>NC_132860.1:24327914-29312914 GCF_048164855.1 Canis lupus baileyi
GGCCTGGCCTGGGCTGGGCTGCTCTGTATTACCTTATGGTGCCTCTTGATAAACGCCCTGAGGCGTTGGATTTTATGGTGGAGCCAAAGTCTACAGCCCCTTGTGAACTGTGTGTCGCCATGACCCGGGTTCTTCCTCTGACTGGAAGCCCTTGTGAACAAGCGGCATCCCTGGGGTTCCTGGAAACCAGAGTCCCCAGAAGTGGGAAAGTAGCAAGAGAACATCTTTCAGTCGCGGATGTCTCCAGCCAAGTGAGCCTGAGGTGGGGCTGCCCTAGAATGCGGGTGCCTGGTTACAGGGGTTCCAAGTTCTGTTGGGCTCTGTGTCAAGGAAGTGACCTCACTGCCTGGAACCCCCTACCTGAGTCCACTCTTGGAGGAAGCTTCAGGAGCAGCGCTCGGGGCTGCCGACGGCTCCCCGCTCCCTGCAGGCAATGGCCTGTGTGCACACAGTGACACAACCGCACCCCTCTCCACAGGCCCCAGGGAAGGACTGTGTGCAGCCAGGGCCCCAGCCTGGAAACACACCTGGGTTCAGACACAACTTTCCATTCTTCCCTGGTTTTGACCCCTCAGAAGCCATTGTGCCTGTCGGGGATGGTCTGCGTCTTGCCTGTGGAACAGGGAGTATCCTAGCGGGTGCTTCCTCCAGATGTCCCCAGGCCACTGTGGCATCATATCTATGACATTGGAGGCGGGTGTCACATGCAGGAAATACCTTCCACCACATGTTCTTCCTTGGTGTGTACCTGCGTCCAGGCCCACAAGGTCCTGTGTGCACACACGTGGGCACCTGTATTCTCATTCTGGAGGCCCAGAAGATGACAGTCCCTCCGGGGGAGGGATGGGTAATAGCTTCCCACGATCCTAGGCTCCTGAATCCAAGGCAAACCCTACCGAAGTTGTCGGAGTCTTGGCCCAGAAGGTGTGAGGCTGTCCTCATCCTGAAACCCTACCTGTCGTGTGTTACAGGCCATTCCTTCATTTCCACTGGGTGAGCTGTGGACAGCGGTGCACCCAGTGTGTCGCCCTGACCCGGGCTCTTCCTCAGACTGACATGTGCTGGAATGCCTCCTGTCTGGGCTGTCAGTGCCCACCCCCACCCCCGTCACATCTCCATGTCTGTAGCCAGTTCCATCCACACAACCTTTTCCCAGCCCCCTCAGGAAGGGAGGAGCAGCCTTGGCTCCCAACAGAGGACACAGAGCTGGCTTCATGCCCCCTTCTGCCTTCTTCACAGGCTGTGATCCTGGCAGGCAGTGGCTCTGCTTGGATCTGCACCTCCTCCCCTCAGTGGCTCCCTGGAACCCCAGCTGCTGCGTTTGTCAAAGCCCCACAGTTTGACACAGCCTCACCTGTAGAGTTCAGGAGTCAGAGGTAGCACCAGGCTCTTTTTTTAGGGTGCAATTGCTCTTTTCATTCCTGATGATTTTCCGTATTTTGTCCATCTTTCCCCCTGGAGCATGAGCTCCGAGAAGGAGGACCTGGTCTGCTTCTCAGCTCTGGCACTATCTGTGCTGGGCTCAGCGGCTGAAGGAGCAGGTGGGAAGTCCCATCCCACCATGGGCCAGCTCAGCGGTGGGAGCCTTATTGATTTGGGGCATGTTTAAGCACTTGTGCTTTTCTTTTCTTTTTTTTTTTTTTAAGGAAACTCTGTGCCCGATGTGGGACTCGAACTCACGACCCCAAGATCAATAACCACAAGCCCTTCAGACTGAGCCAGGCAGGCGTCCATTGGTCATTTTAAAACTAGTAGACTGATAACTATTTCAGTTAATTTGGTGATCCACATTTGTAGGTCTATTCCATTGTTATTTGCTCTACATTGAGCAGAATCGTGATAAAATAAAAAAAAAAATTCAACAGAGATGAAGCCTCAGGTCAAAACCCACAGTAAAATCAACCAATATAGGACTATTTGTAGAAACTTTGGTACTGCTCTATCCCAAGGAGTTTGAATGGTTGTATCTTCATTCTCATTTGTTTCTATGAATCTTTTTAATTCTTCCTTAATTTCCTGGTTGACCCTTTCATCTTTTAGCAGGATGGTCCTTAACCTCCACGTGTTTGAAATCCTTCCAAACTTCTTGTGATTGAGTTCTAATTTCAAAGCATTATGGTCTGAGAATATGCAGGGGACGATCCCAATCTTTTGGTATCAGTTCAGACCCGATTTGTGACCCAATATGTGGTCCATTCCGGAGAAAGTTCCATGTGCACTTGAGAAGAATATGTATTCAGTTGTGTTTGGATGTAAAGTTCTGTAGATATCTGTGAAATCCATCTGGTCCAATGTATCATTTAAAGCTCTTGTTCTTTGGAGATGTTGTGCTTAGAAGACCTATCGAGTGTAGAAAGCGCTAGCTAGACTGAAGTCACCAAGTATAAGTGTATCATTATCTAAGTACGTCTTAACTTTGGTTATTAATTGATTGATATATTTGGCAGCTCCCACATTCGGGGCATATATATTGAGGATTGTTAAGTCCTCTTGTTGGATAGATCCTTTAAGTATGACATAGTGTCCCTCTTTATCTCTCACTACAGTCTTCGGATAAATTTTAGTTTATCTGATGGCTACCCCTGCTTTCTTCTGAGGGCCATTTGAATGGTAAATGGTTCTCCAACCTTTTATTTTCAGGCTGTAGGTGTCCTTCTGTCTAAAATGAGTCTCTTGTAGACAGCAAATAGATGGGTCCTGCTTTTTTCTCCAGTCTAAAACCCTGCACCATATTCCTCATGGACTTCCATCTCTATTCACAGAGACACACACACATGCACATGCTCATATGATTGAAATGGTCCTCATGAGGACATTCATTAGCATCCTCGCAGATCCCTGCATGATTGCTGCTGGCAGCTCCCACATGAATTTCTGCAGTGCACTCACACCTAAGGAAGTCCACCCTCTTGGCTTCAGGTTCTCCAGGGAGGTCACCACAGGGAGTCGTGTAAGGAGTCCTTGGACCAGCAGGGGGCGACGTCGGCAACCAGAATCCTTTCCTAAGCTTCCAGGAGGCTTTGACACTGTGCAGGTGCCCAGGGAGGGAGGTCTGCATCTCCATGGCTTGGGGTTGCAGTGTGAGCATTTCCTAGGGCCCTAAAGGGACAGTGGGTAATTACAGAATATCTGAGGACCCAGAAATCCCCCCTAGTGATGCTACTTTGAAAATTGCTGGACCCCGGGCTCTGAACTGAGGTCAAAGATTTGCAGGAAGCTCAGGCAATGGTATTACGTTCTCGAGGCTTTCCAGGAAATCTTCTTCCAGGATGTATATCCAACTCAGTCAAGGCTTCGGATAATAACAACGCAATGATTGGCAAAGTGACACTGATTATGGGAACACCACAGGGTGCCCTCACTTGGACCAGTATTTGAGCAATTACTGATGCCAAGTCAGTGGATTTGGTCTTGCCCCATGGAGTCATCCTAAACATCCACATTTCTAAAGGAAATATTCACTCACAGAAATAACACTTCTTTTTATACAGAGCATTGATGAGCCTATTGTCAGAAATTTAATAACTCATTTAATATCGTGCACTAGAAAAGAAGCATTTAGGGAAGGCAAGTTATCTCCTTGTCCTTTCAGCTTCCATCAAACTCATGGAGTCATGTTTGGAAGGATTAAGGCTAAAATAGAACACTGTTCTTGCCGAAGTTTGTTAAGAGAAAATGATGCATTATCTGATGAGTGTTAATTTTGCTTCTCTGGAAAAAAAAAAAAGATATACTAATGTGCCTCAACATTTCTCTTTCCTGAGTAATTCAGAGACACATCCAAGTAACTAAGCACTTGTCCTCTTCTTTAAATGTGTGTTAGATATGAGCTGTTTGCTCCAAAATGCAGAAATGCATTGAAGCAAAAAGTGATGGGGTAGGAAAATATCTGGAAAACCATTTGTCTTTCCAATTCAACAATACTATTTAATGTGTGTGTTTGTGTGTGTGTGTGTGTGTGTGTGCGTGTGTGTTTGACTGTGAGTGTTTTCCAGGAAGGAAGTTTGCATGGAAGAAGGTCGGAGTCAGAAGGTATACGTCTGGACTCCTGTTGTGATTCTGAGTCTGGGGTTGTGGATTTGCTCCTGAATGGAACCCTTGGTGCCCTGTAACCCTGGGTCAGGTGTTCAAAACTGCAGCTATTTCAGAAAACCGTCCTTTCTCTTCACACTTCGATTCATGAGTTACACATTCAAGAAGACTGACTCCACACAAATTATTCCAAATTAAATGATATCTATGTTGGACACACACACTCACTAACTCATGTGCTATTTAGAAGAGTCCAGGAGGGGGCCGGTTATTTCCTATGTCTTCTGGAACACTTGCTTTCACAGAACTGAAGCTCCAGTGCAGCTAGTGTGTGCTGACTGTGTCACAGCGGTGGGGAAGGCTATAGGCCTGGGGGCAAGCGCTCAGGAGTATAAAGGATCAGGCTCTGGGCCAGGCCACGTGCAGACATGTTCATTACCAAGTTAATGGAGGACACTGTGGTGTTTGTGCAAACTGGGGCTCCTCTACTTTCTTTTTCTCTTCTCTTGGTCATGGAGTTATTCACCAGAAAGTAGCAGCATTGCAGGCAGGATGTTTAAGAGACATGGAAGTCAACATGCCTGTGCCAATGTCATTTTTAATGGACTTTTCACAAGCTAAGTCATTTTAAAACACAAGACAGTTATGTTTAAAAACTACTATGTACTGGGCCAAGACAGTCCTGCCTTAGTAGTTTCTGTGAAATCAGGTGCACAGCAGCGGGAAAATCATCTCCTCTCCTATTATGTGAAAGTGAATATGTGGACTGTGATGAATGAGATATTTCTAGGTGTATGATGGAGAGATGATGGAGGAGACATGGATTACAGATAGGTTCTTCAGGGATAGGTGGACAAAACAGTAGATCGAAAAATAGATAGGGAGTAACATTGTTCTTGAGAGCGATTCCTCAGGCCTCCTTCCCTGCTTGGAAGGTCCTAGCCAGAGGTGAATCTTGAGGAGCAATTACTAGCAGGGCAATATTATCAGAAACTTCCTGGCTCCTACAGGGTCACAACCTATCTACTCTTTTCCAAACCAATATTTAACTCTCAGTAGGGCCTCCAGTCTTCCATTGAAAGCCACGATTTCCACAGATGCAGGGGCTGCACAGGGGATGAGCAAGGACTGTGGAGTACTGGAAGCACAGCACATGAAGGATTTTTTCACCTTTCCTCAGAATGCAGTGTCCAGCTGTGCCAACATTAGAGTTGCAAGGTGGGAATACCACGTTCCCAGACCTTCTGTAAATATTCATCGTGCCTCTGCAGCTCTAGCAATTGCACACGCTGCAGCCCAAAGTGTGGAGCTGCACACCTGCCAGCCTGAGCAACTGCACAAAGTGGGGTCCTCCTGGAAGCCTAGGAAAAACTTGTGCTGGCCAGCGTCGCCCCCTGCTGGTCTGAGATCACCGTGCAAGGCTCCTTCCTGTGACTTCCCCCATGGAATGCGAACCAGGTGGGTGGACTTCCTCAGGTGTGGGTAGCACAGGTGGGAGAAGGGCCTCCTGGAGGTGCTGGCCACACCGTGCAGGGAGCTGAATGGGTAATTATGGAGGTTTTCATGAGATAAGATCAAATAATGTGTGCGCTTGTGTGTGTGCGTATGAAAGCACATGTTAATCCAGCAGAAGTTTGGATACCAAAATCTACAGACTGACTTGTATATGTGGATTTTTCTGTGGCTTTTTCCTTCGTCATTCATGCGTGCTGCCCTATTTCCATGTCACTTAAGATTCTTGTCAATTTAGATCAAATCAACAATAAAAGTGACTTCATTGGATGTAGTCATTCAAAATCGAACTCCACTTTGTGAGTTTAAACCCTTTAATTCCAAAAATACTATATCAGTCTTCTTTGATCTGGAATTCCTGGATCCAGGGATGCAAAGGTTGGTAGGTTTTACAAAACGGCTCCAGCCAAAATGACAGACACAGGATTTCAGGGCACAGAGGGAACTATTTAGCCCAGTCTCAGAGTCACACCTGGACCCAGACATGACTGTTGTAGGATAGAGAAAATTGCAGGAAGAGTGACAGGTCATTCATCACTAGAGTTTTCAGGGCAGATGGGGCTTTGGAGGACAGCTTGTGGGGTGGGCAAGGTCTGGTCTTCCTCCAGGTAGACCCTCTTTCCTGAAACAAACCCCCAACACACACAGATACTCGAACAACACACACATCCACACTTAAATGAACGATTCTAAATATTGTCTAAGTAAGACAAATGGTTTTCCACCTGTCTTCAGACCTCATCACTTCTGGATCCAATGTATTTTAACTTTTTGAAGCAAGTGACACATATTTATTTTATATTCTAAAAGAAAGAGGATACTTTCTCTACATGTGGGTGGATTCCTCGGGATAGGAAAACAACGAGCTATGCCCGTGCATCCTCTATTAAATAAGCAAAGCTAGAGCCATCAGATACTGCACATCAGTTAAACACGAAGAGTTTTCTACATCGAATTTGAAATTTCCCAAATAGGACTAAGTGCATTTGACAGAAATTAGGAGGACAGTGACCATTCTGGCTTCCCATCAATGCATCAGTATCTACTTTTGGATATGAACTAATTAGAGGTGTTATCATCCTCTAACCCTGTTTCTATGCACATCATTAACTCCATATAGCTTCATCACAATACCTGTATTTCTATGATAACTTACAAAAGATATTAGGCGTTGTATATGTACCAACTCCCCGAGGAGCCTGGCAAATTGATTATTGTTTTCTCAAGAATAAATATATTCTAAAAAATCATTGAGTTCAAGTCTGTAAATCAGTGGCAAAATTACAATTGAAATGAAAAATTATAGGGAAGGGGCAAGATGGTAGAAGAATTGGGGACCTCAGTTCATCTGGATCCTTGAAGCTAGGTAGATGCTACCAAATCATTGTGAACAGCCAGGAAGTCAACATGACGTTTAATAAAAGACTTGCTGGACCTCTGCAAGTAGAAAAGCAACCACCCTCGGCAAGGGGGGAGATGCGAGACGTGAATCCAAAGTGATACATCAGAAGGCAAATGGCAGGGCAGGCAGTTTACACATCCCAGGATTGGGAAAGGAAAGGGCCACGGAGCCCACAATTGCAAGCCTTAGCAATCTGATCTGGTGAGAGACAACCTTGCCTGAAAGGAGCTCAGTTGGTGAAATGGGCAGACACTAGTCCGGACACAGTGTCTCAGAATTCCCAGAATTCCAGAAAGACTGGGGATGCCCGAGGGGGTGGCCTTCCCAAATCCTGGGCTGTGGACACTGGTCATGGTCACCAAGAGTGCAAGGGGGCTCTCAGCTCAGTTGGCCGTAAAACTGGAGCCACTTTGCCTAGTCGGCTGACCACTCTCCACCTGGGAATTCTGCAAGGGACAGGGAAGTGGGGACCCTGCGCCTTGCCCTGGGAGAGACAGAGGGTGTAGGTGCACCACCGGGGGACAGCCCTCAGTGCAGGGACCCTGGAACAAACAGTAACAGGGCAACCCTCTCTCTCCTCCAGGCGGATTGGTCTGGGCATCCACCACAGGAGTCTGCAGCGTCTGGCACCCCCAGCAGTGACTCCTGCTTGTCCCTGAGAGCTGACTGAAGAGCAGGAGCCTGATCTCTCTGCTCTGAGACTGGAGATCAGATTCCAGCCATTTTGTGCTGGTCTCCTAAAGTGGCACAGGGAGCTTTCAGGGAATGAAGCCACACAGGAAAACCAGAAAGAGCTCACAATGAGCCAGACCCCGTGGCAAGGGGAGGTGTAAACCAGATGAGCAACAGACCACTGTGCATCAGTGCAGCATGCCCCTCCCCTGGAAGATCAGCTCCGAAGATCCCATGAACACCATGTTTATGGACATCAAAGGACTGCGTATCCCGGGTGTGGGACAACACAGTATACAGAATTTGAGCATTTACCTAATGATTCCTATACCTGCGGTTTAAAATTATATGATGCTTTTTTGTGTTTTTCCCCTTTTCACCTGGTTTCATATTTTCTCAACTCTGATTTTAAGGCTTTTGTTAACATCAATTTTTTTACATTTTTATTTTATAGATACATTCTTCATGTTTGGCTTTTTGTCACTGGAATGAATTTTATGGTTCTCCATCTATAAGTTTTGCTTCTTGACAATTTTGAGATTTAGTGTCTCACGCTCATGGTGTATCCATAACCTATGCCAGTTTGTCCAGATAACTCTGTCTTCCTCCATATCTGGATGGGAGTGGATTTTCCTTTGGGAAGACAGGTTTGGTCTGCTTTGCTTTGCTTTGCTTTGCTTTGGTTAATGGATGGCGGGGAAGTAAAAGACACGTGAGGTGACTAGAGGGGAGAGCACGGGCCTGCTCAGGACTTCTTCAGCTAGCCTTTCTCCCTGGTCTCCCTGGTCACATGGAATGAATCCCCTCAACTGTACATGAAGTGCCAATTCTGATGGAGAACCCAGCCTTATGGCCCTTTGCTCACGCCTGCCTGTCTCCTCACCCCTGTACCCTATATATCTGCAGGTTCAAGACTCCTTAGGCTACTTCACTAGCTCCAATCCCAACATCCCCTGTGAGGATAGGCCTTTGTACCCTTGGACCTCTGGGATCTTCATAGGCTTCCAGAAAGTAGGGAACATTTCTATTACTGCACGCATCCCTTGAGTGCCCAAGAAGCCGCATTTTCGTCAGAAGCCGTGAGATAGCAATAGGGAAGTGTTCATGGGATGAGACCGGGGCCCAAGGCTCAAGGGACCAGACTCTGACCTGGGTCACATAATGATTGCATGAATGGGAGTTACTTAGGCCTTGGGGGCAGGAGAAGGATCCCACACCATGGCTTCTCTACTGACCTCTGACTTTTAAAAGCCCAGTGCGCTCATCCAGGAGCTCCTCTACCCTCCACCTACAGGCATCTGCACAGAGAGAGGGAACACCCTTAAACATGTGCTCTGGAGTGAGGAAAGAGCAGTCAGTTGTTTTTCCTAAAAAAAGAAATTCTCTCAACACGACAATGGATGTGCTTTGGTTTGGTTTGGTTTGGTTTGGTTTGGTTTG
Organism: Canis lupus baileyi; assembly: GCF_048164855.1. Lineage (NCBI taxonomy): Eukaryota > Metazoa > Chordata > Mammalia > Carnivora > Canidae > Canis > Canis lupus. The sequence continues at coordinate 24,336,973 of NC_132860.1, forward strand.
ATTTGGTTTTGTTTCATTTAGTTTCATTTGGTTTGGTTTCACATGGTGTTGTATTGTTTTGTTTCCATGAGCCCACATCAGAGATATGCCTGAGGATGAGAGACAGAGAGAGAAAGAGAGAGAGAGTCAGAAGGAAGCAACCAGTCCTGGGTCTCGTGTTATTGGACCATTATGTGCCCACTTGTCAAACATTGCCTCCTTGGGAAATCATCTGGAGGGTGAAAAATCTCCATGCCCAGGCCTCAGGAAGGAGGCAGCATGAACCAACATTGAAGTGGGTTTTGGGATATGTATAGAGGACAACCGTCAACTCGTCCCATTACAGACCAACGTGCAACCGAGGCCCCGTGTGGTGCTAATGGCACCCACCCTGGATGCTCAGGGATCAATGTTCCCTATGCAGTACTTCACGCAGAACCCTGGGTGTGCAGGAGATCCTCAATGTCTACGTATTCCCTGAACCGATCAAGCTGCTGTCTCCCCTCAGGTAACTAAGGCTGGAGGAATTAATGGAATTAATATAATTATAGAGAGGTTCAGAAATGCCGAGAAAAACCCCCCACAAAACAAGATCAAAAGCAAGACATGCACGCTATTCATCTGTGCTAATATTTTATTAAGGGACATAAAACACTACACACAATTCTAAATTAACACTAAAGAATAAACAAGCTGCATGGGTTAAATATTGACGATCACAGTTCCCGCAAAGCTACCAGCATTGACACAAGAAAAACCCATCTCAGGAGAAAACAATGTCCATTTGCAGAGCCCACAGCGGGTGGGCTCTATGTGTGTGTGCCTGTGTGTGTGTCTCTGAATGGAGATGTAAGTCCATGCGGATTTGGTGGATACCAAAATTTCTGTAAGTGAAATCATAGTGGTACATTTTAGCGTGGGAATTAACCTCAGGACTCCTGTTTCCTGACTATTGGTATTTTACCAACACTTCTGCTCGATTTAGAGCTAATGGCAATGAAAATGGGGTCAAAGTTTGAGGATATTCATGATGTAACATTCATTTTGTCAATTAAAACTTCCAGTTAAAAACGGAGATATCATAAAGAGCATCCTACACAAAATTTTTTTGGACTCCGTGATTACAGAATAAATATCCTAAAACATGGTGGTGTCAAAGATGACACTTTTATTCTCTTAGTGTCCAGTGATGACAAGTGAACGTCAAGAATTCAGCAGGGCCCCAGTGTTTCTGAAGCCCAGTCACTGACCAAGGCCTGGCAAAATGCTCCTGTTGTTCTTGGCCTCTGTTTAGTAAAGAAGACAAATGGACTTAGGTTTCCACCTTTCCTAAGACATACCCAAATTCATAAAATGGAAAAGGTCATGGTCACAAGAAGGAATTAATTGTCTTGTCGACTCAAAATTTTCAGCAGACACTACTAATTCTGTAAGCAGAATAAACCATAATGGCATTTCCAAACCACGAGCCACCGCAGTGCCTTCCTCCCTGCATCTACAACTGCCAAAACCATAATGTGTAAAAAATGTGCAAGCCTACAACATACTCCAATTAAATCAAAAGTATATAATGGATATTGGTGTAGAATTACCTGAGGAACAGTTAAAATTAGGCATATAAAAACTGGATTTAAGATATAGACTTGCAGGAAAAGGAGTTTTAAAGGAATCTTTCCCAAAGCATAGAACCAGCCAGAGAATTTCTCTTGTTGTAGACCCGAGACACACCTAAGCAGAAAATGATATTCATCTAAACCTTCATAATCTTTGTATATTGGAATCATAGTAGAGAGAGATGAAGGTGTAGAAGCAAAGCAATGGATGCCACGTTCCCAAATAATTGGTTACAGCTACAAACATTCTGGCTGGTGAGGAGAACGTGTTCCTATGTGGTATCTCAGCTCCTTTGGGAAAGTGATCTTCCCTGTCCTACAGGACTGACATCTGACACTCCTTGGCTCCCTTGTGGTTAGTCAAAGGAAAAGGACTTTCAAAAAGATTTCCTTTGAACATAGAAACTCTGAACAAATTCTGTTCAGAAAGGTGCAGGGACACTTAAAGAGGTTGAGAAGAATCTGAATGTGTTGGCTGTTTTCAGAGGCAAGATTAGGAGGTGGGCTGACCTGAATGTTCTCTATGAGAAAGGGACCACACCCAAATCCTGTAATCCAATCAAGCGATTCCAGTGGATTAGAGGATTTTGTGCCTTATCCCAGGGCCCAAAAGCCATAAAAGGTGGAGGTGAGGGTCACTATCTGCCATTTGGAAACTGGCTCAGTGAGAGAAGCATCCCTTTGTGACCTGAAGCTCCTGGTTGAATTTATCTTGTGGACACTGTTTCTGCCGACATGGACGCTGCTTACCTCCACCGCTCAGAGGAGTCTCAGTTCAACGACTCTCCCAAACCCCAATCATGCTGGTCACAGAGAAGTGGTGCTGAAGTCCACGGAGGACCCTCTCTGCCTGAGAAGACATCCCCTGCATCAAAGACACTCTCCTCCCTGACTGATCCTTTGGCTCCCGCATCAGCAGGGCGGCCTCCCACCAAGACGCCTCTGAGTTGGGAGGATCTTTCCCAGGTGGGAGCTGGGCTTCAGAACATGGGGAACACTTGCTACGTGAATGCAACCCTACAGTGTCTGACCTACACAGAGCCCCTTGCCAGCTACGTGCTGTCCCAGAAGCACGGGACAGCCTGTAGGAAGCAGACATCCTGCATGCTGTGTACTCTGCAGGCTCACATGACCCGGGTTCTCTGCCATCCTGGACGTGTGCTCCGACCCCTTCCACTCCTGCTCGCCGCCTTCCACACACACAAGCAAGAAGATGCCCATGAGTATCTCATGTTCATTCTGGATGCAATGCAGCAAGCATGCTTGCCTGAAGACAAGCCCTCAGACTCTCAGCATGCTCAGGACAGCACCCTCATCCAGCATATCTTTGGGGGGTACTGGAGGTCACAAATCCAGTGTCTCCACTGCCAAGGCATTTCCAGCACTCTGGAACCTTACCTGGACATCAGCCTGGACATCGGGGCTGCTCAGAGTGTCAGCCAAGCTTTGGAGCAGTTGGTGAAGCCCGAAATGCTTGAAGGTGAAAATGCCTACCATTGTAGTAAGTGTCTAGAGAAAGTGCCTGCGTCCAAGGTGTTGACTTGGCACAGTTGTGCAAAAGTCCTCATCCTGGTCTTGAAACGATTCTCAGACTTCACAGGCAACAAAATGACTAAGGAGATGCAATATCCTGAGTGCCTTGACATGCAACACTCCCTGTCTGAGCGGAGGGCAGGACCCTTGGTTTATGTGCTCTATGCCGTGCTGGTGCATGCTGGGTGGAGTTGCCACAGTGGACGTTATTTCTGTTTCGTAAAGGCAGGAAACGGCCAGTGGCATAAAATGGATGATGCTAAGATCAGCGCCTGCGTTGTGACTTGTGCCCTGCGCCAACTTGCCTATGTCCTCTTTTATATGCAGAAGACCGATATGGAAAGAGACCTTGTGAGTGGGTCAGTCGAGGGAGGAATCGCATCTCCCGAGGCAGACCCCGCAGAGGTGGGTGAGGCCTCAGGAGAGAGCACAAGGGATCCCACTGTGAACCTTGCTGAGTCGGAGGAGCACGGGGAAGAGACCTCAAGGCAACAAACCACATTAGACCAGGGGAGATGCCTCCAAGAACGCAACCGACCTAAGCCTGAACTTCATGTCAGGAGAAGAGAAATTGCTCTTCCTGAGAATGCAGTCATCCTTCAGCACTCCAAATACAGACATGAGATGCCCAAGAATCATCCTCAGCAAACCATGGACCTGCTCCACACTGCAGCTGGGATGATCCCACCTCACGTGGCCGGGGACGTGGCCAAAGTCCCGCATGTGCCAGGGAGAGCCAGACCAACAAAGAGGACGAGCAAGAAGGGACAGAGGTCTGGGGAAGCAGTGCAGGGATGTGTCTACTAACTTTGTTGCACATGGGCGCGTGCGCACACACACACACACACACACACACACGGTGTCACTCACTCACCAAACCCGAACACAGTCCCACACTGGAAATATTTGGTGTTGTGTGAAATGTGTGTTCTGTATGTATGGAAGAACCATCTATCTGGGTGTGTTCATGGGCTATGGCCTTCGACTGAAACTAGAGGACACTGACTTTTAAAGCGGGTTCATTGTCATGATCTTATATTGGAATAGTGTGGATTCATATGGGGTCTATCCAGGAACCGGCCTCTCCTTCAGCCTTGGGGAGAGTAGGGGCAACTTGCAGGTGAGAGGCAGTGAGCAGTCAGGATTGAGAGTGGATATGATGCTGAGGACCTGGATTTGAAGTATATTCGACCCTCTCGTCATGCTCCGCACTTCCCATTGCTTATCTTCTATTTATATCGAAAGAATATTTGCCTGAACAGAAGCATGCGTGGGGCCTTGCCAGCGATGTGTTTTGGTCATTGCTTGGAAATGGTAAGAAAGGAATTAAATGCTTATTTTGGGGAGATAACTGCATCCAGCCTGATTGAATCTCATTGAATGTATTATGTTCCCTTCACTATCTCCTACATTAAGACGGCAGAGAAGGAAACTGACAGGGACTCTTATTCCAAGGGGAAATGCCCAGCCTCCCACTGAACATAAGTTTCTATGAATATTTTGCTACCGTCTGCTATGTGGCACCTCCTGCCACAGAAGAAGTGGACTCTGGATTTCAGACCAGTTCAAATTCACATTTGGACCTGGGTTGATACCTCAGAAAAACAGTGCCAAGTTCACGAATCTAGCAAAATGGTTTTTGAGGTCAGGTTATAGGTGCTCTGTGTTATCATTCTATTTCTTACAGAAGTAATTGACAAATTGATTGTAGAATGAAAATTATCGCATGATAACCAAAAGCTTCTGAGTGTGACCATAGATGTGCAGTTGTGACATCTCATCATAATGTATGTTCACTCTGTATTCAAACTTGGACATGCCACCCTTACTGGAAAGTAAGGGACAATAGGAACTGTGCAGAAGAAATCACACTTTTTTGTAGATTTTCATGTAACAGAGGCAGATTAGAGATAGAAAGTGTCAAGGTTTCTTTCATGTCTGGGAATTTTTTTTTTTTTTACAAATACAGTTTATCGTGTCATAAAGAGTGAGGGAACCTCTGTGTATGTGTTTGCTAGAGTTTCCTAAGAAGACCTGTAGGTATCCTCGTCCTCTGAAGACTGTCATAGGGAATGAGACAGCTCATGGACTGGGAGACTTGTCTTTCACAGAAGAGGACCCTCAGGAGGAGTCTGTTGGAATAAGGATATGTCCCCCTCCTGGACTGATATGGTGAACCAGCAATTCCTCCGCTGAACTAGTTGGAAATGGTCAAGTCCACAATGTGCTACGTGTTATGCTTTTGGGCGCCTACACATATACTCCCCCCACTACACAGACACTGCAGTTTTTCGTTAGGTATATATATGGGAATCTCAAAGGGTGCTTACCAATCCAGAATGTCAAGTTTGTCTTACTGAAATACATTTTCTAAAAAATGTAGGTAAATCATCCTGGCAATTTGTACATTGGTTGTAAACAGAAGTAAACAAGTTAATCTGAAACTGTTTTACAAATGTCTGAATTTCTGATTTAGAAAAAGATCCCATCCAGAGATCTGCAAATTATACCATGTTTTCTCCTAGAAGACATTTTCTGTACTTGTTGATATTATTTTTCTGAAATTGTTATGGGGAATATTGCATCTGCTTTGTTCATTTTTGATCTAAAATGTTATTAGGCAGTTGTGTGTTTTTTTTATTCTTAATAGAAGACTGCAACATATGATTTGGTGTGCATGCTTTTACTCCCCAGTATTTCAGATATTTGAAATAATTATTTTATTTCCAGGCCGGCTCCTCACAGAGGCTTCTTTGCCTGTTTACCCTGAGTGGAATTCCTGCAGCCACGTCTAGGTCAGCAGCAACCTAAATTCATATCCTCCCTCTATGGGAATGTCTCACTCCTACTCACTGGATTAATATAGGGGAAGCGCCAGGAGCCATTTAAGAGGAAATGCAATGGGACATGGGCACATTATTCTTCAGGGTCTCTTCAGTTATGAGGGCTCTGACCAGGAAGAAGTGTGTGTGAAAAATTAGGTGGGGGGAGTAGATTTGAACCAGGAGCACACCATCTCTGGCCAAGGCTAGTAGAGACACCTGGGAGGGATGACCAGGAGATGGTTGGATAGCACATTGTGGGGACTGTGGAGGCTGGACAGTCAGCAGATGAATTCTCTGGGTAGGTGTCTGGAGGTCAATGCTCATCCTGTCCAGGTATCCATTAGTCACTTAAGGGGTTTCACTCTATATCAAGATCTATTAGTCAGGAGGACAGACCGAAGAATCTGCATAGCCTCCCACAGAACAGATTCCCCAGTCCTTTCCAGGGAACCCGGAATTGCCAATCCTGGATGCAGTTCTAGGGAGACCTCCAACCTGTTTCCAGGTGACAATGAGTTGAGTCCTGGCTCCATCAACCTTTTGCAAGATGTCAGGCTGGAAATGTTTTCACAATAGGGATCTGGGCTGAAACTGGGATTTGGGGACAGCCCCAGGCTAGATTCCATGGCGGTGTGTGGAGGCTTAATTAATCTGGGAGGCCACATTGAATCAGTGGTCTGTGAGGTTGACAACGAGGGTAGGTTCCTGGCCATGGTGGGTGGATGTAAGCTGAAGGGATTACTTGACTTCCCTTCCTGAGCTTTTGTGTTGTCCAGCAGGAGAAAACAACGTCAGGGCTTTTCACAGGAGATATCCTAGGGGGCATGTGTGTGTCGTAACAGGTTTGAGCTCATGCAGGAGACTTGTGGAAACAGCTTCTAGGGAGATTGCCTCCTCACATGGGGAATGCATTATCCCATTACCAACTGCTCTAATAGAAGATACCACAGATGGACCACATCTTACCTCTGCCTCTCCACTGTTGGTAATCAACCACAGTAAAGGCATGGAGATAGGAACAATCCATTCCACAGTTATATTATTAGAAGTGCTCATTTTACTGGGACAAGAAACCCAACCGAGTGGTGATAAGGAGACATAAAATACATTAGCCTCCTGTTACCAGAGGGCGAGATGAGGAGGTTTCAATACAGTATTTTAGTTTCTTTAGCAGAAGCCATTGCATTCACTCTTCTGGCAGAGGACAGAGCTAATCCTGTCTTTAAAATTTTTAGTGATTGTGTGATACACAATTTGGAACCCTTATGGAAACAATACATTTTGTTGCATTCGGGATTGTTCCATTTGGAGACATCTAAGTAAACCAGTTCCATGTGGTGGCTCTAGCATGTTGGGTCTCACATGCCAGGGATCATACAGAAGCAAAGAATTGAAGGAAACATGGTACCTGAAGACTCCATAAACAAGGAAGGGAACTCAGGGAGAGAATGGAATTTTAAGAAATCCCACACAGAGTAAGAGCAAGGGAGTGAAGATGCTCTGGTTCATAGACGTGAGACAGTAGTGGATAAGGAAAAGCCCCACTGTCAGGAAGGAATCCGATGCCAATTCCTTCCAATGTGGCTGCTTTGGCAGTTGTGGTGTTCTAGATAATGTCTGGTCAAGGGCCTTAGTGTCCTATGCTTCTTAACTGGAAATGAAAAATAATGTGAAACACGTTGGTCTCAGGAATGTGGGAGGCAGCTCAGCACCCAGCAGCATGGCTGCTGGGTAATCTCCTTGAGAATCTCTCTCCCTCTATTTTTCAGCCCCCACTCTCCTGCTACTCTGTGGTTTCTCTCTGGTCTCTTCTTGTCTCAAATCTATCTATCATCTATCTATCTATCTATCTATCTATCTATCTATCATCTATCTATCTATCATCTATCATCTTAAACAAGAAACAAAAAATGAAACATGTTTGCATCTTTGCATCAAAGTTCCCACATCCAAGTCAATTAGATCTGTGGAGTCCAGTGTTACTCAGTAATGTGGAAAAAGGCACAAGCCTACAACGTACTCCAACTGAATCAAGAGAATATAAAGGATATTGGGGTGGAATTCCCTGAGGAACAGTTAAAATGAGGCATATAAACACTGCATTTAGGATATAGACTCTTGTAGGAAACGGAGTTCAAAGGAATGTTTCCCAAAAGCATAAAACCAGCCAGAGGATTTCTCTTGTGGTGGACCCAGGCCACACCTAGGCAGATACTGGTATTCATCAAAACCTTCATAATCTTTGTAGGTTGAGACCATAGTTGAGAGAGATGGAAGTGCAGAAGCAAAGCATGGACACCATATACCCCAAATAATTGGTTACAGCCTCAAAGCCTCTGACTGGTGAGGAGAAGGCGTTCCCCTGGGATACCTGAGCTCCTTTGGGAAAGAGATCTTCCCTGTTCTAGAGCACTAACGTTTAACTCTCCTTCGCTCACTTGAAGTTACTCAAGAAGAAAAAGGACATTTATAAAGGTATCCATTCAACATGGAAACTCGGATCAAATTCTGTTCAGAAAGGTGCAGGGGCTGCTGTTAGGGAGGTTGAGAAAGACCTGAAGGTGCTGTCTGTTGAGGGAGGCAAGATGAGGAGGTGGGCTGGCCTGATAGGTCTCTATGAGAAAGGGACCACTCCCAAATCCCTTAATCCAATCAAGTGATTAGTGCCGATTGGAAGCTTTTGCTCTTTATGATATTTCAGTTTTTAACTGAAAGTTAATTGACAAAAAGGATATTACATTATGAATAACCTCAAAGTGTGACCCCATTCTTATTGCTATTAGCTCTAAATTGAGCAGAAGTGCTGGCAAAATACAAATAGTTCAGGAACCGTGAGTCCTGAGGTTAATTCCCACGCTGAAATATACCAATATAATTTCACTTGCAGAAATTTTGGTATCCACCAAATCCGCATGGACCTACATCTCCATTCACACCCAGACACACCCACACACAGGCACACACAGAGAGTCATAGAAATCTTTCTGATGAGGGCATCATTAGCTTCCTTGCAGCTGCTGATTGGCTCAAACCCTGCTGCAGCTAAGAGGATTAGATGGATGTCTTTCAAGTGGTTGAAACGTCACGTGACCTCGGAGCAGTATAAAAGTCAGGGAGCAACGGAAGTGGCCATTCCTCACCATCCCTCTCTCCCACGGGACACACCGTCTCCTGCAGTGGAGCCTGTCCAGGACCTTTCCCAGCATCTCCTGACAGGCGTGAGGACCACAGTTGCACTTCAGGTGAGTTTTCGGACCACTGGTCCTACCTTTCCTGAGCGAATAATGGGACAGTGAGGAAATGGTGGAGGGATTGGCCCTTCCTCCATGGGTTAAGGACTCTTTCTGGTCTAACATGTTCTAAGAGCAGGGACTGAGCCAAGGCATGGCTGTGAATGCCCAGGACACCCGGAGGTTCCAATGCCAATGGAATGGGGCCTCGAGTGTCACATTGGTGTGGGGTGGTAGACGAGCAGGGACAGAAGGCCTGTAAATGTCTCAGTGGGCACTGCAGACCTAGAGAAGACACAGGATCAGGGCGCCTGCGCAGCTCCATTGTTTCAGGGTCTGACTTGGGTCGGGTCATGATCTCAGGCTCTGGAGATGAATCCAGGCGCTCACTGGGTTTCCTGCCCAGGGAGTGTCTGCTTCTCCCTCTGTCCATACAGCTCAGGTGATCACTCTCCCTTACACACACACACACACACACACACACACACACACACACACTCTCTCTCTCTCTCTCTCTCTCTCCCATAAATAACTGACTTTTTTTTCAATAGAAGAATTACCTGGTTCGCAAGGTGAAAAGAAATTCACTTCCCAAAGTTTCGATGGCAGTTAATTAGGGGCACTGCCACGAACACATGGAATGGAAGTGCTCAGATGGGCAGCTTCCCATCGAGTAGAGGGGAATGTGTTTTCCCAGTGTGTCTGGACTTAACTATGGCTTCCTCTGGCGTCCCAAGGGGCATTCAGATATGAGAGAGGGAAGCCCACTTTCCCGATGCTTTTGCCTTTTGCGTGCTCCATGGTGGATCCCACTGGGCCTCAATCGGGAGAGGTCTCGTCCCTGGTTTTGTTTCCACAGGGGATTTGGAGAGACTTAATGATAGTGTCAACAAGAGTCCCTGAGCCTCCAGGGTGGGCTTCCTCAGAGCGGGGATGTGGCTTGGCCAGGAGGGTGTAGACAGGAAGGAGGAAAGAGAAGAGACAGTGGGAATTGTGTGTTTGGCACAAATGTCCTGACACTCGCTAATGCCTCCTTGGTAAGACGGTACAGGGAGGAGGCCGATGTCATGGTGAATAGGACTCACTTGTTTCTTTTGCCTCAGGCTACCCGAAACCCATCCCCGAAGCAGACTGACTTGTCCCTCCAGGACGTGGGACTGATGGCGGCGCGTCACACCCAGCTTGGGCCCAACAGACCCTTGAGAGCCCAGAAGGGCAAGAGGCCACAGACAGCAGGACTGGCCCTCAGAGTTCCCAGACCAGAGGAGGAGGATCCCAGGGTAAGTGTGGAGGCTGGCATGGGTTTTGAAGCAGGAGCTCTGCCAGGAGTCTTGAGACAGGCTAGGCTCCCAGAAGATCATGGCCCAGACTCAGTTGTCCAATGTGACATGGGCAGGAAATGCCCCAGGCTACACATTGGGACACTCAGAGGCTCTGAGCATCAGCCCCAGGGCACCATAAGATCAGATTCAGCCCTCAGATTAAGATTCCTGAATCTTAATCTTAATGATGCTTCCACCTGTCTTCAACCTGACACCTCCAATGCCTTCTCCCCTCCCCTCCCCTCCCCTCCCCTCCCCTCCCCTTTCCATGGGCTGTGGAGGAAGCATCCTGAGGTCTTCACTATCCTGGCACCTCACTAGCCAGATTAGGATGTCCCCTGTCCTCAACCCATGTGCCACACCCTGAGGATGGCCTCCCATTGGTGTGCTTGGCAGGTTCACTGGCATTTGAATGGATGCACTGACTCCTCCCCCTTCCTCCCCCAGGTAAAGTGCAGGGACTGTGGGGCCTTTGGACACAAGGCATCAAGCACCAGATGCCCCATAAAACACTGGGGCGCAACCCTCATTCCCGTGGCCTTGGGCTCCAGGAGGCTGAAGGAGAACGTGGAGCCGTGGAGTCAGCGGGACCAGCGGCACCAGGCTGGGCTGTTGAACCAGGCTGAGAGGGAGAAAGTAGAGAGACGAAGGTGAGTAATGGGGCTTGCTGACCCGAATGCCAGGGATGAGACCGACAGACACCGTGTCTGTGCGCATGCACACTGTGTGCCCTGCAGCGTGCGGGCAGAGTCAGGAGAGGCGAGGCAGGCAGAGGAGCTCCCAGGCTAACAGGGACCACATTTGGCTGATGGTGCTGTCCTTGCTGACTTGGTGTGGGGTTTTGTGGCTGGAGCAGTGTGCCTGCACCAGTGAATGTATGGAGCTTGGCACAATACAAGGCAAACTCTCTCATAGGCTCTGAATGAGAGAAACTGCCTGGACGACCTGGTGGGCTCACTTTAGTCAGGGTGAGGGGCAGGCGTGGGCGTCAAATGGCGGAGTAGGGAAAAGACCATGTTGGCCCAAGCCCGGAGCTGGTGTCCAGCTGGAAGACAGGGAAGGGAGTTCCTTCTCCTTTCCATGCTTTGATTTCTTGTGCAGGCAAGAAGCCGAGCAGAGGAAGGCCCTGCTCCAGAGGTTCCCCAGGAGACCCCGAGAGGGGCAGAAGCGCACCTGGAAGGAAGGCACAGAATCTTGTGACTATGTGAGGGTGAGTGTGCGCTGCTTCCTGGCTGCTGTGCTCTGTGGGGCACTCGCTGGGCTCCATTGGCCTCCTGGGGGAGGGCGGGGCTCCACTTCCACTCTGACCAGGGGCAGTTGAGTGGCCCGGTCTTTGCACCCATTTTTCCCTTGGTGCCCATGATGTTGCCTTATGCCTTGAATGTGTGCGAACAGTGGGTTTCTTGACATGTGAAGGTCATTGGCGGACACTCCTGGAACACATGCCATCCTTAGAGAAGAACAAGCCGCTGTCCTTCCTGACACATTCCCCCACTGCCCATCCCTCCTCAGGAGCTGCCACTGTGACCCTCCAGCAGCAGGACTCCTATAGCCTCGTGAGCAGAGTGGATGGAAGAGCTGGTCCAATGGAGGAAGCATCGATGTGAGGCTAAAATTTGTGTGTTCCTCCCCGATGTCAAAACTGCATCAACAGCATCCAGTCATGCCTTTGTTCCGGACCAGCCCTGGAGCCGGATTCCCTACTTGTAGGTCAACAGATCCCATCTCTTTCTTTCCCTGTTCTGGGGGAGGGGGTGGTTCAGAAGGTCTTAGGCATTTGTTGGTTTCTTTCTTTCCTGAATGTTCCTTTTGCCTTGGTGCCGAGGCCACACTCATGGTGTCCCGTGTGTTCTCTTTTCCCACAGCGTCCACACATGCCGATGCCCGTCTACACCACCAGGAGGCCTTCTATCCCTGAGCCTTCCCTGCTGACGGAGGCACGTACTGAGAACCCTGACGTGCGTGTCCGGTCCCATTCCACATCTCCTCTCAGTAGCCCTAAAGTCAGCCTCAGCCCGCCTAGTGGACCTCCTGGTGTCCAGGAAATGCCGGTTGCTGACACACCTCAGCCGGCACGCCAACCCTGTGTCAGGGCTGATAGCCTGGTTGTGCAGCAGAGAGCCAAGAGGCCCTTCCCAGTCTCCCTCGAAGATCCCCAGGCTGGCACCAAGGTCCATGGGCTGGGACACACCCAGGCACCACCCAAGTATCCTGAGGAGAACACCTGTCCCGCTGTCAGCAACGCATTGGCAGACAATTCCCAAATGGCCCTCCAGACTCCAGGCAAGAACTGTGCCCAGATGCCCCTAGACAGGACCCAGAACCCCCGAAAGAAAGCGCGATGGAGCCCCACCCAGCACACCCCCAGGAGCATCCAGGGAGCCTACCTGGGGATTTCGGGGAGTCTATGTCCTCCAGGAAGCATATGTGCACGTGGATGCACAGCCGTGCCCCCGCAGACCCGGAAGACACCTGCCCTCCTGCCAAGCAGGGGCACCCGGCCCACACCTGCCACACCTCACCTGGAAACGCTGCAGCCGTGCACCGTGTCCCCACGGCCGCCCTCTGTGCTGGCCCCCACTCAGCCCCTGAGAATGGTCTTCACCAGATTGGACAGAAGCTGCTGGAGCTCCAGGTTCCTAGCAGCTCCCTCATTCCTTCCTCCCGAGAAGCCAGGCCCTGCTCAGGGCCTTCCTGCCACCCAGATGTCGGATGGAGCCTGTGACTATGTCCCCTGGAGTATCCTCCACGATGACCTACAGGTGTCCTCATCCTCAGAAGACACTGAGAGCGAATGAGCCGGCTCCTGGCCTCGGACACTTGTCCTCCACCCCACTGCACCCTGACGGGGTGTCTGTGGACCTGAGGACGTGGTCCACTCCTGGACTGATGTGGGGATTCGGCACTTGCTCAGCCGCATTGCATGGAATATTTCAGGCCCACAGGGTCCTGCCTCTCATGTTTCTGGGGGCCGTGCTCAGATGCCCACCCCTCAACAGACACACTGTACTGTTCTTTAGGGAAATCCATGGGCTGTGGCAAAGGCTAGTCTTCCCTGTGGAATGTCAAGTTGTTCTTCTGGAAATACATTATCTGTGAAATGGAGGGAGATTTGAGTGAGCACTTGTCACTCCAATGGAAATAAAATCTAAGATGTTAAGCTCTCTTTGGTTTACGCATGTCTGCATTTGGGGATTCAGCATGGCGTACCCACTGTGTGCTCTGCAAATGGATGCCGTATTCTCTCCTGACATGAGTTTTTCTTGACTCTCTGGTGGTAGCTTTGTGGGATTTCTGATGGGCAATATTTCACCCATGTAGTTCATTTTTGTTCTTGAATGTTACCTTAGAGTCGTGTGTAGTGTTTTATTTCCCTTAATAAAATGTTAGCACCAATGAATAGTGTGCATGTCTTTCTTTTGATTTTGTTTTGTGGGGTTTTGTTGTTGTTTTTGTTGTTGTTGTTGTTGTTGTTTTTCAGCATTTCTGAACCTCTCTATAGTTATTTTAATTCCTCCAGCCTTAATTACCTGAGAAGAGACAGCAGCATGTTATGACCGGGGGATTCTTAGACATCGAGGGTCTAGGGTACACCCAGCTCTCCTGCATGAAGAGCTGTATAGGGAACATTGATCCCCATGCATCCTGTGTGGGTGCCATGTGCACTGCAAGGGGCCACGGTCACACGTTGGTCTATAAGGGGATGAGTTGGTGGTTTCCCTCTATGCATATTCTGGAACCCACTTCAATGTTGGATCATGATGACTCCTTTCTGAGGCCTCGGCATGGAGATTTTTCACCCTCGAGATGCTTTAGGAAGCAATGTTTGACAACTGGGTCCGTGTTGGTCCAACTAGCATGAGATCCAGGCTACAGTTCTCTCTCTCTCTCTCTCTCTCTCTCTCAGAAATCTCTGATGAGAACCCATGGAAACAAAACCATACCACACCAAGCCAAAGCAAACAAAGCCATAGTGGTGTTGAGAGGATTCCTTTCTTAGGAAGAGCAACTGACTGGTCTTTCCTCACTCCAGAGCACCTATTGAAGGGTGCTCTCTCTTTCTCTGCAGATGCCTGTAGCTGAAGGGTGGAGGAGCTCCTCGATGAGCACACTAGATTTTTAAGAGGCAGAGGACAGTACAGAAGCAGGTTTGGGATCCCTCTCCTGCTCCCAAGCCCTCCGTAACTCCCATCCATGCAGTCGTTATGTGACCAGGGTCAGATTCTGGCCCCTTGAGCCTCAAGCCCCTGTCTCATCGCATTAATGCTGCGCTATTGCTATCTCATGGCCTCTGAGGAAAACCCAGCTTCCTGGCTCTTGATTTCTGGCCACTCGATGTATAGGTGGGGAAACAAACATTCCCTACCTTCTGGAAGCCTATGAAGATCCCAGAGGTCCAAGGGTAGAAAGGCCTATCCTCACAGGGGAATCTCAGGATTGGAGCTAGTGAAGTAGCCTAAGGATTCTTGGACCTGCAGGTATACAGGGCACAGGGGTGAGGAGGCAGGCAGGCTTGAGCGAAGGGCCTTAATGCTGGGCTCTCCAGCAGATTTGGCACTTCATGGGCAGTTGAGGGGATTCCTTCCATGTGCCCAGGGAGATCAGTGAGAAAGGCTAGCTGAAGAAGTCCTGAGCAGGCCTGTTCTCCCCCTCTAGTCACCTCTCGTGTCTTTTGCTTCTCCACCAACAAAAATCCAAACCGAACCAAACCAAACCAAAGCTATCTTCCCAAAGGAAAATCCACTCTCATCCAGATATGGAAGAAGAGTTAAATTCTGGACAAACTGGTATAGGGTATGGATATACCAGGAGTGTTCCCTCACTTGGAATCAACCCAGGAGCAAATTCTGGAGCAGAGACAGTAGGAGTGCTTTGGCTTTGTTTAAAATTTTCAAGCCATGCTGCCATTCTATGTCTATAGGTTGGGGAGTTTAATTCATTTATATTTAAAGTAATCTTCAAAAACAAAAACTTACAACCTTGACTTACTAAAGACTAATGTCAAGTATGAACTAGTATTTTATGTGTCTCTGGGCTTTAACTAATTTTACCTTTATGGATTGTGTACTATGATACTAGTGTATTAGTTTATTTAAATATATGTATTTAAATATATAAATTATATATATATATATGAATATATAAACATTAGTGTGTGTATGTGTTTATATGCCATACGTGACTTTTTATAAAATTAGCATTGCTATACACTACTTGCTTATTTTTTAATCACATGAAAATTTGCCCTTTTTTTTTCTTTCTCCTTTCCTGATTCTTTAGGCTTCCTGCACCTGGGATCACTATCATTTATCTGAAGATAATGCTTTTCTATACAAAACATAATGTTTGTTCTTAAATGAAAATGTATTTAATTCTGTTTTTAAAGGACTTTTCATTAACCTCAGAATTCTGACAGATAATTATCTTTTTTGAGCACCTTACTGATAATTCATTGACTTTTATTTTATTTCTTTGAGAAATTGGTATAATACTTATTTGTTCTTTACAGCACGTAATCTCTTCCTTTGCTTTCATTTGTAACTATATGCATTCCTAGGAAAGGATGAGAAAACACATTTGAATTGAGTCCTTCTTGGGTAGGAGGAAAATCAATTTCTCTCTCTTTTGAGAATATAATGCAAATAATATTTAAAAGTGGCCTGTGCATCCAGAATAGAAAAGATTATTCCTTGATTTTCTTGGTGGATATTCTTTTAATAGGATTATTATCATTATCTAAAGATTTGTTTATTTGAGAGAAAGCAAACATGGAGGGGCAGAAGGAGAGGGAGAGAGAATCTCCAGCAGACACCCCTCTGAGCACAGAGCTGATGTGGGACTTGATCCCAGGACCATAAGTCCATGCTGAGCTGAAATCAAGAGTCAAGAATCTGATGCTTAACCGACTGAGTCAGCCAAGCAACCCTGTCTTGGTAGATATTCTACTACAAAATTTCCTTTTAGATAACAAGCATTTACTTATTCTTTTGGTCCTGGATATGTATTTATTCTGTTTCGTTGATATTTTTATTGTGAATATAGTCTTTTATTAATACATTTCTGTGTATTTCTCTTTAATGTTTAAGGTATGTCTTAAACTATTAATTTCCATAGTGGTTTTCATATTTCATTATTGCAGTCTTGTTTATAAAATGTATCTAAGTATAACTGTTTACATACTACCTATTTGGATGTTGGAGTCCAGATTAAATGTTTCAGACATCCCCTTGTGGCTTCAACTATGGGACCAGGGCTGTTAATGTGTATAGCTTATTGGTCTTTTCTCTCTGCAAGGCAGTTCTTATTTTCATCATAAACCTTTTCTTATACTGTAAGATATATAATTTCTTATATTATACACTTATATTGTAAGTGTCTTGCCCCCCTCCTTTTTTTAGTACCAAGTTCCCGATAATTTGTACTCTGAGTTGCCCATAACTGGTTGGTTCATTAAGAGAACATCTGACCCTACAGCTAGACCTCTGTAGTGTCTTGCTGTAGGGTCAAGAGATTGGCCTCTATTTCATCCTCAAGGGTCAACAGAGGCATCTCAGAAGCTGTCTGCCTCTGGTAAGAGATCTGAGTGTGATAAAGAATCTATGGAGGAAAGAGAAGGAAGATTTGTTATTCTTCTCTGCAGAATACACAAGTCAGAATGAGTATCCATACGTTCTTTGGCCTTTATAAGATCCAGAACTTGGTACAACTCCTTTGATGAACAGCAGCTTGGGAATCTCTTCCCAAGTAAATATAGGACAGGAGGGCAAGATTGATATTTGATTATTTTCCATGTAACTGATTATCTCAGGAGACCTACGTTTTTGGAGATCACCTCTCCTGGCCTCATCTTTTATTTCTGCACTCTTTGGTATTTTTACAGTGTCATGCATTTTTGAAAAGTAAATCTTCCTCCATTAGTTACCTCTGCCTAAAACAACTCCTATATGTAATATTTTTCCTATCAGAATATCATTTCCAAGTTCTTCCACAGGATTCCAGAAATGTGCATTTCTAGGAGAAAGATCTTTGTGTTCAAGCTCAGCATCTCCAGGGTAGAAGATCTCATTGTCAGGGAGGGAAGCAAAGAGGTTATGAACCAAGTCTTGCAGGCACACACATCAAGTTTTGCTCTTAATGAGTTGTGTGATCCTGGGTCGATTATCCAACACCAGCTCTGCTGATGTACATTGGCCATTGGCCATATTCTAGGCTCCATAAGGAATAAACCATATCCTGAATTCAAGAACTTAAGATATCATGTCTGAGAGAGACATGTATTTTTAATGTCACAAATCATGCCATCACTCATAACGGAAGCATCAGGAAAAGGCCTCTGAGTAGAAAAGTGGGAGACCTTGGTCCCAAGGAATAGACAGGAGACTGTTGAAGAGAAAGAAAAATGAGTATCTCCCAAAGGGATGTTTGCTGGGTGCAGTTGAGTGGAGCTGGAATTCCTCCACAGGAGGTGAAGCAGCGTGAGCAGGGGTTTTGAAAGCAACATTATATTATAAATATATGGAATATATATGTATTATATATATTCATATATATATGTATAATGGAATATTACTCAGACATCAAAATGGTGGAATCTTACAATTTGCCACAATGTTGTTGGAACTAGAAGTTATTATGCTAAGCAAAATAAGTCGATTAGAGAAAGATGATTATCACATGATTTTGCTCTTTGTTTTTTTTTTTGGGGGGGGGAGAACAAAAACATCCAAAATTTATTCTCCAACAAGACCGACAGCATCAGCAGGTAAAAACTACAGGGGTTTCTCCACAGATCATACATTCACACGGGCATGATTTGCTTAACAGGGAAAAAAGCGCTGGTGTGTTCTCAGTAACAATATCCACTTCACAGTGTAAGGAGGTACTAGCATTGTGTTCTCAACTTACAATTCCAGAAGGAAAGGCACAACGTGGCCAAAAAAATTTGGATCCTAAAGTCAGGTGCCATAACACAGACCAACTTTTGTTAACAGTCTTGATCTACTTTTCCACAAAGAAGGTGATTCTCCACTCGGAAATTAAAGTCTTTCTTTCTCCCTCTTTGTTCAACCATCAGAGCATGTTTCATCATTACATATACAAAAAAGGGGGGGCGAGTAGAGTTAAAAAAAAAAAGAACCATGAAAATATCTTCCACGTCCAGCTGCTCCCACCACACATCAACTCAGGTTTAAGACAGCGCATTAGAACACTTCAGCGGTCATAAAATAGGAAAATAGACATTATGGCTACAAAAATAAAAAATAAATGAGGTAGATAAATTAAAGCTTTCACACCCATGACTTGCCCATTCGAACATCGTAGCCTTCATGCAATACTCAAGAACAATCTTCATACTAACTTGGCATAAGCTGCACCAAGGACACTTTTTCTGTACAAAGTAGTATGTGAACCTGTAAGAAATATGCCCTTTCCGTGAGTTTCTTCAAGAAGGAAAACCCAGGTCTTTGATCGAGTAGGCACTGGGGAACCAAATTAAGTCACCTGAGGGTCCCTGTTTAGGTGCCTAGCCCTCCTGCTGGCTCACGAATGAGACACCTGGAAAGCATAGGGAGTACATTGCCACTCTTGGGGCTCTGAATGACTCTATTTAAATAAGCAGCAACACATATTGACCCCCTAAGGACTAAACCAGTCCATTTGAGGGTATCCTACCTAAGGACCAAGGTTGAAGGAATTTTGTAATTCTACAACCTTGGTTTAAAGAAAAAGAAAGTACATTCAGGAAAAAAAATGGAAAGATGGTGGGTGGGTGTCATACGAAACAGGGCCCTAAACAGATGCCAGATCTTGTCCACGTACCCACATAGAGTCACCAGGGAAGTATACAGTACTCCCTCCCCCAATAGGCTAACAGTTGTCTTGTCCATTTTAATTCAGTAAGTTCCAACTTGAAATAGGAGGATAGTCTTTGGAAATACTTATTCTTGGTTGTACAAGGGTTTTATGTATACAGCTTGTCGCAAGTAACAAAGCTACTTTGCAGGACCCGCTTCTTTCCAAAATGAAGAAAAAAAAAATTCTAGCTTGTATACGTTTCAGTATTTTTTGGTTTTTTTCTTTTTTCAATTTCTTTTCTCTTTTTTAATTTTTTTTTTTTTTTTTTTTTTTTTTTTTTTTTTTTTGCAAAGCAGCATAACAACATCTGATTGTAGGACTTGCCTGGGGTTGTGATCACAACCCTAAACATCTGCACATCAGTAAGAAAAACAGGAGGAGATGGGTTCTTCTAACAAGGAAAAAAAAAAGTAGAGTTCTAGAGGTCATTCTGCCTGCATTTCTCCCTCGACAAAGAGCTTAGCTGACTGCAATCTTATTTTCTTCGAGGAAGTGAGGGAATTGGTGTTTGGGGACGCTGTCGGCAGCACCTGGTTTTTCCACTTCAGCACTGATGGCAGACTGGGAGCCATCCATCTCGGAGATAGGGGTGTTGTTCACAATGGAGCTGGCCCCAGGGAGACTGGGAGGGTAGGAATCCCCCCACTCTGGATCACAGAGATCTCATTGGCCTTCATGGCCAGACCTCCATTGAGCATTGGTGGTGTACTGGTTCCAAATGACAGGGTCCATGTTCCCGAAGGGGCCAGGATTTCCTTTGGAAACATCTCAGGGACTCTCTCTCCCCACAGCAGGAACCTGGGGCTAGACGCCTGCAGCTCAGTCACTTAGCATCTGACTCTTGCTTGTGGCTCAGGTCATAGCCTCAACATCCTGAGATCGTGCCCCTGGCAGGCTCTGCGCTTAGGGCAGAGTGTGCTTGAGGAGCCCGTGTCTCCCTCTCCTACTCCTTGCTCCCTGCCTGCCTCTTAAACAAGAAAATTATCCAATAAAGAAATAATCTGAGAGGATAAATTTTCAAAAAAATTTGGATCAATACAAGGATCTAGTGGGAGAGGTTGGCATCCCAGGTCCAACTGCCAGCTGAGTTTTAACATCACTTCCCTGCGTTAATGGCTTTACCCCTTGAATTTGACCACACGTCTGTCTCTTGAGGTGCCAACAGGGAGACCTTTCCTTGGGTGGGAGGGCTCAGGGTGTGAGGGCTGCAGGATGTTGAGCGCCGTCCTGTAATTTGGCAACAGAAGGGAATCGCATCGAGCCCTGCATCAGTGAAGGGCTCAATGGCTGTGGGAACCGACTGGCCTTCTGACATGTTGTGCAGCACACGAGGCCCCTGTGCCTGACCCCGGGAGGGGGGTCAGGGATGTGCTCCTTCAAAACCTAACTGCGGAGCAATAGACACAGTACAGTGAGCCCCGTGTCCCTTTGGGAGAAAGTCTCCCAACTCACCAGGACCATGCTCAAGCCTTGGGGAAGGTGGGGAAGGACCTCAGGCCAATGGGGTCTCCGGGGAGCACCAGTTAGGAGAAAGCATAGGACAGTGCAAACTACTGGAGAGTGAGTGCGATGAGACATGGTGTGTCTCTTTTTTAAAACATGTATTATTTATTCATGAGAGACACAGAGAGACAAAAGCAGAGAGGCAGACACACAGACAGAGGCAGAAGCAGCCCCCGTGCAGAGAGCCCGAGGCAGGACTGGATACCGGGACTCTTAGGGTCAGGGCCTGGGTGGAAGGCAGGCGCTAAACCACTGGGCGACCAGCCATCCCCTGAAGGCTCTATTCTGATATTCCTCCAAATCTGTGCACAGGGACTCTGCATCTGGCCCAGGCAGGGTCAGGGCCATGGGGGCAAGTCTGGGGAGGAGGGGAATCCAGCTCATGTGGGAGCAGGTGTCTAGGGGGGAGCCCAGGGGAGTTGCAGGCTGGCTTCTGGGACCCGGGGTCTTCCTGCCACATCAGAGCCCTGGGTGTCAGATAGCCCCAGCCCCTGCACTCACCTGGAGCCCGCGCTGGCCTCTGTTAGCTGTGCAGGGCAATTCCCAGTTCCTCAAGGCGGTGGGGCAGACCACCTCTTCCTCCCCCTCCTGCCCCATGTCCTGGGTGGATCTCCGTGTAAAGACAGTGCCCGGCAGCCCGGCAGGAGGCCTCAGCGCCCGGTCTGGCTGCCTTGGCTGGGCCGCACACCCAGCTGACTCCATTCCAGACACACCACAGTGCAGTCGGCACACACCTCCCCCAAGGAGAGCAAAAGGAGAGTTATGTTTAAAGGCCCGCTGCCAGGCCTTGGGTTAACTCTGGGTTGGGTAAGAGGCACCTCAGGAATCCTGTTTCCACCCTACCCACCGTGACATCAGGGTGACCCTGAAGGGATCACCGGGGAACCTGCTGCCCTGCAACCTCCTCCAGCCTGGATGTGACCTGCCCACAGATCCCTGTTTCCCTGAAACTGAAGAGGAGGGGATGGGGCTGCCCAGGATGGCTGTCAGAGGTGGCCTGGCCTGGGCTGGGCTGCTCTGTATTACCTTATGGTGCCTCTTGATAAACGCCCTGAGGCGTTGGATTTTATGGTGGAGCCAAAGTCTACAGCCCCTTGTGAACTGTGTGTCGCCCTGACCCGGGTTCTTCCTCTGACTGGAAGCCCTTGTGAACAAGCGGCATCCCTGGGGTTCCTGGAAACCAGAGTCCCCAGAAGTGGGAAAGTAGCAAGAGAACATCTTTCAGTCGCGGATGTCTCCAGCCAAGTGAGCCTGAGGTGGGGCTGCCCTAGAATGCGGGTGCCTGGTTACAGGGGTTCCAAGTTCTGTTGGGCTCTGTGTCAAGGAAGTGACCTCACTGCCTGGAACCCCCTACCTGAGTCCACTCCTGGAGGAAGCTTCAGGAGCAGCGCTCGGGGCTGCCGACGGCTCCCCGCTCCCTGCAGGCAATGGCCTGTGTGCACACAGTGACACAACCGCACCCCTCTCCACAGGCCCCAGGGAAGGACTGTGTGCAGCCAGGGCCCCAGCCTGGAAACACACCTGGGTTCAGACACAACTTTCCATTCTTCCCTGGTTTTGACCCCTCAGAAGCCATTGTGCCTGTCGGGGATGGTCTGCGTCTTGCCTGTGGAACAGGGAGTATCCTAGCGGGTGCTTCCTCCAGATGTCCCCAGGCCACTGTGGCATCATATCTATGACATTGGAGGCGGGTGTCACATGCAGGAAATACCTTCCACCACATGTTCTTCCTTGGTGTGTACCTGCGTCCAGGCCCACAAGGTCCTGTGTGCACACACGTGGGCACCTGTATTCTCATTCTGGAGGCCCAGAAGATGACAGTCCCTCCGGGGGAGGGATGGGTAATAGCTTCCCACGATCCTAGGCTCCTGAATCCAAGGCAAACCCTACCGAAGTTGTCGGAGTCTTGGCCCAGAAGGTGTGAGGCTGTCCTCATCCTGAAACCCTACCTGTCGTGTGTTACAGGCCATTCCTTCATTTCCACTGGGTGAGCTGTGGACAGCGGTGCACCCAGTGTGTCGCCCTGACCCGGGCTCTTCCTCAGACTGACATGTGCTGGAATGCCTCCCGTCTGGGCTGTCAGTGCCCACCCCCACCCCCGTCACATCTCCATGTCTGTAGCCAGTTCCATCCACACAACCTTTTCCCAGCCCCCTCAGGAAGGGAGGAGCAGCCTTGGCCCCCAACAGAGGACACAGAGCTGGCTTCATGCCCCCTTCTGCCTTCTTCACAGGCTGTGATCCTGGCAGGCAGTGGCTCTGCTTGGATCTGCACCTCCTCCCCTCAGTGGCTCCCTGGAACCCCAGCTGCTGCGTTTGTCAAAGCCCCACAGTTTGACACAGCCTCACCTGTAGAGTTCAGGAGTCAGAGGTAGCACCAGGCTCTTTTTTTAGGGTGCAATTGCTCTTTTCATTCCTGATGATTTTCCGTATTTTGTCCATCTTTCCCCCTGGAGCATGAGCTCCGAGAAGGAGGACCTGGTCTGCTTCTCAGCTCTGGCACTATCTGTGCTGGGGCTCAGCGGCTGAAGGAGCAGGTGGGAAGTCCCATCCCACCATGGGCCAGCTCAGCGGTGGGAGCCTTATTGATTTGGGGCATTTTTAAGCACTTGTGCTTTTCTTTTCTTTTTTTTAAGGAAACTCTGTGCCCGATGTGGGACTCGAACTCACGACCCCAAGATCAATAACCACAAGCCCTTCAGACTGAGCCAGGCAGGCGTCCATTGGTCATTTTAAAACTAGTAGACTGATAACTATTTCAGTTAATTTGGTGATCCACATTTGTAGGTCTATTCCATTGTTATTTGCTCTACATTGAGCAGAATCGTGATAAAATAAAAAAAAAAATTCATCAGAGATGAAGCCTCAGGTCAAAACCCACAGTAAAATCAACCAATATAGGACTATTTGTAGAAACTTTGGTACTGCTCTATCCCAAGGAGTTTGAATGGTTGTATCTTCATTCTCATTTGTTTCTATGAATCTTTTTAATTCTTCCTTAATTTCCTGGTTGACCCTTTCATCTTTTAGCAGGATGGTCCTTAACCTCCACGTGTTTGAAATCCTTCCAAACTTCTTGTGATTGAGTTCTAATTTCAAAGCATTATGGTCTGAGAATATGCAGGGGACGATCCCAATCTTTTGGTATCAGTTCAGACCCGATTTGTGACCCAATATGTGGTCCATTCTGGAGAAAGTTCCATGTGCACTTGAGAAGAATATGTATTCAGTTGTGTTTGGATGTAAAGTTCTGTAGATATCTGTGAAATCCATCTGGTCCAATGTATCATTTAAAGCTCTTGTTCTTTGGAGATGTTGTGCTTAGAAGACCTATCGAGTGTAGAAAGCGCTAGCTAGACTGAAGTCACCAAGTATAAGTGTATCATTATCTAAGTACGTCTTAACTTTGGTTATTAATTGATTGATATATTTGGCAGCTCCCACATTCGGGGCATATATATTGAGGATTGTTAAGTCCTCTTGTTGGATAGATCCTTTAAGTATGACATAGTGTCCCTCTTTATCTCTCACTACAGTCTTCGGATAAATTTTAGTTTATCTGATGGCTACCCCTGCTTTCTTCTGAGGGCCATTTGAATGGTAAATGGTTCTCCAACCTTTTATTTTCAGGCTGTAGGTGTCCTTCTGTCTAAAATGAGTCTCTTGTAGACAGCAAATAGATGGGTCCTGCTTTTTTCTCCAGTCTAAAACCCTGCACCATATTCCTCATGGACTTCCATCTCTATTCACAGAGACACACACACATGCACATGCTCATAGTGATTGAAATGGTCCTCATGAGGACATTCATTAGCATCCTCGCAGATCCCTGCATGATTGCTGCTGGCAGCTCCCACATGAATTTCTGCAGTGCACTCACACCTAAGGAAGTCCACCCTCTTGGCTTCAGGTTCTCCAGGGAGGTCACCACAGGGAGTCGTGTAAGGAGTCCTTGGACCAGCAGGGGGCGACGTCGGCAACCAGAATCCTTTCCTAAGCTTCCAGGAGGCTTTGACACTGTGCAGGTGCCCAGGGAGGGAGGTCTGCATCTCCATGGCTTGGGGTTGCAGTGTGAGCATTTCCTAGGGCCCTAAAGGGACAGTGGGTAATTACAGAATATCTGAGGACCCAGAAATCCCCCCTAGTGATGCTACTTTGAAAATTGCTGGACCCCGGGCTCTGAACTGAGGTCAAAGATTTGCAGGAAGCTCAGGCAATGGTATTACGTTCTCGAGGCTTTCCAGGAAATCTTCTTCCAGGATGTATATCCAACTCAGTCAAGGCTTCGGATAATAACAACGCAATGATTGGCAAAGTGACACTGATTATGGGAACACCACAGGGTGCCCTCACTTGGACCAGTATTTGAGCAATTACTGATGCCAAGTCAGTGGATTTGGTCTTGCCCCATGGAGTCATCCTAAACATCCACATTTCTAAAGGAAATATTCACTCACAGAAATAACACTTCTTTTTATACAGAGCATTGATGAGCCTATTGTCAGAAATTTAATAACTCATTTAATATCGTGCACTAGAAAAGAAGCATTTAGGGAAGGCAAGTTATCTCCTTGTCCTTTCAGCTTCCATCAAACTCATGGAGTCATGTTTGGAAGGATTAAGGCTAAAATAGAACACTGTTCTTGCCGAAGTTTGTTAAGAGAAAATGATGCATTATCTGATGAGTGTTAATTTTGCTTCTCTGAAAAAAAAAAAAAAAGATATACTAATGTGCCTCAACATTTCTCTTTCCTGAGTAATTCAGAGACACATCCAAGTAACTAAGCACTTGTCCTCTTCTTTAAATGTGTGTTAGATATGAGCTGTTTGCTCCAAAATGCAGAAATGCATTGAAGCAAAAAGTGATGGGGTAGGAAAATATCTGGAAAACCATTTGTCTTTCCAATTCAACAATACTATTTAATGTGTTTGTGTGTGTGTGTGTGTGTGTGTGTGTGTGTGTGTGTGTGTGTTTGACTGTGAGTGTTTTCCAGGAAGGAAGTTTGCATGGAAGAAGTTCGGAGTCAGAAGGTATACCTCTGGACTCCTGTTGTGATTCTGAGTCTGGGGTTGTGGATTTGCTCTTGAATGGAACCCTTGGTGCCCTGTAACCCTGGGTCAGGTGTTCAAAACTGCAGCTATTTCAGAAAACCGTCCTTTCTCTTCACACTTCGATTCATGAGTTACACATTCAAGAAGACTGACTCCACACAAATTATTCCAAATTGAATGATATCTATGTTGGACACGCACACTCACTAACTCATGTGCTATTTAGAAGAGTCCAGGAGGGGGCCGGTTATTTCCTATGTCTTCTGGAACACTTGCTTTCACAGAACTGAAGCTCCAGTGCAGCTAGTGTGTGCTG
This sequence comes from Canis lupus baileyi, assembly GCF_048164855.1. Classification (NCBI taxonomy): domain Eukaryota; kingdom Metazoa; phylum Chordata; class Mammalia; order Carnivora; family Canidae; genus Canis; species Canis lupus. The sequence goes on from NC_132860.1 coordinate 24,363,201, forward strand.
ACTGTGTCACAGCGGTGGGGAAGGCTATAGGCCTGGGGGCAAGCGCTCAGGAGTATAAAGGATCAGGCTCTGGGCCAGGCCACGTGCAGACATGCTCATTACCAAGTTAATGGAGGACACTGTGGTGTTTGTGCAAACTGGGACTCCTCTACTTTCTTTTTCTCTTCTCTTGGTCATGGAGTTATTCACCAGAAAGTAGCAGCATTGCAGGCAGGATGTTTAAGAGACATGGAAGTCAACATGCCTGTGCCAATGTCATTTTTAATGGATTTTTCACAAGCTAAGTCATTTTAAAACACAAGACAGTTATGTTTAAAAACTACTATGTACTGGGCCAAGACAGTCCTGCCTTAGTAGTTTCTGTGAAATCAGGTGCACAGCAGCGGGAAAATCATCTCCTCTCCTATTATGTGAAAGTGAATATGTGGACTGTGATGAATGAGATATTTCTAGGTGTATGATGGAGAGATGATGGAGGAGACATGGATTACAGATAGGTTCTTCAGGGATAGGTGGACAAAACAGTAGATCGAAAAATAGATAGGGAGTAACATTGTTCTTGAGAGCGATTCCTCAGGCCTCCTTCCCTGCTTGGAAGGTCCTAGCCAGAGGTGAATCTTGAGGAGCAATTACTAGCAGGGCAATATTATCAGAAACTTCCTGGCTCCTACAGGGTCACAACCTATCTACTCTTTTCCAAACCAATATTTAACTCTCAGTAGGGCCTCCAGTCTTCCATTGAAAGCCACGATTTCCACAGATGCAGGGGCCGCACAGGGGATGAGCAAGGACTGTGGAGTACTGGAAGCACAGCACATGAAGGATTTTTTCACCTTTCCTCAGAATGCAGTGTCCAGCTGTGCCAACATTAGAGTTGCAAGGTGGGAATACCACGTTCCCAGACCTTCTGTAAATATTCATCGTGCCTCTGCAGCTCTAGCAATTGCACACGCTGCAGCCCAAAGTGTGGAGCTGCACACCTGCCAGCCTGAGCAACTGCACAAAGTGGGGTCCTCCTGGAAGCCTAGGAAAAACTTGTGCTGGCCAGCGTCGCCCCCTGCTGGTCTGAGATCACCGTGCAAGGCTCCTTCCTGTGACTTCCCCCATGGAATGCGAACCAGGTGGGTGGACTTCCTCAGGTGTGGGTAGCACAGGTGGGAGAAGGGCCTCCTGGAGGTGCTGGCCACACCGTGCAGGGAGCTGAATGGGTAATTATGGAGGTTTTCATGAGATAAGATCAAATAATGTGTGCGCTTGTGTGTGTGCGTATGAAAGCACATGTTAATCCAGCAGAAGTTTGGATACCAAAATCTACAGACTGACTTGTATATGTGGATTTTTCTGTGGCTTTTTCCTTCGTCATTCATGCGTGCTGCCCTATTTCCATGTCACTTAAGATTCTTGTCAATTTAGATCAAATCAACAATAAAAGTGACTTCATTGGATGTAGTCATTCAAAATCGAACTCCACTTTGTGAGTTTAAACCCTTTAATTCCAAAAATACTATATCAGTCTTCTTTGATCTGGAATTCCTGGATCCAGGGATGCAAAGGTTGGTAGGTTTTACAAAACGGCTCCAGCCAAAATGACAGACACAGGATTTCAGGGCACAGAGGGAACTATTTAGCCCAGTCTCAGAGTCACACCTGGACCCAGACATGACTGTTGTAGGATAGAGAAAATTGCAGGAAGAGTGACAGGTCATTCATCACTAGAGTTTTCAGGGCAGATGGGGCTTTGGAGGACAGCTTGTGGGGTGGGCAAGGTCTGGTCTTCCTCCTTGTAGACACTCTTTCCTACAACAAACCCCCAACACACACAGATATTCAAACAACACACACATCCACACATAAATGAACGATTCTAAATATTGTCTAAGTAAGACAAATGGTTTTCCACCTGTCTTCAGACCTCATCACTTCTGGATCCAATGTATTTTAACTTTTTGAAGCAAGTGACACATATTTATTTTATATTCTAAAAGAAAGAGGATACTTTCTCTACATGTGGGTGGATTCCTCGGGATAGGAAAACAACGAACTATGCCCGTGCATCCTCTATTAAATAAGCAAAGCTAGAGCCATCAGATACTGCACATCAGTTAAACAAGAAGAGTTTTCTACATCGAATTTGAAATTTCCCAAATAGGACTAAGTGCATTTGACAGAAATTAGGAGGACAGTGACCATTCTGGCTTCCCATCAATGCATCAGTATCTACTTTTGGATATGAACTAGTTAGAGGTGTTATCATCCTCTAACCCTGTTTCTATGCACATCATTAACTCCATATAGCTTCATCACAATACCTGTATTTCTATGATAACTTACAAAAGATATTAGGCGTTGTATATGTACCAACTCCCCGAGGAGCCTGGCAAATTGATTATTGTTTTCTCAAGAATAAATATATTCTAAAAAATCATTGAGTTCAAGTCTGTAAATCAGTGGCAAAATTACAATTGAAATGAAAAATTATAGGGAAGGGGCAAGATGGTAGAAGAATTGGGGACCTCAGTTCATCTGGATCCTTGAAGCTAAGTAGATGCTACCAAATCATTGTGAATAGCCAGGAAGTCAACATGACGTTTAATAAAAGACTTGCTGGACCTCTGCAAGTAGAAAAGCAACCACCCTCGGCAAGGTGGGAGATGCGAGACGTGAATCCAAAGTGATACATCAGAAGGCAAATGGCAGGGCAGGAATTTTTCACATCCCAGGATGGGGAAAGGAAAGGGCCACGGAGCCCACAATTGCAAGCCTTAGCAATCTGATCTGGTGAGAGACAACCTTGCCTGAAAGAGCTCAGTTGGTGAAATGGGCAGACACTAGTCCGGACACAGTGTCTCAGAATTCCCAGAATTCCAGAAAGACTGGGGATACCCGAGGGCGTGGCCTTCCCAAATCCTGGGCTGTGGACACTGGTCATCATCACCAAGAGTGCAAGGGGGCTCTCAGCTCAGTTGGCCGTAAAACTGAAGCCACTTTGCCTAGTCGGCTGACCACTCTCTACCTGGGAATTCTGCAAGGGACAGGGAAGTGGGGACCCTGCGCCTTGCCCTGGGAGAGACAGAGGGTGTAGGTGCACCACCGGGGGACAGCCCTCAGTGCAGGGACCCTGGAACAAACAGTAACAGGGCAACCCTCTCTCTCCTCCAGGCGGATTGGTCTGGGCATCCACCACAGGAGTCTGCAGCGTCTGGCACCCCCAGCAGTGACTCCTGCTTGTCCCTGAGAGCTGACTGAAGAGCAGGAGCCTGATCTCTCTGCTCTGAGACTGGAGATCAGATTCCAGCCATTTTGTGCTGGTCTCCTAAAGTGGCACAGGGAGCTTTCAGGGAATGAAGCCACACAGGAAAACCAGAAAGAGCTCACAATGAGCCAGACCCCGTGGCAAGGGGAGGTGTAAACCAGACGAGCAACAGACCACTGTGCATCAGTGCAGCATGCCCCTCCCCCGGAAGATCAGCTCCGAAGATCCCATGAACACCATGTTTATGGACATCAAAGGACTGCGTATCCCGGGTGTGGGACAACACAGTATACAGAATTTGAGCATTTACCTAATGATTCCTATACCTGCGGTTTAAAATTATACGATGCTTTTTTGTGTTTTTCCCCTTTTCACCTGGTTTCATATTTTCTCAACTCTGATTTTAAGGCTTTTGTTAACATCAATTTTTTTACATTTTTATTTTATAGATACATTCTTCATGTTTGGCTTTTTGTCACTGGAATGAATTTTATGGTTCTCCATCTATAAGTTTTGCTTCTTGACAATTTTGAGATTTAGTGTCTCACGCTCATGGTGTATCCATAACCTATGCCAGTTTGTCCAGATAACTCTGTCTTCCTCCATATCTGGATGGGAGTGGATTTTCCTTTGGGAAGACAGGTTTGGTCTGCTTTGCTTTGCTTTGCTTTGCTTTGCTTTGGTTAATGGATGGCGGGGAAGCAAAAGACACGTGAGGTGACTAGAGGGGAGAGCACGGGCCTGCTCAGGACTTCTTCAGCTAGCCTTTCTCCCTGGTCTCCCTGGTCACATGGAATGAATCCCCTCAACTGTACATGAAGTGCCAATTCTGATGGAGAACCCAGCCTTATGGCCCTTTGCTCACGCCTGCCTGTCTCCTCACCCCTGTACCCTATATATCTGCAGGTTCAAGACTCCTTAGGCTACTTCACTAGCTCCAATCCCAACATCCCCTGTGAGGATAGGCCTTTCTACCCTTGGACCTCTGGGATCTTCATAGGCTTCCAGAAAATAGGGAACATTTCTATTACTGCACGCATCCCTTGAGTGCCCAAGAAGCCGCATTTTCGTCAGAAGCCGTGAGATAGCAATAGGGAAGTGTTCATGGGATGAGACCGGGGCCCAAGGCTCAAGGGACCAGACTCTGACCTGGGTCACATAATGATTGCATGAATGGGAGTTACTTAGGCCTTGGGGGCAGGAGAAGGATCCCACACCATGGCTTCTCTACTGACCTCTGACTTTTAAAAGCCCAGTGCGCTCATCCAGGAGCTCCTCTACCCTCCACCTACAGGCATCTGCACAGAGAGAGGGAACACCCTTAAACATGTGCTCTGGAGTGAGGAAAGAGCAGTCAGTTGTTTTTCCTAAAAAAAGAAATTCTCTCAACACGACAATGGATGTGCTTTGGTTTGGTTTGGTTTGGTTTGGTTTGATTTGGTTTTGTTTCATTTAGTTTCATTTGGTTTGGTTTCACATGGTGTTGTATTGTTTTGTTTCCATGAGCCCACATCAGAGATATGCCTGAGGATGAGAGACAGAGAGAGAAAGAGAGAGAGAGTCAGAAGGAAGCAACCAGTCCTGGGTCTCGTGTTATTGGTCCATTATGTGCCCACTTGTCAAACATTGCCTCCTTGGGAAATCATCTGGAGGGTGAAAAATCTCCATGCCCAGGCCTCAGGAAGGAGGCAGCATGAACCAACATTGAAGTGGGTTTTGGGATATGTATAGAGGACAACCGTCAACTCATCCCATTACAGACCAACGTGCAACCGAGGCCCCGTGTGGTGCTAATGGCACCCACCCTGGATGCTCAGGGATCAATGTTCCCTATGCAGTACTTCACGCAGAACCCTGGGTGTGCAGGAGATCCTCAATGTCTACGTATTCCCTGAACCGATCAAGCTGCTGTCTCCCCTCAGGTAACTAAGGCTGGAGGAATTAATGGAATTAATATAACTATAGAGAGGTTCAGAAATGCCGAGAAAACCCCCCCACAAAACAAGATCAAAAGCAAGACATGCACGCTATTCATCTGTCCTAATATTTTATTAAGGGACATAAAACACTACACACAATTCTAAATTAACACTAAAGAATAAACAAGCTGCATGGGTTAAATATTGACGATCACAGTTCCCGCAAAGCTACCAGCATTGACACAAGAAAAACCCATCTCAGGAGAAAACAATGTCCATTTGCAGAGCCCACAGCGGGTGGGCTCTATGTGTGTGTGCCTGTGTGTGTGTCTCTGAATGGAGATGTAAGTCCATGCGGATTTGGTGGATACCAAAATTTCTGCAAGTGAAATCATAGTGGTACATTTTAGCGTGGGAATTAACCTCAGGACTCCTGTTTCCTGACTATTGGTATTTTACCAACACTTCTGCTCGATTTAGAGCTAATGGCAATGAAAATGGGGTCAAAGTTTGAGGATATTCATGATGTAACATTCATTTTGTCAATTAAAACTTCCAGTTAAAAACGGAGATATCATAAAGAGCATCCTACACAAAATTTTTTTGGACTCCGTGATTACAGAATAAATATCCTAAAACATGGTGGTGTCAAAGATGACACTTTTATTCTCTTAGTGTCCAGTGATGACAAGTGAACGTCAAGAATTCAGCAGGGCCCCAGTGTTTCTGCAGCCCAGTCACTGACCAAGGCCTGGCAAAATGCTCCTGTTGTTCTTGGCCTCTGTTTAGTAACAAAGACAAATGGACTTAGGTTTCCACCTTTCCTAAGACTTACCCAAATTCATAAACTGGAAAAGGTCATGGTCACAAGAAGGAATTAATTGTCTTGTCGACTCAAAATTTTCAGCAGACACTACTAATTCTGTAAGCAGAATAAACCATAATGGCATTTCCAAACCACGAGCCACCGCAGTGCCTTCCTCCCTGCATCTACAACTGCCAAAACCATAATGTGTAAAAAATGTGCAAGCCTACAACATACTCCAATTAAATCAAAGTATATAATGGATATTGGTGTAGAATTACCTGAGGAACAGTTAAAATTAGGCATATAAAAACTGGATTTAAGATATAGACTTGCAGGAAAAGGAGTTTTAAAAGAATCTTTCCCAAAGCATAGAACCAGCCAGAGAATTTCTCTTGTTGTAGACCCGAGACACACCTAAGCAGAAAATGATATTCATCTAATCCTTCATAATCTTTGTATATTGGAATCATAGTAGAGAGAGATGAAGGTGTAGAAGCAAAGCAATGGATGCCACGTTCCCAAATAATTGGTTACAGCTACAAACATTCTGACTGGTGAGGAGAACGTGTTCCTATGTGATATCTCAGCTCCTTTGGGAAAGTGATCTTCCCTGTCCTACAGGACTGACATCTGACACTCCTTGGCTCCCTTGCGGTTAGTCAAAGGAAAAGGACTTTCAAAAAGATTTCCTTTGAACATAGAAACTCTGAACAAATTCTGTTCAGAAAGGTGCAGGGACACTTAAAGAGGTTGAGAAGAATCTGAATGTGTTGGCTGTTTTCAGAGGCAAGATTAGGAGGTGGGCTGACCTGAATGTTCTCTATGAGAAAGGGACCACACCCAAATCCTGTAATCCAATCAAGCGATTCCAGTGGATTAGAGGATTTTGTGCCTTATCCCAGGGCCCAAAAGCCATAAAAGGTGGAGGTGAGGGTCACTATCTGCCATTTGGAAACTGGCTCAGTGAGAGAAGCATCCCTTTGTGACCTGAAGCTCCTGGTTGAATTTATCTTGTGGACACTGTTTCTGCCGACATGGACGCTGCCTACCTCCACCGCTCAGAGGAGTCTCAGTTCAACGACTCTCCCAAACCCCAATCATGCTGGTCACAGAGAAGTGGTGCTGAAGTCCACGGAGGACCCTCTCTGCCTGAGAAGACATCCCCTGCATCAAAGACACTCTCCTCCCTGACTGATCCTTTGGCTCCCGCATCAGCAGGGCGGCCTCCCACCAAGACGCCTCTGAGTTGGGAGGATCTTTCCCAGGTGGGAGCTGGGCTTCAGAACATGGGGAACACTTGCTACGTGAATGCAACCCTACAGTGTCTGACCTACACAGAGCCCCTTGCCAGCTACGTGCTGTCCCAGAAGCACGGGACAGCCTGTAGGAAGCAGACATCCTGCATGCTGTGTACTCTGCAGGCTCACATGACCCGGGTTCTCTGCCATCCTGGACGTGTGCTCCGACCCCTTCCACTCCTGCTTGCCGCCTTCCACACACACAAGCAAGAAGATGCCCATGAGTATCTCATGTTCATTCTGGATGCAATGCAGCAAGCATGCTTGCCTGAAGACAAGCCCTCAGACTCTCAGCATGCTCAGGACAGCACCCTCATCCAGCATATCTTTGGGGGGTACTGGAGGTCACAAATCCAGTGTCTCCACTGCCAAGGCATTTCCAGCACTCTGGAACCTTACCTGGACATCAGCCTGGACATCGGGGCTGCTCAGAGTGTCAGCCAAGCTTTGGAGCAGTTGGTGAAGCCCGAATTGCTTGAAGGTGAAAATGCCTACCATTGTAGTAAGTGTCTAGAGAAAGTGCCTGCGTCCAAGGTGTTGACTTGGCACAGTTGTGCAAAAGTCCTCATCCTGGTCTTGAAACGATTCTCAGACTTCACAGGCAACAAAATGACTAAGGAGATGCAATATCCTGAGTGCCTTGACATGCAACACTACCTGTCTGAGCAGAGGGCAGGACCCTTGGTTTATGTGCTCTATGCCGTGCTGGTGCATGCTGGGTGGAGTTGCCACAGTGGACGTTATTTCTGTTTCGTAAAGGCAGGAAACGGCCAGTGGCATAAAATGGATGATGCTAAGATCAGCGCCTGCGTTGTGACTTGTGCCCTGCGCCAACTTGCCTATGTCCTCTTTTATATGCAGAAGACCGATATGGAAAGAGACCTTGTGAGTGGGTCAGTCGAGGGAGGAATCGCATCTCCCGAGGCAGACCCCGCAGAGGTGGGTGAGGCCTCAGGAGAGAGCACAAGGGATCCCACTGTGAACCTTGCTGAGTCGGAGGAGCACGGGGAAGAGACCTCAAGGCAACAAACCACATTAGACCAGGGGAGATGCCTCCAAGAACGCAACCGACCTAAGCCTGAACTTCATGTCAGGAGAAGAGAAATTGCTCTTCCTGAGAATGCAGTCATCCTTCAGCACTCCAAATACAGACATGAGATGCCCAAGAATCATCCTCAGCAAACCATGGACCTGCTCCACACTGCAGCTGGGATGATCCCACCTCACGTGGCCGGGGACGTGGCCAAAGTCCCGCATGTGCCAGGGAGAGCCAGACCAACAAAGAGGACGAGCAAGAAGGGACAGAGGTCTGGGGAAGCAGTGCAGGGATGTGTCTACTAACTTTGTTGCACATGGGCGCGTGCGCACACACACACACACACACACACACACACACACACACGGTGTCACTCACTCACCAAACCCGAACACAGTCCCACACTGGAAATATTTGGTGTTGTGTGAAATGTGTGTTCTGTATGTATGGAAGAACCATCTATCTGGGTGTGTTCATGGGCTATGGCCTTCGACTGAAACTAGAGGACACTGACTTTTAAAGCGGGTTCATTGTCATGATCTTATATTGGAATAGTGTGGATTCATATGGGGTCTATCCAGGAACCGGCCTCTCCTTCAGCCTTGGGGAGAGTAGGGGCAACTTGCAGGTGAGAGGCAGTGAGCAGTCAGGATTGAGAGTGGATATGATGCTGAGGACCTGGATTTGAAGTATATTCGACCCTCTCGTCATGCTCCGCACTTCCCATTGCTTATCTTCTATTTATATCGAAAGAATATTTGCCTGAACAGAAGCATGCGTGGGGCCTTGCCAGCGATGTGTTTTGGTCATTGCTTGGAAATGGTAAGAAAGGAATTAAATGCTTATTTTGGGGAGATAACTGCATCCAGCCTGATTGAATCTCATTGAATGTATTATGTTCCCTTCACTATCTCCTACATTAAGACGGCAGAGAAGGAAACTGACAGGGACTCTTATTCCAAGGGGAAATGCCCAGCCTCCCACTGAACATAAGTTTCTATGAATATTTTGCTACCGTCTGCTATGTGGCACCTCCTGCCACAGAAGAAGTGGACTCTGGATTTCAGACCAGTTCAAATTCACATTTGGACCTGGGTTGATACCTCAGAAAAACAGTGCCAAGTTCACGAATCTAGCAAAATGGTTTTTGAGGTCAGGTTATAGGTGCTCTGTGTTATCATTCTATTTCTTACAGAAGTAATTGACAAATTGATTGTAGAATGAAAATTATCGCATGATAACCAAAAGCTTCTGAGTGTGACCATAGATGTGCAGTTGTGACATCTCATCATAATGTATGTTCACTCTGTATTCAAACTTGGACATGCCACCCTTACTGGAAAGTAAGGGACAATAGGAACTGTGCAGAAGAAATCACACTTTTTTGTAGATTTTCATGTAACAGAGGCAGATTAGAGATAGAAAGTGTCAAGGTTTCTTTCATGTCTGGGAATTTTTTTTTTTTTTTTACAAACACAGTTTATCGTGTCATAAAGAGTGAGGGAACCTCTGTGTATGTGTTTGCTAGAGTTTCCTAAGAAGACCTGTAGGTATCCTCGTCCTCTGAAGACTGTCATAGGGAATGAGACAGCTCATGGACTGGGAGACTTGTCTTTCACAGAAGAGGACCCTCAGGAGGAGTCTGTTGGAATAAGGATATGTCCCCCTCCTGGACTGATATGGTGAACCAGCAATTCCTCCGCTGAACTAGTTGGAAATGGTCAAGTCCACAATGTGCTACGTGTTATGCTTTTGGGCGCCTACACATATACTCCCCCCACTACACAGACACTGCAGTTTTTCGTTAGGTATATATATGGGAATCTCAAAGGGTGCTTACCAATCCAGAATGTCAAGTTTGTCTTACTGAAATACATTTTCTAAAAAATGTAGGTAAATCATCCTGGCAATTTGTACATTGGTTGTAAACAGAAGTAAACAAGTTAATCTGAAACTGTTTTACAAATGTCTGAATTTCTGATTTAGAAAAAGATCCCATCCAGAGATCTGCAAATTATACCATGTTTTCTCCTAGAAGACATTTTCTGTACTTGTTGATATTATTTTTCTGAAATTGTTATGGGGAATATTGCATCTGCTTTGTTCATTTTTGATCTAAAATGTTATTAGGCAGTTGTGTGTTTTTTTTATTCTTAATAGAAGACTGCAACATATGATTTGGTGTGCATGCTTTTACTCCCCAGTATTTCAGATATTTGAAATAATTATTTTATTTCCAGGCCGGCTCCTCACAGAGGCTTCTTTGCCTGTTTACCCTGAGTGGAATTCCTGCAGCCACATCTAGGTCACCAGCAACCTAAATTCATATCCTCCCTCTATGGGAATGTCTCACTCCTACTCACTGGATTAATATAGGGGAAGCGCCAGGAGCCATTTAAGAGGAAATGCAATGGGACATGGGCACATTATTCTTCAGGGTCTCTTCAGTTATGAGGGCTCTGACCAGGAAGAAGTGTGTGTGAAAAATTAGGTGGGGGGAGTAGATTTGAACCAGGAGCACACCATCTCTGGCCAAGGCTAGTAGAGACACCTGGGAGGGATGACCAGGAGATGGTTGGATAGCACATTGTGGGGACTGTGGAGGCTGGACAGTCAGCAGATGAATTCTCTGGGTAGGTGTCTGGAGGTCAATGCTCATCCTGTCCAGGTATCCATTAGTCACTTAAGGGGTTTCACTCTATATCAAGATCTATTAGTCAGGAGGACAGACCGAAGAATCTGCATAGCCTCCCACAGAACAGATTCCCCAGTCCTTTCCAGGGAACCCGGAATTGCCAATCCTGGATGCAGTTCTAGGGAGACCTCCAACCTGTTTCCAGGTGACAATGAGTTGAGTCCTGGCTCCATCAACCTTTTGCAAGATGTCAGGCTGGAAATGTTTTCACAATAGGGATCTGGGCTGAAACTGGGATTTGGGGACAGCCCCAGGCTAGATTCCATGGCGGTATGTGGAGGCTTAATCTGGGAGGCCACATTGAATCAGTGGTCTGTGAGGTTGACAACGAGGGTAGGTTCCTGGCCATGGTGGGTGGATGTAAGCTGAAGGGATTACTTGACTTCCCTTCCTGAGCTTTTGTGTTGTCCAGCAGGAGAAAACAACGTCAGGGCTTTTCACAGGAGATATCCTAGGGGGCATGTGTGTGTCGTAACAGGTTTGAGCTCATGCAGGAGACTTGTGGAAACAGCTTCTAGGGAGATTGCCTCCTCACATGGGGAATGCATTATCCCATTACCAACTGCTCTAATAGAAGATACCACAGATGGACCACATCTTACCTCTGCCTCTCCACTGTTGGTAATCAACCACAGTAAAGGCATGGAGATAGGAACAATCCATTCCACAGTTATATTATTAAAAGTGCTCATTTTACTGGGACAAGAAACCCAACCGAGTGGTGATAAGGAGACATAAAATACATTAGCCTCCTGTTACCAGAGGGCGAGATGAGGAGGTTTCAATACAGTATTTTAGTTTCTTTAGCAGAAGCCATTGCATTCACTCTTCTGGCAGTGGACAGAGCTAATCCTGTCTTTAAAATTTTTAGTGATTGTGTGATACACAATTTGGAACCCTTATGGAAACAATACATTTTGTTGCATTCGGGATTGTTCCATTTGGAGACATCTAAGTAAACCAGTTCCATGTGGTGACTCCAGCATGTTGGGTCTCACATGCCAGGGATCATACAGAAGCAAAGAATTGAAGGAAACATGGTACCTGAAGACTCCATAAACAAGGAAGGGAACTCAGGGAGAGAATGGAATTTTAAGAAATCCCACACAGAGTAAGAGCAAGGATGTGAAGATACTCTGGTTCATAGACGTGAGACAGTAGTGGATAAGGAAAAGCCCCACTGTCAGGAAGGAATCCGATGCCAATTCCTTCCAATGTGGCTGCTTTGGCAGTTGAGGTGTTCTAGATAATGTCTGGTCAAGGGCCTTAGTGTCCTATGCTTCTTAACTGGAAATGAAAAATAATGTGAAACACGTTGGTCTCAGGAATGTGGGAGGCAGCTCAGCACCCAGCAGCATGGCTGCTGGGTAATCTCCTTGAGAATCTCTCTCCCTCTATTTTTCAGCCCCCACTCTCCTGCTACTCTGTGGTTTCTCTCTGGTCTCTTCTTGTCTCAATCTATCTATCATCTATCTATCTATCTATCTATCTATCTATCTATCTATCATCTATTATCTTAAACAAGAAACAAAAAATGAAACATGTTTGCATCTTTGCATCAAAGTTCCCACATCCAAGTCAATTAGATCTGTGGAGTCCAGTGTTACTCAGTAATGTGGAAAAAGGCACAAGCCTACAACGTACTCCAACTGAATCAAGAGAATATAAAGGATATTGGGGTGGAATTCCCTGAGGAACAGTTAAAATGAGGCATATAAACACTGCATTTAGGATATAGACTCTTGTAGGAAACGGAGTTCAAAGGAATGTTTCCCAAAAGCATAAAACCAGCCAGAGGATTTCTCTTGTGGTGGACCCAGGCCACACCTAGGCAGATACTGGTATTCATCAAAACCTTCATAATCTTTGTAGGTTGAGATCATAGTTGAGAGAGATGGAAGTGCAGAAGCAAAGCATGGACACCATATACCCCAAATAATTGGTTACAGCCTCAAAGCCTCTGACTGGTGAGGAGAAGGCATTCCCCTGGGATACCTGAGCTCCTTTGGGAAAGAGATCTTCCCTGTTCTAGAGCACTAACGTCTAACTCTCCGCTCACTTGAAGTTACTCAAGAAGAAAAAGGACATTCATAAAGGTATCCATTCAACATGGAAACTCGGATCAAATTCTGTTCAGAAAGGTGCAGGGGCTGCTGTTAGGGAGGTTGAGAAAGACCTGAAGGTGCTGTCTGTTGAGGGAGGCAAGATGAGGAGGTGGGCTGGCCTGATAGGTCTCTATGAGAAAGGGACCACTCCCAAATCCCTTAATCCAATCAAGTGATTAGTGCCGATTGGAAGCTTTTGCTCTTTATGATATTTCAGTTTTTAACTGAAAGTTAATTGACAAAAAGGATATTACATTATGAATAACCTCAAAGTGTGACCCCATTCTTATTGCTATTAGCTCTAAATTGAGCAGAAGTGCTGGCAAAATACAAATAGTTCAGGAACCGTGAGTCCTGAGGTTAATTCCCACGCTGAAATATACCAATATAATTTCACTTGCAGAAATTTTGGTATCCACCAAATCCGCATGGACCTACATCTCCATTCACACCCAGACACACACACACACACAGGCACACACACAGAGTCATAGAAATCTTTCTCATGAGGGCATCATTAGCTTCCTTGCAGCTGCTGATTGGCTCAAACCCTGCTGCAGCTAAGAGGATTAGATGGATGTCTTTCAAGTGGTTGAAACGTCACGTGACCTCGGAGCAGTATAAAAGTCAGGGAGCAACGGAAGTGGCCATTCCTCACCATCCCTCTCTCCCACGGGACACACCGTCTCCTGCAGTGGAGCCTGTCCAGGACCTTTCCCAGCATCTCCTGACAGGCGTGAGGACCACAGTTGCACTTCAGGTGAGTTTTCGGACCACTGGTCCTACCTTTCCTGAGCGAATAATGGGACAGTGAGGAAATGGTGGAGGGATTGGCCCTTCCTCCATGGGTTAAGGACTCTTTCTGGTCTAACATGTTCTAAGAGCAGGGACTGAGCCAAGGCATGGCTGTGAATGCCCAGGACACCCGGAGGTTCCAATGCGAATGGAATGGGGCCTCGAGTGTCACATTGGTGTGGGGTGGTAGACGAGCAGGGACAGAAGGCCTGTAAATGTCTCAGTGGGCACTGCAGACCTAGAGAAGACACAGGATCAGGGCGCCTGCGCAGCTCCATTGTTTCAGGGTCTGACTTGGGTCGGGTCATGATCTCAGGCTCTGGAGATGAATCCAGGCGCTCGCTCACTGGGTTTCCTGCCCAGGGAGTGTCTGCTTCTCCCTCTGTCCATACAGCTCAGGAGATCACTCTCCCTTACACACACACACACACACACACACATACTCTCTCTCCCATAAATAACTGACTTTTTTTTCAATAGAAGAATTACCTGGTTCGCAAGGTGAAAAGAAATTCACTTCCCAAAGTTTCGATGGCAGTTAATTAGGGGCACTGCCACGAACACATGGAATGGAAGTGCTCAGATGGGCAGCTTCCCATCGAGTAGAGGGGAATGTGTTTTCCCAGTGTATCTGGACTTAACTATGGCTTCCTCTGGCGTCCCAAGGGGCATTCAGATATGAGAGAGGGAAGCCCACTTTCCCGATGCTTTTGCCTTTTGCGTGCTCCATGGTGGATCCCACTGGGCCTCAATCGGGAGAGGTCTCGTCCCTGGTTTTGTTTCCACAGGGGATTTGGAGAGACTTAATGATAGTGTCAACAAGAGTCCCTGAGCCTCCAGGGTGGGCTTCCTCAGAGCGGGGATGTGGCTTGGCCAGGAGGGTGTAGACAGGAAGGAGGAAAGAGAAGAGACAGTGGGAATTGTGTGTTTGGCACAAATGTCCTGACACTCGCTAATGCCTCCTTGGTAAGACGGTACAGGGAGGAGGCCGATGTCATGGTGAATAGGACTCACTTGTTTCTTTTGCCTCAGGCTACCCGAAACCCATCCCCGAAGCAGACTGACTTGTCCCTCCAGGACGTGGGACTGATGGCGGCGCGTCACAGCCAGCTTGGGCCCAACAGACCCTTGAGAGCCCAGAAGGGCAAGAGGCCACAGACAGCAGGACTGGCCCTCAGAGTTCCCAGACCAGAGGAGGAGGATCCCAGGGTAAGTGTGGAGGCTGGCATGGGTTTTGAAGCAGGAGCTCTGCCAGGAGTCTTGAGACAGGCTAGGCTCCCAGAAGATCATGGCCCAGACTCAGTTGTCCAATGTGACATGGGCAGGAAATGCCCCAGGCTACACATTGGGACACTCAGAGGCTCTGAGCATCAGCCCCAGGGCACCATAAGATCAGATTCAGCCTTCAGATTAAGATTCCCGAATCTTAATCTTAATGATGCTTCCACCTGTCTTCAACCTGACACCTCCAATGCCTTCTCCCCTCCCCTCCCCTCCCCTCCCCTTTCCATGGGCTGTGGAGGAAGCATCCTGAGGTCTTCACTATGCTGGCACCTCACTAGCCAGATAGGATGTCCCCTGTCCTCAACCCATGTGCCACACCCTGAGGATGGCCTCCCATTGGTGTGCTTGGCAGGTTCACTGGCATTTGAATGGATGCACTGACTCCTCCCCCTTCCTCCCCCAGGTAAAGTGCAGGGACTGTGGGGCCTTTGGACACAAGGCATCAAGCACCAGATGCCCCATAAAACACTGGGGCGCAACCCTCATTCCCGTGGCCTTGGGCTCCAGGAGGCTGAAGGAGAACGTGGAGCCGTGGAGTCAGCGGGACCAGCGGCACCAGGCTGGGCTGTTGAACCAGGCTGAGAGGGAGAAAGTAGAGAGACGAAGGTGAGTAATGGGGCTTGCTGACCCGAATGCCAGGGATGAGACCGACAGACACCGTGTCTGTGCGCATGCACACTGTGTGCCCTGCAGCGTGCGGGCAGAGTCAGGAGAGGCGAGGCAGGCAGAGGAGCTCCCAGGCTAACAGGGACCACATTTGGCTGATGGTGCTGTCCTTGCTGACTTGGTGTGGGGTTTTGTGGCTGGAGCAGTGTGCCTGCACCAGTGAATGTATGGAGCTTGGCACAATACAAGGCAAACTCTCTCATAGGCTCTGAATGAGAGAAACTGCCTGGACGACCTGGTGGGCTCACTTTAGTCAGGGTGAGGGGCAGGCGTGGGCGTCAAATGGCGGAGTAGGGAAAAGACCATGTTGGCCCAAGCCCGGAGCTGGTGTCCAGCTGGAAGACAGGGAAGGGAGTTCCTTCTCCTTTCCATGCTTTGATTTCTTGTGCAGGCAAGAAGCCGAGCAGAGGAAGGCCCTGCTCCAGAGGTTCCCCAGGAGACCCCGAGAGGGGCAGAAGCGCACCTGGAAGGAAGGCACAGAATCTTGTGACTATGTGAGGGTGAGTGTGCGCTGCTTCCCGGCTGCTGTGCTCTGTGGGGCACTCGCTGGGCTCCATTGGCCTCCTGGGGGAGGGCGGGGCTCCACTTCCACTCTGACCAGGGGCAGTTGAGTGGCCCGGTCTTTGCACCCATTTTTCCCTTGGTGCCCATGATGTTGCCTTATGCCTTGAATGTGTGCGAACAGTGGGTTTGTTGACATGTGAAGGTCATTGGCGGACACTCCTGGAACACATGCCATCCTTAGAAAAGAACAAGCCGCTGTCCTTCCTGACACATTCCCCCACTGCCCATCCCTCCTCAGGAGCTGCCACTGTGACCCTCCAGCAGCAGGACTCCTATAGCCTCGTGAGCAGAGTGGATGGAAGAGCTGGTCCAATGGAGGAAGCATCGATGTGAGGCTAAAATTTGTGTGTTCCTCCCCGATGTCAAAAGTGCATCAACAGCATCCAGTCATGCCTTTGTTCCGGACCAGCCCTGGAGCCGGATTCCCTACTTGTAGGTCAACAGATCCCATCTCTTTCTTTCCCTGTTCTGGGGGAGGGGTGGTACAGAAGGTCTTAGGCATTTGTTGGTTTCTTTCTTTCCTGAATGTTCCTTTTGCCTTGGTGCCGAGGCCACACTCATGGTGTCCCGTGTGTTCTCTTTTCCCACAGCGTCCACACATGCCGATGCCCGTCTACACCACCAGGAGGCCTTCTATCCCTGAGCCTTCCCTGCTGACGGAGGCACGTACTGAGAACCCTGACGTGCGTGTCCGGTCCCATTCCACATCTCCTTTCAGTAGCCCTAAAGTCAGCCTCAGCCCACCTAGTGGACCTCCTGGTGTCCAGGAAATGCCGGTTGCTGACACACCTCAGCCGGCACGCCAACCCTGTGTCAGGGCTGATAGCCTGGTTGTGCAGCAGAGAGCCAAGAGGCCCTTCCCAGTCTCCCTCGAAGATCCCCAGGCTGACACCAAGGTCCATGGGCTGGGACACACCCAGGCACCACCCAAGTATCCTGAGGAGAACACCTGTCCCGCTGTCAGCAACGCATTGGCAGACAATTCCCAAATGGCCCTCCAGACTCCAGGCAAGAACTGTGCCCAGATGCCCCTAGACAGGACCCAGAACCCCCGAAAGAAAGCGCGATGGAGCCCCACCCAGCACACCCCCAGGAGCATCCAGGGAGCCTACCTGGGGATTTCGGGGAGTCTATGTCCTCCAGGAAGCATATGTGCACGTGGATGCACAGCCGTGCCCCCGCAGACCCGGAAGACACCTGCCCTCCTGCCAAGCAGGGGCACCCGGCCCACACCTGCCACACCTCACCTGGAAACGCTGCAGCCGTGCACCGTGTCCCCACGGCCGCCCTCTGTGCTGGCCCCCACTCAGCCCCTGAGAATGGTCTTCACCAGATTGGACAGAAGCTGCTGGAGCTCCAGGTTCCTAGCAGCTCCCTCATTCCTTCCTCCCGAGAAGCCAGGCCCTGCTCAGGGCCTTCCTGCCACCCAGATGTCAGATGGAGCCTGTGACTATGTCCCCTGGAGTATCCTCCACGATGACCTACAGGTGTCCTCATCCTCAGAAGACACTGAGAGCGAATGAGCCAGCTCCTGGCTTCGGACACTTGTCCTCCACCCCACTGCACCCTGACGGGGTGTCTGTGGACCTGAGGACGTGGTCCACTCCTGGACTGATGTGGGGATTCGGCACTTGCTCAGCCGCATTGCATGGAATATTTCAGGCCCACAGGGTCCTGCCTCTCATGTTTCTGGGGGCCGTGCTCAGATGCCCACCCCTCAACAGACACACTGTACTGTTCTTTATGGAAATCCATGGGCTGTGGCAAAGGCTAGTCTTCCCTGTGGAATGTCAAGTTGTTCTTCTGGAAATACATTATCTGTGAAATGGAGGGAGATTTGAGTGAGCACTTGTCACTCCAATGGAAATAAAATCTAAGATGTTAAGCTCTCTTTGGTTTACGCATGTCTGCATTTGGGCATTCAGCATGGCGTACCCACTGTGTGCTCTGCAAATGGATGCCGTATTCTCTCCTGACATGAGTTTTTCTTGACTCTCTGGTGGTAGCTTTGTGGGATTTCTGATGGGCAATATTTCACCCATGTAGTTCATTTTTGTTCTTGAATGTCACCTTCGAGTCGTGTGTAGTGTTTTATTTCCCTTAATAAAATGTTAGCACCAATGAATAGTGTGCATGTCTTTCTTTGATTTTGTTTTGTGGGGTTTTGTTGTTGTTGTTGTTGTTGTTGTTGTTGTTGTTTTTCAGCATTTCTGAACCTCTCTATAGTTATTTTAATTCCTCCAGCCTTAATTACCTGAGAAGAGACAGCAGCATGTTATGACCGGGGGATTCTTAGACATCGAGGGTCTAGGGTACACCCAGCTCTCCTGCATGAAGAGCTGTATAGGGAACATTGATCCCCATGCATCCTGTGTGGGTGCCATGTGCACTGCAAGGGGCCACGGTCACACGTTGGTCTATAAGGGGATGAGTTGGTGGTTTCCCTCTATGCATATTCTGGAACCCACTTCAATGTTGGATCATGATGACTCCTTTCTGAGGCCTCGGCATGGAGATTTTTCACCCTCGAGATGCTTTAGGAAGCAATGTTTGACAACTGGGTCCGTGTTGGTCCAACTAGCATGAGATCCAGGCTACAGTTCTCTCTCTCTCTCTCTCTCTCTCTCTCAGAAATCTCTGATGAGAACCCATGGAAACAAAACCATACCACACCAAGCCAAAGCAAACAAAGCCATAGTGGTGTTGAGAGGATTCCTTTCTTAGGAAGAGCAACTGACTGGTCTTTCCTCACTCCAGAGCACCTATTGAAGGGTGCTCTCTCTTTCTCTGCAGATGCCTGTAGCTGAAGGGTGGAGGAGCTCCTCGATGAGCACACTAGATTTTTAAGAGGCAGAGGACAGTACAGAAGCAGGTTTGGGATCCCTCTCCTGCTCCCAAGCCCTCCGTAACTCCCATCCATGCAGTCGTTATGTGACCAGGGTCAGATTCTGGCCCCTTGAGCCTCAAGCCCCTGTCTCATCGCATTAATGCTGCGCTATTGCTATCTCATGGCCTCTGAGGAAAACCCAGCTTCCTGGCTCTTGATTTCTGGCCACTCGATGTATAGGTGGGGAAACAAACATTCCCTACCTTCTGGAAGCCTATGAAGATCCCAGAGGTCCAAGGGTAGAAAGGCCTATCCTCACAGGGGAATCTCAGGATTGGAGCTAGTGAAGTAGCCTAAGGATTCTTGGACCTGCAGGTATACAGGGCACAGGGGTGAGGAGGCAGGCAGGCTTGAGCGAAGGGCCTTAATGCTGGGCTCTCCAGCAGATTTGGCACTTCATGGGCAGTTGAGGGGATTCCTTCCATGTGCCCAGGGAGATCAGTGAGAAAGGCTAGCTGAAGAAGTCCTGAGCAGGCCTGTTCTCCCCCTCTAGTCACCTCTCGTGTCTTTTGCTTCTCCACCAACAAAAATCCAAACCGAACCAAACCAAACCAAAGCTATCTTCCCAAAGGAAAATCCACTCTCATCCAGATATGGAAGAAGAGTTAAATTCTGGACAAACTGGTATAGGGTATGGATATACCAGGAGTGTTCCCTCACTTGGAATCAACCCAGGAGCAAATTCTGGAGCAGAGACAGTAGGAGTGCTTTGGCTTTGTTTAAAATTTTCAAGCCATGCTGCCATTCTATGTCTATAGGTTGGGGAGTTTAATTCATTTATATTTAAAGTAATCTTCAAAAACAAAAACTTACAACCTTGACTTACTACAGACTAATGTCAAGTATGAACTAGTATTTTATGTGTCTCTGGGCTTTAACTAATTTTACCTTTATGGATTGTGTACTATAATACTAGTGTATTAGTTTATTTAAATATATGTATTTAAATATATAAATTATATATATATGAATATATAAACATTAGTGTGTGTATGTGTTTATATGCCATACGTGACTTTTTATAAAATTAGCATTGCTATACACTACTTGCTTATTTTTTAATCACATGAAAATTTGCCCTTTTTTTTTCTTTCTCCTTTCCTGATTCTTTAGGCTTCCTGCACCTGGGATCACTATCATTTATCTGAAGATAATGCTTTTCTATACAAAACATAATGTTTGTTCTTAAATGAAAATGTATTTAATTCTGTTTTTAAAGGACTTTTCATTAACCTCAGAATTCTGACAGATAATTATCTTTTTTGAGCACCTTACTGATAATTCATTGACTTTTATTTTATTTCTTTGAGAAATTGGTATAATACTTATTTGTTCTTTACAGCACGTAATCTCTTCCTTTGCTTTCATTTGTAACTATATGCATTCCTAGGAAAGGATGAGAAAACACATTTGAATTGAGTCCTTCTTGGGTAGGAGGAAAATCAATTTCTCTCTCTTTTGAGAATATAATGCAAATAATATTTAAAAGTGGCCTGTGCATCCAGAATAGAAAAGAGTATTCCTTGATTTTCTTGGTGGATATTCTTTTAATAGTATTATTATCATTATCTAAAGATTTGTTTATTTGAGAGAAAGCAAACATGGAGGGGCAGAAGGAGAGGGAGAGAGAATCTCCAGCAGACACCCCTCTGAGCACAGAGCTGATGTGGGACTTGATCCCAGGACCATAAGTCCATGCTGAGCTGAAATCAAGAGTCAAGAATCTGATGCTTAACCGACTGAGTCAGCCAAGCAACCCTGTCTTGGTAGATATTCTACTACAAAATTTCCTTTTAGATAACAAGCATTTACTTATTCTTTTGGTCCTGGATATGTATTTATTCTGTTTCGTTGATATTTTTATTGTGAATATAGTCTTTTATTAATACATTTCTGTGTATTTCTCTTTAATGTTTAAGGTATGTCTTAAACTATTAATTTCCATAGTGGTTTTCATATTTCATTATTGCAGTCTTGTTTATAAAATGTATCTAAGTATAACTGTTTACATACTACCTATTTGGATGTTGGAGTCCAGATTAAATGTTTCAGACATCCCCTTGTGGCTTCAACTATGGGACCAGGGCTGTTAATGTGTATAGCTTATTGGTCTTTTCTCTCTGCAAGGCAGTTCTTATTTTCATCATAAACCTTTTCTTATACTGTAAGATATATAATTTCTTATATTATACACTTATATTGTAAGTGTCTTGCCCCCCTCCTTTTTTTAGTACCAAGTTCCCGATAATTTGTACTCTGAGTTGCCCATAACTGGTTGGTTCATTAAGAGAACATCTGACCCTACAGCTAGACCTCTGTAGTGTCTTGCTGTAGGGTCAAGAGATTGGCCTCTATTTCATCCTCAAGGGTCAACAGAGGCATCTCAGAAGCTGTCTGCCTCTGGTAAGAGATCTGAGTGTGATAAAGAATCTATGGAGGAAAGAGAAGGAAGATTTGTTATTCTTCTCTGCAGAATACACAAGTCAGAATGAGTATCCATACGTTCTTTGGCCTTTATAAGATCCAGAACTTGGTACAACTCCTTTGATGAACAGCAGCTTGGGAATCTCTTCCCAAGTAAATATAGGACAGGAGGGCAAGATTGATATTTGATTATTTTCCATGTAACTGATTATCTCAGGAGACCTACGTTTTTGGAGATCACCTCTCCTGGCCTCATCTTTTATTTCTGCACTCTTTGGTATTTTTACAGTGTCATGCATTTTTGAAAAGTAAATCTTCCTCCATTAGTTACCTCTGCCTAAAACAACTCCTATATGTAATATTTTTCCTATCAGAATATCATTTCCAAGTTCTTCCACAGGATTCCAGAAATGTGCATTTCTAGGAGAAAGATCTTTGTGTTCAAGCTCAGCATCTCCAGGGTAGAAGATCTCATTGTCAGGGAGGGAAGCAAAGAGGTTATGAACCAAGTCTTGCAGGCACACACATCAAGTTTTGCTCTTAATGAGTTGTGTGATCCTGGGTCGATTATCCAACACCAGCTCTGCTGATGTACATTGGCCATTGGCCATATTCTAGGCTCCATAAGGAATAAACCATATCCTGAATTCAAGAACTTAAGATATCATGTCTGAGAGAGACATGTATTTTTAATGTCACAAATCATGCCATCACTCATAACGGAAGCATCAGGAAAAGGCCTCTGAGTAGAAAAGTGGGAGACCTTGGTCCCAAGGAATAGACAGGAGACTGTTGAAGAGAAAGAAAAATGAGTATCTCCCAAAGGGATGTTTGCTGGGTGCAGTTGAGTGGAGCTGGAATTCCTCCACAGGAGGTGAAGCAGCGTGAGCAGGGGTTTTGAAAGCAACATTATATTATAAATATATGGAATATATATGTATTATATATATTCATATATATATGTATAATGGAATATTACTCAGACATCAAAATGGTGGAATCTTACAATTTGCCACAATGTTGTTGGAACTAGAAGTTATTATGCTAAGCAAAATAAGTCGATTAGAGAAAGATGATTATCACATGATTTTGCTCTTTGTTTTTTTTTTTGGGGGGGGGAGAACAAAAACATCCAAAATTTATTCTCCAACAAGACCGACAGCATCAGCAGGTAAAAACTACAGGGGTTTCTCCACAGATCATACATTCACACGGGCATGATTTGCTTAACAGGGAAAAAAGCGCTGGTGTGTTCTCAGTAACAATATCCACTTCACAGTGTAAGGAGGTACTAGCATTGTGTTCTCAACTTACAATTCCAGAAGGAAAGGCACAACGTGGCCAAAAAAATTTGGATCCTAAAGTCAGGTGCCATAACACAGACCAACTTTTGTTAACAGTCTTGATCTACTTTTCCACAAAGAAGGTGATTCTCCACTCGGAAATTAAAGTCTTTCTTTCTCCCTCTTTGTTCAACCATCAGAGCATGTTTCATCATTACATATACAAAAAAGGGGGGGCGAGTAGAGTTAAAAAAAAAAAGAACCATGAAAATATCTTCCACGTCCAGCTGCTCCCACCACACATCAACTCAGGTTTAAGACAGCGCATTAGAACACTTCAGCGGTCATAAAATAGGAAAATAGACATTATGGCTACAAAAATAAAAAATAAATGAGGTAGATAAATTAAAGCTTTCACACCCATGACTTGCCCATTCGAACATCGTAGCCTTCATGCAATACTCAAGAACAATCTTCATACTAACTTGGCATAAGCTGCACCAAGGACACTTTTTCTGTACAAAGTAGTATGTGAACCTGTAAGAAATATGCCCTTTCCGTGAGTTTCTTCAAGAAGGAAAACCCAGGTCTTTGATCGAGTAGGCACTGGGGAACCAAATTAAGTCACCTGAGGGTCCCTGTTTAGGTGCCTAGCCCTCCTGCTGGCTCACGAATGAGACACCTGGAAAGCATAGGGAGTACATTGCCACTCTTGGGGCTCTGAATGACTCTATTTAAATAAGCAGCAACACATATTGACCCCCTAAGGACTAAACCAGTCCATTTGAGGGTATCCTACCTAAGGACCAAGGTTGAAGGAATTTTGTAATTCTACAACCTTGGTTTAAAGAAAAAGAAAGTACATTCAGGAAAAAAAATGGAAAGATGGTGGGTGGGTGTCATACGAAACAGGGCCCTAAACAGATGCCAGATCTTGTCCACGTACCCACATAGAGTCACCAGGGAAGTATACAGTACTCCCTCCCCCAATAGGCTAACAGTTGTCTTGTCCATTTTAATTCAGTAAGTTCCAACTTGAAATAGGAGGATAGTCTTTGGAAATACTTATTCTTGGTTGTACAAGGGTTTTATGTATACAGCTTGTCGCAAGTAACAAAGCTACTTTGCAGGACCCGCTTCTTTCCAAAATGAAGAAAAAAAAAATTCTAGCCTGTATACGTTTCAGTATTTTTTGGTTTTTTTCTTTTTTCAATTTCTTTTCTCTTTTTTAATTTTTTTTTTTTTTTTTTTTTTTTTTTTTTTTTTTGCAAAGCAGCATAACAACATCTGATTGTAGGACTTGCCTGGGGTTGTGATCACAACCCTAAACATCTGCACATCAGTAAGAAAAACAGGAGGAGATGGGTTCTTCTAACAAGGAAAAAAAAAAGTAGAGTTCTAGAGGTCATTCTGCCTGCATTTCTCCCTCGACAAAGAGCTTAGCTGACTGCAATCTTATTTTCTTCGAGGAAGTGAGGGAATTGGTGTTTGGGGACGCTGTCGGCAGCACCTGGTTTTTCCACTTCAGCACTGATGGCAGACTGGGAGCCATCCATCTCGGAGATAGGGGTGTTGTTCACAATGGAGCTGGCCCCAGGGAGACTGGGAGGGTAGGAATCCCCCCACTCTGGATCACAGAGATCTCATTGGCCTTCATGGCCAGACCTCCATTGAGCATTGGTGGTGTACTGGTTCCAAATGACAGGGTCCATGTTCCCGAAGGGGCCAGGATTTCCTTTGGAAACATCTCAGGGACTCTCTCTCCCCACAGCAGGAACCTGGGGCTAGACGCCTGCAGCTCAGTCACTTAGCATCTGACTCTTGCTTGTGGCTCAGGTCATAGCCTCAACATCCTGAGATCGTGCCCCTGGCAGGCTCTGCGCTTAGGGCAGAGTGTGCTTGAGGAGCCCGTGTCTCCCTCTCCTACTCCTTGCTCCCTGCCTGCCTCTTAAACAAGAAAATTATCCAATAAAGAAATAATCTGAGAGGATAAATTTTCAAAAAAATTTGGATCAATACAAGGATCTAGTGGGAGAGGTTGGCATCCCAGGTCCAACTGCCAGCTGAGTTTTAACATCACTTCCCTGCGTTAATGGCTTTACCCCTTGAATTTGACCACACGTCTGTCTCTTGAGGTGCCAACAGGGAGACCTTTCCTTGGGTGGGAGGGCTCAGGGTGTGAGGGCTGCAGGATGTTGAGCGCCGTCCTGTAATTTGGCAACAGAAGGGAATCGCATCGAGCCCTGCATCAGTGAAGGGCTCAATGGCTGTGGGAACCGACTGGCCTTCTGACATGTTGTGCAGCACACGAGGCCCCTGTGCCTGACCCCGGGAGGGGGGTCAGGGATGTGCTCCTTCAAAACCTAACTGCGGAGCAATAGACACAGTACAGTGAGCCCCGTGTCCCTTTGGGAGAAAGTCTCCCAACTCACCAGGACCATGCTCAAGCCTTGGGGAAGGTGGGGAAGGACCTCAGGCCAATGGGGTCTCCGGGGAGCACCAGTTAGGAGAAAGCATAGGACAGTGCAAACTACTGGAGAGTGAGTGCGATGAGACATGGTGTGTCTCTTTTTTAAAACATGTATTATTTATTCATGAGAGACACAGAGACACAAAAGCAGAGAGGCAGACACACAGACAGAGGCAGAAGCAGCCCCCGTGCAGAGAGCCCGAGGCAGGACTGGATACCGGGACTCTTAGGGTCAGGGCCTGGGTGGAAGGCAGGCGCTAAACCACTGGGCGACCAGCCATCCCCTGAAGGCTCTATTCTGATATTCCTCCAAATCTGTGCACAGGGACTCTGCATCTGGCCCAGGCAGGGTCAGGGCCATGGGGGCAAGTCTGGGGAGGAGGGGAATCCAGCTCATGTGGGAGCAGGTGTCTAGGGGGGAGCCCAGGGGAGTTGCAGGCTGGCTTCTGGGACCCGGGGTCTTCCTGCCACATCAGAGCCCTGGGTGTCAGATAGCCCCAGCCCCTGCACTCACCTGGAGCCCGCGCTGGCCTCTGTTAGCTGTGCAGGGCAATTCCCAGTTCCTCAAGGCGGTGGGGCAGACCACCTCTTCCTCCCCCTCCTGCCCCATGTCCTGGGTGGATCTCCGTGTAAAGACAGTGCCCGGCAGCCCGGCAGGAGGCCTCAGCGCCCGGTCTGGCTGCCTTGGCTGGGCCGCACACCCAGCTGACTCCATTCCAGACACACCACAGTGCAGTCGGCACACACCTCCCCCAAGGAGAGCAAAAGGAGAGTTATGTTTAAAGGCCCGCTGCCAGGCCTTGGGTTAACTCTGGGTTGGGTAAGAGGCACCTCAGGAATCCTGTTTCCACCCTACCCACCGTGACATCAGGGTGACCCTGAAGGGATCACCGGGGAACCTGCTGCCCTGCAACCTCCTCCAGCCTGGATGTGACCTGCCCACAGATCCCTGTTTCCCTGAAACTGAAGAGGAGGGGATGGGGCTGCCCAGGATGGCTGTCAGAGGTGGCCTGGCCTGGGCTGGGCTGCTCTGTATTACCTTATGGTGCCTCTTGATAAACGCCCTGAGGCGTTGGATTTTATGGTGGAGCCAAAGTCTACAGCCCCTTGTGAACTGTGTGTCGCCCTGACCCGGGTTCTTCCTCTGACTGGAAGCCCTTGTGAACAAGCGGCATCCCTGGGGTTCCTGGAAACCAGAGTCCCCAGAAGTGGGAAAGTAGCAAGAGAACATCTTTCAGTCGCGGATGTCTCCAGCCAAGTGAGCCTGAGGTGGGGCTGCCCTAGAATGCGGGTGCCTGGTTACAGGGGTTCCAAGTTCTGTTGGGCTCTGTGTCAAGGAAGTGACCTCACTGCCTGGAACCCCCTACCTGAGTCCACTCCTGGAGGAAGCTTCAGGAGCAGCGCTCGGGGCTGCCGACGGCTCCCCGCTCCCTGCAGGCAATGGCCTGTGTGCACACAGTGACACAACCGCACCCCTCTCCACAGGCCCCAGGGAAGGACTGTGTGCAGCCAGGGCCCCAGCCTGGAAACACACCTGGGTTCAGACACAACTTTCCATTCTTCCCTGGTTTTGACCCCTCAGAAGCCATTGTGCCTGTCGGGGATGGTCTGCGTCTTGCCTGTGGAACAGGGAGTATCCTAGCGGGTGCTTCCTCCAGATGTCCCCAGGCCACTGTGGCATCATATCTATGACATTGGAGGCGGGTGTCACATGCAGGAAATACCTTCCACCACATGTTCTTCCTTGGTGTGTACCTGCGTCCAGGCCCACAAGGTCCTGTGTGCACACACGTGGGCACCTGTATTCTCATTCTGGAGGCCCAGAAGATGACAGTCCCTCCGGGGGAGGGATGGGTAATAGCTTCCCACGATCCTAGGCTCCTGAATCCAAGGCAAACCCTACCGAAGTTGTCGGAGTCTTGGCCCAGAAGGTGTGAGGCTGTCCTCATCCTGAAACCCTACCTGTCGTGTGTTACAGGCCATTCCTTCATTTCCACTGGGTGAGCTGTGGACAGCGGTGCACCCAGTGTGTCGCCCTGACCCGGGCTCTTCCTCAGACTGACATGTGCTGGAATGCCTCCCGTCTGGGCTGTCAGTGCCCACCCCCACCCCCGTCACATCTCCATGTCTGTAGCCAGTTCCATCCACACAACCTTTTCCCAGCCCCCTCAGGAAGGGAGGAGCAGCCTTGGCCCCCAACAGAGGACACAGAGCTGGCTTCATGCCCCCTTCTGCCTTCTTCACAGGCTGTGATCCTGGCAGGCAGTGGCTCTGCTTGGATCTGCACCTCCTCCCCTCAGTGGCTCCCTGGAACCCCAGCTGCTGCGTTTGTCAAAGCCCCACAGTTTGACACAGCCTCACCTGTAGAGTTCAGGAGTCAGAGGTAGCACCAGGCTCTTTTTTTAGGGTGCAATTGCTCTTTTCATTCCTGATGATTTTCCGTATTTTGTCCATCTTTCCCCCTGGAGCATGAGCTCCGAGAAGGAGGACCTGGTCTGCTTCTCAGCTCTGGCACTATCTGTGCTGGGGCTCAGCGGCTGAAGGAGCAGGTGGGAAGTCCCATCCCACCATGGGCCAGCTCAGCGGTGGGAGCCTTATTGATTTGGGGCATTTTTAAGCACTTGTGCTTTTCTTTTCTTTTTTTTAAGGAAACTCTGTGCCCGATGTGGGACTCGAACTCACGACCCCAAGATCAATAACCACAAGCCCTTCAGACTGAGCCAGGCAGGCGTCCATTGGTCATTTTAAAACTAGTAGACTGATAACTATTTCAGTTAATTTGGTGATCCACATTTGTAGGTCTATTCCATTGTTATTTGCTCTACATTGAGCAGAATCGTGATAAAATAAAAAAAAAATTCATCAGAGATGAAGCCTCAGGTCAAAACCCACAGTAAAATCAACCAATATAGGACTATTTGTAGAAACTTTGGTACTGCTCTATCCCAAGGAGTTTGAATGGTTGTATCTTCATTCTCATTTGTTTCTATGAATCTTTTTAATTCTTCCTTAATTTCCTGGTTGACCCTTTCATCTTTTAGCAGGATGGTCCTTAACCTCCACGTGTTTGAAATCCTTCCAAACTTCTTGTGATTGAGTTCTAATTTCAAAGCATTATGGTCTGAGAATATGCAGGGGACGATCCCAATCTTTTGGTATCAGTTCAGACCCGATTTGTGACCCAATATGTGGTCCATTCTGGAGAAAGTTCCATGTGCACTTGAGAAGAATATGTATTCAGTTGTGTTTGGATGTAAAGTTCTGTAGATATCTGTGAAATCCATCTGGTCCAATGTATCATTTAAAGCTCTTGTTCTTTGGAGATGTTGTGCTTAGAAGACCTATCGAGTGTAGAAAGCGCTAGCTAGACTGAAGTCACCAAGTATAAGTGTATCATTATCTAAGTACGTCTTAACTTTGGTTATTAATTGATTGATATATTTGGCAGCTCCCACATTCGGGGCATATATATTGAGGATTGTTAAGTCCTCTTGTTGGATAGATCCTTTAAGTATGACATAGTGTCCCTCTTTATCTCTCACTACAGTCTTCGGATAAATTTTAGTTTATCTGATGGCTACCCCTGCTTTCTTCTGAGGGCCATTTGAATGGTAAATGGTTCTCCAACCTTTTATTTTCAGGCTGTAGGTGTCCTTCTGTCTAAAATGAGTCTCTTGTAGACAGCAAATAGATGGGTCCTGCTTTTTTCTCCAGTCTAAAACCCTGCACCATATTCCTCATGGACTTCCATCTCTATTCACAGAGACACACACACATGCACATGCTCATAGTGATTGAAATGGTCCTCATGAGGACATTCATTAGCATCCTCGCAGATCCCTGCATGATTGCTGCTGGCAGCTCCCACATGAATTTCTGCAGTGCACTCACACCTAAGGAAGTCCACCCTCTTGGCTTCAGGTTCTCCAGGGAGGTCACCACAGGGAGTCGTGTAAGGAGTCCTTGGACCAGCAGGGGGCGACGTCGGCAACCAGAATCCTTTCCTAAGCTTCCAGGAGGCTTTGACACTGTGCAGGTGCCCAGGGAGGGAGGTCTGCATCTCCATGGCTTGGGGTTGCAGTGTGAGCATTTCCTAGGGCCCTAAAGGGACAGTGGGTAATTACAGAATATCTGAGGACCCAGAAATCCCCCCTAGTGATGCTACTTTGAAAATTGCTGGACCCCGGGCTCTGAACTGAGGTCAAAGATTTGCAGGAAGCTCAGGCAATGGTATTACGTTCTCGAGGCTTTCCAGGAAATCTTCTTCCAGGATGTATATCCAACTCAGTCAAGGCTTCGGATAATAACAACGCAATGATTGGCAAAGTGACACTGATTATGGGAACACCACAGGGTGCCCTCACTTGGACCAGTATTTGAGCAATTACTGATGCCAAGTCAGTGGATTTGGTCTTGCCCCATGGAGTCATCCTAAACATCCACATTTCTAAAGGAAATATTCACTCACAGAAATAACACTTCTTTTTATACAGAGCATTGATGAGCCTATTGTCAGAAATTTAATAACTCATTTAATATCGTGCACTAGAAAAGAAGCATTTAGGGAAGGCAAGTTATCTCCTTGTCCTTTCAGCTTCCATCAAACTCATGGAGTCATGTTTGGAAGGATTAAGGCTAAAATAGAACACTGTTCTTGCCGAAGTTTGTTAAGAGAAAATGATGCATTATCTGATGAGTGTTAATTTTGCTTCTCTGGAAAAAAAAAAAGATATACTAATGTGCCTCAACATTTCTCTTTCCTGAGTAATTCAGAGACACATCCAAGTAACTAAGCACTTGTCCTCTTCTTTAAATGTGTGTTAGATATGAGCTGTTTGCTCCAAAATGCAGAAATGCATTGAAGCAAAAAGTGATGGGGTAGGAAAATATCTGGAAAACCATTTGTCTTTCCAATTCAACAATACTATTTAATGTGTGTGTTTGTGTGTGTGTGTGTGTGTGTGCGTGTGTGTTTGACTGTGAGTGTTTTCCAGGAAGGAAGTTTGCATGGAAGAAGGTCGGAGTCAGAAGGTATACGTCTGGACTCCTGTTGTGATTCTGAGTCTGGGGTTGTGGATTTGCTCCTGAATGGAACCCTTGGTGCCCTGTAACCCTGGGTCAGGTGTTCAAAACTGCAGCTATTTCAGAAAACCGTCCTTTCTCTTCACACTTCGATTCATGAGTTACACATTCAAGAAGACTGACTCCACACAAATTATTCCAAATTAAATGATATCTATGTTGGACACACACACTCACTAACTCATGTGCTATTTAGAAGAGTCCAGGAGGGGGCCGGTTATTTCCTATGTCTTCTGGAACACTTGCTTTCACAGAACTGAAGCTCCAGTGCAGCTAGTGTGTGCTGACTGTGTCACAGCGGTGGGGAAGGCTATAGGCCTGGGGGCAAGCGCTCAGGAGTATAAAGGATCAGGCTCTGGGCCAGGCCACGTGCAGACATGTTCATTACCAAGTTAATGGAGGACACTGTGGTGTTTGTGCAAACTGGGGCTCCTCTACTTTCTTTTTCTCTTCTCTTGGTCATGGAGTTATTCACCAGAAAGTAGCAGCATTGCAGGCAGGATGTTTAAGAGACATGGAAGTCAACATGCCTGTGCCAATGTCATTTTTAATGGACTTTTCACAAGCTAAGTCATTTTAAAACACAAGACAGTTATGTTTAAAAACTACTATGTACTGGGCCAAGACAGTCCTGCCTTAGTAGTTTCTGTGAAATCAGGTGCACAGCAGCGGGAAAATCATCTCCTCTCCTATTATGTGAAAGTGAATATGTGGACTGTGATGAATGAGATATTTCTAGGTGTATGATGGAGAGATGATGGAGGAGACATGGATTACAGATAGGTTCTTCAGGGATAGGTGGACAAAACAGTAGATCGAAAAATAGATAGGGAGTAACATTGTTCTTGAGAGCGATTCCTCAGGCCTCCTTCCCTGCTTGGAAGGTCCTAGCCAGAGGTGAATCTTGAGGAGCAATTACTAGCAGGGCAATATTATCAGAAACTTCCTGGCTCCTACAGGGTCACAACCTATCTACTCTTTTCCAAACCAATATTTAACTCTCAGTAGGGCCTCCAGTCTTCCATTGAAAGCCACGATTTCCACAGATGCAGGGGCTGCACAGGGGATGAGCAAGGACTGTGGAGTACTGGAAGCACAGCACATGAAGGATTTTTTCACCTTTCCTCAGAATGCAGTGTCCAGCTGTGCCAACATTAGAGTTGCAAGGTGGGAATACCACGTTCCCAGACCTTCTGTAAATATTCATCGTGCCTCTGCAGCTCTAGCAATTGCACACGCTGCAGCCCAAAGTGTGGAGCTGCACACCTGCCAGCCTGAGCAACTGCACAAAGTGGGGTCCTCCTGGAAGCCTAGGAAAAACTTGTGCTGGCCAGCGTCGCCCCCTGCTGGTCTGAGATCACCGTGCAAGGCTCCTTCCTGTGACTTCCCCCATGGAATGCGAACCAGGTGGGTGGACTTCCTCAGGTGTGGGTAGCACAGGTGGGAGAAGGGCCTCCTGGAGGTGCTGGCCACACCGTGCAGGGAGCTGAATGGGTAATTATGGAGGTTTTCATGAGATAAGATCAAATAATGTGTGCGCTTGTGTGTGTGCGTATGAAAGCACATGTTAATCCAGCAGAAGTTTGGATACCAAAATCTACAGACTGACTTGTATATGTGGATTTTTCTGTGGCTTTTTCCTTCGTCATTCATGCGTGCTGCCCTATTTCCATGTCACTTAAGATTCTTGTCAATTTAGATCAAATCAACAATAAAAGTGACTTCATTGGATGTAGTCATTCAAAATCGAACTCCACTTTGTGAGTTTAAACCCTTTAATTCCAAAAATACTATATCAGTCTTCTTTGATCTGGAATTCCTGGATCCAGGGATGCAAAGGTTGGTAGGTTTTACAAAACGGCTCCAGCCAAAATGACAGACACAGGATTTCAGGGCACAGAGGGAACTATTTAGCCCAGTCTCAGAGTCACACCTGGACCCAGACATGACTGTTGTAGGATAGAGAAAATTGCAGGAAGAGTGACAGGTCATTCATCACTAGAGTTTTCAGGGCAGATGGGGCTTTGGAGGACAGCTTGTGGGGTGGGCAAGGTCTGGTCTTCCTCCAGGTAGACCCTCTTTCCTGAAACAAACCCCCAACACACACAGATACTCGAACAACACACACATCCACACTTAAATGAACGATTCTAAATATTGTCTAAGTAAGACAAATGGTTTTCCACCTGTCTTCAGACCTCATCACTTCTGGATCCAATGTATTTTAACTTTTTGAAGCAAGTGACACATATTTATTTTATATTCTAAAAGAAAGAGGATACTTTCTCTACATGTGGGTGGATTCCTCGGGATAGGAAAACAACGAGCTATGCCCGTGCATCCTCTATTAAATAAGCAAAGCTAGAGCCATCAGATACTGCACATCAGTTAAACACGAAGAGTTTTCTACATCGAATTTGAAATTTCCCAAATAGGACTAAGTGCATTTGACAGAAATTAGGAGGACAGTGACCATTCTGGCTTCCCATCAATGCATCAGTATCTACTTTTGGATATGAACTAATTAGAGGTGTTATCATCCTCTAACCCTGTTTCTATGCACATCATTAACTCCATATAGCTTCATCACAATACCTGTATTTCTATGATAACTTACAAAAGATATTAGGCGTTGTATATGTACCAACTCCCCGAGGAGCCTGGCAAATTGATTATTGTTTTCTCAAGAATAAATATATTCTAAAAAATCATTGAGTTCAAGTCTGTAAATCAGTGGCAAAATTACAATTGAAATGAAAAATTATAGGGAAGGGGCAAGATGGTAGAAGAATTGGGGACCTCAGTTCATCTGGATCCTTGAAGCTAGGTAGATGCTACCAAATCATTGTGAACAGCCAGGAAGTCAACATGACGTTTAATAAAAGACTTGCTGGACCTCTGCAAGTAGAAAAGCAACCACCCTCGGCAAGGTGGGAGATGCGAGACGTGAATCCAAAGTGATACATCAGAAGGCAAATGGCAGGGCAGGCAGTTTACACATCCCAGTATTGGGAAAGGAAAGGGCCACGGAGCCCACAATTGCAAGCCTTAGCAATCTGATCTGGTGAGAGACAACCTTGCCTGAAAGGAGCTCAGTTGGTGAAATGGGCAGACACTAGTCCGGACACAGTGTCTCAGAATTCCCAGAATTCCAGAAAGACTGGGGATGCCCGAGGGGGTGGCCTTCCCAAATCCTGGGCTGTGGACACTGGTCATGGTCACCAAGAGTGCAAGGGGGCTCTCAGCTCAGTTGGCCGTAAAACTGGAGCCACTTTGCCTAGTCGGCTGACCACTCTCCACCTGGGAATTCTGCAAGGGACAGGGAAGTGGGGACCCTGCGCCTTGCCCTGGGAGAGACAGAGGGTGTAGGTGCACCACCGGGGGACAGCCCTCAGTGCAGGGACCCTGGAACAAACAGTAACAGGGCAACCCTCTCTCTCCTCCAGGCGGATTGGTCTGGGCATCCACCACAGGAGTCTGCAGCGTCTGGCACCCCCAGCAGTGACTCCTGCTTGTCCCTGAGAGCTGACTGAAGAGCAGGAGCCTGATCTCTCTGCTCTGAGACTGGAGATCAGATTCCAGCCATTTTGTGCTGGTCTCCTAAAGTGGCACAGGGAGCTTTCAGGGAACGAAGCCACACAGGAAAACCAGAAAGAGCTCACAATGAGCCAGACCCCGTGGCAAGGGGAGGTGTAAACCAGACGAGCAACAGACCACTGTGCATCAGTGCAGCATGCCCCTCCCCCGGAAGATCAGCTCCGAAGATCCCATGAACACCATGTTTATGGACATCAAAGGACTGCGTATCCCGGGTGTGGGACAACACAGTATACAGAATTTGAGCATTTACCTAATGATTCCTATACCTGCGGTTTAAAATTATACGATGCTTTTTTGTGTTTTTCCCCTTTTCACCTGGTTTCATATTTTCTCAACTCTGATTTTAAGGCTTTTGTTAACATCAATTTTTTTACATTTTTATTTTATAGATACATTTCATGTTTGGCTTTTTGTCACTGGAATGAATTTTATGGTTCTCCATCTATAAGTTTTGCTTCTTGACAATTTTGAGATTTAGTGTCTCACGCTCATGGTGTATCCATAACCTATGCCAGTTTGTCCAGATAACTCTGTCTTCCTCCATATCTGGATGGGAGTGGATTTTCCTTTGGGAAGACAGGTTTGGTCTGCTTTGCTTTGCTTTGCTTTGCTTTGGTTAATGGATGGCGGGGAAGTAAAAGACACGTGAGGTGACTAGAGGGGAGAGCACGGGCCTGCTCAGGACTTCTTCAGCTAGCCTTTCTCCCTGGTCTCCCTGGTCACATGGAATGAATCCCCTCAACTGTACATGAAGTGCCAATTCTGATGGAGAACCCAGCCTTATGGCCCTTTGCTCACACCTGCCTGTCTCCTCACCCCTGTACCCTATATATCTGCAGGTTCAAGACTCCTTAGGCTACTTCACTAGCTCCAATCCCAACATCCCCTGTGAGGATAGGCCTTTCTACCCTTGGACCTCTGGGATCTTCATAGGTTTCCAGAAAGTAGGGAACATTTCTATTACTGCACGCATCCCTTGAGTGCCCAAGAAGCCGCATTTTCGTCAGAAGCCGTGAGATAGCAATAGGGAAGTGTTCATGGGATGAGACCGGGGCCCAAGGCTCAAGGGACCAGACTCTGACCTGGGTCACATAATGATTGCATGAATGGGAGTTACTTAGGCCTTGGGGGCAGGAGAAGGATCCCACACCATGGCTTCTCTACTGACCTCTGACTTTTAAAAGCCCAGTGCGCTCATCTAGGAGCTCCTCTACCCTCCACCTACAGGCATCTGCACAGAGAGAGGGAACACCCTTAAACATGTGCTCTGGAGTGAGGAAAGAGCAGTCAGTTGTTTTTCCTAAAAAAAGAAATTCTCTCAACACGACAATGGATGTGCTTTGGTTTGGTTTGGTTTGGTTTGGTTTGGTTTGGTTTGATTTGGTTTTGTTTCATTTAGTTTCATTTGGTTTGGTTTCACATGGTGTTGTATTGTTTTGTTTCCATGAGCCCACATCAGAGATATGCCTGAGGATGAGAGACAGAGAGAGAAAGAGAGAGAGAGTCAGAAGGAAGCAACCAGTCCTGGGTCTCGTGTTATTGGACCATTATGTGCCCACTTGTCAAACATTGCCTCCTTGGGAAATCATCTGGAGGGTGAAAAATCTCCATGCCCAGGCCTCAGGAAGGAGGCAGCATGAACCAACATTGAAGTGGGTTTTGGGATATGTATAGAGGACAACCGTCAACTCGTCCCATTACAGACCAACGTGCAACCGAGGCCCCGTGTGGTGCTAATGGCACCCACCCTGGATGCTCAGGGATCAATGTTCCCTATGCAGTACTTCACGCAGAACCCTGGGTGTGCAGGAGATCCTCAATGTCTACGTATTCCCTGAACCGATCAAGCTGCTGTCTCCCCTCAGGTAACTAAGGCTGGAGGAATTAATGGAATTAATATAATTATAGAGAGGTTCAGAAATGCCGAGAAAACCCCCCCACAAAACAAGATCAAAAGCAAGACATGCACGCTATTCATCTGTGCTAATATTTTATTAAGGGACATAAAACACTACACACAATTCTAAATTAACACTAAAGAATAAACAAGCTGCATGGGTTAAATATTGACGATCACAGTTCCCGCAAAGCTACCAGCATTGACACAAGAAAAACCCATCTCAGGAGAAAACAATGTCCATTTGCAGAGCCCACAGCGGGTGGGCTCTATGTGTGTGTGCCTGTGTGTGTGTCTCTGAATGGAGATGTAAGTCCATGCGGATTTGGTGGATACCAAAATTTCTGCAAGTGAAATCATAGTGGTACATTTTAGCGTGGGAATTAACCTCAGGACTCCTGTTTCCTGACTATTGGTATTTTACCAACACTTCTGCTCGATTTAGAGCTAATGGCAATGAAAATGGGGTCAAAGTTTGAGGATATTGATGATGTAACATTCATTTTGTCAATTAAAACTTCCAGTTAAAAACGGAGATATCATAAAGAGCATCCTACACAAAATTTTTTTGGACTCCGTGATTACAGAATAAATATCCTAAAACATGGTGGTGTCAAAGATGACACTTTTATTCTCTTAGTGTCCAGTGATGACAAGTGAACGTCAAGAATTCAGCAGGGCCCCAGTGTTTCTGAAGCCCAGTCACTTACCAAGGCCTGGCAAAATGCTCCTGTTGTTCTTGGCCTCTGTTTAGTAAAGAAGACTAATGGACTTAGGTTTCCACCTTTCCTAAGACTTACCCAAATTCATAAACTGGAAAAGGTCATGGTCACAAGAAGGAATTAATTGTCTTGTCGACTCAAAATTTTCAGCAGACACTACTAATTCTGTAAGCAGAATAAACCATAATGGCATTTCCAAACCACGAGCCACCGCAGTGCCTTCCTCCCTGCATCTACAACTGCCAAAACCATAATGTGTAAAAAATGTGCAAGCCTACAACATACTCCAATTAAATCAAAAGTATATAATGGATATTGGTATAGAATTACCTGAGGAACAGTTAAAATTAGGCATATAAAAACTGGATTTAAGATATAGACTTGCAGGAAAAGGAGTTTTAAAGGAATCTTTCCCAAAGCATAGAACCAGCCAGAGAATTTCTCTTGTTGTAGACCCGAGACACACCTAAGCAGAAAATGATATTCATCTAAACCTTCATAATCTTTGTATATTGGAATCATAGTAGAGAGAGATGAAGGTGTAGAAGCAAAGCAATGGATGCCACGTTCCCAAATAATTGGTTACAGCTACAAACATTCTGGCTGGTGAGGAGAACGTGTTCCTATGTGGTATCTCAGCTCCTTTGGGAAAGTGATCTTCCCTGTCCTACAGGACTGACATCTGACACTCCTTGGCTCCCTTGCGGTTAGTCAAAGGAAAAGGACTTTCAAAAAGATTTCCTTTGAACATAGAAACTCTGAACAAATTCTGTTCAGAAAGGTGCAGGGACACTTAAAGAGGTTGAGAAGAATCTGAATGTGTTGGCTGTTTTCAGAGGCAAGATTAGGAGGTGGGCTGACCTGAATGTTCTCTATGAGAAAGGGACCACACCCAAATCCTGTAATCCAATCAAGCGATTCCAGTGGATTAGAGGATTTTGTGCCTTATCCCAGGGCCCAAAAGCCATAAAAGGTGGAGGTGAGGGTCACTATCTGCCATTTGGAAACTGGCTCAGTGAGAGAAGCATCCCTTTGTGACCTGAAGCTCCTGGTTGAATTTATCTTGTGGACACTGTTTCTGCCGACATGGACGCTGCCTACCTCCACCGCTCAGAGGAGTCTCAGTTCAACGACTCTCCCAAACCCCAATCATGCTGGTCACAGAGAAGTGGTGCTGAAGTCCACGGAGGACCCTCTCTGCCTGAGAAGACATCCCCTGCATCAAAGACACTCTCCTCCCTGACTGATCCTTTGGCTCCCGCATCAGCAGGGTGGCCTCCCACCAAGACGCCTCTGAGTTGGGAGGATCTTTCCCAGGTGGGAGCTGGGCTTCAGAACATGGGGAACACTTGCTACGTGAATGCAACCCTACAGTGTCTGACCTACACAGAGCCCCTTGCCAGCTACGTGCTGTCCCAGAAGCACGGGACAGCCTGTAGGAAGCAGACATCCTGCATGCTGTGTACTCTGCAGGCTCACATGACCCGGGTTCTCTGCCATCCTGGACGTGTGCTCCGACCCCTTCCACTCCTGCTCGCCACCTTCCACACACACAAGCAAGAAGATGCCCATGAGTATCTCATGTTCATTCTGGATGCAATGCAGCAAGCATGCTTGCCTGAAGACAAGCCCTCAGACTCTCAGCATGCTCAGGACAGCACCCTCATCCAGCATATCTTTGGGGGGTACTGGAGGTCACAAATCCAGTGTCTCCACTGCCAAGGCATTTCCAGCACTCTGGAACCTTACCTGGACATCAGCCTGGACATCGGGGCTGCTCAGAGTGTCAGCCAAGCTTTGGAGCAGTTGGTGAAGCCCGAAATGCTTGAAGGTGAAAATGCCTACCATTGTAGTAAGTGTCTAGAGAAAGTGCCTGCGTCCAAGGTGTTGACTTGGCACAGTTGTGCAAAAGTCCTCATCCTGGTCTTGAAACGATTCTCAGACTTCACAGGCAACAAAATGACTAAGGAGATGCAATATCCTGAGTGCCTTGACATGCAACACTCCCTGTCTGAGCGGAGGG
Organism: Canis lupus baileyi; assembly: GCF_048164855.1. Classification (NCBI taxonomy): domain Eukaryota; kingdom Metazoa; phylum Chordata; class Mammalia; order Carnivora; family Canidae; genus Canis; species Canis lupus. The sequence continues at coordinate 24,402,012 of NC_132860.1, forward strand.
CAGGACCCTTGGTTTATGTGCTCTATGCCGTGCTGGTGCATGCTGGGTGGAGTTGCCACAGTGGACGTTATTTCTGTTTCGTAAAGGCAGGAAACGGCCAGTGGCATAAAATGGATGATGCTAAGATCAGCGCCTGCGTTGTGACTTGTGCCCTGCGCCAACTTGCCTATGTCCTCTTTTATATGCAGAAGACCGATATGGAAAGAGATCTTGTGAGTGGGTCAGTCGAGGGAGGAATCGCATCTCCCGAGGCAGACCCCGCAGAGGTGGGTGAGGCCTCAGGAGAGAGCACAAGGGATCCCACTGTGAACCTTGCTGAGTCGGAGGAGCACGGGGAAGAGACCTCAAGGCAACAAACCACATTAGACCAGGGGAGATGCCTCCAAGAACGCAACCGACCTAAGCCTGAACTTCATGTCAGGAGAAGAGAAATTGCTCTTCCTGAGAATGCAGTCATCCTTCAGCACTCCAAATACAGACATGAGATGCCCAAGAATCATCCTCAGCAAACCATGGACCTGCTCCACACTGCAGCTGGGATGATCCCACCTCACGTGGCCGGGGACGTGGCCAAAGTCCCGCATGTGCCAGGGAGAGCCAGACCAACAAAGAGGACGAGCAAGAAGGGACAGAGGTCTGGGGAAGCAGTGCAGGGATGTGTCTACTAACTTTGTTGCACATGGGCGCGTGCGCACACACACACACACACACACACACGGTGTCACTCACTCACCAAACCCGAACACAGTCCCACACTGGAAATATTTGGTGTTGTGTGAAATGTGTGTTCTGTATGTATGGAAGAACCATCTATCTGGGTGTGTTCATGGGCTATGGCCTTCGACTGAAACTAGAGGACACTGACTTTTAAAGCGGGTTCATTGTCATGATCTTATATTGGAATAGTGTGGATTCATATGGGGTCTATCCAGGAACCGGCCTCTCCTTCAGCCTTGGGGAGAGTAGGGGCAACTTGCAGGTGAGAGGCAGTGAGCAGTCAGGATTGAGAGTGGATATGATGCTGAGGACCTGGATTTGAAGTATATTCGACCCTCTCGTCATGCTCCGCACTTCCCATTGCTTATCTTCTATTTATATCAAAAGAATATTTGCCTGAACAGAAGCATGCGTGGGGCCTTGCCAGCGATGTGTTTTGGTCATTGCTTGGAAATGGTAAGAAAGGAATTAAATGCTTATTTTGGGGAGATAACTGCATCCAGCCTGATTGAATCTCATTGAATGTATTATGTTCCCTTCACTATCTCCTACATTAAGACGGCAGAGAAGGAAACTGACAGGGACTCTTATTCCAAGGGGAAATGCCCAGCCTCCCACTGAACATAAGTTTCTATGAATATTTTGCTACCGTCTGCTATGTGGCACCTCCTGCCACAGAAGAAGTGGACTCTGGATTTCAGACCAGTTCAAATTCACATTTGGACCTGGGTTGATACCTCAGAAAAACAGTGCCAAGTTCACGAATCTAGCAAAATGGTTTTTGAGGTCAGGTTATAGGTGCTCTGTGTTATCATTCTATTTCTTACAGAAGTAATTGACAAATTGATTGTAGAATGAAAATTATCGCATGATAACCAAAAGCTTCTGAGTGTGACCATAGATGTGCAGTTGTGACATCTCATCATAATGTATGTTCACTCTGTATTCAAACTTGGACATGCCACCCTTACTGGAAAGTAAGGGACAATAGGAACTGTGCAGAAGAAATCACACTTTTTTGTAGATTTTCATGTAACAGAGGCAGATTAGAGATAGAAAGTGTCAAGGTTTCTTTCATGTCTGGGAATTTTTTTTTTTTTTACAAATACAGTTTATCGTGTCATAAAGAGTGAGGGAACCTCTGTGTATGTGTTTGCTAGAGTTTCCTAAGAAGACCTGTAGGTATCCTCGTCCTCTGAAGACTGTCATAGGGAATGAGACAGCTCATGGACTGGGAGACTTGTCTTTCACAGAAGAGGACCCTCAGGAGGAGTCTGTTGGAATAAGGATATGTCCCCCTCCTGGACTGATATGGTGAACCAGCAATTCCTCCGCTGAACTAGTTGGAAATGGTCAAGTCCACAATGTGCTACGTGGTATGCTTTTGGGCACCTACACATATACTCCCCCCACTACACAGACACTGCAGTTTTTCGTTAGGTATATATATGGGAATCTCAAAGGGTGCTTACCAATCCAGAATGTCAAGTTTGTCTTACTGAAATACATTTTCTAAAAAATGTAGGTAAATCATCCTGGCAATTTGTACATTGGTTGTAAACAGAAGTAAACAAGTTAATCTGAAACTGTTTTACAAATGTCTGAATTTCTGATTTAGAAAAAGATCCCATCCAGAGATCTGCAAATTATACCATGTTTTCTCCTAGAAGACATTTTCTGTACTTGTTGATATTATTTTTCTGAAATTGTTATGGGGAATATTGCATCTGCTTTGTTCATTTTTGATCTAAAATGTTATTAGGCAGTTGTGTGTTTTTTTTATTCTTAATAGAAGACTGCAACATATGATTTGGTGTGCATGCTTTTACTCCCCAGTATTTCAGATATTTGAAATAATTATTTTATTTCCAGGCCGGCTCCTCACAGAGGCTTCTTTGCCTGTTTACCCTGAGTGGAATTCCTGCAGCCACATCTAGGTCACCAGCAACCTAAATTCATATCCTCCCTCTATGGGAATGTCTCACTCCTACTCACTGGATTAATATAGGGGAAGCACCAGGAGCCATTTATGGGGACATGCAATGGGACATGGGCACATTATTCTTCAGGGTCTCTTCAGTTATGAGGGCTCTGACCAGGAAGAAGTGTGTGTGAAAAATTAGGTGGGGGGAGTAGATTTGAACCAGGAGCACACCATCTCTGGCCAAGGCTAGTAGAGACACCTGGGAGGGATGACCAGGAGATGGTTGGATAGCACATTGTGGGGACTGTGGAGGCTGGACAGTCAGCAGATGAATTCTCTGGGTAGGTGTCTGGAGGTCAATGCTCATCCTGTCCAGGTATCCATTAGTCACTTAAGGGGTTTCACTCTATATCAAGATCTATTAGTCAGGAGGACAGACCGAAGAATCTGCATAGCCTCCCACAGAACAGATTCCCCAGTCCTTTCCAGGGAACCCGGAATTGCCAATCCTGGAGGCAGTTCTAGGGAGACCTCCAACCTGTTTCCAGGTGACAATGAGTTGAGTCCTGGCTCCATCAACCTTTTGCAAGATGTCAGGCTGGAAATGTTTTCACAATAGGGATCTGGGCTGAAACTGGGATTTGGGGACAGCCCCAGGCTAGATTCCATGGCGGTGTGTGGAGGCTTAATTAATCTGGGAGGCCACATTGAATCAGTGGTCTGTGAGGTTGACAACGAGGGTAGGTTCCTGGCCATGGTGGGTGGATGTAAGCTGAAGGGATTACTTGACTTCCCTTCCTGAGCTTTTGTGTTGTCCAGCAGGAGAAAACAACGTCAGGGCTTTTCACAGGAGATATCCTAGGGGGCATGTGTGTGTCGTAACAGGTTTGAGCTCATGCAGGAGACTTGTGGAAACAGCTTCTAGGGAGATTGCCTCCTCACATGGGGAATGCATTATCCCATTACCAACTGCTCTAATAGAAGATACCACAGATGGACCACATCTTACCTCTGCCTCTCCACTGTTGGTAATCAACCACAGTAAAGGCATGGAGATAGGAACAATCCATTCCACAGTTATATTATTAGAAGTGCTCATTTTACTGGGACAAGAAACCCAACCGAGTGGTGATAAGGAGACATAAAATACATTAGCCTCCTGTTACCAGAGGGCGAGATGAGGAGGTTTCAATACAGTATTTTAGTTTCTTTAGCAGAAGCCATTGCATTCACTCTTCTGGCAGTGGACAGAGCTAATCCTGTCTTTAAAATTTTTAGTGATTGTGTGATACACAATTTGGAACCCTTATGGAAACAATACATTTTGTTGCATTCGGGATTGTTCCATTTGGAGACATCTAAGTAAACCAGTTCCATGTGGTGGCTCTAGCATGTTGGGTCTCACATGCCAGGGATCATACAGAAGCAAAGAATTGAAGGAAACATGGTACCTGAAGACTCCATAAACAAGGAAGGGAACTCAGGGAGAGAATGGAATTTTAAGAAATCCCACACATAGTAAGAGCAAGGGAGTGAAGATACTCTGGTTCATAGACGTGAGACAGTAGTGGATAAGGAAAAGCCCCACTGTCAGGAAGGAATCCGATGCCAATTCCTTCCAATGTGGCTGCTTTGGCAGTTGAGGTGTTCTAGATAATGTCTGGTCAAGGGCCTTAGTGTCCTATGCTTCTTAACTGGAAATGAAAAATAATGTGAAACACGTTGGTCTCAGGAATGTGGGAGGCAGCTCAGCACGCTGCTGGGTAATCTCCTTGAGAATCTCTCTCCCTCTATTTTTCAGCCCCCACTCTCCTGCTACTCTGTGGTTTCTCTCTGGTCTCTTCTTGTCTCAAATCTATCTATCATCTATCTATCTATCTATCTATCTATCTATCTATCTATCTATCATCTATCTATCTATCATCTATCATCTTAAACAAGAAACAAAAAATGAAACATGTTTGCATCTTTGCATCAAAGTTCCCACATCCAAGTCAATTAGATCTGTGGAGTCCAGTGTTACTCAGTAATGTGGAAAAAGGCACAAGCCTACAACGTACTCCAACTGAATCAAGAGAATATAAAGGATATTGGGGTGGAATTCCCTGAGGAACAGTTAAAATGAGGCATATAAACACTGCATTTAGGATATAGACTCTTGTAGGAAACGGAGTTCAAAGGAATGTTTCCCAAAAGCATAAAACCAGCCAGAGGATTTCTCTTGTGGTGGACCCAGGCCACACCTAGGCAGATACTGGTATTCATCAAAACCTTCATAATCTTTGTAGGTTGAGATCATAGTTGAGAGAGATGGAAGTGCAGAAGCAAAGCATGGACACCATATACCCCAAATAATTGGTTACAGCCTCAAAGCCTCTGACTGGTGAGGAGAAGGCGTTCCCCTGGGATACCTGAGCTCCTTTGGGAAAGAGATCTTCCCTGTTCTAGAGCACTAACGTTTAACTCTCCTTCGCTCACTTGAAGTTACTCAAGAAGAAAAAGGACATTTATAAAGGTATCCATTCAACATGGAAACTCGGATCAAATTCTGTTCAGAAAGGTGCAGGGGCTGCTGTTAGGGAGGTTGAGAAAGACCTGAAGGTGCTGTCTGTTGAGGGAGGCAAGATGAGGAGGTGGGCTGGCCTGATAGGTCTCTATGAGAAAGGGACCACTCCCAAATCCCTTAATCCAATCAAGTGATTAGTGCCGATTGGAAGCTTTTGCTCTTTATGATATTTCAGTTTTTAACTGAAAGTTAATTGACAAAAAGGATATTACATTATGAATAACCTCAAAGTGTGACCCCATTCTTATTGCTATTAGCTCTAAATTGAGCAGAAGTGCTGGCAAAATACAAATAGTTCAGGAACCGTGAGTCCTGAGGTTAATTCCCACGCTGAAATATACCAATATAATTTCACTTGCAGAAATTTTGGTATCCACCAAATCCGCATGGACCTACATCTCCATTCACACCCAGACACACCCACACACAGGCACACACACAGAGTCATAGAAATCTTTCTGATGAGGGCATCATTAGCTTCCTTGCAGCTGCTGATTGGCTCAAACCCTGCTGCAGCTAAGAGGATTAGATGGATGTCTTTCAAGTGGTTGAAACGTCACGTGACCTCGGAGCAGTATAAAAGTCAGGGAGCAACGGAAGTGGCCATTCCTCACCATCCCTCTCTCCCACGGGACACACCGTCTCCTGCAGTGGAGCCTGTCCAGGACCTTTCCCAGCATCTCCTGACAGGCGTGAGGACCACAGTTGCACTTCAGGTGAGTTTTCGGACCACTGGTCCTACCTTTCCTGAGCGAATAATGGGACAGTGAGGAAATGGTGGAGGGATTGGCCCTTCCTCCATGGGTTAAGGACTCTTTCTGGTCTAACATGTTCTAAGAGCAGGGACTGAGCCAAGGCATGGCTGTGAATGCCCAGGACACCCGGAGGTTCCAATGCCAATGGAATGGGGCCTCGAGTGTCACATTGGTGTGGGGTGGTAGACGAGCAGGGACAGAAGGCCTGTAAATGTCTCAGTGGGCACTGCAGACCTAGAGAAGACACAGGATCAGGGCGCCTGCGCAGCTCCATTGTTTCAGGGTCTGACTTGGGTCGGGTCATGATCTCAGGCTCTGGAGATGAATCCAGGCGCTCGCTCACTGGGTTTCCTGCCCAGGGAGTGTCTGCTTCTCCCTCTGTCCATACAGCTCAGGTGATCACTCTCCCTTACACACACACACACACACACACACACACACACACACACACACTCTCTCTCTCTCTCTCTCTCTCTCCCATAAATAACTGACTTTTTTTTCAATAGAAGAATTACCTGGTTCGCAAGGTGAAAAGAAATTCACTTCCCAAAGTTTCGATGGCAGTTAATTAGGGGCACTGCCACGAACACATGGAATGGAAGTGCTCAGATGGGCAGCTTCCCATCGAGTAGAGGGGAATGTGTTTTCCCAGTGTGTCTGGACTTAACTATGGCTTCCTCTGGCGTCCCAAGGGGCATTCAGATATGAGAGAGGGAAGCCCACTTTCCCGATGCTTTTGCCTTTTGCGTGCTCCATGGTGGATCCCACTGGGCCTCAATCGGGAGAGGTCTCGTCCCTGGTTTTGTTTCCACAGGGGATTTGGAGAGACTTAATGATAGTGTCAACAAGAGTCCCTGAGCCTCCAGGGTGGGCTTCCTCAGAGCGGGGATGTGGCTTGGCCAGGAGGGTGTAGACAGGAAGGAGGAAAGAGAAGAGACAGTGGGAATTGTGTGTTTGGCACAAATGTCCTGACACTCGCTAATGCCTCCTTGGTAAGACGGTACAGGGAGGAGGCCGATGTCATGGTGAATAGGACTCACTTGTTTCTTTTGCCTCAGGCTACCCGAAACCCATCCCCGAAGCAGACTGACTTGTCCCTCCAGGACGTGGGACTGATGGCGGCGCGTCACACCCAGCTTGGGCCCAACAGACCCTTGAGAGCCCAGAAGGGCAAGAGGCCACAGACAGCAGGACTGGCCCTCAGAGTTCCCAGACCAGAGGAGGAGGATCCCAGGGTAAGTGTGGAGGCTGGCATGGGTTTTGAAGCAGGAGCTCTGCCAGGAGTCTTGAGACAGGCTAGGCTCCCAGAAGATCATGGCCCAGACTCAGTTGTCCAATGTGACATGGGCAGGAAATGCCCCAGGCTACACATTGGGACACTCAGAGGCTCTGAGCATCAGCCCCAGGGCACCATAAGATCAGATTCAGCCTTCAGATTAAGATTCCTGAATCTTAATCTTAATGATGCTTCCACCTGTCTTCAACCTGACACCTCCAATGCCTTCTCCCCTCCCCTCCCCTCCCCTCCCCTCCCCTCCCCTTTCCATGGGCTGTGGAGGAAGCATCCTGAGGTCTTCACTATCCTGGCACCTCACTAGCCAGATTAGGATGTCCCCTGTCCTCAACCCATGTGCCACACCCTGAGGATGGCCTCCCATTGGTGTGCTTGGCAGGTTCACTGGCATTTGAATGGATGCACTGACTCCTCCCCCTTCCTCCCCCAGGTAAAGTGCAGGGACTGTGGGGCCTTTGGACACAAGGCATCAAGCACCAGATGCCCCATAAAACACTGGGGCGCAACCCTCATTCCCGTGGCCTTGGGCTCCAGGAGGCTGAAGGAGAACGTGGAGCCGTGGAGTCAGCGGGACCAGCGGCACCAGGCTGGGCTGTTGAACCAGGCTGAGAGGGAGAAAGTAGAGAGACGAAGGTGAGTAATGGGGCTTGCTGACCCGAATGCCAGGGATGAGACCGACAGACACCGTGTCTGTGCGCATGCACACTGTGTGCCCTGCAGCGTGCGGGCAGAGTCAGGAGAGGCGAGGCAGGCAGAGGAGCTCCCAGGCTAACAGGGACCACATTTGGCTGATGGTGCTGTCCTTGCTGACTTGGTGTGGGGTTTTGTGGCTGGAGCAGTGTGCCTGCACCAGTGAATGTATGGAGCTTGGCACAATACAAGGCAAACTCTCTCATAGGCTCTGAATGAGAGAAACTGCCTGGACGACCTGGTGGGCTCACTTTAGTCAGGGTGAGGGGCAGGCGTGGGCGTCAAATGGCGGAGTAGGGAAAAGACCATGTTGGCCCAAGCCCGGAGCTGGTGTCCAGCTGGAAGACAGGGAAGGGAGTTCCTTCTCCTTTCCATGCTTTGATTTCTTGTGCAGGCAAGAAGCCGAGCAGAGGAAGGCCCTGCTCCAGAGGTTCCCCAGGAGACCCCGAGAGGGGCAGAAGCGCACCTGGAAGGAAGGCACAGAATCTTGTGACTATGTGAGGGTGAGTGTGCGCTGCTTCCTGGCTGCTGTGCTCTGTGGGGCACTCGCTGGGCTCCATTGGCCTCCTGGGGGAGGGCGGGGCTCCACTTCCACTCTGACCAGGGGCAGTTGAGTGGCCCGGTCTTTGCACCCATTTTTCCCTTGGTGCCCATGATGTTGCCTTATGCCTTGAATGTGTGCGAACAGTGGGTTTCTTGACATGTGAAGGTCATTGGCGGACACTCCTGGAACACATGCCATCCTTAGAGAAGAACAAGCCGCTGTCCTTCCTGACACATTCCCCCACTGCCCATCCCTCCTCAGGAGCTGCCACTGTGACCCTCCAGCAGCAGGACTCCTATAGCCTCGTGAGCAGAGTGGATGGAAGAGCTGGTCCAATGGAGGAAGCATCGATGTGAGGCTAAAATTTGTGTGTTCCTCCCCGATGTCAAAACTGCATCAACAGCATCCAGTCATGCCTTTGTTCCGGACCAGCCCTGGAGCCGGATTCCCTACTTGTAGGTCAACAGATCCCATCTCTTTCTTTCCCTGTTCTGGGGGAGGGGGTGGTTCAGAAGGTCTTAGGCATTTGTTGGTTTCTTTCTTTCCTGAATGTTCCTTTTGCCTTGGTGCCGAGGCCACACTCATGGTGTCCCGTGTGTTCTCTTTTCCCACAGCGTCCACACATGCCGATGCCCGTCTACACCACCAGGAGGCCTTCTATCCCTGAGCCTTCCCTGCTGACGGAGGCACGTACTGAGAACCCTGACGTGCGTGTCCGGTCCCATTCCACATCTCCTCTCAGTAGCCCTAAAGTCAGCCTCAGCCCACCTAGTGGACCTCCTGGTGTCCAGGAAATGCCGGTTGCTGACACACCTCAGCCGGCACGCCAACCCTGTGTCAGGGCTGATAGCCTGGTTGTGCAGCAGAGAGCCAAGAGGCCCTTCCCAGTCTCCCTCGAAGATCCCCAGGCTGGCACCAAGGTCCATGGGCTGGGACACACCCAGGCACCACCCAAGTATCCTGAGGAGAACACCTGTCCCGCTGTCAGCAACGCATTGGCAGACAATTCCCAAATGGCCCTCCAGACTCCAGGCAAGAACTGTGCCCAGATGCCCCTAGACAGGACCCAGAACCCCCGAAAGAAAGCGCGATGGAGCCCCACCCAGCACACCCCCAGGAGCATCCAGGGAGCCTACCTGGGGATTTCGGGGAGTCTATGTCCTCCAGGAAGCATATGTGCACGTGGATGCACAGCCGTGCCCCCGCAGACCCGGAAGACACCTGCCCTCCTGCCAAGCAGGGGCACCCGGCCCACACCTGCCACACCTCACCTGGAAACGCTGCAGCCGTGCACCGTGTCCCCACGGCCGCCCTCTGTGTTGGCCCCCACTCAGCCCCTGAGAATGGTCTTCACCAGATTGGACAGAAGCTGCTGGAGCTCCAGGTTCCTAGCAGCTCCCTCATTCCTTCCTCCCGAGAAGCCAGGCCCTGCTCAGGGCCTTCCTGCCACCCAGATGTCGGATGGAGCCTGTGACTATGTCCCCTGGAGTATCCTCCACGATGACCTACAGGTGTCCTCATCCTCAGAAGACACTGAGAGCGAATGAGCCGGCTCCTGGCCTCGGACACTTGTCCTCCACCCCACTGCACCCTGACGGGGTGTCTGTGGACCTGAGGACGTGGTCCACTCCTGGACTGATGTGGGGATTCGGCACTTGCTCAGCCGCATTGCATGGAATATTTCAGGCCCACAGGGTCCTGCCTCTCATGTTTCTGGGGGCCGTGCTCAGATGCCCACCCCTCAACAGACACACTGTACTGTTCTTTAGGGAAATCCATGGGCTGTGGCAAAGGCTAGTCTTCCCTGTGGAATGTCAAGTTGTTCTTCTGGAAATACATTATCTGTGAAATGGAGGGAGATTTGAGTGAGCACTTGTCACTCCAATGGAAATAAAATCTAAGATGTTAAGCTCTCTTTGGTTTACGCATGTCTGCATTTGGGGATTCAGCATGGCGTACCCACTGTGTGCTCTGCAAATGGATGCCGTATTCTCTCCTGACATGAGTTTTTCTTGACTCTCTGGTGGTAGCTTTGTGGGATTTCTGATGGGCAATATTTCACCCATGTAGTTCATTTTTGTTCTTGAATGTTACCTTAGAGTCGTGTGTAGTGTTTTATTTCCCTTAATAAAATGTTAGCACCAATGAATAGTGTGCATGTCTTTCTTTTGATTTTGTTTTGTGGGGTTTTGTTGTTGTTTTTGTTGTTGTTGTTGTTGTTGTTTTTCAGCATTTCTGAACCTCTCTATAGTTATTTTAATTCCTCCAGCCTTAATTACCTGAGAAGAGACAGCAGCATGTTATGACCGGGGGATTCTTAGACATCGAGGGTCTAGGGTACACCCAGCTCTCCTGCATGAAGAGCTGTATAGGGAACATTGATCCCCATGCATCCTGTGTGGGTGCCATGTGCACTGCAAGGGGCCAGGGTCACACGTTGGTCTATAAGGGGATGAGTTGGTGGTTTCCCTCTATGCATATTCTGGAACCCACTTCAATGTTGGATCATGATGACTCCTTTCTGAGGCCTCGGCATGGAGATTTTTCACCCTCAAGATGCTTTAGGAAGCAATGTTTGACAACTGGGTCCGTGTTGGTCCAACTAGCATGAGATCCAGGCTACAGTTCTCTCTCTCTCTCTCTCTCTCTCTCTCAGAAATCTCTGATGAGAACCCATGGAAACAAAACCATACCACACCAAGCCAAAGCAAACAAAGCCATAGTGGTGTTGAGAGGATTCCTTTCTTAGGAAGAGCAACTGACTGGTCTTTCCTCACTCCAGAGCACCTATTGAAGGGTGCTCTCTCTTTCTCTGCAGATGCCTGTAGCTGAAGGGTGGAGGAGCTCCTCGATGAGCACACTAGATTTTTAAGAGGCAGAGGACAGTACAGAAGCAGGTTTGGGATCCCTCTCCTGCTCCCAAGCCCTCCGTAACTCCCATCCATGCAGTCGTTATGTGACCAGGGTCAGATTCTGGCCCCTTGAGCCTCAAGCCCCTGTCTCATCGCATTAATGCTGCCCTATTGCTATCTCATGGCCTCTGAGGAAAACCCAGCTTCCTGGCTCTTGATTTCTGGCCACTCGATGTATAGGTGGGGAAACAAACATTCCCTACCTTCTGGAAGCCTATGAAGATCCCAGAGGTCCAAGGGTAGAAAGGCCTATCCTCACAGGGGAATCTCAGGATTGGAGCTAGTGAAGTAGCCTAAGGATTCTTGGACCTGCAGGTATACAGGGCACAGGGGTGAGGAGGCAGGCAGGCTTGAGCGAAGGGCCTTAATGCTGGGCTCTCCAGCAGATTTGGCACTTCATGGGCAGTTGAGGGGATTCCTTCCATGTGCCCAGGGAGATCAGTGAGAAAGGCTAGCTGAAGAAGTCCTGAGCAGGCCTGTTCTCCCCCTCTAGTCACCTCTCGTGTCTTTTGCTTCTCCACCAACAAAAATCCAAACCGAACCAAACCAAACCAAAGCTATCTTCCCAAAGGAAAATCCACTCTCATCCAGATATGGAAGAAGAGTTAAATTCTGGACAAACTGGTATAGGGTATGGATATACCAGGAGTGTTCCCTCACTTGGAATCAACCCAGGAGCAAATTCTGGAGCAGAGACAGTAGGAGTGCTTTGGCTTTGTTTAAAATTTTCAAGCCATGCTGCCATTCTATGTCTATAGGTTGGGGAGTTTAATTCATTTATATTTAAAGTAATCTTCAAAAACAAAAACTTACAACCTTGACTTACTACAGACTAATGTCAAGTATGAACTAGTATTTTATGTGTCTCTGGGCTTTAACTAATTTTACCTTTATGGATTGTGTACTATAATACTAGTGTATTAGTTTATTTAAATATATGTATTTAAATATATAAATTATATATATATGAATATATAAACATTAGTGTGTGTATGTGTTTATATGCCATACGTGACTTTTTATAAAATTAGCATTGCTATACACTACTTGCTTATTTTTTAATCACATGAAAATTTGCCCTTTTTTTTTCTTTCTCCTTTCCTGATTCTTTAGGCTTCCTGCACCTGGGATCACTATCATTTATCTGAAGATAATGCTTTTCTATACAAAACATAATGTTTGTTCTTAAATGAAAATGTATTTAATTCTGTTTTTAAAGGACTTTTCATTAACCTCAGAATTCTGACAGATAATTATCTTTTTTGAGCACCTTACTGATAATTCATTGACTTTTATTTTATTTCTTTGAGAAATTGGTATAATACTTATTTGTTCTTTACAGCACGTAATCTCTTCCTTTGCTTTCATTTGTAACTATATGCATTCCTAGGAAAGGATGAGAAAACACATTTGAATTGAGTCCTTCTTGGGTAGGAGGAAAATCAATTTCTCTCTCTTTTGAGAATATAATGCAAATAATATTTAAAAGTGGCCTGTGCATCCAGAATAGAAAAGAGTATTCCTTGATTTTCTTGGTGGATATTCTTTTAATAGTATTATTATCATTATCTAAAGATTTGTTTATTTGAGAGAAAGCAAACATGGAGGGGCAGAAGGAGAGGGAGAGAGAATCTCCAGCAGACACCCCTCTGAGCACAGAGCTGATGTGGGACTTGATCCCAGGACCATAAGTCCATGCTGAGCTGAAATCAAGAGTCAAGAATCTGATGCTTAACCGACTGAGTCAGCCAAGCAACCCTGTCTTGGTAGATATTCTACTACAAAATTTCCTTTTAGATAACAAGCATTTACTTATTCTTTTGGTCCTGGATATGTATTTATTCTGTTTCGTTGATATTTTTATTGTGAATATAGTCTTTTATTAATACATTTCTGTGTATTTCTCTTTAATGTTTAAGGTATGTCTTAAACTATTAATTTCCATAGTGGTTTTCATATTTCATTATTGCAGTCTTGTTTATAAAATGTATCTAAGTATAACTGTTTACATACTACCTATTTGGATGTTGGAGTCCAGATTAAATGTTTCAGACATCCCCTTGTGGCTTCAACTATGGGACCAGGGCTGTTAATGTGTATAGCTTATTGGTCTTTTCTCTCTGCAAGGCAGTTCTTATTTTCATCATAAACCTTTTCTTATACTGTAAGATATATAATTTCTTATATTATACACTTATATTGTAAGTGTCTTGCCCCCCTCCTTTTTTTAGTACCAAGTTCCCGATAATTTGTACTCTGAGTTGCCCATAACTGGTTGGTTCATTAAGAGAACATCTGACCCTACAGCTAGACCTCTGTAGTGTCTTGCTGTAGGGTCAAGAGATTGGCCTCTATTTCATCCTCAAGGGTCAACAGAGGCATCTCAGAAGCTGTCTGCCTCTGGTAAGAGATCTGAGTGTGATAAAGAATCTATGGAGGAAAGAGAAGGAAGATTTGTTATTCTTCTCTGCAGAATACACAAGTCAGAATGAGTATCCATACGTTCTTTGGCCTTTATAAGATCCAGAACTTGGTACAACTCCTTTGATGAACAGCAGCTTGGGAATCTCTTCCCAAGTAAATATAGGACAGGAGGGCAAGATTGATATTTGATTATTTTCCATGTAACTGATTATCTCAGGAGACCTACGTTTTTGGAGATCACCTCTCCTGGCCTCAGCTTTTATTTCTGCACTCTTTGGTATTTTTACAGTGTCATGCATTTTTGAAAAGTAAATCTTTCTCCATTAGTTACCTCTGCCTAAAACAACTCCTATATGTAATATTTTTCCTATCAGAATATCATTTCCAAGTTCTTCCACAGGATTCCAGAAATGTGCATTTCTAGGAGAAAGATCTTTGTGTTCAAGCTCAGCATCTCCAGGGTAGAAGATCTCATTGTCAGGGAGGGAAGCAAAGAGGATATGAACCAAGTCTTGCAGGCACACACATCAAGTTTTGCTCTTAATGAGTTGTGTGATCCTGGGTCGATTATCCAACACCAGCTCTGCTGATGTACATTGGCCATTGGCCATATTCTAGGCTCCATAAGGAATAAACCATATCCTGAATTCAAGAACTTAAGATGTCATGTCTGAGAGAGACATGTATTTTTAATGTCACAAATCATGCCATCACTCATAACGGAAGCATCAGGAAAAGGCCTCTGAGTAGAAAAGTGGGAGACCTTGGTCCCAAGGAATAGACAGGAGACTGTTGAAGAGAAAGAAAAATGAGTATCTCCCAAAGGGATGTTTGCTGGGTGCAGGTGAATGGAGCTGGAATTCCTCCACAGGAGGTGAAGCAGCGTGAGCAGGGGTTTTGAAAGCAACATTATATTATAAATATATGGAATATATATGCATTATATAAATATATTCATATATATATGTATAATGGAATATTACTCAGACATCAAAATGGTGGAATCTTACAATTTGCCACAATGTTGTTGAAACTAGAAGTTATTATGCTAAGCAAAATAAGTCGATTAGAGAAAGATGATTATCACATGATTTTGCTCTTTGTTTTTTTTTTTTTTGGGGGGGGCGGGGAGAACAAAAACATCCAAAATTTATTCTCCAACAAGACCGACAGCATCAGCAGGTAAAAACTACAGGGGTTTCTCCACAGATCATACATTCACACGGGCATGATTTGCTTAACAGGGAAAAAAGCGCTGGTGTGTTCTCAGTAACAATATCCACTTCACAGTGTAAGGAGGTACTAGCATTGTGTTCTCAACTTACAATTCCAGAAGGAAAGGCACAACGTGGCCAAAAAAATTTGGATCCTAAAGTCAGGTGCCATAACACAGACCAACTTTTGTTAACAGTCTTGATCTACTTTTCTACAAAGAAGGTGATTCTCCACTCCGAAATTAAAGTCTTTCTTTCTCCCTCTTTGTTCAACCATCAGAGCATGTTTCATCATTACATATACAAAAAAGGGGGGGCGAGTAGAGTTAAAAAAAAAAAGAACCATGAAAATATCTTCCACGTCCAGCTGCTCCCACCACACATCAACTCAGGTTTAAGACAGCGCATTAGAACACTTCAGCGGTCATAAAATAGGAAAATAGACATTATGGCTACAAAAATAAAAAATAAATGAGGTAGATAAATTAAAGCTTTCACACCCATGACTTGCCCATTCGAACATCGTAGCCTTCATGCAATACTCAAGAACAATCTTCATACTAACTTGGCATAAGCTGCACCAAGGACACTTTTTCTGTACAAAGTAGTATGTGAACCTGTAAGAAATATGCCCTTTCCGTGAGTTTCTTCAAGAAGGAAAACCCAGGTGTTTGATCGAGTAGGCACTGGGGAACCAAATTAAGTCACCTGAGGGTCCCTGCTTAGGTGCCTAGCCCTCCTGCTGGCTCCCGAAGGAGGCACCTGGAAAGCATAGGGAGTACATTGCCACTCTTGGGGCTCTGAATGACTCTATTTAAATAAGCAGCAACACATATTGACCCCCTAAGGACTAAACCAGTCCATTTGAGGGTATCCTACCTAAGGACCAAGGTTGAAGGAATTTTGTAATTCTCCAACCTTGGTTTAAAGAAAAAGAAAGTACATTCAGGAAAAAAAATGGAAAGATGGTGGGTGGGTGTCATATGAAACAGGGCCCTAAACAGATGCCAGATCTTGTCCACGTACCCACATAGAGTCACCAGGGAAGTATACAGTACCCCCTCCCCCAATAGGCTAACAGTTGTCTTGTCCATTTTAATTCAGTAAGTTCCAACTTGAAATAGGAGGATAGTCTTTGGAAATACTTATTCTTGGTTGTACAAGGCTTTTATGTATACAGCTTGTCGCAAGTAACAAAGCTACTTTGCAGGACCCGCTTCTTTCCAAAATGAAGAAAAAAAAATTCTAGCCTGTATACGTTTCAGTATTTTTTGGTTTTTTTCTTTTTTCAATTTCTTTTATCTTTTTTAATTTTTTTTTTTTTTTTTTTTTTTTTTTTTTTTTTTTTTTGCAAAGCAGCATAACAACATCTGATTGTAGGACTTGCCTGAGGTTGTGATCACAACCCTAAACATCTGCACATCAGTAAGAAAAACAGGAGGAGATGGGTTCTTCTAACAAGGAAAAAAAAAAGTAGAGTTCTAGAGGTCATTCTGCCTGCATTTCTCCCTCGACAAAGAGCTTAGCTGACTGCAATCTTATTTTCTTCGAGGAAGTGAGGGAATTGGTGTTTGGGGACGCTGTCGGCAGCACCTGGTTTTTCCACTTCAGCACTGATGGCAGACTGGGAGCCATCCATCTCGGAGATAGGGGTGTTGTTCACAATGGAGCTGGCCCCAGGGAGACTGGGAGGGTAGGAATCCCCCCACTCTGGATCACAGAGATCTCATTGGCCTTCATGGCCAGACCTCCATTGAGCATTGGTGGTGTACTGGTTCCAAATGACAGGGTCCATGTTCCCAAAGGGGCCAGGATTTCCTTTGGAAACATCTCAGGGACTCTCTCTCCCCACAGCAGGAACCTGGGGCTAGACGCCTGCAGCTCAGTCACTTAGCATCTGACTCTTGCTTGTGGCTCAGGTCATAGCCTCAACATCCTGAGAACGTGCCCCTGGCAGGCTCTGCGCATAGGGCAGAGTGTGCTTGAGGAGCCCGTGTCTCCCTCTCCTACTCATTGCTCCCTGCCTGCCTCTTAAACAAGCAAATTATCCAATAAAGAAATAATCTGAGAGGAATAAATTTTCAAATAAATTTGGATCAATACAAGGATCTAGTGGGAGAGGTTGGCATCCCAGGTCCAACTGCCAGCTGAGTTTTAACATCACTTCCCTGCGTTAATGGCTTTACCCCTTGAATTTGACCACACGTCTGTCTCTTGAGGTGCCAACAGGGAGACCTTTCCTTGGGTGGGAGGGCTCAGGGTGTGAGGGCTGCAGGATGTTGAGCGCCGTCCTGTAATTTGGCAACAGAAGGGAATCGCATCGAGCCCTGCATCAGTGAAGGGCTCAATGGCTGTGGGAACCGACTGGCCTTCTGACATGTTGTGCAGCACACGAGGCCCCTGTGCCTGACCCCGGGAGGGGGGTCAGGGATGTGCTCCTTCAAAACCTAACTGCGGAGCAATAGACACAGTACAGTGAGCCCCGTGTCCCTTTGGGAGAAAGTCTCCCAACTCACCAGGACCATGCTCAAGCCTTGGGGAAGGTGGGGAAGGACCTCAGGCCAATGGGGTCTCCGGGGAGCACCAGTTAGGAGAAAGCATAGGACAGTGCAAACTACTGGAGAGTGAGTGCGATGAGACATGGTGTGTCTCTTTTTTAAAACATGTATTATTTATTCATGAGAGACACAGAGAGACAAAAGCAGAGAGGCAGACACACAGACAGAGGCAGAAGCAGCCCCCGTGCAGAGAGCCCGAGGCAGGACTGGATACCGGGACTCTTAGGGTCAGGGCCTGGGTGGAAGGCAGGCGCTAAACCACTGGGCGACCAGCCATCCCCTGAAGGCTCTATTCTGATATTCCTCCAAATCTGTGCACAGGGACTCTGCATCTGGCCCAGGCAGGGTCAGGGCCATGGGGGCAAGTCTGGGGAGGAGGGGAATCCAGCTCATGTGGGAGCAGGTGTCTAGGGGGGAGCCCAGGGGAGTTGCAGGCTGGCTTCTGGGACCCGGGGTCTTCCTGCCACATCAGAGCCCTGGGTGTCAGATAGCCCCAGCCCCTGCACTCACCTGGAGCCCGCGCTGGCCTCTGTTAGCTGTGCAGGGCAATTCCCAGTTCCTCAAGGCGGTGGGGCAGACCACCTCTTCCTCCCCCTCCTGCCCCATGTCCTGGGTGGATCTCCGTGTAAAGACAGTGCCCGGCAGCCCGGCAGGAGGCCTCAGCGCCCGGTCTGGCTGCCTTGGCTGGGCCGCACACCCAGCTGACTCCATTCCAGACACACCACAGTGCAGTCGGCACACACCTCCCCCAAGGAGAGCAAAGGGATGCAGCTGCCAGGCCTTGGGTTAACTCTGGGTTGGGTAAGAGGCACCTCAGGAATCCTGTTTCCACCCTGCCCACCGTGACATCAGGGTGACCCTGAAGGGATCACCGGGGAACCTGCTGCCCTGCAACCTCCTCCAGCCTGGATGTGACCTGCCCACAGATCCCTGTTTCCCTGAAACTGAAGAGGAGGGGATGGGGCTGCCCAGGATGGCTGGCAGAGGTGGCCTGGCCTGGGCTGGGCTGCTCTGTATTACCTTATGGTGCCTCTTGATAAACGCCCTGAGGCGTTGGATTTTATGGTGGAGCCAAAGTCTACAGCCCCTTGTGAACTGTGTGTCGCCATGACCCGGGTTCTTCCTCTGACTGGAAGCCCTTGTGAACAAGCGGCATCCCTGGGGTTCCTGGAAACCAGAGTCCCCAGAAGTGGGAAAGTAGCAAGAGAACATCTTTCAGTCGCGGATGTCTCCAGCCAAGTGAGCCTGAGGTGGGGCTGCCCTAGAATGCGGGTGCCTGGTTACAGGGGTTCCAAGTTCTGTTGGGCTCTGTGTCAAGGAAGTGACCTCACTGCCTGGAACCCCCTACCTGAGTCCACTCTTGGAGGAAGCTTCAGGAGCAGCGCTCGGGGCTGCCGACGGCTCCCCGCTCCCTGCAGGCAATGGCCTGTGTGCACACAGTGACACAACCGCACCCCTCTCCACAGGCCCCAGGGAAGGACTGTGTGCAGCCAGGGCCCCAGCCTGGAAACACACCTGGGTTCAGACACAACTTTCCATTCTTCCCTGGTTTTGACCCCTCAGAAGCCATTGTGCCTGTCGGGGATGGTCTGCGTCTTGCCTGTGGAACAGGGAGTATCCTAGCGGGTGCTTCCTCCAGATGTCCCCAGGCCACTGTGGCATCATATCTATGACATTGGAGGCGGGTGTCACATGCAGGAAATACCTTCCACCACATGTTCTTCCTTGGTGTGTACCTGCGTCCAGGCCCACAAGGTCCTGTGTGCACACACGTGGGCACCTGTATTCTCATTCTGGAGGCCCAGAAGATGACAGTCCCTCCGGGGGAGGGATGGGTAATAGCTTCCCACGATCCTAGGCTCCTGAATCCAAGGCAAACCCTACCGAAGTTGTCGGAGTCTTGGCCCAGAAGGTGTGAGGCTGTCCTCATCCTGAAACCCTACCTGTCGTGTGTTACAGGCCATTCCTTCATTTCCACTGGGTGAGCTGTGGACAGCGGTGCACCCAGTGTGTCGCCCTGACCCGGGCTCTTCCTCAGACTGACATGTGCTGGAATGCCTCCTGTCTGGGCTGTCAGTGCCCACCCCCACCCCCGTCACATCTCCATGTCTGTAGCCAGTTCCATCCACACAACCTTTTCCCAGCCCCCTCAGGAAGGGAGGAGCAGCCTTGGCTCCCAACAGAGGACACAGAGCTGGCTTCATGCCCCCTTCTGCCTTCTTCACAGGCTGTGATCCTGGCAGGCAGTGGCTCTGCTTGGATCTGCACCTCCTCCCCTCAGTGGCTCCCTGGAACCCCAGCTGCTGCGTTTGTCAAAGCCCCACAGTTTGACACAGCCTCACCTGTAGAGTTCAGGAGTCAGAGGTAGCACCAGGCTCTTTTTTTAGGGTGCAATTGCTCTTTTCATTCCTGATGATTTTCCGTATTTTGTCCATCTTTCCCCCTGGAGCATGAGCTCCGAGAAGGAGGACCTGGTCTGCTTCTCAGCTCTGGCACTATCTGTGCTGGGCTCAGCGGCTGAAGGAGCAGGTGGGAAGTCCCATCCCACCATGGGCCAGCTCAGCGGTGGGAGCCTTATTGATTTGGGGCATGTTTAAGCACTTGTGCTTTTCTTTTCTTTTTTTTTTTTTTAAGGAAACTCTGTGCCCGATGTGGGACTCGAACTCACGACCCCAAGATCAATAACCACAAGCCCTTCAGACTGAGCCAGGCAGGCGTCCATTGGTCATTTTAAAACTAGTAGACTGATAACTATTTCAGTTAATTTGGTGATCCACATTTGTAGGTCTATTCCATTGTTATTTGCTCTACATTGAGCAGAATCGTGATAAAATAAAAAAAAAAATTCAACAGAGATGAAGCCTCAGGTCAAAACCCACAGTAAAATCAACCAATATAGGACTATTTGTAGAAACTTTGGTACTGCTCTATCCCAAGGAGTTTGAATGGTTGTATCTTCATTCTCATTTGTTTCTATGAATCTTTTTAATTCTTCCTTAATTTCCTGGTTGACCCTTTCATCTTTTAGCAGGATGGTCCTTAACCTCCACGTGTTTGAAATCCTTCCAAACTTCTTGTGATTGAGTTCTAATTTCAAAGCATTATGGTCTGAGAATATGCAGGGGACGATCCCAATCTTTTGGTATCAGTTCAGACCCGATTTGTGACCCAATATGTGGTCCATTCCGGAGAAAGTTCCATGTGCACTTGAGAAGAATATGTATTCAGTTGTGTTTGGATGTAAAGTTCTGTAGATATCTGTGAAATCCATCTGGTCCAATGTATCATTTAAAGCTCTTGTTCTTTGGAGATGTTGTGCTTAGAAGACCTATCGAGTGTAGAAAGCGCTAGCTAGACTGAAGTCACCAAGTATAAGTGTATCATTATCTAAGTACGTCTTAACTTTGGTTATTAATTGATTGATATATTTGGCAGCTCCCACATTCGGGGCATATATATTGAGGATTGTTAAGTCCTCTTGTTGGATAGATCCTTTAAGTATGACATAGTGTCCCTCTTTATCTCTCACTACAGTCTTCGGATAAATTTTAGTTTATCTGATGGCTACCCCTGCTTTCTTCTGAGGGCCATTTGAATGGTAAATGGTTCTCCAACCTTTTATTTTCAGGCTGTAGGTGTCCTTCTGTCTAAAATGAGTCTCTTGTAGACAGCAAATAGATGGGTCCTGCTTTTTTCTCCAGTCTAAAACCCTGCACCATATTCCTCATGGACTTCCATCTCTATTCACAGAGACACACACACATGCACATGCTCATATGATTGAAATGGTCCTCATGAGGACATTCATTAGCATCCTCGCAGCTCCCTGCATGATTGCTGCTGGCAGCTCCCACATGAATTTCTGCAGTGCACTCACACCTAAGGAAGTCCACCCTCTTGGCTTCAGGTTCTCCAGGGAGGTCACCACAGGGAGTCGTGTAAGGAGTCCTTGGACCAGCAGGGGGCGACGTCGGCAACCAGAATCCTTTCCTAAGCTTCCAGGAGGCTTTGACACTGTGCAGGTGCCCAGGGAGGGAGGTCTGCATCTCCATGGCTTGGGGTTGCAGTGTGAGCATTTCCTAGGGCCCTAAAGGGACAGTGGGTAATTACAGAATATCTGAGGACCCAGAAATCCCCCCTAGTGATGCTACTTTGAAAATTGCTGGACCCCGGGCTCTGAACTGAGGTCAAAGATTTGCAGGAAGCTCAGGCAATGGTATTACGTTCTCGAGGCTTTCCAGGAAATCTTCTTCCAGGATGTATATCCAACTCAGTCAAGGCTTCGGATAATAACAACGCAATGATTGGCAAAGTGACACTGATTATGGGAACACCAGAGGGTGCCCTCACTTGGACCAGTATTTGAGCAATTACTGATGCCAAGTCAGTGGATTTGGTCTTGCCCCATGGAGTCATCCTAAACATCCACATTTCTAAAGGAAATATTCACTCACAGAAATAACACTTCTTTTTATACAGAGCATTGATGAGCCTATTGTCAGAAATTTAATAACTCATTTAATATCGTGCACTAGAAAAGAAGCATTTAGGGAAGGCAAGTTATCTCCTTGTCCTTTCAGCTTCCATCAAACTCATGGAGTCATGTTTGGAAGGATTAAGGCTAAAATAGAACACTGTTCTTGCCGAAGTTTGTTAAGAGAAAATGATGCATTATCTGATGAGTGTTAATTTTGCTTCTCTGGAAAAAAAAAAAAGATATACTAATGTGCCTCAACATTTCTCTTTCCTGAGTAATTCAGAGACACATCCAAGTAACTAAGCACTTGTCCTCTTCTTTAAATGTGTGTTAGATATGAGCTGTTTGCTCCAAAATGCAGAAATGCATTGAAGCAAAAAGTGATGGGGTAGGAAAATATCTGGAAAACCATTTGTCTTTCCAATTCAACAATACTATTTAATGTGTGTGTTTGTGTGTGTGTGTGTGTGTGTGCGTGTGTGTTTGACTGTGAGTGTTTTCCAGGAAGGAAGTTTGCATGGAAGAAGGTCGGAGTCAGAAGGTATACGTCTGGACTCCTGTTGTGATTCTGAGTCTGGGGTTGTGGATTTGCTCCTGAATGGAACCCTTGGTGCCCTGTAACCCTGGGTCAGGTGTTCAAAACTGCAGCTATTTCAGAAAACCGTCCTTTCTCTTCACACTTCGATTCATGAGTTACACATTCAAGAAGACTGACTCCACACAAATTATTCCAAATTAAATGATATCTATGTTGGACACACACACTCACTAACTCATGTGCTATTTAGAAGAGTCCAGGAGGGGGCCGGTTATTTCCTATGTCTTCTGGAACACTTGCTTTCACAGAACTGAAGCTCCAGTGCAGCTAGTGTGTGCTGACTGTGTCACAGCGGTGGGGAAGGCTATAGGCCTGGGGGCAAGCGCTCAGGAGTATAAAGGATCAGGCTCTGGGCCAGGCCACGTGCAGACATGTTCATTACCAAGTTAATGGAGGACACTGTGGTGTTTGTGCAAACTGGGGCTCCTCTACTTTCTTTTTCTCTTCTCTTGGTCATGGAGTTATTCACCAGAAAGTAGCAGCATTGCAGGCAGGATGTTTAAGAGACATGGAAGTCAACATGCCTGTGCCAATGTCATTTTTAATGGACTTTTCACAAGCTAAGTCATTTTAAAACACAAGACAGTTATGTTTAAAAACTACTATGTACTGGGCCAAGACAGTCCTGCCTTAGTAGTTTCTGTGAAATCAGGTGCACAGCAGCGGGAAAATCATCTCCTCTCCTATTATGTGAAAGTGAATATGTGGACTGTGATGAATGAGATATTTCTAGGTGTATGATGGAGAGATGATGGAGGAGACATGGATTACAGATAGGTTCTTCAGGGATAGGTGGACAAAACAGTAGATCGAAAAATAGATAGGGAGTAACATTGTTCTTGAGAGCGATTCCTCAGGCCTCCTTCCCTGCTTGGAAGGTCCTAGCCAGAGGTGAATCTTGAGGAGCAATTACTAGCAGGGCAATATTATCAGAAACTTCCTGGCTCCTACAGGGTCACAACCTATCTACTCTTTTCCAAACCAATATTTAACTCTCAGTAGGGCCTCCAGTCTTCCATTGAAAGCCACGATTTCCACAGATGCAGGGGCTGCACAGGGGATGAGCAAGGACTGTGGAGTACTGGAAGCACAGCACATGAAGGATTTTTTCACCTTTCCTCAGAATGCAGTGTCCAGCTGTGCCAACATTAGAGTTGCAAGGTGGGAATACCACGTTCCCAGACCTTCTGTAAATATTCATCGTGCCTCTGCAGCTCTAGCAATTGCACACGCTGCAGCCCAAAGTGTGGAGCTGCACACCTGCCAGCCTGAGCAACTGCACAAAGTGGGGTCCTCCTGGAAGCCTAGGAAAAACTTGTGCTGGCCAGCGTCGCCCCCTGCTGGTCTGAGATCACCGTGCAAGGCTCCTTCCTGTGACTTCCCCCATGGAATGCGAACCAGGTGGGTGGACTTCCTCAGGTGTGGGTAGCACAGGTGGGAGAAGGGCCTCCTGGAGGTGCTGGCCACACCGTGCAGGGAGCTGAATGGGTAATTATGGAGGTTTTCATGAGATAAGATCAAATAATGTGTGCGCTTGTGTGTGTGCGTATGAAAGCACATGTTAATCCAGCAGAAGTTTGGATACCAAAATCTACAGACTGACTTGTATATGTGGATTTTTCTGTGGCTTTTTCCTTCGTCATTCATGCGTGCTGCCCTATTTCCATGTCACTTAAGATTCTTGTCAATTTAGATCAAATCAACAATAAAAGTGACTTCATTGGATGTAGTCATTCAAAATCGAACTCCACTTTGTGAGTTTAAACCCTTTAATTCCAAAAATACTATATCAGTCTTCTTTGATCTGGAATTCCTGGATCCAGGGATGCAAAGGTTGGTAGGTTTTACAAAACGGCTCCAGCCAAAATGACAGACACAGGATTTCAGGGCACAGAGGGAACTATTTAGCCCAGTCTCAGAGTCACACCTGGACCCAGACATGACTGTTGTAGGATAGAGAAAATTGCAGGAAGAGTGACAGGTCATTCATCACTAGAGTTTTCAGGGCAGATGGGGCTTTGGAGGACAGCTTGTGGGGTGGGCAAGGTCTGGTCTTCCTCCAGGTAGACCCTCTTTCCTGAAACAAACCCCCAACACACACAGATACTCGAACAACACACACATCCACACTTAAATGAACGATTCTAAATATTGTCTAAGTAAGACAAATGGTTTTCCACCTGTCTTCAGACCTCATCACTTCTGGATCCAATGTATTTTAACTTTTTGAAGCAAGTGACACATATTTATTTTATATTCTAAAAGAAAGAGGATACTTTCTCTACATGTGGGTGGATTCCTCGGGATAGGAAAACAACGAGCTATGCCCGTGCATCCTCTATTAAATAAGCAAAGCTAGAGCCATCAGATACTGCACATCAGTTAAACACGAAGAGTTTTCTACATCGAATTTGAAATTTCCCAAATAGGACTAAGTGCATTTGACAGAAATTAGGAGGACAGTGACCATTCTGGCTTCCCATCAATGCATCAGTATCTACTTTTGGATATGAACTAATTAGAGGTGTTATCATCCTCTAACCCTGTTTCTATGCACATCATTAACTCCATATAGCTTCATCACAATACCTGTATTTCTATGATAACTTACAAAAGATATTAGGCGTTGTATATGTACCAACTCCCCGAGGAGCCTGGCAAATTGATTATTGTTTTCTCAAGAATAAATATATTCTAAAAAATCATTGAGTTCAAGTCTGTAAATCAGTGGCAAAATTACAATTGAAATGAAAAATTATAGGGAAGGGGCAAGATGGTAGAAGAATTGGGGACCTCAGTTCATCTGGATCCTTGAAGCTAGGTAGATGCTACCAAATCATTGTGAACAGCCAGGAAGTCAACATGACGTTTAATAAAAGACTTGCTGGACCTCTGCAAGTAGAAAAGCAACCACCCTCGGCAAGGGGGGAGATGCGAGACGTGAATCCAAAGTGATACATCAGAAGGCAAATGGCAGGGCAGGCAGTTTACACATCCCAGGATTGGGAAAGGAAAGGGCCACGGAGCCCACAATTGCAAGCCTTAGCAATCTGATCTGGTGAGAGACAACCTTGCCTGAAAGGAGCTCAGTTGGTGAAATGGGCAGACACTAGTCCGGACACAGTGTCTCAGAATTCCCAGAATTCCAGAAAGACTGGGGATGCCCGAGGGGGTGGCCTTCCCAAATCCTGGGCTGTGGACACTGGTCATGGTCACCAAGAGTGCAAGGGGGCTCTCAGCTCAGTTGGCCGTAAAACTGGAGCCACTTTGCCTAGTCGGCTGACCACTCTCCACCTGGGAATTCTGCAAGGGACAGGGAAGTGGGGACCCTGCGCCTTGCCCTGGGAGAGACAGAGGGTGTAGGTGCACCACCGGGGGACAGCCCTCAGTGCAGGGACCCTGGAACAAACAGTAACAGGGCAACCCTCTCTCTCCTCCAGGCGGATTGGTCTGGGCATCCACCACAGGAGTCTGCAGCGTCTGGCACCCCCAGCAGTGACTCCTGCTTGTCCCTGAGAGCTGACTGAAGAGCAGGAGCCTGATCTCTCTGCTCTGAGACTGGAGATCAGATTCCAGCCATTTTGTGCTGGTCTCCTAAAGTGGCACAGGGAGCTTTCAGGGAATGAAGCCACACAGGAAAACCAGAAAGAGCTCACAATGAGCCAGACCCCGTGGCAAGGGGAGGTGTAAACCAGACGAGCAACAGACCACTGTGCATCAGTGCAGCATGCCCCTCCCCTGGAAGATCAGCTCCGAAGATCCCATGAACACCATGTTTATGGACATCAAAGGACTGCGTATCCCGGGTGTGGGACAACACAGTATACAGAATTTGAGCATTTACCTAATGATTCCTATACCTGCGGTTTAAAATTATATGATGCTTTTTTGTGTTTTTCCCCTTTTCACCTGGTTTCATATTTTCTCAACTCTGATTTTAAGGCTTTTGTTAACATCAATTTTTTTACATTTTTATTTTATAGATACATTCTTCATGTTTGGCTTTTTGTCACTGGAATGAATTTTATGGTTCTCCATCTATAAGTTTTGCTTCTTGACAATTTTGAGATTTAGTGTCTCACGCTCATGGTGTATCCATAACCTATGCCAGTTTGTCCAGATAACTCTGTCTTCCTCCATATCTGGATGGGAGTGGATTTTCCTTTGGGAAGACAGGTTTGGTCTGCTTTGCTTTGCTTTGCTTTGCTTTGGTTAATGGATGGCGGGGAAGTAAAAGACACGTGAGGTGACTAGAGGGGAGAGCACGGGCCTGCTCAGGACTTCTTCAGCTAGCCTTTCTCCCTGGTCTCCCTGGTCACATGGAATGAATCCCCTCAACTGTACATGAAGTGCCAATTCTGATGGAGAACCCAGCCTTATGGCCCTTTGCTCACGCCTGCCTGTCTCCTCACCCCTGTACCCTATATATCTGCAGGTTCAAGACTCCTTAGGCTACTTCACTAGCTCCAATCCCAACATCCCCTGTGAGGATAGGCCTTTGTACCCTTGGACCTCTGGGATCTTCATAGGCTTCCAGAAAGTAGGGAACATTTCTATTACTGCACGCATCCCTTGAGTGCCCAAGAAGCCGCATTTTCGTCAGAAGCCGTGAGATAGCAATAGGGAAGTGTTCATGGGATGAGACCGGGGCCCAAGGCTCAAGGGACCAGACTCTGACCTGGGTCACATAATGATTGCATGAATGGGAGTTACTTAGGCCTTGGGGGCAGGAGAAGGATCCCACACCATGGCTTCTCTACTGACCTCTGACTTTTAAAAGCCCAGTGCGCTCATCCAGGAGCTCCTCTACCCTCCACCTACAGGCATCTGCACAGAGAGAGGGAACACCCTTAAACATGTGCTCTGGAGTGAGGAAAGAGCAGTCAGTTGTTTTTCCTAAAAAAAGAAATTCTCTCAACACGACAATGGATGTGCTTTGGTTTGGTTTGGTTTGGTTTGGTTTGGTTTGATTTGGTTTTGTTTCATTTAGTTTCATTTGGTTTGGTTTCACATGGTGTTGTATTGTTTTGTTTCCATGAGCCCACATCAGAGATATGCCTGAGGATGAGAGACAGAGAGAGAAAGAGAGAGAGAGTCAGAAGGAAGCAACCAGTCCTGGGTCTCGTGTTATTGGACCATTATGTGCCCACTTGTCAAACATTGCCTCCTTGGGAAATCATCTGGAGGGTGAAAAATCTCCATGCCCAGGCCTCAGGAAGGAGGCAGCATGAACCAACATTGAAGTGGGTTTTGGGATATGTATAGAGGACAACCGTCAACTCGTCCCATTACAGACCAACGTGCAACCGAGGCCCCGTGTGGTGCTAATGGCACCCACCCTGGATGCTCAGGGATCAATGTTCCCTATGCAGTACTTCACGCAGAACCCTGGGTGTGCAGGAGATCCTCAATGTCTACGTATTCCCTGAACCGATCAAGCTGCTGTCTCCCCTCAGGTAACTAAGGCTGGAGGAATTAATGGAATTAATATAATTATAGAGAGGTTCAGAAATGCCGAGAAAAACCCCCCACAAAACAAGATCAAAAGCAAGACATGCACGCTATTCATCTGTGCTAATATTTTATTAAGGGACATAAAACACTACACACAATTCTAAATTAACACTAAAGAATAAACAAGCTGCATGGGTTAAATATTGACGATCACAGTTCCCGCAAAGCTACCAGCATTGACACAAGAAAAACCCATCTCAGGAGAAAACAATGTCCATTTGCAGAGCCCACAGCGGGTGGGCTCTATGTGTGTGTGCCTGTGTGTGTGTCTCTGAATGGAGATGTAAGTCCATGCGGATTTGGTGGATACCAAAATTTCTGTAAGTGAAATCATAGTGGTACATTTTAGCGTGGGAATTAACCTCAGGACTCCTGTTTCCTGACTATTGGTATTTTACCAACACTTCTGCTCGATTTAGAGCTAATGGCAATGAAAATGGGGTCAAAGTTTGAGGATATTCATGATGTAACATTCATTTTGTCAATTAAAACTTCCAGTTAAAAACGGAGATATCATAAAGAGCATCCTACACAAAATTTTTTTGGACTCCGTGATTACAGAATAAATATCCTAAAACATGGTGGTGTCAAAGATGACACTTTTATTCTCTTAGTGTCCAGTGATGACAAGTGAACGTCAAGAATTCAGCAGGGCCCCAGTGTTTCTGAAGCCCAGTCACTGACCAAGGCCTGGCAAAATGCTCCTGTTGTTCTTGGCCTCTGTTTAGTAAAGAAGACAAATGGACTTAGGTTTCCACCTTTCCTAAGACTTACCCAAATTCATAAACTGGAAAAGGTCATGGTCACAAGAAGGAATTAATTGTCTTGTCGACTCAAAATTTTCAGCAGACACTACTAATTCTGTAAGCAGAATAAACCATAATGGCATTTCCAAACCACGAGCCACCGCAGTGCCTTCCTCCCTGCATCTACAACTGCCAAAACCATAATGTGTAAAAAATGTGCAAGCCTACAACATACTCCAATTAAATCAAAAGTATATAATGGATATTGGTGTAGAATTACCTGAGGAACAGTTAAAATTAGGCATATAAAAACTGGATTTAAGATATAGACTTGCAGGAAAAGGAGTTTTAAAGGAATCTTTCCCAAAGCATAGAACCAGCCAGAGAATTTCTCTTGTTGTAGACCCGAGACACACCTAAGCAGAAAATGATATTCATCTAAACCTTCATAATCTTTGTATATTGGAATCATAGTAGAGAGAGATGAAGGTGTAGAAGCAAAGCAATGGATGCCACGTTCCCAAATAATTGGTTACAGCTACAAACATTCTGGCTGGTGAGGAGAACGTGTTCCTATGTGGTATCTCAGCTCCTTTGGGAAAGTGATCTTCCCTGTCCTACAGGACTGACATCTGACACTCCTTGGCTCCCTTGTGGTTAGTCAAAGGAAAAGGACTTTCAAAAAGATTTCCTTTGAACATAGAAACTCTGAACAAATTCTGTTCAGAAAGGTGCAGGGACACTTAAAGAGGTTGAGAAGAATCTGAATGTGTTGGCTGTTTTCAGAGGCAAGATTAGGAGGTGGGCTGACCTGAATGTTCTCTATGAGAAAGGGACCACACCCAAATCCTGTAATCCAATCAAGCGATTCCAGTGGATTAGAGGATTTTGTGCCTTATCCCAGGGCCCAAAAGCCATAAAAGGTGGAGGTGAGGGTCACTATCTGCCATTTGGAAACTGGCTCAGTGAGAGAAGCATCCCTTTGTGACCTGAAGCTCCTGGTTGAATTTATCTTGTGGACACTGTTTCTGCCGACATGGACGCTGCCTACCTCCACCGCTCAGAGGAGTCTCAGTTCAACGACTCTCCCAAACCCCAATCATGCTGGTCACAGAGAAGTGGTGCTGAAGTCCACGGAGGACCCTCTCTGCCTGAGAAGACATCCCCTGCATCAAAGACACTCTCCTCCCTGACTGATCCTTTGGCTCCCGCATCAGCAGGGCGGCCTCCCACCAAGACGCCTCTGAGTTGGGAGGATCTTTCCCAGGTGGGAGCTGGGCTTCAGAACATGGGGAACACTTGCTACGTGAATGCAACCCTACAGTGTCTGACCTACACAGAGCCCCTTGCCAGCTACGTGCTGTCCCAGAAGCACGGGACAGCCTGTAGGAAGCAGACATCCTGCATGCTGTGTACTCTGCAGGCTCACATGACCCGGGTTCTCTGCCATCCTGGACGTGTGCTCCGACCCCTTCCACTCCTGCTCGCCGCCTTCCACACACACAAGCAAGAAGATGCCCATGAGTATCTCATGTTCATTCTGGATGCAATGCAGCAAGCATGCTTGCCTGAAGACAAGCCCTCAGACTCTCAGCATGCTCAGGACAGCACCCTCATCCAGCATATCTTTGGGGGGTACTGGAGGTCACAAATCCAGTGTCTCCACTGCCAAGGCATTTCCAGCACTCTGGAACCTTACCTGGACATCAGCCTGGACATCGGGGCTGCTCAGAGTGTCAGCCAAGCTTTGGAGCAGTTGGTGAAGCCCGAAATGCTTGAAGGTGAAAATGCCTACCATTGTAGTAAGTGTCTAGAGAAAGTGCCTGCGTCCAAGGTGTTGACTTGGCACAGTTGTGCAAAAGTCCTCATCCTGGTCTTGAAACGATTCTCAGACTTCACAGGCAACAAAATGACTAAGGAGATGCAATATCCTGAGTGCCTTGACATGCAACACTCCCTGTCTGAGCGGAGGGCAGGACCCTTGGTTTATGTGCTCTATGCCGTGCTGGTGCATGCTGGGTGGAGTTGCCACAGTGGACGTTATTTCTGTTTCGTAAAGGCAGGAAACGGCCAGTGGCATAAAATGGATGATGCTAAGATCAGCGCCTGCGTTGTGACTTGTGCCCTGCGCCAACTTGCCTATGTCCTCTTTTATATGCAGAAGACCGATATGGAAAGAGACCTTGTGAGTGGGTCAGTCGAGGGAGGAATCGCATCTCCCGAGGCAGACCCCGCAGAGGTGGGTGAGGCCTCAGGAGAGAGCACAAGGGATCCCACTGTGAACCTTGCTGAGTCGGAGGAGCACGGGGAAGAGACCTCAAGGCAACAAACCACATTAGACCAGGGGAGATGCCTCCAAGAACGCAACCGACCTAAGCCTGAACTTCATGTCAGGAGAAGAGAAATTGCTCTTCCTGAGAATGCAGTCATCCTTCAGCACTCCAAATACAGACATGAGATGCCCAAGAATCATCCTCAGCAAACCATGGACCTGCTCCACACTGCAGCTGGGATGATCCCACCTCACGTGGCCGGGGACGTGGCCAAAGTCCCGCATGTGCCAGGGAGAGCCAGACCAACAAAGAGGACGAGCAAGAAGGGACAGAGGTCTGGGGAAGCAGTGCAGGGATGTGTCTACTAACTTTGTTGCACATGGGCGCGTGCGCACACACACACACACACACACACACACGGTGTCACTCACTCACCAAACCCGAACACAGTCCCACACTGGAAATATTTGGTGTTGTGTGAAATGTGTGTTCTGTATGTATGGAAGAACCATCTATCTGGGTGTGTTCATGGGCTATGGCCTTCGACTGAAACTAGAGGACACTGACTTTTAAAGCGGGTTCATTGTCATGATCTTATATTGGAATAGTGTGGATTCATATGGGGTCTATCCAGGAACCGGCCTCTCCTTCAGCCTTGGGGAGAGTAGGGGCAACTTGCAGGTGAGAGGCAGTGAGCAGTCAGGATTGAGAGTGGATATGATGCTGAGGACCTGGATTTGAAGTATATTCGACCCTCTCGTCATGCTCCGCACTTCCCATTGCTTATCTTCTATTTATATCAAAAGAATATTTGCCTGAACAGAAGCATGCGTGGGGCCTTGCCAGCGATGTGTTTTGGTCATTGCTTGGAAATGGTAAGAAAGGAATTAAATGCTTATTTTGGGGAGATAACTGCATCCAGCCTGATTGAATCTCATTGAATGTATTATGTTCCCTTCACTATCTCCTACATTAAGACGGCAGAGAAGGAAACTGACAGGGACTCTTATTCCAAGGGGAAATGCCCAGCCTCCCACTGAACATAAGTTTCTATGAATATTTTGCTACCGTCTGCTATGTGGCACCTCCTGCCACAGAAGAAGTGGACTCTGGATTTCAGACCAGTTCAAATTCACATTTGGACCTGGGTTGATACCTCAGAAAAACAGTGCCAAGTTCACGAATCTAGCAAAATGGTTTTTGAGGTCAGGTTATAGGTGCTCTGTGTTATCATTCTATTTCTTACAGAAGTAATTGACAAATTGATTGTAGAATGAAAATTATCGCATGATAACCAAAAGCTTCTGAGTGTGACCATAGATGTGCAGTTGTGACATCTCATCATAATGTATGTTCACTCTGTATTCAAACTTGGACATGCCACCCTTACTGGAAAGTAAGGGACAATAGGAACTGTGCAGAAGAAATCACACTTTTTTGTAGATTTTCATGTAACAGAGGCAGATTAGAGATAGAAAGTGTCAAGGTTTCTTTCATGTCTGGGAATTTTTTTTTTTTTTACAAATACAGTTTATCGTGTCATAAAGAGTGAGGGAACCTCTGTGTATGTGTTTGCTAGAGTTTCCTAAGAAGACCTGTAGGTATCCTCGTCCTCTGAAGACTGTCATAGGGAATGAGACAGCTCATGGACTGGGAGACTTGTCTTTCACAGAAGAGGACCCTCAGGAGGAGTCTGTTGGAATAAGGATATGTCCCCCTCCTGGACTGATATGGTGAACCAGCAATTCCTCCGCTGAACTAGTTGGAAATGGTCAAGTCCACAATGTGCTACGTGTTATGCTTTTGGGCGCCTACACATATACTCCCCCCACTACACAGACACTGCAGTTTTTCGTTAGGTATATATATGGGAATCTCAAAGGGTGCTTACCAATCCAGAATGTCAAGTTTGTCTTACTGAAATACATTTTCTAAAAAATGTAGGTAAATCATCCTGGCAATTTGTACATTGGTTGTAAACAGAAGTAAACAAGTTAATCTGAAACTGTTTTACAAATGTCTGAATTTCTGATTTAGAAAAAGATCCCATCCAGAGATCTGCAAATTATACCATGTTTTCTCCTAGAAGACATTTTCTGTACTTGTTGATATTATTTTTCTGAAATTGTTATGGGGAATATTGCATCTGCTTTGTTCATTTTTGATCTAAAATGTTATTAGGCAGTTGTGTGTTTTTTTTATTCTTAATAGAAGACTGCAACATATGATTTGGTGTGCATGCTTTTACTCCCCAGTATTTCAGATATTTGAAATAATTATTTTATTTCCAGGCCGGCTCCTCACAGAGGCTTCTTTGCCTGTTTACCCTGAGTGGAATTCCTGCAGCCACGTCTAGGTCAGCAGCAACCTAAATTCATATCCTCCCTCTATGGGAATGTCTCACTCCTACTCACTGGATTAATATAGGGGAAGCGCCAGGAGCCATTTAAGAGGAAATGCAATGGGACATGGGCACATTATTCTTCAGGGTCTCTTCAGTTATGAGGGCTCTGACCAGGAAGAAGTGTGTGTGAAAAATTAGGTGGGGGGAGTAGATTTGAACCAGGAGCACACCATCTCTGGCCAAGGCTAGTAGAGACACCTGGGAGGGATGACCAGGAGATGGTTGGATAGCACATTGTGGGGACTGTGGAGGCTGGACAGTCAGCAGATGAATTCTCTGGGTAGGTGTCTGGAGGTCAATGCTCATCCTGTCCAGGTATCCATTAGTCACTTAAGGGGTTTCACTCTATATCAAGATCTATTAGTCAGGAGGACAGACCGAAGAATCTGCATAGCCTCCCACAGAACAGATTCCCCAGTCCTTTCCAGGGAACCCGGAATTGCCAATCCTGGATGCAGTTCTAGGGAGACCTCCAACCTGTTTCCAGGTGACAATGAGTTGAGTCCTGGCTCCATCAACCTTTTGCAAGATGTCAGGCTGGAAATGTTTTCACAATAGGGATCTGGGCTGAAACTGGGATTTGGGGACAGCCCCAGGCTAGATTCCATGGCGGTGTGTGGAGGCTTAATTAATCTGGGAGGCCACATTGAATCAGTGGTCTGTGAGGTTGACAACGAGGGTAGGTTCCTGGCCATGGTGGGTGGATGTAAGCTGAAGGGATTACTTGACTTCCCTTCCTGAGCTTTTGTGTTGTCCAGCAGGAGAAAACAACGTCAGGGCTTTTCACAGGAGATATCCTAGGGGGCATGTGTGTGTCGTAACAGGTTTGAGCTCATGCAGGAGACTTGTGGAAACAGCTTCTAGGGAGATTGCCTCCTCACATGGGGAATGCATTATCCCATTACCAACTGCTCTAATAGAAGATACCACAGATGGACCACATCTTACCTCTGCCTCTCCACTGTTGGTAATCAACCACAGTAAAGGCATGGAGATAGGAACAATCCATTCCACAGTTATATTATTAGAAGTGCTCATTTTACTGGGACAAGAAACCCAACCGAGTGGTGATAAGGAGACATAAAATACATTAGCCTCCTGTTACCAGAGGGCGAGATGAGGAGGTTTCAATACAGTATTTTAGTTTCTTTAGCAGAAGCCATTGCATTCACTCTTCTGGCAGAGGACAGAGCTAATCCTGTCTTTAAAATTTTTAGTGATTGTGTGATACACAATTTGGAACCCTTATGGAAACAATACATTTTGTTGCATTCGGGATTGTTCCATTTGGAGACATCTAAGTAAACCAGTTCCATGTGGTGGCTCTAGCATGTTGGGTCTCACATGCCAGGGATCATACAGAAGCAAAGAATTGAAGGAAACATGGTACCTGAAGACTCCATAAACAAGGAAGGGAACTCAGGGAGAGAATGGAATTTTAAGAAATCCCACACAGAGTAAGAGCAAGGGAGTGAAGATGCTCTGGTTCATAGACGTGAGACAGTAGTGGATAAGGAAAAGCCCCACTGTCAGGAAGGAATCCGATGCCAATTCCTTCCAATGTGGCTGCTTTGGCAGTTGTGGTGTTCTAGATAATGTCTGGTCAAGGGCCTTAGTGTCCTATGCTTCTTAACTGGAAATGAAAAATAATGTGAAACACGTTGGTCTCAGGAATGTGGGAGGCAGCTCAGCACCCAGCAGCATGGCTGCTGGGTAATCTCCTTGAGAATCTCTCTCCCTCTATTTTTCAGCCCCCACTCTCCTGCTACTCTGTGGTTTCTCTCTGGTCTCTTCTTGTCTCAAATCTATCTATCATCTATCTATCTATCTATCTATCTATCTATCTATCTATCTATCTATCATCTATCTATCTATCATCTATCATCTTAAACAAGAAACAAAAAATGAAACATGTTTGCATCTTTGCATCAAAGTTCCCACATCCAAGTCAATTAGATCTGTGGAGTCCAGTGTTACTCAGTAATGTGGAAAAAGGCACAAGCCTACAACGTACTCCAACTGAATCAAGAGAATATAAAGGATATTGGGGTGGAATTCCCTGAGGAACAGTTAAAATGAGGCATATAAACACTGCATTTAGGATATAGACTCTTGTAGGAAACGGAGTTCAAAGGAATGTTTCCCAAAAGCATAAAACCAGCCAGAGGATTTCTCTTGTGGTGGACCCAGGCCACACCTAGGCAGATACTGGTATTCATCAAAACCTTCATAATCTTTGTAGGTTGAGACCATAGTTGAGAGAGATGGAAGTGCAGAAGCAAAGCATGGACACCATATACCCCAAATAATTGGTTACAGCCTCAAAGCCTCTGACTGGTGAGGAGAAGGCGTTCCCCTGGGATACCTGAGCTCCTTTGGGAAAGAGATCTTCCCTGTTCTAGAGCACTAACGTTTAACTCTCCTTCGCTCACTTGAAGTTACTCAAGAAGAAAAAGGACATTTATAAAGGTATCCATTCAACATGGAAACTCGGATCAAATTCTGTTCAGAAAGGTGCAGGGGCTGCTGTTAGGGAGGTTGAGAAAGACCTGAAGGTGCTGTCTGTTGAGGGAGGCAAGATGAGGAGGTGGGCTGGCCTGATAGGTCTCTATGAGAAAGGGACCACTCCCAAATCCCTTAATCCAATCAAGTGATTAGTGCCGATTGGAAGCTTTTGCTCTTTATGATATTTCAGTTTTTAACTGAAAGTTAATTGACAAAAAGGATATTACATTATGAATAACCTCAAAGTGTGACCCCATTCTTATTGCTATTAGCTCTAAATTGAGCAGAAGTGCTGGCAAAATACAAATAGTTCAGGAACCGTGAGTCCTGAGGTTAATTCCCACGCTGAAATATACCAATATAATTTCACTTGCAGAAATTTTGGTATCCACCAAATCCGCATGGACCTACATCTCCATTCACACCCAGACACACCCACACACAGGCACACACACAGAGTCATAGAAATCTTTCTGATGAGGGCATCATTAGCTTCCTTGCAGCTGCTGATTGGCTCAAACCCTGCTGCAGCTAAGAGGATTAGATGGATGTCTTTCAAGTGGTTGAAACGTCACGTGACCTCGGAGCAGTATAAAAGTCAGGGAGCAACGGAAGTGGCCATTCCTCACCATCCCTCTCTCCCACGGGACACACCGTCTCCTGCAGTGGAGCCTGTCCAGGACCTTTCCCAGCATCTCCTGACAGGCGTGAGGACCACAGTTGCACTTCAGGTGAGTTTTCGGACCACTGGTCCTACCTTTCCTGAGCGAATAATGGGACAGTGAGGAAATGGTGGAGGGATTGGCCCTTCCTCCATGGGTTAAGGACTCTTTCTGGTCTAACATGTTCTAAGAGCAGGGACTGAGCCAAGGCATGGCTGTGAATGCCCAGGACACCCGGAGGTTCCAATGCCAATGGAATGGGGCCTCGAGTGTCACATTGGTGTGGGGTGGTAGACGAGCAGGGACAGAAGGCCTGTAAATGTCTCAGTGGGCACTGCAGACCTAGAGAAGACACAGGATCAGGGCGCCTGCGCAGCTCCATTGTTTCAGGGTCTGACTTGGGTCGGGTCATGATCTCAGGCTCTGGAGATGAATCCAGGCGCTCGCTCACTGGGTTTCCTGCCCAGGGAGTGTCTGCTTCTCCCTCTGTCCATACAGCTCAGGAGATCACTCTCCCTTACACACACACACACACACACACACATACTCTCTCTCCCATAAATAACTGACTTTTTTTTCAATAGAAGAATTACCTGGTTCGCAAGGTGAAAAGAAATTCACTTCCCAAAGTTTCGATGGCAGTTAATTAGGGGCACTGCCACGAACATATGGAATGGAAGTGCTCAGATGGGCAGCTTCCCATCGAGTAGAGGGGAATGTGTTTTCCCAGTGTATCTGGACTTAACTATGGCTTCCTCTGGCGTCCCAAGGGGCATTCAGATATGAGAGAGGGAAGCCCACTTTCCCGATGCTTTTGCCTTTTGCGTGCTCCATGGTGGATCCCACTGGGCCTCAATCGGGAGAGGTCTCGTCCCTGGTTTTGTTTCCACAGGGGATTTGGAGAGACTTAATGATAGTGTCAACAAGAGTCCCTGAGCCTCCAGGGTGGGCTTCCTCAGAGCGGGGATGTGGCTTGGCCAGGAGGGTGTAGACAGGAAGGAGGAAAGAGAAGAGACAGTGGGAATTGTGTGTTTGGCACAAATGTCCTGACACTCGCTAATGCCTCCTTGGTAAGACGGTACAGGGAGGAGGCCGATGTCATGGTGAATAGGACTCACTTGTTTCTTTTGCCTCAGGCTACCCGAAACCCATCCCCGAAGCAGACTGACTTGTCCCTCCAGGACGTGGGACTGATGGCGGCGCGTCACACCCAGCTTGGGCCCAACAGACCCTTGAGAGCCCAGAAGGGCAAGAGGCCACAGACAGCAGGACTGGCCCTCAGAGTTCCCAGACCAGAGGAGGAGGATCCCAGGGTAAGTGTGGAGGCT
The DNA here is from genome assembly GCF_048164855.1 of Canis lupus baileyi. Taxonomy (NCBI): domain Eukaryota; kingdom Metazoa; phylum Chordata; class Mammalia; order Carnivora; family Canidae; genus Canis; species Canis lupus. The sequence continues at coordinate 24,440,117 of NC_132860.1, forward strand.
GGCATGGGTTTTGAAGCAGGAGCTCTGCCAGGAGTCTTGAGACAGGCTAGGCTCCCAGAAGATCATGGCCCAGACTCAGTTGTCCAATGTGACATGGGCAGGAAATGCCCCAGGCTACACATTGGGACACTCAGAGGCTCTGAGCATCAGCCCCAGGGCACCATAAGATCAGATTCAGCCTTCAGATTAAGATTCCCGAATCTTAATCTTAATGATGCTTCCACCTGTCTTCAACCTGACACCTCCAATGCCTTCTCCCCTCCCCTCCCCTCCCCTCCCCTTTCCATGGGCTGTGGAGGAAGCATCCTGAGGTCTTCACTATGCTGGCACCTCACTAGCCAGATAGGATGTCCCCTGTCCTCAACCCATGTGCCACACCCTGAGGATGGCCTCCCATTGGTGTGCTTGGCAGGTTCACTGGCATTTGAATGGATGCACTGACTCCTCCCCCTTCCTCCCCCAGGTAAAGTGCAGGGACTGTGGGGCCTTTGGACACAAGGCATCAAGCACCAGATGCCCCATAAAACACTGGGGCGCAACCCTCATTCCCGTGGCCTTGGGCTCCAGGAGGCTGAAGGAGAACGTGGAGCCGTGGAGTCAGCGGGACCAGCGGCACCAGGCTGGGCTGTTGAACCAGGCTGAGAGGGAGAAAGTAGAGAGACGAAGGTGAGTAATGGGGCTTGCTGACCCGAATGCCAGGGATGAGACCGACAGACACCGTGTCTGTGCGCATGCACACTGTGTGCCCTGCAGCGTGCGGGCAGAGTCAGGAGAGGCGAGGCAGGCAGAGGAGCTCCCAGGCTAACAGGGACCACATTTGGCTGATGGTGCTGTCCTTGCTGACTTGGTGTGGGGTTTTGTGGCTGGAGCAGTGTGCCTGCACCAGTGAATGTATGGAGCTTGGCACAATACAAGGCAAACTCTCTCATAGGCTCTGAATGAGAGAAACTGCCTGGACGACCTGGTGGGCTCACTTTAGTCAGGGTGAGGGGCAGGCGTGGGCGTCAAATGGCGGAGTAGGGAAAAGACCATGTTGGCCCAAGCCCGGAGCTGGTGTCCAGCTGGAAGACAGGGAAGGGAGTTCCTTCTCCTTTCCATGCTTTGATTTCTTGTGCAGGCAAGAAGCCGAGCAGAGGAAGGCCCTGCTCCAGAGGTTCCCCAGGAGACCCCGAGAGGGGCAGAAGCGCACCTGGAAGGAAGGCACAGAATCTTGTGACTATGTGAGGGTGAGTGTGCGCTGCTTCCCGGCTGCTGTGCTCTGTGGGGCACTCGCTGGGCTCCATCGGCCTCCTGGGGGAGGGCGGGGCTCCACTTCCACTCTGACCAGGGGCAGTTGAGTGGCCCGGTCTTTGCACCCATTTTTCCCTTGGTGCCCATGATGTTGCCTTATGCCTTGAATGTGTGCGAACAGTGGGTTTGTTGACATGTGAAGGTCATTGGCGGACACTCCTGGAACACATGCCATCCTTAGAGAAGAACAAGCCGCTGTCCTTCCTGACACATTCCCCCACTGCCCATCCCTCCTCAGGAGCTGCCACTGTGACCCTCCAGCAGCAGGACTCCTATAGCCTCGTGAGCAGAGTGGATGGAAGAGCTGGTCCAATGGAGGAAGCATCGATGTGAGGCTAAAATTTGTGTGTTCCTCCCCGATGTCAAAAGTGCATCAACAGCATCCAGTCATGCCTTTGTTCCGGACCAGCCCTGGAGCCGGATTCCCTACTTGTAGGTCAACAGATCCCATCTCTTTCTTTCCCTGTTCTGGGGGAGGGGGTGGTTCAGAAGGTCTTAGGCATTTGTTGGTTTCTTTCTTTCCTGAATGTTCCTTTTGCCTTGGTGCCGAGGCCACACTCATGGTGTCCCGTGTGTTCTCTTTTCCCACAGCGTCCACACATGCCGATGCCCGTCTACACCACCAGGAGGCCTTCTATCCCTGAGCCTTCCCTGCTGACGGAGGCACGTACTGAGAACCCTGACGTGCGTGTCCGGTCCCATTCCATATCTCCTCTCAGTAGCCCTAAAGTCAGCCTCAGCCCACCTAGTGGACCTCCTGGTGTCCAGGAAATGCCGGTTGCTGACACACCTCAGCCGGCACGCCAACCCTGTGTCAGGGCTGATAGCCTGGTTGTGCAGCAGAGAGCCAAGAGGCCCTTCCCAGTCTCCCTCGAAGATCCCCAGGCTGGCACCAAGGTCCATGGGCTGGGACACACCCAGGCACCACCCAAGTATCCTGAGGAGAACACCTGTCCCGCTGTCAGCAACGCATTGGCAGACAATTCCCAAATGGCCCTCCAGACTCCAGGCAAGAACTGTGCCCAGATGCCCCTAGACAGGACCCAGAACCCCCGAAAGAAAGCGCGATGGAGCCCCACCCAGCACACCCCCAGGAGCATCCAGGGAGCCTACCTGGGGATTTCGGGGAGTCTATGTCCTTCAGGAAGCATATGTGCACGTGGATGCACAGCCGTGCCCCCGCAGACCCGGAAGACACCTGCCCTCCTGCCAAGCAGGGGCACCCGGCCCACACCTGCCACACCTCACCTGGAAACGCTGCAGCCGTGCACCGTGTCCCCACGGCCGCCCTCTGTACTGGCCCCCACTCAGCCCCTGAGAATGGTCTTCACCAGATTGGACAGAAGCTGCTGGAGCTCCAGGTTCCTAGCAGCTCCCTCATTCCTTCCTCCCGAGAAGCCAGGCCCTGCTCAGGGCCTTCCTGCCACCCAGATGTCGGATGGAGCCTGTGACTATGTCCCCTGGAGTATCCTCCACGATGACCTACAGGTGTCCTCATCCTCAGAAGACACTGAGAGCGAATGAGCCGGCTCCTGGCCTCGGACACTTGTCCTCCACCCCACTGCACCCTGACGGGGTGTCTGTGGACCTGAGGACGTGGTCCACTCCTGGACTGATGTGGGGATTCGGCACTTGCTCAGCCGCATTGCATGGAATATTTCAGGCCCACAGGGTCCTGCCTCTCATGTTTCTGGGGGCCGTGCTCAGATGCCCACCCCTCAACAGACACACTGTACTGTTCTTTAGGGAAATCCATGGGCTGTGGCAAAGGCTAGTCTTCCCTGTGGAATGTCAAGTTGTTCTTCTGGAAATACATTATCTGTGAAATGGAGGGAGATTTGAGTGAGCACTTGTCACTCCAATGGAAATAAAATCTAAGATGTTAAGCTCTCTTTGGTTTACGCATGTCTGCATTTGGGGATTCAGCATGGCGTACCCACTGTGTGCTCTGCAAATGGATGCCGTATTCTCTCCTGACATGAGTTTTTCTTGACTCTCTGGTGGTAGCTTTGTGGGATTTCTGATGGGCAATATTTCACCCATGTAGTTCATTTTTGTTCTTGAATGTTACCTTAGAGTCGTGTGTAGTGTTTTATTTCCCTTAATAAAATGTTAGCACCAATGAATAGTGTGCATGTCTTTCTTTTGATTTTGTTTTGTGGGGTTTTGTTGTTGTTTTTGTTGTTGTTGTTGTTGTTGTTGTTGTTGTTTTTCAGCATTTCTGAACCTCTCTATAGTTATTTTAATTCCTCCAGCCTTAATTACCTGAGAAGAGACAGCAGCATGTTATGACCGGGGGATTCTTAGACATCGAGGGTCTAGGGTACACCCAGCTCTCCTGCATGAAGAGCTGTATAGGGAACATTGATCCCCATGCATCCTGTGTGGGTGCCATGTGCACTGCAAGGGGCCAGGGTCACACGTTGGTCTATAAGGGGATGAGTTGGTGGTTTCCCTCTATGCATATTCTGGAACCCACTTCAATGTTGGATCATGATGACTCCTTTCTGAGGCCTCGGCATGGAGATTTTTCACCCTCAAGATGCTTTAGGAAGCAATGTTTGACAACTGGGTCCGTGTTGGTCCAACTAGCATGAGATCCAGGCTACAGTTCTCTCTCTCTCTCTCTCTCTCTCTCAGAAATCTCTGATGAGAACCCATGGAAACAAAACCATACCACACCAAGCCAAAGCAAACAAAGCCATAGTGGTGTTGAGAGGATTCCTTTCTTAGGAAGAGCAACTGACTGGTCTTTCCTCACTCCAGAGCACCTATTGAAGGGTGCTCTCTCTTTCTCTGCAGATGCCTGTAGCTGAAGGGTGGAGGAGCTCCTCGATGAGCACACTAGATTTTTAAGAGGCAGAGGACAGTACAGAAGCAGGTTTGGGATCCCTCTCCTGCTCCCAAGCCCTCCGTAACTCCCATCCATGCAGTCGTTATGTGACCAGGGTCAGAGTCTGGCCCCTTGAGCCTCAAGCCCCTGTCTCATCGCATTAATGCTGCCCTATTGCTATCTCATGGCCTCTGAGGAAAACCCAGCTTCCTGGCTCTTGATTTCTGGCCACTCGATGTATAGGTGGGGAAACAAACATTCCCTACCTTCTGGAAGCCTATGAAGATCCCAGAGGTCCAAGGGTAGAAAGGCCTATCCTCACAGGGGAATCTCAGGATTGGAGCTAGTGAAGTAGCCTAAGGATTCTTGGACCTGCAGGTATACAGGGCACAGGGGTGAGGAGGCAGGCAGGCTTGAGCGAAGGGCCTTAATGCTGGGCTCTCCAGCAGATTTGGCACTTCATGGGCAGTTGAGGGGATTCCTTCCATGTGCCCAGGGAGATCAGTGAGAAAGGCTAGCTGAAGAAGTCCTGAGCAGGCCTGTTCTCCCCCTCTAGTCACCTCTCGTGTATTTTGCTTCTCCGCCAACAAAAATCCAAACCGAACCAAACCAAACCAAAGCTATCTTCCCAAAGGAAAATCCACTCTCATCCAGATATGGAAGAAGAGTTAAATTCTGGACAAACTGGTATAGGGTATGGATATACCAGGAGTGTTCCCTCACTTGGAATCAACCCAGGAGCATATTCTGGAGCAGAGACAGTAGGAGTGGTATTGGCCACAGTCCATCAGCATGGACTTCCAAAATTCTTAGAAAGACCACCTCCCAGATTATTCACTCAAATTCATGATGGGGATTGACAATGCGCAATGCAGTTTGACTCCATTTTTGCAAGTGGATGTGAGAAAACAGGCATCCCCTTCCGAAGCAGCTGAAATGATCCGACTTTGTGTACTTCTGATAGATTCACTTCCTAGCTGCCATGTACTAATGGGACCTGCTCCCTTGCCCGGAGTGGAGACCATCTTTTATCTCCTTTCCCTGATATCCCTTTCACTAATTTCTATATTCCCCCGTATGAATGAGACCATATAATGATTGTCTTTCAGAAGGAGAGAAGCAAAACTGCCTTCTAGTTGCCAATGAAAAATGGTCTCTCAAAGAGTCCACTGCAAATGTCCATGAATGATGGGAATCCAACTCTCTGGATGTCAAAGTAGCAATATGACCTGTCATCCACATGTGTATCCAAGGCATTCGACTTGACAAAACATCTCCAGGACCGAATTGAAGGGGTACCACAGAAAGGATGAGAGAAACCCAGGTAGATACTAGAAGATGGAGACATTTCCCAAAGGTGACATATGCAGGGATGGATGTCAGATAGAGGACAGAGGACAGAGAGATAGGGGGTAAAAGTATTCTTTTGGGGCCAGTGCATAGCCCTCCATCTGCACTGGCAATACCCTGGCCGTGTCTGAGTGCCAGGGCCCAGGAGAACCCGTGCTGTCTTTCCAGTGTGAAAGCTGGCAGGCTGGAGACCTGGGAACGACCATTGTGTCACTGCCAATGCTGTCCCACGGGGGCAGGGTTCTCGTCCTGGGACATGGGTCAGCTGTGTGCTCCAGGAAGGTCATGGCTTGACTGGCTGAGGTCACTCCACCAAGGAGGACATTCTGCTCTGCTAAGTCCACGGAGGTCAGAGTTCATAGCATCTCAAACTGTCCATCGGACCCCCTGGTGGATTGTATAGGAAAAGAGGAAGGGATCCCTGGGTGGCGCAGCGGTTTGGCGCCTGCCTTTGGCCCAGGGCGCGATCCTGGAGACCGGGGATCGAATCCCATGTCGGGCTCCCGGTGCATGGAGCCTGCTTCTCACTCTGCCTGTGTCTCTGCCTCATTCTCTCTCTCTCTCTCTCTGTGACTATCACAAATAAATAAAAATTAAAAAAAAAAAGAAAAGAAAAGAGGAAATCCCCATGGACCCTTGAATTGAGGAGGAAACAGGTCCAACCTTGGTGCATGCAAATTGGCCAGTGGACTTTTCATTTGATACTTCCCTATTCTGTTTTTAGCCTTTATTTTTCAGCAGATGACTATTTTATTTGTTCAAATTGAAGCTGATTTAGTTCATAAAAATATAACTCATGATCCCGCTCCAGATTCTTGTATTCCCCACCTAATTGTCAGCTGAGTCTGTTGTATTACAAAAAAATGTTCAGGCCCAACACTCCCAAAAAATCCCTTGTAAAACCTATTGCCCATCATTTTGGAGATGAATTGACCTGACACTATAGATCAGTATTCTTTGTCTAGTCCCATTCATGATCAGTGTCTCCATGATTGAACTGTTTTTTTTTCTTTTTTTAATAATAAATTTATTTTTTATTGGTGTTCAATTTGCAAACTTACAGAATAACACCCAGTGCTCATCCCGTCAAGTGCCCCCCTCAGTGCCCGTCACCCTTTCACCCCCACCCCCGCCCTCCTCCCTTTCCACCACCCCTAGTTTGTTTCCCAGTGTTAGGAGTCTTTATGTTCTGTCTCCCTTTCTGATATTTCCCACACACTTCTTCTCCCTTCCCTTCTATTCCCTTTCACTATTATTTATATTCCCTAAATGAATGAGACCATATAATGTTTGTCCTTCTCTGACTGACTTACTTCACTCAGCATAATACCCTCCAGTTCCTTAATTATATTTATTGGTGTTCATTTTTATTGTTTAGAAATGCTACTGCTTTTTGCATGTCAATTCTACAGGTTGCAATTTGAAAAGAAAAAGTTTCTTTAGCAGTCTGTGTGTATTTGTACCCTTTAGGGTCTTCTATATATATGATCAAGTGACTTGTGCAGAGAGATAATTTTACTTCTTTTCAGATTTTGATGCTTTTTCTTGATTAATTGCTCAGAGAAGTACTTCCACTACTAAGTGAAATAGAAGTAATGAACTCTGACCTCTTTGCTTTGTACCTTAAAAAAAGAAAACCTTCCAGTTTCTCAACATTGAGTCTGATGTTAGCTGTAGGTTTTCCCATATGATTAATATGCTGAGGAAATTTCCTTTTATTAGTAGTTTATCGATGGCTTTTGTTAAGAAAGCTGGTGAACCTTATAGATGCTTTTTCTGCATCAATTGAGATCTCTGTTTATTGTTATTTTTCTCATGCACTCTACTACTTTGATTGCTTTGCCTATGTTGAAGAATACTTACATTTGAGTAATAGAATCCTGGTCGGCCATGGTGGTGTATAATCCTTTCCATATGCTTTTGAATTAATTGTGCTTGTACTTTGTTGAAGATTTCTACATCAATGTTTATAAGGCATCTTGGTCTATACTTTCTTTTCTCGTAGCATCTCTGTTAGGCTTTGGTATCAGAGTACTGCTAGCCTTACACAATGAGTTAGGAAGTATTCCCTACATTTCAAACTTTGAAATTTTTTGAGAAGTACTGTTGTTAATTCTCCTTTAAATGTTTGGTAGAATTCACAAGTGGAGCCACCTTGTTTAGGACTTTCCTTTGTTGGGGATTTTTGATTACCAAATCAATCTCTCTCTCTCTCTTTTTTTTTTAGTTGGAAGTGCACCTTTTGAATTTTTTTACATATATATTTTTTTAATTGGAGTTCTATTTGCCAGCATATAGTATAACACCCAGTGCTCATCTCATCAAGTGTCCCCCTTAGTGCCTGCCACCCAGTCACCCAATCCCCTTGCCCACCTCCCCTTGCACTACACCTTGTTTGTTTCCCAGAGTTAGGAGATTCTCATGTTCTATCACCCTCTCTGATATTTCCCACTCATTTTCTCTCCTTTCCCCTATAGTCCCTTTCACTAATTTCTATATTCCCCCGTATGAATGAGACCATATAATGATTGTCTTTCTCCGATTGACTTACTTCACTCAGCATAATACCCTCCAGTTCCATCCACATTAAAGCAAATGGTGGGTATTTGTCATTTTAATTTGTAATGGTTGAGTAATAGTCCATTGTATATATAGACCACAGCTTCTTGATCCATTCATCTATGATGAACACCAAGGCTCCTTCCAGTTTGGCTCTTGTGGACATGGCTGCTAGAAACATCGGGGTGCAGGTGTCCCAGCGTTTCACTGCATCTGTATCTTTGGGGTAAATCCCCAACAGTGCAATTGCTGGGTCGTAGGGCAGGTCTATTTTTAACTCTTTGAGGAACCTCCACACAGTTTTCCAGAGTGGCTGCACCAGTTCATATTCCCACCAACCGTGTGAGAGTGTTCCCTTTTCTCCGCATCCTCTCCAACATTTGTTGTTTCCTGCCTTGTTAATTTTCCCCATTGTCACTGGTATGAGGTGGTATCTCATTGTGGTTTTGATTTGTATTTCCCTGATGGCAAGTGATGCAGAGCATTTTCTCATGTGCATGTTGGCCAGGTCTATGTCTTCCTCTGCGAGATTTGTCTTCATGTCTTTTTCCCAACTTCTTGCAAGGTACATCCACAAAGGCAAAAGAAAAAAGCAAAAATGAACTATTGGGACTTCATCAAGATAAGAAGCTTTTGCACAGCAAAGGATACAGTCAACAAAACTAAAAGACAACCTACGGAATGGGAGAAGATATTTGCAAATGACCTATCAGATAAAGGGCTAGTTTCCAAGATCTATAAAGAACTTATTAAACTCAACACCAAAGAAACAAACAATCCAATCTTTTCTCTTTTTTATTTTTTATTTTTTGCAAAGCAGCATAACAACATCTGATTGTAGGATTTGCCTGAGGTTGTGATCACAGCTGTAAACATTTGCACATCAGGAAGAAAAACAGGAGGAGATGGGTTCTTCTAACAAGGAAAAAAAAGTAGAGTTCTAGAGGTCATTCTGCCTGCATTTCTCCCTCGACAAAGAGCTTAGCTGACTGCAATCTTACTTTCTTCGAGGAAGTGAGGGAATTGGTGTTTGGGGATGCTGTGGGCAGCACCTAGTTTTTCCACTTCAGCACTGAAGGCATACTGGGAGCCATCCATCTCGGAGATAGGGGTGTTGTTCACAATGGAGCTGGCCCCCAGGGAGACTGGGAGGGTAGGAATCCTCCCACTCTGGATCACAGAGCTCTCAATGGACTTCATGGCCAGACCTCCATTGAGCATGGTGGTGTACTGGTTCCACAGGACAGGGTCCATGTTCCCCGAAGGGGCCAGGGTATCCTTTGGAAACATCTCAGGGATTCTCTTTCCATCAGCTCCTAACAGAGCCATGGTGTTCTCACTGGCCAGCTCCTCCCATGGCGAGCCGAGCTATTGTCTGCCCCATGCATCATATAGTGGGCCTTCAAGTTGCCCTTGGTGGTAACGGCTCGCCCACATATGTCACACACGAAAGGCTTCTCCCCAGTGTGAGTCCGCTCGTGAATGTGAAGAGCGCTCGCCGAGGAGCAATTCTTCCCACACTGTGTGCAGCCGTGTTGTTTGGCCTGTCGGCGTGGCCGGGCCGCTGGCAAAGCTGTCACACCTGGGGACATGGCCGCGGGTCCAACAAACGCACCAGGGACTTGGACTTTGACATAGGTTGGCTGGGCTTGAGGAAATGTTGCTGGCAGACTGCTCCGACCTTCCATCTCTGTGCGGCTGTCCTCGGAGCTGTCTGCTTTGCCCCCAGCATCAGGAGGCCTGGACTTGACGCTCTCTGCCTGGCTATTGGCAGGCATCAGGGCCTGGAAGGACGCGGTCACCAGCACATCTGGACTTTGACTCTGGTACTCCTGGTCCCCTATCACTGAGGACGACGAGGCGTTGGTCAAGCCGTGGCTCTCCACCGAACCGTTTTCTCTGCTGCTCTGTCGCTGCAGGACAAGAGGAGCAGGACCCTTTTTCCGGGACGTATGAATGTGTATTCAATTGCGTTTGGATGTAAAGTTCTGTAAATATCTGTGAAATCCATCCGGTCCAGTGTATCTTAAAGCTCTTGTTTCTTTAGAGATGTTGTTCTTAGAAGACCTGTCGATTGTAGAAAGTGCTATATTGAAGTCACCAAGTATAAGTGTGTTATTATCTAAGTACGTCTTAACTTTGGTTATTAATTGATTGATATACTTGGCGGCTCCCGCATTCGGGGCATAAATATTCATGATTGTTAGGTCCTCTTGTTGGATAGATCCTTTAAGTATGATATAATGTCCCTCTTCATCTCTTACTACAGTCTTTGAGAAAAACTTTATCTGATATAAGGATGGCTACCCCTGCTTTCTTTTGAGGACCATTTGAAAGGTACATGGTTCTCCAACCCTTTATTTTCACGCTGGAGGTGTCTTTATGTCTAAAATGAGTCTCTTGTAGACAGCAAATAGATGGGTCTTTTTTTCTTATCCAGTCTGAAACCCTGCGCCTTTTGATGGGGTCATTAAGCCCATTCACGTTCAGAGTTACTATTGAAAGATATGAATTTAGGGTCATCATGATACCTCTTCAGTCCTTGTTTTTGTGGATTGTTTCCTAGGACTTCCTCTTTCTTTTACAGGGTCCCCCTTAATATTTCTGGCAGAGCCAGCTTGGTGGTCACATATTCTTTCAGTTTCTGCCTATCTTGGAAGCTCTTTATCTCTCCTTCTATTCTATTCTGAATGAGAGCCTTGCTGGATAAAGTATTCTGGGCTGCAGGTTCTTCTCATTTAGGACCCTGAATATATCCTGCTGCCCCTTGCTCACCTGCCAGGTCTCTGTGGAGAGGTCTGCTCTTGTCCTAATGCTTCTCCCCTTAAAAGTTTGTGATTTCTTATCTTTCACTGCTTTTAGGATCTTCTCTTTATCTTTGGAATTTGCAAGCTTCACTATTAAAATTCGAGGTATGAGTAGTTTTTATTTATTTAAGGTGGGGGGGGGATCTCTAAATCTCCGGAACTGAATGCCTGTTTTCCTTCCCATGTTAGGGAAGTTCTCAGCTATGATTTGTTCAAATACAGTTTCTGGACCTCTGTCCCTTTCGGCGCCCTTGGGAACACCAATTAAGTGTAGATTTTTCCTTCTGAGGCTGTCATTTATTTCCCTTAACCTGTCATCATGGTCTTTTAATAGTTTTCTGTTTTTTCCTCAGTTTCTGTCCTTGCCATCAACTTGTCTTCTGTGTCACTCACTTGTTCTTCTAACTCGTCAACCCTTGTCATTTGGACCTCAAGTTTGGATTGCATCTCAGTTAATTGATTTTTAATTTCAGCCTGATTAGATCTAAATTCTGCAGTCATGAAGTCTCTTGAATCCTTTATGCTTTTTTTCTAGAGCCACCAGTAGCTTTATAATTGTGCTTCTGTATTGGCTTTCTGACATTGAATTGTAATCCAAATTTTGTAACTCTGTGGGAGAGAGGACTGTTTCTGATTCTTTCTTTTGAGGTGAAGTTTTCCTTCTAGTCATTTTGCTCAGTGTGGAGTGGCCAAAAACAAGTTGTACTGGAAAAAGAAGAAAAAGAGAAAAAAAAAAGTTGAAATAAAAAAGAGTAAAAACGGGGGTGGGGAAACAACAGAAACAAACAGAAAAGAAAAAACAAAGGGGAGTATCCTCTGATCCTATATACTCTAAATCCCTTGACTTCCCCTGGAATTTTGCAGTCCCGCTTCATCAATAACTTGCTTTTCCCCTGACCTTCCTGCTGGTCTTCTGGGGGAGGGCCCTGCTGTGCTGATTCTCAGGTGTGTGCACCTGGGGGAGCTGCCCAGCCCTCTGCCAGTTGTACAGCTCAGTGGGAGTTGTTTATCCAGTGAGGTCCCTGCTCAGTCCCAGGTGCAGGGTGACACCAGGAGGGACAACAACAGTGGCGGCAGCCAGCTGTCCAGCCCTGGAGTCAGCTCCCACAGTAACTACCACAGCTCCCAGTCCACAGGGACCTGGATGCTCTGGGGGCCAGGGCCACTGAACTTAACATCTCGGGGCCACCTGGCAGCAGGAGCGTCCTGGCTGTCCTGTGTCCTCCCGGCCTCTGCCTGTCCTGGGGGGAGCACCAGATCTTGGGCTGTGTCCCCCAGTGCCTTGGGCTCAAGGGCCTGTGACTCTGTGAATGGACGTAAAGTACCACGATGTATAATTTAAAAGCATCAGAGTAAATTTTGTGCCAAGTTAACTAATCCTATATTACAAATAAATTCATAAGCCATTATAGAGGTTAAAGAAAAACAAAATATAGAAGCAGTGCAATGACGGGGAGGGAAGCCTCCGTTGGGCTGCAGCCATCCCGAGCCCCACGGTAGGAGCTGGGGAGGGCTCCCGGGTGGTTCAGGGTATTGCTCAGGTATCGAAGCCTGTTGCTCCAGAGGCAGGTGGTGGCTCTGGCACTTTGGGAGCCCTGATTGCAGGAGCCAGTGCCTACTCTTCCTCCGGGGAGGCCGAGGGTGCAGGTGGCTCCTCCTCATTGGGGCAGGGAACCATAGGTGCGACCACCAAATGCACTGACTTAGACTCAGGAGCCAGCATCTCAGCTCGGGCCAAGCCCTCAGCTCCAGCAGCCAGGACCAGCTCGATCACCTCAGGCCCTGAAGCTTCAGCAAGCCCCACAGTCAGAGCTGGGGTGGGCTCTTGGCGTGGTTCAGGGTGTTTTTCGGTGTCTGAAGCCAGTTGCTCCATTGAGTTAGGTGGCTGCTCTGGCACATCGACGACCTCAATAGCAGGTGGTGGCACCTGTTCATCCTCCAGGGCTCCCAAGGGTGCAGGTGGCTCCTCCAGAGCATAACAGTGAACTAGAGCAGTGACCACTATCTGCAGGGGCTTCGACTCAGCAGCTGGCACCTCAGCTCAGGCCAAGCCCTCAGCTCCAGTAGCCAGGACCAGCTCGGCTCGATCACCTCAGGCCCTCAGGTGAGGCCCTCAGGTGTTGTTCTCGGGCCGAAGCTGTAGCTCCAAGAAGACAAAGTATCATCACCAGGATGGACTTTCCATGTCCCTCCCAAATCAAGGACGCTCTTAGCATTGCTCAACGTGAGTGAGTGCAAGAGCCCTGGGAGGTCTTCCCAGACTTCAGCCCGTGGGGATGCTTGTATGAACCTACCCACTGCTACCGGCCCAGCTGCATGGAGGCTTGATCTGTGGGGGCCCACCCTGTCCCCAACTAGGCCACCCCCAGTCCTCCTCACCCCCAGCCTCTGGCTCCGCTGCATGGGGGTGTCTGAATTGTTTGAGGAAACGCTGGGCACGGTGTTCCAGGTGTGAGCCTGGCATTCATGCCTCATGAATTCCAGGAGCTTTGTGAGGGAGGGGAATTCTGGGAGCTGACAAAAATCCTCCCCATAGTAGTCCAGCCAAATATCCAGGATGCAGGAGATGGCCCTGGGGAGAGACAGGGGGGCACATGCGTCAGAAGACAGGGCTCCCTCACACACAGGTGTCCTGGGGAAGCACTGCAAGAACCAGGGCCCCCTGCCTCCCGCTTGGGGCTGTTGGAGGCCAGTCTTGCTCCTGGTCCACCTGCCACCTGGCGGTCCTGCCGGACACAGGCCTGCTCACTGAGGAGGGGCTGGCATGAAGCCTCTGTGCGTGGGAGCCCACGACCAGTGTTGTGACCATCATTGTCTTTCCTGGGGAAGTGGGACTCCCTCCTCAGCCTGGCTCTATGCCCACTTGCCCCTAGAATCCACCGGCAGGTGTTCCGGGATGGGGGGCATCTGGCCTGTCATTGCCCTCACTGCACACACTGTCGCTCTGGGAATGTCCAAGTGAGGAGGGCTTGGGCTCTGTGTCTTGCCAGGCCTTGCCAGGATCCGCCCAGTACCTCAACCTTCCCTCCTGTGGCTCTGCGCTGCCTCCCTCATGAGGGGCTCCCAGGGGGTGTCCTTCCACTGACTCTAATCTCCCATCTCCCATGGGGTGGGGGCTGCCTCATCCATGAGCCCTCACTGGCACTCCTGAGCACCTGCTGTGCCCCTGGGTCCAGGTGCCACCATATTGGTGAGTGCAATGCTCCCCACACCCTCTGCTCCGGGGCCCAGGTGTGGGGTAGACAGGGGGTTTGGAGGGGGAGGGCATGGAGAAGGTCTCCCTTAAGGGTCCCAGTGCTCTCCCACAAAGCCCACACCCCATCCACAGTTCTCCTTTGCTCTTTTCCTGAAGGGCCCCTAGACCTTTACTCTGTCACAGGAATTGGAGATGTGTGGGGTAAGGGTCCAGCAGCCCCTCTGACCCACAGCCCCCTCACTGCCCTCCTGGAGAGGGGAGGCCCTCCTGCATGAGCAAGAGCCCACTCACATTTTCCACCGCTGCAGGACTGCATCGCTGTCGTCATGGGCAGCTACGATGCATCCATATCTAGAGGAGGGCGGGGGGCATCACATGAATCGTCCTGTGGACGTGACCTCTCATCATGGGGGCTATAACCCTCTGACCCCAGACAAGTCCGGAGCCCTGGGGGGCCGTCAGCTCTGTGTGTGGGGCCACGGGCATCTCCTGGAGAAGCGCCCACATCTGCTGGGGATTCCTGAATGCTTGAGGAATTAGGGCTCCGGCCAGGCCCATGGTTGATATCCGAGTGGGCCTGGGGCACCCTGGTGTCCCCAGTCTGGTTGCTCCAAGACACAGACCCGCGATGGACTCTCAAACCTCCCTTTCAATAGGGAAACAGGCCAGCTCAAGACCCTGGTGAGGGTGGGGGAGGAAGCCCAGGCTTCATCATGGGGAGAGAACCATGGCTGGTGAGCACAAGCACAGCCCCTCTAGCTGACCTGCCACAGGCCCTATGTGACTCTATTCCAGTCAGAGGAGCAGCCCGAGGGGCCGGGAAACTCAGAAACATTCCCCAGAATCCCAACCAGGAGGTGGCCCATCCCACTGGGCTGCAGAGGGTCAGGGTGCTCCCTTGGTAAACAGGAGGTCCAGCACCTCTTCGGTGCTGGCATATTCATTATAGTCATCTAAGAAACTGAAAATAGAGATGATGTCCCTGCGCAGCAAGGCGGGCAGCAGTTGTTGGACTTCGTGCTGCAGCACCTCCATCTGGGTGGGCTTCGTCAGGCAGATTGGATTCCACTTCCCGGCCAAGGCCCTTTCACCCTGAGGTGGGACAGATGGGATGCGCAACCAGCACTGTAGCCACCAGGAGCCCTGGGATTGGAGCACAGACCAAAGCCCGAGCTCTCAGTGGTTGCGGGGGGGTAGGAGTCCCCACAGCAGGAACCCGGGGCTCGACGCCTACAGCTCAGACACTTAGCATCTGAGTCTTGGTTGTGGCTCAGGCCATAGCCTCAGCATGCTGAGATCCTACCCCTGGCAGGCTCTGAGCTTCGGGCAGAGTGTGCTTGAGGAGCCCGTGTCTCCCTCTCCTACTCCCTGTTCCCTGCCTGTCTCTTAAACAAGCAAATCATCCAATAAAGAAATAATCTGAGAGGATAAATTTTCAAAAAAAATTGGATCAATACAAGGATCTAGTGGGAGAGGTTGGTATCCCAGGTCCCAATGCCAGCTGAGTTTTAACAGCACTTCCCTGCGTTAATGGCTTTACCCCTTGAATTTGACCACACATCCAACTCTTGAGGTGCCAACAGGGAGACCTTTCCTTGGGTGGGAGGGCTCAGGGTGTGGGGGCTGCAGGATGTTGAGTGCCGCTCTGTGATTTGGCAACAGAAGGGAATCACATCGAAATCCTGCATCAGTGAAGGGCTCAGTGACTGTGGGAACCGACTGGCCTTCTGACATGTGCAGCACATGAGGCCCCTGTGCCCGACCCCGGGTGGGGGGGCAGGGATGTGCTCCTTCAAAACCTAACTGCAGAGCAATAGACATAGTACAGTGAGCCACATGTCGCTTTGGGAAAAAGTCTCCCAACTCACCAGGACCATGCTCAAGCCTTGGGGAAGGTGGGGAAGGACCTCAGGCCAATGGGGGTCTCCGGGGAGCACCAGTACAGAGAAAGTATAGCACAGTGCAAACTCCTGGAGACCGCGTGTGATGAGACATGGTGTGAATCTTTTTTTTTTAATAGATTAATTTTTTATTGGTGTTCAATTTACCAATATACAGAATAACACCCATTGCTCATCCTGTCAAGTGCCCCCCTGAGTGCCCGTCATCCATTCACCCCCACCCCCCGCCCTCCTCCCCTTCCACCACCCCTAGCTGGTTTCCGAGAATTATGAGTCTTTATGTTCTGTCTCCGTTTCTCATATTTCCCAGACATTTCTTCTCCCTTCCCTTATATTCCCTTTCACTATTATTTATATTCCCCAAATGAATGAAAACACACTGTTTGTCCTTCTCCGATTGACTTACTTCACTCAGCATAATACCCTCCAGTTCCATCCACGTCAAAGCAAATGGTGGGTATTTGTCGTTTCTAATGGCTGAGTAATATTCCATTGTATACATAAACCACATCTTTATCCATTCATCTTTCGATGGACACCGAGGCTCCTTCCACAGTCTGGCTATTGTGGACATTGCTGCTAGAAACATCGGGGTGCAGGTGTCCCAGCGTTTCATTGCATCTGAATCTTTGGGGTAAATCCCCAACAGTGCAATTGCTGGGTCATAGGGCAGGTCTATTTTTAACTCTTTGAGGAACCTCCACACAGTTTTCCAGAGTGGCTGCGCCAGTTCACATTCCCACCAACAGTGTAAGAGGGTTCCCTTTTCTCCACATCCTCTCCAACATTTGTTGTTTCCTGTCTTGTTAATTTTCCCCATTCTCCCTAGTGTGAGGTGGTATCTCATTGTGGTTTTGATTTGTATTTCCCTGATGGCAAGTGATGCAGAGCATTTTCTCATGTGCATGTTGGCCATGTCTATGTCTTCCTCTGTGAGATTTCTCTTCATGTCTTTTGCCCATTTCATGATTGGATTGTTTGTTTATTTGGTGTTGAGTTTAAGAAGTTCTTTATAGATCTTGGAAACTAGCCCTTTATCTGATACATCATTTGCAAATATCTTCTTCCATTCTGTAGGGTGTCTTTGAGTTTTGTTGACTGTATCCTTTGCTGTGCAAAAGCTTCTTATCTTGATGAAGTCCCAATAGTTCATTTTTGCTTTTGTTTCTTTTACCTTTGTGGATGTATCTTGCAAGAAGTTTCTGTGGCTGAGTTCAAAAAGGGTGTTGCCTGTGTTCTCCTCTAGGATTTTGATGGAATCTTGTCTCACATTTAGATCTTTCATCCATTTTGAGTTTATCTTTGTGTATGGTGAAAGAGAGTGGTCTAGTTTCATTCTTCTGCACGTGGATGTCCAATTTTCCCAGCACTATTTATTGAAGAGACTGTCTTTCCTCCAAGGGATAGTCTATCCTCCTTTATCGAATATTAGTTGACCATAAAGTTGAGGGTCCACTTCTGGGTTCTCTATTCTGTTCCATTGATCTATGTGTCTGTTTTTGTGCCAGTATCGCACTGTCTTGATGACCACAGCTTTGTAGTACAACCTGAAATCTGGCATTGTGATGCCTCAAGATATGGTTTTCTTTTTTAAAATTCCCCTGGCTATTCAGGGTCTTTTCTGATTCCACACAAATCTTAAAATAATTTGTTTTAACTCTCTGAAGAAAGTCCATGGTATTTTGATAGAGATTGCATTAAACGTGTACATTGCCCTGGGTAACATGGACATTTTCACAATATTAATTCTGCCAATCCATGAGCATGGAATATTTTTCCATCTCTTTGTGTCTTCCTCAATTTCTTTCAGAAGTGTTCTATAGTTTTGAGGGTATAGATCCTTTACCTCTTTGGTTAGGTTTACCCTAGGTATCTTATGCTTTTGGGTGCAATTGTAAATGGGATTGACTCCTGAATATCTCTTTCTTCAGTCTCATTGTTAGTGTATAGAAATTCCATTGATTTCTGGGCATTGATTTTGTATCCTGCCACGCTACCAAATTGCTGTATGAGTTCTAGCAATCTTGGGGTGGAGGCTTTTGGGATATCTACGTAGAGTATCATGTCATCAGCAAAGAGGGAGAGTTTGACTTCTTCTTTGCCAATTTGAATGCCTTTAATGTCTTTTTGTTGTCTGATTGCTGAGGCTAGGACTTCCAGTACTCTGTTGAATAGCAGTGGTGAGAGTGGACATCCCTGTCTTGTTCCTGATCTTAGGGGAAAGGCTTCCAGTGCTTCCCCATTGAGAATGATATTTGCTGTGGGCTTTTCGTAGATGGCTTTTAAGATGTCGAGGAAAGTTCCCTCTATCCCTACACTCTGAAGAGTTTTGAAGAGGAATGCATGCTGTATTTTGTCAAATGCTTTCTCTGCATCTAATGAGAGGATCATATGGTTCTTGGTTTTTCTCTTGCTGATATGATGAATCACATTGATTGTTTTACGGGTGTTGAACCAGCCTTGTGTCCTGGGGATAAATCCTACTTGGTCATGGTGAATAAACTTCTTAATGTACTGTTGGATCCTATTGGCTAGTATCCTGGTGGGAATGTTTGCATCCGTGTTCATCAGGGATATTGGTCTGTAATTCTCCTTTTTGGTGGGGTCTTTGTCTGGTTTTGGAATTAAGGTGATGCTGGCCTCATAGAACGAGTTTGGAAGTACTCCATCTCTTTCTATCTTTCCAAACAGCTTTAGTAGAATAGGTATGATTTCTTCTTTAAACGTTTGATAGAATTCCTCTGGGAAGCCATCTGGCCCTGGACTTTTGTGTCTTGGGAGGTTTTTGATGACTGCTTCAATTTCCTCCCTGGTTATTGGCCTGTTAAGGTTTTCTATTTCTTCCTGTTCCAGTTTTGGTAGTGTGTGGCTTTCCAGGAATGCGTCCATTTCTTATAGATTGCCTGATTTATTGGCATATAGCTGTTCATAATATGTTTTTAAAATCGTTTGTATTTCCTTGGTGTTGGTGGTGATCTCTCCTTTCTCATTCATGATTTTATTAATTTGAGTCTTCTCTCTCTTCTTTTTAATAAGGTTAGATAATGGTTTATCTATCTTATTAATTCTTTCAAAGAAGCAACACCTGGTTCTGTTGATCTGTTCCACAGTTCTTCTGGTCTCGGTTTCGTTGAGTTCAGCTCGAATTTTAATTAACTCTCTTCCTCTATTGGGTGTAGGATCTATCTGCTGTTTTTTTCTAGCTCCTTTATGTGTAAGGTTAGCTTTTGTATTTGAGTTCTTCCAGTTTTTGAATGGATGCTTGTATTGCGATGTATTTCCCCCTCAGGACTGCTTTTGCTGCATCCCAAAGATTTTGAATGGTTGTATCTTCATTCTGATTAGTTTCCATGAATCCTCACTAAGGTTTTAATTTGCATTTTCTTTGCATTGTTTGGATATCTCCTTTTAGGAAATGCCCTTCCAAGTTTGTGTTTTTGTGAAGACAAGTTTAATTTTCTATAGGATATACTTGCAAACAATACAAATTTCACAATTAGAATGGTGAGAAAGCAAAGAGATAGGTGCTATTTGTAACTTATTCCCACAACAGAAAGCTCCTTGTTCTGTTGGTTGCTGACCAAAGCCTGGCCTTCCCAAATATTTTGCCTATTTTCTACCCAGTGATATTCTTTTACCTCCTCATTACTCATTCATGTTTTCATTTCCATATGGCTCTCCAGAGATCAAGCAGCAGTTACTGGAGTAAGCATTCTTATGCCATCACCACGAAATCACTTTTAGTACATGTCAGATGACTATGTTTGCTTTGAGGTTTTCTGTTGTGTCCTATTGTCCATTTTCCCCTCCCTGTGCTGATACATCACTGTCTATAACATGCTTCGATGTCCAGTAGTATCAGTCCTTCAGTTTTATTTTGCAACAGTGCCTTGACATTCTAGATCCTTCACCTTTCCATGTAAATATTAGCATAATTTCCACAGGAACACCTCCTAGGAGTTTACTAGGATCGAATAAGATCTCTTGGCTCTTTTTGGAAGACTAAACCATAGAACCTTGTAATTCATGAACATGATAAATGCCTGTATTTGGATATTATCTTTAATTTCTTAATATCTCCAGCTGATATTTAATCATTTTCCTATAGATACCTTTCACAAAGTTTTTGATGTAATCCAACTAATGTGATTTCTAGTGGTATCTTATTATATATCATGTGAGCACTTTACTTTTTAATTAATAATTGTTGATATATAGAAACACAATTAGTATTTTAATAATGTTCTTATATCCAGTTATCTTGCTTTATAATACTAATCACTAATAATCACTTATGTCACTTATTTTATATAATACTGTGCTTGTTTGTTGTTTCTGATTATGTGAATACAAAATCATGTCCTCTGCAGATAATTTGTTTTGTTTCCTTCGCAGTGCTAAACAGTCTTTTACTTTTCTTGCCTTATTGTAGTTGTTAACATCTCTTTACTAAATCAAGTAAAATAGTGATGGTAGTTATCATCATATCATCATCATCATCCTGTGCCCAAACTCAGAGAGAATATTTTCAGTATGTTCACAATAATCGTGATTTTTGATGAGGAAATTTCTGTCCAGTTTACTAAGTTATCATGAATTACTATTGGAATTTATCATTTTTTACAAATTTATTATGGAATCACATAGCTGTTTTCTCTCTATTCTGTTAATGGGTTAAATATATTAAATGATTGTTCTGTATTCTTGCTAGGTTATTTTTAATAATATTTTATTTGGTATTTTTGTCTCTGTGTTCAGCAGAGATTTAATTTCATTTGTTCTTGTTTTATAATATCTTTTCAAGGTTTTTGGCCTCACAAAATAAGTTAGGAAATGTTCTTTCTTCTCCCCTACAGAACCATCACTTCAATCTCTGCCTTTGTATTCACATGTTCTCCACGTGTGTATGTCTCCATGTTCAAATTTATTTTTTTATAATAATTTTATTAGTCACATTGGGCTGGAGCACACTAAAATGACCTCATTTGAACTGGGGTACCTTTGTAGAAACCCTATCTGCAAATAAAGCCATATTCTGAGGTACTCCAAGATCGCAACATATTCCGCTCAACATGGAATAGTTTTGAAATGGAAGGCACCAGGGGCAGGCATGAGCAATGATGTTGGAGCCATTCTGGTGAAAACACAAAAGAAAGCAGAGCACTGAGATAGATATGCAGGGACAGAAGGACAGAAATGTGAGAGGCATGTATGCCAACTATCCTGAGCAGGGCTTCTCCACAGAGCAGCTACATGGCTTGCAGTGTCATAATATATGGTGTTGTAATGACAAATACATCAAATCCAACCACAAAGAAGACCACCAGAGACCATAGATATGGTCTGGTGTCAGCATTTGCCACTTTTAGCACAGCCATATGCTCACAGTATGTCTTTGGGGTGATCTGTTTGAGGCAGAAGGGCAACCAGGAGATCATGAAGAAAAGGGGGCTCACATACTGCACGCTTTGTGCTATCACAGTTTTCCCCCAGCTGTGCTTCCAGTTATTGGAAGAAAATGAACATGGTGGAGTAGAAAGGAGATTGGTACATCTAGTACCCAAAAGCACATGGCCACCCCTGAGTGACAGATGACAAAGTATGGACGAAGCCAACCAGCATTGTAGAGGCAGTTATCTTGGTTTATTTTATGGGCTTGCAACCAGTAAAATGGACAACTTCTTAGGTGAGGTAGATGTAAGAGGCCCTTTACCATGCAAGCTAGCAGGGCCAGGAAGAAATACATGGCTCATAGAAGTAGTCAGAGCTGGCCACATTGGAGAAGTGAGCTATTTTTCACAACAGCCACAGCATAGCTGATATAGAGCAGGACCCAGATCCAGAATTGTGACTCCTCATGCCTTGGAAAGACACAGGAAGTGGGTGGGAGGCAGTCCCTGGTGGTAGCAGCTGAGGATCACTGCTCCTGGGGAAAGAACCTACCTTCTGAAGGGTCTAATCAAGTCATAAATCTGTGCTGTTTTTGAGAAGGCTGGGAACTATGAGAGCTGAGTGATCAGAACATTGTCTTAACAAGAACCCACTTATCATATGTTATAAATATACTTTTTTCTCCTAAAGTATGCTTAAAAAAATGGGTTATATCCAGTTATTCCTGATGGCAGTGTTTATCCATCACAGGCCCAGATTTATAGAATGAGGAATATACATTTCAAGCATTAAATCTCTAAATGGGAATGAGTCACAGTAAATGCTGTGTTGATCTTCATCCTTTTCTACTCCCAAAAGTCAATTGCATCTAAAGAAAGAAATTACTCCTTCATAATGCCTATGGAGGTATCTGAACATTGATCTTTCACATAGGTTTAAATGAGGTAAATTTGAAAAATCAAGGGAATGGGGAGAGGGAGGGAGGGTGTGATGTGATTTAGAATCAGAAATATATATATATTTGGTCTTTGTCCTCTTTTCTGGCACAGAGCTCCTAAAACTCTTGGAATATCCTAAGTGATAAGAACCATTAAGGTGTCCTTTGTTATGTTAATGAAGTAACTTTTGTATCCCACCCAAGGATGGTGGCTGGTTGTCAGAGGAACCAACCTTGTGACAAGAGAGTTGGAAGTTTTAGTTCAACCCAGACACCCAGGAAAGGGAGAGAGAGGTTGGAGGTTGAATCAACTTCCAGGTGGCCAATGATTTGATTAATTAATGCATGGGTATATAATAGAGCCTCCATAAAAATCCCAGGAGGACAAGGTTCCCAGAGATTCTGGGTTAGTGATCATATGGAGACTGGGGGGCCTAGCACAATGGAGAGAGCAAAAAAGCTCCATGCCCTTTCCCAATCCCTTGCCCTAGGCATTTCTTCCTTCTGACTGTTTCTGAGTTATATCCTTATAATAACCTGGTAGCTAGTAAGTAAAATGTTTATCTGAATTTTATGAGTTGTTCTAGCAAATTCATGGAGCACTAGGAGCAGGACATGGGAACCTCTGATTTATAGCCAGTAGTAAGGAACACAGGTAACAACAATTTGTTCTTGTGATTGGTATCTGAAGTGCGGTGGAGAGTGCACTCTTGTAGATCTGAATCATTAAGTTGTGGAATCTTATGCCATCTCCTGAACTGAATTGTAGGAAACCCAGCTGGTGTCCTGAAAATTACTTGTTGATGTGGTGTACCCCATACACGCTGGAACTTGGCCATGGAATATCCCTTTAGAGGGAGAAAGAGAGAGAGAGAGAGAAAGAGAGAGACCTAACTATCAGTCTTGCCCATCCTTCTCCTTCTGTTGCCTGGTTGACTAGGGAGACCTTGAGGCCTGAGGCCTCTGCCTGGTTTGTCCTCAGGACCTTGTGTGAGTGGGGGAGGTCTTAGTCTTATTGAAAGAAAATAATTTAAGGATTGACCAGACACAGTGGTTGAGAGGTTCAAGTGAACAGTTTATGAAAGAAAGCACACTCTGCAGCTGTGAGAATAGGCATTCTCAAGGGACAGCTATGCAACTCAGGGTTTGGGTTTCTGTCTTTCATTGATAGTTGTTAACTAGGGGGTGGAATATTTATTTCTTGGGGAGGGGATTTCTTGGGAGCAGGGCTTAATGCCTTTTCTCCCAGCTTTGGTCAGGGTCTCTGGCCTTCTCTTTCTTGGGTCTGATTGATCTGGCTTCCTGTGGACTGCTACTAAGACAGCCTTCTGACTTTTCCAATAGCAGATTATGATTTCTTCTTTGCCTCTAGGTATCCTATTAAAGTTTAACTGCCTATTCTAACCTGGGGAAGGGTGGAGGCTTGCCCAGTCACCCTGAAGAAAGAGGCAAGAGCTGGGTCAAGATCCCAGGTCTACTGACTCTAGGTAGTGCTTCTCTCACTCCCATGTTATTTCAAGGGAAATCTAGGGCCTAATTTCTGGGAAACTCAGGGAAAGGGATGTTGCCTCAGGGCTAGTTTCTTCAGTAGCTTCTACTTGAAGCATTGTTATTGCCAGGAGCCAGTGTGCCTTATGAAAGTGAGAACTCCCAGAGAACCCATAAAACAGTTTATATGAAACAGTGTTTTAGAATCCAACATGAGGCTTTTCAGAATGCATATTCATCATTCCCTCTTTTGTCCATTTAACTAATATTTAAGTATTGTCTCTTTGGAGGAAACTGAGTGTTGGGCCTGCATCAGTAAGAATATTTGGTGTCTGCCCTCAAGAAATCTCAATCAGTTAAAAGTTGAAATAAAAAACCTAGCTGTGGAGGAGTAGTAAGATAGAAGACAGAGAAAAGTAACTATTGAAAAATTACTGAAAAAATAAGGCCATGAATAAATGACTGTTTCTCCCATGTGGATACAAGAGAAATTGACTTCAACCATAAGGCCACTACCCCAACTGAGTCAGAATCTACATTGTCTCATGCTAGACTTCTCCATTCCTTTTTCAGACTCATGCTTTCTCTTCCCTCAAAGGTTTTAACTTCCTTTTTTTTTTAAAGATTTTATTTATTTATTCAAGAGAGACACAGAGAGAGAGAGACAGAGACAGAGAGGCAGAGACAAAGGCAGAGGGATAAGCAGGCTCCTTGCAGGGAGCCAGATGCAGAACTCAATACCTGACCACAGGATCAGGCCCTGAGCCAAAGGCAGATGCTCAACTGCTAAGCCACCCAGACATCCCAATGATCTTTCCTTCTTGATGTCTTGCCTACCCATTCCTGCCCCAGTCACTGTGCTTGTATCACTGCTGTTTCTTGTGGTAAGAGAACCACTGCTACAGATCTGGTTTAGGACACCCATGGAACCTTTTATACTCCATTCAGGAAGCCAGTTGAAATGGGGAACTACTCCACAGCTTTCCTATCTCTATCCCCTCCCCTCCAGGCTGAGTCTTTTTTTAAATATGTGAGGTTTAAAATGAAGCTGCCACATTCAAGAAATGGAAATGGGCAAATTTCTTTTTAAATCTTTCTATTAAGGTGTAGTTTTGTACAACTCCAAAGCTGTCAATAATATGGATTATCATGTAAATTCCTCTTTAGAGCTTTATAATCCACAACCCTTTATTTGTCAGCCTAAGACCTATAGGTGATTTCTTAAAAAGGGTCAATTCCTACCTAGGAATCTGTTTTTTTTTTTTAATTTTAGCTTGTTTATTCCCTCCCATCCCCATTTCTTGGCTCTGCTATATATTTTGGCTCCTAAATATACCCCAAGATGTTACTTAGATTCTTTGGTTTCTGTTTTTTCATATACAAAATGTAACCGGATAATTATACCTACTTGTACATATGTACCTGCAGAGATGCAAAACCCTATAAGAAATATCCTGGCCAGTATTTACCGAGAATCCTGTATCTTTTCTGTGGTGGTCCTTTGGGAACCCAAAAACTGAGACTCCAGGTTTATCTGGAATGGAGATGAGGTGAAGGCTCTGCAAAGTAAGACAAAATACCTACTTGGGCCATTCTTCTTTCTCTGGGCATGGGAGTTTTAGCCTCAAAAAGAAAAAAAAAAGAGTTGCATTAGTCAGTAACTTCAGGAGTAGCAGACTGAGAATCAATAAACACAATCTGATCATCAGGGATAAATTTATGATAATAGCAGATTGTAGCAGGTGCTGTGAGAGCTTGGAGAAGGGGTTTTTAGGATGATGAACTTGTTATGTACATAACTATAGCACCAAACACAGTGCTGGCACATACTAAGTGATGAAGTAATGCTTGCTGAATTTTGGTGTAAAATGCCATACTAATAACAAGGTGTTTCGCTCTATGCAGAGTAGTCATACTGAAAATGCATGATTCTCCTTTTGAAGTTACTCTGGAACTGACTCCAGGCAGGCATAGTTGGACTCTGAGTACTATTTAAAATCCAGGAGAAGCTCACCTGATTTCGTTAAATATTTCCTGGCCTCTCCTAGTCAGTAGGTCACCTAGAGGTGTGTGCTCTCTGAAAGAAGAGACACACTGTGATGACTCTGACCAACTCACAAATGGGAAGTCCAGTCCCAACTCAAAGCACCCCCTTAAAAGGTTTTGGAGATGAATACAGACATGATGGAGTCAGTTACAGAATTTATGTCCTGGACCTAATGCCCTCTGGTTCTTCAGGTTTTAATGAAGGCAATCAACTGTTTTCACTGATTCAGTATACTTGAGGATACTTCTAATCATGACAGAGCTGCATGGCTTAAGTAATTAGTTTTCATATAGAGCTGGAATTGTAGCTGTCCAGTGACCTTCTTTTGGTCATTTGATACTAACTACGTTCTCTGTCAGTCTCTCTTGGTCACTATGCTCTCCCATACTTTTAGAGAATGTTTGGTGCAACAAAATTTTTCAATAGATATTTCTTGGATAGAAACTTAAAATGTTCCAAATATTTGATATTTGTTAATAAAAAGAAGTGAGTGAGGGAGAAATTGTTTTTTATATATCAAATTTACCTTCTTTGACAACAATATCCTTTCAGGTTTCCATGAAATAATGAAAAAGTCTGGTATCCCACTTGGCATCCCACAATACCTGCACATGCCATCTTGTGGTCAGCAATGGAATTGTTGTGACAATGGTACCAGGCAACTGTAACCATTTAGTCATTCTTTCATGGAAGTAGGTTTTGTTTTGTTTTGTTTTGTTTTGTTTTGTGTTTGTTTGTTTTTTTTTCTAGTGAGCTAGGGTTAAGTATTGGATAGTGAACACCTGTGCTATGCTTTTATGGAAGTTATATTCAAGTCAGAGGAACAGATGGTGAATAAGTAACTTGAATAATTACGTATTGTGTTAAGAGAGGGAAGAAATGAAATATTTGCGTTGACAAAAATTACAGGAGCAAGAACTAGATGAGATGAGGAAATTAAGAAGCATCTCGCTGTAAAGGAGGGTACTAGATGAGACCTAAAGGATGTCAAGAGGAATATCGTATGCTTTAGAAAATAACAGCTGAGGGAAGAAGGATGATTTAGAACAAAGTTGTAGGCAGGTAAGAAGTGGATATGTTTGGAAGAAGGCCAGAAGGGCTGTAGCCAAGGAAAAAGGTAACAATTGGTATGGTAACAATACCTCAGTGAGTGTGTTGAAAACATTGACTAGACTACGCAGCAATAACAGGAAAGGACCTACTTCTCATACATGCAACAGCACAGCTGAATCTGAAAAACTGTATACTGAGTGGAAGACACCAGACTCAAAGAATGTACTACTTATTCTGTCATCTATCAAAGTGCTAGTGAGAGAAAAATTAATCTATAGTGAAAGACATCAGATCAGGGTTTGCCTGGTTGGGGTGCAGAGGGGGTGTTTGACTCCAGAGAGGCAAGAAAACGTTCATGAAGTGATGGCAATGTTCTATGTATTAATCGGGCTGGTAGCTACAGAGGCATGCTGTATGTATCAGAACTCTTCAAGGTGGGTGTTAAACTATTTATATTTTATTGTCACAGTTATGCAGCAACCAAAATGATTTGAAAAAGAAAAAGAGAGCCTCACAATCGGTAACAGATTTGCTGATGTCACAGTCATTACTGGTTTGCTGATAACAGGGTCATGGTCCCTTTAGATCTCTAATATTTGGGAATCATGAAAATGCTCCTTCAGAATACCCATTCATTTCTGGGGACACTTTTTGGCTTTAATAGTTGTTTCTCCTGGGAGAAGCAAACATGGTCCCTATTCCTCTTCAAGCACCTCATCTGATGTTGGTTTTACTAACATGAGAGCCTGAGGTCTAGAACCTTCTTCACTATTGGCTTTGACAGGAGAATGGTGAAAGAGGATAAAAGGACAAATGCAACAATTGTGATGGAAGGTTTTCACCTTGCTTGTGATGATGCTATCATGTGTGTATGCATATGTTCAAATTCATCAAAATGAATACATTAAGCATGTGCAACTTTTTGTGTAAGGACACCTGAATAGAGTTGAAAAAAATAAGAAAAAGTACAGTTTTCTAAAACAGCTTAAAATTTTAATTTAAATTATTTATTTATTTATTTTTATTTATGATTTTCACACACACACACAGAGAGAGAGAGAGAGAGAGAGAGAGGCAGAGACACAGGCAGAGGGAGAAGCAGGCTCCATGCACCTGGAGCCCCACGTATGATTCGTTCCTGGGTCCCCAGGATCGTGCCGTGGGCCAAAGGCAGGCGCTAAACTGCTGCACCACCCAGGGATCCCTTAAATTTTTAATTTAAAAGGAAATTAAATATTAACAAATACTCAAATTTCTAGTGACTTTCTCACTACCCGTAACCATACAATATATCCTCAGAAGACAATCTCCTTTTTATTTCCTTTCCAAAACTTCTTCATTGTGAAATTTATTGGCAACAGGCAATAGGCCATTTGTGGAAAGAGAGATCAACACTCAGCATCCCTAATCCTCACTGTCAGCAGTCTCAAGGAGTTGTGATTCTGTCAGGACTCTTAATCAAGATTTTCAAGCTTTTCTGAAATTTGCTGTATTCAGGAGTCCTTCATCTTCTCAGATTACCCCCTCCATTCCCCTGGGCCTTGGCACTGAGTTAACCTGTTCTGTACACTTTTGTTGTTGTGTCAGTTACTTTTTCCTCATACTAAAATTAAACTTCCTAAATCAAGGATAATTTTTTAAAAATCCATGAAAGTGCAAAAGGGAAATTGAAATACCACAAATCTCATTACTCTGAGTTGCTATTATACGATTCAGATGTATTCCCAGAATCTTTTTCTATACAAATTGTTATCAGCATTATGGGCAAATGTTATGTGTCTTTTTTCTTTACCATTATATCTTGATCATCTTTCACATCTATAAATACTTTTTGCAAATACATTAGTTAAATGATACATGATACTCAATTGTCCATTCTTCATCTGGGTCTTACATATCAATATGTGGACGTTTCCATGTTTTTATAAATGAACAATCTATACATGAGATTGTACTTTTTCTTTTTGTACTTTGTACTTTTTCCCTCAATTCTATTTTTATAATGAGTTTACAAGATGTGAAAATATGTACACTTTTTAGGTGTCTTAGTGACAAGTTCTAATCTCCTGTTTAATTAGGTGTAGCAACTTATAATTCTCCTGGCGGCATAAAGATCATTTTCCCCTTAATAGTCTGTAGAAGATGGCATTCTGTCCTTCTCCGACTGACTTACTTCACTCAGCATAATACCCTCCAGTTCCATCCACGTTGAAGCAAATGGTGGTTATTTGTCATTTCTAATAGCTGAGTAACATTCCATTGTATACATAAACCACATCTTCTTTATCCATTCATCTTTCGTTGGACACCGAGGACAAACATTATATGTTCTCATTCATTTGGGGAATATAAATAATAGTGAAAGGGAATATAAGGGAAGGGAGAAGAAATGTGTGGGAAATATCAGAAAGGGAGACAGAACGTAAAGACTGCTAACTCTGGGAAACGAACTAGGGGTGGTGGAAGGAGAGGAGGGCGGGGGGTGGGAGTGAATGGGTGACGGGCACTGGGGGTTATTCTGTATGTTAGTAAATTGAACACCAATAAAAAATTTTTTAAAAAAAGACAGCAAAAAAAAAAAAAAGAAGATGGCATTCTGTTGAAATCTTCAGTAATTTGATAGATGGACATGTTTCTTATTGGGTTTTTGTGATGATGAACGTTTGTCCACTCAGCGTTTATGATCAGTCACATGCCTCAGAGAGCTCTTGTTCTGGACATTCTGAAAATTGTTCCTTTTGCTCTGGGGGATTTCTCATCTCTGGGCCTTTTGTTCACAAAAATGACTTTGTGCTGAATGCGATGGCCTGGCAACCTTTTTGCGTTTAGGTTCCTAGATCAGTGGGGTGATGGGGTTGGTTGTGATGCGGTGACCCTTGGCTTAGGGATCTTTTCCACAACAACCTTGAATATCCCTGTCCCTGATCTGCTTGGTACTGACTCCATAGATGATGGGGTTGAGCATGGGAGGTACCAGGAGATAGAAATTGGTAAACATGATATGTACCACTTGAGGCACATGGTGTCCAAAGCGGTGAGTGAGGAAAGTAAAGAGGGCTGGGATATAAAAAGCCAAGATGATACAGATAAGGGAAGCACATGTGCCAAAAGCCTTGAACCGGGCTTCATCAGAGGGCAACCCCAGAACAGTTCTCAGAATCATCACATGGGATGTACTGATGACAATTATATCAAAGCCAACCACCGAGAAAGCCGGAAAGAGCCCATAGGCACGGTTTACTCTAGTGTCTGCACACACCAGCTTTAACACAGCCATGTGCTCACAGTATGACTGGACAATGATGTGTTTGGGGCAGAAGGGCATCCTGGAGACCATAATGCAGAAGGGGCTCACCCATAGCAATCCTCTCATCATCACAGCTACTCCCAGTTTACCCACTCAGCTGGGGTCAGGAAAGTAGAGTGGTGGAGTGGGAAACAGATAGCCACATAATTGTCCAAGGCCATAGCCATGAACAACCTGGACTTCACAGAGGAAAAGGCATGGATGAAGAACACCTGGATGAGGCAGGCATGGTATTCAATCTCATGAGCACGAAACCAGAGTATAGCCAGCATTTTAGGTTGCGTGGAAGAGGATAGAGCCAGGTCAGTGATAGCCAGCATGGCTAGAAAAAGGTACATGGGCTCAAGCAGGGTGTGGTCAGTTCAGATTATATGAAGGATAATGATATTGCCAACTATAGCTACGAAATACATGGCACATAGAGGAAAGGCAATCCAAAATTGGTAATTCTCCAGTCCTGGGATTCCAAGTAGGATCAAGAACACAGGATGTGAAGAGCTGTTCCCTGAAGCCAGTATCATACGATGGGTAAATTGTTCTCCATTGCAAAGGCAATCTACTCTCTGTCATTGATAATAAGCAAGTAATTATTATTTTTAATATTTGAAAGAATCAATTGAACAGTGAAGCATTTGACATTAATGGAATAATTTAATTTCAACTGTTTTAATTAATAATTTTTACAACAAAAGTTATGATACTTTTTTCCTCATTTATATTTATGTCATCAAAATAGGATCAGAACACACTAGCTGTGTGATTCTTGTGGAGCAATCAGTATGTTCCTTGAAAGTAGAATCTTCCCACAGAAAACTATTCTGACACTTAAGTCACTAATATTCATTCTTGCTCTTCTATTCTTCAGAACTAAGAGATTTGTTTAACCTTCCCATAGATTCTTTTCATCTCTCTGTTTAAGTCAGTTAGGCATTTTTTCAGGGTTGGAAGCCAATTGGAAAACACTTTGTCTTAAAGGCTCATAGTAATAATGTATATAGTGATGCCAAGTTTGCTCTGACTCTAGGAGTTACCAGGAGAATTTGGGCTGGAAGATAACTGACGATTGTACACCTCTAATTAAGCCTACTATCCTTAGTGTATGTCCTCCGAGATTAGAGGACAGCAAACTTTGATCTTTTTGGTAAAAGAGCACTTGTCACTCCAATGGAAATAAAATCTAAGATGTTAAGCTCTCTTTGGTTTACGCATGTCTGCATTTGGGGATTCAGCATGGCGTACCCACTGTGTGCTCTGCAAATGGATGCCGTATTCTCTCCTGACATGAGTTTTTCTTGACTCTCTGGTGGTAGCTTTGTGGGAATTGTGATGGGCAATATTTCACCCATGTAGCTCATTTTTGCTCTTGAATGTTACCTTAGAGTCGTGTGTAGTGTTTTATTTCCCTTAATAAAATGTTAGCACCAATGAATAGTGTGCATGTCTTTCTTTTGATTTTGTTTTGTGGGGTTTTGTCGTTGTTGTTGTTGTTGTTGTTTTTCAGCATTTCTGAACCTCTCTACAGTTATTTTAATTCCTCCAGCCTTAATTACCTGAGAAGAGACAGCAGCATGTTATGACCAGTGGATTCTTAGACATCGAGGGTCTAGGGTACACCCAGCTCTCCTGCATGAAGAGCTGTATAGGGAACATTGATCCCCATGCATGCTGTGTGGGTGCCATGTGCACCGCAAGGGGCCAGGGTCACACGTTGGTCTATGAAGGGATGAGTTGGTGGTTTCCCTCTATGCATATTCTGGAACCCACTTCAATGTTGGATCATGATGACTCCTTTCTGAGGCCTCGGCATGGAGATTTTTCACCCTCAAGATGCTTTAGGAAGCAATGTTTGACAACTGGGTCCGTGTTGGTCCAACTAGCATGAGATCCAGGCTACAGTTCTCTCTCTCTCTCTCTCTTTCTCTCCTTTCTCTCTCTCTCTCTCTCTCTCAGAAATCTCTGATGAGAACCCATGGAAACAAAACCATACCACACCAAGCCAAAGCAAACAAAGCCATAGTGGTGTTGAGAGGATTCCTTTCTTAGGAAGAGCAACTGACTGGTCTTTCCTCACTCCAGAGCACCTATTGAAGGGTGCTCTCTCTTTCTCTGCAGATGCCTGTAGCTGAAGGGTGGAGGAGCTCCTCGATGAGCACACTAGATTTTTAAGAGGCAGAGGACAGTACAGAAGCAGGTTTGGGATCCCTCTCCTGCTCCCAAGCCCTCCGTAACTCCCATCCATGCAGTCGTTATGTGACCAGGGTCAGAGTCTGGCCCCTTGAGCCTCAAGCCCCTGTCTCATCCCGTTAATGCTGCCCTATTGCTATCTCATGGCCTCTGAGGAAAACCCAGCTTCCTGGCTCTTGATTTCTGGCCACTCGATGTATAGGTGGGGAAACAAACATTCCCTACCTTCTGGAAGCCTATGAAGATCCCAGAGGTCCAAGGGTAGAAAGGCCTATCCTCACAGGGGAATCTCAGGATTGGAGCTAGTGAAGTAGCCTAAGGATTCTTGGACCTGCAGGTATATAGGGCACAGGGGTGAGGAGGCAGGCAGGCTTGAGTGAAGGGCCTTAATGCTGGGCTCTCCAGCAGATTTGGCACTCCATGTGCAGTTGAGGGGATTCCTTCCATGTGCCCAGGGAGATCAGTGAGAAAGGCTAGCTGAAGAAGTCCTGAGCAGGCCTGTTCTCCCCCTCTAGTCACCTCTCGTGTCTTTTGCTTCTCCGCCAACAAAAATCTAAACCGAACCAAACCAAACCAAAGCTATCTTCCCAAAGGAAAATCCACTCTCATCCAGATATGGAAGAAGAGTTAAATTCTGGACAAACTGGTATAGGGTATGGATATACCAGGAGTGTTCCCTCACTTGGAATCAACCCAGGAGCAAATTCTGGAGCAGAGACAGTAGGAGTGCTTTGGCTTTGCTTAAAATTTTCAATCCATGCTGCCATTCTATGTCTATAGGTTGGGGAGTTTAATTCATTTATATTTAAAGTAATCTTCAAAAAGAAAAACTTACAACCTTGACTTACTACAGACTAATGTCAAGTATGAACTAGTATTTTATGTGTCTTTGGGCTTTAACTAATTTTACCTTTATGGATTGTGTACTATGATACTAGTGTATTAGTTTATTTAAATATATGTATTTAAATATATAAATTATATATATATAAATATTAGTGTGTGTATGTGTTTATATGCCATACGTGACTTTTTATAAAATTAGCATTGCTACACACTACTTGCTTATTTTTTAATCACTTGAAAATTTGCCCTTTTTGTTTTCTTTCTCCTTTCCTGATTCTTCAGGCTCCCTGCACCTGTGATCAGTATCATTTATCTGAAGATAATGCTTTTCTATACAAAACATAATGTTTGTTCTTAAATGAAAATGTATTTAATTCTGTTTTTAAAGGACTTTTCATTAACCTCAGAATTCTGACAGATAATTATCTTTTTTGAGCACCTTACTGATAATTCATTGACTTTTATTTTATTTCTTTGAGAAATTGGTATAATACTTATTTGTTCTTTACAGCACGTAATCTCTTCCTTTGCTTTCATTTGTAACTATATGCATTCCTAGGAAAGGATGAGAAAACACATTTGAATTGAGTCCTTCTTGGGTAGGAGGAAAATCAATTTCTCTCTCTTTTGAGAATATAATGCAAATAATATTTAAAAGTGGCCTGTGCATCCAGAATAGAAAAGAGTATTCCTTGATTTTCTTGGTGGATATTCTTTTAATAGGATTATTATCATTATCTAAAGATTTGTTTATTTGAGAGAAAGCAAACACGGAGGGGCAGAAGGAGAGGGAGAGAGAATCTCCAGCAGACACCCCTCTGAGCACAGAGCTGATGTGGGACTTGATCCCAGGACCATAAGTCCATGCTGAGCTGAAATCAAGAGTCAAGAATCTGATGCTTAACCGACTGAGTCAGCCAAGCAACCCTGTCTTGGTAGATATTCTACTACAAAATTTCCTTTTAGATAACAAGCATTTACTTATTCTTTTGGTCCTGGATATGTATTTATTCTGTTTCGTTGATATTTTTATTGTGAATATAGTCTTTTATTAATACATTTCTGTGTATTTCTCTTTAATGTTTAAGGTATGTCTTAAACTATTAATTTCCATAGTGGTTTTCATATTTCATTATTGCAGTCTTGTTTATAAAATGTATCTAAGTATAACTGTTTACATACTACCTATTTGGATGTTGGAGTCCAGATTAAATGTTTCAGACATCCCCTTGTGGCTTCAACTATGGGACCAGGGCTGTTAATGTGTATAGCTTATTGGTCTTTTCTCTCTGCAAGGCAGTTCTTATTTTCATCATAAACCTTTTCTTATACTGTAAGATATATAATTTCTTATATTATACACTTATAGTGTAAGTGTCTTGCCCTCCACCTTTTTTTAGTACCAAGTTACTGATAATTTGTACTCTGAGTTGCCCATAACAGGTTGGTTCATTAAGAGAACATCTGACTCTACAGGTAGACCTCTGTAGTGTCTTGCTGTAGGGTCAAGAGATTGGCCTCTATTTCATCCTCAAGGGTCAACAGAGGCATCTCAGAAGCTGTCTGCCTCTGGTAAGAGATCTGAGTGTGATAAAGAATCTAAGGAGGAAAGAGAAGGAAGATTTGTTATTCTTCTGTGTAGAATACACTAGTCAGAATGAGTATCCATACATTCTTTGGCCTTTATAAGATCCAGAACTTGGTACAACTCCTTTGATGAACAGCAGCTTGGGAATCTCTTCCCAAGTAAATATAGGACAGGAGGGCAAGATTGATATTTGATTATTTTCCATGTAACTGATTATCTCAGGAGACCTACGTTTTTGGAGATCACCTCTCCTGGCCTCAGCTTTTATTTCTGCACTCTTTGGTATTTTTACTGTGTCATGCATTTTTGAAAATTAAATCTTTCTCCATTAGTTAGCTCTGCCTAAAACAACTCCTATATGTAACATTTTTCCTATCAGAATATCATTTCCAAGTTCTTCCACAGGATTCCAGAAATGTGCATTTCCAGGAGAAAGATCTTTGTGTTCAAGCTCAGCATCTCCAGGGTAGAAGATCTCTTTGTCAGGGAGGGAAGCAAAGAGGAAATGAACCAAGTCTTGCAGGCACACACATCAAGTTTTGCTCTTAATGAGTTGTGTGATCCTGGGTCGATTATCCAACACCAGCTCTGCTGATGTACATTGGCCATTGGCCATATTCTAGGCTCCATAAGGAATAAACCATATCCTGAATTCAAGAACTTAAGATGTCATGTCTGAGAGAGACATGTATTTTTAATGTCACAAATCATGCCATCACTCATAACGGAAGCATCAGGAAAAGGCCTCTGAGTAGAAAAGTGGGAGACCTTGGTCCCAAGGAATAGACAGGAGACTGTTGAAGAGAAAGAAAAATGAGTATCTCCCAAAGGGATGTTTGCTGGGTGCAGTTGAGTGGAGCTGGAATTCCTCCACAGGAGGTGAAGCAGCGTGAGCAGGGGTTTTGAAAGCAACATTATATTATAAATATATGGAATATATATGCATTATATATATATATATTCATATATATGTGTAATGGAATATTACTCAGACATCAAAATGGTGGAATCTTACAATTTGCCACAATGTTGTTGGAACTAGAAGTTATTATGCTAAGCAAAATAAGTCGATTAGAGAAAGATGATTATCACTTGATTTTGCTCTTTGTTTTTTTGGGGGGAGAACAAAAACATCCAAAATTTATTCTCCAACAAGACCGACAGCATCAGCAGGTAAAAACTACAGGGGTTTCTCCACAGATCATACATTCACACGGGCATGATTTGCTTAACAGGGAAAAAAGTGCTGGTGTGTTCTCAGTAACAATATCCACTTAACAGTGTTAGGAGGTATTAGCATTGTGTTCTCAACTTACAATTCCAGAAGGAAATGTACAACGTGGCAAAAAAAAAATTTGGATCCTAAAGTCAGGTGCAATAACACAGACCAACTTTTGTTAACAGTCTTGATCTACTTTTCCACAAAGAAGGTGATTCTCCACTCCGAAATTAAGGTCTTTCTTTCTCCCTCCTTGTTCAACCATCAGAGCATGTTTCATCATTACATATACGAAAAAAAGGGGGGCGAGTAGAGTTAAAAAAAAAAAAAAGAACCATGAAAATATCTTCCACGTCCAGCTGCTCCCACCACACATCAACTCAGGTTTAAGACAGCGCATTAGAACACTTCAGCGGTCATAAAATAGGAAAATAGACATTATGGCTACAAAAATAAAAAATAAATGAGGTAGATAAATTAAAGCTTTCACACCCATGACTTGCCCATTCGAACATCGTGGCCTTCATGCAATACTCAAGAACAATCTTCATACTAACTTGGCATAAGCTGCACCAAGGACACTTTTTTTGTACAAAGTAGCATGTGAACCTGTAAGAAATATGCCCTTTCCGTGAGTTTCTTCAAGAAGGAAAACCCAGGTCTTTGATCGAGTAGGCACTGGGGAACCAAATTAAGTCACCTGAGGGTCCCTGCTTAGGTGCCTAGCCCTCCTGCTGGCTCCCGAAGGAGGCATCTGGAAAGCGTAGGGAGTACATTGCCACTCTTGGGGCTCTGAATGACTCTATTTAAATAAGCAGCAACACATATTGACTCCCTAAGGACTAAACCAGTCCATTTGAGGGTATCCTACTTAAGGACCAAGGTTGAAGGAATTTTGTAATTCTACAACCTTGGTTTAAAGGAAAAAAAGTACATTCAGGAAAAAAAAAAGGAAAGATGGTGGGTGGGTGTCATACGAAACAGGGCCCTAAACAGATGCCAGATCTTGTCCACGTACCCACATAGAGTCACCAGGGAAGTATACAGTACCCCCTCCCCCAATAGGCTAACAGTTGTCTTGTCCATTTTAATTCAGTAAGTTCCAACTTGAAATAGGAGGATAGTCTTTGGAAATACTTATTCTTGGTTGTACAAGGCTTTTATGTATACAGCTTGTCGCAAGTAACAAAGCTACTTTGCAGGACCCGCTTCTTTCCAAAAAGAAGAAAAAAAATTCTAG
The DNA here is from genome assembly GCF_048164855.1 of Canis lupus baileyi. NCBI lineage: Eukaryota > Metazoa > Chordata > Mammalia > Carnivora > Canidae > Canis > Canis lupus. The sequence goes on from NC_132860.1 coordinate 24,477,353, forward strand.
TCTGTATATGTCTCAGTATTTTTTTTTCTTTTTTCAATTTCTTTTCTCTTCTTTAATTTTTTTTTTTTTTTTTGCAAAGCAGCATAACAACATCTGATTGTAGGACTTGCCTGAGGTTGTGATCACAAGTGTAAACATCTGCACATCAGTAAGAAAAACAGGAGGAGGTGGGTTCTTCCAACAAGGAAAAAAAAAGTAGAGTTCTAGAGGTCATTCTGCCTGCATTTCTCCCTCCACAAAGAGCTTAGCTGACTGCAATCTTATTTTCTTCAAGGAAGTGAGGGAATTGGTGTTTGGGGATGCTGTCAGCAGAAACTGGTTTTTCCACTTCAGCACTGATGGCAGACTGGGAGCCATCCATCTCGGAGATAGGGGTGTTGTTCACAATGGAGCTGGCCCCAGGGAGACTGGGAGGGTAGGAATCCCCCCACTCTGGATCACAGAGATCTCATTGGTCTTCATGGCCAGACCTCCATTGAGCATTGGTGGTGTACTGGTTCCAAATGACAGGGTCCATGTTCCCAAAGGGGCCAGGATTTCCTTTGGAAACATCTCAGGGACTCTCTCTCCCCACAGCAGGAACCTGGGGCTAGACGCCTGCAGCTCAGTCACTTAGCATCTGACTCTTGCTTGTGGCTCAGGTCATAGCCTCAACATCCTGAGATCTTGCCCCTGGCAGGCTCTGCACTTAGGGCAGAGTGTGCTTGAGGAGCTCGTGTCTCCCTCTCCTACTCCTTGCTCCCTGCCTGCCTCTTAAACAAGCAAATTATCCAATAAAGAAATAATCTGAGAGGATAAATTTTCAAAAAAATTTGGATCAATACAAGGATCTAGTGGGAGAGGTTGGCATCCCAGGTCCAACTGCCAGCTGAGTTTTAACATCACTTCCCTGCGTTAATGGCTTTACCCCTTGAATTTGACCACACGTCTGTCTCTTGAGGTGCCAACAGGGAGACCTTTCCTTGGGTGGGAGGGCTCAGGGTGTGAGGGCTGCAGGATGTTGAGCGCCGTCCTGTAATTTGGCAACAGAAGGGAATCGCATCGAGTCCTGCATCAGTGAAGGGCTCAATGGCTGTGGGAACCAACTGGACTTCTAACATGTTGTGCAGCACATGAGGCCCCTGTGCCTGACCCCGGGAGGGGGGTCAGGGATGTGCTCCTTCAAAACCTAACTGCGGAGCAATAGACACAGTACAGTGAGCCCCGTGTCGCTTTGGGAAAAAGTCTCCCAACTCACCAGGACCATGCTCAAGCCTTGGGGAAGGTGGGGAAGGACCTCAGGCCAATGGGGTCTCCGGGGAGCACCAGTTAGGAGAAAGCATAGGACAGTGCAAACTACTGGAGAGTGAGTGCAATGAGACATGGTGTGTCTCTTTTTAAAAACTTTTTATTATTTATTCATGAGAGACACAGAGAGACAAAAGCAGAGAGGCAGACACACAGACAGAGGCAGAAGCAGCCCCCGTGCAGAGAGCCCGAGGCAGGACTGGATACCGGGACTCTTAGGGTCAGGGCCTGGGTGGAAGGCAGGCGCTAAACCACTGGGCGACCAGCCATCCCCTGAAGGCTCTATTCTGATATTCCTCCAAATCTGTGCACAGGGACTCTGCATCTGGCCCAGGCAGGGTCAGGGCCATGGGGGCAAGTCTGGGGAGGAGGGGAATCCAGCTCATGTGGGAGCAGGTGTCTAGGGGGGAGCCCAGGGGAGTTGCAGGCTGGCTTCTGGGACCCGGGGTCTTCCTGCCACATCAGAGCCCTGGGTGTCAGATAGCCCCAGCCCCTGCACTCACCTGGAGCCCGCGCTGGCCTCTGTTAGCTGTGCAGGGCAATTCCCAGTTCCTCAAGGCAGTGGGGCAGACCACCTCTTCCTCCCCCTCCTGCCCCATGTCCTGGGTGGATCTCCCTGTAAAGACAGTGCCCGGCAGCCCGGCAGGAGGCCTCAGCGCCCGGTCTGGCTGCCTTGGCTGGGCCGCACAGCCAGCTGACTCCATTCCAGACACACCACAGTGCAGTCGGCACACACCTCCCCCAAGGAGAGCAAAGGGATGCAGCTGCCAGGCCTTGGGTTAACTCTGGGTTGGGTAAGAGGCACCTCAGGAATCCTGTTTCCACCCTGCCCACCGTGACATCAGGGTGACCCTGAAGGGATCACCGAGGAACCTGCTGCCCTGCAACCTCCTCCAGCCTGGATGTGATTTGCCCACAGATCCCTGTTTCCCTGAAACTGAAGAGGAGGGGATGGGGCTGCCCAGGATGGCTGGCAGAGGTGGCCTGGCCTGGGCTGGGCTGCTCTGTATTACCTTATGGTGCCTCTTGATAAACGCCCTGAGGCGTTGGATTTTATGGTGGAGCCAAAGTCTACAGCCCCTTGTGAACTGTGTGTCACCCTGACCCGGGTTCTTCCTCCGACTAGATGCCCTTGTGAACAAGCGGCATCCCTGGGGTTCCTGGAAACCAGAGTCCCCAGAAGTGGGAAAGTAGCAAGAGAACATCTTTCAGTCGTGGATGTCTCCAGCAAGTGAGCCTGAGGTGGGGCTGCCCTAGAATGCGGGTTCCTGGTTACAGGGGTTCTAAGTTCTGTTGGGCTCTGTGTCAAGGAAGTCACCTCACTGCCTGGAACCCCCTGCCTGAGTCCACACCTGGAGGAAGCTTCAGGAGCAGTGCTCGGGGCTGCCGACGGCTCCCTGCAGGCAATGGCCTGTGTGCACACAATGACACAACCGCATTCCTCTCCGCAGGCCCCATGGAAGGACTGTGTGCAGCCAGGGCCCCAGCCTGGAAACACACCTGGGTTCAGACACAACTTTCCATTCTTCCCTGGTTTTGACCCCTCAGAAGCCATTGTGCCTGTCGGGGATGGTCTGCGTCTTGCCTGTGGAACAGGGAGTATCCTAGCGGGTGCTTCCTCCAGATGTCCCCAGGCCACTGTGGCATCATATCTATGACATTGGAGACGGGTGTCACATGCAGGAAATACCTCCCACCACATGTTCTTCCTTGGTGTGTACCTGTGTCCAGGCCCACAAGGTCCTGTGTGCACACACGTGGGCACCTGTATTCTCATTCTGGAGGCCCAGAAGATGACAGTCCCTCCGGGGGAGGGATGGGTAATAGCTTCCCACGATAATAGTCTCCTGAATCCAAGGCAAACCCTACAGAAGTTGTCGGAGTCTTGGCCAGAAGGTGTGAGGCTGTCCTCATCCTGAAACCCTACCTGTCGTGTGTTACAGCCATTCCTTCATTTCCACTGGGTGAGCTGTGGACAGCAGTGCACCCAGTGTGTCGCCCTGACCCGGGCTCTTCCTCAGACTGGAATGTGCTGGAATGCCTCCTGTCTGGGCTGTCAGTGCCCACCCCCACCCCCGTCACATCTCCATGTCTGTAGCCAGTTCCATCCACACAACCTTTCCCCAGCCCCCTCAGGAAGGGAGGAGCAGCCTTGACCCCAAAAGAAGGCACAGAACTGGCTTCATGCCCCCTTCTGCCTTCTTCACAGGCTGCGATCCTGGCAGGCAGTGGCTCTGCTTGGATCTGAACCTCCTCCCCTCAGTGGCTCCCTGGAGCCCCAGCTGCTGCGTTTGTCAAAGCCCCACAGTTTGACACAGCCTCACCTGTAGAGTTCAAGAGTCAGAGGTAGCACCAGGCTGTTTTTTTAGGGAAAAATTGCTCTTTTCATTCCTGATGATTTTCCGTATTTTGTCCATCTTTCCCCCTGGAGCATGAGCTCCGAGAAGGAGGACCTGGTCTGCTTCTCAGCTCTGGCACTATCTGTGCTGGGGCTCAGCGGCTGAAGGAGCAGGTGGGAAGTCCCATCCCACAATGGGCCAGCTCATCGGTGGGAGCCTTATTGATTTGGGGCATTTTTAAACACTTGTGCTTTTCTTTTCTTTTTTTTTTTTTAAGGAAACTCTGTGCCCAATGTGGGACTCGAAGTCACGACCCCAAGATCAATAACCACACGCCCTTCAGACTGAGCCAGGCAGGCGTCCATTGGTCATTTTAAAACTAGTAGACTGATAACTATTTCAGTTAATTTGGTGATCCACATTTGTAGGTCTATTCCATTGTTTTTTGCTCTAAGTTGAGCAGAATCGTGATAAAATAAAAAAAAATTCAGCAGAGATAAAGCCTCAGGTTAAAACCCACAGTAAAATCAACCAATATAGGACTATTTGTAGAAACTTTGGTACTGCTCTATCCCAAGGAGTTTGAATAGTTGTATCTTCATTCTCATTTGTTTCTATGAATCTTTTTAATTCTTCCTTAATTTCCTGGTTGACCCTTTCATCTTTAGCAGGATGGTCCTTAACCTCCACGTGTTTGAAATCCTTCCAAACTTCTTGTGATTGAGTTCTAATTTCAAAGCATTATGGTCTGAGAATATGCAGGGGACGATCCCAATCTTTTGGTATCAGTTCAGATCCGATTTGTGACCCAATATGTGGTCTATTCTGGAGAAAGTTCCATGTGCACTTGAGAAGAATATGTATTCAGTTGTGTTTGGATGTAAAGTTCTGTAGATATCTATGAAATCCATCTGGTCCAATGTATCATTTAAAGCTCTTGTTCTTTGGAGATGTTGTGCTTAGAAGACCTATCGAGTGTAGAAAGCGCTAGACTGAAGTCACCAAGTATAAGTGTATCATTATCTAAGTACGTCTTAACTTTGGTTATTAATTGATTGATATATTTGGCAGCTCCCACATTCGGGGCATATATATTGAGGATTGTTAAGTCCTCTTGTTGGATAGATCCTTTAAGTATGACATAGTGTCCCTCTTTATCTCTCACTACAGTCTTCGGATAAATTTTAGTTTATCTGATATAAGGATGGCTACCCCTGCTTTCTTTTGAGGACCATTTGAATGGTAAATGGTTCTCCAACCTTTTATTTTCAGGCTGTAGGTGTCCTTCTGTCTAAAATGAGTCTCTTGTAGACAGCAAATAGATGGGTCCTGCTTTTTTCTCCAGTCTAAAACCCTGCACCAAATTCCTCATGGACTTCCATCTCTATTCACAGAGACACACACACATGCACATGCTCATATGATTGAAATGGTCCTCATAAGGACATTCATTAGCATCCTCGCAGCTCCCTGCATGATTGCTGCTGGCAGCTCCCACATGAATTTCTGCAGTGCACTCACACCTAAGGAAGTCCACCCTCTTGGCTTCAGGTTCTCCAGGGAGGTCACCACAGGGAGTCGTGTAAGGAGTCCTTGGACCAGCAGGGGGCGACGTCGGCAACCAGAATCCTTTCCTAAGCTTCCAGGAGGCTTTGACACTGTGCAGGTGCCCAGGGAGGGAGGTCTGCATCTCCATGGCTTGGGGTTGCAGTGTGAGCATTTCCTAGGGCCCTAAAGGGACAGTGGGTAATTACAGAATATCTGAGGACCCAGAAATCCCCCCTAGTGATGCTACTTTGAAAATTGCTGGACCCTGGGCACTGAACTGAGGTGAAAGATTTGCAGGAAGCTCAGGCAATGGTATTACGTTCTCGAGGCTTTCCAGGAAATCTTCTTCCAGGATGTATATCCAACTCAGTCAAGGCTTCGGATAATAACAACGCAATGATTGGCAAAGTGACACTGATTATGGGAACACCAGAGGGTGCCCTCACTTGGACCAGTATTTGAGCAATTACTGATGCCAAGTCAGTGGATTTGGTCTTGCCCCATGGAGTCATCCTAAACATCCACATTTCTAAAGGAAATATTCACTCACAGAAATAACACTTCTTTTTATACAGAGCATTGATGAGCCTATTGTCAGAAATTTAATAACTCATTTAATATCGTGCACTAGAAAAGAAGCATTTAGGGAAGGCAAGTTATCTCCTTGTCCTTTCAGCTTCCATCAAACTCATGGAGTCATGTTTGGAAGGATTAAGGCTAAAATAGAACACTGTTCTTGCCGAAGTTTGTTAAGAGAAAATGATGCATTATCTGATGAGTGTTAATTTTGCTTCTCTGGAAAAAAAAAAAGATATACTAATGTGCCTCAACATTTCTCTTTCCTGAGTAATTCAGAGACACATCCAAGTAACTAAGCACTTGTCCTCTTCTTTAAATGTGTGTTAGATATGAGCTGTTTGCTCCAAAATGCAGAAATGCATTGAAGCAAAAAGTGATGGGGTAGGAAAATATCTGGAAAACCATTTGTCTTTCCAATTCAACAATACTATTTAATGTGTGTGTTTGTGTGTGTGTGTGTGTGTGTGTGTGCGTGTGTGTTTGACTGTGAGTGTTTTCCAGGAAGGAAGTTTGCATGGAAGAAGGTCGGAGTCAGAAGGTATACCTCTGGACTCCTGTTGTGATTCTGAGTCTGGGGTTGTGGATTTGCTCTTGAATGGAACCCTTGGTGCCCTGTAACCCTGGGTCAGGTGTTCAAAACTGCAGCTATTTCAGAAAACCGTCCTTTCTCTTCACACTTCGATTCATGAGTTACACATTCAAGAAGACTGACTCCACACAAATTATTCCAAATTAAATGATATCTATGTTGGACACGCACACTCACTAACTCATGTGCTATTTAGAAGAGTCCAGGAGGGGGCCGGTTATTTCCTATGTCTTCTGGAACACTTGCTTTCACAGAACTGAAGCTCCAGTGCAGCTAGTGTGTGCTGACTGTGTCACAGCGGTGGGGAAGGCTATAGGCCTGGGGGCAAGCGCTCAGGAGTATAAAGGATCAGGCTCTGGGCCAGGCCACGTGCAGACATGCTCATTACCAAGTTAATGGAGGACACTGTGGTGTTTGTGCAAACTGGGGCTCCTCTACTTTCTTTTTCTCTTCTCTTGGTCATGGAGTTATTCACCAGAAAGTAGCAGCATTGCAGGCAGGATGTTTAAGAGACATGGAAGTCAACATGCCTGTGCCAATGTCATTTTTAATGGACTTTTCACAAGCTAAGTCATTTTAAAACACAAGACAGTTATGTTTAAAAACTACTATGTACTGGGCCAAGACAGTCCTGCCTTAGTAGTTTCTGTGAAATCAGGTGCACAGCAGCGGGAAAATCATCTCCTCTCCTATTATGTGAAAGTGAATATGTGGACTGTGATGAATGAGATATTTCTAGGTGTATGATGGAGAGATGATGGAGGAGACATGGATTACAGATAGGTTCTTCAGGGATAGGTGGACAAAACAGTAGATCGAAAAATAGATAGGGAGTAACATTGTTCTTGAGAGCGATTCCTCAGGCCTCCTTCCCTGCTTGGAAGGTCCTAGCCAGAGGTGAATCTTGAGGAGCAATTACTAGCAGGGCAATATTATCAGAAACTTCCTGGCTCCTACAGGGTCACAACCTATCTACTCTTTTCCAAACCAATATTTAACTCTCAGTAGGGCCTCCAGTCTTCCATTGAAAGCCACGATTTCCACAGATGCAGGGGCTGCACAGGGGATGAGCAAGGACTGTGGAGTACTGGAAGCACAGCACATGAAGGATTTTTTCACCTTTCCTCAGAATGCAGTGTCCAGCTGTGCCAACATTAGAGTTGCAAGGTGGGAATACCACGTTCCCAGACCTTCTGTAAATATTCATCGTGCCTCTGCAGCTCTAGCAATTGCACACGCTGCAGCCCAAAGTGTGGAGCTGCACACCTGCCAGCCTGAGCAACTGCACAAAGTGGGGTCCTCCTGGAAGCCTAGGAAAAACTTGTGCTGGCCAGCGTCGCCCCCTGCTGGTCTGAGATCACCGTGCAAGGCTCCTTCCTGTGACTTCCCCCATGGAATGCGAACCAGGTGGGTGGACTTCCTCAGGTGTGGGTAGCACAGGTGGGAGAAGGGCCTCCTGGAGGTGCTGGCCACACCGTGCAGGGAGCTGAATGGGTAATTATGGAGGTTTTCATGAGATAAGATCAAATAATGTGTGCGCTTGTGTGTGTGCGTATGAAAGCACATGTTAATCCAGCAGAAGTTTGGATACCAAAATCTACAGACTGACTTGTATATGTGGATTTTTCTGTGGCTTTTTCCTTCGTCATTCATGCGTGCTGCCCTATTTCCATGTCACTTAAGATTCTTGTCAATTTAGATCAAATCAACAATAAAAGTGACTTCATTGGATGTAGTCATTCAAAATCGAACTCCACTTTGTGAGTTTAAACCCTTTAATTCCAAAAATACTATATCAGTCTTCTTTGATCTGGAATTCCTGGATCCAGGGATGCAAAGGTTGGTAGGTTTTACAAAATGGCTCCAGCCAAAATGACACACACAGGATTTCAGGGCACAGAGGGAACTATTTAGCCCAGTCTCAGAGTCACACCTGGACCCAGACATGACTGTTGTAGGATAGAGAAAATTGCAGGAAGAGTGACAGGTCATTCATCACTAGAGTTTTCAGGGCAGATGGGGCTTTGGAGGACAGCTTGTGGGGTGGGCAAGGTCTGGTCTTCCTCCAGGTAGACCCTCTTTCCTGAAACAAACCCCCAACACACACAGATACTCGAACAACACACACATCCACACATAAGTGAACGACTCTAAATATTGTCTAAGTAAGACAAATGGTTTTCCACCTGTCTTCAGACCTCATCACTTCTGGATCCAATGTATTTTAACTTTTTGAAGCAAGTGACACATATTTATTTTACATTATAAAAGAGAAGAGGATACTTTCTCCACATGTGTGTGGATTCCTCGGGATAGGAAAACAACCAGCTATGCCCACGCATCCTCTATTAAATAAGCAAAGCTAGAGCCATGAGATGCTGCACATCAGTTAACCAAGAAGAGTATTCTACATCGAATTTGAAATTTCCCAAATTGGACTAGGTGCATTTGACAGAAATTAGGAGGACAGTGACCATTCTGGCTTCCCATCAATGCATCAGTATCTACTGTTGGATATGAACTAAGGTGTTATCATCCTCTAACCCTGCTTCTATGCACATCATAAACTCAAAATAGCTTCATCACAATAATTGTATTCTCATAAAAACTTACAAAAGATATTAGGCGTTGTATATGTACCAACTTCACGAGGAGCCTGACAAATTGATTATTGTTATCTCAAGAATAAATATATTTTAAAACCCAATGAGTTCAAGTCTGTAAATCAGTGGCAAAATTACAATTGAAATGAAAAATTATAGGGAAGGGGCAAGATGGTAGAAGAATTGGGGACCTCAGTTCATCTGGATCCTTGAAGCTAGGTAGATGCTACCAAATCATTGTGAACAGCCAGGAAGTCAACATGACGTTTAATAAAAGACTTGCTGGACCTCTGCAAGTAGAAAAGCAACCACCCTCGGCAAGGTGGGAGATGCGAGACGTGAATCCAAAGTGATACATCAGAAGGCAAATGGCAGGGCAGGCAGTTTACACATCACAGGACTGGGAAAGGAAAGGGCCACGGAGCCCACAATTGTAAGCCTTAGCAATCTGATCTGGTGAGAGACAACCTTGCTTGAAAGGAGCTCAGTTGGTGAAATGGGCAGACACTAGTCCGGACACAGTGTCTCAGAATTCCCAGAATTCCAGAAAGAATGGGGATGCCCGAGGGGGTGGCCTTCCCAAATCCTGGGCTGTGGACACTGGTCATGGTCACCAAGAGTACAAGGGGGCTCTCAGCTCAGTTGGCCGTAAAACTGGAGCCACTTTGCCTAGTCGGCTGACCACTCTCCACCTGGGAATTCTGCAAGGGACGGGGAAGTGGGGACCCTGCGCCTTGCCCTGGGAGAGACAGAGGGTGTAGGTGCACCACCGGGGGACAGCCCTCAGTGCAGGGACACTGGAACAAACAGTAACAGGGCAACCCTCTCTCTCCTCCAGGCGGATTGGTCTGGGCATCCACCACAGGAGTCTGCAGCATCTGGCACCCCCAGCAGTGACTCCTGCTTGTCCCTGAGAGCTGACTGAAGAGCAGGAGCCTGATCTCTCTGCTCTGAGACTGGAGATCAGATTCCAGCCATTTTGTGCTGGTCTCCTAAAGTGACACAGGGAGCTTTCAGGGAACGAAGCCACACAGGAAAGCCAGAAAGAGCTCACAAGAGCCAGGCCCCATGGCAAGGGGAGGTATAAACCAGATGAGGAACAGACCCCTGAGCATCAGTGCAGCATGCCCCTCCCTCAGAAGATCAGCTCCGAAGATCCCATGAACACCATGTTTATGGACATCAAAAGACTGCGTATCCCGGGTGTGGGACAACACAGTATACAGAATTTGAGCATTTGCCTAATTATTCTCATACCTGCGGTTTAAAATTTTATGATGCTTTTTTGTCTTTTTCCCCTTTTCACCTGGTTTCATATTTTCTCAACTCTGATTTTAAGGCTTTTGTTAACATCAATTTTTTACATTTATATTTTATAGATACATTCTTCATGTTTGGCTTTTTGTCACTGGAATGAATTTTATGGTTCTCCATCTATAAGTTTTGCTTCCTGACAATTTTGAGATTTAGTGTCTCACGCTCATGGTATATCCATAGCCTATGCCAGTTTGTCCAGATAACTCTGTCTTCCTCCATATCTGGATGGGAGTGGATTTTCCTTTGGGAAGACAGGTTTGGTCTGCTTTGCTTCGCTTTGCTTTGGTTAATGGATGGCAGGGAAGCAAAAGACATGTGAGGTAACTAGAGGGGAGATCACGGGCCTGCTCAGGACTTCTTCAACTAGCCTTTCTCCCTGGTCTCCCTGGGCACATGGAATGAATCCCCTCAACTGCACATGAAATCCCAATTCTGCTGGAGAGCCCAGCCTTAAGGCCCTTTGCTCATGCCTGCCTGCCTCCTCACCCCTGTGCCCTATATACCTGCAGGTCCAAGAATCCTTAGGCTACTACTAGGTCCAATCCCGATGTCCCCTGTGAGGATATGCCTTTCTACCCTTGGACATCTGGGATCTTTATAGGATTCCAGAAAGTAGGGAACATTACTATTACTGCATGCATCCCTTGAGTGCCCAGGAAGCTGCATTTTCCTCAGAAGCCATGAGATAGCATTAGGCAAGTGTTCATGGGATGAGACCAGGGCCTGAGGTTCAAGGGACCAGACTCTGACATGGGTCACATAATGATTGCATGAATGGGAGTTACTTAGGCCTTGGGGGCAGGAGAAGGATCCCACACCGTGGCTTCTCTACTGCCCTCTGACTTTTAACAGCCCAGTGCGCTCACCGAGGAGCTCCTCTAACCTCCACCTACAGGCATCTGCACAGATGGTTTGGTTTCACATGGTGTTGTATTGTTTTGTTTCCATGAGCCCACATCAGAGATATGCCTGAGAATGAGAGACAGAGAGAAAGAGAGAGAGACTCAGAGGGAAGCAACCGGTCCTGGGTCTCATGCTATTGGACCATTATGTGCCCACTTGTCAAACATTGCCTCCTTGGGAAGTCATCTGGAGGGTGAAAAATCTCCATGCTCAGGCCTCAAAAGGAGGCAGCATGAACCAACATTGAAGTGGGTATCGGGATATTTGTAGAGGACAACCATCAACTCATCCCATTACAGACCAACGTGCGACCAAGGCCCTGTGTGGTGCAAATGGCACCCACACTGGATGCTCAGGGATCAATGTTCCCTATGCAGTACTTCATGCAGAACACTGGATGTGCTGGAGACCCTCAATGTCTACGTATCCCCTGAACCGATCAAGCTGCTGTCTCCCCTCAGGTAACTAAGGTTGGAGGAATTAATATAGCTATAGAGAGGTTCAGATTTGCCGAGGAAAAAAAGAAATCAGAAAACAAGATCAAAAGAAAGACATGCACGCTATTCATCGGTGCTAATATTTCATTAAGGGACATAAAACACTACACACAATTCTAAATTAACACTAAAAAATAAACGAACTGCATGGGTTAAATATTGGCAATCACAGTACCCGCAAAGCTACCAGCATTGACACAAGAAAAAAACATCTCAGTAGAAAACACAATGTCCATTTGCAGAGCCCACAGCGGGTGCTAGAAGCTGAAAACCCAAATGCAGACATGTGTAAACCAAAGAGAGCTTAAAGTCTTAGTTTCTATTTCCATTGTAGTGACAAGTGCTCATTCGAAATTCTTTCCATTTCTTGGAGAATCTATTTGAAGAAGAGAAAATTGACATTCCAGAGGGAAGAGTAGCCTTTGCAACAGCCCATGGATTTCCCTAAAGAAAAGTGCAGGGTGTGTTTTGGGGGTGGGTGTCTGTGCATGGCCCCAGGAGCATGAGAGGCAGCACCCTGTGGACCCAAGAATATCCATGCAATGTAGCTGAGCAAGCACTGATTCCCCACATCAGTCCAGGAGTGGGCCACATCCTCAGGTCCACAGACACCCCATCAGGGTGCAGTTCGGTGGAAAAAAAGTATCTGAAGCCAGAAGATGACTCATTCACTCTCAGTATCTTCTGAGGATGAAAAGACCTGTACGTCATCATGGAGGACACTCCAGGTGACACAGACACAGGCTCTGTCCGAGATGGGGGCGGAGGGGGGATGGAGGGTCCTGAGCAGGGCCTGGCTTCTCAAGAGGAAGGAATGAGGGAGCTGCTAGGAACCTGGAGCTCCAGGAGCTTCTGTCCAATCTGGTGAAGACCATTCTCAGGGGCTGAATGGGGGCCAGCACAGAGGGTGGCCGTGGGGGCACGGTGCACTGCTGCAGCCTTTCCAGGTGAGGTGTGGCATGTGTGACCTGGGGGTCATTGCTTGGCAGGAGGGCAAGTGTCTTCCTGGTCTGCGGGGGCATGGCTGTGCATCCAAATGCACATCTGCTTGCCAGAGGACACAGACTCCCTAAAATCCCCGAATGGGCTTCCTCGATGATCCTAGAGCAGTGCTGGGAGGGCCTCCATCGTGGTTTTTTTGGGGGTTCTGGAACTTGTCTAGGGGCATCTGGGCACATTTCTTGCCTGGAGTCTGGAGGGGCATTTGGGAATTGTCTGCCAATGCATTGCTGACAGCTGGTGGGGTGTTCTCCTCAGGACACTTGGGCAGTGCCTGGGTGTGTCAGAGCCCATGGACCTTGGAGCCAACCTGCGGACCCTCATGGGAGACTCTGAAGGCCCTCTTGGATCTCAGCTGCACAAATAGCCCATCAGCCCTGACACAGGGTTGGCGTGCCGGCTGAGCTGTGTCAGCGGTTGGCATTTCCTGGGCATCAGGAGGTCCACCAGGTGGCCTGAGGCAAACTTTAGGGCTACTCAGAGGAGATGTGGAATGGGACCAGAGTCTCATGTCAGGGGCCTCAGTGCAGGGCTGCATCAGCAGGCCAGGCTCAGGGATAGAAGGCCTCCTGGTGGTGTAGACAGGCTTTGGCATATGCGGACACTGTGGGAAAAGAGAAGACTCAGGACACTGTGAGTTTCACCTTGGCACCAAAGCAAAATGAACATTTGTTCAAGAAAGAAACCAACAAATTCCCAAGTTTCTGTAACCTCCCCAGAAAAGGTAAAGACAGAAATGGCAACTGTTGACCAAGGAGTAGGGAATCCTGCTCCAGGACTGGGCGGAACAAATGCATGACAGGATGCTGTTGATGCACTTTTGACATCGGAAGGTCCTGCCACACCTCTATGCTTACTCCCTTGGACCGGCTCTTCCATCTGCTCTGCTCTGGAGGTGATAGGAGTCCTGCTGCTGGAGAGTCACAGTGGCAGCTCCTGAGTGGGGATGGCCAGTGTGGGATGATGTGTCACGAAAGACAGTGGTCTGTTCTTCTCTGAGGATGGTATGTATTTCAGGAGTGACCACCAAGGACCTTCACACATGAACCAGCCCACTGTTTACACACATACAAGACATAAGGCAACATCATGGGCACCAAGGGAAAACTGCGTGCAAAGTCCACGCCATTCAACTGCCACTGGTCAGAGTGGAAGTGGAGCCCTGCCCTCCCCCAGGAGGCAAGTGGAGCCCAGTGAGTCCTCCACAGAGCACAGCAGTGGGAAACAGCGCACACTCACCCTCACATAATCCCAAGATTCTGTGCCTTCCTTCCAGGTGCCCTTCTGCCCCTCTCGGGGTCTCCTGGAGAACCTGTGGAGCAGGGCCTTCCTCTGCTCTGCTTCTTGCCTGCACAAGAAATCAAAGCATGGAAAGGAGAAGGAACTCAATTCCCTGTCTTTCAGCCAGACACCTGCTCTGGGCTTGGCCAACATGGTCCTTTCCCACCTCAGCCATTCTACGCCCATCCCTGCCCCACATCCTAACTACAAGGAGCTGACCAGGTCATCCAAGCAGTTTCTTACATGCAGAGTCTCTGAAAGGGTCTGCCTTGGCATGTGCCTAGCTCCATACATTCACTGGTGCAGGGACACTTCTCGAGCCACAAAACCCCACACCAAGTCAGCAAGGAAGAGCAACATCAAGGAAATGTGGTCCCTGTTAGCCTGGGAGCTCCTCTGCCTGCCTCGCCTCGCCTGACTCTGCCCACATGCTGCACTGCACACAGTGTGCATGCGCACAGACACGGTGTCTGTCGGTATCATGCCTGGCATTCGGGTCAGCAAGCCCCATTACTCACCTTTGTCTCTCTACCTTCTCCCTCTCAGCCTGGTTCAACGGCTCAGCCTGGTGCCGCTGGTCCTGCTGACTCCATTGCTCCACGTTCTCCTTCAGCCCCTTGGAGCCCAGGCCAAGGGGAGGAGGGTGGCACCCCAGTGTTTTATGGGGCATCTGGTGCTTGATGCCTTGTTTCCAAATGCCCCGCAGTCCCTGCACTTTACCTGTGAAGGAAAGGGGGGTGGTCAGTGCATCCACTCAAATGCCAATGAACCTGCCAAGCACTCGGATGGGAGGCCATCCTCAGGGAATGGCACATGGGATGAGGACAGGCAACAACCTATCTGGCTAGTGAGGTGCCAGCATAGTGAAGACCTCAGGATGCATCCTCCCCCAGCCAGTGGTAGGGAGAGGTGGGGAGGAGGGATTGCAGGTGTCAAGTTGAAGACAGGTGGAAACATCATTAAGATTCGGGACAAACACAAGCCTGGATCTGATCTTATGCTGTCTTGGGGCTGATTCTCAGAGCTTCTGAGTGTCCCATGTGTATCCTGCTGGGATTCCAGCTCATGTCAGGATGGACAACAGGGTCTGGTCAATGATCTTCTGGGAACCTAGCCTGTCTCAAGACTCCTGGCAGAACTTCTGTTTCAAAACCCATGCCAGCCTCCACACTTACCCTGGCATCCTCCTGTCTTGTCTGGGAACTCTGAGGACCAGTCCTGCTGTCTGGGGCCTCTTGCCATTCTGGGCTCTCAAGGGTCTGTCAGGCCCAAGCTGGGAGTGACGGGCCACCATCAGTACCACAACCTAGAGGGACAAGTCTGTCTGCTTTAGGAATGGGTTTCCAGTAGCCTGAGGGAAAAGAAACAAGAGAGTCCTATTCACCATGAAATGGGTCTCCTCCCTGTACTGTCTCCCCAAGGAGGCATTAGCGAGTGTCAGGACTATCGTGACAAACACACATTTCCCCCTGTCACTTCTCTTTCCTCCTTCCTGTTTATGCCCTCCTGGCCAAGCCACATCCCTGCTCTGATGGATGCCACCAATAAGGAAGGTTGTTGAGTCTGCCTTGAAGGACTTTTGCTGACACTATCATTAAGTCTCTCCAAAATCCCTTGGGAAGCAAAATCAGGGATGGCACTTCTCCAAATTGAGGTCTAGAGGGATCCACTATGGAAGACTCAAAGTGAACAGGCTTCAGGAAAGTGGAATTCCCTTTCTAATATCTGAATGCCCCAGGTGACACCGGAGGAAACCATGATTATGTCCAAAGTCACTTGGGAAACACATTCTCCTCTACTCCATGATGGAAGCTGCCCATGTGAGCCTATGAACAGTCCCATTTCATGGGCAATGTCCCCAATACAGCCTCACCAAATTTGAAAAAAAAAAAAAAAAATATATATATTTTTTTTTAGCTTGTGGGAACCAGTTAACTCTTCTTTTGAAAAATGTAAGTTTTTTACGAGAGAGAGTGTGTGCATGTGTAAGGGCGAGAGATCACATAAGCTATAGGAAAGACAGATGGAAAAGCAGACACTCCAGTTATCAGGAAACTCAGTGAGAGCCTGGATCCATCTCCAGACCCTGAGATCATGACCTGATCCAACTCAGTCCCTAAAACAATGGAACTGGCAACGTGCCCTGATGCTGTGTCTCCTCTAGGCCTGCAGTGCCCACTGAGACATTTGTGGGCATTCTGTCCCTGCTCGTACACCACCCCACACCAATTTGACACCTGAGTTCCCATTCCATTCGAATAGGAACTTCCAAGAGTCCGGGGCATTCACAGCCATGCCTTGGCGCAGTCTCTGTTCTCAGAAAATGTTAGACCAGAAAGAGTCCTTAACCCATGGAGGAAGGGACAATCCCTCCAAGATTTCCTCACTCTCCCAATGCTCGGTCAGGGAAGGTAGGAACAGTGGTCCGAAAAGCTCACCTGAAGTGGAATTGTGGACTTTACGTCTGTCAGGAGAGGCTGAAAAAGGTCCTGGACAGACTCCACTGCAGGAGACTATGTGTCCAGAGGAATGATCATAAATGGCCTCTTCCGTTCCTCCCGGACATTTATACTGCCCCAAGGTCACGTGACGTTTCAGCCACTTGAAAGACATCCATCAAATCCTCTTAGCTGCAGCAGGGATTGAGCCCATCAGCAGCTGCAAGGAAGCTAATGATGCCCTCATCAGAACGATTTCAATGACTATGTGTGTGTGCCTGGTGTGTGTGTGTGTGTGTGTGTGTCTCTCTGAATGGAGATGTAAGTCCATGCGGATTTGGTGGATACCAAAATTTCTGCAAGTGAAATCATAGTGGTACATTTTAGCGTGGGAATTAACCTCAGGACTCCTGTTTCCTGACTATTGGTATTTTACCAACACTTCTGCTCGATTTAGAGCTAATGGCAATGAAAATGGGGTCAAAGTTTGAGGATATTCATGATGTAATATTCATTTTGTCAATTAAAACTTCCAGTTAAAAACGGAGATATCATAAAGAGCATCCTACACAAAAAAATTTTTGGACTCCGTGGTTACAGAATAGATATCCTAAAATATGGTGGCTTACGGGATGACACATTTATTCTCTTAGTGTCCAGTGATGACGAGTGAACGTCAAGAATTCAGCAGGGCCCCAGTGCTTCTAAAGCCCAGTCACTAACGAAGGCCTGGCAAAATGCTCCTGTTTCTCTTGGCCTCTGTTTAGTAAAGAAGACAAATAGACTTTGGTTTCCACCTTTCCTAAGACTTATCCAAATTCATAAACTGGAAATGGTCATGGTCAAAAGTAGGAATTGTCTTGTCAACTCAAAATTTTCAGCAGACACTACCAATTCTGTAAGCAGAATAAGCCATAATGACATTTCCAAACCACGATCTAACGCAGTGCCTTCCTCCCTGCATCTACAACTGCCAAAACATAATGTGTAAAAAATGTGCAAGCCTACAACATACTCCAATTAAATCAAAAGTATATAATGGATATTGGTGTAGAATTACCTGAGGAACACTTATAATTAGGCATATAAAAACTGGATTTAAGATATAGACTTGCAGGAAAAGGAGTTTTAAAGGAATGTTTCCCAAAGCATAAAACCAGCCAGAGGAATTCTTTTGTTGTAGACCCAAGACACACCTAGGTAGAAAATGATATTCATCAAAACCTTCATAATCTTTGTATATTGGAATCATAGTAGAGAGAGATGAAGGTGTAGAAGCAAAGCAATGGATGCCACGTTCCCAAATAATTGGTTACAGCTACAAACATTCTGGCTGGTGAGGAGAACGTGTTCCTATGTCATATCTCAGCTCCTTTGGGAAAGTGATCTTCCCTGTCCTACAGGACTGACATCTGATACTCCTTGGCTCACTTGTGGTTATTCTAAGGAAAAGGACTTTCAAAAAGATTTCCTCTGAACATAGAAACTCTGAACAAATTCTGTACAGAAAAGTGCAAGGACAGTTAAGGAGGTAGAGAAGAATCTGAAAGTGTTGCCTGTTTTGGGAGGCAAGATTAGGAGGTGGGCTGACCTGAATGTTCTCTATGAGAAAGGGACCACCCCCAAATCCCGTAATCCAATCAAGCGATTAGAGTAGATTAGAGGATTTTGTGCCTTATCCCAGGGCCCAAAAGCCATAAAAGGTGGAGGTAAGGGTCACTATCTGCCATTTGGAAACTGGCTCAGTGAGAGAAGCTTCAGAGAACCTGAAGTTCCTGGTTGAATTTATCTTGTGGACACTGTTTCTGCCGACATGGAGGCTGCCTACCTCCACCACTCAGAGGAGTCTCAGTTCAACGACTCTCCCAAACCCCAATCATGCTGGTCAAAGAGAGGTGGTGCTGAAGTCTACGGAGGACCCTCTCTGCCTGAGAAGACATCCCCTGCATCAAAGACACTTTCCTCCCTGACTGATCCTTTGGCTCCCGCATCAGCAGGGCGGCCTCCCACCAAGACGCCTCTGAGTTGGGAGGGCCTTTCCCAGGTGGGAGCTGGGCTTCAGAACATGGGAAACACTTGCTACGTGAATGCAACCCTACAGTGTCTGACCTACACAGAGCCCCTTGCCAGCTACATGCTGTCCAGAAGCATGGGACAGCCTGTAGGAAGCAGACATCCTGCATGCTGTGTACTCTGCAGGCTCACATGACCCGGGTTCTCTGCCATCCTGGACGTGTGCTCCTACCCCTTCCACTCCTGCTCGCCGCCTTCCACACACACAAGCAAGAAGATGCCCATGAGTATCTCATGTTCATTCTGGATGCAATGCAGCAAGCATGCTTGCCTGAGGACAAGCCCTCAGACTCTCAGCATGCTCAGGACAGCACCCTCATCCAGCATATCTTTGGGGGGTACTGGAGGTCACAAATCCAGTGTCTCCACTGCCAAAGCATTTCCAGCACTCTGGAACCTTACCTGGACATCAGCCTGGACATCGGGGCTGCTCAGAGTGTCAGCTAAGCTTTGGAGCAGTTGGTGAAGCCCGAAATGCTTGAAGGTGAAAATGCCTACCATTGTAGTAAGGGTCTAGAGAAAGTGCCTGCGTCCAAGGTGTTGACTTTGCACAGTTGTGCAAAAGTCCTCATCCTGGTCTTGAAACGATTCTCAGACTTCACAGACAACAAAATGACTAAGGAGGTGCAATATCCTAAGTGCCTTGACATGCAACACTACCTGTCTGAGCAGAGGGCAGGACCCTTGGTTTATGTGCTCTATGCCGTGCTGGTGCATGCTGGGTGGAGTTGCCACAGTGGACGTTATTTCTGTTTCGTAAAGGCAGGAAATGGCCAGTGGTATAAAATGGATGATGCTAAGGTCAGCGCCTGCGTTGTGACTTGTGCCCTGCGCCAACCTGCCTATGTCCTCTTTTATATGCAGAAGACCGATATGGAAAGAGACCTTGTGAGTGGGTCAGTCGAGGGAGGAATCGCATCTCCCGAGGCAGACCCCGCGGAGGTGGGTGAGGCCTCAGGAGAGAGCAGAAGAGATCCCACTGTGAACCTTGCTGAGTCGGAGGAGCATGGGGAAGAGACCTCAAGGCAACAAACCACATTAGACCAGGGGAGATGCCTCCAAGAACGCAACCGACCTAAGCCTGAACTTCATGTCAGGAGAAGAGAAATTGCTCTTCCTGAGAATGCAGTCATCCTTCAGCACTCCAAATACAGACATGAGATGCCCAAGAAGCATCCTCAGCAAACCATGGACCTGCTCCACACTGCAGCTGGGATGATCCCACCTCACGTGGCCGGGGATGTGGCCAAAGTCCCGCATGTGCCAGGGAGAGCCAGACCAACCAAGAGGACGAGCAAGAATGGACAGAGGTCTAGGGAAGCAGTGCAGGGATGTGTCTACTAACTTTGTTGCACATGGACACACACACACACACACACACACACACACACACGGTGTCACTCACTCACCAAACCCAAACACAGTCCCACACTGGAAATATTTGGTGTTGTGTGAAATGTGTGTTCTGCATGTATGGAAGAACCATCTATCTGGGTGTGTTCATGGGCTATGGCCTTCGACTGAAACTAGAGGACACTGACATTTAAAGCGGGTTCATTGTCATGATCTTATATTGGAATAGTGTGGATTCATATGGGGTCTATCCAGGAACCGGCCTCTCTTTCAGCCTTGGGGAGAGTAGGGGCAACTTGCAGGTGAGAGGCAGTGAGCAGTCAGGATTGAGAGTGGATATGATGCTGAGGACCTGGATTTGAAGTATGTTCGACCCTCTCATCATGCTCCCTACTTCCCATTGCTTATCTTCTATTTATATCGAAAAAATATTTGCCTGAACAGAAGTATGCGTGGGGCCTTGCCAGCGATGTGTTTTTGTCATTGCTTGGAAATGGTAAGAAAGGAATTAAATGCTTATTTTGGGGAGATAACTGCATCCAGCCTGATTGAATCACATTGATTATATTATGTTCCCTTCACTATCTCCTACATTAAGACGGCAGAGAAGGAAACTGACAGGGACTCTTATTCCAAGGGGAAATGCCCAGCCTCCCACTGAACATAAGTTTATATGAATATTTTGCTACCATCTGCTATGTGGCACCTCCTGACACAGAAGAAGTGGACTCTGGATTTCAGACTAGTTCAAATTCTAAAAAATGTAGATAAATCATCCTGGCAAATTGTACATTGGTTGTAAGCAGAAATGAATGAGTTAATCTGAAATTGTTTTATAAATGTCTGAATTTCTGTATGGAGGTTCCTCAAAGAGTTAAATTAGACCTGCCCTACGATCCAGCAATTGCACTGTTGGGGATTTACCCCAAAGATACAGATGTAATGAAACGCCGCGACACCTGCACTCCAATGTTTCTAGCAGCAATGTCCACAATGGCCAAACTGTGGAAGGAGCCTCAGTGTCCATCAAAAGATGATGGATAAAGAAGATGTGGTCTATGTATACAATGGAATATTACTCAGCCATTAGAAGTGACAAATACCCAGCATTTGCTTCAACGTGGATGGAACTGGAGGTTATTATGCTGAGTCAAGGAAGTCAATCGGAGAAGGACAAACATTATATGTTCTCATTCATTTGCGTAATATAAATAACAGTGAAAGGGAATATAAGGGAAGGGAGAAGAAGTGTGTGGGGAATATCAGAAAGGGAGAAGGACATAAAGTCTCCGAACTCTAGGAAATGAACTAGGGGTGTTGGGGGGGGAGGAGGGCGTCAGATGGGGGTGAATGGGTGACGGGCACTGAGGGGGGCACGTGACGGGATGAGCTCTGGGTGTTATTCTGTAAGTTGGCAAATAGAACACCAAAAAAAATAAATTTATTATAAAAAATAAATTTATTATAAAAAATGAATTTCTGATTTGAAAAAAGATCCATCCAGAGTTCTGCAAATTACACCATGTTTTCTCCTAGAAGACATTTTCTGTACTTGTTGATATTATTTTTCTAAAACTGTTATGGGAAATATTGCATCTGCTTTGTTCATTTTTGAACTAAAATGTTATTAGGAAGTTGTGTGTTTTTTTATTCTTAATAGAAGACTGCAACATATTATTTGGTGTGCTTGCTTTTACTCCCCAGTATTTCAGGTCCTTGAAATAGTTATTTTATTTTCAGGCTGGTTCCTCACAGAGGCTTCTTTGCCTGTTTACCCTGAGTGGAATTCCCACAGCCACCTCTAGGTCACCTGCAGCCTAAATTCATATCCTCTCCCTATGGGAATGTCTCACTCCTACTCACTGGATCAATATAGGGGAAGCGCCAGGAGCCATTTAAGAGGAAATGCAATGGGACATAAGCATATTATTCTTCAGGGTCTCTTCAGTTATGAGGGCTCTGACCAGGAAGAAGTGTGTGTGAAAAATTAGGTGGGGGGAGTAGATTTGAACCAGGAGCACACCATCTCTGGCCAAGGCTAATAGAGACCCCTGGGAGGGATGACCAGGAGATGGTTGGATAGCACATTGTGGGGACTGTGGAGGCTGGACAGCCAGCAGATGAATTCTCTGGGTAGGTGTCTGGAGGTCAATGCTCATCCTGTCCAGGTATCCATTAGTCACTTAAGGGGTGTCTCTCAATATCAAGATCTATTAGTCATGAGGACAGACCAAAGAATCTGCATAGCCTCCCACAGAATGGATTCCCCAGTCCTTTCCAGGGAACCCGGAATTGCCAATACTGGATGCAGTTCTAGGGAGACCTCCAACCTGTTTCCAGGTTATAATGTGTTGAGTCCGGGCTCCATCAACCTGTGGCAAGATGTCAGGCTGGAAATGTTTTCACAAGAGGGATCTGGGCTGAAACTGGGATTTGGGGACAGCCCCAAGGCTAGATTCCATGGTGGTATGTGGAGGTTTAATCTGGGAGGCCACATCGAATCAGTGGTCTGTGAGGTTGACAACGAGGGTAGGTTCCTGGCCATGGTGGGTGAATGTAAGCTGAAGGGATTACTTGACTTCCCTTCCTGAGCTTTTGTGTTGTCCAGCAAGAGAAAACAAAGTCAGGGCTTTTCACAGCAGATATCCTAGTGCATGTGTGTCTCGTGACAGGTTTGAGCTCATGCAGGAGACTTTTGGAAACAGCTTCCAGAGAGATTGCCTCCTCACATGTGGAATGCATCATACCATTACCAACTGCTCTAATAGAAGATACCACCGATAGACCACATCTTACCTCTGCCTCTCCACTTGTTGGCAATCAACCACAGTAAGGGCATGGAGATAAGAAAAATCCATCCACAGTGATATTATTAAAAGTGCGCATTTTACTGGGAAAAGAAACCCAACCGAGTGGTGATAAGGGGACATAGAATACATTAGCCTCTTGTTACCAGAGGGCGAGATGAGAAGGTTTCAATACAGTATTTTAGTTTGTTTAGCGGAAGCCATTGCATTCACACTTCTGGCAGCGGACAGAGCTAATCCTGTCTTTAAAATTTTTAGTGATAGTGTGTGTGATACACAATTTGGAACCTTTATGGAATCAATACATTTTGTTGTATTTGGGATTTTTCTGTTTGGAGACATCTAAGTAAATCAGTTCCATGTGGTGGCTCTAGCATGTTGGGTCTCACATGTCAGGGATCATAAAGAAGCAAAGAATTGAAGGAAATATGGTACCTGAAGACTCCATAAGCAAGGAAGGGAACTCAGGGAGAGAATGGAATTTTAAGAAATCCCACACAGAGTAAGAGCAAGGGAGTGAAGATACTCTGGTTCATAGACGTGAGACAGTAGTGGATAAGGAAAAGCTCCACTGTAGGAACTAATCCGATGCCATTTCCTTCCAATGTGGCTGCTTTCGCAGTTGGGGTGTTCTAGAAAATGTCTGGTCGAGGGCCTTACTGTTCTATGCTTCTTAAATGGAAATGAAAAATAGTGTGAAACATGTTGGTCTCAGGAATATGGGAGGCAGCTCAGAACCCAGCAGCATGGCTGCTGGGTAATCTCCTTGAGAATCTCTCTCCTTCTATTTTTCAGCCCCCACTCTCCTGCTACTCTGTGGTTTCTCTCTGCTTTCTTCCTGTCTCAAATCAATCAATTAATCTATCAATCTATCTATCAATCTATCTATCTACTATCTATCTATCTATTTATCTTAAACAAGAAACAAACAATGAAACATGTTTGCATCTTTGCATCAATGTTCCCACATCCAAGTCAATTAGATCCGTGGAGTCCAGTGTTACTCAGTATTTCATGGTGTGGGAAGTATTGAAGTCCTTTGGACTTTGCTACACTGACCTCCTCTCTCACATCCAATCCACCTTCCAACTCAGGGACATTGTGCAGACTTCTCCAACAATGTGGTTTAGTTTTTGGGTCTGCCATGCACAGTCTGGGTCCCTGCTCAGTGAGAAGCTCCATCTCACTCTCCAACTGGCACAGATCTATCGCCTTAGGTTTCTATCTCAATTGGATTAATGAATAAATAAAATGTCAAAAAACACCCTGATATTTTCTCTACACGATTCAAACGGTCACATTATTTTCTAATAACTGTGATACGTGCATGTTATACTCCATTCTGAAAGGAAATAATTGAAACCTTAAATGCATGCATATTGACCAGTTTAAAACACCATGAGAATGATCGCCCAAATGATAAGAATCTGCATAATCATGCATTAATTACCTTTCAACAATGGATTTAGTCAATCTACCCCTAAGAAATATAATTGTAACCTAGCATCCATTAGTTAACCTCAAAGCCCACAATCATTCAGTTGAGAATGTCTTTCTGAGGTGTCACCCAAGGACCAAAATTGGAGTGGAAGTGATCTGAAATCCTGTGCCCACCTCTTCTTTGTCAGGAGATTGTCACACAGATGGATGATAGTATAGTGTTCTGGACAGGTTAGAGTTGCTGGGATATGGAGCAATTCCCTGAGGGAGAAGGGTCCTTGCCGGTCATCTTCTCTTCAGTCAAAGGGAGGGCGGTGGATTGTGAAAGGACTGTGATTTAATCAACATGATCTAACCAGGCAGGATGCATTTAACTCCTGAAATAGAAGCATTTCATTCCTCTTTGCATTTCCAAAAATTATCAAGCGTTTCCATATTTATAGGTTGACTTTCTCAATATTTTTTTGTGCACCTAATTTCCTGAAAAGAAGTGTGTTGTCATACAAGGCTGTAAGTCATCGTCTTACACGGTAGTTTGTCATTTCTTTGTGTAGGTGCCCTGTTTTTTCAAATTGGTGCTGGTTGTATATTACCAAAAACGTTGCTACCAAGACTCCACTCAGGCTTACTTGGACAAATAGTCTTTCAATATCAAGAGAAGGTAAGCAATGGGATGAGGGGAGCATGAGGACACGTCAGACATGCTCACACCGACTCCAGGCCCTAAGCATCATTTCCACCCTCAATGCTGGCTGCTCACTGCTTCTAATCCTTTCACCTGCAAGTTGCCCCTTTGTTCTCCAAGGCTGAAAGAGGGGAGGTTTCACCCAATGTACATTCAACTGTCCCTAAAGGCATCTATTATTAATGTTTGCTATGAACCTAGATATTAAAATCCTCTAACAATGTGTCTATGTACATAATAAACTCAAAATATCTTTTGCACAATAGTCTATCTTTCACAGGAACTTACAGTAGACATTAGGCATTTTGTATGTATCAACTCCCCAAGGAAACTTTTAAAATTGATTATTGTCATCTCAAGAATAAATCTATTTTATAATTGAATGGAGTTAACTATGTAAAACAGTAACAAAATACATTTAGAAAATAAATATTATAGAGAAGGGGCTAGCTGGTAGAAGAATAGGGGACCTCATATCACCCGTCATTAGAACTTAGGTAGATACCAATCAAATCATTATGAATGTCCATGAATTCAAACTTTCCTGTAGGATAAGAATTGCTAGAATGCTGCAAGTAGGAAAGAACTACATTCTTTTTTTTATAATAAATTTATTTTTTATTGGAGTTCAATTTAACAACATACAGAATAACACCCAGTGCTCATCCCGTCAAGTGCCCCCCTCAGTGCCCGTCACCCATTCATCCCCACCCCCGCCCTCCTCCCTTTCTGCCACCCCTAGTTCATTTCCCAGACTTTGGAGTCTTTATGTTCTGTCTCCCTTTCTGATATTTCCCACACACTTCTTCTCCCTTCCCTTCTATTCCCTTTCACTATTATTTATATTCCCCAAATGAATGAGACCATATAATGTTTGTCCTTCTCCGATTGACTTCCTTCACTCAGCATAATACCCTCCAGTTCCATCCACGTTGAAGCAAATGGTGGGTATTTGTCGTTTCTAAAGGCTGGGTAATATTCCATTGTATATGTAGACCACATCTTCTTTATCCATTCATCTTTCTATGGAAACCGAGGCTCCTTCCACAGTTTGGCTATTGTGGACATTGCTGCTAGAAACATCACGGTGCAGGTGTTCCGGCCTTTCATTGCATCTTTATTTTTTTTTTATTTTTATTTTTTTTCATTGCATCTTTATCTTTGGGGTAAATCCCCAACAGTGCAATTGCTGGGTCATAGGGCAGGTCTATTTTTAACTCTTTGAAGAACCTCCACACAGTTTTCCAGAAGGCTGCACCAGTTCACATTCCCACCAACAGTGTAAGACGGTTCCCCTTTCTCCACATCCTCTCCAACATTTGTGGTTTCCTGTCTTGTTAATTTTCCCCATTCTCACTGGTGTGAGGTGGTATCTCATTGTGGTTTTGATTTGTATTTCCCTGATGGCAAGTGATGCAGAGCATTGTCTCATGTGCATGTTGGCCATATCTATGTCTTCCTCTGTGAGATTTCTGTTCATGTCTTTTGCCCATTTCATGATTGGATTGTTGGTTTCTTTGGTGTTGAGTTTAATAGGTACTTTATAGATCTTGGAAACTAGCCCTTTATCTGATACGTCATTTGCAAATACCTTCTCCCATTCTGCAGGGTGTCTTTTAGTTTTGTTGACTGTATCCTTTGCTGTTCAAAAGCTTCTTATCTTGATGAAGTCCCAATAGTTCATGTTTGCTTTTGTTTCTTTTGCCTTCGTGGATGTATCTTGCAAGAAGTTACTGTGGCCGAGCTCAAAAAGGGTGTTGCCTGTGTTCTCCTCTAGGATTTTGATGGAATCTTGTTTCACATTTAGATCTTTCATCCATTTTGAGTTTATTTTTGGGTATGGTGTAAGAGAATGGTCTAGTTTCATTCTTCTGCATTTCGATGTCCTATTTATCCAGCACCATTCATTGAAGAGACTGTCTTTTTTTTCCCCAGTGGATATATTTCTTGCTTTGTCTAATATTAGTTGAACATAAAGTTGAGGGTCCACTTCTGGATTCTCTTTCTGTTTCATTGATCTATGTGTCTGTTTTTGTGCCAGTACCACACTGTCTGGATGACCGCAGCTTTGTAGTACAACAAGAAATCTGGCAATGGGATGCCCCCAGCTATGGTTTTATTTTTAAAAATTCCCCTGGCTATTCGGGGTCTTTTCTGACTCCACACAAATCTTAAGATGATTTGTTCCAACGCTCTGAAGAAAGTCCATGCTATTTTGATATGGATTGCATTATATGTGTAAATTGCCCTGCGTAGCATTGACATTTTCACAATATTTATTCTTCCAATCCGTGACCATGGAATCTTTTTCCATCTCTTTGTGTCTTCCACAATTTTTTTCAGAAGTGTTCTGTAATTTTTAGGATAGAGATCCTTTACCTCTTTGGTGAGGTTTATTCCTAGGTATCTTATGCTTTTGGTTGCAATTGCAAATAGGATGGATTCCTTAATTTGTCTTTCTTCACTCTCATTGTTAGTGTATACAAATGCCACTGATTTCTGGGCATTGATTTTGCAGCCTGCCACACTACCAAATTGCTGTATGAGTTCTAGCAATCTTGGTTGGAGTCTTTTGGGCTATCTATGTACAGTATCATGTCATCTGCGAAGAGGGAGAGTTTGACTTCTTCTTTGCCAATTCGAATGCCTTTGATTTCTTTTTGTTGACTGATTGCTGAGGCTAGGACTTCTAGTACTATGTTGAATAGCAGTGGTTAGAGTCAACATCCATATCTTATTCCTGATCTTAGGGGAAAGGCTTCCATGCTTCTCTATTGAGAATGATATTTGCTTAGATGGCTTTTAAGATGCTGAGGAATGTTCCCTCTATCCCTAGTCTCTAAAGAGTTTTGATCAGGAATGGATGCTGTATTTTGTCAAATGCTTTCTCTGCATCTATTGAGAGGATCATATGCTTCTTGTTTCTCTCTTGCTGATATGATCAATCAGATTGATTGCTTTACCAGTGTTGAAACAGCCTTGCATACTGGGGATAAATACCACTTGGTCATGATGAATAAACTTCTTAATATATTGTTGAATCGTACTGGCTAGTATTTTTGTTGAGAATTTTTGCATCTCTGTTTATCAGGGATATTGATCTATAATTCTCCTTTTTGGTTGGGCCTTTGTCTGGTTTTGGAATTAAGGTGATTCTGGCCTCATAGAATGAGTTTTTTTTTTAATTTATTTTTTATTGGTGTTCAATTTACTAACATACAGAATAACCCCCAGTGCCAGAATGAGTTTAGAAGTATTCCTTCTCTTTCTATCTTTCCAAACAGCTTTAGGAGAATAGGTATGGTTTCTTCTTTAAACGTTTGATAGAATTCCCCTGGGAAGCCATCTGGCCTTGGACTTTTGTGTCTTGGGAGGTTTTTGATGACCGCTTCAATTTCCTCCCTGCTTATTGGCCTGTTCAGATTTTCTATTTCTTCCTGTTCCAGGTTTGGTAGTTTGTGGTTTTCCAGAAATGTGTCCATTTCTTCTAGATAGCTTAATTTATTGGCGTATAGCTTCTCCTAATAAGTTTTTTAATCCTTTGTATTTCCTTGGTGTTGGTGGTGATCTCTCCTTTCTCATTCATTATTTTATTAATTTGAGTCTTCTCTCTCTTCTTTTTAATAAGGCTGGCTAATGGTTTATCTATCTTATTAATTCTTTCAAAGAACCACTCCTGGTTCTGTTGATCTGTTCCACAGTTCTTCTTGTCTCTATTTCATTGAGTTCTGCTTGATGTTTTATTAAATCTCTTCTTCTGCTGGGTGTGTGATCTATTTGCTGTTTTTTTTTTTCTCAGCTCCTTTAGGTGCAAGGTTAGCTTTTGTATTTGGGTTCTTTCCAGTTTTTGGATGGATGCTTGTATTGCGATGTATTTCCCCCACATGACTGCTTTTTCTTTATCCCAAAGATTTTGAATGGTTATATCTTCATTCTCATTAGTTTCCATGAATCTTTTTAATTCTTCCCTAATTTCCTGGTTGACCCTTTCATCTTTTAGTGGGATGGTCCTTAAGCTTCACGTGTTTGAAATATTTCCAAACTTCTTCTTGTGATTGAGTTCTAGTTTCAAAGCCTATGGTCTGAAAATATGCAGGGGACAATCCCAATCTTTTGGTAGTGTTAAGACCTGGTTTGCAACCCAGTACGTGGTCTATTCTGGAGAAAGTTCCATGTGCACTTGAGAAGAATGTGTATTCAGTTGCATTTGGATGTAGAGTTCTGTAAATATCTGTGAAATCCATCTGGTCCAGTATATCATTTAAAGCTCTTGTTTCTTTGGAGATGTTGTGTTTAGAAGACCTATTGAGTGTAGAAAGCACTAGGTTGAAGTCACCAAGTATAAGTGTATTATTATCTAAATATGTCTTAACTTTGGTTATTAATTGATATACTTGGCAGCTCCGACATTCTGGGCACAAATATTCATGATTGTTAGGTCTTCTTGTTGGATAGATCCTTTAAGTATGATATAGTGTCCCTCTTCATCTCTTACCACAGTCTTTGGGATAAACTTTATCTGATATGAGGATGGCTACCCCTGCTTTCTTTTGAGGACCGTTTGAATGGTAAAAGGTTCTCCAACCTTTCATTTTCAGGCTGTAGTGTCCTTACTTCTAAAATGAGTGTCTTGTAGACAACAAATAGATGGGTTTTGCTTTTTTATCCAGTCTGAAATCCTGTGTCTTTTGATGGGATCATTAAGCCCATTCACGTTCAGAGTTACTATTGAAAGATATGAATTTAGTGTCATCATAATACCTATTTAGTCCATGTTTTTGTGGGTTCTTTGTGCGTCCTCTTTCTTTTATAGAGTCCCCTTAATATTTCTTGTAGAGCTGGTTTGGTGGTCATAATATCTTTCAGTTTCTGCCTATCTTGGAAGCTCTTTATCTCTCCTTCTATTCTGAATGAGAGCCTTGAGGATAGAGTGTTCTTGGCTGCAGGTTCTTCTCATTTACGACCCTGAATATATCCTGCCAGCTCTCTGGATTCCCAGGTCTCTGTGGTGAGGTCTGCTGTTAATATAATATTTCTCCCCATAAAAGTTAGGGATCTCTTATCTCTTGCTGCTTTAAGGATTTTCTCTTTATCTTTGGAATTTGCAAGTTTCACTGTTAGGTGTCGAGGTGTTAAACAGTTTTTATGGATTTTGAGGGGGGGGCTCTCTCTATCTCCTGGATCTGAATGCCTGTTTTCCTCCCCAGGTTAGGGAAGTCTCAGCTATGGTTTGTTCAAATACACTTTCTTTCTGGTTCTCTCTCCCTTTGGGCTCCCTCGGGAACCCAAATTAAACGTAGATTTTTCCGGCATCCCTGGGTGGCGCAGTGGTTTAGCGCCTGCCTTTGGCCCAGGGCGTGATCCTGGAGACCCAGGATTGAATCCCATGTCGGGCTACTGGTGCATGGAGCCTGCTTCTCCCTCTGCCTATGTCTCTGCCTCTCTCTCTCTCTCTCTCTCTCTCTCTCTCTGTGTGTGTGACTATCATAAATAAATAAAAATTAAAAAAAATAAACGTAGATTTTTCCATCTGAGGCTGTCATTTATTTCCGTTAACCTATCCTCATGATCTTTTTCTTTAATTTTGATTTATTTATGATAGTCACACAGAGAGAGAGAGGCAGAGACATACGCAGAGACATAGGCAGAGGGAGAAGCAGGCTCCATGCACCGGGAGCCTGATGTAGGATTCGATCCTGGGTCTCCAGGTCGCGTCCTGGGCCAAAGGCAGGCGCCAAACCGCTGCGCCACCCAGGGATCCCGTCCTCATGATCTTTTCATTGTTTTTCTCTTTTTCCCTCAGTTTCCTTCCTTGCCATCAACTTGTAATCTATGTCACTCACTCGTCCTTCTACGTCATTAACCCTTCTCGTCGTTAGGACCTCCAGTTTGGATTGCATCTCATTTAATTGATTTTTAATTTTGGCCTGATTAGATCTAAATTCCGCAATTATGAATTCTCTTGAATCCTTTATGCTTTTTCCTGGAGCCACCAGTAGCTTTATAATTGTGCTTCTGAATTGGGTTTCTGACATTGAATTTTAACTCTGTGACAGAGAGGACTATTTCTAATTCTTTCTTTTGAGCTGTGTTTTTCCTTCTAGTCATTTTGCTCAGTGCAGAGTAGCCAAAAACAAGTTGTACTGGAAAAAGGAGAAAAAGAGAGAAAGAAAGAAAGAACGAAAAAAGAAAATAAAGGGGAGGGGAACAAACAGAAAAGAAAAAACAAGGGGGAGTATCTTCTGATTCTATGTACTGTAAATCCCTCGACTTCCCCTGGAACTTTCCAGTGCTGCTTGGTCAATAACTTGCTTTTCCCTTGTCCTTCTAGCTGGCCTTCTGTGGGAGGGGCCTTCTGTGCTGATTCTCAGGTGTGTGCACCTGGGGGAGCTGCTCAGCCCCCTGCCAGGTGCACAGCTCAGTGGGTGCTGTTTATCCTGTGAGGCCCCTGCTCAATCCCAGGTACAAGACAATACCAGGAGGAACAACAGTGTCGGTGGCCAGTTGTCCATCCCTGGAGTCAACTCCTGTAGTAACTACCACAGCTCCCAGTCCACAGGGGCCTGGATGCTCCGGGGGCGAGGGGCGCCAATCTGCACAGCTCTGGGGCCAACCGGCAGGAGCGCCTTGCTGTCCTGTGTCCTCCCGGCCTCTGCCTGTGGA
Source organism: Canis lupus baileyi (assembly GCF_048164855.1). Lineage (NCBI taxonomy): Eukaryota > Metazoa > Chordata > Mammalia > Carnivora > Canidae > Canis > Canis lupus. The sequence goes on from NC_132860.1 coordinate 24,508,754, forward strand.
GCGCAGGATCCTGGGCTGTGTTCCCCGGCACCCTGGGCTCTGCAGCCTGTGCCGCTAGAATCGCGCTCTTGGGCCATGGAACCCCCTCTGCGTGGAGCCACCACCCAAGCTACTCCTGGGAAGGCGGGCGTGGGCTGCAGCCCTTTAGGGAGCTCGTCCACAGGGTGTGGTGCGCTCTGCCCAGGGCACAGGTCCTCTGTTAGTGCCCCTGGGAGCCTGAGGGCATCCCTGCCCCTCCTGGGATCCTGCCTGAGCTCTCCGCGAGCGCCTTTCCATCCGGGAAGATTGGTAAAGCTCCCGCTTCTCATGGTAAATTTTATATCACGTGCATTTGATCAATTTTTTTTTAAAGGAATAAAGAACAAACCAAGTAGGCACTGCATTATAATGCTCTCACACAACGCTCCACCTATCTCCCCTTTTGCCACTTATCTTCAAGGGTCAGTGGAAATGCCGATCTTCATCTTTTTGAGGGCGAATTACTATCATGCTCCATAGTCAGCCACCTACTACTTTCTTAATGAGTTTTCTATGCCAATTAATCTGTAGTGTTCTATATTTTCCATCTCTCACTATCTTCTATAACTTTTCATTTATCTAAGTCTGTTCAAGCTTGTAAAAATCCTTCATCCATCTATGGTCTTCTTAGTGATGGCCTATTTCTCTCCCTGCCTTCACTGAGGAGTTTCCAGAAATAATATACACTGTAGCTCTACCACTTATTTGTCCCTTTATCCTCAAGCCACTGTAGCAGGTTCTCAGCTTTCTTCATTGGACTTCAACTGTTTTTTCTAGGGCCACTATGCTCTTGGCTGCGTTTGAAATTTTTAATCCTTAGAGGACCTGGGCACTTCAGTAATTTGACATTGTTGTTCATGTAACACCCAGTCATTACACCACCTCTCTTGGTTTTAATAGTTTCTGTAAAGTTCTCTAGGTCCATCTTGCTTTAGTGTATGTAGTTCTTTCCCATAACTTCTACAGAGTTTGTCTTCATTGGTTTTCTCTTGTAAATGTACTCTCTGAGGTTGTTCACTCACACTGTTAGACTAAAATGGCATGTATACATTGATAACTTCAAAATGTTCAGGTGACTTTTGCCTGGAAATTCACACCTATGTGGGCACTTAAGATTCATGGAAATCTTTAGGTGGTTTTCCCTTACTCATTTCATATACAACATATTCAAAACTGAATGCTTTGATTTTTATTATTATATATTATCTATTCATAGAATCTTATGATATAATGGTGCTTAAAAGTCTGTCAGTGTAGGAAAAATTATCAAAATGTATAAGATTAGTTGAATTACTTTGAATTTGAGAGTAAAAATGTTTATATATGTGTGTGTGTGTGTGTGTGTTTTGTAGAGACACAGAAATGCTTAAAATAGAGTAAAATGTATAGAACTACTATAAATATTCTTTGACGTTTGGTGCATACTTAAAAAATTTATTTCAGGTTCTAACTAGAGGTGGAATTGCTATGTCAAAAAGGTGCTCACCTTTGTTAAAAATTGCCAAAAGGGTTGCAATGTGGCTGTACTCAGTCCTGGGTTCTCCAAATGACCCACATTTTCACCACTACTTAGTGTTGTTACTGTATTTGATTTTAGTTATACTAATAAGTTTTTATTAGTATCTCATTCTGATTTTTTTCTTATGAATAATAAGAAATTGTATTAACCATTAATGGTAATTAGGTAAAAGCAATAGATAAATGGTTAATACCCATGGGTTAATACCCATTCATCTACTGCCTTTAGTCAAGTGCTTGTTCATTATTTTTTCTTTTTTTTTTCAAGTGCTTGTTTAAATCATTTCCTTAAATTGTTAGTGAATTACTTGTCTTTTCATTAAATGATTGTGGGACTTTATTTTTCAGTTACATGCATTGTGAATATTTTCTCCATCTGTGACTTGCCTTTTCAAATATATAAGGCTGTCATTTGAAATTGATGTTTTTTATCTTGATGATCAATTTTTTTCTTTTCTATCTAATGCTTTTTGCAGAGTAAGAAATCTTTCCATTTCTCAAGTTCATAAAAATATTCTATTTTTTCTTTTAAAAAAATCTATACAGCTTTGGCTTTTTTTTCAGGTTATTATAACTCAAAGGTTTTTCTTTGAGGTAAGACTAGGAGGTGATACCCTTTCATTGAGGTAGGAGTTGAGGTGCATTTTGTTTTCATACAATTAGTTTAGTGCCATGACATTTTTCTGTCCCTTAATTTCATTGATCTCCACTGCAAATGAACTATGCTTGGAACTACTTCTGCTTTCTTTATCATTTCTCAATAATGTACTGATCTATCCTAATATAAAAACAAGGCCACAATGTAGGATGCTGCTGGATCCCTGTCTAGATAAAACATTTATTAAAATTATATTTAAAATCCATGGCTTATGTAGAGACATTTATAGATGAAGACTTGAAATAATGGATAAAAATGTATTTAATGTTGTATTAGTTTTCTAAAGCTGCCATAACAAAGTACAACAAACTAAATAGATTTAACAACAGAAATGTATTGTGTCATAGTTCTGGAGTTTAGAAGGCCAGGATTAAAGAATCATCCAGGTTGGTTTCTTCTGTTGGCTATGAAGATGAATCTGTTCAATGCCTTTCTCTGCCTTCTGGTGGTTTGCTGGAAACTTGACTAGAGACACATCATCTTTTTTTTTTAAGATTTTAATTTTATTTATTTAATCATGAGAGACACAAGGAGAAAGGAAGAGACATAAGCAGAAAGAGAAGCAGGGTCCCTGCTGGGAGCCTGATGCGGGACTCAATTCCAGGACCCTAGGATCATGCACTGAGCTGAAGGCAGACAGGCAACCACTGAGCCACCCAGGCCTCCCTGGAGATACATCATCTTGATCTCTGTCTTCTTACCCTCATGGCATTTCCTCTCTGTTTATATGTCTCTGTGTCAAATTTGCCCTTTATAAAAGGACACCAGTCACATTGGAGTAGGGCCTACCCTACTCCACTATGACTACATCTTCACTAAACTACATCTTTAATGACCCTATTTCCAAATAAGGTTATATTCTGAGGTACTAGGGATTAGAACGTCAACATGTGAATTTGAGGGGGGAACACAATTCAAACCATAACAATTCTCCAATCAATGCACATACATTTTCTTGCCTTTATGTAGTGGTTAGGACCTTTGTTATAATGTTGACATCAGTAAGGTACTCCCTGAAGATTGAGGAAGCAGAGCATAGACCAAATTATTTCCCCTCTACCCAGATTTGATTTCCTTATTTGAATGTGGTAATGAACCATTAATGCTGGAGCAACTGGCAGTGAGAACACCTGGCTCAGGTATGTAAGAAATGAGGCAGGCAAAAGCCATCTGGTGTTACACCTTCTGAGGCCCAACAGAAGGAGGTTTCCTCTTCAACATTATGGTTGGAAGTTCTGCTTCTTGAGGTGATGCAGAAAAGAAAAAAGATTTTAATTATAATTAGGGGGCAGAGTCTGAACTTAGGGAAGTCAGTTATTATAGTTTCCTAGTACCATGTCTCAGGACAATTAAAGTGAGAGAAATGTGAAAATAGGGCTGTTTTGGAAGCTCAGATAAAGTCAGTTACTATGAAATTTAGATGGCTCCAATCTGATTGTTACTACTTCCTGAAGTTGCTCTGTAGTGCAGGGGTAGCAGGAGACTATCACACTCGGAGTAGTAGCTGTGATGCATAGATAGGTGTTGAGATTATTCATATGAGTATGGTTGAAATGATGAACTATGAGGACTAGATTTCATAGAAAAGAAAAGAGGGCTAAAAGGATTGGAACAAATATATAGGGTTTAAAGGATTTGTTGATGTAGAAAATATGGAATGAGTTTAAAAAAAACTAGAAAGATAATGTGGTTATTAGATGCTCGAGAATTCAGAGATTGAGTAGCTCTGAGCTGTGACAAGGTACAGTCCATGTCCATACACGATTGACTGAGTACTATGTAGATAAAGGTCAACACAAGTGAAGATATAGAAGTTATGAAGTTATGAATGTGGATGAGTTTTCAACATAGTTATATTGAACTGTCCCAGAATTCTCATGTCTATATTCTCAATAAGTTTTCTTCCATCAAAACTTCCTTTCCAAACATTTTTCTCTGTCTCCCCCCTCACAAGGCTACCAAACATAATTCACATGTGTGTGCCTAGTTTATAGTAACCAACTGTAACTAGTCTCTTAATACAGCCCACAAAACTTTGCACATTCTACTGGAGACTGAGGTTTAGAGCAGGGCTATGAGTCAAGTGCCCAAATCTTCAATGCATCCTGCAGAGATACCAACTTTTGTGATAATAACCATGAGGATAACTTTAAGAGGATAAATCAGGAAAGGACTCATCTGCCTACAGTGCACTCATTTCAGCAATTCATATCCAACTACACTTGATAAACAATGTAATTATCCTAACAATAACTTCCACAAGAGCTTGGATGTCATGTGTGTTTGGAGCCACCATGGCACTTGCAACTGGGGAAGATTCAAGAGATAATGACACACAGGACCTATCCCTAGATATCACATTTTATTTGAGGATAAAAGTTCCTCTAGTTAAGAAGGAGGAGGAGGAGGAGAAGGAGGAGGAGGAGGAGGAGGAGGAGGAGGAGGAGGAGGAGGAAGAGGAGAGAAAGGAGAGGAAGAAGAAGGGGGAGGAGAAGGAGAAGAAGGAGGAGGAGGAGGAAGAGGAGGAGGAGAGGAGGAGGAAGAGGAGGAGGGGGCAAGGGGAGGGAGAGGAGGAGAGGAGGAGGAGGAGGAGGAGGGGGAGAAGGACCCAAAGGAGGATAAGAAGGAAGAATATTCAAAGGAGAAAAAGGAGGAAGTTGGGGATGAAGGGGAGAAGGACAGAAGAATAGGAAGGCAGGGGGGTAGGAGAGAAAGAAAGGGTGGAGGGAGTTGCAGAGGGAGAGAAGAAGAAGGAGGATAAGAAGCGAGAAGAAGGGAGACTGGAATTCTTTTCCACATTCCTAAAACTGAATTTTTAATCTACGAGGAATAAAAGAAGCAGACAAAGAAAAAGAATTTGCAAGCAGAGATAAATCTATAATACCAGCCTGATCCCCCAAATAAAAAAAAAAAACCTTGAATCTGTCCTGTAAACCTGGACTCTCTCACAAAAACAGTTCTATCCCAGATTTTTGTTATGGTGGTATCTTAAAATAAATCCTGACTTTGTGAACATGATGATGGCAATTCACCATAAACAGATTACTATAAACCTAAAAGTCATGGTAAAATTCTGAATGATTTGTTTCCCTATAAATGTATGTGGGGTTGTGGATTTTGTGAGGCATAGCTTCTGAAATCTGACAGTTTTGAATTCTACACATAAATTCTTACTTTCTGTTTTTATATACTTTTCTTCTCAAATCTTCATTTGACATATCAGACATCAGGGACTGCTGAGAAAAAAAGAAGAAAGAGATTCCAGGAAGGCCCTATATGGGGAGTGAGTGAGAGGAAGCTCTGCATAAGCTTAACTGTTCAGGCTGAGTGAGGAGGGCCTTCCAACTTCACTAAGTTTCAAAAATAACTATGGCAAGTCCTCCATCTGGAAGTCCTCTTGCCTCTCCATGTTCGAAGAAAGAGGACATCAAAACCAGAGCTACCTAGGTACATATGATATCACCAACAAATTGTCAACACCTCTTCAAACCACACAATTTGTCTATACATGCCCATGTATATACACACACTGATGTATAATCTCACACTGTCAGCTTTGGAGCTCAGCATATGTCTTCACAAAGTATGTGTATGCAGTGGCCTTGTACTCACAGAGCCATGCTATCCCACTAAATGTGTATACTTACCACAAATGATTATTCACAAGGTTATGCACATACATTCACAGGCAAATCCAGGCTTACACACGTTTATTAATTTTTTTAATTTTTTTTAAATTTATTTATGATAGTCATACAGAGAGAGAGAGAGAGAGAGAGGCAGAGACACAGGCAGTTGGAGAAGCAGGCTCCATGCACCCGGAGCCCGACGTGGGATTCGATCCCGGGTCTCCAGGATCGCGCCCTGGGCCAAAGGCAGGCGCCAAACCACTGCGCCACCCAGGGATCCCCCTTACACACGTTTCTTAACACATCTCTCAGGTATACACATCAACAAGCATCAACATGCTTTCACATTGTATAAAATATCTCCTCAATTGTAAATACTCTTTAACAAAAATACATGCATAGCGATAAGCTCACAACTGTGTATTCTCAACAATACACATTCTTGGCCATGCATTCAATTCCCCACCCTTTGCATTTGTGTACACAGAGGACAGAGGAAAGTTAGGGGTTAATGCTTCTAGCTTCACTCTCTGGTCTCAGAGAAAGCCAGAGTGGGAGGCAGGGGGGCGTAGCAGGAGGGGGAAAATTAATGCTTGGGGAAGGGAAAGGCCAGACTTTAAAGGTCTTTAAATAGGTCCTAATCTACAGTCTCTGCTAAAAGCTGAATCACAGGAGCCAGTTAGAGATGCTCATGGTCAGAGGTGAAGCAGAATTCAAGGTGAGTGCTTTCCCTGTGCCCCAGTCACTTCTGCCCTTCCCAGAGAACAGCAAGACTCACGGAGGTTCAAGAAGCTGGAAGACAAGGCAATACTTTGTGGAGAATGGCCTGCCTCCGTTGGCGCTCCGGGTCCAGAGATCTCTGACTGATGGATTTCCTTTTGAGATGGAGAGAATATCTGCTGTTCACACTGTGTCCTCCAGGGAAATTCTGGAAAAGTAAGAAGGCGGCCTCCACACACAGTCCCTCCAGGAAGGACACTGTATCTGAAACCATGCTCCAGCATCATTACTCTGTGCCTTGGGTTTAGATACCCCAAAGTGAGAAAACAGACTAAATGTCTCTGAAATATTCCTTGGCAAGCTCTCAGTCCACTTTATCCTCCACCCTTTCAGGCTTGAGCAACATGGTTAAAACGATGGACATAAATAACTCCACCTAATGAGTGGAGTACTTGAAGGCCAATAGAGCCAGTGGTACCAGCACTGGATTCAAACCAACACTCACAGATGAAATGAGCTCCTTCAGTGTAAGAACATCCTTCTTGCAACCGTATTTCCTCAACCAAAAGCTATGCCAAGTTTGCACAAGTTAGCCTGTACTTTGGAGAACAGAAAAATTGACTCTGAAGTGCAATGTGTGATCACCCTAGCTTTAAGACCAAAAAAAAAAAGATAATTTAATTTTTCTTTCACTAGATATGGGACTCAGAAGTCGTCTAGCCCCTGAGGGGCAGGGACAGGTACATACATAAAAGCAAGGAAAGAGGGAAGGAATATTGGGCAAGAAGGGAAAGTATACTGCTCTTCTTTTCCTACTCTTTAGGGAATGCACATTTCCATCCCTCCCCCCAGCAGCAAGTTGATAACCTGTGCCCCCCTCAGAAATACTATTGCAAACCTCACACACTATAGAGAATGATCTAACATTGGTTAACTCCCTCTCCAAGCCACATGACTTGCAGTTCTTACTCTACACATGTTGGGTTCATAAGTCTGAGGGGGAAAAAGGCAAAAGGATTGCTGATAGTGAGGATACCATATTCCATGGTATTATAAGTGTAGAGAAGAAAGAAAGGCACCTGTCAAGAGCCCCCATCTCCTGTTTCAGAATTAGGTCCCAGCTCACCACCTACAAAGACTCATTACTCCAAAAGGAGTATGGAGAACAGGTGAGTTCTCCATTAAGGCTCATGGACAGAAACTTGGTGTGAGTTAAAAACAATAAATGTAAAAGCTTACAGTGTTATATTTACAAAAACAGCAATGTCTTCCACAATTAATTAAAGAGATTATTATGGACTTTGAGAAATTGTAGGTTTATCCAGCACCTTCACCAGCACCCAGTACAGGAACAAAGATGGTCTAAGTAGTTTTTCCGGTGCCCATGAGTCTCAGTGACCATGTCCTGACAAATGGAGGGTGACATACAGGGGGCAGAGGGAGATGAGATAGGAAGACTCTGGTTCAAAGGGAACATCCAATTAGAAGACCAAGCCAACAGAAGGGGTAAAGCTCAGCTGCAGACTCTAGATAATGCATGTCTGAATTTTCACCATATTCTAGAGAGAAGTATTTGTTTTGAACAAGCCTATAGCTATTTTCAAGATAGGATAGTAAACTTTCCAATTTACAACAAGATTGATAAAGCGTAAACTCCATTTCTCTCAAAATGTTATAGAGGTAGGGAAAATCAGAAAGAGGTCAGGTTTATTTGGGATCTCAAAGATAGCCATTTTAGGAAGCATTAGGTCTGGTTGGATGAAACATTTGTTAGTCAAAAGAGGTGATTTGTTAAGGGGGATTTGAAAAGATACTCCTCTTGTCTGAGTGTTTCTCCTATGGAGGAGACTCATACAAAGGAGTCAACTAAGATGACATAGTGAAAAGGTGTTGAGTAAGAACCATGTAAACTTTTGTGTCATTGACTCTTACGTAAGTGATAGTCACCAGAGGGATTAGACAGGTTCAATCACGTAATGAAAGCATAGGCAGAGGAGGACTTTCATTTCTTTCACTGGCCAGCAGGGCAGAGTTTGGTATAAAAAATATATACAGTGGTCTAATGACATGCCATCAAGGTAGTGTTTAGAGAGTTATATCAGGATATTTTTAAGATATGGCTCATCAGTTAAAAAGTCCATTGCTACTGAACCATGACTTATATTTGTTATTTGGTTCAACAAATATTTATTATATCCCTATTCTGTGCCAAGCACAGAGGTGCTAGGAATGGTGCACTGCTCAGGGCTCACCTCATAAAAATTATCATCTAGCATGGGAATTAGAAAACTATAGCTTGCAGACCAAATCCAGCCTGCAGACTTGTTTTATAAATAAAATTTTATTTACATATAGCCACACTCACACATTGCTGTATTGACTGTGGCTGCTCTCATGCCAGAGTGGCTAGGCTCACTAGTTGCAACTATAGTTCACACAGCCTAAAAAAATGTATGATATAACTTTTAACAAAAAGAAAAAAGTTTGCTTGCCTCTAATCTCGGAGGACATACACTAAGGATAGTAGGATTAATTAGAGGTGTACAATCGTCAGTTATCCTCCAGCCCAAATTCTCCTGGTAACTCCTAGAGTCAGAGCAAACTTGGCATCACTATATACATTATTACTATGAGCCTTTAAGACAAAGTGTTTTCCAATTGGCTTCCAACCCTGAAAAAATGCCTAACTGACTTAAACAGAGAGATGAAAAGAATCTATGGGAAGGTTAAACAAATCTCTTAGTTCTGAAGAATAGAAGAGCAAGAATGAATATTAGTGACTTAAGTGTCAGAATAGTTTTCTGTGGGAAGATTCTACTTTCAAGGAACATACTGATTGTTCCACAAAAATCACACAGCTAGTGTGTTCTGATCCTATTTTGATGACATAAATATAAATGAGGAAAAAAGTATCATAACTTTTGTTGTAAAAATTATTAATTAAAACAGTTGAAATTAAATTATTCCATTAATGTCAAATGCTTCACTGTTCAATTGATTCTTTCAAATATTAAAAATAATAATTACTTGCTTATTATCAATGACAGAGAGTAGATTGCCTTTGCAATGGAGAACAATTTACCCATCGTATGATACTGGCTTCAGGGAACAGCTCTTCACATCCTGTGTTCTTGATCCTACTTGGAATCCCAGGACTGGAGAATTACCAATTTTGGATTGCCTCTCCTCTATGTGCCATGTATTTCATAGCTATAGTTGGCAATATCATTATCCTTCATATAATCTGAACTGACCACACCCTGCTTGAGCCCATGTACCTTTTTCTAGCCATGCTGGCTATCACTGACCTGGCTCTATCCTCTTCCACGCAACCTAAAATGCTGGCTATACTCTGGTTTCGTGCTCATGAGATTGAATACCATGCCTGCCTCATCCAGGTGTTCTTCATCCATGCCTTTTCCTCTGTGAAGTCCAGGTTGCTCATGGCTATGGCCTGGACCATTATGTGGCTATCTGCTTCCCACTCCACCACTCTACTTTCCTGACCCCAGCTGTAGTGGGTAAACTGGGAGTAGCTGTGATGATGAGAGGATTGCTATGGGTGAGCCCCTTCTGCATTATGGTCTCCAGGATGCCCTTCTGCCCCAAACACATCATTGTCCAGTCATACTGTGAGCACATGGCTGTGTTAAAGCTGGTGTGTGCAGACACTAGAGTAAACCGTGCATATGGGCTCTTTGTGGCCTTCTCTGTGGTTGGCTTTGATATAATTGTCATCAGTATATGCTATGTGATGATTCTGAGAACTGTTCTGGGGTTGCCCTCTGATGAAGCCAAGTTCAAGGCTTTTGGCACATGTGCTTCCCTTATCTGTATCATCTTGGCTTTTTATATCCCAGCCCTCTTTACTTTCCTCACCCACTGCTTTGGACACCATGTGCCCCGAGTGGTACATATCATGTTCGCCATTTTCTATCTCCTGGTACCTCCCATGCTCAACCCCATCATCTATGGAGTCAGAACCAAGCAGATCAGGGACAGGGATATTCAAGGTTGTTGTGGAAAAGATCCCTAAGCCAAGGGTCACCGCATTACAACCAACCCCATCACCCCACTGATCTAGGAACCTAAACACAAAAAGGTTGCCAGGCCATCGCATTCAGCACAAAGTCATTTTTGTGAACAAAAGGCCCAGAGGTTAGAAATCCCCACAGCAAAAGGAACAATTTTCAGAATGTCCAGAACAAGAGCTCTCTGAGGCATGTGACTGATCATAAACGCTGAGTGGACAAACGTTCATCATCACAAAAACACAATAAGAAATATGTCCATCTATCAAATTACTGAAGATTTCAACAGAATGCCATCTTCTACAGACTATTAAAGGGAAAATGATCTTTATGTCACCAGGAGAATTATAAGTTGCTACACCTAATTAAACAGGAGATTAGAACTTGTCACTAAGACAGCTAAAAAGCATACATATTTTCCCATCTTGGAAACTCATTATAAAAATAGAATTGAGGGAAAAAGTACAAAGACATGTATAGATTGGTCATTTATAAAAACAGGGAAACGTCCACATATTGATCTGTAAGACCCAGATGAAGAATGAACAATTGAGTATCATGTATCATTTAACTAATGTATTTGCAAAAAGTATTTATAGATGTGAAAGATGATCAAGATATAATGGTAAAGAAAAAAGACACATAACATTTGCACATAATGCTGATAACAATTTGCATAGAAAAAGATTCTGGGAATACATCTAAATCGTATAATAGCAACTCAGAGTAATGAGATTTGTGGTATTTCAATTTCCCTTTTGCACTTTCATGGATTTTTTAAAAATTACCCTTGATTTAGCAAGTTTAATTTTTGTATGAGGAAAAAGTAACTGACACAACAACAAAAGTGTACAGAACAGGTTAACTCAGTGCCAAGGCCCAGGGGAACGGAGGGGGTAATCTGAGAAGATGAAGGACTCCTGAATACAGCAAATTCCAGAAAAGCTTGAAAATCTTAAGAGTCCTGACAGAATCACAACTCCTTGAGACTGCTGACAGTGAGAATTAGGGATGTTGTGTGTTGATCTCTCTTTCCACAAATGGCCTATTCCCTGTTGCCAAAAAATTTCACAATGAAGAAGTTTTGGAAAGGAAATAAAAAGGAGATTGTCTTCTGAAGATATATTGTATGGTTACGGGTAGTGAGAAAGTCACTAGAAATTTGAGTATTTGTTAATATTTAATTTCCTTTTAAATTAAAAATTTAAGGGATCCCTGGGTGGTGCAGTGGTTTAGCGCCTGCCTTTGGCCCAGGGTGCAATCCTGGAGACCCGGGAACGAATCACACGTCGGGCTCCAGGTGCATGGAGCCTTCTTCTCCCTCTGCCTGTGTCTCTGCCTCTCTCTCTCTCTGTGTATGACTATCATAAATAAAAATAAATAAATAAATAAATAAATAAATAAATAATTTAAATTAAAAATTTAAGCTGTTTTAGAAAACTGTATTTTTTCTTATTTTTTCAACTCTATTGAGGTGTCCTTACACAAAAAGTTGCACATGCTTAATGTATTCATTTTGATGAATTTGGACATATGCATACACACATGATAGCATCATCACAAGCAAGGTAAAAACCTTCCATCACAATTGTTGCATTTGTCCTTTTATCCTCTTTCACCATTCTCCTGTCAAAGCCAATAGTGAAGAAGGTTCTAGACCTCAGGCTCTCATGTTAGTAAAACCAACATCAGATGAAGATGCTTGAAGAGGAATCAGGACCATGTTTGCTTCTCCCAGGAGAAACTATTAGAGCCAAAAAGTGTCCCCAGAAATGAATGGGTATTCTGAAGGAGCATTTTCATGATTCCCAAATATTAGAGATCTAAAGGGACCATGACCCTGTTATCAGCAAACCAGTAATGACTGTGACATCAGCAAATCTGTTACCGATTGTGAGGCTCTCTTTTTCTTTTTCAAATCATTTTGGTTGCTGCATAACTGTGACAAGAAAATATAAATAGTTTAACACCCACTTTGAAGAGTTCTGATACATACAGCATGCCTCTGTAGCTACCAGCCCGATTAATACATAGAACATTGCCATCACTTCATGAACGTTTTCTTGCCTCTCTGGAGTCAAAACCCCTTCTGCACCCCAACCAGGCAAACCCTGATCTGATGTCTTTCACTATAGATTAATTTTTCTCTCACTAGCACTTTGATAGATGACAGAATAAGTAGTACATTCTTTGAGTCTGGTGTCTTCCACTCAGTATACAGTTTTTCAGATTCAGCTGTGCTGTTGCATGTATGAGAAGTAGGTCCTTTCCTGTTATTGCTGCGTAGTCTAGTCAATGTTTTCAACACACTCACTGAGGTATTGTTACCATACCAATTGTTACCTTTTTCCTTGGCTACAGCCCTTCTGGCCTTCTTCCAAACATATCCACTTCTTATCTGCCTACAGCTTTGCTCTACATCTTCCTTCTTTCCTCAGCTGTTATTTTCTAAAGCATACGATATTCCTCTTGACATCCTTTAGGTCTCAACTAGTACCCTCCTTTACAGCGAGATGTTTCTTAATTTCCTCATCTCATCTAGTTCTTGCTCCTGTAATTTTTGTCAACGCAAATATTTCATTTCTTCCCTCTCTTAACACAATATGTAATTATTCAAGTTACTTATTCACCATCTGTTCCTCTGACTTGAATATAACTTCCATAAAAGCATAGCACAGGTGTTCACTATCCAATACTCAACCCTAGCTCACTAGAAAACAAACAAAGAAAAACAAAACAAAACCTACTTCCATGAAAGAATGACTAAATGGTTACAGTTGCCTGGTACCATTGTCACAACAATTCCATTGCTGACCACAAGATGGCATGTGCAGGTATTGTGGGATGCCAAGTGGGATACCAGACTTTTTCATTATTTCATGGAAACTTGAAAGGATATTGTTGTCAAAGAAGGTAAATTTGATATATAAAAAACAATTTCTCCCTCACTCACTTCTTTTTATTAACAAATATCAAATATTTGGAACATTTTAAGTTTCTATCCAAGAAATATCTATTGAAAAATTTTGTTGCACCAAACATTCTCTAAAAGTATGGGAGAGCATAGTGACCAAGAGAGACTGGCAGAGAACGTAGTTAGTATCAAATGACCAAAAGAAGGACACTGGACAGCTACGATTCCAGCTCTAATATGAAAACTAATTACTTAAGCCATGCAGCTCTGTCATGATTAGAAGTATCCTCAAATATTCTGAATCAGTGAAAACAGATTATTGCCTTCATTAAAACCTGAAGAACCAGAGGGCATTAGGTCCAGGACATAAATTCTGTAACTGACTCCATCATGTCTGTATTCATCTCCAAAACCTTTTAAGGGAGTGCTTTGAGTTGGGACTGGACTTCCCATTTGTGAGTTGGTCAGAGTCATCACAGTGTGTCTCTTCTCTCAGAGAGCACACACCTCTAGGTGACCTACTGACTAGGAGAGGCCAGGAAATATTTAACGAAATCAGGTCAGTTTCTCCTGGATTTTAAATAGTACTCAGAGTCCAACTATGCCTGCCTGGAGTCAGTTCCAGAGTAACTTCAAAAGGAGAATCATGCATTTTCAGTATGACTACTCTGCACAGAGCCAAACACCTTGTTATTAGTATGGCATTTTACACCAAAATTCAGCAAGCATTACTTCATCACTTAGTATGTGCCAGCACTGTGTTTGGTGCTATAGTTATGTACATAACAAGTTCATCATCCTAAAAACCCCTTCTCCAAGCTCTCACAGCACCTGCTACAATCTGCTATTATCATAAATTTATCCCTAATGATCTGATTGTGTTTATTGATTCTCAGTCTGCTACTCCTGAAGTTACTGACTAATGCAACTCTTTTTTTTTTTTCTTTTTGAGGCTAAAACTCCCATGCCCAGAGAAAGAAGAATGGCCCAAGTAGGTATTTTGTCTTACTTTGCAGAGCCTTCACCTCATCTCCATTCCAGATAAACCTGGAGTCTCAGTTTTTGGGTTCCCAAAGGACCACCACAGAAAAGATACAGGATTCTCGGTAAATACTGGCCAGGATATTTCTTATAGGGTTTTGCATCTCTGCAGGTACATATGTACAAGTAGGTATAATTATCCGGTTACATTTTGTACATGAAAAAAACAGAATCCAAACAATCTAAGTAACATCTTGGGGTATATTTAGGAGCCAAAATATATAGCAGAGCCAAGAAATGGGGATGGGAGGGAATAAACAAGCTAAAATTTAAAAAAACAGATTCCTAGGTAGGAGTTGACCCTTTTTAAGAAATCACCTATAGGTCTTAGTCTGACAAATAAAGGGTTGTGGATTAGAAAACTCTAAAGAGGAATTTACATGATAATCCATATTATTGACAGCTTTGGAGTTGTACAAAACTACACCTTAAGAGAAAGATTTAAAAAGAAATTTGCCCATTTCCATTTCTTGAATGTGGCAGCTTCATTTTAAACCTCACATATTTAAAAAAAGACTCAGCCTGGAGGGGAGGGGATAGAGATAGGAAAGCTGTGGAGTAGTTCCCCATTTCAACTGGCTTCCTGAATGGAGTATAAAAGGCTCCATGGGTGTCCTAAACCAGATCTGTAGCAGTGGTTCTCTTACCACAAGAAACAGCAGTAATACAAGCACAGTGACTGGGGCAGGAATGGGTAGGCAAGACATCAAGAAGGAAAGATCATTGGGATGTCTGGGTGGCTTAGCAGTTGAGCATCTGCCTTTGGCTCAGGGCCTGATCCTGTGGTCAGGTATTGAGTTCTGCATCTGGCTCCCTGCAAGGAGCCTGCTTATCCCTCTGCCTTTGTCTCTGCCTCTCTGTCTCTGTCTCTCTCTGTGTGTGTGTGTCTCTCTTGAATAAATAAATAAAATCTTTAAAAAAAAAAAAAAAAAGGAAGTTAAAACCTTTGAGGGAAGAGAAAGAATGAGTCTGAAAAAGGAATGGAGAAGTCTAGCATGAGACAATGTAGCTTCTGACCCAGTTGGGGTAGTGGCCTTAGTGTTGAAGTCAGTTTTTCTTGTATCCACATGGGAGAAGCAGTCATTCATTCATGGCCTTATTTATTCAGTAATTTTTCAATAGTTACTTTTCTCTGTCTTCTATCTTACTACTCCTCCACAGCTAGGTTTTTTATTTCAACTTTTAACTGATTGAGATTTCTTGAGGGCAGACACCAAATATTCTTACTGATGCAGGCCCAACACTCAGTTTCCTCCAAAGAGACAATACTTAAATATTAGTTAAATGGACAAAAGAGGGAATGATGAATATGCATTCTGAAAAGCCTCATGTTGGATTCTAAAACACTGTTTCATATAAACTGTTTTATGGGTTCTCTGGGAGTTCTCACTTTCATAAGGCACACTGGCTCCTGGCAATAACAATGCTTCAAGTAGAAGCTACTGAAGAAACTAGCCCTGAGGCAACATCCCTTTCCCTGAGTTTCCCAGAAATTAGGCCCTAGATTTCCCTTGAAATAACATGGGAGTGAGAGAAGCACTACCTAGAGTCAGTAGACCTGGGATCTTGACCCAGCTCTTGCCTCTTTCTTCAGGGTGACTGGGCAAGCCTCCACCCTTCCCCAGGTTAGAATAGGCAGTTAAACTTTAATAGGATACCTAGAGGCAAAGAAGAAATCATAATCTGCTATTGGAAAAGTCAGAAGGCTGTCTTAGTAGCAGTCCACAGGAAGCCAGATCAATCAGACCCAAGAAAGAGAAGGCCAGAGACCCTGACCAAAGCTGGGAGAAAAGGCATTAAGCCCTGCTCCCAAGAAATCCCCTCCCCAAGAAATAAATATTCCACCCCCTAGTTAACAACTATCAATGAAAGACAGAAACCCAAACCCTGAGTTGCATAGCTGTCCCTTGAGAATGCCTATTCTCACAGCTGCAGAGTGTGCTTTCTTTCATAAACTGTTCACTTGAACCTCTCAACCACTGTGTCTGGTCAATCCTTAAATTATTTTCTTTCAATAAGACTAAGACCTCCCCCACTCACACAAGGTCCTGAGGACAAACCAGGCAGAGGCCTCAGGCCTCAAGGTCTCCCTAGTCAACCAGGCAACAGAAGGAGAAGGATGGGCAAGACTGATAGTTAGGTCTCTCTCTTTCTCTCTCTCTCTCTCTTTCTCCCTCTAAAGGGATATTCCATGGCCAAGTTCCAGCGTGTATGGGGTACACCACATCAACAAGTAATTTTCAGGACACCAGCTGGGTTTCCTACAATTCAGTTCAGGAGATGGCATAAGATTCCACAACTTAATGATTCAGATCTACAAGAGTGCACTCTCCACCGCACTTCAGATACCAATCACAAGAACAAATTGTTGTTACCTGTGTTCCTTACTACTGGCTATAAATCAGAGGTTCCCATGTCCTGCTCCTAGTGCTCCATGAATTTGCTAGAACAACTCATAAAATTCAGATAAACATTTTACTTACTAGCTACCAGGTTATTATAAGGATATAACTCAGAAACAGTCAGAAGGAAGAAATGCCTAGGGCAAGGGATTGGGAAAGGGCATGGAGCTTTTTTGCTCTCTCCATTGTGCTAGGCCCCCCAGTCTCCATATGATCACTAACCCAGAATCTCTGGGAACCTTGTCCTCCTGGGATTTTTATGGAGGCTCTATTATATACCCATGCATTAATTAATCAAATCATTGGCCACCTGGAAGTTGATTCAACCTCCAACCTCTCTCTCCCTTTCCTGGGTGTCTGGGTTGAACTAAAACTTCCAACTCTCTTGTCACAAGGTTGGTTCCTCTGACAACCAGCCACCATCCTTGGGTGGGATACAAAAGTTACTTCATTAACATAACAAAGGACACCTTAATGGTTCTTATCACTTAGGATATTCCAAGAGTTTTAGGAGCTCTGTGCCAGAAAAGAGGACAAAGACCAAATATATATATATTTCTGATTCTAAATCACATCACACCCTCCCTCCCTCTCCCCATTCCCTTGATTTTTCAAATTTACCTCATTTAAACCTATGTGAAAGATCAATGTTCAGATACCTCCATAGGCATTATGAAGGAGTAATTTCTTTCTTTAGATGCAATTGACTTTTGGGAGTAGAAAAGGATGAAGATCAACACAGCATTTACTGTGACTCATTCCCATTTAGAGATTTAATGCTTGAAATGTATATTCCTCATTCTATAAATCTGGGCCTGTGATGGATAAACACTGCCATCAGGAATAACTGGATATAACCCATTTTTTTAAGCGTACTTTAGGAGAAAAAAGTATATTTATAACATATGATAAGTGGGTTCTTGTTAAGACAATGTTCTGATCACTCAGCTCTCATAGTTCCCAGCCTTCTCAAAAACAGCACAGATTTATGACTTGATTAGACCCTTCAGAAGGTAGGTTCTTTCCCCAGGAGCAGTGATCCTCAGCTGCTACCACCAGGGACTGCCTCCCACCCACTTCCTGTGTCTTTCCAAGGCATGAGGAGTCACAATTCTGGATCTGGGTCCTGCTCTATATCAGCTATGCTGTGGCTGTTGTGAAAAATAGCTCACTTCTCCAATGTGGCCAGCTCTGACTACTTCTATGAGCCATGTATTTCTTCCTGGCCCTGCTAGCTTGCATGGTAAAGGGCCTCTTACATCTACCTCACCTAAGAAGTTGTCCATTTTACTGGTTGCAAGCCCATAAAATAAACCAAGATAACTGCCTCTACAATGCTGGTTGGCTTCGTCCATACTTTGTCATCTGTCACTCAGGGGTGGCCATGTGCTTTTGGGTACTAGATGTACCAATCTCCTTTCTACTCCACCATGTTCATTTTCTTCCAATAACTGGAAGCACAGCTGGGGGAAAACTGTGATAGCACAAAGCGTGCAGTATGTGAGCCCCCTTTTCTTCATGATCTCCTGGTTGCCCTTCTGCCTCAAACAGATCACCTCAAAGACATACTGTGAGCATATGGCTGTGCTAAAAGTGGCAAATGCTGACACCAGACCATATCTATGGTCTCTGGTGGTCTTCTTTGTGGTTGGATTTGATGTATTTGTCATTACAACACCATATATTATGACACTGCAAGCCATGTAGCTGCTCTGTGGAGAAGCCCTGCTCAGGATAGTTGGCATACATGCCTCTCACATTTCTGTCCTTCTGTCCCTGCATATCTATCTCAGTGCTCTGCTTTCTTTTGTGTTTTCACCAGAATGGCTCCAACATCATTGCTCAGTGCCTCCCCCTGGTGCCTTCCATTTCAAAACTATTCCATGTTGATTGGAATATGTTGTGATCTTGGAGTACCTCAGAATATGGCTTTATTTGCAGATAAGGTTTCTACAAAGGTACCTTAGTTCAAATGAGGTCATTTTAGTGTGCTCCAGCCCAATGTGACTAATAAACTTATTATAAAAAAATAAATTTGAACACGGAGACATACACACATGGAGAACATGTGAATACAAAGGCAGAGATTGAAGTGATGGTTCTGTAGGGGGAGAAGAAAGAACATTTCCTAACTTATTTTGTGAGGCCAAAAACCTTGAAAGGATATTATAAAACAAGAACAAATGAAATTAAATCTCTGCTGAACACAGAGACAAAAATACCAAATAAAATATTATTAAAAATAACCTAGCAAGAATACAGAACAATCATTTAATATATTTAAGCCATTAACAGAATAGAGAGAAAACAACTATGTGATTCCATAATAAATTTGTAAAAAGTGATAAATTCCAATAGTAATTCATGATAACTTAGTAAACTGGACAGAAATTTCCTATCAAAAATCACGATTATTGTGAACATACTGAAAATATTCTCTCTGAGTTTGGGCACAGGATGATGATGATGATAACTACCATCACTATTTTACTTGATTTAGTAAAGAGATGTTAACAACTACAATAAGGCAAGAAAAGTAAAAGACTGTTTAGCACTGCGAAGGAAACAAAACAAATTATTTGCAGATGACATGATTGTGCATTCACATAATCAGAAACAATAAGCAAGCACAGTATTATATAAAATAAGTGACATAAGTGATTATTAGTGATTAGTATTATAAAGCAAGATAACTGGATATAAGAACATTATTAAAATATTGATTGTATTTCTATATATCAACAACTATTAATTAAAAAGTAAAGTGCTCACATGATATATAATAAAATACCACCAGAAATCCCATAAGTTGGATTACATCAAAAACTTTGTGAAAGGTATCTATAGGAAAATGATTAAACATCAGCTGGAGATATTAAGAAATTAAAGATAATATCCAAATACAGGCATTTATCATGTTCATGAATTATAAGGTTCTATGGTTTAGTCTTCCAAAAAGAGCCAAGAGATCTTATTCGATCCTAGTGAACTCCTAGGAGGTGTTCCTGTGGAAATTATGCTAATATTTACATGGAAAGGTGAAGGATCTAGAATGTCAAGGCACTGTTGCAAAATAAAACTGAAGGACTGATACTACTGGACATCGAAGCATGTTATAGACAGTGACGTATCAGCACAAGGAGAGGAAAATGGACAATAGGACACAACAGAAAACCTCAAAGGAAACATAGTCACTTGACTTGTACTAAAAGTGATTTCATGGTGATGACATAAGAATACTTACTCCAGTAACTGCTGCTTGATCTCTGGAGAGCCATATGGAAATGAAAGCATGAATGAGTAATGAGGAGGTAAAAGAACATCACTGGGTAGAAAATAGGCAAAATATTTGGGAAGGCCAGGCTTTGGTCAGCAACCACAGAACAAGGAGCTTTCTGTTGTGGGAATAAGTTACAAATAGCACCTATCTCTTTGCTTTCTCACCATTCTAATTGGCCATTTGTATTGTTTGCAAGTATATCCTATAGAAAATTAAACTTGTCTTCACAAAAACACAAACTTGGAAGGGCATTTCCTAAAAGGAGATATCCAAACAAGACAATATATATCAGAGGGTCTACTTGATTAGCCACAAAGAAAATGCAAATTAAAACCTTAGTGAGGTGACACCTGGGTGGCTCAGTGGTTTAGTGTCCCAGGGCGTGATCCTAGAGTCCAGGAATCCAGTCCCACATCAGGCTTCCTGCATGGATCCTGCTTCTCCCTCTGCCTGTGTCTCTGCCTCTCTCTCTCTTTCCTTGTCTCTCATGAGTAAATAAATAAAATCTTTAAAAAAATAAAATAAAACCTTAGTGAGGTACCAGTAAACATCCACCAGAAAGCAAAACAAACAAAAAAATCTAAGCAGTTCCACCTATAGAGAAAAATGTGAATTAAGTTCACCTTCTTTGTCCAGCTGGTGCGGGTGCTAATGGCTAAAATGAAAACCCCTTAGTGAAAGGGAATAAAAGGGAAAGGAGAAAAAATGAGTGGGAAATATCAGAAAGGGAGACAGAACATGAGAGACTCCTAACTCTGGGAAAGGAACAAGGGGTGGTGGAAAGGGAAGTGGGCAGGGGGTGGTGATGACTGGGTGGAAGGAAGTGGGGAGGGGCAATTGGTAGTATGAGTGCACTGGGTGTTATGCTATATGTTGGCAAATTGAACTCCAATAAAATAAATAGATAAATAAATAAATAAATAAATAAATAAATAAATAAATAAATAAAAGAAAACCCCCTAGTCATGTCTACTAGCACTTAGCTCAACAATTTCCCTCTCAGGCTTGCAACCATGGGCAGTGCATGCATATGTTTCCTGAATGCCAAGGAGAATGATGCTCACAGCATAATTATTGGCAATTGCAATTATTGGCAATTATTGGCAAAAAACAAAAAACAAAAAAACAGAAATCCCAACAAATACCCAGTAATAACCAATGGATGAATTAATTGAGGAGAAGTGAGGCCACAGGGTGGAACATCATAGAGCAACGAACATGAAAGAACTATAATTAGACATAACTGTATGGATAAATTCCACAAACATAATGTGAAACAAAAAATAACAATAAAACATTTAAAATCCAGATTTAAAAGATTACATTTAAATATAGTACTAATCTATTCACTTACAGTCAGAAACAGGCAAAATTAGTTTTTTAAATTTATTTCTTTATGAGATACCACCTCACACCAGTGAGAATGGGGAAAATTAACAAGGCAGGAAACCACAAATGTTGGAGAGGATGTGGAGAAAGGGGAACCCTCCTGCACTGCTGGTGGGAATGTGAACTGGTGTGACCAGAGTGACCACTCTGGAAAACTGTGTGGAGGTTCCTCAAAATTAATCTTTTTTAATTGAAGTCCTGATAGTGGTCGCGTCTGAGGAGAGAGAAAAAGACCTGAAAGATCTAGAAAGGTGGCTTCTGGGGTGTTATAATTTTCTATTTCTGTACCTGGCTAGTAGTGACACCGTTATGTTCAAATGCGCAAATCTCAGCTGTACAATTGTAAGTGGTGCACTGCAATGTATATTTTATAAAATAAAACCTTACCATTAAACTTTCAACCTGTGCAAAAGTTTTAGAATTTTTAGACATAGCTGTGTTCAAATTTTACCTTTGATACTATCTAAATAAACTTTGACAGGATCTTAATTTTTTGATTCTTCATTTCTTAACATATGAAGTGAAGATATTGCTGTTTACTTGCATGCAGCTATGGGAATCAGATAATTAAATCACTTTGGTGCTCAGTAAATGCAATTACTATTACTATGCCCTACCTTCACTTTAAGAAGGTAAGATCCAGAGAGGTAAATCAAGTTTTTGAAGAACTGCAAATAGCTATTGGAAAAAATCAGGATGGGATGTCCCTAGAATTCCACTCTGCACTCTTAGATGTTAATAGTAATTCTCTGTTTTTATTTGACAACAAAATCATACAGGGGTCACCAGGGTGGCTTAGTCAGTTAAGCATCTCCCTTTGACTCAGGTCATTATCCCAGGGTCCGGATGGAGTCCCAAGTCTAGTGTCCAGCTCCCTGCTTAGTAGGAAGTCTGCTCATCCCTCTACTTCTGCTCCACACCCCTTTGTCCCTTTCTTTCAAATAAATAAAATATTTTAAAAAATCAAATAGAACTCAGATCCAAAAGTGCCAGCTTCCCAGTTGATACTAATGTGAAGATTGAAAATGACTGCATTCTAATCAACACATTCTACTTTGCCAGTGTTAATACAGTTATTATGAAATTTAGAAAATTTGTAATAAAATTCTTCATTTGTAATAAAAGATTAGTATCCTTATTTGTAATATGTTAACATGAATTTGTTTATACACCTAAAGTGTATGAATTAAGAATGTATTTCACAATCAGCATATATAACCACTGTATGATTTTTCTTTTCCTAAAACATATTAATAAATCAATGTGTTTCTCATAATTGATTGCAGTAAATTCAATTACCTATGGTATTACAAGAAACACAAAGACACACACATAAACACATTCAGAGAATAAATAGAATGGAAAAATTACAAATAATTTTACTTATAGGAACAGTGATAGGTTATGCATAATATATTAAAAATCACAAACTTTTCAATTAAGAAAAGGATGTAGCAAGATTGGTAACACAATGTCACCATACAGATAGCTCTTTATATTTTTTAACAAACACTTAGAAGAGTCTATTTAAAGGGTTACCATTTAAAATACATAAAAATCTATTAATAAATTTTACAACGATATAAATCATCTCTACTCTGGAAACTGTAAAACGGTATTGAAATTTTAAAAATCCTAAAAAAGGGAGAGACAAAGTATAATCAATGACTGGATAATTTAGTATGTTTAAGTTTGTGAAATATTCTCCACAAGACAATTTATAGGTTCAATGTAATCCCATCAAAATCTCAGAATTTCTCTGTGGATTTGTGGGTGTGTTGCACGTGTATTTGTGAATTAACAAGATGATTCTAAAATTCATAATGAAATTTTAAAAATTGTTTGAAGTCTTACTCAATTCAGTAGAGAACTATTACAAAGCTACAATGATTAAGAGAATTTGATTTTTGCCTAGAATTAGACAAATGGAAGAAGCAGAGTAGAAAGTCCAAAGTGGACACAAGGAACATATGGACACTCTATAATAAATGTACAACCACACAGCAATGTAGGAAAGACAATCTTCCCAATGAAAGTTGGAGTTAATTTTATGTTCATATAGAAAAAATAAACTTGACCTCCCTATTATACCACAAACAAAAAGCTATTCCGAATGAATTATTGACTTAAATGTGGATAATGAAACAATTAAGTTCCCATTTGGACAATAGGTTCCTATTGTCCATTGAACAAGATATTTTACATTGTTGGAGTAAAGCAAACAAGTGTTTCTTAACCAGATCATAGAAGTCACTAAATATAAAGGGAAAACAGCTTGCTCTAAATTAAAACAGGAAATCTACTCATCAAAAGATACTTTCAAGAAAGTGAATATTAAAAAGAGGATTTGTGTCCTTTTGTATACAAGGAAATCTATAAAAATCAAAAGAAAAAGCAAACAAGCCAGTGAAAACATGGGGAAAAGCCTGGAACAGGCTTATAAGAAACTACACTCAAAGTACCATTAAACATATGAAAAGGTATATGATATCATTAGTTAGGAAAATGCTAACTAATACTAAAACCAGACTACAAACTCACAGGAATGCCTGACTTTTAAAATACAGATAATATCAAATATTGGTAAAGATATGAATCAACAGAAACTCCCACATGCTGCTGCTGGTGTGAGTGTAAACTGGTACAAATTCTTACAAATCCTGTTTGGTAGTACCTCAAACTTGACCCAGCAATTTAGCGCCTGGAATATTCACCAGCAGAAATGTTTATGGGTGCTCTGAAAGATATAATAATGTTTATAGCAGTATAATTTTTTATAACCAAAACCAAACATAATGAAAGTGTCCAGGAAAAGAACATTGATAACTCTTGGTATTGTTCATACAATTACAATAATTAAGAAGAATGAACAGGAGTGCCTGGGGGAATCAGTGTGTTAGCATCTGATTCTTGGCTTAGACTTAGACCATGGTCTCGGGGTCCTATGATCCAGCCCAGAGTCAAGCTTTGCACTCAGGGAGGAGTCTGCTGAAGGTCGTCTCCCTCTCTCTCTGCTCCTCCCCCTGATCATACTTTCTTTCTCTAAAATAAATAAATAAAATCTTAAAAAAAAAAAAAAGAAAAAGAATGAAACAGCTGCCATATACAACATGGAAAAAATCTCATAAAGGTAATGTGAAATGACTCAGAATCACAAGTATACATACTGTATTATTCAATTCATATGTTAATATTATATTATAAATGCAAGTTCTAGGCAAAACAAATCTAGAATGTTGGAAGTCAGCATAGTAGTTACTTTGGATGTAGGAGGGGACAGTTATTGGGATAGGACAGAAGAGTATATGTAGTAAGGACCAAAATTAAACTATAGCTGGCAAGCCAAATCTGGCCTGCCACCTATTTTTATAAAAGAAGTTTAATTTGAACCCAGCCATACCAATTCAAATTATCTATAACTATTTCTATGCTACAGTATCAAAATTGTATAGTCAAGACAGAGAATATATGGCCTGGAAAAAAACTAAAACATTTACAATCTATTCCTTATATTAAAGAAAAAAACATGATGGCCTCCATTCTATATTATCATGTGGGTGCAATTATATGCGATAAATCATTGAGCAGTACACTCATATGGATAGTCTGCTGAATGTATGTTATTATCTTTATTTTGGACTTTCATCTCCAATTCAACAATCTATTATTTGCTTCCTGTGTGTAAACTGTAAAAAGCCCAAGCTTTTCCTCAGTAACCTCAAAACTTCCATAAAGAGTCATGCCATATCACTCAGGGGATAAGTAAATGTCACTCTATATGTTAGTGCTTTAATGCTCATGAGGAACCCCAAGATAGTAAAGCAGTGAAAAGCAACTGAAACAGATTTCTTTAGACCTTATCTAGAAAATATCTATTGCTGGGGATCCCCGAGTGGCTCAGAGGTTTAGCACCTGCCTTCAGGCCCAGGGCGTGATCTTGGAGTCCTGGGATCGAGTCCCGCATCAGGGTCTCTGCATGGAGCCTGCTTCTCCCTTTGCCTGTGTCTCTGTCTCTGTCTCTGTCTCTGTTTCTCTCTCTTTCATGAATAAATAAATATAATCCTTAAAAAAAGAAAAGAAAATATCTATTGCTGCATAACAAATTACCACAACTGTTGTGTCTTCAAAAAACTCAAAGTATTTATCTCACAGTTTCAGTAAGTCAGGAGTCTAGGTACAGGTTACCTGAGTCTGTAAGACTGTAATCAAGGTATGGTTGGATCAGGGTCTCACTTGAGGCTCAACTGGAGATGGATACACATTCAAGATCACATGGTTATTGGCAGGATTCAATTCCTTGTGGCCTATTAGATTGAGGGACTCAGTTTCTTGCTGGCTGTCAGCTAGAGGAGGCCACATTTAGTTCTTGGCTGGTTGTTGGCTACAGTTGGCCCTCAGTTCTCTGCTACGTGGTAAAACAACATACCGTCATTTCATCAGAGCCACATCTTAGGTAACACAGGCATGAAAGTATATCCTATTACCTCTGCCCTTATTCCATTGGTTAGAAGCATATCACAGGCCCTATCCATATTCAAGAGCAAAGGATTATACAAGAGTTAAGGAGGCAATGATAATTGGGGACTATTTATTATTTTATAATCTGTCCATCATAGAAGAATTTGGATTGAAACCCTAATTAGATTGTAAGCTCTTTGAAGGCAGCAGTGATAAAACTAATTTTTTTTACACTGACTCATAAAATTTGGTGCCATGATTTGCTTATAGTTCACTTTTTGTGGTTGAAGTATCAGTCTAAGTATCAGACACTTGACAGGGCTTCCAGATAGAGTTATAATACTTGAATTGAACCCCTTACATTCTCTGTTATTAAGAGTCTCAACCAGGAACCATAGGTATAATAGAAAAATAGAATAAAGAAAAATGGCCAAGTGCATAGCAGATTACTGATTTTATTGATATACAGGTAAACACAAGACTCTCTTTGCCAATGTGGGACTTCTCTATAAAGGAGAAACATAATGTTCAGATCTGGGTCTTCTTTTTTCCCATGAATCTAGAATTGCTAAGTCTGAAAAGCAACCTTCCTCCATTATGCAATTGTCTACATTGACAATAATGGGCAAACTTCCCCAAGAATCTTAGGTCCTTGAACTTATTACCACAGAAAAATAGCAAGGTGAGAGCAAATACACATACATATGAGAACTTATCATTCACCCACAGTGACCCAGCCACTAGCTAAATAGGGCCCAATTAATATATAAGGAGCTGACCTATTTCTTGGGGAAAAAGCTAGTGAATGACTGGACAATGATGGATAGGGGAGTAGATGTATCATCTTTCCCACGTGTCAATGTGATAATGTAGAACCAGGGGCTTGGAAGCTGGGGTGCATATTTTCTCTCTTCATTGTCACCATACTTATTATTCCAGTGAACACTGGTTTGCATTACTATCTTTCCAGTGAACTGATAATCCATAGCCCATAACATGCATCTCTCTATTCCACAATGTCTAGAACATATCTAAACTTTCCATTTATATGGATAATTTAGGCTTTTTGCTTTGCATTTAATGCCTGTGGATCACTAGTCACTTGAGTTAGTAACTAAAATCCTTCTGAGATTATATAGCATTGTCCTATATTTACAGATGGAGAAAGAGGGATTTCAATTTTTCTCTGAATATGGCCCAAGGGAGATGCACATTATAACGATAGCCCCACAGCTCAATCCCACTTTACTATAAAGTCCATGGCTCCAGATCTGTAACTTGTTCTCTCTCTGGTAGTATAGACAAGGAAGGCTTCTCTTTCCACATAAAGCTGGTAAGAAGATGGAGAAAATTTTTCATTTTGTTGACTTTATGCTTTGATTGTTACCTATTAACAAATATTCATATGAACTTCCAGAAAATCAGGTACATTAGGATTCAATGTCTTCAGGGATCCACATAACACAGATATCTGACTCTGACTAGTTTATTGTATATATTGTAATAGTTTTTCTCAGATTGAATGAAAACCCCAGAAGTGGAGTTTAAAGAGGAACTAGCCTAAAAGTATTGATAACATATATGCTAACTACAGGGTATTTACCCCCCAGGTAATACATTTTACCTAGTATTTTTAAAAGCTTGTTTGAAAAATATTAATATTACAATAACTAATATTCCCATTGTTTGGTTTAAATCTTTACAATATAAATGTATTGCTTTCAAAATTATTTTTAACATTTTACTTGAACAACACTTTATAACATTTATAACATTTCTGTTTGTACTTGGCTGCCTCTTTTGTTCCCTATAATATCTATTGAAAACCTCTATCATGTCCTCAAACCAGCATCCATCATCTCATACTCCTTGAACAGCAGTAAATTCCCCCTCTTAACTCATAAAGGGGCAGGAGGGAGGGAGGGAGGGAGGGAGGGAGGGAGAGAGAGAGAGAGAGAGAGAGAGAGAGAGAGAGAAAACGAAAGAAAAAGAAGAAAGAAAAAGAAGAAAGAAAGAAAGAAAGAAAGAGAGAGAGAGAAGGAAAGAGAGAAGGAAAGAGAGAAGGAAAGAAAGAAGGAAGGAAATTCTTTTTTAAAAATTTTATTTATCTATGAGAGACAGAGAGGTAGAGACATAGGCAGAGGGAGAAGCAGGCTCCATGTGGGGAGCCTGATGTGGGACTCAATCCCAGGATCCCAGGATCCTGACCTGAGCTGAAGGCTGACTCTCAACCACTGAGCCACCCAGGTGCTCAGTTTTGACATATCATATCAGTTTTGACATATCATATGACACTGATGACTGTTGAGGATACTACACTAAGTGAAATAAGCCAGTAACTAAAGGACAGATACCGTGTGATTCTACTTATATGAGATATTAAGAGTAGTCAGAACTCTAAATAGATAACCGGGAATGAGGAATGTTTAATGGGTATACAGTTTCAGTTTTACAAGATGAAAAGAGTTATGGAGATGGATGGTTGTGATGGTTAAACATTATTTATGTATTTAATACCACTGAACTGTACACTTAAAAAATGCTTACCATAGTAAATTTTATATTAGTTGTGTTTGACCAACATTTTTAAAAAAGAAAAAAAAGAACAAACCAAGTAGGCACTGCATTCTAATGCCCTCACACAACTCTCCACCAATCTACCCATTTGCCACTTATCTCCGAGGGTCAGTGGAAATGATGATCTTCATCTTTTTGAGGGCTAATTACTATCATGCTCCATATTCAATCACCTACTACTTCCTTAATGAGATTTCTATACCAATTAGTCTCTAGTGTTCTATATTTTCCATCTCTCACTATCTTCTATAACTTTACATTTATCTAAGTCTGTCCAATTGGTAAAAATTCTCCATCCATCTATGGTCTTCTTAGTTATGGCCTGTTACTCTCCTTGCCATCACTGATGAGTTTCTAGAAATAATATACACTGTAGCTCTACCACTTATTTGTTCCTTCATCCTCAAGTCACTGTAGCAGGTTCTCAGCTTTATTCACTGGACTTCAACTGTTTTTTCTAGGGTCATTATGCTCTTGGCTGCATTTGAAATTTTTAATCCTTAGAGGACCTGAGCACTTCAGTAATTTGACATTGTTGTTCATGTAACACCCAGTCATTACACCACCTCTCTTGGTTTTAATAGTTTCTGTAAAGCCGTCTAGGCTCATCTTGCTTTAGTGTATATAGTTCTTTCCCATAACTTCTACAGAGTTTGTCTTCATTGGTTTTCTTTTGTAAATGTTCTCACTGAGGTTCACTCACACTGTTAGACTAAAATGGCATGTATACAATGATAACTTCAAAATGTTCAGGTGACTTTTGCCTGGAAATTCACATCCATGTGGGCACTTAAGATCCATAGAAATCTTTAGGTAGGTTTCCCTTGGTCGTTTCACATACAACATATTCAAAATTGAATGCTTTGATTTTTATTATTTATTATCTATTCATAGAATCTTATGATCAATATAGGAAATAATTATCATCAAAATGTATAAGATTATTTAGATATATTTTTCTTGAATTTAAAAGTAAAATGTATATGTGTGTGTGCATTTTATTTATATAAATAATTAAAATAGACTTTGATCTGTGTTTTCTCAATAATAGAATACTTATCCATGACTAGATAGCTCTCCTAACTAAAAAGAAAATTTCTCTGAATATTTATGTGTGACAATGTAATTCATTATCTCTATAGGATGTGAGAATTGAGAGGACAAATGCTACAAATCCAGGAAAACATGCAGATCTTAAGCAACCTGACATCTAAATTTCCAACCTTCTTGTTGGCTGGCATTCCTGGCCTAGAATCTGCCCATGTGTGGATCTCTATCCCCTTCTGTTGTCTCTATACCACTGCCCTCTCCGGGAATAGCATGATCCTGTTTGTCATCATTACCCAGAAGAGTCTCCATGAGCCCATGTACTATTTTCTCTCCATGCTTTCAGCTGCTGACTTAGGCTTGACTGTTTCTACAATGTCAACAACATTAAGTATCCTCTGGTTTGATGCAATTGAAATCAATCTGGATACCTGCATTATCCAAATGTTTTTTCTTCATGGATTTACCTTCATAGAATCTGGGGTGCTGGTGGCTATGGCCTTTGACCGCTATGTGGCCATCTGTGATCCTCTGAGGTACACTACCCTTCTCACTAATTCTAGAATCATTCAGATGGGCCTGTTAATGACTATACGCACTTTAGTATTAGTAGTACCACCACTTTTGCTCCTTAAACCCCTCTATTTCTGTAGAACAAATGTCCTTTCCCACTCCTACTGCTACCACCCAGATGTGATTAAATTAGCATGTTCAGATACTTGGGCCAATAGCATCTGTGGATTAATTGATCTCATCCTGACAACAGGAATAGATACACCATGCATTATCTTGTCTTATATTTTGATCATTCATTCTGTCCTCAGTATTGCCTCCCCTGAAGAGAGACATAAGGTCTTTAACACTTGTATCTCCCACATTGGAGCAGTGGCTGTTTTCTATATCCCCATGATGAGCCTGTCTTTGGTTCATCGTTATGGTCCATCAGCACCCAAAATAGTCCATTCGATGATGGCCAATATATATCTGCTTTTGCCTCCTGTGCTCAACCCCATCATCTATAGTGTAAAAACAAAACAGATTCGCAAGGCTATATACTCAGTCTTCTCCTTACAAAATAAACAGATGATTGCCTGAGGAAAAAACTGAAAAAAGTGACTTTCACTGTAGAACAGCAACTCTGGTAGGTTACTGTCTATCAGATACCTTTTTTGTAATTTTATTGCTTTATTCAACAAATATTTAGAGAGCATTTTTGTATTTTCAGTCATAAAATGTTATGTCTCAATAGTTTTATAGTCCAATAAGGGAAATATAAAAACATTAATAATGAAATAATAAAAATATTAAGAGTAATTAACATTGAGCGACCACTTTATACTATGTGTTCTTTTTTTTATAATAAATATATTTTTTATTGGTGTTCAATTTGCCAACTTACAGAATAACACCCAGTGCTCATCCCGTCAAGTGCCCCCCTCAGTGCCCATCACCCATTCACCCCCACCTCCCGCCCTCCTCCCCTTCCACCACCCCTAGTTCGTTTCCCAGAGTTAGGAGTCTTTATGTTCTGTCTCCCTTTCTGATATTTCCCACACACTTCTTCTCCCTTCCTTTATATTCTCTTTCACTATTATTTATATTCCCCAAAGGAATGAGACCATATAATGTTTGTCCTTCTCCGATTGACTTAACTTCACTCAGCATAATACCCTCCAGTTCCATCCACGTTGAAGCAAATGGTGGGTATTTGTCGTTTCTAATGGCTGAGTAATATTCCATTGTATACATAAACCACCTCTTCTTTATCCATTCATCTTTCGAATACTATGTGTTCTATTAACAGCTTTTAAGACATACTCCATTTATTCTTCAAACAACTCAGTGAAATATTTTTCCATCTCTTTCTGTCTTCCTCAGTTTCTTTCAGAAGTGTTCTGTAGTTTTTAGGGTATAGATCCTTTACCTCTTTGGATAGGTTTATTCCTAGGTATCTTATACTTTTGGCTGCAATTGTAAATGGGATTGACTCCTTAATTTCTCTTTGTTCAGTCTCAGTATATAGAAATGCCACTGATTTCCGTGTATTGATTTTGTATCCTGCCGCACTCCCAAACTGCTGTATGAGTTCTAGCAATCTTGGGTGGAGTCTTTTGGCTTTTCTATGTACAGTATCATGTCATCTGCAAAGAGGGAGAGTGACTTCTTCTTTGCCAGTTTGAATGCCTTTGATTTATTTTTGTTGCCTGATTGCTGAGGTTAGGACTTCTAGTTCGATGTTGAATAGCAGTGGTGAGAGTGGACATCCCTGTTGTGTTCCTGATCTTAGGAGAAACCCTCCCAGTGTTTCCCCATTGAGAAGGATATTTGCTGTGGGCTTTTCGTAGATGGCTTTTAAGATGCTGAGAAATGTTCCCTCAATCCCTAGTCTCTGAAGAGTTTGGATCAGGAATGGATGCTGTTCATTTTGTCAAATGCTTTCTCTGCATCTATTGAGAGGACCTTATGGTTCTTGTTTTTTCTCTTGTTGATATGATCTATCACGTTGATTGCTTTATGGGTGTTGAACCAGCCTTGCATCCCAGAGATAAATCCCACTTGATCATGGTGAATAATCTGGTACAACCACTCCGTGTTGTGAAAACTGTGTGGAGGTTCCTCAAAGAGTTAAAAATAGAACTGTTTTACGACCCAGCAATTTCACTACTGGGGATTTACCCCAAAGATACAGATGCAGTGCAAAACCAAGACACCTGCACCCCAATGTTTATAGCAGCAATGTCCACAATAGCCACACTGTGGAAGGAGCCTCGGTGTCCATGGAAAGATGAATGGATAAAGAAGATGTGGTCTATGTATACAACGGACTATTACTCAGCCATTAGAAATGAGAAATACCCACCATTTGCTTCAACGTGGATAGAACTAGAAGGTATTATGCTGAGTGAAGTAAGTTAATCAGAGAAGGACAAACATTATATGGCTTTGTTCATTTGGGGAATATAAAAAATAGTGGAAGGGATTAAAGAGGAAAGGAGAGAAAATGAGTGGGAAATATCAGTGAGGGTGACAGAACATGAGAGACTCCTAACTCTGGGAAACGAACAAGGAGTGGTGGAAAGGGAGGTGGGCAGGGGGTTGGGGTGACTGGATGACAGGCACTGAGGGGGGTACTTGACACGATGAGCACTGGGTGTTATACTATATGTTGGCAAATCGAACCCCAATAGAAAAGTATACAAAAAAACCCCACAACCCAATTGATATATAATAATATTAATATTAATTAATAATAATATTAATTACATTTTGGAGATGAAGAAACTGAGGCCTAAGGACATGTAGGCCATCAACCAGACATCTAACATTCATCTGAATCCAGGCTTTCTGCATGTTAGATGCCATGCTCTTCACTAGTGTACTAATACTCTAATGCTCCAAAAGCATCTAGGAAAAATGTTATGAGATCAAAAATAAGAACTGAGTCTTGTTCATACATCATGCCTTTTGAAAAAGTGTGTTGTCTTCCTAGAGAATACTTCAGCTTGTTTCTTCATTCACAGTTAATATTTCAAAAGGTAGAAATAGATATGTCATGCCATGTAAGCCACAGATCAGTATCTACTATTGGATAGTCAATAGCATGGCTTCAGTGATTAGGGGCATTTGCTAATTTATTATAGGAAATGGGAACTTTGGAGCACTGGAAAAAGTTTGAAGCAGAGCTTCTTAACCCCTTTTAAGCATAACAGTTCCCTTGGAATCTAATGAAATCTATTAGCCCTTCTCCACAGAAAAATCACATATAAACACATTTAATGTTTGTCCTTCTCCAATTGACTTATTTCACTCAGCATAATACCCTCCAGTTCCAACCACGTCGAAGCAAATGTGGGTATTAAAATAGTGAAAGGGAATAAAGAGGAAAGGAGAAAAAATGAGTGTGAAATATCAGGGAGGGAGACAGAACATGAGAGACTCCTAACTCTGGGAAAGGAACTAGGGGTGGTAGAAGGGGAGGTGGGCGAGGGGTGGGGGTGACGGGCACTGACAGGGGCACTTGATGGTATGAGCACTGGGTGTTATTCTATATGTTGGCAAATTGAACACCAATAAAAATAAATTTATAAAAAAATAAATAAATACATTTATATTTTCCTTAAAATTTCAGAGGTTTCACAAATGCCACAGAGGACCTACTATAGCTATCTTAACCAACCAAAGAACAAAGTTAAATAATTCATAATGCTCAGCCTATAAATGGCTATACTTAGTGGTACCTAAAATATGGTTCCTTAAGAAAATAATTTTTTGGTAACCAAATCAAATTAAGAAGCAAGCAGAAGCTTAAAACTCAAACTTAAAACTTAAAACTTAAAACCAAATCAAATTAAGAAGCAAGCAGAAGCTTAAAACTCAAACTTAAAACTTTTTTTACCGTATAAAACGGTAAAAAAAAAAAAAAAGCATTAGAAAGTGGAGGTTGTGGACACCTGGGTGGCTCAGTGGCTGAGCTCCTGCCTTTGGCCCAGGGCATGGTCCTGGAGAGCTAGGATCAAGTCCCACATCGGGCTCCCTCCAGGGAGCCTGCTTCTCCCTCTGCCTATGTCTCTTCCTCTCTCTGTCTCTCATGAATAAATAAATAAATAAAATCTTTAAAAAAAGGAAAAGAAAGTGGAGGTGGAAAGCTGATGGTAATCACATCAATTATTTTGCAGTTGGAAAAGTAATCAAAAGGAGGGATATTTCACAAATCCCACAAACACTGGAGGCAGCAATGTGCTATAGCCAGCACATATCAGCTTTGCAAGTAGCCATACTGTGCATCTCATCTCAATTCTTATGTTCAATAATGTCATATTGGCAGCCTGAAATCACCATTTATACTTGGGAACTGACAAATGCTACAAATGGGGAATTTTTACTTTTCAGAGATTCAGTTTACCAGCATACCAGTGACTGGGAGTCAACTTTATGTTTGGCTTTGTGAGAAGCAACAGAAATTAAAAGTTCAAAAAAACATATTCCCCCTGCACTAGAAGCTTAAAGTCTAGTGTATGAAGCAATGACATAGACAAAAAAATTATAAAGTAATGTATTAAGTGTTGTGATGTTTGGTAATACAAAATTATACCCCTTGTTTTTGTTGTCATCTAAGTTGAAAATGTTCCCAAAGGTAAATAGAGGAGATGTGCATTTCGGAAGCAACTCTGTTCTGTAGAAGAATGTGAGAAGTACTTTATCACCATTTTACTCTTCACAGGAGAATATTCTTCTGAGTTTCAAATTCATTAGTCCAATCTGGATATAGTGTTGAAGAATATAAAAACACAAAACTTTACTTCCTTTTTTCCTCTCTCTTCTCTATCCATCAGATTCTTTTAAGTGAATTTAGACTGCAGTTTTTATTAGTTGCTAAAAGAACATCTTTTGCTTAAACAATACTATTTTATGAAGGAGTTGATTTGTAGATTTGGTTTAGAAATTTGGATGTGCTACCTGAATGTATGGGGGACTTCTGTTCTGGTAATTCCACATGCCTGTTAGGTGCTTAGAGCTTCAGAAAGATAGAATACATGATAATATTAAAGTTGAGGGACTTACATATTGAAATATTCAAAGGGCTACAATATTACAAAGCTTACTCCTAACAGTCTGCCCAAGAAAAGACTCTAGATATCTCTGGAAACCTACCTGCAATTGAGTAAGAGAACAAGGTAATAGCAAAAGGGACACATTTTGGGGGAACTTTATGAGGTCCAAGCAAAACATTGGATAATCTTATTTAGTTTGAGTTGTACTGTTGATCTCCAAAATGTCTAGGATACTACATATACATGTAACTTAGTGTAATTCATTAAAGAGGATAAACTAGTGCTTGGCTTAGTGTATAGAGTGGGATTTAGGTAAATTTATTAAATTAACATTCTAATAAAGTTCAGTAGTTCAAAGGGGAACTATTAAAAAGATTCTCATAGGATGGGATGCCTCAGTGCTGCAGTTGGTTGAGCACTGACTCTTGGTTTTGGCTCAGATTATGATCTCAGGGTCGTAAGATTGAGCCCCGAGTCAGGCTCAACATCAAGTCTGCCTGGGTTTCTCTCTCCCTCTCTCTGCCTCTCTCTTCCACTCCCTCTCTCTCTCTCTAAAATCAATCAGTCAATCAATCAATCAATCAATCAATCTTTTAAAAAGAGATTTTCCCAGGAAAGTATTGAGGATCTGAATAGGTCATCCTATAGGTTACATGTAGAAACAAAAGCGACTGGCAAGAAAGAAAAAAACAAGTCCTCTGCATGTGAAGGCATTTGATTATTTTCATTATGTTTTTCCATACACTGTATACACTGTATATGTCCTGATTCTTTCATTTGTGTACATCTACTGTGTTCCTTGCCTTTTTTTCTCTTCATTTGGTCCATCCAGTAAACTGTCATCTGTTCAATTATGGAAAAAATGGAATAAAAATATTTCCTTCAGAAGGATGGATCAAGTCTCTCAGTTTTGAAGTAAAACATGCTTGCTTATCTACTTCATTAGCCAGGTATTCCAACTGACTTGTATTCTTACCATTCGTCAAATTTAACTTCAAGTTAAATCATGCTTCTTCCCACGCTAAAATACCACATTCCTTCCACTTTTTCTTTTAATCCACATTGTATTCATGATTCTACTTTTATGAATAATTCTTTAGAATTATAAAGTAGCTGAGGAAAGTGAGCACATTGGGATGGATAAATCATACAAGGTCAGAAGACCTATCCTAGATGGCATTCCATAAGAAGCCTAGAGGATACAGTGGTCATAAAGCTAATTAGGAATGAGCTGCAAAAATGATACTAGCATCACTGAGAGTTGAAAAGTGGCTCTTCTCTGCTGACAGGGACAACAAGAGATGCAGTCACTGAGCCAAGCTTATTAGTATCCATACATGTGATGAGGTCTGGACATAACAGAGGTTATGTAACCACCAAACACTGGAGGACTGCAGTTATCATACAAACAAACAAGACCCAAAGGGCATGCAAGAGAGTTTAAACTTCAAGCAGTTATGAGTATGGTTAATAGAGCATGACATCCCTGAAGCAAAATAGACAAAGAGCCAACAAGGTGCTAGGTAACAAGGAGACAAGAATGGATAAGAAGAACTGTCATACATTGATATAAACTTCACCTTGAGTTAGGGAGAAAATAAGGAAAGAGGTTTTGGTACAAAGAAACATCTGAGATTGTCAGGCAGTTCTAAACAGTTATTCAAGGCCGTTGGCTATCCTCAAGTCAAAGTCATCTATCAGAAGTGTCCTGCACCTTCTATGAATGGGCCTGCCCTAGTTTCCCGACTACATTCAGTCATTAGCTGAAAGCAGTTCATGGAAATGTGACCTCTGGGGAATGTGATGATGAATTAAGAGATGAAAACTAGGACCACTGAGTTAATCAGAAATTTGAAGGGCACATTTAACAATAACCATATCTATTAAATTAAGAGGAAACTATGTAGGGCAATACAAGGAGCCAAAGAATCACACCTTGAGACAGAGAAGCCAGAGCAGCTCTGGGCTGCTCAGGAGAAGTTTAACAGTCTGCCATTTCTCAGGATCATGGGCTTCCCTTGAAGTTTCAAATACTCAGAAAATTGAATACCAAAGTGAAGGATATGAAAATTTTAGTATTGTTTTTGCAGCTTTTCTATAACCCAGAAATTATTTTGAAATTCACTGTTAAAAATTCTCATAAGAAGGCATGCCTGGGTGGCTCAGTCAGTTAAGCATTTGACTCTTGATTTTGACTCATATCATGATCTCAAGGTCATGAGATCAAGCCCCATGTTGGCCTCCTTGCTGGGCATGGAGCCTGCTCAAGATTCTCTCTCCCCCTCACTCTGGCCCTACCCAACCCCTGCTTGTGCACTATCTCTCTATATAAAATAAAAAATTAAAAATTCTCATGAGAAAATATTTGATTGACCCTTCTTGAGTCAGGTATCTAAGTCCCTAGTATTACTTAATCAGGTTCATGTGTACAGGACTATATTGGGCCTACTTCTATGTTTGGGTCTACCAGAAAAGGGAAAATATTTTACCAAAGAACTACCCAACACCACTCAAATACCTGCCTTTTATCCAAAATAGTGCATTAAGAACATTTGATTAATGACAAATATCCTAAGAATTAAATGGTTGACTAAGCAGAAGAATATTTTATTTTTTTTAATTTATTTTTTATTAGTGTTCAATTTGCCAACATACAGAATAACACCCAGTGCTCATCCCGTCAAGTGCCCACCTCAGTGCCCGCCACCCAGTCACCCCCACCTCCCATCCTCCTCCCCTTCCACCATCCCTAGTTCGTTTCCCAGAGTTAGGAGTCTTCCATGTTCTATCTCCCTTTCTGATAATTTCCACTTATTTTTTCTCCTTTCCCCTTTATTCCCTTTCACTATTTTTTATATTCCCCAAATGAATGAGAACATATAATGTTTGTCCTTCTCTGACTGACTTCCTTCACTCAGAATAATACCCTCCAGTTCCATCCACGTCGAAGCAAATGATGGGTATTTGTCATTTCTAATGGCTGAGTAATATTCCATTGTATACATAAACTACATTTTCTTCATCCATTCATCTTTTGATGGACACCGAGGCTCCTTCCACAGTTTGGCTATTGTGGACATTGCTGCTAGAAACATCGGGGTGCAGGTGTCCCGGCGTTTCATTGCATCTGTATCTTTGGGGTAAATCCCCAGAAGTGCAATTGCTGGGTCGTAGGGCAAATCTATTTTTAATTCTTTGAGGAACCTCCACACAGTTTTCCAGAGTGGCTGCACCAGTTCACATTCCCACCAACAGTGCAAGAGGGTTCCCTTTCCTCCGCATCCTCTCCAACATTTGTGGTTTCCTGCCTTGTTAATTTTCCCCATTCGCACTGGTGTGAGGTGGTATCTCATTGTGGGTTTTTTTTTAATAATAAATTTGTTTTTTATTGGTGTTCAATTTGCCAACATACAGAATAACACCCAGTGCTCATCCCATCAAGTGCCCCCTCAGTGCCCGCCAACCAGTCACCTCCACCCCCTGCCCTTCTCCCCTTCCACCACCCCTAGGTCGTTCGTTTCCCAGAGTTAGGAGTCTTCCATGTTCTGACTCCCTTTCTGATATTTTAAATGTGAAAATTTCCCTTTAGCAAAACTCCTCAAGGCAAAAGTACCAAGGATTACAAAATCACCGATTAGATGAATAACAAGACAGTTATGTAAATTTATAAAATGTAAGTACATATATTAGCATGTCATATCTTTCCTTCAGGGCAGAAGAGACACATTCAGATATTCTGAAGCAATAATTAAAAAATGATCAAGATTAAAAATCTACTTTGTTAGACACAGAAACAATAAAATGTCCCTCGTGTCTACATTTAGATTCTTCATGAAATTTTCATGTTTACTATATTAAAGAATTACTTATTCTGACAATTAGTGTTTTATAAATTCAATATAATGCCAGATGCTTTGCTATTAATAATAAATAATACTATATACCATTAAACCTTAAGAAAACATAATTCTTAGGGACACCTGGGTTGCTCAGTGGTTGAGCAACTGCCTTTGGCTCAGGACGTGATCCCGGAGTCCCAGGATTGAGTCCCACATCTGGCTCCCTGCATGGAGCTTGTTTCTCCCTCTGCCTGGGTCTCTACCTCTGTCTCTGTGTCTCTCATGAATAAATAAATAAAATCTTTAAAAATAAAAGAAAGCATAATTCTTAGTCTGGGAAAATTTATGAAAATTGAAGAAAATATGCAAAAACAATTACCAAATGTCCATAGCATCTTAACTCTATGTTTCTGTACTCATTGCCCTACATGAAGCAGACAGAAAAATCCATTACGCAAAACTAATTTCCACAAAATTGTAATTTGTTCATTATTAATTCAATGAATATTTATCAACACCTACTACATGTAAGAACAAATAAAACATGATCTCCAAGGACATATACTCTCATTAAACATTTCTTTTTTTTAAAGTTTGTTTGTTTGTTTGCTTATTCATTTATGAGAGACACAAAAGGCAGAGACATAGGCTCCCCTGGAGAGCCTGATGTGGGACTCAATCCCAGGACCCTGTGATCACCACCTGAGCCAAAGGCAGAGGCTCAACCACTGAGCCACCCAGGTGTCCCTCATGAAACATTTCCTACCAAACTGATCCATGAGTCCTTTCAGTATCTAAAATTTAGCAAGTCCAAAGCCAAATTTATTTTGTTTCATTTACGATCTGATCCTTCTGTTGATGAGTGAAATCATACTTGATAGTGAAGAATGTAAAGTGATTAAAAGTTTTACTTTGCAAAAACCCTACCAGCCTCCTCCCACCCTTGGCAACATGTCTTTCCACACTGAAAGTGGTAACATAACATAAATGTAACTTCTTTGCTGCTGCACTTAGTATACTTTTCTCATTTCCAACTCCACTATTCAGTATCTTCAGAATCTGCCGTACTATAAGCACACTCTACCAGGTGGCCCCACTTTCAATCTCCCTTGATTCTAATTTACCTTCTATGCAAATATCAGATCAATCTTATAATAGAATCACAACATTGCTTAAAATCTTCAATAGCGGGATCCCTGGGTGGCGCAGTGGTTTGGCGCCTGCCTTTGGCCCAGGGCACGATCCTGGAGACCCGGGATCGAATCCCACGTCGGGCTCCCGGTGCATGGAGCCTGCTTCTCCCTCTGCCTGTGTCTCTGCCTCTCTCTCTCTCTGTGTGACTATCATAAATAAATAAAAATTAAAAAAAAAAACTTCAATAGCTTCTCTTGCTGTCCAAGTTGTACATGAATTCTGCCAACCAGAAAAACATTATATTCTATTCCTGGGTACTTTTCTTTAAAATTTTCAAAGATAATCTAGTTCATCATTCTATGGTGTGGTTTTTTTTTTTTTCATTATTAGCAGAGCAAAGTTTTCTGGTTGCATAATATAG
Organism: Canis lupus baileyi; assembly: GCF_048164855.1. Taxonomy (NCBI): domain Eukaryota; kingdom Metazoa; phylum Chordata; class Mammalia; order Carnivora; family Canidae; genus Canis; species Canis lupus. The sequence goes on from NC_132860.1 coordinate 24,549,382, forward strand.
GAGTTTTAGAACTCTACTACCCTGCTTCTCTCAAAAATGGAGATGCTTCAACTATTTGCCTGCCATATTTGATGAGTTTCTTTTTCCCCCTGTGTTTCCACTTTTCTAAAAATGTACAAAAAATTTTAAATATAAAGATTTCTATGCAATAATTATGGGAGAGCAAATCTCACTTTGAGATCCTGATTTCAATTCCTTTGGATAAATACCCAGAAATGGAATTGTTGGATCATATACTAGTTCTTTTTAAGTTTTTTTGAGAATCCTCCATACTATCTTCTATAGTGGCTGTGCCAATTTAAATTCCCACCAATAGTGTACCAGCATTCCCTTTTCTCCACATATTCACCAACATTTGTTATCTTTTATTTTTTGCTGCTTTTTTCCCCAATGGTAGGCATCCTAATAAGTGTTAGATGATATCTTATTGTGATTTTGATTTGTTTGATGATTATTAATGTCAAGCATCTTTTCACCCACCTGTTGTGAAAAGGTATTATGTGAAAAGGTAGGTATTGTGGTAAATGTTTTACCACATACATACATACACAAAATAATACTAAAAGGGGTGGGAGAAAACTTTTGGAGGTAACATATTTTTATGGCCTTTATGATGATAATGGTTTCATGGTTGTATACTTATTCCCAAATCCATCAAGTTATACATATTAAATATATACAGCTTTCTATATGTCAATCAAACCTCAATAAAATGGTTTAAAAAAAAGATTTCCACAAAAGTTCTACTGAATAAGATTGCTAAATCATACAGCAATATGTATTCCCTCTATAGAACATACTGAGTAATGCTAGTAGCCAGTTGAACACTCATAGCTCTTTCTCCAATTAGCAAGTAATATAAAATTGCAATTTGCAAAACTACATTGAAAGGCCCTAACTCTACATAAACAATGATGAATAAATTACACATTTAAGACTCAGGTTAAAATAAAATGTTTAACGTACTTTAAAATTACTTTTATGATTCCTATATTTAACCAACTTTATTAGCTAATTAGCCTAATCATCAATCAAAATAGAGTTGAATAACATGGCTTCTATTTTGCTTATTTATGATTCTTTTTCCTAGACTGTGAAATGGATCTGCAAGAGTGAGGGATAAATTAATTTGATAAACACTATTGACCACTGATTTTGTGTCAAGTACTATGTTTATCAGTATTTGTCAGATAAATTACAAATGTTTGTTTTAGACTGAACAACTAAGACTAAATAAGATAACGTACCTGAAATTACTCGGAAAAATCAATCACTATACAGATGTTAATTAACATAATCCCTGAAGAAGAGCCAATCTACCTTTTTTTTTTCCTCAAATGGAGTTGCTTCCATTTGAGTGGTTATGCTGACAAATCTTCCTTCTATTGAAAGGGTAACCTTCATGGAACCCCTTGACTTTGCAATTCTATTTTACTGTTGGTTTCTGAATGGTAGGAATCCATTTACTCGTTTTAACAAATACTTCATTCATATGTACTATGTACTTGGCACTATGCTATTATCTGGAGATACTTTCAAAGTATTTGTTATTCCACTTAGTTGTACACAATAATCTATATAATAGACTATTTTCAAGAAACATAGAATAAAAGTCAAGAAGAAATATTGGATCCTCATCTTAAATGTTGTATCCATGTTCAAAGTAATGATTCAATTTCATTTTTTAATTAAAACACATAAACACAGAGTTACCATGTCAATGTTTATTTTTCTTTGGTTCTTTGCCTGTTGGAGCATCCACAGTCCCTGGTGCCAGTTAAATAACTTGGCGGCAGAGAGGTGAAGCATAATAGAATGGCACTGAAATCCCCCAAGGGTATATTTATCCTAGTTGGGTAAATTATTACACCATTAACGTTCTTTATAAAAATTTTCCATACATAGAGGTAAATAGGTGACCTTAATATGCCCCACTCTATATAAGAGTAAGAGAAGCTCCTTTCCTTGTCTAAAGGCCAAGTCAAGCAGCTGCTCGGATCAGAACCAGTACTTCATTGTGTCTATAATAAAATATCTGAGGACTTTCAGCTCCATCATGAGTAATTTAGCTTAGATAAATATAAGGAAAGATTTCTTGGAAGTGAAGTTAAAGACAATAATTCATTTAGTCTCTGGCATTGCTCCTTCAACATCTTATTTGAATCCTTTCTAATTTTCCACATCTTGAAGGTAAGACTCTCCCCACTTACCCCTGGCCTCTGATCTCCAAACCCTCAGAGCCACTGATTACATTTACTCTCCAATGTTTGGCTCATTTCCAGGAACCTGACTGATACATATTCAGAAATTACAAATTCCATAAAGACATTTTGTCCTCATCTGTTTAGCTAATCATAGCAAAACTGAGCTTCTTCTAATGTATATATTTTCTGACACATATAATAACCAAAGCCCAAAATCACTGGTATATCTATTGTTTTACTTATATTTCTAATTGGTTTACACTTAACTATAACATGACTATTCTACTCAGTTTCTCAAATCTGCAGCAATCTGATTTGTTTCTTTTTAATTTTGACTAGACACCAGAAGCAGTATGACATGGTGAAATGAGTATACTTAGAGAATCAGACAGACCTGGATTAACACATAGGCCCTATTATCCTGTCTAGGGGAACCTTCACTCTGAACCAAAGTCTTCTCACCAAAAAGCTGAGAATGTTAGTTATAGCCTATTAATGGTGCTATGGAACTACAGCAACAACAGGCAGAGAACCTGGTTCAGTATTTTCTCTTCTCACTAAGAATACTACTAGGGCTACCCTCTCACTGGTCTTCCAACCTTTCACTTAGAGCATATTTCAGCCCAGGCTCTGGACATGGAGACTACAATACCTCTCAGGTCAGCATGTTCACAGGATACAGGAACTGCTTACTCTCTGTGTAAGTGGTTAACTTTGTAACATTCCTAAATTCAGAAAGATACAATGAAGGACTCTCTCAAATGGTTCTCTGAATGGATAAGTAAATTAACTGAATCCAGGCATTTTCAATGATGGCAAAGCATTTTGCCTTTCTAGGGATATTGTATTGTTATTCATTGTTTTTGACAGACCATCATGTGATGGTAACTGATTTTCCTCAGCAGCAGGATATAACTCCAAACTTTTCTTTATATGAAATGACTAGTACTCTAGAAAATCAGACTGTAATTTTCCTTCCTAAAAGAATAGAGGTGTTTTACTTTTCCTTGATTGCTTAAGTGCTGTCCTGCATTTTGACTCAATAGATCTCCATATTCCTCAGTTATGAGTTAATCACCCTCAAAATATCTTGGATATAGGACTTCAGTTTTAGCATTTTTACTTCTTTGGTCTTTTATCTTTTATCTTTATCAAAAATGTACAGAAAGTTGGGGAAAACTGTTTCAGGTAATACTGGCTAAAATTACTTTAAAATGGAAGTGTATCTTAAATCTTTGAAAGAAAATTCTGAAATAAATGTGCTGTATAAATTACAAACAATTGCAGTACAGACAGAAATTGATGATTAACAAATGTGAGGTGAAAGCACATTTAGATTTCTGGGTCAGACAATCTGAAAAATCATGCTATCACAGATCTATAGCTCTTCTATTGAAATGAGGAAAACAGAACATACAAGTTGTGGGGGTTCTGGGGGCTAATTCAGACACAGTCATGTTGTGCTCAAGTTGACATTAAGCTATTTAAGCAAAGGGGATCCCTGGGTGGCTCAGAGGTTTGGTGCCTGCCTTCGGCCCAGGGCACAATCCTGGAGTCCCGGGATCGGGTTCCATGTCGGGCTCCCTGCATGGAGCCGGCTTCTCCCTCTGCCTATGTCTCTGCCTCTCTCTCGCTCTGTGTCTTATGAATAAATAAATAAATAAATAAATAAACAAACAAATAAATAAAATCTTTTAAAAAAAGATATAAGCAGAAAAATCAAAGAGATACATGGATCTAATATTTAAGGGATTAGCCTGGGATAAATAGAAGTATACTAAATTAGGAAAATAAATGAATAAAAACATTGTACATAGAATGCCTACGGAATTGAAAGAATGCAGAAATAGACAATATGTTTATTGAAATAGTCAAACTAATTTTTATCTATATCCATAAGTGAGTTATGTAGCCAATTAGATCATAAAATTGTAGATAAGTGGGCATACTTAATAGAAATTATCATGGATGGCTTCTAAAGGAACAATGGAGATCCTTAAGAGGTTTTTTTTTTAAGGATTTATTTATTTGAGAAAGAGAGAGAACATAAGTGGGAAGGACAGAGGGAGAGGGAGAGAGAATCTCAAGTAGATCTCATGCTGAGTATGAAGCCCAAGGTGGGGCTAAATCTCACAACCCTGAGATAATGATGTGAGCTGAAACCAAGAGTTGGACGTTTAACTGACTGAGCTACCCAGGCACCCCCACCATGGGTTAATGTAAATTATAGCATCCAATGGATTAATTTAAATTAGCATCTGATAATATCCTTAAGAACTTACAATTTGCTAAAATTAAGTCTCATTAGTTTATTTATGTATCATGCAATATGTATGCTATTCTGAAATAAAATTGTTTTGACTCTGAACCATAGAAATGTTAAATAATTAGGAGATTTGCAAACATAGATATCTCTAACACATTTTCCTTATTTATTGCAAACATAGATATCTCTAACACATTTTCCTTATTTATTGATAGGGTATTATAATTATTATAGTAGAAATAGAAGTAGAATTATATCATTATTATTGTTACTATATCATTATTATTATTGAAAAGTGCAGTGTAGTTGCTAATAGCACAGGTTCTAAAGTCTTATTTTCTCTGATTCCCAACATCAGTACCTTCAAATTTTATGATCTTCAGCTATTTAACCAAACTTCTAAACTTCACCTTATACATCTATAACAAATAAAAATACTTCTCCCTTAGGTTTTCCAAGAGTCAAATGAATTATCTAGCAAAATACTTAGAACATTATATGGAACATCTTATCATTCACATAATATATATTTTTTTTCACATAATATATATTCAGATAACCCAATAAGAAATCAAAAGTCAGATTAAAGACCAGGGTATACAAAAGATTATCATTTTCCTCATTGATATTTACCACAACAGAGGCAGGTTACATTATGGTAAACAAGCCAGTATTTTAGTTTACTAATTAAGAAGAGTATTAAGCTTCAGATCCATAGAAACTGAAGCAACTTCCTTCACTTCCCTCTAGTAATGAGGGTGAGACAGCATGAACTGGCATTATCTAATGTGGATTTTTAGGTTATCCATGAAAAGAGATGTTTTCTGGCTAAGTTAAAATAAATTTTCATTTAGAAAATTGAGTTTAATAATTCTAAAATTCCAAGACAAAACTAATTACTTTTTTAGGATTGGACCTACTCATCATTAGAGTATTTAAGGAAAAGCAAATAAAACAGAAATTAGCAAAAACATATTTACTACCTTCTATGAGTAAATAATTCTACTAAGCAAAGATTAGCTAAAAATAAACTCTTATTCTCATAAGACCATATTAATAAGTATAAATTCATAATCCAGTTGAAGGATAAAAATTTAACAAAAAATACTGATAAGAGTCCAAATTAGTGATAAACAACAAATTTAGCTAAGTATGAAATTAAATTGAACTTAATTAAATATCTTATTTCAGTGATGAATCCTACAGACATAATATTGAGTGAAAGGAGCCAGATGAAATTAGTACATACTGCATGATTCTGTTTATATCAAGATCAAGAACAGGGAAAAGTAATTATGGTAATCGAAGTCAGACTAATGATTATAACAGCAGAGGATATTGATGAGGATGAGGCATTAGGAAGCCTGGGTTGCTGGTAATGTTCTATCAGTTATCTTGAAAGTGGTTATACGAGTGCACACAGATACATTAAGCTGTACTAATTAAGCTGTATTCTAAAGTTTTGAGCACTTTACTAAATGTGTACTAAACTTTAAAAGTAATTTTAAAATTCTAAATTTAGAAAATCAAGATATTACAAGAGAATTCAGCTTCTGCAGATCATAATGCCAATTTTCTATAATTCTACTTTTCCTACTTTCCTCTTGACTGGGGTCCCTGGACTTGAGTGGGCCCATGCCTGGATCTCAATCCCCTTCTGTTGCCTCTATTTAACTGCTCTTTCTGGGAATACCCTGATCCTGTTTGTAGTCCTCACTGAGCCAAGCCTCCATGAGCCCATGTACTATTTCCTCTCCATGTTGTCCACCACTGACATTGGCTTATGCATCTCTACACTGGTGACAGTACTAGGAATATTCTGGCTCAATGCCCGGGAGATCAGCTTTAATGCTTGCTTATCACAAATGTTCTTCATTCACCTCTTCACGTTCATGGAATCTTCAGTGCTCCTGGCTATGGCTTTTGACCGTTTTGTGGCCATTTCCAACCCCTTGAGATATGCTACCATTCTAACTCATGCAAGGATCACACAGATTGGTTTGGCAGTCATTATCAGGGGGACTGTCATTCTGACACCACTAGTCTTGCTTCTTAAGCGTCTATCATTCTGCCGAAGTTATGTGCTCCATCATTCCTACTGCTTCCATCCTGATGTAATGAAGCTCTCGTGTTCAGACACAAAGATCAACAGTGCATTCGGACTAACAGCGATTATCTCTACTGCTGGAGTGGACTCTATCTTTATCCTACTTTCCTATGTCCTGATCATTCGCTCAGTTCTCAACATTGCATCCCCGGAGGAAAGGAAAAAGGCCTTTAGCACCTGCATTTCTCATATCCTGGCCGTGGCCATATTCTACATCCCTTTAATCAGCCTGTCTTTTGTTCATAGATTTGGAAAACATTCTCCACCATATGTGCCCACACTGATTGCTAATATTTACTTGCTCATTCCCCCTGTGATGAATCCCATCATCTATAGTGTGAAAACAAAGCAGATTCAAAAAGCTGTGCTCAAACTTGTATGTTCCAAGGGAACTCATATTTAACAATTCCTGACCCATAAAGACCTATTTCAAAGTCTGACAGTTGATCATAAATTGGAGTTATAACCCATGCAATTTTAGAGTTGGGTTAAATTAGGTGCCATCCAATTCTATGAGTCCTACCTAAGGCAACCTTACCTTTTCTCCCACCAAAATACTAATTCAGATTTTCAGTACCTCTGTTATCCTATTCCTATAGATGACTGACTTCCTGTCTTTCTACTGTTTCTACCTAAAACCACACATAACTCACTTTGAATTAATTTTCCAAATATCCAGCACAAATAAAATTTAATCACAAATCAATAAGCATCTCTTCCATGTTTATTTCTCATACACCAACTACATGAAGTAACCATTCCTATCTCTGACAATGTCCTCCACAACTTGGATTCAACTTTCCTTTAAAACTTAATCTACCTCTTTTTCTTTTCATATACTCCACAGTCTAAGAAAACCAGTCTTCTACCTATTCCTTCATGAACATGCAGCTATCCTAAAAGCAAGCTTCACTGTTGACTACACTTCAACCATGACACCCACTTTCCACCTTGAAATTCTACTTATATGTCAAGTCTTGTCTTTAAATATCCTCTTCATTAAATTTTTCATGATTTCCCCAATGACACTTGACCTCTCCTTTCATATTTTGTCTTTTTTAAAAAAAGAGATTTTATTTATTCATTTGATAGAGCATGAGTGGGGGGTGGGGGGAAGGAAGAGGAAGAGGGAGGAGGAGACTCCCTGCTGAGCAAGGAGTCTGATGCAGGGCTTGATCCCAGGAAACTGAGATTACGACCTAAGCTGAAGGCAAATCTTTAACCTTCTGAGCCACCCAGGTGTCCCATATTTTGTCCTTTATACTGTTTTGCCAAGATCCTTTTTTCCCCTTTATGTACTTTTGACTATATAAAGATATAAATAAATATAAATATAGGCTGTCACAAGCTTCTAAATTCCCTAATTAAAAAAGCCTTACAGATAGGTGGGCAGGGCAAAATGGTGGAGGAGTAGGGTCCCCAAGTCACCTGTTCCCACCAACTTACCTAGATAACTTTCAAATCGTCCTGAAAACCTACTAATTCAGCCTGGGATTTAAAGAGAAAACAGCTGGAATGCTACAGAGAGAAAAGTTTGTGCTTCTAACAAGAAAGACGTAAGAAAGAAAAAGAAAGAAAGAAAAAAAAGAAAGAAAGAAAGAAAGAAAGAAAAGAAAAGAAAAGAAAAGAAAAGAAAAGAAAAGAAAGAAAAAGAATCAAGTGGGGGAGGGGCCCTGCGAGGAGCCCGGCTAAAGCCAGGTGGCAAAAGCCTCCAGGACTGGAAAGCCCAGTCCCAGAGAAGCAGGAACTTTTAAAAATCCACACGAGATTCTTACAGGAGGGAAAGGCATTCACAGGGAACTTGGGCAGGATCCCAGGAGGGGCAGTGGAGCCTCCAGATTCCCAGGGTCACTAACAGAGGAAGTGCGCCCCGGAGGGGAACGCGCCACACACCCGCGGAGCAGGCTGAAGGGCTGGAGCGAGTGTCCCACGGGACCTTGGGAGAAGCTCAGGTGGCAGCTCCGGCCAGAGGGGGCTGCACACTCTGGGAGCACGATTCCAGCAGCACAGGCCCCGGATCCCAGGGGACACATACCAGAATCCGGCGCTGCCTTTGGGACAGGTGGAGGCAGGGAGGGCACAGGACAACCAGGACGCTCCAGCGCCCAGCGGCCCCGAGCTGTGCAGATCAGCGCCCCACCCCCCGCCCCCAGAGCATCCAGGCCAGTGCGGAATGGGACCTGCGGTATTTACTGCGAGAGCTGACTCCAGGGCTGGAGACCTGGCTTCCAGCACTGTTGTTCTTCCTCCTTGTGTCACCCTCTGCCTGGAACAGAGTGGGCCACCAGGGAACAGAGGCCTCACAGGATAAACAGCTCCCACTGAGCTGTGCACCTGGCAGGGGGCTGGGCAGCACCCCCAGGTGCACACACCTGAGAATCAGGACATCAGGCCCCTCCCTCAGAAGACCAGCTGGAAGGACAGGGGAAAAGCATGTGCTTGACCAAGAAGTACTAGAAAACTCAAGGGGAAGTCAAGGGATTTACAGTATATAGAATCAGAGGATACCCCTCCTTCTTTGTTTGTTTGTTTTTCTCCTTTTTTTCTTCCTTTTTCCAGTACAACTCATTTTTAGCCACTCTGAACTGAGCAAAATGACTAGAAAGAAGAAAACACCACCAAAGAAAGAATCAGAAACATCCTCTCTCCCATAGAGTAACAGAATTTGGATTACAATTCAATGGCAGAAAGCCAATTCATAAGCACAATTATAAAGCTACTGGTGGCTCTGGAAAAAAGCATAAAGGATTCAAGAGACTTCATGACTGCAGAATTTAGATCTAATCAGGCTGAAATGAAACATCAATTAAATGAGATGCAATCCAAACTGGAGTACCTAACGACGAGGGTTAATGAGATTGAACAAGTGAGTGACATATAAGACAAGTTGATGGCAAAGAAGGAAGCTGAGGAAAAAAAGAGAAAAACAATTAAAAGACCATGAGGAAAGGTTAAGGGAAATAAATGACAGCCTCAGAAGGAAAAAAATCTACATTTAATTGGGGTTCCAGAAGGCACCGAAAGGGACAGAGGACCAGAAAGTGTATTTGAACAAATCATAGCTGAGAACATCCCTAACCCAGGGAGGGAAACAAGCATTCAGGTCCAGGAGATAGAGAGATCCTCCCCTTAAAATCCATAAAAACTGTTCAACACCTCGACACCTAATACTGAAACTTCCAAATTCCAAAGATAAAGAGAAGATCTTAAAGCAGCAAGAGAAAAGAGATCCCTAACTTATATGGGGAGAAATATTAGGCTAACAGCAGACCTCTCCACAGAGACCTGGCAGGCCAGAAAGGGCTGGCAGGATATATTCAGGGTCCTAAATGAGAAGAACCTGCAGCCAAGAATACTCTATCCAGCAAGGCTCTCATTCAGAATAGAAGGAGAGATAAAGAGCTTCCAAGATAGGCAGAAACTGAAAGAATATATGACCACCAAACCAGCTCTGCAAGAAATATTAAGGGGGACTCTATAAAAGAAAGAGGACACACAAAGAAATAACCACAAAAACATGGACTAAATAGGTATTATGATGACACTAAATTCATATCTTTCAATAGTAACTCTGAATGTGAATGGGCTTAATGATCCCATCAAAAGACACAGGGATTGAGACTGGATAAAAAAGCAAAACCCGGGGGGAGGAGCAAGATGGCGGAAGAGTAGGGTCTCCAAATCACCTGTCTCCACCAAACTACCTAGAAAACCTTCAAATTATCCTGAAAATCTATGAATTCGGCCTGAGATTTAAAGAGAGACCAGCTGGAATGCTACAGTGAGAAGAGTTCGCGCATCTATCAAGGTAGGAAGACGGGGAAAAAGAAATAAAGGAACAAAGGCCTCCAAGGGGGAGGGGCCCTGCGAGGAGCCGGGCTGAGGCCGGGGCGAGTGTCCCCAGGACAGGAGAGCCCCGTCCCGGAGACGCAGGAGCTGCACCGACCTTCCCGGGCGGAAAGGGGCTCGCGGGGAGTTGGAGCAGGACCCAGGAGAGCGAGGATGCCCTCGGGTTCCCCGGGACAGTAACAGCAACTGCGCGCCCAGGAGAGTGCGCCGAGCTCCCTAAGGGCTGCAGCGCGCACGGCGGGACCCGGAGCAGCTCGGCCGGGCTCGGGCAGAGGAAGAGGCTCCGTGCGGAGGGGGCTGCGCGGTTCCAGGAGCAGCTCGGAGGGGCTCGGGCGGCGGCTCCGCGGAGGGGGCTGCGCGGCCCGGGAGCGCGAATCCAACAGCGCAGGCTCCGGAGCACAGGGCGCCGGGACACAGTCCAGGATCCCGCCTCCCCCGGGACAGGCAGAGGCCGGGAGGGCCCAGGACACCAAGGACGCTCCTGCCCCAGCTGAGCAGATCCGCGGCCCCGCCCCGGAGCCTCCAGGCCCTGCAGACGGAGTTCCTGCCGGAGCTGAATCCAGGTTTCCAGAGCTGCCCCGCCACTGGGGCTGTTCCTCCTGCGGCCTCACGGGGTAAACAACCCCCCCTGAGCCCTGCACCCGGCAGGGGCACAGCAGCTCCCCCAACTGCTAACACCTGAAAATCAGCACAACAGGCCCCTCCCCCAGAAGACCAGCTAGACTGACAACTTCCAGGAGAAGCCAAGGGACTTAAAGAACACAGAATCAGAAGATACTCCCCGGTGGTTCTTTTTTTGTTTGTTTGTTTTTGTTTTTGTTTTTGTTTTGTTTTGCTTTTTGATTTGTTTTGCTTTTTGATTTGTTTCCTTCCCCCACCCTCTTTTTTTCTCCTTTTTCTTTCTCTTTTTCTTCTTTTTTTTTTTTTGTTTTTTTTTTTCTTTTTTTTCTTCCCCTTTTTTTTCTCTTTCTCTTTTCTTTCCTTCTTTCTCTCCTCTCTTTTTCTCTTTTTCCCAATACAACTTGCTTTTGGCCACTCTGCACTGAGCAAAATGACTAGAAGGAAAACCTCACCTCAAAAGAAAGAATCAGAAACAGTCCTCTCTCCCACAGAGTTACAAAATCTGGATTACAATTCAATGTCAGAAAGCCAATTCAGAAGCACTATTATACAGCTACTGGTGGCTCTAGAAAAAAGTATAAAGGACTCAAGAGACTTCATGACTGCAGAATTTAGAGCTAATCAGGCAGAAATTAAAAATCAATTGAATGAGATGCAATCCAAACTAGAAGTCCTAACGACGAGGGTTAACGAGGTGGAAGAACGAGTGAGTGACCTAGAAGACAAGTTGATAGCAAAGAGGGAAACTGAGGAAAAAAGAGACAAACAATTAAAAGACCATGAAGATAGATTAAGGGAAATAAACGACAGCCTGAGGAAGAAAAACCTACGTTTAATTGGGGTTCCCGAGGGCGCCGAAAGGGACAGAGGGCCAGAATATGTATTTGAACAAATTCTAGCTGAAAACTTTCCTAATCTGGGAAGGGAAACAGGCATTCAGATCCAGGAAATAGAGAGATCCCCCCCTAAAATCAATAAAAACCGTTCAACACCTCGACATTTAATTGTGAAGCTTGCAAATTCCAAAGATAAGGAGAAGATCCTTAAAGCAGCAAGAGACAAGAAATCCCTGACTTTTATGGGGAGGAGTATTAGGGTAACAGCAGACCTCTCCACAGAGACCTGGCAGGCCAGAAAGGGCTGGCAGGATATATTCAGGGTCCTAAATGAGAAGAACATGCAACCAAGAATACTTTATCCAGCAAGGCTCTCATTCAAAATGGAAGGAGAGATAAAGAGCTTCCAAGACAGGCAGCAACTAAAAGAATATGTGACCTCCAAACCAGCTCTGCAAGAAATTTTAAGGGGGCCTCTTAAAATTCCCCTTTAAGAAGAAGTTCAGTGGAACAGTCCACAAAAACAAAGACTGAATAGATATCATGATGACACTAAACTCATATCTGTCAATAGTAACTCTGAATGTGAACGGGCTTAATGACCCCATCAAAAGGCGCAGGGTTTCAGACTGGATAAAAAAGCAGGACCCATCTATTTGCTGTCTACAAGAGACTCATTTTAGACAGAAGGACACCTACAGCCTGAAAATAAAAGGTTGGAGAACCATTTACCATTCGAATGGTCTTCAAAAGAAAGCAGGGGTAGCCATCCTTATATCAGATAAACTAAAATTTACCCCAAAGACTGTAGTGAGAGATGAAGAGGGACACTATATCATACTTAAAGGATCTATTCAACAAGAGGACTTAACAATCCTCAATATATATGCTCCGAATGTGGGAGCTGCCAAATATATAAATCAATTATTAACCAAAGTGAAGAAATACTTAGATAATAATACACTTATACTTGGTGACTTCAATCTAGCTCTTTCTATACTCGATAGGTCTTCTCAGCAAAACATCTCCAAAGAAACGAGAGCTTTAAATGATACACTGGACCAGATGGATTTCACAGATATCTACAGAACTTTACATCCAAACTCAACTGAATACACATTCTTCTCAAGCGCACATGGAACTTTCTCCAGAATAGACCACATATTGGGTCACAAATCGGGTCTGAACCGATACCAAAAGATTGGGATTGTCCCCTGCATATTCTCGGACCATAATGCCTTGAAATTAGAACTAAATCACAACAAGAAGTTTGGAAGGACCTCAAACACATGGAGGTTAAGGACCATCCTGCTAAAAGATAAAAGGGTCAACCAGGAAATTAAGGAAGAATTAAAAAGATTCATGGAAACTAATGAGAATGAAGATACAACCGTTCAAAATCTTTGGGATGCAGCAAAAGCAGTCCTAAGGGGGAAATACATCGCAATACAAGCATCCATTCAAAAACTGGAAAGAACTCAAATACAAAAGCTAACCTTACACATAAAGGAGCTAGAGAAAAAACAGCAAATAGATCCTACACCCAAGAGAAGAAGGGAGCTAATAAAGATTCGAGCAGAACTCAACGAAATCGAGACCAGAAGAACTGTGGAACAGATCAACAGAACCAGGAGTTGGTTCTTTGAAAGAATTAATAAGATAGATAAACCATTAGCCAGCCTTATTAAAAAGAAGAGAGAGAAGACTCAAATTAATAAAATCATGAATGAGAAAGGAGAGATCACTACCAACACCAAGGAAATACAAACGATTTTAAAACCATATTATGAACAGCTATACACCAATAAATTAGGCAATCTAGAAGAAATGGACGCATTCCTGGAAAGCCACAAACTACCAAAACTGGAACAGGAAGAAATAGAAAACCTGAACAGGCCAATAACCAGGGAGGAAATTGAAGCAGTCATCAAAAACCTCCCAAGACACAAGAGTCCAGGGCCAGATGGCTTCCCAGGAGAATTTTATCAAACGTTTAAAGAAGAAATCATACCTATTCTCCTAAAGCTGTTTGGAAAGATAGAAAGAGATGGAGTACTTCCAAATTCGTTCTATGAAGCGAGCATCACCTTAATTCCAAAGCCAGACAAAGACCCCGCCAAAAAGGAGAATTACAGACCAATATCCCTGATGAACATGGATGCAAAAATTCTCAACAAGATACTGGCCAATAGGATCCAACAGTACATTAAGAAAATTATTCACCATGACCAAGTAGGATTTATCCCTGGGACACAAGGCTGGTTCAACACCCGTAAAACAATCAATGTGATTCATCATATCAGCAAGAGAAAAACCAAGAACCATATGATCCTCTCATTGGATGCAGAGAAAGCATTTGACAAAATACAGCATCCATTCCTGATCAAAACTCTTCAGAGTGTAGGGATAGAGGGAACATTCCTCGACATCTTAAAAGCCATCTATGAAAAGCCCACAGCAAATATCATTCTCAATGGGGAAGCACTGGGAGCCTTTCCCCTAAGATCAGGAACAAGACAGGGATGTCCACTCTCACCACTGCTATTCAACATAGTACTGGAAGTCCTAGCCTCAGCAATCAGACAACAAAAAGACATTAAAGGCATTCAAATTGGCAAAGAAGAAGTCAAACTCTCCCTCTTCGCCGATGACATGATACTCTACATAGAAAACCCAAAAGTCTCCACCCCAAGATTGCTAGAACTCATACAGCAATTCGGTAGCGTGGCAGGATACAAAATCAATGCCCAGAAGTCAGTGGCATTTCTATACACTAACAATGAGACTGAAGAAAGAGAAATTAAGGAGTCAATCCCATTTACAATTGCACCCAAAAGCATAAGATACCTAGGAATAAACCTCACCAAAGATGTAAAGGATCTATACCCTCAAAACTATAGAACACTTCTGAAAGAAATTGAGGAAGACACAAAGAGATGGAAAAATATTCCATGCTCATGGATTGGCAGAATTAATATTGTGAAAATGTCAATGTTACCCAGGGCAATATACACGTTTAATGCAATCCCTATCAAAATACCATGGACTTTCTTCAGAGAGTTAGAACAAATTATTTTAAGATTTGTGTGGAATCAGAAAAGACCCCGAATAGCCAGGGGAATTTTAAAAAAGAAAACCATATCTGGGGGCATCACAATGCCAGATTTCAGGTTGTACTACAAAGCTGTGGTCATCAAGACAGTGTGGTACTGGCACAAAAACAGACACATAGATCAGTGGAACAGAATAGAGAATCCAGAAGTGGACCCTGAACTTTATGGGCAACTAATATTCGATAAAGGAGGAAAGACTATCCATTGGAAGAAAGACAGTCTCTTCAATAAATGGTGCTGGGAAAATTGGACATCCACATGCAGAAGAATGAAACTAGATCACTCTCTTTCACCATACACAAAGATAAACTCAAAATGGATGAAAGATCTAAATGTGAGACAAGATTCCATCAAAATCCTAGAGAAGAACACAGGCAACACCCTTTTTGAACTCGGCCATAGTAACTTCTTGCAAGATACATCCACGAAGGCAAAAGAAACAAAAGCAAAAATGAACTATTGGGACTTCATCAAGATAAGAAGCTTTTGCACAGCAAAGGATACAGTCAACAAAACTCAAAGACAACCTACAGAATGGGAGAAGATATTTGCAAATGACATATCAGATAAAGGGCTAGTTTCCAAGATCTATAAAGAACTTATTAAACTCAACACCAAAGAAACAAACAATCCAATCATGAAATGGGCAAAAGACATGAACAGAAATCTCACAGAGGAAGACATAGACATGGCCAACATGCATATGAGAAAATGCTCTGCATCACTTGCCATCAGGGAAATACAAATCAAAACTACAATGAGATACCACCTCACACCAGTGAGAATGGGGAAAATTAACAAGGCAGGAAACAACAAATGTTGGAGAGGATGCGGAGAAAAGGGAACCCTCTTACACTGTTGGTGGGAATGTGAACTGGTGCAGCCACTCTGGAAAACTGTGTGGAGGTTCCTCAAACAGTTAAAAATAGACCTGCCCTACGACCCAGCAATTGCACTGTTGGGGATTTACCCCAAAGATACAAATGCAATGAAACGCCGGGACACCTGCACCCCGATGTTTCTAGCAGCAATGGCCACGATAGCCAAACTGTGGAAGGAACCTCGGTGTCCAACGAAAGATGAATGGATAAAGAAGATGTGGTTTATGTATACAATGGAATATTACTCAGCTATTAGAAATGACAAATACCCACCATTTGCTTCAACGTGGATGGAACTGGAGGGTATTATGCTGAGTGAAGTAAGTCAGTCGGAGAAGAACAAACATTATATGTTCTCATTCATTTGGGGAATATAAATAATAGTGAAAGGGAAAATAAGGGAAGGGAGAAGAAATGTGTGGGAAATATCAGAAAGGGAGACAGAACGTAAAGACTGCTAACTCTGGGAAACGAACTAGGGGCGGTAGAAGGGGAGGAGGGCGGGGGGTGGGAGTGAATGGGTGACGGGCACTGGGTGTTATTCTGTATGTTAGTAAATTGAACACCAATAAAAAAAAATGAAAGTAAAAAAAAAAAAAAAAAAAAAAAAAAAAAGCAAAACCCATCTATTTGTTGTCTACAAGAGACTCATTTTAGAAGTAAGGACACTACAGCCTGAAAATGAAAGGTTGGAGAACCATTTACCATTCAAATGGTCTTCAAAAGAAAGCAGGAGTAGCCATCCTCATATCAGATAAATTAAGTTTATCCCAAAGACTGTAGTAAGAGATGAAGAGGGACACTATATCATACTTAAAGGATCTATCCAACAAGAGGACCTAACAATAATGAATATTTATGCTCCTAATATGGGAGCTGCCAAGTATATCAATCAATTAATAATGGAAGTTAAGACATACTTAATAATACACTTATACTGGGAGACTTTAGCACAGTGATTTCTACAAATGAAAGATGTTCTAGGCACAACATCTCCAAAGAAACGTGGGCTGTAAATGCTACACTGGACTAGATGGATTTCACAGATATTTACAAAACTTTACATCCAAATGCAACTGAATACACATTCTTCTCAAGTGCACATGGAACTTTCTCCAAAATAGATCACATACTGAGTCACAAATCAGGTCTCAACAGATACAAAAAGATTGGGATTGTCCCCTGCAATTTTCAGACCATAATGTTTTGAAACTAGAACTAAATCACAAGATGAAATTTGGAAGAAATTCAAACACGTGGAGGTTAAAGAGCATCCCACTAAAAGATGAAAGGGTCAACCAGGAAATTAAGGAAGAATTAAAAAGATTCATGGAAACTAATGAGAATGAAGATACAACCATTCAAAATCTTTGGGATACAGCAAAAGCAGTCCTGAGGGAAATACATGGCAATACAAGCATACCTCAAAAAACTGGAAACAACTCAAATACACAAGCTAACCTTGCACCTAAAGGAACTGGACAAAGAACAGCAAATAAAACCTACACCAAGCAGAAGAAGAGAGTTAATAAAGATTCGAGCAGAACTCAATTAAATAGAGACCAGAAGAACTGTGGAACAGATCAACAAAATGAGGAGTTGGTTCTTTGAAAGAATTAATAAGATAGATAAACCATTAGCGAGCCTTATTAAAAACAAAAGAGAAAAGACTCTAATTAATAAAATCATGAATGAAAAAGGAGAGATCACCACCAATACCAAGGAAATACAAACAATTTTAAAAACATATCATGAGCAGCTAAACACCAATAAATTAGGCAATCTAGAAGAAATGGACGCATTTCTGGAAAACCACAAACTACCAAAACTAGAACAGGAAGACAGAAAACCTGAGCTGGCCAATAACCAGTGAGGAAATTGAAGCAGTCATCAAAAACCTCCCAAGACAAAAAAGTCCAGGCCCAGATGGCTTCCCAAGGAAATTCTATCAAACATCTAAAGAAACAATACCTATTCTACTAAAGCTGTTCCGAAAGATAGAAAGGGATGAAATACTTCCAAACTCATTTTATGAGGCCAGAATAGTCTTAATTCCAAAACCAGACATGGGCCCCACCAGAGAGGAGAGTTATAGACAAACATCCCTGATGAACACAGATGCAAAAATTCTCACCAACATACTAGCCAATAGGATCCAACAGTACATTAAGAATATTATTCACCATGACCAAGTGGGATTTATCCCTGGGATGAAAGGCTGGTTCAACACTCATAAAGCAATCAACGTGATAGATCCTATCAACAAGAGAAAAAAACAAGAATCATAGAATCCTCTCAATAGATGGAGAGAAAGCATTTGACAAAATACAGCATCCATTCCTGATCAAAACTCCTCAGAGAGTAGGGATAGAGGAAACATTCCTCAGCATCTTAAAAGCCCTCTACAAAAAGCCCACAACAAATATCATTCTCAATGGGGAAACACTGGGAGCCATTCCCCTAAGATCAGGAACAAGACAGGGATGTCCCCTCTCACCACTGCTATTCAACATCGAACTAGAAGTCCTAGCCTCAGCAATCAGGCAACAAAAGATATCAAAGGCATTCAAATTGGCAAAGAAGTCAAACTCTCACTCTTTGCAGATGACATGATACTGTTCATAGGAAACCCAAAAGACCACCCCAAGATTGCTAGAACTCATACAGCAATTCGGCAGTGTGGCAGGATACAAAATCAATGCCCAGAAATCAGTGACATTTCTATACACTAACAATGAGACTGAAGAAAGAGAAATTAAGGAGTCAATCCCATTTACAATTGCACCCAAAAGCCTAAGATACCTAGCAATAAACCTAACCAAAGAGGTTAAGTATCTATACCCTAAAAACAACAAAACAGTTCTTTTTTTAAATAAATTTATTTTTTTATTGGTGTTCAATTTGCCAACATACAGAATAACACCCAGTGGTCATCCCCTCAAATGCCCCCCTCAGTGCCCGTCACACAGTCACCCCCACCCCCCGCCCACCTCCCCTTCCACCACCCCTACTTCGTTTCCCAGAGTTAGGAGTCTTTCATGTTCTGTCTCCCTTTCTGATATTTCCCACTCATTTTTTCTCCTTTCCCCTTTATTCCCTTTCACTATTTTTTATATTCCCCAAATGAATGAGGCCATGTATGTTTGTCCTTCTCTGATTGACTTATTTCAATCAGCATAATACCCTCCAGTTCCATCCACGTCAAAGCAAATGGTGGGTATTTGTCATTTCTAATGGATAAGTAATATTCCATTGTATACATAGACCACATCTTCTTTATCCATTCATCTTTTGATGGACACCGAGGCTCCTTCCACAGTGTGGCTATTGTGGACATTGCTGCTGTAAACATCAGGGTGCAGGTGTCCCGGCATTTCATTGCATCTGTATCTTTGGGGTAAATACCCAGCAGTGCAATTGCTGGGTCGTAGGGCAGATCTATTTTTAACTCTTTGAGGAACCTCCACACAGTTTTCCAGAGTGGCTGCACCAGTTCACATTCACACCAACCGTGCAAGAGGATTCCTCTTTCTCCACATCCTCTCCAACATTTGTGGTTTCCTGCCTTGTTAATTTTCCCCATTCTCACTGGTGGGAGGTGGTATCTATCTCATTGTGGTTTTGATTTGCATTTCCCTGATGGCAAGTGATGCAGAGCATTTTCTCATGTGCTTCTTGGCCACGTCTATGTCTTCCTCTGTGAGATTTCTGTTCATGTCTGTTGCCCATTTCATGATTGGATTGTTTCTTGGGTGTTGAGTTTTATAAGTTCTTTATAGATCTTGGATACTAGCTCTTTATCTGATACGTCATTTGCAAAGGTCTTCTCCCTTTCTGTAGGTTGTCTTTTAGTTTTGTTGACTGTATCTTTTGCTGTGCAAAAGCTTCTTATCTTGATGAAGTCTCAATAGTTCATTTTTGCTTTTGTTTCTCTTGCCTTCATGGATGTATGTTGCAAGAAGTTACTGTGGCCAAGTTCAAAAAGGTTGTTGCCAGTGTTCTCCTCCAGGATTTTGATGGAATCTTGTCTCACATTTAGGTCTTTCATCCATTTTGAGTTTATCTTTGTGTATGGTGCAAGAGAGTGGTCTAGTTTCATGCTTCCGCATGTGGATGTCCAATATTCTCAGCACCATTTATTGAAGAGACTGAACAGAACAGTTCTGAAAGAAATTGAGGAAGACACAAAGAGATGGAAAAATATTCCATGCTCATGGATTGGAAGAATTAATATTGTGAAAATGTCAATGCTACCCAGGGCAATATACACATTTAATGCAATCTCTATCAATATACCATGGTCTTTCTTCAGAGAGTGGAACAAATCATCTTAAGATTTGTGTGGAATCAGAAAAGACCCCGAATAGCCAGGGGAATATTAAAAAAGAAAACCAGACCCAGGGGCATCACAATGTCAGATTTAAGATTGTGCTACGAAGCTGTGATCATCAGGACAGTGTGGTACTGGCACAAAAGCAGACACATAGATCAATGAAACAGATTAGAGAACCCAGAAATGCCCTCCTCAACTCTATGGTCAACTAATATTCGACAAAGCAGGAAAGACTATCGAATGGAAAAAGGACAATCTCTTCAATAAATGGTGCTGGGAAAACTGGACAGCCACGTGCAGAAGAGTGAAACTGGACTATTCTCTTACACCACACACAAAGATAAACTCAAAATGGATGAAAGATCTAAATGTGAGACAAGAATCCATCAAAATCCTAGAGTAGAACACAGGCAACACCCTTTTTGAACTTGGTGACCGCAATTTCTTGCAAGATCCATCCATGAAGTCAAAGGAAACAAAAGCAACAATAATATTGGGACTTAATCAAGATAAAAAGCTTCTGCACAGCAAAAGAAACAGTGCAGAAAACTAAAAGACAACCTACAAAATGGGAGAAGATATTTGCAAATGACATATCAAGATAAAGGGCTAGTATCAAGATCTATAAAGAACTTATTAAACTCAACACCCAAGAAACAAACAATCCAATCATGAAATGGGCAAAAGGCATGAACAGAAATCTCACAAAGGAAGACATAGACATGGCCAAGAAGCACATGAGAAAATGCTCCGCGTCACTTGTCATCAGGGAAATACAAATCAAAGCCACAATGAGAGACCATCTCACCCCAGTGAGAATGGTGAAAATTAACAAGATAGGAAACAACAAATATTGGAGAGGACGTGGAGGAAGGGAAACCCTCTTGCACTGTTGGTGGGAATGTGAATTGGTGCAGCCACTCTGGAAAACTGTGTGGAGGTTCCTTAAAGAGTTAAAAATAGAACTGCTCTACGACCCAGCAATTGCACTGCTGGAGATTTATCCCAAACATATAGATGAAGTGAAACTGCAGGACACCTGTACCCCAATGTTTATAGCAACAATGTCCACAATATCCAAACTGTGGAAAGAGCTACGGTCTACTGAAAGATGAATGGATAAAGAAGATGTGATTTATGTATACAGTGGAATATTATTCAACCATCAGAATGGACAAATACCGACCATTTGCTTTAACGTGGATTGAACTGGAGGGTATTATGCTGAGTGAAGTAAGTCAATCGTAGAAGGACAAACATTATATGGTCTCATTCATTTGGGGAATATAAAAAATAGTGAAAGGGAATAAGGGGGAAAGGAGAGAAAATGAGTGGGAAATATCAGTGAGGGTGACAGAACATGAGAGACACCTAACTCTGGGAAACGAACAAGGGGTGGTGGAAAGGAGGGTGGGCAGGGGGTTAGGGTGATTAGGTGACGGGCACTGAGGAGGGCATTTGAGGGGATGAGCACGGGGTGTTATGCTATATATTGGCAAATTGACTTCCAACAAAAATATATACCAAAAAATCTCCTAGGATTCACTTTTAAATCCTTTCATATATACCATACAGCAATACTAACTATAGTTATCATTATATACATTACATCCTTAATAGCTATTTATCTTATAAACTTTGGATTCTAGAAGGTTAAGCACAAACTAAACAATGAGTATATTCTTTCAACTTTATAATTTTATGATAGTAAAGTCCAAAGAAGGAATTTTGGGAAATAATCAAAGCTTCTCTCCCCCTTCCCAGTCTGGAATTCTGGCTGTCAGACAGCAATCTATATATTTTGCACTAGAGAAAATATACCAGGTTGTGTACCCAGATTCCCACAGACCAGCCAGCCAAGATGTCAGATGTCTACTCCATCCAACTTTCTGGTCCAGACCCTGAGAGGATGTAGAGGAAAATCCTATATTACCCTCTATGTCTAGGAATCACCATGGTGGGACTGGACTTGGTTTCTTCTATGTGTCTGAAGCAAGGCTCTTGGTACTAAGACCTGGAATGAGAGGCTCAGAAAAAGGCATTACTTTATGCCTCAGGTGACAAAAAGATTAATTAGTACCCATCTCATGCATCTCATACTCAAAACTGACTTATAAATGAAGTTCAAATAGAAGCAGTATATCCAGACAGATCAAGGAGCCATTATCTTCGCTCATTAAAGACTACATATCAGTTACAGAACCACCAGGAAACAAAAACTACGTGGATAACTTAAATGAAGAGACTTTAATGAAAGTTTTAATTACAGAAAGGAAGACGGGGTTAAGGAGACAAACAGGGGATGCTGAGAGATCTAGAGACCAGGGAGAGTGAGAAAACATTACTAGCCCAGGAGCCAACAGGATAAAAGATATTTATCAAAGTAGGACCTCTCCTCTCACCCTTCCTTCTTCTCTTCATGCCCTCCATTTTATAACCCAATTAGAAGTCAGTATATAAGAGAAACTGGACCATATCAGCACATTTAAGTCAACATCTAGAGCATCAAGAAAAGCACAGAAGAATGAGCAGATCTATGACACCGGGAAGGGAAGTGAGAATAATGAGCACAGGTTTCCAATCAAAATCTATCAATGAGAATAGATATGGCATATGCTCAGTCTTCAGAAATTATCCAAAGTTAACAGAAGTGAAAGTAACTGGGAAAAGATGACAAGTGTCCTAAAAACAAAGAGCATGTAAAATTTTGCAGAAAACTCCATGAGTAGCCAGCAAACCAAATTAGAAGCTGACACAGGCAAAGCCTGGAACTCTACTGTTCGTCATTGAACAAACACCTGGGTGGTCCTAGAAGAACTAGAAATTTGTTTTTTTTTTTAAAGGAGCAAAAGCATCCCCCCTTTGTCACCTATCAGTCTTTCAGAAGATTGAATGTAGAAATACTTGGTGAATTGTGGAAGCACTTGTATAGCTTTTATTTACTAGACACTGTTGCTATGATCAACAGTCTAGATTAGAGCAACTAAGAAAGTCCTTGTAATGGCTATATAAAACTTAACTGTGTAACATGCATGTTACCCAACTGTGCTGGCTATGAAAATACTGAACCTCAGCTCTAAAATCAATATTCTCTACTCTGTTTTGATAAGTAAGCTGGGAATCAGGAAACACAATTATCCTCTGCCAGCTGTGTTAACTGAAATATTCGAGAAGGAAACTGGAAGCTACTGGAAGGATAAGTATCCCAGCATGTTTGCTTGCTATTCCTGTCATTGCCACATAACCATGCCAACATTACTGGTTCCACTTTCTACTTTTATTTTTTCCAACACTCCCAGGAAATTTTCATCATGCTCCCTTGGAAAAAACAGAACCACACACCAGTGGGGTGCTTTTTCAGGGGTCTGACTTTCAGGTCCATGAGCAGTCCTCCTCTGTGCTCCAGTGGCATGAGCTCCAGCTACAAAGTGCCCTTTCCCTGAGATTTGGAGCTTGGATCCCTGTGGTCCATTTTCTCACTCCTTAGGTACTACAACCAGTAGGATAGCACCCCCTCATTATAGGTATGAGTGTCAGCTCTGGGAAGAGCTTCCACCAAGTTTCTAGATTTTCATAACATCAAACTCCTCTCTTCGTTCCCACAGACATACAGGTGGAAGTGACATCCTGTAGTTATTATCTCTATTATTTCTGCATTCCATTTGTGCCATCAGTTCACCTAGACTTTATCAGATTCCTTGGATTAAATCCTCCCAGTGTTAACCACTGGTATGATTTGTCTTCCTATCTAGAGACGATTAACATACCGACTTTAACATTCCTTGAAGAGAAAGTCCAAATAAAGCATTGCATATCCAACCAGATTAAAATATCTCTGCATTTGGTTCCTGGTACTCTTGAATCTTCAAAGAAAAACTATTTTGAGTTGATATTTACCAAAACCAAAAGCAGACTTAATAAGTGTTAAGCATGACATTAGTACTTCTGAAAAAAAACATACAGATTGGAGTTGAATTAAGCAGAATCATTTTTCACAAAATGCTTGTGCTATAAATCTTCCCTGAAGAGTTGGGGGAAAGTAAGTATATCTGACCAAAAAGGGTTAGGTTGATGACAAAGCAGTACAACATGTATTGATGATGCTACTACCAATTATATTAAAGGTCAGGGAGAGCAGAAGGCCAAGAGGAAAATTAAGAATATCTGGAACAATCCTAAAACCATAGAGAATGTGCAAATTTAGATGATAAAATTCAGTGATTTGCAATCAATACACTTTTTATTCCCTTCTTCAAAAAAAAAAAATTCCACATATGAAACTGAAACTGGCTCACTGGTGTCTAGGTCACTGAAAATATTTTATCCTAAATGTGTAAATGTTAATAATATTGTGGCTATTGAGGAAAGAGAGAGAGAGCAAGAGAGAGAGAGAGAGAACTCATAGCTTATACTTAAAGCTAAAATGATCTTTTGGAATTCTTTCAGCTCAAGCATGAGTCAACATTTTAACTTCTCTGGATGGCATTGTACTTACCTACACAGTGACCAGAATTGGAAAATTCAAATTTCTAGTCCAAAATTCAATCTACTTTAAATCCAAAACAAATTTCAAGCTTTTAAAAGTAGACTCCATCTATTTCTTTGTTGTACTGGGATGGAGAACTTTGAACACAGCTCTGCGTATCTGTTGGTCTTCATGCTATAGAGGATGGAGTTCAACACAGGGGGATTAGCAGGTAAGTGCAGGCAATAAGAGTACATACATAAGGTGGGGCCCATTTCCCAAACCTGTGAACAAAGGGCAGTCTAATCAATGGAATACAGAATACAGCAACAACCTCAATATGTGAGATGCATATGCTGAAGGCTTTCTTCCTCTCTTCTGGAGATGCAATGCTGAGGACATCCTTAAAGATTAAAACATAAGAAAAAATAAAGAAGATGGAGTTCACTCCAGCAATGGTGTGAACTTCAGGGCTGTCAACCCAACTACGCTATTGATCCTGGCATCTGTGCATGAGAGCTTCATCATATCAGGGTGGAAGCAGTAGGAGTGGTGGAGTACGTGGCTGTGGCAGAAGGACAATCATTTGAGAAGCAACACCATAGGAGTCAGTATTAGTGTCCCCCTGGTGATGACTGCTACTCCAACCTGTGCTATTTTAAGGTCAGTTAAGATAGAAGGATATTTAAGAGGACTAGAGATGGCCACAAAATGATCAAAGGCCATGATCAACAGCACTGAGGATTCCATGACAGTGAAGTGTTGAATGAAAAATATCTGTGACAAGCAGGCATTAAAGCTGATCTCCCTGGCATCAAACCACAATATACCCAACATAGTGACCAGGGTGGATATGGATAGGCCAAGGGGTAGACAGCATGGAGAGGAAATCATACATGGGTTCATGGAGGCTGGGCTGAGTGACAATGGCAAAGAGGATCAGACTGTTTCTCGAGAGGGTGGTTATGTAGAGAAAGCAGGAGGGAATGGAGATCCAGATGTGGAAGGCTTCCAGGCTGGGAACACCAGTTAGCAGGAAAATGATGGAAGAGGATATGATATGATATGATATGATATGATATGATATGATATGATATTCTGAAAGTTTGGCATGTTGAACTCAAACTGCTGAATCTTAAACTCAATATCCTGCAATGATAAACTTTATTTTTAAAAATATTTTATTTATTTATTCATGAGAGATACAGAGAGAGAGAGAGGCAGAGACACAGGCAGAGGGAGAACCAGGTTCCATGCAGGAAGCCTGATGTGGGACTCGATCCCAGGACTCCAGGATCATGCCCTGAGCCGAAGGCAGATGCTTAACCACTGAGCCACCCAGGTAACCCACTATATTTCTTTATAATGAATTCAACCTGAAAGTAATTATTTCACTAGGTAACTATTTATAAAAACCAACCTCTGTAATATAGATAGAGTTTATGAATATTGGTTAAAAAATAAAGAAAACTAAAATCACATCTAATAAAGAAGAAAACAGGAACAATTATGAAGTTTGAACAATTATGTGAGGGTACAGAATTTATATATAAACAAATCTAACAATGACCATTTTATTTTAATTCATTTTTAAGTAGCTTGCACCCTTCATTTCCTCACTTTACATAGTAGGCAGTCAATAAATATTTTTTGAAATGTGTATATTGAGTTGTATGAAATCATAGATGAACAACAAACAAACTATATGCAGAGATTCTGATAACTATATCAGTAAAGTAAACTAGCTTTGGAGGCCCAAAAACAATGCTCTCCTCTTTTCCTGGACACCTCCATTCAAGCAGGTTGAATATCTCCAGGCATAATAAATAACCTACATTTGCTGAGCGCCTACTCTTAGTAGCTGTGTTAATATCTTGTATGGATACAGTTTATTTGTAGTGTCATAACTTGAACTGTATCTATGTAACTTTCATACCACATAACGAGTAAGCCATCAAGACAATTACAAACAGAACTATTTGAGCATAAAGGGCCTCAAAAGTAAATATGGATATTTTGATGTTATAAATTTTTATTTGGCATCTCAAATCAATTTTTTTAGGATTGCATGTTCTACATGCTGATGCATTCAAGCATGGACTGATATATTTATTGGCTAAGTTACCCACATGATAAGTTCCTAAATTATGTGTGCCCTGAACTTCTCCATCTCTAAAGTAATAATGACATATAAAGCCCATAGAATTACTATAAGGATTAAATTAGTTAATGTATATGAAGGTCACTAAGTACTAGCTATTATATGTTTAAAAATAAATTTAAAATATAATAATTTCTTTTCCTTCCTTTCCCATATCTATTTGCATCCCATCTTCTAATTCACAGGTCTTACTGTCTGAGTTAAGGCAAAAGATGAAAATATGATCTAAGTATGATTTGGGCAATGACTACTGGTTAATAACTTCTTCATGTGGTCCCTTCTTCCACCACAGCTGATTTTCTTCTTTATTCTTTCCTGATTCAGAAGAAGAACTCATGCTCACTTCCAAAGACAATGCAGCTTCTAAATCAATTATGGATATTTGTTTAGTTTAACATTAAATTACTGAGTGCATGCTGTAATACTACAAGGATACAGAACCAAGTTAAACATGGTACCCACCCTCAAATATATTCAGGAAAGGATAAAATATTTAGGAAATCAAACATGTAAACAAGCAAATAAAATGCAATCTTATATATACAATAATGAGCTTGTGTTTAAAATACAGGTGGACTATACTAGAAAGTCATGTAGGGGGAAAGGTCAAGAAGGGCTTCCATGAGCACAGGAAGAAATTTTCTTGATCAGGGAAAGATAGGTAAAAATCACCATGAAGATACTCTAAGCATATCC
This sequence comes from Canis lupus baileyi, assembly GCF_048164855.1. Taxonomy (NCBI): domain Eukaryota; kingdom Metazoa; phylum Chordata; class Mammalia; order Carnivora; family Canidae; genus Canis; species Canis lupus. The sequence continues at coordinate 24,576,914 of NC_132860.1, forward strand.
AAGATATATTGTTTCAGATATTTTGCCACTGAAGATCTGAGATAATACAAAGTGCTAAGAGTGTTTAAAGGTAACAGGAATCCATTATAGAATTATTTTATCACCATCAAAGGGTAAGGAATTTGGATGTTTTCTAAACACTGAAAAAATAGAGAATACATAGATATTTTTCTATACTGTGAAATAATACCAATGATTTTCCTTCTTTTTTTTCGATTTTCCTTCTTTATTAAAATTTAGACATTTTCATTTGTACCATAACCACCGTCTATAAGTATTTCAACTTCTTTCTCAACCTAAACATAACACTGCCCCCTTCTTGATGCACATATCTCCTTCATTTCACCAACAACTTACTAAAAATTTGTCTGTTCTCATTTCCCTCGTAAATGGTTCACAACTATCACTGAAATTTACTTCTTGGTCTGAAGCATACTCGGTTGCATTAATTGTATACTTCTGCATAAAAAACTAGCACAAATTCATGGTTCAAAAAAAGACTGTATCTCATATTTCAGCAAGTCAGATGTCTGAGCATGGCAATAGCAGGATCGTAACTCAAGATCTCACGAGGCTAAAATCAGCATTTCAGCCAGGACTGTGCGCTCAGCCAGAGGTCAGTCCCTTCCAAACCCAAACAGGTTGTTAGCAGCATTGTGTTGCTTGCACCATAGAAGTGAGGTCTCCGCTTTCTGGCTGGCGGTAGACTGGACATTGCTCTCAGCTCCTGGAGACTGTCCTCTACCCAGTCACATGGACCTCTCACAACATGACACATGACATCTTCCAATCCAACAGAGGAATCTCTCTGTTGCTCCTTGTCTCATTTAAAAGCTCACATGATTGGAACAGGTCTACCTAGCATACTCTCCCTTTTGATTAACTCAAAGTCAATCATCACAAACCCTACTGATATCTGCAAACTCTCTCTGCCATACATACAATGCAACATATCCCATCACATTCATAAGTCCACTCACTCCAGGCTTGGGTTTCATACTGTACTGTGCTCATAGGGGACAGCAATCCTGAGGGCCCTTTTAGAATGCTGCCTACCACAGCTGTCTAGGTCAGCAAATTTACAAACCTTTATGGTTTGACTTCTAAAGTATCTTTTGACTGACCATCCTTACCCTCCACTTGTATCACCTCTATTTTATATAACATTAGTTTTTTGCAGGAACTACAGCAATCTTCTCATAAGTAATTTCCCTGCCCTGAGTTTCAAATGTTTACACACTTTCTCCATATGTATGCTAGCATGAGCTCTCAAAAATACCACTTCATGGCCCTCCTCACACAGAACTCTTCATTGCCTTCAGCATGAACTAAAAATTCTTTCCCTCTTTATTATAGCAGTCAAGGATCTTCCCAATCTGACAAAAATCTACTGTTCTTGCTGCCCAATCACCTACCCCAGGGACCTTTTGCCAGGGACCTTTTGATATGATCAGCCTGGACCTTTCCTACCTCACCAAACTATCAAAGATAGCAAGTTCTTTCACTGTGCTGTGCTTTGCTTATTAATTCATGTGCTTCCCACTCTTCTTTGAATGAGGCTACATTCTTTAGACTTATTGTTTGCTCCATGGATCCATTTATACATTCAACATTAATTTATTTTCTCTATTAAAAATTTTGTGGCATTTCCTTCTCCATGTCAAGTCAGAAGGAATTACTTCTTCCTCTGGAGTCACATTCTTTTTAATTTATACATCTAGAAGAGTGTTAATGCCATTGCATGGTCATAAGTAATCCAAAAACATGCCTCTCCAACTGAAATCAGCTACTAGCAAGTGAATCACTGCTCAGTCATCATTATATTCCAAATGCTCTGTATTATTTTCTGTATAGTGGGAAACAATAATATATACTTACAGGTATAAATTAAATCTATGAGTTGTAAATCATGGATTTGGAAATATATCATTACCTAGTTTTGTCCATTTAAAGCATGCTGTGTTTCCTGAAATTACAATATAACTGTTGGAATTATCTTACTGAGCTCTCCCTCATTCCCACAGACTGAGTAATATCTGTGTTTGTGCCTGTGTATGTGTCCATGTGAGTGCATGTTAAATTGGGAAGTTTATTGTAGTTTGACAGAACACTGTGTCTTTTTATTGTAGAGTAAATGTTTGTATGCCCATCCCCACACACACATTCTTTGATAGTAGTTTTCTCCTTATGATATTCTAACTGCACTAAGAGCATTTGCAGGTTCTGTGTGGGACTCTACACAGAGTCACCTCTCTCCTCTGATTATGGAAATTCACCAGCATAGTTATAAGGTCCAGCAAAACTAGTTTCAAATGCTAGATCTGTCATTAACAGCTAGAGTTCTCAAATAATAATTTTACATTAGATTCTACTTCTGTGAAATTAGTAGCTCACCAATACCATTAATTTATACAGGTTAAATGATATATCATTTTTAAAGCATTTGTTATGTAAATGCTGTTACATAGGCAGCATTTAATAATGGTAAATAAGGATGAGAATGAGGATGATAGTGGCGGTGGGCAGTAGTAGTATGCCAGCTGACCTTAAGCAACAGTTTGAAATGTAGCATAGCTAAAACCCATATCCAATTCATTGCATAAGTATGCTAACAACCTGTCCAAGCTGCAAGACGTATGGCCCATAGATCAACTGTATCACATCAATTATAATAGAATGTTCACAGAAATAGATTTCAGGAAAGAGATTTCCACAATTTTCCTTGGGCTTTTTGCAGTTAATAAATCTTCCTCGTTCTCAAAAGAAACCAGATGTGTGTAAAGCTTGATGTTTTCCCTGAATGCAGCATTATTACTTACAAAACATGGAGATGTGTTCTTTCTTGCCCTGTTTGCCAGGAAGGGACTGAGGAGCTGGGGAGATTTTTTTACTCAGGGATATGTAGCATATATAAAGGAGCCAAGACCGAGGCTGCATAAAATCTGTACATCAGAAAACTCCTAGTGGATGTTTTTGTGGTCCCCAGAGTATGAAGTTTCTGAAGGGTTCATTCTACTTCATGATTCCTTCCCTTTTTCACTGCACTTACTTTTGTAGGGACTGATGCCATAGCTCACTGATCTTATATCTCTTTTCTTAAGATTTTATTCACTTATTCATGAGAGACTGAGAGAGAGAGAGGCAGAGACATAGGCAGAGGGAGAAGCAGGCTCCCTGCAGAGAGCCTGATACAGGACCGATCCCTGGACCCGGGATCACGCCCTGAGCTGAAGGCAGATGCTCAACCGCTGAGCCATCTGGGCACCCCACTCATTAATCTTATATCTTGATTAAATTTTGTTAAAAGTAAATTTGTAGGTATATAATTCCAGATAAAAACACCTGCTCTATGCATGAGCTCATTCCTCATCCCCACACTACCTCAAGCCAGCTGGCAATTCTATCTTCCACCAACATTATGATGAATTTTGTACCTTTTATTTTTTAAAAAATATTTTATTAATTTGACAGAGACAGAAAAAGAGAGAGCAAGCACAAGCAGGGGGAGCAGCAGAGGGAGGGGGAGAAGCAGGCTCCCCACCAAGCAGGGAGCCTGATGTGGGGCTCATCCTAGTACCCTAGGATCATGACTCTAGCCAAAGGCAGGCGTTTAACCGACTGAGCTACCCAGGCATTCAGAATTTTGTACTTTTTAAAGAAATATTTTCATTGATGCCCCCCAAAAAGGTTCATTGATTCTTTCATAAAACACTTTGATCATTGATCACATTCCAAGGGTTTTGCAATGATATTACAGAAAATAGAATAGTCACTCAAAATCCACTAAAGAAACACTCATAAAACTCAGTGATTAAAACAGGTCATATTTATGTAAGGGCATGTATTTATCCTGTAGAAAGATTAGCACCAAGAAACAAGGGAGCACAGAGCATATAAGGAACGGAGACTAATAATATATTCAGCTTGCCTGGAATCCTGGGTGCAAGTGGCAAGTGATGATGAAGCTAAACAGATCCATGTACCCAAGTACTGGCATTCAAAGACAAATGAATCTAAATAACAACAGAGATTGCTCAGCATGGAATTTAATCTTTCTCCTTTCTTAGAAACACACATTTCTGCAGCTTCTTGTGAAGCAACTGAGGGAGTTGGGAACCTTATTTGAGGGCCCATAAGCTATTGTGATTCCTTACTTGGCATCAATATAAGCCTGAATATTAATAATAGCAAATGTATTTTCCTCTCAGCCACAATACACTGATTATACAAAAATATCAATGCAGAAAACGCTCTCAAACAGAATCTTGATGTACTAGTAAGGTCTTAGCAGATACTCTATTACCTACCCTTCCAAATTCTACATCAGATTGGCCAGATTTATTTTCAGCATTAGCTCAGACAGTCTTAAGCATTGTTTCATAGGTCTAGATATCTTTAAAAATGTAAAAATATATAGACTTCTGTAGTAGAAGTCTTGACAGCTGTTTTTTCTTCTTGTTATGTAAGTGCCTGATTTAAGCTTTGATCACTGAGGCATCATCCACTTCAAGAGAGTATTTCAGAAAAAAATTTAAAAACACATTGCCATCTGTTTTGTTTCTTAAATTCCACATATGAGTGAAATCATATGGTATATGTCCTCCTCTGACTGACTTATTTCACTTAGCATAATACCCTCTAGATGAACATAGGTCAAGGGAAGGAAAAATAAAATAAGATAAGAACAGAGAGGGAGACAAACCCTAAGAGACTCTTAACTATAGGGAACAAACTAAGGGTTGCTAGAGGGGAGGTAGAAAGGGGGATGGAGTAACGGGGTGATGGGCATTAAGGAGGGCCCATGATGGAATCAGCACTGAGTGTTATATGCAACTGATGAATCAATAAGTTCTATCCCTGAAACTAATAATACAGTATATGTTAATTAAATTGAATTTAAATAAAAAATAAAAAATAAACACATTGCCAGCCACAGGACTAGATAAAGAGCCAGGCCACCCTCTCCACCCCCATATTTCCTTTGCTTTAGAGATCAATTGATTTAAACAATTGAATATTTAGCTACTTTTTTCTTTTCTTTCTGTGCTTTAGTTCTTAAACTTATGTTTTAAATTCACCAATAAAAAGTGAACCCACAAAACCCTAGGCCCTCACCCCTGACCTCAATAAAAGCAGAACCCCAGGCCCCTACTTTCTCTCTGTAATCTCACTGTGTGACCCCAGATGTGCCATGTACTTTCCAAGATTTGTAAGTAATAAACCCTCTCACTTTCTAAGTTTCCTGATGGCCTTCACTGAAGGATGCCTTGCAATCATAATAAAAACCAGTTTATCCATATGTTGGTTATTGACAGGTTCAGACCAGCATGAAGCAACCTCCATAATGGATGGTGTTGAATTTACAGTGTAACACAGCTAGTGAGGAGAAGTAAAAAATATAGCTTGTAAGATTTAAAAAAAAATTGCTTATGTACTTTCTGTAAATAATATCACTTTATAAAGAAGGAAAAAGGATGTATTTTAAAATGGCTTTTATTAGTGTATATGTGGCTATACTATGCAAAATTGTATGTAAGTGACACTTCATGAATCATCTTTCTTACTGCACCAAAAGTCAGAGGTGTAGCTTTCATAAGAATATTTGTTATATATTTATTTTAAAGCATATCCCAAAAGATAGTCGCCCCATCCTCAAAACCCTCCTTTTTCAAAACAATTCCTGCACATTCATGAAATTGGAATCATGTTTTGTTTGTATTGCTTATGTGTATTATACCTCCTCTGTTATTTTTTTAAAGATTTTATTTATTCAAGACAGACACACACACAAACACACACACACAGAGAGAGAGAGAGAGAGAGAGAGAGAGAGAGAGAGAGAGAGGCAGAGACACACACAAGCAGAAGCAGAAGCAGGCTCTATGCAGGGAACCCGACGTGGGACTCGATCCCGGGTCTCTAGGATCATACGCCCGGCGGAAGGTGGCGCTAAACTACTGAGCCGCTGGGGCTGTCCAACCTCCTCTGTTAAACAGTAAATTTCTAGAAGCTATATTATTCTCACCAGGCTATGAATTTTTTAGGTTGATGATTTTCCCTTTAGTTCAAGCTTTGCCTGGAAAAGTGAGAAATCACCATCTATGACTCCTTTTAGTATCTGCCACAGTGTTTTATTGACTCTTATTCAAAAGAAACAACTGCAAAATATGTCAATTTAGATGTGTTTTGTCAGATTGTTACTACTTTTAAGAATAGAATCTATGTCATCATTGTTCACTCTTTCATCCCCAAGTACCTCTGACAGTGTTTGCCAAAATGAAGATGCTCAAATATTTAAGAATATCTGCAAAATTATGTAAACACAGTTAATTCAATAAGCATATATTAAGTTAGCTATTATTAATAAAGCACAGTTCTTGGGTCTCTGCAAGATATACCAATCTCCCGAAAACACTACAGTGAGTTTACAGAAAGTTTCAAGTCAGTAGGAAACTAAGAGCCTACAATAAAAGATTCACTAAGGACTCCTAGTGAAATGAAAGCAAATAACAGAAGAGAAAAAAACAGGTAGATAATAAATTTATTTTTTATTGGTGTTCAATTTGCCAACATACAGAATAACACCCAGTGCTAAAACAACAACAACAACAAAACAGGTAGATATTTCAGTTAGAGAGGGCAAAATGATAAAAGACTCGGCAAGATATTCATGGTGTTTTTCAAATGTAGGTCTTAGCCTAGACCCCAGAAGAGTGTTACTCTAATCTGTACAATCTGTAGGTAGCTTGTTAAAATTCAAATTCCTGGGTTCCACCTAAAGAGTTTCTGATTAAGCAGTTCTGGGATGAAGTTGAGGAATCTGTGCTTAAGAAAAAAAAAAAAATTGGGGAAGTCCAGGTGGCTCAGCGGTTTAGCGCCGCCTTCAGCCAAGGGCGTGATCCTGGAGACTCCGGATCGGATCGAGTCCCATGTCAGGCTCCCTGCATGGAGCCTGCTTCTCTCTCTGCCTGTGTCTCTGCCTCTCTCTCTCTCTGTGTGTGTCTCATGAATAAATAAATAAATAAAATCTTAAAAAAAAATTACCAGCTGAGGTGCCTGGGTGGCTCAGTCAGTTAAGCATCTGCCTTCAGCTCAGGTGATGATCCTAGGGTCCTGGAATTGAGCCCTGCATTCAGGTCTCTGTTCAGTGGGGAGTCTGCTTCTCCCTCCCCTGCTCTTGTGTTCTTTCTCTTTCTCTCTCTTCCTCTCAAATAAATAAATACATATTTTTTTAAAAAAATACCAATTTGGATGTACTGGTGCTGGACCACACTGAGACCAGTGATGGATAAAAATGGAAAGAAGGTAGCATGAAGACTCAAAGAAATGAAGATCTTGAGGAAGGTGAAGAGCAAAACAAAGCTGGGGGTGGGGGAGAAAAGCTGTGTTGGGGAATTGAGGGGGTTATTAAATGGAAATTATTTCAATATCTGAAAAACAATTTAAGACATTATCGAGCTTTTCTTTAAAGACATTATTTAAGAGACATTATTATTTTTAAACTACAGCAAAGTATAAAGAAAATATAAGTGGGACTCCTGGGTGGCTCAACGGTTGAGCATCTGCCTTTGGCTCAGGTCATGATCTCAGGGTACCAGGATCAAGTCCCACATAAGGCTCCCAAAGGGGAGCCTGCTTCTCCCTCTGCCTATGTCTCTGCCTCTGTGTGTGTCTCAGGAATAAAATAAATAAAATAAAATAAAATAAAATAAAATAAAATAATAAAATAAAATAAAAATATAAGTAAACCAATATCTATTAAAAGATAAATGCTTTTAACATTTGGTTTATGTTATTTATCTTTTTTTGTATATGATAAAAACACTTAACATGAGATCCATACTCAACAAATTCCAAGCACACATTACTGTGGACTACAGATACAATGTTGTAGCACAAATCTATGTATAGAGTTTTATTCATCTTATTTATACTGAAACTTTCTGCCTATTGATTAATAATTCCTTTCCCCCCCTACTACCCATCAGCTCCTGGTAACCAGCATTCCAGTCTTTGACTTTATGAACGTGACTATTTCAGACACCTCATATAAGTGGAGTCATACAGTAGTTGTCCTTCTGTGTCTGGCTTGCTAAATTTAACATAATGTCCTCAAGGTCCAACCATGTTGTCATATATTGCAGAATTTCCTTTTTTAAAGCTAAATAGTATTCCCTTTTGTATAAGTCATCCAAATTGTAAAGGAAGAAGTAAAATTATCTGTTTGCAGATAACATGATCTTTTGTATAGAAAACCCCTCACTGAGGTGGGCACTTGACGGGATGAGCACTGGGTGTTATTCTATATGCTGGCAAATTGAACACCAATAAAAACAAATTTATAAAAAAAAATAAAAAAAAATAAAAAAGAAAAAAGAAAACCCCTCAAAATCACAAAACTGTTAGAACTAATAAAAAAAAGTAGGGGTAGTGGAAGGGGAGGAGGGCGGGGGGTGGGGGTGACTGGGTGGCGGGCACTGAGGGGGGCACTTGAGGGGATGAGCACTGGGTGTTATTCTGTATGTTGGCAAATTGAACACCAATAAAAATAAATTTATTATTAAAAAATACAGTGTTGTCTACATATCTGTTTGGTATTTCTTATAGTTCTATCTCTGATGAAATTCTCAGTTTATTCATGCATTATTCTCTAGATCTCAGTAAGCCTTTTTATGACATGTATTTTGAATTCTTTGTCAGGTAAATCATATAGGTCCATTTCATTTTGGTCAGTTTCTGAAGATTTTTTCTTGTTCCTTTGTTTGAAATTTCTTTGGCTGATTTTCCTTTTTCCTTGATATTTGCGCATTAGATAAAGCAGACTTCTTTCCCCGTCCTCACAGACTGGCCTTATAGAGGAGACAACCTCCACCAATATGCCTAGGGAACGAGTCTGGGGTCCTATCAGCTCTCCCTCTCTAGGGAGGAGCAGGTGGCTGGGGGACTTTTCATGTCACTCTGTGGGGAACCAGGAGGTGGAGCTATGGCCTCTAAGAGCCCAACCTTATGGCTTCCTTCTCCCCCATGCTATTAGACTCTGCAAAACCCATCTGAGTCCTAAGACTGACAGGACAGAGGGCAGTCCTGTGGAGGATCCCCTTAGAGAAGCTTGGACACTGTACATACAGCTCAACTCTTCCCCAACCCAGAAGAATGCTGAGAGGTCCCTTTTTTATCCGCTCATTCTGTGATGAGAAGGATCTGGGCTATGGTGTCTTCGAGCCCAAGATGCTCTCTCCATTCTCCCCCCAGGTTATCAGGCTGTGGTCAACACATTCAGGTTCCAAGAGTGGCAAGACAGAGGCCAGTACTCTGGAAGGCCTCTTGGGGAAACTGCAGTGCTGTATGCATGGCTCTACACTTTCATTCCCCAAGAGGAAGCTGACAGCTAATTTTTTTCATCCGTTTTCTCTGTGTTGACCAACATGCAGAACTATGGAATCTGTGAGCCCAAACTGAGTTTCCAGTTTTCCACAGACTGCTAGCCTGTGGTAGACTATAATTTTTTTAAAAAATATTTTATTTATTTATTCATGAAAGACACACAGAGAGAGGCAGAGACATAGGCAGAGGTAGAAGCAGGCTCCCTACAGGGAGCCTGATGTGTGACTCAATCCCAGGACTCTGGGATCACGACCTGAGCCAAAGGCAGATGTTCAACTTCTGAGCAACCCAGGCATCCTTAGACCATACTTTTTAATGTGTGTGTGTGTGTGTGTGTGTGTGTGTGTGTGTATGTGTGTATTCACATGAAATTTATATACAAACAGTATAAAGTACTCTGTATACTAATCTATCTCTTAATCATTTATCATGTATATTTATATCAGTTTTAGTTTTTTTGCATGATAGTTTATATCTTATTTAACCAATATCCTAAAAATTGTTTAAGCAGTTTCCAAATTTTCATTACAATGTATAATGATATATTGAACATCATAATACAACTCTGCATTCCTGCCCATTTTCCCCTTTTAGACATATATCTAGATTATGAATCAATAGATATTGGATAATAAAATAATACATTTACCAAACTAATCTGTAGGACTCTTTAAAGAATTAAGAAAGTACCCTTTTCATTCACATTTCTTATTTATTGTGCTTATTCATGTTCCTCAGCCTTGAATCATCTATTTTGGGGGATAGTTATCATTATGGCACTCCCACAAATAACTGCACCTGGCTTAGAATAAGGCCATGGGTAAAATATGCCTACATGCATAGACAAGTGATGTCTTTCTTTGGGATTTAGACAGTTTTACCATCTCTAGCGTGTGTAGCTATCCAAGGAATGTCTGATATAAATATTTTATTATTTATCTATATATTTGAGAGAGAGAGAGTTCATGAGTGGAAGGGCAGACAGGGAGGGAGAGAGAAAAAGAATCTGAAGCAGACTCCCCACTGAGCTCAGAGTCTGATTTGGGGCTTGATCCCAGGACCTTGAAATTATTCCCCAAAATAGATATTTACGAAGCCTAGAATTTGCTACTGATCTAAATTATATCAGTGATGACTGAGCCTGGGAGGTTTAGTCAGCTGAGCTTCTGACTCTTGGTTTCTGCTAGGCTCTTGATCTCAAGGTCATTAGATCAAGCCCCAAATCAGGCTCCGGATCAGTGGGGAGTCGGCTTCACATTCTTTCTCCCTTTCACTCCCTTTCTGCCCATCCTCGCTCATGCTCTCTCTAAATAGATAAAGAAAATCTTTAAATTACATCAGACATTCCTTGGGTAGGTACATACTCTAGAGCTCCAAGGAAAGACCTCATTTATCTACGCATGTAGGCATATTTTACCTATGGCCTTATTCTAAGCCAAAAGCAGTATTTGTGGGAGTGCTAGAATTACATAAGACATGATCTCTGCTCTCAAAATGTTCACACTCTAGAACTGTATGAGTCATAAATTTTTTTTAATTTTTTTGTATGAGTCATAAATTACTGGACTATCAGAAAAGAGTGAAATCCTGTATAAACATGCTTTCTCATGGTATAGTTGTAACTCACACTAGTAGAAAATCAAAATGAGTGAGAAAGACTATATAAAGAAGAATGTACTGAAAATTTCCTAAATCAGCTTAGAAAGGAAAATTTTGAGCACAGCCTTACGAATTTGCTTGGTCTTCACACTATAGATTATGGGATTCATCACAGGAGGGATGAGCAGGTAAACATTGGCAATAAGGGTGTGCACAAGGGGAGGGGCATGCTTCCCAAATCTGTGTACCAGTGACAAGCTGATCATGGGGATGTAGAAGATGGCAACGGCACTTATGTGTGAGACACAAGTACCAAAGGCCTTTTTCCGCTCCTTTGGGGAGGCAATGCTGAGCACAGAGTGGATGATCAGAACATAGGAGAGGAGGATCAAGACAGAGTCTATGCCAGCAGTAGAGATAACAATAGCCAAACCAAATGCACTGTTGATCTTGGTATCTGTGCATGAAAGCTTCATCACATCAGGGTGGAAACAATATGAATGGTGCAGAACATGGCTACGGCAGAAGGATAGACGCTTTAAGAGCAGGAGTAAAGGTACTAGAGCCGTTGTCCCTCTAATAACAATGGCAAAGCCCACTTTGATGATCCTTGAATTGGTTAAGATTGTGGCATATCTCAGTGGGTTACAGATGGCAATGAAGCGGTCAAAGGCCATCACCAGAAGTACAGAGGACTCCATGAATGTGAAACCATGGATAAAGAACATTTGGCTAATGCAGGCATCAAAACTGATTTCTTGAGCATTGAACCAGAAAATACGCAGCATGGTGACCAATGTGGAAAGGCACAGCCCTAGGTCCGTGAAGGAGAGCATGGAGAGGAAATAGTACATGGGTTCATGAAGGCTTGACTCAGTGAGGATGACAAACAAGATCATACCATTCCCAGAGATGGCAATGGCATAGAGACAACAGAAAGGGATGGAGAGCCAGGCATGGTAACTTTCAAAACCAGGGATGCCAGTAAGAAGGAAGACTGCAGGGTGGAAAATGCTTTGATTGAAAAATGGCATAATGAGTAAAGGGAGCCAACTTCCCAGGAGAAAAAGGACCATGTCCTGTAAAATAGGCAAAAAAGACGTTTTCACTCTCTTCTACATATCATATAATTTAGTATCACTAGGGAGCCTTGTCTTGTCTTCCATGGAAATGCAGGCCCAGTAAGTCCTTTTCTTAGATGTAGAATTGATCATAGTGAACTAGGAAAAGAGACAGAATATTAAATTGTATGAGGACAATTGTACAATTGTACAATATTTAATTGTATGAGGACACTTGGGTTTAGCAAAAGTAACATGCTATATCTAGGCTTCAGTATAGTCTCATATAAATGTATAAAACAGAAGGTTAGAATAGATAATGGTAACATATTTTCCAGTTCTATGATTCCTTGTACATGGACAGACAGGACTCTTCTGTGCAACCCTGCCAACTCATCCTGCTTTTCTTTACTTCTCAGTTGCCCTTAAGAGCCCTTTAAGACTTATAAGGCCTTATGCACCCAATGAAAATAGGATCATAAATATTAAATATTTTCTAGAAAAACACCACTCATTAAATTAATTCATAAAATTACTATTCATAAAACTAAATATTATAAAAGAAATATAAAAGAACAAGTTCAATCTGGCAAATAGACTATAATGGGTGACAGTTGGTAAAGTGTTTCATTATGCAAGTAGTAGTTACAAATCTGATACTTTTATTATTATTATTATTATTATTATTATTATTCATGAGAGAGATGCAGAGAGAGAGAGAGGCAGAGATACAGGCAGGGGGAGAAGCAGGCTCCATGCAGGGAGCCTGACGTGGGACCCGATCCCAGGACTCCAGGATCATGCCCTGGGATGAAGGCAGGTGCTAAACTGCTGAGCCACCCAGGGATCCCCAAATCCCCTTTAAAGGAAAGGTTAACCTTAAGAACAAAGGAACTATTCATTGCAATGAACGAACAGTTAATAACTGGGCAGGATTATCTGATTAAGATTCTTAATATTCCATTATTGCAAAAAGATAAGAAAATGAGTGGAGGGTTTGGGGGTGTTGTCCCTTCAGAAACCCTCATGAGTCTGGATTCATTTCTGTTCAGCTGGAGGATGATGACTATGAACCATCTTCTCTCTGAGGATATGAGCATGTGGTCACCCAGATCAAGACATCTGTAGGATTAAAGTAGCTTTTCTGTACTGATTCTTATTCTAAGTTTCCTGACACCCCCTATTTTTGTATATAGAAATAATGCTTGGTTTTTAAGGTATGTGCTCCTTTTCTATTCATTCATGCATGCATTCACTCAACAAATATTTGAACATCTACAAAATGCCAATATGTGCAGTGAACAGAATTAGAATTAGATCTGGTTGCAATGAAACGCCAGGACACCTGCACCCCGATGTTTATAGCAGCAATGTCCACAATAGCCAAAGTGTGGAAAGAGCCTCAGTGTCCATCGAAAGATGAATGGATAAAGAAGATGCGGTTTATGTATAGAATGGAATATTACTCAGTCATTAGAAACGACAAATACCCACCATTTGCTTCGACGTGGATGGAACTGGAGGGTATTATGCTGAGTGAAATAAGTCAATCAGAGAAGGACAAACATTATATGGTCTCATTCATTTGGGGAATATAAAAAATAGTGACAGGGAATAAAGGGGAAAGGAGAAAAAGTGAGTGGGAAATAGAACATGAGAGACTCCTAACTCTGGGAAACGAACAAGGGGTGGTGGAAGGGAGGGTGGACGAAGGGTGGGGTGACTGGGTAACGGGCACTGAGGTGGGCACTTGATGGGATGAGCACTGTTATTCTATATGTTGGCAAATTGAACACCAATAAAAATTTTTAAAAAAATAAAAAATAAAAAAGAATTAGATCTGGTACACCAAGAAGATCTGTCTGTAACTCTGGGAAAGAAAATATCTAAGTGTAAGTCAACTTGGTGAGTTTCATTCTAACCACTATATGAACAAGCAGTAGCTTTGGCTAGAGTAGAAATAATTCATTACATGAAGTATGATGAAGATAAAACACAGCCCATGAAAAGAAGAAAAGAAAAAAATGTTCAATATAGGACACCTCTTGAGAACTCAAAGACACAAAAAAATTAATGACTGGAAAATCTGAATTGAGGAGCAATGGATAACAAAATTAAATTCATGAGTTTTGTTTCAATGCTTGGACCTCAGTTGGAAAACAAACCTTACTTTTTCACCTGTTACTTACATGCAATGATTGGAATATATATTTATCTTTGCTTTCCTAACAAAGAGACTCCTGCCTCGACAGTAAGGCTTATGACTTGTCTAACTGATGGCTGGTTAAAGTCACAGGAGCAGTGAAAAGGTCAGAGGAAAGAGCACTAGGGAATAGTAGTATTTTCAAAAAATACAGAAGAGGCACCTAGTGATGAGATGGCATAGGCCTGCTACTAAGGTGAAAATAACTCCCAGAAAAACACAAGGCCCTCATCAGTTTTTCTCAGACCTCTGATCTCAGAGCCAAGAAAAAGTCTGGCACAACATTGTCTAAGAATATCTGTTGAGTGAATTAACTCATTGTATCTGACAGCAGTGATAGACCCTAGACACTTAACTTCAGCCATATATTGTGATTCCCAATAGACAGCTCCTTCAAATGATGAATAAAGTTCATGACAATATTGCCATATATTAAAGTAGGAGATCAGCTAACATTTTTCTGATTAATCTGGTATTCATTCTTGATACTAGGACTTTGCTCAAAGATAGACTTGGTGACAAAAATAAATGTTTCTATGTGAAGTTGTAAGGACCTTTAAATCATATCCTCTTTAAAGATGAGAAAGCAGGCTCTCAAGTTAATGCTCTTTTTATCATAGTTAAATAAATTAAGAGATCCCAATGGATATTTAAGTATACAAACTAGCCTTCTATTTAATAATAGTGATAATGTATTAAATGCCTACTATGTAACAATTTACTTATATCTCCTTTGCCGAATCCTCTTTCCACTGCTTTGCATGCTTCTAATGGTCTCTTTTTTCAATCAAAGGGAAACTGAGTAGAACTATTCTAATGCAGGAAACTCCATTAGTAAAGCTTATGGGAAAAGAATACCTTTTTTTAAATTCCTTTTTTTTAAATTCTATGATTCTTAACCCCCTTGGGTCTTCTTGCACTAAAACTACAAGCAATATTAAATAACTATCCATGGAAAGATATACTTAAATTTCTCTTTCTCCCCAATGGAGAATTCTAAGAAAAGGTCTATGACTTACACAACCTTGTAACCAGACAACCAAGAATATATAGACTGCTCCCACTATAAAGCTTTCCATCCATCACTATCACAACATGCACTGGTATTATGAGTTCCTTTTAACAAATGGGAAAATTGAAGCTAAGGTTAGAAAACCAAGGCTCAGAAGAATCATATTACTTTTTCACATTTATCTAACATGACAATGGTGGATCCAAGAATTAAACTTTGTTCTCTCTGACTTCAAATGCCAGGATTTACCACTACTATTTTAAAAGGAACTGAATTTTTAAAATATGTTGAATGAACACATTGTGATGGCTTTATGACTTTAATGTATAGCGTATTATATCAATTGTCTTTAAATTTATATAATGCATGAATATACATAGTATATGAATTTGTTGAATATATACAACTAAGTTTACCAATTTTCTCTGTTGGTTTCATAAACTATCTGAAGATTGAACAGTCCTTGATGTATTCAGAAAAGTTTTCAATGCACTAAAACACTGACCTCATGTAAAGAAGAAATCTTGAGTCTGGAAAGGGAGGTCATTTGCTCCTACCCCCTGCTCTTTGAAGAGTCATCTCAGCCAGCAGCAGAGTCTTTTAAAGCCAAAGGTAGAGAGATTATCTCAATTTCAAACTTACGGGCAGAAAGATCCTTCTGTCCTAAGGCTAGGGAAACACTCCCCATCAGTCCTGCCCCCTTAAACTATCTCCAAAGAGGTTCTCTTTTGCCAAGAGAACTCACAAAGACTATTTAGGTATCAGATCTCAAAAAAGAAGCCTATATAAGGGGCCCAGCAGCTGCCTGGCAAGAGCCATTTTCCCAATGGAAAATCAAATTCCTAAGAGAGAACTCTAGGCACCTGTGTCCCACTAACCCTTTGTTCTATGAAAGACAGACCAAGAGGGGCAATTTCTTTGCAGTCTAGCTTCACTCTTACAGGACCAAAATAAAATCCTGGAGATTCCAGGAGTCCAGTTCTCATTGAAGAGCTTTCTGACCCCTGAACAGCTAGCTATAAGTCAAAGCTTTCCACAGGGTAAAAGTAAGGGAGAAGTAGTATTAATGGATCACCAGTCATTCACCAATATCACAGCAATCATAAGACATTGAACCAGGTAGGAAAAGCATTGCTGAATAACTGTATTCACTGAGGCTAGTGTAATAGTATCTGGTTCAGAGCCCATGACTGTTCCTGGGCATTCTGAATATCTTGGGAGCTGTTGCTAACTTTTACGCTGGCATACAAAATATTAACTTAAAAGAAAGTGATGCAGCAAACAAGAATATGAAAGATGCTGTGAATCATATGTCATCAGGGTAATGCAAATTAAAACAATAATGACTAGAATGGCCCAAATCCAGAACACTGACAACACCAAATCCTGGCAAGGAAGTGGAGCAATAAGAACTCCCATTCATTGCTGGTGGAAATGCAAAATGGTAGAGACACTTTAGAAGACAATTTGGCAGTTTTTTATAAAACTAAACATATATTCTTACCAATCTAGCAATTGCATCCCTTATATAACCAAAGGAGCTGGAAACTTATATGTACACAAAATTGCACATGGATATTTATAGCAGCTTTTATTCAGAACTTGGGAGCAACCAAGGTGTCCTTGAATAAGTGTGGATAAATAAAGTATGATACATTTACACAATGGAATATTTTAGGTGCTAAGAAGAAATTAGGTGCTAAGCCATGAAAAGGCATGAAGGAAACTTAAACACATATTACCAAGTGAAAGAAGCCAGTCAGAAGAGGCAATACACTGTGTAATTCCAACTATGTGACATTCTAGAAAATGCAAACTATGCAGACAATAAAAAATAAGTGGCTTGCCAGGGGCTAGGGAAGAGTGAAGAATTAATAGGTGGAATGTTAAGGATTTTTAGGGCAGCGAAAATACTCTATATGATACTATGATGTTGAATAATATAGTCATTATAAATTCATCCAAACTAATAGAATGCACAACACCAAGAGTGAACCCTATGTAAACTATGAACTTCAAGTGGTAATGATGTGTCAGTGAAGGTTCATCAATTGTAAGAAATGAACCACTCTAATTAAGGATGTTGGTAATGGGGAAGGCTATCGATATGTGGGCACAGGAGATATATGGGAAATCTCTGTCCCTTCCAGTCAATTTGCTGTGAATCTAAACTTCTCTAGAGAATAGTCTATTAAAAATTTTTTTATTTATTTTTTGTTTATTTTTTTATTGGTGTTCAATTTACCAACATACAGAATAACACCCAGTGCTCATCCCATCAAGTTGCCCCCCTCAGTGCCCGTCACCCATTCACCCCCACCCCTCGCCCTCCTCCCATTCCACCACCCCTAGTTCATTTCCCAGAGTTAGGAGTCTCTCATGTTCTGTCTCCCTTTCTGATATTTCCCACACATTTCTTCTCCCTTCCCTTATATTCCCTTTCACTATTATTTATATTCCCCAAATGAATGAGAACATACAATGTTTGTCCTTCTCCGATTGACTTACTTCACTCAGCGTAATACCCTCCAGTTCCATCCACGTTGAAGCAAATGGTGGGTATTTGTCATTTCTATTAAAAGAAGCAATTAAAAAGACTACAAAGCTTTGTGAGTCCTTTGTATGTCCCTTGCAAGCTTACAAAGGCACGAGGCTGCTCTGATAACTGTTCTAAAATTGACACTAATCCAATCACCTCTGTGGTGGAGACATTAAATATGTTTGACAGATAGCTTCTGTTAAAACTGTGGATACTCATAAGTGGCCTTCAGCCTTTGGCCATTAATATAGCCTTTGACAATTAGTGGCAAATTGCGAGGGCTGGTAGTTTCAAGAACAATAACTAATTAAACATACTTCAGGCCTTAGCTGTCCTGTTTAAATTTTTTAAAAGATTTTATTTATTTATCCATGAGAGACACACAGGCAGAGGGATAAGCAGGCTCCATGCAGAGAGCCCGATGTGGGACTTGATCCCGGAACTCCAGGATCATGCCCTGGGCCGAAGGCAGGAGCTAAACTGCTGAGCCACCCAGGGATCTCCATCCTGTTTAATTTTTTTTCCTTCTGTCACAAGATTCTAGATCCCAGGAAAGCCTGGGAAGACACAGTTCTTTCCAGGAGTTCATCAAAAGCCTGAAAAAAAAAAAGCCTGATAAATATGCTATCAATTTAGATATCTTCAGAATTAAGAGAAACACAGTGTTCCCACAGAAGGCGCTTCAACAGATGGGGCAGACATCTTCATAGCGCTGGATAAGTCTGCCATGAAATGACTGAGACTCAATGGGAAAAAAAAAATGTACTGAAAATTCAAAGAGATGTTTCCAACATGTAGAGTTGACAAACATTAGTTAAAATCAAAGTATTTAGAACCAGATAGCCAGGCTCCAAAGCTCAGCTCTGTCACCAAACGTATGACCTTAGGCTAATTATGTAACCACTTCACTTCCATTTCTTCATTTTTACATGGGGAAAATAATTATATCCACTTCATACATTTACTTTTTGTAATAAACAAAGTGACTCAGTATCAATCCATAGAAAAGTCACCACAGTTTAGTTTGTGCTCACTCATAATAGGTTATTAACAATTGTTAATATTGGGGCACCTGGGTGGCTCAGTCAGTTGAGTGTCTGCCTTCAGGGTCACGATCTCAGGGTCCCGGGATCCAGCCCCATGTCAGGCTCTCTGCTGAGCAAGGAGCCTGCTTTTCCCTCTCCCTCTGCCTTCTGTCCCCCTGCCTGTGCTCTGTCTCTCAAATAAATAAGCAAAAATCTTTTTTAAAAAAGCAATTATTAATGTTTATTGTTATTACTTATCATTACAATTATTTTTTCATTAATATCAGAAAGGGAGACAGAACATGAGAGACTCCTAACTCTGGGAAACCAACTAGGGGTGGTAGAAGGGGAGGTGGGCAGGGAGTGGGGGTGAATGGGTGACGGGCACTGAGGTGGGTACTTGATGGGATGAGCACTGAGTGTTATTCTGTATGTTGGCAAATTGAACACCAATAAAAAAAATAAATTTATTATTTAAAAAAAAGAATAAAATAACTCTGATAAATAAAAAAAGAATAAAATATTTCAGGCCAAGATATTTTCTGTGGTGAAACAGACTGGGTAATAGGGAGAGAGAAGGATGGAATCAGGGAGAATAGTTAGGAAGCCACTGAAACTATCCAAGTGAGAGATAATGGATCCTTGGAAAAGGGAGGCACTCTTGGGGGTGATGAAGAATAATTACATTTCAGTTATAGTTTCAAAGATATTAAGATCTGCAGGCTTATATAAGAGTATAAGAGTCAGAAATCAAGGGTAGACTCCAAGACTCATATGCTCTAGAGTAGTCCAGAAATGGTAAAACATCTGAGGACCTAAAGAGTCCATAAGTAGAGAATATGGACAGTCTATAGCAATCTGTGGGTACTCTATTTTCTCAAGACTAGGGGGAACAACTGTCACCTGTTTAGCTTGCAACACTGGCCAGATCCATCATCCACATACTTAAAGCCCTTGGTACAATGCAAGATCCTCAAAATTTAAACACAAGTGGAGAGAATCCCAAATTATTGTTGTTAGTTTCCTCCCAGCTAGTAGGCTTGGACTCAAAACAGAAAACAGGTTAAACTATGAAAAAGTAATTAAAAATGTATTTTCTGCACACCTAACTGTAGACTGAGATTTTTAACTATGATGTTCTCCAAGTACTTGGTTCATGCCGCTAGAAAACATTATCATTGATTATCAGTATTGGTAATTATCAGCTAACAGTGTGTTTCTAAACTAAACTAAGAAACCCTGGACAGTAAAAACTATGTTGTATCCCCCCCCTTTTTATTTTATTTTATTTTTTTGTAAATTTATTTTTTATTGGTGTTCAATTTGCCAACATACAGAATAACACCCCGTGCTCATCCCATAAAATGCCCCCCTCAGTGCCCGTCACTCAGTCACCCCCACCCCCCACCCACCTCCCCTTCCACCACCCCTAGTTCGTTTCCCAGAGTTAGGGGTCTTTCATGTTCTGTCTCCCTTTCTGATATTTCCCACTCATTTTTTTCTCGTTTCCTCCTGTCATTATTCCCTGTCATTATTTTTTATATTCCCCAAATGAATGAGACCATATAATATTTGTCCTTCTCTGATTGACTTATTTCACTCAGCAAAACACCCTCCAGTTCCCCCCCCCCCTTTTTTTTAAATGTCCAGCACTTAGGATGATGTTTGGAATACAGGATACTCAAAAAAAAAAAAAAAAAAAAAGGAATACAGGATACTCTTATGCAAGAGTTGAAAGAGACAAGCTGCTAAGAAGCATAGGTAGGTTAACGAAATAGGACAGTTATGAATAGTAATAGATGCTAAGGATCTATGGAGTAGAGTATGATTTACATACAACAAAGGAAATGCCTTTTACCAATTTAGCATAGAATTTCATTTTTAAAAATCATCTTCAGAGTGACTGCTCACGGGCATGAGATTTCTTTTTATGGTAATAAAAATTTTTTAAAAGTAAACCATGATGATGCTTGTACAACTTGGTGAATTTACTACAAATTATTGAATTGTACATTTTAAATGGGTGAATTTTATGATATGTGAATTATGTCTCAAAACTGTTTTTACAAAACACACTTCAATAAAAGGGCACAAGGACAAAAAAAAATACATCAGCCTATAAAGCACTTTGCTACAATAAGTAATTGCGTAATGGAACAGACAGACAAAGACTGTATAAGGCAAAAGAAGTCCTCTGGGAACCAGCATACCCCTGGAGGCACAGTGAGTGAAACCACCACCAGGAACGGGTCTCTCAGCTCTGTGCCTGTCTCCATTCAGGCTGGACTAAGTCTCCTCATAAGCTCAGTCCTCTCCTGGAATCTAAAGTCTCCTCAGCCTTCTGAGTAGCCTGAGAGTGACAAGCAGAACTGCTGTACAAACTCTGTAAGTAAAACTTTTATTCAGTGAAAAGGCTTGACTCTAGGTGAGCTGAACTTTCTTATTCACAGGAAGACTTTCCTCACAATGTGCAGAATTAGGATAGATACCACGGGATGGTGGGCTGAGGTGGGAGGCAGAATTTGTAGAATTATTTGTTCTCAGGAAACCTGCAGAAAAGGGCATGTTATTCTGCCCAGTGTGGGTTGGATAGCTTATGGTTTGTTAAGAAAATGACTCAGGCTGCTATGTAACTTATAATAGTGGCTTGGTGCTTAAGAAAACCAAAGAGGTTAACAGGAGCCAAAGATCTCATTTCTAATCCCAATTATTCTTACTAAAAATTTAAAAAATACAAATTTTGAACACCTACTGCATGCCAGGAACTGTATTAGGTGCAGAATATAATCTACCTTATAGATAAGGAAACTGGATCAAAGAAAGTTTATACTACTTATACATGAAACCATAGTTTTGGGGATTATGAATGTGGGAATTTTTTTTAAGTTGGGTTTAAAATCTGACATTCACTAGCTGTGTGTGATTCTCAATATGTTTCATAATCTCTCTGACACTCAGTTTATCAGAAAAAGGGAATCAAAATGAATTTAATAATACTTTCCAAATGATGTTGTAGTGAGAATTTTTTTAAGATTTTATTTATTTACTCATGAGAGACACACAGAGAGAGAGGCAGAGACACAAGCAGAGGGAGAAGCAGACTCCTCGCAGGGAGGCCCATGTGGGACTCGATCCCAGGGCTCCAGGATCATACCTTGGGCCAAGGGCAGGCACTCAACCGCTGAGCTACCCAGACGTCCCCGTGTGAGAATTAAAAGAATGTTTCTCAAATCTTAGCTCTGTAATGTTCACAGAACAAATTCCAATAATTGGTAGCTGTTATTATGACTAATATTTTTTGATTATTATTGCTGTAAAAAGTCTCAAAACTGGTTAGTGGTTGAACAAGGATCTGAACCCAGATCAGTCAGACATTACAGTGATGCCATTAGCAATGGTTTGGACAATATTGATAATGGTGTATAATCTGTTCAGCAGTAAAAGACATAGCCATGAACTATAGCTCATAACAGTGCAACGAAACAAGAGCATTGTTGTGATCTGAGAGGACAGGAAAATTAATTAGGAGACTATACCTTATATCTCACAAGAGAGAAGAAAGGTTGTACACAGATTGGAAAGGATGGATTAAACAGATTCCAGGGTGATGGTAGCACAAAGAGTAGTTTGGGGAATTTTAGTACCTCTCCCTGATAAATCCATTAGCCTTTCTTTATTCTTTGATATGAGTGGGTATTTTTGTTTTCAATTAAGAGAAAGACAATAAAGTACAACTTCAAACACCCACTCTGAATCACATTGCTATTCCTCAAATAGAAACCTCCTGATTTTCCAGTTTTTGACACTTTAGAAGTAAATTAAAAAAATATTTTATGAACATTTGCATGTAGTAGATGAGAGAGAAGAAGAGTGTATGTGTGTGCATGAAGGCAGTAACTGTGTTAGATGATTTGTTAGTTCGATGTAATTTACTGGAAAATGAGGCATAGGAGAGAGAGCCAGGTTTGGAATGGGAGAAGGAATGAGTTCTGTCTGGCTCATATTGAGGCTGAGCTGTCTGATGGATTATGGGTGGGAGTATCCCTCAGGGGTAGATAAAGTAGTTTATTCACCTTTTGTTCACTGGCACTAAGCAGAGAACTTTGTCCTGTTCTCCAAAGTGCTGCCTATTAGCTTTCCAAATTGTCTATTTGATCACCTCACTCTAGTTCCAGGATTCATTACTGCCTTCAAGTTTCATGCCAGACATTTTGCCATGGCTTCAAAGATCCTGTTAACTTAAAAAATATAGAACCAAGGAGAATCTATAATTAGATTTCAGATTTGCTGTCATCTGAATATAAGTGCTATTTAAAGCCATGGGAAAAACTAAGATATCCCAAGGAGAGTATATCAGAGAGCAAAAACAACAAAACAAAACATCAAAAACAAAAACCAGGGGCTTCTTGAAAGAAAAAGACTCTTAAAGAATACCACAACTGAAAGACAGAAAAATAAATTTAAAAAAAAACATAAAATAACCATCATTGAAATTAATGAAGGAGAAAGTTTCAAAGAAACGGTGCCTAAAAACTGCAAAAATTTGAAATGAAGGAGAGGAAAACAAATCTAAAGATAAACTTTAAGGCTTGGTATTTAGAAAGTCATTGGTGACCTAAGTTGGAGAATTTCCTGAGAGTCATTAGAGCAAGAACCCAGATTATTACCGAAGGTGAAGGAATAATAAACACAGGCAGACTGTCCTTCAAAGAATATTTGTTGTTGTTGTTACAAAAGAGAAGGCAGGAAATTGAGGGAGAAAAAATGGTTCGTCTCTTATTTTCCTTACTAGCAAAGCCCAGGGACCAATTAAGAAAGATGGTCAATATATCTTGGTTGAATTGAATGTGTTGAAAACATCTGTATAAATTTGTGGGAAGTTTTCATTAATGGTTTGGGGCAAAACCTGAGAATTGAAGCTGCAGAAAGGGAGCCACTGGTACTATCTAAGATACTAAAGAAGGAAAGGAATTTTGTTAGAGTTAAGGGAAAAGAAATGAAGAATGATTTGTTTACTTATTCATAAAATATTTTTGAAATGCCTAGCTCTTGATGCTCTGCAGCTAAAATTGAAGTTCCTTCTCCTTTCCATTGAATGCAAGATGTTCATGTCCTGGCTCTGCTGATTTCTCTAGATCATCTCCCATGTCACCCAGCATCATATTTAAGGCTCCAGTATTTAAATTTTATTGTAGCTAACAAACCATGTTATTACTTCATTTGGTTTCTGCTCACTTTTTTATTTATGTCAAGAACATCCTTTTTCTGCTTTTCATCCTTATAAACTTATATCCACCCATCAAAACATTACACAGTTCTAATTCATTTATTCAAGTAAGAGTTCTTGGAACTAATTCCTCTTGACACACAGGCACATTCATGTATACACATACTCAGAATCTGTCATTCCACACTATTCTGTCTTTTTAACTTAGAAAAACTTTATCTGATGTACTTTTATAGCTAGTGGTATTTCTTTATCTTTGATTCCTCTTATATGCAGTGCCTAGCATGTAGTAGGTGTTCCAAACTGGTAACTTTTCGTTTTCATAGGAATCACTGGGCTCTTATTAGAGATAAAGTTTTCAGTCTTAAAAAGATGAAGTGTTGACAACACTTTGGTTTCTCAAGCACCAAACCACTGTTATTTTATTTGCTTCATATCCTTAGTGCTGACACAATACCCAATCAGCTCCCAGTTTGATGATGAAATGAACTAAGTGTTGATGATGGATGATCAAGAGCTTAGATAGAGTTACTAGCTATGGAAAAGGAATAAGGAATATTCTACATCTGCACCCAGCATGGATGAGGAGAGGGTACAGGAAGACTCAGTTGTACAGCAATGGAAAGGAGGGAATTTGAGGGAATTCTCTTCTGCCAGACTCAGATCAGTTCAGCCTACAATTGTTTTTCTTCTGATCTCTCTCAACAAGAAAGGGAAGGGAAAAAACTGACAAGAATGAAAATGTGTAATGAATAAATTTCTTAAAATAATAAGGGAGCCATGAAGAAGTCAGGATGAAAGAGAAATTGTTCTGATAGCAACTTAAAAAAATATTTCTTTATAAAATTTCCTAGCACTCAATAACAAAAGTTACAACTCAATCAGTGCATGTCATAGTGATAAGCATTGTGAAAGTCTTCACGATAGCCAGACTTAAGTGACACATATGGAGGCACTCTGTACCCCTAATAACCCTTTTTGTCATTCACCACTGTATACTAGATGTTAAAGTTATTTATAAATAACTATTTATAATTCTTTCTCCCTCACTTGATTTTAAACTAAGAAGGGTTTTGTTGGCATATGCCTTAGCTTCTAACACAACACTATGCCCAAAGTAGGTGCTCAGTTAAAGTTTCTGAGCGTATAAGGCAAGAACAAAGGAAGGGATATATATTACAGGTTCATTCTGGCTCAATACTTTCACTATACCATTCTAGAAGCCTTGGAATAATTTATTTCTATTTACACAAAACATAGCAATCTTTCAAGTACTAGTTTCTCTAAAAAGATACCTCAACCCTTTTAACACACAATTGAACTGTTCCCTTTTTCATAAATACTCTAGCTGCCATGGAATCCAGGAAGTTGTTAACTTCAAAAGCTGAGACCCAGGTTCTGGAAATTAACAGTAAATAAACAGATCAAAGACAAGGGGGACACTTGATGGGATGAGCACTTGGTGTTATTCTATATGTTGGCAAATTGAACACCAATAAAAAATAAATTTATAAAAAAATAAAAATAAAAATAAAAAAACTTATAGAGGGGGATCCCTGGGTGGCTCAGTGGTTTAGTGCCTGCCTTCAGCCCAGGATGTGATCCTGGAGACCTGGGATCGAGTCCCACGTCGAGCTCCCTGCATGGAGCCTGCTTCTTTCACTGCCTGTGTCTCTGCCTCTCTCTCACTCTCTCTGAATGAATAAATAAATAAATCTTTAAAATAAATAAATAAATAAAATCTTTTAAAAAAAGACTTGTGGAGAGATGAATCCATTCATTTGAGAGGTGAATCCATTTTTAAGTATTATAAGTACTATTAATTTAATAAGTAGAGTTTTAATTTGCACTTCTGATCAATATGTATTTTTAAAACTAAATATAGTTACTAAAAATATTTTTCAGAAATCAATATATTTATGAAAAGGGCTAACAGAACTTGTTAAACATCAGATTTGTTAAACTTATCAACTCTCAAACTTTCATAATTAACTGAAATGCATGCCATTTGAGCAAGTCTGTATCGAATTCATTTCAGCATAATGTCAGTTGTATTCATGACAATCAATAGTCACTAGAAACAGTGACCACAAGAAAATATTCCCCTTTTTTTTAAGACTTATTTATTTTAAGGAGAGCGAGAGCCAGCACACACAAAGAGAGGGAGAAGCAGTCTCCTCACTGAGCAGGGAGCCCAAGGTGGGGCTTAACCCACTGTGCCACCCAGGTGCCCCAAAATGTGCCCTTTCTTAATGGTTCCTTTCTGTCAACTCTTACTCCCATTAGGAGGTTTGATTAAACATTTCTGATAGTAATTTAATTGGTTCCCTGAGGACATTCTCAAGACTCTAAACTATAGAGTCTAAAGTTATGGTTTACTTATTGGGTCAATTCATGTAACTTTGAACATCTTTTCCCTCTAATTTTTCATTGATTTCAATTTAAAATTTCCCAATTTTTTAAACTAAGATTTCTTTAGTGAATCCTTGAGGCACTTTATCTGGGTGAATTTGAGTGGTCTGGAAAATACTTAGGTTCTCCTGAGGAATAGTTACTTTGCTGACTGAACCTCTCCAGTCACAGCCCCAATGTCTGTTTTTCCAAGACTCCCTCTTCCAACTCATACATACCCATCTGAATAGTCTGTAATTCTGTACTCAATAAAAAACAAAGTGTGATGTTCCCAGAAAAGGTATCTTTCTCTCCAAGGCAAAATAGTAAAATTCTATTAAATATCTCCTGAGAAGTATGTCTTCACAACACAGAGAACAACTATTCTTTAGGCAGATGAAGAGCGAACTCTAACTGAATATGGCAGTATGCTATATCATATGGCAGGCAGAGGCCTCTATCCCTGAGGCAATAGGTCTGTGTTCTAACTCCACCTCCTAAATGAGACACTAGATGCTACATTGCAGGTGTCACTTTCAAGGTTAGATACCTTACACATCTGCACATGACTGTACTGGTGCCTAGGCCATCTATTAGCATTTCATATGTGTTACATTGTATTATAAGTATCCCTTTCTCAATATTTTCTGGCTTCCCAACTTGTTTGTAAGCTTCTCTGCTTTCTATACTTGAGGCTGATGTAATATTGCTGTTCCACAGTCCCAGTTTATTTTTCTCTGATGCCAACCATACGGAAAAAAATAACCTACTACCTCCTTATCACAATTTGAAAATCCGGAAAGGATGAAATATAATTGTCCAATCTCAGGTAAAGTGTTTTCACTTTGTCCAGTCATCTCTGGCTAGAGAAGTGGAAGGAAAGGTCACATAGTATAAACATAACTACCAGCAAGGGGTCACAGAAAAAAAAAAAATGATGGGCTGGGGCACATATAAGAAGGAATGGTTGGAACGCCTGGGTGGCTTAGCGGTTAAGCGCCTGCCTTCAGCCTAGGGCGTGATCCTGGAGTCCTGGGATCGAGTCCCACATCAGGCTCCCTGCATGGAGCCTGCTTCTCTCTCTGCCCCTCTCTCTCTCTCTCTCTCCCTCTCTCTGTGTCTCTCATGAATAAACAAATAAATAAAATCTTAAAAAAAAAAGAAGGAATGGTACCTACTACGGCAGTTGAAAACTTACAATTCCTTTATCAATTTAAATGAGCAATTCATTTTTACATAGCATATAAATATTTATCTTTGGTCAGTTTTTAGTTGAATAAAATTATTCATAATTGGATTAATACAAAAAATATAGTTTTGTTGTTGTTCCAGAGTTTCATCTTGGAACTCTATATTTTTAATCCAGCATGCCAAACTTCCAGAATACCACATCTACTTCCATCATTTTCCTGCTAACTGGTGTTCCCGGGCTGGAAGCCTTCCACACCTGGATCTCCATTCCCTTCTGCTTTCTCTACATAACCGCCCTCTCAGGAAACAGCCTGATCCTCTTTGCCATTGTCACTCAGCCCAGCCTCCACGAACCCATGTATTATTTCCTTTCCATGCTGTCTACCACTGACCTCGGCCTATCCATATCCACCCTGGTCACCATGTTGGGTATATTCTGGTTCAATGCCAGGGAGATCAGCTTTAATGCTTGCTTGTCACAGATGTTCTTTATTAAACTCTTCACTGTCATGGAATCCTCGGTGCTGTTGGCCATGGCCTTTGATCGTTTTGTGGCCATCTCTAATCCACTCAGGTATGCCACCATTTTAACCGATTCCAGAATAGCTCAAATTGGAGTGACAATTGTCATCAGGGGAACACTAATGCTGACACCAATGGTAGCACTTCTTAAAAGACTGTCCTTCTGCCGCAGCCACGTGCTCCACCACTCCTACTGCTTCCACCCTGATGTGATGAAGCTCTCGTGCACAGACACCAGGATCAACAATGCAGTTGGGCTGACAGCCATGATCTCTACTGTTGGTGTGGACTCAATCCTCATCCTCCTTTCTTACATTTTGATTATTAAGACTGTCCTCAGCATTGCATCCCCAGAAGAGAGGAAGAAAGCCTTCAGCACATGTATCTCCCATATTGGGGCTGTTGCTATTTTCTATTTTCCATTGATCAGTCTGTCCTTTGTTCACAGATTTGGAAAACGAGCTCCAGCCTATGTTCATACAATGATTGCTAACACTTACCTCTTGATCCCTCCTGTAATGAACCCCATCATCTACAGCGTGAAGACAAAACAGATACGCAGAGCTGTGATAAAAATTCTCTATTCCAAAGACATGTAGAATCAGAGAATTCTAGAGATGGCCTACGTTATCAATTTAAAAATAAAACTGGTGACATAAAACAAAAATTTTAAATTAAAGCTGGCATATATTTAGAACATCAGTTAGCTTGACATTTTACAGATGAGATAGAGACATAAGAATAGAATAGAATTTGGGGAATATTAAAAAAGAGTGAAAGGGAATAAAGGGAAAAGGAGAGAAAATGAGTGAAAATATCAGTGAGGATGACAAAACATGAGAGACACCTAACTGGGAAACAAACAAGGGGTAGTGGAAAGGGAGGTGGGCGGGGGGTTGGGGTGACTGGGTGACAGGCACTGAGGGGGGCACTTGGTGGGATGTTGGCAAATTGAACTCCAATAAAAAATTAATTAAAAAAAGAAGGGATGAATAGAAGAGATGAAGACATAAGAATAGAAGGATGAATAGTATAAAGCCCCAAATCTAGCATTTATCTCACTCATCACTGTTTATTCTAAACTGTTATTTATCCTGCCAACAAACTGTATCTCCTGACTTTGTCCACTTTAGATCAGTTAGAATGACACATTATGAGAAAGCCACTCCTTTAGTTAGTGCAGTTAGTATTTTTCTAGCTGCAATAATTATTTTTTCTAGCATGTATTACTTCCTTTGACTAGCCATGGTTCTTAGTGTTTTTTACATGTATTAACATATCTAAAACAACATTGTAAGGTAGCTTCTTCTTTGATAAATGAGAAAATTGAGGACAAAAATGTTAAGTTACTTGCTTAAATAGCTCATAAACAACAGAGCCGTATTTCACATGCACGCAAACTGACTCCAGGGTCCCCCAACACTCTTAACTTTAGCTATATTGCTATCTATAATATAAACTATGTATAATTATACATGAATATAATTTGTATATATACATATATATGGGTCATGTAATTTGTACTAGGGAATATAAAGAAGCAAAACAAATAAATAAACAAAAAAAACCCACAACTCTATCCTCTAGAAATTTTTGACCAAATTATGGAGAAAAAGCCCAAAACAGAATTTTCAGACCTGAAAATACAAGTGTATTTCTACCTGATGTTCTCTCCCAACTAAACATATTCTAGAATTTCTCTCTGCCTTCCATGAACTTTCTGTCCTAGCAGAAACTAAAAAATGATTGAGAATTGCAAATGAATTTCACCTCATGTCATTTACTTGCAAATATTTAATCTGTGGCATATGCTTCAGATAATGGCTTAATCCAGCAAGTAAATTATTTTTTTCCCACCTGGGTATGTCCATTAACTCTCAAATATTTAAAGTACGTATTTCAATGACATACTGATATCATTCAGTAAAGATGGGCCCTATAGGTGGTATCAGATCCAGCAAGGAAGGAGTAGTAGTCAGTCATATCTACAGGAAGTTTATTAAGTGACAATAGTACTAACTATTTAGTAACCAGGATGACATCAAAATTCTCAGTTTGCTTGACAATAACATTTTCGTCTCAATACAATAGTTGGTCTTCATTTCCCTGATCTTTGTATGTTGGAATGTTCCACAATTTTGTTCTCAGACCTGTTTTTTCTTCATTATATTCTCATTTTTCATTATCTCATCTAGCATCATAGATTTAAATCTCATCTACGTGCTGGTAAATCCCAAACTAATATTCATAGTCCAGATTAATATATTATGTATCAGTAATCCTACTCGAATGTTTAATAGTCATCTCAGACTCATCATATCCAAAAACATATCCCAGGGATCCCTGGGTAGCGCAGTGGTTTGGCGCCTGCCTTTGGCCCAGGGCGCGATCCTGGAGACCTGGGATCGAATCCCACGTTGGGCTCCCAGTGCATGGAGCCTGCTTCTCCCTCTGCCTATGTCTCTGCCTCTCTCTCTCTCTGTGACTATCATAAATAAATAAATAAATAAATACATACATACATACATACATACATACATATCCCAATATTCATATCAACCATGTCTTCCCTAACTCTGAAACTCTATTTTTCATGTTGCTGAGATAGAACTTTTGGAGTCATTACACACCTGTCTGTCTCTCCCACTCCACATTCAACCTATCAGCAAATCCTGATGACTCTTTCTTTCAGATATTCCAGATATTGATACCTAGAATTTAACTTTCTATCACCTCTGCTGCTACCACCATGTGTCAAGCCATCATCATCTTGAATATGAAATCTAATAGTCTCCTGGCAGATTTCCTTCATCTACTTTTGCTTTACTTTCCCCATGGCAGTTAGAATGATTATTTTAATACATAAAACAGATCATGCCACGTCATTTGTTCAACATGTTCCAGTGTCTCTGTCTTGCCCAAGGAAAATTCACAGTCATTATAATATCTCACAATGATCTACATGATTTAACTCCCCTCTATCATCCCAACTTCATCTCCTACTTCTGTCCTCTTTATTCATTCTACTATACCTGCACCAGCCTCCAAATATTTACTTAAACTCACTAAACCATGCTTCATCATCAAACCTCACACTTTCTGTCCGCCTTACTTTGATGTTCTTCCCCCAGACACCCTCGTGACTTACTCCTTCACCTTATGCAGGTCTCTGCCTAAGTGTTACCTTATTTCAGGGCCCTTGACTTAAAAATAACAACACCTCTCCTTCAATTTCTGTCTGCATTCACTGTCTTCCTTACCTGTCTCATTTTTAATATTTGGCACTCCCTTTTCCCATCAAAATATTACATACCCATTATTTCTTCCCTAGTTTCCCCATTACCAGATAAGTTCTTTGGGAATAATTTTGTTTCATTCATACTGTCTTCCAGACCCCAAACTGGGGTCTGCCACATAATAAAATAATAACAACCCTGAATGAGCTGGCTCTCTGTACCTCTCAAGCCTCATTGCTTGCCCTCTGTTCAGTTCTCCAGACACAACTAACCACTTGCATTTCTTAGCTGTGATTGCTCTGGATCACCTCCCTCTTCAGCACGCTCACTATCTCCCTTCTCCTGACTCAGAATAGAAATGACTTTCTCTCAGAAACATCTCCTGGCTTCTCACTCCTTTCCAAGTGCTTCTGCAGTACCTAGTGCTTTTTTCTCAGGACATCCCATTTCAGATTCTCCTGTAACTGTTTCCTCACCATAGACTCTTATTCCCAGGATCAGGGAATGTCTATGACTCATTCATTCACTGTTGGAAAGAAGTGAAAAGTTAAGATGCTGTAGATTTACAGTCTAAATATTTGTTTATTTGTGGGAGAGAAGGATAAACATAGAGAAAAATGTTGGGGAACAGAGTCCTAAAAATCAGAATAAGAAGGAACTTTAGACTAAAGAACCAGACAGCCAAGATGTTCATACTACTTCTACAGATGTTTCTCTCCTACCTCACCACCCCCTACACACATCCTAACCTATGGGTGGCCCCACTATCCTGAAAATATGCAAGCTTTCCTCATGAGGGAGTGGGTATTTTGGACAATTTTGGAATGGGTGGTTTGCAGGATGGACGTCACCTCTCACCAAGGTGGACAAGCTTGCAATGCCTTGGAGACTTTCCTGAAAGCCAGAGCAGTAGTAGAAACATGGCTGCTCTTATAGCTACCTGAATGCAGACTCTAAGTAAATCCTTAACTGTCCTGTATAAAGTCCCATAAAGCCCTATATGATCCAATTCCCTATTATGTATCTGATTCTCTCTATATATTACTCATCCCTTTGTTCTCTCTACTCAGGCACACTGGCCTCCTTGTTATTCTAAACATCCAGATACATCCCTTCTCAGAAGATTTGTAGTTTCTGTTCTTCTTTCCTTGAATTGTCTTCCTCAGTGATCACATGGATATATTTGTTACTCCCTGTAGGGCTCTCAAATGTCTCCATTATGTGAGGCATTCCCTGGCAAGTTCATTTATTTTTTTTTTTTTTAATTATTTTTTTTTTATTGGTGTTCAATTTACTAACATACAGAATAACACCCAGTGCCCGTCACCCATTCACTCCCACCCCCCGCCCTCCTCCCCTTCTACCACCCCTAGTTCGTTTCCCAGAGTTAGCAGTCTTTACGTTCTGTCTCCCTTTCTGATATTTCCCACACATTTCTTCTCCCTTCCCTTATTTTCCCTTTCACTATTATTTATATTCCCCAAATGAATGAGAACATATAATGTTTGTCCTTCTCCGACTGACTTACTTCACTCAGCATAATACCCTCCAGTTCCATCCACGTTAAAGCAAATGGTGGGTATTTGTCATTTCTAATAGCTGAGTAATATTCCATTGTATACATAAACCACATCTTCTTTATCCATTCATCTTTCGTTGGACACCGAGGCTCCTTCCACAGTTTGGCTATAGTGGCCATTGCTGCTAGAAATTGAGGAAGACACAAAGAGATGGAAAAATATTCCATGCTCATGGATTGGCAGAATTAATATTGTGAAAATGTCAATGTTACCCAGGGCAATATACACGTTTAATGCAATCCCTATCAAAATACCATGGACTTTCTTCAGAGAGTTAGAACAAATTATTTTAAGATTTGTGTGGAATCAGAAAAGACCCCGAATAGCCAGGGGAATTTTAAAAAAGAAAACCATATCTGGGGGCATCACAATGCCAGATTTCAGGTTGTACTACAAAGCTGTGGTCATCAAGACAGTGTGGTACTGGCACAAAAACAGACACATAGATCAGTGGAACAGAATAGAGAATCCAGAAGTGGACCCTGAACTTTATGGGCAACTAATATTCGATAAAGGAGGAAAGACTATCCATTGGAAGAAAGACAGTCTCTTCAATAAATGGTGCTGGGAAAATTGGACATCCACATGCAGAAGAATGAAACTAGACCACTCTCTTTCACCATACACAAAGATAAACCTGGCAAGTTCATTTAAAATTTCAACCACCCACCCCAGGATTTAGTTGTTCTCTTCTTACCTCTATTTTTCTCCTTAGGTAGTCATAAGGAGAAACTATTGTTTCTCATGTTAATCATGGACTGTGTGTTCCTCTCACCAGGATGTATAATCTATGAGGGTGAGCTTTTAAAAAAATTGCATATTTTATTACACTGTAGGTCCCTAATAATATTTGTTAAATGTTAATAAATATAGAATCAGAATACCTAGTTCTCCAACCAATATTATCACTAATAACTCTGTAACTGAGGCAAAGAGCCTTCATGTTATCCATTCCTTATCTGTAACACAGGTTACAGAGAGTGGCTTTCCTACCTCAAAGTCTATTTCATCAATGGAAAGTAAAGCCAAGAATGAGAAACTGAAGAAGTGCCTGCCCTTTTTCTGAGTTCTGGGAATTACTGGTTTTGTGTACCTATCTTGTTTTTTTCTTAAGATTTTATTTATTCATAGACACACACAGAGAGAGAGAGAGAGAGAGAGAGAGAGAGGAGGGCAGAGACACAGGCAGAGGGAGAAGCGGGCTCTATGCAGGGAGCCCGACGTGGGACTCGATCCTGGGTCTCCAGGATCACGCCGGACTACAGATGGCACTAAACCGCTGTGCCACTGGGGCTGCCCACCTATCTTGATTTTTAAAAAGGATGTGAACTTCTAGAGCTCAAGGACATAACTATACTTCCATGATGTCTGTCATGCAAAGTGGCTAATGATGAAAAGCTCTAATCACTGTTGCTACCTGGGGAGTTTGAGTTATATTTAAGAGTGGGGATAGATCATCATAATCACCCCTCTACAACACATATACCAGACAGAAATAGTGAGAAGCCTGTAGGAGTGACACACAAGTGAACATAGAGATGCTGTTCCTTGCCTGCCAAGCCCCAGGGGCCTCAGTCCATAGCTTGTTTCCAGGGGCCTCCTAGGCAGTGTTATAAATAGGCCTGTGCTTGAAAGGATAAGCCAGCTCCAGCTGCTCTCTCTCAGTAGGACTGCATGGTTTGCAAGTGAGTACAACTTCACCTAGGGTTGGGAAAGGCAAATCCCTGCCATCGTAAGAGACCTTGAGGACCCCACAACTGTCTCATGGTAGGAGGGAGAAGCCCCCTTGTGTCCCACACACATCTTCATGGGCTGAGAAGAAATGTCCCAGAGTACTAGTGGACAGTCCAGAAAGGCAAGTTAGAATGAATGCAATAGCCACATTTAGACCCAAAGAGAAGCTGAAATTTGGTCTGGCCAAGAGTTACTTTAGGTAGAAGGCTGGACAACATGGGATAGAGAGTTGAGTTCTTCTGGGATAGGTGACTGGGGAGACAAGATAATGGCCCAAAATCTTAGACTGCTACCAGCAAAGCAGAAAAAGGTGCTTTGCAGAAAGAGAAGTGGGGAAAGAGTCCAACTCTGTGGCCAAAAGAGACTCTTATATCTGTGGGTACTCATACAATATAATGGGTGAGAGGCTTTGGGAAAGGGGGAATACATTACTGTGCTCTCCCTGTAACACCCCTCCCCACGTCTTTTCCTTCATTCCGGGCCCCATTTCTCTTGGACACAGAGATCCAGTGAGCTGGCCTCCCTCCGGGGAAGTTTCCTTAGCATTACTCATACCTTTCATCCTGACTTGCTTAGATTTCTGACTCTCCTCAAGCTACCTATGATAGATACATAGATGGTTGGATGGATGCAAGACATAAGTTATTTTTATCTCACTGAAGGATGCAATTATCTGCCTATGAAAAGGGTTTTTCATTCTCTGATGGCAACTTGGGGGGAAATTTGTGATATCATATTTGTCAAGGAGAGTAGCTATTTTCTTTGCATAAGATCTGAGGATAGGGAGAAGAGCAAAGAGTGGTCAAAGGTGTGAATTTTGTTACCTTTGAATCTTAGATTTATTCTTCCTTGCTTATCCATGATGGGGATAGTCCAAGTCAAATCTCTTAGTTCCCATTTTATCACACTATATTTTAAGACTGCTGGTCTCCAACCCCTCCCCCCTCTAAAGTCAAATGAAAGAGCATCTTCTAGTTGCAGTAAGGACCCAGATTAGTAGTAAAGAAGAATCCTGGGGAGTTGAACAGGTTTACCGTACCACCAGTAATGAAGACACATGCAGATTTATTTCCAAGATTCAGAGGTCCTTCTTATTAAAGCCAAGCCTTTGGCTCTTTAGAGACAATTAGCTCTAGAGACCAGAGCGCTTAAGGAGCCTAGCAGGGAAAGTGTTTGATGAAGTCAAAGCCTAAGTGTTTGGGTGGGAGGATGGGAGCAGAGTAATGCTGGGCTTCCAAAAACAAAAAGCTTTCCCTAACATGAATGGCTTGTTGCCAGAGAATCCAGAAAAGAGAAAGCCCTGGGAGTATCAGGACTCGACCCAAGTTCTCTTTGGGGTAAGGAGTGTGGGCTTGGAGGCAGATTTCAAGTGTGGAGAAACATCAGGAGCAGAGAGAAGAGCCTTCACAAGGGACCATACAATGCAAGTAGGATCTGCTGGAGGCCACACACCCTGCCAGCACCTTCATCTCTGGATAAGTCACTGGAGAGATCTACTCTCTTTCCTCAGAGGACCCCAAAAGAGTTTCTTTTTTTCACTTAATAGATTGACTTGTCGCTTTTTTTATTAGTTTTTTTTCCTCTTTTAAAAATTGTTGTTTTGTGTTTCTTTCTCCCCTTGCTAGGCCTGGAGACCTAGAATCCTGAAAATCTGAAGGAAACAAAACAAAACAAAACTCCCTAGCCCCACTGGCTCAGTATACCCATTTTCCCTTTCTCTAATTCCTACTCATGTTTGAAGACTGAACAAAAAATCATTTCTGTCAAGAAGATTCCTCTGATCATGCCTCTCCCTGTCCCATGCATTAAATGCACTCCTTAAGCTAACACTTATCCCAAAACTCAAAGAATTTGGTTATTTGTCTATCTTCCACCACAGGTAGGGCATCTGAAGGGCAAAAGATGTGTCTTTTATCTCTGTATCATAGATCATATAAGTAAATACTTATAAAATGGCAGCCAATGACTTGGCCTTGTCCACATCCACCATGCCCAAGATCCTCGCCCTAACAAATAGCCTTGTACATAGATCATATAAGTAAATGCTTATAAAATGAATTAATAATTGGAGGAAAGAAAGGAAACATACCTGGAAAGGGTTTTCAATAGGGTATCTCTTAATACCTATCTGAGAAAAGCACCACCCAATATCCAGGTAATGAAGGTGCAGGCCAGGCGGAGTCTGAAGGAATTTGGAAAGGATACATTTTTCGGATAAGCACTATTCTCCCCAGGTTCCCTTTTAAAAATGTAAATGGCAAGGGGTACCTGGGTGGCTCAGTTGGTTGCGTATGCAACTCTTGGTTTTGGCACAGGTCATGATCTTGGGATCCTAAGATTGAGCCCCGAGTTAGGTTCTATGCTCAGGGCAGAGTCTGCTTCTCCCTCTCCTCTGGTCCTCCCCCCATATAAGCTCTCTCTCTCTCTCTCTCAAACAAATATAAAAAAATTTTTAAATGAGATAGATCTTGAGAGTAGCAATTGATAAATGAATTTGAGCTATCATTTTCCCTTTGGAAGAGGGCTTCAGAGTTTATGAAAGAGCTTAAATGGCTTACAAGAGTGGAAAGAGAGAGTAGGAGGGGGAGATCTAAGGTTCATCCAGTTCCTAGGTTTCCAGGGCTGGCCTCTCTGATTGTGCTCCATGTCCTAGCAGGCTAGCAGGCTGCCAGGGTGACCTCACCCTCACCAGCACCCCCTTCTCGATGCCAGCTATGAGTTCCTGCAACTTCACACATACCACCTTTGTACTTATTGGTATCCCAGGATTAGAAGAAGCCCATTTCTGGATCGGCTTCCCCCTGCTTTCAATGTATGCCGTGGCACTCTTTGGAAACTGCATCGTTGTCTTCATCGTAAGGACAGAGCGCAGCCTACACGCTCCCATGTACCTCTTTCTCTGCATGTTGGCAGCCATTGACTTGGCCTTGTCCACATCCACCATGCCCAAGATCCTCGCCCTCTTCTGGTTTGATTCCCGGGAGATTACTTTTGATGCCTGCATTGCCCAGATGTTTTTTATTCATGCTCTTTCAGCTATTGAGTCCACTATCCTGCTGGCCATGGCCTTTGACCGTTATATAGCCATCTGTCACCCACTGCGCCATGCAGCAGTGCTCAACAATACAGTAACAGCCCAGATTGGCATGGTGGCCGTGGCCCGTGGATCACTCTTCTTTATCCCACTGCCTCTGCTCATCAAGCGGCTGGCCTTCTGCCATTCCAATGTGCTGTCACACTCCTATTGTGTGCACCAGGATATGATGAAGTTGGCCTATGCAGATACATTGCCCAATGTGATCTATGGTCTTACAGCCATTCTGTTGGTTATGGGTGTGGATGTCCTCTTCATCTCCTTGTCCTATTTTCTGATTATACGAACAGTTCTACAACTGCCTTCCAAGTCAGAGCGGGCCAAGGCTTTTGGAACCTGTGTGTCACACATCGGTGTGGTATTAGCCTTCTATGTTCCTCTCATTGGCCTCTCAGTGGTACACCGTTTTGGAAACAGCCTTGATCCCATTGTGCATGTTCTCATGGGTGATGTCTATCTACTTCTGCCTCCTGTGATCAATCCCATCATCTACGGTGCCAAGACCAAACAGATCAGAACTCGGGTGCTAGCTATGTTCAAGATCAGCTGTGACAAGGACCCTCAGGCTGTGGGGAGCAGATGATCCTTACCATTCTACTTTACCTTATCTTTAATGCCTTCACATAATGGTTTCCTAATGCTAGCTTAATTCTAGTTGCCTATCATATCAATGATTTTCTCTGCTGTGGCCTCCAAAGTCTACCTCTGCTTGGGGTGAAAGTTTGGAAGCGATCATGATTTCCATAGGTCAAAATGTTATTGATATTATTATTGTACAAAAAGGTTAAATTAGAAAATCCATCAATGCCCCGATATGTAGTAAAAAGAACATAAAGAAGAGTGACAAAAATACAACTGACTTTTTAACAAGGGAAAAGTTATTCTACCTGACTAGTAATCTGAGAAACCATTTATTAAAATAATAATTAGGCAGCATTTTTGTCTATTAGCAGTTTTTATTAATGAAAATTCATAACGTTGAAATATAAATTCTTGACCACCACAGCTAATGGTGTAATTGGCAATGTGTAGCAAGAACTTTTTGAAAGTTACATGCTTTAATGCTATATTCTCACTTTTGGAAATTTATCCTAACAAAATATCCCTAAGTGCCGAAAGCAGGTTTTTCATAAAATATGTTGTTACATAATCATTTAGAGAAATCATATATTAAAAATCCTAAGATATAATATACAAAAGTAAGGAATAGTAAACTCAAGTATGGTTCACTTATGTAATGGAATGTTATGTGGAATAATCTATATAAAAGGAATATTATGTGACCTTTAAAGAATCTGCTATAAAATGAAACATGCATATAATGTTAAAAATAAAACAATAAGGACACATGATTGGAACTAACTTGAAAAGCACCTATGCCTTGAGGGAAATGTGCTCAAGTTAGTAGTGACTCATTTTTGTTTTTACTTTCTAAATTTATTTATTATGATCTTGTTTAGCTGATGTGTGACCTTCAAAATGAAGAAATGAAATAGATAATTTACATAAAATGAAGCTTGTCACAGACCTCACTGTTGGTTTATTATTCATTATCTGGGAATTTATCTACGTCCTTGCACATAATGCCATGGAACATGTGTTGAGTGCTTACCATGTTCTAGGCACTATGTTATGTGCTTTAGAGGTTTTATCTGATCTTCACAACAATTTTTTGGAGTAGGTACCACTTTTGTCCTCCATTACAAGTGAGAGAAATGAAGCTTTCATTAACAAGGTAACTAATCCATACAATTTGTGGGTGCGGTGCCAAGATTTGAAATTGAACTTGATAATCAAATACAGTTACTGAATTTCCACGTTATATTGCTTCCTGTTTAACATCTGCCATTTATTTCCTCAGCCTGTGCAAATTCTCTGTTTTCTCTCTAAAGTGTGCCTTGAAAGATGAATGACTATATTTGTGTTGAGAGATAACCCTGCCCTCATGGGCAACAAACCCTGATTACTCTTTATGTTTTATAGTCACCTTTCATGTTCTACAGCCTGCTTCTTTCCAGATTAAGAAAGAATATTTTTGCCTATTTATCTCTTACATCTTCTCAATCATATCTTCTTTTTTTAAGTATATTCTGTACCTGTCAAACATTTTGAATGTCTGGGTTTTAACTTAGGTATAAGATATAATAAATTTTTATTTTAAATTTTGCTAAGTGTTATGCCTACTGCTTTTATATTTATAAAATCCTATAAACTCAGATTTTAAAATACAGAAGGTCCTGTAGCTACTTTTCCACCCCAGCTATTGTTTATAGCTTTGCAAAGACGCTTAATATGTCAAGGTGAGCTATCTCCATTGTACAGTTGAAATCAGATCTCATGAGAAGCTAAAGTCATTGTGTTCCTTTAGTAGTTTCACTGAACAAATATTGGTGGAGGACTTGAGTAGATAAACCATGGGGAAGACTCTCCAACCTGTGGGCTCTTCTTAGGAAAGTAAACCTCAGACACTTAACCTTTCCCCTGGAGAAGTGTCCTCCTAGGATATGTATCTGTGAACATTCAATTGTGATTCCCTGCTCAGAGGTAGTAAAGTGGCTTCCAAAGTTGGAGCAAATCAACACACATAAACTAAGGCTGAGAGAAAGAGACAGAATGTAGGAAATAGGTGATTTCCTTAAAGAAACAAAGAGATGCCTATATTCTGCAAAAATAGAGATCCGGGTATTAGGACTACCCAAATAATGAGGTCTAGAGTCTCATTTTATGAAACTGAACCTCAATATATCTCTTCCCACAACCTCCATCTTCTTCTATCTTCTGTGCATTACTTAACCTTAAATCACATGCTCCTGCCTACCTCCATGTCTAAAAGCATAGCCAGATCAACAATTTAACAAAGCATGTATCTTTTCCTTTCAAATCTTACAGTATCCCACTGTAGCCCAACTTGTTCATATTCTATTGCCATTTCCCCCACCTTTCCCTGTGCCCTAAGATTTTCATTTTTTTCTTTTAAACCTCATTTTTAAGTTATTTATTTACTGATTTATTTATTTAATAAATTTATTTTTTTATTGGTGTTCAATTTGCCAACATATAGAATAACACCCAGTGCTCATCCCATCAAGTGCCCCCCTCAGTGCCCATCACCCAGTCACCCCCACCCCCTGCCCAACTCCCCTTCCACCACCCCTAGTTTGTTTCCCAGAGTTAGTAGTCTTTCATGTTCTGTCTCCCTTTCTGATATTTCCCACTCATTTTTTCTCCTTTCCCCTTTATTCCCTTTCACTATTTTTTTATTCCCCAAATGAATAAGACCATATAATGTTTGTCCTTCTCTGATTGACTTATTTCACTCAGTATAGTAACTCTAGTTAACATACAGTGTAATATTGATTTCAAGTGTACAATGTTGTGATTCAACAATTCCATATACCACCCAGTGCTCATCATCACAAGTGCACTCCTTAATCCCTAATATCTGTTTCACCCATCCCCCACCCACCTTTCCTCTTGTAACCATCAGTTTGTTCTCTATAGTTAAGAGTTTGTTTCTTGGCTTGACCCTCCCTCTTTTTTCCCTTTGTTCATTTGTTTTGTTTTGTAAATTCCACATATGAGTGAAATCATGGTATTTGTGTTTCTCTGATTGATTTATGCTAAGTGAAATAAGATTTTCATTTTTTAAAAGTAGTTCAGGGGCACCTGGGTAGCTCAGTTGGTTAAACAACCCACTCTTGGTTTCAGCTCAAGTCATAATCTTAGGGTCCTGGGATCCAGCCCATGTCTGCTCATCCCTCTCCCTCCCCTTCTGCTCTCTTCTCTTTCTCTCCCTCTCTTTATCTCTCTCAAATAAATGAATAAAATCTTAAAAGAAAAGGAGTCCAGAGAACTGTTTGTCAATATCCATAGCAACACTATATTCACAATGCCAAAAAGT
Source organism: Canis lupus baileyi (assembly GCF_048164855.1). Lineage (NCBI taxonomy): Eukaryota > Metazoa > Chordata > Mammalia > Carnivora > Canidae > Canis > Canis lupus. Next base: position 24,618,613 of record NC_132860.1, read on the forward strand.
GGAAATGACCCAAGTGTTCATCAACAGATAAACATAAACAAAAGGTGGTATATACATACAACAGAATATTATTCTGACATAAAAAGTAATAAAATTTAGATACATTTGACAATATAGATAAACTCTGAGATATTATGCTAAGTGAAGCAAGCTACATACAAAAGGGCAAATTGTATGTGATTCCACTTATTTGAAATATGTAGGGCAGGCAAATTCAGAGAGATAAAAAGTACAATAGAGGTTACCAGGGGCTGGGGCCGGGGTAGGATGAAGTGTTATTTAATGAGTATATAGTTTCAATTTGGACTGATGAGAAAGTTCTAGAAATAGTGGTGAGGGTTGCACAACAATGTGGGACTAATTTAATATCACTAAATTGTACAATTAAAATGGTAAAAAAAATGGTAAATTTCATGTTATGTTTATTTTACCACAATAAATAATCACCAAAGTAAAAAGGTAAAATTATTATTATCATTATCAATTCTTTTATCAAGAACATGTTGAGGACCAGCTGGGTAGCTCAGTCAATTAAGCATCATCTGACTCCTGATTTCAGCTCAGGTCATGATATCAGGGCTGCGAGATCAAGCCCTGTGTCGCCTGCAGCACTCAGCGCAGAGTCTGCTTAAGATTCTTTCCCCCTCCTCCTCCCTCCCCCTCTGTTCCTCCCCCAGCTCATACTCTAAATAAATAAATAAACAAACTTAAAAAAAGATATGTTGGGAATGCCTAGGTGGCTCAGTGGTTAAGCATTTGCCTTTGGCTCAGGGCATGATCCCAGGTCCGGGGATTGAGTCCCACATCAGGCTCCCAGGGAGGAGCCTGCTTCTCCCTCTGTGTCTCTGCCTCTCTCTGTGTGTCTCTCTTGAATAAATAAATAAAATCTTTTTAAAAATCTTGAAATGGTTATATTTTGGATATATTCGATAAAAGTAAATACCCTTTTATAAAAGTACCCAAATTTAAGGGAAGGAAAGAGCCCTAGGATGGGATTTATGAGCTCTGAGCTATAGTTCCTATTCTGCCTCTAGGTGGGTGACCTGTCTAATAAACATAATCTCTCTGAATTAACTCTACAAAATGTGGTGATTAAATTAGATAATCTCCAAATTCCATTCCATTCTGAATATTATGTGCTCTGAACATTGAGAAGCCTCGAACAATCCTAAAGGTTTTCAAGGCTGGAACCCCACAGGAACTCCTGGAAACTGCCTTCTGCCACACATGAAAGCCAAGCCCCTTCCCTGAGGCCACATTGGCCATCTGCCCAAACACAGTATTTATCAACTTGCTCTCCTACCCCTGATTCTGCAATTAAGGATCTTCTAAAACCCAAAACTACTCTCAAAAATGGGGATTTTCCCCCCAAAAAAATGTTCACAAACTCTCTAAAAGGAAGCTCAATCCAACAGAAATAGCAAACAATCAATTCACCCTCTGTGAGGCTTGTTTACCTCATGTGTTTATTAGGGATGGATGATAACATTGTTTGCCCCTCAGGGTTTTGTGAGAATTATATACAATAATCCACACATAATGCTTAGCACAGAATTTTTAGTACATGGTACAAACTCAATAAATACTCATTATTACCATGGAGGGGATAGCAGGCGATAATCCCTGCCTCATAGTGATATTGAGGGGATAGAGATGTGAGTTTCTGACCATGGCAAATAAGCTACAGATTTGTCTTAAATATTCATCTAGTCACATCAACTTGGAAGCCTGGAGTCTAAGAACTGGGTCTGTCTTTCTCTCTCACCTACATTAGGACTAAGTGTGGTAAATGGGGGAAGTAGGATTCAACTGGAATTCACATGGGATGGAAATGACTGATCTTCTGCACAAAAGGAGGAAAAACAACAGAAGGCCATAGTTTTCAAAGCTATCTCAGTAAAATGTGATTTCATTCTAGTAGGTGACAAACTAAAAAGGGGGTGTTATGGCCATTCCTTGTTCACATAGGACACAGTTCTGGGAGAGTGTTTGCCTTGTGGCTCCCATTGATCTGGAAGAGCTTCAAGGAGGAGGCCCTCTGGGTACTTGGTGAGGTGAGTCAACTCACAGAGGTAGTCCCAGGCAGTCCCTGCTGTGAGAGGCCTCTGGGTCTCAGACAAGTAGTCACGAAGTGAGAGTATCTTTCCCAGTGAACAAGGGTCTCCAGGGACTGAGGATCATAAAAACACTGCCCTGTTCCCAGTCATGTTTATGTTGGCCTGGTCAATGGAAGGCACTAGTTTAGGTAGCCAATTCCCCTTGAGAGCCAGAGTCGGAGGTTGCCCAATAAGCAGGACAGCTCCCACCTCCAGTAATTTCATTTAGCCCTCATCTCTGAGCAGCAAATCATTTACTCCAGATAGGCTGACAAGAAATAAAGATAGAACATAAATATGTTTCTGGGACAGAGATTTCCCCAAGCTTTTTTTGTCATTAGAAGAAAAGATTTACTGTCAATACATATTTACCAGCAGAGATTACCAGCATCACATATCTGAGATTCTTTCCGATGATGATCACGACCAGTACTCCCAGCCCATGACAAAATTCATCCTCAATGTTCATTTTTTTATATCATTCAATGTTAAATGTTCAAGAATCATTTACAATGTTCCAGGCCCTGTAAGAGGTGAAAGGAATACAAAATAAACAATAGAAGATATTACAGTGGGTGTCAGATATTATCCAAAATACAAGAGATATCAAGCATTGACAAGGATGTGAAGAAAAGGAAACACTTGTACACCTTTTGGTGGGAATGTAAATTGGTGCAGTCTCTATGAAAAACAGCATAGAGTTTACTTAATAAATTAAAAATAGAACTACCATATATGATTCAGCAATTCCACTTCTGTCTGGATATATATCCAAAGGAACTGAAATCATTATCTCAAGGAAATATCTTTATTCCTATATTCATTACAGTATTATTCACTATAGCCAAGGCATGGAAACAAGAAAAGGCATGGAATATTCAGCCTTAAAAAAGAAGGAAATCCTGCCATTTGCAACAAGATAGAGGAATCTAAAGGGCATGATGTTACACAAAATATGCAAGACAGAAAAAGACAAATACAGCATAGTACCACTTATATGTGTAATCAAGAAGAAAACAAGTGAAACTTATAGAAACAGAAAGTAGAACGGTTGTTGCCAGAGGTTGTGGATGGGGAAACAGGAAAGTTGGTAAAAGAATATAAAATTTCAATTATAAGAAAATTGAATTGTGAAGATCTAAGTATAACATGAACACTATAGTTGATAATATTAAAATTTTCTGAGAGGGTAGAACTTAAGTGTTCTTAGCAGAAAGAAGGAAAGGAAGAAAGGAAGGAAGGGTGGAAGGACAGAAGGAAGGAAGGAAAGAAGGAAGGAAGGAAGGAAGGAAGGAAGGAAGGATAAATATGTGAGATGATGGATGTGTTAATTAACTCAATGGTGGGAATCCTTTCACAGTGTATATAGATACCAAATCATCACATTATAGCCTTCAAATATATTACAAATTTATTTGTTAAATGTACCTCAATACATATGTAAACTAAAAATTGACCACCGACTTGAATGTAAAAAAAATCAATGTAAGCATAAATCTAAGACTTTTTTTAAAACTAAGGAGAAAGTCTTCAGGATCTAGAGCAAAGTGTTCTTAGTCTTGTCACCAAAAGCATGATTCCCTCAAGGAAAATTTGATAAATTAAACTTATTAAAATTAAAAACTGCTTTTGTGTCAAAGATTCAGTTGAAAGGACAAAAAAAAAAAAAAAACAACCTACAGAGTGGGAGAATATATTTGCAAATTACATATCTATCCAAGGCCTAGTATCTAGAATAAAGAACTCTGAAAACTCAACTAGAAAAATATCTAATTAGAAATAGTAAAAGACATGACAAGACATTTCATAGAAAAAGAAACAGATGCAAACAAATATATAAAATGTTAAAAGTTATTAGCTGGAAGGAAATAAAAATTAAAACTACAGTAAATATCACTATATATCTATCAGAATGGCTTTTGAAAACTTTTAATGTAATTTTTTAAAGATTTTATTTATTTACTTGAGAGCAACAGTGAGAGAAGCATAGAGGGAGAGAGAGGGGGAGAAGCGACTCCCCACTGGGTAGACAGCCCTATGCAGGGCTTGATCCCAGGACCCCAGGATCATGACTTGAACTGAAGGCTCAACTGACTGAGCCACCCAGGCACCCCCAGAATGGCTTTTTTTTTTAAGTGAAAACATCAAATGGTGGCAAGGATATGGAGAAAGTGGATCACTTATACACTGCTGGTTGAAATGTAAAATGATATAGCTAGCCACTCTAGAAAACATTTTGGCAGTTTCTAAAAATACTAAACATACAACTAACATATGGCTGAGCATTTGTACTCCTGGGCATTTACTCCAGATAAATGAAGAGCTATGTTCACAAAAGCTTGCACACAAATGTTTCTAGCAGCTTTATTCATAATAGCCCCAAACTGGAAACACAGGTGTTCTTCAACAGGAGAATGCTTAAACAAACTGTGGTATAGCTATGCCTATAGCACATAAAAGGAATGAACTCTTCACACACAGAATAAGTTGGATAAATCTCCAGAGAATGATGCAGTGAGGAAAAAAAAAATCCCAAAAGATTACATATTATATGATTTCATTTACATGATGTTTTTGAATTGACAAAATTAAAGAGATATAAAATACATTAGTGATTGTCAAAGACTAAAAGGAGGATGAGAGGGAGAAAAGTTGATGAAACTATAAAAGGACAACATGAGGGAATCTTGTGGTTCTGGAAGTGTTCTGTATCTTCACTGTAGTAATGTTTATATCTTTATTTTGATACTGTACTACTGTTTTGCAAGGAGGAATTGAGTGAAGGGTACATGGGATCTCTGTATTAAATCTTGTAAGTGCATGCAAATCTACAAACATCTCAAAATAAAAAGCTTTAAAAAATCTTGAAGAGCCCATAAGGGACACCTGGATGGCTCAGTGGATGAGTGTTTGCCTTTGGCTCAGATGCTGATCCCGGGGCCCTAGAATCAAGTCTCTCATCGGGCTCCCTATGGGGAGCCTGCTTCTCCGTCGATCTATGGCTCTGCATCTCATGAATAAATAAACAAAATATTTATTAAAAAAAGAATTTATAAGGTGTCGAAGTAGGACCCTAGATGCACCTCATCCCACCAACAACTAGATAACTATTAACTCATCCTAAATACCGCAGGAATCAACCTGAAGACTGGTGGAACAAGCTCCCTCATGGCTAATGCAGGCGGAAGGGAGCTGCAGTCACAGAGAAGGGCAAGAGACAGACTAGCACAAGAGGTGCACACAGGGGGAAAATGAATTCTCGTAGCGGTTGGCTTAGAGATTGACAGAGGGGCCAAATTTAAGGAGTTCTTACAACCAGAATGGTTTAGAACCAGGAGTTTTAATGGTGAGTATGTTTGGCTTAGGAGGAGCCTGGAGGGCACTGGGGGTGCTCTTATAGATGAAGCAGGCAAACAGCCCACAGACAGCATGGAAACAGGGATCTGAAAAGCACCTAGGGCGCACAGTGGGGAGGTTATTTGCTCTTCTCAGATCATAGCCCAGAGAGACAGCAATCTTGGGGAGACCCCAGCAGGAAAAAAAGGAACTGGTCAGCACCATTTCCCTCCCCTGCCCCTCAGCATAAGTATAGGGCCACCAGTGGGAACCAATGCCATGCTGACAGAATACTTGCTTAGACCAAGCCCCACCTGCAGTCCAGCAGAAGTGCCCCTCCCTGTCACACTTGCCTCAGTCCCAGAGTGGTGGGCCTGCTTCTCCCTCTGCCTGTGTCTCTGAGACTCTCTCTCTCTCTCTCTCTCAAGAATAAATAAAAACTTAAAAAGAATACACTTAAGTTAAAATGCACCACATTCAGGCCAGGGACCCAACACTGGCCACAACAGGCAAAGAGAGCCTCTGCAAATGACTGGCCTGAAGGATAAAGGGGTCAGGGCACAACAGCAGAGCACATGCAGCACACATTGGAGACACTCCCAGAAGTACCAGACTCTGGGGAATAAGGAGCACTAAACTGCAGGGGACTACAGGACCTCTTCTTTATGATAGCAGATCTATCAAGAAGATAGAACAATTTTGGCAGCCCGGGTCGCTCTAGCTGTTTAGCACCGCCTTCAGCCCAGGGCCTGATCCTGGAGTCCCGGGATCAAGTCCTGCATCGGGCTCCCTGCATGGAGCTTGCTTCTCCCTCTGCCTCTCTCTGTCTCTGTCTCTCTCTCTCTCTCTCTCTGTCTCCCATGAATAAGTAGATAAAAAATAAAATCTTTTAAAAATATTTTTAAAAAAAGAAGATATAACAATTGTAAATATTTATGTACCCAACATGGGAGTACCCAGATACATAAAACAGTTGAGTTTTATCATGAATGGATGTTGTACTTTGTCAAATGCTTTTTCTGCATCTGTCAAAATGATTATAAAATAGGTTTAGAGAAAACATACTTCAACTTAATAAAGGCTATATGTGAAAAACCCACAGCTAACATCATCCTCAATAGAGAAAAACTAAGAGCTTTCCCCCTAAGGTCAGGAATAAGGCAAGGGTGTCCATTTTCACTACTTCCATTCAACATAGTACTAGAAGTCCTAGCCACAGCAATCAAACAACAAAAAGAAATAAAAGGCATCCTAATCAATAAGGAAGAAGTAAAACTTTTACTAGTTGCAGATGACATCATATTCTATATAGAAAATCCCAAAAGATTCCACCAAAACAACTGCTAGAACTGATAAACTAATTTAGTAAAGTTGCAGGATACAAAATCAATATAGAAATCTGTTGCATTTCTATACACCAATAATGAAGCAGCAAAAAAGAAAAATTAAGAAAACAATCCCATTTACAATGGCAAGCAAAATAATAAGATACCTAGGAATAAACCTCACCAAAGAGGTGAAAGACCTGTTCTCTGAAAACTATAAAACATTGATGAAAGAAATTGAAGATGACACAAAGACATGGAAAGACATTCCATGCTCATGGATTAGAAGAATGAATATTATTAAAGTGTCTATACTACCTAAAACAATCTACACATTTACATTTACTGCAATTATTATCAAAATACCACCAGAATTTTTCACAGAACTAGAAAAAACAATTCCCAAAATTTGCATGGAACCACAGAAGACCCCATATAGACAAAGCAATCTTGAAAAAGAAAATCAAAGGTGGAAGCATCAAAATTCCAGACCTCAAATTACATTATAAAGTTGTAGTAATCAAAACGGCATGGTATAGTGCAAAAACAGACACATAGATCAATGGGATAGAATAGAAAACCCAGAAATAAACCCACTATATGGCCAATTAATCCTCAACAAATCAGGAAAGAATATCCAATGGGAAAAAGTCTCTACAACAAATGGTGTTGGGAAAACTGGATAGCAATATGCAAGAGAATGAAACTGGACCACTTTCTTACATGATACATGAAAATGAATTCAAAATGGATTAAAGACCTAAATATGAGACGTGAAAACATAAAAATCCTAGAAGAGAGAGCACAGGCAGTAATTTCTCTGACATTGGCCATAGCAACATTTTTCTTTTTTTAAATAATAAATTTATTTTTTATTGGTGTTCAATTTGCCAACATACAGAATAACACCCAGTGCTCATCCCATCAAGTGCCCCCCTCAGTGCCCGCCACCCAGACACCCCCACCCCCTGCCCTCCTCCCCTTCCACCACCCCTAGTTCGTTTCCCAGAGTTAGGAGTCTTCCATGTTCTGTCTCTCTTTCTGATATTTCCTACCCATTTCTTCTCCCTTCCTCTCTATTTCCTTTCACTATTATTTATATTCCCCAAATGAATGAGACCATATAATGTTTATCCTTCTCTGATTAACTTATTTCACTCAGCATAATACCCCCCATTCCATCCACGTCGAAGCAAATGGTGGGTATTTGTCATTTCTAATGGCTGAGTAATATTCCATTGTATACATAAACCACGTCTTCTTTATCCATTCATCTTTCAATGGACACCAGGGCTCCTTCCACAGTTTGGCTATTGTGGACATTGCTGCTAGAAACATCGGGGTGCAGGTGTCCCGGCATTTCATTGCATCTGTATCTTTGGGGTAAATCCCCAGCAGTGCAATTGCTGGGTCGTAGGGCAGATCTATTATTAACTTTTTGAGGAACCTCCACATATAGCAACATTTTATAGATAGGTCTCTTGAAGCAAGGTAAACAGAAGAAAAACTAACTATTGAGACTTCATAAAAATCTTTTACACAGGGAGGGAAACAATCAACAAAACTAAAAGGCAACCTACAGAATGGAAGAATTTGCAAATGACGTATCTGATAAAGGGTTAGTATCCAAAATTTATAAAGAACTTACAAAACCCAACACCCAAAAAAAGATCCAATTAAAAAAATAAGCAGAAGACATGAACAGACATCCAAAAGATGTCTTCCAAAGAAGACATCCAGATGGTCAACAGACACATGAAAAGATGCTCATCACCACTTATCATCAGGGAAGTGCAAATCAAAACTGCAATATCACCTCACACCTGTGAGAATGGCTAAAATAAAAAAAATACAAGAAACAACAGGTGATTGCAAGGATGTAGAGAAAAAGGAACCCTCTTGCCCCATTGGTGAGAACGCAAACTGGTGCAGCCACTGTGGAAAACAATACGGAGGTTCCTCAAAAAGTTAAAAATAGAACTACTCTATTATCCAGCAATAATCATACTACTGGGTGTTCACCCAAAGAATACAAAAAACACTAATTCAAAGGGATATGCACCAGATGTTTATGCCAGCATTATTTACAATAGCCAAGATAAGGAAGTAGCCCAAGTGTCCACTGACTGATGAATGGATAAAGACAATGTGGTGGCTATATATATATACATATATATATGTGTATATATATGTATATATACACATATATATATTGAAATATTACTCATCTGTAAAGAAGGATCTATACCCTAAAAACTATAGAACACTTCTGAAAGAAATTGAGGAAGACACAAAGAGATGGAAAAATATTCCATGCTCATGGATTAGCAGAATTAATATTGTGAAAATGTCAATGTTACCCAGGGCAATTTACACGTTTAATGCAATCCCTATCAAAATACCATGGACTTTCTTCAGAGATTTAGAACAAATTATTTTAAGATTTGTGTGAAATCAGAAAAGACCCCAAATAGCCAGGGGAATTTTAAAAAAGAAAACCATAGTTGGGGGCATCACAATGCCAGATTTCAGGTTGTACTACAAAGCTGTGGTCATCAAGACAGTGTGGTACTGGCACAAAAACAGACACATAGGTCAATGGAACAGAATAGAGAAGCCAGAAGTGGACCCTCAACTTTATGGTCAGCTAATATTCACAAAGCAGGAAAGACTATCCACTGGAAAAAAGATGGTCTCTTCAATAAATGGTGCTGGGAAAATTGGACATCCACATGCAGAAGAATGAAACTAGACCACTCTCTTACACCACACACAAAGATAAACTCAAAATGGATGAAAGATCTAAATGTGAGACAAGATTCCATCAAAATCCTAGAGGACAACACACGCAACACCCTTTTTGAACTTGGCCACAGTAACTTCTTGCAAGATACATCCATGAACGCAAGAGAAACAAAAGCAAAAATGAACTATTGGGACTTCATCAAGATAAGAAGCTTTTGTACAGCAAAAGAAACAGTCAACAAAACTAAAAGACAACCTACAGAATGGGAGAAGATATTTGCAAACGACCTATCAGATAAAGGGCTTGTATCCAAGATCTATAAAGAACTTATTAAACTCAACCGCAAAGAAACAAACAATCCAATCACGAAATGGGCAAAAGACATGAACAGAAATCTCACAGAGGAAGACATAGACATGGCCAACATGCACATGAGAAAATGCTCTGCATCCCTTGCCATCAGGGAAATACGAATCAAAAGCACAATGAGATACCGCCTCACACCAGTGAGAATGGGGCAAATTAACAAGGCAGGAAACCACAAATGTTGGAGAGGATGTGGAGAAAGGGGAACCCTCTTGCACTGTTGGTGGGAATATGAACTGGTGCCGCCACTCTGGAAAACTGTGTGTAGGTTCCTCAAAGAGTTAAAAATAGACCTGCCCTACAACCCAGCAATTGCACTGCTGGGGATTTACCCCAAAGATACAGATGCAGTGAAACACCAGGACACCTGCACCCAATGTTCATAGCAGCAACATCCACAATAGCCAAACTGTGGAAGGAGCCTCGGTGTCCATCGAAAGATGAATGGATAAAGAAGATGTGGTCTATGTATACAATGGAATATTCCTCAGCCATTAGAAATGACAAATACCCACCATTTGCTTCGACATGGATGGAACTGAAGGGTATTATGCCGAGTGAAATAAGTCAATCGAAGGACAAACATTATATGGTCTCATTCATTTGGGGATTATAAAAAATAGTGAAAGGGAATAAAGGGGAAAGGAGAAAAAATAAGTGGGAAATATCAGAAAGGGAGACAGAACATGGAAGACTCCTAACTCTGGGAAACAAACTAGGGGTGGTGGAAGGGGAGGAGGATGGGGGTGGGGGTGACTGGGTGGCGGGCACTGAGGGGGCACTTGACGGGATGAGCACTGGGTGTTGTTCTGTATGTTGGCAAATTGAACACCAATAAAAAATAAATTTATTATTTAAAAAAAGAATGAAATCTTGCCATTTGCAGCAACACAGAAGGATGTAGAGAGTATAATGCTAAGCAAAATAAGTCAGAGAAAGGTAAATAACAAATGATTTCACTCCTGTGTGGAATTTAATAAACAAAACAAAGAAACAATGGACAGAGAGAGAGAGAAATCAAGAAACAGATTCTTAATTATAGAGAACAAATTGATGGTCACCAAAGGGGAGGTGGGGTGGATGGGTGAAACAGGTGATCAGGATTAAACAGTGCATTTGATGTGATGAGCACCAGGTGTTATATGGAAGTGATGAATCACTATACTGTACACTTGAAACTAATATAACACTGTATGTTAACTAACTGGAATTAACATAAAAACTTAAAAACCTTAATAAATAAGTAATGAAAAATATCTTAAAGTGTCTTAGGTTACATGCTATGGCATTTGGAATTTTTTTCTTTTGGCTGTAAGTGATGGGTTCCCCCAAAATGAAGTGGTTAGAGGATGGAGAGGGCGCTGACATGAAATGTCATCAAATGGTCTCTCTGGCAGGATGTGGATGTTGGAGTGGAAGCGGGTAAGAGAGTAGATGGGATGGGCAAGAACCTTAGAGAAAGCACACATGACAGCCTCCATTTCCCATGGGAAGTCAGGAGGAATGTCAAATTAGCTGCTAGGAGAAGATCAGCAGGTTGAGTGAAAAGCTTGAAAAGAATGGTGATAATTTAAAAACTGAAAGAAATTACAGGGGGATGCAAAAATCTCTGCTCAGATTAATAGCCATGAATTTCTTTTGATACAAGATTTCAGGGGCAGCCCGGGGGGGCTTAGCAGTTTAGCTCCACCTCCAGTCCAGGGCGTGATCCTAGAGACCAGGGATCGAGTCCCACATCAGGCTCCCTGCATGGAGCCTGCTTCTCCCTCTGCCTGTGTCTCTGCCTCTGTGTGTGTGTGTGTGTGTGTGTGTGTGTGTGTGTGTGTGTGTGTCTCATGAATAAATAAATAAAATCTTTTAAAAAAGAAGATTTCAAAGGTGTGTGATTTCCCCCCCAGTTTATGTATCATCTCAGGGGGAGAAAAGTAGACAGGCTGGGCCCAGTTCAGATGGGCAAGTACAGACAAAATCAAAACAGAAAAGTCAGTGTATCCCTAGAAAGCAGCTCCAGGTGAATGACCACAATCCAAACCGATTGAGGCAGGAGCTGAGGTAATTTTGTGGCAGAACTTTCCAGAAAGTGAGAAAGAATAGAGAGAGAGCTTATATGTAGTGAGGAAAACAAAGCAAGAATTCAAATCCTGGCCTGCCTAGCTCTGTGGTGTATGTTCTTTCCATTGTCCAAGTTCCCTCCTTTTTGAACATTAATTCAGTAGGTCAGTTCCAGGCTAAGTGTGGGAAGAATATGTGTCAGCCCCAGTCTGGAGCTGCAAGCCAAAAGTCCTAGTGTCTGTCTCAGAATGAGTGCCAAGAGTTTGTAACAGGGTCTGTAGGCCTTTCAGAAGTCCACTCCCTCTCCTCCAGGAAGCCTTCCCCAACTTCCTCAGGCTGGATTAGGCCATGATTTCGAGGCTCCATATCTCTTCCCTCTGCAAAAACTAAGAGCTTCCATAGGACTTATCCTGGAGCCTGGTGAAGAGGAGGATTCAGGAATATTGTCTTGGAAAGATCTCAAATGCAGATGGGCAAGTGAAGCTGATAGTCTCTGAATATAACCATCTAAATGTGTTGGGATATTATAGATTCCATGATTGTGTTTCTCCCTTGCCCTTTTATTATTTAGTTCCTCAAACACTTCCCTTGATTCCAGGCTAGCCTCGACTTTTCTATTCCCCAGGGACTCGAGCATAGTGACTCCACTGTGGGCCAAGCCTGGCCTCCCCTGGAGATAGGCACTGTTGCCAAGACATCCCATGTAATGGGATAAAACTCAATCCCCCTGCCATAAAGACATCTTGGGCTCTTGTAGGATGTGGAGTGGCAGAGCAGGCTGGAACAATAGCCAGGGTGAGTACTTGGAGCCCCAACACATCCCCTTCTCTGCTTCCCCAGATGGGTGATTGCCAGCACCTTAGCCTCCGATGGAGATATCGGTGGAAGGTCTGAAAATATCACAGAAGATAGAGAAGTAATCAGTCATGGACTATGCAAGGTACTAGTCCCATCTCCTGCTTGGAGAAGAGGACCTGAAGGGGGCTGCCTGCCTGAGGTTCAGGGAGTTTAAAGCTCAGAGATGAACTGGAATCCCAGACCACATTTCAGGGAAAGATGTCCCTCATAGTCTCTCCAGAGAGTGGATGAGAAAATGTGCTAAGTTCTCTTCTCCTCTGGCATTCTGAGGTCATCTGAGCTCTGGTTCAGCATCTCAGCTATCATTCTCCTTATCCAGACTGGCATTTCTCCATAGGCATTCTTTGTCACACTGGCCTGGCTTCCCACAGTGGCCCTATGGTGGTACAGAGTAATCTTGATTACGAGGACTCTGGGAACCAAGTGGCAAAAGAGAGCTGGGACGTCTACCTTTCCTCAATTCATTTGTTTACAGTACTGGCCATCTTTCATTTCTGTCTAGCATCTCTGAATCCAGAGCCTTGCTGGGACAATTTTTCCAGAAAGTAATCTGTCTTCTGCAAGAATGCAGGGGACAGGAGAAGAAATCTAGAGCTGCTCCCTAAAAAAGTCATTGTTTTCAATCCCCATTGCTTAGTCTTACCTTTATCAACTCTAACTCCTTAGTTTTTTGAAGTGGATATGTGGCATAACCTTCTCTCTAAGAACTTAACTTTCTATTTCTGCCTGTTTCTTTCCACTCTTCCTATGATTACTGAGATAATTTATTTTATTTTTACTATCATTTATTTTTTTAATAATAAATTTATTTTTTATTGGTGTTCAATTTGCCAACATACAGAACAACACGCAGTGCTCATCCCGTCAAGTGCCCCCCTCAGTGCCCGCCACCCAGACACCCCCACTCCCTGCCCTCCTCCCCTTCCACCACCCCTAGTTCGTTTCCCAGAGTTAGGAGTCTTCCATGTTCTGTCTCCCTTTCTGATATTTCCTACCCATTTCTTCTCCCTTCCCCTCTATTCCCTTTCACTATTATTTATATTCCCCAAATGAATGAGACCATATAATGTTTGTCCTTCTCCAGTTGACTTACTTCACTCAGCATAATACCCTCCAGTTCCATCCACGTCGAAGCAAATGGTGGGTATTTGTCGATTCTAATGGCTGAGTAATATTCCATTGTATACATAAACCACATCTTCTTTATCCATTCATCTTTCGATGGACACTGAGGCTCCTTCCACAGTCTGGCTATTGTGGACATTGCTGCTAGAAAAATCGGGGTGCAGGTGTCCCGGCGTTTCATTGCATCTGTATCTTTGGGGTAAATCCCTAGCAGTGCAATGGCTGGGTCTTAGAGCAGTTCTATTTTTAACTCTTTGAGGAACCTCCACACAGTTTTCCAGAGTGGCTGCACCATTTCGCATTCCCACCAACAGTGTAAGAGGGTTCCCTTTTCTCCACATCCTCTCCAACATTTGTGGTTTCCTGTCTTGTTAATTTTCCCCATTCTCACTGGTGTGAGGTGGTATCTCATTGTGGTTTTGATTTGTATTTCCCTGATGGCAAGTGATGCAGAGCATTTTCTCATGTGCATGTTGGCCAAGTCTATGTCTTCCTCTGTGAGATTTCTGTTCATGTCTTTTGCCCATTTCATGATTGGATTGCTTGTTTCTTTGATGTTGAGTTTAATAAGTTCTTTATAGATCATTTAAATGAGATTTTAGAGAAAGCAGAGATAAAGGCTTGTATGCAATTCACCATTTTTAATTGGAAAACTCTTCCCATTAAATGTTGTTACTTTTTCCAGAGTAAAAGTATTAATATTTTATTATGAAAAATCAAATCCTCTCTCCAAATTAGAGAAAGGGTAAACTTGATCTCTATATTCCCATACCCAGCTACCAAAATCATCCGCTCATAGCCACTCTTGGCAGCTTGGCTCTACACGATTCCAGCCACAGGTGGCCCCCACTCTCTCAATTATTTTGAAGTCAACATAAGATCCTTCTTTATTTTACAAATATTTTCAAATCTTAAAATACAGCCATAGTTTCATAATCACACCAAAATAAAAGATCATCATCAGGAACTCAACCAGTATTTATATTTCCCCAGTTATCCCATGGAAGTATTTCTGAATGCTAGTTTGCTCACTTTGTATGTTTGATTTGTTCAGAACAAGATCCTAACAAGGTTTCTCTATTGTCTATTGATTTAGTTGCTATGAGTCAAATCTCTCTTAATCTATAGGTTTTAACCCTTTCCTGTTTATTTTCTTGTAATTTTTTTGTGGAAGAAACTGGAATTTTGTCCTGGAAGGTTTTGTTTTTGTTGCAGCTTGGATTTTTTTTTCATCACATCTCTTTATGTCTTTTAACATACCTGCTTACCTGGTATCTCCTATATTCTCTAGAAGTTGGTAGTCAGATATGAATCAGGCTTGTTATTTTGGTAAAATACAGTATCTAGTTTTCTCTCATTTGTAATGCAATCAGCTCCTGATATTTTTTTTTTTGCCATTATTTCATTGGGTTTGTTAAAAGGTAACACTTCAGTTCTATTACTTCTTACTAGTTGGAATACTTCTGTAAAAAGAAACTTTCCTCCATCAGTTCCTTTCTTAACTTCATGTAGAAGAAAAGTAGGTTATTTGCCAGTTTTCAGAATACTGAATACTGAATACTGAATAGAAAAGTAGGTTATTTGCCAGTTTTCAGAATACTGAATACTGAATACTGAATGCCTAGCCTTGCTGACCTCATTTTTACACACACACACACACACAAACACACACATTCTCTCTCTCTCAATGTGTTTCCATCTGTACCAGTTATTATTCTCACTGATGCTTCGTTGACCCATATTTGGAAAGTGGAAGCCTCTCTGAGTTGACTTGTCTTTTAAAAATAATCTCCGTTGTCTTTGGTTCCCTGTTTTCTATTATTAAAAGATATCTAAGGTCATTTGGTATATTTCCAGTGGAAGACTTAACAGCCATTTATGAAAGGATACCTGAAATTGGGGAAAAAGATATTTAGAGACCACATCTAAGCATTAGGTGTGTTCCTTGCTACTGAATTGTTCTGGTTTGTAGGTATTTTCTATAAATAAAGCTAAGAGATATGTATTATTTAAAGGAGAAATATTTCTTGAGTTTATTCTGATATTCCCAAATTGATACTCTCAAATTTATGATTATAGCATTTTAACTAACTTGTTTGAATTTACATATCCTCTATTCCTACCCTTAAAGTTTTGCTTCCCAAATGCATTAAAATAACGACTCAAATGATGTGCCCTATAGTTTTCTGCAACTCTCCATACACACTGATCCATTTTTTGTGGTCTAGTGGTCTTAAAAGATTCTAGAATAAGTGACTTTTTTTCATTTTAAGATTTATTACTTTTATCAGAACACTTGTATAGGTTTGCTTATCCTTGCAATATAATTATCATACCTAAATACTCTAAATTTGCTTATTAGTATTTATTTCTTAGTATATGACAAGCACTTAAATGTAGACAGGTTTTCTTTCATTTTTCAGAAAAAAAAACTTTATATTTTAAGATCTTTCTGGTTTTTGTTTTTATTTTACTTTTCTTCGGGAATATCTATTATATTTAAAATTCCACTGTTTTACATGTCTATTCTTTTTATTTAAATTCAATTTGCCAACATATAGTATAACACCAAGGGCTCATCCCATCAAGAGCCCTCCTCAGTGCCCGTCATCCAGCTCTATTATAGTCTAATTACTTTTATCATTGTCTTCATTTTAGTTCATTATTCTCAGTTCTATTCTCTGAGTGTTTTAAACAGTAGTCCTTTTGTAATAAAAGTATTCTCTATTTTATACTAGCTTTTATTATTTTTCTCTTGTTATTTTCTTTGGTTTACCATTTTGATATTTGTTTTCTTTTTATTATCAAGTCATTTTTATACCCTAATACCAAAAATTTTAGTTTGGTTCATGATTTCTTTCATTTATTTATTTACAAAATTTTTACCCAGAATTTTCCTCTTCTTCCTTAATAATTCCTTATCTCTCTCTCTTTTTAAAGATTTTATTTACTTATTCATGACAGACATAAAGAGAGAGGCAGAGACATAGGCAGAGGGAGAAGCAGGCTCCCTGCCCAGAGCCTGATGTGGGACTTGATCCCAGGACCCCCGGATCACACCCTGAGCCAAAGGCAGACCCTCAATCACTAAGCCACCCAGACATCCCAATAATTCCTTATCTCAAAGAGTATTTTCACATATCTATAACAAGTTTTAACCCTTTTAATTTGACATAACATGTCTGCACAAATTCTATGTTGGAATTTTTCTGCTACTCATCTTTGAATGTGGTGAGCTCTACCACAGATTAATATTTGTTCAAAATAGTGTCTGAGAAAGAAGAAATAGAGGATGACAAAACTGACACTGTCAAAAATTTATTTCATTATATTCTCTTTTAAAATACTCTACTAGAATATGTGCAATCTGTTTTAAAAACCCAATTCTAAAAGCAATTCACCTCCCCCAAAGGAAACAAAAGGCCACTCTTACCTTCAGATTGAGCTGATTACTGGCTAGCAATAGCATAACTGTATACCCAGGGTTCATATTAAAAGCCATTTTAGCTCACAGATTTATTTTTAGTGTTTTTTTTTTAATCTTTGCTAAAAGGTATTTCAGTAGCTTTTCCCCTTATGTCATTTGTTATTGACCTATCTTTAGAGGGTTATTTATTTATTTACTTGTTTATCTGGGAATTTTGAAGGTGAATTCAAGAAAATAAAGATAACAAGCTCATGCTGTCAAGCCTTCAGGCTTCCACCACATGTTTGCAATTTATTTCCATGAGACCATGTTTCTACAGCATTTCTGATGAGACCTTTTAGGATCATCACATATTCTTAAAGAAAGCTCTGCTTTCTTCAATACATGAAGAAATCAGTGTTTTACACTATAAAATGACACTTGTCAACAGATTTAAATTATAGTTATTCTCTAATTGGCCTTTAGATGAATACATTTCTAAATCCCTTCACATTTCATATTTTCTAATATGTAGGAACCAATGTCACCTAATATCAGAGCTGGTATATTTTCCAATGATTTTATCCTTATTTTTCTTCCCAGATTGAAGAGGTCACGTCCTTCTGGAGACCTCAACTGCTTTCCAAAGATGCTCCTTTCCCACTCCTATGTCAACATCTCCTTCTTCCAGCCACATGCCTTCCTGATGATTGGCATCCCAGGGCTGGAGGCTGTTCATGGATGGATCTCCATCCCCTTCTCTTTCATGTACACTGTGGCCCTCACTGGAAACTGCCTGATTCTCTTGGCTGTGAGGAGAACTCCCAGCTTGCACCAGCCCATGTACTACTTCCTGTCCATGCTGGCCCTCACTGATGTGGGCCTCACTCTGTCCACACTGCCAACCACCCTGGCTGTGCTCTGGTTTGATTATCGGCACATAGGCTTCAATGCCTGCCTGGTTCAGATGTTCTTCCTCCACTCCTTCTCTGTGGTGGAGTCATCAGTGCTCCTGGCCATGTCATTTGACCGCTTTGTGGCCATCTCTAACCCTCTTCGCTATGCAGCTACCCTCACCAATAATGTCATTATTAGGATTGGGCTGGCCATTATGGCTAGAGCCACTGTATCCCTCTTTCCAGGGCCCTTCTTATTGAAGCGACTGAACTTTTGCCCTGACAAGATCCTCCTGTCCCATTCCTTCTGTTTCCATGCAGATGTCATGAAACGGGCTTGTGCTGACATTACTGTCAACATCCTTTATGGGCTATATGTAGTTTTATCCACAGTAGGTGTAGACTCTTTGTTTATTGTCCTGTCCTATACCCTTATTCTTCATACAGTGATGGGTCTGGCCTCTCCCAGGGAGCGTGTCCGAGCCCTCAACACATGTGTGTCTCATATATTAGCTGTTCTGATTTTCTACATCCCAGTCATAGGAGTGTCAATGATCCACCGTTTTGGGAGGCACCTGCCTCACATTGTACATGCTCTGGTTGCCTATGTGTACCTGGTGGTGCCCCCTGTGCTCAACCCCATCATCTACAGTGTGAAATCCAAGCCCATTAGGGAGGCTATGCTCAGACTGCTGAGAAAGAAGAGGAAAGGCTGATGAAACCAAGAAATAACCACAGAATCTGAGGAAAAACATAGCCAGTCTTATGTCCAGAAAGCCCTTACTCAGATACCTGACCAAGACACATTATCAAGAGTATGACAAGCAAATAGATCCCCTCAGACTGATGGGTGGCAGTCTTCTTTTTTTTTTTCAAAATTTTATTTATTTATTCATAAGAGACATGGAGAGAGAGAGGCAGAGACATGGGCAGAGGGAGAAGCAGGCTTGCTGCAAGGAGTCTTATGTGGAACTCAATCCCAGGGTCCTGGGATCACACTTTGAGCCAAAGGCAGATGCTCAACCACTGAGCCACCCAGGTGTCCCAGCGGCAAATAGTCTTGATTCTTTCCTGCACTCATGTACATCTTTTTAATTCAGTATTTACCTGTGTGAGAGAGTCTGTGCTCATTACTAGAGATAGTAAAATGAATTATACATGATCTTGTCCCTCCACTATAGGACATAAACTTCTAAATACACAATTATAATTAAGTGTAATGAGATTATGATAGATATACACAAAGTGCTATAGAAACCTGGAAGAGGGTTTCCTGTCTCATCAAGAGGAAATGAGAAAAAAGTCAGGGAAGAAGGAGGCTGAAAGGTGAGTAGGAGTTTGTCACAGAAAAGGTGGGCAAGGGGAAGGCAAACTTAATAAAGGTAAAAGAATGTAAAAAACAGAAACAATGAAGTGTGAGGCACCTGGGTGGCTCAGTTAGTTAGCATCCAACTCATGATTTCAGCTCAGGTCATGATCTCAGGGTCGTGAGATCAAGCCCATGGTAGGTTCCATACCAGCAGAGTCTGCTTGGGATTCTCTCTTTCCTTCTCCCTCACCCTCTGCCCCTTCCACCCCTCCTCTAAAATAAATAAATAAATCTTTAAAACAAAAACAAAACACTAAGATGTGGAATTATCTGGTGTGTTTGTGGAAAGGTGAGCAGTCAGGCAGATGTGGCTCAGCATAATCAGTGTGTATGTTGGAGGGAGATCGACAGGAGATGAGATAGAAATGATGAACATTCCTTGTGCTTCTAGGGGCCTTTCAGACCTCATGGAAATATCTGCCCTCATTCCTTATTTAAGACTCAGTCATGGAAAGCCTATTGCTTTGTAAAAGGTTACATAGGTTTAACTATGTGCTACAAGTTTGAAAGGTGAAAGTGGAGAAAAAGAATACAAGGAAAGCATTTAAGAGATTTTTAAGAGTCTAGGGAAAAAAAAAGAGTGGAAGCTAGAGTTAAGTCGATAATGGGAAAAACTAAATGTATTCTTTAAAATTTTATCTCTATATTTCTCTTCTCTGTCCTCTGAAAGTGCTGGAAGCAATGAGCAAAGCTAGGGCCTATGTATTGGTTTTTACATACCATTCCCCACCACAAATAACCTAAAATCCTTTGAGCAATGGCTAATTCTAGGTACGAACCAGAAAAAACATAAAATGATAGTGGAATAGCTTATGATCCAAAGCAATATAGAACACAAAGACAGTAAGTTCACTTAAAAAGAATACACAGAATCTCATTTGAAAGGGCTACCAGTGGCTAGTGGCTACAGATGGATCAAACAGAACATTAAAAATAATTTTGACAGCAAACAGTTGTAACAAATTGAATTTTTAAAGAAAGTGTGAGTTCATAGTGATATTCTAAACAAAGAGGGAAAAAAGGAAAAAAGAACTCTTCTTTAGAAAGTATTGATAGATTTAAAAAATTACTTTTCTGTAGTTTTTAATGTAATTTTAAGATAACCAACAAAGCCTTAAAAGTATTGGAAAATAATATTCAAACAGTCTGAAAGTATCACTGTACATACCATTTACTAAATAGAAAAGGATGAATATGCCTTTACAATAAAGAGACCTCCAATTGCCACCTGAAGCAAATGATCAAATTTAGCTTAACCAATAATAAGAATTTGACCTTATGTACTTTCTGATTTGAAAATAAGGACACAAAAATCACATATGTAAAATTCTTATCAAAATGTTCAACCTGGGGCAGCCTGGGTGGCTCAGTGGTTTAGTGCTGCCTTCAGCCCAAGGGCCTGATCCTAGAGACCTGGGATCAAGTCCCAAGTCAGGCTCCCTACATGGAGCCTGCTTCTCCCTCTGCCTGTGTCTCTGCCTCTCTCTCTCTCTCTCTCTTTCTCTCTCTCTCTCTCTCTCCCTGTGTCTCTCATGAATAAATAAATAAAATCTTTTAAAAAATGTTCAACTTGAATCTAATCATGAGAAAGTAATAGAAAAATCTTGAATATGGCTACCACCACACACACACACACACACACACACACACACACACACACTGGCCCAGTATCTTTAAAAATGCAATTTTACAAAAACAGTGTTGGGTAATTAATCTAAATTAAAGGAGATTAAAGGGACATTACAACCAAATACTAGCACTAACCAGTCATTATTAGGAACAAATTGTGAAATCTAAATATGTATTATATATTGATAACATTATTAGGTTAGCACAATTTGCTTAGATTTGAAAATAGTTTTGTGATTATGTAGGAGGACCTATTTTTAGAAGATGAATGGTTAATATTTACTTTTTATTTTTTATATATTTTTATTGGAGTAACACTATAATGTTTACGATCTACTTTTTCTGCAGAAAAAGTGTGTAACTATGTGGTGTGTGTGTGTTTGTGTGTGTGTGCATACATGTCTGAGACGGTGTGGAGGGAGAAAGCAAGTGAACCCCAACCCCCTGATCCTATAACCTCAAGAAAGATAGTTTAGTCTCTCAAGTAATTATTAAATGAATGCTGAGAGAGATCCTAAAACTAAGCATGGGCATGCTAATCTGTTGGTGTCAAGAATGCAGAATCAGAATGCAAAGGAAGGAAAATAGTTATATTTCTTCTTGGTTAGAATATACCTTCCACTAAGACTTGAATTGGGATTTTGCCCATTCCCATCCCAAGCCAAGTAAGGAGTTTGCTTTCACAGTGATCCCTAAGTACCTTGTGTTTCCTTCAATTGCAGTACTTAATACACTATACTGTAATTATAAATAATTGCATATGAGACTTTGAAATCCTTGAAGCTAGGGAACAGTGATGATGTTCTATCTATTTCTGTGTTCTCAATGCTTAACTCAGGCCTGGCACATAAAAACACATTGCTTAATAAATAATGTTCTAGTGAATGAATGAAGGAAAGAAGATAGTAAAGGAAGGTAGCACAAAGCTTATAGGTCTGGTCAGAAACAAAGATCTCTGGGTGCAGATCCTAGCACTGCTCCCCCAGTTTACGTGCAAATGTAGGCAACAGAGGATGAATGTATAACTATACAGCCCTGGGGAGTGGATCTCCCAGCTTCATCTACTGCTGTAGTGGTCAATACTACTTTCTCCATCTTAACTGGAACACTCTATCCTTCCAGGAAGAGATTAAAGATTCTGTCTTCTGGGATCCCTGGGTGGCTCAGCAGTTTAGCACCTGCCTTCAGCCCAGGGTGTGATCCTGGAGTCCCAGGATCGAGTCCCACATCGGGCTCCTTGCACGGAGCCTGCTTCTCCCTCTGCCTGTATCTCTGCCTTTTTCTCTCTCTTTCATTAATAAATAAATAAATAAAATCTTTTAAAAAAAGATTCTGTCTTCTGTGTTTTATTCCTTAATCTCTCTTCCAAGCTCTTTGAAGCTGGCACACACCTCTTTCAGAGAATTTATCACTTGCTATTGAAATCATCTTTTGTACTGATCTATTCCTGTTCCTAGAAGGCAATTACTGATTGACTCATTCACACCGAATGCCTTCATTACCTATAAAAGGGACTGGCCCAGACATTGCTTCAGGGACATTATTTGAATAAATCTATGTATAAATCAAAATTCCTGAACAAATATCCTGATGTTTATTTAATAACTAGTTACTAAGTTCACACCACCCTCCAAGCAATGGAAGCTATAGATTTAGTTCTTCACAGCTGTGGAGCAAATGGGCATCCTATGCTCATAAAGGGCTTCTTCTTGCTCAAAAATGGCTTTCCCCTGGCCTTCTTGGTTGCCGGAGATTATAATATCAGAGACTAAGCTTTAGCTATGCATCGCTATTTTGCCTCAGCTCTTAAATTTCAATGTCTCTGGGATAGACACACTTTCATTCCAAAGTCATCCCAAGGGACCACTGAGGCAGGCACTTTCTTCACTGGCAGGCACACTGGCAGAAAATTGAGGGAGTTGTCAAGTTGAAGTAGGATTTGGAGGCCAATGTTTGGAAATATAAATGTTCTCTTAAGATGCTTCTGTAAATATCTCTTTGAATCCTGATATTAATTCTTTTGGATGTACATCCAGAAGTTGAATTACTGGATGATACAGTAGTTCTACTTCTAATTTTTTGAAGACCTGCATACTGTTTTCCATAGAGGCTATACCAGTTTACATTACTGCCAACAGTGCACAAAGGCTCCAATTTGTCCACATCCTTATCAATATTTGTTATCATTTGTTTTTTCTTTCTCTTTTTTTGGATGATAACTACCTTAAATATTATGTGATGGTATCTCATCATGGTTTTGGAAACCATGAGATCACTTTGGGTTATTTTTGATTTGCGTTTTGCTAATAATTAATGATGTTGAACATCTTTCATATACCTGTTGGCTATTTTTATGTTTTTGGAGAAATGTGTATTCAATTCCTTTGCACATTTTTTAATCAGGTTATTTGGTTTTTTGCTACTGAGTTTTAAGAGCTCCTTATATATATTTTTATATTAATCCTCTAGCAGGTACATGGTTTACAAATACTTTCTGCCTTTTTACTCTGTTGTTTCCTTTGCTGCGCATTAACTTTTTAGTTTGATGTAGACATACTTATCTAATTTTGCCTTTATTGATTGTGTTTTTGGTGCTATATCTAATAAAATATTGCCAAGTTCAATGTCATCAAGATTCTTCTCTGTTTTCTTCTAGGAGTTTCATAATTTCAAGTCTGTTTTTTGTATATGGTATAAGATAAGAATATGACATCATTCATTTGCATGAGGATACCCAGTTTTGCCAAGCATTTATTAAGGAAACTGTCTTTTCTCCATTGCATATTTTTGGGACTCTTATCAAAAATCAGATGACTGTAGGTATGTCATTAATTTCTGGGTTCTCTATCCCAAATATCAGTTTTTATACCAGTACCATACTGATTTTTTTTAATTTTTAAAATAATCTCTGCACCTAGCATGAGGTTCAAACTCATGACCCTGAGATCAAGAGTTGCATGTTCTACCAACTGAGCCAGCCAGGTGCCAAGTACCAATACTGTTTTAAATTACTGTAGATTTACAAAGTATTTTGAAATCAGGAAATGTGATGCCTCCACCCTTGTTCTTCTATCTCAGACTGCTTTGACTATTTTGGGTCTCTTGTAGTTCCATATGAATTTTAGGATTATTTTTTCCTATTTCTATAAAAAAATGCCATTGAGATTTTCATAGGAATTGCACTGAATTCACAGATCACTTTGGGTAAGATGAATATTTTGATAATATTAAATCTTTCAACTCAGGAACATGCAATGTCTTTTCATTTATTTGGGTCTTAATTTCTTTCATCAATAATTTAGTTTTTTGAGTATAAGTCTCACCTCCTTGGTTAAGTTTACTCTTAAGTATTTTATTCTTTTTTTTTTTTTTTAAGATTTATTGATTAATTTTAGAGAAAGAGAGAACACAGCAGGGAGGGTCAGAGAGAGAGAGAGAGTCTGAAGCAGACTCTGCACTGAGCATGGAGCCCATCATGGGGCCCAATCTCAAGACCCTAAGATCACAACCTAAGCTAAAACCAAGTGTCAGACACTCAACTGACTGCACCACCTAGAGGCCCCTTTTATTTTTTCTAAAGATTTAATTTATTTATTTGAGGGAGGGCAGGGGAGGGGCAAAGGGAGAGGGAAAGGGACAAGCAGATTCCCTGCTGAGCACAGAGCTCAACATGAGGCTTTATGTGGGGCTTAATCCCAGGACCTTGAGATCATGACCTAAACCAAAGTTAGTGGCTTAACCAATTGAGCTACCCAGGCACCCCATCTAAGTACTATTCTTTTGGATGTTACTGTAAATGGGATTGTTTTATTAATTTCTTTTTTGGATTGTTCACTGTTTGTATATAGAAACACAACTGATTTTTGAATATTGATTTTGTTTCCTGTAATTTCTAAATTGTTTTATTAGTTCTAACAGTTTTTTAATGGCATTTTGGGAGTTTTCTATATATAAGATCATGTTGCCTCCAAGGAAGAATAATTTTACTTCTTACATTACAATCTGAATGCTTTTATTTCTTTTTTTTTTTTTTGGATGCTTTTATTTCTTTTTGTTGTTTAATTGTTCTTGTTAGGACTTTTAGTTCTGTGTTTAAAAAAGTGGAAAGAATAGGTATCATTGCCTTGTTCCTGATCTTAAAGGAAAAAAATCTTTTAGTTTTTCATTGTTGAGTATGATGTTAGCTGTGGGTTTGTCATGTATATCTTTTTTTATGTCGAGATACACTTCTTACATACCCAGTGCTCCCATTTTCATTGCAGCATTATTCACCATAGCCAAGATCCAACAATCCAAATGTTCATCAAAAGATGAATGATAAAGACAATGTAGTATATACATATTGTAGAATAGTAGTTAGCCTTAAAAAAAAAAGGAAATCCTATCATTTTTAACAAGGAAACTTTTGGAGTTGATGGATATGTCTATTACCTTGATTGTAATGATAAATTTATGAATGTATGCATATGTCCAAATTCATTAAACTGCATACATTAAGTGCCATTTTTTGCACATCAATTATACCTCAATAAACCAGCTATGCACATACATACACACAGATACTTTTGCATTTCAGATCTGTGGCCTCTTCATGTTTTCAATTTACTTCACTCTATTAGAAAAAAAGATAGCAAAGAAAATTTCCTAGGTTGGAAGACATTCTGTATCTTTAAAAACATAAAAATAGAGATGCAGAAGCTCCCAGTAAACATTGGTGCTCCCATTCATCTCTCTCTCTCTCTCTCTCTCTCTCTCTCTCTGCCTTGGGCCATTTATTTCCCATCTATCATCTCAGGTCACTTGATACACATTTGCTGTGCAACAGAATGGGGCTTTAACAATGATGTTACATGAAGAATAGACAGGAAGTAAAGGTACTTAACCTGCATGAACAACCCTAGGGGCCACAGACAGAGTGGAGGGAGATACAATGAACCCTGAGTCTCTGAAAGGTACTACTTGGAGAGGCCAGAAAGCATTCAATGTGACTCCAGATGCCTGGTTTAATATCATTAAAGAGCACAGTAAGTAAAGGGGAAAATTGAAATGCCAAATAAAACTTCCTGCAGATTGTGGTAAAGAATGGCTAAACCTAGAGATGATGATGATTCTAAACCTCTCCTCCACAATTCAGTTACTCAAATATCTCACTTGCCTTATAACTCTCTATCAACACATATATCCCCATACATTTTCTATTGCCTGGGAAAAAGTAAGCACAGACTATTATTCTCTGTGGCTGTGGCTTGGACATCCCTGGAGAGTAGCAACTCACTAAGGCATCTAGCCAGTGGTATAAAGGGAGTATCTTACTTGCAGAGTTTGCCTGGGCTTCTTAAGGATCTGGAGAGGTAGAGAAGGCTGTAACAAGTAAGGTGAGTATGTTAGGCCCTAGATACAATCCCTTATACACTATTTAGAAGGATAGGGGCCTGGTTAATTAGTGTAAGATCCCCTTTCATCAGCTGCTGCCAAGAGGAGGAGTCAATGGGATGCGGGTGAACAGATGTCAGAAGCAGGAAAGAAAGGAAGGAGGCCAGGACTTCCAAAGACAGCACATCTACATCCCTAGATAATGCAAAGAAAATGTAAGTGGCTATTTTCCTAAAGCACAGAAATTTCCTGATTCAGATAATTATTCAGAAACCCAGACTTGGGGCACCTGGGTGGCTCTGTGGTTGAGTGTCTGCCTTCAGCTCAGGGTGTGATCCTGGGGTCCTGGGATAAAGTCCCACTTCAGGCTTCCTGCAGGGAGCCTGCTTCTTCCTCTGCCTATGTTTCTGCCTCTCTCTCCATGGCTCTCATGAATAAATAAATAAAATCTTTAAAAAAAGGACTAAGAAAATTTCTAAAAAAGAAAGAAAGAAGAAAGAAAGAAAGAAAGAAAGAAAGAAAGAAAGAAAGAAAGGAGAAAGAAGAAAGAAAAGAAAAGAAAAGAAAAGAAAAGAAAAGAAAAGAAAAGAAAAAGAAAAGAAAAGAAAGAAAAGAAAAGAAAAGAAAAGAAAAGAAAAGAAAAGAAAAGAAAAGAAAAAAGAAACCCAGACTCAGTGTCCAAGCAGATTTGTATCCTTTTGCTTCTCTAAGTAGGGCAACAGCATAACAGTATATTAAAATCCTATCCCAGAGAGCATCCTGCAGGTGATCTCAATGTTTGCTTGGTGTCCCAACTCTCCTTATAAGATTGACCTTCAAAATCTTCTGAGTAAGAGCCTTTTAGAAAAGCACTAGGTGTATATATTGCAAAATCATTACAGCATAGCATTACATAGCACCTCCCTCACATCACATGATTGTCATTTCTTTTTTGTGGGGGAAAAAAAAGGAATGGACTTGGCTTTGGGTTAAGAAAGCATGGTGGATTCAGCCCTTTGTTTTCTGGCAACTTGACTTTCCCAGACACACCCAGTAACAAGTTCACAGAATCCCAAAGTGTTCAAACAGAAATTATTTATTTCCTTAAGGGAGAGCTATAATTTGTAGTATCTTTGACCCTTTGATGTCCTGGAGATAATAACAGAAGACCAAACCCAGTGTGAATTCCAGGTTTAAGTAATTTAATATAATGTTTTTGGACTTCATGAGAGCCACAAAACATGTCAATCCAACCTGGCTACTAAAATGAGCAGGAAAAAAAAAACTGTCCTTTTTTTTAAGATTTTATTTATTTATTCATGAGAGACAGAGAGAGAGAGAGAAAGAGAGAGAGGCAGAGACACAGGCAGAGGGAGAAGTAGGATCTATGCAGGGAGCCTGACACAGGACTCGATTCCAGGTCTCCAGGATCAGGCCCTGGGCTGATGGTGGTGGTAAACTGCTGAGCCACCTGGGCTGCCAAAATCTGTCCTTTCACCACAGAGAATCCCTTCTCAATGTCAGGCTCTTCATAAAACTATAATATTCCCAAAACATGAAAAGGGATAGAAAGGGTGAAATTGGCTTGACTGTTTAAGTATTGTCCTTAATTTTTGGCAACTTGTCTTAAATAGTACCCTCTAATTTTCCCTTGTGAGCTCTAGGCTTCTTGTAATATTGTTTAATTTAGCATTTGGATACTTCCACCACAGTCAAGAGCAATAGATCACATAAATTCCCAGAGTAGCATAGGACCCACACATATCAATGAGCAGACAAGGCAATTTCTACAATAAAATGGAGGATTTGCCACTTACTCAGTATTAGATAGATCAACGCAGGATAAAACAAGAGAGAGAATGGTGATATTATTCTTAGATATAATTAATTCTCAGATTCCTTCAAATTAAAGAGAGAGCACAGAATTCATCCTCTATTCTGATTTAAGCTACCAATGACAAAGAGTATTTCCTGGATTGATCCTAAAATAGTAGTATAAAAGTAGATACTAATTGCATTAATCTAAAGGAGTCATGTATCTTTACTATATATAAATCATATAGTATAAATTATGAATATATGCACATAAGAGGTGCTGTATTAAGGTTTTGGGTAAAGGAGAACTGAATTATAAAATTAAGGAACCTTCACTCAGTTATTCATTTTCTTATTCATTTATTGATTATCCTTGAAAAATTTTTAAAAATAAAATTTGAAAAGAAGACATTAACTTTGAAATCATCAAAATCAGAACAATGAGACTTAATGAGAATTTTGAAGAAATGTGACTTAGATTAGCAGAAATAAAAGCAGGAATAAAGAAATAATTAGCAAAATAAGAGGCAAAGGGCTTTATAAGAAGGACACAAAGGGTCACAATGAGGAGTAAAAGAATGATTTTGTAGATTTTGTGAGAAATAAGAAAGTGCTTTATTTGCAGGGCTCCAAAACATGTAACCATGAAACATCAGAAGAGAACAAGCTCTTCCAAATAATCTGGTCCAACCTGCCCCACACTTTATAAATCTCCACCATGTAGGACAACTCATGGCCAATACAAGCAATGTAAAACCACTGAAAGTGTATAAGCCAAACAGTCCTGACTTTGGACTCATTTCCTGAATGGCCTATAAGAACTCATTAAGCCTCTCCCCTCCAGTTTTATTTTTTTGATATTATCATTATTATATTATTTATTAAAAAGATATAATACTTAACTTATATGGTTCTTTTTTAAGATTTTATTTATTTGAAAGAGAGAGAGCATGAGCAGGAGGGGCAAAGGGAGAGGGAGAGAGAATCTTGAGTAGATTCCACACTGACTGAGCACAGAGCCAATATGGGGCTTGATCTCATGACCCTGAGGTCACCACCTGAGCAAAAACCAAAAGTCAGACACTCAACCAACTGTACGACCCAGGGGCACCAAACTTATATGGTTCTTTTGAGACCAAGAGATATTATTTACAAACAAACAATAAGTGAGGGGTCTAACATCTGAAACATAATAGATATTCAATAATTGGTAAATTTATTTGTTCAGTATTAGATACTAAAATTAGTGACATTAATAGGACAGATCCTACTAAACACTAAAGGAGACTAAATTTATGTCTTTGATTCATGTTTTCAGTTGATGTCTATGGATATTCTAACTCTTGGAAAAGTATCTCAGGTCCATATTCCCTGGGGCTATGGCCCTCACAGCTAGGTCAGGTCTCTCTGCTGACTGATTTACAGGAAGGCACACTCAAGGACAAGTCAAGACCTCAAGGTGGGTGTGCTGAGAGCTGAACAAAATGTTTGGCTGGATTTCTAAAGGATGTGGAGACTGCTGAATGAATGGAATTAGGGGATTATTCCTGAAAAGCAACATGTAGCCTGGATTACAAGGACATCCAATTACCCAGGCTGAATACTCTGGACAAGGCATAGATGAACCACAGATATTTAAGTGTTTTCAATGACCTGGGGAAAATGAAATGTCTCTTCATTTACCAAAACTTTCCTAGTACTTATGTTAATTTTCAGCCTGGGACTTTATCATTACTGGGACATAATTAAAAGAGTATGTCCTAGGATTTATATTCAAACCCTCCAAACACAAAAAGACCTTGAGTTCTAATAACTGGCTCAGGGGAAAGCTGCAGTATTTTCTTCTTTAGATGGACTTCAGAATTTTTCTTTTTTTACTTTAGCTAAAATATTTCCCTTCTCTTTCAGCAAGGTAATTATGAGACAACAATGAGATAATTATGTGAAGGTACTTAGAATACTGCAAAATGCAATATCAATGGGATAACAATAATGATCAGGACACATCTAGATAAAGATGGTGATGATGACAATGATTGATGATGATGAGTACTTAAAGTGCTTTACATATTAAAGAGTATTAACAAACATCACTTCATGTAATGAAGACAGTGCTCGCTAGGGTGGAAACAGTATAGAATTTACATTTAGAAACAACTAAATTCTAAGTCCATTTCAGTCATTTATTTTCTGGTAATCATGAGGAATTTAAAGTATCCCCTACATTCTACATTTGTTTGAGGACATATTAGCTAACATATGTACATTCCTGGAACAGTTAATAATACAGAGAGCTGAGAAAGTGGGAAATAATTAATGAAAAGACCTATAGAGCATAAATAAATGTCTTCCTAATAACAAGTGTCCTGTCATTGTCTTTCTGTCTGTCCAGACTAAAGAGGTCACATCTTTCTGGAGACCTCAACTGCTTTCCAAAGATGCTCCCTTCCCACTCCTATGTCAACATCTCCTTCTTCTAGCCACATGCCTTCCTGATGATTGGCATCCCAGGGCTGGAGGCTGTTCATGGATGGATCTCCATCCCCTTCTCTTCCATGTACACTGTGGCCCTCACTGGAAACTGCTTGATTCTCTTGGCTGTGAGGAGAACTCCCAGCTTGCATCAACCCATGTACTACTTCCTGTCCATGCTGGCCCTCACTGATGTGGGCCTCACTCTGTCCACACTGCCCACCACCCTGGCTGTGCTCTGGTTTGATTATCGGCAAATCGGCTTCAATGCCTGCCTGGTCCAAATGTTCTTCCTCCACTCCTTCTCTGTGGTGGAGTCATCAGTGCTCCTGGCCATGTCATTTGACCGCTTTGTGGCCATCTCTAACCCTCTTCACTATGCAGCTATCCTCACCAATAATGTCATTATTAGGATTGGGCTGGCCATTGTGGCCCGTGCTACCCTGTCTCTCTTCCCAGTGCCCTTCCTGCTTAAACGTCTGAACTTCTGCCCTGACAAGATTCTCTTGTCCCACTCATTCTGTTTCCATCCTGATGTGATGAGAAGAGCCTGTGCTGACATCACCATAAACATCCTCTATGGGCTCTATGTGGTACTGTCCACTGGTGGCATAGATTCTCTGTTCATCATCCTCTCCTATGCTCTCATCCTACACACAGTCCTGGGACTGGCCTCCCCCAGGGAGCGCATCCGGGCCTTCAACACCTGTGTCTCTCATATCCTGGCTGTCTTTGTCTTCTTCATCCCAGTCATTACTATGTCCATGATCCACCGTTTTGGGAGGCACCTACCCACTGTTGTACATGCCCTGGTTGCCTATGTGTACCTGGTGGTGCCCCCTGTGCTCAACCCCATCATCTACAGTATGAAATCCAAGCCCATCAGGGAGGCCATGATTAGGATGCTAAAGAGGTAAGGCCAAGGTTGATGAAACTATGAAATATAGCAGGGTCTGGGTACCATAAAAGAAACTTCCTGTACCTTTCAGGAATCTGCTACCTCAGCAAGTACTGAAAATTCCTAGTCAAGGCTAGTGGGAAGATGATCAGGATTATTCATGTTGCAAACTTACATTTACCATTACTTCGTACTGGAAATAGTGCTGAGGATTAAAGATTTAAAATATATTAAACATGATCCTTTCTCTCCACAAACACACAAAGGCAGGTAAATCCAAAACTGGAATACAAGTACCGTAATAAAGTTCTGTGTAATTGATTATTAGAGGGACTGCAAATAGTAGTTGCCAGAACTTACCTGGGAAGATCAGATATACCTCTACAAAGGAGAGAATACTTTTTACTTAATTTTGAAAAAAAAAGTTAGGGTTTTTCTAGGCAAAATAGGAATTCAGTAAAAAAGAGAAAAACCTAGGAAGAAAGAGCAAAATGAAAACAAAAAGACTCCATGTTTCAAAGAAGTAAATGTGTTTGTGTAAAGATAAGCATTCCTGCACTTCTTTATATCTCTACCACTTGTTATATCTGTATAGGTGTGACTGTGACATAGAGTTTGAAGAGGGAGTGGTATGGGACAAAGCCAGAAAGAAAATGAAACAATGAAAGTGGTATGGTTTGGGCTGCACAAACTGTATAGAATTGTACAGAATTGCACATACTATGCTGAGTAGTTTGGTTTGTCCAAAAACATATGAATCATTTTTAAATATTTTTACTATAAAATAAGTTAGGAGTATGAATTGCAGGATAGAAGTGTGTTGACAGGAGTACCTGGGGAGCTCAGTCAGTTGGGCATCTGCCTTCAGCTCGGGTTGTGATCCTGGGTTCTGGGATTGAGCCCCATGTCAGGCTCCCTGCTCAGCAGGGAGTCTCCTTCTCCCTCTCCTTCAGCTCTTCCCCACTGCTCCTGTGCCACTCTCTCTATCAAATAAATAAATAAAATCTTAAAAAAGAGACGTGTGTTGACATATAAGCAAGACTTAAGCCAAAAAGACTTATTAGTTTAAGCTCTTATCTGGTCTCAGGGTCTACTCAGACACCATTTACTCTGCCTGTAATGTTCTCATCTCCCCCCCTTATATTTCCAGTTTCACTTCTCATTAGTCAAGTAGAAACCTAATTTCTCAGAAAATCCTGCCCAATTCTCTTTTCCACATTATTCACTGAACTGTGTCACTATGTGAAATATGCACATATGTAATATTCCATAGTCTGTCACTTAACTAGTCACTTAACAGTTACTTAACTAGACTGTAAACCCCAAGCAAAGGTGCCAAAATATATTCAGTTTCTAGTGGCATCTGTGGAATAATAGCTACTTAATAATTCTTTTGAATGTATACATGAATTTGAATGGGGAAAAGGGCAATAGATTAATTAAGAGATAACCTGGAGATGTTTACTCCAAGGAGCCTCTAGTCTCTCAGAGAAAATATGTATTGACCACTGAGCCCAATGTGGGGCTTGAAATCATGACCTGAGCTAAAATCACAAGTCAGACACTTAACCGGCTGAGCTACACAGGAGCCCCTTGAGTGTACCTTATTACAAAGTGAAGATAAAAGGGGATGTGTCTTTCTTCTTACCCACCCCCTACTCCTCCCAAAAGTATGAGGTTCAGTATTTTAAGATCTTAGTATAATAGTGTCTGTACTGGGTAAGAAGGCTCATGTGTTATAGTGGTTAAGAACACAATCTTTAGAGTCAAGAAAGAAATCTTATTCAAAATCTCTCAAACCTGTCTCTTACATTTACCAGCTATCTAACTTGGGAGCATTTTGCCTTTTATGTATTAACAAAAAGAAGTTTTTTCTTTAGTGACCCCCATGTGCCAGGCACTCTACTAGGTAATGAGAATACAGAGGTACCAAAATCAAACTTTATTCTTATGGAAGGAATACTATAAATTCCCTATATTAAACTCAACTGTGCCATTTAACATAACACAATCATAGGAGAGGCATTTTACCATATTCAATGGTTTGGGGAATTAGAGTAAGTATTGATGCAAATAAATGTAATTTAGTATCTAAAACAACACCCATTTTTTATTTCACATTCTGCAGGTCAGAAATATGGATGGGCTTGGCTAGGTTCTCTAACTGGGAGTCCCATAGGCCAGAATCAAGGTGTCAGCCAACTGAGTTCTTATTTGGAAGCCCTAGACAAGAATTTGTTTCCATGTTCATTTGGGCTGTTGGTAGAAGCCAGCCAGTTCCTTGAGTTTGTGCAGCTGTTATCTATTGCCCTTCCTCAGCTCCTAAAGGCTGCTCATATGAGCCCTTTCATCATCAAACCATCAACAATGCATCACAGCTTCTTGTATTTTGAATATCTCTGTTTCTTCTGTCACCAGCTAGTTGCAGAAAAGTCTCTTCTTTTCTAAGGACCCATGTGGGCTCAAGCCCACCTATCTTAAAGTCAGCTATGCCATATAATAACACAATCACAGAAGTGATATTTCACATATTCAAAGGTTTTGGGAACTAGAACAGGATATTTTCATGGGGTGTTAAAATTCCGCCGACCACAGTGACAAAATAAATGGGTTATTTAATGGATAGTTCTATGAAAGTACACAATAAGGGTATCTGGCTTTTCTCAAAAAGTGGTAATTATGGGGATATCCAAATTTTGAAGAGAAGTTAACTAGGAAAAAAGAGAGTGTTTAGGGAAAGGTATATTAGGCACAGAAACCTCTGTCTCGGGGGGAGGAGCAAGATGGCGGAAGAGTAGGGTCTCCAAATCACCTGTCTCCACCAAATTACCTAGAAAACCTTCAAATTATCCTGAAAATCTATCAATTCGGCCTGACATTTAAAGAAGACCAGTTGGAATGCTACAGTGAGAAGAGTTCGCGCTTCTATCAAGGTAGGAAGACGGGGGAAAAGAAATAAAGAAACAAAAGGCCTCCAAGGGGGAGGGGCCGCGAGGAACCGGGCTGAGGCCGGGGCGAGTGTCCCCAGGACAGGAGAGCCCCGTCCCGGAGGAGCAGGAGCTGCACCGACCTTCCCGGGGGAAAGGGGCTCGCGGGGAGTTGGAGCAGGACCCAGGAGGGCGGGGATGCCCTCGGGCTCCCCGGGACAGTAACAGCAACTGCGCGCCCAGGAGAGTGCGCCGAGCTCCCTAAGGGCTGCAGCGCGCACGGCGGGACCCGGAGCAGCTGGAGGGGCTCGGGGGGCGGCTCCGCGGAGGGGGCTGCGCGGCCCCGGGAGCAGCTCGGAGGGGCTCGGGCAGAGGAAGAGGCTCCGTGCGGAGGGGGCTGCGCGGTTCCAGGAGCAGCTCGGAGGGGCTTGGGCGGCAGCTCCGCGGAGGGGGCTGCGCGGCCCGGGAGCGCGAATCCAACAGCGCAGGCTCCGGAGCACAGGGCGCCAGGACACAGCCCAGGATCCGGCCTCCCCGGGACAGGCAGAGGCCGGGAGGGCCCAGGACAGCAAGGAAGCTTCTGCCCCGAGCTGAGCAGATCAGCGGCCCCGCCCCGGAGCCTCCAGGCCCTGCAGACGGAGTTCCTGCCGGAGCTGAATCCAGGTTTCCAGAGCTGCCCCGCCACTGGGGCTGTTCCTCCTGCGGCCTCACGGGGTAAACAACCCCCACTGAGCCCTGCACCAGGCAGGGGCACAGCAGCTCCCCCAAGTGCTAACACCTGAAAATCAGCACAACAGGCCCCTCCCCCAGAAGATCAGCTAGACGGACAACTTCCAGGAGAAGCCAAGGGACTTAAAGAACACAGAATCAGAAGATACTCCCCCGTGGTTCTTTTTTTGTTTTGTTTTGTTTTGTTTTGCTTTTTAATTTGTTTCCTTCCCCCACCCCCTTTTTTTCTCCTTTCTTTTTCTTTCTCTTTTTCTTTTTTTTTTTTTTTCGTTTTTTTTCTTCCCATTTTTTTCTCTTTCTCTTTTCTTTCCTTCTTTCTCTCCTCTCTTTTTCTCTTTTTCCCAATACATCTTGCTTTTGGCCACTCTGCACTGAGCAAAATGACTAGAAGGAAAACCTCACCTCAAAAGAAAGAATCAGAAACAGTCCTCTCTCCCACAGAGTTACAAAATCTGGATTACAATTCAATGTCAGAAAGCCAATTCAGAAGCACTATTATACAGCTACTGGTGGCTCTAGAAAAAAGTATAAAGGACTCAAGAGACTTCATGACTGCAGAATTTAGAGCTAATCAGGCAGAAATTAAAAATCAATTAAATGAGATGCAATCCAAACTAGAAGTCCTAACGACGAGGGTTAAGGAGATAGAAGAACGAGTGAGTGACATAGAAGACAAGTTGATGGCAAAGAGGGAAACTGAGGAAAAAAGAGACAAACAATGAAGATAGATTAAGGGAAATAAATGACAGCCTGAGGAAGAAAAACCTACATTTAATTGGGGTTCCCGAGGGCACCAAAAGGGACAGAGGTCCAGAATATGTATTTGAACAAATCATAGCTGAAAACTTTCCTAACCTGGGAAGGGAAACAGGCATTCAGATCCAGGAAATAGAGAGATCCCCCCCTAAAATCAATAAAAACCGTTCAACACCTCGACATTTAATAGTGAAGCTTGCAAATTCCAACGATAAACAGAAGATCCTTAAAGCAGCAAGAGACAAGAAATCCCTGACTTTTATGGGGAGGAGTATTAGGGTAACATCAGACCTCTCCACAGAGACCTGGCAGGCCAGAAAGGGCTGGCAGGATATATTCAGGGTCCTAAATGAGAAGAACATGCAACCAAGAATCCTTTATCCAGCAAGGCTCTCATTCAGAATAGAAGGAGAGATAACGAGCTTCCAAGACAGGCAGGAACTGAAAGAATATGTGACCTCCAAACCAGCTCTGCAAGAAATTTTAAGGGGGACTCTTAAAATTCCCCTTTAAGAAGAAGTTCAGTGGAACAGTCCACAAAAACAAGGACTGAATAGATATCATGATGACACTAAACTCATATCTCTCAATAGTAACTCTGAATGTGAACGGGCTTAATGACCCCATCAAAAGGCGCAGGGTTTCAGACTGGATAAAAAAGCAGGACCCATCTATTTGCTGTCTACAAGAGACTCATTTTAGACAGAAGGACACCTACAGCCTGAAAATAAAAGGTTGGAGAACCATTTACCATTCGAATGGTCCTCAAAAGAAAGCAGGGGTAGCCATCCTTATATCAGATAAACTAAAATTTACCCCAAAGACTGTAGTGAGAGATGAAGAGGGACACTATATCATACTTCAAGGATCTATTCAACAAGAGGACTTAACAATCCTCAATATATATGCCCCGAATCTGGGAGCTGCCAAATATATAAATCAATTATTAACCAAAGTGAAGAAATACTTAGATAATAATACACTTATACTTGGTGACTTCAATCTAGCTCTTTCTATACTCGATAGGTCTTCTAAGCACATCTCCAAAGAAACGAGAGCTTTAAATGATACACTGGACCAGATGGATTTCACAGATATCTACAGAACTTTACATCCAAACTCAACTGAATACACATTCTTCTCAAGCGCACATGGAACTTTCTCCAGAATAGACCACATATTGGGTCACAAATCGGGTCTGAACCGATACCAAAAGATTGGGATTGTCCCCTGCATATTCTCAGACCATAATGCCTTGAAATTAGAACTAAATCACAAGAAGAAGTTTGGAAGGACCTCAAACACGTGGAGGTTAAGGACCATCCTGCTAAAAGATAAAAGGGTCAACCAGGAAATTAAGAAAGAATTAAAAAGATTCATGGAAACTAATGAGAATGAAGATACAACCGTTCAAAATCTTTGGGACACAGCAAAAGCAGTCCTAAGGGGGAAATACATCGCAATACAAGCATCCATTCAAAAACTGGAAAGAACTCAAATACAGAAGCTAACCTTACACATAAAGGAGCTAGAGAAAAAACAGCAAATAGATCCTACACCCAAGAGAAGAAGGGAGTTAATAAAGATTCGAGCAGAACTCAACGAAATCGAGACCAGAAGAACTGTGGAACAGATCAACAGAACCAGGAGTTGGTTCTTTGAAAGAATTAATAAGATAGATAAACCATTAGCCAGCCTTATTAAAAAGAAGAGAGAGAAGACTCAAATTAATAAAATCATGAATGAGAAAGGAGAGATCACTACCAACACCAAGGAAATACAAACGATTTTAAAACCATATTATGAACAGCTATACACCAATAAATTAGGCAATCTAGAAGAAATGGACGCATTCCTGGAAAGCCACAAACTACCAAAACTGGAACAGGAAGAAATAGAAAACCTTAACAGGCCAATAACCAGGGAGGAAATTGAAGCAGTCATCAAAAACCTCCCAAGACACAAGAGTCCAGGGCCAGATGGCTTCCCCGGGGAATTTTATCAAACGTTTAAAGAAGAAACCATACCTATTCTCCTAAAGCTGTTTGGAAAGATAGAAAGAATGGAGTACTTCCAAATTCATTCTATGAGGCCAGCATCACCTTAATTCCAAAACCAGACAAAGACCCCACCAAAAAGGAGAATTACAGACCAATATCCCTGATGAACATGGATGCAAAAATTCTCAACAAGATACTGGCCAATAGGATCCAACAGTACATTAAGAAAATTATTCACCATGACCAAGTAGGATTTATCCCTGGGACACAAGGCTGGTTCAACACCCGTAAAACAATCAATGTGATTCATCATATCAGCAAGAGAAAAACCAAGAACCATATGATCCTCTCATTGGATGCAGAGAAAGCATTTGACAAAATACAGCATCCATTCCTGATCAAAACTCTTCAGAGTGTAGGGATAGAGGGAACATTCCTCGACATCTTAAAAGCCATCTATGAAAAGCCCACAGCAAATATCATTCTCAATGGGGAAGCACTGGGAGCCTTTCCCCTAAGATCAGGAACAAGACAGGGATGTCCACTCTCACCACTGCTATTCAACATAGTACTGGAAGTCCTAGCCTCAGCAATCAGACAACAAAAAGACATTAAAGGCATTCAAATTGGCAAAGAAGAAGTCAAACTCTCCCTCTTCGCTGATGACATGATATTCTACAGAGAAAACCCAAAAGTCTCCACCCCAAGATTGCTAGAACTCATACAGCAATTCGGTAGAGTGGCAGGATACAAAATCAATGCCCAGAAGTCAGTGGCATTTCTATACACTAACAATGAGACTGAAGAAAGAGAAATTAAGGAGTCAATCCCCTTTAAATTAAGGAGTCAATCCCCTTTACAATTGCACCCAAAAGCATAAGATACCTAGGAATAAACCTAACCAAAGATGTAAAGGATCTATACCCTCAAAACTATAGAACACTTCTGAAAGAAATTGAGGAAGACACAAAGAGATGGAAAAATATTCCATGCTCATGGATTGGCAGAATTAATATTGTGAAAATGTCAATGTTACCCAGGGCAATATACACGTTTAATGCAATCCCTATCAAAATACCATGGACTTTCTTCAGAGAGTTAGAACAAATTATTTTAATTTTTTTTTTTTTAGAACAAATTATTTTAAGATTTGTGTGGAATCAGAAAAGACCCCGAATAGCCAGGGGAATTTTAAAAAAGAAAACCATATCTGGGGGCATCACAATGCCATATTTCAGGTTGTACTACAAAGCTGTGGTCATCAAGACAGTGTGGTACTGGCACAAAAACAGACACATAGATCAGTGGAACAGAATAGAGAATCCAGAAGTGGACCCTGAACTTTATGGGCAACTAATATTCGATAAAGGACGAAAGACTATCCATTGGAAGAAAGACAGTCTCTTCAATAAATGGTGCTGGGAAAATTGGACATCCACATGCAGAAGAATAAAACTGGACCACTCTCTTTCACCATACACAAAGAGAAACTCAAAATGGATGAAAGATCTAAATGTGAGACAAGATTCCATCAAAATCCTAGAGAAGAACACAGGCAACACCCTTTTTGAACTCGGCCATAGTAACTTCTTGCAAGATACATCCACGAAAGCAAAAGAAACAAAAGCAAAAATGAACTATTGGGGCTTCATCAAGATAAGAAGCTTTTGCACAGCAAAGGATACAGTCAACAAAACTCAAAGACAACCTACAGAATGGGAGAAGATATTTGCAAATGACATATCAGATAAAGGGCTAGTTTCCAAGATCTATAAAGAACTTATTAAACTCAACAGCAAAGAAACAAACAATCCAATCATGAAATAGGCAAAAGACATGAACAGAAATCTCACAGAGGAAGACATAGACATGGCCAACATGCATATGAGAAAATGCTCTGCATCACTTGCCATCAGGGAAATACAAATCAAAACCACAATGAGATACCACCTCACACCAGTGAGAATGGGGAAAATTAACAAGGCAGGAAACAACA
This sequence comes from Canis lupus baileyi, assembly GCF_048164855.1. Lineage (NCBI taxonomy): Eukaryota > Metazoa > Chordata > Mammalia > Carnivora > Canidae > Canis > Canis lupus. Next base: position 24,658,762 of record NC_132860.1, read on the forward strand.
AATGTTGGAGAGGATGCAGAGAAAAGGGAACCCTCATACACTGTTGGTGGGAATGTGAACTGGTGCAGCCACTCTCGAAAACTGTGTGGAGGTTCCTCAAACAGTTAAAAATATACCTGCCCTACGACCCAGCAATTGCACTGTTGGGGATTTACCCCAAAGATACAGATGCAGTGAAACGCCGGGACACCTGCACCCCAATGTTTATAGCAGCAATGGCCACGATAGCCAAACTGTGGAAGGAGCCTCGGTGTCCAACGAAAGATGAATGGATAAAGAAGATGTGGTTTATGTATACAATGGAATATTACTCAGCTATTAGAAATGACAAATACCCACCATTTGCTTCAACGTGGATGGAACTGGAGGGTATTATGCTGAGTGAAGTCAGTCAGTCGGAGAAGGACAAACATATATGTTCTCATTCATTTGGGGAATATAAATAATAGTGAAAGGGAATATAAGGGAAGAGAGAAGAAATGTGTGGGAAATATCAGAAAGGGAGACAGAACGTAAAGACTGCTAACTCTGGGAAACGAACTAGGGGTGGTAGAAGGGGAGGAGGGCGGGGGGTGGGAGTGAATGGGTGACGGGCACTGGGGGTTATTCTGTATGTTAGTAAATTGAACACCAATAAAAAATAAATTAAAAAAAAGAAAAAAAAAAAGAAACCCCTGTCTCCAAAGAGTTTGTATAAGGGTAAGCATGGCACAGTGAAGGAACGGAATGAAAATCAGTGTGACTGGAAGTCAAAGAGCAAAGAGCCTATGGTTCAAGGCCAGTATGAAAACATAAATGAGAACCAATCGGAAATATGAGAAATTATTAATGTGCTAATCGTGGATGAGGGTGGTTTCAACATGATCACATTTATTTTAAAAATAGCATTTTATGTTGTGCTATAGAGAACAGATTAAAGTGATAAGGCATGCAAATTTATCAGTTAGAAGGCTATTGAAATAGTTGGGATGAAATTTAGTGGAAACTTGGACCAGTGGTATAGAGATAAAAAGAAAGAAAAAAATGATGGGCTCAAATTTATATAAGTAGAAAATATATAACTTGATTTTGGATCAAATATGAAGGGTAAGAGAAGAAAAAGGAATGGCCAAGCATGACTGCTAGTTTGGAATACTTCAGGGTAAATGGTAGTGTGATTAACTGAAATATGAAACATGAATAGAGAAACTTAGTTGGGTAAAGAATATTATGAGCTCAATTATGGACACTCTGAGCCTGAACTCCCTTAAAAGCATCCAAATGACTAGATTACATAGGCCATTAGACTTATAGCCCAGTACTCTAGATTAGCCAAATGGTCTGTCTAGAGATAAAATTTAAGTCATGAAATACAGATGGCAATGAAATCCATCAACCCAAGTATGACTGCATAACAATTAAAGGGTTGATTCCAGGATCTCTTATACCATGTTCTCTCATAAGGCAGAGTAGAAAGTATACGGCAAAGGAAACTTGGAAGTACTAAATGATATTAGAGGAAAGCCATTAGTGTGATGCCATGGAGGCCAAAGGAAGAAAATGTATCAAGAAAGAGAGAGCGGTTAATTGTGTTGAATGTTGTTGAGAAGCCAAGGAAGATAAGGACTTAAAATATTAGATACATAGAGATAGTTAATGATGATAGTAAATGCTCTTTGGTAGTTTGAGGCTAAAGTTATACTGGAGGAATGAAAGAGTTAGATAAAAGATGAATACATGGAGATAAGTTATAGATAACTTCTCTAAGAGATCTGGCTAAGAAAAAAAAGAGAACCGGGATCTGGGCAGGTTTATACTTGTTGCTTTTAATATGGAAGAGACTTGAGCATAATGAATAATGAATGTGAGAAGTGATTGAGATGGTAGGTTTGAATGACCAAGAGAGAGGAGGAACAATAATCTAAGCTTCCTTACATTAAATTGATAAAGTCATACTTCCAATGTCTTCTCTGGCAGGATAAATAGCAATCTAACCTTAGTTCCTCACTTTCCAGGTTTTATTTTCATTAGTTTCTAAGCTATTTATTCAATAACTATTTATTCAGTGTTGTATTTACAAGGCTAAACTAAGAACAACAAAAATAAGTTCAGAGACTTGACACATTCAGTTTTCATCTATTAAACTGGTGCAAATATAGGTTGGTGGGAGAAAGGTGTGGCTCTACATAACTTTTTGGTAACTCAGGCTGCTGGTGATTTACTTGGGTTCCCAAGTCACATGTGATACCAACATGGAAGAATGCATAGAGAAGGGTTTTCAAGCCAAGCCTAGAAGAGGCACATGTCACTTCCACTCACATTGAAAATAATGGCTAGAATTCAATCATACTCAACTCACAGGAGGCTGGAAAATGCCTCTCTGTGTGTCCAGGATGGGGAGGAATTAGATCTGGGGAACAACAGTCAATGTCTGTCATAAGCACCTACTATGGCCCAGGTACACTGTGGAATGCTAAGGATGCAATGATAAAGGGGTTCAATGAAACTGTGTCCTCATAAATTCACATACAACTCAGTAGCAAATATTGTATTAAATAAACATTTCCCAAACATAATGAGTGTTACAAGAGAAAAAGGAAGTGTGTTGTGGGAATACCTATCAGGGAACCTGAAGATTGAGAAGCAAAATGAATCTGAATCACATAGAAGATCATGTTTCAGAGGTTGTTATTTGAATTTCTTGGTTAAGACTGTTTTCACATCATACTGAAGACAAAACCTGTTAAGCCTTGGAAATAGCACCCTTAGAAGCAGAGCTGATTCCTATGCTTCTATAGCCAGATTGTCTTTTTGTTCCATACCACACAAGACCTCAAATAAACTGAAGTCCTGAAAGATCTCTCATCAGCTACCAGTCATCCTCAAATGGCCAATGTTATCTCCATCTGCCATCTCATACTTCCCATCTTAGCTGGTGACTCCCAAATCTTGCTAACTATTAGAATCATTTATGGAGTGTTTTTAAATTTATAGCTTTCTTTTTTTTTTAAATTTATTTTTTATTGGTGTTCAATTTACTAACATACAGAATAACACCCAGTGCCCGTCCTGAGCCCTATGCCAGACCTCCTGGACACAGAATCTACAATAACTATAGGTCAAAGCAAAAATGAAATGGGGAATTACTAATTTTTTGAACTGAATGAAAATGAAATATATTGAATTTGTGATATGCAGGCTGAAGCAGTACTTATAAGGAAATGTATAACAGTACAGGACCTATATAAGAAAAAATATCCCAGTAACTTCAGCTTCCACCTTAAGAATCTAGAAAAAAAGAGGAAGTTAAAAGCAATATAAGCAGAAGAAAGAAAATAATAAAGAGAGAAAAATCAACAAAAAAGAAAACAATAAAGAAAATCAATGAACTCAAAATCTATTTCATTGAGAAAAGAATTAAGACTGATAAGCCTCCAGCCAAACTGAACAGAAAAGAAAAAAAGAGAGAGAAGACACAAATTATCAATACTAGGAATGAGAGTGGTGACCTCACTACAGATGCTGCAGATATTAAAAGGATTATGAGAAATATTATGCTAATAAATTTCACAACTTAGATGAGATGGAAAACTTCTTGAAAGACCTAAAACATCCTAAGTCTGGATCATCTTTCACTCTTTCTTAGAGTCTTCCTTCCCATCACTCATCTTTTCTAAAGATACTTTTTCTGGTGATTTTCACTAGACGCAATTTTTACTCCCAAATTCCATACTTCTTACCTTTGAAAGTGTGGCTTCTCTCTAAATTTATATGTCTATATTTTAACATAAAATAACTCACAAGAACAGCTTAAAAATAAAGGGAGGGAACAGATTTCCTAGAAATTATGGTGGGGGAAGGCAGCCCCAGTGGCTCAGCGGTTTAGTGCCGCCTTAAGCCTGGGGTGTGATCCTGGATACCCGGGATCAAGTCCCATGTCAGGCTTCCTGCACAGAGCCTGCTTCTCCCTCTGCCTGTGTCTCTGCCTTTCTCTCAATATCTCTCTCTCTGTCATGAATAAATAAATGAATTTAAAAAATAATTATTATTATGGTGGGGAAAAAGATGAAAGGAAGAATAAGAAAAGGAAGAGGAGGAAATGGGTTCAGAAGTAAATCAGGGCTCTGGACATGTCTGGGAAGAAGACTCTGGAAGAAAAGCAGATCTACTTCCTATACAAACTACCCTGGAACCTATGATTTAAAGTGGACTTTCTCTCATCCACCTCAATTCTGCTCTAAGTGACAGATATTATAAAGGATACTTTGGGGTCAAAGAAAAAGCCCACATGGGTATTGCTAAGAGAATATGTAGTAAATGAAAGCTCCCTAAGGTCAGGTTCTCTGTCTTATTCTTCTGTATTGTTTTAAACACCCCCTCCCAAAAAATAATTCTTACTTTATGCTGAATAAGTAAATACATAAATGTGTTAATTAGTTGATGCTGGCTCATGACATGGTGATATGGTGCCACCTGCCTCAGCACTAACTCTTCCTGTAACCTTTCTCAGGAATGTCCATTTTTCCAAGAGACTCCCTTGCCTACCAGTTTCCATGGTGAAGTCTAACACCCCCATTAGCTTCCACAGGAGTGGAAAAGGCAGACTCCAATCTGACTCCCCATTAGTTTCATTCTCTTTGGATCAAGTCTAACATAAAGAAAGTTATGAGATGTCAGGGGAATGGACAAGAAGCTACTACCCCCACCTTACCCATGGTTTCACTTTCCATAGCTTCAGTTATCTGCAGTCAACCACAGTCTGGAAGCAGACATAACATTCAGACACATCATCAGAAAGTCAATAGTTGCCTAATTCTACATTATAATGCCTATATCAATCACCTCACTTCATCTCATCTTGTAGACACTTTATCATCTCACATCATCACAAGAATAAAGGTGAGTATGATACAATAAGATATTTTGAGTAAGAGACACCACATTCACATAACTTTTATTATGGTACATTATAATTGTTCTATTTTATTATTAATTATGTTGCTAATCTCATATGGTACCTAATTTATAAATCAAACCTAGGTATGTATAGGTATGTATATATAGAAAAAACAGAACAATATATATATATAAAGTTCAATATTATCTGCAGTTTCCAGCAACCACTGATGGTTTTGGAATGTATCCCCTGTGGATAAAGAGGGGACTACTGTACCTTAAGAGATAAACAATAAACATCAACTCTGAGATCCTAAACCAATGGTATAACATGGTCATTTCCTAAATTCGGTCTGTTTATCTTAAAGACAAACAAGTAGAGGGTTAAACCTTCACATGTATGTTCATTGCACCCAAGAGAGTCTTATCTCAACTTAATTAAATTAAATTAAATATTGGATATCTTATTAATATGAACAAGTATGATGCAGAAGTCTCACCCAAACTTTTCTGAACTGTAAATGGTCCTGTTTTAAAGTATGAGCCAAGAGGTCTGGGGGCAATGAAGGGAAAAGGCTTCTTTTGGCCCCAAAAAATGATAAACAGCTTCATTTTATAACATGTTACAGAATGCGGTTTGAAGGGCAAGATGGTGGAGGAGTGGGTGCCTCAACTCACCTGGCCCCACCAATGTACCTAGATTACTTTAAAATCATCCTGAAAACCTATGAATTCGACCTGAGATTTAAAGAGAGAATAGCTGGAACGCTACAGAGAGAAGGGTTTTTGCTTCTAACAAGGTAGGAAGGTGGGGGGGGTGGATAATCAAATAATCCAGTGGGGGAGGAGCCTCCCCCCCCCCCCCCCGCGAGGAGCCAGGCTAAGGCCCGACTCAGGGACAGAAGGCCCAGTCCTAGAGAAGCAGGAACTTTAAAACATTCTTCCCGGACTTTAAGGCACTTAGCAGAGAAATTGAGGAGAATCGCAGGAGGGGCAGCGGAGCCTCTAGTCTCCCAGAGTCACTAATAGAAGTGCGCCCCTGGGGAGAGCGCACCACACACCAAGGGCAATCTCGGTAAAGGGTTGGAGCGCGCACCAGCAGGGCCTCGGGAGCAGATGGTCGGTCCGCCGGGGCTCCAGGCGGAGGGGGCTGCGCCCTGCTGCCTTCGGAAGCCACGGCCGGGGAGTGCGATTCCAGCAGCACAGGCTCCAGATCCCAGGGCATGGGGGACACAGCCCAAGATCCTGCGCTCCCCTGGGGCAGGCGGAGGCGGGAAGGGCACAGGACAGCAAGGACTCTCCTGCCGCTGGGCGCCCCCAAGCTGGGCAGGTCAGTGCCCCCCACCCTCGGAGCATCCAGGACAGTGAGGACTGGGAGACTGCGGTAGTTATTGCAGGAGCTGACTCCAGGGATGGAGACCTGGCCACTGCCAGTGGGGTTGTTCCTCCTGGTGTCAGTCACCCTGTGCCTGGGACAGAGTGGGGCCGCCAGGGAACAGAGGCCTCATGGGGAAAAGAGCTCCCACTGAGCCCAGCATCAGCAGGGGGCAGGGCAGCTCCCCAAGGGCCCACACCTGAGAATCAGCCCAGCAGGCCCATCACCCAGAAGACCAGCTGAGGAACAGGGGAAGAGCAAGTTCTTGGCCCAGCAGTGCTGGAAAGCTCCAGGGAAAGTCGAGGGACTTACAGTATATAGAACCAGAGGGTACCCCTCCTTTTTTTCACCTACGTTTTCCCAGTACAACTCGTTTTTATATCAGACTGTAAATTTCCAATTTTTTTCTCTTTTCCCACCTTAACTAAATTATTTTACCACCTCTTGATTTTTAATATTCTTCCATTTTGACTTTCCTATTTCTATAATAACAGGTCCTAGATATATTTTCCACTTCTAGATTCCCTTCAACATAATCAATTTAATTTTGGGAGATATACAAAATATGTTTTTTTGTTTTTTGTTTTTTGTTTTCTCTGCCTCTTTTTGTTCTACAATGGTGGAAGTTAATACCTTCTAAAACATGACCAGTATGCACCCAGAACCAAGTGGTATACTGTACTAGTTCATTCTGTGAGGTTCCTCATTCCCATTCTGCCCCCCTCTTTTTTTAAGATTTTATTTATTTATTCATGAAAGACAGAGAGAGAGAAGTAGGCTCCATACAGGGAGCCCTATGTGGGACTTAATCCCAGGACTCCAGGATCACGCCCTGGACCAAAGGCAGGCACCAACCCACTGAGCCACCTAGGGATCCCCTGCCCCCTCTTTTATCTCATTTATGTTATGGTGGTCAATGTTGAGGCCCTCCACAAGTATTTCTGGCTTATATAAATTTGGGACTGAGCATCTTATAGCCAACAGAACTTCATATACTCATAAACAAGAAGATCACCATCTAGAACCCCTCAGGTAGACTACATTCTCCCTCCACAACAACTTAATCACCACCATCACCTCCCAGTCCCCCCGTTTTTCTCTCATTTTTTAATAATAAATTTATTTTTTATTGGTGTTCAATTTACCAACATACAGAATAACACCCAGTGCTCATCCTGTCAAGTGCCCCCCTCAGTGCCCACCACCCAGTCACCCCCACCCCGTGCCCTCCTCCCCTTCCACCACCACTAGTTCCTTTCCCAGAGTTAGGAGTCTTTATGTTCTGTCTCCCTTTCTGATATTTCCCACACATTTCTTATCCCTTCCCTTATATTCCCTTTCACTATTATTTATATTCTCCAAATGAATGAGAGCATATAATGTTTGTCCTCCGATTGACTTACTTCACTCAGCATAATACCCTCCAGTTCCATCCACGTTGAAGCAAATGGTGGGTATTTGTCGATTCTAATGGCTGAGTAATATTCCATTGTATACATAGACCACATCTTCTTTATCCATTCATCTTTCAATGGACACCGAGGCTCCTTCCAGTGGCTATTGTGGACATTGCTTTATAATTGTCTTTCTGACATTGAATTGTAATCCAAATTCTGTAACTCTTGACAGAGAGGACTGTTTATGATTCTTTCTTTTGTCGCAAGTTCTTCTTTCTAGCCATTTTGCTCAGTGCAGAGTGGCTGTATAGTGGGCTGTGTCAAGAATATCAACCACGACCTAAATAAATTTCACCCTAGGTGATTCTGCCAAGTCAGAGGCCAGATATTGGAAACTTAGATCAGAAAGAAATGAAAAAAAAGGACCACAAACGTGTAAAACAAAATTTAAAACAAAGTAGTAAAAAATAAAAGGCCAGGAATCCTAAAGAAGAAGAGAGATAATAAAAGAATGGAAAGAAGAAAGACAGTCTCTTCACAAATGGTGCTGGGAAAATTGGACATCCACATGCAGAAGCATGAAACTAGACCACTCTCTTGCACCATACACAAAGATAAACTCAAAATGGATGAAAGATCTAAATGTGAGACAAGATTCCATCAAAATCCTAGAGGAGAACACAGGCAACACCCTTTTTGAACTCAGCCACAGTAACTTCTTGCAAGATACATCCACGAAGGCAAAAGAAGCAAAAGCAAAAATGAACTATTGGGACTTCATCAAGATAAGAAGCTTTTGCACAGCAAAGGATACAGTCAACAAAACTAAAAGACGACCTACAGAATGGGAGAAGATATTTGCAAATGATGTATCAGATAAAGGGCTAGTTTCCAAGATCTATAAAGAACTTATTAAACTCAACAGCAAAGAAACAAACAATCCAATCATGAAATGGGCAAAAGACACGAACAGAAATTTCACAGAGGAAGACATAGACATGGCCAACAAGCACATGAGAAAATGTTCCGCATTACTGGCCATCAGGGAAATACAAAATCAAAACCACAATGAGATACCACCTCACACCAGTGTGAATGGGGAAAATTAACAAGACAGGAAACCACAAATGTTGGAGAGGATGTGGAGAAAGGCGAACCCTCCTGCACTGTTGCTGGGAATGTGAACTGGTGTAGCCACTCTGGAAAACCTTGTGGAGGTTCTTCAAAGAGTTAAAAATAGATCTGCCCTAACACCCAGCAATTGCACTGCTGGGGATTTACCCCAAAGATACAGATGCAATGAAATGCCAGGACACCTGCACCCCAATGTTTCTAGCAGCAATGTCCACAATAGCCAAACTGTGGAAGGCGCCTTGGTGTCCATCGAAAGATGAATGGATAAAGAAGATGTGGTCTATGTATGCAACGGAATATTACTCAGCTATTAGAAACGACAAATACCCACCATTTGCTTCAATGTGGATGGAACTGGAGGGTATTATGCTGAGTGAAACAAGTCAATAGGAGAAGGACAAACATTATATGTTCTCATTCATTTGGGGTATATAAAAAATAGTGAAAGGGAATAAAGGAGAAAGGAGAAAAAATTAGTGGGAAATATCAGAAAGGGAGACAGAACATGAGAGACTCCTAACTCTGGGAAATGAACAAGGGGTGGTGGAAGGGGAGGTGGGCAAGGGGTGGAGGTGACTGGGTGACGGGCATTGAGGGAGGCACTTGATGGGATGAGGACTGAGTGTAATGCTATATGTTGGCAAATTGAACTCCAATTAAAAAAAAAAGCTACTGGTCGCTCTGGAAAAAAGCATAAAGGATGCAAGAGACTCCATGACTGCAGAAATTAGATCTAATGAGGCCAAAATTAAAAATCAATTAAATTGATTGAGGATTAATGAGGTAGAAGAACGAGTGAGTGACACAGAAGACAAATTGATGGCAAGGAAGCTGAGGAAAAAGAAAAACAATTAAAAGACCATGAGGATAGGTTAAGGGAAATAAATGACAGTCTCAGAAGGAAAAATCTATGTTTAATTGGGGTTCCCAAGGGTGCCGAAAGGGACAGAGGACCAGAAAGCATATTTGAACAAATCATAGCTGAGAACTTCCCTAACTTGGGGAGGGAAATAGGCATTCAGATCCAGGAGATAGAGAGGTTCCTCCCCCCCAAAAAAAAACAATAAAAACTGTTCAACACCTCGACATTTAATAGTGAAACTTGTAAATTCCAAAGATAAAGACAAAATCCTTAAAGCAGCAAAAGACAAGAGATCCCTAACTTATATGGGGAGAAATATTAGATTCACAGCAGACCTTTCCAAAGAGACCGCACAGGCCAGAAAGAGCTGGCAGGATAAATGTCAAGACATATTCAAGGTCCTAAATGAGAAGAATATGCATCCAAGAATACTTTATCCAGCAAGGCTCTCATTCAGAATAGGAGAGATAAAGAGCTTCCAAGATAGGCAGAAACTGAAAGAATATGTGACCACCAAACCAGCTCTGCAAGGAATATTAAGGGGGACTCTGTAAAATAAAGAAGAAGCCCAAAGAAATAATCCACAAAAATAGGGCCTGAATAGGTATTAAGATGACACTAAATTCATATCTTTCAATAGTAACTCTGAACATGAATAGGCTAAATGATCCCATCAAAATATGCAGGGTTTCAGACTGGACACAAAAGTAAGACCCATCAATTTGCTGTCAACAAGAGACTCATTTTAGAAGTAAGGACACCTCCAGCCTGAAAGTTAAAGGTTGGAGAACCATTTACCATACAAATGGTCTTCAAAAGAAAGCAGGGATAGCAATTCTCATATAAGATAAATTAAAGTTTATACCAAAGACTGCAGTAAAAAGGAAGAAGGACACTATATCATACTTAAAGGATCTATCCAACAAGAGGACATAACAGTCATGAATATTTATGCCCGTAATGTGGGAGCTGCCAAGTATATCAATAAATTAATAACCAAGGTAAAGACATACTTAGATAATAATACACTAATACTGGGAGACTTCAACACAGCACTTTCTGCAAATAACAGATATTCTAAGAACAGTTCCAAAGAAACTAGAGCTTTAAATGATACATTGGACCAGATGGATTTCACAGATATTTACAGAACTTTCCACCCAAACTCAACTGAATACACATTTTTCTCAAGTGCACAAGGAACTTTTTCCAAAATAGACCACATAGTGGGTCACAAATCAGGTCCCAAAGGATACCAAAAGATTAGGATTGCCCCCTGCAAATTTTCAGATCATAATGCGTTGAAATTTTAAGTAAATCACAAGAAGAAATTTGGAAGTAACTCAAACACGTGGAGGTTAAAGAGCATCCCACTAAAAGATGAAAGGGTCAACCAGGAAATTAGAGAAAAATTAAAAAGATTCATGGAAACTAATGAAAATGAAGATACAATGGTTTAAAATCATTGGGATACAAGAAAAGCAGTCCTAAAAGGGAAATACATCACAATACAAGCATCCCTCAAAAAATCAGAAAAAAACTCAAATACACAAGCTACCCTTGCACCTAAAGGAACTGGACAAAGAACAGCAAATAAAACCTACAACAAGCAGAAGAGGGTTAATAAAGATTCGAGCAGAACTCAATGAAATAGAGACCAGAAGAACTGTAGAACAGATCAGCAAAACGAGGAGTTGGTGCTTTGAAAGAATTAATTAGTTAAAAAAGAATTAATTAGATAAACCATTAGCCAGTCTTATTAAAAACAAAAGAGAAAAGACTCAATAAAATCATGAATGAAAGGAGAGATCACAACCAATACCAAGGAAATACAAATGATTTTAAAAACATATTATGAGTAGCTATATGCCAATAAATTAGGCCATCTAGAAGAAATGGATGCATTTCTGGAAAACCAAAAACTACCAAAACCGAAACAGGAAATATCAGAAAGGGGACAAAACATGGAAGACTCCTAACTCTGGGAAACAAACTAGGGGTGGTGGAAGGGGAGGAGGGCGTGGGGTGGGGGTGACTGGGTGGTGGGCACTGAGGGGGGACTTGACAGGATGAACACTGGGTGTTATTCTGTATGTTAGCAAATTGAACACCAATAAAAAATAAATTTATTATTTAAAAAAAAGGAAGAAATAGAAAACCTGAACAGGCCAGTAACCAGGGAAGAAACTGAAGCAGTCATCAAAAACCTCCAAAGACACAAAAGTCCAGGGCAAGATGGCTTCCCAGGGGAATTCTATCAAACATTTAAAGAAGAAACAATACCTATTCTACTTAAGCTTTTCCGAGGGATAGAAAGGGACAGAATACTTCCAAACTCATTTTATGAGGCCAGCATCACCTTAATTCCAAAACCAGACAAAGACTCCACAAAAAAGGAGTATTGGAGACTAATATCCCTGATGAACACAGATGCAAAAATTCTCAACAAGATGCCAGCCAACAGGGTCCAACAGTACATTAAAAATATTATTCATCATGACCAAGTGGGATTTATCCCCGGGATGCAAGGCTGGCTCAACACTTGTAAAGCAATCAATGTGATAGATCATATCACAAGACAAAACACAATGATCCTCTGATTAGATGCAGAGAAGGCATTTGACAAAATACAGCATCCATTCCTGATCAAAACTCTTCAGAGTGTATGGATAGAGGGGAAATTCCTCAGCATCTTAAAAGCCATCTAAGAAAAGCCCACAGCAAATGGGGAAAATGGGGAAACACTGGGAGTCTTTCCCCTAAGATCAGGAACACGACAGGGATGTCCACTCTCACCACTGCTCTTCAACATGGTACTAGAAGTCCTAGCTTCAGCAATCAGGCAACAAAAAGAAATCAAAGGTATTCAAATTGGCAAAGAACTCAAACTCTCCCTCTTTACCAATGACATGATACTGTATATATAAAACCCAAAAGACTCCACCCCAAGATTGCTAGAACTCAGACAGCAATTCAGGAGTGTGGCAGGAAACAAAATCAATCAATCAGTGGCATTTCTATACACTAACAATGTAACTGAGGAAAGAGAAATTAAGAAGTCAATCCCATTTACAATTGCACCCAAAAGCATAAGATACCTAGGAATAAACCTAACCAAAGAGCTAAAGGATCTATACCCTAAAAACTACAGAACACTTCTGAAAGAAATTGAGGACACAAAGAGATGGAAAAATATTCCATGATCATGGATTGGAAGAATTAACATTGTGAAAATATCAATGTTACCAGGGCAATTTAATGTTTAATGCAATCCCTATTAAAATACCATGGACTTTCTTCACAGAGTTGGAACAAATATCTTAAGATTTGTGTAGAATCAGAAAAGACCCTGAAGAGCCAGTGGAATATGGAAAAAGAAACCCAAGCTAGGGGCATCACAATGCCAGATTTCAGGTTGTACACAAAGCTGTGTTCATCAAGACAGTGTGGTACTGGCACAAAATCAGACACATAGATCAATGAAACAGAATAGAGGATCCAGAAATGGCCTCTAACTCTAGGGTCAACTAATATTCCACAAAGCAGGAAAGACTATCCACTGGAAAAAGGACAGTCTCTTCAATAAATGGTGCTGCGAAAATTGACATCCACATGCAGAAGAATGAAACTAAACCACTCTCTTGCACCATACACAAAGATAAACTCAAAATGGATGAAGGATCTAAATGTGAGACAAGATTCCATCAAAATCCTAGAGGACAACACAGATAACACCTTTTTTGAACTTGGCCAAAGCAAATTCTTGCAAGATACATCCATGAAGGCAAGAGAAACAAAAGCAAAAATGAATTTTTGGGACTTCATCAAGATAAAAAGCTTCTGTAGAACAAAAGAAACAGTCAACAAAACTAAAAGACAACCTACAGAATGGGAGAAGATATTTGCAAATGACCTATCAGATAAAGGGCTAGTTTCCAAGATATATAAAGAACTTCTTAAACTCAACATCAAAGAAACAAACAATCCAATCATGAAATGGGTAAAAGACATGAACAGAAATTTCACAGAGGAAGACACACACATGGCCAACAAACACATGAGAAAATGTTCCGCATCACTGGCCCCAGGTGAAATACAAATCAAAACCACAAAAAGATACCACCTCACACCAGTGAGAATGGTGAAAATTAACAAGACAGGAAACAACAAATGTTGGAGACGATGTGGAGAAAGTGGAACCCTCTTGCACTGTTGGTGGGAATGTGAACTGGTACAGCCACTCTGGAAAACTGTGTGGAGGTTCCTCCAAGAGTTAAAAATAGATCTGCCCTATGACTCGGTAATTGCACTGTTGAGGTTTTACCCCAAAGATACAGATGCAGTGAAATGGCAGGACACCTGCACCCCAATGTTTATAGCAGCAATGTCCACAATAGTCAAACTGTGGAAAGAGCATCAGTGTCCATCAAAAGATGAATGGATACTTGCCTCACATTAAGATCTTTCATCCATTTTGAGTTTATCTTTGTGTATGGTGCAATAGAGTCTAGTTTCATTCTTCTGCATGTGGATGTCCAATTTTCGCAGCACTATTTATTGAAGAGACTGTCCTTTTTCCAGTGGATAGTCTTTCCTGCTTTGTGGAATATTAGTTGACCCTAGAGTTAGAGGCCATTTCTGGATCCTCTATTCTGTTTCATTGATCTATGTGTCTGTTTTTATGCCAGTACCACACTGTCTTGATGAACACAGCTTTGTAGTACAACCTGAAATCTGGCATTGTGATGCCCCCAGATATGGTTTTCTTTTTTAATATTCCCCTGGCTATGTGGGGTGTTTTCTGACTCCACACAACTCTTAAAATAATTTGTTCTAACTCTCTGAAGAAAGTCCATGGTATTTTAATAGAGATTGCATTAAACGTGTAAATTGCCCTGGGTAACATTGACATTTTCACAATATTAATTCTGCCAATCCATGAGCATGGAATCTTTTTCCATCTCTTTGTGTCTTCCTCAATTTCTTTCAGAAGTGTTCTATAGTTTTTAGGGTATAGATCCTTTACCTCTTTGGTTAGGTTTATTCCTAGGTATCTTATGCTTTTGGGTGCAATTGTAAATGGGATTGACTTCTTAATTTCTCTTTTCTCAGTTACATTGTTAGTGTATAGAAATGCCACTAACTTCTGGGCATTGACTTTGTATCCTGCCACACTTCCAAATTGTTGTATGAGTTCTAGAAAACTTGGGGAGGAGGCTTTTGGGTTTTCTTTTTTTTTTAATCTTTTATTGGTGTTCAATTTACTAACATACAGAATAACCCCCAGTGCCCGTCACCCATTCACTCCCACCCCCCACCCTCCTCCCCTTCTACCACCCCTAGTTCGTTTCCCAGAGTTAGCAGTCTTTACGTTCTGTCTCCCTTTCTGATATTTCCCACACATTTCTTCTCCCTTCCCTTATATTCCCTTTCACTATTATTTATATTCCCCAAATGAATGAGACCATATAATGTTTGTCCTTCTCCGACTGACTTACTTCACTCAGCATAATACCCTCCAGTTCCATCCACGTTGAAGCAAATGGTGGGTATTTGTCATTTCTAATAGCTGAGTAATATTCCATTGTATACATAAACATATCAGATAAAGGGTTAGTTTCCAAGATCTATAAACAATTTATTAAACTCAACACCAAAGAAACAAACAATCCAATCACGAAATGGGCAAAAGACATGAACAGAAATCTCACAGAGGAAGACATAGACATGGCCAACATGCATATGAGAAAATGCTCTGCATCACTTGCCATCAGGGAAATACAAATCAAAACCACAATGAGATACCACCTCACACCGGTGAGAATGGGGCAAATTAACAAGGCAGGAAACAACACATGTTGGAGGGGATGCGGAGAAAAGGGAACCCTCTTACACTGTTGGTGGGAATTTGAACTGGTGCAGCCACTCTGGAAAACTGTGTGGAGGTTCCTCAAAGAGTTAAAAATAGACCTGCCCTACGACCCAGCAATTGCACTATTGGGGATTTACCCCAAAGATACAGATGCAGTGAAACGCCGGGACACCTGCACCCCGATGTTTATAGCAGCAATGGCTTTTGGGTTTTCTATGTAGAGTATCATGTAATTGGTAAAGGGGGAGAGTTTGACTTCTTCTTTGCCAATTTGAATGCCTTTTATTTCTTTTTGTTGTCTGATTGCTGAGACAAGTTTCCATCAAAATCCTAGAGGAGAACAAAGGCAACACCCTTTTTGAACTTGGCCACAGTAACTTCTTGCAAGATTCATCCATGAAGGCAAGAGAAGCAAAAGCAAAAATGAATTTTTGGGACTTCATCAAGATAAGAAGCTTTTACACAGCAAAAGATACAGTCAACAAAACTAAAAGACAACCTACAGAATGGGAGAAGATATTTGCAAATGACGTATCAGATAAAGGGCTAGTTTCCAAGATCTATAAAGAACTTATTAAACTCAACATCAAAGAAACAAACAATCCAATCATGAAATGGGCAAAAGACATGAACAGAAATCTCACAGAGGAAGACATAGACATGGCCAACAAGCACATGAGGAAATGCTCTGCATCACTTGCCATCAGGGAAATACAAATCAAAATCACAATGAGATACCACCTCACACCAGTGAGAATGGGGAAAATTAACAAGACAGGAAACTGCAAGTGTTGGAGAGGATGTGGAGAAAGGGGAACCCTCCTGCACTGTTGGTGGGAATGTGAACTGGTGCAGCCACTCTGGAAAGCTGTGTGGAGGTTCCTCAAAGAGTTAAAAATACATCTTCCCTACGACCCAGCAATTGCACTGCTGGGGATTTACCCCAAAGATACAGATGCAATGAAATGCCGGGACACCTGCACCCCGATGTTTCTAGCAGCAATGTCCACAATAGCCAAACTGTGGAAGAAGCCTCGGTGTCCTTGGAAAGATGAATGGATAAAGAAGATGTGGTCTATGTATACAATGGAATATTACTCAGCCTTTAGAGTAATACCCACCATTTGCTTTGACGTGGATGGAACTGGAGGGTATTATGCTGAGTGAAACAAGTCAATTGGAGGACAAACATTATATGTTCTCATTCATTTGGGGAATATAAATAATAGTGAAAGGGAATAAAGGGGAAAGGAGAGAAAATGAGTGGGAAATATCAGAAAGGGAGACAGAAATTGAGAGACTCCTAACTCTGGGAAAGAACTAGGGGTGGTGGAAGGGGAGGTGTGCAGGAGGTGGGGGTGACTGGGTGATGGGCACTGAAAGGGGCACTTGATGGGATGAGCACTTGGTGTTATTCTATATGTTGGCAAATTGAACACCAATAAAAAATAAATTTATTAAAAAAATTAAATAAATAAAATTCAATTGAAATAATAAGAATATTAAAAAGTAGTGAAAGGGATTAAAGAGGAAAGGAGAGAAAATGAGTGGGAAATGTCAGAGAGGATGACAGAACATGAGAGATTCCTAACTCTGGAAACAAATGGGGGCTAGTGGAAGGGGAGGTGGGCGGGGGGATGGGGTGACTGTGTGATGGGCACCTAGGGGAGCACTTGACAGGATGAGCATTAGGTGTTATGCTATATGTTGGCAAATAGAACTCCAATAAAAAAATATTAAAGAAGTAAAGATTTAAAAAAATTTAAGGTGTTACAACAAAGAAAAAATGGCAAAAAGTAGTTCAAAGGAAATAGTGAAACAGAGGATTTAAAAGTGAATGAAATCATTGACAGTAAGCGCTGGTAACTGAAAAACATACTATATGGAAAAATTAGAGATATTACACTGAAAAAAATAAGATGCGAACAGGTGTAAATGTGAAAAAGAATGGCCTACTGTCATTCTAAAATGTTATGCTATATGGTAGGCAATAAAAGATCCTCAGTGGATTTTAAGTAGGGGAGCAAGATAATCAGAATTGTGTTTGGAAAAACTCCAGCAAACTACATGGGATTTAGGACTATGCCAAAGATATTCAAGGCAAGAAGACAAATGTGGAGATATAGCAATCCTCTAAGCAAGAGGTAATTGTCTGGACTAGAGCACTAGTTGTCAAAATGGAGAACACAAACATGTTTATGATACATTTCTAAATAAACCTAAAAAACAGGTAACTTATAGACTGAGATCTAATATCATTCGGACTTCTCCAGGACCTAACAAAGATCCAAGTGGCTGAGATGGTAGGGACAGAAATAGCAATGTCCAAACAAAGGAAATGGGTAAGGTAAAAAGATACCCATGTGAAAGGCACATGATGAAGGACTTTGTCCAGAACATACCGTAACTTCCAGCCAAATCTCCTAAAAGTGGCAGCCAATCCCTCTCATTCTAGTCCTTAACTCTAGGCCCTTCTAGGTGACCCAGTGAGTATTCATTAAATAAGTGAGGAAGAAGCCAAAGGAGCCCTTCTATAGTTTTGTCTCTATAATTGGCATTTAGTATTTATTAAGAAATTACATAAATAAGGTGGTGGTAGGGGTGGTGGTGGTGGTGTATGTGTGTTTATACTCACAAAATGGCTATGTCACTTAAGATCAAAGCCATGAAACTTTTCCTGAACATATAAACTATCACAAACTTGAAATCCCTTCTAAAATCTAGTGGCTGCATCTTTAGAAAAAAATTAAAATGTGTCTGATTCATCTGTTTATTATCCACGTCTCCAATAGGCTTTCAAATATAAAAACAGATACACTCATCATATGAGTGTATTCATCATATGTCCATACAGAAGCATGCATACATTCATTCATCATATGTCCATACAGAAGCATGCATACAAACATGTATAAAAAATCTGGAGAAGCGTGCCTCAAGAAGCTCAGTTAATTAGGCATCCAGTTGTTGATTTCAGCTCGTCTTGATCTTGAGGTGGTGGATTCAGGCCTGGAGTGGGTTCCATGATGGACTCCATGCTGGGCATGGAACCTACTTAAAACAAAAATCTGGACAAATAATCACCAAAATTCTAACAGTGTTTGTCTTTTTTTAAATTTTATTTATTTATTTATTTATTTATTTATTTATTTATTTATTTATGATAGTCACAGAGAGAGAGAGAGGCAGAGACATAGGCAGAGGGAGAAGCAGGCTCCATGCACCGGGAGCCCGACATGGGATTCGATCCCGAGTCTCCAGGATCGCGCCCTGGGCCAAAGGCTGGCGCCAAACCGCTGCGCCACCCAGGGATCCCGAGTGTTCGTCTTTTAATGTAATAAGTTTACATTTATATCTTGAGAGTATAAAAGTTTATTTACAGTGATCATATACTGCTTTCCTAATAAGAAAGAGGATCTGTCTCTTTCTCTTTCATTCTCTTTCTCTCAATCCCAGTATCAGGGTACTACTGGGTAAGAGGCTACTTCTCCATCTAAAACAGCCAAAGTCTGCACTGACTCTAGTTTATACTCCTAGTCCTGCTGGCCACCACACATCTGAGCATATCAGATTCCATATGGCTCACAATTCTCATCTTTTAGTTTCCAGTTCAAGAAATCAGATGTGTTCTCTCCATACTCTCTCTACCAAGCAATCTTCCAGCTATAGCCAGGAATTTCTGGCTGGCTCTGTACTATGCTTTCTACTATACTACCTGCTTCTCACACTCATGTACTTCTCTTTGGACCTGCTATGGCACCCTCATGGGTGGTAGTCTCATTTCTGCCCCGTCTATTCCCACTGCACCCATACCTTCTCCTTACCATTCTGCTTCCTTCTAGAAGTGTCGTGTCTACCTTATGAGGCTCATACATAGACCTCTGGGACCATATTCATGCTAAGTATAGCTAGCACTTCTCCTACAGTCTTGTTTTACAAGCACTAATGCTTGGGCTTCCCTGGCAGGCCATTCAGAGCCTAGGAGATATGTGGTGTCCATTTATATGAACTACTCAGTTTCTTTGGAGCCATGCTTGTCCTAATCTTGATTTCTGGCTAGCCACATGGGCCACTGGCTTTGCTCAGCCTCATGATGCTTCCTGCTCTTGGTCCTGGTCTGTGAGAGACCCACCATTTCTGACATGTGCTTCTAGGTGTTCTCAACTGCATTTCTCCATAAAGTGTCTCTCCAGGTATCCAGTGAGTTCCTCCACTTCTAACTACACTATTTTCCAAACTAGCCACTTTTTGGGAATGACCCAAACATACTTCTGCTGCTGCTACCCAGGTAGGTGGAAAATAACAGGAAATTCCTATATGCAATGCTAAATGAGTTAGGAAGGAAATTAAATACCTCCTCTAAAAAATACAAGACTCTGGAAATGTCTAACTTACTACCTCATGGATTTCTCTGATAGTCCCTCCCCACAGTATGGGATTGAGCATCAAAAGACAATTCTTTGTGACCTCATATAATCCACTGATCCCCGTTAACAGTTTCCCCACTAGCATAATAGTGATACTAAACATATTACTGCCTAGATCAAAAAGTTGATAAGGAAAATAAGCATAGAAAAGTGTCCATGAGCTGTGAAAACTCTCAAAACAGAGTTTTGTAGGTAACTAGTCTTTTCAAGGTTCCATTTCTAATTCCCCTCTTAAGGGCTGGTGCCCAAGAGAACAGAAAGTATTTATTCTCTGTGAAGATTATCTTGAAGAAGGAGATCAAGCTATATTTCTTTTCCTAGGATCCAATATGGTTAGGCATTCTGAAGAAGAAATAACAGTTTTAAGCCAGATTATCTGACTGTATTATGCTCTTGTGTTTATTTTACTTTGCCATGCTTAATCCTTTGATCAAAATCAAAGATGTGCCATCTTCATCTTAGAATGCCATCTTCAACTTAGAATGCTAAGGACTATCAGTGAAAGCAATTAGAGATCTGTACTAAATGGTTAAGTGGGAAATAATAACCCTCCAGCTACAACTACCTCAGGGTTCTAATAATTATATAGAGAGAATTATAAAGGGAAAATAATATTTTAAAATGGGGATCAGTAGTATATAGTTCTGCCCCTATCCTATAGAGAAATTCTCCAACCAGTTTCATATTTAAAGAATCAGTTGTAAAAAGAAAAAAAAAAGAATCAGTTGTGTTTCTACTAGGGAAGATTTTTTTCCTAATACTGTCTTCCAAAATGTTGATATTAAAATCTGAATTGAAAAACTGAGTAAAAAGGAAGTTTTCATTGACACCTAGAGATCTGAAGTATGGTTGGTCACATGGAAAAGACGAAGGATACGCTGCCGGATCTCCTTTGTCTTGACTCCATAAACAATGGGGTTGAGCACAGGAGGTACAAGTAGGTAGGTGTTGGCCATAATGATGGGCAGGAAGGAGTCATGTCTCTTGCCAAAGCGGTGCACCATAGATAATCCAATGAAAGGTACATAGAATATGAAAACAGCACATACATGAGAGACACAAGTGCCAAATGCCTTTGCCTGGGCTTCACGTGTCAAGCCCAACACAGTCTTGAGGATAAGTAGATATGACAAGGAGATGAGAAGTGAGTCCAGGCCAATGGCAGAGATGATGACAATGAGGCCATAGATGATATTGACACGGATGTCAGCACAAGCCAGCTTCATGACATCTTGGTGTAGGCAGTAGGAATGGGAAAGAATGTTGGAGTGGCAGAAAGGCAGTCGTTTGATAAAAACAGGCAGGGGTGCCATAAGTGCAGTACCCCGTACCACAGCAGCCATGCCAATCTTCATAACACGAGGCAATGTTAGTACAGTGGCATGGCGTAGTGGGTGGCAAATGGCCACATAGCGGTCAAAGGCCATGGCCAGCAGTACTGTGGACTCCATGCCAGATAAAGAATGGATGGCAAACATCTGTAGTAGACAAGCATCAAACTGGATGGTAGTGGAATTGAACCAGAAGATGGCCATCATTTTGGGCATAGATGAGGTGGAGATAAGGATGTCAAGGCCAGAAAGCATGCAAAGAAAAACATACATGGGTTCATGTAGGCTGTGCTCAGTCCGCACAATGTAGATGATTGTCAGGTTACCCAATACAGCAATAAAGTAGAGGGAGCACAAGGGGAAGGCCAACCAGAACTGAGCTTCTTCCAAGCCTGGGAGGCCTATTAAAATAAAATATGTGGCACTGGATTCATTGCCATTGGGGTCCACCATAGTGAAGAAGCTGAGCCTCAACCAGTGCCAGGCAATTAGACACTGGAATACAAAAACAAGCCATTGTCAGATGCTCCAGGATCTCAATATCATGCTTTTTCCCCTCCAACTTGATGTCCTATTCTCTGACCCAAACTAACTTCATTGCCTATCCACACTCTGATTCTATTCTAAACTCAATTTAACCACCATTTGTAACTCAAGACCCAGTTCTAATTACTAATCCTACCTCTAAAGTCAATTCTAAAAACAACAGAAATACTAGGACAAAAATTCTAAGTATATTTTAAGTCATTTAATTCACCAAAAATGGTTGTTGACTATTGACTATACTGACTGAGTATACATCAGACTTAGATGATAACAAATCCCATCACTTCCTCTACCCTTTCCTACCCATATGCTCCTCTATGCTCAATACCAACTGTAATTCTATAAAACTAATTCCAATCCAAATGTAGCAGTACTAACACAGAGCAACACTGTAACCTAATTTTATCATTAATATTAATGATGTTTCCAATTCTAACCTTTACCCTAACTTGAACATTAATCTAACACTTAATTCTGGTAGCTATTTCAAACTTGATCTAAAACTTAATACTACCTATTTTATTATGATAAACCCTAATCTACAGTTTTAAACTGACATACTAACTTTATTCTAAACTCTAACTCTACATTTTACTCTTGCCCAAATGTCCATCTGGAGTCTTACATTGTCCAGACTACCCAGTTTATATCACAAAACAAACAATGGCTGCACTGGATGCCACTGGTATCCCACTAAATCCCCATCACCAAACCTATATATATATATATCCATTTGAGTGATAAAGGCTCACAGTTCTCCCTTTCCCCACAAAATTATCCTTGATCAAATGAGAGACACTTCACCCAGAAGTTATACTATCCTCTAGGACAAATCTAGAGGTCAGTGATTGTCTGACTCAAAGGGCCAAAAGGCCAACTGCTTTGCCTTTAGGTAAGACCAAATCTTGCACTGTGTTCTTCAGAACTTCCTGAAGAACCAGACCTTGCTGAGACCACAGCCTTGCTTAGCTTTCTTCCTCTCCTCTATCCTGCTTCTCTCACTCCTCTTCTCAAGACAGTCATTTGTCATTGTATCATTTAAAAAAGAATCACCATCTCAAGCTCTGTTTCTAGGGGATCCACCAAGTGTAAGAGTAGGACTGACACAGGAAACTAAATCTGAAAGATGGTAGCATTAGAAGCACTGCAGGAAAAACCAATCCTATAGCAGATCCCTGAATCTGGCTACAAAAGTGATGGATCTAAGTAGATACTGTTGAGATGGAAAATATCAGACTTGAGTTTTCTCAGATCCTTTCTCTCTATTGAAATAATTATAGAGTTAACTTACTTCTTCCTTTCCATTTTTCCATCCATAAATATTCATGTACTTCTATGATTTATTATATTATGATTATATAGATTTATACTATACTCATTATATACATGAAAATAATAATCTGGGAACAAGATATCTCCTCTTTCCATTATGGATATAATGTCACTTACTGCTAGGATATATCTAAGATAATCTTATCTTGGGAAGAAAAAAGAAAGGTCAGATTCCTAAGATCTTGACAACTGGGATGGGAATTGCCAGAGAGCAGTTGTGCGCATGTCATTCATAACTCAAGGCCCAGCCTAATCACTAATATCACTAAAATCAATCCTGAAAACTAGCGAAATACTGAGACAAGTTGCCAGAGAGCAGCAAAGTGTGAAAAAGAACTTATGGCCAGCATCAGGAAAGATTTATACCATTCACTGGGCTTAGGATGTGTCAGTAATCTCTGTGTCACTATTGAGCTATTATGCAGAGGTCTCCTCAAACCATCCAGAGAGCAAAGCACTGGGAACATGAGTTTTAGAACAGATAGTGAAAGTTTAATCCAAACTGCTGGAGAGAGATGGTAGAAGGAGCCATATTTAACCTAGAATTTCAGGCAAAGAAGCCAAAGCCATCAGTGTCTTAATCTTCCTACTGACCTCTCTGTAATCTATGACACTATGAGCAGTTCCCTCCTTCTCAAAAATTTCTCCCTCCTCTTCCTGCTGCTCCTAATCTCTCTCTCTTTACCAGTTCTTAGTCTCCTTTATGGATCTTCAGCCTCCTCTCCTTGACCCTTAAGTATACTTTTAGATAATAATGCTCTCAGTATTTTATCCCTCATTCTCCTCTTGTTACATACCCTCCACCTTGGCCATCTTGTTTCTTTTGATAAATCCATTTGTTATATATGAACTACTGATTCCCAAATTTGTTAGCAAGCTTTGAATTGTCTGTTGTGATCCAGATTCATAATTCTGGATCACAGAATTTATGCTCTACATAAATGCAAAGTAGACATGCAGTAAAGTTTACGCTCAAAAGGTGAGGTGACCTAGGATCCCTTTTCTGCAGACATCAGCAAGAATGCTCTGCTACGCCAGAGGGGCAGATATCTATGCCATCCAAAAATTTCACATGAACACACATGGTAGAACAGGATCACAATGTGCCAAGTCTTACTGAAAGGAATCACCTTTCTGTCTCTCAAACACATCAAATTCTCCCTGTCCAAAAAACAACTCTTCCAGAGGCAGTATTATGTGGTTGTTAAGACTATGAACTTTGAAATTAATCCTGGATTCATATCCTAGTAGACAATTTCACTAGCTGTGCCATCTGGGAAAACCATTTAATCTTTCTAAATCTCAGTTTCCCCATCATTAAAATGAGGAAAATAGTTGCTGCCTAACAGAGCTCAATGTAAGGATTCAGTCAGATGATGATTATAAAGCATTTAACACAATGCCTGACACACAGTAAATGTGCCAATAATTACATATGTTGTTTACTGTTTTCTTCTAGCATGTTCTTTCTTCTGTAGGGGTGGCCTGAACAGCCACACAAGCTCAGATGCTCTGATTCTGTCTGTCATGCCTCCAGTGCATCCTTCTTCATCTGCACAATTCCAACAATCTTCCAACCAAATGAAATCAGCTCACTATCTATTGTATAAAAAAAATACCTCTCAAAGTTCCAAATTAATTCTAGAAAAAAAGATTAAGATTGTTGCAAAAACTCTGTCTTCCAATATCTGGCCCTAGGCTTCTCTCTCGCCACTGCTGACCATGGCCTCTGTGCTCCAGCCACAGTAGAATGCATGCTGTTTCTTGAAGGTGGCATTCAGTCTCATGCTTCTATGTCTTTTTGTCCTCTTTACTTCTCATACCTTCAAGATATTCCTAAATCCCCTTTCTTCACTTCCCACTGAGCAAAATCTTACTCATCTTTCACAACTTGGTTTACTGTCTTTCTCCTATGCTGTTTTGCTAACCTTCTACCCCTGGGTATAATTAAATATTTACTGCCCTGTGCTCCCCAAGAATGTGTTTTAGGTCTCTTTTCAAGCATTTACATTCCTGAACTATAATCATTACTATGTTTGTTTTCCCCTGAATTATGGATTCTTGAATGGCAGGAATCCTACCATATTTATTAATTAGTATTTAGTTAACATTTATTGAAAATAAAAGTGAGTTTTATCAAAAGAAGAATCCTTCAACAGACATCTAATGAGGATGGCACAGACAAGGAGGTAGGAAGGACTGCCAGTTGTATGACCTATAGAGACTCTGGAGAATGAAAGAATGTTTAGAAGGTCAGTGCAGAGTAGCCTTAATTTTGGAACAAGAATATTTAGGGTCAAACAGAAAAGGCCTTTCTTACCCAAGGAGCCAGAAGGCATGAGAGAATACACAGAGAATGGGGCAGGTACAAAGCCTTGGCTCTACATAAATAGAGACAAAGTAGTGTCTGCAAAGTAGACATGCAGTGTAGTTTACGCTTGAAATATGGGGTGACCTAGGATCCCTTTTCTGCAGACATCAGCAAGAATGCTCTGCTACTCCAGAGGGCCAGATATCTACACCATCCAAAAATTTCACATGAGCACACATGGTAGAATGGGATCACTATGTGCCACCTTAGGAAACACTGGGAAAGAATCATGGATTGGCATATTCCACCCTATTACTTCTCAGGGCCAAGTGATGTGGTTAGCAGAATTCTGAGGCTGGAAATTCAAGTCTCAGCTCAGAATAAATGCAGAAGACAATAACAACCTTATATTGCTGATGCAAAATTATGTGGTAAGGCATGTCAAAGGATGTTGCAAAACTGTATCACAATGTACAAAGAAAGCACTTTTTACATTTTTTTCCATTAAAATGGGGAACAAGGTCCCTGAGTATGTACAAAGTTTCCAAAAACTTCATTTCCTCCTATTCATCACCTAAACTGCCACCCCACCCTGGGCATATACTCATACACACACACACACACACACACACACACACACACACACGGTAACTAGCAGTTGATCTCTCACAATGGCAAAGACTAAGCACTGATGTGGAGAAATCAGACAACAAGAAGAGGACTCAGTTGTCTGGGAAGAGAGGCACTTCAGTGTTATAAAGTGGGTTCCTACTACTGGTGGAAAATATCAGGCTAGGCCACAGAACACTCCAGCAAAAGAAAAATGAAAGAGTAGTAGGGGGACCAGCCAGAAGGCACAAGCCCTGAAGCATCCCAATCTCCGACAGTCCTGCCAGAAGGCACGCAGAAGAAACCAATGTTATCCAGTCTAAATGGGCTGTTGGATTGTACCCAAAAGCATAAGATACCCAGGAATAAACCTAACCAAAGAGCTAAAGGATCTATACCCTAAAAACTACAGAACACTTCTGAAAGAAATTGAGGAAGACACAAAGAGATGGAAAAATATTCCAAGCTTATGGATTGGAAGAATTAATATTGTAAAAATGTCAATGTTACCCAGGGCAATTTACACGTTTAATGCAATCCCTATTAAAATACCATGGACTTTCTTCAGAGAGTTGGAGCAAATTATTTTAAGATTTGTGTGGAATCAGAAAAGACCCCACATAGCCAGAGGAATATTAAAAAAGAAAACCATAGCTGGGGGAATCACAATGCCAGATTTCAGGTTGTACTACAAAGCTGTGGTCATCAAGACAGTGTGGTACTGGCACAAAAACAGACACATAGATCAATGGAACAGAAGAGAGAATACAGAAGTGGACCCTCAACTTTATGGTCAACTAACATTCGACAAAGCAGGAAAGACTATCCACTGGAAAAAAGACAGTCTCTTCAATAAATGGTGCTGGGAAAATTGGACAGCCACGTGCAGAAGAATGAAACTAGACCACTCTCTTGCACCATACACAAAGATAAACTCAAAATGGATGAAAGATCTAAATGTGAGACAAGATTCCATCAAAATCCTAGAGGAGAACACAGGCAACACCCTTTTTGAACTTGGCCACAGTGACTTCTTGCAAGATACATCCATGAAGGCAAGAGAAGCAAAAGCAAAAATGAATTTTTGGGACTTCATCAAGATAAGAAGCTTTTACACAGCAAAAGAAACAGTCAACAAAACTAAAAGACAACCTACAGAATGGGAGAAGATATTTGCAAATGACGTATCAGATAAAGGGCTAGTTTCCAAGATCTATAAAGAACTTATTAAACTCAACAGCAAAGAAACAAACAATCCAATCATGAAATAGGCAAAAGACATGAACAGAAATCTCACAGAGGAAGCATGTCTATACATGGCCAACAAGCACATGAGGAAATGCTCCGCATCACTTGCCATCAGGGAAATACAAATCAAAACCACAATGAGATACCACCTCACACCAGTGCGAATGGGGAAAATTAACAAGGCAGGAAACTGCAAATGTTGGAGAGGATGTGGAGAAAGGGGAACCCTCCTGCACTATTGGTGGGAATGTGAACTGGTGCAGCCACTCTGGAAGCTGTGTGGAGGTTCTTCAAAGAGTTAAAAATACATCTGCCCTACGACCGAGCAATTGCACTGCTGGGGATTTACCCCAAAGATACAGATGCAATGAAACACCGGGACACCTGCACCCCGATGTTTCTAGCAGCAATGTCCACAATAGCCAAACTGTGGAAGGAGCCTCAGTGTCCACCGAAAGATGAATGGATAAAGAAGATGTGGTTTATGTATACAATGGAATATTCCTCAGCCATTAGAAACGACAAATACCCACCATTTGCTTCAACGTGGATGGAACTGGAGAGTATTATGCTGAGTGAAACAAGTCAATCGGAGAAGGACAAACATTGTATGGTCTCATTCATTTGGGGAATATAAAGGATAGTGAAAGGGAATAAAGGGGAAAGGAGAAAAGATGAGTGGGAAATATCAGAAAGGGAGACAGAACATGAGAAACTCCTAACTCTGGGAAACGAACAAGGGGTGGTGGAAGGGGAGGTAGGCAGGCAGTGGGGGTGACTGGGTGACGGGCACTGAGGGGGGGCACTTGATGGGATGAGCACTGGGTCTTATTCTATATGTTGGCAAATTGAACACCAATAAAAAAATAAATAAAACGTGTGAAAAAAATAAATGGGCTGTTGGTAATTAAAACCATTTGCACACACTCAGAGAGAAATCGGAACTACGTCACTCTATTTTGAAATAAAAAATACTCAAGGAAAATAAACAAAGTTTTTTTTTCTTTCTTTGTTTTCTTTTTTTTCTCTTTCTTCCTTTTTTTTTTTTTTTTTTTTTTCCTGAAAGCTTGCACTCCCCTAGCCCCAGGGAATAGACCTGGGATTTTCTCTGAAAAAGTTAAACTATCTCAGCAAGTCCCAGCCATATACCTTGGAGAACTATGAAGGACATCTTGGATCTTTCTTGAGGATGGAGGGAGCAGAAGCTGTCAGCTACACAGGGTAAAAATACACTTTGAGTCCTTCAATCCTCATTCCTTCCTCCTGGCTTCCAGGACTCTGTCCCCCAGTGGCAGCTCAGCCCTTATGACCAGTCCATCCTCACATTCTTCTCAGAGACTGATGGAAAGGCAGTCAGGGAGGTTGACCAGGGCTACAAACTCTACTTCTTCTGATCCAAGAGAATAATAATGAGGTCATTCTCAATGCTGATTTTATTGCTTTTTATGATAACAGAAATAACTCAATGTCTACAAAATGTTGGACACTGTAAAAAGATTTTCTCTAAACTAAGAACAATTCTACATGATAGGAATTCTATTCTCTATATTAAAGCTCAGAAAACAGGGTCCCAAGGGATTAAATAATATTCCCAGAGTGTTATTAACAGTTGACTAGTAAAGCGGAAAATTAATCTGGACTGTCTAACATCAAGACCTGTACTTTTTCTACTATTCTGGGCTGCCCTTAATTGTGCTGCACTTTCTGAAAGTAATAAAATCTTCCCAAGAGGAAGGGTAGAAGAGCTTAGTAAGTAGGACAGCTGGCCCTGGTAGATGCTTGGAAGGGAACTCAAGAGGGCAGCAAAAAGGACCTCCCTGAACTAGGACTTGGGAACTTTCCTTTCAGCCCCAATTCCTCTGGCTGACTCTGGGTAGGTCCCACAGTGGATATTAAAAAACTTTATCCTCTACCAAGTACTTCCTTCTTATATAATGAGTCTCTCATCAATCTGATAGGCAGGTATTATTAATCCCATTTGACTAATAAGGATGTTGAGGGCTAATTAGAGCTCTCCATGCCAAATCCATATGCTTTCCAATAGACCAGGCTACTGCCCTGTCCTTTCCCAGTCTCCTTAAGAATGGACCGATGTTTTATAAGGATTATTTTCATGTAAATCTCTAAGAAATCTAAACTCTGAGAACCTATGAGTCGAGAAGGCCTCTCCAGGATTCAGGATACCTAACCAGCTCTCCCTGTTTAGGTGCAGCAGGGAAGGTAAACAAGCATAGAATGGAAGAAGGGATTCATAGTTATTGCCATTGTCTGGGCTAAACACACAGAATGCACCATGCATTGAGACAAATTATGCAGCAGTGTAGGGATCTCTGGTGCCCTTGCCAGCCTCTGTGGGAACATCTAGAAGAGAATATCCTTTGAGGGATCCTGGAATACCTGGAAGCTTCTGACTCCTACTCCCAGGCACAGAGAGGGAAGGCTGACTTCAGGGGCAATGAAGCCAATACTGTGGTGGACAAGAACTATAGAATCTCATCACTCAGTTCATGAGAGGGGGGCGCTTTCCTTAATACTTCATGAGTGTGGGATCCCTGGGTGGCGCAGCGGTTTGGCGTCTGCCTTTGGCCCAGGGCGCGATCCTGGACACCCAGGATCAAGTCCCACGTCGGGCTCCTGGTGCATGGAGCCTGCTTCTCCCTCTGCCTCTCTCTCTCTCTCTCTCTGTGTGTGACTATCATAAATAAAAAAAAAATTTTTTTTTAAAAATACTTCATGAGTGTGGTAGCCCTAGAATCACTTCCACCCCAAATCATCCACATCCTCAGTTCCCCCCTACCTTGTTTGGATTTGATAAAGCAGATGAACCCTTGTAGGGCCTTGGCCACTCATTTTAGAATAGCCAAAATGAGAACAGAAATTCTCTCTTTTCCGAACTCAAAAAAAGTAGAGTGAGGTTCCCTGTCCCACTCTATTCACTCAAGTCAGCCTGCCCCCAAAAACCACCCCTAAACAGAGTTCCAGGGATTCAAGTCCCTGCCCCTCCACTTCCCACATAGGACCAGAGTCAATAAAAGTCCCACAGACTTGCAAAGTTTGAACTGGTAATCAGTGCCCATCAGAGCTACTCTGCTGCCTTCACCTGGGGAAATGCAGTGCAATAAAAAAGTGTGATCTTGGATTTTGATTGATATACTGATGTTTTTCCAGTAATTATTGATTGAGTGATTGCCATGTGCCAGATCCTGTGCTAAGCACTGGAGATAATAAGACACAGAATAAACAAGGCACAGCTCAGAATTTCAGGGGTGGGGAGAAATTGAGACAAAACATGCAGCTATTACAACATGTGATAAATGCTAGGACAGGGTGAAGTATGGGCCTCAAGAGCAAAGAAGACAATATCTTATCAAGTTGTCAGGCTCAGAGGGCTTCTCTGAGGAGGTGACCTCTGAACCAAGACTTGTGGAGCCAATCACAGTTAACCATGCATGATTGGGAGTACAGGAACAGCAGCACTCAGTTAGACTATAAAAACATATTGAGTACCTACCAGTACCCAAAATTGGAGTTAAAACAGAGGATGAAACAGAAAAGATCACTGTTTTCATAGAGCTCATGTACTAGGAGGGAAATAACAAAAAGTAAACAAATAAATAAGCAAGAGCATATCAGGTAAAGATAAGTGCACTGAAGATAAAGTGGAGTGAGAGGTCAGAAAAGGACAAGGAGGGCACCCATATTTGAGAAGGAATCAGTGACAGCCTATCTGAGGAGGTGACATAGGAGCTGACAACTGTATGATAAAAACATGCCAGCCATTCTGAGATCTAGGGAAAGATCAAAGGAGACAACGAAAGGAAGAGGTTTTCTGTTCTGGGGATTAACAGAACAGAAAGAATGTCAATATAGCCAGAGTATCAAGAGCACAGGAGAGGTTTAGAAGATGAGGTCAGAAAGGAGGACAAAGGCCAGATCATGTAATAGCTTATAGGACATGGTGAAGGGCTTTGATTTAATTCTGAGTGATGTGGGGGGAAGTAAAGCAACAGACTGGATGTTATTTGTTGTTAAAAGTGTACACTGGCAAATTTGAAGACCCAGAGAGAACATACCTTGTTTGGAAAGCTGCAGGTAGTTCAGTGGGGCTGGGAATGGAATGCACAACAGTGGAAGTCATGGTGTAGGTGGGAATCCACTTTTTATATGGGATGAAAACTGGACCCTGATCCTAGGCACAGACTGAGTCAGGACCACAGCCCCAGAGGATTGTTAAATTCCAATATCAGCCATAGTCTGATGCCTGATATAGGTTACAGAATGAGCACGATCCCCCAATCACAAACTGAGCTTCCACCACACTAACAACCTGGAACTGGTCCTGTTAACACACAAACCCTAATCTAACTCTAACCCAATCCCAACCCAGTCTGTTCTCTGTCGCCATTTACCTTAATCATTTAGGCCAACTCCTGTAAGACCTACATGAGCACCCCAGGAAACTGATAGTTAAAAAGCTGCTTAAAAACTACCCATAGGCAGCTTCTACCACTGTCCATGCTTCCCTTCATTCCACATAGAAACTGCTAACACTGTCCTTTGAGTCAGGAGCCTCTTCATGCTCCCTGGCTCCATTCCTATACTTCTAGTTCATCACAGCCTGGTTTTTCCTTCACTGGGCAGGTCTACCGGGAAATCCCTTAGCTGCAAAAAATCCACACACCTATGCATACCCCCTGGTCTCCTGCACTCACCTCAATGGCCTAGAAGGAATGTGTCTTTTTCTCCAGTCCTCTTCCCAAAGAGGTTTGGCAGACTGTGCTGAAGTACAGCACTCTCTGTCCCCACCCCCTCCTTTGGGCCAGCCTGATCAACATTATTTATTCCCTGTCTTACCTCCTCCCTTCTTCTTCTTCTCCCTTCTGGGGGAGTGGAGGTACTGCCCAGAGGGTCTATTAGCAGGTACTCCTCAATAGCCAACTGTGGATCTGGTGTTCTTTTTGGCTTCTGTGTCCTGGGAAAGTATACGCTGGGTATGGGGAAGGGGGGGCAGTGGGTAGAGAGGGTCTCTGGAGTCCTCCCAAGATGGGCCCTGTGCCAAGCTGGATATTGGCCAGTTCCCAGTGTAAAGTTAGACAGGGGGATGAGTAAGGAAAGGCTAGAAGAAATTCATTTGTGTTACCATGAACTTTATGAGGGGCTTTTTTCCAAGTTTCTTCCCAGGCTCATTAAAATCAGCCAGAGGAAAAACAGAATAACCTTTCAGTGAGGCCCCATAATTAAGTGCCAGCCCCTCTTCTTCCTGGAGCTTTCTCTGTCCTCTGCCTTCTTCCTGTTGGTGTCCTCTGCTTGGGTCCTTGCTGAGTTTGGATCCCAATGGACCCATTTGCCTTTCCTCAAAGCTCTAGGGCTGCATTATCTTTGTCTCCCAGGCTCTGGGCCCTGTGTCTAGCTAACTCATAACATGGATCCCTGGGGACCATGCTATCTTCTACTCTCTGGCCTTGGGTTTCTGAACTTCTGGCTGAGGAAGGAGGATGTGGTTTCCTTAACCCTCCCCTGCCTCCAACACTAACCATATAAGACCAATGCCATCTGGTTTCTCTTTTAAGAGAAAAAGTAGTGAGAGAATATTTTAGAGAGCTAGAGAACAATTTTAATGTAAAACTAAATCCCTTATGTATTTGAGTAAGCTTTTTAAAAGTCTATAAATAAAGCAAGCGAATTTTAGTTGGCTTCTCCTTGTTGTCTACTTATCAGTTTTACAACTCTTAAGTTTTGTATTTACAACCCAGAGCACACTAACTCAAACTATGCAAAAATAGACCATGTCAGATAAGGCCATTCCATCTCAAACCATGTCAAAATAGTGATGACAGGAGCTCTAGGTACCTGCAGAAGTATAGCCTGACACTCACTGCCATCATCCTTGAGCTATCTCTGTTGTTTCCCTAATCCTTCCAAACAGCTAAAATGGAGTAGCAAGAAGTAAAATTCCCCTGAAAGAACCAAGAAAGGGACAATATACATAAACAATGGTATGCAAGACAGTGGGCATCAGGCAAGAAAGTACAGTGAGCCCTGAGATAAGGGAAACAAATAGTTTTGTTTGTGGATTCCCAGCTTACTGTCCTAAGAAAGCTTCCATGTTACAGTACAGGGAAGGAGAGTCCAGGTAGAGTCCAGAAGACACCCTAAGTTAAGGACATGAAGATGAAGAGTTCAGGAAGATCAAGCCAGCTAGATTTGAAGAGAGTATCAAAGATGAGAGATCTACAGAGAGAGAGAACTCCAGAGATGTAGAGGGCCCTCCTTCAGCTGAGGTACCAATCAACACATGCATGTGAACAAGCTACCTAAAGCTGGGGAAAGGGCCACCTGAAAAGATGAAAGGTAACACTATCCAGTGCTCACACAGGGCCAAGGACAGTGACTGTTTCCACTAGCCAGACTGGAAAACTTCAAGATTCACATAGCTTTAGAGAATGCAGAAGGATCTTGTCTCAGTAGCAGAGAATAATTAACCTTAGAGTGAGCATGGCTCTGGTTCCACCTAACAAATCTTAAAAGCAAGACCCAAATGACCTAACTATGTAGAGGTAACTTGACTGATTCCCTGAACAAAGCAGAAGAATATCTAGAGGGATGCAAAACTATGCAGCATCAAAATAAAATCTGTAAGGTCTCATAGTTGATCAAATTGCCAAATATGCAAAGAAGCAAGAAAGAATTACCCATAATGAAAAGAATAATTAAGATTAATCCAGAACTAAAACAGGTTATTAGAGCTATAAGATAGATATTAAGATGATAATCATAATAGCACTAAATAGATTAAAAAGTTAAGTAGAGACATGAAAGATATTTTTAAAAATTGAAATCAGGGGCATATGGGGGGTTCAGTAGGTTAAGTGTCTGCCTTCAGCTCAGGTCATGATCCCAGGATCCCAGAATGGAGCCCTGTTCAGTGGGGAGCCTGCTTCTCCATCTCCCTCTGCCCCCACCCCATTTATGTTCTCTCTCTCCCCACCCCCATCTCTTTCTCAAATACATAATACCATTTATAATATCATCAAAATATGAAATTCAGGTAAGTCTACTAAAAGACATGAAAAACCTGTACAGGGATCCCTGGGTGGCGCAGCGGTTTAGCGCCTGCCTTTGGCCCAGGGCGCGATCCTGGAGACCCGGGATTGAATCCCACATCGGGCTCCCGGTGCATGGAGCCTGCTTCTCCCTCTGCCTTTGTCTCTGGCGCGCGCTCTCTCTCTGTCTCTCAGTCTTTCATGAATAAATAAATAAATAAAATCTTAAAAAAAAAAAAAAGAAAAACCTGTACAATGAAACTAAAAAACATTTCTGAAGGAAATTGAGGGAAACCCTAAAATGAAGAGATATACCTTGTTTGTGAGTTGAAAAACTTAACGATGTTAATTCTTTCTAAACTAACCTATATCAATTCAGTACAATTCAAATCAAAATTCCAAAAGACTATTTTGTATAAATTTTAAAACTGCTACTAAAATTCCTATGAAAGTACAAACATTGAAACCACCCTTGAAAATGAATAACAAAGTGAAAGGATTGACAATACTGATTTCAAGACTTCTTATAAAGCTACAGTAGTCAAGACAATGTTACTGACATAAAAACAGAAAAATAGGTCAGTAAATTGAAGGAAGAATCAGAATGAAACCCACACATATATAGATAACTGATTTTCTACAAAGACACAAAAACAATATAGTTGACCACGGATAGTCCAGTAGCATTAAAATAACTAGATACCTATATGAAAATAAATTAACTTTGATCCATACCTTGTGCCAGATACAAAAACTAACACAAAATAGATCACAGAGCTAAATGTAAAACCCAAAACTATAATGCTTCTAGCGGAAGAAAAAAAACATGGATTTTTTATGTGTGTGTGATTGTGGTGATGAGTTTTTACACAGCATGTGCTATGAAATAACAACTTGATAAACTGGACTTTATCAATTAAGAATGTTTTATTTTTTTAAGACCATTAAGAGGAGCAAAAGACAAGTCACAGACTGGTGGGAAATGTAAAGTATATATCTGATAAAGTGGTTATATGCAACATATTTTTTTAATTCAAACTCAATAATAACAAAAAAACAATAGAAAAGTGGCAAAGACTTACAGGCAAATAAGCACATGAACAGATGTGACTTAGGTACATTTTGAAAGTACAATGAGATACTACTATAGACCTATTAAAATGGCTAAAATTAAAAATATAGACTACAACCAAATGTAAGCTAAGATGCCAAAAAATTGTAACTCTCATATAATATCAGTGGAAATGTAAAATAGTACAACCACTTTGGAAAATGGTACAACCACTGTGGAAAACAGTTTGGCAGTTAAAAAGTTAAACACATACCTCCAGTATGATCCAGTCATGTCATTCATAAGTATTTACACAGCAGGAAAACACACACACACACACACACACACACACACGTCCAACAAAGACTTACATGTTCATAGCAGCTTTATTTGTAACAGTCAATTCAGAAACCTCCTAAATGTCCATTAACAGACGAATAGATAGACAAATTATGATATAATTACAAATAGAATGCTATCTAGCAATAAAAAGAATTAAATTACTTATATATGCTACAGCATGGATGAATCTCAAAATAATTGTGCTGAGTAAGATAAGCCAGGCAAGAAAAGGAGTACATATTGTATGATTATATTTATTTGAAATTCTAAAAAATGCAAACTCATGTAGCAAAAAGCATTTCAGTGGTTGTCTGGGGACTGGAGCGGGGGTGGGGGGTGACCAGGAGAGAGAGATGTGAGAGATTGTAAAAGGGTATAAGGAAATTTTTAGGGGTGATGAATATGTTCATATCTTGATTGTGATGTGATTTTATGGTTATGTACATGTCAAAACTTATCAAACTCTACACTTTAAATGTGTGCCCTTTGTTGTATGTCCATTATACATCAGTAAACTATTAAAGATTAAACTAAATACACCCAGGGGCTGAAGGCAGAAAATACCTGAAAATACCTAAGTCCCCATTCCACAGGTCTTAAGTGGTTGAAATGTCTAAGGTCAGATGCTGTAGCAGCCATGGAGGTGTGAAGTTCATCTCCTTCACAAGAGCCTGCTGCTGGGAGCACAGCTGATTGACAGTGCCAGCTGCTGCTTCCCTGGCTCTACCACCATATTAGCAGGAAGGCCACACTTGCCCAGGCTACTCCCCCTCCCCTGCTAATGACAGTACTGACCCATTCTTGCCAATGTAGGAGTCTTCTGATGAGAAATTTTTGCTTGGGCCTGCTTCTTTGGCCTGGCCAAAACCTTCTCAGAACCATACTTCTGTATTAACACATTCCTGGAAAGAGGAATCCAAGATCTATTTAGATATCTGGAAACAGTCCAGTGGGTTGGATGCTCCAATCACTAAGACATTGAACAAGATCCTAATCCTCTCAGCTCTGGCAGGGACTGAAGGCATTGGGGACGTTATTCTGTTCACCTACCACCCTGTGAGAAGATATGGAGGACCCGTGAACAGATCTCCTTGGTCTTGGCTCCATAGACAACAGGATTGACCACAGGTGGTAGCAGAAGATAGATATTAGCCATAACCACATGGAGCATGGAGGTAGGACCCCCCAGCCTGTGCACCACTGAGAGCCCAATGAGGGGCACATAGAAGACCAGGACAGCACAGAGATGGGAGACGCATGTGTTAAAAGCCTTGAGTGCTGCGCCCCGAGAAGACAGATCCAATACAGTCTTCAGTATGAGGATGTAGGAGAGGCCAATGAAGAGGGAGTCCACACCCATCACTGAGAGGATAATGAAGAGTCCATATACTACATTAACCATGGTATCAGTACAGGACAACTTCATAATATCTTGGTGCAAACAGAAGGAGTGTGTGACAGTATGTGTTTGGCAATATGACAACCGCTTCAGGATGAAGGGCAGTGGGAAGAAGAAAACAAATCCCCTGGTAAGGGCAGCTAGTCCAATCTTGGCCACAGTAGGCCCTGTG
The DNA here is from genome assembly GCF_048164855.1 of Canis lupus baileyi. Taxonomy (NCBI): domain Eukaryota; kingdom Metazoa; phylum Chordata; class Mammalia; order Carnivora; family Canidae; genus Canis; species Canis lupus. Next base: position 24,696,088 of record NC_132860.1, read on the forward strand.
AGCACAGAAGCATGCCGCAGTGGATGGCAGATGGCCACAAAGCGGTCAAAAGCCATGGCCAGCAGGACAGCTGACTCCATGGCTGACAGAGCATGGATAAGGAACATCTGAGCCAGACAAACATTGAATCCTATCTCCTGGATGCCAGTCAGGAAGAGGCTGGCCATCTTGGGCATAGTGACAGAAGACAGGACTAGGTCAATGGTAGAAAGCATGGCCAGGAAGAGGTACATGGGCTCATGCAGGCGCCTTTCCACACGGATGATAAGGACAATGGCCAGGTTCCCCAGGGTGGCCAAGGCATACATAAAACACAGTGGAAAAGCTAGCCAAAAGTGTATGTTAGGCCCCAGGCCAGGAATGCCCACCAGCAGGAAATATGCTGGGTGGACCAGAGTTCCATTTGGAGTGGCCATGACAGGAACCATGAGCTGAGGCTTCTGCATGCCAAGTCCAGGGTCTATGAAGGGGAAAAGGAGAAACACCATTTAGTCACAGCTCAGAAGAGAGAAAGGACTTACAAGGACAAGGCACTGGAGTCATGATGACAGTAGCAAATAGAAAATTAAGTATTTGTGATTCTGAACTTCAGCCTCTCTGTGCTCTGATTCTCCTTATACACACTTCCTAGAAGTCCCATTAATCTCAGTGTATGACAATAGCTCTGCTTTTCCAGAACTGAAGCTGTGGATCAGGGCATTGCTCTTAACTTCTTCTTCAATACAGTGGACCTGCCCAGAACGTTTCACACTGACCCCAGCTCTTCTAGTGCATGTGAGTTCAAAGTTGGTTTGGGACCAGAGTATAAGACTCTGACTGTGGTTGCTAAGACCCACTCTAATCTGATTTAGGGCAGAAAGCAGGGGTTTGGTCTGGCATTAGGTTTCAAGAGACAGGTTTGTGTTTAGGCCTGAGGAACATTCCCAAATTTCCCTGATAGAATCATCTGAAGCAGTTACTGAAAACACTATCCCTAAGGTCTGACTCCATGCCCACAGTATCAGAATTTCCAGGGTAGAGGGTCCAGGAACCTAATTAAAAAACAGTAATTCCCCTCTCCCCAGGTGATTTTTGTTTTTAATCAGGGAGATTTGTGAAAAGCAGTTCTGGTGTTCTGGGAGGTGGGGAGATGGGGGTGAAGAAAAATGATCTTTTCCAGCCCTCAATAAACAGCATTTTTCATCAGGATCTCTGGAGAGCCACATGAGAGTCAGTCCCAGATTGTGCAGGGCTGGGGTATGACATGGAAAGGAGATACAGCTAAGACATGGAAAGAAAAGCAGTCTATGCTGTTGCTGGTGCTGTGTGGTATCCACAAGGCATTGCCCCCCTCTGCCACTCACTACTCTCCCCAGTGATCACATAACCACCAGGCTCAAATTCCTTTGTCTCACATACCACTCTGTTCTAGGTTTCTGTTCTGAGATCCAACCTTATAATCTGTTCCCTCTTCATATTTCTACTTGGATAGCTTATAGACCTCACACTCATCTTGCCCCAAACAAAACCCCTTCTAAATGGTACCACCCATTCACCCAGGTTATCCAGGTCAGGGCAGCTAGTCTCATCTTGACTTTTCTGCTCTTTTAACTCCACACTGGGATTTTACTTTTCCAACAGCAAAACTAGACATGTTTCTCAGTCTCCTTTTTCATTATCGATCACCACCACCACTACCACCACCGGACATGTATTTGTCCCACACGTGTAATTTCCCTGGATAAATTCATTCCCCTTGCCTTGTTTCTTAGGTGAAGGGTAGGAGGCTGGAACTGAGGAATCCTTATTGGCTCTAAGACATAGTTTGGAATGGGCCTCACAATGTTTGAAGAAACTCCACTTTGGTAGATGGCTGAACAAGGTCTGGGATCCAGGCCGCTGTAATCTGGGACGTGTGCTGCAGACAGACCTCTCCAAGCAATCCAGTGAGCTGAACAGAAGCTGGGCTTCTCCTGCAGTGATTCCTGGCTGGATCTGGGGGCAAGCCTCCCAGCCACACCTCTTCTCCCCTCCCCTCCCCTCCCCTCCCGTCCCGTCCTCCCCTCCCTGGGCTGAGCCTGGCTCACTCAACAATAGTGCCTCTGACCTAGGTCCCCACATGTTTATAGCTTCTCCCGGGCCCTAGGGAGTGTGAGGGATGATGAAGAATAAATTAGTCTGAGCTAGTGAAAGGGAATAGAAGGGAAGGGAAAAGAAATGGGTAGGAAATATCATAAAGGGAGACAGAACATGAAGACTCCTAGCTCTGGGAAACGAACTAGGGGTGATGAAAGGGGAGGAGGACGGAGGGTGGGGGTGAATGGGTGACGGGCACTGAGGGGGACACTTGACGGGATGAGCACTGGGTGTTATTCTGTATGTTGGCAAATTGAACACCAATAAAAAATAAATTTATTATTAAAAAAAAAATTAGTCTGAGCTCCCTGGTAGCCACACTCCACTCAAGTGCCCAAGAAAGGCTGAGCCCTGACCCTACCCAAAGTGGCTGTTCTCTGTTACTACTATTGTTGTGCCCATGATTACGTATCAGAGAAACCACCAAGGAGCCGACACCGATGCAAACATACGAGGGTTTATTTACAAGCTCGAGCCTGGGTCCAAGTATACTCCACACAGCAGAGCAAGGGCTTGGACCCCGAAGTGGGTTACAGCTGGGTTTTTTATGGGCTGGTCTAGGGGATTTTCAGAAGGGGTGGAGGAATTTTTCCCATTCCAATATGGGGGAAAGGGTGGGGGAGTTTCTTAAGATCTGATATGGGATTCTCTGCCGAGGGCATTCTGAGCTCTGCTGTCTTTCTGATATGGGATTCCCTGTCAAGGACATTCTGCAGTTTTTCTTGTAAAGTTCAGGTCTTATTCACAGGGGCCTAAGATGGCTGTACTTGTGCTAATGCTAAACTTGAGGTGGAATGGTCTTTTCTTGGCCTCCACACTATTCTAAGGTTCAGAAGACTAGAGGAAAGGTGAATGCCATGAGGCAGAGAGAAGAGGGATTACCTGCACTGGAAGAAAGGCGTGGACATGCACAGCCAAGGATACTTATGCTCACACTCCCCAACAGTGCTATCCAAGGGGATCCAGACTGTGCTCAATAATAGCCTCTTTTGGGATCCCCGGGTGGCTCAGCGGTTTAGTGCCTGCATTCAGCCCAGGGCGTGATCCTGGAGACCTGGGATCAAGGCCCACGTCAGGCTCCCTGCATGGGGCCTGCTTCTCCCTCCACCTGTATCTCTGCCTCTCTCTCTCTCATGAATAAATAAATACATTCTTAAAAAAATAAAAATAACAGCCTCCTTTTTTTTTTTACCTTGTCCCCTTGTGGTCATGTTGGGAAACTGCAGTCTCATGGCTAATGGAGCCTTAGCTCTGAGACTGTCTCTTCCTGGACCTAACTCCATGGTCTTGAATTTGAACTCCTTCCATTGCAGTATACTGCCCCTTAGCTCTTCTTCCCTCTCAAGTCAGCTCTTTCTTCGTTGGGCCGTTAATCCCAAGGCTGTTGTAGTACCAGAAATGGGACAGTGTACAGTGGTTATTTAGATGTGGGGCTCTGTCAGAAACAGAGGTCTCCAAATTGAAGTCCAAACACTTGTTCATCATATGACCACCTCAGCCTCAATTTAATGTGATATTAGCAATTCTCCAGTGAATGTGTTCATTTTTATTACTTGAAACAACTGGAAGACCCAAAGAAATAGGAAATCCAGTTGAGATAGTGCTACAGCAGCCAGAGGGAGAAAATACATTGGGAAGGAAAAGCAGACAGCAGTACAGGAGGCTGCTGAGGGATCAAGCACTACAGGAACTGAAAAGAAAAGATTACTTGCTACCTAGAGAAAGGCTTGTGGGAAGAAAATCTTGAATGCAGCAAGTGAGTCAGCATGTTGGGAAGAAAGGGAGAAAGTGGATGTAGATTACTCCGAATAAGTTTGCATATGAAGAGAAGTGACATGGGCAATATGTGAAGAACTGATAGCTTTCAGGAGTTTTTAAGTGTGTTTTTTGGAGCTACAAGAGATTGAACACAAGTATATGTGACGGAGTTAATAGAGAATCTCCCTGTTCTCCCCACATTCCTGGTGGGGGTCTTCAAGGCTATGACCCTTCAGCCTCTATTTAGTAACCATGAGGAATCTTGCCTATTCTTAGTTTCTATTTCCAAAACAGGCCAGAACCAATATTCTGAACTGCAGACACGGTAATGTCTATTGGAAATCACTATTTTGATGCTCCCTAGGCACTACAAACTCAATGCATCAAGCTAAGCTCATTATCTCTGATCCCCAGTCTATGCTCCCAATCTGTTTTCTGTTGCCTGTCACAAAATAACTGTTACCCAAGCCAAAGACCTAGAAGTCATAATCTCTGCTTTCTCCCTCCCTCTCCTTGCTTCTCTCTCTCTCTCTCTCTCTCTCTCTCTCACACACACACACACACACACACACACTCATACCTCCCTCTCTAACCACATACAATCATTTACCAAGTCCTCATTTTACTTTCAGGAGAGCTTATGAAACAGATGATCTTTCTCCATCTCCTTTGCCTTCAGTCCAGTTCAAGCCATGATAATCTCTCACCTTGATGATCAGAATAACTTTCACTGACCAACTCCACTTAAGATCTTTCCTACCAATTACTGTCCACACTGTGGCTAGCACGATCTTCCAAACATGAATCACTCTGTAGCGCCTTTCCATTGAGATTAGAATGCAAAGATGAAGTTCATAATGCCACCATGCCATCTCAGTGCACCTCACCATCTCCATCTCCAACTACTCTATCTCCATTTTTTGCCTACCAAGTCCCAGATGCACTGAAATTATGTCATCACTCCAATGTCCATGCTTTTTCTCATCCTTCAGCTTTCATGTGTTTTTTTTTTTTTTCCCATGGTAAGAATACTCACACCACTCCCTGTTCTGATGAACTCTTAGCCTTCAGATCTTCCTTTCTTAGGAAGATTTTTATTGACCCCTAACCTTGGTGAGACTACTTTACTCTTTTCTCTTTGTTTCACTTAGAGCATTTAGCATTATCAGATTATTTTCATACTTATGAGTAGATCTTATCATCCTTTTCTTTGTAGGGGGATGGATACTGATGCACATGTTTAAGAAAATATTTAGTCATTCTTCATTCACTTGTAATAGTGGTCCTCTTCTTGATGTTCATTAATAATTCTCAACTCTATACTTCAACTGAGGCATGTTTAATGGGCAAGACCCCTTTAATTTTTGGTAACAACATGAAGGAACAAGCCAGCACAATTTTAGAATAGAGATTTTTCACAGGAACTTTTCAAACATTTTTTCACTCGTTACAGTAATAAGAATAGTATCTTTCTAGTAAGGTGGGCCATGGTATGACTTTTTTTTTTAAAGATTTTATTTATTTATTCATGATAGTCACAGAGAGAGAGAGAGAGGGGCAGAAACACAGGCAGAGGGAGAAGCAGGCTCCATGCAGGGAGCCCGACGTGGGATTTGATCCTGGGTCTCCAGGATCGTGCCCTGGGCCAAAGGCAGGCGCTAAACCACTGCGCCACCCAGGGATCCCCATGGTATGACTTTTAAAATAATAGCATATCCCTGTATTTTTTCTATATTTTTCACAAGAAATAAAGAAAAAATCATTTAATGAAAACAGTGTTAAAAGATCCATCCAATAGTGGAGAACTCTGGCCAAGGAGTACTCAAATTCTTGGCTTAGGAGGTCCTAAATGATAGGAACTCACCAATAATATTTCCCCAGTCCCATCTCATAACACTCTAACTGTCCATAAATATGGACCTGCACTGGCATTCTCATTCTTTCAGTTCCTCAAATGCAACTTCTCTTTTCTTACACCCATTATCAAGCATTCGCTCAAACTCTAGCTTTGTCTGGAAGGTCAATCCCTTTGTTTCTCTCCTCTATATACTAACCATTTTCAGTAGCAACCATTACATTTTAGGTGATGCTTCTACAAGGAAATCTCTCCTTAAGAAAATGTACTCTTACTTCCAAGGGTATCCAAATTCCATTTGTAGATGAATAAAGCCATTCATTTTTCTTAAAAGATACTGATGGATGTGTTGATACAAAGCTACAAATACTCACCATGAAAGGAGAGCATGATTTTACCTGAATATAAAAATGATTTCTTGCATTAACAACCAATAATCAGGCAAGAAAAAGAAATATATGCTGAGATTTAGGAAAAAATATTAATCATTATTTATGGATTAGTGGTTGTATATGTATAAAAATCCAAAGAATCCATCGACAAGTAATTTAAATTAATAAGAAGTATATAAAGGTTGCTGAACACTGATAATTTGAATTAATAATATATAAAGGTTACTGAATCCAAAGTCAATGTATAAAATTACACTATATTTCTTTATAAAATACACATGATTTTTTAAAACATGTACAATGGTATAGAAAAATCACGTATCTAAGAATAAATCTAGCAAAGGATACAGAGGACCTTCTACACAGAAAACCAGAAGGCATTTAAGAGAAACTGAAGAATAAATGGAAGAAAAAAAACTATGTTCTTTTATAGGAAAATTCAATAATGTGAGTAATTATCTCCAAAAATTTTTCTACATATTCAATGCAATCTTAATAATATTTAAACAGCTCATTTTGTAAGATTTGTTAAGATTAATTACAAATTTATTGCAAAATATAAATGGCTGAAAATAGCCACAACTCTCTTGAAGAATGCAACCAAATGGGAAAACTTGATATATCAAATACAAGACTTACTTTAAAGCTATAGTAATTATGAAAGTTTGATACTAGTGCAGAGTAGACAATTGGGCCAATGAACAGAAATAAAAGCCCAGAAGCACACCTACTCATTTACAAGTTGGGTTTTTCTGTTTTCATTTTTGTTTTCTACAATTCATTTATTTGAAAGAGATAGAGAGCATGTGCAACCCCACAAGTAGGAAAGGCAGAAGAAGAGGGAAAATCTCAAGCAGACTCTGCACTGAGTGTAGAGACCAACACAGAGCTCAATCTCACAACCCTGAGATGATGACCTGAGCCAAAACCAAGAATCAGACCCTTAACCAACAGCGCCACCCAGGCACCCCAAGGACCAGTTGTTACAGGACAATGGTAGTACAACAGGACAATGAGGAAATGGTATTTTTAATAAATGATACTGGAATTGCTGAATATTCATATGAAAAAAATTAAATTTGAACCCTCAGGTTATACCACTCACGGGTATCAATTCTTTATAGATTATAAATGGAATTATAAAAGGCAAAGCAATTCAACTTTTCAAAGTAATATAAAAGAATATTTTCATGACATCAGGTAAAGATTGATTTCTTAATGCCAGCCAATTCATTCATGAATATATTTATATGTGACAGGAGCTCATCTAATTGATGGAAATACATCAGTGAACAGAAAAGATAAATGCTTTTGTGGAGCTTAAACACTACTTACTCTGATTTAGCATTACTTTGTAGGTATATCTGTCTAGATGTATGCTAAATAGTCTACTTTTCTTAGAGTTCAGAAATTTTATCTGAAATTAAGTATAGAACTTTCATTTTATGAATGAGAGAGTATCTTAAGATTTGAGTCTTTATGGAAATTTTTCCTAGTTATTTCCTTGATTATTGATTTCATTCCATCTACTCCAACCCCTCTTTTTCTTTCTTCTGGAATGTCTATATTTGCCCTCCACGTGTATTGTCTTTTTTTTTTTTGCTCAAGTCTATGTATTTGCTGAAAAAAAAAGAACTATATGCATGATCAACTTGAGAGATTTTCCCAGAATACTGTGCTAAAAGACAATGGCTACTCTGTTCCTATTTAGTTTCTCTCTCTTTTTTTTTTTTTTTTAATTTACACCTCAGAGTTTTAGGGATTCAAGAAAATGTTCCTATCTCTTCTCCCTCTTCGTTCCAAACAACCAAACTTTGCCCACAAAATTTGCACACTATGCTTTATGGTTATTATTATTTCTAATTGTTTGTACATTGCTTTTCTTCTGTAGTCATCTTCTTGTTTTAAGACAACAGGATTGGGATCCCTGGGTGGTGCAGCGGTTTAGTACCTGCCTTTGGCCCAGGGCGCGATCCTGGAGACCTGGGATCGAATCCCACGTCGGGCTCCCGGTGCATGGAGCCTGCCTGCTTCTCCCTCTGCCTGTGTCTCTGCCTCTCTCTCTCTCTCTCTCTCTCTCTCTCTCTCTCTGATGTGACTATCATAAATAAATAAAAATTTAAAAAAATAAGACAACAGGATTTTTTCAGTCTAACTAATGTTATGCATTTGTTTTTGAAGGTTCTCTCACTTGTTCCCTGTTTTTTACTGGGCCATTTGATTTGATTTCTCATATTTGTTCTTTTTTTAAGCTCTGATATTTTTCAGAACATTATTAGGAACATTATTAGGTTCCTTTGATCTGTTCATGGTTATGAATTATGGTTTGACAAATTACTCTTCTTAGCTGACTTAGGTTCTCATAATGTTCTGCCTTTTCAATGAATTGTCGATTGGGCTTCTTCCTAGAAGGGTTATGAGGAATAGTGCATATGAGCTGGCCAGCCCCTACTCTAAGACCTATAGAGACATGAGGCAGAGCTCTTTCCACAGGTGCCAAATACTGGAGGCTTTGAAGTGAGGGCCTTCCTACATGGTCTCATGAGAGCTTTCCCTCTACCTTATTCTCAACAGATTCACATTAATTCCAAACTTTAATAAATTTTGCTCTCTTTTATGTGACAGGATTATACATTCTTGATAAATTTTATCTTCTTAGTTGAATTTTTTGGACACACAAAATTAGAAAGCAGAAATCAAAATTAAGTTGCCAACTTCCCAAAATGCTCCTGAGTGCAATGTTGAATCTTGACCTTTCCTTAGCATTATTTCAAAATGGCCTTCTTTTTTTCCCTGCATAGAAACAACAGTGGCAGTTGTACGTTCATCTTACCACGTAAAATTATTATGGTTTGTATTCATGACAAGACAGAGAGATACCTATGAACTTTAGAAGTAATAATAAACAAAAAAAAAAGAGAAAGTAATAATAAATAAACTAAGGGTATGTCAGAAATTGAAGGAAAAGAGGCCTCAGGAGTTGAGTTGAAAAAGCAAGTGAGGGAGCACTGGAAAACATTCTGATCCAGTAAGTGTATTGCTTCTACAAGTGGTAAAAAAAATATGGAACTAATGTTAGAAGCTTTTTAAAAATGCTGTACCTCCTTGAACTGACAGGAAAAGAAAGAAGGAAATGCAATAGTAAAGTCAGTTAGAGTCATATCTTACTAACCAAGAAAAGGTGACAATATTTATAGAAGTCCCAGAAAATTTAAAAGCTCAACGAGAAGAAGCAAGAATATAGGAAGACAAAGCTAGACCAGGATAGGCCACTCTGGGTCCCTGAAGACTTAAGCTCTGGAATAAAACAGCATCTGGTTCAAGAATGAGCTGATCATGATTTTTCTAGCACATGAATATTAAAAAACAATGGGAAACCTCATAAGAAGAACAGATTCACAGATATAAGGAAGTCCAGCACAGTAAGTAGCTGTGATAACCATTTTGGCAAGAGTGGGAGTCCTTGTAATCCCACAGTAGATACAGAGAAACACAAAGAAAAAAAAAACAGGTAATAAGGAGTGTGGAAAATGTTTAGCCCTAACCTATGACTGAAATTTGTTTTTGTTGAATATTATACATCCTGCTCGAAAGAAAGTAGATGTTGTATCCTCAGAAAAAGTATACTCTCCATGCTGCATTTGGGATGATTGGAAAGTATGGGGACAAAGAGGAGATGGAAAGGAAAATGTAGAGGTTTTAGAATACGCATAATAATACTTAGGGGAAGAATGGGATATTGGAAATTTCCAAATTGAGAAAACAAGTCTTTCATAAACCATTCTCAAAAAAATTGTTTATATAAATAAGTTTTGTGTTTGTTTGTTTTCTCACATTGTGTAGGAATCATAGCATCACTCCTAACTTCTTAGAGACTCTCTTGAGTCTGGCTCTAGACAACAAACAATGGGCACAAACGAACAAAGAAAATTTTCAATTTCAAAAACTTGAAACCATCAATCCTTGTTTTTCCTTCCTTGCCCCTCCAAAGATGACATTATATTTCTGTTTAAGAACTATGGCCTGTGATGGCAATGTGCATTTGAACTTCTTTTCGACAAGGGAAACGCTATTGTACAGTGTGGTAGCCACACTTCGTTCCGAGAGCTTATGTGTGTTTTCTAAATTTTATGAATATAGAGTTAGTGTATGTGGTGGGTATTTGTCATTCACTGCAGCCATTCAGCATTTGGATTGATCTTCTTGTTTGAGGAACTTCCCTCCTTATGATCCTACATCTCCCCAAGATAGAAGCCATAAACTCAAGTTCCTGGCTAATTGATCAGTTTTTCCACCGTAATAAAAACTCCAAAATCATAGGGGCTTTCCACAAACATTTTTCATTTATACATCATGTTCTTAGCTGCAGGTAGACTGCTGTGACTCTTATCCACAGGTCTTCTCACCTGGGACACTAGCTTAAGGAGGAGCTCCTCTTTCTAATCTGTTTTTACTGTGGCAGAGGGAAAATATAAAGAAGTGGTGCAAGCACATCTCACACATCTTCTGTAGGGAACTGAAACACTTCCTTAGCTCCCATTCTGATGATTCAAGGCAGTCACATAGCCAAGTCTGTTAATGGCCTAGGGACATATCCTCCACCTATAGGGAGGCACTATGAGTCATAAGGCCATGGATGAGGCTGGACATTGCCTTTACAAGAAAATAGATGGAAACAATAATCCAATCTACTACCATGGGTGAAAGTATGTGATCTAAATGCAATCAATAAGGTAAACCAGCAAGAAGAAGACTCAGAAGCTAATAACATAAAAAAAAAAAAAAAAACCAGATGCCACATTGAACCATACTGGTGAAAATCATTAATAGAAGAATCCATCTTCTAGAGAAAGTAGAGATAGAGATTCTAGTGATAGCTTCTAGTGCCCTTGTTTGGGAGTAAGATCTGAGTTGACCTTGCTCAGTGGAGGGAGCAGTGATATCTCTACCAGAATGAACCTACAGAGTCATTTGATGATGTTCCTGCCTGCATCATCCATGAGCTACCTAATATTCCTTAATAAGTCCTTTTTCTTACTTAATAAGTTTCTTTTTCTGACTAAACTACGTTTCCAGAATTTTCAACTCTTATTATTATTTCTTATCTTATTTCTTATCTTTTTTCTATACCTTATCTCAACTCTATGATTTTCAACTCTTATTATTTTGGCTGCCTGGCACCTGACTCAGTCTTCTGCTACCCACGTCCAAGGCACTAACTTTGGCCAAATATGTCTAAACTCTATCATGCTTTGATAAAGAGACTATACTAATTTAATCTTTTCTAGAAATATACCTTTTTCCATCACCTACTGAATAAACCTATAATTATATAGTTAGCACAAAATATTTTCCCAAAGCAAGATTGTAATTGTATTTTAAAAATAAATTTTTATGCATTGTGGTCATAAAATAATAGCAAGCCTTAAAAAAATTACAGTTGACCCTTTAACAATGTAAGCATTAAGGGCACTAGCCACCCTCTAGGGTTGTTGTATGCACATACAGCTTGCACAGTCAAAATTCCACATTTAACTTTCGACTCCCCTCAAATTTAACTACTAATACCCTACTGTTACCCAGAAGCCTTACTGATAAACAGTCAACCCGTGTTTTGTATATGTATTATATACTGTACTTACAATAAAGTAAGCCAAAGAAAAGATTATTAAGTAAATCATAAGGAAAAGAAAATACATTTATAATAGTGTACTCTAAAAAAGTCTGTGTATAAGTGGACCTGCATAGTTCAAATCTGTGTTGTTCAAGGTCTCCTGTACTTATATATTTAAAACTTTACTTGTGGTAACCATGGCATAACATATAGACTTGTGGAATCACTATGTTATATACCTGAAACTAATGTAACATTGTGTGTCAACTATGCTCCATTAAAAAAACAAAAACAAACAAACAAACAAACAAACAAAACCTAACCCAACAACTTCTGGAGAAAACTAAGTTCAAAACAGCTTATTTAATACAATAAGAGTGCCATTACAATGTACAATAAATTTAGAGAAAACTTTACACTCCTCAATAAATAAACTGAAAAGTAATGCAAGAAACAAGGGGGAAAAAAAGAGAATGACCAAAAGTAAAATAAAGAAAAATACAGTGAGGATAAAATCAGGGGGGAAAAAAAAAGCAAATTAAAATAATCATAAATTAACAGATTCCTTGAATAGAACAATAAGTACCTTTGGCAATAAAGATAAATCTCTCAGAAAAAAAAATAGTGGTAAACACATAATATTAGAGATCACAATCAAGAAAAGGCCTAGAAATGGAGAAAAATAAGTTATACTTTTAATTTGGGTTTCTGGACCCAATTTATCCTGTGAAGGAGTGGGGGTGGTGAACAAGCAATTCTCAGACATTAGCAGAGTGAGATTTCAACTCAATTCTGACACTATTTACCCCAAAATTGCATCAGATCCACAGGTTAAGCATTCAGTCCTACAAGACTGCTGCCCCCGATCTCCACCCCCCCCACACACACACCCCTCCACACACACACCAACAGGTTGTTACCTATACTTCTACCTACTGGCTATAAACCAGAGGTTCCTCTTTGGATTCATTTAATTTGCTAGAGGGGCTCACAAAATTCAGGGGAACATCATACTTACTAGATTACTGGTTTATTATTAAAGCATACAACTCAGGAACAGCCCTATGAAAGAGATACTTGGGGTGAGATACAGGAAGGAGTGCAGAGCTTCCATGCCCTCTCTAGGTGTACCACTCACTCTCCCAGCACCTCCACACAGTTTCTAATCCAGAGCTTTCCCAACCCTGTCCTCTTGGGTTTCTATGGAGGCTTCATTACATAGGCATGACTGATTAAATCACTGGCCATTGGGGACTGATCCAATCTCCAACCCATCTCTCCTCCCCTGGATATCAGAGGCAGGGGGAGAGTATGACTGAAACTTACAACCCTCTAATCATAATATGGGTTCTCCTGGCCATAAGCTCCCATCCTTAGGTGAGGCCCAAAAGTGATCTCATGAACACAACAAAAGACAACCTCACAGCTCTCACCACATAGGAAATTCCAAGGGTTTCAGGAGCTCTGTGCCAAACACAGGAAAGAAGGCCAAATATATATATATTTCTTATTATAAATCACAATTTTACAACTTTGCATACTTATACTTTTATAAATCATAGAAACATTGACATTCTGAGGATAATAACTTACTGAAAGAGGTTAAAAGTTGAAAGAAATCTAAATAGCTATCAATACAATGAACTGTAAAGCTATTTCTTATTTTTTTAATCCAACATAACACTTAATATCAAAACCAATTAACAGTATTTATCTGGCTCAGTTCCTCACCCAACCATCCAGATACCCTTCTGTTAACATATAACTATTTATATAGTTATAGTTATAGTTATATAACTATTAACATTTGCTATTGTCACATATAGTTAAATTTTCATATATAAATACACAAAGCTATAAACATATCTTGGTAACTATAAATAAAAAATAATATACTACATATTTATTTAGTTTTGAAAATATCTCACCCATGTATACATACTGCTATATTCCCATCCATGGCATTTCACAGTGAAGCCACATTGAAGTACATCTTCTTCCTACTACTGCTCCTTTCTTAACCTTCTAAACTTGCTCCCTTCTCTCTACTCCCTGTTCTCAGTCTCTTGGGACAGTGACTCCCCAGTCACTTTCACTTGCCTCCAGTGACATAGGAGCACTTCCAAAAAGTCTCTCCACGTCCTCTAGACAGAATTCTAGGTTTTAGCTTCTAGGCTCCCCATGCTCCTCTATCCCTGACTCTCTTTCCCTGCCTAAGTGAGAGAATTAACAAAGGCCTGTGGCTTTGCTGTTCTATGCTGAGATTTCTTCCCTCTTAGTCTGGGCAGATGGGGGAGGGAGGCCCTAACTTCCCCTACTTGGACTCTGAGGAAATATCAGCCTTGCTTTCTGGAAACTGAAGACCATCTAGAATACTGGAAGAACAGGAAGTCTTATTCTATCATAAAAGGTCCGTAAAGAGACCTTTGAGGTAGAGGGAGTAACTACCCATTGTCTGAGCTGCACTCCTCCTAGCCTCCACGCCTTGCAAATTTTTCTTCCAACTGTTATCCCATTACCATGGGCAACTCTCTCCTACCCTCTAAAGTTTAAGCCTAAGTTTGTATGAAGCTTAGTGAGGCCCCAGGGTTTGTACCAACTTCCTACCCATTCCTTGGCCTTACTTCTTCTATGCCCTCACCTTCTTCCCTGCTTCCCTAATCAGTTCTCAGTCTTTACTTCTCTTATGGTAACATTCCTCACCCACAGCACAGATATCATCTCACAGCTAGCCACTCACCTCATTGTCCTGGTCTGTCTTGGATTCAGGTAGAGGGTTGTGATCTGCAGTTACTGCCCTGGAATGTCTCCAAAACAGAGCCTCGCCTGCACACACATGTCTGCATTTCACAGCAAACAAGGCACCATACGTGAGGCTGGGAAGGACAGCTTCTCTGCAGAGGTGATGGGCTGATAGGCCTTCAAAAGCTTTCTGGCTAGCCTTCCCTTGGTGAACACGAGCCCTCTTCCCCAGCAACTCTGAGCTGCTCCTTTGTCTGGGCCCTTGAGAGTCACTCATGGTCATAGACAATTGGAAGTTACAAATGAAAATGATCTCCTCATTAACTATTTTAATTTCACAGAAGCTCCAGAATACAACCAACTTCATCTTGAGTTCTTGCGAGCAGAGACTGAACGAATGGCTCATAGTTGTAATTCCAACAAAAATAATGTTTAAAATGGCTTCTTTCATTTAGCCCTCTTCTGTTGCAGCAGCCATTTCCCCTGATCAAGGTGAGTAAGCTGATCCGACTGAGACAGCAGTTACCTCTTTTCTTCTTCCTTTGCTCACTGTCCCATTTTTTGCAAGAATTTTCTGGTCCTCACTCTTCAGAATTTCAACTAGGGACTGAGCCCTGACATTAGCATGAGGATCCAGTTATCAGTCCCAACAATGAAATCGTTCAGAACTGGGCTTCAATTGGAGCATTTCCTGGTTTTTCTCCACATGGACAGGATATGCCTTTGCTTATTCAGTAAACACCTAAGTATTAGAAAAAGCACAAGGTGCTGTGAATGCAAAGAAAAACCCAAATCACTACCTTAAGTAGCAGTTTGTGTGTGCACAAGACTAAGCGTATGTCTTTAGGCTAGGGAGGGGTACCAGTCATTTAAAAATTTAAAAATACGTATTTAATGACAGTTTGTGACCAGGCAGTCCACTTCCACTCTATCATATCTCAGGATCTGTTTCTAACCTTTTTGAAAAGTTTTTATTTTACTTCCAGCTAGTTAACAGTGTTATTATTTCAAGTGCACAACATAGTGATTCAACCCTTCCATACAACACCCTGTGCTCTTCAGGAAAAGTGCACTGTTTCTAATTTTTTTTTAAAGATTTTTATTTATTTATTCATGAGAGACACAGATAGAGGCAGAGATGCAGGCAGAGGGAGAAGCAGGCCCCATGCAGGGAGCCCGATGTGGGACTCGATCCCAGGTCCCCAGGATCACGCCCTGGGCTGAAGGTAGGCGCTAAACCGCTGAGGCACCCAGGGACCCCTTCTGTTTCTAATTTTAAAGTGGATTGTGGCAATAAGTGATGAGAAGCTGCCTGCTTAAGTATTAAAGGATAAGAGCTTGCCAGGAAAATGCAGGGGAGTTTTTTCCCTAAGAACCCAGTACGGAGGGAGGAGCAAGATGGCGGAAGAGTAGGGTCCCCAAATCACCTGTCTCCACCAAATTACCTAGAAAACCTTCCAATCATCCTGAGAATCTATGAATTCGGCCTGAGAATTAAAGAGAGACCAGCTGGAATGCAACAGTGAGAAGAGTTCGCGCTTCTATCAAGGTAGGAAGACGGGGAAAAAGAAGTAAAGAAACAAAAGGCATCCAAGGGGGAGGGGCCCGCGAGGAGCCGGGCTGAGGCCGGGGCGAGTGTCCCCAGGACAGGAGAGCCCCGTCCCGGAGGAGCAGGAGCTGCACCGACCTTCCCGGGCGGAAAGGGGCTCGCGGGGAGGTGGAGCAGGACCCAGGAGGGCGGGGATGCCCTCGGGCTCCCTGGGACAGTAACAGAGCAACTGCGCGCCCAGGAGAGTGCGCCGAGCTCCCTAAGGGCTGCAGCGCGCACGCGGGGACCCGGTGGGACCCGGAGCAGCTCGGAGGGGCTCGGGCGGCGGCTCCGCGGAGGGGGCTACACGGCCCCGGGAACAGCTCGGAGGGGCTCGGGCAGAGGAAGAGGCTCCGTGCGGAGGGGGCTGCGCGGTTCCAGGAGCAGCTCGGAGGGGCTCAGGGGCGGTTCCGCGGAGGGGGTTGCGCGGCCCGGGAGCGCGAATCCACCAGCGCAGGCCCCGGAGCACAGGGCGCCAGGACACAGCCCAGGATCCGGCCTCCCCCGCGACAGGCAGAGGCCGGGAGGGCCCAGGACAGCGAGGACGCTCCTGCCCCAGCTGAGCAGATCAGCGGCCCCGCCCGGAGCCTCAGGCCCTGCAGACGGAGTTCCTGCCGGAGCTGAATCCAGGTTTCCAGAGCTGCCCCGCCACTGGGGCTGTTCCTCCTGCGGCCTCACGGGGTAAACAACCCCCACTGAGCCCTGCACCAGGCAGGGGCACAGCAGCTCCCCCAACTGCTAACACCTGAAAACCAGCACAACAGGCCCCTCCCCCAGAACACAGCTAGAAGGACAACTTCCAGGGGGAGCCAAGGGACTTAAAGTACACAGAATCAGAAGATACTCCCCGGTGGTTCTTTTTTTTTGTTTTGTTTTGTTTTGTTTTGTTTTGCTTTTTGATTTGTTTCCTTCCCCCACCCCCTTTTTTTTCTCCTTTCTTTTTCTTCTTCTTTTTTTTTTTTTCGTTTTTTTTCTTCCCTTTTTTTTCTTTCTCTTTTCTTTCCTTCTTTCTCTCCTCTCTTTTTCTCTTTTTCCCAATACAACTTGCTTTTGGCCACTCTGCACTGAGCAAAATGACTAGAAGGAAAACCTCACCTCAAAAGAAAGAATCAGAAACAGTCCTCTCTCCCACAGAGTTACAAAATCTGGATTACAATTCAATGTCAGAAAGCCAATTCAGAAGCACTATTATACAGCTACTGGTGGCTCTAGAAAAAAGTATAAAGGACTCAAGAGACTTCATGACTGCAGAATTTAGAGCTAATCAGGCAGAAATTAAAAATCAATTGAATGAGATGCAATCCAAACTAGAAGTCCTAACGACGAGGGTTAACGAGGTGGAAGAACGAGTGAGTGACATAGAAGACAAGTTGATAGCAAAGAGGGAAACTGAGGGAAAAAGAGACAAACAATTAAAAGACCATGAAGATAGATTAAGGGAAATAAACGACAGCCCGAGGAAGAAAAACCTACGTTTAATTGGGGTTCCCGAGGGCGCCGAAAGGGACAGAGGGCCAGAATATGTATTTGAACAAATTCTAGCTGAAAACCTTCCTAATCTGGGAAGGGAAACAGGCATTCAGATCCAGGAAATAGAGAGATCCCCCCCTAAAATCAATAAAAACCGTTCAACACCTCGACATTTAATTGTGAAGCTTGCAAATTCCAAAGATAAGGAGAAGATCCTTAAAGCAGCAAGAGACAAGAAATCCCTGACTTTTATGGGGAGGAGTATTAGGGTAACATCAGACCTCTCCACAGACACCTGGCAGGCCAGAAAGGGCTGGCAGGATATATTCAGGGTCCTAAATGAGAAGAACATGCAACCAAGAATACTTTATCCAGCAAGGCTCTCATTCAAAATGGAAGGAGAGATAAAGAGCTTCCAAGACAGGCAGCAACTAAAAGAATATGTGACCTCCAAACCAGCTCTGCAAGAAATTTTAAGGGGGACTCTTAAAATTCCCCTTTAAGAAGAAGTTCAGTGGAACAGTCCACAAAAACAAAGACTGAATAGATATCATGATGACACTAAACTCATATCTCTCAATAGTAACTCTGAATGTGAACGGGCTTAATGACCCCATCAAAAGGCGCAGGGTTTCAGACTGGATAAAAAAGCAGGACCCCTCTATTTGCTGTCTACAAGAGACTCATTTTAGACAGAAGGACACCTACAGCCTGAAAATAAAAGGTTGGAGAACCATTTACCATTCGAATGGTCCTCAAAAGAAAGCAGGGGTAGCCATCCTTATATCAGATAAACTAAAATTTACCCCAAAGACTGTAGTGAGAGATGAAGAGGGACACTATATCATACTTAAAGGATCTATTCAACAAGAGGACTTAACAATCCTCAATATATATGCTCCGAATGTGGGAGCTGCCAAATATATAAATCAATTATTAACCAAAGTGAAGAAATACTTAGATAATAATACACTTATACTTGGTGACTTCAATCTAGCTCTTTCTATACTCGATAGGTCTTCTAAGCACAACATCTCCAAAGAAACGAGAGCTTTAAATGATACACTGGACCAGATGGATTTCACAGATATCTACAG
Source organism: Canis lupus baileyi (assembly GCF_048164855.1). NCBI lineage: Eukaryota > Metazoa > Chordata > Mammalia > Carnivora > Canidae > Canis > Canis lupus. Next base: position 24,714,719 of record NC_132860.1, read on the forward strand.
AACTTTACATCCAAACTCAACTGAATACACATTCTTCGCAAGCGCACATGGAACTTTCTCCAGAATAGACCACATATTGGGACACAAATCGGGTCTGAACCGATACCAAAAGATTGGGATTGTCCCCTGCATATTCTCGGACCATAATGCCTTGAAATTAGAACTAAATCACAACAAGAAGTTTGGAAGGACCTCAAACACGTGGAGGTTAAGGACTATCCTGCTAAAAGATAAAAGGGTCAACCAGGAAATTAAGGAAGAATTAAAAAGATTCATGGAAACTAATGAGAATGAAGATACAACCGTTCAAAATCTTTGGGATGCAGCAAAAGCAGTCCTAAGGGGGAAATACATCGCAATACAACCATCCATTCAAAAACTGGAAAGAACTCAAATACAAAAGCTAACCTTACACATAAAGGAGCTAGAGAAAAAACAGCAAATAGATCCTACACCCAAGAGAAGAAGGGAGTTAATAAAGATTCGAGCAGAACTCAACTAAATCGAGACCAGAAGAACTGTGGAACAGATCAACAGAACCAGGAGTTGGTTCTTTGAAAGAATTAATAAGATAGATAAACCATTAGCCAGCCTTATTAAAAAGAAGAGAGAGAACACTCAAATTAATAAAATCATGAATGAGAAAGGAGAGATCACTACCAACACCAAGGAAATACAAACGATTTTAAAAACATATTATGAACAGCTATACGCCAATAAATTAGGCAATCTAGAAGAAATGGACGCATTCCTGGAAAGCCACAAACTACCAAAACTGGAACAGGAAGAAATAGAAAACCTGAACAGGCCAATAACCAGGGAGGAAATTGAAGCAGTCATCAAAAACCTCCCAAGACACAAGAGTCCAGGGCCAGATGGCTTCCCAGGGGAATTTTATCAAACGTTTAAAGAAGAAATCATACCTATTCTCCTAAAGCTGTTTGGAAAGATAGAAAGAGATGGAGTACTTCCAAATTCGTTCTATGAAGCCAGCATCACCTTAATTCCAAAGCCAGACAAAGACCCCACCAAAAAGGAGAATTACAGACCAATATCCCTGATGAACATGGATGCAAAAATTCTCAACAAGATACTGGCCAATAGGATCCAACAGTACATTAAGAAAATTATTCACCATGACCAAGTAGGATTTATCCCTGGGACACAAGGCTGGTTCAACACCCGTAAAACAATCACTGTGATTCATCATATCAGCAAGAGAAAAACCAAGAACCATATGATCCTCTCATTGGATGCAGAGAAAGCATTTGACAAAATACAGCATCCATTCCTGATCAAAACTCTTCAGAGTGTAGGGATAGGGGAACATTCCTCGACATCTTAAAAGCCATCTATGAAAAGCCCACAGCAAATATCATTCTCAATGGGGAAGCACTGGGAGCCTTTCCCCTAAGATCAGGAACAAGACAGGGATGTCCACTCTCACCACTGCTGTTCAACATAGTACTGGAAGTCCTAGCTTCAGCAATCAGACAACAAAAAGACATTAAAGGCATTCAAATTGGCAAAGAAGAAGTCAAACTCTCCCTCTTCGCCGATGACATGATACCCTACATAGAAAACCCAAAACTCTCCACCCCAAGATTGCTAGAACTCATACAGCAATTCGGTAGCGTGGCAGGATACAAAATCAATGCCCAGAAGTCAGTGGCATTTCTATACACTAACAATGAGACTGAAGAAAGAGAAATTAAGGAGTCAATCCCATTTACAATTGCACCCAAAAGCATAAGATACCTAGGAATAAACCTCACCAAAGATGTAAAGGATCTATACCCTCAAAACTATAGAACACTTCTGAAAGAAATTGAGGAAGACACAAAGAGATGGAAAAATATTCCATGCTCATGGATTGGCAGAATTAATATTGTGAAAATGTCAATGTTACCCAGGGCAATATACACGTTTAATGCAATCCCTATCAAAATACCATGGACTTTCTTCAGAGAGTTAGAACAAATTATTTTAAGATTTGTGTGGAATCAGAAAAGACCCCGAATAGCCAGGGGAATTTTAAAAAAGAAAACCATAGCTGGGGGCATCACAATGCCAGATTTCAGGTTGTACTACAAAGCTGTGGTCATCAAGACAGTGTGGTACTGGCACAAAAACAGACACATAGATCAATGGAACAGAATAGAGAATCCAGAAGTGGACCCTGAACTTTATGGGCAACTAATATTCGATAAAGGAGGAAAGACTATCCATTGGAAGAAAGACAGTCTCTTCAATAAATGGTGCTGGGAAAATTGGACATCCACATGCAGAAGAATGAAACTAGACCACTCTCTTGCACCATACACAAAGATAAACTCAAAATGGATGAAAGATCTAAATGTGAGACAAGATTCCATCAAAATCCTAGAGAAGAACACAGGCAACACCCTTTTTGAACTCGGCCATAGTAACTTCTTACAAGATACATCCACGAAGGCAAAAGAAACAAAAGCAAAAATGAACTATTGGGACTTCATCAAGATAAGAAGCTTTTGCACAGCAAAGGATACAGTCAACAAAACTCAAAGACAACCTACAGAATGGGAGAAGATATTTGCAAATGACATATCAGATAAAGGGCTAGTTTCCAAGATCTATAAAGAACTTATTAAACTCAACACCAAAGAAACAAACAATCCAATCATGAAATGGGCAAAAGACATGAACAGAAATCTCACAGAGGAAGACATAGACATGGCCAACATGCACATGAGAAAATGCTCTGCATCACTTGCCATCAGGGAAATACAAATCAAAACCACAATGAGATACCACCTCACACCAGTGAGAATGGGGAAAATTAACAAGGCAGGAAACAACAAATGTTGGAGAGGATGTGGAGAAAAGGGAACCCTCATACACTGTTGGTGGGAATGTGAACTGGTGCAGCCACTCTGGAAAACTGTGTGGAGGTTCCTCAAACAGTTAAAAATAGACCTGCCCTACGACCCAGCAATTGCACTGCTGGGGATTTACCCCAAAGATACAGATGCAGTGAAACGCCAGGACACCTGCACCCCGATGTTTCTAGCAGCAATGTCCACAATAGCCAAACTGTGGAAGGAGCCTCGGTGTCCAATGAAAGATGAATGGATAAAGAAGATGTGGTTTATGTATACAATGGAATATTACTCAGCTATTAGAAATGACAAATACCCACCATTTGCTTCAACGTGGATGGAACTGGAGGGTATTATGCTGAGTGAAGTAAGCCAGTCGGAGAAGGACAAACATTATATGTTCTCATTCATTTGGGGAATATAAATAATAGTGAAAGGGAATATAAGGGAAGGGAGAAGAAATGTGTGGGAAATATCAGAAAGGGAGACAGAACGTAAAGACTGCTAACTCTGGGAAACGAACTAGGGGTGTTGGAAGGGGAGGAGGGCGGGGGGTGGGAGTGAATGTGTGACGGGCACTGGGGGTTATTCTGTATGTTAGTAAATTGAACACCAATAAAAAAAATAAAAAATAAATCTAAACAAAAAAAAAAAAAAAAAAGGAACCCAGTACGTGCAGCCTGAAGCCGAGAGGTCACTCATCTTACAGAAACTGCATGTGTGCCCAGGCCCGAGGCTACACTGGGACACAGAACCAAACGCGACTGACCTCACAGGCTGCTGAGTTTAACACAGAAAACTGTCAAAGGAACAGCATTAGGTCCGGGGCTATTCCCTGGAAGGAACAAGGCTCGCTCTGCAGAGTCTTTAGACAGCCAGAGCGGAAGCCTGAGACCGAGGGCGTCCCTTGGGTCAAGAGTCAGCAGGGCCTCTCCTAATGCAGGGCTCGAGCGCTCATCGGGGAGCCGAAACGCTTCCGTCTGTCGTGGGACTAAGTCCCGGGACCCTTCACAGCTTCAGTGACTCCGAGCCGCAGAAGGAGCCAGAAAAACCCACGTAGCAGAGAAAAGGTATTGGCACGCCGAGAGCCAATCTCCGATTGGCTAGGGTTGTCTTGATCCCTGTCTGTGATTGGCTGCTCCCTCAAAGACGCCGGCGGGCGAGGCCAGTGCCCCGCCCTGCCCGCTGCTCATTGGCTCCGGTCATGTGGGCGAGGCCTGGGAGGCCTGAGGGAGAGGCGGAAGAGCCGGCCGTGGGGAGCCCTCGCCTTCCGGCAGACGGTAAGCGCTGCGGGGTTTTGGCCGGGCGTCTAGGCCGCCGGGGCGCTCGGCTGTGGGAACCCGGCGTCCCCACTTTCGGTTTCCGCCGCTGAGGCGGGAAGTGCGTTCTGAAGTCGGAGGTCGTGCAGGCTCACTCTCTTCTGCTCCCCGTCGTGTGGCGAGGAGGTTACCATCCCCCCGCGCCCCGAACCCCCGGGGCCACCGCCTCCCTCGCCCCTCTCTCCGCGGCGGTCTCTCCTCTCGAGGCTTTTCCCCACGCCGTCTCCTGCGTCAGATGTCTTTTCCAGACGAGCCCCCCACCCTGGCAAAGGCAAGATCGAAGCAATTAAACGTTTAATAATTACGGTTTTGTCAAAGTAATTTATGTATAATAATAGTAAATCAATAAAGCTGGTCTTATATGGAATAGCAATAGTAGCTACCAGCCCCTAAGTTCTTCTTGCAGAGGCCACCACTTTGAACTTTTTCATGTTTAAATCTTTGCCTCAGAAACCTAAAAATACGCTTTTGCTGCATTTCCTGATTTATCATTTTAATGTTTCTTTACCTCACCTCCCTACTATCACCGTCTTCGCAGTTTTCGGTTTCTAGTCACATTCCCTTACTGATGTTTGTAGCTTTAAATCACGGATATCAACTTCTCTCATGTCGACTTTATGTGGTAGCTCTTGGTGCCCTGCTGTACTAACCTACTATCAGATCTCAACGTTTATGCTTAATTGTTTCATATTCAAAAAAAAAATGCTAAAGGAACCCTTCTTCTTGATGTTAGGGATATAGTAGTGAACAAAGTAAGAGAATAGCCTTATCATGAAGCTTCCAGAGTGGGAAGTGAGATAATAAACGTGTGTGCCTCAAATGATGTTAAGAGCAGGATCACGGAGAAGTCATTTCAACCTGTGAAAACAGCAGGAACCCGGTTGGAGTAGAATAAATGGCCGTGGGGTCTGCAAGAAAGTGTGGAAGTTTCTCTCCTTGCTTAACTGGGCACAGTTGCTGTTTTAGGATTGAAGAGAGAGAGCTTCCCTATTGGACTGATGGCGAGAACCAGGTGAGGCCCTCAGTAGGTTAGGCATTTCACAAAACTACTTTTTAGGACACTGGATCCCACAGTTTGGCAGTGATAGTGAGAGGTGGAAAATCAGGGGATAGGTCAGTGAGAAGGAATGACCTGCTGCTGGCCTGTAACAGAGTCCTGCAAAATCTTCATACTACTCCAGTTTCTTCAGGAAGCCTATTGGATTACCCTAAATTACAGTGATTTCTCTCTCTTGAATTTTTATTCTACCTTGAAGCTAGAGAGGTTAAGTAATTTGCCCAAGATACAAGGGTAAAGCCCAGGACCAAGAATCTGTAAAATGAAAACAATACAATAATGGTTTCCATTGAGGGTTGTGAAATAAACTGAGTTAATCTGTATTAAGGCCGCAGAATAGTGCCTGCTGCACAATGTAAGCGCTTAAGGAATCTTTGCTATTGTTGTTATTACTGTATAATATGCTGTCAGTTACCTAACAAGTTTTAAAAGCATTTTGGGTCTAGAAGCTATCTCCTATGTTTAGGTGGTTTATTCATTCAACAGATATTCGACAACAACAGCGTGGCAGGCACGCTGTTTAGGTGCAGAGGATGCCTCTGTGACCAAGACCAATATGGCTCTTCCCTTTATAGATTCTAGCAATTTAACACAAACTTGGAAAGTGAACAAAGAAATATTGTCTACTGAGCCAAGAGTCTGCTATTGATCATTCAAGTTCCACATTATGTCTGTCCCTGGCAAAAATCTCAGGTTTCTTGCTGGGGTAATGACTTCATCAATGTGGGTTTGACTGTGATCAGTTGACCTGTGTTTTTATTTTCCAATGGGTGTTATTTCATCTCTGCTTTTGAATATATCACTGAAGGCTGAGGAGAGTGTCTTGGCATCTTAGTGAATGTTAGTGCCAGGAAATGGGCAGGGGTTTAGAGCATGTGGAGGAAGTATTGCTAGTTCCCTTATACTATATACTTAAGTGTGCAGCACAAGAAAACAAACAGCATATGAGCAATGGACTTCTGGCATATTACCTTTTCTGAACCTTAAAGTATATAAACATATAAGCATACTAGAGAGTAATGCTAGGGGTATTCCTGGCCTTATTTTGGATACTGAAGCACCACATTTTGTGAGACGTTTCCCAAGCTCAAGAGAAATAATGCTGATTTGGAGAGTGTGATTAAAGTAGCATGGGAATGGTCTGGTAAGCAAACTCAGGACAGTCAGAGATAACCTAGTTGATGAAAACTGAAAACTCCTAATATCCACTCATGTAAGCATCCCCAGATGTCTCTACAATGGTATGAATAATATGACCCAGTCAGAACTTCAGCTGGGGGGCCACCTGGGTGGCTCAGTGGTTGAACGGATACCTTTGGCTCAGGTCATGATCCCTGGGTCCTAGGATTGAGTCCTGTATGAGGCTCCCTGTGGGGAGCCTGCCTCTCTCTCCCTATGTCTCTCATGAATAAATAAACAAAATCTTTAAAATATATATACATAAGTGCTGGCCTTCCCAACTGAAGTTCTTTTTTTTTTTTTTAAGATTTTATTTATTTATTCATAAGAGATACAGGGAGACAGGCAGAGACATAGGGAGAGGGAGAGGCAGGCTCCCCACAGGGAGCCCCATACAGGACTCAATCTTAGGACCCAGAGATCATGACCTGAGCCAAAGGTAGATGCTCAACCACTGAGCCACCCATGTATCCCCAACACATATATTAAACAGAGTCAGTAAAAGATCCAAAGGAGAAAGTTGCTTTTTTCAGTCACTAATTATTCCTTTGCTCTTCAACAGAAGAACATTTTTATCTTACTTGTTTTTGTTTTTGTTTTCTTCTCAGCCTTGACTACTTCTGCCTGGCTTTATTCATGTTTTGAGGAAGGAGTAAGAAGGAGCCATGGATCCTGCAGCATTGGTGGAAGCCATTGTGGAAGAAGTGGCCTGTCCCATCTGCATGACCTTTCTAAGGGAGCCTGTGAGCATCGACTGTGGCCACAGCTTCTGCCACAGCTGTCTCTCTGGACTATGGGAGGTCCCAGGAGAATCCCAGAACTGGGGTTATACCTGTCCCCTCTGCCGGGCTCCTGTCCAGCCAAGGAACCTGCGGCCTAATTGGCAGTTGGCCAATGTTGTAGAAAAAGTTCATCTGCTGGGGCTACATCCAGGAATGGGGCTGAAGGGCGATGTGTGTGAGCTCCACGGGGAACAGCTGAAGATGTTCTGCAAAGAGGATGGCCTGATCATCTGTGAGACCTGCAGCCAGTCCTCTGAGCATGAGGCCCACAGTGTTGTGCCCATGGAGGATGTCACCTGGGAATATAAGGTGGGAGATGGAGGCCAGCCACCCCAGTCTCTCCCCTGCCCCGTTCTTGGCTATCTCTAAATCAAGGACTTGACCAGGAATCCCAGGGACTATAAATGAGAGCTGATTCCTTTGGCTCCTCATACCCACAGATCCTGGGGACCTGATGCAGTGAGCCACACCTCTCCTTGCATTTCCTTCTTTCCCACTTCACACCCCTTCCCTGATCCCAGGATGGCTTAATGTATAATCCAAACATGCTTTCCATATTGAGAATTTGAAGGAAACCAACTTGGTTTAGCTGGGGTTCTTAGTGCCATGGATGAGTTCATGCTACTCTCATCAGCTTCCAGCTTGCTCTTTTCTCAGATGTCCATACTGAATATCTTTATCAGATTCATTATCCCAGTGATTCCGTGATCCCCTGATCTAGTACTTACTGGTCTTAATTCTCTTTCTCAAAGTTGAGAATAGAAGGTCACAGTGTAAGACAAATTCTTTGAATTAGGTGTTTTCCTATGCAAGAGTAATGTTTAAAAATTTAGATGTATTTACTTATTTTATTTCAAGTTTTAAAATAGGGAGGCAGTGAAATATAGGTATAGCAGTTAGAGAGCTGGGTTAAATCCCAGTCCAACCATTAACTAGCTGAATGACTGGGTAGTTCACTCACTAAGCCTCAGTTTCCTTATCTATAAGATAGGGATAATACTCAAGGGATTGTGAGCACTAAATGTAGTAGTTTAGTGCTAAAGCTACGTGTGGCACCTGGTAATTCTTTAATGAAATAGTTAATATTTTTATCAGAACACTTTATGCTTTCCAGCAATAAACTCTTGTAGTATTCTAGGATAGTGCTTCTTTAATACATGTGTGGACCACTGGAGGGTCTCGCTAAGTTCAGGCTCTCATTCAGTAGGTCTAGGGTGAGGCTGGGGTTCTGCATTTCTAGCAAGCTCTCTGGTAATATGGATGCTGTTCACTCACTTGGACCACACTTTGAATAACAAGGTATAAGAGGCCATGAGATAACAGGGCAGGTAAGGATAAAAATAAATGTGGAGGGGCAGCCCGGGTGGCTCAGCGGTTTAGTGCCGCCTTCAGCCCAGGGCCTGATCCTGGAGACCAGGGATCAAGTCCCATGTCAGGCTCCCTGCATGGAGCTTGCTTCTGCCTCTGCCTGTATCTCTGCCTCTCTCTCTCTCTCTCTCTCTCTCTTTCTCTTTCCCTCCCTCCCTCTCCCCGCCGTGTGTCTATTAATAAATAAATAAAATCTTTAAAAAATAATAATAATAAACATGGATGGGAATATCTAAGATTGGAAATGGACCTTTTCTTCTACTTTACAGAAACTTAGAAACTGTGGAAGTTGAAATGATTGTGGAGAGCCGCCCTGGATGTCATCTGGGCAGAAATCACTCTCCTCTGTGGCACTCCTTTTTCTTCCAGCATTCATTCTGACCCATTGCCCAAGGGACACTTGTTTTCCCATCGCCTGCCAACACTAGGAAGCCTCATCATCAACCTGGGCTGACTAAAATGTCCTCACAAGGTGTTTATTTCTTTCAGTGGAAACTCCACGAGGCTCTGGAACATCTGAGGAAAGAGCAAGATGAGGCCTGGAAGCTGGAAGTTGATGAGAGGAAACGAACTGCCAACTGGAAGGCAGGTTGCCACCTGGGGGAGGGAGGCTATATGGTCCCTGTGTTCTCCTGGAGCTGGCCTGTGGTAGCTTCCTCTTCTTTGTCTCTGTAAGAGAGAATATGGTGTTGAAGTCAGAGAGCCCAAGGTTCTCCAGCCAGTATTCTCTATCAAGTGCATGGCCTTAGGAAGCTATGTGCCCTCTCAGTTCCAGCTGCTTTTTAATGATAAAGGGATAACCTCTAGGTTTATGTCCTCATATATGAGAAAGGAGAACTATGTGATTCAGGTATACATTAGCTCACAGTGGTAACACTTAGGTAATGCTTAGTAAAACGTGGTTTCTGTTTCACTTTCCCCAGGTGGATCATTTTTACTAAAAGTTAAGTTATTAAAATATTGGAAAATCAACTCTGTAATAAATTTCAGGACCATAATTGCCAAACCATCAGACTTTGATCCATAGAGGATAACATAGAGCCAGTCTAATTAAGCATATTGAATTGATATGATATCAGTAAGGAACAAAACTCACAGTGTAGTTAAGTTACATTGCCTTAGAGGCTTACGTGTCATCCTTCTGGTCATTGTTCTAACAATAGAATATATGATTCTGAAAATAGAAAATAATCTAGAGCATATAGTACCAAGATACTATCCTGGGCCTTACTAGGGTCATTAAGAGTAGTGATAGGGACCCAGAAGTATGTACTGGAGCTCTGGGAACAGAGGTAGGCAAAACAGTATCTTTTTCTTGGCTTCTGTGGTGCTGGATACACGATTGGTACCAAAACATTCCAGAGTGTGTGTGTGTAAGCAAGTGCCAGTGTACTCAGTCCTGGGTGGCTCTTACAAGTACAGTGTCAGTGCTGATTTCTGGCCCTGGCTCTACAGATACAGGTAGAAATCCGAAAGCAGAGTATTACATGGGAGTTTGAGAAATACCGGAGATTACTAAAGAAAAAACAGCCACCAGGTCGGCAACTGGAAGTAGAAGCAGCTGCAGCTCTGGCCAGCCTGGAGCAGGAAGAGGGGGAGACCATGCAGAAACTAGAGCAGAATCACAATGAGCTCATCCAGCAGAGACAGGCGCTGTGGAAGATGATTGCAGAGCTGGAAGAGAGATCTCAGAGGCCTATCCACTGGATGCTACAGGTAGATGGTGTGTTTTTCTGAGAACTCTTGGATGAGAGCTGAAGATGGTATGGGACTTCAGGAGAGGATTAGCTAGTCTTTGGTGGGGTCTGTCAGCACTCTGCCCACCAGATAATGGTCCCATATACTGCCCCCTGCTCTCTCTGCTCTATCCTTGGCATGGCCTTTTGTAGCCTTATGTAGACGAGATGGCACTCGGGCAGCTCTGGCATAAGACCAGTCCCTCCCCTCTGGCCTGGGAGTCAGGCTGAAGCCTGAAGTCAAGCAGTCCAGCCTTGCTCTGTGCCTCTCTTTCCCTCAGAGAAACACCTTCCCAGAGCTCAGTGTTGTCTGGTCCCTCTGACGAATGGTAAATACTCATGTGCTGCTTTTTGTTGTTGTTCTCCTTCCAGGGTATTGAGGAAGTCTTAAACAGGTATGTTCCCATCCTTATAGCCCCTACGCACCCCTATAAGGAATAGTGGGGCCTGACCAGAGGCAGAAATGGGGAGGGAACATAAACCCAGTATGCACAGAAGAGTGGCTACTGATGGATAAGCATCATCTTTCATTGTATTTGCTAAAGATGCTGTGTTCATGAATCTTTTTCCTTCTTTGTATTTGGTCAAATTCATTGCAAGTATCACTCATAAAAATTTCAGGTAAAGTTATAAAACGTGCAGTCTCAAGTAGATTGCCCAAGAAAGGGAAAAAAAGGCCACAGGTATTTCCATTCCTGCTCTAGCTGAGTATGGCCTGCCTTCTTTGTGGCACACTATTTCCTCTCCCATTGCCAAATGCACATCTAACTCTCCCCCCAGCACAGGAATGTGAGTATTCTCACTGTGCCACACACCATTCAGGCACAGTCAGATGGTCATCACATCTCTGCTTTACCTGGTGTTGCTAGGGATGGGTACCCCATTAACTATCTCTCTGGCCAACCTTGACATTCCTATAGTAAGGGAAGGTCCATGTGGCAGAACCAGGACTTCTGGCCCCAAGACGTTACCCCTTCTCTGCCAGGAGCAAGTCTTGGAGTCTGCAGAGGCCAGAAACAATCTCCCTGGAGCTGAAGACAGACTGCCGAGTGCTGGGGCTAAGAGAGATTTTGAAGACATATGCAGGTAATGAAAGCTAGGAAAGGTTATGGTGGGCAGTGAGAGGGACCTCTTCTAGAGAATGAAAATGGTTCGGTGCCCTTTAGATGCCCCAGCTTTCCCTAGTCCTGCTCATCTGTGAGAAACCTGTGGCTGTGTTTACCAGAAAGACACACCCATGCCCTCTGCTGTGTGTCAGTATCACCAACCGGGGTCTTTTTCCCTAGCTGATGTGCGCCTGGATCCAGACACCGCCTATTCTCGCCTCGTTGTGTCTGAGGACAGAAAATGTGTGCACTATGGAGACACCAAGCAGAATCTACCAGACAATCCTGAGAGATTTTACCGCTACAATATCGTCCTGGGAAGCCAGTGCATCTCCTCAGGCCGGCACTACTGGGAGGTGGAAGTGGGAGACAGGTCAGAATGGGGCCTGGGAGTGTGTAAGGAAAATGTAGACCGGAAGGAGGTGGTCTATTTATCTCCCCACTACGGATTCTGGGTGATCAGGCTGCGGAAGGGAAAGGAGTACCGAGCAGGCACCGATGAATACCCTCTCCTGTCCTTGCCAGTCCCTCCCCGCCGGGTGGGGGTCTTCTTGGATTATGAGGCCCATGATATCTCCTTCTACAATGTGACTGACAACGGCTCCCACATTTTCACTTTCCCTCACTATCCCTTCCCTGGACGTCTCCTGCCCTACTTTAGTCCTTGCTACAGCATTGGAGAAAACAACACGGCTCCTCTGGCCATCTGCCCCTTGGATGGGGAGGACTAAGAGGGACACCATCCTAGCTAGAGGCCGTGAAAGTTTTGCCTGGCCCACTAGGGCCTTGGAGGGCCCTGCCACCAATAAGGATCCCCTTGAACTGAGCTGAGTCTAGGATTCAGGGTGTCCTCTGCCTGACCCCATAGTCTACTGCTACTGGGCCAAGATCTCTCACTAAATTACTCAAGTGAAAAAGCTGAGGCTCAGTCAGATGAGCATGGCATCCCTGGGAGGGAAGCACAATGGGGCTGAGAGCGAGGATCAGAGCAGTGGTAAGATAACATGTTGGTGTAAGAGTCAGGACTCTGTCCTTTCTGTAGCTCATGCTCCTCTAAGCCCAGTCCTTGTTGGGTGCCATGATGAAGTCAGTCAAGACGATTGAAGTAGATCCAGCCTACAGGAGACCCTTTGCATAAGGCTTACCGAAAAGCCAAAAGATAGAACTGTTCATGTCCAGAGCTGGCTGCTGTCCTGATACCAATAAAGGATGCTCTGCCTGAGGTTTGCTGCTATTGAGCAACCCTTTTTGAACCCAACTCTGATCCCCTTAACTAGAGAAATGCCTTGCAACATTGCCCAGGCCACCTCAGTGTGCATCTTCTCTCTGAACAGAAGCTGGTAAAATCACTCTCTCTCAGACTCTTAAGAAACCTGTGTTCTGGCTTGCCCTTTTCTCCAAGTGTCAGGATCAGAAAACCCATGAGTCTTATTGTTGTGTTCATTTTACGGATGAAGAAACTGAGGTGGCCTTAGTGCAGTAAGTTACTTCTCACAAAACTGTTGAAAGAAGATTCAAATGAAACAGGATGGACAAACTTGCTTCTCAGGTCCCCTGTCTGCGTATCATTCATTGTGGTTGGGTCTGAAACATCCCACATGCTGGAAGGGTTTTAGGTGTCCTCAGTGGGAAAATTGGTATAGTAATTGCAGACTCTCCTACCTCACAGGATTATTGTGAAGATCTCAGATCCATCCTGTACTTTTGTCCCTTTCTCAGGGATGAAGGAAGGTAGGCTGTGGATTTCACCTGCGGTAGCCTTCCTGCCTCACCTTAGAGCTAGCATATTTAGAGCAGTGCCTTTGTTTCTTAGAACTTCTGCGGACAGTCTCAGCCATTTAGAGAGAAAGGTGCCCATGCCAGTGGTAGGCTCTGGGCCACAGTGATATGTTGTACAACTGTTATATGTGTCTGTGTTTAGATTAGAATGAGGACTGTGACATCAGGCTAGATAATGGAAATAATAAAAAGGAAAATGTAAAACAGATGCACTGGAAAGAAGGCTCATCCACAAGCTAGTTGGACTAAACTTTGGATCTTTTTGTCACCAAGGAAATCTTCATGGCTCTGGTATCTATATAATATTCTGCCTTTCTCTCTTCTAAATCTATGACAGAAGAAGAACAAGACACAAAAATCCAGCTTAGGAGCCATACGTTATAATGAAAGGGAATTAAAACTATATCTGGGCTGTTGGCCTTAAGAGTGACAGTTATGTGTGCCAAAAATAATTCATTACAGGATTTAAGAGTATGACGTCAGAATGCTTGTGCCTGGAGACAAATTGCAAGGCAAACATGTGGAAACCAGTGGCCTTGCCTGTTGCGAGGGGCTATGATGGGTACATCACGTGTTGTCACCATGATGCTGTGGAACACAACTTCTGATGTGGTTTAAGCTTGAAGGTAGTGACTGTGGAGTCAGGATTGAGCAGCAAAATAGATACTAGGTCAGCTACAGGCAGAAGCAAAGTAATTCCTGTAATAAAGAATAGCAGAAATTGTCTTTCTACTTTAATTGTATTGGTTGTTCATCTTTGGAGGAAATAAAACAGGCTAAAATGAAGAAATAAATTCATTCTGCCCACCATCCTTCCAAGTTGCATTAACAAAGGGGGAGAAGCATTAACAAAGGGGGAGAAGTTTCCATTTTCTGCTTCAAGAAGAATGAACTGGTAAGTCACAGACCTGGTCTTGGCAAAAGGTTGAGCTGAGCTAACCTACATTAAAAGGACCACTCTGTATGGGGAGACACCCTGGGGAATTATTTATAGACTTGAGAAATCGATTTTTTTAAGATTTTATTTATTCATGAGAGATGCTCAGAGAGAGGCAGACACATAGGCAGAGGGAGAAGTAGGCTACCTGTGGGGAACCTGATGTGAGACTAAATCCCAGGACCCTGGGATGATGACCTGAGCCAAAGGCAGACACTCAACCACTGAGCCACCCAGGTGCCCTGAGAAATCCAACTTTTATGAAGTTCTCCCAGTTATGTCCATGGACACTTAGCGGAAGAGGCTAGGGACCAAATCAGTGTTTAGTATGGTTTTACTAGGACAAATCCTGGAATCTCTTAGAAAAAGGATTATTAGGTTTTTGGGGAGGGTTTTTTGTTTTTGTTTTTGTTTTACATTTATAAGCTGATGGTGCTATGATTACTTGTGAGAAGTACAAGGTTAAACACTGTTTATTTCATATTGCCTGATTTTTAGGACCAGGCAACAATCTTGAAGTTCTTAAGTATATGAAATCTGTTTCTCTAGAATAGTTGCTTATACTTCCTTTTTAAGAATCTTATTTGTCTGGTGTGTATAAATATTTAAGTGAGGGACCTTTCATTCTCATGCCTAGAATCAAAACAAAAATAAGCTCTTCTTGTCTCATAGGGACATGAACAACTGGATGGTACTTAATTATATTTTTGTTTAAAAAAAATGATTCAGGGGCAGCCCGGGTGGCTCAGCTGTTTAGCACCTGCCTTCAGCCCCAGGGCGTGATCCTGGAAACCCGGGATCGAGTCCCACAAGCGTGAAACCTGCTTCTCCCTCTGCCTGTGTCTGCCTCTGTGTGTGTGTGTGTGTGTGTGTGTGTGTGTGTGTGTGTCTCATGGATAAATAAATAAAATCTTTAAAAAATAAAAATAAAATACTGATTCAATGGGTAATTACAAAAGTGTTCCAGAAAGGGAGGAAGCAGGTGGTCATGCAGAGGGTAGAATGTCTGCACCACTCCCTGGAATACTTAGGGTATCTCCTCCATCTTGGTGAGATCACTTACTACAAGGCAGGGATGAGCTTTGCCCATCCTTATTTCACTAGCAGAAAAACAAGGTGTGCAATGCCTGAGCTGTGAGGTGAAAGACTGTGAAAGGAGAAAATAAATAGTCCTGCAGAGAGACAGGGAAAATTCTTGGACTCTCCATAGGAAATACAGTCTCCCATTTTTCAAACAAAATTGATTTTAATCTAAAATCCAAACACAGAATCTGTGTGAGTCCCAGACTCTGGGATATATTACTTAGTGTAATAGGACTGGGGTGGTATCTGATCTATTGGGAGAGGCACAGGATTTTCTGTCTTGGGATAGCCATGGCAGGAAACTAGTTTACTTTGGAAGTATGTAATTCAATATCTGAGTGCTAACAGTGGGTCCCAGCTAGTTTCAGGGAATACCAGTGTAAATGAAACACAAAGCAGAGCAGATTTCTGAGGGAAATACTGGGAAGGAATTTCTGTTTTGAGTGCAGGGTGAATTATGCCTTTGTTACTTTACATCAGATTCTTTTTTTTTTTTTTTTTTTTTTTTTTTTTTTTTTTTTTTTTTCTTTTTTTTTTTTTTTTATTTTTTTTTATTGGTGTTCAATTTACTAACATACAGAATAATACCCAGTGCCCGTCACCCATTCACTCCCACCCCCCGCCCTCCTCCCCTTCTACCACCCCTAGTTCGTTTCCCAGAGTTAGCAGTCTTTACGTTCTGTCTCCCTTTCTGATATTTCCCACACATTTCTTCTCCCTTCCCTTATTTTCCCTTTCACTATTATTTATATTCCCCAAATGAATGAGAACATATAATGTTTGTCCTTCTCCGACTGACTTACTTCACTCAGCATAATACCCTCCAGTTCCATCCACATTGAAGCAAATGGTGGGTATTTGTCATTCCTAATAGCTGAGTAATATTCCATTGTATACATAAACCACATCTTCTTTATCCATTCATCTTTCGTTGGACACCGAGGCTCCTTCCACAGTTTGGCTATAGTGGCCATTGCTGCTAGAAACATCGGGGTGCAGGTGTCCCGGCGTTTCATTGCATTTGTATCTTTGGGGTAAATCCCCAACAGTGCAATTGCTGGGTCGTAGGGCAGGTATATTTTTAACTCTTTGAGGAACCTCCACACAGTTTTCCAGAGTGGCTGCACCAGTTCACATTCCCACCAACAGTGTAAGAGGGTTCCCTTTTCTCCGCATCCTCTCCAACATTTGTTGTTTCCTGCCTTGTTAATTTTCCCCATTCTCACTGGTGTGAGGTGGTATCTCATTGTAGTTTTGATTTGTATTTCCCTGATGGCAAGTGATGCAGAGCATTTTCTCATATGCATGTTGGCCATGTCTATGTCTTCCTCTGTGAGATTTCTGTTCATGTCTTTTGCCCATTTCATGATTGGATTGTTTGTTTCTTTGGTGTTGAGTTTAATAAGTTCTTTATAGATCTTGGAAACTAGCCCTTTATCTGATATGTCATTTGCAAATATCTTCTCCCATTCTGTAGGTTGTCTTTGAGTTTTGTTGACTGTATCCTTTGCTGTACAAAAGCTTCTTATCTTGATGAAGTCCCAATAGTTCATTTTTGCTTTTGTTTCTTTTGCCTTTGTGGATGTATCTTGCAAGAAGTTACTATGGCCGAGTTCAAAAAGGGTGTTGCCTGTGTTCTTCTCTAGGATTTTGATGGAATCTTGTCTCACATTTAGATCTTTCATCCATTTTGAGTTTATCTTTGTGTATGGTGAAAGAGAGTGGTCTAGTTTCATTCTTCTGCATGTGGATGTCCAATTTTCCCAGCACCATTTATTGAAGAGACTGTCTTTCTTCCAATGGATAGTCTTTCCTCCTTTATCGAATATTAGTTGCCCATAAAGTTCAGGGTCCACTTCTGGATTCTCTATTCTGTTCCACTGATCTATGTGTCTGTTTTTGTGCCAGTACCACACTGTCTTGATGACCACAGCTTTGTAGTACAACCTGAAATCTGGCATTGTGATGCCCCCAGATATGGTTTTCTTTTTTAAAATTCCCCTGGCTATTCGGGGTCTTTTCTGATTCCACACAAATCTTAAAATAATTTGTTCTAACTCTCTGAAGAAAGTCCATGGTATTTTGATAGGGATTGCATTAAACGTGTATATTGCCCTGGGTAACATTGACATTTTCACAATATTAATTCTGCCAATCCATGAGCATGGAATATTTTTCCATCTCTTTGTGTCTTCCTCAATTTCTTTCAGAAGTGTTCTATAGTTTTGAGGGTATAGATCCTTTACATCTTTGGTGAGGTTTATTCCTAGGTATCTTATGCTTTTGGGTGCAATTGTAAATGGGATTGACTCCTTAATTTCTCTTTCTTCAGTCTCATTGTTAGTGTATAGAAATGCCACTGACTTCTGGGCATTGATTTTGTATCCTGCCACGCTACCGAATTGCTGTATGAGTTCTAGCAATCTTGGGGTGGAGACTTTTGGGTTTTCTATGTAGAGTATCATGTCATCGGCGAAGAGAGAGAGTTTGACTTCTTCTTTGCCAATTTGAATGCCTTTAATGTCTTTTTGTTGTCTGATTGCTGAGGCTAGGACTTCCAGTACTATGTTGAATAGCAGTGGTGAGAGTGGACATCCCTGTCTTGTTCCTGATCTTAGGGGAAAGGCTCCCAGTGCTTCCCCATTGAGAATGATATTTGCTGTGGGCTTTTCATAGATGGCTTTTAAGATGTCGAGGAATGTTCCCTCTATCCCTACACTCTGAAGAGTTTTAATCAGGAATGGATGCTGTATTTTGTCAAATGCTTTCTCTGCATCCAATGAGAGGATCATATGGTTCTTGGTTTTTCTCTTGCTGATATGATGAATCACATTGATTGTTTTACGGGTGTTGAACCAGCCTTGTGTCCCAGGGATAAATCCTACTTGGTCATGGTGAATAATTTTCTTAATGTATTGTTGGATCCTATTGGCCAGTATCTTGTTGAGAATTTTTGCATCCATGTTCATCAGGGATATTGGTCTGTAATTCTCCTTTTTGGCGGGGTCTTTGTCTGGCTTTGGAATTAAGGTGATGCTGGCTTCATAGAACGAATTTGGAAGTACTCCATCTCTTTCTATCTTTCCAAACAGCTTTAGGAGAATAGGTATGATTTCTTCTTTAAACGTTTGATAAAATTCTCCTGGGAAGCCATCTGGCCCTGGACTCTTGTGTCTTGGGAGGTTTTTGATGACTGCTTCAATTTCCTCCCTGGTTATTGGCCTGTTCAGGTTTTCTATTTCTTCCTGTTCCAGTTTTGGTAGTTTGTGGCTTTCCAGGAATGCGTCCATTTCTTCTAGATTGCCTAATTTATTGGCGTATAGCTGTTCATAATATGTTTTTAAAATCGTTTGTATTTCCTTGGTGTTGGTAGTGATCTCTCCTTTCTCATTCATGATTTTATTAATTTGAGTCTTCTCTCTCTTCTTTTTAATAAGGCTGGCTAATGGTTTATCTATCTTATTAATTCTTTCAAAGAACCAACTCCTGGTTCTGTTGATCTGTTCCACAGTTCTTCTGGTCTCGATTTCGTTGAGTTCTGCTCGAATCTTTATTAACTCCCTTCTTCTCTTGGGTGTAGGATCTATTTGCTGTTTTTTCTCTAGCTCCTTTATGTGTAAGGTTAGCTTTTGTATTTGAGTTCTTTCCAGTTTTTGAATGGATGCTTGTATTGCGATGTATTTCCCCCTTAGGACTGCTTTTGCTGCATCCCAAAGATTTTGAACGGTTGTATCTTCATTCTCATTAGTTTCCATGAATCTTTTTAATTCTTCCTTAATTTCCTGGTTGACCCTTTTATCTTTTAGCAGGATGGTCCTTAACCTCCATGTGTTTGAGGTCCTTCCAAACTTCTTGTTGTGATTTAGTTCTAATTTCAAGGCATTATGGTCCGAGAATATGCAGGGGACAATCCCAATCTTTTGGTATCGGTTCAGACCCGATTTGTGACCCAATATGTGGTCTATTCTGGAGAAAGTTCCGTGTGCGCTTGAGAAGAATGTGTATTCAGTTGAGTTTGGATGTAAAGTTCTGTAGATATCTGTGAAATCCATCTGGTCCAGTGTATCATTTAAAGCTCTCGTTTCTTTGGAGATGTTTTGCTTAGAAGACCTATCGAGTATAGAAAGAGCTAGATTGAAGTCACCAAGTATAAGTGTATTATTATCTAAGTATTTCTTCACTTTGGTTAATAATTGATTTATATATTTGGCAGCTCCCACATTCGGAGCATATATATTGAGGATTGTTAAGTCCTCTTGTTGAATAGATCCTTTAAGTATGATATAGTGTCCCTCTTCATCTCTCACTACAGTCTTTGGGGTAAATTTTAGTTTATCTGATATAAGGATGGCTACCCCTGCTTTCTTTTGAGGACCATTCGAATGGTAAATGGTTCTCCAACCTTTTATTTTCAGGCTGTAGGTGTCCTTCTGTCTAAAATGAGTCTCTTGTAGACAGCAAATAGATGGGTCCTGCTTTTTTATCCAGTCTGAAACCCTGCGCCTTTTGATGGGGTCATTAAGCCCGTTCACATTCAGAGTTACTATTGAGAGATATGAGTTTAGTGTCATCATGATATCTATTCAGTCTTTGTTTTTGTGGACTGTTCCACTGAACTTCTTCTTAAAGGGGAATTTTAAGAGTCCCCCTTAAAATTTCTTGCAGAGCTGGTTTGGAGGTCACATATTCTTTTAGTTGCTGCCTGTCTTGGAAGCTCTTTATCTCTCCTTCCATTTTGAATGAGAGCCTTGCTGGATAAAGTATTCTTGGTTGCATGTTCTTCTCATTTAGGACCCTGAATATATCCTGCCAGCCCTTTCTGGCCTGCCAGGTCTCTGTGGAGAGGTCTGCTGTTACCCTAATACTCCTCCCCATAAAAGTCAGGGATTTCTTGTCTCTTGCTGCTTTAAGGATCTTCTCCTTATCTTTGGAATTTGCAAGCTTCACAATTAAATGTCGAGGTGTTGAACGGTTTTTATTGATTTTAGGGGGGGATCTCTCTATTTCCTGGATCTGAATGCCTGTTTCCCTTCCCAGATTAGGAAAGTTTTCAGCTAGAATTTGTTCAAATACATATTCTGGCCCTCTGTCCCTTTCGGCGCCCTCGGGAACCCCAATTAAACGTAGGTTTTTCTTCCTCAGGCTGTCGTTTATTTCCCTTAATCTATCTTCATGGTCTTTTAATTGTTTGTCTCTTTTTTCCTCAGTTTCCCTCTTTGCTATCAACTTGTCTTCTAGGTCACTCACTCGTTCTTCCACCTCGTTAACCCTCGTCGTTAGGACTTCTAGTTTGGATTGCATCTCATTCAATTGATTTTTAATTTCTGCCTGATTAGCTCTAAATTCTGCAGTCATGAAGTCTCTTGAGTCCTTTATACTTTTTTCTAGAGCCACCAGTAGCTGTATAATAGTGCTTCTGAATTGGCTTTCTGACATTGAATTGTAATCCAGATTTTGTAACTCTGTGGGAGAGAGGACTGTTTCTGATTCTTTCTTTTGAGGTGAGGTTTTCCTTCTAGTCATTTTGCTCAGTGCAGAGTGGCCAAAAGCAAGTTGTATTGGGAAAAAGAGAAAAAGAGAGGAGAGAAAGAAGGAAAGAAAAGAGAAAGAGAAAAAAAAAGGGAAGAAAAAGAAAAAAAAACGAAAAAAGAAAAAAAAAGAAGAAAAAGAAAGAAAAAGAAAGGAGAAAAAAAGGGGGTGGGGGAAGGAAACAAATCAAAAAGCAAAACAAAACAAAAACAAAAACAAAAACAAAAACAAACAAAAAAAGAACCACCGGGGAGTATCTTCTGATTCTGTGTACTTTAAGTCCCTTGGCTTCTCCTGGAAGTTGTCCGTCTAGCTGGTGTTCTGGGGGAGGGGCCTGTGGTGCTGATTTTCAGGTGTTAGCACTTGGGGGAGCTGCTGTGCCCCTGCCTGGTGCAGGGCTCGGTGGGGGTTGTTTACCCCGTGAGGCCGCAGGAGGAACAGCCCCAGTGGCGGGGCAGCTCTGGAAACCTGGATTCAGCTCCGGCAGGAACTCCGTCTGCAGGGCCTGGAGGCTCCGGGGCGGGGCCGCTGATCTGCTCAGCTGGGGCAGGAGCGTCCTCGCTGTCCTGGGCCCTCCCGGCCTCTGCCTGGCCCGGGGGAGGCGGGATCCTGGGCTGTGTCCCGGCGCCCTGTGCTCCGGAGCCTGCGCTGTTGGATTCGCGCTCCCGGGCCCCGCAGCCCCCTCCGCGGAGCCGCCGCCCGAGCCCCTCCGAGCTGCTCCTGGAACCGCGCAGCCCCCTCCGCACGGAGCCTCTTCCTCTGCCCGAGCCCCTCCGAGCTGCTCCCGGGGCCGCGCAGCCCCCTCCGCGGAGCCGCCGCCCGAGCCCCTTCAGCTGCTCCGGGTCCCGCCGGGTCCCGCCGTGCGCGCTGCAGCCCTTAGGGAGCTCGGCGCACTCTCCCGGGGCGCAGGTGTCTGCTAGTGTCCCCGGGAGCCCGAGGGCATCCCCGCCCTCCTGGGTCCTGCTCCACCTCCCCGCGAGCCCCTTTCCGCCCGGGAAGGTCGGTGCAGCTCCTGCTCCTCCGGGACGGGGCTCTCCTGTCCTGGGGACACTCGCCCCGGCCTCAGCCCGGCTCCTCGCGGGGCCCCTCCCCCTCGGAGGCCTTTGTTTCTTTACTTCTTTTTCCCCGTCTTCCTACCTTGATAGAAGCGCGAACTCTTCTCACTGTAGCATTCCAGCTGGTCTCTCTTTAAATCTCAGGCCGAATTCATAGATTTTCAGGATAATTTGAAGGTTTTCTAGGTAGTTTGGTGGAGACAGGTGATTTGGAGACCCTACTCTTCCGCCATCTTGCTCCTCCCCCATCAGATTCTTTAATACATCTAATATTCTTGTATTTGATGAACATAGTCAATTATTTGGGTTGCTTATAGGGAAAGGATAGTGTGACTTCCCAAAATGGAAATCTTACTAAATGCACTTAACCAAATCTCATGATCTTGATTTCTTTTTTAAAAATAAATTTATTTTTTATTGGTGTTCAATTTGTCAACATACAGAATAACACCCAGTGCTCATCCTGTCAAGTGCCCACCTCAGTGCCTGCCACCCAGTCACCCCCACCCCCTGCCCACCTCCCCTTCCACCACCCCTAGTTTGTTTCCCAGAGTTAGGAGTCTTTCGATCTTGATTTCTTTTTCCTACTCATTGGGAACTCAGTGCATCACTATTAGATTTTTTGAAACTGATTCCTACTTCACTTGTATTTGGAAATAGAATACATACTAGGTAGGTAAATAATGTTAGTACTAGCAAAAGGTATGGATGCCAAGTTGCTAACCTACTGTTTTGAACAACTATCACATGAATGTTGACCTACACAGGAATACATTTTCAGTAGTGCCTAGAACTCCTTTAAAGTATGGAATTAGAAATTTGAGAGGGATATTTTTAAGCACAGACTATGTCAGATGTTGTGTTATGTGGTTTCTATTCATTATTTTCTTTAATATCCTCTATGAATTAACATTGTATCCTCCATCAGTAGTAGCAAGGAAATAGTAAGACTCTGATATAATAACTTGTTAAGAACACTATTAGGAAATTATCTTTTATTAAGAATTTCAAATGTAATATATGTATCTTTTACATTTGAAATTTTTTCTTTTAACATATACTGGTTATTCAGTTTAAGATTTTCTGAAGGGAAAATAAAAGCAAGTACAAAATACATATCTGGTGAACTAGAGAAGAATAGGGACATTGCAGCTTCATTATTGATACTGTTTTATATTAACTTTCCCATTCTAGAGCACAGTTCCATGGTGGTGTCCAGACAGAGACCTATGTTATATTTGATCCCTTTCTTTTATGCCTTACAGTTAAGTTATGCAGAACAGAATGGAAGCAAAGAGAAAGATGTCCACAATGAAACTCACATTGCTTTAGCTTCTATTGCTTCAAAGCAAAAGGCTGATGATTATGAGTACACTGCCTCCAACTAGCTTAACAATAGGGAATAAATTAAAAGGACATAGAGGTATCTTACAGAACTTAATAACAGGGATGCACCTGGGTGTCCAAAATGAACTGGAATCAGAAAACCAGAGACTCTTGTTTCTTTATCCCATCTTGCTAATCTGGTTATCTCACTGTGGAACAGATTTCATTATAAATTCATGTGTTAGAAAATGGTCACAGACAATGATCCCAAGTTTATATCTCCTCAGATAAACTGGGATCCAATTTGGCTAGAGAAGAACTTTGGTCTGGGTATAAGCACATGACCCAAGTTGAGTGGATTCATCACTGGGCCAGAAGGCAGGGTTAGATAAGAATAGTTCCTTCCATAATAATCACATGAGTAAATGAATAATTCTGAGAAAAGCAGCCAGGTGTCAGCTGGGAGACAAAAAAATTGATTTATTCTGTGGAGTGGGGGCAGGGGATCAGGTACTAAGTTGAAAATAAAATTCAGAAGCCAAGGAAAGAAAATCCGCAAATCTATATTCTCTGCCCAGACTTACCTCGTATACAGATATTAGTTGATTGAAATCATTAAAATACTATCAGAAAATCATTTAATATGTATTTTGCTAGAATTTGGAAAATTCGACATGAATACTACAACTTCATCTTAGAACTCTTTACGGTGCTAGGCAAACCAAACCAGCTCTACAGATTTCTAAGGCATCTCTGAATGCTTGACCTTGAGTCCTCTTGATTGCTCAAGATTCGAATAGAATGTGTGTTTATGAACCCAGCTTGGAGTGGTCAAAGAGGCAGTTCATCAGCAAGTTCCATGTTCGCTTCCGTATTTGTTTGGTCCTCAGGCCATAAATGATAGGGTTTAAGGTGGGTGGAATGATCAGATACAAATCAGCTAACAGTACTTGAGTATGCAGAGGCACTGTATCCCTCCCTAGCCAGGCCACATAGATTGATGCCATCCCAGGTAGATAGTACAGAGCCATAACCCCCACATGAGAGCCACATGTGCTTAATGCTTTCAGCTGAGCATTCTTTGAGGCCAGACCACATACTGCCCGGAGAATTAGGTGATAAGAGGCAGCAATGAGGGCTACATCAGAGCCCACAATAATGGAGGAGCCAATTACACTGTAGAGACTACTGGGCATGGGGTCAGCACATGCCAGCTTGGCCACAGCTATGTGTTCACAGTAGGAATGGAGAACCACATTGGAGCCACAAAAAGGCAGATGACTTAACATCCAACTCAATGGAGTCATGAATATGACAGCTCTGATGGTGATGGCCACACTCATTACCAGCATCAATTTAGGTGTGAGAATTCTCTTGTAGTGTAGGGGCTTACAGATGGCTATATAGCGGTCAAAAGCCATGGCTAGCAGTAGCCCCGTCTCCACAGATGTAGCTGCATGGACAAAATACATCTGAGTGAAACAAGCATTAAAGCTGATGGAGCCATCTCCTGAGAAGAAGATGCTTACCATCTTGGGTACAACAGAGGAGGCCATAACAATGTCAACGGCAGCCAAAACATACAGAAAGCAATACATGGGCTCTTGTAGAGTGAAATCCATCCAGATAACAGTCATTATGAGTGTGTTTCCTAACAGAGATATGATATACGTTGCACTCAGTGAAATAGCCAGCCAAAGATGTGAAGACTGCAAACCTGGGATACCCACAAGGAAGAAGGTGGCAGGGGTTTCCATTGTGTGGTTATAAGGTATCCCCAACATTACAGATGAGACTGCATTCCTGTTAACACACAAAATGATGTAAGAAACGTATGCAATCCCATAAGACTTATTCCCAACTGTATAGTGCTAGGAACACCTGGTGGCATTTTCAGCTCAGTGGATCAGGAAACTGACATCTGTCAAATTTATCCTGTTTCACTTTCCATATTCCTCAGTATTCTTTGCCTTATTAATTTATGTTTACTATTAAAGTATCAGCTCATGGCCTGCCTCTCTCTGGAGTCTTCTCTTCCTCCTTCCCCATCCCAGGCTGAGACTAAATTAGGTATCTTTTTTTTTTCTGAGCTTTCATGGAATCTCCCATGTTGACCTCTGAAAGACCTAACTGACAATCCTAATATTCTACCTATGACTTCATTGTATGAGGTCAACTATGTTGTCTTGTTCATGGCCTTATACCAAGTGTGTGACCCATAGCTAGAGTGCACAGGTCCATTAAAGGAAGATATTTGGGGCAGCCCCGGTGGCTCAGCAGTTTGGCGTGGCCTCCACCCCGGGGCCGGATCCTGGAGACCCCAGATCGAGTCCCACGTCGGGCTCCCTGCATGGAGCCTGCTTCTCCCTCTGCCTGTGTCTCTGCCTCTCTCTCTCTGTCATAAATAAATAAAATCTTAAAAAAAAAAGGAAGATATGTGTACTCATAGCAAACAGTTTCCATAGAATGAATGAGAAAACAGAGGAGTTTGTCTTCTTTGTATGTTCACTTCCTGATACTTAATAATTATTGAATGAGACAATGAACTTAAGATTGCACATGTCACATTTTGTGTCCTCAGTATAGTGCCTTGACAATAGATAAATGAAGCATCCTTAAAGAAATAGATTGATGGATTCAGGGAAAAAAGCAGAACAATATTACCACTTAGAGATTACCATTTACCATGAGAGAACAGTATTACCACTTTCCATAGGAGATAATAAACTGGAAATATTTATGATCTCTACCTTCCCCTTTAATTTCTCATCAGGGATGTATCCCTAAATAATTGGGTATGTCAGATTGATGGAGAGTACTGGCTCCAGAATCCCAGACTGTAGTAGACATATTCTCTATTAACCAAGCAGTAGACACTTACCTGATTCCCAGTCCTAACCATAGAACATACATTTGCTCTTTCCATTTACCCGCCCTGGAGAATCTAGCACTAATTGACTTCACACCCAGGCACCAATAGCAGCTTGATGGGAGTCTTCAGAAGTTTTCTGAAAATCCAGGTTTCTGGGATGATTGCTATCTAATCTTTATTGAAACAGACAAACTATCATCACCACCACCAACAGCAAAAATCCCTAAACATAGAAATGTCTTGTAATGGAACAGATTGAATAAAGTGCTGAGCTCTGCTTCATAGTCAGATTAAAAGAACTTTGCTCTGTATAGCCACTGGGTAGGTCATCTTCGTTGTCTAATGAGAAGACAATGGGAAGCTTTTTGAAGTAGAATGGTAGCAAAGAATGGGAAAAATTAATAGTTCAGCATATCCTTAAGATTGTCATGTTTTTTTCCGGATGCCACAAACTCATTGCTTAAAGAGCCAAAGAGCCTGAGGAACCAGAATGCCTTCTCCTATCACGCCACTCACCTCTAATCCAGGATCCTCCTCTCCTAGCACAATGCCCTATTTAAATGCACCTTTCTTCTGAGGGCAACCTTAGCTGGTACCCTGCTCATCTCTCCTCTGTCTAGCCCTCACAACTTGTAGCTGGTCATACCCTTCATTCCTTTGAGGGTTTTACTATATATCTTTTCCTTAATTAGCATAGTTGGAAGTTTATATATTTTATTAGTATTTCAAAGGACAGGTTTAGTCATCTTTTTTCACTTTTATTTCACTTTTTATTGCTACTGAAAATTTTCTTGCTAAGATCAACAATGGTCCCCATCAATCATGTGTAGCCAATCCAGTGATTTTTCCTTCTTATTTTACTTGCCCTATCTAAAACATTTAACATAACTGCCTGCTCCTCATTTGAGATGAGACTCTTTTTTTTTTTTTTTTTTCTTTTCTCTGTGTTCTGGTCTCTGGGACTTTCCAGATTATAGAAGGAAGCAGATGCTCCTCATTTGCTAACTTTTTATTGAAGAAGTATAACATACATATTGTAAAATGCATAGATTCAAGTATACATCTTGATAAATTTTTATAAAGTTAGCACATGGACACACCCACATAGCCACTACCCAGAGCAATATACAGACACAATTGCTTCCTGATTGTTGAGATGCACTATTCAGAAAGCTCTGGTCAAGCTCTCCTAAGACATTTCCAGCCCAGAATCTATCTCTTCCTTCAATCCTGCAAACATTTAAATGAATACATGGAAGCCAATCACTAAAGAAAAGTTTACACAAGTCAACTTTAATAACTAAATCAGAGGATATGTGAGGATTTTTTATTCCTATTTAAAGAGTGGAAAATACACAACTCAAATTGAAATTGTCTTAAAGGTAAAAGCAGTAATGCATACCTTATTTATGAGGCTTTGTGTTTATGATAATCCTATGCCTCCCCTCTACAACCAAATAAACCTGCTCCAAATCCGTTCTACTGCTCAGTTTCTTTTCTCAAAATTCACTTTGGACCCTGAAAACTGTCTCTCCTCTATCAAAAGGTAAGACTTACTTCTTCCTTTCTCAGCTTTGAAGTTCTTTGTTCCCTCTTTCTCCCTCTGTCCTCTCATCATTTCCAAGAGGTGATCTTATCAGCACTACCCATCAGACCTGGCTAGCCCTTTACAGTATGATGAAGGACTTACATCCTCCTTTCTAGGATGACCCTGGCCTTGAGACTCCATCAGCCCAACGCACGGTCAGTTACCCACATTCCTGTTGCATTCTCTATTCAGCTTCCTCTGATGTGTCCACATTTCTTTCACTCAAAATAAAGGAGATTTATTCAGTACCCTTCAGGTAGAGCAGGAAGAGCAAAAAAAATCAAAGATGAACAACATAGAGTCACGATGAGAAATGTTGTCACTTTCAAAGACCTCCCACTGGAGTCTTCTTTTCCCCTTTAGATTCTCTATCATCCTGCTTTTCCCCTGGACACCCCAGCTTCCCTTAGCCTCTGCCAACAGCCAAATACTGCGACTCCTCCAGAGACTCTTTTTTTTTTTTTCTTTTCTCTGTGTTCTGGTCTCTGGGGCTTTCCAGATTATAGAAGGAAGCAGATGCTTAGTGGATGAAGAGTCTTTGTTTCAAGTGCTCAGAGGATATCTCAGAGAATACAGAGTGAATCCTGAAAAGAAAACAAAAGGCCCACAATGAGTTAGATTTGTGAAAGCCTGCTTTGTGCCAAGTGCTCTTCTTAAAACTTAGAAAGATGGTCTTGTTCCATTTACACAATCCTCTAAAGCAGCTGCCATCATCACATCTACATTTTATAGATGACACTGAAGTGCATAGAAGGTCATAAAGCTTGTAAACCAGAGGATCAGGATTCAAATTCTAGCAGTCATAATTCATTTTACTTTGTTGTAGAATTCTTCATGCTATAGAATACTTAATCTTTTAAAGTCCCTTTCACTGTTTCTTAGTTCTGCCTGGGGTCTTGGGGTGGGCTTTACTGGCTAAATATATCTCATGTCACTGTGTTATAAAGTTTTATTTAAAAAGAGAAGGGAAAGAATATAAAGTAGACCAAGGAAGATAAGCTTTTCAAACTAGGGGAAGGGCATGGACCTTAGCACAAAAATAGGAAAAGACAAAATATTCTCCAAACAGACAAAAAAACAGAGAAGATAGAGTGCAGGGTACTTGAAAGAGAATGAAAATAAATGAAGCTAGATAGCTGAACGGGCCATGTTTTAAAGGCCATGACTTCTGCCTAGGCATCATCGTGAGGCAGGATGGAGAAGAAAGAAGCCAATAAAGAAAAAGAGATGCCAAGAGGCACAAGTTATAATTTTTCTCTTTTTTTAATGGCAAAGGATACAGAGATATATGGAAATACAAAAAATCAAGAGACAATGCTACATGCTCCCAGCTCCCCAATTCCTCATCAGAGACAGAGTTCTCAGTAATGTGAATGGTGAGAGGCATTCTGTTGCCTTTGACAGTGGAAAAGGTGCTTCATGCCTTCCTCAGCCTGACCTAGCATATTCCTAATAATGATGTAGGGTGGTTTAAGTTCAATTTACTAGGTTTAGCATCTATTAGAAGGTCCAGTCTTCACACCAGCAAGAGAACTAGTCTGCTCTGCTTAAAAGTTTAAACTCTAAAACCTGTGGGTCCCCATTTTCTACAGGATAAGTCAGAGAACAGGCGAGAATGTAAATCTAAACAGCAATGTGGAATATAGGTAGGAAAAATGGACGGGCAGTGAAATGCAGGAAGCATTTCAGAAGGGATGATAATGCAAGTAGCCCCAACATGAGATGAGGCAGCCAAGCTGCAACAGTGCCAATGGGGACAGATGGACTGCTTTTCCTGGGGATTCACCATGGCTCCTGCTGAGGCATCAGTGGCAGTAGTGGATCCACAAACAAGGGGTGGCCTTCAGCTCATTGTACCCAGTCCCATGCAGAAGAGTTCCAAGAAGGAGAATAAGCACTCCCCAAAAGGCAAAGACCCAAGGTAATGGAATATGATAAAGGAAAGGTATTCTGTATAGAAGCAAGAGTTTTCGGCATCTTTTTTTCCCTACTTTCAGAATGTCATAGACTACATTATATGGAAGAACACCCAGCACTTCGTGAAATTAATTATTGAACAAAGCTGTCATACATAGCCTGAAAAGGAATAAAAAGAGCAGAAGAACTCATGTGGTAGAAGAATTCTGTGTTGATGATCATTTAATTAGAATTTTATATCGATGGGCAGCCCGGGTGGCTCAGCGGTTTAGTGCAGCCTTCAACCCAGGGCCTGATCCTGGAGACACAGGATCGAGTCCCACATTGAGCTCCCTACATGGAGCCTGCTTCTCCCTCTGCCTGTGTCTCTGCCTCTCTCTTTCTCTGTGTCTGTCATTAATAAATAAATAAATAAAATCTTAAAAAAGAATTTTATATCGATACGAGGAAATTCGTTTTTAGTTTTCCTTTTTTGTACAATTTTTATCAGGTATTGCCATCAATGTAATCCTTTGTAAGAAAAAATAAGAATTTTCTTTCTCTACAATTCTCTCTCTCTCTCTCTCTCTCTCTCTCTCTCCCCTCTCTGTTAGTCAGTTAAGACCCAATTTGTGACCCAGTATGTGGTCTATTCTGGAGAAAGTTCCATGTGCATTTGAGAAGAATGTGTATTCAGTTGAGTTTGAATGTTAAGTTCTGTATATATCTGTGAAATCCATCTGGTCCAGTGTATCATTTAAAGATCTTATTTCTTTGGAGATGTTGTGTTTAGAAGACCTATCGGGTGTAGAAAGCGCTAGATTGAAGTCACCAAGTATAAGTGTATTATTATCTAAGTCTGTCTTAATTTTGGTTATTAATTGATTGATATATTTGTCAGCTCCCACATTCGGGGCATATATATTGATGTTTGTTAAGTCCTCTTGTTGGATAGATCCTTTAAGTATGATATAGTGTCCCTCTTCATCTCTCACTACAGTCTTCGGGGTAAATTTTAGTTTATCTGATAGAAGGATGGCTACCCCTGCTTTCTTTTGAGGACCATTTGAATGGTAAATGGTTCTCCAACCTTTTATTTTCAGGTTGTAGGTGTCCTTCTGTCTAAAATGAGTCTCTTGTAGACAGCAAATAGATGGGTCCTGCTTTCTTATCCAGTCTGAAACCCTGCACCTTTTGATGGGATCATTAAGCCCGTTCACGTTCAGAGTTACTATTGAAAGATATGAGTTTAGTGTCATCATGATATCTATTCAGTCCTTGTTTTTGTGGATTGTTCCACTGAACTTCTTCTTAAAGGGGAATTTTGAGAGTCCCCCTTAAAATTTCTTGCAGAGCTGATTTGGAGGTCACATATTCTTTCAGTTCCTGCCTGTCTTGGAAGCTCTTTATCTCTCCTTCTATTCTGAATGAGAGCCTTGCTGGATAAAGGATTCTTGGTTGCATGTTCTTCTCATTTAGGACCCTGAATATATCCTGCCAGCCCTTTCTGGCCTGCCAGGTCTCTGTGGAGAGGTCTGCTGTTATCCTAATACTCCTTCCCATAAAAGTCAGGGATTTCTTGTCTCCTGCTGCTTTAAGGATCTTCTCTTTATCTTTGGAATTTGCAAGCTTCACTATTAAATGTCAAGGTGTTGAACGGTTTTTATTGATTTTAGGGGGGGATCTCTCTATTTCCTGGATCTGAATGCCTGTTTCCCTTCCCAGATTAGGAAAGTTTTCAGCTATGATTTGTTCAAATACATATTCTGGACCTCTGTCCCTTTCGGCGCCCTCGGGAACCCCAATTAAACGTAGGTTTTCTTCCTAAGGCTGTCATTTATTTCCCTTAATCTATCGTCATGGTCTTTTGTTTGTCTCTTTTTTCCTCAGTTTCCCTCTTTGCCATCAACTTGTCTTCTATGTCACTCACTCGTTCTTCCACCTCGTTAACCCTCGTCGTTAGGACTTCTAGTTTGGATTGCATCTCATTCAATTGATTTTTAATTTCTGCCTGATTAGATCTAAATTCTGCTTTCATGAAGTCTCTTGAGTCCCTTATGCTTTTTTCTAGAGCCACCAGTAGCTTTATAATAGTGCTTCTGAATTGGCTTTCTGACATTGAATTGTAATCCAAATTTTGTAACTCTGTGGGAGAGAGGACTGTTTCTCATTCTTTCTTTTGAGGTGAGTTTTTGCTTCTAGTCATTTTGCTCAGTGCAGAGTGGCCAAAAACAAGTTGTATTGGGAAAAGGAGAAAAAGAGAGGAGAAAGGAAAGAAAAGAGAAAAAGGAAAAAGAAAAAAGGAAGAAAAAAAGAAAAAGGAATAAAAAGAGAAAGAAAAAGAAAGGGAAAAAAGGGGGTTGGGAAGCAAACAGAAATCAAAAAGAAAAAGAAAAAAAAGGAAAAGCACGGGGGAGTATCCTCTGATTTGTATACTGTAAGTCCCTTGACTTCCCCTGGAACTTTCCAGTGCTGCTTGGTTAATAATTTGTTTTTCCCCTGTCTAGCTGGTCTTCTGGAGGAGGGGCCTGTTGTGCTGATTTTCAGGTGTTAGCACTTGGGGGAGCTGCTCTGCCCCCTGCCTGGTGTAGGGCTCAGTGAGTAATGTTTATCCTGTTTATCTGGTGAGGCCACTGTGAGGCTCAGTGGGGGTTGTTTACCCCATGAGGCCCCAGGAGGAACAACCACAGTGGCAGAGGCCAGCTCTGGAGCCCTGGTTTCAGCTCCCGCAGTAACTACAGAGCTCTCAGTCTGCAGGGGCCTGGATGCTCCGGGGGCGGGGCCACTGATCTGCTCAGGTTGGGGCAGGAACGTCCTTGCTGTCCTGTGCCCTCCTGGCCTCTACCTGTCCCGGGGGGAGGCCGGATCCTGGGCTGTTTCCCTTAGCCCTGTGCTCCCGGGCCTGCGCTGTTGGATTCGTGCTCCCGGTGACGCAGACCCCTTTCTGTGGAGCCTCCGCCCAAGCTGCCACCGAGCTGCTCCCAGGCCGCGCAGCCCCCTCTGCGCAGAGCCTCTTTCTCTGCCGGAGCCGCCTCCGAGCTGCTCCCGGGTCCAGCCGTGTGCATGCGCTGCAGCCCTTTAGGGAGCTCGCGCACTCTCCCTGGGGTGCAGGTGTCTGTTAGTGGCCCAGGGAGCCTGAGGGCATCCCCGCCCTCCTGGGGTCCTGCTCTAACTCCTGCTTCTTCGGGATGGTGCTTTCCTGTCCTAGGGGCACTCACCCCGGCCTTAGCCTGGCTCCTCGCGGGGCCCCTCCCCCTTGGATGCCTTTTGTTTCTTTATTTCTTCCCCCCCCCCCCTCCTAACCCACCCCAGGTCTTCCTACCTTGATAGAAGCGAGAACTCTTCTCACTGTAGCATCCCAGCCGTTATCTCTTTAAATCTCAGTCCGAATTCGTAGATTTTCAGGATGGTTTTAAGGTTATCTAAGTAATTTGGTGGGGACAGGTGACTTAGGGACCCTACTCTTCTGCCATCTTGCCCCTCCCCCTCTATCCATTCATCTTTCGATGGACACCGAAGCTCCTTCCACAGTTTGGCTATTGTGGACATGGCTGCTAGAAACATCGGGGTGCAGGTGTCCCGGCGTTTCATTGCATCTGAATCTTTGGGGTAAATCCCCAACAGTGCAATTGCTGGGTCGTAGGGCAGGTCTATTTTTAACTCTTTGAGGAACCTCCACACAGTTTTCCAGAGTGGCTGCACCAGTTCACATTCCCACCAACAGTGTAAGAGGGTTCCCCTTTCTCCGCATCCTCTCCAACATGTGTGGTTTCCTGCCTTGTTAACTTTCCCCATTCTCACTGGTGTGAGGTGGTATCTCATTGTGGTTTTGATTTGTATTTCCCTGATGGCAAGTGATGCGGAGCATTTTGTCATGTGCTTGTTAGCCATGTCTATGTCTTCCTCTTTGAAATTTCCGTTCATGTCTTTTGCCCATTTCATGATTGTATTGTTTGCTTCTTTGCTGTTGTGTTTAAGAAGTTCTTTATGGATATTGGATACTAGCCCTTTATCAGATATATCATTTGCAAATATCTTCTCCCATTCTGTGGGTTGTCTTTTAGTTTTGTTGACTGTTTCTTTTGCTGTGCAGAAGCTTTTTATCATATTTCTTTAAAAAACTCTCCCTGACCTCTCCTTGGGAAATCTGCCTGAGGATTCTTTCCTTTGTGCTGCCTCCCTTGTGTGCTAGCATAAACCCAATAAAGCCTTGCTTGAAACTCCCATTTGGCCTCCTACCAATTTCTATTGTTTATAGACCCCAAGGGCTCAGTTTGGTATCAGAAGTAATTCTTAACTTTATTTTTTTTAAGTGCAAATTTGTGCTTTCTACTGAGATCAATTTTGGTAGAATGCATTGCATTGTGCAGTATCAATTTCATTTAGGCTTTCTAATTTATTTGCATAGACTTGTGCAAAGTGATCTCTAGTCATTTTTATTTAACCAGCTTCAGTGGTTATTTCCTCTTGTCATTTTTAAATTTTTTTTTATTTGGGCTATCCCTTTTATCCTTGGTTAGATTAGCTATGATGTAGGAAGGCTGGGTCCAAATACCCAGAGGGGTCCCACAGAACCAGCCAGACTGTCTATACAGAGGATGGAAACCAAACATGAGCCCAGAAGGAGTGAGAGCAGTTTACTGAAGATATGAGGTGAGAGGGTGTAGACACAGACAGAAATGAAACAAATACAGACTCAGAAAGGAAAAAGAGAGCTCGTCTTTGCTTGGAGCTTGGGGTTTTTATTGAGGATGGTGGCCTGCTACTGTATGTGTCTTCTCAGACATCCAGAAATCAGTTAGAACAAGGAGAAAGGTCCAAGTGTCTTTCATAAGTTATTTATTCCTTGGAGCCGGGGAATCTAGACATCTTGATGTCTAGTGCCACTGGTCTGGAATATGCATATGATGATCATTCCTTAGATGTTATCTATTATGCTGGAAAATTCCAAATAAATTATTAATTCTTTGTCCCTTACAAGAAGGACATACATTACTCATATGTATAGAGTAGGGGTGCAGGTCCTAGCAAGAACAGAAGTAGGAAAAGGAGCAAAAAGATTTTTATAGAGTCCTTAAGTCTCCCTATCTCAGCTAGTTTATTCTGCTGTGTTTATTGTACTAAATAACCAGAATTTTTATTTATTAGTTGTTTTTAAATTATATATGTTATTTACTTATTCACTAATCCTCATCCTTTTTGCTTTATTTTAGCTTAATTTGTTCTAACCTTGTAAATTTAGTTTAGTTTGGGTTTTTTTCTAAATTTAGTTTTATTTCTTATTTTATTAAAATAGGTATTTGGGGCATCTGGGTGGCTCAGTTGGTTAAGCATCCGACTCTGAATTTCAGCTCAGGTCATGATCTCAGAGTTATTAGACTGAGCCTTGCATCAGGCTCCATGCTGGGTATGGAGCCTGCTTAAGATTCTCTCCCTCTCCCTCGACCCCTACCTCCTGACTCTTTCCCTCTCTCTTGTCTAAGGAAAATGGAAATTTAAAAAAATTAAGGTTTTTTTCTCTGACTTCTGCTTTTATTATATATATTCTGATGTGAAGTATCTTCAGTGTAAACCATTTTTTGAAATACAGCATTTGTTTAGTTCTTCCTTTTCACCCAGAGTTGTTTAATAAGAGTTTCAAAATTTCAAGATCGAAGAGTTTATATACTATATGAAATGATTGGGGTCTATTAAATTGTTGCTACTCAAAAGGATGATCCTCAAACCAGTAGTACAAGTATCACCTTGGGAGCTTGTTAAAAATGCAAAATTCCATCTTTCACTTCAGACTCATTTAACCAGAGTCTGCATTTTAACAACACCTCCCAGGTGATTTACATGCATATTAACATTTGAGAAGCTCTAGTATGGACCACTTCTTTTTTAAAAATCACACCAGGAGTATGGCATTAAATCCGAGTACAGCCAGGAAGGAGAATTTAGAGGCTAATACTCTAGCTAATAACTTTTTTAAATGGCTAAAATCAAAAACACAAGAAATAGCAAGTGTTGGCAAGGGTGTGGGGAAAAAGGAACACTCATGCACTGTTGGTGAAAGTGCAAACTGGTACAGCCACTATGGAAAACAGTATGAAGGTTCCTCAAAAAATCAAAAATAGATTTACCCCAAAGATACGAATGCAATGAAACACCGGGACACCTGCACCCCGATGTTTCTAGCAGCAATGTCCACAATAGCCAAACTGTGGAAGGAGCCTCAGTGTCCATCAAAAGATGAATGGATAAAGAGTATGTGGTCTATGTATACAATGGAATATTACTCAGCCATTAGAAACAACAAATACCCACCATTTGCTTCGACGTGAATGGAACTGGAGGGTATTATGCTGAGTGAAATAAGTCAATCAGAAAAGGACAAACATTATATGGTCTCATTCATTTGGGGAATATAAAAAATAGTGACAGGGAATAAAGGGGAAAGGAGAAAAATGCGTGGGAAATATCAGAAAGGGAGACAGAACATGAGAGACTCCTAACTCTGGGAAACGAACTAGGGGTGGTGGAAGGGGAGGTGGGTTGGCGGGGGTGGGGGGGTGACGGGCACTGAGGTGGACACTTGACAGGATGAGCACTGGGTGTTATTCTATATGTTGGCAAATTGACCACCAATAAAAAATTTTTTTAAAAAATTTAAAAAATAAAAAAATAAATTGAAAATAGAATTGTCATATGATCCAGTAATATCACAACTGGACATTTAACTAAAGAAAATTAAATTACTAATTCAAAAATATAAAGGAAATCCTATGTTTATTATACCATTATTTATAATAGCCAAACTAAGGAAGCAGCCCAAGTGTCATCAGTAGATGAATGGATAGGAATGTGGTATATATACAATAGAATATTATTCCACAGTCTTTTTATAAATGGAAATCTGACACTTAACTAGTATAGGACACATATTAGACAAAGTAGAACTGAAAGGAAGAGAGGGTTTAGTTAACAGGTGGTGGATTTTTGGCAGCAGTGGAAATCTTCACTGCCTGCAGGCATTGAAACCTCAGAAGGTATACTGGAGGAACTAGGGAATTTTGTCTATAATTCATTAGGCCAAAGCTTTATTTGAACATGCAGTTGAGGCATAAGGACAAATAAGTATGCAAAAGATGTATATATGCATGAGTGTTTCTGTGTGCATATGTGTATGCAGGCAAATAAGCATGGATACACAATCCCATTTCAATCACACAGCCTTTCTGCTTGATTGAGATATTAATTAGGACCCTGGTATGTCTTCCAAGGGAAGAATTTCATTTTGTTCCATGAGTAACCAGTCACAATACCACCTAATGAAGAACCTACAAGAATTCAGTTGCTTCTTCACAAAAGTGTCTCTGTATAGAAAATGAAGCAGAATTTTCCAAACAGTAGAATAATCCTCATTAGGGTTGGATCAGTTTATTAAGTCTCTTAAGGTCAGGGTTCTAACTTTTCTAAAGATAGTGTCATCCATTCTCAGACAAAAATCATGAAAACAAAGTTGACTGAGTGGTAGGACAATTTTTTCAACTCCATAAAATCTTTTAAATATGCATTAACATTGAAACAGTACAATGAATATCTGTAAACCCACCATCTAGATTAAATGATTATTAACATTTTGCCATATTTGTTTTAAATGCACATATGGATAGATGTATGAGTGTATATATGTATGTATATATATTTATATATACAAACCATGTGTTATACATACACCTGATACACATATAAGGACAGTGTACCTTTACTTTAATATGCATCTCCTAGACATAAGGACATTCTCCTACATAACCATAGTGATCACTTCATTTTCAAATTTCTCCAATTGTTCTCAGAATTTCTATTACAGCTGTTTTGTGGTAAAGGAGATAGATATAATGGGGCATGAGTAGATATGTATGGTGTAAGGAGTGCAATATATCTAACTCTTTATATATACCACTTTGGGTCCTCTCATCTTCATCTGTCCCCTGGAACTTTGTTTCATTCCACCACTGCTGTGGCAGCTTCTCTGCATGAAGCCTGAAAAAGTTCATTTGGGCACTACCAGACAGTCCTTCACCTCATGCCCAAACTGCTAATTTCTCACTTCCCACCTCTAGTTTTTCTTGTTGACACCGAGTCATAAGATCATGTTGAATCTACTTGGTGCTTATACAGGGACAACCCAGAAGCAGGACCAATTAACTCCTAATGCAACCAACCTTTATTTTTTAACAAGATATGGAAGTTATCAGATAAATTCTCCTCCTCCTCTCCCAACTCTCAATTGGTTTTCTAAAATGATAAGACGGTGCCATGATGGTAACATTCAGTCACACTTATTACAAAATGGTGACCAGCTTGGTAAAACACTATTATACTGACTTACCTATGTTGTCTAAATCATTTCCCCTTTTCCTCTCTCCTGTGTCTCTGAAATTATGACCCTTAGTAAAGCACTAGTAAATAAGCTATGACTCAGGCTCTCCTTCCAGAAGAACCCCGGCAAAGACACTTCTTAAGCTTCTACTCTAGAATAGTCCTCTATATAGGCAGGTACTGTGTCTTTCTGGTTTTCCCCTTTTCCCCCAGTGAAATTCCTAGCATGTAATAGACAGTTAAATATTTGTTAAATAACTTAAAGAAATATTAATTTTGTGTTAATCCTAGTAACATAATTGAAGGGAAATAGTCTTTCAAGGATGAAAGAAAGAATGAAATGAAAGAAGCTGGAGGTGGAAATATTATTTAAAATCTCACAGAGGAAGACATAGACATGGCAAGCAAGCACAGGAGGAAATGCTCCACATCACTTGCCATCAGGGAAATACAAATCAAAACCACAATGTATATAATGGAATATTACTCAGCCATTAGAAACGACAAATACCCACCATTTGCTTCGACGTGGATGGAACTGGAGGGTATTATGCTGAGTGAAATAAGTCAATCAGAAAAGGACAAACATTATATGGTCTCATTCATTTGGGGAATATAAAAAATAGTGAAAGGGAATAAAGGGGAAAGGAGAAAAAAGGAGTAGGAAATATTAGAAAGGGAGACAGAACATGAGAGATTCCTAACTCTGGGAAATGAACTAGGGGTGGTGGAAGGGGAGGTGGGTGGGGGGTGGGGGTGACTGGGTGGTAGGCACTGGGGTGGGCACTTGACGGGATGAGGATTGGGTGTTATCCTGTATGTTGACAAATTGAACACCAATAAAAAATAAATTTATTAAAAAAAAACACAATGAGATACCACTTCACACCAGTGAAAATGGGGAAAATTAACAAGGCAGGAAACCACAAATGTTGGAGAGGATGTGGAGAAAGGGGAACCCTGCTGCACTGTTGGTGGGAGTGTGAACTGGTGCAGCCACTCTGGAAAACTGTGTGGAGGTTCCTCAAAGAGTTAAAAACAGACCTGCCCTAAGACCCAGCAATTGCACTGCTGGGGATTTACCCCAAAGATTCAGATGCAATGAAACGCCGGGACACCTGCACCCCGATGTTTCTAGCAG
Source organism: Canis lupus baileyi (assembly GCF_048164855.1). Taxonomy (NCBI): domain Eukaryota; kingdom Metazoa; phylum Chordata; class Mammalia; order Carnivora; family Canidae; genus Canis; species Canis lupus. The sequence goes on from NC_132860.1 coordinate 24,753,697, forward strand.
CAATGTCCACAATAGCCAAACTGTGGAAGGAGCCTCGGTGTCCATGGAAAGATGAATGGATAAAGAAGATGTGGTCTATGTATACAATGGAATATTACTCAGCCATTAGAAACGACAAATACCCACCATTTGCTTCGGCGTGGATGGAACTGGAGGGTATTATGCTGAGTGAAGTAAGTAATCGGAGAAGTACAAACATTATATGTTCTCATTCATTTGGGGAATATAAATAATAGTGAAAGGGAATAGAAGGGAAGGGAGAAGAAATGTGTGGGAAATATCAGAAAGGGAGACAGAACATAGAGACTCCTAACTCTGGGAAACGAACTAGGGGTGGTGGAAGGGGAGGTGGGTGAGGGGTGGGGGTGACTGGCTGTGGGCACTTGACGGGATGAGTACTGGGTGTTATTATATATGTTGGCAAATTGAACACCAATAAAAAATAAATTTATTAAAAAATAAAATATTGAATATTTCCTTTCAAAAAAAAAAGGGAATGGGGAATGGAGTCCTATCACTATGTACTGAGTTTATTTTATTTACTATCAAACTTCAGATTCTAGCCCACTTCTGACAGTTGCAACTTTTTTCCCCTTGTGAATCCTGATAATAAATGCTGGAGAGTTAATTATCATAGAGGTGTCCACACTCAGGGGTCTCCAATTTAAGAAAATCAGCCTCATTCCTGGGCTGCCACTTAACTTATGGTTTAAAAGGCCCAGAAAGCTCATTGGCTCCAGCCTGACCAGTCATATCCAGCTTCCAACTCTGACCAATCATGTCCCCTCACCTTCTATTTAAGTGAGACTTCGTGCTGGACTAGGGCATTATGTTGCTGACTAAAGCAAGGGTTGGTGTTGTGTAGTAGGAGCAGCTATCAAACCTATTCTTGTTCTCTCTCTACACCCTCTCCCTCTTCACCTAGATTTAGTTACCTTTATCTCACTATATCACAAAATTTAGTTGAGACTTAGGCAGTAAACTCCACTGTTTCCTTTCACTAACAAAAGAGAAAAACTTGGTACTGAGCTGAGAGAAAGGCTTTGAGCTGATCAACTAGTAGAAACTATCTCTTAGTCCAGGTGGAGCTCATTCTTCCTACCTAGGCTTTCTTTACTTCGTTATGGGCTTTTTGGAAAACCTAGGACTGGAACTCTCCAAGATGGTGCTAGCTACTGGTTGGGATGAGTAAATTAACTCTTTCATTAGTAAGGGTATTTCTAGCTTGTGGATTTAGTGTCTTTTATGATATAAAGTTGCAGGAAGGACTTTCTTTAGTTGGCCCAAGCTTGGTTCTAACTTTGGTATAATCTCTTCTTAAAGATAACAGCACCCATCCTTGATAGGGTTACAGGCTGTTATCTTTCCTATTGGAACTCAATCCATGTCAGAAGCTAGGTCTGTAGCCCATTATCCTCCTGGTAACTTAAGTAGGCTTACTTTATAGCTACTTTCTGCCTCCAACTCATTCAAATCTTCGAGGCATGATTCCTAGTATCTAGATTGCTTTATAGGATATTTGCTTTGTCTGAGATTCATCTTTTACAAAGCTTTTCTTCAAGACCCCAGGGCTTTTAGTTGAACACTTCTTATTCTTCCTCTCAATAAGGTAGCTTGAAATCTGAGAAATACTTTGTTCATTTAGGTTTGGATTCATTTTGTCTTGCTGGATCTTGAGAGGCAAGCTCTAAGGTAATGGCTTTTACTGGGGGATACCCAAATCTTCAACTTTTTTTTTTTGTGGGATCCTAGACCCAAGAGTTCCCTTTCCTACTTCCTCATGTTGAACCTAAAGATGCTTTCTTTCAAGAACCCCTGCTGGGAACCCATCTTCTCATAGGGTTTTCTGTTTAGACCTTGCTCCACCTGAGTAACCTGCTGATCTAAGTGACAAGATCCCTGGAATGTGTAGGAATTCTGTATGGGATGGAGTTGGACCAGTAGATGGGATTGTGATGCTGATCCTCAAAACTTTCCTTATTCTCTCATGCTCATGTTTCTATATTCAAGGAAGGAATCCTGATACAAGCAGATGATGCTATGAAATGCTTTGAGCACCTATTAAGGGATGAAATCTAAGTGTTCTTTCCTATAGGTGGACTCCTTTGTCTACCCATTAAAGGGGATTTAAGGGCTTTTTTTTTTTTTCTTGAAGTGTATAAGCAGTTACTCCTGTATGAATGAGCTGTGTCCTTAACTCAGAAACCCAGATGCTGTTCATCACTTACAAGACCACTCAGCAGAGTTGGATAGCCTCACCTGTGGCTGCATCCTCTGGAGTGCTTATGTTGATCCAGTGTAAAATGAAAACTCTTCAGGTCCTGTGCCTCATGATAGGGATATCTTAGGATCTGTTTCTTAGTAATTCTTACAGAACCTTAAATCTAGATAAAGAAGTCATACATGGGCAGCCCCAGTGGCGCAGCGGTTTAGCACCACCTGCAGCCCGGGGTGTGATCCTGGAGACCCAGGATCGAGTCCCACATCAGGCTTCCTGCATGGAGCCTGCTTCTCCCTCTGCCTGTGTCTCTGCCTCTCTCTTTGCTCTCTCTGAATGAATAAATAAATAAATCTTAAAAAAAAAGAGGTCATACAGCAAACCAACCACCTCCTAACAATGTCAATTAGAGTAATAGAAAGTGGCAGCTGACCTCTAGGGCAAGAGAAGGTGGTAAAAACCTGGAATAAATTTTGAAGTTGTCTGCATCAGGGAAAATGAGGGCAGGGGACAGTTGTGACCTGCTGGATCCAAGAGAAGGTACCCCTTGTAGTGTATCATAACTATGAGTAGCCTCAGGGATTCCCTTGAGGAAATGCAGCACTGCTATGGGAGGAGTTGCTGCTCAACCTAACCTGTGTCTTAGCAGCTGGCACTTAAGACCTAATATTACATCCCAATGGAGTTCTCCCTATTTCCTGTTTTGCTAACAGTATTACTTTAGTTTTATCATAGGACGCTTGTCCCTTAATAACTGAAGGTTGATGGTTCAGTGGTGGCTTACTAGATTTATGTACCTAAGTAATGTCTTCAGCTGAAGACTATTCAGATCACCTGGGAGCTTTGTTTATAGTTCTTCCCTGATGGTTCCTGAGTGGAGTTCAATTTAGAATGCTTTAGAACAGACTTACACTTGTGCTGTTTGGTTTTGTGAAAGCAGTCCAGGTCAAAGCAGGGATATTGGTCATTCTCAGAAAAGATCATGCTGTGGTGACTGCATTTTAAGCCCTCATTGTTGTGTTCTGTCACAGACCATCTCAAGCCCCCATGAAAGCCTTCTCCAGGGTTTGCATATATTGCCTGTGTACCAAGATTTCATTTGTAGATGGAGATAGGAAGCGTCCCTTTTGGGAACAGGAAAGCCCAGAATCTCTTACGAAGCTACACTAAAGGCCTTTCTGCAAAGGGATACCTGAATTTCCTGTCCTTACTAATGACTGCAGTTGCACAGATCTGTGAACCTATTCCTACCACCTTCAATTAATTTTGACTATATTTAACTAGAATAGGGGAGAAATGATGCAAGCTATTCTCCTTTTTCCTATAAGAATTATGATTGCCTGCCTTACTCTAAGCTTCTATAGAGCTGGTGGCATCAACAGCCATGAAGTGTGGGGTCGTAAATTGGAACATACAGTTAATACAAAGGTAGTACATGATTTTTTTTTTTCCTCCTAGCTGCTGGTCCATGGCCACACTTGTAATCTCCTCCACAATGATTTAATGTGTATTCAATTGATTGTCAAATAACAAGCCACAAACACCCATCCTACTGACAGTGCCTCTTGTAAGCAGTCACCTTCCTCACTGGTGGCTAATGTTCAAAAAGGCTTCTTACCCTTACCCACAAAGATAATTTCCAGACTTATCCAGGTTCCTTTAGAACTTTGGATTTGGTTGCTGAAATTGGAAATTTGCTTAACAGTCTCTAATTTTCTGAATCCAAAAACTCTGGTATACTCTAAGAATCCCATTCCTGCTTGTCTGTTAGATCAATGAAAAGATGACCATTTTGTGGGACTTAATCTCCATGTCCATGAAGTCTGACCAATACACTCCCCATGAAGGGAGCAGCATTGGAAGAAACCCCTGTAACTCTTCATCTCCCACTGACCCTTTCACAAGGGATGTTTATTGATCCATTGGCTTCATAGAGATCACAAAAGCCAAATATTACCTGCATTGTTCTAAGTAGTTGTCTCTAATCTATGCCATCTGTAGCCTGTAGGTGAAAGACCAGTGACTTCTATGAAGTAGGCTAATATCTGCTCAGCCAATCAAACTATCCCCTTGGATTGAGAAGTGGACAAGTAGTGAATGGCTTTGGATCTTGGTCCTGTACTCCAGTTTAAGTCAAACAAATACTTCAATTCCTATGGTGAGACGATAGGGTATATTTGTCAAAACCCTGGATTCTGATATTCGACTACCTGGACTTGTTTCATGGCTCTACTACTTATTTGTATGTCCTTTGAAACAAACTAACCTTTGCTCCTCAGTGCCTAGAGAATCAGGATAATAGTACTTAAACCACAGGTGGTCATGAAAACTAAGGGAGTAAACCAATATAAAGAGCTTAGAGTTAGCTAATTGATAGCAGGCACTAAAATATTGACTTGGCTCCCAGGTCTTAATTGTTTACCTATAGGAGAAAGAAATTTGCACTTGAACCCCAGCACTTCAACAGTTGAACCACACCAAGTTTCTATTTCCTGGGAAATACTAAGCTGTGTTCTCCATATCTTTACACTTCCAATTTTAGTCTAGAAGATTTTTTTAGCATAGTTATATCCTATGTCACTTAGCTATGAGCTATCCTTCAGAGGAATCTGTTTGAACCATGTTTGAGGCCCTTTCTTCTGCTAGACTTACATTGAGAACATGCTCCCCTTTGTATGACCAATAGCTGGAACATTATATCAGCAAAATATATTTCAACATCTTGACTAAGTGAAAACCAGTGCAGGAGAGTCTCACCAAAAGACCAGAAATGAGAGATAACCTAGATTTAGAAGGTCAAGAATGATCCATGTTTGATGTGATATCTGGGCAGCAGAGTTTGGACTAGCAGGGAAGGCCCAGGAAAGGCTGAGCTATAGCTGCTCTATCCCTTGAGGAAAGGGCTATGCTTGCAGTCCAGAGTTTGCAGTAGTGAAATCTTAAAAGCCTATATTCCCAAGAACTTCTTCCCTCAGGAAGCAACTCAGATCATAACAGCAACAATGTAGTAGTGACTCTACAGTCCACTTAGTAGGAAAACCCAGCCACCTTATAGAACTGATCTAATTAGATAAAATTGATACAGTAAGTTGGATCAGGAGAAATGAAATAGTTAAGGAATTTTATGCACCTAAATTTGGGCCTCCTGCTCCTCAGCCTTCACATCTGTTTATGGGTTCTCAACAACAAAATCCCAAGTACTTTTCCTTGGGGTACATGAAAAATTCTTCCTGAATGTTTGAGGGTCTACCCATGTCATCACCTTCAAACTCCAAAGATTCATAATTGTATCTTGTAGGAAATCGGAGAACCACTCCATCCTTAAATACAACAGCTCACAAATGCCTCTCAACAATCACTAATGCCTAACAACAATCCCTAGCTAGCCCCACAATCCCATTACTGGGGCTAGTTAGACTGTCCTCACCTGCAGCTACCTTCCTTTGGCAAACTGATTGGGATCCAGTGTAACTCAAATGAAGTCCTCTGAGACAGGCTGTGATGGCCCTTGATAAGGACTACCCTAGGATCCTGCGATTCCTGCCACTTGAGAGTGGAGCAAAGCATAGTCTCCTCTTTGCTACTCCAAGCTCACTGTGCTCCATAACCTGAAAGGAACAGGAAATGAAAACAGTTGAGCAGTCTTCATGAGGGCTGCACAGAGTAAGTAACTTGTTTCTCTAAACAGTTGGGAATAGATGTTATCAGCCCTCCCAAAACACAAAACAACTTCCCCTTCCTGAAATTGTCACTAACAATTGAGCAGGCATGAGGAACCAGATCAGAATGGAACATCAGCTTTATTAATACACAATTTTTTTCTTCCTGGGAAGGAATAAGTCCAAGAAACAAATGTTCATTTCTGGAAAATAAGACAAATTCTCATGGAAGAAAGCAGGAAAGGCAGGGAACAGGGATTTCCTCCTGCTCTCCTGTCCAAAGCTCTGAATTTTTCTCAACTGTTGAGCTTAATATCAATTGTAATTCCATGCTAGTTCGTTTGGGAGGAGCCCAGCTTTGTAACAATTACTCCTGGTTCTAACATGACCTATAGAACTACTTCTTAAACATCCATTGTTACTTTTTACATAATGTTTGATTCCTTTAGTTCCTAAAAATTTCTCAAATCAGGAAATAACTTGGACCAACTAACATAATGCTACCTACTTGTGCATAGCTCTATAAACTTACTAGTCTCTGATGTCCTACCATGGACTTCTAGATCATCTAAAACTTTTTTTAATGATAAATTTATTTTTATTGGTGTTCAATTTGCCAACATACAGAATAACACCCAGTGCTCATCCCGTCAAGTGCCCCCCTCAGTGCCCGTCACCCAGTCACCCCCACCCCCCGCCCTCCTCCCCTTCCACCACCCCTAGTTCATTTCCCAGAGTTAGGAGTCTTTATGTTCTGTCTCCCTTTCTGATATTTCCTACCCATTTCTTCTCCCTTCCCTCCTATTCCCTTTCACTATTATTTATATTCCCCAAATGAATGAGACCATATAATGTTTGTCCTTCTCCGATGGACTTATTTCACTCAGCATAATACCCTCCAGTTCCATCCACGTTGAAGCAAATGGTGGGTATTTGTCATTTCTAATGGCTGAGTAATATTCCATTGTATACATAAACCACATCTTCTTTATCCTAAGATACAGATGCAATGAAACGCTAGGACACCTGCACCCCAATGTTTCTAACAGCAATATCCACAATAGCCAAACTGTGGAAGGAGCCTCAGTGTCCATCGAAAGATGAATGCATCTAAAACTTTTTAATGGTTAAACATAAAATGTGATCCTGGCTTAGAAGTAACAAGGAAAACTAAGCTGTTAGCAAAAATGCCATCTGCCAATGCCTTAAGACACCTGTATTGAAGTTTCTAGGCTACTACTCCCCATGTGGGACTCAAAGCTCTAGGAAAGTATGGCTGCCCATACTTACATCTGAAGGGGGGTTCCTGACCCCAGGAAATGCTTTTCTTTTACTCCAGATTCTTCTTACCTTGGAAGGTAACGATCATTTCTTATACTTCAGCTTCAACCCTCACAAAGTTAACCAAACCACTTGTAATACGTCACTGAGTATCTATTTCATGATGATTACTGGGGACAAACCCAGGATATCCTGTTTTCTAGTTAATTATGGATCAGCGCAGTCTTCCAACCTAGAATTATATAATTGCAGCTTTGAGGTATGTCCCAACCTCAAGTTTTTAAATCCCAGAGTCTCCCATAAGACCCCTACTTACCTCTACCAGTAGTTTGCTCATTTGTGCCCAGGCAGTGTTTATCATTCAGTTCCAATCTACCATTTCTCACACCTTTATCTGTGACAGATGCTATGGGAACCCTCTTTAGAGGGTTACTAGACATTACTAGAGACGCTGGCTAAATCTTGCCAGGCTTGGAATGAACTACTTCAGGGGCAGTGTGTCCCTATTGTGGAGGCTTCTGTTGGACGAAGCCTCTTGACTGAGATAAGTTAGGAAGACTCTTTCCATTATGGATGCTTGAACTTGGCAACTTCATTTAAGTTTGAATTTACAGGGTCCAAGGAAGATCAACGACTGGAAATCGAACAAACCCAGTATTGGGATAATATATATATGGAGTGATTGTGTAAAAGGCATGAAATTAAGCTGCCTATCATCTTTGAGAAAGTATAGATAAACTTACCACTAAGAAAACAGAATTATCCCATTTTCCTACCCACCCGCTCGGTCCTTGTTGGAGAGCATACAGTGTGGATTAAATGATAAAAGTGGACCTCCTTGTCTCATTCCTGATCATAGAGGACAAGCAGTTTTTCACTATTGAATAAGATGCTAGCTGTGTTCTTCATATATGGCCTTTATTATGTACAGGCATGTCCACCTGCCCCAACCCACTTTGTTGGGAGTTTATCATGAGTGAATGTCGAACTTTGAAATGCTTATTCTGCCAATCATGGTCTTTCTGGTTAACCTAGCAGTTGTATATTAATTTATGGTTTATCTTCATATCTATAGAGTTTTACACTCCTGTTTCCTAGATGGGCCTACTATAGACTTCTCTGTGACTCAAACTTTGGAGACACAACAGCAATGTCATGGACTTAGGTCTCATGTAAGTGGCAGCTATCTTAACCTTTCTGGAAACATTGTTCTTTTGGCCTATAGTGATATAAAATGAGATGCCAGTTTCAGAACTGCTAAATATTGCAGGACCTTCATATAGTATCTACTTGTCTTTTTCGATCTTTTCTGATGGATGTTAGTGGGCTCTATAAAACTCTTTGATCTACTCCCATATGCCCACCCACCTATCTCTATTCTATACCAACTTGTCTTCAGTTCTTCTTTCCATGCCTCTGACCAGTAGTCAAGCCATTTGCCACTGCCTGTTAGTATATTTGTATGTATTTAAACCTCACAATGACGTCTCTTTACATAAAATGGGTAACCAGGAGCATTGGCTGTAGCTTTACCCAATGGGAGGACTTAACCCTCTCCACTTTTCAAGGTTACTTTTGAGTGGCATGACTGTGCAGGAGCCATCCATCTTTGGCTTGAAATACCAAGTAGATCTAGGAGTCAAACTTAGGTATGTTCTTAGTATCTCCGATGCTCTAAAGTGTGTGTGTCATCTAAAGCCTCTGACAAGCTACACTTCAAGTACTCAAAAGCCATGTGTGGCTAGTGGATACTAAACTGAACAGCATAGATTATTGATCCCATTCACCATCACAGAACACTGAAGAGCACAGATTTAGGACTGAACTACATTGTAACAAAGTGAAAGTTAGCCTTCAGGCAAAACTATAAATGTGCCCACTGTTGATTTCAGGTGGATGAAAACAAACTGTATCTGAGCCTCTTTCCCAGGGCTGTAGAAAAGCATTCACCAAATCAGTGGCTGTGTGCCATGTACCTGAGGGTGGTAATATGCTCTAGCAGAGGACATGGTTAAATTGGGGCTAATATTTGAGTCTGCAGGCTTATTCTCCAGGATCTAGCTATTTTGGGTGCCATAGTGATGCACTACATGAGGATGTGATGGGAACTACCACCCTTGCATCCTTCAGGTCATTTTATAGTGTCACTAACTTCATCCTTTCAAGTATACAGTATTGTCACTCTCTGATCCAGAGAAAAGGGTAGATTCCAAAGGCTTCTGTTGAGCCTTCTCCACTATACCTCTTGATTCCGAGGCCAAGCTCCTGGATAGATATGTATATCCCTTCTGACTATACATTCAGGTAAGTTGAATGATCATAAGATGCATCCCAAAACCAGAGGACCCACTAAAGCTAGATATACTGCCCAGGAATCCACTTTTTTTTTTTTTTTCAGGAATCCACTTATTATCTGGCTCTCCTATGCCTCCTCTCTGACAAGAGGGGCCATAATGCATCTTTGGGTTTCTAGGTATCAAGGTTACCTAGGACTCATGTCCAACGTTCTCTAATGGTTATCCTTTATCCAGTGGCAATAATCTGAATAAATGGTGTAGGTTCCTTAGGGGAGACAACTGGGGGAATCCTCACCATGCACCATTCCCAAGGCTCTGCTGAGTTTTTCCTCCCAGGAGGGGGAGGTAGTCAATCAGTATATCCTATGTCTCCACACCAGGCAAAGGATTGAGTATTGATTGGGTAAACTGCCCTTAGCCTCCTGACCATCTTGATTTTCATACAGATGGAGTAGTTCTCTTGTGGTCTTCAATCTAGGCTCATATGGAACACATGTTATTAGAGTAACTTTGACAAGTGCCTGCTACACTATGCCAATAAATGTATTACTATTCACCAATACATTATCCCAATACACCATCACTAAAATCTTAATGATCAGACTGCTAACAGTTAACTGTGCTTGTCCTACAATAGAGATGGGGTTTTCATTTACAGACAGGTAGCACGTGTTACAGCTCTAACATCTTACCCTTAGTGTGTACTTTCTTGAATCTCTCCTGTACCAAACACTAGAGTTGTAAAGGATATTTAAAGAGTGCCCCCATGGAAGGGAGTGAAAAAGTTTGCAGAGAAAAAAAAATCAAGCTAGAATGCAGATCCAATGGTAGCCTTGACCAACTCCTCTAAGAGCTGTTTCTAAAATGGCCTTTCAGTTTTAGCCTAAATTGGGCCACATTAAGTTCAGTGTTTCATCCCCTCAGTCACTGTGCTGCCCTAAAAGGGATGTGGCCTTGGAGTTTCTGAGGCTGAGATAATCCCTGGAATAGCCAACAGCAAAAGGCGGTTTGTTCGCAGTTGGGGCAATGTCCTTCACAAGGAAAGTCTGGGTGGCATGTCAGTATCTACTACACTTAAAGGGATATCTGAATATCTCTTGTGTCTTAGGCCTTAAACTTCAAGTTTCCCAGCCTCCTTGAATCCAGTCAAATCAGAATTCTTGATGTTATTTCATGAAATAATATTCAAAACTGATACTTAGAATCCCGACTCAAATAGATTAATCCTTGTATGGCTGGGAAGAGATAAATAATCCATGACCTCCTTTATGGGTCAAGAAAAATAAAAATAATAAAACTTGTGCTCTTTAAGCTAGGGACTCAGTCTCTGGTCTTTTATTATAGAGCCTTATGAAGCTCCTCAAAGAGGACTAAATATGGACTCTGCCCAATTCAATTCTCAAAGTAATCAACTCCTTGGTCTATAGAAGGCCCACCCTTCTATATCCATAAACTAGCCCCTTCCTTCTCCTTTCCCATATCCTCAGCTCAAGTGGACAAACACCCACAGGCAGATGGTGTTTCAAGAGGGTTAATGGTAGGACCATGGATAGGTTTAGGTGAGAAGTGACTACTCCTGGCCTCTCTTGCCTTGAGAAACCAGCCATCTCCAGATCCCCACCTCACTTTGTCCCAGAGCTTTTTATCAGTCTGATATAAGGCTTCAATTTGTGTCCATTTGGCAACATTAACCATACCAGACACTTCTGAAGCAGAAATTCTATTGCTGTCCCTTAGTCTTCTCAGGCATGCTACTGGCATTCCTTCAGGATTTGCTTTAATGTCCTTCTATTGGTAGTCATTTTACCTGAAAATTCAACAAGCTTATGCTTGCCTACTAGTGACTTTTTTCCCCCTAGTGAGGTACCCAAAGCCATTTTGAGCAGGTTTTTTGATGGGCAGCAAACCTCTCCACCTTAAGAGCTGGCAGAGCAATACCCAAACCCTTGGGTTGAGCACTTGGTTTGCAATCTCCTGGAGAATTTTCCACCTCCTATCTTGTTTTTGAACCTGTTAAAGAAATCCTAAAACAAGAACATTCTCAGATGAACATTAGAAGTATGGTTTCTTGCCTCCTGAAATGGCATTGGTCAAGGATATTTCAGCCTAAGGTGAACTTTTTGTGGTAGTAAAATAAGTTCTTTCCTTGCCATTTTTTTTCTCTAATGGGGATTATGACCATTAAAGATCAGTTACTAAACACCTGTTATTTGATAGAGGCCTAGGTGTTTTGTCTAACTTACATAACACTACTAAAATATATCCTTCTGCAATGAAGATAAGGATACTGAGGCTTAGAAAGGTTAAGTAAATTTTCAACGTTGTTAAAAGAAAGAGTCCCCAAAGTAGATCTTTGCAACCCAGGAGCCATATTGGCAAATTCTCAACGTCTGACACTGAAATTTTGTACAGACTATTCCCTTAGCCTAAAATGTTCTCCAACTACCTTTTCCTACAGAAGAATATTTCTCGTTGAGCTGTTTTTTCTAAAGGGTTCATTCTTCATATACAGTATCCACTTATATTGTATCCAATCACCTTTCTAATTGTCCTGATGTACTTATCAGTCTGATTATCTCAAATGTGTTTTTACTTGGGAAATATGTTTCTACCTCTTGAATGAAAGCTTTATGAAGCCTGGGACTGGACCTTTATTTTCCCTCTATTCTACCAGAACTGAGCACACGTCTCAATAAATGCTCAGTAAATGTTTGTTAAATTAACAACTGAGTCCTGACAGAAAAAAGGAGTATGGATGGGCTGTAAAGCCAAAACAATGAGTGCCCCTACCCAGGATGTGAACAAATGGGTTATTCACACACAAGGTGAAACACCCCAAGTAAAGAGGATGGCTGAACAAAAAGCTGGGTTTTCTTAACTATTTGATCAACTAGCTTTGCTTGTGAAAGTCAGCCTTCTGTTTGTAGGACTATCTAACCATGTAAACATGAGATGAGCAGGCTCTGAAGTTTCATGCCACATGAAAGTTCATTGCATGAGCATTTATTTCCCAAAATGAACCCCCCATGTCAGGATGCATAGCAGTTAACCAGTGAGCAAGTAGCAAGCTGAAATTCTTTTTTTTTTTTTTTAATTTTTATTTATTTATGATAGTCACAGAGAGAGAGAGAGGCAGAGATATAGGCAGAGGGAGAAGCAGGCTCCATGCACCAGGAGCCCGACGTGGGATTCGATCCCGGGTCTCCAGGATCACGCCCTGGGCCAAAGGCAGGCACTAAACCGCTGCGCCACCCAGGGATCCCGCAAGCTGAAATTCTTGAGGCTCACTCCTACCTGTATTTGGACTCCCAATAAGTCTCATGAGACCACCTGTTTGAGCTATCACCCATATGGCTCAGTCAGGAGCAGTATACATTTAAATAACATAGTCCAGGTAAATATTACTAGTATTAATAATCACAATTTTCATCTCTACTCAGGTCTTTCAAAGGGCATTAAAGGAATGTAGGTCCTATTCCACACTAATATTTGCCACTATTTCTAGTTTTTAATTATATTCATATTAACATAGTGAATTATTAGTCTAAATTAGAATGTAGTAATTCATCAGTTGCATATAACATCCAGTGCTCATCACATCAAATACTCTCCTTATGCCTTTCACACAATTACTCCATTCCCCTACCCACCTCCCCCCACCCCAACAACGCTATTTGTTTCCTGTATTTAAGACTCTTATGGTTTTTTCTCTCTGATATCCTTTTGTTTGGTTTCTTTCCTCCCCTCCCCTATGATCCTGTTTTGTTCTTACATTCCACATAGGAGTGCTATTTAAGTCCTTTGTGTATATTGAGTTTTCATTTTCATTTATAACGTCTCAATTTAAGGCATTTCCTGAGAATTTAGTCAATTTCTAAACTTTTTGCTGAAGCTCAATTTGCCAACATATAACACCCAGTACTCATCCCATCAAATGCCTCCTCAGTGCCCATCACCCAGTTATCCTATCCCCCTCCACCTCCCCTTCCATAACCCATTGTTTCCCATAGTTATGAGTCTCTCATGGTTTGTCTTTTTCCCCACTCAGTCTCCCTCCTTTCCCTTATAATCCCTTTATTATACTCCCCATATGAGTGAAACCTTATGATTGTCCTTTTCGAATTGACTTATTTCACTCAGCATAATACCCTCCAGTTCCATCCATGTCAAAACAAATGGTGGGTATTCGTCCTTTCTGATGGCTGAGTAATATTCCATTGTGTGTATATACACTACATCTTTATCCATCTGTCAAAGGACATCGAGGATCCTTCCACATTTTGGCTATTGTGAATATTGCTGCTATGAACATTGAGGTACAGGTGTCCCAGCATTTCACTACATCACTACCTTTGAGGTAAATACCCAGTAGCACAATTGCCAGGTCATAGGGTAGCTCTATTTTTAACTACTTGAACTTCTGCACTGTTTCCCAGACTGGCTGCACCAGTTTGCATTCCCAACAACAGTGCAAGAGAGTTCCCTATTCTCCACATCCTCTTCAAAATGTTTCCTGTCTTGTTAATTTTTACCATTCTCACTCATGTGAGGTGGTATCTCATTGTGGTTTTTTGATTTGTATTTCCCTGATGGCAAGTGATGCGGAGGATTTTCTCATGTGCTTGTTGGCCATGTCTATGTCTTCCTCTGTGAAATTTCTGTTCATGTCTTCTGCCCATTTCATGATTGGATTGTTTCTTGAGTGTTGAGTTTAATAAGTTCTTCATAAATCTTGGAGACTAGCCCCTTGTCTGACATGTCATTTGCAACTATCTTCTCCCATTCTGTAGGTTGTCTTTTAGTTTTGTTGACTGATTTTGCTGTGCAGAAGCTTTTTATCCTGATCAAGTCCCAAGACTTCATTTTTGCATTTGTTTCCATTGCCTTTATAGATGTAACTTGCAAGAATTTTGTGGCCAAGTTCAAAAACAGTGTTGCCTGTGTTGTCCTCTAGGATTTTGATGGATTCTTGTCTCCCATTTAGATCTTTCATCCATTTTGGTTTCTTTGTGTATGGTATAAGATAATGGTCCAGTTTCATTCTTCATGTGGCTGTCCAATTTTCCCAGCACCATTTATTGAAGACACTGTCCTTTTTTCAGTGGATATTCTTTCCTGCTTTGTTGAAGAGTTCCCAATACACTTGAGGGTCCACTTCTGGGTTCTCTATTCTGTTCCATTGATCTGTGTCTGTTTTTGTGCCACTACCACACTGTCTTGATGATTACAGCTTTGTAATACAGCTTGAAATCTAGCATTGTGATGCCGCCAGCATTGGTTTTCTTTTTCAATATTCCTCTGGCTATTGGGGGCCTTCTGATTCCATACAAATCTTATGATTTGTTCCAACTCTGAGGAAAGTCCATGGTATTTTGATAGGGATTGCATTGGACATGCAAAATGCCCTGAGTAGCATAGACCTTTTCACAATATTAATTCTTCCAATCCCTAAGCATGGAATGTTTTTCTATCTCTGTCCTCCTCAATTTCTTTCAGAAGTGTTCTGTAGTTTTTAGAGTATAGATCCTTTCTTTTGTTAGGTTCATTCCTTGGTACCTTATGCTTTTGGTTGCAATTGTAAATGGGATTGATTCCTTAATTTCTCCTCAGTCTCATTGTTAATATATAAAAATGCCACTGATATCTGGGCATTAATTGTATCCTGCCACACTGCTGAATTGCTGTAGGTGTTCTAGCAATCTTGAGGGTGGAGTCCTTTGGGTTTTCTATATACAGTATCCTCTCATCTGAGAGGAGGGAGAGTTTGACCTCTTCTTTGCCAATTCGAATGCCTTTGATTTCTTTTTGTTGCCTGATTGCTAAGGCTAGGACTTCTAGTACTATGTTGAATAACAGTGGTGAGAGTGGACATCCCTGTCTTGTTCCTGATCATAGGGTAAAGGCTCCCAGTGTTTCCCCATTGAAAACATTCGCTGTGGGTTTTTTTGGTATATGGCTTTTAAGATGCTGAGGAATGTTCCCTCTATCCCTACACTCTGAAGAGTTTTGATCAGGAATGGATGCTGTATTTTGTCAAATGCTTGCTTTGCATATATAGAGGATCATATGGTTCTTATTTTTCTCATCGATCTGATCTATCACATTGACTTACGAGTGTTGAACCATGCTTGCATCCCAGGGATAAATCCACTTGGTCATGGTGAATAATTTTCTTAATGTACTGTTGGATCCTATTGGCTAGTATCTTGGTGAGAATGTTTGCATCCATGTTCATCAGGGATATTGATCTAGAATTCTCCTTTTTGGTGGGGTCTTTGGTTTTGGAATCAAGGTAATGCTGGCCTCATAAAATGAGTTTGGAAGTACACCATCCCCTTCTGTCCTTAGGAACAGCTTTAAGAATAGGTATTAGTTCTTTAAAAGTTTGATAGAATTCCCCTGGGAAGCCATCTTGTCCTGAACTTTTGTGTCTTGGAAGATATTGATTTTTAAATATTTCTTATTGGAATTCAATTTGCCAACATCTAGCATAACACCCAGTGTTCATCCCGCCAGGTGTCCCCCTCAGTGCCCATCACCAGTGCCCCCAAACCCCCGCCCACATCCCCTTCCACTACCTCTTGTTTGTTTGCCAGAGTTAGGTGTGTCTCATGTTTTTTCAACCTCACTGATATTTTCATTCATTTTCTCTCCTTTCCCCTTATTCTTTCACTAATTTTTCTATTCCCCAAATGAGTGAGACCATATGTTTGTCCTTCTCCGACTGACTTACTTCAAAGCATAATACCCTCCAGTTCCATCCACGTTGAAGCAAATGGTGGGTATTTGTCGTTTCTAATGGCTGAGGAATATTGCATTGTATACATAGACCACAGCTTCTTTATCCATTCATTTTTTGATGGACACCGAGGCTCCTTCCACAGTTTGGCTATTGTGGACATTGCTGCTAGAAACATCAGGCGCAGGTGTCCCGGCGTTTCACTGCATCTGTATCTTTGGGGTAAATCCCCAGCAGTGAAATTACTGGGTCATAGGGCAGACCTATTTTTAACTCTTTGACGAACCTCCACACACTTTTCCAGAGTGTCTGCACCAGTTCACATTCCCACTAACAGTGCAAGAGGATTCCCCTTTCTTCACATCCTCTCCAACATTTGTGGTTTCCTGTCTTGTTAATTTTCCCCATTCTCACTGGTGTGAGGTGGGATCTCATTGTAGCTTTGATTTCTATTTCCCTGATGGTCAGTGATGCGGAGCATTTTTTTTCTTAATAAATTTATTTTTTATTGGTGTTCAACTTGTCAGCATACAGAATAATACCCAGTGCTCATCCCATCATGCCCCCACCTCAGTGCCCGTCACCCAGTCACCCCTACCCCCGCCCACCTCCCCTTCCACCACCCCTAGTTCGTTTCTCAGAGTTAGGAGTCTCTCATGTTCTGTCACCCTCCCTGATATTTCCCACTCATTTTTTCTCCTTTTACCTTTATTTCCTTTCACTATTTTATGTATTCCCCAAATGAATGAGACAATATAATTTTTGTCCTTCTCCGATTGATTTATTTCACTCAGCATAATACCCTCCAGTTCCATCCACGTCGAAGCAAATGGTGGGTATTTTTCATTTCTAATGGCTGAGTAATATTCCATTGTATACATAAACTACATCTTCTTTATCCATTCATCTTTTGATGGACACCGAGGCTCCTTCCACAGTTTGGCTATTGTGGACATTGCTGCTAGAAACATCGGGGCGCAGGTGTCCCGTCGTTTCATTGCATCTGTATCTTTGGGATAAATCCCCAGCAGTGCAATTGCTGGGTCATAGGGCAGATCTATTTTTAACTCTTTGAGGAACCTCCACACAGTTTTCCAGAGTGGCTGCACCAGTTCACATTCCCACCAACAGTGCAGGAGGATTCCCCTTTCTCCACATCCTCCCCAACATTACTGGTTTCCTGCCTTGTCAATTTTCCCCATTCTCACTGGTGTGAGGTAGGATCTCACTGTGGTTTTGATTTGTATTTCCCTGATGGCCAGTGATGCAGAGGATTTCCTCATGTGCGTGTTGGCCATGTCTATGTCTTCCTCTGTGAGATTTCTGTTCATGTCTTTTGCCCATTTCATGATTGCATTGTTTGTTTCTTGGGTGTTGAGTTGAATAAATTCTTTATAGATCTTGGATACTAGGCCTTTATCTGCTCGGTCATTTGCAAATATCTTCTCTCATTCTGGAGGTTGTCTTTTAGTTTTGTTGACTGTTTTTTGTTTTTTTGTTTTTTTGGTTTTTTGGGGTTTTTTTGTTTTTGTTTTGTTTTGCTGTCCATGGCTTATCTTTTTTAATATTTTGGGGTTTTTTTGTTTTTCTTTGTTTTTGTTTAGTAACTCATCACCTTCCTTTTAGTTATTTATTTTTATATAAAATTTTTTATTGGTATTCAATTTGTCAATATAGAATAACACCTAGTGCTCATCCTGTGAAGTGCCCACCTCAGTGCCCGTCAGCTAGTCACCCCCACCCCCCGCCCACCTCCCAGTCTACCACCCCTAGTTCATTTCCCAGAGTTAGGAGTCTTTCATGTTCTGTCTCCCTTTCTGATATTTCCCACTTACTTTTCTCCTTTCCCCTATATTCTCTTTCACTATTTTTTATATTTCCCAAATGAATGAGAACATATAATGTTTATTCCCTTTCACTATTAATTATATTCCCCAAATGAATGAGACCATATAATGTTTGTCCTTCTGACTTATTTCACTCAGCATAATACTCTCCAGTTCTATCCACGATGAAGCAAATGGTGGGTATTTGTCATTTCTAATGGCTGAGCAATATTCCATTGTATACATAAACCACATCTTTATCCATTCATCTTTCGATGGACACCAAGACTCCTTCCACAGTTTGGCTATTGTGGACATTGCTGCTAGAAACATCAGGGTGCAGGTGTCCCGATGTTTCACTGCATCTGTATCATTGGGGTCAATCCCCAACAGTGCAATTGCTGGTCATAGGGCAGCTCTATTAACTCTTTGAGGACCCTCCACACAGTTTTCCAGAGTGGCTGCACCAGTTCACATTCCCACCAACAGTGCAGGAGGATTCCCTTTTCTCTGCATCCTCTCCAACATTTGTGGTTTCCTGCTTTGCTAATTTTCCCCATTCTCACTGGTGTGAGGTGGTATCTCATTGTGGTTTTGATTTGCATTTCCCTGATGGCCAGTGATATGGAGCATTTCCTCATGTACTTGTTGGCATGTCTATGTCTTCCTCTGTGAGATTTCTGTTCATGTCTTTTGCCCATTTCATGATTGGATTGTTTGTTTCTTTGGTGTTGAGTTGAATAAGTTCTTTATAGATCTTGGATACTAGCCCTTTATCTGATACGTCATTTGCAAATATCTCTCCCATTCTGTAGGTTGTCTTTTAGTTTTGTTGACTGTATCCTTTGCTTGCAAAAGCTTCTTATCTTGAAGTCCTAATAGTTCATCTTTGCATTTGTTTCTTTGCCTTCGTGGATATATCTTGCAAGAAGTTACTGTAGCCGAGTTCAAAAAGGGTGTTGGCTGTGTTCTCTAGGATTTTGATGGAATCTTGTCTCACATTTAGATCTTTCATCCATTTTGAGTTTATCTCTGTATGGTGGAAGAGTGGTCTAGTTTCATTCTTCTGCATGTGGATGTCCAATTTTCCCAGCACCATTTATTGAAGACTGTCTTTTTTCCAGTGGATACTCTTTCCTCCTTGGTCGAATATAGTTGACCATAAAGTTGAGGGTCCACTTCTGGATATTCTATTCTGTTCCATTGATCTATGTGTCTGTTTTTGTGCCAGTACCATACTGTCTTGATGACCACAGCTTTGTAGTACAACCTGAAATCTGGCATTGTGATGCCCCCAGCTATGGTTTTCTTTTTTAAAATTCCCGTGGCTATTCGGAGTCTTTTCTGATTCCACACAAATAATTCCAAAACCAGACAAAGACCCCACCAAAAAGGAGATTTATAGACCAATAGTCTTGGGAGGTTTTTGATGACTGTGTCAATCTCCTCTCTGGTTATTGTCCTATTCAGGTTTTCTATTTCTTCTTGTTCCAGTTTTGGTAGTTTGTGGTTTTCCAGAAATGCATCCATTTCTTCTAGAAGGCCTAATTTATTAGCATATAGCTGCTCATAATGTTTTTATTTTTTTGTAAATTTATTTTTTATTGTTCAATTTGCCAACATATAGAATAACACCCAGTGCTCATCCCATCAAGTGCCCCCCTCAGTGCCCATCACCCAGTCACCTCCGCTCACCTCCGCCCACCTCCCCTTCCCCCACACCTAGTTCATTACCCAGAGTTAGGAGTCTCTCATGTTCTGTCTCCCTTTTTGATAAATAGTGACAGGGAATAAAGGAAAGGAGAAAAAATGAGTGGGAAATATCATAATGTTTTTAAAATCTTTTTTATATCCTTGGTATTGGTTGTGATCTCTCCTTCATTTGTGATTTTATTAATTTGAGTCTTTTTTTCTTTTTAATAAGGCTGGCTAATGGCATTTCTAACTTCTTTCAAAGAACCAATTCCTGGTTTTGTTGATCTGTTCTACAGTTCTCCTGGTCTCTATTTCATGGAGTTATGATCAAATCTTCTCTTCTGCTTGGTGTAGGTTTTACTTGCTGTTCTTTCTCCAGTTCTTTTAGGTGTGCGGTTAGTGTGTGTATTTGAGTTTTTTCCAATTTCTTGAGGAATGCTTGTATTGTAATGTATTTCCCTCTTAGGTCAGCTTTTGCTGTATTCCAAAGGTTTTGAATGGTTGCATTTCATTTTCATTAGTTTCGATAAATCTTTTTAGTTTCCTGTTTGACCCATTCATCTTCTAGTAGGATGCTCTAACCTCCATGTGTTTGAGTTTCTTCCAAATTTCTTGTTATTGAGTTCTAGTTTCAAAGCATTGTGGTTTGAAAATATCCAGGGGACAATCCCAATCTTTTTGTATCAGTTGAGAGTTTATTTGTGGATCCAGTATGTAGTCTCTTCTGGAGAAAGTCCCATGTGCAGTTAAGAATATGTATTCAGTTGCATTCAGATGGAAAGTTCCATATATATCTGAAATCTATTTGGTCCAGTGTATCATTTAAGGGCCTTGTTTCTTGGTGACATTCTTATATTGTCATTTGTTAAAAGTACCAGGTTGAATTCTCCTATTAACGTATTATCTAAGTATCTCTTTACTTTGGTTATTAATTGATATACTTGGCAGCTCCCACATTAAGGGCATAAATATTCATGATTGTTAGGTCTTGTTGGATATATCCTTTAAGTATGATGGTGTCCATTTTCATATCTTACTACAGTCTTTGGTATAAACTTTAATTTTTCTGATGTGAGAATTGCTACTCCAGCTTTTTCTGAACCATTTGAATGGTAAATGGTTCTCCACCCCTTCATTTTCAGATGGGAGTTGTCCTTAGTTCTAAAATGAGTCTCTTATAGACAGAAGATGGATCTTGACTTTTTATCCAGTCTGAAACCCTGAGTCTTTTGACTTAGCGCATTCATGTTCAGAGTAACTATTGAAAGATATTTAATGCCATTGTATTACCTACTCAATCCCTGTTTTTGTGGATTGTTTTTTGGGGCTCCCTCTTTTACAGGGTCCCCCTTAATTCCTTTTTTTAATAATAAATTTATTTTTTATTGGTGTTCAATTTGCCAACATACAGAATGACACCCAATGCTCATCCCGTCAAGTGCCCCCCTCAGTGCCCGTCACCCATTCACCCCCACCCCTGCCCTCCTCCCCTTCCACCACCCCTAGTTCGTTTCCCAGAGTTAGGAGTCTTTATGTTCTGTCTCCCTTTCTGATATTTCCTACCCATTTCTTCTCCCTTCCCTTCTATTCCTTTTCACTATTTATATTCTCCAAATGAATGAGAACATATAATGTTTGTCCTTCTCTGACTCATTTCACTCAGCATAATACCCTCCAGTTCCATCCACGTTGAAGCAAATGGTGGGTATTTGTCATTTCCAATGGCTGAGTAATATTCCATTGTATATATAAACCACATCTGCTTTATCCATTCATCTTTCGATGGACACGGAGGCGTCTTCCACAGTTTGGCTATTGTGGACATTGCTGCTATAAACATCAGGGTGCAGGTGTCCCGGCGTTTCATTGCATCTGTATCTTTGGGGCAAAAGGAGTAGAAGGAAAACCGCTTAATATTTCTTGCAGAGCAAAAGGACTAGAAGGAAAACCCCTTAATATTTCTTGCAGAGCTTATTTGGTGATCACATATTTCAGTCTGCCTATCCTGGAAGCTCTTTATCCAGCAAGTCTGTCATTGAGAATAGAGTTTCTTTGCATGTTTAGTACCCTGTATATATCATGCCAACCCTTTCTGGCTTGCCAGGTCTCTGTGAAGTCTGCTGTTAATCTGATATTTATCCCCATATAAGTCAAGAATCTCTTGTCTCACACATCAGCAAATTTCAAAAAGAAAATTCTTCGTTTCACTAATAAATGTCGAGGTGTTAAGGTTTTTATTGCGGGGAGTCCTCTCTATCTTAGATCTGAATGACTGTTTCCTTCCCTAGATTTGGGAAGTTCTCAGCTATGATTTGTTCAAATATACTTTGTGGTCTTCTCTCAGCCTCTTCTGAAATACCAATTAGAATGTATATTCTTAAGCTATCATTTATTTCCCTAAGCATTTCCTCATGGGCTCTTAATTGTTTTTTTTTGTTGTTGTTTTTGTCTTCTTTGTCACTCATTCTTCTACCTCATTAACCCTAGCATTTACAACTTCCAGTTTAGATTGCATTTCATTTAATATATTTTAATTTTGGACTGATTAGATCTCAACTCTGCAATAAGGAAGTCTCTAGAGTTCTTTATGCTTTTTTTCTAGAGCCACCAGTAGCTTTAATTGTACTTCTGAACTGAATTTCTAATGTCATATTGAAGTCCAAAGTATGTAACTCTGTAGCAGAGAGTACTGTTTCTGGTTCTTTGTGGTGAATAATTCTTGTCATTTTGTCCAGTGCAGAGTGGCTGTATGAATGGGCTGAGTCAAAAACCAACCACAACCTTCGTAAAATAAAACCTAGATGACCCTGAAGAAGTCAGAGACCAGAAAATAAAAGAAAAAGAACAGAACAAAACAAAAGGACCACTAAAGTGAAAAACTTTAAAACAGAGTAGTGAAAATAAAATGCCAAAGACCAGGAAAAAAAGACAAAAGTAAAAAGAAGGAAAAGAAAAGGGGGATGGTAATGGTGAGGAAGTAGTAGTGAAGGTAGTCTAGCCTTAGGGGTCCTAGAGGATGATCCTGTTGGTTCTGTGTGTATTTTGTTCTGTATGTTAGAAGATGCTCAATCCCCAAATTTATATAAACCAGCAATACTTACTTAAAACTCCAACACTGACCACAAAAACATAAACAAGATAGAAAACAGGGGCAGAATGGGAAGGAAGAGAGAATATAATCTCATAGAATGAACCACCACGGTGTTCCACTTGGTTCTGGCTGTATGTTGGTCGTGTTTTAGAAGGTACTAACTTCCACCATTGTGTAAAAAAAAAAAAAAAAAGGGGGGGGGCAGGAAAAAAATGAACAAAAACTCATATCTCCTATATCTACCAAAATTGAATACATGGAAGGGAATCTAGAAGTGAAAAATATATCTAAGACATGTAATTATAGGAACATGAAAGTCAAAAAGGAAAAACTTAAAAATGAAGAGCTGGTAAAATATCGTAGCTAAGGAGGGAAAAGAGGAAAATATTGGAATTTTTAGTCTAAGAGTCCTAGAGGAAAGAGGAAAAGGAAAAGGACCTTCTAGTTCTATATACTATTTTCTCTCAGTCCTGGAGATTTCCAGTGCTGCTTGTTCAGTAAACTTGCTTTTCCCTTGTACTTCAGCAGTTCTGGGAGAGGGGTCTGCTGTGCTGATTCGTAGGTGTCTGTGCCTGGGCAGAAATTCCCCAACCCTTGCCAGGTGCTGAGCTGTTTATCCTGTGAGGCCTTTGTTCCCTAGAGGCCTCCCAGGCACAATTCGAAACAAAGGGGAAAAATAACAATGGTGGTGGCCAGATTCCAGCTCTGGAATCGAGCTCCCCACAGGTAACTAACCAGTCTCCCAGTCCTCACTGGCCTAGATGCTCCTGGGGACAGGTGCAGGTGCACTGATCTGCACAGCTTTCTGGGTGCCCAGTGGCAGGAGAGTTCTTGCTTTCCTGTGCCCTCCCCACTTCTGCCTCTCCCAGGGGGAATCTGGGATTGCTACTCTTGTCTGCTTGGGTTCCCTGGGATCCAGGGCCCTGTGCTGCTGGACCCATGATCCCAGGAACCCCCCACCAAAGGCAACAGGGTAGAGCCACCTACATCTGGAGCCAGCCCGTGTAACTGACTGGTTTCTCCCAAATGCCCTGGAGGGCTGCAGTGTTTCAGCCCTTTACCCATATCAGATGGGGGTTTGTGGTAAGCTTTCCCCCAGGCACCTCTCCTCTTATAGTGACTCCGGGAATCTTGAGGCTTCACAGCCCCTCCTGTGATTCTGTCCCATTTCCCTGCTAAGCACTTTTCTGTCAGAGAAAACTCTGGCATTGATTTTTAAAGTTCCTGCTTCTCCAGGGCTGGGCTTTCCTGCCTCAGAGGCTTTCCCCACTCTGCTTTAGCCCTGCTAGTTGCAGTTCCCCTCCCCAACTTTTTTTTTCCACCTTCCTACCTTGTTAGAAATAAACTTTTCTCTGTAGTGTTCCAGCTGTTCTCTATAAATCTCAGGTCAAATTCGTAGGTGTTCAGGATGTTTTGAAAGTTATCTAGGTAAGCTGGTGGGGCCAGGTGAGCTGAGGACCCCTACTCTTCCACCATCTTGCCCCTCCCTAATTTCTAACTTTCTTGAAGATTTTGTTTTTAAAAATTCATCTGTCCCAGGCCTAAAATGTATTCATCCATATTTCATTACCAAGAATTAAAACGTTAACTCTCACATATAAGTCCTTAATGTGTTTATTTTTTTAATTCAGAGGAATTTTATATTTTCATAAATTTTTTTTTATTGGTGTTCAATTTTCCAACATATAGAATAACACCCAAGTGCTCATCCCATCAAGTGGCCCCCTCAGTGCCCGTCACCCCCACTCCCCGCCCACCTCCCCTTCCACCACCACTAGTTCGTTTCCCAGTTAGGAGTCTCTCATGTTCTGTCTCCCTTTCTGATATTTCCCAATCATTTTTTTCTCCTTTCCCCTTTATTCCCTTTCACTATTTTTTATATTCCCCAAATGAATGAGACCATATAATGTTTGTCCTTTTCTGATTGACTTATTTCACTCAGCATAATACCCTCTTTTATATATGGAATAAGGTAGGCATCTAGTTATCTCCTGTGATTTCTTTTTTTTTTTTTTCCTTTCCGGCTAGACTAATTGAACTGCCCTCTTTTTTTTTTTTTTTCAGTAAGTTATCTTACAGGGTTAAGAGAATGTTGTGTACAAAGAGCTCATGATCTTAGGGTTCTGAGGCTAACTATTCCTGGATCTTAGAGTCTGCTGGTCTGTGAGACTGTTCCTGGGCTTGGAGCATTGGGACATAGGTCTTAGACTTCTATAGTTGAAATAATTGGACTCCCATAGGAAATCCATGCCATGATAGATACCAACACAGACTATAACACATTTTAGCATTCTTAACAATCCTTCACATCTCTGTGGGATGAGGGATCCAAGGAGCTGCAGTTGTAGAATGTCATAATGGGATTGAGGATGGTAAGCTGCTGTTTCCTGTCTTATATACTTCTATAAAGTCAAATTTATGCCAGGTTAAAACCTATTTTGTCTTATGAACGTATTAATTCAAACATGTAACTGATGCTAATAGTGGTTCATCTGTTCTAATAACTCATTTTCTGAAATGGACTTCAATTCATGGAGTTGTTTTCCTTCTGAAATAATGGTTTCTTAAACCTCTTCTGCCCTGTGAGTTCATTTCCCTGATAGTCTTGGGTACTACCAAATGATGCACATGGCACTGCAGATTCCCAGCACCAATAAGTATATGAGCCCTAGAACAAGAGCCCAAGGCAACAAATATAGATAGCAAATCTTTCCATTCCACACAAAAATTAAAACCTTCTCTGATCCCTAGAGAATATTTAGAGGTAAAAATCTCCTTGGGTCACTTGACAGTTTTGAGAATGTCAGAGGGTGGAGAACTGTTTCTTGAAGTTGTACCCTGTTTTTCATGTAACTTCATCAGCACAGAGCTCTCTACTACTATGATGGGACTTGAGAATAACTAACTCCACACAAACAAGTGTTAACTAGGCACTGCTTATTCCAACGCAATGCAGGGCAGAAACAAGACCCAAGCTCTTACAGTCCATTATCTATTGCATTTTCCCACAGCAGTGCATGGATGTCCTGTCTCAGACCAAAGCTACTGACAAACTTTCTGGTCTCTTCCCTTTCCAGTGTTCCTCAGAGTTTCAACGTCTTTGAGTACCCATAGAGGATACCTTTGAGATCAATCTTGGGGAAGGCAGCCGGCAGTTCCACTTGCGTACCATTTGAGTTTAAGAGCAATGTGGGGAAAAAAAAAAAGAGCAATGTGGCCTCACATCTGGAAAGACCTTTAAAGATGATCAATCTTCAACAGTCTTTCACAATTACCCTTGTGATACTAACAGGCTTTTCTAGGACTTCATGTTGGAGGTACTTGCGTGTGATACTATGTTGCAGAACTTTGAAAAATATTCTTACTTGTGTATATATTTACCTACAACCACGCTGAAACCTTAACACAAATCTTTCAATAACACTCTGTGGATAGAGGTAGAGTCTGAGTAGGAAGCTATTTTGTATTGTATTTGAAACAGAAATCTCATTGTATGTCACAAAGGCTGTGGAAAAACTTAGCTATGAATGTTCTAATAGTAAATCCTTGGTTTGGGGCTGAGAATGTCCCTTTAGGTAACAAATAACTGCCATTCTCTTAAGAGTGAGTATAGAGGAGAGCTGAGGGGAAGACAGCTTTGGGGAACAGAGATGGATAATGGAACCTCCACACAAGAGATCCTAACAACTCAGATCTACACAATGAACACTTAGCTGAGTGGCTACCATTCTTCCAGGAAAATTGCTTTTTCTGCTTACTCTTAGAACCCGAAGTTGTTCAGAATTTTATCCTTGCAAGGGCTAGGCAGTTGGTAATATATCCCTTATATTCTCTTCTATTCTGATTCCAGGAGTTGAGAGGGAGAGAGAGAGAAGTAGCTTAGAGTAGAAACCTAAATTCTCTATCCATAACCAGACTTCACATAAAAACAAGCTGCTACAGAGAAATTGGGAAAACTGGGTTCCAATCGTGTCTTTAGAGCAGTCTTAGGCTAGTCTTGCACTGTTGCCATTCCCATAAAACGTCACTGATTTGTGAGGAGTGCCTGTATTAACATCAAGAGTGGCTCTGCCTTTAGGCTGCACTTTGAACTCAGTTGGTATAAGACCCATTTGACACTAGGTCTTTCAGATTTACATTGGCACTAGAATGGCCCCCATATCTTCTGTTCTAGAATAAGAAAGAAAGGCACTGCTGAGCTGCATACTGAAGATCATAAAGGTTATGTGGCCTTCATTCTCAAATGTCTGAGCAGTCTCTGGAAAATCAGTTTTCACAGAAGGCTTTATATTCCTTAGAGGTATTAACTCTTCCCACAGGACTGACTTGGGAATGTGAATTGAAGATTTTTCAGTGAGATTCCCCATAATTGAATTAGAATAGGTTCTCCAAAGAACAGATGCCAAGATGGAACAGATGTGTCAGAGGTTGCTTCATTCAGGGGGAAATGCCTGTGAAGGAAAGTACAAAGTCATTTGTACTTGAGACTAGAGCCATGAGATTACAGTGCGAGTCTGATCTGAGAAGGAGGTAAGAAGGAAAGGAAGGTCTTAGACTTTGTGTATTTCTAAGAACATCTTGGCAAGGCTATAAGGAATTCTTGTGCCAACGGCATCCATAAGGAGTCCACTGTCTTTCAAAAGTGGGTCTGCCTTTTAGTGCTATGCTCATTCATTGATTGGAAGCCACCGCTGAAAGTTGAACCTAGGCAGTACCATGGATTTCTGAGCATAGTGATAGAGGCTTTCAGTCAAACTCTCCGCAGTCAGATCTGAGCAGCACATTTTCATGGCTGCCATAATCCATTCTTGTACTGTACAGCTGCCCTTCAGATTTTGGAAGCAACATCTCCATTGTTCCCATGGGCCCTTGCTGAGGGTAAATTAGAACAGGAAGGTTGGAGGGAGAACTGCAGCTCCAGTCTCTAAACCTATCTGAACCACAACTGTCCCTCACCTCCCACTGTCTATTTGGAATTCCTTTTACCCTCAGCTTTCACCACTGCAAATCTTGGCTTACCTGATGAAAGAACACAATTCTTCATCCCTGAGGAGGCTAAACCCTTGGTAATCATACTCTTCTCATTTGGGGATCATTGCATATGTACATTCCTGCTTATAATATGGCATGGGTACTAGAAAATGCCCAAATGAATCCCCCAGCTTCTCATTTAGTTTCTTCCTTTATGCATTGCATAATGCAGCTGCCTTTTCAATTAGATCAATTACTCTTGTCAGTATGGGAATGCCTCTTCTAACCTGTTGGTCCCTAAGCACTAGAGTTCAACACAGACTGATGACAACTGTAACTTATAGTTCAACAGAACTCTTGCTGTAAACTTCTGAGGGTCAGGACTTCCAATACAGCCGAACCAAGAGTTTCTGGGACAGGAAGTGAAAGTCCTCTAGTAGATCGAAGGCTATAGAATATTCCTGATTCTCCCCTCTTGTTCCTGGACTCCTGTATTCTGCTGGGGACTTAGCACCAGTTAGATGTGATTTACTACAAATAGGCATCTTAAAGTATGGTACTCTACTTTTGTGAAGTGTTGCCTGAGTTGCTTTTTAGCTATCTTTAGAAGACTGCTCCAGGGTTCTGAGGCTAACTATTCCTGGTTGGTGAAGTATTGTTAATTCTTCCCGTGGATACCCATGGCCATGAGCCCTATCCTGCATATCCTTCAGTGAAGAATGTCCATTCTTGTTACTATGTCATGCAGGATTGCCTGCTTGTAAATCAGGCATTCATGAAGCCCTCAAAATAGTGCTGACCAAGGCTCTGTGGACAAGAAAGGCAAAGCCACACCCAAAAGTACATCTCACTAGAAATACAAACATTCAGTGTATTAGACTTGCTATCAAGTGGCCTCTTTGAGGAATAATTGTATGTCTGGGTTTTCAGCATTGATCTCTATTGCTGACCTTCAGAGGCAGCAGTAGCTAGTCAACCTTGATCAGTGGACCTCTACTTGGTTAGGCTCACACAGTCTCCTTTGCTGTTATTGCTGCCACTCTAATAACCCATCATACCAGTTCTGAGCTAACCACTGAATGTCAATTGGCACAATCAATGGCTTAGTTGTTCAGAGCCTCTTCTGATGTGTGTTTATACAGATAGAAAAGTCTTCCATTTGGGCCTAACTCCCATATGCCCATCTTTATACCTCTCAGACCTCTTTGCCTTAAATCTCCTCTCTTACTTTCTGGATCCCTGCCTAAAGACTTAGGTCAAGTGGTTCAAGAGGAGAATCTTTCACAGAGCATGAATTGACCCTGAAGTTGTCCCAGTTGGGAAAATTGATCCTCTACTCCTTCAAAGCCTCAGGGATATTCCTGTATATAACTCTAATGTGTCTGCCATTTTAAACTATGCTGTGCTGTATGGATAGATACTTTTGTGATTTGTCCCACATAACTGACCACCTGTAACTGCATGTACACAAGCAGGCTAAGGACTGTTGAGACTTGTGCTGTGTGAATAACCTTGGGACCCTAACTGTTCAAACTATATTATCCAGCAACCAGGTCAGAACTGGCCCTTCTGTTGTCTCACATCTCTTCCTACTCCAGGCTCAGTTGGGCCCCTGGAATGGAATCTGAGAGGGAGGAAGACCCACATACCCCAGGCTCCTTGAAAATATAGAAACATGGTAATGTGGAAATGCAGCTCACTCCAAAATTGCACATAGGTGAACAGATATTTCATTTCAAACCCTATTTGCTCTAAAAATTTGGCTCTTTTGAAGATGGTCTATTGGAAGACACCGCTGAGGGGAGGAGGCTCTCTGCTCAGGCCTCTCCCCTTTTAATTTTTTTGTATATTTTTTATTGGAGTTCTATTTGCCAGCATAGTATAACACCCAGTGCTCACCCCATCAAGTGCTCCCCTCAGTGCCTGTCACCCAATCACCCCATCACCCCACCAACCTCCCCTTCCGCTACCCCTTGTTTGTTCCCCAGAGTTAGGAGTCTCTCATGTTCTGTTACCCTCGCTTATTTTTCCCACTCATTTTCTGTTTTGTTTTTTTTTAATTATTTATGAGATACTGAGAGGTAGAGATACAGAGGGAGAAGCAGGCTCCTCGCCAGGAGCCCAACATAGGACTCAATCCCCTGACCTGGGATCATAACCTGAGCCAAAGGTAGACATTCAACCACTGAGCTTCTGCCCAGACCTCTTAGTCAGTCAGGATGCCAGCCTGGCTGTTTCCACGGTGCTTCCCCAGCTAATGAGGTTAGCGGTGTTAAGTACCTGATTTGATGTAATGTTGCCTTATTCTCATTTATTGTCTATTACTTTCTATGTTAGATTGCTTTCCCCTTCTATTAGACTTCTATAACAAAGTTATTTCCTTTTCTAAGATAAAACACTGCTATTAAAATCTCTTGTGCAGAACCCATGTCTTCCTAACTCTTAATGTAAGCCAATCTCTGGCTTTTTTCCTCTTTCAGTTTAACCAATGCCTTCATATGGCCACTGATGTGATCTGGGGGAGAAGGACTGATGCAAATGCCAAAGAGGACAGGAGTCTGGAATACCGGCTCATGCAGTTTATGCCTTCTGGTCTTTCTAGGTTTGACCCTAGATGAACCAATTCCATCACTCACTGATGCTGGACTTGTCCAAGTTTGACTTTGTGGATCTGACAGACTCAACTCACAATGGGCAGTTCTGGATGCACAATCAATTTGTCCTATGGTCAGGTTCTGTCTCGACCAGGGTAGAGACCTACCAGGAGTTATCAGAAGTTAGATAACTTTGTGCTATGACACGACCTGACTCAAATACCATGGGCATGTGTTATGGTAGTAATTCCATAAACTTTGGTTTTTCTTATTACTGATACTTTTGAACATCTGAGTCTGCCAGGTCCTAAGGCCTAAGTGGCAGCAATGTGAGCACCACAGCCTAAACCTGCAATGGAGCCTTTTCCTGCTCTGGGCCCACTCAAAGCGGGAAGCCTTCCATGTCTTCTGGTACATGAGACTAAGCAGGATTCTTTACCATTGAACCCTCTGAAAACCTTCACTGAAGTGCTAGGTTCCTAAATAATAGTATCTCCTCCTCTGGAGCGTATGTATCTTACTAAGGCCTCATTGTCTACTTCTTTGCCCAATAAACACAACATGTCATTGGTGGATCATTCTGATGTTCTATGGGATGTCTAGTCCTCTTAGATAATAGTATGGTACAGAAAGAGTTAAGATGCCCCTGAGGGAAATAGGGATTATTGCCTATTCCATGTGAATGGAAACTGTTTTTAGCCTTTCCCTATAACTGGACCTAAAACAAACATATCTGCTACTTTTTACAAATTCTCTACCATGGACCTGGAAAGCAATTTTTAAAACTTTAGAGTTTTTGGAGACTTTCATTCAGCCTTCCCCTCTGCTCACTCATGTCTCACAAGTCAGGCATACCATCTAGTAGTTATTCCAACTCCAGTGTTGTAGTTGTAATCAGTAACCTAAGTGGTTGAATAAATGACTGCCAGGTGGGTTTGTGGAACAGAGCATACTGAGAACTGGACTTTCTCCAGGACTCCCTTACTAACTGGACTCTACAACCTTGAGTAGAGCCCCAGTTCTAATGAAGGTACTACAACTATGCTTTTAGTTCCTCAGTATCCATGTCAATTCAAACTGTTCAATAATCCCTAATGTATGGGTATTTTCTCTTCCTGGTATAAAACAGCCTAAACAAATGGCCATATTTACCTTTAGAGAAGATCTCAGAGGATCATAGAATAGAATCATGATTTTTCAGAGACCTTCCCTTTGGGAACCAGGTACTTCTTAGGTTAATGAGTTCTAGATCTGCAAATTCGCACAGTTTTGGGAATTGAGTAAGAGATTGACTATTGCAGTAACAATCCCCAGCTTCATATCCATTTTGCTTGTTAATAACCCTCAATCTTACTATTTTAAAAGGTATCAGTGCAACTTAGGAAAACCAAATACCAGGGTCTTTGTAGGCTGTATCCTCAGGTTTTTCAAATGCTGTCATCATGCCTGCAACAATGTTTTCCCGTACTAAGATGTTGTTTTAGTTTGCCACCAGTGAAATCTTTAGCAATTGGGCCACCATCTTGTGTGAAGGACTACCTATACCGTACACAAAGTAGGATGGCATCATTACCTCCCAAGGCAGTTAGTGAGCCAGTCAGATCCCCATCTTACCTTCTACTTGCTCTGCACACTTTTTGTCCTCCAAAAAGCAAACCACAAGATAGGATTAGACAGGTGAGATTTATTGGGAAGCTATATCTATGAGGGGAAATGCATAGGGACCCAGATGCTGGGAAAGCTGTCAGATGCAATGCCAGTCTGATCTCTGTAAAAGACTGCAGGAGACTAAGGAAGGAAAAGGATCAGACTTCATGGTCATCAGCAAGGCCAGCAAAGAGACCTGGAACCATAGTTACCTATCAGAAGGGTTGAATCTTGGAATTGGGCCTACCTTACATTCCTAGTTGTAATGCCTAGTTATTGGCTTAGAGGGTGACAGTGAGGAAATGGTGACCTTGGCAGAATATGGTGATGGATTTTAGATAGCAAAACCTAAGGCAGTCGATCATACTCCTACCATTGTAAATCTGGGAGGCATATTTAGAAGCTGCCACAACAATCTCCATGGTTTCTGCTCTCTAAACCACTTAGTCTTTCTGGTTAGGTAGCCAACCTAATGCCTCTTAGGCTACATCTAGGCTTCACAATAATAAAATACCTAAGACCTCACGGGCACCGGGGTAGCTCAGTAAGTTAAGTGTCCCACTCTTGATTCCCCCCTCCCCCCCACTCTGGTCATTATCTCGGGGCCATGGGATTGAGCTTTGCGTTGGGATCTGTGCTCAGCAGTGAATTCACTTGAGATTCTCTCCCTCTCCCCTTCTGCCTATGTGTGTGTTCTTTTTCTTAATAAATAAATAAAATCTTAATCTAAGTAAGACCTTAGAATTGAGGGAGAGACTATAGTATTCCATAACCAGTCTGACAGAACTCAGTCTTTGGAGTATAAAGGCAAATTCATGTGCTAGGCTAAATTCTGAAGGTTAGGTGCCATAAATTGGGTCCAAGTTTATGACTAACTCACTTGAGCATATTTTCCTTCAGAAAACCTAAATGTTCTGCACTGAAGAAACGTTAGAATTCTTGTTTAGTCTCCAATTTTTAATCTGGTAGTTAAATGCTAGAGCTTCAGGAATAGTGGAGTCTTTGGGCTTTGCCCTTTCTTGGACTCCTTCAATGAGATGGCCTAAGAGCCAGTGATAACATACTTAGAACTAACTTTAAACCTCTTTCCTTGCTCACCATCCATGGTGGGGATGGGCAGAATAGGACTTTGCTTATGATTTGCTTTTTCCATTCATATGGAGAAGAGTACTTGACTTCTTCCCAAACTTGGACATAAGGTTCAAGAAAGCTAAACACCATGATGGAAGTATGGAATGGGATAGAAGTTAGATATATTAGAAGAAATATGAATATAATCAGAACCCTAAATGATCACACGACACATTCTAGATATCACAATAGTGAGGCAATTAACTGGAATAGCCAAAGCAAACTGAGAAGTCCTTTTGTCTGGTTGTCATGTAATGATCTTTCCCTTGTACTTGACTATTTCCCTTCATGCTAAGCTCTGTGATTATTTGTTGTACACCCGAAGCTTCGTATACTCAACATCTTCCATCCAGTTATAGTTAAGGATTTGTAATTGAACTTAGATTGAAATGCAGCTCTACCCGTGGGAGAGGAGACTGATCTGTGCATTCCCAGGTGGGAATAAGGAGTTTAGTATCTGCTGTATAAGGAACATGAAATGCAAAACCATTCAGACCTTGGAAGACGCTTTTTTGGCTTTTCCATGGCTGACTAAAATGAGGGTCAGAAGGACTTAGAAGCTCTGGAGGTTTAAACTGCTGAATTCTTGACTTTACCTCTTGTAAACTGAGTCACCTTGGACAATTCTATCACTTCTAGGAATGTCAGTTTTTATCATATGTGAAACAGGGAAAATGCCTGCCTATACAGTGTGGTTATAATTACATTAGTAATTATTCAACAGCAGCTACTTAAGTAGCAAAGTGCTTTATACTTCTAAATACTGAGCTAATAATTTAGAAAGAAAAGTCAATGTTCCTAGACACGATAGAATTCATAACTTCACCCTATTTTGTAGTTATTAAAAAGATAACACATCATGAGCAGGGGTCCTACAGATGGACCCAGGGAGAGCTCCTGTGGGAAGGGGAGGCTCTCTTCATGGAGTCGTCACATGCTTCAGGCTACCTGATGGGAGTGGGTCTACAGGAGAAGTACAGGGTCATGTTGAGACTGGTTGTCTTGCCTCATTAAGCTGACATTTTTTTCCAGGCCATGTTCTCCTAGAACACTCCATGCTTGCTTAGTACAAATATTTTTAGCAGCATCTCCTATAAAGGTTTAAATAAAAAATGCTTTATTAAGGCCATTTTAATGAAATCCAGTTTTCTAGAATTTATTTAAAATATACCTTCTACTCAATAAATTTTCTGTGTATCCTATAACACAATGTTATAAATGCTAAAGCATTTGATCTACATGCCTTAGAAACCTTATGCAGTTTATAAAATATATCCTGTCCTCTTCCCAATGCATAAAATGTGAACAATACTACCAACCTTTTAATATGTTAGGACATCTGTAAGAATTACATAAGTGCTAATTGAATGCAAATTGCTACTTGTATTACTGATGTCCTCATGATCTTACCTTGACAGCTCAAATATCCTTTAGTTGTTAAACAAAAAAGTCAACTACCCTTAGAATTGAGTTGTCTATTCTTAGCATTCTATTGGAAACATAAACTGGAGAACACTGGCCTAACATCTCAGACTGCTTGAAGTTCCCATTTGGCAAGGTGCCCCCCATATTTCAATCCCTTCTCTGTGTGCTTACTTAAGAAGGAAGTAACAGTCATTTGATCTTAGTTTCTATCTTCAGGATTTGGAGAAGCCTCTCTCAGATCTGCTTGATGCAGACAGCATAGACAGTGGGATTGAGGATTGAAGGAATGAGGAGGTAGAAGCTGGCCACTAGAGTGTGGATTGGAGGAGGCACCTGGTGACCAAATCGATGAATGAGAGAAGAAACGGCAATATGAACATAAAAGATCAGAATGGTACAGATGTGAGAACCACATGTCCCCAGGGTTTTAAGCCTGGCCTCAGGTGTGGCCAGTCCCACCACAGCCCAGAAAATCATCATATAAGAGGCAGCAATGGCTGTTGGTTCCAGGATCAGGACCAGAAAGCCAAAGCTCAGCCCATAGACATTGTTGACCCTGCTGTCACCACAACCAAGGTGCTCACATCCATGTGCTCACAGTAGGCGTGGGAGATGACATGAGCTTTGTAAAGGAGTAGCCACAGGTGGATTATCAAAGGCAGGGGTCTAATGTAGAGTATACCCCAGAGGAGGGCAGCCACCCCCAAACATCACACCACAGTGCTCACTCATACTGTAGTGGAACAGAGTAGGTTACAGATGGCTACACAGTGGTTAAAAGTTACAGCAAGGAAGATGCTGGACTCACTGTGGCAAAGTAGTGGATGAGGAACACTTGAGCCAGGCAGGCATCCAGGCCAATGTTCCCAGCGCCAAACCAGAAGATTCCCAGCATTTTGGGCATAGTAGACAGAACCAGGTCAATGACGGCCAAAACACACAGGAAGAAATACATGGGCTGATGCAGGCTATGCTCCACCTTTACCACAGCCAGAATGGTGACATTCCCCACCACAGCAACCAGGTAAATGGAGCTGAGGGGGATGGAAAGCCAGATATATAGGGACTCTAGCCAGTGAGCTGGAAGGGACTAGGTATTGAATAGACATTATGAGAAGTGAGCATGACTTATAAATGAACTTCACTCGTGCCCCAAAATGCAGTAGAAACTTTTCTACAAATAAAAAAGAATATTTTTAAGTTCTGCAATAAAGAATAGGCTCACTGATAAGATGCTGTAAACTTTCTTAGAAGAAGCTATTCTGTATGTTGGCAAATTGAACACCAATAAAAAATTTATTAGAAAAACTATGGAACAAAGTCCTAGAAGTGTCATGTTATTACTTTCATGGTATTGAAAAAATTTGCCAGGCACATGCTAACTACATATTTGAATGAATGTAAGAGTATCTCTTTGTAATAGGACTCTGAGTAATGTTCTTGCATCTATAAATGAAATGACCTGAGGCAGACTGGTACCTATTTAGTCATTTGACTCTGCAGGTAGGCTATGTAATATCTCCCAGGATTCTATTAGGAGGTCTCAAAATGAGAGCTCCTTGGAAGGAGACCTGTTGATGCTGAAAGCTAGAATGATAGAGTCCTGAGACTGACTAGGTTCTATAGTAAATCAAGATTTAAGCTAGAGGCCAGCATTTGCTAATAGATGAACTGAAACATTTAATCTGAAGGGCAAAAATCACAAAGCAGGGACATGGGCCAGTGAAGAAGAGAGACTTTGGAGGATGGAAACAAAGGGATTCCTGAATGGTGAAAGCTGCTGAATGGTGAAAGCTGCTGAATGTAGATCCATTTGTGTGTCTTAGATATAAGTCCTTGCAAGGGCCTTCACCCTTGATGGAGGCTAAATAGAGGATAAGATTGCAGAAGCAACGGTTATCTCTAGGAAGGAAAACACTTTCAGCTCTGAGTGGCAAGAAGCCTAGAGGATGAGTATTTGGCTGGAGAAGAAATGTCCTATTTAGAACATTTTAGAACCTGGCTTAAGAGATTAATATTTTGAAAAGATAGAAGCAGTTCTGGGTTGTTTTTTCTCCTTTTCCAGGATCTAAAGGAGAATACTAGGATGTGTTTCCTATTTATATTAGAGGAATTTCAAGGACATGGAAAAGCACATAAGCTTTGTTTTCTACATAATGAGCCTTGTTGGGTTGAATATAGCAGGATAGTCAGCAGTCTGGGCTTTGTGGTTTTCCAAATCTGGCTTCAGATTGTGGCTGTAGGAACCTGAGGCAAATGACATTATCCTACCAATTACACGACTGCATTTGACAACAAACTTACAGTTGTGGCCTAAAGGAGGCATGAGTATTAAAGGGGAGTACAATGTCTGACACTTTAATACTAAGCATTCATTATCTCTTTTTAATTGTTGAATAATGTCAAAAAATGCATCCAATAAAATTCAAAGAAACTTTGGGATATCTGTCTCTGTAGGAAGCCATGGTACTAGGATGACAACTATAGTAGTGACTTTATCCCACAGAATTTCTCTCCATGAGCTGGGTTTCCCTTCCATCTCAAGGTTCTCCTAGATCATTACAAATGGGAACAGAGTAGTGGCAATAGCAGTGAAAAGGGAAGGTAAGAAGGCTGAGTCAGTGGGGCCTTATCAGCCCCAGCAAGACAAAGCACACAGAAACCAGCAGCCCATGATTGAAGTGATGAGGGGAGCTCAGGTAAGGGGAACCTGTCTTCTTTTTCTCACCCTGTGTGCTAATCATTCTCCATTTTCCCCTCTGAAACACCATCCTAGGACCCTAGAAGCTGATGTTTATGGGATGCATCACCCAGATTCCACTCTCTTGTGTTTTCTAGTTGGTCTTAGCCAATAAGAGACACTAGCAGGAGATAAAGTCAGACTAGAGATCAGGAATTTGTTCCCCAGTTCCCTTCCTACCAGACCTATAGCACAGCCACAGTGTCCTACAAAAGGACCAGCTCCTGAAGAGTGACCCCTCTTGTTTTCTGACAATAGCATCTTCTATTTTGTGGTAATGCTGTGCAAGGTTGGTCCTCCATAATCCCCTTGTCAGTTTCCTTAACCCTTCCCAGGCCTCTACAGATAGTCCCTTCAATAGCCCTCTTCACCAGGCCAATGGTTTGGATGCATCAGACCAGATCCCACCCAATAGTATAAAATCTTCACTCAGTATTGTCTTTGTAAAGCTGTCGTCTTCCTCAAAGGGGCACATAATCTTTTTGGGGTTTTTATATATTTTTTTTATTGGAATTCGATTTCCCAATATGCAGCATAACACCCAGTGCTCATCCTGTCAAGTGCCCCCCTCAGTGCCCATCACCCAGTCACCCCATCCCCCCACCCAACTTCCCTTCCACTACCCCTTGTTTCCCAGTCTCTCAGGCTGTCAGCCTCTCTGATATTTCCCACTCACTTTCTCTCCTTTCCCCTTTAATCCCTTTCACTATTTTTTTAAAATATTTTATTTATTCATTCATGAGAGACAGAGGCAGAGACACACGTAGAGGGAGAGGCAGGCTCCATGCAGGGAGCCTAATGTGGGACTCAATCCTGGGACCCCAGGATCAGGCCCCAGGCTGAAAGGCTACACTAAACCACTGAGCTACCCGGGCTGCCCCCTTTCACTATTTTTTATATTCCTCGTATGAGTGAAACCATATAATGTTTGTCCTTCTCTAACTTACTTCACTCAGCATAATACTCTGCAGTTCCATCCATGTCCAAGCAAATGGTATTTGTTGTTTCTAATGGCTGAGTAATATTCCATTTTGTGTGTGTTTGTGTATATATATCTCATCTTCTTTATCCATTCATCTTTTGATGGACACCAAGGCTCCTTCAACAGTTCTGCTATTGTGGACATTGCTGCTATAAACATTGGGGTGCAGGAGTCCCAGTGTTTCACTGCAGCTGTATCCTTGGGACAAATCCCCAGCAGTGCCATTGCTGAGTCATACTTTTAACTCTGAGGAGCCTCCACACAGTTTTCCAGAGTGGCTGTACCAGTTCACATTCCCACCAACAGTGCAAGAGGGTTCCACTTTCTCCACATCCTCTCCAACATTTGTTGTTTCCTGTCTTGTTAATCTTCCCCATTCTCACTGGTATGAGGTGGTATCTCATTGTGGTTTTGATTTGTATTTCCCTGATGGCCAGTGATGCGGAGCATTTTCTCATGTGCTTGTTGGCCATGTGGATGTCCTCTTTGGTGAAGTTTCTGTTCATGTCTTTTGCCCATTTCAGGATTGGATTGTTTCTTTGCTGTTGAGATTAAGTTCTTTATAGATCTTGGATACTAGCCCTTTATCTGATAGGTCACTTGCAAATATCTTCTCCCATTCTGAAGGTTGTCTTTTAGTTTGCTGTTTCTTTTGCTGTGCAGAAGCTTTTTATCTGACCAAGTCCCAATAGTTCATTTTTGCTTTTGTTTCCCTTGCCTTCATGGATGTATCTTGCAAGAAGTTCTGTGGGCCAAGTTCAAAAAGGGTGTTGTCTGTGTTCTCTAGTATTTTGATGGAAACTTGTCTCACATTTAGATCTCTCATCCATTTTGAGTTTATCTTTGTGTATGGTGTAACAGAATGGTCCAGTTCCATTCTTCTGCATGTGGCTGTCCAACTTTACCAGCACCATTTATTGAAGAGACTATCCTTTTTCTGATAGTCTGTCCTGATTTGTCAACTATTAGTTGACTATAGAGTTGAAGGCCTATTTATGGGTTCTCTATTCTGTTCCATTGATCTATGTCTGTTTTTGTGCCAGTATCCCACTTTCCTGATGATCATAGCTTTGTAGTACAATTTGAAATCCAGCATTGTGATGCCCGCAGCTGTGGTTTTCTTTTTCAATATTCCCATGGCTATTTGGGGTCCTTTGATTCCACACAAATCTTAAGATGATTTGTTCCAACTCTCTGAAGAAAGTCAATGGTATTTTGATAGATTTTGTATTAAATGTGTAAATTGCCCTGGGTAGCATTGACACTTTCACAATATTCTTCCAATCCTTGAACATGGAATATTTTTCCATCTTTTTGTGTCTTCCTCAATTTCTTTCAGAACTGTTCTGTAGTTTTTAAGGTATAGATCCTTTATCCCTTTGGTTAGGTGCATTCCTAGGTATCATAGGCTTTTGGGTGCAATTGTACATGGGATTGACTCCTTAATTTCTTTCTTCAGTCTCTTTGTTAGTGTATAGAAATGCCACTGATTTCTGGGCATTGATTTTTGTATCCTTTCACACTGCTGAATTGCTGTAGGAGTTCTAGCAATCTTGGGGTGGAGTCTTTTGGGTTTTCTATGAACAGTATCATGTCATCTGCAAAGAGGGACAGTTTGACTCTTTGTGAATTTGAATGCCTTTTATTTTGTTGTCTGATTGCTGAGGCTAGGACTTCCAGTACTATGTTAAATAGCAGTGGTGAGAGTGGACATCCCTGTGGTGTTCCTGATCTTAGGGGAAAGGCTCCCAGTGTTTCCCCATTGAGAATGATATTTGCTGTGGGCTTTTCATAGATGGCTTTTAAGATGCTGAGGAATGTTCCCTCCATCCCTACACTCTGAAGAGTTTTGATCAGGAATGGATGCTGTATTTTGTGAAATGCTTTCTCTGCATCTATTGAGAGGATCATGTGGTTCTTGTTTTTTCTCTTGTTGGATCTATCGTGTTGATTGCTTTACAAGTGTTAAACCAGCCTTGCATCCTGGGAATAAATCCCACTTGGTCATGGTGAATAAACTTCTTAATGTATTGTTGGATCCTATTGGCTAGT
This sequence comes from Canis lupus baileyi, assembly GCF_048164855.1. NCBI lineage: Eukaryota > Metazoa > Chordata > Mammalia > Carnivora > Canidae > Canis > Canis lupus. The sequence continues at coordinate 24,794,045 of NC_132860.1, forward strand.
ATCTTGGTGAGAATGTTTGCATCTGTGTTCATCAGGGATATTGGTCTGTAATTCTCCTTTTTGGTGGGGTCTTTGTCTGGTTTTGGAATTAAGGCGATGCTGGCCTCATAGAATGAATTTGGAAGTACTCCATCTCTTTCTATCTTTCCGAACAGCTTTACTAGAATAGATATGGTTTCTTCTTTAAACATTTGATAGAATTCCTCTGGGAAGCCATCTGGTCCTGGACTTTTGTGTCTTGGAAGGTTTTGATGACTGCTTTAATTTCCTCCCTGTTTATTGGCCTGGTCAGGTTTTCTATTTCTTCCTGTTCCAGTTTTGGTAGTTTGTGGTTTCCCAGAAATGCATCATTTCTTCTAGGTTGCCTAATTTATTGGTGTATAGCTGCTCATAATGTTTTTAAAATCGCTTCTATTTCCTTGGTATTGGTGGTGATCTCTCCTTTTTCAGTCGTGATTTTATTAATTTGAGTCTTTTGTTTGTTTGTTTGTTTATAACAAGGCTGGCTAATGGTTTATCTATCTTATTTTTTCAAAGAACCAACGCCTGGTTTTGTTGATCTGTTCTATAGTTCTAGTCTCTATTTCATTTGGTTCTGCTCAAATCTTAACCCTCTTCTGCTTGGTGTAGGTTTCATTTGCTGTTCTTTCTCCAGCTCCTTTAGGTGCAAGGTTAGCTTGTGTATTTGAGTTCTTTCCAGTTTTTGGATGGATGCTTGTATTGCGATATATTTTCCCCCTCAGGACTGTTTTTTCCCTATCCCAAAGATTTTGAATGGTTGTATCTTCATTCTCATTAGTTTCCATGAATCTCTTTAATCCTTTCTAATTTCCTGGTTGACCCTTTCACCTTTTAGCAGGATGCTCTTTAACCTGCATGTGTTTGAGTGTCTTCCAGATTTCTTCTTGTGATTGAGTTCTAGTTTCAAAGCATTGTAGTTTGAAAATATGCAGGGGCAATCCCAATATTTTGGTATCGGTTAAGACCTTATTTGTGACCCAGTATGTGGTCTATTCTGGGGAAAGTTCTATGTGCACTTGAGAAGAATGTGTATTCAGTTGCATTCAGATGGAAAGTTCTGTATATATCTGTGAAATCCATCTGGTCCACTGTATCATTTAAAGCCCTTGTTTCTTTGATGTTGTGCTTAGAAGATCTGTCATTGCAGAAAGTGCAATGTTGCAGTCTCCTACTATTAGTGTATTATCTAAGTATTCTTTACTTTGGTTATTAATTGATAAGCTTGGCAGCTCTCACATTAAGGGTATAAATATTCATGATTGTTCGTCTTCTTGTTGGATAGACCCTTTAAGTATGATACAGCGTCCCTCTTCTTTTACTACAGTCTTTCAGATAAACTTTAATTTTTCTGACGCAGATTGCTACCCCTGCTTTCTTTTGAGGACCATTTGAATGATAAATGGTTCTATAACCTTTCATTTTCAGGCTGTAGGTGTCCTTAGGTCTCAAATGAGTCACTTGTAGACAGCAAATAGATCTTGCTTTTTTTTATCCAATCTGAAACCCAGTGTCTTTTGATGGGATCATTTAGCCCATTAATGTCAGAGTTACTATTGAAAGATATGAATTTAGTGTCACTTTAATACCTATTCAGTCCCTGGTTTTGTGGATTATTTCTGTGGGTTTCCCTTCTTTTACAGAGTCCCCCTTAATATTTCTTGCAGAGCTTGTTTGGTGGTCACATAATCTCTCAGTTTCTGCTTATCTTGGAAGCTCTTTATTTCTCCTATTCTGAATGAGAGCCTTGCTAGATAGAGTATTCTTGGTTGCATGTTCTTCTCATTTAGAACCCTGAATATATCCTGCCAGTCCTTTCTGGCCTGCCAGGTCTCTGGAGAGGTCAGATGTTAATCTAATATTTCTCCTCTTATAAGTTAAAAATCTTTTGTCTCTTGCTGGCTTTTAGCATTTTCTTTATCTTTGGAATTTGCAGGTTTCACTATTAAATGTTGAGATGTTAAACACTTTTTATTTTTTAGGGGGGACTTCTCTACCCCCTTGATCTGAATGCCTGTTTCCCTCCCCAAATTAGAGAAGTTCTCAGCTATGATTTGTTCAAATATGCTTTCTGGCATCTGGCCCTCTCGGTGTTTTCTAGAACCCCAATTATATGCAGATTCTTCCTTCTGAGGCTATCCTGTATTTCCCTTAACCTTTCCTCATGGTCTCTTAATGGTTTCTTTTTTTCATCAGCTTCCTTCCTTGCCATCAACTTGTCTATGTCACTCACTTTCTTCCACTTCATTAACCCTCCTTAGGACCTCCAGTTTGGATTGCATCTCATTTAATTGATTTTTAAATTTCAGCCTGATTATATATAAATTCTGCAGTCATGAAGTCTCTCGAATCCTTAGTGCTTTCTTTCCGGAGCCACCAGCTTTATAATTGTGGTTCTGAATTAACTTTCTGACATTGAATTGTAATCCAAATTCTGTAACTCTTTGGCAGAGAGTACTGCTTCTGCTTGTTCCTTTGGTGGTGAATTCTTCCTTCTAGTTACTTTGCTCATTGCAGAATGGCTGTATGAGTGGGCTGAGTCAAGAATATCATCCATGACCTAAGTAAATTTCATCCTAGATGATTGAGGTCAGAGACCAGAAAACGAAAACAAAGACCACAACAAAATAAAACAAAAGGACCACTAAAGTGAAAAACAAATCTAAAATACTAAAAAGTAAAAGGCCAAGAATCCCAAAAAAGAAAAAAAGAAAGCTAACATAAAGAGGGAAAAACATAGAAGAAGAAGAAAAGGGGGGACTTCGGAGATGGTGGTAGTGATGAAGTTGTAGTGGAGGGAGAATGTAGTCTACCTTGAGTGGTCACACAGGGTGATCCTCTTGGTTCTGAGTGTATTAAGTTCTGTATGTTACAGATGCTCACTCCCAAATTTATATAAAACAGCAATACTTGTAGAAAGTCCCAACATTGACCACCAAAACATAAATAAGATAAAATGGGAGGCAGAATGGGAATGAAGATAGAATATAATCTTTTTTTCATAATAAATTTATTTTTTATTGGTGTTCAATTTGCCAACATAGAGAATAACACCCAGTGCTCATCCCGAAAAGTGCCCTCCTCAGTGCCCGTCACCCATTCACCTCCACCCCCCACCCTCCACCCCTTCCACCACCCGTAGTTCGATTCCCAGAGTTAGGAGTCTTTATATTCTGTCTCCTTTTCTGATATTTCCCACACATTTCTTCTCCCTTCCCTTCTATTCCCTTTCACTATTTATATTCCCCAAATGAATGAGAACATATAATGTTTGTCCTTCTCTGACTTACTTCACTCAGCATAATACCCTCCAGTTCCATCCACATTGAAGCAAAGGGTGGTTATTTGTCATTTCTAATGGCTGAGTACAATATTCCATTGTATACATAAACCACATCTTTATCCATTCATCTTTCGATGGACATCAAGGCTCCTTCCGCAGTTTAGCTATTGTGGACATTGCTGCTAGAAACATCGGGGTGCAGGTGTCCCGGTGTTTCATTGCATCTGCATCTTTGGGGTAAATCCCCAACAGTGCAATTGCTGGGTCATGGGACAGGTCTATTTTTAACTCTTGGAGGAACCTCCACACAGTTTTCCAGAGTGGCTGCACCAGTTCACATTCCCACCAACAGTGTAAGAGGGTTCCCTTTTCTCCGCATCCTCTCCAACATTTGTGGTTTCCTGCCTTGTTAATTTGCCCCATTCTCCCTGGTGTGAGGTGGTATCTCATTGTGGTTTTGATTTGTATTTCCCTGATGGCAAGTGATGCAGAGCATTTTCTCATGTGTGTGTTGGCCATGTCTATGTCTTCCTCTGTGAGATTTCTGTTCATGTCTTTTGCCCATTTCATGATTAGATTGTTTGTTTCTTTGGTGTTGAGTTTAAGAAGTTCTTTATAGATCTTGGAAACTAGCCCTTTATCTGATATGTCATTTGCAAATATCTTCTCCCATTCTGTAGGTTGTCTTTTAGTTTTGTTGACTGTATCCTTTGCTTGCAAAAGCTTCTTATCTTGATGAAGTCCCACTAGTTCATTTTTGCTTTTGTTTCTTTTGCCTTCGTGGATGTATCTTGCAAGAAGTTACTGTGGCTGAGTTCAAAAAGGGTGCTGCCTGTGTTGTCCTCTAGGATTTTGATGGAATCTTGTCTCACATTTAGCTCTTTCATCCATTTTGAGTTTATCTTTGTGTATGGTGCAAGAGAGTGGTCTAGTTTCATTCTTCTGCATGTGGATGTCCAATTTTCCCAGCACCATTTATTGAAGAGACTGTCTTTCTTCCAATGAATGGTCTTTCCTCCTTTATTGAATACGAAATCAAGACCAGAAAAACTGTAACAGATCAACAAAACCAGGAGTTGGTTCTTTGAAAGAATTAATAAGATAGATAAACCACTAGCCAGCCTTATTAAAAAGAAGAGAGAGAAGACTCAATCATGAATGAGAAAGGAGAGATCACTACCAACACCAAGGAAATACAAACGATTTTAAAAACATATTATGAACAGCTATACGCCAATAAATTAGGCAATCTAGAAGAAATGGACGCATTTGGAAAGCCACAAACTACCAAAACGAACAGGAAGAAATAGAAAACCTGAACAGGCCAATAACCAGGGAGGAAATTGAAGCAGTCATCAAAAACCTCCCAAGACACAAGAGTCCAGGGCCAGATGGCTTCTCTGGGGAATTCTATCAAACATTTAAAGAAGAAACCATACCTATTCTACTAAAGCTATTTGGAAAGATAAAAAGAGGTGGAGTACGTGCAAATTCATTCTATGCGGCCAGCATTGCCTTAATTCCAAAACCAGACAAAGACCCCACCAAAAAGGAGAATTATAGACCAATATCCCTGATGAACACGGATGCAAAAATTCTCAACCAGATACTAGCCAGTAGGATCCAACAATACATTAAGAAAATTATTCACCATGACCAAGTAGGATTTATCCCCGGGACACAAGGCTGGTTCAACACCCGTAAAACAATCAATGTGATTCATCATATCAGCAAGAGAAAAACCAAGAACCATATGATCCTCTCATTAGATGCAGAGAAAGCATTTAACAAAATACGGCATCCATTCCTGATCAAAACTCTTCAGAGTGTAGGGATAAGAGGGATCATTCCTCAACATCTTAAAAGCCATCTACGAAAAGCCCATAGCAAATATCATTCTCAATGGGGAAGCACTGGGAGCCTTTCCCCTAAGATCAGGAACAAGACAGGGATGTCCACTCTCACCACTGCTATTCAATAGTACTGGAAGTCCTAGCCTCAGCAATCAGACAACAAAAATACATTAAAGGCATTCAAATTGGCAAAGAAGAAGTCAAACCCTCCCTCTTCGCCGATGACATGATACTCTACATAGAAAACCCAAAAGCCTCCACCTCAAGATTGCTAGAACTCATACAACAATTTGGTAGCGTAGCGGGATACAAAATCAATGCCCAGAAATCAGTGGCATTTCTATACACTAACAATGAGACTGAAGAAAGAGAAATTCAGGGGTCAATCCCATTTACAATTGTACCCAAGAGCATAAGATACCTAGGAATAAACCTAACCAAAGAGGTAAAGGATCTATACCCTAAAAACTATAGAACACTTCTGAAAGAAATCGAGGAAGACACAAAGAGATGGAAAAATATCCCATGCTCATGGATTGGCAGAACTAATATTGTGAGAATGTCAATGTTACCCAGGGCAATTTACACGTTTAATGCAATCCCTATCAAAATACCATGGACTTTCTTCAGAGAATTAGGACAAATTATTTTAAGATTTGTGTGGAATCAGAAAAGACCCTGAATAGCCAAGGGAATTTTAAAAAAGAAAACCATATCTGGGGGCATCATAATGCCAGATTTCAGGTTGTACTACAAAGCTGTGGTCATCAAGACAGTGTGGTACTGGCACAAAAACAGACACATAGATCAATGGAACAGAATAGAGAACCCAGAAGTGGACCCTTAACTTTGTGGTCAACTAAGATAGAATATAATCTTACAGAATAAACCAGTGTGGTATGCCACTTGGTTCTAAGTCCATGCTGTTCATGTTTTATAAGGTATTAACTTTGCCATTGTAGAACAAAATAAGGCAGAGAAAATAAAAAACAGAAAACAAAAAAAAAACCTATGTCTCAAAAGACATAGGAGTATGTCCTTTATGAGTATGTTGAAGGGAATCTAGAAGTGGAAAATATATCTATGACCTGTAATTGTAGCAATACGAAAGTAAAAAAGGAAGAAACTTAAAAATGAAGAGGTGGTAAAATATTGTAGTTAAGGCGGGAAAAGGGAAAAAATACTGGAAAATTTTAGTTTGATATAAAAAGGAGTTGTACTGGAAAAGGGAGAAAAAGGGGTAGGTACTCTCTAGTTCTATACACTATAAATCCCTCGACTTCCTCTGGAGCTTTCCAGCACTGTTTGGTCTAGAACTTGCTCTTCCCCAGTTCTTCCAGCTGGTCTTCTGAGGGAGGCATGCACTGTGCTGATTTTTTTTTTTTTTTTTGGTGTGTGTACCTGGGGTGATATCCTGCCCCCTTCTGGGTGCTGGGCTCAGTGGGAGCTGTTTACCCCATGAGGCCCCTGTTCCCTGGTAGCCGCACCTCTCCCAGGGACACAGCAACACAAGGAGGAAAAACAACGTCAGTGACCAGAATTCCAGCTCTGGAGTCAACTCCTCACAGTAACTAATGCAGTCTCCCAGTCCACATTGGCCTAGATGATTCCAGGCCCCCTGAGTGTGCTGATCTGCACAGCTTGGGGGCACCCGGTGGCAGGAGAGTCTTTGCTATCCTGTGCCTTCCCCACTTCCACCTGTCCCCCCAGATTGTGGGCTGTGTCTACCCGGCGCCCTGGGATCCGGGGCCTGTGCTGCTGGAATCGTGCTCCCAGGGCTGTAGCTCCCAACGGCAGCAGGGCACAGCCCCCTCCACCCAGAGCCCCCACCTGACCAACCGGTTTCTCCCAAGGCCCCTCCAGGCGCATGCTCCAGCCCTTTACAGAGATTGGCCCACAGTGTGTGGTGTGCTCTCCCCTGGGCACACTTCCTCTGTTAGTGACTCTGGGAGACTGGAGGCTCCATTGCCCCTCCTGCGATTCTGCTCTATTTCCCTGCTGATCAATTTTCCCACTGGGAAGAATCTGGTGCAGATTTTTAAGGTTCCTGCTTCTCTGGGGCTGGGCTTTCCTATCCTGGAGGCTTTTGCTGCCCGGCCTTAACCCAGCTTCTCATGGGGACGCTCCCCAACTTGATTCTTTATTTTTTTTTTTTCCGCCTTCCTACCTTGCTAGAAGCTAAAACCCTTCTCTTTGGTATTCTGGCTGTTCTCTCGTTAAATCTCAGGTCAAATTCATGGATGTTCGGGATGTTTTAAAAGTTATCTAGGTAAGTTGGTGGGGCCAGGTGAGTTGAGGACCCTACTCTTCTGCCATCTTGCCTAGGTCCTCGAGTGTGTATTTCCATTATGCATTATGAAACTGGGAGATAACCAAAGGATGGATTTGGATACCCATTTAGTCTGGTGTAAGGTGGATTTGGGATAGAACTCCCATTACTTCTATAGACCCTACTCTGATTGGACCACGGTGACATTTGGGGTGTACTAGAACTGGTGACCACTCAGAGTTAGTGTCTATAGTCTGATTACTTTCCCCCATGTACAATTATCACAATTACAAACAATAGATATATTGGGAAAGACTGGGCAAAAGATTAACAGTATAAACTTCCAGTCGTGTACCATGTATTGTCCCCTGAAGGGCCCCAGACTCCGATTCATTCAAGAGGCTGTGGGTCTGTAAATTGGTTCAGGTCTGGGAATTGACTGAGGAGCCAAGACTGCTTTTGAGATTCTGGTTAGACTTCACCCAGGATTTCCTGCTTCTACAGATCAAATAAGAATTTAATGGACTTCTATCTCAGTTCTAGAATTACCAGAATCAACTAGTCAAGGCCTAAGTCTATACTAGCCAGAATATCCTAATTGGTACTTTGTGCTGTCCATCACAGTAACCATGCCCACCTTGTCTTTAGCAATTAAACCCTACTACTTGGATACTGGGACAGCAGGAAACAATTACAACCATTCCATGTAGACTATAAGGTCTGACCTACAGAAAAGAGCAATCACAGAACACTTCAAAGATGCTGGAGCTCCCTTCACAAACTCTTCCGTCATAATTGTAGTGGAAGGTGTATTCTTTGGATCCTCTAAGGGTATGTGAGCAGACCTTAAGTGACAAATCTACCTTAAAATTCCATCTCCAGTCTCTGAATCCCTTTCTGTACAGTTTTCCAAAGCACACTTGGCATTTCAAGTTAATTTCTGTGGGCCACCATTTGGTCCATGTTTCAGCCCAAAAACCAAACTGTTAAGAGACCTTTTCTAACTCCCTAAGTTGCAATATTAAATCTAGAAACTCTACTTATTGGACTCCCCTCAATAAACTTGACCAGATCGGATTTTATCTTCCTTCAACTATTACCCAACACCCTTTATGTCCATTCCCACACATATTCTCTGGATTTGTTTGTATGAAATAGAAAAGTGGGGTTCTTTTGGAGGGTAGTGCTCTTTCTAATAGGTCACTTTATTCCCCAACTTTTAGAGCTCTTGCTGGGACTTAAGTATAGTAATGGGCCTAAAAGTAAAGTGAGTGGAAGTAGATTCTAAGTAGAATCTGCATTGTCCTTTATGATAGCTGCCTTAGCAGAAGTCAATAGCTTCCTCAGCCAATTCAGGATTAATCCCCTTCAGACATTTGGAGAGGCCACTTCAACTGGCAAAGAAGATTCATAAGAATGAAGGGCCTCAATGTCTCCAGCTTTCAGGGTCTTCTCCTATATCCCCATTCCAACTTCTAGGATCCCATTTCTTCTCAATCAAGACCTGTACTTTCATAGAGACTCTACAAGGCTGAGTTCAACTTGCATTGTGATTTATCCAGCCCTAGGATAAGATTCTGCATCTTTTTTTTTCCCTCCAGCAGTCTCAGTTCTGTGACTATAGGGCACACATAGACACCTTCAGTTCACTTATGTAGCTCTTGAGCTGGGAATTTGAACATCTGAGCTCAAATTTTTTCCCTTCTACTTTGTCCATTGTCCATTCTATTCATTAATTTGATAAATGTTTGAAGCTATCATCCATGGTCACCCATAACTTTGCCTCCTATAAGTATTTGATTACAAGTATCCAATGGTAATACATCATATCTATTGCCCTATCATGCCATGAACTGCTCATTCTTTACTGCTGGCAATAGTGGTGTTCTTAAATCTAATCAGAGTAAAGAACTAATTCTAGACACCAAAATCAATTTAGAAAACCTATCCTTATGGATCTGTTCTAGTTTCCAAAAACTGAATTAGGGGTTTCCAGAGAAACACAGAACCAGAGGGGGTGGGGTGGGGTGGGTTTGTGTGAGTGTGTGTGTGTGTGTGTGTGTGTGTGTGTGTAGGAGCAATTTTAAGGAATTGGCTTATGAAATTAGCCATTAGGGACCTGTCAAGTCCAAAATTTGAAGGGTAGGCCAGATTCTCTCTCTTATGAATTCCTCATGAAATTAGGGCAATGAAAATTTACTAACTGAAATAACAAAAGGAGAGAAATCTGGATTCAAAAATAGTGTAAAAATAGTGTTGGAGAATGTGAGTAGAGATCAAAGTAGTCGCTGCTGGTTTTACATGTAGCTGACTTTTAGCTGCCATATTCCAAGTAATTTGTCAGCCATTAGCTCCACCAAATTGAACATACAACCTATAGAAATAAAACAACTCTTCCTGCCCTACTACCACAGTCTGTCATTGAACTAGAGACACAGTACCAGGGTCATGGTCTCTGTGTTACTTAATAACAAGCCTGCAGGCTGTGCATTCCTTCAGAACACTAATTTGTACAGATCATGATTCAACAGGACTTCTGTAGTTCTTTTTAACCAAAGTGGTCCTTATAAATTGATAGGCTACCAATTTTAATTTCGACTTTAAAGAAGCTAAAATGTTACTAAAATTCAAAACCAGAGTGTGGAGACATGGGATCTCTGTGATTGCTCAATATCTGAAGCAATCCTGAAGTTTCTCTCAATCCACCAATACTTAGGAATTTTAGGGGGAGGAGGGGAAGGTTGGTGGAAGAGTAGGGTCCCCAAATCACCTGTCCCCATCAAATTACCTAGATAACCTTCAAATCATCCTGAAAATCTACGAATTCGGCCTGAGATTTAAAGAGAACAGCTGAAACGCTACAGTGAGAAGAGTTCGTGCTTTTATCAAGGTAGGAAGACGAGGGAAAAAGAAATAAACAAAAGGCATCCAAGGGGGAGGGGCCCCGCGAGGAGCAGGCTAAGGCCGGGGCGAGTGTCCCCAGGACAGGAAAACTCCCTCCCGGAGAAGCAGGAGCTGCACCAACCTTCCCGGCGGAAAGGCACTCGCAGGGAGTTAGAGCAGGACCCCAGAAGGGCGGGGATGCCCTCGGGCTCCCGGGGACACTAACAGACACCTGCAGCGCGGGCAGGAGAGTGCGCCAAGCTCCCTAAGGGCTGCAGCGCGCACACATTGACCCGGGAGCAACTCGGAAGGTCTCGGGCAGCGGCTCCCTGGAGGGGGCTGCGCTGCTCCCGGAGCAGCTCAGAGGGCTCTGGCGGCGGCTCCGCGGAGGGGGCTGCGCAGCTGGGAGCGGGAATCCAACAGCGCAGACCAGGAGCACTGGGCGCCGGGACAGAGCCCAGGATCTGGCCTCCCTCCGGGACAGGCAGAGGCCGGGAGGGCCCAGGACAGCAAGGACGCTCCTGCCCTAGCTGAGCAGAACAGCGGCCCCGCCCTGGAGCCTCTAGGCCCTGCAGACGGAGTAGTTCCTGCGGGGGCTGAATCCAGGTTTCCAGAGCTGCCACAGCCACTGGGTTTGTTCCTCCTGGGGCCTAACGGGGTAAACAACCCCCACTGAGCCCTGCACCAGGCAGGGGGCAGAGCAGCTCCCCCAAGTGCTAACACCTGAAAATCAGCACAGCAGGCCCCTCCCCCAGAAGACCAGCTAGACAGACAAGTTCCAGGGGAAGTCAAAGGACTTAAAGTATAAGAATCAGAAGATACTCCCCCGTGTTGTGTTTTTTTTTTTTTTATTTCTGATTGCTTCCCCCACCCTATTTTTCACTTTTCTTTTTCTTTCTTTTTTCTTTTTTCCTTTTTTTTTCTTCTTTCTTTTTTCTTTATCTCCTTTCTTTCCTTCTCTCTCTTTTTCTCCTTTTCCCAATACAACTTGTTTTTGGCCACTCTGTACTGGGCAAAATGACTAAAAGGAAAACCTCACCTCAAAAGAAAGAATCAGAAACAGTACTCTCTCCCACAGAGTTACAAAATCTGGATTACAATTCAATGTCAGAAAGCCAATTCAGAAGCACTATTATACACCTACTGGTGGCTCTAGAAAAAAGCATAAAGGACTCAAGAGACTTCATGACTGCAGAATTTAGATCCAATCAGGCAGAAATTAAAAATCAATTGAATGAGATGCAATCCAAACTAGAAGTCCTAACGACGAGGGTTAACGAGGTGGAAGAACGAGTGAGTGACATAGAAGACAAGTTGACGGCAAAGAGGGAAACTGAGGAAAAAAGAGACAATAAAAAACCATGGAGACAGATTAAGGGAAATAAAAGACGGCCTGAGGAAGAAAAACCTACGTTTAATTGGGGTTCCCGAGGGCGCCGAAGGGGACAGAGGGCCAGAATATGTATTTGAACAAATCATAGCTGAAAACTATCCTAATCTGGGAAGGGAAACGGGCATTCAGATCCAGGAAATAGAGAGATTCCCCCCTAAGATCAATAAAAACTGTTCAACACCTCGAAATTTAATAGTGAAGCTTGCAAATTCCAAAGATAAAGAGAAGATCCTTAAAGCAGCAAGAGACAAATCCCCGACTTTTATGGGAAGGAGTATTAGGGTAACAGCAGACCTCTCCACAGAGACATGGCAGGCCAGAAAGGGCTGACAGGATGTATTCAGAGTCCTAAATGAGAAGAACATGCAACCAAGAATACTTTATCCAGCAAGGCTCTCATTCAAAATGGAAGGAGAGATAAAGAGCTTCCAAGACCGGCAGGAACTGAAAGAATATGTGACCTCCAAACCAGCTCTGCAAGAAATTTTAAGGGGGCTCTTAAAATTCCCCTTTAAGAAGAAGTTCAGTGCAGCAATCCACAAAAACAAGGACTGAAGAGATATCATGATGACACTAAACTCATATCTGTCAATAGTAACTCTGAACGTCAACGGGCTTAATGACCCCATCAAAAGGCACAGGGTCTCAGACTGGATAAAAAAGCAGGACCCATCTATTTGCTGTCTACAAGAGACTCATTTTAGGCAGAAGGACACCTACAACCTGAAAATAAAAGGTTGGAGAACCATTTATCATTCAAATGGTCCTCAAAAGAAAGCAGGGGTAGCCATCCTTATATCAGATAAACTAAAATTTACCCCAAAGACTGTAGTGAGAGATGAGGAGGGACACTATATCATACTTAAAGGATCTATCCAACAAGAGGACTTAACAATCCTCAATATATATGCCCCCAATGTGGGAGCTGCCAAATATTTAAACCAATTAATAACCAAAGTGAAGAAATACTTAGATAATAATACACTTATACTTGCTGACTTCAATCTAGCTCTTTCTATACTCGATAGGTCTTCTAAGCACAACATCTCCAAAGAAACGAGAGCTTTAAATGATACACTGGACAGATGGATTTCACAGATATCTACAGAACTTCACATCCAAACTCAACTGAATACACATTCTTCTCAAGTGCACAAGGAACTTTCTCCAGAATAGACCACATACTGGGTCACAAATCGGGTCTGAACCGATACCAAAAGATTGGGATCATCCCCTGCATATTCTCAGACCATAATGCCTTGAAATTAGAACTAAATCACAACAAGAAGTTTGGAAGGACCTCAAACACGTGGAGGTTAAGGACCACCCTGCTAAAAGATGAAAGGGTCAACCAGGAATTTAAGGAAGAATTTAAAAGATTCATGGAAACTAATGAGAATGAAGATACAACCATTCAAAATCTTTGGGATGCAGCAAAAGCAGTCCTAAGGGGGAAATACATCGCAATACAAGCATCCATTCAAAAACTGGAAAGAACTCAAGTACAAAAGCTAACCTTACACATAAAGGAGCTAGAGAAAAAACAGCAGATGGACCCCACGCCCAGCAGAAGAAGAGAGTTAATTAAAATGCGAGCAGAACTCAACGAAATCGAGATCAGAAGAACTGTGGAACAGATCAACAGAACCTGGAGTTGGTTCTTTGAAAGAATTATAAGACAGATAAACCATTCACCAGCCTTATTAAAAAGAAGAGAGAGGAGACTCAAATTAATAAAATCAAAAATGAGAAAGGAGAGATCACTATCAACACCAAGGAAATACAAACGATTTTAAAAACTATTGGCGTATAGCTGTTCATAATATATTAGGCAATCTAGAAGAAATGGATGCATTCCTGGAAAGCCACAAACTACCAAAACTGGAACAGGAAGAAATAGAAAACCTGAACAGGCCAATAACTAGGGAGGAAATTGAAGCAGTCATCAAAAACCTCCCAAGACACAAGAGTCCAGGGCCAGATGGCTTCCCAGGGGAATTCTATCAAACGTTTAAAGAAGAAATCATACCTATTCTACTAAAGCTGTTTGGAAAGATAGAAAGAGATGGAGTACTTCCAAATTCGTTCTATGAGGCCAGCATCACCTTAATTCCAAAGCCAGACAAAGACCCCGCCAAAAAGGAGAATTACAGACCAATATCCCTGATGAACATGGATGCAAAAATTCTCAACAAGATACTAGCCAATAGGATCCAACAGCACATTAAGAAAATTATTCACCATAACCAAGTAGGATTTATCCCTGGGACACAAGGCTGGTTCAACACCCGTAAAACAATCAATGTGATTCATCATATCAGCAAGAGAAAAACCAAGAACCATATGATCCTCTCATTAGATGCAGAGAAAGCATTTGACAAAATACAGCATCCATTCTTGATCAAAACTCTTCAGAGTGCAGGGATAGAGGGAACATTCCTCGACATCTTAAAAGCCATATTCGAAAAGCCCACAGCAAATATCATTCTCAATGGGGACGCAATGGGAGCCTTTCCCCTAAGATGAGGACCAAGACAGGGATGTTCACTCTCACCACTGCTAATCAACATAGTATTGGAAGTCCTAGCCTCATCAATCCGACAACAAAAAGACATTAAAGGCATTCAAATTGGCAAAGAAGAAGTCAAACTCTCCTTCTTCCCCGATGACATGATACTCTACATAGAAAACCCAAAAGCCTCCACCCCAAGATTGCTAGAACTCATACAGCAATTTGGTAGCATGGCAGGATACAAAATCAATGCCCAGAAGTCAGTGGCATTTCTATACACTAACAATGAGACTGAAGAAAGAGAAATTCAGGAGTCAATCCCATTTACAATTGTACCCAAGAGCATAAGATACCTAGGAATAAACCTAACCAAAGAGGTAAAGGATCTATACCCTAAAAACTATAGAACACTTCTGAAAGAAATCGAGGAAGACACAAAGAGATGGAAAAATATTCCATGCTCCTGGATTGGCAGAACTAATATTGTGAGAATGTCAATGTTATCCAGGGCAATTTACACGTTTAATGCAATCCCTATCAAAATACCATGGAGTTTCTTAAGAGAGTTAGAACAAATTATTTTAAGATCTGTGTGGAAGCAGAAAAGACCCCGAATAGCCAGGGGAATTTTACAAAAGAAAACCATATCTGGGGGCATCACAATGCCAGATTTCAGGTTGTACTACAAAATGTGGTCATCAAGACAGTGTGGTACTGGCACAAACACAGACACATAGATCAATGGAACAGAATAGAGAACCCAGAAATGGACCCTGAACTTTATGGTCAACTAATGTTTGACAAAGGAGGAAAGACTATCCATTGGAAGAAAGACAGTCTCTTCAATAAATGGTGCTGGGAAAATTGGACATCCACATGCAGAAGAATGAAACTAGACCACTCTTTTGCACCATACACAAAGAGAAACTCAAAATGGATGAAAGATCTAAATGTGAGACAGGATTCCATCAAAATCCTAGAGGAGAACACAGGCAACACCCTTTTGAACTTGGCCACAGTAACTTTTTGCAAGATACATCCACGAAGGCAAAAGAAACAAAGCAAAAATGAACTATTGGGACTTCATCAAGATAAGAAGTTTTTGCACAGCAAAGGATACAGTCAACAAAACTCAAAGACAACCTACAGAATGGGAGAAGATATTTGCAAATGATGTATCAGATAAAGGGTTAGTTTCCAAGATCTATAAAGAACTTCTTAAACTCAACACCAAAGAAACAAACAATCCAATCATGAAATGGGCAAAAGACACGAAGAGAAATCTCACAGAGGAAGACATAGACATGGCCAACATGCACATGAGACAATGCTCTGCATCACTTGCCATCAGGGAAATACAAATCAAAAGCACAATGAGATACCACCTCACACCAGTGAGAATGGGGAAAATTAACAAGGCAGGAAACCACAAATGTTGGAGAGGATGTGGAGAAAGGGGAACTCTCCTGCACTCTTGGTGGGAATAGAACTGGTGTAGCCACTCTGGAAAACTGTGTGGAGGTTCCTCCAAGAGTTAAAAATAGACCTGCCCTGAGACCCAGCAATTGCACTGTTGGGGATTTACCACAAAGATTCAGATGCAATGAAACGCCGGGACACCTGCACCCCGATGTTTCTAGCAGCAATGTCCACAATAGCCAAACTGTGGAAGGAGCCTCGGTGTCCATGGAAAGATGAATGGATAAAGAAGATGTGGTCTATGTATACAATGGAATATTCCTCAGCCATTAGAAACGACAAATACCCACCATTTGCTTCAACGTGGATGGAACTGGAGGGTATTATGCTGAGTGAAGTAAGTCAATCAGAGAAGGACAAACATTATATGTTCTCATTCATTTGGGGAATATAAATAATAGTGAAAGGGAATATAAGGGAAGGGAGAAGAGATGTGTGGGAAATATCAGAAAGGGAGACAGAACATAAAGACTCCTAACTCTGGGAAATGAACTAGGGGTGTGGAAGGGGAGGAGGGTGGGGGGTGGGGGTGAGTGGGTGACAGGCACTGAGGGGGACATTTGACGGGATGAGCATTCGGTGTTATTCTGTATGTTGGTAAATTGAACACCAATAAAAAATTAATTCATTAGAAAATAAAATAAATTAATTAATTAATAAATAAAGGAATTTTACTGAGGCCAAATAGGCCCCAGGAAGGGATTCCTTTTGGGGTCATTCTTAGGGATGGCATTGAAAGTCAAAGTTCAGGGGGTAGATCTGCAAATGTATGCAAACTTTCAGCTATATTGGCAATGATTTTTTTGGTAATAGTTTTTTTGGGTAAATGACAAAAAGTCATGGGAATCCATGAGATAATTTGTGGATTGTATCTGTCCACCACCACCCCCAAATATTTTAAAGTCCTAATGGGACTACTTGCAGTTGGACCCTCTAAGAATCGATTATGATTAAGTGATGTTGTAAGGTTATGGCCCTTATCCTATAGAATTAGTGTCCTTTGACACCAGAGAGCTCTTACTTAAAAAAAAAATAAAGATTTTATTTATTTATGAGAGAGTGAGAGAGAGAGAGAGAGAGAGAGAGAGAGATTGAGAGGCAGAGACAGAGGCAGAGGGAGAAGCAGGCTCCATGCAGGGAGCCCGATGCAGGACCCGTTCCCTGGTCTCCAGGTTCACACCCTGGGCCAAAGGCAGGCGCCAAACCGCTGAGCCACCCAGGCATCCCCGAGCTCTTACTTTTTATTCACGTACACACAATCAAGGAAAGGCCATATGAGAACATAGCTAAGAAGTGGTGGTCTGAAATCCAGGAGACCCTTTACTGCAGATCAACCATGCTGGTACTATGCTGTCAGGCTTCCAGCCTCCAGAACTGAAAGTTTTTTAAAGATTTGACAGACTGAACACAAGCAGAAGGAGTGGCAGAGGGATCATGACCTGAGCTGAACTGAAGGCAGATTGTTGTGCGCTGCGGCGATCAGGGTCCCGAGGATAAGGGGATGAGGAAAATAAAGAAAAGAGATGGGGACAGGAGGGACACAGTGAATGATGTCCAAGCAGTGCAAGCTTTATTCAAGGTTTTACATTTTATAGCATGAGCAAAACAAAGCCAAGAAGGGGTTTATTTTTAACAGGTTTGTGAAACCCTCCAAAGTTCCCCTTTCTCAGCATGCAAGACAGACTCACGGGTGCCAGAAGACCTTGGTAAATAGATAAGCTTGTTGCTCCAGATGTGCATACTTCAAAGGAATATTAGGTATGGTAAACAGACCAGCAGGGACAGACACAACTTATTCTGACGTGGTCATAAATGTAAATAAGGGTCTATCTATTATGTTATGTGGGCGATCACGTACAAGCGAGCCCTGAGAACCATTGCTCAAGCCCTTTCTCAAGCGTCTACCAACTATTCACCCTTTAGGCTCTCGAGGTTTTTGAGTGAATGAGGGACACAAGTCTGGGCCTGGTTTGGTTCAGTTACTCCAGCTAGTTCGTGGTCACCCCCACAGATGCTTAACTCACTGAGCCACCGAGGTGGCCCTAGAACGGAGAGTTTTTATTAATCTAACCAGTCTGCAGTATTTTGTTAGGGCAGGCTGATTCATCTTATTTTTGTCAGTGATCATTTGATAACCTCCTCTCCTCAAAATTATAATTTTCCTCCTCATTAGTTATCTTACACGAGCCTCATCATTTATCTTTAGACGTGGGAAAGATGGATAAAGTTGTTCATTTGTGGGTTCCTGAAGAACTATGCTCAAATCTAGGGAAAGCAGTGTGATTGAAGGAAAATAGAATGACTTAAAATACCTGGGAAGTAGATGAGACTTGGTAAGAACTCAGGAGAGAATAAATTGTACAGCATTCTATCCAGAAGGATCTCATAATTTTTCCTAGTCTTACTCAAGCAGATGTCTGGGGGAAATGGATTCCTTTTCTAGTAATTAGGTCTGTCCTTTATTAGAAGTTCTAAAAGAGTTACATACATTCCCAAGTTGAATTATGCCAATCCTATCTTATGTCTCATTTTTCCAAAATTCTAAGAAGCTTAATAACTTTTATAATATCATGCCTTCTCCATACCCACAAAATTCAGGGATGGCAATGAGCCCCCCCCGCCATCTTCAATTCCTGACTTTAGTATTTGTCTCTTTTACCATTTCAGTCTTAACTAAAGACTTGTCAATGGTTCTTTTTAATGAACTAGCTTTTGGTCTTATTTGTTTCCCTCTTTTCTGTTTTAATAGAAGGCAAAGAATGGCATTGATAGCCATTCTAACTCTTATTTCCTTTCTTTGGCCTGCTTTGGGTTTTGTTTGCTCTAGTTATAGTTTTAGGTGAAAGTTTATACACTTCATTTTAAATCTCTCTTCCTATACTTTAGGCACTTAAAACTACACATTTCCTTCACAGCACTGCCTTAGCTCCATCCGAAAGATTTTGATAGGCTATGTTTTCGTTTTCATTCAGTTAAAAATATTTTCTAATTTCACTCGTGACTTTTTTCTATGAGCTGTGGAATATTTGGAAGTTTAATTTACATATATTTGAGAGTTTCTGAATATCTGATTTCTAAATTCTATTAGAAAACATATTTATATAGCTTCAGCCCTAAATATCCAAATTCGTTCTATGAGGCCAGCATCACCTTAATTCCAAAACCAGACAAAGACCCCACCAAAAAGGAGAATTACAGACCAATATCCCTAATGAACATGGATACAAAAATTCTCAGCAAGATACTAGCCAATAGGATCCAACAATACATTAAGAAAATTATTCACCATGACCAAGTAGGATTTATCCCCGGAACACAAGGCTGGTTCAACACCCGTAAAACAATCAATGTGATTCATCATATCAGCAAGAGAAAAACCAAGAACCATATGATCCTCTCATTAGATGCAGAGAAAGCATTTGACAAAATACAGCATCCATTCTTGATCAAAACTCTTCAGAGTGTAGGGATAGAGGGAACATTCCTCGACATCTTAAAAGCCATCCACGAAAAGCCCACAGCAAATATCATTCTCAATGGGGAAGCACTGAGAGCCTTTCCCCTAAGATCAGGAACAAGACAGGGATGTCCACTCTCACCACTGCTATTCAACATAGTACTGGAAGTCCTAGCCTCAGCAATCAGACAACAAAAAGACATTAAAGGCATTCAAATTGGCAAAGAAGTCGTCAAACTCTCCTTCTTCCCAGATGACATGATACTCTACATAGAAAACCCAAAAGCCTCCACCTCAAGATTGCTAGAACTCATACAACAATTTGGTAGCGTAGCGGGATACAAAATCAATGCCCAGAAGTCAGTGGCATTTCTATACACTAACAATGAGACTGAAGAAAGAGAAATTCAGGAGTCAATCCCATTTACAATTGCACCCAAAAGCATAAGATACCTAGGATTAAACCTCACCAAAGAGGTAAAGGATCTATACCCTAAAACTATAGAACACTTCTGAAAGAAATCGAGGAAGACACAAAGAGATGGAAAAATATTCCATGCTCATGGATTGGCAGAATTAATATTGTGAAAATGTCAATGTTACCCAGGGCAATTTACACGTTTAATGCAATCCCTATCAAAATACCATGGACTTTCTTCAGAGAGTTAGGACAAATTATTTTAAGATTTGTGTGGAATCAGAAAAGACTCCAAATAGCCAGGGGAATTTTTTTTTAAATTATTGACTTGTTTTATGGGATACCATAGTTTTTTCCTAGAGAATATTCCATATGTGATTGAACTATTTTTATTTGGTTGATAGTGTTCAAATTTTCTATATCCTTGCTAATTGTTATGTAAACTGAATATGGTATTGAAATTTCCAACTATTTTTCCCTTCAATTCTGTTTTTCCCCCTATTTTTTGGTACTCTATTAGATGTATATATAATATACATAAATAGATCAATAAGCGAGGAAGATATAATGGTTGTCATGAAATCTCCCAGGTTTCTAATGTTTCTAATGTTCTTCATTCTTTCTTATATGCTTGATTTACCCTCTGGTATCTTTTCTTTTCATCCTGAAGGACAATCTTTTTTTTAAAGATTTTATTCATGAGAGACACAGAGAGGCAGACACACAGGCAGAGGGAGAAGCAGGCTTCCATGCAGGGAGCCTGATGTGGGACTCAGTCCTGGGTCTCCAGGGTCAGGCCCCGGGCTGAAGGCGGTGCTAAACCACCAAGCCACCTGGGCTGCCCTGACGGACAATCTTTATAATTATACTCTGCTATCAGTGAATCTCTCCATTCATCTGGGAATGTGTGTATTTTTTCTCCATATTTAAAGAATAGTTTGGCTGAAGGTATCTTGGTTGACAGATTTTTTTTTTCACAAAACACTTAGATAACAATTTTTTAATTGAAGTTTACATGTTTTGTCATAGGGTATACAACATGTTGATACATTTATATGCTCTGCTATGACTGTCATTGTAGTAATAATTAGCTATTTCTATCACATCACATAATTTCTTCAGTGGTTGGAATAATTAAGATGCAGTCTCCTAGCAGGTTTGATTATAATACCCAATGTACAGTAGTGGAATATAGACATTGTATCTAGGACCCTACTGCTCATTGAAAATTTGTACCTTTTAAATACCCATCTTATCTCCTCCACCTCTCCCCTCCATCCCACCCCACAACCACCATTCTCTGGTAATTATCAAACTTCACTGTACTCTTTATGAGTTTAGCTTTTTTATAGTTACCATATAAGTGATATCATATTGTATTGGTCTCTTTCTGATTTACCTAACTAAGAATAATGTCTGTTAAATGACAGGATGTTCTCCTTTCTCATGGTTGAATACTATCCTGTGTATATATGTGATCACCTCTCTATTCATTCATCCATTGATAGGCACTTTTTTTGTCTCTATATCTTGGCAATTGTGAATAATGCTGCAGTAAACATGGGAATACCTACATCTGCTATCCTGTTTTCATTTACTTTGTGTATATATACCCAGAAGTAGAATTGCTGGATCATATGGTAGGTCTATCTTTAGCCATTTCAGGAACCTCCATAATATGTGTCCTGTTTTGTTGTTTTTATCACAAACCTGTTCTAGAGCTCTAGCTATCTCACCATCCAATCTATCTTCTGATCATGTAACCCATTATTTAGCAGTGGTATGCATAACCTACCAAAATTTTTGTTCAGCTCTAAGAGAACTGGCTCAGTGAGCATCTGCCTTTGGCTCAGGGCAAGATCCCAGAATCCTGGGATCAAGTCCTACATCAGGCTACCCACAGGAATCCTACTTCTCCTTCTGCCTATGTCTCTGCCTCTCTCTGGTGTGTCTCATGAATAAATAAAATCTTTAAAAAGTACTTCCTTCCCTAACGCTACAATAAGATAGTTAAAATGGTGTCATCCAAAATAGGGACTAATAAATCATTTTAGACATGTATGAGGAATCTATCAATAAGAGAACTGATCTAGGAATAGCATATTTTCACCCATGGGGCTACTTCATACAGAGAAGACAACATGTGCCTGAGCCATACAGTGTGTTATGGTGGTGGCTCACTCTCATTCTCTCTCTCTCCCTACCCTGCCCCTTGTTGGGAAAATAGCCTTACCATACTTTTGCTCATATGATAGTAGTTTCATATACCTAGGAGTGGTTTCTTTCTGCTATTTAGTACTCATAAGTCCTGACAATCAGGATTGACTGAAGAATGAATACCTCATAGCAGCCAGGGAAAACGGTATAAACCTTAAAAAAGAAATCCTGCCATTTGACAACATGGATGGAACCTTATGGCTTTATGCAAGGTGAAATAAATCAGGTGGACAAAGACAAATACTACATGATCTCACATATGGAATCTATTTTTTGAAGCCTTAAAGTTTTTATTAAGATTTTATTTATTAATGAGAGACAGAGAGGCAGAGACCTAGGTGGAGGGAGAAACAGGCTCCATGCAAGGAGCCTGATGTGAGACTCAGTCTACATCATGGGATCACAACCTGAGCCAAAGGCAGATGCTTAACTGCTGAGCCACCCAGGCATCCCTCACATATGGAATCTAAAAGGCCATACTCCTAGCAAAAGTAGAACAGTGGTTGTCAGCAGCTGGGGGTTGAAGGAAAGGAAATACTTATCAAAGGGTTCAAACTCGGAGTTATAAGAAAAATAGGCTCTGCGAATATCCTCTACAACATGGTAACTGTAGTTAATACTGTATTTTATACCTGAAGGGTGTTAAGCATGTTGGTATTAAACGTTCTCACCATCAAAAATTGGTAATTATGTGAGGTGGTGGACGTGTAAACTAATCTTACTGTGGTAAACATTTGAAAATACATGTGTACCAAATAATCATATTGTATACCTTAACTCACACAAATGTAATATGCCAGTTATATCTCAAATCTGGTGGAAGGAGGGGGAGGGGAAGAGCTTTAAAATCAGATTGGATTCCTCTCTTACATCCAAAGTCTTATATCCTTCCAGATTTGCCTAAGATGTTAGCAATTACTTAATTTGAAACTTCAAGGACATTACTACCCTCTCCTGAACTACTTAAGAATCTTTTAAATATTCAACTCAATTTGCCAACATATAGAACTCCGTGCTCATTTCATGCACCCTCCTTTATGCCCATCACCCATTTGCCCCATCCCCCCACCCAATTCCCCTTCCCCTTTGTTTCCCAGAGTTAGGCATCTCTCATGGTTCATCTTCCTCTAGTTTTTCCCCCACTCAGTTTCCCTCCTTTCACTTGTAGTCCCATTCACTATTTCTTATATTCCACATATGGGTGAAACCATATGAAAATTCTTTCTCCAACTGACTTATTTTACTCAACATAATGCCCTCCAATTCCATCCACCATTTACAATGGTAGCTATTCATCCTTTCTGATGGCTGAGTAATATTCCAGCGTGTGTGCGTGTGTGTGTGTGTGTGTGTGTGTGTGTATACATTATATATATTATACCACATCTCCTGTATCCATTTATCTGTTGGATGACATCTTGGCTCCTTCCACAGTTTGGCTATTGTGGACATTGCTGCTATGAACATTGAGGTGCAGGTACCCTTTTGTTTCATAACATCTGTATCTTTGGGGCAAATACCCAGTGGTGCAATTGCTGGGTTGTAGGGTAGATCTATTTTTAACTTCTTGAGGAACCTCCACACTGTTTTCCATAGTGGCTGCACCAGCTTGCATTCTCACCAACAGTGTAAGAGGGCTCCCCTTTCTCCACATCCTTGACAGCGTTTGTTGTTTCATGTCTTGTTAACCTTGCCATTCTAACTGGTATAAAGTGGCATCTCATTGTGGTTTTGATTTGTATTTCCCTGATGACAAGTGATGGGGAATATTTTTTCATATCTGTTGTCCATTTGTATGTTGTCTTTGAGAAACATCTGTTCATGTCCTCTGCCCATTTATTGACTGGATTACTTGGTTTTTGTGGGTGCTGAGTTTGAGAAGTTTTTTATAGCCCTTTATCTGAGATGTCATTTGCAAATATCTTCCTCCATTCTATAGGTTGCCTTTTAGTTTTGTTGACTTTCCTTTGCTGTACAGAAGCTTTTTATCTCGAAGTCCCAGTAGTTCACTTTTGCTTTTGTTTTCCTTGCCTTTATAGATGTGTCTTGCAAAAAGTTACCACCTGTGTTCTTCTCTAGAATTTTGAGGGACTTCTGTCTCACATTTAGATCTTTCATGCATTTTGAGTTTCTTTGTGTATGGTGAAAGAAGGGTCTAGTTTAATTCTTTATCGTGTGGCTGTCCAATTTTCTCAACACCATTTATTGAAGAGATTGTCTTTTTTCTATTGGATATTCTTTCCTGCTTTGTCGAAGAGGAGTTGACCATAGAGTTGAGGCTCCATTTATGGGTTCTATATTTTATCCCATTGATCTATGTCTGTATCAACAACATGCTCTCTTGATGATCACAGCTTTGTATTATAGTTTGAAGTCAGACATTGCGATGGCCCCCACTTTTGGTTTTCTTTTTCAACATTCCTCTGGCTACTTAGGGTCTTCTCTGGTTCCATACAATTTTTAGGATTATTTGTTCCAGCTCTGTGAAAAATGTTAATGGTACTCTAATAGGGATTACATTGAATATGTAGATTGCTCTGGGTAGCCTAGACATTTTAACAATATTCTTCTAATCCATGAGCATGGAATGTTTTTCCATATCTGTGTCTTCCTCAATTTCTTCCATAACTGTTCTGTAATTTTTAGAGTACAGATCCTTTACCTCTTTGGTTAAGTTTACTCCTATGTATTGTACAGTTTTTGGTACAATTGTAAATGAGAATAGTTCTTTAATTTCTTTCTTCAGTCTCATTGTTAGTGTATATAAATGCAATGGATTTTTGTGCATTGATTTTTTTTTTTCTTATCCTGGCACCTTGCTGAATTGCTGTATGTGTTTTAGCAATTTTGGGGTAGAGTCTGTGGGGTCTTCCACATTGGTTATCATGTCATCTGGTAAGAATGAGAGTTTGACAGTTTGCCTTTTTATTTTGTATGATTGCAGAGGTTAGGACTTCTAGTACTATGTTGAATAACAGTGGTGAGAGTGGGCATCCCTGTTGTGTTCCTGACCTTAGATGTAAAGCTGTTTTTTCTCATTCAGAATGATATTCACTGTAGGCCTTTTGTATATGGCTTTTATGATATTGAAATATGTTCCTTCTATTCCTACACTGTGAAGAATTTTAATAAGGAAATGATGCTGTGTTTTTGTCAAATGCTTTCTCTACATCAAGTGAAAGGATCATATGGTTCTTGTCTTTTATCAGTGTACTATATCACACTGATTTGAGTGTTGAACCACCCTTGCAGCCTAGGAATAAATCCCACTTGGTCATAATGAATAATCCTTTTAATGTACTGTTCGATCCTATTGGCTAGTATCTTGGTGAGTACTTTGGCATCCATGTTCATCAGGAATATTGGCCTTTATTTCCTTTTTGGTGGGGTCTTTGTCTGGTTTAGGGGTCAAGGTAATGCTGGCCTCATAGAATGAGTTTGGAAGTTTTCTTTCCATTTCTATTTTTTGAAACCACTTTATAAGAATAATTATTAATTCCTCCTTTAAAAACTTAGAATTCCTCTGGAAAGCCATCTGGCCCTTGACTCTTGTTTTTTGGGAGGATTTTGATGACTGCCTCAACTTCCTTACTGGTTAGGGGTCTGTTCAGGTTTTATGTCTTCCTGTTTCAGTTTTAGAAGCTTATATGTCTCTAGGAATGCATCCATTTCTTCAGGTAGCCTAATTGGTTGGCCTAGAGTTGCTCAAAATGTTTAAATTATTTCCTTGGTGTTGGTCATGATCTCTCCTCTTTCATTCATGATTAATTTGGGTCCTTTCTCTTGATAAGTCTGGTCTAGGGGTTTATCAATCTTATTCTTCCAGAGAACCAGCTTCTAGTTTCCTTCATCCATTCTACTATTCTTGTTTCTATTTCATTGATTTCTACTCTAATCTTTATTTCTCTTTTCCTTCTGAGTTTAGGCTTTATTTGCTGTTCTTTCTCCAGCTCCTTTAGGTATAAAGTTAGCTTGTGTATTTGAGATTTTTCTAATTTGAGAGAGTCTTGTATTGAAATGTACTTCCCTCTTAGGACTGCCTTTTCTGTATCCCAAAGATTTTGAACAATTGTGCTTTCATTTTCATTAGTTTGCATGAATCTTTTTAATATTTTCTCCTTAACCCATTCATTCTTCAGTAGGATCCTCTTTAACCTCCAAGTGTTTGAGTTCCAACTGTCCTCTTATGATTGAGTTCAAGTTCCAGAGCATTGTGGTCTGAAAATACTTCAAGGAATAATCCCAATATCTTGGTATCAGTTGAGACCTGATTTGTGACCCAGTATGTTATCTATTCTGGAGAATGCTCCATAGGCACTCGACAAGAATGTGTATTCTGTTGCTTTAGAATGGAGTGTTCTGAATGTATCTGAAGTCCATTTCATCCAGTGGGTCAAAGTCCTTGTTTTCTTTTGATCTTCTGCTTAGATCTGTCCGTTGCTGTGAGTGGGGTATTGAAGTCCCTTACTATTAATAATCTGTGTTTCTCTACTTTGGTTATTAATTTATAAATATAATTGGCTGCTCCTAAATTGGAAGCATAAATATTTACAATTGTTAGATCTTGTTGTTGGATAGACCCTTTAAGTATGGTACAGTGTCCCTCTTCATCCCTTATTATAGTCTTTGTTTTAAAATCTAACTTGTGTGATATGAAGATTGCTACCCCAGGTTTCTTTTGAGGTCCATTTGCTTGGTAAATTATTCTCTACCCTCTCACTTTCAGTCTGGAGGTATCTTAGGTATAAAATGAGTCTCTTGTAGACAGCATATGGATGAGTCTTGCTTTTTTATTCAATCTGATACCTTGTGTCTTCTGATTGGAGCATTTAGCCTATTTACATTCAGAGTAATTATTGAAAAATATTAATTTAGTGCCATTGTATTACCTTTAAAGTCCTTGTTTCTGTAGATTTTCTTTCTGGTTCATGTTACTCTTGGACCCTCTTCACTTACATGATGCCCCTTAATATCTCTTGCAGGGCTGGCTTGGTGGTTACATATTTTTTCAGTTTCTGTCTGTCCTGGAATCTTATCTCTCCTCCCATCCTGAATGATAGTCTTTCTGGATAAAGTACTCTGGGCTTCATGTTTTTCTCATTTAGTCCCCTGAATATATCCTTCCAGCCTTTTCTGGCCTGACAGTCTCTGTGGATAGGTCTGTCGTCAATCTAATATTTCTACCTCTGTATGTTAGGAATCCCTTGTCTTCAGCTGCTTTCAAGATTTTCTCTTTATCTATGAAATTTGCAAGCTTCACTATTATGTTGGGGTGTGTATCTATTTTTATTTTATTTTTGGGAGTGATCCTCTACCTCTTGGTTATGAATGCCTATTTACTTCCCCAGATTAGGGAATTTTTCAGCTACTATTTGCTCAAATATGGGTTTTATATGTCTTCCTTTTCAGTTTTGGAAGCTTATATCTCTCTAGGAATGCATCCATTTCTTCAGGTAGCCTAACTGGTTAGAGCACCTTCTGGTGCTCTTTCTCTTCATCCTCAGGCACTCCAGTAATTCTGATGTGGCCTCTTTTCATGGCATCACTTCTCTCTCAAAGCTTCTCCTCAAGATTCTCCAATGTTTTAACTTTCTTCCACTTCCTTCCTTTTCATCCACTTGTCTTTTATGTCACTTTCTTCTCCATTTACCCTAGTTATTAGAGCATCCAATTTAGACTGCATATCAGAGCATTTTTAACTTTAGCCTAGGAGATTCTCTAGAGTCTTTTATGCTTTTTTCAAGCCCAGGTAGTAACTTTATAATTGTTATCCTTCATTCCATCTCTAACATTTTACTTAAATCCATGTCAATTAGATCTATGGCAGAGAGCATTACCTCTGGTTCATTCTTTTGTGAATTCCTCCTTTGAGTCATTTTGTCCAGAGAAGAATGGATGAACAAGTGAACAAAATCAAAAATATCAACCATGACCCAAGCAAAATACACACTAGACCAATCCAAACAGGTCAGAAATCAGAAAAGAAAAAGACCAAAAAAAAAAAAAAAAAAAAAAAGAAAGAAAGAAAAGGAAATGGGAGTGGGGAAGGAAGAGAGAATATGAGTGGACAAAACAGGGTGATCCACTTGGTTAAGTGTATTTTGGCCTGTGTGCTAAGATACTAAATTCCAAAATTATAAAGTGTGTGCGTATGTATGTATAATTGAATACAGTGAAAGGAAGTCAAAAATGAAGAACATATCTATAACATGTATTTGTAAATAGTTGATAAAAATAAACTAATTGAAATGGGAAAAAAATTCAAAAACTAGCTGAAATGGGAAAAAAATTTAAACTGAAGGATAAATCCTAAGAAAAAAACCCTCAAGTCCTATATACTATGTTCCTCTAACACTGGAGTTTTGCAGTCCTGTTTGGTCAGTGAACTTGCTGTTCACCTGTACTTCCAGCTGGTCTTTTGTAAGAGGGGCCTGCAGAGCTGATTCTGAGGTGTTTGTGGCCAGGCAGAGTAAGCCCAGGGGACCAGGCTGTGTAAGCTGCTTGCTGTGCGTGGCTTATGTTCCCTAAACACTTTCTGCACCTCTTTAGAGGGTGAAAATAAAAATGGCCACAGGGAGATCTCCAGCCCTGTAGCTAAAACCTCCTGGTGCATGCCAAAGTCTGAAGACTCTTATGGTGCCCAGCCACTCTGATAGTCCTGGGGGAAAGCAGAGAGATGCTGCCTTGTGTACTTTGCAGGGCCCGGGCAGGGAGAGCTTTTGCCCTATTATTCATGCACTCTCTCTGGCCCTCCCAAAGGAAGTGGAGTGTCCCCTTGTTTCTGTTCTTGTACAGGGCCCTGGCACAGAGAGCATTTGCCCTGTCAAGTACTCGCCTGCTTTGCTTCTCCCAGGGGGAAGGCAGAGGGTTGCTGTGTTCCAGCCCTTTGCAGGTACCCAACATAGAAAGTGGTCACCTGATCATGGTTCCAAGTTCAGTTTATAGGGAAAAAAGCTGCAAGTCCTCTCCCTGGCTCTGACTTAAACCAGTTTCCACATTCCATGCTTGAGAACTCCGCTGCCTCAGGCACCCCTGTTCTTTGAGGGATCTGGGGATCTTGAGACCCCACTCTCTATCCTACCTGTGATTCTGCCTTGCTTTGCTACTCAGCACCTTCAGGCAGGGAAGTCTCACTGGAGCACATTTCTAAGGTCCCAATTTTAAGCTCCAGGGCTATATTGCTTTCCAGTAACCAGCTTATGCAGGCGTCTTCCTCTTGCTGCTTGTCTATGCATATGTCCTCTCCATTTCTCTTCTCTTCCTATCCTGCAAAAAGTGGTTACTTTTCTATTTGTAGAATTCAAGCCATTCTACAGGTGAATTCATAGGTGTTCAGGATGATTTTATAGTTATCTAGCTAAGTTAAGGGGACCAGATGAAAGGAGGACCCCTACTCTTCTACCATCTTGCCTCTACCCCCAACTAGAATTTAAATAAAAACTTAAATAACATTTCCATATTTCCCATATATTCTGAAATAATCATTCT
Source organism: Canis lupus baileyi (assembly GCF_048164855.1). Lineage (NCBI taxonomy): Eukaryota > Metazoa > Chordata > Mammalia > Carnivora > Canidae > Canis > Canis lupus. Next base: position 24,823,315 of record NC_132860.1, read on the forward strand.
CCTTCATTTAAGAATACTATGTAAAAAAAAAGGGAAAAGAAACTTCAAAATTGGTTACAAATTGTTCAAATACAGAAAAATATCTTCTCCGTAGAAATAAAAAAAAAATGAAACAAGGTTTTGCTTTGCTCATCTGTATAATGGGTATTTTAAAAATTACTGAAGGGCAATTTAGCAAATGAGCTCATTTGACACTGGGTTAAACACAAACTGGAAGAATGATTTGGAAAGCTGTTTGGCAACAGGATTCATGAGGCCTGCACCAATGGTCAGTAATCTACCTTTTGGGATCCTATCCTAAGGTTGAACAGAAAAAATATTGATAACTATGTACCACTTGGCATATAAAAACTGAAACTAGTCCACTACTGAGAAGTGAAAGTTAAAGTAACCACAGACTTGGACACACATTGCAGTTTGCTTAAAAATAAGATTTGTAATCATAAACATGAACTTCTAAAAAGCAAAAGGCAAAATTAGTGTAGGTGAAATATACATAGTATATAAAACATATCTAGGCATAGCTTAGATTTTTTTAAAATATAAGTAATAAAGTATCCATATGATTATATCAGCATCTGGTAGTTTTCCACACTTCTCTTGTGAACTCTTTCCCAGTGTCCCTCTTGGAGTCCTTAAAATACCTCAGACTTGAGGGTTGGGTAGTCAGAGACCTGGGGCCAGTCAAGAGCCCCACTCAAGGGAATAGATTGAGTCTATGATCTAGTCCTGGTAGTGGAGTGGGATTAAGAGTTGAAGAGTGCTCCCAAGGGAGGGGTAACTGAAGATTCAGAAGGAAAGGTTCAGGCTTCTTTGTGCAGCCATTAGGAAATAACTGGCTATTTTCAGCCCTGGATAAAGAAGACACAGGACAAAATTGTAAAAAGATCAGGGCTATGGCCTCCCTCCCCTTGACTCTAAATTTGTCGAAGCATCCAAATAAGAGGTGACCACTGTATAGAACACAGCCTAGAGCTCTGTGAACAGCACTCTCAGTGGGTAAGTACATTCCAGAGAAGGGAGTCAGTCATTGGGAGAAAACTCCAAGTTCTAGAAACATTTGTTTTCTGGTTCAACCAGAGCTTCGCTTTTCCTGGGTCTAGTCAAAAGTAGAATAAATAAAGCATAATTTGGCCTAAGTTATGAAGAAAAAGAAGAAACCCCAGGGCAAGAATCTCATTGCATAATACTGTCCATCAGAACATAAGACGAAAAATTGACTATTTTAGCCTTGTCAGGCCTACAGTCTCTTGCTGCACAGTCAGACAACCTTCTGAGTTGATCCTTATACCATCAGCAGGTCTCCTCAACTGTGACTATTCCCATGTTAAAGCTACTTATCTTAGGATATGGATTCACCAAGGTCCTATGGAAATAATGCTGTGTCTGTGCTCTCTGGAAGAGGGCAAAGAACAGAGGGGAGGAGTAGGTAAGGAGGGAATACAGGCTTCCTAACACTTGAGCTTCTTCATGCACACATTTATAAACAGTTTATTTACTATATGAAGCAACTCGAAGGTAGCTATTACTTCCTTCATTTCAGACTAGGAAACAGAGGCAGAGAGTACATATTCCCTAAATCAGCCAGAAACAGCAGAGTTAGTATTTGAACCTAAGCTTATCTTGCTGTTAATCTATGTTAATTTTACCATAACAAAACCTTTTGGAGTCTCAGACCCACCAGGATGCTTCTTATAGGACTTGCAAAATGTTTCTCTGGAATACTCTAGGTAAAGTGACACAATTCCAGAGCTAAACCTAGTTCAAACCATGGCTTAAGACACCAGTTATTGGGATCCCTGCATGGCTCAGTGGTTGAGCATCTGCCTTTGGCTCAGGGCGTGATCCCAGAGTCCCGGGACTGAGTCCCTCATTGAGCTCCCTGCATGGAGCCTGCTTTTCCTTCTGCCTATGTCTCTGCCTCTCTCTCGGTGTCTCTCATGAATAAATAAATAAAATCTTGAAAAAATATATGCCAGTTATCAACTTGGTGGATTTTTTTTTGTAAATATATTCATATTCTGTTTGTCCCAACTCAAAATTTGGTTACAGTTTCATTGGATAAACTGGGTCTCGCACAAATCAAAGATAGAAATCTGGGTTTAAGTCTATCAAATGAACATTAATTCCTTCTGTGATAATTAGCTTACCCTACATTGAGTAATCAGGCCTCTTTCTGCTTTGGATTGGTGGTCTATCACAATATTTTTAGAGAACACTTCAGACATTCTCTTCAGTGTGAGATAAAATTGTATATTGATTTGTGTTCCCCTTATATCCTTGTCCCATCTTTGTAATTCCTAGACTTTTGGGAGTACTTCAATGATGTCCCATGTAAGACAAATAGGAAACTATGCCAATTTGCAGAATCTAAAAGTTCTGATCTGCTTCCCATAGTGAAGAGTAAGAATTCAGGGGGAGAAAGTTGCTGCCCTGTGCCAAGAACCTCATAGCTATTTCATTTGTTCTTTATAATTATCCTTTGCAGTTGATATTCTCTCCATATTTTATATGGAAAAAAGCCTGACACATAAAGAGATTAGGCTACTTGCCCAGATACAGAGTAAGATAAAAGTTTGGAATGGGAAATTTGGTTTATTAGACAGCAAAGCTCATGTTCTGAGCTGCCTTTGGATCTACACAATAGATCCAGGAAAGCTCATTTTTGAGTTGAGGAAATAACTTCACATGTGATCACTTACTAGCATATTAAAGTACTTGATTCACATAATTGCTGAAGTTGGTGAGGTTAATGTAACAAGAACACCTGTGGAAAACTTTAAAGTTCACAAAACTTTTTTAAAAATTTTTTTAGCACCCAATCAATGGCTGCTGACCAAGAAGTAAGCAAACTTATAAAAACTTGTATGGGAGCTAGTGTTAGGAATCCCTGAGGTTACATAAGTCCATTTCTTATACTTTTTGTCACAGAAATGTAATTGCTGTTTATATTTTGTACAAGAGTATTTGAAATGTTCTTGGGCTCATTTGAGACAATTAGGAATTTCACGACTACTCAACCACTCTGGTATAGACTGGAGCTCCCAAAAAAGGCTTTGTAGAAGGGAGATGGTCTGTGATGGCCTTGAAGAATGGGGGAAATTTGCCCCAGTAAAAAACAAAAAAATGATGAAACATCTCAGCAAAAATGTGGCTGTATGAAGAAAGTCACCATTGTGAGGACAGGGAGTCTGAGACTATTGCTGAGAATCTGATGGGAAACAGCAGGATGGCAACCCTAAGACAGGACAAGACTCAAATTAAACTTGGTACTCTTAGGTTCTGAACCCTGGGGATGTGAAACAACAGGAGCCACTCTTGAATTCTTAGTGAGAGATGCCTGAAGGGCAGAAAAAAAAGTAGACTTTTACAAGTAATGGCCAGTGATTTAGTGCTTATCTGTCTCTTTAGAGACCAAGAGGGATGTGGTCAGAAAGAAGAATCCTATCAACTGTTTTCTTTCAATCCATTCTTCTTAATTATCACCAGGTAATGGGCAAAACTTAGAGTGAGAAATACTTATAGAAAGATGCATTTTTTCTTTTACCTATCTTATAGATACCCAGATACTCAGTAAGCTTAATAGTCTCTGTCCTAAGAGTAAACCTTTAAGGAACTTTGTCTCTTTATCTTTTAACCATGAAATCTGGGAAACCTTAAATGAAAGATTCTTTTCTTTGAGAAATAAGATCCTATACCAAATCTCTTTGAAGAAGCCAGTTAGATTTGGCAATCTGACTAATCCAGAGAAAAAGAAATTGTACCTCACGGATATATTTTCCTTGGTAAATAGTCACTCTGTCTTTGGGCTTTAATAGTTTTAAGACTACTTTTAAAGTCCTTGTCCACTTTAAAAGCCAGAATATACATAAATACAGAAAGAAAATTAAAAAGGGGTTTTTACAACTATGACACATACCTGTATTTTAATGAAATTCTATCATAGTTTAATCTGCCCCCTGCTATCCCCTCATTTACTGTAGCATGATGTATACATTTTCCCAGGTAAATACATAGATCTAAAAATATTATAAACATAATTCTAACTCATTGGATGTCCTACAACTTAAACAATGCTTTATTTTGAACACACATAACTTCCAATTTTTCATTATAAAATCAATTTTAGGGACACCTGGGTAGCTAAGTTAGTTAAGCATCTGACTCTTGATTTCTGCTCAGGTTATGATCTCAGGGTCATGACCTCAAGCCCTGAGTCAGGCTCCATGGTGAGCAGGCAGTCTGCTGGAGATGTCTCTCCCTCTACCTCACCCCTGTCTCCCCACTCTTGCATACTCTCTCTCAAATCTTTTTAAAAAAAATAAAATCAGTAATTGCAAATAGGAAATCAGTATTATTGATGTTATTAATGTTGCTATTTATACAAAGTACATATACATTGAGCTAAACACACTACATGGGTTTACATTTAATCATTGCACATAGAACTTTTCTGTAGTTTCCATTTCCTTTAAGAAGTGTTTCCCAAAGCAAAAATACTGAAAAGTGATAAAGAAGTTGGAGACCTCTAGGGTGGAGTAGGGTATTTTAGCATTAGAAGTCATGAGCATGCCTGTTTCTACATGTAGCAATGAGTGTTTTCATGCATAGTTTAATAAAATCTGTAATATGTCAAGCAGACTTTGAGACTTCTTTATTATAGGTTCCACCAGTTGCACAGGATGAAAATAAGAATCTAGTAGTCTACAGTTTCCAGAAACAATACCTCTCATAAGAGCAAAAATCCAAGAGCTCCTATCTCCTGGATACTCCACTGCCTGAAACATGTTCATGTCTAATAATGCCTGTTTGGTGCCTAGTTCTTTCTGGCTTACTGGTATTCCAGGGCTGCAATCCCTGCACATCTGGCTCTCCATCCCCTTCAGCTCTATGTACCTGATGGCTATAGTGGGGAATGTGACTATCCTGGCAGTGATAACGGTGGAACGCAGCCTGCACCAACCCATGTACTTCTTCCTGTGCATGTTGGCTGTCATTGACTTGGTCCTTTCAACGTCTACCATGCCCAAACTACTAGCCATCTTCTGGTTTGGTGCCCACAACATTGACCTGGATGCCTGCTTGGCTCAGATGTTCTTCATCCACTGCTTTGCCACTGTTGAGTCAGGAATCTTCCTTGCCATGGCTTTTGATCGCTATGTGGCCATATGTGACCCATTACGCCACACCTTGGTGCTCACTCATGCAGCAGTGGGTCGTTTGGGCTTGGCTGCCCTCTTCCGTGGAGTACTCTACATTGGGCCTCTGCCTCTGATGATTCGCCTGAGGCTGCCTCATTACCGGACCCAAATCATTGCCCATTCCTATTGTGAGCACATGGCCATAGTTACCTTAGCATGTGGTGACACAACAGTCAACAACTTGTATGGAATGGGAATTGGCTTCCTGGTATTGATCCTAGATTCATTAGCTATCACTGCCTCATATGTGATGATTTTCAGGGCTGTAATGGGGTTGGCCACCCCAGAGGCCAGGCTTAAAACTCTAGGGACATGTAGTTCTCACATTTGTGCCATTCTTGTCTTCTATATCCCCATTGCTGTTTCTTCTCTCACTCACCGCTTTGGCCATCATGTGCCTCCTCATATCCATATCCTTTTGGCCAACTTTTACCTCCTCATTCCACCCATTCTCAACCCAGTTGTCTATGCTGTCCGTACCAAACAGATTCGAGAGAGACTTCTCTACATTCTTAAGGCAGGGTCTCAACCCAAGTGACTGTTCTGCATCTGTGGGGCATACAGATAGTGATGGTAGAAAAACACTGGAGAAGCCTATGCAGTGACACTCATGCAACTAGGTCTTTCTTACCTGAGGTATGGCGATAAAGGTCTAAGAAGAATGCTAGATTATATTCCACTTCACTGTGGATTTTCTCAAAGTAGAGAGCAGAATTTCTGAATGGGGAAATCGATATGAGTTTTTATACAGTATCCCTTTTTCATATTTGACACAAAATTAATGCAAGACCAGAGAAGACCACAGAAATAGGATTGATATTATTTTAATATCATTTAAATTCAATTTGCCAACATATAACATCCAGTCCTCCTCTCATCATGTGCCTTTGGCAGTGCCTGTCACCCAGTTACCACACCCCCCATCTACCTCCTCTCCTGCAACCCTTTGTTTCCCAGAGTTAGGAGTGTCTCACAATTTGTCTTCCTCTCTAACTTCCCCACTCAGATTCCCTCCTTTCCCTTATAGTCCCTTTTACCATTTCTTATGTTCCACATGTGAGTGAAACCATATGATAATTGTCTTTCTGCAACTGACTTATTTCAATCAGCATAATACCCTCCAGTTCCATCCATGTTGATGTACATGGTAAGTATTCATCCTTTCTGATGGCTGAATAATATTCCATTATATATATATATAATAAAATATATAATATGTATATGCCACATCTTTTTTATGCCACATCTTTATCCATTCATCTTTCTTTGATTTTTTTATTTTTTTAAGATTTTATTTATTTACTCATAGAGACAGAGAGAGAGAGAGACAGAGAGACACAGACAGAGGGAGAAGCAGGCTCCATGCAGAGAGCCCGACGTGGGACTCGATCCTGGAACTCCAGGATCACACCCTGGGCTGCAGGCGGCACTAAACCACTGAGCCACCAGGGCTGCCCCTTTCTTTGATATTTTTGATAAAAGATTTCTAGATTCTCTATGGATAATGTTTTGCACAATTTGTAAAAGACAATTATACTCTAACACCTTCTTAAAGAAAATTTACAAATTGTTAGCAAAGATTTGGCAAAATTCAACTGCATTGGCAAGCTTTCCAAAGTTTTTGGCTTGCCCCAGGATAGACTTTCATTGAGGATGAAGGCAACATGAATGTGAGAAATCTTTATCTAATAGGACTTGGATTGGAACCTTCCTGCCCATAGGAGTTAAAGTTCTTTTTTTTTATATATAAAATTATTTTTTATTGGTGTTCAATTTGCCAACATATAGAATAACACCCAGTGCTCATCCCATCAAGTGCCCCCCTCAGTGCCCGTCACCCAGTCATCCCCACCTCCCACCCACCTCCCCTTCCACCACCCCTAGTTCGTTTCCCAGAGTTAGGAGTCTCATCTCTCATTCACGCAAGTATCATTGTTCTTTTTAAATTTTTTTGTGTATTTTTTTTTTGGAGTTCGCTTTGCCAACATGTAACACCCAGTGCTCATCCCGTTAAGTGCCCCCCTCAGTGCCCATCACCCAGTCACCCATCCCTCTGGCCACTTCCCCTTCCACCACCCCTTGTTCGTTTCTCAGAGTTAGGAGTCTCTCATGTTCTGTCACCCTCTATGATATTTCCCACTCATTTTCTCTCCTTTCCCCTTTATTCTCTTTTGCTATTTTTTATACTCCCCGTATTATTGAAACCATATAATGTTTGTCCTTCTCAGATTGACTTATTTCACTCAGCATAATATCCTCCAGTTCTAACCACATTGAAGCAAATGGTAGGTATTTGTTGTTTCTAATGCCATTACTAATGGCTTCCTCTAATGGCTGTATTCCATTCTATACATAGACCACATCTGCTTTATCCATTCATCTTTCAATAGACAACAAGGCTCCTTCCACAGTTTGGCTACTGTCGACATTGCTACCATAAACACTGGGGTGCAGGTGTCCTGCCATTTCACTGCATCTGTATCTTTGTGATAAATCCCCAGTAGTGCAATTGCTGGCTCATAGGGTAGCTATTTTTAACTCTTTGAGGAACCTCCACACGGTTTTCCAGAGTGGCTGCACCAGTTCACATTCCCACCAACAGTGCAAGGGGGTTCCCCTTTCTCCACATCCTCTCCAATATTTGTGGTTTCCTGTCTTGTTAATTTTCCCCATTCTCACTGGTGTGAGGTGGTATCTCATTGTGGTTTTGATTTGTGTTTCCCTGATGGCCAGTGATGCGGAGCATTTCCTCATGTGCTTGTTGGCCATGTCTATGTCTTCCTCTGTGAGATTTCTGATCATGTCTTTTGCCCATTTCATGATTGGATTATTTCTTTGCTGTTGAGTTTAATAAGTTCTTTATAGATCTTGGATACTAGCCCTTTCTCTGATAGGTCATTTGCAAATATCTTCTCCCATTCTGCAGATATTTTCATTTTGTTGACTGTTTCTTTTGCTGTGCAGCAGCTTTTTATCTTAAGTGCAAATAGTTCTTTTTTGCTTTTGTTTCTCTTGCCTTCATGGATGTATCTTGCAAGAAGTTGCTGTGGCCAAATTCAAAAAGGGTGTTGCCTGTGTTCTCTAGGATTTTGATGGATTCTTGTCTCCCATTTAGATCTTTCATCCATTTTGAGTTTATTTTTGTGTATGGTGTAAGAGAATGGTCTACTTTCAGTCTTCTGCACGTGGATGTCCAATTTTACCAGCACTATTTACTGAAGAGACTGCCTTTTTTCCAGTGGATAGTCTTTCCTGTTTTGTCAAATATTAGTTGACCAAAGAGTTGAGGGCCCATTTCTGGATTCTCTATTCTGTTCCATTGATCTATGTGTCTGTTTTTGTGCCAGTATCACACTGTCCTGATGATCACAGCTTTGTAGCACAACCTGAAATCCAGCATTATGATGCCCTGGCTCTGGTTTTCTTTTTCAGTATTTCCCTGGCTATTCAAGGTCTTTTCTGATTCCACACAAATCTTAAGATGATTTGTTCCAAGGCTCTGAAGAAAGTCCATGGTATTTTGATAGGGATTGCATTGAATGTGAAAGTTTCCCTGGGTAGTATAGACATTTTCACAATATTGATTCTTCCAATCCATGAGCATGGAATATTTTTCCATCTCTTTGTGTTTTCCTCAATTTCTCTCAGAAGTGTTCTGTAGTTTTTAGGGTATAGATCCTTCACCTCTTTGGTTAGGTTTATTCATAGGTATCTTATGCTTTTGGGTACAATTGCAAGTGGGATTGACTCCTTAATTTCTCTTTCTTCAGTCTCATTGTTAGTGTATAGAAATGTCACTGATTTCTGGGCATTGATTTTGTATCCTGCCACACTGCCGAATTGCTGTATGAGTTCTAGCAATCTTGGGGTGGAGTCTTTTGGGTTTTCTATGAACAGTATCATGTCATCTGCAAAGAGGGAGAGTTTGACTTCTTCCTTGCCGATTCGAGTGCCTTTTATTTCTTGTTGTCTGATTGCTGAGGCTAGGACTTCTAGTACTATGATGAATAGCAGTGGTGAGAGTAGACATCCCTGTCTTGTTCCTGATCTTAGGAGAAAGGCTCTCAGTTTTTCCCCATTGAAAATGATATTTGCTGTGGGCTTTTTGTAAATGGAATCCAATCATAAAATGGACAAAAGACATGAATAGAAATTTCACCAAAAAGACCTACACGGGGGGATCCCTGGGTGGCGCAGCGGTTTGGCGCCTGCCTTTGGCCCAGGGCGCGATCCTGGAGATCCGGGATCGAATCCCACGTCGGGCTCCCGGTGCATGGAGCCTGCTTCTCTCTCTGCCTCTCTCTCTCGCGCTCTCTCTCTGTGGCTATCATAAATGAATAAAAAAAAAAAAAAAAAAAACCTACACGGGATGCCTGGGTGGCTCAGCAGTTGAGCACCGGCCTTTCAGCCCAGGGCATGATCCTGGAGACCCGGGATTGAGTCCCACATCAGGCTCCCTGCAGGGAGTTCTATGTGGATAGAACTGGAGGGTATTATGTTGAGCGAAATAAGTCAATCAGAGAAGGACAAACATATGGTTTCACTCATATAGGGAATATTAAGAAATAGTGAAAGGGGATAAAGGGGAAAGGAGAGAAAATGAGTGGGAAAAATCAGAGCGTGACAAAACATGAAAGACATCTAACTCTGGGAAACGAACAAAGAATAGTGGAAGGGGCGGTGGGCAGGGGGACAGGGTGACTGGGTGACGGGAAGTGAGGGTGGGCACTTAATGGGATGAGCACTGGGTGTTATACTATATGTTGGCAAATCGAACTCCAATTTAAAAATATACAAAAAAATAAATAAAAATAAATTTTTAAAATAGAAGTGACTCTGCAAAATACCTAGAAATAAAAGTCTAAGATCTAGAGGTCTGTATTCCTGGAAATCTTCCCTAACACAAACCTCCTTCTTGTGGGAATAATATGGTTTACCCTTTTTGTCAGAATTGAGGGAAATTGGCTGCCATCTTGGGCCGCTGCCCCCCACCCCCCCACCGGTCTCTGGCTGCCCAAGGTAGGTGGTAGGTGGGCCGGGCTGCGCCCCCTCCAGCAGTCTGCTGCGGACCCACAATGCCGCAGTACCAGACCTGGGAGGAGTTCAGCTGCTCCGCCAAGAAACTCTACCTTGCCGATCCTATGAAGGCACGTGTGGTTCTCAAATATAGGCCTTCTGAATGGAAGTTTCTGTATTAAAGTAACAGATGATTTAGTTTGTTTGGTGTATAGAACAGACCAAGCCCAAGATGTAAAGAAGATTGAGAAATTCCACAGTCAACTAATGCGAAGCATGGTAGCCAAGGAATCCTTATTAAACTCAACAGCAAAGAAACAATTCAATCATGAAATGGGCAAAAGACATGAACAGAAATCTCACAGAGGAAGACATAGACATGGCCAACGTGCACATGAGAAAATGCTCTGCATCACTTGCCATCAGGGAAATACAAATCAAAACCACAATGAGCTACTACCTCACACCAGTGAGAATGGGGAAAATTAACAAGGCAGGAAACAACAAATGTTGGAGAGGATGTGGAGAAAAGGGAACCCTCCTGCACTGTTGGTGGGAATGTGAACTGGTGCAGCCACTCTGGAAAACTGTGTGGAGGTTCCTCAAAGAGTTAAAAATAGACCTTCCCTACGACCCAGCAATTGCACTGCTGGGGATTTACTCCAAAGATACAGATGCAATGAAACGCCGGGACACCTGCACCCCGATGTTTCTAGCAGCAATGTCCACAATAGCCAAATTGTGGAAGGAGCCTCGGTGTCCATCGAAAGATGAATGGATAAAGAAGATGTGGTTTATGTATACAATGGAATATTCCTCAGCCATTAGAAATAACAAATACCCACCATTTGCTTCAACGTGGATGGAACTGGAGGGTATTATGCTGAGTGAAAGAAGTCAATCGGAGGACAAACATTATATGGTCTCATTCATTTGGGGAATATAAATAATAGTGAAAGGGAATAGAAGGGAAGGGAGAAGAAATGGGTAGGAAATATCAGAAAGGGAGACAGAACATAAAGACTCCTAACTCTGGGAAATGGACTAGGGGTGGTGGAAGGGGAGGAGGGCGGGGGGTGGGGGTGACTGGGTGACGGGCACTGAGTGGGGCACTTGATAGGTTGAGCAACATACAATTCTGTATGTTGGCAAATTGAACTCGAATAAAAATAAATTTATTATTAAAAAAAAAAAAAAAAAAAGAACAGACCAAGCCCAAAATGTAAAGAAGATTGAGAAATTCCACAGTCAACTAATGTGACTCCTGGTAGCCAAGGAACCCCGCAGTGTTGCCATGGAAACGGACTGTTGGTTTGAAATGAAGATCCTTCATGTTCTTAGGAAGTAAATACCTTTTGAATCAGAAAAAGTGTTGGGAAAGAAAATACTTTATGTAACTAAGTGGGCCCTTTAGAAGAGGGGAGATCATTTTTTGTACTTTGTTTTTTAATGTTTACTTCAGAGAGCTAGGAACGTAAATGCTTTCAGGTAGAAAGCCTTTATTTTTGGGAACTGAACAAGAAATGATGCATCTGTGTTGGGAAACCTTTTGCAGGTTGATGCGGAGCAAAATACATAGTAATTCTTTGGTAAGTTTGTACGAGTAATTTGAAAATGAGATATCAGTAAAAGGCAGTTCTTCCTTAAATTTAGTTAATCTGTCTTTAAAAGAAAATTAAATGTAACCATTTTGCTGGATTGATAAATTTCTTTTGGAGCATAAAATTTGTGCTATTGATGACCAACAAACATAAAATATGGTAATTGGAATTACCTGTGCACAGCAGTGTACCTGACAATGTATAATATAGTACTGTAGTCTCAGTTCTATCTAAAAGTAATCATGGAAATGAGTATGCTTTACTTTACCTAAAACTTTTTCCAAACTTAAACTGTATTTTTGAATGTAAGGGATTTATAGTATCATTAGCTTGTTGAGCAGGGACTTGCTTTAAATCTAGTTTCCTATGCTCAAAAACAACTGCATTTACTTGAAGTGCATGAACAGATGATCACTAGTGGACTGAACCACCATATTACGCAAGTATTTGCTACAGATTTCCCATCTATATTTTCTCAGAAGGGCTAAAAATTATTTGAACTGTTCAATCTTTGCATATGTGTGTGCCATTCCTGCCCGTTTTCCCTGTACTTAACCAAGATGTTGAACATGACTGTTACAACTGTTATTTTTTCCATTAAGCCAGAAGGATATCATTTGATATTTATCGTATAATTGTAACGTCAGTTTTACCACCTCAATGTTCACATGTTGCTTCCTACATTAAAATATTTTTTGTTAGGAAAAAAAAAAAGAATTGAGGGAAACTCCCTTGTTCACTTGATTCAAATGGAACCAACATCAGCCAAGTATAACATTTATTATGTTTCTCAGAATTGGATAAGAATCTTGACATGGACTCCTTCTCAAGAAATATTTTCTGGTCTAATCCTGATCTGTTAAAGTTGGATGGATACAAAAGTGACTCAGAGTGAGGCCTAATCATTCAAGGGATTTAGGCATCTCCCTGTATGCTATATAGACAGAAATATAATACAGTTAAATAGGTATATTTTCACTCAGGAGTTAAGGGATTCTCATTTTCATTAGTCTAAGATTTCTCAGATGCATCTAATGTTAGGGCATTGTACTACATCTTCCTGACCATGCTGGAACTGTTTCCCAGAACCACTTTCCCTGTGAGAGGCTCCTGGTTAGGACTGGATAGAGGGCCCATTTCTGAGATTGGAAGGTAGAAGTTAAACAGCAGCCATTATTTTCTAAAGGTGTAAAGAGTGCTAGGTGCTGCTGTAACTCCTTTTTGTCTCTGATCTATGGGTTCACCTCGTAGGCATGGAGTAGCAGCTGAGCCCACAATTCCTTCATCTCCTGCCACATCTCCTTCCATTTCTCCAGATCCTGGGCCAAGTGTATGTTCAGCTCCATGGTGGCCGGCATCTGCATTGTAAAGATTGGAGGCAGTGAGTGATATGTGGATTCTAGGCTTCCTCTGTAGGTTCCAGTTCATCCTTGGGAGATGCATATCCTTACTATCTACTCTTATAATCCACATCCAAGCTTTCTTCCCGAGTGTTGGTCCTACTGAACTATAGGGCCACTTCATAGTCTTCCTTATAGTTTGCCAGATCCCCTAATTGCTTAAGGTCTGATCCTTTATAATAAATCCCTTATTCCATATCATTCATTTTGGTTCCAACTCTCTGATAAAACCATAACTGGTATATCAGGTTTCTCTATATATCCACCCTCATCCAGTCTAAGGCAGGAAGGAAAATCCATAGTCAGCACTACTCTATGTATCTTTTTAGTACAGGTAGAACCTTACTTTCACCTCTTGAACAATGCATTTTGCCTTTTTGATCACTCCTGTTGACAATAAGAATTCATTCATAGGGCTAGGATAGCTCATTAAGAGAGAAATGTTTTACTCTGGGACTAGAATAAAAAGTTACAAACTAAGATAAAAGTTAAGCAGACTTGGGACATCAGTTACTGCAACATGGGGTTCTGGGGAGAGGATCTATGGCATTGAGATGTTTCCTATGCTTGCAAGAGTAAAAGGCTTCAACTAGAGGGAAGCAGTGGCATGCCACTTAAAAGAGGATTTAGTGTCCTCACAACTATCATTTGTTAAATATCTTTGTGTGTGTGTGTGTGTGCCAGATATGAACCTGAGTATATAGTTACTTTATATAGGTTGACTAATTAAATCCTCAAACCCTTGGATATAAATGCCTCACTTTCAAAATAGTGTAGTTAACTGACTTTGGAGAAGTTACTTAATTTCATGAAGGCTCATTGACCTGGATTTGAAACTTGGTTCCACCAGTTTGAGATCTGCTTTCACCACCATGCTATCACTGTATTACGGCTCCCTCTGCTGGACCATCTTTTGTTGAGGTGAACCAATAACCAAGAAAAAAAAATCATCCAATGGACTGATTTTGTTTAACCAGAGGTCCTGCTGGCTGCTCTAGTTTGAGGCAAGTACCTCTAAATAGATTAAGCTCACTGTCATCTGTTTCTAAACAGTTCAGCTTCAAATAATTCTATTTTTAATCATGGACCAACAGAAAAGATACTATTCCTGTTCCTATCTTAAATCTTCTCAGAAGTTCTTCCTAGAGTTAAATGAAAAATTTATGAACATTAGCTTGTTTTAAGGCCTATTAGCCCAAACCAAGAAACTACTGGTATAGATATGGAAGAATTATCTTCTTATTCATGAACACTCACTGTTGAGTGCCTCATTATCTTCCAAGGCCTTTTCAGAGCTAACAATATAGTCTTACACAAAAAAAAAATATCTTGACTGGCAGGGTTCCCAAGTCTGAATCTTCCCAACCCTCCTGAAACGTCTAGGTTTCTGCATTAACAACTTTGTGTGAAAATAATGCTCTATATAATCAAACCACGTTATGACTATTTTATCTTTTTTAATAAATTTAATTTTATTAGTGTTCAATTTGTCAACATATAGAATAACACCCAGTGCTCATCCCATCAAGTGCCCACCTCAGTGCCCGCCTCAACCAGTCACCCCCACCCCCCGCCCACCTCCACTTCTACCACCCCTAGTTCATTTCCAGAGTTAGGAGTCTTTATGTTCCGTCTCCCTTTCTGATATTTCCCACTTATTTTGTCTCATTTCCCCTTTATACCCTTTCGCTATTATTTATATTCCCCAAATGAAAGAGAACATATAATGTTTGTCCTTCTCCAATTGATTTTTTTCACTCAGCATAATACCCTCCAGTTCCATCCACGTCGAAGCAAATGGTGGGTATTTGTTATTTCTAATGGCTGAGTAATATTCCATTGTATACATAAACCACATCTTCTTTATACATTCATCTTTTGATGGACACTGAGGCTCCTTCCACAGTTTGGCTATTGTGGACATTGCTGCTAGAAACATCGGGGTGCAGGTGTCCTGGCGTTTCATTCCATCTGAATCTTTGGGGTAAATCCCCAACAGTGCGATTGCTGGGTCATACGGCAGATCTATTTTTAACTCTTGGAGGGACCTCCACACAGTTTTCCAGAGTGGCTGCACCAGTTCTATTCCCACCAAGAGTGTAAGAGGGTTCCCTTTTCTCCACATCCTCTCCAACATTTGTGGTTTCCTGCCTTGTTAATTTTCCCCATTCTCACTGGTGTGAGGCAGTATCTCATTGTGGTTTTGATTTGTATTTCCCTGATGGCAAGTGATGCAGAGCATTTTCTCATTTGCGTGTTGGCCATGTCTATGTCTTCCTCTGTGAGATTTCTGTTCATGTCTTTTGCCCAATTCATGATTGGATTGTTGGTTTCTTTGGTGTTGAGTTTAAGAAGTTCTTTATAGATCTTGGAAACTAGCCCTTTATCTGATAGGTCATTTGCAAATATCATCTCCCATGCTGTAGGTTGTCTTTTAGTTTTGTTGACTGTATCCTTTGCTGTGCAAAAGCTTCTTATCTTGATGAAGTCCCAATAGTTCATTTTTGCTTTTGTTTCTTTTGCCTTCCTGGATGTATCTTGCAAGAAGTTACTGTGGCCAAGTTCAAAAAGGGTGTTGCCTGTGTTCTCCTCTAGGATTTTGATGGAATCTTGTCTCACATTTAGATCTTTCATCCATTTTGAGTTTATCTTTGTGTATGGTGCAAGAGAGTGGTCTAGTTACATTCTTCTGCATGTGGATGTCCAATTTTCCCAGCACCATTTATTGAAGAGACTGTCTTTCTTCCAGTGGATAGTCTTTCCTCCTTTGTCGAATATTAGTTGACCATAAAGTTCAGGGTCTACTTCTGGATTCTCTATTCTGTTCCATTGATCTATGTGTCTGTTTTTGTGCCAGTACCACACTGTCTTGATGACCACCGATTTGTAGCACAACCTGAAATCTGGCATTGTGATGCCCCCAGATATGGTTTTCTTTTTTAAAATTCTCCTGGCTATTAGTGGTCTTTTCTGATTCCACACAAGTCTTAAAATATTTTTTTCAACTCTCTGAAGAAAGTCCATGGTATTTTGATAGGGATTGCATTAAACGTGTAAATTGCCCTGGGTAACATTGACATTTTCACAATATTAATTCTGCCAATCCATGAGCATGGAATATTTTTCCATCTCTTTGTGTCTTCCTCGATTTCTTTCAGAAGTGTTCTATAGTTTTTAGGGTATAGATCCTTTACCTCTTTGGTGAGGTTTATTCCTAGGTATCTTAGGCTTTTGGGTGCAATTGTAAATGGGATTGACTCCTGAATTTCTCTTTGTTCATTCTCATTGTTAGCGTATAGAAATGCCACTGACTTCTGGGCATTGATTTTGTATCCTGCCACACTGCCAAATTGCTGTATGAGTTCTAGCAATCTTGGGGTGAAGGCTTTTGGGTTTTCTATGTAGAGTATCATGTCATCGGCGAAGAGGGAGAGTTTGACTTCTTTGCCAATTTGAATGCCTTTTATTTCTTTTTGTTGTCTGATTTCTGAGGCTAGGACTTCCAGTACTATGTTAAATAGCAGTGGTGAGAGTGGACATCCCTGTGGTGTTCCTGATCTTAGGGGAAAGGCTCCCAGTGCTTCCCCATTGAGAATGATATTTGCTGTGGGCTTCTCGTAGATGGCTTTTAAGAAGTTGAGGAATGTTCCCTCTATCCCTACACTCTGAAGAGTTTTGATCAGGAATGGATGCTGTATTTTGTCAAATGCTTTCTCTGCATCTTCTGAAAGGATCATATGGTTCTTGTTTTTTCTCTTGCTGATATGATGAATCACATTGATTGTTTTACAAGTGTTGAACCAGCCTTGCATCCCCGGGATAAATCCTACTTGGTCATGGTGAATAATCTTCTTAATGTACTTTGGATCCTATTGGCTAGTATCTTGTTGAGAATTTTTGCATCCATGTTCATCAGGGATATTGGTCTGTAATTCTCCTTTTTGGCGGGGTCTTTGTCTGGTTTTGGAATTAAGGTGATGCTGCCCTCATAGAACAAACTTGAAAGTACTCCATCTCTTTCTATCTTTCCAAACAGCTTTAGTAGAATAGGTATGGGTTCTTCTTTAAACATCTGATAGAATTCCCCTGGGAAGCCATCTGGCCCTGGACTTTTGTGTTTTGGGAGGTTTTTGATGACTACTTCAATTTCTTCCCTGGTTATTGACCTGTTCAGGTTTTCTATTTCTTCCTGTTCCAGTTTTGGTAGTTTGTGGTTTTCCAGAAATGCATCCATTTCTTCTAGATTGCCTAATTTATTGGCATATAGCTGTTCATGTTTTTAAAATCGTTTGTATTTCCGTAGTGTTGATGGTGATCTCTCCTTTCTCATTCATGATTTTATCAATTTGAATCTTCTCTCTCTTCTTTCTAATAAGGCTGGCTAATGGTTTATCTATCTTATAATTCTTTCAAAGAACCAACTCCTGGTTTTGTTGATCTGTTCCACAGTTCTTCTGGTCTCTATTTCATTGAGTTCTGCTTGAAGTTTTATTAATTCTCTTCTTCTGCTGGGTGTAGGATCTATTTGCTATTTTTTTTCTCTAGCTCCTTTAGGTGTAAGGTTAGATTTTGTATTTGAGTTCTTTCCAGTTTTTGGATGGATGCTTGTGTTGCGATATATTTCCCCCTCAGGACTGCTTTTGCTATATCCCAAAGATTTTGAAAGGTTGTTTCTTCATTCTCATTAGTTTCCATGAATCTTTTTTATTCTTCCTTAAATTCCTGGTTGGCCCTTCCATCTTTTAGCAGGATGGTCCTTAACCTCCACGTATTTGAAGTCCTTCCAAACTTCTTGTTCTGATTTAGTTCTAATTTCAAGGCATTACGGTCTGAGAATACTCAGGGGACGATCCCAATCTTTTGGTATTGGTTCAGACCTGATTTGTGACCCAGTATGTGGTCTATTCTGGAGAAAGTTCCATGTGCACTTGAGAAGAATGTGTATTCAGCTGTGTTTGGATGTAAAGTTCTGTAGATATCTGTGAAATCCATCTGGTCCAGTGTATCATTTAAAGCTCTTGTGTCTTTGGAGATGTTGTGTTTAGAAGACCTATCGAGTGTAGAAAGCACTAGATTGAAGTCACCAAGTATAAGTGTATTATTATCGAAGTATGTCTTAACTTTGGTTATTAATTGATATATTTGGCAGCTCCCACATTCGGGGCATATATATTGATGATTGTTAAGTCCTCTTATTGGATAGATCCTTTAAGTATGATATAGTGTCCCTCTTCATCTCTCATTACAGTCTTTGGGATAAATTTTAGTTTATCTGATATAAGGATGGCTACCCCTGGTTTCTTTTGAGGACCATTTGAATGGTAAATGGTTCTCCAACCTTTTATTTTCAGGCTGTAGGTGTCCTTATGTCTAAAATGCGTCTCTTGTAGACAGCAAATAGATGGGTCCTGCTTTTTTATCCAGTCTGACACCCTGTGCCTTTTGATTCATTAAGCCCATTCACGTTCAGAGTTACTATTGAAAGATATGAGTTTAGTGTCATCATGATACGTATTCAGTCCCTGTTTTTGTGGATTGTTCCATTGCACTTCTTATTAAAATGGAATTTTAAGAGTTCCCCTTAAAATTTCTTGCAGAGCTGATTTGGTGGTCACATATTCTTTCAGTTCCTGCCTGTCTTGGAAGCTCTTTATCTCTCCTTCTATTCTGAATGAGAGCCTTGCTGGGTAAAGTATTCTTAGCCGCATGTTTTTCTCATTTAGGACCCTGAATATATCCTGCCAGCCCTTTCTGGCCTGCCAGGTCTCTGTGGAGAGGTCTGCTGTTACCCTAATACTCCTCCCCATAAAAGTCAGGGATTTCTTGTCTCTTGCTGCTTTAAGGATCTTCTCTTTATCATTGGAATTTGCAAGCTTAACTATTAAATCTCGAGGTGTAGAACGGTTTTTATTGATTTTAGGGGGGGATCTATTTCCTGGATCTGAATGCCTGTTTCCCTTCTCAGATTAGGAAAGTTTTCAGCTATGATTTGTTCAAATACAAATTCTGGACCTCTGTCCCTTTTGGTGCCCTCGGGAACCCCAATTAAATGTAGGTTTTTCTTCCTCAGGCTGTCATTTATTTCCCTTAATCTATCTTCATTGTTTGTCTCTTTTTTCCTCAGTTTCCCTCTTTGCCATCAACTTGTCTTCTATGTCACTCACTCGTTCTTCCATCTCCTTAACCCTCGTCGTTAGGACTTCTAGTTTGGATTGCATCTCATTTAATTGATTTTTAATTTCTGCCTGATTAGATCTAAATTCTGCAAGTCATGAAGTCTGAGTCCTTTATGCTTTTTTCTAGAGCCACCAGTAGCTTTATAATAGTGCTTCTGAATTGGCTTTCTGACATTGAATTGTAATCCAGATTTTGTAACTCTGTGGGAGAGAGGACTGTTTCTGATTTTTTTCTTTTGAGGTGAGTTTTTCCTTCTAGTCATTTTGCTCAGAGCAGAGTGGCCAGAAACAAGTTGTATTGGGAAAAGGAGAAAAAGAATAGAAAGAAGGAAAGAAAAGGAAATAAGAAGAAAGAAAAAAAGAAGAAAAGAAAAAGAAAAAAGAGAAGAAAATAAAGAAAAAAAGGGGGCGAAGCAAACAGAAATCAAAAAAATAAAAAATAAAAATAAGGGGGTATATCCTGATTCTGTATACTATAAATCCCTCGACTTCCCCTAGAACTTTCCAGTGCTGCTTGGTCAATAATTTGTTTTTCCCCTGTCCGTCTAGCTGGTCTTCTGGGGGAGGGGCCTGCTGTGCTGATTTTCAGGTGTTAGCACTTGGGGGAGCTGCTCAGCCCCCTGCCTGGTGCAGGGCTCAGTGAAAGATGTTTAAGCTGTTTATCCGGTGAGGCCACTGTGAGGCTCAGTGGGGGGTTTTTTACCCTGTGAGGCCCCAGGAGGAACAACCACAGTGGCGGTGGCCAGCTCTGGAGCCCTGGTTTCAGCTCCCATATTAACTACAGAGCTCTCAGTCTGCAGTGGATGCTCTGGATGCTCCCGGGCCAGGACCACTGATCTGCTCAGCTTGGGGCAGGAGCGTCCTTGCTGTCCTGTGCCCTCCTGGCTTCTGCCTGTCCCTGGGAGAGGCCGAATCCTGGGCTGTGTCCCTGGCGCCCTGTGCTCCCCGGCCTGCGCTGTTGGATTCGCGCTCCTGGCCGCGCAGCCCCTTCTGCATGGAGCCTCTGCCCCAGCCGCCGCCGAGCTGCTCCCGGGTCCAGCGAGGCGCACACTGCAACCCTTTAGCAAGCTGGCGGCGGGGTGTGGCGCTCTCCCCGGGGCGCAGGTGTCTGTTAGTGTCCCTAGGAGCCTGAGGGCATCCCCGCCCCTCCTGGGATCCTGCTCAAGCCCCCTGCGAGCACCTTTCTGTCCGGGAAGATAGGTGAAGCTCCTGCTTCTCCGGGAGGGAGCTCTCCTGTCCTGGGGACACTCGCCCCGGCCTTAGCCTGGCTCCTCGCGGGGCCCCTCCCCCTTGGATGCCTTTTGTTTCTTTATTTCTTTTTCCCCCGTCTTCCTACCTTGATAGAAACACGAACTCTTCTCACTGTAGCATTCCAGCTGTTCTCTCTTTAAATCTCAGGCCGAATTCGTAGATTTTCAGGATTATTTGAAGGTTATCTAGGTAATTTGGTGGGGACAGGTGACGGGGACCCTACTCTTTAGCCATCTTTCCCTGCCTCCCAGGAATCCGTTATGACTATTTTATTTTTTTTAATAATAAATTTTCTATTGCTGTTCAATTTGCCAACATACAGAATAACACCCAGTGCTCATCCAGTCAAGTGCCCCCTCAGTGCCTGTCACCCAGTCACCCCCACCCCCGCCCTCCTTCCCTTCCACCACCCCTAGTTCATTTCCCAGAGTTGGGAGTCTTCATGTTCTGTCTCCCTTTCTGATATTTCCTACCCATTTCTTCTCCCTTCCCTTCTCTTCCCTTTCACTATTATCATTATGACTATTTTAAAAACACATAGAGTGATTTTATGACCTTGAATGAGATAGTTACCTATTAATTTGGGAACTTTGTTGACATCTGTAAAATAAGATTTTAGCAGAAGACCCCAAAGCTCTTGTAGGTCCTAAATTGAAAAACAGTCTGTTTACCAAGGGAAGACAGGAATGGAATCTTTTACATGCCTATGAGCACCAGAAATGGGAGCAATATTCCACTGAGGATCTTTCAGCAGACTCTGCATCCTGTGATTTCTATCTCATATTGAATGAGGATAAAAACTTCCTTTTCTGATGACTCAGAATCCAAACATCTTCCTCTATTCATGTATCTTCTCGTTCCCTTTCTTGTGGGTGTGATATTGCTGGTAATGGCAGAAGCTTAGAAGAAAGTCAACCAAAGTCAGGAGACTGTAGGAAGCAAGGTGTCAGTCATCAAATAGACTGCACTTAGACTCCAAACTAATTCTTGGGCAGAACTTTGAGCAGTCATCAAAAAAATAAGCTATAACTAAGCAGATGATATTACAATTAGGGCACATTGGGCTGCTAAGAATTGGATGCTGAAGAGACAGTGTTTCTAGCTCCTAGAATTCAAGTTTGATGAGTCTGTCACCCTGCTCTATTCTGATCCTGTCGTTCGTGATTATAAAAATGCCACCTATAACATATTTAAGGCATCAACATTTGGAGAGGTAGATGGATAAATTAATGAACTTATGCATGATTTCACTAAGTTCAGATGGATAAAATGATCAAATTACATATTACCCAGGTATTTTATAATTCAATACAATTAAGATGTTACTGTCTTAAGTCTTCAAAAAAAAAACCCTTAGGTTCATAGACAGCTGTTTGCTAAGTGGAAGCCAGTGTTAACAATGGACTTTACAATCATTATGAAGGACAAAATATTTTCATACTTATCTATAAGCTGACATTGCCATACACATAATATTAGTTCTTCAATTCATGCTTAACATCATTAGAGACTGCGACACACAACAACAACAACAACAACAACAAGAAAGTCATAATACAGTCCTGAAGTTCCTGAAGTGAAAGCTAAGGTATTTGATTTGCATTTCTACAATGAAAATGGGTCCATCCAAATCCTGCCCTTCTGAAAGTTTCAAGTCAAACGTTAGGGTCTAAATATGTGCTTTAGAGAAGAGATTCTCCAACTTCTTGTAAGTGAACTCTTTAACTGCATAAAGAGATAATTTTTCAAAATCAAGTTTATATCTAGAATTTTGTCATCTAAAATATATAATTCCTGGATTACATTAAATATTGGCATTTTTAAATTCAATTAGCCAACATCTTAGTACATCATCAGTTTCAGACATACTGTTCAATAACAGTTACATGTAACACCCAGTACTCATCACATCATGTACCCTCCTTGATGCCCATCTCCCAATGACCCCATCCCTCTCTTTCTTCTCATGGTTTGTCTCCCTCTGATTTTTTTCCCCATTCAGTTTTCCTTCTTTTCCCCTATGATCTCCTGTGCTGTTTCTTATATCCCACATATGAGTGAAACCATATAATTCTTTCTGACTTATTTCATTCAGCATAATACCTTCCAATTCCATCCATGTCAATGTTAATGGTAAGTATTCAAAATAAAATCGCTGTATCAAGCTTTTAAATGTATTCAGTGTTATAAATATATTGGTACCTATAATTATCTGTTTAAAATAAGATCTCCTTTAACAACAAACTTTACATCATCCTTCTTTCTCTGTAACTTAATACATTTGTCTTGAAAAAGTGTTTCATAAAAACTTCAGAACTAAGGAGGGACACAAAGCCAGGACCAACAAAACATGTTCTCAGAGGGACCTCAGAGGAAAGTTTCAGTATTCTACCAAAAGTGAGTAGACATCTCCCAAACTGGAATCATACCCAAAGGAAAGCTCCTCAGACCCTGGACTTGAATCATATCATTTTTGGAGGTGATGCTCTACTGAGGGTAGCAGTGAGACCATTCTTCAGTCTGGTCCTAGTAAGTTTGGTCTCTCTGTCTCTAACTCACTTCCCAAACACAGGCAGGCAAGGAACTCTTCAAAGAGTGGTTGATAGAAATATTTTTTAAGATTTTATTTATTCATTCATAGAGACACGGGGGGTGGGGGGGCAGAGACACAGGCAGAGGAAGAAGCAGGGCCCATGCAGGGAGCCCGACGTGGGGCTCGATCCCAGGTCTCCAGCATCACACTGTGGGCTGCAGGCACGCAAAACCGCTGTGCCACCGGGGCTGCCCCTGATAGAAATATTTTATACTTCAGCTCTACTTGGTGTCAAAACTACTTGAAACATAAACCAAGTGCCACTCCTGGGAAGAGAGAAGATTTAATGCTGGGATTAGAGCAGAAACCAGAACATGCTTCCCCAGAAAAGAGGTAAAAATGGCTGGAATAGATCCAGGAAATCCAAGCCAGTAGACTATAAATTTGATCATTCTCCTATATGTGTGTATGTGTATTTACACGTACGCAATATTTGACACATATTATTGTATTTATAGATCAAGTGTACCTTATGTGATGGTTAAGTACATATTTCATATCATATTTTATATTATAAAACATAATATAAATATTAAAAGGCTGAAGAAAATAGCAACAAATGAAAATTCTAAGATTTTTTTTCTCAGTAGGCCATTTTTTGTTCTTATTTTGCAGACCATTATTTTTAGACAATTAGGGTTTTGGGAATCTGAGATATGTGCAGTTTTAACATCTTCTATAGTTCATGGACATTCTATCACTTCATGGCTTCTCTAGTCTTTTATTCCAACTCTGCATTTCCTAAGGTTCTGAGGACCATTCCTGCTTTCATTTCATTCTTGATTTGTGTTCTATTCCATGGAGGTAGAAATTCCAAATCCATGGGCACCTCGGTGGCTCAGTTGGTTGTGCAACTGACTCTTGATTTTGGCTCAGGTAATGATCTCAGAGTCATGAGATTGAGCCCCATGTTGGGCTGCATGCTGAGCATGGACCATGCTTAAGATTCTTTCTCCCTCTTCCCCTCCCTGTCCTGCTTGCTCTTGCCCTCAAAATAAATTTTTTAAAAATGCCAGGATCTGGCTATGTCCTTTGATTTTTTTTTTCTATCTACTTAGATGATACCTACTCTTTAAAAAAATCTGATATCTAATTTCACACATGTGGCACCTCAAATAATATATCAAACAAATGTCCAAGGAAGCTAGAGTTCATAGGTTGGAGTACTGAAGAAGAGAGAAAATGCATTGGAGATCTTCAGTCTTTGTCTTAGCACCATTCAGCACTTACATGGGAGGAAATTACCTGAAACTTAAGGAAAGACCAACCACCCAAAAATATTAGAGGAAGAAATCTCCAGCTCTCACATGGAGCTGGGAATAGTTCTGTTCCCACAGCCAGTGGAAATGTCATGAGTCATCATCTTTTCCTTTTTTTTTTTTTTTTTCAAAAATGCTTTTACTGAGTAGTGGTAACAAATTAAGCCTAAACTAAAAGTTGTTCTGGTCCTGACTAACAAAGCCTAAAAGCAAAACCTAAAGCATCAGACTATTTCCAAAGACTTAACCATGAATAAAGCTCAAGAATATATATATATATATGTGTGTGTATATATATAAAGTATCTAGTACCCAAAAGTAAAATTCAACATGTCCGGCATTCAATCAAAAATTATCAGGAAATACACATAAGAGAAAACAAGTCAAGGTACAGATAAAATTAGCATATAAAGATATTGAGTATACAGAATACATTTATAATTGAGGCTAAAGGAAAGATTGAGCATGTTAGAGGTGTCAGAAGATATAAATAACACCTAAATCAAACTTTTAAAGAAGAAAATTACAATATCTGAGTTAAAATATATACATTTATCTATGAGAATCACAATATCAGATGAAATGTACAAATCAGATTTAAAAATACAATAAAGGGATATAACAGGCACAATAGCAATGCGGAAGCATTCTGAACAAAATACTACATGAAATTATATTTGAGGAATTGTGCTTTTTCTACTATTTTTTGTTACAATGTAGAGTGAAGCTTCCCTTTTTTTTACATTAGTCTGCATTCTAACTGTGTCATTTGACCATTCCAAGATATCAATGGGCTGGAGCTACCCTAGCTAAAATTGATTTCTGGGTCAGTCAAGGATCCATGCAGAGGCATTGTTTGGGCAATTTACTGACAATTACTGAGGCTCCAGAAAACCCAGAACTAAGGTGCAAGAATTGTTGGAAGTGTTGTGATTAAGTCTGAATTAGTACATGTTTTCCATGTCATCTTGTATAATTTACATAACTGTAAAACTTCAACTCCAAAAATAGCATGTGTGTATTCTCATACTGCTATGCTCCAAGTACATGTATTAATATAAGAAATGACTCACCTTTGACTATTGTGAATAAAGCTAGCAGTGCACACATTGTTTATTACATGGTAATTTAGTTCATATACTATTAGACTTATATGTTAGACAAAATCACATTCTTTGGAGGGTAGGAGTATCACCTGAAGGGCAAGATCATTTCTGTACTAAACATAAGGACAAATCAGATCTTACACCCTGAAATACTTATTTAATCCATTTATTATATTCAGTTTACTAAATAACAATAACAGATAATGTCAGCCCAAAATGTACTGTGGAAAAAATACCCACAAAATTTGTGGCATATAACAATAAAAATATATCTCATACATCTGGAGATTGCCTGAAATGAGTCTGCTGATATCAACTAGATTTTCTTATCCCTTTGCAAGTTAGCTGGGGAATCTGCTGATCCAAAGTGGCTTTGCTTGTACGTCTCTGCTTCAAGTTGCAAGTTGATTAGGCAGTTCCTCTCTACTCTCTCCTCTTCTCATTGGACAAATGAACTCTTATCATGCAGCAGAGTCAGAATACAACAAGGACCATTGCACAAGCAAATTTCAAGTCTATGCTTGCACCACATCTGCTAATGCCCAGTTGACCAAAGAGGTGCTGATGACCAACCCAATAGTCCGTGAAGTTTTACACTGAGATAGTGATTGTTTTTTAACAGCACTCTAATCTATCACGCACAATGCCCCATCTCTGACGAAAGCCAAACAAGAGTTTGGGAAGGCTCAGGAAACAGTCAGAGGCTCTTGGTCTGGGTTGAAGGAAAAATTCTGTTGAGACATGCTCAATCTTTTAACACAGGCAAAAAGAAAAGACTAGGCCAAGCTACAGAAACACATTTTGAAGTCTGTGATTATTTTTTTTAAAGATTTATTTATTTATGATAGAGAGAGACACAGAGAGAGAGAGGCAGAGACACAGGAGGAGGGAGAAGCAGGCTCCATGCCGGGAGCCTGACGTGGGACTCGATCCCGGGACTCTAGGATCCCGCCCTGGGCCAAAGGCAGGCGCTAAACCGCTGCGCCACCCAGGGATCCCGAAGTCTGTAATTATTGTGGAATATTTCAAGACCATTCAAATTACATTAGCCAAAGGAAGTCACATAGCAAGATTTAATAATGAAGGGGTGAGGAAATTCCTCTTCCATGATAGAGGGAGGAGAGAGTAAATATCTGTGAAAAATAATACAGTCTACCACCACTATATATTTTAACTCCTTTTAGCTTCAAAAGTCTCAACTTCAAGAGGAAAGGGTATTAATCTTTGTTTCCATGATACATAGCTCAAAGATGGTATTCAGCTCTTCATTCAATAAACATTACTAAGTGGTCAGGTTTTTTGAGACAAAATACATATGCATGTGAAAAGTTATATGATATACATTTACATAAAGGGATGTCAGAAGACTCCTTTGCTAAGTGTTCAACAAAGGAATTGGCTGTGTTAGTTCCTTGGACTTCTTCCTTGGACTTTTATGACTCATACTGACTTAATGGAAGAAATAAGTCTGCTTAGAAGTAGAGCTCTCAAAAAAAAAAAAAAAGAAAGTAGAGCTCTCCAGGGGCTCCTGGGTGGCACAATTGGTTAAGCATCCAACTCTTGGTTTCAGTTCAGGTCATGGTCTTGGGGTCTTGGGGTCTTGGGGTTGTAGGATACAGCCCAGCATTGGGCTCTGTGCTGAGTCTGCTTAGGACTCTCTCTCCCTCTGCCCCTCCCCCATCCCTTCTTCTCCCTTCTCTCATTTTCTCTCTTTCTCTCTCTCTCTCTCTCATCTTTTTTTCTTAGAAGTGGAGCTATCCAAATGTAGAGCCAATAACATTAGGTGGTGGTAGGCTAATAGAATGGCAGAGATCTGGATGCCAGTTAGAGAAGAAATGGAAGCAGCTTTAGTAAAAGAAGTGGCCATTAGGTCACAAAATTTGTGGTTCAATTCCTCATTCATAGTCTACACGAAGAGTTCAACAAAATCTCAACTTCTTGTGCCAGTCTCAGTCAATATACCTATTAAATTTCACCTAGATGGCAATAGCATTTTGAAAGCTTCTCTGCTTTCCTTCATTGTGAGATGAGTCTATGAGAATAGGAAGGTCAAATCTCTATCAGACAGGCTAAAGTTTGATCTGACCAGATCTGTGAAGAATGAAACCTCATTTTCCTTGCCATACTAAAGAATTACCAAACATGGAGGTTGCAGTTTTCCTACTTATGAAGTTTCC
Source organism: Canis lupus baileyi (assembly GCF_048164855.1). Lineage (NCBI taxonomy): Eukaryota > Metazoa > Chordata > Mammalia > Carnivora > Canidae > Canis > Canis lupus. Next base: position 24,851,095 of record NC_132860.1, read on the forward strand.
CCTTTGTCCCAATCCAGCATCCACTCAGTACTGAACTAGTAGGTAAGGAAGAAAGTATGCATCTACACTTTCTTTCTCTGGAACAGATTGAGCACATGATCACGAATCTGCTTGGTCTTGACACCATAGATGATGGGATTGATCATGGGCGGAAAAAGAAGATAGAAAATAGCAAGTAGTATGTGGACATGAGGGGCAGCCCGGCGAGCCACACGATGCATGACTGAGGAGATGACCACAGGTGTGTAGGTAGATAAGATGGCACCTATGTGAGATACACATGTCCCAAAGGCCTTGTAGCGGGCCTCTTGAGAGGCAAGCTGTAAAACTGCCCGAAGGATGAAGATGTAAGACAAGATAACAAACAGCAGGTCCAACACCACTATAAACATGGCCACAGCAATGCCATAGATATTGTTGAAGCGAGTATCTCCACAGGCCAGCCTCACCACAGCCATATGCTCACAGTAGCAGTGGGCAATCATGGTGCCTCGGCAGTAGTGGAAGCGTCTGAGCAGAAAGGGGAGTGGAGTCATTAATGTCACAGCCCGAGCCACAGCTGCCATGCCAATCTTGGTGATCAGGGGCCTAGTCAGGACTGTGGTGTAGTGCAATGGCTTGCAGATGGCCACATAGCGGTCAAAGGCCATGGCCAGCAGCACTGCTGACTCCATGATAGAGAAGGAGTGGAGAAAGAACATCTGGACCAGACAGCCATAGAAGCTGATCTCCCGATCTCTGAACCAAAAAATAGCCAGCATTTTGGGAAGTGTTGTAGAAGAGAGGACCAGGTCAATGGCTGCCAACATGGCCAGAAAGAAGTACATGGGCTCATGGAGGGCTGCATCAGCCTGAATAATGAAGAGAAGGGTGCAGTTGCCTAGCAGGGCCAGAGTATAGGCAAAGCAGAATGGAATGGAGATCCAGACATGCAATTGCTCCAAACCTGGAATTCCTACCAGCAGGAAGGAAGCTGGATGGGTTGTGGTGATATTGAACACTGTCATGGTTTGTAGAAATTTTCCTTGTCCATTTTCACAGGGCCCCTTCACCTTCTATATATATCTTCTTAGGAGAATTAGCTTTTGTTCCCATTGCTAGACCTTAAAATCAGTTAGTAGTCTTCTTTGATATGATTAAGCATAATCCATATTATCCTCAAGGGACTTTGAAATCATGGAGTAGATAGAACATTAAACATCATTAGAACTGATATCACAAGACAACTTACATAAAGGAATGGAGAAAAGGTAACGTTTTCTGTGTTCATGGTAACATCAGGAATACCCTAATAAAAGAAGTGAAAATGTTTACATTAATTCATTTCTTTAGAATATATTTAGGTACCATTCTACATGATAATTAAGCTAAGCTCACAATAACAAAAAACCATTTTCTGTCCTGAAATCTTAGGTTTCACATGTCTATATGTGAAAATAAAGCTTGTAATTTCTAATGCCTCTATTAACCACAAAATCTGTTTTCTGTAGCTCTACTCTATTGGATATGGTTACCACTAGCCACATGTGACTGTTTAAATTTGTTCCAAATTTTGTTTAAAATTATTCAATATCTCAGTCACAACACTTTTTAAGTGCTCAACAGCCACCATGACTAGTGATGACTATCATATTGGACTACTCAGATAAAATATTTCCATCGCTACAGAAAGCTCTACTGGAGAGAACTGCTCTGAAATATATCTTTCTGAGGGGGGCGGGGGGCACTTATGGGATGAGCACTGGTGTTATTCTATATGTTGGCAAATTGAACACCAATAAAAAATAAATTTATAAATTAAAAAAAGAATATCCTTGATGAAAGACTAAAACTAACTGATTTTATTAAATCCAAAAAATATCCTTCAGGTCCTTTCCACATCAACAAATCTCTGCCCTGCCTCTAGCTTAGAAAATACGGAGCTGTATCTTTTGCTTCTCTATCCAAATTCATGTTAAAAATCCCTGTTCATGTGTCTCTCCCTCCACTCATTTTTATCTTTCCCTCTAGATCATTTTTCTTTTTTCAAACCATTAAACATTGGAGTGCCCCAGTTTTTATGCAATCTTTTCTCTTACATCTAGGTAATGTGGGCTTTTTTAAGCATTGAGATAATACTTAAAACATGATGTGGGTATCACTGAACAAAGTAAGTTCTGAAAAAACTAGATCTCTTTTCAATCTAAGAAAAGAAATTCCAAAAACTTAATATGTCTAAGATATCATAGTTAATAGGCAGCTAAGTTTGAGTTTTAGCTTTCTCCAATTCCAGTATGCTAAATAACTAGGCTATATTGTGCCTATCTAAATGCCTAATAAGTAACGCACACTCAGCATATCCAAATTAAAAACTTATTTCTTCTCATGTGGTTTGGAAGATTTTTAGAGCCTGAAGTTCTTGGATCAATTGACTTTTACTTATACTAATTGCATGACCTTGCACAAATCCCTTATCCCCAAGCCCTTGCTTCCCCCTCTACAAATGAGCAATAGCAATCCCCTTGTTTTATGTGAGGATCATAGGGGAGGATAATAAATAGGATTATGTATAAAACCCTTTTGTTCAATTAGTGTTTGCTGAGCCTTATTTGTTTAAGTATATATTTAAGTATATATTATATTTAAGTATATCCATATAAAGTATGTAGTTCCATAGAACTACACTTTAAAAAATTAATATTCTCCCTCCTTTGATCTTATATCCTCCCATTACTTCAAATCTCTGCCTCTCTTCATAGAAAACATATAGAAAATACTTAAATACGAATTCAACCTTCTTTCAAATATCATTTGGTAATCAAACATATTCTAGTCTGTATTCCATTCTCATTACTTTCCCGAAACTGCTCTCATGGGGACCACCAAAAACCTTTATAATGATGGTGTCATTGTAACTTTCTTACTTTCATACCATTTGACTTCTCAGTAACTTTTATCTGAATTGACAATGGTCTTCTTAAAACCCTCTTTTCTCTTGGGTTGATACTACCATTTCCTACTTCATTAGCTTGTCATATAAATCTCCTGTTTCTGCCTTACCTCTGAATATTGAGTTTCTTCAGAGCTTAATATTGAGTTCCATTCCATTTTATATTCACAACATATTTAGTAAACTTATTCAATAAGTTTCTGAGAAGGGTTAAATATTTTTACTAAATTGTTAAGGATAACTCTAAAAACAAAACAGGATGATGCCTCAGTAAAACACATTTACTAAAGGTTTGAAAAGGATAATAAAAGAACATAATTACTAAATTACATAGTATAATAGAAGGTATTTTTTTAAAAGGGGGAAGATAAGAAGAAATCCTGAAGCTAGAAGAGAAAGAAGATAGCAATTTTAAATCAATCATAGTAGGCCATATCTGGAAGGGAATTTGGGCAAATATGAAATGAGGTAAAGAAATGGCTTGGTTTCTAGTCCTGGCAAAACCTGGAATTCCATATAGATAATTTTGCTGGGGGAAAATGGGATGAAAGAATGAAACAGGAAAGCAGAGAATCCATCCAGGCATTATCTGTGAGCTGGGTAAATGCTGTGATCAACTCTGTCCAATTCCACAGAAAGAACCACGTAGAAGGCACCTACATAGTTGTCTACTGGAGATATGAAAGAGCGGTATATTCACCAAAATTTACCCCACCCAGGGCAAGTGTTGACCCAGAGGGTGTTAATTTCTTCATGCTTCCAGGTTCACACATGCATAAGCATAGCTGAGCAGTCAGTCTACTTCAGGTGCCCCATACAATGGAGCAGAGAAGCCCAGGGGCAGGATGCAGATGAGTAAGGTGAAGTCAGGCTATACCTGCACTAAAGTGGTTGTCACAGCATTGGCCAGAAAAAAAAAAAAGGTGAATGAGAAGAAATGAGGCATAAGAGATGAAAAATATAGAGAAATATCCCCCAGTGGCAAACTCTAAGCAAAAGAAACAGTAAGAACAAATGTTCTAGAAATATGCCTAATGTTCAAAGCTCAGCTATCAGGCCAGTGTGGTTAGATGGTGTGAATAAGTGAGAGATATATAGAGGTCATAAAGATGGAGCTAGACCACACAGAGCATTGTAGCCCTTTGCAGAGCTTGGCAAATGCTCATTTCCTTCAAAGCCATCTTTAGAGCAAATAAATGACATATTTGACAAAGTTTACGTTTGCTCTGGCCTCTATGATGAAAATTGCATGAAAGTGTAAGGGTAAAAGTATAAAAGATTCTGGGGGCTATTCTAGAGATGAGGGAAGGGAGAATATTGGCTAAGAACCAGAATGTCCATGTATGTAGTAAGAAGCAATCAGATTTTGGATATATTTGAAAAAAAGAGCTATGGAATCTGACCAACTGAAATGTAGGTCATGAGAGAAGAAGGAATAAAAAATGGCGAGATATTTGACTTGAGCACCAAAAAAAGAATTGTTCTCAATTGAGGTGGGGGAAGGTTGTGGAGAAGGGGATCAAGATGTTAACTTTGGACATGTTGTTTGAGAGGTCTATCAGAAATCTAAGTGAACATGTTACCTCATATATATCCTTATATATTTGGATATATAAGACTGGAGTGTGAGAGATTTTGGCTGCTGATATAAACTTGGGATCATTGGAAGCAGATACAATCTTGGTGATCTCAGTCTCATAGATATTAAATGTTCATAAAGAACAGAGAACCAAGGGCTCAATTGCAACATTAAGAACTAGGGCAGAAAGATGGGGTACCTGAATGGACTTGTTTTTTCACTGGCATATCATCAGAAGTGCCAAGAACAGTGCCTGCTGCATAACACTCTATATAAATGGTTAATGTTACCACATATCTGTTGCATCTTAACCCCCAGTAAATATGCAAAAACAAACATAGTTCACTTTACTTCTTAGTAAGCCAGAAGAATGTACAGACTATCTACCTTCTGAACATAACTGATGACCCTATGACCTAACCACCCTTCTCACAAAGAAAGTTATCTGTTTTATCCAGTTTCTTCCTCTAAACACAGGGTGTCCAACAGTGCCTGAACTCCATTTTTGTTGAAGCTCATCAAAAATCTACCTCCCTCAAAATCAGAATCTCAGAGTAGGAACATGAGTGGAGCCAGTCCTCTTCCCCTACTATCCAGAACCCAGGAATCTGTTTTGTAGTGAATATATTATCCTTTCTGTACTGTTTCAAGAGCCAAAATGTCCACACTAGACCACAGAACTTACCTGTCTTCTCCTGAAAGTGCTTAGATGGGTTTCCATACACAGAAAGTACTCAGTTAATGCTTGCATTTATTTTGTAGGCAATAAAACATATATTAAAAAGATATCAGAATGATGAATTTGAAAGATTAAGACCCAGAGACAAGAAGATAGTCACTGACCTAAAGTCTTTCAAGGATGTGGCTTGTGGGAAAAGAACCTATAAGAAATGTATCCCTCTGTGCCATTCAAAAGGGGCCAGGATGATTATTACCCCATCAGCAATTCTGGAAGAACTTGGAACTTAGAAAAATGAGGGAAAAATAAAATTTTACAAAGTGTCTGCCTGCCTGCTCTAGGCAGGCCCTTGGGTATAGTAAAAGATTTTAAAGATTATGGATATTTTTATCTATATAATTTCAAGGGTATGGACTCAGTTTATACATGTAAGATGTTCACATGTTTTCTTGTCTTCAAGATTTAAAAATTTATTTCCAAGTATAAATGTTGACGTATAAAATGATTGAATTCATAGAGGCTATAGCAAAATGTGAGTTTTTATTAGAGAGGAATATGAGAAGGTAATTATCATTAGGAAGTATTTGGTGATGACCATTAAGCAAGAATCAAAGTTTACACTGTTGTGATTTATGCCCACTTCTGAAACCAGCTTCTGTTCTTTCAGTCTCTACCGTACAGTCTCCACTGTATCAAAATACCTCATGTGGATCTGTTTCAAAAAGAGTAGGAGACAGTCACATTTGTTTTCTTTCATTTCTTTGATTTATTTTGATGTATTATGAAAAATCTTGAATTTCCAGGAGTATATTCCTATTGCAAAGATTGTTTTGTCTCCATATATTTGAAATGACATTGCAAAATTATTTCCTGTAGAGCTTATCTCTGTGGCAGAAATCATTTTAAAGACTACTTTTTAAAATAATGAATGGATAAAGAAGATGTGGTTTATGTATACAATGGAATATTACTCAGCCATTAGAAACGACAAATACCCAACATTTGCTTTGACATGGATGGAACTGGAGGGTATCATGCTGAGTGAAATAAGTCAATCAGAGAAGGACAAACATTATATGTTCCCATTCATTTGGGGAATATAAAAAATAGTGAAAGGAAATAAAGGGGAAAGGAGAAAAAATGAGTGGGAAATATCAGAAAGGGAGACAGAACATGAGAGACTCCTAACTCTGGGAAGCGAACTAGGGGTGGTGGAAGGGGAGGTGGGCGGGGGGTGGGGGTGACTGGGTGATGGGCACTGAGGGGGGCACTTGATGGGATGAGCACTGGGTGTTATTCTATATGTTGGCAAATTGAACACCAATAAAAAATAAATTTATAAATAAAAAAAGAAAGAATGGGCTCTTTTCCTCCCTACCTTAAGCTTGAAGAAACAAAGATAATAAATTGGCTAATACTAAAAATAATACACTAATTAATTAATTAGTGCCAAATAAATGGTTCCTTATCTTTTCCCTTAATACTTATTTCCTAGAAAGAAGAGACTGTTAGACAGTGGTCAAACAAGCATGTTTCAATAAACACATCATTATTCAAAAATATATATTTCTTACCTCTCCCTGTACCTTCCTAGTTCAGGCTTCATTTTCTCTCTTGATTAATCCAGAAACCTCCTAATTGGGACAGGGATACTGGTGAGTTTGGGAGAAGAAATGACAGGTGAGAGATGACAGTATCCACACAGAAATAATTAGCCAAAGTTTCTTGGAGGTGAACCAGTGTTTGGCATAGAAAAGAAACAGCCATCCTCTGTATTGGAGGGAGTTTCTGGAGTTTATAGACAGAATATTTGGATTAGACTGTTAGGACTAATACCTCCTCAGTTCAAGAGCCAAAATAGAGGCAATAAAGGAATTGGGGAGCGAGAGCAGGGAGCTGATGCCTAGGACCAAGACTAGCTGTGGGAGGATTGCCCTTTTTCTTTCTCACTCTCCATACCTGTCACCTCTTTCTTGTTTCCCTTAGTCCAGGCTCTGTTCCCAGTCCTCAATCTGAAGTAGAATTCTTGGCTGTATCCATTAGCTTCATGCAACTTCAGTGGGAGGATTTAGAGGAGAGAACTGGGAAGGGAGCAGCTGGCTTTATGTTTGTAAGCCTCTGATGATCTCTGAAAAGATTATAGAAGCAGAAACTACTGCACGAGGAGGGTCCTCAGGGGCTCATGGAAGGCTCTGACCTCTTCTTTAGGGGATTAACACAAGGGGACTTCCCTGACCCAGGGCTTTCACCCCTGGAGTTTCCTGCAGCCCTGGCCACCTTCTTTTTTTGTGGTACAAACCATGCCTCCCAGGAGTCATGCTTAACCCCCCAGACACTGAGCACTTCAGGTAAATCTTGCTTGTGCCTTGGTCTTTAATATGCTTCCACTTACCTCAACCTCCTCCTTGCAATGTGTCCCAATAAAAAGAGCCTCATACATATAAACTGCAACCAACTCCTGTCTAACTGTGACCTGGAGAGGCAGGAACTCCAACCTAACCAAGCAAAAATATCTGATAGATCTTATTTTGCATGCATCCTACATATTAACTGAAGCTAGGCATTGATTTCCAGCTTGTAACTTTGGAATGACCCTTCCCTGATCTCAGATCTGTTTCCTTATCTTAAAATAGAAATAATAATCCCAATTGTTGGGCAGCTCAGGTGGCTCAGTGGTTTAGCGCTGCCTTCAGCCCAGGGCGTGATCCTGGAGACCCGGGATCGAGTCCCATGTCGGGCTCCCTGCATGGAGCCTGCTTCTCCCTCTGCCAGTGTCTCTGCCTCTCTTTCTCTGTGTGTCTCTCGTGAATAAATAAATAAAATATTTTTTAAAAATAATCCCAATTGTTCCTATCAAGAAGCCATGATGATGATGATGTGATTACTTATTATTTATAAATAATAAATAAATGTATTATTTATAAATAATATAAATGTTTAGGAATTATTAATAAGGAGTGATATTCTACCTACAACTGACCTCAGTGCTATTTTTCAAAGCTCTAAGAAGGAAAATAGTTTATACCACGGTCTGCCATGGACTTTTGCCGACTACAATTTTCCATAATACTTTCTTTAATTTTGAAAGATGCTCCTTTAATTTTGTCTTTATTTCATCTTTATTTTGTCTTACTGTGAAAATATGAGAGCTATCCTCTTAAGTGTCATTAACAAATTCTAAGTGTACAGTACATCATTGATTATAGGTACAATTTTTGTACAGATTCATCTTAACTGAAACCTTATGCCTAACAACTCCCTATTTTCCCTTCCCACCCTCCTCCCTCCCCCCCCCCCCCCCAGTTTCTGGTAACCATCATTCTAGTTCTTGATTTTATGAATTTGACTATTTTATATACTTCATATTAATGGAATCCTGCAGTGCAGTATTTATCTTTCTGGGGCTGGCTTGTTTCACTTAGCATAATATCCTCAAGATCTATCCATATTGTTGCATATTGCAGAATGTCTTTTTTTCATAAATTTATTTTTTATTGGTATTCAATCTGCCAACATGAAGAATAACACCCAGTGCTCATCCTGTCAAGTGCCCACCTCAGTGCCTGTCACCCAGTCACCCCCACCCCCCACCCACCTCCCCTTCCACCACCCCTAGTTCGCTTCCCAGAGTTAGGAGTCTCTCATGGTCTGTCTCCCTTTCTGATATTTCCCACTCATTTTTTTCTCCTTTCCCCTTTATTCCCTTTCACTATTTTTTATATTCCCCAAATGAATGAGACCATATAATGTTTGTACTTCTCTGATTGACTTATTTCACTCAGCATAATACCCTCCAGTTCCATCCATGTCAAAGCAAATGTTGGGTATTTGTCGTTTCTAATGGCTGAGTAATACAGAATGTCTTTTTTAAGGTTGAATAGTATTCCATGAAATATGTATGCCACATTTTCTTTATCTGTTCATGGATAAAGGCTACTAGGCTTTTTCCCACATCTTAGCTATTGTGAATGTGCTGAAACGAATGTGGGAGTGCCAATATCTTTTCAAGATCCTGATTCCAGGGTAGCTGGATGGCTCAGTCAGTTAAGCGTCTGCCTTCAGCTCAGGTCATGATTCCAGGGTCCTGGGATTGACCCCCACATCAGGCTCCCTGCTCAGTGGGGAGTCTGCTTCTCCCTCTCCCTCTCACTCTGCCTGCCACTCCCCCTGCTGTGTTCTCTCTGTCAAATAAATAAATAAAATCTTAAAGATCCTGATTACAATTCTTTTGGATATATATCAAGAAGTGCTAGATCATTTGGTAGTTCTTTTTTTAAATATATTATTTTTTTAATAAATTTATTTTTATTGGTGTTCAATTTGTCAACATACAGAATAACACCCAGTGCTCATCACGTCAAGTGCCCACCTCAGTGCCCACCACCCAGTCACCCCCACCCCCCACCCACCTCCCCTTCCACCACCCCTAGTTCGTTTCCCAGAGTTAGGAGTCTTTCATGTTCTGTCTCCCTTTCTGATATTTCCCACTTATTTTTCTCCTTTCCTCTTTATTATCTTTCACCATTTGGTAGTTCTATTTTTCATTTTTTGAGAAACTTTTATACCGTCTTCCATAACAGCTGCACTATTTTTGTATTTCCACCCACAGTGTGTGCAGGCATTCCAATTTCTCCAGTGTGCTCTTTATCAGCACTTGTCTTTTTTTGAGAATAGCTAATCTGACAGGTGTTAGGTGATACCTCATTATAGTTCTGATTTGTATTTGCCTCACAATTAATGACAATAAGCATTTTTTCATATGCTTGTTTCAATGTCATCTTTGAGGACATGTCTATTCTTTAACCCACTTTAAAATGAGGTTGTTAGCTTTTCTATTGAGTTGTAGGAGTTCCTTATGTTTTAGAGATTAACCTCCTATCAAATATACAGTGTACAGGGCAGCCTGGGTGGCTCAGCAGTTTAGCATCACCTTCAGCCCAGGGCCTGATCCTGGAGGTCCGGGATCGAGTCCCGTGTCAGGCTCCCTGCATGGAGACTGCTTCTCCCTCTGCCTGTGTCTCTGCCTCTCTCTCCCTCTCTCTGCCCCCCTCTGTCTCTCATGAATAAATAAAATGTTTATATATATATATATATATATATATATATATATATATATATATAGTGTGTGTGTGTGTGCAAATATTTTCTTCCATTCCATAGTTGCCTTTTTATTGTTGACTCTTTCCTTTGCTGTGCAAAAGCTTCTCAGTTTAATGTAGTTCCACTCATTGACTTTTGCTTCTGTTTCCTCTACTTTAGATGTCCTATTCATGAAATCATTGCCAAGTCTAGTGTCATGAAGATTTTCCCCTATATTTTCTTCTAAGAATTTTATAACTTCAGGTCTTATGTTTAAGTTTTTAATCCATTTTGAGTTGAGATTTTCTGTATATGCTGTAAAAGATAAGGATACAATTATCTTTTTGTATAGATGCCTAGTTTTCCCTACACCATTTGCTGAAGAGAAGGGGTGTATACTTGACACCTCTGACAAGGATCAATTGATCATATATGTGGATTTATTTCCAGATTTTCTTTTCGTTCCATTGGTCTATCTATCTATATTTATGCCAGTACCATATCATTTTGATTTACTGTAGCTTTTTAATATATTTTGAAATCTAGAAATGTGCTGACACCAGCTTTGTTTTTCTTAGCATTGGTCTTAGCATTGTTTTTCTTTTCTTTTTTTTTTAAGATAGTATTTTTTTAAATTATATTTTATTGGTGTTCAATTTACTAACATACAGAATAACTCCCAGTGCCCGTCACCCATTCACTCCCACCCCCGCCCTCCTCCCCTACTACCACCCCTAGTTCGTTTCCCAGAGTTAGCAGTCTTTACGTTCTGTCTCCCTTTCTGATATTTCCCACACATTTCTTCTCCCTTCCTAATATTCCCTTTCACTATTATTTATATTCCCCAAATGAATGAGAACATATAATGTTTGTCCTTCTCCGACTGACTTATTTCACTCAGCATAATACCCTCCAGTTCCATCCACGTTGAAGCAAATGGTAGGTATTTGTCATTTCTAATAGCTGAGTAATAGTCCATTGTATACATAAACCACATCTTCTTTATCCATTCATCTTTCGATGGACACCGAGGCCCCTTCCACAGTTTGGCTATCGTGGCCATTGCTGCTATAAATATCGGGGTGCAGGTGTCCCAGCGTTTCATTGCATTTGTATCTTTGCGGTAAATCCCCAACAGTGCAATTGCTGGGTCGTAGGGCAGGTATATTTTTAACTGTGTGAGGAACCTCCACACAGTTTTCCAGAGTGGCTGCACCAGTTCACATTCCCACCAACAGTGTAAGAGGGTTCCCTTTTCTCCGCATCCTCTCCAACATTTGTTGTTTCCTGCCTTGTTAATTTTCCCCCATTCTCACTGGTGTGAGGTGGTATCTCATTGTGATTTTGATTTGTATTTCCCTGATGGCAAGTGATGCAGAGCATTTTCTCATGTGCATGTTGGCCATGTCTATGTCTTCCTCTGTGAGATTTCTGTTCATGTCTTTTGCCCATTTCATGATTGGATTGTTTGTTTCTTTGGTGTTGAGTTTAAGAAGTTCTTTATAGATCTTGGAAACTAGCCCTTTATCTGATACGTCATTTGCAAATATCTTCTCCCATTCTGTAGGTTGTCTTTGAGTTTTGTTGACTGTATCCTTTGCTGTGCAAAAGCTTCTTATCTTGATGAAGTCCCAATAGTTCATTTTTGCTTTTGTTTCTTTTACCTTTGTGGATGTATCTTGCAAGAAGTTACTATGGCCGAGTTCAAAAAGGGGGTTGCCTGTGTTCTTCTCTAGGATTTTGATGGAATCTTGTCTCAAATTTAGATCTTTCATCCATTTTGAGTTTATCTTTGTGTATGGTGCAAGAGAGTGGTCTAGTCTCATTCTTCTGCATGTGGATGTCCAATTTTCCCAGCACCATTAATTGAAGAGACTGTCTTTCTTCCAATGGATAGTTTTCCTCCTTTATCGAATATTAGTTGCCCATAAAGTTCAGGGTCCACTTCAGGATTCTCTATTCTGTTCCACTGATCTATGTGTCTGTTTTTGTGCCAGTACCACACTGTCTTGATGACCACAGCTTTGTAGTACAACCTGAAATCTGGCATTGTGATGCCCCCAGATATGGTTTTCTTTTTTAAAATTCCCCTGGCTATTCGGGGTCTTTTCTGATCCCACACAAATCTTAAAATAATTTGTTCTAACTCTCTGAAGAAAGTCCATGGTATTTTGATAGGGATTGCATTAAACGTGTATATTGCCCTGGGTAACATTGACATTTTCACAATATTAATTCTGCCAATCCATGAGCATGGAATATTTTTCCATCTCTTTGTGTCTTCCTCAATTTCTTTCAGAAGTGTTCTATAGTTTTGAGGGTATAGATCCTTTACATCTTTGGTTAGGTTTATTCCTAGGTATCTTATGCTTTTGGGTGCAATTGTAAATGGGATTGACTCCTGAATTTCTCTTTCTTCAGTCTCATTGTTAGTGTATAGTAATGCCACTGATTTCTGGGCATTGATTTTGTATCCTGCCATGCTACCGAATTGCTGTATGAGTTCTAGCAATCTTGGGGTGGAGACTTTTGGGTTTTCTATGTAGAGTATCATGACTGCAGAATTTAGAGCTAATCAGGCAGAAATTAAAAATCAATTGAATGAGATGCAATCCAAACTAGAAGTCCTAACGACGAGGGTTAACGAGGTGGAAGAACGAGTGAGTGACATAGAAGACAAGTTGATAGCAAAGAGGGAAACTGAGGAAAAAAGAGACAAACAATTAAAAGACCATGAGGATAGATTAAGGGAAATAAACGACAGCCTGAGAAAGAAAAACCTACGTTTAATTGGGGTTCCCGAGGGCGCCGAAAGGGACAGAGGGCCAGAATATGTATTTGAACAAATTCTAGCTGAAAACTTTCCTAGTCTGGGAAGGGAAACAGGCATTCAGATCCAGGAAATAGAGAGATCCCCCCCTAAAATCAATAAAAACCGTTCAACACCTCGACATTTAATTGTGAAGCTTGCAAATTCCAACGATAAACAGAAGATCCTTAAAGCAGCAAGAGACAAGAAATCCCTGACTTTTATGGGGAGGAGTATTAGGGTAATAGCAGACCTCTCCACAGAGACCTGGCAGGCCAGAAAGGGCTGGCAGGATATATTCAGGGTCCTAAATGAGAAGAACATGCAACCAAGAATACTTTATCCAGCAAGGCTCTCATTCAAAATGGAAGGAGAGATAAAGAGCTTCCAAGACAGGCAGCAACTAAAAGAATATGTGACCTCCAAACCAGCTCTGCAAGAAATTTTAAGGGGGACTTTAAAATTCCCCTTTAAGAAGAAGTTCAGTGGAACAGTCCACAAAAACAAGGACTGAATAGATATCATGATGACACTAAACTCATATCTCTCAATAGTAACTCTGAACGTGAACGGGCTTAATGACCCCATCAAAAGGTGCAGGGTTTCAGACTGGATAAAAAAGCAGGACCCATCTATTTGCTGTCTACAAGAGACTCATTTTAGACAGAAGGACACCTACAGCCTGAAAATAAAAGGTTGGAAAACCATTTACCATTCGAATGGTCCTCAAAAGAAAGCAGGGGTAGCCATCCTTATATCAGATAAACTAAAATTTACCCCAAAGACTGTAGTGAGAGATGAAGAGGGACACTATATCATACTTAAAGGATCTATTCAACAAGAGGACTTAACAATCCTCAATATATATGCCCCCAATGTGGGAGCTGCCAAATATTTAAATCATTTAATAACCAAAGTGAAGACATACTTAGATAATAATACACTTATACTTGGTGACTTCAATGTAGCTCTTTCTATACTCGATAGGTCTTCTAAGCACAACATCTCCAAAGAAACAAGAGCTTTAAATGATACACTGGACCAGATGGATTTCACAGGTATCTACAGAACTTTACATCCAAACTCAATTGAATACACATTCTTCTCAAGTGCACATGGAACTTTCTCCAGAATAGACCACATATTGGGTCACAAAACGGGTCTGAACCGATACCAAAAGATTGGGATCGTCCCCTGCATATTCTCAGACCATAATGCCTTGAAATTAGAACTAAATCACAACAAGAAGTTTGGAAGGACCTCAAACACATGGTGGTTAAGGACCATCCTGCTAAAAGATGAAAGGGTCAACCAGGAAATTAAGGAAGAATTAAAAAGATTCATGGAAACTAATGAGAGTGAAGATACAACCATCCAAAATCTTTGGGATGCAGCAAAAGCAGTCCTAAGGGGGAAATACATCGCAATACAAGCATCCATTCAAAAACTGGAAAGAACTCAAATACAAAAGCTAACCTTACACATAAAGGAGCTAGAGAAAAAACAGCAAATAGATCCTACACCCAAGAGAAGAAGGGAGTTAATAAAGATTCAAGCAGAACTCAACGAAATCGAGACCAGAAGAACTGTGGAACAGATCAACAGAACCAGGAGTTGGTTCTTTGAAAGAATTAATAAGATAGATAAACCATTAGCCAGCCTTATTAAAAAGAAGAGAGAGAAGACTCAAATTAATAAAATCATGAATGAGAAAGGAGAGATCACTACCAACACCAAGGAAATACAAATGATTTTAAAAACATATTATGAACAGCTATACGCCTATAAATTAGGCAATCTAGGAGAAATGGACGCATTCCTGGAAAGCCACAAACTACCAAAACTAGAACAGGAAGAAATAGAAAACCTGAACAGGCCAATAACCAGGGAGGAAATTGAAGCAGTCATCATAAACCTCCCAAGACACAAGAGTCCAGGGCCAGATGGCTTCCCAGGGGAATTTTATCAAACGTTTAAAGAAGAAACCATACCTATTCTCCTAAAGCTTTTTGGAAAGATAGAAAGAGATGGAGTACTTCCAAATTCGTTCTATGAGGCCAGCATCACCTTAATTCCAAAACCAGACAAAGACCCCACCAAAAAGGAGAATTACAGACCAATATCCCTGATGAACATGGATGCAAAAATTCTCAACAAGATACTGGCCAATAGGATCCAACAGTACATTAAGAAAATTATTCACCATGACCAAGTAGGATTTATCCCCGGGACACAAGGCTGGTTCAACACCCGTAAAACAATCAATGTGATTCATCATATCAGCAAGAGAAAAACCAAGAACCATATGATCCTCTCATTAGATGCAGAGAAAGCATTTGACAAAATACAGCATGCATTCCTGATCAAAACTCTTCAGAGTGTAGGGATAGAGGGAACATTGCTCGACATCTTAAAAGCCATCTATGAAAAGCCCACAGCAAATATCATTCTCAATGGGGAAGCACTGGGAGCCTTTCCTCTAAGATCAGGAACAAGACAGGGATGTCCACTCTCACCACTGCTGTTCAACATAGTACTGGAAGTCCTAGCCTCAGCAATCAGACAACAAAAAGACATTAAAGGCATTGAAATTGGCAAAGAAGAAGTCAAACCCTCCCTCTTCACCGATAGCATTGTTTTTCTTAGCATTTCTTAGCATTCTTAGCATTGTTTTTCTTAGCATTATTCATGGCATTTTGTAGTTCCATGTGAATTGTGGAATTCTTTCTCTATTTCTATAACCCATTGAATCTGTAAGTTGCTTTGAGTAGTATGGACATTTTAATAAGTCTTCCAGTCCATGAATATGAGAGGTCTTTCCATTTTGTGTGTGTGTCTTTAATTTCTTTCAATGATATTTTATAGCTTTTGGAATTTAAATCTTTCACCTCATTAGTTTATTCCTAAGTGTTTTATTCTTTTTGGTGCCATTGTATATGGGATTTTTGTCCTAATTTCAAGACAGTCAGTGTATAGAAATAAAACTAATCTTTATATGTTGATTTTTGTATTCTGAACTTACTGACTTGTTTTAATTCTAACAATATTTTTAAGGAGTCTCTGTGATTTATTATATATAAGATTTGTAACTGACAAAAGGATAATTTTACTTCTTCCTTCCCAATTTGGATTCCTTTTATTTCTTGTTTAGTTGCTTTGGCTAGGACTTCCAATACTACATTAAATAGAAATAGCAAGAGTGGGCATTCTTTTTTATTTATTTAAATTCAATTTGCCAACATATACTATAACACTCAGTGCTCATCCCATCAAGTGCCCTCCTCAGTGCCCATCACCCAGCTACCCCATCCCCCCCTTCCACAACCCTTTGTTTGCTTCCCAGAGTTAGCAGTCTCTCATGGTTTGTCTCCCTCTCTAATTTTTCCCACTCAGTTCTCCTTTCACTTATAATCCCTTTCCCTATTTCTTATATTCAAGAGTGGGCATTCCTGTCTTATTCATTTCACATTGAGAATGTTAGTTACAGACTTTTCATATACAGCTTTTATCAAATTGATGTATTTTCCTTTTAATCTGAACTTTAAATTGTCATGGAAGGATATTGAATTCTTTTAAATGCTTTTTCTGCATCTATTGAGGTGATTATGTGAATTTTTTAATCCCTTATCCTGTTAATGTGGCATATACTTAATTGATATATATGTATAAATTTATTGAAGAACCCCAGGGATAAATCCCTGTCAGTTGTGGTGTATGATCCTTTTAATGTATTGTTGGATTTGGTTTGTTGGTATTTTATTGAGGACTTTCATATCTATACTTATCAGAGATATTAGCCTTGTTTTCTTGTGATATCTTTGTCTGGCTTTAATATCAGGGTAATGCTGGCCTCATAAAAGGAGTCTGAAAGTACTCCTTCTTTTTATTTTTTTTATTTATTTACAAATTTCAGAAGGAGTAGTGTCAATTCTTTAAATATTTGGTAGAATTTACCAATGCAGCCCTCTGTTCCTGGATTTTTCTTTAATGGGAGGCTTTTGATTACTGATTCAGTCTTCAACTAGTTATGCTTAGGCTTTCTAATTCTGCATGATTTAGTTTTGGTAGATTTATATGTTTTAAAAGCAATCTCAGAGCTCTACCCCAGCTATACATATTCCCTTTTGACAGAAGTATACTGGATCTAACTTTACCTCTCCTAACTATTGGTCTCAGCACTTTCCCATGATGGATGATTGCCTGGGATATTGAGACAAAGTGAGATTTCTACATAACACTCTTTTTTAGATTTATTTTAGATACAGTGTGTACAAGCAAGTGAGCAGGTGGGGAGGCAGAGGAGAGAGAGAATCTCAAGTGGACTCCCTGCTGAGCACAAAGCTTGACTTAGGGCTCTATCCCAGGATCATGAGATCATGACCTAGGCAAAATCAAGAGCTGTATGCTTAATCAACTGATGCACACAGACATCACTCTACATTACACCTTTAAATCTGGAGCTTAAATTAGCTAAGCACAGCAAGACTGAAGCAATACAAACTGTACGGAGAGAAATTGACCAAAACCCTAATGTGGCAAAAGTTAGTGTTAGGCAAATTACAGATAAGACAGCTTTGGATTGAGAGAAGGCTAATGATGGAACAAGACACACTGTTGAGTTAGACATGTCATGCTTATAAGAAACAGGACTCTAGAGCCATGGCCAGGGAGGCTGAGATAACATACTTAATGGAGAAGACTATAGTTTACAGTCAGAACACCCAGATAAGAGCCAGATAAAGTAGGCACAATGTGAAGGAGCAAAGTATCTAACTTTGCTTGACTCTGCTCTGCAGGGATAAAAAGCACATGTTGTGCGGAATGACCATAGCTTAGATAACTATTTTAAAAGTAACTGGTAGATTACTAGAATGCTTCAACTCGATTCCATTTGCTTTTCAGTCTTTTGTGCAGTCCATATTCATTTATATTTATTCACATATTTAGTTTTTCTGATGTACTTCAATCCCTCCTACAATTCTGTGTTTTCTATCTGGCTCATTTTCCTTCATCCTGAAGAACTACTTTTAGTTTTGCTTTCAGTGCAGGCCTAATATTGACACATTCCATCAGTTTTTGTTAGCAAGACTCATTCTTTCATCTTTATTGTTGAAGGATATTTTCATTAGCACTAGAATTCTAGAGTGCTAATTCTTTTACCCATTTCAAGATATAACTTGCTGTTTGTGACTAATTCTGGTGGTTCTGACATTAGATGTATTACCTGGCTGTGGGATCTTTATAATATTGGACTTATGATGGAAATAAAACCATTCACTCCTCACTAGGGATAGTTATGATCTCTATAGGCTGGTGACATTCCTTGTGTAAGTCATCAGGAAGATCAGAAGCCCTCTGTTTTGGAAATAGCTTCTTTTGAGGTATGCTACTCTGTTTGTGTTGTTCATATTTGCTGTTTTTAAGCTTTCCACGTGTCTCACCTATGCTCACAAGAAACAAGAGGTTTTTAATCATACAGGAACTAAAAGTAGAATATCACTTCTCTCTCTCTCTCTGTGTGTGTGTGTGTGTGTGTGTGTGTGTGTATGTTTTGGTATCAGAGGGAATTATAAAAGCAGAGATCAGAAACAAGCATAGGACTCTGGGTTCTTGCTATAGCTTCCCTTCTTTGAAATTTCCAGCTTTCCATACCCCCCCTGGCACTGGCCCAGATTCTTTCAAAGCTAAATAATATGTAGAGACAGAGACAGAAATGGAGTCAGAATAAGATAGAGATATAATTTCTAAACAGTAGTCTGAGGAAATAAGAGAATCACAAAATAAAAGAATGCATTTGTGGAAGATGGTATATGAGGGTTTGTGTGACCACACAAATTCTACTTGTCAGGATTAACATTAAGGGAATTTTCTAGAATGTAACTTTGTATTGGACAGAAGAAAAGAAAGTACAGGTCAATATGCCTATTTCCCATCTGCTTTGCCTATCTATTTCTTTTATGACACTGGGCCTTGGGATAGGCAGGTCAGAGGTCACAACCTATTGTGTTTAGCATTTCCTTCTTTGTCTTAGGACTTAAGTGTAACATGCCCACCCTAACAAAATATGTATTCCCAGCACCTAGCACAGATTTGGTACTCCATGTTTTGGGACTGGATTATTAAGTAAATGAAAAATTCACATTCTTGGTGGAAAATGAGCAAAGAAAGAGTTGCATGATGTATAATGAAATGTCAGAGGACATGTTCTACTAAAGTTTTTAATGAGACGGATTAGCCATGAGAATATAGAGGTCAAAATAAGCCAACTGAAGAAATAAATTTTAACATGCAAGACTGTCTGATTCGGAACCTGTAGTTCTAGAAGATCATGAACTCCCCTAAACTAGTAGTGTTTAGCTAGATACTAGACATCAGTTCCCAAACTATATAGGTACTGTTGCCTCAGACGAAATTTTGGTCTTTCCCAAGTGAACTTGAAATCATCTTTGTGTCTTTAGATGACCTTACCAAGAGGAGGGTGGGTCAAGCCTTTGTCAAACTTCTTGATAGAGTAGGCTCTTTGAAGAAGACAGCAAAGTCAGCAGTTTGAATCCAAAGGCTACCAAAGGACATAGCCCCATCAATTCTGATCAGACTGGTGACTGAGTTTCAGGATATCATTTAGTTTTTTCATTATACCAGGAAATCATTTAGTTATTTTCATTATACATGGAAACTCTCTCATCTATCCATTTCCTCTCATACCCCTGACCCTACTCCAGAATTCAATCTGTCCCGTTCTTTCTCCACCTTTCCCTCACTCTCCACTTATGCATCCTTTCTTTGGAATAGTCCTAAGACCCGCTCACGAATCTGCTTGGTCTTCACACCATAGATGATGGGATTGATCATGGGCGGGAAGAGCAGATAGAAATTAGCAAAAAGTATGTGGACATGAGGGGCAGCCCGGCGAGCCACACGATGCATGACTGAGGAGATGACCACAGGTGTGTAAAAGGCTAAGATGGCACCTATGTGAGATACACATGTCCCAAAGGCCTTGTAGCGGGCCTCTTGAGAGGCAAGCCGTAAAACTGCCCGAAGGATGAAGATGTAAGACAAGATAACAAACAGCAGGTCCAACACCACTATAAACATGGCCACAGCAATGCCATAGATATTGTTGAAGCGAGTATCCCCACAGGCCAGCCTCACCACAGCCATATGCTCACAGTAGCAGTGGGCAATCATGGTGCCTCGGCAGTAGTGGAAGCATCTGAGCAGAAAGGGGAGCGGAGTCATTAATGTCACAGCCCGAGCCACAGCTGCCATGCCAATCTTGGTGATCAGGGGCCTAGTCAGGACTGTGGTGTAGTGCAATGGCTTGCAGATGGCCACATAGCGGTCAAAGGCCATGGCCAGCAGCACTGCTGACTCCATGATAGAGAAGGAGTGGAGAAAGAACATCTGGACCAGACAGCCATAGAAGCTGATCTCCCGATCTCTGAACCAAAAAATAGCCAGCATTTTGGGAAGTGTTGTAGAAGAGAGGACCAGGTCAATGGCTGCCAACATGGCCAGAAAGAAGTACATGGGCTCATGGAGGGCTGCATCAGCCTGAATAATGAAGAGAAGGGTGCAGTTGCCTAGCAGGGCCAGAGTATAGGCAAAGCAGAATGGAATGGAGATCCAGTTATGCAGGTGCTCCAGGCCTGGGATCCCCATCAACATGAAGAGTGCCGGATAGGTTGAGCTGATATTGGAGGCTGACATGGCCATTGGAAATTCTCCCTCTGTTGTCTATTTCCACAAGGTTCTTCCAGAGAGTATTCAGTGTCAGAATTATGGCACTCAAGTTGAAACTCTGAACATTCGTGTTGAGGGATTAGCACTTGATCTTCTTTCTAAACCTTAAATTAGAAAATAATCCTAATATACACTTGAAACACACATGATCTCTGCCCTCAAGGAGCTTAAAAATCATTAGGTGATCAGAACATTAAATACCAATTGAGCTAGTATCACAGGGAAATTTTCATTGAGGAATTGAGTGGAAAAAGAGCTTTCTGTGGTCTGTGCGGCCAAGGACCACTTTGTAAAAGATGTAGATCCCTTTTATGCTCAAACCTTACCCAAAACATTCACTGTCTTCCTGTTGCCTCCAAACTCAAGCTGCATCTCTAATTATGAAAGGAGTGTCTCTCTTCTTTAGATGTATAGCTTGGCTGTATGAAAAATAGTTAAGCTTAGCATCTTCTAATAATTGACTTTCCTCTGAGTTCTATAAATTTTTCTCTAACATGGATTCCATGGGTCTTTATTTGATACTCAGTAATCTCACCAACTAAAGCCCTACTTCCAGCCAACTTGAGAATATGAAAAGACCTATCATTGTTTTCCTTCACTTAACTTTAACTTCCATTTTTACAAGCTTCTACCTTCACCTACTTTCCTTTCTAGCATCCAGACCATTCAGAGGAAGAGATGCTCCATTCTCACCTTTTTGCAAGACTGACCCCTGAGAGACAGAACATGAGAGACTCCTAACTCTGGGAAATGAACAGGGGGTGGTGGAAAGGGAGGTGGGCGGGAGGTGGGGGTGCCTAGGTGACGGGCACTGAGGGGGGCACTTGATGGGATGAGCACTGGGTGTTATGCTATATGTTGCCAAATTGAACTCCAATAAAAAAATTAAAAATTAAAAATTAAAAAAAATAAAGACAACTTGGGCAGAAAAAAAAAAGACTGACCCCTGAATTTCACATCATTCTTTTTCCTTCTAGGACCCCTTATTTTTCTATTTCCTTTTTATACCTTTCATCATTCTCTTTGAGAAAACTTAAACATATGTTTTCCAGAATTTTTATCAGTGTTTCTTTCTTTTTTCTCAGTTTATATATTAGTTTCTTCTGAGAATTGAGATGTTGTAAAACAATTAGCATAATGGATGAATGGATAAAGAAAATGTGATCCACACAGCAATATTATCCAGCCATACAGAAGGAAATCTTACCATTTGCAGCGGGATAGATGGAATTTGGGAGCATTATGTGAACAAGAGAAATAAGTCAGATAAAAAAATACTGTATGATCTCACTTTTAAATATAACCTTTAAAAAATGAACTGATAAAAAAAAAAAGGAACCCTCATGCACTGTTGGTAGGAATGCAAACTGGTGCAGCCACTCTGGAAAACAGCATGGAAGATCATCAAAAAATTAAAAATAGAACTACCCTATGATCATGTTAATCACACTATATAAAGAATACAAAAACACTAATTCAAAGGGCTACATGCACCTGTTTATTGCACATTATTTATAATAGCTAAATTAGGGAAGCTGCCCATGTGTCCATATAGACAAATGGATAAAGAATATGTGTATATATACAATAGAATATTATTCAACCATAAAAAAGAATGAAATCTTGCCATTTGCAAAACCATGAATGGGTCTAGACAGTATAATGGTAACTGAAAAAAGCCAACCACAGAAAGACAAACACCAAACGACTTCATTCATTTGTAGAATTTAAGAAACAAAACAAATGAATAAAGGAGAAAAAAGACAAACCAAAAAAGACTCTTAACTATAGAGCTCAAATGGTTATGGGGACAGAGGAGGTGGAGGATGGACGAAATAAATGAAGGGGATTAGAATTATCTTAGGAGGGCGAGGGGTGGGGTGACTGGTTGGCGGGCACTGAGGGGGGCACTTGACGGGATGAGCACTGGGTGTTATTCTGTATGTTGGCAAATTGAACACCAATAAAAAATAAATTTATTATAAAAAAATGAGCACTGAGTAATATATGAAATTGTTGAATCACTATATTGTATACCTGAAACTAATATAATACTGTGTTAGCTACACAGAAACAAAACAGATTTGTGGCTGCTAGGGGTAGGAAAAATAGATGAAAGTAGTCAAAAGGTACAAACTTCCAGTTATAAGTTCTTGGGATGTTCTATACAGCATGGTGACTATAGTTAACAACATTAGAGCATATATTTGAAAGTTGCGAAGAAGGCAGCTCTTCAAAGTTCTCATCACCAGAAAAATATTGCAGCTATGTGAGGTGATGAATTGCTAGCTATATTTATTGTGATAACCATTCTGCAATATACATATCAAATCATTATTGAACACTTCAAAAGAATACAATGCTATGTCAATTCCATTTCAAAACTAGAAAAATTAATTTTAAAAATAAAAACCATTAGCACAAATCTAGAATATAAAAATGTGCTCAGTAATTATGAGAAAACTAAAGGTTAAGTTACTTACTGACAATCATATTTTTGGAAAATGTTAAATATTAAACTTGAAGTTAGAATTCTGGTTTTCTGCCTTCAAATCCAATGTCTTAAATCACTATATTCTTCTGCCTCCACCTCGTTGTTTTACAGACACTTCAATTCCAGCATATTAGAGTTAAAGAAATAAAACCTTAAATTCTCACTGTGGTTTTAGAATCCAATAACTTGGACTCAGGTAATGATTGTGCCATCAGTCTACCAGCAGAAACTAACATTAACCTCCATTTGCAAAGTTTTAGCTTCTCAACCTGTAACTGAAGGCAATAACCATACTTCCCATGACCATCTCATCAAGTTTTATTGTGAGGAAATATGAAATAATATGAGAATAGACCTCATAAACAGTGAAGCATTCTGCACATGCTATTTATCATTACTTTTTGCCCCCCTTTCTACAATGTTTATCTTGATTAACATCAGCGCCATCACATATTCTTTGGCTTTATCTCTTCATCTAAGAGCCCCTTCACTTGATTTCCCTTTGCAGCACAACTTGTTTAAGAACTTGACTGTATTTGATCTCTACTTCCTCATCTCTCATTTAATTCCCAGTCCTTTCCAAGCCAGCTTCTATCTGTACTCCTTCTCTTATACTGATATGGTCATTACTTCTTTCCCCGCACTCTCTCCTTCTCCTTTTCTCTCTTTTATTTCTCCTTTTATTTTCATATTACCTTACTAGATGCTCCCTTTTATTCCTCTTTGATTTTTTTAACCATCTAGGTTTGAGGGATTGCCAAATGTATACCTTCTACTGAGTTCCAGACACTTATATCTACTGTCTATTGGGCCTCTCCACTTAGATATTCCATGCTCATCTCAAACAATATAGCCAAAATAGAAATCTTGTTATTGCTCCACAAACTATTTCCTCCCCATGCATTGTCCATCTCAGCAAAAATTCTGGCCATCTATCCTATAACAAGGTCAGAAACCCAGGGATAATCCTTGATTTATCCCTTCGCCCTTCCTTGGCATCGAATTCATTAGCAAATCCTATCAATCTACAAAATGTATTTCATTCCTTTTTTCTTTTTCCCCTGACAACATTCTCTTTTTAATTTACCATCTTTCTACAGATGCAGTGAAAAAACAGAGACACCTGCACCCCCAATGTTTATAGCAGCAATGTCCACAATAGCCAAACTGGGGAAGGAGCCTTGGCATCCATTGAAAGATGAATGGATAAAGAAGATGTGGTCTATATATACAGTGGAATATTACTCAGCCATCAGAAATAACTAATACCTACCATTTGCTTCAATATGAATGGAACTGGAGGGTATTATGATGAATAAAGTAAGTCAGTCAGAGAAGAACAAACATTATATGGTTTCATTCATTCAGGGAATATAAAAAATAGTGAAAGGGGTTAAAGGGGAAAGGAGAGAAAATGAGTGAGAAAAATCAGAGAGGATGACAGAACATGAGAGACTCCTAACTCTGGGAAATGAACAAGAGGTAAAGGAAGGGGAGGTGGGCGGGGGGTTGGGGTGACTGGGTGACAGGCACTGAGGGGGACACTTGACAGGATGAGCACTGGGTGTTATACTATATGTTGGCAAATTGAACTCCAATAAAATATATACCAAAAAATAATAATGATTTACCATCTTTCATATAGACCACAAGCATCATAACTGGTCTATGTGGTCTGAATCTTGGGCTCTCTATACTCCATTTTCTATTATTTTTTTAATAAATTCATTTTTTATTGGTGTTCAATTTACCAACATACAGAATAACACCCAGTGCTCATCGCATCAAGTGCCCCCCTCAGTGTCCGTCACCCATTCACCCCCACCCCCCGCCCTCCTCCCCTTCCACCACCCCTAGTTCATTTCCCAGAGTTAGGAGTCTTTATGTTCTGTCTCCCTTTCTGATATTTCCCACACATTTCTTCTCCCTTCCCTTATATTCCCTTTCACTATTATTTATATTCCCCAAATGAATGAGAACATATAATGTTTGTCCTTCTCCGATTGACTTACTTCACTCAGCATAATACCCTCCAGTTCCATCCACATTGAAGCAAATGGTGGGTATTTGTCATTTCTAATGGCTGAGTAATATTCCATTGTATACATAAACCACATCTTCTTTATCCATTCATCTTTCGATGGACACCGAGGCTCCTTCCACAGTTTGGCTATTGTTCCATTTTCTATTCTGTAGCCAAATAATCCATTTAAAAGGCAAATTATACTATGCCAAGGCTTGTCTCAAGACCTCATGGAATTATCATTTGATGAGGATAAAAGCCACACTCCTAATGCTGGTTTACAAGTTCCTGCATGGTCTGGCCCCTACTCACTATTCATCTTTATCCCTTCCCACCTCTCCCCTCATTATGCTCCAGTCACAGAGACTTCTACCAGATGCCAAAGCTTCTAGGGATTTCAGTCAGGGATACTCCCCCACCTTGATCCAGCCCCTAAATTGTCTCCCATGCTGCTTTTCTTCTTTCTATGCCTTTTGTCTTCCCAAATTCACATCATCTCTGGCCTGTATCACTATAATGACCTCCCCTTCAAAGATATTGAAATGACACAAACAGAAAGATATTCTATGCTCATGGATTAGAAGGTGAATTAATTAAAATGTACATACTATCCAAAGCAATCTATAGATTCAATGCAATTGAGGTATCACAATCCTAGATTTCAAGATATATTACAGAGCTGTAGTAATAAAACAGTGTGGTATTGGCACAAAAATAGACACATAGATCAATAGAATAGAATACAATCCAGAAATAAACTCACACTTTTATGGTCAATTAATCTATGACAAAGGAGACAAGAATATGCAATGGGAAAAAGTCTCTTCAACAGGTGGTATTGGAGGGACACCTGGGTGGCTCAGTGGTTGAGCATCTGCCTTTGGCTCAGGGCATGATTCTGGAGTCCCAGGCTTGAATCCCATATCAGGCTCCCTGTGGGAAGCCTGCTTCTCCCTCTGCCTATGTCTCTGCCTCTCTTTCTGTGTCTCTCATGAATAAAGAGATAAAATCTTTTTTTAAAAAAATGGTATTGGAAAAACTAGACTACTTTCTTCACCATATGCAAAAATAAACTCAAAATGGATTAAGACCTAAACGTGAGACCTGAAAACATAAAATTCCTAAAAGAAAACAAAGGCAATAATTTAACATCAGCCATAGAAACCTCTTTTTAGACCTGTCTCCTCTGGTAAGGGAAACAAAACCAAAATTAAACTATTGGGACCACACCAAAATGAAAGGCTTTTGTAGTAAAGGAAACTATCAACAAAACAAAAAGGCAACCTACTGAATGGGAAAACATATTTGCAAATGATGTATCCATAAAGGGCTAATATCTAAATGATATATAAAATATTTATTCAACATCAAAAAAGCAATCTGGTTTAAAAAATGGATAAAGGACCTGAATAGACATTTTTCCAAAGAAGACCTATAAATGATCAACGGACACATGATTAGTGATGTTCAACATCTTTTCACCAGAAGAATCCAAATAAAAACCGCAATGAGATATCATTTTATACCTGTCACCAAAATGTTGGTGAGGATGTGGGAAAAAAGGAAGCCTTGTGCACTGTTGTTGGGAATGCAAATTGGTGCAGGCACTGTGGAAAATTGTATGTAAGTTTCTCAAAAAATTAAAAGTAGAATTACTGTATGACCCAGTAAATCCACTATTAGGTATTCACCCAAAGAAAATGAAAACGTTGGCAAATCAAACTCTAATAAAAATATATATATACACAAAAAAGTAAATAAAATCTTAAAATATAAAAAAAGAAAATGAAAACACTAATTCAAACAGATATACACCCCAATGTTTATTGCAGGATTATTTCAGTAACCAAGACATAGAAGCAACCCAACTGTCCATCATAGATGAATAGACAAAGATGTGATATGTATACACACCACACAGTATGGAATATTACTTAGCCATAAAAAAGAATGTGATCTTGCCATTTGCAACACATGGATGGACCTAGAAAGCATAATCCCAAGTGAAATAAATCAGAGAAAGACAAATACCATGTGATTTCACTTATCTGTGGAATTTCAGAAACAAAACAAAACAAAAAAAATCTAGAGTCCTAAATGCAGAGAAAAATTGGTGGTTGCTAGAAGGGAGGTGGATGGGAAGATGGGAGAAATAACGGAATTAAGTGTATGTGCATCATGATGAGCACTGAGTAATATATAGAATTGTTGAATCATTCTGTTGTAGACCTGAAACTAACATCAAACTATGTTAATTATATCTGAATAAAAAACCTCCTCTTTAGTCTTCTACCGCTATTCAACGTACCACTACAATGTGACCAACTACATGTTCTATCCCTACTGAAAACCACTTATGAGACCTTCCTGCTACCAGGAAAATTCAAAACTACTCAACATACTTACAGACTTGTTTCTGCTTAAATTATTAGCCTCACTTCTTACCCATTCCCTTGAACATTCATCCTGGTTTTAGCCACACTGGATTATCTGTCACTTCATGAAAGGCATGCTTATAGCTTATACTGTTTATCTGGAATGCTTTTCTCAGTGTTGTCAATAAGGACTCATAATGCACTGAATTAAATAACACAAGTAGAGTATGATCCATGTTGCCAGTGCATGTGTCTGTCTGTTCACCAGACTGAGTACTTCTAATATAAGGCCTGTGACTGCCTTCTATATTCACAGACTCTACTAAACATTATTGACGCTCAATAAGTGCCTTTTAAATAAGTATATGAATGATTCTCTGAAGAAATTCTCTCCTCTCCTGCTGGTGTATATTACCATCTAATTCAAACTGAAGCTTACTATCTCCTAATGTTAGGCACATTCACAGATGAAAATTCTATGAAATGAAATTCTTCATCAATTTTAGTTACATAGGGGCATCTGGGTTGCTCAGGTGGTTAAGCCTTTGCCTTTGGCTCAGGTCATGATTTCAGGGTCTTGGAATCGAGCCTCACATTGGGCTCCCTGATCAGTAGGGAGTCTGCTCCTCTCTCTCCCTCTACCTGATGCTCCTCCTGCTTGTTCTCTCTCTGTGTGTCAAATAAAATCTTTCAAACAATTTTAGTTGTGTAGATCAGAGTGAAAGTCCTCTTATTAGAAACTTTTCCAAGTCCAATGTGTATCTGCATTTCCTCTAAAACAGCACTGGGATGGACAGTGTGGAAGCCCAAGACAAAACAGAACTGTGGGGTTTTAAAATATTTACTCCCACTGTCTTTATGGAATTCAGAAAACCATTCCTTCTCAGAATTTGGACACTCAGAGAGGGAGGAAAGGAACTTGCCAAATATTTCCTAAATGAATGAAATAATACCCTCCTTTCTGAGAAAAATGAGTAGGAAATATCAGAAAGGGAAACAGAACACGAGAGACTCCTAACTGTGGGAAATGAACTAGGGGTGGTGGAAGGGGAGGTGGGCACTTGATGGGATGAGCACTGGGTGTTATTCTATATGTTGGCAAATTGAACACCAGTAAAAAATATATTTTTATAAAAAAAGAATATCCTCCTTTCCATGTTGCTACCCTTATCCTAAGTGAATATGCTTTTCCAATTCCAAACATATCTCTCCTCTTCCCTGAGTGCCTACCTAGAGTATTCAGTCAGTATTATAAACTCCCTGGTAGGCTATACATTTTAACTTTAGAGGGCTTTAGAAAGGTGTAATTGGGAAACTGAGTCCCCAAATGATCATGGAGGAAGTAACTAGCAGAGCTGGGACTAAATTCACAACTTCTGACTCCCCTTCAGGGTTCTGTTTACAGGACCATGCTGCAAAGATACAGCTAGTTGTTGCTAAAACCTTTAATAAGCAAGTGTAATTAAACTGTCCCTTATATCTCCCTATTTCAGATTTTTCCTTTTTTTCCTAGGACTATTATAGTAGTTATGACTATGGTGAGGCCAGAATGTGAAGTAGAAGGAAAGCAAGTGGCATCAATAAGGGATTAACTAACCTGGTCTGGGTTACTTAGTTAAGGCTTTCTTGAAGTGGTTCCCAATGCACAACACAGGAGCACAGGCCTGGGAAGCAGAAAAGGATTTCTTCTAATGGTGGCATGGAAGGATATAAAATTTGTAGAATATAATGCCTTTAGGAGGATAGAAAGCAGGTCCTTTGTTCAATAAACAGACATACTGGTTGAGAAAGCTAGAAGACAAAAGAATCAGGAGGTAAGAAATAATGCCTGAGACAAGGATAAATTGAGCATGAGAGGTACTGAGGAAGGGACACTGCCCATGCCTTCCTGGGCTCACCTCCACACACATACTGTAGCCTATTCCTCTCAAACATTACACACTCTTCTCCTAGTGGCTCTCCACTCAGCCTTCAGGTATTCCCTCTAATCATTACTATTTTCAGTCTGATTTCTCCCATTTTCCTGGCTATTCTAGTTTTGTGAGCCCATAAGTTCCCCACTCTGGTCTTCTTTCCTCTCACCCCATTCAAGCCACCTCCCTGACTGTGCCCTGTGTACGTCTGGTCTTCCCTACCATCATGAGCCTGATGTGTTCTCACCCCCCCAGCCAGAGGCTCAATTCATTTTCTTTTGGTTTTAGGAAAAACTGATGCGGTTTTCCTCTTAGTGAGAGAAGGCTGGGAAAGAGAAAGATGGAAAGGAGAGGTCTGGCTATATCCTCATAATTACCCACTCTTTTCCCAAAAGAAAAAGAAACAGCCAGCCTATCCCTGAGGAACATTCTGAAAGTGACCCAAGATGGGCATGATGCCTTCTCTGGAGGTCACTCTAGAGACCTTTGTCCCACTCTCTGGTCTTCTGGGGTTCCTGCTCCTGGCTTCTTACAGACCATACTCCGCCATTCTGTGGCATTCAGTGCCTCTCTTGAGGCAGAATGTAATCCAGTTTTGGCAATCACTAAGCTTCTTTCCACCCTCACCTTCCTTCCCTGTAGTGCCTGCCTACTGAGAAATAAAGCCTCCTCAGAATGTGAAAATGGATGCCTACTGTGTGTGCTTGGATTGTGACTTAGAAAGCTGAAGTTCAGTGACAATTAGGTCAAAGTCATCTGTTTATTTGGTTTGAAGTTTTGATGTTTTGCTTCATTTTGTAGACAGAGCTGTGAGTTAAAGTTTTATGAGTGGTAGTGGTAGTTAGGTTTAAATCCCAGTTTGTGACCTTGATGAGGCACTTAATCTGTTTCTTGGACTGTTTCCTTATCTCTCATGTGGGGACACTTATCCCAGCCCTGCCTACCTCTCACAATCTGGAGAGGATCCAGTGAGATCATTGAGCTATAATTATCCATGTTATTACTCAATAACTATCAACTGTTAATAACAATGTCAAAAGGAATGCTTTCCTCCTATGACTGGTCTCAGCATCTGCTACTTGTCATAGTCCTGAGAGGGGAAGTTGGTTTTCACAAGGGCTGCTTTGGGGTTGTTTAATCTGAATTAATTCTCCATGATACATCCCAACAGCTCCTACTGAGACTATATACTTCTGGCTTTTCTCTCCTCCCACAGAAACATCAGATTCTGTATTAGAGGTGCTAAGTCTTGTCTTTCAGGAACACTCAGCTCTCTTACTCTTTTCACCTGGGGTCTCCAGAACACATTGGGTTAGATGAGACTTTTACACAAGGCTTATGGTGTTGAAATCTGAGTTAGACTGAGGAGACAGAGACTATGTGGAAGTGGTGATCCTGACTTGAGGTTCACAAGCTGATGCTGGGAGCAGTCAGAAAGGAAGATACCCAGGTTGAATTAGGGAAAGATCATGGTAATTTTACTTTAATTTTTTGTGTGTGTGAGGAACTGCCATACACTTTTCCACACCAGTTGTACCATTTTGCTTTCCCATCAAACAAGGTGCAGGATTCCTGCTTCAACACCTCCTTAACACTTAGTATTGTCTGGCTTGTTGTTTGTGTTTTTTTTTAAATAATAGCCATCCTAGTGGATGGTAGCTCACTATTTTTATTTGCTTTCCCCTAAAGATTAGTGATGAGCATCTTTTCTTGAGCTAATTGGCCATTTGTATATCTTCTTTGGAAAAATGTCTATTGACATCCTTTGCCCATTTTGAATTGCATTGTTTTTTTGTTGAGTTGTAGGAATTCTTTATATATTCTAGATATCAATCCCTTATCAGATATGACTTGTAAACACCTTCTCCCATTCTCTCTTGAGAGTGTCATTTGAACAAAAGGTTCTAATTTTCATGAAGTTCAATTTATTTTCTTGCTTGTTTTTAGATATTCTATTCAAGAAATCATTGCCAAATCCAATGTCATGAATTGGATTTTACCTCTGCTTTATTCTGTGAGTTTACAATTTTTTATAATTTCTTAGATATCTAGTTTTTCCAGCATCACATATTGAAAACACCAATAATCAATGTTCTATCTTTATTGAGGTGTAATTGGCAAAAATTGTATGTTTAAGGTGTACAATTTGATGTTTTGATATACATCAACACTGTGAAATAATCTTCACAATCTAGCAACATTGTTACCTTTTTTATGATAAAAACACAAGAGCTACCATTTAGCAAATTTCAAGGATAGAACACAGTATTATAATAATCAGTAATCATTTTTTTTACAATTGACATTTTTTTTATTCTTCTGACACATAATATTTTATGGTAATAACTGGAATTACTACTGGTAACATTATACTAAGACATATTCGATTACTAGGAACTTCATATAATTTGTAGAATACCTATACAAAATGAATAAGGCTTAATATTACTTTTTGACAGTGCTCCCCATGTAATTTAGTGTATCAAATAAGCCTAATTATTATAATATCCCTTTTAATGAGAAAAAAATCTTTTTTGTGTGATTTTCTAGGAACCTTTTAGAATATCCTGTTACTAGGGCGCCTGGGTAGCTAAGTGGTTGAGCATCTGCCTTTCGGCTCAGGTTGTGAGCCCAGGGTCCTGGGACTGAGTCCTGCACCAGGCTTACTGCAGGGAGCCTGCTTCTCCCTCTGTCTACATCTCTGCTTCTTTCTGTGTGCCTCTCATGAATAAATAAATAAAATCTTTTTTAAAAAAAGAAAATCCTGAGAGGAGGGACAAGATGGCAGAAGAGTAGGGTCCCCAAATCACCTGTCCCCACCAAATTACCTAGATAACCTTCAAATCATCCTGAAAATCTACGAATTTGGCCTGAGATTTAAAGACAGAACAGCTGGAATGCTACAGTGAGAAGAGTTCGTGCTTCTATCAAGGTAGGAAGATGGGGAAAAAAATAAAGAAACAAAAGGCATCCAAGGGGGAAGGGCCCCGCGAGGAGCCAGGCTAAGGCCGGAGCGAGTGTCCCCAGGACAGGAGAGCCCCGTCCTGGAGAAGCAGGAGCTGCACCAACATTCCCTGGTGGAAAGGGGCCCGCAGGGAGTTAGAGCAGGACCCAGGAGGGCGGAGATGCCCTCAGGCTCCCTGGGACACTAACAGACACCGGCGCGCCCAGGAGAGTGCACCGAGCTCCCTAAAGGGCTGCAGCGCGCACCGCTGGACCCGGAGCAGCTCGGAGGGGCTCGGACGGCGGCACAACAGAGAGGGCTGCGCGGCTGGGAGCAGCTGGGAGGGGCTCGGGCAAAGGAAGAGGCTCCGCGGGGAGGGGGCTGCAGCTGCAGGAGCAGCTAAGAGGGGCTCGGGCGGCGGCTCCACGGAGGGGGCTGCAGGGCGGGAGAGCGAATCCAACAGCGCAGGCTCCAGAGCACTGGGCGCCGGGACACAGCACAGGATCCGGCCTCCCCCGGGACAGGCAGAGGCCGGGAGGGGCCAGGACAGCAAGGACGCTCCTGCCCCGAGCTGAGCAGATCAGCGGCCCCGCCCGGGAGCCTCCAGGCCCTGCAGACGGAGACCTCCGGAGTTGCTGTGGGAGCTGAATCCAGGGCTCCAGAGCTGCAGCAGCCACGGGGGTTGTTCCTCCTGAGGCCTCACAGGGTAAACAACCCCCACTGAGCCCTGCACCAGGCAGGGGCACAGCAACTCCCCCAATTGCTAACACCTGAAAATCAGCACAACAGGCCCCTCCCGCAGAAGACCAGCTAGACCGACAAGTTCCAGGGGAAGTCAAGGGACTTAAAGTATACAGAAACAGAAGATACTCCCCCGTGTTTTTTTTTTTTTTCTTTTTGATTTCTGCTTGCTTCCCCAACTTTTTTTTTCCTTTCTTTCTTATTCCTTCTCTTTTTCTTCTTTTTTTCTTTTTTCTTTTTTCTTTTTCCATTTTCTTTCCTTCTTTCTCTCCTCTCTTTTTCTCCTTTTCCCAATACAACTTGCTTTTGGCCACTCTGCACTGAGCAAAATGACTAGAAGAAAAACCTCACCTCAAGAGAAAGAATCAGAAACAGTCCTCTCACCCACAGAGTTACAAAATCTGGATAACAATTCAATGTCAGAAAGCCAATTCAGAAGCACTATTAAACAGCTACTGGTGGCTCTAGAAAAAAGCATAAAGGACTCAAGAGACTTCATGACTGCAGAATTTAGATCCAATAAGGCAGAAATTAAAAATCAATTGAATGAGATGCAATCCAAACTAGAAGTCCTAACGACGAGGGTTAACGAGGTGAAACAACGAGTGAGTGACATAGAAGACAAGTTGATGGCAAAGAGGGAAACTGAGGAAAAAAGAGACAGACAATTAAAAGACCATGAAGACAGATAAAGGGAAATAAACGACGGCCTGAGGAAGAAAAACCTATGTTTAATTGGGGTTCCCGAGGGCGCCGAAAGGGACAGAGGGCCAGAATATGTATTTGAACAAATCCTAGCTGAAAACTTTCCTAATCTGGGAAGGAAACAGGCATTCAGATCCAGGAAATAGAGAGATTCCCCCCCCCAAAATCAATAAAAACCGTTCAACACCTCGACATTTAATAGTGAAGCTTGCAAATTCCAACGATAAAGAGAAGATCCTTAAAGCAGCAAGAGACAAATCCCCGACTTTTATGGGGAGGAATATTTGGGTAACAGCAGACCTCTCCACAGAGACATGGCAGGCCAGAAAGGACTGGCAGGACATATTCAGGGTCCTAAATGAGAAGAACATGCAACCAAGAATACTTTATCCAGCAAGGCTCTCATTCAAAATGGAAGGAGAGATAAAAAGCTTCCAAGACAGGCAAGACTGAAAGAATATGTGACCTCCAAACCAGCTCTGCAAGAAATTTTAAGGGGGACTCTTAAAATTCCCCTTTAAGAAGAAGTTCAGTGGAACAATCCACAAAAACAAGGACTGAACAGATATCATGATGACACTAAACTCATATCTGTCAATAGTAACTCTGAACGTGAACGGGCTTAATGACCCCATCAAAAGGCGCAGAGTTTCAGACTGGATAAAAAAGCAGGACCCATCTATTTGCTGTCTACAAGAGACTCATTTTAGACAGAAGGACACCTGTAGCCTGAAAATAAAAGGTTGGAGAACCATTTACCATTCAAAAGGTCCTCAAAAGAAAGCAGGGGTAGCCATCCTTATATCAGATAAACTAAACGAAACTAAACTAAACTAAAATTTACCCCGAAGACTGTAGTGAGAGATGAAGAAGGACACTATATCATACTTAAAGGATCTATTCAACAAGAGGATGTAACAATCCTCAATATATATGCCCCGAATGTGGGACCTGCCAAATATTTAAATCATTTAATAACCAAAGTGAAGACATACTTAGATAATAATACACTTATACTTGGTGACTTCAATCTAGCTCTTTCTACCCTCGATAGGTCTTCTAAGCACAACATCTCCAAAGAAACGAGAGCTTTAAATGATATACTGGACCAGATGGATTTCACAGATATCTACAGACCTTACATCCAAACTCAACTGAATACACATTCTTCTCAAGTGCACATGGAACTTTCTCCAGAATAGACCACATACTGGGTCACAAATCGGGTCTCAACCGATACCAAAACAGTGGGATCGTCCCCTGCATATTCTCAGAGCATAATGGCTTGAATTAGAACTAAATCACGACAAGAAGTTTGGAAGGACCTCAAACATGTGGAGGTTAAGGACCATCCTGCTAAAAGCTGAAAGGGTCAACCAGGAAATTAAGGAAGAATTAAAAAGATTCATGGAAACTAATGAGAATGAAGATACAACCGTTCAAAATCTTTGGGACCCAGCAAAGGAGTCCTAAGGGGGAAATACATCGCATACAATCATCCATTCAAAAACTGGAAAGAACTCAAATACAAAAGCTAACCTTACACGTAAAGGAGCTAGAGAAAAAACAGCAAATGGATACTACACCCAGCAGAAGAAAAGAGTTAATTAAGATTCGAGCAGAACTCAACGAAATCGAGACCAGAAGAACTGTGGAACAGATCAACAGAACCAGGAGTTGGTTCTTTGAAAGAATTAATAAGATAGATAAACCATTAGCCAGCCTTATTAAAAAGAAGAGAGAGGAGACTCAAATTAATAAAATCAAAAATGAGAAAGGAGAGATCACTACCAACACCAAGGAAATACAAACGATTTTAAAAACATATTATGAACAGCTATACGCCAATAAATTAGGCAATCTAGAAGAAATGGACGCATTCCTGGAAAGCCACAAACTACCAAAACTGGAACAGGAAGAAATAGAAAACCTGAACAGGCCAATAACCAGGGAGGAAATTGAAGCAGTCATCAAAAACCTCCCAAGACACGCGAGTCCAGGGCCAGATGGCTTCCCAGGGGAATTTTATCAAACGTTTAAAGAAGAAATCATACCTATACTACTAAAGCTGTTTGAAAAGATAGAAGAGATGGAGTACTTCCAAATTCGTTCTATGAGGCCAGCATCACCTTAATTCCAAAACAAGACAAAGACCCCACCAAAAAAGAGAATTACAGACCAATATCCCTGATGAACATGGATGCAAAAATTCTCAACAAGATACTAGCCAATAGGATCCAACAGTACATTAAGAAAATTATTCACCATGACCAAGTAGGATTTATCCCTGGGACACAAGGCTGGTTCAACACTTGTAAAACAATCAATGTGATTCATCATATCAGCAAGAGAAAAACCAAGAACCATATTATCCTCTCATTAGATGCAGACAAAGCATTTGATAAAATGCAGCATCCATTCCTGATCAAAACTCTTCAGAGTGTATTTCTCAACATCTTAAAAGGCACCTATGAAAAGCCCACAGCAAATATCATTCTCAATGGGGAAGCACTGGGAGCCTTTCCCCTAAGATAGGAACAAGACAGGGATGTCCACTCTCACCACTGCTATTCAACATAGTACTGGAAGTCCTAGCCTCAGCAATCAGACAACAAAAAGACATTAAAGGCATTCAAATTGGCAAAGAAGAAGTCAAACTCTCCCTCTTTGCTGATGACATGATACTCTACATAGAAAACCCAAAAGCCTCCACCCCAAGATTGCTAGAACTCATACAGCAATTTGGTAGTGTGGCAGGACACAATATCAATGCTCTGAAATCAATGGCATTTCTATACACTAACAATGAGAATGAACAAAGAGAAATTAAGGAGTCAATCTTATTTACAATGACACCCAAAAGCATAAGATACCTAGGAATAAACCTAACCAAAGAGGTAAAGGATCTATACCCTAAAAACCATAGAACACTTCTGAAAGAAATTGAGGAAGACACAAAGAGATGGAAAAATATTCCATGCTCAGGGACTGGCAGAATTAATATTGTGAAAATGTCAATGTACCAGGGCAATTTATATGTTTAATACAATCCCTATCAAAATACCATGGACTTTCTTCAGAGAGTTAGAAAAAATTATTTTAAGACTTGTGTGGAACCAGAAAAGACCCCGAATAGCCAGGGGAATTTTAAAAAAGAAAACCATATCTGGGGGCATCACAATGCCAGATTTCAGGTTGTACTACAAAGCTGTGGTCATCAAGACAGTGTGGTACTGGCACAAAAACAGACACATAGATCAATGGAACAGAATAGAGAACCCAGAAGTAGACCCTGAACTTTACGGTCACCTAATATTCAATAAAGGATGAAAGACTATCCATTGGAAGAAAGACAGTCTCTTCAATAAATGGTGCTGGGAAAATTGGACATCCACATGCAGAAGAATGAAACTAGACCACTCTCTTGCACCATACACAAAGATAAACTCAAAATGGATGAAAGATCTAAATGTGAGACAAGATTCCATCAAAATCCTAGAGGAGAACACAGGCAACACCCTTTTTGAACTTGGCCACAGTAACTTCTTGCAAGATACATCCACGAAGGCAAAAGAAACAAAGCAAAAATGAACTATTGGGACTTCATCAAGATAAGAAGCTTTTGCACAGCAAAGGATACAGTCAACAAAACTCAAAGACAACCTACAGAATGGGAGAAGATATTTGCAAATGACCTATCAGGTAAAGGGCTAGTTTCCAAGATCTACAAAGAACTTCTTAAACTCAACAGCAAAGAAACAAACAATCCAATCATGAAATGGGCAAAAGACATGAAGAGAAATCTCACAGAGGAAGACATAGACATGGCCAACATGCACATGAGAAAATGCTCTGCATCACTTGCCATCAGGGAAATACAAATCAAAACCACAATGAGATACCACCTCACACCAGGGAGAATGGGGAAAGTTAACAAGGCAGGAAACCACAAATGTTGGAGAGGATGTGGAGAAAAGGGAACCCTCTTACACTGTTGGTGGGAATGTGAACTGGTGCAGCCACTCTGGAAAACTGTGTGGAGGTTCCTCAAAGAGTTAAAAATAGACCTGCCCTACGACCCAGCAATTGCACTGTTGGGGATTTACTCCAAACATTCAGATGCAATGAAACGCTGGGACATCTGCACCCCGATGTTTATAGCAGCAATGTCCACAATAGCCAAACTGTGGAAGGAGCCTCGGTGTCCATCGAAAGATGAATGGATAAAGAAGATGTGGTTTATGTATACAATGGAATATTACTCAGCCATTAGAAATGACAAATACCCACCATTTGCTTCAATGTGGATGGAACTGGAGGGTATTATGCTGAGTGAAGTAAGTCAATCGGAGAAGGACAGTGTATGTTCTCATTCATTTGGGGAATATAAATAATAGTGAAAGGGAATATAAGGGAAGGGAGAAGAAATGTGTGAGAAATATCAGAAAGGGAGACAGAACATAAAGACTCCTAACTCTGGGAATCGAACTAGGGGTGGTAGAAGGGGAGGAGGGTGGGGGTGGGGGTGAGTGGGTGCCGGGCACTGAGGGGGACACATGACAGGATGAGCACTGGGTGTTATTCTGTATGTTGGTAAATTGAACACCAATAAAAAATTAATTTATTAAAAAAAAGAATTTGATTGGAAAAATTTGTAAAAAAAAAAATCAGAAAGGTTTTAAAGCACTTGGTCAAATAGAATCATAGATCATTGTGAAAACAGTACTCCATTTCTCAATTTAGCCAAGTGAAAATTAGAAGCTTCATAAGGTAAGGACCAAAAATTATATAGTTTTTTTTTGTTTTTTTTTATTTATTTTTTATTGGTGTTCAATTTACCAACATACAGAATAACCCCCAGTGCCCGTCACCCATTCACTCCCACCCCCCGCCCTCCTCCCCTTCTACCACCCCTAGTTCGTTTCCCAGAGTTAGCAGTCTTTACGTTCTGTCTCCCTTTCTGATATT
This sequence comes from Canis lupus baileyi, assembly GCF_048164855.1. Lineage (NCBI taxonomy): Eukaryota > Metazoa > Chordata > Mammalia > Carnivora > Canidae > Canis > Canis lupus. Next base: position 24,890,079 of record NC_132860.1, read on the forward strand.
TCCCACACATTTCTTCTCCCTTCCCTTATATTCCCTTTCACTATTATTTATATTCCCCAAATGAATGAGAACATATAATGCTTGTCCTTCTCCGACTGGCTTACTTCACTCAGCATAATACCCTCCAGTTCCATCCACGTTGAAGCAAATGGTGGGTATTTGTCATTTCTAATGGCTGAGTAATATTCCATTGTATACATAAACCACATCTTCTTTATCCATTCATCTTTCGTTGGACACCGAGGCTCTTTCCACAGTTTGGCTATCGTGGCCATTGCTGCTATAAACATCGGGGTGCAGGTGTCCCGGCGTTTCACTGCATTTGTATCTTTGGGGTAAATCCCCAACAGTGCAATTGCTGGGTCGTAGGGCAGGTCTATTTTTAACTCTTTGAGGAACCTCCACACAGTTTTCCGTGAACTGGTGCAGCCACTATAGTTATGTTTTTTGAAAAAAACTTGGCTTTTAGTAGAAAATTGGCTTCAAGTAATCAAATACCTGATGAAATCAGTGTGACGCACAGATGGGAAGACGCAAAATCTTTGTTTGCTAATTAGATCACATAAAATAAAAAGCAAAATTTTATTTTCTTTTTTTTACATTTTTTATTGGAGTTCAATTAGCCAAGATATAACACCCAGTGGTCACCCTGCCAAGTGCCCCCCTCAGTGCCCATCACCCAGTCACTCCGACCCCTTGCCCACCTCCCCTTCCACTACCCCTTGTTCATTTCCCAGAGCTAGGTGTCTCTCATGTTTTCTCACCCTCACTGATATTTTCACTCATTTTCTCTCCCTTTAATCCCTTTCAATAATATTTATATTCCCCAAATGAAAGAGACAATATAATGTTTGTCCTTCTCTGATTGACTTATTTCACTCAACATAATACCCTCCAGGTCCCTCCACATCGAAGCAAATGGTGGGTATTTGTCGTTTCTAATGGCTCAGTAATATTCCATTGTATACATAGACAACAGCTTCTTTATCCATTCATCTTTTGATGGACAACAAGGCTCCTTCCACAATTTGACTATTGTGGACATTGCTGCTATAAACATTGGGTCTAGGTGTCCCGGTGTTTCATTGCATCTGTAACTTTGGGGTAAATCCCCAGAAGTGCAATTGCCACATTATAGGGCAGATCTATTTTTCACTCTTTGAGGAACCTCCACACAATTATCCAGAGTGGCTGCACCAGTTCACATTCCCGCCAACAGTGCAGGAGGGTTCCCCTTTCTCCACATCCTCTCCAACATTTGTGGTTTCCTGCCTTGTTAATTTTCCCCATTCTCACTGGTGTGAGGTGGTATCTCATTGTGGTTTTGATTTGTATTTCCCTGATGGCCAGTGATGCGGAGCATTTTCTCATGTGCATGTTGGCCATGTCTATGTCTTCCTCTGTGAGATTTCTCTTCATGTCTTTTGCCCATTTCATGATTGGATTGTTTGTTTGTTTCTTTGCTGTTGAGTTTAAGAAGGTCTTTGTAGATCTTGGAAACTAGCCCTTTACCTGATAGGTCATTTGCAAATATCTTCTCCCATTCTGTAGGTTGTCTTTTAGTTTTGTTGACTGCTTCTTTGGCTGTGCAGAAGCTTTTTATCTTGATGAAGTCCAAAAAATTCATTTTTTCTTTTGTTTCTCTTGCCTTCATGGATGTATCTTGCAAGAAGTTGCTGTGGCCAAGTTCAAAAAGGGTGTTGCCTGTGTTCTCCTCTAGGATTTTGATGGAATCTTGTCTCACATTTAGATATTTCATCCATTTTGAGTTTGTCTTTGTGTATGGTAAAAGAGAGTGGTCTAGTTTCATTCTTCTGTATGTGGCTGTCCAATTCTCCCAGCACTATTTATTGAAGAGACTGTCTTTTCTGATTCCACACAATCTTAAGATGATTTGTTCCAACTCTCTGAAGACAGTACATGGTATTTTGATAGGGATTGCATGAGATGTGTAAATTGCCCTGGGTAACATTGACATTTTCACAATATTAATTCTTCCAATCCATGAGCATGGGATATTTTTCCATCTCTTTGTGTCTTCCTCAATTTCTTTCAGAAGTGTTCTGTAGTTTTTAGGGTATAGATCCTTTACTTCTTTGGTTAGGTTTATTCCTAGGTATCTTATGCTTTTGGGTACAATTGCAAATGGGATTGACTCCTTAATTTCTCTTTGTTCATTCTCATTGTTAGTGTATAGCAATGCCACTGATTTCTGGGCATTGATTTTGTATCCTGTCACACTGCCGAATTGCTGTATGAGTTCTGATCAAGAATGGATGCTGTATTTTGTCAAATGCTTTTTCTGCATCTATTGAGAGGATCATATGGTTCTTGTTTTTCTCTTGCTGATATAATCAATCACATTGATTGCTTTGCGAGTGTTGAACCAGCCTTGCATCCCGGGGATAAATCCCACTTGGTTATGGTGAATAATCTTCTTAATGTATTGTGGATCCTATTGGCTAGTATCTTGTTGAGAATTTTTGCATCCATATTCATCAGTGATATTGGTCTACAATTCTTTTTGGTGGGTTCATTGTCTGGTTTTGGAATTAAGGTGATGCTAGCCTCATAGAAAGAGTTTGGAGGTACCCCTCTCTTTCTATCTTTCCAAGCAGCTTTAGTAGAATAGGTATGATTTCTTCTTTAAACATTTTATAGAATTCCCCTGGGAAGCCATCTGGCCCTGGACTTTTGTGTCTTGGGAGGTTTTTGATGACTGCTTCAATTTCTCCCTTGTTATTGGCCTTTTGGGTGTTCTATTTCTTCCTGTTCCAGTTTTGGTAGTTTGTGGTTTTCCAGAAATATGTCCATTTCTTCTAGTTTGCCTAATTTATTGGCATATAGCTGCTCATAAGTTTTTGAAATCTTTTGTATTTCCTTGGTATTGGTGGTGGTCTCTCCTTTTTAATTTGTGATTTTATTAATTTGAGTCTTTTCTCTCTTTCTAATAAGGCAAATAGATGGGGTTGCTTTTTTATCCAGTCTGAAACCCTGTGCCTTTTGATGGGGTCATTAAGCCCATTCACGTTCAGAGTTACTATTGCAAATATGAATTTAGTGTCATCATAGTACCTATTCAGCCCCTGTTTTTGTGGATTGTTTCCTTGGACTTCATCTTTCTTTTACAGAGTCCCCCTTAATAGTTCTTGCAGAGCTGGTTTGGTGGTCACATATTCTTTCAGTTTCTGCCTACCTTGGATGCTCTTTGTCTCTCTTTCTATTCTGAATGAGAGCCTTGCTGGATAAAGTATTCTGGGCTGCAGGTTCTTCTCATTTAGGACCCTGAATATATCCTGCTAGCCCTTTCTGCCCTTCCAGGTCTCTGTGGAGAGGTCTGATGTTAACCTGATACCTCTCCCCATAAAGTTTAGGCATTTCTTGTCTCTTGCTGCTTTAAGGATGTTCTCTTTATCTTGGAATTTGCAAGCTTAACTATAAAATCTCGGGGTGTTGAACGGTTTTTATTGATTTTAGGGGGAGGAATCTCTCTATTTCGTGGATATGAATGCCTGTTTCCCTTCCCAAGTTAAGGAAGTTTTCGGCTATGATTTGTTCAAATACACTTTCTGGTCCTCTGTCCCTTTCAGCGCCCTTGGCAACCCCAATTAAATGTAGGTTTTTCTTCCTCAGGCTGTCATTATATCCCTTAACCTATCCCTATGATCTTTTAATTGTTTTTCTCTTTTTTCCTCTGTGTCCCTCCTTGTCATCAACTTGTCTTCTATGTCACTCACTCATTCTTCTACCTCGTTAACCCTCGTCGTTAGGACCTCCAGTTGGATTGCATCTCATTTAATGGATGTTTAATTTTGACCTGATTAGATCTAAATTCTGCAGTCGTGAAGTCTCTTGCATCCTTTATGCTTTTTTCTAGAGCCACCAGCAGCTTTATAATTGTGCTTCTGAATTGGCTTTCTGACATTGAATTGTAATCCAAATTTTGTAACTCTGTGGGAGGGAGGACTGTTTCTGATTCTTTCTTTTGTGGCGAGTTTTTCCTTCTAGTCATTTTGCTCAGTGCAGAGTGGCCAAAAACAAGTTGTCCTCGATCGAAGCGCAAACTCTTCTCACTGGAGCATTCCAGCTGTTCTTTCTTTAAATCTCAGACCAAATTCATAGATTTCCAAGAGGATTGGAAAGTTATCTAGGGAAGTTGGTGGGGACAGGTGACTTGGGGACCCTACTCTTCCACCATCTTGCCTCTAACTCACACCAATAAAATTTAAAAGACAGTGTCACACAAATAGCATTTGATAAAATGTCATATGGATGAGAGAGAGGATACTCAGCTGTGGCTCAGAGTATCTCTTAAGATTTTATTTATTTATTTGAGAGAGAGAGAGCAATCAAGAGAGAGAGTGAGAGGGGAAAAGAGAATACAAGCAGGGGGAGGAGCAAAAGGAAAGGAGGAAGCAGATTCTTTACAGAGCAGGGAACCTGATGCAAGGCTAGATCCCAGGACCCTGGTATCACAATCTGATCTAAAGGCATATGCTTACTGACTGAGCCACCCAAGTGACCCTCAGAGTATCTTTGATTTGCATTTCCCTAATTAGTGATAGGAGCACATTTCCATGTATCTGGCCATCTATATTTCTTCTTTGAAAAATGCCTATTCAGGTTCTCTGCCCATTTTTAATTGGATTTTTTTCTGTGTTGAGTTGTATAAGTTCTTCATGTATTTTAGATATTAACCCCTTATTGGATATATCATTTGTAGATTTCTTCTATTCAGTAGGTTGTTGTTTGTTTTAGTAATTTCTCTCACAGTACAAAATATTTTTATTTTGTTGTAGTCTCAATGTATTATTTTCGCCTTTGTTTCTCTTGCCTTAGGAGAAATGCTTATAAAAATGTTTCTATAGTCAATGTCAAATTATTGCCTTTGTTCTTTTCTAGGATTTTAATGGTTTCAGGTCTCACATTTAGGTCTTTAATTCATTTTGAGTGTAGTTTTGTGTCTAGAGCTAGAAAGTGGTATAGTTTCATTCTTTTGCATGTAGCTGTCCAGTTTTCTCAGCACCACATATTGAAGAGACTCTCTTTTCTCCATTGTATATTCTTATCTCCTTTGTAGATGTATTATGTAAGCATGAGTTTATTTCTGGACTCTGTTCTTTTGGGTTAGGGGGAGAGGGTAGGCAAAATGGGTGAAGAGAGGGGGAGATTCAGGCTTGAATAAGTTACTATAGTCTCCTATGTTCTGCTTTATACCTGTATTGTAATAGTGTTGTATGGTGACAGATTGTAGCTACACTTGTGGTGAGCATGCCATAATGTATAGAGATGTTGAATCACTATATTGTACACTTGAAATTAATGCAACATTGTGTGTCAACAATAGTCAAATTTTTTAAAATGTTAAATGTCAACTTTGAACTGGGCTTCAATGGTTGCCAAAAAATACCCATTATCCCTTATCTGCTACATTTTACACCTGTTGTATTCTCTCCTTCATGTGTCCCTTCCTCCAACCCTACATTCTATTTCTGAATCTTTGACCAAGTTTTACAGCACTAACTGCTTCTCTGCCAAATGATCCTGTGTCTTTTTTTATATCTATAAGTCTTTTATTGAATTATAACTAATTTTTATGTACGCACATCCCAAACCAGACTATGAGCAAAGGTGTGACCCTTCAACTCTATGCCCTAACATCTAGCATAGTTCTTTGAGTATAGTAGATGCTCAGCCAATGATCATTGAATTAGACAAAAATAATAAAAACTTTTTACCAAGTGCTTGGCACATACCAGGCAAAATAATAAATGTCTTACATATATCATCTCATTTAATATTCATTGCTTTCCCATTTACAAGGGGGAAGTTTAAAGGCTAACATTCAGAGAAGCTAAGTAGTTTAACCAAAAGAAACATTGAGAAACATATTTGGGACACATAGAAAGGGCCAGGAGAAAACGCAAAATCAGTACTATTTTCTAAACTGTGTTCTTATGCCAGAAAACCTTTAAGATTATTTGTGTGCAGGGGTCTATCCACCTACCCTTTTCCTATCCACTCTGAGCTCTCAGGGTAGGTCTTCTCTATTATCCTGTTCTTCCCCCCTACCTTACCCAATCAAGGCCCAAATATCATAGCTTCAATTTTCTGCCTCTTTCCAGAATCCCAGAGGTCTTTTTAAATGCCTTCATCCCCAGGGAGTTTTTAGATTAGGGCCTTAATAATAGGATAAATATTCCAGCCTTTTTGCTCCACACACCAATCCCTGCAGGACCTGACGCTTTACTACTGCTCTCTGCCCCAGACCTGGTAAGTCTGTCTGTGCATTCAGCCCTACAATAAGCACACTGCTAACAGACTAGAGATATGGCTGCACTAAGATCATTTTCTCTACTTCAGATAAAAAGACTTACAAATAAATCATACTTTTTGATCACTGCTATATACCATGTAGTGCTCTTCAGATGAATGACTCCCATAAGAATTCCTTACAGTAGCTTCTGAAGTAGGAATCAACCTCTCCAGCTCACAGATGAAGCAGGTTGACAGAGGTTAGGTGACTTGACTGAGATCACACAGTTGGTGAGGTCATAGAGCTGAGATTTGAAATTGGCTGCTCTTATTCATCCAATAACAAAAGTTGAATCCTTGGTGGGTAGCTTCCCAGATGTTCATGAGCACTTCCAGCAATTGACAACTTATTCCTTTCCTCATGAGATAGCTTTGTTCCTCTACTTGAGCTCCTGTTCTAACACATCTTAGGGCATTTTTTATGCCAAATGCTAACATAATTCAGAACAAAGAGAGGAGAAATAAAGTAGAGTTATTCTGGGTAAGTCATATGGAAAAGGCTGAGAGACTCTCCTTGCCATATCTCTGGAGGTAGATGAATCAGAAGAAAATAACAGTATAGCAGAAGATCATTTACAGGTAGAGAAAAAAGCTGTGAGAGTCTCTAGCCATTCATCTCCACCATGGAGAAGGTTCTGCAGCCATGACATTCATTTCCCAGCCCACAGCCTAGAGATCATTTCATCAAAAAGTGGCAAGAGCTTCTTTGAATGCAGACAATGATAATCCATCTCCTGTCTTGCATTACTTCCCAGTGACCTACAATCTTCTACTACTGGACATTTTTCATGAAATCTAATTCAAATATTTTCAAGGGCAGAAAATGATGATCCCAAAGCCTTCACCTTGATCTCTCTTAGAATCTGGGCATACTATGATCAACATAAGCTTTTCCAACTTTATTTTCTCTATCTGTGCAAATGGGGCTGAGGCAAGGGGAACATGCAGTCATTGTGCTATGTAACTACAAAGATAGAGTGAACATACTTTGAGAGGCAACTCAGAGGCTAAGGAAATTTGATTCAATTATTAAGAGCCTCAGTGGAAGAAAACAAAAGGAAGCAAGGTTGTCCCATTAATGTCTGGATTCTTCCACTCTCAATTTTCTGCACACCAAATAAAGAGCATTGAAGTATGCCCCAAAACAATGTTTTAACTAAATGTATGCACCTGTGTCTTCTGAGTATGGTCTTGTTCATGCATTTTATACAGCAACATATATACATGCTGAACTAAGCACATAGAGTTCCCATTCATAGAAAGAACCATTTTACATATACCATTTTACAAGAACCCAACATCCAGATTTTTCTGCCTCTGACTCTTCAGCCACCACCAATACTGAAATATCCCCCTGGATATACTTGGTCCCAAGCTGAAAAGTAGAAATCCAGGGAGGGGAAACAGCACAAAAGAAAAAAATAAGAAACACATGGAAGAAGGGATGATGAAACATAAAGAAACAAAGATGATTGTCTCAATATCACAGTGACAGCCACAGCTGGCACTGAGATAGTATCCAGTCTGGTGTTTCTTCACCCAGACCACATTAGAAGACCTTACCCTTTCTTTTCTTGCCTCTTTTTTTTTCTGGGTATGGATAGCTGATGCAAGGGATTATAAGGATATTGCAACTTATGTTTAGGGATATAAATGGGCTATCTCCAGAGGGTTAAACTAGTTCCACACTAGTTCCACACTCACCCAGCTAGCAACCAGAGCACAGTCACAGCCCATTATATATTATTATTAGAAATCAGTGTGAGAATGGCACTCTTATCTCTCCTATGTGTATTCCTGGTTTTTGTTCTCAACTTTTCTTTTCATCCTCTTCTCCCTCTCCTGTCCCCTTCCTGACTTTTTTACTTAATCAAATTCTTTCTCAAACTCTCAATTAATAGCTGGCTAGTAGATAAGAGAGTAATGATAAGGTACATGTAGGTAAGGGAAGATCAGAAGATATAGAAAGTGTAAATAATAGACAAATAGGTGCAGTAGATATTGTTAACTTTTGCTTACAGTTAACAGTTGCATTCCTAGTGATTAAAAGTCCATTCTCATACCATCTTTATGTACCTTTGATTTTTATAAGACTATGTTTTCATCCCTCAAGAACTTTATCAGATCACATATTATAGCCAAATTAGCCTGACCTCTACAATTGATTAATTCTGCATGATCCCACTTGTTTCTACCAGTATCCATACAGACACCTACAACAAGCGCAGGATCCTAGTATTAACATAAGGCAGGCAATATAGCCTGCTAAAGCCCTAGAGACTCAGATTCTCACCATATGGTGGTGGTTCTGAGTCAAAAGCCAGGTTCTGAGCCTCATCTATGAGTAATCATGGGTTTTATGGCCTGAAAAACCTATCGAATATCCCCCCACTTTCCTTTCTCTTCTCAGTCCTGATCTTCCCCTCTTGAAAAGTAACCACATTTGAGTCCTCCATCCAATCGTCCTGACCTTTAATCATTACATTACCCCTTTATTGTCATATAGGCAGATGGGTCAGAAAGAAATGAGAGTATAGATGGGATAGAATTCACAGGCAGAGGGAAGACTGGTAAGAGTCTCTAGTCACTTACATTCACCATAAAGAGAGCTCCATAGCCATGCCATTCACCCTACAACCTCAGCCTAGACATCACGGATTCAGACACAAGTGGAAAGGGCTCCTTTTATCCCTGGTAATGATAACTTCACCTCCTGCCTTGCATCACTTCCCAATGCTCTACAACCTTCTTATCCTGGATGTTTCTTATGAGAACTAACTCACATATTTTCTGTTGCCCCATTCTGTTTCAGCCACAGCAAAATAATGAATCCCAATGGTTTCATCTCTCAAGGCTTCCTAGAGTTCATAGCAGGGCAGTAAGGTCTTATCTACCCACCCTACCTGGACCTAACCATGCAGTTCACAAACTACAGCCAGCAGAACCCAAACTCTTTTCTGCTCATGGGAATTCCTGGCCTGGAGGCATCTCACTTTTGGATTGCATTTCCCTTCTGCTCCATGTATGCACTAGCAGTGTTTGGCAACATGGCAGTGCTGCTGGTGGTGCGATCGGAGCCTGCCCTGCACCAGCCCATGTACCTATTCCTATGTATGCTGTCCATCATTGACCTGGTACTCTGCACTTCTACTGTGCCCAAGCTCCTTGCACTTTTTTGGACAAATGATACTGAGATCAACTTTGGGGCCTGTGCTACCCAGATGTTTTTTATCCATGGCTTTTCAGCTGTTGAATCTGGTATCCTGCTAGCAATGGCCTTTGACCGCTACTTGGCCATCTGCCAGCCACTCCACTATGGGTCATTGTTGCCTCCAGAGGCTGTGGGCAAGCTGGCAGCTGCTGCTGTGTTTCGTGGCTTGGGGCTCATGACCCCACTCACCTGCTTACTGGCAAGACTGAGCTACTGTAGCCGAGTGGTGGCCCATTCCTACTGTGAGCATATGGCTGTGGTAAAGCTGGCATGTGGGGGCACACGGCCAAACAACATCTATGGCATCACTGCTGCCACACTAGTTGTGGGCACAGACTCAATTTGCATCGCTGTCTCCTATGCGCTCATCCTCCGGGCTGTGTTAGGCCTCTCCTCCAAAGAAGCAAGGGCTAAGACATTTGGTACTTGTGGCTCCCACCTGGGTGTCATTCTTCTCTTCTATACACCAGGACTCTTCTCATTCTACACACAACGCTTTGGCCAGCATGTTCCCCGGCACATCCACATCCTCCTGGCTGACCTCTACCTTGTTGTACCACCCATGCTCAACCCTATCATCTATGGCATGAAGACCAAACAGATCCGGGTTGGAGCCCTTCGACTGCTGAAGCGGGGCATTGTTCAGTCTTAAGTCTTCAACCCCACCCTGGAGCCCTATCTTCTTCCCTGAGGCTTTGGGCAATTGTTGGAATAGGCCATTGAGAGGATGTGACCATCAGTTAACCTGTGAACTGGTTTGGGGGAATTGGAGGTTGTTATCCCCTCCCCTATCCCTAGGATATACATTCTGCCCATCATTCCCACAGTGAGCACTGTTCCAAATACACAACCTTGAGAGAGTAAGGTGATGTTGAGCCCATCTGGACAGTATACATGACTGAACCCAGTTAAGGCCTCTATATAAACTTTTAATATTTGGCAGGTGAGTACCTGTCCTGTGGCCACCAAAGCAAATCTCATAAGTTCCCTTGCTTTTTAAACCTGCCACCTACCTGTCTGGAGTGGCCTGCCTCTTTCCTTGGTCTCTTCTTTCTGTCTGTGTATGGGCGCTAATTTGTGAACCAATGGTAATATTTAAGAGACCAACATTTCCCATCATGGTGGAAAGAGAGAAACCCGCACTCAATGGTATCCTTACTTTGATAAGGAGATATAGCACAAGTCTGATGGGTTAAGAACCATCAAATATTTCCCACTTGTGATGTAGATATGGTTCCAAAGCCTAGGGATCCCCTGTCTATTGGGAAACATGGCAATCAAGCTGATGATTGCCTCCCAGGGAATTCCACACTGCCTTTCTGACATGGCTGCAACCTTCTAGGAGACCTTGATAAAATGAGAAAGATATGCCTGATGATCCGACAAGGAAAAATAACCCTCATCTACAGTCAGGTGTTCCTACTCTGATACAGACACATGAATACCTCCTCAGTGAACTTCAAGTCTGACAGGAGAAACACCTACACAGAGAAGAGAAGCCAAAAGTTGGAGATGGAGCACTCAGCAATGGGCCACAAGGACAAATGTGTCCATTGTACAGAGGAATAAGCAACAAGGTGTAATGTCAATCTAGGAAGGTTCTCTGAAAAGCGAGAATTTTTGTCTTTTCACTGAGTTTGCACTATGCTAAAATCTAGGGATATGGACTTGATTAGGTAAAAAGTCCTTATGAAGACTGCTCACTTAGAGAACTACAAATATGGAGAAAACAGTGAAACCAAATTAGTGTAATTAGCCAAATTAAGCAAATGTGATTAGGATAAGCATGGGGACCACACTTGCTCAGGAAAAAGAAGTCCCTCGTCCCATTCCACCTCTATATGGGTAAGAAAACCTGCTTTCTTAGAAGACTTCAACTATGCCTAGGTGTAATGTGTGGGGAAAAAGCCTCAGGCTAGATGATATCAAGTCTTCTGTTCCCTGGAAGTGGCCATATGGAGCTCCACCAAGCCTCAAAGCTCCAGAGAAAAGATCAAACCCCTTCTTTGGAGAGAAAATTAGAGAAAGCAGTCTCATTTAACCTTCTGAGCAGGTTTTAAAAATGAAAGTAGTAGCTGTGATTAGAAGACCCATTAGGATCCAGAAGTTCTCAGAGTCTCTGACATCCCTGCTCAGAATCTGCATGCAGATTAGGAGGGAGTTAATAAGTATTTGGCTCAGGCAAAATATTCTAATAATTTAGGGAAGAGCTTGCACAGGAGAAGGCCACTAGCAACTCAGGAAGACCTAGGTCATCAGAACTTTTGGTTACAGCAGTGGATTAGCTTAACGCTGCAGTGCCTCATGAGGATGTGCATTACCTTCTTGTAGTCTTATAACCATCTGATGAGGAGCATATAATTATCCCCACTTTAAGAGCCAGAGGCAGAATATTAGGAAGGTAATGACTTGTCCAAGAAATCAAGTAAATATCAGAGACAGAATTCAGATCTTGTTAACTTTAAATTCTGTGTTGTTTACCCCTTACCAGGTGAGTTCCTATAAATCTATTAGTTGGAACCAAAAATCTAATAAAATTTAATCTAGGAATGAGGAGATAATTATTTTCCTAATATCATTGACATTTCTGAGAATTTGCAACATGCCAAACACCGTTCTAGGGTTTGGAAATTTAATGGTGATTCAGGAAGATCTATCCCTGGTGACAACTTGAATAGGAGACCTCAGCAAACCTCCGCCCCTCACCCATGTACTCTGTGACTCCTGTCTTACCATAATAATTCTTCCTTCACACTAAGGCTCAAAATTAGTATTTTTAATTTGCCCACAAATAGCCTAGGTTGCTAGGTAACTAGAGACCACATATTGGTCAATAAATTCTAGTCCCCAGAATATTCAAATTATGGTAGAAATCAAGAATACCGGCTATACTCTATTTGGGATCATTGGTTACAGTTGGATTTATTTTTCCAAAACTATTTTTAATGAGGTATAATTTACCTAAAATAAAATGCATTTGTTAAATATATAGTTAGATGAGATCTGACAAATGTGTGGATCAGTATAACCACCATCTTAAGATACAGAATATTTTTATAATTCCAGAAAGTTCCCAATGCTTTCTAGGTAATACTCTTAGAGGACCCCATGCAGAAAACCACTGTTTGATTTTTGATCACCTTGGATCAAACTTACTGTTCTAGAAGTTCCTTTAATTGGAATGATACAATATATATTTTATGTGTCCAACTTCCTTGGTCCAACATGTTTTTGAGATTCATTTGTATCATTTTGTGCATCAGCTGTTGATTCTTTTTTATTTGCTAATATTTCATTGCATGAATATGCCACACTTTAACTATTTTGGAACACTTGAGTTACTTCCCTTTTTTATTTGGCTATTATAAATAAAGCTGCTATGAATATTTCTTAAACTAAAAGTAGAATTTCTGGGTTCTAAGGTACGTTTACTAGAACCTGCCAAATGGTTTTCCAAAGTAATTGTACCATTTTATACTCTCGCCAGTGATATGACACTTCTGAGTTGTTATGCATCCTGATCAACACTTGAAACTATTTTTTTTATTTTAACTATTCCAATATGTGTAAAATGGTAATTTGTGGGTTTAATTTGCATTTTCTGATGACTGACAGTAAGCAACCTTTTATGTTTACTGTTCATGCATACATTCTATGAAATGTCTGATAATGTCTTTTGTCCATTTTTAATTGAATTCCTCGCTTATTGATTTGTACTAGCCATTTATATACTCTGAATACAAGTCATTTGTTATATAAAAATAATGAAAATACTGGCTAATTTTGTGACTTGCCTTTTGATTTCTTCTAGGTGTCTTGATAAAAAGAAAATTTTAATTATGATAAACTCAATTAGCAATCCTATTCATAGTTAGTGTTTTGTTTTACAGATTTAACTTTTAATTTTAGCTCTGTGATCCAATGCAAAAAAATACCCACCATTTGCTTCGACGTGGATAGAACTGGAGGGTATTATGCTGAGTGAAATAAGTCAATCGGAGAAGGACAAACATTATATGGTTTCATTAATTTGGGGAATATATACATATATATATATATATATATATATATATATATATATATATATATATTATGTTGGCAAATTGAACACCAATAAAAAATAAATTTATAAAAAAAATGAGAAACTCCTAACTCTGGGAAACGAACTAGGGGTAGTGGAAGGGGAAGTGGGTGGGAGTGTGGGGGTGACGGGCACTGAGGGGGGCACTTGACGGGATGAGCACTGGGTGTTATTCTGTATGTTGACAAATTGAACACCAATAAAAAATAAATTTATAAAATAAAAAAAGTCAATTAGTACACTCTAACAATAGAATGAAGGAGAAAAATCATGATTACCTAAGTATATAGAAAAAATTATGACCAAATTCAACACCATCTGGATAACTTTCAATCCTGGTAAAGGATACCTATGAAATACCTACAGGCACCCCAAAAACTTTCCTCCTAAGTATCATATTAACTGTAGGTATATATTCCCCAAATGAATGAGACCATATAATGTTTGTCCTTCTCCAATTGACTTATTTCACTCAGCATAATACCCTCCAGTTCCATCCACGTCAAAGCAAATGGTGGGTATTTGTCGTTTCTTTTTTTAAATAAATTTATTTTTTATTGGTGTTCAATTTGACAACATACAAAGTAACACCCAGTGCTCCTCCCATTAAGTGCCCACCTCAGTGCCGCCACCCAGTCACCCCCAGCCCCCGCCCACGTCCCCTTTCACCACCCCTCATTCGTTTCCCAGAGTTAGGAGTCTTTCATGTTCTGTCTCCCTTTCTGATATTTCCGACTCATTTTTTCTCCTTTCCCCTTTATTCCCTTTCACTATTTTTTATATTCCCCAAATGAATGAGACCATATAATGTTTGTCCTTCTCCGATTGACTTATTTCACTCAGCATTATACCCTCCAGTTCCTTCCACGTTGAAGCAAATGGTGGGTATTTGTCGTTTCTAATGGCTGAGGAATATTCCATTGTATACATAAACCACATCTTCTTTATCCATTCATCTTTCGATGGACACCAAGGCTCCTTCCACAGTTTGGCTATTGTGGACATTGCTGCTAGAAACATCAGGGTGCAGGTGTCCCAGTGTTTCATTGCTTCTGTATCTTTGGGGTAAATCCCCAGCAGTGCAATTGCTGGGTCGTAGGGCAGTTCTATTTTTAACTCTTTGAGGAACCTTCACACAGTTTTCCAGAGTGGCTGCACCAGTTCACATTCCCACCAACAGTGCAGGAGGGTTCCCCTTTCTCCACATCCTCTCCAACATTTGTGGTTGCCTTCCTTGTTAATTTTCCCCATTCTCACTGGTATGAGGCGGTATCTCATTGTGGTTTTGATTTGTATTTCCCTGATGGCAAGTGATGCAGAGCATTTTCTCATGTGCATGTTGGCCATGTCTATGTCTTCCTCTGTGAGATTTCTGTTCATGTCTTTTGCCCATTTCATGATTGGATTGTTTGTTTCTTTGGTGTTGAGTTTAAGAAGTTCTTTATAGATCTTGGAAACTAGCCCTTTATCTGATACGCTAATTGAATTTTAAATGTTAAACTCCCCTAATATTCCTGGAATAAGCCCCACTTGGTTATGATATACTATCAAATTTGCATATTGCTGAAATCAGTTTGCTAAGATTTTGATAGGAATCACTGTGTCGATGTTTATGACACATACTGATCTTGTAATATTCCTTCTTATAGTTTCCTTGTCAAGGTCTTATCAGAGTTTTGTTTACCTCCTAAAATGAATTAAAGTATTCCCTATTGCTCTATTTTCTGAAAATGTTCAAATAATATTTATTCCTAAAATATTTGATAGAATTACACAGAAAGAAATCTGAGTCTGAATTTTCCTTTGTTTTTTATTTTACATTTAATTTTTAATGAATCTAGCTCTATTCAAATTTTCTTTTTTCTTAGAATAACAATTGTCATAAATTACCAACATATGTATAAAATCATTCATATATCCCCTTATTACCCTTTAATTTCTGTAGGACATGTCATCTCTTATTATACTGGCTACTCATATTTACTTTGTCCTGTTTTGTCATACTGTAGGGGAGAGAGGTGTGTCAGTTTTATTAATTTTTAGAACCAGACTGTAGCTTTGATTTTTCTGTTTTTCTTTAACTTCTTCTCTTTATTGCCACTCTTCTATTTAGTTTGGGTTTAATTTGCTTTTCTATTTATAGCTTCTTAATGTGGAAACTTAGACCTTTTATTTTTAAACCTTTTTTTCCTAATAAAAAATTCACATGTATAAGCTTCTCTCTCTGTGTTGCTTTAGCTGAGTCCACAAATTTTGATATGTTGTGTTAAAATATTTTGTACTAGTGTTTGATTTTTGTGACCAATTGGTTAAGTGTGTTGTTTGCTCTTCAAGTACTTGGTAAATTTCAATATATATTATCACTATTAACTTATAATTTAATTCCATTATGATTGGAAAACATATACTGTATTTCAGCCCTTCATAATGTGTTCAGACTTGTTTTATGGCACTGATATATTCTATTTGGGTGAATATTCCATGTGCATTTCAAATTAATATTTCTTCATGTTTGAAGTATATTTTATGATTATCACTTAGTCAAAGGTCAGCTATACCATATCTTTAAATCATTTGTATCTGGTTCTTCTATCAGTACCTGACAGGACTGTTAAAATTTCCAATTACAATTGTGGGTTTCTCTAATTTTCCTTTTATTTCTATCCATTTTGTTTTGTGTATTTTGAATATCTGTTATTGGGTGTATACACAATTATAATTTTTATATATTCCTTTTTTAATGTTTTATTTAAGTTAAATTTAACATACACTATATTATTGGTTTCAGGAGTAGAATTTAGTGATTCATTAATTTCATATAATACCCACAGCTCATTACAGCAAGTGCCCTCCTTAATGCCCATCACCCAATTACCCTATCCCCCCCACATCCCCTCTAGCAATCCTGTTTGGTTTTGGTTTTGTTTTGTTGAAATGGTACAAATAGAAAATGGCTTTATTTTCCTTTTTTGTATATTTTTTATTGGAGGTTTGATTTGCCAACATACAGTATAACACGCAGTGCTCATCCTGTCAGGTGCCCCCTCAGTGCCCAGCACCCAGTCACCCCATCCCCTTGCCCACCTCCCCTTCCACCACCCCTTGTTCGTTTCCCAGAGTTAGGAGTCTCTCATATTCTGTCTCCCTCTCTTATCTTTCCCACACATTTTCCCCGTTAATCCCTTTCATTATTTCTTTTTTTTTAAGATTTGTTTATTTATTTATTTATTTATTTATTTATTTATTTATTTATTTATTTATGATAGACATAGAGAGAGAGGGAGGGAAAGACAGAGAGAGAGAGAGAGAGAGAGAGGCAGGCAGAGACACAGGCAGAGGGAGAAGCAGGCTCTATGCCCAGAGCCCGACGCGGAACTCGACCCCGGGACTCCAGGATCGCGCCCTGGGCCAAAGGTAGGCGCCAAACCGCTGAGCCACCCAGGGATACCCTCTTTCACTATTTCTTATATTCTCCTGAATGAATGAAACCATATGTTTGTCCTTCTCCAATTGACTTACTTCACTCGGCTTAATACCCTCCAGTTCCATCCACGTTGAAGCAAATGGTGGGTATTTGTCCTTTCTTTTTTATATATATATAATTTTTTTTATTGGTGTTCAATTTGCCAACATATAGAATAACACCCAATGCTCATCCCGTCAAGTGCCCACTTCAGTGCCCATCACCCAGTCACCCCCTCCCTCCGTCCACCTCCCCTTCCACCACCCCTAGTTCATTTCCCAGAGTTAGGAGTCTTTCATGTTCTGTCTCCCTTTCTGATATTTCCCACTCATTTTTTCTCCTTCCCCTTTATTCCCTTTCACTATTTTTTATATTCCCCAAATGAATGAGACCATATGTTTGTCCTTCTCCTATTGACTTATTTCACTCAGAATAATACCCTCCAGGTCCATCCACATCGAAGTCTAATGGCTGAGTAATATTCCATTGTATACATAGAACACATCTTTATCCATTCATCTTTCGATGGACACCAAGGCTCCTTCCACAGTTTCCGAGAGTTGTCTGTTATGGTTTGCCTCCCTCCCTGTTTTCATCTTATTTGAATTGACACTTTTAGTATTATAAAATGATCCTCTTTATCTTGAGGAGTAATCTGCTTTTTTAAAAAAAGATTTTATTTATTCATGAGAGACAGAGAGAGAGAGGCAGAGACACAGGCAGAGGGAGAAGCAAGCTCCATGCAGGGAGCATGATGGACTCGATCCCAGGACTCCAGGATCATGCCCTGGGCAGAAGGCAGCACTAACCCGCTGAGTCACCCAGGGATCCCCGAGTAATCTGCTTTTAAGTTAATTTTGCCTGATATTATACAATCAACTTTCTTCTTTATAGTACATCATTTTGCATCTTTTTACATTGAAACTATCAATGGGGGATCCCTGGGTGGCGCAGCGGTTTGGTGCCTGCCTTTGGCCCAGGGCGCGATCCTGGAGACCCGGGATCGAATCCCACGTCGGGCTCCCGGTGCATGGAGCCTGCTTCTCCCTCTGCCTGTGTCTCTGCCTCTCTCTCTCTCTCTCTCTGTGTGTGACTGTCATAAATAAATAAAAAAATATATATATATATATAAAAAAGAAACTATCAATGGCTTTACATTTAGTTACCTGTAAAGACCAAAACGTTGAGCCTTACTTAAGTATCTAGTCTGACAAATTCTGTTTAACTGGAATATGTAGTGTGTTTACATTTAAGATTATAATATACTTGGGTTTAAGTCTATCATACTGTTTGTTTTGTATTTGCCTTCTTTGTTCCTTTATTTCTCCTGTATCAAATTTTGGGGGATGGGGTTAATTGGACATACTTTGAAATACTATTCTATTCCTTCTACTTATGTTTAAAATACTTCATGTTCATGTGTGGGAAATATCGGAAAGGGAGACAGAACATAAAGACTCCTAACTCTGGGAAACGAACTAGGGGTGATGGAAGGGGAGGAGGGCGGAGGGTGGGGGTGAATGGGTGATGGGCGCTGAGGGAGGCACTTGACAGGATGAGCACTGGGTGTTATTCTGTATGTTGGTAAATTGAACACCAATAAAAAATAAATTTATTATTAAAAAATAAAAATAAAATAAAATACTTCATGTTCATATAAGTACCTCTAGGATTATATATCCCTAATTTATCACAATCTTTCTTGAATTAATGTTATAATATTCTTCTGTTTTACATCAAGTGACATAACAGTTCAGTTCCATTTACTGTCCTTCATGCTATTTTTACATGTATTTTATTAAAATACATGTACATGTATTTTGTGTGGTTTTTGGGGGGGTTGTGTTTTTTTTATTGGAGTTCAATTTGCCAACATATAGCTTATCACCCAGTGCTCATCCCATCACATTACCCCCTCAGTGCCCATCACCCAGTCACCCCAACCCCCTGCCCACCTCCCTTTCTACCACCCCTTGTTCATTTCCCAGAGTTAGGAGTCTCTCATGTTCTGTCACCCTCACTGATATTTCCCACTCATTTTCTCTCCTTTCCCCTTTACTCCCTTTCACTATTTTTTTATATTCCTCAAAGATACAGATTCAGTGAAAGGCTGGAACACCTGCACCCAATGTTTATAGCAGCAATGTCCACAATAGCCAAACTGGGAGGAGCCTCGGTGTCCATCGAAAGATGAATGGATAAAGAAGCTGTGGTCTATATATACAATGGAATATTACTCAGCCATTAGAAACAACAAATACCCACCATTTGCTTCGAGGTGGATGGAACTGAAGGGTATTATGCTGAGTGAAGTAAGTCAATCCGAGAAGGACAAACATTATATGGTCTCATTCACTTACATATATTTTGTATGCATTATATACTTTGAAAACTATTTTAATTAAACTACTTTATAGAAAAAAAACTAAAGAATTTAATAAAAGAAAACTATTTAATGCACACATTTACTATTTTCAGTGCTCTTCTTTCCTACCTGTAGATCTAAATTTTCATATAATATTTCTCTTCAACATGAAGAACTTCCTTTAGCATTTTTGTAGTATAAATTTGTTGGAAAAAAATTTTCTCAGCTTTTATCTGAAAATATTCTTACTTAAAATGTATTTTTGATTAAAAAAATTTTGCTAGCTATAGAATTCTAGATTGACAGTATTATTTTTCCTTTTAGCACTTTAAATATATTGACCTTTTATTTTTTGACCCTATTTTTTTATGAAAATCAGTCATCATTATTACCATATATGTATCTTTTTCCAGAAACTTTGGTTACATTTATTTCTTTATATTTAGTTTCCATCAGTTTGACTTTGTGTCAATGTATAATTTTCTTTGTATTGATTTTGCTTGTGACTCTGAATATCCTGGGTCTGTGGGTTAATTTTATAATTTTGTGATAAAATTTCAAAAATGTTTTTAATTATTTCACCAAGTATTTTTCTGACCCATTCTTCTCCTTCTGGGACTTCAATCACCTAAGTGTAAGACTACTTGATAGAGACCCAAATATCATTCCTTTTTTTTTTTTCATTCCATTTTTTTAAACCCTTTTTTCTCTGTTTCTATTAACTGGTTAATAGAATACTGGATAATTTTTATTGATTTGATTTTCAAGTTCTTGATCCTTCCTTTTGCATTGTCCAGTCTGATGTTATTCCCAACAATGATTTTACTTCAGCTATATTTTCAGATCTAGAATTTAATTCTTTTATGCAATTACTAAATTTCCCCTTAAATCCCCATATCCTCATGAGGTAATCAGGAGAACCACTGGATCTGGGCAATCAGGGGCTCCTCACCTCCTTCCTTGTCCTTGAGATGTATGTTCTGCCTGCCATTCTCAAACTGGGAGCTGTTCCAAGGACATACCCTTGATATGTACAATAATTTTCCAGTGTATAAGTAGACATTGTAAATGATATATTGAAAAATCTCTGGCCCTGTTATCTTGCTTTGAGGAGTTCTTAGTTTTTGTTGAGCAGGTATAGTTAACTTATTGATGGGTCGACCATTTTAAGAGGTTTAACTTTAGGCTTTCAGATTTTATTATTTCATTTTTTCTCTTGTTCCAAGAACAAAGCCCTTAGAATGTGGATGTACTATTAAGGCACAGATTTTCTGAAGGTTTAAAGTCTCAGGTGTTACCAATTGTTCTCAACCTAGGAAGACAGAGTTTGATATTTTAGTTTCACTAACAACAGGAAATTGCTGATATCAGGGATGCTATCCTATTTAACCTATTGTACAGTTACTTTCTTAGTTGCAGTCTCTCTGACCTTGTAATACAGGAAAAATTATACCTGGTGACCAGGATCACTACACACACTCTTCCTTCATTCTTGTCCAGCTGGTTCATCATAACATGTACTGCTCTATTGTCTCATCTTCTCCTTAGGGCCACCTGTCCTCCTCACTCAAGGGTTTACTTTAGTGTGTTTTAGTTTCTTTGTCCTTTCTGATATCCACTATTTAAGCATTCTCCCAGAAGGGTTAGAGGTTCAAGCCTCTCTAATGACACTGCTTTTCTCTATCTTATAACTCCAGTAGGCCTGGGGGCCAACATTCTACCCTATTCAGATGACTGATTAGATGGGATTAAGCAAGTTATTGCTATTAAAATGCTTTGAAGCAATGAATAGATGTAAAATAATTGCCTGGACCATCTGAAGAGTCTGAAGACATAAAAAAAAAAAGTCTGAAGACAGACACTAAATGTTTGGTGGCTAGAAACAGGAGAATGTCTATGTGAAGTGGGTCAGGACAATCCATTAAGTTTTTCTAAGAAATAGAGACAGTTGTTGGTCTTAAGATTGGTATGCAGAACCTGAGCCACCCTAGAATACAAGTCAGAAGAGGAAAAGACAGCAAAGAAGGGAAGCAACTGATGAACTAAGAATCCGTAATTTTATTATGTTAATACAGTATCTCTCAACTGGAACTCAGACTTCCGGGATTCTTGGTAGGGGAAATAAGAGGTACACCACATTTATAACTTCTACAATTTTCTTTGCATGTAAGTTATCTCCTTCTAGAAGCAAATATTATATTTCTCCACCTACATTGTTCTAAGGTATACCCTGGTTTGGAAGTGCTGAAATAGATCTTTTTTTTTTAATTTTTATTTATTTATGATAGTCACAGAGAGAGAGAGAGAGAGAGGCAGAGACACAGGCAGAGGGAGAAGCAGGCTCCATGCACCGGGAGCCCGATGTGGGATTCGATCCCAGGTCTCCAGGATCGTGCCCTGGGCCAAAGGCAGGCGCCAAACCGCTGCGCCACCCAGGGATCCCTGAAATAGATCTTGAAGAGAGCTAGAAACTTCTTGCAAAGCACCGGCTTCAAATAAGGTCACATCATGATTCCCAGGAAGAGAAACCGTCCTTTTCTTGCTAGGGGAAAAGAAGTGCTTCTGCCAGCCTGGAAAGTTAAGAAAATATTGAAGATACAGTAGTTTCAGGTTCATCCACTGAAATGCCTCTTTTTGGCTCGTAAGGTCCAATACTTTTTGTATTAGGAAATTTACCTTGGTGTAGATGACTTATTGAAACTCTACATTCAGTCATCTTTATATTTCTGCCAGCCTTAAAATCCAATCCTGGGTCTTATTTTCAGTAGTCTGTATTCTGGCTGCAGGAAATTAGAGTCCCTTTTAAAGCTACCATAGAGGACCTCTGCCTTTTACTGGTCTAGGCCAGAAATAAGATTTTTTTTAACTCCAATTTTCTGCATAGGTGGGACATAGTCTTCTTAGCCTAAAGATTAGGAGCAGGAGCTTTAGATACATGTACAAAGACTTTTTTAAAACTAATGACAAAATCTAAAAACATGTATATATATATATAAATCTGATAATCTAAACTGGGCAAACTAGTAGCGAAGCTTTCTAGAAGTCACCTTAGGACTCCACCTGTGTCAGGCTCAGATATTTCAGTAGTTATCAGGTCTGCAGAGCAGAGGAAAACATTACTGGTGGAACATGCTGGGATGTCTGTATCCTGAAGGTAAAATAGTAGAGACACAGACTACCCCAGATCTCTTCTAGCTCTTAATGTCAGTGGAGCCATGGAATGTAAGAATGGTTGTGCATGGTGAAAGCAAAAAAAATGAAAGAAGTTTCCAAGTTCAGCATTGCTGTTGAGAAAAGGTAAAAATGACAAAGCCAAGGGACCCCTTCAATCATAGATTGGATGTCTAATATCCAAGCTTAATTCTGCTAACCCTCTGAATAGGACTTTTCCAGCTTTGAGGCCTGTATACAACATTTTTTGCTTTAACTGCTTGTGATCCTGAACACTCATGTCAGCTGAGGGTTTCTAATAGAGGGTTTCTTTTTTTTTTTTTTTTGAGGGTTTCTTTTTTTAAGATTTTATTTATTTATTCATGAGAGACACACACGGCGGGGGGTGCAGAGACACAGGCAGAGGGAGAAGCAGGCTCCATGCAGGGAGCCCAACGCAGGACTTGATCCCGGGACCCCAGGATCACGCCCTGGGCCTAAGGCAGGCGCTAAACCGCTGAGCCACCCAGGGATCCCCTAATAGAGAGTTTCTAATAGAGATCAGAACCTTCCTATTATTGGTTTAGAGGGTACAAAGGGCAGAGGGGCCTGGATAAGAGTTCTTCAATACAAGATTTGCAGACCTGATGAGAAACTTTGTCATGTAGCACAAGCTATCTTTTTAAACGACCTCTTCTTCAAAAGTAGCCCGTCAAACTAGACTTACTGAAGCCTTTGGTAGCTACTACTAGACACAATATTCCAAAATGATAACTAAACTTGTCGTTTGTTATCCTTGTTTCTTGACCTCTGTGGGCAGGATCTGTGACCTTCAGACATATAGGGTTGGTAGTGGCCTCCTCCTAGTTACTGATAAGCACAGGGATCTGAGTTCCTTAGAATCTATGCTACAGTGGCCACATAAATACATCTAATAGGGGAAATGACCTTCCAGCTGGAACTGCATGTATTGGTTTCACAGCTCCGCACCCTGCCTCCTGCCTCTGAGTTCCTCATTCTCTCTTAGTTCATTAAAATAATACATAGAAATGACGACAATCATTAAATTACCAATTATCTGAATGGCTATGGATAGAAGCAAGAAGTTCCAAATAGCTCTATTATGGCTTTTTCCATTAAATTTGAGTGGTGGTTTTCCACCAGGAATATCCCTATTTCAGTTCTCCATGAAATGTTTGGTTATTTTAGAGCTGAACAGGCCAAGGGCAATGCTAGTGCTGAAGTGGGACACCCTTCAGTTTATGGGTAAAATTTCTTCTGGAAATTTGCAAACAGCTTTGGGAAAATCTCCACAAAAAACTTAAGCTCCTCTCTGAGCAGTATTCTTGGAAACAACCTTCTTGATCATGGGATATAGAGTCAGACCTTATCTCCAAGGCCTCTGACATCCATCCTCACCTCATTCCATCACAGTTTACTAACTGCTCATTATCCCCCAGAGGCCTGAGACATTCAGATCTTTTAGTCTTTTCTTTTCCTGAGGATTAGCCATCAATTTCTTTTGTCATTTGTCTTCCCTACTCATTTATTCAACAATATATATTAATCATCTATTATATGGTAGGCACTGCTCTTGGACCTAGGGATACATCAGTGAAAAGAATAGTCCCCAAACTTCTGGCTTCATGGAATTTATAATCTAGCAGATCCACCTACCTTGGAAGTGATTGGGCTATTCCACTTTTATGATTTTTGGGGGTTTTTTGTTTGTTTAAATTCAATGAGCCAACATGTAGTACATACTTAGTTTCCTATGTAGTATTCAATAATTCATCAGTTGCTTATAATACCCAGTGTTCATCACGTCACATGCCACCTTTACCATTGGTGCTTGAGAAACCAGTGCTATCCAGAAGTTCTACTGAGCAGCTTTCCTAGGTTTAACAGTACCAAAATTCAAGCTCAAAGCAGAGACAAAAAAAAAAAAAAAAAAAAAAAAAAAGCAGAGACGCACCTGAAGAAAATTAAGAGGAAACTATAGCTCCCCAGGCAGCACATTAGTGCTAGATAAATCAGCATATGCAGTATCATCCTGTGTGTTTCCCACTATCCACCCCCACCCTTTGTCTATTTCTTGATTTGTGAGCTGGTTAATATTGATTTTGGGAGAAAGCCAGTGTTAGGGTGAATATAGTTTACTTCTACCTAACAATATATATAATAGGAATATAGTTCTTCCATTTGCTTCAACGTGGATGAAACTGGAGGGTATTATGCTGAGTGAAATAAGTCAATCAGAGAAGGACAAAGATTATATGTTCTCATTCATTTGGGGAATATAAATAATAGTGAAAGGGAATAGAAGGGAAGGGAGAAGAAATGTGTAGGAAATATCAGAAAGGGAGACAGAACATAAAGACTCCTAACTCTGAAAAATGAACTAGGGGTGGTGGAAGGGGAGGAGGGCGGGGGGTGGGGGTGAGTGGGTGACAGGCACTGAGGGGGGCACTTGACAGGATGAGCACTGGGTGGTATTATGTATGTTGGCAAATTGAACACCAATAAAAAAATTTATTATTAAAAAATAAAGAATATAGTTCTGCTGTAGGCTTAAAATGAAATGGGGAGAAGGGAATCCAGTGGGGAAAAGGAGAGAGGTGCCTGCACAAATGGGTACACACACATATCCTCTCAGTTGCTATGGCTAAGTCCCCAAAAAGGGGATATCACTGTATTTAAGTCTGAAATAGTTTGGCTCTAATCAGACAGAGCAATAAGTGTTTTATTTATTTTTTTTATTTATTTATGATAGTCACAGAGAGAGAGAGAGAGGCAGAGACATAGGCAGAGGGAGAAGCAGGCTCCATGCACCGGGAGCCCGACGTGGGATTCCATCCCAGGTCTCCAGGATCGCGCCCTGGGCCAAAGGCAGGCGCCAAACCTCTGCGCCACCCAGGGATCCCCTATTTTTTGAGATTTTTTTAATAGAATAATTTTTTATTCATGTTCAATTTACCAACATACAGAATAACACCCAGTGCTCATCCCGTCATGTGTCCCCCTCAGTGCCCGGCACCCACTCACCCCCACCCCCGCCCTCCACCCCTTCCACCATCCCTAGTTCGTTTACCAGAGTTAGGAGTCTTTATGTTCTGTCTCCTTTTCTGATATTTCCCACACATTTCTTCTCCCTTCCCTTATATTCCCTTTCACTATTATTTCTATTCCCCAAATGAATGAGAACATACACTGTCCTTCTCCGATTGACTTACTTCACTCAACATAATACTCTCCAGTTCCATCCACGTTAAAGCAAATGGTGGGTATTTCTCGTTTCTAATGGGTGAGTAATATTCCATTGTATACATAAACCACATCTTATTTATCCATTCATCTTTCCATGGACAACGGGGCTGCTTCCACAGTTTGGCTATTGTGGACATTGCTGCTAGAAACATCGGGGTGCAGGTGTCCTGGCGTTTCATTGCATCTGCATCTTTGGGGTAAATCCACAACAGTGCAATTGCTGGGTTGTAGGGCAGGTCTATTTTTAACTCTTTGAGGAACCTCCACACAGTTTTTCAGAGTGGCTGCACCAGTTCACATTCCCACCAACAGTGTAAGAGGGTTCCCTTTTCTCTGCATCCTCTCCAACATTTGTGGTTTCCTGCCTTGTTAATTTTCCCCATTCTCCCTGGTGTGAGGTGGTATCTCATTGTGGTTTTGATTTGTATTTCCCTGATGGCAAGTGATGCAGAGCATTTTCTCATGTGTGTGTTGGCCATGTCTATGTCTTCCTCTGTGAGATTTCTCTTCATGTCTTTTGCCCATTTCATGATTGGATTGTTTGTTTCTTTGGTGTTGAGTTTAAGAAGTTCTTTATAGATCTTGGAAACTAACCCTTTATCTGATATGTCATTTGCAAATATTTTCTCCCATTCTGTAGGTTGTCTTTTAGTTTTGATGACTGTATCCTTTGCTGTGCAAAAGCTTCTTATCTTGATGAAGTCCCAATAGTTCATTTTTGCTTTTGTTTCTTTTGCCTTCGTGGATGTATCTTGCAAGAAGTTACTGTGGCCAAGTTCAAAAAGGGTGTTGCCTGTGTTCTCCTCTAGGATTTTGATGGAATCTTGTCTCACATTTAGATCTTTCATCCATTTTGAGTTTATCTTTGTGTAGGTGCAAGAGAGAGGTCTAGTTTCATTCTTCTGCATGTGGATGTCCAATTTTCCCAGCACCATTTATTGAAGAGACTGTCTTTATTCCAATGGATAGTCTTTCCTCTTTTATAGAATATTAGCTGACCATAAAGTTCAGGGTCCACTTCTGGGTTCTCTATTCTGTTCCATTGATCTATGTGTCTGTTTTTGTGCCAGTACCACACTGTCTTGATGACCACAGCTTTGTAGTACAACCTGAAATCTGGCATTGTGATGCCCCCAGATATGGTTTTCTTTTGTAAAATTCCCCTGGCTATTCGGGGTCTTTTCTGATTCCACACAAATCTTAAAATAATTTGTTCTAAATCTCTGAAGAAAGTCCATGGTATTTTGTTAGGGATTGCATTAAACGTGTAAACTGCCGTGGGTAACATTGACATTTTCAAAATATTAATTCTGCCAATCCATGAGCATGGGATATTTTTCCATCTCTTTGTGTCTTCCTCGATTTCCTTCAGAAGTGTTCTATAGTTTTTAGGGTATAGATCCTTTACCTCTTTGGTTAGGTTTATTCCTAGGTATCTTATGCTTTTGGTGCAATTGTAAATGGGATTGACTCCTTAATTTCTCTTTCTTCAGTCTCAGTGTATAGAAATGCCATTGATTTCTTGGCATTGATTTTGTATCCTGCCACACTACCAAATTGCTGCATGAGTTCTAGCAATCTTGGGGTGGAGGCTTTTGGGTTTTCTATGTAGAGTATCATGTCATCGGCAAAGAGGGAGAGTTTGACTTCTTCTTTGCCAATTTGAATGCCTATATTGTCTTTTTGTTGTATGATTGCTGAGGACTTCCAATACTATGTTGAATAGCAGTGGTGAGTGTGCACTTACCTGTCTTGTTCCTGATCTTAGGGGAAAGGCTCCCAGTGCTTCCCCATTGAGAATGATATTTGCTGTGGGCTTTTCGTAGATGTCAAGGAAAGTTCCCTCTATCCCTACACTCTGAAGAGTTTTGATCAGGGATGGATGCTGTATTTTGTCAAATGCTTTCTCTGCATCTAATGAGAGGATCATATGGTTCTTGGTTTTTCTCTTGCTGATATGATGAATCACATTGATTGTTTTACGAGTGTTGAACCAGCCTTGTGTCCCGGGGATAAATCCTACTTGGTCATGGTGAATAATTTTCTTAATTTGCTGTGGGACCCTATTGGCTAGTATCTTGTTGAGAATTTTTGCATCAATGTTCATCAGGGATATTGGTCTGTAATTCTCCTTTTTGGTGGGGTCTTTGTCTGGTTTTGGAATTAAGGTGATGCTGGCCTCATAGAATGAATTTGGAAGTACTCCATCTGTTTCTATCTTTTCAAACAGCTTTAGTAGTATAGGTATGATTTCTTCTTTAAACGTTTGATAAAATTCCCCTGGGAAGCCATCTGGCCCTGGACTCTTGTGTCTTGGGAGGTTTTTGATGGCTGCTTCAATTTCCTCCCTGGTTATTGGCCTGTTCAGGTTTTCTATTTCTTCCTGTTCCAGTTTTGGTAGTTTGTGGCTTTCCAGGAATGTGTCCATTTCTCCTAGATTGCCTAATTTATTGGCGTATAGCTGTTCATAATATGTTTTTTAAATCCTTTGTATTTCCTTGGTGTTGGTAGTGATCTCTCCTTTCTTATTCATGATTTTATTAATTTGAGTCTCCTCTCTCTTTTTTTAATAAGGTTGGCTAATGATTTATCTATCTTATTAATTCTTTCAAAGAACCAACTCCTGGTTCTGTTGATCTGTTCCACAGTTCTTCTGGTCTCGATTTCGTTGAGTTCTGCTCGAATTTTAATTAACTCTCTTCTTCTGCTGGGTGTGGGGTCCATCTGCTGTTTTTCTCTAGCTCCTTTATGTGTAAGGTTAGCTTTTGTATTTGAGTTCTTTCCAGTTTTTGAATGGATGCTTGTATTGCAATGTATTTCCCTCTTAGGACTGCTTTTATGGATCCCAAAGATTTTGAACGGTTGTATCTTCATTCTCATTAGTTTCTGTGAATCTTTTTAATTCTTCCTTAATTTCCTGGTTGACCCTTTCATCTTTTAGCAGGATGGTCCTTAACCTCCACGTGTTTGAGGTCCTTCCAAACTTCTTGTTGTGATTTAGTTCTAATTTCAAGGCATTATTGTCTGAGAATATGCAGGGGATGATCCCAATCTTTTGGTATCGGTTCAGTCCCGATTTGTGACCCAGTATGTGGTCTATTCTGGAGAAAGTTCCTTGTGCACTTGAGAAGAATGTGTATTCAGTTGAGTTTGGATGTAAAGTTCTGTAGATATCTGTGAAATCCATCTGTCCAGTGTATCATTTAAAGCTCTCGTTTCTTTGGAGATGTTGTGCTTAGAAGACCTATCGAGGGTAGAAAGAGCTAGATTGAAGTCAGCAAGTATAAGTGTATTATTATCTAAGTATTTCTTCACTTTGGTTATTAATTGGTTTAAATATTTGGCAGCTCCCAAATTCGGGGCATATATATTGAGGATTATTAAGTCCTCCTGTTGGATAGATCCTTTAAGTATGGGATAGTGTCCCTCTTCATCTCTCACTACAGTCCTCGGGGTAAATTTTAGTTTATCTGATATAAGGATGGCTACCCCTGCTTTCTTTTGAGGACCATTTGAATGGTAAATGGTTCTCCAACCTTTTATTTTCAGGCTGTAGGTGTCCTTCTGTCTAAAATGAGTCTCTTGTAGACAGCAAATAGATGGGTCCTGCTTTTTTATCCAGTCTGAAACCCTGCACCTTTTGATGGGATCATTAAGCCCGTTCACGTTCAGAGTTACTATTGAAAGATACGAGTTTAGTGTCATCATGATATCTCTTCAGTCCTTGTTTTTGTGGATTGTTCCACTGAACTTCTTCTTAAAGGGGAATTTTAAGAGTCCTCCTTAAAATTTCTTGCAGAGCTGGTTTGGAGGTCACATATTCTTTCAGTTCCTGCCAGTCTTGGAAGCTCTTTATCTCTCCTTCCATTTTGAATGAGAGCCTTGCTGGATAAAGTATTCTTGGTTGCATGGTCTTTTCATTTAGGACTCTGAATATATCCTGCCAGCCCTTTCTGGCCTGCCAGGTCTCTGTGGAGAGGTCTGCTGTTACCCTAATACTCCTCCCCATAAAAGTCAGGGATTTCTTGTCTCTTGCTGCTTTAAGAATCTTGTCTTTATCTTTGGAATTTGCAAGCTTCACAAGCTTCACTATTAAATGTCGTGGTGTTGAACGGTTTTTATTGATTTTAGGTTGGATCTCTCTATTTCCTGGATCTGAATGCCTGTTTCCCTTCCCAGATTAGGAAAGTTTTCAGCTAGGATTTGTTCAAATACATATTCTGGCCCTCTGTCCCTTTCGGCGTCCTCGGGAACCCCAATTAAACGTAGGTTTTTTTCTTCCTCAGGCTGTGTTTATTTCCTTTAATCTGTCTTCATGGTCTTTTAATTGTCTGTCTCTTTTTTCCTCAGTTTCCCTCTTTGCCGTCAACTTGTCTTCTATGTCACTCACTCGTTCTTTCACCTAGTTAACCCTCGTCGTTAGGACTTCTAGTTTGGATTGCATCTCATTCATTTGATTTTTAATTTCTGCCTGATTGGATCTAAATTCTGCAGTCATGAAGTCTCTTGAGTCCTTTATGCTTTTTTCTAGAGCCACCAGTAGCTGTATAATAGTGCTTCTGAATTGGCTTTCTGACATTGAATTGTAATCCAGATTTTGTAACTCTGTGGGAGAGAGGACTGTTTCTGATTCTTTCTTTTGAGGTGAGGTTTTCCTTCTAGTCATTTTGCTCAGTGCAGAGTGGCCAAAAACAAGTTGTATTGGGAAAAGGAGAAAAAGAAAGAGAGAGAAGGAAAGAAAGGAGAAAAAGAAAAAAGAAAAAAGGAAGAAAAAAAGGTAAAAAGAGAAAGAAAAAGAAAGAAAGGTGAAAGAAAGGGTGGGGGAAGCAATCAGAAATCAAAAAGAAAAAAAAAAACATGGGGGAGTATCTTCTGATTCTGTATACTTTAAGTCCCTTGACTTCCCCTGGACCTTGTCCGTCTAGCTGGTCTTCTGGGGGAGGGGCCTGTTGTGCTGATTTTCAGGTGTCAGCACTTGGGGGAGCTGCTCTGCCCGTTGCCTGGTGCAGGGCTCATTGGGGATTGTTTACCCCGTGAGGCCCCAGTAGGAACCACCGCAGTGGCGGGGCCAGCTCTGGAGCCCTGGAGTCAGCTCCCTCAGTAACTCCAGAGCTCTCCGTCTGCAGGGCCTGGAGGCTCCGGGGCGGGGCCGCTGATCTGCTCAGCTCGGGGCAGGAGCGTCCTTGCTGTCCTGGGCCCTCCCGGCCTCTGCCTGTCCCGGGGGAGGCTGGATCCTGGGCTGTGTCCCGGCGCCCTGTGCTCTGGGGCCTGCGCTGTTGGATTCGTGCTCCCGCCCCGCAGCCCCCTCCGCGGAGCCGCCCCCGAGCCCTCCGAGCTGCTCCGGGTCCCGCCGTGCGCGCTGCAGCCCTTAGGGAGCTCCGCACTCTCCTGCCTGAGCCGCAAGTGTCTGTTAGTGTCCCCGGGAGCCCGAGGGCATCCCCGCCCTCCTGGGTCCTGCTCCACCTCCCTGGAGCCCCTTTCCGCCCGGGAAGGTTCGTGCAGCTCCTGCTTCTCCGGGACGGGGCTCTCCTGTCCTGGGGACACTCGCCCCGGCCTCAGCCTGGCTCCTCGCGGGGCCCCTCCCCCTTGGAGGCCTTTGTTTCTTTATTTCTTTTTTTCCGGTCTTCCTACCTTTATAGAAGCGCGAACTCTTCTCACTGTAGCATTCCAGCTGTTCTCTCTTTAAATCTCAGGCCGAATTTGTAGATTTTCAGGATGATTTGAAGGTTATCTAGGTAATTTGGTGGGGACAGGTGATTTGGGGACCCTACTCTTCCGCCATCTTGTCCCCCCTCTGCAATGAGTGTTTTTTAAGGTGATACTTAAATATACTTTTCAATGGTCTCAATTCCTCAAAATTATAATTATAGAAGCTGATGGTGCCTCACAAAGGCTCAACAGTAAAACCTGAATCATTCAAACCTTAAGAATTAACTCTCCATCACTAATTCTCCCCAGCTCCAAGAACCAGATTGCCCCCAGAGAAGTCTTTTGCCTCTGGATCCTTCTCTTCTTCTAGGAGACGTCAACCCTCTTCCGTTTGAAGCGCTTTAGGAGGCCCTGACGTATCTGTTTAGACTTGATGCAGTAAACAATAGGGTTCATGAAAGGTGGGACCAAGAAGTGCAGGTTGGCCATGAGCACTGCCAGAGCAGGGTAGTTGTGCTTCTCTACCCGGTGCAACACAGATAGCCCTAGTTTGGGCAAATAAAAGATGAGAACAATGCAGAGATGTGAGACACACGTGTTAAGTGCCTTGAGCCTTTCCCCAGGTGATGCAATGCTCACCACTGTTCGTAGGATCAGGGCATATGAGAGCACAATGAGGAAGGAGTCAAGGCCTAGTGAGAAGAGAATGGAGACTAGGCCAACCAAGCTGTTTATCTGGGTGTCTGAGCAGGCCAGTCCCACAAGGTCACAGTGCAGGCAGTAGCAGTGAGAGAGTACGCTGATCTGGGGAAAAAGCAGACGTCGCAGGAGGATGGGTCCTGGGAGATTGAGCAAGACAGCCCTCACAAGGATGGCAGCCCCCATTCTGGCCATGGCTGAGTGAGTCAGAATTGTGGCATAGTGCAGAGGTTCCCGGATGGCAACAAAACGATCAAAGGCCATGGCCAGTAGCACACCAGATTCCACATAGGTGAAGGCATGGATGAAGAACATTTGTGCTGCACAGATATCAAAGGGAAGCTCACGAGCATTCAGCCAGAAGAGCCACATCATCGTGGGAAAGGTAGAGGCACTGAGTCCCAGATCAGAGGCTGCCAACATAGATAGGAAAAAATACATGGGTTCATGTAAGGCTGGATCTGTACGAATCAGGAGAAGGATGATACTGTTACCCAGGATGGAAACCACACAGGTGAGGTTGACAGGGATGGAAACCCAATGATGAGAGGCTTCCAGGCCTGGAAAGCCAGTGAGGAGAAACGTAGAGTGACCAGAAGTGCTGGTGTTGCAGGAGAACATAGTGATTCCAGGAGGGAGTTGTCCACTCTGCATGTAAGAGAATAGGCAATCCATTCATTTGATCATCACTTATAAAGTCCCTACTAAGTGTGGGATGGAAAGGAAGGCCTGCCCTACAATCCTTTCTTAGGCCATTAAAGAAACCTCATTCCCCTTAGAAGCCCCAATCCCTTCATGGCTAATTTAGGTGACAATGAATACATTTTAAGAGTTGATCTCTGCTTACTACTTTAGCCACTCAGTATCTTTTCTTGGGCCTAAACAACTGTCTTTATTCACTTAACCTATACCCAAAGGCCTATCTCCTGGGTGCCTTCTCAGATTAAATAATGAAGTAAAGAGAATAATTTTCTGTCAAAATTTAGGGTGGTATTATGAATAAGCACTTACAACTCCATTTTTATTTATTCTTAGAGACAAGTTTTCCACAGCCTGGCCTATTAACAAATACACTAGATAGTACATATTCAAACAAAGGATGTATTTTCAAAAACTTCATCTGAGGAAGCAGATTGGTTTTTCTTCTACTGCTGTTATCAAATCAACATTTTCTGTATTTCTTCTCAGGAAATGCCTTTGGGGCCCCAAATAGGTTCTTTTGAATATATGCAATAGTGACAAATTTCTCTCCTGTTGAAGATGGGTTGGCTTAGAGGAAATATCCAAGAGTTCTTCAAGCTAAGTTTGATAAACAAGATGGGAACTCAGATGATTCACTTTTGTTAAATTGCCATCTTCCCCAGCCCCATTTCCATCTCTTGCTGCTTGAAGCTTGTACATATTCTTCTGACTCTGCCCTTGAGACGGTCCTGTAGACATGGACTCAACGGGAAGACACTGTGCTCTGAAATATCTTTTTCAGCCCTCCTACCACAAAAAAATATTCTGACAGCCCCAAGTACTTTGAAGTTCTTAGTGTAGACAGAAAGGTGAGGCTGACCTGCCTGACGGTAACCTCCTGGAGTTAGGGCAGCTGAGCTTCCAGAGCCCCAGGATTAATAATGTTAAGCAGGGGCCCAGAGTGTGCTGTGTAAGTTCCTCTAATCCCATAACTTCACATTGTACCTTCAGGCTCTCCAGTTTCCCCAGCTTCTCTCCTCAGCAATAACTCTGCATCTCCATGGGTCTATAAACTACGTTCACAATGGTTTGCATTATAAATTGAGTCTCCCACAGAACATTAAACTGTAATTCTCCTACTTTATCCCCAAAATTCACCCTCTAATATTGTCAGACATTCCTCCCATTCCAGTTATCCATGAAATCGCCAGGAAAAAATAAAACAAAAAACCTAGTACACCTTTTCACCCCATATCCTATTCCCAAAATCAATTTTATTTGACACTCCCCTCTTCCAGTGAAACTACAAATTGTCATCATTTCTATAGATATTATAACAACAGCCTCCTATTTTTTTCAGTCTTTCTGTATTGATACATTATCCAAACCTCCATTACAATTCTCAGATACTTAAGAAAAGGCAAGTATGGACATTTAAAGGAATACATACATAGGGAAGAAATGCAACTATCAGTTTTTTATAAGAGGATGTCTCCTATCATAACTTCCTTTAATGATCTCCTAGCCCCTGACTCTGCAGGATCATAAGTAAGATCTTTATACTGGGTGCAGAAGCGGAGAGATTTTGTCCATCCTGCATCTGGAGTTTATTCAATCACCTCTCCCCTAACCATTATAAACACCATTCATAAGACATCTTCCTATTCAGAAAATTTACTATATTAGATCATTCTTAGAATCTTTTTCATTGAAATATAAAATACACAAGAAAAGGCTACATATCATAAGATTTAATAATTGAATAATTCATAAAGATTGATGAATTTCCTCGAAGTGAACACACCTGTGTAGCAAGCACCCAGATCAAGAAATAGAACAATTGTCAGCGCCCCCCAAGAACCCTCTGGGACCC
This sequence comes from Canis lupus baileyi, assembly GCF_048164855.1. Lineage (NCBI taxonomy): Eukaryota > Metazoa > Chordata > Mammalia > Carnivora > Canidae > Canis > Canis lupus. The sequence continues at coordinate 24,924,833 of NC_132860.1, forward strand.
TTATGGTCACCCCATTCTCTCAATGATAACCACCTTTCTGACTTCTAATACCACAGAATATTTTGCCTGTTAGAACAGAATGTACACGGCATGATTCTATCTGCCTGCCTTCCTTCAATTTTGTCTATTTGTTGAAGGTATGAATAGATTACTTTTCTTACAAGCACTATCTTACTAAATTGGCTTTCTGTTCTATGCCAATCACTGTGCTAGGAAGTGGCCTATAGCAATGAACGCTCACATAAGGCAGACATATCCTAAAGGAATGTGCTTTTTTGTTCCAGTATGAGTGTATACGAATCCACCCATCAGTTTCTGATGATAATAAGAATAGTTGCTATTATTTATTGGCCATGTACCAGACACTGAGTAAGGATGTTCCCTACAATCATCATCATAAGATGAGTCTCAGGTTGACTAACTTGCTGCAAGACAAACATGTTGTAAAGGAATGATCCTGATCTCAGCTCAGCACTGATTCTCAAGGCCACGTGCTGGTAGATAGCTTATAAAACTCTTCCCAAACTGTAAGGCAAGACATGCATTATCTAAGGACCAGAGCCCAAATGGAAGGGCTTTTCTCTGTAAACAACTTGGTCTCTTCAGCAAAATAGCAGCTTAGAGCCTACCCAAAGCAATGTTTTCACTGGCTGTCTTTCCACATAGTGTTATTCTGTATGAACCTTCTGTACATAACAGTGAAATGACAACCACATGCCCACAACCACACCTGAAGAAAGGTCAGCATCTGACATCTCAGGTGCTTAGAAGCTTGGACATATCCTTTCTCTGATTCCTAGAAATCCCTACATTAGTGTACTAGAGTTACATCCCCTTTGCTCTACCCCATCTTTCCTTTTTTGGCAATGCTCCTTGCTTTCTTCTTTCTCCTTTCTTCATCTTTGGGGTTCTAAGTTTTTCCTTACAATATAATAGTAAAGCCCTATGACCCAGCAATTGCACTGCTGGGGATTTACCCCAAAGATACAGATGCAATGAAACGCCAGGACACTTGCACCCCGATGTTTATAGCAGCAATGTCCACAATAGCCAAACTGTGGAAGGAGCCTCAGTGTCCATCAAAAGGTGAATGGATAAAGAAGATGTGGTCTATGTATACAATGGAATATTACTCAGCCATTAGAAATGACAAATACCCACCATTTGATTCGACCTGGATGGAACTGGAGGGTATTATGCTGAGTGAAATAACTCAATCAGAGAAGGACAAACATTATATGGTCTCATTCATTTTGGGAATATAAAAAATAGTGAAAGGGAATAAAAGGGAAAGGAGAGAAAATGAGTGGGAAATATTAGAGAGGGTGACAGAACATAAAGACTCCTAACTCTGGGAAATGAACAAGGGGTAGTGGAAAGAGAGGTGGGCGGGGGGTTGGGGTGACTGGGTGACGGGCACTGAGGAGGGCACTTGATGGGATGAGCACTGGGTGTTATGCTATATGTTGGCAAATTGAATTCCAATAAAAAGAAATTTTAAAAAATAATAGTATAATATATACAATTATACTATAATATATAATATTATAATAATATAATATAATAGTAAAAGTCAGAAATAATACATTTGCTTTTTATAAATGCTCTATATACATATTGCTTTCTTAATCCTCCAACCCTATGGAGTATTTTTCCATTTTCTGATTTTAAAAAAAACTGGGGCTCAGAGAGGCTAGGTGCTTTACCAAGGCCATGAAACTAGGTAGATCTCAGATTTAAATACAAGCTGGGGGGCGGGGGGTGTGGGTGAGTGGGTGACGGGCACTGAGGGGGACACTTGACGGGATGAGCACTGGGTGTTATTCTGTATGTTGGTAAATTGAACACCAATAAAAAATAAATTTATTTAAAAAAATAATAAAAATAAAAAATAAATAAATCCAAGCTGGTCTAAAGACAAAGGCTGTTTGCTTAATTGCTTTATACAAGGAAGAACGGTTCTGGCACTTTATGGTTATTAGATCTTTGGCCCTCGAGACAATTTAAAGGCCAATCTTTCTGTCCCCTTTTTCCAACCACACTTCCTCAAAAGCAGATACAGAAGTGGGAGACTGGAGTGAGATCATCTACTAGAAGTGGTCCTCAGATCAATCTAGCCAGGCATCAATCCATGCTCCAATCCTGCCTAGTTTTTCCATCCTTTCCACAAGGATGGTCCCTGCATCCAGAGATGAGGAGTCACAAAGTCACCTTCCACAGTCCACATGCACCCAAGACCCAAGAATGCTGCAGCATCTGATACAGAGAGTCTACTCCCTCATCCCCCACTCCCATGCTGCAGGGGTGACAAGGAGTTCTCCAAAAAGTTATATTCTTGTCATAGGCAAAGGACAATAATGCCTCACAAAGTGTGAACACATGGTAGGCATTTATTAAAATGTAGTAACAAGCAGATTTCATATTTTATCTCATAAAGTCTCCTAGTGGCATCATCCCCCTTCTGGAGATGGAGAAATTGAGCCTGAAAGGTAAGGAAACTTGTCAAGGACCACATGAAGAGTCAGCAGAAGAGAAGACCAGCTTCAAGTTCCATCCATTTGACTCCAAAGCTCATGCAGCTGTCCATTCCTCAGAATCCTCACCTCTGAAATCTTTGACAGTAATATTTATCCCTTTATATCATTATAAAATAAGAGTACATGCAAAACATTTAGGACACTGTCTGGCACCTAATAAACACTTAAAAATAATAATGGATAATATTTGAGTATTTACCGCTTTGTGGGGTGAGTATAATCATCGTTCCCACTTTGCATATGTGAAAAATGAGCCACCAAAGTGGTTGGAAAACTACTTAAGATCATGAAGTAAGAAAGTGGATGAGCCTAGATTCAAATCTAAGCAATATGACTCCAGAACCCATATTCTTAAGCACAGCGTTATGCTACTACTTTGTGCTAGCTAGGGTGATTATTTGTGCCACAAATGTTCATCCCCAAAGATGAAATAGGACTACAGAAGTATGAGATCTCCTCGTTTACCACCCCTGCATCCTCTCTGACCACTTATAATGTGCATCAATCCTTGAACTTCCCCATAGAAAAGTTCTAAGTTTATAAGGGGCCAATTTTTTTTATTTTAACTATCCTATCCCTGTTTTGCATAGTGCATGGGTTTAATTATAGGCTCATGGTTTAGGAAGAGGACTTTTCAAAGTATTAATCTCCTGAGAAAGCAAAGGAGAAACATGATAAAACTATATCTGGAAATAAAAAAACAGGGAGACAAAAAGAGGGAAACAATGCAGAAGAGAACCTTCTGAGGATGGGGGAGGGGCAGAATTAAAGTACACTTTTTGTTCCTTTACAATCTTACTCATTCAGGTTCCAGAAGGCCATGAATAGTACAAAGACTTTGGCTACAGGCCATTTGGGAACAGACTTCCCTGATTAGAGAAAGACAAACTATGAGCCACTGAAAAATAAATGATCAGCTTAGAGAAGGTTAGAGACCCTTTTCCCCCAATCCAAAAGATTTCTATGGCAACCAGGTATCAATCCCCAGCACTCAAGGGGATGTAAGGCCTTAAGCCTCTGGATTTGCCAGTTTTGTCCTGGGACTGAAGAAGCCCCCTCCTGGGACCAAGAGGAAGGTAATGGAAAAATGGGCTTTAGTACTGTTGGACCCAAGTTTTCCCCAAGCCCATGATGCTGTTATGCTTCAGCCAAGATTAACTCTGTCCCTGCTCTGCTCAGAAATAAGCTTAGCATAAACCTGCCTGGACCACACACATTACATAGCAGTCACAGACTTTCTGCAGGGTCTCCAGCTCCCCAGAAATAACTCAGGCTCCTTCTGCCTCCAGTTGCTTTCTAGCTGTTTGAAGCTGCTATTCTGATCTATGAATGAATGGGAGATGTATGAGGAGATTTCCTACCCTCCATACATCATTCCTCCTCATACCACATATAAACAGAGATTCTGAGTTAACAGCTTTAATATAGGACTTAGATCCTGAAAGCTGCCAACAAAATTGCAGTGAAATCTGAGTGAAGGAAAAAATTGAAATTCCTCAAAAGGCTTTCATTTATATGTAGATTTAGGATCCATAGAGTAAAAAAAAATCCCTATTAAGTAAATCTGATTCTATCAGTATTAAAAAATATTTAAAGTGATTAAAAAAACAGATCCCCTTCAAATTTAACTACATGTATTGCCTCATTCTGAAAGTTGGCCATCAGAATCCTTGAATAGATTTGACTGATGAAGCCTGGTTATTTACAATGAGATGCCAATGTCTGGAATGGTGTGGGAGGATCTCTAGTATTAATTTAAATTTTAATGGTATTAAATTTAAAATGATAGAACCATCCTGGTATATAGGCCTGTTTGTATAAATCAGCACCCATGAATCTGTTAAAACCCAACCTTCTGTGATCTTCCCTCTAGAATCACTACATAAAGCTTAGAAATGTCTGCAAAAGTGATCTCTCCAACTTCCTTGAATGTCTTTACTAGAATAAATAATGTACATTCTATTAAAATCATATATCTCCTCACATTACCATTTCAGAGTTTGGGACAGGCTGGCATCTTACATGTATCTTATCTTGGAAGGGCAGTACGGAGTAGAAGTATATGCAATAGACCAGACTGCCTGGGTTTGACTCTTGTCTTTATACTACTGATTAGCCACATGACTATGGGCAAATGTCTTAACCTCTCTGTCCTAATGTTCTGACCTATAAAACATAATAAAAGTACTACTCTCATTGACTTTTTGGCAAGGTTAAATAAGTTCATCAGGAAATCATAATCTTTTCAATGTTAATTTTGATCATCTGTTACATAGCTGACTGCCTTCCTGACTTAGAATGAGATGGAAATTGACCCCTCCATACTGGCTCAAACTAGTCAGAATATGCTGTTTCAAGGGAGGTTTGGTCACACACCTGAACCCCAGGCTGAGGCAGAGTCCATCCCCTGTGCCTGTCTTTGCCCCAAAATCAAAGCTGCACACTAGGATGCAGGAAATCAGTCCAATTCAGCCTGTCCTACCAAGAAGCCTCTGCAGGTGAACCTGGGGATTTACCTATAGTTCATTTTGCCCAGATTTTGGCCAGTTAATTGAACATTGAGAAGGAGCAAGATTTCCTGTATCATGAGGTAACCATGTTGCTTAGCCCAGAACAGTAAGAAATGATCTAGCTCAAAAGATGGCATTGACTGATGTAAAAGGAACTCATTACAGATGCCCACCCAAGCCTATTATAAGAAAAGGAATCAGCAAAGGCCTTAAAGTAACACTCACCTCTCAGGATTTGGAAAGACCAGAGGGTTGTTGCCTGCCCTAAACGGAGACTGTTCAGTGCCACCCAAAGGCAGAAATGCTGATACAGGCTGACACCACAAGGTTCTGTACTCCACCTCCTCACTCTGGACCCCAGCTTTGACCCTCCAGTGCCAGGACTCACCATTGCTCCAGAGTGTGTGTCTCTTCTCATCTGTTTCTCTGTTTGTAAAAAGCATTTTTTTTTTTGGCTGTTTCAATAAAGACCAATATTTTTATAATCTTCATGGTAGAAGTAGGGGAATAACTGGTCTTCTGGGATCCAAGTGCAAATCCAAGGTATTTTCATACTTGAACTTTCTGAACCCCTTGAGTGCTGCCAGGCAGCTCTGGGACTTGGAAGGAAACATCAAGCAGTACATCCTGATGATTTTTCTTGGGGGGATTAGAAGAATACTAAGTTGCCCCATACAGAGCACCTGCCATTCCCAAAGAGCCATCCCCATGAATAGCCTGGTGACAGATGGAAGCAAGTGGGGATTAAGAGGATAGTTAGAGACCAGGACACACAACTGTCCTGCTGTAGCACCAGGGACCATGAGGAATGTCTATCTCTGGACAGAATAAGCATAAGTTCTTTCCAAATCCTGCCAAAGAGAAGCCAGATAGTGTAGCCAAAAAGATGTGCATGACTGCTTTATACGTGAGGAGCATGCTAGAGAGGAAAAAAGTTCTCTAACTTTTTGCCTGTACCTAGGGAATGAAGGTGGTTGAAAATGAAGCTGTAATGATGAAGCGATGTCTTTCCTCATAATACCTTTAGTGGTCATATATCAAGCATGATGTAGCAGAAAAGCTGAGATCTATTTCAAGTATCAATTGTGTGATAATAAGCAAATTAACCCCTTGAGCCTTTTATGCTTCACTTATAAACAAGGAAAAATAGTTATTTTGTGAGATTGTTAGAATTAGGCTAGCCTATAAAGGCACTCAGAAAAGGACTTGGCATATCACATAAGCTCCATATGAGCTCCTTTCCCTTCCAGTAGGAAATCGAGAAGAGGTTTCAGTAATGTCTGGACTCCCTTACCTTGCCCATTTACAGATCACATCTCTCCTACAACTTTGGGTGGGGTGGGGGGGCAGTTCAAATAAACTTTTTATTTGGGGATACATTTAGATTTACAGAAGATTTACAAAGATAGTGTAGTTTCTATATATCTTTCCCTTAGCTTCCTTAATGTTAACAACTCACATAAACATGGTACATTTGTCAGAACTAAGGAATTAATAATGGTACATTGCTATTAACTAAAGTCCAGATTTTATTTGGATTTTGACAGCTTTTCTATTAGTATCTATTTTTTGGTCCTGGATCCAGTGCAGGGACCCACACTGCAATTAGTCATCCTGTCTCCTTAGTTTCTTCTGGTCTGTGCAGTTTCTCAGTTTTTTTTTTCTTGGTTTTCATGACCTTGATATTCTTGAAAAATGAGTTATTTTGGTAAAAGTCAGAGGATTTAATTCACTAACTTCAGCCATCACCTCTTCCTTTCTCTCCAGCATGGAGAAGACAATGTAGAGGTAACAGGTTATGCTGCAGGATGTCCTGATTCCTCTTTATTCCATTCCAGGTTCCTGCATATTTGAAAACAGGACATTTCAAGGCTGTGTCTGAAGCCATTAGCGGTTCCTAAGGTTTTTCTGGTGGGTTTTCTAATTCGGAGGTCAAAATCTGTCCTCCATGGGCTGCACCCCAATACAACGCTTTCCCATACATATCACCCAACTCCTTTTATTCATCCAATGAAATTTTAGAAAATTTTCAGGTTCTTGTGTTTCAGGCTCTAAAAGGCAAAGAGATAATTTTTAATGGATTAACTATGTTGACATATGGACGTCTTTCTGATGAAACTATTTCTTTAGCTTTTCTAGCTTTGCATTCCAGGATGTGTTCTTTGCCTTAAAACTAGAAAATGCCAGATTCTCTCTCAAATCCGGGATGGGAGGGAAGATGATAAATGGAAGTAGATGGATGAAACCTAAGACAAATTCCATCTCTTCGTGAGAGACTGCTCCCTGTTCTATCCATTCTAAAATCTACATTATTCCCCAAATGAATGAGACCATATAATGTTTGTCCTTCTCCAGTTGATTTATTTCACTCAGCAGAATACCCTCCAGTTCCATCCACGTCAAAGCAAATGGTGGGTATTTGTCGTTTCTAATGGCTCAGTAATATTCCATTGTATACATAAACCACATCTTTATCCATTCATCTTTCGATGGACACTGAGGCTCCTTCCACAGTTTGGCTATTGTGGACATTGCTGCTAGAAACATCGGGGTGCAGGTGTCCTGCTGTTTCACTGCATCTGTATCTTTGGGGTTAATCCCCAACAGTGCAATTGCTGGATCGTAGGGCAGGTCTATTTTTAACTCTTTGAGGACCCTCCACACAGTTTTCCAGAGTGGCTGCACCAGTTCACATTCCCACCAACAGTGCAGGAGGGTTCCCCTTTCTCCGCATCCTCTCCAACATTTGTGGTTTCCTGCCTTGTTAATTTTCCCCATTCTCACTGGTGTGAGGTGGTATCTCATTGTGGTTTTGATTTGTATTTCCTGGTCTCATTCATTTGGGGAATATAAAAAACAGTGAAAAGGAATAAGGGGGAAAGGAGAAAAAATGAGTGGGAAATATCAGAAAGGAAGACAGAATATGAAAGACTCCTAACTCTGGGAAACGAGCTAGGGGTGGTGGAAGGGGAGGTGGGCGGGGGTGGGGGTGACTGGGTGACGGGCACTGAGGGGGGCACTTGATGGGATGAGCACTGGGTGTTATTCTATATGTTGGCAAATTGAACACCAATAAAAAATAAATTTATAAAAATAAAATAAAATCTACATTACCCAATCGTCTTTAAAATAATTCACAATATTGTGGTTCCTCTATTCACTGTGCTTTACCTAGAGAGTAATCAGACACCAATCGTATTCTGTAGCAATTTATGCCTCTGAAAGAAAGTAAAGCACATGTAAAAACTAAAATGGACTCTAACAGACAAGAGAGGACTAGAAAAGTCTTTATGTAAAGAAGATGGCATTTGAGTTGAGACTAAGAAGAGTTGGCCTTATTTATGTAGAAATAAAGGCTTGCCAGAACTGTGGTTAAGATCACTTTATATGGTAACAAACAGGGCTTAAACCCCTTATGACTAAACTAGATACCCTGTGCCAGGTACCTAGACTCTAAATGCATCAATTGTAATTAGTAATAATCCAGGTAAACAAGATGACCCAGCCTGTGGATATTGATCAGTCTCTGCCCCAGTGACCTGTTGCCATTCAGTGGGCTCCCATACAAGAGTCCATATCAGGAGAAGTAAACAGAGAAGCCTTAGTGAGGGTAAACCCTTACTCAGGTAGAGCCTCTACCCCTGCTGCTCTGGACAGATACATAAAAGGCCAACTCTGAGCCTGATTTTTCACTATTTCTAGGAGAATCTAGACAGTCTTCTAGTGGCACATTAGTTGTCTTGAACCAACAGCAGTTTGTCCTCACAAAACATCTGGTAATATTCCAAAGACAGGTTCACTTTCCTACACTGCTTCTGCCAGCACCACCATTTCTAGACTTACAACATCAGGACATCCCAACAACATCACCTGTAACCGAGGAACTGATTTTACAATCAAAGAATTCTGATAATGCGATTGTCCTATGGAATGCATAGGTCTCATACTGTATACCATCAGCCAGAAAAAGCCCAATAAGACTATGAAATGCCCTGCTGAAGACACAGGTATGATACCAGTTTGGAAACCCCATCCTATGAGATAGGAAGGTTATCCCACAAATTCTGGTAAGAGATTAAAATGAACTAATATATGGTGGCTTTTTTTTTCATATCTACTATATATACACACACTTCAGAGAATCTAAGGCAGGGAGGTAGAAGTGGCCCCTATCACCATCAGACTAGGAACTCCTTTACAGAACACTTTCTTTCCAACCCTTAACATATGGCTCAGCCCTAAGGTCTGGGAGAAGACCTTCTACCAGAGTAGGTAGCAAACCTGGTTCTAATAAATTGGAATTTACAACTATCCCCCGGCTCCGTGGGGCTTCTGCAGCCACTGATGAAATAGGCAGAGGATGGGGTTTCTATACTGACTGGAGTGACCTATTCCTATTACCAAGGAGAATTTAAGTGGCTGGTACATAATGGGGCAATAACAACTATGCCTAAAACCCAAAATATACATTGGAGATATTCCTAGTAATGACTGCCTGATGACAATGGCTAGTGAATTAAAGACAGGGACATTGATACTGATCCTTCAAGAATGATTTGGATGACTCATCAGGAAAAGAACACTGAAGTACTAAGCTACTGGCAGTGAATGAAGGGAATTTAGAATGAGTGGTACCTTTGGTTTCATGGCCAATACCAAGGTGGGAACTGTTGAGCATGCATGTGTTATATTAATCGATTTTGTATGTATATTATTAAACACGTACCAAAGCAACCCTGTGGTGTGTGTATTAATATCTTTAATAGATAAGTAAACTGAAGCTCAGAGAGATGGCATGTGACTGGTAAATAGCAGGGTTAGCCCTGAATCCATGTCTGCCCTATCATGAGGTCTATGTTCTTTTCTACCACACCCACCAGCTGGCTTACTCAGTGCCTATAGGAATGAGCGAGGGCAGTGATGTGAAGCAGACTCATTTTCTGAGTGTCTGCAAATTCATATATAGGTCTCTTCTTCCTTTGATTTTTTTTTTTGTACTGTTTCCACTTTGCTTTCTGGGACTATGTTCCTGGAATCAAATGAGTACAGTGATACATTTTGAATATTAGAGGTCACTTGATAACCACCCACTTACAAATTCTCTTAAAAACAGAACTGGAAATTTGAAAGAAAGATGAAGTATCTTTAGGTTTCCTAAATCTATAGAAAACATTAAGCAAAGTTCAACTGATGTTTTTATCTTAAGGTATACAGGGACAAAAATAAATATGTCTGAGTCGTAAGGAATTGAGAATTCTAGTCTCCTCACCCTTCCTTGTTTCTCCTTCCTCCTCACAGTCTCTGCTTGAGTTGACAGGGCAGCCTGTTATCTCTGGGCTGTCACTAAAATGACGGTCTTCCCTGGACCTTTAACTCTCATGCACCTCTTACTATGTCTCAAGTCATTTTACTCCATTCAGACTCAATGCCCTCTCCTGGAATGTGAGTTTAACATCTCCTAAATCACTAAATCGTTATGTGGCTTAAATATGTAACCTGACACAGTAACAGTATTCACAAGAGTCAAAAGATGGAAGTCACCCAAGTGTCCATTCACAGATGAGTGGATAAACAAAATGCATATACAAACACTGGAACATTATCCAGCCTTTAAAAGGAAGGAAACCCTGTCACATGCTTGTACAACATGGATGAACCTTGAGGACCTTTTAAGTGAAATAAGTCACAAAACAACAAATACTATATGATTCCACTTACGTTGGGGGCACCTAAAGAAGTCAAATTCGTAGAGACAGAAAATTGAACGATAGCTGCTGGGTGCTGAGGGAACATACTGTTTAACAGGCAACAGAATTTCAGTTTGGCAAGATGAAACAAGTCGTATGAGTGGTGCGGATGGATACAATGATGTGAATGCATACTTAAAAATTGTTACAATTTTTATGCATACTTTACAATTGTTACAATGGTAAATTTTGTTACATATGTTTTACCATAATTAAAAAAAAAAAAACCTCAGAAAATCCCTAGCTCAGTGACAAGTACACCGTTGGTGCCTAATAAATGTCAATTCTCTTCTTACCATTCACTGGTATGACACCTGCCTTGGGATCGTGCTGTACATAAATCCCTCACCAGCTGATGTTAAAAGACTATCAAGCCTTTCCTGAAAAGGACTTGTTTCTGGAAGCAGAGGGTGACACGTAAGGGAGAGCCCCAGGCACGTTGTCGCCATCCCACCCTCCCTAACTCCCTGAGAGCAGCTCCCACTCGTGGGCGTCGCCCAGCACGTAGGTGTGGAGCGAGACGACCAGTGTCCGAGGAGGCAGCGTGACCCCTCCACCGTGGATGCGGTATTTTCTTGTTTGACCCCGAAGACCTGGGAGGGGACGCGAAGCAAGGACTGGACGCTGCGGAGCTCGGACTTCCTGCCGCCTGGGGCTCCCGAGCTGCCCCGCCTGCTCCCCCGCCCCTCGCGCCTCCCTCTCCTCCCACTCCCCGCCCCTCGGCCCACCCCCTTCGGACACGCCTCGACGGGAAATCGAAAGTGAAATAGGGAGCCTGCCGCCGGCTGCCGAAAGCCCTGAAAAGGTGAGTGACTCGCCCCGACCCGAGTGCCCCCGCCCTGGCTGGGGGACCTCTCTCCCCTGCCCCATCTAGTGCTCGCCCCTGGGGCCTGCAGACCCGGTTCCCCCAGGGCTAGCCCAGCCCCAGCCCCAGCCCCAGCCCCAGCCCCAGCCCCAGCCCCAGCAGTTCCTCCCGGGCTGGCAGCCTGCCTGGGACGGGGCCCCAAATGTGAACGTGACACCCAAGCCCCCGGGGGCGCTGCCCTAAGCGGGGGGCACCGGGGCAGAAACCTAGCCCAGCCCGGAGTGTAGTCCGGGCACTCCCCTCGACACTTCTCCTCTGGGGGTGAGAGGGGGCAGGACAGTTTCAGACGCTAGAAACCTGTGGGTCTGTGCCCCAGAGGCAATGAAGCCAGCTACCAGGTTCCCAGAAGGGAGAGGAGAGCCCAGGGAGTGCTCAAGCACTGTTTATGTGTGCATATAAACATATACAGGTACCCATATGCACACATATACCTGCAGGTATATATACATACAGACAGATATGTAGAAATATATTCTTATGTATATAATCACAGATATAGAAGTAACTCCTGTGATTATTGTGCAGATAATGAAGATATTTCCAAAGCAGGTAGCACCTTCTCTAGCTTATGGAGTGTACAGAGTACATGGTCCCTGTCATACAGATGAGCTGCTCAGCAGCGGACTGGTGACCTGAGAGGGCAGAGAGTGGACAGGAAAAGCCTGGGACAGAGGATGAAGCAGAGAGGGCCATGATGAAAATAGAGTTATAAACAGCTTTATCTCTGAAGTTCTCAACAACATTCAGTTTCTTTGGGGGACTCAGTTTCCCCTTCTGTCTGACTAGGTAAGTGGATGAGACTAGAGAGGAGAAGCTCTTATTATTCAAGTTAATGTTCTGGTGTTGTTTTCACCCCTTCCACTTCACTGTTCCTTGTGTTTTCCTTTGGATTGTTTTTCTTCTCACACAACCCTTCTCTTCTGCTCATTTCCCTCTCTCCTCTCCCCACCAGGGTACCCCAGGATCTCCACAGTGCTGCTTACTAAGAACATCACCCCTATGGCTGCAGCAATGCCCTTGGCAATGATGTGGGAGGAGGTCACATGCCCTATCTGCCTGGATCCTGTAGTGGAGCCTATGAGCATTGACTGTGGCCACAGCTTCTGCCACAAATGCATCTCTGAGGTGGGGAAAGATGGTGGCGGCGTCTGTCCTGTGTGTCAGCACACCTTCTTGCTCCGAAACCTCCGGCCCAATTGGCCACTGGCTAACGTGGTGGACAACCTTAAACAAATTGGCCAGAATGCCAATGAAGTCACACAGAGGGAATGGTGTCAGGTACATGGAGAGAGACTGCACCTGTTCTGTGAGGAAGATGGGAAGATCCTCTGCTGGGTATGTTCCCAGTCCCAGAACCACCGTAACCACAAAACGGTCCCTGTCGAGGAGGCTGCTCAGGAATACCAGGTAAGGACTTAGCACAGAGGCCTGACCAAGTAGAAGGGAGCTGGGTCCGTGCTTGGGGTTTTGTTCTCCAGAGTGAGGGAGGCAAAGTCACCTGTGGAGTTTCAGGGTTGGGAAAAGGAAGGGGTTTCCCACCTTCCAGGTCTAATTGAAGCAGAGAACTGCAAGCTCAGGACAGCTTTCTCATTCCCCAGGACCAGGGAGTACGCTTGGGAAAACGCTGCAAGGATCACACTTCCTTGTGGCCTTCTGGTTAATTAGGAATGAGGAATGCTCCAACTCCACACCACCACCTCCAACAGCGTGGCTGTGTTTTGAAAGAAACCTCAGGCTCTTGCCAAAGTCTTCCCATCCCCAGAATCTCTATCCCAATCAGACTGTAGTCTTCCCTCTTTCTCTGCACTCAAGTTTTTCAAAGAACCAGCATGTCTTCATGGCGCCTCACCCTACTTCTTGGACTGGTCGGGCGCTAACCTACCTTTCTCTGCAGGAGAAGCTTAAGGTGGCATTAAGGAAACTGAGAAAAGAACAAAAGTTGGCTGAGGAGTTGGAAGTGAATACTGCAATGAAGAGAGCAGCCTGGAAGGCAAGTGTTGTGCTCCAAAGGGAATCTCAGGTCAGAAGCCAGGGCAGAGTCCAGGGCCCCAGACTCAAACCCTAAGCATAGCTATGCCCATCTGAGGAGTGATAATATATCTCACTCACCATGAACCAGCTGTCCTCTAGGTCTCTTGATAGAGGTGAATAAAAAGGAGAGAGCTCAGATCAGATAGCAAAATCAAGAGTCTTAGGAGAAGGTGCCATACCCTTCGGAGAGGTACAAGCCATACCCTAAAGCTCCTGCTCCTTAAGCCTAGTCTTAAAACATGACGGCACCTTTGCCTCCATGTCTGGTCAGTGGTCTCTCAGGAGAGATGCCCAATGGCTAGGCCTGTCAGGAGGTACAGACTTAAGGGAACAATTCAGGTCAGACATAGGCAACTATCTGGTCATGCTGGTTTTTCTGACTGTGTTCAGATCACTGGTCCAAAGTAGGATGGAGAATAAAGCTTGTTCTGTATCTATAAGGGCATGGAGGGAACTCATGGCCAATAGAGCCCAGAAAGGAAGATTTGGGATCAGAGAAGGGTGAGTCAGGCTGTGGTGGCAAAAGGACTCATCCTGTGCCATCGGTGACCTTCCAGTCACTAACAGAAGAGCAGCCAAGATTATCCCCAAAACTCCTTTTCCTCAGGCCTGGGGAACAGTGTTATGAGCCTGTGTTTGGATGGTTGTTGGGGTGGGGACAGGTGTTACTCTCTCAGGAACTCACTAAGATATGAAGACAGATTTGGGCACATCGAGGTGCAGACTGGGTTTTGAAAGAGGCTGTAGAAAGTCGATAACATAGGTCAATGCAGCTGTGGTTGTAGGACAGCCCCAGTGTGCCCCACCATAATCCCATTTCACTCTTAGCCCAGAAGCCTCACCCACTTCCTGCCCTAGCAAAATAGTGTATGTTTGCTCTCAGACCCAGAGTGGTGAGTCTATGGGGAATAGAAATGGAAATGACCACCTCTGTTCCCCAGGCTTAGGGGATTTTGACAAAATCATCCTCTCTTTCCATGGACACCAAAGAGTCAGGTTGAGAGACACAAACGGAGGATTCACGCAGAATTTGTACAGCAGATAAACTTCCTGGCTGCGGAGGAACAGAGGCAAATGCAGAGGCTAGACATGGAGGAGAGGGAGCAGCTGAGAATCCTAGGGGAGACAGAGGCCATGCTGGCCCAGAAGACCCAAGCCCTGCAGGAGCTGGTTGTGGAGCTGGAGAGGAGGAGCAAGGGCTCACCCCTAGAGCTGCTGCAGGTGAGCCACCCTCTTCTCTGAGGCTCCTGGAGGAACTGAAAAATGGCTAGAGCTCCCTGATGCTGCCAACAGCAAGTAGAAACCCTGTCCCTGGAATTCAGACCCATGAGTAGTTTACATTCAAGCCACAGAATGGTGCAGATTTAGGAGGAAATATTCCTTGCAGCAATTGAAAAGAACGGCATCCCCAGCAAGAACCTGCTCTAACACATACTAGGCCCACAACCTTGAGAAAGTTCCTAACCTTTCGGAGTCAAATTTCTTATATGTTAAATGGATATTAGTACATCTCTCAAAGGATTTTTGTGAGGATTAAATGAGAGAAACCACAAAACCTTCTACGTGAGCCTTTGGCCATGGGAACGTTCTCATACATGTAACTGAAAATACAGCACTAGAAATTAAAAGACAGTAGCCCAGCCCCAGCCCTGCCACCAATCCTTTCCATAATTTTAGGTCAAGTTTGTTCCTTTTCCTAGACCTACTTTCTCCATTTGTGAAACAAGGGGGAGGGAGTGGACTGAATAACAAGGATTCCCCAGACATTAGTCACTGATATATCATCTTCACACTTTCTGCCACTTCTGTGCACTACCCAAATCCTGTTAGCATGTTTTTGTTTTTTTTTTTTAAGATTTTATTTATTTATTCATGAGACACAGAGAGAGGTAGAGAGATAGGCAGAGGGAGAAGCAGGCTCCCCGCAGGGAGCCCCATGCGGGACTCCATCCCAGGACCCCAGATCACAACCTGAGCCAAAGGCAGACACTCAACCACTGAATCACCCAGGTGCCCCAGAATGTTGTTTTCTTGACATTGCCTTACACCTTCATTGGAAGAAATTTAGCTTAAAAGGAAATTTGTCCTAAGCAACAGTAGCCAAGAAATCATGTGTTGATATGTTGCTGATTTTTTTTCTATTTTCATGACAACGGCTCTTTCTTAAATAGCACATATGACATGCCTCGGTCTATTCGATCTGTCACAACAATGCAGTGAGATGGGTGCTGTTATCCTCGTCTCATAGATGAGAAAACAGAGGGGCAGAGAGGTTGAGAAACTTAGAGACTAAAGCTGAATAACTTGACCAGGTTCACCCAAATAGTAAGAGACAGAGCTAAAATTAAAATAAGCACATAATTATTTTTTAAAAACTCATCGATGTGTGTTCTACTTAAAATTATCTTGCATCCCCTAATATGTTTGCCTTGTTGTGGCAAACTGTTGACCAGAGGGTCTCAAAAGTCCCTTCTGCTTTAACCTTGTACAGTTTTTCTCTTTCAAACCTTTTTGGTGTCTGTGTCGGATGTGGTCATGAAGCCATTGTTTTGTTTTTGTTTTTGCCCTTCTCATTCTCTAAATCTTGCTTCTGCCCAACACTGAGCCATGCTTTCTAACACACTTTTGACTGGGCCTAGGACTCTGCCAGTTCCCAGGTAAGGTCTCCCAAGCCCTACAACAGCATATGCTCAAATGATTTAATTTCACATACATGAGAAAGCAGCATTAACTCCAGCATAAAACAGCCCTTCCTTCCCAAACAACACAAGCCTGTAAATGAGATAGAGCAGTTCCTGTCCATCTTGACTTGGCCATTCTTGCCCTGTGACTATCTCTGGACCTCAGCCAGGCTGGGCTGCTTGTTCCTTTCCACTCTCTTCCCCCTCCTCTACCCATAAAGTCTGAGCTTTCTAATATGTCTTCTGAATCAGAGTCCTTAAACTAGTCATCCTTTCCCTGGCTGTAGGTCACACCCATGCTGGTTACTCTTGTTATTCCACAAACATCCACATTCCTTCTCCTCCAAGCTGGGAGAAATAGTTCAGGTAATGGCCTAGAGGAATAGAGTAGAACAATGTCCCATGGGCCTCAGGGGGAGCATCACCTCACCCACAGAACTGAGATCTCAACGGTAAACCAGTGATCCAGAATTTACACTCTGTTTTTTTCTCTCCTCAGGAGGTGAAAAGTGTCCTGGGAAGGTAAGGAGAGGTTTTCTTTGTAAGAAGAGGGGGAAGCAGGAAGCATATATACCTGTGGAAAAGGTTGTTGCATTAGAAAGACATGCACTGATATTTTCCCCATTCTCCCTATTCTCAAAGACCCAATAGCCCATAAAATATTTTCTGGTCTGAGGCTAATTAGTGAAAACATCAGTTGGTGAGTTATCCAAAGTAATTGGACCATAACAGCTTTATGAAGTGAAGCCCCAACAAAAGGGGAAATTCTGTTCAATCTTGAGTCTGCAGCCTGCTAGGACTCTTTCTTTAAAAAGAATCTAGCTGGTTACAAATCTCCCAGGAAGAGCCATGTGAGACCAGCTGCATGGACAAGACTCCTTGGGGTTCCTTACAGAAGTAATTCCATCTGTATCAGGTGCCTAACCTGTAAAATGAAACAGAATGTGCTTGCTTGCGTCAGGGGGCTTCAGGGGGCCCATGTAACCAGGAGGGCCTGGATAGGAACTATGTCCTATATCTTCTTGCCTCCCACCCCCAAGGATCCTAACACAGGTGCTTATAAATTTGCATTAAATTGTTACCTACAAAGGAGGTTATAGTGTCAGGGCTCAGGAGGGTGGGGCAGGAGATGGAGACAAGGTCTGTAACTGTTTGCCCCAGGACTGAGGCTTGGAACCTGAAGGAGCTGGACATTACCTCCCCGGGTCTGAGGAGTGTGTGCCTCGTGCCAGGGCTAAAGACGATGCTGAGGACGTATGGAGGTGAGACTAGCCCCAGGAGTGTGGGACTGGGGAATGAAGTGGGTGATGAGGGTGGAGAGTGAGTCCCTGGCAGGTCAGGGTAGGTGAGGCAGGGACAGAGAGGTGGTTCCCTCAAAGGTCAGGCCTGAAGGTTATTTTCTCCCACAGTGCAGCTCATGGTCACCCTCATCCTTACCCCCACCACAGGCCCAGGGCTCCTGCTTCCCCTTCCTCTCCCAGCCTGACCGTGGGCTTCTCTCTGCAGTACACATCACCCTGGATCCACACACAGCCAATCCATGGCTCATCCTTTCAGAGGATCGGAGACAAGTGAGGCTTGGAGACAGCCAGCAGGAAGTGCCTGAAAATGAAAGCAGATTTGACATGTATCCCATGGTCCTGGGAGCCCAGTGCTTTGACTCTGGAAAGGCTTACTGGGAGGTGGATGTGAGAGGAAAAGAGGCCTGGGACCTGGGTGTTTGTACAGATTCTGCACAGAGGAAGGGGCACTTTTTGCTCAGCCCTGGGAACGGCTTCTGGACAATTTGGCTGTGGAACAAACAAAAATATGAGGCTGGCACCTGTCCCCAGACTCCCCTCCACCTTCAGGTGCCTCCATGCCAAGTTGGGATCTTCTTGGACTGTGAGGCCCACACAGTCTCCTTCTACAACATCACTGACCATGGCTCCCTCATCTATACCTTCTCTGAATGTGCCTTTGCTGGACCTCTGCGGCCTTTCTTTGGTACTGGTTTTAATGATGCAGGAAGAAACGCAGCACCTCTTGTGCTCTGTCCGCTGGAGGTGGGATCGTAGGGATCCATGGAGCAGTGGTAGCACTCTCTGAACACTGACTGTTGGTGTCTTTCTCAGCCATTGACTCTGCCCCATTTCCCCAGGAACTCTGAACCACTTTGTTTCTGTAGAGGTGTCGGGATACCAGCAAGCAGATTATGGCAGGGAATTCACTGGAAATCTACATAAAATGATTTTCAACATCAGTATTGAATGATTACTGCCCTAGATTACTGCCCTACATTACTTTGACTCCCTCCATGAAACAAACTACTTATGTTGGGCCCAAATCACCTGGATCAACCAAAACATGTCTCTGCCATCTTTATGTGACCCAAGTCTTGTTTTCTCCTCTCCATCTCTAGGCCTTTGGTAAGATCTCTTATACACCTTGCATGGCTTGCAAAGGGGATTCCTAAATGTATTGGGTCTTGATCTATCACATTCAATCCTTGTTCTTGTATACATTTAGGATTACTGTTCCAACATAAACATATCAGAGCATAAGTAGCTCCATACCTATTAAAAAAAAAAAGAAAGCAGCCATCCTTTAAAAATAAAGCCTGAATGATGCATGCCTTAGATTTCCACATTACATTTCCAGCCCCTGTGCTCCCCCATCCCTACCATGCTCTCCCAACCACGTCCTGTAGATAATGGAGTTGGCCAAAAGGTGTATCAATCTAAATGGAAGGCAGGATGGATTTTTTTATGTCAGTTTGGCTAGGCCATAAGCCCCCAGTTTTTCAATGTTTCTGTGAAGGTATTTTGTAGATGTCATTAAAGTCCATAATTGTTTGATTTTAAGGGAGACTCTCCTGGATAAGGTGGGTAGGCCTAATCCAATCAAGTGAAAGACCTTAAGAGCAGAACTAAAAGTTCACTGAAGATGACCCTCCTACCAATAGCAGCTTCAGCTCCTGCCACAGTTACAGCCTGCCCTTCCTGTTGCCTGGCCCTGTGGATTTAGGACCTGCCTTGCCAAACGCCACAAGTGCATAAGTGAATTCCTTACAATAAATCTCTTCATATTTATCTCCTACCAGTTCTGCTTCTTTGGCGAACTGATTGGTGTGAATGTCAGAACTGCAGTAACAGTATCACCTGTTGATAGCAAACACTCTTGTGTTTAAGCTTTTACAGTTGGAAGAAGTGCTATACACAGCCCTGAGAGTACAGCTATCCTTCCAGCAACCAGAGTGTCTAAAATAGAATCTCAGGTGAAGAAGCTGGGAAGATGGCAGAGGAGGAAGACCCTAAGCTCACCTCATCCCATGGATACAACTAGATAACACCCACATCAGTGTAAATAACCCAGAAAATGACCCGAAGACTGGCAGAACAAACCACAAGTAAAGATAGAAAAGAGGCCACATTGACAAGGGTAGGGAAGGGTGGAAATATGTCCAGGAGCTAGATGGACCATGGACCACCTGCAGGAGTAAGGGATCTGCTGGAGCAGAGAAGGGCAAGAAGCAAACTATCACACCAGGGAACCTGCACAGGGAAGATCAATCCGCATAACCTTTGACTTCAATAACTAGAAGGGCTGAATTTTGTCAGTTCTTACAACCAGTGGGACTTAAAGCCTAGAATTTTAAAATTCAGGTGACCTGGCCTTGGGAGAGCCCTGAGGTGACAGGAAGCTGAGTGCCAGACCTTACAGAGCCCCACAAACAGCCCTTGGAGATATAGCATAGAAAAAGCCACTTGAAAAACACCTAGGTGAGAGTCTCAGAGCAGGCCACCTCCAGAAGACGACTTTTTAAAGTGCATACCCTGCCCATCACTTTGCAGATCTGCTTTGGCTGGCCTGGTCCCTGCCACTGCAGTGGTGGCAGGTCTCATTTCACAAGCAGACCAGCTTGCACCCTTTTAACACCATATACTCCACGTGGGCTGGCCTGGTCCCAGAAGTGGTGGTAGGTCCCATCTTGCTTGCACACTTTGCAAGCATAGTACACTCCACCTCCTCCAATACACTCTTGGCCAGAGCCTGTTCAAACCAGGGCCATGAGCCTGGCAGTGTACAAATAGCCCCAACAAAAGCCAGCACCATTTCAAAGTGACCCTGCCTTCAGGTGAGGGTAAGATAACCACACATATCAGTCAGATGATCAGTCCCAGCAGCAGGCTATAGGCAGACAGTCAGTCTAATTGCTGGCCCCACCATCTCAGGGCATACCACCAAGAAAGCACAATTTGTAGTTTGGTGCTACTAAATCTCGATTAAATGCATGACCTAACTAAATCGAGGCCCAAGGAGACCCTAGACTGGTTCACTAACACCATAGGGGCCAAACTTTGTCCACAACAGGCAAACAGAGCCATTGCAGGGAACTGGACTGAAAGAAAAAGTGGCCAAGACACAGCAGCAGAGCACACATTTACACAGGAAACACCTCTGAAGTGTCCCAGATTCTAGTAAATGGGACAATGCACTGCAGGGTACTACAGGACCTCTTCTTCATAAGGCCATTACTTTCAGGAGCAGGAGACCTATTTGATGTGCCTAACAGAGAAAGAAGAAAAGGATGATAAAAGGACAAAAAAAAACAAACCATGAAACAAGTAACAAAATGGCAATAAATATGTACCTATCAATAATTAGAATGTAAATAACTAAGTGCTCCAATAAAATGACATAGGGTGACAGAATGGATGAAAAAATAAGACCCACCTATGTGTTGCCTACAAAGGACTCATTTCAGACCTAAGAACACATGCAAATTGAAAATGAGGAGAGGAGATGGAGAAACATCATGCAAATGGATATGAAAAGAAAGCCAGGGTAGCAATACTTACACAAAATAGACTTTAAAACAAAGACTAACAAAAGACAAAGGCATGATATGATAAATGGGATGCTTCAACAAGAAGACAGAACAATTGTAAATATATAGTCACCCAACGTGGGAGTACCCATAAACAGTCCATAAACAGTTAATAACAAACATAAAGAGCTAATCAATCATAATACAATAATAGTTGGGGACTTTAACACTCCACTTACATCAAGGGACATATCACCAAACAAAACAAGGAGACAGTGGCTTTTTTTTAATAATAAATTTATTTTTTTATTGGTGTTCAATTTGCCAATTTGTTCAACTGGAATAACACCCAGTGCTCATCCCATCAAGTGCCCCCGTCAGTGCCCGCCACCCACTCACCCCCACCCCCCGCCCTTCTCCCCTTCCACCACCCCTAGTTCGTTTCCCAGAGTTAGGGGTCTTCCATGTTCCGTCTCCCTTTCTGATATTTCTTACCCATTTCTTCTCCCTTCCCCTCTATTCCCTTTCACTATTATTTATATTCCCCAAATGAATGAGACCATATAATGTTTGTCCTCCGATTGACTTCTTTCACTCAGCATAATACCCTCCAGTTCCATCCACGGGAGACAGTGGCTTTGAATGACATACTAGATTAGATGGATTTAACAGATATATTCAGAACATTCCATCCTAAAATAGAATATATATTCTTTTCAAGAATACATATTGACACATGGACATTCTCCAAAATAGATCACATAGTAGACCATAAAACAAGTCTCAACAAATTAAGATCAAGGTCACACCATGTATCTTCTCTGACCACAACACTATGAAACTAGAAGGCAACCACAAAAAAAAAAAAAGTAATTGAACATATACATGAAGGTTAAAGAGCATGCTATTAAACAATGAATGGTCAACCAAAAAATCAAAAAATAAAAAGGTGGATAGAAATGAAAATAAAAGCCTCTCAAAACCTCTAGGATATAGCAAAAGTGGGCTAAGAGGAAAACTTATAGCAATAGAGGCCTATCTCAATAAGCAAGAAAAATCCCAAAAAAGCAGCCTAACATTACACCTAAAGGATATAGAAAGAAAAGAGCAGGGATCCCTGGGTGGCGCAGCGGTTTGGCGCCTGCCTTTGGCCCAGGGCGTGATCCTGGAGACCCGGGATCGAATCCCACGTCGGGCTCCCTGCATGAAGCCTGCTTCTCCCTCTGCCTGTGTCTCTGCCTCTCTCTCTCTCTCTCTCTCTCTCTCTCTCTCTGTGACTATGGTAAATAAATAAAGATTTAAAAAAAAAAAAAGAAAAGAAAGAAAAGAGCAAACAAGAAAACCCAAAACCAGCAGAAGAAAGGAAATGATAAATGATATAGAAACTAAAACAATAAAGGATCAATGAAATCAGGAGGCTGTTGTTGTAAAGATCAACAAAATTAATAAACCTCTAGCCACACTCATTTTAAAAAATGAAGACAGAGGACTCAATCACAAATGAAAGAGGAGAAATAACTGACACCACAGCAATAAAGCATTGCAAGAGAATATTATAAAATGTGCTCACAAATTGGACAACCTAGAAGAAATGGATAAATTGCTGGAAACATATAACCTATCAAAATAGAAGTGGGAAGAAACATAAAATTTGAACAGACTGATTACCAGCAGAAACTGAATCAGTACTCCAAAGACTCCCAACAAAAGCCCAGGTTCAGAAGTCTTCATAGGTGACTTCTACCAAATATTTAAGAACAGTTAATACTGGAGGAAGAGGTATGGTGGCAGAAGAGTAGGGGTCCTTATTTCACCTACTCCTCTGAATTGAGCTAGATAATTATCAAATCATTCTGAACACCTATGAATTCAACTTGAGATGTAAGAAAAGAATGACTGAAATTCTACAAATAGAAAAGTGACCACTTTTTTTGCAAGGTAGGAGTACAGAAAAGAGAAATGGCAGATGGTGGGGTGGGGGGCAGGGCAGGGGGAGGGAACCTACTTTATCCAACTACCAGAAAGTGATTTAGCCCTGGAGCACAAAATCAGGACCTTTAGAAATCCACTCCAGTAAGAGACTTCCCTACCTGAAGGGTTCTCAGGTAAGGTGGGGTAGAATCCTGGACCGGACAGTGGAGTCTCAAGATCTCTGGAGTCACAAAAACAAGCAAACCGGAGTGCCTAAGCCAGCAGAGTTTCCAAGCATTGGAGCGGGGAAACCCATTTAGGTTAGCAAGCCCAGGATGGGGCTGTCAGCCTGGTTTGCCATAAATCCTGAACTGGCTATTCAGGTGACCACCCTCCATGTAGGGTCCCTGCAAAGGAGGAGCAGAGCAGGTGCATACATGACCCAGCCAATACTCTCCCTGCCAGGGCCCTGTAAAGGAGAGAAACAGAACCCTCTATTTCCTCCAAGAGGGACAGGTGGGTGCAAGCACAATCGGGTGAGCACTCTCCCTGCCAGGGCCCTGCAAAGTGCACCTCCTGGTGTATAAATCAGTGTCCTTCTGCCTTCCCCCCAGGGAGGATCAGAGTGGAGGTGTGCACCATAGGAGTCTGATCTTTCAGCTCTGGGGCAGGAGATTGGGGCATGGCCATTTTTATTTTCACCCTCTGAAGAGGCACAGAAAGCCTTCCGGGAACAAAAGCCACACACAGCAAACAGCTTACACTGAGCCTGGCCCCTGGGAAGGGGTGGTACAACTCCACCCAGGCACAGACACCTGACAACCAGTGCAGCAGGCCCCTCCCCTGGAAGGTCAGCTCGAAGAACAGGTGAACCACAAGTTTACTGACCAGTTTCCAAATTCATTTTATAAGCTGGCATTACCCTGATACCAAAACCAGATAAAGACACCACAAGGGGCAGCCCCAGTGGCTGGGCGGTTTAGCACCGCCTTCAGTGCAGGGCCTGATCCTGGAGACCCAGGATTGAGTCCCATGTCGGGCTCCCTGCATGGAGCCTGCTTCTCCCTCTGCCTGTGTCTCTGCCTCTCTCTCTCTCTCTCTCTCTCTCTCTCTCATGAATAAATAAATAAAATCTAAAAAAAAAAAAGACACCACAAAAGAAGACAACTGCAGGCCAATATCCCTGATTAACATAGATGCAAAACCTCAACAAATTATTACGAAACCAAATCCAACAATACATTTTAAAAAATCACTCAGCATAATCAAGTGGGATTTATTCCCTAGATGCAAGGATAGTTCAGTATTCTCACATTAATCAGCATGATACATCACATCAACAAAAGAAAGGGTAAAAACCAAATGATCATTTCAGCAGATGTCCACTGACCACTTTATTCAGCACAGTACTGGAAGTCTTGTCCAGAACAATCAAATAACAAAAAGAAATAAAAGGCACTCAAATTGATTAGAAGTAAAATTTTCACTATTGCAGATGACATGATACTCTATACAGAAAACTCTAAAGACTCTACCAAGAAACGACTGGAACTGATTAATGAATTCAGTGAGGTTAAAGGATACAAAATTGATGTACAGAAATTTGTGCATTTCTATACACCAATAGTGAAGCAGTAGAAAGAAACTAAGGAAACAATCCCATTTACAACAAAAATAAAACATCTAGTAATAAAGAGGTGAAAGACCTGTACTCTGAAAACTATAAAACACTGATGAAAGAAATTGGAGATGACACAAAGAGATTCCATGCCTATGGATTGAAAAAACAAATACTGTTAAAATGTCTGTACTACTCAAAGCAATCTACATATTTAATGTAATCCCTGTCAAAACACAAACAGCATTTTTCATAGAACTATAAGAATCTTAAAATCTATATGGAATAAAAGACCCCAAATAGACAAAGCAATATAAAAAAAGAAAAAACTGGAGGCATCACAATTCCAGACTTCAAGTTATACTACAAAGCTGTGGTGTTCAAAACAGTATAGTACTGGCACAAAAACAGACACATAGATCAGTGGAATAGAATAGAAAGCCCTGAAATAAACCCACAACTATATGGTCAATTAATCTTTGACAAAGTCGGCAAGAATATGCAATGGGAAAAGGACGATCTCTTCAACAAATGGTGGTGGGAAAACCAGACAGCTACATGCAAAAGAATGAAACATGACCACTTTCTTTCACCATACACAAAACTCAAAATGAATTATTTAAATGTGAGACCTAAAAATGTGATATCATACAAATCCTAGAGGAGAACACAGGCAATAAAGGGATAGTATTCAAAATATATTTTAAATTGGGGTGCATGGGTGGCTCAGTTGGTTAAGCATTTAACTCTTGATTTTGGCTCAGTTCATGATCTCAGAGTTGTGAGACCAAGCTCCAAATTGGGCTGGATGCTGAGTGTGGAGCCTGCTTAAAATTCTCTCTCCCTCTGCCTCTGCCCCTCGCAGCCCTGCTTTCACATTCTCTCTCTCTCAAAAAAAATATCATATATATAACTTCTACAATTCAACACACACATAAAAAATCTAAAATGGACATAACATATGAACAGATATTTTTCCAAATGTCAGATGCCCAATAGACACATGAAAATTTCTCAACATCACTCATCATTAGGGATATGCAAATCAAAACCACAATGAGATATCACCTTACACCCATCAATAAAGCTAAAATAAAAACTCAAATGTTGGCAAGACAATACAGAAGAACTCTTATAGACTATTGCTGGCAATACAAACTGATGCAGACATTGTGGAAAACAGTATAGAGTTTCCTCAAAAAATTAAAAACAGAACTCTCTTACAGTCCAGTAATCCGCTACTGAGTATTTACCCAAAATACATGAAAACAATAATTTGAAGAGATAACTGTACCCCTATGTTTATTTTTTAAAAAAAAATAATTTTTTATTGGTGTTCAGTTTACCAACATGCAGAATAACACCCAGTGCTCATCCCGTCAAGTGTCCCCCTCAGTGCCCGGCACCCACTCACCCCCACCCCCTGCCCTCCTCCCCTTCCACCACCCCTAGTTCATCTCCAGAGTTAGGAGTCTTTATGTTCTGTCTCCTTTTCTGATATTTCCCAAACATTTCTTCTCCCTTCCTTATATTCCTTTTCACTATTATTTATATTCCCCAAATGAATGAGAACATACACTGTTTGTCCTTCTACGATTAACTTATTTCACTCAGCGTAATACCCTCCAGTTCCATCCACTTTGAAGCAAATGGTGGGTATTTGTGTCTAATGGCTGAGTAATATTCCATTGTATACATAGACCACATCTTCTTTATCCATTCATCTTTCAATGGACACTGAGGCTCCTTCCACAGTTTGGCTATTGTGGACATTGCTGCTAGAAACATCGGGGTGCAGATGTCCCGGCGTTTCATTGCATCTGTATCTTTGGGATAAATCCCCAACAGTGCAATTGCTGGGTCGTAGGGAAGGTCTATTTTTAACTCTTTGAGGAACCTCCACACAGTTTTCCAGAGTGGCTGCACCAGTTCACATTCCCACCAACAGTGTAAGAGGGTTCCCTTTTCTCCGCATCCTCTCCAACATTTGTGGTTTCCTGCCTTGTTAATGTTCCCCATTCTCACTGGTGTGAGGTGGTATCTCATTGTGGTTTTGATTTGTGTTTCCCTGATGGCCAGTGATACAGAGCATTTCCTCATGTGCTTGTTGGCCATGTCTATGTCTTCCTCTGTGAGATTTCTGTTCATGTCTTTTGCCCATTTCATGATTAGATTGTTTGTTTCTTTGGTGTTGAGTTTAAGAAGTTCTTTATAGATCTTGGAAACTAGCCCTTTATCTGATACATCATTTGCAAATATCTTCTCCCATTCTGTAGGTTGTCTTTTAGTTTTGTTGACTGTATCCTTTGCTGTGCAAAAGCTTCTTATCTTGATGAAGTCCCAATAGTTCATTTTTGCTTTTGTTTCTTTTGCCTTCGTGGATGTATCTTGCAAGAAGTTGCTGTGGCTGAGTTCAAAAAGGGTGTTGCCTGTGTTCTCCTCTAGGATTTTGATGGAATCTTGTCTCACATTTAGATCTTTCATCCATTTTGAGTTTATCTTTGTGTAGGTGCAAGAGAGAGGTCTAGTTTCATTCTTCTGCATGTGGATGTCCAATTTTCCCAGCACTATTTATTGAAGAGACTATCTTTATTCCAATGGATAGTCTTTCCTCCTTTATAGAATACTAGTTGAACATAAAGTCCAGGGTCCACTTCTGAGTTCTCTATTCTCTTCCATTGATCTATGTGTCTGTTTTTGTGCCAGTACCACACTGTCTTGATGACCACAGCTTTGTAGTACAACCTGAAATCTGGCATTGTGATGCCCTCAGCTATGGTTTTCTTTTTTAAAATTCCCCTGGCTATTCGGGGTCTTCTCTGATTCCATAGAAATCTTAAAATAATTTGTTATAACTCTCTGAAGAAAGTCCATGGTATTTTGTTAGGGATTGCATTAAACGTGTAAATTGCCCTGGGTAACATTGACATTTTCACAATATTAATTCTGCCAATCCATGAGCATGGAATATTTTTCCATCTTTTTGTGTCTTCCTCAATTTCTTTCAGAAGTGTCCTATAGTTTTTAGGGTATAGATCCTTTACCTCTTTGGTGAGGTTTATTCCTAGGTATCTTATGCTTTTGGGTGCAATTGTAAATGGGATTGACTCCTTAATTTCTCTTTCTTCAGTCTCATTGTTAGTGTATAGAAATGCCATTGATTTCTGGGCAGTGATTTTGTATCCTGCCATGCTACCCAATTGCTGTATGAGTTCTAGCAATCTTGGGGTGGAGGCTTTTGGGTTTTCTATGTAGAGTGTCATGTCATCAGCCAAGAGGGAGAGTTTGACTTCTTCTTTGCCAATTTGAATGCCTTTAATGTCTTTTTGTTGTCTGATTGCTGAGGCTAGGACTTCCAGTACTGTGTTGAATAGCAGTGGTGAGAGTGGACATCCCTGTCTTGTTCCTGATCTTAGAGGAAAGGCTCCCAGTGCTTCCCCATTGAGAATGATATTTGCTGTGGGCTTTTCATAGATGGCTTTTAAGATGTCGAGGAAAGTTCCCTCTATCCCTACACTCTGAAGAGTTTTGATCAGAAATGGATGCTGTATTTTGTCAAATGCTTTCTCTGCATCTAATGAGAGGATCATATGGTTCTTGGTTTTTCTCTTGCTGATATGATGAATCACATTGATTGTTTTACGGGTGTTGAACCAGCCTTGTGTCCTGGGGATAAATCCTACTTGGTCATGGTGAATAATTTTCTTAATGTGCTGTTGGATCCTATTGGCTAGTATCTTGTTGAGAATTTTTGCATCCATGTTCATCAGGGATATTGGTCTGTAATTCTCCTTTTTGGTGGGGTCTTTGTCTGGTTTTGGAATTAAGGTGATGCTGGCCTCATAGAACGAATTTGGAAGTACTCCATCTCTTTCTATCTTTCCAAACAGCTTTAGTAGTATAGGTATGATTTCTTCTTTAAACGTTTGATAGAATTCCCCTGGGAAGCCATATGGCCCTGGACTCTTGTGTCTTGGGAGGTTTTTGATGACTGCTTCAATTTCCTCCCTGGTTATTGGCCTGTTCAGGTTTTTTATTTCTTCCTGTTCCAGTTTTGGTAGTTTGTGGCTTTCCAGGAATGCGTCCATTTCTTCTAGATTGCCTAATTTATTGGCGTATAGCTGTTCATAATATGTTTTTTAAATTGTTTGTATTTCCTTGGTGTTGGTAGTGATCTCTCCTTTCTCATTCATGATTTTATTTTTTTAATAAAATAATTTTTATTGGGGTTCAATTTACCAAAATACAGAATAACACCCAGTGCTCAACCCGTCAAGTGTCCCCCTCAATGCCCGTCACACACTCTCCCCCAACCCCCGCCCTCCTCCCCTTCCACCACCCCTAGTTCATTTCCCAGAGTTAGGAGTCTCTCATGTTCTATCTCCCTTTCTGATATTTCCCACACCTTTCTTCTCCCTTCCCTTATATTCCCTTTCACTATTATTTATATTCCCCAAATGAATGAGAACATACACTGTTTGTCCTTCTCCGATTGACTTACTTTACTCAGCATAATACCCTCCAGTTCCATCCACGTTGAAGCAAATGGTGGGTATTTGTCGTTTCTAATGGCTGAGTAATATTCCATTGTATACATAAACCACATCTTCTTTATCCATTCATCTTTCGATGATTTTATTAATTTGAGTATCCTCTCTCTTCTTTTTAATAAAGTTGGCTAATGGTTTATCTATCTTATTAATTCTTTCAAAGAACCAACTCCTGGTTCTGTTGATCTGTTTCACATTCTTCTGGTCTCGATTTCGTTGAGTTCTGCTCGAATTTTAATTAACTCTCTTCTTCTGCTGGGCGTGGGGTCCATCTGCAGTTTTTTCTCTAGCTCCTTTATGTGTAAGGTTAGCTTTTGTATTTGAGTTCTTTCCAGTTTTTGAATGGATGCTTGTATTGCAATGTATTTCCCCCTTAGGACTGCTTTTGCTGCATCCCAAAGATTTTGAACAGTTGTATCTTCATTCTCATTAGTCTTCATGAATCTTTTTAATTCTTCCTTAATTTCCTGGTTGACCCTTTCATCTTTTAGCAGGATGGTCCTTAACCTCCACGTGTTTGGGGTCCTTCCAAACTTCTTGTTGTGATTTAGTTCTAATTTCAAGCCATTACGGTCTGAAAATATGCAGGGGATGATCCCAATCATTTGGTATCGGTTCAGACCCGATTTGTGACCCAGTATGTGGTCTATTCTGGAGAAAGCTCCATGTGCACTTGAGAAGAATGTGTATTCAGTTGGGTTTAGATGTAAAGTTCTGTAGATATCTGTGAAATCCATCCGGTCCAGTGTATCATTTAAAGCTCTCGTTTCTTTGGAGATGTTGTGCTTAGAAGACCTATCGAGGGTAGAAAGAGCTTGATTGAAGTCACCAAGTATAAGTGTATTATTATCTAAGTATTTCTTCACTTTGGTTATTAATTGGTTTAAATATTTGGCAGCTCCCACATTCGGGGCATATATATTGAGGACTGTTAAGTCCTCTTGTTGGATGGTTCCTTTAAGTATGAGATAGTGTCCCTCCTCATCTCTCACTACAGTCTTCGGGGTAAATTTTAGTTTATCTGATATAAGGATGGCTACCCCTGCTTTCTTTTGAGGACTATTTGAATGATAAATGGTTCTCCAACCTTTTATTTTCAGGCTGTAGGTGTCCTTATGTCTAAAATGAGTCTCTTGTAGACAGCAAATAGATGGGTCCTGCTTTTTTATCCAGTCTGAAACCCTGCACCTTTTGATGGGGTTATTAAGCCCGTTCACGTTCAGAGTTACTATTGACAGATATGAGTTTAGTGTCATCATGATATCTCTTCAGTCCTTGTTTTTGTGGATTGTTCCACTGAACTTCTTCTTAAAGGGGAATTTTAAAGTCCCCCTTAAAATTTCTTGCAGAGATGGTTTGGAGGTCACATATTCTTTCAGTTCCTGCCAGTCTTGGAAGCTCTTTATCTTTCCTTCCATTTTGAATAGAGCCTTGGTGGATAAAGTATTCCTGGCTGCATGTTCTTCTCATTTAGGACCCTGAATATATCCTGCCAGCCCTTTCTGGCCTGCCATGTCTCTGTGGAGAGGTCTGCTGTTACCCTAATACTCCTCCCCACAAAAGTCAGGGATTTCTTATCTCTTGCTGCTTTAAGGATCTTCTCTTTATCTTTGGAATTTGCAAGCTTCACTATTAAATGTGGTGGTGTTGAACGGTTTTTATTGATTTTAGAAGGGGGGGAATCTGTCTATTTCCTGGATCTGAATGCCTGTTTCCCGTCCCAGATTAGGAAAGTTTTCAGCTAGGATTTCTTCAAATACATATTCTGGCCCTCTGGCCCTTTCAGCGCCCTCGGGAACCCCCATTAAAGGTAGGTTTTTCTTCCTCAGGCCGCAGTTTATTTCTCTTAATCTGTCTTCATGGTCTTTTAATTGTCTCTTTTTTCCTCAGTTTCCCTCTTTGCTGTCAACTTGTCTTCTATGTCACTCACTCGTTCTTCCACCTCGTTAACCCTCGTCGTTAGGACTTCTAGTTTGGATTGCATCTCATTCAATTGATTTTTAATTTCTGCCTTATTGGATCTAAATTCTGCAGTCATGAAGTCTCTTGAGTCCTTTATGCTTTTTTCTAGAGCCACCAGTAGCTGTATAATAGTGCTTCTGAATTGGCTTTCTGACATTGAATTGTAATCCAGATTTTTGTAACTCTGTGGGAGAGAGGACTGTTTCTGATTCTTTCTTTTGAGGTGAGGTTTTCCTTCTAGTCATTTTGCTCAGTGCAGAGTGGCCAAAAACAAGTTGTATTGGGAAAAGGAGAAAAAGAGAGAGAAAGAAGGAAAGAAAAGAGAAAAAGAAAAAGGAAAAAAGAGAAGAAAAAGAGAAAGAAAAAGAAAGAAAGGTGAAAAAAGGGTGGGGGAAGGAATCAGAAATCAAAAAGAAAAAAAAAAAAACACGGGGGAGTATCTTCTGATTCTATATACTTTAAGTCCCTTGACTTACCCTGGAACTTGTCCGCCTTGCTGGTCTTCTGGGGGAGGGGCCTGCTGTGCTGATTTTCAGGTGTTATCACTTGGGGGAGCTGCTCTGCCCCCTGCCTGGTGCAGGGCTCAGTGGGGGTTGTTTACCCCGTGAAGCCCCAGGAGGAACAACCCCCGTGGCTGCCACAGCTCTGGAAACCTGGGTCAGCTCCCGCAGTAACTCCGGAGCTCTCCGTCTGCAGGGCCTGGAGGCTCCGGGGCGGGGCCGCTGATCTGCTCAGCTCCGGGCAGGAGAGTCCTTGCTGTCCTGGGCCCTCCCGGCCTCTGCCTGTGCCGGGGGAGGCCGGATCCTGGGCTGTGTCCCGGTGCCCAGTGCTCGGGGGCCTGCGCTGTTGGATTCGCGCTCCCGCCCCGCAGCCCCCTCCGCGGAGCCGCAGCCAGAGCCCCCCGAGGTGCTCCGGGTCCCGCCGTGCGCGCAGCAGCCCTTAGGGAGCTCGGCGCACTCTCCTGGGCGCGCAGGTGTCTGTTAGTGTCCCAGGGAGCTGGAGGCACCCCCGCCCTCCTGGGGTCCTGCTCTAACTCCCTGCAGGCACCTTTCCGCCCGGGAAGGTTGGTGCAGCTCCTGCTTCTCCCGGACGGGGCTCTCCTGTCCTGGGGACACTCGCCCCGACCTCAGCCTGGCTCCTTGCGGGGGGCCCCTCCCCCTTGGAGGCCTTTTGTTTCTTTATGTCTTTTTCCCCGTCTTCCTACCTTGATAGAAGCACGAACTCTTCTCACTGTAGCGTTTCAGCTGTTCTCTCTTTAAATCTCAGGCCGAATTTGTAGATTTTCAGGATGATTTGAAGGTTATCTAGGTAATTTGGTGGGGACAGGTGATTTGGTAACCATACTCTTCCGCCATCTTGCCCCTCCCCTATCTCTATGTTTATTGCAGCATTATTTACAGTAGCCAATTTATGGAAGCAGCCCAAGTGTCATCACTATGTGAATGGATAAAGATGTAGGTAAATACATACACAAAAAAATATTATTCATGCATTAAAAAGAATGAAATCTTGGCATTTCCAATAACATGGATGGATCTAGAAAGTATAATGCTTAGTGAAATAAATTAGTCAGGGAAAGACAAATGCTATGTTATTTCATTCATATGGGGAATTTAAGAAACAAACTAAAGAACAAAAGAGAGAGAGAGAGAAGCCAAAGAACAGACTCTTAACCACAGAGAACAAACATGGTTACCATAGTGAAGGTGGGTTGGGGCATGGGTAAAATAGATGAACGGGATTAAGAATACACTCATTGTGGAGCACCTTGGTGGCTCAATTGGTTGAGCCTCTGACTCTTGCTCTCAGAATTGCGAGTTCAGGCCCCATGTTGGGCTCCACACTGGGCATGGAGCCTACTTTAAAAACTTATAAAAGAAAAATAGACCTGCCCTACGACCCAGCAATTACACTGTTGAGGATTTACCCCAAAGATACAGATGCAATGAAACACCAGGACACCTGCACCCCGATGTTTCTAGCAACAATGTCCACAATAGCCAAACTGTGGAAGGAGCCTCCGTGTCCATCAAAAGATGAATGGATAAAGAAGATGTGGTCTATGTATACAGTGGAATATTACTCAGCCATTAGAAATGACAAATACCCACCGTTTACTTCAATGTGGATGGAACTGGAGGGTATTATGCTGAGTGAAACAAGTCAATCAGAGAAGGACAAACATTATATGTTCTCATTCATTTGGGGAATATAAATAATAGTGAAAGGAAATAGAAGGGAATGGAGAAGAAATGGTAGGAAATATCAGAAAAGGAGACAGAACATAAAGACTCCTAACTCTGGGAAACGAACTAGGGGTGGTGGAAGGGGAGGAGGGCGGGGGGTGGGGGTGAATGGGTGACAGGCACTGATGGGGGCACTTGATGGGATGAGCACTGGGTGTTATTCTGTATGTTGGCAAATTGAACACCAATAAAAAATAAATTTATATTAAAATAAATAAATAAATAAAAACTTAAAAAAGGGGGTGCCAGGGCAAGATGGCAGAGGAGTAGGATCCCCAAGTCACCTGTCCCCACCAACTTACCTAGATAAATTTCAAATCATCCTGAAAACATACAAATTCAACATGACATTTAAATAGAGAACAGCTGGAACACAACAGAGAGAAGAGTTTGCACTTCTAACAAGTACAACTCATTTTTACACACTCTGCAATGAGCAAAATGACTAGAAAGAACTCACAACAAAAGAAAGAATCAGGAGGCAGGGTAAGATGGCGGAGGAGTAGGGTCCCCAAGTCACCTGTCCACCAAATTACCTAGATAACTTTCAAATCATCCTGAAAACCTATGAATTCAGCTTGAGATTTAAAGAGAGACCAGCTGGAAGGCTACAGTGAGAAGAGTTAGCGCTTCTATCAAGGTAGGAAGACGGGGAAAAAGAAATAAAGAAATAAAAGGCATCCAAGGGGGAGGGGCCCGCGAGGAGCCGGGCTAAGGCCTGGGCGAGTGTCCCCAGGACAGGAGAGCCCCGTCTCGGAGAAGCAGGAGCTTCACCAATCTTCCCGGGAAGAAAGGCCCTCGCAGGGAGCTCGGGCAGGATCCCAGGAGGGCGGGGATGCCCTCAGGCTCCCAGGGACACTAACAGACACCTGCGCCCCCGGGAGAGCGCCACATCCCGCGGCCGAGCTCGCTAAAGGGCTGCAGCGCATGCCCGGAAAGGCCCCAGGAACAGCTCGGCGGTGGCTCCAACAGAGGCGCCAAGCAGAGGGGGCTGCGCGGCCCTGGCGTGCGATTCCAGCGGGGCAGGCCGGGAAGCCCAGGGCCCAGGGGACACAGCCCAGGACCCAGCACTCCCCCTGGGACAGGCAGAGGCCGGGAGGACACAGGACAGCGAGGAGGCTCCTGCAGCCTGACCGCCCGAGCTGTGCAGATCGCCCCCCACCACACCGTGCCCCGGGAGCATCCAGGTCCCTGCGGACTGGGAGCTGTGATAGTTACTGTGCGAGCTGACTCCAGGGCTGGAGAGCTGGCCACCGCCACTCTTGTTGTTCCTCCTGGGGCCTCAAATGATAAACAATTCACACTGAGCCATGCACCAGAGAGGGCGGAGCAACTCACCCAAGTGCTGACACCTGAGAATCAGCACAGCAGGCCCGCCCCCACCCCCGGAAGACCAGCTAGACGGACAGGGGAAAAACAAATTATTGACCAAGCAGCAATGGAAAGCTCCAGGGGAAGTTGAGGGATTTACAATATATAGAATCACAGGATTCTCCTTCTTGTTTTTTGTTTTCTGTTTGCTTCCTCCCCCCCCCACCTTTTTTCTTTTCTACTCTTCTCTCTCTTTTTTGTCCTTCTTCTTTTTTTTTCCTTTTTCTTTTCTTCTTTCTCTTCTCTCTTTTTCTCCTTTTTCCAATACAACTTGTTTTTGGCCACTCTGCACTGAGCAAAATGACTAGATGGAAAACTTCACCTCAAAAGAAAGAATCAGACACAGTCCTCTCTCCCACAGAGTTACAAATTTTGGATTACAATTCAATGACAGAAAGCCAATTCACAAGCACAATGATAAAGCTACTGGTGTCTCTAGAAAAAAGCATAAAGGACTCAAGAGACTTCATGACTGCAGAATTTACATCTAATCAGGCAGAAGTTAAAAATCAATTAAATGAGATGCAATCCAAACTAGAGGTCCTAACGACAACTAGGGTTAACGAGGTAGAAGAATGAGTGAGTTACGAAGAACACAAGTTGATAGCAAAGAGGGAAACTGAGGAAAAAAGAAAAAAACAATTAAAAGATCATGAGGATAGATTAAAGAAAATAAATGACAGCCTCAGGAAGAAAAATCTACGTTTAATTGTAGTTCCCGAGGGAGCTGAAAGGGACAGAGGACCAGAAAGTATATTTGAACAAATCATAGCTGAAAACTTTCCTAATCTGAGACGGGAAACAGGCATTCAGATCCAGGAAATAGACAGATTCCCCACTAAAATCAATAAAAACCGTTCAACACCTCGACATTTAATAGTGAAGCTTGCAAATTCCAACGATAAACAGAAGATCCTTAAAGCAGCAAGAGACAAGAAATCTCTAAATTTTATGGGGAGAAATATTAGATTAACAGCAGACCTATCCACAGAGACCTGGCAGGCCAGAAAGGGCTGGCAGGATATATTCAGGGTCCTAAATGAAAAGAACCTGCAGCCAAGAATACTTTATCCAGCAAGGCTCTCATTCAGAATGGAAGGAGAGATAAAGAACTACCAAGATAGGCAGAAACTGAAAGAATATGTGACCACCAAACCAGTTCTCCAAGAAATATTAAGGGGAACTCTATAAAAGAATGAGAAAGTCCAATGGAACAATCCAAAAAAATAAGGACTGAATAGGTATCATGATGAAACTAAATTCATATATTTCAATATGAACTCTGAACTTTATTGGACTTAATGAACCCATCAAAAGGTGAGGGTTTCAGACGCATAAAATGCAAGACTCATCTATTGCCTGTATACAAGAGACTCGTTTTAGACAGAAGGACACCTACAGCCTGAAAATAAAAGGTTGGAGAACCATTTACCATTCAAATGGTCCTCAAAAGAAAGCAGGGGTAGCCATCCTTATATCAGATAAACTAAACTAAATGAAACTAAAATTTACCCCAAAGACTGTAGTGAGAGATGAAGAGGGACACTATATCATACTTAAAGGATCTATCAAACAAGAGGAGGTAACAATCCTCAATATATATGCCCCGAATGTGGGAGCTGCCAAGTATATCAATCAATAAATAACCAAAGTTAAGACATACTTAGATAATAATACACTTATACTTGGTGACTTCAATGTCGTGCTTTCTACAATCGACAGGTCTTCTAAGCACAACATATCCAAAGAAACGAGAGCTTTAAATGATACACTGAACCAGATGGATTTCACAGATATTTACAGAACTTTACATCCAAACTCAACTGAATACACATTCTTCTCAAGTGCACATGGAACATTTTCCAGAATAGACCACATACTGGGTCACAAATCAGGTCTGAACCGATACCAAAAGATTGGGATCGTCCCCTGCGTATTTTCAGACCATAATGCTTTGAAATTAGAACTAAATCACAAGAAGACGTTTGGAAGGATTTCAAACATGTGGAAGTTAAGGACCATCCTGCTAAAAGATGAAAGGGTCAAGCAGGAAATTAGAGAAGAATTAAAAAAGATTCATGGAAACTAATGAGAAGGAAGATACATTGTTCAAAATCTTAGGATACAGCAAAAGGAGTCCTGAGGGGAAATACATCGCAATAAAGCATCCACCCAAAAACTGTAAAGAAATCAAATACAAAAGCCAACCTTGGACCTAAAGGAGCAGGAGAAAAAACAGCAAATAGATCCTACACCCAGCAGAAGAAGAGTTAATAAGATTCAAGCAGAACTCAATGAAATAGAGACCAGAAGAACTGTGGAACACATCCACAAAACCAGGAGTTGGTTCTTTATAAGAATTAATAAGATAGATAAACCATTAGCCAGCATTATTAAAAAGAAAAGAGAGGATACTCAAATTAATAAAATCATGAATGAGAAAGGAGGGGGGGGGGAGGAGCAAGATGGCGGAAGAGTAGGGTCTCCAAATCACCTGTCTCCACCAAACTACCTAGAAAACCTTCAAATTATCCTGAAAATCTATGAATTCGGCCTGAGATTTAAAGAGAGACCAGCTGGAATGCTACAGTGAGAAGAATTCGCGCTTCTATCAAGGTAGGAAGACGGGGGAAAAAGAAATAAAGGAACAAAGGCCTCCAAGGGGGAGGGGCCCCGCGAGGAGCCGGGCTGAGGCCAGGGCGAGTGTCCCCAGGACAGGAGAGCCCCGTCCCGGAGGAGCAGGAGCTGCACCGACCTTCCCGGGCAGAAAGGGGCTCGTGGGGAGGTGGAGCAGGACCCAGGAGGGCGAGGATGCCCTCGGGCTCCCCGGGACAGTAACAGCAACTGCGCGCCCAGGAGAGTGCGCCGAGCTCCCTAAGGGCTGCAGCGCGCACGGCGGGACCCGGCGGGACCCGGAGCAGCTCTGGGGGCTCGGGCGGCGGCTCCGCGGAGGGGGCTGCGCGGCCCCGGGAGCAGCTCGGACGGGCTCTGGCAGAGGAAGAGGCTCCGTGCGGAGGGGGCTGCGCGGTTCCAGGAGCAGCTCGGAGGGGCTCGGGCGGCGGCTCCGCGGAGGGGGCTGTGCGGCCCGGAAGCGCGAATCCACCAGCGCAGGCTCCGGAGCACAGGGCGCCGGGACACAGCCCAGGATCCGGCCTCCCCCGGGACAGGCAAAGGCCGGGAGGGCCCAGGACAGCAAGGACGCTCCTGCCCCGAGCTGAGCAGATCAGCGGCCCCGCCCCGGAGCCTCCAGGCCCTGCAGACGGAGTTCCTGCCGGAGCTGAATCCAGGTTTCCAGAGCTGCCCCGCCACTGGGGCTGTTCCTCCTGCGGCCTCACGGGGTAAACAACCCCCACTGAGCCCTGCACCAGGCAGGGGCACAGCAGCTCCCCCAACTGCTAACACCTGAAAATCAGCACAACAGGCCCCTCCCCCAGAACACCAGCTAGACGGACAACTTCCAGGAGAAGCCAAGGGACTTAAAGTACACAGAATCAGAAGATACTCCCCGGTGGTTCTTTTTTTGTTTGTTTGTTTTTGTTTTTGTTTTTGTTTTATTTTGCTTTTTGATTTGTATCCTTCCCCCACCCCCTTTTTTTTCTCCTTTCTTTTTCTTTCCCTTTTTCTTCCCTTTTTTTTTTTCGTTTTTTTTTTTCTTTTTCTTCCCTTTTTTTTCTCTTTCTCTTTTCTTTCCTTCTTTCTCTCCTCTCTTTTTCTCTTTTTCCCAATACAACTTGCTTTTGGCCACTCTGCACTGAGCAAAATGACTAGAAGGAAAACCTCACCTCAAAAGAAAGAATCAGAAACAGTCCTCTCTCCCACAGAGTTACAAAATCTGGATTACAATTCAATGTCAGAAAGCCAATTCAGAAGCACTATTATACAGCTACTGGTGGCTCTAGAAAAAAGTATAAAGGACTCAAGAGACTTCATGACTGCAGAATTTAGAGCTAATCAGGCAGAAATTAAAAATCAATTGAATGAGATGCAATCCAAACTAGAAGTCCTAACGACGAGGGTTAACGAGGTGGAAGAACGAGTGAGTGACATAGAAGACAAGTTGATAGCAAAGAGGGAAACTGAGGAAAAAAGAGACAAACAATTAAAAGACCATGAGGATAGATTAAGGGAAATAAACGACAGCCTGAGAAAGAAAAACCTACGTTTAATTGGGGTTCCCGAGGGCGCCGAAAGGGACAGAGGGTCAGAATATGTATTTGAACAAATTCTAGCTGAAAACTTTCCTAATCTGGGAAGGGAAACAGGCATTCAGATCCAGGAAATAGAGAGATCCCCCCCTAAAATCAATAAAAACCGTTCAACACCTCGACATTTAATTGTGAAGCTTGCAAATTCCAAAGATAAAGAGAAGATCCTTAAAGCAGCAAGAGACAAGAAATCCCTGACTTTTATGGGGAGGAGTATTAGGGTAACAACAGACCTCTCCACAGAGACCTGGCAGGCCAGAAAGGGCTGGCAGGATATATTCAGGGTCCTAAATGAGAAGAACATGCAACCAAGAATACTTTATCCAGCAAGGCTCTCATTCAAAATGGAAGGAGAGATAAAGAGCTTCCAAGACAGGCAGCAACTAAAAGAATATGTGACCTCCAAACCAGCTCTGCAAGAAATTTTAAGGGGGCCTCTTAAAATTCCCCTTTAAGAAGAAGTTCAGTGGAACAGTCCACAAATACAAAGACTGAATAGATATCATGATGACACTAAACTCATATCTCTCAATAGTAACTCTGAATGTGAACGGGCTTAATGACCCCATCAAAAGGCGCAGGGTTTCAGACTGGATAAAAAAGCAGGACCCATCTATTTGCTGTCTACAAGAGACTCATTTTAGACAGAAGGACACCTACAGCCTGAAAATAAAAGGTTGGAGAACCATTTACCATTCGAATGGTCCTCAAAAGAAAGCAGGGGTAGCCATCCTTATATCAGATAAACTAAAATTTACCCCAAAGACTGTAGTGAGAGATGAAGAGGGACACTATATCATACTTAAAGGATCTATTCAACAAGAGGACTTAACAATCCTCAATATATACGCTCCGAATGTGGGAGCTGCCAAATATATAAATCAATTATTAACCAAAGTGAAGAAATACTTAGATAATAATACACTTATACTTGGTGACTTCAATCTAGCTCTTTCTATACTCGATAGGTCTTCTAAGCAAAACATCTCCAAAGAAACGAAAGCTTTAAATGATACACTGGACCAGATGGATATCACAGATATCTACAGAACTTTACATCCAAACTCAACTGAATACACATTCTTCTCAAGCGCACATGGAACTTTCTCCAGAATAGACCACATATTGGGTCACAAATCGGGTCTGAACCGATACCAAAAGATTGGGATTGTCCCCTGCATATTCTCGGACCATAATGCCTTGAAATTAGAACTAAATCACAACAAGAAGTTTGGAAGGACCTCAAACACATGGAGGTTAAGGACCATCCTGCTAAAAGATAAAAGGGTCAACCAAGAAATTAAGGAAGAATTAAAAAGATTCATGGAAACTAATGAGAATGAAGATACAACCGTTCAAAATCTTTGGGATGCAGCAAAAGCAGTCCTAAGGGGGAAATACATCGCAATACAAGCATCCATTCAAAAACTGGAAAGAACTCAAATACAAAAGCTAACCTTACACATAAAGGAGCTAGAGAAAAAACAGCAAATAGATCCTACACCCAAGAGAAGAAGGGAGTTAATAAAGATTCGAGCAGAACTCAACGAAATCGAGACCAGAAGAACTGTGGAACAGATCAACAGTACCAGGAGTTGGTTCTTTGAAAGAATTAATAAGATAGATAAACCATTAGCCAGCCTTATTAAAAAGAAGAGAGAGAAGACTCAAATTAATAAAATCATGAATGAGAAAGGAGAGATCACTACCAACACCAAGGAAATACAAACGATTTTAAAAACATATTATGAACAGCTATACGCCAATAAATTAGGCAATCTAGAAGAAATGGACGCATTCCTGGAAAGCCACAAACTACCAAAACTGGAACAGGAAGAAATAGAAAACCTGAACAGGCCAATAACCAGGGAGGAAATTGAAGTAGTCATCAAAAACCTCCCAAGACACAAGAGTCCAGGGCCAGATGGCTTCCCAGGAGAATTTTATCAAACGTTTAAAGAAGAAATCATACCTATTCTCCTAAAGCTGTTTGGAAAGATAGAAAGAGATGGAGTACTTCCAAATTCGTTCTATGAAGCCAGCATCACCTTAATTCCAAAGCCAGACAAAGACCCCGCCAAAAAGGAGAATTACAGACCAATATCCCTGATGAACATGGGTGCAAAAATTCTCAACAAGATACTGGCCAATAGGATCCAACAGTATATTAAGAAAATTATTCACCATGACCAAGTAGGATTTATCCCTGGGACACAAGGCTGGTTCAACACCCATAAAACAATCAATGTGATTCATCATATCAGCAAGAGAAAAACCAAGAACCATATGATCCTCTCATTAGATGCAGAGAAAGCATTTGACAAAATACAGCATCCATTCCTGATCAAAACTCTTCAGAGTGTAGGGATAGAGGGAACATTCCTCGACATCTTAAAAGCCATCTATGAAAAGCCCACAGCAAATATCATTCTCAATGGGGAAGCACTGGGAGCCTTTCCCCTAAGATCAGGAACAAGACAGGGATGTCCACTCTCACCACTGCTGTTCAACATAGTACTGGAAGTCCTAACCTCAGCAATCAGACAACAAAAAGACATTAAAGGCATTCAAATTGGCAAAGAAGAAGTCAAACTCTCCCTCTTCGCCGATGACATGATACTCTACATAGAAAACCCAAAAGTCTCCACCCCAAGATTGCTAGAACTCATACAGCAATTCGGTAGCGTGGCAGGATACAAAATCAATGCCCAGAAGTCAGTGGCATTTCTATACACTAACAATGAGACTGAAGAAAGAGAAATTAAGGAGTCAATCCCATTTACAATTGCACCCAAAAGCATAAGATACCTAGGAATAAACCTCACCAAAGATGTAAAGGATCTATACCCTCAAAACTATAGAACACTTCTGAAAGAAATTGAGGAAGACACAAAGAGATGGAAAAATATTCCATGCTCATGGATTGGCAGAATTAATATTGTGAAAATGTCAATGTTACCCAGGGCAATATACACGTTTAATGCAATCCCTATCAAAATACCATGGACTTTCTTCAGAGAGTTAGAACAAATTATTTTAAGATTTGTGTGGAATCAGAAAAGACCCCGAATAGCCAGGGGAATTTTAAAAAAGAAAACCATATCTGGGGGCATCACAATGCCAGATTTCAGGTTGTACTACAAAGCTGTGGTCATCAAGACAGTGTGGTACTGGCACAAAAACAGACACATAGATCAGTGGAACAGAATAGAGAATCCAGAAGTGGACCCTGAACTTTATGGGCAACTAATATTCGATAAAGGAGGAAAGACTATCCATTGGAAGAAAGACAGTCTCTTCAATAAATGGTGCTGGGAAAATTGGACATCCACATGCAGAAGAATGAAACTAGACCACTCTCTTGCACCATACACAAAGATAAACTCGGATGAAAGATCTAAATGTGAGACAAGATTCCATCAAAATCCTAGAGGAGAACCCAGGCAACACCCTTTTTGAACGCGGCCACAGTAACTTCTTGCAAGTTAACATCCACGAAGGCAAATGAAACAAAAGCAAAAATGAACTATTGGGACTTCATCAAGATAAGAAGCTTTTGCACAGCAAAGGATATGGTCAAAAAAACTAAAAGACAACCTACAGAATGGGAGAAGATATTTGGAAATGACGTATCAGATAAAAGGCTAGTTTCCAAGATCTATAAAGAACTTCTTAAACTCAACACCAAAGAAACAAACAATCCAATCATGAAATGGGCAAAAGACATGAACAGAAATCTCACAGAGGAAGACCTAGACATGGCCAACATGCACATGAGAAAATGCTCCGCATCACTTGCCATCAGGGAAATACAAATCAAAACCACAATGAGATACCACCTCACACCAGGGAGAATGGGGAAAATTAACAAGGCATGAGACCACAAATGTTGGAGAGGATGCGGAGAAAAGGGAACCCTCTTACACTGTTGGTGGGTTGTGAACTGGTGCAGCCACCCTGGAAAACTGTGTGGAGGTTCCTCAAAGATTAAAAATAGACCTGCCTTACGACCCAGCATTTGCACTGTTGGGGATTTATCCCAAAGATACAGATACAATGTAACGCCGGGACACCTGCACCCCAATGTTTCTAGCAGCAATGTCCACAATAGCCAAACTGTGGAAGGAGCCTCGGTGTCCATCGAAAGATGAATGGATGAAGAAGATGTGGTTTATGTATATAATGGAATATTACTCAGCCATTAGAAACGAGAAATACCCACCATTTGCTTCAACGTGGATGGAACTGGAGGGTATTATGCTGAGTGCAGTAAGTCAATCGGAGAAGCTCAAACATTATATGTTCTCATTCATTTGGGGAATATAAATAATAGTGAAAGGTAATATAAGGGAAGGGAGAAGAAATGTGTGGGAAATATCAGAAAGGGAGACAGAACATAAAGACTCCTAACTCTGGGACACGAACTAGGGGTGGTGGAAGGGGAGGAGGGCGGGGGGTGGGGGTGAATGGGTGACGGGCACTTGACGTGATGAGCACTGAATGTTATTCTGTATGCTGGTAAATTGAACACCAATAAAAATTATTTTATTAAAAAAAAAAAAAAGAAACAGCAAGTACCCACCATTTTCTTCCACCTGGAGGGACCTGGAAGGTATTACGCTGAGTGAAGTAAGTCAATTGGAGAAGGACAAACATTATATGGTCTCATTCATTTGGGGAATATAAAAAATAGTGAAAGGGAATAAAGGGGAAATGAGAGAAAAATAAGTTGGAAATATCTTGAGGGTGACGGAACATGAGAGACACCTACATCTGGGAAACAAACAAGGGGTGGTGGAAAGGAAGGTGGACGGCGGTTGGGGTGACTGTATCGGGCACTGAAAGGGGTACTTGACTGAATGAGCACCGGGTGTTATGGTATATTTGCCAATTCGAACTCCAGTTTAAAACATATATACAAAAAAAATAAGTGGGAAATATCAGAAAGGGAGACAGAAAATGAAAGACTCCTAACTCTAGGAAACAATCTAGGGGTGGTGGAAGGGGAGGTGGGTGGGGGGTGGGGTGACTGGGTGGTGGGCACTGAGGTGGGCACTTGACAGGATGAGCACTGGGTGTTATTCTGTATTTGGCAAATTGAACACCAATAAAAAATAAATTTATTATGAAAAAAATAAAATAGAAATAAAAATAAAATATATACAAAAAATATATAAATAAATAAAAATTAAATAAATAAATAAAAACCTTTTCAAAAGTACTCTTATCTTGA
Source organism: Canis lupus baileyi (assembly GCF_048164855.1). Classification (NCBI taxonomy): domain Eukaryota; kingdom Metazoa; phylum Chordata; class Mammalia; order Carnivora; family Canidae; genus Canis; species Canis lupus. The sequence continues at coordinate 24,969,110 of NC_132860.1, forward strand.
TGAGCACTTAATACTAATAGATGGGTCTGTTGGATCACTTTATTATATTCCTGCAACTAATATCCCATCGTATGTTAACTACAGTGGAATTAAAAAAGAGAATCTCAGATTGCTCTCAGTACCTCTGGTAAGTATTCATTTCATGAAATTTAGATACTGTACAAAGATCTCAGTGACCTTGAAGTTTATTGATAGAATTATTTTTAAGAATAAATATAGGTCTTTCTTAACACTGGACAGAAGAAGTTACTTTGAAGGAAGGATAAAAAGAACAGAATCCTCAGTAAAGATGACAATATTACAGAGATAAATCAATGTTACTTGGCTAAGTCAATGATGTCTTAGTTGATAAAATGAAGGAAGAAAAGGAGCACTCAGTCCTACGTGAATAGGGGTGTACTGGGGAACGGCATGATTCTGTATGTCAAGTTCACAGAAAAATTTTTTAAGGGTAAATTATAAAATCCACTTTTCTGCTTCTAGGTCTCTGACTTGACCAGTATAAAGATGGTTTGTTCCCTTTATCTATATACTGGTAGGAGAAAACTACCATAATGATATGTACTTAAATATTCTCATTTCTCAAAATCGAAATACTTTGTCATATCAGATTACCACAGTACTTGGAGATGTCCACTACAGAATGACATACTTCCCTCCCCTTAGGCCCCATTGAAAGGAATTAAATAGTAGAGATTTCACACCAAATATTTAAAGATAAAGAAGCTAAGGCAGAAGTTAAAAACTTATCTGCTGTTTACTATCATACATATTCAAGATTCTGTTTATATTTTTTAGTTCTATCACAGCCATATGATAAAGGTATAATCAAGGAATTTAGAAATTATTGTACCCCTCCCTTTTTACAAAACTACATATTCTAAATTTTTTCCAGCATCATTGTAGTGCAATTGACAGAAAAACTGTGTACACCTAAGGTTTACAATATATATGTACATTTTGTGAAATGATTACCACATTCAGCCTGATTGACAGATTCTCACATAGTTATCTTTTGTGTATGTGTAGTGAGAACACTTAATATCAATTCTCAGCAAGTATACAATAATGAATTAACTATAGTCATCATATTGTACATTAGATCTCCGAATTCATAACTGAAAGTGTGTAATCTTCAGCCAACACCTATCCCCTCCCCACCCCAGTCCCTTTGCCCCTGGCAAACCACCATTCTACTCTCTGCTTTCTGTAAGTCTGTCTTTTTTACATTACACATATAAATGATCATATAGTATTTCTTTTTCTGTGTCTGTCTTATTTCATTTAGTATAACATCCTTTAGGTTCATCCTTGTTACAAATGACAGAATTTTCTCCTTTTTATTAGGTTAATAATATTCCACTGTATATATGTACCATTTTTTCCAGCTTTATTAAGATATAATTGATATACAACATTTTATAAGTTTAAGGTATACAACATAATGATTTAATACATCTATATTGCAAAATGATTACCACAGTTAAGGTTAGTTAACTCATGCACCACTTTACATAGTTAAATATTTCTGCATGTGTTAAGAACTTTAAGATCTACTCTCTTAGAGGCCTTCAAACATACAATACATTATTGACTATAGTAGTCACCATGCATGTACATTACATTCCCAGAACTTATTTCTCTTATACCTGGAAGTTGTACACTTTTACTTCCTTCACCAATTTCTCCCATACCCCACTACTCACCTCTAGAAAACATCAATCTGTTCTATGGGTTTGGTTTACTTTTAGATTCCATATATAAGTGAGATCATACAATATTTGTCTTTTTCTGACTTATTTTACTCAACAAAATGCCCTCAAGATTCATCCATGTTGTCACAAATGTTACAAATTTCCTTTTGTGACTGAATAGTATTCCATTGTGTGTGTGTGTGTGTGTGTGTGTATCACATTTTCTTTATCATTTTCTTTGTGGACAAATAGGTTGTTTCCATGTCTTGGCTATAGTAAATAATGCTCCGATGAACATGAGGGAGTGCAATTATCTCTTTGAGATAGTGATTTCATTTCCTTCATATATATTCCATGCAGAAGTGGAATTTCTGGGTTATATAGCAGTTCTAGTGACTGCTTTCATTTCTTGAGGAACCCCATGATGTTTTCCTTAATGGCTCTACCAATTTACGTTCTCACAAACAGTGGACAGGGTTCCTTTTCTCCACATCCTTACTCACCAACACATGTTATCTCTTGTCTTTTTTATAGCAGCCATGCTAAAAGGCATGGGGTGATCTCAGTGTGATTTTAATTTGCATTTCTCTGATAATTAGTGATGTTGAGAATTTTTTCATGTACCTATTGGCCATTTGTATGTCTTCTATGGAAAAAAATGTCTTTTCAGGTCATTTGCCCATATTTTAATCGGGTTATTCTTTTGCCATTGAGTTTTGTTATTGAGTTGTGTGGGTTCCTTATATATTCTGAATATTAATCACTTGTCAGATGCATGATTTACAAATATTTTCTCCCATTCCATATGTTGTCTGCTTGTTTCGTTGATTGCTTCCTCTGGTGTGCAGAAGCTTTTTAGTTTGATGTAGTCCCACGTGTATATTTGTTTTTATTGCTTATACTTTTAGTGTTATATTCAAAAAAGCTCATGCTCTTTTCCAAACACTACCCTTCTTAAGGCAACATAGCAATCTATCTTTTAAAGTCATAATATATCACTTTGTTCACAGTCCATAGAACCCTCATTTCAAAAGGATCTACAAAAGCAGGGAAATAAAATGTGAAACCCTATAATGGTAAACATACCACCTTATCAGTCACACAGACTCAGCATGGTTCCACTGTGAAAAGTACTGACCACACGCTCTCGAATCTGTTTGGTCTTGACCCCATAAATGATAGGGTTCAGCATGGGAGGAGCTAACATGCAGATATTGGCCAGCAGAATGTGAGTGTGGAGGGGAACATGTTGCCCAAACCGCTGGGTAATTATTGTAAAAATGCCAGGCAAGTAGAACATGGAAATGACCCCAAGGTGGCAGCCACAGGTGCCCAGGGCCTTTTGCCGGGCTTCTCGGGAAGGGAGGTGGAAGACTGCATTGAGGATGAGGGTGTAGGAAACCAAGATGAGCAAGGCATCTACCACTACAGTAGAGAGGAGAACAGACAAGCCGTACCAGACATTGACACGAATATCAGCACAAGCAAACTTGGCAACAGCCATGTGCTCGCAGTAGGTATGTGGTAGCACATTGCTATGGCAGAAAGACAGTCTCTTCACCAGGAACACATCTGGGAGTATCACAGAGAAGCTTCTCAGAACCACAGCCAAGCCAACCCTTATGATTACTGTATGACTGAGCACCATAGTATAGCGCAATGGGTCACAGATGGCCACATAGCGGTCAAATGCCATGGCCAGCAGAATCCCTGATTCAGCAATGAATGTGGCATGGATGAAAAAGATTTGAGTAACACAGCCATCAAGAGAGATCTCCCCTGCATGGAACCAGAATATGGCCAGTGCTTTGGGCACAGTGGTAGTGGACAGGATGAGGTCGGCCACAGCTAGCATGCAGAGGAAGAAGTACATAGGTTCATGGAGACTGCGTTCAGTGATGATGATGAAGACAAGGAGGATATTCCCAAGGACAGCAACCAGGTAGGAAATAAAGAAAGGAAGAGAAATCCATGTGTGCTGGTCTTCCAGGCCAGGGATGCCCAGCAGAATGAAGAATGAATGGCTGATAATAGTGTGGTTGAGGGTTGCCATTCCCAGGACAAGTCACTGGGTGTTGGTGTATAAGATTTGCAGGGCACCGGGGTAGCTTAGTGGTTAAGCCTCTGCCTTTGGCTCAGGTTATGATCCCGGGGTCCTAGGATCAAGTCCACATCAGGCTCCCTTGCTGGAAGCCTGCATCTCCCTCTGCCTATGTCTCTGCCTTTCTCCCTCTGTCTCTCATAAATAGATTAATAATCTTTTAAAGATTTTATCTAATTAAAAAAAAGATTTGCAGTCACCTCTTCTCTTTTGCCAAAAAAGGTGAATAGAGTTGAAGTAGGGGAGATAGGAATAGATCATTTTTCACTGGATGAGCAGTGCAAAAAATCCTAGACAGAAAGTCAGGGAACATGGGTTAAGATTTTGACATTTTATTCACTATGTGATCTCAGTAAAATTATTGCCCTGCTATGGGTCTCTCTTTATTGCTTTAAATATAATGTTGCAAAGAAGTTGGATTAGCTGGCCTTTAAGAGAATTATTCCAGTTCTAGAATGCCATAGATCTTAATCTCAGATTGTTATAAACAGTTAAGAGCTGTGAAAAACAAATCCTGCAATTTCCACTTTGACCATCAGAATGTGATATGCATCTCAAAAAGAAACTGGTCACTGAATTGACTATAATTTATCAAGTCTCACTGAGCACCTACCATGGCTCCTGGAGGACCTACTTGGGGAAGACAATTAAGTAAAATACCTAAACGATATGGATAATGTAAAGGAAATATTAAACACAAGGAGCTGTGAAAACATGGAGAGCTTCCCAGGAGTTTGGAAAAGGTTTTATAAAGATGCGACCCTAAGTGGAATCTTGAAGACGTAATGTTTTTTCAAAGTCATCTGAGGAGGGAATAACATGAACAAAGTCACAGAGATCCCAAAGAACATAAGAGTCTAGAAGGAAATTACAATGATTCGCAATTACCGTAGCAAAGAAGGCATGGTACCAAATACAAGAAAATAATGTCATGCAGTGAGGTGGGGGCCAAATCACCGAGGACTTTGAGTGCCAGTATAAGGAAGTTAGAATTTATGTTGAAGCAGTAAAAGCCACTGAAGGATTTGTCATGAATGGCATGATGAAGTTAGTATTTTAGGTAGCTCTCTCCAGCAGCATTGTATAAAGTGGGTGCAAAGGAAGGAGACAGGTTGGAAAATGGAGGCGGATCAATTAGGAGGGTCTGTGTGCTAAAGGCTGCATGTATGTTATCTCACACTGTGGTGATTAAGATAACTACAGCCATTTCTCCCATTTTACTGATAGGGGAGCAAATAGAGCTTAGAGAGTTTCAATAGTGCCACCACCCAAGGCCACTGGCTAGTAAATGGTAGAGCTAGAATGTGGCTACCCATAGCATCCTTAGGATCACTTCATATCTGCCCTACTCCACCTTGGTCCCCCTTCATCAGATGATTATGTTTTCCTGACTCCTGGTTCAAGGAGAAAAGCAATAAAAACATCTATTTTTTTCATTCCTTTAACTTTCCCACCCTCAGTCTGCCGTCCACAAATTTATTTATATTTGAATCACCTTTTCCTCCTATTCAGAGCTCAGCTGTCCATCTGTACACTGGACCACAACCTTCTCTTTAAGTACTTCTCCCCACAAATCTGTCACTCCAGTAACTTCAAATTCTCCCTTTCTGTTGGCTCCTCTCCTTCATATGAAAATATGTTCAACTGTCTCTTCCCCCTTCGCCTCAGTTTCACAGAAAAAAGCATGTGCTCTCTCTTTCTATTCTCTTAACACCCCCTAATCTTTGCCAAAGCCACTTTACTTATCACCCTAATATGCTGCTAAGGCTGCCTTCTCTAAAATATCTATTACCTAAACGGTTGCCAAATCTAAAGTTACTTTTAATTTGTTGTTATTATTAGGAATCTCCAATTTCTGTTAATATTTTTATGTGATAATAGCAATCATAAAATACCTACTGCTAGATATATTATTTCTACTCATCACAGCAAACCTATGAAACTGAATGTATCACCAGTTCATGCATGAAGAAATTGACTCTCAGACAAGAAATTGTCCAAAATCAAACAACTTGTTAGTAGATAAGCTGATATTTGAATCCAAGATTGGAATCAAAGCTTCCATTAGCTTTTAAAACTTCCATTTTGTTGTTTTGACTACCTAAGCCACTTTTCTTTGGCTTCCTCTCCAGTCTCTTCTAATTCTCCTACTTATTCCATAATATCTAAGATATGCATGACAATGTGATAAAGAAAAAATAATAGGGGTTTAGAGCCAGACCTACTTGGGTTCAATTCCAGTTCTGAAAAAAAAAATCCAGTTCTGCCTGCTACAAATCCACATACAGACACACAATCTTCCATTCAGGTACATTTTAACATACACATTTATTTATACAGCCACCACACACATATTCACTTATACAAATTTTGATGAAGATTAACACACTAACACACATTTTCACTAGTCATACAAATAGGTTTTCACTGTGAATACATTCACACACACACACTTTTAAACTTTTCTTCACGTATATACTCACCCAATTCACACACCATTATTAACCAAACATACTCATTCACAGAAATAAGTTATGACTTATCTATGTCATAAATTTGCCAATCTTCATTCAGTACACTGATTCTCCTCTCATCAAATAAGTTTCTTCAAGGAGGTGGAGCTTCCAGAGGCTACTCCATCCTTACCCCTGTCTCCAGGCTTATAGTCCCCTTACCACTGCCAGAAGACAGGACTTTCATAGAAATGCAACTCATAGGAAAACACTCCTGCTTCACCAATTCCACTCTTGATTTACCCAAATGGGAGTCAGAGATATAAAACATCAATTCTGGTTGGCACTTTATACCAGAGGTCATCAAATTGCAGCCTGTGGGCCAAATCTTGCCCACCACCTATTTTTGTAAATAAGATTTTATTGACATACAGCCATTCCCCACATTTACATATTGTCTAGGGCTGCTTTTATGGGACAGAGTAGTTGTGATGGAGACCATGTTTGAAGGTTAAGACTTTTACTCTTGCTCTTTACAAAAAAGATTTACCAACCTCTGCTTTAGAATCATCCTCTCATAGAACGTTTTACCAAGGGCACAGAAGGAAAGGCAATTTTCCCAAGTTCACAGAGGAAATGAGTCAAGAGGTCTCTTGCCTCTCCTTCCACTAGCATTTCCGCTATGCCACAGGGTGTCTAGAGAAACATTTCGGTCTGTCCTCTCTGCCTCTGCTCTCAGGGGATGGAGAATTCCAAATACAGCCTCTAAAGTGTTACCAAATAGTGAAAACAATCCATCATAATTCCTACGTCTCTCATCAATAAACTGTGTTTTTCACCTCCTGTATCCCCATACTCAGTCAGACCCCACCATTGATGCCCATGAACAGAAGGGCCTAGAGAGGAACCAGGCTATCATGAATCAATACCAACCTACATCTCTCCTCACTCCAAACAGTCCATCACAGCCATCAGGAACAACATACTGGAGCTATGTCCTTGCCTGGATGGCAGAATGTTCCCACAACCAGCAGACTGTGTGCAGTGGCCAAGGGACCAAGCTGGAAGAGGAACTTCAAGGCAAATTATTCTTTCTCTGAGCATCTTTGGAGACCATAGACTTATTCATGTGACTTTCTTCTCCCCTAGGATCTCCTCTACTGCCAGTGACAGTGACAATAAGCTCTTAACCTTTCCTTGTCTGAATGCCAGAAGCCCTCTGTGAAAAGTATCCCTGAGAGGCTATATGAACTTGGGAGAAGAAAAGAGGTGGGTGAGAGGTTTTAGAGGGGAGACAGCAGGGCAGAGACTAGGATTGTGGTTAGGGAACTTCAAGGCCTCACACCTCACTCCAGCTCATCCTCTTCAGCTTTGACTTCCAGAGGTCACACAAGCATATCAGGAGCTAGAATCCTGTAGATTCTTTCAACCATTCATTTATTGCTTCACCATCTATTCAACAAACATATGTTAAGTGCTGTGTTGCCCACACCATGATTAAAGGTTAATAAATAAAATCCACTGAAAATTTATTTATATTATTTTGTATATACAACTAATGCTTTGAGTCCATCATCCAAGGATTTTCAATGGAACATGTTCATTGAAGACCCTCTAAGATTTTTCTTTATTCATGGATTTATATAAGATAAAACTATACACGTGGCACACTTTAATTTCCTAATGTAGGAATTTTCAATTAACAATTGGTAATAAATATTCCCAGTTTTAACAAATGTCCTGTATACCATATAGCTCCTTTAATTCAGCTGCATGTGTCTCTAGTCTGAGGCAGTGCCACATAGTAGTCTATAAATATTTCCTGAAAAATTTGAGTGACTAAATATTCCACCTTGGTGACATACTATAATACTTTTAACCATTTCAATATTATTAATATTTATAAAGCTGCTGTTTTTCTCTGTTAAAAATATTCTGTAATGAACATGTTTATATATAAATTTGCATTTGTGTCCTGAATTTTATTTAAATATTGTTATGGCAATGTTTCTAGGCCCATGTAGTATTTATTATTGATAGAAATTTTTCTTTAATAATTTTGTTCCAGACTAATGTTCATTCACTTTAGTGTAGGATCTAACACTGCTTTGAGACTCAAGTTATCTACCTTTCCTATTCCTCAAGACTGAAGATCCTCTGGATTCTCTCATAAACAAATGCATGCAAATTCTGCACTCATATCAGAGGGACTTCAACATCCATCTAGAAAACCAATTCTTCACCTTATGCTCTTGAAATCATTTCCTCCTCTGATCTCAATTGCATTTCCCTTCACTCTACTTTAGTTGTGCACTCCTACAATCACATCCTTTCTCAACTTCCAAGTTTACCAATTCAAACATCCCACTGCCTAGCCACAATTACTTGCCCAACCGTATGTGGACTGTATTTGTGTACTAATTTCCCCCAAACTGCTAATCTACTAATACCACAATTGCCCTTCTAAACCTCCACTCTATGATTTTCTTTCTTAATTAACTTTATATTCTATTGCCCTTCATTAATATACATTTCTTTTAAGTATGCTCAAATCCTTCAAATCTTTTTCTCCATTCTATCTGGTCCATCTCAACATTATTATAAAACAAAACAAAAGCCATATTTGGGTGATCACCTGGAGAGCAAAATGGTGCCACTAAAATAATTACCAACCTAGACTGTTAGCAGAGCCCAGCAACTTTACACATTTGCTCAAGTCAGCTCACTCTTTCACTCTACCTAATTAACACTTCATATGTACACCCTATCCAAACTTCCAGCCTTGATTCCAGAATCTAGTTACTTACTTTGGGCAGAAAACCTTGCCTACTAAATCAGAATCAATCAGTTGGAAACTCATACAAATTCAAGACACTGAATATAAAAACATATCTGTATCTGCTCCCACCCACTCCTCCATCCTCCTTATTGGAGGAATTGTCTCCCCTATCAAAGAATAATCCCCCTATTTTTTCTCTGGACACCCAAGGAAGATTACCCTGAATATTCATACCATGGTCCTAGGCCTAAATTTTCAGTACATGCATGCACGGTCTAGGAACACACAATATGAGAAATCTGATATGGAGAATCATCGACATGGCAAATAAATATATGAGAAGATAATCAACACCTTCTACCTCCTCACAAAGTGCAGAAGCAATAACAGCTAGTTAAACATAAAGCATTGTCTCCTCCAACCTAATGCAAGGATCAATTCTTTCTCTATGAATCAAATTACATGTATATTACATTACTTTTACTTTTGGTAATTAGAAATAAAAAGTACCCTGATGATTTCCAGCTATAAGGAAAGTCATTCTAGTCATCTAAAATTGCATGCTGAATTTCAAGGTTAAAGTTTTACCTATTCTCCAGATTCTCTGCTTTAGGCTTGAAGTCTGTAATGGTAAAGGGGCATGGCTGACCTTTTTATATCCCTACCTTGGGCTTCACCTCTAGCATTGGAGCAAGAGGAGGCAAAAGAAGTACAAGACAGGAAAATCCCATTATACTTGGGGAAAAGGCAGGAAATTACTCTGGTAGCAGGGAAAACACCTGGACAAAGGAAATCCCCAAAGCCTAGATGACCAAGACAATGCATCAACCATGGTTGGGTGTGTGTCAACATCTGTCTCATTTTGTTGGATAAATATTGCAATTAACAGACAGGCACTCTGAGACAGGCCAGCTGTAAATCCCCAAACATAAACATGAATCACCAAATGTTAAATATTAACAACTTGAAATTAAGATATTAAACTGAAAAAACAAATAGCTTACAACTGAGAAAAACAGTTGAAGATCACCAGACAAGAATTTAGTAATAAGTAAAACTGACATACTCAGAAATTAGTACATAACATATCTTTTTAAAATAATCAATCAAAGATCTTGGAATTCAGCATATTGATTTTTAAGATTAAAAAGTATAGATGTACTGATTAGGAGAATGGATAGCACTGTAGAGAGAATCACTAAGTGGACGATGAAACTGAAACACAGACTGTAGCCCAGAGGAATCTACTAGAATTCCTTACAAATAACTTTGTTCTTTGCTTTTTCTACCTATTGTTTTGATTTTTAACAATAAAAACATAAATTATATAGAACAAACTGATAGTCACCAGAGGAGAGGTGAATGTGAGGATGGGTAAATGGTGAAAGGGACTAAGAGTACATCTGTCAAGTGAGTAATGTATAGAATTGTTGAATCACTATATTGTACACCAGAAACTAGTATAACACTGTATGTTAATTATGCTGTAAGTAACATTTAAAAATAAAAAATAAAAGTTGATGGAACTGGAGGGTATTATGCTGAGTGAAATAAGTCAATAGGAGAAGGACAAACATTATATGGTCTCATTCATTTGGGGAATATAAATAATAGTGAAAGGGAATGGAGGGGATGGGAGAATAAATGGGTAGGAAATATCAGAAAGGGTGACAGAATATGAGAGACTCCTAACTCTGGGAAACGAACTAGGAGTGGTGGAAGGGGAGGAGGGCGGGGGGTGGGGGTGACTGGGTGGCAGGCACTTAGGGGGGCACTTGATGGGATGAGCACTGGGTGTTATTCTGTATGTTGGCAAATTGAACACCAATAAAAATAAATTTATTATTAAAAATAAATAAATAAATGTTTAAAAAATAATGAAAATATACATACTTTGTGTAATTAAAAATAAAGATAATTTATAACTTAAAAGTAAAAAATAAACAATGTATGCTCATTATAGCATATTTTGGAAATGCAGAAAAGCTAAAAGATTCAGAATATTTTCTAAGAAATTAAAGCCAATAATCATTAAATAAATAAATTAAATTAAAATTAATATTAAAACAACGAGATACCACTATGCCCCTACTAGAATGGCTAAAATTAAACACACTGACAACATCAAATGCTGTTGAGGACCAAGATTCATTCATTGCTGGTGGGAATGCAAAATGGTACAGCCACTTTGGAAAAGAGTTTGGCAGTTCATTACAAAGCTAAGCATACCATATGATCCAGTAATCACACTCATTATTTACCCAAAGGAGTTGAAAACTTATGTCCAGACAAAAACTTGCACACAGATGTTATAGAAGCTTTATAGAAGCGTTTTTATTCATAGTTGCCAAAACTTGGAAGCAACCCAAATATCTCTGAACAGGTGAATTAATAAACTCTAGTACATCCATACAATGGGATGTTACTCAGCAATAAAAGAAATAACCTATCAAGACTCCCCCAAAAATGAAGGAACCTTAAGTACATAACACTAAGTGAAAGAAGGCAGCACGTAAAGGTTACACAGTGTATTATTCCAACCTTATGACATTCTGGAAAAGGCAAAACTATGGAGATAGTTAAAAAAATATTATGCTGAGTGGAATAAGTCAATCGGAGAAGGACAAACAGTGGTCTCATTCATTTGGGGAATATAAAAAATAGTGAAAGGGAATAAAGGGGAAAGGAGAAAAAATGAGTGGGAAATATCAGAAAGGGAGACAGAACATGAAACACTCCTAATTCTGGGAAGCGAACTAGGGATGGTGGAAGGGGAGGTGGCGGGGGTGGGGGTGACTGGGTGACGGGCACTGAGGTGGGCACTTGATGGGATGAGCACTGGGTGTTATTCTATATGTTGGCAAATTGAATACCAATATAAAATAAATTTATAAAAAATATCAGTTGTTTTCAGGAGTTCAAGGAGAGCAAGAGAAGGACAAATAGGGGATGCATAGATACTTTTAGGGCATTAAAAACTGTATGATACTATAACAGTGGATATATGTCATACATTTGTCAAAACCCATTAGAATTGTACAATATGAAGAATATATGCTAAATTAAACTATGAGCTTTTATTAATAATGTATCAGTATTGGTTATTAATTGTAACAAATGTACCACACAAATGCAAGATGCCAATAATAGGAGAAGCTCTCTAAGTAACTGAGGAGAGAAGTATGTATATGGGCACTCTTGACTTTCAATTTTTCTATAAACCTAAAACTGCTCTAAAAAATACTTAATTTTTAATGCAACTCCTGAAATTTAAAAAGAAAAAGAAAATCAGTGGGGGCACCCAGGTGGCTCAAGTTGGTTAAGCATCTGCCTTAAGCTTAGGTTATGGTCCCAGGGTATTGGGATCAGGCTCCCTGCTCTGTGGGGAGTCTGGTTCTCCCTCTGCCTCTTCCACTTCCCCTGCTTGTGCTCTCTTGCTTTTTCTCTCTCCTTGCCTCTTTCAAATAAATAAAAATATTTTTTAAAAAACCTCAATGGATTGGTTAAATAACTTGTTAAATAGAGCTCAAAAGATCGTTAGAAACTTAGAGATAGAAATAGAGACACAAAAGGACAGTCTAAACACTTTGCAGGATAGACACAAATATCATCTTTTAAAAACATTAAACATTATCTTAAACTCATAAGCTATATAACTAAGAGATGCTGAACTCTAGGAAACAAACTGAGGGTTGCTAGAGGGGAGGAGGGTAGGGGGAAAGGATAATTGGGTGATGGGCATTAAGGAGGGCACTTGATGTAATGAGCGCTGGGTGTTATATGCAACTGATCACTAAATTCCACCTTTAAAACTAATTTTAAAAAATCTGAAATAAACTATATCTGGACCATACTTAGCAGTTAAAATTCAAATATTATCAGATATTATAGAAACAAGAAATCCAATTTTACATGGTTTAAAGGACATCAACCTAAATCATGAACACAAAATTCTTGGCAGTAAATGATATAAATTGTTCACTAGAAGAACACCAGTAGAAAAGTTATGCAGCTATAATCATAACCCATTGAACAGTACTAACGATCTCAAGGTTGTGTCTGAAAGATCAGCTGTTTCAGAGAAAAAAAATATAATAATTACAAGAAGCAGGCAAATAATTGCTGTAAGGAATTTAAATCTTTTCCTCAATAATTGTTGAATCATTTTTTAATTGGCATATATGTAGAAGGCTTAAACAGTACGGTTAGCTTATTTTACCTGTTATTTAACTCATAAAACATTAAATTTGAACCACTTTTTATGAGTGACATACATTACAGAAAAAAATTATCATATATGTAGAAAGACAATCATAAAAACTGAAAAATATACTAAAACTTGACAAATATGCTCCAGTTTTCTTATTATAGAACATTGGAGTTTGTTTTCTTTCCTTTGATTAAATATGAAAAAGTATAACATAAAAAACTAGAAGAAATAAGAATAATCATCAAATCATAGGTTGAAGAAAATAAAACAAGAAGACCCACAAAGAAAAAAAATGATGGATTTGAAAATATTTTATATGCTTTCTTTAGGTAAAACAAAAGCCAATCACCAACCAAATAAAATTACAAAATGTATAATTTAAACAACTTGAGAAAATACTTTCAATAAATATTAATACCTTAGGAAAGTTATATATCCTCACTGAGCTTCAAATTACATCTGTAAAGTGAGTAAAATAAAAGCAATAACAAGTTTGATGTAAACATCCAATAAGGTATGAAATAAGCTTTCACAGGTTCAATAAATGATTACTATTACTTCACAAAAAATATACTATCCCATGAACAATTATTCAATGTATCTATTAACTAAATAAATTCAAATTAAAGAATAATGACAAATGGTTTTACTCTGTCATATGGCAGATTTTTAAAAATAGACTTACTTATCAAGTGTTAGTAGGGGATGTAGTAAATTTTGGCACTTTCATGTGTTTCTGATGAATGAAAATTAATAATTTCTCTAGATGCTTTTTTTGAACATGCCAAAGGAGCCTAAAATTTTCCTACCCCTAACCTACAGTTTATTTTTTAAGGCTAGAAACATGCAAAGCTTAGTGCACAAAAAATAGATAAATCTTATGCACAAAAATACCTCCAGCACATCATTTATATTGTTACTGATGAGAAAAACATAAGTATTCAAAAAATAAAAGGATGAACACTACCTTAGCTAGTGTAAAAAATAATTTTTATATAAATTTATTTTTTAATGATAAATTTATTTTTTATTGGTGTTCAATTTCCAACATTGAATAACACCCAGTGCTCATCCCGTCAAGTGCCCCCCTCAGTGCCTGTCACCCATTCACCCCCACCCCCTGCCCTCCTCGCCTTCCACCACCCCTAGTTAGTTTCCAAGAGTTAGGAGTCTTCATGCTCTGTCTCTCTTTCTGATATTTCCTATCCATTTCTTCTCCCTTCCCCTCTATTCCCTACACTATTATTTATATTCCCCAAATGAATGAGACCTCATAATGTTTGTCCTTCTCCGATTGACTTATTTCATTCAGCATAATAACCTCCACTTCCACCACATTGAAGCAAATGGTGGGTATTTGTGTTTCTAATGGCAGAGTAATATTCCATTTATACATAAACCACATCTTCTTTATCCATTCATCTTTTGATGGACACCGAGGCTCCTTCCACAGTTTGGCTATTGTGGACATTGCTGCTAGAAACATCGGGGTGCAGGTGTCCCAGCGTTTCATTGCATCTGCATCTTTGGGGTAAATCCTCAGCAGCTTTTATTGGTGTTCAATTTGTCGACATACATAATAACACCTAGTGATCAACCAGTCAAGTGCCCACCTCAGTGCCCGTCATCCCCACGCCCCGCCCAAATCCCCTTCCACAACCCCTAGTTCATTTCCCAGAGTTAGAAGTCTCTCATATTCTGTATCCCTTTCTGATATTTCCCACTTGTTTTTTCTCCTTTCCCCTTTATTCCCTTTCACTATCTTTTATATTCCCCAAATGAATGAGACCACATGTTTGTCCTTCTCCAATTGACTTATTTTACTCAGCATAATACCCTCCAGTTTCATCCATTCCATTTACAATTGCACCCAAAAGCATAAGATACCTAGGAATAAACCTCACCAAAGAGGTAAAGGATATATACCCTAAAAACTATAGAACACTTCTGAAAGAAATTGACGAAGACACAGAGATGGAAAAATATCCCATGCTCATGGATTGGAAGAACTAATATTGTGAAAATGGCAATGTTACCCAGGGCAATTTACATGTTTAATGCAATCTCTATCAAAATACCATGGACTTCCTTCAGAGAGTTAGAACAAATTATTTTAAGATTTCTGTGGAATAAGAAAAGACCCTGAATAGCAAGGAAAATTTTAAAAAAGAAAACCATATCTGGGGGCATCACAATGCCAGATTTCAGGTTGTACTACAAAGCTGTGGTCATCAAGACAGTGTGGTACTGGCACAAAAACAGACACATAGATCAATGGAACAGAATAGAGAACCCAGAAGTGGACCCTCAACTTTATGGTCAACTAATATTCGAACAAGGAGGAAAGAGTATCCACTGGAAAAAAGACACTCTCTTCAATAAATGGTGCTGCGAAAATTGGACATCCACATGCAGAAGAATGAAACTAGACCACTCTATTGCATCATACACAAAGATAAACTCAAAATGGATGAAAGATCTAAATGTGAGACAAGATTCCATCCAAATCCTAGAGAAGAACACAGGCAACACCCTTTTTGAACTCGGCCATAGTAACTTCTTGCAAGATACATCCACGAAGGCAAAAGAAACAAAAGCAAAAATGAATTATTGGGACTTCATCAAGATAAGAAGCTTTTGCACAGCAAAGGATACAGTCAACAAAACTCAAAGACAACCTACAGAATGGGAGAAGATATTTGCAAATGACATATCAGATAAAAGGCTAGTTTCCAAGATCTATAAAGAACTTCTTAAACTCAACACCAAAGAAAAAAACAATCCAATCATGAAATGGGCAAAAGACATGAACAGAAATCTCACAGAGGAAGACATAGACATGGCCAACATGCATATGAGAAAATGCTCTGCATCACTGGCCATCAGGGAAATACAAATCAAAACCACAATGAGATACCACCTCATACCAGTGAGAATGGGGAAAATTAACAAGGCAGGAAACCACAAATGTTGGAGAGGATGCGGAGAAAAGGGAACCCTCTTACACTGTTGGTGGGAATGTGAACTGGTGCAACCACTCTGGAAAACTGTGTGGAGGTTCCTCAAACAGTTAAAAAATAGACCTGCCCTACAACCCAGCAATTGCACTGCTGGGGATTTACCCCAAAGATACAGATGCAATGAAACGCCAGGACACCTGCACCCCGATGTTTATAGCAGCAATGGCCACGATAGCCAAACTGTGGAAGGAGCCTCGGTGTCCAACGAAAGATGAATGGATAAAGAAGATGTGGTTTATGTATACAATGGAATATTACTCAGCTATTAGAAATGACAAATACCCACCATTTACTTCAACGTGGATGGAACTGGAGGGTATTATGCTGAGTGAAGTAAGTCAATCGGTGAAGGACAAACATTATATGTTCTCATTCATTTGGGGAATATAAATAATAGTGAAAGGGAATATAAGGGAAGGGAGAAGAAATGTGTGGGAAATATCAGAAAGGGAGACAGAACGTAAAGACTGCTAACTTTGGGAAACGAACTAGGGGTGGTGGAAGGGGAGAAGGGCGGGGGGTTGGAGTGAATGGGTGACGGGCACTGGGTGTTATTCTGTATGTTAGTAAATTGAACACCAATAAAAAATAAATTGAAAGAAAGAAAAAAAAAGAACTTATTCAACTCAACAGCAAAGAAACAAACAATCCAATCATGAAATGGGCAAAAGACATGAACAGAAATCTCACAGAGGAAGACATAGACATGGCCAACAAGCACATGAGAAAATGCTCTGCATCACTTGCCATCAGGGAAATACAAATCAAAACCACAATGAGATACTGCCTCACACCAGTGAGAATGGGGAAAGTTAACAAGGCAGGAAACCACAAATGTTGGAGAGGATGTGGAGAAAGGGGAAGCCTCCTGCACTGTCGGTGGGAATGTGAACTGGTGCAGCCACTCTGGAAAACTGTGTGGAGGTTTCTCAAAGAGTTAAAAATAGAACTGCCCTACGACCCAGCAATTGCACTGCTGGGGATTTACCCCAAAGATAAAGATGCAATGAAACGCTGGGACACCTGCACCCCGATGTATATAGCAGCAATGTCCACAATCGCCAAACTGTGGAAGGAGCCTCGGTGTCCATGGAAAGATGAATGGATAAAGAAGATGTGTTTTATGTATATGATGAAATATTACTCAGCCATTAGAAAGGACAAATACCCACCATTTGCTTCAACGTGGATGGAACTGGAGGATATTATGCTGAGTGAAATAAGTCAATCAGAGAAGGACAAAAATTTTATGGTCTCATTCATTTGGGGAATATAAAAAATAGTGAAATGGAATAAAGGGAAAAGGAGAAAAAATAAGTGTGAAATATCAGAAAGGGAGACAGAACATGAGAGATTCCTAACTCTGGGAAATGAACTAGGAGTGGTGGAAGGGGAGGTAGGTGGGGGGTGGGTGTGATGGAGTGACAGGCACTGAGGAGGGCACTTGACGGGATGAGCACTGTGTGTTATTCTGTATGTTGACAAATTGAACACCAATAAAAAATAAATTTATTAAAAAAAGAAGATTTGTGTGGAATCAGAAAATACCCAAATAGCCAGGGGAATATTAAAAAAGAAAACCATAGCTGGGGTCATCACCATGCCAGATTTCAGGTTGTACTACAAAGCTGTGGTCATCAAGACAGCGTGGTACTGGCACAAAAAACAGACACATAGATCAATGGAACAGAATATAAAATCCAGAATTGGACCCTCAACTCTATGGTCAATTAATATCCGACAAAGCGGAAAGTCTATCCACTGGAAAAAGACAGTCTCTCCAATAAATGGTGCTGGGAAAATTGGACAGCCACATGCAGAAGAATTTAACTAGAGCATTCTCTTACACCATACACAAAGAGAAACTCAAAATGGATGAAAGATCTAAATGTGAGACAAGAATCCATCAAAATCCTAGAGGAGAACACAGGCAACACCCTTTTTCAACTTGGCCACAGGAACTTCTTGCAAGATACATCTATGAAGGCAAGGGAAACAAAAGAAAAAATGAATTAATGGGACTTCATCAAATAAGAAGCTTCTGCACAGCCAAAGAAACAGTCAACAATACTAAAAGACAATCTACAGAATGGGAAAAGATATTTGCAAATGACATATCAGAGAAAGGGGAAGATCTACAAATAACTTATTAAACTCAACACCAAAGAAACAAACAATCCAATCATGAAATGGGCAAAAGACATGAAAAGAAATCTCACAGAGGAAGACATAGACATGGCCAACAAGCACATGAGAAAATGCTACACATCACTTGCCATCAGGGAAATACAAATCAAAACCACAATGAGATACCACCTCACACCAGTGAGAATGGGGAAAGTTAACAAGGCAGGAAGCCACACATGTTGGAGAGGATGCGGAGAAAGGGGAACCCTCTTGCACTGTCGGTGGGAATGTGAACTGGTGCAGCCACTCTGGAAAACTGTGTGGAGGTTCCTCAAAGAGTGAAAAATAGATCTGCCCTACTACCCAGCAATTGCACTACTGGGGATTTACCCCGAAGATACAGATGTAGTGAAATGTCGGGACACCTGCACCCCCATGTTTCTAGCAGCAATGTCCACATAGCCAAACTGTGGAAGGAGCCTCGTGTCCATCAAAAGATGAATGGATAAAGATGTGGTTTATGTATATGATGGAATATTACTCAGCCATTAGAAACAACAAATACCCACCATTTGCTTCGATGTGGAGGGACCTGGAGGGTATTATGCTGAGTGAAATAAGTCAATCGGAAAAGGACAAACAGTATATGGTCTCATTCATTTGGGGAATATAAAAATTAGTGAAAGGGAATAAAGGGAAAGGAGAGTAAATGAGTGAAAATATCAGTGAGGGTGACAGAACATGAGAGACACCTAACTCTGGGAAATGAACTAGGGGTGGTAGAAAGGGAGGTGGTAGGGGGGTGAGGGGTGAACTGAGTGACAGGCACTGAGGGGGGCACTTGATGGGATAAGCACTGGGTGTTATTCTATATGTTGGTAAATTGAGCACCAATATAAAATAAATTTATAAAAAAAATAAATGTATAAAAAAGAAAAAAAAAGCCATGAAAATCAACCTGAAAGCTAGACAGGTTTTTCACAATGCACCTCACATCCTTTTCTGCCCTCGTGATTTTATTGGTCCCAGGATAGAAGGTGCTCACAATGACACACATGGCACTACATCTACCCGTTAAGAAATCTAGGGCAATGTGACTGTCCATCACTATTCATGCCAATAGGATTTGATGGACTCCCATATTCCATGTAGGATATACATTGTATCATCAGTAATATATGACCAATTACCAAAAGTGAAAGTCATGTTATACAGGCTTTCTGATTTGTGCAATTTCCAGCCATTGGAACAGTTTTCTAATATTTGGAGTAAATTGTAAATCCTCCAAGTACTGTGCCCAAACAACAAAAATGTCCTATTTGGGAACTCACATATAAGTTGGAAATTCCAGCTTTGGTGATTCATTTCATTGGATCAAATCCACTTTTCCCAGAGGGATTTACCATGAGCTTCAGTGATGGATGGCATATCCAGCAGTCAGAAAGACAGGGAGCCATGGAACCTGTTTCGCTATGTTCTGACCTAACAATGATTACAATTAGTATAAAAAGTATAGAAGAAGAAAAGAGGTGAGAGGGGTCATTCTGGGTGAAGAACTACAAGAGTTCTGTGGAAAGCAGGAAGAATTGTTTTTACTGAGTGGATAGAAAATGGAGAAAGATTTAGAGGAGAATCTTGGCCCATTATCTTGAGTGGTAGTTGCACACTATCTATCATCATTTGCCTGTTTTGAAAGAACTAAATCAACTGCCTTTTCCTAAGACTGACTGCTTGCAGAATATCTCTGAGGAGCCTGTTTGAGAGCCTTTTTATTTTGTCCAATTCTGAATTTTTAAAAAATATAATTAAATGTTGAACTTCCTAGAGAAAAAAAAAAAACAAGGGGTAGTGGAAAGGGAGGTGGGTGGGGCTTGGGGTGACTGGGTGATGGGCACTGAGGGGGACACTTGATGGGATGAGCACTGGGTGTTATGCTATATGTTGGCAAATTGATCTCCAATTTTTAAAATATTAATTAATTAATTAAATGTCCTGCACAGAAGAGATCATTCCAGGCAAGTAAATCACTTGTACATGTACCAAGGCAGCACAACTGAACATGAAGAAATTAGAGATAATTTCTTGAGACTGAAGCGCAGATTGCATGAAAGTAATATGGAAACTGTTGCTGGAAAGGAAGTATAAATTTACTCTGTACCACTTTGAGGGGAATGATTTTTGAGAAACAGATCCCAAAATGTCAAAAGCCAGGAGTACAGTTCCCTTAAGTCCTCTCAATGCCCATAATTTGAGAAAGCATATGAAGAAATGAAGGTTTTACATAGGTGCTCAGGCACTTGGTAAGAGTCTCAGGGTATGACATAGCTCAAGACAGAAAACTCTCACTTCATATAAATGAGACTTAATACTATATTGTGTATTCCCAAAGTTGAGTTGAAAATTACAGAGTTAGACATTACAACTAAAGGGAAACCTGTCCCTTCTCCAAATAATGAGCTGTAAGTATCTCAGTCAACCCACAGGCCCTGTTTTCAGATTGATTGAGGTGCAAGTCTCACAGTCTCAGGTAAGTGCTCCAGGGGCCCATAACTCAATGAGCCATTTTTGCTAGGGACTCATTTCTTGTTCTCTGGCTCACTCCTGCAAAAGCACATCTCACAAAGGATCAAAGTTTCTGAGAAAACAGTCTCTGCCATCCTCACCGTCATTTCTGCTTTGGAAACAACACATAAATCACTTGGTCTCGTATCTGTTTTGTTTTGACCCCATAAATGATGGGGTTCAGCATAGGTGGAGCAAGCATGCTGACATTGGCCAACAGGATGTGGACATGTAGCGGGATATGATGGCCAAAGCGCTGAGTGAGAACCGAGAAGATCCCAGGCCCATAAAAAAGAATGATGACACAGACATGGGAACCGCAGGTGTTGAGAGCTTTGTGGCGAGCATCTCGTGAAGGGAAAAGGAAGACAGCATGGAGGATCAGAGCATAGGAAACAAAAATGAGGACAATATCTAGAATCACTGTTGACATTAGGACAAAAAATCCATACCAGATGTTTACTCGGATATCATCACAGGCATACTTGGCCAAGCCAATGTGTTCACAGAATGTATGTGGTAGGACGTTATTTCTGCAAAAAGTCAGCCTCTTCAATAGGAATATCATAGGAAAAATTGTACAATGTGCTCTCAAGAAAACAGCCACACCAATTTTCCCTATCAGAGAGTGAGTGAGTATCATGGTGTACCTTAGTGGGTAACATATTGCAATGTAGCGGTCAAATGCCATAATCAGCAAGATGCCTGACTCAGTAATAAAGGAGGAATGCTGGAAGTAGAGCTGGGCAATGCAGCTATTAAGAGAGATCTTCCTACTATTACACCAGAAAATGGCCAATGCCTTGGGTTCTGTGGTTGTGGCAAAGACAATGTCAACTCCAGCCAGCATGCAGAGAAAAAGATACATAGGTTCATGGAGGCTGCTCTTGGTGAGGATAATGAAGATAAGCAAACCATTTCCAAGGAGGGCAAAGATATAGGAGATGAGGAAGGGAATGGAAATCCATATGTGTAGGTCTTCTCGGCCTGGAATGCCCAGCAGGTAGAAGACTACATGGTTAACACCAGTGTGATTGAAGCTAGCCATATCTGAGGCAGGCCACTGTGGACTTTAATTTCACCTAATAGAGATAAAGAGAAATACTGATTATACACAACTGTTTTGAGTTTTCTGATTAAATATATCTAATTAAATGCCTATATTTACCACTGTTTCTTCCTAAAACCCTATCAAAACATCAGTAAAAATCATCACAAATGTACAAAACAGAAGAGATAGCAGAAGGGACATTTTGAAATCAGATGACTAAGCAAATGGATAAAACTAACAGGTTTGAGTAAAAAACAAAAATCAAGATAACTTTCACTGCAGAACCCAGGTAGTCTCAAAAATTAGAGATATCAGGAACTTTTCTTAATAGGGATAAGGATAGGCTTTTTAAAGAACACCATTGGTGGAAAATCTGAAAGAAGCTAAACTTCTGGGTCCTCTTTCCCAACCTGTCCATCCAGGTACCACTTTCTGTACCCAGCAGAAAACTGGAGGATTATTTTCTGGCGGAGTTAAGACTAAAGACTCTAGACATGGCTGGGGTAGGGATAGTATGCTAAGAGCAGAGGATAAAATTAAAGACTACATACTTTAATTTAAAATGAAACTCCATGAACTTCTGTTTATTTATGCCTGAGTGCTAGCTTACATAAACATATACCCAGAACTTCTAATTCATTTTTATTTAAGAATGAGGCACAAAAAAGTGAATCGAGGTGCTATGTGTAGGTATGAGATTTATTTAAGGAGAGACTTCCTGCCAAATTACTCCATTCCAGAACTTTACACCAAAGTAAATACAAAATTTGTAAGAATAAAAAGCTCTTTAAATTTTTCAAAGATCTCAAAAGACTAACCTCCTTTCACAGGAAGCTACTGGAGGAAAAGAACCATCAGAGTGAAGGAATCAACCAAAAATAGAGAAACATGGGCTCCAAATAGTTGCTAAAACAAAGTGCCACAATGCCAGGGAAGGCATAGGCTATGAGAAAATGAGGGACACCCTCAAATAATGGTGAAGGTCAGCCACTATCGGGATTCCTGGAGTATCATGAGTCTGGATTGAATCAAGGGAGTAGAAACACCTAAAAAAAGTCTCAAAGGGAAAAAGGAAAAACTTATTTTGAAATGTAATTTATATTCCTAGTGGAAAGTAAGCCATGTAAAAATTAAGCAAACAAAAAAACAGACATTTACTCCTGGGAAGAAAATATTTTTGTACTAGAAATGTGACCATATGTCATGTATAATTCAGTTATGTATTTATGTTTACATTATTGTAATTAAGTATAATCTTAAAAATCATGATATACCTCTTAATAAAAGTCAAGAAAGGGAGATTAACGTGAGCCTGAATATGTATGTAGGCATTTGGCTGGGGGGCAGGGATTACATGTAGGAAAGCTAAATGCCCATCTTCCATATACAAAAGTCAGTAGATGACATAAAAATTTTAAAATAGGGGTCAAGAAATATATATATATACTGTTAATATATGGAGGTAAATGATAAATAGTTATGTGTTAAAGTGATTTTCTGAGGAGCAACAGAGGTGAGATGGGATAAGGAAACTAGTTTATTGTAAAGACTCAGAGAACTTTTAGAGGCTTTAAACTAAGTATATGTATAATATTCACAAAAATAAAATTAAAAACAAGTTATCTTAATAAAGTACCCAATTCTTCACCTAAAATAAATTTGTAAGTCATAACAGAAAGTTCTCCTCTCTCTCTCTCCCTCATTCTCTCTTTCTCCCCTCATTTTAATTTCTGAAGCTAAAATATTCCCCTTCTCCTTGGATACCAGATTTACCCTCCCAGAGAACATAGATTGGCTCAACTGAACTGATGAAGCTCTGTCCTGAGAGAAGAGTCTAAGGAAGCTGGCATTTGAGGAGGCAAAGACAGTCTGATGGAGAGGTTGCCTGCAATAGACAATTGCCTTCTGCAAATTGCATGGTCATACAAACGCTGTAAGAAAATACACTTTCCAAGAAATGCCACATTCCTAGGGGAAATAGAAAAGTGATACCCAAAACAATTAGAACTGCATAGAAAATGAGTGGGAAATATCAGAGAGGGTGACAGAACATGAGAGACTCCTAACTCTGGGAAATGAACAAGGGGTAATGGAAGGGGAGGTGGGTGGGGGGATGGGGTGACTGGGTGACAGGCACTGAGGGGAGCATTTGACAGGATGAGCACTGGGTGTTATACTATATGTTGGCAAATCGAAATATAATAAAAAATATACCAAAAAAACTGCATAGACCTAATGAGAAAGAACAGAGCTGGAGATCAAACACAATAAGAAGTTGGGACAGAGAAGTTCTTTCAGAAGCTGATGAAATCTTTGAGAAAAGGAACCACTAAGGGGATTTATTTTGTTTAGAGCCACAGAGAAAAGGCAAGGGGTTGCAGAATGGCCTTTCGAACAGCTACTAGTCCAATTCCAAATTATCTTAAATACTCTTCCTCATGTTTCCTTCTTTTTTTTTTTTTTACACGTCTTTTAGATGTTTTTAATCTGTGTGACAAAATGTGAAGTGTACAAAAAGCACTGCTACATGGCAAAGTATAAAGGTTGTCTTGAGGGTAAGCATTTTAATTAAATCACTATTTAATTCATGAGTTTTGAACTAGCCCCCTTTTTAACAGAACATTATTTTTACTTGAAAGAATAACTGACAGACAACTGTGGTTATTCAGACTCAGGTTTAGGGCAGACATTCCCTAAAACAGTGAGCCTAAGCACTTTAAGGGAAACAACTGACCATATCTGTTGCCAATGATAAAACTTAGGCTTCCAAGAAAATTAGAATCTCATGTCTCCTTCCAAAAGAAGATTCTCTGAGCCTGCCCCAGGCAAAGCACCCCACTTTGTACTGCTGAGTGCTTTCCCTGTCCTTCTCCCCTGAAATTTCTTAGAATCTGCCAAAGGTAGCAGTGCTTTGCCTACATGATCCATCTCCCCTAAGTCACAATTTTCTAAATATTAGAAAACATATCTCATTAATCAAAAATGGCTTTCTTATCTATAAAGCATCTCTAACAACCTTTGGATTCCTTGATGGATTGGGCATATCCTTTTATTAATGTACCTAAAGCATAGCACAGAAGGAAAGGCAAATAGAACAGTAGGAGAAAAGGAAGACCAGGTAAGAGACAAGATTTAAGATAAGTGACCAAAGCGAGGGTTTCCTTTGAGGACTCAGGTTCTTGAATCCAAACAAGACTTAAAAAGTCCTTTGAGAATCTACCATCTATTTCTGCCCTATCGGCCCAAGTGCTGGCCATTGGTTTCCTCTACAATCTGTTCAAAAGACTCCAAAGATCCTGACATTCCAACATTCCAAATAAGTTCCATTATGTTGGGCCTATAAGGACTTCTAGTATCTACCTCTACTCTCCCCTACTCCTAGAATCTCACCTCACATATGACAAAAATCAGTCATCAGCTTCAGACCAAGTTTTTCAAAGCAGAAATGGAATCAGTAACTGGAGAAAATTTAATGAGTTGCAGATTAGACTACAGAGTGATTATCTTTGTGAAACTCAGGTCACTTTTATTTGAAGATCCAATGCCTTTGGGTTCTGACTCCAACAAAATGACAGTCCCATATGGGCCAAGTCATTATGCTTACTTCCTAGCACCTTTTTCTCTTGACACCTGGTCCTCTGGCACCTTCCCTGTTATTTGATCTCTATCCTCAAATTTTCTGCGTACATCTTTGTGGCTTTCCATATTCAGACACTCTCACTCTCAACAATATTTCCAAGAAATCCCTGTACCTCTCTTTCAAGAAACAAACATTACATTCACTATAATCAACACTCTCCATTTTTTTAAATAAGCATCTGGTTAAGAGGCATCTCCTCCCAGAAAATATTTCTTCATAATTAGGACAAAATTCAAAGTTTAATTTATCCAGTGCCATGACAAAATTTGTATTTTAGAATCTTTAATTAAAGGAATATATATGACAGGCAGGACTGTTTGTAGCAACGTATGAATTATAATTGTTATGGAAGCACTATTTCCTTTGGCTGACTAGATCCGCAAAAGCCATTTGATGTTTAACATAAAGTAGGCTATCACAAAGATTGATCATTTATAGTCACTTTTCTGCATGTTATTTTCTTCATTTGTTTTTATCATGATTATAAATGTTTGATTATAGAAATACATAAGCATTGTAAAAGAAAAAGCAAGTAACTCAGAACAACATGCAACAGTAAATATTATAATACAAGCTTTTCTTCATATACTGAGTTTCCCTACTTCCATGCCCTCTGTGTGTATTAAATTTGATATCCTCATCTCCACTCTCAGGACAGGAGCTTGGTGCAGAACTCAGGTAGTGGGAAGTTTAGGGATCCAAGGTATAGTAAGGTTCACAAACAACCATCAGCATCTCTTCATTCACTCAGTGTCTGACTCAAAACTGAGCACATAGTGAGTATGTGTAAATATAGTCATCTCCCCCTCTGAGTTCTACTCTCCTCATCCCTGCATTTTATTTCTGTAGTAGGAAAATCCCCTCCTCCTTTTATTCCTGTATAACTTTAAGTCATGGTACAACAACTGAAAATAATCCTCATGAAAGAAGTGGCTTTCATGAGAGTAGAGGCTTACACTGGAAAACTGTGTGGAGGTTCCTCAAAGAGTTAAAAATAGATCTGCCCTACAACCCAGCAATTGCACTGCTGGGGATTTACCCCAAAGATACAGATGCAATGAAACGCTGGGACACCTGCACCCCGATGTTTCTAGCAGCAATGTCCACAATAGCCAAACTGTGGAAGGAGCCTCGGTGTCCATCGAAAGATGAATGGATAAAGAAGATGTGGCCTATGTATACAATGGAATATTACTCAGCCATTAGAAATGACAAATACCCACAATTTGCTTCGACGTGAATGGAACTGGAGGGTATTATGCTGAGTGAAATAAGTCAACTGGAGAAGGACAAACATTATATGTTCTCATTCATTTGGGGAATATAAAAAAATAGTGAAAGGGAATAAAGGGGAAAGGAGAAAAATGAGTGGGAAATATCAGAAAGGGAGACAGAACATGAAAGTCTCCTAATTCTGGGAAACAAACGAGGGGTGGTGGAAGGGGAGGTGGGCAGGGGTGGGGGTGACTGGGTGACGGGCACTGAGGGGGGCACTTGATGGGATGAGCACTGGGTGTTATTCTATATGTTGGCAAATTGAACGCCAATAAAAAATAAATTTATAAAAATAAAAAAAGAGAGTAGAGGCTTGTAAGGACCTGCCTACTGAGGACAGCTAACAGCAAGTCATTCTGTGGCCACACAACTTTGAGGCCACACAACTTTGAGAAAAACTATCCTCCTGGAGGAGTTAGAAGGGCTAGAACTAGATATGATAATACTTCTGAGGTTCAGTGTCCAGCTGTTTATTCAATGCTCATGAAACAACAGTAGAGAGAGATGAATCTGAAGCAAAATAGGATCCTGAAGAGGACCAGCTTACAGACCATGTTACTTTCACTCTAAAAGTATTCAATAAGTACGAGTTTTTCTACTGTAGGAAAGTAGAAGCTAAGAGGCTCAGGAATTGGCATCTGGTGTACAGGTGAAGTTGTATATACTAGAGCAATTGATTATCTACCCCAGGATTGCTCTAGATAATTCACAAATTGCCTCATGAGTCCTTCAGTAGCTCTGATCCAGGTGCTTCCACAATCCTTGACAATTCACAACTGGCTCCCTACTTTTATGCTAGCAGCATATGCAAGTGCTTTTCTTCCTCAATCTTGCCAACAGAGTCTGTTAAGCCCTTGAACATTTGTCAGTCAGATGGTTTGTCAAATGTGGTTGACACTCTGCAAGAATGGCTTCCAATAATCCTTTCCTTGGCTACACATACAAGACAATTCCCCCCATCATGAGATACAATCTATCACATATCCCTTTGAATCTGGGATGGCCTTCTGACTTGCTTTGACTAATAGAATAAAGTGATGTTGTGTGAATTCCAGGAAATCTGGACCTTGCAACTTCTATTAGGCTTTCTTGGAGGCTACTAACTATTTAAGAAGCTTAGGATAAGTTGGTACAGAAACTGTTGAAAAAGGTATGGAGGTTCCTCCAAAAATTAAAAATAAAAGTACTAAATAATCCAGTAATTCTGCTACTCAGTATTCACCCAAAGAAGATAAAAACATTAACTCAAAAAGATACAGGCATCCCTATGTTTATTGCAGCATTACTTACAATAGCAAAATATGGAAGCAATCCAAGTATCCATCAGTAGATGAATGGATTTTAAAAAGATGTGATAGATCAGTCTATCATCTACCTATCTTGAGGAGAATTTATAAGTTTGTGTTCTTCATGAAAAGAATCATGTTGAAGTTTTTTCTAAGTTTCAAATTTCAGAGTCATGAACAATGATGTTTAATTCTGCTAAGGCTATGCAAATGAATATACCTACCAATTAGAAGAAGGCATGTGAGTCTTGATTACCTTAGATATATTTTTAATTTCACTTCCCTGCATCCTTTGGTTGTCTTTCTCTTAATTTTCAGTTTGATTATGATGCATCAAGGCATAGCTTTCTATGAGATCCACTGATATTTCTGAATCTATTATGATTTTTACCTAATTTGAAAAATTTCAGTAATTCTTCTAAAGTTTTTTTCTATCCCATTTCTCTCACTTCATTTTAGGATGCAACTACGGGTTAGAAATTTTGGCATTCTTAGAAACGACAAATACCCACCATTTGCTTCGACGTGGATGGAACTGGAGGGTATTATGCTGAGTGAAATAAGTCAATCGAAGAAGGACAAACATTATATGGTCTCATTCATTTGGGGAATATAAAAATAGTGAAAAGGAATAAAGGGGAAATGAGAAAAAATGAGTGGGAAATATTAGAAAGGGAGACAGAACATGAAAGACTCCTAACTCTGGGAAATGAACTAGGGGTGGTGGAAGGGGAGGTGGGTGGGGGGTGGGGGTGACTGGGTAACAGGCACTGAAGTGGGCACTTGACGGGATGAGCACTGGGTGTTATTCTATATGTTGGGAAATTGAACACCAATAAAAAATAAATTTACAAAATCCTAAAACATCAGACTTAAAAATAAATTAATTAATTAATTAATTAATTAAATAATAAATAAATAAAATAATAAAATAAAATAAAATAAATTTTGGCATTTTTCCAGCAATACCTGAGGATCTCTTATTTTTTCTATTCTTTTACTCTCTCTTCATTTAGATAATTCTATTGATAAATCTTATGGTTAATTAGTAAACTGTATTTACCCTTTGACCACTGTAGCTACATTTGTATAAGACAGGATCTTATTTTTTTTATAGATGAGTAATATTCCATCGTTTGTGTGTGAAACTTATGAAAACTTCCACAGGCTCATTTTCATTAAAAACACAAGCTTATAAATTATTGTTACATATTAGAAGTATTTATATTCCTGTTGAAAATGAGTTAACATTCATTAAAATAGGCCTCTAGCAAGGCTATATTAGGTGGAAAAGACTTTCCTATCAGAGCATCTTGAGAAAAGAAGAGAGAAGAGGATCAGAAGGAAGGGAGGGAGATGGTAAATGGTTTTATTTTTTTTTAATTCTTTTTTACTGGAGTTCAATTTGCCAACATATAGTATAGTATATAGTGTTAACCCAGTGCTCACCCCAGTGGTTTTAGAGACCCAGCCCATTTGGGAAGAAGGCGAGGCTGGTGGAAACTGGCTCTGTCCCTGGAGCCCCAGTGTAAGTGCTCCCTCCAGGGTTCCACAAAAGAGGACAAACAGCCCAACTCCTGACCCACAAAGCTGAATTTTATTACAGTCTCATCATCTGTTCCTGGACACTCAGCCTAAAACTGGTGAGTGAATTAGATATCTGTGGGTTGGGAGGTTTCCAGGTCAAAGTAAGGACTGGGCTAGTGTTCTGTTCTTGACAGGCCAGAAGTGACAGGACCTTTAAAGTCTGTTGATACATGTGGACAAAGAGTGGTAAAGATTAGTCACACAAGTCTGATTGATTCTAGCAGATGTGGAAAGTGAGGTCTGGGAGGGGAGCTGAGGATGCATGGGCCAGATGGAAGCTCCTGAAGAGTGGTAAATTAAGAATCCTATCAAATGGCAGATGCCCTAAATAATTAAACTAGAGAAAACAGAAAATGCATTTACTTCAACTATGGACCCCTCCTGGAAAGCCACGAAAGGAGCCATAAGAATGGCATCAAACTAATCACCTACCCCAAACCAGATGTTGGAGGGGACTCTGGGTAAGGAGCCAGGGCATCTTTGCAGGTGTGAGAACTAGGAACCAAATTTTTCTCCCAAGAAAGAAAAAAAAAATCAAGCCACCAAGAGAGGGAGCTGGACTGGAAGAAATAATGTTAGCAAATGTAAGATTTATCTTAGCTTCTGAGCTAGATATTTTAAGGTACTCCTTCATCTAATATCTCCTTAAACCCCATAAAGAAGGTATTTTATTATTAGCTCCATTTCTTCTTCATTCTGGTGAAAACAGGATTAGACATGACTGTCTTCTCAGGGGGTACCCTCTGAGCCCATTATACCTGGAATATTTTACTGAACCCATCTGTTTCTACACTCATCATTCTCTCCAGTCCATTAGTCTAGTTAGGACAGATACATGAAAAATAGCTCCAAATAGGTATGTTGGATGATTAAGTTAATAAATAAAGGAAAGTATGCTAGGAAGCAAATAGTAAAATTATATGTTAGTTTCTCTCAGAATATTGCACCCTCTTCCCAGAAATAATACCTTTCTTTTTCCACCTTCAATCATTTTTTAAGATTTATTTATTCATTTGAGAGAGAGAGAGAGAGAGAGAGAGAGAGAGAATGAACATGTGCAAGAACAGGCAAGAGGAGAGGCAGAGGGAGAGAATCCTCAAGCAGACTCCCAACAGAGCTAGGAGCCCAACACAGTCTGGTCTCACAACCCTGAGACCAGGACCTGAGCTGAAACCAAGAGTCAGAGTCAACCAATTGAGCCACTCAGGTACCCGTTAGTCATTTCTAAGCTTAGCTCCCCAAGGTGTGAATATTGAAACACATAAGCCCTGACTATTACCTCTTAAAATTCTCTTGATCATATTCAAAAGTGAGCAAATTGGGATCCCTGGGTGGCGCAGCGGTTTAGCGCCTGCCTTTGGCCCAGGGCGCAATCCTGGAGACCTGGGATCGAATCCCACATCGGGCTCCCGGTGCATGGAGCCTGCTTCTCCCTCTACCTGTGTCTCTGCCTCTCTCTCTCTCTCTCTCTCTCTGTATGACTATCATAAATAAATAAAAAAAAAGTGAGCAAATTGAATGTGGTGAAGTCAAATTTCTTTTTTTTTTTTTTTTTTTTTTAATTATTTTTTTTATTGGTGTTCAATTTACTAACATACAGAATAACACCCAGTGCCCGTCACCCATTCACTCCCACCCCCCGCCCTCCTCCCCTTCTACCACCCCTAGTTCGTTTCCCAGAGTTAGCAGTCTTTACGTTCTGTCTCCCTTTCTGATATTTCCCACTCATTTCTTCTCCCTTCCCTTATTTTCCCTTTCACTATTATTTATATTCCCCAAATGAACGAGAACATATAATGTTTGTCCTTCTCCGACTGACTTACTTCACTCAGCATAATACCCTCCAGTTCCATCCACGTTGAAGCAAATGGTGGGTATTTGTCATTTCTAATAGTGAAGTCAAATTTCAAACTCATTTCCATCAATTATTGATTGGGAAATTTGGGAAATGATTCATATTCTCTGAGTCTTTATTTATGGGTGAAATGCAGATAATATCCACTTCCTAGAGTGGATGTCTGCTTCCTAAATGAAGAGTATACAAAATTCCATATGCAGTGTGCATACTGCAATCCCTGGCATAAAACAATGCTTAGCAAATATTAATTTAATTCATCTGTGAGTGTGTTATGTTCAGATCCATTCTATTCATGGAACAAAATGTAACTTATAACATCTAGTCTCTTCAATCAATTACTATTGTAATAAACCCTCATAGGTGATCATTCTAAACTAATAGCTTCAAGACATGTGATGGCTGCCCCATGTGTGAAGTTGTGATCAAGGCTCTTAATTGCCTGTGCACCCCTCCCTGCCTCTCAAGCACTCCTTATGCACCTGTCACCCTAGGTTGAAAATTTTTTATGAACATACTGTGCAGTGATCAGTATATTCACCTTTTATTATGCTGCCTCTCTTCTCTCTTCAGTCTTTATGATAAACTAGTCAATGTCAACGTCAAGTTCAAATATCATCTTGTTACAGCCTCCCAGGGAATGCATAATGATTTTCTCTATAGTCATAATCCTCTGTTTGAAAATGAAATACACACTAATAACTCTTAGATTAGTTGAAAAAGGAGATAAGTATAATTGGCTGTCACTCATTAGGGCTCAGACCATATTCTTCATCTTTGCAAATTTCCTATTTGTATGTTCAGAGAAGATGGAAAGTGTGATTTATGCCAAAAGCTCAGGTGACTTCACAAAGAATGTTAATATATTAATATAAATCCTCTTAACAATATATTAAAAGGTCCCTATCAAAATATCATGGACTTTCTTCAGAGAGTTGGAACAAATAAATAATCTTAAGATTTGTGTGGAATCAGAAAAAGACCCCACATAGCCAGGGGAATATTAAAAAAGAAAACCAGAGGCAGGGGCATCATAATGCCAGATTTCAGGTTGTACTACAAAGCAGTGATCGCCAAGACAGTGGGGTACTGGCACAATTTAAAAAGACATATAGATCAATGGAAAAGAAGAGAGAATCCAGAAATGGCCCCTCAACTCTATGGTTCACTAATATTTGACAAAGCAGAAAAGACTATCCACTGGAAAAAGGACAGTCTCTTCAATAAATGGTGCTGGGAAAATTGGACATCCACATGCAGAAGAATGAAACTAGACCAATCTCTTACACCATGCACAAAGATAAACTCAAAATGGATGAAAGATCTAAATGTGAAACAAGAATTATCAAAATCCAAGAGGAGAATACAGGCAACAACCTTTTTGAACTTGACCGCAGCAACTTCTTGCAAGATACATCTATGAAGGCAAGAGAAACAAAAGCAAAAATGAATTATTGGGACTTCATCAAGATAAGAAGCTCTGCACAGCAAAAGAAAGTCAACAAAACTGAAAGACAACCTACAGAATTGGAAAAGATATTTGCAAAAGACATATCAGAGAAAGAGCTAGTATCCAAGATCTACAAAGAACTTATTAAATTCAACAGCAAAGAAACAAACAATCCAATCATGAAATGGGCAAAAGACATGAAAAGAAATCTCACAGAGGAAGGCATAGACATGGCAACAAGCACATGAGAAAATGCTCTGCATCACTGGCCATCAAGGAAATACAAATCAAAACCACAATGAGATACCACCTCACACCAGTGAGAATGGGGAAAATTAACAAGGTAGGAAACAACAAATGTTGGAGAGATGCGGAGAAAGGGGAACCCTCCTGCACTGTTGGTGGGAATGTGAACTGGTGCAGCCACTCTGGAAAACTGTGAGGAGGTTCCTCAAAGAGTGAAAAATAGATCTTCCCTATGACCCAGCAATTGCACTGCTGGGGATTTATCCCAAAGATACAGATCCAGTGAAACGCCGGAACACCTGCACCCCGATGTATATAGCAGCAATGTCCACAATAGCCAAACTGTGGAAGGAGCCTTGGTGTCCATCGAAAGATGAATGGATAAAGAAGACGTGGTTTATGTATACAATGGAATATTACTCAGCCATTAGAAACGACAAATACCCACCATTTGCTTTGATGTGGATGGAACTGGAGGGTATTATGCTGAGTGAAATAAGTCAATCAAAGAAGTACAAACATTATATGGTCTCATTCACTTGGGGAATATAAAAAAAATAGTGAAAGGGAATAAAGGGGAAAGGAGAAAAATGAGTGGGAAATATCAGAAAGGGAGACAGAACATGAGAGACTCCTAACTCTGGGAAACGAACAAGGGGTGGTGGAAAGGGAGGTAGGCGGGGGGTGGGGGTGACTGGGTGACGGGCACTGATGGGGGCATTTGATGGGATGAGCACTGGGTGTTATTCTATATGTTGGCAAATTGAACACCAATAAAAAATAAATTTATAAATAAAATAAAATAAAATAAAAATATATATGTACACAAAAATAATGAAAATAAACAAAAAATAAAATTTAAATTTAAAAAGAATATATGAAAAGGAATATGTGTTTTCTTCTATGTGACTAGGAGGTGAAGCCCTGAAAGGTCTCCCTAGGTATGACTGCCTTAAACCACACTGCTGTTAGCCACACGGTCTTCCACTTGCTGGGTATCCCTGGGCTAGAAGACCAGCACATGTGGATTTCCATTCCCTTCTTCATTTCCTACGTCATCGCCCTGCTTGGGAACAGCCTGCTCATCTGCATTATCCTCACGAAGCGCAGCCTCCATGAACCCATGTACCTCTTCCTCTGCATGCTGGCTGGAGCAGACATTGTCCTCTCCACCTGCACAGTACCACAGGCCTTGGCCATCTTCTGGTTCCATGCTGGGGAGATCTCCTTGGATCGCTGCATTACTCAGCTCTTCTTCATCCATACAACCTTCATCTCTGAGTCAGGGATCTTGCTGGTGATGGCCTTTGACCGCTACATTGCCATATGCTACCCACTGAGATACACCACTATTCTTACAGGTGCACTGATTGGGAAAATCGGTGTGACCATCTTCCTGAGAAGTTATGGTACAATTTTCCCCATAATATTTCTTTTGAAAAGATTGACCTTCTGCCAAAATAATATTATTCCACATACCTACTGTGAACACATTGGTTTGGCCAAATATGCTTGTAATGACATTTATGCTAACATCTGGTACGGATTTTCCATCCTAATGTTAACAGTAGTTTTAGATGTTGTGCTAATTTTTGTTTCCTATGTGATGATTCTCCGTGCTGTCTTCTGCATCCCTTCTCGAGATGCTCGCCATAAAGCTCTCAACACTTGTGGCTCCCATGTCTGCATTATCATCCTCTTTTATGGGCCTGGAATCTTCACAATCCTTACTCAACGTTTTGGACGCCACATTCCACCTCATACCCACATCTTGTTGGCTAATGTTTGCATGCTTGCCCCACCTATGCTCAATCCCATCATTTATGGGATCAAGACCAAGCAAATCTGGGAGCAGGTGGTTCATGTATTGTTTACAAGGCAGAAATCACTTTGGTTTAGGAACTGAGTTTTCAGACTCCTTAGCCATCTTATGAAGTGGTTGGTGGGAGACAGCTCAATGAGTTCTGTCTCTGGAGCAAGTTCACCAGGGAGATTTCAGGACTTACTCCTTCATCATCAAAACAACCTGAGCACAGCGCCTTGTTGTACTGAGCAAGTCTGCTCCCACAAAGACCCTGGGACAGGATGCATTGATTTTCAGAGATCATATATCCTTAATGACTCTAGCATGGTAGAAATAGATGGACAAAATCTCAGGCCAGAGCACTGATCTCACTTCATCTATTCCTCACTAAGTTCCTCAAGCTCTGAGACGTCTTGTGATGTCTCTCAACAACTATATGCAAAACTCTATTCTTTAATGTCCTTCATTCTGGCTAATGACATTCTTAGAATCAGAGATTCCTACATTTTGCAGTTATTCCTATTATTTATATTCCTATTATTTATATTTATTGTATTATATATTTATATTATTTACATTATTTATATATGCATGTCTGTAACATGAGAATGTAGATGAATGTAACTGAATTATTTGTTTTGTATTTGCAGAACAATCCCTGAGGAAACTGAGGGGACTGAGACTGGTCTCTCCTGTGCTAGGGGGATGCTCAGGAGGGGGATCCCTCCAATCTCAATGTCAGATCATGTTCTTCGGTGATCCCCTCCTCAGTGAGGCATACAAGGCCTTTAATGACCTGACTCCTGACCTCCTTTCCTGCAACACTGCACATGTCACTTCCAAGTGACCTGAACATCAGACTTACCAGGCTATTAATGTTTCATCTTTTCCAGGTCATGCCACACTCTCCATGCCCCTGCTCCACTTCAGTATACACCCTTCATCTGTATCCACTTCTCATCTCATCTCCTCTGTGACACTTTCTCCAACCACAGCTCCTTCCCAGTGTGCTGTTTAGTTGATACTTCCTTTCTAAGATAGTATGTTGTCCATGTTTCTTTTTTAAATATGTGTTTTATTAAAAGTCTATGTTCCATGTAAAAAACATTATAAGTTACGAAAAAAGATAAATTTGACATGGAACTCATAAATCCATAAACTTACAGCTCCCAAGCAATGATATTGTTAAAATTTTATCTCCTGTGGCAATATATCCATATACTTATATATGTACATCTACATCTGTATCCAAATCTGTATTTTTATCGCCATCTGTATCTATAGCTTGACCTACTCCTTTATCTACCTGGAAAATATCATATGATACATATTTTCTGGAAGTACATTATTAACTTTGTTTCTAGTATATATGAATTTATATGATCAGTTACTATGCCTGTATACTATTTTACTGCAGGGCTTGCTATAATTTATTTAGCCAAGCACTCTCTTTTAAGCACTTGTTGCATGGCATTAAGACTATATTTACAAATTAAGGCTCTATTTTAGTTACTGCTTAAGTAAACAGCCAAGATATGTTTACATAAATTATCTGTAAGCATTGTCTTAATATAAGATGTAAATACTCAGTGGGCTATTATGAATAAGGCTGCTACGAACATTCACGTACAGATGTTTGTGTAAATGTAAGTTATTGTTTCTCTGAGATAAATGCTCAAGCGTGCAATTCTCCTTAAATGCCTATTTTAATTTTATAAGAAACCACCAGACTGTTTTCCTGAGTGGCTGTATCATTTTACATTCCCACCAGTATGTATGAGTGATCCAATTTCTCTATAACCTCAAAAACACTTTATTTCAAACATTTGACAGCTACATTTCTCTATGGTTCTATTTATTTTTTTGCACATATAAATAGTCATTTATTCACAAATATCAAGTGCCTTGTGTGTGGCAGGTACCACGCAAGTCACTGGTAAACAAAAAGAGATCTGTTCCCTGAATCCAAGGAGCCTGTGAGCTTTGCAGGGAGACGAACCACATACATAGCTTCTAATTATTCTGGTTGGGGTAGAAAAGGCACGGGCATTTTGAAAACAGAACCAACTTACAGATGTGTATATGTAATATAGCCAGCATTTCACCATGGTATCTAAAGAGAACACATGCACTATGCACTACCAAGTGCTGGGAAGTAGGAGAATACTTAGAGTACCTGCCTTGTGATGAATTGAAGTGTATCTATCTTCTACAAAAAGGCTCTAGGGAGAATTTTAAGAAATTCAATATAGTTATGGAAAGTCATACACCAGAAGACAAATGTGAGACAATGCAAAACCACAGCAAAAGGACTGGGACAAACAGCATCCATTCCTGCCAATTCAAAACTGAGATTGACTAAGCCAAGATCAAGTACAAGTTCTTGAGCAAATAACCATTCTTCCAAGAGCCTGCACTTTTCCCTTTCTGTGCTATGTTTGTGTCTGACAAATAATAATAAACCTCCTGAGATAAGAAATTTCTCATAATTGGGACCAGGCTTAAAAGATTCTGACATTGTAGGATGTCCTTCCACGATTATATTGAGTATGAAGCATTTTGGCAAGAAGACCATGGCAGTGAAGTTATGCCCTTCTTGGTCTCACATTGGGACGTACATGACATAGACATGGCTTATCATTGGGGAGTTTTAACTCTGATCTCTTGGTTGAGGTAGTATGTGAAATTGATGACTCTCATTGCTTTACTGATTTTTGGTACGGAAGTGTAAAAGAAATGAGCATATAATGTCAGAGTCCTTATTTTTTCATTGGAGTTCAATTTGCCAACATATAGCATAACACCCAGTGTGGTTTTAATTTGCATTTCTCTAAATGTTAATGATGTTGTGCATTTTACATGTGCTTCTCATCTGAATATTCTTCTTTAGTGCAGTTTATGTATTTTACCTGTTTTCTGATTGGATTTTTTGTGTGCATTTTTGTTTAGTTGGCTTTTGTTTCTTTTTTACTTTTAACACAAGGCCTTTATCAGGTGTGTGGTTTGCAAATAAGTTTTCCGAGGCTGTAGCTTGTCTTTTCATCTTCTTAATGGGATCTCTCAGAGCAAAGTTTAATTTTTTTCTAACATTTCAAAGTTCAAGTAAATAAGAAGTCAAATTTATCAATTTTTCCTTTTGTGAGTCATGCTGCTTCATTCCTTGGATCTCTGAACTTTTCACTATCTGCATTCTACACCAAGCTCATCTCCTGCAAGTAGATGTAAAGTTCAACAACCAGCCAGAGAGGTTAGGACTTCTTTATGCTTTGTAGGGGGTTGGGGCAATTAGTCCTCTGGCACTAAACCACCTGCTTCTAGAATCTGAAGCAGTTCAACTTTTTTTCTATCTTGTCTACAGACCCTTAGAATTTGGGCCCAATTGTCCTCTTTCCATATTAGCACCTGGCTCTTCATGCCTTGGACAACACTGCCATTTCTTAACTTCTCAGCCCTCAGCTGTCCTGGATGCAATGTACACAATGTTTTTACAGAACTATATAGAATCTTTACAGGTCTTTACAGAAGTTTACCATTGTTGCCTTAAAAGACACTAACGAGGAAGCAAATATCAAAAATGCTAGAGTTTCGACTGTAAAGAATTACAAAACTTTTGTAGAATCGTTTATAATACCAATCTGTGGTGAGGGGATAGAGCATAGCAATCGCTTCAGTGGCTGCCTTTGACTCTTCCCTCAATCCTTCCTACTCCCCCTAAGTCCAGCTAGAAGATCTTGTCAAGTTCATTAATTCAGAAAGGTCTTTCTTTTAACCCATTTTATTTCAAATTTCTATGCAGTTAATTTCAAACCGCATAGTTAGTTAGGAAAGATTCTAATTCCAGCTCCATTCTTTAGGGTGTGAAAAGATTCTTTACCCTCAGTTTATATTTTGGAATAATATTCTGGAATCATACTTACTGCCCTGTGTTGTTTCATCAATGACATCTTTGTATCAATGCCTCATATTGAAAAGATAATTTTTAAAGGTTGCTTTATTGATCCTATTTTACAACAACAAACATCAATCATCAATTTTTCTTACCAGAGAAATGACACAACTGTTTTTGATGGATTCCAGTGCAGTGTTTGCTATGTTTTCCCTTCCTGTCTGTCCTCCATTGAGCTATAGAATATAGCCAAAAGGCTTTCCACTTCCTAATATTTCTCCTGAAAAGTCAGGTTTTATAGATGTAACATCCTGCCATATATGTTGTGAATACATTGCTTTACCTAATTTTTCTGTGATGGTATCCAAGAAAATATCCGATATGGTATCATCCTAATGTCAATGCTCATCTTAGATATTGTGATAACTTATTTCCTGTCTAATTATATGTACTGTCCTCTGCATCCCTTCCGAAGATGCTCACCGCAAATCTCTCTTGTGGACCCCATATCTGTGTCATCATCCTATTTTCTGGGTTTGGGATCTCCACAATCATTACTCAGTAGTTTGGGGTTACATCTCCCCTCACATCCACATCCTGCTTGCCAGTGTCTGTATTTTGGCTCCACCTAGGCTAAATCACATTTTTATGGTGTCAAGACCAAACATCTGTGACCAGGTGGTCACCATGTTCTTTATAAGACAGAAAGGACTGTTGTGATGGAAACGAATATGCTACATTTCTCAGAAAAATTGATCCATGCTTGACATGAGCTTAAGCATCAGTATATGAAAAGAAACAAATGATAAAAACAGTCAAAAAAGAGTCCATGTGTTTCTAGAGCAATTGCATCAGGTAGGTTTTGGTGAATGTTTCTTCATTCACTTAAGCATTAGATGTTAGTATATTTGAGGGCTTAGTTACCTTCCTTAACCAGAATTGAAAATTTGACTAGTTTACCTCTATAAGTCTCTTATCTAAATAATCCTAAACTAGAGAATTGAATGAGATGGACCTGACACTGGCCTTTTCGGGTAATTGTGGGAACATTATGTTTAAGTGTACTTTATACTTTGAACTGCTTTGATTTTCTTTCAAATTAGAACATTTGTCCAGCCATTCTTCCCTATGTCCTCTGTATCAACTTTTTTCTCCTTACCAGATAATTCTCCTATATACATCACATTTCTGCAGTGTAAAAAAAGAACATTTTAAAATAACCCCTGAATTCACATTTTACTTATATGTATATACTACCTCAGTTGTCTTTTCCATCTGAGGAAATCATCTTGAATTATTTGTCCCCTTGTAGGCTTGAATCATTTTTTAAAATTTTTTATTTAAATTAGTCAAAATAACTCTCTGAAGAAAGTCCATGGTATTTTGATAGGGATTGCATTAAACGTGTATATTGCCCTGGGTAACATTGACATTTTCACAATATTAATTCTGCCAATCCATGAGCATGGAATATTTTTCCATCTCTTTGTGTCTTCCTCAATTTCTTTCAGAAGTGTTCTAGTTTTGAGAGTATAGATCCTTTACATCTTTGGTTAGGTTTATTCCTAGGTATCTTATGCTTTTGGGTGCAATTGTAAATGGGATTGACTCCTGAATTTCTCTTTCTTCAGTCTCATTGTTAGTGTATAGAAATGCCACTGATTTCTGGGCATTGATTTTGTATCCTGCCACGCTACCGAATTGCTGTATGAGTTCTAGCAATCTTGGGGTGGAGACTTTTGGGTTTTCTATGTAGAGTGTCATGTCATCAGCGAAGAGGGAGAGTTTGACTTCTCTTTGCCAATTTGAATGCCTTTAATGTCTTTTTGTTGTCTGATTGCTAAGGCTAGGACTTCCAGTACTATGTTGAATAGCAGTGGTGAGAGTGGACATCCCTGTCTTGTTCCTGATTTTAGGGGAAAGGCTCCCAGTGCTTCCCCGTTGAGAATATTTGCTGTGGGCTTTTCATAGATGGCTTTTAAGATGTCGAGGAAAGTTCCCTCTATCCCTACACTCTGAAGAGTTTTGAAGAGGAATGCATGCTGTATTTTGTCAAATGCTTTCTCTGCATCTAATGAGAGGATCATATGGTTCTTGGTTTTTCCCTTGCTGATATGATGAATCACATTGATTGTTTTACGGGTGTTGAACCAGCCTTGTGTCCTAGGGATAAATCCTACTTGGTCATGGTGAATAATTTTCTTAATGTACTGTTGGATCCTATTGGCTAGTATCTTGTTGAGAATTTTTGCATCCATGTTCATCAGGGATATTGGTCTGTAATTCTCCTTTTTGGTGGGGTCTTTGTCTGGTTTTGGAATTAAGGTGATGCTGGCCTCATAGAACGAATTTGGAAGTACTCCATCTCTTTCTATCTTTCCAAACAGCTTTAGGAGAATAGGTATGGTTTCTTCTTTAAACGTTTGATAAAATTCCCCTGGGAAGCCATCTGGCCCTGGACTCTTGTGTCTTGGGAGGTTTTTGATGACTGCTTCAATTTCCTCCCTGGTTATTGGCCTGTTCAGGTTTTCTATTTCTTCCTGTTCCAGTTTTGGTAGTTTGTGGCTTTCCAGGAATGCGTCCATTTCTTCTAGATTGCCTAATTTATTGGCGTATAGCTGTTCATAATATGTTTTTAAAATCATTTGTATTTCCTTGGTGTTGGTAGTGATCTCTCCTTTCTCATTCATGATTTTATTAATTTGAGTCTTCTCTCTCTTCTTTTTAATAAGGCTGGCTAATGGTTTATCTATCTTATTAATTCTTTCAAAGAACCAACTCCTGGTTCTGTTGATCTGTTCCACAGTTCTTCTGGTCTCGATTTTGTTGAGTTCTGCTCGAATCTTTATTAATTCCCTTCTTCTCTTGGGTGTAGGATCTATTTGCTGTTTTTTCTCTAGCTCCTTTATGTGTAAGGTTAGCTTTTGTATTTGAGTTCTTTCCAGTTTTTGAATGGATGCTTGTATTACTGCTAACTCTGGGAAACGAACTAGGGGTGGTAGAAGGGGAGGAGGGTGGGGGGTGGGAGTGAATGGGTGACGGGCACTGGGGGTTATTCCGTATGTTAGTAAATTGAACACCAATAAAAAATTAAAAAAAAATAAATTAGTCAAAATATTGTATAACAGCCGGTCTTCATCCCATCAAGTGGCCTTCTCAGTGCCCATCACCCAGTTACTCCTCCTCATTTCCTCTTGATCCCATTCCACTTGGACTTTTACCCTCATTCATCTCACTTGTCAAGGTCATAATAGTCTCCACACTGCTAAATCAGTAGTCAAAATCCATCCTCACTTTATTTAATGTATTGGCAGCATTTTGAAACATTCGACCATACTTCCTCCCTTGAAAATCTTTAACCATTCCAATTTCTTTGTGTTCTTTTTTTTTTTTAAGATTTATTTATTTTTATTTTTTTTAATTTTTTTTAAATTTATTTTATGATAGTCACAGAGAGAGAGAGAGAGGCAGAGACATAGGCAGAGGAGAAGCAGGCTCCATGCACTGGGAGCCCGACGTGGGATTCGATCTCGGGTCTCCAGGATCACGCCCTGGACCAAAGGCAGGCGCTAAACCGCTGCGCCATCCAGGGATCCCTCTTTGTGTTCTTATAATATTCCTGGCTATACTTGAGAATCTGATGGATTTCTTCATCTTATAGTGTTGTAAATAAGAATTGTCCATATTACCCATTTCATGATTGGATTGTTTGTTTCTTTGCTGTTGAGTTGAATAAGTTCTTTATAGACCTTGGAAACTAGCCCTTTATCTGATACATCATTTGCAAATATCTTCTCCCATTCTGTAGGTTGTCTTTTAGTTTTGTTGATGGTATATTTTGCTGTGCAAAAGCTTCTTATCTTGATGAAGTCCCAATAATTCATTTTTGCTTTTGTTTCTTTTGCCTTCGTGGATGTATCTTGCAAGAAGTTACTACGGCCGAGTTCAAAAAGGGTGTTGCCTGTGTTCTCCTCTAGGATTTTGATGGAATCTTGTCTCACATTTAGATCTTTCATCCATTTTGAGTTTATCTTTGTGTATGGTGCAAGAGAGTGGTCTAGTTTCATTCTTCTGCATGTGGATGTCCAATTTTCCCAGCACCATTTATTGAAGAGACTGTCTTTCTTCCAATGGATAGTCTTTCCTCCTTTATCGAATATTAGTTGACCATAAAGTTGAGGGTCCACTTCTGGGTTCTCTATTCTGTTCCATTGATCTATGTGTCTGCTTTTGTGCCAGTACCACACTGTCTTGATGACCACAGCTTTGTAGTACAACCTGAAATCTGGCATTGTGATGCCCCCAGCTATGGTTTTCTTTTTTAAAATTCCCCTGGCTATTTGGGGTCTTTTCTGATTCCACATAAATCTTAAAATAATTTGTCCTCACTCTCTGAAGATAGTCCATGGTATTTTGATAGAGATTGCATTAAACATGTAAATTGCCCTGGGTAACATTGACATTTTCACAATATTAATTCTGCCAATCCATGAGCATGAAATATTTTTCCATCTCTTTGCATCTTCCTCAATTTCTTTCAGAAGTGTTCTGTAGTTTTAAGGGTAGAGATCCTTTACCTCTTTGGTTAGGTTTATTCCTAGGTATCTTATCCTTTGGGTGCAATTGTAAATGGGATTGATTCCTTAATTTCTCTTTCTTCAGTATTATTGTTAGTTTATAGAAATGCCACTGACTTCTGAGCATGAACAGAAATCTCACAGAGGATGACATATACATGGCCAACAAGCACATGAGAAAATGCTCCACATCACTTGCCATCAGGGAAATACAAATCAAAACCACAATGAGATACCACCTCACACTAGTGA
Organism: Canis lupus baileyi; assembly: GCF_048164855.1. NCBI lineage: Eukaryota > Metazoa > Chordata > Mammalia > Carnivora > Canidae > Canis > Canis lupus. The sequence goes on from NC_132860.1 coordinate 25,012,965, forward strand.
GAATGGGGAAAATTAACAAGGCAGGAAACCACAAATGTTGGAGAGGATGCGGAGAAAAGGGAACCCTCTTGTGCTGGGAATGTGAACTGGTGCAGCCACTCTGGAAAACTGTGTGGAGGTTCCTCAAAGAGTTAAAAATAGACCCTACGACCCAGCAATTGCACTGTTGGGGATTTACCCCAAAGATACAGATGCAATGAAATGCCAGGACACCTGCACCTGCACGATGTTTATAGCAGCAATGTCCACAATAGCCACAATGTCCATCGAAAGATGAATGGATAAAGAAGATGTGGTATGTATACAATGGAATATTACTCAGCCATTAGAAATGACAAATACCCACGATTTGCTTCAACGTAGATAGAACTGGAGGGTATTATGCTGAGTGAAGTAAGTCAATTGGAGAAGGACAAACATTATATGTTCTCATTCATTTGGGGAATAGAAATAATGGTGAAAGGGAATATATGGGAAGGGAGAAGAAATGTGTGGGAAATATCAGAAAGGGAGATGAACATGAAGACTCCTAACTCTGGGAAACAAACTAGGAGTGGTGGAAGGGGAGGAGGGCGGGGGGTGGCGGTGAATGGGTGACGGGCACTGGGGGGGGCACTGAGGGGATGAGCACTGGGTGTTATTCTGTATGTTGGTAAATTGAACACCAATAAAATAAATTTACTATTTAAAAAATTGTCCATATTTAAGGTATACAGAGTAAAATACTTACGGTATACAATTTAATACATATAATGAAATTATTATGACAGTCAAGTTAGTAACATATCTCCTCCCATAGTTACCTTCTCATGTGTATGTGTGATGAGAGAACCTGAAATCTACCCTTTTAGCAAATTTCCAGTGTTCAATACAACCTAACTATAGTCATGTTGTACATTAGACACTCAAACTCTTTCTATAACTGCAATTTTATACCCTTTGGCCAACATCTCCTATTTACCATACTTCCTGAGCCCTGGTAGCAACAAGTTCTATTCTCTTCTATGTATTCATCTTTTTTAGATTCCACACATAAGTGAAATCAGAGGGTTTGTTTTCTGTTTTTCCTGTGTCTGGCTTATTTCACTTAGCATAATGTCCTCTAGATTCATCCATGGCAAATAGGATCTCCTTTTAAGGCTGAATTCTATATATTTATATTAGCAGCATCCTCTCCACTTCTAGTTGGGTGACACGAGTTTTCATCTGGCTTCCACAGTTGAATTGTTTTCAAACTCCCATTCTTCTTGCTGGAAGTGGGGTTGTTGGACCTGGTGATTTTATTCCTCTTCATCTACCTTTCACCAGGAGCTGGACTCTTTAATTTCCTCAGGACTGATTGGCTGGCACATTATCTCCACCTTTGTGCTTTCTCTGGAAGAAGACCCGTGTAATCTTTGTAAAGGTTTTGGGGAGTAAGGATGTTAAACCAACTCCCACCTTCCTTTTTTTTTCCTTAAAAAAGGAAAAAGCTAGCACACAGCACACAATTTGAAGCCAGGCATTTTTAGGTCAGAAATGTCGGGAGCGATGCCTATTCAAGGGGTTCCCTCAGAAGAGCCCCCCGGTGTTTGAAAAATGGAAGTAAGGAACTGCTTTGCCAGGAGTAGCTCCTCTAACTTCTCTCTTGATGAATTTCTTAAGGCTTAAGACTTTTTTTTTCGGGAGGTAGAGCTCTTTATTGGGCGGCGGGGGCGTCAGCAGTACAGGTAGTCCGCCTGGATGTTGGCGGCAACCTCGGCCCCCCACTTGTCCCCGTTGCTGACCAGCTTCTCCTTGTTGTACAGCAGCTCCTCGTGCGTCTCGGTGGAGAACTCGAAGTTGGGGCCCTCGACGATGGCGTCCACAGGGCAGGCCTCCTGGCAGAAGCCGCAGTAGATGCACTTCGTCATGTAGATGTCGTAGCGGGTGGTCCCGCGGCTGCCATCGGCCAGCGGCTCGGCCTGGATGGTGATGGCCTGGGCAGGGCAGACAGCTTCATGGAGCTTACAGGCGATGCAGCGCTCCTCCCCTGATGGATAGCGGCGCAGAGCATGCTCCCCCCGAAAGCGAGGGCTCAGAGGGCCCTTCTCGAATGGGTAGTTGATGGTGGCAGGCTCCCGGAACAGGTAGCTCAGGGTCATGCCCAGGCCTCGGATGAGTTCAGTCCACAGCAGGGTCTGAGCTGCCCTATCCATCACCGACTTCATGTCCATCGAGGGCTCCCGCATGTTCACAAACTTGTAGGTTGCTGCCACTGTGCTGCTGTGGAGGCTCCGGGCAGTGGGGTGCCCTGCTGGTGCAGCCTGGGCCAGGGTCCGGAGCAGAGTGGGCATAGTCAGGCAGCGCATCTTGAAGCACTGCCGCTCCTTCCCTTGCCGAGGGGTAATTTCCAAAACCAGTTGCTGCCTAAGAGTGGTTGCCACTGATGAAAGCTTGAAATAACCTGTATTCACAGTGGGGTATTGGCATTGCTGCATGTCATAATTAGGACCTCTTGCAACAACTCAACAAGGAACAAGGCAGCCCAAATGCAGAAAATGTGATTCATGAAACATAACTAGCAGGCTGTTCTCTGTATCGTTGCATTATTTGATCATGCATAAACTTCACAAATGCATCATATTGTTCTGCAAGTTTTGTGTTCAATATTTCTTCATACTCTTCTCGAACTTTCTCTTCACGTTCTTTCAACAAACGTTCACAGATCATCCCAACCTGTCGTAGAGTAAATAAGGGTTGTTCTTTTTTTAATGGTGAGGATGTTGCAGATGAAGTCCCTGGTGAAGCTGGTCCACTGAGGAGAGATGCATGTGGTTGTGCCTCAGAAGTACAACATGGATCTGTCTGTTGGAAACTAGTTTCTAAATGTCTTCTCTTCTGCATGTGTTTATACTCTTGTTTTATGTTGTACAGAAGTTGTTCTGATTCAGAGTTGGTATCGCTGTCAGTGTCCAACTCCCGTTCCCTCTTGTGCCTGCTGTTCTGGGCTTCCATGATGCCACTGTGAACCCTCCCTGATGAAGCTTTTCAAGCAAATGAGATTGTACCTACATTTCCCCAACACTCTTTTTTTTATTATTACTTAAGTGCTTAAAGATTAAATGAGGTTATCTATGTGAAGCACTTAATGTAGCGCTATTATATATATATAATTTTATATATAACACATTATATATCACAATTTATCCATTCACCCATTGTCACACATTTAGTCTCAAGATATGGAAACCTATTACAAATAATGCTACAATATTCATAGGAGTGCATATATCTTTTTGATATCTTTCTTTTGTTTCCATAGGATATATGTACAGATATGGTATTACATCTACTAACACTACTAACAAACGAGGTTCTTTATCAAGAAAATAATTTTTTCTGGGCACCTGAGTGGCTGTGATTGAGGGTCTGCCTTTGGCTCAGGTAATGATCCCAGGATCCTGGGATCCAGTTCTGCATCAGACTCCTTGCAGGAAGCCTGCTTCTCCTGCCTGTGTCTCTGCCTCTCTCATGAATAAATGAATAAAATCTTTTAAAAATAATTAGCACAACTTGAAATCTGGCATTGTGATGCCCCTGGCTCTGTTTTCTTTTTCAATATTCCCCTGGCTATTTGAGTCTTTTCTGACTCCACACAAATCTTAAGATGATTTCTTCCACCACTGGAAGAAAGACAGTCTCTTCAATTAATGGTGCTGGGAAAATTGGACATCTACATGCAGAAGAATGAAACTAGACCACTCCCTTGCACCATAGACAAAGATAAACTCAAAATGGATGAAAGATCTAAATGTGAGACAAGATTCCATCAAAATCCTAGAGGAGAACACAGGCAACACCCTTTTTGAACTCGGCCACAGCAACTTCTTACAAGTTACATCCACGAAAGCAAAAGAAACAAAAGCAAAAATGAACTATTGGGACTTCATCAAGATAAAAAGCTTTTGCACAGCAAAGGATAGAGTCAACAAAACTAAAAGACAACCTACAGAATGGGAGAAGATATTTGCAAATGACCTATCAGATAAAGGGCTAATTTCCAAGATCTACAAAGAACTTATTCAACTCAACAGCAAAGAAACAAACAATCCAATCATGAAACGGGCAAAAGACATGAACAGAAATCTCACAGAGGAAGACATAGACATGGACAACATGCACATGAGAAAATGCTCTGCATCACTTGCCATCAGGGAAATACAAATCAAAACCACAATGATATACCACCTCACACCAGTGAGAATGGGGAAAATTAACAAGGCAGGAAACCACAAATGTTGGAGAGGATGCAGAGAAAAGGGAACCCTCTTACACTGTTGGTGGGTTGTGAACTGCTGGTGCAGCCACTCTGGAAAACTGTGTGGAGGTTCCTCAAAGAGTTAAAAATAGATCTTCCCTATGACCCAGCAATTGCACTGTTGGGGATTTACTCCAAAGATACAGATGCAATGAAACGCCAGGACACCTGCACCCTGATGTTTCTAGCAGCAATGTCCATAATAGCCAAACTGTGGAAGGAGCCTCGGTGTCCATCGAAAGATGAATGGATAAAGAAGATGTGGTTTATGTATAAATGGAATATTACTCAGCCATTAGAAATGACAAATACCCACCATTTGCTTCAACGTGGATGGAACTGGAGGGTATTATGCTGAGTGAAGTAAGTCGATCGGAGAAGGACAAACATTATATGTTCTCATTCATTTGGGGAATATAAATAATAGTGAAAGGGAATATAAGGGAAGGGAGAAGAAATGTGTGGGAAATATCAGAAAGGGTGACAGAACATAAAGACTCCTAACTCTGGGAAACGAACTAGGGGTGGTGGAAGGGGAGGAGAGCGGGGGGTGGGGGTGAATGGGTGACAGGCACTGAGGGGGGCACTTGACGGGATGAGCACTGGGTGTTATTCTGTATGTTGGCAAACTGAACACCAATAAAAAATAAATTTATTATAAAAAATAATAATAAAATAAAAATATGAGAAGAGGAAAAAAAAAAAAACCAGGATCTGCAATAGGACCAGGCATCTGTGCAAGCAGTCCTGCCATTGGGGCCATATGGTCCAGCAAATCGAATGGTGCTTGAAATATCTGTAGCAGCTAGGGATGCTGATTGGGGCATTTGGCAGGCCCCTATATGTGAGCTGTAGTGCAGGGCCTCAGGATTTTAGAGCAAAGCCCTGCTATCTTCTGTGACTAACTACTCTCCATTTAAGAAACAGCTCTTAGTCTACTATTGAGCCTTAGTAGAAACTGAATGCTTGGCCTACCATGTGACTGGAGAGGCTCATCATTACCTGACCCACCAAGCCATAGGGTAGAGCTAGAACGGCAGCACTCCAACAAATACAAGTGGTATATATATATATATATGATCAGGCCCAAGAAGTCCTGGAAGGTACAAGTTACATGAAGTGGTCCAAATAACCATGGTCCCCCACCCTTCCTAGCCCTTCTTATTCTATGCCTGAACTTAGGGCTTCATGGAGAATTCATGAGAAGAGACTTAGGTCCGATCTAAAGATGGTTGTATACTATATGCAGGTGCCATCTCAAAGTAGGGATTATAGTGCTTGAAGCAGTCTTTCTGGGACATTCCTGAAGGACAGAGGTCAAGGGAAATCCCCACAGTGGTCAGAACTTTAAGCACTTAGATTTCTTTTTATTGGAAGGAGAAGGGGCCAGAGGCACAATTATATAATGGTTCATGGGCTGTGGGCAATGGCTTGGCCGGATGGTCAGGGACTTGAAGAAACAGAACTAGAATAATCTGTAATAAGGAAATATGGGGATGATAGACTTTTCTGACTGGGGAAAACAAACAACAACAAACCAAGGTATTTTTGTCCCATGTGAATGTTCACCAAAGGGTGAAATCAGCAAAGGATGATTAAATAATCATGTTCTATGGACATCAGCAAGCCCCTTTTCCCAGCCACCCCCATCATTGCCTAATGGGCTTATGAACAAATTAGCCATGGTGGCAGGAATGCACAGCCTCAGCAATTTGGACTTCCATTTGTCAATGCCAACCTGACTGATCACTGCTGAATTCCACATCCTCTAGTAGCAAAGACTAACACTGAGTCCCTAATGTGGCATCATTCTCTGAGGTGACCAGCCAACTACCTGGTAACATTGATTATCCTGGACTGCTTCTATCATGGAAGTAGAGGTTTTTCTTATTGGAACAAACACTTGAAAACTTTAAAAAGTTAATTATTGGAGAGAGAGAACACAAGCAGAAGGGTTGGACAGAGGGAGAAGTCTCCCTGCTGGGTAGGGAAGCAGACCTGGGGCTTGATCCTACAACCCTGGGATCATGACCTGAGCCAAAGACGGATGCTTAATCGACTGAGCCACACATGTGCCCTTGAAATTGACACTTAACTCTTCATATGGTTTTGCCTTCCGTCCACACAATACTTCCACCAAACTATTACATGTGGACTTAGAATACCTCATTCCCAATCATCGTGATCCACCCAGTATTGCTTCTGATAGGAACTCCATTCATAGCAAATGAAATGTGGCAATAGACCCATTGTTATGAAACCCACTGGTATTGCCATGTTTCCCATTATCCTGAAGCAGCTGGCTTGATAAGCTAGAGGAATGGCTTTTTGAAGACTTAGTTACAGCACCAGCTAAGGGCAATCATTGTAGGGTTGCAAAAAGTTCTCCAGAAGGCTACATGTGCTCTAAAGCAGCATCCAATAGATGGTACTATTTCTCCCCTAGCCACTATTCACAAGGCTAGGAATTAAGAGGTAGAAATGGGAGTGGTACCACTATATCACTAAATGACCCATTAGTTATGATTTCTGTTTCTACAACCATAGGCCCTGATAACCTAGAGGTCTTAGTTCTAAAGAACGGAATGCTTCTACCTGGAGACAATGATTCCATTGAACTGAAAGTTAAATCTTCCACCTGGCCACGTTGAACTCCTCATGTGTGAATCCAAAGGCAAAGAAGGGAGTTACTGTGTGGGCTGGAGTGATGGAGCATTACTACCAAGGGGAAAATTGTACTTGCTCCAAAATGGAGGTAAGAAAGAATATGTTTGGATATACAGAAGAGTCCTTAAGGCATCTCTTGGTACTACCATGCACAATGATTAGAGTCAGTAGAAAGCTAGAATAGCTGAGGCAAGATTATAAAGGACAAAGATCCTTCAGGAGTGTAGGTTTGGGTCACCAGGACTAGCTGACAGGAAGGCAAAGATAATACAGAATCAATTATGGAAGATGGTAGTTGTAAGTTACCTACTCTAACCACACCAAGAAGGTAATCAGAGTAGGGAAGGGCAAAACCAAGGAACTACTGAAACCAGGGGGTATGTAAAGGGATGGTCTCATTTTTGTAGATCAGTATCAGCTTCCTAAAGAACCTTTTCTAAAAGGATTATGAATATCTAGTTTGGGTATTTCAACATTAGCTTTAAACGCTGCAGAGTGAAGAACATGTCTGGGTTGATATAGGACCTATAACTCACTACTGATCAGATGGCTGTACTTGATCCAGATATACTGGAGGTTATTTCTGAGGGGGATAGCCAACCTGGTGGGCTGGATAAAGACCACCATAAAGTGTTTATCCTGAGAAGGAGGACTATGAAACTCCCCCTGTAAATGCCAAGTGAAACACTCGGATGAAGCAACCTATATGCTTCTTATGTAGGCCATCTGGAATTGGCTTTATGAGACTGGTATATTCTCCTTCCTGAATATGCCTGTTACCCAGGATATGGTAAGTTCTGTATTTAAGGTTCCCCCTGCCTTTACATGGGTATCCAATGCGATTCATGGCTACAAAATTGAACGATAACTGCAGAAGCCTTATCTGATTTGCTCTCAGCTTCCCTGTATAGGTCTAATTTCAAGAAAATTAAAGTACTTAAGAAAGAGGGAAGAGCCAAAGGGAAGAGTCAAGGGACCCTACTCAGCAGAGTAGAAGTTTAGATGGTTGAGAAATGGGATGAGTAATGTATTCAATGATGGAATTGTAATAAATGTGTTGATGCGCACTTCTAAGTAGTACAACTCATTGATGGGTATCAGATTTCTGGTTTATAACTTCAGTCTATCTTGGGTCCTTGGTATCCTCATACTGGCAGCATGGTCTCTTCACACCATCAGTTGACCTATGTGGGAAGCCAGGTTATAATAAGACAGGGTTCCTTGGATGAAGACAAAGCCAAGTCAGCATATTCATGTGGAGGATTAAGATATTTAACAATATCAACCTTGAGGTTTTCTTTTCTCTGTGGAACCCGGACTGTGATGGTATCTCATCCTTGGGCCAGAATGCTCTCTCCTGGGCAGTACTAAAATGAGCAGGGACCATGTTTATTTCTTTTTTATATATATAAATTTATTTTTTTTTGGTGTTCAATTAGCCAACATATAGAATAATACCCAGTGCTCATCCCATCAAGTGCCCACCTCAGTGCCCACCACCCAGTCACCCCCACCCCCCACACACCTCCCCTTCCACCACCCCTAGTTCGTTTCCCAGAGTTAGGAGTCTCTCATGTTCTGTCTCCCTTTCTGATATTTCCTACCCATTTCTTCTCCCTTCCCCTCTATTCCCTTTCACTATTATTTATATTCCCCAAATGAATGAGACCATAAAATGTTTGTCCTTCTCCGATTGACTTATTTCACTCAGCATAATACCTTCCAGTTCCATCCACGCCAAAAAAAATGGTGGGTATTTGTCGTTTCTTTTTTTTTAATAATAAATTTATTTTTTATCGGTGTTCAATTTGCCAACATACAGAATAACACCCAGTGCTCATCCTATCAAGTGCCCCCCTCAGTGCCCGTCACCCAGTCACCCCCCTTCCACCACCCCTAGTTCATTTCCCAGAGTTAGGAGTCTCTCATGTTCTGTCTCCCTTTCTGATATTTCCTGCCCATTTCTTCTCCCTTCCCTTATATTCCCTTTCACTATTATTTATATTTCCCAAATGAATGAGACCATATAATGTTTGTCCTTCTCCGATTGACTTATTTCACTCAGCATAATACCCTCCAGTTCCATCCACGTTGAAGCAAATGGTGGGTATTTGTCGTTTCTAATGGCTGAGTAATATTCCATTGTATACATAAACCACATCTTCTTTATCCATTCATCTTTCGATGGACACCGAGGCTCTTTCCACAGTTTGGCTATTGTGGATATTGCTGCTATATACATTGGGGTGCAGGTGTCCTGGCGTTTCCCTGCATCTGTATCTTTGGGGTAAATCCCCAACAGTGCAACTGCTGGGTCATAGGGAATATCTATTTTTAACTCTTTGAGGAACCTCCACACAGTTTTCCAGAGTGGCTGCACCAGTTCACATTCCCACCAACAGTGCAGGAGGGTTCGTCTTTCTCCACATCCTCTCCAACATTTGTTGTTTCCTGCCTTGTTATTTTTCCCCATTCTCACTGGTGTGAGGTGGTATCTCATTGTGGCTTTGATTTATATTTCCCTGATGGCCAGTGATGCAGAACATTTTCTCATGTGCTTGTTGGCCATGTCTATGTCTTCCTCTGTGAGATTTCTGTTCATGTCTTTTGCCCATTTCATGATTGGATTGTTTGTAAAACTTTAAGCTTAAAGGCAGAATTCAATTGGAAGTGGCATTTACTGAACCAAGTTTCCAGATATGGATCCCTGTGGAATGACATTCCTACTACTTGACAGAGGGCATTACATATGTACAGGCACAAGAGCAAGAAATAACTCTGCAGAGTGCAGCAAGGACAAGTAGTTTTACATAGAATGTCAAGTTAAGGTTGGGGACCAGAGAGTAAACTTCTAGAGGGTCCTAGCTTTTCGTGATGTGCTGGAAAATAGAGTACTCTGAAACGGGAATAGGAGTAAAAATGAGAGCCTTACTGTATTGATTTTACTGCATTACCCTATTGGTTCCTGGTTTAAAGGAGACAATTGGGAGATCTCCCAGGCTAATGAGAGATAAGGCTTCCCAAAGACACAAAATAGCAGTAACAGTGATAACAATGCAGTTTATGAAGTACCTGACATGTTTCTTACAAGCCCCTTTCTATACAGTATCTCAATTATGAGGACTACCCAGAGAGCATTATTCCTACTTTACACGTGGAAAAAAAGAAATCTTATTCGAGGTCATACAGTGGGAATATGGATAGACTGGCTTGCAAAAATCATGCCTTTGGAGCCTGCAAGGCCATGTCTTGCCCCATGTTCTAAATCATGTTGCCCAACAATCCATGAGCATCCATTTGGATACACCAAGAGAAACCACTTTCTCAATTTGGCTTCTCTTTTCTGAGGAATGGGATACTAGGTTGAAAAGGTTAGGTTCAGAAAGATATAAAGGAGATGCACTGCTCTACCTACAAGTCCATGGGGTCTACTACTCACAATATAAACCAGAGTGGGGAGAAAAACCTCTACAGTTTAATTTTTTGGGAATAGCCATTGTCTTAAGTCAGATTTGTAGTGGATGATAGTGTCTCAAACTAAGAATATCAAACTTCATTAGAGATTTACAGCAGGCTGATCTCTAATTCCAAGGAGATTCTTCATCCCTTCTCTAAAAAGGCCTGATTTCTATTTGGTGTCTTTAGAATACCTGCAGACTCCAGGGAGGTCAACTACAACCAACAAGAGGAGGACTTGAGCCAAAGGGATCAAGACTCAAAGTATTCTCCCTAGACCTCCTTGGATCAACCCTGACATAGTAGGCATAGCTGTGTTTAAGTTATGTTTTGTATTCCTCTGGGACAAAGCCTGCTATTTTCCTTCTCCACTGAGGGAAGTGGGAAGGTTAACAAGTCCAGATGGAATTCCCCCGACCCCTGAACAGAATGCTTATAAGTACCAGGCCTTATAGATATTTGCAGAGCCCCAGGCTCTTACTCTGACACTACCCAGCCCAGGTGAGAGCATCTTATAAAGAGGAATATAGACGATTAACAGAGGTCATTAGGAAGGGTTCCAAGCCTTTTAGGATGAATACCCTTAGGACCCTTGGGCATCCTACTTCTGATTGTACTCCTGTAGAAATCTTCAAGACAAGACTCCACGGGAAGGAATTCTCTGAAGGGGACTTGAAGGGTAGGATCCACACAAAGCCACACTCAAGGAGTCTGAAGTGATGTCTAGTTCACTAGTGCCAAAACCCTCTGAAACACCTCCAGGCAATAGGTTATTCTCACTCGACATAGCCAGGCACTGTGCTAGCACAGGGATTACACTAGAAAATAAGTTAGGCTTGCTCCTTACACTTATGAAACAGGTTCTGTTTGGGGAATCATGTATGAGAGCAGGCAGTTCAGAGCACTGTGTGTACAGTATAAAGACAGGCATGGGGCACAGACTGAGGGTTAGAGTAGGTTTAAGGGGATATCTAAGTCATGGCAAGGTGCATATGTAAGGATTAGCTAGGTAAGGAAGAGTACACCATCCCAGCATCAGGAAAGAACATTGGGTAATGCTCAGAGGCAAAAAGAACATGACAGTTGGGAAGCGGAAAAATTCAGTCTTGTTGGAAGGTATGGTAGGAAGGGTGAAGAATAGTAAAAAGCTGTGGTTGGTGTTGGCAGATGTATTTGTATAGAATTCAGGGGTCCATTTGAAATGTTGTGATACCTCATATCCTCACAGCCATTCCAAGCACAAGCTTCAGTAGCCTCCTTCTGTTGTATTTAAAGTGTGAAGGTTGCTTCTGACTAGGGAGGCATAAGTTAAGGAAGGTCAGGCTCTTAGGGAAAGGATGGAGGCTGGCAAAGTCAACCAAGGCTCAGCCCAATCCCATTTCATAGTGGAAGTGTAGCTCTCCAGTCATGGATACTCTCTTCGGTCTTATGAGGTGTTCCTGGAGATTGATAGGAAGAGTAAGACATGGAGAGGAAGCTGCCATTTGGAAAATAGCTCTGTATGTTGTCAGGTATAGGAGAGGAAAAAGAAGGGGTAAGAGTCAAATCCACCTCTTCAAGGCATGAGGCCAATCCAGAGGAATTAAGATATGTGGCTTCTTTCTAAGAAGGTCTGTGATATAGCAGAACCCTACTAGCTTTCAAAAGAAACTACTTCTGGTTTCTAGAATTCCCTAGCTATCTTTAACCTTGCATATACCTTGAGCTGTAAAATCCTCCTACAATAGGATTTCTTTGCCCAAATATGGAAGGGAACAGCTGCCCCAGGGTGACTCAGTAGTGATGGAACTCAAATGGCATCAAAAGCAAAGAGACTGTTGAAATCGCTTCACTAACACAGGAGGAGGGTAACTGCTATGAGGGGGAAGAACATGGGAATAGAAGACATTGACTTGGCAAGTCCTGATAATTTTTCCATGCAAGTACTCTTCCTTTTCTAGAACAAACAAGATTATTCTCCACATGATTTGCCTTTGGTTAGTATAACATCAGGTTATGAAGGCCAGTTAAGTCTAGAAATAAAGGTCAATTAACCCTTGACTACCAGGAGATTATCATTCTTTTGACTTTAGAACTCATTCAGTGAAGTTGTCAACTTTCAGATTATGTGTCCTTTTGAGGAAGCAGACAGCTTTACAAGGACAATACTGAGTGAAGATTATACACTATTGGTATCTGGTCTGACCCATCCAAACCAGTGGCCTGTGAATGGGGCAATTGAAGTGACTATCTGCAGAGGCTTGGGATGGGTTAAGGAAACTGACAAGGGGATCATGAAGCCCCAGGACCAAACTTGCACAGGATTACCTAACTCAGGCCTGACCACAAAAGGGAAGATGCTATTGCCAGAAAACAGTTCACTCTTCAGGAACTGGTACTTTGGTAGAACACCATGGCTGTGCCATATGTGCCTGGCAGGAAGGGAACTAGGGAACAAATTCCTAATCTCCAGTCTCACTTTCTTATCTCCTGCTGGTACCTCATATTGGCTGAGCCCACCTAGAAACCACAAGAGAAGGGAATCTGGATGATGCATCCCATGAACATCAGCTTCTAGGGACCTAAGAGCTCCAGAGGGGAAAATGGAGAATAACTAGCACATGGTGAAAAAACCAGGACAGGTTCCCCTTTCCTGAGCTCCGCTGGTCACTTCAATCACAGGCTGGTACCTGTGTGCTCTGGTCTTGCCCCAGCCCCACTGATTCAGCCCTCTTATCATCCCTTTTCACTGCAATTTCCAGTACTCTGTTCTCATTTGTAATAATCTAGGAGAACCTTGAGGTAGAGGGGAAATTCAGCTCATGGAGAGGAATTTTATGGGATAAAGTCACTACTGATTGTCATTATCGTAGTACCATGGCTACCTACAGAGATAGGCATTCCAAAGTTTTTTTGAACTTTAGTGGATGTATTTTTAGGTTTGAACATTATTTTCAACAACTAAAAAGAGATAATGCTTAGAGTTAATGTGTGTCAGACATTGCATTCTCCTTTAATCCTTATGCCTCCTCTAGGCCACATGTGTCAAAGTTTGTTGTGAAATGAAGTCATTCGTGTAATTTATAGGATAACTTCATTTGCCTCAGCAACTATGGCCACAATCTGAAGCCAGATCTGGAAAAATCCAAAGGCCAGATTACTAATTACCATACTATATTCAACCCAACAAGGCATAAAATGTAGAAAACAAAGCTTTCGTGCTTTTTCCACATCCCTTGACATTTCCCTAATACAGATCCACATTCTGGTATGATCCTTTAGATCCTGGAAAAAAAAAACACTGTTCCTATGTCTTTTTCAAAATACAAATATCCCTTTTTAATGACTAAGTAAGGCATTTCTTCTCTAGCCAATACTCATCCTCTAGGTTCTTGCCACTCAGAACTGAATGTGTCTTCTTCCTTCCTGGGGATAACCCTCTTTGTCTCTCCTATCTTTTTTTTTATTTGAGTTCAATTTGCCAACATTTAGCATAACACCCAGTGCTCATCCCGTCAAGTGCACCCCTCAGTGCCCATCACCCAGTCACCAAACCCCCTGCCCACCTCCCTTTCCACTACCCCTTGTTCATTTCCCAGAGTTAGGTGTCTCTCATGTTTTGTCACCCTCACTGATATTTTCACTCATTTTCTCTCCTTTCCCTTTATTACCTTTCACTAATTTTCACATTCCCCAAATGAATGAGACCATATAATGTTTGTCCTTCTCCGATTGACTTATTTCACTCAGCATTATACCCTCCAGGTCCCTCCATGTCGAAGCAAATGGTGAGTATTTGTCATTTCTAATGGCTGAGTAATATTCCATTGTATACATAGACCACATCTTCTTTATCCATTCATCTTTCCATGGACACCGAGGCTCCTTCCACAGTTTGGCTATTGTGGACATTGCTGCTATAAGCATTGGAGTGCAGGTGTCCCGGCATTTCACTGCATCTGTATCTTTGGGGTAAATCCCCAGTAGTGCAATTGCTGGGTGGTAGGGTCTATTTTTCACTCTTTGAGGAACCTCACACAGTTTTCCGGAGTGGCTGTACCAGTTCACATTCCCACCAACAGTGCAGGAGGGTTCCTCTTTCTCCACATCCTCTCCAACATTTGTTGTTTCCTGCCTTGTTAATTTTCCCCATTCTCACTGGTGTGAGGTGGTATCCCATTGTGGCTTTGATTTGTATTTCCCTGATGGCCAGTGATGCAGAGCATTTTCTCATGTGCTTGTTGGCCATGTCTATGTCTTCCTCTGTGAGATTTCTGTTCATGTCTTTTGCCCATTTCATGATTGGATTGTTTCTCCAATCTTATCTTCTATTGAGTCTCCATAAAGGAAGAAGGCCCTTGCAAGGACCTGCCTCTGGGCAGACAAAAAAAAAGGAGCTATATTCAGCAGCTTTCATCTTTCAAGAATCCCTTTGTTTCCATCTTCCAAAGTGCTCCTTCTTCACTGGCCCATGTCTCTACTTTGGCCTGTAGATTAAATATTTCAGCTCATCTATTAGCAAATGCTGGCCTCCAGCTTAAACCTTGATTTACCATAGAACCTAGACAGTCTCAGGACTCTATAATTCTAGCTTTCAGCATCAACATGTTGCTTTCCAAGGAGCTCTCATTTTGAGACATTCTAATATAATCCTGGGAGATATTACATAGCCTACCTGCAGAGTTAAATGATTAAATAGGTACCAGTCTGCCTCAGGTCATTTCATTTATGGACACAAGAACATTACTCAGAGTCCTATTACAAAGAGATACTCTTACATTCATTCAAATATGTAGTTAGCATGTGCCTGGCAAATTTTTTCAATACCATGAAAGTAATAACATGACATTTATACTATGACTTTGTTCCATAATTTCCTCTAAGAAAGGTTATAGCATCAATGAGCCTATTCCTTATTATAGAACTTAATATTCTTGTTTTTTATTTCTAGAAAAAGTTTCTACTACATTTTGGGGCACAAGTGAGAAGGTTCATTTATGAATCATGCTCACTTCTCATAATGTCTGTTCAGTACCCAGCTCCTTCCAGCTCACTGGCATCCCAGGGCTGGAGTCCCTACATATCTGGCTTTCCATCCCCTTTGGCTCCATGTACCTAGTTGCTGTGGTGGGGAATGTCACCATTCTGGCTGTGGTAAAGGTGGAGCATAGCCTGCATCAGCCCATGTATTTCTTCCTGTGTATGTTGGCTGTCATCGACCTGGTTCTGTCTACTTCTACTATGCCCAAACTGCTGGGAATCTTCTGGTTTGGTGCTGGAGACATTGGCCTGGATGCCTGCCTAGCTCAAATGTTCCTCATCCACTGCTTTGCCACAGTTGAGTCCGGGATCTTCCTTGCCATGGCTTTTGACCGCTATGTAGCCATCTGCAACCCACTCCATCACACTACAGTGCTCACTCATACTGTGGTAGGACGTTTGGGGCTGGCTGCCCTCCTCCGGGGTGTACTCTACATCGGACCCCTGCCTTTGATGATCCGCCTGCGGCTGCCCCTTTACAAATCTCGTGTCATCTCCCACTCCTACTGTGAGCACATGGCTGTGGTCACCTTGACCTGTGGTGACAGCAGGGTCAACAATGTCTATGGGCTGAGCATTGGCTTTCTGGTCCTGATCCTGGACTCAACAGCCATTGCTGCCTCTTATGTGGTGATTTTCCGGGCTGTGATGGGGCTGGCCACACCGGAGGCCAGGCTTAAAACCCTGGGAACATGTGGTTCTCACATCTGTGCCATTCTGATCTTTTATGTTCCTATTGCTGTTTCTTCTCTCATTCATCGATTTGGACACCAGGTGCCTCCTCCAATCCACACTCTACTGGCCAACTTCTACCTCCTCATTCCTCCAATCCTCAATCCCATTGTCTATGCTGTCCGCACCAAGCAGATCCGAGAGCGGCTTCTCCAAATCCTCAAGATAGAAACCAAGATCAAATGACTTAACTTTCTTCTCAAACAAGCACACAGAGAAGGGATTGAAATACGGTGGGCATCTTACGAGATGGGAACTTCAAGCAGTCTGAGATGTTGGGCCCAGTGTTCTCCAGGTTTGTGATTCCAAAGGAATGCTAAAAATGGACAACTCTAAATTCTAAGGGTAGTTTGAGGCTTTTTTTTTATGACTAAAGGGTATTTGACCTGTCAAATACTATTTGTATTGCTATAGTAATACAAATAGCAATTTGTGTTCAATCAGCTCTCATGTAATTCTTACAGATGTCCTAACATCTTATGAGGTTGGTAGTATTGTTCACATTTTACACATTATAAAAGGTATTTTGTCCTATTTCCAAACTGCATATAAGGTCTCTAAGGCATGTAGCTCAAATGCTTTAGCATTTATAACATATTGTGTTATAGGATACACAGAAAAGATGCTGAGTAGAATGTATGTGTTAAGTAAATCCTAGAAAACTGGATTTCATTAAAACAGCCTTAGCAATAAGCAAAGCATTTTTTATTTAAACCTTTAAAAAAAGATGCTGCTAAAAAGTACTTGTGCTAAGAAAGCATGGAGTGTTCTAGGAGAACATAGCCTGGAAAAAAATGTCAGCTTAATGAGGCAAGACAACCAGGTCTCAACATGACCCTGTACCTCCCCTGTAGACCCACTCCCATCAGGTAGCTTGAAGCATGTGACAACTCCATGAAGAGAACCTCCCCTTCCCACAGGAGCTCTCCCTGGGCCTACCTGTAAGACCCCTGATCATGAGGTGTGGTCTTTTGAATAAATCACAGGATAGAACTCATAACTTCACCCTATTAAGTCTAGAAACATTGACTTTTCTTTCCAAATTAAGTATTAGTTAAGTATTTAGAAGTATAAAGCACTTTGCTACTTAAGTAGCTGTTGAAATTAATAATTACCAATGTAATTATTATAACCACACTGTATAGGTAGGCATTATTATCCCTGCTTGGAAGATGAGAAAAACTGACATTCCTGAAGTGATAGAATTGTCCAAGTGACTCAGTTTACAAGAGGTAAAATCAGGAATTCAGCAGTTTAAACCTCCAAAACCGCTAGTCCTTCTGGCCCTCATTTTAGTCAGCCATGGAAAAGCCAGAAAGCCTCTTCCCCAAAGTCTGAATGGTTGTGTATTTCATATTCCTTGTAAAGCAGACACTATACCTCCTTATTCCCACCTGGGAATCCACAGATCAGTCTCCTGTCCCAAGTGTAGAGCTGGATTCAGTCTGAGTTCAATTACAAATCCTTAATTATAACTAGACAGGAAGATATTGAGTCTACTAAGCTTCAGGTGTACAACAAATGATCACAGAGCTTAGCATGAAGAGAAATAGTCAAGTACAAGGGAAAGATCACTACATGACAACCAGAAAAAAAGGAATTATCAATTTGCTTTGTCTATTCCAGTTAATTGCCTCACTTTTGGGATATTTAGGATGTGGGATCATTTCGGGTTCTGATTATATTCATATTTCTTCTAATATCTAACCTCTAATATCTTCTAATATCTAATATCTAACCTCTATCCCATTCTAACCCTCCATCATGGTGCTTAGTTTCACTTTCCTGAACATTATGTCTAAATCAAGTATTCTCCATATGAATGGAAAAAGCAATCATAAGCAAAGTCCTATTTTGCCCATCCCCACCATGAATGGGAAGCAAGGGAAGAGGTTTAGAGTTAGTGCTAAGTATGTGCTCACTAGCTCTCAGGGCCATCTTGTTTAAGAGTCCAAGAAAGTTCTAGGTCTTTGGGCTTTGCCCTAACGCTGAAGCTCTAGTATTTAACCACCAGGTTAAAAATTGGAGAATAAACCAGATTTCTAACATTTCTTCAGTGTAGAACATTTAGTTTTCTGAAGGAAAATATGCTCAAGGGAGTTGGACATAAACTTGGACCCAATTTATGGCACCTAACCTTCAGAATTCAGCCTAGCACATGAATTTGCCTTTATACTCCAAAGACCGAATTCAGTCAGACTGGCTATGGAATATTAGAGTCTCTCCCTCAATTCTAAGGTCTTACATATTCAAGATTTTATTTATGGAGAGAGACAGCACACATGTGAGCAGGGAGAGAGGGAGAGAATCTTGAGTAAATTCATTGCTGATCACAGATCCCAATGCAAAGCTCAATCTCATGGCCCTGAAATCATGGCCTGGGGGGAGGGTGGGGGGTGGTGGGAATCAAGAGTGGGACACTTAACCTACTGAGCCACCCAGGTGCCTCTGAAATCCTATGTATCTTAATATCATCAAGTCTGGATGTAGCCAAGAAGCATTCAGTTGGCAACCTAACCAGAAAGATTAAGTGGTTTAGACAATATACACAAACCATGGAGATTGTTGTGGCAACTTCTAAATATGCCTCTAACTAGATCTCCCATGGTAGGAGTATGATCAACTGACAGCCTTAGATCTTGCCATCTAAAAATCTAAAATCCATCACCGTATTCTGCCAAAGTCACATTTCCTCACAACCAGCTCCTAGCCAATGACTAGGCATTACAGGGTTGTAAGGTAGACCCATTCCTGCAAGACGCAACCCTTATGACAGGTAGCTATGGTTCCAGGGCTCCTCATTCACCTTGCTGGTGCTTTTATAAATTACAGTGAAGTCTGAGTCCTTTCCTTCCTTAGCCTCCTGCAGTCTTTTACAGAGATCAGACTGGCCTTGTGATCTGATTGCTTGCCCAGCATCTGGCTCCCTCTGCATTTCCCTCATAGGCATAGCTTCTAATAAATCTCACATGTCTAATCCCATCCCTTAGTTTGCTTCTTGGAGGACCATAAGTGGTCAGAGAAAGCAGTAGGTAAAATGGGGATCTGACTGGCTCACTGACTGCCTTGGTTGAGGATGCCACTCTACTTAGTATGTAGGGTATAGGTAGTCCTATCACACAAGATAGTGGCTCAATTGCTAAATATTTCACTGGTGGCAAATTAAGAAAACATCCCAGTAGAGGGAAACACTGTTGTAGGTATGATGACAAGCATTTGAAAAACATGGTGGTACAGCCTACAAAGACCCTGGTATGTGCTTTTCTAACTTGCACTGATACCTTGCAAAAGACTAGTAGGATTGAGTGCTGTTAACAAGCAGTTAATAGTTAAGTGTGAGTGCCAGAGTGGCAAATTATGAAGAGATCCATATATCCTGCAATTATATACAGCTGACAGGCAAATCAGAGACCATTGCTAGAGGCACAGAGCACCAGAAGCATTTGAATGCTCAAACAAGATCAGGGTTCTATTTTGGAAAACCTGGGACACCAAAACATGGTATGGAGACATCTGGATGCCTGCCCTTGAAGATATAGGCACTGTAGATACCCCTAAATTCTTCAGCTTTCAGAGGTTATGCACTTTCCCTAGTAAGGGATAACATCTGTGAGGCAACAGGTGTTCCCCTCAGGAGCCACCCCACCTCTCCTTCTGGCTGCTAATGCTTATAACTACAGTTAAGTAAGCATACCATTTCTGGGGATAGGCAGGGCACATACCTACTTACAAGAGACAAGAATACCCTGGGAATGGTTTGGGGAGAATCAAGGAGTATATAATGGAATCTTAAGACTAGATTTTAGAAAAAGAAAAACTTGGTTTGCACTTTCTTGGGATGTGGGATTATTTATGCTTGCAAGGACCCTAGGAGTTAGTGTAAACTCACTGCTAGAGTGGCTCCTTTAAGCCTGAAAAGATAACTAACAATCAGCAAAGTGAAAAATGCTTAAGGTGCCCTGGAAGAAGGTCAAAATACAGGGAAGTAGTCCTCTTTTAACAGATTCTTATTGTATGGACAGAAGATCAGAAAATTATATTCAGTTGGAGGACACAAAACACAATATTCAAAGCCATTATAACCTGGTGAAATGGGCACCAGCACCACTGAGAAGTTCAATGCTGGTTCTCTGTATACCAGGTCTGATGGCAGCAAAGGTAGTTCCAGGTGTGGGCTCATTAAGATCTATGAGGATAAGGCAGAAAGAGGCCAAGTGAAAACATTGGACCACATGTCAGAAGACTGAAATTACTCTAAGAACTGGTCAATTCGAGGGGGTTTGGCCCCCAGGAAGTTGTAGAACTATCTGAATGTATTGTACCCTAAGGGCCAAAACAGATGGGCAGCCAGCAAGGCTCTGCTTACCATTTAAAGAAAGAAGTAAAATGGATAGAAGGCTGGGGATGGTGACTGCAATAGTCAATCTCTTGTTCAGTTCCCTGTGCCAATTTCTGATCTAGAACTCATTAACCCAAGAGGTACCTAGATCCCTAAGGGGAAGGACTCTGAAAAACCATGATTCTATTCCATGATGCCCTGAGATCTTCCCTAGAGATAACTATGGCCATTTGTTTAGGCTATTTTGTACAGGGAAGAGAATACCTAGACATTGAAGATTATTAAACAGTTTGACTTGACATTGGTACTGAGAAACTGAAAGCATAATCATGGTCCCTCAATTAGAATTGGGGCTCTACTCTAGGTAGTAGAGTCCCGTTAGTAAGGGGACCTGGTGAAAGTCCAGTTCTCCGTATGTCCTGGTTCCACAAACCCACTTGGTAGTCATTTCTTCAGCCACTTAAGTGACTGATTACAACTACCATACTAGAGTTAGAATAACCACATGTACCTGGCCTGTGAGATAAGAGCAAGCAGAGGGTAAGTCCAAATGAAAATCTCCAAAATTTCTCTCCAAAATTGTTTTTAAAAAATGCTTCCAGGTCCATAGTAGAGAATTCAACAAGTTGGCAGATGTACAGTTTTTCATTCCAGTGATAGGAAAAGATGGAAAACAGTTTCCATTCACATGTGATAGACAATACTCCTGGGTTTCCCTGAGGAGTATGTTAACTCTTCCTTTCTGTACCATAATACAGTCCTAAGAGGACTAGCTATCCATAGAACATCCAATGATCCAACAATGAGGTGTTGATTAGGCAAAAA
Organism: Canis lupus baileyi; assembly: GCF_048164855.1. Classification (NCBI taxonomy): domain Eukaryota; kingdom Metazoa; phylum Chordata; class Mammalia; order Carnivora; family Canidae; genus Canis; species Canis lupus. The sequence goes on from NC_132860.1 coordinate 25,034,282, forward strand.
AAAAAGAGATGGACAGTGAAAGCCTTAGTAAAACACATGCTCTAGAGGAAGAGACAAACACTAAGAATATTCAGAAACATAGCACTTCAATGAATGTTTTCAGGGGTCCAATGTTAAAGAAGTGTTACTAAAGCAAAGATCTTCATCCTACAAATTCTACCACAAAGAGAAAATAATGCATGGTAGGCCATATTGAATTCTGGAGATAATGTATTCCTCACTTAGGAATCCTGCTTAGTCTCATGTACCAGAAGATGTGGAAGGCTTCCCACTTTGAGTGGGCCCAGAGCAGGAAAAGGCTCCATTGCAGGTTCAGGCTGTGGTGCTCACATCACTGCCACTTAGGCCTTAGGACCTGGAAGACTCAGATGTTAAAAGGTATCAGTAATGGGAAGAGAAACAGCATGAAGCTTATAGAATGACTACACATGCCCATAGTATTTGGGTCAGGCCATGTCACCACACAAAGTTAACTTTCAATAATTAACTCCTGCCATTTTACTACACCCTGGTAGAGACAGAGCATTTGGCCATGGGAAAATTGATCATGCATCCAGAACTGCCCATTGTGAGTTGGGTCTGTCAGACCCACCAAGTCAAACTTGGACAGACCAGAGGACATAAGTTGCATAAGCAGGTATCCGAGACTCAGGTCTTCCATGGAATTTGCAACAGTCCTTCTCCTCCAGATCACATCAATGACCTTATGAAGAGGTCTGTTAAGCCAACTGAGAGAGGAAAAAGCCAGAGATTGGTTTATATTATGGTTTGGGAAGGCATGGATTCCACACGAAAGATTTTAATAGCTGTGTTTTGGCTTAGAAAAGGAAAGAAAACTAATTATAGGAACCTACACATAGATCAAGGCAATAGTAGGCAATAAATGAGAATAAGGCAAAGTTACAACAAATCAGATATTTACAATAGCCAACCTCATTAACTGGGGAAGCCCCATGGAAACAGCCAGGCTGGAGTCCTGATTAAGAGTCCTGGGCAGAGAGAGAATCCTCCCCTCAGGAGAGACTTTCAACAGACCATCCCCAAAAGGGCCAGATTTATAGGACAAATAGGTGAACAAATGTTTCATTTCAAACCCTATGTGTAGTTTGGAGCAGCCTGTTAATACCACATTAGCATGTTTCTATATTTTCGAGGAGCCTGGGCTATGTGTGTCTGCCTCCCTTCCCAGATTCCATTCTGGGGTCCCAACACAGCCTGGAGAAGAGGATATAAGACAATATTTATACCTCTTGGCATCAAGAACAAAAGAGCCAGTCCTGACCTGGAGGCCAGATAATATATTTTAAACAATTAGGCTCCAGAAGTTATCCATACAGTATGAGTCTCACAACATTCCTTGGCCTGCATGTGTACATGCAGGTCTGGGAGGTCAGTTATGAAGTACAAATCACAAAAGTATCTATCCATACAGAACAGCATAGCCTGAAATGGATGGCAGAATGTCCCTGAGGCTTTGAAGGAGTAGAGAATCAAAGCCTTCCCAATTGGCAAAACTTCAAATGGTACAACTGGTCATTCGTACTCTGTAAAAGGTCAAATGGTCCAAGAGGAGAATCTAAATCTTTAGGCAGGGACTTAGAGATTAAAAGACAGGAGATTTAAGGCAAAGAGGTCTGGGAGGCATAAAGATGGGCATATGGGAGTTGGGCCCAAATTGAAGACTTATCTGTATAAAGCACACACAAGAAGAGGCTCTAAACAACTAAGCCATTGATTTGCCAGTTAGCATTCATCAGTGGTCAGCTCAGAACTGGTATGATGGGTTATTAGAGTGGCAGCAATAACAGCAAAGGAGACTGTGTGGGCCCAACCAAGTAGAGGCCCACTGACCAAGGTTGACTAGATACTGCTGCCTCTGAAGGTCAGCAATAGAGATCAATGCTGAAACCCAGACATACAACTATTATTCCTCAAGGAGGCCATTTAACAGGAAGTCAACTACACTGAAGGTCTGTACTGCTTATGAGATGTACTTATAAGTGTGGCTTTTACCTTTCTTGTCCACAGAGCCTTGGTCAGCACTATTTTGAGGGCTTCATGAATGCCTGATTTACAGGCAGGCAATCCTACAGGACATAGTAACAAGAGTGGACATTCTTCACTGTAGGATATGCAGGAAAGGACTCATGGCCATGGGTATCCACTGGAAGAATTAACATTACTTTACCAACCAGGAACAGGTAGCCTCAGAATCCTGGAGAAGTCTTCTTTTTTTTTTTTAATTTATTATTTATTATAGTCACAGAGAGAGAGAGGCAGAGACATAGGCAGAGGGAGAAGCAGGCTCCATGCACCGGGAGCCCGACGTGGGATTCGATCCCGGGTCTCCAGGATCGTGCCCTGGGCCAAAGGCAGGCGCCAAACCGCTGCGCCACCCAGGGATCCCCTGGAGAAGTCTTCTAAAGATAGCTAGAAAAGCAGCTCAGAGGCAACACTTCACAAAAGTAGACTACCATCCTTTAAGATGCCATATTTGCAGGAAGTCATATCTGTCTGGTGCTAAGTCCCCAGCAGCATACAGGAGTCCAGGAACAAGAGGGAGAATGAGGAATATTCTATAGCCTTCGATCTACTAGAGGACTTTCACTTCCTGTCCCAGGAATTCTTGGTTCTGCTGTATTGGAAATCCTGATCCTCCGAAGTTTACAGCAAGAGTTCTATTGAACTATAAGTTACCGTTGTCATCACTCTGTGTTGGACTCTAGTGCTTAGGGACCAACAGGTAAGAAGAGGAATTCCCATACTGACAAGAATAACTGATCTAATTGATAAAGGCAGCTGCATTATGCAATGCATACAGGAGGAAACTAAATGAGAAGCCAGGGGATTCATTTGGGCATTTTCTAGTACCCATGCCATATTATAAGCAGGAATGTACATATGCAATGATCCCCAAATGAGAAGAGTATGATTACCAAGGGTTTAGCCTCCTCAGGGATGAAGAATTGTGTTCTTTCATCAGGTAAGCCAAGATTTGCAGTGGTGATAGCTGAAGGTGAAAGGAATTCCAAATAGACTGGGAGAAGATGAGGGACAGTTGTGGTTCAGATAGGTTTAGAGACTGGAGCTGCAGTTCTCCCTCCAACCTTCTTGTTCTAATTTACCCTCAGCAAGGGCTCATGGGAACAATGGAGGTGTTGCTCTCAAAATCTGAAGGGCAGCTGTACAGTACAAGAATGGATTATGGTGGCCATGAAAATGTGCTGCTCGTATCTGACTGCAGAGAGTTTGACTGAAAGCCTCTATCACTATGCTCAGAAATCCATGGTACTGCCTAGGTTCCACTTTCAGTGGTGGCTTCCAGCCAATGAATGAGCATAGCACTAAAAGGCAGACCCACTCTTGAAAGACACTGGACTCCTCTTTTGGATGCCGTTGGCACAAGAATTCGTTGTAGCCTTGCCAAAATGTTCTTAGAAATGCATGAAATCTAAAACCTTCTTACCTCCCTCCCTCCCAGAGATCAGACCTGCACTGTAATCTCATGGTTCAAGTCTCACGATGCCTTTGTATTTTCCTTCACAGGCATTTCCCCCTGAATGAAGCAACCTCTGACACATCTCGTTCCACCTTGGCATCTGTTCTTTGGAGAACCTATTCTAATTCAACTATGGGGAATCTCACTGAAAAATCTTCAATTCATGTTCCCCAGTCAAGTCAGTCCTGTGGGAAGAGTTAATACCTCTAAAGAATTTAAACCCTTCTGTGAAGACTGATTTTCCAAAGACTGCTCAGACATTTGAAAATGAAAGCCACATACCTTTATGATCCTCAGTATGCAGCTCAGCAATGCCTTTCTTTCTCATTATAGAACAGAAGACATGGGGGACCGACTATCTAGTGCATCTATGTAAATCTGAAAGACCTAGTGTCAGATGGGTCTTATACCAACTGAGTTCAAAGAGCAGCCTAAAGGCAGAACCACTCTCTTGATGTTAACATAGGCACTCCTCACAAATCAGTGACGTTTTATGGGAAGGGAGACACCACAAGCTTAAGACTAGCTTAAGACTGCTCTAGACTAAAGACATGGTTACAACCCAGTTTTCCCAATTTCTCTGTAGCAGCTTGCTTTTATGTGAAGTCTGGTTATGGATAGAGAATTTAGGTTTCTACTCTAAGCTACTTCTCTCTCCCTCCCTCTCAACTCCTGGAATCAGAATAGAAGAGAATATAAGGGATATATTACCAACTGCCTAGCCCTTGCAAGGATAAAATTCTGAACAGCTTTGGGTTCTAAGAGTAAGGATAAAAAGCAATTTTCCTGGAAGAATGGTAGCCACTCAGCTAAGTGTTCATTTTGTGAACCTGAGTTGTTAGGATCTCTTGTGTGGAGGTTCCATTCTCCATCTCTGTTCCCCGAGGCTGTTCTCCCCTCAGTTCTTCTCTAAACTCACTCTTAAAGAATGGCTGTTATTTGTTACCTAAAGGGACTTTCTCAGCCCCAAACCAAGGATTTACTTTTAGAACATTCATAGCTAAGTTTTTCCACAGCCTTTGTGACACACAGTGAGATTTCTGTTTCAAATACAATACAAAATAGCTTCCTACTCAGACTCTACCTCTATCCACAGAGTGCTATTGAAAGCTTTATGTTAAGGTTTCAGCGTGGTTGTAGGTAAATATATACACAAGTGAAAATATTTTTCAAAGTTCTGCAACACAGTATCACATACAAGGACCTCCAACATGAAGTCCTAGAAAAGCCTGTTAGTATCACAAGGGTAATTGTGAAAGACCATTGAAGATTGAGCCCTGAGCATCTTTAAAGGTCTTTCCAGATGTGAGGCCAACATCGCTCTTAAACTCAAATGGTAGGCAAGTATAACTGCCAGCTGCCTTCCCCAAGATCAATCTCAAAGGTATCCTCTATGGGTACTCAAAGATAGAGATTGAAACTCTGGAGAACATTGGGATGGTAAGTGACCAAAAAGTTTGTGGGGCAGTAGCTTTGGCCTGAGACAGAAAACAGACATCCATGCACTGCTGTGGGAAATGCAATAGATAATAAGATCTTGGGTCTTATTCCTGCCCTGAATTGCCTTGGAATAAGCAGTGCTAGTTAACACTTGTTTGTGTGGACTCAGTTATCCTCAAGCCCCATCACAGTAGCAGAGAAGCTCTATGCTGATGAAGTAGGGTACAACTAACCTCAAGTAACAGTATCTCCACCCTCTGACATTCTTAAAACTGTCATGTGACCCAAGGAGATTTCTTCCTAAATTTAAGTCTTCTTCCCAGGGAACAGAGGTCTTAATTTTTGTGGGGAAGGGAAAGACTATATTTGGGCTCTTATTCTGGGTTAGATAGTCCTACAAACAGAAGGCTGATTTCCATAAATAAAGCTAGTTGATCAAGTAGTTCAAGAAAACCCATTTTTTTGTTCAGGCATCCTCTATTTGGAGTATTTCACCTTGTGTGTGAATAATCCATTAGTTTGAAATCCTGGGTAGGGACTCTCATTTTCTTGGCTCTAAAGACCATCCATACTCTTAGGTATTTTTTTGTCAGGCTCATTTGTTCATTTAATAAACATTTACTGAGCATTTGCTAATAAAGAAGTATGCTCAGGTTTGGAAATACAATAAAGGGAAAGCTAAGGTCTCAGGCTTCATGAAGCTTTCATTCCAGAAGTATAAATAGACATTTCACAAGTAAAAAAAACACTGAGATAATCAGACTCTGGATAAATGTACCACAGACAAGAAGAAAGGTGATTGGATACCATAGAAGACGATTTCATAGATGAATAAAGAACTCTGTCTGGAAAAACATTTCTCAACAATGAAAAGGACTCCTCTGTAAGAAAAGCTGTTTGGAATGAGAGACTCCTAACTCTGGGAAATGAACTAGGGGTGGTAGAAAGGGAGGTGGGTGGGGGGTGGGGGTGACTGGGTGATAGGCACTGAGGGGGGCAATCGATGGGATGAGCACTGGGTGTTGTTCTATATGTTGGCAAATTGAACACCAATAAAAAATAAATTTATTTTTTAAAAAAGAAAAGCTGTTTGGAGAACATTTTAGGCTAAGGGAACAGTCTGTACAAAATTTCAGCAGCCAGAGAGGATGAGAATTTCCCAATATGGCTACTGGGTTGCAAAGATCTACTTTGCTGACTCTTTCTCTTCCATTTCACAACCTTGAAAATTTACTAAACCTTTCTAGCTTCAGCATCTCTATCTTCATTGCAGGATATGATTTTTAATAGTGTTATGTAAATTAGACAAAACACCTAGCAGGGTCTCTAGTAAGTAACAAGTGTTTACTAAATGATCACTCATTGTAATAATCATCGCCATTATTAAAAAATTAAAAATCTAAAAATAAAATATGGAAGGAAAATAGGTTCTTTCCTTGCCACAGAAGGGTCATCGGTAGCCTGAAATATCTATGACTTAATGCCATTTCAAGAGGCAAGAAACCATACTCTAATTTTCACCCTAAAAGTTTCTTGTTTTAGGATTCCTCCAATGGATTCAAAAACAAGATAGGAGATGGAAAATTCTCTAGGAGATTGCAAACCAAATGCTCATCCCAAGGGTTTGGGTATTGCTCTGCCAGCTCCTAAGGCAAAGAGGTTTGCTGCCCATCAAAAAACCTGCTCAAAATGACTTTGGGTACCTCACTAGGGGAAAAAAATCACCAGTAAGCAATCATAAGCCTGCTGAATCTTCAGGTAAAATGAATACCACTAGGACATAAAAAGCAAATCCTGAAGGAATGCCAGGAGCATGCCTGAAGAGAATAAGGGACAGCAATGGAATTTCTGCTACAAAATTATCCGGTATGGTTAATTTTGCCAATGGACACAAATTGAAGCCTAGGTCAGAGACTGGATAAAAAGCTCTGGGACAAAATGAGGTGGGGAGCCAGAGATGGCTGGTTTCTGAAGGCAAGAGAGGCCAGGAGTGGTCACTTCTCACCTAACCTTATCCATGGTCCTGCCATTAGCCCTCCTGAAACACCATCTGCCTGTGGCTGTTTGTCCACTTGAGCTGAGGATATGGGAAAGGAGCAGGAAAGGGCTAGTTTATGGATATAGAAGGGTGGGCCTTCTATAGACCAAGGAGTCAATTACTTTGAGAATTGAATTGGGCAGAGTCCATATTTAGTCCTCTTTGAGGAGCTTTGTAAGGCTCTATATTGGCAAGATGGCAGAAGAGTAGGTTCCCCAAGTCACCTGTCCCCACCAACTTACATAACTTTCAAATCATCCTGAAAACCTACAAATTTGGCCTGAGACTTAAAGAGAACAGCTGGAACACTACAGAGAGAAGAGTGTGCTTCTAACAAGGTAGGAAGACAGAAAATAAATAAATAAAAAATAATCCAGTGGGGGAGGGGCCCCTGCGAGAAGCTGGGAGAACCTCCAGGACAGGAAAGCCCAGTCCTGGAGAAGCAAGAACTTTCAAAATCTTCCCGGATGGAAAGGCGCTCGCAGGAAACTCGGGCAGGATCCCAGGAGGGGCAGTGGAGACCCCAGGTTCCCGGGGTCACTAACAGAGGAAGTGCGCCCCAGGGGAGAGCGCCCCACACACCATAGGCCGAGGGCTGGAGCACGCGCCCAGCTGGGTCTCGGGAGCAGCTCAGGTGGCGGCTCCGCGCAAAGAGGGCTGCACCATCCGGCTGCAATTCCAGCAGTGCAGGCCCCGGATCCCAGGGCACCGGGGGACACAGTCCAGGATCCTGCTCTCGCCTTGGGACAGGCAGAGGTCAGGAGGGCCCAGGACAGCGAGGACGCTCCTGCCGCCGGGCGCCCCTGAGCTGTGCAAGTCAGCGCCACCCCCACCCCCACCCCCAGAGCATCCAGGCCAGTGCAGCCTGGGAGACTGCGGTAGTTACTGCGGGAGCTGATTCCAGGGCTGGCCGCTGCCACTGTTGTTGTTCCTCCAGGTGTCACCCTGTGCCTGGGAGGGTGGAGCCGCCAGGGAACGAGTCCCCACAGGATAAAACAGCTCCCACAGAGCTGTGCACCTGGCAGGGGGCGGAGCATCTCCCCAGGTGCGCATACCTGAGAATCAGCACAGCAGACCCCTCCCCCAGAACCAGCTGGAAGGACAGTGGAAGAGCAAGTTCTTCCAAGCAACACTGGAAAGCTTCAGGGGAAGTCTAGGGATTTACAGTATATAGAACCAGAAGATACCCCTCCTTGTTTGTTTTTTGTTGTTTTTTCTTTGTGGTTTTTTGTTTGCTTCTTCATTTTTTCTTCCCTTTTCCAGTGCAACTTTTTAGCCACTCTGCACTGAGCAAAATGACTAGAAAGAACTCACCACAAACGAAAGAATCAGAAATAGTACTCTCTCCCACAATTACAAAATTGGATTACAATTCAATGTCAGAAAGCCAATTCAGAAAGAAAATTATAAAGCTACTCGTGGCTCTAGAAAAAAGCATAAAGGACTCAAGAGACTTCATGACTGCAGAATTTAGATCTAATCAGGCCGAAATTAAAATTCAATTAAATGAGATGCAATCCAAACTGGAGGTCTAATGACAAGGGTTAATGAGGTAGAAGAACAAGGGAGTGACATAGAAGACAAGTTGATGGCTAGGAAAGAAGCTGAGGAAAAAAAAAGAAAAACAATTAAAAGACCATGAGGAAAAGTTAAGGGAAATAAATGACAGCCTTAGAAGGAAAAAAAAATCAACGTATAATTGGGGTTCCAGAAGGTGCCGAAAGGGACAGAGGTCCAGAGTGTGTTTGAATAAATCATAGCTGAGAACCTTCCTAACATGCGGAGGGAAACACTCAGATCCAGGAGATAGAGAGCCCCCCTAAAATAAAAACTGTTCAACACCCCGACATTTAACCGTGAAATTAGCAAATTCCAAAGATAAAGAGAAGATCCTAAAAGCAGCAAGAGACAAGACATCCCTAACTTATACGGGGAAAAGTATTAGATTAACAACACACCTCTCCACAGAGACCTGGCAGGTCAGAATGGCCTGGAAGGATATAATCAGGGTCTTAAATGAGAAGAACATGCAGCCAAGAATAATCTATCCAGCAAGGCTCTCATTAATAAATCTTGAATACAAGAGAGTCAACTCCATAGTGGTCTCTTCTTGATTTTGACTTGGTAATTTTTTACTAATTTGTCAGTTCTTTAAATTTTTTTTAACCCATTGATGCTTTTAAGATTTGTAAAATATTTCATTCAACATGATATCCTTGGTGAAAGACTTGGTCTGAAGTATCTAGCTTGCCAAAAATGGAAGCAGAAGTTATCAAATTATGTTTTATTTAGAAGTTTGTTTTGATGATTGAAATTATCGATGGTGTATTTTCTAGTTGCATGTGATGTTTACTGAGGTGGGCACTTGACGGGATGAGCACTGGGTGTTATTCTGCATGTTGACAAATTGAACACCAATAAAAAACAAATTTATTAAAATAAAAAACAGAATAGAAGGAGAGATAAAAAGCTTCCAAGATAGGCAGACACTGAAAGGGTATGTGACCACCAAACCAGCTCTGCAAGAAATATTAAGGGGGACTCTCTAAAACAAAGAGGAAGTCCAAGAAAACAATCCACAAAAACAGGTACTGATTAGGTATTATGATGACACTAAATTCATATCTTTCAATAGTAACTCTAAATGTGAATGGGCTTAATGATCCCATCAAAAGGCAGAGGGTTTCAGATTGGATAAAAAAGCAAGACCCATCTATTTGCTGTCTACAAGAGACTCATTTAGGACTAAGGACACCTACAGCCTGAAAATAAAAGCTTGGAGAACATTTACCATTCAAATGGCCCTCAAAAGAAAGCAGGGGTAGCCATCTTTATATCAGATAAATAAAAGTTTATCCCAAAGACTGTAGTGAGAGATGAAGAGGGACACTATATCATACTTAAAGGATCTATCCAATAAGAGGATTTAACAATCATGAATATTTATGCCCCGAATGTGGGAGCTGCCAAGTATATCAATCAATTAATAACCAAAGTTAAGACATATTTAGATAATAATACACTTATACTGGGAGACTTCAGCATGGTACTTTCTGTAAATGACAGATCTTCTAAGCACAACATCTCCAAAGAAAAAAGAGTTGTAAATGATACACTGAACCAGAGAGATTTCACAGATATTTACAAAACTTTACATCCAAATGCAACTGAATACACATTCTTCTCAAGTGCACATGGAATTTTCTCCAGAATAGACCACATACTGGGTCACAAATCAGGTCTGAACCGATACCAAAAGATTGGGATTGTTGCCTGCATATTTTCAGACCATAATGCTTTGAAACTAGAACTAAATCACAAGAAGTTTGGAAGGATTTCAAACACGTGGAGGTTAAGGACCATCCTGCTAAAAGATGAAAGGGTCAACCAGGAAATTAGAGAAGAATTAAAAAGATTCATGGAAACTAATTAGAATGAAGATACAACCACTCAAAAATCTTTGGGATCCAGCAAAAGCAGTCCTAAGGGGGAAATACGTTGCAATACAAGCATCCATTCAAAAACTGGAAAGAACTCAAATACAAAGCTAACCTTGCACCTAAAGGAGCTGGAGAAAAAACAGCAAATAGATCCTACACCCATCAGAAGAAGAGAATTAATAAGGATTTGAGCAGAACTCAATTAAATAGAGACCAGAAGAACTGTGGAACAGATCAACAAAACCAGGAATTTGTTCTTTGAAAGACTTAATAAGATAGATAAACCATTAACGAGCCTTATTAAAGACAACAAAGATTCAAATTAATAATATCACGAATGAAAAAGGAGAGATCACCAATACCAAGGAAATACAAACGATTTTAAAAACATACCATGAGCAGCTAAACACCAATAAATTATGCAATCTAGAAGAAATGGACGCATTTCTGGAAAACCACAAACTACCAAAACTGGAACTGGAAGAAATAGAAAACCTGAACAGGCCAATAACCAGGGAGGAAATTGAAGCAGTCATCAAAAAGCTCCCAAGACACAAAAGAACAGGGCCAGATGGCTTCCCAGGGGAATTCTATCTAACGTTTAAAGAAAGAACCACACCTATTATACTAAAGCTGTTCTGCAGGATAGAAAGGGGCAGAATACTTCCAAACTCATTTTATGGGGGCAGCACAACCTTAATTTTAAAACCACACGAAGACCCCGTCAAAAACAAAAATGATACACCAATATCCCTGATGAACATGGATGCAAAAATTCTCAACAAGATACTAGCCAATAGGATACAACAATACATTAAGAAGAATTATTCACCATGACCAATTGGGTTTATCCCCGGGACACAAGGCTGGTTCAACACTAGTAAAATAATCAATGTGATTCATGATATCAGCAAGAGAAAAAACAAGAACCATATGATCCTCTCAATAGATGCAGAGAAAGCATTTGACAAAATACAGCATCCATTCCTGATCAAAACTCTTCGGAGTGTAGGAATAGAGGGAACATTCCTCATCATCTTAAAAGGCATCTATAAAAAGCCCACAGCAAATATCATTCTCAACAGGAAAAAACTGAGGGCTTTTCCCCCAAGCTCAGCAACATGACAGGGATGTCCACTCTCACCACTGCTATTCAACATAGTACTAGAAGTCCTAGCCTCAGCAATCAGACAACAAAAAGAAATAAAAGGCATTCAAATTGGCAAAGTAGTAGTCAAACTCTCCCTCTTCGCCGATGACATGATACTGTACATAGAAAACCCAAAAGCCTCCACCCCAAGATTGCTAGAACTCATACAGCAATTTGGTAGCGTGGCAGGATACAAAATCAATGCCCAGAAGTCAGTGGCATTTCTATACACTAACAATGAGACTGAAGAAAGAGAAATTAAGGAGTCAATCCCATTTACAATTGCACCCAAGAGCATAAGATACCTAGGAATAAACCTAACCAAAGAGGTAAAGGATCTCTATCCTAAAAACTACAGAACACATCTGAAAGAAATTCAGGAAGACACAAAGAGATGGAAAAATATTCCATGCTCATGGATTGGCAGAATTAATATTGGGAAGATGTCAATGCTACCCAGGGCAATTTACACATTTAATGTAATCCCTATCAAAATACCATGGACTTTCTTCCAAGAGTTGAAACAAATCATCTTAAGATTCATGTGGAATCGGGCAGCCCGGGTGGCTCAGCGGTTTAGGTCTGACTTTGACCCAGGGCGTGATCCTGGAGACCCAGGATGGAGTCCCACATCAGGCTCCCTGCATGGAGCCTGCTTCTCCCTCTGCCTCTGTCTCTGCCTTTCTCACTGTCTCCCTCTCTCTGTCTCCCTCTCTCTGCCTCCCTCTCATGAATAAATTTTTTTTAAAAAAGATATCTTAAAGATTTGTGTGGAATCAGAAAAAAACTGAATAGCCAGGGGAATACTAAAAAAGAAACCATAGCTGGTGGTATCACAATGCCAGATTTCAGGTTGTACTACAAAGCTGTGATCATCAAGACAGTGTGGTACTAGCAAAACAGACACATAGATTAATGGAACAGAATAGAGAACCCAGAAGTGGACCCTCAACTCTATGATCAACTAATACTTGACAAAGCACGAGAGACTATCCACTGGAGAAAGGACAATCTCTTTAATAAATGGTGCTGGGAAGATTGGATAGCCATGTGAAGAATGAACCTAGACCATTCTCTTGCACCATACATAAATATAAACTCAAAGTGGATAAAAGATCTAAATGTGAAACAAGATTCCATCAAAACCCTAAAGGAGAACACAGGCAACATCCATTTTGAACTTGGCCACAGCAACTTCTTGCAAGATACATCCATAAAGGCAAGGGAAACAAAAGCAAGAATGAACTTTTGGGACTTCATCAAGGTAAGAAGCTTTTGCACAGCAAAAGAAACAGTCAAAATGAAAATATAACATACAGAATGGGAGAGATATTTGCAAATGACCTATCAGAGAAAGGGCTAGTATCCAAGATCTATAAAGAACTTATTAAACTCAACAGCAAAGAAACAAACAATCCAATCCTGAAATGGCAAAAGACATGAACAGAATTTTCACCAAAGAGGACATACATATGGCCAAGAATCACATGAGAAAATTCTCTGCATCACTGGCCATCAGAGAAATACAAATCAAAACCACAATGAGATACCACCTCACACCAGTGAAAGGGCTAGTTTCCAAGATCTATAAAGAACTTATTAAACTCAACACCAAGGAAACAAACAATCCAATCATGAAATGGACAAAAGAAATGAACAGAAATCTCACAGAGGAAGACATAGACATGGCCAACATGCACATGAGAAAATGCTCCACATCACTTGCCATCAGGGAAATACAAATCAAACCACAATGAGATACCACCTCACAGCAGTGAAAATGAGGAACATTAACCAGGCAGGAAACCACAAATGTTGGAGAGGATGCGCAGAAAAGGGAACCCTCTTACACTGTTGGTGGGAATGTAAACTGGTGCAGCCACTCTGGAAAACTGTGTGGAGGTTCCTCAAAGAGTTGAAAATAGACCTGCCCTACACCCAGCAATTGCACTGTTGGGGATTTACCCCAAAGATACAGATGCAATGAAACGCCGGGACACCTGCACCCCGATGTTTCTAGCAGCAATGTCCACAATAGCCAAACTGTGGAAGGAGCCTCGGTGTCCATCGAAAGATGAATGGATAAAGAAGATGCGGTCTATGTATACAATGGAATATTACTCAGCCATTAGAAATGACAAATACCCACCATTTGCTTCAACGTGGATGGAACTGGAGGGTATTATGCTGAGTGAAGTAAGTCAATTGGAGAAGGACAAACAGTGTATGTTCTCATTCATTTGGAGAATATAAATAATAGTGAAAGGGAATATAAGGGAAGGGAGAAGAAATGGGTAGGAAATATCAGAAAGGGAGACAGAACATAAAGACTGCTAACTCTGGGAAACGAACTAGGGGTGGTGGAAGGGGAGGAGGGCGGGGGGTGAGGGTGAGTGGGTGACAGGCACTGAGGGGGACACTTGACAGGATGAGCAATGGGTGTTATTCTGTATGTTGGTAAACTGAACACCAATAAAAAATTATTTTATTTAAAAAAAGTTAAAATTAGAAATCGTCTTTAATGTACAAAGTTATATACAAATATACTTTAACTGCATAAAAGCCACACATAATTATCACTCCTTCATGAGGATTTGAAATTTTTCATGTAATCCTTTTCTTATCTTCATAAATTTATGTTAAAGATCCTTTCTATGTGCCTATAGTTGTCTGTAATTTTCTTTAAAAATTCTAATTATCTGGGATCCCTGGGTGGCTCAGCAGTTTGGCGCCTGCCTTCAGCCCAAGGCATGATCCCTGAGTCTCGAGATCGGGTCCCGTGTAGGGCTCCCTGCATGGAGCCTGCTTCTCCCTCTGCCTGTGTCTCTGTCTCTGTCTCTGTCTCTCTCTCTCTCCCCTTGTATCTCTCTCTTTTTTTTGTCTTTTCTACATAATTTTATTTTTTTTATTTTTTTTATAATAAATTTATTTTTTATTGGTGTTCAATTTGCCAACTTACAGAATAACACCCAGTGCTCATCCCATCAAGTGCCCCCCTCAGTGCCCGTCACCCATTCACCCCCACTCCCCGCCCTCCTCCCCTTCCACCACCCCTAGTTCGTTTCCCAGAGTTAGGAGTCTTTATGTTATGTCTCCCTTTCTAATATTTCCCACACCTTGAATAAATTTTAAAAATCTTTTAAAAAATTGTAATTATCAAATTTTTGGGCATTTACTATTAGGCATGGTACGAAATAAAAGTAAGATTTTGTTTGTTCTTTTTAAAAAAAAAAGTTCCTTATATATTTTGGATACTGACCCTTTATCAGATATGTCATTTGCAAATGTCTTTTCCCATTCTGCAGGTTGCCTTTTCATTCTATTGACTGTTTCCCTTGCCATGCAGATTTTTATTTTGATAAAGCCCCAATAGTTTCTTTTTGCTTTTGTTTTCCTTACCTCAGGAGACATATCTAGTAAGAAGTTGCTATGGCCAATTTGACAATGATTTTATTTTATTTTTTTAAAGACTTTATTTTTTTTAAAGATTTATTTATTTATGATAGACATAGAGAGAGAGAGAGAGAGAGAGAGGCAGAGACACAGGAGGAGGGAGAAGCAGGCTCCATGCCGGGAGCCCGTCATGGGACTCGATCCCGGGACTCCAGTATCATGCCCTGGGCCAAAGGCAGGCGCTAAACCACTGAGCCACCCAAGGATCCCCAAGGCTTTATTTATTTATTCATGAGAGACAGAGAGAGAGAGAGAGACAGAGAGAGAGAGAGAGGCAAAGACACAGGCAGAGGGAGAAGCAGGCCCCATGCAGGGAGCCCAACGTGGGACTCAGTGGGACTCCAGGATCATGCCTTGGCCCAAGGCAGGCACTAAACCGCTGAGCCACCCAGGGATCCTTGACAAGGATTTTAAATTCCTCCCTTTCTCTCTTCCCTTCAAGTCTTATCATTTTGACTCCAACATCCTCTCTGACCGTCCTGTATTCCACCTATCCACAGCCATCACCGTTCCCAAGCTCCAGTCTTCTCAGATCCACCCGTGCTCCATTCTGCCTACACTCCATGTAAAGGGATTGTTATTGACTAAAATCTACTTTAAAATGTAGCATGTTAACTAATTCAACTATGTTCAACTACCTCTGCTCAGTTATACTCATAAATCATATGCGGCTTAGTGCCACTGTTAATATTACACTTTTCTTTTTTTTTAAGATTTTAAAAATTATTTGAGAGGTAAAGTAAGAGAGAGAAGGAGAGAGAATACACCAGAGGAGAGGCAAAGGGAAAAGCAAAAGCAGAATCCCTATTGATCAGGAAGCCCAACGTGGGGTTTAATTCCAGGACTCCAGGATCATGAATTGAGCCAAAGGCAGACACTTAAGCAGCTGAACCACCCAAGCACCCCTACCTGGAAGGCTTTTTAAAACACAGACCCTACCCAGAGGATTAAATAATTTTACATATACTACATTTCAGTATGGGAATGCTCAAACAAGCTGTACTTGAAGGAATAAAAAGCAGGCAGAAGCTGACATCAATTCCTGATTTTCCTTGAGAATCATGATTATCAGACTATTAAATGTGGAAAACCCTGTGTTGTAATTCCTAATATACTCTCAGCAGGGATATTGTCCAGAATGTGATTTATTTGCATTGGCAAATGACTTTCTGAATTGTGGGGCAATTCCTATGAAGGTATTCCTATGATTTACACAATTGCATTTCTAGAAAATCCAAATGTATATTAATGGGCAAGGATACTTTTATGTAATTACGGGTAGAATTGAATTAGATGTAAGTTCAAAATCTCAAAACAGATTTTCCACCCATATTCATGACCAGGTGTCACTGCACAGCACTGACATGCTTCCAGTCAGCCTGGCTGACCCGCTCACTGTCAGCCTCAGCCCTCATCACCATGTAGGCCAATCCAACCAACTGCAGGTTTCACATCACTGCTATGGGCGGCCACACTCTTATTGAGATTGAGTGGTTTAGTGGATGGAATCACCTCACCATTATCGTGATTAGGTTGTTGGTCTCAGGATCCAATGACACTCCACCCACTGGGCATTCATGGAGGTTCCTGTTCTATTGCAATTTCAATCCTAAGGATCAGGAGAGGGGACAAAAGGAATAAAGGAGCACGGCAAAGAGTTAATTCAGAGATGTGTCATCCACCCAACCCAGTGACCCAGCATCTAAAAGCTCAATCTGCAAAACTAGCCCTTGAGAAACCATAAACATTGTATCTCAGTGCCATCCTTTGACTGAAAGAAAGCATGAAGAAATTTACTCTTTGGCTCAGTTCCCCAAAAGGGCAACTCTTGTGCTTAGTCTGTGCATGGGCCTGGCCCAGAAGATCTGTGGTTGTATCAACAGAGAAATGCCAAAGTGGGAGGTTTGATACCTCTGGAAAGAATAATCAAGAGAAAATTCTTTCATGTGTAATATGAACACCCCTTACTTTAGTTCCAAGTAGCACAATTAGGTAAATTAATGGATATCTTAATAATAAAAACTCCTATGTTAAGAATTATTTCATCAGTTGAACTGATAAAGCTTAAAATATGTGGCTTGAAAGCTTGAAGATCGGCCTCCAAATAGAGAAAAAGATACTCTCAAAATTAGGTTATTTCACTTTATTTATTTTCATTTGGGGATGTTTCTCCTTATTTACACTTCTTTTTTTATATTTTATTTATTTATTCATGACAGACACACACACACACACACACACACACACACAGAGAGAGAGAGGCAGAGACACAGGCAGAGGGAAAAGCAGGCTCCATGCAGGGAGCCCGATGTGGGACTTGATCCCGGGTCTCCAAGATCACACCCCCAGCTGAAGGCGGTGCTAAACCACTGGGCCACCAGGGCTGCCCCTTATTTACAATTCTAAGTCCTTAGCAATAATATAAGATTCATTTATTACTTAAGGTTTTGGTGTCAGCATTAGAAAGGTAAATATAGTCAATAAGGAAAGCCATCAACAAGTCAAAATGCTATTTTTCATTAGAAAAACCCTCTTAATGTGGAGAAAAGGGAACCCTCTTACACTGTTGGTGGGAATGTGAAATGGTGCAGCCACTCTGGAAAACTGTGTGGAGGTTCCTCAAAGAGTTAAAAATAGACCTGCCCTATGACCCAGCAATTGCACTGTTGGGGATTTACCCCAAAGATACAGATGCAATGAAATGCCGGGACACCTGCACCCCGATGTTTCTAGCAGCAATGTCCACAATAGCCAAACTGTGGAAGGAGCCTCGGTGTCCATCGAAAGATGAATGGATAAAGAAGATGTGGTTTATGTATACAATGGAATATTCCTCAGCCATTAGAAATGACAAATACCCACCATTTGCTTCAACGTGGATGGAACTGGAAGGTATTATGCTGAGTGAAATAAGTCAATCAGAGAAGGACAAACATTATATGTTCTCATTCATTTGGGGAATATAAACAATAGTGAAAGGGAATAGAAGGGAAGGGAGAAGAAGTGTGTGGGAAATATCAGACAGAACATAAAGACTCCTAACTCTGGGAAATGAACTAGGGGTGGTGGAAGGGGAGGAGGGCGGGGGGTGGGGGTGAATGGGTGATGGGCACTGAGGGGGGCACTTGACGGGATGAGCACTGGGTGTTATTCTGTATGTTGGCAAATTGAACACCAATAAAAAATTAATTTATTATAAAAAAAGAAAAAAACCCTCTATAATTAATATACCACTCAAAATGAGCAAAAGGAGGGCCACCTGGGCGGCTCAGGGGGTTAAGTGTCTGACTCTTGATTTAGGCTCAAGTCATAATCTTGGGTCATGAGACTGAGCCCTGCATTGGGCTCCGTGCTGGGTGTGGAGCCTGCTTGGGATTCTCTTTCTTCTAATGCTCCTCCCCACTGCCCTACCACTCCTGCTCACCTGCTCTCTAAAAAAGTGAGCAAAACAAAATTATTTCTTAAAAAGTGATAGCCTATACCTCTAATTTTATTTTATTTTATTTTTTATACCTCTAATTTTAATATACTTCTTTACTGTGTAATTAATGACGTCCAAGGAGCTCTCAATAATTTATGACAATGAAGAGGAATTCATGCTTACTTAATTGTTTCATTCTATTCTATTTCCAAAAGAACACCCTCAGACATTGCAAGCAGTATACTTTAAAATTAAGTGTACACATAGGATTAAGTTTCCTAATCCATTGTTAAATCACAAAAACTCACATGAGCACATTGTAAAGATATAATTGGCTTTATTAATCAATTCATGAATCAGGCAGCATATCATCCAGAGAGTAGAGGGGAGCTCAGAGGAGTTATACAAAATGCAAGGCTTTTTATAGAAAGGACAATCAAGCAAGAGGTTTTTAGCAAAGAAAATAAGGGACTGTTTCAGGCAAAATCCCCTTCCCTGGATGGAAATGGGAGGAGGTCTTATTAGGGGAATTACCTCACCTTCCTTTGGGAGATGGAGAAGACCTATGTGACTGATTAGCCCATTGGTGCTAAGTAGAAAAGCCCAGATTGATTGCTTTCCAAGTCCACTCCTGGAGAAGTTTGAAACTGCAATTAAGGCTTGGTTTGCAGTTGTGAGGGCGAGTGACTCCACCTTGGGCCTGTGGCTTGCTTTTTAACACCACAGACCTTAAAATTGGGAGATCAACCTGAATTATCTGGGTGAGCCCAATGTAATTACAAGGGTCCTTCAATGTGGAAGAGGGAGGAAGAAGAGGAGGACAGAGTGATGCCATGTGAAAGGACTCAACTTTCCATGGCTGGCTTTGAAGATGGAATAGGAGACCATCAGCCAAGAAACATGGTGCTTTCTAGAAGCTAGGAAAGGCAAGGAAATTAGTTCTCCCCTCGAGTCTCCAAAAGAAGGCTGAGAAAAAATTTGATGGCCTGAAAAATGTTTCCTGGCTGAATATCCTTCACCAAATGGAGTTCCACACTCCATTATAAACTTTTCTTTGCTCATCTGCAAAATGCAGGCTGTGGCAATAACTTCCTTGCAGACCCACGTGAGCACTGAATTACTTCTTGTGCCTAAAGTACCCAGAGCAATGTCCCCCAGTTTGGATTGTTTCCATGACTACCAGCCGTTGTCCTCGGTTTCCCAAGGATTTCCTTTTCTTGCTCTTCTCTCTTCCCCAGTGGGATGCACCTAAAAATCCTACAAACAGAAGTTTGTGGAAAGGGCGTTAAAACCATTTTTTCAAAGAAAATACAGACTAGTCCAACCCCCGCCCCCCCCCAAGTTGTTCCCCGTGCCAATCCCAGCCCTGACCTTCAGTAGAAGAAAGCTCTTTCCAGTTTTCTCCTCCGCAGCCAGCAGCAGCTGACCAAGACTGTCTTCCATGTCGCCTGCCTGCTGGAGGCTCTGGCACAGCCTGTAGATGAGGAAAGCCCCAAGGGTGGCCTCCTCCAAGGTGTCCACAATGTCCACGTTGACCACATGCAGAGGCTGGAAGGTTGCCTGTTCCCTGGCGCATAGGTCTTGCACCACTCGGTCATAGACCCTCTCCTCGCAGGTGAAGATGACATCAAAGGGGTCGCTGCACTCCTGGAACCTTTCTGGGTGCGGCTTGATCCTCTGGTTTCTCCCCAAGAGTTGAAGGATTCCGTTGCTGCTGTAGCATTCCCGGTTTTTCCTCCAGAGGTCCTTATACATCTGCTTGTAGGTCGTGGAGAAGTCATAGAGCACGGGGCAATTGCGTATGAGACCCGGGAGCTTCACCTGACGCGCGACTCCAAAAGACCGGACGCAGAACCCCCTTTTCTGGAGGATATCATGGGCTTCCATGCTCCTGTTCATGTTGCTGCTGCACACCACAGCCACCCTGAGCGGGGACGGGGGCACGGTGGCGGCTGCTGGGGGCTGCAGGGCCTGCGGGGATGCTGTGGCCAGGACGCTGGCTACTTGGTCCCGCTCTCCAGACCAGCACAGTGGTGGAGGACGGGCAGCAGGCTTCTATCTGGGCACCTTCACGGAGTCGGCAGAGACTTCCAGGACTTCCTGGTGGATTCTGTTTCAGGGGGTGGAGTGTCATTGGATCCTGAGACCAATAACCTAAATCACGATAATGGCGAGGTGATTCCATCCACTAAACCACTCAATCTCAATAAGGGTGTGGCCGCCCATCGCAGTGATGTGAAACCTGCAGTTGGTTGGATTGGCCTACACGGTGATGAGGGCTGAGGCTGACAGTGAGCGGGTCAGCCAGGCTGACTGGAAGCATATCAGTGCTCTGCAGTGACACCTGGTCATGAATATGGGAGGAAAATCTGTTTTGAGATTTTGATCTTGCATCCAATTCAGTTCTACCCGTAATTACATAAAAGTATCCTTGCCCATTAATATACATTTGGATTTTCTAGAAATGCAATTGTGTAAATCATAGGAATACCTTCATAGGAATTGCCCCACAATTCAGAAAGTCATTTGCCAATGCAAATAAATCACATTCTGGAGAATATCCCTACTGAGTATATTAGGAATTACAACACAGTGTTTTCCGCATTTAATACTCTTAAAATCATGATTCTCAAGGAAAATCAAGCATGATGGAAACTCTTTCAATTAGCAAAGTGTCCCAGAGCAGGAACCAGGGTGTATTTATATTCAGTCACCTTCAAGGAGTGGGTGGTGACTTCTAGGAATTCTTGACTGATTCAATTTGATCCAATGGAGCGCAATCTAATCATGCTAACTACAATGTAATCATTGGAACAGCCAGGTAATTAAATTACTCATACTTCTAATTTTCTTGACAAGGGTGTTGCTACCGGGAGGGAGCATTTTCAATTCGGGAGTTGCCCTGTTGGTTTCCTTTTGTATTTGGCTATAGAGGACAGATAGGTAAAAGAAAGGAAGAAAACTTCAGAAGGAAATGAATATGTTCATGGCACAGATTGTGGAGATCGTTTCCTGGAAGTATATTTATCTCCAAACTCATCAAGTTGTACACCTAAAATATGTACAGCCTTTTGTATGTCAATTATACCTTGGTAAAGTGTTTTATAAGGAAATCTTATTATAGCTATATAAATGTCAACTAAAAGTACTGTATGGTTTTTTTTAATCAGTGCAATCTGGCTAATCAATTAAAGATGTAAAGGAAATGTATTACTAAGCCATTAGAAATGACAAATACCCACCATTTGCTTCGACGTGGATGGAATTGGAGGGTATTATGCTGAGTGAAGTAAGTCAATCAGAGAAGGACAAACATTATATGTTCTCATTCATTTGGGGAATATAAATAATAGTGAAAGGGAATAGAAGGGAAGGGAGAAAAAATGGGTAGGAAATATCAGAAAGGGAGACAGAACATGAAGACTCCTAACTCTGGGAAACGAACTAGGGGTGGTGGAAGGGGAGGAGGGCGGGGGGTGGGGGTGAATGGGTAATGGGCACTGAGGGGGGCACTTGACAGGATGAGCACTGGGTGTTATTCTGTAGTTGGTAAATTGAACACCAATAAAAAATTTATTTATTTAAAAAAAAAAAGAAGGAACGGCTAGTTTATCAGCTCTTACCGACTTCAATTTGCCCAAACTTTGACCTTCAAGGTATCGTTCAGACATAACTCATGAATGAGCACCCACATCTCTCCCTAGTGAGCTCCCCACAACCCGCCCCACCACCAACCAGGTAGCTTCTCTAAGCCAAATGTGTCTCCAAGTGGCCTGGTAATGCAAAAGCCCTGACCTACCAACCTTTTCTCACCGCCCTTCCAGGGTGACCCCAAAGCCGCTGCTCTTGTGAAAGAAGTTCCCTATTGCTTTCAAATCAGGCAAGCAGGGAGCCACAGCAGGCTTCAGATTTCCCTGGCCCCTGGAAGAAGAAGGCTTCAGGCTGCCCTCTGCTACACTGCCAAACACCTGCCCCATTTAGATCCTGAGAAAGCGTTCTCAGACAAATCCCTGTCCCAGGGCCCGAAGGCAGAGTCAGAGTAAATCATTCAGTAATACTGTCCACTCCTGAGCCCTCCACCTCAGAGGTACCATTTGCTCTTTGTGGGGCTCCTGAGCATCTAATGAGATAATATATGAAAGAGCCCTGGAAACAGTAAAACACCCTGCAAACCCCAGAAGAGTGTAAGGGGGGAAATCCAGGGAAATGACTGGGCACTGTGCTAGTGAGAGAAGCACCCCGCGGGCTCCCAGGAGAACTCCGCGAGGGATGGTGCCCCCCAGGAAGGATTCCACGGGAACGGGGCCTGTGCCAGCAAAGGAAGCAGGCTTGCCTGGCAGGCACCCCACAGGCAGTCTGCTCTGCCAGGGTGGGCTCATTGCCAAGAATGGGCCACAGGGAAGAGATTAGCTGTGGCAGGAACTGGCCAAGGGGAGAAGGGACCCGGCCCGCCAACCGCCCGCAGGGAACAAAGGCAGCACAGCTCCCAGCGTTTGGCAGGCACAGGCTCCCAGCAGGGCTCCTTCCCAGGAATGCAGCATGGGGCTCATGCCAGGTGTGTCCAGATGGGAGGGTAGGTGACTGAGGTCTGCTGTGCCAAATCGATGGCCCATCCTGGGGGAGGAGGTGCCAGAGTCTCTGGGAGGCCCCGGCGCTGACTCTGGCACAACCCTCTCCAGCACAGCTGAGGAAGACCACAGGCCCGCCTGGTTTTGCCACTCTATCCCCATAGCCCAGAGACCAGAGGCCCAGAACAGAATTCCTCACTCCTCTGTCCCCTTCCCCTATGCAGGAAGGACTGTCAAAATATTTAACAACCGGTACAGTTCACAGTGGAGGCAAGAGTTCCCCCAAGCTGCCACATGGGAGTGACTGGCACCATCCAGAAGCGACAGTCTGAGGGCCTCATGATGAGTGCCCTCATGAATTGGGAATTCCAGCACTCTACCTGGGGAAGCTGTCTACCCACCTGAGTCCAGCCTCTGATCAAGAGGATACACAGAGACAGAGGTCAGAACCCAGAAACTATAGCAGGTGTATGGACCCCAGGTGTCTGACCCTGACCGTGCTCAGCCAGGGTCTCTGGAGGCCGCGGATACTGGGGGAAGTTAGGGAGTTTGAGGCCTTAGCTGTTTCTACATGGTTCCTTGTGTTTCGATACTTTAGGAACTGGTGCTGCCATATGTGGCACACAAGCAGGATATCAGGCCTGTCCTTCCCAATCTCAAGCTCTTCCTGACACCCACCTGCCCATCTCCCATATGGGGAGCTCCCAGGGCAGAGGGCTGGAGCATGAAGCATCCACCTCCTTCCTGAGCCCACACACTGACATCGCAGCCTTGCCTAGGACAAAGTGGCCTTCCTCCTGCTTCATACTCATTGCCACAATTCCACATGAGCCTCACAAAAAGAGCCAACTTTGGTGCCAGACAGGGATTAGGAAATGGGAAAACTATCCCCTGGCACAGGAGTACATACTACAGCCAACCCACCCGCAGCCCAGCTCTCACCTCTGTAAAACCTTAAAAGAACCTGAAGGTCATCTTCCAGCCCCCACATCATGATCTCTCTGTCTCACCCCCAGGTCTTACTCTGCCTTTCTTACCCAAGACTTCCTCCTTCAGGCCCTGCTGGGAAGGAGCCTATACAATCTACACCAAAACTTCTTCCCTTTTCCTTCCTGTGTCACCCAGGCCTGGCTGTGGAAGGAGAAGACTTGAGAGTGGAAAGATACCATTAGGATTATTCTGCCCAAGACACTGACAAGGATAAAGAACTGACTTATCCAAAGCCCAGTGAGTTAGACACTGAGAGAGAGAGCAAGCCAGTATCTGAATCCTGCCTGATGATTTCTTCCCTGAGGCCCTCCAGAGCCAGGAGGGACCCTCTTTCCTCTGAGCAGGAAAGAAGTCTGTCTTCTCAGCTCCTGTCAATGGGCGGGTCCTTACCAAGCATTAGGCCAGGTGAGCCCTCAAGAACAATACAGGCTAAAGAGAGGATCATCTTGGGCAGACCAGAAGGCACAACAGCCTACTGAGGAGAGTTTGTTGGCTTGCTTTGTCTTACTTCGTGGGAGGGGATGGGGAAGAGTTGTCAGAAGGACATACCACAGTCACATGAGCGTCCCCTAGCCGCCAGATAGCAACCTGACTTCAGTGCCATCTCTGTACCTTCAGCAACAGTCATGATTGCCACCCAATACCGCCAAGCCGACTTCGTCAAAACTGAGTCAAAGGTCACAATGACGGTTGTAACCTTAGAGGGTAGGCGCAGTGCAGAGAGGAACAGAAGATATATCAAACTGCCTTCCAGTCCCGCTACAGATCTCTGCCTGGGAGTCACAGAAGTGCACTCATGCCCTCCCCGCACATGGACTGGCCTGGTCCCAGTGCCAGGCTGTCCTAGGAAGTCTCCCATCAGTCACCACTCTCCTCACAAACTCAGGAGGGGTCCTCATCAGCCAGCTCTTATCAGAAATAATAATGTGTTAGAAAGGAATTCAAGGGGATCCCTGGGTGGTTCAGCAGTTTGGCGCCTGCCTTTGGCCCAAGGCGTGATCCTGGAGTCCCGGGATCGAGTTCCGCATCGGGCTCCCAGCATGGAGTCTCCCTCTCCCTCTCCCTCTCCCTCGCTCTCTGTGTGTCTCTCATGAATAAATAAATAAAATCTTTTAAAAAAAGAAAAAACAAAGGAATTAAGTTTCTTTGTCATCCAAGTAGCAAGTTAAGGTCAGCCCGCACATGTGAAAGGGAAATAGACAACACTATAAAATACGGGACTTTGAGGAGCCAGATGAGGTCACTTCTTAGCCAAATTTCATTTTTAGCAGAAACTTCTTGGCCTTTTCTGAACCAGCCAACCCCTCCCCATCCCACTGCAGTCACAGGTGACCCCCAGTGCTCAGGACTGGGGGGAAGGGGTGGTGCAGGTAGCAGTGGGGTAGCAGTGTAGTGGTATTGCTACAGTTAGGAACCACCTTCAAGTGACATCCTCATGGCTGGTGCAGTCTAACAGTGCAGGCAGCATGGAAGTGAGGTCTGAGGTAGAAGGAAAGATTTGCTATCTGCAGGGTAGCATGATAGCTTTCTGGGCCAAGGGGATGAATGCATGACAAAGAGGGAAGCCAGGCAGCAGCAGGTCCACATGCTGGACACTGGAGGCCAATGGAGCATCCCAGGCATAGCCTTGGTCTATTATGTCAGGAGAACATGGTCCTGCCAGGCTTGGCTGGCCTGGAGGCTCCCTCTGCACACCCTGAGACCCACCCTCCTTTCACTTTTCACTGACGTGCTTAACAAGTGAAGTACATGGGATCCCTGGGGGGCTCAGCGGTTTGGAGCCTGCCTTCGGCTCAGGATGTGATCCTGAAGTCCCGGGATCAAATCCCACATCAGGTTCCCTGCATGGGGCCTGCTTCTCCCTCTGCCTGTGTCTCTGCCTCTCTCTGTGTGTCTCTCATAAATAAATAAATAAAATCTTTTTTTTTAAAAAGTGAAAGTGCACACTTTAAGAGGTCACTGAGACATCTCAGGTTGATATCTTTCTTTTTCCTCTAGAAAGGGGAGGAGCGAGATTAACTGAGTTTAAGGCCCAGAACAGACAGCAGTCATTGAGAAAAGCAGACTGCTACCAGGTAATAAAGGGGGGGGGGGGGATTAAAACTAGGCATCCAAAAATCTGAGGGCAAAGACCATCTGCCACAACTACCGGCCTTGAACCAATGCTTCTGCATTATTTTTAAAACAGCTGAGTGAGCATTCCAGCTGTTCTCTCTCAGGCGGTATTTGTAGGTTTTCAGGATGATTTGAAAGTTATCTAGGTAAGTTGGTGGCTCCGCATCACTGGCCATCAGGAAAATACAAATCAAAACCACAATGAAAGAAAAAAAAAACCGCAATGAGGACTCATAAAGAGGGTCATTTTATAATACTTAAAGTGTCAATTCAAATAAGATGAAAACAGGGAGGGAGGCAAACCATAAGAGACAACTCTCGGAAACTGTGGAAGGAGCCTCGGTGTCCATCAAAAGATGAATGGATAAAGAAGCTGTGGTCTATGTGTAGAATGGAATATTCCTCAGCCATTAAAAACGACAAATACCCACCATTTGCTTCAACGTGGATGGAACTGGAGGGTATTATGCTGAGTGAAATGAGTCAATCTGAGAAGGACAAACATTATATGTTCTCATTCATTTGGGGAATATAAATAATAGTGAAAGGGAATATAAGGGAAGGGAGAAGAACTGTGTGGGAAATATCAGAAAGGGAGCCAGAACGTAAAGACTCCTAACTCTGGGACACGAACGAGGGGTGGTAGAAGGGGAGGAGGGCGGGGGGTGGGGGTGAATGGGTGACGGGCACTGAGGGGGGCACCTGACGGGATGAGCACTGGGTATTACGCTATATGTTGGCAAATTGAGCTCCAATAAAATAAATAAAAAATAAAAATAAGCCAGCTGAGCGAGCAAGAGCCCCCCGGGCCGCAGGGCCTCGGTGCTGCCCCGCGCGGCTCTAGGCGGTCGGGCTAACCGTGCCTCCGGCCGCCGCGGCTCATTCCGTGGCCTCGGGCGCCCCCGCGCGGTCTCAGCCGGCGGCGCTGCTGCCTCCGGCGCCCCGGGTCCCAGCGGCCGCGCCCCGAGACCCTCGCGGGGCCCGCGCAGCCCCAGCCTCCCGGGGCCTCGTCAGCGCGCGGCGGAGGCGCTGTTTGCGCGCTCGGGGCTCCCGGGGCCGCGGGGCGACTGCCGGCCGGGCAGCGCTAACGAGCCCCGCGGGACCCGCAGAGCTCCGCTCCCAGCGCCCGCCGCCTCCCGCGTCCCCCGCCGCCCGCCGCCCGCGCGCTTCCACCCGGGCCCGGCCTCCCCCGCCAGGCCGCCCAGGCCCCAGCCCCACCCCCGCACCTCCCCGAATCCTCGGTGACCAGGGGGCTCACCCCCCCCCAAAGGAAGACACTGGTCCCCCCAGCCTGCGGGGCGGGGCCCACCTGCCAACCTCACTGGGCCCGGCTGCTCTGCGCGGGGAATCATGGAATCCACTTCATGGGGGGCGGTCGCGCGGACACTTAACGTTCGCTCCCCCTTTACCATCTGCCAGGAATTAGGCCGGGTGCACTGTTACACCGTTTGCCTCACTTCGTCCTCAGGACCGCACTGATAGGACCTGTCATAGGTGTGTGCTATTCCCATTTTACAGATAGGGAAGCTGAGGTGGCATAACTTCACCTGAAAGCTAATGTTTTTTGCTTTAGTGTTTTCATAAATGCCTTCTAGGCCTCACAACCCGCTCAGATGCTCCTCGGAACAAGGGATTCCATGGCCCAATAATTAGAAGAAATTCTGCATTTGTGAAGGCTGACAAATGCATTTTTAGGGAGCTGGAGTCTCTTAGAGAAGAAAACTGCTTATCTTGGTTTCAGTGTTTTCCAAACTTTTTTTTTTTAAGATTTTATTCATTTATTCATGAGAGACACACGGGGTGGGGGGGCACAGACACAGGCAGAGGGAGAAGCAGGCTCCATGCAGGAAGTCTGAAGTGGGGCTTGATCCCTGGTCTCCAAGGTCACACCCTGGGCTGCAGGTGGCTCTAAACTGCTGAGCCCCCGGGCTGCCCCCAAGCACTGTTCTAACTGCTTTGTGTGCATTAACTTATACCTTACAACTGCACAGATGTTAGTCCCCCCTAGGAAAAAAAAAAAAAGAAAAAGCAAGATCATGATAATTGAATGAGTAATAAATGCAAAATTCTTGGAAGAAAGCACTTAGAATTACCACAAGCTTTGGCTACTATCATTATTCCTATTTTATAGAGAAAACTGAGGCACAGGAAGATTCCATAGTTTGCTCTAGGTCACACTGCTGGTCAGTGAATTGGAAACCAGGCGGCCTGGGGGCAGGGCCTATGCTGACAACCACTGCACATTCTGCCTCAGCCAGAGTAGAGGGCAAACTCCAGGTCTGGGCCTGACAGCAAAGTCACCATTCCCCATGAGAGCATCTCTTCTCTATGAAGGGCCACCACCCCCTATCCTGCTGACCCCACCTGCACATCATTACCACACTCATTCTGCCTGGGTCAGACTCCGGCCCCACCATTTACTGGCTTGGTGATCTCAGACAAGTAACTTAACAATCAGTTTCCCCGTCAGTAAAAGGACAGCATCATCTAACACACAGGTGTGTGTGAGGATGGACTGAGATGACAGACATAAAGCACTTAACACAGGACTGCGCCATCTGAAGCATGCAGTACCTGACAGCTCAACACCTGCCTTCACTCCCACTTCCGCTCCTGGTCCCTGGCTTACCCCCACCTCCACCTGCCGCACCCCTAGTCTTGAAACTATGGCTTTATGTGTCTGTCTTCCCCACAAGTTTGAGCCCTAAAGGTTAGTCTTGTTCACTACTACATGCCTGGGGACTTACTACACCAAACTCAGCACACACTAAAACCTAATTCATGTTTACTAAATGAACAACTGAATTATGATAAGGAATAAAGCTATTATTAATTATTGAGAATCCATTGTGCACTAGGCCTGGTTCCAAATATTTTATATGGATTCTTACTTGATACAATCACCATATCAGGTAAGTACTAGAGTTGTCCCATTTGAGGAAACCGAGGCACAGAGATGTGCCTGGTAAAAAGCGGAGACAGGATTTGAACCCAGGAAGTGTGGCTTTTGAGCCTGCAAGCTTAGCCATGATAACCAAGTGAACAGATGGATGCCTACCTACACTCCCAGGGATGCTGAGAAGGCCAAAGGATACTAGAAGCCCTGCCTGTGCACAAAGGTTTATTACTAAGCCCCAGAAAAGGAAGCAAGTCCAGATTTGGGCCTGTTCCTCCCAGGCCTCAGTTTACCTATCTGTGAAGTAAGCGCTGGACTTGATAATATCAGGGCTTTTACACTCATGGTGGAGGGGAGGGAAGGGGGAGGGAGGTTGGGCCAAGAGAAACCTCAGAACAGCAAGGTAGCTAGATACAGTAATCAAGGGCAATAATGAGCATTCACAAGTAGCTGGCTCTTTTACAGTTTGTGTGATCACATCTGGCCCTCACACCAACCCTGTGACTACTAGCCCTAGGAACTAAGGCCTGGAGAGGCCTGGGGCTTGCCCAAGGTCACACAGGGGGTCAACATCTGGAACTCACACACACACACACACACATGAGGGGGTCTGTTGATTGACCAGTTTGAACTGCAGCAAGCCTACTCTAGAAATTGCTCTGGCTCTTTAAGGAAGGAGCGAGCAGGACCCAGGTGGCAGACCCAGGTGACAGTCAACTGAGAGAATAGCCATTTACACTCATTAAAAGTTTAGCCAGGCAAGTGAAGTGGGCACCTGGGGGCAGGCAGGGCTCCTTGGGGCTCTGGCCAAAGCTGGACCGGCATCAGGCGTGGGCTGCTGTAATTGGGCCCCAGGCGTCCTGCGTCCTGCCGAGCCTCTGTCCCCCAGGGGAGCCTCTCGGTCAACAAGGCCCAGCTCATTATGGCCTAATTGGTGGCAAATCATTCAGCCAGCCTCGGGGACAGAGAGTGATGAGCTCAGAGCGAGAAAAGTTTGAGCAGCCACAACTTTCTCCCACATGGCCACAACTTTCTCCACAGAGGCCCAAACGATCCTAGTCCTTGGGAGGGTGAGGGGAGCGCCAGGGTCCCTGCTGGTGCCCAGGTTTGTCCAGGTTGCCTAGCTGCACCACTGGTACGCTGCTGTCACCGCTGGGGCTGGCACAACCCTCAGCGGTAGCCTAGCGGTCTGGGTCTGAGGTGCCTCCGCACCCCCCCCCACAGCCTCCCAGGTGCTCTCAGCCTGTGAGGGGTGCTCTAGCTCCATCCTCCACCCTCCACCCCAGCCCGGGACACCTGGTGGGGCGGCAGCCACCACCACACCCGGAACAGGGCCCGGTCACTCCCTCCCTGAAAGGGAGAAGGTGTCCGGTTGTCCACGTGAGCATGGGCCCTGCATCCCCATCCCCGGGCCCTGCACGGAGGCTGCTCCCCTCGCTCCCCTCGCTCCCCTCGCTCAGACGAGGATCATAAACAAAAGGCTGCTATTTCAGAGCTAACCAGCTTCTATGCAGCAGCCTGTTGACTCTTCAGAGAAGCCCCATGAGGCGCGAGTCGTATCCCTATTTCACAGATAAGGGAACTGAGGCACAGAGATTTTGAGTTTGCCCACCTCATGCGGCCTTTCCCTGTAGAGACGTGAGATTAATCTGGGCTCACATGACCACCACTGAACCTGCTATGTAAACTGCCCCAATCTAACTTCTCCCAAGCTTTGCTTCTTCCTCTGCAAACTGGGGGTGTTCGCCTATCGATTCCATGAGATTGGGAGGCTAAAGACAGCGCGTTAAAATGCCTATCACAGTCCTGGCCCAGGACACGTTCATTCGGTGGCTGTGGTTAATACTATTTTATAGCACGGTGGAATGGATAAAGCACAGATCTGGAGCCCCAGTTCGCAAAACCCGATTGCTCCCTCCATGCATGCCAGGCTCTGTACCAGCCCTGGCCTTTGCAGTGTCAGCTAGAGGCTCTCCCTGCCCTCCCCGAGCAGGAGACAGAACTGCGCAGGTTACTGTGAGGCCCGAGCATCATCATGTAGGTAATCACGGTCTGCAAATTCTAGAACAGTATAGAAATAGCCCTCCTGTCTCACAGAGGAAGAAGCTGAGGTTTGGGACCTCGAGTCCTTTGCCCAAGGTCACCAAGCTGGTGGTGGCTGAGCCTAGGGCTTTTCTGCCCGGGCAACGCTCAGCACCCTGGCAGGAACGGCAGCGTTCCTCAGCCTTAGGCCCATGTCACACCCGCAGGGCCACTGACACATACTAGGGCGGACCCCCTGGCCAGCGAGCGAGATGCGTGGGGCAGACCCTGCCTCTTCGTAGGAAGCTTACAACCAGGGGTCAGTAGACAAGCAGGAGATACTCAAGATACGTGGGAAGGGGAGGCATCCCGAGGGAGTGGGGCTGACAGACGCCTTCCTGCCTCTCCCCGTTCACGTGTAACCTCTGAGCTCCGGGACCCTCTCTCTTCTGCTTCCTTCACCTCCAAAGGAACCCATGGCCTGTGCAGAAATGGCAAGATTGCTGTAGACGTGTCCTGCAGCCCTCATCCCGTCAGAGAACATTCTTAGCTGGTCTCCCCTCTCTGCCCCTGAGGGAAGGTCTGAGCTCCTGACACAATGGAGCCGGCACCAGAGCTAGAGAGCTCTGACCTTCATTGCCTGGCAGGCTTTGGCCCTGGGTGGCAGCAGAAGGGAGCTGGGCCTGGGGCCTTCCAAGAGCCCCTGAGTCATTGGTGGCCAACGACTTCCTCTGCCAGAAAGGACCAAACCCTGCAGTAGGAGGCTGAGAAGCTGGATGGGGAAGTTCTGAGGAAGTGACCCAGATTGATCCAAGGTCCCCTGGGGAAGATGTGGAGGGAGCTTAGAGGAGATACACACACACACACACACACACACACACTAAATGTGGGAACCAGCAGCAAGTAGGGCCTCAAGTCAGACAACCCAAGTTCAAGTCCCAGCTCTGCCACTTACTGTGTGCACAGCTTTAGACAAGTGTGTGACCTTTACCTCTTTCCTGCTCCATAAAATGGGGACAATACTAGGGTTAACCACACAGAGTTGCCATGAGGATTAGAGAGATCGTCTTAGCTTGTTTTTATGGAGTCCATACCATGTATGAGTAACGGTACTAAATAAGGTACAGTCGTTCTCTCCTTTGATGCTCAGGACATTTCTGTAAAGCTTTGCTTGTTCATAGCTTCACGTAGCCTCCTGGGTACTCAGTAAACATATGTTGAATAATTGAATGGATTAATGTATTCATGAATGTATGAATGAATGAATAGAGATAGGGTTGGTGTTATTGTTCTGCCCATTTTTCAGAAAAGCACACTGAGGCTCAAAGAGAGACGGCAACTTGCCAGGACCCACACGGAGCTGGGTCTCCTGCCCTGGGCCCTGACACCAGCATGTTCTGATTGACTCAAGGTTTCGGTCTGAGGGGTGGGGTGGGAGGGTGGGAGAGTGGCAGGCCACACCAGGAATGTCCAAGGGGGAGCCATCTCAAACTCTCCCTGCCAGCCACAGACTGCCCCTGCTCCCCAGGCACCAGCCCTGGCAGCCTCTGCCCGATGTGGTGCTTGGGTGCCACCTTGTGGCTTTTCTGGAAAGTGCAGGCTGCAGGAGGGCTCTCCAGGAGGCGTCTGGGTGAAGAAAGCCAGCCCCGCAGCCAGAGAGCCGCCGGTCCACAGATCCCGGGCCGGGCACCCAGCCCAGACATGGACAGGGAAGGACAGTCTGCTCCAAAAGCCTTGCTCAGAGACCAAAGGGCCCTCAAAGCAGTGCAGGCACAGGTGGGGGCAGGGGGTGTTCATGTGTCCAACAGGGATCTTGGCCTCTGGGCTCTCTAGAATGCCAACCCCACATGGCTCCTCTCACACAACACACACACACGCAAGAGCCATACAAGAACACTCCCAGATTTCCCACTCTCCACAGCCTGAAGTCTTTGGATCTGTAGTTTGATTTTTTAGGACGAGGGTGTTCATCCCAAAGGACCTTCATAGTAAAGTTCTCCTTCCTTCCTTACGTACATGAGACCCATAGAGGGATGGGCCCAGGCCAAGTGGGCCCAGCACCAAGGCCCCCAGACTGTCGGTCCGGTGGATTCTCAGTTAGGACCCTTTCTCTTACAAATTAAACAGAAAAGCAAATATGGTGATTCAGTCATGAATTCATGCATCCTGGACAGTCTAGAAAGAACCGCCCCCCCACTTCCCATTCCTGCAGAAATCTGGGGGCTCCTACAGGGCAAGTTCTCTGAGCCTGTTTCTCCATCCGTAAAATGAGTTTAATGATCACTACCTTGCAAAGAGTTGTGAGTTTTAAATGATATCCGGCCTGCACAGCCCAGTGGAGGAACCTGGCCAAGGGCAGGAGCTGGCTAAATGCACCACCCCTTCCTCTAGTGCCTGGCCAGTCAGAGGAGAAGCCAACTGAGGGAGCCTACAGGGAGCTAAAGGCCTCCAGCCACAACTAATAACAGGGCTCATGGCTGGGCATGGCCATGATGCCCATGGCTCTTCAAACTCAGGCCCCAGGCTTGGGCAAATCAGGGAAGACCCTTTCAAATCAGGCAGCTGGTGCCCGGTCCTCGGGCCCTGACATTTCTTCCTTTGGGCTCAAAGATAAATCCACAGGTGAGTCTGCTAGGAACTATGGGGTACCTGGGGCAGGGACACACCCTTGCAGGAGGCAGGGGGCCAGAGGCCAGCCCAGTTCCACCTCACCCCCTGCTGAAAGACCGCTCCTCAGGATCCTCCCTCTAGACAAAAGGAGGGTCCCCAAAGCCTGTGGGGAGGGACCTCTTTCTTCCCTGCATAGTTGATTTGAGAGCTGCCCCACCAGGAAAGGACATTGCCTCATCAGAGCCAGGGCCTACTGGCCAGCTACCCATGGAAGCTTTCCCCAGCCTCCTCCCCAGATGAGGAGCCAGGGGTGGAGAGGCCAAAGGATCTGCCTGAGGAGACAGAGACCCATTTTCAGGACTGGACGCAATAATGTTGATGGGATGTCAGGCCGAGGGAGCAGGGGGTACAAAGTAAGGAGGCCTGTTAGCCTATGTCCCATGCCTGCCTCACATGGGGAGAATCACCCCAACATTCTAGTACTGAGGGGCCTTCCGGCACCCCAGCAACCAAAATGGGCCCAGTAGACACTAGGAGCCAGGGGCAGCTCTAGGCCTGATTCTGCTACCAAGTGGCTGGGAGACAGCTGGCGTCACACTTCAGCTTCTTTGACTATAAAGTGGGTGGTGCCTCCACCTCCCAGGTGATGAGGAAATCAAATCAGCTGAGATACTTGAAAGAGAGTAAATCTTATATTCAATGTTTCATCACTAATAATAAATAAATAGGCAGGAGGAGACTTTTGGAGGTGGTGATATGTTTATGGCATAGGTTGTGGTGGTGGTGAAGTGGGTATATATCATCTCCAAACTCATCAGGTTGTATACAATAAATATGGTGTGTCATCATGCCTCAATAAAGTGGTATTTTTTAAAAAGGAGCTTCCTAAATTATAATCACATGAAGTTTCTTAGAAACATCAGAAATGATCTAGGAAGGAAAGACCCAGTTCTCCTGGTATGGAAGGAAAAACAGAGGCCCAAGGGCATCTACACCAGAGCCTAGGTCAGACCTCAAACCTCTCAACTTGCTTCTCCGCGCTGCCTCCCACCTGGCACCAGTGGATGCGGTGGGGAAGAAAGAGAGGACAGGTTAGGCATTCCAAGGAGCCCTGCCCAGAGTGGATTATGGCCAGAGACCAATCTCAAGGACTTCAGTGAGACTCCTGCACCCAAAAATTCTCCCCATCTACTCCATGTGCCAGGATATCCACTACCCATCCTCGGGGAGCCAACTGGATCTCATCAGAAAGCACATTTTGAAATAGGGAATCCTGACCACCTGACTGGGAGAGAAATCTAGAGAGGAGAGTTTAGCACAGCGCCGGTCATGAGAGCCAAAGGGGTGAAGGGAGGGGAGACAGTGGACACATGGGCTGCCCCCAAGTCCTGGGGAGGAGTGGGAAGCTGTCAGGGAGGTCCCAGGGCAGTTGGGCTGCCCGGAGTGCCCCCCACAGTGGGATGCTACCTGAATCCTGAACCCAGACTCCTCACAGTGTAGCAACTCAGATCAGCTAGGACAAGAGCAGTCCTGCAGCAGGTAGCCAAAGCCACACTTACTGTTCTCCTCTCATTCTATTGAACCATAGGTATAGAGGGTGTGGGTTGAATGGTGGCCCCCCCCCCAAAAGGTATGTCTAAGCCCTAACCCCTGGAAGTTGTGAATGTGACTTTATTTGGGAAAAGGGTCTTTGCAGATGCTAATTATTTTTTTAAGATTTTTATTTATTTATTCATGAGAGACACAGAGAAAGAGATAGAGAGGCAGAGATAGAAGCAGGCTCCAATATGGGACTCGATCCCAGGACTCCAGGATCACACCCTGGGCCAAGGGCAGACGCTCAACCGCTGAGCCAGCCAGGTGTCCCTGCAGATGCTAATCAAAGAATCTTCATAGGAGATCTTCCTAGATTACCCAGGTTGGCCCTAAATTCAGTAACAAATGTCCTTATAAGAGACAGAAGGGGGATGCCTGGAAGGGCAGCCTGGGTGGCTTAACAGTTTAGCGCCTTCCTTCAGCTCAGGGCCTGATCCTGGAGTCCCTGGATCAAGTCCCACATCAGGCTCCCTACATGGAACCTACTTTTTTCTCTGCTTGTGTCTCCCCCACACCCCCCATTCTGTCTCTCATGAATAAATAAATAAAATCTTAAAAAAAAAAAAAAGCCAAGAGATGAAAGAGAAGGCCACATGAAGGAGGCAGATATTTGAGTTTTGCAGCACAAGCCAAGGAGCACATAGCACCACCAGGAGCTGGAAGGGTTCTCCCCCAGAGCCTTCAGAGAAAACACAGCCCCGCCAACACCTCGATTTCAGGCTTCTAGCTCCAGAACTATGGGAGAATAAAGTTGTGTTGTCTTAAGGCACCCAGTTTGTGGTAGTTTGTATGGCAGCCCTAGAAACCATACAGACTTTTAAAAAAAGAAAAGAAAAGAAAACATATAGACTTAAAAACAGCCAGCAAGCAGTTCTCGGAGGTCTGAGCTGGCCACAGTGAGAGCTGACCCAGTGCTGTGTCCAGCAAGAGCCACCATTGCCCTGGGCTTCTGCCTTCAAGCCCGGGTCCCACCCTGAGAGAGGGGCACAGACAAACTGGAGGGAGCCTAGCGAGGGACCCTGTTGCCAGGGCTGCCCCAGGGGATCTAGGGAGTAGGGGACGGGACAGCCCAAATGAGAAGGGGGGTGCTCCTGAGGTATGCCCAGTCTAGTATGAGAACATCTCTTCTCTACACAAACCTCATGCTTGGCCCTGGGGTGTGAGCAGGGTTTGGTGGCTCCTGATGTTACAGGATCTCTGTCCCCTTAGTGCCCATGGCTCTTGGTCACATCACTTTGAAGAATGAAGAGGTAGACCGGACAAAGGGTGGTGGGCACCAAAGTGTTTATTGAGCAATAGTATAAAACTCCCAGAGGGGACGCCTGGGTGGCTCAGTCGGTTAAGGGTCTGCCTTAGGCTCAGATCATGATCCAAGGGTCATGGGATTGAGCCCCACATTGGGTTCCCTGCTCAGCCGGAAGCCTGTTTCTCCCTCTCTGCTGCTCCCCCTGCTTGTCCTGTGTGTGTGCGTGTATGTGTGCACCCAGATGTGCCAAATAAATAAATAAATAAATAAATAAATAAATAAATAAATAAAATCTTAAGAAAAAAGAAATTTTTAATAAAACTCCTGGAGAGGGAGGGGGACCCGAGAGGGCTGTCCTCAGTTTCTAAGTTTAGGGGTTTTCATGAGCTCTTTCGCGGAACTGTCTTAAGCAATCAGGGTGTGCTGAGTCATTCCAATCTGGGCTTTGGTCATGTGTGTGTCTACCTATTAGGTTAATGTCTCTGTGCTGATGGCATTTTTTTGCTGACATCTGGAAGCTTATGTCTTAACTGCCCCTTGCCTGTGATGGTGACAAATGCTTTGTGGTTAACTGTCTTATTTTAGGATGTTTTACAGAAGTCATTTCTGCAAAGGCTGCACAGCTAAATGTTAGTGCCGTCCTGTCTAAGCTGCAGAACAGGATGTCAGTGCTGTTTTATTTTAGCTGTCCTGACTCCATATTTCCTTGTTGGGGCCCTGGCCCTGACTACCTAACTGTTCAACTAACTCCTAACACTGTTTGATGCCTCTGAGACCCTCCAACCCTGACAGCCCACCCACCACCTCAACCCACCAGGGCTAGAGCAAGCCAAGCTAGATGCCCTTACATGGAAGGGAGACTCCTGGACTCCAAACCAGAGGGTCTTGACTGGTTCCTGCCTTCACCCCCACACCCAAGGCTTTGGATTCAACCATGCCCACCATCATCACCATTCCTGCCCCTGCTGTCAAGCCTCACCTTAGCCATCTCAGGCCCTCCTTCTCTCTGCCTCTGGCTGGTGCAAATGTCCCCTTGTCCACAAAGCCTTCCCTGACCCCACTGCTCTGGGCCTGGTGGGGGAAAATCTGCCCAGAGCAGTAGTGAGTTAGGAGTGAGGTGGACAGAGCTAGTTTGCCACAGATCTACTGATCTGGGATAAGCCCCCAAAAGTCTCTGACTCTGGGTAACCCACCTCTGAAGTGGGGTGATAACATCCTCACTTTAAGAAGGCCTCCCACAACCTCATTCTCCTGCTTCCCATTCTTCCCTTTCTCTTTTAAACATCACATAAATGTCCCTGTTCCTTCAAAAGTCCCCACATAGCAGATGCTCAATAAAAGTTGCACTTCCTTGGAACTCTTCACTTCTCATTCTTGACATGTACAGCCTGCCCCCTGGGCTGACCAACACCCTGCACTTCATGCCCTGACCTGCTGTAACAGAGCGCCCCCAGGGTAGGCTGCAGCCTGGGCTTGGGGGAGGAGGTCTGAATTCCTCTGTTTGTGTTGAATTATACCCCTTTGGTTCCAGAGCACAGACTTTGGGCAGCCCAGATCAGTAGGAAGGGTCTGGCCTGGGCATCAGGAGACCTGGCTCCAGGCTGGTCCTGGGAAGGTCCTAGGAGATTGAGGAGTTATCATAGGGCCAGACTCCCCAGGGAAGGATGTGGTGTGCATTTAAGTGAACTAAGGGAGCCTCACCGCTTCTCTCCACTACTGCCCGCTGCTGCCCAACTGTGCTTAAGTGAGTATCAGATCAGGGGGTCACTTAGGATGTCAGTGGGGCTAGGGAAGCAATGGCAGGTGTGGGGGTCAAGCAGGGCAGGCACAGGAGGGAGGGCAACTTGGACTCACACCCCTGGCTGTCATCTCTTTTCTCTGGATGATCACACCATAACCCCATCTGCACCAATGCCCCCTCCTCCCCAGCTCTGGTCTCTCAGAAGGAAATCCTCTTTAAGCCTAACCTACATTCCTCCTTTTTTAACTGAGCTCCATCAGTGGTGGGAAATCTCCAAGAGCTTTGTTAATCCTCTCTTTCCCACTCTCCCATCTTGCTTTTCTTACAGTTTTCTTCCATGGGAATTTGGCCAAGTCCAGTGTCTCCCTAGAGATGTGGTAACAGTAAGCAGGACCCTAACTTTGGAGTTCTGATCTCACCTTCACCAATTCTCAGCTTCCATCATTAGACTCAAATCAGACGTCCTCTGCTCTGAGGAGCCTTTCCTGTGCCCAGAGGTTGAATTAGAGGTCTCCCCTGAACTCCTGTAGCACTCTGGGTCTTCCCATTGGAAGCAGTGCGGGCACTGAAGCCCAGGTAATGCACCCATAGAACCCCCAGTGCCTAGCAGAGTGCGTGGTAAAAAAAAAAAAATCTATCTCAAATGAACAAGCAACATTGATTAATATTAGAAACAAGAATTCTAACAAAACTGAGGACAAATAAGTATACTTTTTCTTATCATTATTCTTTAACATTGTCATTGAAGTTCTTTTTTTATGAAATAAGATATATATATTTTTTTTTTTTTAAGAGAGAATACAAGTTGGAGCAGGAGGGGAGGGGCAAAGGAAAGGGAGTCAGAAAGAATCTTTTTAAAAAATTTTTTTAAAGATTTTATTTATTTATTTATTTATTTATTTATTTATTTATTTATTTATGAGAGACATAGAGAGAGAGGCAGAGACATAGGCAGAGGGAGAAGCAGGCTCCCTGTGGGAGGACTTGATGCAGGACTTGATCCCAGGAACCTGGGATCACGCCCTGAGCCGAAGGCAGAAGCTCAACCCCTGATCCACCCAGGCGTCCCCAGAGAGAGAGAATCTTAAGCAGGTTTCACACTCAGCATACAGCCCAACATGGGGCTCAGCCCAGGGCTTGATCTCACTAACCTGAGATCATGACCTGAGTTTTTTTGTTTTGTTTTGTTTTGTTTTGTTTGTTTGTTTTTGTTTTTTATGACCTGAGTTTAAAGCAAGAGTTGGACACTCAACTGACTGAACCACCCAGGCACCCCTGAAATAAGATATAAAGAGAAATAAAAATCTAGTTTAAGAGGCACATGGGTCACTTAGGTCAGTCAGTTAAGTGTCTACCTTTGGCTTGGGTCATGATCCCGGGTCCGGGGTTAAGCTCCTCAGTGGGCTCCCTGGTTGGCAGGGAGTCTGTTTCTCCTTCTCCTTGCCACTCTTCCTGCTTGTGTTCTCTCTCTCTGTCAAATAAATAGATTTTTTTTTATCTAGTTTAAAAAAAAAAAGAGGATAATTCTCCTTTGAATATCCGATAAAATCAATTGAAAAAGTTTTCAGGGGGATCCCTGGGTGGCTCAGCGGTTTAGCACCTGCCTTTGGCCCAAGGCGCGATCCTGGAGTCCCCGGATTGAGTCCCGTATCGGGCTCCCGGCATGGAGCCTGCTTCTCCCTCCTCCTGTGTCTCTGCCTCTCTCTCTGTCTATCATAAATAAATAAATAAATAAATAAATAAATAAATAAATAAATAAATAAATAAATAAATAAATCTTTAAAAAAAAGAGAGAAAAGAAAAAGTTTTCAGTTAATAAGGAGAATTTTTAAAGTATAATAAAACATATAAGATAAATGTACAAAATCAATAACTTTCCATATAAAATTTTTGCCAATTCAAAAATATAATAGAAAATTATCATATTCTCAATGGTAACTAGTAGCAAAACACCTACAATGAACTTAATAAGAAATGAAGGAGACCTATTCATTACTCAACAAATACTGAGTATCTGCTATGTGTTCTGTATCTGGTGCTTGGAATATAAATGTGAATGAGTGGATAGAGTGCCTGCTACTGTGAACCTATACTAATAAAACTAAGAAACTGGGCAGATCGGGTGGCTCAGCGGTTTAGCGCCGCCTTCAGCCCAGGGTGTGGTCCTGGAGCCCCCGCCCCGTTGGGCTCCATGCATGGAGCCTGCTTCTCCCTCGGCCTGTGTCTCGGCCTCTCTCCCTCTCTCTCTGTGTCTCTCATGAATAAATAAATAAAATATTTTTTAAAAAACTAAGAAACTGCTAAGAGATATAAATCAAAACTTTTTTTCAGACACCATACTTTGATACTGAATGGAAAGATTGAATGTTGTCAAGACATCAACCTTCCACAGAATAATTTATAGAACTAGGGAAATCTCAATTTTTAAAAATCACAAAAGGGTTGTTTTTGAGAATTGGCAAAATGATTCTAAAGTTTGGAAGAAGGCAGCCCCGGTGACGCAGCAGGTTTAGTGCCACCTGCAGCCCAGGGTGTGGTCCTGGCCACCCGAGGTCGAGTCCCACGTTGGGCTCCCTGCATAGAGCCTGCTTCTCCCTCTGCCTGTGCCTCTGCCAATCTCTCTGTGTCTCTCATGAATAAAAAAATAAATAAATCTTAAAAAATAAAAATAAATAAAGTATGGAAGAATAAAACTTGAGAATTACAAAAATAATTTAAAACAAAAGTACTTATAAAACTGTTTCATTAAAAATCAAAATAAATGATGAAGCTATAGTGATTAAAATAGTACATTACTCTCTTACGACTCAATAATAAAAGACAACTCAGTTTAAAACAAGCAGAGGATTTGAATAGACATTTCTCCAAATAAATATACAAATGGCCATTAAGCACATGATAACATGCACAACATCATTAGCTGTCAGAAAAACACAAATCAAAACACCTTGGATGGCTGGAATTTTTTAAAAGACAGATAATAATAAGTA
The DNA here is from genome assembly GCF_048164855.1 of Canis lupus baileyi. Taxonomy (NCBI): domain Eukaryota; kingdom Metazoa; phylum Chordata; class Mammalia; order Carnivora; family Canidae; genus Canis; species Canis lupus. The sequence goes on from NC_132860.1 coordinate 25,075,497, forward strand.
TGGACATGGACATGGAGCAATTGGAACCTTTATACACTGCTGGTTGGAATGTAAAATGATGCAGCTGCTTTGGAAAACAATCTGGCAGTTCCTCAAAAGATTAAACAGAGAATAAACACCGAGCAATTCCATTCCTAGAAATGAAAACATATGTTCACACAAAAGCTTGTACATGAGTGTTTAGAGCAGCATTATTCAAAATAGCCAAAAAGTGGAAACAACCCAAATATCCATCAACTGCTGAGTGGATCAATAAAATATGGTATATCCATACAATGGAGTACTCTTCAGCCACTAGAAAGAAACCACATACTCATGGCTACAGCATAGATGAAACTTGAAAACATTATTCTATGTGAGAGAAGCCAGCCATGAAAGACACACTGCATAATTCCATTTATATGAAATGTCCAGAATAATCAAATCCACCAACAAAGAAAGTGGTTGCCTAGGGCTGAGGGGACTAGGGGACGTAGGGAGTGACTACCAGTGGGTCAAGGATTTCTACTTGGGGTGATGAAAATGTTGATTGTGGTAATGGTTATACAACTCTGTGAATTTATTAAAAAACCATTGAATTGTACACCTAAATGGCTAAACTATATAAGTGATTATACCTCAATAAAGCTTTTATTTAAAAAAAAATAGCATGGTATTGGCACAAGAACAATCAGAACATCACTACCTATAAAACAACCCAACCACGTATAAGAACTTAATCCAGGGTAATGATAGTAACACAAAACAACGGAGAAGATGAAACAGGAACAATTGTTTAACTACTTGGGAAGAAATATATCAAGTTAGATTGTCACTTTGTGACAAAAATGAATTTCATGTGGATCAAAATTTAACATGAAAAAATTAGACCATATTTTAAAGAGGGAAAAAGAAAACATAAGAACAAACTATTTTAATCTTTGAATGAGAAAAGACTTGGTAAGCTTAAAACCAAGAAAAGAACTCACAAAGAGAAATGCCAATAGATTTCATTTTACAAAAAAAAAAAGATTTCATTTTACAAATTTAAAACTCTTAGTTTAACATCAGAAGCAAAATAAAAATACTAACAATATTTAGAAATTTTGTTTCAGTAGATAAAAAGGGATAATAATTTTTTTAAAGATGTTTTTTATTTATTCATGAGAGACACAGAGAGAGATAGAGACACAGGCAGAGGGAGAAGCAGGCTCCCTGCAGGGAGCCCGATGTGGGACTCGATCCCAGGACCCCGGGATCACAACTTGAGCCAAAGGCAGAAGCTCAACCACTGAGCCACCCAGGTGCCCCAGGGATGATAATTTTAATAATTAAATTCCTAAGGAAAACACTTAGTCCCTTATATACATGGGCAAAATATAATAATGAACAAAAATATCACAAATGAGAACTTGCAAATTAAAATGAGAGAGTATTTTTCAATCATGAAATTACTAAAAATATTCTTTTTTTTAAGATTTTATTTATTTATTCATGATAGACACAGAGGGAGAAAGAGAGGCAGAGACACAGGCAGAGGGAGAAGCAGGCTCCATGCCGGGAGCCCGATGCGGGACTCGATCCCAGGGCTCCAGGATCATGCCCCGGGCCAAAGGCAGGCCCCAAACCGCTGAGCCACCCAGGGATCCCCTAAAAATATTCTTAAGTCATAGTAGTTTCATCCTAGTATCAGTGACTCTGCAACAAGTCTCATGGAACTTTCTCAGAAATCTATTCGGCATGTTCAAAAGTGTTCAGATCATTTGACCCAATAATCTTACAACAAAAATTCTACCCTGAGGACTATATTTGAAATGTAAAGATTTATTGAAAGCTGTGTATCTCATTATATCATGACCCTTAAATTCTCCTTTTTTCTTCAGGAATATAGATTCATGAAGACCAAAGCCTGGTGAAGGCGGGGCAGGCCCCAGTGGGGTCAAGGTACAGAAACCAGGCCTCCTGTAACACTTGTCTTCCCAGAGTCACCCAGCTCCCCGGGGAAGATGTCAGCGTGGAGCAATGGCAGCTCCAATGTGTCCTATAGCAGCTTCCTGCTGGTGGGCTTCCCAGGGCTGCAGGAGTCCCGCGCCCTCCTGGTGCTGCCCTTCCTCAGCCTCTATCTGGTGATCGTCTCTGCCAATGCGCTGGTCATCCACACAGTGGTGGCCCAGCGGAGCCTGCATCAGCCCATGTACCTGCTCATTGCCCTGCTCCTCGCTGTGAACATCTGTGTTGCCACCACTGTGCTTCCCACCATGATGTTCAGCTTCTCCACCTACTTCAACCACATCTCCCTGCCTCGCTGTCTGTTCCAGATGTTCTGCATCTACTTCCTCATTGTCTTTGACTGCAACATCCTCCTGGTCATGGCCCTAGACCGCTATGTTGCCATCTGCTACCCTCTCCGCTATCCCAAGCTAGTGACAGCCCAGCTGCTGGCTGGCCTGCTGGGCGCGGCAGCTGCCAGGAGCACTTGCATCGTTGCTCCCGTGGTGGGGTTGGCCTCCCAGGTTCGCTTCTGCCGTTCACACATAATCCACCACTTTGCCTGTGAGCACATGGCCCTCATGAAGCTCTCCTGTGGGGACATCTCCCTGAACAAGACTGTGGGGCTCACTGTCCGCATCTTCAACAGAGTCCTGGACATGCTACTACTTGGAGCTTCCTACTCCCGCATCATCCATGCCACCTTCCGGATTTCATCAGGTAGAGCACGTTCCAAGGCCCTGAACACCTGTGGCTCCCACCTGCTGGTCATCTTCACCGTCTACTCTTCCACCATGTCCTCATCCATCGTCTACCGTGTGGCTCGCGCCGCCTCACAGGACGTGCACAACCTGCTCAGTGCCTTCTACCTGCTGCTCCCGTGTCTGGTGAACCCCTTCATCTATGGAGCCAGGACCAAGGAAATCCGGCAACACCTGGCCACTCTGTTCCAAAGGGCACAGCTACCAGCGCCCCCTGAGAAGCCCCAGTCTCTGCCTCCACACGGGGAGCTTCCCACCTGACTCTCCGGGACTTCTGGTCCTACAATCACTCTCACCATCAAGTGGGTAGATGTGCCAGTGAGTCATCCCTGCTGTATTTTGGCTTTGACTCTCTACATTTATCTTTGCAAGTCTTTTATCTGTTTTCTGAAAATAGCTACTAATCCAGAGCTATACAGTAACCAACTGCAAAGTAAGCTTCTGTCTCTACCTTCTAAATATTCTCCCCTTCTTTCTGCATGTGATTTTCATTCATTCATACGTTCATTCATCAAACATATATTTTACCTACATCATGCTAATCTCATGGTTGCAAAGAAAGAAAGAAAAAAAAATCAGTCTCTTCCCTGAAGAAAGCTCCAGTAAGAAAGCTCCAGTCTATAAAGTTTCCAAGGTATAAAGACATGGAATGTTCAGCAATAGGTTTATGTGCAAACTCTGTGGGAATATAGAAGAAGGACAATTACTAAGAACACTTCACAGAGAAGATGAATTTGAGTTGTGTTTGAAAGATAAGATAAGGTATTTGCTGGAGAGGAAGGAGATAGAAAAGGCATTCCAAGCCAAAGCAGCAGCATGAACAAAGGCACAAAGGCATAGGTAGACGCAGCTGAGTGGGGACTCCCTGCCAGTCCCAGTTTCCCTGGCACCGGGGCAGATGGGGACCAAGTGGGCAAGCAGAGGCCAGGTGATGAAGGGCCTCATCTGTCATGATAAGGAGTTTGTGGTTTATTCTAGGCAGTATGTAACCACTGAAGAGCCCAAAGCAGCAAAGTGGCTGGGTCCTATTTGCATTTTATTTTTTTTAAGATTTTATTTATTTATTCATGATAGACAGAGAGGGTGGGGGGCGGCACAGACACAGGCAGAGGGAGAAGCAGCAGGCTCCATGCAGGGAGCCCAACGTGGGGTGGGACTCAATCCCGGTTCCCCAGGATCACGCCCTGGGCTGAAGGTGTGCTATACCTCTGAGCCACCCAGGGATCCTCCCTATTTGCATTTTAGAATGATGGCTCTTCAGCCCTAGTAGAGCATTGTGGGAAGAAATAAGATGTCTAGAAAGAAAGATACTAAAAGACTTCAGAGCTAGTATACCTTTATGGGTGATGATCTAGAATCTGATCATGTATTTGTGGCCTGGACTGGATGGACAATATGTCACTAGTGTTGAAGGAAGCAAATGATTAAACAAAGATGGTATACAAACCATTGACATGAATGCACTGTACTGTAGTCCAGGAGAATGGCAAGAATTGGGAAGAAAAGGTAGACTGAGACAATGTCCTCTATCATGAGATAGAGGGAAAAGGATCTCGAAGCCGTTAGATAAAAGGATGAGGAAGTAGAACAATGGAACAGAATAGAGAACCCAGAAGTGGACCCTGAACTTTATGGTCAACTAATATTCGATAAAGGAGGAAAGACTATCCATTGGAAGAAAGACAGTCTCTTCAATAAATGGTGCTGGGAAAATTGGACATCCACATGCAGAAGAATGAAACTAGACCATTCTCTTGCACCATACACAAAGATGAACTCAAAATGGATGAAAGATCTAAATGTGAGACAAGATTCCATCAAAATCCTAGAGGAGAACACAGGCAACACCCTTTTTGAACTTGGCCACAGTAACTTCTTGCAAGATACATCCACAGACGCAAAAGAAACAAAAGCAAAAATGAACTATTGGGACTTCATCAAGATAAGAAGCTTTTTTGCACAGCAAAGGATACAGTCAACAAAACTAAAAGACAACCTACAGAATGCGAGAAGATATTTGCAAATGACGTATCAGATAAAGGGCTAGTTTCCAAGATCTAAAAAGAACTTCTTAAACTCAACACCAAAGAAACAAACAATCCAATCATGAAATGGGCAAAAGACATGAACAGAAATCTCACAGAGGAAGACATAGACATGGCCAACAAGCACATGAGAAAATGCTCTGCATCACTTGCCACCAGGGAAATACAAATCAAAACCACAATGAGATACCACCTCACACCAGTGAGAATGGGGAAAATCAACAAGGCAGGAAACCACAAATGTTGGAGAGGATGTGGAGAAAGGGGAACCCTCTTACACTGTTGGTGGGAATGTGAATTGGTGCAGCCACTCTGGAAAACTGTGTGGAGGTTCCTCAAAGAGTTAAAAATAGACCTGCCCTATGACCCAGCAATTGCACTGTTGGGGATTTACCCCAAAGATTCAGATGCAATGAAACGCCGGGACACCTACACCCCGTTGTTTCTAGCAGCAATGGCCACAATAGCCAAAGTGTGGAAGGAGCCTCGGTGTCCATCGAAAGATGAATGGATAAAGAGGATGTGGTTTATGTATACAATGGAATATTACTCAGCCATTAGAAACGACAAATACCCACCATTTGCTTCAACGTGGATGGAACTGGAAGGTATTATGCTGAGTGAAGTAAGTCAATTGGAGAAGGACAAACAGTGTATGTTCTCATTCATTTGGGGAATATAAATAATAGTGAAAGGGAATATAAGGGAAGGGAGAAGAAATGTGTGGAAAATATCAGAAAGGGAGACAGAACATAAAGACTCCTAACTCTGGGAAACGAACTAGGGGTGGTGGAAGGGGAGGAGGGCGGGGGGTGGGGGTGAGTGGGTGACGGGCACTGAGGGGGACACTTGACGGGATGAGCACTGGGTGTTATTCTGTATGTTGGTAAATTGAACACCAATAAAAAATTATTTTATTAAAAAAAAAGGATGAGGAAGGAAGGGGATATAAAGCTGGAAATTCAGCCCACACTATATTTGCAAAGCCATCAGAGGAGGACACTTTTTGTAATTTGTTTAAGAGTATGCTATGTACTAGACATAGCTTTGCTCATAAGACACCAAAGGAAACTAAAAGTAAGCCACAGATTTGGGGAAGATACTTGCAATAAATTTAACCAAGAAGGAACCAGTATGTGCAATATATAAAGAACAACTACAAATCAAAAAAGAAAGAGACCACTTAACAGTAAAATAGGCAAAAGAGGGATCCCTGGGTGGCGCAGCGGTTTGGCGCCTGCCTTTGGCCCAGGGGCGCGATCCTGGAGACCCGGGATCGAATCCCACATCGGGCTCCCGGTGCATGGAGCCTGCTTCTCCCTCTGCCTGTGTCTCTGCCTCTCTCTCTCTCTCTCTCTCTGTGACTATCATAAATAAATAAAAATTAAAAAAAAATAAAAAAATAGGCAAAAGACTTAAACAGTCAGTTAAAAAAATAATTAAAGAAAAAAGGATTTGACCTTTAGCCTCTCACATATAGATATTCAGATTGTGCACTGTACAACTTCACATATCTATTGTGTAAACATAGCAGATTTGTATATGTATTACAAAATTTCCCAGCAAATGACAATGAAATTCTCATACATTACTAATGAAGTTGTAGATTGGTGAACCATTTTGGAAGACAACTTGTCATTATCTAGTGAAGTTGAAGATATGTACACTCCTTGACCCCATCGATCTCCTCAGATATGTAGGCATTAAAATACATAAAAATATATATATAGGGATCCCTGGGTGGCGCAGCGGTTTAGCGCCTGCCTTTGGCCCAGGGTGCGATCCTGGAGACCCGGAATCGAATCCCACGTTGGGCTCACGGTGCATGGAGCCTGTTTCTCCCTCTGCCTATATCTCTGCCTCTGTGTGTGTGTGTGTGTGTGACTATCATAAATAAATAAAAATTTAAAATAAAATAAGTTTATTTAAAAAAAAAATATATATATATAAGAATATTCTTAATGGCATTGTTCCTAATTGTGAAAAACTAGAAACAAAATAATGTCCTTCAGCAATAAAATGTGTAAATGGATTACAGTACATTCACACACTAGAATACTATCAACAATAAAATACAGTCACAAGTACAACATCTATTCATGATGAAAATCCCCTGCAAAGTACGCCCTAGAGGTAATATACTTCAATATAATAAAGGCCATATATGAAAAACCCACAGCTAATATCATACTCAATGCTGAAAAACTGAAAGCTTTTCACCTAAGATCAGGAAAAAGACAAGGATGTCCAGTCTTAGCACTTTTATTCAACACAATACTGGCAGTCCTAGCCATAGTAATTAGACAACATAAATAAAAGATGTCCAAATTGTTAAGGAAGAAGTAAATCTCTCACTATTTGCAGATGAATTATACTCTTTATAGAAAACCCTAAAGACTCCACCAAAAAACTACTAAAACTGATAAATGAATTTAGTAAAGTTGCAGGGTACAAAATCAATGTACAGAAATATGCTTTTCTATATACTAATAATGAAGCAGCAGAAAGTGAAATTAAGAAAACAATCCCGTTTACAATTGCACCCCAACCAATAAAGTATCTAGGAATAAATTTAACCATAGAAGTGAAGCACCTGTATTCTGAAAACTATAAAATAATGATGAAAGAAATTTAAGATTGTACAAAGAAATGAAAAGACAATCCATGCTCATGGGTTAGAAAAATAAATATTGTTTAAATGCCTAAACTACCCAAAACAATCTACACATTTAATGCAATCCCTATCAAGATACCAAGAGCGTTTTTCACATAGCTAGAACAAACAATCCTAAATTTTGTTATGGAACCATAAAAGACCTCAAATAGCCAAAGCAATCCTGAAAAAGAAAAAACTAGAGGTATGACAATTCCAGACCTCAAGTTATATTTTAAGCAGTAGTTTAATTAAAACAGTATGATACTGGTGTAAAAATAGATGCATAGATGAATAGAATAGAATAGAATAGAATAGAATAGAATAGAATAGAATAGAATAGAATAGAATAGAATAGAATAGAAACCCCATAAATAAATCTACAGTTATATAATCAATTAACCTTTGACAAAGGAGGAGTGAATATCCAGTGGGGAAAAAAAAGTCTTCCACTAATGGTGTTGGGAAAACTGGACAATAGAATGCAAAAGAATGAAACTGCACCCCTTTTTATACATACACATATTTTTGTGTATGTACATACATACATACACAAAAATAAACTCAAATGGAAAAAGACCTATATGAAAGACCTGAAACTATAAAAATTCTTGAAGAGAGCCCAGGCAGCAATTTCTGTAACATCAGCAAGGAAAATAAAAGCAAAATTAAACTTGGAGCTACATCAAAATAAAAAGCTTTTTGCACAGCAAAGGAAATGATCAATAAAACCAAAAAACAACCTACTGAATGGGAGAAGACACTTGTAAGTGACAAATCTGGTAAAGGGTTAGTATCCAAAATATATAAAGAACTGAAACAATTCAACACCCCAAAAAACCCAAATAATCCAGTTTAAAAATGGTCAAAAGGCATGAACAGATATTTCTCCAAAGAAGTCATACAGATGGCCAAAAAAGACACATGAAAAGATGCTCAACATCACTCACCAGAGGGGAAATTCAAATTAAAACTACAATGAGGTATCACCTCACATCTGCCAGAATGGCTAAAATCAAAAACACAAGAAACAAATGTTGGTGGGGATGTGGAGAAAAAGGAATGCTGATGGGAATGCAAACTGGTGCAGCCACTGTGGGAAATAGTGTGGAAGTTCCTCAAAAAGTCAAAAATAGAACGACCTTAAGATTCAGTAATCACAATACTTGATATTTACCCCAAAAATACAAAAACACTAATACAAAGGGATACATGCAACCCTCTATTTATAGCAGCATTATTTGCAATAGCTGAACTACAGAAGCAGCCTAAGTGGATGAATGGATAAAGAAGAGGTGGTATATACATACAATGGAATACTATTCAGTCATAAAAAATGAAATTTTGCCATGTGCAACAACATAGATGGAGATAGAGAATATAAGGCTAAGTGAAGTAAGTCAGTAAGAGAAAGACAAATACCATATGATTTCACTCATACGTGGAATTTAAGAAACAAATGAACGAATGAAAAAGAGAGAGAGGCAAACCAAGAACCAGACTCTTAACTATAGAGAACAAACTGATGGTTACCAGAGGGGAGGTGGGTGAGCGGATGGGTGAAATAGGTAATGGGGATTAAAGACTCCATTTATCATGATTTAATTATCGATTATTTATTTATTTAAAAATTAAATTTAAAAACAATAAAATACAGTAGCATGCACAGGCGCCTGGGTGGCTCAATTGGCTAAGCATCTGCCTTCGGTTCAGGTCATGATCCTAGAGTCCTGGGATTGAGCCCCACATTGGGCTTTTGCTCAGTGGGCAGTCTGCTTCTCCCTCTCCCTCTGCAGCTCCCCCTGTTTGTGCTCTCTCTGAAATAAATAAGTAACATATTTTTTAAAAAATAGAGTAGCATGCAACATGAATGAATTTTTCAATCATAATATTTTTTCCTATTTTTCTAAATCTCTTTAGGATACAATGGATTGTAGAAAGCCAAAAATATATACAATGTCTTGGGGGGTTCATTTATGAATACTGAATAGTATTCCATTTATTTCTACAATTTACGTAGAAATAAAACATAAGAGTACAGTAACACAAACACTGGGAGAGGGGAAATAGAAGAAGCCCGTTGCTAAGATCTCATACTCTTTGTTGAAGGGGAACAATACAACTTAAAAATAGACTTTGGTAAGTTAAAGATGTGGACCATTAATTAATGCTAAAGCAGCCTCTAAAATGACACAATCGAATCATAAAATATTCAATCCAAAGAAAAGAGGAGCTTTGCAGTTCTGCTATTTCCAAATTCCAGAGGACAAAGTGGCGATGCCTCCCTTGGAGAAGCCAGTCCCCTGCCTGTGTGGGTCTCAGCTATTCACAGAAGAGTCCACACTGAAGTCACCCCTTGCCCCAATTCCTGAGCCACCCACACTCGGCAAGAAAATACCTCAGCAATCTCCTTGTGGGGGACGCACACACAGCGCCTAAATCAGGTCCCTGGCTCTCCCACTGTCACTCAAGTGCCCTTTCCTATCTTCAGGTGACCCTGAGTGCCTAGGTAATCCCCAGACTGCAAGAGCCCCTTCCCCTCAATTGAGACTGAGGTCATCCCTGGGACCCCCTGGGACCCCCTGGGATGGAGCCTGACCTGAACCCGGACTTGTTCTCTCTAAGCCTCTAAAGGGCTCAACTGTAAAATGAGGGAAATCCCTCAGCAGATGTGACTGCTCTCTGAGAAATACCAGGAGCTGTAGAAATGAAGATGTTAGTACACTGTCCCCTCCACCCAGCCTCACTCCCTGGGGTCCTCCCTGAGTTCTGGGTTTCTCATTGTCTCCTCTTTGGACACGACGGCCCCCTGGGAACCTCCTCAGGCTCCTCCCCTGGAGCCACGGGTCTACTTATCCATCCCTCCCCCTCAGCCTCACAGATCAGGACCTTGGAGCCTTTTCAGAGGGGAAGCCAAAGCCACGGCAGGCTGTGCCCCGACAGGAGACCACCACAAGCTTCCACGGTGAGGTTGAGGGTGAGAGGACAGGAGATTGATGGGGATCTGGAGGCAGGAAAACCTGAGGCTGGACTTGAACTCCACCTGTTACTATCAACAACCTAGGTTCATATCCCAACCCTGGCATTTAATACCTATGAAACTTTAAGAAATTTAATTACCTTCTCTAAACCTCAGTGTCCTCATCTATAGATAGGGTTAATAAATAAATATACATCCCTTTGGGTTGCTAAGTATTAAAGAAATACTACATGGAAAAACCCTTGGAATTATGTCTGGCATGTAGTAAGTACTCAATAAATGCTAACTCTTAATATCACTGCTGAAGCTAAGAATTGCTGAACCTGTCCAATTTTGCCTCCCATGTGGGGTGTGAGGGGGCAAGCTGTTGTGTGGATGGAAGATCCTAGAAGACCCAAATTTGAGGTCGGACTCTTCTTGTTAGGGGAGACTAAGCAAATCCCTTGCGATCTCTGAGCCATGATGGGTTTCATTTTTCATTCATTCATTCATTCACTCAAGTTCCAAGGGCTGCTCTAAATTGCAAATGACAATGTTTATTAACATCACTCAGGTGATCCCAGGGTTCTGGGATCAATCCACTCATGGGGCTCCCTGCTCAGCAGGGAGTCTGCTCCTCCCTCTCTCTTTGTCCTCCCACTCATGCTCTGTCTCAAATAAATATATAAAACTTTATAAAAAATAAAGGTGCAGAGAAATATGGAAAGCTCAAGGGTTATATGAAATTAAGGTAGAACTTATTTTCTCTAGAGAGAGACGAATTTTTTCATATACTGACGGGCAAGGGGGAGAAGTAGATGTCCTGAGGACCAAAAAAAAAAAAAGAGAGAGAGAAAGAGAGAGAGAGAGAGAGAGAGACATCTTGGACTGGGAACTGAAGAAAGACAGAGGAACACAATCGCCAGTTTGTGAGGAAAGGGCGGTGCTCTGTGTATGATTTTGACTTCTCCAGTGGAGGAGGTGCACCTCTGAGCAGAGAGCACACGGCTGCAGCATCTTCATCAAAGCCGCCTACCCATCCCTCTCCTCTGCTACTCACAATATTAAGTGTTGTAGGGGCACTTGGTTGGGTTGGTCTTTGGCCTCTACTCAGCCTGTAAATCCTTTACCTTAAAGCCTCCAAGAGCAACCAAGCCTCTTCTCTGGCTTCCAGAACTCTTTTTGCTCCTGGCTCTCACACTACTTCTCTCCCCTTTTTTTCTCAGTCTGCTTCACTGCCATCTCCTCCTTAGGATTCTGTTTAATGCCCTCTAATTCTAATCCTCACAGATTCATCTCCAGCCTTAATCCCTCATCTGACCTCTCCATCTTATTTCTGGTTATCGACTGGGCATCTCTTCATCCAGAGTCCCCACCACATCCAAATGCAATTAATTAATTGTACCTCCTAACACCCCAACCCTGCTCCTACTTTCTCAGGTTTTAGGAGCACCAATGCAGTCATCATAGCTAACAACAACAAAAACCCTTGAAATTACTGTTGATTCCTCTGTCTCTCCCCACTTCAAACTGGTTCTTAAGTCTGATTGAGATGACTCTCAAAACATCTCTTCAATCTCTCTCAAGAATTCATCAGGCAGTTAACTGATCTGCTCATGTCTTAGTCTTTTCATACCTTCTGCCCCTCCTGGAGGAGGCTATTATTCTACATTTCCTTTTTTGACTGTTGTAGTGTCAAGAAGCTCCTTGAGGAACTTACCTGAGCAATCCTAAAATGCAAAACAGGAGAGCAAATTACCGTTCACGTGACAGAGACAGGCCCCTGTCCAAGTTAAAAGGATCATCAGCAGAGGTGCCTGGGTGGCTCAGTTGGTTAAGCATCTGACTCTTGATTTCAGATCAGGTCATGATCTCAAGGTCATGAGATCAAGCTCCAGCATGGAGCCTACTTAAGATTCTCTCTCCCTCTCCATCTGCCCCTCCCCACCACCATGTGCACTCTCTCTCTTAAAAAAAAAGAAAAAGAAAAAAAGAAAGAAAGAAAGAAAGAAAGAAAGAAAGAAAGAAAGAAAGAAAGAAAGAAAGAAAGAAAAGAAAAGAAAAGAAAAGAAAAGAAAAGAAAGAAATAGGGCTTACTTCCATTGACATTTTGTTCTAACAGCCTCTGATTCCCACTCCTGGGGCCAACTCGGGGCCAAAGCTAATGGGTGAAGATGGAAATACCAGCACCTTCAACATCTCCTACACCAACTTCTTCCTGGTGGGCTTCCCTGGATTCCGAGAGTGGCGACCTCTCCTGGTCCTGCCCCTTACCTTCCTATATGTGACCGTCATCTCAGCCAATGCCCTGGTCATCCACACAGTGGTGGCCCAGCGGAGCCTGCATCAGCCCATGTACATGCTCATCGCCCTGCTCCTGGCTGTCAACATTTGTGCTGCCACTGCCGTGATGCCCAAAATGCTGGAGGGCTTTGTGCATTATGCTAACCCCATATCACTGCACAGCTGCCTAGCCCAGATGTTCTTTATCTACTTCACTCTTCTTCTGGACTACAATCTCCTGCTGGCCATGGCCCTAGACCGCTATGTCGCCATCTGTCACCCACTCCGCTATACTGACCTAATGACCTCTCACCTGCTTGGTGTGTTGGCCATTCTTGCCCTGACACGGAGCCTGGGAGTGGCAGTGCCTTTGGTAGTGCTAACATCACAAGCTCGATTCTGCCGGACAATGGTGATTCCACACTTCACCTGTGAGTACATTGCACTGCTGAGCATAGCTTGTGGAGATTTGACTTTCAACAATAGGTTGGGACTGGCCATGCGGTTGGTCACTGTGACCTTTGATCTCGCCCTGCTAGGGACCTTCTACACCCGCATCATTTATGCTGCCTTTCGGATCTCTTCTGGGGGAGCCCGAGCTAAGGCCTTGCACACATGTGGCTCCCACTTACTAGTCATCCTCACTATCTACCTCTCTGGTCTCTCCACTTCCATTGTTTTCCGGGTAGCCAAGACTGTGTCTCAGGATGTCCAGAACCTGCTCAGTGCCATCTACTTGCTGCTCCCAGGCACCTTGAATCCTGTCATTTATGGGGTGAGGACCAGGGAGATCCGGCAACATGTGGAAAAGATGCTCTTTAGCAAGATATCATCCCAGGAAGTTGGGGAGAAGCCAGAGAGAATGCAAAATATGAGGGGAAATTGCCAGGGTGAGAGGACTTTATCAACTTGAGAAGTTGGGGCTATGACCTCTGAGAATAAGAAGCAGGCATTACTGAGGGACAGGCTGAAATGATGAGATTATGGGCTCAACAGCAGGTCCACTGTTGGCCAATTACTGCTTTTCAAATTTTTAGAGTGCTAGTTTAATTTCCATTCCAATAATAAAATTTATTTTTTTAAGATTTTATTTGAGAGAGAGAGAGAAAGAGAGCATGAGCACAAAGGCAGAGGGAGAGAAAGAAGCAGATCTCCCAGCTGAGCAGGGAGTCCAACATGGGGCTCGATCTGAGGGCCCTGAAATCATGACTGGAGCTGAAGGCAGATGCTTAACCAACTGAGCAACCCAGGTGCCCCTATCTTTCTTAACTTTTGATAGATTTTTTTACATTTTTATTTTAAAGAAGTGGGGGAAGAGAAAGCACAGGGGGATGGGTAGAGGGAGAGAATCGCAAACAGATTACACACTGAGCCCAATGTGGAGCTCAATTATATTGAGATCTGAGATCATGACCTGGGCTGAAATCAAGAGTCAGAAGCTTAACCAACTGAGCCACCCAAGCGCCTCATTACCTATTTATCTTTCTCCTTAGTTTCGTTCTCCCCTTCCCCCTAAGAAAGCCCCATTAATATCTGGATGTATAGAACCCCACTGGAAGTCAAAGCAAATCATACAGACCATGAACCACTCTGAACATCCAGTCTGGAACAAACAAGCCAGGCCCTTCCCTGGGGCCCAGTCTCTCCCAAATACAGCCCAAGCCCAGTCTAACCAAATATACAGGTCAGCCTTGCAGTTTATAGTCTAACCCAAGCACATGGGTTGGCTTCCAGAACCAAATTCGTCCCAAACACGGGTGAGGCCCCAGCCCTGATATCCCCAATCTGACACAGGCACACAGGTCAGGCCAACCCCAAGTATCCAACTAGCCTACAGAAACAGTTCAGGTGCTGGCTAGGGCCAGTCTGACACTCAGACCAGGTCTTCTGGGACCCAGTCTGATCCAAAGACCAAACTAGATCAATATGGCACCAAACCCATAGGTTAGGCCACTCTTCTTATGGTAGCCAGTGTGAGCTATCTAAAAGTTACTTCCTATTTAAGACTGCCACAACTCTGTCAATAGAATAGAATATCCTTCTGGAACTTCCCAAAAAAGGGCTATCAAGTTTGATAGCCTATGATGCCTGCATACTAAGCAGAACCATGTGTAAACCAGCAGCCCTAGTTTTCTCTTCTTCTGTTTACTGATCATAGGAAGCTCCCCATGAAGCCACAGGTGCAGGCTGGGAGAGGTTTAGTGGGAGTGAGGACCATGGGCATTTGGGGCCACTTCAATAACTTACTTGTACTTCCAGGGCTTCTTGTATATACCACTTCAGTGTGTGTATCATTTGATGATGGAATACTGCTGTGCATGCCTAACTTTATGGCTTGGTGAGTCAAATAGCACCCAGTTCATGATGGGCAGATCAGGTTGCTTAGTGGCCCATGGTTAAGCATTCAGTCTCTGTGAAGGCTGAGCAGCAAGCCAAAAGATATTTCTCAAAAAGTGTGTAGTTATCAACAGAGGATGGCAGGGCTTTGCTCAAAATCCTAAGAGCCCAGGGCACCTAGGTGGCTCCATGGTTGAGCATCTGCCTTTAGCTCAAGTCATGATCCCGGAGTCCTGGGATAGAGTCCCACATCACGCTCACCACAGGGAGCCTGCTTCTCCCTCTGCCTGAGTCTCTGCCTGTCTCTGTGTCTCTCATGAATCAATAAATAAAATCTTAAAAAAAAAAAATCCTAAGAGGCTGCAGAGGCTCCAAATAGCATCCCCTATCGCAACTGCCACTTCAGCCCCCTAGACATGCTAGATCGTATAGCCCAAGTGGCAGAGCAGCTTGCATGGCAGCCTAGGCCTGTTCCAGTCTTCTCTGTTTCTGGTCCCACTCAAAACTAATAGCTTTTCGGGTCATTTGGTTAAGCCAGAGTAGCACACCCAAATGAGGAACATGTTGCCATGCTGCCTCCAAAATCCAAAGAGGCCCACTAGGCATTGTGCCTATCTTTTGGTTTTAAGAGGAGCCAGATGCAACAATTTATCTTCCACCAAAGAAGGAATATCTCAACATGTCTTATACCATTGGACTCCTAGAAATTTCACTGAGATAGAAGGCCCCTGAATTTTTGTCAGATTTATTGTCCACTTTCTGACACACAATTATTTTACCAGTAAGTCTAGAGTAGTTGTTACTTCTTAGGTCCAATCAGCAGTAGGCCCAATCAACATGTCATCAATGTACTGGAGCGATGTGATATACTGTGGAAAAGGTGATCAAGTGGATAGAACTGGAGGGTATTATGCTGAGTGAAATAAGTCAATCGGAGAAGGACAAACATTATATGGTCTCATTCATTTGGGGAATATAAAAAATAGTGAAAAGGAATAAAGGGGAAAGGAGAGAAAATGAGTGGGAAATACCAGAGAGGGAGACAGAACATGAGAGACTCCTAACTCTGGGAAACGAACAAGGGGTAGTGGAAAGAGAGGTGGGCGGGGGGTTGGGGTGACTGGGTGACAGGCACTGAGGGGGGCACTTGATGGGATGAGCACTGGATGTTATTCTATATGTTGGCAAATTGAACTCCAACAACAACAACAAAAATAAAAATAAAAGAGTAAACTTCCAAAATCAAAAAAAAAAAAAAAAAAAAAAAAGAGCCAAAGGAAAACATGGACAAACAAGTAAAGGGAATCAGAAAAACAATGTATTAAAATCAGAATATTTATAGATATTCTGATAGGAATTGTTCAAGGGAAACAAACAGGAATTTTAGAGCTGAAAATGACGAGATAAAAACTTCACTAAAGGGGCTCAAAAGATGTGAGCATGAAGAAGAATCAATGACCATGATTATAGGACAGTTGGAATTACTGAGTCTAAGGAACAGAAAAAGAATCAAGAAAAGTGAATGAACTCTAAGAGACTGTGGGAAACAAGCAGTGGAACAAAAGGTACATTATGTAAGTCCCAGAACGAAAAGAAAGAGAAAGGGGCAAAAAGATTATCTGAAGAAATAATGGCTAAAAACGTCCCAAATTTAATGAAAGGTGTGAAGCTACTGATCCAAGTAGTCCAACGATCAAGGTGGATAAACTCAGGGATCCACACCAAGATACATAAAAATCAAACTGTCAAAAGCCATTAGTTGGCTATTATAAAAAATACAAAAAACTAGCAAGTGTTGGCAAAGATGTGGAGTAACTGGAACTCCCATGCACAACTGGTAGGAATGCCAAATGGTGCAGCTCCAATAGAAAAGTCTGGCAGTTCCTCAAAAAGTTAAACATAGAATTATATAGTCCCACAATTCCACTTCTAGGTACAAACCCCTCAAAATTGAAAACAGTAATCCAAATAGATACTTATGCATCAATGTTCATAGCAGCAGTATTCACAATCGCCAAAAGGTGGGAATAACCCCAATGTCCATTAACAAATGAATGGGTAGACAAATGTGACATACAGTGGAATATTACTCAGCCTTTAAGAGGAATTAAATTCTGCTATATGCTACATGAACCATGAAAACATGCTTTGTGAAGAAAGCCAGACACAAAAGGTCACATATTATAGTATCCCATTTATATGAGATACCTAGAATAAGTAACTTCAAAGACAAAGTAAAACAGAGGTTACCAGGGATTAAGAGAAGGAGATGAGGAATTACTGCTTTAGTTTATGTTTGGGATGATAAAAAATTTCTGGAAATAGGTAGTAGTGGTATAGTTGTATATTATATATGTACTCAGTGGCACTAAATTGTATGCTTTTTAAAGTGGGTAAAACAGTAACATTTATGTTAAGTATATTTTACCACAATAAAAAGAGGAAATAGGCATATGTTAAGATCAGAATTCAACACAGAATCTAAGTAATTTTTTTTTAAATTTCTTCCCTGAACTCTCAAAGAACAGAAATTTTTTTTTCCAAATTTGACCTTTGTATGAAAATAAATGACAAATTTGGTCTCACACAATCACTTAGAAATGTTTATTTCAGAATGACCTATAGGACCTTATCCAGAGAAAGGTCCTATCAGCACTTCTCACAGGTTAGGACTCAGTTTTGCGTCTATGGACTCACCAGTCAAAGCAGCAAAACCATGTCTCCTTATGAAAACTGAGGTCACCAGAAAAGGGGTGCCAGGTGGGCAATGAAACCCTACTCAATCATTCCTTATTTGCAAGGTGACTTGTTTTGCACTCCTAAAACTTCTACTTTGATTCCCAAAATACCAATTTTTAAAATCAACACTTTCACACTATATAGAAACAGTACTTTAAATTGACTGATCCTTTTGCTGCAATGAGATCCAGCAAAGCCTTAGCACTTCAAACAAACCTACAATGCCTATCTATGCTCAAGAAGTAGTTTGTCTGTGAAGAAGTGCTGGTCTCTTCTAAGCCTTTCCTCAGGACCCACACATCAGACACTCCTCTCTATTCTCCAAAGAGCACACCATGGCTGCTGTGTTCCTTTCCTTCTCTTCTTCTTCTTTTGTTGCCTTCTCCTTATCTTTCAGCTTCTCCTTATTTAGAGTGAACTGGATTGGATTTGCTGCTGGTCGTGTCCTTAAGTAATACATCCCAGTCTTCAAACCCTACAAGGAAGCAAATACAACTATCAGAAATTGTAAGAATACAAAACAAAAAAAATCGTAAGAACACTAGACATTCAAGACCAATGTTTAAAATACATTTCCATAAACCACGTCAGAATGTTTTCTAAACTTGAAATTCCAACTCCTCTAGGAAGCCTTCTCAAAAATGCTTAAAGGAAGAGTCAAACAGTATTCCAAAGGCAAGGAAAACAAAGGCAAAAATGAACTATTGAGACTTCATCAAGATAAAAAGCTTTTGCACAGCAAAGAAAACAGTCAACAAAACCAAAAGACAACTAATAGAATGAAAGAAGATATTTGTAAATGTCTTCTCAGATAAAAGGCTATATTATATACCACTTCACACTGGTCAAAATGGCTAAAATTAACAAATCAGGAAACAACAGATTTTAGCAAGGATGAGGAGAAAGAGGAGCCTTCTTATACTTTTGGTGGGAATGCCAGCTTGTGCAGTCACTCTGGAAATAGTATGGAAGTTACTCAAAAAGTTGAAAAGAGCTACCCTACAACCCAGCAATTGCACTACTAGGTATTTTCCCTAAAGATACAAATGGAGTGATCTGAAGGGGCACCTGCACGGCAATGTTTATAGCAGCAATGTCCACAATAGCCAAATTATGAAAAAGCCCATATGTCCATCAACAGATGAATGGATACACACACACACACACACACACACACACTGGAATAGTACTCAGCCATCAAAAAAATATGAAATCCTGCCATTTGCAACAACATGGATAGAACTAGAGTGCATTATGCTAAGTGAAATAAATTAATCAGAGAAAGACAATTATATGACCTGACTCATATATGTGGAATTTAAGAAACAGCACAGAGGATCATAGAAGAAAGGAGGGAAAAATATAACAAGATGAAATCAGAAAAGGAAACAAACCATAAGAGACTCTTCATCACAGGAAACAAACTGAGGTTTGCCAGAGAGGAGGCGGGTGAGAGGATAGGGTTACTAGATGATGGAGGGCATATGATGTAATGAGTGCTGGGTATTATATAAGAGTGATGAATCACTGATCTTTATCTCTGAAATTAATAGTATACTATATGTTAATTAATTGAATTTAAACTTTTTTGAAAGTCCACTCTTCCTTAAAAAAGAAAAAAAAAGAGACAGTATATTACATTCCTTTTATCCCTAAAAAAGCTTACCTCTTTGGAAATGTCAAATATTTTTGTTCTCTAGGTTTTGTATTATGTGTATGACTTCCAAGTTTGCCTATGACAACATGTCTGCTTTTTAACTATTTAGGGAGCTAGACTGCGTCTCTATAAAGAACAGATGATGACTATTTCAAGGATAAAGATCATCATATCTTCTATTTGGTATCCTCAGTCTTAGTACACAGGATGTATTCAATAAATGTCTCTTAAATTAAAAAAATATATATACATCTATATAAATACCCAGCAGACTGCCAGGTAAAAAAGGATAGAATACAGGATTATAGGACTTTACAGCTGGCAATGCCAAGGTAGGTAACTGGCATTTATACTGTAGATAGTTAAAGTGGGGAAACAATGGATGTTTTTGAATAGTGGGTTGATAGGCATAAAGTTTTACTTTAGAAATGATAGCAGTGCACAAGACAGCCTGGAGCAGATACCAGAAACAGGGAGATCAGTTAAGAAATTAAGAATAATGGCAATGGAACAGGAAGAAAGATATTCAAGAAATAGTAGAAAGGAACAACCACCACAACTTAGTGAGTAATTGTATGGAGAATAAGGGGAGAAGTGTAGGTAACTCCAAGGTTTCAAACCTAAGAATGAAATAATCCCAAAAGAAACAAGGATATCCAAAGTGAGCCCCTGATCTGGTACAAAAACCATGATTTGGTTTTAACATACTGGATTTGAAGTGGAAGAACTGCTAGATGGCAATATTAAGTAGCTAGAATACAAAACTGTTCCAATTCCAAAATATCCCAAGCAGGCAACAAGTCCTCCTTGATTTCCTCTACCAACCTGCTTCCAGCCATAGAAGTGCATACTGGTGAGTTTGCCATAGTTAGGCTCAGCAATGTGGATGTTCAAAGACTGGCTTTGATCAATGAAAGCGCCTCTTTCAGCTGCCATCTTAAGAACGATTTTCTGGGAAATTTCCCACACAGTCTTATAAAGTTGCTTCAGGTCATCAGGGATTTCTGGAATGCTCTGAAGAAGGAAAACCAAATGTTTATCACAGTCTGGCTGAAGAAATCAGTATAATTAACATAATTAACGACACAAGGGTCTGGCCTTAATTCTTCCTGCCAGATCTGACCATACCATTCAGTATCATATAATATGATCCTTATCAAGTTTCCCAAGACTGCTCACCTCTGCCTTGGAATGACCAACAAAACCTCATTTAACCAACAAAGTATCTGGCTGGTGGTAATGATTTAAGATCCATTTCTATTTGGATTATAGTCAAAACATTCATTGTTTTAGAGGTACTTAATAAAAGATGGAGCTAAGCAGCAACAAATGATCCTTGAGTTTTACAGAAAACACAAGTAATCAGGACTGTAACTCACAAGTAGAAAATCAATGGAAGCAATGAAACGAACCTGTTTCGGAGTCAATAGAAATAATGTTTTCTTGGGTCTAGGGTTAATATGCCATCAAAACATACAAACTAGCTAATGCTACAATTTCTGTCAGCAAATATAGAAATGTTAGAGAAATCCTTCTCCGTTTTGCCAAGGAAACAAATGTTTAGACAGAGGGCTCCATCTACATATAAATACTTCTTGATTCTCTGCTGCAAATATTCTATTGTTAAACAATATCTGTGGCTCTGTTTTTCGGACTTTGAGTCTTCAGTCTCCACTTTTGCTTTTTAATTAAGTTTAACTTTCTAATTTCACACTTTATATCAGTGGTCCCCCAAACTTTGATGCATTTTGGAATGACCTAGGGCATCTTTAAAAAATAGTAATGCCTGGCTCCCATTTCCAGACATTCTAATTTAATTGTTTGGGAGTACAACCTAAGCTTCAAAATTTTTAAAGCTCCCACTGATTCTAAAGTACAGAGAAGTTGGAAACTACGCTTTATATTATTGCACAAACAAGACAGTAAAAGCCTAGCTATGTGAAGATGTATATAATCCTAGCACAACAATGCAAAGGTGAACATAGCCTAAATGACCACAGTGAATAACCTTTCTCTCTACTGCATGGGATAAGTGAGAAGGTACCAATGTAGCTTCTAAAGAACACACATGATTTTCATTCTGTACCTGGATAGAACCATTGCATGCAATAATCTGATTTTTCATCTCTTCATTCCACAAGCCCCGCTCAGTAAGATCCTTTAGTAAGTGAGGATTCACAATCTGAATAAAAAACCAAGATGTCAAGGAATAAATAAGAATGACAGGGCCTAAATAGGATCACAGGCTTGGAGCTTAAAGTAAATAAGATCACTGAAGAAGTATTTAACATTAGATTAGTCGGTAAATTCTCTATCTTGTAAGACTGAGAGGCCCATCCTACCAATCAAAAGTTATATTCCTTTAAAATCTTGATCTGTAATTCAAGAAACATAATATTTGCAAAAGTAAAAAGAACTAGCATTGCCTAAAATGGGTAAATCTATGGGGATTAATTCCCCCTCCCCCAAGTAAGGATACAATAAATAGTTAAGAAAAATTAGTAATGTATCCACTCCAAACTTAAAGAAATTTATTTCAGATCTGGAAATTCACAAATAAAAATCTTTTAAATTAGTAGTTCTTAACCCTAGTTGCACATTAGAATTATCTGGGAACATTAAAAAACACTGGTCCTATCCACCAGAAATTCTAATTTGTAAACAAGGCTGAAAACAATTGTCATGGTTCCATATACTTTTTGCTTCTATATACATCTTGAGTTATTATCGACTTAAACATCTGAAGTTACAGTGCATATAATTATGATTACATAATGGTTAAATATGTGAACTCTAATATCAAGAAGTTACTTTTCTACCCAACCTTCAATCATTTATTCTTTTCACAGATATTTATTGAATGTCTATTATCAAATAACACAGAATAATATTGGAGATGAAGATGACTCACTGTATCAAAGCTTTGCACCCATACTAAGCAAAAGAGACATACCAAACATGAGTTGGCATTTACTCCTAACATCACGCTTTTGCAAGATCTCCTGTAGGTCCAGTCGTAATCTTCTCACCTGAAATTCTCCTGATAAGACTCTTCGAGTATAGATGTTGCTGGTATAAGGTTCAATGGACTCATTATTTCCCAGAATCTGAGCAGTTGAAGCAGTAGGCATTGGGGCAATAAGTAAACTGTTTCTTACACCATACCTAAAGAAAAGGAGATTATTAGGTGTTGGTACTAAAGCTATAATCTGCCAGGAAGGTAGCTAGTTAAGTCACTGGGGTAAATGCAGATGCTGTGAGTGACATAATACATGCATTAGACTCACATAATGACTTGAATTTAACCGCTATAGAGACGCAACTTCACAGTATGGATGATATAGCTCACCCCTCTCCTAAACTCCTAAACAAAATTAGCACAATTTTACTGCTGGCGATTCTTATCACACTATGACTTATTAGCACTTGATACACTAGCTTCCCCAAGGAAATAACCAAATGGCTGTTGAAGAGTCCTAATCAGGGTACATTCATTCAATCCTCATTGTTTTCTAAGTGCTCATTTGATCACTGTGCTAAGCCCTTTCAGGAAACATAATGATGTGAAAGTGGTCAGAATCGGACATGTCACCAAAATTCTCCAAAGGGAAAAATTATGCTCAAAGTATATTCCTGACTTCTATTACTTCTTCAATCATAAGTTCCTAGAGAGGAAGGTTAACATCTTTTGACTCTACTCACTGACAAAGAACGTGCTTAGGGAAGAATATACTATCTGAACACTGAGAAATCTTCAAACTGCTCTTAGCTCATCCTTCAAAGCTCAGCCTAAGAGATGACCACTCTAGGAACATCTTCCTGACCAGGTAGACAATATTAAAAATAAGTACTAGTTATAAATATTTCTCCTGCAAACATTTTCTATGACCTGTACCTTTATATATATACTTTACCTATACTTCATGTCTTACCTTACTTAGTCTTAAGTTTCTCAAACATAGAGTTTATCTTTCTTATATTCTATACCTCTGGATTTATACAGTACTTAGCTTAAAGCTTCATATCCTAATGGAATCTATACAACTGAGATCTTAATCTCACTTTCTCACTTTCTAGTTTTGAGGCATCAAGCAAACGATCAACTCACTTCATGTCTTTCTTCCTCAGTAAAATGGACAGTGATTTCCTGTCCAAAGAAAGGAAAATGTTTTGAAAAGTCATCTATACAGGACATACCAAACTATGGAATGCTCTGTAACCATTAAAAGCATTAGGTAGATCTGCATGTACTAGGAAGAAAAGATGGCCAAAATAAATCACTAAAAGTCTTAGAATATGTCAAGTTTGATCACAGTTTTAAAACAAAACTGTGCATCTCTAAATGTACTGAAAAAGGTCTAGAAAATGTTTATTTCTAGGAAAAGGAATAAGTTGGCTTATGTTTTGTAGAACAAGTAGTTGGCACAAGAGGATTAAAAAGAACTTTCACCTTCTGTTTTATTTCCATATTTGAACTTTGTTATTCATGTATTAATTGTGAAATGCTAAAAAGTTATGTATAGAAAAATATCTATACAGTATTTGGAAAAAAAAATAAAATACAGGTCTTTTTGTAAAAGTTGAATTTGTATGTAAATATACACATTCAGAAGAAATTCTGAAAAATGAAAGACAAAGATATAAACAGGATTTTAGGAGGAGGTCGTACTGGGATAATTTTCATTTTTCTCCCTTTCACACATACATTTTCCTAGTTTAAAACATTTTTTTCCTAGTAATAAAACAATTTAAAGGCAAATAAACAAATTTAAGACAAAAAGCAACTGCTTCCTCCTGTACACATCACTTTGGATATGCATTAACCCAGAGAGGATAGGCTCATGAAGAAAGTAAAAACAATTTATTATTCACTAAGCAAAACATTTTCCCACCTTTAAACCTTTTATGTTTATTAATTTGAAAAGCCTTAACAACCTCAAGATTTACATTTTTCTACCACACAATTTAATACATTAAACTCCAAAAGCTCTTCCAAAATCCTTAACTTACTCCTAGGACAATCAATTCAGCAAAAGTCATTTAGGAGCCCAGTAGAGTTAAGCAACAAATAAAAGTGAAAAACATATAAAAAGCAAGCACACTTGGAAATATGAAAGTTTAATGAGAAAAAGAATTGCTTCATCCAGGTAGTTAAACCCCTAAAACATAACCAGCTAACAATAGTACCTACCATTTATGAGGGTGGGCGGATGGGGGAACTAGGAGGGCACTTGATGATGAGCACTGGGTGTTACACTGTTTGTTGGCAAATTGAATTTAAATAAAATATTTTTTTAAAAATGCTTTCATTGTATCAAGCAATTTGTAGGTTACTGTTCATACATTTATCTTACAAAGTATTTTTACAGAAATAGTCCTGTAAGACGTGGTCTATGTATACAATGGAATATTACTCAGTCATTAGAAACAACAAATACCTACCATTTGCTTCGACATGGATGGAATTGGAGGGTATTATGCTGAGTGAAATAAGTCAATCAGAGAAGGACAAACATTATATGGTCTCATTCATTTGGGGAATATAAAAAATAGTGAAAGGGAATAAAGGGGAAAGGAGAAAAAATGAGTGGGAAATATCAGAAAGGGAGACAGAACATGAAAGACTCCTAACTCTGGGAAACGAACTAGGGGTGGTGGAAGGGGAGGTGGGTGGGGGGTGGGGGTGACTGGGTGGCGGGCACTGAGGGGGGCACTTGACGGGATGAGCACTGCATGTTATTCTATATGTTGGCAAATTGAACACCAATAAAAAATAAATTTATAAAAAAAATAGTTCTGTAGATAGGTCATTTTAGCCCCATTTGAAAGAGAAAAAATGAGTTTCAGAAGTTTAAATAACATGCCTAATTTCTGAAAGCCAGAATGAGAACCAACCCTCCTTACTTCAAAGCTACCTTACATCTCTTTGCTTACTTTGCAATCTTTTCCTTGAGAAGTTTCCAGTCCCATAGTTCTGTGGGAGTAACATTCCACATATCATACTGAAGGATCTAGAGAACAAACAATGCAAATTTATGATAAATCACTCTATAACAATTTGAAACCATAACAAAAACCAAATGACTATCTGCCATGCCCCACAACCCAACAAATGTCTTCTAGTAGAACTGTCCAAAGGTCCAAAGATTTCCCTGGACAAACTTTCATGCAGTCATATTGATCAAAAGCAGGCTAAGAAAACTGGTAAAGGCTTAGTTTTTCCCCAAATCCCTGCTGTGAGCCCTCAGAAGATCCGTATTATATCTACAAATCAGGAAATCCCAATATTCATGTAAGTATGTTGTTGAGATGCATTCTCTTTTTGTACAGTAAAAATTCCATCTTTCTTAGTTGCCTTGATTGATTTATTTAGTTATTAAATACCTGTTTTCAAACTACTAGTTATCAGATTTCCTAAATATCAGCAGGAACACCAGGACTAAAAATAACATAATATTTTATTTTACACTGAAGAGACTCATACTACCAATAATGAAGGCAGTGTGGGAAGCAGATTCTAAGACAGTTTCCAAGTTTTGACTCCCTGGTGCCAGGACATGTACAATGTCCTCCTGAGTGTGGACAAGAACTGGGAATGTGGTGGATGTCACTCACATAATTATGGCAAAGGTGAAAAGTTTATGCAAGTGTAATTAACGTTACTTATCAATTAATTTTGATTAAAGAAAAGAAAGATTATCCTGGGTAGACCTCACATATCAGATGAAAACCCTCAGAAGAGCAATTGGGCTGGGGCCTTCCTGAAATGAGAGATTCTCCCTCCTACTGGCTTTGAAGAAGCACAATGTCATGGGTTCTACAAGTACAAATGAATTCTGTCAACAACCAGATGAGCTTCAAAAAGGACTCTGATCTCAAGAGGAGACCATAGTCCTATCAACAGCTTTAGTATAACCTTGTGAGACCCTAAGAAAACCCAGCTAGGCAAGCTTGCATCCTTGACTCAAGGGAATAGAGATAATGTATGTTGTTTTAATCTAACTAAATTTAGCAAAAGAAAACTAATATAGTTAGTATTCTTCTTAAGTCACTTTTACCAATGACTAGTTCTAAATAAAACATTAAAATAAAGGAGTGTCTGGCTGGCTCAGTGGGTGAAGCATGCAACTCTTGATCTCAGAGTTGTAAGTTCAAGCTCCATGTTAGGTGTAGAGATTACTTAAAAATATAATCTTGGGGCAACTGGGTGGCTCAGTCAGTTAAGCATCTGCCTTTGGCTCAGGTCATGATCCTGGGGTCCTGGAATCGAGCCCCACATGGGGCTCTCTGCTCAGAAGGGAGTTTGCTTCTCCCTCTCTCTCTGGCTCTTCCCTCAGCTTGTTCTCTCTTTCTCTCTCAAATAAATAAATAAATCTAAAAATAAATAATACAATAAAATAAAATCTTAAAAAAAAACATTAAAATAGAGTATCCTTTTTACTCTAGAGAGCAAAAGTACCCTATTAGTTTCTTATGGCTGGTATAACAAATCACCATAAATTTGGCAGCTTAAAATAACTAAAATTTATTCTCTCATAGTTCTGGAAGCCAGAAGCCCAAAATGAACATGTTGGCAGGGCCACACTCCCTCCACAGGCTCTAGAGGAGATTCTGTTCTTTGGCTCTTTCAGTTCTAGTGGCTACTGGCATTCTTGGGTTCTAGATGCATCACTCCCACCTCTGCCTCCATGGTCATGTTGCCTCCTCCTCTTCTGTCTCTCACAAGGACTACTGTCACTGGATTTATGGCCCACTGGGGTAATCCAGGATAATCTCACTTCAAAATCCTTAATTACATCTGCAAAGACCCTTTTTAAATCCAAAAAAGTAACATTCATAGGTTCCAGAGATTAGGATGCGAATATCTTTTTGAAGACTACCATTCAGCCAACTATAGGAACTCACAGGCAAAAAGAAATTTCATCCATATACTTACTCCTCTGCTGACTGGAGAACCTTCATAGGTTTCATATGGCCCATGCTCCTTGGCCAGGTCACAGCTGGCCTCCAAGGCTCCATAATAAATGGTTTCAAAGATTTGCTTATTCAGTAGCTGGGCTTCTGGACTCTCAAAAGGATACCTCATCAGAATAAAAGCATCTGCCAGACCTTGTACCCCAATTCCAATGGGGCGATGGCGTTTATTTGATAAGCATGCCTTTGTGCCAGGAGATTTAAAGAAGGAGACATTATTGAACAGGAGAGGCAACAATCTGTACCAAATAATAACATGCTCTCTTTTTATCTGTTTTCTCACATCATTCCAATGATAGCCATTTAAATGATGACTGGCAGACCATTATAAACTCCCTCCAACTTAATTTCAATAATTACCAAGAAGCAAAGACCTCTATTCATACCTCTGGGACAGGGTAATAGTTAATATCAATAATTTTATTCAAGTTTCGGACAATGACTTTGGTGACTTCAGCCAGCTTCTTAAAATCGTATGTGTGTTCTGATGTAACATACATATTCAGGGCCAGGGAAGCCAAGTTACAGACTGCAACCTGGAATGCAATGAAAATGGGTCAAGAATCACACAATTTTTATTTCTTCCCCCTGTGTCAATGACATCATGTAAGCCTCTAACACTATAAAATTTTTATCTTTACCTTCAACCTCTTCATAATTCATTTCTAAATCCCAGTACCTATTCACATGTGAGTTGTAACATGGACCAGTGAAATAGATAAGACAGAGAATCTGTGTTCCATAGTCCAGACATACCTCCCATCGTGCTATAATTTCTTACGTGTATCTGTCTGTCAGTAGATGTGTGCTGTCCAATACAGTAGCCACTAGTCATATATAGTTATTTTAAAAAAATTAAAAATTCAGTTTCTCAGTTGCACTAGTCATGTGCTCAGTAACTACCAGATACATTTCCATCACTGTAAAAAGGTCTTCCAAATTATACAATCCTCCCTTACTCTCACTGAGATTCTGATAAGCCCCTAACAACAGGGGATCCAAGTTTGTGAATTTTAAAAAAGCTCTTCAGGTGATTTTCCACTACACTACACTAGGTGGTAAACTTTTTCAGGAAAGAATTGTATTTAATTTACCCTTATATTTTTTAGTACTAGTATCACATCTGGTATATAAAAAATGCTTAATAATGTTAAATGAATACACTTTCTTTTTCATTTTGATTATGACTATCCTAACCCACAATCTCAACTCCTCTCAACTAGACTCTCTCATGCTCATCGTACCTACTCAATTCTGCACGTTATGCATGTTTAAAGCACAGCTCAGACTACACAAGTCTAATGAATGCAAGGGAGAGAAATAAGGCAGGAAAAGACAAAAGGGTTCTAGGAATAAGGACAGAAGGAGTGCCATTTTTAAACAGAGTTGACAAGAAAGACCTCACTGAGAATGAGACATACGAACAATGAAATGAAAAGGTAGGGGCAGCCGGGGTGGCTCAGCGGTTTAGTGCCACCTTCGGCCCAGGGCCTGATCCTGGAGACCGAAGATCAAATCCCATGTCGGGCTTCCGGCATGGAACCTGCTTCTCTCTCTGCCTGTGTCTCTGCCTCTGTGTGTGTGTGTGTGTGTGTGTGTGTGTGTGTGTGTGTCTCACGAATAAATAAATAAAATCTTTGAAAAGAAAAAAGAAAAGGTTAGACGGCAAGCCATGTGACTATTTGGCGGGGGAGAGCATTTTAACAAAGTAAAAGCATAAATCCTGATGACAGAGTGTACTTGATATATCTGGAAATTATAGGGAGGGAGCACAGTGAGCAAGGAGGAAACTAACAGTAGATGAGATGGGCATACCCAGTTGTGCATGAACTCAGAGCACTGTAGGAATTCCGGATGGAAATGAATAAAATACCAATACATATTACAACACAGATAAGCCTTGAAAACATACTAAGTGAAATAAGCCTGATAGAACAGACCACCATATCATATTATATGATTCTGTTTATACAGAATGTCCACAAGAAGCAAATCCAGAGGCAGAAAACAGATTAAGAGTTGCCAGAGATGGGGAAGGAAGGCAACTGGCAAGCTACTGCTAATGGATACAAGGTTTCTTTCTGTGTTGATGGAAAGTGTTCTAGAATTAGATATTAATGACGGTTACACAACCTTGTAGATATACTAAAAAACACTGATATGTGCACTTAGAAGGATGAATTTTATGGTATGAGAATTATATTTCAATTTTAAAAAAGAATGAACAAACTCTGCATGGGACGGAAAGTCAAAGAGGAGTGCTGTGTGGAGGAATGATATGGTCTGATTTGTGTTTTAAGAGGGTCTCTATACCATAATCTATCCTGTACAATAGTTACTTGAGTATGGTATATTTTCTCCAATAATGAATTATAAGTTTCTAAAGGGCAGGGCCTGAGCCATAATCATTTACATCCCAGAGCACCTGGTACAGTGCCTTACCTATAGCTAGTGCTCACTACCTCTGGCTAAATTAAACTGCAGTATGTTTAATTCACTTAATCATTTTCTTCCCCACTTTTCATTTGTCATGTTTTTTAGGTCCTAGCAGATGGTATCTGCTCTTTCTTCCTCATCTCCAAAGTTTACATCCAACATCCAAGCAGCCTGTCATCCAAAAACTATAATAATCTCCATAAGCTAACCTCCAACTTCCTTTCACAGCAAGACACTCAATTATTACCAGAAACAAGAACTATCCTTCACATCCCAGCCTTTTGAAGCTATTTTCCTTTTTGGAACTTATGAGGGCTTTCTACTCTGTGACATGCCAGACATTTCACCTACTATCTCCCCTCCCCCAGCCATAGCCTATCTCTCCATATACCAAACCATAATGTATTTGCTCCATCAAAACAAACTTACTTGACATTCTCTGCATAAAACCTATTCCCGTCTCAGATCTGACAGGCTGTTCTTCCCAAATGGAAAATTTTTTCATAAGATTAAACAACAACAACAAAAAAAAACAACTGGTGTGCCTGGGTGGCTCAGTTGGTTAAGCATATGCCTTTGGCTCAGGTCATGATCCCAAGGTCCTGGGATCGAGCCTTGTGTTGAGCTCTCTGCTCAGTGGGGAGTCTTCTTCTCCCCTTCCCTCTGCTCCTTAGCTCATGCTCAATCTCAAATAAATAAATACAATATTTTTTAAAAAGCAAACAAAGAAAACAAATCTATGTCCTATTTCTAGCCTTGCCTCTTCTGTGAATTGCTTTAAAGATTTGAGATTAGAATTTTACCTCACCATTTACTGAATGGACTCTCTACCTATTTACATACTTTAATTTGAATGAACATCCTGATATATTCTCTTGTGTTTGTCTTAATCCACCATAACTGAACACTAAGAAAAGATTATTACAACAATGTGTGTGTAAGAAAAAAGTGATAATCTTTTCCACATGGTTTAGACTGTAAGATATTTAAGGGCACAGATCACACGTGTTCTTTCCTTTGTCATCTCTATTTTAGTGCCTTCTACTTACAGCAAACTATGAAAACTCCCTTCCCCCATCTCAAGTGAAATCAAGTGAGGGATTCACAAATAATAACTACCTAAGATTATTCTCTCAGGACTTGGGCAGAAGTTTGTCTACCTACCTCATCTTTGCTGGTATACTCTACTATTTCTGTGCACAGGTTGCTGCATTTGATCGTTCCCAAGTTCTGCTGGTTGCTTTTCCGATTACAGGAATCTTTGTAGAGCATGTACGGGGTACCTGTCTCTGTCTGAGACTCAATGATGGCATACCAAAGCTGTTGAGCTTTTACAACTTTGCGGACACGACCCTGTTTCTCATAACTGAAAGGCAAAGCTAATATTACTTTAAATATTCCCTAAGAAAATCTTTATTGTAGACAACTTGAAGACACTAAGATATAAAATTATGAAAACTCTTAAATGTTTACTATGTTTTGCTAAGAGAGAAGGGGAAAGAAAAGGAATAGGATATTCATTTTACTGTGGCTAAAGCTACAGAGGAAAATCAGGCAGCTTTGGACCCATTTAGAATATACTCAAATCCCACTATATCAACAATACCGTTCTTAAGGAAGGAATAACATCTAAAGTGGTCAAATCTACCACTGTGCTATTATTTAATGAACTACTGACACGTGTCCAAGCTGTTCTTGGTTTCTGTGGGCAATATAAAGCATAACTAATTCAATCAAATGTACTGTATAACAAAACAAAATAACCCTTTACTTTCATTTTTATAAGTATCGATTAAAAACTAAAGCACCAAAGTAAGTCCCAAAGTTTTAAGAAGGAAGATACAAACCAAATTTTGGTGAAGATTCAGGTAGCAAATCTGACCAAAATAAAATTATTAATTACATTCTCTCCTGCATATTTCTGAAGATTCCTAGAAACTGCCTAATGACTGATGTTTTGAAATTTGGATCCCCCAAATAAAAGAAACACATGGTTAAAAATTATTACTTTCATATTTTTACCATACCTTTCATATAGCTTTTCAAATTCCTCTCCCCAAACCTCATCCAATCCAGGACATTCATTTGGACACATCAAAGACCAGTCCTACAAAGGGAAGAACTCATAAGAGACTTCAAATAACCAACTGAGGGCAGCCCGGGTGGCTCAGCGGTTTAGCACTGCCTCCAGCCCGGGGCGTGATCCTGGAGACCCAGGATCAAGTCCCGCATTGGGCTCCCTGCATGGAGACTGCTTCTCCCTCTGCCTGCGTCTCTGCCTCTCTCTCTCTCCTCAATGTGTTTCTCATGAATAAATAAATAAAATCTTAAAAAAAAAAAAAAAAAAAACCAACTGCATAGTCCATTAGGAATACTGCAAGGGATAAGATGGCTTCCATAGACTCTCTTGGGAATCT
The DNA here is from genome assembly GCF_048164855.1 of Canis lupus baileyi. Classification (NCBI taxonomy): domain Eukaryota; kingdom Metazoa; phylum Chordata; class Mammalia; order Carnivora; family Canidae; genus Canis; species Canis lupus. Next base: position 25,107,726 of record NC_132860.1, read on the forward strand.
GCTATAGAATTAATCATTTTGGACTCAGGCTCAAACACCTAGTTCTGCCTATTTATACATGACCCTTTAAGTATTTTAGATCAGATAGCATCTGCTTTAGAGAATAAAAATCCAAGAGGGCAGGAATGCCATATCTTAAATTGTTTTAAAGTGCCTTCCGTAGCATAACACATAGGTGAGCTCTTCCTAAGTTTGATTTAAGATGAAAGCTGATGAAAAAAGAAAGCTGATATGAATCAAGTTGTTCTTACCAAAAGGTACCTATTTCTCACCTGATTAGTCTCCACTCGTTTCATGAACAGATCTGGAATCCAAAGAGCAAAGAAAAGGTCCCTGGCACGCTGTTCTTCCTTTCCCGTGTTCTTCTTTAAATCAAGAAACTCAAAAATGTCTAAATGCCAAGGTTCCAGGTAAATAGCAAATGCCCCAGGTCGCTAAAGGCAAATAAGTTCATCATTCTTTTCAGAAACAGAATCAAAGAAACTTTGTATTTTCCAAAGCACTTCTATATCTCCTTTGATCTTCACAATTAAGGAATTAAATGAGATAATACAAATAAAAATACTACAAATATAAGTAGTAATATTGTTCTTATAATTCTGGGAGTAAAAAAGAGCCAATTGATAAAAACAAGATGAAATAATTTGTTCAAAGTAACACAGTGAACCATAGACGGAACTTCCTTTTCAGCTGCTATATAGTTCACTTTTCATTATATAACAGGTATGCAAAACCCACAGAAAATCACTTTAACCTTGACAATAGTTAAGTTGTGCTCTTATTAAAGATAAAAAAGTGATGTCTTAATAAGGTCTCCAATGATCATTTTTAAAGTCCATCAATGGAAATAAATAAATAAATAAAGTCCATCTATGGAAATATATAAACTAACAGGTGATTAGTGTGCCTACATATCTGTCTGAGGCAGGCTCAAATTGCAAATTATTCTGCTGTTAACACTGGGTAAATAACCTATTTTCTCAACTTTACTTCTCCCTCTGTGAAATAGGCAGAGTTTTGGTTTTGTTTTTTAAAGAGAAAGCTATAAGACTATTACAACCCTTTTTCAAGGTTAGGTATTAATAGAAGTCACAACTTTAGAAATTCTTTGCCAACAAACTGTCATATAAAAAAGCTGACTGGGGGGTGCCTGGCTGGCTCAGTCAGTAGAGCATGTGACTCTTGATCCTCAAGGTCATGAATTCAAGCCCCACATTGGGTATGGAGCCTACTTAAAAAATAAAAAAATAAAAATAAGTAAATAAATAAAAGCTGACTAGACAATTGGCTGCCTGGAACCAGGGATGAAGTATGTACAGGTGGAAGTGATGGGGTAATTAATCAAAGGTGCTTGAAGAAACATTCTGGGGTAATGGATATGTTCTATATCCTTATTGGTATAGTAACTACACAAATATGTTATATGTGTCAAAATCCATCAAACTCTACACTTAAAAGTGTGTACACTTTTAAAATAAGTAAATTATACTTCACTAAATTCATTTTAAAAGTGAAAAAGAGTAGTTAGAAATATACACAATAAATCATCTTATTTGAAGCATACATGATTAAAGATTTTTAGTTCTGATTTCCAGGACTTTCAAGTAACAGAACATACCTTGTTTCCACCTTGATCCACATATCGAGCTGTGTTGTTATATACTCTCAGCATTGGTACAAGGCCATTGGAGTTGCCGTTAGTCTGAAAGAGAGACCAAGAATAAAGCAATCTGGAGGAAAAAAGTGGAACTAAACAAGGAAAAGAACGAAATGGCTCAACAGCGAACAATAACTCTCTCCTAGTCTATACTAAGTTTTCTCCTAGTCTATACTAAGTTTTACTTGCTTTCTATCTCTCCTTTGCTTTGAAAACAGAATACTCAATATAAAATAAACAAAATGGGGGTGCCTGGGTGGCTCAGTCATTAAATGTCTGCCTTCAGCTCAAGTCATGATCCTGGGGTCCTAGGATTAAGCCCCACATCAGGCTCCCTGCTCCAGTCTGCTTCTCCCTCTCACTCGGCCTGCCACTCCCCCTGCTTATACTCTCTCCATCAAACAAATAAAATCTTAAAAAAACAAAAAACAAAAATGTTTTTCTCTAATTGTTGCTGTAATGTTGTTGCATCTCTAATTTACAATGAGATGTAACATTACAAGTAAAAAAAAATCTGAAATCAGGGTAGCTAAATTTAAACTCCATACCTTCTAATGGACATTATATAAGGATATACTTTGGAGAGTAAAAGCACTACTACAGTGTCTTTTTCCCAAAAGAATTCAAGGCAACTCAGAGTAAGAATTATATACAACAGATAAAGACAATAAAGATAAATGGAGATTCTCAACAATAAATGGATTCTAGAATGAAAATAAGAAAATACTCGAGATGCCTGAGTGGCTCAGCAGTTGAGCATCTGCCTTTGGCTCAGGGCATCCTGGGATCAAGGCCCACATGGGGCTCCCTGCATGGAGCCTGCTTCTCCCTCTGCCTCTGTCTCTGCCTTTCTGTTTCTCATGAATAAATAAAATCTTTAAAAAAAAAAAAAAAAAAAGCAGAAGAACAAAGAAAATACAGAGACTCCTAAAACTAGAAAGTATCAAAAAAAAAAAAAAAAAAAAAAAAGAAAGTATCTCATCAATTTAAAAAATAATCCTAACTCCAAAGCAAGCCTAGAAAGATAAGTGAGCAATAGCTCACCCTACTATTATATCTAAGTGCTCTAAAACACTACATAATAAGGGCAGCCCTGGTGGCTCAGTGGTTTAGCACCGCCTTCACTTCAGCCCAGGGCTGATCCTGGAGACCCGGGATCGAGTCCCACGTCAGCCTCCTTGCATGGAGCCTGTGTCTCTGCCTCTCTCTCTCTCTCTCTCTCTCTCTCTCTCTGTGTGTGTGTGTCTCATGAATAAATAAAATCTTTTTAAAAAAATAAAAATAAAAAATAAAACACTACATAATATAATAGTTTCCTTCTAGTCTCTAACTTTATTCTGTAGGGTTAGATCTTTTTTTCACATTACAGGTGAGGAAACAAATTCAGAGATGTAAAATAACTTCTGCTAGGCCGCACTACTAGGAAGTAGCAGAGACAGAATTTAAACCCCGGTTTTATCCAACATCCTTATCTTGACTCCCAATCAATAGTGAACTAGTAAAGGGCTAAATTCACATCATAAGATGCCAATGTTTAAAGCATGAGCCTTAAAGCATTAGAGTCTTAATATGTGGCTCTATCACATATTAAGTGACTGATCTCTTGAAGTAATTTTAATTTTCTCTGCCTCAGTTTCCTCACTCGTAAAATGAAGCCGATATTGCCTCTAACCACAAAGTCATTGTAAGGAGTGAAGTTCCTACTATGTGTCTCTAATGGTACCCATCTCCTACAGTTGTAGCAAGGATTAAATGAGTAACTCAGGTAAAATTTTTGTAACAGATTTAGCGTATAGTAAGCAATCAATAAATGATAGCTGCTACTATTATTGCTAAAATAAATGGGAACTGCAAAATCTAAGCTAAAAAAAATCCTTCAGATCATCTAATATAAACGAGCAGCTAGAAATAAGTAGTGAAATGACTGACTCTAAGTCACACAGCCAGCTAGCACTTATTAGAGACCCAGCAGACATGTTCTCAACCTGAATCCCTCTAGCCTACAATGTTTCAGTCATAAAACAGAAGCTTACCCCAGCAATGTAGCTGCCAGTAGCTCGAATGCAACTCACAGCAACACCAATTCCTCCAGCAGACTTGGAAATCAATGCACACTGCTTTAGAGTGTCATAAATGCCTTCAATACTATCATCTTTCATACTCAGAAGGAAACAGCTACAGGGGAAGAAAAAGTCACAATTCAGCAAGGAAATGAAACAAAGCAGAGAAACAAAATTGACTATGTACCCCAAAAACATTAAATTGGGCAAATAAAGGATTTGAAGTTTACAAAATTCCTAGGTATTTTAAGGAAAAAAAATACTTTTACTGGATATGACACAAGACATATCAACGAATCATATCAATTTAAAAACACCTTGCTGCCCATCCTAGATGCTAAGCCTAGAAGGAAGTCTTACAATCAAGTATAAAATACTAATTTGACATGTTCATGAGGCTGCAGATGTGCTTTATCATATTTTCTCATGCAAATTCCTAAGCATACATCACTAATAGGTCTTTCCAACCTATTAGTAAGGCAAAAAAAATTAAACATTTATGAAATAAGAAACATCTATCCAATGGTCAACCAATTCTTTGATAGACCCTCCGAACTTCAGTTCCTTTTTTTATAATAAATTTATTTTTTATTGGTGTTCAATTTGCCAACATACAGAATAACACCCAGTGCTCATCTTGTCAAATGCCCCCCTCAGTGCCCGTCACCCATTCACCCCCACCCCCCTCCTCCCCTTCCACCAACCCTAGTTCGTTTCCCAGAGTTAGGAGTCTTTATGTTCTGTCTCCCTTTCTGATATTTCCCACACATTTCTTCTCCCTTCCCTTCTATTCCCTTTCACTATTATTTATATTCCCCAAATGAATGAGAACATATAATGTTTGTCCTTCTCCGATTGACTTATTTCACTCAGCATAATACCCTCCAGTTCCATCCACGTTGAAGCAAATGGTGGGTATTTGTCATTTCTAATGGCTGAGTAATATAAGTTCCTTTAGATCCTTTTTGACAAGCCCTCTGACTTGTGATTTGGATCTCATCCTGCTCCCTACCTTTGGAACCTCACTCTACCAATAATCCTTTCACTATCTTGAATATACATCCACCCAAATGGATTCTATCCATTAACTTTTTCTATTAAATATGCTGGCACTGAGAAATATACAGGGAATAATATGACATATACTTTGTACTTACCATCTACTTCAAGAAAAGACACTACAAATATAGTCTAATTACAATCCCATACCATTCCATGCATTTCTACCTTCTTTTAGCATTTATATATGTTTGACATTTTTACATTTCTGGTTGTATATTTATTTATCCTTTTGCAACTTGCTTTTAATTCAATATTGTGTTAAGAGATTTTTTTTCCTACTGATACATGTCACTCTCAGTTTATTTTCATTGATATAAGCTGTTCCACTGTATGACTATACCAATATTATCTGTCCATTTGCCTGTCGATGGATTATTTCCAATTTGTTTGGTATTCTAAACAATGTTGCTGTGGAAATTCTTGAACATCATTTGGTGCTTGGGTCTGAGGATTTCTGTAGAATAAAAACCCAGGAGGGGAATTCCTGGGTCAAAAAATATGCATTTTACTAAAGATTCTCCAAAGTGAATGGGTAAGTATAGTCACCTAGCAATGTATGAGAGCTCCCTGTGTTCTGCATGCTTAGCAACACTTGGTATTATCAGCCTTTTAATTTTTATCAGTTTGATAGATATGAAATATCTCATTATGATGTTACTTTCCTAATTACTAACAGTAATTTCCTAATTACTAGGAAATTTCCTACTTTCCTAATTACTAACAGTTTATCATCTCACATGTTATTGACAGTCAAGTTTCTTCTGTGAATTATTTCTTTATATCCTTTGCCCAGGTTCCTATTTATTAGTTTTGTGTTTTTTTCTTATAATCCCTTGACAATTAATACACATTGCCAATATCTTCTCTAGGTCTGAAACTTGATTTTCCACTTTGTTTTTGGTTCACAGAAGTTTTTAATTATAATGTAGTCAATTTTTCCTTAATGCTATTTTGTCTATTATAACTATTTTAAGATATCCTTTGCCACTCTGAGATCATATATATTCTATTAAAATGTAGGCCAAAGTATTAATTTCCTATGTAAAAATCATACCATCTGTGAATCACAGTTTTGTTCCCTCATTTACAAGCCTTTTTTTTTCTTACCTTACAATGCCACTTCAAACATCTACTACATTGCTGAAAACAGAGGTGTTTTTAGTGGATATTTCTAAAAATTAAGAAAGTTATTTTCTGTATCTATTTTGTTAAAATTTTTTTATGAAAGAGTATTTGATGGAGTATAAAATGTTAGTGCAATGGATTACATTAATGCAGTTTTTGCATTAGCAAAACATTTGACATTAGCATATCTTTGAATTCCTGGATACACTAATGTTGCTAAGGGGTATTTTTTTTTTAAATATTACTAGATTCTGTTTCAGTGTTCCCTTTCTCAGAAAATGGTATCACCATTAATCCTATTACTCTACCCATAAACTTAGGAACCATCCTTGAACCAAATCAAAAACATCACCAAATTCTGTCAATTTTACCTCCTAAATACCTCCTGAATCTGTCCACTCTCTCAATCTCTACTTCACTTCCCTAATCCAAAAGTACAGACTATTTAGAGAGCCCTGTAATTAGTTTTTGGTATTTGTTTTTAAAACAATGTTATTGAGATATAGTTCCATAACACACAATTCCCCACTTAAAGCGTATAATGAACAGCTTTTAGTATATTCAGAGAGTTGTGCAAATATCATCACAGTGAACTTTAGAAAATTTCATTATCAGCATTTGTTTCTCCAATTCATTTATGATACTGCAGATCTTTCCAGGATGCAAATCTCATTTGATAAGAACAGGAGTGATTCAATGTTCATTAAATTAATGTTTATGTGATTAACTGCCTCATTTCTTCAGGTCAAGGTTTATCTCCCTAATCAAAACCATTTCAGAACATTAAAAATGACTAGTGATGAAACATACCTAGAAAGCTGTGGGCGGTTGGTACCAGCATTAAACAGAGTGGGAGAGGCATGGGTAAACCACTTCTCAGAAAGAAGGTTGTATGTTTCAATAGCAGCATCAATATCTTCTTCGTGAATCCCCACAGACACTCTCATCAACATATGTTGTGGTCTTTCTGCCACTAAAAACAAAAGGAGCTTCAAATGATGGGATGTTAGAAAAACTAGGCTGAGACATGCACTTGAGTCAAAAAGGAATACCAAAAGATAATTTAAAAAGCTTTCTACCAATAAGCACCAACAATTATTCATAAGCCAAACCTAAAGTTAAAAATGTTAGCATTTAAATAGAAATGTTAAGGCTAATAACTCAGAGCTCTATATTCAATATAAGGAATAGAAAACATAACAAACATGTTCGTTTCTCACCTTTTCCATTGATCTTCAACAAATAGGACCGCTCCAGTGTCTAGAAAAAGCAAAGCAACCAAAACACTTCCAGAGCATAGTTTTTAAAGACACAATGGATATATCTTTCATAATAAGGCAATCTATTTTTTTTAAAGATTAAATTTATTTATTTGAGAGAAAAAGAGACAGAGCACCTAAGAGGGAGAGTCAACCCGAGCAGGGGGCGGGGAAGGGCAGAGGAGAAGCAGGCTCCTCGCAGGACTTGAGCAGGGAGCCAGACATGGTGCTCGATCCCAGAACCCCAGGATCATGACCTGAGACAAAGCAGATGCTTAATGGACTGAGCCACCCAGGAGCCCCAAGGCAATTTATTTACATATTCTCAGTTTTTATATAATTTTAAATGAAAAGAATAGCCTATTTACTCTTATTGGCTTCAGTCTGGAACATTATCGGTTGGCTGTTTTCTTGGAAAAGACTACATGAAAATTCCTGGAAAAAGCCAGCTCTGTATTAATGTGTATAAATGTTAACTGCAGAAGTTGTGGTATTTATCATCATCGTCGTCTTTATGGTTAATACTTACGAAGTGCTATTCTAAGGCTAGGCACCGTTATAAGCAACACAAACACACATACACATACTCATTTAATTCTCAAGAGAATGTGTTATTGTAATTTTATTATTATTATCCCCATTCTAAAGATGAGGAAACTGAAGCACAAAGAGATTGAGTAACTTGCTAATAAGAGCAGAGATTTGAACCAGGATGGTCTGACAACATTCATGTTCTCAATCACACTATACAATATTGTTTATCAACACAAAAGTATCTTAAAAAGTATTCTGCACATAGTAGGGATTGAATATATAATTGTTACATAAACAGAAAAATACGGAATAATTCTAACAAAGTATCTACATAACTTCTCAGTTATGGAGTAGTATTTGGAAAATTCAAAAATCGCAAATGCATCAAGCTATCTTTCCTTAACTGAAACAACCACCACCACCTTAACCTAATCCCTGCCTGAGGTCCATCCAGACTCCCAAACTTACTGCCTTTATGTCACTAAAACATAATAAAAACCTGTATTTCCTGATTTAAGGAGGAATTCCCACTTATTAAAACCCATTATTTACCTTAAATCCAAAGTAATTGTAAGAGAAATCTCGGTCATAGATAATGGCAGAGTTCAGGCGCTGACAGAGGTAAAACAAAACAAAAAAACCCATAGTTAAGATAATTAGATTTATTTTCACAAAATCTGATCTTATAGCCCTGACTCCAGAACTAAAATTGATACAGGATATAAAAGAGATTAACACTACTAGACTAGAAATTTATATCTATCACTAAGGAAAATAAAATAGTACATAAATTAAATTAGGTTTAAAACATTTATATTAAAAGACTAGAAGAGAACATATAAATGTAAGCTGTATATAAGTAAAAATATTAATGTGATTTTCCAAACTTTCCCCATTATGCTTACAGTTCATCTCTAATTAAGGAAGGAAAGAACTAAACACAAGAGGGATCATATTATCCTTAAACATGTCTTTAGACTACCTGTTAATCTAAAGGTATTAGTACCACATATTTATTAATACATATTTTTATTTTAAAATTAGCCCATTTTAAACTGCATGTAACAATAAATATGATAAACAATGACAGAAGGTAGTATTACATTAATTCTAAGGCTCTTCAAAAAAAAAACTTTAACAAGTTTTAAACAAACTCGTGTTATAATGAGATTTATAGCAGAACTGGTCATTGTTACAGAGTTTTTCTTGGCTATAAAGCTGTTTAGAGGAAAACAAAAATAATCTGGTACAAATAAACACTTTGGATAGAAAAAAATGGAGTTAATTTTATTTTTCAAAATACTGACAGTGTTTCTGTGTAATGATCATGGCCAAGGACTAGAAAAGTCTCTATGAAACCCTTCCTTTTCTCTTAAATTTTTAAGGCTATCTTTGTTGCCAAAAGCAGGTAGGTGCCTTGCACAAATAATGGAGAACTGAAATACTTATCAGTATTTCTTTTACAAATATAGGTTTTGCTCTATTCTTTTTGTTTTTAGTTTGTCTTCCAGATCATACATATGAACAATACACAAATAACTTGGTCTTCTTTCAGTCTCTTTAACATCAGATACATATTTTGAGGGACAGTTGACTAATCAATCATTCTACTATCCAAGGTTAAAACTGGTTTCTAATCTGCCCAGATACCCATGGTAAAAAAATCCATGTACAAAAGGGCCGGCTAGACCTACACATCTTTCCCCTTTTCTCATGTGGGATCTAGGTAAGAAAGGGGTTTAAACATAGGTGGGAAAAAAAAAATAGGTGGGTAATTTTTAAGTTATGGAGCAAGATCTCTCAATATTTTAAGAGTCAGTTTGGCAATGTCTACTAATTTTTTTTTTTTTTTTACAAAATTTTTGAATGCACATACTCTTTGGCTAAGCAACTTCACTGAGTGGAATTATCTTACTGATATACTTATCTATGAGCAAAGCACATACTATACAAGGATATTCACTGCAGCAAAAAATGGAAAACAGATATTCATCAATAGAACAATTCTTATGTATATGTACAATGACAATATAAAGTGGAAGGCCATGCAGCCATTAGAAAGAATAGGGTAAATTCATAAATGCTGATATATAAAAAATAAAAATAAACGTTGATATAGAACTACCTCTGAGGTAAACTTGTAGGTGAAAAAAGTATTAGCAAAAACAGTAGGCATAGTACACTACCACTAAAAGGAAAAATATACATGTACATATATATATAAACACACACACATATTATAGAACAACTCTAGAAAAATACATTTAAATATGATAAAACATTCTTGCCCTAGAAAGAAAAGTAGGATTCAGCAAGGCAGAATTACTTTTTTACCTATACCATTTGTAGTGTTTAAATTTTTTTAAATGTGCTTGTTGCTTAAAAAAAAAAAAAAAAAAACAAAAAGAATCTGTAAAAAAATTTTTCACCAGAAAAGCATTATACATACATCTTTATTGGCCAAAACAATATCCAGTGTTGACTTGGCCACCATGGGAGAATGTCTGCCATTATGTGGATTTATGTAATTGTAGAGATCTTCCATCACATCTAAAAGATTTTTTGAATAAATAAATGTCAGAATCACTTAACAGCAAATTCAATCCTCAGATAATACTCTAAAACCTTTTTTTTCATGCCAACCTATCTCATTACCTACCACAGAAAGTGCTCCATAATCATATACATGTTGAAAAAATACATAATAATGCCTCAGTTAAGGAAACAATCTTCCAGAGTTAAACATAGCCTCTTCTAATTTGAAAAAGATTTCCCAATGATTCTGATGACCAACCCCATTGAGAATTATTGGTTGAAAATAAATAAAAGTAGAAATCATTATCTCAATAGTTTTTTTATCTCAAAGGAATAAAAACTCAACTTTGAATTTATAATCTATCATCCCAAGCATTTTATTTCTATAACCACAGTTAATAAGCCCTCCCTCTCTGTTCTTTTTCAAGACATCATAGCAGAGGTATATGTAAATGTAGGCAGTCCACATTTACATATAACTTATATATGCACACATAATACAGGCATTTTGATTGGGACTGTCTTAAATCTATACATCAATTTTGGGATAACCAATATATCTACAATAAATCCAATGAGGGACGCCTGGGTGACTCAGTCAGTTAAGTTTCTGCCTTCAGCTCAGGTCATGATCCCAACATCATGGGACACAGTCCAGTATTGGGGTGGGGGAGAGGATGTCCCTGCTCAGCAGGAGTCAGCTTCTCCCTCTGACTTTCCCCCTGTTTGTGTTCTCTCTCTCAAAAATAAATAATCTTTTTTAAAAAAGTAATAAATAAATCTAATGAAGAGGGTGATATAATGTTTGAGCCCCACATAATAGATCTGGAATTGACAGCCAAAAGATTGCTAATCTCAGTCTACCAGTTGACTTTTCATATATCACTTGTTACATAGTGATCAAATTATTTAACTGTCCTTTGCTCGCATTCCCTGAACTGTAAAATTGGAGTGATGGTATGAAGTGCTTGCTAATGATGCCAAAAGACATTTTGTTCAACCCGGAACTTGCCAGTAAATAATACTCATTTTTCCAACCACACTACCACCAACCACCTAAAGATAGGCTTAAAAAAAGAAAAGGATCCACTGACTCATGCAGCAAGTAAGCAGCATAGAGAAACAAGAAGTTCCAGTGCCCCTCTCTGCCACTAACTTGCACATTTTTTTAAAAGATTTTATTTATTTATTCATGAGAGACACAGAGAGAAAGGCAGAGACATGGGCAGAGGGAGAAGCAGGCTCCCTGTGGGGAGCATGATGCGGGACTTGATCCCAGGACCCCAGGATCACACCTGAGCCAAAAGCAGATGCTCAACCACTAAGCCACTCAGGTGCCCCTCATTTGTACATTTTTAAAATAAGATGTTAACTTTTATTTTTTTTTATTTTTTTTAGATGTTAACTTTTCTTTTGATATTTAAGGTTTCATTTGAATAGCCTCATACATTTTCTGAGAATTCTTTTTCCTCCAGACTCACCACTGAACACTTTCTTTGTTTCTTTGTGCAAGTTGGAGACAGCAATCCTTGCTGCCAGGATGGCATAGTCAGGATGCTTAGTCGTCAAGGTTGCAGCTGTCTCAGCAGCCAAAGTATCCAGTTCCACAGTAGTGACCCCACTGTATAAGCCTTGGATTACTTTCATGGTGATCTGAGCCTATAAAAGCAAAACCAAGATAAGTTTGCTTGAGCTTCCCCAAGGACCACTAGCCTCCTTAAGAGATCAATGAAGAAAACAATCAAATTTATTATCAACACAAAACAGACAACTTTCTCTTCTGAAAAATTATCTTGCAGAATGTTGTACTTTGGGAAACTTAGTAATGAGAACTCATAAACCAATAGAGCCACTAGGAAATACATACTACATATGCAATGAAGAGGGGTCATCAAACAAAGGGAAACCGTAGTATAGCTTCCATAAAGAGTAATGGCCTCAGGAAAATAGTTAAAAACAAACCAGTGATTTTCTTAGTATTTCCTCATCTTTCACTCAAATTCTCCCTCTGTGATTAGGGTTTGAGCTACAAACTTACCCATTTTCTGCCAATTTTACCTAAGGACCAGTCTGAGAAAGCAAATGAATCAAACTTTAATCATTCCGATTAAAAGAGATGAAGGTGTAAATCATTTAATGACTACTCTTAGCACTTCACATGATACAAAGTAGCTCAATTTTCACTGACATCTCAGTTGCCATATGAGATGGGTATTATTACCATCACCACTTTACGTGAGAAACCGAAGCTCAGGATACTGGGGCTTGCCCACAGTTACTAAGACTCCTACTCCACGTCCCATTCAACCTCACTACATTTCACTGTTTTCCAGACCATATTGTAAGAGGTTCTTCTTTTTAAAAGACATAATGCATAAATTATTATATACATTTTTAAGAAAAACAAATTTTGGTTTATTTACTGAATCTTTAAAAGACACCATAATTCAACAGAAAAATCAATGCACTTCCCAGGTAACCAAAGCATGCCCCTTTCAAATGTGTGTGTGTGTGTGTGTGTGTGTGTGTGTGTGTGTGTATTACTAGTTTATAATCTATTCTACTTATATTATACCTAAGCCCACACTCCTGATCACTTTCTTCTCAGATCCAAGAGATAAGTTATGTTCAGTAAAAGAGTAGAGAAGTCTTCTGAATAGTTTCTGGTGCTACATGGCAAGTAATCAGAACTCAGGGTAAAATAACAAGTCATCTGTATGTCACTCCCCTTCTCTTTGAACCTTTATCTCTAAAACAGGAAGATGAAATAGGATGATCTCTCAGATTCATTCCAATTCTACCATTCTACTATTCTAATTATTGTTTAGAATTCCTAAATATAAAAATAAAATATAAATATATTTTATTTATATTCCTAAATATTTATTTATATTATTATTTGTATTCCTAAATATAAGAGAGAATTTATAATAAGCATATTTTAAACAACTTTAAAATTATTTCCTTTTGAACACTTTGGTCAATTCAATATTTATCAAGTATCTAATTACATACATGCCAAGCATCGCAGATATTACAAGAATAAGACACCGCCCACTCTTGATTCTAGGTGAGGAGACATATAATTAATTTCCATATCATGTGATTAATGCTGGGAAGCCAGCACAAGTGCCAGAGCAGTACAGATAAAACACCTAAATAAGGCTTGGGCAATATGAACAGGTTTGGAAAAAGGGTTCTTAGAGACTCCACTTCGAAGATCATTTTGGAAGCTAGGTGTAAGATATATCTGAAAAGGGCAAGATTGGAGGAAGACCAGGAGGACACTTTACGGACCACTAGAGACAGCAGTCCAGATTAGAAATGATGAGGGTCTAGAGTAGGGGAGTTACAAAAAATAATGAGAAAAAGAGCAACTTGCTTCTGAATAGTTCATCCACCTATGAATAAGATGAAATGTTAAGTTTTCCTCTTTGCACTCTGATAATTTTTTTTTTGATAATTCTCTGAAATTTTTTTTTGATAGTTCTCTGAAAAGAACAGGACCAAAAGTTACAAAACAAGTTTTGTTTTGGTTTGTTTTAGAAAATAAGTTTTAAGCAATGAATTCACATTTTATATTCAAGGCTATAACCAAAATACCTAATCTAAATGTCTAGCAAGTGAATGATAAGAGATAAGAGACTAGTAAAAAGAATCACATGAAACGAGGTTTAAATATAAACCATATTAAAAACTAAATGAATGAATGAATGAATGAATGAATACCATATTTACTTACAGGATCAACAAAATCCATATTAAGTCCATAACATAGCTTCTGGATTCGAGATGTAATTTTGTCAAACATAACCCGCTCTTGGCGGCCATCTGAAGAATCAAACCATGCAATTCATGTTAGCACTCATTAAGATAAGAATGTCAAAGAATCAAAGGTAATCAACAGTAATAAACTTTTAAAATTGACTAACATAAGATGCTATTTCACTGATAAAAGATTCAGACCCCAACAGATTCATCAAGAAATTATTTTTATATCAAAAAGTAGGGATTCTATACAGAAAATCTTCCCTTCTTCCCTTACATTATATATAAATCAGTTGGATTCTTGCTTCTAAGTATTTCTCCCTTTGTCCCACATGGCAGCCAGAGTTACTCTTTAAAACTTCAGTCAAAATCATTTCATTAACCCCTTCAAGTGGTTTATCATCTCCTTCAGAATAAAAAGTCAAAATCATTAAATATTCCATAGAATCCTACACAATCTGTCCTGTGTACCCCTTCCCCAACTTTAACTCCTGCTTTCCTACCTTCTTCACTTCCTCTAACCTGGCAACCCTGGCCTCCTGACTATCTATACTCCTTTAGGTCTTTGGTCAGTTATCTTCTCAATGAGCCTTCCCTAATCACCCTATTTTAAACTGCAATGCCCCAAACACAGCTTTGCTCTTCTTATCCTCATCCTTCTTCTGCTTTATTTTTCTCTATAGCACTTAGTATATCATCTGACATACTATATACTTTACTTATGTATTTGTTTACTGTGTGAGTCTCCCTACTCATCCACTAGCATATAACTTCCAGAAGGAAAAAGATTTTTGCATGTTTTATTTACCAATATTCCCCAGTGCCAAGACCAAGAACTAAGTCTTAGCCCACAGTAGGAACTCAAATATTTACAAAATGTTAAATGATTTAAAACCTGTCTCCATTCTAACACCTTCATGATAGATTTGGCTCACATACTCTTCTAGGGCAATTAATGATTTTGAACGTACCTCACACCATGTAAAGAAGTATTCTTTTTTACTTTTTAATTTTATTTATTAGAGAGGGGGGATAAGGTAAGGGTGACGGGCACTAAGGAGGGCACTTGATGGGATAAGCACCGGGTGTTATATTATATGTTGGCAAATTGAATTTTAATAAAATATTAAAAATAAATAAATAAATAAAATTTGTATATATTTATTTTAGAGAGACAGAGAGAGCATGAGCAGGGGAGGGGCAGAGAGGGAGAGAGAGAATCCCAAGCAGAATCCATGCTGAGCACAGAGCCTGATGCAAGGCTCAATCCCAGGATCCTGAGATCATGACCTGAGCCAAAATCAAGAGTTGGATGTTTAATCAACTGAACCACTCAGGTGCCCCAAGAAGTACTTCTATATATAATTCAAGACAATTTTCTAGAGACAACGTCTTAGTTTCTGTTCAGTTTCTTTGCAACCTCTTAGTTTTCATATTTTGGGAATATGGTAAGCAAATATATGTTGACCTTATCTAGTTAGTCCTTTTACAGTTCTGTACTTTGAACGTATTCCTCTTTGTCTTTCCAAAGTCCTATTATTCTTAGTTTAACTTCAGTAGTAGCTCATCCAACCTTTATTTATTTACTCCTACCAAGAATAACAAATATAACCAACCAGTAAATAGCTTGTCTTAGGCAAGCTACATAATATGATCAGTCATTACAGATCGTCACTTACAGAATGGGGATAATTATCATATCTCTTCTTCTTCAGTTTACTGTGACAACAAAATGAGATAAGGTAAAAAGTGTTTTTGTCTTAAAAACTTTCATATAATTACAACTATTGTATCTCATTTTTAAAAAGCTGCTCTTATTGGGAAAACATCAAACACGGTATCTGTGATACACAAAAGGCTAAATGTTAGTTTATCGCTTTGTCCCTCCAATCCTTTCTAACTAGTAACCAAAGGACAACATGTTAAATATGTGTTTACACTTGGCTTTCTCATTCACATCTGTATGTTGAAACTTAGCTCAGTGGCTGTCTGAAGAATAAATCAATCCTAAAACATCACTACTAACCTATCATCAATAAAACAAGTTACTTTTTCTTCTGCATGGATATATGACCACTAAAACAGCCCTTCTCTTTCTGATCATTATTGTGATCTCCCCTTCTGACCAGACTCACATATTCAGTGTTACTCTGCAACAGAGTAAATTTACTACTGGCTCTCCCTGGGACTATCCCCTCAACGCTCTACCAACTGACTGACTAAGCTGACAGGTGACCAATAAGGCAATATTAGCAAACAGATTTTGTAGCTGCCACATTAATCAGGAAACTGACAAAAAGTACAACAGCTATTATATTAACTTGCACTGGAAGAGGGAGGCAGACTAGTGGTCTAAGGGACCATTCTCTAGACTATCATTCCATTTGGTGAACTCTGCAACCAAATGGTGATGCTGACTTCATCACATCATTAATCCCTGCCTCCTGCTGCCTACATTATCCTCTTCTCTCAAGCAAAGTCTTCCTTAATTTGGACCCCTATCACCTCTTCACCTGTTCCCTGTGAAATATCAAGTCCCAACAGGGCCTCCCATCCCCATATCCACATCAATGCCTGGACCTTGCTCTGCCTAAAAGTACCTCTTTCACCTTTCCATACATCTAACTCCTACTTAATCTCCAACTCTCATCACATCCACAAGACCTGCCCCAAGCACTCTAACTCAAACTGACCTCTTCCTCTTCTGAAATCCTCCAGAATACTAATTGTCTGATTTCCTCTTATATAAACTGCCTTCTCTAAGTCTCTTCAGCAAGACTTTGCCAATACTGTAAGACCAAGGATATCCCTTTTCTACAAGTTATGAACTTTCCATCCCCTCTACCTGGAAGGTTCAGCCCACAAATCTCCACATAGCTGGCCCCTAATATTATTCAGAGCTCAGCTCAAACGGCAGCTCTAGAGGGTATTCCCTGCCTATCTAATCCTAGATCACTTTCTCAATCACTTTTATTATCAGCTTGTCATCATCTCCCTAATCACTATCTGAAATTAACTGATTCCTAGGTTTACTTTTTTTTTTACATTATTTTTTAAAAAATTTTTAATAATAAATTTATTTTTTATTGGTGTTCAATTTGCCAACATACAGAATAACACCCAGTGCTCATCCCGTCAAGTGCCCCCCTCAGTGCCCGTCACTCATTCACCCCCACCCCCCGCCCTCCTCCCCTTCCACCACCCCTGGTTCATTTCCCAGAGTTAGGAGTCTTTATGTTCTGTCTCCCTTTCTGATATTTCCTACCCATTTCTTCTCCCTTCCCTTCTATTCCCTTTCACTATTATTTATATTCCCCAAATGAATGAGACCATATGTTTGTCCTTGGTTTACTTGTTTCTTATGTATACTTACCATTCTCACCCACATAAGAATGTAAACTCCATGAGAAAAGGGATCTACTTTGCTTTGTTCATTGCTGTAATCTCTAGTACCTAAAACAGTTCCTGGCACAAAGAAGTACTAAATAAACACTTTCTGAATAACTGAATGAATGGCTCCTAGAGCCTTTACTTTAGCTATCAGAATATTTATCATACTTTATTTTTTTTATTTTTTTATCATACTTTATTATATTAGGTTTTCAAATGTGTCTATCTTTCACAATTAAGATCTTTGAAAACAGAACCATGTTTGCCTTCTCGCCATTGTTTCTCAGTGCCAGCAGAATATCCACACAGATTTGTAAAATAATACACTGGGCTACAAAGGGGATTAGGAAAAAAGTAGGGAAGGAGATAAGGGAAAAGAGATGAAGGGCTAGAGAACAGATTTGGAATAGAAGAGAGAATCAAAGTACAAAGAGATGCTTTAAAAGGAATTATTTTGAAAATGGCTGTTTCATTTTATGAAAATTTATACACACACATATACACATACACTGATGTGTTCTCAGTCCTGATGTAAGATGTGATTTTTACTGTGGGTTACAAAATGTGTGCCTGAAATCACAGAAAGTACTAAACCCTATATATACTTTTTTCCCTATACATACATACCTATGATAAAGTTTAATTAATAGATAAATAATAAATAATAAAATAGAACTATTATAACTATATATTATAATAAAAGTTATATAAATGTGGTCTTTCTCTCAAACTATCTTGTGGTACTGTATTCACCCTTCTTGTGATGATGTGAGATGACACAATGTCTATGTGATGACACAAAGTGAGGTGAAAGATGTAGGCACTGTGATGTAGTTAGGCTACCATTGACCTGCTGACAATACTCAAGAGGATCATCTGCTTCCGGATCGCAGTTGTCCAGGTAACTGAAACAGTGGAAAGCAAAACCCTGAGTAAGTGGGGGAAGACTAAGGTACAAGTTAGATTGACCGCCCATTGTCCTCCTGGATAATTACATAAACGTTAACAAAAAATGACAGTAGCTAGTCTGCTACTCACTGGCATGCCAAAAATGAGAAACAGAAAAGTCCTGAGCACATTAAAAATCAAAAATAAGGGGCACCTGGGTGGCTCAGTTGGTTAAGTATCTGCCAGGGTCCTGGGTTGGAGCCCCACCTTGGGCTCCTGTTCAGCAAGGAGTCTGTTTCTCTCTCTCCCCCTGCCCCTCTTCCCCACTTGTGCTATTTCCCTCACACTTTCTGTCTCAAATAAATAAATAAAATCTTTTAAAACTTTTTTTCAAAAATGAAATAAATTCAAGCACAACTTTGCATATTAACAAGCCGTGCTGAATGCTATTGTCAGAATCCAGCAGAGAATCATCTGGTTCAAATTATGTTCTCTGAAGGAATGAGATACAAAATATGCCTTGCCTTTTAGAGCTTGTTGTAGGCAGTACTTTTTAAACTATGGTATTTCAAAGTGGACCCCAAAATTAAAAGTACAACACAGGGGCGTTACCTACTCCAGTAATTTAAGTTCACAAGTTTTCAATTAATATTTGTTACAGATTTATCATAAGGGAATCCTCATCCTTCCATACTTTTTTCTAAAAAAACTAGATGCTCATCTCAACCACAGGAATGGACCAATAAAAGTGTACTATGTATTCTGGTCTTTTGGTCTCATCAGCTAAAACGGAGGACTAGGGAAATTCAGAGAATGATGTCCTTAAGATACTAAAAACTGGGAAAGGGGCCATCACTGTCCATCTCTCCACCTCTTGGCTCTTATTAAACAACCTGGACAAAACCAAATCAACCACCTGCCTACCCATAGCATTCATTATGTCCTATATTTTAAAATAACTGTTCTTGTTCATTCTTTGAATTCCTATTCAGGGCAAGTCCAATGCTAAGTGTGGGCATAAAGTCCCCACCTTTGAAATACTCACAGCCTAGAGGATGAAACATCCAGTCAGTCAACCAGTACTAAGTGCCCACAATTTTGAAGTAACTTTATTGCTTTAACAGAGGCAAGTAGATTCAAGTCAAAATTTGTTCAGACCTGCCTCATACGGTTCTCTGCCAAATGTATGTTTTGCTCTTGTTTTTCCAATCTGATTAGACCTTTTGCCAAGGCAGGGGCTGTCTCCTCTTATAATTTCCCATTGCCAAGCAAAGGCCTGGCACAAAAAGGAGGAACTCGCGAAGACTAATGGGAATCAGCTGTTGAGGAAGAATACAAGTCCTCGGCTCTTCCGAGCTCCCATCCTGTCAGACGTGGTCTGCGCCTCCCCACTGATGATTCTGTATGCGTAGTCCCAGTCCCAAACTCCTCTGGGACCACTCCTGGGGCAGAGGGCAACACATCTCCTACAAAGGGCAAATTCCAGGGATGCCTGGGTCTAAGATCCGTTCTTTTTCACCCTCATAAAAGAGATCAGGAAATTGACAGGGGCCCGCGCAGGGCAGAGTCCCTTCTTTCTGGCTCCTCCCCGACCCAGGACAGGTCAGCAGCCCCAGGCTTTTCCGGTACACTCCGAGGTTAGCCACGGGTTCGAACACTGGCCTCACCATCGACTCACTGGGTGGCCTCGCGTCAGTCACCGAACGTCTCTCTGCACTTCAGCTTCTTCACCTGAGAAGCGGAGCTAATAAATACTGCCGGGAAAGTGCTCGGCGCACTACCGAGTAACTACTCGATAAAGGGCAGGTATTACTCTTTTGAAAGGCGGCAGGATGACCAAGCCGCGGGGGCTCACAGCGAAGGCCGGCTGGGGGGCGGGAGGGTGACACTGACGCAAGCCAGAGGCCGAGCTGGCTTGACAGGGCGGGAAGCCGCGGCGGTCCGAGCGGGAAGCCGAAGCGGCGGCGGGCGCGGCCAACTGCGGGGGCGGCGGCAGCCCCGCGACCCTTTACCTGCTCCCCACTGACCCGCCGCCCCCTCCCCGGCCTCTCACCTCGCTTGATCACGTGCATCGCGGCTAGTGGCTGAGGCGCTGAGGGAATCGAGACGGGGCTGCAATTCCGAGGCGCCGGCGGGATCGAGAAGGTGGTAGGTAGAGTGCGAAGGGTCCGGTTCCCGGGGGTGCTCAGGTGCAAGGACTGATTTGGGGGCCAGAGGGCACTTTCCTCCACCGAGCGGAGGCGCGACAATCCGAATCCCCTTCCCGCTCCCGCCACCCGAGACGCAAAAGCCGCGCAAAAGCGGCGCGACGGAGCTCGAATGACGTTACCCGACGCCGCCAGCGCCTCGGCCCGTGGGCAGGGCTAGCATAGCCCCAAATCGGCCGAACCCCGTAGCCGCCATGTTGAGTATGGGCAGAGCCCTGGAAACTGCCTTTCTCGCGGCCACATTGGGTGTGGGGCACGCCCGGCGGGAACGCGGTTCTCCTGCCTCCATACTTAGTGTGGGCAAAGCCGAATCTGGGTCCTGAAGCCGGCGGGGCGCGCAGAGCCCGCCTGGCTTCGCCCCGCCCCTCTATTTGGCGCGCCCCTGCATAAGTCGACTCGGGTGTTTCTGGAATCAATACCCAGCCATCCCAAACCCTTTCTTGCTTGTCTTGACGACTGTTAAAATGTAATGACCCGACTGCTATCCAGTGTGGGCTGAGGCCTGCGATTCATTAGCTGGAGGCAGCCGGGAGCACCACGCTCCTCCTAGATGGGAGATCTGGCCCTCAGTCCTTGAAAGAGAGCCTTGCTAGGCCAAGGGCGTTGGATTTTATCCTGGCGGATGGGAGCTCTGGGAGAGTTTTGGGCACGGCAGGGCCATGACCCATTTGCTTTTATAACTCTCCGGTGGACGGTTAGCAATTAGGCCTTGTGGACGCAGAATGGAGAGTGCTTGGTGAGTGAATGTGGGGGGTAGGAATAGGTAAAAGACGTAATATGCAAGAGTGATGTAGAAGCTTCTGATCTGGGCTACACAAACTGATTTTTATGAAAGCTCATGTGGTATCTCTCCCTAGGTGTGCCCTCTAGAGCCACCCAAGCTCCCTGTGAAGTAATTCTAAAAGTCATGGGTGACAGGCAAAGCCATAGTAAAGATAGGTTCAGGAAAGCCCAAAGATGGGGCAGCCAGATTGAGCAAACAAAAATAATGTGTCCCAAATGCTGCAGGGACATAATTACACTAAAAAAGTTACTAGTTATGAGAAA
Source organism: Canis lupus baileyi (assembly GCF_048164855.1). NCBI lineage: Eukaryota > Metazoa > Chordata > Mammalia > Carnivora > Canidae > Canis > Canis lupus. The sequence goes on from NC_132860.1 coordinate 25,129,258, forward strand.
TTCAAGTTTAACCAGGCAAGCATCCTGCATTTCAATTGGCTGCCCTCTCCAGAGAGCTTTTGGGTGTGTGTGGTAGAGTTTCAGTGTTTTCCTTGGCCAGGGAGAAACAGGCTCTTCTTTATCCTGTCTGCTATGCCACAAAGAACACCATGAGACTCAAAGCCAGCAGAGGTTAAAATCTCCTACATGCTTTATTGGACTTCAAAGAGTCTTATGAAATAACACAGAAAAACCATGTGAGGGTGTCCAGGGGGTACAAGGCAGTCTGCAGCCTAGCACCCTCCTAAGACCAGCCCCAGGTGCCTGCACCCCAGGCCCAAAATAGGATCCCAGAGTAAAGGCATGGGAAGGAGTGGGGCAAAAGGAAAATACCTTTACAGCCATAGCAAAAACAGGTAAGGAAAAGAGTTGTCTAGAGGGTGGAAAGGGTGTGAGGGAAGAGGTCACTGACACCATCTTCCTTAGCCACCCCCTTCCCTAAACCAGCTGTGTCCTTTCTGAGCCTCTGGCCCAAGCTATGCAGTGACATGAAAATGGGGTCTGACAAAGGGAGTAGGTGGTGCAGGCACTTGGGAAATTCAGGAGATTTTTTTTTTTTCAATTTAAAAATGTTTTTTGGTTCAAATGCAACAATATCCTGCCCAACAATTCCAGGGCCCCATTAGAGACCTGGATCATTGCTGAGGCTCCCATGGCCAGGGGAACCATTTGTCCTGAGCTCCAGGAGTACTGATGCTTAGGGAGCATTTGGGCAGCACCTCTTAGAGTCAAACCCTCCTGTGGTATGGGGGAACAGGGGTAAGAAAGAGGCAGGTATAGGTGAGAGAAGAGAGAAAAGGGGACTGTTGTGGCCCACAACTCTGGCATCTACTCATCTCCTAACTAAGAGGAGTCTCTCCTGACCCACCCCCCTGGACTAGCCTCTCTTCGAAATTCTCTAGTAGCTTGTTCTCTAGGAATGTGTTCCACTCCCCCATGAGCCCCTGGAGGCTCAAGCAAGCTTCAGGCCAAGTTTCCTTCAGGCCCACTAAACTCCCAAAGAACAGACCTCAAATATTAGGCCCTAGGCCCCAGTGTGAGGCAAATGGAACCATCGTAGGTGGGGCGGAACAGATCCGAGGCACGGATGTCAGAAGTTACTCCTCCTATCTTCCCCCCCCTAGCTGCTAGGGGAAGTTGGGGAGTGGTGGGAGGGAGGAGCCTGAAAGCAGGAAACAGAGAAACAAGAAACCAAACTTCAAAACTGGGACAGCAGAGACAGAAGCTGGACCCCAGAGGCGGAGCTGGGGGCTGAGGGGACAGCAACTAAGACATGCACTGAAGTAGAGAGGGAGTGGCGGCAGCAGCCCACGGCAGGGCAGGCAGGTCATGGTGGTCAGTTAATAAATAATGTTGGAGGACCCCAGGATGAGGGGGGCAGGTATGTACAGTGCCCAGGCCCCTGGGCCAGCCCCTCCCATGCCCTACCCTAGGGGCCAGGTATCTTGGAAGGGGAGGAAGGGGAGGCAGAAGACCAGGGAAGGACAAGCTGTCCCGCCACTGCCACTCTCATCCTGCCTACTTCTTCAGAGGCTTCTTAAAGATTTTGAGGGGAAACTTCTTCCGGCCTGGGCTGGAGTCTGTCTCCTCGCCAATGGAGCCATTATCTTCGTCAGCCACAGCCTTCTTGCCAGCCAGATGGGGAATGCGTGTATTTCGGCTGGCCTGCTGGGCTCGGCTGTCCCCAATCGGAGATGGCATGTCTGGATCTGGGGAACTGGAGCTGTGAGAACGGGAAGAATCCAAAAGTGGAGAGCCACCAGGTGGGGCTGAGGGGCTCAGCTCCATCAGGCTGTGGGCCTTGTCCAGCCCGTGGTTCAGCGCCAGGAGTGCCTTCTTGGCCAGGGCAGGGCTGTCAGGCAGTTTCTCCACCAAAGACCCGGGGTGGACCCCCTCAATCAGCCGGTGGCTGCCATTGGAGGTCATGGCGCTGAGGGCCTCATCTACAGCACGGACCATCTGAGGAGGCTTGGGGACCAGACGCTGGCGGTCACTCATGTGGAGGGAGGACTCCGAATCGGAAAGGGTCAAATCCCTACAAGACAGGGCAGAAAGGAAGAAAGGGACACATAAAGGGGAGGAGGGTGGGAGAGAGGTGGAGAGAGAGAGGAGCAGCATGAGAAGACAAAGTGAGGTGGGAAATGGGCATGGAAAGAGGGGTAGGAGAGAGAAAAGAGGATGAACAGACAGGCGGGCAAGAGAGAAGGATGAGAAACAGAAGGAAGTTGAGAAAAAAAAAAGAAGGAAGTTGAGTAGGCCATAGGTACAGGACAAGAGATGAGGCAGGAATAGGGGATGGAGATGGGTTGGCAAAGAGACAGGGAAAGAGAAAAGTCAGGGAGAGAGAAGGCAAAAGGAGGAGCAAGTAGAAATAAGGAGGACGAAGGGAGAAAAAAAAAAGGGAAAAGTGATGGAGAAAGAAGAGACAAACAAGAAGCAAAACCAAAAGTCATTACGCCATCATCTGTCTGGCAAAGGGCTTTCTAATGACAACCCCCCACCCTGCTGAGTGGCTAGGCCCTAAACTGGTACAACCAGAGGCTTAAATCCCCCAGGCATCCTCCTTAATAAAATTTCTGCCTTCCCACAGCTGGCTAGATTTCTAGGACTCAACCCGAAGCCAACACAGAACCCACATATTGCTCTGAGTCACCATTTCCTATGCCTTCCTCCACAACTGACTCCTGTCACACTCTGGGACACATCCAGTCTGGGCCAGACCCCAAGGAACAAGGCACATGCAGTAGATGGGCCTGACCCAGGCTGGGGAGGAGAAGGTTAGGACAGCCTTGCAAACAGTCACTTATCCACCCCAAAAAGGTCAGGAAGCTGCCTCTTTCGACCCTCTCACAGGATTCAAAGTGGGTCACAGAGAAGTACTTCCAAGTTCAAACCAAAGTCTGCTGGCAGCTGGGAAAGGGAGGGGGTGTCTTTTTCAGAGCTCTGTGAGAGGGAGAGCGTAGACAGGTGCAGAAAGACAGGAGGTTGATCTTTAAGTAGCAGTGGTTCCGAAGAGCTGCCACTAGAAGTCATAATTTCCATCTCTGCCTGATGCTTGTTGTGTGACCTTAAGACAAGTTATCTAACCTTGCTGGTCCTCCATTTTGGCCAAATGCAGGTAACACCAATTCAATTATCTTACAAGGGTATTTGGAGGATCAAACATGTTGGCAAATCACTTGGAAATGTAGGAAGTTATTATGGGAATGGAGATGATGAGGCCAGTCAAGCTGGAAAATCCATATGTGGGCCAATCACAAGAGGCTTCTTTGCAAGGCTGAGTTATGGGGATGTGGCACAGCACACTGGACATGCACACACAGAGGTTAGTCCAGAGAGCTGAGACTCTGGAAGGGGCTGGCTATTCCTAAGAAGGCCCATGAACCAATTCCAGATGCCTCCTCTCCTGCCTCTACAGGGAGTCCCCTGCCAGTCCCTTAACTCTCCCTCTGCTTTCCCAGAGGAGAACCCACAACAGGGTGGAGGAGAGGATAAGGGAAACATCCAAGTCAGGAAGCAAAGGGAGAAAGTCAGGCGCGGAAGGGGAGTGCCACAGGACCTGGAAAGGAGGAGGCTGTGGGTCAAAAATAAGGGAGGGCACCAGGCCCGGAAAATAAATAAGCAAAAGCAGAAGGTTGACTCATAGCTATTGTAGGGTTAATTCTCAGTAGGAAACAATTAATTGAGCAGCTATCCCATGGGTCAGTATCTTCCTGGAGACAACAGTGGAGAAAAGTCCCAACTCCATTCTATAAATACTGTTTCAGCCACATCCTCTACTGTTTACTCATGTTCACTCTCATGTTTGGTTTCATGTATCTGACACTGTCCTTGCTTCTGTCTAAATGTGGCCGAGTTTCCCTAAGTTCCCAGATGATCCTCTCCATATCCTGCCTTTTCCACACATATATGAACCACTGAGTGGGGTGCCAAGGCAGCTCTGGGGAGCCACCGCACTGGGAAAGGGGCCCTCGATGATGACAAGGCGGGGACCCCAGGAGCTTACTTTTCTAATGCCAACGGAGAGCGGTCAGGGGGTTGGGACCCTCCCAGCCTCACTCCCTGTGGCCCACAGCTTCATTCGGCCATGATTCCCATCCTCCATGCCTTGTCATCAATTAAAAGCTAAGACCTTCCAAAGCCAGAGAAGAGCCTGGAGGAAGCTCAGGTAGATGCAGGAGATAAAAGGCCTGCTGAGGCAAGCTCACTTTCCCTCCCTGAATCTTTGAGACACTCAGGCCAGGGGTGTCCCTCCCCAAAGGCTGGCTGCCTTGGGCTCACATACCAAGCTACTAACCTTACTAGAGAGTCTGTTTGTCTTTAGAGATGATCCTCTGGTGCATGGTGCAAAAGAAAATTAAGCAGTGAACAGGCCAAGTGGGTGCAAGTACCTCCCCACTCTCCCTCCCCACTGCCCTCAGCTTGGGCCTTAGGGCAGGAAATTCACAGCGTCCTCTAGGGCTCAAACCCCAATCCAGTCTTCTGGCCCTCTGTGGGAAGGTGCAGTCTCCCTGCCTAAGCTTTTGGATGACAATGAGGATGAAAATGAAGAGGAGCCACTGTGCTTGGTGAAAGTGAAAGACAAAGAACAGCCCTCAAGGACAACTATCCAGAGGTTCCAGGAGCAGAGTGAGAGACACTGGCATCCAGGGTGAAGCAGGACCAAAAGTCTGCAGCAGCCTGCTGCCCAGCCCAGAGTGCAGGGCTGGGCCATGTCACAACTTCAGAGATGAGAGGTCCCTCCAGAGGAGAGGGACTTTCTGAGGCTCTTGGAAGCTTGTTCCAGGCAAGGTCAAGGCTCTCATCTCTGATCCAAGACGATCTCCTGAGGTCTTAGTAGGGAAAGGCTCTGCGGCTGCCAGACCAAGCTGTGGGAGAAAGCCTTTCACCACTTCTTACACAGTTCACTGATTGAGACCTCGTGGAAGGACAAAAATACCCGAAGAGTGTCCTGGAATATAAAGCCAAGTTCTACTCTGTTCTGTTCCTAATTAGCTGTGGGAAAATAACTGGGGAACATTCCATGACCCTTCAGAACCTTAGATTCCTACTCTAAATGAGTACTTTATGCTGGCCCCACCTATATAAACTTTTCTTGTCCAAAACCCCAAACCTGTCTCCCCTCTTCAGTTCCCTAATTCCTGGAAGGGTACCACATCCATTCAGCCGCCCAAGCCAGAAACCTGAGTGTCATCCTAGACTCCTCCCTCTCCTGTACCCCTCCCAGTGAATTGCCAAATTAATACTCTCCTTTCTATGCCTAGACCTCACTACCTCCCCTACTGGTCTCCCACAGCGACTTCCAAATTTCTGTAGTCTCTCCTTCTCTTCTTTATACAGACCACTAAAATGTTATTTCTAAAATGCAATTCTGGGGACCCCTGGGTGGTTCAGTCGGTTGAGAGTCTGCCATCGGCTCAGGTCATGATCCCAGGGTCCTGAAGTCCAGGGCCCCATGTGGTCTGGCACCGTGCTCAACAGAGCGCCTGCTTCTCCTTCTCCCTCTGCCATTCCCCCTGCTTGTGCTCGCTCACTCTCTCTCTGTCAAAAAAATACAGTCTTTAACATGATCCCGGGTTCAGAGATCGAGTCCCACGCCAGGCTCCCCACAAGGAGTCTGCTTCTCCCTCTGCCTATGTCTCTGCCTCTCTCTGTATGTCTCTCATGAAGAAAGAAGAAAGAAAGAAAAAGAAAGAAAGAAAGAAAGAAAGAAAGAAAGAAAGAAAGAAAGAAAGAAAGAAAGAAAGGAGGGAGGGAGGGAGGGAGGGAGGAAGAGAGAAAGAGAGAAAGAGAGAAAGAGAGAAAGAAAGAAAGAGAGAAAGAAAGAGAGAAAGAAAGAGAGAAAGGAAAAAAGAGAAAGAGAAAAAGAAAAAGAAAGAAAAAGAAAAAGAAATAGAAATCCTTTTGCAGTTCTCCATCTCTTGCAGGGTAATGGCCCAAGCCCCCAGCCTCTCAAAGCCCTTCCTCCTCCTAACTTCCTCTGCTACCCCTTCCCAGCAACATACACCCAAGGTTCTAACCACAAATACATCCTATTCTCTTGAACCTCCACACCTCTGCACATCAGCCTTCCTCTGCCTAGACTACACTTTCTTCTTTTCCTGCACACAGGGTGTTAGGACAAATGTTGTGTCTTTTGTGAAGTGCTCCACCCAGGGGCACACTATTACTCACTCCCTCCTCAACACCCCCATAGTACTTCTCAAATTGCTCCATAATTATTTCTATATCTTTCCTGGACCAGACTATAATTCCTGATAGCTGGGACTGTATTTTATCATCTATGAATCCCCATACCCAGTAAAGCCTGGCCCAGGGCAGGTATCCATAGCTGTTCTATCAAAGGAGTAAAGGAAATAAGGCCTCCATGGAAACAACGGATGTGAAGGTGCATAGTTTAGGCCAAAGTGTGATAGATAGGCCTGTGAGGGAGGGGCATCGTACTCATTTTTAGAGTCACCAAACCCCAAACAGAGAAGGGCACAAAGTGGTAGGAAGTTAGGCTGACAGGAAGAAGAAGCCCCAGGACTGGGAAAGGACAGGACAAGGAGAAGATGCCCCACTGCACACCCCCCAAAGCTGACCAAGCAGCAGCCAGCACACAGAGGCCAAGGTAAAGGGAGCAGAATGGGAAGGATGGGAAGAAAGAAAGAGAAGAGAGACAGCCGATACCCCAAGCTCTCTGAATGCCCAGGCATCACAGCGCTGCTGTCAGAAGGGGGTGGGTCGGGGTAGGGCTCCATCTGGAGGAAATAGGAAGTGCTGTGGTGGTAATAAACAGGGTGGACATGGACGGTGGTGATGGAGGTGGTGGAGGAGGTGGTGATGGTGGAGGAGGTAGTGAAGGTGGTGGTAGAGGAGCAAGAAGAAGCAGCAGAGGCAGATGGAGAGCTGGTCCCGTGGCCTTCAGAACTGAAAGACTGTCCAGATGAAAGGCTGCGCATTCGCCTCAGAGAGACCCGGCTCGTCAAGAAGTGGCCAGCCTCGCCCTCTACCAACCTCTGAGATCCTAGGCCATGCTGTGGCTCCGTCAGGCGCTGCCGGACACTGCACTGCAGGGTAGGAGCTGCAAGGAGAGTGAACAAAGTATGAGCAAGGGCCAGCCTCCTTTGGGCTGGCAGGCAAGCAGGTTTGCCCCCGGAGAAATGCTTGCTGCAGACCACGCTGGGCTGTGGTGCCCAATCTGGAGAACGGGGCACCTCTTCCCCAAAACCTCCCACTAGGGGTCCTAAAAGGAAGGGGAAGTTGACAATGAGGTGCCCAGGGCAGTTTTAGTGGCAGCTGCAGAAGGAGCCTGGGGGCTGCTATTATTGGAAAGGAGGCAGGGCAGTGAGTGGGAGGACACAGGCAGGGCAGGGGAGGAGAGGGGTGTGGGGCAAGGTCCGGGAGAGCACTAAGAACCAGCCTTTTTTACAAAGCCAACCTCACAAAATAATTTGCAGTGTAGACAAGGATTTATACACAAACACCCCTATCACATCAGAATTAGTAATCATACGAAAGGACCCATAAAGTTGGAACAAGGGGAAAATGATAATATATCCAATTGCTGGAAAACTACACTGCTGATAAAAATGCTGCTTAAGATTTGAAAAACATACAAAAGTACCCATTAAAATGCTCAGGAAGGGCAGCCCTGGTGGCTTAGCGGTTCAGTGCCGCCCTCAGCCCAGAGTGTGGTCCTGAAGACCCAGGATCGAGTCCCACATCGGGCTCCCTGCATGGAGCCTGCTTCTCCCTCTGCCTGTGTCTCTGCCTCTCTTTCTGTGTGTGTCTCATGAATAAATAAAATCTTAAAAAATAAATAAATAAAAATAAAAAATAAAATGCTCGGGGAAAACCAAATGATACAAAATTATACGTAAAAGAAATACCTTGAGCCATAGAACACAAAAAACAACTAGATTTTGAAACAAGGCCTTTCTGCTTCTAGCCATGACCCCGTGCAACTTCCCTATTCTAAGTCCTAATCTATAAAATCCTGCAGGGTTATTGTGAGGCTTCAAGAGAGCATATTTAAAGTATCTGATACAGTTCATGGCACTCAATAAATGGTAGTGGTCATTATTACCTTGAGCACTTAAAAAAATTATTAAAAATCTCACAGACAGAAGACTGTAAGAGAAGATGCTCAAATATGGTGGGGCTATGGGTACCTTTTTTTTCATGCTCATATTTACACATTTCACCTTCCAAATTTCTTCTACTAATCATGCAGACAAAAAAGAGCCAGCTCTTGGAACAGTGCTACAAATCAGGCTCTTGGAAAATGATGGCCGCCATGCCCAGTGAAGGGTTATTTGGGCACTAGGTAACTTGGGAATGTGCTAGATCATCCCCCTTGGGCTCACTCCAAGCTCCAGCTAAAAACAGAATCTCTACCTTTAGTTTTTCTCTTCTACCCTGAGAGATGGGCCTCCCGGCCTTCTCCCTAAAGATGGGAGAATGAGCCAGGTGACAAGGGTGCCAGAAGCCACAGAGGGGCAACAAGGGAGAGAACACAATTCCATGGTGATGGAGAGCTAGGGAGGCAGGGCTTCTACGGCTGGCGGCTTTCAAGGCACAAAAGGGAGGCAGAAGAGGAAGAAGCAGCATGGAACAGGAAGAGGCAATGGGAGAAAGAGAGGAAAAGGGAGAAACATGAAAAAGAGAAAAGAGGGGAAGGATCTTTCCTTCTCTCTTTCCATCCAGCCCAGCTGGAAGAAGGGCCACCAGGACTTCTGCCTAGCAGGGCTGAAAAGAGAAGCCCAAGCCTTCCATCACCATGGGTGTTCTCTCTCTAGCCCTCAACTGAGCAGGCTGATTCTTCTCACCCCCGAACCTCTCCCTGCAGTTAGTAGGGACAGTGCTGAGGGAATAGAGGGAGCAGGCAGGGGAGCGAGGCAGGCAGGAGAAGGGGCTTATGGGGTAGGAGTGTTTGTTTAGTCCCAAAAGTTGGAAAAACAAAAGCCCCAGAGGGGCTCCTCAAACCCGGGTATTTCCAGAGGGACTGATCATCCGAGCCGGCGGATGTTGAGCAGAGAGAGCGGTCACTGAACCTACGCCCCATCAGCCAGGCAGCATCTAGGGTCCAACAGCCAGGCCAAAAGGAGAAGAGAATCTGATTTACAGAGGGCTTCAGCCCACCCTTCAGTGGGATAAGGGGACGGCTAGGGGCAAGGGGTGGGTAGCTCAGAGCTAATGAACGTCCCTCCCAATCCACAGAACATAGGAGTCTTTAGGATCAAGACCTGCCTGCCAGGGATCCTAACCGTATTGGGCCTTTGATTAAAGCCCTGATGGGGGGGATCCCTGGGTAGCTTAGTGGTTTAGCGCCTGCCTTCAGCCCAGGGCCTAATCCTGGAGTCCCGCATCGGGCTCCTGCATGGAGCCTGCTTCTCCCTCTCCCTGTATTTCTGCCTCTCTCTCTGTGTGTGTCTCTCATGAATAAATAAATAAAATCTTAAAAAAAAAAAAAAAAAAGCCCTGATAGGGTATCACATCATGGTGACAAAGCGGCTTGGTCAAAGTATTGCTGAACAAATTTATAAACAAATCCTGTCTGGAGCTGGAATCCAGCTTGATGAAAGAATCTGGCTTTCTGAAAGTGAGCCCCTAAGCCAGCTTTGTGGGATACAGGCCTAGGCCAAGGGCTTTTCCTTAAAGGTCAATTCTATTTATCTAAAATAGCCTCTGATCTGGAGAAAATTTCAACTGGGCCACTAAGGGGTAAGTTCCTCATTCACCAAAGATTTCCCACAAAGAGTTGTCTCTTTGACTTTGCTCTATTCAGCTCTGACCACTGGTGGGGAAAGGAGGGGGAGGGAAGGCCCAGGAAAGGTTGCAGAAGTCTGAGAATTCAGGTGGAAAGCCAGACATGCTTATACAGGCGATCCCTCTGGAACAAAAACATCTTCCTGACTTGAAGGATTTAGGGCTATTGTCTCTTTAAAGGACTATTGCTTCAGGAGGCTCACACAAAAAAGGTAGAGAGAAAAAGGTATCATTCCACTTTAGCAATTAAGAATAAAGAATGTCAGGATGCCTGAGTGGCTCAGTGGCTGAGCATCTGCCTTTGGCTCAGGTCATGATCCTGGAGTCCTGGGAACGAGTCCCACAGCAGGCTCCCCAGGAGGGAACCTGCTTCTCCCTCTGCCTATCTCTCTGCCTCTCTCTCTCTCTGTGTGTCTCTCATGAATAAATAAATAAATAATCTTTAAAAAAAAAAAGAATAAATAATGCCAAAATGAAAACAAATAAAAGCACCAAAGAGTCCAATGAATACCATTTTTCTATTATGAACCACTCAAGAAGACTGTCTTTATAAAGGCACATGGGGAAGAAAAAGGAGGATGAAGGGATTTTAAAAACATAGAGTGAAGGGAGACATACTTAACACAATAGACCTAGAGGGGCAGACAGAGCATATAGCAAGGAAAAACTACCCAGAGCACAAGTACAGAGGAATATCCTGATATGAACTGTGCTTTATGAACCAAGGAGGCTGTGAACAGAACCACGTTCCTTGGTATCTACCCCACATGCTGTTTAAGTACAGCAGGAGCCAATAACTTCTCAACCTGTGTGTCAAAGGCTCCTTCCCTCATCCCCACCCAAGGGGTCACCTACATTGCATGGACAAGGGTGACACAATCTCCTCATCCATGTCATCCACATCGTCAGTCATGATGAAGTGGGCAGGATTGGGGCGCGTACTGCCCATCCAGCTGGGGTCGATGTTGAGAGCAGCCACCAGTGAGTGGATGCCAGGGTTGTTGACAATCTGGAAGCCACAGAGGATCTCAATCTGCTGCCATCGGTGCAGGCGCTCCCGCAGTGCTGCCGTCACCTCACTCAGAGCTTGCCTGGAACACATGGAAGAGAATTGAAGCCATGGGCTGCTGGAGCCCCAACAGGAATGAGGCCTCTTGGAGGAACAAGTTGGGGGAGGATGTGCCAATAAGAGACACAATTAAATCATGCACCTGAGAGTGAGGTAGGAGTCAGAGAAAAGCTGGGGTAGGAGACCAGAGCTGCCCCCTACTAGTGAAGAGGTACAACTCTGAGAATGGAGTGGACACCAGCAGAGCTGGGCAGCAGGAGCTACTTACTTCGCAGTTAGGATTTTGTGATCCACATCATCCAAGGAAGAGCTGTGGGCCACGTGGAAGGTGCCAAAGAGTGTGTTTCTCTTCTTTTTTATCTTCTCAGCCTGCAAAGATGAGGTCCTCAGCTTAAACAGAGCAGGGATTAGAGGCTGGAAAATGAGAAGTGCCTTTCTTTGGCTGGGTCCCCTCCTCTTAGCACAGCTTAGGCTGCACAAGAGAAAGGAAGAGAAGGGAAAGGAAGGGGAGGGGAGGGCAAAGAGTGGGGGAGGAAAGAAGATGGAGACAATGAGGGAAGCAGAGGGACCCCCTGCCAGTCCACTGGCCCCAGGATGGCTCTGCCCCATGGCAGGCGGAGGCTGGCAGAGTCTTCCCTCTACCTGCCTCCACCAGCTTCATCTTTCCAGAAGCAGGTGGGAGCACACCCACACCCTCATTCCCTCCTACAGAAATTTGAGGACATCATCAGGAACTATATATCAGGGAGAGAAACAGAACCTAGTATGGGGTATCTTACTGTTCAAGAGCGAGGCGGAGGGGAGGAAGCAGGGTGGGTGAAGGAAGCAGGCCAGGAGGAAAGGAGGGGACAGCAGGAGGGTATATCTCACCCCCTCCTTGGCCACCAGCAGTTGCTTCTCAGCATTTTGCTTCTTGATGTTATAGTACTGCACCTCCACCTCGTGTGTCAGCTGCAGCCACTTCTGAAGAGCCTCTGGTGCATACCATGAGCTATGTGATTCCAGTTCCTTCTCTGCTTTCCTGAGGGCCTCCCGAACCTGTGCAGCCAAGAAGATATGATCCATTTACTGCTACCAAGTCCCTCTCCAGTACCTCTGTCTGATACCACCCATCTCAGTTCTTATCTGCTACCTCATGTGAGCTTCCAACCCTCTCAAGGGGAAGAAAGGGCAAGGATTATTCTAATTTATATACCACAAGGAGGCAAGCTCAGGGGAAAGTAAACTACTCAAGGTCGCACAGTCAGTAGTGTCAACCAGATCTCAAATTGAGATTTGTTTTGCTGCCAGACCAGAGCAATATTCGCCACACAAATAGCTGCCTCTCCTGGCCAAAAGCCAATCTCGGCAATCCTCCCTGCTCTCTTGAGGGGCAGGTCAGCTTAGTGAATCATCATCTTTCTGAGAGTTGGGGTCTGTGCTTAGACCTCAAGACATCACAGTGTGACAGAAAAAGCACTTTACTGGGAACCTGGAAATCTGGTTCTGGTCCCTGGTCTGTCACTTAGCTGGCCCTGTGACTCTGAGCTGCCGATAGCAGATCTCAACTCAGTGTGAGGAAAGACTTTCTCCCTTGCAAATCCAAACCAGTTAAGGAAGGGGTAATCTCAGGAGGAGGTATGGGAACAGCTCAGTTTCATTAAAAATGATTGCTACTCTGGGAGGGGGTTGGCCTGAATGCTCTCCAGGCTCCTGTAGACCATAGGCTTGGTCTGTGATTCTCCCATTGAGCAGGGTACCCTCTACAAAGTGAGCGGATAATAATCATGCTTACTTTTAACATAGGCATTCCCAAAAGAGGCCAAGACATGAAATAACCAATGTGTAAGCAGAAATCTCCTCAGTGATTTCTCAAGCAAAGAGCATACAACGAAGCAGGCTGACACAAAGCCCTGAACATGGAAGGTCTGAGATTACACACAGATGCTATATACACTGGATACCTTGCCATCTCACCCAGAGCACAAGTACAGAGAAATATCCTGATGTGAACTGTACTTTATGAACCAAGGAGGCTGTGAGTGGAACTATGTTCCTTGTTATCTACCCCATATGCTGTTTAAGCACAGCAGAAGCCAACAACTTCTCAACTTGTATGTCAAAGGCTCTTTCCCTCATCCCCACCCAAGGGGTCACCTACATTGCATGGACAAGGGTGACCCCCAAATTCTCCATCTGGAAACTGACCTTTAGCTGGTCAGAATCCCAGAGAAAAGAGATTGAGAACCCTTATTATGGCCAGCTTCAGCCAACAGGGCAAATAACCCAGAGCAGGCCCCCGAGGTTCTCTCCATGGCCTACCACACCTTTATTCCTTAGAGAGCCAATGAGAGGACCAACCTCATGGTTTTCGTTCCTTGAAAAAGAAACTATCGCATAGCCCACCCCTGGCTTTGTAGATTTAAAATGAAGAAAAGATACCTTAGAGTCTAAAACACCAAGTCTGAAAATGTATGATCAAGCTCTACCTTGAAAAGAATGAAAGGAATGAAAGGAATGAGGAATGCTAAGGGGAAAATGGGAAGAGAAAAGAAAAAAGAGCAGAGAGAAGTGTGACATTGGGAAGGGCTGGCCTAATAGACTCAAAACTATTGAGAGAAATATTTACAAAATAGGGAACAGGAAACAGGGGCAGGGGCAGAGGTTGGGAGGTGGGGGAGAGGATGATTGGAGGCAAGGAGACAGGGACAGATACATCATGCCACACATAAGGAATAAATGCCTGAAGGAGGTAAGAGCTATGGCAAATCAGAGTATTATTTTATTCTGTGGCTATGGTTCTCAACCTGCCACACACTGGAATCACTTGAGGAACTTTACAAATACTGCTATCTGGACCCAAACCCAGATTCTGATTTCAGTGATCTAGGATGCTGGCCTGAGTATCAAAAATTTCTAATGCTCTCCAAATGACTCTAATAAGCAGCAAAGTGAATAACCATTGATCATGTGCTTTACAGTGTCACACCTGACTTCCACTTCCCCATAGGATGCAGTGGGTCATGGCAGAAGAATAATTCGTATCCAACCCAACATCTAGGAAAAGCTAAGTTACAAAAATGATGAAGTTCTTGAAAAACAAAATGATGAATTTGTCTTGAAAGCAAATTATTGTAATTATGAACATTTTTCAAAGACATCAGAGGGCTATAGAAGCAATAAGGACTAGGTCTATAGTTCTCCAAGTAGGATCCAGGGATACTTGAGTGCATCCTTTCAGAGCATCTGTGAGATCAAACTATTTTTATAATAATACTAAGACATTATTTACCTTTTTCACTCCCTTTCTCTCACAACCAAACTGCAGATTTCTCCAGAGGCTACAGGATGAGTAATATCATAACAGATTGAATATAGACACTAATGTAAGAATCCAGCAGTCTATGAAGCCAAATAGTTAAAATATTTGCAAAATTGTAAAAAAAAATCACTTCTCATTAAATTATTTTTATTTTCAAAAATGCAGTCAGTTTTCAAAAAATATTATTTGTGCCAATACATAAGGAGTTTAATATGAATTAGTAAATTTTTTTAAAGATTTTATTTATTTATTCATGAGAGACAGAGAGGGAGAGAGGCAGAGACATAGGCAGAGGGACAATCAGGCTTCATGCAGGGAACCTGATGCGGGACTTGATCCCAGGACTCCAGGATCACACCCTGAGCCGAAAGCAGACACTCAACCACTGAGCCACTCAGGCATCCCAAAATAGTAAATTTTTAAAGATTATTTGTTTTTTGTTTTTTGTAGTAGTCTCTACACCCAACATGGAGCTCAAATTCACAACCTCGAGATCAAGAGTCACAATGTTCCTCTGAATGAGCCAGCCAAATGCCCCTGAATTAGTAAATAGTTTTTAAATTTTCAGTTTTAACTTCTAACAAGGTAAATAGCAACATATTTCCCCTTTAAAAATGTTCCTTGAAGTCCTAAATAATTTTTAAGAGTGAAAGAGTCCCGAGACCAAAAAGTTTGAGAACCAGTGGACTAGATGAACTAAAAATCCAGAGAGAGGGGGAAAAGTCTTTCTAGGGGGAGTTCACAATTGTCAGTCATTTTCTTCCATGGAGGCTTTTGATGGTTCTGGGTGAGAGCTGATGCCTGGGTGTGGCCCAGGCAGTGGGACTCCACTGGGGCCCCGAGAAACCAGCCTAGCTTTTGTTGGTATTGTGGTACTAGTATGACAGATTGGAAATTGAGATGTCTCAAACATACATCCAGTTTTCTTCATTGAGCATTTATTGAGTTCTGGGGCTATTCAGGAGAACACTTAGCTAGGCCAAAGGGTGGAATAAGATCTTCAATAACTTTATAATGCTTAGGAAACAAAATACTGCATGAAGTAAGGGACCTTCCTCAAACACACTGATGGTCCTCCCCTTAAGATAGCTGCAAAATTTTGAAGCTGTGAGGAGCAGGGGGTCAAAGAGCTAAATTAAAATCCTCCAAGTGACAGACATGAATCTCTGACAATCTTTCAGGGATCAGGAGAAAGAAACTCACCAGCTCTCAAGAAAAAGGAAGGGACATGCCTGAGAAACTGGGACAAATGAGTGCTGGAGCAAGTCTTACTAAAACTACAACCCAGTTCCAACATGGCTCAATTTCTGATTGGCCTGCAATGATTAAGTCCTCACCCTACATACCTAATAGAAGAAGAGGGGAGAGCCTCTTTTTGATGAAGGATAAAATCACCTGGGGCCTCTATTATTATTTTATATACACTTTCCAGCATTTAATAACAATACAATAAATTACTAGACATGAGAAGAGGCAGGAAAATATAACCAATAATCAAGAGGAAAAATAGGCAGTCCAAAAAGTGATCCAAACGTTAGAGTTACCAGAAAAGGACTTTAAAATAACTATGATTGAAATCTTAAAGAAAATACAGAGAAGATGGACACAACAGATGGAAACATGAAAATTCTGGGCAGGAAACTAGAATCTACAAGAGAGTAAAATGAGCATTCTAGATCTGAAAAATGTAGTATCTGAGAATAGTATCCCACTGGATGGGTTAAACAGAGCAATGCTCACAGCAAGAATACAGGACTGGAGAATCAAAGATAAATCAATAGAAAATAACCAAATCAAAGCACAGACAGAAAAAAAAAAGACATAACTAAGCATAAGAGATGGGTGGACTCCAGTTAAAAGGTCTCATATGACTATTAGATTCCCAGAGGAGAGGAGAGAATGGAGCAGAAGCAATTTGTTAATATGAAAGAGAACGTGAATTCTGCAGCCAGTGGGCAAAATGCTCTGTATGTGTCGATTAGGTCAGATTGACTAATCATATTTAAATTTTTTACATCCTCACCAATATTTTTGGCTGCTTATTATTGACAGAGTTGTTTAAAACTCTCTAATTTTTATTATAAATGTGTCTATAACCCTTTTAGTTTCTTCAATTTTTGCTTTACGTATTTTAAATCTATATTGTTAGATGTATGCAAATCAAGTCCTGTTATACGTTACTGTTGGATTCACACATTTATCATTCTTGTCTCTAATAATACTTCCTGCTCTAAAGCTTGCTTTGTCTGATATTAATATAGCTACCCTTGCTTTATTTTATTCTGTGTTTGTATCATATACCTTTTCTCATCCTTTTACTTTTACACTTTTTGTATCCCTAAAGTGTGCCTCTTTAAACAGCACATATCTGGGTTTTATTTTTTATCCAATCCAACACTCTTTGCCTTTCAATTGTATTGTCTGGTCTGTTTGCATAAACCAAGTCTCAACACATTTGAAAGAACTAAAAACATTGACTATATGTTCTCTGGCCACAGCAAAATTAAATTAGAAATCAATGAGAAAGATAACCAGAGAAGCCCTCAAGTGTTTAAAAATTAGGCAACACACTTAAAATAACCATGGGCCCCCTCAAAAAAGTGCAATAGAAATTAGAAAATCTTTTACACTGAATGATAATGAAAATATGAAATACCAGAACTTAGTAAATGCAGCAGCTAACGCAGTGCTGAGCTGGAAATTTACAGCTCTAAATCCCAATGTTGGAAAAGATTAAAAATTTAAAATCAATAACCTCTTCTTCTACCTCAAGAAACTAGAAAAATAAGGGGCACCAAGCTGGCTCAGTTGGTGGAGCATGCAACTTTTGATCTCAGGGTCATGAATTTGAGTCCCAGGTTGGGTGTAGAGATTGCTTAAAAATAAAATCTTAAAAAAAAAAAAAAAAGGCTAGAAAAATAAGAGCAAGTTAAAAATTTTTTCAATGGGCATTCCACGTGGCTCAGCAGTTTAGCGTCTCCTCCTCTCCTTCCGATCCTGGAGACCCGGGATGGAGTCCCACGTTGGGCTCCCTGCATGAAGCCTGCTTCTCCCTCTGTCTGTGTCTCTCTGCCTCTCTCTCACTCTCTCTCTCTTTCATGAATAAACAAATAATTTTTTAAAATTTTTTTTCAAGGTTAAGATTTCTACACTGAAAACTATAAAACATTGCTGAGAGAAAATTTAAAAGACCTAAATAAGTGACAGGATAAACAACGCTCATGGATTGGAAGAACTGTTTGGTTAAAATGTCGATTTTCCCCCACATTAATCTATAGATTTAATGCAAAAACAATAAAAATCCCAGCAAGGCTTTTTGGCAGGGAATAGAGAAGAACAATAAAATGACAAGCTAATTATAAAAATGCAGGGGATCCCTGGGTGGCTCAGCAGTTTAGCGCTGCCTTCAGCCCAGGGCCTGGTCCTGGAGTCTGGGAATCGAGTCCCACATCTGGCTCCCTGCATGGAGCCTGCTTCTCCCTTTGCCCCTCTCTCTCTCTCTCTCTCTCTCTCTCTCTCTCTATGTCTCTCATGAATAAATAAATAAAATCTTTAAAAATAAAAATAAATTAAAATGCAAAGAACTTAGAAGAGCCAAGGCCATCTTGAAGAATAAAGCTGGAGAACTTACTAACAATATCAAGCCTTAGTAGAAGACAATGTGGTATATGGATAGACAAATGGACATAATAAAGTCTCTACCCGAAAAAAAAGAACCTTGACTTCTACCTTATATCATACACAAAAACACAAATATATAAAGAACTCTTACAAATCAATTATGAAGACAGACAACAATTTTTAAAATGAGATTCCCAAACAAAATGGTCAATAAATTTATGAAAAGGTGTTTCTTTTCATTAGTCGTTAGGAAAATGAATATTAAAATCACAATGAATACCACTAAATCCCTACCAGAATATGTAAAATTAAAAAGCCTAAATAAAAATACAAAGTTTTTAAGGTTGTAGCTCAACTAGAATGCTCACACATTGCTTGTGCTAGTATAGACTGGTCCAACCATTTTGGAAAACTGGCAGTTTCTAATAAAGCTAAATATTTAAATTCCCTATTATACATCCAATAGAAATAAGTGCTTATGCTCACCAAGAAACATGTGCAAGGAGGTTTATAGCAGTGTCATTCATAAAAGGAAAAAAAAAAAAGAACTGCAAACAACTCAAATGTCTACCAAAAGGAGAATAAATAGAGTATTCCCATACAATGAATTATTACTTAGCAATACAAATAAACCAACTACCACTACACACAGTAACATGGATGACTCTCACAGACATAATGCAAGTGAAAGAAACCAAGCATAAAGAAAAATACTGTATAATGCCATTTATGGGATCCCTGGGTGGCGCAGCGGTTTGGCGCCTGCCTTTGGCCCAGGGCGCGATCCTGGAGACTCGGGATCGAATCCCACGTCGGGCTCCCGGTGCATGGAGCCCGCTTCTCCCTCTGCCTGTGTCTCTGCCTCTCTCTCTCTCTCTGTGACTATCATGAATAAATAAATAAAATCTTTAAAAAAAAAAATGCCATTTATTTGAAGTTCAAAATCTGGTAAAACAAATCTGGTTTAGAGATTATAACCATAGTTCTCTTTGGGTGGAATATTGACAGGGGGCAGAGGGAAGCAAAAGTGAGCCTTCTGGGGTACTTAGAAGATATTCTGGGGGTGCCTGGGTGGCTCAGTCAGTTAAGTATCTGCCTTCAGCTTAGGTCATGATCTCAGGGTTCTGGGATCGAGCCCCATGTGGGGCTCCCTGCTCAGCAGGGAGTTTGCTTCTCCCTCTCCCTCTGCCGCATCTCCCCACTCAGACTCTCTCTCTCTCTCTCAAATAAATAAATAAATAATATCTTTTTAAAAAAAGATATTCGGTATCTTGATCTGGATGGTGGTTATACAGGCACATGCTTATGTGAAAGCTCTCCAGCTGTATATTTATGATTTGTACACGTTATGTAAATACTTCGATAAAAAAGGAACAAAATAACTGTTATCCCCTATTCTTTGAAAATCACAGTGACCATTTTTGGGGCAACTTTTCCACTACTCTTACTGGTAAGAGTTCAGTGACTCTTTCTTTTTTTAAGATTTTATTTATTTATTCATGAGAGACACAGAGAGAGAGACAGAGACATAGGCAGAGGGAAAAGCAGGCTCCCCACAAGGATCCTGATGCAGGACTCGATCCCAGGACACTGGGATCACACCCTGAGCAGATGCTCAACCACTAACCTACCCAGGTACCACTCCAATGACTCTCTCTCTCTCTTTTTTTTTTTTTTTTTCCCCAGCCTCCAGTTGACTCTTGAAGATATTCTTTGAGCCAGATTTCAAAGTCCTCACTCATGAAACTTCTAGCTAGTCTTCTGGCCCTAGCACTTTTCCCATCCTATCCCCCCCAACCCTGCCCCCTCCCTGGGCATCCAGGAATTTGTATACTCTCCTACCTGCTCCAACTCCTCCTCGGCGTATTTTTGGCGGCTCCTCTCATTCTCAGTGCCTTCTCGCAGCTCTTTCAGCCGCTGGGCTTCCTGCTTGGCAAGGTTGATCTCATCACGCAGCTTCTTCTCCAGATGTACCTTCTCCACCTCTACTGTGCGGTGCTCCTCTTGGGCCTTGTGCAGCCTGGGGGCGATGCAGGCAGGTGGAGAAGACCATACAGGGGGTGCCAGCCAATACACCACGAGTCGTGGCATCAAAGAGATCAATGAGGGCTCTGGCACTGAGAAATATTCTCCCTGTTTTGTTGGCTGACTCTGAGTTAGCTCAGGGCCAAAAGAAACCACTGTGGCTACCATGTTTCTTATGTTGGCCACCATTTTTGCTGCCAGTATTCAGGCTGTGTTCCTGGGTATCTGAATCCTTCCTCTGAGGTGTCTCATATACTAAGATCCTAACAACTACTATTTTACAGGGTATTTCCATGTGTCCTCCTTGCAGATAATAATATATCATTATCAGCCTAGTAGGACCAATCTGGATTTAAGACTTAGAAAGGGTAGAACTGAGACTAGAATTCCAATCTACAGGACTCTAGAGCCATAGTTATTCCTCATATCTCAAGCTATATGGAAGGTTCAGTAAATGTAGAACACCCTGCTAGCTAGCCCAAAGATCCAGAGAAGGCACAAAGGCTGAGATAGGACTGGGGCGGTAGCAGTGGGATAGTTAGGAAAGACAAAAAAGGAATCATTGAGTAGCAACTCTGAGAGTCCTAAGTACCTGTTCCCAGAAGCATAGAAAAATGAAATTCATGCCAAAAGGGCTGGGCAGGGCTTGGGACAGCCCCCTGCTGCCCCCAAGCCTGAGTTTCCATTCTAAGTATCTTTCATGGTGGGTAAGATATCAAGGGCTCAGTTATAATGAAAGTATACCCTTATACCCACCCACACATTCCCTGTTCACTGACAAAACCACCTAGCCTCCTTCTTTCCTCCCTTCCTTCCTCTACATATCTAGTTAATCAACTCTTTGATTCATCCATTCATTCAACAAGTACTCTTTTGAATGCCAAGCTCTAAGATGAGTGAGAAAACTGTCCCTGCCACTGAGGAGCTTACAGTCTAGTCCAACACAGACAAGTAAACAGATAACTATACACAGTGTGAGAAGTTCTAGAACAGAGAGATATGCAAGATGTTGGATGAGCCCAAAGGATGAAGTGATCAACTCTGCCTAAAAGGGGTCAGGGAAAATAAGAGTTTGCTAATCCCTCTGGAAGAAGGGAAGGACTTGGCCACTGACAGGTCTTCCTATCTTAGTAAGAAACACCAAGCAAATAGGGACCAGGGTAGGAGGTGAAAGGATGATGAAGAAAGCAGTGATCTATGGCTTAGACACGAGATGCAGAAGGATACGCTACAGAACACAAGGGATGCCCAGAAAAGAACACTGACCACTGAGCTAAAACAGAAGAGGCCGAACCAGAACTCAGCCTCTAAACCCTGCCAAGTCCAGATCTGTCAGTGGCTGAGGCCTCAGACGAGGTGGTGGGACAGGGAGAGATGAGGGGGAAAGCTCTGGGCTGTAAGTTTCCTGCTGACAATCTGCAGTCTTCCGCCCACTTTGTCCCGGGAGAGAAAGCGAGTCGAGCATCCTCGAGGTACACACCAGGTGGCGCTACAGGCATGGCTAAAACCGAATCAGAGGCGCCATTTCCTGCCCCCACTCCTCCCTCGAATAGTGTTCTTCTGAGACCCAACTGCCTGAAATTACACCATTAGGCATGCAGTTCTTCACTAAACAGCAGCCTCTTCAGGAAAGCCTCTGATCTGTCAGCCTTGTCCAGATAATAAGGAACTCCTTTAAAGTACAATCAAGAAACCTGACCAATGCTTATAGTCCTAACAAGATTTGGTAGAGATGAAGATCAATAAGTACTACTGGGAGCAGAAATGAGCAAACACATGCACAGTCAAGCCTTGCCCCACTCCATCTCCTCCACAGAAGACTGAGAATCGTGAAGGCAGCAGTCAACATGACAAGTAAATAAATGAGGCAGCCTGGCTGCCAGCCCTGGCTCCAAATAGCTGTGTGACTATGGACAAGTCTGTTCCTTATACCAGGCCTGTTTCTTCATTTCTAAATGGGAATCAAAGTCCTTGCCTCAAAGAATTATCTTGAAATCCAATGAAATCCTAACTGGAATGCATATGTAGCATTACATTTATTCACCCAAAGTATCAGGAACTCTGTTTAAAAAAAAAAAAAAAAAAAAAAAGCTGTGCAGTGGCGGGCAGCACAGACCCATTAGGGTAAGAAGGCCGAGGAGGAATGCATGTGGACTCTGGACATGGTCAGAGGAAGATTTGTGTATGCATGTGTGTGAGCCTGTCTCTGAGTGTGCACACACATTTGTTTCTCTAAGTGCCACAGTGGTCACGAAGCTCTGGAGGCCCTTGGGGAGCAGGGAGGGCCGGGAGCTTAGTTTTATCCCCAAACTTGGAATGTCTCCTGCCTAGATTCTTTGCCTTTGGAATGAAAACAGTACATGCTTTTCAGACAAATGAAGAATGGGGACTGCCCCGACAGCAACATTTAGCCCCATTTGGCAAGGGGCCGAGGAATAAGGAGCCCAGAAAATTAGCTACGAATCAGTTCAGAGATAAAACTCTGCTTGCCCTCTAGAAACTCAACCAATGGAAATGAATCTCATAGGGCTGCCTTTATTGAGACAGCTCCCTGTGGGTATCAAAATTCCTGGCTCACTACTTACTGCTATGTGACCCTAAGCAAAGCACTCACCCTTTCTGAGCCCTCATCTCCTCAACTCTACCCACCTACCTAACACAGTTGTATGATTAAAAAAATAATGCATTTAAGTAGTTAACAATACCTAGCTCACAAGAAATCCTTTCCCCAAAGAAAGAGTATCATTTAAAAGTCACAGAACAGGGCCAGATGTCATTTCCTTTTTACATAGATTCCTGCAAAGACTTCCCAACTGGAATCCCTAAGCTGCCAGAATAACTTTCTAAAAGACAGTCATGAAGTAGATCCCTCCTCTTCTCAAAAACAAAACAAAGCAACAAACTGATGATCTGCATTAACTCTATACTGCCTTTTGCATCTTACTAAAACTTCTCCATGTGAATCTTAAGGAGCCAGGGATCTGGCCTCATTCTCTATATATGCAACCTTAACTACCAAGAACCCCTTCCCCATCTTTCAAGGCTGCCCTCTGGAGTCTACATCCACTATCTCCTGCCTCTGTGCCTTTCCTGTTCTTAGATTCCTCATCCCATCGGCAGGCACCCAGTCACTGCACTGTTTGCATTCACTGCTCCTTCCTATGTGTGAGCTCCGTTGCCCCAGGAGCAGTCAATTCCTTATAATCCCCAGCACACCCCTGGTTTGTAAACCTCGGGAAGTACTTAGGTTAATTTACTGGCTGACATCTTCTTTTCATGGCTAGATCTATGGTAGTAGTATTTAAGCCAGTATTTAAACAGAATCCAACTATCAGAGCCAGAAGGCCATTAGCATTCTCCTAATTCAACCCCTTCCTGTTACTGATGAGGAAATAAGTCCCAGAAGGGGAAGGGGATTTACCCAAGTCACATAACAAGTGAGTACTTCTGAGATTTAGATTCCATACAATAAAAAATTAAGGACGCCTGGGTGGCTCAGCAGTTAAGCGTCTGCCTTTGGCTCAGGGCATGATCCCAGGATCTGGGATCGAGTCCCATATCAGGCTCCTTGCAGGAATCCTGCTTCTCCCTCTGCCTGTGTCTCTGTCTCTCTCTCTCTCTTATGCATAAATAAAATCTTTAGAAAAAAAGAAAAAATTAAAAGTATCAGGAAGACAGACTTGTGAGGTTTCCTTGGGGAACAGTGAAAAACAGTTAATTTGTCTATTTCTATGGGAAGGATGACACTTTGGATGCAGGAAGAAGGACAGAACGGGCAAGACATCCAATCAGGGAAGCTCAAGATCTCTGACAGAAAAAAAACTTTTACCCTGGGGAGAAATATTTGACTGCACAACAGCAATGGCAGGAACCTATGCCTGCAAAGCCATTATGGAAGTATGGCATAGCCCAGGCAGCCACTTAGGCCTGGTCTTGGGGGCAAGATGCCCCACAACCTGGGTGGAAACAGGAGGCTCCTGAGACTTGGCAGCACCATGGCTGTGGGGGAAGGGAAGGACCTTACCTTTCCTGGAGGTCATGCAGACTCTGCTCAGCTCGGTGTAACCCCTCCAGATCCTTCATCATCTTCTTCATGTGCTCCTTTGAGTAACGGTTCTGGATATAGGCAAACCAGCAGCCACCCACACCAATAACAATAGACACCACCAGCATGAAGTCCTTGAGGTGATTATGGCGGGTCACTGCCAAAGAGGAAGCCATGGTAAGTCAGGTTGTCCGCTGCAAACTTAGCTTTCAGACTCCACTGCATCCCCTCCTGCATGTAGCCTTCCCACTCCAGAGGAATTATTCTCTTCTTAGACACACACTTGCTACATACTAGTATAGTAAGCTCTCTGCCTACTTTGGAAAACATGAGAGGCCTAAGAGTGGTACAGGAAGCTTATTAAATCATACGACCCCAGTAACTTGTGCCTAATTGGGACATCCTAGCTACCCTAGCCTACAATGAGCCCACGCACCCACATGCAATGGCTTCTGTCTTATGGGCTAAGCAATGCTGGAGTGCTAGAGTACAGAGAAGGGGACAGTTGGTAAGAGTATAAAGCAATATCGCTAGAGCTTGAGGCCTGGTTGTGGGACTGAAGTTTCTGTAGGAGCTGGGTCTCCTGGACAACCTGGCTATTCTAGGTACGAGATGCAGAGCCCAGATCAGGTAAAGGTCTGCAAGTCATATCCGTGGAAAAGCATCTCTAGGCTGTGGCTCAATCCAGAGACCAAGTACAACAAGAGTAACATCAAGAGGTTGGAATATATAAGATACTGTACATGCCAGGAATCGAGGCGCAGATCTACCTCCAGAGAATGCCTGGAGGCAATCTGACAAAGTGTTGGTGGCTGGGGTTCAGAGCAAAACTGAAAAGCTGAACAAGGAACAACACCAGAAGCTAAGTACAAAAGCCATGTCCTGAGAACTGAGCCAACCAGCAGAGGGCCACTCCCAGAGCCTGCCATTGTTCCTCACCTACCAGATCTGGGCTCTGAGCCACAGCACAGGAGACCAGAAGAGACACAATAAGGAGAGTAGGGCCGCCACTGGGGCCCCTACCTGGGTTGTATTCAACTTCAGATAGAGAAGCCGTTGGCTCAAAGGAGCCCCAGATGTGGGAGTCAAGGAGGGGAGAAACAGGGAAAGACCTCCTGAGCACAGCAGGTTACCCTCAGGTTGAAGAAGGGGGAAGGGGACGGATGGAGAGAATCCCAGGGCCTGATAAGGACCAGGGGCTGAGGTGAATCCAAAAGGATCCAGGGGGAGCCACCAAGTCAAGGCAGGGCCTAGATGGCAGGAAGAGACACATGTGGCTGGAAACTGCATGAAGCTGAGGCCCAGTTGGACAAAAGGGTTATATTCATAGTTCCTGATTGAAAGCCGAGCAGCAGGACATGGGGACGGGTGTGGGATCAACGACAGATTAGCACATTCTATTTCCATCCAAGGGAGGGGAGTTACGAGCTCCGAGGTGGCAGCCCTGACTTCTCTATGTTCATGCCAAACTCTCACAGAGAAAACTGAGGGTCCCTTGGTGGCTGTCCTCTAGCATCCAGGTAGGCCAACCCTTCCAACCAGAGGCATGTCTTCACTCTCCTGTCCTTCAGGTCCCAAGAAGAGATGTGTCTGCAGCACAGTGAACCACCTTTCTTTCTGGAATACACCGGCCTCCTACACAGCTTCTACCAGAGGCTGGGGTGTTCTTCATCTCCCCTGTTTGTTGTGGTCTTTTAATCTAAGCTTCCCAAGGTTTCGCAACTCCAACACCCCCTTGACATTCCTACCAAAAGTCAGAGGTCTTCCTGTTCAAACAGCACCTGCCCCCTATTATCCCCAATACTCCAAAGTGCTGAAGGTGGGCATGTGGAGTGGGCGTCTATCTGTTCTATTCGCTCTCTATCCTACGTTGTCCAGATCAATGTGGGACAAGAGTCTATTATCTTCTCCAACTTCATATTTTCATCCAAGTCAGAAATACAAATCCTGAATGACCAGGGCCACGGATAGGATTTGATAGTCATCCCCCTCCTCTAAGGCAATACTCTTGCACCTATCAGTACCCTCTGGATCTCTTCAACCAGTTTTAACTCCACTTAAATATACAAGCATCTACTCCACACACCCTTGTCAAATTCATGGCTAGAGCTCAAAGATACTGCCTGTCCCATCTCATGAGCTTCCAAGCTTGGCAGGAAGAAAATGAGCCTAATTTAGCTGATTGATTCTGTGGCCCCTAGTGATCATCACATGTCTGTGTACCAGTGCCTAGCACAGCGCTGGTCAGCTCATGGACAGATTCAGTAAATATTTGTGGAATTCAATCTTTACTGATAAGTATGATTGTCTCCGTCTCCTTAACCCACACAGGAAAGGAAAGGAAATACAGAAGATATATAATCTATCAGGCAAGGTGCTTATATCCACCAGTTTGGATTCTCACACCAACTCTAGAAGGCAGGGTATTTGTATTCCCACTCTAGAGACCAGAACACCAAGACTCCATAGGAGCACTGCCTTGCTGGAGTTCATGAAAAGTGACAGAGCTGAGATTCAGATCCAGACTTGCCTGATCACATGGTCTTTCTGCTACACCCCACACTCTCATTACAACTTTCCTACTTGTGTAGACGGACTTCTGCTTTATTACATGCAAACATCACTCACCACAGAGACGATCCCTGTAGCCTGAGTGTGGCTGTAAGAGTTCCAAAACCTGAGTTTTTCTCCCAAAGAACATCCTGGGAGCTGACTGTGGCATTGCCATCAGGACAGTGAATACCTGAAGGCCAAATGCCAGGCCTTTATGGTTAAACAGAAGGCCTCATGTAGACATATTCTTGTGCCATGGAAAGAAGCATCCTACACTGAGTCTTAGGGAGTCCGGGTTCTATGCTTGTCTCTGCCCCATCCGGATCTCTGCTTCCTCAGCCCTAAAATCCATTGTCACACAATTACTAACGAGATCAAGTGCATAGTTATGAATGAGAGTGCTCTGAGGTGTTCTGGAAATCTTCAGATGGACATTTCCAGTAGGTAATTAAGAGGAGAAGTTTAACACTGGAAGAAGATGTGAGAAATATCAGGTCCCCTCAGTGGAGCCTTGGATTGAACCCCATAGTCCCCAGGGAATCTGCGACGTTAATTTTATGTGTTAACTTGACTGGGCTAAGGGATGCCAAGAGAGCTTTCTGGGTGTGTCTGTGAGGTTTCTTTAATAATAGATTAGTATTTCTATCAGTAGACTGAGTAAAGGAGACTGTCTTCACTAATGTGTGTGTCATTCAATCATCCTCAGGCCACTGAGAGCCTGGATTGAACCAGAAGGTGGAGGAAGGATGAATTTGCTCTCTCAGCTTCAGTTGAGACATCTGTCTTCTTCTGCCCTCTTACATTAGCACTCCTAGTTGTTGAGTCTTTGGACTCACACTGGGACTTATGGCACCAGCCACCTGATTCTCTGGCCTTTGGGCTTGGACTTACATCATCAACTCTCCTGGTTCTCAGGCCTCTATATTCAGACTGAATAGTACCACTGGCTTTCCTAGTTCTCTGGGTACAGATGGCATATCATGGAACTTCCTGGCCTCCATAATCACATGAGCCAATTTCTATAATAAATCTCCTCTTCTCTCTCTCTCTCTCTCTCTCTCTCTTTTCCAGATTAGGTTTCTCTGGAGAACCTTAACATAGAATCTATAAACTGTTATACCAGAAAAAGAGGGGAAATGGGAGAGTCTAGTCCCTGCTTTACTAATGATGTACTTCTCCCCATTATAATTTCATTCCCATTCTTCACTTCCTACCACCTTCCCAGTCCCATACAGGCTACAGAGATATTTCCATTCCTTCTCTTCTAACTAGGATTCCCTGACCAACCCACTCTTTGGACAGGTAAACATGGGATATCTACTGCTATCTCAAGGACTCCTCTGTGTGTTTTTCAACTTTCATGGTGATCGCCTTCTGATAGTCTGTGAGTTCCTTGGGACCGGGGCACAAGACTTATTTCTCTCCAAAGACTCCTACTTAGCACAGAGCCTGACCAGAGCAGATACTCAGCAAAGGTGGAAAGGAAAGAAAAAGGGAAGAAAGAAGGCAGATTTTAGCAGGAAAGAGGGTATAATAAAAAGTTCATGTGAAAGGACAAGGAGAGTATGACTAGCTGTCCTGCACAGCCTCTACAAGAGCTCAGCTCTCAGAACCCACCCCCTACCCAGCAAGCACAGCCAGGGCAGATGGACCCTGGAGCTTTCATGAGAACAGGTGTGGCTGGCTAGGTGAGGAGAGCTAACCCAGGGAAGCTGGCTAGGACCTGGGGAGCCAGAGGGTGGCAAGATTCCCAGCCTGAGTGCTACAAATAGATTTTAGCAAAATGAGGTCAATTGTTAATACAATCAGGCCTTAGGCAAGGGAGGAGGATATAAACAAATGAGATGCTATCATGTTAAGAGATTCAAGAGTAATCAGGTGAGAATTTTTAGGGTACAGTTAGCGCTGAGAAAGTGAGCCTCCAATCATTATTGCTTTCTAGAATCCCCTCTCCTCATCTATTCCCTACACCTTCTCCACTGCCCACAATACCCTGCCCCTGGCAGATAAACCTATCCATCCTTACTGCCAAACTATGTGCTAGGAATTTCTTTTGTCATTTACATAGCCTACTGTGCTAAGGTCTATGATGAACCTATGAGAACATTCTTAGACCCTCTTGTTTTCTGGTTATAGTCCAAAAAGTGCTTTGGCTGACTCACCAGTTCACAGAAGACACTCCATAGTGTTCTTCCCACAACCAAGCTGGGCCAGACTCTTCTCCCATCTCCCCTGTCCTATAGCTCTGTAGAGGCCCAGCCTCCTTCTGTAAAACTTCTAGCATATATTTCCTGACACCTACTTATTGCTGGGCCATATGCTGAGTTATGACAACAGATGAACAAAGCTGTTTCTACCCTCAAGGACTTCCCAGTTTAAAGGGTAACAGGAAAACAGATTATTTCTAAAAAGGGGGAGTGGGGAGTACAAAGGGCTATAGGATCCCAGAAGAAAATAAGAGGGAGGGTTGAACATGCCTGGGAAGAGTCTAGAAGGGCATTCTGGAGAAGGCTTGAAACGTGCATTGAAAAAAAGAAAAAGAGGGTAAGGATAGGGCTGACAGAGAAGAAAACAAGCTTTGCTGGAGAGGAGCCACTCCTGCTTCCAGGAGCCTTCTCCCCATTATCTGAGCTGCTGAAGAAGGAAGACAAGGTGTAGGCTTGCTGTCTTCTCCACAACCCACCCCCCTCTCACCCCAACAACTGCTCTGCAGGCCTCTCTCTACAGTCTTCTCAATATCCCTGCTGAAAGCTCAAAGGCAGCTCTAGCCCCTAGCCCAGGATTAACCACAGTAGGCACAAGCTAAAAACCGTAGTGACCATTTATTTATTTAGGGGAAATTAGGACATAGGGAACCTGAGGAATGTACCCAACGTCACAAAACCATTGAACGATAGAGCGAGTTTTGATTTCAAATTGAAATTCTATCTTGCTAGCTGTACCAGAAGTGGAGGACAGGACAATGTAATACAGAGAGCAATGAAACAGAAGTCACAAACTGGGTCTGAATGACCTCTAAGAACTCACTTCATCGAGCAGCCCCGGTGGCACAGCCGTTTAGCGCCACCTGCAGCCTAGGGCATGATCCTAGAGATCCTGGATTGAGTCCCATGTCAGGCTCCCTGCATGGAGCCTGCTTCTCCCTCTGCCTGTGTCTCTGCCTCTCTCTCTCTCTCTCTCTCTCTCTCTGTATGTCTCTATGAATAAATAATCTTTAAAAAAATAAAAATAAAAAAATTATTAAAAAAAAAGAAAGAACTCACTTCATCTCCTGAGCCTCCATTTCTCTGAGAAATTACCTGCAGAGGAGGAAAAGCCCCCTCAATGAATGAGCAGATGCCTCCACTGCAAGCTGCCTTGGGACTTAGCGTGTCAGAGCACACCTAACACCTGCCCCTGGCACTGTTAGGAGAGCCCCAGATAGATACGCAAGCCTAGAGCCAACTCTGCCGGTGGAGAAGACCGTAAAAGGCCAGGTGCTGCTCTGCAGTTCTGGTGGGAGGGCTGAGATGCCTTTGACTGTCAGAAAATAGGCCCTGAGGCGCTCCATTGCCTAGCCAGTCTGATCCTTCTTCCCCATCCCCAAGTTCTGAGGCTGCTGTGGACAGATGGACCCTGATCACTCAGCAGTGATCTGTAGCCTTCCTGGCTACAGCACAACAAACTTTTGATCTGAGATTTCTCAAGCTTTGACTGATGGCAGATTTTCACTAAGGCTGGGCAAGGTAGTCATGGCTGGCAGCTAGCTGAACCTGGTCCAGGTTCTCTGGGGTGTTTATCTA
The DNA here is from genome assembly GCF_048164855.1 of Canis lupus baileyi. Classification (NCBI taxonomy): domain Eukaryota; kingdom Metazoa; phylum Chordata; class Mammalia; order Carnivora; family Canidae; genus Canis; species Canis lupus. Next base: position 25,159,446 of record NC_132860.1, read on the forward strand.
CTACCTGCCTTCTGGTGAGCCCAAAGAACCACAGGCTCAAGAACTCATCCTAGGTGTGGAATCAGGTCTGCAGCACCGGCCATCACTCTAAGTCCTGCATGCGTGTTGGGCAGGGAACAGCAGTGAAGTAGGGATTTTAGCCCATGCTCAGCTGGGAAAACAGAGCTGGAGGGACATAGATCAAGGGATTCTTTGCAGTTACCCACCACACTGGGCTCCATCCTTGTAGAAGTCTCCTGGCAAAGAGCTTCCTAGTATTTTCCTCAGATTCCATCTGGCAATTTTCAAAAATTTTCTTTAACAAGCCATCAGGAAAATAGAAAAATAGTATTTGCCATCAGAACAGGTGTGGGATTCCAAAACCTTCACCCCCAGGAGTACACTGAACTCTATCAGTGAATGAGGGAGCCAGTAAGAGCCTTAATGACCAAGCCCATCTTACAAATAAGGAAACCTAAAGCTAGGTAGAACTGAATTGCCAAAGGTTACTCAATAAGGCAAGGGCCAAGCACCGATTCCTAAAAGTACAGATTACAGACAGCAGAAGGAACAGGCTTCTTGTTTTTTATCCTTTTACCAGGACCCTTATCAATCAAAGGGTTTCCTTTCAAAACCTAGGGAATGTTCACCTGAAATGAATCAAAGATCCTTAGCTCAATTGTTTCATTATACAGATCAAAAAACACATCCTGAGAAAAGTGACCTATCCAAGGTCACACAGTGAGTGGAAATTTGGAAGAGACCCAGGTACTTTACTTTCCTAAATTTTATAAGTTCTCTAAATGGAAGTCTAAGAGTTACAAAAACTCAAGCTCCACATGTTTTATTATTATTAAGATATAATTCATCTACCCTAAAATTCACTCTCTTTAAAATGTACAATTTAGGGGTAGCTAAATCATCTGAGTGACTCAGATGATTAAGCACCCGACTCCTGGTTTCACTCAGGTCATGATCTCAAGGTCCTGGGATCAAGCCCAGGTTTGAGCTCCACACTCAGCATGGAGTCTGCTTGAGATTCTGTATGTCCCTCTGCCCCTCCCCCAACTCATGCATTCTCTCTAAAAATAAAAAATCTTTGAAGAAAATAAAAATTGGTGCATCCAGGTGGCTCAGCTGATTAAGCGTCTGCCTTCAGCTCCAGCCATGATCCTGGGGTACTGGGACTGAGCCCTGCTTTGGGCTCCCTGCTCAGCGGGGAGTGTGATTTTCCCTCTCCCTTTGCCTACTGCCCACCCCCTACCCCACCCCACCCCCGCTTGTGATTGCACTCTCTCTCAAATAAATAAATCTAATTAAAAATAAAATGTACAATTTAGTGGTTTTATATTTACAAGGTTGTGCAACCAGCAGCACGATTTTAAAACATTATCATTACCCCAAAACAAAATCCTATACCCACTAGCAGTCACTCCCCATTTCTCACTTTCTCCAGGCTCTGCCAGCCACCAATCTGTATTCTATCTTTATGGATGTATCTATTCTGGATACTTCATATAAATGGAATCACACAATAGGTAACCTTTTATGTCACTCAGCACACTCTCCAGGTTCTGTAGCATGTATTAGAACTTCATTCCTTTCTGTGGCTGGATAATGGTCCACTATATTTATATATTCACATTTATTTAGTCATTTGTCCACCTATGGACATTTTGGTTATCTCCACCTTTTGACTACAGTGAACGGTGCTGCTATGAATATGTGTACATGTACTTGTTTGAATGCTTGTTTTCAATTCCTTGGGCATACTCCTAGGCCTGGAATTCCTGGGTTATATGGTTACTCTATATGGTAACTTTTTGAGGAACAATCACACTGTTTTCCACAGTAGCTGAATCATCTTACATTATCATTATCATTAGAAACATATGAGGATTCTAATCTGTCCACACCCTTGTCAATACTGGTTATTTTCCATTTTTTGTTGCTTTGTTTTTGTTTTTAAGGTACCTAACCTAGTGGGTGTGAAGTGTCTTCTTAGCTCTAGTACCTCTGTTCGGCCTATCTCAGAAACATTGTTCTCAGCTGACCAGCAGTCAGCTGACCTCTGACTTCCCATAAGTAAGGTCACATATAATCTACAGGATATTTGAAAGGAGCCTAGGAGAAAATACCCCTCCCCATCCTGGTATGAGTCTAACCTACTACATTAGGGCCCCTCTTGCTGACTCTGACGCCCTGGGCCCATCGCTCTGCACCTAGGATTCTGTCTCCCATGTTTTCCAACCCTGGCTGATCTTTCTGGTAGAATCATTGCCTATTTTAACCTACAGTTTCTAATGCACCCTTTCAGATATGATAAATCCTATTTTAATACAGATAACAGTCTGATAGTATGTCTCAGAAGACTTTCAGGCTGCTAAAGGCCTCCTCTTCCTGGCAGGCAAAAGAATAGAGCCTCTGCAGAAGTAGACGAGCTTTGACTGCTGGGTTTGATTCTTCTGATGCACGTGTTCTTGCTGGTGTATACAAAGAGAGGGGCGTAAGCTGTTCATAGGAACAGTCTGATAAAGCTCCTTTCCATCTTTTAAAACTCAGCTCAAGAATGATCTTCTCCATAAAGCTTGCTGGACTCTGAAAATTCATCCCTACTTGGGTGCTCCCAGATGAACTCTGTTAAGACTTCCATGATAGCTAGGACACTGTATTTGTTGGTCATTTACTCTATTGTTGACAGGCCTATCTCCATTTAAATGGAACTTCATGGGATCCCTGGGTGGCGCAGCGGTTTGGCGCCTGCCTTTGTCCCAGGATCGAATCCCACATCAGGCTCCCGGTGCATGGAGCCTGCTTCTCCCTCTGCCTATGTCTCTGCCTCACTCTCTCTCTCTCTCTCTCTCTGTGACTATCATAAATAAATAAAAATTTAAAAAAAATTTAAAAAAATATATAATAAATGGAACTTCATGAGAGCAAGGACCCTGTCATTCATATGGGTATACAGTAGTAGCTCAATAAATGTTAGTGAATGAAAGGCCTTTGCTCAGTACAGACAGTGAGCCTCATATAAAGGCTAGAGGCATTCATTGTGTCCTTTATTCAAAATTTGTAAATGAATGGTAAGCAAAAATGTGTCCTAAGACCAAAAAGAAAGAAATAAAAACAAGCAAGCAAGAGAAGAGAAAAGAAAAAGAAAAAGAGTCTTCTCCCATGTTGCTTTGTTTCACATTTTCAAAAGATACAGACCTTCTAGAAAAGGCAAAACTATGGGAAAGGAAAAAAGACCAGTGGATGTCAGGAGTTGAGGAGTAGGGAGGGATACATAAGTAGGACACAGAGGATCTAGAGGGCAGGGAAACAGTCCTATATGATACTGTAATGTTGGTGGATACATGTCATTATACATTTGTACAAACCCACAGACTGCAACACCAACAGTCAACTCCAATGTAAACTGTGGACTCTGAGTGATGATGATGTGTCAGTGTTCATTAATTATTGCAAATGTACCACTCTGATGGGGGCTGCTAACCATGGGGAAGGCTATGCATGTATGGGGGCAAGGGCATATATTAAAAAAAAAATTGTGTATCTTCACTCAATTTTATGCAAACCTAGAAATATTCTTAAAGTTTATTAAAATTAGAAAAAAAAAAGTACAGGTCCATCTACTTCTATTGAGACATCAGCTTGGGCACGTGCCAAGTCAAATGCATGGATGGGAAAATGTTCTACAGCCTCTGATCTTGCTGCCAGCTGCTTCTCTGGACTAGTTCTTGGTTCTATAACATTCTGCTGCTGGCATCCTCAACCAATGCCAGTGGCTCCCAACGGGCAGGAAGTGGGCCCAAAGAGCCTGCTTGGTGAAGGCTAATTTTCTAAGAAATCTTACCACTTTTGTTCCCCCTGAGTTCACTTAGAATAAGAGAAAGGATGGCAGGGTTGGCCATTCCCACCTTGGAGATCTCCAGGAATTAAACTACTCTCAAGTAACCCCTGGTGGAAAAAATTACTCCTTCCTTAGGCCTGAGTGTGTCTCTATGATTCCATGGAAGCCCACTCAGTCCTCTCTCTTGACTATCCAAGAACACAAGAATATTCAGCATCAGTTTATACGCTCTGCATGTCCACAGTAAAAGCAAAGAACAGCTAAATGGCATTCAGACCCTATGGGTTACCTGTTATCCCTGAGCATACCATTCATATTTTAGCCTTTGTATTCTTGCTCCCATTCTTTCTTCCACCTAAAATGTTCTCGCCTGCCTCCTGCATGGAATAAAGCCCTACCTATCCTTTTTTTTTTTTTTTTTTTTAATTTATGATAGTCACACAGAGAGAGAGAGGCAGAGACATAGGCAGAGGGAGAAGCAGGCTCCATGCACTGGGAGCCCGACGTGGGATTCGATCCCGGGTCTCCAGGATCGCGCCCTGGGCCAAAGGCAGGCGCCAAACTGCTGCGCCACCCAGGGATCCCAAGCCCTACCTATCCTTATAGGCAGAGGTCACATGCCCCCTCTTCCATAGGATACCTTCCCTAATCCTCCCTCTGGACCTCAGAAGCAGTGTGTACCCCTCTGGAACATTCACTGTATCCCTTCAGGGCAGAATAGATCTTCATCCAGATCTTCCTATAGGGTCCAGCATAGCACTGGCACAAAGCAGGTATTTTCTTAATGTATCTAATGAATGGACCGTGATATCTGGCTGGATTAAAATATAAAACTATTTGAAATCTCTGATTTTCATTTCTCAGTGGAAAGAGTGGAGATGTTGCCTTGCAGGTATGCCTAGGTGACCCAGGCCCTCGACCTAGCCACCCCAACAGCCTTAGGTTCCATGGCACATCAGCAGCCCTTCTCTCCACAGGACTCACAGAGAGGAGGCCCGAACAGCACTGTGTCCAGGGCCTTCAGCTGCAGCTTCTGCCGATGGCTCCGGTCTGTCATCTTCAGCACAGTCCCTGTCATGGTGGTGTTGGTCACAGCAAGCCTGTTGAAGCAAAGAGTAGGGACTCAAGTTTCCCACCAGTGAAACCAGGTAGGAGATACTGGTAGGATTACCCACCTCCCCCCCAGAACACTTCCATGACTTCTAGCTCTTGGTGATAGCTCCCCTCTGTGCTCTACAACACAGAGTCTATACCAGCGGTTTTCACCACGGAGTAAGGAAGGACACATCACATTTACCGAGAATATGTTCACCCTTATCATCATCATACATCATCTCCTCAGAACCCTACTCTCTGAGGATTATCCCTCTGTGACCATTCCCACACCCAAGTGTAAATTTTCTGTTGTGTTTCTCCTGCAAGGGATTATCCACCATATACCTGTCCCCACACTCTCACCATTTGTAAATGCATTCCCCTGCCCAACCCAGGTCAAAACATCATGCCACATGACCCAATGATTCTGAGGGCCTCAATTCCTAAACCACTGCCATTAAGTATAAACCTACCGATGACAAACACTGCATTAGTCTTGTTACCTTGTATTTGAGTGCAATTTACTCCCAGATTATTGTAATTTTTTATGACCTTCAACATACTATTCATGATAACTCTAATAAGAGAGGACTTGTAAACAAGAAAATAACCCAGGAAAAACTGGACTTTGTTTTTTTCCACTAGAACACAGTGGGTATAGGAGGAGATGGGTGTAAGATATGAAAGGTTATCAATCCACTGGTCTGGGTCCCATACATGAGCATTTACCATTATCCTACTCCATAAAGTTAGTGCTCTTTGCTGATGCATAGCTTTGTCTCCTTGGGTAGAAAAGAGGCTTCTGACATAGTGGTGTGCGATTTATACTCCTGCCTGGGCATGCAGGAGCAGCTACTTCCTTCTCTAGCCCTAGGAAGCAACGAAGCCTACCTAATTTAAGAGAAGCAGTGAGACACTGTGATGGGGGATAAGGGGCAGGAGAGCTAACTTCTGGTCCCAAATGAGTCAGCAACTCACTTGTCTGATCTCTCCTCTAGGGCCGCATTTTCCTTCTGTGTAAATTTATGTAAAATCAGACACTTCCTACAAGCCTGAGAGTCCTTGGGGTTCCTCTTTAGAGAGAACATTTCTACCAGGTGTACTGGCCTTCATCTAACTGATCAAAATAAGTGTCATCTTTTCCACAGTCCATTCATCAAAGAAAACTATGAACTGGAATATTATCTATTTCTGAGCAATGAGAGAAATGAGAAAGGAGCTAACATTTACTAAGCAACACCTGTGTATCTTGCACTGTTCTGACACTTCACATACAAAACCTCATTTAGTCCTCTGACTTTAAGAACACAGTTCTCTCATTAGCTTCTTCAGAGATTAAAAAAAAAAAAAAAAACTGAGACTTAGGGGCACTGGGTGGCTCAGTGGTTGACCGTCTGCCTTTGGCTCAGGTTGTGATCCCAGGGTCCTGGGATCGAGTCCCATATCAGGCTCCCTACAGGGAGCCTGCCTCTCTTTGCCTGTATCTCTGCCTTTCTCTGTGCATCTCTCATGAATAAAATACATAAATTCTTTTTAAAGAAAGAAAACTGAGACTTAGAGTTGAGTAATTTGCCCAAAGTCACACAGCAAGTAAGCGGCAAAGGCAGGAAATGAATTCAGATCTTCCAGATTCTTCCCATTATACCATGCTGCCTAGTGGTGGGCTGAGAACCATTGCCACTTCATCTCACACTCCATGCACTGAAGGCTCCTGCTGCCACTAAGGTGCCACAGCATGGCTTCCTCTACCCTTCTGCCTGGCCTGGCTGGGTCTGGCCTTGGATCTAATCCTAGCTACAAGAAGGCTAAGTGAGCCCATGACCTGATAACTGACTTCTTATCCTATGTTTTAAGTTTTAATCTAAGCCAGAGCTATCCCTTAAGATGGAAGTGGCCAGGAATCCACAAGGCAATACTGCTATTTCCATGGGTAATGAGAAAGAAACCTAAATCCTGGAGCTTCATGGTCAGTCATCTATTTAATTACCTGTCTCTTTCATTAAACATGGAATTCCTCAAGGTAGCTGGAGTCTAATGCATTTCTTTGTCCTCAAGGCACAGGACAGAACCCTGCCCTGGAATAGGTGACTGGCAAAGTTTTGTTAAAGAGAACTACCCTGAATACTTCCAGGAAGCTTATCTTCAACTACATGGGGCATGAGGAAGATACAGTGGAAAAATCAGGGCACTTAGTACGAGGTAGATCTGGGATCAAATCCCAGCTCTGCCACTTACCATTTGGATAAGTCAAAATATCTGAAGTTCAGTTTGCTCACCCAAAAGGTGGGGTAGTTAATTCCTTCCTCCCAGAATTGTGAGAAAGGATTCTATAAGAAGATGTACCAACATCAAGATTATTACTCTCTCCAGAATAGGGAGAAGCTGTGAAGAGAAGGCTGCAAGCAGCAGAGGAGGGAAGAGCCAGCAACTAGGCCTGGACAGCAGTGTCCGGTAACTCAGGGGCTGGAGGCTGCAATGTGTGGGCATTCCAACAGCTCCACCTTTCCCCTTTCCCCTTTGCTGAAGCTCACAACCAGATGCACCTACGCAGTAAGATGACAGATTATACATAATCAGCACTTACCAGACAGTGAGCCCTTTGAGGGCAAGGGCAGGCTGTTGTCATCTTTATCCCCAGCACCCAGCACAAGTGCTTGGCACAGAGCAGGTACCCAGTAAATATTTGTCAAATGAATAAGTAAATGGATTAATGACTGAATGACACATGGCACTAGTTTGACATAACAAGAAGCCCACGCAGTCCTCTATCCCTTCCCCTCTCCCACCGCAGGCCCTGGCATACTGTGCCTGTGAAGGAGGCAGAGTCAGGGCACCACAGCCCTTGAAAGAGTCACTCCAGAGAGGAGGCTGGGGCCGAGGGAGTCAGACCCACCTCATACCACTTCTTTAGAGCAGATATACTGCATGTGGATAATTCAGGGGAGGCTAACAGAGCCCTGAGGCTCCTGGGCAATAGAAGAGGCAGCTGCTGGGGGAACAGCAAAGAAGAAAGGCTTTGAAGTCTACCCAGATCGAGGTTCAAATCAGTTTTGCTTCTAACCAGCCAACTTGGAAAAGTTACTTAGCTGTTTCTGCCATCTATATTCAATAATACCTACCTTACAGGATTGATGTAAGAATTAAATGGGATACTGCATACAAAATGTTGAATATGAGTGCCTGCCATGTACTAAGCATTCGATAAATGACAGCTATTAGTACTATTCCCAGGCTCAACAGAAATACTAAATAAGAGAATGGATGTCAAGTGACAGTCATGCTTTATAGCAAGTGCACAACAGATGTGAGAAGAGTAGAAGTCTACAGATTGTCCTGAAAGTAGAACCTCACTTAACTGACCAGAGCAACCTGAAAGTAGGCTAACCCCAGCCTATTCCCTGCCCCCCTCCCCAAGTGAGAGAATCCAGTCTCCTCCTGACCTTGGCATGGCATGGCCACTGAGCTGCAGCTTCCGGAAGGTCTCCTCATATTGAGGCAGCTCCACATACGTGATCAGCCACTGCACCACCTCATCCACGGTCCAATTGTACACTGTGGGAAGAGACAAGCAAAGCCTTGACTCCAGAATGCAAGCACTACTGCAATTTACCATCATAGTCACATTGGCCTTCTCATTGCCTACCTACTTATGTGTTTACCATCTCCCTCTCTCACAAAATCCTAAGTATGAAAGGAGTACATATTGTACTTTTTATTTGGCCTATAGGGGATGGACTTGCTCTTCCACTATTCCAGTATTTGGGATGAAATAATCCTGAACTATAATATAATAGTGATAATAGGGATGCCTGGGTGGCTCAGCGGTTAAGCATCTGCCTCCAACTCAGAGCGTGATCCTGGAGTCCTGGGATCGAGTCCCACATTGAGCTCCCTGCATGGAGCCGGATTCTCCCTCTGCCTATGTCTCTGCCTTTCTCTCTGTGTCTCTCATGAATAAATAATATCTTTAAAAAAAATAAAGAAATGTTTAATAGCGATAATAATAAATACCATCCTTTACATGGCACTTACTATATAATAGGTACTGTTCTAGGCACCTCATATATATTAACTCATTAATCTTCCTAACTACCAAGTGAAAGATAGGCCCCATTTCATCCGTATTTTACAGATGAAGAAATTGAGGCACAAAAATATTATATAACTTCTCCGGGGATCCCTGGGTGGCGCAGCGGTTTAGCGCCTGCCTTTGGCCCAGGGCACAATCCTGGAGACCCAGGATCGAATCCCACGTCAGGCTCCTGGTGCATGAAGCCTGCTTCTCCCTCTGCCTATGTCTCTGCCTCTCTCTCTCACTGTGTGCCTATCATAAATAAATAAAATTAAAAAAAAAAAAAATTCTCCGAAGCCGCCCAGCTAGGAATTGGTAAAGCAAATGTCTGGACGCAAGCAGTGTGGCTCCATACCCTTGCTCTAAACCATTATATACTCTTGTGAACTCTCTCTCTCACTCTCTCTCTCTCTCTCTCTTTCTCTATTTGATTGATGGATGGATGGATGGATGGATGGATGGATGAGTGACATTCAGGATATGTGTATTAGATGACACCCACTCATACCAGCATGCTGAACTTAAAAAGCCCGGGAACAACGGAGTGTCAGCAAAAAGATACCATTTTATTGGATTTGAAACTTGCTTTTATTTAATGTATAAATCCATTTTTGTTTATATTTGTATACAAATTTTATATAGCAACTTAAACCTCATTTTATGTTTATACACATTTAAATAATTATTATAATAAGAACAATTCAAGTCAGCATCATAGGTCCAAGATAAATTATTTCCCTTAAAAGGAATTTGTACATTCCTCAAGTTTGAAAACCACTGCTGTGAGTAGCAAGAAGCCAAAAAGTTCTGGAGCAGAATGAGATGGTGAGATATGTCACTCTCCTCTCTTAAGGTCCATGTCTTTTCCAAAAACTGCCTTTCATCCGAATGCTGTCCAATTTCCTCTAAGTCAGACAACATTGAAGACATGGACTATGTCCTATTCATTGTTACCCAGCCCACTATCTCTAAATAGAGCCACTCTGAGGTGTCTGTATGGCTCATTTGGTTAGGCGTCCAACTCTTGATTTCGGCTCAGGTCATGTTCTCAGGGTTCTGAGATCAAGCCCCATGTCACCGGGCTCTGTCGGCCATTGGGAGTTTGCTTGAAGATTCTCACTTTCTCTTTCCTCTGCTCCTCCCCCTCTCCCCTGCACTCTCTTTCTCTCTCTCTAAAATAAACCAATCAATCTTTTGAAAAAATACAATAAAACAGAGCTTCTTATATAGTAGTATCCATAAGAATTTACTCAAAGAATAACTACCCCCACATGAAGAGCTCCAGAAACGTTCTGATTGGGGGCTCCCAAACAAACAACAATCTCCTTAAACAAAGACATTCCTTCAATAAGCACACCTCAGATGTTGGGCTGTTTCTGCCCCTCTCACATAGGCTGAAGAAGTTGGAAGGCTGGACCCACCCCTTCATTCTCCTACTCCCCCTACAGTGAGGCCCAGCAAGGGGTGCAAAGCAGGCACTCAACTCGGACATCCTGCGTGAAACAAGGTCGAAGGTAAATATGCTCCAATCTCATAATGTCCAAGAGGCTACCAGAGCTCAAGAGGGAAGTTCTGAAGCTGGGAGACTTCGCAGGTGCCTTAAACTATCTGCAGAGACACACAGGAGGGTGAAGGGGAAGGGGTCTGGGGAGGAAGTGAGGCAGATCTAGTGTACTTAGACTGCATCCCAGAAGACAAGATCCCAGAGGCTTAGACATTGCTTGGTTAAATTTCTAATTCCCAGACTAGAAAATACTGAAAGAAGAGAGAAATTAATTTCCAACAGCTATGTTCAAATCCTAGGGTTTGGGGAAGGAGGCATGATAGAGCAGGGTTAGAAAAGTAGGACATGTTAACCTTTTATTCCGGAGAAGAAACATATATGCCTTTGTACACATTCGTAGGCTCATTTACCACACTCCGGAATGTCAGGTAATGAAGGTGTAGTAGAGTGACACACAGATAGGATGCAGACAGACAAGTACTAGCCTGTGAAGTGTGGACAACAACACGCTCCCGCCACCGCTGCCAAGGGCACTCAGCCGCCTCTGAGTACAAAGGGGCCTTTCTGCTTGGCATGCAGAGTGGAAAGAAGGCCACTTTTTTGTTGCTAGAAAGGCCTGAGGCTAGCTGTGCTACAAGGGCCTTCTGTCTACTGGGGGGATGCTTTGATAGAAGCCTGAGCATAGACTGCCTGGTATGCAGGATACCCTCTAGTTGTACCGCCACTCCACTGCAGAGGGACAGGCAGGAGGCATTCTAGGCCAGGCTTTCTCAGCTGGCACCACTGACACTTTGGACAGGATGATTATTGTGGGGGCTGTCCTCTGCAGCAGAGGGTATGTTATACAAAATCCCCAGCATCTACCCACTAGATGCAGCATGCTGCCATTCATGACAGTCAAAAATGTCTCCAGGTACTGCCAAATGTTCCCTAGGGGACAAGACTACCCCCACCCCACCCCACAGCTGAGAACCACTGCTCTATGCACTACATTAAGTGAGACAAGAAGGTAAGGGGGCTCCTGCATCCCAAGGAGGATAGACTTTGAACATAGCCCTTACAGGGCTAAGCTTTTGGGAAAAGGACAATGGCTTCAGCATGTCAGGATATATCTCAAGGTAGTTGTTGTTTTATGTGTGTGTGTATGTGTGTGTGTGTGAGAGAGAGAGAGAGAGATGGACAGAGACAGCGCGCACGCGCGTCCTCTCTGCACATCATGTTGTTACCTAGGCAGATGCCCTATCAACGCAGGCTTGGCAGCATTATGTGGCCATCCAGAGTCACTGCAGTCTGAGAGAAGTAAGCCAGGATGTGCTGCATTGTCAGAGAGCAACCCCTGTGTCCCACTTAGTAGCCAAGGCGAGATCTCAGGGCCTCTTGCCCGTAAGGTTCAAGTACCTAAAACTTAAAAGTCTTGTTCTGCTTTCTCATTCCAAAAGAGAAAATGGGAAGAATCTCCAAGACAAAGTGAGTAAGAAGGTAACAGCAAGTACAGAGGGCTGTAGCTGTCAGTAGAAGGACACAGAATTTGGCAAGGAAGGCTTAGGACAGATACAGTCTCCAAATGACTCACATGTCCAAATCCCAGGACATGCAAGCAAGAAAGACTCTTCTTTTCTTTTCTTTAATATTTTATTTATTTATTCATGAGAGACACAGAGAAGGAGGCAGAGACATAGGCAGAGGGAGAAGCAGGCTCCCTGTGGGGAGCCCAACGTGGGATTTGATCCCAGAACCCCAGGATCACACCTTGAGCCGAAAGCAGACACTCAACCACTGAGCCACCCAGGCATCCCAAGAAACATTCTAAGGTCCCGAGCCTCTCATCACCCTGGGACTGTCCACGAGGCCCCTGGAGAGATAAAAAACTAGATCTTTCGGCAAAATGACAGACAATGCTACACAGAGTCAGAGAAGGCCAATCCCCAGAGTTTTCTGTACTAAAGAGTCCTTCATAAGAGACATCTATAAGATGGCTAACTCCATAGCCTCCAACCCTTTTCATGACATACTCTAACTGTATCTTGAGCATAAATTGCCAATATATGACTATCTGTTTATAAATTAGATTCATGTACTGACATTAGGCATATTGTAAAACATACACAAAAATCAAAGAATGAGATAAATGTAATATAAGTACAAGCTATAGTATTTCCTTGTAGCACCCCAGCTGATTGTCTTGTGCAGTTGGAAACCACTGGGCAAACAGTTGAACTCAACTAACATCGATGACCTGAACTTCACAGCTCTGCCCTGGATGCTGCCTCTGCTGTAGCTCTTAACTCGGCAGACCTTATATAGAATCATCATCTTGCACTATTTTCTTATGCATCCTTGGACATTGCTCTCAAATTTCTAGGTCTTTGCTATTTCAAGAAAAGCTCTTTTCCCACTCTGTAGTCTGCTAAACACCAATGAATCCTTAAAACCTAGCTCTAACTGTTCACTTGCAGAAACGCTTTGGAGCCCATTTCAAAATCCTCTCTTCTGAAATCTTCAAAATAAAATAAGTACTAGCTCTCCCTTCTCTGCTTACTTAGTACTTTCTTTATATAGACTTCCTTTTCTAACATGTATGTTATATTGGTATTACTTAGTCACATATCTCTCTTCTCCATTGTGTTCTAAGCAATATGGTGGTAGGGAGCACATCTTTTCTATTTCCACTTTTCCCAATATCCAACAGAGGGCTAGATCATTTGAAATACTCTGTAAAGTTTGCTGGATAAAAGAATCAATATAAATGAATGAATGGGGCAGCCCCGGTGGCGCAGCGGTTTAGCGCCGCCTGCAGCCCGGGGTGTGATCCTGGAGACCCAGGATCGAGTCCCACATCGGGCTTCCTGCATGGAGCCTGCTTCTCCCTCTGCCTGTGTCTCTGCCTCTCTCACGCTCTCTCTGAATGAATAAATAAATCTTTAAAAAAAAATAAAAATAAAATAAATAAATGAATGAATGGACCAATGAAAGCAATCTGTAGGTCCTGGATCACTGGTGGCACATCCTGTCAGGATTTCCATTACATTTTCCCACCAACAGCATCACTTTCCCCCACAGACTTCTCATGGAAGTAAAACACTTATCTTATGCATATCAGCAGAGAACTCTAGAAATTGGTGTTCAGATAGGAAAAATCTATCTTAGCCTCCATACTATGTTTTATAGGTAGGTAGGTGGGGCCTTTTCCATTTGAGAAAGATTTTTATATAAAATGAGTAAACTCTACTTTATTCTGAAAAAAAATAAAAACATAAAAAAATAAAAATAAAAACAAAAAACACCAAAAACTGAAGTCATTTGGATTGCCAAATACTGGCCATTTTTTAAAAAGATTTTATTTATTTATTTGAGAGAGAGAATATGAGCAGGGGGAGGGCAGAGAGAGAAGCAGACTCCCATCAAGTAGGGCATCTGAAGTGGGGCCCAATCCCAGGACCCCATCACAACATGAGCTGAAGGCAGGGGTTTAACTGACTGGGCCACCCAGGTTCCTCTACAATTTTAATGGTAGAATTTATTAGAAAAAAACACTAGATTTAAAGCCGGAAGACACTGATTTCCATGCTATCAGCCATGGATCAACCTGGGTCAGTCACTTAACTCTTCTGAAGTTCAATTTCCCCTCATATAAAATATCCATCCAGTCATTCAAAACATCTATTTTGCACTATTCTGTGCCAGGCACTGGGAACAGAGTAGTGATTGAGACAAATACCCATGTAGCTTATAATCTAGCAATGCCTATCTCTTCAAATTGTTGAATTAACTGAGTTCATATGTTTTAAAATGTCTAGAATTTAATACAAATTCAGTAGTAATTTCTTCTACACATATATGTATGTCTTCTACATATATAGAATGAATGAACGTATTCATTATATATATATATATATATATATATATATTCATTCAAAAAAGGTTAGATGTTGAAAACTGGTTAGAATCTGGATGGATAGAGCTGTAGGCCCACCAGAGGAAACAAATGTAAGCAAAGACAGAACTATAAAATGTGTGGCCTATTCAGAGAACACTAACTCCAGTTTGTCTAGAGTCCAAGGGTTATATATAGAGACAAGAAGAGTGAGGCATTACTCTTCTTTATCATTACCAAATGATAAAAGTCCTTGAAAACAGGTGGTCTCAAACTCTAAAATCGTTTATTTGCTGGAAAAATAAAAACAAACATCGAACACTTACTACTTGCCCAGGACTGCTTTAGAAGTTAGGGATACAACAGTACACAGCACAGAGCCACAGATCCCTGATGCTTATGTTCTGGTGGAGAGAGACAAACTGAAACACTCTAAACAAATAATCCTATGTTGGATGGTGCTAAGTATAACAAAGAAAAATAAAGCAGGTAGGAGGATAAAGAGTAGCGCTTCCTCAGATCAGATTGGGGAAGGTCTCTCTGATAAGGTGACATCTGAAAAGAAAGAAAGTGAAATGAAAGTGTGAACCATGTGAATACTTTAGGGGAAAGGCATTCCAGAAGCAACAGTAAGTATTAACTCCCTAGCACTTGAGCTATAACAATACCTCCAGGAATATGCCAGAACAGATCCTTGGCCTTGGCCAACACGTTCTCTTGCCAAAGAAAGAATAAGCAGTAAGCTATGGGCCCCTGAATCAGGATCTCTTTTCCTTAATGGACTGGTGGTGCCTCCAGGTGAAGCCCTCATTTAGTTTTGTGGTTTCAAACCCACATCCCCAAAAGAACTACATCTGGCAGCCATGTTGCCAGTCCTTTCTTTGCCTCTCCTTCACACAGCTTAGTCAGTTGATTGCTCAGTCAGCCTTTGCTTAGCCCTTTGATCAGCCAGTCAGCACAGTGGTTACGAATGTGGGCTTTTGGTTGAATTCAGGATGTGCCACTAACTACATGTAGGACCACAGACACATTACTTAATATTTCTGGGCCTCATTTCTGTCACCTATAAGATGGTGAGAATCAGAGTTCTCACATCACAAGAGCAACGTGAAAATATAGGAAGCTCCTAGCATACATAAATGCCAAGGAAATATTAGCCATTATTACCATAACTGTACATTTATTCAGTCATTCACCAAGCATTCCTTGGCTTCCTACTCTGATAGATTCCGGGCAAGTTACTACATACAGACACCAATATGCATAACTTCCATCACAAGAGCTCTCTTCTGGAGAAGGAGAATTATAAGAAAACACATGAGTATAAGACATTGTGACAAGTGCTCCATCACAGGGGTATATGGGGTGCCACGAGGGGCCCAAGAAAGGAATAACTGACTGCAGGAGTGAGACAACAAAGGCATCACAAAGCCTAGCTTCTTACCTGGCTACTCTGGATAGACAGCACTCCAAGACACCTACAGCATCTTACCAAAATGGCCCTCTCCTAAAAGTAATTTGTGACCTAGGCCTATGGTTTGTCTCTCTTCTGGCTTTCACTAGCAGCTGGCCATCTGCATGTAGAGGAAGGCAGGGGTCTTCATTTTCTAATGTGGTGTCAACCTCAAGCCCTGAATCATCACTGTAAAAAGAATCTGGCCCTTGGGCCAAGGCCGCATGTGATAGGCCCACTAGGGCACCCTGCACAAAGGTCTATATGGCTGCAGAGTAGTAAGAGAACCTAGGTTTTGGAATGTTGAATGAACCAAACCACTTGTTTAAGATCACATAATGGTAGAGCCAAGGATAAACTTCTGTCTTCCACATCCCTACACTGGGCCAACCCTGGGCTAAGTGTTAAGATATAAAATCACATAAGATAATGCCCTCAAGTAGTCTGGTGTGAAAACAGGCAAGGGAGCACATGGTTGCAATCAGTGTGCTAGATGCTATGATGAGATACTGGTAAGGAGCTGTGGGAACACAGTAGGCACTTAACCTAGCCTATGGTTTCCAGGGAAGATTTCCTAAAGAAGGGTATACTTAAGCTGAGTTTTAATTGTCAAATAGGACTTAATCAGATCAACAAGGGGGAAGGACAGAGGGAACAGTATATATGGAAGCATCAAGGGATGAAAAGAAACAACATATCCTAGTAACTGCAGATAAATCAATGCAGCTATAGAAGAAATGTGATGAAGAGTGATAGAAAATAAGGGGCTCATGCAACCCAATGTTTTGTTTTGTTTTTTTTTAATTTTTATTTATTTATGATAGTCACATAGAGAAAGAGAGGCAGAGACACAGGCAGAGGGAGAAGCAGGCTCCATGCACCGGGAGCCCGACGTGGGATTCGATCTCGGGTCTCCAGGATCACGCCCTGGGCCAAAGGCAGGCGCCAAACCGCTGCGCCACCCAGGGATCCCGCAACCCAATGTTTATAGCGGCAATGTCCACAATAGCCAAACTATGGAAAGATCCCAGGTGTTCATTGACAGATGAATGGATAAAGAAGATGTGGTATCTATATCAATGGAATATTACTCAGGCATCAAAAAGAATGCAATCGGGATCCCTGGGTGGCACAGCGGTTTAGCGCCTGCCTTTGGCCCAGGGCGTGATCCTGGGGACCCGGGATCGAATCCCACGTCGGGCTCCTGGTGCATGGAGCCTGCTTCTCCCTCTGCCTGTGTCTCTGCCTCTCTCTCTCTCTCTCTCTCTCTCTCTGTGACTATCATAAACAAACAAAAAAAAAAAGAATGCAATCTTGCCATTTGCAACAACTAGAGAGTATTATGCTAAGTGAAATAAGTCAATCAAAGAAAAACAAATACCATATGATTTCACTCATGGAACTTACAAAACAAAACAAAAGAACATAGGGGAAGAGAAGGAAAAATAAAATAAGATGAAAACAGAGAGGGAGGCAAACCATAAAAGGCTCTTTAACTATAGGAAACAAACTGAGGGTTGCTGGAGGGGAGGGGCGTTGGGGGATGGGTAACTGAGTGATGGACATTAAGGAGGGCACTTGAAGTAATGAGCATTGGGTGTTATATGCAACTGATTAATGACTAAATTCTACCTCTGATATTTCACTATATTTTAACTAAATTAAATTTAAATTAAAAATAAGAAAAATAAGTAGATCACAGAAATAAGCATGGGCCTGATATGCTAAACTAACCTAGTACAATGCCTGGTACATAGAAGGTACTCAGTTATTTTTTTTAATGTAGGCATGTTTGCAAAAATTGTAGGAAAGAGAGAGTACATTTTGGGACCAATACTACAAAGGTGAATAAGGCTGATGGAGAAACACAGCATTAAAATATGAAGAAACTCTCAGGATATAAAAGATCACTAGATTTTTAATTATATATACATCTTGAACTTTTATTTCCTAACTGAGATAATTCAGTTGAGGTTACAAGTGGACATTTAATTTTAATGCATCTAACATCTCATAAGTAAACATTTAAAAACTCAATGTCATTTTCTATAATAATTTGTTTCATCAACAACTACTGAGCTTTCAAGTACCTTATTTTGCTGAGTTCCAAATGAGACAGCAGTTGTAACCTAAGCTTACTGTTAATCCTACAGGAACTCAAGTATTACCTAACCAATAGAAAAGCCAATATTTATCTCCTCAAAGTAACAAATGATTATCATATATGATTACACAGGAATTTACTTATACCATCTTTAGCAATACCTTTATTTGTCCAAGTTCCAATTAAGGATATTTCTTCCATCTAGGAATCTGGTGTCCTAGCATGTTTGTTTCATTATTAAAAAAAAAAAAAAAAATTTTTTTTTTTTTTTTCAATGAGAAGCCACTGAAAAATGTAGGCAGAGACCTGGTCAGATATTTACTTTTGAAAGATCTCTCAGGAACCAACTGAAGGACAAACTGTAGTAGAGTTAGACTGAGCCAAGAAGAAGGGTTTGAAAGCATCCAAGCAAAAGATGATTAAGCTGAGGTTTCGCTTCAGGCTAAGATGAAGTAACTAGAATGGAATTTACCCTCCCTCCTGAAACAAACAAAAAAACAGGGGGGGAAAAAGACAAAATATATGAAACAACAGTATTCAAGACACTGGACATCAACTCACAATGGATAGTGATCTTTGAGAGAGAGTAAACAAATGAGGCAGGTGATACAATTGCCCTAGCTTCTGGCCTTGAAAGAATTTCCAGGCCACAGTGCAGAGAGTGGAACTAACCTTGAAAGGGAAGAAATGGAAGTACACTATTGTGAGGTTTTTACACTGTATGTGATAAGGTATAATTATATTTCTTGAGAGCCCTTATGTATTATCAGTGGGAATGTAAATTGATGCAGACACTATGGAATGCAATATGGAGGTTTCTCAAAAAGTTAAAAATAAAATTACCATATGATTCAGTAATTCTACTTCTAGGTACTTACCCAAAGAAAATGAAAACACTAATTTGAAAAAATATATGCACCCCTGTTTTCCTGCAACATTATTTATAATAGCCAAGATATGAAAGCAACCTAAGTACCTATTGATAGATGAATGGAAAAAGAAGATGTGGTATATATACAATGGAATACTATTCAGCCACAAAGAAAAATGAGAGTTACCGTATGCAACAACACAGACTGACCTGGAGGGTATTATGCAAAGTAAAATAAGTCAGACAGAGAAAAATAAATACCATATCATTTAACTCATATGTGGAATTAAAAAAAAAACAATACAAATGAACAAACATACAAAGCATAAACACACAGAATAAATCTATGGTTGCCATAGGAGGGGGGCTAGGGGAAAGGGCAAAATGGGTGAAGGGGACTGGGATACAAGTTTCCAAACAAAATGAACAGGTCACAGCAATGAAAGATATAGCAAAGGGAATATAATCAATGGTATTGCAACAGCATTGTACAGTGACAGTAGCTACAGCTGTAGTGAGCACAGCATAACATACAGAGTTGTTGAATCATTATATTGTACACCTGAAACAATGCAATATTGTATGTCAATTATATTTCAATAAAAAATAATAATATCCCTAGAAAGTAGACTGTGATAAGTTAGAGATGCATATTTTATCTCCTAAAGCAATCGTTAAAATAATAAAAGAGTTAAACCAACAAAAAAGGTAAAACGGACTCCTAAAAACTACTCATTAACCCAAAAGAAGAAAGAAAAAGAGAAAAAGAAAATTTAAAAAAAAATTGCAGGAAAAAAAACAGAAAACAAATAGCAAGATAGTAGCCTCAAATCTAATCACCTTAATAACCACATTAAATGTAAATGGTCTAAATACCCCAACTAAAAGAGATTCTAGCACTGCAAAAAATATATTTAAGATCCAATTATAAACTATCTATAAGAAATGCATTTAAAGGGCACCTGGGTAGCTCAGTTAGTTAAACATCTGCTATTGGCTCAGGTCAGGATCCAATGGTCCTGGGATTGAGCCCTGCATCAGGCTCCTTGCTCAGCAAGAAGCCTGCTTCTCCCTCTACCTTTGCTACTGCTCTCTCTGCTTGTGCTCTCTCTCTCACTCTCTCTTTCAAGTAAATAAAATCTTTTTAAAAAGAGAGAAACAAATGCATTTAAATATAAAAACACAATGAGGTGCCTGGATGGCTCAATAAGTTAAGCATTCAACTCTTGATTTCAACTCAGGTCATGATCTCAGTGTCATAAAATTGAGCCCCAAGTCAGGTTCCTCACTGGGTGTGGAGCCTGCTGAAGATTCTCTCTCCATCTGCCCTTTCCCTCTCCAAACACACACACATATACACACACATGTATATTAAAAGTAAATAGATGGAAAATATATACAAAACTAATAATACTCAAATGAAAGCTGCATTAATATCAAAGTAGATTTCAGAGCAAAAATATCACCAGAGATAAAGTCATTTCACAATAATGAGATCAATTAATCAAGAAGACATAATAATCCTAAATCTTGGGGCACTTGGCTGGCTCAGTTGGTAAAGAATGCAGCTCTTGATCTTGGGGTCATGAGGTCAAGTCCCACATTCAGTGTAGAGATTACTTAAATAAATAAACTTAAAAAAAAACTAAATCTTTATGCACCTAGTAAGAAACCTTCAAAATACATGAAGTAAAAACTCATAGAATTAATAGCCAAGGAGAAATAGGCAAATCCATAATCATAGTTGGAACTTTAAATATTCCCCCCAATATCGATAGAGTAATAGGCAGAAAATCAGCAAAGATACAGTGGACTTGAACAATACCATCAATCAGTATGGCCTGATTGACATTTATAGAACATTCCACCCAACAACAATCAAGAGCACATGGAACATTTACACCAAGATATATGACGTTCAGGGACATAAAAAAAAGGTCTTAAAAATTTTTAAAGGATTCCTATTCCTGAAACCAATATTGCACTGTATGTTAACTAACTGGAATTGAAAAAAAATTGTTTTAAATATTCAAGCAAAGTATGTTCTCAAACCACAACAGAATTTAACTGGAAATCAGTAACAGAAAAATATCTGGAAAATCCCCCAACATTTGAAAACTAAATACCTTACTTATAAAAAATTCAGGAATCAAACACATCAAAAAGGAAAGAGAAAGTATTTTGAGCTGAATAAAAATAAAAACAAAAAATATCATCTAACATAGTAAATAACCATTACCAGATAGATCTAAGACAGATTTCAGAGGCATGCATTTCCAGAGCCAAAATAATTCCTCAAATTGGAATACATTATTAAAGGATACAAAGTTACTAGAGACTATATCAGACCAAAAAAAAGAAAAAGTGATAATAAGTATTACCGTCAATTGTGTTTTCATTTTAGGTATTTTTTTATTGTCTACCAATAAACCAATTTAAAAAAAAGTAAACAACTACAACATACCAGAATTTGCAAAATACCACTAAAGCAGTACTTATTGGAAATTTATAGCACTAAATGCCTATATTAGAAAAAAAGAAAGGCCTCAAATCAATGACCTTAGCTTCCACCTTAACAAACTAGAAAAGAACAAATTAAACCCAAAGTAAGCAAAAGAAAGAAAATAATGAAGATCATGTAAAAATCAATGAAATAGCCAACAATAGAGAAAATCCTTGAAACCAAACACTGGTTCTTTGAGCATATCAACATATTAAAAGAATAATAAGAAAATGTTATGAATACATATATGCCAGTAAATTTGACACTTTAATGATATAGACAAACTGAAGACCCAAACTACAAAAGCTCAGTCAAGAAGAAGTAACCTAATAGTCCTATACTTATGAAAGAAATTGACACTGTTATTAAAAACCTGCCCACAGGGGCACTTTTGTGGCTCAGTTGCTGAAGCATCTATGTTCAGCTCAGGTCATGATCTTAGGGTCCTGGGATAGAGCCCCGCATTGGGCTCCCTGCTCAGTGGGGAGCTTACTTCTCCCTCTCCCTCTGTCCCTTGCCCCAGTTCCTGATCTGTCCCTTGTCCTCTCTCTCTCTCAAATAAATAAAATCTTTAAAAAAAAAATCCAGGATCATAAGGCTTTACTGGTGAACTCTACCAAGTAGGTAAAGAAAAATAATGCCAATTCTATATGAAGTCTTCTGAAAAATTGAAGAATATGTCCCAATTAATTCAATGAGGCCAGGGTAATCCCAAAACCTAAAACAAAGGTATTGCATAAAACTATAAACCAATAATCCTCATTAACAAAGATGTAAAAATTTGAAACAAAATTTTAGCAAATAGAATCTGACTATATAGTAAAAGGATAATGACCAAGGGAGTTTATCCCTAGAATGCAGGGTTGGATTAACATTTAAAAATTAATCAATGTGGGGTGTCTAGGTAGTTCCATCAATTAAGCATTCCACTCATGATTTTGACTCAGGTCATGATCTGATGATCTCTTGAAAATAAGCCCCATGTTGGGCTCCATGCTCAATGTGCAGTCTGCTTGGGATTTTCTCTCTCCCTCACTCTCTCTGCTCCTTCTCCTGCTCACATGCTTGCTCTCTCTCTCTCTCTCTCAAATAAACAAATCAAAAAATAAACAAACAAACAAATCTTTTTAAAAAATAATCAATGTAATTCAGCACCTTAGCAAACAAAAATAGAAAAACCAGGCAATCATCTCAATAGACACAGAAAACTCATTTGATAAAATCCAATACCCATTCCTAATAAAAGCTCTCAGCAAATCTGTAATAAAAAGTCACTTCCTCAATTTGACAAAAAGCTTTTACAAAAACAAAAACAAAAACCCATAGCTAATGTTATTATATTTAATGGTGAAAGACTGAATATTTTCCTCCTGAGATCAGAAATAAGACACAGATTGTACTCTTACCACTTCCCTTCAAGACTGTACTGGAGATACTAACCAGGGCAATAAGACGAGAAGAAGAATTTTTTTTAAAAAAGACTTTACTTACTTACGTAATATCTACACGAAACATGGGCCCAAACCCACAACCCTGAAATCAAGAGTTGCATACTCTACCAACTGAACCAGTCAGGCATCCCCACAAGAAGAAGAATTTTTTAAAGGCATCTAGATTGGAAAAGAAAATAATAAAACTTTCTTTATGAGAAGACTTGATTATCTCAGTTGAAACTCTGATGGCATCTCACTAATAAGTGAGTTAACAAGGCTGTAGAATAGAAGATCAATATACAAAAATCAATTATATTTCTACATATAAGCAATAGGAATTAAATTTTTAAAAATACTATTTATGTGGTTAAATTTTTACATATTTTATCACAATTTAAAAAATACTATTTACAGGACACCTGGGTCACTCAGTGGTTGAGCGTCTGCCTTCATACCAGGCCCAGGATCAAGTCCTGTATCAGGCTCCCCTCAGGCAAAACCCTCTGCCTACGTCTCTGCCTCTCTCTGTGTGTCTCTCATGAATAAATAAATAGAATATTTTTAATTCATTCATTCATTCATTCATTCATTAAAAATACTGTTTACAATAGCATCAAAATCTATAAAATAGAGATAAATCTGACAAAAGATAAGAAAGACTTGTACACTGAAAACTACAAAATACTACTGAGAAAAGGTACGTCTCCTAAATAAATAGAGAGATGTACCTTATTCATGAATCAGAAAGCTCAGTATTATTAAGATGTCAGTTCGCTCAATCTGAGCTACATACTCAATGCAATGCCAGTCAAAATCCGAGCAGGCTTTTTTGTAGAAATTGACAAGTCAATTCAAGAACAAACAGCCAAAACAACTTGGAAAAAGGAAAACAAAGTTGGAAGGCTAACATTATCTGACTAAAAGAGTTATTATAAGACTACAGGAATCAAAATAGCATGTATTGACATAAGGACAGACAAATAGATCAGGGGGTCAGAATACAAAATCCAGAAATAAATCTGTACTTATATGGACAACTGATTTTTAACAAAAGGTACACGGCAATGCAGTGGAGGAAAAACGGAATTTTTCAACAAATGGTTCTAGAACAATTGAGACATCCACGAGCAAAAAAAAGAACTCAGATCCATATTTAACATTAACCTATACAAATTAACACAAAACAGAACAGAGGCCTAAATGTAAAGCTTACAACTATAAAACTTCTAGAGGGGAACATGAGAGAAAATCCTTGTGTGACCTTGGGTTAAGCAAATATTTCTTACATATGACACCAAAGGATGATCCACAGTAGCACAAATTGAAAAACTGGACTTCAAAAAAATTAAAACTTACTGTTTTTCAAAAGATACTGTTAAAAGAATGATAAGCCACAGACTGGGCAAAAATCTTTGCAAAGCATATATCTCACAAAGGATCTCTATTTGTATAGATACATGTGTCAAAACTCAAAAAAATTATACACTTTAAATATTTATACCTGAGTGTATTATCAATTACAACTCAATTAAGTCTTTCAAAAAGATGAAGTTGAGCTAAGGCAGTATCATAGGAGATGCACAAAAAATATATGAGAGAGGTAGAATCTTTAGGATTTGGTAACAGAAATAGGTGAGAGATGCTGTCTTCCTTTATTAAGTGGGGATACAAGACCTATTACACTCAAGTAGCTATTTAATATAAACAGAAAATGACTGCATTGATGCTGGTTGGGGTTTTGCTGTTGTTGTTATTGGGGGGAAAAGTATCTAACAGCATCCAAGAGAAAGAAAAACTCAGTTGCCTCTCTCTCCCCCAATATGTAGCAGCAATGGCTGAGGTATTTAAATTAATGACTTAAAGATTCACTTAGCAAAGTAATTTTTATGTAGCTCAAACAACAGAATAAACATCTCTCTCACTGGGTTTATGTAAAAGCAAAAAGGAGATGCCAACTCTTTTATACTGAACTGACTTCTGAAATGGTTTAGACAGAAGCCCAAGGCCACCTGCCCCTGTTGTGTTCTGTCGATGGAGAAAGGCTAGTTCTGTTGGGTTTCTTTCTAAAACCCTCCTGGCTTCCCAGCACTGCTCTACTGCCTCCTGTGAAAAATCCCATCCTACAAAAGTACAACACAGACAGAATTGGAGATCTGTGAGCTTATTTCCAAATTAATATTTGGAATTATTTCCAAATTATTTCCAGTAGAAAATAAACATTTTCTCAAGGCAAAGTTCAAAGTTACACTAGAATATTGGGTTCTTTTGCTTTTAGCTGGAATCATACCATTTAGTTAGAATCAAAATTCATAGTTTAAGATGTCTTTGATCCATACAAATGGGGGAAAGAAATTATTGCTTTGTTTGGCAGATAGCATCCTTTGAAATTTCATGTCCAGGAAAGGGGAGAAAAAAATAGTAATGATGTACTTTGTTCAGAAGAATGGAAGTCATGCTTTAGAGAATCCTCTAAAGTGCCCTCCACCCCCACCCCTCTAAGGTCACTATTACTGTTTCCACTGTCTCAACTATGCAAACAACAATTCTGCCTCTCAAAGATTCTACAAAATCTATCTGGCATCCCTTCCTTTAAAGAACTGATATCCCCGCCCCAACCCATCCCCCATCCCCATACATATTCTCTCACTACCACTATCCTACATAATAAGTCTGTGATCCAAACTATGTCAATCTGATTCTCCCTCTGTCATATCTGAGTGTTGAGCAAAGATACTTAGATGAAAAATGAATGAAGCAAGAGGCATCTAAGAGTTGCCAATTAGTAAAGGTCAGTCCCCTTCCTAGTCCAGGCTGTTGGGATCCCTGGAGTTCCCCTTGTTCTTGATCCTTCCTCACCCCTGTTTGTTCAGCTCTTTTCTACTTAATTTTGTATAACAAAGAATTTGGCAGTCTTTGTCTTCAGGTCAATTTCTCTGGTGTTAGGAATGTCTTTGTTATTCATGGTGGGGCCCACACTTGAGTTTGAGCTAATGAGATGACTCCTGATTGGGAGCTAGTCACCAGGAAGACCAACCAGGTGACTCGTGGATTAGTCTTTGGGCCAGGAAATATTAGCCTAGCCCAACCTTCAGAAAGGAAAAGCAGGCTGCAGATTGAGTGCCTCCGTGTAGCCAGTGATTAGATCAATCATGTGTATGTAATAGGACCTCAATAAAAACTTTGGACACAAAGGCTCAAGTGAGCTCCAGACAGCAAACACAACTGTGATTAATGTGCTGGGAGGGTGGTGTGTCCTAATTCCATGAGGGGAAGAGACAGAAGCTCCAAATTCAGGACCCTCCCAGACCTCACCCTATTGGTCTCTTGTTTTGGCCCCTTTAATCCATTATAATAAAATCATAATCATAAGTACAACACTTTCCTGAGTTCTGTGAGTCATTTAGCAAATTATCCACCTGAGGGGATAGTGGAAACCCATGATTCGTAGCCAGCAGAGTAGAGCACAAGTAGCTGGGACCACACAGAGTTTATGGCTGATTGGTGTCAGAACTGAGAGCGCTAGGATGCCTGGGCGGCTCAGGGGTTGAGCACCTGCCTTCGGCCTAGGGCATAATCCTGGAGTCCCAGGATTGAGTCCTGCATCAGGCTCCCTGCATGGAGCCTGCTTCTCTCTCTGCCTATGTCTCTGCCTCTCTGTGTCTCTCATGAATAAATAAATAAAATCTTCAAAAAAAAAAAAAAAAAAAAAGAAGTGAGAGCACTCTTCTTGGGGATTATGTCCTTAACATGTGAAGTCTGCACTAGAAAGTCAGTGACAGAATGGCATTGCATTATGTCATTAAACACTCTCTCTGCCCCATATTCCTCATCTGTAAATGGAGACAATCATAGTATTTATACTTCAAAGGACTTTCATGGGAAACAAATGAGTTAATATATATAAATCACTCAGAACAGGGGCTAGCATTTATCAAATACTATATAAATATTAAGAGTCGTTTTTTAGTTCTTGTTGTTTTTATTACTGAAGTCTAGAACTGGCTAATGTAGCAATTATCAGGCTTTTCTGTTAAAATCTAAATAACGCTGAAAAAACACTGGCTCCCAACATCAGGCAGAAAATGTTAACAACACTAATCATGTAAATGGTACTGACATTAGCCAGCTGATGTTCTGCACACTAATGAACACTGCTGCTATCTATCTCATCTAGCTAAACGGGCCAGCCAGTTTGTGCCAGCACCAGAATATTACATGCCTTTTGTAGCTCTGGAAATCATCACTCAGAGATTAGGGGCCTTGTTCTAAATAATGAAGCAAATTGTTGGGAGGAATAGTACATATGAAGATTCTCATTTTTACCTTGTCAAACTACCAGGCATGACATATGGTGAGCAAATTCTAAAATGGTACATACATGTCACCACCTCTCAGCTCAGCTATATGCTACGTCACTGGAGTGCACTGGAATGTTTCTCTGCTCATCAGTAATGGGAACCAACACCTCAAAACTCACTCCATTGTCTTCCATCTTCCTGTCATTTAGAACATACCTGGAAGTGTTCCAAATAGTTGCTGAGTCCAGGAATAAAGTTCTTACCAGAAAATTGTCTTGGCTGCTTTTTAGTATTATGATTCTGTCCCTCTGTTTCTGCCCTCTCTTGGTCACTTTCCCTTCCCAGCTACTTCTGTGAAGGCCAGGAATGCTCCCCCTGCCATCTTTCATTCCAAATTCCCACTTTTTAAACCCACTCTTAAAACCCAGGCGCCATGTCCTCATGTTGTTACAGAAAAAAAAAAAGAAAACTAAAATTAAATAGTACTAATTAGAGATATTTCCTGGCTGTGCCAGGATATAATTCCAAAGATCATTTCACTGCTTGATCTCACATCAGTAGACAGCCTGAACCGCTCAGGAGCTATTAAACAAAGCCCCCACAAGGAACTTAGCTCCTAAAAATTTCCAGAAAGCTGTCTGTATAGCTAACTTGTACTTCCTCTAAATTGATAAAAACACAGAGTGAACAAGAAGTATCAGCCTGTCTGTGCTAGAAATAGGATTAGAATCCAGGTCTTCTTGCTTCAAATCTCATGTTCTACACCTACATTATAGATGATCCTTTCCAGATCTAACATTTTATAATCTCAGGTATGATTAAAACAAAAATGAAAACTGCCTCATTTCCTACCAGAACTGGTTTTCTCTACCATCAGACCAGTGCTTTTGACCAAGAAGGCATGAAAAGGTATTGATCAAGCAAGCAGAAGGTCCAGGTCTAAGTCCTGGCTCTCCTATTTACTAAATGCATGATAACAAGTAACTTTACAAATCTAGGAATAAGGCTCCTCATCTACAAAAGCAGGGGCCCTGGCGGTCACTTACATTTAACCCTTCTTAGCATCAAAACCTACCCTATGAGACCCTACAAAGAGATTGTTTCCAACCTTGTTAGTACAAGATACTCTAGCCACAGATAGAAATGTAGAGGAGGCTAAAGCCCTGTTTTTCCCTTCCCTGTCAAGCTTCCCACAATTAGACATGCCCTTTTACTCAGAGTTCTGAAACAAATGTTCCAGGGGGAAAAAAAAAAAAGTTGTTAGTCATG
Organism: Canis lupus baileyi; assembly: GCF_048164855.1. Classification (NCBI taxonomy): domain Eukaryota; kingdom Metazoa; phylum Chordata; class Mammalia; order Carnivora; family Canidae; genus Canis; species Canis lupus. The sequence goes on from NC_132860.1 coordinate 25,187,754, forward strand.
GTTTAACAGTTTTATACATGAGAAATAATAAAGTTTTATTTATTAAGTTCAACATGACTCTGCAGAATGACATGACTGCTGATGGCTCCAATATCTAATCAGGCTGCATTAACAGATGTACACAGGGTCCAGAATTAAGAAGTTGAAGGCCCTGCTCAACAATAAGCTGGTCAAACCACACCTGGGGGCCTGCGTCCAACTCTAGAAGCTGTCTGTGATCTAAGACATTAACAAAAGTGTTCACAGGCAGGAAGCCAAGATGAGGAGGAGGCTGAGAAATCAAGTTTCCTTCAAAGAATCTGGCTATTTAACCGGAAAAGAGAAGATTCAAGGGAGAATCTATCTTATGTACAGCCAATCTTTGAATAATCCAAGTACGGAGTTGTGGAAGGAGGGAGGCCAGTGAGCTCCTTATCTCTGGAGAAGCAGCAGAAAGTGGGGTAGGTGGTGAGGAGACGGGTAGGGACAGGATGGAATTCAATTAGAATTCTAATGAAGAGCAGCTCCAGCTCTATTTGGAGCATCTTCCCCTCTTCCCAGCATGGTGACTAAATTCAGTCTTATTCAGTGACTATATGTAAAACTATTTTAATAATTTGCTCTTTACAAAGCATGTTATACTTGTGTACTTTTAAGGCCAAGTTGTGCCCATCTTCTTTTGTCTTCTCTAAACCTTCCAGCAACTAGGTTTGACAACCAAGCTGCCTATTACCTTCTGAAGACTTCCAGGCCTTCCACAGGTCCTCCACACTGATGAGCTTATCCTCACCATGGAAGGTGCTGTGTTTCACTGTTGGGTCATGGTAATTGAGGTCTTCCCTCAGGAACTGCAAGGGAAAATGCACACAAGTCACAAGAGATACTAGGAGTCAACCCACCAGGATCTCCATGCAGGCCATCCAGCTTTCCACAGCACATTCCATCCACCCCATGTACAAGCCTATCACATCACTCATCTGTCCTTCCATGTGCACACGGCCTAGTTGGCAACCACGCTGCTTCTTCCTTGTTATATGTTTCACTTGAAAAAAAAAAAAAGGAAAAGAAATTCCTTCCTCATATTTTTATAATTATGGAAAATACTAAATGATAATTAACTGGAATTCAATAAGCTAGAGGAAGAAAGGAGGATAGGGAAAGAGCATTAACAATTTTTGATCACTTGTTTATATACTAAGCAATATTCTAAGAACTTCTACAGTACTTTTTCATCTTATCCTTTACAACCAATGAATTATCACACTTATTTTACAAACAAGAACAGTAATACTGTAAGATAATGTAACTTGCCCCAAATCACATTAAATTTAGAGAGATTAAATTACTTGCTACGATGGTTTTCAAATATGTCCACAATTCTATGACAATCCTCCCACAAAAGGTGAATTCCTCTCCCACTGAATATAGGCTGAGATGAATGACTCATCATCTAACAAACAGAATGTGGCAGCAGAGATGTCAAATCACTTCCAAGGCTAGGTTGGAAAAGCAATACAAAGTCCACCTGGTTCTCTCCCTTCTGGGACACATGCCTTGAGAGCCCTGAGCCAACAAAGATGAGGCCTGGCTACCCAAAAGCCACCATTTTAGAGAGATCATGTGGAAAGACTACATAGAAATACAGAGAGATGTCCAAGCATCTCCAACTGTTTGCCTTCCTGGTCCAGGAGTCAGACATGTGAGTGATTGAGACTTCAGGTGATTCCAGCCCCTAGCTTTTGAGTTACTTTATCTGATCCCAAGTAGACATAGATGAGCTGCCCCCGCCTCCATGCCCCAATGGCAGGTAAATGACAAAATAAATGTTGTTGCTGTTTTAAGCCACTGAGTTTTGGGGAAGTTTGTTATATAGCATTAGATAACTCAAACATTTGCTCAAGGTTACAGCTGATAAGTGATGGATTTGTATTCCAATCCAAGATATATGACTTTACAGTCTAAATTTTCCTCTGGTACTACAGATGCTGTCCTTTAATTATCGATATTTCTTTTCATAATATATTCTTGCAAGAAAGAAGAAAAGCAGAAGAAATCAGAGCTTTTGGAAACTTAACTGGTAATTAACTTCACAGATACCCATTCCTCTGATACTTAACCTCATTGGTATGTATAGGATTGAACACTAATCACTGCTTCCCCTAGAGCCTCAAACATCAAAGAAAAGTGCAATTGTGATCACTACCTTGTAAAACAGTTTAGCAAGATTTTCAGGAAATGTTTCTTATCCATCTTTCCTTATCTTTGGGTTCCAGGAAAGGACTTGACCCAGCATAACATCAGTAAATGTTATTGACTAAAGAAATAGATGATTGACAGTATGGACCCAGATTCCCTAGCCCTGTAATCAAGGGGTGATTTCCATCCCTGGGTTTTGCAGACATTAAGACATCTGAGGCTTAATGACTCAGGAGAGAAGTCTGAAGGTAGTCCACACTGGAGCACTCTCAACTTAGAGTACAGGCTACTGAGCACAAAGAACTTGACAATGTCTACAATTATAATGTAGCTCTGTCCAATACAACTTTCTGCAATGATGGAAATGTTCAATATCTGTCCTGTCCAAATAGTTCCCACTAGGTACATGTGGTTACTGAGCATTCATAATGCGGCTAGTATGACAAACTGAGATTTAAAAAAAAAATTATTTATTCATTTGAGAAAGAGAGAAAGACAGAGTACAAGCAGGGGGATCGGGAGATGGAGAGGGAGAAGTAGGCTCCCTACCAAGCAGGGAGCCTAATGTGGGGCTCAATCCCAGGACCATAGGATCATGACCTGAGCCAAAGACAGACACTTAACCATCTGAGCTGCCCAGGCAGCCCCAAACTGAGATTAAAAAACAAAATGATGTAGAATTAAATGGCCAGATGTGGCTAATGGCCACATACTAAAGGGCAGCTCTGACACATTCTCCAACCCCAGATATAGGTACAACCTGGCTATACTCCCACGGGGGCCGGAATGGTGTAAGTAAAGACCTCTGATGAGATGAGGAGGTGAAAGCAGTTGAACAGCCCTTCATTCGTGCCTTCTGGCCGCAACTAAATTCAAGTCCTTTTGACGCAGAGGGTTAGGTTCTCCAGCTCTCCAACGTCTCATTTGTAATTGGTAAGAGAATTTATTTTTAATAAGGATTACACAGATGATGTGGTAAAGAGTCTAGAGCAAAAAGATTACGTCAATTCTTAGAAAAACTAGACTGATGAAAGTATTTTTTATTTTTTTTAATAGACAGCCTTTTAGGCCATCCAACATTCAATTCATTTTATGCTATAAGTTGTAAATTTTAACAGTTTTTCCAGGTTGCAACCCTCTTATCCCAAACCCATTCGTTATATTATCTTTTATTCATTTTGAAAAATGTATTTAGTAATAAATTAAGTCCTTGCGGGATCCCTGGGTGGCGCAGTGGTTTAGCGCCTGCCTTTGGCCCAGGGCGCGATCCTGGAGACCCAGGATCGAATCCCACATTGGGCTCCTGGTGCATGGAGCCTGCTTCTCCCTCTGCCTGTGTCTCTGCCTCTCTCTCTCTCTCTCTCTCTCTCTCTGTGACTATCATAAATTAAAAAAAAAAAAAAAAAAAAAGTCTCAACTCTGACTTTTGGGATCCCTGGGTGGCACAGCGGTTTGGCGCCTGCCTTTGGCCCAGGGCGCAATCCTGGAGACCCGGGATCGAATCCCACGTCGGGCTCCCGGTGCATGGAGCCTGCTTCTCTCTCTGCCTGTGTCTCTGCCTCTCTCTCTCTCTCTCTCTCTCTCTCTGTGTGTGTGACTATCATAAATAAATAATTTTTTAAAAAAAATTAAGTCCTTGCATATTCTCAAGTACATTTTTAGATTCTGCATTCTTTTGCACTAAATGATATTTCTGTTTTTTGTACTATCACTTGATTATCTTATGATGCTTTTCATTTTATTTTATACTTCAGTAATAATTTCTAAAGCCTGGACCCCTTCTTCTCATGGCTCTTATATTTCAGAATATTTCTTGTCAATCCCAGCTGTTTATTTTTCAAAATTAACTTAGAACAATTTTGTTAACTTTAATTTTGTAAACTTATTGAGTCTGATTGCTCTCACTGGAGACGTAAGTGATGAGATCACTAGACCTTAAACAGCAGACACTGGGACATCTCAGGGAAGACACAGTCACAAACAGTCTGACACAGCCAGTCTGGGGACAGAATTCCTTCATTCATTTAGTCAACAGATGTGAGATTTCTAAGTACCAGGCATAGTTCTGGGCACTAGAAATGCAGTAAGTAGTAAACAAAACAGATACAATCAGTGGTATTAGTGGCTTGTCATTTTAGAGGAGTCAAGGAAGGTCTCATTAAGAAGGTAACTTTCAGGGACACCTGGGTGGCTCAGTGGTTGAGTGTCTGCCTTCAGCTCAGGGCGTGATCCCAGTATGGGGATTGAACCCTGCATCAGGCTCCCTGCATGGAGCCTGCTTCTCCCTCTGTCTATGTCTCTGCCTCTCTCTGTGTCTCTCATGAATAAATAAATAGAATCTTTAAAAAAAAAAAAAAAAAAAAAGAAGGTAACTTTCAAGCATCTATCTGAAGGAATGTTGGAGAAAGGCAAGCAGGAAAACTAGAAGAAGAGTATCCAAACCACAGGGAATGACAAATCCAAAGAACATGCTTAATTCAAGGAATAGCAAGGGGGCCAGTGGGGCTGAAGAGAAATGAGAGGCAATGACTAGTGGGAGATGAATGAGGGAAGTGACAGGGGTCCAGATCATAAACACCCTTGTAGGCCATTATAAGGACTTGGATTTGGACTCTGAGAGGGAAGCTGTTGGATGAATTTGAACACAGATGCAACATGATCATATTTATAAATATTAATATTTATATATATTTTAAGAGTCATTCATTTATTCCAGAGAGAGAGAGAGAGAGCATGAGCAGGAAGGGCAGAGGGAGAGGTAGAGAGAATCTCAGGCAGACTCCCTGCTGAGCTCAATTCGGGGCTCAATCTCACAACCACAAGATCACCACTTGAGCAGAAACCAAGAGTCGAACACTTCACCAGTTGTGCTACCCAGGTGCCCCAACATTTACATTTTTTATGAGACTGTTCCAAATGCCGTGATGGAGAGTAGACTATAGGAGGGCAAGGGTGGGTGCAGGGGAACCAGTCAGGTGGCTACTGCAATAATCTAGCTTAAAATGACGTAGTGGTGTGGGCGTAATGAAAAGTTGTCAGGATTCGCAAATATTTTAAAAAGCTCAAATATGTAACCCTCGGATTCCAGATACAGGTATATCCTATGTTAGTCCTCCTAGGCTCTAACCCAGACTCTCTTAATCTAAGACTAGAGAAACATACATCATATGCAGGTGTAGGAGCAGAAATGCCAAAATTTCCAAGAAAGGGAATTTCCTGCCATTCCCAGCTAACTCAAGGAAACTATCTGATGATACGTACCAGGTACTTATCGAGAACCAATAAGATATAGACTGCTTCTTACAGCCAAGTCTGACCACTGAGGCATACAGAGAGCAGAGTAGTCACAGGAAGAAAGTAAAGGAGGACCTGCACGTGGCTCACGCACTCAACCGGTGCTGCAGACCAAGAAAAGAAGGAGTGCAATCAGAAAAGAAGGTCAACAAGAAGACGGTGCCAAATGAGGAACGTGGGCTGACAGAAGCACTACATGAAGGAAGGGCCTGGAGTTGAAGGGAGCTCCTTAGAAAACAAAGAGGAGGGATGCACCAATCAGACCTTTTGAGTAGAAAAGGCAGTATACTATAAATAGAAGGCGTGCACAACCTGTAGAAACAGACCCTTGCCTTCTGGTATGACTTTTGGGCAAGCTATTTGGCCTCTCTGACCCAGTTTCCCCCTCAGAACAAGGACCGGGCGTCCCTCTCACCTAAGAGAAGTAAATGAGACATGCTTGCAGAAATCACAAGCTGCCTTTGTACATATCTTTTAAGGGCCAACAGATCATTTTCTAAACTGAACCCATATTGAAAATCAGATTTCATACCAAGAAAGTCCTGCTTTTCAAGCTATCTTTATTTCTTTAAAAATTTTAAGGACTTTAAATAATCTCTATACCCAACATAGGGCTTGAACTCACAACCCCGAGATCAAGAGTTGCAGGCTACACAGACTAAGCCAGCCAGGCACACCCACACTATGTTTAAAAAAAAAAAAAAAAAAAAAATCTAAAGATCTAGACACTGAGTTCCTAGGTCTTAAGGGCTACAATTGGATTGGAAGGGGAATGGCGGCTCAGGGACTTGTCATGAGCTGGTGTTGGCATGGCAAGCTCATTATTTTTATATAGATTGTCCATTACAAATTAACTTCAAAATGCAGCATTTTGTGAAGATGTTTTTATTCACATTTTACTTAAAGCTAAGAAAAAGATCAATTGTCCCTATCAAAGGACATGATGTAAACGTTGTAATCCGGAGCAGCTTGGAGGTGGGGGAGTTGGTGCTGAGGGAGATCATGAGTGCTTCAACCCCCACCCCCAGGGCATCTCTCCTGGGTTTGCAAATTGACCTGGCAACAATGTGCCAGAGCTGAGAATCAGCTGCCCCCTTCTGAAGAGGCATGTGCTCTCTAGTCTGAGAGCAGAGAGCTTGTGATTCCTGATGCACACAAAAGCACTCTGTTAAGTTGTAAAGCACCACTCATATTAGTTGTCATTATTATTGGCAGGAGGATGAGATAAGAATATGAAAGTAAGAGAAAATGCTTCTTCATCAAAGTTGGCTCTTCTGCTCTGTGTATATACCCTTACCAGTGTTATTGTTACTGACAAACCATATATGCTTTGATAAAGGTCCTAGTGATCTGGTCATAAACATAGCAAACAAGCTGTAATGAACTCGAACTCCAATGTCTAATGTACCTGAGGTAGGCACTGCCATATATTACTCTGAACACTGTCCCACATCCAGCTAATAGCTAAGGTCTAATTTAAGATATAGTTTAAAGGTAACAAAAAGCAAAAACAAAACCAAACCAAAGAGACAACTTTTGGCTCCCACAACAAAGATTTACTATTTCAGACTCAAAAACAAGTAGCTCTTCTCTCAGGAAGGTCTAAGAAGGCTCCCTAAAAGTCTTGCCTTACCATGGTGGATGTAGCACCGGCAGGAGCTGCATGTAGCTCAAAAGCTCTCTGAAGAGCAGGGACCAGCTGTCACTAGGTATATTTAGCTCTATGAGCTCAGAAAAGTGATCTCCCTGGCGGTGGCACAAAGAATGCAACCCCATGCCCACCCCAAGTGAAGCAGTAGTGAGGAGATGTGGGTGAGAATAGATAGGAAGGGAAACATCTATCTAGAATCCCCAACAAAATAGGCCCAGCCAGCTTCCGCAATGAACAGAACACGCTGATTACAAAGCTAGAAGAGGAGAAACGCACCTTTGGGTGCAGGGATCCAGACAGATGTCCTGGGTATTTCCTTAGAATCAATTACTCCTCCCTCCCTATTTCCAACTGTGTTCCTAACTGCTCATCTTCCATGTCTCCCAAACCAAACCACAGCACCTCCACTCCCACTTAGGCCCCTACACACACACACACACACACACACACACACACACACACACACAACCTAGAACCCACAGACACATGCCCCAGATCTAAGATGCTTCCCAACTCTTGTTCACCTCTTTGACATCTACCACGGACCCACATCTTAGCTATAATAGCTGTAAATGCCATTTGTACAAAGTGCTGGGCCTTGGATGTCTCAAGGGCAAAGTTTCTATCCCCAGTGATATCAGAAGCTATTGCCAAGGGCATGGAGATGACAGTCGTTTCTCACTCACCTCTGTACATTTAATCCCACTTCTGCCAATCCACCTACCACATTAGTCACCAGAATGACCTTTGTAAAGTACAAATCTGAAAGTATACCAACTGCACCTACTTAAAATCTCATGGTTCCTCATTATCTACGGAATAATGCCTGAGCTTCTTGGCCTCATATTCAAGGCCTTTTACAATTTGGTCATAAACTAACTTTCCAGGCAGCTATTCTCTCTCCTTACCAGACACTCACACTCCAGACCAGGGGTCAAAAAATTACAGCCAAACCCAGCTTGCTGTTTCTTTTTATAAATAAAGCTTTATTGAAACATAGCCACATTCATTCATTTATGTACTGTCTATAGCTGTTTTCATGTTACAAAGGCAGAGTTGAGCTGTGACAGAGACCATGGCTAACAAAGCTTAAAATACTGACTATATGGCCCTTTATAGAAAATGTTTGCCAACATTTGCTCTAGATACATCAAGCCACTTCAGGCTCCTTGAACAAACCATACTCATCATACCTCTAAGCATTTATACAAGGTGCTCCATTTAAAATGCTTTCTCCTTCTCTTTATCTGCTAGAGAAAAAGTTACTGCCTCTGTGAAGTTTTCCAGACCTCTCTCAAGCAAGTTAATTGCCCTATTCCATTTGTTCTCTTAGTTCTCAGAGTATACATCTATGACAGTGCATATCCCATTACAATATAATTACTATTCAATCACTCCCTTTTACTATCCCTAAGCAACTCAAATATAGAAACTATATTTCACTTGTCATTTATCTCTAACCTGTGTCTTATAAATTCTCTGGAACACCTAAATGAATAATTAATTTAGCTCCAAAGCCCTTCTCCAAGCACAGGGTCTGGCACAGCAGGGAATGTGGTTATTAAATAACTGAATGAACATCACTCACCCTACAACACCTATGGTTGCTTAGCTTACCATAACTAGTCAATGCATTTTATCCCCCCTACACAAAAGGGAGAAAAAGGCCCCAAAAATGTCAGCCTATTTAAAATAAAGATATTCAGCTAGGAGCCAAAGGGTTACATTGGCTTGGATTCAGTGTAGCATAATGGTTTAGAGCTTGATTTTAGAGCCAGGATGCCTGGGTTTGAACCCTGGTTCTATCACTTATTTCAGTGTATCATGCACACCATTTGTAAAATGGAGATGATACCAGTAAAAAACTTCATAAGACCCTCATGTTGAGGGTATTACAAATGAGTTAATTCACATAAAGTACTTAGAATAGCACCTAACACAAAATAAGCTCTCCTGTGTGTGAATGAAGCTCTCCTAAATATAAATATATTTAATATGTTGTAAGAGGAATGTAAAGGTAATAAGAATGTGCAGTACTGGAGACCACTGTTACAGTGATGCTTCTCTCTCATATACAAAGGAGACCCATAGGGGAGGTAAAAGATGTTTCCTAAGTGTTTGCTATATGAAGACCACATGCCATGAGATCAGCAAGAGATAATTTAAGACAAGGCACTGGTTATCTTCTGATCTTGAAGGTCTGTTCCATCCTCCTCAATGATTCTTACTTTTATAGTATTAACTCCAACTAAAACCAAAATTTCACAACCTTATACAACACCCTACCTGACTTTTTTGCCACATCAACCGCCATTTCCTCTCATCTCCAGTGATAGTGAATTACTTGAAATTTTCTGAGGCTTTTCACCAGTCTAACATCTTTGCATATGCTATTCTCTCACCCAAATACTCTACTTCTTTTCCTGGTTATTCCAGTCATCTCTTCAGACCCAAATTACATGTCAGCAACTCTGTGCATGGGTAAAACTAACAAGTCTTCCTCTTCTGTGACTCTATCACAGCACTCATCATCCTACTATAGTGTCCTCATCGGTTGACATAGCTATTTCCACCACAAGAAGAACTTCCTCCAAGGCAGCAACTATGCCTTTCCTTTTTCTCCTATATACCTACCACCTAGCACCCAGCCCCCAGCACATGTGCAGGTACAGAGAATCCCTCTGAGATCCAATCCTCATCATGGGATCAACCTTGATGTCCTCAGACTATGACACGGGGCACACGACAAAGATCAAATCCTAAAGGCAGCATCTCAAGTTCCAGCCTTCCCGGCAAAGACTGGGAAACTCTGACATCTCTTGTCTTGCAAACTTTCGGGACCAAAGTATACAAGCTAGCCAAGAACTGCTGGCTGGGGAATCTTTGTCTTATGAAAAGAGGCTAGAAATAGGTCACTAATTTAAAAATATTTCCCCAGAGAGAAGGGAATCATCTTCTTAATTGGGGTCAATACTGCAACATTTTCAGAGAATGAATATGCAGCACTAGAAAGAATGCATGTCAGTAAGGATGCTTCTGAAAATTGATGAATTAGAGGGGACTTCTGGCTTGACAGTATAAGAAGCTCCATGAACCCACTATCCAGTGAAACTGGTGAAAATAATTTTTTTACGGCAACCATTTAAAGTTTCTGGAAATGGCCCTGGAGCATGCAGCCAATGAAGAAACATTTGCTCAAGAATATCTACTAAAGGGGTGCCTGGGTGGCTCAGCTGGTTAAGCGTCTACTCTTGTCTCAGATCATGATCCTGGGGTCCTGGGACCAGAGCTCCCTGCTCAGTGGGGAGCTTCTTCCTCCCTTAGCCCAGTGCTTGTGCTTTCTCTCGCTATCTGTCTCCCAAATAAATAAAATCTTTAAAAAGATTATCTACTAAAACTCAGTAAGAACCTGAATTAACACCTGCTGCCTCTCTCCCTCCCCACTTCCAAGTCAGTAAGACAGGAACTCCACCCCAGACTGGTGCCTCCAAGAACTCAGGGTTCTCTGATTCTAAGCTTCCAGCTACAGGGCTATCTGCCTGAAAGGAGCAGGATATCAGCATTTCTCATCCTGCCTCCAGTTACCTGTTCTACCTAGGCTAAGTTCTAGGAGTCCAGTCAAGAAGTGGGCCTCCCTTCTTCCACTCAGCCACCACTTATGAAGCAGGGACTTCACCTTGGACACAAAGCCACAGAGGATCCTGGGGCCCTGATTGCCATTTCCTTGGCTTATAAAACGGCAATTATACTCTGGGAGAGGTAAGTCAAAATAGCCTGAAGCTACTACCACACCTTCACTGAGAGCTCAGCTCCTAAAGTAGGGTATCACCCAAAGAGAAGCACATCATTATCTCACCTCCAGCTCCAGAACCATGGCTCAGAGAGTTTGCTGGAGTGGAAAGCAGACTTCACACACAGTTTCAAACCTCTTCTTAAAGGAAATTATTTTATTTGCTACAGAATGTGAAGGAGTTCAAGGTCAAGGGCATTCTCAAACAGTGAAGGTTGTGGTAAAAGGCATTTAGGAGGAGATTAGTGGATTTGTTAGGGATAGAGGCTAGCTGTAGGCTGGAGAGCTTACTAGTGAGAATTGGGGAAAGAGCTGGGAAAAGCCCTCCTGGAATAAGAACACATCTCAAACACTTATCTCAGGAACTATCCCTTTCAGAGGAGCCCCAAAGTGACTTGACCTATCGGTGGAGCAAATTTATGCCCCAGGGCACTATTGAAAACAACTACCAAAGCTTAACAGCTGAATGTGGCGAGGGAAAGAGTCAATGAGGGCCCTACCCAAACCACTGTCATCCACAGGGTAACTGTGGCCATATCCAAAGCTTCACCATATGAGGAGCAACATGAGAGGCTTCATACTGTAGGGGGTGAGTGGGAATAGACCCCTAATAAGATCTTGTCAGTTACCAAAAAAAATCAACAAGCAAATAACAAGTCCCAAAGGGAGTTGGACCAGTACCCACAGTTGCTACAATATACTATCAGAAACATCCAGCTCCCAACAAAAATATATGAGATCTACAGATTAAGGGGCAAATGTGACCCATGCCCCAGAAAAAACAAAACAAACAAACAAACAAAAAAAAAAACACAAGCAAAGGAAACTGAGAGCAATCAAATTTCAGATTTAACAGAAAAAGACTTAAAAGTAGCCATTATAAATATGTTCAGATACTAAAGGAATGTGTGATGACAATGTTACATCAAATAAAGAATATCAATAAATATAAATCACCAAAAAAGAACCAAATGGATGCTGTGAAGTTGAAAAGTACAATAACTAAGATGAAAATTCTAGGACAGAGGCTTAAACAGGAGAAATGAACCAGCAGAAGACAGAATTGGCAAACCTGAAGACTGAGAGATTGCACAATCCAAAAACTAGAGAGAGAAAAAAAATGAAGAAAAACGAATCATCTCAGAGAAATGTGGCACACCATTAAACACATATGAATAATGGGGAAATCAATAAAGAGAAAGGAGCAGAAAAAAATATTTGAAGAAAAAATGGCTGGGAAAATCCCAACTTTTTGAAAAACATTATTCAGAAAGCTCAGCAGATTCCAAAGAGAATAAAATAAATGCGAAAGGATCCAGAGGCACATCACAGAAAATACTGAAAGCCAAAAACAAGAAGAAAACCTTGAAAGCAGCGCAAGAGAAAAGTGATTTGTCACATACAAAGTAAGCTCAATAAAATTAACAGCTAATTTCTCATCAAAAACAACAGCTGACAAAGGCAGGGGGATGACAAGTTCAAAGCACTAAAAAACAGATCTGTCAACCAAGCAAAACTATCTTTCAAAGGTGAAGGCAAAATAAAGACATTTCCAGGTAAGTAAACACAAAAAATTCATTGCTAGCTGACACATCTTACAAAAAATATTAAACAGAGTTCTCAAGACTAATAAATGACCCCAGTGAGTCATTAGAATCCCCATGAAAAAATAAATCTGCTGCTTTTTAAATAGATTCACGTATTCACTCAACAATATTTACTGAATGCCAACACTGAGCCAGGCACTATTCTAGGTAGCAGGGATTTAGCAGTGAATAAAACAGATCCCTTGTCCTTATAGACCTAACATTCTAGACAATAAATAATAATCAATGATTAAATTAGGTCCTTAAAAATAAAACAAACAAATCAAAAAGAAGTGATATGTAATGAAGATCTGTGCCAGAAATGGGGTAGAGTTAACAGAATTCCATTATTAACTAGTGGTCTGGGAAAAGAAGGCTCATCAATAAGGAGAAACTTGAGAGGAGAAAAAATATTTGGGAACACGAAGGAATTATCCAAGTAGATACCTGGTTAAAGACTATCCCAGGCAGAGGTTAAGAGCTAGAACCAAAGCCCAAAGACAGAAACAACAAGATGTGTTTGCAGAACAGCAGTGTGACTGGAGTGAGAGACCCAGGGAGACAGATGTAGATCTATAATCTACAGGGAGATCACAATGATAAGGTAGAGCAGATCACATAGGGCCTTCCTGACTCTTGTGGTGACTCTGGCTTTCACCCTAAACAAAAAAAATGAAGCTATTATAGGATTTTGAGCAGAGAAGTGAAATGATTGTTTACATTTTTTTTTTTCCTGTAAAGCTCTCTAGCTACTACACAAAAAGACTGTAGACACAGTGATCTCTTAGGAGGGCTACTACACCTCAGTGCCTGTAGGGGAGTGGTGGTAAGAAATTACTAGATTTGGGACGTGTTTTGAAGGTAGAACTCACTAGATTCATCAGTGGATATGGGGTGTGAGAGGAAATATGGATGATTCAGAGTATTTGGGGCCTATGCAACTGAAACAACAGAGTTGTCTTCAACCAAGATGAGGATGCCTGTGAGTAGAGCAAGTTACAGATGAGGTGATATTTAGAATCCAGTGTAGGGCATGTTAAGCTTCAGATGCCTTTAAAATTCTTAGAGGGCAGCCCTGGGGGCTCAGCGGTTTAGCGCCGCCTTCAGCCTAGGGCATGATCCTGGAGACCCGGGATCGAGTCCCCCGTCGGGCTCCCTGCATGGAGCCTACTTCTCCCTCTGCCTGTGTCTCTGCCTCTCTCTCTCTCTGTGTCTCTCATAAATAAATTTTTTATAAATAAATAATAAAATTCTTAGAAAAGAGGTGCCTGGGTGGCTCAGTGGCTGAGCATCTGCCTTTGGCCCGGGTCATGATCCCGGTCTCCTCGGATTGAGTTCCACATCAGGCTCCTTGCAGGGAGCCTGCTTCTCCCTCTGCCTGTGTCTCTGCTGCTGTGTGTCTCTCATGAATAAATAAAATCTTTAAAAAATAAAAATAAAATTCTTAGAAGAAAATACAAGGGTAAATCTCCATGATGTTGGGTTTGACAATGGATTTTTAGGACATCAAAAGCCTGAGTAGCAACAAATATAAATAAATAAACTAGACTTCATCAAAATTAAAAATTTCTATGCTTCAGAGGTCACTCTCAAGAAAGTGAAAGGTGAACCTACAGAATGGGAGAAAATTTTTGCAGATGACATATCTGATAAGGGACTTGTATGTAGGTGATATAAAGAACTTTAACATTCAATAGTAAAAAGAAAAACAGCCCAATTTAAAAAAGGGCAAAGGATATGAATACAGCATTTCTCCAAAGATGATATACAAATGGTTCGATAACCATGTGAAAAGATGTTTGACATCATTAATCATGTAAATCAAAACCATAATGAAATATTATTTCACATCTACAAGGATGGCTGGAATAAAAAAAAAGTCTGATAATAACAAGTGTTTGGGAGGATTTAGAGAAATTGGAATGCTCATGCACTGCTGGCATGAACGCAAAATGGTCCAGCCACTTTGGAAAACGGTCGGGTAGTTCCTCTAACGGGTAAACACAAAGTTACCATGTGACCCAGTAATCACACTCCTAGATATATACCCAAGAGAAATAAAAACATATGTCCACAAAAACTTGTGTGTGTCTATATACAGCATTATTCATAATAACCAAAAGGTAAAAACATACTAAATGTCCATCAACTGATGAAGGAAAAAGCAAAATGCAGTGTGTCCATACAATAGAATATTCTTCAGCCATAAAACAGTGAAGTTCTGGCACATGCTACTATGTGGATGAACCTTGAAAATCCTACACTAGGTAAAATAAGCCAGTCACAAAGGACCACATATTATATGATTCCATTTGCAGGAAATGTCCAGTATAGGCAAATCTATAAATACAGAAAGTAGATTAGCCATTGCTCAGGGCTGAGAGGAATAGGAAGATAGGGAGACAATAGCCAATGTATATGGGGTTTCTCTTTGAGGTGGCAAAAAGTTTCTAAAATTAACTATGGTAATGGCTACACATATCTGTGAATATATTCATAAATATTGAACTGTATACTTTAAATGGGTAAATTATATGGCATGTGCATTTTATCTCAATAAAGCTGTTATAAAAAATTGATGGGTTAGACCAGGGGCCAGGCACATTTTTTTCTGTAAAGGACAAGACAGTGAATATTTTAGGGTTGGTAGACCATACAATCTCTGTTACAACTACTCAATTGTGTTCTTCTTGTGTGAAAACAGCCACAGACAATATGTAAATGAGTAAGAGTGGCTCTTTATACCATAAAACTTTGTATTTATGGGTGCTGACATTTGAATTGATGGAAATTTCACATTCCACAAAACTCTTCTTTGCATTTCCCCCCAACTATTTAAAAATACAAAAGCTAGTCTTAGTTTATAGACCGTACAAAACACAGGAAGACAGTCATAGTTTGTTGACCCCTTGACTATATATGCCTATTCCTCCCTCTGTTATGGCTTCAAGTATTAAGGAATTCTCTCTTCCTCACAACCCCCATAAACAAGAGTCAACTTTGATTCACCTCTGAGTTTTTTCCCCTACTACCATCCTGACACATGGCTTTCCAAGACTGTGGGACATGCAAATCCAGCCAAGCACTTAATAGCAGGAAAACCTCCTGGACTCCATTTCCAAAATAGAACACTTGGCAGAAGAGTTGAAAGCTCACCATGTGTTCCTTTTAAATGCCACTCACCTTTAGGCAGTGAAGGGAGAGGGGAAAAGGCTTGGGAACAGAGAATATAAAAGAGTAAGACAGGGGCATCTGGCTGGCCCAACTGGTAGAGCATGCAGCTTGATACTGGGGTAGTGATTTCAAGCCTCACACGGGGCAAACAGCTTTAAAAAAATAGTATAACAAACAGTAAGACAAACTCAAGTTCCCTTTTAACAACCTTTTGGCTCCTAATCACGGTAAGAGGGAGAAGTTAGGCTTATGTGTCAAAGAGCAATACTAAAAAATCTTGTCCTTAAGAACAAAATCTATTAGTGTGTCATAGTACCACAAGAGAAGGCAGAGGGAGTGGTGAAAACATTCAGGGTTCTAGAAACCTTTATTAAGAGGCATTTATTCATTTGCCCAACTTAGCCATTTAAATGACCAAGACTATGTGACATGCCCTGTGCTGGGATCCAAGAACACAGAGATTAATGAGACATACTGAAAATACCAAAGTAAGAGAGATATAGAGTCAGCCCTTGAAAGTAAGAACCACTGTTCTATGTGGAGGAAGAGGCTATGGCTCAATCCCAAGGGCAGAGCCCAGAAACCCTCTCTCTAATCCTTCCAAACCCACACTACCTCAGACCCCAGAGTTTTCCACTCTTAACTAATTGGGGAGCTTGCTCACCACCCAGAGGCATCAGGAGCCTTGTGAAATGAGACATAGGACAAATCTCACAGAAACAGTCTCAAATCCCATCTCTGTCACTTACAAGGTCACGGTAAGCCTGCAAAATGCAGACAACCTCACAGTGATGATGTGGAGCAAATGAGATCACGTAAGGCGCAGTCCCTCACAGCAGCTACATATAAAAGGGACTTCAAAAATGTTCGATTCTTTTGAGCCCAGATCCCTTGGCAGGAGGGCTCATACTGTGGAGAATGGTGTGTCCTGAGTGAACCAGTACCCTGAGTCCCAGAGACTTCTAATCTTAGCTCCTACTCCTCAAGATGCCAGGTGGCTAGATGAAAGACCAGCGAGTCAGCGCCATGCTGCTGAGCACACGTCTACCTGACTCACACCTGGGAGGGACTGGCATTGCTGGACACGGAGGGGAAAAAAGAAGCTAAATAACAACATTATCAATGACATTTTCATGCAGCATTATGGGTTACAAAGGATTCTTACCATCCATTATCTTATTGGAGCCACAAACCAGCCACCAAAGATGTCCCTGTCTTATAAAGAAACTATTCCCTAAATACTTCCCTACTTGATGTCTCCCAAACTTGCTTTTTTTTCTTTGCTTCCTGCCTTTACTCATGAAGTTCCTCTTTCCTGGGATGCTCCTTCTTATCATCAGTAAACTCTACTCATCATTAAAAAAAAAAAAAAAGTTTCAGTTTCACCCACTCTGCAGAGCCCACTCCTGACACCCTGTCAATCCGAATGAGAGCCATCTCTGTTTACAATCCTTCCGGTCATCATCTTTGGGATAAAATCCAAGTTCCTCAGTATGGCAAGAGTCTGGCTAATGTCTGCCATTCCCACCTCATCTCATATCCAATCTCTCTTTCCCTGTCCCACTCTTACATTCTATGCTCAAGTTAAAAGAACCACTGACTTCACACATCACACTTACTCACAATAGCTATATCCATCTCCTCTCTGTCCCCAGGTTAACTCTTCATCTCCCCCAATTCATCTCTTCAAATGCATCATCTCTTCTGTTTCCTGGGATCCTAGGATGAGTTAAATTCCCTTCTCTTAAAATGCCGGGGGGGAATCCAGCGTATGCAGTGCTAGTCTCTCATCACAACACCTGTTAGGATATGTATGTTCCTCTGCCTCACTAACATGTGAGCTCCTTGAAGGAAGAAAATTTGTCTTCATTATTAGTTTTTGCATAGCCAGCATCCAGTACAGAGTAGACACCAAATATACTTGGAGAAGGAAGAGAGAAAGAGAGAAGGGGAGTGGGGGAATACCTGAAAACAAATAAGGGGAGGGTCACAAATCCTCCAGTGAATCAGCCATTCCATTGAAAACCAATTGTTTCTAATGCCATAGAGTATACTGAATGGGATACACATGCACAGACATGCACAGAGAGGCTTGCATAAATAGACACAAACAACAGTGAGGTCTGAAGACAGGCAAGGCCTTGGGAGCCACCAATTCCTCCTTAGACAGGAAGATTCAGAAGCTTAAGACTTGTAGCAGGGCTTTTCTCCCTCCGCTGGCCTGACCATTTCCGCTGGCTGGACCATCTCTGGTTGCTAGATGACCCACCCCTGCTTTCTGCCTACTACCTTGTAGGGTCCAGATCCAGCCTAGTTTAACAGCACCTTTGTATTCCCAATTATACTGCTACCTCTGTTTTCACCTCGAGGCCCTGCATACTGTACTGTCGTCTAACCATTTGCTCCTAACCTTCTCTTTGATCCTTGACCTAGCTTACAGGGTTTCTCTCAACTCCTATTTCCTCGTCTCTGTGTTTCTCCCCTTCTTATCATGCACAAGGACATGTCTAAATACAGAAAGACACATACAAATATAAAAAGGCATAAAATGATGTGTACATGCATGCGAGGAAACAAACACAAAAGTACATAAAACTACACGTATATAGACACACACACACACACACACACTCACACACACACACACACAGAAGTCTTACCAATCTACCTAATCCCTGTCATCAACAGGATTGCAGTCCAGAATAGACAAAGCAGACTCACCAACGGGGGGTTGGGGGGTGGTTTGCAGGAAAACAACAGTCTGCGTAGTAAGAAAGAATTTCTCTGTCTGTCAAAGCAAACCACCGTCTGGATTTTCCTGGAAACAGGAGCAGTACCATCTGGGG
This sequence comes from Canis lupus baileyi, assembly GCF_048164855.1. NCBI lineage: Eukaryota > Metazoa > Chordata > Mammalia > Carnivora > Canidae > Canis > Canis lupus. The sequence continues at coordinate 25,206,270 of NC_132860.1, forward strand.
GAGCTGCTGCTTCATCCTGTATCTGGCCAAGGCACTGGGACAGATTGCAAAGTAGGCCTACTCCCTCTGATGTGTAGCTCAGCTTGGCTGGCAACTGGTCCCCTGTCCCGGGTGCTGGCTGACAACCCGTCTTCTGCTACACCAGTGCATGTGAGATTACCTCACCCTTATTCCTCTTGCAATTCCCACAGTCCCCCGTGTATGCCACCATTATAGCCCTGAAAATGTGCTACTGTCACTGCCAGTTTATAGGTCTGCCTCTCTCGCTAGCCTGAGGGCTTATCAACGGCAACGAGTATCTTCTTTTCATCTCTATTTGGGAGATGAGGAAAGGGAGGCTCCAAATTACTTGAGTATCTTCTTTTCATCTCTACTTGGGAGATGAGGAAAGGGAGGCTCCAAATTACTTGCCCGTACAGCTCTATGTTGCAAAGTTTGGATTTGAATTCAGGTAAGCCTCCAAAGCTTATGCTTAGATTTTTAAAAAGGCAATGTCCAAATACTTTATTCTAAGAAACTCACAAGAGTTTGGGCCGAATGCAGGAGCAAGGCCACAGAATCTGAACTCAGTGGGAGTTGGTACAGCCACTCTGTAATTAAGTACTTACAAGAAAAAAATGGAGACAGGTCATTCCTTTAGCCTAAGGACTGGGTTTCACCTGAAAAATGATGTCACTCGCAGTATCACTCATCTCTTTTCTATCCAAAAGGCCTGAGCAGACTTCAGTCTGTGCTTTGCCTAGATTAGGAGGGGGTCAGAATGTTCTACAAGGCAGGAGATAAGATAGTGATTGCACCAGGAGACTGGAAGGAAGCTGGAAGGCAAAAAACCAGAGAGATGCCTCCAAACTATAACAATCCTTCAGGTCAAAGAAGAATTTCTACAGTAACAGAAATGTGCACATAGAAACCTATGCTGAGGTTATCTGAAAAACTGTTTGCAATTATTTCTTTTCTGCACTACTTTGCATAGAGTAAACTGAGGGAAAAGGTGGGTGGGGCAAAAACTCCAGGCTGTCAAAGCTGTTCAAAGAGGAAGCAAATAAATCTATGTTCAGGATTGGGCCCAGAAACCAAGGGGAAAGCTCTGCTTCCCATGGGCCAGATGGTAACAGCAGTGGGAATCAGAGGGAGGCCCTGAGCACGAGGTGAATCCAGGAAAAATAAAACCAGAGCTACTTAGCCAGCTGCCTCTGACATCTCCTCTCCTGGAGCTCCATATGGTAAGTGCCAAGAATTTGTTTCAGGTTCCTGGTATGTGGGTGAGAGGGAATTACCACCTGGGTTGTACCATAACTTTCTTGCCATCTTAGCTTTCCTATAAGTGACAGCTATGAAAAAGATGGATGGATGGAAGGAAGGAAGGAAGGAAGGAAGGAAGGAAGGAAGGAAGGAAGGAAGGAAGGAAGAGGGAGGGTGGGAGGGAGGGAGGGAGGGGAGGGAAAATAAGGAAAGATTCTTCCAAAGAGAATGTCCCAGGGCTCTTCAGTCTGATATCCTCAAAAATCATCTCTACCTACCCAGAAACAGGCAACCTAGCTCTCAGCTAACCAGGGATCTCTGCTTCCAGGTACCATGGTACTTCAGACTCCGAAGCACCTCTGCATATCCATCAAAGTTAGAGTAGAATACAACACAATTTTCAAAGTGTTTTCTACAGAACGCTATGGGGTCCTATGGGTTGGACTACAGCAAGGCAAGTAGGAAGTGATCATTACCACCAACCAACATTATAGTGTGACACTTTAATTTTTTTAACAACTTTACTGAGATATAATTTATATACCAATTTAGTGTACATCTCAAGTTTTTAGCATGTTCAGAGGTGTGCACTCATCACAAGTTTAGAACATTTTTACCAGCCTAATGCAGATCTGAGTTGCAATAACCCCAAAAATGGATAACTGTGAGCTAATTCAGTCTCAGTTTCCTTATTGGTTATATGGGAAAATTAATACCTATTCCACAGGTTTCTTTTTTTTTTTTTTTTAAGATTTTTATTTATTTATTCATGAGAGACACACGAGAGAGAGACGCAGACACAGGCAGAGGGAGGCAGAGACACAGGCAGAGGGAGAAGCAGACTCCATCCATGCAGGGAGCCCAATGTAGGACTCCATCCTGGGACTCCAGGATCACGCCCCAGGCCAAAGGGCTCTAAACCACTAAGCCACCCAGGGATCCCCACCCACAGGTTTCTTGTAAAGATTCCATGTGAGAAATGGAATATTATTCAGCCATTAGAAATGACAAATACCCACCTTTTGCTTTGACGCGGATGGACCTGGAGGGTATTATGCTGAGTGAAATAAGTCAATTGGAAAAGGACAAACATTATATGGTCTCATTCATTTGGGGAATATAAAAATTAGCGAAAGGGAATAAAGGGAAAGGAGAGAAAATGAGTGAAAATATCAGTGAGGGTGACAAAACATGAGAGACACCTAACTCTGGGAAATGAAGGGGTAGTGGTAGGGGAGGTGGGTGGGGGGTTGGGGTGACTGGGTGATGGGCACTGAGGGGGGCAGTTGGTGGGATGAGCACTGGGTGTTATGCTATATGTTGGCAAATTGATCTCCAATAAAAATAATAATAATAAAATAAATAAAAGCCAAAAAAAAAAAAAAAGATTCCTTGTGAGAGTGTATATAAAGCACCCAGCATAGGCCTTGCAGGGAGCAGCAGTAAAGGGTAGGGGGCTGGCGAGGAGGACATAGTAGTACCACCGTGAACAAAACCATAGGATGGCACTTTCTACACATGATCTCATTTCATCTTTGCCAGAATCCTTCAGGGCAGAGAATACTGCTCCCATTTCACTATGAGGAAATGAAAACTTGCAGAGATTTAAGAAACTTTCCAAGGTCATGCAACTAATAACTGGTGAAAGTACACCTAAAACCCTCATCTTTCTTGCTCCAAAGCCTGTGCATACTTTTGCTCAGCCACACAGCCTTTCAGCATTTTTTTCTTTTCTTCATCTCTGCCCTCCTTGTACATGTTTTTCTCTAAATCTTTCGTATTATTTAAACTACAGCGATTTTACCTCCATCCAGATTCTGTATGTGATTCACAGCGTAGGGTAGAAGGTGGAGAAAGTGTCACAGAGGTTAGACATACACATCATACACTAACGAAGTAATGTCATATCTGGATCCTAGACCCTAGCACTCCTAGACATGGCCCACCACTGACTCGGCCACTATCCTGGCCGGGAACTCACAAATCCAAAGCACCTTGTCCCCAAACCACTGACCAGGCAACCTTGTGCTCTTGCTTTGCCTTAAGGAAACAATTTAAGGGGCACTTAGTGATAAGATCACTGTCTTCACATTAAATTTCAAAAAAACTTAGCTCATCACCTTTATGTATAAGGTCCTGCACTAGGCACTGTGGGAGAAACAGTGATGAATAAGACCTGATTCCTGGCCCTGGAGGCACTCACAGTCCAATAGGACAGACAACTAATTAGAATACAGAGCAGAGCAATATGCCAAAGGAGAGATTCGTGCCAAGTATAGAGCATGAAAGAGGAAAAATTACTTTCTACGGTAGGGAAACAACAAGATTTCTAGGAGAAAACATTTAATCTAGGCCAGTAGTTCTCAACCAGGTGCAATTCTTTTTTTTTTTTTTTTTAATTTGAGAGAGAGAGCAAGAGTGAATTTGTGCACAAGCATGACGGCAAAGGAGCATGAGGGAGGAAAGGGAGCAGGGGAAGAAGGAGATGTGAACTCCCTACTGAGCAGGGAGCCTGATGTAATGTGGGACTTGATCCCAGGACTCTGAGATCATAACCTGAGCCAAAGGCAGATGCTTAACTGGCTGAGCCACCTAGGCACCCTAACCAGGGGAACTTCTATTTCGCAGGGCAACTGACAATTGGCAGTAAACATTCTGGTTGTCACAACTTTGGGGGACAGGGGTGATGGTGCAGGTTTGCTGCCCATATCCAGTATACAGAGGTTAGAGATGCTGCTAAACCTCTCACAATGTATAAGACAGCTCCCCACAACAAAGGATCATCTAAACCAAAATGTCACTAATGCTGAGGCTGAGATACCTTGATCTAGGCCTTTGTGGACAAGTGGAATTTTACAGGCAAATGGGAGGCAGAGAAATGCTGAGATTAAAATTTATCCAAAGTGAAGGCACAGTGATGGGATATAAAAAACATGTTTGAGATGGTTGCAGCATAAAGTAAGGGAATGCAGTGTAATGTGAACTACTCAGGAAAGCAAAAGGCAGATTGTGGGAGCACTGAAGGGCAGGTTAGAGTTTATATTAGTTTAGTAAGTAAAGGCAAGCCACTCTTAGTTTCATCATCACTAAAACACAGTTAATAACACCAAGCTCATAGAGTGGCTGAACATTAAATGAAACTCTACATGCAATCAGCTAGAACAGGGCTGGGCACACAGTAGGGATGCTCCTTTTTCACTGCACTCCCTTTACAAGGAAGAAGTAATGATCAGAGTTGTGCTTTAGTAATTCCAGTAACAGTGCAAAAAGACAGACTTATAGGCAAGATAATACAATCAAAATCATTAGAGCACAAAGAAAGACATTCTAATTACCTGCTAGATTGAGTTGATTTGGACTGTGTGCTATGGGAGTTAGTCCTGGGATGAGAGAGAGAGGTCAGTGGGGGGTGAGAAAGTCAGGGAGAGTTATGAAAAGTGAGTCTCGAACATTCTAGAAGATAACCTAAGACTGACATGGACTGGGCCAAGGGCTAAAAGGAGGGATATAAAAGCTAATTCTGGCTAGGGAGAGCTAGCTGAGCAAAGAAAGGGCACTGCAACAAGCATGGGATGAATGTGAGACGATGAGGGCCAGGGCCAGGGCCAGACCAGAGTGACAGAAGGTGTGGTCCAGAGAGTCTTTAAGAAAGACTAAGGCCAGATGTGGAGGGATGGCGTGCTCAGTACAGGAAGTCAGATGGACTAGGAAGAGAAAATCATGTAGGATACACGAAACTAACATGTAAAGTGGGAAGATCCTTGGCAGCATGTACAACATGGGCTGGTGGAGGGAAAACTAAAGGCCAGGGTACCCTTTGAGGTATCTACAGCCGTCTGGACATAAGGAAATAAGGCCCAAAACCTGAGGAGGGAAAGCACTGACTAGTAACCATGCTAATAACTTCTGGGCATAATTCAGTTACTCACCCTCATCCAAACTAGGCCAGGCTGGCCACAGCACTGGCTATGTGCAGGGAGCACATGAGCCTTCCCTCTCCTTCCCTACAGACCACCTCCTATCAAGTCCAGTGCCTGCTGGCCTCTGCATTTTGCAAGTGGAGCTGCTCCTCTCAAGGCTGAGATCCCCCAGCCCTGATTCCATCCTTTCCCAGTTCACACAGCCTCCCAGGACCCAGTATGACCCTCCGTGGGACACACAAAATGTAGAAAGCAAGTCAGTCTCTCCTACCCTGTTAAAGTCAAAGCAGAACCGATGACAATATTATAATATGGCTCTGTTGCTCAAAAATCCTCTAGCCTTCAGATGGGTGAGGGGAAATGAGAACTTCTCACCTAGACCCTTTTTTAAGCACACAGACATGGGCAGGAGGCGGGGCGGGGGGGTGGGGAGTAAGCGGCCAGAGAAGTTTCAGCACCTGCTCCGTCATGCCCCACCCCCTTCACATGGGCTACTCAGGCGAATATAGAACTGCCTCCTGCAGCGCCCCTGGCCCCTGGTCAAGTCAGCCAAGCTGCTGGAGGTGGCTCCCAGAGCCACATGTTTTGGTGCCGTGGGATGATGAGAGAGCTGATTTGGAATTCTTGCTATATAGGCCAGCCCTCACTATCTGTACCATCACGCTGAAGGAGGAAAAAACGTGGATTTAGCACCTATCATGTGCCAAGCATTTGCATACATTCAGCTTTTACTTTACAACCCTCCAAAGAATTACCCTCCTCAAACAGCTGAATAAATTGAGGCTCGGAGAAGTGAAGTCACTCGCCTATTTGTCACAATAAGGGGCAAAGCTAAGTTTTAAACACAGGCCTTTCTGCATCAAAATGTATGCTCTTTCTGATGAAAACAATAACAATAATAACAGCAAAAACTAACCATTACTGAGCCTCTTCCATACACCACACCTTGTCCTAAGTACTCTATTTGCACTATTTAAGCTTTGCAACAATTCCATGAGATGCCTACTATTCTTCTACTAATGAAGAAACCAAGGCTGAATGAAACTCAAGAACTTCTCCAAGTTTCCATGGCTGCTAAGGGCTGAGCCAGGTTTAGACCTAGGTCTGTGTGACTCCAGAGCAACACTTCTCAACCCTGTGCTATGCTTCTACACCATACAGCCACAGACACTAACAAAAGCAGAAGTTGATTTTGCAGCTTCCTGGGCTCATACTGCTACCTACCCATCCCCACCATCCAAAATGTGTGATCACACCCTTGCTCAAGCCTCCCTTCTCAGGCAGATGCCATGCTGCTATAGTGATATTAGTCAGTCATTCCACGCTGATTAAATTAAGCACCTGTTCTGTATAGGACTCTGCTGGGCATTGGGGAAACAAAGGCAAACAAATCAAATAAGGTCAGTCCCTGCTCTGAACAATCTCCTAATCTGGTGAGAGAAACACATGAGTGAAGCAAACATTAAAATGCAATCGTCAGATGCAGGGAGCTTTCCTGGGAAAATAGAATAAACACAAAGGGGAAAATAAATAGCATTCACTGAGTTTGAATTGTGTGTCCAGTATGATGCCAACTTTTTCTTAATTAACATATGATCAAATTAACTTTTGGAGAGATAAAGTCCCATGAGTTTTGACACATAATTAGACTCTTGTTAACTGTCCCACAACCCAGATGCAGGAAAATTCTATTACCCCCTCCAAAACTCCTCCATTCTGTCCCTTGGTAATCAAACCCTCTCCACACTCCTAACCCCTAGTAACCACTATCCTAGCTTCCATCCCTCCACTTCTGCCTTTCTCAGAGTGTCACGTAGATGGAATCATATAGCGTCTGGTTTCTTTCACTCAGTATAAGGCCTCTGAGATTCATCTATGTTGTGTTCATCAACAGTTCATTCCTTTTTATTGCTGAGCCATTTTCCATAGTTTGTTTATCCACTCACACACTGAAGAACATTTGATTTGTGTCCAGTTTTAGGCAACTATGAATAAAGCTACTATAAACATTGTGTACTAGTGTGAACATAAATTTTCATTTATCTATAGGGATAAATACATAAAGGTAGTTACTGAGACATATAGTAAATCATGTTTAACTTTCTAAGAAGCCCTATAAGTAAGAGTTCTAGTGGCTCTTCCTTCTCACCTGTCATTTTTTAATTGTAGCCATTCTGATAGATGTGTGGTGGTATCTCACTGTGGTTTTAATGTGTACTTTCCTAACAGCTAGTGATATTGGGCATCTTCTCATGTTTCTTTGTCATCCATATAACTTCTTTGATGAAGTGTCTGTTCAAATATTTTCTCATTCTTTATTGAGTTGTTTGGTTTCTTTCTTTTTTTTTTTTTTTTAAGATTTTATTTATTTATTCATGAGAGGCAGAGACACAGGCAGAAGGAGAAGCAGGCTCCACGCAGGGAGCCCGATGAGGGACTCGATCCCAGGACTCCAGGATCATGCCCTGGGCCGAAGGCAGGCACTAAACCACTGAGCCACCCAGGGACCCCCAGTTGCTTTCTTTAAAAAAAAAAAAAAAAAAGAGAGAGAGATTTTATTTATTTATTCATGAGACACAGAGACACAGGCAGAAGGAGAAGCAGGCTCCCTGCAGGGAGCCCAATATGGGACCGAATCCCAGGATCTCAGGATCACGCCCTGAGCCGAAGGGAGATGCTCAACCACTGAGCCACCCAGACATCCCAAGTTGTTTGGTTTCTGTTGTTGAGTTTTGGGAGTTCTTTGTGCCAGAACCTTTTTTTTTAAGATGTATTTATTTTTATTTTATTTTATTTTATTTTAATTTTTTTTTATTTATTTATGATAGGCACACAGTGAGAGAGAGAGAGGCAGAGACACAGGCAGAGGGAGAAGCAGGCTCCATGCACCGGGAGCCCGATGTGGGATTCGATCCCAGGTCTCCAGTATCGCGCCCTGGGCCAAAGGCAGGCGCCAAACCGCTGCACCACCCAGGGATCCCTTATTTTTATTTTAGAGAGAGAGTGAGCATGGAAGTTGAGAGAGGAACAGGGGAAGAGGAAGAGAATCTCAAGCAGACTCCCCACTGAGCATGGAGCCCAATACGGGGCTCAATCCCAGGAGACTGAGATCATGACTTAAGCCAAAAATCAAGAGTTGGATGCCTAACCAACTGAGCCACCCAAATACCCCTGTGCTGGAAACTTTTAACAGTACTTTTCTCATTGAATTCTGACAATAGGGGCGCCTGGGTAACTCAGTGGGTGAGCATCTGTCCTTGGCTCAGGGCGTGATCCCAGGGTCCTGGGATCAAATCTCACATTGGGCTCCCCCACAGGGAGCCTGCTGCTCCCTCTGCCTGTGTCTCTACCTCTCTCTGTGTCTCTCATGAATAAATAAAATCTTTAAAAAAAATTATGATAATAACCCTGTAAGGTTAGGAATCATTTGCCACCATTTTACCTAAGAAAACTAAAGGGGAAGTCACTGAACTACTATTATCACAGTTCTTCCTAATTTCAGAATTGTACTCATCATTCAATCGCCTGTGACATACACACCACTAGAATGCAAGCTCTGGAAAAGCTGAAATCTTATCTGTTTTGTTTGCTATAGAATCCATAGCACTAGAATGATGCCTGACACATACATAATAAGTGCTCATAAAAATTTGCTTAATTGAATAACAGTTCAACAATTTAATTGAATAACAATTGGATAAATGCCCTTGATATCCCGTGTAGGCTCCAGAGAAGAAAATAATAACACTGCCCTCAAAGTGTCAGGGCCAGTTGGAGGGACAGTGGTTTCAGACAGCCTCTATCTACCTCAGACTGTCCAGATCACCTGACAGGACCATCCCACTGCAGCAAATCCTTTGCCCACGGGCAGTTTTCCCATCAGAGGTCTCAGTAGAACACAGATCTGAATTTCCACACTGTTGTGCTGGTCAGACTCCCTCCCACCCTTGCGGGAAGGGCACTGTCACCAGTAGGGCCAACTCGTTCATTTGAAAGGCCATCTACAGGCTCTGCTAATTTGGACAGATACAGGCAAAGATGGTACTTGAGCAGGCTACTGGCTGCCACACATGCCAATGATCATGTATTGTCTATAAAATGTCTGCTGAGGGGCACCTGGGTGGCTTAACTGGTTAAAGCGTCTGCCTTTGGCTCAGGTCACGATCCTGGGGTCCTGGGATTGAGCCCTGCATCGGGCTCCTGGCTCAGTGGGGAGTCTGCTTCTCCCTCTCCTTCTGCCTGCTGCTCCCCCTGCTTGTGCTCAATCTCTCTCTCTCTCTCTCTGTCAAATGAATAAAAACTTTAAAAAAAAAATGCCTTCTGACTCTCAGTTTGCCATAAGTCTAATTCCAGAGCTCATAACAGAGTAAAGACAGCAATTAGAAATGGGGATGAATCAAAGAAGAGACAGGGAAATTCTAAGAAAACACAACAATGGATATAGAATCTAGGTACTGGGTAATCGTGTAAGAAGAGGCCCTGAAGACATGCTTTGAATGATCCAAATAAAGTCAACACTCTGTTCAAAATAATCTGTGAAAATAAAGACTTACTTCAAAAATGGCTAAAATGTTAAAAGATCTAGAACTGAGGTTATAGTTTAGCTATCTGAAAAACTTACTGATAGGAGGCTGAATAATGAGGCCTTCTAAAGTGTCCCTTCAGACTTGGGCTAATAAGATCCTTGGGGAACCAGCAATGCTTTCTAAGTGGTTGTAAAAAGCTTGGGTCCTTCATGTTTTCATCTCTGAGATCTCAGGGTCTATTAGCCAATATTCTAAGCTCTGAGGTATCCACCAGAGCTCTAGTTCAAACCTGAACTCCAAGGTTGTCATATATGTTTAGGCTGACTTAAGCACACAATTCGGCTACTGTTACTTTCTCTTTCGAAGACAGTTGCTTGTGACTTATCATGAAAACTCGAACTGGCAGGCCCCTCTCACCACCAGGGGCCTGAGATTATAGGGAGAACAGCTGAAGCCAAGGCAAGGCAGAAACTATGCTGAAAAAGAACAGCTCCCCACTGGCACAGAGAGGAGCAGGGTGACAGCTTTTGTGTTATTTTAGAACAGTTTGTGCTGATGAGCTTTTTTGTTGTGGTAACATTCCTCTAAAAAGAACATTTTCTTCCTCCCCTCATTGACAAAGCAATCAGCAAAAGTGAAAAAAGAAGGAGGAGCGGATGACAAAGATATCCAGGAATGTGTGGATCTTGGATCATATCACCTTCTTCACTGGTGTGCCATCCATCCTCAGTGCCATGGCCAGGCCTCTAGAGAGAGATTAGGAAACCTCCACACCTCATGTGCCTCCAGGAACTTGGTTCTCTTATCAGCACAGACAAATAAAATTGGGGTCCGTTGAGGGCCAGTACCACTTCTAGATGCAACCAAAAGTTCAGATACCTTCATTGTGGTGGTTGCCCTTACTCAGGGATCTACAATTGCCAGGTTCAGCAAGCAGACGTCTCTCAGTTGGGTTGCCTGGGTCCCCACTCCTTTCCAGGTTTTTGTCCTGCAGTCTTCCACCACAGCCAGTCTATCCAACCAAACCCCTCACCACGTTTTTACTACCTCCACATCTGTGCTCACGCTCGCTCCCTACTTACCACTCAGGCTGGCCCACTCCTTCCACTCTACTCAAATGTCTACTTTTGCTCCAGGAAATCTATTTTTCTCCTCTTATAAATTCCTTAGACATTATCTAATTTAACCTGATACCTGGATCCCTTCTGCTAACCAATCAGTGGAGTGCTATATTCTAGTGACGGGGAGTTCACTACTTATCTACCCAGGAAGCCTCTTCTATGACCAGATGGTGCTGTTAGATGATTCTTTATTCTAAAATAATATGTCCATATTTCACTCTTGCCACATTGCTCCTGGTTCTGCCCTTAGAATAAGAGAAACAATACACCAGTACCTAATAGCATGAGCTTTGAAACCAGATCTGCACACACATCCAGTGTGTCCTTGAACAAGCCTTTCCAAGGCTCCAGTCCTTGATAATAATACCAACTTCAAAAGGCTGTTAAGAAAGGCTGCAAAAGAGCTATGCCTGGCACAGAATAAGAATTCAATAAATGCTAGCTAGTGCTGTGGTCTTCATCACCTGCACTGTCATTATTTAATTCAGATTCCTCCACTCCTAATGTATTTGAAGACAGAAATTTTATTACCCAAATCTTTTATTTTCCAGGCTAATCTTTTCTTCACTAGACTGTAAGTGAGGACAGGATATGTAAATGATATGAGACATGTGTGCCATCTTTACTGCCACATCCCCATGTCTACAATAGTGCCTGGCACATACATATTAGACACCTATAAATACTGAATTCTAGTGAACATCTGTCTCCATTTCATAGTTTCCATACTCTTCATCATTCGTGTCACTCCTTCTATATAGGCTCTCACTGTTCCAGACACTTCTGACAACGTGAGATCCAAAACTGAACTCAAAACTTAATAGGTGGGCTGGCAAGAAGGACGAAGAAACTGGGCTTACCTCTCCCTCATGACATACACCATATCACTATTAAAGATTTGACAAAACTTGGCAGCTTCATCAAACTGCTGGCACATGGTGAGCTTTAAATCAACTGAAACCTTTCAATCTTTTCACACACGATGACTTTGTACTCTGGGTTCTGTGGAATTAGAACGGTAGTAGTGCCAAAAGGTGAAACAATAACAGAGCAGAGTTTTTTCCATCTAGAGATTCCTCTCGCTCCTACTATCTGGACCACTCAATCGGCTCCCAGCAACTGTGGCCTGGAATTCAGAATGATCTTTCTAGGAACATGTGTTTCTTCTTCCCCAGAGAGTATAAACTCCCAGAGGGCAAGAAAATGATCATCTTGACTTCTCTCCTACATGCCAACAAGGGGCTGAGCACATAGTAAGTAGAGACCGATGCCCTCCAACTGCAGCAAGATTGCAATAAGGATTTGGGGCAACAGGAGAGACCAACCTTGGGGCTCCCTCTCCCTCTCAAAGAACACAGCTCAGTCAGCATTGTGCTTCTAGCCAGTAGGCAGATGGGAGCCAGTCTAGGCATAGACACATCAGGTCTGCACTCGGACAGGCTGGGTCCTACAGGGCTGTTCTGCTGAGAATCACCTCCCTTGATAGGGAAGAATTCCTAGAGAACAAGCCAACATCAAGAACATCTCTCCACGGGCAAGAGTGTCTAGACAGCTTTCAGGGACTGTCCACACAGGAAGAGGAGAGAGCCACGGCAGGGTGAGAGAGCTCACCTCATCACTTTCTTCCACATCCACATCACCATTGGCATCATCATCCATCAGCTTGTGAATGCTGCGGACTGCATCAAAGCTGAGCTTCTCATCCTCACTGTGGCACAGGGGCTTGTCAATCCGGCAAAACTCTGTATAGGAAAAGCAAGAGACAACATTACTGTGGGCCGCCACCGGCCCCTACCACCCACCTGTCTCAGTGTCCTTAGCTTTCAGCAACTAAATCCTCATGTCATCACGTAACTGGCTATTTGTATGGGGAGAAACATGTTTCATCCAGTCTTCATCTCTCTCCCCAGGGATGTGCTGAGCTCCCCTGTTTAGAGACAATGCTTTATTATCCTAATAGTTTCCTGGCAGGGACATCAAGCAGAAGACTAGGAACAGACTGGGATCTAGACAAAGAACGTGATTAGGTAACTCACAAGAATAAAAATGTAAATGAGAGAAAATACAAATAGCCAACGGACACAGGGAAGAAAGTTTAGCCTTACTAGTAAGCAAAGAAATACATATTCAAATGAAATATCATTTTTAGTCAGTCAACAAACAAACGTACATAAATACAGTCTTTCTAGAAATAGGAACACAGCCCACTCATTGCAATGCCAAGATAATATGCAGTTTTCCTTTTCATTCACTTTGTCATCACTGGTAATAGCACAGTGCCAGCCACAGGCTAAGTGCAGAAATCCTTCACATATTGTGCCTGCCCACGGACAGTTATAGTCAGCAGTATCTACAGACACCTGTGGTCCTGAGCACATCAGGTGCAACAGCTTGGAAGGTATGTGCAGGGCAGCTTCCTCCACCACCAACACAGTCATTTAGCACTATATGCAGCACAAGAGCGAGGCCACCTGATCCTCCCTTAGAACCCTGGCAAACACTAGGCACACAGCAGAAAGAGCCCGGCACTTCATCTTAGCTCTACCACGTGACTATAGGGAGGTCACTTCCCTTCTCCAGGCCTTGAGCTCACTATCTGAAAGAGACATTGTTAAGTAAAGTTCTTAGTATGTCTCCCAATTCTTAGATTTTAAAATTGCTCTTTCCCTTTGCCCCTGATCTTGATAACTTCCCTCCAGCAAAAACACCTCAGATCACTCCCAAGGAAGAAGCTGTCACAGAAGAGAAAGCAAGGACGGGGTAAAAAGACTGCCTCTGTGAAGCCTCCTAGAAGGCACTGTTCGAAGACCTAAAACACTCCAATCTTTTTAATCATTAACCTGTCTGCTAGTCAGACAGTGACAGGACAGGACAAGTTACCTCTCCATCACTTGCTAGTTGCTCAAATCCTTTTCAAAAAGAGAGAGGAATATAAATGTTGAGTGTGTAAAATGTCCCAGATGTAACTCACAGATGTTAACTGATGGGCTCAAAGTCAAAGAAAGCTGATGAGCCACAGCAAGAGCCCAGGTCTACTGACTCCCAGGCCAGCACCTCATCTCACTGCCTTTATGCCAAGGCGACCAAATTGCTTTAAGTTGGTTTCATCTCCTGGAAGTCACAGATGGTAAGAAGCACACTGAAGAAATCGCTTTATAGAAGACAAAAAGTAAGATAAATAGTATACCTGCCAAAGAAGTATCTCCCTATAACCATACATTCTTCTATATGTATCCTGCCAAGTTGGGGTGGAGAGTAGAGGGTGGGGGGGAAGCAGTGGTGGTTAGTGAGGGAAAGACTAGAATGTAGCCAAAGATTAAGGCATTGTTTCTCAACTTCCTCACCCAGAGCTCTGGCCATGATTGTTTCATTCATGTACTCCTATCCATGAACTATCAAAAAAAAAAAAAATGCAGTCAGTAATGACTGGTTCATAGATGGAAGCACACAGCACTGGGATTAGCATAACCAACATCATACTTTTCCTTCCCTTACTCCTGTTTTTATGTTAATCAAAGGCACATATAATGGCCTATTGGAATAAGAAAAAAATTTTAACTATCGGAGATTTTTGATCAGTACATGATGTGTCCATTTAAACAACATTTCCTGGGGGATGCCTGGGTGGCTCAGTAGTTGGGTGTCTGCCTTCGGCTCAGGGCATGATCCCGCAGTCCCAGGATTGAGCCCCATATCAGGCTCCTTGCATGGAGCCTGTTTCTCCTGTCTCTGCCTCTCTCTGTCATTCTTGAATAAATAAATAAAATCTTTAAAAAAAAAACATTTATTGAGTGCTCTTTATATGTCAAGCTCTGTAATCAGCATTGGACATAAAAAGATGAGTCAGATCTCATCCCTGCTGTCAAGGAGTTTAGTTATAAAAGTGGGGAGAGAGGTGATTAAAACACTGTGTGCTAAGTACCATGATAGAATCAGGATTACCCTAAGGGTCAGTGAACTTTTTCTGTGAAAGGCCAGACAGTAAACAATTTAGGATTTATAAGCCATATATCCCCTGTTACAACTACTTAACTCTATCATAGAGCACAAAAGCAGCCAAAGACAAAACGTAAGTGTGAACAAGCCTAGCTGTGTTCCAACAAACCTTTATTCACAAAAACAGGTGGTGAGCTGAACTTAATCCCTGGGCCATAATGACCCCTGTTTCAGAAAACCATAGGTAGCACACCTGAACTACATTAGGTTGACAGATTTTTGACCCAAAGCAAAGAAATCCAATCTTTTCATTAGCCTGTATTCACACAGAGGTTTATCATAAGTAAAGCACAGCTTCTTTCTTTTTTTTAAGTTTTATTTATTTAAGTAATCTCTATACCCACACGGGGCTCCAATTTACAACTCCAAGATCAAGAATCTAATGCTCTTCCAACTGAGGACAGCCAGGTGCCCCAAAGCACAACTTCTAATAGGCATTTTTTAAATGCTCATATAGTTTACTGAGCTCTAGGGATGAGGGGTCTCCAGGCTGGGCACCACTGGCCTAAGGTCAGCTAGTCTCTTTCCCGAAAGCCTATAGCAGGTTCAAGAAGTTTGGCCTTCAAACACTAGGCTCTGGTTTGTAACCTGATCAGACACACAGGTGACCTTTGCTGCTGGCACCATCTGACATAGAGAAGGATTAAAGGGATTGAGTCTAAAGGAGTATAAAATCTTGATGTCCCATAAGGTCATAGAACCCTGTCCCAAAAAACCATGTTAGCCAAAATTCACAAATGACTCCTTCTACCAAGCATTTCCTATGCTCTCTCTCTCTCCTTCCTGAGAACTTTCTAACTTCTCTTAGACATTCCAATCTGGCAAGGTTTCTCAGACCCATCTGGAAGTACCTTAGAAGATCCAACCATTTATCAACACAGAGCCCTAGACTTGGGAGTCAGAACACATGTGTCAAAATCCCAGCTCCATCAATTACTACTATATGATATTGGAAAAGTTGTTTAACTTCTCTGAACTTCCAATATCTCATTTGCAAAATGAGGAAAATTATATCTGCTTACACGGGTTTTGCAAAAATTAAGACCACATTTGTTCAAACACCTAGCATAGGGCATGCATAAAGGTGACAACCAATACATTTGTAGTTTCCTCCTTTCCTCCTAGAGCAGCAAATGAACAGTTCTCATCCTCTGCTAACCAGCCACTCTCCCCATCAGACTATGAAGAATCAAATATAGGATTTACATTCCAATCAAATCAATCAGCAGATGTTCTAGATGAGCTGCCAAGTGATTATGACAAGAGCCTATATTCCCACAACATTTATGTGTCTATCACTGATAACATTTATCACACTGTGTTGCAGTTCTCTGCCTTTCATCAGACTATGATTTCCAGAAGAGTTTGGGACCATGTTCCCAGCCCCAAGCAAAAGCCAGATTCTTGATAGACAATTAATAAATGTTTTTTTTGAATGAATAATTAAATACCAACTAACAACTATGTGTAGGATTTCTCTAGGCAAAAAAGAGAATTCTAAGGAAAAAGAATAGTACAGGACCACATTTTTAAATTGTTTGGTCTCAGGGCCCCGTTATACACTTAAAAATTGAAAATCCTAAACTGACATTTACCATATTAGAAATTAAAATACAAATTCTAATAGTTAGCAGTTAATTCATTTTAGACCAATAAATCTCCTATACACTAATATAAATAAGATTTTTTTAATGAATAATAATTGTTTTCTGAGAAGGCTTGTTTCATATTTTTGAAAATCTGTTTAACATCTGGCTTAATGCAAGATGGCTGTAGTCTTATATATCTATTTCCACATTCAATGTATTGTTTTGATCCAAGATCAAAACAGATATGGAGTTGGAAAAGACAGGAGTATTTTTTTTAAAGATTTTATTTATTTATTCATGAGAGACACAGAGAGGGAGAGGCAGAGACAGGCAGAGGGAGAAGCAGGTTCCATGCAGGGAGCCTGACGTGGGATTCGATCCCAGGGCTCCAGGATCACGACCCGAGCCAAAGGCAGATGCTCAACCACTGAGCCACCCAAGCATCCCAAGACAGGAGTATTTTAACAACCTTTCAGATAACTGTAAATATTCTTCTCTAATATTACATCAAAACTCAAGAAGTGGTAGGTTTATTAAAGATTAGTTGCAATGTGAAATTTGAAACTATATGGATGAACTTTTTGAACTCTATTACATCAAAATCTATTGGTCTCGGGGCTCCTGAGTGGATCAGTGGTTGAGCATCTGCCTTTGGCTCAGGTCATGATCCCAGGGTCCTGATCAAGTCCCGCATCAGGTTCCCTCTGGAGAGCCTGCTTCTCCCTCTGCCTATGTCTCTGCCTATCTCTCTGTGTCTCTTATGAAAAAATAAATAAAACCTTAAAAAAAAATCCATTAGTCTGTCTTGCCACTTTTAATAATCCTTTATGCAGATGTGATTTTGTAACATGATGCACTCACTGGTCACACGAAAGCTAGCGATTCAATGAGTTAGGCAAAGCTTCCGAATTTGACCCATTTCATCTATACAATACCAAAATAATCACAGCTATTAGTATCATCACTAATTTCATCAGAAAACTTGTATTATTTATTTATTTGAGAGAGAATGAAAGAGAGCTCGAGCAGGGGGAGGGGCAGAGGAAGAAAATCTCAAGCAGGCTTTGTGCTAAGTGATCAGGGAGCCTGATGTGGAGCTTGATCTCATGACCCTGAGATCATGAGCTGAGGGGAAACCAAATCAAACACCCAACCTACTGAGCCACCCAGGCACACACACACCCTTTTTTTAAAGTAGGCTGCATGCCACGCATGGAGCTCAACACAGGGCTCAAATTCATGACCCTGAGATGAAGGCCTGAACTGAGAACAAGAGTTGGGTGCTTAATCAATTGAGCACCAAGGTGCCTCCATCAGAAAATCTTTATATTGGGGAAGCCGTCTAGCTCCTAGTGGCAGATACAAGTTCTCCATTCTAAGTTTTAAATAAAAGTGAGAATTCTATCATTGGCAACAATACTACCAGTGGTTTTTCCCTCAGTAGCAGACTCACCTCATTCACTTTCAAGAAAATATCTGCCAAATATTTAGTCTGAGTAACTACAGTCAGTTATTCTTTCAAATAAAAATAGTGTTCCCATGGGATCCCTAGTGGCTCAGCGGTTTAGCACCTGCCCTTCGCCCAGGGCATGATCTTGGAGTCATGGGATCGGATCCCACATTGGACTCCCTGAGTGGGGCCTGCTTCTCCTTCTGCCTGTGTCTCTGCCTCTCTCTCTCTCTCTCTCTATGTCTCTCATGAATAAATAAATAAGTCTTTTTAAAAAAATAGTGGGCCCTGAAAAAGGAGGTAGTTCAACTTGCAACTCGATGGCACACTCTTGCTTGAAATAAACATCAAACTTCTACCTGCAGCAAAAGTGTTTTATGCATACTTCCTGTTTCATCACATAGAATACTAAAGAGACGGGTATTCGTGGGATGCAATTTAATAGAATTAATACATTTTTAATTCTAAATTTAAAATTTTTTTTTTGTTTTAAACAGAGTGCACTGAGGTGAGATGAGGACTATAATGCCTACTGGCACAGTTATGTGACCTCGTTTTAACTCCTGTTAACATACTAGCAGTTTTACCTAATCACTTTTGTGCCCTTACTACAAATATAGAAACAGTGAGGGGGGGGATAGCAAATAATATCTTAGCGTTATTGTTATTAAAATGTCTTTGACCAGGGCACCTGAATGGCTCAGTGGTTGAGCATCTGCTTTTGGCTCAGGTCGTGATCCTGGGGTCCTGGTTACAAGTCCCGCATTGGGCTTCTTTCAGGAGCCTACCTCTCCCTTTGCCTATGAATCTGCCCCTCTCTCTGTGTCTCTCATAAATAAATAAATAAAATATTTTTTAAAAAAGTATAGAATAAATAAAATGTCTTTGACCGTTTGGACCCTGAAAAGATCTTGGTGACCCCTCAATGGTCTGCAGACCACACTTTATTAATCACTGGCAGGCAAAACCACAAAGTCTTTCCCTCATGTCCAAGTCTCCTCTCTTTCTCCAAGCAGAGCTAAGCATTTACTGTTCCATGCTCCAAAGCACTTTATACATAATTCTGTTATATTAATTCTCATGCTCTGAGTTGTTCGCATGCCACATCCAGAAAAGGGCAAGGACTAGGTTGACTCACTCTTTCCCCCAGGGCCTAGTATGGCACCATCACTAACATCCATCCTGTCAAGTGGGAAATCAGTGAATGCTGGCTGAATGAATGCATGCATACATATATGGATTCATAATAAACCATAACTCCCCCAAAGACAAGAGAATTCCTGAGTACAAACAACCAATTCCCCCTACCAGTATCTACCATCACCTGATGCGTCTTCTCTTCCAGCCAATTTCTCATCACTAAACAGTAATTCATCCTCCTGAGAGCATGTACCCATAGGCATGCAAAACAGAGCCACTGCAGTCAAGTCTGACAATGATTGTCTAGTGTGAGACACAAGCCCGAAGGGAAAGAAGTGAGAGAAACAGCAGTCAAGGAAGAATGTATAGATAAGGGACAGAGAAAGACATAGTCAGATTGTTCCTTACCACCTGGCTGGCACCTGAGGGGAATCTCGAAATTGGTAAATTTTGCCATCATCTGTTGTGAATACTTTCTCTGCTTCACCTTCCACCCCCCAGGCAAGACCAGGAAGCTCTGCAATAACTATTGATGGGATTAGAATCTATCCTTACCCTTAGAAAGGGTTCAAAAACTATTAAGACTGAGAGCACCAGCCCTGGGAAGACTCAGATTCAACCAAGGACCATGGCATTCCAGAGATAAAACAGCATAATACCTAAAATGAGACTGGGGCAGGGAGTCTGGTTTGGTGAGGTGAGAAGAGAGAAAGTACCCTCTACGTAAAAAATGTAAAGAATGAGAAGGGGAACTGGTTTTGGCAAGAAAGGTCCCCCTCAGAATATGGCACATAGTAGGCCTAGCCATAGAAGAAGAACTGAGTAAAATCCAGCCTCCTGAGGGGTGCTTTTGCCCCTGTAAGAGCATCATGTCCTCATATCTAAGAAGAGGCCCAGCTCTTTTCAGCAGGGG
Organism: Canis lupus baileyi; assembly: GCF_048164855.1. NCBI lineage: Eukaryota > Metazoa > Chordata > Mammalia > Carnivora > Canidae > Canis > Canis lupus. Next base: position 25,226,167 of record NC_132860.1, read on the forward strand.
GCAGGAATTCTGAAGAGCTTTCCTTATGGACAAAGTTGGCACTGGTTTCAGCTACCCAAGCAGTACTGACACAAAAGACTTCCCCATGTCTCCCTCATGGAGAACACATCAAAAAATAACCCATACAACATCAAGAATGAACCCTAAGAGAAACTATGAACTTTGGATGATTATGATGTACCCACATAAGCTCATCCTTACATGTAAAATGTAAAAAATGTACCTCTGGTAAAAAAAAAAAAAAAAAAAAGTACTTCCGGTAAGTAACATTGGTAATGGGGTTGGCTATGCATGTGTGGAGGCAGAGAATACGTGGGAGATTTTTCTGTACCTCCCTTTGAATTTTGGTGTAAACCTATAACTGCTCTAAAAAGAAAAAATCATAGCCCACGATGTGTGTGGTGAGTAAAAGATTTTACAATTCTTACTAGCATACTTTACAAAAATATTATATATGCTTATTATAATGCAAGATACCTCTATCTTCACTCTAACCTGTGATCTGAATACTCCAGTAACAATCTTGGGGGGTTTTGTTCTTGTTTTTGTTTTTTCAGTAACAATTTTTTTAATTCAAATGAAATATAGTTAAAGAAAGCCCTCAGTGAAAAATAAAAATTTTGCAGCCTTGACTATGTATAGAGCTTCAATATGCAACATAATGAGATGTATCTCTGAGTTCTACCAGCATTCCTGTCTTTGACGCTCTTTTGGCCTTACTTCCTACAACCATGGTTATTTGAGGATATGTGAGGGCAGAGATCATATTTTTTCATGTTTTCATAGCACCTACTACCATCTCATCCAGGATACACCTATTTGTTGATTTGTTTATTGCCCATCCCCCTCCACTGGAGGTAAGGCTCACGAGAGCAAGAACTTTTTGTTCCCTGTAGTATCCCCAGGGACTCAGTCAGTGCCTGACACACAGTATGTATTCAATATAGATCTGTTAAATTAATGAACAAATCTTTGTTTTCCTGAATGTGCGAAAAGCAAGTTTCTCCTCCTTTTAAATGTTGAAGGTTTAAAGAATCTGCCTTCAGTCCAAGGCTCTCTTCTTCTCCTACTACTCTCTCTCCTAAAGGAATCTGACCTCTCCTCACAGCCTTGATTACCATTTAAAGAAATTACTGGTTATTGCCAAGTCTCCCCAAAAAGCAAAATGATGTTTCTGCTTCAAGTTTCACTTGTGATCCTCAGAAACCCACAGAAGCCAACTACCTACTAAGTATCTCCACAAGGATGTCTGACAGGAACATGAATGCATAATACCTAAATCTAAACTCATTAGTTCCCCCCCAAACTTCCTACTTCTCCAATTGCTTGTGTCAAAAACCTTGACAGCTCACTCTCCCTCACTCCCCACTTCTAAACTAGCACCAGTCTTGGGGCACCCCAGGTGGCTCAGCAGTTTAGCGCCACCTTCAGCCCAGGGTGTGGTCCTGGAGACCCTGGATTGAGTCCCATGTCAGCCTGCTTCTCCCTCTGCCTGTGTCTCTGCCTCTCTCTCTCTCTCTCTCTCTCTCTCTGAGCCTGCTTCTCCCTCTGCCTGTGTCTCTGCCTCTCTCTCTGTGTGTGTGTCTCTCATGAATAAAATCTTCAAAAAATAAAAAATAAAAAATAAAATAAACTAACACCAGTCCTAGTTCAAGACCCCTCAGCTATTCCAAATCTTCTCCTCACAGGGGAGATATTCTGAATACTTAACAAGCAATCCGCAGGAATGCTAACCATAGGCAGCACTAGTACATACCAGCTGATTATCTGTCCAAGTCATCTCCCTACTTAAAACCCTTCAAAAGCTTTTCATTACTCTTAAGACGAAGTTCAAATTTCTTAAAGTGGCCGGCAAGGTCCAGAATGATTTGTCACCTGCCACCTTTCCGGTCTCATGTCCAACAACTCCCTTAGTTTTGTGCAATCATTCTTTGATGTCCCAAGTTTTTTCTGTCCTTTCCATATACAGCATGTTGGTTCTCAACTTGGGCTGCATATTAGACCCACTTAGAAAGCACCTATGTTGCTGATGCTCAAGCCCCATCCCAAACCAATCTCTATGGATGGGACCTAGGCATGGGTTTGGTTTATGGGGGTTTTGTTTTCTTGTTTTGCTTTGAGACATAAACATACAGCAAAGTGTATAAATAAACATATAGACCAACTACATTTTACATATGTGTATATCTAAGTAAGTACCACCAAAATCAAGAAATAAAACATACCCAACACTCTAGGAAGACTTCCTCTCTCTTGTCACTTTCTAATCAATACTACCATGACCACTATCTCACTCACCCCACAGTAGTAACTGCTCTTCTGACTTGCATCACCATTGATGAGTTCTGCCTTTTCTTGACATTTATAAAAACAAATAAAGTGCTATGAACATTGGTGTACTAGTCTTTGTGTGGACATATGTTCCCATTTTTCTTGAGTGAAAATGAGTTTTTCATCCTGAGTTCCAGTAGGAGTGGAACTTCTAGATTATATGACAGGGGTATGTATAACTTTTTAAGTGCCAAGCTGTTTTCCAAAGTAGTTGTACCATTTTATACTCTAACCAGTAAGCACCAGTATGAAGCACCAGGCCAGCTGTTTCATATACTCTCTTATACCTGGTGATGCTAATGTGCAACCCAGGGTTGAGAATAACCTAGAATTCCTGTTTACCCAAAGGATGCAAAAATACAGATTTGAAGGGGTACACGCACCCCAATGTTTATAGCAGCATTATAAATAATAGCCAAACTATGGAAAAAGCCCAAATGTCCACCAATTGGTGAGTGGATAAAGAAGATGTGGTATACGATGAAAGAACAGAAGGCAAGCTGACACCCTGCAATTCTCCCCCCAAGGTGGGATATGTGTGACATTCCTCAGACACTCCTGGTTGCCCTAAAACCAAGAGAAGGGAAAACAAATGGTTAACTGACATAGATCACACTCCTGCAGGAAGAGTCTCCAACAGTTGGCAAACGTCTTAGTGATTTACAAGGAAAAAGCATTCTCATCAATAGCCTACGTTTCAGAAGTCCATACTCAATTTCCTGGAGCCCTAACATCACTCTCCCCTCCACAGTGATGAGGGAAACAAAGGTAGAAAGGGATGTAAAAACATAAAACGTCCTTATAAACTGCAGCCCACTGACAAATACTTGAGGCAGGCAGAGTAAGACATTCCTCCAGGAAACTCCCAACTACCTTAACATTAATGCCTTATTAGAAGGAAAAACTATCTTAACTTGACAATAGCCAGGCCTCTAGCATCTTGAGAGTCTTCTTTAGCATATGAAAGTCCTTCTGGACACTTCCTTTTGTCTTTATCTCCCCCTCTCCCAAGTATATATTCAGTCGCCCCTCACAACCCCAGTACAGCAGCTTTTTCTGCCCACAGGGCCTATCCCCGTGCTTTAATAAAATCACCTTTTTGTACCAAAGATGTCTCAAGAATTCTTTCTTGGCCATTGGCTCCAGACCTCACATTCCATAATTATATCAGTATATACAGACACAATGGAATATTAGCCATCAAAAAGAATGAAATCTTGCCATTCACTGTTGGGCTGGTGGGATCAAGGGGGATGGGGAGGCACCAACAAAATGGCAGCAGACCCTCCATCTTGTTACCCTCCCCTCGGAACTTTCCCGCCACCAGCAGACCGCCCAAGGACACATCATCAGGGGGAGACAGGACCTATGCAGGAAACCTGAACTGCTCCTTACCCAAACCCTATAAAGGACATAAGCCAAAAGCAGATGCTTAACTACTGAGCCACCTAGGCATCCTTCCATATTTTTTATTGATAACACTTTTCACAGTTATAATTATTTGTGTAAGAATTTGCTTAATATCTTTCTTCAAACTGTAACCTCCACAGTGGCAGGAACCATAGCTGCCCCCATGGCTGAATCCTAGCTTCATTCAAGTACCCAGCACCTAACAAAGTACCTAGTACAACAGCTGGGCTACAATGAATATTCACTGAATGAACAAACAAATACCCAGGAGAACTCAGTTGCATGAAAGAACAAATTCAAATAAAGATGAACATAGTCCTTGACCACAAAAAAAGTATGAGAATGAGCTCAATATATGAATCACAAAGATACAAAATAGAATATGGTAAGACACAAGAGACCAGAGCAGCAGGAGATACCATAGTCTGAACAAGTAGAACAGTAGAAGTGGAAGGAAGGGAAGGCATCCCAGCAAAGCAAGCCCAAGAGCAAGGAACACAGCACAGACTCATTTGTAAAAGAACCCAAAGTCAAAGAGTACTTTTTACCAATCTTGCAAAAATATCTGGCATACAATGAGAATAACAGACATTGAGATATCTATTGTAGATATACTACTAACCCTTACTCTCCAAGACCCACAGATAAGGGCAAGTTCCATTAAGTTCTGCTTGTCTACAGAGGGCCAACACAGAAGGCCTACCTGGTCTTATGCCACTCCCCAAGCACAGTAAAACAGCACTTCCTGGTTTGCCTTCATTTCTTTAGTGTTCAGCACTGGCCAGAGACCCCTTCCTTATTAAGACTTAGAAACAAAGTCAAAAAGACACTAGAGCCTTTGGCTCAGGTCATGATCCTAGGGTCCTGAGATTGAGTCCCATATCAGGCTCCTCACAGGGAGCCTGCTTCTCCCTCTGCCTATGTCTCTGCCTCTTTCTGTGTGTCCCTTGTGAATAAATAAATAAAATCTTTAAAAAAAAAAACAAAACACTATAGAAGTAATACTGAGTCCCTAGTACACTCTGTAAAGAGGAACAAAAAGAGCACAAGAAGATGCTTCTGTTTAATCATATGAAACATAATCACCTACTAGACATGATTAATTCTTCAGGCCTCTCTCCACTCAGCCAGCCCATCATGTCCCACTTCTACCTTCTTCTTCTTCTCACTATTCTTTTCTTCTGGTTTCACAAGAAGCTTCCTTCCCAGAGAAGGTGGCTAATCCCTAAGGTTAGTCCCCTCCAAGCAGGCCAGGAGCTCAGTAGCTCAGGCTTCCAATGCAGGGGGTCTTCTGGCTGTTCTGACTCCTGGTGCCTCTTCCCAAGTCTCCTGCAGGGCTTTGGACTCTCCATCCATCTGCTTAACAGCCTAACTGCCTGCCCTTTCGTTTTTATGACCTTTCTGACTAAATTACAAGTGGCTGACCATGAGTTCGGTATTCACCTGCCACCACTACAACGTTCATTTCTGACTTTCAAACACCTCATTGCCAACACTGAACTAGTTAGTTGAACTAACCAAAAGCACAGGAATATGAAAAGAAGTTAGATACACTTCTCTGGCCTCCAGGGTCCCCCACATCTCTGCTCCTCAGTTATTAAAATATATATTGAATTACAGAAGTGGTAGCTGCAGGTCTTAAAAGTTTTGACTTTCCCATACTCTGACTGCTCCTAATTAATTTTCTTATCTGAAAAATCAGTAAGGTCCTTTGAAAAACAGTAGTGTTGGTCACTGATTTGTCAGCTATCTATTCTCTTCTTTTCCTGCGAGTCTTATCCTCCCAGCTACCGATGAGTCTGATTTTTCTGGTGTTCCCCCATGTCGAGCAACACAAGATCTGGTCTAGGGACAAGTGAAAGCTGTTTACAGGTTTTGAAGATTTGCTTTCTCGGCTTTGGGGTCTCACATACCACAGGTCTTTACATTCTAAAGGGATCTGAGCCAAGAAGCATGACAACCCCAGAGAAATCAAATCAACACACGCTTATTCAAAAGTTGTCCCAGATTCTCTGACCTGGCACCTGACCCAAACATTCCTGTGTCCTGGCCAGCACTTGTCAGGGGCTGAGGTAGCCAAAAAAATAATTACAAGCAACTCAAAGCAGATTTCTGATGCAAAATATTTTCTAAAAGTGTTGGAGTGGGTACCCAAGAAGTTGCCCAGATAAGGACATTGCATACTGCCCAGGAGAGGTGTCCAATCAACCGGTGGACCCTCTAGGATTATACCCTCTGGCTCCCAGAGTGTTGGCTCCCAACACTCAGTCCTGATCATAGCAGCCCCAAGAGCGTGGTGATAAATGCCTGGAAGATCTAAATGCAGGGGAGCCAAGCACACCACAGCCTGGGGTAAAAACAACGTGGATTCCAGGTTCCATCGCAGCAGAAGGTCATCCTCAGCCGACCCCCCCCCCCCGCCCCACCGCCACCCTGGCCCACTGCTGGCTGTCCTACCAGAGAACACATTCTTGAGCTCTCAAAGAAACCAGAACCAGGGGAGAGCTTCTGACCATCCTCCTGCCCCACATAAGCCACCACTCAAACAATACAAAAGAGATAACTGGCCTCCTTTCTTTTTTTTTAGAGAAGATAACCAAGAACATCTACTGAAAAACCTTGCAGTCAGGAGGATCATTCCAAAAACTGGGTTTGTGGTCCTTCCTCACCCGATGGTGGGCGTCTCCCCCAAAGCAGGAATGACTATCCAAAACGAAGTGGGCCTGAGCCTCCTTACAGCCCAGTCTTCCTGGCCCTGTTCCCACATGTGAACAAGCCTGCCTGATGTGATTTCTGAGATAAGACCTCTATGGCTGAGCAGGCTCCAACTCACAGAGAACTGAGTTCAGGTCTCTGTGTACTTTGCCTGGGTCACTACAGGTCCTCAGTGATCTTCCTATCTCTGCTCGTTTCTCTCAAACTCATTCTCTACCAAAGTAGTTAGTATAATTTTTCTAAAATTCAAATCTGACTTGACAACTCTTCTGAATAAAATCCTTCACGGGTTCACATAAAAAATCTGTAAACAGGGGCGCCTGGTGGCTCAGGCAATTAAGTGTCCAAGTCTTGTTTCTGGCTCAGGTCATGATCTCAAGGTTGTGAGATCAAGCCCGGCATCAGGAATCCATGCTGAGCAGGAAGTCTGCTTGACATTCTCTCTTTTACTCTCCCTCCCCCAACCCCCTGCTTGCACAGGCTTGCTTGCTCGCTCACTCTCTCTCTCCCAAATAAATAATCATAAACACACACACAAACACACACCTGTATACAAATGTTCATGGAAGCTCTATAGGTAATAGCCCCAAATTGGGATCAGTCCACATGTCTTTCAACAGGTGGCTGATTATATACATTATACACAATGGAATACCACTCAACAATAAAAATAAATAAATAAAGTCATGATACATACAACCACTTGGATGATTTTCCAGGGAATTATCACTGAACAACAACAACAACAATAAAAAGCAAAGTCCAAAAGCTTACAAACTCTATGATTGCATTTACACAACATTTTTAAAAGGTCAAAACCTTAGAAACAGAGGACAGAGGGGTTAGAACAGGGAAGGGGGTAGGAGAGAAAGGTGTGGTTATAAAGAGCCAACATGAAGGATACTTATGGTGTTGGAATAGAACTTACACACACACACACACACACACACACACACACGAGTACAAATAAAACTGGGGAAATCTAAACAAAATTGGTGGGTTGTGTTAACATCAGCATTCTGGTTATAATATTATACTACAGTTTCTCAAAATGTTACTGTGGGGAAAACTGCAGTCTCCCAATGATCTCACAGTGTTATTTTTTAAAACTATGTGTAGATCTACAATTATCTCAATAAATATTCTAATTTAATGAGAAATGTCTTTGCAGAGATCCCAAACTCCTACAACAGTGATTCTTGAGGAATTTTTTAGTGAGGAATTCCAAAAGCTCCACATAATAATAGTTAGACTTTTAGTATCCACAGATCGAAAAACAATTGAGAAAATAATATGGATTCACAAGACACCCTTCAAGGACCCCCTTCAGAGTTGCAAATCTTCAAGTTGTGAATCACCGGCCTGTATACTGAATATAATGTAGCAAAGGATATAGGCTTTTCAAGAGGTGGTCTCTGCCAGGTTCTCTAGCCTCATCCCATTCCACTCAATCACACACATCTTACACTCCCACTGCACTAAACCACTTTCAGTTCCATAAATATGCAAGACTCACTTGGTGGCTTTGTACATGATGTTCCTTCTGCCTACAATATCCTTGCCCCATTTTTTACTTGACTAATTTCTACTCAAGTTTCAAGATTCTACTCAGGCTTTTTCTTTTTTTTTTTTTTTTTAAAGATTTTATTTATTTATTCATGATAGTCACACAGAGAGAGACAGAGAGGCAGAGACACAGGCAGAGGGAGAAGCAGGCTCCATGCACCGGGAGCCCGACGTGGGATTCGATCCCGGGTCTCCAGGATCGCGCCCTGGGCCAAAGGCAGGCGCCAAACCGCTGCGCCACCCAGGGATCCCTACTCAGGCTTTTTCTAATTCCTCTAGGAAGTATTCTCTACCCTAATTCCTTGGTTTAAATCTGGAGCTCCTCTTCTGTGCCCTCATGACCTCTGTGTGTCTCTATCACAACACAGACCAATGCAACTCTGTATGCCTCCATTTGATTACCTATAAAATAAGAAGAAAACAGTATCTACCTCTTCATAGAGTTTTAGGAATGAAATGAATTAATACAGGGGCACCTGGTTGAGCATCTGCCTTTGGCTCAGGTCATGATCCCAGGGTCCTGGGATCAAGTTCCCCATCAGGCTCCCCAGGGGGAGCCTGCTTTTCCCTCTGCCTATGCTTCTGCCTCTCTCTCTCTCTCATGAATAAATAAACAAAATCTTAAAAAATAAAATAAATGAGTTAATACATATAAAGTACTTCAAATAGAGCATTCAATTACTACCAAGTTGTTTTTATTATAATTTTTTGTCTAACCATTATACCGAAAGATCCAAGCAGGAACAATATTTGCATCCATCTCTGGTCTGGCCTGTATAGTAGGTACTTGGTACATATTTGGGAAAAGAACCTAAGGTTGGTGCAAGGAGTTCGAATCTAAGTCAATGGCAGAACTGGAGCTCTAGAGAATTGAGAAGTACCACTGAGAGGTAAGTAAACACAGTAGGAGCCAGGAATAAGATAGTCATCTCTAAAAGATAAGCACAAGGGCAGCCGTGGCCCAGCGGTTTAGCGCCGCCTTAAGCCCCGGGCATGATCCTGGAGACCTGGGATTGAGTCCCACATTGGGCTCCTTGCATGGAGCCTGCTTTTCCCTCTGCCTGTGTCTCTGCCTCTCTCTCTCTCTCTCTCTGTGCCTCTCATGAGTAAATAAAATAAAATCATAAATAAATAAATAAATAAATAAATAAATAAATAAATAAATAAATAAAAAGATAAGCACAAAATGACTGACCATTACAGACTACTAAGAACCTGAGTGAATGAATATAACTGAGAACTGCTGACCTACATATCTTCTAAACTGGCTGAAGCCATACTCAATTATTACACAGAGCTCTTTTGATTTGTCACTATAACCTATTAATCTTGAGATGAAAAAGCAGCTTCACCTTTTGGAGGCACTATTTCTTCAGCTGTAAATGTGGCATAATAACAATTTCCAAAGTATTTAAGATTATGCAAGCAAACTACCTAGCCTTTTGACAAAAGTAAAACTAGTTTATTCCGAATAAGTGTTATGGCATCCCCTTGCCTTCAAATTTTCTCTCTCTTAAAAATGCTGAAAGAGGGGCTCCTGGGTGGCTCAGTGGTTGAGCATCTGCCTTCGGCCCAGGTCGTGATCCCAGACTCCCAGGATGGAGTCCTGTGTCAGGCTCCCCGCAGGGAGCCTGCTTCTCCCTCTACCTGTGTCTGCCTCTCTGTGTGTGTGTCTCTCATGTATAAATAAATAAAAGCTTTTAAAAAAATGCTGAAAGAGGAGATCCCTGGGTGGCGCAGCGGTTTGGCGCCTGCCTTTGGCCCAGGGTGTGATCCTGGAGACCCGGGATCGAATCCCACATCAGGCTCCTGGTGCGTGGAGCCTGCCTCTCCCTCTGCCTGTGTCTCTGCCTCTCTCCCTTTCTCTCTCTGTGACTATCATAAATAAATAAAAAATAAAAAATAAAAAAAAGAATGCTGAAAGAAAAAGGATAAGTAAAAAAATAAAAATAAAAATAAAAATAAAAATAAAAATGGCAGCCCCAGTGGCGCAGCAGTTTAGCACTGCCTACAGCCCAGGGCGTGATCCTGGAGACCCTGAATCGAGTCCAACATCAGGCTCTCTGTATGATGCCTGCTTCTCCCTCTGCTTCTCCCTCTCCCTCCCTCTCACTGCCTCTCTCTCTCTGTCTCTATGAATAAATAAATAAAAATAAAATCTTTTAAAAATACATTAAAAAAATAAAAAGAAAAAAAAAGAAAAAGAAAAAGGATAAGTCCCTTGAATAATAATAGCCTAGACGGAGAGAGGGAAGAGATGAATGTGAAATGGACCTATGCAAAGCAACAGAGCTTGACGAAAGCTGGCTGGGTACCTAAAGTTACTCTCCCCCCAACTCTTCATGGTCAGGTCAGAACTTGCTGGTCTTTCAAGGCCCAGGGAAAGTCCTATTCCCACCATCTTCTTTAACTATTGCAGGCCCTATAAGTCTCCCCTCTGAGGTCACAGCACTGAGCCCAGCCTGGTTCAGGCACCACTTCATGAGGTCTCTTCCAACCATAATCAGACTCTGTCCCCAGCTGGCCTGTTAGCTTCTCCTCGGTGGGATCTGGGTGTCCTCCTGCTATCTCCTCAAGAACAGAATTAAGTACATTGTTACTGTCTAAGGTAGAAAGGAGGTGTGAATATGTCAGGAACTATGTTGGGACTTGTATTTACATTGTCTCTTTTACAGCTGTGTAAAGTCAATACTTTTACTGTCCCAAATAGAATATGAGGAAACTGAAGCCCAGATATGCTAAGTGACTTACTCCAGTCATACAAATGGTAAAAGAAAGTTTGGAACTGGGATACTGTCTGTCTCCAGAGTCTCAATAAGAATAAATGCATACTGGTGTTTGCCTGGTTACCAACTATACAGCTGATTTATTGGGCAATTTGGTCACATCAGCTCCCCACCTCAACTCTTCTCTGCTCTTCTCTGCTGGGCCTGAGATAGCTATTTGATCTCCTTTATTCCTCTTATTTTGTCCCATACAGGAAATGCAAAGGGAGCTACCATGTGGGTCCCTTCCACTGTGGAGTATGTTGAAGAAACAGGCTAAACCAAGGGCCCTATAAGGAGGGAATAAAAGGGAGGCAAATATTAATATTCTCTAATATCAGAGCTAGTTAAACTCCCCGGTTTTAGAGATGAGGACACGGGACTCTGAGAAAGCAGGTAACTTGCATAAGGTCACACAGGTGAGTGGAGACTGACACCTTATCAACTCCCAAACTCTCAAATTGGTGCTCATTTTGGTCTACCTAGCACAAGGCCACGGAGGAGAACTGGAGTATAACCTGCCAGGCCTGTCACTAAGCAGAAAACCCAAACGCTGTAAACACAGGAAATGGGCTGGGATGAGGTTCAGAGGGAGCAGCAACCTTTGCCAAGTTAGAAGTGTTCAAGGGTTTCCTGTCTACAGCTGTTAACTGTCACAGAAATGCTCCAGAAAGCAATACAAGGCAGAAAGGGAGAGAGAAAAGAAAAGAATGAGAAGAAAATATTTAGGCCCAGAAGTGACTTTATCAATTATTCAGCCCAACCTACTTAGTTTTACAGATGAGGAGGCTAAGAGCCCCCCTGAAAAAGAAAAATGACTTGTCCAAACTCACACTCCGAATTTAAGGACCCTTAGAAACCACTTACTTGGTTGAAATCCTTCATTTTAATGATGAGAACCCTGAGACCCAGAGCAGGAAAGAGCCTGGCCCAACGTCACAGGGCTAGAGAGTGGAGGAGCTAGTAATGGACCCAAGCTCTTCCACCTCACAGGCCTGTTGCGGTTGGAGAGAGCCCAATGAAGTGACTTACCTCAGACACAGCTGTGTTGGCTGTGGAGAAAGTATAACAGGTCAGCAAACTGAAAATAAGCAGGATATACCAACTAATGAAGAATAACAAGGACCAAACCCAGCAGGTTTCTAAGAGCCAAAACAAAAGTGTTCTGGCTACTTAAGACAGTTTGGGAAACTAAGAGGCAGAAAAATATTCAGGCTATTCCAGGAACAGAATCCAAGGAAGAACAAGCAGGGCAGGCAGATAGAAAAGGCCGGAAATGCTAAGGGAAATCCTAAGGTTCTGCTTCCTTCTTCTGTCCTAGAGCTAAATATCCAGAACACATCACCTCAAAAGCAACTCTGGGTTCAGCAGGCCCTTATGGGGGCACTCCTTTATAATAATTAACAGATTATTGGGCCCCCACATACCACATTTGGCAGGTATGGGGCGAAATTATATTTCCATGAGGCCTGGAATTTCAAATAGGTTCAATTCTCACACCAGCCCTGAGACACAAAGATTATGATTCCCACTGAACAGATAAAGGAAACTAGGGCTTAGGGAAGACAAGCCTCTTGGTCAGTCACAAAGTTAGTACTTTTAGTACTGGCAGATCCAGTATTCAAACTTAAACTCTCTTTCAAGAAATCTTTAGCAAGTGGCTGCTATTCCAATTCTGTCCTAAAGGGATAGGGATAAGTTGAGGAAACAGACATGGCCCCTAGCCTATAGGAATTCCAATCAGGGAACTGTGAGTGCCTACCGGGTCACCCACATTATATAATGAAGCATGACTACCTAGAGGCTAGAAAGAACAGAAAGGTCAGAGGAACCAGAGCATCAAGGACTGGGCTACAAGAGTTGATTCCTCCAGAGACATGTAGATTCTGGTGAGAAAAGATGGAAGAGTGACTAGCATCAAAGTCCTTTCTCCTACTCTGGTCAGAGCTTTCTCATCCAACAGGTCTCCAGTTCTCACTACCATCAAGGTAGTCAGGCAAGGCAGTTTCCTGATCTTGCTTGACAAATGATGGAAACGAGACCAACAGAGCAGCAGCAGTTAGTCCTAGGTAGCACAGTAAGTTGGTGGCAAAAGAAAGTCAAGCTTCTTGGCTTCTGTTCTTTCTACTAGACTGCTCTGACTCTAGACCACAAAAGGGGAAATTTAAACATGGGATTGAGGAAGATTTAAAACCCCTAGATTTCTCTAGTCATCCTCTTTTCCTCTCACCATCACTCCCAACCCCACTCTCCCGTCCACCCCTCATCATACTCGCAGAATTCTTAACTTGGCTTACATATACCCACATTCCCTCCCTTGGTGCCTCAAAGTCAGTGATTCAATCAGTGAGTTAATCAACCACAAAGCCTTGGCTGCCATCAGACACCATGTCCTCAGGGAAACATTCCCCTCCACCAGCTCATCCTCAGCATTCAGATCTTTAAATGGCATTCAAAGAAGAGAGGACTGCTGAAAAAGGAAAGGCTAGGGGGAAACACCCTGGGTGTGTGTGGGGGGGGGACATTTCACACAAAGACATCCCATTGTCCCAGCCTGAGGTCCACCCACCAGATCAACCTAGTTGGGGTCCTGAGTTCTCGATAAGAAGGAAAAGTATGAAAAACCTATGATTAACTAATTCATTTTTCACTATTAATGTTTATTCTGTATACAACTTATGTTAAATGCTAGAGCCACATAATAAAAAGAAAAAAAAACAACCTGTCCCTTCAAAAAGCTTACTTTTCAGTTTGTGCTTCTCGTTCTAGATAAAGCCATTTTTTTTATTAATTCATTTGTTTCTATCACTTATGTTGAACCTTGCATATATGTGACCAATTTGTTTTCCTCAAGTCTTTGTAATGTGACTGTGGGAGATACATGGGAAAGAGGAAGGAAGGAAAGTTGTGTTTGTTTTCTGCTATATGCTTCCATCTATTCAGGAAGTTTTGTGGAGTTCTTTAGGACCCTGAATTGCCCTGTGGTTCTTTTGGTAAAAGCTGCGTTCAGCAGTAAATAATTTTTTTTTAAGCATAATAGCTTTATCAAGGGGTATAAAAGCTTACCTTCTAGTGAAAAAGACAAGTAATCCAGATACAAGGAAAGAGCTACAGTCAAGGGATATATATCAACTTCTGTGGAAGCAAGATGACTAATTCTCTCTTAAAGGTCAGGGAAAGGCTTCCCAAAGAAAACACCATTGGCTTAGTCTTAGGGAATATGGAACATCTGGCTGCTAGACTGCTGAGCCCACATAGACAGGGCTGGAGACGTCTCTGAAGGCAGACTAACGAGTCCCAGGTTCCTAGCAGAAGAATTGACGTGGGGTAAAAGAAATATGCTACATCCCTAGTTGCTTCAATAATAGTATTATCCCTCTGGAGCATGTGCTCCAGGTAAAACCATCAAACTCTTGTCATATACCTAGCTCCACTCCACTCAAACAGACCCAAAGCACTGAGCATAAGCTTGAGACTCCATCTTGTGCATGCACACTTCTGCTTCTTGCCTTACAAACTGGCTCCAGTAGCCAGAGTCACCTTATCTCACAAGGAGCCCTGCTGGTGGATACTACCATTAATGGTCTTAAGATTTAAAACTTAAGCCAGCTAAAATGAGAAATGATCTAGTTCAAATGAAAACCTCTAGTGGTTTAACTTTGAGCTGGCCAAGATGAAGACAAAAATCCTTTAATACAATGCAAATAAAGAGCAATGCAAACAGGTCATAACAAACCACAGTTCATTTAGTGGAAGCCGAAAATCCAGTCGCCCCTGCCACCTTACCCACTCATCACCAAACCCATGTTCCAGCTAGGCCCAGCCTAGGCACAAAGCACAAACAGCACTGGAAGGAAGGGTAGAGGAGGAGGTCCTCAGGCCCTTTCCTGAAGCACTAACCAAATAGAAGATATAGCTTCCCACTCCCCACTCCAATCCCACAGAATACCAGCCCAGCCCAACCCTTGTGGAACTTGCAAATCAGCAAAGAAGTTGGCAATGTGCCATCTAGGCACCACGGACCACTCTTCCCAGGAAATGAGGGCTACTTTTGCAGTCCACATGATAAGATTGCCAGGTGCAATCTAGATATTGTATGGCCACTAAAGGAGTGCTGTTCTGCAGAACTCACTGGAATAGAGAAACTGGATTAAAATTTGGCTACTAACTTAATCATTTTTTTTTTAAGATTTTATTTATTTATTCATGAGAAAGAGAGAGGCAGAGACACAGGCAGAGGGAGAAGAAGCAGGCTCCACGCAGAGAGCCTGATGTGGGACTCGATCCAGGGTCTCCAGGATCATGCCCTGGGCTGCAGGCGGCGCTAAACCGCTGTGCCACCGGGCCTGCCCTAACTTAATCATTCACTAAGTCCATTCTCATCTCCACAAATTTTCCCTGGTGATCAGATCCTGCCCTACTATCAAGCCCTGTCCACATACTGCCTACTCTGAAGGGAAATTTTGACCTCCTAACAGTCCTTAATGACCACTCTATTCTTTTTGAACAACATGTATCCACTCAAAAATGTGATTTAAAAAAATTAAAAAGGGATGCCTGGGTGGCTCAGTGGTTGAGCGTCTGCCTTCGGCCCAGGGTATGATCCTAGAGACCCGGGATCAAGTCCCACGTCGGGCTCCCTGTGAGGAGCCTCCTTCTCCCTCTGCCTGTGTCTCTGTCTCTCTCTATGTCTCTCGTGAATAAAAAAATCTTAAAAAAAAAAATGTGGTGATGCTTCTTCTGTGGCAGCACTGTTTGCTATTGTAGTGCTGCGCCTCCCTGACTGGAACTCAAGTTTTTTGATAGGGCTGCCCAAGACCTACACTTCCATTGTCTAACCCTACCAGGAATCACCTCCAACTGCAACAAATGTCCTCTACTAGATGATTCAGCACGGACACACCCCAACTCGAGGGCCCCCTGCCAGCTGCCCCCCATCCCAATGCATCTTGCACCCTCCAGTCAGATCTTGCTGAACATCACTTCATGCAGGACTCACCTCACTCACCATCTTGGCGACCCCATTACCTCTAGCAGAGGCCTTCAGATTGCAGATGTCAGTTAATGGATCAGCTTTTATATTTATTTATTTATTCATTCATTCATTCATTCATTCATTCATTTATTTATTTCTGGGAGAGAGAGAGAGCACAAGCAGGGGCAGGAGCAGAGAGAAAATGAGAGAGAGAATCCTCAGACTCCCTGGTGAGCCCAGAACCCAACACAGGACTCAGTACCATGACCCTGAGATCATAACCTGAGCCAAAATCAAGAGTCAGATGCTTAACTGACTGAGCCACCCAGGTGCCCCTGGCTTTTTTTTTTTTTTTTTTTTAATTGTTAGAGTTCATCAGTAAAAGCATACATTTTTTATGAACGTTTTATATCGTTTATATTATTATAGCAGCTGACATTTATGTAGCACTATGTTCAGGTATTATTCTAAGCATTTAATATTTATCTCATTTACCCTCATGAAAATCCTACAAAGTATCATTATTATCAATTCCATTTTTCAAATCAAGAAACGAAGGCACAGAAGTAAACTAAGTGTAGCACTCAAAGACAAGCATCTTGCTCTAGAGTCCAAGCTCTTAACTACTACACTATGCTTTAGAGTACAATAAGGACCTTTATATACATATATACACATGTGTACAGGGCTTAAATACACCTCATAATAACCCCTTTTTAAGGGCAGCCCAGGTGGCTCAGCGGTTTAGCGCCGCCTTTAGCCCAGGGTGTGATCCTGGAGACCCGGGGTCAAGTCCCACGTCGGGCTCCCCTGCATGGAGCCTGCTTCTCCCTCTGCCTGTGTCTCTGCCTGTGTGTGTGTGTGTGTGTGTGTGTGTGTCTCATGAGTAAATAAATAAAATCTTTAAAAAAAAATAGCCCCTTTTTAAAATTAAGTTCAGGGGCACCTGGGTGGCTCAGTCAGTTTGTCTCAGGTTGTGATCCTGGGGTCCTGGAATCGAGTCCTATATCAGGCTCCCCATGGAGAGCCTGCTTCTCCCTCTGCCTATACCTCTACTTCTTTCTCTGTGCCTCTCATGAATAAATAAAATCTTAAAAATAAAATAAAATTAAGTCCAAACTTCTGCCTCTTTAGCTTTACTCTGTACTGCTTCTTCCCCATGCCCTCCCCTCCCACCGGAATGACACTCACAGGGCCTGCCCATTCATTCCTGGTTTGCCATCAACCTTTCAGGCTTAGCTCCTCTAGGAAAGCTCCTAGAAAAGCAGAGGTGAGGGAGGGAGGGAATCACCACTGGTTTAATGCCTACCATGCATCAGTCACTATGCTGGTGCTTTAGACTTCATTTAATCTTCACACCCCTGTAAGGCTGCTATTACTATATCTGTTTTACAGATAAGGAAAAAGTAGTTCAAGGAGTTAATCTGTCAATGAGCCACAGTTCTAAAGAACACACTCTTTCCACTATACGTTCTAAGCCCTGTATGGCCTACTCTCCACATTTAAATGCTTACATGTATACTATTCGCTTTTGAGTTTTATTTAAAACTGTCTCAAAATATCTTCCTGCTTATGCATGTGTCTTATCTCTCCAACTGGACTCTAAGACCTTCACCCCAAGGGCTTCCTCTAAATATCGACCACATGCCTCGGCACATAGTGGCTACAGAGTTTTACTGAACCAAAGTAATAGGTCTGGGCTCAGTTAGAAGAAAGATCTGTTGTGCTCTGGGTAAAGCTGAATCTTAACATACGCAACTATTGATTAATTTCTTCTAGAGCTAAGAAAAAAGTTCTCTTAACCAAGAAAATCATATAGTGCAGTCTATGAGTCACTCTTGTCGGCAATGATATGAAGATCCCAGAAAACAAGCAACAAAAAAAGAACCACAGTGGGTGGAATGTTTTTTCCCATCCCACTCTGTAGGGAACACAATTGGGCTGATGCTCTCTAAAGAGTGCACACAGCTTCAGCTACAGAATGAGGGAATCCCAAAGGGAAGGTCAGCAAAAATCAGCCAATCCTACAGATGCTCACAGGAAGCCCTTAGAGGGTTCAGAATAATGTGGTAGCAAAATACTGGCCAAGGACAGACAGAATCTGGGCTTCATTTATTCAACAAATAGTTCTCTTTTTTTTAAGATTTACATATTTATTTTAGAGAGAGTGCTCAGCATTGGGGGGCCTGGAGAGGGAGGGGGAGAGAGAGAATCTCAAGAAGACTCCCCACGGAGCGCAGAGTCCAACAGAGGGCTTCATCTCATGATCCTGAGATCATGACTTGAGCTGAAATCAGGAATCAGATGCTTAACCTATGGAGCCACCTAGGCAACCCTCTAAAATAGGTTTTTTTTTTTTTTTTTTTTTAGATATTTTATTTATTTATTCATGAAAGACACAGAGAGAGAGAGGCAGAGACACAGGTAGAGGGAGAAGCAGGCTCCATGCAGGGAGCCCAACGCGGGACTCGACCTCGGTTCTCCAGGATCATGCCCTGGGCTGAAGGCCGCGCTAAACCGCTTAGCCACCCAGGCTGCCCTCTAAAATAGTTCTTGAGAGCACTGAGGATACCAGTCAATCTAGTGTGTGATCTGGACAGGCAAATTACTTAACTTTTCGGGATCTCAATTTCTTTACCTCTAAAAAGAGCTCAGTAAGTATTTTCTTGCCCATATCACAAGGTCAAATGAGAAAGGACAGATCAACATCATGGACAAAGAATAAGACTATGTTTGTTTGTTTGTTTGTTTTAAGTGTGGCCAGACATATATAGTATGCATTTTATTCTGTATTTCTCTGGTCTAAGGGGAGAGCAGTGGTTAGGAGTAAAATGGAAATGAGATCAGTAGTTGACTTTCCTGACCCCCTGTTGGGCCTATAAGATTTCTAGGAATCAGAGTACAAAATCAGTTCTAGAATTTCTAGGATCAAAGGCCTAGAAGAATCACAGAATCTCAGAGCTATAATACCCTTTAGAGGCCAACTCATTCTAACTCCTCATTCATCTTGCTTCCAGCCCATCACCAGATAATCAGGATGGCACTGCTTATGTATTTATATCCTCTGGGTGCCCCAGAGATCAAGCAACATTACATAAGCCAGATTATCTAGTTTCAATAACTATGTTTATTTTCCTATTGCTATCCCTGAATCTTTAGAAAATTCTTGTCTGATGAATTCTATGCAGGACCTAGTTATATGGTAATAAAGAAAAGTTCCTAGGCCTAACTTGAACCCAAACATAAAAAGAGAGCAGTATCTTGCTAAAGCCACTATGATATAGTGGAGAAAATTTGTAAGAGTCCCCCTATGGGGAAAGGATTTTAAAATCCAGGTTCATACTATATGGTCCAGTTGCCCCTTCTGACATTTTCTGATGCTAACCTTACTCATTCTGGATGGTGATCTTAAGAAAGTCAGCATTTCCTCACAATGGCTCTAGGCAGCTAGTTATAATGTTTAACAGTTATAATGCCAAAGCACTCATATCTCTAGGTGGCCCACTCCAATGGTAGGGAGTTCTAGTAGTTTGAAAAATCTTCCTTGTATAGCAGGGGACCAGATTAAACAATTCAAACTACTTCAGCTATGGAAACTGTCATTTTAAAGTTGTCAGCTCCCTCTGCCTCAGACACATCAAGTCACCTTGGAGCAGATCCCTGTTCTTGAGGGAGTCCCCTTTAACACTGTAAATATAAAACAAAGGAGCACACATTACCCTTGGGGAAAGGAGACAGTATGATCTTTTGTGACTTGGCAAAGACTGTTCCAAATATCTCTTAGTATGCAAGGGAGAAGTGAATACAAATGAATGAACACAAATATGTACAGGATGCAATGCCCTTCCAGGACCAAAGACCGAAATGAAATCTTCACCCCTTTCTTCTGAGGTTCAATGCAATTAGAATTTCTCTGACAGACTGAGATCCTAAGTCAGGATAAAGGTAAAAAGGGACATTAAGTGCCTATAGTAAGTACTCATGCAGAGGAAACAGAAAGTCTGAATGGGTGTTTCAAGCTCAAAATGATTGTGGAAGAAGGCTGGTTCTGGAACTGAAATGTGGCTAAATCTAGAAATACTTCTAGACCCTGCCAATTGGCGATCATAGGGGTTCCCTCCTCCAATGAATGAGCTTATACATATATGAACTGAAGAGCATTCACTCTGAGAGCTCAAGCACAGTGCAGCCTAGGGCAAGTGTGACACCAAAAGGGTGCGGTTATCCTCCCTCAAAAGACCACTGCACCTTGTATGGAAACAAGTCCTCCTGGCTACAGGAGATAAGGGAAGAGCATACTGTGAGAGATTGATTTTTATTTTTTATTTTTATTTTTTTAAGATTTTATTTTTTTATTCATGAGAGACACAGAGAGAGAATGGCGGGGGGGTAGAGACACAGGCAGAGGGAGAAGCAGGCCCCATGCAGGAAGCCCGACGCGGGGCTCAATCCCGGGTCTCCAGGATCAGGCCCTGGGCTGAAGATGGCGCTAAACCGCTGAGCCACCCGGGCTGCCCAAGAGAGATTGATTTTTAAAAGCCACGCTGTGTACCAATGACAGAAGCTGAAAATGGAGTCCACTAACAGGCCAATAAGATTCTCTAGTTCTCTTTTTAGAACTAAGCCTGACTCCTTTGGACCAAATAATCCCATGAAGTTCTTAAATACTTCAGAAAGACAAAGAGGAAAAGCCCCAGGAGCGACATACTAAATTCCCACATAATTTCAACCTCATTCAAGAGATCAATCTTACTATTGAAAAGTCTTAACCTTATTTGTACTCTAAGCTGATGACAAGCTGATGAGGTATGTCATATCCATTGTACCTCAATTTTTCCAAAACATGCTATACTGTCCCACCCACAGGGCTCTCTAATTATGCCTTCTAAAGCCACAGAGAAAAACAATTTGATGCTTTCGTCCAAAAAACAGCCTTTCAAGGATATGAAGGCAACGATTACATTTTCTCTTCAGGGCTTCCAAACCCAATTCTCTCAACACCTCTTCAATGGACCAGATTTCCAAGATCTCTCTCCATTTTGCCTCCTTTATATACGCTCTGGCCTGTCCATGTGGCCCTGAGTGTGCCTTGCCCTGAACTGGATGCAGCCTACCACAGATAGCACTCTCAGAGCAAATGAGACTAATCTTCTGTTTCACTCAGTTAGGTAAGCCAAGGTATCAGTCCCTTTTGCAGGTACTACATTACACCCTGTTAGGAGGCTCCCTCCCTAGTCCAGGCATGGAGAAGCAAAGGCTAGACAAAAGGCAAAAAGCTCTACCTGCTTGGGTCCCAGGATTCTAGTACTGAGATTGCCCTGTTTCATTCCTCCCCACTGCCCACCTCAGGAACTTCTGCCCAGGACCTCTTTAATGCTTAGACTTTAAGCCTGAGGGATCCCTGGGTGGCGCAGTGGTTTGGCGCCTGCCTTTGGCCCAGGGCGCGATCCTGGAGACCCGGGATCGAATCCCACATCGGGCTCCCGGTGCATGGAGCCTGCTTCTCCCTCTGCCTGTGTCTCTGCCTCTCTCTTTCTCTCATGAATAAATAAATAAAATCTTTAAAAAAAAAAAAAAAAAAAAAGACTTTAAGCCTGAGTCATCTTACTCCTTAATGTCTTGTCCACCAGAGCAAGAAAGGCAATGACTGAACCACAAATGAAGAGATGGAAGGCAACATGGTAGTTAAGAATACCATATTGGGGGCAGCCCAGGTGGCTCAGCAGTTTAGTGCCGCCTTCAGCCCAGGGCGTGATCCTGGGGACCCGGGATCAAGTCCCATGTCGGGCTCCCTGCGTGGAGCCTGCTTCTCCTTCTACCTGTGTCTCTGCCCCTCTCTCTCTCTGTGTCTCTCATAAATAATAAACAAAATCTTAAAAAAAAAAAAAAAAAGAATACCATATTGGGGCACCTAGGTGGCTCAGTGGTTGAGTGTCTGCCTTTGGCTCAGGTCATGATCCTGGGGTCCTGGGATTGAGTCCTGCATCAGGCTCCCCATGGGGAATCTGCTTCTTCATCTGCCTATGTCTCTGCCTCTCTCTCTCTCAGAATAAACAAATAAAATAAAATCTTTAAAAAAAAAAAAAAAGAATATGGGGCTCAGAAGTTAAAATCCTGGTGCTATCACTTACAAGCCATGAGACCACAGACACCCCTTCAATGTCACTTAACTCCTCTTATATCTCAGTCTTCTGCCCTCTAGAATGAGGATAATAATAGTACCTATTGATGGAAATGTTCTATACCTTGACTGTAGGAGAGAGATTACAAAGGTTGTATATAGTTGTCAACACTGAAACCGAACACTTAAAACAAGTGCATTTTACTCTATGTAAATTACATCCCAATAAAGTCTCTTTGAAATGTTTTAAAAAATTAAAGTAACTACTCATGGAGGATTGTAAGGATTAAGAGAATTACAAAATACCTAAAATAGTTCCAGAAATCATGATAAGCACTGGACAAATGTTATCTATTGGTAAAGGAATTTGCAGTGCTGCACACAGTTTCTATGTCCTATGATTGCTGCCGGGGAGCAAAGGAGAGGTTTGAAGACCCAAAGGCCTCTTTGGCTGGCCCAAATGTGGTGTATTCCCAGAAGTTTCATTATGGATCTGGCTTTCACAAGGATAAAACACCAGTGTTACAAACCACACCTCCTTCATGCTCCAGCCAAAGTTGCGTTTAACACTGGGAAAGCCAAACCACAGGAATCATCACCAAGACCAATGATATTTCAGTGAAACTAGGAGGGATCTGCTTTGCCTAGTCTTCTTCAGTGTTAGCTCATGAGGTTTCGTGGAGGTTTCGTGGAGCAACTTGGGTTTTTCCCACAGCTGACACCAGTCTCGTGACCTTGAGCTAATCCCATGCCCACTGTGCACCTCGGTTTCCTCCTCTATTAAAATGAAGGGAGAAGAATATATAATATCACAATCTGTGGCCTGATGATAGTGGAAAACCAAGTATAATCAGACTTGTTTCTCAGGTTCATGGCCATGTGAGAAATCTCAGGGTAAGCCAAGTGAGCAAGGTTAGAAGAATTGATTGTCTCAGATCGAGAATGCAGGAAGGGGAGTGCCTCGTTGCAGCTGCCACCACACTGGTGATAGTCCCTTTCGGCTGCTATTACAGGGAACGGCTCATTTCCATTTTTTCACTTTGCCCTGCCCCAAACCTGAGAGTCAGGGATTTGGGATGCCAAGAGCGGCTTATTTCTGGCATTTCCTCCATCCTCATTCCCTGGGTCAGGCCCAGGGGCTTCGAAGAGCTCTGTGAGGTGAAGGGCAAGGTAAGGCAGAGCCAACAAAGATCCCATGTGTGGGGTACAACACCATTCTCTCTGCAAGTCAACCACTGCAAGGCATGGTTGAAGGGCTACGGAGCCTGGACAGTAAGAAATACACTGAATCATGGAAGAGAGTCCTTTGTAGTTTATGGAGGCACACAAGAGAAGAGAATGGTACACAACCACCTACTCCCAGCTCAGGCATTCATGTAGTTCAAGGCAACAATTATTGATACCCTACTCTCCCCCAGGCCTTGTGCCTCTTCCACAAGAGATGAAATCAACTCTGTTTCCTGCTCCCAAGAGGCTCCATACATAGAGAGGGAGGCAGACAGTTAAGTGAGTAATCACAGCACAAGGGGGCACCTGGGTGGCTCAGTTAGTTAGGTGCCTGACTTCAAATCAGGTCATGATCTCAGGGTCCTGGGATGAGCCCCAAGTTAGGCTCTCTGCTCAGAGGGGAGTCTGCTTCTCCCTCTGTCTCTGTCCCTCCCCTGCCCATGCTCTCTCTCTTTCTCTCTCTAAAATAAATAAATAATATCTAAAAAAAAAAAAAAAAAACAATAATCACAGCACAACAGAGGCCTGTACAAAGTGCTGTGGAGGCACAAAAGTGGGTATGCCTATCTCCATGAAGAGAAGAGATCAAGCCAGTGTCACTAAAAAAGGTGACATCTACACTGGGTCTTAAAGGATGAGGGGGTATACATGGGTTAGAGAAAATAGGAAGGATACTCTTAACAGAGGGAACAGAATGTACAAAGACCTGAGAAATGAAAAAGCCTTCAGGAACTGCAAGCAATCTGGTAGAGCTAGAGCACAAGATAGGCAAGTGCAACAGCCTCGTGTTATTTAGGATCCTACTTCTCAAACAAGACTGAGGCAACAAAGCCTCCATGAGGGCAAAGAGGGGGAAAAAAGAATGTGGAGAAGAGGGTGAGGCGGTGCCTATACATCCCTCCCACTCCCCATCTCCCCAGACTCTGCCCCATCCCCCTTCCTCTCCACAGCACACATACTCCTACACCCCTGATAGCTTGGGGAAGGAAAAACCCTCTCACACTAAGATCAGTAGCTCCAGGATCCCCACATGAAGAGGCTAGTCCTCCATTAAAAGAAAAAAACAAGAACCATAAGCCCCTGGAAAGGAGACTACTAATTTACAAAAAGTCAACCAAGCCTAGCAGCCGGGACCCTCAGGAAGCCTGAGGGAATCTCATCCCACCACCCATGCCCAGACCGGTGCCTTTTTCACTCAAACTCATCTCCAGTGAGCCATCTCCTAGTTTCTCTCCTACTTACAGTGCTGGGAAGCTAGGGCAAGAAAGGCAGCTCTTACTTTTCAAATCTAACTCTTACTTTTCAAAAGCGACTTTAACTACAGTTATATTCTTGCCTTATACTAAACATGCACAAAAATTTAGATGGGAAAAAAATTTAGATACTCCAGGGTATCTCCCAAGCAGGACACATTCCTGAACCTCGGTCATGCTAAGAATCCATGGGTTACTGACACAGGGAGAACATGCAGATAAGTCCAAGTAGACAAGGCCAAGGAAGCTATGGCAACAAGATGACGGGCAAGACCTAAAGTCTGTAACCACAATGGAAAATAGCTGGGAGCAGGGGAGAGGCATGGACTTTAGTCAGACCAGAGCTCTAACCCCAAGCCACCACTTGCTGGCTTCCATGGACCTTCAGTCTTCTCATCTATAAATGAGGATACTAATAGCATACACTGCAGAGCATTACTGGGACTAGTAAGTGAAGTAAAGAATATAAACCACCTTGCCTCAGGCACACGGTCAGGGTTTAAATAACCTTCCTTCAACCAGAGCCACAATGATGCACTGTAGGGAGGGGTGGCCCCATTCACAACACAGTCCCTAGGAACAGCGCACCTTGTAGTCAGTGCAGAGTCCAAGACAGCCAGCCCCTAAGATGTCTGCCCAGAAGCAGTGCCATAACTCAGAACAGAGATCAATTCAAGAAAATGGAAGGGTCTGATATCACTTGATCCGAATAACAAGTATGAGATCAGTGACAATGAGCTGTGAAAACCAACGCAACTTCATCTCAGCCCAAAGCCTCTATTATGTCCCTACTGGGGTAAAAACCAATCTCTGGGCCTCCATCACCCTCAAGTCTGCAGATGAAGCCCGTCAACCACGGATTTGGTGAGTGTGAAGCCAGGGATAAGAGCAAATGCTGCAAGTTTCCAACTGAGGCCCATGTCCTCTCTGCTTAACAGGTGGGCCAAATGCTCAAGGGCAGGCCACTTCTCTAAAGGTGTTAAGTCCTGTCACATGCGACCCAGGAGACTGAGTCCAAGATCTAGGGTGACCTTAGCATCCTGGTTACCAAGGAGTGATGCCACTGTTCCTGACTGAATTTCTCCAGACTGGAAGCGACCATCTGATTGCTTATGTTGGGAGACCCTAGTATGGTGCATGATACAACCTATCAGCTGTAAATGGCTGTTTAATAAATGAACCAAAATGGCTTTGTCTCTATCACCTGGCCTCCAGGTCTTTGTATATACTCTGCCTGCTGCCTAAAATTTAACATTTACTTAGCTGATGTTTCTCAATTTTCAGGTCTCACTTAAATGTCATCTCCTCAGGTAATATGAGGTTTTATTTTTTTTATTTTTTTTTAAGATTTTATTTATTTATTCATAGAGACAGAGAGAGAGAGGCAGAGACACAGGCAGAGGGAGAAGCAGGCACCATACAGAGAGCCCGACGTGGGACTAGATCCAGGGTCTCCAGGATCACGCCCTGGGCTGCAGGCGGCGCTAAACCGCTGCACCACCGGGGCTGCCCAATATGAGGTTTTAATGGACACTTTAAATAATATTAAGTTCCCTTAGCAATATGTACCTTTTCATCACATCCCTTATTTCCACTTCATGACATTCATTAGACTTTACTGTAATTATCTGCTTCATTTTTGCCTTCCCTGCTACACTATAAGCTCCAGGAGAGCCCAAACCATAAATGTCTTTTCATTATATTGATTCCCAGGGCCTCATACAGTACCTGGAATAGAAGGAGTACATAAGGGCACCTCAGTGGCTCAGCCAGTTAAGTGTCTGCTTTTAGCTCAGGTCATGATCCCCGCTCAGTGGGGAGTCTGCTTCTCTCTCTCCCTGCCCCTCCCCGCTGCACATGCTTGAGTGCTCACGTGCGCGCGCGCGCTCTCTCTCTCTCTCAAATAAATAAATAAAATCTTTTTAAAAAATAGTGCACAATATGTTAGAATGGCTAAATATATGAAGGAATGAAAGAATGAATGAGAGAGCTCTGGTCCAAAATGACTCTGAGGTAACTAGATATTCAAAACTGTCTGCTCAGCCCTAAGTGGGCAACAGCTACTTTTTGACTAGAATCTGAACAGAGCCTATAAATGCCCAAGAATGGAGGATGACAGCAGACTGGATGAATGATAGAACAAACAGCAGTTTGTGGGATAGGAAGTAAGGAGAGATAAAGTATGGGTTTTGAAGCAGAAACCTCATCTCTGAGTGTTTTGAATGCCATATTAAGGAATACAGTTAATAGCCTGCAGGACAGCCACTATCGGACCTGGGTTCACTAAGGTCACATGGGCACTTATAAGTTTTTATTTTTCCTGTTTCTCTTCACAGATATAGTGAGTTTCTTCCAGTACTTTCGAGTATAACTTTCTTGCCTATTTCCCCACAGATTAAGGCATTATTTGTTTGTTTTTGTTTTTATTTTTTGTAGTGTGGTGGCAAGAATAGGTAGTGACCAAGTACCATCCTGCTACAGCCATCCACTCAGCAACCTTTGCTGCCACAGATTGACAAGACTTCCTTCTTCCTGCCCCTTCAGGTTCACCCCTATTCCTCCAAGTTACATGGGATCATTCAATCACACAAGCGGCCCCAAGATAGCCCACTCCAATTATCCTAGTCTAATACTTATTACAGAAAGTCATAAACAAGGAAGCGTCATTTAGAAAGGGCAAAATCAGAAGCCCTGGATGCAAATCATTAGCTGTGTGACAGCAGGTTAGTTAGTAAATCTTTCTGAGTTTTAGTCATCTCTGTTAAATAAGAATAATTAAAAAATCCCACCCAGGGCAGAAGGATATTATTTCCTCCTAAATGCTAAGCACTTCCACTCCATCTGATACAGCAGAGACCCAAGAGGCCAGAGACTACTCATACAGACTCAGGCCTGCACTGCCTCCTAAAAGGGGATGGGCAGATTGCCCTGTTTCCATTCTCTGTCTAGCTGTCTGAGCACTGAAGAAATCACCAACAGGCAGGCTCCTGGGAGCGGGGAGGTGGGGGTAGAGCTGAGGCTCTCTCAGAACTTCGGATCTATTCATAGCCTGGTCACGTGTCCACAGAGGCACAAGACTGTTGTCTGTAAACTTGGTAACCTACGGCCCTAAGCATATAATTTAGGACTAGGGTGTGTTTCAGACCAAACACTGCAGGCGGAGGTCCACTCTAAATAATGAAATGTGGGAACAAACCAAAGCAACTAGAGGTGAGGTGTTGACTATTGACAAGATGTACGAAAGGAAACCACAGAATAAATCCCTCCCCATCCCCAAAGCTAGCTTTATGCTACAGTGGGCCTCTGATGGAGCTTAGCTTTTGCAAGGATATCAATGTGCCCTTGGAAATATCTTCAGATATTCTATTCTTAATTGACTGTATCACCTTAGACAAGTCACTGCTCTCTAGGCTTCTGTTTACACCTGAAATTCAGACGGCTAAGCCAGATGATGCCTATGTCTTTATTAGCATGCTCACAGAACTTCATCTCAAAATCCCAGCCCTGATTTATGAGAACCCAAAGAGAGAAGGATCTCAGGTGTACTGCCCTACACCACCAGCCTCAGCCACTCCACCAAGAAGAGAGGCAAGAACTGGATGAACCAGGAACAAACCATCCCAACTTCTCAAAAATCTAGCACCTCCAGCCTCATAAGGTCATCATCTCATAGCACCCAGGAAGGGGTTACGTAAACATAAGCAAATGACCTCATAGCATCAAAACATGGGTGCTAATTCCCATACAGTTCCTTAAAGGGCAGACCTGAAGCAGAAGTCTGCCTGCTTTAAAACAAAAGAGGAAATAAAGGGCCTGTATTTCCTGTCTTTCCCAATCTTAGAGACAGCATCAGAGGAAAAGCAAAACAGGATATCTGTATAAAACTTACCAATGGTCATAAGTTATTAAGTGGCAAATCTGAGGTTCATATATAGTTCAGTATTTGTGTGTGTGTGCATGCAACTGTCTATGGGTATATGGTCTTTTCTTTATTCCACCAACAAGCTTCATGAGGAAGACTCAAGAAGTGATAGCTTCTGGGCAGCCTGGGTGGCTCAGCGGTTTAAGCACCTGCCTTCAGCCCAGGGCATGATCCTGGAGTCCCAGGATCAAGTCCCACATCGGACTCCCAGCATTGAGCCTGCTTCTCCCTCTTCCTGTGTCTCTGCCTCTCTCTCTCTCTCTCTCTCTCTCTCTATATCATGAATGAATAAATAAAATCTTAAAAAAAAAAAAAAAAAAGTGATAGCTTCCAAAATGACAAGTAAGCTGAAATGACAAGTAAGCTGTGATACCAGGAAGGGAGTCAAGGTCTTATGAGCACTTTGGGGCTCTGTGAGGTACTCTTCTACACACACACACACACACACACACACAAATCACAATCACACAATTCCAGGGCTAAACTAAAAAATCCACAGAGCAGGGATCCCTGGGTGGCGCAGCGGTTTAGCGCCTGCCTTTGGCCCAGGGCACGATCCTGGAGACCTGGGATCGAATCCCACGTCGGGCTCCCGGTGCATGGAGCCTGCTTCTCCCTCTGCCTGTGTCTCTGCCTCTCTCTCTCTCTCTGTCATAAATAAAAATAAAAATTTTAAAAAAAATCCACAGAGCAGATAAACCAAGTGAGTTTAAAAGATAAAATAGTCCTCAAACCAGGATTACATGTGCATTAACATATCTAAAGAAAAAATGTGTACTTTATCAGGGAGGTTGATCAGCTATGGCAGCTGTGAAAAAGTAAAGTCACAGATACTCACAGATACACATTGGCTAACACACAATTGGATTCACTGACAGAAAAAGCTCATCATTCATTCCTTCCACAAAGGTTTACTGAGCACCTGCTATATGCCAAGCACAATTCTAGGCCCTGGGAATACAGTGGTTCTAACACTCTCAGGGAGAGAGGGAACCAACAAAATTCAACATTCCAGTTGCCTTCCCCTGACCTCGATATCCCTACTGTGAGGTGACTGCATCAGGCTTTTGTAGCCTCTGGATCACCCAGGGTTCCTAGCTGCAAGAATAACTTAGTTTGTAAGTTCAACAACCAAAACCAATTCTGGCTAGTCTAAGCAGAAAAATAACTTCTTAAAAGAGAAGCTCAGGGACGCCTGGGTGGCTCAGTGGTTAAGCATCTGCCTTTGGCTCAGGGCAGGATCCCGGAGTCCCGGGATCAAGTCCCACAATGGGCTCCCTGCATGGAGCCTGCTTCTCCCTCTGCCTGTGTCTCTGCCTCTCTCTCGTGTGTCTCTCATGAATAAATAAATAAAACCTTTTAAAAATATAAATAAATAAATAAATAAATAAATATAAATAAATAAATAAATAAATAAATAAATGAATGAATGAATGAATGAATGAGAAGCTCAGGAGCACCTGAGTGGCTCAGTGGTTGACCGTCTGCCTTCGGCTCAGGGTGTGATCCTGAGGTCCTGGGATGGAGTCCCACGTCGGGCTCCCTGCATGCAGCCTGCTTCCGCCTCTCCCTGTGTTTCTGCCTCTCTCTCTGTCTCTCATGAATAAATAAATAAAATCTCAAAAAAAAAGAAGAAAAAAGAGAGAAGCTCAGATTCATCTGGAAAAGTGGAAAACCAGACAGATGCCAAAAACAATGCTTAAAATCAAGTGGCAGAATTAGTCTGTCAGCACACTTCATGATCCACTACTCCACTACTCCACAGAGCACAGATAAGCCAAGTGAGTGCTAACTGCCAATTTCCATACACTCCATTACTGCTAGCCTCCATAACATAACCAGTGTACTACTATTTGCCTCTACTACTGCTACCCTCCATAACACAGCCACTGTAACACCACCACCTCTGCAGCCTGCTGCTTCACCTCACCAGCTCTTCAGAGTCAAAGTCCACAGTGAGTGCATCAGAACTAAAGAACCTATGGCAAGTGACGAAAGAGGCTGAAAGTAGGGCACCCTTGGTGGCTCAGTGGTTTAGCACAGCCTCCAACCCAGGGCCTGATCCTGGAGCTCCAGGATCAAGTCCCACGTCAGGCTCCCTGCATGGACCTGCTTCTCCCGCTGCCTGTGTCTCTCCCCACGTCTCCCTCTCATATGAATAAATAAATAAAATATTTTTTTAAAAAAGAGGCTGAAAGTAAATGGCATTTCAAGTGAAGAAATTCTTAAAAGCGTAGTAAAGATTCATTTTAGCCACTTTAACATTATACACAAAACACTGCATTCATCTAACTAATGCCCCTAATTCAGATTCTATGTTCACCATAACCATTCTGATTAGGATTTGGTGTTCCATGGTGCCACCCAAAGGGAGGCACTGGTCCCACCAAGAGGCAATCCAGTATATGTGATAGTTCTATTTCTCGAAGTAAAATTAAAAATTGGTATTCTTGTTTTATAGATCAGTCTCATGAATCTTGTTAAGAAAGTCTACTCAGGGGCAGCCCTGGTGGCTCAGTGGTTTAGCGCCGCCTTCAGCCCAGGGTGTGATCCTGGAGACCCGGGATCGAGTCCCACGTCGGGCTCCCTGCATGGAGCCAGCTTCTCCCTCTGTCTGTGTCTCTGCCTCTCTCTCTCTCCCTCTAATGAGTAAATAAATAAAATCTTTAAAAAAAAAAAAAAAAAGAAAGTCTACTCAGAAAAATAAATATTCTCAGAGTACTGACAAAATCTGAACCTTCAAAAAATGAAATACTGACAAATATTCAATTGAGCATTTCACATGTGCTAGATACTATTCTAGGCACTTTATAAAGAATAACTGATTTTTCATAACAACCTTACAAACTGGATACTATCCTCTCCATTTAACATAAGAGGAAACTGAGACATAGATTAAAGTAAAATTGTCTAAGAATATTCAGCTAATAAAACAAAAAGTCCAGAATTTGAACCCAGGTAGTATGACTCCATATTTAAACTTTCGTTAACTCCACAAAGTAAATCCCCAATGAATGAAGCCTGCTAGCTGATGGCTTTGCTCACTGCAGTATTTCTGATGGGTTACAGACTAACAAGAAGACATGGTCCTATGTCCTCTATTTTAAGATTAAAATTTTTTTTAAGATTTTTTTATTTATTCATTTGAGAGAGAGAGAGAGAGCAAGCACAAGCAGGGGGAGTGGCAGGCCGAGGGAGAAGAAGAAACAGACTCCCCAATGAGCAGGAAGCCCAACATTGGGCTCCATCCCTGGATGCTGGCATCATGACCTGAGCCAAAGGCAGATGCTTAACCACCTGAACAACCCAAGCACCCCTCTAAGGTTAAATTCTTAATAAAATTAGCTGCAGACACAAAATCTTACTGGAAAAGAGGTGCTCGCACATGATAAGAACAGATGAAACATCTCAGTGAGACTCTGCTCGGCTTCCAGATTCTGTAACTGCAGCTGCTGGTAGCACTATCCACACAAGATAGTCTTTACTAAACTTAGAGTTATATTATGGTACAAACTTTTATTTATATTCAGAAATCATGTCTACATTCAGAAAGAATTTATACAAATAATATATATTAAGATAGTCATCCCCAAAATGGGTTGCACAAGACTTTCCAAAGTACAGAAAGAAAAATGAAAACTTTTATATTTGTTTTTAATCTTAAAATAGAATTATTCTTTATCAATATTAACTGTACAAACTAAGGATGATGCCCTCTCTGAGTCTAACAGATGTTTCCATATCACTTACCACATACAAGATGACCTGAGGCTAGAAGGGGAGACTCCGTGGAGTCTGAGGGAGAGCATCAAGTGTTTGCAGTCACTCATTTTTGCTTTTAGGATACTAGGACAGTTAATACAAATCTGATTAAATGAACTTAGGTATTATGGTTTTTATTTTTTTCCCAACCAAACCAACTTTCAACCACATAAATAAATGATTTTTAAGGGACTCTTGCAAATAAGTAAACAAAAATAAAAAACAATACGAGGAGCCTGGGTCGGTCAGTCGGTTAAGCGTCTGCCTTCGGCACAGGTCATGATCCCAGGGTCCTGGGATCAAGCCCCATGTTGGGCTCTCTGCTTGGCAGGGAGCCTGCTTCTCCCTCTCCCACTGCTGCTCCCTCTGCTTATGTTCTCTCTCTGACTTTCTCTCTCAAATAAATAAGTAAAATCTTTATAAATAAATAATAATAAAAATCCTCAGATTAAAGATAATATTAAAATTACAAACAAATAATAGGAAAGTAACAAAGCTCACCCTTCTATTCCTAGTATAACTTTTCTTTTTCTTTTACTTTTTTTTTTTTTTTAAGATTTTATTTACTTATTTGACAGAGAGAGAGAGAGAGAACACAAGTAGAGGAGCAGCAGAGGGAAACAGAGAAGCTGGCTTTCCACCAAGCAGGGAGCCCAATGCAGGGCTCAATCCCAGGACCCTAGGATCATGACCCGAGCCAAAGGCAGACATTTAACCAACCATGCCACCCAGGCACCCCCCTAATATAACTTTTCTATAAGCTGCATTATAGGGTAAAAACAATCTAATTGCTTCAAACAATAAGTTGTTCAAAAAAATTCAAAGTTATCAAGAGACTACTTAAAATATGGATTTACATTTATTATTAACAATGAACTGCATCCTTAGTGTATACTGTGCCTTGGTATATCAAATCAGAGTTGGTAAATATTTTCTGTGAAGGGCCAGACAGTAAATATTTTAGGCTCAAAGAACACTTTAAAAAAAAAAAAAAAAAAAGAGTTATTTATTTCTTTGAAAGAGAAAGGAACATGGGTACATGCTTCAGGGAGGGACAGGGAGAGAAAATCTCAGGCAGACTCTTGGTTGAGTGCCTTGAGTGCTGAGCCAGACTATGGGCGGATCTCTTGGCCTGAGATCATGAACTGAGCTTAAATCAAGAGTCCCATGTCTCACAAACTGAGCCATCTAGGCACCCCAGGCCATATATTTTCCATTGTGACTAAATTACTTTGCCATTAGAGTAATAAAAGTAGCCACAGGTAATATGTAAACAAATGAATATGGCTGAATTACAATAAAAATTTATTTATAGAAGTGGCATAACTTGCTGACCCTTGTATTAAATAATGAAATGAAGCTATCATGATTAAAAATATACCTAAAAATAAATCTATAGATAAATCTCTATATATTTTCTGTGATGTTTAAAATTCAAAGATGGGATCCCTGGGTGGCGCAGCGGTTTGGCGCCTGCCTTTGGCCCAGGGTGCGATCCTGGAGACCCGGGATCGAATCCCATGTCGGGCTCCCGGTGCATGGAGCCTGCTTCTCCCTCTGCCTGTGTCTCTGCCTCTCTCTCTGTGTGTGACTATCATAAATAAAAAAAATAAAAATAAAAATAAAAATAAATTTAAAAAATTAAAATTCAAATACTCAATCTAGTTAAGAAGTCTCTTTATAGGTTTCCTGCTCAATAGTGAAAAACCAAAGGCACATATCATTGTGAAACACTATCTCCTTCTTGCTGCAGTAAAAAATAAGATTAAATAGCACATGAAAAGCAGTATTTTTCTATTTTTCAAACTGCATTCATTTGTTAGCAAATGCTGTTTGAACAAAGACTTTTAAAAAGCACTACAAATTATGGAGCATAGGAGATTTGCTATATAGGATATAAATTCTCTTTCATGTTCCAGTTAAAGAATTTGTGACATTCTGTTAAACACTAAAATATAAAAGGAACTGCCTTTTAAGGGCCACTAAAGGGAAAACGTGTAAGAGAAAAAATATCCTCTACAGTGTAAGACTTCTTTTATTAAAGTTTTGGGGTGCCTGGGGGCTCAATCAGTTGAGCATCTGTCTTCAGCCGAGGTTGTGATCTCAGGATTCTGAGATTGAGCCAACTCTCTGCTCAACAGGGAGTCTTCTCCTTTTCCCGATGCACCCACACCCACTCATGCTTTCTATCTCAAATAAATCAATAAAATCTTTAAAAACTAAAAATAAAATTTTATTTTAAATTAAAAAATAAGAAAAAAATAAAAAATAAAAAAAAATAAAAAAAGGTTTTTTGAAAAACAACTTAAGTATATCTACTGATTTAACTAGAAATTTAAAAGGATTCTGGGTAGGGATAAAGAAACAGCACTATGCATGGAATTCTTTCTTCCCTGAGTCATTCTTTTCTTTTTTTTAATTCTTTTTTTAAGATTTTACTTATTTATTTGAGAGAGAGAGTGTGTGTGCACAAGCAGGGGAAACAGCAGAGGAAGAGGGAAAAGCAGGCTCCCCATTAAGCAGACACTCCCACCCCCATGTCATTCTTAAGCAAGAAATTAAAGATGGAAGTATAAATGCTACAAGATTTCACTGAAATTGTTTACTTTATTTTAAAAAATAGGACTTTGGGGGCACCCAAGTGGCTCAGTCGGCTAAGCATCTGCCTTCAGCTCAGGTCATGATGCCAGGGTCCAAGGATCTAGCCCCATGTCAGGCTCCCTGCTCAGTGAGGAGTATGCTTCTCCCTCTACCTCCTGCTCATGCTCTTTCTCTCTCTCAAGTAAATGAATAAAATCTTTTTTAAAAATTAAAAAAAAATAATAAGACTTTTACATAATCCCAGAGTTGTGAGATCAAGGGGCTCCACACTAGGAGCGGAGCCTGCTTAAGAGTCTCTCTCCCTCTTCCTCTGCCCCTCTCCTCTCTCTAAAAGAAATAATAATAAGACTTCTAAAATTTAGCAGTACCATTTATTATTGTGTCAAAAATAGGCTAAATCCTGGGGGCAGGGGAGAAGGGTATGGAAGGGCCACCAGAAGGAAACTTACAGACTATTATAGAAAAAATAACTTTAAAGACCTAAATAAATGGAAGGACATATCATGTTCATGAATTGGAAGACTATATCTAGCTAAAATGTCAATCCTCCCAAATTAATATACAGATTCAATGCAAACCCAGTGAAGTTTCTAACAGGTTTTTTTTTCTTAGTAGAAATTGATAAACTGATTCTAAAATTCATATGGGGCAACTGGGTGGCTCACTCAGTTAAGTGTCTGCCTTCAGCTCAGGTTATGATCTCAGGGTCCTGGGACAGAGCCCAGCATCAGGCTTCCTGCTCAACGGGGAGTCTGCTTTTCCCTCTGCTTCTGCCCCTCCCTCCTACTCATGTGCATGCTCATGAGCTCACGCTGTCTCTCAAATAAAATAAATAAAAAACTTTTTAAAAAATAAATAAGTAAAGGGATTCCTGGGTGGCTCAGCGGTTGAGTGTCTGCCTTCAGCTCAGGGCATGATCCCGGAGTTCCAGGAGGATCCAATCCCACATTAGGCTCCCTGCAGGGAGCCTGTTTCTCCCTCTGCCTATTTCTCTGCTTCTCTCTGTCCCTCTTATGAATAAATAAATATTTTTTAAAAATTAAAAAATAAATTTTAAAAATATAAGTAAATAAATAAATAAAATTCATATAGCAACACAAAAGACCAAGTACAGGCTAGGCAGTCCTGAAGAACAAGATGATAGACTTAACTACCAAATATCAAGACCTATTATAATAATAATTAAGACAATGTGGAATTAGTTCAAGGATACAAAATGACCAATGGAATACAACAGAGAATCCAAAAGAGACCCACACATAATTGTCACTTGACTTATAATAAAGGGAACTACAAAACAGAAGGTAAAAATTAATCCTTTTGATAAATGGTGTGAGATCAACTGGATAACTATACTGGGGTGAGGGGCAGGGGGATGTACCTTCACCACCTCACAACATACCTAAAAAAAGTAATTTCATATCACTACAGATCTATATGAAAGTAATGAAAAAATAAAGCTTATGAGTGAGAAAATAGTAGAATAGCTTCCTGATCTTGGAGTAGGCAAAGTTTTCTTTAAAAGAACATAAAATGGGCTAATCATAAAGGAAAAAGTTGATAAACTGAGGAAAGATAGTCATAATACATAGAACTCGTATGTTCCATAACACATAAAGAACTCCAACAAACCAATAAGAAAAGGACAAGCAACACAATAAAAAATGGGTAGAAAACCTAAACACTTCACAAAATAGTAAATCCAGACAGTGTTTATGTGTATGTGCAGATATACTTAAAGACATGATAAATGTGTATATATATCACACACACATTGTCTGGACTTATCATATAAATCGTATATACATATTTGTCACATGTATATATTATTCATATATTTATTAATAAAAAGATGTCTACTTCATTAGTCACTGGGGAAACACAAAACCACAATGCAGGGACACCTGGGTGGCTCAGCAGTTGAGCATCTGCCTTCAGCTCAGGGCATGATCCTGGAGTCCCAGGATCGAGTTCCGCATCGGGCTCCCTGCATGGAGCCTGCTTCTCCCTCTGCCTGTGTCTCTGCCTCCCTCTCTCTCTGGGTCTCTCATGAATAAATAAATAAAATCTTAAAAAAAAAAAAAAAAACCACAATGCAGTAATACTATACATTAACCAAAAGGGCTGAAATGAAAAAAATAGGCAAATACTAGCTGTTAAAAAAGGATATCCAACAATTGGAATTCTCATATACAGCTTGCAGGGCTGTGTATAAGTACCTATTGCTGCATAACAAATTACCCCAAAACTACGATGCTTAAAACAGTAAACATTTATTATCTCACACAATTTCTGAGAGTCAGGAACCAGCAACTGCTTTAACCGGTGGTTCTGGCTCAGGTCTCTCATAATGGTTTATGAAGGGCTATGGTCACTGAAGACTGGACTGGGACAAGAGGACTTGTTTCTGAGATGGCTCTCTCATGCTCCTAGCAAATTAGTGCTGGATGTTATCAGGAAGCCTCAGTTCTTCTCCATGTCAGCTTTTCCACAGGCTGTTTGAGTGTCTTCACAATCTATTGGTGTGCTTCTCCCAGAGTGAGGAATCCAAGAGACAGAGAGATAAACTGTAGTACCTCTTATGAGTTGTCGCCGAAGTCATCCACCATCACTTTCATTTCATTCTATTTGCTAGATTCAAGTTACCAGGGTCCAGCTTATTCAAGAGGAGGGGAATTGGGCTCTACCTCTTGATAGGATGAGTATCAAACAATTTGTGGACATATTTTAAAAACAAATACAACTACTTTGGCAAAGAATGTGACATAACACACTATGGAGCACATATATCTTACCAAGGCCTCCAAGTGCTAACCTCATCTTGCTCATAATTATTAAAGCATGATGTCATGAACATAATAGATCAAAGTAATGTTCTATGAAATGGCCAGACGGTCCAGGTTTCTTCTGACTAGATAATGACATGGAGTACAGTAGTGGAAGTGTTTACATAGGAAGGGGCAAAACTATAAAGGGATACTGGTATCTGTTCCACAGAATACAAACTGGTTTTGATCCTTTTTTCTGCCTGAGATAGAAAAAGAATGCATTCACCAAATCAACATGCACATATTAATGTGCTCTAGCAAAGATGCAACATGCACCCCACCAATCATAATTAGGGCTATTCAGTTGAACTGCTGAAGTCTACATTCTCCAGGATCCATCCAGTTTTGTAGGAAGGCAGACAATGAATTAAATGCCAATTTAAGAGGGACCACTAGCCCGGCATTTTTAAGATACTTAAGGGTAGCACTAATCCCCCCCCATTCCTCACAGAATGTGACATTGGTTTTGATTCACTATCCTGGCAGGGACAGGAACCAGTTTCAAAGGCTTCCACTTGGCCTTCCCCACTATGATAGCTCTTGTCTGCAGGTCAATGATCTGAGGTGGATGCTCCTCCAACTGTTAGGTATGTCCATCCCAAGCACACATTTGAGGACAGAAGAAATGACTAGTTGGTAGATCCGTGGGATAATTCTACTTCTAAAAAGCATCATAAGAAAGTAATAAGATAAATATATATTAGTATGGTACTAAATGAAAGAAGCCAGACATGATTCCATTCATATGAAATGTCCAGAACAGGCAAATCCACAGAGACAAAGAGTGGGTTGTCAACGGCTAGAGAATAGGGAGGGACTGCTTAATGGGTAGTGGAGTTTCTTTTGGGGATGATGAAATGTTCTGGAATTAGATAGTGGTGATGGTTTGCACCACATGGTGAAAAGAAAGAAAAAAAAACAAACACTGAACTGTAGGCTTTAAAGTGGCAAATTTTATGTTCAATATATTTTATCTCTAAATTAATTAATTAATTAATTAATAAAACACAAAGCAATACTGAACGCCTGTTGGCTGTGTTGAGCTGGCTGACATACGAGGGAAGCTTTACCCTCACTTTACAAAATAGAGTCCAGCTCACAGCTCTCTACCCTATAGCACGCATACTGAGCCCTTGCAAAATGCTAAAGATAGGAAGCTATTTCACCACTCACATAACCAATACATAATCAAGTGACTCCTTCCGGCTCTCTGAGTCCCTATTTAAATTTGAAAGCCTTGTGGCTTCTTCAATTAAAGCAGTTTGGTGTCAGACCTAAAAATGGTCTTTGGCATCTTCAGCTCCAAGCAACAACTGGTTC
The DNA here is from genome assembly GCF_048164855.1 of Canis lupus baileyi. Lineage (NCBI taxonomy): Eukaryota > Metazoa > Chordata > Mammalia > Carnivora > Canidae > Canis > Canis lupus. Next base: position 25,264,963 of record NC_132860.1, read on the forward strand.
TGTTACTCACCTCACTCTCCCTGATTGGAGGGAAAATACAATCTCTTCTACAGAAGGCCAGAAAGATAGGAAGAAAGGATTCAAGGATTATCCTACTTCAAACAAATATTTATTGGATAAACTGTCCAGAGGTTTTCAAAATCTGTCCTGCATACCTCCCCTCTCACCCAAGTTCCTTGGCAGTATCTACTTCTTCAAGCAGAGCAGCTCAATTTGGTTAAGTTTTAAGTACTGGAAACACATTTCTTTTTTTGTAGTGAATGTCTGTGAATTTTGCTGATTTACCTATCTCCCTGCCTTCCAAGCCCTTCCTCATGTAAATGCAGTTTGCTCTTCCCTTGGGAGACCACTGCTGTCAGCCCACGTGGTTCCAGGGGAGCCTACTCTGACCCCTGGGTTCCAAAGTAGAAAAAATGTAACTCCGTTGGCTGATGAAAGTTCAGCATTCTTCTGTGATTACTGTAGGGTGGACACATGACCCCCACCAAAATCATACCCAGGACTGCCAGCACCATCAGGGAAGAGGTATTATCTGCCAGTAGTGGTTGCTTAGCTAGTAAAATGCACACCCAAAGCTGATATCAATCTTTGCCACTGCATGGGTGGAGCCTGCCTAAGAATGACACCAAAACAAAGAAAAGTAGAGCCAAAGGAAGAGAGATTAGGTCCAAATGACATCATTCGAGTCCCTGCTGTTTCTAAAGGTAAATAGACTTCAAATCTTGAGTTACTTGGGTCAGTAAGTCCCTCACTTGCTTAAGTCAGCCTGAGTTGTATTTCTGGCCCTCATAAAAAGACAGAGTCACAACAAATGTAAAATTATTTTTTAAAAACTGAAAAACATTAAATTTATTTTAAAAACTGAAAAACATGCATCTAGCCAATAAGCCTCAAATCTTTGCTGTAAATCATAGAAAGGGAGAATCTTAAAAAACAAGCAAATAAGAAAAAAAAAAAAAACACAACTCCCAGAAGAATTAGTCTCTTCTTGACTCCCCATTATATTCCTAAAGGTACACAGCATTTTACCGTTTCCAAATCACCTTCCCATTGATAATCTCACCTGATCTTCAAAGCCAAAACAACCCTAGGAAGTCAATATTCACACTGTTTATCTGCAGACATTGAAATTCAGAGAGAAGTGACTAACCAAAAGTCATCCAATTTGAAATCAAGGCTTCTGTCTCCAAATTACATCTTTTTGCTACTCATTACTGCTTTACACAGTTCTCAAAAAGACATGTGCAGGGCTAGGAGCCTGACTGGACTCAGTACAGACTTGCTACCTGACAGTATTATTCCCCTGACTCCTGGCAGCTTTGCCTTGTTTTCTTCAGGCTCTGTCTCCCCCTTTCTGCATGGTCTAAGATACAGACAAGCCCATGGCACAGCATCCCACTGCATGTACGAGAGGGTGTGTCAATCAACTGACTGGCAGCCATAAAACAGCAGTGGCCTTAATCTCAATGTAGCCCTACACAAATTAAATGCACATCAGTAAGATAGCATCAGAGAAGGAAGCAATGTGCTCTAAGATTCAGCTATGGTGAAAAGTTGCACTTCAGCCAACAGCAGCTAACACAACTTCTGTATCTACTGGGATATGGAAACCTAAAAATCATTACTGACTGCAAAAATCCCAACAGCATTCAGTCAAGGATTTAAAAGTACATGAGACTCACATCTTTTTTTTTTTTTTTAAGAGATAGAGCATGAGTGGGGAGGGGCAGAGGGAAACGGAGAATCTTAAGCAGACTCCAAGCCCAGCGAAAGCCGACCCTGACATCATGACCTGAGCTGAAATCAAGAGTCAGACATTAAACAGACTGAACCATCCAGGTGCTCCTAGGCTCATATCTTATACAAATATTAACTCAAAATGAATCAACAACCTAAATATAACAGGTAAAACCATAAAACTCTTAGAAGAAAACATAGAGACAGTTTTCATTACCTTAGATTTGGCAATGAATTCTTAGATATGACACTAGAAGTATGAGCAACAAAAGAAAAAATAGATACATGGGACTCCATAATAATTAAAAATGATTGTATGCCAAAGACATTATCAAGAAAGTGAAAAGTCAATCTACAGAATGGGAAGGAAGATTTGCAAATCATATAGCTGATAATGGTCTAGTATTCAGAAATATGAAGAATTTTAACCACTCAACAATAAAAAGACAAACCAATTTTAAATAAACCAACTTGAATAGACATTTCTCCAAAGAAGACATACACATGGCCAATAAGTATATGAAAAGATGCTCAACATCATAATCATTAGGGAAATGCAAACCAAACTACAATGAGGGGTGACTGGCTGGCTCAGTCTGTAGGGCATGCAACTCCTGATCTTGGGGTCATGAGTTCAAGCCCCACATTGGGGAGTAGATTGTACTCAAAATTTTTTTAAATCCTTTAAACACACACACACACACACACACACCCATAATAAGATACCAGGTCTCACTCACTAGAATAAGTGTAATTAAAACAAATGAATGAAAAATAACTAGTAATGGCAAAGGTATGGCCAAATGGAACACTTACACACTGCTGGTAGGAATGTAAAATGGTGCAGCTTCTGTGGAAAACAGTTTGGGTGGTTCCTAAAACAGTTAAATACAGAATTATACTTTAATCAAAATTCTACTCCTAGGTCCTGTATGTAGCCAAAAGAATTAAAAACTGGTACTCAGGGGTACTCAGCTGGCTCAGCCAGTAGAACACATATCTCTTGATCTCAGGTCATGAGTTTGATCCCCATGTTGGGCATGGAGCCTATTTAAAAAAAAAAAAAAAAAAGAACTAGTACTCAAATAAGTACATGTACATGCATGTCTATGTCTGCACTACTCCTAAGAGCCAAAAGGTAGAAACAGCCCATGTCTAGTGTCTACCACCAGATGAATGGATAAACAATTGTGGAATATGTGTGTGTGTGTGTGTGTGTGTGTGCGTGTGTGTATTCTAATATCATATAATATAATACTGGCCATAAAGAGGCATGAAGTTTTCTGATACATACCAAGTTCATACCATGGATGAACTTTATGAACATTATGCTAAGTGAAATAAGCCACACACAAAAGGAAAAATACTCTATGATCTTATATAAAACAGAGGAAATATTAAATATCTAGAATAAGCAAACTCATAGAGATAGAAAGTAGATGAGAATTTTTTAAAGATTTTATTTATTTATTCATGAGAAACACAGAGACATAGGTAGAGGGAGAAGCAGGCTCACTGAGGGGAGCCTGATGCGGGACTCAATCTCAGGACCCAGGCAACACACCCTGAGCTGAAGGCAGACACTCAACCACTGAGCCACCCAGGCGTCACAAAAGCAGATTAGAATTTAACAGGAGCTGAGGGGAAGGGGGTAATGGGGAGTTATTGCTTAATGTGTTGAGTTTCTTTTGGAATGATAAAAAGGTTTTGGCAACAGTGGCAATGGTTGTGTAACACAGTGAATGTAATTATTGCCACAGAATTATATACTTTAAAGTGGTTAAAATGGGATCAATTCCTTAATTTCTCTTTCTTCTGTCTCATTGTTAATATATAGAAATGCAACTGATTTCTGTGCATTGATTTTATATCCTGCCACATTGCTGAATTCCTGTTATGAGTTCTAGCAATTTTGGGGTGGAGTCTTTTGGGTTTTCCACATAAAATATAATGTCATCTGCAAAGAATGAGAGTTTGACTTCTTCTTTGCCAATTTGAACGTCTTTTATTCCTCCCTCTTATCTGATTCTGAGGCTAGGACTTCCAGTACTATGTTGAACAACAGTGGTGAGAGTGGACATCCCTGTCGTGTTCCTGACCTTAGGGGAAAAGCTCACAGTTTTTCCACATTGAGAATGACATTTGCTTTGGGATTTTCATAGACGGCTTTTATGATATTGAGGTATGATCCCTCTATCCCTCACCATGGAAAGTTTTAATAAAGAAAGGATGCGGCATCAGGGAAATTCAGATCAAAACCATAATGAGGTACCAATTAGAATGGCTAAAATTAACAAATCAGTAAACAACAAATGTTGGCAAGGATGGGGAGAAAGGCAGACCCTCTTACACTGTTGGTGAGAAGGCTAGCTGGTACAGCCACTCTGGAAAACAGTATGGAGGTTTCTCAAGAAGTTAAAAATAGAACTACCCTAAACCCAAGAATTGTACTACTAGGTATTTACCCATAGGAAACAAATGTATTGATCTGAAGGGGCACATGCACCCCAATGTTTATAGCAGCAATGTCCACAATAGCCAAGCTGTGGAAAGAGCTGATACACCATCAACAAACGAAAGGATAAAGAAGATGTGGTGTGTGTGTGTGTGTGTGTGTGTATGAATATTAGTCATCAGAAAGGATGAAATCTTAAATTGACATGAATGGACCTGGAGGGCATTATGCTGGGTGAAATAAGTCAGAAAAAGACGATTATGGTTTCACATATGGTTTCACTCATGTGGAATATAAGAAACAGCATAGAGAATCATAGGGGAAGGGAGGAAGAAAAACTTTGAGAGACTCTTAACTACATGAAACAAACTGAGGGTCGCTGGAGGAGAGATGAGTGAGGGGATGGGATAACTGGGTGATGGGCATTAAGGAGGGCACATGATGTAATGAGCACTGGGTGTTATATACAATTGATGAATTACTGAACTCTATATCTGAAATGAATGATGTAATTTATGTTGGCTAAGTGAATTTAAATTAAAAAATAGGGCAGCCCCGGTGGCGCAGCGGTTTGGCGCCGCCTGCAGCCTGGGGTGTGATCCTGGGGTCCTGGGATAGAGTCCCACATCAGGCTCCCTGCATGGAGCCTGCTTCTCCCTCTGCCTCTCTCTCTGTCTCTATGAATAAATAAGTAAAATCTTTTTAATAAATAAATAAATAAATAAAATGGTTAAAAAGTCAAATTTTATATTATATACTTCTCTATAATAATAATAATTAAAAAAACTTTAAAAAAATGATGTACTGGGATGCCTGGGTGGCTCAGCAGTTGAGTATCTGCCTTTGGCTCAGAGCCTGATCCCGGGGTCCGGGATCAAGTCTTACGTTGGGCTCCTTGCAGGGAGCCTGTTTCTCCCTCTGTCTGTGTCTCTGCCTCTCTCTCTCTCTCTCTGTGTCTGTCATGAATAAATAAATAAAATCTTTAAAAAAAAAAATGATGTACTGACAAATGCTACACTATGGACAAACCTCCAAAATATTATGCTATATTAAAGAAGTTAGACACAAAAGTCTACATATTGTATGATTCCATGTATATGAAATACCCAGAATAATTAAATCTACAGAAAGAGTGTAGACTGATGGCTGCCAGAGGGAAGGGGAAATGGGAAGAAACTGCTTAACAGGTAAGGTGTTTTACACTGGAGTAATGGAAATGTTTTGCAGCTGGATAGAGGTGGTGGTTACATAAAATTATGAATATACCGAATGCCCCCTGAATTGTTCAATTTACAATGGTTAATTTTATAATGATATGACCTTCACCTCAATAAACTTTTTTAAGTACAGGAGACAACTCAGGGAACCATCTGAGTAACAGGAAATAGAGCTAAGAGGCAAGAAACAGTAAGGAACCCAGTAAATAGGCTAAGAGACATCCAGGAGCAGCAGGAAGGAGCAACCTGAGACTACAGTAGCCCAACGCCTCCCTGTATCAGTGAGGGGGCAGCTAAAGCTGCTGTATCTAAGAGACCCCAATTCAGAGTAGATTACACCAAAGGGAAGTTTATTTCTCTCTCACATTATAGCTTAGCAGTGAGGAGTGTGAGGCAGAGAGTAGAACTTTGCCATCCTCACTCAACATGAAGCTGCCATCTCTGGGACCAAAAAGTGCGGTAGCTCTCATTATACCCCAGCTGACAGGAAAAGAAAAAGAACAAAAGAAACACTCAGCCACTCTTTCTAAGACGACCCCAAAAGTGGTAAATAGACCACTTTCACTTAGATTCCACTGATTCAAAGTTGGGCATGTGGCCACATTTAGTTGTAAAAGAGTTATAAAAGGTTGATATATGCCCACTAAAACTCAAGTGCTCTATCATTAAAAAAAAAGAATGGCAAAGTATTTTGCCAATACTGACAAAGACAAGAGCCTCTGCCATTTACACTCACTTCAGATACTCCTTCCGCCCCCCGCCCCTCCCCCCCCATGAAACAAAGAACTAATTTCTAAGCCCTGAGTTCTGCAGTTACTGTTCCATGGAACCTGTTGGCTAGGGTGGGAAGAAAAAAAATGCAAGACAGTTACAGATGATGCCTCCCATTAGCATCACTACATAGACCAATACCAACATAGTGTATTATTTGCAGTTTGTGATGGAGTCTTTATGGTGTAGAAATAAGAATGTCTCTAAAGGGGATCCCTGGGTAGCTCAGCGGTTTGGTGCCTGCCTTTGGCCCAGGGTGTGATCCTGGAGTCCCAGGATCGAGTCCCACATCGGGCTCCTTGCATGGAGCCTGCTTTTCCCTCTGCCTGTGTCTCTGCCCCTCTCTCTCTCCCTCTCTCTCTCTCTCTGTCTCTCATGAATAAATGAATAAAATATAAAGTCTTAAAAAAAAAAAAAGAATGTCTCTAAAATAATCAGTGAGAACCGTCTTTGTGCAATACTGGGTGAGGGATACACCATTTGCTTCAACGTGGATGGAACTGGAAGGTATTATGCTGAGTGAATTAAGTCAATCGGAGAAGGACAAACATTGTATGTTCTCATTCATTTGAGGAATATAAATAATAGTGAAAGGGAATAGAAGGGAAGGGAGAAGAAATGTGTGGGAAATACCAGAAAGGGAGACAGAACATAAAGACTCCTAACTCTGGGAAACGAACTAGGGGTGGTGGAAGGGGAGGAGGGCGGGGGGTGGGGGTGAATGGGTGACAGGCACTGAGGGGGGTACTTGACGGGATGAGCACTGGGTGTTATTCCGTATGTTGGCAAATTGAACACCAATAAAAAATAAATTTATTATTAAAAAAAAATACTGGGTGAGGGATAAAGGGAAAAAAAAAACAAAGTGGGACCATTATCTTTTAAAAAAATTCCCAATCTGTGTAACAATCATACACAAAGCAATCACAATACAGTGAGATAACAGACATATCAAGTAGAATGAAAGAATAATGGTAAACGGGCTGCCCACCTGTAGGCAAGGAAATGGGCTGCCTACATATGAGCAAGAAAATCAGAGAAGACTTCCAAAAAAGTGGTGACCCTAAAGATGGGTACTGAAGGATGAGGAGTTACTAGACAAGGAAGACATTCAAGCAAAATGGAAAGCAGGAATGGAAACAGATGTTTGCTAAAAAGGCAGTAAGCAAGAGCCAGATCACTGAATGTCATGAACACCAGATTCCATCAAAAGCTTGGATTTTAGAATCTGTGGGGAATGGGAAAGCAACAGACACTTCTGAGCAGAGAAGGGCCATGGTTAGACAGACTTGTTAGATGAGTCTGCCAGCCAACAGGAAGGATGGACAAGAAGAGGACATGCCTTGGGCTCACATCCCTCCTGCTGTGGCTAGTCCCATCCTTGACTCCCCAGTGCTACCACCAATAAGTCAAGCCCTTGCAGAAGAAAGTCAGTCACAGAGGTCAAGAGTCCCCCAGCCAAGTCCTAGAAAGACTGAAGTAGGACAATATCCTTGGTTTTATGTTTTTTAAGCTCTTTTTAATTGAAAAAAAAATACAAATTCACATAACACAAAATTGACCACAAAATAAATTTAGTTATTTATTTTAGAGAGAGTGTGAGTGGGGGAAGGTTAGAGAGAAGTTGAGAGGGTGGGGGAAAGAATCCCAAGGGGACTCTGTGCTGACTGCAGAGCCGATGTGGGGCTCAAACTCATGACCTGAGATCATGACCTAAGCTGAAACCAAGAGTTGGATGCTTACTAAGCTACCCAAGCGCCACCCAAATTGACCATTTTATATATTTATTTTTAAGATTTTATTTATTTATTTGAGAGAGAGCAAGAGAACACAAGTGAAGGAGCAGCAAAGGGAGAGGGAGAAGTGGGCTCCCTGCTCAGTGGGCTCAATCCCAGGACCCTGAGATCATGACCTGAGCTGAAGGCAGAGGTTTAACCGACTGAGCCAACCAGGTGCTCCCAAAAGTGACGATTTTATTTTTATTTTTATTTTTTTAAAAAAAGACCATTTTAAAGTGAACAATTTAGTGGCATTTAGCACATTCTCGATGTTGTACAACTGCAGAGGTTCTTAGTTTTTTGGTTTTCGTGTTTGTTTGTTTGTTTGTTTGTTTAAGATTTTATTTATTCATGAGAGAGGCAGAGAGAGGCAGAGACACAGGCAGAGAGAGAAGCAAGCTCCATGCAGGGAGCCCGAACATGGGACTCAATCCGGGGTCTCCAGAATCACACCCTGGGCCGAAGGCAGGGGCCAAACCACTGAGCCACCCAGGCATCCCAGGTTCTTAGTTTTTGACCAAGAAAAGCCTCTGTGATTTCCCTGAGACTCCAACCCCTCCCTCAGGTATCTCAGCACAGACGGATAAGCCAGATCCTTGCGGTTTCCAGCAAACATCTGCCTCAAGTCCTTAGATTGCCATAGTCTGGCCTTTCCTGACCTCAACTCTCCTGGGAACACAGGGCACAGTGACCAGAAGCAAATTTGACCATATCTATCCTTTACTTAAAACTTTTTAAGGATTCTGCATTGCCAAAACAACAAAGTTTCAAATCCTTCACATGACATACGAGGCTCTCTACAATCTGACATCTGCTTGTCTCCCTGGCCTCATCTCCTAAACATGTTACCCTAAAATTCTTCTCTCACTGTGCTTCCTTTGCTACTTCTGCCTGCTCAAACATGCTATTTTCTTTTCTCACCCTGGGATCAGTACTGTCACCCCCATACACTTTTCTCCTAGGCTTACCTTACCCTGGGTAAAGTTCTCATCCTATTTTCATTATTCCCTGCACACCACTCCAATCCCACTCTCATTTTTCTCTGGGGACCGCTCTGATCCGTATTTCACCATTCACTATTCTCTGAACATGTCATTGACTATATCATACCCCAGGATGACTTTTCTCCACTTCCTCCTCTTCTACTCCTGTCATGTCACTAAGGACAGCCTTACCCTGAATACATCTGCTTCTGCTCCCTCTGTCCAAGTCTCTTGTAAGTCCAGGGCTTCACCAGGTCTCTCACCCCAAACTTACCAGCACCTGGGTTTTAAGTCAAAATCACAGAGACAGAAAGTAGAATGGTGACTGCCAGGGCTTGGAGGGTTGGGGTGGGGGGCAGGAAATGGGAGTGAGTATTTAATGGGTATAAGTTTCAGTTTTACAAGATGAAAAGCATTCTGGAGATGGATCCTGGTGGTGGTTTCACAACATTATGAATGTATTTAATATGGAACCACACGTACAAAAATGGTTAAAATGGCAAATTTCATGTTATATGTATTTTATCACATTAAAAAAAAAAAGGGTGGGGTCGGGGGGTATAGTTACAGGTACCTGAGACTTAGGAGAGAGATATATCCCAGTCAGCAGGGGAAAGTGGAGGGGAAGGGATCGTTTGCATCCTGATCTTACTTGCCCTCTCCTTCTTTTCTGATAGTGACATACTTCTATTAGGATCACATTTGAATTCAGCCTCATTTTTACCCTAAAGATGTTTCAGATTCTAGCCTCATCTTACTCTCAGAACAGCTCTAACCTAGGCCTTTCTAATCACCATATCATAGAAAGTCACATTCCAGTGTACCCTGGAGATGGCTGACACTCTGGCTGACATTAAACCTCAGGAAAGAAGAGTAAGGTGAAACAACCAGCCTAAAGTAACTCTAATGTTATTCCAAACTCTGGGAAGAAGGTCTTTCCTGGGGAAGAGGGCAGAAAAATTTCTCAATCATCACAAAACCCTTCTGACTTTCTATGTGTACAAGCCAAAGGTGTGTAAAATGCCACACAGGGAGATCTCACACAGAGGCCTCTTTCCAGGTACATTTTAGATTTCCAGCTGTGGTGGCATCACACAATATAAGTGTGTTCCCACATGAGTCAATGAACAATCCCAATTCAGGACATTCAGACTTTGCCTTTCTTCTGGTATCCAGGTCTATGGTTTACACACTTCATTCATCAGCAAAGCAATAATATTTAGGCTCCATCTTTCTCTCCTATTTTGGGGAGCCTGGCTAAGGCTATGTACTAAGTGGAACAGACCTAGGCTTTACAACTTTCTAGCCATGCAATCTTGGGCAAATAATTTTCCTCTTTTATAATTTTCCTCATTTTGCTGGGATATGAAGAAAGGTAAACAAATATCTATAAAGCATCTAGCAATGTATTCGCCCAAGATTGCATTCAACAAATACTTACTAAGCCTATGCTATGTGCCACTCAGTGCTCTAGGCACTGAGGACATGGCAATGAACAAAAATCCCTGCTCCTGTGGAACTAACAGGGAGTGGAGCGGCGAGGTGGAGGGCTGGAGAGAGGTCTATCAGAGGGTGATAAATGCTATGAAGAAAGACAGAGAAAGAGGTTGCAGTGTGCTATGGGAAAGGAGTTGCTATTTTTAAATGGAATGACTGAAGAAATCCTCACTGAGAAGTTGGCATTTGACCAAACGATCTGAAAGAAATGAGGTAAGGCACCACAAGGAAAGAGGAAAAAGAACAAATGCAAAAGGCTAGCTCAAGGCAGGAGCATGTCTGTCTTGTTCAAAGAACAGTGAGAAGGCCAACAGGCAGGGTGAACAGGTGGAGGGGAAATGAGGGTAAGCCAGGTAAGCTAGGTAACTGAGAGCCCAGGACTGGCTTTTTCTCTGAAAGATATAGTTTTGAACAGAAGATCTATATGATTAGATTTACATTTTGAAAGGATCACTCTGACTGTCCTATTTAAAACAAACAATTGGCAGGCAAGGGCACAAGTGAGAAACCAACTGAGGCTAGCACCTCTCCAAACCAGAAACAATAGTTAAGGTCAAGGTGGTAGTGGCAGAAGTTATGAAGGATGTCTGAATTTCTGATACGTTTTAAAGGTAGAACAAAAAGGATCTGCTAGCAGAATAAATGTTAAGTGTGAACTCGTTAAGTTTAAAATGCTGATTAGACATCCAAAATGTCAATTAAGAGGTTAGATATACAAGTCTAAAGTTCAGAGGAGAAGTCTGAGCTGGAAACACAAATCCAGTAGTTTTCAATGAACAGATGATCACTAAAACAATGGAAATGGCTTCTAAATGTCATTTATTTATTACACAGTAATGAAAAATCTAATGAATAGTAACTGCTTTTATAAACTCTCTGTTTTCTTGAGGTGCTAAAAATACTTGCCAACTCTTAGCATGAATAAAACTTTGATGCCTAATCAAACCCATCACCAATCCCTCACGAAAATTTGACCTTCGACTTTCAATTAAAGTATCAGATAAGTTCAGCGGTTTAGCACTGCCTTCAGCCCAGAGCCTGATCCTGGAGACCTGGGATCGAGTCCCATGTCAGGCTCCCTGCATGGGGCCTGCTTCTCCCTCTGCCTGTGTCTCTGCCTGTGTCTCTGCCTCTCTCTCTCTCTCTCTCTCTCTCTCTCTCTGTGTCATGAATAAATAAATAAAATCTTAAAAAAAAAAGTATCAGATAAGTGGGGGTGCCTGGATGCTCAGTCAGAAGAGCATGTGACTCCTGATCTCAGGATCCTGAGTTTGAGCCCTACATTGGGTGCAGAGACTGTTTAAAAAAAAACAAAATTTTTTTTTAAACATCAGATAAGTGGAGGTGTTGTGGTATTAAGTAGTAAAGGCACTAATTCTAAAGACAGATTTGAATCCTCTTAGCCACATACTAGTTCTATGACCCTTAAACTATAATTTTTTTTTTTTTGGAAGATGGAGCTAATAGCATCTCTGGTTACAAGATTGTTGTATAATGATAACAAATCCATTAATTCATTTGTTCAACATATACTTACTGAGCATCCATCACATGCCCAGGACTGTGTCTAGCACTAGGGCTACAATGGTAAACAGGCAGAGGTCGTACTGTTCTCATGGTGCTAATAGCCCAAAGGACCAAAATATTTCTAGACAATGAAGACAAAATTTAATTTTTTAAAAAATCATCTGAAAAAAATATGTAAAGAGCATCACACAATGCCTGACAAGAAGTAGGTCCTAAATAAATGAGCACACTTATTATTTTATAAAGTATATAAAAAATAAATAAAAATAATAAATAATAAATAAATAAATAAATAAAGTATATAAATTCTCATAGAACAATACTTTTAGAATTGGGATGACTTTTAGAAATCAAAAGATCCAAATGCTTCATTTAACAGATGAGCAGATTAAGTTACTCCATAATAAACTTACTCAGAACACCTGTTCAATCAGGCTGTGAGCCAGGTATGTGGGATACTGGGATGAGTAAAACACAGTCCCCTCCTTATGTCAAGTAAATATGCAGAGGGAAGTGGCCTGCCTGGGGTAACCTAAGTGTTCACTGAGGCTGGAAATCACATCTTCTAATTTTCAGTGTTTTGCTCTTTTCATTGATCCAAAATTACTCCATTCAAATAAGAATACTTATCAGGAAGAAGCTTACCATGTGCCCTGTGCCAAAGAGTGGCATCCTACAGCTCAGCAAGTCCTCACAGGTAGGCTGTCAGAAAGAATAATTTGGGCTTAGAAAGTGATCCTTTTTGCTCTATAAATTGTCAATAACAGGCAGCAGCCAGGGCCTTGGAGGCATTGGTAGGAAATTATAGAAGGATGGAGAAAAATAAAGTGAAAGCCACTGGACAAGCAGAAAGAAAACAGCAAGGCCTCTCTCCTTCACTCCAGAGATTAAGTCACATTCCCTCCAGGGTAAGGCCAATCACAGAACTCTACCTTCTCTCCGAACCATCCATCCATCCTCACCCCCTTACAAAGCACTCTTTAGAGTCTCGGGATTGAGCTTCTAATGGAAAAAACAGCACAGTGGAGTTAGGAAGAGCACCCCTTGAGGGTTCACAGACCTCAGCTGCAAGGCCGACTCTACCTCTAACTGGCTGAATGTCTCTTACCTTGTCTATTTCCACGAGGAAAAAGTTGACTATACCGTACTTATTCTGTGAGTTGTGGTGAGCATTAGAATTATGTTCAATGTATCTAGAAAAATGTATAGCATGCAGAGGCCACTCAAATATGGTCCTATCATTAATTATTATTAACATCCAGGTCTCTCCCCTATCTACGCCACACTCCTTTTTGACTGTAGGCTTCAACACAGCACCACAATATAGGGCTCCGACAGGAACAGGAATCTCTGAGGGAGGCATGGCACCTCCACTGGCTAGGTTTCTCTCTCTCTTCTTCCTCAACCTAGAACATCTCAGCCCCCCACTCCGCTTTGCTAGCTTTGAGAAACAAAATCTTTGAATCTGCCTTCCCTGGTCTCTCTTCAAAATATTACTCTTGTTTCTTCCTTCCCTTACCACTATGTTTCTCAAAAGGGAAGTCTGTCCTTGCTGCCTCTGTGCCCTCACCTCCTACTCCCTCCCAAAGCCACGGCAGTCTAGCTTCCATCTCCACTCCTCTACTGAAACTGCCGTCACAGGTCACCAATGACTCAACAGCTTCATTTCAGGGCTCACCCTACTTGTTCTCTGCTTTGGTAGATACTTACTTTCTTTTACAAACTCTTCCCATTCCTGGCTTCCCAGACAGTATTTTCTCCTACCTCTCTGATTGCTCCTCCTCAGACTCCCTCCCTATCTCTACTGTCTACACATAATCCAAGTTCCCCTGAGCCCTATCCTCAATGTCCTTACTTTCCCCACTTTATGGATTTTACTCAGGTGATTTCACCTATTTCTAATGGTCTCCACTCTCAGAAATCATTCCTATAGCTATGTTCCTACCTCTCTGAGGAGCTCCAAAACTCCTGTCTTCTCCCCCTAAGTAGTGGATGTCATCCATAGGCATCTCAAAATCAGCATTAACTCCCCACAGCAGCTCTCCAGGCTGTATTTCCATGTGTTAATAGCCTCACACTAACATTCAGTCACCTAACACTTCCTCCTTCGCCCTTCACGCACACATTTCAATCAGTGCCCATGATGACTGCCCTTGTCCCAGCCTCCAGCATTTGCAACTGCTCTATTGCCTCTGGTTTACCCATTCTCAGCCTTCTGAGCATAGGTATCATAGAGATCTTTCTAGAACACCATTCTGACCAAGTCACTCTCCACCTTAAATATCTAAAGGAAAGCTCAACTCCAATAGAATGTAAACTCTTTGCCACTGAGAACCCCTTCTCAACAGCCAGTCAGTCCATCACCAGAACCAACTCACCATTCCCCGAACATGGCCATGTACATCCTCACTCACATTGCCAAGTACTCTTCTGGTCATCCTTTTTTCCTTTTTTTTAAAGTATAATCTCAATTCCCTCCACCCCACCCCCATCCCCCACCCCAGAGAACAGTTTTTCTTCAGTCCTTAGCTCCTTACCTGGGCTTTGGTGGAAGTCATGGGGCAGAACCCACAGGTCTAAATCGAGATGGGGGTGTTCCTTCCTTCTGTGCTTCATGAGAATGGTTCCTGACTTCCTTACTATGGATGACACAGCTCACATAGTAATACAGCTTGGGAAGCACATAGGCCTTGAACACACTTGCTTCAGAGATGTCCCTGACAATGGTGACCTCTACGTTCCCAATAACAAACTTTCTTTTTTGAAGATTTTTTTATTTATTTGTTTGAGAGAGAGTGAGAGTGAGAGAGATCACAGAGGAAGAGGGAGAAGCAGACTCCTCACTGAACAGGAAGCCCAACGCAGGGCTCGATCCCAGGACCCTTCAGATCATGACCTGAGCCACAGCCAGATGCTTACCCAACTGAGCCACCCAGGGGCCCCCAATAATGAACTTCTTAATGGCCTTGTCCTTGGGCACACAACAGGCACAGCTGGTGTAGCAAACAGGCCACACGCAGCTGCGGCCCTTTTTGACATGACCATTATTTCTTCTCTTCTTGGTCATCTTGGAAGTGAGGATCCAAGAGACACTCTTCTGGTCATCCTTAAAGATCCACCTTAAACATGTCTGAAGCCTTCCCTGACTCCCTCTTGCTAAGCATTTCTTTTTTCCCAATACGTTTTCTATGTTCCTCTACTGTAGCACTTGTGACACTGTATTGAATGTACTTGCTTGTGTGCTTAATCTTCTCCATAGTCTGTGGATTGCTCAAGGACAAGGACTAAGTCTGTCACATCTCTGTAACCCAGTCTCTCAAGATGAGCAGCAAGACAATCAACCATGATGGAGAAACTCCCCCTGTATCAGAAGAGCAGACTCCAATGGCAACAGAAGTCTTAATACTTCCCCTCTTGCAAATACTTCCAAATGCTGCGTGGATTCTGACCCCAGAGGAGGTATTCCTGACCTGATTCCTGGGGTCCTTCTGCCTGGAACAGTCTGTTCAATAGGGATAAGAGAGCTTCCTGCAGATTATAATTCTTTGGAAAATGATTTCTAAAATGGGCTAATTACAAGTAGAGCTGGCCACTGCCAGATCCATCTCAGGAAGTCATGTCAAGACTTTCACATACCTTCAAAAGTAACTGAGGTGAGTACTACAACAACCTATGTCTAGTCTGCACCATATTACTTGCCACAAGTTACTTCACTAGCTAGAAATCTATGATAGCTTCTCACTGGCTAAAACTGCATTACATGGTGATTAAGAGCAAGAACCCCAGGAATCTATTATCCAGGCCTGAATCCTAATTCCACGACTCATTAACCATGTGAGTTTGAGTAAGTTATTTAAATTCTCTGGGCTTGTTTCCTTACCTGTAGAGTAAGAAAGTAATAGTACCTACCCTCTTAGAATTGGTATAAAGATTAAATACCCTAATAATAAGAATTAAATAATAAAAAATTAAATCAGCTCACCATTATAAATGTTAATAACAATGCCTGGCTCGTGGTAAGAACTTAGTAAATTATATGTAAACACTTTCAGCTTTCAAGTTCCTCTGACATCTATAACCTAAGAACTATTGCCCATTTACATGCTACATACAACTCACCAGTTCCCAATCCTTTTAACTTCTGACTCCATCACTTATGATTTTTTGCCTCTACCCACAGTATCAATCCCCATCTACCAGCCCCTCCCTCTGTCCTTAGCTGTAAATTCCTTCTGGCAGTGCTAGCTGCAGCTGCCTGGAAAACACCCCTTCAGTAGAGTACCCCTCGGTGGTGCCATGCCTAAGAGCAATGCAGGATAACACCTTCACCTGAGCACTCCATTCTCCATGCTCTCTCCTACCTGCACACAGGTCATTTTTACAATCCTAATGCCTCCCTGAACTGCAGTAGATAAACCTTAAAATGAGTTTTAGAGACTAGGTCATACCATCTCCAGGAAGCCTGCTAGACTACAACCACTAAAGTCTTAATCTGTAAGATATACTTCTACACTCATATCATATCTAACCATCTCTATTAGATGAAGTTCCATGAGGCAGTATCTGGTTTTCCATCACTATGGCCCTATTATCCTAGAACAGTAATTGGGTCACAGTAAATGTTTAATATTCACTGAATGCAATTATTCTAACCCAACCTCTTTATCTTTAAATAAGAAAATGGGGTGTCTGGGGGGCTCAGTTGGTTGGGCATCCAACTCTTGATTTTGGCTCAGGTCATAATCTCAGGGTCATGAGATGGAGTCCTGCATCAGTTTCTGCACTGGGCGTGGAGACTGCTTGGGATTTTCTTTCTCCCTCCCCTCTGCCATTCCCTCCTACTTATGCTCATGCTCTCCTCTAAAAAAATAATAATAATAATAAAATAAATAAATAAGAAAACCAAGATTGAGAAAATAGAAGTATCTCAGTCAAAACAGAGGGAGGACTGAAACCCAGAACTCTACAAGACTGAAATTATGAATGCAATCCACCCCAACCCACTTCTGGGCCAACTACAATTCACAAGAGAGCAGACAGACAGTTCTCTGATTGAACTGAGTGCTGTTCCCTCGAAGCAGGGTATTTTTCTTCTCCTCCAGAAGCAAGACTATGCTAACTATAGATCCTCAATTAGCAAAATCTCCTACCATTGATTCTGGGACATAATCATGGACTGGTGGATTAACCAAGATCTCCAGCTTCTGTAACAACAACCCAGTCTATGAAAGGAAGGAGAACCCTGGAGTTACTTGACAACCAAAGGAGAGGTTGCCATTCTACTTCTCCAAGCCCTACTAACAGAAAAGCAGAAGCCACTTTGTATTTATTTACCTAATTGTGTTCTATGGAACACTAGTGTCTTATGTAATGTTAATAGATGTGTTTGGGGTTTAGGGGAAGGGGGTGGAGATTCCATAATCAAAAAATATAGGAGGGGCACCTGGTTGGTTCAGTCCATAGAGCATGCGACTCTTGATCTCAGGGTCATGAGTTCAAGCTTAAAAAAAAAAACAACTGTAGGCAACCCCACATACCTTTCCTTATCATATTAAAGGCTCCCAGCTTTTCCAAACTTGATCTCAGAGGTCTCTCAGAGTAATACCTATTGTATTTTCATATGATAGTGATATTCTGAAGAACACTTATTTTTTAATTTACTTTAAGAAATTATTTTAAAAGGGTATAGTGTACAAATGTATAAAGGTAGTTACTGGGATGCCTGGGTGGCTCAGTGGTTGAGGTCTGCCTTTGGCTTGGGGTGTGATCCTGGAGTCCTGGGATCGAGTCCCGCATCGGGCTCCCAGCGTGGAGCCTGCTTCTCTCTCTGCCTGTGTCTCTGCCTCTCTCTCCATCTCTCATGAATAAATAAAATCTTTTTTAAAAATTATAAATAAAATTACACTACTTTTTCTAGCACAATAAGTTAGGGAGAAAGTAAACCTGGAGTCAGATCTGTCTGCTAACTTTAAAGCCTGTATATTATTATACTATATTCCTTGACAGTTGTTTATTCCAAAAAATCTTTACTGAGCTGCAGATGCAAGGGATATAAGGAAGTATAAGATATAGTAATCTCAGCCCTTTTGGAACTCATAATTGGTAATGCTCATTGCTATGACAGAGGGAATGATAATATAGGGATAGATAGAAGGGAAGGAGGTAATGGCAGCTTGAGGGGAGCCTTAATCTTTGGTGGTAGGAGAAGTTGCCAGGGAAGGCTTCCCAGAGAAGTGGGTATCTCAGTGCTAGTCTAGTGATAAAGAACATGGTGGGACAGGGGGAATAGGCAGAGAACATGGGCTCTTGGAGGAATAGACCAGTTTCTAAAGGAGGCCAGTTTCTGGCCTATCCAATGAAGAAGTAGGAAAGGAAAGAGGGGTCTTTACCAGATATAGCATTTCTAGGACAAACTAGAGATGCTTTAGAGAGCACATGCCAGGTTGGGTTGCCACCAGATACAAACAGCTACCCTCTTGGAAACAATTAAATGTCAGTTTTGACTCTGATGGAATCTTAGGCCTCAAAAAAATATTTTGAAATTGCTTAAATAAACCCTACTCTACTGATAGTAAGAGAACCTGGCTTCATTTGTCCCAACTTGAGTTGAATACAGGAGAAACACAGGTTAGACAATGATCATTACAATGGTTGACAATTAATGAGAGCTTATTATGTGTCAGGCAATCTGCTAAATGTTCAACATGAATTATCTCATCTTAATCTTCACAACAGCCCTTTGAGGTAGATAATATAATTATCTCCATGTTATAGATAAGACAGTAGGTTCAGAGAGGTGAAGTAACTTGCCCAAAGTATTATAGTAAGTGATGGAACCTACACAGACTGATCCCAGGGCCTATGTTCTTCATCATAGACTAGCTGACTACCTACTTCTCTGGGAAGCCTCCTCTGACAAATCCTCTACCATGAAAGATTAAGGGCCCCTGAGCTCCTACTGCCTCCTATCCTTCTATCAACTTCTTGTCCCCATTCCCTCTAATGTAGCAGTGAGCCATCACCAAAATGATGAGTTCCCTGAGGGCGGAGATTACTGAATCTTAAACTCGTAACTCTTCTACCTAGTATTGCATCTGCAGCTCAATAAGTTTTTGTTTTTTTTTTTTTTTAGAATAAACAACTGTCAAGGAATATAGTATAATGATAGAAAGACACAGGTTCTAAAGTCAAATAGGCTTTGATCTGAATCTAGGCACTGCCACTTCTTAGCTATAATCTTGGCTAAGTTACTTAACCACTCTGGGGTTCAGAGTGGTAAAATGTCTTGTCATATAACATTGTAAGAAAACTAAGCTAAGCACCTTACACAGTGCCTGGCACATAAAAGTTACCCAATTTTATTTACCATCCTCCTCCTTTCGCTTTGTCTTTCACATATTGGTAAAAAGACCTCTGGTCTCAGGATCCAGAGTATAATTAGCTATAATCTTAATTAAGTACTTCTCCTTTCTGGGCTTAATTTCCTCATCTACAACTCACGGACTATTGGTTCAGAACAAATGAAATAAAACGTGCTTGAGTGGTTAAAAAGCACCGCGCAGATGGAAGGAATTTTTGTCATTCCACCAAACCAGCTTTTAAAATCAGCCTTAGGGACGCCTGGGTGGCTCAGCGGTTGTTTTCTGCTCAGGGTGTGATCCCAGGATTTGAGATCGAGTCCCACATCAAGCTCCTTGTGGAGAGCCTACTTCTCCCTCTGCCTGTGTCTCTGCCTCTCTCTTTCTGTTTCTTTCATGAATAAATAAAATACATTAAAAAGAATAAAATTAAATTAAAATCAGCCTTGAACTGCACTACATAGAAGTGTCTTGAAGCTCACAAAGACCGATCTTTCAGAGACCTAAAAGCTATAAAAGGAGGGAGTATTTGCACTGTCACTAGGAGAAGGAGCCAGTCCCACTGAAGAGCTGAGGTAAGACACTGCCAAATGGCTTGACTCCAGCAGTCCCTAACTAATTAAGGCCTTGCTCCCCTGCCTGTCTGTCTGTGACCTCTGCAAAGGCTAGAGAACACCAAGTGCTCCCAGCAGCTCTTCTCTTGGCCACAGCGGCATAAGGTATTTCCGGCCAAGGATCAGCGAAAGCTACTGCTAAGAGGTTCCTGCCCTTGGCCTTCCTTAGAACAGGGCCCAAAACAAGGAGGCCTCAGGCTGTCCTGAGGTTATCAGTTTAGGATTCCTAAGAGTCCACCTTAAACAGAGTTACCAAGACTCTTCCCTGGAACATGTCAGATGGGACAGACCTGATGCCTAAGCAGGCAGGCCCTTTGGACAGACTGGAAAGTCCCCTTGTGCTGTGGAATAAGGGACAGGTCCTCCCATTCTTAGCTGGAAGTATCTAGTCTTAGATGCTGTCAAGATCACTTTCCAGGCTCTTCTTCAAGCTGCATAGGTCCCAGGGACTTACTCACTTTGTTCATTAAAGCAGAACTCATCCCACCCCTAGGGCTCCATCCCCCAAGCCTGGCTCAAGAGTAAGACAGTCTATCCATTTTGCTCTTTAAGATTAAGACATATGACCCCTTTTTGTTGGAAGGGTTTAACTGTCATGTTGAGAAAGAATGTAGGCCAAAAACAGCACATATGAGGAAGTAAAGAAGGCTTAAGAAGTACTACAAGTTAGTTATGGTCACCGTCCCCACTTAGAGTTCCTGGTTCCTTTCATCATGGGTGCTCTAAGAGAACAGCTACAATCCAATAGTTTCCAAACTTTATTTCTGAACAGTGTAACTCTCTCTTTCAAATGCAGTTCAAATTATATCTAATTAGGAGTCTTAATATCTAATTAGATCTTTAATGAAATAATGGATCTAGGTAGTAAACATTAATGACTCCTAAAATCATCAGGCAAGGGGCAGCCCCGGTGGCCCAGCAGTTTAGCGCCACCTTTAGCCGGGTGTGATCCTGGGGACCCAGGATCGAGTCCCACATCGGGCTCCCTGCACGGAGGCTGCTTCTCCCTCTGCCTGTGTCTCTGACTCTCTCTCTCTCTCTCTCTGTCATGAATAAATAAATAAAATCTTTTTTAAAAAATAAATAAATAAATAAAATCATCAGGCAAAAAACTGAAGGGAAATATTTTAACGAATAGATCAAATGACAATATCTGAACCCACTCTTCAGTCTAAACATAACAAAAAGAGAGGAAACCAGATACAGTTGGTCACCTTTTCAAAAAGAAAGAAAGAAAAAAACAAAAAGAAAGAAAAGCAGAGTGATTGAGTGACTCAGTCAGTTAAGCATTAGCCTTCCACTCAGATCATGATCTCAGGGTCTTGGGATGGAGCCCAGCATCCTTCCTGCTCAGCCAGGAGTCTGCTTTTCCCTCTGTCCCTACACCCTGCTTGTGACTTCTCTCGCTTGCTCACTCTCTCTCTCTTTCAAAACCTGAAAAAAAAAAAAAAAAAAAAAACAAACATTAAACCTGAACCTGATCAAGCATCAAGATCCAACTACCAATTTATAGTACCATACAGAGAGTATAGGAACATGTTAAACGCCACCATAGAGAGATACGCAGCAAAATCCAGAAACTAGGAAGCTTCTAGACAAATGACCCAGTTTCTTCAATACAGAATTGCAAAGAAAAGAAAAAAGAGAGGAGGGAAAGCTATGAGTCAAAAGAAACTCAAGATTTATTTTTTTAAAGATTCTAGTTATTTATTCATGAGAGATACAGAGACATAGGCAGAGGGAGAAGCAGGCTCCCAGCGGGTAGCCTGATGTGGGACCCTGGGATCCAGGGTCCCTGGGATCATGACCTGAGCCAAAGGCAGATACTCAACCACTGAGCCACCCACGTGCCTGGAAACTCAAGATTTAGATCAACCAGAAAAAAAAGACATCCACATTGGAAAATAAGTAAAACTGTCACTATTTGCAGATGACATAATACTATAGATAGAAAATCCTAAAGACTCTACCAGAAAGCTATTAGAACTAATAAATAAATTCAGTAAGTTGTAGGATATAAAATTAATATATAGAAATCTGCTGCATTTCTATGCACTAATAATGAACTATCAGGAAAAAAATTAAGAAAACAATCCTATTTACAGCTGCATCAAAAGATAAAATATTTAGGAATAATTTTTCCCTAGGAATAATTTATATATAAATTTAACAAGGAAGTAAAAGATCTGTACTATAAGACACTGATGAAAGAAATTAAAACTGTATGATACTGATAAAAGAAATGGAAAACTGTAAGACACTGATGAAAGAAACTAAAGACACAAATAAATGGAAAGACATACAATACTCATGGATTGTAAGAATAAATATTGTTAAAATGTCCACACTATCCAAAGCAATCTACAGATTCAACGCAACCCCTATCAGAATACCAACAGCATTTTTCACAGAACTAGGACGAATATTCCTAAGATTTGTATGGAACCACAAAAGATCCCAAATAGCTAAATAATCTAGAGAAAGAAGAACAAAACTGGATGCATCATGTTCATCCAATTTTAAACTATTTTCAAACTATTCTACAAAACTATAGTAATCAATATCATACTGGCACAAAAACAGACATATAGATTAATGGAATGGAATACACAGTTCAGAATTAAACCTACGTTTATACAGTCATTTAAACTTCAACAAAGGAGGCAAGGACATACAACAGGGAAAAGTTTCTTCAATAAATGGTGTTAGGAAAACTGGACAACTATGTGGAAAAGAAGGAAACTGGACCACTTTTTTTTTTTTTTTTTTTTTTTTATTTATGATAGTCACACAGAGAGAGAGAGGCAGAGACATAGGCAGAGGGAGAAGCAGGCTCCATGCACTGGGAGCCCGACATGGGATTCGATCCCGGGTCTCCAGGATCGCGCCCTAGGCCAAAGGCAGGCGCTAAACCGCTGCACCCAGGGATCCCCTGGACCACTTTCTTATACCATACACAAAAATAAGCTCACAATGGATTAAAAACTTAAATAAAGACCAGGACCCACAAAACTCCTAGAAGAATACATAGGCAAAAGCTCTTGGTCATTGGTCTGAGCAGTTTTTTTTTTTTTTTTATCTGTCTCCTCAGGCAAGGGCAACATAAGCAAAAATAAACAACTGGAACTACATTAAACTAAAAAAAAAAACAAAAAACAAAAAACAAAAACAAGCAAAAGTTTCAGTCAACCAATATACAGAGCTTTGTTGGACACTGATAAGAATAAATAAACTTAACTATTTGATATTAAATGATTATTGTTATATTTTTAACTGTGATAATGATGTTTTCAAATACAGTTCTTTTAGAAATATATAATGTTTGTGAATGAAATAATACACCTAGATTTTGCTCCAAAATAATCCAAACAGGTGGGAGGGTAAAGATGAAACAGGATTAAAAAGACTGGCCTTGGGGATCCCTCAGTGGCTCAGCAGTTTAGTGCCTGCCTTCGGCCCAGGGCATGATCCTGGCGTCCCTGGATGAGTCCTGCATCGGGCTCCCTGCATGGGGCCTTGCTTCTCCCTCTGCCTGTGTCTCTGCCTCCCTATCTCTCTCTCTCTCTCTCTCTCTCTCTCTCTCTGTGTCTCTCATGAATAAAATAAATAAAATAAAATAAAATAAAATAAAATAAAATAAAATAAAATAAAATAAAATAAATAAAATACTGGCCTTGAATACATAATTGTAGATGGAAAGTAACGGGCACATGAGGGTTCATTATACTGCCCAATCTAGTTTGTTTGTTTGTTTGTTTTTTTAAGATTTTATTTATTTGGGCAGCCCAGGTGGCTCAGCGGTTTAGCATCACCTTCAGCCCAGGACCTGGTCCTGGAGACCTGGGATGGAGTGCCACATCAGGCTCCCTGCATGGAGCCTGCTTCTCCCTCTGCCTGTGTCTCTGACTCTCTCTCTCTCTCTGTATCTCTCATGAATAAATAAATAAAATCTTAAAAAAAAAAGATTTTATTTATTTATTATATTTGAGAGAGAGAGAGGAGCATGAACAGCAGGAGGAGGTGCAGAGGGAGAAGCAGGATCCCTACTGAGCAAGGATCCCAATGCAGGGTTCAATCATGACCTGAGCCAAAGGCAGATGCTTAACCAACTGAGCCACTCAGGTGTCCCTAGTTTTGTTTTGTTTAGTTTTTTAAGATTTATTTATTTATATGAGAGAAAGAGAGAGAGAGAATGTGAGTAGGGGAGGGGCAGAGGGAAAGGGAGAGAATCTCAAGCAGACTCCCTGCTGGACAAGGAAGCAAAAGTCAGGCCCCATCCCATCACCCTGAGATCATAACCTGAACTGTGTTCAACTGACTGAGCCACCCAGGAGCCCCTGCCCTCTCTAGTTTTAAATGTTTCAAATTTTCCATAATACATAAGGGTTTTTTTTGTTTTTTTGTTTTTTTTTTTTTTTTTTTTGAGAAAGAGAGCATGGGTTGGGGGAGATTCTCAAGCAGGCTTCAAGCCTAGCACAGAGCTTGATCTCATGACCCTGAAATCATGACCCCAGCCAAAATCAAGAATTGGACACTTAACTGACTAAGCCACTCAGCTACCCCCAAAAGGTTTTTTTAAGTTAAAAAATAAGCTGAATGTGGAGGGGCTATGGTTGAGACATATGAGTAAGTCCTAGAGCTCTTCCCAATGACTCACTTTTCCCACAATGATCCCTGAAGCAGCCTGGGAAGCCATCGGATACCTAGAAAACAGTTTGAAAACCAATGCTGCATTATAAGGAATACAGAGACCTGAGGAAGAGAATTTGTCTTCAAATCTTGCCTCTGTGCCTTGATAGCAGTGTGACACCTTTAAAAAGTTACCCTCTGAGCTGCTTCTTAGCCTTGTGCAAATAGGGCTGCCTCCCAGGATAGCAACAAGGATCAAATCAAATAAGAGATTAAAATCCTTTGTAATCTGAAAGTATATATGATCATCATTAGGATCACTTAGGGAGATGACTTGCCTTTTATTCCTGACACTAAAGTTGCCCAACCCCTATCCCACCCCAACCATCATGCCAATCCCTTCCAATCTTCAGCAAACACACATAAAATTCTGTGAGGATATAAGAGGCAGCAGGAATTAAGATTCAATGCTGTGGGCAACCCCTGTGTGCCTGGCCAGCTAGAGCATGGTGGGGGGAGTGGGGCAGGAGGCAGAGGGCAGTAATGGGAAAGTGCCCTAGAGATGACCAAAAATTTACCCTCAACCCAGGCTCCAGGTCTCTGACTACCAATCCCAAATGACAAAAAAAAAAAAAAAAAAAAAAAAAGTATAAGGTACTTGTGATGAAGGCCAACTATTAGGGGGGAAAAGCTTCATGTTAATGACAGTTTATCTGGGGAATCCCTGGGTGGCTCAGTGGTTAATCATCTGCCTTTGGCCCAGGGTGTGATCCTGGACTCCCGGGATCGAGTCCCATGTCGGGCTCCCTGCATGAAGCCTGCTTCTCCCCCTGCCTGTGTCTCTGCCTCTCTCTCTCCCTGTGTCTCTCATAAATAAATAAAATCTTTAAAAAAAAATGACAGTTATCTATTTCTGACTCAGAAATAATGAAACATATCCTTTTTCAACACTTAGATTCTTGTTTCCTTCCACAGCCCCTCATGTTTTGAATGATTCTGTCAATAAACAAAGTGCACTTATGGAGAAATCAATCCAACATTTTCAGCTGTGTTTACCACTGCTTTTTCTTTTCAAAATGCTGATCCAGATTTCAACCAACCATATACAATTATCAAAGCTTCATAACAATATTTTGAAATTACACACCTCACCATCCTGGCTTTGATACTCATGCGCAAGAAAGTGAAAGTAAACATGCAGACATTCAAGCACTGGGTTGTGCTACCAGTGCTTATTTTGGCTGTATACTTGTGTCCAAGGTCATTTACTCACTGAACAGGTTTATGTCCTATGATGCCATCAACTGCCAGTCAAAGTACCAATTAGCTTGAGCAAACTAATGTTACCACACAGCACCAACATAATTAAAACCAAAAGCAAAGACACTTTAATTGTAAGTAAATATATAATTTCCATTAGGCTTATTGAAACACTGAAAGCAATTTAAATTCATTTATCTTTCAAAAACAAATATTTACTAAGTGTCCCTGTCCAAGACCCTATGGTAGGCACTAAGGACAAAATGAAGAAGACATAGTCCAATGCCTAAGGATTACACAAATACACCCCTTCACTGCTTTCATGGACCTCAAAGTTACCAGAGACCACAGGCTACCAAAAACTGTGCTGGAAGAAGTAACATTTTTATTCTTTTATGAACACAAGTAACTTGTGGAAAGGCAACCTGCTTCAAGACATACTTCTCAAAAGCACAGGCCTGGGACACCTGAGTGGCTCAGCAGTTGAGCGCCTGCCTTTGACCCAGGTCATGATCCCAGAGTTCTGGGATTGAGTCCCGCATCAGGCTCCCTGCAGGGAACCTGCTTCTCCCTCTGCCTGTGTCTCTGCTTCTCTCTGTGTGTCTCCATGAATAAACAAATAAAATTTTTTAAAAAAAGGGATCCCTGGGTGGCGCAGCGGTTTGGCGCCTGCCTTTGGCCCAGGGTGCGATCCTGGAGACCCGGGATCAAATCCCACGTCGGGCTCCCGGTGCATGGAGCCTGCTTCTCCCTCTGCTTGTGTCTCTGCCTCTCTCTCTCTCTCTCTCTGTGACTATCATAAACAAATAAAAATTAAAAAAATAAAATCTTAAAAAAAAAAAAAAAAAAGCACAGCCCTAATCTGCAGGTACAAGTTGCTCCACTACTAGAAAAATCAAGAAAATAGTTTCTAAGATCAAGGTCTTTGTCTATAATTCAACAGATTTTATTGAATTTCTGTTTTACCTTTGGGGACTATGCTAGATAAGGGATGTACTTATCTAGTAACTGTGGTCCTCAGGCCAAATCCAGCCCAACAGTCTTTGCAAAGTCTTATTGGAACACAGTCATGGATGTTCATTTATATATAGCCTATGGTTGCTTTCCTGCAACGACTTGCCACTTCAAAAACCATATGGCCCATCAAGCCTAAAACATTTACTATCTGGTCCATTACAGAAAATGTTTGCAAACTACTACACCAGACCCTGAAGATGCAGAAATGTATCTATAATTGGTCTGGGTGGTAGTTATATAGGTATACACATGTAAAAATTCGTCAAGCATTTCATTCATTCATTTAATCATATTTATGCCATAACTCCATACTTCATTTTTTTAATGAAATAAAGAATAGTCAGTCCTTGCCCTGTAGCAACTCACAATCTGGTAGGAGGCCATAAACATAAGCAGTGGCAGTACAATGATGATAACGATCATAACAAAAAGCTATACTAATTACAGTAATGGCACAAAAAAGAAAACAGGGATCCCTGGGTGGCGCAGCGGTTTGGCGCCTGCCTTTGGCCCAGGGCGCGATCCTGGAGACCCGGGATCGAATCCCACATCAGGCTCCGGGTGCATGGAGCCTGCTTCTCCCTCTGCCTATGTCTCTGCCTCTCTCTCTCTCTCTCTCGACTATCATAAATAAATAAAAAAAATTTTTAAAAAAAGAAAGAAAACAACCTAGCTAGGTATGCAATACCAACTCTTTATAGAAGATAATTGAGGGGGGAAAAAGGATAATTGAGGTAAATCTCAAAGAATGAGTATGTGTATGACAAGAGGGTGCTAGAGAAAGACGGAGGTGAAAGGGAGACATCATTTCAGGCAGAGATCACAGTATATACAAAGGCTCAGAAATGCAAAAGCAAAACAAACAAACAAAACCCCAAACAATAAAATGTGACATGACTTTGGGAAATGATAAATAGTTCATAGTAACACTTAGGTAAGGGATTAGCAGAGCAATGTCAAAAGATGAGACTGAAGCAATAGGAAGGGGTTAGACCACAGAAGGCCTTATGTGGAAGGTCACCATAAACGAATGGCTGTGTCACTTATGGTCTAAACAGGGTCAGTTCAGGATGTCAGTGGAGTTTCTGCTTTCGGTTCAGGTCATGATCCCAGGGTCCTGGGATCAAGCCCCACATGGGGCTCCCTGCTCAGCGAGGAGTCTGCTTCTCCCTCTCCCTCTGCTCTTCCCCCTGCTTGTGCTCTCAATCTGTCTGTCTCTCTCTCTCTCAAATAAAGAAATAAGGGCAGCCTTGGTGGCTCAGTGGTTTAGCGCCGCCTTTGGCCCAGGGCGTGATCCTGGGGACCCAGGATCCAATCCCATGTCGGGCTCCCTGTGTGGAGCCTCCTTCTCCCTCTGCCTGTGTCTCTGCCTCTCTCTCTGTCTCTCATGAATAAATAAATAAAATCTTAAAAAAAAAAAAAGAAAGAAAAACTATTTAATAATAAAAATAGTCACTTTTTTTTTTCCAGGTCTTATTTATTTATTTACTTATTTTAGAAACAGAGAGAGAGGGACGCCTGGGTGGCTCAGCGGTTGAGCGTCTGCCTTTGGCCCAGAATGTGATCCTGGAGTCCCGGGATCAAGTACCATGTCGGGCTCCCTGCATGGAGCCTGATTCTCCCTCTGCCTGTGTCTCTGCCCTCTCTCTCTCTCTCTCTCTCTCTTTCTCATGAATAAACAAAATCTTTTTAAAAAGAAAAGAAAGAGAGAGAGAGAGAGAGAGAGAGACAGCACATGTGTGCAGGAGGAGGGGCAGAAAGCAAGGGAGAGAGTGAATCTCAGGCAGACTCCACACTGAGCATGGAGCCCAAAGCGGGGCTCTATCTCATTTTCCTGAGATCATGACCTGAGCCGAAGTCAAGATGCTCAACCCACTGAGCCACTCAGGTGCCCCAAAACATGGTCACTTCTGAGAGTAAAAGAGAGCCAGAAGAGTAATTGTGAACAAGGACTAGCCTAGGAAGATAGGATCATCCTATTATTTGCCATATTAAAGAACTTGGACTTTAACGGACAAGATAGGACAAGTTAATACAAGATTTTAAAGAGAGGAATACCAAGATTTATGATTTAAAAAGAGTGTACTTCACCTATTTATTTTATTTAACCTATTTATAGACAACTTACTATGTGCCAGGCACTACCCTAAGCACTTTACAAATATTTCTTATCAATCCTCATAACTGCCTTGTGAGACAGACACTATTATTATCCTCATCATTCAGATAAAAGGCACAGGCTAATTAAGTAACTTGCCCAAGTGACAGAATAGTTCGGCTGCAGAGTTTATGCTGTTCCTATTCCACCTCAGGGCCCACCTCTGACATTTACTCAGAACCTCCCGAGCCCTCAAATGGTGTTAGGTCCCTCTGTACAGTGAACCACACCACTCTGCACTTCTTCCCTCCACTCACCCTATTTTTAACCATTTATTTAAAAATAAATAAATAAATAGCAAGATCTATATTCTTCACTAGACTGTGAACTCTGTAAGGACAAGGTGAGATTATCTTGTTTACCACAGTATTCCCACAGTCTGATACATTTATTAGCCCTCAATCTAGAAATAGTATTAATAATAGCTAACACACACACAAAAAAAATAGCTAACACTGGGGCACCTGGGTGGCTCAGTCAGTTAAGCATCCCACGCTTGATCTCAGCTCAGGTCTCGATCTCAGGTCGTGAGTTAAGACTCACATTGGGCTCCACCCAGGGAAGGGCCTACTTTTAAAAAACGCACCTACAGGGATGCCTGCGTGGCTCAGTGGTTGAGCATCTGCCTTCAGCTCAGAGCATGATCCCAGATCCTTGGATCGAGTCCTGCAACAGGCTCCCCACAGGGAGCCTGTTTCTCCCTCTGCCTCTCTCTGCGTGTCTCTCATGAATAAATAAAATATTTAAAGATATATTATAAGGATGCCTGAATGGCTCAGTGGTTGAGCATCTGCCTTCAGCTCAGGGCATGCTCTCGGATCCCCGGACTAAGTCCCATATCCGGCTCTCTGTGAGGAGCCTGCTTTTCCCTCTGCCTATGTCTCTGACTCTGTGTCTCTCATGAGTAAAATTTTTAAAAAATAAAAATAAAAATAAAAATAAAAAACATACATCACAATAAATAATAACACATTTATTGAGCATTCACCCTCCACTAGGCACTGTTGTGAAAGCCTTTTTTTTTTTTTAAGTTTCTTTTTTTTAAAGATTTTATTTATTTATTCATAAGAGACACACAGAGAGAGAAGCAGAGACAAAGGCAGACTCGATCCCGGGTCTCCAGGATCGCACCCTGGGCCAAAGGCAGGCGCCAAACCGCTGTGCCACCCAGGGATCCCTGAAAGCCTTAAACATATTAATTGATTTAAGAGAAGTTAAGGTCTCAAAGCTAATAAGAAGTGGAGCCAGGATTCTGGATCTAGCTCAATGACCTTTACCTTATGCTATTTTATCTTTTTTATTGAATAAATAAAAATATTACTTAACAAAATTGGTATCCCTGGTTCCTAAACAGTGCCTGGCACTCAGGAGCATTCCAAAAAGAAACGACTCTTTCAGGTACTGAGGAAGAGACAACCTGTTACCACACTGCCTTCCTCCCAAGCAGTCAGCCTGGCCCACAGAAATATAAGCATATACCCAGATCACTGGGGAGGCAGCATAGTGCAGTGGTTAAAAACATAGGCCTTGGAATTAGAACATGAAATTTCTAATTAGGTTGAGTCCCACTTACACTAATTGCTAGATATGTGACCTTAGATTCCTCATTTATAAAAACGAGAATAACAATATCATTGGCTGTTGTGAGGATTAAATAATGTAAATAATTGTACATAACACAGGGCAGCCCGGGTGGCTCAGCGGTTTAGCGCCGCTTGCGGCCCAGGACCTGATTTTAAAGAGACCCGGGATCGAGTCCCAAATTTCACTAATAAATAAAAAAAAATAAAAAAAAATTTTAAAAATTGTACATAACACAAAAGTACTCAATATACATTTATTTTTTTATCACAACAATCAACATTATGATTTTTATTATTAATTGATCAGTTAGTGGTAGACTTAGCTGTAGCTCAGAGTTTCTGCAACATCCTGCTAGGTACCTTCAGTCCTCCACACCAAGTCTTATACCAAAGTTGACTATTTTACAAGTTTAGAGCTCAAGTGGATATTGTACATGAACAGTGTTTTATGGAGCTTTAGGCTTCTGGCCAAGTGCCTGAAAAGGTGAATATCCTAAGGGTGGGGTCCTAATCCCATTACTTGGCCTTGCCTTCCAGAAGCAAAATCCGGAAACCCCTATCTCTAACTGACCTAGCTGACTTTGAAAGACACTATACTAGAAAACATATTTAAATACAATATCTTCTTGAGCTTAAGATTTCAGTCACATCCTTATTGTTGGGCTAGAAACCCAGAATTTTTTTTTTAAGATTTTATATATTTATTCATGAGAGACACAGAGAGAAGCAGAGACATAGGCAGAGAGAGAAGCAGGCTCCATGGGGAGCCAGGATCCTGGGATCACGACCTGAGGTGAAGGCAGAAACTCAACCACTGAGCCACCCAGGCACCCCTAGAAACTCTAATTTAGTCCAAGAGACTGACCAGGAGAAGCCAAGAGCTTCTGTCACTGCTTCTGGTCTAAAGGTGGTGATGGAGAAAGTTTTAGAATTCTGAGGTGCCATAAAATTCTCTGTAACCTCTGTGACAAACTTAATTCAAAGCCTTATTAGATACCCAGCCCTATACTAGGACCAGATTGGTCTGATCACAGAAACCACAGAATTGGGAGAAAAAGGTGAATCTCCAGAGATCACCATGTGGATTGGTCTCTGCTTTCAGACTACAATATACCTATTGTCTTTCATTAGCCTCATTTTACAGATAAGGCAGCTGAGGTCCAGAATGGGTAAGTGATCCAAGTCTAAGTGCTGGCAAGAAAAAAATGAGCATCTAGTCTCAAAAAATGACAATTTGGGGGAGCCTGGATGGCTCAGTTGGTTGGGCGTCTGCCTTCAGCTTGGATCATGATCCAGAGGTCCTGGGATCAAGCCCTTCTACTGGGCTCCCTGCTCAGTGGGGAGCCTGCTTCTCCCTCTTCCTGCTGCTTGTGCTTCTCTTGTTCTCTCTCTCTCTCTCTCTCTCAAATAAGTGAACAAAATCCTTTTAAAAAGAAAAGAAGAAAAGAAAAGAAGAAAAGAAAAGAAAAGAAGAAAAGAAAAGAAAAGAAAAGAAAAGAAAAGAAAAGAAAAGAAAAAAGAAAAGAAAGAAAAGAAAAGAAAGAAAAGAAAAGAAAAGAAAGAAAAGAAAAGAAAAGAAAAGAAAAGAAAAGAAAAGAAAAGAAAAGAAAAGAAAAAAAAGAAAAGAAAAGAAATACCAATTTTGATGACAAGGTAAGACTCCTCAAACTGTCAAAATATCAGGCAGTGAGGAAGATTACCATGAGGAGCGGAAGGGATGGAGATGAGCTAAGGTACAGGAAGTCTCACAGTAACAGTTCCTAGCCACCACACCCCTCACAAAGTAAAGGGGCCTAGCCTTGCTTTTCTGGCTCCTTTATACCTAGACCCTATAATATCTATTTACCTATCACCCTTACAAAATGGTACTTCCTCAAGGTTATGCACATTTCATTACCTTATCTGTATTATCAGGACCCTACCTAGGCATACATCTGCACCTCCTGCTGACTTCAAAGATTCAAACTAGTCCAACTCACCTGTGCAACACTTCAAACAAGACACACTTAATCTATTAAGCATCTGCCACATCAAGATGCAGATTCTCAAGAAAGAGTCGAGATAAGGCCAATAGAAAGTGACTCTGGCCAAGTAATTAACCTCTTATTTGTTCATACAAGATACTGATAATAATAATAATCTCAGAATGATGTATGAAAAACTCAATGTCTGTGAAAGCACTTACCACAGTCCCTGGCACATAGTAGGCACCCAATGATTGCTGGCTCCCTTCTCACAAGCCTTCTGAGTTCCTGTAAAAACTATTTAATTTTTGGTTTTGTATGTTCTTGTACCAACATTTATTAAACCACAAGTATTTATTTATGTGTAGAGCATTGTGGTAAGCCCTGGGAGAACGGTCATGACCTTGGCCTAGGCATCTCTGATAAAATCTCAGCATCTAGCATGGGGCCCACCAGAGCTGCTACCATAGTTCCCACAACAGGGAACTCCCAAGAAGACTACCAGACGTGGACCACTGGTGGCTCACCTGCCAGGACAGCAAAGCCGAGCTATCTGTTCTACTGGCCCTAGAGACACACAGGCGCAGAAGAGATCAAGTTCCTGGCCAGTATCAGGTGTACACATTTAGGGAGCCCCTCTCATAGTAGAGTCTGGCCATCTCAATGACCATAAAAATAAAGGAGCCAGATGAGTTCCAAATGAGGACCCTATGGGAATGCTCCAAACTATACCGCATCTCCATGTAGGACCTGGATTGCAATATTAAAATGGACACCCACCTTCACATGTCCTGCACTCTCCATTGAGAGAAAAGGAAAGCGCTCCTTCCTTTTAGCACCCCTTGTTTGGAAAAGTGGATCTCCCGGAAAACAGCTGGGTCTATATCCTGGCAAATAGGATCCAGCAAAAGCTTGAACCCTACCAAAGCATCTCAATCATTCCACCTTGCTGGGCTCCAGGGCTGAAAATAGCCCCAAATGAAAAACAAGCTGTGCAGACTACTTATCCAGTTTCATAGCAAAAGCAGGCCTTCAGCTGGCCAAAGAGGACAAACCCCTCACTCCTTAACTCAAGAAAGGCTAGAAGCCTCACCTGTTTCCGGCCCCATAGCAACTGGCATAGCTCTGGCACCTCTCAGGCTTCATCTTTCCAAAACAGCAATGGGACAAGTGCAGGACATGGAAGACCTTCTACCACCAGCCCAGCACCGCTCAAAGGAGTGGCAGGGAGAGCCTGTTCCTGGACACACACCCTTTACTCCTCCATCAAATCTAAGGGCAAAACGAAAGGCCCACACCTGACAAAGCAGCATTCTGTACCTCTGCCTTACCATCTACCAATGACCTTAAGAGGTTCCTCCATCAAGGCCCTGTCTCAAGGTCTGCGTAAGGGTAGTCTTACCAGATCCCCAACCATAGCCAGTCTGCAATCTTACACCCCAAGTCCAGCCCTGTTACACACCCTGACCGATGTCATTAGAGTCAACTATTTCCAGCTCTGTGTACCCCAAAACGTTAAGCACTTTGAAAGGCAGGGCCCAAGTCTCATAATGCGCATGTCTCCAGTTTTGTCCAGTACAAGGGCAGCTGTAGAGCAGATGCTCAAAGGTCAGTTTGTTGTAGAGTGAGGAGGAGGTACAGAAACAAGACAAGAAGTATCAGGACAAGAATATATCCTGCCTTACTCTCCCTGTTGTCCCAAGTCTACTGTGGCCTCGGGTTCAGGCTGGCTCTCCCAAGCTTCCTCTCACCATCCAGTGCACAGCCATCTCTCTGATTGTGCATATCCTAGCTGAACTATTCCCTGGACTCCTGGCATCCTAGATGTCTGTTCCACCTCCTAAGTGTGCTTAGGAACTCCTTCAGGAGTTGGTCAATAGAACGTTCTATTGGTCAACAGAACGGCCACATGAAAGTCCACCAATAAATGTTTACAAAGTAAAAAGAAAAAAAAAAAACTTCCCTTGAGCTTTCAATAGCTTAACTGTAAGAAAATATTAAAAAAATCTGTCGCTGGTGTCTCTCACCTGGTTTCACCTGGTTGCTCCCACGAGCTTTGATTATCTCTCTTTCTCCCTGTCCTCCACTGATTCCCAGGGAATTCTCCGTAACGAATTCAGGGCAAATGGTTCAGCACCCATATTTGGATCTACAACTGTGTGATACTCAAGATGTCATCAGAACAGATATGACAGCTCATTCTTCACATCCCACATCCTTCAAACTATAGGGAGTGATTCATCCACCCTTATCCCAGCCAAAGGCAGGAAAAGTCCCCTGAACCAAAGTAGGACACCATTGCATCCTCCACCTACCTACTGGTGTGTCTATGCCTAAATCATGTGCAGGCTGACATCTAAAACTGGGAAGGGGCTCCTAAGTCCTCACCTTTGTGGGAGAGGCTTCCATAGTCCTGGAGGAAGACTTCTAATTAGAAAGAAAATAAATGATAAATTTCTACAACTGTGTTAAAACCAACAGTTTTTAGTAAATCCTAGTTACTTTTGTTTTTATTGATATATAATTTGCATACCATGTGATTCACCCTTTTAAAGGTACAATTCAGTGGTTTTCAGTATATTCACAAAGTTATACAGACATCACCATGACCTAATTTCAGGACATTTGCACCACCCTAAAAATAAACCCCATACCCATCAGCAGTCACTCCCCATTATCCCTGCAGCCTAACCCCTGGCAACCACTAATCTACTTTCCATCTACACAGATTTGCCTATTCTGGACATTTCAATAAATGGAATCATATAATATGTTGTCTTTTCACTTAGCATAATTTTTCAAGGTTCATCCATGTTGTAGCATTTATCAGCACCTTGTTCCGTTTATGGCTGCATAATATTTCATTATATGGATCTATCACAGTTTGTTTATTCATCAATTGATGGACATTTGGGTTGTCTCCAGTTTTTGGCTACTATTAATAATGCTACTATGAACATTCCCGTACAACACCTTTGGCCTTTCAGGTACTGAAAACATCTGGCTGGCTCCTCTATTGCTCACGCATTTTCCTGACTTAGAAAAGGCAGAGCCAAGCATCATGCTACTCACCATTAAGAAAGCACTTTCAGGGCACCTAGGTGGCTCAGTCAATCAAGACTCATGATCCCATGGTCCTGGAATAGAGCCCCATGTAGGGCTCCCTGCTCAGTGGGGAGTCTGCTTCTCCCTCTGCCTCCCCCTTACTTGTGGATGCACACTCTCTTTCTCAAAATCTTTAAAAAAAAAAAAAGATTTTATGTTTTAGAGATGAGGGAGGTAGAGAGGCAGAGGGAGAGGGAGAAAGGGAATCCCAAGCAGACTCCCCACTGAGTCCGATGCAGGACTCAATCTTATGACCCTGAGATCATGACCTGAGCCAAAATCAAGAGTCGAACACTTATTAAGTGACTGAGCCACCCAGGCACCTCAAAGATCTCGGCATATTTAAAGACAAGTGAGTGATTTGGGGGGTGCCTGGGTGGCTCAGTGGCTGAGTGTCTGCCTGGCTCAGGTCGTGATCCCGAGTTCCAGGACTGAGTCCTGTATTGGGCTCCCCGTGGGAAGCTTGCCTCTACCTATGTCTCTGCCTCTCTCTCTGTGCTCTCTCTCTGTGTCTCTCATGAATAAATAAATAAAGTCTTAAAAATAAATAAAGACAAGTGAGTGATGTTTAAGTCTAGGAAGGTTTGTTCCATAAGTATGGTTTTTTTTTTTTAAATCAATGTCTAGTATTCAGAATATTTTTTTTTTACTTTTTTTTTTAATTTTTTATTTATTTATGATAGTCACACAGAGAGAGAGAGAGGCAGAGACATAGGCAGAGGGAGAAGCAGGCTCCATGCACCGGGAACCCGACGTGGGATTCGATCCTGGGTCTCCAGGATCACGCCCTGGGCCAAAGGCAGGCGCTAAACCACTGCACCACCCAGGGATCCCCAGAATATTTTTTTTAAAAACTCTTATAATTTGTATTAGTCAGGGTTCTCCAGAGAAACATAACCAATGGGCTATTTATACAAAAAGAGAGAAAGACACATACAGATATATAGAGATATCTATATCAGAGAACATTTATTATAGGAATTGACTCACATGGTTATGGAGGCCAAAAAGTCCCACAATCTGCCATCTTCAGAGAATCAGGAAAGCTGGGGTATGGTTCAGACCAAGTCCAGAGGCCTTGGCCAGGTGGTGGGGTGATGGTGTAAGTACCAGTCCAAGTTTAAAAGCCTGAGAACTAGGAGCTCTGATGTACAAAAGTGAGAGAAGATGGATGTCTCAGCTCAAGCAATGAGAACAAGTTCACCCTCCTCCCCTTTTTGTTCTATGCAGGCCCTCAGAAGATTAGATAATGCCCACTGGTATTGGTGAGAGCGGTCTTCTTTACTCAGTCTCTTGATCTACATACTCATCCCTTCTGAAAACATCCTCACAGACACACCCAGAAATAATGTTTTATCGGGTCTCTGGGTATCCCTTAGCCCAGCCCACATAAAATTAACCATCATACAATCCAACAAGAAAAGGAAAAAACCCAATTTAAGAACGGACAAAGAACTTGAAGAGACATTTCTCTAAAACTGATGTACAAATAGCCAAGATGCAGAGGAAAAGACAACATTATTAGTCATCAGACAAATGCAAATCAAAACCACAATGAGATACCGCTTCACACCACTTGGATGGCTATAATAAAAAATAAATAAATAAATAACAAATGTGAGAATGTGGAGAAATTGGACCCCTTGCATATTGCTGGAAGGAGTATAAAATGGTGCAGCTACTTTGGAAAAGTTTGGCAGTTCTTCAAATACTTAAACATAGAATTACCATTTGACCCAGCAATTCTACTGTTGGTATATACCCCAAAGAACTGAAAACAGGTACTCAAACAAGTACATGTACATACATGTTCATAGCAGCACTATTGACAACTGTGAAAAGATGGAAACAGCTAAGTGTCCTCCAATAGTGGTAAATAAAGTGTGGTATATACATACAATGGAATATTAGCTACCCATAAGAAGAGGACTGGAGTACTGCTTCATTCTACATGCCACATGCTACCACATGAATGAACCTCTAGGATATTATGCTAATCGAAAGAAGCCAGATGCAAAAGGTGACATATATTATGATTCCACTCATATGAAATATCCAGAATAGGTAAATCCTATAGGGAGAATCCACATTGGTGGGCACCAGGTGAAGGAGAGAGGGGGGAGTGGGAGCAACTGCTTAACGAGTACGGGATTCCTTATACAGAGTATAAAAATGGTTTAGAACTAGACAGACATGGTGCTTACACATCATTGTGAATGTACTAAATGCTGCTGAGTTATACATGTGTATGGTTATTTTATGTCATAAATAACATAAATTCAACTCAATTTAAAAAAAAAAAAGATGAATGGCCCATGGTACCATATTCTATAATGAAAAATTCAAAATCACTGATGTTTTCCCATCCAGCTGCTCCTTTCTGCCTTTCCACAAAGCTTGCCCTCACATCCCAACGCATCCAAACCTGCCATTTTAACATTGAGTTATATTCTCTTGCTCTTGTTTTCTAGTCATTTCCAGTGTCAGGCCTTCTAAAGTCTCCAGTGAGAAAGCAAACTCTTTTTTTGTTGTTTGTTTTTGTTTTTTAAGCAAACTCCTTTTTGAATAGGGTCCATGTGTACTTGTTCTGTTTCACTTACAGCACAGCGTCGGTCACGGGTGGAGTGTAGTGAAAGGTTCCAAATGACCTCTCTTGAAGCTGCAGTTTGGAGCGGTACTATCTTTGGAAGGGAGCTGGAGGCTCAGTGGCCAGGGAGACCAAAGATACAATCCTCACACAGTGGTCTAAATTTGATTGATTTTCTTTTGGAGAGGGATAGGGTTTGAGGAGAATAGAGAAGTATTTAAAGAACAGCTTTGGAGTAGTATCTGATTTCAGAAATAACTGAAATCTCTCAATAACAACTGGGTTCTTGATTTTTCAGAAGCAACAATTCTAATGCCAAAGGCCTTCAGAAAAACAACAAGGATTTTATTCCCAATATTTGACTCTGAAGCCATCCCCCAGCTGTCCACAAGCTGTTTTCATTGCCCGCCATGGGCAGTAGAGAGTAGAGACATCAAGCCCCACGTTCAAGCTCGGATCTATCAACCAAAAGGCTCCAATGTAGTATATTATTACAGATGCCTGCAACCCACATCACAGGATTAACCTGCAAGGGCCACAGGCATGTCCTCCTCAGGCTCCTCATGCCTCATACTTCCCATAACATTGACAATAAAACCCACCAATAAATACTTCCCTAATGGGGACCTTGAATACATTCTCACAATAACCATAAGGCTCATACAGATTCATGACTTCTCCAGAGCCATGTGGCTAATAAACAATAGCAAAGCCAAATTTCATTTTTTCTTAAACATTTTATTTATTTATGCATGAGAGACACAGAGAGAGAGGGGCAGAGACACAGGCAGAAGGAGAAGCAGGCTCCATGCAGGGAGCCCAATGTGGGACTTGGTCCCAGGACAACCTGAGCCCAAGGCAGACGCTCAACTGCTGAGACACCCAGGGATCCCCCAAAGCCAGATTTTAGACTCTAGTCAGCCTGCTCCCAAAGCTCATGCTACTGCCACATCACGAAATGGTCCAGCACCACACATTTCCCAGATGTCTATGAGAGAATGCTCTTATCACTCAAAATAAACCAGTGTGGGACACAGGTGGCTCAGAGGTTGAGTGCCTGCCTTCAGCTCAGGGTGTGATCCCAGGATGCCTGGATCAAGTCCCACATCGGGCTCCCTGCATGGAGCCTGCTTCTCCCTCTGCCTGTGTCTCTGCCTCTCTCTGTCCCTCATGAATAAATAAATAAAATCTTTAAAAAATAAAATAAATAAATAAACCGGTTTAACATTAACCCTGGCAGCCACAGGGTCGGAGCGTCTCTTAGGCAGTAGCAACCCAGAGCACTCATACCTCTGAGAAGTACCTGAGACTGCTCTCTGGGATACTCCATCATTCCCCAGGTCACCAATCAAGCATCCCAAAAACATAAACGTAGATGTTCTGCCTTAGATGGCCCTTGAAGGGAAATGCCAGGAAAAATACAAACACGGAATGCATGGCAAATAAAACACAAAGCCAGAAATCAGTAGACCTGAGACCTAGTCTCATTTCTGTCCCTAAGTAGGTATATAACCTTGAGAAGTTGCCTGCCTTCTTTGCATTTGTTTTCAATACAGAAATAATAATCCCCTACCATCATATCTCACAGGTTTGCTATGGGTATGATGAACAGAAAGACTGATCTTGAACAGGAGAATGCTTTGTAAAGTGCAAAGCACAAACTAACGGTGTGGTCATTATGATAATGACTATCACCAGTTGGCTGAAGAGAAGATTAATGTCCATGAAACAATTAGAAGGTGAAATAGTACATAATTAGGCGCCAAATTATATGATACAGACCTGGAAGATTACAGTTTCGAAAGGGGAAACTCTGGGATCAGTCAGAGAAACTGTATAGAAAAAAATACGCAGGACAAAAGGATGATGACAGCAGAAGCATGTAGCCAGGGGAAAGAGGGTGAAGTAGGGTAAGGGTAAGGGTGCAAGATCAGATGTTGTGGGTTGGGAAGGCAGGGAGTGCACAGATAGGATCAGGCTAGACTGTAGAAAGAGAAGGTCAGGCCAAGGGGCTGGGGCAAAACACAGTTGGCAACAGGGAGCAACAGCAGAGAGCAGAGCTCAATTTCTTTTTTTTTTTCTTTTTAAAGATTTTATTTATTCATGAGGGACACACGAGAGAGAGGCAGAAACAC
Organism: Canis lupus baileyi; assembly: GCF_048164855.1. Taxonomy (NCBI): domain Eukaryota; kingdom Metazoa; phylum Chordata; class Mammalia; order Carnivora; family Canidae; genus Canis; species Canis lupus. The sequence continues at coordinate 25,305,338 of NC_132860.1, forward strand.
AGGCAGAGGGATAAGCAGGCTCCATGCAGGGAGCCCAATGTGGGACTTGATCCCGGGTCTCCAGGATCACACCCTGGGCCGAAGGTGGCGCTAAACCACTGAGACACCGGGGCTGCCCCAGAGCTGGATTTCACAGCAATCTTACTGACCACTAACAATGTAATAGACGCTATCATAGGTTAGTGGGATACCAAGATAGATAAAGACATGAACCTTGCTCTCATAACTGCATTTGAATCCTAGCTCTTCTGTCTGCAATGACATGAATATCAAGGAACAAGCTTTACAATCACAAGGTTCTGGATTCAAATCCCTGCACTACTACTGCTACATCAGTGACCTTCATGAAGTAATCAAACTCTCTAATTTCCACTTTCCTCATCTGCAGTACAGAAATAACAATCTTTCATCGACCAGTAGTGAGTACTAAATTATATAAAGCACGCTAAAAAAAGAAACTTGGGAGGTGCCTGAGTGGTTCAGTTGGTTAAGCATCTACCTTAGTTTGGGTCATGATCCTGGGGTCCTGGGATGGAGCACCGAGTCAGGCTCCCTGCTCAGCAGGGAGTCTGCTTCTCCCTCTGCCTCCTCCCCCTCACTTATTCTCTCTCAAATAAAGAAATATAATTGAAAAGAAAGAAAAGAAAAGAAAAGAAAAGAAAAGAAAAGAAAAGAAAGAGAGAGAGAGAAAGAAAGACAGACAGACAGAAAGAAAGAAAGAAAGAAAGAAAGAAAGAAAGAAAGAAAGAGAGAGAGAGAAAGAAAGAAAAACTTGGGGATCCCTGGGTGGCGCAGCGGTTTAGCGCCTGCCTTTGGCCCAGGGCCCAGGATCGAATCCCACATCGGGCTCCCGGTGCATGGAGCCTGCTTCTCCCTCTGCCTGTGTCTCTGCCTCTCTCTCTCTGTGTGACTATCATAAATAAATAAAAATTAAAAAAAGAAAAACTTGGTGCCTCCTCAACATGAAACAGATGGTAACTATTACCATTATCATTCACCAACCATGACCTTGGGAAAGTTGCTTAACTTCTCTGGGCTTCAGTTTCATAATCGGTAAACTTCAGGAGGTTATTGTGAAGGTGAAAGGAAAAAACTGGTCTAAAGCACCTAGCATGAGGCAACAGCTCAGCAAAGTTCTCTTTTCTTTCCTTATCTCCTCCCTTTCCCTTTTCCCACAGTCCACATTTGAGATCTCCCTGTGACAATGCTCAGCCCCCTAACCAAGGGGGGACACTAAGGACATAGCTAGGGCAGTTGCTGACTCTAGAAGTCAGCAGGCCCATTTAACCCCAAACTAACCTACCTGGCACCTGACCAGTCCCATCTAGGAACATGTTCTTTACCCACTTCTTGCCAAGGGGCTTCAACTCACAAGCAAGAAACTCTTTTTATCTAACAGTCTGACAATTCCTCTCACAAAACTAAACCAGAAGAGAAACCCCTGGAGTCTAAAATAATGACAGAAGACAGGAGAGTGGTATTTCCAAGTGTCCTTCCATGGAAGGAAAGGGAGAGGTGCTCGGCACCCTGACGGAGGAGCAGATAGATCCCCAGAGCCCTGTGCACAGATGACAAGGGCAGGCAAACCTGTGGCAACTTCCGATGGTTCCGGGAATGTCTCAGAACAAGGCCCTCAGCCTGCTGGAGTCACTCAGGCATGAGGAAAAAATGAGGTTTTCACTAGTAAAGGTCAACTCATAAATACCTGATTAACCCAAGCAAACACATTCTGCTCCAAGTGCAGGGAGAATTTACAACTGATCCAGAACAGGAGTCAAGCTGAGTACACATTTTCAAAGCTGTAACTAACAATTATTGGGGGGGGGGGGGGGGGGGGGGCTGGGGGAAAGGGTGATGACTGGCTATAAAAGCCTAATCCAAATCAGGTGAGTCCAGACTCTCCAGTGGAAGCTGCTTTTTCTGGAACAACCTCTGCCCAAACCTGCAGTGCAAAGTTACCTTGCCTTGAAAGACAAGAGCCGGCCCTCTCACCAAGACTATGGGAAATGCAGAGAAACAAAGCGTATTAATTATAACATCCTTGCTTACTCCCAGGGAATTATTTTGTAACAATACAAATAATTCTAATCTCATACTTTAGGAAGACACAATCAGATCAAACCTGTAAGCCTAGGCTAGGCTTCCCCAAGCCTACCACAGATGTGCTTTTCTCTCTGTGCTTCCACCACACTTTACAAATTGGGAAAGGAAAATGATCTTTCAAACAGCACTCACTAGGACTCCTACAGAAGTTGTGAAACTTTTAAGAGTGTGTGTGTGTGTCTGTTTAAGATTTATTTATTTGGGACACCTAGGTGGCTCAGTGATTGAGCGTCTGCCTTTGGCTCAGGTTGTGATCCCGAGGTCCTAGGATCGAGTCCCACATCAGGTTCCCTTCAGAGAGCCTGCTTCTCCCTCTGCCTATGTCTCTGTCTCTTTCTATGTGTCTCTCATGAATAAATAAAAATCTTTTAAAATAAAATAAAATATTTATTTACTTTAGAAAGAGAGAGAAAGGGAGAGGGAGTGCACACAAGCAGGAGGGGCAGAGGGCATGGGAGACAGAAAATTGAGAAAATCCTCAAGTAGACTCTCCACTGAGCATGGAGCCCAGCTCGGGGCTCAATCTGACAACCCTGAGATCATGACCTGAGCGGAAATCAAGAGTCAGACACTCAAACGACTGAGCCACCCAAATGCCCCTAACTTTTAAGTGTTTACAATCCTCCCAGTACCCCTGTATGATAGCTAATTCCAAGTCCCATCTTATAAATGAGGAAACAGGGCTGGAAGGGGCAGAACCCAAACAGGAGCCTCATCTGCCTGATTCCAAAGGCAGGTGCTTTTTTTCACCAGTTATTTATCAAGAGCCTACTTTGTGCCAAGCACTAGTCTAGGATGAATATAGGGTAGTGTATAAGACAGGCAAAAACCCCTGTGGTTACGGAGCCTTCCTTCCCAAACACGACTGCCTCCACACGTCACATAGCACATGTCTAATAAGCAGATGCGAGTACTTCTCTCTCTGCCAGCAGGCAGGACTGAACAAGTACCCACTCACGGACCCAATGCAGTCCTTTCCCTCACCTTACAAGAATTCCTCTCAGAGGCTGCCCAGACAGCGTTCAACTATTCACTCATCAAGTCTGCATCCTTCTTCCCATCTGTGGCATGCTGTACCTTAAACCCAAAGCTTCCCTGTAGTGCTGATAACATGGCTCCAGTCACCCCATAGGCATGACACCAGCAGTATGTCAGTTTGCAAAACACTTTACATACGTTATCTTCTTTAATCCTCATAAAATTTAACAAAGTAGGTATTGTTCCCATTTAACATGGAAACAGACGCCAGAAAGTTGTTACTGGTTTCTTGTGTCCTTCTGTACAGTTGAGTCCTGCATCTGAGCTAAAGCGCAGTTCTCCCTGGTCCCGAATATATTCTCCTTCCCTTCTCCTAAGAATATCTCATAATCTGTTCCCAATGCTAGAGAAACCAAAAGGGTATCATGTCACTATCTAGATCATTGTTTGAATAAGATTTTCAAATTTCCTATAGCATCAAAATAGAACAAATAAATAAAACCACAGTGTTTCATCCTATTGTGATATTTACTTTGTTAATATTTTGTTACTTTACCCACTTAAAGGGTTTTAACTGTATTTTTTATGTTCTAATTTATTATTCCCAAAAGAACTTTTGATGTGTAACACTAAACATATATGCTATATGTATAGAAAAAGGCCTGAAAACATTTTTATAATTTTTTCAAGTCAGTGAGAGACACCTGGGTGGCTCAGCAGTTGAGCGTCTGCCTTTAGTTCAGGTGTGAGTGATCCCAGAGTCGGGGATCGAGTCCTACATCGGACTCCTTGCAGGAAGCCTGTTTCTCCCTCTGCCCATGACTCTGCCTCTGTGTGTGTGTATGTCTCTCATGAATAAATAAATAAAATCTTTTTTAAAAATGTTTTTTTTTCAAGTCAGTGAGAAAGATAAGTCAATTTATGAAAATTCCTTTACAGACTTGCCTTCTTCAGGAAAGACTTTACCTTCTGAAGTGACACCATTAAATAAAGGCTGAAGAAAATATAAGCTTCAAACACAGGTTAATAACTCAGTATGTTCTTTGCAAAGTAACCCAACCCCACATTTCCATCCCCCACTCCCACCTCCCCACAGTCAACAGGTATATTCCAGCAACCAAGGCCAGGCTAAGGGCTCTGTCACCACCATTCTACTTACTCCAGGTAGCACTGTTCTAATTTTATTAATTACAAGGAAACTACAAGAAAGAAACAAACTCTAAAGCCATATGCCAAAAAAAAAAAAAAAAAAAATGACCTAAAGGAGCAGGGTCTGCTCCCCAGGAACCCAAAAGGCACAACTGCCCTATTGTCTCTAGTATAACACAGCACACTCTGAGCAAATCAAGAAGACCCAGGCTTGCCTTGATTCAGAGAGCTAGCCAAGACTGACCAACACATTTCCCTTTACCAGTGTGTCATCATGCCTGAAATTCTAACACTATAACTTCCTGTAGTTCTTTAACAAACACATCTTGAGTGCCACCACACCTTGCAGGAGTGGTAGTAGTCAAATGGGAAGGGAAGTTGGGGGGGGGGGGGGGATCCATGCCTCATGAATATCAGCCAGATTACAGAGAGGGGCAGAGGGCTCTGAAAATGCAGGTCAAGAAAATAATTCTGGCTGTAGAAATAGAAGATTTTCTGGGAGTAGGATATCAGCTCAGCGTGGAAGGAGAGGAGGATATGAAATCATTTGTGCTACTTTAGGAAGGTATAACAAGAAGCTTTGAATTCTTGTTTAGTTACTTACAGGCTATAATGACAATCAGGCAAATTATTTTCCTTTCATGTGTATTTCCTCATCTGTAAAATGGACATGAATGCATCTCAAGAGACAGCTGTGTAAAACACTAGCCCCAACCTGGAATATGGTAGGAATAAATAAATATCCTTTCCTTCTCCTTTTTTCTGGTTAGAACAGGAACATACATCAGGGAAGGATGCTCCAAAGCAAGAGAAATTACTTTCCAGCTAACAGAGCAAAGCCCTTTGGGGGTTAAGAGAACAGAGACTCAACCTGAAAGGGCATCTCAGGAGTCTAGAGAGTAGCAAATCCAGGCATATCCAGATCCAGGCCTTAGCCTATATCGCACTCCACTACTTGACATGTGGCACCCCATTCTGGACAAATACCACATCACTGTGCATTTAGTTAGATGACGAAATGGAAACCCACTCCTCAGACCCCCCACAAAGACAGCCCTGTGCCAACTTCTGGTACTACAGGAGGCTAGAACAGGACCTAGTCCAAGGAAAGGTACTGAGTCCAGCTGCCAACATTTTAATTAGTCCAGCCTTAAAAGTCTATAACCACTGGAGATTAAAAGGAGCCCCCAGGGAAAGCCTCTGCCCTTCACACGGTGCAGCCAATTAGACCTGCTCAAGTGCCCTAATTTTCATCACTGAATTCTTGGGGGAATCAGGCCTCACCAAGCTCTAACTCCTGGCTCAGAGTACAGGCACTTGCTCAGCTCAGGAAGAGCAGCTGGGTGTGGGCTGTAAGGGAGGCAGTATCAAGTATGCCCTGAGGCCCTGACACCCTTCCAGCACCAGTAAACTAAGCCTTTCCTCACCAGGATCCATTCCTCCACCCTAGTATCCTACTATGACTCATTTTCCCAGTGGCTATACCCTAGCTGATCCACACCCGAAAAGCTAGCAAAGGCTAGTTTTGATTCTCAGTTCTGGGGTAACCTCAACCCAGTAATGCTTGTATTTTAAAGGGAGATTCTCCAAAATGGAAATAACTTCAAGACTCAAAAGAGTAGAGCTACATGGTAAACCAGCAGGCAAATACGAAAACTGAGGCACAAAGGGGTAAAGTGTCTTGTTCAAGTTAATGACAAGATACTACACTCGAAAGCCAAACCTACTTTCCAAAAGCTCAGGCCCTCTCTCTTGCAACTTCTCCTGTTGTCACTGACAGGAAAAAAGCAAGGTTACAAGGAAAAGTGAGAACCCACGAAACATTGGGTAGTAAGGAGAAGGAATGAACCAGGGAATTATATAGAGGGCCAGACAATTCAGAGGAAAACTAATAATAAATTACTCATATTTGTATAAGACATAATACTTGTCACATTATTTCATAAGATCTATACATATCAACCTTGTAAGATAAGTTCTATTACCCCCAAAATACCTAGTATGGGTAAAACAGAGGCCCCAAAAGGTCAAGAATATCACAACTCACGTTAATTATGTCTACTCAATTCCTAGTGTTCTTTTTTTTATTTTTTTAAATTTTTTATTTATTTATTCATGAGAGAGAAGCAGAGACACAGACAGAGGGAGAAGGCTCCCTTATGGGTGCCCAATGTGGGACTTGATCCCAGGCCCCGGGATCAGGACCTGAGCCAAAGGCAGCCGCTCAACCACTGAGCCACCCAGGCATACACTGTTCTTTTTTATTAAAGTACCTATTACATAAAGAAAACTGTGAAGACTCAAGGGAACCAAGCTAGAAAAAGGGAAGAAAAAGGAATAAAGGTTCAAGGGAAGTTAAGTGAAAAGACAATGCTTTAAGACAAAAGCTATAAGGAGCCTGGGTGGCTCAGTGGTTGAACTTTTTAAAAAAAGATTTTATTTATTTATTCATGAGACACACACAGAGAGAGAGGCAGAGACACAGGCAGAGGGAGAAGCAGGCTCCACGCAGGGAGCCAGATGCAAGACTCAATCCCAGGTCTCCAGGATCACGCCCTGGGCTGAAGATGGTGCTAAACCACTGAGCCACCGGGGCTGCCCCAAATAAATAAAATCTTTAAAAAAAAAAAAAGGCAAAAGCGGGGATTCCTGGGTGGCTCAGCAGTTTAACACCTGCCTTCGGCCCAGTGCGCGATCCTCCAATCCTGGGGTCTCAGGATCAAGTCCCACATCGGGCTCCCGGTATGGAGCCTGCTTCTCCCCTCTGCCTGTATCTCTGCCTCTCTCTCTCTCTCTCTATGTTTATCATAAATAAATAAATAAATAAATAAATAAATAAATAAATAAATCTTAAAAAAAAAAAGACAAAAGCTACAACACAAGAAGCAATTATTAGTCAGAAAATCTTGCATTCCTCCTCCACTCTCTCAAAGGGTATGTGACTAGACATCAGACAAGATGGCCAGTTTCAGGCCTGCTTTCGTGACAGGCAGCTGTGTAAACCACAGACCTGACAATAAACAAGCAGCCTATTCTTGCTTCTCAAAAGGACTTGGGAACATGTGTACTACACTGAAGAGATGACCACAACAGGACTCCAAGACCAGCTTTGACCAGCAACTACACCCTAGTAGTACTTCTGCTCCAAGCCAGGGCTCACCCTGGTCTAGCAGGAGGCTCTCCCAAAGCACAGCCTAAAATTCAGCTATCACTCTGCCCCAACACCTTGAGCCTGTAGAAGGTTGGCCAAGAACAGCTGATAGGATAGGATCGCTTAGTGCTCCTTCAGCTACTCCATTTCCCACTAGAAAACTAGAGATGTTTAACTATGGAATACCTGGCATGTCCCCAGACCAGAAAGCCACAAATGCAGATGAGTAGTCCAGAAGAGCCTAAGTGAAAGAAGATCATCCATGAAAAACTGCAGATTTAAGTCAGCTCTTATCTGGCCAAAATACTCACTACATACATTGGCTCCAACTCAAGCCATAATCTTGGAATAATGCCCTGACACAGCGCTTAAGAATTTTACAAAGTATATTATCTTCCATTGCCTTCATAAGGTAGAGATTAATATTCCTCTATTTTTTTTTCAAATTTGGAAACTAAGGCTCAGAGAGAAAAAGGAGCCTGTTCAAGATTTTATAAATAGAAAATGGCAAAGCCTAGAGTTGAACCCAGATTTTTCCATCTCCAAGACTGATTTTCCTTCAGTGAAGGCCCAGCTTTGTTAGGAAGCTTAATAGCTAGAAAAACAAGGAACTTGGATTCTCAAACTTGGAATCCACCAAGGAGTTACTGAATGACCGTAGGCAAATCATTTCATTTCTTTAGGCACCAATAAACTCAGCTATAAAATGATGAGATCTGAAATAAGTGTGTAGAGAAGAAAAGTCTTTGGTTCCTGGAGTACTGGTTACTATGTAGCCCCTTGCCCAGCACTTCAAATAAAGTCAACTACCCCTGCATTCATCACCCCCTGGCACTGACCCTCCTTCTGTCTGCCATATATTTTCTATTAATGGCATCACCAGGCTCCTCATTACCCATACTCAAAACATGGGCATACCTCTCTGACTCTTCTCTTTCCTTCCCTCTTACCCTTAAACTGTAAGTCCTGTTGATTGTGCATCCACAATGCAGGCCCTAATCCCTGCAAAGTCTCCTACCTGGGATTCCTACCTCCAACCTCACCCCCACCAATGCATTGTATACATACTCTGAGAGTAATCTCCCTAACACAAAACTCAGGTCATGTCCCTTCCTTGGTCAAAACCTGCAAGAATGACTTATTGCCAACAAAGTAAAGTCTAAATTCATTAGCCTGGCATTGAGGTCTTCCCTGATCTTTTCCCAATCTTTTCTACCTTATTTTATAATACTCTCCTTCATAGATGCTACTCTCCAGCAATCTGGACTAACTAATGTCCCCAGAGGCTACTTTTTTCCACCCCATGCCTTCACTCATACCATTTCCTCTGGCTGGAATGCTTGCCTCAACCTACCTTATATTTCTGCCTGAAGTACCTGAAGAGCCACTAAGCTGCCACCCCTTCCACAGAGCTTCCCTGATCTCATTTTCCAAAAGGACCATCAGCATCACTCATAGAGCACTAAACCTAGATTATCTTTCACAATAAACTATAAAACAGGAGACTCATTGTGAGGATTAAACAAGATTATGTATGTGAAAGTAAATAGCCTGGTCCTAGCAGAGAGTGGGTACTAAACAAATAGGAGCTCTATTATAATAAAGAAAAAAGCCTATGCACATTTTAATTACCCTATTATACACAGTACTTCTACTGGGCAGGAACTATCATATAACATATAACATACACATTAAAAGCTGACTGAAGAAGTAAAGAACACTACAAAGATACAGCCTCTAACCCAAAGCTTATATCCAAAAGAGCTCGATAGGGGCAGCCCAGTGGCTCAGCGGTTTAGTGCCGCCTTCATCCTAAGGCGTGATCCTGGAGACCTGGGATCGAGTCCCAAGTCGGGCTCCCTGCATGGACCCTGTTTCTCCCTCCAGCTGTGTCTCTGCCTCTTTCTCTCTCTCTCTCATGAATAAATAAATAAATAAAATCCTTAAAAAAACAAAACAAAAGAGCTCAATCATAATGCTAGTTTTGGAAGGTACAAACTGAATACACACCACTCTGTAGCTATATATGTCACCAGTGTAATATTCCCATTCAGGATTTATAAGTGAAATACCCCCTCTCATTCCCTCCCCCACCCCAAATTCCTAATATTGTTTCTCCCAAGCCATTTAAGTGACAGAACAAACTAATGCCACTAACAGTCTGATAAGCTGTACACTTTTTAATTCAAACGCATATCTCTACCTAAATTCATATAGCTGTTTCTTTCTCTCCCCACAAGTTATTAAACTAAAATAGAAACATCCCTGGCCTTTGGGCCAGACAAACCTAAATTCAAATCCTGGCTTAATAACCTTGGGAAAATCACTTAAATTCTCAGAGTTACAGTTTCTCCATCCTCAAAATGAGAAAAATATTCACCATTAAGCGTTGTTGTACAGATGTAAAGCACCTAGCCCAGTGCCTACAACATAAGAGGCGCTCAATGAATGGTAGCTACCACCATCATTCCTTTTTTTTTTTTACCACCATCATTCTTATCATTGAAGTTATTTGAGTTGTCTTAATTACATATTTATCTCTTCAGCAATATGAAGGGTGAGTTCCAGTGAACTTTGCCCTTTTCAGCAAAAGTTACTTGAAACAAGACCTTCATGAATTTGGCTACCTAGCAACACACATGCGTGCACGCACACACACACACACAAGCAGACACACACATACACACACATACTGCTTTCTAACCTGTGTATATATTATACCCGATGGGCACCCATCTCCCCTGGCCACTACATTTTAGATGTTGGCTCTGGGAACTTGGCAAACATGGACACATTTGTTTTAACATACACTGTAGTGATGAGAGTTCTGAGAGCTTCCTGAGAGGCCTGAGATAACCCAGAGAGGCCGAACAGGAGCAGAGCTACTGAATCACCCTGGAGAGAATTAGAAGCATATGAGATCTGGAAGCCTGCCTGCCTGCCAGTGAGATTTCTGGTCATTCCCTAGGCCAGAACTCCACACAAGGCACCCAGGAGCTCCATAGATGTGACCAACAGAAGAAAGGGACAGATCTGTCCTCACTGGGCCATGCTGACAGCACAGCTGACTCCCTTAAACCTTTGCCTCCTCCACCAAGTCTCCCTAGAGGCCCTTTCCCCACCACCCTGGAGGAAAGCCACTGTGATGTCTGCTCAGGCTGGAGTTCCCTGATGTCTGCTCAGGCTGGAGTTCCCTGAGGCCCAGGAAGTTCCAGAATCAGAGATAACATTTTAAAAGCCAGGGATCTTCACAAGCCTATCCTACCTCCCTGCTGCACAACAAGCCCAGCAGGAAAGAAGACTCCCTCCTCCATCCCACAAGCCAGGCTAAGAAAAGCAGTTAAAAGTTTATTCTGTTCATTTGGCTGCCTCAAGTTTGACCTGAGGTAAACCCATGTGGACCGTGGAACCAAAGACGGGGACAGGAAGACCCAAGGAAGCCCTGTCCACAGGTCTCACATTGGCCCTCTCAGCACTGCTGCCCTCCTACTGCAGCCACCTACTGCAGCCACCTGCTCAGGTAGCCAGCCATCACTGTGGCAAATGAAACCTGCTAGCCACAGTCCAGGGCCAAAACATCCCCTAGTGTAAATAACTGCCGTGGGGCACAGCTTCAGTAGGTCCTCAACAAATAGGGATAAAGTACCAGTCAGCAGAAAAACAATGCTCACAGAACTCCTCAGAAAACCTACCACATGAATGCTACCCCTAATCTCAGAGCACTCTTGTCTAAGCTTTCCCTAGGCTCTGATGTCAATTTACTCGGCACTCTGCCTTCAAGCATCCTCAATCCAAGGGTCAACGCATTGCTATTCATTCATTTATTCAATAAATATCTATTGAGCACATACTCTCTGGCCAGCACTGTGATCAGTACTAAGGATAGGTACTACAGTTGACAAGACAAACGTAGCCCTTGTCTTCAAAAGAGAGGAAAATAGGCAAAACGAAACAAAAGAAAAAAAAATTTTTTAATGAACTTAAAGTCTATACAACACTTTCAAATAAATCAACTCTCTCTTTTAATCCCATCTTTTGAGCAAGAAAACTGTACTTTGGATCCTAGAGTCAGTAAGGACTTAAGCTAGTGCCCAGTGCTCTGCATCCTCCACCAGGCTAGCTCTTGTTCTAAGAGGCACGAGCAGGGTGTGAAGTGCAGAGTACCACAGATAGCAAGCATTACCAGAGTCTGATCAGAGATGAGAGGGAACTCATTGGCTAGTGATAATGTCAGGGAACACTCCAGAGAGGACTGAGGTTAGGTAGGGAGAAAGGAGGTGAAGGGAGGGCATTCTGGGAGGAGAGTACAATGACATAAGTAAAGGCAAAAGAGAAGCAGTGTGAGGTGTGTTCTGCAGACCAGGATAAAGAAAAAAAAAGTGCAGCTGGGCCAAGATACAGAGAGGGGAACAGCAGAAGATGAAGTAGGCAAAGCAGTCTGGAACCAGAAGCCTGGGCGGGGAAGGAAAGTACTCCCCATCGAGGGATTTGAGCCTGCACCATCTTGATCCCAAGCTCCCCAGCAGAAAACAAAAGTACAGTGCTGCTGGCTCATTTCAGGTTTCTCACTGCATGGCTGCTTGTGAAATAAATCTGTTCTCCAACAAACACGACAGGGCCACAGCCATCCCTGTACAAGTCCCCTTGCACCAGCAAGTTATACCAACATATACAAGGCTTTGTCAAATTCTCAGTGCCCGAAGAGCTTCCCCTTGGCACTTTCCGAGTGGCCACGAGTAACCCCACAAAGCTTTAAATACATTTACCTGGCCTGTGGAGACCCCGGGTCCATACATAATACAAGAGGCTGAGCCAAACAACAAGGAGATATGCAGTACAGTGCTTTGACGCTCCTCCTTCAGGGAGTCTTGCTCTGTACATCCTGAGAGACAGGTTTCTCCTTGCTCTGAACCGAAATGCCAAGGAAGTGGTCCAGAATGCAGATAGGTATTAGTCACCATATGCCACAGATACTAATGGGTTCCCTTTCCTGTGCCTTATACGAAAGCTCTCCAGCTATGTGGGTAACTCCTCAGAGGTGGTGCCTGACACTGACTTTATATACTCCCAATTCTGCCCAGCCCAATTTCTGTGAACATATTACACTACTGTGAACTGCTTTCTAGTTCTCCTCTGTATAGGTCTCAGACTCCCTAACAATCCAAACTGGCTGCATTAGGGTAGAGAGACTCCACCACAGAGTGGAAATAGAATGTGAATGAGAATCAGACAAAATTCGATTCTAGCCCTGGCTAAGAGGCTGGGCAAGTTTCATTACTCTCATATATAAAATGGGGAGTTTGAGAGAGATGGTCCTTAAAAGCCCTTCAGCTTTGACATACTAGGATGTTAAGCCCTAGCACCTAACACCAATGATCTAAAAGGTCAGAGTAAGTTTTTCATCTGTCAATGTGTAAGTCTCAATTCGATGCCAGTTATAAGTCTAGCTCTCCGAGGCCAAGTTGGGGCAGTAAAGGCTCCAAGGTCAGTAGATGTATGATGGGCTTCAGAACTGTACCAAACTGATGAGTTGTGAGACAAGGCTAGAACCTAGGATAAAAAACTACTTTAGGATTGGGCCTTAAGGTACAGGAGGAATACAGAGGGAGGGGCCATGCCAATTGTATGTGTCAAAGCAATGAAGTCATGCATGAACCAAGAGGACACAAGACCCAAAGGAATACAAAGAAGACTCCACAAAACCCTAGGAGGCAAGTAAGGAAGTTAAAGAAAAGCTAAGAGGGCACAGTACTTAGAAGCTATTGTTCCCCATTGTTCCCAAGAGGGCACAGTATCTAGAAGCCATGGCTAGAGAGTGATACCACAGGCATCCTCTAAGATGGGTCCCAGTGATCCTTGCCTTGCTGGTATTCATGCCCTGGTGTAAGCCCTTCATCTTGAGTATAGGCTAGACTTAATGACTTGTTTCTAACAGAAATGTCCAAAGTTGTGGCATATTAATTGTGATATTAGACAATAAAGACTGTAGTTTGAATACTCCAGCTTGGATCACTTGTCCTAGAGGAAGCCAACTGCCATGTCATGAGGCAGCCCAATGGAGAGGCCCATGTGGCAAGGGACCAAAGCCTGCTAACAACCACATAAATTAACTCTTCCCCCCAAACAAGCCTTCAGCCCCAGCCCAATAGCTTGATGCAACTTCATGAGAGACCTTGAGCCAGAGGCACCCAGCTAAGCAACACCCAGATTTCTAACCCACAGAAATTGTGAGATAATAAATTTTTACTATTTTAAGCCTCTAAGTGTGGGGATAATTTGTTATGCACCATACAGGTGGGGAAGAAGCCCATCTGGTCAGCCATTTCAAGCCTGCAGGTGGGTCTACGGAAGTGGTTATAAAGGTTATAAAGAAAAGGAAGGGGCTATGGGCTGGAAATAAGGTCAAATACTAGCACCAAGATTTTATCAATTGCTTCCCCACAGCCTACAATAAGCCCTGAATAAAAGTCTAGTTCAGCCATATCGAGTCTACACACGTTTGACAGATATATCTCAAGTTGAACAACAGAACTGTAGCAGGTTCAGAGAAGCAAGTACTTTCAGAGAGGTGTCACCATAGTAGACACTCGGATTCTGACAGGTTTTTCAGGCCTACAAAAGGTAAGATTGAGAGAGGACCCAACCATCCCTAATTGTGCAGTACTTGAGAGTTTATAAAGCCCTCTCACTATATGTCATCTCATTTGATCCTCACTACAAATCTATCCATTAAGGTTATTGATTCCCTTTCTACAAATAAAAAAACTAAGGCTGAAAGAGATGTGGTGACTTACCCTCCACTAGATTCACAACTAGCAAGGAAGGAGCTGGAATTCTGAAGTCCCCCTAAATCCAGATATTTACTTCTAATGGCTGTGGCCAACTCAGACCCTTCTGCAAAGGCAAGCCAATCATCTCACTCTACTTGGACACTTCTATCCAGCCCCATCCACTCATTTCCCAACCCTCTCCTCCGTGCTTCACATGGGTCCTTGGTGGAACTGCACAATTTCCCAGCTACTCTTAACTGCATTCTCTTGGTAAGGACTGCAATGCAATGGTAAGGATTTCTTTAAAATCCTACACGAAGTTCTTCCAAGTGAAGTGAAGCTCCTGGACCCAAACAGATCTAGATGATTTTTTTTTTTTTTTTTAACAGAGACAAAGAATGAGAAACTGTAAAACAGTGAACTTTCTAAATAAGTGAAGCTTATTTCTTCAACATTACCTAACTTTCCAAGGAAAATTCTTCAGCTTCTAACCAAGTGCTTAGTGAACTACAGGAGAATCAGAACCAGAAAATAAATCCCTTTCAGTTTAGTTCTACAAACTTTATTATATACAAAGTATACTACATGCCAAGCTTTGTGCTAGGAGCTTGCTGTCCTAGACAAGTACACACACAGAAAATTCCAAAAACACAGCATGGTTCCTAAGATAACAGACTCTATCATACTCTGGAGCCCCACTTTGTGATATATGACTATTTAAACACCCTGTTAACACAGCTATTGCCAGACAATTGAGGCTAAAGGCTCTGAGTGCCAGATCTATGAGGAAAACATCAACAAGTAATATGTTCTGATAAAAACAGCAAAGGCAGACAGCCCAGGTGGCTCAGCAGTTTAGCGCCGCCTTCAGCCCAGGCCATGATCCTGGAGACCCGAGTCCCATGTCAGGCTTCCCTGCATGGAGCCTGCTTCTCCCTCTGCCTGTGTCTCTGCCTCTCTCTCTCTCTCTCTCTCTCTCTCTCTCATGAATAAATAAACAAAATCTTTATTAAAAAAAAAAAACAGGGCAGCCCGGGTGGCTCAGCGGTTTGGCGCTGCTTTCAGCCCAGGGCGTAATCCTGGAGACCCGGGATTGAGTCCCACATCGGGCTCCATGCATGGGGCCTGCTTGTGTCTCTGCCTCTCTCTCTCTCTCTCAAGAATAAATAAATAAAATCTTTAAAAATAAAAATAAAAATAAAAACAGCAAAGGCTTGGAACATAAATCCCAGAGGGATAGTTCTGATCCTGTTACTTTTTAGCTATGGGACCAAGAACACACATTTCTCAGCTACAAATCTGTCACTTTTTTAAGAAGGCCATAATAGTCAAAACAGTCTCACCTAATTTCAAAGTTGAGAATAAAATAAAATAGATTGGGGCACCTTGGTGGCTCAGTGGTTGAGCACCTGCTCAGGTCATGACCCCAGGGTTCAGTCCTGCATCAGGCTCCCTGGAGGGAGCCTGCTTCTCCCTTTGCCTATGTCTCTGCCTCTCTCTCTCTGTCTCTCATGAATAAATATATAAGACTTTTTAAAAATAAAAAAATTAATAAAAAAATAAAATAGACTGAAAAGAATAAACAGTTCTGAGCATAGATGAAGATATCAAGTGCCCTAGGTGAGCAACACCTCCAAAGGTTGAGGAAAAGCCCAGAACACATACCAAGACACATGAGATGGTTTGAAAGGAAGAGAGAAAATATGATCCATTCAAATAGGCCCTGATTCCACCTTTTCTAACAACTTTAACAGAAGTTTTAGGCTGGGCACAATAAAAACAGAGATAAAGTACAACCCCTCTTCCCTTCTTCTAAAGAGCTTACACTTGGGAGAGAGCAAACATATATACAATGTATTGTTATGTGTGTTACACTAGAAATTTATACAAAGTGTCCACGGGTAATAAAGAAAGCTCTGTATTTTTATTTTATTTTATTTTTATTTATTTATTTATTTTTAAAGACTTTACCTATTTTTCATGAAAGACAGAGAGCTAGAAAAGCAGAGTCACAGGCAGAGGGAAAAGCAGGCTCCATGCAGGGAGCCCGATGTGGGACTCGATCCTGGGTCTCCAGGATCACGCCCTGGGCCGAAGGCAGGCACTAAACCGCTGAGCCATCCAGGGATCCCCTGTATTTATTATTTTATGTCTTAAACTGTGCCCTGGACACATGGAATTCAATATATTATTCTTTAAATTCTGTTTGATATCTTAAATATTGTATTTTTTTATCAGATGTAAAAAAGAGAGAAAGAAAGAGAGAGAGAGAGAGAAGCGAGCAAGCAAGCTCTGTTGGAAGCCCAGACTTCTCTCCCTAGAAGTCTGACAGCCAGAGCTGCTGTTTCCTGGAGAATCATTTCCCACAAAGAGAAATGTACCACAGCATGCCCATGAAGTCATTAAGCAACGTATCTCAAAGTTACTCAGCAGGAAACGAGGGGCCCCTTAGTGCTCAAACACAAGTCTTATGGAGCCCTAGGAAACCATTTCCCTCAACAAGACCTCATCTCTTCCTCGCCAGAGAACAGGTATTCTTAACATGAAGGCCCCACATTCCTATGGGGCCCACGGAGAGAATTCAGAGGGGCCTGTGAATTTGGATGGGAAAGAAATTACATCTTTATTTCCAAAACTCTTTTACTGAAAGTTCACATTTCCTTCAATTATACTCATGGGCAACCAACCACAGTATTAGTAGCAGTATCTATGACTTTGTCACCAAAAGAAATGACAATTTCACATCACATTATACTGTTGCAGATATCTCAAAATATTATTTACATTCACCATTATTTCAAAATCATGGTAGTTCTTCAACCTGCCCCCCTAGATCACATGACTGCAATCTTCCTGTCTACAGGCTCTCATGCGAGATAGCCAGCCAAGTGTGAAGCAACTCTGCCCAGTTACTGTTAAGCCACCAAACAGTGAGACTCCACGTACTGGAGTTGGTGACAGAGGCATCTACAACACCCCGTTTCTGCCAGCCCTCCCCAAGTCAGACCATCACTCCTTCCTGGTTCTCTTCTGCTGCTACCCAGCTCCTCCTTCCAGGAAGCCCTCTTCAGCCACCTCAGCTCAGCCCAACCTACACACAGCTCTCTCCATCCTTAGCCTACACTGTCTACACTGCCTGGTTCTATGCTTCATTAAGCCTGTGCATTATGCTATATTTAATATTCTCTAAATATATATCCCCACCCCTACCCCCAGACTTAAGACTTTTTCAGTAGCCCTGAGTCTCTTCCATGGTGCAAAGCAAGTACTAAGCACTCTTTATGGACTTGTGGATGGAATAACCAAATAAGTCAGGGTCCTTGACTTGATTGTCTTCATCTAGTTCCACCAATAACCCACTGTGGAACTTCTATTTGATGCTTCTCTGGATGTCAGTTTCCTCATTTACAAAAATAAGTGGGTTGAACAAACTGATGTTTCCACCTCTTAACTTCTGAATTAGGCAACCACTTTTTATCTCCCAAGATCTGAGAAAAAATTATGGGGGAAACCGAAATGCCTCCCCCAGCTCTCCCAGGCAGTGTTAGTCACTTGCTCCTCTGGGCTTCCCACAGCCTTTCGTGTGTATATACAATATCTCTATCAGCATTTATCACAAAGTTGTAAGAGAGTGTATAAACCAAGGGCTGAGCTGGAGGCAGGGAGAAGAGTATGGCTGCCCGGGTTCAAATTCTAACTCTATTCCCTACTCACCATATAACCTTGGGCAAGCTACTTAACCTCTTCAATGATTCCATTTCCCCAAATATAAAACTGGGCTAATACTTAGCACACCGGATGACTGTAAGACTTAAATGAAATAAAATGTTTGGAATAGTGCCTGCCACACACTAAGCACTCACAAATGTTAGTTGCTATTACTGCTGCTGTTATTAATGTCTTACGAGGCACTGAGTTGCTCCTTCAGCTGGATCTCTGTCTTCCTCCCATTCTCCAAACAGCACTCTGTTTATGCTTTCTTCCACAGCACCATCACACAATAATGTATTTATTTATGTATTTATTTCAGATCTCCCCACTAGACTGTAAACTCCTTGAGGGCAGAGAACATGTATGTTTGGTTCATCCTTAAATTCCCACAACCAAACATACTGTGTGTGGCACAGAGCAAACACTCAAATATTTGTTGAATAAACAGCACATGAGCTGGCATTGTTTGAGGTTTGCTGAATAAATTAACCTAGCTAAGAGATGATTGTCAAAGCTGAGGTGTGGGTGGAGATGATGTCCTCACTACTCCAGGACTAGTGTGACCCTCTCTCAGCCCCAATATTAGCCTTGGCCAAGTCCCACCCACCTGCCTTTGGCCCCAGTCCAGTTCTGGGAGCTACCCTCAGCTAAAATTAGCATAGCCACCAAGATGGCCAGGCCATTTATAGCCTTGGAGGCAGCAGCAACTAGCTGGGTGGGCAGGCAGGGCTCTGGCCTCCCACTCCCATCAGGGGCTGATTGAGAAGCCAGCCTGCAGTGCACAAACTGCCTAGATGCCTGTCCTCCAGGGCCCTGTTCTGGGTATAGTGAGTCACCCCCATGGTTCCTGATCAGAGCCCTTAGCCTTCAGTATCTCCAACACTGTCAATCACAACCTGACTCACCTGGGATCCCCCACAAACATTCAGCAGAAAACCTTTTGAGTTTCTGGAAGCAATGAGCCCAGAGCGTATGGGAGGTTCGAAAGCATCAGTTCCAGGCCAGGTTGCAGTCCCCAGGGTAGCACTCTCAGACACTGATCTTTACTGAGAAAGTGACTTAGCAGAGCTGAGTGTGCAGGCATCATAGAGCCAGAAGGTGACAGGAATGGCCTCTCCACTGTCCACTGAGGAGGCCTCTTAGCAAAGCACCTGCCTTCACTGCAGGAACAGGACTTTAAGATGGACATATACATCTAAGGAGAGGAAAAAATAATAATAATAATTCTCTGGCCCCTGCAGAAGACTCTCCAGGGGAGAAAAAGACAGCTCTTTCCTTGGATCTCATCAGCTACAGTTATCAGGGCCTGCCTAAAAAAACTCATCAGGAAGAAAGTAACATTCTCTTGGCCCTGCCTAGCACTCCTTTAATAGGGCAGGGCCTGAAAAGATGGGAGAAATCTAAGTAAGACCTGCTGATAGGACAGCACACAGGAGACAGTTTCTTCACCTATAAAAAAGGGAATCCTGGGACACTTGGGTGGCTCAGCAGTTGAGTGGCTGCCTGCAGCTCAGGGCATGATCCCAGAATTCTGGGGTGGAGTCCCACATCAGGCTCCCCACGGGGAGGGGAGCCTGCTTTTCGTCTGCCTAGGTCTCTGTCTCTCTCTGTGTCCCTCATGAATAAATAAAGAAAATCTTTTTTTAAAAGGGGGGCTGATCCTATGAGCCTTTTGCAGGAAAAATAGCTGTGTAATTGTAAGATATAAACTGTAAAAAACCTATAAGTTGACCAAGTATGCCAAATCTGATTAGAGAAAGGGCAAGTAAAACTCCTGTGTTCTAAGAATACACATGGACTGGAAGGACTACCAGAGTTCCCAGCTGCATAGAAAGCTTCTCCCCAAATCCTTTAGCAGAGCCCAGTCCATGAGCCACCTCTTTGCAAAAAAATGACTCCCTCTCTTTTTTTAAATTTTTTTATTTTTAATAAATTAATTTTTTATTGGTGTTCAATTTACCAACATACAGAATAACACCCAGTGCTCATCCCGTCAAGTGCCCCCCTCAGTGCCCGTCACCCACTCACCCCCACCCCCTGCCCTCCTCCCCTTCCACCACCCCTAGTTCATTTCCCAGAGTTAGGAGTCTTTATGTTCTGTCAAATGAGTTCCTTTCTGAGTCAAAGTCCCAGACAGGCCCAAGGAAACAACCTAGAACAACAGTGCTGGGGCCTCCAGGTTCCTGCAAACTATAATCATGCCCATCACCTATGGTCTCTCTCTGAGACTTCCCTCTCTGGTGTTCAGTATTATTATGACAACAGAAATTAATTTCTGAACCAAGAGGAATAAAAAACCAAACAAGAGGACTAAGTGATATAATCACCATGGCCAGCCCTATGAGATATGTTGTGGGGAAGGCTGTCCCCACAAGCTCAAGTCATGCGGTGGTTCTAAGGGATGTTGGAATATCTCTTACCTTAGGTTCCCGCATGCAGATGTGGACACACACACACACACACACATCTTGGGGTGAAAAAAGGACCTTTTATTAGTTATAAACAGGAATGTCATTAAGGCAGCAGAGATGCTACTGGAGTCTACTTCACTGTTAGATCTGCATCTGCCTACTAGTCTTTCCCTTCACAGCCCAATGAAACCCAAGCTTTGAGCTACATTTCAAGGGCCAAGGAAATATCATATGGAGAAACAAGATTACTATCCAAGAAGAACCTATCTTCAAAATAACAGCCTAGGTACTACACTTGTACAAAGGGCAGCCCTACTTAGAACTCAGCCCTCGGGTACCTGGAATCACACCTGGGCCAATCAAGTTAAAAGAGGGGGGTTTTCCGAGAACAGTCAACCATCAAAGCCAGCATCTGGATCCATCCATGAAACTTCCCAGCCTTGGGAAGTTATATTTTAACTTATAATATAGGGGAATATAAGTTCCCTTTTCCTCCTTGTATCAATGGGTATCCACTGAGCAGTCCCCTCAGAAAGAACTCAGCTATAAACTCTCCCTAACCTACAGCCCAATGCTTTGAATAGATCACAGTGACAGGGTGGTAGAAATGGGGAAAGAAAACTGAATTCCTTCTAAGCCTTCTGTAAAACAACTGAACTTTAAAAGTACTTTTTTCTTTTGCATTCTGCAACAGAACTCCAGAGCTCCTGATATCTCACAAGGCTCCAGGAGTGCATAAGGAAAAACAGGACAGATCAAAAAATATCATAGAATTCCTACCCTCATCAGTCAGAAGAAATGGAATAAATCAACAAGTGGTCCCAGAAATTACACCATCCCCATGATTCGAAAAAAGCCATTTAACTCCCTGGTGATAGATAGTATTCGATCTAAAGAACTGCCTCGATATTTCAAAGGGGATAGCTAAAAGACAGCAGATTACCTAAGGGAAGGGACGGACTAAGTTTCCCACGCCTGTTGGAACAGAAAGGCACACCTCAACACCAAGCCATAGGACAAGAGTTGGCCCAGCCCTGACTTTCCCTGCCCAACCCAAGTGGCCTCAACCTCCCCTGTGCCGCCAAGTGCTGAAACCCGCCAAAGAGCAATAGACTTATCATCTGCCTAGGCCATTCTTCCAGACAGGTAGTCCTGAGAAGGGGTCCCCACTCGCTGATCTGAAAGGCCAAGGTGCCCCCAAAAGCCAACCCCTTCTCACTGCTAGCAAAAGACATCCTGGGGAGAGAGGAGGAAAGTTGTTGGAGAGGGCCAGAGACATCAGCCATGACTCCTGAACAGAAAGAACTCCTTGGACTCCGGAGGGCAGGCAGCGCCATGTGCGGGTTCTCCATCGACCGCACACGTAGTGCCCACCCAGGCACCTAGGTTCCGAGGTCAACTCTCCCAGCCCAGCCCAGCCCAGCCCGTGGCAAGGCCTTACCCGCTGCAGTGGACTCCTCAGAAGTAGCCCCTGAGCCAGCTCCTGTCGCCTTCTCGCTGTGGCTATGGCTGAAGCTCTGGCCGTGATGCAGGAGGAGCCCCCAGAGGAGCCACAGGGCAACACGGGCGCACACATCCATGACTCCAGGTCTCAGTCAACATGCGCCTGATGTGGACACCTCGGGATCCCAGGGCAAACCCGGGAGCCCAGAAGTGTAGCCGACAGTCCTGGAACCCCAGGCAAGATGCCCTCGAGGCGCCGCAGCTGTCCAGCCACCCGCCGGCCTGCCTCCTCCGACAGCCAAAGGTCAAGCGCTCCAAGTTTGGGCGCGGGAGGAGGGCGGGAGCCTCGGGTCCAACAGCGGGTCCGCGGGAGCTGCGGCGGCCTGAGCGCCGAGTCTGCTCCAGCCGCTTCCGGAGAGTTTGGACACGGCGGCCGCGGGCCGCTGTCAGCTCCGCAGCGGGCTACACCTCTGCGGGAGGAGCGGGCGGGCGGGATCTCCCGGGTACCGGGGCGGGGGAGGGAGGGCAGAGAGGGGAAGAGGGGGGCACCTGGCCTCGCCCCGCCGAGGAGCCGCCGGCAGCACAGGCTCGGGGAGCGCGTGCGACTCGCAGGTCCCCGCGGGCGCGGGCGCGGGCGGCTCCGGGATCCCAGGCCTCCTAGGCCGAGGTCAGCGCCCCCGCCCGGCCCCGTGCCCAGGCGCTCGGCGGTGCCCAGGTTCAGCAGGCGGACGCGCACTGGCCAGGCCCGGGACAGCGGCTCCGCGGCAGGCGGGCGGCGGGGGGCGGGGGGCGGCGCGGGGCGGCGCGGGGCGGGCCCGGGGCGGGCGGGGGCGTGCTCTCCTGCAGGCCCGCCCCGCGCCGCCCGGCCCCCGGCGAAGCCCGGCCCGCCCCAGCGCCCGGCTCCTCCCGGAATAACCTGTTGGAGGCGGCCGCCGCACGCCCCCGGCCCTGGCCCGCACCGGTCTCCGACAGGACCCGGCTCCGCGCCAAGGGTCGGGGCTCGGCCGCCCCTCCGCCCACGGGAGCCTCTCCCGCTCTCCCCGCCCGCCGGTGGGCGGGCCCCGGACACGCAGTTGCTCAGGTAACCCAGGCCTGCGGCGACGGCGGCAGGAACTGCCCCGCCCGGACCTCCGGGCCTCGGCGCGGCTCCACTCGCCTCAGCTCTAGGGCCGGCTTGGGCACAGGCCCCCGGCACAACGACCGCAGCCCCGGGCTGCGGGAAGCCACCGCCGCCGGGCCGGGCCGGGCTGGGCCGGGCTGGGCCGGGGGCGCGCTCCCAGCCCCCCACTCCCGGCCGGCTCTCAGGCTCCGCCCTCCCGCCGCGCCGCGCAGCCAATCAGCTTCCTCCTCGCTGCAGTTTCGGAACCTGCGCGCTTAGGCACCCGTGCGCAGCGGCCCCTGGCGGGCAAATCTGGGTGCTGCAGGCGGGACTCGCGCTCCTGGGAGGCCCTGCCCCTTTGCAGAGGGGTTGGGGAGTGAAGCTAGGATCCGCCCCGAGGCAACCCTTTAGGGACTGCAAGTGTTTAGGGAGGAAATGATGCCAGAAAACAAAATGAAACGTCCAAAACACTATAGTTAAAATTGCCCCACACACCACTGAAGTCGGCTAAAGGACTCCATCTGCCTTCCTGACCGCCCCCTCCGCCTCATTCAAGGGAAGTCGGATGCCCTCCCTTTAACTGTCACAGCTCATTTTCCTACCTGCCCCTCAAATCCCCTCCCCTTTGAGGTTTTTGTGGGTAGGGCCTTGGCTGGTTCCTCTCGGCCTCTCTCCCAGCTCTCACTGTCGCTTGGAGGAGGTGTTAGCGACTTAGAATGAGTGCCCCAATGAAGAGAGAGCCGCGCCTAGGCCTCCTTCAACAGAGCCTGCATTTCCTGTTCTCTCTCGAGTATGCTGTCAGCAGATCTTTACTAAAACCTGCTCTGTGCCCTACCCTGTCCTTGGCATGGGAGGTAGGGGAAGGAATTAGGCCCAGTCTCTCCTCTGGCTGACAGTGCTAAGCTAGCTAGCTACCTGTTCTGAGAGAGCCCTCTGAAGACCAGCAACAGGGATTTGCCCAACAGCTGCCTGGCTTAAGGGCTAGGCTGTTGATATAAAAATACACTCCTCACGTCATCTACTACCACTCTCTCCCCTCTCAAACTCCAGTCACACTGCCTTTTAAGTTCCTCAAACACACTGAAACTTCACCACCACCACCCCGCCTTTGTATCTGCTGTTGCTTCTGCCTGAAACACTCTCCCCTCTACCTCCAGCTCCTCATATAGCTGCCCTTTCCTTCTTCCAGATACAGTTCAAGGTCTCCTCCTCAGAAACTCGCATTTCTGACCAGTGCCTCCAGTCCAGAATTGGACCATACAAAGGTCTAGCTCCCTCCACCTCGTAAGATTGAGTACTCAGAGGCCAGGGGGATGTGCCTTATTCATCTCTGAGAAAGGAGGATCCAGCCATGAGCCCTGCACATAGTACATGCTCAGTAAAAGCTGGTGAACATAAGTTAATTCACTCGACCACTAAAATATTTACTGAATAACGACTCTGTGCTGGGAAATTGGCCAAAAGAGAAGACAAGCCCCTGACCTAGGTTCTACTACACCTATCTCTTAGTCAGGGACCCTAGGCTCAAATGGCAAAGTCCGCAGATAGATAATACAATTGAGAGGAATAGGTGGGTAATAGGGAGTGGTGGGGACTGTGGCACACTGAAGAGCAGGCAGGAAGGTGGACTCCTTATTCCCAGATCATCTTTATTTTTTTTTAGAGATTTTATTTATTTGAAAGAAAGAGAGAGAATGAGTGGGGGGAGGGGCAGCGGGGGGGGGGGGAGAGAAGTAGACTCCCTGCTGAACAGGAAGCCTGATGCGAGGCTCTATCCCAGAACCCAAAGATCATGACCTAAGCTGAAGGCAGCTGTTCAACCAACTGAACCACCCAGGCACCCCCCCGGATCATCTGTAAAAGAAAGTGGAAAGCTGGAGTTTCATATGACATAGCCCTTTTTTTAGTACTAGCAATTAATTTTTATTTTTTATTTTTTAAAGACTTTATTTATTTATTCATAGAGACACACACACACAGAGAGAGAGAGAGAGAGAGGCAGAAGACAGAGAGAACAGGCACTATGCAGAGAGCCTGACATGGGACTTGATCCAGGGTCTCCAGGATCAGCCCTGGGCTGCAGGCGGCGCTAAACCGCTGCGCCACCGGGACTGCCCTAGCAATTAATTTTTAAAGGTAAAAAGCCCTGTATGGACCACATACACACATTTACAGTATAAATTAATCACTCAGACTGCTAGTTTGTCACTTCTGCCTAAGCCAACTTGCCTGTTCACTTATCTAAGAGAACACACAAGAAAAAAGGAAAGTAAAACATGTTTAACTTCCTTTAAACTCGACTGCATTATTTCTCTTAGCTACCACATGATTTTAGGGGTAGTGTGAGTACATAACCCATTTGATACAAAAAGCCTCATCTTGAAGGCAGGAAGTGAGGGCCTGTTACCAATTCACACCAAGAATTTGAACTGTTGGAGCATGTTGCATTTCCTGTGAGGCTGAAATGGTGACTGGGAACTAAAAATAGAATTAGCATATGGGGCATCTGGCTGGCTCACTCAGTAGAAAATGCAACTCTTGATCTTAGGGTCCTGAGTTCAAGCCCTACATTGGGCGTGGGGCCTGTTCAATTTTTTAGAGAAAGAAGGAAGGAAGGAAGGAAGGAATTAGCATATGATCCAGCAATTTCACTTCTGGATATATATACTCAAAAAAATTGAAAGCAGGATTTCAGAGAGATATTTGTACACCCATGTTCACAGCAGCACTATTCACAATAGCCAAAAGGTAGAGTCTGAGTGGACAAAGGAATAAATACAATGTGGTATATACCTACAGTGGAATATTATTCAGCCTTAACGAGGAAGGAAATTCTACATACTACAATATGGATGAGCCCTGAGGACATTATGCTAAGTTAGATAAGCTGCTCACAAAAAACAAATGCTGTATGATTCTACATACGTGAGGTATCTAAAGTAGTGAAATGCAGAGAGACAGAGAGTAGGAGAGTGGTTGCCCAGAGAGGGTAGAAAATTGTTTAACAGATATACTTTAAGTTTTCCAAGATTAGTTGCAAAACAATGTGAATATACCAAACATGACTGAACTGTACACTTAAAAATGATGAAGAAGAGAGGATCACTGAGTGGCTCAGCGGTTTAGTGCCGCCTTTGGCCCAGGGCGTGATCCTGGATACCTAGGATCGATTCCCACATCAGGCTCCTTGAATGGAGCCTACTTCTCACTCTGCCCGTGTCTCTGCCTCTCTCTCTCTCTGTGCCTCTCATGAATAAATACATAAAATCTTAAAAAAAAAATGATGAAGAAGATAAACCTTAGGTTAGGTGTATTTTACCACAATTAAAAACAAAAATAAAAACAAATGGTAAAAAAAAAAAAAAAAAAATGGTATCTGGGAACCAAAGCCACGGCCTACATAACAGGAGGAACATTTTGGTTTCCTCTCTCTGCCTCCCAAATAATGATGTAACATCAGAAAAGCCAGTTCCTGGGGCACCTGGGTGGTTCAGTGGGTTAAGTGCCTGCCATTGGCTTCAGTCATGATCCCAGGATCCTGAGATCAAGACCCACATTGGGCTCCCTGATGAGCAGGGGAACCTGCTTCTCCCTCTCTCTGCCTCTCCCCTCCACTCATGTACATGCTATTTCTCTTTCAAATAAACAAATAAAATCATTTTAAAAACAAGCCAATTCTCTTTTGTGGTTGTTTTTTTAAGATTTTATTTACTTATTCCTGAGAGAGGCAGAGAAAGAGGCAGAGACAGGAGAAATAGGCTCCATGCAAGGAGCCTGATATGGGACTTGATCCCGGAACCCGGGATCACGCCTTGAGCCTAAGGCAGACGCTCAACCGCTGAGCCACCCAAGTGTCCCCCAGTTCTCCTCTTGATCTTAGTCTCCCCAATTATAGGATTTATAAGTACCAGATTATTATTTCAGTTTGGCTTTAATATTTTACAAAACAAGAAAATCCTGAGACCTCATGGATCTTCCTGGATCTGAAGCTGTGACTCTCACTTCAGTAGCTCCTATGTTGGGTCTTAATGTGAGCTGTAGCCTCTGTAAGAACCCCTCCTCACATTATGAGTCTCAGAGGAAACAAAGATTTTTTTCTCATCTGTCTTTTTTAAACCTACACACCAAGCCCTTACCATATACCAGGTGTATCACCCTTGAATTGCTCTTAGGGCCTTTCTCCTGATATTCTGGTTGGTTAAATCAAAATTTTTTTTTCAAAAATTTTTTAAGATTTTTTTTTTTTTTTTTTTTATGATAGGCACACAGTGAGAGAGAGAGAGAAGCAGAGACATAGGCAGAGGGAGAAGCAGGCTCCATGCACCGGGAGCCCGACATGGGATTCGATCCCGGGTCTCCAGGATCATGCCCTGGGCCAAAGGCAGGCGCTAAACTGCTGCGTCACCCAGGGATCCCAAGA
Organism: Canis lupus baileyi; assembly: GCF_048164855.1. NCBI lineage: Eukaryota > Metazoa > Chordata > Mammalia > Carnivora > Canidae > Canis > Canis lupus. The sequence continues at coordinate 25,332,573 of NC_132860.1, forward strand.
TTTTATTTATTTATTCATGAGAGACACAGAGAGTGAGGCAGAGACATAGGCAGAGGGAGAAGCAGTCTCCATGCAGGGAGCCCGGTGTGGGACTCAATCCCAGGACTCCAGGATCACGTCCTAGGCTGAAGGCAGGCACTAAACTGCTGAGCTACCCAGGAGTTAAATAAAATTAGATTAACAATTCTCTTGCTTCTCTTCCACTCTTTGCAAGAGCTTTCACATCAAACATCTCTCTCCTTCACAAGAGCTCTACTAGATAAGACAGAAGCTATACTCATTATAGATAAACTAAGGCTGATGCTACCACATCAAGCTCTTCCCTTTGGAATTTTCTCTCTATCCTTCAAGTCTCAGCTGCAGTGAAAGAAAAGCATCCATGCCTTACCAATGGTGACAGCATAGCATGAAAAAAGTTGTGGTTGGCATAAAATAAAATAAAATATAAAATACCCAGCTCAAAAGCTACTCCTTCCTTCCTTCACCACCTTGCCTGACTTGCCTAACTTGCACTGTGCTTCAGTCCTCTGCTATACCTTAGAGTACTTTTATAACTGGATTATGATTATCTTATAAGTATCTGTCTTCCCCATTAGCTTCTGCATTCATCAGGGACTGAATTTCATTCATCTTCATGCTCTCTCTGGCTAGTACAAAGCTGGTACTCGATAAAAGAACGTGAATGATGTGTGCTCTCTATGAACTGGCTGTCATGTTTCTAGCTTTCATTCCTCCCTACCACAGGGCTTCTGGTTACCAGTAGCTTTCATTCGGAAAGTGACAGTATCTTCAGTAGAAGTGCAATAAGGAGTCCTAAATCTGCTCCCAAAAGTTTAGTTTAAAATCCGAGTTTGGGCTCTGTTAGCAGTGGCGCCCCCTGGTGTTCAAAAATGGAAATTACAGCTATCCCTGAGAAAGGGCCCTAGGTCTGGCTGGGTAGGAATGAGGAGAGAGATTTTGATTGGCTTTTAGCAATTCTTCCATGCTAGTTTCACAAAGAAAATCACCTGCTTTTCCAAAATCAGGTGTAGGATCTTAGTACGGAGGTTCATTTATTGATTTGGCATATACCAAGCACCTGTTCATAACAACCCAGTTCCTATTCGTGAAGAGTTTGGTTTTTAGGGGAAATCTGTATATGAATAGTAATTAGCAGTTGTTGTATAATGTCTTGATAGGAATTGGTGAGGGAGCACAGAGGATTAGCAAGTAACTCCCTAAAGCAATCAGAGAAAAAAAAATAAAGCAATCAGAGGATGTGCAGAGGCACACACTTGTGGGGAGTGGGAGGGGTTCTGGAATTAGATTGCCTAGATTCACATCCTGGTACTGTTGGTGACTGCTTAAACTGAATTGCTTCTGGAAAATGCCAGCGCCAAAGAGGGAGGAATTCCCAGGGGGGATTATTCCAAATGATGTGGGTAACACTCAGTTTGGAGAACCTCAAAGATTCAAAGCTGCCCTGCCTGGGAGGATTGACTCTCCTAGGAGATAGGGCAAGCCCCTTCCCCTTCCTCCCCTCATTAGTTAGTTCCTCAGAGGGAATCAGGAACAATGGATCAGAGGACGCAACTCTAGAACTCTGTTGCGTTTGTCACTTCCCCTGTTTGTTCTTTTTGCTATCTCCTGTCTTGCTCATCATCTTCCCATGTCACAAAATAGGACATCAGGCTTGTCTTTGGGGGTAGCAATGAAGAAGAGCAATGAAGGGGAGGGGCAGGCTGAGAGAGGGAGCACCAGGGAATCAAGAGGAGCCCCATCAGAGACAAAGGAAAACTCAGGTTTAGGGTTAGTCTGAAGAGGCTGAGACTGGGACTGAACAGAAAGAAGACCCTTGTGAGCCACTGGTGAGCTATAGGAGATGGTGTTTATGCACACCAGGCTAGGAAGACCTCTTTGGAAGACAGGAGGGCAGAGGTGAAATCATTTCAAGGCTTTTTTTTTTTTCCTCCTCCTTTCTGTCTCTGCCCTGCTCTTTTAGGGGCACCAAGTCATGGGCATATGAGAAATTAATGTTGTTGTACCCTAGGCAATCGGCTAGGGCATTCTATTTGCATTCTCTCATTTAATCCTCACAGTCCCACAAAGCCCGTAGTATTATCATTCCCATTTTAAAATGGAACTACATAGCTCCGCTCTGTGATCTTACAGCACATAATCACCTGTTTAAGATCTATCTCCCTTGCTAGTTACATCAGAATAGGGACTTATCTATGTTTTCACTGCTGCGTCATTGGCATGTGACATTATGCCTAGTCCAGAGGTTTTCAATAAATACGGGTTCAGGGAATGAATGAAAGTTCATGTGACTTGCCAAAGGCCACGATGAAAGTGGCACAAATGGGATTTGAATCCTGGACTGTCTGACTTCAGAACCTGTCTGATCTCTCTGTTTTACCCCCCAAAAGTACTTTCATATTTTGTCTCACTTCTAAAGGTCCCAGGGGGTGTTCTTGCTTCTCAGCTGCTTGTAAGCACAGACATACACCACCTACCAAGAGCTCACCTATTCAGAGAAAGTGAGCGAGAGAGTAGGAAGAAGAAACAGCCCTTTGGGTCCTGAGACCTCTTCCTACACTTTTCAGCTAAGCATCTTCCTCCTCTAAGAGGCCTTTGCAGACAGTCCCATCCCACTGCCTGTCTCCCACTCTTCTGTTCTTATTGGCCCATCCTATATCTGGCTCTAAGTCACCCGGCCTCTCGTGGTTCTACACATATCAATGCTTTATTATGGCAATTTTATTCCACAGATGACTCTGAAGACAAATGGATGCTTAGGCCTGCCTGTGCTAGGTCCAGTGGATGAACACAAGGATGAATCAGACACAACCTCAAAGAACTTATAGTCAGTGGGGGAGACAGATACAATTAACTAGACCACAAAGCAAGATGACCTAAATGGTTTTAAAGAATATGCTATATACATAAACCTTAATTGCCTAATTATTATTCTAAAGAGTGTATCATAGAAAGTCAGAGCTCAAAGGTATTATCTGATTTAACCCTTGTTTTCCAGTGAAGGAGTCTGAAACCCAGATAAGAGTGAGGCCTGGGTAGTTTCAGTAGCCAGTCTGGCTGAGCCAAGACTAGACTTCAGGTCCTCTGAAGCACAGCGCAGGGCTCTTTCTTCCTCCTCTGGTATCTTCACATGTAGCAGGCCCATATCCCACCAGACTATGAAATCCTCGAGGCCAAGTCAGGTTCTCCCACCTAAGCAAGCTGAACTGAGGCCATGCATGCCCAAGACCAAGAGCTTTGGAAATTCAGTCTGACTCCATGCTGCCAATCCAGCATTTTGGTCTACTGTGTATAATGTGCACCCTACTCTTACTCTCCTACTCTACTCTTAGTCTTGTGCAGAGTAAAATCCCAAAGTTGATTTTTAAATTTTTTTTGCAAGAAACTTTTTAAAAATAAGCTCTTGGGGCACCTACGTGGCTCAGTCTGTTGAGCCTCTAACTCTTGGCTGGAGCTGTGATCTCAGGTGATGAGATCAGCCTGTGTAGGGGGCTCTATGCTCAGCACAGAGTCTGCTTAGGATTGTCTCTTCCTCTCCCTTTGTTCCTCCCCCTCGTGCACTCTCTCTCTCAAACAAATAAATAAGTCTTAAAAACAAAAAAAAAAAAGTTCTTTATCCAGAATAGCAGTATATAAATCAGATAAAAGCAAAATCACTCTGGTTGAAGGGAAGGGAGGCCAGAGCCCCACTATTTTCCTCCCTTCAAATCCTGGGAGGGGAACTCTAGGAACTCAGCTCAAAAACCTTTGTTCTGAGACATAATTTTTAATGGCTTCTAGAAGCTGCTTTAGTATGTACTCCTCCACTGAACCCTGTCTTTTATGGAAACGCACAATGCTTTCTTCATCATCAAACGCCAAGCACCAGCCAGCCAGGTGTTCCTAGTAGGGTATAGAGGGGCATCAGATTTTCCTTTTGTCTTTCCTGCTCTCCTCTTCTCCACAGAGAGGAGTTTGTCCCAAGTGCTATGGGGAGGGAGGACAGAGACCCAAACTCCACGTAGGAGGATCAGGACAAGCTTACCCAGAAAGCTCATAGAGAATGAATTCACCTACTCAGTCATCTACCAGCTTGACTCTGACAGAGGCTCTATTTTGTTGTCCTATACCATACCCTCTAGCCATGTGTACTGTTGAGCACTTGAAATATGTCTAGTCAAAATTCAGATGTAGTGTGAGTATAAAACACATAGCAGATTTCAAAGCCTTAGTACAAAAAAAGAATGTAAAATACCCTATTCATTTGTATAGTGAATAATTTTATAGTGGTTACATGTTGAATGATCCCATTTTAGATATAGTGGGCTAAGTAAAACATATCATTAAAATTAATTTTACCTGTTTCTTTTTACTTTTTAAAAAATGTCATCAATAGAATATTTTAAGTTACATGTGTAGCTTACATTATTTTCATTAGACAGCACCGGGAGAGACTATCAACCGCATGGCAGAGGTGGGGTGGGTGTATCTGTGTTGTGGGAGGAAGGGTGATGGCAACCACGCAGGGAGTAGTCCTTTGGGGCCGAATTGTGAAAGTCTGAGTGGATTTCGCCTGGCAATCAATACAGGAAAGAAGGCACGGCAGAGGGAATAGAAGGGGCAAAGACCCAAAGATGTGGGCAGACATGTTGTGTTTAGGAAACTTATTCTTTTTTATTTTTTTTAATAATTTTATTTACTTATTTATTTATTTATTTATGATAGTCACACAGAGAGAGAGAGAGAGAGAGGCAGAGACACAGGCAGAGGGAGAAGCAGGCTCCATGCACCGGGAGCCCGACGTGGGACTTGATCCCAGGTCTCCAGGATCGCACCCTGGGCCAAAGGCAGGCGCCAAACCGCTGCGCCACCCAGGGATCCCGGAAACTTATTCTTATAGCATGATTTTTTTTTTTTTTAAAGCATTCGTTGAATGTTTACTTTGAGCCGGGCACCAATAGCAGGCCTTTTACATCCATTCTCATGTTATCTCCCCTCTACAGGACGAAGGAGAGGTTATTCTATTTTACCAAAGATAGAACTGAGGCTCAGAAGGTTACGCTATTTATTCTTCCTTTTTATCTGGAAAGCCTCTTGGAGACAGGGAGCCTGTCCTAAACGCCGCACGGAGCTGCAGCTGTCCACGTGGTAGGCGCTCAGAAAGTTTGGGTTGAACGGAGGAAGGCTATCCGCCCCTTCTGGAGCCGTCAGAGCTCCTGAGCAACACCTGGGTGCAGAAGCAGCAGAGGGCGCCCGCGAGCCCGTCCACCCAGCTGTCCCCGGGGCGCCGGCAGGATCTTGGGCCTGGGTGCCGCCCTGCAGCCCTAAGCGGTGGCGCGCCCGGCGGCGAGGAGAGAGAGGGCGAGGGCGAGGGCGAGGGCGAGGGCGAGGGCGAGGGCGAGGGGAGCCCTACGTCCTCCGCCCGCCCCGCCCCGCCCCGCCCCCTCCCCTCCCCAGAGCCCAGCGCACGGAGCAGCCGGTTGCGGAACGACGACACGACATCCTGTTTTTGGGGCCCGCGGCTCGGTCGGCGCCTCTGCTGATCTTGTCTTTCCCCGGGTGCTGACGCCAGCTCCCCTGCCCCCAGTCTCCGCACCCTCCCCAGGGGTCTGGGGCCTTCCCACTGCTGAATCACCACCACTGCGCGCTCCGCTGGGGCTCGGGGCAGGGGTGGGGACTGTCCCAGCCGGACCCACTCCGGCCAACCCGCAGGCTGGGCCAGCGCTCCCTCCCTGGGCTTGACCGAGGCGCCCACCGTGGGGCGCCGGTTCTCAGCATCTTCCCGCGGGGAGTGGGTGGGGCAAGATACGGGGAGGGGGACAAAAGCTTGGGGCCCCGGCTACGGCCTCGACTGGGGTGGGGTGGCACGGAGGAGACGGGCAGGACTGACCTTAGGAGACCTGACTTAGGGGCCTCCGAGGCAGAGGGCCGGGGTTAGGGAGCCCAGGGCCCGACCCCGGACCGCGCCGGGCAGGTGTTGGGGGGGAGACCCCGGCCGGGGGGCCCGGGCCTCGCGCACTTCCCGGTCCGGCCCGCCCCGCCCCGCGCCCCGCCCCGCGCCCCGCCCCGCCCCGGCCGGCCCGCCCCCCCCACTTCCTCCGGCCTCCCGCTCTCACTTCCTTCTCGAGCCCGGAGCCGCTGCCGCCGCCCCCAGCTCCCCCGCGGCGGGGAGGGCACCAGGTGAGGCCCGGCGCGGGCCGGCGGGCCGGGGGGCCGGGGGGCCGGGGGAGGGGGCGGGGGAGGGGGCGGGGGAGCGCGGCCGGCAGGGACTGCGCGCGGGCGCGGGCGCGGGCGCGGGCGCGGCGCGGGCCGGGGAAGTTCGCTTGCGGGAGGCGCGGGCGGGAGCTTCTCGGCTCTCCGCAAGCTGGGCGGGCGCGGCCGGGCGGGCGGGCGGGCGGGCGGGGAGCCGGCCCCTGCGAGCCGGCGGCGGTACCGTGACGGTGGGTTTCTGTCCCCGGGGAGGCGGCACCGCGGAGGTGGGAGAGTCCCCGGCTCCGAGAGAAAAGTCTCCGAAGTGGAAGAGCTCGGAGCTGGGCGATGGGATTCAGGGCTGGGGTGACCTCAGAAGGGGAGGGGGGTGTCCCAAATTGCGTGAAGGAAGGGGGCCCCCTGGGCTGCAGAGAAAGTGCTCCCCTCCGCTCGGCAGTTGTGACACTTGCAAGGTTGGAGGTTGGAGGGGGGCGGTGTCTGGGGCCCTCGAAGCCCTGGACTGCGGAGAATAGAGCTCCCTCCCTGCAAGTGCCAATCCGGACCCGCATTCGCAGGCTGCAGTCCAAGGTCCTGTGCACTCAGGGGAGGGCAGGGAGGGGGGAGCCCCGCCAGTCGCAGTCTCGCTCTCTATGCCTGTTTTTCTGACGCCCAACCTCTCCATCCCTGGAATGAAGCAACAGGTATTTAGTTGGCAAACATCTCTGTGCCTGGCTGACCAGGGCCTGGCCTCGCTCTTTGGGGGGTAAACTGAGGAAGAAGAGGGCCTGGTCTTGTGACTAGCGGTGGAAGGACTCTCATTCAGAGGTGCTGATAGGCCCTGACAAGGTGGCATCGCTGAGATGGGGGCTATTTTGAGGGGATGAGAGAACAGACCTTCTGGGTGGCAGTGCCAGCTCTGGCCTTGGGAAATAATTGGGAGCATCTCCTATTCCCTCCACCCAATCGTTAGTCCCTAAATTCTATATTCTCATTTCTCTTCCTCCATTCCTTCTTCAGACCCTATCTGCAAACACTCCATCACCCTCTTCTTGCATCCTCTGTAGTCTTTCACCTAAACACACTGTCATGCCCAGGTCCTGTCCTGTCACCTGCCCTGCCCCTCTGTCCACCTCTGTTCCCTGCAGCCTCCCCACCTCCCTTCCTTGCCCCCCTACTGGTTCCCAAACACATATCCACCCTCTTGCTTCTTCCACCTTTCCTCACTTCTCTTAATCTCCCTGTCTCCTTCCCTTTCAGCCACTTATCTCTGGCTTTGGGGTCCAGAACTTTGGTGGGTTTGAGAGCCTTTTCAGATCTCCCGACCTCAGAGAGACAGGCTACAACCTCCCAGTGATAAAGATGATTAAAGGGCTGGAAAACTTTTCTCTATGTGTATTTGCCTGGGATTGTCAATGTGTCTATGTCTTTATCTCTTGGAGACAAAATAACTGCCCTCAGCCTTGAGAGGGCCCAGGGCAGGGGAAACCAGCAGAATGAAGGGAACCTGCAGTGGGTGAGGTTGTGGTTAGGCAGGAGGAAGCAGTCTGTAGCAGTAAGGGTAGAGTGACACAGGAATAAGACTGGTGAGCGAGGCCGTGGGAAATCAAATCACCCAAACCCTTGGGTGCTTAACCAAGAGGCCAGGTATAGAGGCTGGGAGAGAGCCTGAAGGCCCCTGATTCCAGTGCTTGCTTGTTCCTACACCACCTGTTAGGAAAATGGGATGAGGTCAGCTAGGTGTGGTGGAAGGAAAGGGAGAGGACAAAGGCAGGATTCTGGAGGGAAGACTAGATAGCTGGTCTAACTTAAGTCTTTACTGTTTTAGTTAAGGAGAAGGAAGTAAGGCAGAAGTGTCTGCCCCGTCTTCCCTCCTTCCTTCTGGGGCCTGCCCAGCCTGGGAACTCACGTGCCCTGGCTGCATTAGGGTCTCCATGACAAGTCCTCTGCCGACCCCTCTGCCTTCAGGCATTGTTAATTTTCCCCCTCTCATCCAGGACCCTACTCCCTGTGTTTCAGGAGTTCCTCTCGAGTTTAACTTCAGTCCAGCTTGGCTCTACGCGCTCTTGTCCCCATTCTAAAGCTCCTTCCTCAAGTCTTTGGGAAGCATGCTGAGAGATCCTGCCTCTCCACCTCAAGTCTACTGTATTCATTTCTCCCCATTAGAAAAAAAAGAGAAGTGGAGGGGAACTTTTTTGGGATTCCCAAGCACAACTAGATTTAAGAGCTAACCCGGTTCCTCATTCTAGCCTTTCCCCCTTCTTCCGTGAATTGTCCCTTCTTCCACCGTATCTCCTACTGTCACTCTGGGAGGTACAGGTGGTTCCACTCCAGGAGGAAATCCCAGGAACCTGCAAAAAATTCCAGCTCAGAGAAGGATGTGCATGCAAGGCACTTTTTCAGCATCGTGGCTCATTAAAAAACCATCCAGGAGTTCTGACTCCCCACCTGCTAAACCAGTCCTTATTTGGGGAAGAAATGGCTAATGTGAGATTGTCACAGATCCTGGTTGGGAATCTAGGATATGGAGAGTTGTTTCTGGCCAAATGTTAGGTCAGATGAAGTGGCCGAGGTGAGCTTTTAGGAGGTTATAGCAGGAAGATATGAGAAGTTGTAGCTATAATGAGACAGTTGGGAAGATATTAGAATGGGGGTAGCTGGGCAGCTGGGAAGAAGGTGGGGGCCTGGGCCCAGAATGAAGACCTCTCCCTCCATACACAGTGTAGACCCATTAGTAGTTAGGCTTGTAGGGGGTCTGTGAGGAGGGAAACCAAAGACAAAGCCTGGGCCGCCTCCCCAGAACAGATTGGTTTTCCTGTCTAGGGTCTAGCTTCCTCTTTTGTCCTCCTGTCATGGGCGGAGGACATCTCCCCAGGAGCTAGAGCTTATAGAGGGAGCTTCTCAATTGGGGCAGGCTAGGGTGGCTGTCTGTCCACTAGTATCAGTTCTAGATCATGGACAGCCTCATGTTGGCTAGACATGAGAGCCAGGGAACTTGGAAGCAGAATGGGTTTGGGCATCAACCTAATCCCTTTGGCCCATTTCCTGAAGGAATAAAACCATTGTAGGGTCATCCTAAGTGAGGCCAGAAACATGGGCCCATTCCCAGGCCAGAGTAACAGTTCTCAACTTTTCTTTGTGGAAGTGACATCAGGCTGGAGGTTAAGAGACCCAGGTCCTTGCCCTGGATTTGCTCCCAAATCTGTATAACCCTGGTCAACTTTGTCTCTTGTGGCTCAGCTCCAACAATAGGAGTTGCCTGTTAATACCTCTAATGAGCATAGAGAATACTGAGAATTCTAAGTCTCTTTCCCCTAAGGGGCTCCTTGTAGCAGTACCCCCCCCACACACACACACTCTGGGCCCTCCTGTCTCATGCCAGCCTTGATCTGACAGGCCTCAGTATTCTCTATCTATTCAGCAATGGGACCTGTGGCTCCTTTCCCCCAAAGCACAAGGATTCCTACGGGTTAAAAGAAGAGAATTTGGCAGAATGTCGGGGATTATGCCAGGGGGCAGCAATATGGGGGGAGTACCCTCTGCCCTGTTCCAGCTCTGCCCCACTGACAGTGGAAAATCGATGCCGGAGTTTCCTCCCTGATGTGTTTTTCCCTTGTGGAAACCCCCTCAGAGCTGGGGCGGGGCTGAAGGGACAGGGCGGCCCTGGGTCTCTCTGTGGGTATTTTCAGGTGGGGGAGGCAGGATTGGGAGGATGGCATTTCTGTACAGCATCGTGTGAAATGAGCAAAGGCAAAGGAAGTGCCACCTCACAGGCCTTTCATGGGGCCCCGGGACTGCTGAGCTGCTGTGAAGCCTGTGAAGCGGGGAGGAGGAAGCAAGTGTTGGAGCCTTCCTCTGTGCCGCCTGGTGGGGGAGGGGCAGCCTCCTCAGCTCCCCCACCCAGAGCCGCCCTGGCCCTGGGGCTCACCCTTTGAGGAGCACCCCAGGTGCTAGAATGGGAAGGAAGGGAACTGGGCCTTAGTGAAAGGGTCCCAGCCCCACAGAGCCTTCCCAGCTACAGCTGTCCTGCCCCTACCAGGTAGAGTCAACTCTCTTTGCCTCTTACCCTGCTGCCCTGCAGGATCCTCTGCAGGGGCTAAAGGGTGAAGAATAGCAAGAAGTGGAGAGCTCTTCAGCGTACATTGTTGTTTTCTTTTTAAGGCTGGGAACTAGGCTCTCCTGGGTTCTGTCCCTGCTGATGGGGAGAAGGGGAAGAATGAGAGAGACTCAGCCCTTGGCCTGGTCCCAGCCCCGCATTGACCTCATGTCTCCCCCCAGCTTCCTCCTCCTAGCCCAGCTGCAGCCGGCTGCAGCCCCTTTGAGCCTTTTCATATCACCTCTCCACCTCTCCTTCAAAACCAACAGACTTGAAGAACTTCTGAAGCCATTTCCAATACTAACCCTGACCCTTATGTCATCCTTCTGATGTTACCAGTTCTTAGCTTTATCAGGATCACTTTTCCTGCCCATCTTCCTCATCACCTCTGGGCCCGCTGTGCCTGCATCCCCCACCCCACACCCTCACCCCTCCAGGCTCAATCTAGCCTGTGTGCTCATCACTCTGAATTGTACCCCACAGAGGAAGTCGGAAGTCGGAAGTCAGTTACCCTTGTCTTATGTCTCCTGGGCATGGAGGCTCTTCCTTGTTCCCAGAATCGAAGTCTGGATTGATGGGGGAGGAGATGTGTGTCAGCTTGCAGCTTTTGCTCAGCCCTCTGCTGGGCTTCTGGAAGTAAGCAGGGTGGACTTACCTCCGCATGAGGCATCCAGTTCAGTACCGTGAATAGTTCAGACAGTGCCGGGGAAGATAGGGCAGGAGAAGGGGTTGCTTTGGTGCCTCAGAGAAGCTGGGGAACAGAACTGGACCCTGGAAGACCCAGAGGCTCTGAAGTCAGGAAACAGAATTCTAGAAAGAGGAACTCCCATGTGCAAAGACATGAGGGATGCATCAAGTTTATTTATTTATTTACTGATAACCACAGTGTGCTGTGCTCAGCCTAAGGAGACAGATCAACTAGGACCTTGCCCTCTAGACCCTCCCAGTCTAGTGACTAGAGATAAGATTCAGATCAGCCTTCTTGTGATGCAAGATAGTATGTACCTGTGAGAGAAACAGAGACCAGACCTGGGAGGGGATAAGTCATTTGGGATTTGGGTGATTTACAAAAACTTTCCTAAAGGAAGTGGGAAGAGTACTTGGCTCCAGAGGACCAAGGTTAGAGGTACACACAGGAGTGAGGAGGGGGATTGGAGGAATGAAATGGGGGAGAAATGCTAGATTCCCACAGGGACCGGAAGTATTGCTGCTTGATGTGTTTTGGGGAAGAGTTTGTGGAGGCTGCCTGAAGAGGATGGAGGTGCTGTGGCCAGAGCTTAGAACAGAATGCCCACTGACGGATCTTAGTTAGAATGAGTTTCAGGAAGGGGTGTAGAAGGGGAGCCCCGTGTCAGGGACGCAGGTTAGGAGGCTGCAGTAAGTCCCCATTGCCTCTATGCTCCCCCATCTCTTAACAGCCCATTCCTCCCCTCCCCCACTCCCAGTTGGGACACTTCCCCTGCTGTAACGGCCACGGAGATCTGGCAATCAGGCAATCTGCTGCTTCCTTTCCCTCCCCCATTCTGGGCCTGCCTGGGCCACACCCCAAGACCAGGTCCCAGTGGGTGCAAGCTGAGCTCCAGAGACCACATTCAGACAGGATTTACTCCCCATGAGCTGTGCTCCTTGCGGGAGCCAGGTCAAGCTGGTAGTGGGAGGAGAGATTTTTGCCTATCACAGTCAGAGCTTTTGGCTATGGGGTTATTTATCATCCAATTCTGGGCTTGAGGCATCTATCCAGATCTCAGTAATGGGGGCAAAAGCAAGCCCATCAGAAGCCAGTGGCTGCACACTATACTTCCCTCTTCTGTGGGGGCAGTCAGGAGAAGTTCAAGCTGCTGTTTGGAGGGGGAGGGGGCATCCACAAGCTAGGAAACTTACATATGACTCTTGGAGAAAAGTTAGAGCCAGAGAAGGGTTAAAAGAGGTGGCCATGCTATGGACTCCTGAGACTGTCAGACTGAAGCTAGGTCTGGAGGCAGGAAGATGTAAGAGTGGTGAGGGGAGCAGCATACAGAAGGGCAAGAGAAAAAAGCTCAGAGGCAAGAGTGAGCCTGGCTTGTTTACAGAGGACAGTGAAGATCCCTCTGGAGCAGGGAGCCCGAAACTCAGGAAAACTCACATTTGCAACTTATCTACTTTGTATTCATCTATTGTATTTAATCCTAACAACCTGGTAAGGTTGGTGCTATTATTTAGGTCCTAAGTGGCAAAACTAGGATTTAAACCCAGATCTATCCAACTCCAAAACCCCTACCAGATTATGAAAAACCCTAAAGGTGAGGGAACAGGCAGGATCTGAATTAAGGTGAGAATATAAAGCCAGAATAAGTCATAATTTGGCTGATACTGTACAGATTTGCAAACATTAACTTATTTACTAAACAGAAATCCTTTAAAAAAAAAAAAAAAAGCGTCACCTAGTGAATAAGCCACAGATGATCCCTGACCCAGGTCTGGATGTTTGGCCCCTGTAGCACTGACTGTCCCTTCTAATGTGGCACAGGTTAGACCCTACCTTGTAGCATGTGCCCTCCTTAAGTGACCTGCGGGAACTTACTTGACACAGCTCAGACCATAGGATTTCAGAGAACACAGTTGTCCTGGGAGAGAGGCTAAGAGTCTGAGCTAGACCTGAGTAGAGAAAATTGAACTGATGCCAAAACTCAGACACCTGCATACTCAGTGCTTTCTGCCTCTTGGGATGAACAGCATTGCTTTTGTAACCTCTTGAATGCATAGCACTTACCAGTTTACAAAGCACATTCATTCCCATGTTTGGGGATCCTCACTTCTGCCCTTTGAGGCAGGGAGGGCAAGTACTGTTGTTCCTATTGTACAGATGAAGAAACTGAGACTCCAGGGAGGGAAGTGACTTACTTGCTTAAGGCCTCTATGACAGCTAGTAAGGGATCATTTGGAGGCAGTGGGACACATTAAGAAAAACATGGGACGTAGGATTATAAAACTGGGGTTTATATCCTGGCTTCCAGGCTAATGAGCTGTGTGAATGTGTTGGGTTCCTTTAAGTTTGTTCCCTAATCTACAAATTAGGAATATTACCCATAGGTAGGTAGAAGGATCAAATAACGATATCACATGACCTATAAGAGGTTGTACCATGTGAGTGTTTTTGACCAAGGGGCAGAGTCACCAGGTGAGCGTTAAGAGGTCAAATTCATTTATCTAGTGCTCCTGGCTCTATACCACACGGCTTCTGCTTTGCCCTGTTTCTGGACACTACCTCACTCATGATCCTTTTCCGGTGTCAGTCCCTGTTCCCTTGCCAGCCCGGAAGCCACCCGGTCCCTCCCAGCTTCTTTGAGGGCTGATTTACCGATTGCTGGTTGATAACCCCTCCCTAGAGAGCTCCCTGGAGCCTGCTACACTTCCAGTCTCTTGGGCCTTGTGACTGCTGGCCAGAGTTCCCTCCTCGTCTTCCTGCCTGGGCCAGCTCAGTGTTGGGCTGGTAGGGGAAGAGTTCCCAATCACACGGCCACACCCACTCCCCTGCTCTGTGTGGAACTGAAGATTTACAAGCCCAAGAGCTCTCAAAATGCCAGTCTCCCAGATAATCTTGTGGACATAAGAAGGCCCTTTTTTCCTACCCTAAAAAACTGATTGCTCCTTTCCCCAGGGAAGGAGTCACAGAATCCTAAGAATGAATGTGCCCTAACTTGCCCCAGTGTGCCCAGGCCTTAGGCATTTCCTGACTCTGCCCTCCCGCCCCCACCCTGTGCTCCTAGGGGGCCTTTCCTACCTCCATCATCCTATCCTCTGCTCCCAGGGCTCTTGACTCATTTCATCTACCTAGTACCCCTGTCACAGGCATCTTTCTCCCCATTTCATGAATTGGGACACTGAGGCCCAGAGAGGGTAAGTGCCTCGTGCTTGGTTGCAGTGGGTCAGCAGCAGAACAGAGCTGGGGCACAGACTCAGGTTAGGTCTCTTCACTTCTAGTCTGGGGTTCTCTCCACTGCCCTAGGGGGCCCTTATTTCCTTCCCAGACCCATTCCCAAGGTTCTCTATCCTCTCTCCTGAGATTGAACACATACTTTTTTTTTTTAAATACATTTTTATTTATTTATGATAGTCACACACAGAGATAGAGAGAGGCAGAGACATAGGCAGAGGAAGAAGCAGGCTCCATGCACCGGGAGCCCGACGTGGGATTTGATCCCGGGTCTCCAGGATCGCGCCCTGGGCCAAAGGCAGGTGCCAAACCGCTGCGCCACCCAGGGATCCCGAACACATACTTATTCATGCAAGTAAGACTGAAATATTTTTAATGCCCAGAGAGGATTGTGAAGCCATTTCCCTCCAAGCTGGTCCCAGGGACCATCCCTGGGTCCTATGCAGATCCCATACCACCAGAATTCCTTTTCTGTTTCCCAATGGGAGATTCCTTCCCCCCTCTCCCCATTTAGTTTTTGAGGCTTCTGAACCAATGATCGAGAGGTCCAGCTGGGGGTAAGGGGTTCTCGGACCAGGGTATAGTTTGTATAAAGTGAAATGGGGAAAATGGGCCAGTGGTGATGGTGTTTGGGTGGAACAAGAGATACTTAAGAGATTGGGTGTGTCTAAAACAAGGCAGTCTCCTCCCAGGGAGTAGGGACCTGGTTGTGGGAGAGAGTCAGGGAAAGGAAGTCACATACTAGCCAGAAAAAGTCCCCCATGGCTGAGAGGAAGTAGCCAATGAGAGGAGGAATCTTGCCACAGCAGTATAAATAATCACAGGGTTTCCGGAAGCTCTGCTCTGTTCCAGAACTTAGAAGAGCAGTTCCTCACGCCAAAGCCCTGTGAACTGCAGGGAGGACTAGGGTGATGGCTGGAGCTGGGATTTCTCATACTTAACTCCACCAATAATTATAGCAGCCTATGTATTTGGCATTTCCTATGTGCCATACCTCATGCCAAACACTTTCTTCATGTTCAACCATTTCATTCTCTTGGCAGTTCTAACACAACAGGCAAGATTATTCCCATTTCACAGATGAGAAATTTGAGACTCAGGAAACTTAAATATGTTGCCCAAGATCAAACATGACTGGTTGGTGGAGCTGTAATTAGAATCCCTGGCCAGTCTGATGTCAGCATGTATTTCTCAGTGATAGTGCTTTAATGGCACTATGTTCTCTATCTAAGAGTCTGGAAGCTTCTGAAATTTTTCAGAGGCACATGCCATGATCTCAGGAAAAGGACGTACCATTAACGGAGAAATCAAATGTTTGTTTTCCTCTTCTGTCCAACCCTCTTCTACCTCCACCCCATCAGGGGCCTTGAGAGAAGATGCTGATGTCTGGGAGCCACAGCCTCTGCCTTATTCATCATTACATACCAGATTCCAGACCAAATCCCAACCCTGGCTCAGTCTCCAGGATTCTCCTGCACAGAGTTGCCAGATAGGGTTTACTGTGCTTATAAGAGTTATGAGGTCAGCCCTCCCTCCTTCTCCCCACCCCTCAGGCACCCGGGAATTGAGATAGGGCAGCTGTCTAGAGAATTGTGCTCCTTACTCAGCAGGTTTCTCATTGTGCCTTTTGGTTTGCACTTAGTAGCTAAGATGTCCGGTCTGAACTTAAAACATCAGTGCACTGGGCAGGGTGGGCCCTGAGTTGGTAGAGGCTGCACCCGTGGCTACATCTCAGAGTGACCTGGGACAGCTGCTGTGTGCCAGAACCTCTCTGTAGTCTACTCAGTGGGAGGGGTCCCCATCTGGTAGAGAATCTGGTAGATCCTATACTTATGTACCTCACTTTTTGTGTCTATACTGCTTGGAGAAAAAAAAAAGGCAGCTAATACTTATTTTGACCCAAGGCACTGTTCTAAATGGCATAGATGTGTTAATTTACATAATCCTTATAACAACCCAAAAAGGTGGGTATTATTTTATCCTCATTTTACAGATAAGAAAATGGAGGCTTAGAGGTTAAGTAATTTGTCCAGGGTCACACAGGTAGGAAATAGCAGAACCAGGATTTGACTTTATTCAGTCTGGTACCAGAACTTATTTGCTTCACATAATATATTACACATTATACTGCCATCCTCCATACATCTGAGCATCTTGGCTTGGTCTCAAGGCCTCTCTCATTGTATCATTTCTCTCTTTCTCTCTCTCTGTCTTCATGGGATTGCAGGATGGTGTCAGGTTGAGAGAACAGGAGCTGGTTTCCGTCCATGTGTTTCCATTCTTTCTCCCAGTGGGTAGAGTCCTCCCTAACCATGAGTGTCCCTTTAATCTGTCCATAGGTCACTGCATCCGGAGGGTCCCAGAAGGGGAAGGAGGCGTTGCCTCCACTGTAGCAGCTGCACCCACGATGCAGAGCATCAAGTGTGTGGTGGTGGGCGATGGGGCTGTGGGCAAGACGTGCCTGCTCATCTGCTACACAACTAATGCCTTCCCCAAGGAATACATCCCCACGGTGTTCGACAATTACAGTGCCCAGAGCGCAGTTGATGGGCGTACGGTGAACCTGAACCTGTGGGACACAGCGGGCCAGGAGGAGTACGACCGACTCCGCACACTCTCCTACCCTCAGACCAACGTCTTTGTCATCTGTTTCTCCATTGCCAGTCCGCCCTCCTACGAGAATGTGCGGCACAAGTGGCATCCAGAGGTGTGCCACCACTGCCCTGATGTGCCCATCCTCCTAGTGGGCACCAAGAAGGACCTGAGAGCCCAGCCTGACACCCTACGGCGCCTTAAGGAGCAGGGCCAGGCACCTATCACACCGCAGCAGGGCCAGGCCCTGGCCAAGCAGATCCATGCTGTGCGCTACCTCGAGTGCTCAGCCCTGCAGCAGGACGGCGTCAAGGAAGTGTTTGCTGAGGCTGTCCGGGCTGTGCTCAACCCCACGCCCATCAAGCGTGGGCGGTCCTGTGTCCTCTTGTGACCCTGGCACTCAGCTTGGAGGCTGCCCCTATCCCCCCACCAGTTGTGCCTTGGCGCCTTGTCTGCCCCCAGCTGTGCCTTAAGGACTAATTCTGGCACCCCTTGCCAGGGGGCTCCCTGAATGCCCTTTTCTCTGAATGCCTAATTCTCCCTACTGAAGCCCACAGGGAAGGGGGCTTTGGGCCCTGCCCAACTCTGCTTGGGAGTACCAGGTATCCCTGAGAGCTCACCCAGGCCGAGAGTGGATGACCCCTCTCCAAGAAGCCAACCGAAGTGCCCCTCCCCCATTTCCCCTACTGATCCAGCTTTCCACACAGATGTTGCTGCCTATTGTGGTGCCTTCTTTCAGGTTAGGAGCTCTCAGCTGTCCCTGACTTCTCCCTCGCTGCTCTTTGAATTGCTCCTCCCTCAAGATGCTCTCCCCCTTCCTTCCAAAGGAGCCACAGAATCCTGAGAAGATGAATGTGCCCTAACCTACCCCCATGTGCCCAGGCCTTATGCATTCGCTGACTGACTCAGCCCCCACCCCCTTCCCCAGGCTCCTGGGGGCCTTTCCTACCCCCATCAGCATCAATAAAACCTCCTGTCTCCAGTGGCCCTGGCTCCTCCCTGTGTGCTAGGCATTGGGGGTTGGGCAGGGGATGGGCATGGGCTAGGGCTCCCCAGAGACTGGGAGCCTTTTGTTTCCTGTAAAAGGGGACAGGAGACAATAGGCTTCATTGTGGTCCCCCCACCCCCCAATTTCCCTAACAAAGCTCTGGGCTCCCTTGGAGGGGCCAGTCTTGTGCTGGGCCCCAACCACAGATTCTGTAGTTGACTAGGATACAAAGTCTAAAAATCTCTGATCTAAGGCTCAGAAAGGAAGAGGTTGAGAGCCACCAGCCTGCAGGCAGGTGCTCACAGTCATGCATTTGAGAGCTGTTTGCTTACAGGTCTTTACTGACAGAGACTGGAAAAGCCTGTGCCTCAAACCAAGACTTCCAGTTACCCCAGCTACCAAGCCTAGAGTCATTACAGAGATAGCCCAGTCACTCCTACTCACTGAAATTGGGGCTTAGACCAGCCTTAAGGAGACTCCAGGCCTAAGGTAGGAAGCCACTTGGAACCACACCCTGCCATGGACTTACTCCCTCCATCCTGGAGCCTGTCTCTCACCTCAGTTCCATTAAACAAAGACAAGCAGGCCTAGCCCAGGCTTTTGGCAAAAAAGAAAAAAAAATTTATTTTCCTTCAAAATAAAATGTACAACCAGAAGAGATCAGGGCATGGGGCAGTAGGAGTAGAGGGGGATACCAGAGAGCCCATTTGGGGGCAGGAATCTGCCTCTGACCCCACTCCACACCTTTGCCAAGAAGAAAGAGTTTGTAAGCCAGATATTTCAGAAGGGAAGGAAAAGAGGTGCTGCACCAGTGCTTTTCCTGGAGCAAGTCACCCTTCAGGTACAGAGCACCACCTCCATAAGGCAGTGTCAGAACCGCAGACTGGCCGAGCCCTTAAAAATCATACAGCCCCCCCCACCCCAAAAAAATCATACAGCCTTCCAACCCTCCATTACCCACATGGACACACTGAGGCTCAGGCAGGGAAAGGTACATGCTAAATTGGAGGTGAGCTCAGGCCTAGAACACCTGAGCAAACCTGGCAGGGGACTGTGGCCTTAGGTATGCCTGGGTGTGTACAGGAGAGGACTAGACACATCAGTTAAGTGAATGACCCTGTGGAGAGAAAAGGCTGTGGTTTTCAGGTAGCAGCCACTGCTAAGTGGTCCCCGACCTCAGCAAGAAGGTGGCTATGTAAAGACCAAGAACCGATGGTGGTTATGAACCTCAGGACTTTTTTTAGCACCAGATGGTGGAGCTCTCCTGCCAGCTCAGCTTCTTGGGGCTTCTCAGATAAGGGTGACGCTGCTGCTTGAAGGTTCCTGTGCCTTCAATTGGGGTGAGGGAAAGGAGCAGGGCTGTCCGAAGCCCTGTCCTGTGCCTTCCTCCTTTCTTCCCGCCCCTCCCCCAGCTTCAGCAGGACCCACAGAGGACACGGGGTGGGGAAGGCCAGAGTAGTTTCTTGTTTCTAGTTTCTGGGCAGTGGACTGCCTCTTTCCTAGCAGGAGAGAAACGGTTTAGAATCGCTTTTCCTCAGGCTGGGAGGTAATGAGCAGTTCCTTGTTTCCGAAGTCCCACCAGGCCGTCATGTGGAATGCCATGTTGGTTAGGACAACAGTATACTCCAGGATGGCAAAAATGGTGTACACTGTTGTGAGGACACAAAAACAGGGCATGGTGAGCCTTCTGCCCCCACCCCATCCTCCCGGGGCCTCCTAAGAAGTCCCCACCACCACATCTCTATACAGGGGACACGATGGCAGCCAGCCCCCAAGACCACTGCCATATCGCACACTACAGAAAACACAACTGTCCCATAGCCACTGTGACAACCTATGGATCCCAGCCTGGCCTCACCTCCAGCCTCACAATACATGTTGTGCCGAAAGTAGACAGCCAGCGCCGTGAAGAAGGAGATGAAGTTGATGATGAAAAGCCGCTGTTTCCAGTTGTAGGACTTGCGGTCCTAGGGGAATGGGCTATTTGATCACTCTGTAGCCTGTTGGATGTGTGTGGGCAGCCTCCCCTCTTGGCCTCAATTCCTAAGGGCTGTGTCTTAGCTCCCTTGGTTATAGAAGGGGATACAGGCAAGGGCAGCAGAAATGATGGGCATGTTCATATCCCTCCCTGCATTTGGGAGTATAATGAGGCCAAGGAGCAGTGGTGTCTCTGCCCCTCCCACTTTAGCAGGATGGAATATAAAAGTTACTTGGAGCCACCCACCCACCTGACACCTCCACATACTGTGGAGAGAAGAAAGGTGTGGGGGACGTAGAGGGCACTGGAGTTATTATAGACCACAGACCCCTGACACCATTCCTAACCCACAGCAGGGTGAGTGCTCTCCCACATTCTATCCCCACTTGGAGCCTCCATCTCTTCTATTGTCCGTCTTCCATCCTACCCGAACACAGCCCTCGATTCTGACCAATTGATCACCCTCCACTTGTCCCCAAGTCCAAGTCCCAGGCCCAGCCCGGATTCCCGTTAGAACTCTGGTTCCCACCTCATCATTACCCACATCCCGAGGATGGGTGTCCTTGACTTTCCTCTGGGCCGCTTGGAGCCCCACTAGGGGTAGACCGTACCTCCTGACTTACTGTGTGCTTCTTGGTCAGCCTCCAGAGAATACAGGTGAGGAGCATGTGACCGAGGGATGAGGCAATGAACACGATGAAAGCATTTTCGTGGATGGCTGGAGGGAGAGAGGGGGCATTGGGAGCATGCACTTCAGGGAGCATCCGAACCCCTCCGTCTGAAGGTCCAAGCGAGGGAGGGTGTGGGGGTGGCCCTCCCCAACCCTTCCCTGCTCCTCCTTCCCTCATCTGGGCACCCACTGAAGTCCTCGGAAGAGGAGACGTAGGTGAGCACTAGCAGCGCAAGGTTCTCCACGACGTTGAGGCCGAAGTTGAGGCGGCAAAGTGGGCGGTAGCCAGGACACGGGGATGCGCAGCTGAGGTAGTGGTTCCAGTAGGCGAAGGCCACCAAGAAGCGGGGCGCCGAGTGCAGGCCGATGCAGAAGCGCCACACGTAGCGCTGGGGCACCTCCCCACCGATGGCCGAGCTCACCGAAGGCAGGTAATTGGGCACCTAGAGAGTTGTGACCCGTCTGGTGGCAGGCCTCCACTGGCCCCACCCACTCCATCTGCCAGAAATCACCCTGGCTCTCCTAAGGCTCTGCTCCAGCCCCTTCCACTCTAGGAAGGCCTCCTTGGGGCACTCCCCAGAGCTCTCCTGGGAGACGTCCCCTTCCAGGTCCCAGCCCCCAGGTAGCCTGATGGAAACTATACATGGCTGGGATGTCCGGGTGGCATGATACTGGAGTCCCAGGATCAAGTCCTAGGGATTGGAATCCCTGCGTGGAGTCTGTTTCTCTCTCTGACTCTATCTGTGTCTCTCATGAATAAATAAATAAAATCTTAAAAAAAAAAAAAAAGAAAAGAAACTATACATGGCTGTGTGAAGCTGTAGACAGATTCGGATGCTCTCTGAGCCCGTAGCACAGAGATGCGCCTTTGGTAAGGCCTTGTGGGGGTCCGTGAGCCCAGGACCTTAGATACAGTCCTGAGGACAGGGATGAGTCACAGACCACCTGAGCTTCCTTGGGACAGTGCTGGATTCACTCGACAGCTAAGCTGTTCTTCCAACTGCTCCCAGTTCCACTTATTCTTCTGGGTAGGTGTGCCAAGGTGGTAGAGGGTCCTGTGAGATCTTGG
This sequence comes from Canis lupus baileyi, assembly GCF_048164855.1. Taxonomy (NCBI): domain Eukaryota; kingdom Metazoa; phylum Chordata; class Mammalia; order Carnivora; family Canidae; genus Canis; species Canis lupus. Next base: position 25,354,062 of record NC_132860.1, read on the forward strand.
GAGAGCTGGGTCAGAAGGGTACCCCCACCCTGATTATGCTTAAGAAAGTGGGTGCTCTTAACCTGGGATAGTCTAAGAAAATGACCCTACTCTTAGGCATCTCTCTCATTCATCTTTCTCAAAGCCTGGAATTCCTCATTCCTTAAGGAATTGGAGTACTATTCTTTAAAGTTGAGGAAGAGGGTGCCTGGATGGCTCAGTGGTTGAGTGTCTGCCTTCGGCTCAGGTCATGATCCCAGGGTCCTGGGATCGAGTCCTGCATGGGGCTCCCCATGGGGAGCCTGCTTCTCCCTCTGCCTCTCTCTGTGTGTCTTGAATGAATGAATGAATGAATGAATGAATGAATAAATAAATAAATAAATAAATAAATAAATAAATAAATAAATAAATAAATAAAGTAGAGGAAGGATGGGCACCTGGGTGGCTCAGTGGTTGAGTGTCTGCCTTTGCTTTGGCTCAGGTCATGATCCCAGGGTCCTGGGATCGAGTCCTGCATCAGGCTCCCTGTAGGGAGCCTGCTTCTCCCTCTGTCTATGTCTCTGCCTCTCTCTCTCTGTCTCATGAATGAATAAATAAAATCTTTTTAAAATTTTTTTAAAGTTGAGGAAGGAGGAAGAGGCACATGTGAGAACTGGTGTGTTGCGTGACAGGGTGAGAGGATGAGGGATGAATGAACAACAGTGTAGATGGAGACAGGACAGCCAGGGATAGGAGGATGACCTCTCAGACTCCAGGGCCTATCTTTAATATGCATGTAACTCACCAGGGCTTGTGTGAGAATGTAGCCAGTCTGGAATATGAGGATCTGCATTTCCAAAGGATTCCAGGACTGGAAGCTATCAGTTTGCTGCGCACACTTTCTGTGGACTTTTTTAGACTTTCAAGAAGACCCAGAGCAGTGCCAGAGCCCAGCGACACAGCGAGTGAATGACCCTGCTGTGACTATAGCAGGGCCAGTCTTCAGAGATGGAGTTCTAAGAGGTCCCTTTCTTTCTCTAAATGGGGATGTTGACTGGGTCTCCATCAAGGCGGGGCAGGTAGCAATGATGGAGGTAGCTCATGGAGCAGGGTTCGGCCTGGGGGAACACCTGCCAGGGGCTTTGAAGCCTTCACAGGAAAGGAAACAGATTCCCCTCAGCACTCTCAGAGGCAGCTTGGGGACAGGGTGCTGTTCTCAAGGCTAAAGCTTGAGATAATAACATAGCCTGAGACCAGGCTCAGATACTCACTCTGAGTAAAGAGGCAGCATGGAGGCTTCAGAGCCACACAAATCCAGGTCTGCATCCCATCTCTGCCTTTATTAGATGAGTGACCTTGAGCAGGTCACTTCACCTCCCAGAGCTTCAACTTCCTCACTGGCAAAATAGGGATGCTACCACCTACCTTGCAAGATGGTTCCGAATATTAAATATAATGTCTGCAGAGCGTCTGCAATGTTTGGTACACAATGGCTACAAGTGATGGCTTTCAGAAGACCAATTTTTTTGCTGAAAAGCCTGCAAATAGCTGGTGAGCTATGTGGTTCTTGAACATGGCAAGACTGCACATGAGCTAGCGGTGGAAATCCTATCTTCGCCAGAGATTTCTGAGATCTCCAAGTCTCCTCACTTTTCAGCCCCTCTGAGTAGGTCCCGTGAGTAAGGTCAGTAGGGGTGTTGCCTTTACTTCCTAGAATATTCATTCTGAAAACTCCTGCCCCAACCCCAGCAAGTGTAATGGGAGCAGAACCAACAGGAGCTTTTTTTTTTTTTTTTTTTTTTTTTTTTAGCATGAGCTTCTAAAGCTTGGCTGGGAGGGCCTAGAACCCTAACTGGGAAACAGGTAAAGGGTAGAGATGGCAAAGAGCTGGGGGACATCTCAGGAGGAAGGGAGGGCCCTCTGGCTACTCATGCCATCCTCAGAAGTTGCTCTCAGATTAGGGGTTGAGGTAGGATGCTGAGAGCAGGCATTTCTTCTTTCTCTCTTTCACACACACACAATCAGGTATAGATATTCATATCTGTCACCCTATCCCCCACACACAAGTTCCCCACTCACCAATTATGCTAGCAACATCAGGAGCTATCAGAGACCAGGTCCCCAGTTCACTCTAAGTCTCCCCGTGAGCTCAGAACTTAAGGTACTGAGATGGGAACATAACCCCTTTCCCCAAGAACAGAAACCCTTCCACTGGCATGGAAGATGTGGCTCAGTGGATCTATGGCAGGTCAGTAGATAAGAAATTAACATAGTATAAAGGGTGAGAGTCCAAAAAATTCCTTATTATAACACCTCAGATTTCACCATTAGAGATTCATTCATTTGATAAAGTCCCCTGAAGTTATGGATGATTTTTCTATCTACTGCCCCCATCCCTTGCCAACTGGACACAACCTCTTATCCCTATCAATTCAACCAGTTACCCTTCTCTGGACTCCATCCCCACCTCGCCATCCTCATAATCCCCATGTTAGTTCTGGTCTCTCCAGTAGCATGAATTATTATTACACTAGCCTCCTCACTGATCTCCCTATTCTTGCCACCTACCCTTAAATCTGTTCTCCACTCAGGAGCCAGAATGGTCTTCTAAAGCATAAATCCGATTACGTCCCTCCCCTGCTTAAAATCATTCTAAAGCTCACCACTGCCCTCTGGATAAAATCATTAGTCATCAGCCTGGCATTCGCAAAATTCTTCTTTACCTGAATAGCTGCAATGCCCCCTGCTTCAGGAAGGAAGTCTTCCCCACATCCAGGCTAGATGAAGTGCTTCCTTTGGGCCCCCTGATCCCTATGCTCCCCTTTATCAGAGCAGGAGTCCCATCTCACTGGGCCTGGGACTGTCTCTTGCAGGATGAGAGGCTAAGAGCAAGTCCATATTCAGTTCCAGGCCCCTGACAGAACCTCTGGCCCCGAGCCCTTGGGAAAGGCCTGGTGGACTGCTCCTAGAGGCAAGAAGTCCATGTAGCTTTCTAACCAGCAGAGCCCTGAGTGGACACAGGTTGTAGGACCTGAGGCTGCCAGAGGGAGAAACCACACTAGAAGATTCCAGGGTACCTACCACCACCTCTGACTTCTCCTGGCTCCAGGCCCCATCTGACTTCTCAGTCCTGGCTTCCTTCCCAGTCTGGTTTTTCATCAGTCTCCTCTTCCCTCTCATGACCTCTCTTGCCTATTTCCCTCCCTTCTCTTTCCCTCTTCCATCTAATCCCTGGGACTCTGTGATCTTCTACTCTCAGAGCACCAAGAATCCACTCTTACTCTGTCCCTGCTCATAAATTCCTCCTGCCATCCCTTTAGATCCCCTTCCCCTCTCTCTGAGCCTCCCCCTTTTCTCCCACTCTCTGATTCCAATCTTACCGCCATCTCCCAACCTGGCCCTGACCCAGGAGCGGGGGAGCTTGGCACTCACCCCACAGTCAGTGGCCACCGTGTACTCAAAGTGGAACACCAGGGACCAGATGATGCAGAAGAAGAAGCCGAACATGGGGAAAGTGATGACCCACCAGATCATGGCCGTGAAGCGGAGCCGGAACACAGGTCCATCCGGGTCCAAGGGCTGTGAGGCCGCAGAGAACATCCTGTAGGGAGTGGTGCCCAAGCAGGGCGAGGGACAGGACTTGGGGCCTAGTGGGACACCTGGCCCTTAGGAAGTGGGACCTTTCCCAGAGCTGGCTCCTCTGGGTATTGGGAAGAGCCAGAGTAGAAAGAGCAGAAGGGGAAAAGGAAAGCAGTGCAGAAAATAAGGAGATGCAGAGAGAGATGGGGCGGGAGCTGCTGAGTCAGGCAGGGTCAGCTCTTAGGAACCCTTTTGGCCCAATGGTCATGTAGGTCCACCTCCTGAAGAGTCTGGAGATGAGAGGTTCCCAGTGGCCTGAACCAGGCAGTTCTGATGGGCCACCTCATTCTCAAGACTCTCATACCCACTCAGAAGGGTCAGAGGTAGAAAGGTTATTATTTTTGTTCCATACAAGAGGAGAGCTATGCCAGGATCAAACATTAGGACTAAGGCCTCAGCCACCTGACAGCCTAAAGCTCCCAAGTCAAGGCTTTCTTCAGGCCAAATAACCTAGACAAAGGACCCTTGGCTCAGACTGGCCCAAGCCCTCCCACTGACCCTGTCTGACCACATTCCTGCTCTTCACCCAAGTTCAACTAGGAACAGTGGGAGTGCCCAGAACCTATTTCTCTGGGGCCACATGCTGCCAACCAGCACACCCCCAGGCTTAGAATGATCCAAGCCTCAGGCCAGCAGCACTGTCATCTCAAGATACCAGGGTCCCTACAGAAGCCCAGACTTCTACCTCCTTCCTCTCTCAAAAGACTGTCACCCAATCCAAAGTTTATAGGAATCTGAGAGTCACAGGAAACTTCTCCACTCATCTTGAGCCTGTATGCTGGGTTGGATCCAGCAAGGACAAACTCAGACCAAGGGAGCTGAGCTTCTTCCACTAGGCAGAGAACTCCCTCCTCTCACCCCCCACTGCCCCAACCACCATGACTTGCAAGCAGGGTTCCCTTCTGGGGGACAGACAGAAATGGCTTTGTGTTAAAAGGCCTAGGATCAAACCTCCCTTGGGACTCATGCCTCCCTCCGTTAAGGGATCCCCAGTCCACTACTCCAGCTCAGCATCAGAAAAATGGGGCAGGGGCACGCACTGGGCAACACTCACACTGGGTGCTGATGGATCCGGGGCTTGGCTTGAGGGCTCTAGCCAGACTGAGACTATCCTAGGACTGGAGGGTCCCACCCCTAGCTCCCCAGAGCCTGCCCTCCCGCCCACAGAGACCAGATCTCCACGCCTGCCCAAGCACACAGCCCTCCCAAGGCCAACAAGGCCATATCATAATTCCTGGAACACTCTGCAAAGATAAGAGTGATAGTGGCTAAGGTCAGCCTACAGTAGCTTCTTTGCCAAGGATGGGTGTAGGTACCTTTCTGAGTGCTGTGTCCTGGGATACGGGCAGGTCTCTGGGAAGGGGAAGGGAGAAAGCAGAATAGGATTTCACCCCTTTTTGTTGGAGCAGGATTATGTCTGTTGGGCCTAACTGAAGAGCTAGTTAATCTTGGATAATAGATTCAAGACCCAAAAGAGCTCTAGGGGCACCTGGGTGGCTCAGTCGGTTGAGTATCCACCTCTGACTCAGGTCATGATCCTGGGGTCCTGAGATTGAGTCCCACATTGGGCTACCCTGCACTGTGGGAAGTCTGCTGCTCCCTCTGCTTATGCTCTCTCTCTCTGTCAAATAAATAAATAAAACCTTTAAAAAACAAAGCATATCTAGATGGGACTGAATATGAGGTTATCAGTGTCCAGCCTGCTGTGCAGAAACAGCTAACATCAGTTCAAGATACCTTAACAGGGGTCTAACAGCCAGTAATAGGAATGCAACAGTACTGCTGTTGACCGTACTGCCCAGGCCATATGAAGTCCTATGCCCAGATCAGGGCCTCATATGGAGGAAACAGTGACCAACTGGGCCAAAACTAGGGGCGCATGTCCTGTGAGGGTTGTCTAAAAGAACTGGAGTTATGCTACCCAATAAGAGTAAACTCAGGGACCCCCCATCACAGCTGTCCCATCTCTGCAGGACTGGCGTAACGTCAGGAGGAGAAAGCAGCTCTTAGGGTCCCGAAGCAGACCCAGTGCAAAACCAGGGATTCACCTGAAAGAGAATGTATCCTCACTACAAGAGTCTGCCAATTGTTAGTTACTCTGCCTCCTTGGAATAGGCTGCCTGGAGAGGAAGGAAGCTCCCCATCACTAGGGATATGCAAGCAAAGGCAAAGTCATCTAATTATAGATGCATTAGACTAAGGTTATTTCTTTTATTCCTAGGGTTGGCAATTCCTGGAATACTCTAGGTGAGAAATTCAGAACATACATCCACCTGGATTGTCCCTAGGTGGCTCCAACATAGTAGTCCCAGAGAGTGGGGACAAATCACCCCCTGGGTCACTAAGCTCAGTCCTGGCCCAGAGTGGCCAGGTACCTGTGCCCCTATGCCCATGCCTTAGCTCTCCAACTAGTATGCCAAGAATGGGTTATACATATATCAGGTATGCTGGGTTATTGATCCCATTAGCCCTTAGGAGCCAGCCATGAGAGGCAGAGCAAATAGCTTACTCCACTTAACTCCATATACCGTACAAATATTATAATTTTCTGGATGGACTATGACAACACGGCACCAGGTACCAGGTACCAATTCCCGAGGCATTGGCGGGGGGGGGGGGCGGGAGGGGGTCCTATTTATTTACTCAACAAATTCTGATTCAGATGTAATGCCCACTTTGAAGAAGCTCCTGGTCTGGTGGGGAACAAGACACAAATATGATTTGATAGAGCTGTATGAAAAATAGGGAACTCTCAGAGGAGGGAGTGATTAAGTCTGCCCCCAAGGAGGCTAGGGAAGGCTTTTCAAAGGAAGAGACACTTGAGAAGAGTTTTGCAAGATACAAAGGAGTTGATGGGTGAGAGGAACATCTGAGGCATTAGCTAAGGTGAAAACTAGGTTGGGAAAAGCCATTGGTTGGACCCTTTCTGATCCTTCCCGACCCCCCGCCCCGCCCCTCCATCATCTGGTCACCCCTTTTCCTTCCAGTTCTGTTCTTTCTGATAGCTCCCAGCCCGGGGTCTCATCAGACTGGCCACCCACAGCTCAAGGCCAATATCTATCCATTGACAAATCAAGGAGAGGAAAAACTTCAAGTCCTATGAACAAAAGAGGTAGGCCCCATTCCACACCACCAGCCAGACCCCAGTCCTAGTCATAGCCCTATTTTTGGAGCAGATGCTTTTTATAGGAAGGCGGGAAGTTGAGCTGAGTGAGGGCCTTCATAGCTCTCTCTGATGCTACTCCAAGGGTCTATGTCCAGGCCCTGCCTCCTTTCCACCTAGAGCCCCTAAGCTCTTCCTCTCCTCCCTACCTTCCAACCTGACAAACTCCTCTTCCTCCTCTCCCTTCTGCTTCTTGCCCTTCACATTTCCCAAACCACCTGCCTATTCTTCCTCTGTCTAGCTCTACACTAGCCCTGAGAAGGAGGATGGGAATTATCAACTCCATTTTAGACATGAGGAAGCTGAGGCTCAGCCTCTGTGTCTCAGGTAATTCAGAGTCAGTGGATGAACTAGGCATGTAACAGAGGTCAACACAGGTCTCACTCTCTTTACTCTGATATATTACAGAGAAAACTCACATTTTTCTCCTGTCAAAAAACTCATTCCATATTCCCGTCTAGAGGGTACATGGCTACCTATGGGAATGTAGCTCATATACACATATGGAATACATACACACACACATCATCAGGCCTTCCTCCAGACACGCACAGATACGGTCTCTCCCACACACATACAGTCATGTCCTTCACAGCCACACACACGCATACATAATCACAATCCCACAGACACAGGCACAGCCCACAGTGCCATACTGAGAGGCTCCAGCACCCTCAACCTCAGGCCTGTTCTCTCTCTATCCCTCACAAAACCCTGGGGCTCCTGAATCTGCCCCTCTATGAAAGTAAAGATTGGGTTCTGGGGCTGCCCAACTTCAGGCACACTAGGCTCTAGTGACCTTCATTAAAAGTGGCAGAAGGCCAATTCTTGAGACCCCGATTTGCAGGCACCCTAACCCCCAGCAGCCCAATTTGATTGATGGATCCCACTGGAGAGCTCACTAATCCTGTTAAAATAGAACCAGGATCCAGGCAGCCTGGGTGGCTCAGCGGTTTATTTTATTTTATTTATTTATTTATTTATTTATTTATTTACTTACTTACTTACTTACTTACTTACTTACTTACTTATTTATTTATTTTTTGGCTCAGCGGTTTAGTGCCGTCTTCAGCCCAGGGTGTGATCCTGGAGACCCGGGATCAAGTCCCAAGTCAGGCTCCCTGCATGGAGCCTGTTCTCCATCTGCCTGTGTCTCTGCCTCTTTCTCTCTCTCTCTCTGTGTTTCTCATGAACAAATAAATAAAATCTTAAAAAAAAAAAATAGAACCAGGATCCAAAAAGATCCAACTGGGCCTGAATATGAGATACCATTTCCCGACCCCACTTGGCAAGCCCTACCCCACAGTGTGTGGCCGTAGTCTCCTTGAAGTGGAAGAGCAGGGACCAGAGGATGCAGAAGAGGAAGGCGACAAGTGGACAGCAGACCGTGACCAGGGCCACCAGGGTGAAGCGGAGCCGGACCAGGGTCCCATCCCGGTCCAGTGGCAGTGGGACCTGGTACATCTTGTCACACCTGGGGATGAAGTAATGTGCTGTCAAGACCCAAGGCAGCAAGGCTGGGACTCAGTGGTGAAGCTGGCCCTTGTGCTCAGTCCTCAGCTTTGCTGTGCTATGGGTTGAAGAGTCTGAGAAGAAAGTCAGCTAGCCCCTAAGCTTGGACAGCCCCTGCCCTGAAGACTGACTGGAAATCCCAAGAGAACATTCATCCTCAATTTCAGAGTAAAGACAATAAACCCAATCTATGCTAAAACGAAACCTGAATATATTGGGAGAACTACTTCTCCCTTATAAGCTGGCTTTAGAGGCCTAGGACAGCAGGAGCTGGTTTAACTGGTCTTTCTGGTTTCAGGAACCTATCCTAAAGGCTCCCAGTGGACAGGATGGCTCATCTACACCCATAGGCCTTTGAGCCTCCAGGCTTCAGGGCCTCCCTTCAGCTCTCCCTGCTTCACTCACTGGCCCAGCATCTTCTGTACTTCCAGTCCCTTCCCAGGTTCTGTGTGCCTGCACCACAGTGCATGGCAGCAAGGACTCCATGGAAGCCTATAGAACTCTGACCCCCTGCCTGTCCCCGCCTCCTGCCTCACGTGCTCTGAGGGTGAAAGGCTTTGCAGAATCAGGCCTAGTGCTAGCCTAGGCTTGCTTTTTGCTGCAAAGAGCTGCCTTGTCAGCTTCTGGAGGCTTCCCAGTACCCATGGGGGCCTGTCCATCCCCCACCAGAGATGAAGTAAAGGCTCCTGAGGACTATGACCGCCCCCCGCCCCCCGCCCCGCCAGATGGGAATAGGAAAGTTAGGAACTATAATAACCAAGTATACACCAACAGTCCTAGCCCAGCCTCCCTTAGTGTATAGAAGGTGACATTGAGGCCAAGAGAAGAGTGGGAACCTACTCCGGGTTCTACAACAACTTGAAGGAAGACCCAGCAGTGGGGAGATGTAGGGCCCTGATGGTCACAAACTGCAGCTCTTGCCTTCTGTGACCCCTTCCTTGCTGACCCAGAGGTCTGGGCAGAAAGGTCAGGTTAGGTCAAATTAGGAGGGGAGAGTGAAGGGGTGTCTGTCCAGAAGAGAAAGAAAGGTAAATCAAATCCTATAGAGATGAGTCAGTGAGCCCTGTCCCCACTGCAGCAGAGAAACCAAGATGCAGAGAGAGAAGGTCCTTCCTCAAAGCCAGATGATGAGCCTGAGGGAAAGCCATCCTTGGAACTTGGGCTTCTAGCAGCCAAACTAGGGCTGGCTCCAGATTCATGAAGAACCTGCCCCTCTGGACTCAAAGGTCTCACCAGATCAAGCCCCAACTCTTCCTGGCCCCACCCTGACATTCCAGAACCAGGTGAATACGCCTCTGTGTTCTCCTCCATCTTCTCCTACCCACCTCTGCCAGGCCCGATTAGGCAGCCTGCCCCAGTTGCCCAAAGTCCTTCCTCCCTTCAGGAGCCAGGGATCTCCTAGGGTAGTTGGAAGTGACTCTGGTGACCGCCCAAATCAAACACATTTCTTGGATCATCCCCAAATGGACTAGAAGTCCCTACAGGCCTACAGGGGAGTAACTTCCCCACCCAGTCCAAACCCTGATTCTATACTTTTAGCAGCACTAGTCTCTTTCCTGAAGCCAGTGATTCTAGATCCTTCAGGAGCCACTGGGATGCCCAAACTGAAGGCCAGATCCTCAGTGAATTACTAGGCACTGCCCAAGGCAAGGGGGTGGATAAAGAGATTGGAGAAATGGTCTATTCCACAGCGTGGAGGTGTGCCTGGATTCTCTGTTAGCTGTGTGACCTTGGACAAGTCATCTAATCACTCTGGGCCTTTTTCCACAGCTGTGCAACATGAAGATCATGTGGTTCAGATGACCAATAGGGCCATTCCAACATGGCCATTTTATTCCTCCAGGCCTCAGGACAGGGAGCTCACTACCTGAAGGGCAGCTGTTCAGCCCCAATCAGCTCTTAACCTCTTCATAGGGACTACTTGCTGGACACTGCTTTCTTAGGAGTATCCCAACTTTATTTACAAAGGCCCCAGAGATCTTCTCAGCCTCCAGCAGGAATCCATACTTACCGGGTACCTTTTGAGTATGAGGCACCCTGATTAGCACTTGATACACTTGATATACATTATTTCTTTAATCCTCTCTATAATTCTACACAGGCCCCATAGCTTGTGTATTTCCATTTCACAGTAGAGGCAATTGAGGCTCGGGGAGGTTAAAAACACTTGCCCAAGGTCACAGGCTAGTAACTGGCAGAGGTGGGATTTGAAATTACTGTATGGGGTTCCAGGGCGCACCCGCCCCCCCTCCCACCCCCTACACACACCTCCATCCCTGGCAGCTAAAGAGAAACCAGAAAACTAGCAGTCCCTGCGAAGTGAAGAAGGGAGAGCTCCACCAATGCACACGCAGCACCATGTGGGGGAGCAGGGTTAGTTCAGAAGTCGGGACAGCAGCAGATTCTGGGTGAGCCCCAGCCAGCACCGTCAGAGCTTGGGGCTGGGCCGTGAGGAGGCCGGACCGCGTGGCGGAGCTCCCCCAAGCGGGGTTGCCCGGCAGTCCCGCTCACCCATCCCCATACTCACCCAGGCTGTGGCGGCGAGGAGGCCCCGCCAGCGCAGGCCGGGCGCTGGGGGAACCCGAGGGGAGCCCAGGCCCGGCCAGGGGCCAGCGGCGGGGGGCGGGCCGGTGCGGGAACGGCGGGGGCGGGGCCAGCGCGCTCGGGGAGGAAACTGCGCCCAGATCCTGCGTTGGCCCCTCCCCACCTCTGCGGACCTGGACCCTGGGCGCTCCCCCTCGATCCGGCGTCCCCCGGTGCCTGCTCGCCCAGCTCCAGCCCGCCCCACTAATTCCTGCTGCGTGGGGGCAGCCGGAAGAGCCCTGGACCCCTGGGTTGGACACGCGGGATGAGCCACCTTCCACCTTACCTCTCGGCTGCGTTCCATCACCTGTTGAAAGAGCGTAAGATTAATTCAACAGGGCCCCGAATTCTCTCATTTCCTAACCTCGGTCTCTCCAGCCCACGCCCCCAAGTCTAGCCGAGTTACCCGGCCTCGCCCTTCTGAAACATTACAACAGTTTTGCCCCGGCCTTAGCGCCCCTCCCGGTAACTCTGCTCTCCAGAGCCGATTCGGGCATTTCAGGAAAGGGAAGAGCACCTTTTGGGTAGAGAGATCAGGGAGGCCCATCCTCAAAACTCTGGGCCAGAGCTTGTTCCCGCCTTTGATCAGAAGAGGGCGCCCTGTCCTGTCCGACACAACAGTGCCCTGGGTCTCTCCCCACCCCGAAAGGGTTGATCCTTAGCCCCCAGCTGTCCCCTCCACCCCGACTGGCCCACACAGGAACTCGAGGAGGACTGTTGGGGTTGTCAGAACACCTGCAGGGGGTGAAGGATCTCCGAGTTAGACGTGGTTACCATCACATTTTCCTATTTAAATCCCCACAGTAGTAATTAGCACATTTTGAGCATTCTCTGTCTTCCAGGGACTTTTCTACTTCTTATACATTATCCCATTTAATCTTCCTTAACCCCATTAGGTAGATACTATTAATATCCCCATTTTACCGATAGGAAACAGAAAAGCTATGTTACCTATTCACACAGTTATAAATGTCAGAACCTGGATTGGGGTCTGGCACCTGAGGCCATTCTCTTAATCCCTATATGGTTGACCCTGGAACAACACGAGTTTGAACAGCGCAGGTCCACTTACACAGCACAATATTGTAAATGTATTTTCTCTTCCTTATGATTTTCTTTAAAAAATATATACAGGGCAGCCCCGGTGGCCCAGAGGTTTAGCGCCGCCTTCAGCCCAGGGCGTGATCCTGGAATCCTGGGATCGAGTTCCACGTCGGGCTCCCTGCTTCTCCCCGTGCCTGTGTCTCTGCCTCTCTCTCTCTCTAATTTTTTTTTAATTTAATTTATTTATGATAGACACACAGTGAGAGAGAGAGAAACCAAAGTACTACTATTAGTACTTTGTTAACCAAAGTACTACTATTTGTAGTTAAGTTCTATGGGAGTCAAAAGTTATACAAGGATTTTTTTTTAAGATTTTATTTATTCATTCATAATAGATCCAGAGAGAGGCAGAGACATAGGCAGAGGGAGAAGCAGGCTCCCCATGGGGAATTTGATGCCAGACTCCATCCCAGGACCCCAGAACCACAACTTGAACCAAAGGCAGACATTCACCCACTAAACTATCCAGAGACCCTGTGTACATGGATTTTTGACTGTGCCAGAGTTCAGCACCCTAACTCCTGTGTCGTTCAGGAGTCAAATGTATAATGTTAATCCACAAGGTAGCTATAATCACCACTTTGCAGGTGGGGATACAGAGGCTCCAATTTGATTAACTTGCCAGAGCTCTTTTTCATGCATCCATTCTTGTTCATTCACTGAGCCTAGACCCTGTCTGTGGCAGGCCCTAGCCGGGCAATGGTGGGGACCCAGAGATACCTCACTCCTGGGGGACCCATGTCTGGAGAGGTGATACCTTATTTTAAAAGCTACCTTTTTTTTTTTTTTTTTTTTTTACCTCGAACTCTCCTCCACTCTGTCCTTTAAGGTCCCAGGACAAATGAACATTTAGTAACACTTAACTGAAAGAAAACCTCCTTTTAGTTTCAAAAATTAGATGTAGGTTTCCTACCTTAGGGCTTTGTGTCATCTTCTTTTTCTAGCTCCAACCCACAGATGCCTACTCTTAGTCTTTATTCCCTATCTTGACAGTTTGTTCCTTTGGCTCTAAATACCATTCCCTGAGGCTGGGTCCCTTCTCTCTGCCTCTATACTACCCCAATGATATATTAATCTTGCCTTTAATTCTTTGGTGATTTGGGCAATTCACCATACTGTCCTGAATCTTGGTTTCTTCATCTGTATGATGGTTTTAGGAATATCCACAGCAGAGGGTTGCTGTGAGAATTAAATGAGGTAGGGGCACCCAGGTGGCTCAGCCACATTCTCCCTCTGCCTATGTCTTTGCCCTCTCTGTGTCTCTCATGAATAAATAAAATCTGGGGGGAAAAAAGGGGAGTTGAGCAAGCATCTAAGCCTCCAGTCTTGCCTTCGTTCAGTGGGCACTCAGTGTTTGCCAAAGGACATTTGCCCATTGTCTAAGTAGCTGCTGCTGTTGAAGCTTTTCTTTCTTTTCTTTTTTCTTTTCTTTTCTTTCTTTCTTTTCTTTTCTTTCTTTCTTTCTTTCTTTCTTTCTTTCTTTCTTTCTTTCTTTCTTTAAGATTTTATTTATTTATTCACGAGAGACACAGAAAGAGAGGCAGAGATATAGGCAGAGGGAGAAGGAGGCTCCCTGTGAGGAGCCCAATGTGGAACTCAATCCCGGGACTCCAGGATCACACCCTAAGTCAAAGGCAGACATTCAACTGCTGAGCCACCCAGGCATCCCCCCTGTTGAAGCCTTTCAATGTCTCCTGTCCTCCTGGTTTCGTTTGCCTGATGCCTGGACATACCCCAAAGAGGCCTGTGCCTGAAACAGCACCACCCGACTTTCCAGCTTTGGCCACAACTCCTGCTCCACTTCCCCTGCCCACACACACATCAGATACCTCAAGCCATTTATTTACAGGGATGTTCCAGCCCCCAGTAGCATGGGGATGGTGTAGAGGTAGGAAGCATAAGAAAAGTGAATGTGGGGGTGCAGTTGTCAAGGAAAGCTTCATGTGGATCTCCTTCACTGGCCTCCTTGCTCTACTAGCTCTTCATTTATAGGCACATTTGCTCTTCTTAAAACACAGATCTGATCATGTGCCTCCTTTGCTGCAAACTATTTAATAACTCCCTATGGCTTTTAGGATCAAGAGCAAATTCCTTAGTGGGGTATTCAACATCCTTCATAATCTGGTCATCCTCTACTCTGGCAAGCACATATCTCATAGTCCGGCTACACTTAATTCTTCATGAGCTTTGCTTAACTTCTTCCTCTCTCCCTTGGCGCCCTGATTTGCCCACCTCCCCGTTCCCCAGAAAGCATAAAAAGTCCATCACACCTTTATTAGGACTGACCAGTATAGTGAAATCATCTGTTACGTGTCTGTGTCCCCCACTCCGCCTGGGAGCTCATTTAAGGATGGAACCCTCACCCATTATATTTATTTCTGAATCTCTCAGCTTAGGCCAGGGCAGACATAGGAGCCCAGAAAATATTTATTGGGTTGATTGACTTGAACTGGGTATTGAAGGATAGGCAGGATTTAGATATATCATGAGGAGATTTAGGAATCGTAAGAAAAGTCTCCAAAGAAACACTGCCGTTGTAGGGGATAGAGGCACAATGAATATGGCCTGGGGTAGGTAAAGAAGCAGGGACACAGTGCTAATGACATCCAGTTTCAGGCCAAACTCTGCCCCTGTCTCCTGGGCCGCCTCAGGAAAGTCTTCCAAGGTTGAGGTGGAATTGTTTTGTTCTTCCTAGAGATCTTTCTCACGGCAGAGATCCTTCCTGGATGGCTTTAAACTACCCACACCAGGCTCTCCCATCTGTTCTAGGCCCATTCTGCCTCAAATTGTAATTAAATCTTCACTGTGTATTTTGTTCTTCGTTTTTCAACTTTCTTTGGCTCCCCTATCATTTCCAGGATGAGGTTCCAGTTTGCAACTCTGGATATACTGAGCTCTTTCCTGGTCCTACATCTTTGTTCTTTCTGTTCATCTGGCCTGAGATGCCTCTTTTCTTCCATCTCAGCAAACTGCACTTTGCCTATAAGGTATTAATGAATGTCACACTTAGCAATGCATGTGGTAACTTCTAGGGAGATGACTACAATAATATAAAAAGGAGAATTTAATTTCTAAACTGGTACAGGAGGAGAAACTAAGTAATGTAAAAGAATGTTAAGAAAACAGGGATTTACATGAAAACAAGCAGTTGAAAAGAGGGTTATCATCATCAGTTATTAGGGAAATGTTTACAAAAACCTCAATGAGGTGTAACTTTATAGCGCCTAAGATGGCTATAATAATAATAATAAAAGGAAAATAGCAAGTGTTGGCAAGGGTGTGGAAAAGTGTAACCCTCACCCACTGCTAGCAGTAATGTAAAAGAGTGCAGCCACTTTGGAAAACAGTCTGGTAGTTCCTCACATAATTAAACACACAGTTACGAAAGACCCCATAAATCCACTCCTAGGTATAAACACAGGAGAATTGAAAACATACATCCATAAAAAACTTGTACATCAATGTCCATAGCAGTATTATTCATAGTGGCCACAAGGTAGAAACTCAAATGTCATTCAACTTTTGACCGTATACATGAAATATGGCTTATCCACAAAATGGAATATTATTCTATCATAAAATGGAATGAAGTTCTGTTAGGTGCTACAACAGGGAAGAACCTTGAAAACATTATGTTAACTGAAATAATTCAGACACAAAGGCCACATATTGTATGATTCCATTTATAGGTGATGTCCAGATAGGCAAATCCATTGAGATAAAAAGTAGATTAGTAGTTGCCAGGGGCTGGGGTGAGGGAAGATGGGGAATGACTGCTAATGATCTGGGATTTCTTTTTGGGTAACGAAAATCTTTTGGAATTAGGTAGTAGTGATAGCTGCACAACTTTGTGAATATAATTGACCCTTGAACAACACAGGTGTTTTAAGGGGTGCTAACCCCCTATAGTCCAAAATCCAAGTAAAACTTTTGACTCCTCAAAACCATAGCTACTAAGAGCCTACTGTTGAGCAGAAACCTTACTGATAACATAAACAGTTGATGAACACATATTTTATATGTGCTATATATTACATATTGTATTCTTATAATAAAATAAGCTGGAGAAAAGAATATGTTCTTAAGGACATCATAAAGAAGAAAAAATACATTTACAGTGCTGTATTGTATTTATTGAAAAAAATTCTCTTACAAGTGAGCATACCCCAAGGGTGCCTGGATGGCTTAGTGGGTTGAGTGTCTAACTCTTGGTTTTGGCTCAGGTCATAATTTCGGGGTCATGAGTTGAAGTCCTATGTCAGGCTCCCTGATCAGCAGGGAGTCTACTCTAGATTCTCTTCCTCTCCTTCTGCTCCTCCCACTGCTCATGCTCGCTCTAATAAATAAATCTTTAAAAAATAAGTGAACCTGCCCAGTTAAAATCCATGTCATTCTAGGGTCAACTATATTAAATTCTCTGGAATCATATACTTTAAATGGGTAAATATTGGGACGCCTCACTGGCTCAGCAGTTTAGCGCCTGCCTTCAGCCCAGGGCATGATCCTGGAGTCCTGGTATTGAGTCCCACGTCGGGCTCCCTGCATGGAGCCTGCTTCTCCCTCTGCCTATGTCTCTGCCTCTCTCTCTCTCTCTGTGTCTCTCATGAATTAATAAATAAACTCTTTTAAAAAATGGGTGAATATTATATTATGTGAGTTATATCTCAATTTTTTAAAAATCTGGCAGGACTGAGACTCAAAAGAAAATGGAAGTTATTACTATTACAAAAGAACTAAAATTAAAAAAAAATAAAGGAAAGAAACAGAAATGGAACAGATTGGACAAATTAGAAAATGCTAGATAAAACCCTGAATATACCAGTAAATTCTTTAAATGCAATAGACTAAATGCTCTAGTTCAAAGTCAAATGTATTCACACAAGATTTATGAAAATCTAATTGTATGTTATTTATAAACATTATCCTTCCTTATCAAGTTGTAGGAAAAAGAGGAAGGAAATCAACCTTTACTAGGTACTTACTGTGTGTCAAACATGTGCCCAGTTCTTTGCAAATTCCCTTATTTGACCTTTACAACCACCTTACAACATGGGAATTTTTCTGCCCATTTTATAGATAAGGGAAGTGGGTCACAGAACAGTTAAATATTTGTGTGAGGTCTAAAAAGTAGCAAGACATACTTAGCTGTTTAACTCCAAATCTGACACTCTTTCCAATGTACCACTTAAGAAATCTAGACCATCACTCTGAAAGACAAAGTCTCTTGCTCTTCCCTGATTCTGTAGTCTTTATGAGTCCTGTCTCCTCCCTGAGGACCAATGTTTCAAAGCTGCATAGGGTGAGCTCTCACAGCATGTATGTGAGAGACTGGAGGGTTCCTAGCACAGAGCTGGACTTTCCTTTGTTTTGTCTCTCTTGGCCAGAGCAGAGTGTTGAGCTTTGGACATCTCTGGGATCCTGATGCCCAGGAGAGGGCTTGGTTCAGCAAACTTGTGAGCACGCACCAAATTCCTTTTCTTTAGAAGGGAAGAAGGAAGATGATGATAATCAAAAAGGCATTATGAGAATTAGGCAGAGTAAGAGTATATTGTCTACAAAGTCCTTTCTAGGGCAGAAGTACCCAGGAATGATGAACTTAATAACCATATGCCTACCACAGTAAGCATATGCAGAGAAGTCTTTCTGCATAGAAATCATCAGAAGGGATCCCTGGGTGGCACAGCGGTTTGGCACCTGCCTTTGGCCCAGGGCGCGATCCTGGAGACCCGGGATCGAATCCCACATTGGGCTCCCGGTGCATGGAGCCTGCTTCTCCCTCTGACTATGTCTCTGCCTCTCTCTCTCTCTCTCTGTGACTATCATAAATAAAAAAAAAAAAAAAGAAAAAGAAATCATCAGAATTATAGAACTTTTACCTTGTGGCACCCCTCATCCAATGCCTCTCCCTCCAGTCTTCCTGCAACTATGCACTATTTAATGATCCTAGCTTCTGTATACACACTAGTACTTTGGACTGAATGTATTTACTTACAACATACTTTTGAGCCCCATTTCTGTGTCAGAATCAGTGTCTTAGAATATTTAGAATGGAAATTTCTTGATATTTTATTTATTTATTCATTTTGAGAGAGTGTACACACATGCACATGAGCGGGGGAGGGTCGAGGGGGGCAGAGGAAGAGAGAATCTCAAGCAGGTTCAATGCTCAGTGTGGAGCCCTACACAGGACTCAATCTCATGACACTGAGATCATGACTTGAGCTGAAATCAAGAGTCAGATGCTTACCTGGCTGAGTTACCCAAATGCCTCAGGAATTCCTTGACATTTTTAAAGAATAGGAATAATTATTTTACAGACAAGAAAACAGGTTCAGGTGTTAAGAAATTTGCCCAAATTCACACAGGTAATAAATGGTTGGACTCAGATTTAAACCCAGGGTTCCCTGACTTAAAAGTCTCACACTTCTAAAAAAAAAAAAAAAAAGTCTCACACTTCTACTACTATTCTGCTTAAGACAATAATTCACTCATTCATGCATGAAACATTTAATGTGGACCTACACTGTAGGCCTGGCCTTAGGGATACCAGAATAGTTGTGTTTCAGGACTGAAGGATGAGAAATCAAAGTTTCAGTAGGTCTTTGAGGAAGGTACAGTAAACTATCCAGGGAGAACTAATGACTTTCTAATGTAGAACACAGGCAAGGGAGGGTGGAGGAAAGGAAGGGATGTTTGGATGCAGGAGTGGGGGGAAAGTGGCTGGAGTCAGATGTTTAAACTAGCTTTCCTATTTGAACATCTATATATTTATTTTTTCCTTCCTTTGAACACCAACTGAGCACCTACCAGATGTCTCCTATCCATTATCTTATTTCATCTTTACAACCATTCCGCTTCCTAACAAATTAGCCAATTTTTTCTAATTCCTTGCTACCATTGAACACTAAGAGGGATTTAAATTCATCTACTTTTGTGCAGAGCCCATTTCAGTCTTGTATTGATGTTCCAGGAGAAGGTGGTGGTGGAGAGTAGTCTGAATAGGTTTTGCTTTCTGAGCACAGTCCCTGCTATTCTGTGTCAGGACTCTCAGTTACTGGGTCTGGTTTCTAGAACATGCTCAACATTTCCCCTTGTAATACTTCTGTTTTGGACTAGGCCAGGGTGGGGAAGGGAAACCTTTATGAATAAAATGCCGCTGTGACCTTAAAGAGCCTGGGCACAGAAGACAGAAAAGTAAATAATAGGATACAAAGTGACAAAGCTGTAACAGAGGCCTGCCCAACCAAGCAGTAGCCCAACACTCTGAGACAGATCTGGGAATGTATCCCAGAGAAGGCGGGAACATTTGAACCAGGCCTTTAAGAATAAATAAGAGCTCCTAAAGTGCAGGTGGTTAAGAAGTTCCAAGAATACTCATTTGTAACATATCCTACCCTGAGCCATTCCCTTAGGGCATGCTCATAGCGTCTATTCTGGGGATTCAGAGAGGAAAAGGTTGTGACGGGGCCGGCATAGGTTGGGAAACCAGGAGGCCAGGTTTTGGGGCCTCAGAGCAGCTGCAGGCGAGCTATGCGGAGAGACAGACCTCCCAGGAGGGCCCTCCAGCTCCGCACGTGGTCTGGCCAGGAAGTACGGGCAGGACTACGGGGAAGCCTTCCCATCACCGCCCGCGGACTGGGGCAACGAAAGGGTAGAATAGTTACCATGCCATCCTGGAGCCTCCCCTCTGATTGGCCCGAGCTTCAGCAGCCTGTCTCGGCTCCAACGCGGGGGGCGGAGCCTCGGCATAGCGTCACCACCCTTCTCCCGCACCCCGCCCAGTGCACACCAACGCAGCCACTCACAAGCCCGCCTCGCGGGGGCCTTGTGTGACGTCACGACTCGCCCCAGCCAATCGCGGCAGAGGGGGCGGGACTCCCTGTCCCTCCCACCGTCCCTCCCATTTCCCCCCCGTAACTCCTCCCGTTCCTCCTCTTCCCCCTCGCTCCTTCTCCCGAAGACCGCCCTCACGTTCGGTTTCAAAAGACCAGTTGCCCAATGAGTCGCAGGGCGGGCCTAGAGTGGCGGGGGCGTCTGCCAATGCGCAGGCAGCGAGGGCGGAGCGCCCGGGGCGAGCCTGTGACGGTAGGCGGCGTGTGACGCAGTCGGGCCCTCTGCGCGCTGCGCCCGAAGCGGCGGTCGGTGGCGGCGGTGGTATCGGCGGCGACGGTTTCGTGGCGGCCGCGCGCTGCTCCCCGAGCGGCGGGTGGCGGACGGGCCTAGGCCTTCACTCCTGACACTTCCCTTCCCCCACCGCACCGCGGTAAGTGGAGAGCCCGGGCGGTGGCGGCCCCGGACCGACAGGCTCCTCCTCCCCTCTGGGCGGGCGGGTGCGCGGGGCGTCCCAGGCCCTCCGCGCCGAAGTCTCGCGCCCGGGCGCGCACCTTCTGCCCCGAGGGAGGGGGCGGGGCCCGCGACCCCGCGGCCCCGCGGCCCCGAGGCCCCGAGGCCCGGCTCTGCGGGCGCTGGGAGGGGACCGAGGTCCGGGGAGCCAGGGCCCCGGGGTCTCCCGTGGCAGCCTGCGCTCGGGGAGCGTCCATGTATCTGGTGGTACTCATTCATTTGCCTGGCGGTGATTAGGTGGGCGGGCCCTTTGCGGGGGCCGCGTCTTAGGACCCTGAATAGGATCTCCCCAGCGCTTGCTTGGTTGACGGTCGTTCGGGACGGGCTTTAATTTGCCTTGACGTCTCCACGGGGGAGATGTGCAGCCCGGCGTTTCGGATGGGTGGGTCGGGAGTTTGTTAAGCTTTTTAACACAAGATCTGAGAATTAAGATCGATCTAGTGGAGTAAAAGGTTATTTTCTGCCCTCCCACGTGTTTCGTGTAAAGCTAGAGGAGGAGAAAGGTGGGATTTCTGGATTACTGTAGCTTTGGGGAACCTTAGAAATTAAGCCAATCCCCCTATCGTACATCACGTGCGAGTTTTATAGGTGGAGGAACTGAGGTCCAAAGAAGGGACAGGATTAGGATTAGCCTGTACCAGATCCGCCTCAGTCTAGAAATTTTTCTACTGTATCACTCTCCCTGGGTGTTCCATCCTCCTATTATTGAAGGTTCAATTTGGAACCTTTGGGGGGAGGGGGGTGGGGGCTTCGGTATTTAGAAGCAGCCTTCAACAGCGTTTCTGCGTGGTTACCAGTTCTGTTCGTGTTAAGGCAGAAACTTCATCTGCGGGACCCTAACCTAAACCATGAGAATTAAAAAGTTGGGTAAGGAATGTCGGTGATGTAAATGTATTGGAAACAAATGGATAAGACTCCCATGTCTGGCTAATTTCCTATTCCAAATCTGAAATTATTTGTGTCAGCTGCTGGGGACTCAGGAGACAGAATCCAGTTAGTGACTCATAAGAGTTTTGGAATAGAAAGCAGAAAATACAGACAAGACTTAGATAGGCAGCGGTAATTTTGTAGTTCTTGTACCTTGGAATTTATGGCTCCTTCCTGACAGAATTCAAAGTATTGTAGTGGGAAAAGGTGAGGAAATGAAACCTCTCTTTGGAAGCAGAAACTAACTGGAAGAAAAGAGCAGTGATCATCCCCTGTGACGACAGTCTTAGAAATTCAGCTTGTTAACTGGGAGACAGATGATCTATTCACTTGATGGAAGAAGTTAGGAGATTTAAAAAACAAAACCAGAACTCGGACAATTTGCAGGTACTGGGAAATACTTTGACAGAAAAAAAAAATTTTTTTTTTTGACTCTTCATTAAGATTTGAGGAAATTGAGTTAAAAGTTGCCACTTTGGTCTGTTCACACTGGTCATATCACATGTTCTTGTTTAGATGACAAAGCAAAAACTGAAAACTAGTGTGTAAGAGCAGAAGAGAACGGTAGTCTAAACACAGAAATGTGAAGAGTATATTTTCTGTGACATTTTCTCAGTTCAAGCATCACCCTCTTCTGGGAAGCCTTTCCTGGCATTCTGTCTCCAGCAAGCTTCCATAACACTTATTTGATACTTCTATTTATAGCACACATCATTTTGTATTTTAGCTGTTTATCTTATTAGACTGTGGTAAAATATTTTTATCTTTTTAAAAAAATTATTTATTTATTTTAGAGAGGTGGAAAGAGAGAGAGAGGGAGAGGGAGAATCCAAGCAGACTCCCTGCTGGTGTGGAGCCTGACTTGGGGCTCAAGCTCACAAACCTGAAATAATGACCTGAGCGAAATCAAGAGTTAGATGCTTAACTAAGTCACCCAGGCACCCATTTCTTCTCTTTGTATTCAGATTGCTTGCCACCTAATAGGCGTTCAGTGTTTACTTGAAGGGATAAATAGGGAGCAGGGAGCAGCTAAACCTAAAAATTGTCTATTAAAAGACTGATTATATGTGTGTTCCTGAAATATGGGGCCTAGATAAGAGGACTTACACCGTTCATATGTTTCGTGGTACTTTGGTACCTGACTTTATTCATGTCTCTACTAGTTCCTAGATAGTTGAAATCAAGCTTTTAGGGAACCAAATTAACAGCTCGGAAGAAATTGAGTATATTATTTTATTGTGATATTTTTATTGTAGTAATTAACCTAGGAAGTAAGGGTTACTACTAATGTTTAATTTCCAACAGAGTGCACATCTGTGATTATGCAGTTTGTTGAAAGGTTAGGGGCGGTCTAAGACATTTTTGGAGATTTAACAATATAGATATTAGAGTTAAGGTACCTAAACATTGTTTCTTAAGAATTTGGTGCGTTTCTTTTGGTTAGGAATTGAACCTAAGTATTTGGCATAGCATGTCTCTACAGAAGATTTTTCAGCCTCTGCACTGTTATCATTTTGGGGCAGGTAATTCCTTTTGTCTCAAAGCTATGTTTTGTATTGTAGGGTGTTTAGCAGCATTCCCCACCTTTACCCATTAAATATCCATAACACCTCCTCCCGGAGTTGTAATAATTTGGAAGGTCTCCAAACATTGTCAGATGTCCACCAGGAGGCAGAATTGCCCTGATTGAGAGATGACTGCTTTTGAGAAAACATTGCCTACCAATCTTTCATTAAATCATACCTTTATCTTGCCTGGTGTATGCTTGTCAAGTCAGCTAATAAATTGTGTCTTGTTAAAGTGTCCTTGAAAAACCCTTAAATTGTAAAAATCTGATATCAGGAAGCTGAAAAGCTGAGAGTCGCTTTCTTTATTTCTGGTAGCCTCCCTTTCTCTGTGATAGAAATCAAGGTTTTGTTTGAAAGGGGATAGGCCATTGGGAAAATCAAGCAATATCTATTTCTCTTTTCGTGGAAGAGGGCAAAAAGAGCTTGTAGTTGAATTGATGTAGTTAAATGTGGTGCTGTGAGATTCCATTATCTTTCCATTTCACTGAGACAGTTGATGTCATATGAATATGCATTGATCGGAAGTCTTGTCCCATTGTACTGTCACTGAGAATTGTCATATTGAAGAGTTTGTACTTAATATAAACTGTAATTCAGTTTGTACATAATTGGAATTTTGTAGTAGAGAAATAAAAATTATTAAGATATAGCTCTAATTAGCTAAGTCTAATACTAAGCCTGTGGGTTATAGGGTAAATTGGAAGATGTGAAACGAGTCCAGCAGATGAATTAGAGGGAGGCTATAGCAACAGTCTAGTATAGCAGTTCTCAACATTTGAAGTTTTGGGATTGCTTTATACTTTTAAAAATTATTGAAGATTCCAGACAGCTTTTGTTTTTTTTTGTTTTGTTTTGTTTTTATTTTTTTCTTTAAAAAAAATTTTTTTTTTTTTTATTTATGATAATCACACACAGAGAGAGAGGCAGAGACATAGGCAGAGGGAGAAGCAGGCTCCATGCACCAGGAGCCCGACGTGGGATTTGATCCCGGGTCTCCAGGATCACGCCCTGGGCCAAAGGCAGGCGCTAAACCGCTGCGCCACCCAGGGATCCCAACAGCTTTTGTTAAATGGGTTATATCTACTCATATTTACTATACTAGAGATTAAAGTTTTAAAGATTCATTGACTTAAAAAAATAAACTCATTTGTTAATGTAACAATTTTATGAAAAATTACTAAAAAAATTTTAGTGACAAGGCTGGTGGTGTTCTACTTGTTTGTAAATCTCTCTGATGTCTGGCTTATGAGAAGACCACTGGATTTGCAGATCTTTTGCATTCAGACAGGTGGTAAGTTGTTTTGGTTGAAGTATGTGAAGAAAATCCAGTTTCATACAGATGAGTAGATGGAAAAGAGGAATGTTTCAGCAACTTTTTCAAATAATTATAGATATTACCCTTGGACACTATAAATTATTCTAAAGATTTGTTGCAATATGGAATCTGAAGCCATATTATTGATTTTAGTACACCATTATATTAAAATTCATTGGTTTGTCTTGCACTTTTTTTTTTTTTAAGATTTTATTTATTAATGAGAGACAGAGAGAGGGCAGAGACACAGGCAGAGAGAGAAGCAGGCTCCATGCAGGGAGCCCCATGTGGAACTCAATCCCGCGACTCCAGGATCACACCCTGAGCTGAAGGCAGGAACTCAACTGCTGAGCCACCCAGGCATCCCTGTCTTGCACTTTGTTTTTTTTTTTTTTTTTTCCTGTCTTGCACTTTGAATGGATATTTACTCATGCATGATTTTATGATATCATACATTGGTTATTTAGAAATTATTAGTTCACTGGGTTATGTAGTTCTTTGAAATGTTGACAAATTATACAGTTAACATTTCCACCCGTCTTAAGATTTGGGAAGTTGACAAGCTCGTAGTAGCAGACACAATTCTAATTTTCAAATCTGAATAAACTATAGTTTGTCATTTATCCTCTAAAGTAAAAATGTTCCATGAAAAAAATCAGCTGGTTCAGCTTTCTACTAGGGTAATCACAAGGTGTTTTTCTTTGAGATAGCCCTTGTATTTCCATATACAGAAGTGCTTTTGAGTATTTCCCATTTCATTTCAAAGAATAATCACAGAATATTTTTTAAAAATGTGTACTGAAATGTCAGGAATACAGTCGGTAATTTTTACTGCTTCATCAAAGACATTCAAGTGAAGGTATATTTTTGCGTATGCTGTGTGTGGCAGTGAAGAATTCAGTGACTGTTTTACAGTTTCGGTCATTGTCCTGATTCATACTCCGGCTCCAGCAGTTTTATACACAATTGCTTTTGCACTCCAGTGCTGAGGTTAGTACAGCTTTAATAAAAAAAAGGTAAATAATGTCTTAGTATTATTATGAAAATAGTTTTGACTTCATGGACACCCTGGAAGAGGTCTCAAGGACTTTTAGGGGCCTTCAGGCCTCGCTTTCAGAATCTCTGATCTAGAAAGGACAATGATTTTTCACATTAGTTTGTACAGCTCTAAGCTTTGAAAGCGTTCAGCTGGTAGTTTTCTACTACACCTGTTCCTCTTTACTTCAGCCAGAGCAGCTTCTGCTTATGTCTGTTTTATGTATTTGGTTCCATGACTAAAAATATTTGAAAACCACTAATCAAGGGAAGAAAGAATTGGCTGAATTAGGACTCTTTGTTCAGGAAAGAAACAATTCATCCTTCATGAATGCATGTTGTACTCATCACTTCAAACCTTAGTTGCTTCCACGTGCTCATTTAACATAGAGACTTCTGGTATCTAGACATCTTACCTTTCTTGGTGGTTTAAGCTTCTTAAGAAATAGGTAAATGGATTTGTAGATTAAAGGTGACCTGTTGGGAATGAGACAAGGGGAGTGAGAAACGCGGAAGAAGATGAATGATCAGAGTGACCTCAGTGTGTGTGTGGAGGGGTGTGTGTTTTTGTTTACAGTGGTATTTTATTTTTGTATTAAATGGTCAGTAGAAGACATTGAAGTATCAGGAAATAATCTTATGTATGGTGTTCTAGCTATATTTTGTGCAGTCAAGGCCTAGAGTGAGGGGAAATTAATTTACATTTTTCTAACTAAAAATATTGTAAAAATATTTGTTGAAAAGCTAAACAAAAACCTGCTTTTGGATGTAGAAATTACTTTAAAAAATTAAAAATCTTGAAAAAAAAAACCAACCCACTTTTGAGGAGCTCTAGTTTGAGGCATTTTTGTCCTTCATTGTAGGTGGGATAATCCCTATTGTTCAATTGTAAATGTAGAGGTCTAAGAAGTTGAATATGTGACTAGTACAGCTACACAGTAGCAAATGGCAGAGTTTTTAAAATTCATTTTTAACTTTTTGAGTTAATTTTAGATTTACAGAGAATTGGAAGTGGTGGAGAGTTTTAAATACAGATTTGTCTTACTGGGAAATCTGATGTACTCCTTCCACTAGTTCTGTCAAATGAAGGTTATGTTAAGGGGATGAAAATGTTACTCAGCATCGTGAGGAAAGAAGCTCTATTAGATAATAAAGATTGTTTTTTAGTATATGTGCTGCTGAAGCAAGCACAATATAGATTGTTTTTAATTAATTTACACCCTAATGGAAGAAATTGAGCAAAATCCAGATGCTTTTTACTAGAGTAGTAAGTAAACAGCTCATACACTCAAGTGGCAGGTATGACAACATATTGCATAACTAAAAGCAGCTGGGAGGCATTAGTTTACGTAATTGGGTTTGCAAAGGGGGAGGGGAAGAGGGTGTGTTTTTATACTGATAAGAGTCTGAAGGGTCTGATCTGGGACAGTCTTTGTGAAATAGGTGAGGCTTGAACAGCAGTTTTTATTTTTTATTTTTATTTTTTTTTATTTTTAAGTAATCTCTGCACCCAGTGTGAGAGGTTCGAACTCACAACCCCGAGATCAAGAATCACACGCTCTACCCACTGAGTCAGGCACCTTAGCAATGTTTATTTATTATTATTTTTTTTAAGATTTTATTTTTTGATGTAATCGGTATACCCACCTTGGGGCTTGAATACAACCCCAAAATCCAAGAGTCACACACTCCACTGACTAAGCCAGCCAGGTGTACCTGAACAGCAATTTTTAGAAAGAAAAACTGGACATAGTTTTTAGAGAGAAAAATGAATGTTTTAACAAAGGGAATTGCTTGATCTGGGATTGATCATAGGAAGGATATAGTAAAATGAGGATAGCAGGTGATTTTGCTGGGCTGTGATATTAGATCATTAAGACTAAGCTAACTTCTCAGAATTCTACCTAACTCTCCTATCCCTCCTCTCTTGGTCAAGGCAAAACTCAATAGTCATTTTTTCCATTCAGTTTAACTATGGGTGATAATTCCTGCCTATTCTAGTATTTTGTGAAAATTAGACAAGAGGATATATAAAAAAGTACTTTGTAAACTGGGAAGTACTAGTTCATTCATCTAACAATTATTTATTGTTTTTGCTCTTTACTGAGTTTGATACAAAGGAACTCAGTGAAGTGGAAAGGAAAAATTGCTTCCCAGTTGTGTAACTTTCTGTTGTCAGAGAGCAGCAGCTTGCTTAGTCATTCAGATAGCACTTAAAATTGGCAATTGCTGGGTTGTTACCATGTTTCAGGGTCTGTCCACCACTTTGCTGGAAGAAAACTGGGTTTTGTCATTGTTCCCAGAGTTCACAAAGCTCACAAAAGTTGTATGTTATATCAGTTTATTAAGCTTCATATGGGGCAGTGGGGTAATACTGGACAATGGTGTCTTATTAAGGCTACTTCTTTCTTGTATCTGACAGTCTGTTTTTTGTCTTTTGTGTGTGTGTGTGTTTTTTTTTTTTTTTTTTTTAAGATTTTATCTATCTAGGGGTGCCTCTGTGGCTCAGTCAGTTGGGAGTCTGCCTTCAGCAGAGGTCATGATCATAGGTTCTTTGGATCGAGCCCTGCTTGGCAAGGGGCCTGCTTCTCCATCTCCCTCTGCCTACCACTCTCCCTGCTTGTACTCTTTCTTTCTCTCAGATAAATAAAACCCTTTAAAAAAAAAAAAAAAAAAGATTTTCTCTTCATTTCAGAGAGCAAAAGTCTGTGTAAGGTCGGGAGGGGCAGAGGGAGACAGAGAAGCAGACTCCCTGCTGAGCAGAAAGCTGGATGGCTCAATCCCAGGACCCTGAGGTTACTACTTGAGCCACAAGTGGCCCTTCTTGTTTCTGACAATCTGAATTATTAATTAGAAGATTGAGCACAGGGGCATCTGGGTAGCTCAGTCAGTTATAAGGCCTGACTTGATTTGGTCTCAGCTCAGGTCTTGATCTCAGGGTCATGAGTTCAAGCCCTGTTGGGCTCCACTCTGGATGTGGAGCCCACTTAAAAAAAAGATCAGCACAAAGAATGAAGTACATTTTTTAAGGGCATTGTCTTTTTGTATAGGACTATTTCATTTTAATTTTTCTTTCTAAAAATGTCATCAAAAAATTGTGATGAGTAAAGTACATTCATCCATAAAGAAAGTGGTTAATCTTTCCAGGAAAGTTCATCTAGGCCACATAAATTGTCCATAAAGAGCAAGCAATTATCTTTCTGATGACTAGAACTGTCGTGTTTGCCAGAGAAGTGTCTCTTTCCCCTGATAGTGCTGGATTAATATGCCAAATTTTGGTTTTATAGCTTCCTTATTTATAGTGAATGCAAAGTCATTTTTCCCATTAGTTGGCAGTGTTCTTTCTCTAGGAGCTCTAGGTGCTGTACACATAGCTAATAATCAAAAGTAGCTTTATGATCATGCCTCAATTTCACCATTTGTAAAATAAGGACTAAAAATACCTGCCTCTTTGGATTCTTGGGAGGTTTATATGAGATAATTTGTAAAATGTACTTAGGCATTGCCTGGGACACAGTGAAAGTTAAAATGTTAGCTAGTATTTCAATTTGGGCAAGGTTAATATGTTTGAAAGGATAAAGACTTGAATGTGTGCAATCCCTTTAAATTTTTTTTTATTGCCTTTAAACTTGAATGGATTTAGAAGTTCCACACATAGCAATCTCTAGGATTACTTCTCCCCCCATTTTTTTAAGAGAAAGGGAGAGCACAGCTGTGAGTGGGGGAAGGGCAGAGGCAAAGGAAGAGAGAGAATCTTAAGCTCTATGCAAGCAGGCTCCATGCTCAGCATGGAGCCAACTCAGAGCCCAGTCTCACAACCCCAAGATCGTGACCTGAGCCGAAATCAAGAATCACACGCTCTACCAAACTGAGCTAGCCAGGTGCCCATACTTTTTTTTTTTTTCCCAATGGAAAAATAGAGTTAATACAGATACCTGCATTCTCTAGATCTTTTGTTGCTGCTGTTAATAGAAGAAATAAACATGATAGAAAAGTTTGGGTCCTCTAAATTCTTTGCCCCATGTTTCATTTACCTTCATTTCTCCAGAGGCAAGCACTTTCATATATTTTTCTAGTCTCCCTCTTTACTCTATGTATATACATATCCATAAATAACAGTGTATTGTCTTTTCTATTTGACATAATCTGCCAAGTGTATCTTTTTGCAATTTGCTTTTTTTTTTTTTTTTTTTTTCATTTTCATTCTTTTGCTTGAAATAACTCTCAAGGGTAACTTTGTCCAAATGTTCTGGTGGTGTCCTCATCTTGATACCATATCCTGGGTATATATGTAGCAGAGTGCTCTGGTTTGCTTGTTTAGCTAGATAATTTAAAGTTAGTGACACCTACCTATGAACTGATAAGTACATTTATGAATGCTTACCATATGAGGGGAGCTGGGCTTTGGTGTTAAAATATTAAGGCCAGATAGGATAGGTATACAAATGCCATTTTTACCTGTGCACTGTATTTATCTGGTGCTCATTTCTTTTTTTTTTTTTTTTTAAGGTTTTATTTATTTATGAGAGACAGAGAGAGGCGCAGAGACACAGGCAGAGGGAGAAGCAGGCTCCATGTAGGGAGCCCGATGTGGGACTCGATCTCGGGTCTTCAGGATCACGCCTTGGGCTGAAGGCGGCGCTAAACTGCTGAGCCACCGGGGCTGCCCTAAAAGCCCAATTTGTACACTTTGTGACACCTGTTAAATTGGCAAGGCAGGAAACTTCAGATCTTATTACTAAGAGAAATGGCGATTACATGAAATAGAGCCTCTGGTTCCAAGAAAAGCCTTTCTAAATACAAAAGTTTACACCCCATCCATTTCTAGAATGGGGTCTGAAAGGATTGTGTTTTGAAAAATTTGCTGAACTACTGGTTTCAGTGAGCTTTGTTTAATTGGAATTCTTAAATTCTTGGATGTTGGGAGAAAGAACTGTGTGTTGGAATTTTTTTTCCTAAAGGAGTATAGGGGACAGAATGTTGATTTTTGTAAAACCATTAGGTATTTAGGGACATCTTCATATTTTCCAAAGTTCCACAAAAAGTTTTGTTTATTAGAATAACTAAGTATTAAAGGGACACCAGGACATTGTGGGGAGCACCTCTCAGTGTTGTATTTAATTCTATTATATGAATGTGAATGAGGTATGATTTTACTAGAAGAAAAAACTTCCATCATGTGTATATAATAGAAAAATCATCCTACCTGTCACAAAGTCCAGATAAGCATGATTGGCTATTTTCTGAGACTTTAGGTTAAAAATACGTAGTTTACTCAGTATTTTCTTGTCTCCTGGCTGATAAGTGGTAGTGGATATCATAAGTTTAAGGAAAATGTATCAGAGGGACAGTGTTTACTTTTGTTTTTTTTTAAAGATTTTTATTTATCCATTCATGAAAGACACATACACACAGAGGGGCACAGAGACACAGGCAGAGGGAGAAGCAGGCTCCATCCAGGGATCCTGACATGGGACTCAATCCCAGGTCTCCAGGATCATGCCCTGGGCTGAAGGCGGAGCGAAACCCCTGAGTCACCGGGGCTGTCCCAGTGTTTACTTTTGAATAGACTATACCTTTAACTTGTTTTTTATACAGATCTGGGAGAGGGAAGCCAAACTTCTCTTTTGTACTTGTTGGAACACTTTGGTCCAACTCATTAAGTGCATAGTTTGGATACTGGAACGGAATCATTCATATGAGGTGGGGGATTTTCACCAAAAATTTTCTTTAATGTTCCCAAAGATAGATAAGTAGGGGACAGAAAGATGCTCTTAAGTAGTCTCAGAGAGTGTCAGGGCACCAGCATCTCTGGGATTTGGAGATGGGACGCATAATTTAAAGAACATTTTTTTTTAAAGATGTTATGTATTTATTTGAGAGAGAGAGAGAGAGCCCAGCCTGCATGAATGAGAGAGGGAGGAGGAGGGAGCAGGAGAAGGGGAGAGGGAGAAGCAGACTCCCACTGAGCAGGGAGCCCCATGCAGGGCTCAGGCTCAGACCCAGGACCCTGGACCCTGATACCATGACCTGAGCTGAAGGCAGACACTTAACCAAGCCACCCAGGCACCACAAAGAACATTTAATATTACAGCATTTTATATTCCAAAAAAAAAAAAAAAAAGAGGGCAAAAAAACTTTACAGTGCAAACTACAGAAAATAAAGCCTGATGAAAATTTTAACTTCTCAGGTGGTTGTGATAGGAGAGTATCATGGTAATTTTTAATGGTTATTGTGCATAACTTCCTAGATTGGCATAGTGGACCAGAAATCTTCATTAAAAGAAAGTTCATTAAAAGGGAACTTTTTATTTATTTATTTATTTATTTATTTATTTATTTATTTATTTATTTATTTATGATTTTATTTATTTATTCATAGAGACGCAGAGAGAGAGAGGCAGAGACAGAAGCAGGCACCATGCAGAGAGCCTGACATGGGACTCATCCAGGGTCTCCAGGATTGCGCCCTGGGCTACAGGTGGTGCTAAACCACTGCGCCACCTGGGCTGCCCAAAAGGGAACTTTAAAAGAAAAAAGGTCAAAAAACATTGTTTTTAAAGGGAAGATTGTTGATGGGATCTGAAGTTTAACTTCACATTATTGTACTAATAATTCAGCCCAATTTTATTTTATTTTTTTTTTTAAGATATTTAAGAGAGTGTGCACACAAGCAGAGGGAGAGGCATTAGAAGAGGGGGAAGCAGGAGGGAGCCCAATGAATGCAGGGCTGGATCTCAGGACCATGACATGAGCCAAAGGCCAATGCTTAACCCTTAGCTCAATTTTAGAAAATCTTCTATCATACAGAGTTTTAGGATATTAAATGTGAACATTATGCTATAGTTTGGATAAATTTGTAAAGTACATTTTTTTTTAAAGAATTATGTTGTATTCTGTGGTCTTTAAAAGGTGATAATTTTTTCTTTCAGCTTTCTGAAGCAAAGACTCATTTTGAAGATGTTTAATAAGTCATTTGGAACACCCTTTGGGGGTGGCACTGGTGGCTTTGGCACAACTTCAACATTTGGACAGAGTAAGTTTTACAAAGAACCAAAGAAGGGAAAAAACTTAAGCTATTCTAATTAAGAACAAATCCATTCTGATGGCTGAAATAAACACAAGGAATATCAAGTGCTGGCAGAGGTGGAGAGAAAAAGGAACCCTTCCTTGCCCACTCTTGGTGGGGATGTAAAATGGTGCAGCCACTGTGAAAAACAGTATGGAAGTTCCACAAAAAATTAAAAATAGAATTGCCCGATGATCCAGCAACTGTACTACTAAGTATTTTACCCAAAGAATACCAAAACACTAACTAGTGTACATAGGAGTGCACTAAGATATGTGCACCCCTATGTTTATTGCAGCATTATTTGCAATAGCCAAGATATGGAAACAATCCAAGTTTTCATAGATTGATGAATTGATAAAGAATATGTGATGCACACACACACACACACACACACACACGTAAAGTGGAATATTATTCAGTCACAAAAAAAGAATGAGCTCTTGCCATTTGTAGCAACATGGATGGACCTAGAGGGTATAATGCTAAGTGAAGTAAGTCAGAGAAAGACAAATACCATGATTCCTCTCATGTGGAATTTAAGAAACAAAACAAATGAACAAAGAAAAAAGACTAAAGCACATACTTTTAAATACAGAGTCTGAAACTAATGAAACTGAAATGAATGTAACACCATGTGTTAATTATACTTGGATAAATATTTATTTATTTGTTTTTAAATTTTTTTTTTTTTAAGATTTTATTTATTGATTGATGAGAGACACACAGAGAGAGAAAGAGGCAGAGACACAGGCAGAGGGAGAAGCAGGCTCCATGCAGGGAGCCCGATGTGGGACTCGATCCTGGGTCTCCAGGATCACGCCCCTGGCTGAAGGTGGCGCTAAACCTCTGAGCCACTGGGGCTGCCCTTGAATAAATATTTAAAAAAACAAATCATTCTGATTGCTTTAGATAGGAATTTTTTTTTTTTTTTTTTAGGATTTTATTCATGAGAGACACAGAGAGAGACACAGGCAGAGGGAAAAGCAGGCTCCATGCAGGGAGCCTGACGTGGGACTCAATCCCGAGTCTCCAGGATCACACCCTGGGCTGAAGTCAGTGCTAAACCGCTGAGCCACCCGGGCTGCCCAGGAATTTTATTCATACTTTGGTCTTATAACAAGTTCTCTGATAAATGACCAGATAAGATCTTGTTAGAAATTTCTTTTTTTAATTTTTTTTTTTATTTATTTATGATAGTCACACACAGAGAGAGAGAGAGGCAGAGACACAGGCAGAGGGAGAAGCAGGCTCCATGCACCGGGAGCCCGACGTGGGATTCGATCCCGGGTCTCCAGGATCGCGCCCTGGGCCAAAGGCAGGCGCCAAACCGCTGTGCCACCCAGGGATCCCTTGTTAGAAATTTCTAAGACAATAGAAATAAGTTCTGAGTTTTCATGGTTTTTTGATCATTCATAGAAGGTCCTTGAATTTTTTTTTTTTTTTTTTTTTTTTTTTTTGAGAGCGAGCAAGAGTGAGCATTCATATGAGCCGGGTGGGGGGTTGGTTAAGGAGACTGGCAGAGGGAAAGAGAAAAATTTTTTTTAAAGAATTGATGTATTTGAGAGAGAGCACAAGCTGGAGGTGGGGGGGGGGGTAGGACAGTGGGGGGAGGGCAGAGGGAGAGGGAGAAGTAGACTTCTCATTGAGCAGTGAGCCTGACAAGGGGCTCTATCCTAGGACCCTGAGATCATGACCTGAGCTGAAGGCAAATGCTTAACCTATTGAGCCACCCAGGTGCCCCTTCTTGTCCTTTTCTTTTTTTTTTTTAAAATAGGCTCCACACCCAATATGGGGCTTGAACTCATGACCCTGAGACCAAGAGTCACATGATCTACCAACTGAGCTAGCTAGGTGCCCCCCCCCCAAAATATTTTATTAATTGGTTCTTGTAGCAAAAAGTTACTGTGTTAATGATTTTTAGACCAGGAAATAATCTCTTTATATTGTAGTAAAAAAAAATGCAGTTATTGAATAGATTGTGAGATTTGTTCTGAATAATACATGACATTCAGAAATAAAACTGTTAAAATGCCGAGATCCCTAATACCCACCAGCCCTCCTAAGATCCACTTCCCTTTCTACTCAGTATTGTACATGATACTAGTTGCCTGTAGCAATGCTTATTAATTCACATTTAAACTTGTAGTTTAAAATTTTAGACTTAGACAAAAGTAAAAAGAATGGTATAATGAACTCTCATGTACTTATCTCTCAGCTTCAGCAATCACGATTTTCCTAGTCTTGTTTTTATCCTTCTCTCTTTAGGGGAAGAGTATTTGAACAGACTTATTTTAATGCAAATCCCCAGAAACTTTTTTTTTTTTAAAGATTTTATTTATTTATTCATGAGAGACCCGGAGAGAGAGGCAGAGACATAGGCAAAGGGACATAGGCAGAGGGTCCTTGATCCCAGGACCCTGGGATCACGCCCTGAGCTGAAGGCAGATGCTCAACCTCTGAGCCACCCAAGCGTCCCCAGAAACTTTCTCCTAACTGGTGGGGATTTTTTAAAAGTATAACTTCCAAACTTCCTTAATTATATGTAATAAAAAATACAATAGAGGAAATTTTTTTCTTTTTTTTTTTAATATTTATTCATGAGAGAGAGAGAGAGAGGGGCACAGGCACAGGCAGAGGGAGAAGCAGGCTCCATGCAGGGAGCCTGATGTGGGACACCATACCAGGTCTCCAGAATCAGGCCCTGGGCTAAAGGGGGCGCCAAACCGCTGAGCCACCCGGGCTGCCCTTTTTTTTTTTTCAACTCTCTTCTGACCTTTTTACTTTTAAGGATTTTAAAAAATTATTTATTGGGGGGAGAGAGCATGTACAAGCATGAATGAGGGGAGGGGCAGATTCCCCACTGAGCAGGGAGCCCAGTGCAGGGCCACGCTCTTGACCCGGGGATCATGATCTGAGGTTAAGCAGACACTTAAGCAACTGAGCGACCCAGGCACCCTACCCTGCTTTTGACTTCTTAAAATACTGTGTACATCTAGGTCCTTGGCTTTTTAACAAACAGTGCCCATTATAATTACTCGTGGAATTGGTTTTTTTTTTTTTTTTTAAGAACATCTTTTCTTTCATAGAAGTATGGAACTAGTGCATCTTGGTTGGAACCTCAGCATGTATATTTTGAAAAACCTTCCCAAGTCATTCTGATGCCGTTCCTCTAAAAAAGAACCATTCATTCCATTGACTATGGAATGCATGATGCCTGGAAAGAACTTAACGCTTTCATTGTTTAAAATCTATCTATCTATCTATCTATCTATCTATCTATCTATCTATCTATCTATTTATTTTTATTTATTTATTTATTTATTTATTTATTTATTTATTTATTTATTTATTTATGAGAGACGCAGAGAGAGAGAGGCAGAGACATAGGCAGAGGGAGAAGCAGGCTCCATGCAGGAAGCCTGATGTGGGACTCAATCCCAGGACCCCAGGATCATGCCTTGAGCCAAAGGCAGACGCTCAACTGCTGAGCCACCTAGGCGTCCCTTTAATTTTTTTTTTTTTAATTTAAATTCAATTTGCCAACATAGCGTAAAACACCCAGTGCTCATCTCAGGTGCCTTTCTAACACTAATTTTGATTACTTTATTTTTGACTGTAGCTCAGATTCACTAGTTATCGTGGCACACTTTTTTTTTTTTTTTTTTTTTTATAATCCTGTCAACACCTCTTTTTGTTTTTTTCACCTGGATCAATGAATAAAATGTCTGGCTCAATTTTAACTCTATAATTTGTAGTCTGATGGAATTTTGAGAAAGTCGTTTTCAGATTAGACCCGTGATCCTATTCAAACACAGAATGTTAGGAAATACTAAAATACAAATTCAAAAAAAAAAAAAGGAAATACTAAAATCCTTTTCATCGGGTCATCTGATTTAGATTTTATTTTGACCTTGGATTTTGCTTTTTCAGACACTGGGTTTGGCACTACTAGTGGAGGGGCATTTGGAACATCTGCATTTGGTTCTAGCAACAATACTGGAGGCCTCTTTGGAAATTCACAGACCAAACCAGGTAGGGGTTTTACTCGGATTACAGTTGGTTTGTTCATAGCTGGTATAGGGCTTCAGTTCCAATCCATCTATTTAATTGTTTTTTCCTCTTTCCATCTCCCCAGGAGGATTATTTGGTACTAATTCATTTAGTCAGCCAGCTACTTCCACAAGCACTGGCTTTGGGTTTGGCACATCAACAGGAACATCAAATAGCTTGTTTGGAACTGCAAGTACAGGGACCAGTCTCTTCTCATCCCAAAACAATGCCTTTGCACAAAATAAACCAACTGGCTTTGGAAGTAAGTAGGAGGACATCATTGGACTTCTGCATGCAATAATTTGATTTGCTTATTGAATGCATTCTTTCTTCTTTTCCTGTGTTCCTTTATCTCCTTTTTCTACCAGACGGCAAAAACATTCAAAATGTATTGAAAAGTTTAATGGGCTGGAAAGGAGATTACCTCTCCAAGAGTGGAAATCTGAGAAGCACTAGTATTTTAAGGGGATATGCAGAGGAAGAGGCTCCTGATATAGAATGACCAGAGATTGGGTGAAAAGCCAGGTCACAGTAATGTCTTAAGTGTTAGGAGAATTTCAAGGAGAAATGCATGTGGTCAGCCATATTGTACTTCAAGGGCACCTTCTTGCCTCTGATTCACATTGGGTACAAGACACTTTTAAAGCAGGAATGGAAAAAAAAAAAAAAACAAAATAAAGCAGGAATGACAGATACTGAATGTGACATGGTTACTCTTCCACTCCATATCTATCCTTATCCATGGCAGATGTTTTGTTGTTTTATTTAAGTGGGCTCCACACCTAGTGGAGGGCTTGCACCTACAACCCTGAGATCAAGACCTGAGCTGAAGCCAAGAGTCAGATGCTTAACTGACTAAGTGACCCAGGTGCCCCCATGGCAGATGTTTTTAATTGATGGTTTCTTTCTCTTTAAGTCTAAATGTGGCCTAGGGGTGCTTCTCCAGACAGTACATTGAGATAACCACTACTAGCTAAATAGATATGCTGTGTGTTTTGAGGCATTCCCAGTGCAAAAGTGTAGCAGAATGAAAAGTCAGCCAGCTATCAATATTTCACAAAGGGAAAGTTGCAGCAGTATTAAAGTATTTTAACCACGACAATTTAAAATGCAATTTAAAGTGCTAATTCAAAAGCACTTGAATTAGTTTACTTGAAACCATACATTAGGACATGTTTTTAGAAAAGAAATAGTTTGTCAGTGAGAAAACACATTCACCTTAAATTGGTAATTAGGGTGTCACTTACTATTAAATATTGGCAGATAACCTTATTTCTTACTGATACTTCTGCACCTATGTATAACTTCTTGAGAACCAGTATTTCTCTTACTTTGAAAAGCATATTCCTTAGATAACAATTAAATTCGCTTTTACATAATTTTTTGAAAATCAGCTTTTTGGAAAAGTAAGACAATCAGGATTTATTCTGTAAAATAGTCAACATGCCTACTAATTTTTCTAAATTATTTTTCTGGGCAAAGTTATGTATTAACCTGTCTGGTTCACCTAATAGGACTTTTGAACTTTTTGGTTCTTTGTACATGTTCATATTAATATATGTAAAGAAAATTTACTGTGACCCCTGTTGAATTCAAGAGACAAGTTCATTCAGCATGTAATCTTATCAAGAAAGGAGAAATGAGATAAAATTTATGATGAAATAGAGTACTATTTCTTTTCACTTATCTTCCATGTTGGCCCAAGAAGAACTTTATAGGCACTTAGCTGACAAAAGGATTCAGATTTTGTTTCATTTCAAAGTTGGGAGCTTAGAATTATGTATGTGTCTTATGAAATACCTGTTTGAACATCCTTGCTAGGGAGACTTTTTTTTTTTCTTTTTTAAAAAGATTTTATTTATTCATGAGAGAGACAGAGAGAGAGAGAGAGAGAGAGGCAGAGACATAGGCAGAGGGAGGAGCAGACTCCTCGTAGGGAGCCTGATGCAGGAATCGATCCCAGCACCCCTGGACCACTACATGGAATGGAAGGCAGGCACTCAACGACTGAACCACCCAGGCATCCTGCTAGGGAGACTTGAAAAATAGAAAAATTGAGGATGTAAAAGTAATGCTGCTATGGCATCATAGCCCAATTCCAAGATAACTTACAGATTCTTAAATTCTTAACTGTTGCCATCTTCTTTTTCTTCCTAATTTACAGATTTTGGAACAAGTACTAGCAGTGGGGGACTTTTTGGTACTACAAATACAACCTCCAATCCTTTTGGTAGCACATCTGGTTCTCTCTTTGGGCCAAGTAGTTTTACAGCTGCTCCTACTGGAACCACTATTAAGTTCAATGTAAGTATTTTCTTCCAGTCTTTGTGGAATATATTACCCTTCCATTTGTATATATCTCTTTGTAGGATGAATTGTAAGATTTCTCTTTTCCAGTTATGCACAGTTTAGTCTCACTCTTCTTGAAAGATACGTTAAGAACAAAATCTGTAAATATTTATATGGTAGGTAGGAAAAGTCATGAAACATAAATCTTGATTATATGTTTTTGAATCATGCTCAACCCAATCAAATTTATATTCATAAGGTTGATTGCAATAGGTAGTATGAGGTTGAACTTGTATTTACTGCATTCATAACTTGCTTCTGAATGATCAACCATTCCTTACATACATAAAGGAATGAGGGGGCAAACTAAAAAAAATATTGAAAATAGGGTCTCTTTAAGGAGATAGAATAACTCATCAGTATTCCGTTTGCCAATGAAAAATAAAACTTTTGATGAAATGTCAAATGGGGCAATAGAGTTTAATGTTTTCTTTGGCTTTTTTGAGACGACTTGGTAGAGGGTTAGAGTAGAAGATTTGTTAATGAAAATGTATGGAATACTACTTGATGCAAGATACCACTTGATGTGATTGATTGGGAGATATTTAGAATAGGCTGGAGTTGCAATTAGCCTAAAGAAAACCTGGGAAAAATAGGTCTTGGCTTAACTTCTTGTTAAAACTTATTCTAGGAAATGAAGAATTTCTCAGGTAAGGTGGTGAAGTCCTAATACTAAATTTAGAAACCTAAATTTAAAATAAAATTAAATATAAATGATAGTGAAAAATACTGTGTGTTATCTCCTGGAAAGTACAATAATTAAGAAAACTGACAGTACATGGAGAAATCTTTTAGTTATAGATTGTTCCTTTTTCCTCATAAGGTTATAGGGAAAAAATCCAGGCTTCCATATTTTTTTTATTTTTATTTTTTTTATTTTTTTTTAATTTTTATTAATTTATGATAGTCACAGAGAGAGAGAGAGGCAGAGACAGAGGCAGAGGGAGAAGCAGGCTCCATGCACTGGGAGCCCGATGTGGGATTCGATCCCAGGTCTCCAGGATCGCGCCCTGGGCCAAAGGCAGGCGCCAAACCGCTGTGCCACCCAGGGATCCCCCATATTTTTTTTTAAAAGGATTTTTACTTATTTGAGAAAGAGCAGAGAGGGAGAGGGAGAAGCAGACTCCCTGCTGAGCGGTGAGCCCACTGTGGGGCTCAATCCCAAGACCCTGAGATCATGACCTGAGCCACCCAGGCCGGAAGTCCCTTAAGTGTATTTTAGCAGATAATTAGATAGCTTAGTTATGGGCTTAATGCCTGTGATAACAATTATTGAGATTGATTTATTTAGATAACCTTGACATAAGGAGAGGAGAGATCAGAAATACAATATATTTAATTAAGTGCCCTTGAAACTATCTTGTTTAGCAGAAGACCTATAAGACTGGTTACTGTAGAGTTCAGTGATTGAAGAATTGTCTTTGAGATTAGGGATTTAACGTTTGGAATTAAACATTTGCTTTAGACTTTCATATTTGCCTTTATCTTCCTTTGCAGCCTCCAACTGGTACAGATACTATGGTTAAAGCTGGAGTTAGCACGAACATCAGTACCAAGCATCAGTGTATTACTGCTATGAAAGAATATGAAAGCAAGTCACTAGAGGTCAGTAAAATGCAATACAGAATATCAGCCTAACCTTTTGATTCTATTGGAAGGCAGCTTTTAAAAATGTTTTATTTTTAAGATTAAGAGGTTCACACTGGGTTTATGTAAAAAAAACTAGTGACATTTTTAAGTAAGCTCTATGCCCGAGATTAAGAGTCACATGCTTTCCTGACTAAGCCAGCCATGCGCCCCACAACCAAATTCTTTTTTTGAATTAACGTATTGTTTATACATCTCTTGTTTTAGGCAGGGCAATATTTAGCTGTATGTACTGGTATGGTTTTATTAGTCTATTGTGATTTTATGTTGCTTACTCACATTTCACCACCCCCTACCCCCGCAAAGGTAACCAAAGGTAACCACTATTGTGACTGCCCATGTTGTCCTCATTTCAAACTTTATACAGCTGGAATCTTACATTACATACCAAGCTAAGTTTGTTTTTCCACATTGTGAGATTTATCCATGGTATTGCATGAGGTTACAGTTTGTTCATTCTTATTACTAAGTGATAGGTAGTGTGTTGTATATTTTGAGTGTTATGCATGATTGTAGCTTTTGTTTCTTCTACATCCCAAACTGTACTTGCTTTATTGGAGTATATAGAAACGTCCTGACTTGTGAGACAAAACTGTTAATGTTAAATTTTATCCCTTCTTGCCCTAATTTTCTAAGACCTCTTACCCCACCCTAGAATCCTTGGATAATTTTTACATTTGGAGTGGGAGTAGATAAGTTTATTATATAGCATTCTATTAGAAGAAAGCATTATTGCTTTTAAGAGATAATTAAAATTAAGATATGGTTGGTCCTTTGGCCTGTAGTTTTAGTGATTGTGGTATGGATTTTAATGTCCACTCTACATTATTGACAGTGTTTTTCTGTAATGATATTGTTAATGTTCTGTAGTTTCTGGTTTTTAGTCATGGTTCCTATGTGAACATGGAAATTGAATTCTAAATTTTAGGTATTTAGTTTCCTAAATAATTTTTTGGGCTGCCTTTTAAGGTGGGAAATATGCTTTTCTTTCCTCTAGGAACTTCGTTTAGAGGATTATCAGGCAAACCGGAAAGGCCCGCAGAACCAAGTGGGAGCAGGTACCACAGCTGGCTTGTTTGGGTCTTCTCCAGCCACCTCCAGTGCAACAGGACTCTTCAGCTCCTCTACCACTAATTCAGGCTTTGCATATGGTCAGAACAAAACAGCCTTTGGAACTAGTAAGCACTTGGCATCATATTGAGCCATATTGATGAGGGATAGACAACTATAAAAGTAAAACATAATTGTCATTTTTTTGATAAATGCTATGGAGAAAAATAATTCAGGGGTGGTGGAGGAATAGTGTGTCTGATGTGTGTGTGTCGGGGGGAAAGAAATAGTTTTAGATAAAGGTGGTTAAAAGGTACTCACTTTGATAAGGTGATATTTGAAAAGTGACCTCTCAGAGGAAGGCAAAAGATAAAGCTATACAGATTTCTGTTGGAAGAACATTCCAGCCAAAGGAAGCTATAACTCTAAAAAATAAAAAACCCTGAGGTTTTTCCAAAGTGATAAAGACCAAGGGGAATTATTGAAAGATACAGGGACTCTATTTTATGGAACTTTGTGGACCAGTGTCAAAATTTGAATTTTTGAGTTGGAAAGCCATTAGAAGGTGTAGAAAGAGGAGTCATATAATGATGAATGAAGGATCATCTGAAGGCTGCTGTATTAAGAGTAGATTGTGGTAGGCAGCTCTTTTTGCTCATGAGTCCTGTCCCTATGCTTTAATAAAACTACATTTTACAATGAGGGGGGAAAAAAGTGTGGTAGCTACGTTTGTGAGCATAGCATAACCTAGAGACTTGTCAAGTCACTGTGTGGTATACCTGAAACTAATATAGTTGTGTATCAACTTCAAAAAATCCAGAAAAAGGAAAAGATTGTAGGGAGCAAGTGTAAAAACTAATCAGTTATAAAAGCTGTTGATTCATTCACTTGAGAGATGATGAAGGTGGTAAAAATGTTAGATTCCGGACCCAGTTTGAATATAGAACTGGTGGGATTTGCTGATAGATTGCTTTGATTTAGAATGTGAAAGAGGGAAGTTTATGGTGATGACTAAATTACTTTATACAAATGTTACTTTTCCATAGATGTTATATATATGTGATAAAAAGCTCATGAGACACAATAAAGTCTGTAACCAAAGGTATCTTTTCCTCCTCTAGCTACCATTTTGCTTACATAGAAACAAACAAAAAATAGACTTTTTTTGAGATCTTTTAGAGAGATTTATACACACCCAAATATATAGATATATACATGTTTAAGTGGCATTTAACATTCATTTCAATCTTGGTATTCTGTGGTGTGGTTTAGCCATATATTCATTATCAAGTACAATGTAGCCTATGCTGGATATATAAAGAGAAAGCTTCTGTTCTCAAAAACGTAATCTAACAAGGTTAAAATACACTTAATAGATTTTAAGTGTAGTGTAGTATCTTTTAAAACAGAATAAAGTTTTGGACTTACCAAGGAAAATCACAAAGCCCAGCAAGGGTTCTTGGGATCAGAGTATTGTAGGAATTAAAGTCTGAACCAAATCCTAGTTAGGTGAAAAAAAAGATCGGGAATGAAATGGTTATCCAGTTTGAGTAATGACTGAATGTAGACTAATTTATATATATAATCAAGAGTTTTAAGGCTGTTACAGTAACTGAATAATGTGAGGTTTGAGGAAGGTTTTCTTCATTTATTTTTACTTTATTTCTTTTTTTCTGAAAGGTACCACTGGATTTGGAACAAATCCAGGTGGTCTCTTTGGCCAACAGAATCAGCAGACTACCAGCCTCTTCAGCAAACCGTTTGCCCAGGCCATAACCACCCAGAACACTGGCTTTTCCTTTGGTAATACCAGCACACTAGGACAGCCAAGCACCAACACCATGGTAAGGAACCAGGCCCTTAATTAAACTCCACACCAAAAAAAAAACCTCCACACCATATATTCATAGAGCTAAGTAATGAGACTTCTAATCATGTCAAACTAGTAAGCTCTACTTCTCCTGTAGTTGTTAAGGATTGATGGTATATAGTAGAGGAAAGAGCAAAATATAAATAATTAAAACCTAGATTCTAGTGCAAGCTCTACTTTTTACTCATTGAGAGGCTGTTGTTCAAGTCACTTATTCTTTCTAAGCATATTTCACTAGGAGCTGGTTAGTGTGCTAGAATTGGCCATCCTGAAGGAGGC
Organism: Canis lupus baileyi; assembly: GCF_048164855.1. Taxonomy (NCBI): domain Eukaryota; kingdom Metazoa; phylum Chordata; class Mammalia; order Carnivora; family Canidae; genus Canis; species Canis lupus. The sequence goes on from NC_132860.1 coordinate 25,397,526, forward strand.
CATTGGCTCTATCCGTTCTGTAGAGTAATAAGAGAATATACTTATAAATTACCGGCTATATTTCAGAATATTCTTTCACCTTTTTTCCTTAAGTGTGGGGTCAGGCAAAGATGTGTAATTTGTTAAAATAAATAAGGGAGCACTAAAACTCAAAGCCATATTGGATACTTGGTTTCTATCAAAAAGCAAAAGAGAAAGTCCTGAGTCATTACCAGTTTATTTCTAAGGACTTGGGGAGGAATAAAATTCAGGTTAATTAGAGGTATGATTTATTGACTCAAGTTCTTGGAATTTAACTAGCCTTTAAGTTAGAGATACTTTATCTGATTAAAAAACGAGTACAGCCAGACCCCACAGTCTTAAAAATACTGGCAAACAAAATTCAATAATATATGAAAAAGATTGCAACCATGACCAAGTGGGATTCATCTCAGAAAGTTGATTCAGTATAGAAAAACTAATCAATGTCATGAACCAGAGAAATTGAATTTAAAAAGGATGCCTAGGTGACTCAGTTAAATGTCCAACTCTTGATCTCAACTTAGATCTTGGTCTCAGGATTGTGAGTTCAAGCCCTGCATTGGACTCCATGTGAGGCAAGGTGAGATGTGGAGTGCACTTAAGAAAAAAGAAAAAAGAATAAACCACATGATCACCTCAGTACGTGCAGAAAAAGCATTTGACACCCTTTCATGATAAAAACACTCAACAAAGAATAGAAAGGGACCCAGAATAGCTAAAATAATCTTGAGAAAGAGGAAAGCTGGAGGACCCACACTTCTTAATTTTCAAGTTTACTATAAAGTGGTAGTAATCAAGACTGTGGTACTGACATAAGGCTAGACATACAGATCAGTGTAATAGAATTGAGAGTCCAGAAATAAACCCTCACATTTCCACAGAAATGATTTGTAACAATAAAACCAAAACAGTTCCCAATGGGGAAAGAAGAGTCTTTTCAACAAATGGTGCTAGGACAATTGAATTTTCTTTCTTTCTCTTTCTCTCTCTCTCTTTTTTTTTTTTAAGATTAATTAATTTTAGAGAGTATAAGCAGGGAGGGTAGTGCAGAGAGAGATGGAAAGGGGCAGACTCCCTATTGAGTAAGGAGCCCAATGTGTGGGGCTCAGTCCCACAACCCTGAGATCATGGCCTGAGCTGAAATCAAGAGATTCAACCTAGTGAGCTACCCAGGTTCCCCAAGGACAATTGATTTTTCAATGCATAAAAATGCATTTGGAAAAAATGTGACTAGATTCTTTCTTCCTACCGTTGTGGCATCTATACACGTTAACTCAGAATGGATCAAATACTTTTTTTTTTTTTTAAAGATTTATTTAGGGATCCCTGAGTGGCGCAGCGGTTTGGCGCCTGCCTTTGGCCCAGGGCGCGATCCTGGAGACCCGGGATCGAATCCCACGTCGGGCTCCTGGTGCATGGAGCCTGCTTCTCCCTCTGCCTGTGTCTCTGCCTCTCTCTCTCTCTCTCTCTCTCTCTCTGACTATCATAAATAAATAAAAATTAAAAAAAAAAAGATTATTTATTTATTTATTCAGAGAACACAGGCCGAGGGAGAAGCAGGCTCCCTGCAGGAAGCCCGATGTGGGACTCAATCCCGGGACTCCAGGATCACGCCCTGAGCTGAAGGCAGAAGGCAGGTGCTCAACCACTGAGCCACCCAGGCGTCCCTGTATTTCAGCTCTTACATTTAAGTATTTGATCCAGGGGCAGCCCCGGTGGCACAGCAGTTTAGCGTCTCCTGCAGCCTGGGGCCTGATCCTGGAGACCCGGGATCGAATCCCATGTCAGGCTCCCGGTGCATGGAGCCTGTTTCTCCCTCTGCCTATGTCTCTGCCTCTCTCTCTCTCTCTCTCTCTCTCTCTCTCTCTGTGTGTGACTATCATAAATAAATTTTTAAAAATTAAAAAAAAAACAAACCATGATGTTTGGGGCACCTGGGTAGAGGCTCAGTTAGTTAAGCATCTGGCTTTTGGTTTTGATTCAGATCATGATATCGGGTACATCAGATTGAGCCCCACATCAGGCTTCCTGCTCAGCAGGGAGTCTGCTTGAGATGGTCTCTCCCTCCCTCTGCTCCTCTCCATCTACTTTACCCCCTATGTGGGCTTGCTCTGTCTCTCGAATACATTTTGAAAAACAACCCCAATACTATGTTGAGTTCTCATTTCAGCAGTAATAGTCTATTAGTGCAGTATTTTTCTTTTGTTAACTAATGCATAAATAAATACATTCTTAAATATTTTCTTATTTGAAATGAGTGTAGTTGCTCATCTCAAATTAAGGCGACTTTTGAACTTTATACTCCTGCCTCTGTCCAGATTGGTTATTTCCTCCGATTGTTTTCAGTTACTTGCTTCAAAGTACATTCCCCAGCTCAGTATTGATTAGTTATTTTGGCATAACTCTTTGAAAATGAAGCATTCTGTCATTTTTTTTTTTATAAAGGTGAGGGGCTTTCTTATTCTTACCTCCTTGACCCCTTTTTTTTTTTTTTTAACATTTGTTTATTCATGAGAGACAGAGAGAGAGAGAGAGAGAAGTAGAGACAGAGGCAGAGGGGAAGCAGGCTCCATGCAGGGAGCCTGATGCGGGACTCGATCCTGGCACTCCAGGATCATGTCCTGGGCTGAAGGTGGCACTAAACCACTGAGCCACCTGGGCTGCCCCATATTTTGTTTTCAGTGCTGCAACTCCGCTACTTTGTAGAGCACAAGAGTTAGTATAAAGTCTTACTAGCTGCCCAGGATCTCAGAACTCATTGGGCTTATAGATGTAGATTCTAATTTCTGGTTCTGTCAGTCAGGATCTGTGACATATTGGGCAAGTTTTTAACTGCCCTGAGGTATGTATCTGTTTCTTTGTTTTTTGAAAATGGCCCTCATTAGGGTTGTTGTGAAGAAAGGAACTCTTTGTGTTTAGTATAATATCAAAAAAGCTTTTTAAAAATGGCAACTATTATTAACCTAAGACTTAAAACTGATTGTTGTAGGATATCTTTTAATGTACATTACCTTTTGCAGGGTTTATTTGGGGTAACCCAAGCTTCACAACCTGGAGGTCTTTTTGGGACAGCTACAAATACCAGCACTGGGACAGCATTTGGAACAGGAACAGGTCTCTTTGGGCAGCCCAACACTGGATTTGGTGCTGTTGGTTCGGTAAGTTTTTACAGTTGACTCTAATTTGAAGATATGTATACATTTGTTAAAGGGATTTCTAAGAAAGATTTAACTAGCAAGTATTTTTTACTGGATACATAATATGACCTGATACTGGAAATAACTAAAAGCTCTTTGGTGCAAAAAAGAATAACAAGGTAACTTTAGTCAGTTAATTTTCAAGTAGTAAGTTCTTTTTTAAACTTCTTTGCCTCGGTACTAATAAACAGTTTATTTCTGATGGCACACTATCACTCCAGTTGTTTAAATTATTGAGTGTAAATTGAAGTGCTATCATTCTTAAAATCGGGTAATTTTTACTTCCTGTATCTAACCTCTGTTTGGGGTGAAAAGTCAATGTGATACTTGATAATTAAATTTTTGAACTTGCTAAAATTGTTGGTGGTCTCATGGTTTTCATGTAGTTGGAGGCTTAACTGAATTGTGTTCCTTGTTAAGTCATTTAAGTAAACTACTATTTACAAGTGCACCTGACTTAAAAATATCGGTGAATTCTGTATTGCCACTTACTTAACTATATGAGAATCAGTATGAAACAGCCAATCTGTATTATGTACCCATTTAAAAAAAGCTTTGACACATGTTGTAGATAATGTAAAGGAAAGAAAAATTCCAAAACGTGATTTTCATGGAAATTGAAATCTGTTATTTCCTAACTTTTCTTTGGGCAGCTAATTAAGGTGAGAAATTGAGAAAATTAAATAATGCTTCAAAAAGTTTTTAGTAACCACTTTATTGAGATATAATCCATATGCTATACAATTCACCCTTTTAAAGTTTATAATTCAGTGGTTTTTAGTATACCAACAGATTGGAACTATCACCATACTCCATTTTAGAACATACTGATCACCTTAATAAAAAGAAACCTCATACTCAGTCCCTTCTCATTTCCCCTCAATTACTTCAGGCCTTCTGTCTAGATTTATCTATTCTGGTCATTTCATAAACATTGAATCACATAATATATAGACTTTTGTGACTGATTTCTTTTACTTAGCATTAATGTTTTTGAAGATTCTTCCATGGCCTAACATGTTTAAATTTTTTATTGTGACTATTTCTATTTGCAGATTGAATATGATACATTCTGTTACCAGGTCAAAAAATAGTTGATTACTGTATTGTTTTCTTTGACTCACTGAAATACTGTGTTTGCTGAAGGGTTGCCATTGATTTTACAGATTTTATAGAGCATGCTCTATAAAGTGAATCTTATTCAGATTAGTATACTTTTCTGATAATCTTTATTCATCCTATTTCTACTTTTTTCATAAAAGTTATGACATCTTCTCTTGCTTACCTCACATCCAACTCCGTATACCTGAGGTAGCCTCTATTTGCTGTGTGGATGTATCTTTTTACTACTTAAAACTTTTCTGTATTTTGTTCCTTTTAGACCCTGTTTGGCAATAACAAGCTTACTACATTTGGAACCAGCACAACCAGTGCTCCTTCATTTGGTACAACCAGTGGCGGGCTCTTTGGTAACAAACCAACCCTGACTTTAGGAACCAATACAAACACTTCCAATTTTGGTACATATAAAAAGCAGGTTTGGCTCTCTTAAAGTTACACTGACTATACCACACATCATTCTCCTGATTCATATGATTGGGAATATTTAAAAATTCTCAGGTAAGCTGTGGCTAGATATGAGGTACCAGAGGGGGAAAGGTTTAAAATCATGGACTTGGGTTGACATACCTAGAAGAGATGTAAATTCCCTTACCTCATTATTAGTCTCTTAACTCCTTGCTTTGGATAAAATGGGCTTTGGATAAAATGGGCCATTCAACACATGCAGTAGTACCTTGTAGAAAGTTGCTTTTCTAATGGAGATTAATTTTTTCTTGGATTACCTCACCAGTAGTTGAGAAACCATATGAAACACATTCAGTTGAGATAACACATTCTCTTAGGCCAGGTTTCAAACAGGGAAGTAGTGCACAAATGAGATTTGATGAATTTTTTATTTTTTTTATTTTTTTTTAATTTTTTTTAACTTTTATTTATTTATGATAGTCATACAGAGAGAGAGAGAGGCAGAGACAGAGGCAGAGGGAGAAGCAGGCTCCATGCACTGGGAGCCCAACGTGGGATTCGATCCCGGGTCTCCAGGATCGCGCCCTGGGCCAAAGGCAGGCGCTAAACCGCTGCGCCACCCAGGGATCCCTTGATGAATTTTTTAAAAAATATTTTATTTATTCATGAGAGACATAGAGAGAGGCAGCAACATAGGCAGAGGGAGAAGCTCCCCTGGGGAGCCCGATGTGAGTCTCAATCCCAGGACTCAGATCATAACCTGAGCCTAAAGCAAACACTCAACCATTGAGCCACCCAGGCGTCCCGAGATTTGATGACTTTTTAATGTTTTTTGTTGTTTTTGTTTTGATTATTTTTCTTTTAGAGATTTCATTTTGGGGGGGGGGGTGATTTGATGATTCTTACTGAAAATTGAAGCTTTCTTTCAGCTATAAAAGTATATTTTATGTTCATTTAAAAATATGAAAAATACAGTTGAGATGGAATAATTTTAAAAATAACCCTAAACTATTTAGAGAAATGTTGGAATCATTAAACTTGCTTAATAGAAACATTTGTCTTCTGTAACTACCTAATTAAGTTCTAAATCAGCTTTTAAACAAATTAACATAATTTGTGTTATAAGTAAGATAAGGAAGTTCATTTCATGACCAAGGGAAATAGTGGTTTAAGTATCTGTTAGGATTTTATGTGTCAGATACATCATTAGACACTGGGAATATTTATTGAGAGATAAATGAAAAGACATGGTTGTTGGAGTGCCCGGCTGACTCAATTGGAAGAGCATGTGACTCCTGATCTTAGGGTCGTGAATTTGAGCCTCCCTTTGGATGGAGGGATTACTTTAAAAAAAAAAAAAAAAAAAGACATGGTTATTTGCTATAGGTCAGCAGTTATATAATTTTTTGGTGTTTTTGAGAAGTCTTACAGTGTATGGAAAAAGGGACTACATTAAACATGAATTATTACAGAAATATATGTGAAAAATAGGTACCAATTATTAAATTTTTGTGTTTAATTTGCTTTTTAAAAAATAATTTACTTTAGAGAGTGTTCATGCTTGAGTGCAGGATGGGGGAGGGGCTACGGGAAAGGTAGAGAGAATCCTAAGTGGACTCTGCTGAGCATCCATCCCCAAGATCATGACCTGAACTGAAACCAAGATTCGGACATTTAACTAATTGCACCCCCTGGTGCCCCTTTAGTTTGATTTTTTTTTTACCTCTTGTGTTGGTCACTTACTCCTAGTAATGATTATCATTTCACCTAGAATTCTTTTTTATTATACTCTGTGAAAGAGTGGTTTTGAGGCAGCGGGCTTGGTTAACATGTGTACTTATTTCTTATTTTATAAAATTAAGACGGGAAAGATACTTAAGGGCTAAACCAGTGTTTTTCAGTCTTTTTTCATCACTACCACTCCTTCCCCCAAAAGCTTTGTAAACCATTTTTTTCTTAATAATCTTCTCACCCTGTGAGATTTTAATACCACATGTGTTTCTTTTATCTGTTTATATGATATGGGCTTTGAGGGCTATAAGCCACTGTATAGCTATGATTCATTTAGCCCCTGGAGAACCACTTTTTCCTTTCTTTGAAAATGCACTTTTGGTTTTTTTTTTTTTTTGTAGCATGCTTCATTGTCAGAAAAAAAATTGTTTTTATCTGGATACTTATATAAGCTAAAATTATAAAATGGGCTGGACTTACTGAAATATACTTAATGTTCTTTCATGGTTGCAGATTTCTGATTTGTTTGGAGATTTTTTGTTTTTGTGTAAATCTATTTATACTCATGTTCAATGATTTGAAAGTGAAAGATTTCATTTTTATCTAATATGCCTTATTAGCTTATGTGATGAAACTTAATCGTCCTTATTTTTTTTTCTTTTTTAATCTCCAGTGTTGACCTAGTGCCGGACATAGAATAGATGCTCACTAAAACTTAAATGAATTACTGAGTGAATAAATGGGGCCCTAAGAGGAAGGATTACTTCTAAGTCAGATGAAGGTTGTAGGGTGGGAACTTGGGTGAATTGAACATTCCATTACTACTCTTGAGGGATCTTGTCTGCGTAAAGCTTTCTTTGAAATTCTTGTTTTCTTGAGAAGCTGTCAACTTGGAGTTTGTGGTCGAGAGTCCTCTGTTTGGAAATAAGCCATATAACAATCTGGAAATGGAATACAGTTATACAAAGATTAAGAGCATCATTCTATTATTGTTAGCCACACATTATCCATTACGGGATTTTGTTTCTGCTGCTGATTAATCCACAAAGTTAAAGGTTGGGGTTAGAGTTACTACAGTTGTAGAGTTGCTACAGTTGGTGTTGTGAGATCCTAAAGTCATTCTTTAGAGATATTAGTTCATTTTCTTAGTAAGTAATTACTCCTGGCAGGGACAAGTTTAAGATTAAGTGAATATAAGATAGTGTCTGAATTTCTAAATGAATGGAGAAATAGAATTCTTTTAGGAGAGGAATTACAGACTCGTTGGATGTCAGCATTTGTGAGCAACAATTTAGAAAGGTTGATTCCTTAGGTATTGATGAGATGGTGATGGGCAATAAGTCAGTGGTTTTTCTGTACTATATGATTAGGTGGACAGTTAGGAGCTATTTGTATACTTAAACATCTTTTTTTTAAAGCTCATTTTTCTGAATTGTGATATAATTGAAGTATAACATTTGTTTCAAGTGTAGGACATATTAATTTGCTATTTCTGTAATATTGTGAAGTGATCACCATAGTCTAGTTAACATCTGTCATCATGCATAGTTATACTTGTTGTGATGAGAACTTTTAAGGTCTACTATTTTAGGAACTTCGAAATATGCAAGACAGTATTAACTATAGTCACCATGATACGCATTACATCCCCGTGACTTTTTATTTTATAACTGGAAGTTTGTACTTTTTGATTCCCTTTTACCCATTTCATCCATCCCCCATTTCTGCCTCTGGCAACCACCAATACATTGTATGTGTGAGACAGATATGGTTTTTTGTTTTACAAGATTACACATATAAATGAGATCATGCAATATTTGTCTTTCTCTGTATGGTTTACTTCAGTTATCACAATGCTTTAAAATCCATCTGTGTTGTCACAAATGGTAAAATTTCATTGTGCTTTATAGTGGAATACTACTCCATTGTATGCATGTACTACATCTTTATCTGTTTATCCACCAATGGCTACTTAGGTTATATCTTGTATCTTGACTATTATAAATAATGCTACAATGAATGTGAGGGTGCATATATCTTCTCGAGTTAGTTTTTTTTTTTTCCCCCTTTGAATAAATACCCAGAAGGGGGATTGCTGGATCATATGGTAATTATAGTTTTAATTTTTTGAGGACCCTCCAAACTGTTTCCACAGTGTCTACACCAGTTTACATGCTCATCAACAGTGCACCGTGGGTTCCCTTTTCTCTGTGTTTTCACCAACATTTGTTATTTCTTGTCCTTGGGATAATAGCCATTTTAACAGGTGTGAGGTGATAACTCATTGTGGTTTTGATTTGCATTTCCCTGATAATTAATGATGTTGAGCATCTTTGCATGTGTCTTTTGGCTATCTATATGTCTTCTTTGTAAAGAGGTCTGCAAGGATCTTCTACCTATTTTTTAATTAGATTGTGTTTTTGCTGTTGGATTGTTGATTGGATATTAGCCTCTTACCAGATGTACGATTTGCAAATATTTTCCCTCATTCAGTAGACTGCCTTTTATTTTGTTGATGGTTCCCTTTGCTGTACAGAAGCTTTTGAATTTGATGTAGTCCCAGTTGTTTATTTCTGCTTTTGTTGCCTTTGCTTTTTGCATTACATCTAAAAAATCATTGCCAGGACAGATATTAAGGAGTTTACTGCCAATGTTTTCTTCTAGGAGTTTTATACTTTGAAGTCTTACAGTTTAAGTCTAATTTTTGTGTATTGTGTATGATGGTGGTCCAGTTTCATTCTTTTGCTGTCTAGGTTTCCTGGCATCATTTATTGGGGAGACTATTCTTTCCCATTGTATATTCTTGGCTTCTTTGTTTTAAATTAATTGAACATTAATTAATGGTTCTTAATTTTAATTTAAAAATTGTTTTGAAATAACAGAGTTGATCAACTTTTGTCAGTAAGAATCGGAGGAAATGTGTGGTATAAACAGTGTAAGTTGGGACTTATTTCCCTCGTGTGGGTTTGAGATAGTTCATGAGTATCTTATTTTCTACTGTTAATGGGGCTGGAAGATCCTTTCTGGATATATTTTAACTCGAAAAGGAAAAGAATATCTCCAAGTACATTTTTTCCTGTTTTTTTTTTTTCCTTTAAAAAAATTGATTGTGCTTGAGTAGCAGTACTCCCATTTTGTGGCATAGCTATTAATTAGCATAATTGCAAAGATTTAATGAATGTATGAATTAAATAGATTATGTCAGATTACATGCATTTTTACGTGTATTAGAAACATATTTTCAAACTGTTTACATTCTTTAACTTTTCTTGATCTTTCTCATTGAGATAATAATCCAAATACTGGCATGACTGACTGAGTGTAACATTCTTAGTTGGTGATAATATCCTATATTCCAGATATTCTCTTTACTTTGTTATCTTTTGAACTTGTTTCCCTCCATGATACCCCTTAAAAAAACTTCCAGGTGTTCCAAGAACAAGGTTTGCTGGCCAATGATTGATTTTTCTTTTTTCCTCTTATCAAGAGAGATCAATGATAGGGTTACCTGGCTGATTCAGTAGGTGGAACATGCAGCTCTTTTTCTTGCATGCATTAGTTAGGGGAGGAGCCAGAGTGAGAGAATCCTGAAACAGACTCCCTATCAAGTGTGGAGCCTGATGCAGGGCCCAGTCTCCTGACCCACAAGATCATGACTTGAGCCAACCATAAGAGTCTGATGCTCCACTGACAACCAGGTACCCCTGGAGCATTTAGCTCTTTTTTTTTTTTTTTTTAAATTTTTATTTATTTATGATAGTCACACAGAGAGAGAGAGAAGCAGAGACACAGGCAGAAGGAGAAGCAGGCTCCATGCACTGGGAGCCCGATGTGGGATTCGATCCTGGGTCTCCAGGATCGCGCCCTGGGCCAAAGGCAGGCGCTAAACCGCTGCACCACCCAGGGATCCCGCATTTAGCTCTTGATCTCAGGGTTGTGAGTTCAAGCTGCACGTTGGGTGTAGAGATTACTTAACAAAATCTTAATTAAAAAAAGATTAATGATATGTTTATTGGCTGTTTTATTGATACTTAGCTCTAAAAGAGGTGCAGAACTTTTGGACATATCTGAACAGAAGGGAAATGACAGTAATGAATGCAGTATATAGGTATCTTTTGGGGAAACCTGTGGATTTTCCAGGGGGAAATCATAGGATTTTATCATAGGATGGTAGGTAATAGTGAAGGAGGATGGTTTGTTTATCTCCATCATCTCTGATAATGAAGTAGTTCAACACAAGAAAAGTTATTTATAGATTATCTTCTCATTTTAATTATCAGCTAGTTGAGTTCTTGAGTACTCCATGAGCTGATTGGTTATACCATTAAAGTTGCTCCTGTGTGATCAGCCAGCCACACATTATTGCCCGTACAGGATTCATTTGTTCAAAACCAAACCTACTGTAGAGATTTTTATAGATAAATTCCTATTAACAAGAACCTTTAGCTTCAGTAGTCTTTGTTGATTGTCTCATATATATAGATTAAGTAATCTCTGTACCCAGTTTGGGGCTCAAACTCACAATCCTGAGATCAAAGGCCACATGCTCTACTGATTGAGCCAGCTAGGGGCCCCAATTGTCTTATTTTTAGTGAAAGTTTGAGGAAATGCATTTTTCTTCCATTAATTAAATGTAAAAAATAGGTTTGAGGCTTTGAGTATTAAAAAGGGAATGTATATGCTCAAGCACAATCACTTTGTTTTAATGGATATTATCCTGTATTGAATATTTCAAGTCTGAAACATAAGTAAATAGGAAGATTTTGGGGTCTGTTTATAGGCATCAAAATTAAAAAAAATTTAAAAAGCCTACCATTTAGGATTTCTAAATATCAATAACTGGACAAGATGCAAAGCTTAGGATCATACTGCCTTTTTAAAAATTCCCTTGTATAGGAAATTAAGAGTTGTGTTAAAAGTATAGTCCACTCATTCTTTTCTCCTTCTAGGTTTTGGCACAAATACCAGTGGGAGTAGTATTTTTGGAAGTAAACCGGGACCTGGCACTCTGGGAACTGGGCTTGGTGCAGGATTTGGAACAGGTAAGGAACTGTACCTGAGATTTAGGAAGTGGCACAACATGGCTTTCTATTTGCTAGAAGTTAAGACCACCGTTAAATCATATGCCTGGAAATAGGCAGCCTAGATTTTCATTTTCACAAGTGGACTAATAAAACATTCCCAGCAGTTATATTTTATCAGGTTTTAAAACATTTGCACATTTTATCTTAGAGGTTGTATTCTCCCTTTCTATAAAACGTTTGTCTTCTGATAGTCTAGTCTGTCTGGGATTTTTAGTTTTTAATGTGAGACTTGTCAATATGATGGCATTATTAATTTTCACTTCCCTTGTGCTACCTTTGTAACAGAGATTTGAACTGTTAGTCAAGTAAGCTTTATTACCCTAATGGTAAGAGAGAGCAGTAAGAGCATAAGTTGAAGTAATTTTAGCAAATACCCTGAGGTTTTATAAGGTCGGTGCATACCTCTCAGTTCTTTCCACCTTGATGTAGAGTCTTCACACCTTTATCTCTATTTCTACTATTGATTTAATGCTTTTGAAGACACTGACCTTTTTGCCTGCCCAGCTGTTTTAAGCAGTATGAGAGTGGTAGTGGTCATAAGATGAATAATGCTTCAGCATGTAGAGTTCTAACAAGATTGTTATAGCATATAGTTTTGCCTGTTTCCCAAGTCATCTGACCATGGGTGTGTGGTCATTTAGTTGCAAACCATTTATTTCCATGGTCTCTGTTTCCCTTGTCCAGTTATCTCTTGTTTTTGCTTCTATGCTCTGATCATTTATCTGTCATTTCCTTTTTAATTTTTTTTTTTTTTTAAGATTTTACTTTTAAGCAATTTCTATACCCATTGTAGGGCTTGAACCCACAACCCCAAGATCAAGAGTCTCATGATTAAATGACTGAGCCAGCGGGGCACTTCATCCTCTCCTTTTTATTTATTTATTTATTTAAAAAAAATTTTTTTTTATTATTATTCATTTATTATAGTCACACAGAGAGAGAGGGAGAGGCAGAGACACAGGCAGAGGGAGAAGCAGGCTCCATGCACCGGGAGCCTGATGTGGGATTCGATCCCGAGTCTCCAGGATCACGCCCTCGGCCAAAGGCAGGCGCTAAACCACTGCGCCACCCAGGGATCCCCATCCTCTCCTTTTTAATAGAACCTTATTTTGTACTCTATGAGCTATTTCCTTCCATTTTTCTTTTTTTCCTTTTTTTTAAGATTTTATTTATTCATGATAGACACAGAGAGAGAGAGAGGCACAGAGACATAGGCAGAGGGAGAAGCAGACTCCATGCAGGAAGCCCGATGTGGGACTCAATCCCAGGACCCCAGGATCATGCCCTGAGCCGGAAGGCAGATGCTTAACCGCTGAGCCACCCGGGATCCCTCTATTTTTCTTTTTAAAATAAAAGATCTAGGTGCTTTTTTTAAAAAAATTCAGCAATACAGAAGTTTCATGATAAGTCAACATCATTCAGCTGTGAAGTAACAGTATTGAAAGTTTGGTGTTCTTGTCAGACTCCTTTACATCTTATACAGTTTTTTCATTTATTACATTTTTCAAATGTGTACACACACAAAGTTGTGTGTGTGTGATATATATGTATATTTTTATTATATTCTTAAATAGAAACCATATCCTTAACCAAAGACTGAGATACATACATTAGTGGGATATAATACTCATAGAGTGGGCTACAAACAGCATTTAAGGGGAAAAAAAATTAGAATGAAAAAATCATTGTACAAAGCAAATTAAGTATCATTTAATTTTTGTTTTATTTATATATATGTTTATGAGTCTCCAGGTATTTCATATTGTGTGCTACAGTAAAATGTTTCAATCTGAAAGCAACTGCCTTATGTGGTATTCTGTATTTCATTTTTTCACTTCCCATGACATTTTGGGCATGTTATTTTTTTCTTTTGATCCATATATATAGGTCTAATTAATGCTTTAAATTTTTTTTTTTTTTTTAAATTTTTATTTATTTATTATAGTCACACAGAGAGAGAGAGAAGCAGAGACATAGGCAGAGGGAGAAGCAGGCTCCATGCACCGGGAGCCCGACGTGGGATTCGATCCCGGGTCTCCAGGATCACGCCCCGGGCCAAAGGCAGGCGCTAAACCGCTGCGCCACCCAGGGATCCCTAATTAATGCTTTAAAAATAACTGTTTAGTATTCCATTATGTATATGTGTGCATATATGCACATAACACATAATTATATATGTTATAATTCAGTTTCCCCCTATTAGACATTTGAGTTATATTAATAGCAATGCAATAATGAAGATCTTTTTTACATAATTTTGTATGTGTTAGTATTACTATAAGATTGAGACTTGGGGGCAGCCCGGGTGGCTCAGCGGTTTAGTGCTGCCTTCGGCCCAGAGCCTGATCCTGGAGACCTGGGATCGAGTCCCACATCTGGCTCCCTGCAAGGAGCCTGCTTCTCCCTCTGCCTCTCTCTCTCTGTGTGTTTGTCTCTCGTGAATAAATAAATAAATCTTAAAAAAAAAAAGATTGAGATTTGGAATTGGATCAGAAGATAAACATTTTGAAGTTTGGTCAGTCTTGTTAATTTGTCTTCCAAAAAAAAAAAATGCCGTTTTGAAGTTTTGTTCTCATTGTATAAAAGTGCTAATTTTTCCCATACCTTTCCATATATTTTTTTCTTTTCCACTCCCCCCCATATTGTTGACTTTTTCATCTTTACATGCATGATAGTGGAAATTGGTATGTTCTAACTTGCATTTCACTGATTACTGGTGAAGGATAGTCTCAATGTATTTTACTGGCCATTTGAATCTTTCAGTTCCTTGTTCATAATATTTGATCATTGTTAATCTATTTTTGAGAGTGCTTTTATATTGTGGATATTAACTCTTTTGGGTTGTATGATAGAGTTTTATCTGAACTTTTTAATTTATCCGAATTCTATCACATATATTTTGCAAGAAATAAAAATTAAAAAGCTCTAGTTTTTTGTTCAGTGTGATCTCTAAGCAAAATATATCATCTGACATCAGTGTTCTCTTCTAATCCTGGTGGAAAAATTAGCTTTGGTATGGGCAAATTACAAAGCTTTTTCAAGGGTAGTTTTGACCCTACACAATTTGTGAACCATAAACACAAAGTGCAGGTAAGATGCTACTCTAATGTCTGTTAAAAATATTTCCACCAGGGATCCCTGGGTGGCGCAGCAGTTTAGCGCCTGCCTTTGGCTCAGGGTGCGATCCTGGAGACCCGGGATCGAATCCCACATCGGGCTCCCGGTGCATAGAGCCTGCTTCTCCCTCTGCCTGTGTCTCTGCCTCTCTCTCTCTCTCTCTCTCTCTGTGACTATCATAAATTAAAAAAAAAAAAAATTTCCACCAAATCTTTATAAGTTTTACCATGTAATTTTTTTTATTATTATTTTTTATTGCCATGTAATTTTATGGTATCTTCACGTATAAGTTTTATTTTTATGTGGTTAAAGTTGTCATTCTTTCCTCTTTGGCTTTTAGGTCTTGCAGGTTATTAGCAGTGCCTTCTCCTGCAGTCCAAATTGTATAGTATTGTATAACTTTTTCTGATGCTATCATCTTCTTTTCCACAATAATGTATTAACTCCCTTTTTTTATTTGGATATATTCAATTTTTTTTCTTAAGATTTTATATATTCATGAGAGACTGAGAGAGAGGCAGAGACATAGGTAGAGAGAGAAGCAGGCTCCATGCAGAGAGCCCAGTGTGGGACTCAGTCCCAGGACCCTCTCTGATCACTCCCTGGGCCGAAGGCAGATGCTCAACCGTTGAGCCGCCCAGACGTCCCTGAATATATTCAGTTTTCCTTAAACAGCTCTACCTCACGGTCAACAGATCCCATTTTTTTTTACTGCTGTTATATATCCCTCATTCATGCTTTGCATAAACTGAAATACAATCAGTAAAGAATTTTACATTCCCAACCTTAGCAGAAATAGATGATATAGAGAAATGAGAGTTCTGAGAATCACTGAGCATACACTATTGGAATTCTTTGATGTTCACATCTGCTAAAGCAGACTTTAGGCTTTGAGAGCAGTGTCTGGAGACAATTGTATGTAAATACCCATGTTCATGAACCCTATGTGTCATGGTATCATGAATAGAATAGCACAGTATAGGTTGGGATGATGTATTTTTGGGGCATTAGCTGAGTGGGTATTCCTATGCACCTTTTGTATTGAGTGATGGAGATTCATACTCTTACCTCAGCTAACAAATTTTCTTGTAAAACATTTTATATTATTTATTGGTGTGTGATATTTTTACCCCCTTATGTGCTCAGCTAAGGAATACTCATTAAATCATGGGTGTATAAGTTTCTGATTTAATTTGACAGTAATATTAACTATCATTGGCACTATCAGTATGGCATTTTCTTGGTAGTTATTTAGTAATATTAAGAAATTTTAGTTCTTTTTTTTTTTTTTTTAATTTTTATTTATTATAGTCACACACAGAGAGAGAGAGAGGCAGAGACACAGGCAGAGGGAGAAGCCGGCCCCATGCACCAGGAGCCCGACGTGGGATTCGATCCTGGGTCTCCAGGATCGCGCCCTGGGCCAAAGGCAGGCGCCAAATCGCTGCGCCACCCAGGGATCCCAGAAATTTTAGTTCTTAAAAGTTTCCGTGAAGTAGTAAGTTTAAGGGTACATCTAGTAAAGTTTATTGTTACACTAAGAAAAATATACCCAAAGCTAATAGATACCATAAATAAAATTAAATTTTAATGTTTATTAGAAGATCTCAAAAGGAATATGACCATTTTCACATTTTTCTTGAGTATCCCTGGAGTTTCCAGGGCCACTACTACTATGGTGCCCTGTATATATCTACTTTATGATTCCTACAGCTAATTATAAATACACTACATTTCATGAATTGACATTATCTTCCATCAGAATGTCCCTTAGCTTATGGACTATTAGTAAATCCTTTCATTAAGTGTAAAGATCCATTTGTGTAATATAAGATAGGTCTGGGTAAAATGCGTATTTTTTCATTAATAAATTGTAACAGTAGCAGGCAGGTCAATTTTTGATGGTCTCTTTCTAGATCACCGCTCAATGCCTTTTTTATTCTTTTTTGGGTTATTGAAATACAGTGGTTTTTAGACTGTTTCATGTTTCTTCATCCAGGACTGCTACAAAGGTGAGGGAAATATGCATCTAGATGAGAAATTTTTGTCCATTTTATATATTTGGGTTTTTTCTAAGTTTTTGTTTAGGGGGTAAGGAGGGATTTGCTACCTGGAAAAATAAAGAATTCTGAAATTTGTATAAACTATATCTTTCAAGGCAGTAGTTTCAGTTTTTCTTGGAATTTTCACCAATTTCTAGTGGTTTGGGACTTTAAAAGAAGTCTTATTTCCTGTTCCAGAGCTAGGGTTTATAAGGAGAAATAATCCCTTTGCTACCTTGTTATCTTCTTGTTATTGATGAAGTTGGACAATTAAGGAATGTTTTGTCCATTTAATAGTTACCCTGACTAATTTATATTGTATGGATTTTCTGAGCATAGATTTATCTTTGCTATTGCAATCTCAGAGCAGTTTGTATTCAATATATTTTATTTACTTATTTTAGAGAGAGTGCGAGAGACCTTGAGCGGGGGTGGAGGGAGAGGGAGAAAATCTCAACCAGGCTCCACACTGAATGCAGAGCCCAGTGCAGGGCTCGATCTCAAGACCCTGAGATCTTGACCTGAGCTGAAATCAAGAGTTGGAAGCTTAACTGACTGAGCCACCCAGGCGCCCTTTTATATTTTTGACCTCTAAGTATAACTTGAAGTGACTTTACAGTTCTCTCACGGAACTGTAGATCTTCCAAACTGCTAGTAACTTTTTGAGGAGGACGGGACGGAAATTTTTAAAAAATTTTATGCCAGTAATTTATTCTAAATAAATTCTCCCCATTTTCACAGCCAACAGTATCCATAAGCAAGATTCATTAGGCTTTAAAACATAAGTTTCTGCAGTGGGTTTCCCCTCTGAAAATAAGTTTTTATTCCATCCAGTCTGATTCATAATGAAACTCGAATCTGTTTAGTAAGCTCATCACAGGGCATTTCGCTTTTCTTTTTTTTTTTATTTAAGTAATCTCTATACACCAAGTGGGGTTTCAGATCATGACCCCAAGATCAAGAGTGGCATGCTCTTTGAACCAGCCAGGCGCCCCCACTTACCTTTTTATAAAACAAAACGTTTGTCTTGGTGTAAAGTAGTATGCATAAGATGGTATATTTGAAAGTGTTACTTTTGCTATTCAAAGAAGATGTATTGGATTTGGTTTTCTATAGGTTAGCTTCTATGTTAATCAAAATGATAACATTGTGATTGGTTCAGCTGCATATTTTAATTTGCAAATATTGAAATTTAAGGAGACTTATTTTTTTAATTCTTTCAAACTCTGTATTACTATAGTGTAGCAGTTAACCCTGATGCACCAAGGGTTTGAACCTCAGTTTAACCTTTTACTACATTGATGACGTTGAGCTGATTCCTAAACCCTCAATTTTCTCATCTATAAAATGTGGATAATATTTCCTACTTCAGGGTTATGAGGAATGAAACAGTAGCTTATGAATGTTAGTGTCTACTAGTCCTCTTGTAAATGCTTAATATGTGTTTTTTCATTTTAATCTTAGGGACAAATACCTAAGCTATATATTACTATCACATGTTATAGTTGAAACAAGCACAGAGAGGTTAAATATTTTGCCTCTGATGTATAGAATGTACTCAACACAGTGCCTGGCATATAATTAACATTTACTGTATTACCTCTTTTGTTGAAATGAATGGTCATTATGAAGTTTCCAAATGTATTATATTTTTAAGTATCTGACCTCTGGCACAACATTCAAAGGATCTCCTGTGGCACTTTTTCTTTCCTCTTGTCTCCATAGCTCTTGGTGCTGGACAGGCATCTTTGTTTGGGAACAACCAACCTAAGATCGGAGGGCCTCTTGGTACAGGAGCCTTTGGGGCCCCTGGATTTAATACTACGACAGCCACTTTGGGCTTTGGAGCCCCCCAGGCCCCAGTAGGTAAGTGTCAGTCACTTTAGAAGGCTTTACTCAGTTTATTTCTTGCTAATACTTAACTTGTTAACCTGATTTTCCTCCCACTCCATCCCACCCTTAAGCAGTACAAAAGTGCATATCACTAAACAGTCATGTAGTACAGAAGGGCTTGTGATGGATCCTGGCCTTCTCCACTTCCTGACTCCCAGGCCTAGTCCCCCAAAGAGACTGCTTTGTTATGGCCACTTTGTTTCCTGGTATATAATTAAATGATGTGCTTATGTTGCTGTGTTTTGCTTTATTAAGTCTTAAGTAAATTTAACTTGTTAATGGTAGGTGGGAAATATAGCTCACTTAACCACCCACCTCTATGTTCTTTATTCACTTCTCCTAATATAGCTATGTTACTAAATTCCCTGAGTCATTTTATCTATTGAAGTGTTTTTCATACTTCAATCGTTTGAATACTTTTTCCCAGTTATTGCCCTCTCTGTCTACTATCTTTATTATTATTATTTTTAACTTAAAATTAACTTCTTAGTGTAAATATCTTTTTAAAAGAAATCTGCTCTATTGGAGCTTAAAAAAAACCCTGATATCAGCTGGCATAAATGGAGTAACTGAGAGAATGAGAGAGAGCAAGAGAAAGTTAAGTTAGTCTCTGTACCATGAAGTTCATCTCTCATCATGATCCGTGTACCACGTTTGGATAAGTTTTTTGCAAATTTAAACCATGTCCCTACATTTTCTTATTCTGTCAACTGCAAGAGAGTATTTCTTGAATCTCCTTGGTCAAGTAAGGATATTACTGCCCTTTCTTACTTTCTTTTTCCTCATTTCTTCTTTTGCCATCTTTATATTTTTATATTGATAATGTATTCTGTCCTATAATTATTACCTTCATCATTTCTTTGATTAAAGAATAATTTAAAAGTTGTAAATGTGAACACAGCATTTATTACAACTATGAAAATATTGCTGCCCAGCCATGTACATCTTTTTTGTACAGCTTTTTCCTTCCCCTAGAATTTGATTTCTTTTTTCTCCTTGCATTACCAGCCTTTATCACCCTCCTAAACTGGTCCAAATTCTTAAGGACGGTATCAGAATTCTTTCACTCTGGATATATCATTCATTGATCCCTCTATCCTCCAGTAGTATGAACTCTGATTATTCCCTAGGCCTTCAACATGCTCCTGATACTCACTTCAAGTCTATTCAGTGGGAACTGCTCTGTCCTAGGTGTTGGTTTTTCCTCTACTTCCTGAATTGCCTAGAATGTATTTTTAAATTAAGTGTACATATAAGGTAAACTTTGATCACTTACAGGTCTGAAAATACCTTTTTTTGTTCCTCATGCTTTAATGTTATGGAATTCTAGTGTGAAAATAATTTATCCTCAGAACCTGGACTGTATTTATTGCATTAACCATTATTATTTGTTGAAAAGTCTGATGCCTTTCTAATTCTTGAGACTTTTCAGCCACTACTTCCATAAGTATTTAGGATTGTTCCCTTGTCCTGAAATTATACTGAATTACTTATATCCTTTTTTTTTTTTTAAGATTCTTTTCTTTTCGTTTTTTAGAGTGGGGGGGACGGGCAGACAGGGAAAGAGACTCAAGCAGACTCCATGCCCAATGCAAAGCCCAACTCGAAGCTTGATGTCACAACCCTGAGATCATGACCTGAACCAAAAATCAAGAATTGGATGCTTAACCAATTAAGCCACTCAGGCACCCATTTTTTATTTTAATGCTTGATTCTTAAGCTGTTTCTATTTTTTAGGAGATTTTTTATTGTCTTCTAAGTCATCTTTTTGAATTTTTGTTTTCAGCTTGTAAGAATTCCTTCTCCTTTGAAAATTTCCTTTCTCAGGCATCCAGTTTGTAGATGCAATTTTCTCTTGAAACTTTAACTGGCATTTAAAAAATATTTTTAGGGATCCCTGGGTGGCGCAGGGGTTTGGCGCCTGCCTTTGGCCCAGGGCGCGATCCTGGAGACCCGGGATCGAATCCCACGTCGGGCTCCCGGTGCATGGAGCCTGCTTCTCCCTCTGCCTGTGTCTCTGCCTCTCTCTCTTTCTTTCTCTGTGACTATCATAAATAAATATTTAAAAAAAAAAAATTAAAAAAAAAATAAAAATAAAAAATAAAAAATATTTTTAGGTCTTTTTGTGCCTTAATAAATCTTGAGGATTATTTTTGCTTTGGTCCTACTCTTTAATACTCTGTGATCTTTACCATTCATATTCAAGAATAAAATAATAAAAAGCTCACTGGCAACTTATGTTTATGGGTAGAACTTGTTTACCAGTAAGTTTCACTTTAAGGTAAGTAGTCCAGGAACCAGTTATTGTTGAAGGGTCCTCTGTCAGAATGCTACATTCTTAGCTCTGGGATGATGCAAGTACTGAAACTTGTTGCCCTTGTTATTTCCATATGTTAACTTGGTTTCATCAGAGGCACACACTCTTGATGTTTGGCTTATCTGTTGAGTACACTTCTCCTGCTTTCAGTCTCAGTTCATCAAACTTGCTTATTTGAATCCCTAATCTTTCTGGGATTCTACAGGGCAGATATGCTCCACTTTGGGCTGTAATCCCTTGTGAATGTATTCTAAGCTATAATTTGCACTATGCTGCTTTGTCACTCCTCTGTCTACTTCTTTCCCCCTAGAAATTTGTTCTATTTTCTCATCTCTTCATTTGTTATTTCCCGTTCTTTGTCATTATGGGTTACATAGATATATTTTAATTTGACTAAACACAGATTTTACTTAGGGGTGCTTGGGTGGCTCAGTTAGTTAAGCGTCTGCCTTTGGTTCAGGTCATGATTTTAGGGTTCTGAGATCAAGTTCCACATCAAGCTCTCCACTTATGGAGTTCTCGTCTCCCTCTGTTCCTTCCCCTCACTTATTTTCTCTCTCTCTCATAAATAATAATAAATAAAATCTTCATGAAAAACAGATTTTATTTAGATCTTTGGTGTGGAGGTGAATTAGAATTCTACTTGATCTCTGTGTAAACATTAGAATCAGTTTTATCATTAAAGGTGATATTTTCACTTTTATTTCTTTTCCTTAGTTTTAGTTGTTTTCAGTAGAAGGGACATACCATAAAATACCGTAACCTGCCATTTTTACCTGGATAGTGTTTTGACTAGTTGAGGTTTAAAAAAAAATTTTTTTAAGTTTTCCTTATTTATATAATCTCTACACCAATGTGGAGCTTGAACTCAACCCCGAGCCACGATTAAGAGTCACGTGCTCTTCTGACTGAGCCAGCTGAGCACCCTTTGAATGGTTTTTGTTAATCCCTCTTTTTCTAAAGTCAAAGTTCCTGACATGAGCATTTGATGTTATAATTACATATGGTAGTGTTACCATGCATATGAAAGTAGCTGTACTGCATTTTGGAATGTACATCTTTACATCATAGGATGTTAGTTGAAAGATGCTTTATAGAGCTTATGTGAGTCCTCTTTTACCATGGTGTTCCTTCGTTACAGTTTTCCAAGTCAGTCTAGTCTATTGTTTTGTTCAGGTTGTTTAGAAACCAAAACATGCTTCCATAGAACTTCCACTTTGTGGTTCTACTTTTACCTCCTAAGCTAAGCAAACCAGTCTGTCAGTTTCTTTGCAGTAACCCTATTGTCTTTGTTCTAGATAAAATATCATCAGTGTTCTAGACTTTTTTTTTTTAATACTTTTTCCTGTCCCTTTTTTGTCATGATGTGGCTTTTCAACATATTTTTCATATTTTTGTTTTCTTCTTTTGTGTATGTGTGTTTTCAAATTATTTTGAGCAGAATTGAATATAACACAAATGGCAGTTTAGTGCTTATGCTTGCTTGTTCACTTATTTTTGCTAACATCAGCTCTCTTGTCTCTATTTTTAAACAGTTAGCTTAGAAAATATTCCATATTTAAACATACCAAAGAAAAAAAATCCTCACACTTTCCTAATTACATTTGGATTTGTTAAAGGAGTAAAGGAGTTCTTTTTCTTTTGAGTAAGCTCAGGTGGGATGATCTATTATACTAATTAATGATCGGATCAGATGGTGCAGGTCAGTGTTTTTTTTTTTTTTAAGATTTTTATTTACTCATTCATGTGAGAGAGATGCAGAGATAGGCAGAGGGAGAAACAGGCTCCATGCAGGGAGCCGGACATGGGACTTTATCCAGGGTCACGCCCTGGGCTGAAGGCGGCACTGAACCGTTGAGCCACCTGGGCTCCCCCAAGTCAGTGTTACTTTTAATGCATAATTGCCTGTCAAGTAATGGACGACTAGCATTCTTAAAAAACATCCAGGTTTTCTTGAGTCTCCTTGAATAGTCCACAGAATAACATTATGCAGTTACTGTGTGGTACTTACTCTGTAACAGAAACTACTTTTCTTACGTTTTTTTTTTTTTTTAAGATTTTATTTATTATTCATGAAAGACACACAGAGAGAGAGAGGAGAGACACTGGCAGAGGGAGAAGCAGGCTCCACACAGGGAGCCCAACGTGGGACTCGATCCTGGGTCTCCTGGATCACACCCTGGGCTAAAGGTGGTGCTAAACCGCTGAGCCACCCGAGCTGCCCACTCACTGATAGTCTTAAATTGGTTTAGGAACTTTCTGAATACAGATGATTTGCTATATGCTCTTTAAATCAACATCTCTGATTTTCACCATCTTGAGCAAACTTGCACTTTCTCCTTATATATTAGCATCCATTGTTTTAGTATTAGTATGTCTAATTTTAAGAAAGCATAATTTGAAAAGAGTGGATTTATCCCTTTTTTATTGATTTAGCTTTAGGTGTGTGTGTTCTTGTTTTGTTATTACTGCTGCTGTTACGTTTTTTTCCCCCCTTATGAGTATTAAAATTTTCTAAATGTTTTGTTTGTGGGACTCCTTTAACGTGGATTATCTTATTTATATTTTGGTGTTATCCTTATTTTAAACACTTATAAAGGAAAAGTATTTATCTCTGAAATAACAAGTATGATCTGATTTTTTTTTATCATTATTTTTGGAAATATTTTCCAAAGAAGTTTCTTCAAGGTACAATGTAGGTGGTTGTGTGGGTTTTCTTGTTTTCTTTTTATTGAATGTAATTACAGACCATCATCATTCCTTGTCTGTTCCCTAAATTCTCTGTGACTAATGACATGTTTTTAAATTTAAAAGAAAATTAGACTAATCAGGGTTTATTTTTTCTTTCAATTTTTACTTGAATGTAATAAGAATATTAAATATAAATAGTAAACATATAAGGAAACCTTAACAGCCATTTTTATTTTTTGTATGCCAGTTTCTTCTTTGATTATTCTTTGATTATCTTTGAATATTTTTTATTCTGGAATTTTTACTTATTATTTTTAAAGGTTTTATTTATTTATTCATGAGAGACATAGAGGCAGAGATATAGGCATAGAGAAGAAGCAGGCTCCCCACGGGGAGCCCAATGCGGGACTCGATCCCTGGACCCTGGGATCTCGACCTGAGCCAAAGGCAGGCACTCAACTACTTAGCCACCCAGGCGCCCCTGGAATTTTTACTTATTAAATTAAATCAATGATATTTCCTGATTTCTACAGAGAAACACATTGTTATTTTTAATAACCGCTTAACTCACCATGTTGATGTATCATGATTTTTACAACTGTTAATGTTGGATATGGTTGTTTCCAAGTCGTAACAATTACAAATAGTATTTATTGAATACTTAACAAACTTCTCTTTGTTTCTATTTTAAACCCTTGGGTTAAATTTCCATGATTGAAATGAGTAGGTTAAAAAATACAGAAACAGAACTTGTTTTATGTACTGTCATATTATTTCTGTTGAGTAAAAACCAATTTATAATGTTTCTAGAAGTCCAAGACTATAATTCTTTTCATACAGCTGTGGCACTGATAGATAATGAGATATGCATAAAATACTTCTTCCAGGTTGTTTTAAATTACATTTTATTGATTATTCGTGACAGAGAACACCTAAGTAAAAATCTTTGTGTGTTGGCTCTTACGAAATGAAGTGCCTCTTCATATCTTTGAGCCATTAGTTTATTTGATTGTTGATTTCTTTCACAGTTTGCTCTTGTACTCCCCACCAATAATGCCATGTAGTGAATCTGAACATTTTAAAAACCTTTCCCAAATGATTCTATGTTTTCTTGCTGTAATTGCATTGGATCCTTGGACTGACATCTTGCTTTCTCTTTTCTTTTTTTCAAAAAGCTTTGACAGATCCTAATGCTTCTGCTGCCCAGCAAGCTGTTCTGCAACAGCACATCAATAGTCTAACATACTCACCTTTCGGAGACTCTCCTCTGTTCCGGAATCCCATGTCAGACCCTAAGAAGAAAGAAGAGGTAAACTTAAAGAACTTTACTTTTGTAACGTTTATTTTTCAGATCAGGAGAAACAAAATGAGCAGTATGTAACTTCTTAAATAGCCTAAGCAAAGTTAGTTGTAATTAAGTTTTTAAGACACATTACTTATCTTTTCAATGGGCCAGGAGGTAAGTTATGTTTGCTGTATCTAGAAGGCAGCATGACAAACAGTGAAATAAACACTAGACTGGAGGTGAGGGCTGGCTTTTCAACAGCCCTGAAATAAGGCATATATTATTATTCCAATTTTATAGTTGAGCCAATCTAAGGCTCAGAGAGGCTAATTTTCCTAAAATCATAATGCTCTTAAGTGGCACATCAATATCGTTTCTTCTGGTTTCTATAGTTAACCTTTTCTTAATCTTTTATGCACTAATGTCAAAGAAACGATTTTCTACTCACAGTGGTGTGGGTTAAAAGTAGTCTTTGGTGTGTTTAATCCTCATGTTGCCGTGTATAGTCTGAGACCTTGAGCATATATTTTTGCCTCTGAATGTGTTTCTTCATCTGTAAAATGGGAATAGTAATACTCTTTAGTGTTGAGAATTAAATGAGATAATGCATACCTAGTTCATAGTAAGGCCGTCTATAGATGTTACTACTGAGTTATTCATGTCATTGCATTTCTCCTTCAGCTGGTATTTGAATTAACTCTATAACTAGATATAATGAGAAGTAAGATAGGAATTAAGTGCTTTATGACATGCTTTTATTTATTTATTCTTTTTTTGAAGAAAATGAAACTATTTACTAAAATGTTTAAAATTTGAGTATATGACACACAATGTTATCTTAGTTTTATTTATTTATTTTTTTAAATAAATTTTTTATTGGTGTTCAATTTACCAACATACAGAATAACACCCAGTGCTCATCCTGTCAAGTGCCCCTATAACATGCTTTTAAATGTAAGTTGTGCTTAAATGAAAATTATGTGTGTGGCATCTGAGTGGCTTGGTCAGTTAAACATCTGACTCTTGATCTCAGGGTTGTGAGTTCAAGTCCCATGTTGGGCTCCATGCTGGGTGTGGAGCCTACTTAAAAAAAAAAAAAAGAAAAGAAAATTATGTGTTACTTGTATAGTATAATTAGAGGCCTGAGTATGTGCTAGTCACTGTGTTCAGTACCAAGGATACAAAGTGAAAACAAGAATTTATCTTCTAAGTGTTTGCTATTTATTTAGTGAGGAAGATTAGATCTCTTAAGGTGTTCAAATTTACCCAATTTCAATACAGTAAATACAGTAATAAAATAGCCCATCAGCTGATAATCGAGAAACAAAATGTTGTATATCTATACGATGAGATATTCAGATATCATTCAGTCGTAAAAAGGAAATAAGTACTGATACATGCTACATACAATGTGAGTGAACCTTGGAAACATTATGCTGGGTGAAAGAAGTCAGACATAGGAGGCCACATAACTCCATTTATATAAAATGCCCAGAATAGGCAAATTTTTTGAGACAAAGTATATTTGTGTGTGTGCCTGCTGGTAAGGAGTGGAATTGGGAGGCACAATATTTCTTTTTTTGAAGTGAGGGGAATGTTCTGGACTTAGAACATGGTGATTCTTGCCCAACTTAGTAAATACACTAAAATTCCCTGTATTGTATGAGTTAAAATGTTGAATATAATGTTAAGGAAGAGTGTAGATTCTTGGATGAGTGTGATAAGGCTTTTGCAAAAGAGGTAACATTTAACTTTTTTTGAGTATGTGAGGCGAAGTTGGTAGTTCTAGGTCAAGACATTCCAAGCAATGGCACACGATTGTGAAGGATCACAAAAAAGATCTAGAAAGGTTCATTGTTGCTAAAGTCTAAACAGTCTGCACTGTAAAGAGAAACATAAACTATGTCAGGGTTTATGTGTTAGACATTGTTGTTTCAAGTGGTTATATGATCCCATGTATAATGTTTAGGAAAACAAATGTGTAACATCCTGCAGATGCTATAGAATCATACTAAAGGTGCCATCAAAATCCACCTGAAGTTTTCTTTTCTTTTTTTTTAATTAATTTATTCATGAGAGACACAGAGAGGGAGAGGCAGAGACATAGGCAGAGGGAGAAGCAGGCTCCATGCAGGGAGCCCAGCGTGGGACTTGATCCCAGGTCTCCAGGATCAGGCCCTGGGCTGAAGGCGGCGCTAAACCGCTGAGCTGAGCCACCCGGGCTGCCTCCCACCTGAAGTTTTCATTAGTTGTGTCTCTCTTCTACTAACTTGTAATTTCCTCAAATACCAGGGAAAGTGATTTTATTATTTTTATTGCCAGTACTTAGTTTTTGACTCATGGCAGTTATCAACGTTTAACTAATGCTGAATAAATGCAAGCTAATATCATTTTTTCAGCATGATTTAGATTGCACAGAAGTTGAATACAAATTCAAAGGTAGATTTCAGTTTATATTGAAGCATAAGATTTTTGGTTGAGTTGAAAAATAAACAGTATCTACCTGGGTAAATGGCAGAGATATTTGAACTCTGTTCTTAATGTGTTTTTGTTTGTTTTTTTTTTAAGGCCGAATAATGCATATGAGTTAAATGAGAACTTTCCTTGATGCTTTTGTTTTTCAGAGATTGAAACCAACAAATCCAGCAGCCCAGAAGGCTCTCACTACACCCACTCATTATAAACTAACACCCCGCCCTGCCACCAGAGTTCGACCAAAGGCTTTACAAACAACAGGCACAGCCAAGTCACATCTCTTTGATGGGCTGGATGATGATGAGCCATCCTTAGCCAATGGAGCATTCATGCCCAAGTGAGTTTATTTTTGTTAACATAAGTTAAATATAAATATTAATTTAAATATAGTATGAATGTTGTAAGTTTAGTTTTATTTGTTTTTTGTTTTTTTAAAGATTTATCTATTAGCGCAACTCACACAAGTGAGAAAGGGGGCAGAGGGGGAGAGAATCTTTTTGTTTTTTTAAAGATTTTTTTTATTTGAGAGCATACAAGCAGCATAGAGGGGTTAAGGGAGAGGGGGAAGCAGACTCCCCACAGAGGAGGGAGCCCAATGTGGGACTTGATTCCAGGGTGCTGGGATTATGACCTGAGCCAAAGGCAGATGCCACCCAGGTGCCCCCAGAGGAAGAGAATCTTCAAGCAGACTCTCCACTGAGTAGTACATTGCCCAACTCTTCTGAGGGGCTTGACACAAGGCTCAGTCCTGGTGACCCATGAGGTCATGACCTGAGCCAAAACCAAAAGTCAGACACTTAACTGAGCCACCCAGGCACCCCGTTTTTAATTTGAAAAATAGAGAATATTACAAATAATAAAAGTGGCCTGATTATTCACCAGGTATTAACCATGGTTAACATAAAAATATTTTGATTCATATGTTTTTGTTTTATTTTAAGATTTTAGGGCTTACATAATTTTAAGTAGGAGACACTTTTTTCTTAAAACTTAAATTGGCCAAACCAATTAAGAAGAATCCCTCTACATATTTTTATATTCCCGTACATGCAGGTATTGAACCAATAATAATTACACAGGAAAAAGTACACAAAGTATGTAGAAGAGTTGGTAAACATTTAAAATTACACTTAAATTATGCACTAGAGCAAATATGCCCTATACTCTTAATATATACACGGGGGGGAATGAAGAAAAATATACACCAAACTGTTAACAATAATTAACATTTGGAGATATAATTTCAGAGCATTCATTTCTGCGTTATTTTTCTAGATACATAGCTAGACCTACAGACATAGGCTTTTTAAACAGCAGATACTTTCTAATCAGAAAAGCTTGGCCTTAGCGAGTCTTGGTGGCTCAGTCAAACATCTGTCTTCCACTCAGGTTGTAATCCCAGGCTTTGGGATCAAGCCCCGTATCAGGCTTCCTGCTCAGGAAGGAGCCTGCTTCTCCCTCTCCCTCTGCTCTTCCCTCCCACTATGCCCTCGTGTTTGTTCTGCACTCTCTCTCTCTCTCAAATAAATAAGTAAATTAAAAAAAAAAAAAAAAGTGTGGTTTTGTTTTCTTTCTTTCTTTCTTTCTTTCTTTTTTTTTTTTTTTTTTTAAGTTGTGGGGGAAAAATGGTGATTCATCCTTTACAGCTCTTTATTTCTGAATGTTACTAAGTTAAAAAATCATGACTCTTTTTCTTTCCTTAAAAATATGGTGGGGGCACCTGGGTGGTCAGTTAGGCAGCTGACTCTTGGTTTCAGCTCAGGTCATGATCTCTCAGTCGTGGGATTCAGCCCCATATTGGGCTCTACACAGTCTACTTCAGAGTGTTCTCCAGCTCACTCCTGCACTCTTTCTCCCTCCCTCCAATAAGTAAATAAAATCTTTAAAAATACATATATATACGGTGGACTGCTGGTTCAGAAAAAACAAAGTCCAATTTTATACATTTCTTAGCACATAATTGGATTATTTTAAAGGGAGGGACAGTGTATTATTTATGTTTACGTCCTAGCATTTAGCAGTTTGTTTGGCACAGAAAGGATTAGGTTGGGGAGGTATACATTTTGCCGATAATACCACCTATATCCCCTTCTTGGCGTCCACTTCTGCCATTGATCAGAAATATTTTGGAGTTCATCTCTCCTTCTTGGATTCTTTAATTGGCTTCCAGGAACCCCATACTTTCCTAGTTTTCTTCCTACCTTACTGGTTGTTCCTTCTGTCTCCTTTGCTGGTTCCTCTTCTTCCCAGCCTCTTAAAATTGGAATGCCCTGAGTTGATCACATTTTCTTTACTGTCTCCCAGAGTGATTTAATTTAGTTTCATAGCTCTATATGTTATTTATAGTCTGATGATTCCCAACCTTTTATCTCCACCCCAGATTTCTCTCCCAAACTCCAGATTTTTATATCCAGCCCTACTCAACATTTCCACTTAGATGTCTAAAAGATACTTAATTCAAAATTAATATGGCCAACACTGAACTCATTGTCTACCTCAGACCTGTTCCATTCAAAGCCTTCCCTATCTCAGATAACTGCATTTCCATCATTCTAGTTATTTAGGCCAAAAACTTTGGAATCATCCTTGACTTCTTTCATATGTCCCACATCTAAACCATCAGTGAAATCTTTGTTAAACCTTCAAAATTTACCTAACATCTGACCAGTTTACCACTTTTAACTACTACTGACCACCCTGATCCAAGCCATCATTGTCTTTTTTGTTGTTGTTTTTCTAAGATTTTATTTTATTTTAAGGTTTTATTTATTCATGAGAGATACAGGGAGAGGGGCAGAGACATAGACAGAGGGAGAAACGGGCTCCTCTCAGGGAGCCTGATGTGTGTGACTCGATCCCCAGATGCAGGAAGCCTGAGCCTTGAGCGGAAGACAGACATCCAGCAGCTGAGCTACCCAGATGTCCCCTAAATTTCATTTTTAAGTAATCTCTACACATGAGGCCCAGACTCACAACCCTGAGATCAAAAGTTGCATGCTTCATCAGCTAAACCAGCCAGGTGCCCCACAAAGGCATCATCATCTCTTGAATGAATTATTATAATAGCCTCCTGATCTTTCAGCTTTACTCTTACCCTTTTGTGTTCTATTCTGAATATAGGTACAGTAATCTGTTTGAAGTGGAAATCATATCATATCATCTGTCCAAAACTCTGCAGTGGTTCATATTTTACTCAGACTAAAAGCCAAATTCCTTACAATGGTGTGTAAGGTGCTGTAAGATCTGACGTTCCTTTACCTCACGAAGATATCTAGTACTCTCTCTGATGTTTACTCCACTTTAATGTTACTACTTTCTTGGCACTGTTAGCACAGTAAAGGCATGCTGTTGCCTTTTAATCTTTGCCATACTTGTTCTCTTTGCATGAAACACTTCTCCCCATAAATCCATATAGGTAATCCTCACTATTTACTCACGTGTTCCCTCAACAAAGACTATTCTGACCAGTCTATTTAAAATTGCACTCATCTTTTTTCTCGTCTGCATTCCCCACGTTCTTATTATCCTTCTTTTCTTTGTTTTCTCATACCTTCTAATGTATAATTTATTTTTTTGTATTTTTCCCCCTAGAATATAAGCTCTATATAAGTAGGTACCCTTGTTTTTTCTGTTATGTAAAGTGCCTGAAATAGTTCCTGTTACATAATAAGTAATCAATAAATGTTGAACATCTGAATGCATCTGGAACCATAAGAGGAGCTAAATAGTAGTATAGAATCCCAGTTACAGGAGGGAGGGCCTTGGAGATGGAGATCAAGATCATCTAAGCCAAGGGATAAGAGGGGATGGAGATTGTAAAGGTCTTTCCAGTTTATGCTGTCAGCTTTCCATGATTGAGTTGTTAGAATCTAGAATTTAATCTTAACTTATTTAAATCTAAAGGAAATGGCAGGCAGCCCAGGTGGCTCAGAGGTTTAGCACTGCCTTCAGTCCAGGGCCGGAATGGAGTCCCAGAATTGAGTCCCACATCAGGCTCCCTGCGTGGAGTCTGCTTCTCTCTTTGCCTGTGTCTCTGCCCCTTCTCTCTCTCTCTCTCTCTCTCTCTCTCTGTCTCTCATGAATAGATAAATAAAATCTTAAAAAAAAAGTTTTAATTAAAAAAAAAAAGAAATGGCTACCACTTTATAGCTCTGTAAACAGATGCCATATAATACCACAGAGGGTAAAGGATTCATGAAGGACTTTATAAGTATGGCTACCACTAGAACAGTGTACTCTGTCTGCCCTGAAAGATGAATTTGGTAGATTGACAGTGTGAGAACCTTATCGATGCTATAACTTTTTCCTTTTGCCTGTTCATACCAGTTGGAGGAAAGTGACTATAGAGCAGGACAGTAATTTTATTTATTCTGAATGGCAGATTTGAAAATCTTTAATTCATCTATTCATCCCTTCATTTAACAAACATTTATCAAGTAACTACTAAATGCCAGGTGTGGCAGCCACTGAGAATGCAGCTAGGAACAAGATACATCCTCCATCACTGAATTCACAGTCTATGAGGGAAGAGAGATGTTGACAGTAATCATGAGTGAGACAAGTGACAAAAAGGAGTAGTAGAGATTGCCGCTGTAGGGGAAACTAATAGAGAATGAGGAAGGAAAGCTGCTCTGAGGGTGTGTAATTTAAACTGAAGACGGGGGGCACCTGACTGGCTGAGTCAGTAGAGCATGCTACTCTATGTCTCTGGGTTGTGAGTTTGAGCCCCCCACATTGGGCATAGAGATTACTTTAAAAATAAGTATATGAATAAACTGAAGAGGGATAGGGAGGACTGTTGTAGGGAATATTTTGCTGTGTCTCTGGTTTTAAATATGCCTATTTTTTTTAGGTGAATAAAATTTTATTTTCCAGTTTTCTTTTGGATGTTTGTTTCAAACATGACTTACTTGACTGAATGCATTTACAAAATTAGGGTTTTTTTTTCCCCCCACTTACATAAAATATTAGAAAATGCAAAAGTCATTGTCTGGCAATGGTAGAAAGGAGATCTATTTTTGAAGGTTCATACCAAGGAGTATGAGGAAACTTTTCAGTATAATGGCTATGTTGATTTTTTGGTTTGTGATCATGGTTTCACTGGTGTATACAGATGTCAGAGCTTATCAAATTGTACAATTTAGTATGTGCAATTTACTGTATGTCAGTTATGAACTAATGTAGCAAGGTTTGTGAGATACAAGTTCAATATATAAAAGTCAATTCTATTCCTGTATACCTTTATGGCTATATTCCTATAAGCCAGTTGAGGATATTGATACAACTATGGCAAAATACACTTGATTCTGTTATTTATTTTTACATGATGAGGTATTCATTGTTGAAATAAATCTAGTCTTTGAGGTCTTATAGTTTTGCTTTCCCACATTAGTGTTGCTATATTTCTGTTTCTTGTAACTGTCTAACTTGGTATTTCTGATCGTAATCCTGTTTACTTTTGCCTGGCACAGTTTTTGTTTTGTTCCTTGTCTTATAGTTGGAAGTATATTCTTCATGTGAAAAATTTAATCAATCCCCCACTCTGATCTCTGTGCTTCAGTCTGTTGGAACTCGTGTTTTTTATGATTGCCAAGTTGTCCCATCTCTGGCTGGCAGAGGCCCTTTTAAGTTGCTCCTAAGTTCTTTTTTTTTCCCCCTAAGTTCTTTCCACACAGGCTCTGTTAGTGTTTGGTTATGGTAACTTCCTACCTCGTTAGGATTCACTGTGTAAGATTTTGTTCAGGATTTTCTGCCATTCTGTTCATAACTTAGATTGGCCGGAATGTTCCTTTCTTGTGTGGCTTTGGTATAAAGTTTAAAACTGCTGACCTTATAAACAAATTGGGGAGTATTTTCTTTTTCTGTTTTCTGGAAGATTTTATGTAAGATAGGCCTTTTTTTTTTTTTTTTTTTTTTGGTTTTTGGTTTTCATTAAATGTAGGGTGCCAGTGAAGATATATGAGTGTGAAGTCATATTTGTAATAAAGCTTAAATCTGTTTTTGTTTTTTTTCTTACTAATTTATATAGAAGTTATAAGGCTAGTGAGCTTTTTTATTTTTTTGAGTAACTTTTGGTAAGTCATATTTTTATAAATTTGTCCAGCTAACTAAAATTTTAAATTTATTGGCATAAAGTTGTTAAAAAAGTATCCTGTTTCATTTCAGTAGAATCTGTGGAGATGCCCCATTTTCATTTGTGACAAGGGTTGTTTTTTTTTTTTTTTTTTTTTTTTTTTGCCTATTTTCTCAATCTGGTTAGGAATCTACCATTTTATTGGTGATTTCAAAGAACTAACATCTGGCTTTTATTGATGCTCCTGATTCTGTGATTGTTTTCTGTTCTACTAATTTTTAATTTTATTTATATTTTCACTAGCATTTATTTTGTTTTTAGTTCTTCCTCTTCCACCTCCCCTTTTCTTGGTGTTTACCTTTCTGTCCTTTGTCTAAGTGGATGCTCAGTTTTTTTGATATTTCAACTTTCCTTCTTTCCAGGTAATGCATTTAAAGATATAAATTTTCCTTTAGTGCAACTGTATTTGTATTTTCTAAATTTTGATATGGAGTACCCTTATTATTCAGATGATAATTATATATGATAGTAAAAATGCTTTCTGATTTTTATGGCAGTGCCTTGGGTTATATGAGAGTGTAAATTCTTAACATGGAGATTTTTTAAGTGATCATTTTGTTCATGATTTCCTGCTTATGTGCAAAAAAGGTACTCCAGGTGATTTTGATTCTTAGAAACTTAGGGCTTTTAATGGTTCAACGTATGGCTAGTTTTCATAAATATTCCATATATGTACTTGAAAAAAGTATGTATTTTACAATTGTTGGGTATGGTGATCTTGAATTAGAACAAGCTTGCTAATCATTTAAGTCTTCTATATTCATACTGATTTTTTCCTCTTTTGTGTTTATGTTTGGATATTTTGATTACTTTATTTCCTTCCAATATCATAAAAAATGAATGCATCTACAGTTTTCCTAAATTTATCCATTTTAATATTTAACAGTCTTTACATATCTATGACTGAATCACTTGTATTTTACCTAAGGGTTTTTAAAACTTAATAATTCTTATTGTGATGAAATATACATAAAAATGATTAAAATCAGGGGCACCTAGGTGGCTCAGTTTGTTAAGCATCTGCCTTTGGCTCAGGTCATGATCCCAGTCCTGGGATTGAGCCCCAAGTCAGGCTACCTTCTCTGCAGGGAGTCTGCTTCTCCCTTTCTCTCTGTCCACCTGTGCCTACGTGAGTACACACTCTCTGTCTCTCAAATAAATAAATGAAATCTTAAAAAAACAAAAACTTCACTTTTTGAGCTTGAATAATACTCTATTTTATGGATAATACATTTTGTTTATCTATTCATCTGTTGGTGGATGTTTGGATTGTTTCTACCTTTTAGCTACCTGGATAGTGCCATCATGAACATCGATGTACGAGTTTTTTTTTTTTTTTTTTTTTTTTAAGATTTTATTTATTCATGAGAGACACAGAGGGGGCGGGCAGAGACACAGGCAGAGGGCGAAGCAGGCTCCATATAGGGCCTGATGTGGGACTTGATCCCGGGACTCCAGGATCATGCGCTGGTCTGAAGACAGGCACTAAACCGCTGAACCATCCAGGGATCCCATGATGTACGAGTATCTGTTTGACTCCCTATTTTCAGTTATTTTGGGTATATATCTATGATTAGAATTGTTTGGTCATACATAAATCCTATGTTTAACCTTTGAGGAACTGTCAACTGTTTTCCTGTAACAGTTGCACCATTTTACATTCCCAACAGTAATGCATGTTTCCATGTTCTCCATTTTCTTGTCAGCACCTAGTATTTTTTCTTTTGTTTGCTTATAACAGCCACCCTAGTGGGTGTGAAGTGGTATCTCATGCTTTATGAGATATCTCTTTCTATGAGGTATTTCTTTCCTTTATGACTAATAATGTTGAACATCTTATCATTTGCTTATTGGCCATTTATCTTCTTTGAAGAAATATTTTGTGTCTCTGTGTCTTTTTAAAAATTATTTTATGTCTGTTAATATATTCTCAAAACTGTGGCAATAGAGGTCAAAGATGATACTGACTTTTAAGAGAATTTTTGCTTTTTTATGATAGGTGCTTGATGATAGAATCAAAGCTAAACTTGTGATTTTATGTTTTTTACTTTTAGTTCTCTCTAAACTTGAGGAGTAGAGTTTTTCCAGGTCCCAACACAGAGCAAGTGGCATTCACTAGTGCCCTTAACCTCTTGGTGGCTCTAGGCTCCAGTGTCTGTCTCTCTAGTCCATGAAGACTGTCAAGCATACCATCAACTTCATAACCTTCCTCTTATTTTTTTTTAAAGGTTTTGTGTATTTATTTGAAAAAGAGAAAGTATGAGCGGGGGAAAAGGGCAGATGCAGAAGCAGTCTCCCCACTGAGCAGGGAGTCAGAGGTAGGGCTCAATTCCAGGACCATGGGATCATGACTTGAGCCAAATGCAGACACTTAACCGATGAAGCCACCTAGGCGCCCCTTAACCTTCCTCTTAGAATCAGAAAAGCCCCCAGGAGAAAAGCAACCCTAAATAACAGACATGCCCCTGTGCCAGTGCCCCTTAGTGCTGGCTCAATCTTTTTTTACTATTTTGTTTGCTTTATAGAGAGCTCTGGCTCTCCTAGTTTGAGAGCTCTGGCTCCTCCTAGTCCTAGGAGGATCGGTTTGCATTACCCAGTCCGTCATTGATAGGAAAGCAAGTTTTAATTTTCACAGAAATACTAATTCCTTACTGTCAAGTGCTTATTTCATTGGCTAATTTAATAAATATTACATGATTATAATGAGTATAACTAGCATATGTGTGTTTGTAACAAATGCTACTGATGATTAACCATAACTCAGTTGTTGAGATTAGAAATAAATATACAAGAGTGGTCTACTACTTGTTAATTAACTAATTAATTAATTATTTTAAAAGATGTATCTATTTATTTGAGAGAGAAGGAGCACATGCAGCGGAGAGGGGCAGAGGGAGAGGGAGAGAGAGTCCCAGGCAGACTCCAAGCTGGGTGGAGAGCTTGACACAGGGCTCAATCTCAAGACCTTGATATCAGGACCCAAGCCAAAATCAAAAGTCAGATGCTTAACTGACTTCATCACCCATTGTAGTTTGTTTATGAAAGAAGGATTGGGCACATGAATTAATCCAGGGGGTTTTTAAGTGGAGGTTGAGTAAGATAAGATGATCTCTGTTTCTTCTGTTTGAAGCTTATATACGATAGAGGTTCTTGTCTTAAATAAATCTGCTGTATGCACACCTGAAATTTTAAGGTATTTGCAATTATTTGCATTATTGGCTCTCAGGGTTTTTCGGTCCTGTTTTGGTTTTTTTTTTTTTTGTCATCTTTATTATTTTTTTTTAAGATTTTATTTATTTATTCATGAGAGACAGAGAGAGAGAGGCAGAGACACAGGCAGAGGGAGAAGCAGGCTCCATGCAGCGAGCCTGACCTGGGACTCCAGGATCATGCCCTGGGCTGAAGGCAGCGCTAAACCGCTGAGCCACCCGGGCTGCCCCTCTTTTTGTCATCTTTAAAAAGAAATCTTATTTAGTCAGCAAATGTATCCTTCCTATTTTCTTCAAGGCAGCATGTCAGGTTCTGTGAGGAGACAGTCGTGAATCCTTACTGTCAAAAAAGGAAGAAAATGTTTAAAGAGAGAAGACATACACAGAAATAAT
Source organism: Canis lupus baileyi (assembly GCF_048164855.1). Classification (NCBI taxonomy): domain Eukaryota; kingdom Metazoa; phylum Chordata; class Mammalia; order Carnivora; family Canidae; genus Canis; species Canis lupus. The sequence continues at coordinate 25,434,641 of NC_132860.1, forward strand.
TGAAATACAAGACATAGTGTGATGGGTTAAATAAGTATTTGGATAAAGTGCTCAGGGTTCAGAGAAGAATGTCCTCAAGGAGATTTCCCACTTTATTTTAAATGTGTTTAGCTTATTCTTTCAAATGCCATAGTATAATATATTTGAGACCTTAGGTTCTGGTTATGTATTAAACATTGTGAATTGACTTGTTAGGTAATTTTTAGATACGTAAGAGCTGAACAAGAATGTTCTTTTTGACTCTAGTTTTTAAGATAATGCTTGTGATGTAATTATGTGTACCTGAAATTTTTTTTTTTCCTCTTTTGGTCTCTATTTATAGGAAGAGCATTAAGAAGTTGGTTTTGAAAAACCTTAACAATAGCAATCTCTTCTCTCCTGTTAATCGTGACTCAGAAGATCTAGCTTCACCATCTGATTATCCGGAAAATGGGGAGAGGTAAACCAAATTTTGTTTCGAGTTGTTTCTGGTAGAGAGCCCTGTTCTCACTTTGAAGGGATTTCGAGCACCTAGAATGGTGCCAATCACTCAGTAAAGATTTAGTGAGGGTTGGCTGTTATCATTGTTATAAAGGACTGAGATACTGTTTCTTTTCTACCTTTTCAGATTCAGCTTCCTGAGCAAACCTGTCGAAGACAACCATCAGCAGGATGGAGATGATGATTCTCTTGTGTCACGTTTTTATACTAACCCTATTGCCAAACCCATTCCTCAAACCCCAGAGAGTGCTGGAAATAAACACAACAGCAGTAGCAGTGTGGATGATACTATTGTTGCATTAAACATGCGTGCTGCTTTGCGAAATGGGCTGGAAGGAAGCAGTGAAGAGACCTCTTTTCATGAGGAGTCACTTCAGGATGACCGAGAAGAAATAGAAAATAATACTTACCATATGCATCCAGCAGGTCAGATTCAGATTGGTACATGGGTAATCTTTTACCAGTCATTTGACACCTCTTATTTGTCACAGATACTCAATTTAGTGGAAGTCAGCTACCAGAGATCTTAAATGATTTTATTATGTTTATAGATGGTAACATTTAAACACTATTCACTTACGCTTTGATTCCTAATTCACATACTTTTTCTGCCTTTGGAGTGGTTAAAATTCATGTCATTAGTTATCCTGGTATAAAGATCCCAAATTTTATAGCCAGAGAGACTATCGTTATACTTTACCTAGCTTTATAAACTCAGATAGATTGCTTATTAGCTTTTTAATTAAAATAATACTGATAATTATCATATAAGGTTTTTGAGGTTTCAATTAGATTAGTATATAAACCATAATGCCTGAAATGTATAGGCATTCAAATGGTATCAGTTGCTCTGGTTAATTATTATTACCTCAGTTCTGTGCTTTGCTTTTTTTCTCCTCAACAGTGAACTGCTTAGTTTTTTTCCCAATGAATCCATGAAACACATAATATAAACTACAAGATTATAGTATGTCGATTGGTCACTTAAAACTTGCATTTTTAAATTTATTCATTCATTCATTCACTCATTCATTCATTCTCAAGTAATCTCTACACCCAGTGTGAGGCCCAAACTTAACCCTGAGATCAAGAGTTACATTTTCCACCACCTGAGCTGGTCAGGCACTTGGCTTGTCTTTTTCTGTGTTGACATATCTTATTTGGGTTTTCATGAATGTAATCACATTCTTTTTTTTTTTTTTTTTTTTAACCAAGATATAATGTATATGTAGTGAAGGACACAGGTCTTAAGTTTATTTCAATGAATTATGAGAGACAGAGAGAGACATAGGCAGAGGGAGAGGCAGGCTCCCTGCAGGGAGACCAATGTGGGACTCGATCCCAAGACCCTAGGATCATGCCCCCAACCAAAGGCAGTCACTCAACCACTGAGCCACCCAGATGTCCTGGTTCATTCTTTCTTATTGCTGAATAATAGTCCATTATAAATGTATGCCATACTTGGTTTATCTAATCTCTGTTAGTGAACATTTGGGTTGTTTTATAGTTACTCTTGAAGTGTCTGAAGTTTTTCTGTAATTATCTTGTTGCCTTCATATATATCTTCTGGCCACTTAGTGCCCTAAGGGAACAAATTTATATTTTCATGTTAAGAATCCAAGTATCTATATTTGTGTGTGTGTATCTACACAAATTTATTATGATACTACATCTATTTTCAAATACCCAGTCTAAATTTTTTTATTGTTCTTAGTTTTCTCATTGACCTTATTTGTCACTTTTCAATTTAAAATTCCATTGCCAGGGTGCCTGGGTGGCTTAGCTGGTTAAGCATCCAACTATTGATTTCAGATCAGGTCATGATCTCAGGGTCATAGGATTGAGCCCCGAGTTAGGTTCTGTGTTCAATGGGGAGTCTGCTTGGGATTCTGTCTCTCCCTTTGCCCTTCTTACACTCATACTTTCTTTCTTTCTCTAAAATAAATAAATCTTTAAAAAAACAAAAAAGAAAGATGAGTTTGGAGTTACAGCTTTGCCTCTATCACTGAATTACTTTGTAATCAAGGCAGGTTCTTTCCATGTTGGGTTTTGTATAGAATAAAAGAAAAATGCATTAAATAAGCCTTTCCTCAGAATACATTTTATGGAATGCCTTTCGTAATGAAGTATGTTAACGAGTGCTGTATGAAAAGAAGGTTCTGGGCAGCCCCCGTGGCTCATTGGTTTAGCGCCACCTTCAGCCCAGGGCAGGATCCTGGAGACCTGGGATCGAGTCCCACGTTGCGTTCCCTGCATGGAGCCTGCTTCTCCCTCTACCTGTGTCTGCCTTTCTCTCTCTCTCTTTGTATGTCTCTCATGAATAAATAAATAACATTTAAAAGAAAAAAAAAAGGTTCTGTGGTTAAGTTTGGATTAAGATTTGATTATTCGACTTAATTATTTTGCAAGTTCTTAGAGCCTGTGACATACAATCGTGTGTATTTCTCAAACCTAACTTGACTAGGAACCTTTCTTTAGAAAACAGTTTCAGGGATCCCTGGGTGGCGCAGCGGTTTGGCACCTGCCTTTGGCCCAGGGCGCGATCCTGGAGACCCGGGATCGAATCCCACATCGGGCTCCCTGCATGGAGCCTGCTTCTCCCTCTGCCTATGTCTCTCCCTCTCTCTCTGTGTGACTGTCATGAATAAATAAATAAAATCTTAAAAAAAAAAAAAAAAAAGAAAACAGTTTCAGGAGCACCTGGGTCGCTCAGTGGTGCCTTTGGCTCAGGTTGTGGTCCTGGAGTCCTGGGATCAAGTCCCATGTCAGGTTCCCCACAGGGAGCCTGCTTCTCCCTCTGCCTATGTCTCTGCCCCTCTCTCTGTGTCTCTCATCAATAAATAAATAAAATTAAAAAAAAAAAAAAAGAAAACTCGGTTTCTCCTAGGAATAATGTTTCTTAGAAAACCAGTTTGGAGAAATGCCTTATTTCTATATATTTCCTCTTTATTTAATTTAGTTATTGATTATTTCAGATTATTTTGACAGTTACTCTTTTTAAAAATGAAAAAGTGAAATAGATACTATGAAAATTCTTATTATGTAAGGATAATTACAATACATAGTACATTTTCTGTTTCTTTTGTCATAGGCATTGTTCTCACCAAGGTCGGTTACTATACTATTCCATCGATGGATGACCTTGCTAAAATTACCAATGAAAAAGGAGAGTGCATTGTCTCTGACTTCACTATTGGTCGTAAAGGTAAGTGTGAGCTTAGGAGTTTGTAGTGTTTAAGCCAAAGGTCTGCACCTTATTTTTGTAATTAAGTAAAAGAAGCCTTTGATAGTTGAATCCTTTTTTTTTGTTTTTTTCTGTTTGGATCCACCTTGATCTGGATAGTAGACACTTGGATTGACAAGTAACAAGATGAGACTAGGACCACATAACATTCTTTGGTAACTATTTGCAGTTTTCTACAATTAAACAAAATACTATAAATGACAAAAAAATGCTAAGAGAAAATTGAGTAGTAAGAGATGAATAATATTTAGGTTCAACTTCATATTATTATGTTCATACAGATACAGTTTTCTTGGGGAAAAAATCTCATCTTGCTATACTGTATTTTAAAAAGGGTTCTCAGGTATTGTAACTCATTCTGCAAACTTAGGTACTAAGTAAGGATTATATATGTAGCAGTAGTACAGATACTTGGAAGAGGTTTTAAAAGACTGTTTTAAGATTAAGTGCTGTAAAAAAAAAAAAAAAGATTAAGTGCTGTAGAAGTGTTAAACCTGGTAACTGTATTTGCTGTCACCCCCTGATACATACTATGGATGATATAACCCATTGATGGTAGTACTCAGTAATTTAAAATACTGATTAATGTTTAGGGGCACCTGACTGACTCAGTTTGTAGGGCATATGATTCTTTCTTTTTTGAGATTGTGAGTTCAAGCCTCATGTTAGATGTAGAGATTACTTACAAAAAGGAAATCTTCAGAGGCAGCTGGGTGGCTCAGTTGGTTAAAAGTTTGCCTCAGCTCAGGTCATGTTCCCAGGGTCCTGGGATTGAGACCTGCATTGGGCTCCCTGCTCTGTGGGGAGCCTGCTGCTTCTTCTCCCTTTGCCTGATGCTCCCCGTGCTTGTGCTTTTTCTCTGTGTCAAATAAGTAAATAAAATCTTTTTAAAAAATGAAATCTTTAAACAAATTTTTTAAATAAAATTACTGATTAATGTTTAAAGTTGCTTGCTTCTTCTGAGTATTTAGTCATTGGAGGTTTAAAAGAGGTTATTTGCCCTCTGTACAGGAAGAGTTGTTAACTATTTGCTTTGACTTACAGGTTATGGTTCAATCTATTTTGAAGGAGATGTGAATTTGACAAATCTAAATTTGGATGATATTGTGCATATTCGAAGGAAAGAAGTGATTGTCTACTTAGATGATAACCAAAAACCGCCTGTGGGTGAAGGGCTAAATAGGTATGGATTTACTTACATATTTAGAAAATAATCTAATCACAAAATTCTTTTCACATTATGTATATTTTTCTTCAACTTGCTTTTTTGATTTATGTGATGATTATTTCTCTAATTTAAATGTATAAATTATAAGTGCTACACTAGGACTTTTTGACTTCTTTTCAATAATATCAGGTCCAACTGTTATTTTCCAAAAACACATTTTAATAGTACTTTTTTCCTTATATTTGCTATGACCATTTTTAATTCTTTCCCTGTACTTTAGTTTGAGAAACTAGCTTCTGATACCTATTTGGAAAAAATAATTAATTTATGTTCACAACCTACCAAGATTGAATCATGAACAAATAAAAATTCAGAATACCCCTACAATAAGGAAATTGAATTATAATTTAAAAAATCAACCCCCCAAATCAAAAGCCTTTGACCAGATGACTTCACTGTTGAAGTCTACCAAACATTTAAAGAATTATTATCAGTTCTGAAATGCGTTCAAAAAAGAGAGCGCATTACCCTGTTTCTAAAGCTAGACGACAAAACTACGATAAAATTATAGATCAATGTCCTTGATGAATACGGACGTAAATATCTTCAAAATACATTTGAGGGCAGCCCAGGTGGCTCAGCAGTTTGGTGCCTGCCTTCGGCCCGGGGCCTGATCCTGGAGTCCCAGGATCGAGTCCCACATCGGGCTCCCTGCATGAAGCCTGCTTCTCCATCTCTGCCTGTGTCTCTGCACCTCTCTCTCTCTCTCTGTGTGTCTCTCATGAATAAATAAATAAAATCTTAAAAAAAAAAAAAAAAACATTTGATCTTTGAACCACACAGGTTTGAACTGTGGTTCACATGTGTAGATTTTTTTTATAGTACTTTAAGTATATTTTTCTTAGAATTTTCTTTTTTTCTAGCTTAACTTTACTGTAAATACAATATATAGTGCATATAACATACCAAATATGTGTTAGTTGACTTCTAGATTATCAGTAAGGTTTCGGTCAATGGTAGGCTATTAGTAGTTAAATTTTGTGGGTTTCAAAAATACACAGATTTTCAACTGTGTAGGGACTTGGTGCCCCTGACCCCGGTATTGTTCAAGGGCCAACTGTATTAGCAAAAAGATTGTAACAGTATATTGAAAGGATTATATGCCATGGCCAAGTAGGATTTATTCCAGGAACATAAGGATGGTTTAATGTATGAAAATTGATTGATGTAATACATCACATTTGCAGAATTAAGGAAGAAATCACATGATTACCTCACCTGGTGCAGAAAAAACATCTGACAAAATACAGCATCCTTTAATGATAAAGACATGCAACAAACTAGAGATAGAAGGAAACTACCTCAGAGTACCTGATTGGCTCAGTTGGTAAAGTGTACGACTCTGGATCTCAGGGTTGTTAAGTTCAAGCCCCATCCACATTTGGTGTAGAGGTTACTTAAAAATAAATCTTAAAATAATAGTGATAATTAAAAAACAAAAGGGACACTACCTCAACTTAATAGAAGCCATATTTTCTTTTTTTTTTTTTAATTTTTATTATGATAGTCACACAGAGAGAGAGAGAGAGGCAGAGACATAGGCAGAGGGAGAAGCAGGCTCCATGCACCAGGAGCCCGACGTGGGATTCGATCCCGAGTCTCCAGGATCGCGCCCCAGGCCAAAGGCAGGCGCTAAACCGCTGCACCACCCAGGGATCCCAGAAGCCATATTTTCAAAAGAATATCAGACTCAGTGGTAAAAGAATGAAAACTTTTCCTCTAAGATGAGGAATAAGATAAGGATGCCCACTATGCCACTTTTATTCAACATAATACTAAAAACACTAGTCATGGGGCAGCCCTAGTGGCATAGCAGTTTAGCGCCGCCTGCAGCCCAAGGCATGATCCTGGAGTCCCGGGATCGAGTCCCACATCAGGCTCTCTGCATGGAGCCTGCTTCTCCCTCTGCCTGTGTCTCTGCCTCTCTCTCTCTCTCTCTCTGCATCTCTATGAATAAATAAATCTTAAAAAAAAATATTTAAAAAATAAAAATAAAAAAATAAAAACACTAGTCAGAGCAATTAAGCATGGAAAATAAATAAAAGGTATTGTCTACATTGAAAAGGAAGAAGTAAAATATCTCCGTTCAGAGATAAAATGATTTGTGCAGAAAAACCTAAAGATTCCACAAAAAATTATTATAAATTCGGTAAGACAGCAGGATACAAAATAAGCACACCAAAATCAATTGAGTTTCTATATACCAACAACGAGAAATCCAAAAAGGAAGTTAAGAAAAAAATTCTATTTACAATGGCATCAGAAAGAATAAAATACTTACTAATTAACTTAACCAGGGAAGCAAAAGCTGAAAGAATTGAAAAAAGACAAATAAATGCAAAGTTATCCCATATTCATGGATTGGAAGACTTTAAATTATATTTATTTATTTAATTATTTATTTTTTAAAGATTTATTTATTAATGAGAGACACAGAGAGAGGCAGAGGCAGATGGACGGAAAAGCAGGCTCCATACAGGGAGCCTGATGCGGGACTTGATCCTGGATCCCAGGATCATGCTCTGAGCCGAAGGCAGACGCTCAACTGCTGAGCCACCCAGGCATCCCAAGACTTTAAATTATTATTAAGATGTGCATACTAACCAAAGCAATATACAGATTTAATATAATTCCTATCAAGATGCCGGCAGCATTTTTTTTACAGAAATAGAAAAATCTATCCTAAAATCCTGGAATCTCAAGAAACCTCATATACATATTCAGTAGATTTTTGACAAGGCTATCAAGACCAGTGGGGAGAGAACAATATCTTTATCAAATGATTCTGGGAAACCTTATATCCCACATACAGAATAATGAAGTTGTACTCTTATATCATAGAAAAATGAACTCAAAATGAACCAAAGACTAAACATAAGACCTAAAGCTTATAAAATTCTTAGAGTAGGGACGCCTGGGTGGCTCAGCAGTTTAGCACCTGCCTTCAGCTCAGGGCATGATCCTGGAGTCTGGGGATCAAGTCCCACGTTGGGCTCCCTGCATGGAGCCTACTTCTTCCTCTGCTTGTGTCTTTGTGTGCCTCTCTCTCTCTTTTTCTCTCTCTCTCTCTCATAAATAAAATCCTAAAAAAAAAATCTTAGAGTAAAACATAGAAGTTCCATGACATTATATCTATATTTTTAAGTGTTTTTTATATATATATATATATATATATATATATATATATATATATATATATATATAGTGTAATTTTAGTTTTGGTTATACAGTATAGTGATTAAACACTTCCATACATCACCCAGTGTTCATCACAAATACACTCCTTAATCCCCATCACCTATTTCACTCATCCACCTCCACCTCCCTTCTGGTGACTATCAGTTTGTTCTCTATAGTTAAGAGTCTGTTTCTTGGTCCCCCCCCCCCCCCTTGCTTGTTTTGTTTCTTAAATTCCACATGAGTGAAATCATACAGTACTTTTCTTTCTCCGACTGATTTTGCTTAGCAGTAGACTCTCTAGTACCATCTATATTGTTGTAGATGGCAAGATTTCATTCTTTTTTATAGCTGAGTAATGTTCCATGGCGTGTGTGTGTGTGTGCGTGCGCGCGCGTGCCACATCATCTTTATCAATTTATCAACTGATGGATACTGGAGTTATTTCCATAATTTGGGTATTGTAGATAATGCTGCTACAAATATCGGCATGCGTGTATCCCTTTGAATTAGTATTTTTGGGTAAATACTGGTAGTGTGATTTCTGAAATGTAGGATAGTTCTCTATTTTTAACTTTTTGAGGAATCTCTGTACTGTTTTCTATAGTGCTGTACCACTTTGTATTCCCACCAGCTGTGCAGGAGGTTTCCACTTTCTCCACATCCTCACCAACACCTGTTTCTTGTGTTGTTGATTTTAGCCATTCTGACAGATATGAGATGATACCTTATTATAGTTTTGATTGGCATTTCCCTGATGATCAATGATGTTGAGCGTGTCTTTTAGCCGTTTATATGTCTTCTTTGGAAAAATGTCTATTCATGCCTATTTCCTTCTGCCTATTTCCTAACTGGATTGTTTGGTTTTTTGGGTGTTTAATAAATTCTTTGTAGATTTTGGATACTAACCCTTTATCAGATGCATCTTTGCAAATATCTCCTTCCATCTCATAGGTTGGTTGCCTTTTAGTGTTATTGTTTCCTTCGTTGTTGAGAAACTTTTTATTCTGATGTAGTCCCAATAGTTTATTTTTTATTTTGTTTGCACTGTGTCTGGAGACACATCTATAAAGAAGTTGCTATGGCTGATGTCAAAGAAATTACTGCCTGTGTTCTCTTCTAGGGTTTTTATAGTTTCATTTCTCACATTTAGTTCTTTAATCCATTTTGAATTTTTGTGTATGGTATAAGAAAGTGGGCCAGCTTCATTTTTTTTATTTTTTTTAATATTTTTTATTGGTGTTCAATATAACAACATACAGAATAACCCCCAGTGCCCGTCACCCATTCACTCCCACCCCCCGCCCTCCTCCCCTTCTACCACCCCTAGTTCGTTTCCCAGAGTTAGCAGTCTTTACGTTCTGTCTCCCTTTCTGATATTTCCCACACATTTCTTCTCCCTTCCCTTCTATTCCCTTTCACTATTATTTATATTCCCCAAATGAATGAGAACATACAATGTTTGTCCTTCTCCGACTGACTTAAGCTTCATTTTTTTGCATGTGGCTGTCTAATTTTCCCAACACCATTTGTTGAAGACATTCTTTCTCCCATGTCGTTGTATTTTGACAAGGATTTCCTGGGTGAAACACTAAAAGTATAAGCAACAATAGTAAAAATGAACAAATTAGACTATATTTTTTTTAATTTTTTTTTTAATTTTTTTATTTATTTATTATAGTCACAGAGAGAGAAAGAGAGAGAGGCAGAGACATAGGCAGAGGGAGAAGCAGGCTCCATGCACCGGAAGCCCGATGTGGGATTCGATCCCGGGTCTCCAGGATTGCGCCCTGGGCCAAAGGCAGGTGCCAAACCTCTGCGCCACCCAGGGATCCCAGACTATATTAAAATACAAGACTTCTTGGGACGCAGGGTGGCTCAGCGGTTGGATGTCTGCCTTTGGCTTAGATCGTGATCCTAGGGTCATGGAATCAAGTCCCACATCGGACTCCCCGAAGGGAGCCTGCTTCTCCCTCTGCCTATGTCTCTGCCTTTCTCTCTCTCTGTGTCTCTCATGAAAAAATAAAATAAAATAAAATAAAATAAAATAAAATAAAATAAAATAAAATAAAATAAAATAAAATAAAACAAGACTTCTGTACATCTAAGAACATAGTCAACAGAATGAAAAGCCAACCTACAGAATGGGAGAAAATATTGACAAATCATATTTCTGATAAGGGTTTAATATGAAGAACTACAACTCGGCAACAACCAAAATACAAAACACTCAATTAAAAATGGGCAAAGGACTTCAATACACATTTCTCCAGACATACAGATGGCCAACAAACGTTTATGAAAAGATACTTGTGGCACCTGAGTGGCTCAGTTGGTTAAGTGGCCAGTTCGATTTTGGCTCAGGTCATGATCTCAGGGTCCTGGAGTCTGACTCTGCTCAGCAGGGAGTCTTCTTGTGGATATTTTCTCTCCCTCTGCCCTTCCCCTTGCTGGTGCTTGCTTATTCACTCTCTCTCTCTCTAAAATAATTTCTTTATGGCAGCCTAGGTGACAGTTGGTTAAGCGTCTGCCTTTAGCTCTCAGGTCATGATGCTGGGGTGCTGGGATTGAATTCTGCAATGGACTCCCTGTTCAGTAGGGAATCTGCTTCTCCCTTTTCCTCTCCATGTATGTGCTCACTCATGCATTCTCTCTCTCTCCCCCCCTCAAATAAGTAAAGAAATCTTTAAATCTTAAAAAAAGAAGGAAAAATAAGAAGGAAAGACACTCAGCATTACTAATTAGGAAATCCAAATCAGAACCACAGTGAGCTATCACACTCGTTAGAATGGTTACTAAATTTCAAAAAAGAGTAAGTTTTTGCAAGAGTGTGGAGAAATTGGAACCACTGTTTATATTTTTGGTAGGAACGTAAAATGGTGCAATTACTATGGAAAAGAGTATGGTGATTCTTCAGAAAACTAAGAATGATTCATCAATTCCAAAAGAATAAAAACCAGGAATGGATCTATATATCTCATAGATATATAGACATAGATATACTGAGTGTACAAGAGAATTGAAAACAGGATCTCAAAGAAGTGTGTATACATCCATGTACATAATAGGAGGTAGAAGCAACCAGATATCTATCCATTGACAGATGAATGGACAAACAAGATACGGTTTTATACACATACACAGCCTTAAAAAGGAAGGGAGTTCTGACCTGTTCTAAATCATAAATGAATCTTGAGTACATGCTAAGTGAAATAAGCTGGTTGTAAAAAGTCAATACTGTATGATTCCACTTACTTAAGCCCATCTGCAGAGTCAGAGTCCCAGCAACAAACAGTAGAATCCTGCTTACCAGTAGCTGGAAGTATGAGGCGTTGTTTTTTCATGGGCATAGAATTTTAGTTTTGAAATATTTAATAACTTTTGGAGACTGGTTGTACAACAGTAGGAACATATTTAACACTACTGAATGGTATTAGCTAGAAATGGTTAAGATAGTAAATTTTGTGGTATACCTTTTATCCCAATAAAAAAATGTTTTAAAAGTCACATTAAAAAAAAAGTCACATTAAACATTGTGTTTTAATTATATTAAATTCTTTTTTTTAAAGATTTTTATTTATTTATTCATGAGAGGCAGAGACATAGGCAGAGGAAGCAGGCTCCTCCCAGGGAGCCAGATGTGGGACTTGATCCCCGAACTGGGGATCACGCCTTGAGCCAAAGGCAGTCGTTCAACTGCTCAGCCATCCAGGTGTCCTAATTATACTTAATTTTTTAAAAAGTCATCTAGGGGCACCTGGCTGACTCATTTGGTGGAGCCTGTGACTCTTGATCTCAGGGTCATGAGTTCAGGTCTCACAGAGGGGGTAAAGATTACTTAATAAATAAAAGTTAGGAAAAAAGTCGTTATTATGTGCTAATCACTATACTAGGTTTGAGGCATACAAAATGAATAGATCACAGTCCTTGATCTCACATACTGCTGTTACAGTCCTCTTCACACTCATTACTTTATGGTTAACATATGGTGTTCCTGATATCTCATTCTGCAAGCATTTGTTAATATGTGGTAGTTGCGGGGTGCCTGGGGGGCTCAACAGTTGAGCATCTGCCTTTGGCTCAGGTCGTGATCCCTGAGTCCCAGGATCGAGTCCCACATCGGGCTTCCTGCATGGAGCCTGCTTTTCCCTCTGCCTCTCTCTCTGTAGATCTCTCATGAATAAATAAATAATCTTTAAAAAAAAAATCAGTGGTAGTTGCTATTATTAATGTTTTTTTTTTTTTTTTTTTTTAACAAAAATAGCACTTTAAGACCTTCATTAAGACTTAGATCTTAGGAACACCTGGGTGGCTCAGCAGTTGAGCGTCTACCTTTGGCTCAGGGCGTGATCCCAGAGTCCCTGGATTGAGTCCCACATCGGGCTTCCTGCATGGAGCCTGCTTCTACCTCTGCCTGTGTCTCTGCCTCTGTGTGTGTTCCTCATGAATAAATAAATAAAACCTTAAAAAAAAAGACTTCGATCATAGTACTGGACTATTAGCAGTGAATTTGGTCAAGGCTGTATAGTTTATTTATTTTTAAAGATTTTATTTATTCATGAGAGACACAGAGACAGAGAAAGGCAGAGACACAGGCAGAGGGGAGAAACAGGCCCCATGCAGGGAGCCCAACACGGGACTCTATCCCGGGTCTCCAGGTTCACACCCTGGGCTGAAGCTAAACCGCTGAGCCACCAGGGCTGCCCAAGGCTGTATAGTTTAAGTGTTAATTAAAATTTAATTGGAAATCATTGATATGCTGTGGTAGTTTAAAATAAATGGAGTTTGACTCTTAAACCAGATACTGAATTGATGGTGCAGGTAATGCCTTGCTTTAAGCTTATCCACTCTACCCTGGGAGGCAAGACTCAAGGTTATGGAACACCTGCAGAATAATTCCAAAGTAACATAGGTACCTTTATTTGTTTTTGATAGAGGTGCTACTTGGCTTTCTGATCTTAAATATGGAATATTTTATGCTTCATGTGGTTGTACATTACAGGAAGGCTGAAGTTACACTGGATGGAGTTTGGCCAACAGATAAAACATCTCGTTGTTTAATAAAGAGCCCAGATCGACTTGCTGATATCAACTATGAGGGCAGATTGGAAGCAGTTTCAAGGAAACAGGGAGCTCAATTCAAAGAGTACCGTCCTGAAACGGGTTCTTGGGTGTTTAAGGTATAATAGTCACTTAGTTCTTATAAAGAGTGACAAAATGTGTTAGAAGAGATCCTCTCTTAAATTCTTTTTATTTTTACAAATTAGGAAAGAGATGAAGAGATGCATCATGAATTTCTCCAAGTTGCACATCTTAGTTAAACCCTAGCACAATAAGGAGCTATTAAAAACTTTATGCTCACACATCTCTGCCTCTTTCTGTGAGCATTTAGATATACTTCTAAGGAATGTTTTTTAGTGTGTGGCATCATTAGAGACATGAGGCAGAATTTTTGTCTCTTGATATCAAGTCTTCCTAGAGTTGATTTACAGCTTTCTGGTGAGGAAGCTGTTGACTTCCTCCCTCCCTTAATTTTTTTAACCTCATGATTTCTTTCTCTTTTAAGCCAGTTGGATTATTTAACTAGTTGAAGGCCTGACACAAGTCTGTAGCAAACGACTAGGCAGTATATCAATGTGCATTTGCGGCACATCGATGCATTGTGCACTAAAAAAGTAATGGCTTTTTTAGATTTGGTTTTCTGTATTAATAAGTTAGTGTTTATATACGAGCAACTAGTACTTTTACTAAACATCTAAGTCTAAGGACAGGTATGTGTGATAGATAACATTTCATTATGCCTTAAATATTTTGATAGCTCTCTTGTATTTTCTTAAAGCTAATTCTGCATGATTGCAAGGACAGTACTATGGAAGCTCTGAAGAATATAAGTGTTAAAATTGATTTTGTTGGATTCTGGGGCACACCTGGCTGGTTGAGTCGGTAGAGTGTGTCTCTTGATCTCAGGGTTATGAGTTTGAGTTGCGAGTTTGAGTTCGATCTTGGGGTTGTGAGTTGGATGGAGAGATTACTTAAAAATAAAATCTTGAAAAAAGTAATTTTGTTGGATTTTTCTTTTCCTTAGGTCTCTCATTTTTCCAAGTATGGCCTTCAGGATTCTGATGAAGAGGAGGAGGAACGACCGTCTAAAACTAGTACAAAGAAGTTGAAGACTGCTCCTTTGCCTCCTGCAGGCCAGGCCACCCCATTCCAGATGGCTCTTAATGGCAAGCCAGCACCTCCACCCCAGGTAGAGACAGGACAGTGAATTTGAATGGAATCCATGATACAGAAGTTGAAACCAAGTCATTCAGCTAGTACAAAGCTGTTTATGACCCCTGGAACTTTGAAGAGTACAAATGTATTGGCAATCACGTTGAGACAAGTACAAGGGAGGGCATGAGGTGGTTCTGGCATCTGTTTTTAAATTGAGAGATTTAAAGAATTCTCATACTGTGTGGATCATTCCTTCTACAGATTGTCATTCTTAAACACCTCCCTCTCTTTCATTTGGACTTGCTGAATTCTCTGCTTAGTTATCAACTTAAGGTAGCATTTTGCTTGTGTGGGTTGATACAAAGTAAATCCTAATTTCCTTGACTACCCGATGTGCAGTTTAATCTTGTTCTTTACCTCCGTGGTTTTTTAAAAGTTCGATTAGCTTTCTGCAAGGGTTTTTTAACTCCATTTTTCTCAAATTGTTTGCTTATATACTTCAGGTAACCTCTTGATATTTGTATTTTAACAATACATAATCTTTCTGAAAATAGGTCAGGTTTTAGAATATAAATGAATTATTTGGCGTGGGGAGGGAAGGGCTGCATTGTTTATTGCAATTACTTGTGTCATACTCTTTCAGTATTGTTAAGCCAGTATAAACCTTTTGTCCATGCAGGGAAAGGGTTGTAATTTAAATATCAAGTAGTTTCTTTACCAATTCATAAAGAGTTTTACTTTTCTTTGGATGTTGTTTATATTCAATCAAGTTACAAAAAATTTTTTTCTTTGCTGCCATACTCCCTCAAAGAGGAGAACTTAATACAGAATTTCTTTGTAAAGCATCCTCTACCTCTCAGCTGCTAAAAGCAGGACCTTTGGAATTTTTTGTGCTATAATTCTTATGGCTGCTGAAATGTGCGTTTTTTATGATTTATTAAATAATTTCTTGGGAGGCATTTTCTGGAGATTGTTGTGTATGTATGTTCATATTTGCGCGTATAAGGTGAGGGGAGGGTATGATAAAAGTGGGGAGTGGAAAATACATTGGCTTCTATGTTCATAATCTTTGTAGCATAAAGTCCCTAAGAAATCTCTTCTGACCTAAAGAAATGCTGTAAATGGACTTGGTTTTCCAGTTTTCCACGTTCATTTTTTTCCTGAATCATGCCTTGTATAATCCCTTTCTCTCCAAAGTGTTTTTTTGATCTTTCATTATATGTATTTCTCAAGATAAGTCAGATAGCTTTATTTCTGCTAATAAAATAATTCTAAGATCCTAAAGATGCAGCTGTGAAAGAAAAGCTTTATCTGTGGATAGAGCAAATTTATGTCATGTGTCTTGACAACCAGTGATTTTTTTTTTAGGCTGTTTAATTTCCAGAATACAAACAGTAAGAGTTAACTGTACATTTCTGTGATGACACGTCAGTAGGTGAGGACTCTTTAATAAGAGCACCAAAAAATTTCAGAAGAACCAGGTTATAGGAAAAAGAGACGTGGTAAGGATGCAAACGGGCAATGAGAATACAGCAAGTGGGATCTTTTTCAGATATCCCCTTTGAAGAAGTGGGTGGTCTTTGGATGGAGAAAGCAGAAATGGGAGAAACAGATAGAGTTGTTTAGGTATTAGGCTAACATATTAGAATAGTAAAGAAGGACTCTTCCTTTATATTACCCAGAGACCTAAGTGAGACAGGTAGAAAATGTTAGTAGTTGCATAGCTTTCATTAGCACCAAAGATCTACATTTTATTTAGCATGAGGAAAGTACTTGAGCCATCTGAATGAACCAGGAACAGAGAGCAGAGAGCACAGTCTTTTCATCTTAGTGTCAAGATGACTGTCTTCACAATGTCACCCCTGGGGAGCTTGATTTCAGGGACATTGTGTTCCCTCAGTCCGCTCTAGCTTTTTTTTTTTTTTCCCCTTCTCCTGTGCACAATCTCAAGTTCTCAGAGTTGAGAGTAGAGGGTTTTTTAGGTATTAGGAAGATCTATATTTTTGTTTAATGGTCACTTTATCCCACTCCCTTTTATGTAATATCCCTATTCCCCTCTTTGTAGTTTGTTCTTAATTTTGATTTGCTCCTAAAGAGGTAAATCTACGCAGCCAGAAAACATTGAGGTAACTAAATCTTCACATAATCTTTTTTTTTTTTAAGATTTTATTCATTTATTCATGAGACACAGAGAGAGAGAGAGAGAGAGAGGGGCAGAGACACAGGCAGAGGGAGAAGCAGGCTCCATGCAGGGAGCCCAATGTGGGACTCGATCCGGGGTCTCCAGGATCACGTCCTGGTCTGAAGGCGGCGCTAAACCGCTGAGCCACCCGGGCTGCCCCACATAATCTCTTCTATGCCTTTGAAGTTAGAGAAAATGTTGATAGAAAGACTTTCATCACACAAATGATTCAGGGCAGTTGCAGAAACATTTGATAGAACATTTCCAAAATGCTGATCTGAGATCCAGTTTTCAGTTGACTGCGTCACTACTTTGGTGACCTTTAATTCCATATTTATGGCATGGGGTTCAGGGAGAATTATATTTTAAATGCTTTCCCCCAGGTGATTGAAATATGTGGTCAGGCTTTAGAACCATTTGTTGAAAGACCTCAAATGGCATTTAGGCAGAGAGACATATTCGCTTTTTACTTTCACATTTTACTGCACTGTATCTTGTGTTCAGTATGATCAGGACAGAATAGTTGACTTGCTTCAGAAACTCACTATTGCTTACTTGATGAGTACATTAAAATGAATTAGAAATTTGTTTAGAGGGAAGAAGTGATTAGGATTTAGAAGAATTTCTAAATTTCTAAAATAGATACTAGAAGCCTTTTTGTTTTAGATATTAATGTTGCACTGTCCTACACTTCTTGTTGTAATATCCCTGAATATATGTTTAGAAATATACACACTTTGGTGGCCCTTGAAACCCTGACATGAAATTCCTCCTGAGAACACTGTAATGTTGATAGGGTTGATTTTCCAGCCAAATGAATATGAAACATTTTTTGCAGTTAGGAAACCAGTTATTTTGGTAGCAGGCAACAGTAATAGTTATACTAGATAAAACTGAGGGGAAGGACAGTATGAATTATTTAAATATCTGTTTGACCATGGATTGGTTTTTCACCCTTTTTTGAATAAAGGATGTCATGATTTACTTTACCTACTTGAATTACTTTATGTTCTAGATTAAGAGGTGCTTTATTTTCAGGGTTTGGCAGCTTTGTATGAGGAATATTCTCTTGAGGTGGAAAGTGAAGGTTCCTAAAATCATTGAAGGTTTTCTTTTTTTTTTTTTTTTAAGATTTTATTTATTCATGAGAGACACAGAGAGAGAGGCAGAGACATAGACAGAGGGAGAATCAGGCTCCATGCAGGGAGCTCGATGTGGGACTCAATCCTGGGACTCCAGGATCACACGCTGAGCCGAATGCAGATGCTTAACTGCTGAGCCACCCAGGTGTCCCTCATGGAAGGTTTCATTCATGAAACTTCACTCTCCATATATCTAAAGAGACGGTCATTTTACAGATAGTACCTTTGTATGTAGGAATTGTAATATACTGTGCTGGTATTTAGACATAAGTAAGATCAACTTTCAGAGATTATAATATATGAAAGAGATATTCTGTTTGTCTGCTTTTCCCAGTATTTTATTTGCTCTTTTCCATAGATTTCCTAAGGGCTTCCTTTAAAAACAAAACCAAAAAAAAACAACTTCCTTGATCCCTTTTGAGCCATCTTTCTATTATTATTATTATTAGTCTATTTTTCTTTTCAGGACTGGCTTTGAAGAAGCACCTGATCTCCCAAGATTTCTCTGAAAATAAGTACACAGACATCTTTTGGGGGAGTTTATTGCAATTGCTTAGATATACTTTAACAAATTCACTAATGGGGGTCCTAGGAGCTTACTAGTTCCTCATAGTTTCATAGTTTCCCCCTTATCCAGTTATTACATGATACCTCATAGCTTCAAAATCTATGCATGAGGGTGGAGCAAATAAAACCTTGATACTTCTTAAAAATACTCTGGGTCCCTTAGGTCTCTAAGTCGTTTAAGGCAAAATGGGTAGATTTCATCAAATTGTTCTAAGTGAACATCTCTTGCTGCTGTTATTTCTTTGTTGAGTAGTATAAGTTGAAACCATCCTCCCCTTTTTTCCTTTCCTCCCACCCATCTTCACTCCTTGTTCTTTCATATTATCAATTGCTTTTGCTACTGTGTGCCAGGGATCACACTAGGCAGTAGAATTGATGAAGAGAATATCCGATGAATGTTGACTTTAACAATATGCTTGATAATAGATACAGAGAATAAAAGTAGGCTATAATCTGTTTCCAAGCCTTGACAATGTGGTGGGACAAATAAATACTGCATATGTGAGAAATCATAATATATCATGATAAATTATTAAAAACAGTTTAGACGGGGTATTATAGGAGCCCAACAGACAGAGAGTATCCTCACTGATAGGCTGACACAGAGGATGTGAAGTAGTTTAATAACTTTTCCTAAAAGTGAATTGGTTAAAAACTAACTTGTGAAGGAAGCTTTGGAGTTAGAGTGTTCCCACAGTTCTTGTAAGTAAAATAGGAACATTGTGACCAAGTCTACTTTTTTATTTTTTTAAAGTTGAAAAAGTTACATTAATGGCTATTTCTTTGTCCACAGTAACCATGAAATTATTTTTTTAAACTACCTGTTAACATAATAGCATCAATTTGAAGGTCTCTGTGAAATAGGCCACTTATGAAGATAAGCCTCAAACTTTGGAATATTAATAATCTACAGATGATACCATGATAAAAATAATTAGTAAAACTTTTTGATTTTGAGAATGTTTCATAAATTGGTTTAGCCACTTGATACCATTTTATCAGATGTACTATGCAAGTTTAGGATATACTTAATGAATTTGTGCTGAACCAGTTATTTTACAGTGTCCTACAGATTGATGAGTTATTACCTTTCCAGATCATAAACTGTTAGTCATGAGTATATCTTGAAAACTGCTTAATAAATGTAAATCTAATTCTAAGCACTTGAACAAAAGGATTATTCCAAGATTCTATTGTTCCTAGGGGCACCTGGCTGGCTCAGTCAGTAAAGCATGGGACTCTTGATCTTAGGATCAGCAGTTCAAGCCCCCACCTTAGGCATAGAGCTTATTTTAAAAAACAAAACGAAAAAGAAAAACACCAAACAGTTCCTAATATTACTTTGTTTTTCCTTTTGGGAAAATAAACATTGTATCTTATATGGTACTACATATATAGAGCCCAGCTGACTTTTAGGATTCGGTTACCCAAAAAGTAAACTCCAGGCCCCAAATTATGTTCACTGGAAATTTATTTCTAATTGTTTTCATTTTAAAAATGCCAAGTTGTTGGAGACCTTTTAATCTCTTTTCCCAAAGGCTTCTGGCTACAAGGCAGTGTAAGGGCAGGGTTATCCTGTGTATATCAGAAAATTATATTTGCTAGCTAAATCAGGTAAGGCATAATCTTTGTCTAAAGACCACTATTTAAAAAAATAATAATAATAATAAAGACCACTATTTGCTCAGTATGGGGCTTCGGATCCAGACACCAGACCTGCATATATTACAAAAGGGTGATTTCAGGAATCTGTATTTGGACTCCCAAGTACATATAGAGGGGATTTAGGATAATTATTGTTGAAGCCTTTTTAGCAAACATGCTATCTTGCATTGTCGCAGGATCAGCAGAATCTAGTCCTGCTATATCATGTTCTGAATGAACTAAATGTGGTCTAAAAGCTGTCTGTCTGGTGTAATTTAATGCTGCTTCCCTGATCTTTCTGCTGTCTACAGAGCCAGAGCCCAGAGGTGGAGCAGTTAGGGAGGGTTGTGGAGCTGGACAGTGACATGGTAGATATCACCCAGGAGCCAGTTTTGGATTCCATGTTAGAAGAGAGCGTGCCTGAGGATCAGGAGCCCGTGTCTGCCTCAACACACATTGCGTCTTCACTGGGAATTAATCCACATGTCTTACAGGTGAAGTCCTAACCCACCCTTCCTACAACAGGAAGCCAAACTGCTCTTTACCTCCCGTGCATAACCTTGGGCTGCTTCTTTAATTATTGACTGAAGAGCATTGACTGGTCATTGGAATGAGAAAAAAAAAACAAGAATATGGACCATGTTTGGGCCTCATTTTTCCATTCTGGGAGGGAAGGGGAACGTTATATTGAAATTCAGAAGACCTGGATTCCAACCTCGGTTTTGTAACTATTACCATGTGACTTTAGACAAGTCCTTTAACATCTGTGAGCACTGATTTTTCTCTATAAAATATACTTTGTTTCCTCCCTAGGGTGGTTTTGAGGCTCTAGAAAGTGCTCCATAAAAGTTTTCTTAATAAGCTGGTAGATACTGGTTTCTTTAAACTCTATCTCAACTTCCCCCTACCTGTGCCTTTTGGCATGCTATAAGTTTAGCCTTTGTCTTATATTTGAAGTTAATCATTCAGCAAACAGATGGGCAATTGCTGTGTGCCAGGCTTTGGCAAGACTCTAGATACAAAAAGTATTCTATAATTTCTACCCTTCAGGTACATACAGTATAACAGAGTCAGCCACACAAATATACTAGCTCTGGACAGAGCCTGTAGGAAGAGCAGTTTATTGATTATTGGAAACTGCATTTTTCTTTTTTGGCCTTTGGATTTCAGGGAACACATTCATTCTATAGATATTGCCTTTTTAGATCATGAAAGCATCATTGCTTGCTGATGAAGAAGATGTAGATATGGTTCTGGATCAACGCTTCAGTCACCTTCCTTCTAAAGCAGATACTTCTCAAGAAATCTGTTCTCCCAGACTCCCCATTTCAGCATCCCACTCATCAAAATCCCGTTCTTTAGGTACTGTAAATGATGCTATTTTACAAGAAAGCTGTAAAGTCCTGCTTTTCACCTGTCTTCTAAGTTGAGTCAGCTTCTCTAGCGAATATCCCCCTAAAGACATATGATAATAAGGATGTCAAGAGGAGATGTATTCTTAGAAATTTGTTAGGTGGGCCAGTTTTGGGTTTCTTTTTTTTTTTTTTTTTTTTAAGATTTTATTTATTCATGGGGGTGGGGGGGGGCAGACACGCAGGCAGAGGGAGAAGCAGGCTCCATGCAGGGAGCATGATGTGGGCCTCAATCCTGGGTCCCCAGGACCATGCCCTTGGCCAAAGGTGGTGCTAAACCGCTGAGCCACCCAGGCTGCCCAGTGGGCCAGTTTTTAAAAGCCATAATCAGCTTTATTGGTGTAGATGAAGAAGTTTTGTGGAACACAAAGCATTTGTGTTTTGTTTGGGTTATGTCTTTATTTGCCTATGAATGTGGATTAGGTAGTAAGCTCAGATTTCCTCATTTTTATCATATTTTAGAGGAATAAGCAAATTGTCCTGCACTGTACTCTTTTTGGGCAATCCTCATGCTATCCTTATTTTATTGCCTTCTGGGGGCAAATGTTGCTTCTTAAAATGCACAGTAACTTGTCAGATTTCTACCTTTTCCTAAATCTCCCTAAATTCCTAGGGAAGTAATATTTGACTTTAAAGCTTTCCCTTCTCGTGGGCTTCTAACTATGTGGAACTGAGGATAGAGGGACTTAAGTACATTTGGATTGGGGGTTTAAGGGATTTAAGTACATTTGGATTGGTTCCTTAAGCCAAGGAAACTACCAGGAAGAGATTTGTCTATGTTGTCTGAAAAACTGTTTAGTTTTCAATTCTTTCAAGTGTTAATTTCCATTTTAAAAATATTGTAACTAATAAACTACCAGTTAAACATTCATTACAACCTTTTCCATAATGGGCACTACATGAAAATCTTATACTTCAATAACTAACTCATTGCTTTAGACAGGATTAGAAAACAGGCAGTAGTAATAAGAACTGTCCTCCAAAACGTGTAAGATGTCTCGGTGGGTTTTTCTTTCATTGAGTCTAGCATTGAGTATTAGAGTGGTAGCAGTTTGAATTTAGATCTTATTAAACTTTTTCTGTTGACTAAGAAATGGTTACATTTGACATTCTAACAAGGGTATGAACATTGGTGTTAGACTTCCCTGGGCTTCTGTCAGTGCTGCCACTTAATAGCTTTGTGGATTTGGACTAAACACTATTCTGAGCCCAATTTTTCCACCTATTAAATGAGGATAATATTGGTGTCCGTCTGAAGTTATTGAAAGGTGAAATGAAACAGTATATACAAATGGCCTACACAGAGTCACAGATAAGAGCTAAATAATTTTTTAAAATAGTAGTAGTAAAAAAACAAAATAGTAGTAGTAGTGTTTTTGATGTCAATAATTGTTGTTGGGCTCGTTGTCACTAAAATTCCTGCCTTGATTTCTTGGTTGAAAGAGCATTACACACACTGACTTGCTGCTTGTCACCAATATCTGATTTAGTTGGTTTGATAAAGCTGTGATTTCATCCTCACTGATTATTGCTGTTCGAGAAGCAATAGAGACTGTATTTTCTAATAGTCTTTTTTTCCCCCTGTTTCAGTTGGTGGGTTACTACAATCAAAGTTCACTAGTGGATCTTTTCTTTCACCAAGTGCCTCTGTACAAGAATGTCGTACTCCCAGAGCAGCATCTTTGATGAATATCCCATCCACGTCCCCTTGGTCTGTCCCTCCACCCCTGACCTCTGTGTTTACAGTGCCCAGCCCAGCCCCTGAAATTCAATTGAAAACCGTGGGTACACGCAGACAACCAGGCCTAGTTCCTCTTGAAAAGTCTGTTACCTATGGCAAGGGGAAACTCTTGATGGACATGGCCCTATTTATGGGACGCTCATTTCGAGTTGGTTGGGGACCCAATTGGACTCTTGCTAATAGTGGAGAACAGCTGAGTGGCTCACATGAACTGGAAAATCATCAGATTGCTGATTCTATGGAATATGGATTCCTGCCTAATCCAGTAGCTGTTAAATCGTGAGTCACATTTTCCTTATGCTTTTTAAGAAAGGCAACTTAGTTGGTAAGACAAAAACATTTCATTATGAAGTGACCCAAGGTCAAGGCTCTGCTTTGGTGATCTTTCTAGAAATGTTCTTAGTACAGTTTTAGATAGCAGAAGATCTTTGTATAACTAAAAACTAAACTGACAAAACATGAGAGACACCTAACTCTGGGAAATGAACAAGTGGAAGGGGGAGGTGGGCGGGGGGTTAGGGTGACTGGGTAATGGGCACTGAGGGGGCACTTGGCGGGATGAGCACTGGGTGTTATGCTATATGTTGGCAAATTGAACTCCAATAAAAAACATAAAAAAAATTAACTGAAACTGATTAATAAGATGATTCCATTGTACCATCAGGGTATGAAGAGTATATAATACTTCCTTAATGGTTAAACTTTAGTTGAAAATGTAACAGACCCAAAGCTGATACTGCAGCATTCCTTGTTTTTTTTTTTCATCCTTTTTATTGTAAGTCTTTTTTTTTCTTTTTTTTTAAATATATATATATAAGGTATCTTCTTAATTAGGCACAATTCCTATATCTTGGATCTGATAAGGTGAATGTATAAACTGTATAATCTGTACATAAGTATTTGGAAATAAGATGACATCTAATAGGGGCTCCTGGCTGGCTCAGTTGGTAGAGCATACAAACTCTTGATCTCGGCTTTCTGAGTTCAAGCCCCCCCCCCCCCCACACACATTTGGTGTAGAGCTTACTTTAAAAAAAAAAAAAAAAAGATGATCATCTGATAACTGTATTATGTTATATATTACTACATAATCCTTATCATTAACATGTGTGTTTATAGTTCTATATACTTTGTCTATGTGTATGAGTGTGCATGTATATGGATCTATATATATCATGCCTATTATGTATAGTTTCTGGTAGTAATTAGGCAGTATGCATACAGTTTTGTGCAAAATATATAACATTTTCATATTTACTTTTTATAATAAATTGTGCTGTCCTTTTTTTTAAGATTTTATTTAAAAAAAAGATTTTATTTATTTATTCATGTGAGACACAGAGAGAGAGAGAGGCAGAGACATAGGCAGAAGGATAAGCAGGCTTCATGCAGGAAGCCCGATGTGGGACTCGACCCCGGGACTCCGGGATCATGCCCTGAGTCAAAGTTAGACTCCCAACTGCTGAGCCACCCAGGCATCCCAAATTGTGCTTTGTTACAGATTAAATGACTGTGATTACCTATTCTTAATTTTTAAAGTTGACTTTGAAGAAACACAGAACAACAGTATCTCTTGAACCTCACAGTCAGGAATGTTGATTCTAAACCTAGGTTATGCATGATGTCATGATATTTTATAGGTTTTTAAGTTTGTTTTCTTTTTAAGATTTTATTTATTTGAGAGAGAGAGAGCACAAGCGAGGAGTTGGTGGTGAGAGGGGCAGAGGGAGAGGGAGAAGCAGACTCCCTGCTGAGCAGGAAGCCAACGCAGGGCTCGATCCTGACTCCAGCCCCAAGATCATGACTCCAGCCTAAGGCAGACACCTAACTGAGCCACCCAGGTGCTCCAATGTCATGATATTTTGAAAATTGTTAATATCAATCTTAGATCAGAGCCAGATTGATTATATGTTCATCTTAATTTAGAATCAGTTCTACAGTGTGTGTGTGTGTGTGTGTGTGTGTGTATATATATATATATAAGCTTAGCCTCACAACTTTTGATACCTCATGAAGTATAACTTGAGAAATCAGTATCCCACAATGCCCTTTGGTCCTTGGATTTCATAATATCTAGATACATACTGAAACCAGTTCCAAGTGGAACTCTTTTTTTTTTTTTTAGATTTTATTTATTTATTCATGATAGACAGAGAGAGAGAGAGAGAGAGAGAGAGAGAGAGAGGCAGAGACACAGGCAGAGGGAGAAGCAGACTCCATGCAGGGAGCCTGACGTGGGACTCCATCCTGGGTCTCCAGGGTCACACCCTGGACTGAAGGCGGCGCTAAACCGCTGAGCCACTCGGGCTGCCCCAAGTGGAACTATATTGATTTCCATTCTTGTTATGACCTGACCTAAAGAATAAATTTAAGCCTTTGGATTCTGAATGCATGGGCCAGACAATTTGTTTACTTAGTATATGGCAAATAAGTTCATTATAGTTTGACATTACAAAATACAATTTCTGTAAAATCATTGGGACGTGTTTTGCATTCTCTTTGTAATCATAAAAAGATATAAAGATTTATAGGAAAATTCTAAAATCTGTTTTATCTTTATTTTCTGTCTTGTCATTTGTTCTTATAGCCTAACTGAGTCTCCATTCAAAGTTCATTTGGAAAAACTCAGTTTGAGACAAAAGAAGCCAGATGAAGACATACAATTATATCAGATACCTCTGGAGCTCAAATTAAAACATAGTACCGTCCATGTGGATGAACTGTGTCCTCTCATTGTCCCTAATCCAGGAGTTGCTGTCATTCATGACTATGCAAATTGGGTTAAGAAAGCATCAGGAGATTTTTTGGAAGCACAAAGTAAGTTGGACTGTTCTAACCTTTGGTGTTTCAGGAACTAGAGTAGGAGCATGTGTTCATAGGAGGACAAATTTCCTTATGCAAATGTAGTCAGCGGATGCCCAAGCTCCCACTTGTTTATAGTTGAGTTGGAATGAGCAAAATCTCAAGGAAGAAGAAATGATGATAACCTTTTTACAATTATTCTTATGGCTTTTAACATGCAAGTCCTTGTTCACAGGAACTATTGCCAGATTCCTTGGATTTTTGAAGTTGCATTCCTTCCTCCACCCAGAGAACATAGGAAGAAAAAGCCATTCCTTCTTGCTTTTCTACATCCTACCCATTCTTCTATGTCCATCTTAAGTACCACTTGTTCTTCCCAACAGTTTTAGCAGTCATAACTTGCCTTCCTAACCTCCCTATTACCTTTCTATAACTATTGTGACCATGGTTTTCTAAACCATACTTTGAAAAAGATTTTCCTAATTTGGGAACTTACTATTTCAAATAGTAGAAAATCATACTTAATTAGATGTTTCATAACATTTCAACATTATTGAAGAATGGTGACTATTTTAGACTGTTTCCATACCACACATTTTGGGAATTGTTTATATTCATTTCTTTGTGTTTGCTTTAGTTATCTTCTTTTCAAACATGTGAGTCATCTTACCATTGTATATTTGTATTTGGCTTAGTGGTAAACAATTCTTCCGTTTTGTTGTCCTTCCTGAGGAGCAACAGTAGTTAAGAATATAGAGGTGGACTCAGATTACTTGGGTTCAAAGCTTGGCTCTGCTGCATGTTGCCTATAACTTTAAGCAAGTCACATAATGCTCTGTACTTTAGTTTCCTCATCTATAACATAAAGATGGTAACTACTGTATAGTTACATGGTGTAGTTTAGAGTTGGCTTTACTCTTAAGTGCTTTAAACTGTCACTCAGGCTCACTATATGCTAGGCTATACCTGCTGCAGGAGAGAAGACTCCCCGACAAGTTTTTAGAGCACTTCATGTTTTTATAAAGCATTTTGTAAACAGAATTTAATCAAATTAGAGGACTTTTCTCTGTCATTTGAGATTATATTAGCCATAATTCAGATAGAAGAATCTGTTTAAAGGAACATAGAGTTAGATTTGTTATAGAAGTATCACAGGAACATAGAGTGAACAAGCAGTTATACTACACACTGGAACTTGTAAGACACAGCAGAGTGAGCTGGAGACAAATTTAGGGAAATTAACTTGAGTGGTTTGAGGTATTTATTAATTTATGTATTTTAATGCCACAATTATAGTGATGTCCTCTGTACGTACTTTGACTTCATATCAGTACTGTTTTCCTGTCCCTTCTTTAGTTGTGAAGCACTGGAGCCTAACATGGACATTATGTGAAGCCTTATGGGGCCACCTGAAGGAGCCTGACAGCCAGCTGGATGAGCCCAGTGAATACATTCAGATTCTGGAGCGAAGAAGAACTTTCTCTCGCTGGTTATCCCATACTGCCGCACCTCTAATAGAGGAGGAAGTCTCCTTAACCCGAAAAGACAAGCCTGTGGAGGCTGTCTTCAGCTACCTCACGGGCAAGAGGATCAGTGAGGCCTGTTCTCTGGCCCAGCAGTCAGGTATGGTCCTTCTGTACACCTTTATCTACATCCTACTCCCTAGTGGTCCCTGCCCCTTAATTATAGATTTGTCTTTGTCTTCTAACCTGAATTAAGTAATTATAAACTTCCCAGGAAGCTTGCTGATTCTCCAGAATAGGGACTGGTTTCTAGTTTTCTTTCTAGTACTTTAAACATTAAGTTTACTTAGTTAAAATTATTTCAGTTTTGTATGTTACCTATACATTTGTAGTAAAACTAGAAAATGCAGATAAGCAAAAAGCAATAAACCCAAATCACCTAAGTCCTTTAGCATTTACTATATACATTTCAATGTACAGCTTGTACTTGGACTGTTTACTTTGGAATATATAAGGTATATTAAAATTCGTGTAGGTGGGGGTTCGGACACCAGGGTGGCTCAGTGGTTGAGCATCTGCCTTTAGCTCAGATCATGATCCTCTGGTCCTGGGATCGAGTCTTCCCTCAGGGAGCCTGCTTCTCCCTCTGCCTATGCTCTGCCTCTCTCTGTTGTCTCTCGTGAATAAATAAAATCTTTAAAAAAAAATTGTGCACACAAAGTAAATGCACGCAAAGTAAATATGCATGTAAATTTTTCAAAGATGGTATCCTACTGTGTGTATCATGTGTTCTTTTCATGTTCTATGATATAAATATTATAGTCAAATGGTTCTTAGTATTTTTTTAATCTACAAATGTACCATGTTACTGAATTCCTTTTTTGACATTTAGGCCCCCCCACCCTCCACTATAAGTAACACTCCAAACCTATTAAACATAGGTATTTTACATTAATTCACTTACTTCATTCAAGTAAATAAATATGTAAATTTAACTTCTGGGTTAAGATATTTACTTTTTTTTTTTTAGGACTTCCCATTATATATTAATGCTTTTTTTAGTTTCCCTTCCACTAATGAGAGGCATTCAGCAAGTACTTAATAATTATCCAGACACAAATCTTGTTAAGAATAAAAAATGACAGGCAGCCCGGGTGGCTCAGCGGTTTAGCGCTGCCTTCAGCCCAGGGTGTGATCCTGGAGACCTGGGATCGAGTCCCGTGTCGGGCTGCCTGCATGGAGCCTGCTTCTCCCTCTACCTGTGTCTCTGACTCTCTGTGTGTCTTTCATGAGTAAATAAATACAATCTTAAAAAATAATAATAATAATAATAAATGGCATAGTCCAGTTTAATCTATGTGTATAATAAGATCCCTCATCAAACATTTTTACTGAAACCTAACTCATCTGAAACCAACTAATTGGAGCCTTGAACTGGATTTATTTTTGGAGGACTTGGCCAGTTTGGATTGTAAGGAACAAATCATAGAAAAAGCTAGAATCAAGAACTTACATACATGACTAGTTGCATTCCACTATCACTACATGTTTAGCTCAATGCCTTTTGTGGTCTTCATATATTTTTGTACTGAAAATTTGTCTTTAGGATTGGCCTTTTTTATAAAGTTATGCTCACCAACACATATATGTACAGCATAAGAGGATCTTAAGGAAGTCTGGTCCTTAGATTTATTTGTTCACAAACTCTTTTTCCTCCTTTTTTTCTTTTCTTTATGGTTAGGCTTTTGGCGAGGCACTACCTTTCACCATATCAAAAACTTTTGCTTCACTACCTCCACTTTTAAAAATTGATAGAACAACTCAATAGAGTATCAAGAATGTAAAATACTTGAATACTGTCAGTGTTACCTGATACCTACCCAACAAGAAGACCTCAAATCAATAACTTAAGCTTCTACCTTAAGAAACTAACAAAATAAGAACTAAACCAAAAGGCAGAAGAGAAGAAACAGTAAAGATTAGAACAGAAATCAATGAAAATGACACCATTAAAAACAGTAATCAGTAACACCAAACATTAGGTCTTTGAAAAGATTAAGGAAGTTTGCAAACCTTTGACTACACTGATAATGGGAAAGACAAATTACCAAAAAATAGAAATGAAAGAACATCACTACTAACCCTACAGAAAAGGAAATATAAGAAATTCTGTGTTAACAAGTTCAACAACTTAGATAAAATTGACAAATTCCTAAGAAAATATAAATTACCAAAACTGACTCAAGAAAAAGTAGATAATCCAAATTGATCTATAACAAGAAATTGAATAATTAAAAATCTTCACTCAGAAAAGCCAAATTCCATATATCTTCACTAGTAAACGCTATTTTTATTTATTTATT
Organism: Canis lupus baileyi; assembly: GCF_048164855.1. Lineage (NCBI taxonomy): Eukaryota > Metazoa > Chordata > Mammalia > Carnivora > Canidae > Canis > Canis lupus. The sequence goes on from NC_132860.1 coordinate 25,464,302, forward strand.
TTTAATATTTTTTATTTATTCATGAGAGACAGAGAGAGGCAGCGACTTAGGCAGAGGGAGGAGCAGGCTCCATGCAGGGAGCCTGATGTGGGACTCAATCACGGGACCGCAGGATCACGCCCTGAGCCAAAGTCAGAAGCTCAAAACTGAGCCACCCAGGCGTCCCAGTAAACACTGTTTTTAAAGAAACAATACCAATCCTCTGTAGCTCTTTCAGAAAATAGAGGGAACACTTTCCACCTTGTTCTATGATGGCATTATTACCCTAATATCAAACCAGATGTACAAAAAACCTACAGTTAAAATCATACTTGAAAGTTGAAAGACGGGATCCCTGGGTGGTGCAGGGGTTTGGCGCCTGCCTTTGGCCCAGGGCGCGATCCTGGAGACCCGGGATCGAATCCCACATCGGGCTTCCGGTGCATGGAGCCTGCTTCTTCCTCTGCCTGTGTCTCTGCCTCTCTCTCTTTCTCTCTCTGTGACTATCATAAATAAATAAACGTTTAAAAAAAATTTTTTTTTAAATAAAAAAAATAAGAGAAAGTTGAAAGACTGATTTCACCGTAAGTTGGGGAATACCATCTCTATACAACATTGTAATGGATGTTGTAGACCGTGTAATCAGATAAGGAAAAGAAGCAAAAGTCATACAGATTAAGAAGGAAGAGGTAAAACTGTCTTTTTTCAAAGATGACATGATTCTGTATGTAGATATATCAGCTCCAAGGAATGCACAGAAAAGGCAGTGGGACTAAATAGTTCCACAAGGTCTCAGGATTCAAGATTAGAATATGAAATTCAGTTGTGTTTCTATTTATTATTATTATTTTTTTTTTTAATTTTTTTTATTTATTCATGATAGTCACACAGAGAGAGAGAGAGAGAGGCAGAGGGAGAAGCAGGCTCCATGCACCGGGAGCCCGACGAGGGATCCGATCCCGGGTCTCCAGGATCGCGCCCTGGGCCAAAGGCAGGCACCAAACCGCTGCGCCACCCAGGGATCCCTGTTTCTATTTATTATTAACAGGCAATCCAAAAATGAAATTAGAAAAACAATTGAATTCGCAATAACATCAGAAAGAATAAAATACCTAAAGAATAAATGTAACAAAAATGAGACTTGTACTATAACTATAAAGCAGTGCTGAGGAAATAAAGATCTACATAAATGAAGAAATATATTTTACGTTTGCGGAATACACTTCAGCTACAGAACCATTGTCATTTTTTTTTTATTTAATTTATTTTTTTTTCCATTGTCATTTTTGGCTGGTAATTTTTTGTTGAGGCTGTCTTGGGCATTGCAAGATACCTAACAGCATCCCTGCCCCCTGCCTTTAAAAGTCCTTTACCCTCAGCTGTGACAACCAGAAAATACCTCTTAGACATTGCCAAATGTTCCCTTGGGAACAAAACCACTCAAAATGAGAAGCACTGATGCATTATGAACCTCAGGTTGTTAATTTGTATATTTAGTGCATTTTCTCTCAAAGTCTACAGCAGGCATTTTTGCAGAAATTAATAGGCTGATCATTATTTAGAAATGTAAAAAATAAAAAAAAATGTAAAAAATCTTTAAACAGCTTTGGAAAAGAACAAAGTCATGCAACACAACACCTATCTGATTTCAAAACCTCTATAAGACTGCAGCAGTCAAGACAGTGTGGTACTGGCATAAGAATGAGCATAGAAAAATATGATGGAAATGGGATTTCAAATATAAAATCCTTCCACTTTTATTCAGTTGATTTTTTTGACAAAAGTGCCAAGGTAATTTAAATATGAATAGTCTTTTAGTTGGATATTCATATGCAGATTAGTATATATTCTTACCTGTACCATACATTAAAATTAATTTGAGAGAGTACCCTAGAATGCTATACCATTTGCTCAGTATATGTCCTCATCAATGAGAAAGTCTCTGAAAAGTCAAGGATGCCTAGCAGAAGCAGTTTGGTTGGTTAACTGTGTAATTAAAGCTAAGACAGGCTCTTAATGAATGATTGTATTAAGCTCTGAACTCAGCCATCTCTAGTGACCAAGATATTTATACATCTTGGTCAATAAATCCTCTCTTTTGGGTTCTCTAGATACACTTAAATATCTTTTCTTTTTTCCTTTAGTATTGTCACCTAGAATACCAGCAGCTCATGGTCAAGTGGGCTACAGCACTTACTGCATGAATCATAGTCCAGTCATGCTTTGATTACATATATGCAGAGAGACCACTTGGCCTCACATTTCCAGATGTGTTCCCGATGGCATGATTTCTGTCCTCTAGGCCTCTCTTGTTTGTGAAGGAAACTTTTGTGGCAGGATGGTACTTTATATAGACGTGTAAGCGCTGACCCATATACAAAAACAAAAGGACTTGACTTCTAGGAGGTTTGTTGTAAGGGCTGAAACTAAACATTTTTCTCTTAATGTACAGCTTAACTGGAAGTTTCATTAACTGGAATTTCTATCCCCTCACTTTCTGGTTAATGAGAATCTATTTATTTGTTTATTTAAAAGATTTTATTTATTTATTCATGAGAAGCACAGAGAGTTGTGGAGACGTAGGCAGAGGGAGAAGCAGGCTCCCTGCGGGGACCCTGATGCAAGACTTGATCTGGGGACCCGGGATCACACCCTGAGCCAAAGGCAGATGCTGAACCACTGAGCCATCCACGTGCCCCAAGAATCTTTTTATTGCTTCAGCCTTTGTAATTAAAAATTTGTAGTAAAAGATTATTGGACCTGGGAGAGTGAAAGAGTCAGTGATTCTCTTTATACTGCACACATAGACTTTTCCTCTAGATTTCAGTTTGCCATTTCTCAGTACCATATAGTTGGATATGTTTTCTTTTTGTTTTGTTTTGTTTTTTTTTTTTTTTAAGATTTTATTTATTCATAGAGACAGAGAGAGAGAGAGGCAGAGACACAGGCAGAGGGAGAAACGGGTTCCACACAGGGAGCCCGACGTGGGACTCGATCCTGGGTCTCCAGGATCACACCCAGGCTGAAGGCAGGATCCCACCCAGGCTGAAGGCGGCGCTAAACTGCTGCGCCACTGGGGCTGCCCTTTTTCTTTCTTTTTTTTTTTTTTTTAAGGCAAAAATTCTCATCTGTTCGTACTTTTCATGTTTTATACATCAGGAATGCCTGGGTTTCTCAGTAATTTTAGGGAGCAAACAGATTTTTTTCTGGTAATTCAAGAGGATGACTGAGCAGAAGTTCACACAAGGAAAACCTTCTTGAAAAAGATCATGCCCTTCAAAAGGTCCACTTGCTGAAAGTCCAGTAACTGGTATACTGTCCTTCAGCTGAGATCCAATTCCTCTGGCATTCATCTTCACTTGCGCTGTGAATAGCTTTTTCTAATTGGGCAGGTTTTCAGTTATGTCATCTCAGCTTTCACCATATAAACCTTTGAATCAGATAATACTTTGCTCCATTTTACAGATGACGTACTTTATCTAGAGTCGCAGAAGTAACAGATCTATCATTGAACTCTGTATACTATACAGTCTATATGTAATTTAGGTTAATCTACTTTGAATATTTTCTACCCAAGCAGAAAATGGTAAGCTCTCCATCAGTATTTTGGCACTACTGCAGAAAGTAGTCACAGTGTAAGGTTCTTCCTCCTGAGGACTAGAAGAAAGAAGATAATTCCCCCAGGTATTTCCCCAAGTCTGTTAGTCCTCAGTGATCACCAGAGAACTTCTGTTTCTCTTGTAGGTGATCATCGTCTTGCCCTTCTTTTATCCCAGTTGGTGGGTAGCCAGTCAATCCGGGAGCTGCTTACCATGCAGCTGGTGGACTGGCAACAGCTCCAAGCTAACTGTTTCATCCAGGATGAGAGACTGCGGATCTTTGCGTTGTTGGCTGGAAAACCGGTACTTTCTTCTTTTCCCATAAACTTGCATAAAGTTTTCTTATAAATTCAAGATGGCTTGAGGTTAAGGGAAAGTGCTATCTTTTTAAATGGTATACCGTGACACATAACTAACTAACTTGTTTTTAAGTTTTAGTGGAAGTGTTTTCAAATTACAAAGATATAACATGTACATTCTAAAAAAAAGAACTGGTTACATAGAAATAAAACATTAAAATTCACTATGTCCCTTACCATAGTGGTAATTTGTAGTTTCTTTCCAGACATTTTTAAGTCTATATCAACATATATGTGTGCATATTTATACATGTGTGTATATTGCAATAAAATCAGTTATACATAGAAGTTCTGCAAGTTAACTGACTATTTATGGACATTTTTTCATGTCATGTAGCATCATTCTTTTTAATAGCCACTTCTGTTCATTTTATGGGTAATATACCATAATTATCATAAGCAGGCTTTCTTTTGCTGCCTACATGATTGACTTCTCGATGTTACTTTCCAAAAATGAAATAGCTGGTCAGAATTTATGCATAAATTTAAAGTTTTATAAGATGGCAACTCTGGCCAGTAAAAAAACCTCCTCTTCACTCTGTGGTTCTCGTCTCTTCTCAGAGCACCAGTTGTCCAAATACACCCTCTCACCTGCCACTAAGGAACTGTGTATTTTATGTTTGGATTGTTAACACTGCCAACCTAGTTCATGCAAAATGTTAACAGGAGCACCTGGCTGGCTCAGTAGAGCATACAACTCTTGATCTTGGGATCATGAGTTTGAACCCCATGTTGGGTTTAAAAAAAAAATGTTACTTGAATAATAAGTGAGTAACTTGCAGATTTGGGCAGTAACAAGGTAATGTGTAACACATAGCTTGATGATGATTTTATCTTTTCCAGGTATGGCAGCTCACAGAGCACAGACAGATCAATGTGTGCTCATTTTTGGATTGGAAACGTGCCTTGGCTGTCCATCTTTGGTATTTGCTTCCACCAACAGCCTCCATTTCCAGGGCACTCAGCATGTATGAAGAAGCATTTCAGGTATCTTTGTCCAGTAGAGCCAACCAATAGTCATGGGGGAAGTCCTGTTTTTGCCAGAAAAGTACTGCAGAGAAAAAACCATCCAAGTCACACTTCATAATACTTTTTCCTAACTGCTTTTTTTGAAAGTACCATAAAATTGAAATGGACCCTGGAGTGGTGTCTGGGTGGCTCAGTTGGTTAGGTGTCTGCCTTCGGCTCAAGTCATGATCTCAGGATCCTGGGATCAAGCCTCACATCAGGCTCTCCGCTCAGTGGGGAGTCTACTCCATTTTCCTCGCCCTCTGTGCTTGCGCGCTCTCTCTCTCTCTCTCTCTCTCAAACAAACGAACAAATAAATAAATAAATAATATTTTTTAAAAAATGAACCCAGGAAATCTGATGGGAAACTTTCCTTTTCTCCTGCCTCTGGATAGGGCTACTCTTAAAATTGTCTAAGTGACTGCTTCTATTTCATTTAATATGACGTTTCCACAGTTGACTTTCCTGAAGCTGTTTTCCTGCCCCCAAATGAGAGGAATTTTCTTTATTCCTAGTGCTGTCTTATTCCTTTGGGAATTCCTTGAGATAATAGCCCAACCTCAAGATTGGTATAGCCCGGGATCCCTGGGTGGCGCAGCGGTTTGGCGCCTGCCTTTGGCCCAGGGCGTGATCCTGGAGACCCGGGATCGAGTCCCACATCGGGCTCCCAGTGCATGGAGCCTACTTCTCCCTCTGCCTATGTCTTGCCTCTCTTTCTCTCTCTCTTTGTGTGACTATCATAAATTAAAAAAAAGATTGGTATAGCCCCAAATTAGCAGGCTTGAAAAAGTTACCTCTAAATATCACATTTCATATGCCTTGACAGTGTTGAGGTTTAAGTATTATTAATGTGAGGGGTGTCTGAGTGGCCAAGTTAGTTGAGCATCCAAGTCTTGTTTTCAGCTCAGGTCATGTTCTCAGGGTTATAAGATTGAGCCCCGCATTGGACTCTGTGCTCAATAGGAAGTCTACTTGAGATTTGCTCTCCTCTCCCTCCACTTCTCTGCTCCCCCCTCCCTCATGCTCTCTCTCTAAAATAAGCAAAATCTTTTAAAAATATAATTAATATGGGTTTTTTAAATATATTTTTTTCTTTAGAGATAGAGTGCAAGGAGTAGGGGGAGGGACAGAGGGAGGTGGAGAATCCCAAGCAGACTCCACAGCAGCCCAGAGCCTAACGCAGGCCTCAGTTCCACAACTCTGAAACCATGACCTGACCTGAAACCCAGAGTCAAACACTTAACTAGCTGAGCCACTGAGGTACCACTATTAGTGTTTTCAAAGCCATCATTTCTTCAGTTCTTTTCTTCCTGTCAATAGTTACTGTCTCTGATATCATTTGTCAGGAGAAAGAGAACACTAAAGAAACTGAGTGTAGTAAGAATTATGACAAGAGAGATATGAGGATTGATGACAGCTATCCAAAATCTTTGATAGTCCCTTGAAGACAGGTAGGCCATGTCATCTTTTAAAATAAGCTGAAGATCTTGACACATTCCATTAGGGTGTCATCATTCTTAATACATGTGCCTAAGTAATTGATACATGATCACATCTAGTGAAATACACTCACGACTGATGTATTGTTTTATCAAATTCTTCCCCTCAAGAGTTCCTCTGAAGCTGACAGATATGCCTGCTCCCCACTTCCTTCATACCTGGAGGGCTCTGGCTATGTGATAGAGGAGGAGCAAAATTCACAGAGACCACTTCAAGATGTCTGCTTTCACCTTCTAAAACTCTATAGTGACAGGTAAGTCAGAGCCATGCATGATAGTCATTTGAGAGCTTAATCAGCCCTAGGGAGTCCTTTCCTGAGTTTTTTCCCTTTAATGTGAGGCCAGATTGCCAAAAGTTTGTATAAATTAAAGTATAATTTATAGTAGTTGAATGCGAAGAATATTGGAATTAGAGTTAGAAATCTAAGAATTGATCGATTTTAATTAAGATACAATTTATAAATAATGAAGTGTGCATTTCATTATAATGTAACTGTCATGATCAAGATAACAATTATATTACCCCCCAAAAGTTCCCTCATTCCCTTTTGCAATCAGTCCCCACCCCAAGACAACTAAGTTTTTTTTACTATAGAATAATTTTGCTCTTCTAGATTTTTACATAATTAGGATCATTCTGTTAACTTTTGCGCCTGGCTTGTTTTACTCACATAATGATTTTAAGGTTTATCCATATTAATATGTGTATTAACAGAAGGATTTTTATTGCATAATTTATTCATTTGTTGATGGATAGTTTTTCTTGATTTGGGTTGTTATGAATAAATGTGTCCTGATCATTTATATCCAAAGTATTCATATTGTATTACATTCCCACCTAGATCTCTAGGTGTTCCATATCCTCTTCAAAATTTGGTATTGTCATTTTTTTTTTAATTTTTAAATTTTTAAATTTTAATTTGTCATTTTTTAAAATTTTGCCATTTTAATGAGCATATAGTGGCATCTTATTATATTCAGTTATTTAAAACAATTTCAGCAGAACTCTTGCATATATCAGAAACTGAGGGATTTTTTTCAGTCATAACTAATTCCTATTTCAGTTCTTTAAATACTTTTTAAGTATTAAATATGTAGCTGTGTTAAAGGATAATACACTTTTTTGTTTGTTTTTAAGATTTTATTTATTAGAAAGCATGAGGTGGGGAGAAGCAAAGGGAGAGGGACAAGCAGACTCCCTGCTAAACAGGGAGCCCTGTATGAGGCTCCATCCTAGGACCCTGAGATCATAACTTGAGCTGAAGTCAGGTGCTGAACCGAGTGAGCCACCCAGGTGCTCCCAGATAGTATAGTTTTATATTGTGGAAACATATAAATAACTAAAGTTATTTATTTATTTATTTTTAAAGATTTTATTTATTTATTTATGACAGAGAGAGAGGCAGTGGGAGAAGCCGGCTCCGTGCAGGGAGCCCAACATGGGACTCAATCCTGGGTCTCCAGGATCACACCCCGGGCTGTGGCGCTAAACCGCTGGGCCACTGTGGCTGCCCTAAAGTAGTGCTTTAATTTGCATTTCCTGGGTGCCTGGGTGGCTCAGTGGTTGAGCTTCCACCTTTGGCTCAGGGTGTGATCCCAGGGTCCCACTTTGGGCTTTCCACAGGGAGCCTGCTTCTCCCCTCTGCCTATATCTCTGCCTATTTCTCTACCTCTCTTTCTGTCTCTCATGAATAAGTAAATAAAATCTTTAAAAAAATTTTTTTTTTGCATTTCCCTAATGTCTGATGATGTTGAGGCATTTTTTTCACATGCTTATTTACCATCATCTATATATCTTCCTTGTGAAAGTATAATTCACATTTTTTTTGCCCATTTTTTAATAGAGTTGTCTTGTGTTTCAATATCTCTTTATATATTCTGGATATTACTCCTTTATTATAAATGTGTTTTTGCAATTATACTTGTATAAGGGCTTGTTTTTTCATTTTCTTAAAAAAGAAAATGAAGAGAAGTTTAAACTGTAAATTTATTTTCCTGAAGTCACCAAATTTATTGGCATAAAATTATTCATAACATTTTCCTTATTATCTTTTTTAAATGTCTGTATGTATGATCTGTAACTGTATCTCTCTTTTTTTTTTTTTTAATTTTTTTTTTTTTTTTATTTATGATAGTCACACAGAGAGAAAGAGAGAGAGGCAGAGACACAGGCAGAGGGAGAAGCAGGCTCCCTGCACCAGGAGCCCGATGTGGGATTCGATCCCGGGTCTCCAGGATCGCGCCCTGGGCCAAAGGCAGGCGCCAAACCGCTGCGCCACCCAGGGATCCCTGTATCTCTCTCTTGATATTGTTAATATGTTTCCTTTCTCTCTTTTTTTTTTTTTTTTCCTTGATTAGTCTGGTCTACCTCCAGTTTTTGGTTTTATTGCTTACCTCTACTATCTGTCTAGTTCAAAATAGATCAGAAATCTAAATTTCAAACTTAAACCATAAAGCAAACAGAAGAAACCAAACCAGAAAGTCTTTGCAACTGTAAGTTAGGCAAACATTTTTTTGACACCAAATAAATAATTTGTAGAAGAAAAAATTGGTGAACTAGACCAAAAAAATTAGAAGCTGCTAGTCATTGAAAAACTGTTAGGAGAATGAAAAGACAAGCCACAGATTAGGGGAATATATTTGTAATTTGTGGAACTGATAAAGAACTTGTATCAAAACATATAAAGAACTTTTTTCTTTTTCTTTTTAATTTTTTTTTAATTTTTATTGATTTATGATAGTCACAGAGAGAGAGAGAGAGAGAGAGAGACAGAGAGACAGAGAGGCAGAGACACAGGCAGAGGGAGAAGCAGGCTCCATGCACCGGGAGCCCGATGTGGGATTCAATCCCGGGTCTCCAGGATTGCACCCTGGGCCAAAGGCAGGCGCCAAACCGTTGCGCCACCTAGGGATCCCACTTTTTTTTCTTTTTTAAGATTTTATTTATTTGAGAGAGCGAGCATGCACAAGTGGGTGGGGTGGGAGAAGAACAAGCAGACTTCATGCTAAATGTGGAGCTTGGAGGCTGACATGGGGCTCAATCTCTCGACCCTGAAGTCATAAACTAAGCTGAAATGAAGAGTCAGACACCTGACTGAGCCACCCAGGCATCCCCAGAACATATAAATAACTCTTAATACTCAATAATAAAAAAAAAAAAAAACCCAATTTTATTATTTTTTTTACAACCCAATTTTTAAATGGGAAAAATACTTATATAGTTGCTTTACCAAAGAAGACTTAGATGTCAATCACAAGAGAAAGTGTTCAGCATCAATAGGCAAAAGGAAAATGCAAATTAAAACCATCATGCGATACCACCTATTAGAACGCCTAGATATTAAAAAGCCCTAGGGGCACCTGCGTGGCTCAGTCAGGTAAGCCTCTGACTCTTGATCTCAGCTCAGGTGTTGATCTCAAAGTCTTGAGTGCAAGCTCCTCCCAGCGTGGAGCTTACTTTAAAAAACCTAAAATAAAAAGACCTATACCAAGTGTTGTCATAGATGTGGAACAACTGGAATTCTCATACAGTGCTGGTGAAAAAATGTAAAATGTTATTTTTTTAAAATTTTTATTTATTTATTTATGATAGTCACATAGAGAGAGAGAGAGAGAGGCAGAGACACAGGCAGAGGGAGAAGCAGGCTCCATGCACCGGGAGCCTGACGTGGGATTCGATCCCGGGTCTCCAGGATCGCGCCCTGGGCCAAAGGCAGGCGCCAAACTGCTGCGCCACCCAGGGATCCCTGTAAAATGTTATTGGCACTCTGATAAACAATTTGGCAGCTTAGAATGTTAGCCATACACCTGCATGCATATGATCCAGCTATGCCCTCTAAGGTATTTACCCAAAAGGAATGAAAACATGTCTGTGTACAAATGTTTGTAACAGCTTTGTTTGTAATGGTCCAAAAGTGGGAATCAAGCCAAATTCCCATCACTATGTAAATGGCTAAACAAACTGTGGTATATCTGTGTAGTGGAATACTACTCAGCAATAAAAGAGAATGAACTATTGATATACAAGATAACATAGTGAATCACAAGATAATTTTATTTGGTTTTGAAAGAAGACAAAAAAGTACCAGAAACATACCTACTATATGATTCCAATCTACATAAAATTCTGGAAAATGCAAACTGATGAATCACAGAAAGCAGATCAGTGGTTGCCTGGGAAGGGTGGGTGCAAGGAGGGCAGGAAGAGAAGGCTCACAGAGAGACATAAAGAAACTTTTGAAGGTGATGAGTATGTTTGTTATCTTCACCTTGGTTGGTAATTTCAGTTTTGTACATATGTTAAAGCTTAATGAAAACTTAATGAAAAAACTGTACATTCTAAATATGTTTTGTTTACTGTATGTCAGTTTTTTTAATGTCAAAAAAGAAGAAAAAGAAAGTATCTCAAGGTACTAGAAATAGAGAAACTGGAGCCAGGAGATAGTAAAAACCTTGTTCTCAAGAAAGGTAGAATTGCTATGACTAAAACCTTACATAGGGGGATCCCTGGGTGGCTCAGCAGTTTGGCGCCTGCCTTTGGCCCAGAGCGCGATCCTGGAGTCCTGGGATCGAGTCCTGTGATGGGCTCCCGGCATGGAACCTGCTTCTCCCTCTGCCTGTGTCTCTGCCTCTCTCTGTCTCTCTATCATGAATAAATAAATAAAAATCGGTATTTATTTTTTAATACAAATCTTTAAAAAAAGTTTTTTTAAATAAAACTTTACGTAAAATCCACACTCTGTCCCAATCACATAGTCTAGAATTTTCACTTCCAACATAATGGCTGCTATTCACATATGACTCTTTTAGTAAACTTTAAAATTTAGTTACTCATTCACAATAGCCACATTTCAAGTGTCTAATAGCCACATGTAGCTATTGGCTGTCATTGGTCAGGGCAGATTATAGTTCATTTCCATCATCCCACAAAAGTTCAATTTGGCAACACTGATCATGAAAACTTTTGTTCTTTACTTAGGGAAGTGTTAGGAAGTTATAAAAAGTCTGGGATCTTAGGTGAAAAGAAAAAGTTATTGATTGGTAATCTAAGCCCTAAAATTTGCAGGTGTGAGATCTGAGTTTATATTAATTACGATCTGGGAATTACAAGCTAAGAACTTTACACAGAAACTGATCCAGGACCATTAAAATCTTTGGGCTCCCAGTAGAAGAAAGACCAAAAGTCTGGATAGGGACACTTTAAAAATTCAGGGTACCTGAATTTCCTTATATAAAGAAAACCCCACTGGAGACAAAATCAGAGATAGAAATTACAAGCCTTAGAAGGAAATAACGAGGACAGACCAGGTGGCTCAGCAGTTTAGTGCCGCCTTCAGCCCAGGGCGTGATCCTGGAGACCCAGAATCGAGTCCCATGTTGGGCTCCCTGAATGGAGCCTGCTTCTCCCTCTGCCTGTGTCTCTGCCTCTCTCTCTCTCTCTCTCTCTTTCTCTGTCTCTCATGAATAAATAAATAAAATCTTAAAAAAAAAAAAAGAAGGAAATAACCATTGTGAAGAATAGTTAGCTGCTTAAACAAAGAGGAAAATTAGCCATTTCATATAATACAACAGTATGAAAGATTGTAAGATACCTATGTGTTTTAAATGATTAAGAAAAGTATCGGTGTACCTGGGTGGCTCACTCGGTTAACCATCCATCTTCAGCTCAGGTCATGATCTCAGGGTCCAGGGATCAAGACCTGTATCAGACTTCCGTGCTCAGCAGGAAGTCTGCTTCTCCCTCCCCACTGCCCCCCCCCCCACTCATGCATTCTTTCGCTCTCTTTCTCTCTCTCTCTCAAATAAATAACATCTTAAAAATACACAAATGGTTAAAAATGAAGACTTAAGAGTTGTGAAGACTCCATGTACCGGGATGGTAAATATCTAAGCCAAACAAATACCAGCAAGCCTGTCCAATCACACAACCACAAAAGAGGAGGTGCCTTCATTTTTAGTAGGATCTGTAATCTTGCTGAACCTACAAGTAGATTGATACAGTACAGTCTCAGAGGGAGATCATCTAGTAATGCTTCTGTTGTCATATGCTTGCCTTTATTATCTTCTAAACCATAGCCAGAATAGTTGACCTGTTCAGTGCAGGTGGTCTGCTTCCTTGATATGATAACTCTCAGCACATTTTCCTTTGCAGACATTATGATCTCAACCAGCTGCTGGAGCCTCGAAGTGTAACAGCAGATCCTTTGGACTACCGCCTAAGCTGGCACTTGTGGGAGGTGCTGCGGGCTCTTAATTATACTCATCTCTCAGAACAATGTGAGGGTGTACTACAGACCAGTTATGCTGGCCAACTGGAAAGTGAGGGGCTCTGGGAGTGGGCCGTCTTTGTCCTCCTACACATTGACAACTCAAGGTGAGTAAGAATGTATGAACCCACTATACATCTAGTGCTACCAGGCAATGCCAGTCGCATCAGTCTCCTAGCATTTAATTCAGCAAGTAAGCATCTAGAGTGTATTCTGGGTTCAGCCTTGTGATAAACCTCAAGAGAGTTCAGCCTGCAGTTATCTCTATATTCATGTGAACAAGTTAGAAGTGAGACTGCCTTGAGATAAGTGCAAATTCTGTTTATCATAAGATCTCTCAGTAGTCGGAGAAGTGAGAAGAGATCTCTGGGAACTGCAGTAATCAGGGAAAACCTTAGACAGGAACAGGAATAATTACAGGAAAGGGAAGAACATGTCCACATAGGGCTACTCCATTAACTTAGACACAGATTCATTGGAATGTGGCATGCTTAGGAATTATGCAGAAATAATGCTGCTGAGCTGCCTCAGAGGATCTGTTGAGTGATGAAATGAGTTGGCAGGGAGGGCCCCTGCTTCTTCTGTCTGCTGGCTTTCTCCCTCTCTGGCCTTCCCTTGTCATCCACCCACACCTACCTTTCAACTTTAGTAGTATCATATTTATAAGTATATCCTTGCTTACTTGCCTAATGTTTTCCTAAAAGAACCTTATCTCCATGGTATGACTGGGATAAAGTTAGAAACTTTTCCATTTTGTTAATGATAGTAGCATGGCATTACACTAATAACAAAAATGTTTATATAGTACTTTGTCATATAGTACTTTTAAATGTATTTATACTCTGTTGTAAATACTTTACATATATCAACTCAGTTAATGCTCATAAGGAATCTATAAGCACTCTTATAATCACTATTTTACAGATGGGCAGCCTGCAACCCAGAGAGATTAAGTAATTTTTGCTCAAGGTCACATAGCTAGTAAATGCCAAAGTCTTCCAACTCAAGACACCCAGAGTCTGTGCTCTTAATCAGTATACTCCATTCGTTGTCATATTATATAGTCTGGAAAGGAGTTGAGTTTTACAGATGGATCTTAATTCTAGATCCATCATATACTTGCTTATCTGTAAAATCATAATATTAATCTCTGCCTAGTCAAAGGCTGGTTGTGGGATTAAAGGAGGAAAAGTAGGAGTGCCTGACTGGCTTAGTTGGTGGAGTGTGTGATTCTTGATGTTGGAGTCATAAGTACAAGCCCCATATTGGGTATTGAGATTACTTAATAAAAAACAAGTTTTAAGGGGCTCCTGGGTGGCTCAGTAACTGGTTAAGCATCTGACTCTTGGTTCCAGCCCTGGTCATGATCTCAGGATCATGAGATGAAGCCCTATGTGGGGCTCCATCCTCAGGACAGAATCTACTTGAGATTCTTTCCCTCTCCTTCTTCTTCCCCCTCTATCTCTCTCCCAGCTCTCCTCTCTCAAATAAATAAATAAAATATTTTAAAAAAATGTTTTTCTTTTAAAGGGAATGAAAATATAAAGCATCTAGCACAGTCTTCTCTTTAAGAAATTTCTCCTCAAAAAAAAAAAAATTTCTCCTCCCTTACCAGGAAGAAAAAGGCCTTCATACTTTCCTTTGAATTTATTTAAACAAATTAATAGGAATATCACATGGTAAAAGACTGGCTAAAAGAATAACTGATGGGGATCCCTGGGTGGCTTAGTGGTTTGGCACCTGCCTTTGGCCCAGGGTGTGATCCTGGAGTTCCGGGATCGAGTCCTGCGTAGGGCTCCCTGTGTGGAGACTGCTTCATCCTCTGCCTGTGTCTCTGCCTCTCTCTCTCTCTCTCTCTCTCTCTCTTTTTCTCATGAGTAAATGAATAAAATCCTTAAAAAAAAAAAATAATGGTGTTTCAGAGTAGGATCTAGGGAGGCAAATCCTATTTCCTGATGAAGGATTTTTTTAAATGAATTTTTCAATTTAGTGTATGTTTGTCATCTCTATACTCAACATGGGGCTCAAACTCAGGACTCTGAGATGAAGAGTTGGCGTGCCCTTCTTACTGACCCAGCTAGGCACCCCTTGATAAAGAATCTTAGAAATGAAGAAGTTGAGAATGGATTCAATGGAAAGCCTTGAAAAGGTCCTTGAAAAAAATGTTCAGAAAAGATTCTAAGATGAGACTAGTTTTGATTTGATATTTAAATCTGGTCCTTTGGGGGGTACCTGGGTGGCTCAGTTGGTTAAGCATCTGCCTTCAACTCGGGTCATGATCCCAGAGTTCTGGGAACATGATCCCAGGGTCCTGGGATTGAACCTCACATCCGGCTTCCTGCTCAGCAAGGAGCCTGCTTCTCCCTCTCTGTCTGCTGATCCCCCTGCTTGTCCTGTCTCATGCTTTCTCTCTCACTCTCTCTAAAATAAATAAAATCTTTAAAATAAAAAAATCTGGTCCTTTGTGGCACCTGGGTGGCTCAGTTCATTGAACATCTGTCTGATTCTTGATTTCAGCTCAGGTCATGATCCTCAGCGCTGTGGGGTTGAGCCATGAGTTGGGCTTCACGCTGGGTGTGGAGTCTACTTGAGGCTCTCTCTCTTTCTCTCCCTCCCTCCCACTACTACCCCTGCCATGCCCCCACTCTCTCTCAAATAAAATCTTTAAAAAGAAAAAGAAATAAATCAACAGCTGGTCCTCTGGCCCAGATATAAACGGGCTCTCTTTAAGGGACCTTGAGACCAAAAAGAGTGAGGGTAGCCTAAATCTAGAGGCAGAGAGAAAATGAATTAGGAAAGCTGATGGTTTTGAAGGGAAAAAAAAAAAAACAAGGACCTGGAAGATACCTTACCTTTAAAAACTACTTTGTTTACCTATACTGACCATATGGGAGAAAAGGAAGGGAGAAGGTTAAGAATGAACTACAAAGAACGACTTTGTGGAGAATAGGATTCTCCTATCCTGGTCCTTGATCTCCTGTTACTAAAAAGAAAAAGAAAAAAAAGAGAAAGCGTTTCCTTAGCACTGGACAACCTTCCCTAGAGTATTAGTTTTCAGTATTTTTTTATCATGAAAATATAATGTGTTTAGATACTTCTATTTCGGGATCCCTGGGTGGCGCAGCGGTTTGGCGCCTGCCTTTGGCCCAGGGCGCGATCCTGGAGACCCGGGATCGAATCCCACGTCGGGCTCCCGGTGCATGGAGCCTGCTTCTCTCTCTGCCTGTGCCTCTGCCTCTCTGTCTCTCTCTGTGTGACTATCATGAATAAATAAAATCTTTAAAAAAAAAAAAAAAAGATACTTCTATTTCATTTAAGAAATAAATGATGATATGATGGCTTTGTGTGTGTGTGTGTTAAGTGAAGTTTGAAGTGCTCCACTAAGCATTAAGACCTGCAGTTTAAGAGACTATCTCAGGGGTCACTCTATGCTGTCTGAGGGAGCCTTCTCCATCAATGAAGATAGGATTTATTCAACATTGTCTTTCTTCCTACAGCATGCGTGAGAAGGCTGTTCGAGAGCTGCTTACCCGGCACTGCCAACTAGTAGAGACCCCTGAGTCTTGGGCTAAGGAGACTTTCCTGACTCAAAAGCTTTGTGTGCCTGCTGAGTGGATTAATGAGGCCAAAGCAGTGCGAGCACACATGGAATCTGACAAGCACTTGGAGGCCCTCTATTTATTTAAAGCTGGACATTGGAACCGCTGCCACAAATTCATCATCAAGCACTTAGCTTCTGGTAAGTGCTTCAGACCAGGGCCCATGTCTCCTGGAATCACCCCAAATTCTTCCAACCTCTGAACCCCATGATTAATCAGGCCAAAGATTATTTCTATATAGAATTTTGCAGTCTTGAATCAGATTACACTTTGCAAAAGTTCTCTGTGCAGAAGAAACTTGGCCAGGATGAAGGGCTAGAGGGGCAGGGATTGACAGTAATATTATGTTACCATTTGCCAAGGATATGCTTAATGTGCATGAATTATGTTAAATTTTGTGTGGCTTTAGGAAATTTTATTTGCCAAAATGAAAAAAGGAGACATTATAACTGGTACCGTAGAAATGCAAAGGATCATTAGAGATTACTGTGAGTAATTATATACCAACAAATTGGACAACCTGGAAGAATTAGAGAAATTCCTAGAAACATACAAAGCCTTCTAAGATTGAATCATAAAGAAATAGAAAATCTGAACAGACCAGTTAGTAGTAAAGCAGATTAAATCTGTAATCAAAAAACTCCCTACAAAGAAGACTCCAGGACCAGATGGCTTCACTAGTGAATTCTACCAAACATTCAAAGAATTAATACCAATCCTTCTCAAACCCTTACAAAAAATAGAAGAGGGGGAGAACATTTCCAAACTCATTTTATAAGGCCAGCATTACCCTAATGTCAAAACCAGATAAGGATACCATTATAAGAGGAAAGTACAGACTAATATCCATGGTAAACATAGATGCAAAAATTCCCAGCAAATTATTAGCAACCAAATTATAAACCATTCAAAGGATTATATACCATGATCAAGTGGGATTTATAACCAGGGTGGTTTAACATTTACAAATCAGCTCAGGTCATGATCTCAGGGCTGTTATGTTAATACATCACATTAACATAATGAAAGATAAAAATCATACGATCATCTCAATAGATGCAGAAAAAGCATTTGATAAACTCAACATCCATTTATGATGAAAACTAATTGGTATAGAAGGAACATACCTCAATAATAAAAGCCATATATGACAACCATATAGCTAACATCATACTTAATGATGAAAAGCTTTCATGGGCAGCCCGGGTGGCTCAGCGGTTTAGCACCGCTTTCCGCCAGGGTGTGATCCTGGAGTCCTGGGATCAAGTCCCACATCTGGCTCCCTGCATGGAGCCTGCTTCTCCCTCTGCCTGTGTCTCTGCCCCTCTCTCTCTCTCTCTCTCTCTCTCTCTGTCTCTCATAAATAAGTAAATAAAAATTTTAAAAATGATGAAAAGCTTTCAGCTTTTCCTCTAAGATCAAGAAGACAAAGGTTCCCAGTTTCACCACTTTTATTCAACATAGTATTGGAAGTCCTAACCAGAGCAGTTAGGCAACAAAAAGAAGTCAGAGGGACACCTGGATGGCTCAGCGGTTGAGCGTCTGCCTTTGGCTCAAGGCATGATCCTGGAGTCCCGGGATTGAGTCCCACATTGGGCTTCCTGCATGGAGCCTGCTTCTCTCTCTGCCTGTGTCTCTGCCTTTCTGTGTGTCTCTCATGAGTAAATAAATAAAATCTTTAAAAGAAAGAAAAAAGAAACAGAAAGAGACACCCAAACAAGAAAGGTAGAAATAAAACTGTCACTATTTGCAGATGACAAGATACAATATACAGAAAACTCTGAAGGCTCTACCAAAAAACTGTTAAAATTAATAAATGGATTCAGTAAATTGCTGGATACAAAATCAATATGTAGAAATCTGTTGCATTCCTGTACACTAATCATGAATTATCAGAGGAATCAATCCCATTTGCAATTGCATCAAAAGAATAACATATCCAGGAAGAAGTTTAACCAAGGAGGTCAAAGACCTATATCCTTAAAACTATGACATTGATGAAAGAAATTAGGGATCCCTGGGTGGCGCAGAGGTTTGGCGCTTGCCTTTGGCCCAGGGTGCAATCCTGGAGACCCGGGATCGAATCCCACGTCGGGCTCCCGGTGCATGGAGCCTGCTTCTCCCTCTGCCTGTGTCTCTGCCTCTCTCTCTCTCTCTCTCTCTCTCTCTCTCTCTCTCTATCATAAATAAATAAAAATTAAAAAAAAAAAAGAAATTAAAGACACAAAGAAATGTAAAGATACTCCTTGCCTGTGGATTAGAAGAATTAACATTGTTAAAATATCCTTACTACCTAAAACAATCTACAGATACAGTATAACCCTTCAAAATTTCAGTTGCATTTTTCACAGAACTAGAACAAACCGCTAAAATTTGTGTGGAACCACAAAAGACCTCCAATAGCCAAAGTGATCTTAAGAAAGAAGAATAAAGCTGAAGACATCACACTCTCTGATTTCAAACTCAATTATATAGCTATAGTAAATCAAAACACCAGGATACAGGCCTGAAAACAGATACCATAAATCATTGAAACAGATTAGAGAGCCCAGAAATAAACCCATACATATGTGGTCAATTAGTTTATAACAAAGTAGCCAAGAATATACAGTCTTGTCTTTTTTTTTTTTTTTTTAAGATTTTTATTTATTTATTCATGAGAGAGAGAGAAAGAGAGGCAGAAACAGAGAAGCAGAGACATAGGCAGAGAGAGAAGCAGGCTCCATGCAGGGAGCCTGACATGGGACTGGATCCCGGGACTTCAGGACCACGCCCTGGGCTGAAGGCAGTCACTAAACCGCTGAGCCATCCAAGGATCCCCAATATACAATCTTTTCAATAAATAGTGTTGAGAAGACTGGACAGCCACATGCAAAAGAATGAAACTGGATCACTAACTATCTAATTCCAGGTACAAAAATTAACTCAAAATGGGCAAAGACTTAAACTATAAGACCTGAAAGTATTGAACTGGAAAAGAAACATAGGCATAGGCAGTAAGCTCCTTGACAACCATCTGGGTGGTGATTTTTTTTTTTTTTTTTTTTTGGTTGTGACACCAGAGTCAAAGGCAGCAAAAGCAGAAATAAACAAATGGGACTACATCAAACTAAAAAGTTTCTGCACAGCAAAGGAAACCATCTGCAAAATGAAAAGGTAACATAGGAATGATAAAGGGTTACCATCCAAAATAAAGAACTCATAAAAAGAGCAAAAAACAAAATCTTTAAAAAAATAGAGGATCTGAGCATTTTTCTAAAGACATATACAGATGGCTTCCAGTTACATGAAATGACGTTCTATGTCACTAATCAGAAGTGCAAATCAAAGTCACAGTGAGATCATCTCATCCCTGTTAGAATTGCTATTGTCAAAGATAAATAATAAGGTCGGTGAGGATGTGGACAAAAGGGAGCCTTTGTACACTGTTGGTGGGCCTGTAAATTGGCACAGCCACTATGAAAAACAATATGGAAGTTCCTCAAAAATTTAAAGTATAACTACCATATGATCTAGCCATTCCATTTTTGGGTAATTATCCAAAGAAAACGAAAACACAACTCATAAAGAAATGTGCACCAGCATGTTAATTGCAATATTATTTACAATACCCAAGATAGGGAAACAAAATCAGTGGATGAATGGATAAAGGAAAAGTGGTGTGTATGTATATGTATATATATATATTTGTATTGTATACATATACAACAGAATATTATTCGGCTATAAAGAAGAATGAAATGAAAGAATGAAATCTTACTATTTGCAACAATATGGATGACCCTCACAGTATTAAGGGAAATAAATCAGAGAAAGACAAATACTGTATGATCTCACTTTATATGTAGAATCTTTAAAAAAAAAAAAATGACTCATAGAAAAGATTGGTGGTTGCCAGAGGAGGTTGGAGATTGGCAAAATGAATGAATGAAGTCTAAGGGTACAAACATCCTGTTATGAAATAAATAAGTCATGAGGATGAAATATACATTATACATATATTATACATCTATATATGTGGGTGTATATTTACAAATATACATTACCAAAGTTAATAGCACTGTATTACACCAAGAGCATGCAACTCTTGGTCGTGGGTTGAGTTCAAGCCCCACATTGGATGTAGAGATTACTTAAAATCTTTATGGAATCCCTGAGTGGCGCAGCGGTTTGGCACCTGCCTTTGGCCCAGGGCGCGATCCTGGAGACCCAGGATCGAATCCCACGTCGGGCTCCCGGTGCATGGAGCCTGCTTCTCCCTCTGCCTATGTCTCTGCCTTTCTCTCTCTCTCTCTCTCTCTCTGTAACTATCATAAATAAATAAAAATTAAAAATAATAATAATAAAATCTTTAAAAAACAGGAAGTTGCTAATAGAGTAAATCTTAGAAGTTCTTATCAAATGAAAAAAATTCTATAACTATTGTAACATATTAACTAGACATTGTGGTGGTCATTTTGCAACATATGCAAGTTTTGAATTGTTATTTTGTATACCCGAAACTAACATATTACAGGTCAATTATGTCTTAATTTTAAGAAAAGAAAACAAAACACACCAGAAATCTCTGTTTAAGGAAATGAAGCAAGAAATTTTCCACATTTTTCTTTGGAGAATTTGAAGATATCTACTTGTAATTCTCTAGTAGGACCCTACATTATTTCCCCTTCCTTCCTGTTTTGGATTTCTGCCATGTCCTCTGTGTACTTTTGAGAACCACATATTTGTGTAGACATAGTGCTTAATATTTTGTTTCTTCAGATGCCATCATTAATGAGAACTATGACTACCTGAAGGGGTTCTTGGAAGACCTGGCACCTCCAGAGCGTAGTAGCCTAATCCAGGACTGGGAAACATCTGGGCTTGTTTACTTGGACTATATTCGGATCATTGAGATGCTTCACCAGATACAGCAGGTACCTGTGTTCCTTAAACTACTACTTAGTTTTCATTTTCCCTGTCCCTTAAAGCCACAGAGACCTCAAAAGGCCTGAGCAACTACTTGAAAAACTCATTGGCAGAAATAGAACTGTCCGTGCAGGCAGGACATTTTGATGAGTCTAATTTGCTCTAGCCACTTTGACAGCTGTATCAAAACTTAAAAAAATTATTTGTTTTGTGCTTATTACCGAGTGGTATGTACGGTAGACATTCCTCAGATTTGTTTATCCATAGTCCCATCTTCTGTCCTTGTCCATGCCTTGTTTGAGTGAAAAGCTCAGGGATGAGAGAGATAGTAAGGTCAGAGATTTGGTGAGAATGGTAATTGTTTCACATATCATTTGGCATGTTTTAAAATTACAAGTATTGGGGATCCCTGGGTGGCTCAGCGCTTTAGCGCCTGCCTTTGGCCCAGGGCGTGATCCTGGAGTCCCGGGATCGAGTCCCACGTCAGGCTTCCTGCATGGAGCCTGCTTCTCCCTCTGCCTGTCTCTCTCTCTTTCTCATGAATAAATAAATAAAATATTTAAAAAAAAATAAAGTAAAATAAAATTACAAGTATTACAGTTTTTAATTTTTTTTTAAAGATTTTATTTATTTATTCATGAGACACAGAGAGAGGCAGAGACACAGGCAGAGGGAGAAGCAGGCTCCATGCAGGGAGCCCAATGCGGCACTCGGTCCCGGGACTCCAGGATCACACTCTGGGCCAAAGGCAGGCGCTAAACTGCTGAGCCACCTCGGGATCCCCCAGTTTTTTAAGTCTTCATTAAAATGTATTGGGGTTGGGCAGCCCCGGAGGCTCAGCAGTTTAGCACCGCCTGCAGCCCAGGACGTGATCCTGGAGACCCTGGATCGCGTCCCACGTCAGGCTCTCGAGTCCCACTTCAGGCTCTTTGTATGATGTCTGCTTCTCCCTCTGCCTGTGTCTCTGCCTCTCTCTGTCTCTATGAATAAATAAATAAAATCTAAATGAATGAATGAATGAATGAATTGGGGGTCAGTCTTTGTAGTTATAAGATAGGCCTCTATTGCTTATCACAAAGACCAGCCCCTTAAACATAGAATTCAAGCCCACATAGAGGCTTTTACCTTTAACCCCTGCCTTATTTCTACTAGTGTTACCCCACATTCCAATTGCCAACCTACTCTGCTCTGATCACACTAGTCATGGTGTTTCCAACAAAGCTTGTTTTATATCAGTCTTTAGCACACACACTCATCCTTTAAGATCTGCATTGCTGTAAGCTCAACTTCGTTCTCCTTTTCCCCTAAGAAATGTTAATTGCACTTTCCTTTTTACTGCCAAAGGATTTGGTACATTTGTCTACTGACTGTATTATAATTACTTATCCACATCTGTTTTTAGGTTATCATAAACTCCTTTTGGGGATATCTTCTTTAAGATTAAAGGCAATAGAGTAGAGAGGGTAAGAATCAAGTTCTGGAGCCAAACTGTTAGGTTCAATTCATGGTTCCCTCACTCGCTCGTTATGTAACCTTAAGCAAATAGATTAACCTCTGTCTCTTCTGAAAAGGGTGGGGGGAGGGGTGGCACAGATTATTGTAGCTATCTGACAGAGTTGTCCAACAATTAAAATATACTTAAAGTGTTTTAGCAGACTAGTTTACATATATTAAGTGCCTAGTAATTGTTATCTATTGTCCTTATCAAATTCCCAACTACTAGCACTATGCCTGGCATATAACGTACATAATTTATTATTTGCTACACTTTTAGGATAGATTAAGAGCATCACCCCTAAATTATTATTGAGGAAAACGGTTTTCTAGTTGAATATTAATACATTTACACAACCTAGTTATTGAGAACTTACTATGTCCCAAGCACTAGTGGATTTGGGGAATATAAAGGTAAGCAGTAATATATGTTTGCCCTTACCAGTGACAGTATTGGTGAGGAAGGTGTGTGTGTGTGTGTGTGTGTGTGTGTGTAAAACAGCAACTGCTATAGAAAGGTAAGTGTAAGGATTAAGCAGAGTGTTCTGTAGTAGCACATAAACGTGAGTACTTAACCCCGTCTGAGGGAGTCTAAAAGGCTTTTTAGAAGTGGCATCTAAGCTCCTAAGGAAGAAAAAGGATAGTTGGGACAATGCTTCAGCAGAGGGCATAGCATAAGTCTAGAGATCAGAGAGATCATAGGGCTTCTGGGGGGCTTTTGTGTGTGTGTGTGTGTGTGTGTGTGTGTGTGTGTTTTGTTTTTGTTTTTTTTTTAAGATTTTAATTAATTAGACCGTGAATGAGCAGAGGAAGGGGAAAGGGAGAGAAAGAATTTTCGGCCAACTCCGAACCATTGCAACCCTAGAGATCATGAACTGAACCGAAATCAGGAGTTGGCCGCTCAACCAGCTAAAGCCACCCAGGTGTCCCTCCAGGGAGCTTTAAATAAAGTAGTAGTGGATTATAGGGTGGAAAGGGGAGCCATGTAGGTTTAGTAAAGCCACAAAATCTCTCACCTGGACTGCAGTACCGGACACTTAATTGGTCTCCCTGCTTCTGCACTTACTCCTTTACAATCTATTTCCACATAGTAGCCAGAGTGATCTTTCTAAAATGTAAATCATATCATCTCACTCTCTTCTCAAAAATCTTCCAGTGGCTTCTCATTTCACTTAGAATAAAGTATTCCTTAGCAAGTCTTATAAAAGTCTGCCTCAATAATTGGTTTTTGGCTGGTGAACCCCATGGATAGCTGTCTAATGTGTTTTAATGCATAAAAATTAAATTCGTGGGATTACAAAGAAAACCAATTATGTTAAAATAGTTATCAAAATACCAAGAACTTAATGGTAAGTAGTAGGTGATTTATTTAACATCCTAAATAACAAGCCCAGCAGTGGCTCTCCTAACTATTCTTAATTTTGAAGTACTATATTTAAAAATCACTAACAACTGTAAAGTAATATGAAAATAGCCATGATTTCTGTTGATGACAAAGTCACAATTATTGCGTGGCATCTAAATTAATAATTCTGATTTTTAATAAAAAGTTAATAAAAATAAAGATTTTATTCTCAGTCCAAGTTTACACTCTGAATTCTGAGGATCCCCAGTTATGATCTTCTGGCATATAAAACCTCTCCAGTTTTCTCTTCTTCTATTCTCCTCTTTAAACTCTGCATTTTATCCACATACGCTTTCTTTGCATTCCTGTCTTGTAGTTTTAGCTGTTTTCTTTGGCTAGAAAACCTGACCCTTTTGTTGTTATTCAGGTCTCCACTAAGATACGACCTCCCTCAGGGAAACCTTTCCTCATCTGAAGTTGCCATCCAGTTTTTCTGCCACTTCATGTTTGAATGATCTCCATAGCTTGTGGTTCTTCAAGGTTTACCTCTGTCTGATAGTTTTTTTATTTTCTATGAGTTTCTTCAGAGCAAAGACCTCATCATATTTACCACCTTTAAATGTCCAGTTAAAGAGTGGATTCTTGGGGCAGCCCCGGTGGCTCAGCGGTTTAGCGCCACATTCAGCCAGGGCCTGATCCTGGAGACCCGGGATCGAATCCCACATCGGGCTCCCTGCATGGAGCCTGCTTCTCCCTCTGCCTCTGTCTCTGCCCCCCCCCCCTCTCTGTCTGTTATGAATAAATAAATAAAATCTTAAATAAATACATACATACATACATACATACATACATACTAGATTCTTGTGGATAAAAAATACTTGCAGAGGCATTAAATGGTAGATTCTACAAAGCACTCCAAAAGTAGATTCAATAAGAGAGATGCTTCATGGAAGGGCTGGGTGAGCATTTGGAGAAGGAGGAGGTGATAGGACATTTAGCAAGTAGGGCGGTTTAATGTAAGTTTGAAGAGGGTGTGGGCAACCAAGAGACATATGTGAGGCAAACAGGAATAAGATGCTGCTGGAAAGTGTTGAGAATACAAGTAAAGAATAAAAATAGTGTTCCTGACTGGCTCAGTCAGAAGAGTATATGACTCTTGATCTTGGGGTTGGGAGTTTGAGCCCCATGTTGGGGGTAGGGATTACTTAAATAAACTTTTTAAAAATTGAGAAAATAAAAATACAGACTTGCTTTTTAGGAAAGTCACTCTGACTACCAGATGTGATGTAATGGGGATGACACTGAAGATAGTGATCAACCTCTTAAGATATTTCAAGTAAGAAATAATGATAACCCAAGCTAAGGCAGTGGCCCTGGGAAGGGGAATGCAAGGTTGGAATATTAGGCTAAAGATTTAGGAATCATCAGCACATTGATCATAATTGGAGCCATAGGTGGGGTGCCTGGGTGCCTCACTTGATTAAGCATCCAACTCTTGGTTTCATCTCAGGTTGTGGTCTCAGGATTGTGGGATCAAGCCTCGCATCAGTTTCTACACTCAGTTCAGCACACAGTCTGCTTGGTATTCTCTGCCTTTCCCTCTCTCTCTCTGCTGCTCCTCCTGCTTGCTCACTCTCTCTCTAATAAATTAATTTCAAATAACAATTAGAGCCATAGGAGTGGATTGCAGCACATAGGGAGAGGACATAGGGCCCCACAGTATTTTAGAAAGAGTTGTGAACTTGGAGTTAGGATACCTAAATTAAATGCTAGTTTGGACTCTACTTCTTACTTACTATGCACTCTTAAGAACTCATACAATCTCTCTGAGCCCAGTTTTTTTTTTTTTTTTAAGAATTTATTTATTCATGAGAGACACACAGAGGCAGAGACATAGGCAGAGGGAGAAGCAGGCTCCCTGCAGGACGTCTGATGTGGGACTTGATCCTAGGACCCCGGGATCATGACCCGAGCCAAAGGCAGACGTCCAACCACCGAGCCACCCATGTGTCCCTCTGAGCCCAGATTTATCTAGATTTTAGGTGTCATTTGGTTCATTAATGCTCATCTCAAGACTTGCCCAATTCAGAGCTTTGATACTATGTTACTTTGCTCTTGTGGATTATTGCTGAGGTTGGGTTTTGTCCACTGTGGTTAGGATAGTAGATAGTGGTGACATGACACTGCAAGCCAGCTCTGTGGGTTTTTTCTGTCGCTTCAGAGCTTCACATAGTCCATGGACAGAATTGGGGTAATGGGAAGTCTTCTTGACCTAATTGGTTTCTCTGCTTTTTTGTAGGTGGATTGCTCAGTTTATGAGCTGGAACAGTTACATGCCAAAGTGATCTCCCTGTGCAATCGCATACAGCAGATGCAGTGTTACAATGCAAAGGATCTCCTGGCCCAGTCAGGTAATCCTCCAGCCTCTCCCTGCTTCCTGCCTGCTTGCTTCCAGTCTTAAGTATTATACCTATACCCCGATGCCCACCCTTACCACCCCTCATCCATGGTGCCCACTTCATTTTTTCTCTCTAGACATGGCCAAACGAGCAGCCAACCTGCTACGGGTGGTATGGAGCCTTCAGCGTGCCCCTGATACAACTTCTGACTCAACACCAGACCCTCAGCGAGTCCCTTTGGGCCTCTTGGCTCCCCACATTGGCCAGCTCCCCATGCCTGAGGACTATGCCTTGGAGGAACTACGTGGCCTCACACAGTCCTACCTGCGAGAATTGACTGTTGGGAGCCAGTGAACTCCCAAGTTCCTCCCACCACACTCACATGCTCATTCACACTCACCACACTGAAATCCCCTGCATTGAGTTAATTGGCACTGTTTGCCATTCTCTTGAGTGGCTGTGGAATCCATCCTCTTTTCCTGCTGCCCCAAGCAGCATCCTCCATTTATTCAGGGCTTTTCTTAATACTTAACAAAGCATAAGGGCTTTTAGAACCCAAAAAAAAGGAGCCAAGTCTCTTTTTACTTTCCTTAAGATCATTCTTTTTTTCTCCCCCGTTTTAAAAAAAATGGTCAATAAAATACCTTTGGCAAAATTCCCTCCAGAGAACCAGGGAATCCTTTTCCACCTTCAGCTGTTCTGGATCTTGTGACCCTCCATGCCAACCTGCTACCCTAGTCCTACCTCAACCCTTTTATACTAGGACAAATATGTTAATCAAGGATTGTCCTTCCTTAACAGATAAACTATCCACAGAAGAAAGGAGAATTTGTCTCTTAAGTAGATTGAGGAGTTAACACTGTTTTAGAGTCAAAAGAGGGTGGGACTAAGTTAGGAAACAGAACAGGGTCTTTCTGACTCATTTTAGGGTAGAAGTGAGTACCTGCCACAGAGGGATGAATCTTCAAGGCTTCTTTGTTCCTGCCTTGAATGTCCCATGAACACCAAACTTTTCCTACTATCATGTGCAGGAACTCTTGGTCATAGACCCCATGTCTCTCAGAGGCTCCAGAATTCAGTTTGATCCCTGGTTTTCAGCCCTCTTGCTAGGCTTCCTGTCTGGATTTGCCTGAAGAGTTTGGATAAAACACAGCATGTTGGGTAGCCCTCCCTGTCCTTTTTTTTTTTTTTTTCCCCCTCCCTATCCTTCTTATTCTAACCCAAAGCATTTCCTACCCATTGTCTACAGTCCCAGAAGTAAATCCATTACTGAGGCAGGCAAGGAGCCGGGCTTTTAAGGGCAAGTGGAGGGCCTTTGCCACACTGCTGCCAACTATGGGGAGTCCCAGATAAAGGCCTGCGACAGCTGGTATGAGAGCTGTCACAGACAACATGGCCACCTCTGGGTCTTTATGCATGAAGATTATGTAAAGGTTTTTATTAAAAAGTATATATATATATATAAATAAATGATCTAGATTATTTTCCTCTTTTTCTGAAGCTACTTTCTTAAAAAAATAAATAAAATGTTTATAGCATTCCTGCTATTGGCTTTCCCTTTGTATTTTTTGAGCCTTCTTAACTCCAAAGATCTTTACAGTGGCCTCAGTCTAACAGGAGATGGGCCATGGGTTAAAGAAAGAACAATCAAAGGCTAAATTTATTAGAGCAAATTTAGGGATGAGATTATTAATTAACACTGACTTCTTATATTGATATAAATATATTTAAAAGCATGTATTTCTGTGCTTGGCTTCCCAGTAGGGGATGGGGAAGAGTTTCATTGCCCAGTGGAATAAACTTAAGATTCAAAGCCTGGCTCTTCTGCTCTGGGGGTTTTGTTTATAAATCTTGGGTGATAACTTCACTCTTTTATTTTTTATTTTCATTTAAGATTTTATATATTTATTCATGAGAAACAGAGAGAGGCAGAGACACAGACAGGAGAGGCAGGCTCCCTGTGGGGAGGCTGATGCAGGACTCGATCCCAGGAATCCAGGTTCATGGCTTGAGCCAGAGAGAGAAAGAAGCTCAACCACTGAGCCACCCAGGCACCCCACACTTCACTCTTTTAATTTCATTTTCCATTGTGTAAGGTGGATGATGATCTTGGATGTTGCTGCTAAACACAGCTATTTTCCAGAGGGAGCAAATAAATCTGAGGAGTACTATTTGGATTTTTTTTTTTTTTCCTGTTAAACTGAAGGTGTGAGCAAATTCCAAATAGGCTTAGGTCTAAGACACTGGGCCTTGGAGGAATTTGGAGATAAAGCAGAGTGGATCTGGGGCTTTAATTTAGACCCCCAAAGATTAAGGATAACTCCTGGGAATCTCCCGCCATTACTAACTATGAACCTGAGTCACAGAGCATTACTGGGCTTATAGCAAAGAATTCCTGTTGTGGTTTCCTCGTGAGAAGTGTTTTGTGAAAAGCGAGTGTGCTATAGAAATGGTTAGCCTTTTTTTTTTTTTTTTTTTTGGTTAGCCTTTTTAGACGTATTAAGAATTGTGAATATGGGCAGTATTTCCTCTTGTGACAAGTATTTCATATATATTCTTTAAAGGCTCTAAGTCAAATGTTTATCGTAGCTGTGTTACATCACAGACAGATTTATAGTTCAAAGTTAATGATAAAGGGATCCCTGGGTGGCTCAGCGGTTTAGTGCCTGCGTTTGGCCCAAGGCATGATCCTGGAGTCCTAGGATCCAGTCCCACATCAGGCTCCCTGCATGGAGCCTGCTTCTCCCTCTGCCTGTGTGTGTGTGTGTGTGTGTCTCCGTCTCTCATGAATAAATAAAATCTTAAAAAAATAATTTTAAAAAAGTTAATAAGATGACAAGCTCCTCTTCTACATTACAAAATTCCATTGAAATAAAATTTTAAGTTTCTCAAAAATTAAAAACAGGAATCTGTTTTCTCAAAACTCAACAGACTTGTAAAATCTACAACCTCATAGAACATCCAAAGTAAATGTATTCCTTGTCAAAGTGCTGGAATGATGCCAAAATCAAAGTCCGGAAAGGTCTGGAGATTAAATTTTGAATTAGCTAAACCAAGGCCTGCAGAGTAGCTGCTTTTTTCAGATGTTTTACTCTTTGACTCAGGTGCTACTTTGTATTAACAGAAAATTACTCCAAATTTGTTGTTTTTCAAAGAACCAGTCTTTGACTTATTGACCAATTTTTACCAGAGTTCTATATTGTAATGTATTGATTTCTGCTTTAAACATTCATTCCTTATGTTTTCTTGAGGGCTTTTTTTTTTTTTTAACCTTTTACTGTAGAGATTTTCATCTATGCAAAAGTAAAATGATGTAATGAATCCACATTCAACATTTGTGAAATTCCTCCAATCTTATTTCATCTCTACCTCCACTGTTATTTTACCTACCCCACAATGGTATTTCTAAAGCAGATCATCATTTCATCAATACCTAAGCATTTCTAACAGGTAATTTTTGTTTTGTTCTGTTTTATTTTTTTTTATTTTTTTTAATTTCTTTTTTTTTTTAGAGAGGGAGCTCATGAGTGGGGGAAAGGGCAGAGTGATTGGGAAGGAGAGAATCTTTAAGCAGGCTCCATGCCCAGTTCAGAGCCTGATGCAGGGTTCAATCAAATGACCCTGAGATCATGACCTAGTTGAAATGAAATCAAGAGTCAGATGCTTACCAGCCCAGTCACCCACCTGGGTGGGTTACCGACCCAGGTGCCCCACCAACAGGTAAAACATAATCACAGCAGCATTGTCACACCTAACAAAATTAACAGTAATCCCAAGATAGCAGCTAATACCCTCTGCATTTTCAAATTTCCCCAGTTGTCTCAAACTACATTTTTATGGTTGAATTGTTGGGAGATTTATTTTTGAGAGAACATGCATGAACATGGTGAGGAAGGAGAAAGGGAGAAAAAAATCTCAAGCAGACTCCCTGCTGAGCGTGGAGCCCAATGCAGGGCTCAAACTTACAACCCTGAGATCACAACCTGAGCTGAAATCAAGACTTATTCAATCAACTGAGCCATCCAGGCACCTCATGGTTGAATTGTTTGAATTAGGATCTCAACAGAGTCCACACTTTGCATTTGGTTGGTAAGTCTCAAGTGTCAGTCTATTACCAGTGCACTTCCCCCCCCCCTTTTTTTAAATGTCCTTTATTTGTTAAAGTAACTAGGTCATTTGTCCTTTAGGATTGAGGACCAGGACCTTCTAGGTTCGGCTGGTTGTGCCTCTACATCCTTAACACTGGTCCTTCCTATCTATATACTCCCCCTTACTTCCTATATACTGCTGGTTAGATCTAGAGGCTTGATTAGATTGTTTCCTTCTCTCAGCTGCCCCCCTACTCCCTGGTAATGAATGGATGGTGGTGTGTTACCACTTCAGAAGACACATGTTTAGGTTGTTCCACTTTTAGTGTTGTTAACATTGATTCAGGTGTTGTCAGCCTTATTCGCCCTTTATATAACTTCCCATCAACCTTCTGTCTGATGATAATCATGGCAAAGGGTCATTATTTCATTATTGTATATCCCTTACCTTTTTATATGTAGTAATTTGTTCTTTTCAAAATAGAGGCTTAAATCATACTGCTATTGTGCAGTTAATTTTTTTACTTTGTTCCCTGCCCCCCCCCCCCCATAGCTTCTTAAAACTCACCCACCAACTTCTGGATTTTTTTTTTTATGTATATTAACAATATAACATTTTCACCCCAAATCACAGTAAATAGATTATGAGAAACATTTTACCTTTTTTTTTTTTTCAGGTAAACACCAATTTAAACATTAGTCTTTAGTCAAAGATTATACTATGTAAATGAGACAAGGAAACCAAAGAGGAGAGAAAGAGCTGGTGGTTGTTTTTTTTTCCTTTGCTGCTTTTCTGGTTTCTAGTCTTGCTAGGACCCCACTTTACCCATGCCTTGTAATGCAAATAGACTGTGTCCTCCTTGTGAGGGACAAAGAGTTCATGATTCTCTAGAATAAATAACATCTAAGGAAGGACCAGGTGAAGATGACCTGAAAAAGCTATCATATATGTATATGCATTCCAGACCTTTGGAGCTAAACATCTCAGAGCCAAGAACCCCTGGCTCCAAGGAATAACACCTGGACCTTCATCTTCTAACGAATTCCTGGATGCCTAAGAGGACACATAAACTAGACCACCATCCTCAATAAAACCACAAGTCCCTGAACAGAGATATGTTCTTTTCCTTTTTAAGTCTCCCGGATACTCTCTCTCTCTCTCCATATATATATCTTTAGTAAACTACTTTCACCTCCTGCTGGTTCACACTTGATTTTCATCCTGTGTGAAGCCAAGGACTCTTGGCTGGTCCTGAGGGACATCCCCACCACCCTGTCCTCCCCAGCCTGCTGGAATCAGCAAGAAGTTGGGTTTTTTTGTCTTTTTAAGTTTTATTTGAGAGGGGGAGGGGCAGAAGGAGAAGGAGAAGCAGGCTCTCACCAGGGAGGTCAATGTGGGGCTTGATCCCAGGACCCTGGGATAATGATCATTAGCAGAAGGCAGATGTTTAACCAACTGAGTCACCCAGGTGCCCCAAGAATTTGAATCGTGTGCCATGTTAGATGAATCCCAAATGTGTTTTGTAAATTGAAGCTTCTTTAACTCTTTGGTCTATTCCATATGTGCACTCCATTCTTGCTGTTTTGAAGCACATTTTTTTTTTTTTTTTTTAAGTAACCTCTGCCCCTAACATGAGACTCAAACTTAGGACTCTGAGATCAAGAGTTGCATGCTTGAGGGATGCCTGGGTGGCTCAGCGGTTTAGTGCCTGCCTTCAGCCCAAGGTGTGATCCTGGAGCCCAAAGGATCAAGTCCCACATCGGGCTCCCTGCATGGAGCCTGCCTCTCCCTATGCCTATGTCTCTGTCTCTCTCTGTGTGTCTTTCATGAATAAATAAATAAAATCTTTAAAAAAAAAAAAAAGGGATCCCTGGGTGGCGCAGCGGTTTGGCGCCTGCCTTTGGCCCAGGGCACGATCCTGGAGACCCGGGATCGAATCCCACATCGGGCTCCCGGTGCATGGAGCCTGCTTCTCCCTCTGCCTGTGTCTCTGCCTCTCTCTCTCTCACTGTGTGCCTATCATAAATAAAAAAAATTAAAAAAAAAAAAAAAGAGTTGCATGCTTGGGACACTTGGGTGGCTCAGCAGTTAAACATGTGCCTTCGGCTCAGGGTGTGATCCCAGAGTCCTGAGATCGAGTCCCACATTGGGCTCCCTGCCTAGAGCCTGCTTCTCCCTTTATAGGATATTGTGAGACTAATGAATTAATATATCTTACCTTTTTAGCAATACACAATACACAAAATAGTCAAATTACTATTATTTAATATGTCCAGTATCTGTGATCTTTCTTGTTTCTGTGATTGTTTTCTTGTTTCAGCTAATTCTCACTCATGATATGGAGTATGATATTTTTGGTAACAGCTTTATTGAGATCTAATTCACATTACCATACAATTACCTAAAGATTTTATTTTAAGTAATTTCTACACCCAGTGTGAAGCTCAAATTTACAAACCCAAGATCAAGAGTCTTATGCTCTACCTACAGAGCCATCCAGGCACCCCTACCTTTAATTACCCATTTAATGTATACAAGTACCCTTATACCAAAGCTAAACGAAGACACTACAAAAAAACTACAGAGAAATATCTTTTATGAACATTGATGCATAAATCCTCAACAGAATACCAGCAAATTGAATTCAGCATATCAGAAGGGTTACACACCAGGACGAAGTGGAATTTATTTCTGAAATGCAGGGATGGTTCAACATATGAAAATAATGTAATACACCACATTAACAGAATGGGGAGAAAAGCGTATGACCATTTCACTTGATACAGAAAAAACATTTGACAGAATTCAATACTCTTTCATGATAAAGACACTCAACAAACTAGTAATAGGAAGCCAACTCAACATAATAAAAGCCATATATGGGGGTGCTTGGGTAGCTCAGTCCATTAGGTGCCCAACTCTTGGTTTCAGCTCAGGTCATGATCCCAGGGTCCTGCGATTAAGTCTTGTCTTGAGCTCTGCATTCAGTAGGAATCTGCTTGAGAATTCTCTCTCTCTAAAGTAAATCTTGAGATGCCTGGGTGGCTGAGTGTTTAAGCACCTGCTTTCGGCTCAGAGCATGATCCTGGAGTCCCAGGATCGAGTCCCACATTGCTCCCTGCATGGAGCCTGCTTCTCCCTCTGCCTGTGTCTCTGCCTCTCTCTGTCTTTCATAAATAAGTAAAATCTTTAAAAAAAAAAAAAAAAAGCATATCTTTAAAAATAAATAAAAGCCATATCTGAAAAACCCACAATAAACATCGTACTCCATGGTGAAAGAGTGAAAGCTTTTACTCCAAGATCAAGTAAGAAAGCAAGGACATCTGCTTTCACCACTTCTATTCAACATTATGCTGTAAGTTCTAGCCAGACCAATTAGGGAAGAAAGACAAAAGACCTCCAAATTGGAAAGGAAGAAGTAAAATATGTAGATGATATAATCTTATATGTAGAAAACCCTAAATATTACTAAACCAATGACAGCAACAATGACACAGTTCAGCAACACTGTTAGAACTAACAGATGAAAAAAAAAAAAAAAAGAACAGATGAATTCAAAGTAGCAGTATAAAGTCAACATGCAAAAATCAATTGCATTCTATACACTAACAATGAACAATCCAAAAGAAAATTACAGAAACAATTCCACTTTTAATACCATCAAAAAGAATAAAATCATTAGGAATGAACATAACCAAGGAGACAAAAGACATATACACTGAAAACTAAAAACACTGCTTAAAGAAATTAAGACATAAATGGAAAGATACCCACACTCCCTCTCAAAATCTCAGTGGTTTTTTTGTTTTTGTTTTTTGCAGAAATAGAAAAATCCACCCTAAAATTCATATGGAATCTCAAGGGAATCTGAATAACCAAATACAATCTTGAAAAAGAACAAAGTTGGAGAACTCCTAATTTCCTAATTTCCTAATTTCAAAACTCACTGCAAAGCTATAGTAATCAAAACAGTGTGGTACGGCACAAAGATAAATAGGCTAGGGAGCCCAGGGATAATCTCTCACATATATGGTCAAATGATTTTTGACAAGGCTGCCAAGACTATTCACTGGGAGAAAGGACAATCTTAACAAATGGTTCTGGGAGGGGTGACTGGGTGGCTCGGTTAAGCGCCTGCCTTTGGCTCAGGTCATGACCCCTTCTCCCTCTGTGCATTCTCTGATTCTTCCTCAAATAAATAAAATCTTTATTTTAAAAAATGGTGCTGGGGAAACTGGATATACACATACAAAGAAATGAAGTTGGATCTTTATCTAAACACCATATACGGGGCACCTCAGTGGCTCAGTGGTTGAGTGTCTGCCTTTGGGGAGGGTTGTGATCCCAGTGTCCTGGGATCAAGTCTCATGTCAGGCTCCCCAGGGAGACTGCTTCTCCCTCTGCCTATGTTTCTGCCTCTCTCTGTGTCTATCATGAATAAATAAATACAATCTTAAAAAAAATAAAAAATAAACACCATACACAATTAACTACAGATGGGTCAAAGACTTAAATGTAAGAACCAAAACTAAATCTCTTAGAAGATAGGGCAAAAGCTTCACAGCATTGGATTTGGCAATGATTTACTGGATCTGACTTTAAAGTGCAGACAAAAAGAATATATAGACAAAATGGGATTCATAAAATATTTAAAATTTTGTTCACCAAAAGGATACATCAACTGAGTTAAAAAGCAACCCAGAAAATGGGACAAAATATTTGCAAATTATATACCTCAAAAGGAATTAATATCCAGAATATAAAGAGAACTCCTAAAATGCAACAACACAACCCAATTAAAAAAAAAAAATAGACAAAGGACTAGAATAGACATTTCTCCAAAGAAGATATACAAATGGCCAATAAACATATGAAACAATGCTCAACTACTAATTATTAGGGAAATGCAAATCAAAACTACAGTGAGATACCACCTTACACCCATTAAGATAGCTAGTATTGAAAACAACAACAAAACCACTGTTGGTGAGGATGTAGAGAAGCGGGAACTTTTGTATCCTGTTGGTGGGAATATAGCCACTGTAGAAAGTAGTATGACGATTCCTCAAAAAATAAAAAATAGAATCACCATATGACCTAGCAATTTCATTTCTGGGTATATAGTCCAAAAGAACCAAAAGCTAAGTCTTGAGGAAATATTTCTACTTCCATACACAGCAGTATTATTCACACTAGCTAAAATGTGGATGCAACCAAAGTATTCCTCTAGGAATGAATGGATAAGCAAAAGGTAGTATATCCATACAATAAAATATATACAGGCTTAAAATAAAGACATTCCAACATATGTAACAAAATGGATGAATTTTGAGGATATTCTGTGAAGTGAAATCAGCTGATTTCAAAACGACAAATGCGTGATTTAGGGGTGCCTAAGTGGCTCAGTTGGTTAAGTATCTGCCTTGGGCTCAGGTGATCATCATCCCAGGGTCCTGGTATCGAACCCCACTTTGGGCTCCCCGCTCAGTGGGGAATCTGCTTGCCTCTCTGCCTCTGACCCTCCCCCGCACTTGTGCTCTCTCTCGCTCTTTAAATAAAATCTTAAAAAAAAAAAAAAAAAAGACATGTGATTGCTCATACATGAGTAAGTCAAAATCATGGAGATAGAAAGTGGAATGGTGGTTGCTGGGGGCCGGGGACTTGTGAATCTAAGTGTGCGTTCCTGAAGGTAGAATGGTCTAACTAATCCACTGGGATTATGGTATATCTACTTTTGGTTGACTGCTGTGCATCAAGCAATATGCGAGGTACTTGCCTTGTCTCATTCAATCCTCATAACTTCTGAAGTGAGGACTGTTAATCCCATTATCCCGTATGAAAACATAAACCAGAGAGTCTCGGTATCTTGCCCAGATTAGACAGCTCATACAACAGAGCTGAGAGTGACTGTAAAGCCTATATTTTCCCTGCTACCCAATGTCAGTGTTTAGGCTGGGGGAGAACACAGGCTCAGATGGGGATGGCTGTAGGCAGTTGGAGGTAAAGATTGTGAGCTCCATTTCCTGCTTTGTGGGACCACCCAGAGCAGCCTGAGGCTCAGCCCCCTTCCCACCAGGCAGAGCGTGCTTGGCACCAAGTGCCTAGCCTGAACAGATGTGCTCCATCTCTCACTTGAGGCAGAACTGTCTAAAGGGAGCCTCAGGGTGGGTGGGGGGATAGGTTAACTGGGTGATGGGCAATTCAGAAGGGCATGTGATGTAATGAGCACTGGGTGTTGTTATTTGCAACTGATTAATCACTGAATTCTATCTCTGAAACTAATAATACACCGTATGTTAATCAAGTGAATTTAAATACAATAAAAAAAAAAGAGCCTCAAGAATTCAACAATGGTGGCAGAGGTAGGAGGACAACACCATACACAGGTCTGGCCCCTCACACCCTTAAGCCCAGTCTTTTGCAGCTCCTGACCCCAGTACCTCTGTGTCTTCCAACACCCCAGCCTGGGCTTGAGCTGAGTCTGGGTGCTGTGTTACAATTTGAATAATTTAGGTCCCAGTGACCTGAGGTGTCAATTTCAGTTGCTCTGTTCCCATGGGCACAAGTGTCCCAACCCTGTAATTAAGCTAAGGAAAAGGGCAGATGAGAGGGGCCTGCAGCCCGGAGCCCTCTGAGTCCCTGCCCCTGTTGTGCTGAGAATGAGCCAGGCTCATCCGGAGTCCAGGTATGGGGAATAGAGAAAGGAAGTTAGGGGGCTAAAGCAGAAGGAGGAAGGAGAAAGGAAGAGAGTGTTGGAGGAAGACCAAAGTCAAAAAGGGCAGAAAGCAAAAAAAAGAGTTCCAGAGGAAAAGACACAAGGAAATGGAGACAGGCTGAGTTGAGACAAGGTAAAGGGGGCGGGGGTGGGGGGGTGGGGCAGAGACAAGCACGGGGAAGAGGCCTGAAGAGGCAAGGGCCAACCAGTGGAGGAGAAAGAGCAGATGCCCCAATGCAAGCACTAAAATCCGAGGGCAGGTACAAACAGGAGGGTCAGAGAACTGGAAGGGCCGCCGGACTCCCCGGCAGAGACCTCAGACTTCCTTCTGACTTCCAGGTATCATCCACATCATCCTTGCCAGCAGGGCCTGATGCTGCCCTCCATCTGACCAGGAGGCTCACCCCCAGAGACCCGCCCTACCTCTTGCTGTGGCAGAGCCATGGGGCCCAGGAGCCACCGCCTCAGCCTCGGCTTCTCTGTCTCCAGCCTGGGCCTTCTGTTTCTGTTCTCACCACTTCCAGGTGTGAAGTACAGCAAACCAGCCCTGCCTCTCTGGGCACTGCTGCTGTTCCCTTCCTCCCCAGATCTCTCTCCACATCCCATTTCTCTTCACTACTGTGCTGGGAATAAGCGCTCTATCTGGGTGGCAGGGAGGACGGAGGTGCTGAAGAGGATGACAGGAGATCTGCCTGGCTGTGGTGGGAGCAGTGATGGAAAAGCCAGGGGCGGGGTGGGGAGCAGATCACGAAGGACATTGAATGCCAGGCAGAGTTTGGACTTTATCCAGCAGGCAATGGGGGGCCATTGAATAGTGTTAAGCAGCTACTGGCCTGGTCAGACTTGAGTGTCTAAAACCCTCATCTCAGAAACGTGGAGGATGGTTAGAGAGACCGAACCGGCAGCAGGAGCAGTGGGGAGGCTGCTGCTGGGATCCACTCAAGCTTCAGGGGCGACTAAATGTTCAAAAGATGCCCAGCAGCATGGCTGGCAGGACTTGGGCACTGGCTGGATTGCAGGGGGAGGCAGCAGATAGGAAGGATAATGCACAGATTTCTGGCTGAGGTCACCCGGAGTGGGTGCTGTTTGCTGAGATGGGGAACACAGAACAAGGAACAGGTTTCAGAACAGGAGGGGAGGAAATGAGTTCATATTTTGGACCTACAGAGTAGGACATTCAGGAGTGAACTGTATTTATGGGTCTCGAGCTCAGAAGAAAAATCTGGGCTGAAAAAAAAAAAAAAAGAAAGAAAAGCCCAACACCCAGGATTCTGGGGAACAGTACTTGAGTCAGGGGCTGAAAGTGTGGCCACAAAAGCCTAGGGAAAGCAGTGTTTTCAGGAGGGAATGGCCTATAGCATCAGAAGCAGGTGACGGGACGCCAGCCTTGTGGGAGTGGAGGGTGTGAGGAGATGCCCCTGGACAAGGGCCTCAAATGGACAACGCTTCTTCCTGGTCCTTCAGGGTGCTTGGGAGCCGAGGGCAGGCTGGCTCACAAGCTGTTCCGTGACCTCTTCGCCAACTACACAAGTGCTCTGAGACCTGTGGCGGACACAGACCAGGCTCTGAACGTGACCCTGGAGGTGACATTGTCCCAGATCATTGACATGGTGTGTGGTGGTGGTAGTACAAGTGTGGACCATGCCTGCGGCAGTGTCATGGAATGGGGTTGGGGCTTAGTGAGAGACTGGGATTATTCTCCAAACAATTATTTTCTGTGAATGTTAATATTACCAACAATAATAAGAGCTACTAACTGTTGGATACTAACTGCTGGGCAGGTACCCACAGTGTGCCCAACACTTTGCGCACTTGCATTGCTGCCTAGCAGGGATTATAGCCCACGTAACTACTAAGGAAACGGAAGCCTAAAGAAGAAAAGAATCTGCCAAGACCACATAGCAAGGTCAGGCCTGGGTAGGAACTGGACTGTGAGCCAGCTGGGTTTATGGCTGCTGTCCAGAGCGCTGTAGGTGAGTGCGTACACACAGGGAAGGGTGTGCATATATGCGCCCACATCTGTGCCCACTCCCTGCCTCCCACTAGGATGAGCGGAACCAGGTGCTGACCCTGTACCTGTGGATCCGACAGGAGTGGACAGATGCCTACCTACGATGGGACCCTGATGCCTATGGTGGCCTGGATGCTATCCGCATCCCCAGCAGTCTCGTGTGGCGACCAGACATCGTACTCTATAACAAGTACTGCCTGCCTGGGCCCCTCCCCTCCCCTCCCCCGCCCTACAGTTGCCCTTGGCTCTGGGTATGCAGTGATTCCCCAACTCCCCAACCTAACCTGGTTGCTATGCTGCCCTGGAAGCTTTCCCCCCAGGACCCTTGTAAGCTGCCGGCAGTTCAGAGCCCCTCCATGACACCCCCACTTTAGTCTGTCCCCAGCCAACCCAGGCTGAGTGTCTCCTGGGGACGCACTGTGTGGTCCGGGGCCAGTTCTGTATGTAGTACGGAAAGGGTTCTGGGGCACAAGTGCCTTTAGATGGCATATTCCAGCCTTCGGGGCCGCTCCAAGTCTCCCAGGTCTCCCTGAGGACCTGCCTAGGGGCTTCCTCCAGGGCCTAACCCTCTGGAGCATTCCTTTATGCCTCGGAAACCAGTTGTGTGGTTCCCAGACAACGTAGGGCTCTGCACATTGCCCCGGTGGGCGGGGGGGTGGGGGGGGCTCGAGGAGATTCACGGGTGACGCTGCAGCGGGGGGCCGACCGGGACAGGTGTGTTTTCCCACGGCCCTGGCCTAGATGTGGGTCAGCTCCCAGGGCGTGTGGGCCACCCCTCCACCATCTGGGCGCGGGCGCGGCGGGAGAGGCCCTGCAGGGTGCCGGCCCCGCCCCCGGCCCCCGGCCCCGCCCCCGGCCCGCCCGCGCAGCCCCGCCCCCTCTGCCCGCAGGCGGACGCCCCGCCCTCGGCCCCGGCCCCGCCCCCGGCCCCGCCCCGCCCGCGCAGCCCCGCCCCCTCTGCCCGCAGGGCGGACGCCCAGCCGCCGGCCTCCGCCAGCACCAACGTGGTTCTGCGGCACGACGGCGCCGTGCGCTGGGACGCGCCGGCCATCACGCGCAGCTCGTGCCGCGTGGACGTGTCCGCCTTCCCGTTCGACGCGCAGCGCTGCGGCCTGACGTTCGGCTCCTGGACGCACGGGGGGCACCAGCTGGACGTGCGGCCGCGCGGCGCCGCCGCCGGCCTGGCCGACTTCGTGGAGAACGTGGAGTGGCGCGTGCTGGGCATGCCGGCGCGGCGGCGCGTGCTCACCTACGGCTGCTGCTCCGAGCCCTACCCCGACGTGACCTTCACGCTGCTGCTGCGCCGCCGCGCCGCCGCCTACGTGTGCAACCTGCTGCTGCCCTGCGTGCTCATCTCGCTGCTCGCGCCGCTCGCCTTCCACCTGCCCGCAGACTCGGGCGAGAAGGTGTCGCTGGGCGTCACGGTGCTGCTGGCGCTCACCGTCTTCCAGCTGCTGCTGGCAGAGAGCATGCCGCCGGCGGAGAGCGTGCCGCTCATCGGTGAGCCGGGCCGGGCCGGGCCGGGCCGGGCGCGGCGCCCCCACCCCACCCCCACACCTGGGGCTGCGGACGCCCGTGGGGGCCTCCACCGGGGCGGGGCGGCGAGCGGGACGGGCGCCCCACCCCCCGCAGAGCAGCGCCAAGTCCGTGCGGGAAGGGGAGGGCAGGAGGAGAAGGCCCCTTCCGGGAAGGACACCCCACCCCACCCCACCCCACGGTCCGGTCCGCAGGCAAAATGCGCTGGGTTCTGGCAGTGTGCCAGGCACTCTCCTAAACACTTGATTATTTTTTTTTTTTTTGTACTAATTCACTGAGGCATCACCACCAACCTGAGATAGGCTCTGTTATCCCAGTTGTGCCAAAAGGATCGCTAACTTGCCCCAGGTGGTGCTTGTGCTATTTGAGACCGTGACTTTCACGGATTGGGGGTGAGGGTGCAGCGTCCAGCAGTGGGGAGAACAACTAGGGAGCGGGGAGCTTCTGAGAACCCACTCGCAAGAACTAGGAACGAGGAGACCTTAGCCCTTACCTGCCGCCGCCTCCACTGGGACTGGGACAGGGAGGGCCTTGAGAGCCTCCTGGTGGGGGAGCTGGTGCCTCCCTGTGTTGAGGCGGTGGGCAAGCTCAGTTCTCGCTCTGGGCCCCAGCCTACTCTCTCTTGCAGGGAAGTACTACATGGCCACCATGACCATGGTCACATTTTCCACGGCACTCACCATCCTTATCATGAACCTGCATTACTGTGGTCCCAGCGCCCGACCAGTGCCAGCCTGGGCCCGGACCCTCCTGCTTGGACGCCTGGCACGAGGCTTGTGCGTGCGGGAACGAGGGGAGCCCTGTGGGCAGGCTAGACCACCGGAATCATCCCCCAGTCCCCGACCTCCTGACGGAGGGGCTCGCCCTCCAGCAGTTCCTTGCCGTGAGCCCCGGTGTCTGTGCCGTCAGGAAGCCCTGCTGCACCACGTGGCTACCATTGCTAACGCCTTCCACAGCCACCGGGCTGCGCAGCGCCGCCATGAGGACTGGAAGCGGCTGGCCCGTGTGATGGATCGCTTCTTCCTGGGCATCTTCTTCTCCATGGCCCTGGTCATGAGCCTCCTGGTGCTAGTGCAGGCCCTGTGAATCCCCGGGGTCTGGTGCAGCCACGGCACCTCCAGAGACGGATGGAGAAGCCCGGTGGTTGTTGGCTCTCGGACGGGCCACCCGGTCTCTCCCCACTGTGCTTAAGAGCCTGGGACACCCTCTCTTCAGGATCAGCGAGGCTGACCTCACAAACTACAGGGACCGCTTGTCTGTGTACCCTAAACTCTAAGGGAAATCCAGAGCTCACCACTCCCCTAATTCCTCCAGAAGAGGAACTCTAAGAAGGGTCATGATCAGAACGCAGTCCTGGAGGGACAGAATTGAATTTTGATGCTGCGTGTTAGAGCTTTTGGTGGCAAGAATGCAGGTTATATAAGAAACAGAACTACCATGGGTCCTTGTCTTCTCTTCCTTCCTCGGCAGCTCTTGTGTTAGGGACTTGAGCTTGCCCAACATCCCTCCCTAGGGACTCAGTGAAGGGGATCCAGGATTCATTCTCTAGTTTCCAGAGCAGGAGGCCACACAGGATTTGGTCCCAAAGCCCCAACTCATAATAAAGAAAGTGTGTGCCTAGCACCTCTTTGATGTCCTGTTTTACCCTTGGGGTCTGTGGTAGTGGGAGTTGGGGATCCAGCTTCCTTCCTCTCTAGAGACAGGAACCTTAGGATGCATAGAACAGGGCAGGGATTATGTCTTTGCTGACAAGAAATCAGCTGAGACCCTGGCTGAGGACCTGATGCTCTCTTTGCTGTCATTCGTGCTCTCTACCCTGTGGAGCTGGAGCCAGTCCACATCATTCCCACACACCGACATTCAGAGAGCTTCAAAGAGTCCTCAGTGGGGGCGTGCAGAGATGAGCCGTTCACAGAGTATTTGTTCCTTTCTGACTTTCTGTATTTCTGACTTTCACATGTTTTCTGGCGCTGCCTCTGTGCTTTAGACCCATTCCCTGCCCTCAAGAGCTCACAGTCTGACATGG
The DNA here is from genome assembly GCF_048164855.1 of Canis lupus baileyi. Classification (NCBI taxonomy): domain Eukaryota; kingdom Metazoa; phylum Chordata; class Mammalia; order Carnivora; family Canidae; genus Canis; species Canis lupus. The sequence goes on from NC_132860.1 coordinate 25,507,134, forward strand.
AAGACTTACATGGGCACCTGGTGTAGAGAACCCCCCTCCCCGAGACCTATGGGAGCAAAGAGGCAGGGCCCCTTGCCCAGCCAGGAGGGAGAGGTCAGAGTGGGCTTCCTAGAAGACTGAACAGGAACTTTCCAGGGGCACGTGTGAGGCATTTGAGTAACACCAGCAAATACCATGGCCAAGGGCTTTCCTCCCCAGGCCCTCCCCAAACTAGTTTAATCTTCAGTCTCCAAGTGAGTTGTTGCCTGCCCTAGAGACCCCTGCCTCTATTCAGTGTCTCACTCTCAGAGTTTTGGGTAAGGCTCAGTCCCCGAAGTCCTTTATTTCTTCATTAGCAAACCTGGCAGCTGCCAGAGGAAGTCCCAGTGTTCCCTGCAGAGGGAGTTACCATGGATCCTGGCTGTCCTTAAAGCACACAGGAGGCTGGCATCACCGTGTTCGACGATCAAGGCAGCGTGTTGGGAAGGCAGAGCTGTTCAGTGTTGGATGGATCGTGGGAGGCTGGTCTCTATGGAAAGGTTCCCCCGGCAAGAAACCAGAGCGGCAGTAGGAGGGACCAGACTGCAGAAGGGGGGCCTTGACCCATGGCTGCAGGAAAAACAGAGCCAGAGAGAGAGGTTTCGGGCTAAAATCCGGTACACAAAGGAACAGGATGAAGAGGAATGAGCAGAGTGAGCTGCAAACACTGACAAACAATGGGAGCCAGAGATGAGGAGCAAGAATTCAGGGAGGAGGGCAGGCAGATGAAAGAGCCCCCTGTTCGCCTTCCAGAGGTTACTAGGAGGGTCTGTGCCCCTGCCTCCGCTGACACAAAGGAGGCATTGCAGGGTGGGGTGAACAATGAGAGGAGGTGTGAGTGGGCTCTAGTGATGCTCATCGTTGCCCCTCTGCCCAACCCCTGATTGCTGGTTGTCCAGGGGTAGGGGTGGATCCTAAACGTGTCCAGTGCTTGAAATTACATTACCAGAACTCAGGCTGGTTGGAGGCTGGAGATCTGGATTCTGACACTGGCTCTGCCACTGACTCATTCTGTCACCTTAGGCAAGTCACTTCTGTCTCTGGGTCTCCCTTTCCTGTATAATGAGGATAATACTCCCTGTTCTTCCCCCTTCCAATAGTTTATTGTACAATGAGAACAAAACAAGATGGTGTCTGGGGAGTGGTGGGGACCAGGTGGTGTGGTGGTTCAGAATTTGGCTGTTTGGACCCTACCCCTTACTAGCTGTGTGTGTAGGGTGGTTGCTTTATCTCTCTGGGTCTTGGTTCCCTCATCTGTAGAATAGGGGTGATGACAGTACCCACACTCCTGGATCATGGTGAGGATTCATGGCATCATGTGCCTGGAACTCTGAGTGGTACTATGTCATGGAGAATGGTGGGAACTAAGTGGAGCCCAGGGTGCCTGCCTGCCCACTGTTCACAGAGCCCTGGGGCAAGGAGGAGGGGCCTAAGGGGGAGGAGTGGAGAAAGCCATTATTCCCTGAGAATGGCCCTATTCCAGTTGGTTCCCCTGGAAAAGCCTGTCCCCACCTGGAGAAGTGTGGCCCAGAAAGGCCCAGATAAGTAGGATATTCAAGGAAAGAAAAGAGTCACAGCTGAAAGGCACCTGGGGCTCATCTAGTCTAATATGCTTATTATACAGATAGGAAAACTGAGGCCAGAGAGGGATTGACTTGGTCACAGAGAGAGTTGGTAGAGTCTGGATGAGAGCGCAGGTCTCCAGCACCCAAGGCCTGACCTTGACCTTGGAAGGTGGTCTAAGGAGCCCTGAGGGCAGTAATAGAGACAGTGGGTTCTGCAGCTGAAAAAGACCCAGGGAGGACTGTGGGAGTGACCCTTCCCTCTGTCCCCCCAGGATACCCTGGATCTCTCTAGGGCCTGATTAGTGGCCTCCTGTGAGGGAGGGGGCAGCCCCAGACTGGCAGGCAGGTGTGTCAGCTTGCTGACCACTGCCCCATACACACACATATGTCCTATAGGGGTTCTGCTTCAGACGATTTACTTGTTTTGATGAAAAGGGGGTTGTTTTCCTTTCAAGGGGAACATGCATCCAGGAGAGGAGTCCAACCCAAGGGCAGCCTACTTATCCTTCAGCTGAGCCCCACATAGACTTGCAGCTCTTACCTGAGTTATCCAGACGGCAGGGCCTAGACTTACACTGCTTGTCTGTAGGGAAGAAACAGAAAAGAATCAAAGGGTCAGTAGCTCTCAGGACAGGAAGGAGCCCCAGAACCCTGTGGTCCATCCCCGGCTTACTCTAGGACAAGCTGGTACATTTTCTCCTAACTCTGCTTCCTTATGGTAGGACCTCCCTTACCTGCATTTGACTTGACCCATGAGCTGCAGAGCTAGAAGGGAGCCAGCCCTCTCCCTCTCCTATGCCTTGTCACAGCCAAGGAGGCACTAGTTGATGTACTTTGCATGTCTTCTCGCCTTCTGCCAATTCCTGCGCACTCATGATGCTGTCCAAGTGGGAATGGAAGCCACACTGGACCATCTCCCATTTTAGATGCAGTCCACAGTTCCAGCCAACAACCTGCCTCTAATTGTGCAAAATGGACCTCGCAAGCCCCTGGGAGTCACTCAGCCAGGACCAGCGGGCCACAGCCCTTTCAGAGATTAAGAACCTGGGCCTGTCTTCAGGATTCCACCTCTGGCCGGTCCTGGGGGATAGACAGGAAGAGTATCTGAAGCCTGTGACTGCCTGAAGTGGAACTTTGGGGCACAACACCCAACTGCTGTCTTCCCACCCCCCTGACACCCCCAGTCAGTATACACGGCAGCACAGGATTTCCATTCAGCCAGATACACGTGTTCCTCTTGGAAACTGAGTTTGGGGCTCTTACTCGTACCTGGCAACAATGGTCTGGATGTCAGTGCTGTGGCCATAAATTAGTTGCCTTCTAACTTCCAGCTGGGAGAAAAGCCTGACCAATTCTGTTTGGCCCTCAAATGGCCACCTGCTTCAGTCAGGAAACCCTCTTCGGCCTCCCGGCAGGTAAGTGGCCAGCCCTGGCTTAGGGACCTCCAAGGACAAGGGTCCTGCTACCTCAGAAGATTGTCTCCTCTTAGATGCAAAGGGTAGAGGGGCAGAGGATAGGACTGGGTCCCCCTCACTGTTCATCTGTTTGTCGAATTTGTATATGGACCTGCTGGAAATGCGGGGAAGCCTGTCTTCTGCGTGGGGCACACTCCATGCTCACCTTTAATGTATTCACAGTTGTACGTGCTGCGCTTGCCCAGGGCCCGGAGGTAGATGCGGGTGGGGCCCTGGGCTGGTCTACTGGCATTGATCACCTGGAAGGTCTCGAAGGGGGGGATCAGCACCTCCTCCTCCCCGGGGAAGAAGGAATAGCCCTTGATAGGTGCCCCAAGGCAAGTCCAGATGCCGAAGAAGGTATCCTCCCCAAACTGCTGGGCTGCGACGTTCTGCAGGGATGCAGATGCAAACCCCCCCAGCCTTACGGTGGCCCCGGGTCCGGCTGGCCGGAAGCGCAGGCCATGCACCCCTCGGAACACCTGGTGGCACTGGGGTGAACGCTGGCCCCTGCCCAGCAGCTGTAGGGCCTCCGTCAGCAGGAAATGGAGTGTCTTGAAGGAGAAGTGGTTGAGGTAGTGGGCTCTGGAGCGGCCCGCCTCGCGCACGGCCGCGTTGAACTCCTTGTGCAGGGGGCTGTGGGCTGTGTAGGCCAGGAGGGCCACCCCGTGCTCGTCGCGGAAGCCGGGGGGCCGTGCGGGCAGCCGGGTGGGCCTCGGGCCCCACTCCGGGCCCCAGGCCTGGCGGTGCCGCCACTGGCTGCTTGCCAGCGCCCAGCTGTCGGCGTACACCTTGTTGGCCTGGAACTCCGTTTGGTTGAGGTCGGGGAGAGCGGCCGTCATGGCTGCCGCGCAGCCAGCGTACTGGTCATCGAAGGAGGCTGGGGCCATGTCCAGGGGCATTTCCTGAGCGAACAGGTCTCGACGGGTGATGGGGTGGCCCTGGGCCTGAGGGAGACGGGGCAGTCAGGACTGAGGGATTGAGCCTCGGGAGAGTGGGAGCCTGTCATCAAATTTGTCCAACTAGATGAGGACCCCGAGGGTCCCAGACACACCTGGCGGGGGAGGGGATCGGGACCACTAGTGGGTCTGGGGCTGGCCCCTCTGCTGGGCGAGCGGCAGTGGAGACAGTCGCCCTCTACTCCCACGGCTTCTCCTCCCAGTGTTCAGAAGAAGCCAACAAAGCAGCTCCCTGCTGGCGTGGGCACGGTGGAGGGTGACCATACCTGAAGGGCTTCCATGAGGCCCACAGACACAAGCAGCAGAGACATCAGGGGAGGAGTCTGCATGTTGGAGGTAGCCCTGGACAAGTCACTGTCTCTCTGTGGGTCTCAGTTTCTTCATCTAGAAAATGGGAATGTTACCTGTACAATTTAAAACATTAATTAGGGATCCCTGGGTGGTGCAGCGGTTTAGCGCCTGCCTTTGGCCCAGGGCGCGATCCTGGAGACCCAGGATCAAATCCCACGTTGGGCTCCCGGTGCATGGAGCCTGCTTCTCCCTCTGCCTATGTCTCTGCCTCTCTCTCTCTCTCTCTCTCTGTGACTATCATAAATAAATTTAAAAAATTAAAAAAAAAAATAAAACATTAATTGACACCTGGTCTGTGCCACTCCCAGTGCCTGGCACAGAGTCACAGCATAAAAATGAAGGCTCACGGCACCTGGGTGGCTCAGTTGGTCGTACATCTGCTTTTGGCTCAGGTCATGATCCCAGAGTCCTGGGATTGAGCCCTGCATCAGGCTCCCTGCTCAGCAGGGAGTCTGCTACTTCTCCCTGTCCCCCTGCCTCCTCCTCCGCGCTCATGCTCTCTCTCTCTCTCTCTCTCACAAATAAATAATCCTTAAAAAAGAAAGAAAGAAGGAAAGAAAGAAATGAATGCTCGGGAGAGGACCTTTCTTGCCAGAAGGATCTTGGGAGACTTCCTGGAGGAGGTGTTATCTGAATAGGATCTTTCAGGATGAATAGGAAAATAAGGCTTCGATTAGTGGAGATTGGGAGAGGAGTGGGATTTGGGGTGGGAAAGAGCCTACCTAGAACAGCAGAAATAAGAGGAGCAAATGTATTGGATGTAAAAAGTGAAAGACCTTGTGTCCAGCATGGCAGAGCTTGCAGTGTGGGAATGTTGGAAAGACTGGGGCCAGTCTTGAAAGGTCTCGACTGTCATGGTGAGAGGTTTGGGCTTCACCCAATGGGGGATGTGAGGCTGGAACAGATCCAGGACTGGCCAGCTGGTGGGGCCATGGCAGTTCTCCAGGGACAGGATCCAGCCATCCTCTCCTCCCGAAGTCCTGCTGAGAACTGAGCCCTCCTCTCCTAAGCCCTCAACTGTGTCCAGGACAGTGATAGTATAGACTCCCAGGTGGTGAGGGAGAGGGCCTGGGAGATAGGGGAGGATGGGGTAGGGAGTGATGCTCCAAGAAGGCGGAGTCCCAGCTTTGGGTCAGGATTGGAACAGATGGTTTTTAAATCAGCACTGCTTCTTATTTTTTTCTGTTTCTTTTATTACCAAGTAATGCATATGCTTATAGTGGAAAAAAAAATGAATCATAGAGTCCAAGTCCCTGTCTTCTTTCTCCCTCCGAGCCCTCCCTCTCTCATACTTGTGCTGCTATTACCATAATAATAGTATCCTGTAGGACCATTTTAGGTGCACGTGCAAATAATTTAATATGTAAATATGCATGCACCCAGATTTTTTTCCTAATTTTTTTACATAAAAAAAAAGATTTTATTTATTCATGAAACACACACACACAGAGAGGCAGAGACCCAGGCAGAGGGAGAAGCAGGCTTCCTGCTGGGAGCCTGATATGGGACTCGATCCCCAGACCCTGGGATCATGACCTGAGCCAAAGGCAGATGCTCAATCATTGAGCCACCCACGTGCCCATTTTTTGACATTTTTAATATTACACATAATACTTCACTGAACATCCTGGTATAGAAATCTTTGTCTATTTGTGTGCATATTTTTATAGGAAAGATATCCAGAAGTTATATGATGTTTAAAGGCTATAATAATTGTTTATTTGGCACTGCCAAACTGCCACCCAGGGGCACTGGTTTGCCCTTCCACAATAGTGAATGAGAGGGCCCTTTCCTCTACATCTTTGCCAGTGCTGGCTATCATGGTCTGTTTTTAACTTTCACTTACCTGGTGGGCACAGATGGTATCTATTTTTTAATTCACATCTCTGCTCACTAATAAGATCAACCTTAACTTTAATCTTTACCATTTTAAAGTTTTAATTTTCTACAGGTAAATACATTTTCATTGTTCAAAATGTAAATAGTCCGAAAGGCATGCAGTGAAACACCTTTCTCTCTCTATGTCCTTTCCTTGTCTCCCCAGAGGCAACTAACATTCCCATTTTCTGTGTATCCTTCTAAAGATACCCTATGCACATATAAGCAGAATCACAGGTATTTCCAATTTCCTTTCACAAATGGCAAAACAGCGGTTCTTTATCTTCGGAAATCTGATGAAAGCTGAAGCCTCTCCTCAGAAAATGGATATATGCACTTTCACACCGTGTTATAGGAGTTTCAGGTGCTTGTGTCTCTGCCCCCAGTCGTTCTCAGGCTAAGTGTCCCTGCTCCATAATCCCCTCTGGTTCTTTTCTTTTTTTCAATTTTTAAAAATATATATATGAGGGAAGAGATGAGAACACATCTAGAAAGGGAAAAAAAAAACACAACAAAACACAACTTTCCTCCGTGGCCTCAGGACAGAGCCTCCTCAAGTTGGCATTGGAGGTGCTCTGTGACCTAGCCCTCCATGATCTTTGCAGCCCTGTGCCCTCCCCCCTGCCCCACGCTTGGCTTCTTCAAGACAGAACAAAGCTCCCAGGTGAGGCATCACTGCTTCCTTCCCTGTGGCTCTGCACGCATTGCCATCTGCTGGGGATGCCCTCATCCTACTACCCACTTTTCAAGACTGAGCTCAGGGGTCACCTTCTCCAGGGAGCCGTCCAACTTCTCTGTGGTCTTACATCACCCAGTGCTTTCCTCTGTCACTGTCCTCATCATACTGTGTTGCCCTTCTGTGTCTATCTCCTGTCCTGGCTTGTGAGTTCCTTCAGGGCTGGGACACAGAATGGGTCACTTTGAACAAAAGATAGCCCCCAAAAAACTCAGAGCTGAGCCCCAGCCAGGCACAAATGAGGCCTCCTGGAATGTTTGCTGAGAGTCTGAGAGACTTTCTGGGTACAGCTGACAGTGTAGGCCACTGCAGAGCAAGTTGATGGATGACTTTGGTGAGCAGCGTTGAGGGGGAATAGGGTGGGACCTGAGCGATGAGGACATTACGGGAGGTGAGGAGATGGAGGCACTGGGCAGCCACTTCTATCCTACCTGCCCTCTGTTTTTTTCCTCATCCTGTCGGGACACCTGTCAGTTTCTCCTCATCCAGACCCTCACTGAACATTCCCTTCTGGGGTTTTGACTCCAGGAACCCCCAAATTTCCCAATGCCCCCAAGCCTCCCAGATATCCTAAATATCTCCATCAAAGATGCTATGGTCTGTATGTTGGTGTCCACCCAAAATTCATATGTTGAAATCCTAATGCCTGCTCTGATGGCTTCAGAAGGTGGGGCCTTTAGGACATAATTAGTTCATGAGGGCAGAGCCCTCGTGAATGAGATTACTGTTCTTATAAAAGAGACCCCACAAAATTCCCTAGCCCCTGCCCCCACGTGAGGACATTGTGAAAAGGTATTGGCTATGAGCCAGAAAGAGGGCCTTCACCCAACCATGCTGGCACCCCAACCTCAGACTTTCAGCCTCCAGAACTATGATAAATAAATGTCTGTTGTTTATAAGTTATTCAGTCTGTGGTGGTTTATAGCAGCCTGAACAGACTAAGATAAAAGTTTCCCTGAAACTGTTCCTATCGACTCCTAGAATTCCACCAATACTCCAGATTTCAGGTGCCTGGGTGGCCTTCAGCTCAGATCATGATCCTGGGGTGTCAGGCTCCCTGCTCAGCAGGGAGTCTGCTTCTCCCTCTACCCCTCCCTCTGCTCAGGCTCTCTCTCTTTCTCAAATGAATAAATAAAATCTTTCTTAAAAAAATACCCCAAAATTCCCCTTTAAAAAAGTCTTTCCCTGCCCTGTACCCAGGAGGAGGGTGGTGTGCCCCTTACCTAGGTTTTCTCCAGGGAAGCTGGTGTTGGTCTCCAGTGATGACCACCAGGGGAGGGGGAAGGCAGGTTTCTCCTTTATACTGTCAGTTCTCCCACCCCTTGTATCCACACAGCTGCTCAGAAATGTGACACTCCCCCATCTATTTCTGGATGTCTCCTGAAGGCTTGGGAACGCTAGCCTCTGCCCAGTCTGCCCTGGGCCCGTGTACCTCCCATAAAAAAGGGAAGCCCAGAAGCCAGAGAGAAAGTGGGCTGAGACATCGAGGATCCAGGCTAGAACAACTGCCTCCCCACTGGGTCTGGTCCTTTGTGCAGCAGCCCTGTCCTCAGTATCTTTGCACTTTGTGTTTGTCTTATGTGAGCATGGAGACTCTCCTAACGTGCAAGGAGAAAATTCCAGATTAAGGAGGCTGGGTCTGGCCAGCACTGATTTGCTATGTGATCTTGGAGGACTTTCTGCCTCGCTCAAGGCCCCTGCTCAATGACTAAATGTGACTCCATCTCCTGGGGCCTTTCTTGGATTTCCGCATTTCGGTTGGGAGAAGCACTTCCATGTGGGGAGAGGACAAACCCTGATCCCGGTAGACTTGTTTCAGCAGGCCTAGCTGTCCCAGACAGTATCTTCTGTTCCAGCAACTGCGAGTGCTCAGGGTCCTCCATGGAGACAGGCAGTCAGGATAAATAGGCAAGATTTGGTTTTTCACAGTAATGGGGAACAGTAGAGAAACTGATGTTTCTAACCTAGGTGAACTTCGGGATGGTCCATCTCACTGGAGGGGGACAAGAGTACTTGTCTAGAAGCTGTGTGTCTGCCTGACAAACGCTCTGGTTTTTTGGGAAGACACTTTTCCCACCTGCCTTGCTGCATTTCTCCAAGCCCAGACACACAGTTTGTCTTTTTTGGTATATAGGAAGGATTTTTGGAGAAAGGATTTTAGAAGAAGGAAATTCTTCATTTGACTGGCAACCTGCGGGAATGGGGCGGTGCAGATGGGGCTAAACGAATGAGCCAGATCAGGATGGAGGCCCTGAGGAAAGTCTAGCCTTCTACGCCCACCTCAGCCCCAGCAAGCAGCAAGAAGCATCTCTTTTTGGGACCCCCCAAATCCCTGACCATTTTGGGAATAACCCTCAGGCTCAGGCTGCCAGAAAGCTGTCCCCAGAGCTGCTTACTGATTTCTCAGCTGGCCCCTTCTCCCATTACCTCTGATTAGCATCCAAAACTCAGAGCCAGGTTATTTATAGACAGGCCCGCAGCAGGGGAGGGGAAAGGCTAGTGTTTATAAACATGGGGTCACCTGGGTCTAAGAGATCCAGAGAGAGAGGGTCTGGGGAGGGAGCGGGGCTGGCCCCTGAGGATGTGAGACAGCTCTGCATCTGGTCCAGCCCTACAGAAGGGAAGGGGACGGGTGGGTGCCGCCCAGATGCTGGACCACACGTGCCCCATGAGTGGGCCTTATGCAAATTTCATGCAAATCGGCGAGTGCCCCAGCGGAGAGTTCTTGGTGGGGGGGACCCTCGTGGGCCTCCCCGGCCTAGTGGTCTGAGAGCTGGGGCACGGCCAGGTCGGGGCCGCTAGAGGGAGAGGCCGAGCGTCACGAGTCCCTCCTCTAAGCCTGGTCCCGCTCCGAGCCACAGCGGATTCTGCAGAGAGGTGGCAGTAGGGCAGGGGAGGTGCGCCCCTCGGCCCCTTCCCGCGCCGCTCGCGTTCCCCTACCCCGTGTCCGTTGTTGCAGAAGAGAGGTGTCGGGTTACCGCCGCGGGGGCTATAGTTAGCCGCGGGACTTTGTGGATCGGCTGCACTCCCGGGACAGCGCAGCGCCCGCCGGGACTTAGCCCCCCGCCGCCCGTGCCCTCAGTGCTCCTTCCCGCTGTCACCCCAGCAACTTCCAGGTGGGTCCCTGGCTCCCGCCCCCTCCCCTCTCCGGGCCGAGCCAAGCTAGTGCTCCACCTTTACCATCGCAAGACGGTCCCGGAGCAGAAGGCGCAGCATGGGGGCTAGTGGGAAACCTGGGGAGCCGAGCCTTGGGGTTGGGGGGGTACGATAAAATCTAAAACCCCGCCCACTCCCTTAGGCCCGCCCTTGGCCCCGCCCACACCTGCTTGGGCCGCGTCCCGGACTGGGACCCTTCACACCCCAGAGGAAGGGACCCTGATCTCTGTCCCCCAGCCCATCGCCGCTGGTGCCCTCTTCATCTGGACCTCGCCCTCCTGAGTCTCCCCCAGGAATGATGCTGGCGGCTCTGCTGATGGCTCTTAGCTACCTCGGCTTCCATGCCCTCTGGCAGGTAACTGGGAGAACCTTCTGCCACAAAGGGAACAGGTCAGGTGCAGACCCAAAAGAGGTGGACTGGGGGGCTGACTCCTCAAAAATTTCTCCCAGGGACCCTCTTCTAGGATACCAGTCCTCTTAATCCTCTTCTTCTCTCCCCTGCAGGGAGCCCCAAGTTCCCATTCTCTCTCCCAGAACCTCTGCCTCCATCCACTGGTCCCCTTAGGGTCCTCCTTCCTTCATATTGTTCCTCCTCACTCCCTGTCTGCCACCACAGGCTCAGCCCAGGGAAACCGGCTCTGGCTACCTGTGTGCTGCCCTCCTGCAGGCCCTCCCAGACCAGAGCTTGACCTCCTCCACAGCCCCACCCCATGCTTGGGAGTATGGGCTGCGAAAGCAGGAGAGAGGACTCAGGAGTCTCAGAGCTGACACTGTCTGGGTGTGGTGGCATGAAGGGGCAAGTGAACCTAAGGATGGAGACCTGGTCAGGTCACTGGACGTTGGCTGTAGATTTGTGTATCACCTGCATACTGAGTCTTAGAGCCAGAACAGTGTTTGGAAGTCAGCTAACCCCACTTCCTACCAGGTGTAGGAACTCTCTAAGGACAAAATGACCCCTTCACGTTGTACATGCTGCCCTCGCAATATTCCTGTGAGGTTGGAAGTATCCTCAGTTTATACATGGAGAACCTCAAGCTCAGAAAAGTTAAGAGACTTGCCTGAGATCCCATAGCTAGTAGGTGGAGAAGTCATGATTTGAATCCACGGCTGTCTGACTCCGGCAGCTGTGCTATTTAAGCTCTTGAGCTCTTGCCAAATGACATACACTGGATATTTGGTCATGGAAACGAGATACTGTGTTTCTGGATTGATCTGCCACCAGTCCAGTGTTCTCTGTCCAGTGCTCTGAACTTCTGCCCTTTCCTATGTGGCTCCTCTCTTTCCTACATCCATAGGCCCAGGCTGTTCCCATCCTGCCCCTGGGCCTGGCTCCAGACACTTTCGATGATGCTTATGTGGGCTGCACAGAGGAGATGGAAGAGAAAGCAGGCCCTCTGCTGAAGGAGGAGATGGCCCGCCATGCCCTGCTGCGAGAGTCCTGGGAGGCAGCCCGGGGGGCCTGGGAGCACAAGCGCCAAGGGCTCACCCTGCCCCCTGGCTTCAAAGCCCAGCATGGAATCGCCATCATGGTCTATACCAACTCATCTAACACTTTGTACTGGGAGCTGAACCAGGCTGTGCGGACAGGTGGTGGCTCCCGGGAGTCCTACATGAGGCACTTTCCCTTCAAGGCTCTGCATTTCTACCTCACCCGGGCCCTGCAGCTGCTGCAGGGCAGTGGAGGCTGCAGCCGGGGACCTGGGGAGGTGGTGTTCCGAGGTGTGGGCACTCTTCACTTTGAACCCAAGAGGCTTGGGGACTCTGTCCGCTTGGGCCAGTTTGCTTCCAGCTCCCTGGATGAGGCAGTGGCCCGCAGATTTGGCAACGCCACCTTCTTCTCTCTAAGGACTTGCTTTGGGGCCCCTATCCAGGCCTTGTCTGTCTTTCCTGAGGAGCGCGAGGTGCTGATCCCTCCACATGAAGTCTTCTTGGTCACCAGGTTCTCCCAGGATGGAGCCCGGAGCCTGGTGACCCTCTGGAGCTATAATCAGACCTGCAGTCACTTTAACTGCGCCTATCTGGGTGGTGAGCCATGCATGAGGGAAGCAGGACCAGCAGGGTGGGAGAGACCAGGAGACCCACGTGGTCAGTGGGGAAGTTGGGATGACTGTTCTCTATGACTTGGGTTCTCAACTCTTAGGAGGCCTTTTTTTTTTTTTTTTTTAAGATTTTATTTATTTATTGAAAGAAAGAGAGCATGAGCTAGGGGAAGGAGAAGGAGAAGCAGACTCTCCGCGCTGAGCAGGGAGCCTTATGTGGGCCTCGATCCCAGGACCATGAGATCATGACCGGAGCCAAAGACAGACGCTTAACCGTCTGAAACACCCAGGAGCCCCTCGTAGAAGGTCTTATAAGTGTTTTCTGGCTCTATGAACACCCTCAGGTGATTCTGTTAGTGTTCTCAAAAGGTTCTATCTGCTGAACAGTCTAATTGACCAAAAGAACCTGGTTAAGAAGGTTGAAAAGCAGAGGAAAGTAATAGGGGAGCTGCTTCAGGTCTCAGGAGGCCTTGGACTAAGTGGGCTTGACACAACATATATACACCATACCCAAGTGCTGAGGCAGGGACAGGCTGCAGGAGCCGCTGGGGCTGGGGTGGGAGTAGGGATGGATAGGGAATCTGCGGGAGATTTCCCAGGGGAGAGAGAAGAAGGAAAGTTAGAGCTAGAAGGGAAAGCTGGATTGAGAAGGGGAATGGCCCACGCCAGGGCCTGGAGGGAAGGGAAGCTTGGAGTGTGAGGAGCTATCTACCCCAAGGCCTCACCGTGCTGTCTGTTGCAGGGGAGAAGAGGCGGAGGTGTGTGTCTGTACCAAGTGAGTATCTTCCTGCCCCTTCCTCACCTGCTTCAACTCCCCCTGGCTCAGCTGACCCTTCACCTTCTTTTTTCTCTCCAGCAGGAGGGCACCCGGACTCCACCTCCAAGAAGGACTTCTCTCTGCTTTCCTGGAAGACCCTGCTCTTGGCCCCCGGGGGCTTCCAGCTCTCAGGAGCTGGGCCATGAAAGCCCAGTGTCTGTCACTTAGGAGTCCTAGGAACTCGTGACCTTCATATGAAGAAGAAGGCCTAGAACGGCCTCAAAGTGGGAACGTGGTTTCGGACCCAGCCCTAGCAGCCATTTCCCCAGGGATGGGGACCTACCCAGTCATCTCTCTATCCAATCAGGATATGGGGGGATCTGAGGCCATGGCAGGGTGGAGGGAGTTCTGCTATGTGGTAGGGACTCCCTGGGACAAGCAAGGGTGGTACTATGATGGCCACTCAATTAAACAGTATTGCAGTGTGGTGACATCAAATTTCATTGGTTTGATTGGTTTATTCCATGAGACTAGACCATTTACCCTGCTTTGGCTTTGGGAGACTCAGAGACAGAAGAACTAAAAGGATGACTTCTTGATCACTCCTAGACATGGTCTCCTGTGCAGACCCCTGTCACATACCACAACTTGCAAACCCAGAAGCTTTAACAGCCAGAGATTCCTCACAAACTCCCCAAAGGAAGGAAGGAAGGAAGGAAAGAGGACAGATGGATTCATCAGCCCATTTCTCAGAAGAGGAATGCAAAGCTAAGGAGGGAAGCAACTTGCTTAGGGTCAAAGAGTTAGTATTGAAACCAGGCTCCCTGCCTCCCAGTCCAGAACTCTTTTGACTAAAGATTCTAACTCAAAGTAGGAGCCTAAGCCTGAGATACCTGGGACCCCAGAGCAAGACCTTTCTCTCTGTCCTGCTCTCACAAGAGTCCATTTTAGGGGTGAGGGAAGGGGAACCTCAAAACATGGAGAGACAGAGATTCTCACACATTCTGGAGGCATCTGACATCCAGAACAGAAACTTTATTGAGGCAAGTAAAGCAGCATAGGCTTCTACTGAGTGACACCTATCCTCACCCACCTAGGCTGCTCTACCAAGCAACAGAAGGGACCCTCCCACTGCATCAGGACCCCTCCTTGATTCCCAAATCTTCCTTCTGGGGCAGGTCCCCAGCCGCCTCTGATTCCTGCTCCCTGTGCACTAACACGTGAGCTGGGGAGGAAGGGCCAGACTCTCCAGAAGCTGGAGTCTCCACGATCCCTGGCTCTGTCAGCTCTGGGGTTTCGGGGATGGGAGGGCCCAGGTTCTGGAAGCTGTTACGCACTCGGGTGATGTAGCGACTGAGGATGCTGGCACCTTCAGGTGGCCAGGACGTCCCTCCCTCTGCCAGGGTCCTCCGCACACCAGCCACATCACTTTGCAGGCGAGACACTGTCTTCGTCAGCTCTGTGAGTCTGTTGCCAAGGTCTGGGGTGGGGGACAAAATGCTGATGGGGTGGTCCCTCAGAAGATGAGCCAGCCCTGAACCACTTCCCTCAACAGAATCCCAGGGGACATCCTGCCTGCAGGCCAGAGGGAGTGAGAGACTGGCTCATGGGCTGGGGGTCAGGATAGGCAGAGTCTGGAGCAGACGAATCTGAGTGGGACTGGGGTGGTCGTGAGTTTAGGAGATATCAAGAAGGAAAGTCTTGTGGGCCAGAGAAGGGATCAGGAATCACAGGGATGGGAACATTTTTAATGGGTAGAGATTTGTGTCTCTGTCCTTGTCAGCCCTATTCCCATCTACCCATGCTCAGGGCCCAGTTTGAATTACACCTCTGCTTTCTCCAACTCTGGTCCTCTCTCCTTCTACCTTCCCATGAGCCTCTCAAAACAATAGGCTCTCCATCTCCCTGGGGCTCCCATTGCAATCTGGGTCTCTCCTAAGTACTATCTGCTTACAAAGATGGTTTCTCTTTCTCACCAGACGGAAAACTTCCCCCGAGTCTCTGCTCTACCCAGTGCCCCCTCCCTCCAAAATGAGGCTGGAACAAAGGGGATGTGGCAATGAATGTAGATTGAATGAGTGAATTAGTGAATGAGCAAATGAATGAGTAATGAGTTAAGAGAGTGAGCCAATGGATGAGTTAACGAACACACGAAGGAAGGAGTGAATGAAATGAGTGGAATAAATGTCAGAATGGCTCAGAGAGTCATTGAGTAGGAGGGCCACACTGCAGGGTGTGAGCCTGGGTATTTATTCCCGCAATGCATGGGGAAGGCTTGGGGGTGAGCCACTAACCTTTCCGTCGGGTCTCCTCAAACTCCCGCTGGGCAGTCTCTATGTAGCGCTGTACCAGGGCCTTGATGACTCGGAGGCGGTAGGATCTGTGCTCTCCCTCCCCAGGCCCTGCCCCTGCCCCGGGATTGGCCTGAGATGGGAAGACCAGAGGGTGAGAAGGACTCTATCCCTTCAGTCATTTTGTAATCACTACACTCTCTCCCCAGATGATAAAGGATGGAGGCTAAGTCTCTCCCTGAAGGCCACATAGCTAGAAACTGGTGCAGTCCTGGAAGGCAGAAGGAGGCAGAAGCTGAGCAAAGGCTGAGTATAAAAGAACTGGGGGTGTGGTGTGTGTGGGGGTGCAGAGCAGAAAGGTGGGGGCAGAGACAAAAATGTTGAGTCTGGCACTATTGAGTTCTCTCTCCTGCCACCAACCCCACCTTGGTTTTCTTGAGTTGGTCCAGGTTAACCTTGCCCTTCAAAGGCTGCAGAGGGGGAAACTAGAGGATGTGGAGAGGTGTCTACTTGGAAATCATCAGGCAAATTGGAATGATTGATTTGGGGTCCGGCCGTAGACCCCAGGACAGTACCAAGAGGGCAAGCAGGGCCCATGTAGATGGGGCAGACTGTGGGAGAGAACAGAGGTGTAGTAGGCAAAGCACAAGACTGGGAAGATAGAGGCTCAAATTCTAGCTCAGTCACTTAACAGCTGTGCGCCTCAGGTAAGTTAATTCCTTCAGGCCTGAGGGTATCCAAATTTAATACAGAAATAGTAGCAATGCCTACTTCCCAGGTTAGTACTTCCCTGGCATAGAGTAGGGGCTCTCTAAATGCCTAGGAAATAATTATTTGTATATAGTTTTGTCTTCTCTTTAAATATATTTTTTAAGATTTTATTTATTTATTCATGAGAGACAGAGAGAGAGAGAGAGAGAGAGAGAGGCAGAGACATAGGCAGAGGGAGAAGCAGGCTCCATGCAGGGAGCCCGATGTGGGACTCGATCCCGGGTCTCCAGGATCAGGCCCTGGGCTGAAGGCGGTGCTAAACCGAGCCACCTGGGCTGCCCTCTTCTCTCTAAATATTTTATAGTTAGCATATTTACTCATAAAAAAAAGCAAGGTATTTTATTAAATATTTTCAGGGGAAAGATGGGATTGACCAAGCTGGGGCAGGCAGAAATATGAGAGAGAATTATAGGCCTCTTACAATTACAGAGTCTATAAAGCATTTTCCTTGTATAAAATAAGGAATAAGAACATAGGGAGGCCATTTCCTGAGGATGCAGGGTAGGTGGTCAGGGACATCCGACTGGGTCACCAAAGAACAGGCTAGTGAGGTGGGGGCAGCTGGGAGGAGGGTGGGACTCCAGTGGGGGACATCCTAGCTGGCTAGTGTCAGGGGATCCAGCAGGACACAGTAGCTCTGCCCCTCTAGGACTGGGCACAGGCCCAGAGAATTGGGTACAGCCTCAGGTGGAGAAGTAGAGTCTCACCCTAGAGTGGAGCCTCCCTGACAGATGGTCTGTGAAGAGGCACCAGGCAGCCTGGACAGGAATAGGAAGTGACCAAGGGAAAAGGTGATAGTTCCAGAATTTGGAGTCAGAGGTCCATGACGGTGAAGGAGGCATCCACATAGGATCGCCCGGAGCCAGGGAGTGGTAGGAACTGGGAACTCTGGGCGTTTAGTTGATTATAAGCCTCCTGTTTGCCCCATGCTGAGTACATGCAGGTTTTTGTGCCTAGAACTCCCATCTCCACTGTATCTGCCCATCAGCCTCCTGTATACCCTGCAGGGTTCTGTTCTGTTCTCAAGGGCTCTGGGAAGCTCCCTGACTCCTGAGTCTGGATCTGGGGCTTGTCCCCTGTGCTCCCTGTGCTTCTCTCATTCATGGGCTTGTCCTGTGGTGCAATTACTATCCATTTCCTCCTGCTACTCTAGACAGGCAGCACCTTCAGAGACCACTGCTATGCAGATCTTTATTGCCAGTATGGGTGTGCTCGGTAAGGGTTTGTTGAACAAACTATCGGCCAATCAGGGAAGGCCTTCCTTACCTGGGGATCCAGGGACCTCAGAGCTCCAGAGTTGACCTGGGGCCCCCTCAGACTGGCCTGGAGTCTCTGGCTTGGAGAGATCCTCAGATAGCAAGTGTTGTATTTTGTTTTGTTTTGTTTTTCAAAATATTTTATCTATTTATTTGAGAGAGAGAGAGGGCATGAGCAAGAGAGAGAGCGCAAGCAGAGGGGGAAGGCCAGAGGGAGAAGGGGAAGCCTATTCCCCACTGAACAGGAAGCCTGACTCGGGGCCCAATCCTAGGACCCTGTGATCATGACCTGAGCCGAAGGCAGACACTTAACAGTCTGAACTACCCAGGTGCCCCCAGATAACAAGTTTTAAAGGGAATGGAGAGAACTTCCTACAGACTTGGCCATAACACTGGCCTGAAATAGGATGGGGCTCCCATGCCTAGCCTGGGTCAGGGAGCAGATACCAAGAGGTAAGGAAGCTCAGCCTCCTCTCTCCTCTCGTCTCTATCAGCTGTTTAACTTCCCAGTTTGTGATGGCATTCTTCCCTTGGATTCTTAACATTTTTAAAATTAATTAATTTATTTATAAAGATTGTATTTATTCATGAGAGACACAGAGAGAGGCAGAGACACAGGCAGAGGGACTCGATCTTAGGACCACAGGATCATGCCCTGAGCTGAAGGCAGATGCTCAACCACTGAGCCATCAGGTGTCTAACATTAAAAAAAGAAACCAAAAACATTCAACTGTGTCTTGGCTCAGTTTAAGGCAAAGAGGTTTGTCTGAAATCTGGAGCTTTTTTCTTTTTGATGGCAAAAAGATTGTGTAAAAATAGTAATAAAAATGCAATACTGAAAAGGATTGGTAGGGGAGAGTAGGGGTTTCCAGATCCTTCTCTGGCTCAGCAGGTGCTCAAGCAGCTGCTTAAGGCTGCAGGACAGGTCTGAGCCAAATAGGGTGCCTGTGGCTTGGGAGCAGCACAGTATGGATTTCTGTTGAAGCTGGGTGACCCATGATTGGAAATCTAGGAAATGGCAAGAGCCAGGAACAGGGAAAGGCAGCCAGAAGCGAGAGGAGGACTTGGGAAATGGCTTTCTGAGGAACATACTGGCAAGACAGACTAGGGGTGTGCAGACAAACAGGTGGTATAGACAAGACAGTTGAAGTCCTGGTGTGACAAGACCCAGGACTAGCAAATGAATTACTCACAAAGGTGGGGATTGGCGGATAGTCCAGCTTCTTGCTTTTGCAGCAGGAGCAGCAACAGCAGATGAGGCGGAAAATTTTCCTGAGAGATTCGGAGGGGCCAGCAAGGGTTAGTCAGGGGCCAGGGCCTAGGAAGTGGCGGCGGTGGGGGGTGGAGGTAGAGTGGTGGGGGGGTGGGAACAAGCCCAGTGGAGCTCCACAGTGGAGTGCGGGGTGCGTGGGAGGTGGGGGGTGAGTGCTCTGAGTCATCACCTGAGGAGGTAGAAGAGGGCTTTGGGGGAGGGCAGGATGTTGAAGGGCACAGGCAGCGTCAGGCCCTCCCGGAAGTAGGACAGGTAGAGCTTGGAGCGAGCAAACTTCCACTCTACATCGGCGTCGTCCTGGGGCGGAGGCAGGGGCTGAGCAAGGGCCACTTTGGTAGCCAGCCCTCAGCCCTCCTGCCAGCCCTGTCTGCCTCAAGCTCCCCAGGGTCCACATCTCTCCTTCTGCAGTGTGCCCACCACCTTCTTCTCCCCTTTTCCGTCTACCACCCACACTGCCCCTGCCTGGCACACCTTTTCCTCTCTTCCTCCCCACTAGCTTTCATCCTCTGCCATCCAGTTCCTGCCCAGGCTGTTCTCCAGCCACAACCCCTACCCCACCCATCTTCCCTCTGCCTTCTCATGTTCCCACCTACTTTTCCACAGCGCACACTTCCTCACAACCAGGAAGTGGAAAGAGCACCAGACTTGGGTCTGGAGAAACTGATAGCATTACTAAGACTCATCCCTGTGTCCCTTCTTCTCCCTGGCCTTGAGCTGGCCTCAGCTCACCTCAATCTTCTGGAAGGAGTTGGTAATCATGGCGATGAGCATGTTGAGCAGCACAATGACCATGACAATGGTAAAGATGCCATAGAGGACCCGGCCCACGAATTCAGGCACCAGAAACTGAGGCATGTCTACAACGCTGTGCTCCTCCATGCCAAACATAGTCCAGAACAGAAACTGGAATGTCTCGTTGAAACTGGGACGCAGAGCCGAGCAAAGGATAGGATGTGAGGGGTGGGAGGAGAGCCTAAGTGCTGCCCCCACACACTCCTCCTCATCCTCCAGGACCCAGCCAAGGGTGTTCTGCTTCCGTGAAGCTCTTGGACTACCCAGGCCCAGTTCGTACTGACTCTTGTCATTTCTCAGCTCTCACTCATTCTTTCAGTAAGCCAACATTTATTGAGCATATAGTAGCACCAAAGGTGCTAAAAGAAAAGGTAGAGGGCATATTGCAGATTAAAGGAGACTAATATGACAACAGAATGTAACACATGACCCAGACTGGATCTCAGATTTTTAAAAAGCTAGAAAGACTTTTTGGCAGGGGCAACTGGGAAATTTGAATAAGAACTGTGAAGTAAATAATAATTTGGGATTCATTTCAAGTTATTTACTTACTTAATTTTTTTTTCAGAAGTAAGCTCTATGCCCAATGTGGGGTTTGAACTCATGACCCCAGGATCATGATATTAACTTTTTAAGTGTGGAGGCATCTGGCTGGCTCAGTTGGTAGCACATGGATTGTGAGTTCAAGCCCCACGTGGGGTGTAGCACCTATTTAAAAAAAAAAAAAAGAAAAGAAAAGAAAAGAAAGAAAAGAAAAGAAAAGAAAGAAAGAAAGAAGAAAGCTTTTGAGTGTGATAATGGTTTTGTGGTTATGCTGTAAATCTCCTGAAATATTTAGGGATGAAATGTCATGATGTTTGCAACCTATTTTTAAATGTTTCAAGGAAAAAAAAAAAAAAAGAATAAGGAGAGCAAAAAATTGAGCAAAATGTGGCAAAACATTTTCAATTGATAGGGCTAGGTGAAGGGTATATAGGTGTCCAATGTGCTTTGAATTATTTCATAGGACTGACATTATTAAAATAATAAGTTTGAGAAGAAAGTGAGTAAATGAATGAGTTAACAAATGAATGAATGTGAATCGAGAGAGTGAATTAATTTTTGCCCAAACAAGAGATTAATTATGAGTGAATAGATGAAGAAGCAGGGGAAGGCAGAGGTGATCCCTAAGCTCCAGACTTCCACCTGCCCATGCTGCCTCTGCCCCAGCATACTTGCCCAGCCTCTCCGTCTCCTGGTAGGGCACATAGATGTTGTTGAGACCACAGAGGAAGGCAGTCAAGATGATTATGAGGATGAACATGAACCTGGCAGGGGGTGGGATGGGGAAGAGTCAGAGAAGGTCTCCACCTTGGGAGAAGTCATGCTCTGGGAAGAGGGATCGGATGACACCCTTCAGACTCAGTATCTCTTGACAAGTGTTCAATTTGGTGACTATTAAGAATAGAGAAAGTAGGGATGGGAAAGGAGAAGCCATTTAAAATGGTGCCAGGATAGGGGTGTGCTTGGGGGCTCATGATCTCAGGGTCCTGGGATTGAGCCCCTAGTTGGGCTCTGTGCTCAGCAGGGAGTCTGCTCAAGGATTCTCTCTCCCTCTCTCTCTGCCTCTCTTCCTCTGCCTACCTTCCCAACCCACTCCACACCCACCTCTACTCACATGCGCACACTCTGTCTCTATAAATGCATAAATCTTTAAAAATCATAAAATAAAATGGTGCCTAAGCAGGAGCTCTTCCCTGAGAATGAAGGGTACTGAGTTGAAGCAATCAAATCTGGGGATGGGACTGTCTCCCAGGGAGGGACTGAAATACTGAGATGTGGTTCAAGGATGAGTGAGTATGTCAGAGAGTCCTACTGGACAAGATTTATCATCAGCAGAGTTAAAGCCTTGGATGAGAATGGATTAGCCAGCAGGGGCTGGGGGCTGGGGGTTGGGGGCATAGGGCTAGGGAATTTTACAAGGAGATCAAGCAGAGTCTATCACAGGGGAGGATGCTCTGAGCAGGGACACTACACACCGAATCATGTCGTCAATCATCTTGCCGATGGAAATCTGCAGAGTCCCCAGTGACTCGTGGGCCGGCAGGATGTAGGCCAGGCGGGTGAAGCTGAGCATGCTGGTGACAGCAAACAGTACCTCCGCCAAGAACTGGGGGTCCTCAGTGTGCCACTCACTTCGCTCTGTGCAGGGTTGGAATGGAGGCCGAGGCTGAGAGGCCAGGGAGAGAAGGGACTGGGGGATCCAAACCGAGTTGGGGGGCACTCACCAGCTGTGGTGAAATAGTGGCAGGTGGCTCCATCAGGGGCATCCCGGCAGTGCACGTGGGCAAGCCCAGCCAGAAGGAGGCGCAGCGCGAAGGCTGCCAGGTACAGGGACAGGATGACCATGTCCAGAAAGTTCCACCAGTCCAGGAGGTAACTGCGCAGGCCCTCGATCCACACTTCCTTGCACTCAAACCACAGGAAACCTGGAGGAGGTGGTAGGGGGAGAGCTAAGTTATGGTGGGGGGCACCTACCCCTGGCAGGGTAGGGGGAGAGCTAAGATACCATAAGGACAAAGTTGGTAAAACGTAAACATGCAATCTACGTAAGTACAAAATGATCTTCTGTGAAAATAAAAAAGACTCCCAGGGTGCCTGAGTGGCTCAGTCAGTTGAGCCTTGGACTTTTAATTTTAGCTCAGGTCATGATCTCAGGGTCTGTGCTGGGTATGGTGACTGCTTAAATTCTCTCTCTCCCTCTCCCTCTGCCCCTCCCCACCTCACTGGTGCGCTCTCTCTCTAAATGAATGAATGAATGAATGAGTGAATGAATGAATGAATGCCTCCTAGCTGATGCAGACTCATTTGTGGTGTGGCCTGCACTGATGATCCCAGGCAGTTGATATGCATAAACTAACACCTGGGAGAGGCTGGTACTAGGAGGCAATGATTTAAATCTGTTGTCTCCCTTCCTTCCACCAAATAAATACTGGACAAATATTTCGAGAATATTGATTTGAAGGGGCTCCAAATTATCCATCTGCTCTGAGTGCTCTGTGCCTCAGTGGGGAAAAGTTCCAGACCTGGGGATTGGGGGGGTCATAGAAGCTAGACCGCATTAGCCAGGCAATCCTGCTGCATTGTACCCTTCTCCATTCTCTGGATACACAAGCGTGTGCTTTCTCTGTTTGCCTAGAAGGCCCTTCCACACCTGCTTGAAGCCAGGCTCACCATGATGGCCCAGGTCAAAAACTACCTCCTCTGTGAAGCCTTCCCTAAGCAAAGAGAGTGAGTTGCACCCTGAACTCTGCTCTCACAGCTTCCTTCAGATTTCTGTGATGCCATCAACCACGGGGCACCATAGGATATCTCTTCCTGGGTCTATCTCCCCTCACTTCCCCTAAACTTTGAACTCCTTAAGGGGAGGGACTGTGTCTGATTCATCTCCTTGTCCACAGTGCCCAGAACAAAGCCTAGGAGTCACAATTAGGCCAACATTTATTAAGCTACTACATGTGTCAGGGGGGCCCTGTGGTGAATAAGACAAATACAGTCTCTGGACTCCCAGATTCTAGCGAGGAAGACAGGCAAGTAGCCAAGTAGTTATAAGCCAGTGTGATAAATGCTAAGATTGAAGAGCAAGGAATAGAGAGGCTGCCTTGGGAATGTTTAGGAACAGATCCTCACCCTGATTTGGGGGCCAGGCAAAGTTTCTCAAAAAAGGAACCTTTAAGCTGAGATTTGAGCCAGCCAGGTGGCTAAGCAGCATGGGCAGGCATCAGTGCTGGGAAAAGAGGATGAACACAGGCCAGGGGACAAGCGGGAGCAAGGTGAGTTCAGGAACTACATCAGTTCTCCCAGCCGGAGACTATCTCGTGAGCCTGGTGGGAATGTTCAGTCCTTTATGTTTCACAGGTGGATGAAACCATATTTAACTTATCCGTGCATTATTGGGGCTGCACTCACAGTAGGGTAGCAGTGAGCACAGTACATGAAGAAATGCAGAGTTTTGTTGCTTAAGATGTTTCTTTCCCCATGGGCTGGAACAGAATTGGTTTCATCTGCACTTAGCATAGGTCCACAGTGTTTAGTAAATCATTGGATGAAAATTTTTTCCTGTTGGACTGTTGTTTTCTTCCCCAGAGTTTTTTGGCCAAATTTCCTTTTGGGCATCATTGACTGGCTTGGTACAGGGTGGAGGAGTGGACTTGGTCTACTGGTAGCTTGGGGGTTTGCTAACTAAGCTAGAGCTAAATGAGGGGAGGACGGCTGAGGATGGGGCCAACAGCCCAGCCCGTTGAGCTGGCCAGCCAGAGGCTAGGTAGTGCTCTGGGGATTCTTGTATTGGCTTTTGCTGAATTGTTAAGGAATACTTGATGCTGCTATAGAGAAAACTGATGGAATGGATGAAACTTACACACTGAGCACAGATAAGTTAGTTATTTGGGTGACATGTCGAACAAATAAATTGAGTAGAGCATATGTGTGTGAACATATATAGAAAGGGATGGGTAGACTAAATATTTGTTATGTACTGAATATACATATGGCAGATGAAGCTCTCAGGATTCATCAGCTTTTAAGTCTGCTACCCATTAGTAATACCCATTCTGGCCCTATGTGTCCTTTGCACAAGGATTGCAAAGGCAATTCATAGCTGATCCTCAGGATGATTAGCAAGCTTCAGCTGCGGCCAGACATACTTGCCCCTACGTCTCTCCCATAGATGAAGTGTTGGGGCCAGGCAACTTCTGGCTGTTGTCGCCTCTGCTCGAACCTCAACTCTGGTTCCCCTGACACCACCATCATAAGTATACCATTTGTGGATTTAATAAACTATATGATTTAGGCATCTCGATTTGATCTGTGAGACTTCTTGTTCCCTGACTTTTGGGAATAGATTGCTTGGTGGTATATTGGCAGGCTATCATGACACCAAGCTAATTTCCCACCTGCCACGATGGATCAGTGTCTTATTTGTGAGAGGATAGGAACATCCAGAGTGGGGGAAATATGGGGCCCTTTCTCAGGGAGTCTTATCACAGGGCTAACTCCCTAACTGGGAGCAAATGAAGAACATCTCTTGGTGTGTTGGAGCCCAGAGGGGTTAGGTTACAGGTTCAGGCTGCATCCACAGGGAGAGCTGCCTCCCTCCCCCGCCCCGTTGGAGTACTTATTTTGAAGAGCAGTAGGGAGCCCATAAAAGGGGACTGCTACTGCTACAAATAAAATGCCCCACACATGTACCTGTGACCCAAACCATGTGTAGGGAGGTCTCCCAGACGGTCTGGCTGCGGCCGTGGAAGGTACTCAGTTGTGACTCCATGGCCAGGGATTCACCCAGCAGGAAGATAAGGAACCACAGATACGAGGCCGAGTGCAGCAGGAACTTCAGCACTGGGATCTTTAGCAGACGGCCCAGCTTGGGGGGAAGGAAGGAAAGCATGGCTCTCTGGGGTCTGTCACAGCTCTCCCCTTCCTGGGAGGAACTTCCAGACTCTTCCTTTCACTCATGCCCTTGTTTGGACATTTATTGAGAAGTCCTATATTTCATGTCTATTTCCTTCACAACCATATGAGTATTCTCAGTTTTTTCAGCTAAGAACTGAGGACCACAGAAGTAAAGTGACTTCCCCCAGGAGGTCCCTCAGGGTCCTTGAGTTCAGTCACAAGCAAGTTAAAAAAAATAAATTCATCATCTTCTATCCCAAACTCGTTCTTTCACCTCCTCCTGTGTCTTCATCTTAGACAATGACCATCTCCCGAACTCCTGCCCTCCCTCACCCCATCCATCCTCATGCCTCTAGTAGAGAGAACTTTCTAAAACCCACAACTAATGGGATCACTCACTTCCTTACAATCCTACAATGACTTCCATCACTGCTTCTGAGGCTCTGCTAGATCTGGCCCCTGCCTGCTTCCCACCACTTGCTATTTCTACTTAGGCTTTAGCAACACAGAAATTCTTCCAGTTTCACTAATCCTTCATGTTCTTTGTCCCCTGGGCCTTCGGATATGCTCCCGTTCCCTGGAACACTGCTCTCCCTGTTCCTCACCTGGTTGACATTGCTTGCTCTTTGTGATATCCCCAGGGCCAGGCCTAACGCCTGGCTCACAATAGGCTTTCAAGGAAATACTTGTGGAAATGAAAGAATAAAAATATCTGGGCCCATAAAGACTCAAATAATTTGTAGGCTGGGGTGGGGGTCTCTTTAGGAGAGTATAGGGTTGTATATAAGATCAGGCTTTGGAGGCAGAGACCTCAGTTTAAATCCTGACTGCAGGGACACCTGGGTGGCTCAGTGGTTGAGCGGCTGCCTTTGGCTCAGGTCATGACCCTGGGTCCTGGGATCAAGTCCCACATTAGGCTCCCCGCAGGAAGCCTGCTTCTCCCTCTGCCTGTCTCTGCCTCTCCGTGTGTGTCTCTCATGAATAAATAAATAAAATCTTAATTAATCAATCCCGACTGAGCTATTTCCTGTCACCTCTGGACAAAAAGAGCACTTCCATCCTCTGTGTCTCCTCTCTCTCTATATTTTTAAAGATTTATTTATTCATGAGAGACACAGTGAGAGGCAGAGACATAGGCGGAGGGAGAAGCAGGATCCATGCAGGGAGCCCCACACAGGACTTCATCCTGGGACTCCAGGACCACGCCCCAGGCCAAAGGCAGGTGCCAAACTGCTGAGCCACCCAGGCATCCCGATATGCCTCCTCTATAAATAAGTGTCATACCTACTTCCTAGCACCCCTTCAGGTGACTTAATGGGCACATTAGCAAAGTGCTTGGTAAATGGCAGTTCTTATTATTCTTAGTACCCGGGACTTGGGTGCCAGCCAGTAGCCAAGGCAGAGGAAGGGCATGGTGAGGAAGATGAGGAAAGCAATGAAGAGCTTCCAGATGGTGGTGCTTCCACGCCAGCCAGCCAGGTTCCCACACCAGATGGAGGACAGGACTTGCTGGCAGATGGGGTGTGCTACAAACTAAGCAGAGATGGCGCGTGAGTAGAGTGGGTGGTTACCAGGCAGGGAAGAGAGAGGGGAAGCCAACTGGGTACGTAGTCCTTACTTCCCTGCTGCAAAGATTGAGCTGTATTTCTTTTCTTCTGAGGCCACCCAGCTCCAGAGAGGAAACTCATTTGCCATGTGACCTTGGGCTGACCCCAGACCCCATCCCTCTTTGGGCCTTGGTTTCCTAGTCTATGAAGGAGAAGTTGAACTCAAAGATTTTTCTGGACTCTCTGGATCCCACATTCATTCTCTCTCTCTCTCTCTCTCTCTCTCTCTTTGTCATCTCTTTACCCAATGGGGGGCTCAAACTCACAACCCAAGAGTCAGATGCTCTACTGAGTGAGCCAGCCAGGTGCCCTCAGATCCTACATTCTTGAATCTAAGTCAGGCAGTGATGGATGGGACTAGGTACCCAAGTTGCAGAATCCTTAGGGGTTCCTGTCTTGTTAGAGATGTGGGGCACCAGTCTTGAGGATGACAGGAGCAGGGAAAGTAGGGTTTGGTGTCTTGGGGGACAGGGCCAGAGAAACTATTATGAAAGGAGGTTTTTGGTTAAGCTCCTGGTGGGATAGGATATCTGAGGGTGGGTGAGAGGGAGAAGTAAGGGATGGGCAGGCTAAAAGTCTTTAGCTTATAGGAACAGGCATCTAATGAGGTGGGGAATAATGGAAACACTTGATATCTGAGCCCTCAGAGATCTAGTCTAATCTTGCTGTATAGGGAGAGATACTGAAGTCTAACATCAGAATAAGACTGGACCAAACTTACTATATAGGCCAGAGGCAGAGCTGAGTGAAACCCAGATGTCTGAGCTGAAGGTAGGGTCCTGGTGGGTAATGGGACTTGCCAGGGCTGGGGAGAGGTTAGGGGCTTAGACTAAAGGTAAGGAGGAAGGTGAGGAGACCCACAGGGCCAAGGGCCTAGATGGAAGGGTGCTTGGGATCATGATCTAGGAAGGCAAGGAGAGAACTTATTTGGGCTGTACCAGGGGCTGCCCAGCCACAGCAGGGCAGGGATGGGGGCGGGGGTGAGGGTTGGGGCAGGGCCCAGCTGACCCGCTTCTGGTTGTAGTTGATGGCCAGTCGCAGCCTCGCCAGGTTGGGGATGCCTTCCTCAAAGGCCTGGCCCAGGCCATCAGCCTCAGGTTCAGTCTCGTTGTCCTCGCCCCAATCATTGAGCACCGCAGTGACCTCGCTCTGGTTTCGGCACATGCCCAGCAGTTCAAAGCCATAGTCCTGGCTCAGCAACTCCAGGGCAATGTACTCGGGCTGTAGGGAAACAGGTCCGTGTGTGCCTGCCCCCACTGCAGCCCCCGCCCCGTGAAGCCGGCCCTCAACCCCCCAACAGTGAGCCTGGGCCACCTCTGTCCTGCCTCAGGCCATCACTTCCCCACATGGGATGTCACCCTGAGTCAGATGTCCTTTCTTTGCCACCTCAGCTCTTCTCCTTGCTGTAAGATGCCTCTTGCATCAATTTTGCTTCTCTGGTGCTCCACTCACCTCATCTCTAAGTCATTACAACCCCCCTTGCCTGTCCTTTGTATCTCCCCTTTCTAGTCCATTTCCTGTCCCACTTCTCGGCCTGTTCCTCATGCCTTCCTTGTGTTCATTTCATTAATTTTTCTGAGCACCTACTTTGCACAAGAAGCTGGCAGTTTTAGAAGCAGACACGGGTAAGGCAGTTCTTGCCTCCACTTTCCCCATCCTAGCCTCAGTTTTACTCAGGGCCCCAATCCCAGAGAGAACACAGGTGAGAACTACAGGAGGCTGGGCCCAAGCCCTCCACTGGCCCTCAGGTGGTGTCACACTGGTGACACGTTGGGGAACGGGGCTGACAATCCCTGCTGCCTCCTTCTGTGGGCTGCTGTGAGCGCAGAAGAAAAGTCCTTTGGAAGGACCCCACTTTCCTGCTACTTGTGAAATGGGGGCTCTGATTCTCCCACAACTCTGGTGAAGCAGCGTGCTCTTTCTCCAGCTCATTGGGCAAGAGCCACATCCTTCCTTAGGCCTCTGTTCCGATACCCTGGGGACCGAGTCCCCCTGGCACGGAGGAGATGTCGGTGGATGAGTGAGGGATGGAACTGGGCTGGTGGAATTCATGGCTCCTGATGAGTGCCTGCCACCAGGCCTCCCTGTTCCCCCTCACACATTCTCTGTCCCGTGCTTGCAGGCCCCTGCTCTCATCACCGTGAGATGATCTACTCTCATCTACTTTTTCAACGTGGCAGCCTTTGCTTGGACTGCACCCCTACTGCAAATATGCTCCCTCCTCCTCTTCACTTGTATTAAACTGCTTGGCTGTGTAGCGGAGATTCATTCTGCTTCTTCCAAAGAGTCTGCCCTGAACACAACAGCTGTAGCCTCCTGAGCTCTCTTTTCTGGGTTTTGGAAGCCAGGGAGCCTTCTCCACTGAGGCACGTAGTGAAGCTGAGCGGCTTCACTAGGAGGGCCTTGGCCACCTCACTCTGCTCTTCCCTGCTTCTGAGCACAAGCTTGAGGCCTCAACACACAATGGTTGATGTGGGACCTCACGGAGGATTTCAGAAAGGGCGGGTTTCACTAATGTCATCTCTAAGTCTAGCTGCTTTTCTATCTGTGCCCTCCCGCCTCCCTTAGACTCGGGCATCCCTAGGGTAGGGCGTGTGCCGCCCCCACAGCTAGGCGCCCCTAAAGCGATGGCTCTCTGCCCTTGGAAGGAGATCTTCCTTCAGGGTGGGGTTCTGCAACTCCCCCATTAAAATGAAGGGCTACTGAGAACAGAACAAGGCCTCCTCATCTTCCTGAACCCCCACCTCGGAATACCCACCGCAAGCCTACCGGGCCGTGTGGAAGGATGGCTCTGGGGACCCGGGGCGGGAGGAGGTCTGAGAGTCCCACCTTGAACTCCGGTTCCTTGCGCGCGAGGCGCCTGAGCTCCCGGCTGAGCTGGAAGGCGGCCAGCACGGCGTCCTCGCTGGCCAGGGAGAGGTGGGCCCTGCTGGCCATGCCGCGGTACGTGTTGATGCGGGACAGGGAGAACTTGAGCAGGTCGTAGCGGCGGGCGTTGCTGCACTCGAGGCAGGTGCAGGAGACCGGGTGCGGCCGGGCAATGGTGTGGCCCTGCTCCATGAGCAGCTGCGCGATCTCGTACAAGTCCTTCTGGCAGGCCAGGGTCAGTGGGGTGACCCCAGGGCCAAAGCGTGAGCCGTCGATGGACGAGTCAAAGAAAGCCAGCGAGGAAGACCTCGTGTCCACCTTGCGGCCCTTCTCTCGTTCCAGCCGGGCCAGCAGGCGCCGCACGGCTGCTGGCTGGTTTGTGTCCACGGCCACCAGCAGGGCCTCGTGAATCTGCCGGAAGTCAAACTTGACATTGGCCAGCAGCACGTCAGTGATGGCCTCATGGCCCAGCCGGATGGCCAGATTGAGAGCTTCCCTCCAGGAGCGATCCTCGGCCTCCTCCACGTTCCTCAGGGGCCCTCCTGGCCCGCTGCCCGCTGCCTCGACCCCCGACTCCAGCAACTGCTGCACGAGGCCCAGGCGCCCCTCCTGGATGGCAGCCAGCAGCGGAGGTGGGAATCTCAGCTTCTTGTTCAGGATCTCCATCCAGGTGGGCTGCGGCTGGAGGAAGGATGGAGAGGGGGACCCCTCAGTCCTTTGCTTTTGGCGGCTCCCTCACGCTTCTTCCCTTAGGCCTCAACCCCAACCACCATACTATTTTGCTTTAGCCCGAACACCTACTAGTGTTGTTTTCAAAGTACACTTTATGCAGTACTTCTATATGCTACTTTTCTGAGTGCTTTTCAAGTACAGTAACTCACTCACTCCTTTCAATAACTCTGTGAGGTAGAGGCAGTCACCCCACCCTTCAACAGGAGAGGAAACTGGGGTACAGATATGCAAAGCCACTTAGATGAGATGGGGACCCAGGCAGCCTGGCTGAGGAGCTGTTTTTTTTTTTTTTTTTTTTTTTTAGATTTTATTTATTTATTCATAGACACAGAGAGACAAAGACACAGGCAGAGGGAGAAGCAGGCTCCATGCAGGGAGCCCAATATGGGACTCGATCCCGAGTCTCCAGGATCACACCCCAGGCTGCAGGTGGCGCCAAACCGCTGCGCCACTGGGGCTGCCCCGAGCTGGTGTTCTTAACTACACTTTTTATGCTACTTCTCAACTCAAACAGGAATTACTGTTACTAGTTTTGGATTTCTGAAATATTTACTAGTTCAAAACATCCAAAATGTGTGATATGAAAATGTAAAAAAATAAATGATACCATTTCTTTTGAGAAGGAAAGTAATGTTACCAACTTTATCTATGTATTACTCTGAAATTAAATTCTACATCAAATATACACCCTATACTCTAGTATATATGGTATATCTAATGTAATCATCTTAATTATAATACGAATGTTCCCCCCAAAATTGTGTCTGTATAGGGGATACATTTCATGTCCATATTTTCTAGGAATCATTTTGGAAATACCCTTTCATAACATAGTAATAATAGCTTCTTGTATAGATTTGTTATGCTGTTAATAAATACCCCTTTTACTGAAATACTGACGTTTAAAAAATTGGTCTTGGTTGGAAAAAGCATCTTTTTCTTTAAAAAAAATAGCTTAAAACGATACAAATTTATTATTACAGTCCTAGAGATTAGAATTCAGAAGTCAGTACCATTGGGCTAAAAACTCAAGGTGTCAGGGTGGCTCTAAGGGAGAATCCTATTCCAGCTTCTAGAGCTATGTTAGTTTATGGTCACCTCCACCATCTTAAAAACGAGCAGCACCGAAGATTACAAACATTTCCTTAGTCAACATTTTCTTGTGTAGATTCCTACGTGAGGAAGTACCAGGCCTGGGTCTGCCTGGGGGCCCCTTCCTCAGCACAGCTTCTACCCTCATAGGAACCCACACAAGCATGGTAGTGTGGGCACCCCGAGAAAGGGCAGGTTAAAGCAGGTAGGCAGGGGAGTCTAACATAGGATCTGCCCAGGACTCAGCTATCTTGTTGACTTCACCTCCCAGCTGCTCATCCCTCTGAGAATCCCAGAGCCTCCAACGGACAGGTCCAGACACGTCCACGCAGGGGTCTTTGAACTGGGCTTTTCCGCAGCCTCTCAGCTCTGTCCAGGCCTCCTAGCAGATCCTAATGCTCCTCCCCCACCAACCTTCCCTGGCTCTGTCCTCTCCTACTTGGAGTGGCATTTCTCCATCAGTGCTGCCTTGCCCCTCTCTTGTACCAAGCCTAGCCCATCCTTACTGTTTTCTCTGGGCTCAGGCTTGGAGCACCAAGGGCTCTCCTCCACCAACATGGCAATATCCGTCATCTGCATGGCAGCTAGGATGTCCTTACCACCCCTGAGGCTCAATCTATTGTTTAACTATGGCCAGAAATGGGACCAGGATGAGGAAAAGTAGGAGAGCAGGCCTCTTACCGTGAGGAGGTCCATGGCTGCACCCACTTATGCTGGTAGGGAGCGAAAGATTTAACTCCTGCTCTCCTGCTCCTTGGCTCCACTGACTGTGCCCAGCTTCCGCTTTCCTACCCTTGAGTTCAAAACCCCGCCCTGAGCCATCCCTTTGCCAGGACCAGCTGCGCCCCTTCTGCCCTGTACCCTGGAGACCAGAGGAACTTGTGAGCAACACACAGTGAAAACTTTGGCGAAAGGGGAGAGGATGTAGTTGCTCCAGAAAGGCGGGAATAGAATTGAGAATGTCACAGGTGGAGGGGACCTTAGAGACCCTCTAGTCCAACTGCCTCATTGTACAGATGGGAATGGGGACTGGGATTTGCGCAAGGTTCCGCAGCCAAGCTGAGATCCACTCCTTAGTCATCAACCCATCTGATCCCTAGAAGGGCTCTGCAAGCAGGATGACAGGGGTTTTCTGTTACTGAGGGTTAATTCTGGGTCCAAGATAAAGAACTTGCTTCAAGTTCTTCAAGCAACACTGTTACTTGATTGTATCTAGGGAGGGAATCCACACATGATACTGGGGGTTAAGGTCATGGGATGCTAAAGGTTAGTCTCATGCTCAAAAATCACCCTCAACTTCCAAGTATACCACAAGATCTTATTTGCTAGGCAGTCCTTTTGTTTCACTGGGTCTCAGTTTTCCTTTCAGGAAAACGAACATGAGGGTGTGCATCACTCACTGAGAGGAAGGCATTCTGGATTGTGTCCCGAAGCCCTAGAGAGATCACCAGTTCTAACCCAGAAGTTACAAAGGGGAAAAGGATGGAGTGGTCTTGGGAGAATAGGGTGCCATAGCGACAGAAGCCTTGACAATTGGGAGTGGAGACCAGGTTGGGCCCAGATGTGCCCTCAGGCAGAGTCCTGAGGGAACCAGTGGAGAGAAGAGAGGGCAGCTTGGCATTATCAGCTCTTCTCAGTTGTTGTGAGGTCCACGCCCCAGTGTCAGTCATAGAGGGTGGGGAGGCCAAAACCATAGGACTTCCTGGCTCATGTCTGTGGGACCTCCCCACATGTGCTGGCATGTTCTTCTATTTCTCCTGCTAAGAACCACAACTGGCATATAGGGCACTGGACCCAGGAAGCGGGTGGTGAGCTCTCTGGGGAGGACACCCATAGCACGGACTGCGATGAAGATGGTGATGAGGAGGGCGAGGCTGGGAGAGGCAGGGAGGTCTCTCCACAAGTGGCAGCATGCCAGGGAAGAACCTCGGTGCTGAAGGAGCCTAAGGGGGAAGAGAAAGAGGTTAGCGAAGTTGGGCCCACTTCCAGGCAGGATGCCACCCCCATGTGATTGTTTTCGTGGGAAATTTATTCTGGCTGGATATTCTACACCTGACAGCAAACATTCATCAAGGGTTTACTGTAGGCCCTACACTGTGCCCGGAGCTGGGGGGCAGAGACCTAGGCAAGTCCTTCTGCACTGCAGAGTTCAGGGGTAAAGAGAAGCTACGGCCACAGGCGGCTGTGAAACAAAGCAGAGGTGAGATGTGCTAAGTGCAAGGGAATCTGAGAATGCTGCAGGGGCTCAGCTGGGAAAGATGATCTGAAAAGATCAGACAAGATTTGGCAGATAAGCACCATTTGAACGGGGACTTAGAGAATTGGGACCCGGAGGAAACAGTTGGGAAGGAAATGCTAGGCTCTCTCTGATAGTATTTCATATTGTTTTGTTTCATGTTTCCTCTGGGGATAGGGCCTGAGTCCTTTCTTCAGCTTGGCCAACACAATGTGAGCATGTGTTCAATGCGGACTTGTATGTAACCGTGGAGAAGACCAGGAGTCCAAGCTCGAATGTTCCCTGGCAACATTCCCAGGTCTCCTAGTCTTCCCTCAAGGGAGGCCTCGTAGTCCCACAATAACCCCCTGGGCCCCAGCAGCTCACCTGCACAAACGGGGCACTGTGCACTGTCCTGGACCTCACTGCTTTGAGCCTGGGGTCGGTGGTGTTCTCTCTGACCTGCCTTTGCTGTCCTCCTCTGGTTGGGCCTCGAGTTCGAGCTGGATAAAGGCCTGTGAGAAAGAAGAAAGACCAGCTATTAGTAAGAGGCCACAGGGGCTGAAGGAGCCTCAGGTTAGGACACAAGAGTGTGGACTCCTAGATGTAGAAGCAGAAGCTTAATGGACCCAAATTGAGGGAAGTCATGTAGCCTTGAACATCTGAGTCCAGAAGTTCTCTTATTGCTTTCAGGTTTTAAAAATTATTCTTTTATTGAGATATAATGCACATCCAATAAAATTCATCCTATTAAAGTATACTTTAATATACAGCTTTGGGATATTCACAAGGCTATATAACCACCACGACTACCTATTCTAGAACATTTTTATCACCCCAAAAGGAAACCCTAAACCCACTAGTAGTCACTAAACACCCCCTGCCCCCCTGCCAGGCCCTAGCAACCACTAATTTACCTTCTGTCTCTGTGGATTTGTCTATTTTGGACATTTCATATACATGCAATTATATACTGTGTGGTCTTTTTTGACTGACTTCTGTCACTTAGCATGTTTCAAGATTCATCCATATTGTAGCTTGCATCAGTACTTTATTCTTCTTTCATGGTTGAACAATATTCTATGGTATCAATATACCACATCCTGTTTATCTGATCATCAGTTGATGGACATTTGGGCTGTTTCTACTTTTTGACGATCATAAATAATGTTGCTATGAGCCTTTGTCTATATGTTTTAGTGTGAACACCTGTTATCAATTTTTTTTTTAAGATTTTATTTATTCATGAGAGACACAGAGAGAGAGGCAGAGACACAGGTAGAGGGGGAAGCAGGCTCCATGCAGGGAGCCCGACATGGGACTCAATCCCGGGACTCCAGGATTGCGCCCCGGGCCAAAGGTGGGCGCCAAACCGCTGAGCCACCCAGGAATCCCCTCAATTATTTTTTTTTTTTTAAAGATTTTATTTATTTGAGAGAGAGAGAGAGAAGCACTAGTGTGTGGGGGGGAGGGCAGAGAGAGAGGGAGAAGCAGGCTCCCTGCTCACCTGAGCAGGGAGCCAGATGCAGGGCTTGATCCCCTGAGATCATGAGCTGAGCCAAAGGCAGACTCTTTAACTGACTGAGACACCCAGTCGCCCCTGTTGTCCATTCTTTGGGGTCTATTCCTAGAAGTGGAATTGTTGGGTCATATGATAATTCTATATTTAGCCTTTTGAAGAACTGCCAGATTTTATCAGAGTGGGTGCACCATTTTACATTTTCACTAGCAGTGTATGACAGTTCCAATTTCTCCACATCTTTGCCAACATTTGTTATTGTCTTTTAAAAAATTTACTTTTAAAGTAAGTTCTATACCCTATGTGGGACTCCAACTCAGGACCCTGCGATCAAGGGTTGCATGCTTTACTGACTGAGCAAGCCAGGAGCCTCTGCTACTGTCTTTTTGATTACTGTTAACCTAGTGGGTTGATCACTGTGGTTTTGATTTGCTTTTCTCTGATGGCTAATGATATTAAGCATCTTTTCATGTGCTTGTTGGCCATTTGTATATCTTCTCTGGAGAAAAGTCTATTCAGATCTTTTGTCCACTAAAAAATTAGGTTATCTTTTTATTGTTAAGTTGTAAGCGTTCTCTATGTATTCTAGAAAAAAAGTCCCTTATGAATATGATATGCAAATATTTTCTCACATATTCTGTGTGTTCTTTTTATTTTTATTTTCTTGACAGTATTCTTTGAAACAGAAAAAGATTTCATTTTAACAAAGTCCATGAGACACAGTGTATGTTCATCTTCAGATTCTAATTCACTATAGAGCTACCTCCTTGCCTAACTAGCAACATGTAGACAAGGACATCTTTTCTCTACTTACCTTCTAGGTCTGGACACGGAGATCAAGAAACAAGTAGGAGAAAAAAAAAAAAAA
This sequence comes from Canis lupus baileyi, assembly GCF_048164855.1. Taxonomy (NCBI): domain Eukaryota; kingdom Metazoa; phylum Chordata; class Mammalia; order Carnivora; family Canidae; genus Canis; species Canis lupus. The sequence goes on from NC_132860.1 coordinate 25,542,764, forward strand.
AGAAACAAGTAGGAGTACCAATGGTACTCTCTGACCCCACTAAGACACAAGTAGGAAAAGAAGGACAGGTGTAGAAGGGCAATAAGATTTGGGGAGGTGATGTGGGTCTTTCAGGTTGACCTACTCACCTGTGGGCTTGTACCTTCCGTCTCTTTGTCCTGCCCACATCATTCACGGAGTTTTGCTCCTCTGGTCTGAGCTCTGTGTTAGAAATACTCATTAAATCTAGTACACGAACAAAAAGGCCTTCACATATGATATTTCTTCTTCTTTTTTAAAGATTTGATTTATTTATTTGGGAGAAAGAGAGTAGAGTGCGGGGAGGGGCAGAGGGAGAGTAACAAGCAGACTCCCCACTGAGCAAGGAGCCTGAAGTGGGGCTCAATCCCAGGACCCCGAGATCATGATCTGAGCCAAAGGCATATGCTTAACCGACTGAGCCACCCAGGCACCCTGATGTTCCTTCTTTTAAGAATATTCTTTCTATCTTTTTTGCCTGGCTAATTCTTTCTCACTCTTCAAGTCTTTGATGAGATGCTAATTCATGTGAGGCACTTTCCCTGGATTCTCTAATCTAAATCTGATCATCCTATTATGCTTTGCTTCTGAGGTACTTATCACAGTCTGACGTTTCAGACTTACTTGTATGACATGGAGATGTCTCTCCATTTGGGTAGCAGCACTACTATTTTATTTACTGTGGTATTCCTGACACCCAGCACAGAGCCTTGCACATAGAGATACTCAATAAATATCTATCCAATGAGTGGCAACAAAACCCAGCAACAACCATTTGTCCAGCTATTTGGAACTTAAGAAACATTTTATATAGTATTTAGTATTTTCCAAGGTAGTTTCATAGCTCCAGTGCCCAGCTGATCTGGTATCCCCAAAAGATTAGTTCCTTCCTATTTTCTGTCTCTTAAAATAATAAACTATATCCTTCCTTATGGCACACCGCTTCTGAAATGAGTCCTATTGATTCCTGTCTCCTGGTACTCATGCTTCCTGCTTAATTTAGCCAAAACCTAGTAATTTGCTTCGAATAAACAGATTATGGCAAAAAGTGATAGGATGCCAGTCCTGTGATTAGGTTATAAAAGACTGACTTTTTTCTTTTCATAAAAGTTTATTTATATTTTAGTAATCTCTATATCCATCATGGGGCTCGACCTTAGAACCTCGAGATTAAGAGTCTCATGGTCTTCCGACTTGGCCAGCCAGGCACCCCACTGACCTCTTTCTTGCTGCCTGCCCCCTTGCTCTGTAGCTTGCTTACTGTGATGAAGCAAGCTTCTACACTATGAGATGCTCTAGGCTCTCATGGTGAAGGAAGTGAGGGAAGTCTGACAGCCCAGGAGGAATTGAATCCTACCAACAACCAAGAGAGTGAGCTAGGGCTCAGATCACTGAGCCACCCAGGTGCCCAAACTGTTTCCTTTTTATTTTTTTTATTTTATTATTTTTTTTCTGTTTCCTTTTTAAAAATTTTTTCAATGAAGGTGCTTGGGTGGCTCAGTTGGTTAAACATCTGCCTTCAGCTCAGGTCATGACCCCAGAGTCCTGGGACTGAGTCCCGCATCGGGCTCCCTGCTCAGCAGAGAGCCTGCTTTTCTCTCTCCCTCTTCCTGCAACTCCTCCTGCTTGTCTGTTCTTTCTCTTTGTCAGATTAAAAAAAAAAAAAAAAATTGAGCCACCTGGGTGGCTCAGTGGTTGAGTGTCTGCCTTTGGCTCAGGATGTGGAATCCTGGGATCGAACCCACATCAGGCTCCCTGCAGGGAGCCTGCTTCTCCCTCTGCCTAGGTCTCTGCCTCTTTCTGTATCTCATGAATAAATAAAATCTTAAAAAAAAAAAATTCCCAATGAAGCAATGAGTGAAACTAAAGGTTTTCAATGAAACTCTACTTATTTTCTCTCTTGCTGTCTAGAACAGTAAAAACCAAGAACTCTGGGGTTCAAATTCTGGTTTTGCCACTTATTAACTATATGATTCAGAACCTTTCCGAACCTTAGGTTCTTTTGTAAAATGAATATAACAGTAACAGTATCTACCTCATAGGTTTGTTATGAACATTAAATACTTAAGTTAGTAAAAGTGCCCTTGCATTGTCTGGTGCAAAGTAGGAGCTACGACATTTTTAATCCTCTCTTCCTCTGTGATAAAATCATGCTATTCCCTTACTTTACTCAATATGCTCCATACACCACTACTCTGACTTAACTGTCCTTCTGAAGGGATCACAAGACATTAATGGTGCAAGAGGCCTCTATTCATATGCTTTAATTCCTTCACTTTGAAGATGTGGGAGTTGGGGCCCAAAGGGATATGGATTCCTGACTTCCAGGCCAGTGTTATTTCAATTATTACTATACAGTATCTGATTTCTCTTCTGGTAACAAGATACTGACAACTGTATTTTTCCCACATGAAGTCTCATTGGTAAGGCATCCTTGGATAGTAGCAGTGGATTCAGGGAGGAAGGATGGGGCTAGGGAGAGTGAGGAGCCAAAGGCAGGTTGTGGGGACTCACCTGCGCTGGCTGGGTGACTGGGACCTGGTTCCACGTGGCTGGTTTTTGTGTTTGCCACACTCGCAGGGGGTACCCTGCGGGCAGCTGAAAGCACCATGCGGGCTGAACGTCCCAAAGACCCTGGCTGCAGGTGCTTTAGGATATCCCTAAGCTCTGAATTGTCCTTGGTGCTCCTGCAGAGAAAACAGAGACTTGGTTTCATTCAGAACAGAGACTCTCATTCTGCTCACCCAAGTCGGTAGCATCTAACCAAGAAAGCCACTTTGATATACAGAGTTAGGTCTAGAGGATGTGATTAAGTGGGGGGAAACCAGGCAGTTAGTGCCTGTGAATGATTTGGTAGGCTTTCCTTTTTTTAGGAGAAAAAAATGAAAAGTGGACAAGCAAACTCGATTCTGGTAGCTACATACGTCTGAGGATCTGGGAAGAATGTCCTCCGAATGGAAGGATTAGCAAGCCAGGGACTGGGACCAGACTCCTGAGCATCAGAACCCTGAGAAGAAAATGGAGAACACACATTCACCACCAGGGGGCACTGCCACCAAGTATCAGGGTAGTCCCAAACCTGAGGACTTCACCTTAATGAGTAAGTATATTTATTATAACTTTATGTGGTACTTTTGCTTGTGCGCACACTCTCTTCCGGCTCTAGGGTATGAGATCCAGTAGTTTTGTATACTTAGTTTCCCAATGCTAAGGGTTTTGTCATTATTCAGAAAGATCAAAGAATATATGCTTTTGGGAAAAACAGGGCCAGAGGACTGACAATCATGTGCAAACTTTGGAAAGCATATATATATATATATATATATATATATATATATATATATATATGCTACATATAAACTACATATATACATATGTAGTTTCAATCTGTATGTACATAAAATTGATTCGTGTAGGTACAAAACTCAAATCACTTCTCTCTCTTTATACACCTAGGAGAGAAAGAAATATACCCATGTTTCTCTGTATTTAAAAATAGTTCAAAAGAGAACATTCTTATAATTTTTCTCTTCTAAATATTATTTAATAATATTGTTTAATTTCCAGTATGATTTCTTTTGTGTACAATTTTGTTCACCTGCAACTAAAAACCTATCAATTTTAGCCATCATTTCTACCTATTGATAGAAAGAGATGTGTATGTACATATGTATATATAGATACCACAAGTATTAGCCTAGCCACTAGCAGTAGCCACTATATGTAACTATCATAGGTATTTTATAAACCTCTTTACTTCTAACTCTAGAAATGTCTGCATATGATAATCATGCAATAGATCATTTCCATATAGATTTTATGTGGCATGTGCTACAGTTTCTATTTTTCAAAATTCAATTTATCCATGTCAATTCATTTGTACCTATTTCCTTTTTTATTTTTCCAAATTTCCTTTTTCCCTTGAATTTAAAAGAAGTAAAAAATTTTGTCCTTAATTTGCAGCTCTGATTCTTCTATCACACTCTTCTTTTTAATATGTATGCATGTAGGCTCTGTGCCCAACATGGGGCTTGAACTCATGACCTTGAGATCAAGACCTGAGCTGAAATCAAGACCTGAGCTGAAATCAAGAGTCCAATACTCTACCAACTAAGCCACTCAGGCGCCCTTATCACAGATTCTATTAGAGATAAACATCTTTCTTGTGAAGCATGACCTTGGCTTCATTCTGCAAATATGAGAAGTAGTATTTTTGTTCACATTCACAGCTTGTTATATTTATTTAAGTAATCGCATTCATGGTTTAATACTTTATAAGTGCCATCATAGTTTCATCTTGGACCTATCACTAATTTTGAAATATTTTAATTTTCCAGGGATTTTATTTTTTCTTTGCCTTGTCTCATAAATTTTACAGTGAATGTTACTAGAAAAGATAACTGGATGGGTTTATTTAACTCTAAATGAGATTAGGAATTGGGCTCCTATGCACAAATTAAGTGTAGTCAGGTCGCTTGGCTTATTTGGTCACATGACCTGGGGCATCTCACTAAATTTCTCTGTGCTTCTGTTTCCTAACTGGAAAAACCAGTGCCACAAAAGATCTTATTTCATAGGGCTAAAAAGCCCTTATGTTTTGCTTTCACTATAATATACCACTAGAATGACACATTAGGGAAAAAAAACCTATGGAATTTTAGATATCTTAAATTATAAAACCAAGTGCCATCAACCTATTTCCATGCACCAACCCTTAGGAGTAGAAATGTTTCGGGATCTCTTTCCCCGTGGTTTCACTGAGGTGTGTGCAGTATGTTTCACTCTGCTACTAATGTTCAACACCTTTGACATTATGGCTCTGGGGCTGCTGAGTCCCTCTGCTATCCCACCTGGGTCTTAAAGGTACAGGGTAATTTTTTAAAAATTTTTTAAAATTTATTTATTCATGAGAGAAACAGGGAGAGACACAGGCAGAAGGAGAAGCAGGCTCCACGCAGGGAGTCCGATGCGGAACTCGATCCCAGGACCCCAGGATCACACCCTGGGCCGAAGGCAGGCACCAAACCGCTGAGCCACCCAGGGATCCCCAGTGCAGGGTAATTTAGATGGCCAAAATGGAAAAGGTTCTAAGAAACTCTTATTTAGCCTATAATTAGGGAGACCACATGTCCTGATTCGCCTGGGATGATACTGTTGTCTTGATATAATTAATGGCACTCTTTTTTGCACTTTAAATGTCTCTCAGTTTGGTTGGTAAATTTTATGGTGTTCCTATCTGCAATTTGCCCCTGGATGATCAGTTATTGTAAAAACCCACTTGCATGCTCTGTTCTAGCTGCCAAGAACCAGTATGGAGTAAGGCAAACAGGTCCCTAATTTCGCAGAGCTTCCGTTTAATTGGAGCCGGGGCCACGGGGCTGTAGCTCCATTTGTATCAGCCCCTGGGCACTGCAGTACCAGAATCTGGCTGGAACTGGAACTGTTTCCACTGGTCCTGCTGCATTTTTTAGCCCTTCCAAAGAAGGAGGAGTAAATCTCAGGCTAGGCTCTACTTTGTCTCAGTTCCCTGGGTCTCTCCCAAGGCTATACTACAAAAGCATCTCCTCTTCTCTTCTCCACGCCCAGTCTCTTGTTTTTCTCAGTAACTTTAACAGCAATGACACCTGTGACATTGACTCCTGGGGCTGAGCTTCTTTTGGTGATGTCAGATGTTTGGAGCTTCTAGAGCTATACTGTGTGCATAGGAAGGCCTGTGGTACAATGGCAGGAGAATTGATCTCTAGTCCCTCCTCTGCTCTGAGTCACTATGTGAATCTGAATATGGAGGTTCTCCTAGCTGAGATGGAGAATGAGGTGCAGAATGAGGCCTGATGATCTCTAAGTATTTTTTCACCTCTAGAATTCTATGACTCTAGCTGTATGTGATTCTGTCTTTGTACTTGTTTGTGAGTGAATTATGATGGAGGGTATCAGAAAGATTAATGAAGACACCAGTGGCAAGAAAGCAGGGGGAGTCAGAATAGGCTTAGGAGGAAAAAAATAACTAGAAGACTGGCTGAGACAAGGGGAGAGAAACTGACCAGATACCTATCCATTGTCTCTTAGCAGTATTTGTGTGCTGTGAGGGGAGAGAAGGCAGGAAAACAGATGAAATTGCAGAACACGTATCTAAGATTATAACTTGTTCTCCTGGCAGGTGGGTCAGGTGAGAATGATGATGGACAGACAGTAAGTGAGCCCCAGGACTTGCAGGTGCCGGAAGGAAAAGTCTGATGAAAGCTATAGCCCACAGGAACCTAAGCCTAAAGGATGAGATTAAGTTTGAATCCAGAAAGAAACTTCACTCTTGATAAAGAATGAGTGGTCTAATAGCTTCACTGTACTGAAGGCTCACTCCCTTGAGTCTCCCACGGATCAATGGGGAGGAGAGGTGTTAACTGGCACCTGTAAGAAAGGGTAGCAAGCCCATTTATGTTTTTATTTGAGTGTGTATGTGTACGTGCACACGTGTTTATCCCTCAATCAAGCACCAGCTTTCTACCCAGAAATTGAAAAAAAAGGTAGGAAAATACGAAGTCCTTGTTCTAGTATCGTACATACCTGGCTCAGCCTAGAGCTCTCGGGGGCTGAGGGAGCCCTCACAGGGTCATCTAAGGAGTCCAGGGAGGAACACACCCGGAGGAAGGCCAGGCCAAAAGACTGCTGACGTGTGAATGGTTGGGAGCAGGTCAGGCGAAGTCGATCCCATGACTCACCTGAGGCTGGAGCCAGGAAATCACCTCAAAGGAAAAAGAAAGAAAATGAGAGGGAAAGGAAATGTGTGAATGGAAGGGAGAAAGGATGAGAAGGTCAGTATTGAGGAGAGGGAAGAAGAGACGGACTGCATAGGGTAAACTCCAACAAAAGGAAGAATGGAGGTCATCAGTAACTGGCCCTTCATGCCTTGGTGCTTGGCATGCAGCACCATGCAGACCCATCAAGGTGCACTCAGACTCAGGGCCTTGCCTTCCCACCATCCCTCCTCAGCGTCCCACACCATGCCCGGCATGAGCACATCTTCATGCTACAACTTTCTGGGGACCTTCTCAATATCTTATTTTACAGGATGTACCTGTAGCTCTGGGGTCTGAGGTGACCACCTGCCTGGTAGGGAGCTGTATCTACTCTTCCTGGACCACGAGACCTCTGCCTCCCTCAGCACTCCATGGCCTTCACACTATGACATACCAATACTGCAAACCCTTTCCACCTTTAGCTCCCAGCACTATCCTATCTGGTAGTACCTCAGCTCCTGCACCTCCTGTGCTCCTCCCATATCACTCTTCCTTTGAGACATTACAAACACCTGAATTTCAACATAGATAAATCCTTGCTAGACTGTAAATCCCCAGAGGCCAGGAATCAGATCTTATATTTCTTCTGCAGAGCGTAGTGAACACAGAGATTTGCATAGATTGGCACTCAGGAATTACCGTATAGTACCTCAATATAGCCATCCTATAGTTTTCTATCACTTACAGAAACATTCTCTACTAACACGTGTATAGTTGTCCATCCTTATCTGTAGGGCACATGTTCCAAGACTCCTAGTGGATGCTTGAAACTACAGATACAAACTGCTTTTTCCTATATGTGCATACCTATGATAAAGCTGAACTTATAAATAAGGCACAGGGAGAGATTAACAACAATAACTAATAATAAAATAGAGCAATTATAGTAATATATTATAATTAAAGTTATATGAATGTGGTCTCCCTCTCTCAAAACATCGTAATCTACTCACCCTTTTTCTTGTGATGCTATGAGATGATAAAATGCCTACGTGATGAAATGAAGTGAGGTGACTGATGCAGGCACTACTACTTGACCTTTTGACATTATGTCAGAGGGAGCATCATCTGCTTCTGGGCTGTGGTTGACTGCAGGGGGACTACTGTACTCACACTAATGTAAATTTGTACAAATAAAAACACCACTCACAAATAAGAGTTCTATAGCCACCTCCACCCAATCATGTTATGTGTAAATACAAATCATAGCTTATCAATATTCCCGGCTATCATCTATTCTCATCACAGAGAACTCATACACAAACACACCACACAGCTGTTCGCTCCCTACCTACCCCAGATATAACTGAGCACCTGCACAGGCCCCTCCTCCAAGCCCACCAACCAGCTCAGCTCCATGGCCCTCTATAGCAGGTCATCTAGCTTCACAGCACAGCATCTCTTTTTTATAATCTTTCTTGCTCAGACTCTCTCATTTCTGCTTTTCGCCTTCCTTACCATTTTTATTTTTTAATAAATTTTTTTTTTTTTTTTTAGGTTCGAGAGTGCTTTAATAGGGAACGCTCCTGGGCGAGGTTCCCTGACCCGGAGAGGTGGCCTGAGTCAGGGAAGTCGCCTAATTAAATTTTTTTTTAATTTTTCAAGATTTTATTAATTTATGAGAGAGAGAGAGAGACTGTGCAAGATGAGTACAAGCAGGGGGAGGGGCAGAGGGAGATGAAGAAGCAGATTCCTCGCTGAAAGCGGAGCCTGACATGGGGCTCAATCCCAGGACCCTGGGATCATGACCTGAGCCAAAGGCAGACGCTTAACTGAGCCACGGAGGTGCCCTTCCTTACCATCCTTAAACATGCGGACACTTGAGCGGTTTTTCCCCTGCTTTGAATCAGCTAAGGACATGAGCATGGTTGCAGGGAGCAGGGTAACAAAAGGTCTGTCCAGGGACCAGGAAGAACGGCCCACATCAATTTGCAGGAAAGCACAGCCACAGTTACCTGGGGACAAAAGGTTGAGAGGATTTAAAGGTGACGGGAAGACAGATGCTCCCCCTACTGCACACAAAGAATTGGGTAGGAAAAGGACATTCTTCTATTCTGGGGCTATTTGGAAGCCTAGAAAGATCAAGGAACATAGTGAGCCAGCACTTGAAGTGGACGAGATCTCAGTCCACAAAATAACAATATGAAGGTTCACAGTGGTCCTACCAGCTGGAAACCTTCCCTGACTCAGTAGACTTTCTGTTTCCTCACCCTCTGGCTCTGGCAGGCAATGCTAATATTTCTCTATTAACCCCTGCTAAGGAGCCTGACACCTCTCCGTCCTGACAGAGCTGAGACCAATGGTATATGTCAATTCTCTACTCCAGAGAATTCTAAGGCCAACCTTCTCAGCCCATAAACTCCTATGGAGCCTTCTTAGATTAGTATGCAGAGCTCAGCCCCAGCCTGCTCTTGACAATGATATTTAGAGGTGTATACAGGTTCTACATCTTGGCATTTATAATTATGTCAGTGTCCTCAGGCTTTACCCAGTCTGCTCAGATCAAAGCAGGGCAGGTATATTGCATAATTCAGGGAATGCTATCCCTGTTGCATTCTATGTGAACAGAATCCTTAGAGTTTGCCAACACCATACACCTGTCCCCAGGGCAAGGGCCATATCTCACGTTCACACCATGGAAGGTGCTCAGTTCGACTGAATAGAGACATTTTGGTGGCACATTTGGAGGGGAATGTTACTCCTGTGTCTCACACAGAGGTTTCCAGAGCTCGGAGAACTCACTCACCCACATCAATGTAGCCAATGGGCACTACCCTCTCCAGCTGGAGTTCTACTTTCAGTTGCCCACTCTTGTCCTGAGGGCAGCTGAGCCAAGGTCCCCTTGGACTGTCTGGGTTCAGCAAGTTCTCCACAGGATACTTGGGATCCTATGTCAGAGAGAGACGGAGCAAATCAGAAAACTCACTGAACCAAAGCCAAGAAGGATGCCCGCAAAGGAGGTACCCCTACATTCTCAAACCTTTCCAGGCATTTTAACATGGTAGAAGGAACACTACATGGTCCATAAAAATACAGTTATCACATGACAAGGGATTTACAGACCGTTTACCCCTCCTTTATTTACAAAACTACCTCATTTCATCCTCCTAACACTTTTTTTTTTTAAAAGATTTTATTTATTTATCCACACACACACACAGAGGCAGAGGGAGAAGCAGGCTCCATGCAGGGAGCCTGATGTGGAACTCGATCCCAGGTCTCCGGGATCACATCCTGAGCCAAAGGCAGACGCTCAACCACTGAGCCACCCAGGCATCCCTCCTTGTAACACTTTAGTTTACTATTTAGTTTATTTAACAGTTTCTTAGTTAACAGATCGATAAGCTGAGCTTAGGTTCAGAAACTTACCCAAGGCCACAAAGCCAAATAACCAAAGTTAGAACACCTGTTTCTGAATCCAGAGCTCTTAACCACCACACTGCACTATTTCTTTCTTTTCATTTATAAAGCGCTTTCACAGACATCTATTTATCTTTAACCCTATGAGAAAAGAAAGGCAAGGATTTTTATTCTAAGTTTACAACTGATGGTTGGAAATAAAGTAATTCTTGGTTTGAATTCAAAATTAGTATTTTTTTGTGGAAAGGCCCTGAGCAAACTACTTTCTCTCTCTGCATCTAAGTTTCTTCATCCATAAGTAAAGGGGAGGGAGATTATATTCATGGTTTTCAATTTTGTTTTAGCAATAAAATCCATCCTCTTAACTGAAAAAATACCCTAAAATGTGTGTGTGTGTGTGTGTGTGTGTGTGTATTTTCCACAAATAAAAACAAAGCTCTGGTTAAAACACAGGTTGGGGGGCCTAAAGACTGTCTGCATTTCCAGAACTGGGTGCCCACAGAGTATAGTTTGAAAACCTCAGTATTAGGTGGTAAGGAATGATCGCTAGCATTTTATAAGGCTCAGTGTATAAAGAAAACCATTCTGGCTGATTATGTTGGTAAGAAGAACATGGGTAATATTTATTTTATTTCACTTAGGAGTTGATATAGTAGTTCTTAAAGACTCTCTTAAAGGTCTTTCCAAAATAAGTGGGGATGTTTTTGATTGTCATAATGATCCTGCTATAAATGCAGACTTATGTCACCCAAAATGCCAAGGTACCCTCTGAGAAACAGAAGGTAATAGAAGGTGAGGAGTGGGAAGAAAGTGTAAATGGATAGAAATGACAACAGAGGAAAGGGTGGGAAAGGGTGGGAAGTCCCTAAGAATCACCACATTGGATCAATCCTGGGCCCAGGGCCCAGCATCTAGATCTAATTGGTATAATCGGGATTTCCAGAAAGTGAACTTCTAGGTAGGAGGCTGAGATCACCTTTGATGGTGGGGATGATATCCTCACAGGTCAGAGATGACTTTGAGTGTTCTGGCCTGCTCTCAATGAGAGAGTAACTACCCTGGTACAGACCGTAGACCTACAGTTTTAGCAATTTCCTTCCAACTAAGGGTGGAATCCTGAGGTTGTTTCCTTCTTTACCTTTTAATTCCTGGGAATGCTTCTTTTACCCATCCTGCATTGCTCTGGGAACAATGTGAGCACAAGACCTATGTGTCTTCCTTTGACTTTGGATCTCCAAAGAAGGGGCAATGTCTCTTCGATTAAACTGGGAGTTTCCTGAAAGGGCAGCCAAGTCTCCTTTTCTTGTCACTCCTTTCAGTCACCAAGAAAAAACTATGCCTGCTAATTAACATTACCTGAGAGGAAAATGATACCACGTGGCTAATCTTTACAGGAGCCATGGTAGGTCCAGCAGTTCTCCCAAGTACAAGGCAAAAATACTTTCTCCTAAGATTTCTTCCGTCACCACTTTGGCACTGCCTATGTTTTGGTCCTGTCTGCTTCCAGAAGAGAAAGAATCCTCACGTTACTCCTGAAGAAAAAAACATAAGAAAAACAAACTAGCCATGGCTGGTTCTCTGGTAATTTCTGCAGCAGTGAGTAAGACTGTTTTTGGTGCCCATGATGGGCAATGGGCAGGGAACAGATCTGGCTCGGAGGGGAGATTCCAACAAACATGAAACAACTGGAATGCATTCACAGGGCAACAGAGTGGCAAGTACAAAATATGTTACTATGAGTATAGTGGGTTAATATGTAGGTGAACTCCCAAAGGCATGAGTTGTGCCTTTAATCATTCACCTATATTATGCCACTAGAACCTAGTACATAGCAAAGATGTGACAAATGTTCAATTACATCTTAATTTTTTCTTCCCTTTAAAATCAACCTTCTTTTAAAAAGTAAAAAATAAAACAAAATTAATCTTAACTTTGTTTTTCATTGTTACTCCCCTATTAGGAATCTTCAAGGGCTTGTTGATGTATGCAAATCCCTTTTTACATGGTAGGTACTTAATAAATATTAATGCAGCTTTGCCCCTCAAGGTATCTATAATGTAGAGCTCTACATTTTCTGCTTCATCTGCTCCTACTCCTTTCATCAGAGGATGTATTTTACCTCTCATTGTTTTATTTAATATTGAAAGCTCATTATGGACATCTGCACTTTGTCTTTTGCCAAACTTCTTTATGGAACATTTTAAATATATGCAAAAACATACATATTAGTATAATGGACTTTTACTCATCCATCACCTGGCTTCAACAATTCCTTGGGTAGAGGTGTTTTAAAGTTGCCTGAATGCCTTAAAGTGTGATCTCTCCCCAAATATTTATACCCTGCCTTTTTACCCTTGTTTGCTACCCATCTGGCCCCTAAGAATGAGTCCATGATTCCTAATACATTTCTGGCCATAATGTTTGGTCTTCTTGCCTCCTTCCCTACTCCCTCAATCTCCAATTTCTTCTCCTCATCTCCAAGACTTTCTTCATTCCATTGTCTTTGCTTGAAATGTTCTTTCTCTTTTGCACTCGTCAAATCAAATGCATCTCTGATGCTCAAATATCATCTCCATCTCAACCAGCTCAATTGATATTTCCATCCTCTTGATTCTGTGTTACAATTATCTAGGTATATGTCTTTTTTTAAAGATTTTACTTATTCATGAGAGACACACAGAGAGAGGCAGAGAAATAGGCAGAGAGAGAAGCAGGTTCCATGTAGGAAGCCTGATGTGGGACTCGATCCTTGGACTCCAGATCACTTCCTGGGCCAAAGGCAGGCATTTAACCGCTGAGCCACCCAGGCATCCCATTTTTTTTTTTTTTAAAGATTTATTTATTTATGAGAGAGAGAGAGAGAGAGCAAGAGAGAGAGAACAAGAGACCACAAGTAGGGGGAGTGGCAGAGGGAGAGGGAGAAGTAGGCTCTCTGCTGAGCAGGGAGCCCAATGTAGGGCCCAATCTCAGGACCCTGAGATTATGATCTGAGCCAAAGGCAGAAGTTTAATTGACTGAGCCACCCAGGTGCCCTATCTGAATATATGTCTTATGTCCCTTGACCAACTGTAAGCTCTTAGAGGACAAGCTTCATGTCTAATTCATTTCTGTATCTTCAATATAAGAGGGAGAAACATATAGTTCCAGATTAGCAAATGTCTTCTGAATGAATGACCATAAAAATTGAGCTCCAAAGGGCCAGCAGTCATGGAGTGCTCATAGTGGGGTACATTGCTATGCCAGTGGAAACAGTGAAGGTCATCCAAAAGTCAAGCACTCTTCATAGGTCACATTCAATACGGTGCCACGGCTTCAAAGTGGGAAGAATGCAGAATGAGTTTCTAGGCCTTCAGATTAATTAGAGTTGATTATTCCCACTATAGGCACTCATTGAACTTCAACATTTTTTCTTACTCTCGGCACAAAAAAGATGTATTGGATATATAAAAATAATAAATAAGATATGGTCTCTATTTTGGAGAAACTCCCAGCATACGTTTGTGATTTTTTTTCTAAGATTTCATTTATTTATTCATGAGAAACACAGAGAGGAGAGAGAGGCAGAGACACAGGCAGAGGGAGAAGCAGGCTCCATGCAGGGAGCCCAACGTGGGACTTGATCCTAGGTCTCCAGGATCAGGCCCTGGGCTGAAGGCGGCACTAAACCACTGAGCCACCTGGGATGCCCGTTGTTTATTTTTTTTTCTTCTACATTTGTGATTTGATGTGAAAACTCCATCTCTCATCACTAACACAGAGGACTGACTTGGCCAGCCCCCAAACTACACTCTAGGCTTGGGGACCCTGAAGCTGTCAATCTTGGATATTTTATTTAGTTAATATTTTAGTAGGTACCAGGCAGTGCATTGGTATAGAATACACAATGAGGAGTAAGATATATACAATCTTTTTCATGAAGATCACAGTCTATCAAACTGCTTGCAGTTCTCCAAGATAAGTGCTTTCCAACCTCCTCATGCTTGTACATGCTGTAGTTCTTATTTTTTGGCACTGGCTGTTTACCTCACTATGTAGAGAGCACTTTTAGGATGCAGATTTTTGTCATGTTCATCACCTCTCACACCTCGGGGAGATGCTGAAACACAGTAGGTACAAAAAGCCATTGAAAAAAGTAGTTTATTAAGTCAATATACTTCCAATCAGAATTTCAGCAGAAGATTCTGACAAACTCATCAACAAATAAACGGCCACAAATTCTAAAAAGACAGACAAACAGATCCCAGAAACAGATGCATATAAATGGGACTTTACCTGTTGATTGTAAGATAGAACAGAGTCATGAGGCTGTCAAAAAAAAGATGAGGTAGGGCAGCCCGTGTGGCTCAGTGGTTTACTGCCGCCTTCAGCCCAGGGCCTGATCCTGGAGACCTAGGATCGAGTCCCACGACGGGCTCCCTGCATGGAGCCTGCTTCTCCCTCTGCCTGTGTCTCTGCCTCTCTCTCTCTCTCTGTGTCTCTCATGAATAAATAAATAAAATATTAAGAAAGAAGATGAGGTAATAAATGGTGTTCAAAAACTTGGTCCAGGGATGCCTGGGTGGCTCAGCAGTTATTTATTTATTTATTTATCTATCTATTTATTTATTTATTTAATTTATTTAATTTATGATAGTCACACACACAGAGAGAGAGAGAGGCAGAGACACAGGCAGAGGGAGAAGCAGGCTCCATGCACCGGGAGCCCGATGTGGGATTCAATCCCGGGTCTCCAGGATCGCCCCTGGGCCAAAGGCAGGTGCCAAACCGCTGCGCCACCCACGGATCCCGGCTCAGCAGTTTAGTGTCTACCTTCAGCTCAGGGCGTGATCTGGGGGTCCCGGGATCGAGTCCCACATCGGGCTCCCTGCATTGGCGCCTGCTTCTCCCTCTGCCTGTGTCTCTCCCTCTCTCTCTCTCTCTCTCTCTCTCTCTCATGAATAAATAAATAAAAATCTTTAAACAACAACAACAAAAAACCCCCAAAACTTGGTCTACTTGTGAAGAAAAATACAAGTAGATCCCTACCTCATAACATATTTGAAAAATTATCCTCAAATGAATCAAAGATGGAAACATGAAAAATACTTTAAGGTAACAAAAACAAGATTAAAGTAGAAATGACTGGAAGAAGATATCCACAACTCATAAAAACTTGGACAGTATTCAGAATGTATATTTTCAAATATTACAAATCAGTAAGAAAGGACAAGAGTCCAATAGAAAACTGGAAAGAAGATAGAAATACAATTCACATAAGATCTGAATGACCAAGAATCCGTATTTAAAAGAATCCTTATACTCCCTGGTAATAAAGAAACTGCAACTCCTTCTTCCTCTAAGACCATGTGTACAGACATATAAAATATTTTTTTTTTTTGTTTTTTTTTTTTTTTAAATATTTCTAATAGCAAAAAACCATAAAATTCTAATGCCCATTAGTTGAAGAATGGATAAATGGGAATACGGGAACTACTATATATATTATATAATGGAATATTATCTGTTAAAAGACATGAATTAGATGTAAATATTACATAAACATGGACAGTCTTCAAAAAATACAGCGAAAGGGTAAGTTACAGAGTGATATAGAAAACAGCACTTATGTTCATCAAAAAACAAAATGAATACACTTACACTGTGAATACACAGAATTTTTCCCCATAGACTGGAAACATATCCAGCTAATTGTGACAATAGTTGTGTCTCGGAAAGATGAAAGGGTACTGGGTCTGAGAATTGAAGACACAGAGAAGTTCAACCTTATATAATATCTGTATTATTTTATCTTTTTAAAAAATGAGGACGCAAAAAAAAATGAGGACGCAAATTGATCATGATGTCAATAGTCAATTTGGGGTGATTGGGTATAAGGTGATTACAATATTCTCTGCATTGTTTCACATAATAACAATTCCCATTTTAAGTAAATAAGATGCCTGTAGATGGTGTAAATATTACCCTGTAACTTCTGGTTGGTCCTAAAACAAAGTTGACAGGCACCCTAGTGGGAGTCCACTGCTCATCCCTGGCACTATTCTCCCCCATAGATCCAGCTGGGATGCTCAGGGGTTAAGTGTGCAGGGGCCACAGGTTGTAAGTTGTAAGAAGTAAGGCTAACAAGGGGTTGGAAATGAGTTAGCAAGTTTAAGTTGGGGCGCAGCACAGAGAATACAGATGGGAGCTGGGGATGCAGGACGCGTAGTCGGAAAGAGTATCGAGATGTGTGAAGTGATCCTAAGGCGTGAGAGGCCAAGAAGCAGTTTGGGGCAGTGGAGGTCGCGCGAGGCTCTTCTAAGCCGCGCAGCACCCCCCCCCCCAAAAAAAAACCTTGGAACACGCTGTTTTGTGTATTCCTGCTCCGCCACCCATTCTCGGCAACTTCCCTCCGCATCAACAGCCTCCCAAAGCCCCTCACCCGGGACAACGGACCTCGAAGAGCCACCGCAGCCTCAGACCGTGGACCACGAACCCATTCTCCCGCCAATTCGGCCCTCTGACCTCCGCCGTCTGACCTGGATCACGCCTCTGACGCCTCTCCAGGTCCGGGAAATTGCTCTGTGGCCTCAAGAAGCCGCTGTTTCTGAAAAATGACTCCCATCGAGGCAAGAAGACATTCGCTAACAGCAAGAAAAATACATTTCGTGTGTATCTATGTATGCTTTACGTCTATTTTTAAATGTATATTTTTAGGCATATATTATGCAAATTTTCACTCGCTACAAGTCTTTCAGAGCTCGGAACTTAAACTTCCGGGTCAGATTCAATGCATTCTGGGAAATGTAGTCCTTGGCCTCCACGCTTCACTTCTTGGAGCTCAGAGTGAGGGAGCGTCGCGAAAGTTGACGATTTAGAGACCCTTCTCTTTGGCTGTCCAAAAGGGAGAATTGGTGAAATATTTGCACTGAGAATAATACAAACCCAATTTCTCATTTTCCAAGAACCCTCCTTCACGGAAGCTTGGAAGTGCACGGAAACCTTCCCTCCCTGACCTTTACGGAGTAGCAGGTAGACGGTCTCTTAGTCCCTCTCGGAGCTCCGCCTGTCTTGATGCCCCGCCCCCCTGCTGGAGCTCGAGCCGCCGATTGGCTAGGAGCACTTGAGCGGCGGAAGCAGCTGGCTAGCGGGGGGACGAAGGGAGGGGGAGAGTTGTGAAGATGGCGGCAGTGGTGGAGGTGGAGGTTGGAGGAGGTGCTGCCGGGGAACGGGAGCTAGATGAGGTAAGAAGAGTTCAGAGTCAAGGAGGGAAGAGGCTCAGCCTGAAATTGAAGGGAGGGGAGGAGAGTAAGGTCCTGGGGGAGGCGGGACCCTGAAAGGGAAGGAGCCAACTGGGGGGCGGGTGCGAGGAGAGTGAAATCAGAGGTACCCTGGGCTCGGGGACTCAGAGGCGGTCATGGGGGTAGGAGACTTGCAGTAACCTCAAGGGTGGAGGTGGAGGACAGGGAGAGAAGCCAGGGAGGGTGGGGGGGTTAAGATTTGAGATTATTAGCTGGGGGTCCTAGGGTGTGACTGAAGGGCTCAGAGGGAGCTTGAGTTGGAGGGGCGTGGACTTCTGTAAGGGAAGGCCGGGCTTTCGCCGTGGGAGAGTCGAGTCTGGATTTGGGGTGGGGGTTGGGGACGCGGACCGCGGGAGAGTGCTAGTCTACTAGTGATATAGCGTTATTTTTATGTAAGAACTATTTTATCTATCCTTACACTCTAGGACTTTGTACATAATGTGCACTCAGTAAAGTTTTGGGCACTGAATGGATGAATGAATGATTATATACCGGAATTCATTCACTCAGTTGACAAACATTACATGCTGTCTTTGTGCTGAGTCCTGGACTAAGTGCTAGGGATATAGGGGCCCTCCCATGGAACAGCCCATAGCCTAGCGGTGGGAGACCCACAAGGCAGACAAGTCATTGCATCAGCGGTATAATGGTGGCACTGAAAAGAGGGGACCAATTCATTTGGGGCTAGAGAAGGCTTCCCAGAGGAACTGAATCTTATGGGATAAATGATTCTCTATTTCTGGCGCCTTCTGGACGTATTAGTTCTTTGAAGGTGAGCTCCTTGAGGATGTATGTCCCCTTTTCCTGTTTAATAGGCGTTGAACAACTGATGTATTAAATTGCCAGTGGCCCTTGAATCACTGGGAGGGAAAGGGACCCTGAGTTTGAAAGGAATGAAGGGATGGCGCTGAGAAGTAAAGAGAAGGTGACAAAGGAAAGGGAGATGATTCTGAGGCCAAAGGTATATTCAGAACAAGGGGTGCTTGTGACTTTGCACAGGACAGTAGATGGACAGCACAGAGGGATGGGAGGAAAGGGATTGATTGCCAGGAGTGGAATCGAGGGGATCGCTGAGAGATCAGAATATTACAGGTCTTGGTTTTGGGGATGGGAGCCTGGGGAAGACTGGGGGTGAGGCTCAAAGAAAGGGAGTAGAAGTGGACTGGAGAAGTCAAGACTGTTGCTTCGTGGTGGGATGACTTAGTGGATTCGGTTTACCTGAGTGGGATGATTAAGGTGGCAGGATGAGACTGAGTAAGTGACAGGTGGTTAGAGCAGGGGGAGGTTTTTAAAGAAGCACTTTAGACCCATACCTGCTAACCACTCGAGGTATTTGATATCGCTCAGTTGGTGACAGCGGGTGGTGGCTGTGGACATGACCTCTAAGGCCCCTTCCAGCTTTAAGTTTCTGTGATTACAGTTGGCTGTGGTTCAGTGAGGTGTGTTTGAAAGTGCCCTGGAAAAAGTAAATATGGTATTAAAGTTATTACGTATGGTTTGTTAGTCATGAGCTTTCCTTTGAGGGCGGCTTATTTCAGTTATGTATATCAGGGACTATTGGGATAGAGAGCAAAAGTACTGGGAGAGGAGAAAAGAAAAAGTCTTCAAGTGATCTAAGACACTTTTGATTTTTGCTTCTTAGCTTTTCTTATGTTTTAAGAACTTAAGAGCTTCTAGTTGTGTAATATACTTACTATGAGTATGTTATAGACTTATTAGAGTGTCATGCCTAGAAATCAGCTTTATATGTCACCACCAGCATCCGTCCCAGAAACTTCTATTAACTTGTTTTACTTACTGCGAAAGAATATAATCTGTCTGGAAATTCTATATGGACTAGTTCTATCTTTTGTGTGTCTGAGAAAATAACTCTGACAAGCAGGAACAGCCAGTTATCCCTTCAAGTTCCCTTCCCCCCAAACAAACGAACAAACAAAAAACCAGGGGTCTGGTCTGGCGGACCTTAGTTTATGTGAGTTTCTATTAAAGTCTACCCAGCTGTTTCTTAGCAGCCTTAATTAGTGAAGAAGGTGAAATTCATCCTTATAATTTGTAATTATGGAGGTCTACTGTGTGTTATGCACTGGCAATTCAAAAGTAAGACAGGATCTTTACCCTAAGTTACAATGTGGGGAAGAGACACGCAAATAGCTCTATAGTGCTAGATAATTGTTATAATGGAACTGTGTAAAAAATTCAGTGGGGGCAAGCACTTAAGTCTGCTAGGGGGAGTCAGTGAAATCTTTCTGACAGAGGTGGGTTTTGAGCTGAAAAAATAAAGATTGGGTTTACAAAGAAGTGATTTGCATGTGGTGATAGAGTTGTCTTCCGGTAGCCCTTTTCTGTTTGATGGGGAGACTACCTTAAGGCACCGGATAAGGGTAGCGGGTAGCCTAACTAAGAGGCAGTTGGTACTTTTTGCCACTTCTTTGGAAAGATGGCACATGCTGTGGTTTTGTCTTCAGGATATTGTACTTGTGTTTTCCAATATCAGATGCCGTTAGCATGATAAGTGGTCTGGAATAGCAGCCATCAGTTCATTCATTCCTTTCCTCTTTTGTCTTTTCATTATTTGCTTCTCTAGTAATTGAGGTGACAAAGGCTTTGCTAAAATGCCTCTCTTGTTTTGGAGAGGTGTTTGGAAAAGAGGGTTTAGGAAAGGTTACAGTTTATTGAGTCCTTACCATAAACCAGCCCCTGTTTAAAATCATCTACTTGCATTATCTCATTCATTACTAATAGCAGCAGCCCTGTGAGTTAGATGGTATTAACTGCATTTTATACCTGAGAAGACTGAGGTTGCATAACTTTTCTAGGATTCTACTGTTTGTGAGTGGGGAGGTTCACATTCTAACCCAGGTCTGCCTGTGCTATCCTGAGCTTAGCCTGTGCTGTACTGAGCACCTTCGTTCCATTTCTCTATTATTTGTGCTGTGGGTAGGTAATTTTTTAAAAATTTATTATTCATGAGAGACACAGAGAGGCAGAGACATAGGCAGAGGGGGAAAGCAGGCTCCCTACAGGGAGTCCGATGCAGGACTTGATCCCAGGACCTGGGGATCATGACCTGAGCCAAAGGCAAACGCTCAACCACTGAGCCACCCAGGCGTCCCCTCTGGGTAGGTAATTTAAAACTGTATAGTCTTATGATCTCATGTGAAAATTGATACAGTACATTTCATAAGTGACTATGATTCAAAAGAGCATTTTGAGTCTCACATTTGTGACAGTGATTTTGTTAATATTCCCTAATTATAATCAGGGAAGTTGAGGTTCAGAGTATTTGAGAATGCTGAGGATCTTGCAACTACTAAGTGGTTTAAACCCATATATTTTTCCAGATTCCAAAGTATTTGTTTCCCCTCAGTTTAAAGGCCTAAACTGCAGACTCATCTTACCAAAGTAAACTACCCCTTTCTTTATATACAGAAGTTTCTCTTTAAAAAAAAAAAAAAAAAAAAGATTTTATTTACTTATTCATGAAAGACAGAGAGAGAGAGAGAGAGGCAGAGACATAAGCAGAGGGAGAAGCAGGCTTCCTGCAGGAAGCCTGATGTGGGACTTGATCCCACGACTCTGGGATCACACCCTGAGCCAAAGGCAGATGCTCAACCGCTGAGCCACCCAGGCGTCCCAATATATACAGAAGTTTCATCTCCAAAACATGAAGTAGCATTTCATTCCTGAGAGATATAAAGTAGGGATTGACAAAAGGAATGTTGTTTTTTCTATACAGGTCCTTTAATTTACTGATAACTTGATTCTGCTAACCCTCCTGAATGGGAGGAGTGATTAGTTTAGGGGTAGTTAGGGAGATGAGAGATGGGTCTAGCCAGCCTAGGCTAGGTATTAAACAGGATGTAATAACTGGTTAAACTCAGTTCTTGGTCTCAACTTGCCAAACCACATGGCCCTGGAGGACGTTAGTAGGATAAAGCATTGTTATGAGATAGGTGGCCCAGAAGCAGACCCACTCCTGGAGCCAGTTAGCTCCTCCTGGAAGGTGTAGCTGGCCAACCTCAGAGAGGAATTGGAGACCTCATTTTGGCACGGAGAGCTGGCTTGGGATCTAAGGTAGAAAAAGCATGTCAACATCCAATCAGGGCCAGCTAGCCTGCCTGCCTGGCCAGTGCCTGTGAATTCTGGATGTGTCTACTCCCAGTGCTTGTTCATCTGCCAGAATGATGTTATATCATGCAGATCAGTGAGTAGTTTGCAGCTCAAGTTCAAAGCAAGAATACCAGTCTACAACTAACTTGAGGTATTGTTGCCTCAAGTATGTAATTTACCTCATCTGGGCCCTATTTTATTCTTGTTAAAAGAGGAGATTGGACTAGATTGGTGGCTTTTAAACCTTTATTTAGCCATACCTATTTTCTTTTTTAAGATTTTATTTATTTATTCATGATAGTCACACACAGAGAGAGAGAGAGAGAGAGAGAGGCAGAGACACAGGCAGAGGGAGAAGCAGGCTCCATGCAGGGAGCCCGACGTGGGATTCGATCCCGAGTCTCCAGGATCGCGCCCTGGGCCACAGGCAGGCGCCAAACCGCTGCACCACCCAGGGATCCCAGCCATACCTATTTTCAAGAAGAATCTTGATTTGAAGCCTTGGGGTCCTTGAAGAGACTCAGAACCCCTTGTATATCTTAAGACACACTTTGATAATCAAGGTGCTATCTGTGACTGCCCCTGATTGGATGACCCTACCGTTTGTTCCTTCAGCTGCCTTCCCCCATACTCCTAGCCCAGGCCTACCAAGGATTATTTTGTCTGTCTTCCCCACCAAACTCTTAGATGAGAGAGGAAAGCCCAAGTCTATCTTGCTCATTGTTGTAGTTCTTTCCCTCAGCATGCTGCCTGCCATACAACAGGCACCCACTAAGTGTTGTATAATTATTATTTTTAAGTAATAGTAATAATAGCTACCAGTTAGTATTTGTAATATGCCAGCTCCTCTGCTCAGTAGTACATGGTTTTTTATTGAATGTTTACAACATCTCTATGAGAATTGAACTGTTGGACTGAATCATGGTGGTTTGTTTTTTTTTGAGATTCAATGTTTTTTAATTTAATTTTTATTTTTTTTAAAGATTTTTTTTAAAATTTTTTATTTATTTATGATAGTCACAGAGAGAGAGAGAGAGAGGCAGAGACACAGGCAGAGGGAGAAGCAGGCTCCATGCACCGGGAGCCCGATGTGGGACTCGATCCCGGGTCTCCGGGATCGCGCCCTGGGCCAAAGGCAGGCGCCAAACCGCTGCGCCACCCAGGGATCCCTTTTTTTTAAAGATTTTATTTATTTATTCATGACAGACACAGAGAGAGACAGAGAGACAGAGACCCAGGCAGAGGGAGAAGCAGGCTCCATGCAGGGAGCCTGATGTGGGACTCTGTGGGACTCGATCTGGGTCTCCAGGATCAGGCCCCGGGCTAAAGGCGGTGCTAAACTGCTGAGCCACTTGGGCTGCCCAAGATTCAATTTATTTTTATTTATGTATTTATTTATTTTTAAAGATTTATTTATGATATATATATATATATACGTGTGTGTATATATATACATATATATATATATGTATATATATATATAGAAAGAGAGAGAGAGAGAGGCAGAGACAGAGGAGGGGGGAGAAGCAGGCTCCATGTGGGGAACCTGATGCGGAACTCGATCCTGGGACTCCAGGATCGCGCCTGGGCCAAAGGCAGCCGCCAAACCGCTGAGCCACCCAGGGATCCCCAAGATTCAATTTATTTGAGAGTAAACATAAGTAGGGAGGGAGAGGGGCAGATGGAGAGGGAAAGACAGACTCCCTGCTGAGTAGGGAGCCCTATGCAGGCTCTATCCCAGGATCCGGGAGATCGTGACCTGAGCTGAAGGCAAACACTTAACGACTGAGCCACATGGGGGCCCCTGGACTAAATCATGTTTAAAACTCTTTCTGGTTCTAACATACTGTGCACCATGTTTCTGGTTACTGCCAGGTCTTTGTTGGTGGTGCTGTCCTGTCTGCCTAGAATGCCTTTCCTTTCTCTCTGTGTGTTTCCAAATCCACCTGTACTTAAGGTTCTAGCCCAAGGCTGATGACTTGACTTCTAGAAGTATTCTGATCTACACTGATGTCTTCTTTCCTTGCCTTTGATGTTTTTTTTTCTGTGTTCATTTATAAATTTATCAACTTTTTCGGAAACACCTTTTGTGTGCCAGGCACTATGCTATGCTTGAGGATACCAAGATGGAGAAGGCGTGATAATTGCCTTCACGGAGTTCATGGACTAGCATGAGAAGAGAAAGACTGATAAAAAAACATGTCACAGGTGCTGTGCTAGGCAGTAGGTGTGGTAGGTAAATCAACGAGGAAGTGGCAATTCATGTCCTATCTCCTCTTCCCTGCTAGACTGGTAAACCCTTAGCAGCATGGCAGTAGAAATCCCTTGCTTCCTTAAAGTAGTAATCATAGCTTTGTTTTGTTGTGTTTTTTTTTTTCTCCCCCTCCTGTGGGTCTCTCCCTATAGACACTTGATATATGTTTCTTGTTTCCAGGGGTTTTCTTCTCTAGAGATTTTTGGCCAAAACCAAGATCTTATTGAGGGATTGAGGCATGTGTGACTGAAGTTTAATCTTGGATGTCTGACCATTTATCTTTGGACTATGTTTAAGGCATATAAAATGAATAATAGCATAGTGTAGTAGGAAAAAAGCATAGTAAACAATACACTTGGGTTCTAGACTAGGAATAGCAGATTTGTTTTACCTCAGACACAGCTGAATGATAATAGATGCTTAGAAGGCTGTGTTGAGGAAGATTCTGAGACCAGGGCTCAGCAGGTGGGTGTCAAAGGCAAAATAAGATACTTAGTGTTAGGTCCTGTGCCAACTGTTTAAGTACATTATCTAATTTAACATCAAAACCTTACTGTAGCTACTATTATGGTTATCCCCATCCTACAGATGCAGAAACTGAGGTATAGAGAATTTAAGTAACTTGTCCAGTGTTATACAGCTAGGTATGTGACAGAGCTAGTGTTCAAATCCAAGATGACTCCAGCACCTGTGCTCTTAACCACTCTGGGTGGTGTGAGTACTGTATACTTCTAATATTGTCCTACATTGGATATTTCTACTACTTAAGTATGTGACGTCATTTACAGAGATAATTTGGGGTCATGTATTTGTCTGTCTCCCATGAGATTAGGTTCTCCTTGAAAGCCCTGTCCATCCTTATATCCATGGTGCCTGGCAAAGAGTATGATTCAATAAATGCATGAAGATATGAATTCATAAAAGATTTCAACCTCTCTGTACCTCACTTCTCCATCTGTAAAATGACAGGTTTGGACTTAGATGATGTTTTAGAGATCTCTTGCAACTTTGCAAGTCCTGGATCCCAGTATTTTACCTGGCCTGTTTCCTATAGTTCCTATCAGGTATTCAGGTACTATTTTATTTCTATCAGGTAAATACTAGTGAATGACAGAGTGAGTGAAAGTATAATTATTGTGTTTTTGGTTTTGTTTCAAGATTATTTATAATAAATTAAGATTATTTATAGTGAGCATGTGTGTGAGCGTGAGCATACAAGCAGTAGGGGAACAGGGAGAAGCTGACTCCCTTCCCTGCTGAGCAGGGAGCCCAATGCAGGGCTTGATTCCAGGACCCCAGGATCATGGCCCATGTGAAAGGCAGATGCCAAACCTACTGAGCCATCCTGGCACCCCATATATAATTATTGTTAATAATCTATGCTAATAATATTAAGTTGAGAGAAGAAAAAAAATGGTAATAGGGAAGTTGTAGACAAAAAGGCCCACATTTAACCCTTGACTTTTTAATGCAGAGAGTCTCATACTTGGGCAGATACCCTGTCTGCAGACAGTGTATCCCATTTGGTTTCCCATTCACCTATCCCCAGCTCACTCTTGCTTTTTGCAAGTCACTTCTTGATTAGGCTTATATCTTAATAACTCATCTATTTTCAGAAGGAATTTAAATTGTCATCTGGTCAATAAAATGGGATAGGAGAGAGAGAGGAAAAGATGAAGAGGAATGTTCTAACTCCTTGAATGCAGAGACTGTTTTTCTCTTTACATTCCTCAGTGACTTACCTACCCACTGCTTGGCACATAGCAGACATCAATATATTTATTAAATAAATGATACGGGCACCTGGGTGACTCTTGATCTCAGTTCAGGTCTTATTCTCAGGGTTATGAGTTCAAGCCCTGTGTTGGGCTCCATGTTGGACTTGGGGCCTACTTAAAAAAAAAAAAAAAAAGATGTCATAATTAAGAATGTTTGTAGGTGTGGGTTATGTTCAGGAAAAGGTAAGTATTGACTTGATAGCAAAGGTTACCTGATGTGGGGATCCCACATCAGTGGTTTAGGGCCTGCCTTCAGCCCAGGGCTTGATCCTGGAGTTCCAGGATCGAGTCCTGCATCAGGCTCCCTGCATGGAGCCTGCTTCTCCCTCTGCCTGTGTCTCTGCCTCTCTCTCTCTCTCTGTCTTTCATGAATAAATAAATAAAATCTTAAAAAAAAAAAAGAAGGTTAACTGACGCTTAACCGTCTGTTCTGGAAATAACACAATAGCACCTGATAGCATTTGCTTACAAACTGCTTATGAAGCATTTCCATTTGTAATTAATGCCATATTGCTCCTTACCAGTGAGTCACAGACACAGAATCTGAGGACTTGCTCTCTGCCCCATAGTACCGGATATAGATTTCTGTCGGCACTTACCACATTGTATTGTTTTTCTCCCCCATTGGGCAATGAACTTCTGGAAGGGACAGCTATATTATTTTTCATCTCTATATTCCTAGCACCTAATCTCTCACAGTGGCTAGCATAGAGTAGATATTCAAATGTTTTCTGAGTTTGAATCTTAAATCTAGTCCATCATCCTTGTCGAATATCTTCAGCAAGTGATCAATCCCAGTCTATGTTTAAAACCCTCTAATAGTAGGGAGCTTTTCTCCTGGTTTTTTTTTTTTTTTTTTTTTTTTTTTTTTAAGATTTTATTTATTCATGAAAGACACAGAAAGAAAGAGAAGCAGAGACACAGGCAGAGGGAGGAGCAAGCTCCATGCAGAGAGCCCGACGCAGGACTCGGTTCCGGGACCCCAGGACCATGCCCTGGGCTGAAGACAGGCACCAAACTGCTGAGCCACCCACGGATCCCCTTTTCTCCTGTTTTCATCCTGTTCCCTCTTTGAATACCTCTGTTGCAGTATTCTTCAAATTGGGCTAGAATTTTTATTTCTGTAGCTTCAACTTTTTAGTACTTGTTCCTTTTCCCAGATCCTGCTTCTCTGCATCTTTGACTCATGGAAGCACATACAAGCACAGGCACTGCCAGAGAATGCCTCTGGGGTGTGTAGGTTCAATCTGGGGTGGGGGTGGGGCTATTTGTCCTGAAAGCCTACTCCATGAAAGCCAACCCAAGATAATCCATCTGGTGTCATTCCTTATCTCCACTTTATTTGTATTTTCCCTTCTTGGAGTAGTTTGTTATCTTTTTGCTCCTCAGAGGAAAATCTGTAGGTAAACATAAACTCATTAGTTCTCTCTAAAGTACAGCTTTCCCAAGGGGATGCTGAGTTATGGCCATGGGGCTTTTGTCCCTGAGCAACTAGGGAGAAACGGTGGGGAAAGAAGCAGGGAACTGGAGGCAGAGAGCATAAAGCATAAGCCTGCCAAGGTTTGTGTTCCCTCTGTTCTCCTTCCCCTTTTCCAATAGGATATTCTCAATAACTTAATGTGTCTGTTACTTAAGAGGACTCTAATGACATTTTACTCCTCATTGCCCATAGGCTTGAGCCTCAGCTTTTCTTGAATCTGTCAGCACCCGGCAGAAACAGTTTTTCTCCTTCTATTCTAATGATAACAATAGCTAACTTTTTTAGTGCATACTATGTACCAGGCACTATAGTAAGCATTTTACATGGCGTTAGCTCTTTTAATTCTTTTTAATGCTATTATGTTAATTTCTAGGTGAGAAAAACCAAGGCACAGCTAAGTAATTTTAATTTACTCAAGATTACATAGGTTGTAAGTGGAGGTAGGATTTGAACCTGGCTATAGGACTCTATGATCTCTATTACTGGTGTCTCCATAACATGGACTCACTATTTTTGAACTTCACTACATCTTTATTGAGTGTTTAATTATGCCAGATACTTTGTTTGGTCTCAGGAATTCATAAATGGATAATGAGACTATCTGCTCCAAAAGAGTTAATGGTCTAGTGGGAAAAGGAACCCATCAACTGATAATGACAGTATGTGTTATGAGTAGAGTTATACAAGGTGCCACAGGTACATGGATGGAGTGCCTCCATATATTTGGGAGAGTTAGGGAAGACTTCAGAGAGGATATGACATTGGGCTAATTCTTAAAGGAGAGGTAAAAGTTTACCATATGAATAGGAGGCCAGTTGACACCAAGGTGAGTAAAAATCATATATGTGAAGAGATGGAGGCAAAGAATCTCTAATCCTTTTTTTTTTTTAAACTGTTAGCCTTTCTTTTTTTTTTTTAATTTTTATTTATTTATGATAGTCACACAGAGAGAGAGAGAGAGAGAGAGAGGCAGAGACATAGGCGGAGGGAGAAGCAGGCTCCATGCACCGGGAGCCCGACGTGGGATTCGATCCCGGGTCTCCAGGATCACACCCTGGGCCAAAGGCAGGCGCTAAACCACTGCGCCACCCAGGGATCCCAGAATCTCTAATCCTTGAGCAACTATTCTTCACTACTAAAACATTTATTGATAACTGCTTGTTTTGTACAAGGCGCTGTGTTAGGCACTTGGGTTGAGAGAAAGGATGCTAGATCATGTTTGTAGCTTTCAAGGAGCTTACAGTTCTGTTAGAAAATAGGACATAGGAGCTTATAGTTCTGTTAGAAAATAGGACATAGGGCGTTTAGCACCGCCTTCAGCCCAGGGCCTGGTCCTGGAGACCCGGGATCAAGTCCCACGTTGAGCTCCCTGCATGGAGCCTGCTTCTCCCTCTGCCTGTGTCTCTGCCTCTTTCTCTCTCCTCTCTGTGTTTCTCATGAATAAATAAATAAAATCTTAGAAAAAAAAAAAAAAGAAAATAGGACATGTAGTTCAGTTACAAAGGTAGTGGCTATAATTATAAAATAAGAGGTCCTAATTACCTTAACAGTAGAAAAAGCAAAGTACTATTGGGGAAGTAAATCCCTTCTCATTGATAGAATTAGGGAAGACTTCATGGAGAGGGAGACTTCTGAGCTGGACCTTAATGGATGATTTAAATATCACTAGAGAGAGAACATTAGGAATAAAGCTCCCAAGTAAATGTGAAAAAGAAGGATGTATTTGGAGATCATCAAGTAAGGGAGGACTAAGTGCTAGATCTAGAAACATAGGTTGGGACCAACATGAGGTTGATTTTGAATGCCACGCTGAGGAGTTAAGATTTGTTTACTCATTGCTTCAGTCATCAGTTATTGAGTGCTTATATATGCTGCAGATACTGTGCAGGGAGCACAAAGATGAAAACCTGGCTCCTACTCTCAGGGGGCTAATAGTCATGTAGGGGAAGATAGACATGGAAACAAATAATTATGGTATAGTGTAAATGGGTGTCATACCGTGGTGACCCAAAGGAGGGACTGATTAACTAACTCTGCTTAGGGGAATCATTAAAGACTTAGCAGAGAAGGTTCTTAGTTCTTAAGAATTAAATTTGAGTCCAATAGATAAAGTCTATGAGATAGGAATAGTGGTCCAGCAAAATGAAAAGCTATACAAAGGCTTCCAGGCATTAAACAACATAGAATATTCTAGGAACTGAAATAATTTGTATATAACTGAAGTATAGGCTAAATGTAGGGGGATAGCAGTGATAAACGATCTGAACACGTTAGATCAATGTTAGATCATTCTAAGGAATGTTGAAGTCTGATAGAAATGTAGAAGTTATTTTTGGAGGGATCAGGTTGAGAAAAGAAGAAATTAGTTGGGAGTACTTGAGTAGCTAAAACATAATGAGGGTCTGAGCAAAAGCAAAGGCAGTGAAGGTGAGAAAAAGTGAGCAGCTATAAAAAATACTAGTGCTTCCACTTATTCTTTGTGCTTTCTGTACCTCTCCTTTAATCCACTCACATATTCATCAAGCGTTTATTAAATATGTAATCTGTATTGCTCGTTCAATCTTTCTTTCTTCAAATACTGTGCGTACAATAGACAGGCATTTTTCTTGGTCCCAGTAACTCTGCAATGAACAAAACAACCAAGGTCGTTGCTCTTGTGAAGTTTACTTTCTAATGGGTGCATGCAGAACAAAATAACTGCAAATGATGATAAGTCCTCTGAAGAAGGTAGGGTGATATGATGGAGAACAACTAGGAAAGGTTATGAAAAGCCTCTAAGGTGATATTTGAACCAACACCTGAATGAAGAAGACCTAGGAATTTGAAGATTTGGAAACAGACATGTGTCACATGGAGGGAGAAGTACAAATCAGTGGGAATGAGTTAGACACATCTGGGGACCAAAGTGAAAGCCAGTGTGTCTGAATCAAGGAAAATAGTACCAATGAGGTCAGGGAATTTTGGCAGAGCCAGATCTGTTAAGGTCTCATAGATGCCACTAAACCTGTTGAATTTTATTGAGTGTACAATGAATAGATTTTGGATGGTTTGAAAGATGAAAGTGAGGTGAGCTGGTGTGCATTTTTTTTTTAAGATTTATTTATTTATCTTAGACTACATGAGTGAACGCAGAGGAGGAGCAGAGAGGGAGAGGAAGAGAATCTCAAGCAGAGCCCAAGACTGGACTGGATCTCTAGACCCTGAGATCCTAACCTGAGACCAGTGCTTAACCAACTGAGCCACCTAGACTTCCCTGCTGGTTTGCGTTAAAAAATACCTTTCTGGCTGCTTTGAGAAGAATGAATTGTAGAAGGACATTCAAGGAGAACAGTTAGGAGACTTGCAGTAGTTCAGGTGAGAGATGATAGCATTGGAGGTAGGATAGCAGAGATGATGGGGAAAGTGGATGAATTTAGAATATGTTTTGAAGTAGAGCCTACAGAACTTGCTTGTGGATTGGATACTAGGTATAAGGGAGATACTCAAGCTTGACTTTCAGATTTTGGGGACTTTTGCTTTGACTTGACTAATCGGCGATACCATGCAAATAGAAGGGATCAGGGGAGAAGTTTTAGGGGGAGGGGAGAGGAAATATGAAAAATTGTTTGGCCATTCTATGTGACTTCATCTCCACTGTTTGTTCAAAGGAGAATTAGTATCTATTTCCAAAGCATGTGCTTTATTTCTAGTGCTAGGTGTGAAGTATGGAGGGGATGCTGAATGAGTAAGGCATTATCCTTGTCGTCAAAGCTGTAAAATGTTAAGTAACATCCATCTAACATTTATTGAACACATATGGTGTACCAGATTACAGGCCAGTTCTTTGGGCCTGTAATTTTTTTTTAAGATTTTATGTATTTATTTGAGAGAACACACATAAGAGCATGAGCAGAGAGGGGGCAAAGGGAGAGAGAATCCCAAGCAGACTTCGTGCAGACCCTGAGATCATGATCTTAGCCAAAATCGAGTAAGATGCTCAACTCTTCAACTGACTGAGCCAGTCAGGCACTCCCAGGCTAGTTCTTTGAAACACAAAAGTGAATAAGATTCAGATGATCCTCGGACCCACTTCACATCCAGTAAGATTGCTGAATGGGGGAAGATATTTGCAAATTATATATCTGATGAGGAACTTTCATTCAGAATATATAAAGAACTCTTACAGCTCAGCAAGAGAAAGATAAATAATCCAGTAAAGACTGGACAGATGATCTGAATTTGACTTTTTTTCCCAAGAAAATATACAAATGGCTAGTAAGCGCATGAAAAGATTTTAAACTTTATTAGCCATCAGAGAAATGCAAATCAAAACCACAGTGAGATACCACTTCATACCCACTATGATACTATAATAACAAAATAAGTGTTGCCAAGGAGGTGGAGAAAATGGAACCCTCATAGGCTGGTAGCGGAAATGTAAAGTGATGGAGCTGCTGTGGGAAATGATTTGGTGATTCCTCAAAAGGTTAAACATAGAGGTACCATATGACCCAGTAATTTCACTCCTAAGATAGATAACTTGAGAAATAAAAACATGTGTACACACAAAAGCTTATGCATAAATGTTCACAGCAATATTATTCATAATAGCCCCAAAGTAGAAACAACGCAAATGTCTATCAACTGATAAATGAATAAATAAAACATATAGCCACACAATGGAACATTACTTGGCAAGAAAAAAGAGTGACCTACTGATACATGTTAGAACATGGATGATCCTTGAAAAAACATAGTGTCTGAAAGAAGCCAGTCAAAAAAAACTGCAGTTTGTATTTCATGTATTTGAAAGGTCCATGAGACACCTGGGTGGCTCAGCAGTTAAGCATCTGCCTTCAGCTCAGGGTGTGATCCTGGAGTCCTGGGATCGAGGCCCACATTGGGCTCCCTGCATGGAGCCTGCTTCTCCTTTTACCTATGTCTCTGCCTCTCTCTCTGTGTGTCTCTTATGAATAAATAAATGAAATCTTAAAATAAAGAAAAAGAAAAAAAAAAGGTCCAGAAAAGACAAATCTGTAGAGATATAAAGTAGACTAGTAGTTGATCAGGTCTGAGGGTATGAATGGGGTGTTGGCAAATGAGAATGAGGTTTGTTTTTAAAGTGATGGAAATTATTTAAGATAAGATGATTGTACAACTCTGTAAATATGTGAACAATCATTCAGTGGTCCACCTAAAATAGATGCTGTGCCTCAAGAAAACTTTTTAAAAAAGATTCTTGACCTCAAGATGATTAGAATCTAGTTATGGAAATAGACTCAGAGACAAGTATAAAAACTAATAAATGTAACTTTGGAGATATGTGTAAATTGCAAATTTCTGCAGAAGAGAGAGGAATCACTCCACCTGAGGAGATCTACCAGAGCCTAAGCATCTTGAGAGTGAGAGCTGTTATTTATCATTGTATCCCCAGTCTAGAACTTACCATATGTTTGTTCATCTAACAGTTGTTGAATAGATGTGTGAATGAGTAACAGTGGAGAATGTCTGTCTCATAAAGGAGGTGATAGAAATGAACTAGGTGATGAAGGGGAGGAAAGAATTCTAGGGAGAGAAGATGGCACGGGACAAAGCACTAAGCGATAAAAGGAAGGGCATGTTAGAATGATAGGTGGTTCTCTGTGGCTGGAGTGTAGGCCATTTGGTGGAGAGTAGTGAGGTAAGTATCTGGTTGAACCAGATTATGAAGTACCTTGTGTATCATACAAAGAAGTTTGGGCTTTAACCCAAAGGCAATAGAAAGTTATCAAAGTCTAAGTAGAGGGGGATCCCTATGTGGCTCAGCGGTTTAGCACTTGCCTTCGGCCCAGAGCATGATCCTGGAGTCCTGGGATCAAGTCCCACATCGGGCTCCCTGCATGGAGCCTGCTTCTCCCTCTGCCTGTGTCTCTGCCTCTCTCTCTCTTTCTCTCTCTCTCTCTCTCTGTGTCTCTCATGAATGAATGAAAAAATAAAATAAAATAAAATAAAATAAAATAAAAAGTATTATGAATGGCAGATTTGAATACTAAAAAAAATTCATTATTTAAAAAAGAAAAAACAAAGTCTAAGTAGAGGGTGATGAGGTCAATTTTGTGTCTGATAAAGAGAACTGTGGCTGCTGTCATATATGAATCTGTTCTGGCAAGATTAGATTCAGGGAGATCACCTGGGATGTCACTGCAGTACTCTAGTAAGAGAGAGCAAGGGATAAAGTCTGAACTAAAGAGGTGTGGCAATGAAAAATTCAAGGAAGATTCCATAGGTGGGTAGATGCGATTAGCAGATGAATAGTCCAAACTCTAAAGGAGTTCATACAAAGGATCGTTTTTTGCTCTGAAAGGGTTTCTGTAAGAGGTGGCACCTGGATTGGATCTTATTGGTAAAAAGGTATAGAGTGCATGGGAGGCTGGAGTGCACGTAGGAGAAAGTAAGAGAGGGCCAGGTGGGGAAGAAGCTAGTCTGAAAAGTAGGAATTTGATGGGAAAGGACTTGAAGAATCAAAGAATGTTAGGCGCCCCCAAATTTGATAATTGTTGAGTGGGGAAAAGGTCATTAAATTATTCCTTCTACTTTTATATATATTTGAAACTTTTCATTAAAATGCTTCCCAACTCAGCTGACCTAGAGAATAAGCTGGCCTGGAGGACGGGTTGGCCTTGCCAACTCAGCTGGCCTGGCTTTCTGATGATGGTAGGAGAGGTGGTGTGATGGACAGGCAGCAGCCATAGCAGTTGTTACCACTAGCATCTACTTTCACTTTCCTGCTCAAAGTGTGCTGTCTATATCAGGTCTCCTTACAGTTTGGCCAAGCAGATCCAACGTCTGCGTGATTCCCAGCTGATTCATGAAGTCTTTTTTTAAAAGCGAGGTGGTTGCACTTTGATTTATTGGCCTTGAAATCTTGGCAAGGCTACGGAGTTGAAGAAGCATGTGAATGAGAGGAGAATGGAGAGCTACAAATATGGAGAGCCTGTGAACCTTTGTACTTGTTATCCTAATCACCCAGTGGACCAGAGCATCTGTCCCCACAGGATAGAAGAGGCAGCCAGCCTGGTGTGCTGTATTCCTACCAGGTCCAGGAACTAGCTAATCTCTTTCTTTGGGCTTACATAGTATTTTGTTTTAATGTCATACTATTTTATGTTTAATAGTTTGTTGTGTCCTGTTTCCTCCCCTTCCCTGCCCCCTACCAACGTGAATACCTCACCACAAAGGTTGGGTTTATTCATCTCTAATTTTTGTGAAAGAATGAAGTCTCTAGCTGCATGGTTGATCAGTCCCTGATTTGGAAGGATCAGTTGGGACCTCTGAAATTCCAGTTTGCCTGGTAGATGGGGTTCAGGAGTTTAGGGTCCTTTGTAGTTAGCAGGTACTTGAAGCTAGTACAAGAGGCCATCCCCTGACTGATTAATATTCCTGATGCATGCCTGTGGTAGTCACTTGGTGAAGTTTCATTGATTTAATTTGGTAGCATCCTGTTAAATCACACCTTACCATATTGAAGGCATTTTGTTTTTAATTCTATGGTAACTAAGGAAACTGGCAGTTTGGAAAGCCATGGTATTACAGTTGACTCCAAAGCTTTGGAGTTAGACAGATTTGGTGTGAATTATTACAGTATTTTAGCTTTAAAGGACATTGAAAATTACTTAAGCCACCCCCTCATTTTATATATGGGGAAATTGAGGCATAGAGGAAATTCCCTGTTCATTGATATATAACAATTAAATAGCTATGCTAGATTACTAGGACCTCAACTGCTCTTTTCTTCACTGAGAAAGATAATCTTTGCCCTAAAGCCATTTTTGGGGGTGAAAAGTGGGAATGAGATAAAACCCAAGGAAACAAGACATACCTTATGGGGTATGTTCTACTGGCTATCTCACCCAGCATGTTCTCCTGTTGTTGGAAATCTTTTGGGGAAATGAGTGTCTACAGTGTAGCAACAAAATAATCTGCCTTTTCTTTATTCTTTTTATTTTTTTAAGATTTTATTTATTCGTGAGAAACACGGGGAGAGAGAGAGAGGGGCAGAGACACAGGCAGAGGGAGAAGCAGGCTCCATGCAGGGAGCCCGACGTGGGACTCGATCCCGGGTCTCCGGGATCAGACCCTGGGCTGAAGGCGGCACTCAACCGCTGAGCCACCCGGGCTGCCCAATCTGCCTTTTTCTTTTCTTTTCTTACGTGTTTTATTTTCCTTCGTAACACTACCAGAATTTATTTCATATATAAATATATGTTTGTTTACATGTTTATTATCCGTTTTCTTATTAGAAGGTAAATTTTATAAGGGAATAGACTTTGTTTTATGCTTGTCTTGTGACTGAATGAGTGAACAAACAAATACTAATTGGCTACTTTCAAGATGCCAGGTATATGCTTCTCATGCCTTTGGTGTTTGCAGGTCAGTGACATGTCTGTTTATTACTTTGGGTGTGATCATTAATGTATCTAAACCTTTCTAGAACACAGAATACACATTATTGTCAAGTGATTTTTCCAATGACATTATAGTGCTCATATGAATAGAGTGAGGCTACCTTTTTTTTTTTTTTTAATATTTATTTATTCATGAGCGACAGAGAGGGAGAGAGAGAGACAGAGACACAGACCGAGGAAGAAGCAGGCTCCACGCAGGGAGCCTGATGTGGGACTCGATCCTGGGTCTCTAGGATCACGCCCTGGGCAGAAGGCAGCGCTAAACCACCGAGCCACCCGAGGCTACCTTTTATGGTGGATTTAGGCTGTGAGATTTAGTGTGAACTTAAACCTCATGCTGTTTGGTCAAATAGGCCCAGGAGAGATAGAATCTTAGAAGCTGTAGAGCAAAGTGACTTGGCATCTGGGGAGAGAACACTTGGTTCATAGCTGTGGGGAGACAGCAGGACCCAGAGCTGACTTATCCATTAGACACAGTGCCCAGGGACCCACAAAAATGTCTTAATTTCCTTTAAGAAGAAAAATGTGAATATAGTCTAGCTTGGATTATACATCTTTATAGCAATATAGTCATAAAATATATTTTTGTGTGTCATCCTTGCAGAAGGGCCATGCTGATCTTCTCTGTATGATTCCAATTTTAGTGTATGTGCTGCCCAACTGAGCACTGTATTTAAAAATATATATGTATGTATTTTTTTTTTTAATGGAGTAAGGGGCCCACAAAGGCAGAAGTACCTGGGCCCCATGAAAATCATAATGTGACTCTAGGAGGATTTTGTGACTAGCCATTGATTTGGTCGTTTAAGGCCCTAAGCCCTGTCTTTGATTTTACCCATAAGTTCTGTGACCCTTTTGCCATCACTCTTTGCAACTGTGATTTTGAATGAGTCATTTCTCTCCTTCATATATCATCTGTGCCTTCTGTAAAGTAGAAACAATTGTGCTCCGGGCTGAGTAAATTCATACTTTTAAAACAGTCTAATCTTTTTTTTTTTAAGATTTTGTTTATTTATTCATGAGAGACCCAGAGAGACAGGCGGAGACATAGGGAGAAGCAGGCTTCCTGTGGGGAGCCTGATGCAGGACTTGACCCCAGGACCCAGGGATTGTGACCCGAGCCAAAGGCAGATGCTCAACCACTGAGTCACCCAGATGACCCAATACAGCTTAATTATTTTATTTTTTATTTTTCTCCTCAAGAGCAAGAAAAAAACTTTCGTTCATCTGTGCATCCCCATGCCTAGCCCTGGACCTGCACATTTAGAACAACAGTACCTTTTTTTTTTTTTTAGAACAACAGTACCTTAAGTGAGAATTGAGTAAATGTATAAATATATCAAACATCATAGATAGTTTTGAGGCCTAATTTATATGTTTGCTTTATGTTTATGTGCTTATATTTATAGTACAGATACAAAAATCTTCCATGCCAAAAAACTACACCTAGACATATCATTTTTCAAACTGTAGAAAATCAAAGATAGAAAATCCTGAAAGAAGCCGGAGGAAAAATCACTGTACCTACAGAGGAGCAAGGATAAGAATTAAATCCAACTTTTCCTCAGAAACAATGCAAGTAAGAAGAAGTAGAATGAAATGTTTAAAGTGTTGAGAAAAGGGGCACCCAGGTGGCTCAGTTGGTTAAGCATCCAACTCTTGACTCTGGCTCAGGTCATGATCTCAGGCTTGTGAGATCGAGCCCCGAGTTGGGCTGAGGGCTAGGTGTGGTGCTTGCTTAAGATTCTCTCTTCTCCCTCTGCCCATCCCCTCTCCACCCTCCCCCTCCCTCATATATTTTCTTAAAAGAAATGTTACTTAGAAGGAAAATGATAGAAGTCAGAAACTCAGACCTACATAAGGGAAGGAAATACCAGAAAAGGAATATGTGAATATAGAATAGAACATTTAGTTGTTCTTTTTTTATGAATGATTATGAATTTTATATTTTTAATTTCAGTGTTTCTGTGTTCATTACTAATACATAGAAATATATATTTGGAGTGTGTTTATATTGTATTCTACCATGTTACTGAATTCTTATTCTCAGATTTTTTTCTTTTTATAGATTCTTTGGGATTTTTTTTTTTTTTTTTGGAAGGTTAAACTTTTATTCAGCAAGGCTCAAACAATTGTATGCTAATTTCCACAGCTAGGTTGCACCAAAAATGACTTGAAAATTCCCTTTTGGTATCCCTGAAGAACTGGATTCCTGTTATATAGGCCTTGTTCTTTCTTTAGACCTTGTTCTTTCTTTAGACCTGCAAAAATATATGTACAATTGACTTCAACAAGTGATTTATTCCCCTTTCCCATATTTAGAAATCCCTTACGATCCCTCAGACAGTTCCTTCTGGAGCAAGATTCCTTGGGATTTTCTATGTAGAACATCATTCATCTGCAAATAGGGGCAGTTTTAATTCTCTCCAATTTGTGTGCCTTTTATCTCCCCTTATTGCCTTATTATGCTGGCTAAAAACTTCAGTATTATATTGAATAGTAGTGGTGAGGGTGGACATACTGACATTGTTTCTGATTTTAAAGGGAAAGCATTTAGTTTTTTAGTATCGAATATAATTTTAGGGCAGCCCCGGTGGCTCAGTGGTTTAATGCCACCTTCAGCCCAGGGCATGATCTTGGGGACCCGGGATCGGATCCCATGTCGGGCTCCCTGCATGGAGCCTGCTTCTCCCTCTGCCTGTGTCTCTGTCTCTCTCACTCTCTGTGTCTCTCATGAATAAATAATAAAATCTATAAAAAATATTTTAAAAAGAATATAATTTTAAGCTATAGGATTTTTGTAGATGTTCTTTTTAAACTTTTAATTGATCTAACAGTAGTTTTTCAAAATAATAATACCAACACTGTATTTGATTATGTATGCATTTATGTGTCTATGTATAGTGTGTGTATGTAGATATGCTTATGAAAAAGTGAAATAAATGGCAGCAATGAAACAAAGGATGAGAGGGAGGAACTAGGATTATTTTGTTATAAGGTACTCATATTGCCCATGAAGTGGTATAGTATTATTTGAAAATGGACTTAATTAGTTGTTTATGTATACTGCAAACCCTAGGGCAACCACTGAAATAAAAACAGAAGTAAAAGTGATAAGCTAAGAAATGGGAGAAAATATAATTATATAAAATTCTGCATTAAAATCACAAAATCTTGGGAATGCCTGCGTGCTTCCAACTCTTGATTTTAGCTCAGATCTTCATCTCAGTTGTGAGTTCAAGCCCCATGTTGGGTTCCACCCAGGGCATGGAGCCTACTTAAAAATCATAAAAGCTTGGAAGACAAAAACAGGAGCCAAGAATAAGGACAACAAACAAAATATTAACAAATATAGTAGATATTAATCCAACTATATCAGTAGTTACTTTGAACATCAGTGATCCAAATGCACCAATTAAAGATTGTCAGAGTGAATAAAAAACAAGATCCACTATATATTGCCTATAAGAACCCCATTTTAAGCAAAAGGACACATATAAATTAGAAGTAAATGAATGGAGAAAGATATACCATACTATATTAATCAAAAGAAAGCAAGACTAGCTGTATTTCAGAAAGAGCAGACTTCAAAATTTATTTATTTTAGAGGGAGCATGTGAGGTCGGGGAGGGGGCAGAGGGAGAGGGAGAAAAGCTCAAGCAGACTCCCCACTGAGTGTGCAGCCTGGTGGAGGGCTGGATCTCATGACCCTGAGATCATTACCCAAACCAAAATGAAGAGTCAAGTGCTTAACCAACTGAGCCATCCAGGTGTCCCAACAGAGCACATTTCAGAGAAGGAAAGTTAATTAGGGATCAAGAGGGGCATATGTAGTGATGAAAGAGTCAATCCTTCAAGAAGACATAGCAATCCTTACTATGTATGTGCCTAACAAAAGGTATCAAAATATGTAAGGCAAAAACTGATAGAATTGAAAGGAGAAATAGAAAAATCACAAATATTCTAGTTGGAGAGTTTAACATTCCTGTGTCAGAAGCAAACAGATTCAGGAGGCAGAAAGTAAATACGTAGCTGTATTCAGTAACACCATCAACCAAGTGGATATAATGGACATTTGTATGCTGCTTTATCTGACAACAGCAAAATAGAGACATTCTTCTCAAGTTTATATGGAACATTCACCAAGATAGATGACCAAGTGGGCCATAGAACACAATTTAACAAATTTAAAAGAATAGGAATCATACATTGTCTCCTGTCAGAGCATAATGGAATTCAGGTAGAAATCAATAACAAAGACAAAAAATCCGCAAATACTTAAAGACCAAACAAAATACTTTTCAATAACACATGGATCAAAGAAGAAATCTCAAGAGAAATTTAAATATATTTGAGCTAAATGAAGATGAAAACACAGCTTACCAAAATTTGTGGGATACAGCAAAAGCCACGCTTAGAAGACAGGACAATCATTTGGGTT
Organism: Canis lupus baileyi; assembly: GCF_048164855.1. Lineage (NCBI taxonomy): Eukaryota > Metazoa > Chordata > Mammalia > Carnivora > Canidae > Canis > Canis lupus. Next base: position 25,582,699 of record NC_132860.1, read on the forward strand.
GGGGCCCATGCCTGCCAAATTAGACTGTTCCTGGGGCAGCTTTGGCTCGTTGAGGCAACAGACCTCTACTAGCCCCAGTGACAGTGGCTGTGTTTCATGATGAGGTGGAGATCAAGGACTTGCAATATGACAAAGTCTTGGAGACATTTCTACCCCTGCCCATGTGGGTATAACTTGTGCATTACCAAAGAAGATTTGGAGCGTGGGAAACACATGACAATGTGTCCTAGTTGCTTTCTCATTATAAAAGTGATTTATGACAAGGATCAGTTTATGTGTGGATAAACAGTCCCAGCCCCTTCCACTCACAAAGAATTAGTTAAATACTGGAGATTTTAGGATCCAAATCCTGAACATTTGGGAATGAGCCAAGCAGGAAAAATCAAATGCAAGTTACTGGTTTCTTCAAGAGAACAACCATTCTGTAGTTGGCTCTTCCATTAGAGTGTGGATCCTTGCCATTGGGTGCTGAGTTCATCTCCAATTAAAGAAGCAAGTCCACTACTTGAAAAAATAAAAACATTAAAAAAAGTAAAATCAATCACTTAAGGATCCACCTTTGGAAACTAGAAAAAGAACACATTAAAACCAAAGTAAGGGATCCCTGGGTGGCGCAGTGGTTTGGCGCCTGCCTTTGGCCCAGGGCGCGATCCTGGAGACCCGGGATCGAATCCCACGTCGGGCTCCCGGTGCATGGAGCCTGCTTCTCCCTCTGCCTGTGTCTCTGCGCCTCTCTCTCTCTGTGACTATCATAAATAAATAAAAGTTAAAAAAAAAATTAAAAAAATAAATAAATAAAACCAAAGTAAGCAGGAGAAAAGAAATAATGAAAAACAGAGCAGAAATCAATGAATTAAAAAAAAGAGAAAATAAAAATCTAATCCTTTGAAAGATTGATAGGGGCACTTGGGTGGCTCAGTGGTTGAGCATCTACCTTTGGCTCAGGTCATGATCCTGGGGTTGTAGGATTGAATCCTGCATCAGGCTCCCTGTCGGGAGCCTGCTTCTCCCTCTGCCTATGTCTCTGCCTCTCTCTGTGTGTCTCTCATAAATAAAATCTTAAAAAAAAAAATTGATAAAGCTAGTAGATTGGCAGCCAGGCTAACTAAAAAAAAGAGGACACAAATTACTAATAAGTGAAAGAAGGGACTTGTTGAGAAAAATACAAATTAGTGTCTTTCATGAACATCAATGTAAAAATCATCAGTAAGATATTAACAAATTGAATCTGACAGTGTATAAAAAGCATCATACACCATGACCAAGTGGGATTTATCCCAGGTGTGCAAGTTGGTCCAACATTTGAAAATCAGTTAATGTAATCCATCACATCAACAGGTTAAAGAAGAAAAATTACATAAATGTATGAATAGAAATAGGAAAACCTTTTTTTTTTTTTTTTTTTTTATGATAGGCACACAGTGAGAGAGAGAGAGAGAGAGGCAGAGACACAGGCAGAGGGAGAAGCAGGCTCCATACACCGGGAGCCCGACGTGGGACTCGATCCCGGGTCTCCAGGATCACGCCCTGGGCCAAAGGCAGGCGCTAAACCGCTGCGCCACCCAGGGATCCCTTGATAAAATCCCATACTATTTAAAATAAAAATTCTCAGAAAACTAGGAATAGAGAGGAACTTCCTCAACTTGATAAAGAATACAAAAAAAGTTACAGCTAACATCATACTTGATGGTGAGAAGATTGAAGCTTTCCCATAAGCTTAGGAACAAAGTAATGATGTCCCCTCTCCATGCTTTTCAAAATCATTAGTCCTAACTAATGTAATAAGAAAAGAGAATAAAATCTATACAGATTTGGAAGGAAGAAATAACATCTTTATTCACAGATGACATAATTGTCTGTGTAGAAAATCCAAAAGAATAAAAAAAAAAAAAAAAAACCCTCCTGGAACTAACTATTTGATTATAGCAGGGTTTCAGGATAATATAAATCTAGCAAGGTTAATAAAAAAAAAAAAAGCCGGTTGCATTCCTATGTTTCAGCAATGAACAAGTGTAATTTGAAATTAAAAACACAGTACAATTTAGCTCTATAGATACTAACAACTCTAGCAAAATGTTTATCAGACCTATGTGAGGAAAACTGTAAAGCTCTGATCAAAATATTAAAGAAGAACTAGGATACCTGTGTGGCTCAGTCAGTTAAGCATGACACTCTTGGCTTTGGCTCAAGTCATGATCTCAGGGTTGTAAGATTGAGCCCCACACTGGGCTCTGTACTCAGACTGGAGTCGGCTTGGGATTCTCTCTCTCTCCCTTTCCCTGCCTCTCTGCCTGCTCTTGCTTGTTTGCTCTCTTTCAAATAAATGAATTAAGCATTTAAAAAATAAAGAAGAACTAAAGAAATGGAGTGATATTCTATGTTCAGGTATAGGAAGACTCAATGTTATCAAGATATCTGTTCTTCCCAACTTGATTTATGCCAACTTGACAATGCCTGTCAGAATCCCAGCAAGTTCTCTTGTGGATATTGACAAACTGATTCTAAACTTTATATGGAGAGGCCCATATAAAGAGACCCAGAATAGCGAATACAGTATTGAAGGAGAAGAAAACTAAACATTCTATTATAATGCAATCCAGTAATTGTGCTCCATAGTGTTTCCCCGTAAGAGTTAAAAATCTGTGTCCATCCAGAGACCTGCACACAGATGTTTATAGCAGCTTTATTCATAGTTGCCAAATATTGGAAGCAAGCAAGATGTCCTTCAGTAGGTGAGTGGATAAATAAACTGGTACATCCAGATGGTGGAATATCTTTGTGAATATTATTCACTAAGAAGAAATGAACAATCAAACCATGAAAAGAGACAGGATTTTTAGGACTGTGAAACTATTCTGTATGATAATTGAGTGTTGCATACATCTCTTTATACATTATACATTTGCCCAAACCAGTAGAATATATAACAGTAATGAGCTTTAAGGTAAACTATGAACTTTGGGTAAAATTATGTGTCAGTGTAGGTTCATCAGTTGGAACAAATGTACTACTCTGGTGGGGGGATATTGTTAATGGGGGAGGCTCTGCATATTTGGGTGCAGGGGACATATGGGCAATCTCTATTTTCCATTCAGTTTTGCTATGAGCTTAAAATTGATCTCAATAGTCTACTTTTTAGAAGTGGACAAAGGATCTGAATAAACTTTTTCTCCAGACTCCTCTGGAGTCATATATAAATGACCAATAAACATAAAGAAAGGTGCTCAGGTCATATATAAATGACCAATAAACATAAAGAAAGGTGCTCAGCATCATTATCCTTCAGAGAAATGTAAAATTGGAAATACATTGTGATACTATTTCCCACTAACTAGAATGCTTTTATCCAGAAGAGAATAACAAATGTTGAGGATGTGGAGATATTGGAACTTTCATACAATGCTGATGGAAATGTAAAATGGTGCATCTGCTATGGAAAACAATTTGGCAGTTTCTCAAAAGGTTAAGCATAGAATTACTATATGACCCAATGATTTTACTCCTAGATATATATGCTCAAGAGAAGTGAAAACATGTCTACACAAAGACTTGTAGATGAATGTTCATAGTAACATTATTTGTAATAGCCAGAAAATATAAACAACCCAAATATCCAGTAACTGAAGAGTGGATAGATAAATGTGGTATGTCCATACAGTGCAGTATTGTTTGGCAACAAAAAAGGGAATATGTGCTATAACCTGATGATCATTGAAAACAGTAAGCCAAGTGAAAGAAGCCAATCACAGAAGACCACCTATTGTATGATCCTATTTATATGAAACATCTAGAATAGGCAATTTATAGATAAAGTCAGAAAGTCAATTAGTGGTTCCTTGGGCTAGGGAAGGACGGAGAGGGAGTGCTAACTGGTATGTGGTTTCTTTTTGGGGTGGTAAAATGTTCTAAACTGAAAAGTGGTGATGGCAGCACTACTCCATATACTAAGAATCACTGAGTAATACACTGAATGGGTGAATTTTATGGTATGTGAATTAGATCTCAGTAAAGCTGTTAATAAAATAATCAGGTGCATAGAAGTATATGACAAGGACAAGTTGTCAGTGTGAGTGCTGGGGTGCAGTAGCAGTGCTTCTCAAACTTTATATGAATTACCTGCTTGTCTTATTTAGTGTGGCTTCTGATTTAGAAAGTCTGGAATAGAGTAACATTCTCTTGTTCTAAATAAGCTCTCAGGGTACTGATGATGCTGGGCTGTGGCCCATGCTTAGCAAGGTGGTAAAGGATGTTTGTTTCTTCAGTAAATGGGGTCAGTCTAAAGAGCCTTTGAGGTTTTAGATTTTGTAGGAAGGCATAATGTGGTTTGGTGGAAGAGAGGGGCTTAATGGACAAGGTAACCAACCTGTGTAAAGACGTAGAGACCACAGGGACGCCTGGGTGGTTCAGTGGTTGAGCGTCTGACTTTGGCTCAGGTCATGATCTCGGAGTTCTGGGATCGAGTCTCACATCAGGCTTCCCTTGAGGAACCTGCTTCTCCCTCTGCCTGTGTCTCTCATGAATAAATAAATACAATCTTAAAAAAAAAAAAGACTTAGAGACCACAGAGTGTCTGATATTTGTGGGGGACAAGAGGCCTGTTTGTGGCATTATAAGGGTGAGTCCCTGAGTCTTGCACCTGAGCATTTTGTTTTTTTAATGACGTTTTCTCTTATTCTCTGCCTGATATGTTTGGTTTAACTTCTTTCAAATCTGGATTTAGGTAGATTGGCACTACTAGGGGCCTTGTGAGCTTCTATGAGGGGAGTGATTGGTTGGCAAGAAAACATTCTATGTGTGGGTCTTGGGAGTGGAATGTGGGCCCATCAATCAGTAACTGTGCCCAGAGAGCCTCCCTAATTAGCTGCCTGAGCTCTGGACAAGGCACAATCAGACTGACTTACTACTTGGGCCCAGATGAATAAACTCATTAATGAGGGAGCAAATAAAGATGTATTTCCAGATGGTACAGGTTAATTATAGCTATAGTTGACAGCTTTCCTTGTTTTTTTCCACTTGCGCTGAGAGACCAGTATGGATGTTAAATAATCATTTGGTTCGGTGGCAAATATTAAAGCCAAATCATGTCTCTACTCCTTGCATCCGTAGTACTCCATGAAGTTCTAAACAGTCTTCTAAGCCCAGGTCTAGTTTCAGCCTTAGTATTTGCCCTACTGAGGTGTTTTCCCTGAGGCTCCAAAAGCAGCCCTGTACTACGTTTCATCAACATTTGGTTCCCCAGCCTTTCCTGGTACTTTATAAAGTGTTTCCACTCTCAAGAAGAAAAGGCAATGAAATCACTTGGTCACCTTGAATCTTCTTACTGTCAGAACTCCACAGTGAAGTCAGAAGTCTTATTCTCTGTTTTCTAGACAGAGAGACTAAGGTATGTATAGATAGTAGCACGCTTGACCACACTCTCATGAAGAAGCATTCCGTGGCTGGCTCAGTTCTTTGGATCTTAGTTTTCCCTTCAGAGGAGGGATGGAAATGTAAAATGGTGCTTGTCTTGCTTCTTTGAAGATGTAGTTGTGTTGTTTCTTTTTGTTCTGACATGTAGTTTTTAAATGTGGTTTTCTGGGTGCCTCCTGCTGTCAAATGAATACTTCTTTCCCAGATGCTTGTTAAGTGTTTTTCAAGTGTTTGTGTACACTCCCATTTAAGCATCTCCATCTCCAGGTGGGGTGCTGATTTGTCATCCTACTTATTGTATTGGAGAGAATTCTGTTCAATTCCTGTAGTACTCACTGAGTGCTTAGTCTAAGTTCAGCTCTGTTCTATTTTCCTTGAAAGATACAACACAGTGTATTCTCCTTGGCTCTGTGGGATCTTCCAGGTTTATGGGTTGGGAGTAAGATAGACAGAAGCAGGCCAGGACTAGGGTGAAGCAAACAAGGCACTTTCAAGGTCATGTATATGGAGAATCAGTACCTGACAATGAGTGCCACCTTAAATTTTGAGCCTTAGGTCCCTTGCTTATCTCCACCTTAATCTTTAATCCTGGTCCTGGCCTTAAGAAGCAGTTACATTGGGGCACCTGGGTGGCTCAGTCAGTTAGGTGTCTAACTCTTGGTTTTGGCTCAAGTCATGATCTCTGGGTCCTGGAATCAGGCCCCACATTGTGCTCTCTGCTCAGCAGGGAGTATGCTTATCCCTCCCTCCCTTCCTCCCTCCCCCTTGCCCTACCTGTGCAAGCATGCACGCTCTCTCTCAAATAAATAAATCTTTAAAAGAAAGAAAGAAATGTGGTCCTTAATTGTCTGCTTAGATACTGCCCAGATGGGCATTTTCATTCCTTTTTTTTTTTTTTTTAAGATTTTATTTATTCATGAGAGACACAAAGAGAGAGGTAGAGACATAGGCAGAGGGAGAAGCAGGCTCCTCGCAGGGAGCCTGATATGGGACTGCAGCCTGATGTGGGACTCAATCCGGGGACCAGTATCACGCCCTGAGCAGAAGGCAGACACTCCACTGCTGAGCCACCCAGGTGTTCCAGCGTTTTCATTTCTTATATCCACTTGTCCTGAGATATTCTGGGACTTCTGTCATTCTAGGAAGATGAAGGCCTGAGTTTGGACACATGAATACATTCTATGAGGCATTGTGTAAAGTAGGAAAAGGGAGGAGGTGGTTGACTTCATTATCCTGATTGGCTGGGTGAAGGCTTGAGATACCCCCCCTCCCTTTTTTTTTTTTTTTTTTTTCCATGAGAGACACATATAGGCAGAAGGAGAAGCAGGCTCCCTACAAGGAGACTGTTGTGGGACTCATTCCCAGGACTCTGGGATCATGACCTGAGCCAAAGGCAGATGTTCAACCACTGAGCCACCCAGGTGCCCCTCCCCCCCTTTTAATTAACTTGGCTGGGACATATAAAAATCAAAAAGTCCTCCTTAAATAGTGATGGGAGTACACAGTATACACACATAAAGGGTGCTTGGTAAATATGTGCTGATTTGACTCAGTAGGAGAGTTCTGCCCATTTTACTTCAAACATTCTGTGTAAAGTACTTTTCTGAACTTATCATAGGAACATTGGGAAATTGGGCCTTGAACATCATAAGTACTAAAGGAATATTTGTTAGTTGATTCGTTTGACTGAGGCCTTGTCTCTTTTCTCTACATCAAGAAACATTTTCAGCTCAGGTCAATGTGATGTTTTTGACTTATGTACTGACACTTGGTTATGCTTTTGTATGGCTATAAGGAAGTAGAAGACTTGAGTCCTGAACTCAAAGAGTTTAGTATAGAGCAGTTTAGTACAGAGTAGTTTTCAATTGGAGGCAATTTTCATCCCACAGGGGAGATTTTACAATGTCTGTAGACTTTGTTGCTTCTGTGGAGATAGATGCTTTTGGCATCTAGTGGGTAGAGGCCAGGGATGCTGCTAAAATATCCTACAATGTACAGAGAGCTCCTCATCCCAGCAAAAAATTATCCAGCCCCAAATATCCCTAGTGCCAAGATTGAGCAGCCCTGCTCTAAAGGACAAGACTAACAGAACCAGAACTTTGAAATTGGAAGATCATACTGCTAGTAGCAGAGCAGGGACTAAAACTTAGTTTTCCCTAGCCTAATGTTCTGCCTGTTGCCAGGGGGCCATTTAGAGTCAAAGACATATGATAGAATATTTTATCTAGCTTCATCTCCCACTAATCCTAATTCATACTTTTTGCTCTAGCCATACTCACTTATTCGTATGTGGTACAACTTTATTCCTTTAATGTTAGTCCCTTTGCATGGAACACATTTCTCTCATTTCTTCATCTGGATAATATTTCACATCTCCTCCAGGAAGTCTTTGCCAGTCTATAACACTGCAAATTGGATCAGAAGCCACTTCTTTATTTTTCCATAGCTAGTCCTCAGTATATAACAAAGACATTTTATGTATGTATGTGTGATTTCCCAACTAGGCTGTGAACATCTTAGGAGTTAGGTTTACTCTCCTGTCCTTATTGCTTAGCACAGATATGCAATATACTGTCAGTCATAGACTTGAGACTAAGTGGTTAGAGAACAGAGAGATCGGTAGGAAGTAGAGTATCGGGGAAGGCTTCAATAAAGATTGTGACAGTTGAAGATTCTCTTTTTTTTTTTTTGAAGATTCTCATAATTCCTTGAAGATAATGATGAATATATGAGCACCTTCTGTTGGGCAGGCACAGTTCTAAGACATTGATCGATTTTTTTGGTGTTTTTTTTTCTACAGGTTGATATGTCAGACCTCTCCCCAGAGGAGCAATGGAGGTAAGTATGACAGTGTGGGCACCTCAGGCTGGGAGCTGTAAATTAATCCTTCTAAAAGAGTTGTATATCTACCCTTTTGCTTCCTTGTCTGTGGGGAGGCAGTGACTCTTGACCAGTAGGAGAGGTCATTTGGGATCTTTTCCAGTACTTGGGTCACTCCTGGGTGGCTCCTTCAGTTCTGGGGAGTAAGTAGGTAATTGCACCAAACTATTTATCTGAATTTGAATACTACTAGTTCTGCCATTTCCTATTTATGCTATCTTGGGCAAGTTACTTGATTGCTTACTACCTTAGTTTCCCCAGTTTGCACAATGAAGGTTACAGTAGTACCTACACCTTATAGAGTTGTGAGGATTAATATACGTGAAATTCTTGGAACAATACCTGACATGTGGTAAGCTCCCAGTAAGTGTTACTTGCTTTGCATATGACTATCATCATTATTAACATCATCATTATGCATGAAACAGAGCAGAGAACTCTGGCTGGAAAATGGGAATAGCATCTTCTGATCTCAACTCTACTACTAACTTGCTTTGTAACTAGAGTGAGTCAACAGATACCTTATTATCCTGATTACTTATTGTAGAGCTTTCAGAGTGCTTCAGCTCCACAAGCTTCACAGAGTAGCTGACCAATGAGTTGAAATCAGCCACGTAAACTTTATTAGTAGTCCAAAAACCCCCTTCTATTAGATTATAAAAATAGAGAATGGCAAAGATACCAACTTATATGACAAACCCAGCAAGATTTTAGAAAACTTTAAGTTTAATATGCACCAGTTGTGTACTTCAGCTATCAAAACTTTCCAAAATTTGGAAGATGTTCATAGAAATATGCTATCTGCTTAGGGAGATACGGTGCCACTGTCCTCTGCTTCACTGAGTCCATACTGATTTTGTTGTAAATGCTGCATATTAAGAAGATCTTCACCTAGATAACATCTAGAAGAAGGCAACCAGGATTAATGGTTTTCATATTATGTTATACGAATGGCATTTAAAAGATCTAGAACTGTTAGCTTAAAAGGGCACAGAAGAGTGATGGTAGGAAGAGGATTATTTTTGGTTTTGTTTTTTAAAAATAAGATCATGATAAATCTTTGAAAGAGCAACAGTGGGAAAGAAGAGTGAATATGTCCTTTGTCGTTCCAGAGCATAAGGTTAGGTCCAGGAGATTAAAGCTATAGAAAGATAGGTTTTGTTTTGTCATTAGAGACATCATTAATAATTGTAGTATACTGAGACGTAGTGAGCTCCTACCCTTAAAGTGCTGGAATTTTATTCCTTCATAAGCACACTTGAGTACCTACATTGTGCCAGACACATGGTTCTCTAATTACTTTAAGAGGTGTATGTTCTGGGATGTCTGGGCAGCTCAGTGGTTAAAGCGCCTGCCTTCAGCTCAGGGCATGATCCCAGAGTCCTGAGATCGAGTCCCACGTTGGGCTCCCTGCATGGAGCCTGCTTCTCCCTCTGTCTGTGTCTCTGCCTCTCTCTGTGTCTCTCATGAATAAATAAATAAAATCTTAAAAAAAAAAAAGAGGCATATGTTCTTAGCCAGTGGAAGTATTCAAACAAAGATTGTAAAAACAAAAAAACAAAAAAATAAAGATTGTAAAGATGTTTGCATTGGGTGGGAACCTGAACTAGGAGTTGTTCTCTGGTCTTTTCTCCATATTTCTTTGATTTTTTTTTTTTTTTTTATTGTATACATCCATTCAGTCACATGCTAAGAATAAGAAATGTATCTGTTATCTTTATAACTCCCCACAGTCATTAGGCTTTTAAAGTGTCCTTTGCCCTTTTAGTTTAGTTTATCCTTACAACAACCCTCTGAGGGAGGGAGCCAAGATATGGACTACTTGTGACAGATGAGGAAATTGTGGTGTAGAGATGTGAATTTTCTTGGCCAAGGTCACATGGATGTCTGAACCTAAGTTTCTGACTCCTACATATTGTCTTTTTATAATATTCTCCCACCCTGGATGAGTTTATATAAAATGAATCCTTAGGTGCTGTGGCTGCCTGCTGATATTTGGCTGCCAATCCCCGCCACCATGTTTCCTCCCTAATATTTTATTGTAAAAAAATCTCAGAAAAATTGAAAAAATTATAAACACCTTTATGTCCACTACCTAGATTCTACAATTAGCTTTTTGCTATATTTGCTTTATCATTAATCTGTAATTCATCCCACTGGGCTCTTCTTGCATAGTCTGTCATTGCTATTGGGTATTCTACGAAGATAGCATTTATGTTGTCCTTTCCTTCTCTCCCTAATACCCCCGTGTATAGAGAATTTCCATAAAAGATCCTGACTACAGGCTATATTTATATTTAGTTTTCTAACTTCTTCCTTGTTTCTCTCTGTTAGCTAACTCTGACTCTATTCTTAGAGGCAGATATTGGCCAAGGAAATCATTTGTTGCCAGTCCTCTGGACCAGAGAATGCCAACCTTAGGTTAAATAAGAGTTTCCAGCTGTACTCTTCCTTAAGCCCTTGAGGAGACTATTTACCTGTGGATGCTGATGGCAAAGACACTGTTGGATTAGTATAAGGTTAAAGCAGTCTAGATTTTTCAGGCTTTAGTCTTCAGGATCCCTGGTCCTGACAGGATAGGACAAACAAAGCAAGATTTTAACCTTTGATTAGTACACGTCTGCTAGTACTTCTTTATTGGTGTCATAAATATTATTGACTAAGAGTATGAGACTTTATGGTTATCCCCTTCTCTCTGGGTTACTTTCTTCTTCTAGTGACAGGTTGAAATAGGGCTGAAATGGGCAATGACAGAAGGCTTCTCCTGGGTCCTGTTTCCTATAGGACAAGTGTCAGCTGTTTTTGCTCTTGAGGATGGGCAGCAAACAACCCATCTTTAATAGCTGAGCTCCTGACTGGGGCCCACAGAGTCCCTGTTATGTCCCCAAATGCCTGTTCTCCCAGATGAGTGTTTTCCTCACCCCTAATTTGTACAGTACCCTGCAGCTGCAAAGCATAAGAATATGTTCTGAGTTATGGACTGGTAGGATATCTCTGGAAAGCACTGCCCTTTTATCAGCACTTCTTTCCTGACCTGCCTCACCTCATCTGTTTGGCTTTCAGGGTTGAACACGCACGCATGCATGCCAAGCACCGCGGCCACGAAGCCATGCACGCTGAAATGGTCCTCATCCTCATCGCTACTTTGGTGGTGGCCCAGCTACTCCTGGTGCAGTGGAAACAGAGGCACCCCCGCTCCTACAATGTAAGCCACTGCTTCTCACTTCTTTTTCTGACAGTTATCAAAAGAGACCCTTCCTAAGTATTCTAGGGTCCGGCCTAACCCAGGCTGCCTATAGGCAGGGAACAGACAGTGATAAACATTATGTATGAATAGTGAATAGTGTATGGTGGGCATGTGTTTAAGAGACACATAATTCATTTGGTGAAAATACAGATAGAACCTGAGACTACTTTCATGGCCAGAAAAGTAGATCTTCCCTTTTAAACATTTTGGGACCGATCCATGAAGGAGATGTTCTATGTGAAACAAAAATTGACAGAATTGAAGAGGAATAGACAGTTCTTTAATAATGGTTGCAGAGTTCAGTACTTGACTTTCACTAATGGATAGAACAACCAGATAGGATATCAATAGTTAGTAAAGGACTTGAGCAACATTATAAGCCAGTTAGAACTAACAGACACCCAGGACATATACTACCCCCAATAATAGCAGAATACATAGTTTTCTCCAGTGTACATGGACCATTTTCCAGAAAAGAACATATGTTAGGCCAAAAAACAAGTGTTATTGATTTGAGAAGATTAAAATCATAGATTCAAGCATTCTGGATTAGGACATGACAGGTGTAGTATACTGGATTTTTTTTGTGACTATTTTCTTAGAAGTTTTTAACCTTTACAAAAATAACAACCCTTTAACATAAACTTGGCAAACTTCTATGTGATAATACTTTGTATAGAATATACAAGCATATATATAATAGTAACAGTAGCTAACATTTATTAAATTCTCACTCTGCCAGTCACTGTTCTAAGTACCTCACAAGTGTGGACTTAGCTAATCCTTGTAATAATTCAGTAAGGTAATGTTTTCTCCAATTATAAATGAGGAACTGAGACAGGAAAACTAATTTGCTCCAGTGATAAAACTATTATTTGAACCCAGACAGTTGTACTCCAGAGTTTTTAATCTTGATCCCTAAGTGGTTCTTTTTCTCTAGTATATGCTTTTTCAAACCTCTGGTAATATGGTCAGACATGCCCAGGGGTCTGTAGCCCACATGATGTGAACTGCTGCATTATTTCATTTAATCCTCCTGATTACCAGTGAGGTAAATACCAGGAACAAACAGGCCCAGGGAGTTGGAGTCGTGAAGGAAATACTAATAGAGCCAGAATTTGAACCCAGGTCTTCTGTTACATATTTCATAATTTCTATTGTGCATATATTGCTCCTGGAAAGGGTTTTCCATCAAGGGAACTGAGAGATAACCTGGAGCATAGGAGAAAGACAGGATAATCTTTGCCCTTGAGCAGATACAAGTTCTGAACATAACTGGCTTATAGCCAGCTCAAGTGTTGCTATGCACCACAAATAGAGACATCTGTACCTTCAGGTCACAGTGCACTGATGGACCACATTACACCAAGACTTTTTTTTTTTTTTTTTTTTTATTTATTTATTCATAGAGACACAGAGAGAGAATGAGAGGCAAAGACACAGGCAGAGGGAGAAGCAGGCTCCATGCAGAGAGCCTGACCTGGGACTCAATCCAGGGTCTCCAGGATCATGCCCTGGGCTGTAGGCGGTACTAAACCGCTGCACCACCGGGGCTGCCCTACACCAATACTTTTTGAACTGGAGACCATACAGCAGGCTAAGCCACCTGAGGTGGGGCTTCACGTCTGGACCCTGGTCATGCTTTGCCCTGTTATCTGAGATAAGTCACTTGTTTGTCAGTGTGTTAATATAGTGCATAGAATGGGGATAACCAAGAATGTTGAATAGAGCCTGGAAAAATAGAATGGGGATAACCAAGAATGTTGAATAGAGCCTGGAAAAATAAGACCACTCATAAACCAAGTGTAGAGTGAGAGCCCCCTTGGTATTTCTATGCTGGTATTTAGAGATAATCTTAATACATAATGTTGAGTAATCTGTAAAGATTCATAAAAACCTCTAAAGGAAGTAAGGCTACATGTATGTACTACAGTGGTTTTCAATAAGTATTTTTAAAGAAACTGTGGAATCCTTTCTTCAAATAATATCTTAAGGAAAAGCCCAGTATGGAAAATAATTAAAGAGACTGCTTTGATTGATAGAGAGCTGGGTAACCCTAACTCCTCTGCTTCTCAGGAACATATAGGAGTTATCAGAATGTTAGAAAACCCAATGATAATGTCATTCATTTGTTAATCCTTAATAGGAAATGTGACTAACTTAATGCAGTCAGTTATATAAGGAACACGCACAATTATCTCATTACTTTACTGCCATACCCTGTAAACATTATGTTGAACTTCGCTGGTGAGCAGACATGCTAACATTATAAAATATCTTGTACTGAGAAACTTAAACCCTTATCTTGCAAAAATTGAAAAAGAAAATCTATAATATCCGCTTTATGCTGCTGTTATACAGTAATGATCTAGATTGGTTTTTTAAAAACTTTTATTAATTTGTGTACAATGAATATTTTTACTGCTTTAATTTAAATACTAACTTTGGAAGAAGAAAAGCTGCCCAAGATGCACAGACACAGTAACCTCTCCTACCCTTTTTCAAGCTTATCAGAAGTTGGAGCTGTTTGCCTTGTAAACAGTATAATACGATGGAGCCAGCCCAATCTGACTTGATTAGTCAGCTGTCTCACTTTGTAGCTATATGACTCTCTGAGCCTGTTTTTCTTATCTCTAGGTTGGGGTGGTATCTACCTCATGAGTTGTGAAGATTATGTAAGATTCTATGGCAAAGTGTTTTGTAAACTCTAAAACTCCTTTTGGTAACCACTGTTGCTCACTCTCCTGAGAGAAAAAGCTCAAGACATAAAAATGTTTTTAGATACTATGTAGAAGAAGAATAGAACTTTATTTTTTATTGAGAACAATTTCACATAAAGAAATTCACTATTCTGTGGGTCACCTGAATGGTGGAGTTGGTTAAGCGGCCAATTCTCCGTTTCAGCTCAGGTCATGATCCTGAGGTACTGAGATCAAGCCCCACGTCAGGCTCTGTTCTTCAGCACAGAGTCTGTTTTAGATTCTCTCTCCTTCTCCTTCTGCCCCTCCCGCTCATGCTCTCTTTCTCTCAAGTAAAAAAAAAAAAAAAAAAAAAAACTTAAAAAAAATTCACTATTCTAACCATTTATTTTATTTTATTTTTTTAATTTATTTATGATAGTCACAGAGAGAGAGAGAGAGAGAGAGAGAGACATAGGCAGAGGGAGAAGCAGGCTCCATGCACCGGGAGCCCGACGTGGGATTCGATCCAGGGTCTCCAGGATCGCACCCTGGGCCAAAGGCAGGCGCCAAACCGCTGCGCCACCCAGGGATCCCCTCTAACCATTTTAATGTATATAATTCAGTGGCTTTTAGCACACCCAGTGTTTTGCAGCCATCACCACTATTTAGTTCTAGAACATTTTCATTACCCCAAAAGGAGACCCTATACCCATTAAGCAGTCATTCCCTATTTCCCCCTCCCACCAGGCCCTGGTAATATCTGATCTGTTTTCTATGTATTTGCCTATTCTGGATATTCATATAAATGAAATTATACAATATGTAGCCTTTTGTCTGACTTCTTTCACATAGCATGAGGTTTTCAAGGTTCAACAGTATTGTACTATCAGTACTTTATTTTATTCCTTTTTGTGGCTGAATATTTTGTTGTATAGATTTGCCACATTTTGTTCATCCTTTCATCAGTTGATGGACATTTGGGTTGTTTCCTCCCTTTGGCTATTGTGAATAGTGCTGCTGTGAACATTCATTATAAACTTTTATATGAACACCTGTATTCAGTTCTTGGGTATGTCCTGGAGCAGAACTGTTTAACTTTTTGAGAACAATCTTCTATAGTAGCTGTTCCATTTAACATAGTAACCCTCAATGCTTTGGGTTCCAGTTTCTCCACATTCTCACCAACACTTGTTCTTTTTGTTTTCTTTCCTTTTTCTTCTTCTCTCTCTCTCTCTCTCTCTTTTTAAATATAGTCACCCTTGTGGGCATGAAGTAGTATCTCATTGTGGTTTGGTTTGTATTTCCCTAATGACTCATGATGTTGAGGATCTTTTAATATGTTTATTGGCCACATGTATATCTTCCATGGAGAAATCTCTGGTCTATTTTTTAATTGTTTTTGTTTGTTTTTTCTCTTTTTTGTTGTTGTAAGAGTTCTTTATATAGTCTGGATACTGGACCATTATTAGATATGTAATTTATAAATATTTTCTCCCATTCTGTGGGTTGCCTTTTTACCTTCTTGATAGTGTCCTTTGGTGCATAAACATTTTAATGGATCAGTTATTTAATTAATTAGGTTCTTTGTAAGAAATTTAGAATACCAATTTGTGAGGATAAACTCCATTTATGAGAGAAAACACAGAGCAGAGGTAGCCCTGAAGCTGAGGAACCGCTTTGATTTTTGGCAGAATTTTCGAGTCCACAGCTTTCTGATCAACCTTGTGCTGCTCTTTAATCTCATATTTCTCCTCTGTGTCAAAGATCTCACTTTCCTGGTGTCTGGGTTTATGCAACTGCTGACTTCTTGAAGTAAGCATCAGTGAGATGTTTTGGGATATTCACACTGCTGATAGCAATTTTGGTGAAGGTGGCAATGGCAGATTTTTTTTTTTTTTTTTAAGATTTTATTTATTTGTTCATGAGAGACACACAGAGACAGAGAGAGAGGGGCAGGTTCCATGCAAGGAGCCTGACGTGGGACTCGATCCCAAGGTCTTCAGGATCAGGCCCTGGGCTGAAGATGGTGCTAAACCGCTGAGCCACCCGGGCTGCCCGCAATGGCAGATTTTTGGTGTGTTCTATGCAGAGGAACTCTGAAGGCCAGAGAAGTGGTTTACAAGTAGCAAACCACTGCTCAGCTGCTTCAGGAACACTACCCTCATACCCCTGCGGTGCCCAGTAAGGGTGATCAGAATGGTCTCAGGTGTGATACTAGCTCACAGTTTTCATATGCTGACTGAAAGGTTTTTTGCCATGTCTCAACAGCTTTTAAGGCACATCTTCACTAGGATAATACCTAAGCACGTGTGAAGTTTAACCACTCAAGTACCACATTCTTGTCACCACCAGCTGATTTTGTGACAGTAGCAAGAACCTTTTTTTCAACTCTGGATTTAGCGGCTGAATACTTCCTCTTGTACATGGCCTTTTTTGGGATACATAGCTCATCAGGTATAGCTACCAGTTCCTCTGACTAGGACATGGTTTTGACTGCAGCGAGGCTTCTTAATCTTGCCACCAGCATCAGCCTTCTTGGCTTCACATTTCTTCTCCTTAGTACCTGGCTTCTCAGATTTTTTACTCATCTTGCAAGATAGTGTACATGTTAACTGATACATTTATCTATTGCATTATGATTGCCATTATAACATCACACCTCCATCACATCATATAATTATCCTTTTTTAGTGGTTAGAATAATTAAGGTCTAGTCTCTTAGCAAGTTTGATGATTAGACTACAGTATTGTCCATATGCATTATACTTTGCAATAGATCTCCATGGTTTATTTACTACTTGTTTCAAGTTTGCACCCTTAAACCTATTATTCTTTTGTTCTTTGTGCTTTCAGTGTTATATCTAAGAATCTGTTGCCAAATCCAAGACTATTAAGCTTTATCTCTGTGTGTTCTTTGAAGGGTTTTATATTTTTAGCTCTTACTTACATGTCTTTGGTCTATTTTGAGTTACTTATTGTAAATGGTGTGAAGTAAGGGTCTAACTTCATTTTTTGGATGTGACTATTGAGTTACCTTAGCACCATTTTTGAAGAGAATGCTTTTTCCATTGAATGGTCTTGTTACTTTTATTAAAAAAAAAAAGTAATTGACCATAGATGGATGCATTTATTTTTGTACTCTCAGTTCTATTCTATTTAACGATATGTCTATGTTTATGTCTATACCACACTTTTTAAAAAATTTATTTTGTAAAAAAATTTTTTTTATTTTGATTTTATTTTATTTCCAGTATAGCTAATATACAATGTTACATTAGTTTCAGGTGTAAAATATAATGATTCAGCAATTCTATACATTACTCAGGGCTTATCGCAGTAAGTATACTATCAATCCCCTTCACCTATTTCACTCATTGCCCCTACCCACCTCCCCTCTGGTAACCATCAGTTTATTCTCTAAAATTAAGAGTCTATTTTTGGTTTGTCTCTTTTTTTTCTTGTTCATTTGTTTTGTTTCTTAAAGTATACATGAAGGAAATCATATAGTGTTTGTCTTTCTCAGACTGACATATTTCACTTAGCATTACACACTAGATCCATCCATGTTATTACAAATGGCAAGATCCCATTCTTTTTTTTATTATTTTTTTAAATTATTTTTTTCCATTCTTTTTTTATGATTGAATAATATTCCTGTGTGTGTGTGTGTGTGTGTGTGTGTGTGTGTGTACCACATCATCATTATTCATTCATTGATTAAAACTTGGGCTGCTTGCATAATTTGGCTATTGTAAATAATACTGCAATAAACAGAGGTGTATATATCTTTCCATTTAAGGTTTTTATGTTCTTTGGGTAAATTACCCAGGAATGGAATTACTGGATCATACAGTAATTTTATTTTTAATTTTTTGAGGAACTTCCGTATTATTTTCCGCAGTGACTATACCATTTTGCATTCCCATAGTACACAAGGGTTCCTTTTTTTCCCACATCCTGACCATTTGTTGTTTCTTGTGTTTTTGATTTTAGCCATTCTGACAGGTATAAAGTCATACCTCATCATAGTTTTGATTTGCATTTCCCTGATGGTGAATGATGTTGAGCATCTTTTCATGTGTCTGTTGCCATCAGTATGTCTTTGGAGAAATATCTATTCATGTCTTCTGCCCACTTTTAATTGGATTAATTGGGGTTTTTTGGTGTTGAGTTGTATAAATTCGTTATGTGCTTTGGATACTGACCCTTTATTGGATATGTTATTAGCAAACATCTTCTCCCATATCTTCCCATTCAGGAGGTTGTCTTTTAGTTTTGTTGATTATTTCCTTTGCTGTGCAGAAGCTTTTTATTTTGTTATAATCCCAGTAGTTTAATTTTGCTCTCATTTCTCTTGCCTCAGGAGACAGACATATCTAGAAAATGCTTCTATGACTGATGTCAGAGAAATTATTGCTTGTGCTCTCTTTTAGGATTTTTATGGTTTTAGGTCTCACATTTAGATCCTTAATCCATTTTGAGTTTATTTTGAATTTGTTGAGATGTGTCTTGTGGCCTAATGGGTGGTCTCTCCTGGAGAGACTATTCTGAATATATCTGTTTGATTCATGTCGTCCATTTTGTCATTCAAAGCCACTGTTTCCTTGTTTCCTTGTTGATTTTCTGTTTGGATGATCTATCCATTGATGTAAGTGGAGTGTTAAATTCTCTTACTATTATTGTATCACTGTCAGTTACTTCCTTTAAGTGTGTTATTAGCTGTTTTATGTATTTAGGTACTCCCAGTTGGGTGTATAAATATTTACAATTGTTACAGCTTCTTGTTGGATTGTCTCCTTTATGATTATATATAGTGTCCTTCTTTATCTCTTGTTACAGTCTTTGCTTTAAAGTCTACTTTGTCTGGTATAAGTATTGCTATGCTGGCTTTCTTTTCACTACCATTTGCCATCCCCTCACTTTCATTTTGTATGTGTCTTTAGGTCTGAAATGTGTCTCTTTTAGGCAGCATATAGATGAATCTTGCTTTTTTTATCCATTTTGTCACCCATTATGTCTTTTGAATGGAGTGTTTTAACCCATTTACATTCAAAGTAATTATTGATAGGGGTTGCCTATCCATCTGGCTCAGTTGGAGGAGTGTGCGACTCTTGATCTCAGGGTTGTAAATTTAAGCCCCATGTTGGGTACAGATATTGCTTACATAAAACTTATTTTAAAATGTCTGATAAGGGCAGCCCCGGTGGCACAGTGGTTTAGTGCCGCCTGCAGCCCGGGGTGTGATCCTGGAGATTGAGGATCGAGTCCCACGTCGGGCTTCCTGCATGGAGCCTGCTTCTCCCTCTGCCTCTCTCTCTCTCTCTCTCTGAATAAATAAATAAATAAACAAATAAATCTTAAAAAAAATAAAATGTCTTATAAAAATACCCCAAAGTAATCACTAATTGATATGTACTTATTTCCATTTGTTACTCGTTTTATGGTTGTTTTTTATAGTTCCTCTCTGTTCCTTTCTTCTCTTGCTTTTTGTCAATCTAATAGAGTAAACATATCTAAATTATTAACTACCTTTTTTAATTACTAGATTAGTGATTGAGCATGTTTTCATGCTTTCTAGGCATTTGGTTTCTTCTATCGGTTGTTTATATTGTTGACTAGTTTTTATATTTGATATGTCAATTTCCTTAAAATTTTTATTTAAGTATGGTTGATACAGAATGTTATATAATTTTCAGGTGTTCAACATAGTGATTCAACAATTCCATACATTATACAGTGCTCACTATAAGTCTATTTATCATCTGTCGCCATACATTATTATAGTCTTATTAACTGTATTCCCTGTGCTGTAGTTTTTAGTCTCCTGACTGAAAGTTTGTATCTCTTAATTCCTTTCACCTGTTTTCTCCTGAAAGTTTGTATCTCTTAATTCCCTTCACCTATTTTCTCCTGAAAGTTTGTATCTCTTAATTCCCTTCATCTATTTTGCCCATTCCCCTATCCTTCTCCCCTCTGGCCAACTACCTGTTTATCTCTGTATTTATGAATCTGTTTTTTTTTGTTTGTTCATTTGTTTTGATGTTATTGTTGTTTTAATTCCACATACAAGTGAAGTTATATGGTATTTGTCTTTCTCTACCTGACTTACTTCACTTAGCATGATACCCTCTAGGTTCATCCATGTTGTCACAAATGGCAAGATCTCATTGTTTTTTATGGCTGCATAATATCACACACGCATACCACATCTTCATTCATCTATCACTAGACATTTAGGTTCCCTCCATGTCTTAACTATTGTAAATAATGCTGCAATAAACATAGAGATTGCACATATCTTTTCAAATTACTGGTTTCTTTTGGCAGGGGGTGGTAAATTAATCAATAGTGGAATTACCAAATCATATGGTATTTCTATTTTAAATTTTTTGAGGAACTTCTACCATATTTTCCACAGCAGCTGTACCAACTTACAGTACGTGAGGCTTCCCTTTTCTTCACATCCTAGCCAATAGTTGTTACTTCTTTTTTTTTGATACTAGCCATTCTATGTGAGGTCATAACTCACCATAGTTTTGATTTGCATTTCCCTGATGGCCAGTGGTTGAGCATCTTTTCATGTACTTGTTGGCCATCTGTAGGTCTTCTTTGGAATATTGTCTATTCAGGTCCTCTGCCCTTTTTTTTAAATTTTTTTTTTTTTTTTAAAGATTTATTTGAGAGAGAGAGACTGTGTAAATGTGCAAGAGCAGGGCGAGGGGCAGAGGGAAGGGAAGCAGACTTCCAGAAGTGCAGGAAGCCCTGCACAGTGCTCAGTCCCAGGACTCTGAGATCACAACTGGAACCAAAACCAAGAGTCAGATGCTCAACTTACTGAGCCACCCAGGCACCCCTCCTCTGCCCGTTTTTATTCAGATTCCTTCGTTATTGTTTTTTGGTGTTGAACTATATAGGTTCTTTATATATCTTGAATTAACCCCTTATCAGACACATCATTTGCAGATATCTTCCCCATTCAGTTTCAGTTTGATCTTGGAGTTTTGCATATGCATCCTAGGAGAATGTACCAGAATTTCCATAACAGCATTATTTGTAATAGCAAAAACTTAAAAATGACTCAATACTGAAATACAGGTGAATGGATAAGTTAATTGTGATGTATTCATGCAATGGAATATTACAGAACTTATAAAACCATACATATTACATGAAATATATAAAATAACACAAAAAATAATTAACTGTAGTTACAAGTAATGGTAAGGATGAATCTTAGCAAATTAATATTAAGTGTAAAAGATTCAGAAGATTTCTCATAACTTGATGCCTTTCATAGAAAGTTAAAAACAAAACTGGAAAATGAAAAAAAAAACCAAAACTGATATATTTTAAAAGTATGTATATGTGTAATGCAACTGTATTCTAAGCAGCAAGGAATGATAAAATCAAGGGTGATAGGTAGATGGAAGGGTGATGTTGGATGGAAGATTGGAGGATAGAATAGAGAAGAGCACATAGGTAGATTGAAGTAGTTTTAGATGTTCCACTTTTATGTTTGGTGGTAAGTTCAGTAGTTATCATATTATTAAAGAATAATTAACTTAAAAAGGAAGGAATTTTGTCATATGTTTCAACATGACGATCCTTTAGGACATGATGCTAAATGAAATAAGCCAGTCACAAAATGACCAATGCTTCTATTTGTCTTCCACTCGTAAGAGGTACCTACATGTAGTCACATTCATAGAGGCAGAGAATAGAATGGTGGTTCTAGGAGCTGGGGCAGAGCAGGAAATAGGGAGTTGTGGTTTAATGATCATAGAATTTTCTCAGTTTTGTATGATGAAAAGGTTCTGGAGATCTATTACAAAACAATGGGAATACTACTTAGCACTACTGAAGCATACATTTAAAAGTGATTAAGATGGTAAATTTTATGAGTTTTTACCAGAATCAAAAGTAATTTTTAAAAATTAAAAGTTGCCCATGCATGACTAATGATGAGAATATTCATTACAGATTTTGATTAACTCATTTTCCCCCTCTACTTGAAGTTCAAAAATAAAAGCAAGAAAGAAAACAATTCCCAAGACACTGACTTGCCTTTCCAAATAGTAAGACTTACCATAAGAATAGACAAATAGACCAGTTGAACAGACTAAAGATCTCAGAGACAGATCCCTGTATAATGGGAACTTAATATGTAATAAAAGTGTAGGGGAGCCTGGGTGGCTCAGTCAGTTATCTGATTCTTGGTTTCGGCTCAGGTTATGATCTCAGGGTTGTGAGATTGAGACCTGTGTCAGGCTCCAGGCTCCGTGCAGAGTCTGAGACTCTCTCTTTCACCCTCCCACTTTTTTTTTTCTCTCTCTCAAATAAATAAAACAATCCTTTTTAAAAAAGACAATAAGGGGTGCCTTGGTGGCTTAGTTGGTTAAGCATCTACCTTCAGTTCAAGTGGGATAAAGCCCCACATCTAGCTCCCTACTCATCAGGGAGTCTGCTTCTCCCTCACTCTCTGCTATTCCCCCTGCTTGTGCTCTCTGGCGTCTCTCTCTCTCTCTTAAATAAATAAATAATCTTTTAAAAAAGACAGTAAAGTGTAACCACCAATAAGTGAAGAAAATACTCATTGTTAAGTAGATTGTATTGAGAAAACTCAGAAATTTATGGAGAAATTTAAAGCTAGATTTCTATATCACACTGCATACAAAGGGGACTAAGGATAGATTAAAGATCTAATTACAAAAAGCAAAACTATATAGTTAGTAAAAATTATGTGGACAAATAAAAATTTTTGAATTTGATGAATTTGATTATATTAACATTAAGGGGATGGGATTGGGTGGCTCAGTCAGTTAAGTGTCTGACTTGAGTTTGGCTTGAGTTATGGTCTCAGGGTTGTAGGATCAAGCCCCGTATCAGACTCCATGCTGGGCGTGGAGTCTACTTGTGATTCTTTCTCTCCTTCTCTGCCCTTCCCAATCCCTTCTGTCCCTTGCTGGATGGATAGATAGATAGATAGATAGATAGATAGATAGATAGATAGATAGATAGATTGATTGATTAAGGGGGTTTACTCTATAAAGGGTATCATAGGCAAAGTTAACTGATAGCATAATAGGAGATTAGTAATGATTAAAACTGGTAATAATTGGTATCTAGACACTAGATATGTCCAACTGCTGGCAGAGATCAGGGGCTTTGGGAACTTTTGTGTGTTTTTGGTAGGTACGAAGATGGGGCAGGTATTATAGAGAGCAACATGGCACTATTCAGTCAGATGGAATATATACATATCTTGTGACATATCCTAAAGGGATATGTGAGAAGGTGTTGATTTAAATGTTAATTACAGCAGTTAATTGAAGCAATGGAGGCAGTCTGGGTATTTGTCTCTGAATAAATAGGTAAAATGTGGTGGATGCATATTGTGATTCTGTACTCCAGTTAAAAGCAAACCATTAGGTTTACCCATAACAACTTGTGAATCTTCCAAGCAGAGTACTGAGTGGGAAAAGTAACAAACAGAAAGACACAGTGCCAGCTGATAAATCAAAATACATGCACAGGGATCCCTGAGTGGCTCAGCAGTTCAGAGCCTGCCTTTAGCCCAGGGCTTGATCCTGGAGTTCCGAGATCGAGTTCCGCGTTGGGCTCCCATCATGGAGCCTGCTTCTCCCTCTGCCTGTGTCTCTGCCTCTCTCTCTCTCTCTCATGAATAAAT
The DNA here is from genome assembly GCF_048164855.1 of Canis lupus baileyi. Classification (NCBI taxonomy): domain Eukaryota; kingdom Metazoa; phylum Chordata; class Mammalia; order Carnivora; family Canidae; genus Canis; species Canis lupus. The sequence continues at coordinate 25,606,604 of NC_132860.1, forward strand.
AAATAAATAAAATCTTTAAAAAAACAAAATACATGAACAAAAAAATACAGTTTGTAAGAACAAACACAAAAGAAAATATACATATTAACACATTAAATTTCTATGGAGTGAAGAATGGGAATAAAAAAGAATCAAAGCAAAACAACTTCCCAGAGAATGTTGTGTAAAGGAGAGACACTGGGGTTATTGTCAAGTAGTAGAAACATGAACTGTTTGAGATTCGCTATCAGAGCTTTCAAAAAAATGCTTCTTATGGGCATGCTGAGAAGTGATGGAATTAATTGATAAGGCTCTGTTTCTTTCAAACTGAATGAAATTTTCTGTTCTTCACTAGGGCAAGTTGGCAACCCAGCCTTTCAGTGGGCACACATGACCCCTGAGTGGAAAAACACAAGCTCTATTCTCCTAGACTAGGTCTTTTGACTAGGGAGACTATTCACATTTTGGGCCAGATGATTCTTTATTTTCATGAGGGACTGTCATGTACATTGTACAATGTTTTAGCAGCATGCCTGGCTTCTACCTACTAGCATCTCGTCTCCTGATCATGACAAACCAAAAATGTCTCCAGACTTCATCAAATGTCCCCTGGGGAAGAAATTCACCCCTTATGAGAAGCACTGCCATGGAGCAGCATGGATGTTGCCAGTCATTAGACTGATTGTGGTTTCACTGTGAAAAGTATCAAATATTTTTTTTCGTGGTTTAGGAATTCAAGTCCATCCTTCACATTAGAAGAAGAACTTCATCTAAATTAATTGCTATTTAAAAGGTCCTACTGTTTTCTGTATTTAAATTTTAGGGTACTGTTCTATTCAGGAACAGCAACAGTAGTAATACTACCTTAAGCTGCTTATAGTTGGATTTCATTGATATTTTAAAAGGTACTTTTCTCATCTGATATTTTGGAATCTCACAACAGCTTTATATGATAGGATAAGAATATACCTCCACTTTTCAGGTTAGTAAACCAAAGTGCAAAATCTTGAAGAAATTTGCTGGGAGCACATGACCATTAAATTAGGGAGCTGGACATAAAACCAAAATCTGATTTTTTTTTTTAAAGATTTTATTTATTTATTCATGAGAGACAGAGACTGAGAGAGAGAGGCAGAGACGCAGGCAGAGGGAGACGCAGGCTCCACGGAGGGAGCCTGATGCGGGACTCAATCCCGGGACTCCAGGATTACGCCCTGGGCCGAAGGCAGGAACTAACCCACTGAGCCACCCAGGGATCCCCCTCAAAATCTGATTCTTGATTAAGTACTTTTCTCATATGAGTACTCAGCCATTTTCCTAGAGCCAAAAGCTCTAGGAAATTGTCAGTTTCTGCCATGGTCATTTATTTCTGTTTTTAATTCCCCTGATTTTTCCTTTTTTTTTTAGATTTTTATTCATCCATTTGACAGAGAAAGAGAGAGAGAAAACAAGAAGGGGGAGAGGCAGAGGGAGAGGGAGAAAGCAGACTCCTGGCTGAGCAGGGAGCCCAGTGCAGGGCTCGATCCCAGGACCTTGGGCTCACGACCTGAGCCGAAGTCAGACGTTTAACCAACTGAGCCAGCCTGAGTTTTCCTTCTTTAGTGACTTTTGCCCAGGTCCATCCTTCTCCACCCCTTGAATGTCTGCATCATATTGCCACCTCAGCCTTTCCAGGGTTATCACAAACTCAAAAGTGAATGGTGCCAGGGAGGCAGGACCTGGGAGACAGATCTGGATTGGAAACCTAAGCCCAGCCTCAGCTTGCTTTTTGCCTTCTCTGTCACTCAGTTTTCATCACCTGTTTTTGAGTCTAATATTACTTACTCCCTAGCTCCCGCAGGGATGTCAGGGGAAGGAGTAAGTTTTTGCCTGGAAAAGTATCTATACTATTTTTAAAGATCTCCAAGGAGAAGCTTTCATCATCCCTGTTACCAAAAACAGTATCTTTTCAAACTCCTATCCCCTGAACTGCTGTTCCCTCCTGGGATGGATAAGTGGCAAAGTCTCCTAACTAGAAATCTTTAAAGTACTATAGATTATTCTTAGACCAACACATTAAGAGAGTCACTGGAATGTGACTAGAGGATATGGACTAAGGTGGTAAAGGTAAGGTGGTAAAGGGTGGCAGTCCACTTTCTATGTGAAAGACAAACTTTTTCCCCCAGACTATAATATAAACTTCTCTACATGTAATGCATACATCAGCTTTCTCTGAGCCTTGCCTGCTCTTTAGGCTCATTTCTCACTGCTCCTTCCTTATTTGTACTTTCTCAGACATACCATGTTCCCTCATCCTGGAACACTCATTAGATGCCTGTCTTTCCTTAGATCTACTAGGGCATCTGGACAGAGATCAAGGGTTCCTTTCTTCAGGAAGCCTTGGTTCTCCCACATTGAGTGAAAGCCTCTCCTACTATCTTGGCCACCAGGGCCTACTTAGCACTTATCATACTGCATTATAGTTGCTGTTTTTCTCCTTAGTAGACGTAAGTTCTTGAGGTTTAGTTTTTTATCTCTGGATTCTGCAGTCCTTAGCTCAGTAAGTGTTTGTTAAATTATTACTTGACTGACTCTTGCCTGGAGACAAGATGACATGGAGAAAAAGACAAAATTTTAGGTATTAGAAGAGTAGTCATTAGAAACAGGTAGTAAATGTACTGTGTGCCTCTCTGAAGGATAAGGGTTGGACTCAAAGGCAGAAGGTACACAGAGGCAGATTTTTCAGGTTGGCATCAGGGAAGAACTACCTAGCACATCTGTTAGCAATGGAATGGTCTGCCTCATGTGATAAGGTTGACTGTTTGCCAGGGATATGGTAGGAGGGAATTGACAGCCAAGTTTCTGCCTTGTAGAGTATTCTAGTAATGTGTAGAGTCATACTTGGTCACAGGAACTACACTGCATATATCTCCTTACTGAGCCTCTGGAGAATCTTCAGGTAATTGAAGGTAACAGCTATGTCTTCCTGTAGTTCTCCAGGTCTTTTGTCTTAGTGCCTTTAGCTGTTCAATATGTAATTTGGTTTCTAGACCCTTCGTAATCCTGGCTCCTCCCTTATCGCCATGTCTTTGTCAGTGTTCTTTGTACAGTGTAGTCCCAAGACTTAACTGTAGGGCCCTACAATTTTTTTTAAAATTATTTATTTATGATAGTCACACAGAGAGAGAGAGAGAGAGGCAGAGACATAGGCAGAGGGAGAAGCAGGCTCCATGCACCGGGAGCCCGATGTGGGATTCAATCCCGGGTCTCCAGGATCCTGCCCTGGGCCAAAGGCAGGCGCTAAACCGCTGCGCCACCCAGGGATCCCCGGGCCCTACAATTTGGTGGGCTGCTCAGCCAGTTGAGCATCTACTTTCTACTTGGGTCATGATCCTGCAGTCCTGGGATCAGGCCCCACCCTGCCCGGCAGGGAGCCTGCTTCTCCCTCTCCTTCTGCCACTTCCCCCGCTTGTACTGTCTCACGCTCGCTCTTTCTCAAATAAATAAATGGATAAAATCTTTAAAAAAAGAAAAAAAGAAAAAAGAATGCTTTGACAGAGCAGAACAGTAGAGCTGCTGCCTCTTTCATTCTGGCATATTCCTAGTTAAGCAGCATAAGATGGCCTTGGCTTTTTTGGTAGTGGCTCTGTTGGCATATATTCCCTGGCAATTTGTGGTCAACTGAGACCCCTAGATCTGTTTCACAGGGACTGCTATTAAAGCCACTAATTTTCCATCCTATATTTGGGTAGTTGATTGGGTTTCATCATATGGTTTTGGTTCTTCATTTAAGCATACTAGCTCATAGAATGTTAGAGCTTTAAAAAAAAAAACTCTAGAAACAAGCTTTATTCATTTTGGATCTTGCTTCTTCTGTCTTCCATGTTCCCTGCTTTGTTGTCTCCTAGCTGCTAAACGTTTTGCTGTCCACAGTTTGGTAAGCAGATCATTTGCGTTTTCAACCCAATTATTCATGAAAATATTGACCAGAGCTGTGAAGCATACCCCAGACCTTCCTCCAGTTGACTTCTGTCCATTTATCAGCATTTTTTTCCGAGCTGATTATTCTGCTAGCTGCAAGCCTCTTACTTTGCTCTACTAGCTGGACGTGCAGTTTTCAATTCATCCTTACTATACCTTTTCAGCTAAGCATGGTGGGTGATCACTACTCCCACATTGTGCAATACAGAAGTGATGAGAATCCTAAAGACCAAAGTACTGAGCATGAGCAGACCGGCAAGGCAGCTGATGCCAGAGAAGGATGTGATATGAGAGCTCTTTTCTGGTTTTTCATGAATTATAGTTTCTGAGGTGAAAAAAAATCTAAAAGACAGTCCATTTAAATACAATTGCGGTCTTATTGTTAGCATCTAACACCATCACTTCAATTGTGTAGTCTTGTGGAGAGATAGGTGGGATATAGCTGTTCCTAATTTTCCAGATCAGAGAAGCTGGGATTGTCCCTCAGTATATGTTTGCAGAATGAATCAGTGAATAGGTTTCAGGCTAGTCTTCACTTCAGCTTTATATTTGTAGATTCAGCAAAAGAAAGGTGAATGGCTTTCAGTTTTCCCCTCTAGCTGGCCACATGGAAGCCCCTTCAGAGCCAGCCAGAGTTCCTCTTTCAGACAGTCTTCCCTGATGGCTCCTGCCCACACTGCTACGTCTTTCTTCTGAACTCTCATGTCAGTACTTGATGCTTTGGTGTTTGTACTTGATCACTCTCAATTAACGTATGTCTCATCATCTCAAATCCTGGGAGTGAAGTTAGGGGCAAAGCTTCCCATTACTTTGTGCCAGCATCAGGCATAAGCACTTGAGCAAAAATTATTAAAGCTAATGTTTTTGAGTAAAGTGTTGCCAGCAGATGGCACCAAAATCCTTGACATTGTTCTGAAAATCTTGGATGACTTGCAGCAATTTACATATCACCAAGCTTGCCACTAAAAATGCCTTCCTTAATGAAGAAGCTTCAATCTACGTATTAAGAAAAATGTTAATAAATACTACAGTAGAAATAAATTAACCAGACAAGGTTGTAACTTAACCAGTTTTCTCCTGGGAGGCTATTCTCTTCACTCGCCCCTCTGCTTTGTCCTTTGTCAGGCAGTGCTTTCTAGGCCCTAAACATAATCTGGCTTTCAAGCCTACCTAATAGATTGTGTCCAGGTATCTGAAAGTGATCTCAAATCCTTGGTTTGTGTTTTCTTGGAAAGGACAAATTAAACATAAAGAAATTGCTATACCTCTCCCCCCCCCGCCGGAGGGTTTGGTGATTTTTTAAAAAAATTCACACAATATTACATCAGTTTTAGGTGTACAACATAGTGATTCAACAAGTCTGTGTGTTATGACATGCTCACCACAAGTGTGAGCGTAGCATCCATCTATCAGCATACAGTATTACAATACCATTTACTATATTCCCTATGGTGTACCTTTTATCCCCATGACTTACTCATTTTCTAACTGGAATTCTGTATCTACTACTCACCTTCATCCATTTGCCCATCCCCCTTCCTCCTTCCCCTCTGGCAGCCTTCAGTTGGTTCTGTTTGTGGGTCTGTTTCTGCTTTTTGTTTGTTCATTTATTTTTTTAAAATTCCACATATAAGTAAGATCATGTGGTATTTGTCTTTCTCTTAATTCACTTAGCATAATACCTTCTAGGTCTGTCCATATTGTCACAAATGGCAAGATCTCCCCTTTTTATGGCTGAGTAATATTCCATTGTATATATAAACCACATCTTTATTATTCATTCATCTACCATTGGACACTTGGGTTGCTTCCATATCTTGCTACCGTAAATAATGCTGCAGGAAACATAGAGGTTCACATATCTTTTCAAATCAGTGTTTTGGTTTCCTTTGGGTATATACCTAATAGTAGAATTACTGATATTTCTATTTTTAATTTTTTGAGGAAACTTTATACTGTTTTCTGCAGTGGCTGCACCAATTTACATTTTACCAACAGTGCACAAGGGTTCCTTTTTCTTTATATCCTTGCCAACACTTCTCATTTCTCTCATCTTTGATTTTAGCCATTCTGACAGGCATGTGGTACTGTCTCATTGTGGTTTTGACTTGTATTTATGATTAGTGCGAGCATCTTTTCGTGTATTTCTTTGGAAAAATGTTCATGTCTTCTGTCCTTTTTTTTTTTTTTAAGATTTTATTTATTTATACATGAGAGAGAGAGAGAGAGAGAGAGAGGGGCAGGCAGAGACACAGGCAGAGAGAGAAGCAGGCTCCATGCAGGGAGCCTGATGTGGGACTTGATTCCGGGTCTCCAGGATCAGGCCCTGGGCTGAAGACAGAGCTAAACCGCTGAGCCACCCAGGCTGCCCTCTTCTGTCCATTTTTAATCAGATTATTTGTTTTTTTGGTGTTGGACTGTAGAAGTGCTTTATGTATTTTGAATATTACCCCCCTTATTGGGTATATCATTTGTAAATATCTTCTCCCATTCAGTAGGTTGCCTTTTTTATTTTGTTGATGGTTTTATTTGCTCTACAGAAGCTTTTTTTTTTTTTTTAGATTTCATTTACTTATTTTATTTTCTTTTTAAGATTTTATTTATTTATTAGAGACAGAGAGAGAGAGAGAGAGAGAGAGAGAGAGAGAGAGGCAGAGGGAGAAGCAGGCTCAATGCAGGGAGCCTGACATGGGACTCGATCCCAGGTCTCCAGGATCATGCCCTGGGCTGAAGGCAGTGCTAAACCGCTGACCCACCTGGGCTGTCCTTCATTTACTTATTTTAGAGAGAGAGAGAAAGAGAACAAGCAAGGAAAGGAAGGGAGGAAGGGAGAGAGAGAGAATCTCCAGCAGATTCCATGCTGAGTGCAGAGCCTGATGTGGGGCTTTATCCCAGGATCTTGAGATCATGACCTGAGCTAAAACCAAGAGTTAGATGCTTAACCAACTGAGCCACCTGGGTGCCCCTCTACAGATGCTTTTTAATTTGGTGTAGTCCAAATAGTTTAATTTTGCTTTTGTTTCCTTTGGCTGAGGAGGCATATCTAGAAAAATGGTACGAAAGCCAATGTCAAAGAAATTACTGTCTGTTTTCCTTTGGGAGTTTTATGGTTTTAGTTCTCACATGTAGGTCTTTAATCCATTTTGAGTTAATTTTTGTGTATAGTTTATGAAAGTGGTTCAGTTTCATTTTTTTGTGTGTAGCTGTCCAGTTTTCCCAGTGCCAGTTATTAAAGAGACTGTCTTCACCCCATTGTATATCTTGCCTCCTTTGTTGTAGATTAATTGGCCATATAAACATGGGTTTGTTTCTGAACTCTTTGTTATACTCTGTTGATTTATGTGTCTGCTGTGCTTACTTTGGCAGCATGTGTACTAAAGTTGGAATAATTTGTGTCTGTTTTTATGCCGTACCATACTATAGCTTTGTGTGGTACATCTTGAAACCTGGCATTGTGAACCCTCCAGCTTTGCTTTCCTTTCTCAGGATGGTTTGGCTCTTTGGAGTCCTTGTGGTTCCATACAAATTTTAGTAGTTTTGTGAGAAATGCTGTTGGTATTTTGATAGGGATTACATTGAATCTGTAGATTGCTTTGAGTGATATGGACATTTTAGGAATATTCATTCTTCCAATCCATGAGCATGGGATATCTTTCCATTTGTGTCATCTGTTTCTTTCATCAGTGTCTTACAGTTTTTATTTTTTATTTTTTTAAATTTTTATTTATTTATGATAGTCACACACAGAGAGAGAGAGAGAGAGAGAGGCAGAGACACAGGCAGAGGGAGAAGCAGGCTCCATGCACCGGAAGCCCGACGTGGGATTCGATCCCGGGCCTCCAGGATTGCGCCCTGGGCCAAAGGCAGGTGCTAAACCGCTGCGCCACCCAGGGATCCCCTGTCTTACAGTTTTTAGAGTGTAGGTCTTTCACCTCGATTAAGTTTACTCCTAGGTATTTTATTCTTTTTCGTACAATTGCAGGTAGAATTTTTTCTTTCTTTTCCTTTCTGCTATTTCATTATTAGAGTACAGATATTCAACAGATTTCTGAGACGCCTGGGTAGCTCAGTGGTTGAGCGTCTGCCTTCGGCTCAGGGCGTGATCCTGGAGTCCTGGGATCGAGTCCCACATCAGGCTCCTTGCATAGAGCCTGCTTTTCTGATCTGTGCCCCCCACCCCCCCGCTTCTGTCTGTGTCACTCATGAATAAGTAAAATCTTTAAAAAAAAAACAGATTTCTATGTATTAATTTGTATTCTGAAACTTTACTAAATGTATATATTATTTCTAATAAATTTTTGGTGGAATCTTCAGGGTTTTCTATGCATACTGGTATGTCATCTGCAAATAGTAATAGTTAAACTTCTTCCTTACGAATTTAAATGGCTTCTATTTCTTTTTCTTGCCTGATTGCTGTGGCTGGGACTTATAGTACTATGTTGAATAAAAGTGGCAGAAATGGGCATTCTTGTCTTATCGTAGAGGAAAAGCTTTTGGTTTTTCACCATTGAGTATGGTATTGGCTGTGGGTTTTTCATATATGGCCTTTATTATGTTGAGGTATATTTTCTCTACCCCCACTTTATCAAGTTTGTATCATGAATGAATATTGAATTTTCTCAAATGCTTTTTCTACATATATTGAGATAATGATATGATTTTTATCCTTCATTTTGTTAATGTGAAGTATGATTTGTGAATATTGAATCATCCTTGCTTTCCCAGAATAAGTCCCACTGGATCATGGTGCATTATCCTTTTAATGTTCGTGGAATGTGGTTTGCTGATATTTTGTTGAGGGCTTTAGCATCTATGTGCATTCTGAATGTTAGCCTGTAGGTGTTTTGTTTGGTTGGTTTTTGTTTGTTTTTTGTAGTGTCTTGTGTGGTTTTGTATCAGAGTAATGCTGGCCTTATAGAATGTATTTGGAAGCTTTCTTTTCTTTTCACATAGTTTGAGAATAGGTATTAACTCTTCTCTTCTTTAAATGGTAGATTCACCTGTAAAGCCATCTGGTCCTGGACTTTTGTTTGTTGGGAGGTTTTTCATTTATTTATTTATTTATTTTTTTTATTACTGATTCAATTTCATTACTAGTAATTTGTCTGCTCAGATTTTCTGTTTCTGCCAGATCCAGTTTTGAAAGATTGAATGTTTCTAGGAATTTATCTAATTCTTCTATAGATGAATTTTTTAATATAATTTTTTGTAGTGGTTTCTTTTAGTTCTTTGTATTTCTGTGGTGTTGGTTGTTACTTCTTTTTTGTTTGTTTCTAATTTTACTTCGGTCCTCTCTCTTGTTGTGTCTGGCTACAGATTTATCAACCTTGTTTATCTTTTCAAACAATCAGCTCTTGGTTTCACTGATCTTTTATATATATATATATATATTTGTCTCTTTCATTATAACTCAGCACTTTCAACATGTTATTGGTCGCCTCATTGCATTCTTTGCCTCATTACATTTGACTTTATGCAGTTTTGAACACGTGAAGACATAATAAGAGCTATCATTTACTGAATGCTTACTATGAATTATGCACTTTGCTTGTTATTTTATATAAAAGGGCTACTATATTGAATACATTATTACATTACTTACATTAAATGCTTACCTTGTTAGGCATTGTTCCAAGAGCTTTCCATGCATTAATTACTTATTCTATACAATTTTTTGAGAGTAGATGCTCTTAACCCCATTTTACAGTTCAGAAAATTTAGGCTTATCAGGAGTAAATGACTTACCTAAGGTAATACAGTAAATAGCTATATTGGGATTCATTTCTAGATCTCTTTAATTCTAAAATCTCCATTTCACTATGTCATTCTACTTTGTTTATTCATTCTTTAATGATTTCTATTTAAATTTCTTTTTTAAGATTTTATTTATTTATTTATTTATTTATTTATTTATTTATTTATTTATTTTAATTTTTATTTATTTATGATAGTCACAGAGAGAGAGAGAGAGAGGCAGAGACACAGGCAGAGGGAGAAGGAGGCTCTATGCACTGGGAGCCTGACGTGGGACTCGATCCCGGGTCTCCAGGATCGCGCCCTGGGCCAAAGGCAGGCACCAAACCGCTGCACCACCCAGGGATCCCAAGATTCTATTTATTCATGAGAGACAGAGAGAGAGAGAGAAAGGCCAGAGACAAACAGAGGGAGAAGCAGGCTCCATGCAGGGAGTCCGACGTGGGACTCTATCCTGGATCTCCAGGATCACACCCTGAGCTGCAGGTGGCGCTAAACCGCTGCGCCACCGGGGCTGGCCTCCATTTGGATTTCTAAAAAGTGTCTAAAGAGGCGCACATGGATGGCTCATTCAATGGAGCATGTAACTCTCAGTCATGGGGTTATGGGTTTGAGCCCCACAGTGGATGTAGAAATTACTTAAAAATCTTTAGAGGTGCCTGGATGGCTTAATAGGTTAAGCGTCTGACTCTTGATCTCAGCTCAGGTCTTGATCTTAGGGTCATGAGGTCAACCCCATATTGGGCTCCATGCTGGGCTTGGAGCCAACCTAAAAAAAAAATCTTTAAAACAAAACAGTGTTTTAAAAAGCATCTAAAGATTAATAGAATCGTTAAATTAAAGGTTTGGTGTATATTTTTCTCCTGATGCTTGTCTGTTAGGTTCTTGAGGACAAGGACTAAGGGTCATGTTTATTTTGCATTCTTTTTTCTTTTTGCAAAATAAATACTTGATGTATGAGTGAATGAACACTGCCTTCACTCTCCCCAGAAATCTGAGATACAAGGCTACTTAATAGAACTTTGGTATGTTAGAACTTGAAGGGCTTGAAAAATCAAGCCAAACCTTTCCCTCAAGGAGGAAGGACCTCCTCAGGGTGATCCAGTGAGTTGGAAGCAGACAGAATTAGAACCCAAGTGTTTGGGGCATCTACTTGGCTGTCTGGTTTAAAAAAACCTAATTCTTATGGGGATCCCTCGATGGCTCAGTGGTTTTGCACCTGCCTTTGGCCTAGGGCGTGATCCTGTAGTCCCGGGATCGAGTCCTGCATCAGGCTCCCGTCATGGAGTCTGCTTCTCCCTCTGCCTGTGTCTCTGCCTCTCTCTCTGTGTCTATCATGAATAAATAAAAATTAAAAAAAAACAAAACCTAATTCTGTCCCTAAATTGCTCCCTCTTCCCTTTCCTTCTTCCTTTCCTTTTTTTTCTCTCTTTCTTTCATGATGTGAGTTGAGTAGCTTTACCACCCTTAAGGTTTTAAGCCTCAGAGTTACAAAGTAAGGCAAAATTTTTTCATTCCTATTACACTGATGCCTAGACTTATTCCCAATTATGCCTTTGTTCAACCCAGAATAGAATCCAGGTCCTTTGCCTCTTTCTGCATCCAAAATAGGCAGAGCTACAGCTCATGTAGAGAAAATTATCTTTACTAGATTCCCCCTCAGAACATGCCATTGATGATTGGTGAGGAATGGGGAAAAGGCTGGTAGGGGACAGGCTGGATTTTTTGCAACAGCCAAGTTTTTGGAAAAGCTGGAAGAAGACCAGAAATTCCTGTTTGTTTGTTTGTTTGTTTTTCTCAGAGAAGACAAATGTAACCACATTCTGTAATTCAATTCTTCTCTAGTCTCTGGGCCTCCTGTTTTGTAAATATCCCTATGAGCCTGTTAAAGCAAACAATATGAAGGCTAAAGACCCTGCAGCTCTTTTCTCTACATCCTACCACCATTTATTTACTCCCTTTGAATATCAGGATTCTGGTTGTCTTATTCCCTAGTTTACAGTATTATTTTTATTTTTATTTTTTAAGATTTTATTTATGTATTTGTAAGAGAGACACACAGAGAGGCAGAGACGTAGGCAGAGGGAGAAGCAGGCTCCATGCAGGGAGCCTGATGTGGGACTCAATCCTGGGACTCCAGGATCACGCCCTGAGCCAAAGGCAGATGGTTAACTGCTGAGCCACCCAGGTGTCCCTACAGTATTTTTTTAAAGATTTTGAAAAAAAAAAATTATTTATTGAGAGAGAGAGAAAATCTCAGACTCCCCACTGAGCACGATGCTGACATGAGGGCTTGATCTCACAACCCTGAGATCCTGACCTGAGCTGAAATCAAGAGTTGGGCACTTAACCAACTGAGCCACCCAGGCATCACTCTTATCCCCTAGTTTAATGTGTGGTTTGATGTGATGTCCTTTCCTGGTCTCCTCCCATCTCGTAGAATGTGCCCTGGAATGTTCTTTGGGTATAGACATTGTTAGTACATCCTGGTGGTTCCACACTTTTCATATAAGGCCAGAATACTGGAGGGTATTATGCTGAGTGAAGTAAGTCAGAGAAGGACAAACATTATATGTTCTCATTCATGTGGGGAATATAAATAATAGTGAAAGGGAATATAAGGGAAGGGAGAAGAAATGTGTGGGAAATATCAGAAAGGAAGACATAACGTAAAGACCGCTAACTCTGGGAAACGAACTAGGGGTGGTAGAAGGGGAGGAGGGCGGGGGGTGGGAGTGATTGGGTGACGGGCACTGGGGGTTATTCTGTATGTTGGTAAATTGAACACAAAAAAAAAATTTAAAAAAATAAATAAAAATAATAAACAAACAAACAAATAAATGAATGAATGAATTCCAAGGTTAAAAAAAAAAAAAAGGCCAGAATATTTTAGGGTGTTTCATTCAGAGAGTCACTTGAAGGTTCCTGTACAGTAGAGTGGGTACTGAGACTACATTGTTAACTGACCATTAGCCAGTACCAGAGGGCACACAGATTTGCTTTTGTTGTTGTTGTTGTTGTTTTGGAGTTCAGTTTGCCAACATATAGCATAACACCCGGTGCTCATCCCGCCAAGAGGCACATAGATTTGTAAGCTCTCAAGCAAAGTAGAATCTTGTCACCATTCTCCTCTCATATCTCTTTTTTTTTTTTCTCTTACACAAAATAACACTAAAACACTAAGGTTTTTTCTTGCCACAGAGCAGTCTGTTAGAAGCCTCAGGAGACAACTAAATGCTAAAAAGATGCTCTAGCTGCACTGTCCCAATATGGGAGTCACTATTACCATATGGCTATTGAACACTTAAAATGTAACTAGTCAAAAAAAAAAAAAATAACTAGTCTTTCTTAACATATGCCATAAAGTACACATCAGATTTCAAAGCCGAAGTAAAATATTTCAAAACCAAAGTAAAATAATTCATAAATAATTTTAATAATGAGAAAATGTTAGAATGATATTATTTTGGATATATTGGTAAAATAAAAAATATTATTAAAATTAAATTAATTTTAATTTAATTAAAATTTTAAATTAAAATAATAACATATTATTAAAATTAGTCTTATCTGGGGGTGCCTTCGTGGCTCAGTTGGTTGAGCATCTGACTCTTGATTTCAGCTCAGATCACAATCTGAGGGTTGTGAGCTCAAGTCCCACATTGAGGTTCATGCTCAGCATGGAGTCTACTTGTCCCTGTCCCTTTGTTTCACCCCATGCTTGCATGTATGCTCTCTCTCCCACCCCCTCACTTCCTCAAATAAATAAAATCTTTAAAAAAATAATTTCAGGGCACCTGGGTGGCTTAGTCGGTTATGTGTCTGCCTTCTGCTTGAGTCATGATCCTAGCGTCCTAGGATCGAGTTCTGTGTTAGTCTCCTAGTCAGCAGAGACTCTGCTTCTCCCTTTCCCTTTGCCCCTCCCCCTGCTCATGCTCTCTCTTGCTGTCTCTCTCTCAAATATATAAAATCTTTTAAAAAATTCATATCAACTTTTTTATATATATATATTTTAAAATTTTTATTTTATTTATGATAGTCACAGAGAGAGAGAGAGAGAGAGGCAGAGACACAGGCAGAGGGAGAAGCAGGCTCCATGTACCGGGAGCCCGATGTGGGATTCGATCCTGGTTCTCCAGGATCGCGCCCTGGGCCAAAAGCAGGCCCCAAACCGCTGCGCCACCCAGGGATCCCCAACGTTTCTTTTTACTTTTTTAAATGTCACTACTAGAAAACTTAAAATTACATATGTGACTTCCATTATATTTTGTTTAGGTAGCACTGGTTTAGAAATCCCGAAGTAAATACTTTCTCAAAAGCTTTCTCCACTATGGAACTTCAGAAAACTAGCTGCTGTTTTCCTCTCTATAACTCGTCCCCATGCCCAGCCCCTTTTAAATGTCTTTCATTTCATTTGATGACATCAGGAAGAAAGCTTCCATTAAGTGCTACTTTTTTTTTTTTTTTACACCTGCTCCTCACCCGTACAGAGTGACATCTAGTTAAAGTGGGATGGCTGGTGGAGGGAGTTAGGAGGCACCAGGGAGTAGAGGACTGGTGGTTAGCCCAAACTTCTGACAGAATCATTTTGTACATTTGGAACTCTTCAGCTGAGTCTGAAGTCTGAGTTCTGAGACACTCTTTACAGTGGAAACAGGCCTCCCTTTGGGGTTCTAGTTTTACTTTCTTCTCACATATCTAAGTTTACTGAGGACCTGTCATCTGCTAGACCATTTCCTAGCACATAGGAAATGGCCTAGTCACTGCTCTCAAGGAGCTTACATTCAGAATGAGAATGAATCTGAATTATGCTTAGATAAGCACTGTAATGATGGTAGAAAAGAAAGTGCTTTTGGAGCACTAGAAAGTCACGACTCATTCTGCCTGGAAAGGAAATTGAAGGCTTCATGTGTCTTGGTTATGATATTATCAGGCAGAAAGGCAGGTGGTGAAAAAGATGTTTTAGCCTGAGGGGGACAGCCTGACTAGCATGGAGAGTAGCAGAAAGTTACTCTTGAAACAGTAGTTTGGGGCCACGTTGTAGGGGATTTGACTGCCTGTATGCTGGGGACCACTGGAGGGTTGTAAGCGGGGGAATGACATGTTCAAGACTCTGTGTTAGAGATAACATTCTAGTGCTTTTGGGAAGGATAGATTGGAGAGGGAGACTTAACAAAGAGGTCATTGTAGTGAGCCAGGCAAGGGATAGCAAGGGCTCACATGGAAAGGGAAGAATATATACAACAGATAGGTAAGGAATGAAAGGGAGGTGTCAGGCATGGTTCTAGGTTTCTAAGATCACTAGGAGGTGCCTCTGTCCAAAATTGGAAATTGAGGAGAAGATCAGGCACAAGATACACTTTGGACTTGTGGATAGAACGTGGAGGGAGCTGGCTAGAGCTGAAGTGCTTGTGTTTGTGTTTCAGATGGTGACCCTCTTTCAGATGTGGGTTGTTCCCCTCTATTTCACAGTGAAGCTGCACTGGTGGAGGTTCCTAGTGATCTGGATCTTCTTCTCTGCTGTCACAGCTTTTGTCACCTTCCGAGCCACGCGAAAACCACTAGTACAGACAACCCCAAGGTGAGAGTTTAGGTAGTGGGGAAGAGCTAGGTTTCCTGAAGCAAATGGGTTGGAATGTATGGGATTGGGGTGGGTTTAGGTTGAAAAAATTGTAATTGTAATAATTTGTAAAACAAAAAACAAAATATGTTTGCCAAGATTATTTGGCATGGGGCCCCACCAAAACAAGCTGATTGGGAGAACTCCCCACTCACCTTCACAGATTAAAACCCCCAAAATATTTCCTTATAGCTTGCCTTAGAGTTTGTATCAAGGTCTGTATTAAAAGTAAGCAAATTCTGGTGATCATTGTGGCCTCATTTTAAGTGTTATTTTCTTTTATGAACCCTTCTCTGATCTCTAAATTAGATTTTCTGTTATATTCTTTCACAGGCCCTATAGTTTTCCAACACAGAACATATCACAAAGTCTTTTTTTTTAAGATTTTATTATTTATTTGTTTGTTTGTTTGTTTATTTATTTATTTATAAAGATTTTATTTATTTATTCATGAGACACACACACACACACACACACAGAGGTAGAGAGACACAGGCAGAGGGAGAAGCAGGTTCCATGCAGGGAGCCCAATGTGGGACTTGATCCTGGAACTCCGGGATCACACCTTGGGCTGAAGGCAGGCGCTAAACTGCTGAGCCACCCAGGCATCCCTATATCACAAAATCTTGAGTATCTATCTCCCCCACTAAACTATAACTGTGAGATCGGGAACCACATGTATTTTGTTTGTCCCTGTATATCCAGGCCCTACCACAGGGCCTGGCACATAGTAGTCTACTCTGTGAATTTTTGTTGAATGAATGAATCTCAGTAAATTTGCAATTTTTCAACAAATAATATTTCCTTCTTTGGTCACAGAGCAGCCCCTGCCTGTATTATTCTTTGTGTTTTATCCAAATGCATTTCTAGTTTGATCCTCCCAACCAGCTTGTGAGGTCATTTAATATCTGTACTTGACAGAAAGAGAGATTTTCTCATTCATTCATTCATTCAACAAGCACCTGCTATGTGTCAGGCCCTGTGCTGAGCGCTGGGGATACAGAACTGGATAAGACATGGTCCCTGCCCTCAAGGAATGCTCGGTTTAATGGAGGAGATGGACAAGAAAGCAGCTGTTTCAGTGCAGTTGGTAAGTGCTGTGAGAGACATATGTACAGGTCCAGGAGAGCCTAGCAGAAGAACTAGCCAGCCTCAAAGTTGTACCTACCAGAACCAAAGTCTTCCAAGTTGCAAGTTGCTCTTTTCCCCATGCATTTTATGCCATTTCACTGCAAACCTTATTTTGGCCTTATGAGTTTCCTTGTACACAGTAAAATTTATCTTCAAGGTGAAGTTGGTGATCCAAAGTCTCTTTCTGGCTGTGGTAATTTACATTAAGGGCTATGACAGAAGACGGAGACTCTGGAACCAGGTGGATGTGGATTGGAAACAGCCCTGCCAGTTGTAAATTATATGACCTGTATGGCTTCACCTTTCTGAGCCTTGAATTTTTTATCCCTAGAAATGTGACAATAATTGGTACCTCATAAAGGGTACTATGAAGAAAAGGTGTAAAAATATACTTTAAGAGTTAGTAAGTAACAATATCAACTTGTAGGTAAAATGACTGAAAATATGTCTATGACATGGGAAGTTTTTGATGATAATAACTAACATTTGATAATGCTTTATAATTTCAAAGCACTTTCTTAAAACATCCATCCTGAGTCATGCAGCATTTATTGAGCATGTGTTATATACACCAGGAATGGGCTCTGTACAATCCATTGAGGAAGGTATCATGGTTTCCCCATTTTACAAATAAGTAAACTTACCTTAAGAGTGGTGATTTGATTTACCTGGAATTACCCAGCTAATAAAACTCACTTAATCCAGATACTGCCTAAAATTCCACATCCTTTCCACCATCTCACTCATATCTGATGAGTACAAACTCTGGATAATGGAGCATTGTGTGGTTTCTGAGGGCAGGCACTACAAAATGTTTGGGGCCTTTCCCTTGCCTGAGAACTCATCACTGCTTGCTTAGCCACAACGGGACTCATAGGTAGGGACCTTGAGCTTCCTCCCTGCAGCCCAGCAAGGTTGGTGGTAATGTGGTCTCAGGAGCCAGACAGGCTTGAGCTGTTTATTCAAGTGAATTTCTCATTTGCTTTCACCACAAATAGAGTAGTCGTTGCTGATATCAAGGACCTGCATGGCATTTAAAAGGCTCTGATACATTCAGGGAACCATCTTTCCTCTCTGAACCTGGCTGGGGTCAACCAACCAGATTTCACACTGCTTTTCTTTGGATTCTGGAGAGCATTGCTCCTCCTTCAAGAGCTTTGTATGACCCTACTACCACCACCATCACACAAATCCATTCAAAGGTATTCTTTGAGTGTCTCCTTTCTTATCCCTTCTTCTCCAGAAAGAAAATCATTTCGGAAGCAAATTCATTAGACACTAATTCATTATTGGCCTGTAGATGGGAGCAAAGCAGTATTCAGGTTAACCATGCCCAGTAGGAAAAGCCTGGGGCACCTGGCTGCCTCAGTCGGAAGAACGTGAAATTCTTGATCTCAGGGTCAAGAGTTTGAGCCCCATGTCAGGTGTAGAGATTACTTAAATAAATAAATTTTTTTTTAAAGTAGGGGGAAAGCCTATAGCTGATTTTACCTCTTTTTCATCTTCCCTTGAATTCTCTTTCCTAATGAACAGCTGACCTTCACCATCTGTTCCCATCTAAGCATAGCTGTAGTTACTAATTTTCACTTCTTTATCCAGCTGATCTGAATTTGAGAGGACATAGCTGTCTGTGGTCAGCTATGCTTTTTTTTGTTTGAGGCTAAAACCTTCTTTTAAGGCTCTCTTTTCTTTCCTTGGTCTGGGACTGGGAAAATATAAAGCATTAGCTCCCTGGTATGGAGAGGTATTTCTGCAATTAAGGGAGTGACCAGCTCTGGACAGTAACTAAAGTTGCTCAGTAAGTCCTAAGCAAATAACCTGATGTCCCCAGTAATGTAAGAGTAAGAGATTCTGGTAATCCAGAGGCTCCTAGGCCAGAGTTGCCATGTCAGCTTTGCTAATTTTCTCTCCTTTCTCCAGGTTGGTTTATAAGTGGTTCCTGTTGATCTATAAAATCAGCTATGCCACTGGCATTGTTGGCTACATGGCTGTCATGTTTACCCTCTTTGGTCTCAATTTATTATTCAAGTAAGTACTCTTTGCTTTTGTTTTCACTTGTGTTTGGGGAGGAGGGGCTGATGTGATATACTTTTCTTCCTAGAGCCAAGTCCTGATTATTAACAAGGGGGACATGGCATCCAGGATAGTAGGAGACTTGGACTTTGGGGAATGGGAAGGTTGGCCCTCCATGATTTGTGCTGGCAAAGAGAAAGGAATGTCTGGATATATAGAGTTAGAGTCCCAAATCATTGGTTATATTTTCCAAGAACCTATATTTTAATGGAAAAGTATCACAAAGGTAAGTGTAATAATGATTATAGCCAGTTACTTATAACTCCATCATCCTAACAGAGTCATTTTCCTTGTCCATGAAAGTACTGTTTATTGGAATGTCCACTCTACCTGAGTGGTCTTATGTTCAGGGAGTCTAGGAGTTGGTAAGCTGTCCTGTGGACCAAATTGGCCTACTTCCTATTTTTATAAAATAAAGAAAGTTTTTTACTGGAACACAGTCACACTCATTTTTATGTATATACTGTTTCTGCAGTATAACAATAATAGAGTTGAATATTTGTGGCAGAGACTATTTGGGCCACAAAACTCAAAATCCTTACTACCTGGTCCTTTCCATAAAAAGTTTGTCAACCCCTGGACTAGACCGTCAAACTCATGTGATACAGTTGGCCACACCTGCTAACAAGTTCATCTAGAAGTATACAGGGCAGGAAACAGCAGAGTGGTATCTGTAGGAGTCCTCACAGTAGTTCCAGGGCTGAGATGTGAGAGAATGAGACCAAACAGATGGATGGCCCAGAAGCTTCTCCACCTTTCCAGGAACACATCCAGTTTTAAGAATCTCACAGTCCAGATGCAGTGTAATAAGCATCGGTTATATTTAACACATTGTTGCTTTGTCACATAGCTGAAATTCCCCTTTTATCAGATTTCTAAGAAAATAGTTTTTTAGAAAATTAACCTGTGAACATTTAACTCTTACCGCATTGTTGGACACTTACGGTGTTTTTCAATATTGTGCTGTCACAGATAACATTGCTCTGTTGCTTCTAAGGATACATTATCAGGAGTCAGATTCTGGCTATTGCTTCATATTGTCATATGATTTCAAAAAGATTCATACCAGCATACAGGTCCCCCCACTCCCAGTTGAGGCAGAAACCAAGAAATCCTAGACTCTGAGACTGTAGGGTATAGTGATCAAGCAGGGCAGATGAGAGTGGAAATGTGGTCTCCTGACTGAGTTGATGGGGATTGTGGGCTGTGGATCATGAGGAATCCTAAGCCTAAGGCTGGGCACTCGAAGCTAGAGATTGAGGATTCAGATTGGCCTCTTTCCCAAATCTAGTACACTGTAGGTAGAGTCTCTTTGAAACTGAAAGGAGTGGGCAGCCCGGGTGGTTCAGCGGTTTATCACCGCCTTCAGCTCAGGTCATGATCCTGGAGACGCGGGATCGAGTCCCTAATCAGCCTCCCTGTGTGGAGCCTGCTTCTCCCTCTGCCTGTGTCTCTGCCTCTCTCTCTGTCTCTGTGTCTTTCATGAATAAATAAATAAAATCTAAAAAAAAAAAAAAAAAAAAACAAAACTGAAAAGAGTAAGTCCTTACTTTATAAAGTGAGAGAATACCCATGGAATTCTTTCTTCTAGAAGTAGTATAGGCTAAAAGCATAAACAGGTTTCACAGAGGTTTATCGGAATTCATCAGTGTAGAGTCCAACAAGCCCCATCAAAGAAAACCAAGATATTTCCAGATATCTTCCTAATCTGTGTGGTTAAAAAGATTTCTGCATTGTAGGGTGCCTGGGTAGCTCAGTCGGTTAAGCATTTGACTCTCAATATCAGCTCAGGTCTTTTCTTTCGTTCTTTTCTTTTCTTTTCTTTTCTTTTCTTTTCTTTTCTTTTCTTTTTTCTTTCTCTTTTCTTTCTCTTTTCTTTTCTTTTATTTTATTTTCTTTTCCTTTCTTTCCTTTCTTTCCTTTTTTTAAAGATTTTATTTATTCATGAGACACACAGAGAGGCAGAGACATAGAGGGAGAAACAAACAGGCTCCTCACAGGGAGCCTGATGCGGGACTTGATCCCCGGAGCCCGGGATCATGCCCTGAGCCAAAGGCAGACAGATGCTCAACTGCTAAGCCACCCAGACATCCCTCAGCTCAGGTCTTGATCTCAGAGTCGTGAGTTCAGGCCCTGCAGTATCCAGCATGGAGCCTATTTTATTTTATTTTATTTTATTTTATTTTAATTTTTATTTATTTATGATAGTCACAAAGAGAGAGAGAAAGAGAGGCAGAGACATAGGCAGAGGGAGAAGCAGGCTCCATGCACCGAGAGCCCGATGTGGGATTCGATCCTGGGTCTCCAGGATCGCACCCTGGGCCAAAGGCAGGCGCTAAACCACTGCGCCACCCAGGGATCCCCGGAGCCTATTTTAAAAAAAGAAAAAGGAAGAAAAAAGATGCTACATTGTATTGAAGATAGTTATTCTGTTATTATAGTTTGTTTTTACTTACATAAACTATACAAGAAAAAAAATATACAAGAAAAACAGAATTGAGAATCATGACCATTTTTATGCTACTAATCAGGTTAATTGGTATAAGATCATGATGTCTAGTGGGTTAAATATTACAAGATTGATAATAAACTCAGCTTATTAAGATAAATATAAGTTACAACTTTAAGTGAACTTATACAGTTCCTGGTACAGATTTTTAACAAAGGTTGTTTTCTGTAATGAACATTCAGAGACTGAAGGTCGCAAATTATTGGTCCTTGGAATTATTAAAACAAGCCTGCTAATGTATAGGCAAGATCTCTGTCCTTAGTAGACTTGGACCCCCAATTTTAAAAAATATTTTATTTATTTATTTAAGAGAGCATAAGCATGAGTGGGAGGTAGAGGGAGAGGCAGACTCCCTGCTGAGAAGGGAGCCCCATGTGGGGCTCAATCCCAGGACCCTGAGATCATGACCTGAGCTGAAATCAAGAGCCAGCCACTTAACTGCCTGAGCCACCCAGGCGCCTCTTGAACCAAAATTTAACTTTGATGACATGATACAGAATATGTATAGATACAACTTAAAATTTTATAGTAACTGGTATGTGTAGATTTACTAATTTTATCTTTATCTTCTAAAGCTGTGGTTGGTGAACTTTTTCTGTAAAGGGCCAAATAATATTTAGGCTTTGTGAACAAAAGGCAAAGTCTAGGATGATATAGAGTATAACAAGAGGGGAAACTCTTCCCTTGCCTTACCTTGTTTG
Organism: Canis lupus baileyi; assembly: GCF_048164855.1. Lineage (NCBI taxonomy): Eukaryota > Metazoa > Chordata > Mammalia > Carnivora > Canidae > Canis > Canis lupus. The sequence goes on from NC_132860.1 coordinate 25,628,331, forward strand.
ATGGATAGGCTCTCTCAGATCTGGGGCATACTTTGTGCCCACTTGCCATCAAATGAGACATTCTCAGGAGGAGTCTGACAAGGGTTTATGTGACCACTGGGATTATTTTCACTTACTATTCAGTGACAGCTCAGATCCTGGTGTGCCCTTGCCCAGCCATTTCAACTTGGGCACTGGCTGGAGGTGAGGCAACTTGGTGAGTTTCCGCTTCCAGACTGAAATTCTACTGGTTGGTGTACAGTGATTTCCAGCAGTGGAGTCTCAACACTTAGGTGCCAACCAGAGTGGGCCCTAGACAGCTACAAGGTGTGGTTGCCAGTTGGAGGAGGTAGGCACTGGGGACGGAGTGGGGAAGAGGAGCAATAGGCCATACCCTGGCTTGGTTTTGTAGCTCACGGTGCTAACCTGTTCAAACGGTACCGACAGGCCATATAAAACACAGGCAGCAGGCTGGAATTGGTCTTGTTTTGCCTACACTTGCTTTAGCCTTTAAAGCTTCTGACTTTAGGTGCCTCACTATGTGTTCTGGAGTAGTGATCCAAAGCAGTTGTGTCTTAGGGCAGGCCTTACAAGCCATGCTGCTTCCCTTACAGGATCAAACCAGAAGATGCCATGGACTTTGGTATTTCTCTCCTCTTCTATGGCCTCTACTATGGGGTTCTTGAGCGAGACTTTGCAGAAATGTGTGCAGACTACATGGCGTCTACCATAGGGGTAAGTTCACCTGGGCTTTTCATATTGCCTCCCACCACTTCCAAAGAGGTCAGCATAGCATTACTTGTTTGATGGAAGAGATAAACCTTAAAAAATCCTTCAAGATATCAGTAGTGTGTTTGGAGATTTCTTCCTTAAAATTTGGAAAACCAGATATCAGATGTACCCTGAAATTATTAACTTTAGGGCCACTTGTAGGAAAAGAACTGCTTGACCATTCAGGAAGTTGACATTCATTCAATAGATATTTATTGAACGCCTCCTATGTGCCTGGACACTGGGCTTGTGCTGGAATTACAAAGGAGTACATGGTCCTTGCCCAGATGGAGTTTATGCCCTAGTGGCAGAGATGAGAATTAAAGTAATGAACATACCAATATAAAATTATAACTTTAATAAATACTTTGAAGGAAAGGTTCACAATGCTGTGAACAAATGCAGTAATGGCATTTGGACCTAGTCTTGGGGCTCAGAGATGGCTTCCCTAAAGAAGTGACGGGGGAGCTGACATGTAGGAGTTAACTAGATGAAATGGGAAGTGATGTGGGCGTCAGAGAGAGCAAACAGCATGTGTAGATAGGAGTTCTGTAGTGAGAAAAAGGGTAGCCATTTGGAGGAACTAAGGCCAGTGTGGTTATATGGCTGAGAATGTACTGGAAGTATCTAGAGAAATAGAAGCTAAACTAGAAAGAGCCTTGAAGGCCAAACGAAAGATTGTGGTTTTTATGCTAAAAGCCCTGGGAGGCTAAGATAGAAAATGACATCTTCAGATTTGCACTTTGAAAAGATCATTCTGGCTGCTGGGTTGAGAAGGGATTGGAGAGGGGTCCACAGCTTAGAGTGGACTAAGAGATAGTCGCAGTAATCTGGGCAAGATGAAGGTAGCTTGGGTTAGGGAAGAAGTGGTGCAAAGGGAGAGATCCAGGCCATTTGAGAAGTATTTTGGAAGTGCGTTTGCTAGGACTTGGCTAGGATTAATCTTGGATATAGATTAGTTCTGGAGATTGAAGGAAAGTATATATCAAAGCTGACATGTCTAACGCGAGCCACTCCTTGGCTGGTATACTTGCACTGATCTAGGAAATGCTACAAGGTGGAGACCAGGGAGAGAGTCTTCAAGCTTAAATGTGAGTAAAGTAACAGGCAGTCTTAGGAAACCCAAGTCAATATTCTTATTTCTTTTTTTCAAAATGGAAATGTGTCTTTGTTGTTTTGCTGCTTGTAAAAGTAATGCATTCTCTTTATAATTACGTGAACAAAGAAGTACTCCTCATCTCAGTGTCAGCTCATTAGAAGGCCCCACCCAAAAAGGAATATTTCCAAGTTTAATGAACATTTCTCCAGTTCTGTGCTAAAATGCGTGTGGTTCTGTCTGACACAGGAGATCTGAAAGGCCTTCAGAAGTTCTTGCAACATAAGGTTTGGCAGTTTAGAAAGAAACCTTAGGAGAATGTCAGGGTTTTCTTGGGGCAGCAGATACCAATGAAGACCAACTGAGAAGCACAGTAAAGGATTGGCGCCTTTGTATGAGGACTTCAGGAAATCTTCGAAAGTTTGAGGCAGTTTTGTAGGTGGGAGGATATTTGCTGTGCACATTTTATATCAGAGCTGTTGCAGTCTCACTTGTGCCATGGACTGGTAGGCTTTGGGCAGTTCAGGTTAAGCAGAATACGCAGCCATCACCTTGGGTAACTTTCATCAAGTACAGTTTTAGATATAGGATTTTGTTTCTCAGGGTCATGGGACTATTTTTGTTTCTTCTATAATAGATTAAAAGGAAACAAAGTGTATTGGGTCACTTATAGACAGCCCATTAGATTCTTGTTTGAACAACTGTCTTGTGTTTTAGCTACGTTTCATGGTCTCTCATCTATTGGTGTAGACTTCAGCTCTTCCTTTAACTACTTCACTGTCCAGAAGAGATTTCCAGACATTCAGTTGTCTACTTTCAACAACTTTTCTTGAAGTCTGCTTCTTTGGCACACTCAGCTTTTCAAAGTGACTCTTGCCAGTATCCTGCCCTGTACCCTCTTGTGATTTCTTTTTCTTCTCATTCTTTTTTTTTATGGGCCAATTCTCTGTTTTTCCCAGGTTGTTGCCAATTTTATCTCAAGATTATTATCAGCTGCCAGTTTAAGCATAGCCTTAATTCCCTCAGGTGGGTCACTAATAACCAGTGTACAAAACCCTCTTCAGTCCAAATGGAACTGAGCTCAGAATTGATCCACTAGTTAGCTTTTCCTATAGGAGATGGAATCATTACATTGGCTTCCCAAAAATAGAATTTGAGCTGGACTTCTTTCCATGCTTTTGGGAAGGATTATTGTATGTTCCATTGATTACAAATGATAATCCTTATTAAGGTAATTATTCCCTAATAATGATAAATTCCAGCATCACTGAGAGACCTGGTGGGAGAATTATTCATTAGGGTGGAGAGTGCCTCAAGCACCAGCTCTTGACTCTTCATATTCTCCTTCCTTCTGTGAGTTCTCCGTGCTTACCCCCAATACCTGATGCTCATTCTTTAATAGTCTGGCCCAAGGATGAATCCAAATACCTCTCTATACCTCCTAATAGCACAAGAACACAAGGATCAAACAATCACACTGTACTTTATTAGAGGAAAATAAGCATGAATACTTGAATGAAGTTAATCTGACATAGCAGGGTACCTGCTTTCCCAGGCTTTCAGACCCTGTCTCATCCAACTCTCCACTTACCTCTATGTAGCAGGTGCCATCTTAGCACATGCCACCTGGAATCCATATCTAGACAACCACTGTCCTCTAGATGTCTAGATCTAGAATCTGTGTTCTGATAAAAATTTGTCTGTACCTCAGGCCAGCCTTCTGAATCCTAGTATCTCTGAAGATCTACCTTTTCTCTAGGTCCTTGACATTGAGAATGTCTATCTCTTTCAGAGAAGCTGCTCAATCCAGCTCCTGTCCAATAGAATGTGACCTTGTTGACCCTAAATCTAACAGTTTTCTGTTTCCCAAGCCCCCATTTCCAGGGGAAGGGAGTGGGTCATAGGAAGACTAGGATGGCTTGTGACAGTACAGGGTGAATTGCGAGGAGTTGATTCGTTCATTGTTTTCCATAGCTAATGTGGAGATTTAGCAGCAGGTTTTCTGCTAGTGCTCAGGATGCCCACAGATAAGACTAGGCAGGAATAGGGAGGAAGAAACTCAACTCCCAGTTTGGGATAAAGGGATAGACTACACTACCTTTACAGTTCTTTCAAACCTGAGAATTCCAGGACTCCCCTATTTCTGCCCTGGTCTTTGGTCAAGTGGGGTGTGGTCTACTTAGGAACGAACACCTGGGGCTGTGAACCACAGCAACCTAAATTTCAGGAACATCCCTGGTCTTGAAGCCACAACCTATCAGTGGTTTGGTCATGGCAGTTTGAGGAAGCTAGGACATTCCAGCCTTCCATGCATTTGTTAGCCAACTTATTCTTTCTCATTTATTTAAGCAACTGTTATTTATCAAACTTTCACAATGTGCTAGGTATGACCAAGTGCAGCCTTTACTAGCTCTACCACTGCTCACTTCTAAGTAGGAGCCTTAGTCATTTAATTTAATTTAATTTAATTTTTATTTATTTATTTTTTAAAGATTTTTATTTATTTATTCATGAGAGACACACAGAGAGAGAGGCAGAGACACAGGCAGAGGGAGAAGCAGGCTCCATGCAGGGAGCTCAATGTGGGACTCAATCCTGGGTCTCTAGGATCACACCCTGGGCCGAAGGTGGCGCTAAACCATTGGGCCACCGGGGCTGCCCAAGCCTTAGTCATTTTATTTTATTTTTTTATTTTTTTATTTTTTTGCCTTAGTCATTTAAAAAAAATTATGGTAAACTACACATAAAATTTGCTATCTTAACCATTTTTTAAGTCTATAATTCAGTGGCATTAAGTCATTTACATGCTCTGCAACCATCACCACATCCATCCATAGAACTCATCATTTTGCAAAATTGAAGCTCTGTACCCTTTAAATAATATCTCCATACTCCTCTTTCCCCACAGCCTCTGGAAAGAACCATTCTGCTTCTGCCTCTAAAAATTTGACCACTCTAGGGACACCTGGGTGGCTCAGTGGTTGAGCATCTGCCTTTGGCTCAGGGCATGGTACTGGAGTCCCGGGATTGAGTCCTGCATCAGGCTCCCTACAGGGAGCCTGCTTCTCCTCCCTCTTCCTATGTCTCTGCCTGTCTCTGTGTGTGTCTCATGAATAAATAAGTACAATCTTTTATTTTTTATTTATTTTTTTAAAGATTTTATTTATTTATTCATAGAGACACACAGAGAGAGAGAGAGGCAGAGACACAGGCAGAGGGAAAAGCAGGCTCCATGCAGATAGCTGGACGTGGGACTTGATCCAGGGTCTCCAGGATCACACCCTGGGCTGCAGGCAGCGCTAAACCACTGCGCCACCGGGGCTGCCCAAGTACAATATTTTAAAAATAAAATTTGACCACTCTAGGTAGGTACCTTGTGTAAATGAACTTACACAATATTTGTCTCTTGTGACTAGCTTATTTGACTCAGTGTAATGTTTCAAGGTCCACCCATGGCGTAGCAGAGTCAGAATTTCCTTTTTTCGGACTGAATAATATTTCATTGTATAACTCAATTTTAAAAGAGCCATAAATCGCAGCACCTGGGTGGCTCTGTTGGTTGACTGATTCTTGATCTCAGGGTTGTAAGTTTGAGCCCTGCCCTGGTCTCTACTCTAGGCATAGAGCCTACTTTAAAAAGGGGAGGTTGCTAAATAAATAATCTCCTTGTGTGTGTGTGTGTGTGTGTGTGTGCGCGCGCATGTAGCCTCTTAGAAAAAAGAATTCCATTGTGTGTATATGCCACATTTTCAGTCCTAGGTGTTTTTCATAGAATTTTGTACATTCTGTGGTCATAGCTCCAAACCCAGAGAGTTATGGTTCATTTTGGAGTGTTCTACCTACCTGGTGGGGAACTAGATCTCATTCATCTCTTGATCCCCCTCTGAGTGGTTTGACCTACAAAGATCTGTGATTAATATAAAAAAATTTTTTTTATTGATTGGAGTTCAATTTGCCCACAGATCTGTGATTAATTAATTTCAGGGTTCCTAGAAATGAAATGATGGGGTTTACAATTGTATCAATATACATTCTCAATTCCTTTTCATTATTCTACACTACTCTGGTAATTCTACACTATAGCTGCTTTGTCTTACATGGAGAAATTATAATATGAACTATAGTAACTCTTCGGTTAAAGGAACCTTAGATGATGTTTGTTTTTTTTTTTTCAGCCAGTCACTGGGAGGTCATAAGCTTGTGACAGCCAGTCATTATAGTTTCCATTCACATCCAAAAGTCATGTTGGGGCGGGGGTGGAGGACAGAGGATTGTGAAATAAGCTTGTTTTATGGGGCTCTTCCTTCAAAGAGACCTGTTGGGCAGACAGAGTAGTGACGCATAGTTTGTGCTCCATTGGGCCACATGTCCTGCCTCACACTTTTTTTTCTTCTGAGTTTCTGCACCCCAGATAACATTAGGACATAACTAGCTGCCCATTCATCTGCTCTGAAGTAGCAGCAAAAGCCAGAGGTTAGAGTCAGATGGACCTGGTTTCAAATTCTAATCAATTTTTAATTAGCTGTGTACTCTGGAGCAAGTTACTTTACTTCTCTGATCTCGTTTTCTCGGATGTAATAACATTACCAGACATAAAGTGTTGTAAGGAGTAAATGCATCACGTAAAGATCTCTGCAGAGTAGCCTGGCTCATGGCACTTAAGGAGAGGATAATGACGGTAGCTAACATTTATCAAGTATACCTATTGTACAATACTGCTCTTCTAGAAAGCTATATATTTTATATTTATAGTCACCTGGAGCACAGAGACCCTATAGGATTTCTTTGTATCTTCATCATACCCAACACACGGAGCAAGACACAGAACAGACAAATCCTTAATCGCCAGCATATGCCACTTCTCTCTTGGAGGCTGTCTGTTGTCTGAAGTCATCTCAGACCACTCTGTGACCTGGAATCTTGTGTCTTAGAACCCTGAGAAATGGGTATTTTATTCTGTTTTTCAACAAGTTTTTTCAAAATCACTGTTTGAGCCTGACGAGGCCCCAACTCAGCTCTGCCACCAGTTCTCTCTGACTTCAGGTGAGGCTGTCCTGCTCCTCCTCTGTCCTCTCCTGTTGAGGGAGGGGCTGACTGGAAGAGCTCACAGGGCTCTCATGGTGCACACATTCTCTGATATTCAGTGGTGTGGAAGGCAACTCCTATTTATTTCCTGAGTACCTATGTGCAGGCTCCTGTGCTGGGGTTTTCTACTCACATATTAGTACCCATCATCTGCTTCCTTCCAGTTACACTGTAGAAAAGGTCCTTTCTTCCATCACAAGCCCACCTTGCCCTAGCTGTGGACTCCATACCTTCTTCCTTCTCCGGGACCCATTATGCTATATACTTAACTTTCTTATCTGTGCCTTCATCTTCTCCCTCTTTGCTGGGCTCTTCCCATTAACCTGTTAAGCATTCTTTTTCAAAAAACTTTTTTTGACTCACTTTCTTCTGTAGCTACTGAGTCATTTCCTGTGCTTCACAGCTAAACTTAGAGAAAGTCCAGTCTCCTTTTGATTACCATTCACCTACTCTTTAGCCTATTCTAAATTGGTGTGGCTCAAACCTTCTTCTGAAATGGCTTTTACTCAGGTCACCAGTGACTCTGTGTCACTCATTCTGACTTCAGCAGTTGTCATTGGCTTTTGCAATGTTTCTGTATCCTGCTTTTCCTTCTGTCTCTACTAACTCTTCCTCCCCGTGAATGCTACTGTTCCTCTGAGCTCAGACCTAAAGCACCTTCTCTGCACTTCACCTAGGCATTCCCTTTTCTTTTTCTATGACTTTTTCTATGACTTTCTATGACCTCTAATCCAGAACTTTTCTACCAGATCTTTAGTTTTCAGCTGTTTAGCATCACCAGTCTGTCTACACCTTTCTATTTTTATTGCCATTAAATTAGCCCAGACTGCCACCTTGGCCTAGATCTCCAGCATCTCTTGCTTTTAAAGAATTAAAAAACAGAGACTTTAGCTGCTCTCTGAATCCATGTTGGCCCCCCTCTGCAGCCCATTTTTCACACAGACCGAGTGATCTTCTAAAAATTTGAGTCTGTTCAGATGCCTCCAGTGACTTTCCATTTCTAGTCCAAAATTCTTCCTGTGGCCAATAAGGTGTTACTGTTTTCCTCTTTGTCACAACTCTAGCCACATGAGGTTCCGTTCAGTTTCTCAAGCCCACCAGGCTCCTTTCTGCTTTGTGGCCTCTTCCTTCTTCCTGCTGACTTTCTTCCTCTCGCTAACTCCCACTGCCCTTTACCTCTCAGCCTCAAATGTCACGCCCTCAAAGAAGCCTCTTCATAGCACCTAGGCTTAGTTAGCAACCCCTTTCTTAGCCCTTTACTGTCATTCTCCTGTAGTTGTAGGTTCCATAGGAGAGAGGCCGAGTCTCTCTTCTTCCAGCATTATATCCCACTGGACTCCCCTAGTCCAGTGCCTGCTACTGCTTAGTAGGTAGGTACCCAGTACATATTTGTAGGTATATATATATACCTATGCCTACCTTAGTAGGTAGGTACCCAGTATATATTAGTAGGTACCCAGTGTATATTAGTAGGTACCCAGTATATATTTGATGGAAGGAAGGAAGGATCTGGATGGTTTGCTCAAGTTCATCAAGCTAGTAAGTGACAGAAGACTGCAGTTAGGTCTGCCCGATGCAGGTAAAGCATAGGTCTCCCTTGAGCTTATTCTATGGAGGGGTCCGGCCTCCCTGTATCTTCCCCAGTTTGGCCTCAGTATCTTCTGATACAGTCTCTTCCTGTGTGATTTCTGTGAGCCCTGGGGGTGCGAGGCCTTCATGATTTGACAGCTTACCCAATGGCTCTGTTGAAACACTGTGGGATTTGACCCTGCCTGCCTGTTGCCATGTTTTAGCCTCATGGGGAGAACTCCAGAAACTAGGAGCCTAACAGACACTTTCCTAGACCACAGTTCTTAAGGCAAAGGAAAGGAAAAAACAGTAGGTCTTAGAAAATGTCAACAAATAAATTTCAAGTCTTTTTCTCCTTGGAGTAAGGGGGAAATGCTATTTAACTATGTAACAATAAACCACAAGGAAATTATGCAAAACTTGTAATTTCTTTTTGGAGCATGGAATTGGTTATCTGTTATAATTAAGTATGGTAATAAATAATCTTTAAAAGTAATATATATTCATTAAAGAAAATTTGAGTACAGAAAAGTAGGCACAAAAACCACATCACCTATGATCCTACTGCCAAAACATCACTGGCGTAAACATACTGATATTTCTTTCTGATCTTTTCTCTTGTATAGATTTGGGCTTGTCTTTACATACAACACCAATCATGTTGTGCCTCCAGTTTTGTCCCTACTTTTTGCCACTTATTGTTACATCTCAGCCTTCAATGAACTCACCAGTTAAGTCCCTTGAGTGTGTACCAAATTTATTTAGACATTCTCCTATTCTGGGTCATGCATGGTTATTTCCATTTCTTTGCCTGTTTTTTATTATTTTATGGGTTTTTCTATTATGTAACCTAAAACCCACTGTTTTAGCCATTTTTAAAAGTACAGTTCAGTGCTTAGTTACATTCACAATATTGTGCAGCTATCACCATTTCCAAAGTTTTTCATCATCCCAAGCAATAACTGTGCCCATTAAGCAATAACTCCCCATTCCCTTCTCCTAGCCTCTGGCCACCTCTAGCTTGCTTTTTGTCTCTATGAATTTGCCTGATTCTATATATTTCATCATATCAATGGAATCATATAATATTTGTCCTGTGGCGTCTGACATTTTACTTAGCCTAATGTTTTCAAGGTTCATGCATTGTAGCATGCATCAGAACTTCATGATTTTTTTTTTAAGATTTTTATTTATTTATTCATGAGAGACACACACACACACACAGAGAGGCAGAGACAGCAGAGGGAGAAGCAGGCTCCATGCTGGGAGCCTGATGCAGGGCTCGATCCCGGGTCTCCAGGATCAGGCCCTGGGCTGGAGGCGATGCTAAACCACTGAGCCACCCAGGCTGCCCAGAATTTCATGATTTTTATGACTAAAATGTAAGGTGTAATAATTGTTGTGTCATACAATCATTCTGTTTAAGTTATTGAGGAATTGCTAAACTCTTCTTTAATGATAAATAATACTTAAATAAATATCTGTATACCTGAAGTTTTTTGATATTTTTACTTCTTTAAATTACTTGAAATGACATTAATGAATGGTCAAAGTGTGTGGCAGTTTGAGACATCATGCCAGATGCTATTCAAAAGGATCAAACTTCTTTTGTTGCTGTGGCAGATGTTTGGGAATGCCCTTGTCACCAAACCAACATTGCACTGGATATCTGACTGTTTTGAATCTTAGAGAAGAGATGTTGTCCATCTCCGATGGAAACATAGTGTGGCCACAGAGTGGCTTATCTGACATAGGTCCTGATCACCAGCCCTGAGTCCTTCTACCTCCTGGTCTCCTTGTTCCTGGTGCTGACCATCCCAGTGCTCAAGTCCTATTAGATCTGACCTCCCAACCCATCACTGGTCTGTCCTTTTCTCCCTATCCACCCAGCAGATGAGGTGATTGGGCCTATAAAAGATGTTCTATAGTTGTGGGGCCTCCTCCCCCTGCTGCTTGGCCTCCTCTTCAGAAGACCCAAAGGCCTTTGTGGTACCGTCCTACTTGGGCTGATTCTCACACTTTTCCTGTCTTTTCCTCCTGTTCTTCTCTCCCAGTTCTACAGCGAGTCGGGCATGCCTACCAAACACCTCTCGGACAGTGTGTGTGCCGTGTGTGGGCAGCAGATCTTTGTGGATGTCAGTGAAGAGGGCATCATCGAGAACACATATAGGCTATCTTGCAATCACGTGTATCCTGCCTGGAACCCCCTGGGCCACATCTCCTGCCACATGTGCATTCCGGTCAGGGAGGGGAGTGGGTGATCATTACCCTGGCATGCTGTCCAGACCTTTAAGCGTGGGAGAGTCACACAAGGGCAGATATTTGGGGGAAGTTCTCTGCTAGAGAAGCTGACACCCTGGAGTGGGAACTGTGTTCTCCCTCCTTCTTCCCCACAGCTGGGAGCCATTCTTATGTAAACAGAGTTTATAGCCTGGCTGGATCAGAAAGGAGCCTAAAGCCTCTAGCTGGATCCCTCAGTTTCAGAATCCAGTCACCCTGAGTAACAGTTGCAGTATTTATCATGTGCTCGCTCAGCTCCCGTTCTGTGCTGTGTATTGTCTCCATTTTGCCCCGTAAAAACCCTGTAAAGTGGAGATCATTATCCTCACTTCACATGTGAGGAAGTAGGGTCAGAGAGAGAAGGTATGTGCCCAAGATTATACAGCTAATAAGAGGTGAAGCTAGAATTTGAACCTTTCTCCAGAGCTGGTGCCTGGGCACCTTGACGACGGGCACGGAGCTCAAGTGCCATCCTGTCTGCCCACCATTTCCTTGACCAGTGGTGCTCAGATTCCACGAGTTCTGCATCCGCGGCTGGTGCATTGTGGGAAAGAAGCAGACGTGTCCCTACTGCAAAGAGAAGGTAGACCTCAAAAGGATGTTCAGCAACCCGTATCCTTTGTTTGTATTCTTGTTGAGATTGGGCAATGGGAAAAAGTCCTGGCCAGTGCCATTCTGCATTTGAGTCCTCCCAGGGCCCTTCCTCCTTCCCCCAGTCTGGTACGTAACGGGTAACATACCATTCCATTTGGCCTGTGGACTAGGGAAGTTGGGGGTGGAACATGGGGCAGGACTCACAGCTCAGATTCTCATCGTAGTTCTAGATCTCTCAAGGGTAAATCAATAGCAATAGAAACTCATTTACTGTTTCTTACTGTATGCCTTACACTGTGTTTAAGTACCTTGCCCATATTATCTCATTTGATGACCTTGGTGATATTATCCTCATTTTACAAATGAAATGATTTAGAGGTTGAAAAACCTGTTTAGGGTCACATAGCTAATGAGTCGATGCCTTACCTATGATGTGGGGCTAGAGACTGGCTCTGTGCCTGTGCAGGGCCTGCAGGGTTCAAGGAGGCCTGAGGGACTCCCTGTCCCCATCCACTTGCAACACGACCCCACTGCTCCTCCAGGCTACTACTCCGTACCCTGCTGGCCCTCCATAGTTGGCCTTCCTGCACCCTCCTCTTCCTCCTCACCACTGGTCTTGTAGAAATTGCTCAGCCACTACTCCGATTCCCCCTTCACTTCCCTTGGGATCCAGGGGGCAATCTTTGCCCTCCTTGTCCCAGCTGCCCTGTGTGCCAGGGTTCCCTGTCCCCTGGACATTAGCTGGGCTGGGCAGGGGCACTGCATTCTCAGCACATTCCCACAGCCCCTGAACAGGAGGCTCTGGCCTCTCCCCTTAAGATTCCTTGCTTGGTTCTTCTAGGGTCTAATTTAGGAACAGTTAAGTAATAACTCCATGGTGAAGCTGAGGCTTGGGGCTTCCCTGCAGCTCCCAGAGACTGGGCCAGGCTGCACTTTCTGAGGCTTTTGGAGGGGTTCCCCCAGTGTCATGAGGTTTAATCTGTGTTTTCCCCAGAGCTGGATTCCCGGGCTCCCTCCCTAAATGTCTTGCCTAGCATTTAAATTAAAAGAAGAGAACTCCTCTCTGGGGCCCCTTCTCCTCAGTAGGGCCTGATGTTTAGTGGTGTGTGGGGATTCCTTAGAACCTCTGCCAAGGGTTACCCCCTGTGACTAGCCTCTTCACTGTTCCCTTCTGCCTCAGTCCCTGGACTGAACCCCTTCCTTGACCTAGAAAACCTTCCATTTGGGATATTACAAGAACTTCTGGGGTTACCTTATCCCACTGTCCACCTCCCTGCAGCCATTGGCAGAGATGCATTTATAGCAGTCTCAGACTGTGTATTCATGCCAACGGGCCCATCTTTGAGAAGGTATTATGTGGGAGGCCCTCTCCACATGTCAGTCTTAGCTTAGTCTCGCCTCTCCAAACTCCTCCTGTGTCTGTCCTGTCTTCTGCGCTGGCCCCCTCTCCTCACCTCCCCCCGATTCTCTAGGTTCAGTCCTTCCTGCTAACATGGAGAGGCTGGTGAGGGCTTGCTCTCCCTGTAGGCAGGCTGATTTCTGTGGAGTGTCGACAACTGTGGGCAGACCCTCTCACCTGTCCCCTAGCCCGGCCTTAGCAGCTCTGACACATAGCCTCTTTAACGCACTGACAGCTGGGAGAGGCCTCACGTCATGTACGGGCAACTGCTGGATTGGCTTCGATACTTGGTAGCCTGGCAGCCTGTCATCATTGGCCTGGTACAAGGCATCAACTACATCCTGGGCCTGGAATAGTCAGGAAGAAGAGCATCCACCCACTATGGACCTCAGGGCACTCTCCTGCCTGCCTTCCAAGACCTCCTGGGTGGGAAAGACTCAAAAGGGGCACTTGGGCCACTCAGGAACCTTCTGGCTGTGCCCGGGCTGGGGAGGGAGTTGATGGAGAGCCAGCCAGTGGGGCTGTCAGCAGTGGGAGCTTTTTAAAAGAAAACTATTTTGATGAATATATTTAAAAACCTTTTTTATTGTGGAGCATAGGAATTGCCCAACTCTTCCATGCCTCACCCTCCTTGCCTGAGCAGGGCTGGAACAGAGCCACGACATTTTTGGTTTAAAGGAGCCTTCTCATCTCTGGCTGAAAGCCTCAGCCCTTCCTGCAAACCCCCCCCCCCCCCCCCGCCCTTTCTTCCGCCTGTTGAGCTCCACCCTGGTTCACTCAGTGTGGAAGAGCTCCCGGACCTGGCCTGACGCCGCAGATGCACAGTGAGGGCAGGGTGAAGTGTTGTCCCTCCTCCCCATCTGGGCCCCAGGACCAGTGTTGTATCTTACTCTGTCTTCCTTGTCCAAGACCTGTAGACCGATTGAGGCCAGTGGAACCTTGTCCTGACTTTTCCAGGGAGGGAAGCCCTGGGACCTCATGTTTCAATGAGAATTTGGGGGCAACCGAAACAGCAGCAGCTTGGGTAACCTGCCCCTAGCCAAGAGCAGAGTCTATGTGTAGTTGAGCCCTGGGGACTACCGTTGGTGGCAGTGATTGGAGGCCTCTTGTGCAAGCAGACCGTCCAGCCCGGAAGCAGTGACAAGTGCCAAAGGACGCTCTCCCGCATCACTTCCTTCCCTTAAAGCCTGAGTGAGAGTGCATGTGTGTTCATCCGTTTGTGACAGTGGGACTATGACAGATATGACTCCTCCTTGTCGTCAGTGTTCCTTGAAGCTGCCAGGGAATTCCCAGCCCAGGGAATATCCCTCAGTCAGCATCCATGTTCCTGGGTCCTGCCCAGACCTGGCAACAGGGGTGGTGGTGGGTGGAAAGAAAACAGGGCAAGGCCCCAGGAAGTGTGGGTTTTAAAAAGAGGTTCCAGGTAGGCCCCAGCTCTGGCCCTCTGGGTTTTGAAGGAAGTGGGAGGACAAACATGGACCTTCAGCACTGGGTTCCTGGGGAATATGACCCAGCTGACCCTGCCCCTTCAAGTGTAGCAAGAGCCAAGCAGGATCTTGTCACTCCATTCTGAATAAAGCTCTGTGAGCTGGGTTGGAAAGCTGGACATCCATTTTGCTTTATTCTTCCCTGGGGTCCCTGGGAATGCCTTGCCTTTGCTACCTTTTACTGTTCCCATTTGAAAGCTGAATCCAAGGGGTGGTTGGCCCTGCCCCTTACCCATGGGAATGGTGGGATGCCAGGCTTCTGTCCCGTGGCAGAAGGGCACTGGAGCATCACTGGGTGACTCTCTCCTCACCGCCTGAGGTCAGTGCCCTTCTATGGCACCCCTTCTCATGGGCCACTCTCAACTTCGGCTTCTCATATCCAGCTATGGCTTCTCATGGTCCCCCACTGCTTATACCAGTGGGCCCATGCTCAGAGAATGGAATGAGGACCAGTTGTAGGGTCCAGGATCATCCTTTCACTCTTGTCCCCCAATCCCTACGCATCAGACTCACATGAAAAGCCGAGACCCAGCTGTCCAAGGCTCTCTTTTCATACTTCATCAAGCCTGAGTCCCATGACCTCCCAGCAGCCCAACTCTTATCTTGGTTCCACTCTGAGGTAGAGTCCTGTCTCCTCTCCCTCCCATCTCCTAATCCCATTTCCCAAAAGACTGTGTCTCAGAAGCCCCAAGCAGCCTTACCTCCTGACCCAAGAGCTGCAGATACTGGCACTCCCATGGGGGAGCTTCATGACTCATCCTCCAAACCTAGTTCCATCTTCCTGGCTCCCTGGAGGAGATGGGAGATGGCTCCCCATCTCCTCCCTGGCTCCCTGGCTTTGTCCCCAGCAATTCCATCCCTCTGATTCCAGAGACCACAGACCTCGGACACTTGGTCTTGTTCTTCATGTTTGATCGGTGTGTGGACTGGGTCACCAGTGCTGGTCTTTCTGCCTCCATAGACACTGGTACGACCCTGATAGTGAGTGCATGCCTCCTCCGGCTTTGCATCCCAGGTGCCTTACTGCCTTCCCCTAGTGCTGGCCCTGCCGCAGCCCCAGCTCCATTTGTCCCATCATCTACCAGACTGGTGCATTTGTATAGCTCTGTTGTTGTCGGGGCCAGTGCTAGGCTGCTTGCTCCCTCTCCTCCCTGGGAAGTGCCCTCTCCTCTTTTAGGGCCAGTGCTCCAGCTGGTGTTCAAGTCCTCAGCCTGGTTCTGAGACGTTTCTGCACACAAGGCCGGAGGGTGCTGTCAGCATAGTTCCTGAGGCATGGCTTACGCGGGGCCGAACACAGCCGGACTGAGTGGAGCTTCAAGAACGGGGATTCTGAAAAAGAGGGCTCCTCAGGGCTTCTCGAGAGCCAGGTAGGGAGAGGTCTAGACTTCCTAGTGAACCTAGACCTATAGCTCTGGCCAAGGGGCTGGGATGAGATAAGCGAGAAGGCTGTGCAGGGGTGATGGGTGGGTGGGGGTTGGAGGGAGTAGCAAGCCAGAGAAAGGCCAGGATGATAGACTGATGTGACCCTGAAATGGTCAAAGTGATCCAACTTGGGGTCTCCAGTAACTAGGAGAGTTGACCCCTTGAATATCGGTGTGAATGTGAAAGAACATGAGGCCTGCTCATGTAGAAGCAAGGGCTGGTTCTGAAGAGCAAAGGTGGACGCCAAAGTTCTGACCCTTGGCTGGGACAGAAGAATCCACCTGTGAGAGACTCTTCATGAGTTCATACCATCTGTATCCCTGGGAGGGTAAAGCCAAGGGGGCAGGAAGATTCCAGGCCACCATGAATTTTGGTTCCAGAAGTGCAGTGTACAGGCTGGCATCTTGCTTGTGTAACTTGTTACTCAGAGCCTGCTTTAGATTTCCCAGTTAAAAAAAGCGAAAGTGAAATAGGGGGGGCGGGCAGTGCTTTCCCAGCAGGACTTCACTAATCCTGCCCTTCCCAGAACCAGCTCCAGCAAAGAGGGCTTTGCCTCTCTTTGTAGTAGTGTCCCTGGCCCCTCTCTGGGTCCCTTTCTTCATCCCTGTAATGAAGGGGTTAGTTAGGGTGGACTCATAATCAGCATGTTAATGGTACTAAGAGCTAGTAGGATGGGGAAAGACTGTCACTAGATGGTCTTTAGCTTTGTTGCTAAGTGCGGAAAGCCCCAGCCTTTGCTGGATGCCTGGAGCAAAGTAGCAGTGCCTGGCAGCCCATTCAGAGGTCAGACCCAGGAAGAGCTGTGGAATATACAGGAAGGACAGGCCCATACAAATGGCTGGGATCCAGGCAAGCCAGAGATGTGAGATAAATGGTTGATTTACATTCTCTTCCGCCCCCAGCTCGAGAGAGGAGGAAGTGGTCACAGATAAATAGAGCCAGGCACGCCAGCTCTTGACACATCCGTCAAGACCATGAGACAGAACTGGACATCAGGTGGGACCTGGGGCTGGCATGGGCGGGGGGTCGGGGGTGGGGGGTGGGATTTGAGAACAGAAGGGAGCCGTGCAGGCGGCCCTGAGCCTTCCCCCCCCGAGGGAACTCCATTCTGCTGTTACGGCTTTCAGCCTGTGTCCAGATGCTGTGGTTCTGGCTCCAGTCCCTAAGTCTCCCTGCGCTCCATTCCAACATGCGGGGCCTGAGGAACCCTTCTGCTCCTCTGACCCCCTGTGCAGAGCCCAGGTATCTCTGCGCCAGAGTGTGTCCAGGCCAGGATGTTGAGCATTCCTAGCAGACAGCCCTGGCCTTTGTGTCCTGCTCTCAGATCCCAGCCCTTTGCGGGTCCTGCTTTTGTGTGTGCACATGTTCTGTCACCTGGCTGGAGCCACACCTGTACCTCAGGCCACTGCTGCTGCCTCAGCTGGGATCACAAAGGACTCCTGCCTCTCCTGGCTCCTGACAGCTAAGCAGTGCCCAGCACTGGAGGTGACCGGGCCAGAAGTGGAAGTCCCGCTGAGTAAGGAGCAATTCTGATGGAAGCCCCAAAGGACATAGTGGGCAGGGGTGGGTTTGGGGCACAGAGAGTCCAAGGGTGGGGTTGATTCCCGAGCTTCCCACCCTACCCCACCTACTGCCATGTAGCCCCACCAGCCAGGCCAGCCTGCTAGAGCACTCGGCATGTTCCCTCCGAGTGAGTGTGGGTACAGGGCCCAGCTCCTGAGATGCTCCCTATCCGGTGGGATGGAAAGAGTTCAGACACAAGGATGGTCAGAGGGCCCCAGGGCCTTGACTGCAATACGTTACAAGGCCCGCCTGCCCACCCCGACTCCAGTCTCCAGCCCCCTCACTCGCTGGCCACCTCAGAAGAGCAGTGGCCTCCTGCTGCCGCCTCCTTGGCCAGGGCTCTTAGTCACCAATGGTGAACACTAGAAAAGGCCATCCTGAAGAAAACAGGCTCAGGAGTCCTCACCTGAACCAAGGACCCATCCCCAGATCCCTTTTGTTCAGCCTTGGGCCTCCCTTGTAAACAAGTACACTTCCCAGTTAACGGACTTCCCCACCTGGGTGGTGCGTACAACAGCACTCTGGGTTCCTGAATTGTGGGGACTGGGGGACTTGGGGGCAGGGCAGCACGGCAGAGGGGAGCTAACAGCCACACGTGTCTTTAGATGGAATGCTGACCTTGTCCTGTACTGCCTGCAGCCGCTCTCCCTTCAACATCCTCTTCTGGATGGGCAATGGCTCCTTCATCGAGCACCTCCCAGGTCGGCTGAGGGAGGGCAGCACCAGGTGAGGAGTGCGGTGGGGAGGTCAGCCAACATGGTTGGAGGGGGGCGGGGAGAGGGGCTTCTTCTGCCATCCTCTCATGGCCTTCACTCCTCTTTAGCAGGGAGTCCAGGGGTGAACACACCCAGCTGCGGAGGACTCTGGTGCTAGAGGAGCTGAGCCCCACCCTGCGCAACACCGACTTCTCTTGTGTCTTTGCTGATCCCTCGCACACTACCCAGCAGCATGTTGTCCTGGCCCAGCTCTGGGTGAGAAAACTGAGGGAAGGTTTCCACGGACAGCAGGAGCAGTATGGGGAGGAAAGGGTGGGCTCTGCCCAGAGTGGCCTCCAGCTAATGTCCACCGTGGAGTTCAGGACTCGGGCAGGGGAGGCATGGCTTGGAGGAAGGTGACGAGAGGTCAGCCACCCTTGGCGCTGACCCTTGTCTGCCTTCTCTTCCCCAGGCTGGGCTGGAGACTGTGGCGCCTTCTACCCAAGAAGCCCCACCCTCCAGCAGCCCCCTCTCCCGCCTCATCACGACGGAGAAATTCTGAAGCCTAATTGAGTCGTCACATCTTCACTGAGGTCTCCATGCTCTCACAACTCAGGCCTCCTCCGGCATTGCCTTCATGTTGTATTCTTCCTTTTTCCTTCTAATGCACTGTCCCCACTAAGGGACAGGGGTGAACGCTGTGTCTGGTCCCCAGCTGTGTCTCTGTCACACCCAGCAGGGCCCACAGGGACATGCATAAATGGTTTGTCAATGAAGGCATCTGCTCTGTCATTTAAGCCATCATTCCACTTACAGAACTTGGCTCCTTCTAGGAGGGAGTGTGGGAAGAGGGACTGTTATTCAGAAGCTAAAGGCCAAAACCAGGGGATACCAGCCTTCAAAAGAGGAGAAAGTGTGGAAAGATCCTGGTGCCCCAGAAAGACCAGGAGAAAGGATTGGAGAGAAGGTAGGTAGTCTGGAAAACTTGTGCTCTAAAGAGCCTACATTTCCCCTTCCCCCACAGACCCAGACCGCACTTAAGGGAGAAAAATAGACTTTATTTACAAGTAATAACATTTAGAAAAGATCCATCCCTGGCCCTTAAAAACCTTCCCATCACTCCAAATCCCACCCCAGTAGAAGTCTGGGGAAGGTGGGAAATAAGCGGCAGCTGAGGCGGCCCCCCGACCCCACCCTGCTGCCCCTGCTGCCACACACAGGCATGGGACCCATCTGTTCTGGAAAAGAGCATCTCTGGGCATCTGAGCCTTTTGGTGGATGGGAGAACCTCTGGGTGCACCCACTAGGTCAATGCCAAGTCCTGGACTTCAAAAAGCAAAGGGCCCTGCTAGATTCGGGAACCAGGAGCAGCAGGGACTGGGGCCTGCTCCTCCAATGGTCCCTTGTGAATCCAGAGGCTGAGGAGGACTGACTCAGCCCTCAGGCCCAGCCGCTCAAAGCCGGCCTCAAGTCTGGTTGTGATGGACAAGCGACTTTGCTTTATGAAAACATGAGGCAAGGTAGGGAGAAGACCTAGACTCTCCAGGCCTCTGGGGCCAACTCTGAGGACACATCTGTTCACCTAGTGAAGGCTCCAATGAAGATCGAGGTACCAGGCCGGGGTGTGGGCAGACATCACTGTCTCTACGGGTTTGGCCACTTTTGGCCTGGGAGCTGAGAGAAGGCACTGAAAGGGACAGCAGAAGGAAAAGGACCAGGCGAGGTCGGCATTGAGGACACAGGTGGGGCCTCTCACTGGTCCTGGCCCTTTAGTGCTTTGCCTAAAAGAGAGAAACACAATCACTTGGCTGACAACTCGTGATACCAGCCTGTACCGGATGGCTGCAGGAGGCCTCTTTTAGCTCCTGAAGCCCCCTGACTACCTTCCCTTCCATGGGGTGACCTGGACACATCTACTTGCAGATTATTGGATCCCGGCTGTGCCTAAACAGCCTTGGGTCTCCTCTCTTCCACGAGCAGGTAACCAAGACAGGAAGTGCCCACATTTAGCCCACCTCCAGCAGCCTAGCTGGGCCCTGCCTTGGAAACCTCCCGAGGGGTGGCCTGGGGGTGTGCCATACTTCTACCCACTTCCCTTCCCCATCAGTGCCTCCACCTTGCCCTTGGCCCGAGGGGTGGCAGTGGCAGCAGCGATGGCAGCCGCCGTGGCAGCGCTGGCTGCAGTGGTGGCGATGCGTGGAGAGCGGCGGGTCCCGCCACGGGTGTTGGGGGAGGCCTTGGACAGGGCTTTCTTTGAGGCTCCCCTCCGCAGCAGGCTGTTTCCGAGCTTCTTGGGTGTATTGAGGATGCTGAAAGCCATTGACTGGCGGCGGTCAGCCTGTTGGGGAGGGAGGGGCTGTCAGACTGGGCTGCGTTCATGCCCTGCCACCAAGGTCCCTCCAGGGGCTCCCTCCAGCCTCCCGCACTGACCTATTTTTTTTTTTTTTTTTTAATTCATGAGAGAGACCTAGACCTAAGGAGAGGGAGAAGCAGGCTCCATGCAAGGAACCTGATGTGGGACTTGATCCCAGGGCAGAAGGCAGGCACTCAATGGCTGAGCCACCCAGGCGTCTGTGTCATATCCACCCCGCCACCCCCACATTGACCTGCTTAACAACCGGAGCGGCTTTCTTCTGGGCCTCAGTAGTGCTCTGTTTGCGCCCTTCGTGTCGGTCCCGGGGAGTCATGGGGCGTGGGAAACAGCTGGTGGCCTTCTTAGACTATGGGGAAGAGAGGTTCATATCCAGAGCCAGGCGTGTCTCTCAGAGCCAAGGGGGCCTGTAAGTCAACACCGCCTCCCTTCCCAACCGTCCCTGCATTGAGCCCCTGGAGAGTGAAGACTCTCTATTAATCCACTTTTCAAACTTGGGTAGCGGGGCTTGGCCTGGGCAAGCTATACACGGAATAAAGAAGGAGCCAGGGCCACCTACCTCGGGGGTACCAGGGCCCTGGTGGGGCTCTGAGGAGACCCGTTTGCGCTGCTGCCGGGTGGTGATGCCCGTGCCCTCGGCTATCTGGGCCGGCTGCATGCTGGCTCGGCGCAGGGTCTCCCGGGGGTCGCCAGTTTTCATCTCCTCATCTGTGATGGTAGCCAGGCTCAGGGAAGGCTGTGTGGGGTGGAAGGAGTGGTCAGTGGGGCACAACTGCCCCAGAACAACTCATGGGCCTGGCACGTACAGTAGCTCAGCAGCTCAAGCCTTCCCGTGGGCCGCAGGCCTCCCTTCCTGTTGTCTTCTCTCCTGCCCTACACGATGGCCACAGGAGGAGACCGGAACAGACCTCCTCCACACACTCAGGCCTGCCCACGGGGACTTCACCCCGAGCCCCTCTGTGCCAGCTACCCACTGGAAGCACACCGTCACCCTCTGCAGCAGGCCAGAGACCCAGGGCACTAGGGCCAGTGGGTAGTATTGGGGTGGTGTGCCAAGGGAGGAGGAGGAGGGGAGCCAGCATGGGGCCCGAGCTCACCCTGGACTCCAGGGGGTAGCAGGTCTTCAAGTGTGGGGGGCACACCCGGTTGCGCTGCTGCAACTCCGCGATGCGGTTCCAGTCATCCAGCTGCTCTGGTTCATCCTGGCAAGTGCCCATGTAGAAGCTGTTCCTTCCTGTGGAGAGAGAGCAGGGAGATGGGAGCAGGGGGGCTGGAAGGCCAGGAAGAGTGAGGAGAGTGGCAGCGGGTCATTCCCTGGTCCTGGTGCCGTGCCAACCGTTGCATCCGCCACTCCTGTCCCTGTGTGTGGACCTACTTCAAGCCTAGGGCCCCAGAGTCCTGCTCTGCTCAGTGCTGCAGATCCAGGAGTGGGGCTCACGGGCCATTTTTACCACCAGGGCTGGCTCACTGCTCTCCCCCTGGGGAGGTTCAAAGAGCTCATCTGCAGAGGCTGTGACATCTTAGAGGCACTAATTAAGGACAAGGAATTGAGATCTAGGGGTCCTGAGGGCAAAAGCCTTCAACAAGAATCTAAGAACACTGGCCCAGCAAGGCTCTTCTGGCACCCCTTACCACGAGATGGGGTAACAGGAGCTGAGTGTCGCTGTCACACTGGCAATCCCACCCCCTGTGAGCAGTTCCCATTCACCCTGGCTGAGATGAACACCCGCCCTCTGCCCAGCGGAGCCCCTGGACCAACAGGCAAGGCCCTGAGACGGCAAGGAAGAGGGGCAGGTGAGGAGCCGGAAGGCAACCAGCCTCGGGGTTTTGAAAGCTTGTCTCTTTCCTGTGCCAGGATCTCCTCCCCGTCTCATCTTCATCTTTGTGTGTGCAAAACCCCTCTGGTCCCCTCACCTGGAGGGGCCCCACTGGACACCCCAGCCTGGGAGCGGCGAGCAGAGCTGCGAGTGGTGGGCCGGTAGCCAGGAAGGCTGAGCAGAGCCGAGTTGCCGTCATCAGGGGAGCCTAGGCGAGCTAGAGACTGGGTAGAAGAGGTGGCGCGTGGGCCGGCCTGGGAGGCAGGGGCCGACTGTGTGCTGTAGAAGGAGGAATTGGCACTATCCGGCTCTTCCACGTCTAGCTTCTGGAAGAGAGAATGAAAGTGGTGGGGCGGAGTCCTGACAACCCATGAACCCATGCCGAGGCTGCCTGTTCCCCTCCCCTGAGCGCCTCACATCCCAGCACCACACTGTGTGTCATGTCCCGTCCCGTGCCCTGCCCTCCCCCCCCCCCCCCGGATCCTTAGCTGCACATGTGTAAGAACTCGGCTTGGGGACTAAGATTCCTACACTAGGTGCTGAGGTGACCTCATTTTCTCTTGCCTACTGACAGTGCATAGTAGTAGCAGAAGGCAGAGTATGTAGCAGATCATTTTAGAATCCAAGTGCAAGGAAATAAGTGATCAACCTCCAGGCCACAGCTAGCAAGGGCTGAGCTGGGGCTGCAATGCTTGCTTGTCCCCTGCTTGTCTCTCGGGGCCATCAGGCTCCTCCCACAGCTTCTGCCGTCCTTCAACCCAAGCCTGCCAGCGCCCTGCCCATTGTGTAGTTCTCCAGCTTCCTGGTAGCAAGGGCAACTCACACACAAGAGGGGACCTCTGCCGTACCCCCCAACCTCCTCAGGATACGGAGACAAGGGCCAGTCAGAGCCCGCAGCCTGGCGAGCAGCCCTCTGCGGGGGCCACAGTGCACGGCAGCTACCTCGGAGGCGTGGAGGCCCGGGGTGAGGCTACGACTTCCCTCTCCCTCCGGCTTGCACAGGATCAGTGCCTCCAAGCCAGGAGGCATCCAGGTCTAACCTTGCCCCTTCCTACAAAAGAGGCCTCACCTATCCTTGTACTGCTTGGGGTCTTAGCTTTTCCATCTGTAAGATATGGACTAGTCAGCCCTGCCCGTCTCTGGAGGGTGTTGTGAGGGCCCAATGGGAAAGACGCCCTTACGAGCAAGGAAGGGCACTGTCCTGCAGCCCCACTCCCAGCGGCCTGACCTTGGTCATGGTGATGTTGATGATTTGTGTGGTGCGCCGACGAGCAGAGCGTGTCTTCCGGCCTGAGTCCAGGAAGCCGTCCCCCAGGGAGTCCAGGCTGCTCTCCAGTGGGGCCTGACCCCGAGCAGGGATGGGGGTGAAGTAGAGAGACTCCAGGGATTCTACCTTGGGGGGCAAGCGCTGGGAGATGGGCGAGGCTGGCTCTCCGGGGATGCTGGTACCATCTGGCTGGGTTCGGGGCAGCTTGCTGTGGAAAAAACATTTTGTTCATTCCTTTGATCCAAAGTGGCCAATTCCTACATTTATAAGCAGACCAGGTCAAGCACCCCACTCTCACTCTGACTTTTGAGAGGCACCAGGGAAGAGTCTTTGCCCTGGGCCCTCCCTTCACCCCATTCTCCATTCCTGGTGAGCCCATCTACTCCAGTGGCTCTCTGAGCTCCTGAACACTGGCAACTCCTGGACTCCACTGTCCCAGACATCCCCATCCACCCCGCCCCGGACACTCAGCTCCGCAGTGAACATCTCCAAACGAAGTCCATCCATCTGTTCCTCCTGCATCTCCTACTTCAGTGAATGGGAGCAGCCTCCAGCTGGACACCTCCAGCCATCCATGAACATGGGCAAAGACCTACCACTTCCCTCCTGCCCACCTACACAAGTCACCTAACCACACCCCAGTCTGCTCTGGTGTCCTTGGCCTGGTCCACCTCATCTCCCCTCACCTAGACTTAGTGGCACCTGAGAGGAGGCACTAGCTCAGTGATAAGCAAGGACTCAAGCCAGCCTGGCCCGGTTCAAGCCTACCTCTGCCACCGTGGGACCTTGGGCAAATGACTGCCCCTCTGCCCCAGTATCATCTGTTAAAGAGATAATCAGTCCTCACAGAGGACTGTGAGGGCTAAATAAATGCACTGATGTTTTTAAAGTGTTCTCCTAAGAGTACCGACAGTTTCTCAGTTTCTACGCTGGCTGTCAAAATAATCTTTCTAAGATGCCAACTGGTCCACATAGTCCTTAATTTCAGACCCTTCCCAGGTCCTTCACTGATGCCTTTAGGATCAAGTCTAAACTTCATTGGGGATCCCAGCCAGGTTCTTTCTTGGCCTCTGCCCTCTATTCCCCAGGCACATAGGCCTTCAGCAACTCTGCAGGCTGCAGGCAGGAGTGACAGCCTTCTGACCGCTTGGGTTTCTTTTCACTCCCATTGTACCCTGTACAAACATCTAGCCTAACACCTGTGACCATTTCTCCTTTTTCTTCTCTACAGATAAGCTCCCAGAGGGCAAAGAGACTACATCTTTGCCTCATTAGACCCAGGACACAGCCTGACAAACAGCAGGCAGTCCATGGACAGGAAGGAGGCAGGGTGCCGCCTCACCTGGTGACACTGAGGGGAGTCCCCTCCTCGCAGCTCAAATCCAGGCTGTCAATACTTAAGTCCAGCTGAGGCTTAGCCTGGGGATCTCGGCTCTTTAGGGCGTCAGTTGCCACCTGGAACTTGCCCAGGTCTCGAAGCTGCTGGTCAGCGTGAGCAACCTGAGAAGGGGAGGGCAAAGCAGCATGAAGATAAGCCCCAGTCAGCGGCAGCCTGGGAGAGGGGGGCACAGGGCTCCGTCCCAGCAGATGCTTACCTGTGCCTCTAGGCTGCGCACCTGGGCGCTAAGGTGACGGCAGGTCTGCTCAGCCTCCTTGGTCTTCAGCCCGGCCTGCTGGAGCTCCCGGCCCAGCCGCTCAGCCTCAGCCCTAAGCTCCTTGTTCTCCTTCTGCACCTGCTCCAGGCCCCGGAGCTGCTCCTGCAGCTCTTGGTTCTGCTGCTTCTTGGCATCATAGTGGGTCTTGGCTTTCTCCATCTACATGGGCAGACAGGGCGGGAGGGGTGGTGGTGAGGGGCGGGGACTGGGGAAGCAATGGGCAGGCAGTAGCATGGCTGGGGGCGGGGGGGGGGGGGCGGGGGGGCGGCGGTGGGTAGAGGGGAAGGGCGGGGGGCTCACCTGTAGCTTGTAGTGCTCCGCTGCCTGTTCCTTCTGGTTCAGCTGGGCCTGCAGCTCACTCAGCTGAGCCTGGAGGCGCTGGGCCTCTTGCTGGCTCTCACCTCCCTGGGCCTAGAAAGCAAGACAAATGCCGATTGGGGTGGCTGATCTGGCCGCCCTACCCAAATCATGAACTTGCCCTAGCCTCCTGGGCCCCATGGGTGTTTTGAGACTCTTACATATTCTCTCAGGACAGGCACAAAAAATCCTTTTACCTCTGCCCCCAACTCCCACCTAATGACACACCACACACCTCTCGAGGTCCATACTCTGTAAGAACTTTCGCTATCCAGCTACTGCCCTTTCTGGCAGAGTTCTGACAGCCCCCTATCTTTGCCTTCTTTGCTACCAGGCCCAAACTGTCTCATTCTCTCTCCTCCAACATCACCATGACCCAGGGAGACTCCCCCACTCCCCAGCAAACTGAGCCTCAGGAACACCTGGGTGGAGAGCACAGAACTAGGCACTTGGCATATGAACTCTCTCAGGACCTGTGAACTCTCTCTCCTTAAAACTACTGTGGGAAGTAACTTTGTCTCCATTTGATGGATGAAGAAACTGAGCTCAGAGATTTAAACATACTGATCAGGGTCACAGCAGAGTATGATTTGAACCTTAGTCCACCTGACTCCAAACCTGTGTGGGCTCATTTATGATGGCGCACGGCCTCCTGTCCAGACCACAGACTCCTCAGGAGCAGGGCCCACATCCAGTTCTCGGTCCCTCTGCAATGCCAGTGAGTGCTTGGCTTGTAGTAGGCACTGTACTAGCTGGCCTTAGCTCTCCTACATCTCTGAGCCCCAGGAAAATGGAGAATAGGCATCGGAGTTTTTTGTTTTTAAGGTTTATGTATTTTAGAGATAATATGAGCAGAAGGGGCAGAGGGAGAAGGAGAATCTCGAGTGGACTCCTCACTGAGCGCAGAGCCCAATGTGGGGCTTGCTCTCACAAGCCTGGGATCACAACCTGAGCTGAAACCAAGATTCAGATGCTTAACCGACTGCGCCACCCAGGCAGCCCAATAAGCATCTATTCATCACAATTTTGGCATGGATGGGAGCTGAGGGAAATGAAGCTCTGAGCTCCCCGCCAATTTCTGTGTCCCACCAGGGCTTTAGTGAGTCCCATGGCCCATGGTGCCTGATTCCTCTGCCCTTGTTAAAAGCTGTGAAGCGTGAACTTCGAAAAAGCAGAGGGTGACGTTGCTGAAAGAATTAAAAGTTGCACTGTAATATTCAATGTTGCTGACACTTCTCGAGGCTATGCTGTCTAGAGCAGTGCTAGCCAAAGAACTTTCTATAGCTATGGAAATATACTAGACTGTCCAACATGGTAGCTCTAGTCACATGTAACTACTAACTAAGCAAGGGAAATGCAACTAGCATGATTGAGGAACGGATTTTTTTTTTTTTTGTAAGACTTTATTTATTCATGAGAGACACACAGAGAGAGAGGCAGAGACACAGGCAGAGAAAGAAGCGGGCCCCATGCAGGGAGCCAGATGTGGAACTCCATCCCGGGTCTCCAGGATCACGCCCTGGGCCGAAGGCAGCGCTAAACTACTGGGCCACTGGGGCTGCCCAGAATTGAATTTTTTACTTAATTTAACCACAAATAACTAGGGGCTACTGTAGTGGACACTGAAGGTCTGAGGGACGGGAGCCATTCTCATTTTCCCTCAAGAAAGCACATGCAAGGGCTCCTAAGCCATAGGCAGGTCTAAGGCTGCCAGGCCCTCCTCTGCAACCCCTTTGAGGGCTTCCAGAGCACCTTCCCTCCCCCCATTCCCGCTCTGAGCCTGATGGAGGATGCCCCATCCTCCACCATATCCTACCTTCAGCTTCTGTTGCTGCACCTTGCTGGCTTGGTCATGGTCAGCTAACTTCTTACTCAGTTCTTCCACCTGGAGCAGGGGAGGAAGAGGAGAAGACTCAAAAGGCCTTCCTCTGGATGTCCAGAGAGATTATGAGCTTTCCTCAGATCCCCAGTGTTCCTAGAAGAAACTGGTCCTTTCTTTGGCCTCCAGTTAAGGAACAGCCTGCTGCTTAGGTTGGTTGGCAGGACCCAATACGCAAGGGCTGCCAGAACCATCTGCCCACACTCGCCTGTCCCCAGCCTGCAGACACAAGAGGCCTGCCAGAGTCCTGCAGCCTCCAAATCTAGCAGAATTGAATCTGAGAAGCTGACATCCCACTACCACCCTACTACTGCCACTATTCCCAGCCCCGACCTTCCCAGTTGGGGACAGCAACAGGGACCAAGTCTATAACTCTAGCAGACGATAATGAATACCCAACACTCCTCCTCACAATTGCCAAAGCCCACAGATGCTCAGACCTCTTCCCAATATCCACAAGCTGTTAAGGCTGGTGTTAGCAATGTGGCTGGTGGCGTTAGCACCGGGAGGCCAACTGCTGGACAAGAGTAGGGGTAGCCCTTCTATCCAAAGCCCACCCCACTCCCAGAGAGAAGAGGAGCAGAGGGAGAGAGGGATTGAAAAGGAGCATAACAGCCATAAGCACTGCTGGCTCCTCCAGGCATTCTGGGAGCTCAAGCAGGAGCAGCAAGGACGAGAGGCAAGAGCTCCATTGTTGACTGTTTGCTATTCGGTTTGACTGCCTCCATCATCTCAGGCTCCCTGGAGGTGATGGAAGGAGAGGAGGGCCCAATTCCTCAGTAGGCCTGATGGAACTCAGTAGGAGGGGTGGTAGAGAAAGGGTGCTCCCACTAAATGCCAGTCCAATAGCCCTAACATCTAAGGCACCACAGGGAAATCCTTATGAGAGCCCAGCAGCCAGGCCATGCCACCTCCCGTCTCCGGTCAAGCTTGGCTCTCCTGCTCCCAGACAGCTCTACTGGATGCTCAGGGTTGAAGCCCCAGAGGGCCAGGCAGGTGTCCTGAGCTCACGACCCTCCCTGACCTGTGAGGGCTGCTTTCCTATCATCCTTGTGGGCTTCTGCAGAAATGAAGGGGGGCTGTGTTAAACGAGCCTCATGCTCCCTCTGCTGTTCCTCTCAGTTTGGCACCCACACTCGGAATAGAACTTGGGAGATGTGGGAATCCAAGGAATGCCAGTCACTGGTCTGGACACGGGAAAGATAAAGCCTACCCTATCCCTCATCCCTGACACGCAGATGAGAGAAAGGACAGAAGGATGGGGAAGCCGACCTGGGCTGGGTGGGATGAGGCCCACATTGCACTCCTGGGCAGCCCGGGCCCGGACTCCAGGGCTCGACCCTGCCCCCTTGGCAAACAGTTCACAACGGGAGCAGGCGGAGGCAAGCCACGGCCGGGATCATGCACGGAGACGGGTCACCGCTTAAGCAGCCAGCATTTAGCGGGGACCCCAGGCATTACCTGCTTAGTTTGCTCTTTCTGAAATACCTCTAGCTGTTCCACCTGTGCATGGGGGAGGAGCAATGGAGACAGTGAAATGAGGGCCCAAGGGGCACCAGCCCTGCTGCCAGGCTGAGCTCACTGAAGCTGAGACTTTCCTCCAAGGAATGAGACTGCTAGTAGTTTTAAAGAAATGCCACTTTGGCTCACTCTTGCCCCCAGTGCCTCCTAGGGTCTCCACTGCAGGTATACCTGCCTAGCACCATGTGTGCCTCTAGGACGGGCTGATGGCCTTCACAGGTCCACTCTCCAGGGACAGAGCCTTCAGGAGAAGAGGAAGCTACTGGTATTTTCTTTAGGACAGTAGGGGGCAACATACGAGAGTTCTTTCTACCAGCCACCCAGCGAGTGAGGGGACAGAAGACAGGAGGAAACAACGTCCCTCCCCTCAGGTCCAACCTTTGGGGGCATCGTACCTGGGCAGTGAGCTTCTGCCTCTCATCCTGGAACCGCTGCCTCTCCTCCAGGACCTTGACCTTGGCACCCTCGTACTTGGCAGTCATCACCTCCAGCTCCCGGGCAGCGTTCTGCGCTTCCCGCTGCATCTCAGCCAGACGGGTCTCAGCATCAGCACGCACAGCTGCCAGCTCTTGGCCATACTTCTCCCTGGCTTGGTCCAGCTCCACTTCCAGAAATTGCCGGCCAAGGCTGGCCCGCTCACCCAGCCCCCGGTTCTCCTCTGCCAGCAGGCCATGAGCCTTCTTCAGTATGCTCAGCTGCTCTGCATAGCTGGCCTTCTCAGCCCGCAGCTGCTGCATTGCTCGCTCTTGCTCTGCCACCTTTTGCCGCAGGGGCACCAGCTCCCCAAGCTCCCGTTGCACCCGCATCAGCTCTGCCCGCAGCCCCCCAGCTGCCTGCTTGCTTTGCTCCAACTCCTCACGATGGCGTTTCTCGGCAGCTGCCTGCTCGGCCTGTAGCTGCTGGCACAGGTGCTTAGCAGGCAGCAGCTCGCTCACTAGGGCCTGCGTGCTGGTATGCTCCAGCTGTAGGGCCGAGAGGGCCTGCTCCTTCTGGAAGAATTTCTCCTGCCATGCCTTTAACTCCTGGCCCAGCTCTTCCGCTCGTTCTGCCTGCGAGGCCAGCTCCTGCCGCAGGCTCTCCGAAGCCACCCGCTGTTTCTCTGCCTCCTCCCGGAGGGTCTGGACCTCCTCCCGCAGAGCAGAGCTGCGTTCGGCGGCCCTGGCGCTGTTGCTGGCAGTCTCTGCCTGGAGCAGCCGCAGCCTCTCCTCCAGCTTCTGGCTCTTCTCCGACTCAGCTATGACGAGCCGCTTCAACTCCTTGCTCTCACCCTCTTTCTCCAGGACCTGGCGGTTCAGGATGGACACCTCCTCCTCCAAGCTGCTGATGAGGCTGTTCTTCCTCTCAGCCTCCTGCTGGCCCCGGGCCACTTGGGTCTTCCACTCGTCCTCAGCCTTGCTATGGTCTTGGGCCTTGGCACGGAGGGTAGCCAGCTCCCTCTGGATTGTGGCTAAGGCATCCTGACTGCGCCCCAGTTCCTGGGCCTTCTCCTCTAAGCGACCCTGCAAAGCCTCCAGAGCAGCAGCCTGCTCCGTGCGAGAGGCGCGCTCACACTCCAGGTTGCGCTCCAGGCCAGAGGCCTTCTCCTGGTGCTCCCGGCACTGCTGCTCCAGCTTGCTCACCTCTGCCCGGAGAGCCTCAAGCTCAGGGGTTTTTCGCTCGCTCTTTCCAGTAGCCTCGCACTGCACTCCCAACCCAGAAGAGTCTTCTCCACTGGCCGGCCCTAGAGACTGTTGGTGCTCCTCCTCTTTCTTGGCCAGCTGTTCCTTCAGTCGCTGCACAGTTTGCTGAAGCTCCCCCAGCTCTGTTCTCTGGGCCGCCTCCTGCCCACGAAGCTTGGCCAGCTCCTGGTCCTTCCCTTCCTTTTCCATCAGGGCATGGGCCAGGGCTTCCTGCAGGGTCGCAAACTCCACACGCTGCTCATTCAGAGCATTCTGCAGCCTCATCTCCAGCTCTGCCTTGGCGGCCTTCTCCAGGGCAAGATCAGCTTGGGCCCGGCCCCGCTCCTGGGTCAGGCGAGCCACCTCTCTCTCCTGCTGCCCACGTTCCTCCTGCTGCTGGCCCTGGCTCTCTATCAGGGCAGCCCGGAGCCTCTCCAGTTCACTGCCCATCTGCTCGGCCTCCCGCTCCATGGCCTTCAGTGCAGCCTGTGTGCTGCAGAACGGGCGTCCCTGCTGCTCTTCCCGCCACTCTGGCTCTCTGTCTCCGGGCCTCGGGGGCTCCTTGAGCAGCTCATGGGAGGCCGTTTCCTGCCGCTCTCCTGCCTTCCGCACCAATGCCTCCAGGCGGGCCACCTCCTTGCTGGTGGCTGCCATCTTCTCCTGCAGAGCAGAGAGGTCATCGGCAAGCTTCTGGGCCCTGACCTCCTTCTCCTGGACCTGCTGGAGGGCTCTGGCCAGGTTGGCATGCAGCTGAGCTAGTTCACTCTGCTGCCGGGTGATCTGGAGCTCGCTGTGGGCCTCTATCCCTGCCACCTTCTCCTTGGCCTCCTGTAGTTCCTGGCGGGCCTTCTCGCATTCCTCCTTCAGGGTCATCAGCTGTTCCTGGAACAGGGCACCGTACTGTGCCTCCTCTTGCTGGCTATCCTCGTACCGCTCGCGCCACGTGGCCACCTCCTTGGCAAGCTGTTCACACTCACCCTCAGCCTCACGCTGGGAGGCTATGGCCTCCGCCAGCTCCCGCTGCAGGGCTTCCCGCTCGGTCTGATGGGCCTCCCCAAGCTGCCGTAACCGGGCCTCCAGCCCCTTGCGCCCAGACCTCTCTTCTTCTAGCTCCTTCCGTTCCTGCTTATGTTGTTCCATCAGACACCGGGTCTCTGCCTCCAGCTTAGAGATATGACGCTGCTGCTCTTCCAGGGCGTCTGAGGCCCTGCGCTTCTCCTCTTCCAGGCTGCCCTTGGTGACCTTCAAGGACTCCTCAAGAGCCCGGACCTGCTCCTGGAACTGGCCATTCTCCTGGGCCACCCTTTCTCTCTCAGTTGCTTTCTGCTGCTCAGACCTCAGCTGGGCCTTCAGCTCGGCCACTTGGGCCTGGGTCTCACACTGCTCCTGGCGGGCTGCCTCAACACAGGCATGGAGTTCCTCTACCTTTTGGCTCAGCTCTGCCTTCTCCCGTTGGGCCTGAGTCACCGAGGCCTGGGCGCTGTCCCGGGCTTCATTAGCAGCCTGAAGTTGCTGTTGCAGGACCTCTAGCTTGGCTGTCTTCTCCTTCTCCAGAGCCTCCAGCTGCTGGAGGGCAGAATCCCTCTCCTTTAAAGCGGCCTGCCGCTCCTCGGCAGCAGTGGCCAATCGCTGGGCATGGTCTTGCCTGGCTACCTCCTGCTCCTGGGCAGCTTCCTCTAACTGCTGCTCCTTTTGCTTCAGGCTGCTGCTCAGTTGCTCCACCTGTTGCCGAAGGCCCTGGGAGGCCTGTTCTTGCTGCTGGAGGGTCTGTGCTAGCTGGGCCTGGTCCTTTTTGGCCTGCTGTTTCAGGCTGGCCAGTTCCTGATCCTGCTGCTGGAGAGTGGCATTGAGGGCGGTGAGTTCAGAAGTCAGAGTGGCTACCTGGGCAGACATCCGGGCCCCCTGAGCCTGAGAGGCCTGCTCCAGCTCTTCCTTTGCCTGGCTGAGGCTGGACAGGGAGCCCTGCAGCTCAGCAACAAGGCCAGCCAGCTGCTGCTTTTCTTCCTCAAAGCGGCCCTGCTCAGCCAGCAGCTTGTTCTCCCACTGTGCCTGCTCAGTCTCCAGCACCTCCACCCTGGCTTGAAGCCGGGTGTTGTCTGCAGTGAGAGAGGCCGCCTCTTGCTTCAGGGTTTCCAGCTGATGAGATAGAGACAAATGAGGATCAGCACGACTCCTCAATCACCACAGACCCCGTGAGAATGAAGGAAGGAATGTACCAAACACAGGCCCACACCAACCTTGGGACACAGGTCTCAACCTCTGCTCCTGTGTGTTCCTACCTGCAAGACATCCCCCAACACTTCGCCCTTCTCCCGGGGTGGGTTGTCCCGTAGCTGGGCCAAATGTTCCTCCAGCTGCGAGAGTTTTCCCTGAAGGATTTCGTTCTTCTCTTCAAGGCATTTCTAAGAGTAAACAAGAGCCTCACGTGAACAGAAATGGAACAGGCACCAGGTTACCAACAACCTATGGAGCTCTAACACCCTGTTACCAAGATTGCCTTGGAAAAAACCCAGAAACCGTGGACCTGGGATCATGAGGTACCTGATTTTCTAGCCCTAGTTTCAGGGCTGAATTAAACCATATGACTTGCTAATTTCTTCTCCCAGGCTACTTAATTTACTTCAGATTTCCTTACTTTTTAAAGTAGTAAATCTTAGTTTACTTCAGATACCCTTACTACATACCCTTCCCTCAGACAAGTCTTGGCTCCCAGATTATCCAAACACTCACCAGCTTAAAAACATCCCCATTATTTTTAAGGGGTGGCTCAAGCAGTTAAGTGTCTAACTCTTGATTTCAGCTTAGGTCATGATCTCAGGGTCGTGAGATCAATCCCTGCATCAGGCTCCCCACTTAGTGGGGAGTCTAAGATTCTGTCTGTCCCTCTGCCCTTCTCTCCCTACTTGTGCACTCACGCTTCTCTTAATAAATAATAAATCTTAAATAAATAAATAAATAAATAATAAATAAATAATCTTAAAAAAAATAATCTTAAAATAAATAAATAATAAATAATCTTAAAAAAAATTTATATATAAATTTACATATAAATCTCCCCAGCCTGCCTGGGAACAGCAACCATAGCACCTCCTACCCGTCCTTCAGCCCCACCTCCACTGTTCACGAAGCCAGAGCCAAGACTGTGCTGGGTCCTCTCTGAATTCCTAATCCACCAGACAGATATGAGAGGCAGCTATCACTATCCTCCTTTTGCAGAGCAAGATCTGAAGCTCAGATGTTAAATGTCTTGCCCTAGGACTAATTAGTAAGTGGTAGAGTTGGGTTCTTAAAAACAGTAATAAAAATAATAGCTTGGGGGGGGCACCGGAGTGGCTCAGTTGGTTACATGCCTTCAGCTCAGGTCATGATTCCAGGGTCCTAGGATCAAGCCCTGCATTGAGCCCCTGCTCTTCCCTGTCCCTCTGCCCTTCCACTTGCTCATGCTCCATCCCTCTTGAATAAATAAAATCTTTAAAAATGAAATAATAGTGGGGGCACCTAGCTGGCTCAGTCAGTGGAGCACACAACTCTTGATCTCAAGATTATAGGTTTGAGCCCCACACTAGGTGTAGAGATTACTTTAAAAAAGATTTAAAAAAAAAAAAAAAAAAAGATTTTTTAATTTTTGGGCAGCCCCGGTGGCCCAGCGATTTAGCGCTGCCTTCAGCCCAGGACATGATCCTGGAGACCCCGGATCGAGTCCCACATCGGGTTTCCTGTATGAAGCCTGCTTCTCCTTCTGCCTGGGTCTCTGCCTCTCTCTCTCTGTCTCTCATGAGTAAATAAATAAAATCTTAAACAAACAAATAAACAAATAAAATTAATAAAAAATAAAAGATTTATTTTAAAAAATTATTCATTTATTTAAGAATGAGAGCATGAATGGTAAGGGCAGGGAGGAAGGAGGGAGAATCTTAATCAGACTGCGCTGAGCAAGGAGCCCAATGCAGGGCTTGATTTCACAACCCTGAGATCACAACCTGTGTGGAAACCCAGAGTCAGAAGCTTAACTGACTGAGCCACCCAGGCACCCCTATAAGTAAAACCTTTAAAAAAAAAAAAAAAAATGAATTCACTGAAAGCTAACTTTGCACCATACAATGTGTCAAGCTCTACAGTGGGCGATGAGGCAGCTACTCATTAATTTTCCCACTTTAAACAAAGCATGCTTAGACAGAAAGAGGTCAAATAATTCAACCAAGATCCCACCTTAAAAACAGCAAAGACAAGATTCAAAGGTGTACTGGACTTCAGCCCACAATCTTTCCATTACAGCACACTATTAAAATTTGAAGAGGAGTCAGCTTACTTCCCAAAGGCCCCACAAAATAGTGGTAAATGGAATTCAGCTTTGAACAGGTGGTCAAGACTGTGGTCCTGACTCCCCGAAGCAGATGGGTCACCTTGTCGTGCATGGCTGTGCTGAGCTCCTTCTCGAGATGGGCCTGTTTCTCCACCCACTCTCGACTGGCCTTGCTGTGTTCTTCCGTCAGGTCATTGAGGGCACCCTGGAGCTGCTGCAGGTGGCTGGCAAACTCCCGGAGCTGAGGCAGATAAGAGGGAGTCCCCATCACCCAAGATGGAAACCAGCACCACCACTGCTGTGTGTTTCCCCAACTCCAGGGGCTGCAGGCATCTGACCACTCTTCTAACCAGCCTCAAACTAATGATATTTAGTCACATCTTTAACTCGGAAATAAAAATTCAGGGCCACAATCCAATCCCTGGCAGGAGCCAATTATGGGACAAGGAAAAGGCCCAACTATGCAGGTCTCTGGAAAGGCTAAAGCACAGGACAGGTGCCAGGACATTCTTCTCAGCCCTCTCTCTTGGGAATCCTCCAGACCAACTCGCCCCAACAGGCCTCCAGCTGGGGACAGACCCCCGCCTCCCAAACATTCACCTTAAAGGAAAGGTCCCCATTCTCCTCAGAAAGCTGGTTAATTTTGCGATCCATCTGGCTCTTCTCTGTCTTCAGGTCCTGGCACTGCTTCAGAGTCTCATGGAGACGCACAGTGAGGCTGTGAGGGAAGGGGAGCAGTTAGAAAAGACAGCAGCACCCCCCAATACACAAGTGTGGATGGGGAGCTGGGAAAAAAAGCAGGGAGAGTCCTACCTCTCATTCTTGCCACGGAGCTCCTCAAGCTCCCTGGGCTCCAGTGGGCTGGCCGCCTGCTTCTCATTCAGCAGAGCCAGGCGGTCAATGCGCTGCTGCATCACAGCTATCTGTGCATCTGCCCCGGGGGAGGGGAAGGGAGGGGAGGGGAGGGTCAGCACAGAACTATGGGGAAGTGAAGAGGAAGGGGAGGCATCCAATCTCAGGGAAAGGAGGATGATGGCAAGGGCAGAACCAACTTCCAGGAGGTCAGCCAGACTGGTCCAAGGCTGAGCACTAAGCTCCGGGGCCAGCAGAACAGACAACAATGGAACAGAGGGGTCTTCCTCACATAAGCCCAGCACTTCCCTGGATGAAAATCCCAAATGCTGCTCATTCACAGAACATCTGCCAGCATACTAGACGCCTACCCTTCTCGGTGAGGAGCTTGCGGTTCTCAGCCAGCTCCAGCTCCAATTCATCTCTGTTATTTCTCTCATCCGCAAGCTGCTTCTTCAGCCGTCTGATCTGGAATTGTGGGGTCTGCAGGATGTCACCCATGGGGGAGGCTGGAGAACCTGAGAGGAAGCTGAAGAAAGAGATGGCCCAGATGCCATGGTCAGAGCCCGAAATGGGAGGGTGGGAGGGAAGAGCACCAGGCAGGGATGGGTGAGCAGGGCTCTAGGGCTGTGAGCACTGGCTGGGAGGCCAAGCACCTCAGCTCTGTTTGTAGGGCTATCTCCCACCTCATGACAGGACCTTGAGAAAACTGTTCTTCTCCCTCCTCCAAGCCTTAACTTCTTTGTCAAAAAAAATCTTGCCTCTGCAGAGCTGCACTGAGAGAAGAGACTTTAGCAGAGTCTCCATGGAAGAAAGGAATTCCATAAACAGGGAACAGCCTTTGAGGGAGGCCTTCCGCCAAAAATAGATCCCAACCAATTCCCCTAATTGGTACTGGGCCAGGTGAGAACATCTACAGGATACTCCAAGCACTGTCTGATGATATAACAGGCTGGTGAACAGTGTCAGCCTCTAGAATGCAGGGATTTGAGCACTGGATGTTGAGGCCCTGTCCCATGAGAGGAGGCCCAGCACATACTTGTTCCCACTGGAAGAGGCAACCTTCTGTAGCTCTAGGAAGCGAACCTCCCTTTTGGCCTGGTGGCTGGGTGGGGACAGCTCTTCAGAGATGGTGCTGGAACAGGTAGAAGGGACAGGAGCTGGGGGAAAAAAGCAAGCCAATCATATAAAGATTAGTAAGAAGATGAACATCTTGCATCTTTCTAGAAATTGAGAACTTGCCTTAGTGGAAGTGAATCCAGACACTTATGTGTAAGCTGCAGAGGGAGGCCATTGGGCAGAACCTGAACCCCAATGTCGATTATCCAAGAGATCAGTGGCACTAAACTCCGTCAAACAAGGGGCTTCTGTTTCCACGGGTCATCAAATGCTCATGCTTTTCCCCGGATCCGACACTGCAGAGGCAGCTTGAGAACTGCTCGGAGCAGGATCTCCTCTCAGCCCAAAACTTCTCAGGTCAGAGCCACTGGCCTCCTTCCTGAACTCCTCCACTCTGAAATCTTACACTGCCAACACAACCTCTTTCTCAAAACCTTTGCCTCCCCTGGCTCCCACGACCACCTTCACACGGCTCTCCTACCCCTAAATACCCATTTCTGGTCTTCCTATCTGCCCCTCCTCTCCTCTACACACCCTCTAAGATCCCTGATGGGATGTGATGGGGTCCCACTGCTCTTCCCACAGTGCCCATGGCTTCAGTGGCCATCTACACACTGACCTGCAAACCCATAACCTGGGCCCACAGCCCTAGCCTACATTCTAGACTCACTTTTCCAACATCTCCATTTGAAGAGCCAAATAGAGGGACACCTGGATGGCTCAGTGGTTGAGCATCTGCCTTCGGCTCAGGGCATGATCCCAGGGTGCCACAGGCTCCCCAGAGGGAGCCTGCTTTTCCCTCAGCCTGTGCATCATCAAATTCAGCAGCTGGCAGAGAACCTGCCTAGAACCACATCTTACAACCTATCCTCACTAGACAGCCTCTTCATCAGAAGACCTGTGGAGCTCTCACTCTTTCTCCTGTACTTCCAGCAACACATTTGGTATATTAGGTACTTTCTGTTTTAGCACTTATTCTTATCCTTACTGAACATAAGCTTCATGTGGGGAAAAGGCACTACTCCCAGCTTTTAAGCCTAAAGTAGCAATCACTTAAAGAAAAAAAAAAGGTACCCTACCAACAGACATGATCACTTATCATGTCCTGCTTCAGCACTGCCAGGCAGCAAGGAAGAGCTCCACAGGAACTGGGATGAGGGCAACAAGGCTGAGAAGTCAACCTTTTCCATGACATACACTTTTCCGGAGCACACACTCTGTGCCTGGTGTTGGGAGCCAAACAAACCCCCCACTGTGTTTCTCAATACTTCAGGATCCTAGCAGTCCCCAGCTCAGACAGGGCAGCATCCTCAGGAGTAGGCCCTACGTACCTTTCTGCAGGAAGTTCTCTATGTCCTCATTTAGATTTAGCCCATCCTCATGGTCCAGCACAAACTTGAGAATGACTGCTAACTCAGCCTGGGCCAGAGGGAGAGAAAAAGGAGGATCAAAGAATGTCAGAGAGGCCTGAAGAGATGGTGGACACCATACTGGCAATGCCAGCCCCAGGAGCCTGCAGGAGCCCAGTCTTCCTCTCAAAGCCTAGAGCCCCACAGTTCAGCTGAGAAAATTCTACCAGAGACATGCTGACACTGCTTGCCCTCGCCCCCTCAGTTCCCCTAAAAATGCACTCAGGTTTAGAAGGAGTTCCTATTGGACTTCACTCCTGACCACAGAAAAAAAATAGGCAAAGAAAGTAGTGCAGTCAGAAAGCTTTTATATTTAACTATGTTGCCGTCTTCCAAATGACCCTCACCATTGTTCTCTGAGAACCCTCCAGGGCTCATTCAAAGCTTATCCACCAACTCAGCTGTAAAAATCTGCCTTCCTCTGTCTGAATTTCAGTTACAAAGTTGATCTAATTTTTCTGGCCAACCCTGCTACAGTTCCTTATTCCTTTAGAATTTCTATTTCTAGGCCTATGACCAGCTTAGAGCAGAGGAAAGGCTGAAAGAGGACCCACCCATTCCTCCCATGCCACTACAACTACAACCTCAGAGAGGAGCCATGAGCTAAAGGAGTATGAAAAGGGATGATTCAACATTTTTACCACTATGTGAAAGGCCACAGTTCCCTGGACACTGCCCCTGCAGTCACCTACATTACCCACTGTGGCATCCCAGTTCCTCCTGCTCTGGGAAATAAAGGACAGCTGCAGGACACAAAGCCAACACCAGGACCCACATGACAAGTAGTTCCTGGAAACCAGGTCAATTCCCTTTATAATGAAACAGATGCACCAACTCCTCTTCACTTAGCGACTGAGCAGAGGAGGGGGGAAAGAAGGTAACCACTCTGAGCTAGACTGTCACAATGGTCAAAGACATGGTCTCTCACTAATCCTTCAGAGGAAAGGAGGAGACAAAAGGAGTGACCGTTTGTGTAAAAAATATGCACATTCACATGGGAACACACACAAGGAGAAAACAATTTCTGCATATTATTCCATCATAGCACAGTTATGACTACAGTTAAATGTATGTTAAAAACAAACAAACAAACATCTGTATGTAAGAAAGGACTTGGAAGTATATCCCTTAAAAGTTAACAGTGATCTCTGGGGATGAGATTACTGGCAACTGTTATTTCCTTCTTTTGTACTTTTATTTTCCAGACTTTCTATAATGAATGGTTAGAATTACAGTATAATTTTTGAAAACACTATATGCTGTTTAAAGAAAAGCAATGAAGTACAGGCTAGGCCCACTAGCTTGAGGTGGAGGCACAGGACTTACCTGAATCTTATATTCGAATTGTTCCCAGTCCCTGGGACTTTTGGAGCTCATGGTGGAGTGGTATAAGAGCAGCATAGTCATCTAGAAGCCAAATAGGAGAAATAGTCACTGAGCAAGGCTGCCTCTCTTCTCTGTACTCTCCTCTCTAGGCTGTTCTGGGGACCTTGAACTATTCTGGAGGCTCTTCTGAAGCTTCGAGATTTCAGCCCTAGGTCTCTGCCCTTAACTGGACCCAGAAACACCTGACTGAGGACCCACTGTCAATTGTGCAAAAAGCATGGTGCACAGCTGAATTCTTGAACTCATGGAACCTAAATATGAAGCTTAAGCTACCCTCTCTCTACAGGCCAGCACCCAGAAACGGGAGTGGGAATGAGGGAGACTGAACTAAAAGACTATGACAGCTGGGTGAAACCTGATTCCTGTCAGGTCTTTATTGAGGCCCACAGCAACAGTCTAGCAAACCTCTCTGTCATATGGCATGGACTTCTAGAATTATTGGGGTGAATTAGCCTCTGCCTCAGCTAAGTGGCTGACCTCCAACTTCCATGAGCCCCAGAAATAAAGCACTGATACTTCCCCTGGGTTAACAGAAGGCCCAGCAGGTCCCTCTGGTGCCACCCTCCACCCCTCACATCTGGTATTCCATATGTACCTTGGCCAATTCCAGCTCTGACCCCTCTATTGCCTTCTGCACGGACACTAGGCATTCCGGAGAAGAGGGATGTTTTCGGTTTTCTGGAATGATGACAATGTAGAACGGTTAACTTCCTGGACATCATCCCTGAGATTATCAGAACACCTCAGAGTAGAACAAAATTGCGGTCTCTGGCGGGGCTAGGGGACAAAAGTCTCTTTACTTCTTTCCTCCTTACTCCTATATTGTCCTCTCTCCCCCAACATATACATTTCCATCTGAAGTTAGTTCTATCCTAGATCAGTCCAAGGGCTACAGGAAAAGTTCAAGAAAAAAGCAGGCTAGGAATTCAGAGCAGCTCTGGGCCATGACCTTGCTTGCACTCACCCACTCAATGCTTCAACTCCTGCTCAGCACCACAGAGGAGGAGCCCAGAGATTCCAGGTCACTCTAGAGTCTTGTTCCAAGTAAGGTCACAGAAGAAGACTGAAGCCGAGTGAGACCAGGAGAACTTGGAACACCTGGTCCTTATGCTCTTAAGCCCATTATCAACTCTCTGCTTTATCTAAACCTACTAACATCTTTCCCATAATTCTGAGGGGGAGATGGCAGACAGCTCCCGGGTCAAAGATGAGGATTCTTGTGTATGACTGCACGAGGGAGGGGACTGACAAGCACTGTGCTAGCTTTTCATCTGTTCCTACTACCCATCAGCCTTAGGAGCAGTTATGATTAGCTCCATTTTATAGACAAGGAACCTATGTCCAGAAAGGTCACACAAGCTGTGAATAGAAGGGCCAAGACTTCAACCTAAATGCCTCTGCTCCACATCCATTGCCTAGGCAATTAATTCAGTTATCCAGGGTAAATATTTTTCTTGCAAGGGAAAGAGGGTAACACAGATCCATCCCTTGCCTCCAACTTCTTGCAGTGGGGCGGGGGCCAGGGTGAGAGGGAACAGGAGCCCACGGTGATAAGTCCCAAAAACTGAGCCTTTGGCTCTATCTAGATCTCAGAGATGGGCTAGGGACTAAAGGAACACTCTTCCTCCCTGACTGGCATCAGCATCACCAGACCCAGAAGAAACAGTTGTACTCATTCCTGTAGTACAGTCAGCAGCCTTGAGCCTTTGCTCCTCCAGACACCTGTGAGCTGGCTCCTCCGGACTTCCAAAGTCCCAGGAGTTGAGGAAGCAGCTCCTTCTTAGCTAGATAAAGAAAGGTGCTTACTTTGCAAAAAACTGCACACAAATTCCAGTCTCTCTGGCACCGGCTGTTGCAGGATCTGCTGCCCCTCTTCAGTGCCGTGGCTAGAAAAAGAACAAATATCAGGACTCGAGTACTCGGCAATCCTTCCCTCCTCACTACTCTATTACCTACTACCTTCCCATTCCTCCAGGCCTGGTCCGCACTGGATCTGGGCAAGAACCAGAGCAGATGCTGGAGGCAAGGGAGATTACCAAAACATCATTTGGTCAGAAAGAACTGTGTGGTGGGTAAGAAGTGGGAACTTGAGGCGTGCAGTCCTGAAAAAGATGCCACTCTGCCACCCTGGCAGTAAACATGAAGAAGCTCTATGGCAGCACAGATGAAGGGGAAGCTAGGCTCAACAGTCTGGAATAGCTCCACTGTAGAAGGTCAGGAAGCCTGGGAAACCAGGAAGAGTCAGGCAGATGATGCAGAGGGTAAAACAGGCCCAAGAATGGAAAGAACAGGAGGAAATTCCCAAGGCTCTAAAGTGCTGAGGCAAAGTCCAACACACAGCGGACAGAAGGCTGGATGGCTAAAGCCGAGGGATAACACTTTTTTTTTTTAAGATTTCATTTATGTATTTGAGAAAGACAAAGAGCAGGAGCAAGTAGGGGGAGGGGCACAGAAAGAATCTCAAGTAGACTCCCTGCTGAGCACAGACGACCCCGAGGTCACAATCTGAGCCAAAATCAAGAGTGGGACGCTGAAGCTGAACAGACTTGAGACCCAGGGGCACCACCCCCCGGGGCCAACACTCTTGATCTCCAGCTAAAGGCAAGCTACATGCTGGAGAGCAAAGAGGGCAGGGAGGCAGCAGGGGGAGCTCTCACACAGCCCCAACAGTGGTTTCAATTTCAGGGGTGAAGAGCTCCATTTCAAGTTACAAAGTGGATTTTTCTTCTTGGGCTATTACAGCTGGAGATAACTGATTAAGGGAGCCTCTTATTCCTCAATATCCAGGTTCTACGGAATCTCCAGGTTTCAGCCAAACCCTCCAGGTTTCTGGAGGGCAGGGCAGGCTCTGGAATCAGAGAACTTGCACTGCCAGATATCCTGCAAAGCATCAGCAATATCTAAGCCAAGGCCATGAACGTACCTCCTTCTCTCTCTCTCTGTCTCTCTCTGTCTCTCTCAAGATCACGAAGGCTTCTTCCAAATGAACCCCCATTTTCTGGATAGCTGTTTGGGATTAGGGACGCCTACAAAGCCTTCAGGAGGTGCTAACCTCCTCCCAGACTCCTAAAAGAGCCACCTTCCCTACTCACCCACACCCTAAAATGCTGTGACTCCTTGCCTCAGCACACAGCAGTAATTTCCTTAAGTGTATTCCATTAGATAAAAATAAAGAGGGTTCTCAGGTTAAATGTCTGGGAAATGCTAGATTAAACCAAACTGAACATTTTCTAAAGAAAAAGATACAACCTGCATTATTTCCCAAATCTATTTGATCACAAAACCTCTTTTTTCCCTACTAAGCCCCTGGAATAAGTCAAGCTGCACAGAACATGGTTTAAAAATGCTGGACCTGGAGCCATCCGGGCCATCCTTTAAAACCGAATTCAAGTCTTATCTCTGGCAGGAAGCCATCCAGAACCACTGCCAGGCATGCCTCCGCACTCCCTCTCAGGAATTCCCACAGCACTGACTGATACAATGGCATCATTTACAATTGACCACTCTTAACTGCGTAACCTGAAAGCTAGGGTACAGGAGGTACTCCTATACATACGGGCTGACCCACAGATGGAGGCTCTGTTACAGGAAGAGCACAGGTCAAGGTCAGTGACACAAATGTCAGGGCTTTAGGTTTTCTGGCAAAATGACTTTATTAAACTTTACTATTCAAGCCTCACAGATATCCAAGAGAGGAGACTGCCTTTTTGCTCCAGGCTATTCATATACACAACAGAAAGGAAACTTGTTAAGAGAGGTTGATGTCAATGTATTTTCCCAGAGAAAGGCCAAGTGGCAAGGAACAAGCCCTGTTTAGTTCCCACAGCTGCTACCTGCCACCAACCCTGCCATCCTCCACCGTCTTCCCCTGAGAACTAGCGTCCGATTTAGGTAACAGTAACACCATCTACAGTGATAAAGCCAGAACATATTCACCAAGAACATCTGTTTTCCCAAAGGAAGTTGGTCTGCACTGTCCTGAATCAAAGACAGAGATTAAGGGTAACCTGGAATTTCAATAGCCCCTCTCCCCCTCCCCCCCCCCTCACACACACACACACACACACACACACATTCCTGTT
Organism: Canis lupus baileyi; assembly: GCF_048164855.1. Classification (NCBI taxonomy): domain Eukaryota; kingdom Metazoa; phylum Chordata; class Mammalia; order Carnivora; family Canidae; genus Canis; species Canis lupus. Next base: position 25,671,947 of record NC_132860.1, read on the forward strand.
CTCTCTCCCTCTCTCTCCATCCACCTCCACTCCTCCTAATCTAAGGCTCAGGCAGTGCATCAGAAGACAACTTGGAAAATGTGCATCTTCAATTTGTAACCCTCCCTAGGAAAATTTCCCACCAGGTTATAAAAACTACAGTGGCTAAACCAAGGACATCCTTACCCCCAGACCGATCTATTGCTCTTGTCATTAGGTCAAGGGAATTTATCTCCTCAAAAGCAAAAGCTCCTTGGAAAAATTTTTTTTTCTTTTTAAGATTTTATTTTTTTAAGTAATCTCTATCCCCAACGAGGGGCTTGAACTCACAACCCTAAAATCAGGAGTCATGTACTCCACTGACTGGGCCGGCTAGGCACCCCACCTTGATCTATTCTTAAAAAAACAAAACAGCATGCTGCACCCTTGTATGTTACAACACGAGGGCAATGCGCCTCTTCCAGTGATGTTCAAAATAAATAGGTTAGGTATTGTCAGCCTAATGGTTTTACCAGCCACTGATGTTAATGATCTAGACTTACCACTTCATTAGGGTTTGAAAAATAATCATTTTTATGAGAAATTGCAAAATGCTGACTTATAGGTGGTACACAATTTCACTTACGAAGTATCCTTGCAAAAAAACCAGAAAACAGCAACAAGAAAACCTTAAGCTAATCAATCTTAGATCTCATCACCAGTTTACAGGCCACAAGGGGATGAAAAGAATAAACTGAGGAGCACTGTGATAATACAGTTAATAAAATCCAGAACTTAGGAAATTCTGTAAGATTGGAAAAAAAAGAAAACGGGTATGGTATGAAGGTAGGAATGAGTAGGAAAGAAGTGGGAGGAGATGAGCCCCTGATGAAAGCTCTTCAAAACCAAAGCTGAAGATTTTCAATTTCAACCTCCTGGCAATGAAGAGTCACCGAGGGCCACCAGCTGTGGGGTGCCACAATGTGAGCAGGACTGAAGGAAGGTTCCAGAGATCACATGAATAGGGATGCCCTGGAATATGCACAGATTAGAGAAGGACAAGGTCACCAGGGCCTGCTATCCACACTGAGGCAGAGCCAGGGATGTGAGAAATCGTTCAAAAGACAAATTGAGAGGATGGTGACCAAGCAGAATCACTGCCAAAGAGAGGGAGGAATTCAAGATGCTGCTGAAAGGTCCTGTCTGAGTAACTGGGAGAGTAAATGGTACTCTCTGTACCAAAATAAGAAAACAGTCACTTCACTAAGGCAGGTGCTGGTTAGAGCCACAGGGACTTTAAAAACCTCTGACAAGACATCTCACCACCAACATACATTTCAAAAAATATATTTAAAAGATTAAAAATAAACAGTGAATCCATCTATTCCAGGCTACTCAACCCCACTAGATTTGGTGATGAAAAGTTATCAACAACTACATTTTCGTTCATTTACTTACTCAATGAATATTAACCAATGTACTGGGTTAAGCCAGGTGCAGAAGACGCCAAGGGGAATCAGACCCAGCATCCCCCCCACCGCCCCACCCCCTGCCTTTGACAAGCTCAGTTCTACATTCTTTCCCTATGAATGGGGTGGCCAAGCTGCTTCACAGAGATGCTGATTCCCTGACACCATCCTAACTGCTGTGTGTGTAGAACAGAAAGCCTCAACACCTCAGTAGTATGTCCCTGACCTGGGGGCTCAGAGTTGACTGCACTTTCCTTTAAAAGGGGAGGGTCCTCTCCGCTGTCCCTGCAATCCTTGATATTGTGGCCAAACTCTACTTTTGCCCATAGTACAGAGAAGTGAAAACAAGGTCAGTTCTGCCCTCCATAATCCCTGAAAGTTGATGAGAGGAAAAAGGATGAGCTATATGATCCTAGAATAATAGCTTGACCCATCTTTGCTTAGTCCCAGAGAGGTAAGATATAAGGCGGAAGCCCCACTACTCTAATTTCCCAGATAACTGGGATGTTCAAAGGTAAGGTGCTAAAGACAGATATAAAACAAAGCTCACTAGATCCTGGCTACATGACAACAAGCAGCTTATCAATGCTAACTGATCTCACAAAGCAAGTTAACGTGGCAGCTGAAAAACCCCAGAAATGCTACAATGATTTAAAAAGGAGCATATCTGTGCTGTGCTAACAGGTTAGAGATAAGATTTTCATGTGCTGCTTATTTCCCTCAAGTGCAAGAGCTTCCCCTTTCTTCTTCCTGGCCCTACAGGTTGCCAGAAGGGCTTCTGAGAAAAGGGCAAGCCCCAAGGAGAGGTTATGGAAGACTCATTGAGACAAGAAGAGAGTGAGCTCCATCCAAGCAGGCTCCTGAAACACTGTGGAGGCACAGAAACTCCCCCGCACAAGCGTGAGGAAGCCTCAGAGTGGGACAAGAGCGAGACCTCGCCCGCAGACACAATGACAGGAGGATGAGGCCCTTGGTGCCCTCAAGGCAAGGTGCCCTTGCCTCTGGTTCCACACTAGCAGTCCTGCCCATGCTTTCTGGTCACAGATGCCAGCAAGGAAAGGGAGTAAATGTGGTCTCTGGCCAGACACAGCTTCACCTGCAAGGCTGGAGAGGGTGTGGCATATACTCACATGCTGTCGATGATCTTGATGAAGATGCTGCAGTCCTGGAGCTGCAGCACGGCCTCCACAGGGCTAGCCACATGCAGACTGTTCACCTGCGAAACACAAGGAAGAGCCCACTGCCAGAGCCAGAAGTGCCAGAAGCTCTGTGGCTCAATCTGCTCCTCAGACGCCAGCTGGCTGGGAGAGCCCACAGCTGCAGGCTGCAGGCACGGGGGCAGAAGAGCCCAGCTTTCATTTCAGCCAAGGACAGCTGCTGCCCCCACTCGGCCAGAAGCAGCCACCTGAATGCTGCCATCAGAGTCCTTCCTCCCACATCAACTAAACGAGAGCTTATATTCTCCTACGATGTTCCTGCTGGAACTAGGGATCCATACTTTAAATATAACTAGGCATAGAATGATTTTCTGGAAGGACACATGAGAAACTACTGTCACTGCCTCTGAAAACAGGAACTGGATGGCTAAAAGTCAGAGGTGGGAAAAAGAAAGGCTTTTTATATTATCCTTCTTGTATCTCTTGCATGTGTACGTTATAACCCTCTGTAGCTCAAATTTTCATACTATAGCCCTTTCTATCTCTAGAATTTTGAAGTATCTACGCAAAACTTATATTAAATACTATGTTTTATACACTCCCACACAGATAGAAACTCTGGTTATTAATGCATTTAAAAAATTCTTTCCTTGGGACACCTAGGTAGCTCAGCAGTTAAGCATCTGCCTTGGGCTCAGGCATGATCCCAGGTCGTGGGATCAAGTCCCACACTGGGCTCTCTGCATGGAGCCTGCTTATCCCTCTGTGTCTCTGTCTCTCACGAATGAACAAATATTAAAAAATTAAAATAAAAAATTCTTCTCAGACATGAAAATTTTTGGCTGACACAGGAAGAAATGGAGGCAACAAGACTTAAAGAAAAAAAGGGGGGGGGGGGTCCCTGGATGGTGCAGCAGTTTAGCGCCTGCCTTTGGCCCAGGGTGTGATCCTGGAGACCAGGGATCGAATCCCACGTCGGGCTCCCGGTGCATGGAGCCTGCTTCTCCCTCTGCCTATGTCTCTGCCTCTCTCTCTCTCTCTGTGTGTGTGTGTGTGTGTGACTATCATAAATAAATAAAATTTTTTTTAAAAAAAGAGGGAGGAAAAGAGCTGGGAGCCCCAAGGAAAAACTTGTCCATTCCAATTCAATCGCCTGCTTCTCTTCTCTGCCTTCGGGCTGGCACCCCTCTAACTCAGTCTCTACACCTAGGAAATTCACCAACAGTCACCTGCAAATGAGTCGGGTACACAGGTTATTCAATAAGCATATATGGTCAACTTCTACAGAAAAACCTCATGAATTCCAAAGCTACCGAGTTTAGAAAAAGCCTGGGCTGAACTTCACCTTTGTTAAAAAGGGTTTGCTAGGTCAATCAATCCCATGTGCAAGACTGAGGAAGGAGGGAAGAACTCAGGCTGCCTGACAAGGTATCTGTGAGAACTTCAGCACAGTGGACATGTACAATGAGGAGATTCTACTGTTTATAAATGTGCTCTTTAACAGGTACTAGGCTACAGGACACCTGGCTGGTTCAGGCGGAAGCACATGCTATTCTTGATCTCAGGGTCACGAGTTAGAGCCCCATGCTGGGTGTAGAGATTACAAAAAAGAAATAAATAAACTGGGCTGGAAGTTCCCAGATGAAGATTTTGTCTCCAGCTCCTCCACTAACTAGCCAGGAACCTTTGTTATCAACATATTTCTCTCTGTGCCTACTTTCTCACTTGCCAAATGGACGGAATCCCCACATTGTTCACTTGAGAGGACCAGCATGGGTTCAAACAGGATTATGGATGCAAGAACACACTACAAAATACAAGCGCTAACTGCAAAAGCACTATTATGATTAATAAAATAATGAAGTACATGCAGCAAAACCTCTACTTCTCAGTAAAGCAGCCAACTGCACTAGGGAATCAAGAGTATTTTTTTAAAGATTTTATTTATTTATTTGAGAGAGAGCGCGAGCAGAGCAAGTGAAAGCATAAGCAGGAGGGAGGGGCAGAGGGAGAGGGAGAAGCAGGCTCCCCGCTGAGCAGGAAGCCAGACCCAGATTTGATCCTAGGACCCTGGGATCATGACCTGAGCCTAAGTCAGATGTTTAACTGACTGAGTCACCCAGATGCTCCTAAATACGTTTAAGTTAAAAACAACTTCCAGATGGATCTAAATGAAAATAGGTTAAAAGTTAAAAAAAGGGATCCCTGGGTGGCGCAGCGGTTTGGTGCCTGCCTTTGGCCCAGGGCGCGATCCTGGAGACCCGGGATCGAATCCCACGTCGGGCTCCTGGTGCATGGAGCCTGCTTCTCCCTCTGCCTATGTCTCTGCCTCTCTCTCTCTCTCTCTGTGTGTGTGTGTGACTATCATAAATAAATAAATAATTTTTAAAAAATAAATAAAAGTTAAAAAAAAATAGAGCATAAAATGTGATCAATCATTGCAGCCCTAAATACATATTTATGCCATCTTTTAGGGATAAAAGCCTAAACTAATTCATCAGGAGAGGCCAGTGTAAATTTTCAAGGAAGATTCTGAATATTCCGGGCCAAGATTCTTTTCCACCAGCTGAAAATGAGGAGAGTGCCAAGACTGAAGCATCCAAAACCACCTCCTCTTAATACCTGTTATTGAAGGAAAACATTCAAGGACTACAAATGCTTGTTCACTAACAAGACTGAGAAATCACACCAGTTAGCTAATTTAAAGTCACTTAAGGAATCTAGATTCATCTTATATCAATTAAGTAATAATCTAGCAATAGTTTCTTTCATGGATTCAAACATGTATTTTCGGGCAGCCAGGGTGGCTCAGCAGTTTAGCGCCGCCTTTAAGCCCAGGGCCTGATCCTGGAGACCTGGGATCGAGTCCCACATCAGGATCCCTGCATGGAGCCTGCTTCTCCCTCTGCCTTGTCTCTGCCTCTCTGTGTGTGTGTGTGTGTGTGTCTCTCTCTCATGAATAGAGAAATAAAATCTTTAAAAAAAATAAAAATAAAAATAAACATGTATTTTCTTCCTGTTCATCATTTTGCTCTCAAATGACAAATCATTGGAAAGCTGAGGAAGTACAGAAACTGTCTCATCTTTAGTCAGGATTTAAAACATGAGAATGAGGGCAGCCCTGGTAGCTCAGTGGTTTAGCGCTGCCTTCAGCCCGGGGCGTGATCCTGAGGACCCGGGATCGGTCTCGCATAGGGCTCCCTGCACAGAGCCTGCTTCTCCCTCTGCTTGTGTCTCTGTCTCTCTCTCGGTCTCTCATGAATAAATAAAAATAATCTTTAAAAAACAAAAACATGAGAATGAAAAAAATAAAATAAAAATAAAACATGAGAATGAGGGCCAAGCTCAATGCAGAACCCAAGAGCTGCCTGTAAGGTTTTCAGGGTTCCTTAAGGCTGTCAAATCTTAAAAAGTCCCCTATTCCCTGTAACAATACATTCACCTTAACTGCTGGGTACAGAACAATTTCAAGCTACATTTCAAGTAAAACATAAATTTGTTTTTACACTGTTATATAAAAAAAATTACTGATGGGATGTCTGGGTGGCTCAGCATCTGCCTTCGGCTCAGGGCTCAGGCCGTGTTCCCAGATCCGAGCATCAGAGTCCGCACTAGGCTCCCTGTGGGAAGCCTGCTTCTCCCTCTGCCCATGTCTCTGTTTCTCTCTGTCTCTCACAAATAAGTAAATAAAATCTTTTAAAAAATTACTGAAGATTTTTGGGGGAAAAAAACACTCAATTCTAGTATTTTAATACATGCACCTTTAGCATTTTGATGTATTTCTTTCTAGTCCTTTTTTTCCTACATTTTTTTTCCTAAACCTCAACTATAATTGTCACATGTGTTTATTCTACTCACACTCTTCCCACTAACACAGCAAGCATTACTGGACATTGCTACAGTATTAGGAAATCCACCTTAGCTGCCTAACTTTTTAAATTGAAAAATCTCTAAAAGAAAAATTCTATTTAACTATATACTAATATTTTAATGTATGTTCATTCTGACTTTCAGAAAAAGTATACAAATATCTGTTGTTAACTAAAACTAGACCTGTATCTGTTCTCTGTAACAGTAGTACTCACCATCAACACAAGTGTAGGACCTACATAAATAAATAAACTGATCAACTTAAAACAGTGCAGCTAAATGATCCCACAATATTCAGTTAATCCACTGAACTGGAGACAAAGCTCACAGTCCCCAAACTCAACCAGCCCCTTCTTAGGGGTGAATGGAGGAAAAGGAAGAGATGGTGTTTCTAACATAGATCTTATTTTTATTTATTTTATATTTTATTTTATTTTATTTTATTTTACTTTACTTTTTACTTTACTTTACTTTATTTTATTTTATTTATAATAGGCACACAGTGAGAGAGAGAGAGAGGCAGAGACACAGGCAGAGGGAGAAGCAGGCTCCATGCACCGGGAGCCCGACGTGGGATTCGATCCCGGGTCTCCAGGATCGCGCCCTGGGCCAAAGGCAGGCGCTAAACCGCTGCACCACCCAGGGATCCCTAACATAGATCTTAAACACTAAAATGTAATGTAAATATAAAATATGTAAAATAGAAATATAAAAATACCAATTTTAAACTGTACTAGAATTTACATTTCAGAAACTGAAGACAAAGAATGCACATTTTGTATATTTAAACATATTTCCTATCTAGAGATCTAACAGCAATTAAAGACAATGTCTTATTAAAGCCACCCTACAGGGGCACCTGGGTGGCTCAGTGGTTGCATCTGCCTTTGGCTCAGAGCGTGGTCCCAGAGTCCTGGTCCATGGCCCAAGCTTGTCATAACTACACTCTGTGTCCTCTTCTGCTTCCTTGCAGCTTTTTGTTCCCCAAGCTTGGTATTACTCTTTCATTTGCCGTTGTTCATCTTAGACAGAAGATATACGAAAAGATCTAGCATAAGGATTTAGGTAATCAAGAAGGCAACAAGAGGACAATGGAAGCAGAAAGAAACACAGTAAAGAAAGCAAGGGGAACCCTGCCCTACAATAAAATGCCTTTCAAGACCAAAGTCCCTGCATGTCACTGAAGTTCAGGATAAACTCTTCTAGTCAGGAAAATGCACAGGAAAACAAATGAAGATGGGTCTCTGTGCTGCCCTGCAGCCAACCTTCCCATGACCAAAAGGAAATACAAACCTCTCCTAAGAAGTATACAGAAGCTGGGGGTACCTGGGTGGCTCACTGGTTGAGCATCTGCCTTTGCCTCAGGTCATGATCCCAGGTTCCTGGGATGGAGTCCCACATTGGGCTCCCTGCAGGGAACCTGCTTCTCTCTCGGCTCTGCCTCTCTCTCTCTCTCTCTCTCTCTTTCTCTTCCTGTCTCTCATGAATAAATAAAATCTTAAAAAAAAAAAAAAGTATACAGAAGCTTTGAAGGGAGTCTCTTCTAAGCTCTACAAGTGGCATCATGGATCACTGTTAGGAACAATGCCACCAGAAATAATGAAAGTTAAAAACTAAGAGGCAGGGACATCTGGGTGACTCAGTGGTTGAGTGTCTGTCTTGGGCTCAGGGCATGATCCTGGACACCCCCAGCATCAGGCTCCCACTGGGAGCCTGTTTCTCCCTCTGCCTGTGTCTCTGCCTCTCTCATGAATAAATAAATAAAATCTTTAAAAGAATAAAAACAAAAAACTAAGGGGCAAGGCAAGGGAAAACTGTATTTCTTTCATCTGGAGATGAGAAGACTTTACATAACCCTGGCTCCTAATATACTCCTCTCCTACGCCTGCAAACTTCCTGGAGAACTTCACATAAAAGAGAGGAAGACTACTCACCCAAGAGAGGAGTGCAGCTGCCCGGGTGGCATGGAGCGTCATCTTGGTGACACCGAACAGACACCCCAATGCACCTGGAAACCAAGAAAAAAAGAGAGAGAAAGAGAGAGAGAGAGAGAAAAGAGCAGTTAATCATATCATATATCCATGATGAAGGACAAGGGGGGAAAGCGGTTCAATTACTGGCTTTGAACACTTAAAGAAATCTCTCTTCACTCAGCACTTAATCCACCAAGACACCATGAGAATTTTCAGAAAGCTCAAAGTACACATTAAAATTACTATAAAACTTATCATAACAGTAAAGAGTCCTGCATTTAATTCAATGTCCACAAGCTCTGCACACAATCATTCTGATCCACAGAAAAGGGTACATTCAAGGCTGTTTTCCAACCCTGCTCTTTGAGACAAAGTTGCCCTTAAAACATGGAACAAACATGCTTTCTCAGACAGCTGTGGGTCCAATGGTGATTCCATTTGACCTTGGAGAAGTAGTCTAACTTCTTTTAGTCTGTTTCCTCATCTGCTGGATTCAAAAACACCTCTCTGGGTTACTGTGAGGCTTCAAGACAAAGCAGGTAACGCAAATAGCACAGAGCCTGGCACATGGTAGGTATACAATTAAAAGACCACTGATCTTAAGCAGAAAAGGTTGACTTCAGGTTTTCTGCTGGTACTCAAATTCTACCTAACAATAACAAGCCCTTGAGGGAAACCTCTCCAAATTCTGGATTTTTGTATCTTCCACAGAAATGTCAAAGACATGGTTCAAATGAGGGACTGGATGACGCCACATCTAATTCTAGGAGAAATCTCACGGGACATGTAATGAAAGATTACATTTCCTGTCCTGGTATTCCTACTCCCAATTTCCCTTCCCACTGGGAATCAGCCACCTGCCTGCCAACCTGCCCAAGAGACTACAGACCTGGTGACTAAATATTCAACATCTCCTAGCAGCCCCCACAATTCCTACAGATCATGGGAACAATCAACGCCACCCTACCTTCTGTCACAGGTATTCAGTCTATCACTATTCCATGAAGAACACAAGTGGTTAAGAGTCACATCACCTATAACTTTTCTCATATATTAGCATCTCCAAGGTGCGGGTTCTATGGACCCAACATTTGCTAAAACACCTCTTTTTTTATTTTAAGATTCTGAGAGAGCGAGCAGCATGTGTGAGCTTGCATATATGAGCCAGGGGAAGGAGGAAGAGCAGGCGGAGAGGGAGCAGCAGACTCCTCCAACTTGGAGCTTGATCCCAGGACACCAAGATCACGACCTGAGCCAAAGTTAGATGCTTAACCGACTGAGCCACCCCAATGACCCACATTTGCCGATAAGCACCTTCTGTACACAATGTGTTGGGGATAAGAAAGATACCATTCTTGTCCATAACGTGCTCACTATCTACTAGGAGAAAGATATACATAAATCTGATGATAATCCACTCCCCATCATTTCTTAGTCCTTCCTATGTAAGTGTACTGTGTTTATCAACCAAGCAAAAAGGTTATTTTCTTAGTCCTTACATCTGTTCATCCTGTGCTGGAAGCTTCATGGGAAATGGGAGACAGCGACATGGTCCCTACCTGAGGAGCTTACAGCAGGGTAAGAAGTGAAATTAAACATACATGAAGCTTTAAATAATAGAAAATAATTAAATGCTAAATATAACTAAATGCTAATTATAATTAAATGCTTCCTGACCCCACAAACCCCAACAAGATTCCACCTGTCATACCAACGTCACAGTCTTGGAAATGAGCCAATTCACCTGGGCTTTGGCAAGAGCAAGGGAAGTGGTTAAGGGAGTTCTCAGGAGGGCAGAGAATCTAAAGGGCTTATGTGTTCCTCAGTCTTGGATGATTTTGATCCAGCATGGCCTATCCATCAGCACTGAATGCCCAGCTCCCTGGGCCAGGTAAGGGTGAAGACAGATGGTCTCAACTACTGCACAGCAGGGGCACCTGGGTGGCTCAGTGGTTGAGTGTCTGCCTTTGAGCTTGGGTCATAATCTCAGGGTCCTGGGATGGAGTCCCGCATCAGGCTTCCCACAGGGAGCCTGCTTCTTCCTCGGCCTCTCTCTGTGTCTCTCATGAATAAATAAATGAAATCTTCAATGGGGGGGGGGGGGGGTGGAGGGGGGGTGGCTTCTTAAAAAAAAAAAAAGTCTGGGGATCCCTGGGTGGCTCAGCGGTTTAGACCCTGCCTTCGGCCCAGGGCATGATCCTGGAGACCTGGGATCGAGTCCCATGTTGGGCTCCCTGCATGGGGCCTGCTTCTTTCTGCCTGTGTCTCTGCCTCTCTCTCTCTCTCTCTCTCTCTCTCTCTGTCTCTTGTGACTAAATAAATAAAATCTTAAAAAAAAAAAAAAAAAGTCTAAGCTATTCAGGAACAAGGGAAATGAGACCCAGATCACCTCTCCCTCATTCCCACTGTTGTCTCTAGACTTGCTATCCTTTTAAAGAGGTCCAAAATTTCAGTCAGAAATTTTATTTGCAACCGGAGGTAGATCTTGCCCCCTCTGAGAGATTCCACAGCTGTGCTGCTAAAAATGACCTGAGGTTTAACCAACCTCTTCCCTTCATCTCAGAGGCAAAACATACAACACTTATACCCTCCCTAGGGGAGCCTGTCTAAAACTAGTTCCATTGCTCAGGAAAACTGGTGTCAAGGCCAAATGCTTTCTTCCATGCTCCCCAGGCACAGAAACAGGAGGAATTCAATACTCAACATGAGGAACTCCAGAATGACCTTGTCAGATCAAAGCCCATAAAGAAGCATTTTCCCAGACACAGGACACTGGGGTGGGAGGTGTTAGGGCAGCCAGCCATTCACTTCTCTGGGTAATGAATGACTGAAGCCAGTGGCACAGCTAGTCCTCCAACTGGGACTATAGCTTTAAGCAGGCCTTGGCTTGGAACCCAAGGGCTCTCAGCCAAAGCACCATACTCCCCACCCTCCCCCTGAAATCTGAGGCAAGCCCCACCCAGAAGACTGGGTGATGGTCATGGTGATGGAAAAACAGATCCCCGCGATTGTAGCTCAGAACCATTTCGCAGAAGGATCTGCTAAGATCCACCCCAACTTGATCAGGTGCCACCCACCCACATCCTCCAATCAATAAGTCAATCAATCAGTCAACAAACTGAAGCCCAAGAATGCAAACCTGATTCTCAAGGCACCTTCAGAATTCCCACCTGCCCGTTTCTTTGAAAAGAAGTGCCCCCAGAATCCCAGAGGCTTCACAGAGCTGATAAGGTGTCCTCTCTTCCTCGAGCTCAAGAAGGAACCAAGACACAGATGCAGCTGCCTTATAAACTAAAGGCCCTGCATCCTTTATGTTTTCAAAACTGATATAATGTAAATTCCTATATCAAGATCAATTCCCACATTTACAGTAACCCCTCTATGTTTCTAGAGAAGATATATCAGGACAAGGAAGGTAACACTCAAAAGATGCACGGCCACCTGGCCCACACCCTCTCTGGGTCTTTAAGAGTTAAAACTTAGCCCTGGTTTCCTACCAGGGCTGAAGCTAATGCAAACCACCTGCTCCAATGCAAGGACCAGGACGTGAGGGTCGGGTTGCTAAGCTCTGGGGTCTGGTCTGTTCTAGAAGTTTCAGTTCTAAGGTTAACCAAGGGGCAGGCTAAGGGCCAGAGGGTCTGAGTTGTGGCAGCACAGCTCTCCTTACCCCACCACCCCAGCCTGGGTGCCAGCTCCCTGTGAGACCATCTCTTAGCCACTTACTGCCTGTATACCAGCCCTTCCTCAAGATAACACCAAAGTGACCTTTGGTCCCAGAAAGCTACAAAACTGTACTGATCACTCCACTCAGGAGCCCTTGCCTCCACTGAACTGCCATTCTCTTAAGTGACAGCTCTCACTCTCAGAACTTCTGGGCCCAAAGCCCACACAAACTCCCACCTCAAAGTGTCCTTCCCCAAGCCCCACCCCCTCTCAAGCCCACAGCTCCAAAGGCTCAGAGAGGAAATGTCTGTCCTATCTCTAAGACCACACTCAATGGCAAGATTTCCCACTACTTACCCTGACAGCCTGCCTGCCTGTAGCCCTAAGAATTCCATGCTCTTTACACCTTTCTAGAAGAGATATCCTACCATCTGAGCAAACCCCATATCCAAAGGGTAAATCTGATCTTGAGGGTGTTCCTGCTCTGACTCTGGGAGGGGGTAGGTCAGGAGGCACCGGCAAACAAACACCCAGACCTCATCTGGTAGATTACCCCAGAGGGGCCCAGCAAAAGCCAAGCTATGTCACCATAGGCTAATTCATCATAAAGAATGGTGCGCCTCTCTAGGCTTGGAGGAGGTAGAAGGCCCAAGGACCAGCAGCTCCAACAGAAGCTGAAGAGGGAAACATATAATCCTTTTCAACTACTGGAGAGTCCTGTATAGGCTATTTCATATAAGTCCAAAGGGTTTCTCTGCACTCCTGACGTCGGGGCAGAGCAGCTTTCTGGACGATGCGTTCCCTGGGCCCCCTGAAGGGGCTTAGTCTGGATTCAGGCCTCCCCCTCTTCACAAAGACCAACCTCTCTGTGTAGCCTAGAATGTGGCCCAGAGCATGGTGAGGAACAACAGAAGGACTGCAAAGGAAACCAAGATTTCCCTTGTTTCTTCAAAAGTGGCTTTACTAATATCTGCGTCTCCCCCTCCTCCCAATGCTCTGCAGGGTCCAGATCAGAAAAGTGTGGGCAGAAGGGTTGCCGTCACGAAACAGACCCGGGGCCTACAGCCATATACTGCACATACACACCCAAGCACACTCCAGCAGTTCATCAGCACCTGACCCCACGGCTATATTCACACATCCTGGTCGCTACCAGCTGACAAAATGAATCTTTCTCACTCGGCACCACTGCGTACACACCCAGGCCTCACTCAGGAATGGAGAAGCTCTCTTGAGCTGTCTCTACAGCTCAATGTGCAGCCGCACGCTTTCCCCCTTCTGAACAAAAACACGCTGACATCTACGCGAGGGGGAAAGAAAGCAACCCTTTGCTCTCAAAGGCGCCAACTCCCGGATGTTGGCAAGCTCTGCTCCCAGCGCCTGTTTCTGAGTGTTTACTTGCGCTCCCTCTCCTCTCCCTCCCCTTTAAGGATGGCGCAGGAAAAGGAGGTGGGGGGGGGGGGGACTGCACCGCACCCCCTCGTCCATGTTTGAACAAAAACCCAGAGAAAGAGGGAGGGAGAAAAAGTCTCAGTGCAGGGGGGGCCTTACCAGACTCCTAAAGCCAAACGTATCTACAGGTTTTAATCCGCCATTAGCATTTAAATCTTGAAAGGAGAGGAGAAAGGGGGGGCTAGTGGAAAGTAACCCCACACACAAAAGAAAAGTTGTTGGTTTTCTTCTCAGTCAGCCTGGCAGGAGCGATCTTCCTGGCTGACAGCCAGAAGTGCGTCACGGCCGGGAGTCTGCTTTCTTTAAAGGCACAGCGAGCTTCCGCGATCGGGAGCGCGGCGAAAGCAGGGAACGCTCGGCGAGGGGGGAGGGGCGGCGGCCGGGCCCGGGGCGAGCGCCGCAGAGGAGGGGCCGCGAGGGCTGAGCCCGAGAACAAGAGAACAGGACGCATGGAGCGGGGAGGAGGGGAGCCGGCAGACAAAAAAGATCCTGAGCCGCAACAGCGGCAAGAGCCAAGGCAAACTGTGGCATAAAAACACAAACGCATCTCACAGTGGCCTGCCTGACAAACCTGGTAGCACCCGGACACTCCCCCTCCGCTCTCCTAACACGGCGGTGACAGCCTGTCCTCTCGGGCCAGCAACCGACCGCCCTGACGACTCGGTCAGCCCCTGCCCGGCGGCGCGCGGGCCGCGGACGAGGCGCCGGCCGCAGAGGCTTTGGGGAGCGAGCAGGACGCGGGCCCCTCCGGGGGCAGCTTCCTGCCGGCCGCGGGGCGGGGCGGGGCGGCCGTGTCTCGAAGCACACACACGCCGCTCGCACAAAGCGCCGGCCTCCTTGCGCGGGCGCCGCCTGCCCTGGGACAAGGCCACCCCCCGAGCCCGGTCCCTGAGGGAATCTCTGCAGCCCGTACCTTCTGCGTGGCAAGGCCAGGAGCCGCTGGGCCCGCTCCTCCCCCTCGGCCACCCAAACAAGCAGCCCGGGCGGACTGCGGCCTTGGAGCGCAGGCCTGCGCTGTCCTGTCCGGGTGGCTGCGTGCTATTGTCGACTGTGGAATGGCCGCCAAAATCCCAGCTGTGCTGCCAGAACCTAATCCCCTGTTCCGCCGAGCATTTGTGGGGAGGGGCCGAGGGGCCAAGGCACGGGGACCGGTGCGGCAGGCACTGGCGGGAGCCGCTGCACAGGCACCGGCACTGGGCCCACAGGCAGCGGAGCCTACAGGCTCTGCCTCTCCTCCATGGCCGGAAAGTAAAGATGTCGGCCCCTCAGAAAACAAAACCGCAGCGTTTCCACCCACCGAAGAGTGACTCTCCCAAGGACTGGGAGAGAAACCCACCAGTCATCAGGAGCACCCCACCCCTCCTCTTTTACTTACACCACCGATATTTATTAAGCACCTACTATGTGCAAGGCACTAATACAGGGCATTGATGGCAGTATACAAAGACGGATTAAACCCAGCCTCTACACTGAGCCAGGTTATAATTACACAGGAGATAAGAAATGTGCCTTGAAAATTATATTTCAAGACGTTCAGTAGGTGCTAACTCCCACAAAAGGATATAAAAATTCCAACTAACTCAGAGTAGGTAAAAAGACTAAGAAAATAAAGTGATGTTTTAATATGGATCTTAAAACACGTAGGTAAAATCTACTCCAACAGAAATTGGAGTGGAGGGGCGCCTGGGTGGCTGAGTCCCTCAAACACCTGCCTTTGGCTAAGGTCATGATCTCAGGGCCTTGGAGTCAAACCCCCACATAGGTCTCCCGGTTCAGTGGGGAATTTGCTTCTCCCTCTTCCTCTCCCTCTGCCCCTAACTCCACGTTCTCTCTCTCAAATAAACAAATAAAATCTATTAAAAAAAAAAAAAGAAAAAAGAAAGCAAAGCAAAGAAATACAGTGGGGAAGAAGGGAAAGCAGAGAGGACTGTGGAAGTAGTCTGGAAACAGACTTTTAAGTTATAAGGGCGTCCGAGCTGGAGAATCTTGGACTTGAAACTAAGAAATCAAAGATTTGAATGCTTATTTTGTTTTTAACACAGAGATGTGGTACACTGAGAACCATACTTTCAGAAATTATTCTGGTATATAAAAGAATGAGACTAACAGCAGGGAGGCAGGTCAGAAGACTGCCACAACAGGGCACAGGTAATGAGGACAAGAAATAGGGAGAAATGAAAGGGAATGGGAAGATGAAGAACAAGACATGGTAGAAGCAGCCCCGGTGGCTCAGTGGTTTAGCACCGCCTTCAGCCCAGGCCATGATCCTGGGGACCCACGTCGGGCTCCTGGCATGGAGCCTGCTTCTCCTTCTGCCTGTGTCTCTGTGTCTCTCATGAATACATAAATAAAATCTTTAAAAAAAAAAAAAAAAGACATGGTAGAGACCGGATAAAGACAAGGGAATGGCTTGGGAATCCCTCTATCCAAGGGAAGAGGAAGAAACTGTAAAGGAGAGGAAAGAGTGGGGGATGGCTGGGTGGACAAAAAGGCCATATATAGAAGTGGGGAGATGATACAGATCATGTTAGAATAAGAGAAAAAACAAGGTAAAAGAAATAGCAGCTATTGCTTACCGAATGCATACTATGTGCCACTCATGCCTTGTTCTGCTGGCCTCATGTGTTTTAACTCACTAATCTGAAAAGCTCCCTTGGTGAATTAGGTACCATTACCACTCAACTTCACAGATGAGAAAACTGAGCCACAGAGATGAAATAATCTGCTCAAGATTACACAATTAGTGAATGGAAGAACTCTATACCACTTGCTGCTGTGTGACCCTGGCAGGTAACCTCTGAGCCTCAGTATCCCTATTTGTAAAACAAAAATAAAGGCATCTATTTTATAAGGTTATAATGAGGATTAATCCAATGATATCTATAAGGGGCCCAACACATTGGCTAGCATATAAGGCACAAAGTGGTGCTTAACAAAGGTTAATTCCATCTGAGCATTTTGGTGCCTAGTCACCAAGATATCCAAGCAGAAGCGGGCTGTCAGAGAAGCCAGTGGGGGACCCCGCTGCTCCCTGGAGTGGCAGCTTGGATCCTCAGGATGCTTGCTTTCCTTCCATCATTAGTCTGCCTCTCTGGATCTTACTATAAGGTCCAGCCCAAATTTCAACTCCTCAAATATTTCTTAATAGGTATCAGTGATTATCTAAGGGAAGAGTTAGACTGTCGGGGAGTTTCTACAGTCTATAGAAACACTATATGTTTCTTTTCTATTTGAATTTATTCTTCTTAATAAATGTTATTACACTGGTAATCAGAAAAATTGTGTCTACATTCTGCATTTGGCACTTGTGCTGCCTTAACTATATAAGCATAGAAGTCTTGTATTCACATCTAGAATGTAAATGTTAAGGGCATAATCAGTTCCATCTCTCTCTCTATAATCCCCCATGGTATCTATCACAATAGGGCTCTTTGAATCCGATCCACTGAAATACATCTGGATGGCAGGTTTCCAAATTTAACTTTCTGGGCACCAGATAATGACTGAGGTGAGTGATGGGGGTCAGAGCAAGGCCCATTGCTGTGGAGAACCCCATCACCCTGCTTCTTCTCCCAGGCCCTTAGCTTTCCCACAGTATCACTTGCAGTCTGTGGTTAGCAATTGCTATTGGTAGAAAGGGAAGTTCTTTATTCAAAAAAGGACCAGAAAAGCCAAGCCAAAGCAAAAAACAAAACAAAACAAAACAAACACAAAGCTTTTATAGAAAAGCAAAGTGGGAAACATAATTTAATGACTGGCATAATCAACACTCCAAAAAATATATGAGGTGAAAATAGGAGACAGGCCTGTTCAAACTGTCCTGGCCACACTGGCACCTGGTTCAGCCCTGAAGCTTCCTAGCACCTGAAAGAGTGGATACTGTGTCTCAAAAGAATACAAGAGATTCCCACTCTCCTCCCAGACTCTAAACTCCAGGCAACAGCTTCCAGCTATGCAGCCTCAGAGGGCTGAACTCTCCTCTGGAACCTCTCCACAGAAATTGCCAAGCTTCTGGGCCTGCTCTTCTGGACAGCCCAAGGAGCCAGGCCAGTTTCTCCAGCCTCTCCCTCCCCCACCACAGTGCCACCACTCCCCTCCAGTGGCAGCAGCAGAACTTCCCCAGCCTCCTCCCAGCCTAGCTAGGGAACAGGCAGGCCACATGGCTCCTGCCTGATTCCACACTCCCTGCTCCTGTCCCCAGAAGACCAGGATAGGTAAAACCATTTTTAAAAGAAAGGAAAAACATTTTTAAAAATAAAAAATAAATAAAAGAAAGGAGAGGGATCCCTGGGTGGCTCAGCGGTTTAGCGCCTGCCTTTGGCCTGGGGTGTGATCCTGGAGTCTCCGGATCGAGTCCCGCATTGGGCTCCCTGCATGTAGCCTGCTTCCCCCTCTGCCCATGTCTCTGCCTCTCTCTGTGTCTCTCATGAATAAATAAAATCTTAAAAAAAAAATATATATATATATATATATATATATATATGAAAGGAGGAAGGAAGGAAAACAATAAATGACTAACACAAGATTCAGGATAGCACTCAGATAGAGGTTGGAAGGAGTTGGTGATGCATGTGGAGCACACACAGGGTGTTTTCAAAAGGTCTAGTGATATTACATCTCCTGGGGTGCCTGAGTGGCTCAGTTGGTAAAGCGGCTGCCTTCAGCTGAGGTCATGATCCCAGGGTTCTAGGATCAGCCTTGCTGAGCAGGGAGCCTGTTTCTCCCTCTCCCGCTCCCCCCTGCTGTGCTCTGTCAAATAAATAAATAAAAATTTTTTTTTAAAAATTACATCTCCTGAGCTGGATGGCAGGTGTATGGGGGTTTGTTTTACTATTTTTATTTAAAATGTAAACGATACAGTTTTTATCATATATTGCTATTTAAAAAAATAATGTATATTACCATTTTAAAAAGTATAAGGGAATGATGGAAAGGGAGCAATTTCCACGGAGATGGCCCAGGGTAGGGTAATTCTAATACAAAGAAAAGACTGGCACTCAAGGCCCTCCAGGACTGGGCCTGTTTTACCTTCTGGAGTTATTTTTGCCCTTACCCAAACCCTCTACCCTGCCAGACTGGTCTTCTCACTGTCCTCTGAAGGCCCTTTGAACCTCCTACCTCAGCCTACTAGCCTGGAAGGGAAGCCTTTGCTGCAGGAAGCTGTAGGCCCAATGAGAGCCTCTCATTCCCTACAGGCCCCCTCATGAGGAAAACTGGCAGGGAAAAACCCTCTGATAGATCCACTGCCCTATGCCTTCTAGTCTTTCCTCTGCCACCCGATGTCCTAGCATCATAAAAACCTACAGACTATTGCTGTTACTGTTGTAATTAATAGCTAACATTTAATGAGTATTTATGGCACAAACACTGTGCTAAACATTTCCCTTCTTTATTTTGCTTAATCCTCACAATAGTTCAATAATACAATAACAATATGATTACCTATCTTTATTTTACAGAAAAAGAAACTGAGAAAGATTAAATAACTTGCCTCAGGCCAACAGCTAATAAATTTTGGAGCCAAAATTGGGAGTCCAGCTGGGTCTCCCCAGAGCCCATTCTCTTACATATTTATCTCATTTAGTCCTCTCAACAGTCTATAAGATAGGTTTTATTTCTGTCTTAAAGATGAGGAAATCTGAGTCTCAGGCATTAAGTGACTTAGTCACATAGGTAGTGACTTGTCTATGTGGTTTCTACATTATTCTCCACTGCTCTTAACTAAACAACCATCAAATGAATAAATAAAAGCTTGCACACTCTCAGTGACTCAAAAAAACCCTGTATCTCTGTAGGTCCTCATAAGAATCAACCTTTTTAATCAAAACAAACTGTTCTATTTTTTTTTAAGATTTTATTTATTTATTCATGAGACACAGAGAGAGAAAGAGAGGCAGAGACACAGGCAGAGGGAGAGGCAGGCTCCATGCAGGGAGCCTGATGCAAGACTCGATCCCGGGACCCAGGATCACATGCCCTGGGCCAAAGGCAGGCGCTAGACCACCGAGCCACCCAGGGATCCCAAACAGTTCTAATTTTAAAAGTAACCATTAAAGAACTTTTTTCTGAAGATGCAACAGCTTTACAAACATTAAGGGACCAAAACTACTCTGAAGACTGAGTGTAGAAGAATTTTCTACTGGAAGGGATGGGGGATCTATGTCAAGGGGGAGAAGCCATGGAGAAGGAAGGCTGGAGGGAAGGACTACTGTCTCAGAACCCTGACCTCCAGCTTATTTACCAGGCCTCATTCTCCCTTCTCCAGAGGGTAGTGCTAAGTAATGAGGCAGTGTTGGTAAGCCTGCAGCTTCCTGGGGAGAAAAGCAGAGGGCAAATCAAAACCCAGAGAGGATTCATTATAACATCCAAGAGGACCTATTCAGTTTTCCCTCAAGAAGGTCTTTCTACAAAACACCTAAGAACCTGTTCACCCTGTTTCATGGTCACAGAGGAGTAAACGGATCTGTCCCTACAGGCAATACATCTAGCACAATGTTTGCACACAAACACAGAACTGATGGTGGAAAAGGTAAAAGAAACTGATGGAAGAATAGTTTTAGTGTAAAGATTTGCAACTACTCCTGGAGACAGCCATACCAATGGTAGAAAGAAAGAGAAAAACAGCTAGATTTGGTGTTAGAAGCCCCTGGAGGGAAGTTCTGGATCTACCATCCCCTCTTTATGGCTTTAGGCAAGTTACTTGCCCTAGCTTGGGTCTCAGTAAAAGAAGGGTATTGGTACTGGGGAGATCACATCTAAAGCACTTCCAAAAATTTCCCGTGATTCTTTCTCCAGGACACCATTCTCAATAATAACAATAAAAGTCTTTGCCGTAGAACTAATCTCCTCAGAATATGGTCGTAACTTCACCAGTTAGGGCTTCCTTTCCAGGAGGGAAAAAAAAAAAAAAAAAGCAAATCCCTTAGAAACAAGCACTTTGTTACCCTACTGGATCCCATCCCCAAAGCAAGGCATATGTGGATGCTTCAATTATTCTGATGTGGTCTTTGGAAACTGGTAGTACCAACTTTGCATGGGGCACAATAAAAGGTGATTGGAACTATACTCGAGGCATTTACAAGGTTTCATAAATAAAAGCCACAGAGAAAAGTGCAATTTATAATTACATTGGTCTTAGAAGCCTAAATAAAAATAGCTTATTTTTTTTAAGATTTTATTTATTTATGAGTGAGAGAAAAAAGGAGCATGAGCAACGAGGCGGGGGAGGGGCAGAGAGAGAAGGAAAAGCACACTCCTCGCTGAGCAGGGAGCCTGATGCAGGGCTCAGGGCTTCATCCCAGGAACTGGGGATCATGACCTGAGCCGGAGGCAGATGCATAACTGACTGAGCCACCCAGGCGCCCCCAAAGCAGCTTTCTATGCCTGGTAAACAATCACAGATCTTAAAGTTGAAAGAGACCTTAATGGTCATCTAGTCACCCAGCCTACATTCATGCTGGAATACATGTGACAACTAGACTGAAGATTTGGTATCTCCTGGCTGAGATGGAAATTTTACAATTTATTTGTATGTCTGAGCAAAGTCTGATTTGAGACAAACTGTGATTTCAGAATATAAGCTTTACAGAATAAGAACTCTGCCCAGGATCTGGTTTATTTCAAATAGGCTTTAAGTAGCTAAAAAAACCTCAGATGACACTTCTCTCCTTTCTCATCCTCTCCTCTCTCCCTCTCCCCCCACCCTCCCCTGCTTTATCTTCTGTATCTACCTCCTACACAGCACTGAATCCCCTGTCTTTCCGGTTCCAAATCCACTTCTCCAATCACACTGCAATGCCTTTAACCACAGAAAGAAATTAACAAACACAATATTCATAAGGGTTGGATTTCTAAATAGGATGCTAGACTGCCTCAAAAACCAAAGTTGTTAATATGCTATTAATAAAATAAATGGGAATGGCATCTAACATGGCCATAACTTAAAAAAAAAAAAATCAAACATCAAACCTAACATTTTAACAGACTTCAAGAATTTAAGGAAGGCTATTTCTCACATTTCAATTAAATCCTTCCTAAAAGGGACACCTGGGTGGCTCAGTGGTTGAGCATCGGCCTTCAGCTCAGGGTGTGATCCTGGAGACCCAGGATCGAGTCCTGAGTCGGGCTCCCTGCATGGAGCCTGCTTCTCCCTCTGCTTGTGTCTCTGCCTCTCTCTGTGACTCTCATGAATAAATAAATAAAATATTAAAAAAATAAAATAAAATAAATCCTTCCTAAAGAACCCTAAGAGCCAAGCATGCTCATTTCAACTTTATAGACTAGAAGACTTGAAGAAAATACCTGCTTCAAGGTCAACCTACAAGGATTGCAAAGCCAGAACCCAAGTCTTCTAAATCCAGTGTTTTTGGGGCACCCAGGTGGCTCAGTGGTTGAGCCCCTGCCTTTGGCTCAAGTCTTGGTCCTGGGGTCCTGAGGATGGAGTCCCACATCAGGCTTCCCACAGGGAGCCTGCCTCTCCCTCTACCTATGTCTCTGCCTCTGTGTGTCTCTCATGAATAAATAAATAAAATCTTAAAAAAAAAAAAAATTCAGTGCTCTCTCTAGCATGTCTCAACTACAACCTATACCTGTCTTATTGATATGGTCCTTTATGCGTACAAAGCACTTACATATTCTTTGTTCAAATGGTTCTGCTATAACTAACTTGTGGTGTGGGCAAGGCAGGAGTCATTTTCTCCATTTTTAAATATGCTAAGTAACTTGAACAGATTTAGACAAAATAACATCCCATGTATCTGGCATCATTGAGAAGTATGAGGAGTTAGTTCCTCACAAGCAATTTTCCCAAAAGTGAAATTTTCCTTCCTTTAGGACCAAATCTTTATTTTAAAAAAACAAAACAAAAAACACCAACACTATTTCCAACAGATTCTTCAAAATATATACCACGGTTCAGTGGTTTGAGTGTCTGCCTTCCACTCAGGGTGTGATCCCAGAGTCCCAAGATCGGGTCCCACATCGGTCTCCCTGCATGGAGCCTGCTTCTCCTCCCTCTGCCTATGCTCTGCCTCTCTCTGTCTCTTGTGAATAAATAAATAAAATCTTAAAAAAAATATATATATATATATATATAATATACATACATACCATGGATTACTCTTTACTCGGAATTAATGAAATTTAATCAGGGACATTCAACCATAAACCTGAAATAAACACCTGTAGAGACAATGGTGGAGACTCAAACATGAACTAGACAGGCTTACAACCCTGTAGAGAAAGAAATATACCTATAACTCACCTTAATACAAGGCCAAAGAACACAGATGGGATGGTGCTAAAAGTAAGGTGAGAGAACACTGAGAAGTAGAAACCAACACTGACTTGTTGGAGGCACCTGAGAAAGGCAATGTCCTGAGCAGGAGAATGGCTTACATGTGTGTGCTTTTTCAAAAAAATGAATCTGGCACAACATCAAGTCCAGAGGCAGAACAGAGTGAGGTGGTAATTGCAGTGGCAGTAGGGCTGAAAAAGAACAGTGTTATTTGAAAGGCACTGTGGAGGTAGACCCAGAGTTCTTAGGTACAGGGTGTGGGAAGGGAAAGACCTAGGATTCCTGCTTGGATGAAAAGACTTCAGAAGAGGAACACAGAAGTTACTGTTTAAAGGACATGTGAGGGTCTGATTAACTCAGGATGGATGATTAGGAAAGCTGTACCAAGGAAGTAACATTTAAGCTAAGTACTTGAAGTGTGAGTAGGAGGAGTAAGGTTTCACCAAAAGAGAAGTAAAAAAGAGCATTCTAGGCAGAGAGAACAGCATATGCAAAGACAGAGCTTGTTACATGTGAGCAATGGCATGCATTTTTAGGAAGGTGTAGCAGATGATGAGGATAAGTAGTACTAAATTGTAAGGCACTTACATCATACTAAGGAATTCAGATTTTATCCTGTAGGTGATAGGAAACAATCAAGGTTTCTAAAGGGAGGGAGTAAAGGGGAGAAACATAGATCAGATCTATGTTCCAGTCTGTATGACGTACAGGCTAGAATGGTAAGAAACAAGAGGAAGGTAATATAGCTGCCTAAGAGCATAGAATCTGGAGTTAGACTGCCTAATTAAAATCCTGGCACTATAGCTTACTAGCTGTGCAACCTTGAGCAGATTATTTAGCCTCTTTGGGTTCCCCAGTTTCCCCACCTGTAAAATGTGAGTAGTTAACAGTACTTTTTCAAAGGGTCATTGTAAAGATTTAATAAGACAGGGGGTGCCTGGCTGGCTCAGTGGTTGAGCCTCTGCCTTTGGCTCAGGTTGTGATCCTGGGGTCCTGGGATAAAGTCCTGTGTCAGGCTCCCCGCAGGGAGCCTGCTTCTCCCTCTAAGTCTCTGCTTCTCTGTGTCCCTCATGAATAAATAAAATCTTTAAAAAAAAAAAAAAAACATTTAATAAGACAGTATGTGTAAAGTGCTTATCACAATACCTAGCACAAAGAAAAAATGCTAGCTGCTATTAGGGGCTGAAAGCTCATTAGTACAAAGTTATATCTGCATGTGGTTTAGTGTTGTCCATGCTCTTCCTTCTACCCAAAGCTTTCTTTTCCTACCTCTTCATCTAGTTAATTCTAACTTACCCATCACATCTTAGCTCAACAAATGTTACTTCCTCATGTAAACCCTCCCTAATTGCCTAGTTCCCAGTTCCATACTAGGTCAAGTTCCTACTATGCATAGCACCAGAGCCCTTTCCTTCACAGCTCTCATAGTTTCTAATTGTACTTCATTAATTTTCTCATGTTCCATGAAATCACAGATCACGTGCTCACCACTGAATTCTTAGAATTCAGCACAACACCTGCCACATAGAAGGTACTTGATAAGCATTTCTTAGATGAATGAAAGATTTCAGAATATATTTGAAAAGTGAACCCTCTTCAGATTCAATCTTCATATAGAACCCAAGATACAGAAAAAAGTAGATGGTGCGAAGTAAAGGTTGTTTGGAGCCTGGTTCCCCTGCTACTTCCACTGATTCCTGAGTCTGTTCTGTAATTTTTTTTCTAATTTATTTATTTTTTTGTCCTGTAATTATATTAAGCTTTACAGAATGCAGTGTAAAACCACTGCTTGTTCCAAGCAAGTAGGGGATATATGTCTGAAATAAAGCAGGGATTTATAAAAGAGGAAGAAATAGTTTGAGAACCACTTATGACAGACTCTGATAATCAATTGTAAGTGAAGAATGAGAAAAGGAAAATTCTAGAAGCACCTCTAATTTCCTAGCTTGAAAGTAGATGATCATGTGTGCCAAAAACAAACAAGAAGAATGTAAAAGTAATAACTTCATTCATTGAGCACTAGTACCAACTCACTCTATCAGGCAAGTGCCATTAATATACCCTTTCAAAGAAGTTTCAAGATGTTGAACCACCTGTCCAAAATCATGAGGTTAACAAGTAGCAGAATTAAGATTCAAACCCAGGTCCCTCTCACTCCAAAGTTCATAATCTTTTTTTTTTTTAAAGATTTTATTTGGGCAGCCTGAGTGGCTCAGCGGTTGAGCAACACCTTCGGCCCAGGGCGTGATCCTGGAGACCCGGAATCGGAGTCCCACATCGAGCTCCCAGCATGGAGCCTGCTTCTCCCTCTGACTGTATCTCCACCTCTCTCTTTCTGTGTCTCTCATGAATAAATAAATAAAAATCTTTAAAAAAATAAAATAAATAAAAATCTAAAGATTTTATTTTTATTTTTTTAAAGATTTTTATTTTTTTATTTTTTTAAGATTTTTATTTTTTTATTTTTTTAAAGATTTTTACTTTTTTATTTTTTTTTTTAAAGATTTTTATTTATTTATTCATGAGAGAGACAGAAAGAGAGAGGTGGAGATACAGTCAGAGGGAGAAGCAGGCTCCATGCTGGGAGCTCGATGTGGGACTCGATCCCCAGACCCCAGGATCACACCCTGGGCGGAAGGCAGGTGCTCAACCGCTGAGCCACAGAGGCATCCCCAGAAGTTCATAATCTAAATCATCAGGCCTAATGGCAAATGGTTGAAAGTTTGGTTTTAGATATGAGGGGTCTATTGGACATAGAATCAGAAAAATCCAGCAGATGGTGAAAAATATGATTTAGGGTAGAGATACAGATTTGGGTCACTTTTGGAACAGTGTGATTATAATCAGAAAAGGGTCTACAGTAGGATCATGCTCGCTTAGGAGGCCTATAAAGAGGTGGTTTACACATTTGCTCTTTAAATTTGTTAATCTGCCTCAGCCTCTGCCTTGCACAGCTCCAGGGACACCCATATTGAGAAGTGACGGGCTCTGGGTGAAATTCCAAATCTCTGCAGGTTCCTTTTATTAGGACCTTTATATTATTTTCATTTGGGGAAATTTTAACAGAAAGCCAGTGACTACACCAATGTCAATCTAAAAGAAAGGTAGCTAAGAGACGGGATTTGGGGATCAAATGTCTTCATTTTCTCTCCTTACATCAAGTTCACATCATTTCCTGCTTGGGATTCTACCTCCCTCACTAAAAATGACTAGCATTTGTGTGTATGGCTTTAACACTGATGTGTTTCCCATCTACGAAGCATTTCACATAATCCTCACAACAGCTCTCCAAGGTAGACATTGTTTTCATTTTATCAAAGAGGAATGAAGTTCAGAAAAGCACTTTGCCTAAGGTCACACAAGTACAAAACATTAGGACCACAATGCAAGACCGATCTACTGGCTCCAAATTTGAAGCTCTTTCCAGCAGATTCACCCCAAGATAACCATGAGCCACCCACCCACCTAGGAACCAACAGTCACCATCCCTACTGTATTTAGAAAGAAAACAAAAGGACCACTAAAGCAAAAAACAAATTTTAAAACAAAGTAGTAAAATATAAAAGGCCAAAAACTCCAAAAAAGAAGAAAAAAGAAAAAGAAAAAAAAAGTAAAGAGGAAAAAGAGAAAAAATAAAAAAAAAAAAGTGGGGGGGAGGGGACTAGAGGATGGTAGTGGTGAAAAAGTGGTAGTGGAGAGAGAATGTAGTCTACCTGAGGGGTCCTAGAGGGTGATCCTCTTGGTTCTGAGTGTATTTTGTTCTGTATGTTAGAAGATGCTCAACCCCAAATTTATATAAACCAGCAATACTAGAAGGCCCCAACATTGACCACCAAAACATAAACAAGATAAAAGAGGGGGGCAGAATGGAAATGAAGAGAGAATATCATCTCACAGAATGAACCAGCACGGTATTCCACTTGGTTCTGGGTGTATGCCGGGACCCCTGCACCCCAATGTTTATAGCAGCAATGTCCACAAGAGTCAAGCTGTTGAAGGAGCCTTGTTGTCCTTTGACAGATGAATGGATAAAGAATATGTGGTCTATGTATACAATGGAATATTACCCAGCCATTAGAAGGGACGAATACCCACCATTTGCTTCAACGTGGATGGAACTGTAGGGTATTACACTGAGTGAAGTAAGTCAATCAAAGAAGGACAACCATATGGTTTCACTCATACGGGGAATATAAGAAATAGTGAAAGGGATTATAAGGGAAAGGAGGGGAAATGTGTGGGAAAAATTAGAGAGGGTGACAAAACATGAGAGACTCTTAACTCTGGGAAATGAACAAAGGGTAGTGGAAGGGAAGGCGGGCAGGGGGATGAGGTAACTGGGTGATGGACACTGAGGAGGGCACTTGATGGGATGAGCACTGGGTATACTATATGTTGGCAAATTGAACTTCAATAAAATAAATAAATAAATAAAATGAAAAAAGGAAGCTGGGGGATAATGACTGGAAAGGGATAACGGAATGCTGGTTCTGGAATGTTCTGTTTCTTGAAACAGCTGTAATGACACAGGTGTGCTCACCTTGTGACAAGTCATGAGCTACATTATGCATTTTTCTGTATGCACATTACACTTTCATTAAAAAGCAAACATTAGGCAAAATTAAGATAGACTAATCAAAATTTGGGAGCAAAATTGGATGTCTCAGGGCTACATATATACTTACTTGACTTCTCAAGCAGCAGGTACATATAGGGCACCTACCAGTTAAGTAAGGATGCACAAAATCCTTGTACATACAAATAATGTATTCACCCATTTGTCCCTATCCATAATGTCTAAGTGATGACAGTGAATCTGATGGGATCAGAAGTAAGGGAAGCCCAGGAAGGGGCCAAGATTATAGTTAATGAAAAAAAAAAAATGGCCTTTGAAAAGTGCAACTATCCTGTACTATCAGTACAATAGTAAGATATTTCAATTTCAGAGATAATAAAAATGTGAAAAAAATAGCCAATGACAATTGAAAGATGCCACCAATTATAAACGCATCCTAATTTCAGAGTGTTAAAATGTAAAAACAACAACAAAGCATTTAAAAATAAATAAAAGACAATGTTCTAATCTCAAGAGGTAGTTCAATTGTGGGATCATAGATCCTGGAGCATTAGGACTAGAAATTCTAGGACTTTGGAGATCTGTGTCTCTGGTACAAACTCCTCATTTTAGAGATGCAGAGAGTGGGGCCCTGTTTTAACAGTTAAGTAACCTTATTAAATGGAAGCTCACACATCAGAAAGTTAAGAACTCTAACTACAAAGTTGGTTCCCTGACTCCTAGGACTCTTTCCACTACCCAGATACCTCCCCTAAACTCAGAAGAAGATTTACATGTTAACTATTTTCACTTTCATAATTCTCTGCTTCATTAACTCACTAAAAAAATTAAAAGCACCTCTTAAAATCAATTAAGGTGAAAAAATAGGAGACTCTTGCTTGAACAAGTTTGTTTTCCTTATTCTCTAAAATCAATGAAGCAATACAAAGTGAGATTAAAAAACAGAATTTGTAATCTCTCAGCACCTTTTCGTTCCTCTCTGGGCCCTCCCACAAGATAAGATAGGTTAATAGATTTTTCCATGCCCCCAAGAACATAAGTACAAATATATTTTTATATTTAAGGGGATTTTTAATTATTCTCTATTTTTAAAAAAACTAGGCTTACACTTCAACATTGCTCTGCAACTTGTTTTTCTCATTTAATAATTTATCATGAACACCCCCCAAGTGTCAGTGAATAAAATTTCAACTCATACTTTTAAAAGACTGTATAATAACAGTCCACATAAAAAAATACAGTGTGTTCAGGTATTTTCCTACTGATGGTCATGGCTATTTTCAATCTGTTACCATTTCAAACAATGCCATAATGCATATCCTTGTACAGATTTCCTTTTATTTTTTTATTTTTTTTAAAGATTTTATTTATTTATTCATAGACACAGAGCGAAAGGCAGAGACACCGGCAGAGGGAGAGGGAGAAGCAGGCTCCATACATGGAGCCCGATGTGGGACTCGATCCCAGGTCTCCAAGATCACACCCCAGGCTGCAGGCAGCGCCAAACCACTGCGTCACCGGGGCTGCCCCAGATTTCCTTTTAAACGAAAGAAAAAAATTTCTATTTACACACATTCTTGTCCACTGTTTTCATTGCTTCCTTTCTTGTCATCATCCCTGCCTTACTTGCTCATAGAATTTTCCTCAGGGTCCAATGTGATGATAAAGGAGGGCAAAACAACTTGGAGAATGTCAAGGCATGACATGTGATGCTTACTGTTGGTAAATTAGAATTGGTCTGTCTTGGCTGCCTCTCCCAGCCACCTGCGCACAGCCCCCCCTCACCCCTAACCAATACATGTGTTCCTTGTTCTGGTCTCAGCAGCTGCTTCCCACTCAACTGATGTGGGCAGAGCTGGCTTGTGGAATTCATCCTACTTTGTCACACTCCTGACCCTGGCAAGTGCAGATGGGCCCACCAGCCATCCAAACAAGTAGGAAGGAAAAAGAATACATTATCACTATGAAATATTATAATAGAGAATATATAGAGTAAAATGTAGGGGCACCAGAGTGGCTCAGTCAGTTAAGGGTCTGCCTTTGGCTCAGGTCATGATCCCAGTGTCCTGGGCTCCAGTCCCACATCCAGCTCTCTGCTCAGTGGGGAGCCTGCTTCTCCCTCTCCCTCTGCCTGCCACTCCCTCTGCTCGTACTCTTTCTGTCAAATAAATAAACTCTTTAAAAAAAAGACATACATAGAGAGAGACAGAGAGTAAAATGTAAAACTCCCCATTTGCCCACATTCACCAACACTCCCCTCCTCAGAGTGACCACTGTTACAAGTTTGTTGTAACCTTTCCTAAGCATGTACAAACATACACATGTATGTACGTGTACAGAGATACATATATGTGTATGTGTGTGTGTATACATGCAGGTGTGTAAATAAAGACACAAGGAGTGCATGTTTGGTCTACATATCTGTAATCATATTGTATGCTGTTTTGCAACTTGCCTTTTTCACTTAAAAATTTCTTTGAGGGCAGCTCGGGTGGCTCAGCGGTTTAGCACCACCTTCGGCCCAGGGCCTGACCCTGGAGACCCAGGATCGAGTCCCACGTCGGACTCCATGTATGGAGCCTGCTCTCCCTCTGCCTGTGTTCTCTGCCTCTCTCTCTGTGTGTGTGTGTCTGTCTCTTGTGAATAAATAAAATCTTTAAAAAATAAAAAAATAAAAATAAAAATTTCTTTGACATGTTTCCATATTAGTATATAATGGACTCCTCAAATTTAAAAAACTTGAGTAAAATGCTGTAGTTTTTGAACAGTTAGGGCTTCTGACTAATATATTCTAATATATTTCCCACTATCTGAAGGTCAACAAACTATGACCTGCAGAGGTGAATAAAGAAAACCCTGAACAATGCAAAAGTTAGGGGTACCAAATCACTTGACATCCCCACTACCCTGTGCAGCTGAAAATCAATGCAGAACTTCTGATACCCCAAATACTGAAGTATCAATAACCACTACTGACTGGAAACCTTACTAACATAAACAACTAATTAAAACCTATCTTGTAAAAGTTATATGTATTAATACTGTAACCAAACAATAAAGCTGGAGAAAAGAAAATGTTACCAGGAAAATTATAAGGAGAAGAAATACATTTATAGTACTGTATTTATCCAAAAAATCCCTCTATAAGTGGACTCAAGTAGTTCAAACCTATGTCATTCAAGGGTAAACTGTAGTTGTAACTACACAGCCTGCAAAGCCTCAAATATTTATTACCTGGCTTTAAACAAAATAATAACTTACATTGAATATCTAAAGAATAGTTTTTTTTTTTTTGTAAAGATTGTATTTATTTATTCATGAGACACACAGAGAGAGAGAGAGAGAGAGAGAGAGGGAGAGACACAGGCAGACAGAGGAAGAAGCAGGCTCCATGCAGGGAGCCCAATGTGGGACCCGATCCCAGGTCTCCAGGATCACACCCTAGGCTGAAGACGGCACGAAACTGCTGAGCCACCAGGGCTGCCTTAAAGAACAGTTTCTTTAAAAAAATTAAAAAGATTTTATTTATTTATTCATGACAGACACAGAGAGAGACAGAGACATAGGCAGAGGGAGAAGCAGTCTCTCTGCGAGATGCCCAATGCAGGACTAGATCCCAGGACCCCAGGATCATGCCCTGAGCCGAAGGTAGATGCTCAACCACTGAGCCACACAGGTGCCCATAAAGAACAGTTTCTTTATGGAGATTAGTTGTTGTCCAACTCAATAGTGTGTGGCTATTTTAGACAGTGAGGCTCATCTTAAATGGAATTTATATGGGCACATAGGTGGCTAGTTGGTTAAGTGTCCAACTCTTGACCTCAGCTCAGGTAATGATCTCAGGGTCATGAGACTGAGCCCTGTGTCATAGGGCTCCACACTCAGCAAGGAGTCTGCTTAAGAGCCTCTCCCTCTGCCCCCCCCCTCCACCCCGCACGTGTGCAGGCTCTGTCTCTCACTCAAATGAATAAATAAATCTTTAAACAAAATTTATATGCAACTATAGGTCTGGTTTTTAATACTGAAAAAAGTCTAAAACACTCAAATAAGTCCAAAGATATCCCTCTACTTCTGGGTTGAGACACTAATGAGTTTCCAATGAACTATTTATTCTTCATCTTCTTGTCTAATTTCAACTAATGGGAAACAGGCCTGGTTCCTGATGTCCTTCAGTGACACTGACGAACAATGTAGCTCCCACTCACACACTACAATGATAATGAAATCAAAGTAAGCTACATTATCTCTGCTGCTAAACATCCCCACCATAGCCCCCCAACACAGCACAACATAGATGTCTATCCTCTTCTGGTTGTAGAAAGAAGATTCACTAGGAAGCAGCTCAACACTTCTAGCATGTCTAGCCAATTGCTAAGAGCTAGAGCTCTAACCTTTGTGGGAAAGGTAGGCTGATCCTCCCCTGCAAAGCCTACTATTCTGAATATCCAGGACATGAAATTAAATCATTTCTACCAGGAATTTTAGGTCATTCGATTTTTGTAGCAAGGGAAGATGCCATCATCCCAATTTTACAAATGGGGACTTGAGGGTACCTTATCTCCTTTCCATTCCCAAAAATGTTAGCAAATGAGGCTACCTAACAGTGACCCCCACATACACACTTTCTTTCTCCTTCCATCCTCTCTCAAATTTTGATTTTATATGATAATGGCAAGGAAGCTATCATACCCTCCAGGAAAGTTAACTTAAACTAATACTTGGAATGAAAATTTGTCAAAGAAAGAATACTGCATTTTCTAATTCAAGTAAGAAGCCCTTTTTTAAGTGGTTCTCTGAAAAGAAATTTGGCAATGTATATTAAGAACCTGACAGGCAGCCCCGGTAGCACAGCAGTTTAGTGCCGCCTGCAGCCCGGGGTGTGATCCTGGAGACCCGGAATCGAGTCCCATGTCAGGCTTCCTGCATGGAGCCTGCTTCTCCCTCTGCCTGTGTCTCTGCCTCTCTCTCTCTCTCTCTCTCTGAATAAATAAATCTTAAAAAAAAAAAAAAAGATCCTGAAAAGAGGAACACAGAGGTGGCTCAGCAGTTTGGTGCCTGCCTTTGGCCCAGGGCATGATCCTGGAGACCCAGGATCGAGTCCCACATCGTGCTCCCTTCATGGAGCCTGCTTCTCTCTCTGCCTCTCCGTGTGTCTCTCATGAAGAAATAAAATCTTAAAAAAAAAAAAAAAGAACCTGAAAGATGTTCATATTCGAACATTATGCTAAGTGAAGTAAGCAGGACAGAAAAGAACACCAATTGTATGTCCAATTTAGGAGGTAGCTGGAATGGGCAAATACATAATAATGGAAGGTAAAAGAGTGGCATTAGGGGCTGGAGAAGGATGGAATGGGAGTTATTGTTTAATGGGCACAGTTTCTGTCTGGGATGATGAAAATGGATAGTTGATGGCTGTACAACATTGTGAATATGACTTAATGTCACTGAATTGTACACTTAATTGTGAATTGAAATTAAATCATGAATTTAAAGTTAAAATGGTAAATTTTGTTATGCTCATTTTACCCAAAATTTTACCCTCTCTCTCTTTCTGTGTGTGACTATCATAAAATAAAAATTTAAAAAAATATTTTTTAAGATTTTATTTATTTATTCATGAGAGACACAGAGAGAGAGACAGAGAGGCAGAGACACAGGCAGAGGGAGAAGCAGGCTCCATGCAGGGAGCCTGACGTGGGACTTGATCCTGGGTCTCCAGGATCACGCCCTGGGCCAAAGGCAGGTGCCAAACCGCTGCGCCACCCAAGGATCCCAAAAACTCACGTTCTTTGAACAAATAATTCCATTCACAGAAATAAAACTAATCTAAAATATAAACAAAGATATAATATATTAATCATTATGAAAAACTGGACAAAATTAAGTAATAAATTATGATACATCCATGATGAAACCTATACAGTCACTAAAAATATTTAAAATTTAAAAAATAAAAAACAATAAAAATATTTAAAATTTTAATGACATAGAGAAATACTCAATGTTAGAATTTAAAAAGACATAAAATTTGATATGGTATGATCCAAATTTATTTTTTAAACTACATATACAAATGTGTATCATACATACATATATACCTGTATACTTGTGTGAATCTGTGTATATAAATTTATAAGGATATATAGCAAATAATGTTTATTTCTGAGTTGTGGAATTACAGGTCATTTTTACTTTTGTCCTTAAAACCTTATTTTTTGTGTTTTGCAGCATATAGCATAAGAAAATAATCAGGGACACCTGGGTGGCTCAGTTGGTTAAGCATCTACCTTCGGCTTAGGTCACTACCAAGGTCCTGGGATTGAGCCCTGCATCCGGCTCTCTACTCAGTGGAAGGTCTGCCTCTCCCTCTCCCTCTGCCTGCCATTCTGCCTACTTGTGCTCTGTCAAATAAATAAATACAATCTTTAAAAAATATATACATATAGGGACCCCTGGGTGGCTCAGCAATTGAGCATCTGCCTTTGGCTCAGGTCATGATCCCAGGGTCCAGGGATCGAGAACCACATTGGCTCCTTGCAAGGAGCCTGCTTCTCCCTCTGCCGATGTCTCTGCCTCTCTCTGTTTCTCTCATGAATAAATAAAATCTTAAAAAAAAATAGACACAAACTTACACCAGGAACTAATAATAATAAAGGGACACCTGGGTGGCTCAGTAGGTTGAGCATGAGATTGATCTTGAGTTTGGCTCAGTCATGATCTTGGGGTTATGAGATCAAGTCCTGCATTGGGCTCCACACTCTCCATAGAATCTGCCTAATATTCTCTGTCTCATCCTCTTTCTGCCCTCCTCACCTTGTTCCTGAGCAGTCTCTCTCAAAAAAAAAGATAATATAAAAAAAAAGAAAAAAAAAAAAAAAAAGATAATATAGGGCAGCCTGGGTGGCTCAGCAGTTTGGCGCAGCCTTCAGCCTAGGTCACGATCCTGGAGACCCGGGATCGAGTTCCACATCAGGCTCCCTGCATGGAGCCTGCTTCTCCTTCTGCCTGTGTCTCTGCCCCCCTCTCTCTCTCTGTGTGTCTCTCATGAATAAATAAATAAAATCTTTTTCAAAAAAATTTTTAAAAAGGTAATATAAAAACTATTAGTAAATAAAAATGGTTATCTCTGCAGAGTAGAATTAGGATAAAGGGTTAAGTGTAGGGGACTTATTTGTTACATTACTTCTATAATTTGTATAAAAGTATCACAGTACTGTTTAAAATAGAAAAACTGAGGGATGCCTGGGTGGCTCAGAGGTTGGGCGACTCAGATCATGATCCCACATCTGGGATCGAGTCCTGCATCAGGCTGCCTGCAAGGAGCCTGCTTCTCCCTCTGCCTAGGTCTCTGCGCCTCTCTCTCTCTGTGTGTCTCTCATGACTAAATAAATCAATCTCTAAAAAAATAAAATAAAATAGAAAAACTGAAAGCACTATATAAAAATCCTCTATGATGAACTATTACATAGCCATTAGAAATCCTTATAGTAAAAAAAAAAAAAAAAAGAAATCCTTATAGTTTCAGCAACATTTTAAATTTATATGAGTTTATACAATGAAAACAATGGTAACTGGGAAGCAGAATACAAAATTATTATAGGTAATATGACTTCGGACTATGCAAAACAGAAATATGTAGAGGTACAAAACACTGAAATACTAAAATGGGAATAAGCGATTTTCTACAGATGGTGGGGTTATGGATAATTTTAGTTTTCTTCTTTATACTTTCCTGTATTTTTCCTATTTCCTACAATGAATATATACTATTTTTCAATCAGATTCAAAAAACATCTTTGGTTTCCACTGTATAATCAAAAGTCCATTCTTTGTGAGAAATCTGTATAGGATTGTATACAGGATTAGCAGAAATAAGCAACCCACTAGCAAGAAGACTACAGAAGGCATATGTCTAAGAAAACTTTCATCTTTGGGGTGTAGAGAAGCTCAGTTTAGAGGGACAATGTTGATCATTTTCTGCCTTCTTGCTTTTGGAGCTGCTTTCATAAATGTGACTGAGGAATCAAGTTATACTGAGACACCTGACAAACTTTTTACTCAAGACCCAGGATCAGCACCTTCTCAACCCTTAAATCTAGGACCTTATACTTAAAGAAAACAGATGGTGGCACCTAGGTGGCATAGTCAGTTAAGTGTTTGACTCTTGGTTTCAGCTCAGGTCCTGATCTTAGGGTCTTGGGATCAAGCCCCATGATGAGCCCAAGCTCAGTGCAGAGTCTGCTTAAGATTCTTTCTCCCTCTGCCCCTCCCATCCTGCTCTCACTCTCTCAAATAAATAAATACATCGTTTGTTTTTTTTCTTTAAAGAAAAAAAAAAGTCTAATCCTTAAGTAACATGGATTGGATTATGATATTCCTCACATCAAAAACATTGGGGGCCAGGCACGTGGGTGACTCAGTTAAGTATCTGACTCTTGATCTCAACTCAGGTCTTGATCTCAGGGTTGTGACTTTAACTCCTGAACACTGGGCCTGGAGCCTACTTTAAAAAAAAAAAAAAAAACAACAAGAAGAAAGTCAACAGGGATCCTGGGTGCCTTCCACTTGGGTCATGATCCCAGGGTCCTGGAATGGAGCCCAGGGTAGGGCTCCCTGCTCAGCAGGGACTCTGCTTCTCCCTCCCCTTTGGCCCTCCCCCAGCTCATGTGTGCTCTCGCTCTCCTCTCTCTAAAAATAAATCTTAAAAAAATATTTTTTTTTCAGGGTGCTCCTGGCTAGCTCAGCCAGAAGAGCTTGTGATTCTTGATCTCTAGGCTGTGAGTTCGAGTACTATGTTGAGTGTAGAGGTTACTAAAAAAAATAAACAAAAAAATTTCAACAGCTAACTCCATGCAGAATAAAATCCAAATTCCTTAACATGACATTTAAAGTTCTTTAAGATCCAACCATCAAACTTCCTTTCCAGCCTATCTCCAGCTCATTCCTCTAAAATATCTTCTATCTCAGGAATACTTTTCCCAAACAAGCTCTGTGCCTCTGCCCATGCTGTGACCTCCTCCAAAATGCTCTTTCTTCTAAACCTACTGAACACCTAATTCACATTTTATAACCTGGTTCAAACGCCTTCTCTCTTCAGAAGCTCTCCTTGTTTTCCCAATTCAAAAACAACTGTCCTCTCCTTTATGTGTTCCTACTATTGCTTGTTCCTCTATACACTTTATTCCATTCCTCTCTGGGTCTCCTTTAGCTGCAAATGTTTCACTTGACGAAGCTTCTGGAAAGCAGAAACACTCTCATTCACTTACCAGCTCCATTTCAGCACAATGCTTGCACACAGTGGGTGCTAAACAATGTTGCCTGACTGAATGACAGCAAACTGGCCCTAATCTAATGAATTCTTTCGGCGAGGCAGCCAGGGAAGCCAAATTGTCAAAGAGGGCAAGTCCTCTAATTTAAAGTCACATATGGGGAAGCCTGGGTGGCTCAGGGCGTGATCCTGGAGTCCTGGGATTTAGTCCCACATCGGGCCTGCTTCTTCCTCTGCCTGTGTCTCTGCCCCCCCACCCCCACCCCTCTCTCTGTCTCTCATGAATAAATAAAATCTTTAAAATAAATAAATAAAGTCACCTACATAGCATGAGTGACCAACAGAAAATGTCATAGACCTGCCACTTTAAGGGGACTGGCAAGCTATGTTTACACAATCCTAATTAAAACTAAAGGGCACTGAGGGAAAGAAGAGGAATAGGGCGATTAAGAGGTGTGGATTCTACAGATCCTCCTACTCTGTTTGGAGCCCAAATCTCCCAGCCTAGTGAGCTCACCAAGCAGCCTATTCTCTCCTTGAGGTTACTATAGGACCTAAAGTATGGAAAAGCAACTAAGAAGGCCACTTTCTCTCTAGCTCTGCTCTTGGCCATTTAACCTCTAATTGTGGTTACCTGGGGCTTTTTCTCTAAATGAAGCCCACTGCACCGATCATTAAAAGAATCCCTTTAGAGAAAGACTTGAAATTAACCACAGCAGGGAACAAAGTCTCTAAATCTCCTAAATCACAATATCCACACTGTCCATTTGGATGAAATTTACCCCCAACTCCTTCAAACAATAGGTCCTACCAGGGAATGACTTCTCTCAGGACCAGCATGTCCTGTGATTGTTTTTCAGCAGAAAGCTCCTAGTGCCCGCTTCCCATTAAATAGCTACTTCACGTTTGATCACTCAGCCTTGACTGCACGTAGAAAGCAAAATCACTATAACTGAAGGGCTAAAAAGGAATTCAAAATTCTTTTGAATTTTGAACTGATCTAATAGTCAAGGAACTTAGAACAAGTAGGTACTTTCCCACCTCAAATCTCCTTAGGCCTACCTGTTCTCAGATCTAGAACTCTTAGTATGTAACTCTTTCAATATCAAAATGAGGAAAATGAGGCCTAAATAATTTCAAATGATCATATAGTGACTTAGTGACAATCTTCTGACCACACAGCCGAACACCTTATTTTACTGACTAGTTATCAACAAGAACGGAACGGATTCCAGGGTACTCCAGGGTACTCCAGGGTACTCCAGGGTACTCCAGTCTATTTCAAATGCATTCAAGATAGGCTGTCTGCTTTCCCCCTCTTTCCATCCCCCTGACTATCCTCGTTTCTCAAACCAAACTGCTGACCAAAAATATTAAATTTAATAAAAAAAAATCAATGAAGTAACTTGATATATCATTTTTTCCCACGAAAAGACTGGAACTATCAAACTATCTGCTCGAGCCATGCCCTCTGAATGGGCTCTGGCATGCTGGTGCACAGTGGGTGCTGCAGTCAAAGGACTTGTGATTGAGTCTTCTGGAGATGGGACTGCAAACACCCTGTCAGCTAGTGTCCTATGCCAGCATGTTCCAATCCCTTTCAGCCCTCAAATCCCATTTGTGATTTGGGAGGACTACCATGAGAAAGGTGAATTTTCTCAAACTATCTAGTCACCTTGGCCGAGAAGCAGCATTTATACCACTGAGTATAAAGGAAGTGACACCATTTTTTTTTAATTTATTCATGAGAGACACAGAGTGAGGCAAGACACAGGCAGAGGGAGAAGCAGGCTCCACGCAGGAAGCCTGATGCGAGACTCGATCCCGGGCCTGGGATCACGCCCTGAGCCAAAGGCAGACGCACAACCACTGAGCCACCCAGGCATCCCGAAGTGACACCTTTTTAAACAAACATTTCCAAGCTTATTAAATCAAATGAAAACTGCAGTCAAAATAGTCTCTGTAGGAAGTTATTTACTTATTCTAACAATATTACCATCGCTCAAAATATTTGTGAAAACACTCCTCTGGAAATGGCCTTTAAAGTCTACTCCATGTGAGACACACACAAAAATTAAGTCTTACTGTTTACAACTGATTCTTCACCAAAAAATGTACTGCCTTGCTTGACTCTTTGGCTCACCATATCTTTTGGCTGTTTCCAAAAACTGAATCCACCAAGCAAAAGTGATGATTTGCTACTTCTGAGGATATTCAAAAGATTGGCTTAGAAGCCAAAAATATTCTGAGCATTGGCAGCATCGCCAGAGTAAATTTTAAAAAAAGGCTGAGAACACAATTACCTTGAGGAGAACAAATTTACAAATATTATTAAGTGTCCCACAACTATAAGTAAGGGAACAAGATATGTGCAATATACATCACATGTTAATTATAGTTTTACAGTCATACATTATATAACCATAAATTTTGACCCTGAAAGAAATCTTCCAGATCATATAATCCAAACTGTTCATTTTTACATTAAGAGAACTTCAGTCCATCCAGATTAGGCAATTTATCTCTAGTCACATAGCTGGTTACCAACAGTCAGGACTAGAAATCCAGTCACCCTGACTTCTAGCATAATCCACAAACCTATTCTAATCCATACTCCTCCCTCTTCTGTGCTCCTCACTGATGTCTTTCAAAGGGAAAGGAAGTAACTTGGGACACTAAAGCACACCACATGGTTCTGAAACCCAGTAGCTGAGAAATGATGGTTTAAGACCAGGATACCTCTCTGTAATCACCCCTACGGGTATGAGCCATTATAGTACGTAGCTCACAAGAGTTCTGGATAATAATCCACCTCAGAGCAGGGGTCAATGAAACCTCTGGACACCTCCCCCTCACACACACACACACACACACACACACACACACTAAGAATATATGTCTATTAAACCTCTCTTCCAACCTCCTGCAATAACCCCTGTGCTTCAAATAACTGAAAGGAGGTTACTATGAAGAACATGAATCAGGGAAAGGAAAAGAGTAAAGCTTCTGTTCAGGAAAAAGCTGATCTACGAAAAACCAGAGAGGACAGGAACCATCTTGAACTTACCTCCTGGTGGACAGCTTCTTCAAACCCAGACAAAGAGATCCCTGGTCTGGCTTAGAATTAGCATCTACCCAGGGAATGGGTAAAGGGGCAGAAATGCTTGTTCATTCTCCCACCCCACCCACTGTTGGTCAGCTCAGCCTCATATCATCCTAGGCAGCCCCATCGTTCTGTAGATCAGACAGCAACCGGAAGGGAAGCTACGCAGCCTAGGTCAACGGGGTGAGTCAGTCGCAGAGCAGGAAGAGTCACTGGGGCAGAAATTCTGGCCTCCTGTGGTAAGATTGCCAAACCAAACCACACCACACCACACCCCCACCTCTCCTCGGTCAGCACTGGGAAGGCCCTGCCCTATTAGGATTCTGGTCTCCAAACCAGGAAAGGTTCTTCCTCAGGAGGCTCCATTCTACTCTCATTTCCAAGTGTTTCTCCTATTCAAAACTCTTCCATGGCTTTCTTCTCCCTAAAGCATCATACCTAAATTATCTGGCCTAATTTTTGAGTCCTCCATTATATGGCCTTAAGTCATTTATTCAACCTATTTCCCATTATCTCAGTGTACACTCTACACTTATCAAGCCAGTCTTCCCACTTCTCTCTGCACGAGCCTCTCTCATTTCCATGCCTTCAGTTATTTTGCAGTGGTAAATTTAAATACCTTCAGGAGTCAGGCACGTAAAAGAAATGGATTCTCCAGTGGAGCAATTGGCAGAACCCAGAACGCTGTCCCCACCTAAAGGCATTCAAATATTTTAATTCAAATATGTATGCAATACTACACTTTGGGCATCACAATAACCTCTTAAATAGTTATTAATATTCTTTCTAGTTTGCAAGTGAAGAAACTTCCTCAAGGTTAGGCAGGGACAAAATGCTGGGCCCTGAAGCCAAAGACAGAGCTCTAAAATATTAGGATTCCCAGGGGCGCCAGGGTGGCTCAGTGGTTGAGCATCTGCCTTTGGCTCAGGTCATGATCCTGGGGTCCTGGGACTGGGTCCTGCATTGGGATCCTGGCAGATAGACTGCTTCTCCCTCTGCCTATGTCTCTGCCACTCTCTCTGTGTCTCTCATGAATAAATAAATAAAATAAACAAAAAAAAAAATTAGGATTCCCAGTAGTACAAACACCACAGAAGATACAGAGCTCTAAACTCTCAAGAGGAGGGGCACCTAGGTGGCTCAACTGGTTAAGCGTCTGACTCTTGATTTTGGCTCAGGTCATGATCTCAAGGTACTGAGACAGAGTCCCAAATCAGGCTCCATCTCAGGGTCATGAGATCGAGCCCTGCATCAGGCTCCATGCCCAGCACAGAGTTGGCTTGGGATTCTCTCTCTCCCTCTACCCCTTCCCCTCCCCCTACTCATATTCTCAATCTCTCTAAAATAAATAAAATTTTTTATTTATTTATTTTTTGGTTAAAGATTTTATTTATTTATTTGAGAGACAGAGAGAGCGCACAAGCAGGGGGAGTGGCAGGCAGAGGGAGAGGGAGTCTGATGTGGGGCTCAATCCTAGGACCCTGAGTCATGACCTAAGTGGAAAGCAGATGCTTAACCCACTGAGCCACCCAGGCACCCCCACAAAATCTTTTAAAAATAAGCTCTGAAGAATAAATTCATTTTTCATAATATACAATCTTAATAGTGGGATAGGAAACCCAAAAGCAGCTTATCTAACCATACTCCAACTACCTCAAATTCCATCCATCTTCCTGTGAAAGTCTTTCCTACTTATTCCCAGTCCTACTGAGTTCCCTCTTCTCTCAATTTCTATTAGGCTTACATACTAGACAACAAAATCATATGCTCAATTATATATGGTCATGAAAAACTGAATATTGAGCCCATGTGTGTAATACAGGATTTTTCACTAATCACACTACTCTATTAACCTATATAGCTCTACTTAAAATGTTTTTTTTAAAGACTTTATTTATTTATTAATGAGAGAGAGAGGTAGACACACAGGCAGAGGGAGAAGCAGGATCCATGCAGGGAGCCTGACGTGGGACTTGATCCTGGGTCTCCAGGATCAGGCCCTGGGCTGAAGGCGGCGCTAAACCGCTGAGCCACCCAGGCTGCCTGCTCTACTTAAAATGTTTAACCTGAATCTAATCAAGAGAAAACAATCATACAAATCCTAATTAAGAAAAAAGAAAGAAATATTCTGGGGGCACCTGGGTGGCTCAGTCGGTTAAGCTTTGAACTATTGGTTTCGGCTCAAGTCATGATCTGGCAGTTGTGGGACCAACCTACTCATCAGGTTCTGCACTTCTGCTTCAGATTCTGTCTCTCAAATAAATAAGCAAATAAAATCTTAAAAAAAAAAAAAAGAAAGAAAGAAAAATATTCTGCAATAACCTAACCTAAACTCTAAGGATCTCAATACCATGGTAGAAAAAAAAATTCACTTAAGAGACTAGAGAATTGTTCAAGGGGCATGATAACAAGAAAATCATGGCAACTAAATGTAAGCATGATCCTTCTTAGGAAGGCTGATTTGAAAAAGTCTATGAGGGACGCCTAGGTGGCTCCGTGGTTGAGCATCTGCCTTCGGCTCAGGGAGTGATCCCAGGGTCCTGGAATCAAGTCCCCACATTGGGCTTCCCATAGGGAGCCTGCCTCTCCATCTGTGTCTCTCATGAATAATTAAAATCTTAAAAAAAAAAAAGGAAAAAAGTCTATGAAAGACATCACTGGGAAGATTTGAGAAGTCTGAACAAGTACTATACATTGGATCTATTGAATCAAAATTAAATTTCCTGAGTGCTAACTGTATTGTGGCTATACAGGAAGATAGTCTTGTTTTTAGGAAACATGCTGAAATATTTAGGATGAAGTATATGATGTTCACGTCTAACAGTCAGATAACAGAAAAATAAAGGATAGAGAGCAAATGCAGCAAAATGTTCACAACTGGTGAATCTAAGCGAAGCATATAA
The DNA here is from genome assembly GCF_048164855.1 of Canis lupus baileyi. NCBI lineage: Eukaryota > Metazoa > Chordata > Mammalia > Carnivora > Canidae > Canis > Canis lupus. The sequence continues at coordinate 25,714,634 of NC_132860.1, forward strand.
TTTGTTCTATTTTTCTCATAAAGTATCAATAGGTTTGTAAATAAAACCTTAAAAAAAAAAAAAAGGGACACCCAAGTGGCTCAGTGGTTAAGTGCTTGCCTTTGGCCCAGGGCGTGATCCTGGAGTCCCAGGATCGAGTCCCACATCAGGCTCCTTGCGTGGAGTCTGCTTCTCCCTCTGCCTGTGTTTCTGCCTCTGTGTGTGTGTGTGTCTCATGAATAATTAAATAAAATCTTTAAAAAAAAAGTATCAATAGGTTTGAACTTATATATTTATTATTCCTGTAATGTATCTGTAGGTTTAAACAGTTGGTGAGGAGGAAAATCCTGTATCACACACTTCTTTATATACTCAGCTCTTTAAGAGATAAAACATTAAGAGATAAACTTGGTCAGCCCAGGTGGCTTAGGGGTTTAGTGCCGCCTTCAGCCCAGGACCTGATCCTGGACACCTGGGATCGAGTCCCACATCGGGCTCCCTGCATGGAAACTGCTTCTCCCTCTGCCTGTGTTTCTGCCTCTCTTTCTGTCTCTCTCATGAATAAATAAATAAAATCTTAAAAAAAAAAAAAAAAAAAGAGAGATAAACTCCTTACTTATTTGTTCACTGCCGAAAGAAACTGGGCTTCAGAGGTCAGCAACAAGACAGAGTCCACTTTGCAGCAGTTCATGAGGGGTTCAGTGGCAAACTCTCAGCAAGCCAGAGATTTCCCTCAAACTCAGACCATCACACCATAGGAAGAATAGAAAAGTAGGTAAAAGCTTTTACTACCTTGCCCCTCACAGGCCATCCAGAAGTCAGACACTTGACAAATGCCCACCTACAGGGCAGAATACAGTTGCTACCCATGCAAAGGACCCAGAGCTGGGGTCACGCTGCATCCACCGTGCCACAGGGTACCAAAAACTTGACAACCTGCAAAACAAGGGTGTCTGGCCAGTCACAGGAAGGCACTCAAGTGATCAAATAAACATGCCTGAAGTACACAGTCTTTACTCATCATACAAACCAGTCCTCAGCTGCAGTAAGGCAGAGAAATCTGCAAGGCTGAATCACTGGCATTTCCTGCACTGGCTTCAGAGAAATCGGCCCTTAAATAGGACAGAAAGGGCAGCTGACACAGCTGTCAACAGAGGCCTCAACCCAGAAGCGTGCTGTGCGATATGCGCTCTTTCCCTTCTACAGCCACCAGATCATTTTACTTCAGCCAAGTGGTCCCTTATTAGGGTGACTGACTGCCCAATGGCCAACCCTTAACCTTGACGCTCTCCTCCCCTCACTGACAGCCAAGATAGTGCCCTTTCCAGATAGCTCCTCCACCCATTTAGCAGAAAGAATAACCAAAACTCTTCACCCCAAACTTCCACCGACCAAATATCTATAGTGGTGTAACACAGAGCCTGCTTCTCAAACCTAACATTTTTACCAAAGACAGAATGAAAACATACAAAGACTGCTTGTCAACCTTTGGAATTACAAACTGTGAAGGACAGAAAATACAACGTTTTTAGATCTGATCTGGCAAAAAAAAAGATCTCAACAGTTACCAAAAGCAACACGATACAATTTAATAGGATTAAATATGAAGGCTTGCATTCACAATAAAAGAAGTCAATCAAATTATACAAGATGGTAGAGAGCTGGTACAGCGGTTCATATTTAAAAGGCTGTTTTGGGATAGGCGAGGGAGCCGGCTGCCTATATTGGGAGATGAAGGGAGAGGCTGTTCCGCTCTCAATGAACCATGAATGTAACAGAGCTATCCAAAATATCAATACAGGCTCAGGTTGTGTGACAACTCTGTGCCCCACCTTTAAAGAGCAAAGTCAGAGTATATGCAGCTGACAAATGACAACTACAGTGAAAGGTCTAAAAGTTGTGTCACGGCAAATATGAGGGAAGAACTACAGATACTTAGCAGGGAGAACATGAAAACGTTTTTCAAATATATGCATGCTTGTCACGCAGGTGAAGAGAAAAACAGGTGTTCTCCTGCAAAAAGACAAAAACAGAACTATCGAGTAGAAATTACAGGAAGAGAGATTTTGGTTGGACATAGGGAAAAACTTTCAGTATAATAAAGAAATTAAGAATGTGGGTTATGGAACCCAGAATGCTTGGATTAGAACACTAACTCCACCACTTACAAACTGTATGGCTTTGAGTGGATTATTTATTTGTGGCTCAGTTTCCTTGCTTGTTAAAGGGAATAGTAATGATGACAGTATTCACCTTATACAACTTTAGGAAGCAGTTCATGTAAAGTGCTTAAATTAGTGCCTGGCTCACAGTATACACTGAGAAAAAAAAATAAAAAGAACGTTAGCTATTGCTAGGATTGTTGATATGATAAATCAGATAACCTGAAAATCTTCCTACTAAATACATCTGGATATTTGGGAAAATACATCTGGATATTTGGGAAAATATAATAAACATCTTTAGATTGTGCCAATTTATTGTCTGTCAGCTCCACACCTGCCCTGTTTTACCCGGCTCTGTGACATTGGGGCTTGGACTCCGCCAACCCCATTTCACCTTTACCAGCCAGCTCCCTGTTAGGATCTGTCAACAGGAGGTGCTAAAGGGAAAATGGAAGGCAGGAACTTCCTCTTTCCTATGGCTTGCTCCTTCTTGACCACAGCAGTTGGTTCCTTCCCACTTCTTTCTAAACTGCCAGAACCAGCCTCATTGCACTCCCTGAGAGGCACCAGCACCAGGTGCCGAGCAGAGTTCAACCAAACCTGGCTCCTCCAGGCCCTTCCTGGGAGCACCTGAGAAACCAGCAGCACCAGGCAACACCCTCTCCTCAGAGAATCAGGGCATAGTTCCTCCAGATCCCTCCAGACTTCTTAGGCTCTGATAACTCCAACTGTTCCTCCCTTTGTTTTTCAGTCCTAGATGAGGTAGCTGTTTAATGCAGTTATTACATCAAAATTACTTTAAGATTCCCATTTTGCGCATTTAGCCCTCAACAAGGATTTAAACTAATTCCATTTATTGAGTTCACTCTTAAAATACTTATGTGTGGTTTCTACTTTCCTGATTGGATCCTGACTGATACATAGGTAAACTGAGCTCACAAGAAAGTAAGGGAAATCCCAGGAACAGTGTGACCTGACAGCATAGCTGTCCCAGCTACATAAAGAATTTATAACCTCCTCCTTGTCCAGGAGACAGATTTTGGGCCTACAAAGAGCAACTGAGATCCTTGTATAAAGGCTGAGACAGTCAATAAAAAGATCAGGAAAAGAAAAAAATCTGTCCACAGGGAAATAAGGAAGCTTATCTTGTTCACCTAGTGAAGTAGGAGGAAAAACTCTCCTAGTAACTCAAAACCATAGTTGTTTTGTGGCCTAAGCTTGTGACCTGGAAATCTGTGAGTAGAGATAACTTGCATATGTTTTGGTCCCAGGTTGGGAATAGCCTTGAGTGCTCAATATAAGCAAACACAAAGTTCTCCAGGAGATATATGAATGGTCAGTTAATATGTGAAAAGATGCTCAACATCATCAGTCATCAGGAAAATGCAAATTAAAACCATGATGAGATAATATTATACCTCCATGAGAATGGCTAATATTAAAAAAGGCCAACAATACCAAGGATTGGTAAGAATATGAAGCAAGAGGCATCTGGATGGCTCAGTCTGTTAAGCATCTGACTCTTGATTTTGGCACAGGTCATGATCTCAGGGTCATGAGATGGAGCCCTGCACTCCAGGAGATGCTAGAGATTCTTTTTCCCCTCTCCCTTTGCCCCTTCCCTCCACCAAGCCCCCCCCAATAAATAAATAAATAAATAAATAAATAAATAAATAAATAAATAAATAAATAAATAATTTCTTTTTTAAAAAAAGAATATGAAGCAAATGGAACTCTCACATATTGCCAAAATGGTACCACCACTTTGGAAAACTGGTAATTTCTTAAAAAGTTAAACATGCAACTGCCATACAACTTAGCCAATCCACTCTGAAAATAAAGGAAATTACACAAACGCTCAAAGATTTGTACATGAATGCTCATAGCAATTTTATTCATAAAAGCCAAAAACTGGAAACAAACCAAATGTCCACTAACACTGAATAATAAACATTACATGATATAATCATACAACAGAATATTACATAACAGAAAGCAACAAATTACTGATATATGCAACTAAATGGATAAATCTCACAATGCATTATGCTATGTGAAAGAAACTAGGCCTAAGAATACACACTCTATGATCTGACTTACGTGAAATTTTAGAAAACGCAAATTCATCTACAATAGTTCCTGAGCCAAGGTGAAGGGAAACACGAACTGTAAAGAAGCATACAGAAACTTTTGAGAGTGCTCTATATTTTGATTGTGGCAACTTTTTATAGGTGTATACATCTATCAAAACACTTTTTACTTAAATAGTTTACATAAATTATTTCAAAGAAAGTTTACTTAAAAGAAAACTGGAAAAAAAAAAGAACTGTTCTTGGAGAACTGACCTCAACCCAAGCTATATAAGTCTACCATAGATGATGATCTTTTGAATATGAGCTTACAATCCAAAACTACTAAATACTTGAAGACACAATTCATCATAGGCAAGAGTCAGTTAAAACAAATGGCAGGATTATACTCCTAAAAACTTCAGAAAATTCTGCATGATAGAGACTACAAGTTTAATTATTATATAAATTGAAAACATGAGACAAAAATGATACCATGGAAAACAAAGACGCAGATTTGAAAATGAACCAAAGAGTACTTCTAAAAACGAAAAACCTAATGGAAATAAGAACTCAGGACACCTAGGTGGCTCAGTCAATTGAGAACCTACTCTTGATCTCAGCTCAGGTCTTGATCTCAGGGGTGTGAGTTCAATCTCCGTGTTCAGCTCCAAGCTGGGCATGGAGCCTACTTAAAAAATTTTTTTTAATTAAAAAAAAAAAAAAAAAGAACTCAAAAAGTAAATCAGGGGGCGCCTGGGTGGCTCAGGCAGTTAAACATCCAACTCTTGATTTCAGCTCAGGTCATGATCTCAGAATCATGAGATTGAGCTCTGCATCAGGCTTCTCACTGGGCGTGGAGCCTGCTTAAGATTCTTTCTCTCTCTCTCCCTCCCTTTAAAAAACACACAAAAAAAAGGGATCCCTGGGTGGCGCAGTGGTTTGGCGCCTGCCTTTGGCCCAGGGCGCGATCCTGGAGACCCTGGATCGAATCCCACGTCGGGCTCCCGGTGCATGGAGCCTGCTTCTCCCTCTGCCTGTGTCTCTGCCTCTCTCTCTCTCTCTGTGAGACTATCATAAATAAATTAAAAATTAAAAAAATAAAAAGTAAAAAAAAAAAAGAAAAAAAAAAACACACACAAAAAAGTTCTAGCTGGAGTAAGTTAGTATCCTAGGAGATGGATTTAAAGAAATTACCCAGAGGTAACAGAGACAGAAATCATGAAAGATAAGAGATGTAGAGGACAGAATAAAAAAGTCCAACATAAGTTAAATATGGGATCTGGGAGAAGCACTATTTAAAAAGGGAATGAGTGAATTTTTTACAAAAGTCATGAAAGAAGGGCAGCCTGCGTGGCTCAGCAGTTTAGCGCCGCCTTCAGCCCAGGGCGTGATCCTAGAGACCCAGGATCCTAGAGACCTGGGATCGAGTCCCACATCAGGCTCCCTGCATGGAGCCTGCTTCTCAGTCGGCCTGTGTCTCTGCCTCTCTCTCTCTCTCTCTCTGTGACTATCATAAATAAATAAAAATTTAAAAAAAATAAATAAAATAAAATATTTAAAAAAACAAAAAAAAGTCATGCAAGGTATGAAAATTCAGATTGAGCAATCACTGTAAGCCCCCAGTAGGACACAATTAAATCCACACCATGTAATGAAACTGCAAAACACAAACAAGATCTTTAAACCAAAGGAAAAAAGCAGGTTACCTACAACAACATGATAGTTAAACTGTGAACACAGTTCTCAAAAGTAACAACAAAAACGCAAAATTTCAGTAAAATAACATTTTCGAAATGCTGAGCGAAAATAATGGAAGCCCAGTACCCAGCTAAACTGTCAAGACTGAAGAGGCAATAAAGATGTTTCCACAAAGAGTGTTTACCACCAACTGACCCTCACTGAAGAAAACATCTGAAGGATATATTTGTCTAATACGAAAGGAATAAAATTCAAGAAAGAATGGTGAAAAAAAACGGCATATAAGGGTAAAATGAAGTAACCACTGACCGCACAAAACAATACTATCACAATAACAATTATTGCTACTTAGGATTGTTCGATATTGAATAGGCTGTTTGGGGGAGTGGTCTCATCATTGTAAGTGCTCATTTTGATTTTTGAATTCAGACAACACCTTTTGATATGTTTAGCATAACACTGAGTAAGAGGCTGAAATAAATGACCCCCAACACACTTAATGACCATAGGGTGTTATTAGACACAGCTGTCAAAACATTCTCAGACCAGCTCTGTTTAGCCACCTGTGGCAGGGCTTTCCCTCATCCTAACAGTTCTAGAACTCAAGTACTACTCAAGGCATTCTTCTCACTTTAATATTCCATAAATAAAAAAGAACATTCTAAATAGAAGTGTTTTTCATATGAGCTTTCAGGTAAGATCTTCTAGCTTTGGGGGAGTATAGTTTTGGCATTAGATGAAGAATCAGGCAGTACAGGGCAGCCGGGTGGCTCAGCGGTTTAGCGCCGCCTTCAGCCCAGGCTGTGATCCTGGAGACCTAGGATCGAGTCCCACGTCAGGCTCCCTGCATGGAGCCTGCTTCTCCCTCTGCCTGTGTCTCTGCGTCTCTCTCTCATAAATAAATAAAATCTTAAAAAAAAAAAAAAAAAAAGAACCAGGCATTACAATTAGTCATTTACTTGAACTTAGGCCAAGAAAAGAGTACTTTGGAAGCTTTTACAGAGGAGTATGTGCTTCTTCTTCTACAGGAGAACCATACAGGAACAGAGAGGGAGGGAACACATACATGCATCCCTACTGATGGAAAGAATATTCCCTCTGGATTTCCAAATGTTCATAGCAGTAAAGATCTCCACAAGGTAACCCAATTCCTTTACCACCAAGGTTTCTGACCACCACAAAGTACCGCACTTGTCATTCCAGAACTTTGGGAATACAGGACCAGGCAACAAACCAAGAGAGGGAAACATGGATTAAAGCAAGTAAATATCACATTTTTAGAAGGCAGTGCCATTCCAGGCAAAAAGATAGCATACAGAGGTTCAAAAGCCACTAAATGAAGATGGGAAGGCCAGGCTATTTATTTCCTTTCGGAACATTAAAGCTCATTTCAAAGTGTATGTTAATGGCCAAGGCAGGCTTCACTCACACCTGCCTAGGCATCAGGATACGGGGACAAAAGACACTGTCTCCACCTAGAAGGACAGACATGCAGACACTCTTCCAATACCAAGTGAGAAGCACTTCCGGGCGGGCCGGGTAAGCAAGAGAGGGCACCCAGAAGAGGCAGCATCAAGCCAGTTAGGCTCTTTCCCACCCACAACCTTCACAAAGTCACTTACAGTCACAGATTTGTGCATTTCAAGATGCTTCCATGAAACAACTTACCTGATTTGACCCTCAGAACAACCCCAAGAAATAAGGTAAGGCAGGTTAAGTTCGTTGTTTATGTATGAGACGTGAGGCTCAAAATAGGTGTCTCGTCCAAGACGAGGCGCACCCCCACATAGCCCCTTACCCTCTACTCCTTATTGAAGACAACCATGCACTAGCTATGTAATCCTGGCCAAGTAAGCATTATAAAATACTTCCGCTTCCCCGTCTGTAATAAAGGATAATAGGACAATCAGGAATATATTTTTAAACGATCCACGTAAAGGGAGTGTCTGAAACGTAGTCGGTGCTCGGAAAATGTTTACTACTAGTATTACTACTACTATTGTTAACAATAATAGGCGGAGACTGCCCTGGGACCTCTGGGTCACAAGCCTTTCAGGAACACGCACTACTCGCACCACCCCCCCCCCCCCCCCCCCGGTCGTAGACAGAATTCCACCGACACGCCCCCAAACAGACCCTCCCCCCTCAGGCACGCCGGCACCTCCCCCCGGACATGCCCCCCTCCTCACAAACCTTACCCCCAATAGATTCTCCCCAGTCAGAGTAGGTTATGAAGGAGGCCTTCCGCTCGCACCCGCCTCTCCAGCACCCCCTTTAGGCCCGGGCATCCCTGCGGGTGCCCAGACCGAACGCCAGCCGCGGGCCCGCGCCGGTTACCTGGCCGCGCGCTCCCGCTCCGCCTCACGCTTCCACGGGATCGTTTTTGCCGCGGGCTCGCGCCAGCGCTGTGAGCGCACAATTAGTTTAAACCATGGCCCCGCCCCCTCGCGCCACCCTCTGATTGGCCCCAGTCGGCTGGAGTTTCACGCAAGGGCACGCTTGAGGACCCGGGAAAAGGAAGTGTGAGGACCACTGGGAAGAGAGAAGGGGGTGTCACTATTTCCGGACCCCGGCCTGGACTTGAGAGCAAAGAAAACTACAAATCCCAGCACATCCCGCGGCTTTGGAGCCCCGCCCCTGGCGAACTACAGCTCCCGGTAGGTATCGCGGCAGCGCTTACGGCGGGTCGCCGGGTCGAGGTAGTTACTATGGAGTTGACGCTGAGTAAGCCTGAGGTAGTGGGACGCCGAGGCTGGAGGGAAAACAACTGCGGGTGAGTCAGGCGGGAACACAGGAAATTCGTTCTAAGAGAGATTAAGGAATTTTCTTTCTCGGGGACCTGAGAACCCCTCCCCCCCGCACACATCCCTTACCCCCCTTTGACAACGAACAAGACACAACATCCATATGGAATAGACCGAGGGAGGGGAGGGAAGGGCAACGAGATACATACCCGTACAGACCTGGGGGCGCTTAAGAACATCCGTATCACAAACCTGAGACCCCCCTAATACAGATGCCTCAAATCCCTGACGGAGGGAATTCTGAAACGCCCTCAGAAAATGGTTGGGTTTTCCTCTGATGAACTGAGACCCTTCAAGACATGGGAGTAAAATTAGACTAAATCACAGGCCTTCACACTGCAGACGTATGGGGCTTGCACTGTCTCTTTCCTTTACAAGCAGCAAGGTCCCAGGGTACAGCCTCTTCCTCAGAGTCAGGAGCATCTGCCCACACACACTCATTTGGGGTCCTGTCCCTAAATTCCCTCTTCTCCCTACAACTCTGTGGTCTGCTTCTCAAAGCTCTATGGTTAGCATTTGATTCCTTTTACAGTCTTCATGACAGATTACATTTGGCACCTTACCCAGCACCTTCATCTTCAGTCTCTCTTTGGAGTTTTGTGAGTCAAGGATATTTCTCCCCATTTTACAAATTGGAACACTGAAATCCAAAGAGGAAAGCGACTTACCCAAGGCCACACACCAAATTAGTGACAATTTAGGACTAGACCCCAGGTCACCAATTTCAATCTAAGTCACTAGCTTGAGTGTACAACCTGTCTAGCTTAAGATTTGTTCCAAGGAGTAAACTGCCCCAGGGCATGAGCTAGTTTGTATCTTGGGCTTCCTTGTGGCATCTGAAAATATAACCTCCCAGAATACACTAGATTATGTGGCCGACATGTGACATTCTTTTTCTTCCACCTGTAGCCCATAAACAGAAGCCCTCTCTAGGCCAGGCCATTCAGTCTCCTATTAGATCTCATCTGATTATTTCTCAAAGCTTCCTGTGCCATCATGTTGCTACTTACCTGAGAGAGGGAAGAGATAGCTAACGACAAATCAAATTCTAATTGTTAGTAATCTCCAAAAACTGCAAACAAATTTTTACCACCCTGGATTGGCTAAAGTAAGTAAGTAAAGTAGGGTACAGGGACATCTGAGTGGCTCAGTGGTTTAGCATCTGCCTTCGGCTCAGGGCATGATCCCTGGGTCCCGGGATGGAGTTCCGCATCCGGCTTCCTGCATGGAGCCTGCTTCTCCCTCTGCCTGTGTCTCTGCCTCTCTCTCTGTGTGTATCTCATGAATAAATAAATAAAATCTTTTAAAAATAATTAAAAAATAAAGTAGGATACATATGAATTCTATTTAAAAAGGGTGAGTAGGGGCACCTGAGTGGCTCAGTTAAGCATTTGCCTTCAGTTTAGGTCATAATCTCAGGGTTCTGGGATTGAGCCCTGTGTCTGGCTCTCTGCTCACTGGGGAATCTCCTCCCTCTCCTTCTGCCCCCACCCTCACTCATTCTGTCACATAATCTTTAAAAATATTTTTTTAAAAGAGTCTACAAAAATTTTTAAAAATACATTCTTAGCTAACACTACAATGGCAACCATATTTCATGTCAGTTATCCCAGTTATAAAGTAGAATTTATTTATTTATTTTTAAGATTTTATTTATTCATGAGAGACAGAGAGAGAGAGAGAGGCAGAGACACAGGCAGAGGGAGAAGCAGGCTCCATGCAGGGAGCCTGACGTGGGACTGGATCCCAGGACTCCAGGATCATGCCCTGGGCCGAAGGCAGGTGCTAAACCACTGAGCCACCCAGAGATTCCCCCATATAAAGTAGAATTTTAAAAATACATTTACAAAGACATTATGTGTTCATTTAAAGATATACACAATTTTGTATATATCCTTCTGAGGTTATATTCCCAAATGTTAATCATGATTGTTCTTGGTGAGATAGAGACTCAGACTTTTAGTTTCTATTTAATGTATTCCACTATGTTGTTTGACTTTGTTCAGCTATTGTGTTAACTCTTATAATTTAAAAAAAAAAAAAAAACAGTAAAACATCTTTCCAATTTGGAAAAGAAAAATTCCAAAACAAGACAAATATGCCTATAAACTTTTTGTTCGTCAATCAGCTTGGACAGATGAAGAAGGCACTGGGATCTGACTGGTCATGAGGCAGAACAGCAGCTGGAAAAGGCTGACTCCAAAAACACAGCCACTGAAGTGAGCAAAGCAATCCAGATCTGCCCAGCAGCAGCCAGGTAGAGCAGGTGACACCTGAAGACACTATTCATTTCTTCTTTTTTCCATTATCCATTTGTTCATCAAGCCTTTAGTGAAGATCATTCTTTGCCAGGCTCAGTGCAGAGTAATGGTGGGAAGAGAGAAAGAAGTCTGACTTCTGACCCTGGCCTCAAGCTTACAGGGAAAGAATAGGAAGTAGTTTATAAAGAAATGAGAAACGAACTAGGGGTGGTAGAAGGGGAGGAGGGCGGGGGGTGGGAGTGAATGGGTGACGGGCACTGGGGGTTATTCTGTATGTTAGTAAATTGAACACCAATAAAAAATAAATTAAAAAAAAAAAAAAAAGAAATGAGTACAGGGGCACCTAGCTGGCTCAGTCAGTAGAGCATGCAGTTCTTGATCTCAGGGTCATGAGTTCAAGCCCCACACTGGGCATGGAGCCTACTTTTAAAAAAGGAGTGGGAGGTGCCTGGTAGCTCAGTTGGTTAAAGCAAACAACTCTTGATTTCAGCTCAGGTTATGATCTCGGGGTCATGGGATTGAAACCTGGGTCAGCCTCCCCACTCAATGGGGATTCTGCTTGATATTCTTTCCCTCTGCCCCTCCCCACATTCACTTGTGCTTTCTCTCTCTCTCTCTCAAATAAATAAATCTTTAAAAAAAAAAAAAAAGGAAAGAAAAAAGAAATGAGTATGAGAATACAGCTGCTTCAGTGTATTAATATTAGCACCTACTGCAAGACATACAATAACTCTCAAGATAGGTTTGTCTCCATTTTACAGATGAGGAAATGGTCTGTGATGAAATTTTGTTCAAAGTACAGTGGGGGCATGTATCAGTTAGCTATTGCAATGTAATAAACCATCCAAAACCATAGTGACTTAAAACAATCATTATTGCTTCCAAGTCTATAAGTCAGCCATCTTTCTTCTGGTCATGGCTGGGCTCATTTATGTATCTGCAGGCACCTGTAATTATCCTGAACTTGACTTGGTGTAGGCTGGCTATTGGCTAGGCTGGGATGGCCTCAACTGGAAACACTAGCTCTCTGCACATAGCTCGCCTGCACATGTCTCTCCCATCCCTCCAGTAGGGTAGTCATTTTCTCTTGGCACAAGCAAAGAGCAAGAGGGCAAGCCCTGTCTTTAAACTTTCTGTTTGCTTCAGGTTTACCAACGTCCCATTGCCCAAAGCAAGTCACATGGCTGAGCTCAGCATCAGAATGGATAGAACTACAGAGTTCTAGGGCAGAAGAGATGATACAAGGGAGACCATGAATAGGAATAATCAAGGCAATCAATCTGCTACAGGACACATTGATCAATTTTATCTGGAAAGATGGGCTTCATCAGAGAGGGTATACTAGGCCTGAGTATTGAAATCATGAGAATATTCACTAAGTAGGCAGCTATTTCTTAGAACTGGATGCAGGCTGGTTTGCCACAATGGAAACCTAGCAGACTTCTGTGCTCATGACAGACACGGTTCTATTATTTGTTATCTTGGCTTCATTCCTTCTGGTCAGGCACAGGGCAATGGGCACTCCATAAATGTTTACAGAATTGAATTTTCTTACTGTGAATGAGGTGTGGACTGAAATAACTGAACCTGGGAGCCAATTGTTAGAATGAGCAGCTTACCATCAACACTAGCAAAACAGAAATCCTTGTATTTGGCCGTTTCTCATTCATTCCTCCCACAAACATTTCTTGAGTGCCTATTGTAAGCCAGGTTCTGTGTCAGATGATGAATAAGACAGTGCTAGCTCACAGCCTGGGCTACTATTTAAACGGAGAATAATAATAACCCTTTCCAGCTGGCAAATTTATCTAACTACTGGGGGCTCCATTTTTAATACCAACTCAGAAAAAAACATCAGGAGCTGGTGTGACACAAAGTCAGAAGTTAGGAATTGCACTGAGTTAGGTTCTCTGATGGTCAAGGAAACTAAGGGTAAAACTCTGCCCTTAAATATTTTAATCGAAAGTCCATGTCCAGCCGAGATGGAGTCCCACATCAGGCTCCCAGCATGAAGCCTGCTTCTCCCTCTGCCTGTGTCTCTGCCTCTCTCTCTCTCTCATGAATAAATAAATAAAATATTTTTTAAAAAATAAAAAATAATGAAATCCTTGTCCAGTAGTGTGGAACTCTGGGGTCCCAACTCAGGACTCAGAGTATCTAATCTCACTGCAACATATAAAAGCTGTTGTTTGTGCTCTGGTGGAATGGGCTTCTCTATCTAGGTGAGAACACAAGCCAAGTTCCTCTATTTCTGGAAAAGCCTTTGTTCTTTGTTGTCTGTCTGTAGATTTGACACCTAAGAGATGCAGGTCTCCTTCAACAGTCTGCCCCACCAGGTCAGTCCCGATTTGACAGAGAATTCAGCTGCGAAGTGACTTAGGGCAGCATTTCCTCAAAGCTCAGATGAGACTGCTGCTTTTTGAGAGGAAGACATTCACTTTCCATTCCTCTATACCTGTTAAATCACCCAAAAAGGAATTTACTTGAACTGTATTTAGCTTAGGATCAATTATAAACTATCAGGTCCATGGTTTTTAAGAGAATTTCATTTTAAGAAAATGTGTGGATTTCATTTTCTGCATACAATCTGTTTGTTTGTTTTTTTTTTTTTTCTGTTTGCTTCTTTTAATCAAATGACGAGAACTGCATATCCTAAGGTTTCCCTTTTTACTTTGGATGCCAGGAATTTTGGAGATAACATAGGCCAGTTCCTAATTCCATCTCTTTCTCTTCCTTTAATCTGCCTTCTGATCTTTCTCTTTCATATTTCCATTTCCTACATCATCTGTCCTGTCCAGTCTCAGTAGCCACTAGTCACCTGTAGCTGTTGAACACTTGACAGGCACCTTGTCCAAATTGGGATGTGTAAAGTATCTGTCATTAATAGCAATTATATGTTGAATGTTATTTTGAATATATTCGGTTAAATAAAATATATTAAGCTTTTAACCCTTCTTTTGACTTTTCTTTGTGTGGCTACTAGAAAATTTTAAATTGCATACGTGAAAAAATTATATGTGTGGCTTGCATTTGCAGTGTTCATTATATTTCAGTTGGACAGCTCCGTTCTATAAATCATCCTGCTTTATGAATCTTACTGTAAACTACCTCAAATCCTTTTGGAAAGCAGGTGAAGTAGTGAGCAAAGAAGGTGACGGCGGTGGATGAAGTGAGGAAGGGGAGGTTAACCAGGACATGTCCTTGTCAGTCTATGTGTCTTGTTTGTATGTGTCACATACAAAACCCCTTGGTAAAATATGTTTTCAGCTTTTTTCTTCCCAGGTGAGTAGTATTCTCATGGCTTTCCTCATCTCTTGAAAATTTCTCTCCTTTACTTGAGCTAACAAACTGGAAAGGATCTGATAAGACAGTTCACACTACATTGTAAATTATTAACATTGTATTCACCCCTCTTAGGGGGTATTTCCATTTTAACAGGGAATGATCACTGAACCCAAAGGAATGAATCCCTAATGGTGGAGTTTCAGGCATTGGTAACAGGTGAGTGAAGGAGACTCTGGTTTTATGTGTATGTGCTTATATACATATGACTACATTCAGATGTGGCAAGAAGTAGGGTCCTTGGATGGAAAGGAAATGGGGCTGACAGACAAGCTGAGCAGAGAAGGTAGCAAAATCCCCAGCTGGGTCAGACTGCAAAGGGCAGTCAGACACCAGATCCAATGCAGGCCCTCAAGGGTTTGTTAAGCAATAGAATAGACCAGTTGATGTCACTGGAGTGTAGGTACCAAGAAAGCCTCCATGGTAACTACTATGGAGTAGCACAAAGGGCCTCAGAGTAGGATTTAGGAGGCTATGATTACAGTCCACACTGACTCATTGGCTTAACTTGGGGCAGGTGCTTTCACCTTGGGGGTCTTAGTTTCTTTGTGTGGAAAGTAGAAATGGGTGCTACTACTATCCATGAGCTCTAAGGCATATAAAGGTGCTCTAAGAAGTAGGAGTGCTCTACAAATGCAAGGAATGGTGATTACTATCTTAAAATAGAAATACAGCCAGGCAAACCTGAAGTAGTGGAGAGTAGAAAGCAAGGGTGCAGGGCTCTGGAGATACCTAAGGGGAATCTGGAGGTACCCCTTGTACCTGGAACACCAGTCCTTCTCTGTCCCCTCAGGCTGAACCCGGACTCCCAGGGCCAATGCTTACATCTGACAAATGATGGCCTGAGCTATGAGCAAACAGGACTATATGAACACTTCGGTGCAAGAGCCCCCTCTTGACTACTCCTTCCGAAGCATCCACGGGATCCAAGGTCAGCCCATAGAGTACTGCACTCCACTCACCATGCAACAGGCCGGGTATGGTCCCTAGGGAGAGACCAGTCTTTAAGAGCCTAAAGAGAGTCTTCCTGTATGCTTGCAGATTCTTTTTTTGTTTTGGGAAGAACAGGGAATAAGGAGGTGGTAGGAGTGGAAGGGGTAACTGATCATCTTCAAAACAATCCAGGCTACAGCTGTAAAGTCAGGTAGAAGAAAACTGTGAAACCAGTCTATCAGCCAATGGTTTTATTATCCTGTTTTTACCTGAAGAGAGGAAGAAATGAATGAAAACAGAGGCAGAACCCTATCTCTTCTGAGGACACAAGCCTATTCTGATGACTGGTAAAATGTGTAGGGTCTCGTTATTAACTGGCATGTTTCCAGTTTAAATATTTATTAATAAAAAAAATTATTGATAAATATATTTATTCCAGTCCTATCCAAGTTTACTCTGTCATCACCCACACTTATTGCAGGTTCC
Organism: Canis lupus baileyi; assembly: GCF_048164855.1. Classification (NCBI taxonomy): domain Eukaryota; kingdom Metazoa; phylum Chordata; class Mammalia; order Carnivora; family Canidae; genus Canis; species Canis lupus. Next base: position 25,730,374 of record NC_132860.1, read on the forward strand.
AGCACTGCCCATGCTCATTCCCATTTTATTGTTCAGTGTCTGTAAATCAGTGGCTAATACTCTTCAGAAAAAGACAAAGGGAGGCTCTTAGCAATGTCATATTCTCAGAGGAGTATGTTTCTTCCCAAGGAAGTTCTGTCCCTGGCTTCTGCTATCTGACTTCTTATACATGCACAGTACATCTGCTCTCACAGAACACATGCTGGTCCTCACATATCCTAGACCCAGTATCTGGCTTTGATTTTCTCTCATAGGCAATTGATGGCTAGTTTTACGCTCAAGAAGAAGGCAAATAGTTATCCAGGAGGTATTAGACCTGCCTTAGAGTTTGGGATACTACTGGGTTTGCAATAGCCACAGTGGTAACTCATGTTCTCTCGGGAGCACACACCTACCTACCATGATCTTTATTTACTGGGCACAGCATCACTTCTGATTGATGTTGTCCATGTTCCACAGGGGTTTTAGCTGTAATGGTCCTGTACAAGAAAGCTGAGATGACAGATGAGGGAATTATGGCTCCTGTCTACCGTGGGAATTCCCAGCTCTGAGCGGGGAGATGGAGCTTTGCCCTCTGTGGAACCCTCAAAATGAAGGGAGAAACCATCTACTACAACCACAGATAACTCCATAGCACAAACCGTAGTCTGTAAAGATGCCCTGTTCTTCATTCAGGAGTTGAATATTTACTGAGCGCCTACTATTTAGCAAGCACTTGTGTATACATGTGTGCCAGACATTGTGCTCCTTGCTGTGTCTTATAAAGAGGGGGAAAGGAGAGGCATATCCAAGTCCCTAAAGGCCAGCCAGTTTCCCCAGAGCTTTTGGAAAGAGTCTGGGGGTACTTGATAGACCATTTGCTAAAGTAACCAATAGATGGATTAGATTCTGAAATGACAGGGACTTCAAACTACATCCAACCCATTATCCTCTAACTTCTGCTCATGAGCCTATAGCATTAAGGGAGTCCCCTACGAGACACATTTACCAACCCCTTCCACTGTGGGGTGAGGGATAATGCAAGGAAGTTCTTATGAAACTAACTCCCACCTTCTAGGGACACATGGAAAAGTTGCATGGCAACCCTTCAGAGATACGAAGACAGGATCACTTTTTCCCAGGTCTTTCTGGGGCTAAACTCTCCCCAGTTCTGTGGGCACTGATATTTGTGGCCCATTTTCCAGACCTGCCCTGGCCTGAACAAGCAAGCTTCAACACATCCTCAAGCAATGCAGATTCCTCATGGAATCTGAAGGAAACAAACCTGTAACAATGGGATACCCTCTTCCACCCTCAATATGGCAGCCCCAATGGGAGCCTCACGTTTTAGGCAACACAATCCCACCAGGGGCTACTTCTGAGCTGGAGATCGCCCATGCTTAGTAGCATTGCCTAAGCTGCTGCCTCATCAGGCTGGATGCTAATCTCTACGTGGGTTTATTTTAACCCTAACTTTTATTCAGCTGTGTCATTTCATTGGGGATTCTCAGGACATGTTGGCGGGGCAGGGGGCAGGATTGGGAGTTTATTCATTAGCTGGAGTACTCTGCTCCAATGCCCTCCTGCCGCCTCCCCCCAAACCTCAGGCTCCTGCTGTGGCTCCTGCTCACTCCAGCACTAAGGTGGAGAGCCATCTGGTGGATGCTGCCCGATCTGCAGCCAAGGAAAGGAAGTTAACACTTGGGTAGATATAGAAGCGAGGAAGTGTCCACTAAGAGCTGAGGGGGAGTAAGGACAGCTGGCCAGGTTCAGCAAATCCTAAATACTTCCTTCTCCGGAAGCAGCTTTAGACAAGTAGTGAGATGCTTAGGGGCAAGTGGAAAAATAGAGTCCCCTCAGCCACAGCTGGTATCTGCTTCTGGATCTGTCACTGGTGGGGGCAGGGCCCATCCTCTCTCTGGACCTCATTTGTCAAAAAGTGCGTGGGGGTCTACACAGATGGTTTGTAACGTCTGTTTTCCCTATTCTCTCTCCTCCTTGGCCAAACTTTCTGAGGGGGGTGTTTACACTACCTGCTTAGATTTCCTTAACCTTCACTCTTGAACTCCATCCAATCTAGCTTCTGTCCCCAGGCCCCTGTCATTTCAGGGTCAGCAGGGGCTTGAGTTGCCAAAATTACTTTTCAGTCCTTATCTTCCTGAAATTCACTCCTATAAACTATGGACTTCCTGAGCATCTTTAAAATTACCTTCTTGTGGTTCTCCCTCCCTGTTCTTCTGTCATTGTTCATTACTATTCAGTAGACTCCGCTTCCTCCTTGTCCCTCTCTACCCTCAATCTCCACGTGGAATCTCTATTTTCTCTGACTTGTACACCTTCTATGATAATGATCCTTGTCCGTCTCCTGAACTTCAGACCTTAATATTGGGTTATAGGAACACACCAAGGCCAAGCCTGAACTCCTCACCTTGTCAATCTTGGTTTCTCTTTTTCTAGTTCCTTATCAGTCCCCTAAACAAGAAACTGGGCACCACCCTTGATTATTCTTTCACTCTTACATCCAGTCAGCCATGAAGTCAGGCTGATTTTCTCTCCCTCTTATCTCTTGGTTGGAGACTAAAAGAGCCACATTGATCTTCCAGTCCCACCCGCTCCCTTTAATCCATCTCCACACTAAAGCTTCAGAATGGTCTTTCTGCAATGAAAGATCTGGATCATCTCCTTTGCCTAAACCCTCCAGTGGCTTCCCATCACCTACAGAATAAAGTCCAAAATACTCTGCCTGGCGTTCAAGGCTCCTACGGTTTTTCCTTCTCGCCTCTCCCCCTCGTGCAGCACATACATACATCACACCTCTGTGCCTCTGCTTGTGTCATGCTACAAGAATGTCCTTTCCACCCTTTGCTTAGTTAATGTCTCCTAATCCACTGAGTTCCATCTCTGGTTCAACTTCCTTGAGTTCCCAGACTAAGTTAGGAGTCCTTCTTCATGATTCTATTGCTATCATATTGCTAGTTTGTTTTTATCCTGCTTCTGTTAGCTCCTCCAAGGCACAAACATCTGCTTCATCCCTGCCCTGTTACTGATCCAGAGCTTGGCGCAGACCATCTCTCATTTTGTTTACCACTATACATCCACTATCTGGCACACACACAGTTGCTCAGCAGTAATGCAGAAAGTACATCAAAGGCTATTGTACTGAAGTGAATGCTATAGGCTCTACCAGTGGATACTCTTAGATTTTGTGCTATCATCATCTTGGTTCAAGCCTGACAATTCTAGTTCTTAGTTTCCATAAAGTGGGAGTGATTTTGCCTCCCCCACCCCCAACAGGAGTGGTATATAGAGGACCCAATAATGAGACAGACATGAGAAGACCAGGTGACCCAAACCAAGAACTTGGGATGTAAGTCTTTGAACTAAGTAACTTAGTCCAAGTTTACTCAGACTCCTGGGGCCTATGGGACAGGGTCCTGAATTTACAGTGGTTAGAGTCATACGAGACTCTATGGTCCTGCAGCCCCTCCAGCTATAGCTTAGGCTATATATCCTCCCAGCTCTGTCCCTTCCCACCCTGAAGACAGAAAAGCAAAGATGATAACCCACATCTCACTTTGTCCCCACAGATCTGACAAGCGAGGAGCCACGGTCAGGGCTACGACCACTAAGGCACTCAAAGTCAGGGAAGTCACTGACCCAGTCCCTGTGGCTGAACAACAATGTCCTCAATGACCTGAGAGACTTCAACCATGTGGTTTCACTGCTTCTGGAGCATCCAGAGAACCTGGCCTGGATCGACCTGTCCTTCAACGACCTGACTTCCATTGACCCTGTGAGTACCCAGCCTTGAGTGTCCACAAGTGTCCAAGGGTGGGCCTGACACTTGTCCAGCTTCCAGCCTCTCTACTTCCCACATATTATCAAATAAGTAGTGAGGCAGCACAGTGCTGTGCAAAGGGCATGGCTGTAGGCTCAGACAGATGTAGGTTCAAATCCTAGATCTCTTACTGTGTGACTTGGGGCAAAATAACCTTTCAAATCTCAGCCTCCCTGTCTGAAAAATGGGGAGCATATGCCAGCATCATAAAGGTTTTATGGAGTGACCCCTGGGTGCTCAGAGGTTGAGCATCTGCCTTCAACTCACGTCACGATCCCAGGGTCCAGGGTTTGAGTCCCACATCAGGCTCCCCACAGGGAGCCTGCTTCTCCCTCTGCCTGGGTTTCTACCTCTCTCTCTGTCTCTCCTGAATAAATAAATCTTTTAAAAAATAAAGGTTTTGTGGGGCTTAAATGAGAATTACGAAAGCCAACTGGCACGTGGCAGGCTGCAATAAAATAACAGCTCTTGTCCTGAGTTCTTCTGTGGAAGAGGTAGGTAAAGTACAGCACTTATTTGCCATGAACTCAGACGCAAATTTTAAGCTCTAAACACAACTGGCTCTTTCTTGTCCTGGATTCTTGTCAGAGGAAAAGCAGCAAGAGCATGAGTTGGAGACTACTTGCCAGGGTTGGTTGTAGTTATCTCAATTTAGTTACTATTTTTGAAAGCTTCTCTTATGTACCTAGCATGATGCTCTATATCCCTGTCCCCTGTTGTGAAAGAATCTTAGGTCACCACTGCTAAAAAGGTCTTCAGTGTAGGGGCACCTACAGGGGGAAGCAGGCGAGTCCAGTCACCTGGCAAGTCAGCGGCTGTGCTAGGCCTCAGGCCCACACCTCCTGCCCCTCAGATCACAGCTCTGTGTCAATGTGATACCTCTGAATCCTCAACATTAAATGAAAAGGTCAGAGTTATCCAGAATGGCTGCAGGAAGGTGGCATAGACTAGAAAGCAAATTGTTTCCCAAACTCTTCTTTCTTTGCCCACAAGTCAGTCCTGAGCACAGATCCAGGGCCCTTTCTATCCAGGCTTTTGGTTTCCTTCCCCAACAGGTTCTGACAACTTTCTTCAACCTCAGTGTACTCTATCTCCACGGCAACAGCATCCAGCGGCTGGGAGAGGTCAACAAGCTGGCTGTCCTCCCGAGGCTCCGGAGCCTGACACTCCATGGGAACCCCATAGAGGAAGAGAAGGGGTATAGGTAAGTGCCCTGCCTGCCCCTGAAGCTGGGCTCCCCAGAGGGAAAGGAGTTGGGGGAAAAAAAAAAAAAAAGGAAAGGAGTTGGGAAAAGAAGAAATCCAACACCATCATTCTGCCATGCTGGGACAGGGAAGGGAGTAGAGACCTTCAGGCATTTCTATCAGTCAGGGGAAGCTCTGTCTCCCCCGAACTATACTTCAGTGCCTCCATTCCTCGTAGTTAGGGGAGATAGCAGCAACTGGTGGAGGGGAAAGGAGGTTGTGGTAGGGGACTGGCCCCCAGCCCAAGTCTTCCCCACAGGCAATATGTGCTGTGCACCCTGCCCCGTATCACCACATTCGACTTCAGTGGGGTCACCAAAGCAGACCGTGCCACAGCTGAAGTGTGGAAACACATGAACATCAAGCCTAAGAAGGTCCGGATCAAGCAGAATGCACTCTGAGGATCCCAGGGCCCGACCAGTCCTAAAGGCCTGAGGATGGTCAGTTTGGTTTAACAATAAAGGATTTGAGCAGTTGAGCAGATGTGAAGTCATCTGTGCGGTGTAAAAACGTCCTCCAACTCAGGCAGTTGTCAGAAGCTTCAGTCTTGCTTCGCTGAAAGATGGAGCCAGTGGAGGGAAAGGCCTGTTGGCCTGGGATGCAGGAGACCTGGGTTTACTGCTTGGCCTTGAGAAACTTACCTAATCTCGCTGGGCCCTTTTTTTGCTCTGCAGTTCAGGTATCTTGGGGTTAGAGCTGCTTCACAGAGCGCCAAGTTTCTTGGAGATGCCTCAGAGAAGATGGTAGGCTGTGATCTCTGAACCCCTCTTCCACTTCAATCAGATCTGAGTACTTCTAACTCTGTTTTATATGTGTGCATTCTGCCTAAGATTTCATTTGATAAAAAGAATCTTCTGCTTGAAAACAGTGGCTTGCTGGCTCTGTATCAAGTATCCTTTCTCTGCCTTTACCCTCTAACCCTGGGCTTATTGGTAATTCCACTGAACCTGAGACAGAGCCCCCAACGGTGACAACTGCCTCAGATTCAGGTTTTTTTCAGCTCTGATAGTAGTCCCATCACCAGAGAAGGGACAGGCAGTCTTATCCAACCTGAGGCTAGCCCAAGCCAAGTTCCAGCTAAAACCTGGGAACCCTGTACCCTTATCTCCTGGATTCCTCTTTGTGCCCCTAGAAGACGTAGCCCCTCCTCCCCCAAATCTCACTGCTCACAGACCACAAATAGTACTATAGGGTGGTGGGCAGGACAGAGGGGCTGCAACCAGCACACAGATGAATACACTTCCTTTATCGAGGGCGACAAACCGAAACGAAACCCCAAAACCCCAAACATGTAAAAACCCAGGGTGCTAGAAATACAAACTCAATTCATTCAAATTCAAGCTCGTCCAGACCCTGGTCACAAACCCTAGTGAGGTGCATGTGAGCACCAGGTCAGGGAGAGGGAGAAGGAGTGAGGCCAAGAGAAAGGGTGGGAAGGGGGCCCCTATAGGCCCCCTAGGGATCACCCTCACACTGGTATCTTCACCTTCCCAGTGACAGTGAAGACCTACCAGGCCCTAATCTTTTGACCCCCATCCCATCCCTGGCCAGGGCTTTGAACACCAGTCCCAAATGGTTCTGCCCTCCCTTGCTCTGTCCTCATTTGCTCAGGCTTCCAGCCTCACTCTTCTCCTCCTCCACACTCTTCTCTGTGATTAGTAGCAGGTTAGGGTACTGTGTGAGCCGCAGTGAGGCTGGGGGCCCAGGGGAGGCAGGGTGGAGACGGGGTGAAGAGAGGAGAAGAGCTGTCCAAGGATCCCTCTCTTCATGGGATCCCAAACTGTACAACCAGCTCCTCTTTTGCGTCCACTCGGATCTGAGAAAGTGCACTGTAGGCATAAGCAGCTATCCTGGAGACCTGAGAGGGACCAGGGACGAGAGCAACAGAGAGACACAGTGAGAAGAGAGATCCGGAAAGCCGGGGAAGGGGGATCGGGTAGCAAGAGAGGAGGGGGTGGTGGGGGACAGGAAGCCAAAGAAAAAGGTAATGACGGGAAAGACAGAAAAGTACAAAGCAGAGAAAGAGAATAAAGGTAGAGAGGGGAAGATACAAAGTAAGGTGAGAGTGAGTGGGGCATTCGAGCTACCAGGCTCCCTAACTCCACTTCCCTACCGCCTCTGAGACAGAGAGGGTGAGCCCTCTGCCACAGCCCAGCTATAAGGGAAGGGTAGGCGCGGGTGGGCTCAGGGGTGGCTCACCTGCTGCAAATCGGAGAAGGGGATGGGCTCGCTGGCCAGCACTTGGTGGGGCTGGCTGGTGAGAGATGGCAGCGGTGGCAGCTTCTTCCAGTGGGTCAGGCTGCTGCTCAGCACAGCCAAGCGGGTGCTGGCCAAGAGGGAGGACGGCGGGGAGCGGTCAGGCCAGTCTGCTCTGCCCAGCCCAGCCCAGCCCAGGCAAGCTTCAGTCCCTTGGGCCAGAGGAGCAGGGTGACAGGCACCTCTGCTCACCACAAACTCACTTCAGGCCCACCTCCCTTGGCCTCCGCACCCTTGAGGGCCATGGGGCAAACAGGGCTGACACGAACATCTGCTGAGGTAGCGGAGAGATCTGTCGTCCATCTCCTGGGCTTCACCCAAACCAGAAGCCTGGCCTGGGGCCCAGGCTCCAAAGCTGGATAAGGGGCAGGGAGGAGCCCAAGGAGCCTGAAGGGGGGACCCAAGCTGGCCAGGTCTCACCTGTACTGCCTTGCCCGATCCATGTACTCATGCTGCTCCATGCCCTGGGAGTCCGCAGCAGACACGTCAATGATGTTGCTTTGGGGAGAGGAGGCAGAGGGAACATGACAGGTGCTTCAAGAGGGACACACGGGATTCACTGCCAAGTGCCAACTCCAGGGCTATCTGACACCACTGGCCCTGCCCGCCCAGTGGAGTAGGACTGGGCCCAGAAGCACCTCTTGCCACTGACTTTGTCCCATCCCCCATGTCCTGGGCCCTGTCCCTCTGTCCATCCTTTAACATGGATAGAGAAGCTCTGCCCAGGCTTGGTCCTGTGGTGCTCACCTGGCTGTTTTAGCAAGGATGGAGGAGAGCAGGGCCTGCTCATCTGTGCGGGTGGGAGGCAGGCTGTGGTAGTTGGGCTCAGCTCCATTGAGGGCTTTGGTAGGGGGGCTGCTAGGGTCCAGCAGCAGCTTCCGTTCCTCTCGGTCCTAGGTGAGGTGATAGGAGAGAAGTCAGCCCTGGACCCTTTAGTCCAACCTGCCTTTCCTGGGCTCTTCTCTCAGCCCAGCTCTGACCCTGAAGCACCAAAAAATACCCTAAGTGCCCAAGTGTATGGCATGTCAGCTAAGACTCAGTCCTGCCTGCCCTCAGGAGCTCAGCTGAGTTGGTGGTCTAGAATGAATCAAAGTGGAACCAAGCAGTCCTAGAGGCCCTGAAAAGATGGACACAGGCACAAAGCATATATTCAGTAACAGGTCTAGAGCTTCAGAAAACAGTCCAGCACCTGACAGACAAAGGATACTGGAAGCTGGAAGCCAGAGGAATGAGGTCTAGAAACTGCTGCAGGTCAGGAGCCTAAGAATGGCACTCCTGATCCCCAGGCCAGGCCCTCCCCAGCTAGCTGGCTGCTCCCACGACAGACGCCCTGAGAACCCAGACAGTTCTATTCCTCGTATAATGTCAGGGCAGGAGTCCCAGTCTCTGGGTCACACAGTCCCAAGTGTGCCCCCTTCTTGAGGGCAGGTCCCTTCTACTCACAGGTATTCACTCTCTTCTGATGTCCTCTTTGTATATGACTCCCAGGACTATACTTGGTGCCCCTGGTGAAGCCTGGCCTGACACTGGAGCTGTTCCCTCCCTTGCCAATCCACCACACCTCTGTTAGTGTGGTTTTGCTGATTTTCCGTAGTCCGTGTTACTGCTAGCCTATGCTGATAATCAAACCCCCAGAATTAACCTGGGGCCAAACCAGGTCTCCCTGGTCCTTCACAATTCTGTGTATATTTCCCCTCGTTCTTTCAGTCCCTCGTTCTCATCTACCACAATGTCTCCGGGTACCACCCTGCTTTGAGCCCATTAGCAGCAAATCCCTGCTGGCTTTGTGTCAGCTTCAAATTGGATAAGCAGACTTGCTGGTTATCTATCCAAGCCATAAAGGGCAAGGGTGCCCAGGACAAAGCCAAGGACAAGGGGCCTATCCTGCCTAATGCTGACTCACCGACCCTTAGTGCCAGACCACCAGTGCTCCACTCCAGGCCGCTCTCAGTTCCTACCACAGCCCTTCCCGTGGAAGGCTCCTGACTCCACAACCCTCCTTACACAGGGCCACTTCCTCCCGCCCCACCCTAGGCAGGCCCAGCGTTTTCACAACACTCTTCCTCAAGCCCAGGGTGCCCAAGTGTCCCCAGTTCCCCACAACAGGAGACAAAAGCTGTAGGACTCTGCCCTATCCCCTTAAAAACACGGCCCCTCCCCCTTAAAAACACAGGCTAAGTATTAAAGAGCTAGAAAGACAAAAGGCTTGCCACAGACCGAGCTATCTCACAGAAAAGCTAGCTCCATCACGAACCCTGAGTTTGCTTCCTGGGTGTCATCCTTCCCCCAGCCCTACTCGAGACAGATCTGCCTGCAAGACGGAGCATAAGCTTCCCATCGGGTTGCTCAAGAACAAAGTTGTTTTCTGGAGACCTAGACTCCCAGAGGAGGCTGGGCTACTCCCATCAGAGTGGACAAATAACGTCATCCCACCCTCAACAGGCAACTGCAGCAGGGAAGAGGTTTTCCATACCAAGGGCTGTCCCTGAGTCAGTGTCAACCCAGGAGTCAGGGCTTCACTGTCTGCCCTAGACACATAGATGTGGCTTGCCCATGACTAGCCACCTGGTCTACGGGCACAGGTTTGAAAGAGACAGCTTGGTCCAATGTATAAAGCACATGGCTTGGTATCAAGACACCGTGACTATGGCACTATTCGGCTCTCTGTCCTTGGCTAAATCACTTAGTCTCTCTAAACTTTTTCCTTGCCTTTAAATACAGGACCTGTACCTATACGACAAACGTTTGGCAAAAATCAAATGAAAGAACTATAAAAGGCCTTTGAAAAATGTGTAATAGGTTTCTTTTTATTATAATAAAGGAGTAGAGATGAAAGTGGGAGAGGGACTCTGAGATAGTGAATGGTATGGTATAGACCTTTGCCACACGAAGCCTCAAATCACCCAGCACTGATCAAGCACCTCTCTGGGGGGTTAGAAACAGAAGTGAGAGCCTGTCAAGAAGAAGATGAAATTCAGGAAAGCAGCAAGCCTAGTTCTCCCAACTAGAAGCCAATATTCTTTATTAGAAGACACTAATTCTTCTTGACTCTTTCCTTGCAAGAGTCTGTATTATCCTGCGGGGATGATTTCCCACTACCCTTGTTTTCCCAGTAGACGGGAATACTGTCTCCTCTAAGAGACTGAGGTGAACTGAGGAGTAGTAGGCATTAAGTATGCCTAACATGGGATCCCTGGGTGGTGCAGCGGTTTAGCGCCCGCCTTTGGCCCGGGGCCCGATCCTGGAGACCCGGGATCGAATCCCACATCGGGCTCCCGGTGCATGGAGCCTGCTTCTCCCTCTGTCTGTGTCTGCCTCTCTCTCTCTCTGTGATGACTATCATAAATAAATAAATAAATTTAAAAAAAAAAGTATGCCTAACATAAGGCATAGGAAATAAGATGTGTTCATTGAGTGTTTGGAAAATTAATGAGGCCCAGGAGCTACCCATGCCTCTCAAACAAATGACATTTCCTAGCCTTAAGTCCTTAATCCAAAATAGGTTCATGTGAGTGACTGAGGAAAGACCTACTTCGCAAATACTAGTAATATAGTCCATTTCTGTGACCATCTTCCCCACCAGACTCTGAGCTACTTGCAGAAATCTTTCTATCGTCTCTGCGTCTAGAATGTGTTGAAATGCAGAATCCAGGCTTAGAGGCAATCAAAAAGGTGATGGCAAAGAGCTTGAGACTTCATTCTTGGGAAGGTCTCCCCACTCCTAAAAAGAGATAGGCAGGCAGGGCAGGGTTTAAGGTGTGAGAAGTGAGAATGCACCAAGTGGAAGAGGGAGAATGAAAAACTGCACAAGTTTTCCAGCTTAATCTCTTGTGCAAAGGCATCAGATCTACAAATTCCCAGGACAACTACTCGTCTAGCTGAAGGAACCCTCAGGCCCCAGGCAAAAACTGCACGAGGCAGGCAAAACTGTGCTCCCCATCCCATCTCTCTCATTTAATCCAGCCAGAGCAGAAACCCACTTTGTAACTTCCCAACTTCCCACATATCTCGATGTCATTGTCTCTATTAAATTCTTCACTGGTCAATTCAAATGCCACCTACTTCCAGACGCCTTCTCTGACCCCAAATCGGCAGTGACCTTCCTTCTCCAACCCCAGGGGCTGAGAGCAGACACAGATTCCTGATTCATGCAGGACAAACTAATTCTGAGCCTCAGTTTACCCATCCCTAGAATGGATTCACAAAGCCCGCTCCTACAAGCACAGAAAAAGCACAGAAAACTGATGAGACCATGTTTCCCAGAGACCTAGGCTGAGGATCCTGAAGGCTATAAAGGTTTAAGGGTAGGATAAGATGAAAGGGGTGGGAGCGAGCGGGACAAGCACCTGCCTGCACACCCCAGTGCGGAGACTGTAGAGAAAGCTGGGGCTTTAACAGGGGTAGGAGCCCGGCCGGGCGTCCCCTCTGTAATCTGTCCCCTCCCGGCCGCCGTACTATATGAGCCCCGCAGTCCTGCTCCCGCTCTTCTGCAGGTTTTCTTCTGAGCCCGACGCCCCAGTCTCGCAACCCTCATTCCCGAGCCTCGCCCGCCGCGGCCGCACCTGGTCCGAGTCCTCGTTCTCGCTGCTGTAGCAGCACCCCATGGCCGGGGTCGGGCCGGGCGCTCAGGCCGAGCCGAGGAGGGACGGCGTCCGTCGGGAGCCCTTCCGGTCACATGACCCGTGGCTACAGCCAGCAGGCAGCCACCCTCCTCCTCGCCTATCCCTTCCCAGAGCCGCGCCGCGGCCGCCGCCACCCCGGCTTCCGGCCCCGCCTCCACCGCGTGATCATCGCCAACCAATGGGAAGGCTCGCTTCGCTTGACAAGACTCGAGGCACATGATGCGAGAAAGGGAGGGGCGGATCACATGACTTCAGCCTCTGCCCAGTTTCAGAGATCGAGGCTTCGTCCACCGGCTCTGGGGGCTCTTCTCTGCGGCCGGCCCTCGTGCTATGTGGTTGCGTGGCTGCCAAGCTACCTCTCTGGGCCAGTGAGTGAACTTTTACCAAAAGCTATTATGATTTGGTCTCCTAAATGCCATGCGAGGGGCGATTGGAATTGACGCCCTACGCTTCTAGAGCACACAAGTCTCTGTGTACATTGGATCCAGATGCCTAGCGTCCAGTTGGGGGACACATAGAGTGTGGCACCCAATGGAGTTCTCACCCTGGACTAAGGATCGACAACTTACTGGAAGAAGAGCCCTTACTCCTACACAAACCAAGGCAGAGCAGAGCTCAAACCTGGAAGAGGTAGAGGCCACCTCACGGTCTTTGCCCTTAGGCACGTCTCTTCAATCTTGCTTGGTTTTCTTAAGCAACCATAGTAATCTAACACACAATGCTCTTTTCTTAGAACCATCCTATATTTTCCCTTGGACGCTGAACACAGGTCCACGTCTGTCATTCAAGATCTTGCAGAGTCTCTTACCTGCCTCCCATGCCAGCATCTGAGTCACGGGGGCTGGTGGTGGTGCAGGAATCGGAGTAATGCCTCGCCAGCCAGCCGTAAGAAAGAAAATATTTGCAGTTTCCTGACAGACCCTCTGGACTTTCCACACGTGGCCTTGTACACTGTCTCCCTACTAGGTGTCTCTTCTGTCTTCAAGCCTCACTACAAACAGTAACCTCCTGATTGCCATCTCCAATCCCATTATTTGGGCATCCTCAGCTCCCTGTGCTTAATCCCTATCCCATACGGATTTCTTCATTTATTGAATCAAGTAATTATCTGTAATGTGCCACACAATGTTCTGTCTAGATATACAGAGGTTCACAAAAAAGCCTAAAGTGTATCAATGGAGTACTGGATTATGTTTTATTCTCCTTTTCTGGATCAGTCTCTTCCTCCAAACTTGGGAGTTCCTGGAGGAAAGGAACAAGATCTGAACCCTCTCTGCTACCCACACCCTGGCATTTGCTTAGACAAAATGTCAATTGAATTTTGAATTGAGTAAATTACAGACTCCCATTACCTTGGGTCACACCATGTCCCCTGTCCTGGGAGGGGACATACAAGGAGTTAGAGGAGAGGTCACTGAACCCAGTAGCTCTTAATACCCCTCAGATCAAGACCCTGAAATTCTGTAAATTCTTACATGGCTTGAGAAGGGTAAGAGTCAGACCCACCTTGTTCCTGCAGTAACTTGAACTGCAGGTCTCAGGTGACAGCAGCAGCTTCTGCATCAATAATTGAGAGCAGGTGCAGCCTGCCTCAGGGTTCTCTAGCCCCAAGGACTCCTCCTCCTGTCCTATGCTCTGATCTTCCCCCAGCCGGAGCCTCCAGCCCAGGTAAGCAGGGCTCTTGAGTGTGGGTTCCCAAGCATACCAGTTCAAACTCACTATCACTCACCTACTCACATCCACTTTTACACTCTTGCTTTCAATTTTAGTCCCCACCATCACCAGAGGCCTCACAAGGGGCAGATGTGGAGGAAAGGGAGGATCATCCAGAGTATGCAAGAGGAAAGAGCACTTATCCCCCATCGGGGCCCTGGAAGAAGAGGCTCGAGCTTGGGGGGACAGTGGGTGCTGTATGTGTACACGCTTGTAAAAAGAATTCTGAAAGAGAACAGAAAAGGCAAATGCAGGGGAGGAGGCATGAAAGGACTGGAGAAGAGACAGAGACTCAGGGACTCCTCCCAACCTCAGGAAAGAACAGATGGAGGGGTGGGAAGGAATTGCATCCTAACACCCTATGGAGTGTTTTGATTGCCTTTTACTGAGGCAGCACACAAGGCCCGAAGGGGTTTCTGACTACAAAGTTGTGCTCTTTTGCTCCACATTAATGGGTCAGAGGAGACAAGGCAGAGGGGAGGCTGGGTGGGGGATATCTCAGGGGACTATGGAAAGTGGTCCAGAAGAGGTGACTAAAGAGATGAGGGGAAACGGATGGAAGAAGCACGGTGAAGATAGGACCAAGGGGCAGAAGTGGGAAGAGGTGGTTTGGGGATGGATGCAGAACACAGACTAGCATGAAGTCCTTGAAAGTAAGTACATGGTTTTGGCATTGAACCAATTCAGATTCAAATCCCCATTTTGCTGTGTGACTATGGGCAAAAGACAGCCTTTCTGAGCTATGGTTTGTAAAACATAGGGACAATTAATACAAATGACAAATGGTGGATGTGGGTTTCCCTCCCTGCCTCTTCTCACCTCAGAGCCCTGGTGGGGACCATGTCCCCCGCCATCGCACTGGCCTTCCTGCCACTGGTGGTGACATTGCTGGTGCGGTACCGGCACTACTTCCGACTGCTGGTGCGCATGGTCTTGCTGCGGAGCCTCCGAGACTGCCTGTCAGGGCTACGGGCTGAGGAGCGGGCCTTCAGCTATGTGCTCACCCACGCCCTGCCTGGGGACCCCAGTCATATCCTCACCACCCTGGACCACTGGAGCAGCCACTGCGAGTACCTGGGCCACATGGGGCCTGTCAAAGGTCAGTGTTCCTTACCCTTCTGCTCCAGGCAGCACCCCTAAGATGGTAAGGAAGGTCTGGGACCTACCACTGCCTACTGGGTGCATTGGGCAGGTTCCTGATCCTCTGAGTCTCTCTTTTCTCCTCCACAAATGAGGGGGCTGGGCAAAGCTATTCATTCATCTAACAGTTATTGCCACCACTTTTGTACTAGGCCTGTACTAAGTGCTGGGTTGGAAAAGGAGGCAGAGGCCACACAGATGAATCAACCACAAATGTTGGCCTCAAAGGGGACAGTACAAAGGGGACAACCATCTCAGCATATAACTCATAACTTTGTAATTATCTGTGCTAAGTATTTCTCCCCCAATCACGGAGGCTCCTACATCCCATTCAGAGTAATGCCTGGCTTTGTTGGAGTCCCAGGTCCTGGCACAAGTGATTTTACTTTATTTCAATTTTTATTCTATTATTTTATTTTTAGATTTTATTTGAGAGTGTGCACAAGTCAGGGAGAGGGGCAGAAGCAGAGAGGGAAGCAGACTCCTTGCTGAGCGGGGAGTCCAACTTGGGGCTCGATCCTAGGACCCCAAGATCATGACCTGAGCTAAAGGCAGACACTAAACCGACTGAGCTGCCTGGGCACCCAGCACAAGTGCTTTTAGAGTCTGAAGAAATTTTTCCAATTCCAAGGTTAGAAAGATATTCAATGAACAAAATAAGAGGAAATGAAACTGGATGTTCTAGCAACAGTCTCTCAGAAGCCTGTGGCTCTTTCTGTTTGAGCCCTCCTGGAGGAAACAGACCCTAGAATTGCTTTCAGCTTGGCCAAGTAGATAAGGACAGGGGAGGGGAAGGGCAGAGCCAGCCACATACACTGGTGCAGCATGAAAAAATGAGCCAGCGCTGCCTTGGTTGACTTTGGGCACACTGTTTGGGAGGGCTGTGGTAGAGGCTACAGATGGAAGAATGGAAAAGTTGGATAGGATCAGGTCCAGGAAGGTCCTGAATGTCAGGCTAAGGATCTCAAGTTAAATCTCAAAGGCCTTGAGGATCACAGGAACTAAGGAGCAACAGGGTCAGATTTGTTTGTTGGAAAGATGCCTAATGGCTGGTATGAAGTGAAACTGAAAGAGGGGAAGGGAGAACCAGTGGGGCAGCTAGAGCTGTAGTCCGAGAGGAGACCCCAGCTGGTTGGGGCTGCAGTGAGGCAAGTGGGCATTCGAGATCCTTTTCTATCAGGGACCCCAAATCCATCTCCCATGTCTGCTGTAACAGCCATCTTCCCCTCAGGTCAGATCCTGACGCGACTGGTGGAGGAGAAGACCCCTGCGTGCGTGCTGGAGCTGGGCACCCACTTCGGGTATTCCACACTGCTTCTTGCCCGTGCTCTGCCCCCTGGGGGCCGCCTTCTCACCGTGGAATGGGACCCACGCATGGCAGCAGTGGCTGAAAAACTCATCCGCCTGGCTGGCTTTGACGAGCGCATGGTCAGCACCCACCTCCTTTCCACCCCCAGCCTTGCCCTAGCCAAGCCTCCCCAGTAAAGGAATCCCACCCAGGGGAAAGCAGCAGCTCCATTCCACATAGGGGACTGGGACCTTGGATGATGTGTGAACTCCTGTCCCCCTGTTCCAAGTCATTTGTCATATTTGCTGCTGGATGACAAAGGAGCAGTTAAGAGGAAGGTCTCTGGAGCCTAGCAAACCTGGGTCTGAACCCTTAGTCTAGTCTACCTCTTGTGACCTTTATGACCTAATTTCCTGAATCTCAGCTTCATCACTGCCAGAATGGAAATCACAATACTGATCCTGACCTCTTGGGTCTGTTCTGAAAACAGAGGAAATCTGAGAACACTCATGGGGACTTAGGCCAGGACCTGGCATAAAGTAAGCCAGATCCTGGGGGAGGTGGTCTGGTTTGGGAGACAGTCCCTCCCACCCTCACCTCCAGCTCCTCCCACCCCTACAGGTGGAGCTCATTGTGAGTAGCTCAGAGGAGGTGATCCCATGTCTACGAACCCAGTACCAGCTGAGTCGGGCAGACTTGGTGCTCCTGGCACACCGGCCCCGATGTTACCTGCGAGACCTGCAGCTGCTGGAGGCCCATGCCCTGCTGCCAGCTGGTGCTACTGTGTTGGCTGACCACGTGCTCTTCCCTGGTGCACCTCGCTTCCTGCAGTATGCCAAGAACTGTGGCCGCTACCGCTGTCGCCTCCACCACACTGGCCTCCCAGACTTCCCTGCCATCAAGGATGGCATAGCCCAGCTCACCTATGCAGGGCCTGGCTGAGGTCCAGGCCCAGGGGTACTTACTGCTGCCCCTCCACCCCCATCCAAACAAGGACCTCAGGACATCTCCTCCCCTCTCTGCTTGTGGCCTGACACATGCTGGGCTCAGGGATGGGGAGGCTGTCCTCCCACCTTTGCCCTACTCCAGTTCCACACTGACGAGGCGTCAAGTTAGGTCAGACTGCTTGGTCTCACTGGCCCCTACCTATCCTTCCAGAGAGACCTATGGATTAACAGGCAAGAGTCCTGAGCTCCCAACCCAACTCTATCACTGATTTTCTGGATGACTCCAAGGGAATCCCTGGGCTGCTCTGAGATTTAATCTGCTCTCCTAATACCAACGAAGCTGTCTGGAAGAGCTCCAGGGGCCCCCCATCTCTGAGACTCAGAAAGCCTGCCCTCCCCAGCCCATGCAGTTCCAGGTGGGATCAGAGGAAACAGAGAAGCTCTGAAGGAATGTATGGATACAAGCTGGGCCAGAGGAAACGGACATGAAGCCTGGGCCCATGGCTAGGGCCACCCTGGCCTTGCTTAGCCCTGGACCACATGGTCAGGTAGGCTTGCCTGAAGTCCCTTGTGTGCCCTCTTCCTAAAGCTCAAGATGCTGGATTCCTCTGCACCCCACCAACAAATAGGGAATAGACACGGGGGGAAAAAATCAGTCCTGTGTCTTTATTCAAGAGAGTTAGAAAGAGATTATACCTGGCAACCAAAGGGTGAGGTACTAGGCAGAAAGGTGGGTTGGGCTCAGGCCCTGGGGAATCACGGGCAAACTGATGGCCTGGGAGGAGCCAAGGAGACCAGTTCCTGGCAGCAGCTGAAGAGATACCCAAGGGTGAGCTTTCAGGCACTGGGGCAATCAGCTGGTTCTGCAGAGGATGCAGGGTAAGTTGGGCTGGCCTGGAATTTACCTGAGGCCACCCTGCCTTGTCTACCTAGATCATCCACTGGTCCTGATCCTGTTCGTTGCCTTCCATGTCCACCTGGAGAGAAGGCTGGGTGTGGGTGGGGAGGGGCCTCAGCCACCCAGCCAGCCCCAGTCCCAGATCTTGCCCGTCTGGCACCAGAGTCTCTGTACCTCTTGGCCACCAATTAGTTAGGTCAGGGGCAGGGGCCCTCCCCCACACCTCTACCTACCTCATTGACCTCTCCATCATCTGGTGACTCATTGTAGTCATTCATCTCATCCATGTCCTGCATATCCTCATCATCCTCTGAGTCCTCTTCACTATCCTCGTCGTCATCTTCATCCTCTTCTTCTTCATCATCATAGTGCTGGTGAGGCAGGGGAAAGACTATAGGCCCTATAAGAGTGCCTGGACCAGCTCAAGGTCCACTTGGAGCCAGTCTTTGGGGCCAGTGCATGACCCTCCATTCCCCAACCTTTCTCTGCTCCTTTGAGTCTAGCAGGCTGATGCATGTTCTATAGGACCTTAGTGCTGGGTTCAATGGCCACCACTCTACACCCTCTTTATAGCCTCCATCCAGAGCTGAACACCACAACCGCTCTGAGGTCAGAGGCAGGACCTTCAGAAGTAGAGCAGAGCTTTAGTCCACCTGGGCTCCACACAAGCCCTACCTGCTGGAACCACTCACCTCTGAGGCCGGCTTGCCAATAGGTACCAGGTTGTTGTCTTTCTCTGCAATACTCTGGAGCTGTAGCCAAATCAGGTGGAGAGCAGAGTCAGAGCCTGAGCAGGACAGGTCAGGGACATGAGACTGGCCTACTCTGCCCCTGAGAAGTCCCCTCAAGGGTGAAGCTTCCTTCCAGTTGCCAGAAAGAGCCAATCTCTTTGTCTCTTATCATCTGCCACTTACTTATAAACTCGATCCAACTACGTCAACTCTCTTAGGAGGAAACTGTGGCCTCCTAAGATGATGGTGAGGGTAAAGTGAGAGACTATCAGTCTAGAATAAGGCACCTACTAGGACCTCAATAAAGTCAAAATTATTATTTCTTATGTTTCAGAGGAAAGAGCCTTGGCCTCCAATCTGGCTCAGAAGTCTCACGGGCCCACAGTAAGTCAGGGTAATACAAAGATGTGAATCTAGGCCTCCTGCCTCCCAGCTTGATTGTTCCCAGTTCAGGGCAAAAAGCTCCTCCAAGAGGCTCCACCACTGTGCTAGGTCCTTACTCACCCAGGCCTGATGTTGTTGTTCTTGCTGCTGCAGCTCTGTCTCCTCCACACAGGGTCGATCCAGATTAAACCACAATGTCTCAGTCACACGGGGGAAGAGTGAGGGAAACAAGGTGGACATGGCTCCTAGACTGAGGTAAAGGGCCAGGTGAATCCAGCTGTCAGATGTGTTTGGTTTTGGGTTTTATTTGGTTATAGTTTGATTTGGGGATGGGGTGGAGTAGAAGGTAGCAGGGAAATAGCTCTTCTCTGTGGGAATCAAACAGACCTGGGTTTGAGTCCTGGCTCCACCACTTACTAGCTGTTTGACCTTGGCCAAGTCACTTAACCTCTATGAGCCTCAGTTTCCTCATCTGTAAAATGGGGGGAATAATAACAATTATACCACCCTCATACTTATTCTGATAATTTACTTTATGGAGAAGTAAAGTAGTTCAAGGGGAGGCGGGGAGGGGAATGGAAGCCAAATGTAGAGCTATGAATCCAGAATGCAGACTGGCATTACAAAATCAGAGGCAGCAGGGCTCCTCTGGTCCTATCCTTACCTCCTCCAAACACTAAGACCTACTTTTTGCCCCTCTATGATGATCCATACCATACTTACCCAGTGTCAGAAATTTAGGACACTAACCACCTCTCTCATGAACCAGCTAAACTGGGGTGGGGTGCAGCAGGGTTCAGGAAGACATTCTAAAGGCATGAGTAAATGAATGAATAAGTAAATGGAAAGCTGAATGAACTAACGTGAATGGATAATGTAAATTCGGCACGGATTAAAAGCAGCTGAGGGGGACCGGAAAGGTCCCAGAGAATTTGAATTAAAACCTTTCAGCTCACAGGAAAATTGAGGCCCTGCGACAGGCAACGACTGGCTCTAGGTCACAAGTGAGCTGGGGCATCATATTCCGCGGGGAAGAAATCGAGGCCAGGCACTAGAGGAGATGAGCAGGAGAAATAGACCGACGTCTACTTCTGCTTTTGCCCTAAACTCATTTAGCCGATCCCGGGCCCGCCGCTGCCCTTCCGTGAACCTCAGCTTCCCGGGCCGTGTCAGCAGCACAACTAGCCATCCTCACTCCCGGCCGGTCGTAGGAGAGGCCAGAGCCCGAGGCTCCGAAAGCCCCCCCCTCGCCGCAAAGCCCCCGCCCACTCTTTGCTCATTATGATAATGACCGCGGGGTGGACCAACACGAAGAATGCAGGGGCGGGATTCGAGCAGGCATTTACCCTTATAGGGCTGCTAATCGCGAAAGGAGCGGGGCCTGAATGGGGCCAATTAACTGGGAGGAATGGTGGGTGACAGAAACGGACACCAATGAGGGACGGATCTCGGGCGACTGGGTGGGGCTTAGCCTCGAGGAAGCGGCCAATGAACTGGAGCTCTTTAATGTGGAAAGGAGTCGGAACGTGGAGCCCCTGAGAAGCCGGGTCAGGACCGCGGGGGTCCTCCGGGAGAGGGAGACGAGAAGGGGCAAGGAGACAGAGGCCGCAGCCTGGCTTCCGTACTTACCGCGCCAGCAGGCGGCAGCCGGCGGCGACCCGGAAGCACTTCTCTCTGCCCGAGCGGAAGAACCCACCAGAGCCCGGGAACCACCAACGCATGCGCCTTTGCTCTCCTTTTGTTTCCCGCTCCCGCCCACCCCACCGGATGTGACGTTACACACCTCAGTCACGTAGTTGAGGTTGGAAATTTGCATACTCCGTTGGCCCCTCCTTGAGCCTCCGCCCTTCGGCTCCCCCTGTCTGCCCGCCCCCCCGCCAACGGCCCCATCGAACCCCGCCCATTCGTCCCTAGCCAGGATCTGCTTGCCAAGCCCTGCTGGAAAATAGCTGGCAGCAGCTACCTGCTTTAGCACTGGAACTCTTTGTCCTGCCGCGCGTCCCAAGAAAATTCGTTTGCTTCTACCCCCAAATCGCGGGGCGATATTATGCCCCTTCTGTCTGTCTTTCCTCACCCTCAGCTTCTTGGTTGGTGCATGTATGTATGACTTCAGCAGAAATAGTTGAGTCCCTACTGTATTCCAGGCTCTGCTAGAAGCTGGGGATGAATCTAGATCACGGTCCCTGCCCCCGTAGACCTCACAGTCCAGGGGAGAAGCCAGGCTCCACAGACCCACAGTGGACTCAGCGGTTTCTTACGACTGCCTGTCCAGCTCTGCATCTGAGTTCATGTACGGGTTTCAGTGACCAGTCAGCCTCAGGACACCACTTTTGGGGAATTCAGTTGCCCTTTCCGGGACTGGTCTAAATACCTTTAGTGGTCAGCCTCGTCATCTCTCCCAGTCCTTTGTTGATGAGTCTGTTCTGGTAACCGCTGAGTCAGCCTCCCCTTCAGAGATCATGCCTTCTGTCAAACGGCAGTTCTTCGAACCCAACCCCCCCATTAAGCTCCATCACCCACCAGCCTCTTCTAGAGCTAGCAATCATCCCTGATTCCGCTCCTGACCACTCCAGATGCGTGAGCTTTAACAAGTCCTTTTTCCACCCCGGTCTGGATTCAGTTTCCTCTTCAACCATAAACTTCAGAAACTGCGCATCCTTCCTCCTATCCTGGACTGATGTGAGGATTTGGTGAGACTACATGTTTAAGTGGTAGTGTACTGTGTATGTTAACGTGATTGTGTTTCCAAGCAGTTCTGGTAGTCATGAAGCTTTTCATTAAAGGATAAAATTTGGGGCAGCCCCGGGTGGCTCAGCGGTTTGGCGCCGCCTTCAGCCCAGGACCTGGTCCTGGAGACCTAGGATCGAGTCCCAGGATCGAGTCCCACGTCGGGCTCCCTGCATGGAGCCTGCTTCTCCCTCTGCCTGTGTCTCTGCCTCTCTTTCTGTGTCTCTCATGAATAAATAAACAAAATCTTTCTTAAAAGTGAAGAGTAAAATTTGCCTCTTGGAAATGTCCACCTTTTTCATTCATTCATTCTACAAGTACGTACTTAGTGCCTTACTATATGCCTGTCACTAGTCTAAGTAGTGGGTATACAATAGGGAACAAAACAGATGCCCCCCAACAATCTCCATGCAGCTTCCATTCTAATAGGAGAGATAAACAACAAAGAAGATAAACAAAATACAGTTTTAAGATTGGGATTGCAGGATTGCAGTAAATAACCTAGGAGAGGGGCACCTGGGTGGCTCAGTGGTTGAGCATCTGCTCCCAGGAGGGTCCTGGGATCAAGTCTCACATCAGGCTCCCACATCAGGCTCCCTGGGATCAAGTCTCACATCAGGCTCCCTGCAGGGGGCCTGCTTCTCCTTCTGCTTATGTCTCAGGCTCTCTCTGTGTGTCTTTTATGAATAAATTAGTAAAATCCTTAAAAAAAAAAACTAGAAAAAAAAACATAAATCAGAGAAGCAGGGAGGGGAGGGGTTTTATTTTAGATAGGGGGGCCAAGGAAAACCTTACTAGGCAGGTGACTTTTGAGCAAAGGTCTAAAGAAAAAGCCGGGGGTGCAGGGGTGGCGAGCACTGTTCTGATATTTAGGAAAGAGCATTTCAGAGAGAGAACAAGTGCAAAGCGTCTAGAATGGCTGAAGCATAGTGTACTACGGTGAGAGCTGCAGATGAGGACAGAGAAGTAGCAGGAGCCAGATAGTACAGTCTTGCGAGTCACAATAATGACTTTAGCTTCTACTCCATGTTGAGAATCCTGTGAAGGGTTTTGAGCAGAGGATCCACACAATCTGATTTACATTTTAACAGAGTTAACTCTGGCTGTTCTATGAAGAATAGATTCAGGAGGGAGAGTGGCAGAAGCAGGGAGACCAACTGGAAGCCTATTACAATAATCCAGAGGTGGGGGATAAAAAGTGGTTGAATGTTGAATATATTTAGAGGGTAGGGACAAGAGAGCTTGCTGACAGATTGGATGCAGAATATCAGAGGAAGAAAGGAGCCAAGATTTTTGAACTGAACAACTGGGAGACCAGCGTTACCATTTCTTGAGATGGGAAAGACAAGGGAGATGTTGTTTTATGTAGGGAACTATCTGGAGCTCATTTTTGGGTGTGTGCAGAGTTTAAAATGCTCACTAGAGTACAGATGGTGAGAGGGCAGGAGGAACAGGGGGCAAGAAGTCTGAGGTCAGGGGAGAGATCTAGACTGCAGATATCAATTTGGGAGTTATCAGCACATAGATGGCATTTAAAGCCATGAGATGATATGAGATCATCAAAGGAATGAGTGTAGATGGAAAATAGTTTCCTTCAACATTCA
This sequence comes from Canis lupus baileyi, assembly GCF_048164855.1. Classification (NCBI taxonomy): domain Eukaryota; kingdom Metazoa; phylum Chordata; class Mammalia; order Carnivora; family Canidae; genus Canis; species Canis lupus. Next base: position 25,753,745 of record NC_132860.1, read on the forward strand.
TCATTTAAGGAAACTAGGAGAAGCATCAGATCAGACTGAGGGGGTCCAAAAATATAAGTAGAAACGCAGGCAAGCTGGGTGGTATCCTGTAAGCCGAGTACAGAAGAGGTATGAGGAAGGAGGTGATGCTCCCCTACAGCCTTGTTCTGTACAAATTGATTCTATTGTATCCCTAGCAGACCAGAAATTCTTGAGGGCACAGACTTGAGTGGTTTCTATGTCCCCAGGACTCAGACTGATGTCTCCCTTCTCCTGGATCCCTTACCTGTTCTTCCTGTGGCCTATGTCCCCATGAGTCCTCCTGCTTCTTTTCCTTATAGACTCCCTACCTCCAGCACCCTTTGCCTCCCATGCTTCCTGACAGCTCTGGCCTAATGGAAATCCTCCTGTAACCTAGAGTTTCTTACCAAGGTCCAGCCAGGTTCAACATGCCACAGTGACTGGTTAGCTTGGGGGAGGGAAAAAAGAAATGGGAGAAGTGGAAATATTGTGTGATTTCCTATTTTGGGCTTGGGCAATTCAGTCAATGATGGTGACATTTGTCTTACATTCCTTATCCATCATTTAACCTTGCTGAATGTTTAAGTTGCTTTCATTTCAAGGATAATAAAACTAAGACTGAGAGATTAAGAAATTTGCTTCATATTCCTTCATTTGTTCCACTGTTTGGTCAACATTTATTGAGTGCCAAGCAAATGCCAGACACATGCTAGGTCCTAGGGACAGAAGCAGACATAATCCCTGTCCTAGAGAAAAATACAGTCCAGTGAGGACTAAAACAATTATACACAATTATAGGAGAGGGTAGTAAATGTTAAAAATCAATGTATGTAAAAAAAGAAAAAATAAATAAGTGTATGTTGGGACGCCTGGGTGACTCAGCGGTTTAGTGCCTGCCTTCGGCCTAGGGCATGATCCTGGAGTCCCAGGACTGAGTCCCACATCGGTCTCCCTGTGTGGAGCCTGCTTCTCCCTCTGCCTATGTCTCTCCTTCCCTCTCTCTGTGTCTCTCATGAGTAAATAAATTAAAAATCTTAAAAAAAAAAAAATCAATGTATGTGGAGACCATATGAGAGCACAGAGGAAGGAGAGATGAATGGGTTCTGGAGAAAAGTTTAGACTTTTGTTCCAGGGAAGCATTAGAGAGGGCCTTGAGGGATGAGTAGGAGTTTACTGGTAGACAAGAGGGAGAAGGCAATGTATAAAGAGGCATGATTACCTTCAAGGACATGGAGTTGAAAGGTGATGATGTGTTTGAAGAACACTGAAAGAACTAGGAATTTTGGGCAGAACTGGGGATAGAGAAAGAAAGATGAGAAAGAATGTTAGGGAGACTCAGATGGGATGGGCTTTGGTAGCTCTGAGATGATGTGGACAGGATGGTAGTCAGGATCCAGAAAGAGTGAGAGCTGAGCGATGTGAATGCAATACCTCCTTGCTACCTGTTCCTGAAATGCACTGAGTACATTCCTGCTCCACAGCCTTTGGGCTTACGATTCCCCCAGCCTGGAACATATCCTTCTGGCAGTGTAAACTGACAGTTGGTTTCTTTTCTCTTATGTAAAGTAAGTGCCTGACTTAAGCTTTAATTACTGAAGCATCCAATGCACAGCTATCTCTAATAAACCAAGAGCCAGGTCACTTCCCCTCCACCAAGGCACTTTTGTTTTTGGGATCTTTGCTGATTTTGATAACTGTACCATTTGGGCCACTTATTTGTTCCCTATCCTCACTTTAAATTATCCCTCTTTTTTTTAGTTTTTTAAGATTTTGTTTATGTATTTATGTATTTATTTATTTATTTGAGTGAGGAGGAAGAGGGAAGTGGGAAGGTAGAGGCCCCTAGGGCCCCCGATATTCATACCAGGACCCTTCCTGTCCTCACTTCGATATTTACTGCCTCGCTCCATGCTCATCCTTCCATCACAGTCATCACTGCTAAGGCTTACAGTGAATGGAAAACCAAGATGAAACCCATCTCCTGCTATATACAAAATCAGCATGGTCCATTGGGTTTATCATTTTCATGACCATAATGACCCAAATGATCCCTCTTCATTTCCATTCCTGAAGAGGTCGCATTTGACCCTGAGTCCAGAGAATTATTTTTACCAGGTGCTCCCCTAATTGGAGGTCAATGCTACTATATTTTATAGGGACGATCAAACCATCCAAAAGGCACTAAAACTCCAAGGAGAAAACTTACATTCTTTCTCTGTCCCTTGAAGATGTAAACACCCAAGGAAGTAATTTAAGATTATTTGTCATGCATAAATACAAATCTCTTTTTTTTTTTTTAAGATTTTATTTATCTATCCATGAGAGACACAGAGAAAGAGGCAGAGACACAGGCAGAGGGAGAAGCAGGCTCCCTGCAGGGAGTCCGATGTGGGATTCAATCCCGGGACTCCAGGATCATGCCCTGAGCCAAAGGCAGCTGCTCAACCGGTGAGCCACCCATGCGCCCACACAAATACAAATCTTAAGAAGTCTTCACAAACATTAGTAAAAAGCTTTAGCCATTGGAGCAGGCAACCTTAACTTGTTCCATCTGTCAATTTGGACTCAACTGTTATTTATAAACTAGTGAGTTTTATATTAATGTACCTGATTCGTGGTGAAAATTTTGAAACAGAAGCTATAGGGTCTCTGTTATCTCTGCATGTTTATAAATGTCGATGGATGTATGATATGTATGTACATGTGGTTTTCTCTCTCTCTCTACCACCAGATGGTATTGCCAAAATTAGTTGGTAAAAGAGCTCTATTTAATTGGCTTAAAAATGAGCACTTTTGAATTAAATATTCCTAAAACTCAGATATACAGAAACTAACCCAAATGTTTTTCAAGTTCTTATGATCTGGGATAAACTTTGGTAAATAAAAGCTAGTTTAGGGACGCCTGGGCTCAGTGGTTGAGCAAATTCATGTTATCTCTAATACACATTTTGTCAGGAAGAAAAGTCTCTTGGGATGATGACTGACTTTGTCTAGTGTCTAATAAAGTTTTTGAGTAATCTAAACATAGTTGTTGGGAGCAAGTAATGTAGATAGAGGTAAGTGGGATAAGAGATTTTAGAGGCACCTGGGTGGCTCAGTTGTTGAGCATCTGCCTTTGGCTCAGATGGTGGGTCCTGGGATTAAGTCCTGCATCAGGCTTACCATAGGGAGCCTGCTTCTCCCTCTGCCTATGTCTCTGCCTCTCTCTGTGTCTCTCATGAATAAATAAACAAAATATTTTAAAAGAGAAAGAGAGAGATTTTAGGTGAACTGAGATCACTAGCCTGTTTTCATGGATAGACCTTTCAAGTTGAGGACAATGGCTATGGACTGGATTTCAGACTATTGTCTGTATAATCACTACATTTGCAACTATAATCCTATTTAGATGTGCGTATTCTGGGTTACAAAGTGCCCTACCCCTGACTTTTAACAGATTGGCTACCCTGCCAGTTAATCTCCTTACCATTGGGTCTGATACCTCAGAATCACAGGGTAGATTATAGTGTAAACCTTGAGATCCAGTTGTTCTTTCTTGCAACCCAAATGCCTGACTTAAGTTTGATTACTGACACATCTGCTTCAAGGACAGCCACTTCCTTTTTTTTTTTTTTTTTAAAGATATTTTATTTATTTATTCATGAGAGACACAGAGAGAAAAAGGCAGAGGGAGAAGCAGGCTCCATGCAGGGAGCCCAATGTGGGACTCGACCCTGGGTCTCCAGGATCACGCCCGGGGCCAAAGGCGGGGCCAAAGGCGGTGCTAAACCTCTGAGCCACCCAGGGATCCCCAAGGACAACCACTTCCAATAAACACTTTGCCAACACCATGGGCTAGATAAAGAGCCAGGCTACTTCCACCTCCAACTGAGGCTCTTTTGTTTTAAATATCTTGGCTGATTTCCATTGGACCATTAGGGTCACTTGTTTTGTCTCTTTTTGCACTTTGATTCCCACTCTTATTTTGTTGTTGTTTTTTACCTTAAATTGGCTCTGCACCCAACATGGGGCTTGAACTCCACCAGCCTACAAACCTGAGATTAAGAGTCACATGCTCTGCTAACTGAGCCAACCAGGCACCCCCCTGCTCTTATGTTTAAAATTCACCAATACAGAGGGAGCCTGTACTCACACTCTCTCTCTCTCTCTCAAAAAAATAAAACCTAAACCAACAAATAAATAGAAGGGGTGCCTGGGTGGCCCAGTCAGTTAAGCATCTACCTTCAGCTCTGGTCATGATTTCAGGATCTTGGAATGGAGCCCCCACATCAGGCTCCCTAATCAGTAGAGAGCCTGCTTCTCCCTCTCCCTCTGCCTCTGTCCCTGCTCATGCCCTCTCTCTCTCTCAAATAAATAAAGTCTTAAAATAAATGAATAAGTAAATACAAGAGTGAGCCCGTGAAACCCTAGGCGCCCACCCTTGACCCCAATAAAAGCAGAACCCCAGGCCCATGTGCGGTCTATGCCGGTGGAGACCTTGCTGTGTAATTTCCAGGTTCTGTAAGTAATAAATCTTTATTTTTTTCAAAGCTTCCTGAACGTTATTGCTGAAAGGCATCTTACATTCATAATATGAACCACAAGGGCCAGGCCAGTCCAACCACAACATTGCTTATTGATAGGCTGAGACCTGTAAGTATAAAACACCCCTCCATATCCATGGGGATCCTTTCCTTACTTCACTGTGGCCTCTGCCCAAATATCACCTTGTAGATCTTTCCTATACAAAATAGCCCCTCTTCTGGGTGGCTGGGTGGCTCAGTCAGCTAAGCATCTGACTTCGATTCAGGTCATGATCCCGGGAGTCCTGGGATCAAGCACCACATCGGGCTCCCTGCTCAGAGTGGAGTCTGCTTCTTCCTCTGCCTCTGCCCCTCCCCCTGCTCATGCTCTCTTTCTCTCAAATAAATAAATAAAATCTTAAAAAATAAAAATAAAAATAATAAATAAAATAAAAATAAATAAATAAATAAATAAATAAATAAAATCTTAAAAAAAAAGTCCCTCCTCTATCTTTCTATTCCCTTACCCTACTTTATTTCTCCAGAGGAGATCCTTCCAGGGGATCATGATCTGAACTAAAGGCAGACACTTAACTGAATGAGCCCCCAGGTGCCCCTCTCCATTTATTTTCTCTTATTTCCCCTCCCTCCCTGGAATGTCAGCCTCCATGAGAGCAGGGACTTCGTCTGGTTCACTGCTGTAGCCCAAGCACCTACAACAGCTTAGCACATAGTAGGCACGCAGTGGATCTCAAACTGATTAATTGACAGCATCCCCACTTCCATCCTGCTGGTCCAAGGAGCCATCATTCCAGGCCTGGACTCCTGAGGCCTACCTGATCCACCTGCCCTGTCCACATGCAATCCATCTGCACACACCAGCTGGATCTTTCAAAATCGCCCAATGAATCATGTCACTTCCAGATTAAAACTCGTCAATGATCAAATAACTTGATCATCCCCTGCAGTGATGAGGAATTCTGTGAAATACTTTGTTAATTCTGTAGATGTAACTGTTACATGGCTGTATTAAGGTGATAAGCCAAATTGTTTCTCAGAGCCTGAAAAAAAGATGACACTGACTCTCACGGTGTTAGCAGTTAGCTATCGCTGCACCATCCCCTGGCTTTGTGGTTTACTGTTCCAGGCAGGATTGGATGTTAAAATAAGTGAAGGACAGGGTGATGAGGATGTGTGCATAGTGTCCAAGCATCTTCCCACAAAATGCTGATTACTCACGAAGGGAAAACTAATACCTATATGGAGAGAAACCACCTTAACCAAATGATTGCTAGCAGTAAGACATTGTGCACATCATATATCCCTTGATATGATACACTCTGAAAGGGCCATAACTTCCCTGATTTTCTGGCCAAAATGTACTTTGGTTATGTAAGATGTCAACATTTGGGGAACATGGATGAAAAGTATATGGGAACTCTCTTCACTACTCTTGCAACTTTTCTATAACTCAAAGATTATGCCAAAATTCAAAGTTAAAAAAATCAAATAGACACAGTGGTTTAATAGCTATCTTGTTATATTTCATGATTTTATGAGTCTGGAGTTTGGGCAAGACTCAGCTGGATACTCTTTTTGCTCCATGTGGCAATGACTAGGGTTACTTGGTAGTGTTGAGCTTATGTCTGGGATGCTCCTGAACATCCAAGATGGTTTTACTCACGTGGTTGGCCCTTGGGCAGGGTTTGCTGGAAGGCTGGCCTCAGCTAGGCCCCCTCTTCTCCATGTATCCCATGGGCTTCTTGACATGGCAGTCAGTCCTCTCACATGGTGGCTCAGGGGCCTAAGAGCCAATATTCTAAGAAACAGGAAGTAGAAGCTGCTAGTCCTTGTCTTGGTCAGTTTGGGCTGCTATAACAGAATACCATAGAGACAGGGGGTTTAAATAACAAAAGTTTATTCCTCACAGTTCTGAAGCCTGAAAGTCCAAGATCAGGGTATGGGCATGGTAAGTTCTGGTGACACCCTCCCCGCTCCCCACACCCCCCACTCCCTTGCAAGTTGCAGACTGCCCATTCCTTGTATCTTGATATGGTGGAGAGCAGAGAGGGGAAGCAAGCTCTCTCGTGACATTTTAAAAAAATTTTTTTAAAGATTTAATTTATTCATGAGAGACACAGAAAGAAAGGTACAGGCATAGGCAGAAGGAGAAACATCTCATGATCTTTATAAGAGCACTAATTCCAACTCTAATCATTTCTCAAAGGCCCCACCTTCTAATACCATCATACAGTAGGGGGCAGGTAAGAGTTCAACATACAGATGTTGGAAAGACACATTCAGTCCATAATCATCCCTTAAGGTCTGGAGCTAGAAATTGTCAAAGGATCAGTTTTACCAAACTCTATTGGTCGGAGCAGTCACAGAACCTGTTGAGCACAAACAGGCTCTGTGACCGCTCACCTCAAGGGGAGGTGACATAGACTTCACTTCACAACAGTCAAAGACTGTTCCCTTCTCTAACCCCCACATAGGAAAGGGCTTTTTCCCCTCAACTGCACAGAATGAGATTAATTATAAGCCTTGGGTCTGGGCATGCTCTCAGCATTGCTCCAGGCATGACTGCCTTTATAGATTTATTTGTGTCTTTCCTTAGCTTTTTTCAAAAAAGCAATGGAAACCTTGTGTTTTTCTTTTTTACATCATTTATGATTTGTATACCTGCTTAATCACATGGCTAGGAAGAACTTCTAATGAAAAATCTAAGCTTATCTCTGGTTGAAATGGTGTCACATGATACTCTTATTTCTAAAATATTATATTTCCTTTATTTGCATTCATTGGCAAAACTTAGCAGACGTGGAAAAAGAATTTTACAGACTAAGAGATTTCTGGGGAGAGAAGCTCTGAAGGCTATTCTCAAAAGTCAACGTAGCATGTGGTTTCCCAGCTAAATTTCTTAGAGGTAAGGCAAGAAAATGAGACCATGTATCTGGAGATAGCATTACAGTGAAAAAATCATGGGCTTTGCAGTTAAATCAGCTTGGGTTAAATCCTGACTCCTCTGCTTTTTAGCTATTTGGGAATTCACCTAACTCCCAAGGCCTCAGTTTCCTCATGAGTATGTTGGAAATAATAATGTCATTAGTGCAGTGAGTCGTGAGAGTTATAAGACACAACAAAGTAAAGCATCCATTATTCTACTTGGTGTAGAGAGGTTCTCAGTATGTGAGGACTAGTGTGATTATGTAATAAGTGTTTAGTAGGCTACAAAAGACTTTCATTTACACTTCCAAACTACTCCTAAAGAAGGAAAACAGATACATATCCCAATGTAGGGAACGAAGGTATTAAGACCAGCAACACGATGAAGATCACAGGCTGGTTCAACAGGAGGAGGGCAGAGCACTGCTGACTGGGGTCTGGTTCTCAGTGGTGATGGATTTCCAGCAGGCAGAGGGGGCTAGGTGAGCACCTCATAACCACACCCTGACCTTGTCACCTTATGTGTACCTGCGGCAGGACTGTGCTGAGAACAGACTGAAACCACAGACCGTGCCCCGGGAGAGGCATTCTACTAGTCAAATAAGTGATGACAGGATTTGGAGGTTTTCCCAAAATCATAATGGGAAGACATCAATATACATTATTAAAAAAACAGGAACAATACCATCTGTCTGCCTAGGCTAACAGCAACTTTACTGTCTGCAATAATGTTTGAGAAACAGACTAAGGATCAAGCAATTTAACTTGAAAAAAATGAACTTTTCTTCCTTCACTTTTTTTTTAAGATTTTATTTTTAAGTAATCTCTCTACACTCAACGTGGGGCTCAAATTTAAACCCCTAAGATAAAAATAAAATAAAATAAAAATTAAAAAAAAAAAACCCTAAGATCAAGAGTTGCACACTCCTCGGACAGAGCCAGCCAGGTACCCACTTTCTTAACTTGTTTATAATGGTTAATGAAGGGTTCTTACTATAGAGAGCATTTTCATCTATTTCAGACTATACAAAGCATAAAGAAGTAACTTGAAAGTTACACTATCAGATGTGCTATCAAATATGTATATGTGGATGACTTGGCTTTATGAGGTTTTTGTATAATGAAACTATCCCCAAAAAGGCAAAGTGTAGAACAGTATGCTATCATTTGCATATACAAATGGAACATACAGTTGACCTTGAACAATGCAGGTTAGAGGTTAGTTACTTCTGACTCCCCAAAACCCTAACTTCTAATAGTCAACTGTTGACTGGAAGCCTTATCAGTAACATAAACAGTAGATCAACACATATTTTGTACATTATGTGTATTATACACTATATTTTTTTGGAAACTTTTTTTTAAAGATTTATTTATTTATTTACTTATTTATTTATTTATGATAGAGAGAGAGAGAGAGAGAGAGGCAGAGACACAGGAGGAGGGAGAAGCAGGCTCCATGCCGGGAGCCCGACGTGGGACTCGATCCTAGAACCCCAGGATCGCGCCCTGGGCCAAAGGCAGGCGCCAAACCGCCGAGCCACCTAGGGACCCCCCTGGAAACCTTTATTTATTTATGTTAGAAAGAGAGAGTGAGCAGGGAAGGGCACAGAAAGAGGGAGAGATGCAGACTCCCTGCTGAGCACAGAACCCAGCAATGCTGATGTGAGGATCCATCCCAACACCCTGAGATTACGACCTGAGCCAAAACTGAGAGTTGGATGCTCAACTGACTGAGCCACCCAGGTGTCCCTATATACTGTATTCTTTCTTTTTTAGGGTGATTTTTTTTTTTTTAAGATTTTCTTTATTTCAGACAGAGACAGAGAGAGCACACAATCAGGGGGAGCTGCAGGGGGAGAGGGAGAAGCAGACTCCTCGCTGAGCGGGGAGCCAAACCTGAGCCCAAGCAGACACCGAACAGACCAAGCCACTCAAGTGCCCCCTGTATTCTTACAATAAAGTAAGCTAGAGAAAAGAAAATACATTTACAGTATTGTACTATATTTTTCCAAAAATATTTTTCCACGTGTAAGTGGACCCGTGCAGTTCAAACCCATGTTGTCCAAGGGTTAACTGTATCAGATGTGTATACACATATATGTGTATGTGGCACAAATGCACAGAATTTCTCTGGCAGTACACCCAAGGACCTAGGACTACCAGCGGCCTGGTGTTCATATTTCTGCAAACAGTTCTACAGTATCAATAACTAATATGTAGCATTATTTTATGAACAGCCTTGTTATTGAAATTTACGTAATGATATCAAATCAGGTGCATCATTCTGTATCTCATTTTCCCATTCAACATTTTGTATATTTATACTCACACATATATACAAACATATGTTGTATTTAAATAAGGTATACAGTCACATGGTTCAAATCAAAACGGCATAGAAAGGTTTATAGAAGAAAGTGTTGGGCCATCTGGCTGACTCAGTCAGAAGAGCATGAAACTCTTGATCTGAGGGTCATGAGCTCAAGCCCCAAGTTGGGTATAAAGATTACTAAAAAAAAATTAAAAATTAAAATTAAAAAACAGAAGTCTCATCTCTATCCCATATCCTCCCACCAAGCAACTACTTGAAAAAGTTTTTGTACCTTTCTGGAATTTTTTTTTTTAAGATTTTATTTATTTATTCATGAGAGACACAGAGAGAGAGAGGCAGAGACACAGGCAGAAGGAGAAGCAGGTTCCACGCAGGGAGCCTGACGTGGGACTCAATCCCAATCCCGGGTCTCCAGGACCATGCCCCAGGCCCAAGGCAGGCGCCAAACCGCTGAGCCACCCAGGGATCCCCTGGAATTTTCTTTTAAATTTTTATTTATTTATTTTTGAGAGAGAGACAGAGACAGAGACAGAGAGAAAGAGAGTGATCACTTGAGCACAGCATGAAGGGAGGGGTAGGGTAAAGTGCAGACGGTGAGAGAGGACCTTAAGCTGACTCCCTGCTGAGTGCGGTGCCTGACAAAGGGCTCAACTCACAACCCCAAGATCATGACCTGAGCCAAACCCAAGAGTCAGATGCTTAACTGACTAAGCCACCCAGGTACCCCTCAGAATTTTCTTATGCAAAGACATACATTCTCCCTCCTTGTTTACACAAAAGAGTGCATTCTATTGACACATTTCTGCACCTTTCCTCTTTCCCTTAATAATATACTTGGAGGTTTTTCAACATTTGTATACCAAGAGCTTTCTCATTCTTTTATACCAGGTTAAATCCCATTGGATGAACCATGATTTATTTAACTGGTCTCTGACTGAAAGGCAGTTGGGTTGTTTGCTAGAAAAATCCTGCCTGTCTCACCTGACAGAAAGGCTCAACAGGCAGTCAAGGTAGGTTTCTAAAAAGAGTGAGGAGGAGGAAGGAGATACTGTACTTCCAGGTGGGCTGAGGGCAGGCCTTGAGGGAAAGTGGGGAGGGAGGTGGGAGCAAAGGTGAAGTCTTCCCCAGTTCTCTTGGGGTCTGGGTTTTCTGCTGAATTTTCCTCTAGTGCTCCTACCACTCAATGCTCTGGCTCAGGTCCCTCGCCCAAGTACCTTACTGTTGGCCTTCCCATAGCTCTAAGCCTGACTCGGCCAGGGTAACTTCCCGAGACCCCTTTGTATAGGGGGAAGGATTGTTGAGGTGTGAGAAACTGGGGTCTGGCTCTCTGGACCTACACCCTCATTGGCTCTCCACATTGCACCCCCAACACCAACTCCCATGGCACCTGGTCCAGGACCATGAGCAGTGACTGAAGGGCTCAGTGGCCTTCAGCTGGCCCCAGGTCAGCATCCATGTCTGCCCCCTGGCAGTCTCTGGGGCCTGAACCTAGGCTGCCTTGGATGGGTGGGGGATGAGCTGAGGCTGGCAGGTACTCCTTCTCTCACTTTCCACCCTCATCAGTAGACCACATCCTGTGGTTCCTGTTGTGCAGATCTGAGAGGACTTGCTAAACTGGTAGGGCCCTCAAACTGTGGATGAAATACCGCCTGTGAAATCCAGGAGGACAGGTGCAGGTGGCTCCCCAGTGACCAATGTCACAGAGCAAGCTAGTGTTGGAGTGCCCTTGGGAAGGGGTGAGAGGGTCTTGCCTCTGGCGCAGACCTCTACACTTGCCCTGTTGCTTAGCTCAGGTGCCCTCAGGGATACGCTGGGTGAGGAGGACAGAAGATCTGGGCTTGGCAAGGAGACAAGAAACCCAGTGGAGAGTCTTGTAACTGCTGCCTCTCTCAGGCTGTGTCCACCTCGGACTGCAGCTTTCTGGTAGGAAATGGATGGACATGGCCTGGCCAGTGATACAATGCTTCTGGCTTGGGTGGCTGCTTTGTGGGGTGCCCAGTCCAGGATTCCAGGGCCCAGGATGGACCTACTCAACATCTGCATGGACACCAAGCACCATAAGACAAAGCCATGCCCTGAGGACTAGCTACATGACCAGGTGAGGATGGAGTCGGGTCAAGAGTTGGGAAGAGAGCTGGCCCTAAAAATGGAAGAAGTCAGGGAATGGGAAGATCAGCTGTGGGAAGCAATAAAGTCAGGAGGGTGACTGAGGTGATCCTTATGAGGCCACCAAATATACTATTGTGGGGGGACCATTTCTCTGGCACCCACTGTGTTCTAAGAGCTCTCCTCATACCTTGTCCATGAATATTCCACCTACTTGGTAGGTGGATGGTGGACTCTACTCAAACAGATGAGGAAATAGGAGATGAGGCCCACAGAGGGCATAGGTATAGTGTACATATGTGTGCATATAGACATACTCACATACCTTGGTAATCGAGAGGCTCGTCCTTAGCACGGGCTAGGACAGGATCAGGCAGTGCCTTTTCCAGCCTTAAATATGCCCGGCCCATGGAGCTCAAAGACAATGTACAGGGGAGACAGGCCCCTCAAGATCATGATGCAGCAAACACAGAGGAACAGTCCAGGTCCTCCGCCCCCATCATGTCCTGAAGAGACAGTGACAAATCAGATAACTCTGGGAAGACTTCCCAGGAAAGGTGCCATCAGCCTTGGCCTTGGAAGATGAGTAAGAGTTTTCCAGGAAGACGAAGCAGGAAAGGGCAGCCTAGCAGAGAACAGTTTGTACACAGAGGGTGAAAGCACAAGCAGTGGCCAGCGGAGTGTGACTGGAGCCAAGGATGCTGCTGCCCACAGAGAGGGGCCCTATTTCATAGGAAAAGCCCCTGAAGCAGCTCAAAACCTAGGCTTCCAGTTGAACTCCAGGCTTCTGACAGATGCCCGTCCTTCATTCCCTCTCATATGCTCCTCGGCTCCCCATGAGGTCTCATGTTGCTAGAAGGTTGGGGGGGGTGGCTGGAGGTGTCCCCAGGGAAAGCTGCCATGGACTGATCCAGGGACTGGAAGTGAAAAGCGGGAAGCCCAGAGCCCCATGACTTCTGAGTCATTTCTGACGTCTCATTTGTGGTGTGGTGGTGTGTGTGTGTGTGTGTGTGTGTGTGTGCATGTGCGCGCACGTGCACACATGCTAAAATACACATAATATAAAATTTGCCATTTTAAGCATTTCCAAGTTCCCGGTTTGGCGCCATGAAGTCCATTCACATTGTTTTGCAAACATCACCAGGATCTATCACCAGAACTGCTTCTCTTCAAAAACTGAAAGTCTGCATCCACTTCTTCATTTTCAGAACTTTTTAAGATCTAGAGGGTACTTTTCACAACCCTCTGGAGCACTTCTTCTTGGCCAAGAAATGGTACACAGACTTTTGAGGGAGCCAGATGACTAGAATTCTGAGGGACAGGGGCTATAATGGGAATGCTTATCTATATAGGAGCCCCTACTCTAGGCCAGCAAGTGCCTTTCATTATAATAATTCACCCTTTTGGAGGCAGAAACCACTGATTGGTTGGCAGGTCCAGGATTAGGTACATGAGGTCTTGCAGAGCCACCAGGAGTTGGGGAATCTGAGGAAGAGCATGCATGAAGTCAGGGGGGCCTGGAAGCATGTTCTATGCCAGCTGGGCTGGAGATGAGTTAGGTTGTTGGAGATAGGTGGGTTTGGTTCACCCTCCTGGATTTTCCTTGTTTCTCCTTTATTGCCCAGAGTTGTCACGTCTCCCCGGTAGCTTGGTTCTGGGTGCTAGAATTCATCTCTGAGATTTTAAGCAATTGGCTGAAAAATCACTCAGCTCTGGAGTCCCACCTTGGAACTATTTCTACAGAGAAACCATCACCATTTCCACTGTCTTGTCTGCCTTGAATTGACCTCTCTTGGGACGGCCTCCAGCATTGTGTCAGATCCACCTTGGGGTTCACGTGCAAAACATTGCCCCCTCTGTTCCCTACTTTCTGGACCTATCTGGAGTCCCCAACCTGGGAGTCCAGACCCTAGGAGACTCAGATCAGCCCCCTCCATCTCTGTCCTCACCATAGCTTGGGGCCAGGCTCTCCTCCTCCCTGCCCTGAGTTCAAAACTGGATCCCACCATTTACCAGGGGTACAGCTTACATAAACTTTGTAAAAATTAAATGAACGATGCTTTTGCTAGAATGTCAAGGGCATAAAGTGCAAAAGCCTTGGGAACTTTGCACTTGCCCTTTTCTGCACCTACAATGTTCTTTGTCTTCTTCCTCTGCTCCTGACTAAAGCCATAAGCCCCATAAAGGCAGAAATTTGAAAAAAAAAAAAAAAAAAGGGCAGAGATTTGATATGTTTTGTTCACTCACTGTTGTATTCTCAGCACCTAGCACAATGCGGGATTGATAATAAGTAGTCAGTTAATATTGGCTGGATGCAAAATGAGTAATATAAATAACCCGAAACACGTGGAGTAACTTGTAAGTCATTTAGAGCTGCGGAAATGATTGCTTCCCCAGAGAGTGGTTCCCAGGACTCCCACATTTTAAAAACTTTCTTTTAAAAACTCTGTTATAGGGGTGCCTGAGTGGCTCAGTCTATTAAGCATCTGCCTTCAGCTCAGGTCATGATCCTGGAGTCAGACCAAGCCCTGCATTGGCCTCCCTGCTCAGTGGAGAGCCTGCTTCTCCCTCTCCCTCTAACTCTTCCCCAACCCCTCATGCTCTCTCTCTTTCAAATAAATATGTAATTTTTTAAACAAAACTCTATTATAATTGCCTCTACCCCAAGGGCCAGGCATAGTGGCGCCCTCCCCAGCAAGTATTCCTCTGGACACCCTACCTGGGGCTGAGGAGCCAGAATTTGAAGGAGATGGCTGTGGGGAGCGGGGCAGTTAAGTCTGAGTCTCCCCCACGCAGTGCACTCCCTGGAGGAAGAAGGCCTGCTGCACCGTCAGCACCAGCCAGGAGCTGCACAAGGACACCTCCCGCCTGTATAACTTCACCTGGGACCACTGCGGCAAGATGGAGCCCGCCTGCAAGCGCCACTTCATCCAGGACAACTGTCTCTATGAGTGCTCCCCCAACCTGGGGCCCTGGATCCAGGAGGTACGGGACTGCCCCTCACCCCCACCCAGCAGGCTGCCATCCAGCTTGGGCAAGGCCATGGCTGCCCCCACCCCTGGCTGAAGGGAGCCCTCCCTCTTGGCCTCCCACGCAGGTGAACCAGAGCTGGCGCAAGGAGCGCATCCTGCACGTGCCCCTGTGCAGAGAGGACTGTGAGCAATGGTGGCAGGACTGCCGCACCTCCTACACCTGCAAGAGCAACTGGCACAGGGGCTGGAACTGGACCTCAGGTGAGGGCTTGGGGGTGGGGAGACGGAGGGGGGCTTTGAGGATCTGGGATTGGGTGAGGATTTCTGGGGGTGGCCAGAAATGAGCTTTGGGCCCGGGGTGGGGGGTGGGGTGAATGTGCCTGCCCTCTCTCCCCTGCAGGAGTGAACAAGTGTCCAGCTAGGACCACCTGCCGCACATATGAGGCCTACTTTCCCACGCCTGCAGCCCTGTGTGAGGGCATCTGGGATCACTCCTACAAGGCCACCAACTACAGCCGAGGGAGTGGTCAAACCAGATATAGTTTGACCCGGCCCAGGGTAACCCCAACGAGGAGGTGGTGAGGTTCTATGCAGGGGCCAGGAACGCTGGGGTTATGCCCCAAGGGATTGAGAGTCTCCTGCTCAGCCTGGCCCCCATGCTGTACCTCTGGCTCTTGGGCTGAGCCCCTCCCACTGCCAACGCCTGCACATCTTCCTTGTCTGCACCCAGGCCTGGTGACCTGGGTTCAGCCCAGCTCAGCACTCTCATATAAAGGGGGCCTCACAATGTCCTGGTCATTGGTTCTTGTTCCAAGATGGGTCATATGGGGTTCCTCTGACACCCTATTTTAATAGATCCATGTGTATCTTGTGTCTTGCAAATAATGTGGCCATGAGTGGCTTGGGGGACATGCCTCACTGCTTTATCATTCCTATTGAGAAGGCCAAAGAGGGACTGGGACTAGCTTGAAGTTCACCAGCAAGTAGGGGGAAGAATCTGACCCCTTAGTCTGAGGCTCTTACCTCTGTTTCAGGCTTACCCCTCATGCCAAGTTTGTCAGTCCCACACTACAAGGGGATGAGGGGATGGGTGCAGAAAAAGTGGGAAGAGACTGATAGAGGAGTTCTCAGGGCCTGGTGAGAAAGAAAGTTTCTTTCCCCTTCCTTCCCTTACTAGATGTGGATTAGGGTGGAGATATTGGTGTTGGTAGTGGGTGAGGAATCCCAATGATGACCAACTGCATTGCTTTCCTTTTTAAAAAGGACAGTTGCTGGGCAGAGGGAAAGTTTCAAGCAGACTCCACGCTAAGCATGGAGCCCGATATGGGGTTCAGTCTCAGAACCCTGAGATGATGACCTGAGCCGAAACCAGGAGTTAGGTGCTCAACAGACTGAGCCACCTAGGCGCCCCTGCAGTGAATACTCTTACACGTAGTAGGATGTCATACTTGAATTCCAGAAAAGGGATTGCTGGGTCAAGAAGTATATGGATTTATAATTTTGATAGTTACAACTTCACAGGGGTTGTATCAGTGTGGCTCCTCCACCAGCGATATATGAGTGCCTGTTTCCCCACAACCTTGTCAAACTTTTGATTTCCTACTAAGCTGATTTTTTGCTAAACTAATGAGTGGGAAAAGGCCAGCTTGGTGTAGATTTCATTTGCCATGTGTCTTATCATGAGAACACAGTTTTTGAGATCTTCCTTATAGATCTATTGAGATTTGGCTCATTCTTTTCAATTGTTGGGCAATATTCCAGTCTACGTAGTACATGTCACATTTAACTCAGCTTCCTACTGATGGATATTTGAGGGAGAGGTGTTTTTTTTTAAGCTTCTATTTATTTATTCATGAGAGACACACAAAGAGAAACAGAGACACAGGCAGAAGGAGAAGCAGGCTCCCCATGGGGAACCTGATGTGGGACTTGACCTGAGCCAAAGGCAGACACTCAACCACTGAGAGCCACCCAGGTTCCCCGGGAGGGGGTTCTTTTATAATCTTGACATTATTAAAAGGCACAGGCCAGTTATGTTGTAGAATATCCCTTATTTGGGGTTTATCGGTTTCTTTCTCATTAGATTGAGGTTATACACTTTGGCCACAAATACGCCCAAAGCAATACCATGTCCTTCTCAGTGTATCATAACAGAAGGCATAGGGTGGTGAGTTCACCCATTTGAACTAACCATCTGGTTAAGACTGGGTCCATCAGGTTTCTCCACTACTTTTTTCCTCTTTGTAATTTGTAAGTATAATAAAGGCAGATATTTGAGAACTGGAGCTATCCTATTCATATCAAACTGGCTCCCATGAGTTTCATTAACTGACGGACATTCTTTAAAAAGTAAAACACACACCAAAAATGTCTTATTATGTGACAGCCCCTCTCCTCCAACCCTTTAATGCTTTCTCATGGTATCTGTTGGAAAAAAACTTCAGTGGCATAGAAAGCCCTGCTCTCCACCCCTATAGACGACTTAGAGCTCATTTCCAATCGTTCCCCTTGCACACCGCAGAGGTGAGCTCCATTCACTTTTCACTTTGCACCTTTATTCCAGCAATTCTCTGTGTTCCTGGAATGTTCTTTTGTCCCCTGCAGGCTGGCTCCTTGTAGCCACTTAAATTTCAACCTACGACTACCCACTAACATGACTTCAGACCACCCAACCAAAAGAGGTCATCCAGGCACTTTCTTATCACATCGCTCTTGTCCCTTTGTACAAATATCTACTGTGTTTATCATATGCTATTTATTACCTAACAAAACATACACTCACGAGAAGTCTATAAGAGCCAGGGAGGTTAGAGTAGGCTTCCAGAAGAGTCGTTTGCAAAGCAGAAATTGGTAGGAGGAAGAGCATTCCAAGGAGAGGGCTCAGCAAGGACAAAGTCTTCCCGGGATGGAAGTAGAAGCAGAAATTTCTAGGTGGCTGAACTAGAAGTTAAGAGGGCAAGGGCAGGAACTGAGGCCAGAGGAGAAACAATGGATTTGCAATCCTTAGGCTGATGCCCTGAGGGCCTCTCACAGAGCTTTTCTTTCTTCCTGGAAGAAATCTGGCTTGGAATGGGACTCAGATCCGAAGTGTAGCCTCCCCTGGCTGTCTGGGAGCTGCAGTTTCCACAGTTAAGAAAATAGGTGACGGGCTAGCAGGACTCTGGAAAAGCTCCAGTTTTGCCCACCCCCACTCCCGGCAGCCTGGGACCTCCACCTGCGCAGATCAAACACCTTCCTATTATCTTTGTCTGGTCACAGCCTACAGATTGGGGTCTACAGGATGCCGATGGCTCACCTTGCTGATATTAAAAGTCCGGTCCAGGCAGGTAATTCTCAGGATGGGCTCAAAGGTGGCTGCTTCACCCTGCCCCACCCTGCTGGTCAGATAGCCTCCACACTGATCCCAGAGTCAGAGGAAGGCTTGAAGCTCATCAAAGACAGAGACTCCCCACAGATCAGAACTCCACCTTCAAGGGGCGCCTGGGTGGCTCAGTGGTTGACCGTCTACCACCTTTGGCTCAGGGCGAGATCCCAGGGTCCTAGGACGAGTCCTGCATCTGGTTCCCTGCAGCCTGCTTCCCCCTCTGCCAGTGTTTCTGCCTCTCTCTGTGTTTCTCATGAATTAAAAAAAACAAAACAAAACAAAAAAACAACCTCCACCCTCATTCTCATCTCCCATTAGCTGGTGACTTTTAAAGCGCTCGGGGGCCCACACCTTTACTCCCTAAGGGGGGGGGGGGGCTCCAGCCCAGTTAATGATCAGTCCCCAGGGCAGGGGTGGAGGATGCTGGGTAGGTGCAAATTCCTTCTGGAGGAGTTCCCACCTTCGGGCATTCTTAGGTCTCTGGTCTTTCTCCAATCCACAGTAGGCTCCCTGGTTTTATAAAGCCTGAAGAGAGACGTGAGGGGTCCGATGGCCCTTCACCTGCTGAGGTCTTCTGAGGTTGTAACCCTTCCTGCTTGTCACAGGATTCAAGTAAGGATGGCTCCGAGCAGGGTGGGCATGAGTCCGGGGTCTCCTAGGAGTCCATTTCTTTGCAGGCCCTTCAGGGCTTGGCTGCTTCTCCAGCAAGCCCATTCCCCTTCCTGTTCCATGGTCCCAGGGTGCTAAGGCCCCATCTTCCTTAAACTCTTATTGCTGACCATAGGCTGATGGCTCCCACATCTGTATCCAACTTGTTCCCCTCCCCTGGGCTTTCACCTCTACAACCACTTCTCCCTGGGTTGCACACAGGAATGGGGACAAAACGCATTCCCTCTTGCTCAAGTGTGCTCCTCCCCTTTTTCCCTTTCCCTACCCAGTGGGGCGGCCACAGTAAAAATGGTACCACCGCAGTAAAAGGAAGGTTTGTGCTTGGCTGGAGTGGGAGTGGTGGGAGGGGTCTAACAGGAGACCAGACTCTCAGATGCTGTAGAAGTGATACCCGTGTGGGTGGGTGCAGGGGGGGAAGGCAGGGGGTCTGGGGCCCCCAGAGCAATTGAACCTCTAGGCTTCTGCACCTCTGATTTTACCGCTGGAGGTGGGTGATGCCTGGGGCTGATGAGGTTGGAGGATTTGGTGGATCTATACATTGGGGACTGTGGAGGTCTGTACTCTCTACAGCTGCCTGGGAGCTTAGAAGCCTACACTCCAGCCCTTGCCCTGCAATTGGTTCTGTCCTGATTCTCTGGATCTCATTCTCATCTGTATAAGGACAGGGGGTTGGAAGTGGACAGATTAGTTTAAAGAATCCCAGCAACTCAGGCTGCAAGATTTTATCAGACCTGAGTTTGGGGGAGAAAATGGGATAAGTGGGGCCAGGGGACTGGCTTTAGGCCTGCACTATTAATCCACTCCCTCCCACCGACCCATGTCCCATGGAGGTCTGGCTAGTGCCCACAATAATTAAGGTGCAATAATTAACTGCTGAGAGGCCTTCGTCCAGTGCCAGGCTCTGCTCCTGGGCCACATTCCCTACTGCCTGTCTCCTAGGCCACTAAACCTCAGCTGTGCCCCGGAGTAGGACAAGGGGAACTGTAGAGTGGAGCAGAAGCCTGAGCCAGACCAGGAACCACTTCCTCTCCCAGGTATGCCACTCCCTACCCCTTCAGTAGAGGCAGCACACCCCAAGGTACTCCCAGCATGTGTTAAAGAATTTGCTGAACCAGGAGGATCCACCTTGCCCAAATCCCAGACAACCCAAAAGTAGAGGCTGAGGGCAGAGCAGGGGCTGCCCAAGGTTAAATTAACCAAGTCCACCCCTGAAACTAGAACCAGTGGGCTCTTGCCTTTTAGCACAGTGTTGAGTTTTTAGTTTCCTTCAAGTCTGGGGTTCTAGGGTGTGTGTCTTCTGGGTGATGAGGATGATGGTGGTTGGGGGGGAGAGTTGCACTGAGATCTGAAGCTGAGACTAGGAAGGAATGTGGGGAGTGGCTTGCAGAGTGGCATAGCTTGCTGGGAGAAGAGAGCTCTGCCTCTAGAAAGCAAGTGCAGGGAGGTAAACCACCCACCAACCAGGTGGGCCCACGGAGCCCTCACCCCAGGCATCCCCCGGTACTCCACATCAGCTGCTGCATAAGAATCTCAGCACAGTGAGGGTGCAGAGGACAAAGCTGAAGGAGCTCCGGACTCGGACTCGAGGGGCTTGAATCAGGCTTGGGTGTTCCCTACTGCATGACAGGGGGCTCATCCTTTAACCTCTGCCAACTGATGGCACAATCTGTACCCAGCTGACTCTCCTTTGTTGGGGATTTCTCCCCACATTTAACCTTTAGATGAGGATACTAAAGCCCAAGATTAATTTGAGTTATTTTCTCCCAAGGTCAAGGGAGAGATGGAGTGTTAGGGCTGAGATGGTGGGCTGGTTGATCTGGACCCCTGTGCTCTCAACTGCCAGGCTGTTTCCCCCAAGAACCTGATCCAAAGAGTCACCTGGTGCGCCAGAGAGTACAGATTGGTCCTATGCTTTCGCCCATCAGTGAGTGATTGGGTCATGAGAAGGATAATTGGATCCTGGAAGGAACGGATTAGCAAGTGAAAGAATGAGCGAACACTGGAATAGAGTAGCAGGATGTTGGATGGCAGGAAGGTGAGGGGCGAGGGGGGTGAGGCGGGAATTTAGTCCCTGGTTCCATGAGCCCTGGTGGGCAGTCAGCCCAGAGGTGGCCGTCAGCTCAGGCCCTGCCCAGGAAGAAGCCAGAGTTCCACAGGACGTGGGGCACTGGGGAGACAAGGCAACTTTGAGCAGAAGGGCGCATATGCTTTTGGGAGCTGTGGGAAACAAATGCCAAATTTTAGGAGAGCCCAGGAGCCCGGTGACCTGCATGGTGAGGGAACAGTGGGTCACCTCCCAAGGTTCAGTGTCTCAGCTCAGAGGGCTGAGGGCCTGCATGGGTGGAAGGGAGGCTGGCTCTGGGGCAGGGGGAGGGGGAGGCAAGGAACCTCCCAAGGCCTGGAAGCTGTCCAGCTGGCTGCCCACACCCACCTCCAGCCCTCTGTGCCCTGTGACATTCCCCAGGTCACAGGACCTCTGGGAGAAACCAAAGGATGAGGCTGCAAAGGGCTGGAACCAAGGCTGGAAGTTTTTGTTTTGTTTTTGTTTTTTCCAGACCCAGGGGGAGGGGCAGAGGGAGAGAAAATCCCAAGCAGGTTCCCATCCACTGCGGAGCCTAACTCAGGGCTCCATCTCATGATCCTGAGATCACAATCTGAGCTGAAATCAGGAGTCAGTCGCTTAAGTGCCTGAGCCTCGTAGGAGCCCCTTGTTTTATTTTGTTTTGTTTAAATAAATAGCTTATCTGGAGCTCCAAAACTAAGATTAATATCAAAGTTTGTACAAAGTCATTTGGTTAAAATCTGACCTGAAAATTAATGTGAAGTTATTATAGTTTTTATTTATCCTACCAGTGTAACTTTTACCACCAGAATGTGCTTGATTGTTGAGTGAGTGTAAATTGTATTACCTTTTACAAAATCCCAAATATTTTAAATTCTGAAACATCTGCCTCCAAGGATTTCAAACAAGGGACTGTGGACCTACATCAATCTCCTGGCTATTTTGCCCAAATCCCATCTCTTAGTTTCAACACTTGATCTCATCCACCTGAAGAAGTCAGTAACTTGAGTGACACAAGCACCTGGGGGGTTGGGGGGGTGGGAGGGTGGTGTCTCATCCCACCCTTCACTGAGGCTGGGAAGACTCAGGGGTAGGGATGGGGCGGGACCAGGCCCCGGCTTTCTGGAGACTCCACCCACCGGGGCTGTTTCTACTCACCTGAAGGCCCCACCTCTGTTTTCCTTGGTGCCACAGACCACAGCTCTTCCTTCAGAGACATGGCCCAGCTGGTGACAACGCAGGTGCTGTTCCTTCTGGTGGGGGTGGCCGCAGTATGGACAGCGCGGCCCAGAACTGAGCTTCTCAATGTCTGTATGGACGCCAAGCACCACAAGGAAAAGCCAAGCCCGGAGGACGGGCTGCATAAGCAGGTGAGTGGAGGGCCTGGCTGGAGTGGGGAGAGCTGACTCAGGAAGAGGAAAGTGGAAGATAGAAGCATCAAAGCCCTTCCGTGGTGGAGGCAGAGAGGTGTACTACTGTGGGGACTATCTGCTTACCGCTCACCATGTGCCCAATGTTGTCAGTACAATGCCAACAGATCAGCTCTTGGTAGTTGGGTTTCACATTACACAAACCAGGAAGCATGTCCAGAGTGGAACCTGAGAAACGGACACTGGAGAAACCCATCCCAGGTTGATTTTGATTTCAGAGTTCAGACCGGAACTGACCCCTCTTGAGAATCTTGAGAAAGTGCACACAGCACCTCGTGGCTTCTTTTCTGCCAGCCCCAAACAGCTCAAGAAAAATGGATTTCTCACAGGCACGAGGCTGGGTGTGAGGCACCAAGATTCACACATCTAGCAAACATTTCTCCTGACCTTTTTATTGGAATGAGGTCTCCTTTCAATGCCAATTATTTTACCACAACCCCTTTAATATCCTGAACCTGTTTATGTGTTTAAAAAAAATCAATATCATGCCATAACTGTAAAGAAAACACAAAAGGGAAGCTGCTTGCAAAATGCATTCCAATATATAAATGTTCATTTTGACCTCGTTGGCAGATAATGATCGCACAGCTTTGAATCAGTGAGCCTGCAGCTAAGTGATGATGTAACTTAACTAACTTCTTCAGCCTATTATATTGTTTTTATTTTATTTTTAAGGATTTTATTTATTCATGAGAGACACAGAGAGAGGCAGAAACATAGGCAAAGGGAGACGCAGCCTCCCTGGGAGGAACCTGATGAGGGACTCAATCCCAGGACCCTGGGATCACAACCTGAGCCCAAAGGCAGATGCTCAACCACTGAGCCCTCTATACATTGTTTTTAAAATGCACATTTTAGGGGCACCCTGATGACTCAGTTGAGGCTCCGACTCTTGATTTCAGTTGGGGTCATTATATCAGAGTCTGAGATCCAGCCCTGGGTGGAACTTGGCTCTTGAGTGTGGAGCCTGCCTGGGGCTCTCTCTCTCCTTCCTCTGCCCTCTAGTCGGCCTGCACCTTTTGTGCATGTGTGTGAGCATTCCGCTCTGAAAAAAATAAATAAAATGCACCGTTTTAATATTTTGTTTTTATTTTTTATTTTATTTATTTATTCATAAGAGACAGAGAGAGAGAGAGGCAGAGACACAGGCAGAGGGAGAAGCAGGCTTCATGCAGGGAGCCAGACATGGGACCCGATTCTGAGACTACAGGACCACACCCTGGACGGAAGGCAGCACTATACCACTGAGCCACCCGGGCTGCCCAATATTTTGTTTTTATACTGAGTTCTAAGCTACAGGTTTATATTCGTTCAGTGTTTTGGATCTGTTCTGAGGTTCCAGTTTATTTGACTTGCTACTGACCCCCAGGTCTTTTGTTACCTTCTTAGTGAGGCTTCTCTGACCATTCTAGAAAACTGCAATTCCCCATCCCTCTCTCCTGCTTAATCTCTTTTCAAAGCAGTTATGCTGTGATAAGTAAGTATTCGTCGTCATGTCTCCAGTTTCTGGGTTAGAGTAAGTAGGAGCTCAACAAAGATTTGAATTAATGAATTTTGTAATGCCTGCACTTCCCCCAAAGAGCATGCATTTCCCCCGATGGCAAGCATTTCCCTGAAAGACTGACTGTGTTGGGGGATCAAAGACTAAAACGGGAGAGAGAGACTGGAGATCCCTGGGTGGCTCAGTGGTTAAGCACCTGCCTTCTGCCCAGGGCATGATCCTGGAGTATCGGGATCAAGTCCCACGTCGGGCTCCCTGCATGGAGCCTGCCCATCCCTCTGCCTGTGTCTCTGCTTCTCTCTGTGTGTCTCTCATGAATAAATAAATAAAATCTTTAAGTAAAATAAAAAGGGAGAGACTGTATGTGGGGACATTATGGCTGTGCTGGGCGTGGGAGTTAGTTCTGTGTCTTCCCCACCCAGTGCAGCCCCTGGAAGAAGAATTCCTGCTGCTTTGCCAACACCAGCCGGGAAGCCCATAAGGATATTTCCTACCTGTACAGATTTAACTGGAACCATTGCGGATCTATGACACCTGCCTGCAAAAAGCACTTCATCCAGGACACCTGCCTATATGAGTGTTCCCCCAACCTGGGGCCCTGGATTCAGGAGGTATGAGTGTCCCTCCTGGACCCCTCAACTTTATAGAGGAATTGAGCTTCCCAGACACCTCCTCAGGCTGCTTCTCCAGCTCTGGGTCTCTTCTGAGCTGCTGAGAATCCTGAGCCCTTTTCCCCTCCTGACCTCTCCCAGGTAAATCAGAGCTGGCGCAAGGAGCGCATCCTGCATGTGCCCCTGTGCAAAGAGGATTGTGAGCAATGGTGGCAGGACTGCCGCACCTCCTACACCTGCAAGAGCAACTGGCACAAGGGCTGGAACTGGACCTCAGGTGAGGGCCAGGGCCAGGCAGGGAGGGAGAGATCTGGAGGTGTGGGGTGTGGAGCTGGTATACGAATATTTGAGGCTGTGGGCTTGGGGGAAGTGAAGCTAGTTCTGGGCCTAGTGGCTGAAAGTTCTCATCTTCCCTACAGGGTATAACCAGTGTCCAGAGGGAGCTGCCTGCCACCCCTTCCATTTCTACTTCCCCACATCTGCTGCTCTGTGCAGTGAAATCTGGAGTCACTCCTACAAAGTCAGCAACTACAGCCGAGGGAGCGGCCGCTGCATCCAGATGTGGTTTGACCCGGCCCAGGGCAACCCCAACGAGGAGGTGGCGAGGTTCTATGCCAGGGCCATGAGTGAGGCTACGCACTGTGTCCTTGGGCCTCCCTTGCTCAGCCTGGCCCTGATGCTGCTCTGGCTACTTAGCTGAGCTCCTTTTATCTCCTGATACCTGCACAGCCCTGCTCTGTTTGGGCCCCACAGCTCCTAGCTATTTACTTCCTGTTTGTTGGCCAAGGAATAAACCAGGCAACCACCGTGTATCACATGAATTATTTGGGTGTGGGTGGGAATGTGACTTTTGCTTCCCAATTGCCATTGATTGAAGCCAGTGAGACTTGGTCAGTTTCCAGTTCTGATACTCTGAACTATATAGACGTTTAACTGTTCTGGTAACCTAGGACATATTCATAGCTCTCAATTTCATTTTTTTTTTTTTTACTACAGCTTTAATCCAGAGCCAGGCCCAGAGTTTTATCATTTGAATTGGACCCAAGTGTTCCAGGGCTGTTTTTGCCCAGTGCTCAGCTCTCTCATAGGAAAGGGGGGAATGGGAGAGCCCAGAATGTTCTGGATGGATGGCTGGGTAGAGGTGAAGAGGGGCCAGTAAGAGCCATTCTTCACTAACACCTAATACACAAAGCACTATCTACCAAGCACTGTCCTAAATGATTTATATTTATTGCTCTAGGCTATAGATACATGTTGCACATGTGTGGAAACAGCCACATAAGGTAAAAAATATGGCTAAAACTTCTGCATAAAAGCTGAGATTCCACCTCAGGCTATCTGGTTCTTGAGAACAAGCCCTTTGCCCCATGGAGTGGGAAAATGCGTGTATCTTGAAGGGATAATGGACCTCATACTTGACCAGAGAAGCTGGGCCTGAGCTGGTCTGGCAGAACCAAGAACGGAACCCAAACCTAGACTCCAAGAGCAGGTTACAAACCAACAATCTGACAGATTTTTAGGCAGTGCTTTCACAGTAAGTCTAGTTTTTAGCAGTTATAACAAGCTAAGTTATGTTATAGTAACACCTCAAATATTTCCAAAACAACCAAAGCTTATTCAAGCTGCAGTGCTTACTGTGGGGAATCCAGGATACCCTACATGTCACTCAGGGACCAAGGCCTTGGGAGCCTCCACCTGGTGGCACATTTCTGTGAGACAGGAATAGGAAACTTGGTGAATTCCATATAGACTTTTAAAAGTTCCACCCAACACTAATTTTGATGGCCAAATCAGTTCATGACCATGAGGAACTTCAAGGAAACCAGGAAAACAATGCTAACAAGTTCTTGAAAGGAGAGAAGAATCAGAACAGTTTGTCAAAAGACCTAACATGTTATGCTATTATGGTCAGTTTGTTTCTGGCATGGCTGTGTTACAAATTTAATTTTTCAAAAAAAAATTTTTTTTAATTTTTCAGTTAGGTTCAGGTAAGAAAGAGAACCAGCTCTTTGAATCTCTGCAAAGAAATATATTGACATGAAAAGTGGGAAATTCCACTGGCCGCCATCCTACGTACATAGTCTTGTAAACAAGGCCAACTGATGTATTGCATTTTCTACAGAACCAGTGATACTATTTACTTACAAATGTGACTTATTTATAGATGTGTTAGGATTACTGAAATTTAAGATTATTATCACCTTGGGCCTGGGTGGATCAGTTGGCTGAGCGCTGGTCTCTTGGTTTCAGCTCAGGTCATGAGATTGAGCCTTGGGTTCGGTTCCTAGCACAGCTCAAAATCTTGACATTTCTCTTCCTCTCCCTCCCCCTCTGCCCCTACCCTCTCTCTCTCTCTCTTAAATAAAAAAAATCTTAAAAAAAGATTAGTATCAACTCAAGCCAACATACATTTTTTTTAAAAGATTTTATTTATTCAGGAGAGACCCAAAAAGAGAGGCAGAGACATAGGCAGAGGGAGGAGAAGCAGGCTCCATGCAGGGAGCCCAATGTGGGACTCGATTCTGGGTCTCCAGGACCATGCCCTGAGTGAAAGGCAGACACTCAACCACTGAGCCACCCAGGCATCCCTCAAGCCAACATACTTTATTAAAAACCTAGTGTGTTGTTTCTGAGCCGTATGTGAGAATACTAGTCTAAGTCCTACTTTTTGGAGTTGGTCATCCTCAAATTCTCTAGGAGTCATTAGCTTGCCGAATATATTAAGAATTTTCCATATTAAGATCTCAGCAGTAGTACTGACATAAGGATAGACATAGAGATTAATGGATCAGAACTGAGTCCTGAAATAAATCCTTATATTTATATTTCATTGATTTTTGACAAAGGTGCTAAGGCAATTCATTGGAGGGAAAGAATAGTCTGTTCAACAAATGTGCTGGGATAACTGATTAATCCATATACAAAATAGGTGAACTTATCCCTTTAACTTCTACAGAAAATTAACTCAAGGGACATCTGGGTGCCTCAGTGGTTGAGCGTCTGCCTTCAGCTCAGGGCGTGAGCCCAGAGTCCTGGAATTGGAATCGAGTCCCACAACAGGTTCCCTGGAGGGAGTCTGCTTCTCCCTCTGCCTATGTCTATGACTCTCTCTGTGTGTCTCTCATGAATAAATAAATAAAATCTTAAAAAAAAGATCAGAGGATTAAATATAACACTAAAACAATAAAATTAAGAAAACAACGGGCAAAAGAAACACATTTCTTTTTTTTTTTTTTAATTTTTTTTTTTTATTTATGATAGAGAGAGAGGCAGAGACACAGGCAGAGGGAGAAGCAGGCTCCATGCACCGGGAGCCCGACGTGGGATTCGATCCCGGGTCTCCAGGATCGCGCCCTGGGCCAAAGGCAGGCGCTAAACCGCTGCGCCACCCAGGGATCCAAGAAACACATTTCATCAAAGAAGTTATACAAAATGGCTAACAAGAATGTGAAAAGATGCTTAACACCATTAGTCATTAGGAAAATTCAATTCATTCCCCGCCCACTAGAATGTCTTTAATAAATAGGGCAGCCGATAACAAATGTTGGCAAGGCTGTGGAGAAATTGGAACCCTGATATACTGCTGACAAAAATGTAAAATAGTACTGCCCTTTGGAAAACACTGCAGCTGTTTCAAAAACAGTTAAATGTAAAACTGCCTTACGACCCAGCAATTCCACTTCTAAGCATCTAATCAAGAGAAATGAAAATATATATCCACATAAAAACTTGTATGAATGTTCATAGAAGCATTATTCAGAATAGCTCAAGGCTTGAAATAACCTGAAATGTTGATCAATCGGAGAATGGATAGATAAAATGTGTTGTATCCATACAACAGAATGTTACTCAGCAATAAAAAGTAACTATTGACACAAACTAATGTCATGGATGGACCTTAAAAATACTATGCTAAGTGAAAGTCTATTTTTTTAAAGACTATTTATTTGAGGAAGAGCAAGAAAGAGCAAACAGGAGCTTGAGGGGGTGGGGGCAGAGGGAGAGAGAGAAGCAGACTCTCCACGGAGTAGGGAGCCCAATGAGGGGGCTCCATCCCAGGACTCTGAGATCATGACCTGAGTTGAAGGCAGATGCTCAAAGGACTGAGCCATTCAGGTGCCCCTAAAAGTCAGTTTTATGAAAATTCCAGAAAAGGCAAATTTATACAGTCAAAGTAGATCAGTGGTTGCCTGGGGCTGGAATAGGAAATGCAGATTAATTATAAACAGGTATGAGGGGGCATGAAAATGTTCTAAACTCATTTATGGTGAGGTTTTTCCATTTGGCAAAATATCTGTAAACTTTAAATGGGTACTTTTTATGATATGTACAGTGAGTGAATGAATGATTACCTATATGATACTCTCGCTTGCAATGGTAGCATACAGAGAATCTATGATTCTGAATTTCTGTGGGGTGTGTTCAGGAGGGGACATATTCTAAGGAATTCATCATCTGGCTTCATAAAAATCTGTCTGAGCCAAACTCTATCCCATCATAAACTTTGAGAGATTAGTTGGAACAATGAAGCAATAAAGGAGGGAGCATGTACTTGGTGTGATATGGACAATACCAGCAGAGATGTTTAGGAGAGTGGCCCATTGAACAAGGATTTTTTTAGAGAGAGTGTTTATTCCAGTTGGCACAAGAATGGTCTACTAAATTGAGGGTTAGAAACCAGAGCCAAGGGAAAGAAAAAGGGCTACATCATATGACTACTCAAAAAAAGATCATGAAGCACATTACCAAAAATACCAGCACAATAACCACAACCATATCTCCTTCATCAACTTCACTAACTCCTTTTATTTAAAACTCATTTTATTTAAATTATTTAAAATTATACCTGTTACCTGTTTGTGGGTTAGCATCTCCCTCCATTGAAGTCTTCCATTTTAGGGCTGGAATTTTTCTGGAAATCTCAAGTCTCAGAGCTCTGACAGGTTGAATCACCCAAGGGTTAGTTATGGTGGTGATGTCAGACCCTTGAGTCTGTTCTATCAATTATGGCAGGATCTTTAGGAAAATAGAAAAAGAGAATAGGGACTCCTTGTTAACCAGACCAAATGGTCTAGAAACCTATTAATGTCCAATATCAAAGTGAAAGAGAGAAGTTTCTTTGAGGTATAATGCAACAGAGCATGAATCTACTGGTGACTGTTGCATTTTATGAGGTCTCAGTTGATGGCTACTTTATTTTTATTTTTTTTAAAAGATTTTATTTATTTATTCATGAGCGACAGAGAGAGAGAGAGAGAGGGGCAGAGACACAGGCAGAGGGAGAAGCAGGCTCCATGCAGGGAGCCTGACGTGGGACTCGATCCCAGGTCTCCAGGATCACACCCTGGGCTGCAGACGGTGCTAAACTGCTGCACCACCGGGGCTACCCGATGGCTACTTTAAAGAGGACATATGATCAGAACCAGGGAAAAGAGAGCTAGCCTTCCCCAAAGTAAGTGTATTTTTTATAATTCTATTTGTCCTCTCTCACTGTCTTGAGCTCTGGATATATGGACAGTGGATGTATTTAGAAATCTCAAAGGGTTAACAGTCTACTTTGTAAAATGTGCACCAAAATTACTATTGATAATAAAAAGTTATTTTATTATTATTATTATTATTATTAAAGATTTTATTTGTTTGAGAGAGAGCAAGTGAACATGGGGTGGGGGAGGGACAAAGGGGGAGGGAGAGAGAGAGAGTTTCAAACAGACCCCTGCTGATAATGGAGGCTGACTCCGGGCTTGATTTCATAACCCTGAGATCATGACCTGAGCCAAAATCAAGAATCAGATGCTTAACTGACTGAGTCAGCGGTTTAGTGCCTGCCTTCAGCCCAGGGCATGATCCTGGGGTCCTAGGATCAAATCCCACATTGGGCTCCCTGCATGGAGCCTGCTTCTCCCTCTGCCTGTGTCTCTGCCTCTCTCTCTCTCTCTCTGTGTCTCTCATGAATAAATAAGTAAAATCTTAAAAAAAAAAAAAAAAAAGTTGGGCAGCCCAAGTGGCACAGATTTTTAAAAATCTTAAAAAAAAAAAAAAAAGTCATCGACAAAGGATGAGCTCCTCTCTTTGCTTTGACATCTTTCCCTACATTGTGGACATGATGAACAGGACAGTTCTTTACAATACTGATATGCTAATTTTAAAAACATGGAGCATACCAACTATACCTAATTATTTTTAGCATCGTTCCTTGTATCCTTCTTCACTTATGAGTGCCATGCAGTGGAAGAGCAAAGTTTTTGTGTATTTTAGCAACTGCCTGGGAAGTGCCAAGATGATTTTGATTTAAAAGATGTCTTGAGGAGTGCCTGGGTGGCTTAGTTGGTTAAGCATCTGGCTTCAGCTCAGGTCATGATCTCGGGGTCCTGGGATTGAGTCCCGCACTGGGCTCCCTGCTCAGCAGGGAGTCTGCTTTTCTTTCTGCCCCTCCCGCCCCCACTTGTGCTCCCTCTCTCAAATAAATAAATCAAATCTTTAAAAAGGTGGGGGGCGTCTGGGTGGCTCAGTCTGTTGAGCATCTGCCTTTGGCTCAGGTCATGATCCTGGGGTCCTGGGATAGAGCTCCACATCAGACTCTGTGCTCAGCAGAGTCTGTTTATCTCTCTTCCTCTGCCTCTTCCCCTGTTTTGTGCTCTCTCTTAAATAAATAAGTAAAATCTTTAAAAAAAATAAAAGATGCCTTGATAATTTTGTTATCCTGAACTTAAGGCCTGATCTTAGAGAAAGAAAACAGAAAAAAGTATTGTCTGGAAATAGCCTTAGCCTTCGTTGTGTTATTAATAAGAAAATTATATTATATATATATATACACATATATATATATAAAAATTTATTTATTCATGAGAGACACAGAGAGAGGCAGAAACATAGGCAGAGGGAGAAGCAGGCTCCTCGCAGGGAGCCCGATGTGGGACTCAATCCCTGGACCCCGGGATCATGCCCTGAGCTGAAGGCAGACGCTCAACCAGAGCCACCCAGGCACCCCAAGAAAATTATATTTTGTAACAAATTTCGTCATTAAAAATTTTAATTTCTTTGGAAGAGAGGAAGCCTATTGTTTTATATCTTGACCCCAGAGGATATGAGTTAGCACAAAGCCCCAAAATCAACACACTTTCTAAGAAGTGAAAGTTCACATTCACATTATGTAAGAACCAAAACTCTACTGTAAGGGGAAAACACACAGGAAACCAAAATAACTTTTCTTTTTTTTTTTAGGTTTATTTTATTTACTTATTTTTAAATATTTTATTTGTTTATTCATGAGAGACACAGAGAGGCAGAGACACAGGCAGAGGGAGAAGCAGGCTCCACGCAGGGAGCCCGATGTGGGACTCGATCCTGGGTCTCCAGGAGCACACCCTGAGCAGAAGGCACTCAACCACTGAGCCATCCAGGAGTCCCAAATAACTTTTATTTCTCCATGTTAAGGGTAGACTATATACTCAAAGATCATTTCTCTTACAAGTGGCCATAGTATTTAAAGCCTTGTACTTTTTTTTTTAATATTTTATTTATTTATTCAGGAGAGACACAGAGATAGAGAGAGGCAGAGACACAGGCAGAGGGAGAAGCAGGCCCCATGCAGGGAGCCTGACATGGGACTAGATCCCGGGTCTCCAGGATCACACCCCAGGCTGAAGGCAGCACTAAACCGCTAAGCCACCAGGGCTGCCCAAAGCCTTGTACTTCTTAAAATAGAAGTCTGAAGATCACTTCTGGAATGGCAGAGTAAGGACATCTAAAAATGTGCTCCTCCATAAAAGCAACAACACTGGCAAAAATTGTCAAAAGTCAACTTTTTAGAAGTCCAGAAAACAAAGCTTTCAAAACTCAAAGGAGAATTTATTCAAGAAAAATGGTCAAATGCCAGTAGGAATAGTGAATTTGGTGGTGTTTTGACCAGGTTTTTTCCCATCCTCCTCTCCCCAACCCTATGGTATTTTCCCAAATGCACAGCTCACACCTACCCTAGCTTTGAAAATCAGTGACCTAGCAGCAGCCACTAGAGGGGGCAGCGTGGGTGTGGAAGTCCCCAAACATTCCTGTCCCAAGAGGATTGTCACTATCTGATCAGTCTGGAAGCTCCCCTTAAGAGTCCCAGTCATAGGGCTAGTCTTTATTTGACCTGATTCAGAGCTCGCTTAACCGAGAAACTCTGTTTTGTTTGTCTAAACAATTAGAAGCAAATTATTTGACATCCTGGCTGCTTGAGGCAGGAACACCTGTTGAGGCAAACAGAAGGCTGGCTAAAAAACTCAGGAGGAATATTGGGGGATGAACTGTCAATAGGAGGCTCTGAAAATCTCTGACCTGACCTGGGGACCTGGAAATCCACATAGGTTAACAGAACTGTGGGTTTATCCAGGACATGCCTGAGAAGGCCCCAATCTCTCAGTGCTGGTGAACTTGAGGTCCTGCTCAAGCAGGAAGTGAGGGATAAGGCAGAGGAAACTACCAGAGCACTAAAGGCTTGCCTGAACCCTTGGCAAAAAGTAGGAGAGCACCAAGCAAACCCGGTAGAAACGTCAGTGACCACATATGACAAGGAAAAAAAGACTTTACAGAATTAACCCATGAAATTTGATAAACAAACAAGCAGCAACAACAGGAAGCCATGGTTGGAGAGATCTGATTTCCAGAGTTGTATTTAAAATACCCAGTTTGGGGGCACTTGGGTGGCTCAGTTGGTTGAGTGTCCGACTCTTGATTTCAGCTGAGGTCATGATCCTGGGGTCCTGGGATCAAGCCCCGAATCAGGCTCCCTGCTCATTGGAGTGTCTGCCTCTCCCTCCCCCTTTGCCTCTCCCCCTGCTCATGCTCTCTCTGCTCTTTTTCAAATACATAAATAAAATCTTAAAAAAAAAATCTTTTAAAAAATTACCCAGTTTTCAACAAAAAATGTGAGACATGTAAAGAAATAGGGAAGTGTGAGTATACACAGGGTGAAAATAGCAGTCAAGAAAGATTGTCCCTGAGCAAGCCCAGATGTTGGACTTATTAGACAAAGACTTTAGAGATACCTAAGTGGCTCAGTTGGTTGTGCATCTGCCTTTGGCTCAGGTCACGATCCCAGAGTTCTGGATTGAACCCCATGTTGGGCTCCCTGTTCAATGGGGAGTCTGTTTCTTTCTTTCCCTTTATCCCTCTCCCGGCTTGTGCTTTCTTTCTCTTTCTTAAATAAATAAATAAATACATAAATAAATAAGATCTTTACAAAAAAAAAGACAAAGACTTTAAATCAGCTATTATAAATAAGAACTAGGGGAGTTGGCTGGCTCAGTCAGTAGAGTATGTGACTCTTGATGTCAAGATCATGAAGAATAGAGGAAATTAGGTCTAAAGAATTCAAGGAAATATGAAAATGATGTTTCACCAAATAGAGAATACCAATAAGGCATAAAAATTACTATTTTTTTTTTAGAAAAGTGTTATTTATTTACCTGACACAGAGAGAGAGAGAGAGAGAGAGAGAGAGTACAAGCAGGGGGAGCAGGAGGCAGAGGGAGCAGGGAGCATGATGCGGGGCTGGGATCATGACCTGAGCCAAAGTCAGACACTTAACCAACTGAGCCACCCAGGTGCCCCATAAAGGATTATTTTCTAGAATATAGAAAGGAATCTTAAAATTCGACAATAAGAAAATAAACAACCTGATTTAAAAATAAGCCAAAGACCTTAATTAGCAGACACCTCAGCAAAGAAGATATGTACCTGGCAAATAAACATATGCAAACATGCTCCACATCAGACATCATTAGGGAAATGCAAATTAAAAGCACAATGAGATACCACTATACACCTATTAGAATGGCCAGAATCTGGAACACTGACAACACCAAATGCTGGTGAGGATGCAGAGCAACAAGAACTCTCACTCATTGTTGGTAAAAATGCAAAATGAGATAGTCACTTTGAAAGACTGTCTGACAGTTTCTTAAGAAAATTAAACATATTCTTACCATATAATCTGATATTTCCCCCAAAGGAGTTGAAAACTTATGTCCACATAAAAATCTGTACAAAGGGCTGGGGAGCTCAGTGGTTAAGTGTCTGCCTTTGGCTCAGGTTATGATCTCAGTGTCCTGGAATGGAGTCCTGCCCGCATTGAGCTCCCTGCAGAGCCTGATGCTACCTCTGCCTATGTCTCTGCCTCTCTCTCTCTGTGTCTCTCATGAATAAATAAAATCTTAAAAAATAAAATAAAAATCCATACATGGATATTTATATCAGCTTAATTATAACTGCCAAATGTTGAATCAACCAAGATGTCTTTTAGTAGGTGAATGGATAAATGAGCTGTGGTACATTCAAACTATGGAATATTATTCAGCACTATAAAGAAATGAGCCATCAAACTATGAAAAGAAATGGAGGAAGCTTTTTTTTTTAATTTAAATTTTGTGTATTTATTGGAGAGAGAGAAAGCGTGAGCTGGAGAGAAAGGGAGAGAGAATCTGAAGCAGACTCTGCACTGAGCACAGAGTCTGATGTGGGGCTCAATCTCATTAACTGCGAGATCATGACCTGAGCTGAAACCAAGAGTCATCTGCTTAACCAACTGAGCCACCCAGGCACCCCAAGAGGTGGAGGAACCTTAAATGCATATTACTAAGTGAAAGATGCCAACATGGAAAGACTATATACTGTATGATTCCAACTATATGAATTTCTAGAAAAGGCAGAAACTGTGGAGACATTATAAAGGTTGCTGGGGCCTGGGGAGAAGGACGGATAAATGGGCAAAGCAGACAGTATCTTCTTTTTAAAGATTTTATTTTTTAAAGTAATCTCTATGCCCAATGTGGGGCTTGAACTTACAACCCTCAGATCAAGAGTTGCATGCTCTACTGACTGAGTCAGCTGGGTACCCCTGAGGAGAGGGTATTTTTAGGGCAATGAAAATACTCTATATGATAATGACACATGTCATACATTTGCCCAAACCCAAAGAATGTATAACACCAAGAGTGAACCAAAATGTAAACTATGGACTTCTGGGGTGCCTGAGTGGCTCAGTTGGTTAAGTATCCATCTTCCGCTCAGGTCATGATCCCGGGGTCCTGGGATTGAGCCCTGCCTTGGGCTCCCTGCTTAGTGGGGAGTCTGTGTCTCCCTCTCCCTCTGGCGCTCCCCACTGCTTGTGCGTGCTCTCTCTCTGTTAAACAAACAAATAAATAAATCCTTAAAAAAACAAAAAACAAAAAAACTATGGACTCCAAGGGATTAAGATGTATCAGTGTAGGTTTGTCATTTATAACAAATGTACTACTCTGGTTTGAGATGTTATAATGGAGGAAGCTTTGCATGTTTAGAGGTAGGGGGTATATAGGAAATCCCTATACCTTCCCCTCAACTTTTTAGGAACCTTAAGCTGCTTTTTTTTTTTTTTTTAAGATTTTATTTATTCATGAGAGACACACAGAAGGAGAGGCAGAGACATAGGCAGAGAGAGAAGCAGGCTCCACACAGGGAGCCCGCTGCGGACCCGATCCCGGGTCTCGATCCTGGGTCTCGATCCCAGGTCTCCAGGATCACACCTTGGGCTGAAGGCAGGCTGGGTGGTGGTTTAGCGCCGCCTTCAGCCCAGGGCGTGATCCTAGAGACCCGGGATGGGATGAGTCCCACGTTGGGCTCCCTGCATGGAGCCTGCTTCTCCCTCTACCTGTGTCGTCTCTGCCTCTCTCTCTCTCTCTCTCTCTGTCTCCCATGAATAAATGAATAAAATCTTAAACAGAAAAAGAAAAAAGAAAGTCTGAATTTAAAAACTATTTTATTTATTTATCTGACAGAGAGAGAGAGCACACAGCAGGCAGAGTGGCAGGCAGAGGGAGAGGGAGAGGCAGACTCCCCTCTGAGCAGAGTCCAATGTGGGGCTGGATGCCAGGACCTGAGGATCATGACCTGAGCTGAAGGGAGATGCTTAACAGACTGTGCCACCCCAGGCGCTCCTAAAGTCGGAATTTCAATATTTTTTACTAGAGGTACTCAGCCTCAGATCTGAAGTGAGAGAAGAAAAGAATCTACAAACTTGAAAATAGAAACTGTCCGTTCTTAAGAACAAACAGAATAAAGGGGTGCCTTCACTGGCTCAATTGGTGGAGCATAAGACTCTCAATCTCAGGGTTGTGAGTTTGAGCCCCATATTGGATGGAGAGTTTTCTTAAGAAAATAAAATCTTGGGGCACCTGAGTGGCTCAGTTGGTTAAGTGTATGCCTTTGGTTCAGGTCATGATTCCGGCATGAAGAGAGAAGCACGATCCCAGCATGATCCCGTCTTTCCCGGAGAAGCCTGCTTCTCCCTCTCCCTGCTCTTGCTCTCTCTGACACTATCCCTGTGTCTCTCTCTCAAATAAATGCATAAGGAAGAAAGAAAGAAAGAAAGAAAAAGAAAGAAAGAAAGAAAGAAAGAAAGAAAGAAAGAAAGAAAGATCTTAAAAAAATTAAAAGGAAAAACTTAGGGTTTATATTGCTTTTTTTTTTTTTTTTTTTTTAGGTAGTCGGTTAGGTTATTGATTTAAAATCTTCCTTCCAGGCACCTCAGTGGCTTAGCCGGTTAAGTGTCTGCCTTGGGCTCAGGTCATGGTTCCAGGGTCCTAGGACAGAGCTGAGCTGGCATCAGGCTTCCTGGTCAGTAGGGAAGCCTCTGCCTGCCACTCCCCCTGCTTGTGCTCTCTGTGTCCAAAAAAAAAAAAAAAATCTTAAAAATATAAAATAAAATAAAGTCTTTCTTCCTTGAGTACCTGGGTGGCTTAGTCAGTTAAGCATCTGCCTTCTGCTCAAGTCATGAACCCAGAGTCCTGGTATTGAGCCCTGCATTGGGCTTTCTGCTTAGCAGGGAGTCTGCTTCTCTTCTCCCTCTGCCTGATGCTCCCCTTGCTTGTTTTCTCTCTCTCAATCTCCATCAAATAAATAAAATCTTAAAAAAAAAAGCCTTTCTCCGCCCCCCCCCCCCTTTTATGATAGTCACAGAGAGAGACACAGGCAGAGACATAGGCAGAGGGAGAAGCAGGCTCCATGCATCGGGAGCCCGACGTGGGATTCGATCCCGGGTCTCCAGGATCGCGCCCTGGGCCAAAGGCAGGCGCCAAACCGCTGCGCCACCCAGGGATCCCTCCTCCCCTTTTTTTTCTTTTTAAGATTTTTATTTATTCATGAGACACAGACACACACACACACACACACACACACACACACCCAGAGGGGCAGAGACACAGGCAGAGGGAGAAGCAGGCTCCAAGCAGGCTCCATGCTCCATGCACCCAACATGGGACTCGATCCCGGGATTCCAGGATCATGCCCTGGGCCGAAGGCAGGTGCCTAACCGCTGAGCCACCCAGGGATCCCCTCCTTTTTCTTTTTCTTTTTTTTTTTTTTTTATTTATGATAGTCACACAGAAAGAGAGAGAGAGAGGCAGAGACACAGGCAGAGGGAGAAGCAGTCTCCATGCACCGGGAGCCCGACGTGGGATTCGATTCCGGGTCTACAGGATCGCGCCCTGGGCCAAAGGCAGGCGCTAAACCGCTGCGCCACCCAGGGATCCCCTCCCTTTTCAATATAGCCATTGCTAGCTCTAAATTTTCTTCAAAGCAGTACTTTAGTTGCATCCATAAGTTTTGGTATTTTTCATTTTCATTTCATTCATCTTCTTTTCTAATATCTCATGATTTATTTCATTCGTTATTTAGGAGCGTGTTTATACACATTTGAATTTTCTCTTTTTTTTTAAGATTTTATTTATTCATTCATGAGAGACACACAGAGAGAGAGAGAGAGAGAGAGAGAGAGAGAGAGGCAGAGGGAGAATAGGGCTCCATGCAGGGAGCCCGACGTGGGACTCAATCCTGGGTCTCCAGGATCATGCCCCAGGCTGAAGGCGGCACCTAACTACTGAGCCACTGGGGCTGCCCACATTTGAAAATTTTCTAAGATTTTCTCTTACTGATTTTTTTTTCTCTCTTACTGATTTTTAATTTTGTTCCTCTGTGGTCAGTCAACATACTTTTTTTTTTTTTTTTTGTAGTCAACATACTTTTAATTTCAGTTTTCTTAAATGTATTGGTGCCTTTTTATGGCCCAACACAGGATATCCCATATGCACTTGAGAAGAATGTATACTCTCTGTCATTTGCTGGTGTGTTCTATAGGTCTCTGCTAGATCTAGCTGGTTTCTAAGGTTGTATGAGTCTTCTACTTCCCTATTGGTCTTCTGCCTACTTACTCTATTCATGATTGGTAGAGGTCATTGAAATTTCCAACTACTATTTTTTTTCCAGTAATCTTATGATCCTTTGTAAGATTGAGTAATATGCTCTACTGACTGAGGCAGCCAGACACTCCTTCCAACTGCTGTTTTTGAATTATATATTTCTCTATCCAATTCTGATAGTTTTTACTTTATGTATTTTGGAATTCTGTTATTAGGTGCATTTATGGTTATAATTGTTATGTTCCTGATGGATTGACCCTTTATCTTCATAAAATTCTTATCTTTGCCTCTTAATTTTTGTCTTAAATTCTATTTGATATCATTATAGACACTCCAACTAACCTTTAGATTTTTTTAAAAAGATTTTATTATTTTGAGAGAGAGTGTGTATGCACATGCAGGGGAAGGGCAGAGGGAGAGGGAGAAACAGATTCCCCACTGAGCAAAAACCCTGACGCAGCTAGATCCCAGGACCCTGGGATCATGACCTGAGCC
Organism: Canis lupus baileyi; assembly: GCF_048164855.1. Classification (NCBI taxonomy): domain Eukaryota; kingdom Metazoa; phylum Chordata; class Mammalia; order Carnivora; family Canidae; genus Canis; species Canis lupus. Next base: position 25,792,954 of record NC_132860.1, read on the forward strand.
AAGGCAGACACTTACTTGACTGAGCCACCAGGCACCTGGAAGATTTTATTTATTTATTTATTTATTTATTTATTTATTTATTCATTCATTCATTCATTCATTCAAAGATTTTATTTATTTATTTATGAGGGACACACAGAGAGAGGCAGAGGCATAGGCAGAGGGTGAAGTAGGCTCTTCACGGGGAGCCTGATGTGGGACTCAATTCTGGATCCCGAAATCATGCCCTGAGGCAAAGGCAGATGCTCAACCGCTGAGCCACCCAGGCATCCCCAGAAGAAAGATTTTAAATCAATAACCTAACCTACTACCTTAAAAACAAAAAAAGAGGGACGTTTGGGTGGCTCAGTGGTTTAGTGCCTGCCTTTGGCCCAGAACGTGATCCTGGAGTCCCAGAATTGAGTCCCACATCAAGCTCCCTGCATAGAATCTGCTTCTCCCTCTGCCTATATCTCTGCCTCTCTCTCTCTCTCTCTCTCTCTCTCTCTCTCTGTGTGTTTCTAACAAATAAAATCTTTAGGAAAAAAAAAAAAAGCAAACAAGCCTAAAATGAGCAAAAGGAAAGAAATAATATAAAGGAAAGCAAAAATAAATGGAATAGGGGATAGAAAAACAATGGAGAGGGACGCCTGGGTGGCTTAGTCAGTTAAGTGTCTGCCTTCAACTCAGGTCATGATCCTAGCTAGGGTCCTGGAATCGAGCCCCACATTGGGCTCCCTGCTTCACAGAGTCTGCTTCTCCCTCTCCCTCTGCCTGCCACTCCCCTTGCTTGTGCTTGCTCTCTCTCTCTGTCAAATAAATAATAATGAAATCTTTAAAAAGAAAAGAAAAGCAATAGAGAAAATCCATGAAACCAAATATCGATTCTTTGGGGATTGATTGATTGATTTATAAGTGGACTCTGTGCTCATGAACTCATGACCCCCAAATCAAGAGTCGTATGCTCTACTGACTGAGCCAGCCAGACATCCCCAAAATTGGTTCTTTGAGAAGATCGATAAAACTGATAAACAATTATCTAAACTGACCAAGAGGGGCAGCCCTGGTGGCCCAGTGGTTTAGCGCCGCCTTCAGCCCAGGGTGTGATCCTGGAGACCCGGGATCGAGTCCCACGTCGGGCTCACTGTATGGAGCCTGCTTCTCCCTCTGCCTGTGTCTCTGCCTCTCTCTCTCTGTGTCTGTCATGAATAAATAAATAAAATTAAAAAAAATAAACTGACCAAGAAAAAAGAGATAAGAATCAAATTACTAATATTAGGAATAAAAGAGGAGACAACACTACTACCCTTACATAAATAAAAAGCATTGTAAGAGAATACTATGAACACTTGTATGCCAATAAATTAGATGTCATAAATGAAATGGTCAAATTTCTAGAAAGACACAAACTACCAAAGATAACATAAGAAGAAGTAAAAAAATATAAATATGCCCACAACAAGCAAAGAAATTTACTTCATAACTTAAAACTTCCCACAAATAAAAGTTCAGGCTACTACTACTTTAGTGGTGCATTCTACCAAATGTTTAAAGAATCATTAATGCCAATCTGTCACAAAAAAAAGAAGAGGAAGAAACACTTTCCAATGCACGTTTTAAAAATATTTTATTTGGCAGAGAGAGAGAGAATAGAAGAAGAAGAAGAAGAAGAAGAAGAAGAAGAAGAAGAAGAAGAAAAGAAGAAGAAGAAGAAAAGAAGAAGAAGAAGAAGAAGAAAAGAAGAAGAAGAAGAAAAGAAGAAGAAGAAGAAAAGAAGAAGAAGAAGAAGAAGAAGAAGAAGAAAAGAAGAAGAAGAAAAGAAGAAGAAGAGAAGAAGAAGAAGAAAGAAGAAGAAGAAGAAGAAGAAGAAGAAGAAGAAGAAGAAGAAGAAGAAGAAGAAGGAGAAAGAAGAAGAAGAAGGAGAAGAAAGAAGAAGAAAGAAGAAGAAAGAGAAGAAGAGGAGGAGCAGCCCGAGTGGCCCAGGGGTTTAGAGCCGCCTTCAGCCCAGGGCGTGATCCTGGAGACCTGGGATCAAGTCCCACATCAGGCTTCCTGCATGGAGCCTGCTTCTCCCTCTGCCTGTGTCTCTGCCTCTCTCTCTGTGTGTCTCTCATGAATAAATAAATAAAATATTTAAAAAAAAGAAGAAGAAGAAGGAAGATGGAAGAAGGAAGAAGAAGAAGAAGAAGAAGAAGAAGAAGAAGAAGAAGAAGAAGAAGAAGAAGAAGAAAGGGGAGTGGCAGGCAGAGGGAGAGGGAGAAGCAGGCAGGGCTAGATCTGAGGACTTTGAGAACATGACCTTAGCCAAAGGCAGCTGCTTAACCAACTAAGACTTCCAGGTGTCTCTTTCCAACTCATTCTATGAGACCAATATTGACCAGTATTGACTCATTCTATGAGACCAGTATTGACTCCTTTGATAAAAAATCAGAGAAAGACATCACAAGAAAACTACAGAGCAATATCCCTTGTGGATAAAAATGTAAATCTTCTCAACAAAATACTAGCAAACCAAATCCAGCCCATTATAAAATGGATTATACATCCTGACCAAGTAGGATTAATCCCAGAATGCAAGTTGGTTTAATATCCAAATATCAATTGATTTAAAATATCCTATTACTAGAATAGAGGACAAAACCCACATGATGGCCTAAGTTGAAACATCATTTGACAAAATCCAAAATCCTTTCATGATTCAAAACAAAACCCAACACAGAACTAAGAAAAGAAGGGAATTCCCACAACCTGATAAAGGACATCTATGAAAAACTCACAGAAAACATCATAGTCAGTGCCAAAAGGCTTTCCCTCTAATATCAGTAACAAACAAGTATATCCATGCACATCATGTCTATTCAACATTGTATAAAAGTTGTAGCTAGGGGGCGCCTGGCTGACTCAGTCTGTGGAGCTTGCAACTCCTGATTTTGGGGTGAGAGTTTGAACTCAACTTTAGACATAGAGATTACTTTTTAAAAAGTTGTAGTTAAGACTAAAAAGTTTTAGTCAATAAAAAAGAATAAAGGCATCCAGATTGGAAAGCAAGAAATAAAACTATTGTTTCTTCTCTTCCTCCCTCCTTCTCTCTCTTTCTCCCTTCCTTCCTTCATTCCTTCATTCCTTCCTTCCCTTCTTCCCCTGCTGCAAAAAGTTTTTTTTTTTTTTTTTTTTGTTTGTTTGTTTCCATTTGGTCCACAGTTGGTTAAAAAGCTGCATAGTGGCTGTAGGGAGAAGCTCCAGCAAAAGCCCTGGCGTGAGAGGGATCCCAGAGGGGCCCCTCAAAGGCTGTTCATTTAGTTAGTGGTTCTCCAGGAAGCAGTAAAACTTTATAGTCATAGATGATATGATACTGTATGTAGAAAATCCTAAGGAATCCACAAAACATTGTTATTACTAATAAGTGAGTTTAGCAAGTTTGTAGGATACTAGATCAATATACAAAAATCAGTTGTATTTCTATACACTAGCAATGAACAAAATAAAAATGAATTTAAGAATATAATTCCATTCACAGTAGCATAAGAAATAAGATACACAGAAGTGAATTTAACAAAGTAAAAGACTTGTATACTGAAAACTGTAAAACATGTTTTTTTTTATTTTTCTATTTATTTATGATAGTCACACACAGAGAGAGAGGCAGAGACACAGGCAGAGGGAGAAACAGGCTCCATGCACCGGGAGCCTGACATGGGATTCAATCCCGGGTCTCCAGGATTGCGCCCTGGGCCAAAGGCAGGTGCCAAACCGCTGCGCCACCCAGGGATCCCTGTAAAACATGTTTTAAAGAACTTTAAGACCTAACTAAATGGAAAGACATCCCATGTTCATCAATCAGGAGACTTAATACTCTTAAGAGGGTATTACTCCCAAACTGATCTACAGATTCAATTCAATCCTTATCTAAAATCCCAGCTGGCTTTTTTGACAATCTGATCCTAAAATCCATATGGACACACAAGAAGACCATTATGGTCTTGAAAAAGAACAAAATTGGGCAGCCTGGGTGGCTCAGCGGGTTTAGCTCCGCCTTCAGCCCAAGGCCTGATCTTGGGATCCCGGGATGAGTCCCACATCCAGCTCCCCGAATGAAACCTGTTTCTCCCTCTGCCTGTGTCACTGCTCTCTCTCTATGTCTCTCATGAATAAATAAATAAAATCTTTTTTAAAAAAAGAACAAAATTAGAGGACTCTCACATTTTGGTTTCAAAACCTATTACAAAGCTACAACAATCAATACAGTGTGACAGTAGCATAAAGGAAGATATGTAGGTCAATGAATTAGAACTGAGAATCCAGAGTTTTGACAAATTGAATTGTGCCAAGACAGTTCATTGGGGGAAAAGAATAGTCTTTTCAATATATGGGGCTGGGTTACAACTGGATAGTCACTTGCAAATAATAAAGTTGGGCCCTCGTTTTATGCCTTACATAAAAATTAACTAAAAATGGATTAAAGACCCAAACGTAAAAGCTAAAACTATAGAACTCCTTTAAAAAACAGGGGAAGAGTTTCATGACATTGTATGAGGCAATGATTTCCTGGATATGACGGCCAAGGCAAGGCAACAAAAGAAAAAAATAGATAAACTGGGCAGCATCAAAATGGAAACTGTGCACCCAAAGACAGTTAACAGAGTGAAAAGGCAGCCTAGAGAATGGGAGAAATAATTTGCAACTCATACATCCGACAAGAGGTTAGTCCAGAATACAGAGAGAACTAGAGAGCTCCCACAATAATAAGATGTATAATACAATTTAAAAATGGCAAACAACTTGAATAGACATTTCTCCATAGGTCTACAAATAATCAACAAGACTATGAGAAGATACTCAGCTCACCCATCATCAGGGAAATGCAAATCAAAACCACAATGAGATATCACCTGACACCCACTAGGATGGCTTTTATTAAAAAACAAAAAGCCAACAGGAAATAACAAGGGTTGGTGAGGATGTGAAGAAATTGGAACCCTTGTACACTGTTGGTGGGAATGTAAACTTGTGTAATTATTACGGCAAATATGATGGCAATTCCTCAAAAATAGAATTACCATATGATTCAGCTATTCCACATCTGAATATATACTCAAAAGAATTGAAGGCAGCGTCCTCGAAAGAGAATTGTACACCTGTGTTTATAATAGCATTCTTCACAATAGCCAAGAAGTGGAAGCAACCCAGGATCTATCAGTGGATGAATGGATAAACAAAATGTAGCACATGCATATAATGAAATATTACTCAGTTATTAAAAAGAAATGAAGTTCTGGCACATGGATGAACCTTGAGGACATTATGCTAAGTGAAATAAGCGAGTGACAAAAAGACAAATACGGTGTGATTCCCACTTATATGAAATATCTAGAGTGGTCCATTTATACAGACAGAAAGTTGAATGATGGTTGCCAGGGACCGGGGAGAGGAGGAAATGGTATCTTGTGGCTTAATGAGAATAGGGTATCAGTTTTACAAGATGCAAAGGCTCTGGAGATTGATTGCACAACATAAATACACTTAACATTACTGAACTGTACACTTAAAAATAATTAAGATGGTAAGTTTTTTTATAAATTTATTTTTTATTGGTGTTCAATTTGCCAACATATAGAATAACACCCAGTGCTCATCCCGTCAAGTGCCCCCCTCAGTGCCCGTCATCCATTCACCCCCACCCCCCGCCCTCCTCGCCTTCCACCACTCCTAGTTCGTTTCCAAGAGTTAGGAGTCTTCATGCTCTGTCTCCCTTTCTGATATTTCCCACTCATTTTTTCTTCTTTCCCCTTTATTCCCTTTCACTATTTTTTATATTCCCCAAATGAATGAGACCATATAATGTTTGTCCTTCTCTGATTGACTTATTTCACTCAGCATAATACCCTCCAGTTCCATCCACGTCGAAGCAAATGGTAGATATTTGTCATTTCTAATGGCTGAGTAATATTCCATTGTATACATAGACCACATCTTCTTTATCCATTCAAGATGGTAAGTTTTATATAATGTATGCTTCTCCACAATTTTTTAAAAGGCTATCAAAAAATGCTTATTTATGTTTCCAGAAATGTGAGGTGGTGAGATATTACATAATTTATCAGATTTGAGACAATTTTTCTCTGTGAACCTTGACTTCTGTACTTCAACCTCTAACTGTGTCTACCTGGTTACTCAAAAATTAGCCTGACAGCTATCATTTGAGCCTACTGCCAGGCTTTTCCTTTTTTTTTTTTTTTTAAGATTTTATTATTGATTGATGAGAGACACACAGAGAGAGAAAGAGGCAGAGACACAGGCAGAGGGAGAAGCAGGCTCCACGCAGGAAGCCCGATGTGGGACTCGATCCGGGGTCTCCAGGATCACGCCCCTGGCTGAAGGTGGCGCTAAACCTCTGAGCCACCGGGGCTGCCCTCCTTTTTTTATTTTTTTATTTTTTATTTTTTTTTTTAAAGAGTTTATTTATTTATTCATGAGAATACACAGAGAGGAGAGAGAGAGGCAGAGACAGGCAGAGGGAGAAGCAGGCTTCACGCGGGGAGCCTGATGTGGGACTTAATCCAGGGTCCCCAGGATCACACCCCGGGCTGCAGGTGGTGCTAAACCGCTGAGCCACCGGGGCTGCCCTGCCAGGCTTTTCCATATATACTTCTCAACAATCCTCTGGTGAGCAAATTAAAGCTCAGAAAGGCTCAGTGACATTTTCTAAGATGGTATGAGGGACGGTGCTGTCATTGGGACCCATGGCCTGACCCTAAAGCCTGGGTTCTCCTCCTACTGCACCTCATGCCCCTCAAGCTAGCTTCATCCTAACAACGACTTGGGATGCCTCAAAAATTCAGATTCCCCCTTAAAGATGAACTTCTCTAGGAGTTGATGAATGTTGAAGCTATGATCCCGTAATGAAGAAATTAATAAAGAGATGAATGAGGCCAGGAGTGAGTACAGGGACGGGCTAAGGGAGCCTTGAATGGGTGGGGTCTGGAAAACAAGGAAGACCAGAGCGGAAAGCAGAAATCACACTCTGTGGTAATCAGAGCCCTTACAGTCAGTCTAGCCTGGCTGAGTTCAGAGACCATTGGGGAAAGTCCAAGGCCTGTAGCCATCGCCAGGCTGAAAAGAGGCCAGTCCAGACACAGCTGTGTGTGCTCCCAGCCGCAAAGGAGGCTCAGGCAAGATGCCCTAAGGAGGGAAGGGTGACAGGGACACTGGGTAGGGGAGGAGCAGATCTTTCTCTAGAAAGATCGCTCTGGATGGGGGTGGGGGAGCGGCGGTGGGGGGCACCTGAGTGATTCAGTCCATTAAGCATCTGCCTTTGGCTCAGGTCCTGATCCCAGGGTTGTGAGAAGGAGCCCTGCATCCGCTTCCGGCTCCCTGCTCAGCGAGGAGTCTGCTTCTCCCTCCTGCGTTTTTCTCCTCCTGCTCCACCGCCCGCCTGCCGCTTTCTCCCTGCCGCTTTCTCTCCTCTCTCTCCCGAATAAATAAACAAAATTTAACAAAAGAAAGAAAGAAAGAAAGAAAGAAAGAAAGAAAGAAAGAAAGAAAGAAAGAAAGAAAGAGAGAAAGAAAGAATCACTCCAGCTCCTGTGGGGAAGGTGACTTTAAGGGGAAGAAGAACCCGGGAGGAGGGAAGACCTGATCCCAAACAGAGAGCCAAGGGAAATGAATTCCATTAAGGTTTTGGAAGGACCCTTGGCCAGGGCTTTGTGGGGATGTGGGGTTGGTGAGAGAGAGGAAGCATTCTGTGTTATCTATTCAAGTACTTCAGCAACAGTCCAAAAAAACAGATCTTTAACAGATGGAAGTGGGGGCGGGGGATGGGCAAGGGTCAGTCAGGAAGAGAGAAGTGGGCTGTCACTTTTGTTGGGTGACTCCCAGGACTCTAAGCACTTGTCTAGTTGGCTGTTCCGCATGGGGTGCTTTTATTTTATATAATTAATTCATTGACTGATTTTTTGGTGGGGGGAGAGGGAGAGAGAGAGAGACAGGGTTGGGGGAGGGGGGCAGGGAGGAGCAGAGGGAGGGGGAGAAGAAGACTCTTTTTTTAAAATTTTTTGGAGGGAGACTCTTAAGTAGACTTCATGCCCAGTGCAGAAGCCTACATCGGGCTTGATCTCACAACCCAGAGATCATGACCTGAGCTGAAATCTAGAGTCGGGCACTTAACCGAATGAGCCACCCCGGCACCCCCATGGGTACTTTCATATTGTATCTAGTGTTCAGGGATCACTGCCCTTGTTTTCTGAAGGGTAGGATAGGGATCTGGTGCATTAGTCTAGAAAGAGCCAAGGAGACCAGTATTATGACAAGGTAGAGGAAGGAAATGGCTTTAGAGAACAGAGAAGGAAAAAGTCTGAGGAAGCAAAAGTCAGAAGCCACTACTCTTTCTATTTCTGCATTATTTAACCAAATGCCACCTGTGTGTTACACCCCTTGACCCCAGGGCTGATTGGGAGAACTCAGCAGAGCTGGGTCACTGCCTTCCCCCAGCTTGCTGGTTTCCAAACTGGCATGGGAACCCAGGTGAGCCAGGGTGTAATGGAGAGCACTTGCTGGACATGGCGTGAGGGCACTGTGTGTCCCTGGCCCTTTTCAGGGGAGCAGGGCATGGTTCTGAACTATTTAATTACCTTTCTTTTTTTCTTTTTTTTAAAGATTTTTAAATTTATTTACTCATGAGAGACAGAGAGAGACAGAGAGAGAGAGAGAGAGGCAGAGACACAGGCAGAGGGAGAAGCAGGCTCCATGCTGGGAGCCTGATGTGGGACTTGATCCCAGGTCTCCAGGATCATGCCCTGGGCCCAAGGCAGGTGCTAAACTGATGAGCCACCCAGGGATCCCCTTTAATTACCTTTCTTAAGTAAATTTGAGAGAAGATGAGGGCACAAAGACATGTCCTCCAATTTAGGAAAACTCTCCCAGGGTTGATCTACTCATCCCAGGTGGATGAATGAGCCTGGCAAGCCTGGGATGAGAAAGCCCCCTTTTGCCAAGCTTCTCTTCTTCAGATTTGGGGAGCCTCGGCAGCCCAGCACTGAAGGAACAGGGTCTGACCCCATCCTTCACTGGACACAGAGGGCTGAGGGGAGCCCTGCATGAGGCTCTCTTGGCTCAGGCCCTGACCTCCCTGACCTCCGCTTGCAGGGACAGAAAGACATGGCCTGGAGACTGATAGCGCTTGTGCTGCTGTTGGCCTGGACAGCCCCCACGTGCAGGGCCCGGGTCAGGACAGACCTGCTCAACGTCTGCATGGATGCCAAGCACCACAAGGCAAAGCCAGGCCCAGAGGATAAACTGCATGCCCAGGTGAGGCAGAAGGGTGGTTCAAGTTGAGGCGGGGGGCGGTTCTAACGTGGGAACAAGTCAGGGTGGTAGGGGAAGGACCAACTGCTCAGAAACCCCCACATCCCAGGTTATTGCTATGGGAGCAGATGAAGGTAAGGTGGCGTGTATGGGTGGAGGTGGTTTTAGAGGTGGCCTCCTCAGAGAATTCCATGGCTGTGATGATATGATCTAATCACTGTTGAGTACTTATCAGGTGTTGTGTTTACTGCACATGATTTCATATTCCCTTTGTCGGTCCTTTGAGGTAGGAGACAACATTCTCCCCTACATAACACAAATGAGAAAACTGAGGCCCAGAGAAGCCAAGGACACAGAGGGCTGAGACGTAAGCAGCCAGTGGTGGCGTAGGGCGAGGACTCGGGTGGGCACTCTCAGTGGTTTGGAGGGTGAGAGATTGTTGGGGAAGACGGTTCTTCCTACCTTCACTGTGAGCCAGTCCATGGAGTGTCAAGGGTAGAGGAGGTCTCTTAGGGCTGTGATACAGGGTAACAGGTGCGGTACATTCACACATTCTGTAAAAGTGGATGCCAGTCGGTTGCAACTCTATTGAGATTCCACGTCTTCTTTTTATGATAAATACTCTTTAGACTCTGTTTTCTATCCTGGAATAAAATTCAAAGCCAATAGAACTTATTTGCATATTTAACTTAAAAAAATAACACGAGGGGCAGCTAGGTGGCTCAGTTGGTTAAGCATCTGTCTTCAACTCAAGTCATGATCTCGGGGTCCTGGGATTGAGTCCCTCATGGGCTCCCTGCCTGGTGGGGAGTCTGCTTCTCCCTCTCCCTCTGTCTTCTGCCCCCTGCTCATGCTCTCTTTCTCTCAAATAAATAAAATCCTTAAAAAATATATATCAAAAATATATATATATATATCAACATAATTCTCTATCTGTAATACAAAGGAGAAGCACAAAGGAAGTAACTTATAATAAAATAAAATATATTTCAATATTTTAATTCTCTGGCATGACTACGTTAGAAATCACTATCAAACAGCATTTTTGTTTTTGTTCACCAAATTGCTATGAATGGGACAGTTACAGCTGTACAGCTGTAGATCAATAACAGGTGTATTCTATTGGCAACTTAAATGCTGTAAAATATGCTAAGCTATGTTGCCACTGATGACATAATTTTCTATAACAGTGAATAATTCCGGTAAAACAAAGCACATAGCAAGGCCTTTCTTTTTCAGAGTATTTGCAGTCCTGAAAAAGCCCATCTATATTAAACACTTGCTAAAATATGGTGTGTCTATATGTAAGATGGAGTTCAGTTGAGATTTAGGGAAATCATAACTAGGTCTTTCGTTTACTTCTTTCAGCAAATATTTTTATGGGTCTGCCATGGCACTGGCCTCACCTCTGGGGAAACAGACCCTATTACTTGCTGAGAAGTTACTCAGCATACATTACCACGTAGGTCATTCCCTTCTTCCTTTGCTCAAAATGTCACCTCCCGGTGAAGCTTTTCACAACCACCTTAGTTAAAATTTCAAAGATTATCTCATATTCCACATTCCTATTCCCTGCTATAATTCTGTCCATATAATTGATCAGATCCTGACACTAGACTTTTTTTTTTCTCTTAGTTTCTTACTGTGTGTCCCCACTGATCAGGATAGGATGTAAGTTCCATGAACACATATTGCTGTCTGGTTTGTTCTCTATCATATTCTCGGCATCTAGAACGTGACTGGAATAGAAATGGGTGCTCAGTAATTATTATTATTTTTAAAAGATTTTGTTTATTTATTTGAGAGAGAGACAGAGATAGCGACAGAGATAGTGGCGGGGAGAGCAGAGAGGAGAGGGAAAGGAGGCTCCTCGCTGAGCAGGGAGCCCAATGTGGGGCTCCAGCCCAGGACCCTAAGACCATGACCTGAGCTGAAGGCAGACACTTAACTGACTGAGCCACCCAGGTGCCCCTCAGTAATTATTTTTCAATGAATAAATAAATCAAAGAATTTTCTATATAAAATGTGAAGGGGGGATCCCTGAATGGCTCAGCGGTTTGGGGCCTGGCTTCAGCCCAGGGCCTGATCCTGGAGTCCTGGGATCGAGTCCCACATCGGGCTCCCTGCATGGAGCCTGCTTCTCTCTCTGCCTGTGTCTCTGCCTCTTTCTCTCTGTGTCTCTCATGAATAAGTAAATAAAATCTTTAAAAAAAAAAAAAGTGTGAAGGGGTGCATAAATGACAGCTATTGTCCCCTGAGGACAGGGTTTCTCTCCAGCTCCCTCAAGCCCTGATCAGCCCTGTTGTGACTGAGTCTCCCCTCAGATGGGTGTTCCTGGACATCAAGAACAGAGGGGTCCTCACAGTAAACTTTCCTGGGATAACCCACTTGAGGCAGGAGAACGAGAACCAAACAGAAAAGGCTGGAGGTGGCAGAAGGTTGTGGGGAAGGGGGCAGTTAGTCCGGGTCTCCCCCACGCAGTGCACTCCCTGGAGGAAGAAGGCCTGCTGCACCGTCAGCACCAGCCAGGAGCTGCACAAGGACACCTCCCGCCTGTATAACTTCACCTGGGACCACTGCGGCAAGATGGAGCCCGCCTGCAAGCGCCACTTCATCCAGGACAACTGTCTCTATGAGTGCTCCCCCAACCTGGGGCCCTGGATCCAGGAGGTACGGGACTGCCCCTCACCCCCACCCAGCAGGCTGCCATCCAGCTTGGGCAAGGCCATGGCTGCCCCCACCCCTGGCTGAAGGGAGCCCTCCCTCTTGGCCTCCCACGCAGGTGAACCAGAGCTGGCGCAAGGAGCGCATCCTGCAAGTGCCCCTGTGCAGAGAGGACTGTGAGCAATGGTGGCAGGACTGCCGCACCTCCTACACCTGCAAGAGCAACTGGCACAGGGGCTGGAACTGGACCTCAGGTGAGGGCTTGGGGGTGGGGAGACGGAGGGGGGCTTTGAGGATCTGGGATTGGGTGAGGATTTCTGGGGGTGGCCAGAAATGAGCTTTGGGCCCGGGGTGGGGGGTGGGGTGAATGTGCCTGCCCTCTCTCCCCTGCAGGAGTGAACAAGTGTCCAGCTAGGACCACCTGCCGCACATTTGAGGCCTACTTTCCCACGCCTGCAGCCCTGTGTGAGGGCATCTGGGATCACTCCTACAAGGCCACCAACTACAGGCGGGGGAGTGGCCGCTGCATCCAGATGTGGTTTGACCCGGCCCAGGGTAACCCCAATGAGGAGGTGGCGAGGTTCTACGCAGGGGCCAGGAACGCTGGGGTTATGCCCCAAGGGATTGAGCATCTCCTGCTCAGCCTGGCCCCCATGCTGTACCTCTGGCTCCTTGGCCGGGTCTAGCCCGACCCAGATGTCCACTCCGCATGTCCCGGGTTCTGATGACCAAGTTGGGTTCAGCTCAGCTCTCACAAATGTGGGTACCCTAAGTGAGCCTCCATCTATTATCCATCCTTCCCTTTTGTCATCCAGTTTCTGCTCCATGGTGGGCCTTGGGGTTTCTCTGGCAATCAGTTCAAATAAAGAGACAGACATATCTGTGTCAGATGAATCATTCTGGTTCCAGTAGGTAGAATCCACAGTTGTTGGATTCTTTCAGATCAGAGAAATAAGACCTGGGTTTGAATCTCAGCTCTGCTACTGCCTATGCCAAAGTGAAGCAGTTGCCTGTCTATTCTAAAGCTTAGTTTCCTCCCCAATAAAATAAGGATAATGATCCTTCCTTCCCTCTGGGTTGTGAAATACAAAGGAGCTGTTGCCTAGAAAGCATGTAAGTCCAGTGCCTGCACTTAATAATCCTCAGGGATCCTGTTGCTCCTATAACCACAAATGAGAGCCAGGTCCAGAACTTTGTTACTTATGCTGCTCCCAAATATCCCCCTTTCTGCCAGGTGCTGTCTGCCTGGCTCTGTGCTCAGCTGTGCAATGGGAAAGTTGGGGATGGGAGTCCAGAGAAGACTCTGAATTCCCAGTGGGGGTGAAAAAAATTTGCCGGTTATGTGGATTGAAGGGACAGAGTTGAGGCTTGGACCCTCAGAGGAGGAAGAGAGAGCACTGGGGAGGGCAGTCTGGGACTGGAAGAGGAAATGCTTAAGAGCCTTGAATTGGTTTACCCCTGCTGAGTCCGAGGGGCTTGGGTGGGAAAAGGTTGGAAACTCTTAGGAGCTTCCTGGGGCAGGAGCCTGGCCTCTCCTCTGGCATCTTTGTCCCCTCCAGGGATTGCTAGATATGCCTGTCTGGTCTTTGCACCGCCCCCAGGAACTCGGTCTGAGTTGATCTCTGGGTCTCCTCCCTCTTACCCTTTCCCCCTGGGGAAGCCTTTGTCTCTACATCTCCCTCACGGTTACCCCCAGAGGCACAGGTACCTGTCTGAGAACACCAGGCAGGTGGGTGATCAGGCTAGGACTAGAACTCAGGTGTGAAGACTCCTGGTCCAGGTCTCCCCCCTCCACCGCACCAGGGTGCCCCCTTCATGGCTCTCCCCTCCCCTCCCACCTAAAGCTGAGGGACGAGGAAGTTGGGCGGTTTGTGGAGGATGGCTTATGGGGCTCCTGGAGGGGTCTAGAGACCCTGGGCTGTATGGGGGTGTCTGTTAGCCACTGTATCTAGTCTGGAAGGCCCCGACAGAGCCCATCCCGTGTCATTCAGGCTCTGTTCCAGGCAAGTTAAGCCAATGCATATTTGAAACGGAGGAAGGAGCTTGTCGGGACGGACCCAGACACGGGTTCGATCGAGCAAAGTGAAAGTTCGCTCCCAGGTTAAAGGGGATCGGCCGACAGAGGCCCAGGAGTAGGCGCGGCGGGCGCCGGGCTGGGAGCCTGCGCCTTTAAGGAGCCAAGGGGCGGAGGGGCGGGGCAGGAAGCGGGCTCCCGGGAGACGCCGCCACGGGCTAGGTCTTTTTTGGGGGGAAGGGGCGGGCCAGACCCTCCTCGGGCCCCGCCCCCTTTCCGGCGCCCGGGCCCCCTCCCGCCAAGGGCGCCCGGGGCGTCGGAGCGTGCCCGCCCTGGGGAGCTCCGGGTCCGGCGTCCCGCCCACCGAGGCTCAAGTTTGTCGTCTTGGAGGGAGTAGCTGGGGCGGGGGCGGGCGCTAATAATACCCGTTCGCTCGGGCGCCGCGCTTTACAGTTTACACAGCTGTCACCTTCGTTGCTCCTTAATTAATAATAAAAATAGCCGCTGTTTGGAGGCTCACGGGATGCCGGGCCCTGGGCCGGGAGCTTTACAGGCACGGTCCCGCCGAGTCGGCCCTCGCAGCGGGCGCCCCCCTTGCGGAGCGCGAAGGCGAGGCGCGGAGGGGAGCCGTGACTGGCCCGAGGTCACTCGGCGGGGTCAGCGGCCCCGGGGCGAGACCCGGGCCCGGGGAAGGCGGGGCGCGGGGTGCTACCCCCGGCTCCGCCGAGAGCCGCGGGGGCGGAGCGGCGGGCGGGGCGGAAGACGAGGGGGTGCGGCGGCGGCGGATGGCCATCTTAAGTGGCCGCGGAGAGTCAGGGGCCGCTTCCCCCGGGGAGGGGGCACCGCGGCGGCCCGGGAGGTGAGGGTCCGCGCGCGGCGGCGGCTGTGCGGAGAAGTCGGGGGCCCGGGGGCCCGAGGGAACTTTCCTCTAGGGCAGTGGGGGGTGCCGGTCTCGGGCTGCTGAACCCCTCGCGGCCCGGGCCTCCGGGGATGGGGGATGGTGCCAGGGAACTTGGCCGGGAGGGGGGAAGGGCCCTGCCCGGGCTGCGAGGGGTTGCCGGGGACGGTGCGTGGGGATTCGAGGACACCGGACCGTGCCTGAGCGCTTGTGGGAGATCGGGGCGCCCTGGAGGGGGATCCCCCCGCGGGAATGGTCGGGGACCGGACCCGGCGGAGTTTGGGGGCTCGGGTCTAGGAGGGGCCTGGATTTCACGGGAGTTGGGAGTCCGGGCCACTCGGGTACCGAGGACAGGGGTGGGAAGAGGTTCGTCTTCGATCCCTCGCGGGTTTTGAGAACTCGACCCGGCCCTTTGAGGCTGCGGGGGAGGTGGGTGCTGAATAGAAAGGATTTGGGGTGCAATTAGACGTTTATGGGAGTTGGAGATCTCGTCCTTGCGATTATTGGAGGGGGCTAACTCTCCGGAGAGGGGGCTGGGACCGCCTAGTGCCCCGGAGCCGGGTGGGGGAACTTGACCTTCGTGGGGGGCCGGGTCCCTGGGTCTCCTAGGGGTGGTGATGGCGGGGCGGATCCCCGTGGGTGTGGGGGTCCCGCGTCGTGCGGGAACGCAGGGGCCGTGGCCCCGCCGGGAAGGGGTGGGGGTAGGGGCGCTCGGGCGGCGGGCCGAGCGGAGGGGCGGGGGCGGGGCGGGGCGGGGGCCGGGGCCGGGGCCGGGGCCGGCCGCCCGGCTCTGCGCTGCGCTCCCGCCCCTCCCCCGCCGCCTCTGAACAAACTTTTCTTTCTCTTCAAGTTGAGGCCGGCGCTGCGGGCGGCGGCGGCGGCGGCGGCGCGGCGCGGCGGACGGGGCGGCCTGCGCGGCGGGGCGCGGAGCCCCCGACCACGGGCCCGGTCCCGGCCGTGGATCCTCAGGCCCCGGGCCCGACCCCGAGCGACCCCGGGCGGATGGCGCGGGGCGGTGGGCGCCGGCGGCGCTGAGCCCTGCGCGCCATGGCCTCGGCTTGCGGGGCGCCGGGCCCGGGGGGTGCGGGGCCCGGGGGCGCGCTGGGCAGCCCGGCCCCCGCCTGGTACCACCGCGACCTGAGCCGCGCGGCTGCGGAGGAGCTGCTGGCCCGGGCAGGCCGCGATGGCAGCTTCCTGGTCCGAGACAGCGAGAGCGTGGCGGGAGCCTTCGCGCTCTGTGTCCTGTGAGTGGGGCTGGGGCTCCCGGCGGGCGGGGCGCAGCCCCGGGGCCCTCGGTGGGTGCGGAGGGCCTGGGACAGTGGGACGCCAGCGCCCCCAGCAGTGGGGACTTGGCGTCCAGCCGGGCTTGAGGAAGGATGCAGGGGGTACTTCCTTCCTGCTCTGTGTCTGGGGACACTTTCTGGGGCCTGGAGGGCAGAGTGGGTAGGGTCCAGCTAGCCAGGGTGGAAGCCTCTGGCAGACCCCCAGGCACCCTCCAGGCACACGGCCGGGGGGGTGAGGACGTGTGGCTGTGCATTCCAGGGCTGCCTGTAGCTCTGTTTATACGGGATCCAGTGAGATGCGGTAGGCATAGACGGAGTTGGGGCCAGAGAGACCAGTGCGTGAGTGAGGATGCCCGGCAGCTTCCTTAGGGATCCTTGCTATGCCCCCAGGCCTGAGGTTGGGACCGGTGTGGCTATAGATGTCAGGGGCTGAGGGCAGAGTGGTGTTGAGAAGAAGGGAGGGGTTGAGGAGGCTCTATGGGGCCGTGTTATTATTTCACAAATCAATGAGCATGTGCGTGTGCCCCGGCCCTGGGTATCCCGGCAGCCCTAGCCCCACCTATGGGTGCGGAATGAGGGGCTAGACTTGGCAGCTCTCGGAGTGGGTCTCGTCCTGTGCCTGTACCCATCGGCTGTGTGTGGTAGTGGTTCTGGGTGAGTTGGTGGGTTTGGAGTCTCTCCCTGAGCTGTCTCCTGTGTCCCAGGGTCTAATACTAGGTGGGCTCCTGTGAGTGTTGTTAGGATCGAGTTATAGTCCACCATAGCCCTGTGAACCCTTCCAAACCCCCATCTTTCTGTCCCTTACCCCGTCTGTTCTACTCACTTCTTGGAGGGTTCGTTGACCTAGGCCAGTAGTTCTCATTTAGGGGTTGGTTTTACCCCTCAGGAACATTTGGCAATGTTTGGAGACATTTTTCGTTGTCACAGCTGGGATAGTGCTACTGGCATCTAGTGGGTAAAAGCCAGTGATGCCGCCAAACATCCTGCAATACGAAGGACGGCCCCTCACAGCAAAGAACTGTGCAGTCCAAAATGTTAGTGGTGTTGGGGTTGAGGACCCCTGACCTGGGTATCTGAAGAGGAAGGGCTCCCTAAGTCTCAGCTTATGCCCCAAGTCTGATGCCCAGGAGAGACTAACAAGGGACAGCTTCGCCAGATGCTCCCAGCCCCCTCGGAGGCATACCCCCTAATTAGGGAGGGGAGGGAGGCAGGTGCTGGGTCAGCTGTTGAGTGGGAGGGGGACAGCTGGGCCTGTGTCTGGGGGAGGAACATTATTGTCCCAGGAGGGGAGAGTCCTGGCTCCACTGCCAGGGGAGGAAATGGGTGGAATGAGGGTCTGTCTGTGTTGGGGGCTTCAGCTTTGCCAGCTGACTCTGGCTACTTGCATCTCAAGAGCCCAGGGATGGGGGGAGGGTCAGAAATGGGGTAGAAGCCTGGGGGTAGGTGATCAGAAATACACTTGCTTACCTGTATACGTACCCACAGGTACATGGGTGACATTTCAGGACACACCCCTGCTCGCACAAGCACAGGCAATCTGACCAGCTGGCCACGATACAGGCACGGGCCTCTGCCCTGGCTTTAGGTCCCAGCTCTTGTCTTTCACTTACTCTGTGACCTTAGTCAAATTGCTTTTCTGTTGGAGCCTATTTCCTCTTCTGGAGAATGGGGATGATACTAATATCTGTATCAAAATGCAAGGATTAAATGGGATCACATCTAGGGGGGGTGCCTGGGTGGCTCAGTGGTTGAGTGTCTGCCTTTGGCTCAGGTTGCAATCCCAGGGTCCTGGGATCAAGTCCTTCATCGGTCTCCCTGCAAGGAGCCTGCTTCCCTCTCTGCCTATGTCTCTGCCTCTCTGTGTCTCTCATGAATAAATAAATAAAATCTTTTTTAAAAAAATGAGATCATATCTGTAGGGTGTCACAAAGACAGGGCTCAGTAAATAGGATGCTATTATTGTTGTAAATACAGTCCACAAAGAGGTACACACATAGACACCTGCACAGAATGTTCCCCATCAGCAGCCAGGAGAGTTCCTGAGGGGGGCCTAATTGAGTGGAGGGGATGGACTGTGGGTCTCCTCAAATGGGCATTTGGTCCTGTCTGGCGCCAATACCCCGCTCCTGTCCAGCTCACACGTGGGCCCCGGGGTGGCTCCCCTGAGTAAGCCTACCTGAGGGCTGGCTGCAGAGGGAGCCTTCCATCCCTACTGAGTGAGGCCTTTGCTGCCCAGGCCTGGCTCAGCTGTCACCTGCTCAGCTGTTGCGGCCATCTGTCAGCACCCCTCTTGCCCCTCCTCAATTTGGGGGCTCTTAGAGGCTTGGGTCTCCCACAGGGGGCCCCCTTGGGTCATCCCAGTTTCCTGCTGTCTGGGGAAGGGGGGATAATTCAGGGATACCCGCCTACTTCCTAGCAAAATGGCCCCCAACGCACCCAGCTCCAGCAGAGCCAGACACCAACGTAAACACAGACAGCAGGCGCACACGTGTGTTAGCACATCTCCTATGTGTGCAAACAGAGGTTAACCAGGCTTCTGAGGACTCTTACTCTGGCGGGGGGCCAGAGCTGGTACCACAGTCCAGAGGGGCTGTTTAGACAGCTGTGGAGGCCACAAAAGAGCTGCCTGTTGCTTCCCGGGCCCTGTGGTGGGTGTGGAGTCCATGTAGGTCTGGGTGGAGAGGTGCCCAGGAGGGGGGCGGGAGTGGTGGTGGGGGGAGGCTGGTCATTCCTGCTCTTGTTGGCAACACTAGCAGGATAGAAGTGGACTGGCCTCATCATTAACCCGTGAGCAGCCTGAGCAAAGGGTTTTAGGAAAACCAAGCTGAGGGAGCTGGGTCCTGAGCCTGGTAGCAGGAGGAAGGCATGCCTTGGGGCTTAGCCCTAGCCAGGGGCGACAGGTTCTGACCCTCGCTTTGTCACTAGGTATCAGAAGCACGTGCACACATACCGAATCCTACCTGATGGAGAAGACTTCCTGGCTGTGCAGGTAGGAGTCTGGCCCCTGACCCTGATTCCACCCTGTAACTTGGGGTCAGCTGGCTGACACTTCTCCCACTCCTGCTGATTGGCAGACCTCACAGGGCGTGCCCGTGCGCCGTTTCCAGACCCTGGGCGAGCTCATTGGCCTGTACGCCCAGCCCAACCAGGGCCTCGTGTGTGCCCTGCTGCTGCCTGTGGAGCGGGAGCGAGAGCCAGACCCACCCGACGACCGTGATGTCTCAGGTGGTGCTGCACACTCTGCCACGTGCAGATGCCTTCCCTGCCCCTTCCCCAGGCGCTGCCTGCTTCTTCCCCTCCCATTTTCTCAGTCCCCCTCCCCTAAAGCCCCCTTGCTCCTACCCATGATGCTGGGGCCCTTTACCCCACTTCCATGGAAGCATCTGAAGACACAGCATCCCCCATACTTCACTGACTCCTGTTCACAGATGGGGAGGATGAGAAGCCTCCGCTGCCCCCACGTTCTGGCTCTACCAGTATTTCTGCCCCCGTGGGGCCTGGCAGCCCCCCAGCAGCCCCTGAGACTCCCACAACTCCAGCTGCTGAGAGGTAAGACCAGAAGCCTCCACAGGGAACAGGAATTCCCCTTTCTCCTCTGAGAACCTTGTCCGCTTGGGGGCGGGGGCTTCTAAGCCCCCACTCCACCCCCAGGGGCCCTCATCCCACCTCAGCCCCAGGGGCAGACACCCTGATCCATGGTGCTCTGATCACTGCCAGTACCACCTCTAGGGACAGGGTGGGAGGGCCGGGACAGGGTCAGCAGGTTCTTCACCGACTTCTCCACCCCTCCCTGAAGTGCTCCCAATGGGCTGAGCACTGTCTCGCACGAGTATCTGAAGGGCAGCTACGGACTGGACCTGGAGGCCGTGCGAGGCGGAGCCAGCAACCTGCCCCACCTCACCCGCACCCTTGCCACCTCGTGCCGGAGGCTGCACAGGTACCTGGCACGCGCAACACCGCGCATGCAGCCTCTCCTCTGACCCGTGCTCACCTGCCCCCTGCCCCCTGCACAGATGTCCTGACCTCTGCTCTCTGGCCCGGAACGGGGACTCAGCTGTCGTTTCCTGAATTTTCCTCACCCGTGAACCCTTGGATCCTTATGGTGGAGGCTGAAGCTACACACTCAGCCATCCTTCCCTGTCCTTGGGTCGGGGCGGGGAGTTCTGACCGGTCGTCTCCCCTAGCGAGGTGGACAAGGTCCTGGCGGGTCTGGAGATCCTGTCCAAGGTGTTCGACCAGCAGAGCTCTCCCATGGTCACTCGCCTCTTGCAGCAGCAGGTGGGATTATGGGGGGGGCCTGTGGGGAGTGGGTTGATGTCTGGGGCCGGGGGGACCCTCCTGTTCAGCGGCCTCAGGGACCAGTCTTACCCTTCCTCTGTGCAGAATCCAGCACAGACCGGGGAGCAGGAGCTGGAGAGCCTGGTGTTGAAGCTGTCGGTGTTAAAGGACTTCTTGTCGGGCATCCAGAAGAAGGTAGCCTGGCTCCTGACCTCTGACCTGACCCACCAGACCCCAACTATTTGCAATGACCTAAGTGATCTCCACCCCCAGTCTACACCTCAGCATCGACCCCACTGTCAGCCGTCTCCCTCCCAGTCCCAGCTCTCTGCACATCCCCTGACCTTGCCTGCCCTTACTCGCCCCAGGCACTGAAGGTCCTGCAGGACATGAGCTCTACGGCCCCGCCAGCCCCGCCGCAGCCGGCTATACGTAAGGCCAAGACTGTGCCTGTGCAGGCCTTTGAGGTACGCAAGGAAGTGTTGGGGGGACCCCTGGGGCAAAGGGCGGTGGAGGGTGGAGGGGGTGGTATTTGCCCGGGGTCTTTTCAGCAGCCCCCCACCTTGTGACCTGCAGGTGAAGTTAGATGTGACCCTGGGTGACCTGACCAAGATCGGGAAGTCACAGAAGTTCACGCTCAGCGTGGATGTGGAGGGCGGGCGGCTGGTGCTGCTGCGGAGGCAGCGGGACTCACAGGAGGACTGGACGACCTTCACACATGACCGCAGTGAGCCAGGGCCCGACCTTGGGCGGGGGGGGGGGGGCGGGGGGCGGGGGGCGGGCAGGGCAGCCTCCGGGCCTCAGTGCACGGGCCAGTGTGACCGGCCTCCATCCCCTAGTCCGCCAGCTCATTAAGTCCCAGCGTGTCCAGAACAAGCTAGGCGTCGTGTTTGAGAAGGAGAAGGATCGGACACAGCGCAAGGACTTCATCTTTGTCAGCGCCCGGGTGAGCAGCGTGTTGGGCTGGCCCCCTGCAGGGGTTTCTGGGGGCCGGAAGGAGAGGAAATGTGTGATGCAGGTGACCCGTCCCTCCTGACAGGGCAGACAGTGTATGTATGGAGATGGGTGGCCCGAGGGTAGAGGCAGATAGATGTTCATTTGGTGAACATTTCCTGAGAGGTGTCCTCTGCTTGAGTAGTGGGTGTACAGTGGTGGACCAGACAGGCGTGTCCCTCCCCTCATGGGACCTGCCACCTACCAGGGACCTCCCCTAACTGGCTGTTGTCCCCCCAGAAGCGGGAGGCCTTCTGCCAGCTACTGCAGCTCATGAAGAACAAGCACTCCAAGCAAGATGAGCCGGACATGATCTCTGTCTTCATAGGCAGTTGGAACATGGGTCAGGCCCGGGTAGGGCTGGGGTGGGAGAGAGGTCAGGGGTCAGGGTCAGGGGCCTGACCATCACCCCATCCCCTTCACCTCCAGGAAGCGTGCCACCTCCAAAAAACGTGACATCTTGGTTCACATCAAAGGGTCTAGGGAAGACCCTGGATGAGGTCACGGTGACCATACCCCATGACATCTATGTCTTCGGGACCCAGGAGAACTCGGTGGGTGACCGCGAGTGGCTGGACCTGCTACGCGGGGGCCTCAAGGAGCTCACAGATCTGGATTACCGCCCGGTGAGAGAGGGTCATCCTGTCCAGTCTCCCCTCCTCAGACCCCAACCCAAACGATCCTGCTTGACCCCACAGGCCACCCGGGGAGCACAACTTGCCTGCCTTTCCCTCTGGCCCCCGGGGTATCCTTTAGGAAATCTAATGAGTGCTTCATGCTGTAGGAATGTGCTCTGTTTCTCTCTGGCCCTTCAGGAGAAAGGGTGGCAGCCCTTCCTATCCTGTGACTGACGGTGCCCTCTCCAGTATAGACAGGGGTGGGGTGGGGGGCATGGAATGCGGCAGTGCCCCAGCCCCAGGCAGGGATAACCGCGAGCCTTCTACCCAGATTGCCATGCAGTCGCTGTGGAACATCAAGGTAGCCGTGCTGGTCAAGCCAGAGCATGAGAACCGAATCAGCCATGTCAGTACGTCCAGCGTGAAGACCGGCATCGCCAACACCCTGGGTGAGCGGGTGGCCAGGATCCCTCTGTCCACACCTCCTGCTTCCTCTCCAGCTCATAGTCTCCCCCTTTCAGGTGGTCTCAGTTTTCTCCTATATAGAGCCCTTTGAACTCTGTAAAGCATGTTCATATTCTAAATGTCTTCCAGCACCACCAGGAAGGCAGGGCCAGGGTGGTTATCTCCATCTCATAGATGATAAAACTCAACCTCCCCAAAACTCTCAAGCCCAGGGTTGCCAAGTGACTTGACCAAGGTGACACAGCTAGTATGTAGTGGAGCTATCTTAGTGCCCAGGCCTCTTGGTTGGTGGTCCAGTGCTCCCTCGGCAGAGATTCTGCTCAGAATCTGCAGGTCTTTTCAGCTTCACCCTTGGGGTCCCCTGTGATCACTAGGGGCTTTGTTCACACATGCAGAGAGACTCAGGCCGTCCAGGTGAACTGCGCGAGCCCTGTGTGGCCCCCAGGAAGGGGGGATGTGTTTAGAGACCTGTCTGCCTTGTAGCCTCTGGGAGGGTGGGGAGGATCTTCCCACTGCTGCTTCGGGGGATGGGGGCAGAGGGGAGAGTTGGGAGCCCTCCAAAGGTGACGCAGGCCATCCTCTTTTGCTTGCTTGGACAGGAAACAAGGGAGCTGTGGGAGTCTCTTTCATGTTCAATGGCACCTCATTTGGCTTTGTGAATTGCCACCTCACTTCAGGAAATGAGAAAACTGCCCGGTAAGGGGGCACCTTTCTAAGTCTTTACCCTCATTCCCTATTCACCTGAGACCTAGTCCCTCTCCCACATCCCAGTCTATGGCCCTCCTGCATCCCTGTCCCCAAGACCGCCCTCTCCCTTGTCCCAACTCAAGAGTCCTCTACTGCCCCTCATCTTGATCTTGTTCCCAGCTCTTTCCTCTGTCCCCAGGGACCCTGATCTGTACCCCATCCCTGACCCCAGAGACTTCTTCCCTTCCTGCCGGTCCCTGGCCCCTGACCCTGGAGACATCCCCTCACCCCCCATAGGCGGAACCAGAACTACCTGGACATCCTGCGGCTGCTCTCGCTGGGCGACCGGCAGCTCAGTGCCTTTGACATCTCTCTACGTTTCACTCACCTCTTCTGGTTTGGGGACCTCAACTACCGCCTGGACATGGACATCCAGGTGCAAAGAGGGCTGCCAGGTGGCTGGGAGGGAAGCTGGGCTGGGGGCCAGCTGGGCTCCCACCTCTGGCTCTGGCTTAAGAGGGAGTTGCCAGCCCTTGTGTCTTCACCACAGGAGATCCTCAACTACATCAGCAGGAAGGAGTTTGAGCCACTGCTCAGGGTGGACCAGCTGAACTTGGAACGCGAGAAGCACAAAGTCTTCCTTCGATTCAGTGAGTGTGGGCCTGGCAGGTCTCTGAGGGCTAGGGCCCGTATGGTCTCCCTGTGTCTTTAGGGCCCTGACCCCTACCCGTTCCCTGCCTTCCCTAGGTGAGGAAGAGATCTCCTTCCCACCCACCTACCGCTATGAGCGGGGTTCCCGGGACACGTATGCCTGGCACAAGCAGAAGCCAACTGGGGTGAGCCAAGGGAACAGGGGCAGGGGGGCCTTGGGAGACTCCTGGGCTGCAGTGAATCAGGAGTGCATGTCTGGTCAAGATCTGGGCAGTTACTCCTGTAGCTCCTTGGGCCCTCTAAGGCTTTAGGGTGGACGATCCTGGGTGTTATGAGGACCCAAGAAGGGAGGTGGGTGCTGGGGCCTGGTGTGGTAAGAGTGTTGGGCCTCATCAGTCCTGCAGCTGTGTGGTGGCCCTCATGCTGAGCCACCCCAGCTGTTTGCCCTGACCATGCTGACATCCCCTGCCCCAGGTCCGGACCAATGTGCCTTCATGGTGTGACCGGATTCTCTGGAAATCCTACCCCGAGACACACATCATCTGCAATTCCTATGGTCAGAGTCTCCTGGACAGGGGGATGGGCTATCCTGGGTGGTCCTCGTGCCGGTGCTGTCCTAGCTTTGGGAAGCGGGAGCAGAGAGGAAAGAGCTTGCCTCTGAGCTCCCATTCTAATCCCAGGTTGCACTGATGACATCGTCACCAGCGACCACTCCCCCGTGTTCGGGACATTTGAGGTTGGGGTTACCTCTCAGTTCATCTCCAAGAAAGGTGACTGTTGTGAATGTGCTGGTGGGTGGGTGGGCACACTGCTCTGGGGATGTGAAAGAGTTTGACTATCTCTGTGTGTATGTGTGTGTTTGGGTATATGTACGTACGAGAATGTTTCTGAATATGTACTGTGTGAGGGTGTCTGTGTACCCAGGGCACTGTGAAAGGTGCCTGCCCATGAGTGAGTGTATTCATATGAATGTAAACGCATATGTATGTGTCTTTATTTGCCTGGAGCCATGTGTGGTCCCCTGAGTGTGCCTAGTAGTGTGGGGGATTGTGGGCAGGCAGTCCCTGCAGGTATTCTGGTCCCCAGCCCCCTTCTTAGATGGTCTCTCATCCTTGGGCTCTCTGTTTGTCTGGGCCAGGATCTGGGCTTTGGGGCCTCCCCATTGGTTGCTTGGGATGGGGGAGGTACCTCCCTCCTGGCCTTCCTGCCTCCTTTGCCAGGGCCCCTGATTTCCTGTCCCAGGGCTCAGTGTCTGTCCTGTTCCTTGTGTCACCCTCTCAGCCCTCCTCACTGCCTTCCTCCCTTTGCCCCTCAGGGCTCTCAAAGACTTCAGACCAGGCCTACATTGAGTTTGAGAGCATTGAGGCCATCGTGAAGACAGCCAGCCGCACCAAGTTCTTCATTGAGTTCTACTCCACCTGCCTGGAGGGTCAGAGGCAGGACCAGGGCTGAGTGTGGGCCAAGAGGGATGGGGAGGCCCGGGGGCCCAGAGCGGTCAGCCCCCTAGATGGCAGAAGGGAATCCAGGAGGTGGCACTCAGTTGGGTATCCCCCACCCTCACCCCAGAGTACAAGAAGAGCTTCGAGAATGATGCTCAGAGCAGTGACAACATCAACTTCCTCAAGGTGCAGTGGTCTTCACGCCAGCTGCCCACGGTGAGGCTTTTGGCAGGGTCTGAGCTTGTAGGTGAGGGCACAGGGAGAGGTGTGAAAGAGCACATATGGTGCATGCGTGTGTGTGTGTGTGTGTGTGTGTGTGTTGTGTGGTGGGGCTGGGCATGAGTAAGGGTGAGGGCATTTGCTTTATTTGGGAGGTGTGGGACCAAGTTACAGATTCATCCATTCATTCATAAACACTTTTCGAGCCTTTGCTCAATGTCAGGTCCTGTGTTGGCCATTGAGGATGTAGAAAATTAACTACATGAATGTTAGGAAAGGCCCATGCAGGGCCATGTCTTCTACATTAAGGATTTGGGATCTTTCCTTAATAGTTGAGTGGGAGTGAGCTTGGACGAGTCTGAGGGTTGGGGTGAGCAGTGTCATGGGCAGGAGGGGCTCCTTGGGGCTTTGTCCTTCACTAGGCCTCTCTGCTCCCCAGCTCAAGCCAATTCTGGCTGATATTGAGTACCTGCAGGACCAGCACCTCCTGCTCACGGTCAAGTCCATGGATGGCTACGAATCCTATGGTGAGGGGGGGAAGTGGAGGGGGAGCAGGGAGGGGTCCCAAGAGGCACAGAAAGCCAAGCAGAGCTCTAGAAAGGTTCGACAGTCTGCCCGTCTGCCCCATCTGCCCTTCAGGGGAGTGCGTGGTGGCGCTCAAGTCCATGATTGGCAGCACAGCCCAGCAGTTCCTGACCTTCCTGTCCCACCGAGGCGAGGAGACAGGCAACATCCGTGGCTCCATGAAGGTGCGGGTGCCCACAGAGCGCCTGGGCACCCGTGAGCGACTCTACGGTGGGGGCTCCATTGGGAGGGATATGGGGCATGAGATGGGGTGGTGTGGGCAGGTCTAGGAGGGGGGACTGCGGGTAGAGGGAGGGCACGTTAGAATCCCTGAAATCTTTGGAAGTTCTGTAGCAACGCCTGAAAGTGGGCCTGCCTTCAGGAGTAGCTGGAAAGGGGCTGCTTGTAGGCCCAGGGGGTGTCTAGGGTCCAGGATCCCAGGTCCCCTCTGAGTCTTCTTTCTCTTCCTTCCCCAGAGTGGATCAGCATTGATAAGGATGAGGCAGGAGCAAAGAGCAAAGCCCCCTCTGTGTCTCGAGGCAGCCAGGATCCCAGGTGAACTGGGACTGTGCTGGGTGTCCCATGAAGAGATGCCTGGGGGCTTTGGGTCAGTCTCTACCTCATCTCACCCCTGTACACCCCTGGCAGGTCAGGGAACCGCAAGCCAGCCCCTGCAGAGGCCTCCTGCCCACTGTCTAAGTTATTTGAAGAACCAGAGAAACCACCACCCACTGGGAGGCCCCCAGCCCCACCTCGAGCTGCTTCCCGGGAGGAGCCCTTGACGCCCAGGTGAGAGAAGGAACCTGTTATCCACCCCCACTTCATCTACTGCTATGCTTGGCTCTCAGGGCCAGCCCGGGGACCGTTCGATGCCTGAGTGAGATGATGCCCCATGGCTGGGGGTGCTGGGGCTCTGCTCCTTTGGCCACTCAGGCCTCCCCGAGGCGTGGCTCTCTGAGTCCAAGGAAGCAGTCAGCCTTTCTTCCCGGCTCTGCCTTAAAAAAATAGAACTAGAAGTTGTTTCTGCAACAGTTCCCTCCAAATTTAGCTTGGGTTTTCTGTTTGGTCTCAGCATGGCATTTCCTTCGGTGCATACTTTGGAACACTGTCCTACAAGATGCCCCATCGGAAACGGGTTGGTGGTCAAATGAGTTTGGGGAATGGTTCTGACTAGATTCTTTTCTTAGGTAGTCCCAGTGCACATTAGTTTTGCAGAAGCTCTGAGCATGTGGACAGGAAGGAAACCCCCTTTTCAACGCTGTTGAGTATAGTTTCCCAAACTTAACCGGCCAGGAAACTTCTTTTCCACACAGTGACTATTAATACCCTGGGGAACTAGTGTTCTGTGGATCATACTCGAGGAAAGTGAGGCTTCCTAATTATATCCGATTGTTGCTTGAACTTAAATAAAAGTTCCTAGCCACGGTTTGGTGCTTTTTCACTCACCTTCACCTGTTATCGGTCACCTTGGTTTTATCCTCAGGCTTGAGTAAAACTAACCTGAATCCCTGGGTAAAATTCCTCAGTAGATTGGCCTCAGGCGCCTTCACAGGATTTCAAGCCCTAGCCGGCCATTCCAACCAAAGGCCTTTGTTGCCCTGCCTTCTGGCACCTGTTTTCACTGATGTAAGCTCAGGACTTTCACAAAGTCATGAAAGAAGGATCTGAGAATCTTAGCAAGGAAGGCAAGAAAGTTCAAGGATTATCTATTCAACCACTGAGTCTCCTGCATCTTAGAGGTGAAGACACCAAGGGCCAGAGAGAGAAAGTGATGTGCTCAAGGTCACGTGCAATCCTAGGACCAGGGGCCCACAGTCCTGACCCCCAGTCCAGTTCTCCTTCCACTGTATCCATTGCCTTCCTGACTTGATTATCCTGCTCCCAAACCCAGGTTGAAGGCAGAGGGGGCTCCAGAGCCGGAAGGGGTGGCAGCCCCCCCACCCAAGAACAGCTTCAATAACCCTGCCTACTACGTCCTTGAAGGGGTCCCCCACCAACTGCTGCCCCCGGAGCCACCCTCGCCTGCCAGGGCCCCTGTCCCACCGGCCACCAAGAACAAAGTGGCCATCACAGTGCCTGCTCCACAGCTCGGGCGCCACCGGCCCCCCCGTGTGGGAGAGGGGAGCTCATCAGATGAGGAGTCTGGGGGCACACTGCCCCCTCCAGACTTTCCACCCCCACCCCTGCCAGACTCGGCCATCTTCCTGCCCCCCAGCCTGGATCCTTTGCCAGGGCCGGTGGTCCGGGGCCGCAGTGGGGGTGAGGCCCGTGGCCCACCACCTCCCAAGGCCCATCCAAGACCTCCACTGCCCCCAGGCCCCTCACCTACCAGCACTTTCCTGGGGGAGGTAGCCAGTGGGGACGATCGC
The DNA here is from genome assembly GCF_048164855.1 of Canis lupus baileyi. Taxonomy (NCBI): domain Eukaryota; kingdom Metazoa; phylum Chordata; class Mammalia; order Carnivora; family Canidae; genus Canis; species Canis lupus. Next base: position 25,821,374 of record NC_132860.1, read on the forward strand.
TCCTGCTCCGTGCTGCAGATGGCCAAGACTCTGAGTGAGGTGGACTATGCTCCAGCTGGGCCTGGCCGCTCAGTGCTTCTGCCAGGCCCCCTGGAGCTGCAGCCGCCCCGGGGACTGCCCTCGGACTATGGCCGGCCTCTCAGCTTCCCTCCACCTCGAATCCGAGAGAGCATCCAGGAGGACCTGGCAGAGGAGGTGTGTGGACCAGGGGTGGCTATCTGTGTGTACCTGAGGTGTGTGCTTGCCCATGGACAGTGGGATCCCTTTATGGCACCATTTCAACACTCAACGGGGTCCCTTCTGCCCTGAGCTGGGTACTGGGGAGTTGGGAGGTGGGGGGCGGGGAACATGAATCAGCCCGTTTTTGCCTCTTCCCCTAGAGCCTGTAGTAGGATGTGGCTGCAGGGGCTTCTTCCCTGGGTGGGTGCTCTCGGTGCTCCCCCTGACATGCGCTATTCCCTCAGGCTCCGTGCCCGCAGGGCGGGCGGGCCGGCGGGCTGGGCGAGGCAGGCATGGGCGCCTGGCTGCGGGCCATCGGCTTGGAGCGCTATGAGGAGGGCCTGGTGCACAATGGCTGGGACGACCTGGAGTTTCTCAGGTGGGGGCGGGGCTGGAGGCGGATGGGGTGGGGCTGGCCCCGGGGCGGAGCTACGGGCCCTCTAGACCTCTTCGCCCACCTCCCAGCCTCTCTTACCCCTACAGCGACATCACGGAGGAGGACCTGGAGGAGGCTGGGGTGCAGGACCCGGCTCACAAGCGCCTCCTTTTGGACACCCTGCAGCTCAGCAAGTGATAGCGGTGGCGCTGCGAAGCTGCGGACTCGGCACCCCTGCTCCCACCCTCCAACTAAGGCCCAGCCATAGCCCCAAAGTTGAAAAGCTGTGAGGGGTGGGGCAGTACCTCTCCGCCTATTTATTGGGGATCTGCGTTCCCCACTGCCCAATCGTTTGGAATGCCCTAATTAGGACATCCTGCCCCTCCCCCGCCCCAGGGTTCCGGAGGTCAATTGCCGAGATTACCGAGGACTTTGGTTATTCTGGTGCTGACCTCCCTTTCTGAATCCCTACTCCCAGCCTCAGGGGTGCCCGTAGGGTCCACTTGGGTACGTCTGGGCCCCCACTTTCACCGCTGTTTCTGCTGCCCTCCACCTGGCCTGAACCACGGGGGGCAGGGGAAGCTCAGCTAGGACCCTTCCCAACCCCCATTCTGGGGGTGTCCGTCCGGAAATGAAGGAATAGCCCAAGGACCGGGCTGGGGTTTATTTAAGCTTTTCTGCGTGGGTTTAGGGAGGGCGGGCACCTTAATATTATCGGGGCTGGTTAGGGTGGGGAGAAGGATCTGGGCCATAAAGTGGTAGTTTGCTTAGTTCTCACTGTCTCCCTGTCTATACCACCCCGGGCTGCGGATTTGTGGCAGCAGTGGGTTCCTTGCTGGTTGCAAGCGGGGACGGGCTCTTGCAGGCAGCTTATCCCCCATCCTGGGTACTCAGAAGGGTTGCCAGCGTTACGTCTTCAATAAATTAAGTTTTATTTGGATTGAGCAAAACTCACCTCAATAAATTACAAGTTTTTCAAAGGAAAAGAACGACAACAACCAAAAACAAACAAAAAATTCAGGAAAGAGGAAACCCCTCTGTCCCAGTGCCCTGGCAGCCAGGCCCTCTTCTCTGAACAGGCCTAACCTCTGCGCCAGACCGGCTGGAAACGGGAGGGGATAAATTGGCAGTGAGACCCTTCGGGCGTCTTATTATCCCAACGGTGACCAGTGCGGGTGGACTGGAGGGCTGGGGCAGCGGGCTGGTGGCCAGGGTGAAGAGTGAGCCAGCCAGCTGCAGAGCCAGGGAGGGAGCCAGGCTGCTGCTCTGCTTGAGGACCCTCAAGTTCCAGCGGGGTTATTTGATCCCGGTTTCAAAGAAAGCCAAGCTGGAAGGGGGGGCTCCCCGGTGAAAGTACCCCATTCTGCTGGGGGCGGTAGGTGAGGACGAGAGGCCCTGACTCGGTCTCCGAAGCTGGGGAGGGCACACTTAGGAGCGGGACACGGTAGGGGGTGGGGCAGGTGGGCACTTCCAGGCGGGCGCCCGGATGGGGAGGGACCCTGTCAGGTCCTGAGGGGCAGGGGCATCTCTGGGGGGCAGGCCCGGCACCTCCAGAGTCCGGCGGCTAGAAGAGATTGGTCTTCAGGGCCGGGCCAGGCTTCCGGTGGAAGGAGGACAGAACCCCGGAGAAGGGCCCGGGCCCGGGTTCCGCCGGCTGCCAGGCCTTGAGCAGCTCCGCCGCGCCCGCGCCCGGCCCGCCGCCCCCGCCGCCCGCCACGCCCGCCCACAGCGGGCCCTTGAGCGGCTGCGGCCCGGGGCCAGGGCCGGGCCCGGAGCCCAGGGCGGCAGGCAGCGGGCTGGGGCTCAGACGCGGGCTGGCCAGGCCGGGGGCGGGCGGCGGGGGCAGCGACGCGGTGCTGTCGGGCGTGGGGCTGCACGTGGACTCCTTGGAGTCGTCGTCCTCGGACGAGCAGCGCGCCTCGCCCTTTTTGGCGCCCGCCGCGCCCGCCGCACCCTTGGCGCTGGCCGCACGCTCCTGTTTGCGGAACTTGGCCCGGCGGTTCTGGAACCAGACCTGCGGGCACAGGGGCCGGTCAGGCCGAGGCCGCGAGACGCGCGGGAGCCCTCGGTCTGGAAGGGGTCGGATCAGGATTACTACCAGATTCCTGAGCGTGGGCCCGTCGGCCCTCCGCTACCTGGCTCCTGGCCCTCCTCTCTCTGCTCGAGGCCTCTCCTGCATTTGCCCCTCCCTCCTGGTCTTCCCCTGGGGGATCTGATCACCCGCCACCGGCAGGCTCCAGTGTTCCAGGTCTCCGGGCGGGGACTCCGCCTTCGCTCCCTTATCACCCAAAGCCCTGCCCCCAATTCCTTCCTACTAGAAGCTCCAGGGATTTCCACCTGGAGTGTCCCACGGCGGTGGAGAAGGGGTCGGGTACTAGGGGAAACCGTTCGTCCAGGGTCTCCAGTAAGGGCGGACCAGCTGGACATCTCCACTTGGATTTGTAAGACAGACAACAGAGTCCACCTGGGCGGCCGCTCCTCGGCCCTGCGCCTGCCCAGAGCCCTGGGTTTTCAGGCTCAGAGATCTCACAGCTGCAGAGCTGGGGAGGGGACATGGAGGCACTCGATGGCTTTCTGGGATTCGCCTGCCTTGGCACTGAGGCCGCCCGGGGCTCCCACTCTACCCACTTGGGAAGCTTCCAGGCTTCCCAAGCATCCTTCTACATGCCTGGCCGTACTAAGGGAACAGAGGGGAAATCCTGGGGGCTGAAGAGCTCAGTTCTCCAGAGGGCCTCAGGTCTGCCAAGTCTTGGCCCGCTGTCTCCTCCCGCTGCCCATCCTCTCCTGCCCAACCACCCCCGGACTGTGCCCTGGTCCCTGGCCCCAGCTCTCCGCCTCCAAGCTGCCCCTGCCTGCCACCCCAGAGAGCCAGGGCCCTCTTTCCCGAGGCCCCCAGGTGTCGGGCACTAACCTCCCATCCCTCCCCCCCCCAACACGTACACTTCCGTACACACGCAAACACACACCTGCACGCGAGCCTCAGTCAGGTCGATCTTGAGCGCCAGCTCCTCGCGTGTGTAAATGTCGGGGTAGTGAGTCTCTGCGAAGACGCGCTCCAGCTCCTTGAGCTGTGCACTGGTGAACGTGGTACGGATGCGCCGCTGCTTGCGCTTCTCATGCAGGCCCGACGGCTCCGGGAAGAACTTGTAGGGCACTAGGGGTGTGTGCAGGAGGGGGGAGCAACGAGGGTGGGGGCATGAGGGGCCGAGCTCAGCCCGCTGTGTCCTGCCCCTGCGATCGCTCGCCGTTCCCCGCGCCTGACTCAGCCCCTCGGCTTCCTCCCCTCGGTCTCGGTCTCGAACGGAGCGTCTGCCCCATCTCTCAGTGGAGCCGGCAGGAGTGAAGGCGGACAGGGCGCAGGCGGACCTGGAGCCCCAGAGCCGCAGCGAGGCAATCAAGATCTGATCCTTAGGTCAGGACGGCTGACCTGTCCTTGGTACTCTGCTGTGTTCCCTCCCCTCTCTCCAGCCCACCTGCTCCTCCGACCTCCCCTGTGGTGTGCTTCCGCCTTGGTCAGTCTGCCCTGCTTGGGTTCAGGTCCTGCTCTGTCCACCTTAGCCTTGATTGCCAGGTCTCATCAGCATCGTGGGCCTTCCCAGTAGCCAGTTCTGGAGCTGGGTGACTGAGACTCCCTGGCCTAGGTCTACTTTGAGCCCTGGCACATACTTTCTGCCATGTAGGGAATTGGCTCCCTCTCCCCTGTCATCTCTCTCCCTCCCAGGCCTCATTTCTTCAGCCCCATCTCACATCCCATTCTCCTCCAGTGTCCTCTCCTCTTCCTCATCTTTCTCCATCCACATCTCTCTTCAGCTTTCCCCTTTGGGACCATTCTTTTCTTTGTGCCCACTGAAAAGGGTCCTTATTTTTCCCCCATCCAGACCCAGGTTCCTTCACCTTCTCATTGCCCTTCTTCCTCCCAGGCACCTCTGTGTCTCAACTGCCCCACAGCCAGCCCCACCCCTCTCCCTCACTCTTCCCATCCTTGTTTCCCTTTTACCCCATGCCAGGCCCCATTGCCCCCACAGACAATGTTTCTGACAGTATCTCCTCATCCTTGTCTCCAACCCCGCTTAGGTCTCCATATTCTTCAGGAGTCCCCAGTATCTTACATCTTTGTCCTATATCCCTAGTTCTCGATCTCCCCCTGATCCTTGTCTCCAACACCCCATTCCTAGTCCCATCTTCCTCATCTCTGTTGCCAGTCTTCCTTGGTCCCCATCTCCCACAGTTCCTGTCCCCATCACCTCTAGTTCTTATCTCCATCTCCCCAACCCTGGGTCCCCATTTCTCCCAGGGTCCCCAGTCTTCCCACTTTTGCTCATACCTCTCTATACCTGTTCTCCTCTCCCCATCTCAGTGGGGCCCATAACCCCATTTCCTGACCCTATACCCTCAATCCCCATCCTCATCTGGCCCAGAGTACCAATCTCCCCATCCCTGTTCCAGTTTTTGGATCCATCTGGCTGGTTCTCATTTCTCCAAATCCGGGTCCCTATCTCGCCATCCCTTCCCACCCCTCAGGCTCCAATCTTCTACTTGGCTCCCAGTGGTCTTCCCCGGAAGGAAGGAGATAAGGAGATTGGGTGGGGCAGCCTGGACTCTAACCTGAGAGATCGGGATGGCTGCAAGGCTCTGTGAGGTTGAGGGTTCAGATGGGGACTTGGATCAAGAGGCTTGGAGGTAGTGGGGGGCTGCTTCTGGGTTCTGCAGGACTCTAGCTAGGAGAGTCTCCAGGGGGAAGGGGGGAATGAAAATGGCTTAATGACCTGGGCACGCTTTTCTTCCAGCAAGCGATGGTTGGGGTTTCAGTGGAGCAAGAGGGTCTAAACACAGGCAGGATGGGTTCAAAACCAGGCAGGAGGGGCTTGATGGTGCTGGGGCTCTAGGAAGGTTTCCATCTGGGCAGCTCAGCCGCTGCAGAAGCTCTTGCTGGGGGTCAGACATGAAGTGGGGTGGGGATAGGGATGGGGATCTGATTGGACTGAGCCGGGGGCATCTTCCAAGGATACGGGGATGGAGAGGTTTGGTGGTCAGACTTTGCAGGCGGGGAGGGGAGGATCCGGTGAGGGGCCTGGGGCTGGACCAGGGATCTATTTCCCTGACCCGAAGAGCACAGGACAGGGATCTGGCAGTGAGAAAGAGGAAGGGGATGAGAGGGTGGGGCTGAACTCTGCCAAGGGGAACCCCGTCTTACAGAGGGGCTGGGGATCCCGCGGGTGTTGGAGGGCAAGGATGGGGGCGGCTGTGGGGGACAGTCGCAATCACTTGCCAAATAGGGCAGGGGCTGGGGCTTCCGCAGGATTCGGAGGGAGGCTTGGGCCGGGGCTGGGCTCACCTGCCGAGTAAGGCGCAGGCTGGTGGTCGCGTAGAGCGCCGAGCGCGCAGTTAGAGGAGCCGAGCGCGGGGCAGGGCGGCCCAGCCGCGGGGAAGGCGGGTCGCAGGGGGCTGTATTGGAAGCCGCCGGGCTGGCTGCAGGCGCCGAAGTCGCCGTAGGCGGACGCCTCCATGGCCGCCACGCACGAGTCGTACGAATTGAGGTAGGAGTAGTCCATCGGCCCGGGGGTCGGGGGCGGGGGCCGGGCCGGGCCGGGTCAGGGTCGGGGTTCCCGGCCGGGTGGGGGTCGGGATGAGGGTTGGAGCGCCTGGCGCCGAGGACCCGAGGCCGACTCTGAGCGCCCGCGAGTCCGCCCGCCCCGTCGCGGCCGCGCTCCGCCCGGGTGCAATGCAAGTGCAGCCCGGCCCGGCCCGCGCGCCTTTTAACGCTCAGGACCCCGCGGAGGGGGCGGGGCGGGCGGGCTCCGCGGGGCGGGGCCTGGGCGGCTCAGGCCCCGCCCCCGGCTACCCCAGACCCCCGCTCCGAAGGGTCCCCGCCGCCCTCCCTGGGCTCCCGAGGCGCAGGGCGGGGCAGTGCGGGGCCCCATCCCGAGAGTCCCCATCGCGTCTCAATCCCGACCAGACAGACCTTCACTCTCCACCACAGTGCCGGGCTGGAGGGTCCCAACCCCTTTCCTCGGCCTCCCCACCTGCGGCCCCGCAGAAGGGAGGGGAGACAGGCCTGGCGGCGCTCCTGTGAAGAAGTTAATTCAATTCGTCTTGATAACCGAGTTATTCTGATCCAGCCCCTCGGCCCCGCCCCCAGCGAGGTCCCATCCCGGCGGGGACCACAGAGGCGGCCCAGGAGGGGGATGGAGACACGGACGAGGAAGAGACGGAGCCTGGGATGGGGACGTGGGTGAAGAGAGGAAGCAGGGAGAAAAGGGGACAGAAATAGTGCTGGAAAAAGGGACAAGAGAGATACAGGTACACAGATGGAGACAGGGATGAGACATGGAGGAGAGAGAGAGAGATTGGAGACGAGGGCAAGCGGGTCCCCACAGGGACAGAGATGGAGACAAAGCTGAAGCGCGAGCAAGAGAAAAGCAGGGATGGAGATGGGGACAAGGCAGGGACAGAGGAGACAGGATAAGAGAGAGACAGAGAGCGGATGGAGAAAGAGAGTGAGGCTGGCGTGGAGACAGAGAAGGCCCGGGGTGAGACATGGATGGGAACAAGGATTGAGATGAAGATCGGGAGAGAGATGAGACAAAACAGGGCAGGGACAGGGACACACACACACACACACACACACACACACACACACACGGAGGGGCGGTCTCAGAGAGACAGGCCCGGGGAGAGACAGAGGAGGAACAGAGCTGAGAGAAAGAGCATTCTGAGAGCTGAGACCCACAGCTGGAGCGCCTAGGGGCGGTAGGATGGTGGTGGAGGCCAGGCGAGGCTGCCCGAGGGGACAAGGGGACGGTCGCTGCTGCCCAGATTCCCCTAACCTGACCTGGCCACACACCCCTACTCTGTACCTTCGAGGCCTGGCCTGCCTCTCTCCTGCGCCAGTTCCCCAGCTCAGTCCCCCTGCCCACCACCACCCAGTGTGATACTTTGGTCCCCAGCAACCTTGGCACAGAGTGTGTGTATGTGATGAATGTCAGGATCAAGAGTAATGGGTGACCTCAAGACTCTCCCTCAGCCTCCCTCTGCATATTCTGCCTCTGGCTTTCACGCTGTGGGAAAACCAACACAGAATCTTTTCCAGAACGGAAGAGGGAAGCTGCAGTTCACCTGAGGTGGATTGGACAGCTTTCCTACCCAGCCCCCAGCGTCCTCCACCCAAATCTTGGTAGGTCCTACAGATGGAAGAGAAGACCCAAAAGAAAGCCCGGGAGGGTGACCCCTTATTACCAAAGCCCTTGCCTGCAAGAGAAATTTCTTGGGAAGGTCTTTCCCCAATTTCCCACTATGGGGAACATGCCCACCATCAGGTCATCCACTTCAAGGGCCACTAGTTCTTTGCTTCACACAAGGACCATGTCTCCCCATTTTCTGTAACTCCATGCCAGGGGTTTTCTTTGAATTGTTTTCTCTAATTACTTTTTGGGTATAGACTTCTAAAGCGAAGGCAAAACTGCTTCACAAGTTCTCTCCACTGGTGTGTGAAGTGTACCTCTCACCTTTGACACCTCCTCTGCAGGGAGCCCAAGGGACCTCAGAATTGAGAAATCAGAAGTGCTCTCCTTAGACCTACTGTGGCTCTCCATTGTCCTTAGGATCAAATCCAAGCCCTCATTCTGGTCACAATGTCCCCTTGTGTCAGTGCTCCAGCCACCTCCCCCTCACCTTGGCTTTCTTTGAAGCCCTCACACGTTGATTGATTTTTTTAGTTTAGAGCTGTTCTTTCTGGCTGGAATGGTCATTCCACTCCCCAACCCACCCCACCTCTCCCCACCTCCCCCAAACTCCCAAACCTGGTTGACTCTTGTTTATCCATCTGGTCTCAATTTGGACATTATTGCTTCATGGAAGCCTTCCCTGATGCCCCTAGACTATGTTGAGCGTCCCATAGTACCTCTCTCTCTTTTGGTTATTCATGTCACCAGTATTCGCAATAAAGTGCAAGGTCTCAGGATAGAACAACTCTTCCCAGCCCTACCGCAGTGTCTAGTACATCATTCTGTACATCACAGGTCTTCCCATATCTGCTTGTTGAGTTAATGAAAGGTGAGCTGAAATCTTTGTGTTGGGGAATCCCTGCCCTTGTTTCTGGGGAACAAATCCTCATACCCTGATTTCCGCTCCCCACTCTCCTTTCTTCATTCCCTCATTCCCCAGGGGCAGAAAACTTCCTTCCTCTGAGCCAACCTTCTGCTTGGAAGAAAGTCCTCCCTCATCTGAGGAATTTGTAGGGGGCTTTATCTCTTCCCCAGTGACAAAACTGAAGCAAAGGAGCAACTGAAGCTTGTAGGCAGGGACAAGTAGAGATATGAGGGGAGGCAAAAAAGCCATGATTCCAGTTGTCTCAGACCATGATCTATTCCTGTCATTTCTATGGTTTGGTCATTGAACCATTAGATTCCCCTCTCTGTCTAAACTTGGGCTTCTGACACTGGCAACCAAAATTTCTGACCAAGATAATTTGTGAATGCTTGACACCTTTACAGGTAATCAAATTATGGTAGTGGTGATTAGAAATTTTATTTTAACATGCATGTTACAGGGTTAGCAGGGCAGGAGCTGACCTTCCCATGCTTGGGGCTGTGGAGTTGGAGGTTCCTTTCTCTTCAGGCAGCTATTTGTACCTGCTGATTGGCACAGAAGCAGACACAGCCCCCAAAGATGCTTTGAACCTTGTTCACTACTGGGCTCAGGTCTTCCAGATGGAGGGACTTTGGAGACTAGGCTGTATGGTGTGTATGAATGAGTGTGTGTCTGTGTCTGTGAGAGAGAGAGAGAGAGAGAGAGAGAGAGAGAGAGAGAAGAGGGTTCCCTGAACTCACCATAAAAGAAGAAGGAAAGAGGCAGAGTGGTCTTCTCCAAGGACCTCACACTCAAGAGGCCAGTGCTGAGATCTGTTGTGGGAAGCTCATCCTCTTCTCACCTGTAAACTGGTTTATTTTATGATTAGATGGGTTAAAATACATAAAGTGTTTGAATAGTACCTGGCACATAGTAAATATTAAGTGTTTTTTAAATCTATCACTGCTGGGATGCCTGAGTGGCTCAGCGGTTAAGCGTCTGCCTTCAGCTCAGGGCGTAATCCAGGATTGCTGGGATCGAGTCCCTGCATGGAGCCTGCTTCTCCCTCTGCCTGTATCTCTGCCTCTCTCTCTCTGTGTGTCTCTTATGAATAAATAAAATCTTAAAAAAATAATATACCACTGCTGCCACCGCCATCACCAACATCACACACACATACCCCCTTCTCCCTCTCACTAACTGACTGAACCCTATGTGACTCACAGACCCAGACCACACTCTGTTCAAGCTTCTCTGATTTGTTATACCTGATACCTGGATATAGATTCTGGACATAAACTCCTATCTTCATCGGACTCCCTGCGTGGAGCCTGCTTCTCCTTCTGCCTGTGTCTCTGCCTCTCCCTCTCTCTGTGTTTCTCATGAATAAATAAATATATATGTTTAAAAAAATTAATTAATAAAAAAAAGGGAGATCCCTGGATGGCTCAACGGTTTAGTGCCTGTCTTTGGCCCGGGTGTGGTCCTGGAGTCCCAGGATCAAGTCCCATATCGGGCTTCCTGCATGGAGCCTGCTTCTCCCTCTACCTGTGTCTCTGCCTCTCCCTTTCTCTGTGTCTCTCATGAATAAATAAATAAAAATCTTTATAAATAAATAAATAAATAAATAAACAAATAAACAAACAGATTTATTTAAACTCCTATCTTTGCACCACAGCATCACTTTTGCCCTCAAGTTTTCAGAAGGTACCAGGGCCTAGCAGATTACCCAGCCTGACCTCTTAGTTTTTGCAGATGAAGATGGTGAGGCCCAGGGAGTGGTCCTGTAGAGTCAAGCTAAAAACACTGGAAGTGTGTCACGGTGGGAGGACTCCCCTGACAGGGAGCAGCATGCAAAAAAGAACCAGGGAAGGGACTTTTTTCTTCTGCTCTGACACTAACTTACTCTGTAAGCCTAGACAGTAGAAATCCCATGAGAATGGATGAGGAAGGACCATGTTTTGGAGAACTTTTCCCGCCTGTGGTCACCTGGAGAATGTTACCCTGGGAATTTCTAGGTACCACCACCTTATTCCCACTTCCATGAGTAGTCTCTGACCTTAGCCTCCTCTCAGAACTTTGAGCAAGGCTTGCCTAGATTCAGAATGTGTCCGCCATGATGATTTATTAAGCCAGTGCACTCCTGGTCAACACTTCTGTCCTATGGGGAAGAGCATGGAAGAGCAGCCGTTCCTCCCTACCATAGAAACTTACCTTCTCACTCTCTGAAGCAGTGTCCTCAGTGTCATCATTGTCTAACCATGACTGGAAGCCAACTGTTTAGTGCCTGCCTTCGGCCCAGGCCGTGATCCTGGAGTCCTGGGATCGAGTCCTGCATCGGGCTCCCTGCATGGAGCCTGCTTCTCCCTCTGCCTGTGTCTCTGCCTCTCTCTCTCTCTCTACTTCTCACGAATAAATAATAAAATAAAATATTTTAAAAAAAGAATCTCCTAGTCTGATGGATACATGGACACTTGTCTATGGGGAAATTCTCCCTAGAATGTTTTAGTTGTCTGGACAAGAGAATGGCACATAGATGGTGAGGTGAGTTGACTCTTCTTTTAAAAAGGGAAGAAGGAAAAAAAAAAAAAAAGGGAAGAAGGGATGCCTGGGTGGCTCAGCGATTTAGCACCTGTTTTTGGCCCAGGGCTTGATCCTGGAGTCCCAGAATTGAGTCCTGTTTCGGGCTTCCTGGATGGAGCCTGCTTCTCCTCTGTGTCTCTGCCTCTCTCTCTCTCTCTCTCTCTCTCTGTCTCTCATGAATAAATAAAATCTTAAAAAAAAAAAAAAGGGAAGAAGAGGGGTGCCTGGGTAGCTCACTTAGTTAAACCGCTGCCTTCATCTCAGGTCATGATCCCAGGATCCTGGGACTGAGACCTGCATCAAGCTCCCTGCTCAGCGGGGAGCCTGTTCCCCCCTCATCTCCCTCTGTCTCCTCCCCTTGCTCATGCTCTGTCTCCCTCTCTCTCAAATAAATAAATACAATCTTTAAATAAAATAAAATAAAATAAAAAGGAAAGAAGATGGGGCACCTGGGGTTAGTCAGGTGTGTCTGCCTTTGGCTTGGGTCATGATCTCGGGGTTCTGGGATCAAGGCCCCCATTAGGCTCCCTGCTCAGCAGGGGTCTGCATCTCCTTCTTACTCTGCCCCTCCCCCTGCTTGTGCTCTCTCTCTCTCTCTCTGTCTCTCTCTCACTCAAATAAATGAATAAATAAAATCTTTAAAAAAATAAAAAGGGAAGAGGAAAAAAAAGCTTTGATCCTAACAACCATACTATACATTGACAAACTTATCCAAGTTTTTGTGCTTGGGAAGGGACCTGCCTAAGGGCTGCTGCCATAGTGGACATCTATAGTGTGGTCAGCCCAGCACAACTCTTCTCTTGGGAACTGTCTTCTCCATCCACATGGTCACCTATGGGATCATTGTTCTCATATAATCCTACCCTCAGCTATAATTGGTTCAGGTGTATGTACTTGTTCAAAGATGGGTCAACAAACCACTCCTCATCATTTCTTCTTGAGAAACAAATCATTCTCTTTCGAATGGTGAAAGCTATATATATATAAATCTCAGGAAAATGTTTGCAGCCATTTTCTCTATCATAAAAAGAAAAGATGGTCTGCAGTGAAGAAAAAAATAAATAAAAGTTGAGGAAAAGATATAGAGTCTCCTGTTAGAATTTAGGAGCCTCATTCTAGCAATTCTTGAGAATCCTTACTCTCTTTGCAAATTAGTTGGTTGTTCAGTCTTTCATTGGATTTTTTTTATCCAATATATTCTTTTCTATGTTTAATCTAGTTCAGGTTAGATTTCTGTCACTTCCAAATAAAGATATTCAAATAAAAAATTGGTATAAGGTATGTAATGATTCAAACAGTAGACCCTAAAATATAGAACTGGCCCTGTTGATGTAGGGTGGGATGCAGTGAGAATGTCTCCATTCTGAGCCTGGAAATGGCATGACCTTGTTAGGTGATAATAAAGTAGCTGGAAAAACTACTGTATGTGTCTATTAGAACTTGATGTCTATTTATCCCTTTGCCCTATGGTTGGAATGCCAAAGGATTAAATAGAAAAAGGTAAAATAAAAAAAAGAAAAGAAAAGGTAAAATATTGGTGTATCCTGCCCACATTTACAACCTCAGGAAGGTGCATCAAGAGGGAATAGGTAGGGGGATCCCTGGGTGGCGCAGCGGTTTAGCGCCTGCCTTTGGCCCAGGGCACGATCCTGGAGACCCGGGATCGAATCCCATGTCAGGCTTCCGGTGCATGGAGCCTGCTTCTCCCTCTGCCTATGTCTCTGCCTTTCTCTCTCTCTCTCTGTGTGACTATCATAAATAAATAAAAATTAAAAAAAAAAAAAGAGGGAATAGGTAGGGCAGCCATGGTGGCTCAGCGGTTTAGCGCGCCTTCAGCCCAGGGTGTGATCCTGGAGACCTGGGATCGAGTCCCACGTCGGGCTCCCTGCATGGAACCTGCTTCTCCCTCTGCTTATGTCTCTGCCTCGTTCTCTTTCTCTGGGTCTCTCATGAACAAATAAATAAAATCTTTTTTTTTTTTTTTTTTTTTTAAAGAGGGAACATGTAGATGAGGAACGGCATGATAATTTGTAACTCTCATAAGGAAACCTCTGCCTATGGCCAGCAATCTGAGGCTACAGCAGTAGGATAATCATGTACTTGGCAGATTGTCCATAGTCAAGTTTTCTACCACCCCCTTAAGTGAATGTATTGATTAGGAAACAGTGACTGTCTTCCAGGTGAAATGGAGATATTTGGGAAGATCCAGAGAAATTAGGAAAGTGTGATTCTCCCAGTCCTTTTTGGCACTCTGGCCTAACAGAAAGAAAGAGTTGACATTCATTATTCTTTTTTTGGCATCTAGCATCTGAAACCAATCTCTAAGTTAAGGGAACTCCCCATCTAACAGATGCCAGATACTTGCTTTCTAAACTTCCCCTACAATCAAGATGCAGACACTTGACTTAGTCTCAGACAATCATGTACACTCATCACAGACTAAGCTAAGGAATCTATAGTAGTGAGGATTCCTGAACCATAAGAATTCTCTACAGGGGCAAAGGGTTTCAGGAGATCTAGTTCTACGTACAGCACAGAACTTGTTCTTGATAGCATTAAGAGTTCAGTGCCAACCACGTCAGCTGTGCAAGGGGCAATGGTGGCAAGGCTGTCTTCATGGAGAAAACAATACAGCTCAATTAGGGCAGTATTTCTAGTTCTATGACTCTATATTTGGTCCTCCAGTCATTCCAGTAAGTCTCTGAGATACCTAGTATCTTTTATAAATGTAATATATCTAATAATTTAAAAAAGACTTTTTTTATTTGTTTAAGAGAGAAAGAGACTGAGTGGGGGACAGAGGGAGAAGGAGAAGCAGGCTCCCTGCTGAGCAGGGATACCAGTTTGGGGCTTAATCCCAGGACCCCAAGATCATGACCTGAACCCAAAAGCAGATGCTTAACTGATTGAGCCACCCAGGTGTCTGTAATAAAAAAAAATATTTTTTTGCTTAAATAAGATGAAGTTAGTTTCTGTTGCTTGTAAACAACTTGTAAATGACTCTGACTGATATAGAAATTGGTACGAAATTGGCTGAGAGGATCACTCTCAGAACTGTTGGAACCTTGGAATAATTATGATTCCTGGTTGGAACCAAAAGTAGTAAAAGTCTAGAGATGGAGTGTCATTCAATGGCAAAACAGTTCATCAATTTATTACACCAGTGGCCACCTGGAATTAAGTATACATAAAGAGCATAGACTTGGGAGACTGTCAAGGATGAATATAAAGGAAATGAGGAATTCAAGGATTATGAGGAGGTGTGGAAAGCTTAGAGAGAGAATGAAAGAGGGTAAAAATCAAACTCAAGATTTTCTCCTATGTGAGAGAGCGAATGGTTTGGAAGAGGGACATATGAGATGGGAATGGTGATAAAAGGATTTGGACAGCTAAGAGGGGCCCAAGCCCAATATGATTTAGGATTGGGTTGGGTGCAGATAAGGGAAATCCAAAATAACAATAATGTAAGCAAAATAATATGATATTTATTTCTTCTTCATTTAAGTCTATAAGTAAGGAGTCCAGTGCTTGTGTGGCTGCTCCCTGGGCATTAAGGACGCATATTCCTTCCTTCTTTTTGTTTCCTAAAGTGTGGCTTCTAACTTAAAGGTTCTTATGTCCTTGATAACTGCTGGAGTTCCAACCATCACATCCACATTCTAGGCCATAAGAATGTCAAAGAAGGAAAAGAAAAAGTGCACTTCTCAGTAAGACACCTCCTATAAGGAATCTTCTAGAAGTTCCATACAACATTTCCACTTACTTTGCCTGAACTTAGTCATATAGTTACATCAAACTTGATGGGAGACTAGGAAAGGCAAGTCTTTTTTTTTTTTTTTTAAGATTTTATTTATTTGACACACACACACACACACACACACACAGTGCATAAGTAGGTGGAGCAGCAGGCAGAGGAAGAGGGAGAAGTAGGCTTCCCACCAAGCAAGGAGCCCAATGTGGGACTCAATTCCAGGACCTTGGGATCATGACCTGAGCCAAAGGGAGACGTTTAATGACTGAGCCACCCAGGCGCCCCAGAAAGGCAAGATTTTAACTGAGCACATTAGTATTCCCCTGACCCCAGTAGAGTCTATGTTGCTGAAGGGAGAATTGATATTAGGCAGGTGTATTGTTATCCATTGCTGCATAACAAATTACCCCTAAACTTATTAGTTTAAAACAATATACATTAATTATCTCATGATTTCTGTGAATCAAGAATCTTTTTTTAAAGATTTTATTTATTTATTCATGAGAGAAACAGAGAGAGAGAGAGAGAGAGAGAGAGAGAGAGGCAGAGACACAGGCAGAGGGAGAAGCAGGCTCCATGCAGGAAGCCTGACATGGGACTTGATCCCAGGTCTCAGTTCTCCAGGATCACACCCTGGGCTGAAGGCAGCGCTAAACCACTGAGCCACCTGGGCTGCCCCATGGATCAGGAATCTTGATGTAACTTACCTGAGTATTCTGCTTCAGGGCCTCTCATAAGGTTGCAATCAAGGTGCGAAACCTCCAGTCCAAATGAAGGCTTAACCAAGGAAAGATTGGTTCCAACCTCACTCACGTGGTTGTTACCAGGACTCAGTTCCTCCAGGGTTGTTGGATTGAAGGGCTCAGTCCTTACCAGATGTTGGCTAAAGGTTACCCTCAGTTCTTTGCCATATGGGCCTCTCCAACAGGGAAAACACCTAAGAAGAGCCAAAGTGCCAGCAAGACAAAAATCAGTCTTTCATAAACTAATCTTGGAAATGACATCATATCAACTTTTGCCATATTCCTCTCCTTAGAAGAAAGTTACTAGGTCCTACCCACACTCAAGGAGAGAGGATTATACAAGGGCATGAGAATCAGAAGACAAGGATCACTGAGAGCCATGTCAGAATCTATCTACCACTGCAGGCAACTGTCACAACACCAACCTCCCACTGAGAGTAGCCAGCTTCTATAGCACCCCATACCTGTCTAATGGGATAACTTCTCTCTTGTTTGAAGACCATGTAAAGATATCCCTATGGGAATTATCCGGTAAGAGGGAACTAAGTTTCCTTATGACCCATCCCATTGACTTCATTATCTCCATACTCATAACCAGAATCAGATCCCAATATGTCTCATGATCAAATAGGAAGTCAAATTCACAAGAAAACATTCCCACTAAAAGAATTAAAATATTTTTGGGGGGCGCCTGGGTGGCTTAGTTGGTTAAGCATCTGCCTTCAGCTCAATTCATGATCCTAGGGTCCTGAGATTGAGCTCCGCATAGGGCTCCTGCTCAGCAGGGAGTTTGCTTCTTCCTCTGGCCCTCCCCCTGCTCCTTCTCTCTCTTTCTCAAATAAATAAATAAAATCTTAAAAAAATAAAAGATTTTTCAAATTATATCAATAAAATCTGGAAAATACGTGTGGGAATGGATTTTGAGGGTGCTGGACCAGGGGGAGGAACATAATTTTAAATTAGGCTAAATTGATCAATATGAGTGCACTTACCAGAGAGGCTGGCATCCCTGTGGTAGTTCTAATAACTAGGAGTTCTGACTCCTGTTTTTTTTTTTTTTTTTTAATGTTGCCTGTTCTTTATTTTTTTTTAATTTTTATTTATTTATGATAGTCACACAGAGAGAGAGAGAGAGAGAGGCGGAGACATAGGCAGAGGGAGAAGCAGGCTCCATGCACCAGGAGCCCGATATGGGATTCGATCCCGGGTCTCCAGGATCGCGCCCTGGGCCAAAGGCAGGCGCTAAACCGCTGCGCCACCCAGGGATCCCTGTTCTTTAATTCCTTTGAGTACTTTGTGTAAGCCTTCTTTTATTCAGCATTAAGTTTCTGATATTCATCTGTTGTGTGCATCAATAGTTCATTACTTCTTAAAATTGCTGAGTAGTATTTCAATTGAATGAATATACTTGTGCAGGCAGAATTCTAAGAGCTCTCCTAAAATTCCCACCCCTTGGTGTACATGCCCTGTATAATTACCAGTATTATGAATATGATGAGATACCACTTCCGTAATTAGGTTATATCATATGATACTGCTGACTATTAAAAAAGGGAATTATCTGGGTGGAACTGACCTAATGACAATTAAGCCTTTATATTTGGGTTAAGAGGTCAGAAAACGGTGAAGTCAGAGAGATTTGAAGCATCACTCAGCAGGAGGAATATTCTTCATCATAGCCAAATGGAGGGGTCAAGTGGTAAAAAATGTAGGTGACCCCTAGAAGCTGAGAGTGACTTCCAGCTGACAGCCAGTAAGAAGGTAGAACGTCAGTCCTACAACTACAAGGAGTTGAATTCTTCTAAGAACCTGAATAAACTCAGAAGGGGATCTTTTCCTTAAAGCCTCCAGAAAGGAATGCATCCTGGCTGACACCCTGAGATCCTGAGCAGATGAGAACCCAGCCGCATTCTGAGGAGGTGAGAACTGTGCTCAACTTTCAATTATGAGGTAATGAGTGAATTGTGAGCTAATGAGTGGATGTTGTTTAAAGTTGCTAAGTTAGTGGATCCCTGGGTGGCTCAGTGGTTTAGCGCCTGCCTTTGGCCCAGGGTGCGATCCTGGAGTCCCAGGATCGAGTCCCACATCGGGCTCTTGGCATGGAGCCTGCTTCTCCTTCCTCCTGTGTCTTTGTCTCTCTGTCTATCATAAATAAATAAATCTTAAAAAAAAAAAAAAAGAGCTCAGCAGGAAAATACGAATTGGGCTCCAACAAAATTTAAAAAAAATAAAGTTGTTAAGTTTTGGGTTTGTTACACAGTAATGTAAAACTAATTTAAGGGCAGCCCTGGTGGCGCAGCGGTTTAGTGCCGCCTGCAACCCAGGGCGTGATCCTGGAGACCCTGGATCGAGTCCCATGTCGGGCTCTCTGCATGGAGCCTGCTTCTACCTCTGCCTGTCTCTGCCTCTCATTCTCTCTGTGTCTCTATGAATAAATAAATAAATAATCTTAAAAAAACTAATTTAATATGCAATTTGGTTAGCCATTCTCTTTTGATGGACATACGGGGTTTTTCTAGTTTTATTCTAGTATGAATAGTGTTGATATAAGCATTTATGTGCAAGTCTTTTTTTGTGGATGTGTATTTTCATCTCTCTTGAAAAGGAATTGTTGGGTCATAGAGTATATGTATGTCTCCTTTTGTAAGACACTACCAGAATTTTTCCTAAAGTGTTTGTGCCATTTTACACTCCCACTAATACGTATATGAATTCTGGTTGCTCCACATCCTCTTCAATGTCAAACAGTCTTTTCAATTTTATTCACCCTTGTGGGTGTATAGTAGATTTGACTGCTTTCTTCCAGTTGGTTGACTGAAACCTGGATTTATTGATTAAGTTAAATGAAGAATCCTTTGGTATAACGTAGCAGAAAAAATCCAAACATTTATGGAGATGGGAATGTTGGTTTATAAGTCTTTCCTTCTAGGAAAGTGTGATTCATTCACAATGAACACAATCCCTGAAATGGTCCAGTTGACATTCTCTTCACTAAGCCACTGAGAAATATATTTGTGAGAGGGATGCCTGGTTGAGCATCTGCCTTCGGCTCAGGGCGTGATCCCAGGGTCTGGTGACTGAGCCCCACATTGGGCTCCCTGTGTGGAGGCTGCTTCTCCTCCCTCTGCCTGGTCTCTGCCTCCTCTCTCTGTCTCTCATGAATAAATAAATAAATAAATATTTTTTTTTTAAAGAAATATATTTGTGAAAGAGTAAAAACATCTTTGGAAAGTACATAGTAACTGGTTTCTTCTGTAGGCCAGGGATGTTGGGGGAAGACACAGCAGATGGGACTAAGAATATGGGCATTTCACTAAGATCCTAACTGATTCATAAAACCAAGAATCCTCTGGAGTCGATGAACAGAAGGCCAACTTAAGACAAGATAAAGAGTTATGGTCTTTCACCCAATTTCCAGGCCGGAGTTGATTCCCTGAATGAAGTGAAGGTAGGTACACTTAAGGAAGATGTATAAATATCTGTCTATATATTCCTGATAGGCTTCCTCAAAGGGACCTATAGTTATTTCCCAGGATGACTGTTACAGTTGAATTGTGTGCTCCAAAAAGGTATGTCGAGTCCTTGCTTCAGGTACCTGTAAAATAGGTGACCTTATTTGGAAATGGGTTCTTTGCAGATGTAATCAAGTTAAGATGAGGTCATACTGGATTGGTGTGGGTCTTAATCTAATGACTGATGTCCTTACAAAAAGACATTTGGACATACAGACAAACAACAAGAACACCATTGTGAGGAACACCATCAGAGGTTGGCATGAACCACTGTAAGCCAGGGAATGCCAAGGATTATTGATAATCACCAGAGCCTAAGAGAGAGGCATGGAACAGATTCTCTCTCAGAGCCTCCAGAAGGAACCAACTCTGCCAACACCTTGACTTTGGACTTCTGTCTTCCAGAACCACAAGAGAATAAATTTCTGTTGTTTTAAGTCACTCAGTTTATGGTACTTTGTTATGGCAGCCCTAGGAAACTAATAGAATAACTGTGCCCTTGGGAATTGTTGACACTGGCTCTAAAGCTAATTGGAGTTGTAGTTGGCCCAGCGATCCACCACTCAGAGTGAAGACTTATGGAGTCAAGTGATGAATTGACTTTTGATTCTAATCTACCTCACTGTCAGTCCTGTCCTTAAGCTCATTTTTAAACCCATGGTTTTTCTAGTTCTATAGTGTGTAGTTCGGCTGGGCATATTCAACAAGTGGCAGGATATGTGTCTCTAACCCATAGAATATGGCTATTTTGATTGAGAGGGCTAGCTAGAGTGGAGGCCCTGCAGCTTCCTTCTTATCAAAATTATAAACAAAAACCAATACTGTATTGCTGGGGGAAATGCAAGACTAAGGTAACCACCAAAGACCTGAAAATTCAGAAGTGGTGATTGCTGTTACTTACCCTCTTAACTCACCTGTCTGGCTCATGCAGAAGTCAGAAGGTACTTGGAGAATGGTGATGGATTATTGAAAAGTTAAGACAGGTGATGACTCCAATTGTACTGTGTTCCAAATATGGTTTCCTTACCAGAGCAAAACAACAGGATCTCTGCCACCTGTAATAAAGTTATTAACTTGAAAATGTTTTTTCTCGGGATCCCTGGGTGGCGCAGCGGTTTGGCGCCTGCCTTTAGGCCAGGGCGCGATCCTGGAGACCCGGGATCGAATCCCACGTCGGGCTCCCGGTGCATGGAGCCTGTGTCTCTGCCTCTCTCTCTCTCTCTCTCTCTGTGTGACTATCATAAAAAAAAAAAAAAAAGAAAATGTTTTTTCTCTATTTCAATGAGCAAAGAAGACTAAAGGTAGTTTTGCTTAATCTCACAAGGGCAAAAATACACCTTCACCGTTTTGCTTCATGACCATGTTAACCCTCTGCCTTTGTGCCACAACTTAGTCCACAGGGATTTTGAATATCATCTTAGCATCATATAAGACATCACACAAGTCCACTATACTTATGACAAAATGCTGATAAAACCTAAATAGCAGGAAGTATCAGGTACCCCAGATGTCTTAATGAGTTGGTGTTTTCAGTGTCATTCTAGGACGGTGTAGTGGTACCTCGTTGTTCTTTAGTTTACGATTTACAATTCCCCGATTCTAGGATAACATATGATGTGGAGCATCTTTTTGTTTCCTTATTTGCTATCTATTTTCTTTGGTGAAGTGTTTGTTCAGATCTCCCTCCCTCCCTTCCTCTATTCCTCCCTTCCTCCCTACCTCCCTTCCTTCCTCCCTCCTTTCCTTCTTTCTTTTCTTCCTTCCTTCCCTTCTTTCTTTCTCTCTCCCTCCCACTCTCCCACTCTCCTGCCCTCCTGCTCTCCCTCCCTCCCTTCCATCTTCAAACATATGCTTTATTTTGCAGAAGTGTTAGCTGTGGGATGAGACCCCCCAGGAGGGCAAGGGCAGCTGGGGAGCCACCAGGCCCTTTGGGCAGGTGGGGGGAAGCAGCAGAGAGAGGTGATGCCTCTGCAGCTCCTCCCAAGGCCAGCCTCTTCCCAGGGCGGGGAGGGGCTCAGGAGCCAGGATTTTTGCCTATTTTTAAATCAGGTTGTTCTCTTATGGTTGAGTTTTAAGGATTCTTTGTATATTTTGGATACTGGTCCTTTATCAGATATGTGTTTTGCAAATATTTTCTCCCAGGTTTTGTGTCTTGTCCTTTCGTTCTTTTAACAGTGTCTTTTTCAGAATAGAAGTTTCTAATTTTAATAAGGTCCAACTTAGAACTGGAGGGTATTATGCTGAGTGAAGTGAGTCAATCAGAGAAGGGCAAACATTATATGGTTTCATTCATTTGGGGAATATAAAAAACAGTGAAAGGGATTAAAGGGGAAAGGAGAGAAAATGAGTGGAAAATATCAGAGAGGGTGACAGAACATGAGAGACTCCTAACTCTGGGAAACGAACAAGGGGTGGTGGAAGGGGAGGTGGGCGGGGGATGGGGGGTGGTGGGGTGACTGGGTGATGGGCACTGAGGGGGGCACTTGACGGGTTGAGCATTGGGTGGGTTTGTTTGTTTTTAAGATTTTATTTATTTATTAATGAGAGCCGGGGGTGGAGTGGGGGTGGAGACACAGGCAGAGGGAGAAGCAGCCTCTATGCAGGGAGCCTGATGCAGGACTCAATCTGGGACTCCAGGACCACACCCTGGGCGGAAGGCAGGCACCAAACCGCCTCGCCACCCAGGGATCCCCATAGCACTGAGTGTTATACTGTATGTTGGCAAATCGAACTCCAATTTAAAAATATCCAAAAGTATCCCATCCTCGTCGAAAAAAAAAAAAAAATCCAAAAAAAAAAAAAAAAACGAACAAAACAAAACAACAACAGAAAAGGTCCAATTTATCCATTGTTTCTTTCATGGATTGTGCTTTTGGTGTTGCTTCTGAACAGTCACTGCCAAAACCAAGGTCACTTAGATTTTCTTCTAGGAGTTTTATAGCTTTGCATTTTACATTTAGGCCTAGGATCCACTTACATGTATATTTTAAATAATTCTCTAATTAAAATGCACATAATTAAAACATCAAGACATAATGAAAAACCTCAGTCCTCTTCTCTACCTCTTTCTTTTTAAAATTAAAAAAAAAGATTTATTTATTTAATTTCACAGACAGAGAGAGAACACAAGCAAGGGGAGTAGCAGGCAGAGGGAGTTGGAGAAGCAGACTCCCCGCTGAGTGGAAACCTGACCAGGTCCCTGGAATCATGACCTGAGCCGAAGGCAAATGCTTAAGTGATTGAGCCACCCAGGCACCCTTTCTCTACCCCTTTCTATTCTCAGAACCCAGATCCCACTCTCCAAACCATTTCAACGGTTTCTTTTGGTATTGACTTCCATATATTTAGATAGATAACAATTTCAGTTAACATTTATTGAATGTTACAATGTGTCAGGCTCTAAAGTACTTACCATGCATTGTTTTGTCTTTATAATTACCTTATATTGTAGGTACTATTTCTATTCCCATTTTAGAGATGAGAAAAAATGAGTCACGGAAGGCTTAGGTAATTATGTAAGGTCACATGGTTAGCAAACCGCAGTTGGGATTTAATCCTTGGCAGTGTGTTCTTTCAGTATAATGTTTTCCTTGTGATCTCTTGATTTATTAATTTTAGACTATTGGTATGAATATTTATTGCTCACACCACCCAAGTCCCCCATGTGTCTCCCTTTATTAACCCAATATGATGTATTTCACTGAATCTAAGACATCACTGACTGTAAGATATACCTTTATATATCACTAAAAAGAAAAAATTGCCAAAATAACAATACTTTCTTATCACTTAGAATTTTCATTTTATATTTACTGAAAGAGACTCTTTGGACTTCAGATGCATAATTTACTATATATTTTTGTGCATGCATGCAATAAAAAGAAAAATACAAGCAAAATAAATTGGTTAAAATATTTCTAAAATTTCATTCAGAGGCTCATTCTTTTGAATCATTTTTTACCTCAAAGATGTCAATGCCTGCATTTTATTTATTTTTTAATACAAATCATACTCCACACTTTCAAGAGTATTGGTGACATAGTATTTTTTAGAAGAGAGATCCACTATCATCAGTGGGATTTCCTTCCAACTATTGATATTCATTCTGCAAATTGTGATACTGGCACTTTTTATATTTTTCCAGAAGATATAAATGAAAAGTTCTTAGACAAAACCTGGACTTATATTCTTTCCTCAAATGGCCCTTAAATGGATTATGGACTGAAATGTCCAGGAATGGCATATCCTGTCATGGCCATAGGAATAATAGTCATGTTCGCAGATGGCAAGAACATCTATGTCATGATCATTGCCTGGCTGATAGGAATTGTGACAGATTTTGATTTCAGATTTTCAGATTTCAGTTTTTATAACTTTTACATCTTGGAATCCATGAAAAACAGTAGTTATATACAAATTTTAGTTATGTCATTTAATTGGACTTTATGTCTGAATCATGTATGTAACATTTATGTATCATGATTCATTTCCTTGTATGAAGTTTTGCTTTCCCTAGAATCAATAATAGACTGTTTTTCATTTGTTTACTTTTCTATATTCTCTGTCATTGTCTCTCTCCTAAGGAATTGTAAAACTCTTGGAAATATTTTTTCCACACAGACATGTCAAGTCTTCTATCGGTCCCATTATTTTTTCCCTGGAGACATTTCTCCTGGAGCTTTATGGGTTAGATTTGGACTATTGTTACCAATTCTTTACTTCCTTCCTGTTATTGAATTATACACCCATACTTTTTGCCATGTGACTTTGCAGTATCTTCCACTAGAATAGGGGGAGTATATTTTCCTAGTCCATTGATGTTGAGCTTAGCCTTATGACTTGCTTTGGCTCAAGAACGTTTGCGTGTATTTTTTTGCTTGTTTTTGTTTTGTTTTAGAGAGCATGAGCAGGGGTGGGGGTGGAGATGGGGTAGGGAGAGAGGCAGAGAGAGAATCTTAAGCAGGCTCCACACCCAGTGAAGAGCCCAACACAGGACTCAATATCATGACTCTGAGATCATGACCTGAGCTAAAGTCAGACACTTAACTGAGTCACCTAGGCACCCCCTTGGCTCAAGAATGTTAATAGACATGGGGGAAGCAGAAGGTTTCAATGTGCTTGTGTCATTTGGCTTGCTTTTTGAGTTTTTCTGCAATTTGCCACAAAAATAATGTGGCTTAGGTAGCTGCTAGTTCAAGAAGAGAAAACATGGGGCAGCCCGGGTGGCTCAGCGGTTTAGCGCCTCCTTCAGCCCAGGGACTGATCCTGGAGACTTGGGATCAAGTCCCATGTCGGGCTCCCTGCATGGGGCCTGTGTCTCTGCCTCTCTCTCTCTCTCTCTCTCTCTCTCTCTCCCATTCTGTGTGTGTGTGTGTGTGTGTCTCATGAATAAATAAATAAAATCTTTAAAAAAACAGAAAACATGGGGAGATTTGAACTCAAACTTCAGTCTAGAGCTGAGCCCAGCTATATTGATTGAACCCTACTCAATATGTAGACCCACGAACCTGAAAAATATTTGTTTTTGTTATCCACTGAGACTTTGAGGTTTTCTTTTATTATATACAAAAAACTGACTAAATGTCTTCTGTCTCCCTGCACAAATCTGGACTAGTTGTTACTCTGCAAAGCTATTGTCCTAGGATATTCCTTTGCTTAAGTATTAAGCTGGATACCCCATTTACTGATTTCTGTGATTTCCTTTTCTTGTTCCTTTTCCTTGTTTTAATGGAGTATACATATCCTCAAGTAGCTTCCTGAGAATAGGTGCATAATAGGCATACTTCTTGAAACCTCCTCATCTGATGAGCGTGTTGATTAGCCCATCACATTTCATTAATAATCTGGCCAGGTTTGGATTTCCAGGTGAAATAATTTTCTCTCTGAATTTGAAGGCATTTCACCATTGTTTTTCAGATTTCTATGTTGTTTTTAAGGAAGGTAATTATAATTCCCTATTTTTTTTTAATTTTTTATTTATTTATGATAGTCACAGAGAGAGAGAGAGGCAGAGACACCACAGGCAGAGAGACAAGCAGGCTCCATGCACCGGGAGCCTGATGTGGGATTCGATCCCGGGTCTCCAGGATCGTGCCCTGGGCCAAAGGCAGGCGCCAAACCGCTGCGCCACCCAGGGATCCAATTCCCTATTCTTTATTTATAACTTGTTTATTTTTCCTTTGGAAGCTTTTAAAGATTTTATTTATTTATTTATTTATTTATTTATTTATTTATTTATTTATGAGAGAAAGTTTCTATGAGCAGGGGAAGGGCTAGAGGGAGAGAATCTGAAGTAGACTTCCCAGAGGAGTGTGGAGGCCAACAGGGGTGGGGGCGGGGCACCTCGATTTCACAATTCCACACCCCGAGATCATGAGTCAAAATCAAGAGTCAGACGTTTAACACCTGAGCCACTTAGGCACCCCTGGAAGCTGTTAGAATCTTCTTTATGGGGGCGTCTGGGTGGCTAAGTCAGTTAGGTGTCTGCCTTTGGCTTTGCTCATGATCTTGGGAACCTGGGATCTGCAGTGTGGGGCTCCCTGCTCAGTAGGGAGTCTGTTTTTCCCCTCTTCTCCCTCTGCTCCTCCTCATCTTTGCTCATGCTTGTGCTCTCTCTCAAATAAATAAATAATCTTTAAAAAAATAATCTTCTTTATGTTCTGAGACTTCTAATATGTCATGATGATATGTTTGGGTGGGAATCTGTTTTCAACCACTGGATATTTGGTGGGCCCTTTCAGTCTGAAAACTCATATCCTTTAGTGATGGAAAAGTTTCTTAAAATGCTATTTATTTGATAATATTCTTTCATTTACTTTCTTCTTTGTTTTTGAAGTTCCTAGTAGGTGGAGGTTGAGCACTCTCAATTGCTTTTTCTAACTTTATTTGTTCTCTCTCTCACATTTTCCATTTCTTTTTGTTCTACTTTTTGAGAGATTTTCTCAAGTTTATCTTTCAATTATTTTATGGAGTAAAAAATTAGCCAATATATCTTAAAATTCCAAAGATACCTCTGTTCTGTTATATTTACCTTTACAAAAAGAATCTGGGGTGCCTGGGTGACTCAGTTGGTGAAGCATCTGCCTTTGGCTCAGGTCAAAGTCCTAGGATAGATCCAGAAGTCCTGGAATTGAGCCCTGTATCAGGTTCCCTGCCCAGTGGGGAGTCTGCTTCTCCCTCTCCCTCTGCCTTCTGGCTCCTATTCTCTCACCCTCACTATCTCAAATAAATAATAAAACAATTAAAAAAATAATCTTATTTTTATTTCATGGTTATATTATTTTCTCTCTGAATTTTTTTTCTCTAGATTTTTGGGGCAGTTTTCTTCTATTGTTTTCTGTATTTTCTTCCTTCTAGTTTCCTTCTTTTTGATTGTACTTTTGGCTTTTATGCTCAAGCTTTCCTCACATGTCTGGTGACTCTTGTTTCCTTTCATATTTAAGAGTGAGGTATCAAAAAGTTGGTTAGGAGCTCTCTCTGTGTGTCAGACCTTGTGAAATGTGGTTTCACTGTATGGTGATTGGATAAGGACTCTTTTTTTTAATGCAAAATGTTATGTCTATAGATCTTTTCTCTAGGGTCATTTAATATATTTTTTAAAAGATTTTATTTATTCATGAGAGACATAGAGAGAGAGAGAGAGAGAGAGAGAGAGAGGCAGAGACACAGGCAGAGGGGAAAAGCAGGCTCCATACAGGGAGCCTGACATGGGACTTGACCCTGGGTCTCCAGGATCACACCCCAGGCAGAAGGTGGCGCTAAACCGCTGAGCCACCTGGGCTGCCCTCATTTAATATTTTCATTTAGTATCTCTAGAGACAGCACCTTCAAGGTTCTGCCCAAGAAGGAAATGTGCTTATCTACCATTGTTCTTAAAGCTACATGGCAGAAGGGACAGGGGTATGTTTTGGGCACAGCATTAATTCCTCACTTTTTGCTGTTCCTGGTTGTTCTGAACCTGAAGGCTCTCTGGTTGGCTTCTTCCACAAGCTACACTTCAGTCTCCTCTATCTTTGAGGAAGGGGTAATCAGCTGGCCAGGATGGAGGAGGAGACCTGGAAGTCATATTGCATTTTAAAATAAATTATATTTACAGTTTTGAACTTTTCTGGGGTCCTATGGTATAAATTTGATTCCTGTATTTTTGACATCCACTCTGTAGCTATTGAGTGTTTACTTTTCTTAGTTCTGCTATTCATTTTTCTCAGTTCTGCTTCCTTTATTTAGTTTCCATTTGTAATGGAGTACAGAAATGTATTGAGAAAAAGCTTTAAAATTTCACTAACTCAAAATAAAAATACATTAGGCCAGAGTTAGTGAAATTATAAAGCTTTTTTTTCAATAAATTTCTGTCTTCCTCCTTTCTTCCCCTAGTCCTTCTCTCAAAAGATAACCTTTGTGAATACTTTGATTTTTCCTAGAAATAAAAGACCCAAGCCTGTGTGTGTGTGTGTGTGTGTGTGTGTGTGTGTGTGTGAAAGTGTACACACACAAAGGGGATAAAACCATCTAGTACATGGGCTAGACCTTTTCCCATAATATTCCTGGAGATATTTCACTATTGGCACATGCAGATTCATTTTGTTCTTTATATATATATATTTTTAATTTTTATTTATGATAGTCACAGAGAGAGAAAGAGAGAGAGGCAGAGACATAGGCAGAGGGAGAAGCAGGCTCCATGCACCAGAAGCCCGATGTGGGATTCGATCCCGGGTCTCCAGGATCGCGCCCTGGGCCAAAGGCAGGCGCCAAACCGCTGCGCCACCCAGGGATCCCTCATTTTGTTCTTTATAATTTGTTGTGGTGGACATACTGGTTTTGAAACAATTTTTCTAGAGCACCATTCAAACTATAAAGGATCCTGTCTAGTAAGTTCTTTTGGTAAAACAATTATTTCAGGGTAATTAATACTTATCCATTAATTTTTCAGGTATGTACACTTATATTTTGTTTTTTTATGTTTATTTACTTAAGTAATCTCTACACCCAATGTGGGGCTTGAACTCATGACCCTGAGATCAAGAGCCAGCCAGGAGCCCTTAAAAGGGGTAAGATTTCAGTGTTGCCATCATTCAAAGAAAATCCAAGCCCTTGGTGAAGGTTCCAGAGGTTCCCTAAGTCACAGAGAAGGCTCTACCCAAAGATGCGTTTATCAGTTTGGAGCCCACCAACACACCCCTTTCTGAGCCTCCAAAGCTCTGTGATCCTTCCAAGCAAAAGTGGAAAGCAGTAGACATTACTGACCCCTCAAGGCCAGGGTCAGAGTATTAATTTTAACCATTTATAGAGACCTATATTTCTTTATGTAGATCAAAGTTTCTCTCTAATATCATATTCCATCTTCCTGAAGAACTTCCTTTAATATTTCTTGTAATGCAGGTCTGATAGTTTCACTTTTATTTTTGAAATATTTTCAAATACTTGACAGTTTGTTCCTTCAGACTTTAAAGATGTTACCCTATTGTCTCCCGGCTTGCAGAGTTTCTGGTGGGAGGTATCTTTGTTCCTCTGTATAATGTATCTTTTTTCATTGGTTGCTTTTAAGATTTTCTCTTTATTTTTGTTTTTTGGAATTTTGAATACATGATGTGTTCAGGCATGTGTAGTTGATATATATACACACACACAAATTCTTTGATGCTTTAAAACATGGAGTTTAATTCTTCTCCTCTTGAGGTTGGGATGGACTAGAGACTTCCTGCTGCCCCAGGTATTTTATTTTATTTATTATTTTTAAAAAGATTTATTTATTTGAGAGAGAGAGAGAGAGAGAACAAGTGGGGGAGGGGCAGAGGGAGAGGGAGAGAATCCCAAGCTGACTACCCACTGAGTGTGGAGCCCAATTGGGGCTCAGTTTCATGACCCTGAGATCATGACCTGAGCTGAAATCAAGAATCAGATGCTTAACCTATTGAGCCACCCATGTGCCCCACAGGCATTTAAATTTTTTGGGGGGTATTGAGGTATAATTAACATATAACATTATGTTAGTTTCAGACATATGGCATATGGATTTGATATTTGTACACATCACAAAATGACATACATCATTATAGTCACAATTTTTTTCTTTACATTAGATATCCATGGCTCATTGATTATATAACTGAGGTTTGTACCTTTTGATTGCCTTCAGCCATTTTGCCCAGCCCCCACCAAACTGTTCTCTGCATCTATAAGGTTTTTCTTTCTTTCTTTTTTTAAGATTCCACATAGAAATGAGATCATATAGTATTTGTCTTTCTCGGACTTGTTTAACCTATTATAATACCCACAAAGTCCATCTGTATTTTCAGAAATGAGAAGATTTCATTGTTTTTATGGCTGAATAATATTTCATATCTTGGCTATTGTAATAATGCCACAATGAACATGGGGGTACATATGTCTTTCCAAGTTAGTGTTTTTCTTCGGGTAATATCCAGAAGTGGAATTGCTGGATCATATGGTAGTTGTATTTTTGATTTTTTGAGGAACCTCTATATTGTTCTCCAGGGGAGACTAACTTCTTTTTTTTTTTTTTAAAGCTCATTTAAAATGTTTTTTTATTTTTACTTGTCTTATGTTCATATCCTTGTTCTTCTTTACTGGTACATATCAGGCATGTATTTCCCATAAACACTTCTAATGTTTTTGTATAGCTCTGTGTATTAATGGCTACTAACACATGCAAATATGCATGCATACAAATATAATGTACTATCTATTGTCATTTAAAACTTTTTATTTAAATTCAGTTAATTAACATATAATGTATTATTGGTTTCAGAGATAGAGGTCAGTGATTTATCAGTCTTATATAATTCCTAGTGCTCATTATATCACATGCTCTCTTTAATGGTCATCATCCAGTTATTCCATCCCCCCAACTCTCTCCCCTCCGGTGACCCTCAGTTTGTTTCCTAAGATGAAGAGTCTCTTATGGTTTTCTCCCTCTCTGATTTTGTCTTCTTTTTTTTTTTTTCCTTTCTATTATGATCCTCTGTTTTGTTTCTTAAATTCCACATACGAGTGAGATCATACAATAATTGTCTTTCTTGGATTGACTTATTTCACTTAGCATAATATCCTCTAGTTTTATCCATGTTGTTGCAAATGGAAAGATTTCATTTTTTTAAAGAAGATTTATCCATTTATTCATGAAAGACACAGAGAGAGAGAGGGGCAGAGACATAGGCAGAGGGAGAAGCAGGCTCCATGCAGGAAGCCCAGTGCGAGGCTCAATCCTGGGATTCCAGGATCATGCCCCAAGCAAAAGGCAGACGCTCAACTGCTGAGCCACCCAGGTGTCCCAAGATTTCATTTTTTTGTTGGCTGAGTAGTAGTCCATTTTATATATATACCACATCTTCTTTATCCATTCATCTGTCAGTGGACATCTGGGCTCTTTCCATGGTTTGGCTATTGTGAACATTGCTGCTATAAACAGTGGGGTGCAGGTCCCCCTTTGGATCACTACATTTGTATATTTGGGATAAATAGCCAGTAGTGCATTTGCTAGGTGGTAGGGTAGCTCTATTTTCAACTCTTTATTTTATTTATTTTATTTTATTATTTTATTTTATTTTATTTTTTTATTTTCAACTTTTTGAGGAAACTCCATACTGTTCTCCAGAGTGGCTGTACCAGCTTGCATTCCCACCAACAGTTGACAAGGGTTCCTCTTTCTCCTCATCCTCACCAATATCTGTCATTTCCTGACTTGTTCATTTTAGTCATTCTGACTAGAATAAGGTAGTATCTCATTGTGGGTTTTTGTTTTGTTTTGTTTTGTTTTGTTTGTTTGTTTTGTTTTTTGCAAATCATTGTGGTTTTGATTTGTATTTCCCTAATGCCAAATGATATGGAGCAGTTTTTCATGAGTGTGTTTTGGCCATTTGTATATCTTCTTTAGAGAAATGTCTGTTCATGTCTTCTGCTCATTTTTCATTGGATTATTTGTTTTTTGGGTGTTGAGTTTGTTAAGTTCTTTATTTTCTTTTTTAAAGATTTTATTTATTTATTCATGACAGATGCACAGAGAGAGAGAGGCAGAGACACAGGCAGAGGGAGAAGCAGGCCCCATGCAGGGAGCCTGACGTGGGACTCGATCCTGGGACTCCAGGATCACACCTGGGCTGAAGGCAGGTGCTAAACCGCTGAGCCACCCAGGGATCCCCTTTTTTTTTCTTTTAAAGATTTTATTTATTTATTCATGAGAGACACGGGGTTGGGGGGGGTGCAGAGACACAGGCAGAGGGAGAAGCAGGCTCCATGCAGGGAGCAGGACTCAATCCCTGGACTCCAGGATCACGACCTGGACCGAAGGCAGGTGCTAAACCGCTGAGCCACCCAGGGATCCCTGAGTTTGTTAAGTTCTTTATAGATTTTGGATACTAGCCCTATATCTGATATGTTATTTGCAAATATCTTTTCCCATTCTGTAGGTTGCCTTTTGGTTTTGTCAACTGTTTCCTTCACTGTGCAAAAGCTTTTTATTTTGATGATGTCCCAATAGGTCATTGTTGCCTTTGTTTCCCTTGCCTTTGGGGATGTGTCTAGCAAGAAGTTGCTGTGGCTGAGGTCAAAGAGGTTGCTGCTTCTGTTCTCCTCTAGGATTTTGATGGATTCCTGTTTCACATTTAGGTCTTTCAACCATTTCGACTCTATTTTTGTGTATGGTGTGAGGAAATGATCCAGTTTCATTCTTCTCCATGTGGCTGTCCAATTTTTCCAAAACCATTTATTGAAGATACTGTCTTTTTTCCATTGGATATTCTTTCCCACTTTGGTTTTTTTTTTTTTTTTTTTCTTTCCCACTTTGTCAAAGATTAGTTGACCATGGAGCTGATGGTCCATTTCTGGGTTCTCTATTCTGTTCCATTGATCTATATGCTTGTTTTTGTACCAGTACCACACTTTCTTGATGATTTCAACTTTGTAATAGAGCTTGAAGTCCAGAATTGTGATGTCACCAGTTTTGGTTTTCTTTTTCAACAATCCTTTGACTATTTGGGGTCTTTTCTGGTTCCCAGTAAATTTTAGAATTTTTTTCCCCAACTCTGTGAAGAAAGTCCATGGTATTTGGATAGGGATTGTATTGAATGTATGGATTGCTCTAGGTAGCATAGACATTTTAACAATATTTTTATTCCAGTCCATGAACATGGAACATTTTTCCATTTCTTTGTGTCTTCCTCAATTTCTTTCATGAGTATTTTATAGTTTTCTAAGTACAGATCCTTTGCCTCTTTGGTTTATTCCTAGGTATCTTATGGTTTTGGATGCAAATGTAAGTGGGATTGACTCCGTAATTTCTCTTTTTGCTGTCTCATTGTTAGTGTATAGAAATGCAATTGATTTCTGTACATTGACTTTATATCCTGCCACTTTGCTGATTCCTGTATGAGTTCTAGCAATTTTGGGGCCAAGTCTTTTCGGTTTTCATATAGAGTATCATGTCATCCGCAAAGAGTGAGAGTTTGACTTCTTTGCTGATTTGGATGCCTTTTACTTATTTTTAATTTTTTGTCTGATTGCTAAGGCTCGGACTTCAAGTACTATGTTGAACAACAGTGGTGATAGTGGACATTCCTGCCATGTTCTAGGCCTTAAGGGAAAAGCTCTGTTTTCCCCCATTGAGAATGACATTTGCTGTGGGCTTTTTGTATATAGATTTTATGATATTGAGGTATGTTCCCTCTATCCCTACACTGTGAAGAGTTTTAATCAAGAAAGGATGCTGTACTTTGTCAAATACTTTTTCTGCATCTACTGAGAGGATCATATGGTTCATATGGTTAATGTAGTGTATCACATTGATGGATTTGTGGATGTTGAGCCACCCTTGCAGCCCAGGAATAAATCCCACTTGGTCATGGTGAATAATTCTTTTAATGTATTGTTGGATCCTATTGGCTAGTATTTTTTTTTTTTAAGATTTTATTTATTTATTCATGAGAGACACACACAGAGAGAGAGAGGCAGAGACACAGGCAGAGAGAGGGAGAAGCAGGCTTCATGCAAGAAGCCCGACATGGGACTCAATCCCGGGCCTCCAGGATCATGACCTGGACTGAAGGTGGAGCTAAACCGCTAAGCCACCAGGGCTGCCCTGGCTAGTATTTTGGTGAGAATATTTATATCCATGCTCTTTGGGGCTATTGGTCTGTAATTCTCCTTTTTGGTGGGGTCTTTGTCTGATTTTGGGATCAAGGTAATTCTGGCCTCATAGAAAGAGTTTGGAAGTTTTCCTTCCATTTTTATTTTTTGAAACAGCTTGAGAAGACTAGTTATTAATTCTTCTTTAAATATTTGGTAGAATTCCTCTGGGAAGTCATCCAGTCCTGGACTCTTGCTTATTGGGAGGTTTTTGATGATTGCTTCAATTTCCTTCCTGGTTTTGGGTCTGGTTCAGATTTTCTATTTCAATCTGTTTCAGTTTTGGTAGCTTATACATCCCTAGGAATGCATCCATTTCTTCCAGATGGCCTAATTTGTTGGCATACAGTTGCTCATAATATGTTCTTAAAATTGTTGTATTTCTTCAATGTTGGCTGTGATCTCTCCTCTTTCATTCATGATTTCACTTATTTGGGTCTTTTTTCTTTTTGATAAGTTTGGCCAGGGGTTATCAATCTTATAATCCAGGGGTTATTAATTCCTTCAAAGAACCAGATATTAGTTTCATTGGTCTGTTCTATTGTTCTTTTTATTTCTATTTCATCGATATTTTGCTCTAATCTTTATTATTTCTCTGTTCCTGCTGGGTTTAGGTTTTATTTGCTATTCTTTCTCCAGATCCTTTAGGTGTAGAGTTAGGTTGTGTATTTGAGAACTTTCTTGTTTTTTGAGAAATGCTTGTATTGATATATACTTCCCTCTTAGGACCACTTAGCTACATTCCAAAGGTTTTGAACAGTTGTGCTTTCATTTTCATTTGTTTCCATGAATTTTTAAAATTATTCTTTAATTTTTCAGTTGACCCATTCATTCCTTAGTAAGATGCTTTTTAGCCTCTCTGTATTTGAGTTCTTTCCAAATTTCCTCTTGTGATTGAGTTCCAGTTTCAAAGCATTTTCGTCCAAAGATATGCAGGGAATGGTCCCAATATTTTGGTATTGGTTGAGACCTGATTTGTGAGCCAGCATATGATATATTCTGGAGTGTGTCCCATGTGCACTTGAGAAGAATGTGTATTCTGTTGCTTTAGGATGGAATGTTTTGAATATATCTGAGAAGTCCATCTGGTCCAGTGTGTCATTCAAAGCCCTTGTTTCCTTGTTGATATCCTGCTTAGATAATCTGTCCATTGCAGTGAGTGGGGTATTAAAGTACTCTACTATTACTGTATTATTATCAATGTGCTTCTTTAATTTTGTTATTAATTGGCTTATATAACTGACTGCTCCCACGTTAGGGGCAGAAATATTTACAATTGTTGGATCTTCTTGTTGGATAGATGCTTTAATTATGATATAGTGTCCTTCCTCATCTCTTATCACAGTCTTTGGTTTAAAATCTAATTTGTCTGATATAAGGATTGCCACCCCAGCTTTCTTTTGATGTTCATTAGCATGATAAATGGTTTTCCACCTCTCACTTTAAATCTGGAGGTATCTTTGTGTATAAAATGAGTCTCTTGCAGACAGGATTTCTATGGGTCTTGGTTTTTTATCCAATCTGATACCCTGTGTCTTTTTATTGAGGCATTTAGCCCATTTACATTCAGAGTAATTATTGAAAGATATGAATGTAGTGCCATTGTATTATCTTTAAAGTCACTGTTTCTGTATATTGTCTCTGTTCTTTTCTGGTCTATGCCACTTTTGGGCTCTCTTTTTGCTTAAAAGATCTCTTTTAATATTCCTTGTCGGGCTGGTTTGGCAATCACAAATTATCTTAGTTTGTTTGTCCTGGAAGCTTTTCATCTCTCCTATTTTAACAAGAGCCTAGCTGGATAAAGTATTCTTGGCTGCAGATTTTTCTCACTTAGCACCCTGGATATATCATGCCAGTCCTTTCTGGTCTGCCAGGTCTCTGTGGATAGGTCTGCTGCCAGTCTAATGTTTCTACCCTTGTAGGTTACAGACTGCTTGTCCCAATCTGGTTTCAGGGTTTTCTCTTTGTCTCTGAGATATGCAAGTTTCAGTATTATATGTTGGGATATTCACCTATTTTTAATGATTTTGAGGGGGGCTCTCTGTGCCTCCAGACTTGGATGCCTGTTTCCTTACCCAGATTAGAGAAGTTCTTTGCTATAATTTGTGCCAATAACCTTCTGCACCCCTCTCTCTTTCCTCTTCTTTTGGGATTCCAGTTATTCTAATATTGTTTTACTTTATGATTTATCTCTCAAATTCTCCCCTGGTGATCCAGTAGTTATCTTTTTCTCAGCTTCTTTATTCTCCATCATTTTGTTTTCTAGATCACCAATTCTCTTTTTTCTGCCTCATTTACCCTAGCAGTTAGAGCCTCCATTTTTTATTGCATCTCATTAATAGCCTTTTTGATTTTGACTTGATTAAATTTTCATTCTTATTTCTCCAGAAAGGGATTCCCTAGTGTCTTCTATGCTTTTTGCAAGCCCCACTAGTATCTTTATAATAGTTATTATGAACTCTAGTCTGACATCTTACTTATGTCCATACTGATTAGGTCACTGGAAGTCAGTACTGCCTCTTATTCTCTTTGATAAGGTGAGTTTTTCAGTCTTGTCATTCTACCCAGAGAGGAATAGATGGATGAGGGAACAAAATACTATGGCAACAACAACCCAAGAGAAATATACACTAAAAAAAGCAGAGAGACCCAAAACCAAAAAAGAAAAAAGAGAGACACAGAGAGAGTACAATCAAACAGGTAAACAGAATAGAGCAATATACTGTGTCCTATGTGTATTTTGGTCCACTTGCTAGAAAACTGGATCTCAAAACTGTAACAAAAGAAAAACTTATATGTACAAAAAAAATACAATGAAAGGATAGAATGTAATTGTAAGAATGAAAAATAAAAGACAAAAAAAGAGAAGGAATATAAACAGAAAGATGAACAGAACAGAGCAATACCACTATATCCTGAGTGTATTTAGGTCGGTTTGTTAGAAGAAACTACCTCTCAAAATTGTAAAGAAAGAAAAACATATATATATATATGTGTGTGTGTGTGTGTGTAATTTTACTTTTTACAAAAGTAAAATTAAATACATTGAAAGTATGGAATGTAACTGTAAAGATGAAAGTTAAAAGTTTAAAAAAGAAAGAAGAAAAAAAAAAAGCGAATATAATCAGACTGTGAAGAGAATAGAGCCATGCACTAGATTCTGGATGTATTTTGGTTTGTTAGAAGAAACTGCATTCTAAAATTGTAAAGGAAAAGATATAATATAGAGGGGAGGGGCCTGTTGCATTGATTCTCAAGTTTCTTTGTCCCAGGAGGAACTGCACTGCCCTTGCCAGGGGACTAGACTAAGTAATTTGTTCTGGATTGCTCTATGTGGCTTTTGTTCTCTGAAGCCTTTCCATCCACTTGAGAGGATGAGAGTGAAACAGGAGGCCTCTCAATCTCCAGCCTGGAGCTGAAAGCTTGTACCCCCTACTCCTCAGTGAGCCCCCAGGGAAAAGCAGTCAATCATTTCTGAACTCCATGCTCACCTGGCCTGTGAACCAGCGTTTCTATCTCAGGTATGACCTATTTCCAATCCCCAAACCCTGCAGACTCCTGCGGCACACACGTATGGGCTGCTCGTCCTAGGGAGGAAGCCAGGCAGGGGTTCAGGAGGTGGGGAATCTCACAAGTTCTGTCACTTACTGGGCCTTGCTCAGAGAGCAGTTGCACCAACTATGCCTTGCTTCATGGTTTGTAGCAATATTGAGCTGAAAGCCCACTCCTGAGCTGAGTGAATGCAGCCAGTTTCCCCACTCCGATGCCTGGGAACTCTGCTGGCTCAGGCACCCCTGTTCTTCCTGTGACCCCAAGGATTCTGAGACCACACTGTCCCACCAAGGGTTCTGCCCCCACTTCACCGCCTGAGCACACCTTTCAGGCAGGAACGTCCCTCACCAGAGCAGACTTCTAAAAGTTCTGATTTAGTGCTCTGCTGCTCTACCACTTTCTGTAGCCAGCTTAAGGAGGATCCCTCCCTCCACAGTTTAACTTCCCATATATCACCTCGGATTCACTTCTCTGCACCTCCTACCTTGCAGAAAGTGGTCACTTTTCTATTTGTAGAGTTGCAGCTATTCTTTTCTTAGGTGTCTGGTTGAGTTCACAGGGGTTCAGAACGATTCAATAGCTATCTAGCTGCATTCCTGGGAGCAGAGGTAACTAAGGACTCCTACTCCTCCACCATCTTGGACTCTCCCTCATGAGACTCACTTCTAATGAATAGGATATGGTGAGAATTAATGGTGTGCTACTTCTGAGACCTACATTGTACAAGACAGTGTTGCTTCTGCTTGACTCTAAGATTGCTCTAGGGATGCTAACTGCCACACTGAGGATTTTAAGCTGGTATGCTTTAGTGATCAGGAAATTATAATTATTTTATATATTTAATTGTCAGAATAAGCCAGCTGGATGAGGAGTTACTGTAATGGGAAGAAACTATCAAAGATAAAATCCCAAATGATGATGGGCAGCCTGGGTGGCTCAGCGGTTTAGCACTTGCCTTCAGCCCAGGGCATGGTCCTGGAGACCCGGGATCGAGTCCCACGTTGGACTCTCTGCATGGGGCCTGCTTCTCCCTCTGCCTGTGTCTCTGCCTGTCTCCCTCTGTGTCTCTCATGAATAAATAAAATTAAAAAAAAAACTCAAATGATATTATGCCACAGAAAGCTTATTGAGTGATTTACTTTTTCAGCAAGTACTTGGTAAGCATCCATACTGTGTCTATGTCCAGATAAGCCACAGAAATCAAACAGAAGAAGACCCTAAAATTTTAACCTGCTAGAATATGAACATTGACTTTTTTGATATAGCTCTATTA
This sequence comes from Canis lupus baileyi, assembly GCF_048164855.1. Lineage (NCBI taxonomy): Eukaryota > Metazoa > Chordata > Mammalia > Carnivora > Canidae > Canis > Canis lupus. The sequence goes on from NC_132860.1 coordinate 25,859,592, forward strand.
AAATGCAGTTCATATAACTTTTTAAAATTAATAGACTTGGTGCACAGTCAGTTGAACTTCTGACTCTTGTTTTTGGCTCAGGTCATGATCTTGGGGTCATGGAATTGAGCCCCAAGTTGGGCTCCATATGCAGTGGGGAGTCTGCTTGGGATTCTCTCCCTCTTCCTCTGTCCCTCACTCCTCTATAAAAAAAATAAATCTTAAAAAAAAATAGACTTTATTTTTCAGAGCAGCTTTAGGTTCATAGCAAAATTGAGTGAAAGTATAGAGTTCCCATATACGTCCCTGCCCTTGGAAAGCCCCCCTACATCAGTATCAGAGTGGTACTTTTGTTACAATTAATGAACCAATATTGATTATCATAAACTAAAGTCCATAATTTATATCAGTGTCTACACCGTGTGTTGTACATTCCATGGGTTTTGACAAATGTATAATGACATGCACTCAACATTATCTATTATACAGAATAGTTCCACTGCCTTAAAAATCCTCTGTGCTCCACTTCTTCTCTGTCCCATTCAAGCTCCTGGCAAACATTGATGTTTTTTTCCTGTCTCTATAGCTTTGCCTTTTCCAGAATGGCACATAGTTGGGATCATATAGTATGTAGCCTTTTTGCATTGCCTTCTTTCACTAGTAACATGAATTTATGGTTTCTCCATGTCTTTTCGAGGCTTAATAGTCCGTTTCATTTTAGCACTGAATTATATTCCATTGTATAAATGTGCCATAGTTTGATTATCCACTTGGCTATTTAAAGAATATCTTGGTTACAGATCTCTGGGTGGTGCAGTTGGTTAAACCTCCGACTCTTGGTTGTGGCTCAGGTCATGATCTCAGGCTTGTGAGATGGAGCCCCCCCCCCCCCCACATTGGGGTCCATGCTCAGCATAGAGTCTGCTTGGATTTTCTCTCTCTCTGCCCCATCCCCCACACCGTGTGTGCAAAAGAACATCTTGGTTCTTTTCAAGTTTTGACAATTATGAATAAGGCTGCTATAAATTTTGTGTGTAGGTTTTCATGCAGATTTAAGTTTTCAGCACATTTCAGTAAATACCAAAGAAGCATGACTGCAGGATCCTGTGGTAAAAGTATGTTTGTGTTTTGTAAGAAACAAACTGTATTCCAAAGCGGCTGTATCATTTTGCATTCCTATCAGCAATGAATGAGAGTTCCTGTTGCTCCACACCCTCATCAGCATTGGTGTTGTCAGTGTTATGGACTTCCACTTTTCTTATGTGTGTGTAGTGGGATCTTATTATTGTTTTCATATGCAATTCATTAATGAAGTATAATGTTGCACATCTTTTCATATGTTTTTTTGCCCTCTATCTTTATTGGAGAGGTGTCTGCTCAGATCTTTGCAACATTTTGTAATCTGGTTGTTCATTTTTTTTTTAAGGTTTTATTTATTCATGGGAGACACAGAGAGAGGCAGAGACACAGGCAGAGGGAGAAGCAGGCTCCATGCAGGGAGCCCGACGAGGGACCCGATCCCTGGTCCCCAGGATCATGCCCTGGGCCAAAGGCGGCGCTAAACCGCTGGGCCACCCGGGCATCCCGGAAGCAGCATTTTAGGGGACAAAGTAAACAATGCCTTTAGGGCACAATTAAGGTGAAGTGATAAAGCAAACATTCCAATTAGAAGGTTCTTATATAGAATTTGATTATAGAAGGGAAGTACTGGAGGGCATAGTAGATGGGTTGGGAAGGGGAGCAGTATGTGATGCAGTGGTGGATGAACACCCAGGTTCAGACTCTTGGGATTACTGTAACAAACCTGTGAGGCATGGTGGGATTAGACTTGAATGACTCTTAGAGGATAGTGAGCAAATAGTTCCAGGACTGTGGTTAAGATTACATCCTTATTTCTGCAACTGATCATGGCTTGGAGGTAGGAATGCATGGGGTGGCACTGGTGACTTTCCCCCTCTCCTACACATTCCATATTCCCCTTGCTTTATGTCATCTCCTTAGATCATTAGTGTTCTTTGCCCAGTGGGTGACCCAAATCTTTGTTCTTTAAGAACCGGAGTGATCCTAGTAATCGAATAACCTATATTAATTAGGACCACAATATAGAAAATTGTTTAAATATAAAAAACCCAGAAACAAATGTGAGGAAATCACCTGGAGTGAAGGTTTTTTCAAATTCACCTATTCTTTTTTTGTACTGTCCTTTGTTGCATTATGGTTTCTAGTCTTCCTTTTATTTCTCCGAATATTTTATATATACTTTTAAATTCAGATTTTTAAAAAAGATTTTATTTATTCATGAGAGAGAGAGAGAGAGAGAGAGAGAGAGGCAGACACAGGCAGAGGGAGAAGCAGGCTCCATGCAGGGAGCCTGACGTGGGACTCGATCCTGGGTCTCCAGTATCAGGCCCTGGGCTGAAGGTGGCGCTAAACCGCTGAGCCACCTGGGCTGCCCTAAATTCAGATAAAAAAAAAATATATATATTTTATTTATTTATTCATGAAAGACACACACAGAGAGAGGCAGAGACATAGGCAGAGGGAGAAGCAGGCTCCAAGCAGGAAGCCTGATGTGGGACTCCACCCCCGGACTCCAGGATCATGCCCTGAGCCAAAGGCAGACACTCAACCACTGAGCCACCCAGGCGTCTCTAAATTCAGATTTTTAAAAAAGATTTTAGGTAATCTCTATACCCATTGTGGGGCTCAAACTCACAACCCCAAGATCAAGAGTTGCACGCTCCACCAACTGAACCAGTCCAGTACTCCTCATTCTTTTATATAACAATTCTTGGAGTGCAAATTCTCTCATTTGCTCCTCTCTTTGGTTTGTTTCTTCTCCTTTCTTTTTGGGTAATTTCCTCCTGTAAGCTCATTTTAAATAGGACTTGTTTTTCCATAGGTTCCTTTGTGAAACGTTGATTATGGAACTATCCTTACAGAACAGTTTTGTTTGCTTCACTGATCAGGGCCAACTTTTTGTCAGTTTTTCATTGTGACATCCCACTAACATTTGGGTATTGTGAATTTGGACCACATTTATACAAACAGCAAAGGTATTAGTTTCTTTGTAGATTCTTCTCACATTCCTGAGTTATGGTAGATTTTCTTATATTTATCTACTGATTACCAGGTCAGTGAGTGGTGTTTTTCTAGTTATTTCACAAGGAAGTGGTCCTTTGAGACTCCTGTTTTGTTGAAGCCCTAGCACTGAGCTAGAAGGCCTATATCTTGGTCCCAAGTTTCTATGAAACTCTTTAACTTCCACTTCACACATCCTTTGACTTTTGGGTTCCTATTCATTTCTGGCACCTTGGGATCTCCCATTTTTAGTTTCAAGCCCAGTTGTTGTGTTGAACTTGTTGTTATATATTATTACTAACATGTTTGAAGGTGGGAAGGGGGTTTGCCTGGAACTATTCCATCTGTTGCATATTGGTCAGAAGTCACCCCAAAAACAAAGGGTCTTTTTGAAAACACAAATATGGTCATTTCATTCTCTTAGCATGGCATTCAAGGCTCTATGAAAGCAGCAAGTTGCCTCTCTAGTTTCATTTTCCACTGCTTTTCTTTACTTCTCTACACCTTGTCACCATACTCCAGTCATAGATGACAACTCTTCTCTTTCTTTTCTAATTTTACTTAGGGTGTGTGTTGATGGGAGTGAAATTGACTTATCCTCTAGTTTGTAAACTATTAAGTAGCTACTGACAGTAGCAGTAGCCTATAACTTCTAAAAGCCTAGATCCAGAAAATAGCAACTCCATGTAGCTTCACCTCTGGACATTGTAGTGTAACATGACTTTAGCTAACTTTATTCAATTAAAAATGCTGTTGAGTCAAGTTAGGTTTGCACTGAATTATATATTGAGTCATCCTTTCCAAGAACTTGATATGTCTTTTTGTCAGATTGTTTTTAAAAAAAGATTTTATTTATTTATTCATGAGAGACAGAGAGAGAGAGAGAGAGAGAGAGAGAGAGGCAGACACACAGGCAGAGGGAGAAGCAGGCTCCATGCAGGGAGCACAATGTGGGACTCGATCCTGCGACTCCAGGATTACACCCTGGGCCAAAGGCAGGCGCTAAACCACTGAGCCACCCAGGGATCCCCTCATTAGTCAGATCTTATTTTATGTCCTTCAATAGGAAGGACATAAAATAAGTTAAGTTTATTTTTAAACTTGTTTCTTGTTAAGTTTATTTTTAAATATTTTATAATTTTGAATGTTTTATAATGTAGTTTACCTTTGAATAGATAACACATTAATATGGTTCAAAACTTAACTTAAAAGTATAAAAATGAATATAGTGAATTTTCCATTTCTACTGCTATCCCCTCTACCCACTTCTTCTTTCAGAGGTATTTTTGTATATATGAGCAAATATATATACTCATTTGTTGCAACTGTGAATGAAATACTTGTTATTGTTTTCTAGCTGACTACTGCTAGAACAGAAAAAAGCTATTGATTTTTATACATTTATCTTCTAGTCACACATGTACCGAATTTCCTTATTAATGCTACTAGGTTTTAGGATAGCCTCTTGGATTTCTTAAATATACAGTCATACTTCACCAAAACAAGATAACTTATATTTTCCAATATTTATATCAATTATTTCGTTTTCTTGCTTAATTGCTTTCAGCTGCATTTTCTTTCTTTTTTTTTTTTTTTTAAAGATTTTAGGGGATCCCTGGGTGGCGCAGCGGTTTGGCGCCTGCCTTTGGCCCAGGGCGCGATCCTGGAGACCCGGGATCGAGTCCCACGTCGTGCTCCCGGTGCATGGAGCCTGCTTCTCCCTCTGCCTGTGTCTCTGCCGCTCTCTCTCTCTCTCTCTCTGTGTGACTATCGTAAATAAAATTAAAATAAATAAATAAATAAAGATTTTATTTATTTATTAATGAGAGACACAGAGAGAGAGGCAGAGACACAAGCAGGGGGAGACGCAGGCTCCATGCAGGAAGCCCGATGTGGGACTCAATCCTGGGACTCCGAGACCATGCCTTGAGCCGAAGGTAGATGCTCATCCACTGAGCCACCCAGGCGTCCCTCAGCTGGATTTTCAAAGAAATGTTGAATCCTGTCTTATTTCAGACTTTAACAAAATAACTTTAGTATTTACTATTAGAGATGTTTGCTAATGTTTTGTTTTTTTTTTGCTAATGTTTTTTGATGAATAATCTTTTCCTTTTATATAGAGCTTTGCTGTATTTTAAATTAAAAAAAATTTTTTTAAGTCATGTCCTTGCTTAATGTGGGGCTCAAACTCATGACTCTGAGACCAAAAGTTGCATAGTCTACCCACTGACCCAGGGATCCCAGGACATTCTCTTAATCATATATTATCAAAATAAGAAAATTAACATTAATATTAATCTTATGGACATTTAAATAATTTTAAAACTTTTTTTTTAAAAGTAAACTCTAGGGATCTCTGGGTGGCGCAGCAGTTTAGCGCCTGCCTTTGGCCCAGGGCGCGATCCTGGAGACCCGGGATCGAATCCCACGTCGGGCTCCTGGTGCATGGGGCCTGCTTCTCCCTCTGCCTATGTCTCTGCCTCTCTCTCTCTGTGACTATCATAAATAAATGAAAATTAAAAAAAAAAAAAAGTAAGCTCTACACCCAAAGTGGGGCTTAGAACCTGAGATTAAGAGTTGCGTGCTTGGGACGCCTTGGTCTCTCTCTGCCTAAGCTTCTTCCTCTGCCTGTGTCTCTGCTTCTCTCTGTCTCTCATGAATAAATAAATAAAATCTTAAAAAAAAAAAAAAAAGAGTTGTATGCTCTACCGACTGAGCCAGCCAGGTACCCTCTTCAAGTTCTTGATGTAGTGAATTTTATTACTAAATTTCCTGATACCGAGGCTTGTATCACTGAAATAAATGTAATGTGATGATAGTGTACAATTCAACTTTATTTTTATTTTTTTTTAAATTTTTTATTTATTTATGATAGTCACACACAGAGAGAAAGAGAGGCAGAGACACAGGCAGAGGGAGAAGCAGGCTCCATGCACCGGGAGCCCGACGTGGGATTCGATTCCAGGTCTCCAGGATCGCGCCCTGGGCCAAAGGCAGGCGCTAAACCACTGTGCCACCCAGGGATCCCAACTTTATTTTATTTGGAACTTTTTAACTATGGTCATAGGTGAGATTAGGCTAGGACATTCTTTCTGCCACGGTTTGAGTATTAATCTTATGCTGGCCTTTAAAATTTAACTGAGCATCTTTTCATCTTATCCCATGGTCTGAAGCAGCTGATATAATAATTAAAAAATTATTTGTTGGGCTGAATGTGACAGCTACAAATAGTGTTCAGCTTGTGACCATCCAGTGAACTGTATATTTGTGATTTGTGCATTTTTTTCCATGTATATTTCAATTTAAAAAGTTTAAATAAAAGAACATGACTTTTTAAAAGGATAAATGTTTAATCACCTTTCCAATTTCTTCCTTGGTAATTAACTGGTCTATTCAAAGTATGTTTTGAGTGTCTGCTGGGAAATTATCTGCTGTTTCTTAATTTATTAAAATAATTATTTAAAACTTTTCCATACCTACATGGTTTCTCATTCCTAATCTTGCATTTTTTTTCCTCTTTCTTTTTATCAGGCTGAGGTTTTATCTATTTTATTGGTGTTTCCACAGAGTGATTTTTCTACTTATCCTTTCTCCTTTTTAACCTCAGATTTTATCTTTAGTGGTCCATTTTCTATTTTCTTATGGTTTAAATGCTTTTTTTTAATCCCCTATATATATATATATATATATATATATATTTTTTTTTTTTTTTGAGAGGGAGGGGGTGCAGGGGCAGAGGGAAAGAGAATTGTCAGCATGCTAGGCATGGAGCCTGACATGGGGCTTGATCTCACAACCCTGAGATCATGATCTGAGCTGAAATCAAGAGTCAGATGCTTAACCAAATGAACCACTCAGGTACCCCTTCCCTAAATTTCTAAAACAATCACTATACATCTTTGAATTTTTCTTTTTGAATAATAAAGGTGTTACATTTTTATTTTCAAGCCCAGTCTTATGCATTCCAGGATACTCAATACAGGATCTGGGTCTTACTTTGCCCCATTTGCTCAGGGTCTAATCCTGACAGGTCCTACTGGCTGGCCATAAGAACATGACAAATATATGTGTGCTCAGTGAAAAAATGATACTGTTCTGACTCACTGTGGAGATTTGTGCTTGCTGCAGGGCCCACCCATCCATCCAAATACCTGGAGCATTTGTCATATGCTGGCAGTCAGGTCCTGTGAATAGGACAGTGAGCTGGACAACTGAGTATCTGCTCTCTGGGTGCTTACATTCTAGTGACAAGGACAGATATAGAACAAACAATGCAGGTGAGCTGAGTACTGCCTAGAATGCTATGGAAGCACAACAAGAGGCCAACATCAATTAGGAGGTATAGCTAAGAATCTGTAGAAGTGATAATCAAGTTCCTCAAAATCTGAGGGCCTACCGTATCTTCTTTTTTCCATTTCCCAAAGGTGGCCATTGGGTTTTCTAATACAGTTATCTGGTCTTGAGTTATATGCCTGCTGCTCCTAGCCACAGCTAACTGAACCAAAGACTGACAACCAGGCATAAGAACTTTATCTAATAGGAATGTTCCATATAGGATGGTCACTAACTGACTGCATTGGAGTTTTTAAGGGAAGTCTGAACACCAAACAGAATGAAAGGAGAAGAAACAGAGATAGCAGAAGAGAAAAAGAACAGTAGAGTATAATAACAGCAGTCACAAATCCTATGGTATTGGATTGGAACTATAGGTTTCAATGTAAACTCATGATTTTTAATAATATACATATAGATACAATGATAAATTCAACAGTGTGTGTTAACAGGAATACACCTATTTCCTAGATCTGTGTGCTGAAAGAGCCTAGAAGTAATGACACTTTAGTAGCAATTAATACACCTAGTGCCCATTCTCGAGCGCAAGGAACCAGGAACTACCTGGGAAATTAGCTGATGCCAGGGCTGGAACAGGAAAAATATAAATGAGCTTGGAACATTGTGTGGTGCTAGAGAGTAAGGAAGGGCTAAAAAAATGATGAGGGCAGAGCTGAAACAACACAGAAGTCAACCCAAAGAGTTCCCAGTGGCCAGATCTGGGCCAGTATGAGCAACAGATAAACTAGTATTAGATTAGAGCCCACAGGATAAAAAAGAAAATCCATCAGTTTATACTGATATAAATAAATTAAAGAATAAATATATGGGAGAAAAGAGATAGTTCTTCCTACAACAGAATACCAATTAATAAATACAGATGAAATAAGTAAATACAAAGTCATCATTAGGCCAACACAGCATTAATACTCATAAGCAAAAACCATCGGTGGATGCTAAAATTGGTAACAAAAGTTTAAGGATAAATAAGACATTTGCATAGCTTAAAAGTATCTTCCCACCAGATTCCTATTAATTTCAAAGAGGAAATAAGTAATTTTATAGTGGAGAAACCTGATACACACCACCTCAGTCATGTGATCAAAGTTAACATCACCCCTTGCTAGAAGGCACTAAAAGGGCACACCATCACTTCTGGAGGAAGTTTTGCCAAAACTGCAGACTCAATCTAATCATGTGAAAACAGGAGACGAACCCAAACTGAGGAACAATCTACAAAATAACGGTCTGGACACTTCAAAAAGTGTTAAGGTCATGAAGGGCAAAGAGATGGCGGAACTGTCACAGGCTGAAGGAGACAAAGGAAACATTCAACGAAATGTAACATGGAAAAAAAAAAAAGAAATGTAACATGGGATCCTGGATTGGACCCTGGACCAGAAAAAGGACATCAGTGGGAAAAATGGCAAAATCTGAATATCTACAGATTAGTTAGTACTGTGTCAATGTTAATTTCCTGCTTTTAATAATTATACTATAACTTTATAAGATGTTAATACTAAGACACGAGAGGTGAAGGGTATGTGGGAACTACTATTTTTGCAATTTTCTGTAAGTCTAAAATGATTTCAAAACAAGTAGTAGTAGTAGTAGTAGTAGTAGTAGTAGTAGTAGTAGCAGCAGCAGTAGTAAAAAGAACGGCAGTCACTGAGGTAGGAAGCAGCAGATAGCTCTTTGAGGGACTGGACAGTGATTGCTGGAGCATTTGCTGGAGCCCATTTCCTGACTTCTGACTGCCTCATACCTACCACTTTGTTGGGGCATTCTTCCATCACCCAAGGGACTTTAATTCCTGCCTCTATTTTCTGCTTCCTAAAAGAGATTAGCTGACACCAAGGAGGGAGCCAAAAAGGCCCTGCAGGTGATGGGCTACTGCTGATGGTACCCAAGGATGCACCAGGCTTTGTTGTGTCCTGCTAAGCTGGGACCGAAACATGGCTGGTTTGTGGTATGCCCTTGGGGGATGGTGTGCAGACCCTCTGCTTAGTGACTAACATGCAGACTGCGTGGCCACCTGGAACAACCTGACTTCATTATCACTCTCCCTACAGCTAGCTCCCCAATGTTTGTGTTAGTCTCCTGAAGGAGGCCCTATAGAAGTGAGCTTGCTTGGTCATTTGGTACTATTGTCCAGTCCCAGAGCAAGAGTAGGGTAGTGACCCACTCAACCTTCCTCCTAGAGGTGCCTTACGCTGGCTTAGTTCCAAAGCTGGAGAAGCATGGTCTGGCCTGATACCAGAATGTGTGGTGAGGGGGAATGGCCACCATATGGCAGTGGAGAGGGGAAGGGTTTAATGGGTCCCTTCTTCTTGGAATTTTTGGGGTATGGGCAAGAGGAAGCTACAGCCTACACTGTACAACCTCTGTGCCTGGGCCTCTGTACTTTCTCCACAAACTATGCAGACATTCTGGGGACCCATTCCATAAAGGCCAGCAAAGGATGGCAGATCATAGCCTGGTTCCTGTCTTCTCCCAGGCAGATCTGTTCTTAGCTGTCAAACTTCTGAGCTTCCTGGGACCATGATAAAGTCCCAGAGACTACAGGCCATAGGGATCATGCTGAAGGATAGGACATGGGACCTCCTTCTCCTCCCTGCTTTGAAGGGGGTGAGGAGGCAGCTCCTCTCTTGGAGGCCTGTTAGCAAGTTCTGGACCCAAAACAAAGGGTTTATGGGAGGGCCACATCCCTATTTTTGACTTTGAGGCTGAGGTCTTCCAGGGGCTATGAGGAGGTGAAAAGGCCTCAGGCTGGGTGGAGAGGATGAAAAGGGCATGAGGGGAAGATAGGTCAGTTGCCATGCCACAGCCGAGGGGCCTTTATTGGATGTTGAGGGCACATATAGGCAAGTAGGTAGAAGCTAGAGGTTGTGGCACACCTTCTCAGGGTGTAGTGGTGCCCGGATGTCCAGTTTGTGGGTCTTGCTGTCCTTGTCGATGATCTCTAGCCGCAGCTTGGGGGGACGCTTCTCAGCCTGGGGTGAGGGCAGTTCAGGGCTCTTGAGCAGTTGTTTGTCTGAGTCCTCCACAGTGATGCGCAGGGTACAGCCCCCAGGTAGCAGATCTTGTTCATAGGCGGCTGCCAGTTGGTTCACCACACGGCGCTCTACCTGTAGGTGACAGGTGAAATGGTCATCCTTATTGTGGCCTGGGGCTGAAGCCCAGGCTCTGTCACTTACTGCTAGGGCAAGTCAGAAGAGACTAAAGTCTGAGCTTTAGTTTCCCCCTCTGCAAAGTGGGGCTAACAACACACAGCTTGCAGGACTATGCTAAAGACTCAATGATGTCAGTTTCTGAGGTTCCTAACTCAGTTCCTCACTTCTGGCAGGGGTTCATACTTGGTTATTCTCCAGAATGGAGTTTTACTTTTATCTGGTTTTGGTTCTGAGGGGCATCTCCTCTGAGTATGGACTATTCCAGGCTGGGAGCCTAGGATGGGGCTGGGGCACTAGGGAGGGAGGTGCCTTACTTCTCTCTGGCTCCTGTGCTCACCTCATGCTTGATGGAGCGGGCGCCATAGTGCACATTGTAGCCGTCGACCAACACATCTGCCACCTCACGGTCCCAGAGCAGCGTGATGTTGTGCCTTTGCTTGGCCTGAGACAGGTCAGATAGGAGCATACCTGCATGTGGCCCAGTGTTTCCACCTCTCACCACTCTGGCCTGAGGCCTGGGACTATGAGTGATTGTGTGCCACCAGGGTCACCCGCCCGCACCACTGTGCTCCATGCTTCTAGGCAGCTGATACTCCCAACCCCGCCCAGGGGAAGTTCCTGCTCTTACTCTCTTGGCCCAGAAGTTCAGCTCCTTGTTGACAAGTTGGATGAGCTCCGAGTGGCAGAAGGGGAGGAAGTAGACAATCTCGTTGATTCTTCCCAGAAACTCATCCCTCCGGAAGTGAGCCTGCAAGGCCAGGTTAGGGGTGGGTGAGCTCTGTGACCCAGAAGGGAATTACTAGACCCCAGTGAGGAAGACTAAGGATGGCTAAGGGATCTTCCCACTGGACACTCCAGTAGGAAGGACAAAGACATCTTACTTTCAGGATGGGGCGTATCACATTCTCCTTGAAGTTCTTTGAGATGGTAATCTTGTCATTAATCTGGACATCCCCTGTGGAAAAAGAATCATAAACTGCCTACTCTCATACCTAAGGAGCTCTGGGAATTGTGCCTGCCTCCAGCCCCCATTCATAAAAAGACCTTTTGTCCTGCCCCTGATGGTCTGTGTGATCCTGGTCAGGACCTCAGGCTCTCTAAACCTCAGCCTAGTCTCCACTTGAATGGCGAGAGCATGGGACTGGGCACTTCCTGAAGCCCTTCCAGTTCTATGTGCTACAAATACAAAGCCTGAGGGTTCCTTAGGGTAGGAGTTGTGTGAGGGAGGGAAGGAAGGGAACAACAGTCAGGACCAAGACCTGAGTTCTGACTTGGAAGAGGGGTTGGAAGGTTCATTTCTAAATAAAAAGGTGATAGATGTGGCCTCCTGCCTGATATCATCCTTGCCCCTAGGAGATGTGCTGATGGTCTGAGCACTTGCCCAGATGCCCAGACAGCTCAGGCCATGTGCCATACCAAGGTTTTCGGCAATACGGTTATGGCTCATCTCCAAAGCTTCCTGCCTCAGCTGTAGTGCATGCTGTGCAATCTCGTCGCTGGCCACATTGGAGGTCATGATGAAGATGGCATCCTTGCAGTCAATGGTCTTCCCTTTTCCATCTGTCAGCCGGCCCTGGGAAAGAACAGTGACTGCACAGTCAGAGAGTGTTGAGCCTGGGTACCTCTTCCAGGAGGTCTCCCCAGAACCCCTGGCTCAGAACTGCCGGCTGCTCACTCCTCCTGGTTCTCATTGCCCTGGGCTGTAACCATTCTATCTGCTGAGAGTGCCTCCAGTCAAGAGTCAAGACTACATCTCTGTCATCAGTCAGGGTCCCCAGTTCATCTCTGGCACCCCAAAAGTCAACTGATTAAACAGGCATCCATCCAACACATTCTCTTGGAGGCCAGTCTGGGCCAGGCTCTGTGTTGGGGCACCAGGGCCTCACTGAGCCTTCAACAGGCTCCTTAAAAAAAAAAAAAAAAAAAAAAATACACTCAAGAAACCAGCAATGACAATTCAGTGAGTTAAGTGTTATAAGGGGAAGCCCAGGAGTTCAGAGGAGAGTATTTTATAGGGCCACTGTGAAGACTAATATGGTCATGTTGGTTAAAAATCCTTAGTTAGCTAAGCTGTGCAAATGTTCTGAACTGTTATTAGGAGGTATGTTGCAGGTATGCCATCTCTGCAACTTTAAAGCCATCCTTTTGCCTGACAGAGATGGACAGAAAATAAGGCTCCTCCTTTAACCAATGTGGGAAGATTCCTTGGAATCTTGAGCTCTTTCTAGAAGTGACACAGACAAAAGAAAGGATCTATAGTGGAGACAGATGCATCAAAGAAAAAGAAAAGAAGCAAGAGCAGAGAGAAGAGACAGAAGAATGAGAAGTATAGCTATCTGGGGCCACTCAGTTCCAGGCAAGAAGCTGCATCTACTCAGCAAACAAGTCCATCACTGTATAACGGTACTTTACAGTCCTATATGATGAAAGCAATGGTCAGGGTCTTGCTGAGCAGAACTGATGGTAGTAACAACAGTGGACACCAACATGGCACTTCTACTTCTACCACCAGAGCCCTGCTGAGTGTTCTCTGTGCACCACTGCACCCCTCCCACAAAGCACAGGGAGCATGGTTCTGGGGACAGGTCACTGACCCCAACCTGTCGGCTCCTGCCTGCCTCAACCTCAGCTGGTAACTAGTCCACCTCAAGCATTTCCCTTTCCCTGGTAGTATGGACCTGACTCAGGCTCAGCGCTTGCTTCTAAAGCCAATGGCAGATCAGCTCTGGCCCTCATAGGCAAAAGGGGAAGGAATGTGCATTAACTTAGTACCTACTCTATGCGGGGCATGGTACCTGGTGCTTTTTAGCCTTGCTTTATACTGGCCCTTGGCACAGGCCTCTTAGATTTAATTATTTAATTTAAGGGAGAGACAAATATCCTCAAGCAGACTCCCCACTGAGCACAGAACCCGACATGGAGCTCAACATGGGCCTTGATCCCAAGCCTGAGATCATGATCTGAGCCAAAATCAAGAGTCAGATACTTAACCAACTAAGCCACCCAGGTGCCCCTCAGGCCTCTTAGAAAGTGTTAACTCCAAGGGGATCAATTCAGAAGGGGCCCTATGGTCCAGGTTCTGATTACTTTCCACAACCCTACGCTGGGGTGGGAAGAAAGGAAGGCAAGGGTGCAAGTGGATGTTCTTGAGCTTTTGCCATTGGCTTTCCTGATTATGAGTTACGTGTGTGTGTGTGTGTGTGTGTGTGGTGACACGTCCAAATGTGTGCATATGACACTCTTCGCAGAGTTCATCCCCGAGGACTGAGTACACATCCTGCTATAGTGGCCAGAACAAGAACTAGGCAATTTCATTCCAGGATCAAAACCCTGCTTTTAACTGAGCCTGAGAATGGGTCTCAGGTAGGTGAGGGGAGCAGATACAGTATATGACTAACCCAAAGGATGACTTTCACAGTGCTCATGTCTCCTCCTCTTCAGAGTCCTTGGCAGTAGAGATGTATCTCAAAGAAGGAGCTGCCACTGTTCCACGTCCCAGCAGTAACTGGGAGGGTGTGAATGTTACCCAACCCAGAGTTATAGGAGCTGCTTTCCCACTGCTTCCATACTTAAAGGGAGGTACAGAGGTAGGCTCCCCAGGGGCTAGTGTCCTCCTGGGACTTCTGCCCTGCACAGCAGGCTCTGAAGTCATTAGTTCTACTTGGTGAGAGCATGAGGGCTCCTGCTTCTCTGGGACCAGGCTTGGGAGAACAGGGCTGGGTGGGAATGGGGGGCTTCCTTCATGTCCTCAGACTGGATCTGGTGCCCTGACAACTCCTGGCATTGCAACTTATCCTAGTGCAGCATGTACCACAGTACGCTGGAGGGCTTTTTGCTGCTGGTCTCTCCCACTCATTCATGAACACTGAGGCAGAGACTGTTGAGTCCTCTCGCTCCACACTGAACCACATTCCCTCTCTGCCTTTCCTGATATATTGGTCACAAGCCTCTGTGTTAGTTCTCTCTTCTTCTCTGCATACTATATACCCCCTACTTGAGAGATCTCAGCCTTCCCTATCTGTGCTGATGCATTCCTGAATCTCTGCCTCTAGTCTAGATCAGTCCTATGCTATAGACTGCTCCAACTGATGGCTGGCCTCTTGGACACCTCTACCTAGTCTGTCCCTTAGGTATCTCATTTTCAGCCATTTTCAAACCTCAGTTCCTCATCTTCCTCGCCAGTTTCCTGCTTGTCCTCCTTGTCCGCCTCAGCTGATGGTGACAGCGGCCATCTAGTCACCCAGGCCAGAAATCCTATAGCTGGCTACCCCCAACTCCTCCATCTCCCCTCATGTTCAATCACTGAGCCCTGCAAGGTCGGCCTTTGGGGAGTTCTGGCCAGCCTGTAGCCCTGCTTTAGAGCAGCCATCTAGCCTGGATACTTCAACAGCCTTCTTGCTGCTCCCCCTCTTCTTTCCAGTCCATTCTCTCACTGCTGCCTACAGTATCTTTATAAAGTGAGCATCTGGTCATGTTTCTTTCTTGCTCGAAATCTTTATTTTATTATTATTTAAATGAGAACTTTTTTTTTAAGATTTTATTTATTTACTCACGAGAGACAGAGAGAGGCAGAGACACAGGCAGACACAAGCAGGCTCCCTGTGGGAAGCCTCATGCAGGATTCGATCTCAGGACCCCGGGATCACGCTGTGAGCCGAAGGTAGATGCCCAACCACTGAGCCACTCAGGTGTCCCCTTGTTCAAAATCTTTAAAGACTCCTACAATCTAACAAGTAAACCCACACTCCTTTGCCTGGGGTCATAACTAGCCCCTGCTCACCTTACCCACTCACCTCTACTGTTCTGCTCTTCCTTCCCTTTTGCAGTCGAGCGGTACTGAGCAGCTAGAGCTCCCTGGACAGGCCAGGATGCCTTGTGCCCCTATGCTTCTGCACAGTGGGTGTCTGCTGCCAGCCCTTCTCCATTCTGCCCTCCTCCAATAAGGAGGTTCATCTAGAACCTCCTTATTTATCCTTGGAAGGTATGCTGAATTACTGTTGAATTAAGTTACTCAACAGAGCATTTCCCTTGACTTTGTGGGCTCTGGGAATGGTTGGAGTAGGTAATACAAGGTCTTGGTCCATAAGAAGCCTATAAGCATAAATCTGGCTAAGTAATCTTGGATGGTAGCTTTGGTCAATGGAACAAAGGGCATAAACTTCAGAAATGGCAGTAGGCTGGTGGGGGCTAGAGGAAGGAATTATGACTCCCAAAAGGTAAGCCAGTGGAAGGACAGCAGCAGGGGAAGCGGGGGCGGGTGTGTGTGGGGGGAGGGCTTACATATAGAGGCGGTAACAAGTTTAAGGTGGTACTTGTGTTTCTCAGTCAAAGCTCCCTTCACTCTTTCTGGGCCAAGGAGGCCATGAGAAGCTCCTTTGCAGAGATGTCAGAAGCTGCAGTGCCCATACTCTTTGAGCTAAGCCCTCCATTCCTGTGAAGGCTTCCCTGCAGACCTATCTCTCTCTTCTGGCTATAGCTGCGTGGTAGTTATTACTGAAGCTGCAGGCTCTGAATTGGACTGCCTGGGCTCCAAGCCTGGACTGTCTCTTCCCAGCTGCATGCCCATAGGCCACTCACTTCTCTCATTTTACTTCAGTTTCCATCTCTTACACAGAGGCAATAATAATAACCATCCTCACAGGCTGGGAGGATTCGATGAATTTATATGAGTGAATGTTTTAGAACAGTGCTTGGCACATAAAGTCAAAAATATCAACTATTATCATGTCTCCTTTCCACCCATCTACTAGGCAGGGAGCTCCCAGAGAGCAGGACTGGGTCTGGTCTATAGCTGTATACTTGAATTCCAACAAGAGATTGGAACAAGATGGAAAGTCTCAGAGCACTGGTATCGGTAACTGAATCTATGACCTTTTGAGGCCCCACCTTCATTCCTCAGTGGCTAGTCTGGGAACAGGGAACAGCTAGGGGGCTAGGAAGACAGCAATAAAACTGGGGCAGGAAAAAAAAAAAAAAAAAAAAAAAAAAAAAAACTGGGGCAGGGACAAGGATGCTGGGCCAGGTGGGGAAGGGGATGGGTAGTTGTGGGGATATTGGATCTGAGTCTTCCTGGCTTGGTACCTGGTGTGCTACTTGGTCCAGGAGGAGTCCCTTCTTACTAAACCTCATTGAGCACACTTGCAACATGGGAAGCAAAAACCCTTCCTATTGTCACAGGGCTGGATGGGGCTAAGTGGAAAGGTAGGCTGGACTCCATCTGGACATGTCTTGGCTAGAATAGCTCCTGTGTGGGAGCAGAAGAGAAGGCTTGTATCCAGTTCTGCAGGGCCCCTGAGGAAGTCAACCCCTCCTATGATCCTAAGTCTCTGTCCTCTGCTTGAAGTAAGGAGTATACAGAGAGGGAGAACTGGGGCTCTGGAATCAAATGTATCTGTGGCCCAAATGGGGTTCCTCTGCACAGTAGCTCCATGCCATGGGCAAGACATTTACAACCTCTCTGAACCTCAGTTTCTTCTGTAAAAAATGAAGACAGTTTCTATTCTGCCTATCTATTGTGATGGTTAGCAATGACAACTTTGGAACAAGCCTAGTACCCAGAATGTGCTGATAAAGAAGGGAGTTCTTCTCATTTAGAGCTCACCCCATCAGAAGGAGGCTGTCTAGTTTGTGACAAGCCTAGAGCTCCTTGGAAGAGAAGGGCTCCATGAGCCAGAAAGGTTCTTGAAGCTTATCTTGGATCCAGTCTCCTTGTTTGTCAAGGCGCTGATGCACAGAGATGGAACAGAGTGGGAACTAAAAATTCAAGTCTGTCCTGGCACCTCTGCTCCATGTCTCTCTAGAAGGTAGCCCGGGCAACTACGAAATTCCAATTCTTGGGTAGTGCTGGTCTGCCCTCGAGGGCCCACCCTGGGCCCTGGTCCAGAAAGGGGACAAAACCACATCTGCTAAGTGACTGAACATACACATGTGGAAATAGCAAGCGGAGGAGGGATCAGACAAGGCCTCTGGGCCCTTGATTCTTATTGTTCACAGCGCCCCAATACCTCCAGGTATCCCCTACTCCATCCCAGTCCAAAGTGACTTTCACCTCATCAAACAGCTGCAGCATGATGGTGAGCACATCTGGATGGGCCTTGTCCACCTCGTCAAAGAGCACCACAGCGTTGGGGCACTGCTTCAGCTTCTTGGTCAGCTGGCCACCCTCTTCATGGCCAATATAGCCTGGTGGGGACCCAATAAACTTGGCCACCTGGAAGAAGGAAGGGAACATATTGGGAAGGCCTTTCTATACTTTTTAGCTTTTCATATGGGCATGCACAGGAAAATGGCTTCATTCATTAAGACTGCCTGTATCCACAAGGATAGTCGGACTTTCTTTGGGGTGATAGGAATGCTGCCATGGGAGAGCCTAGAGATCTTCTCTCTGTTTATTTCTTAGAGCAAGTCCTATGTAAAATAGACCAGTGATCCTCTTGCACACGTATGCCCCCAAAGGACAAATCCTAAGGCTGCTGGAATTATCGCAGGTCTAAATGACAAGGAACAAAAAAATATCCAGGCAGAGTCATGTTGATTGAGAGGCCCTCCAAATCACACTTCACCAGGGACTCTCACTTACCTCATGCCGCTCCTGGAACTCAGACATGTCCAGCCTGATGAAGCCCTGTGTGGAAACAAGAAGGAGTCTATTTGGGAGACAGGAAGGTAGAGGGAAGGGTTAAGGAAGAGGGCATCTCAAATATCCCCTAGGCTTTCAGACCACTCCAACACAAAATCCTCTATCCCATTCTCGTGTATTTTTTGGCTTCTTGCTTCCTTTTCTGTCTATTCATCTCCAACGTGACTCCCTCATTCCCTACCTTAATAAACCCAAGTCATGTCCCTGCTCTTCTAAGTCTGGCTCAGCAGGTCTCTTTCTTTCAGACTTCTACTAGTCTGACCTAGAAGTGATCTTTTGGGAACTGCTCTTTGGAGTAAGGTTCAACCATGATTAGCCCCAGGGGAAGGGTATGCGTGCGTACATGTAGTATGGTGTTTGTGAGTTAGCATAGGCAGAGTGCCTACTCTTTTTCATGATGAACTTAGGGATTTATATTCACAGGTTCCCTGTCCCTCCACCCAGACCAGGGTTCCCCCAGGCTCCTCTCCCACTAGCACATGCTTCCACCTCAGAAAGTACACTCAATGAATACCCTTCTTCTGAGAGCTGAGGATGACAGGCTGCCAAGACCCTAGAGGGAGGTAGCTATCTATGTCTGAAATCCAGGCTATGTTCTAGATCGCTGCTGGTCAGAAATGTAGTTTTTCTGTGTTCTGTCACTCTATCCCTGAGGTACAGGGCAGTAAAAGAGCTCTGGCAGGGGCCTGGCTTCCAGTCCCAGTTTGGTCACAGTCTGTGTGGCACCAAGCAAGATGCCTCCCCTTTTGGAGCTGCAGTTTCTTCCTATGTAACACAGGCCCTTGTTTCCTCTCCCAGCCTCATGAGGAGCCTGAGGACAGCACCTAATCCAAGAGGTAGATAAAGGCTTGGAAAAGTATTAAGGCCATGTGGAGGTGATTACTGCTATGAGAGAACATGGGAACATCAGCCAGCAAGCATTTTCAGAGGGCCCTAGGCAGCTCAGCCAAGACAAACAAAAGCTTGGAAGAACAAGAGGATGGACATGAGGAAGCTAGGAGTTCTTCCCAGGGGGAGCAATGCACTAGAAGCCACAAGATGGGTACCTAATGAAAATAGCTGACAGGCCCTGGATGCTTACTAAGTGCCTGGCAATGTTCTAAACAAGCTATACAGAGCTCAGAACATGTATAAGTCTGTGAGTTAAGTATTATTATCATTCCTGCCTTCCAGGTAAGAAAACTGAATCACAGACTAAAGTAACTTGCCCAAGGTCACTCAGGTTTGAGAATTTAGCTCCAGGTCTGTCCTCTTAGCCACTAAAACTCTACTGCCTCATACTTCCTGCTCTGTCAATCAGTTCTTGGCAGTCTTCATCTGTAAGTTCTGCACTTTGTGTACAGATGTCAACTGTTCCAGGATACCAGAAGTATAGACTAATGCTCACTTATGTCAAGTGATGTGGGTTCTCATCCTAGATCTTTGCTGATCTGTTGAGTAACTCAACAAAATTTCACAGCTTTTCTTGGCTGGAACACTTTTGGTTTCACATAATCTTAGCTTAGAGTTATCTAGAAAAGAGGCAACAATTATAATAATATACAACATGTACTGATTACTTACTATGTGCTAACGGTATGTAGCAGTTTACATTATCTCATTTAATCTTCATAATAATCAAATGAAATAGGCACCATAATTGAACCCATTTTACAGTTGAGAAAACTGATGTGAACAGATATCCCAGCTAACTCCAGAGTAGTTTAGAGCTGGAGTTTGAACCCAGGTATGTGGACTCAGACTCTTGCTTCTGATCCCTTTGTCATAGTACCACTATAACTGCCATATTCAGGGCTCTACCACCCTACCTCAGGATAAGATCACAGAGTACCATTAAGGTACTTTTTCAAGAATTATTAACCTTAATAATGGAAGTTAACAAAACCGCTCAATTTGGGAGAAAGAGTAGAGGCTAATGAGAGAAAAAAATAAGCCAAAGATCTGATAAAGAAATTATACAAATGTGCTAATGAGACCTTGTGAGGTAACCAGGTCCAGAGGTCTATCAGTGGCTTTTTACAAATAAGGAAACTAAGGATCACAGAGCCAGAACTTAAATTCAAGCCACCGACTTCCTGGCCAGTGTACATTTCATTTAGCCAGCCATACTCTACTGTTCCTGTGACATAACACTTCCTATACATCATTTCTTGGGTCCTGCTGGCATCAAGTACGGTGCAGGACTCAGGTTTTTGAAGGCAGGTCTCACACTTGCCTGTTACAAGGCCAGAAAATGTCTTGCTAAACACAGACTCTGCCCACAGGGCTTGTACAGCAGGGGTTATATAGAGGTACCACCTAGGGTTTAAAAATTAAACACACAGATGGTTGTACTGCGCTTCTCATGCCTCTCATCTCCCTATTTGACATGGGAACCAATTGACGAGTTTACAATCTAGCCTTCTACTGCAGCTAGGGATAATAGTATTGAGAAGACAGTTGAGACTGGATTCTGATTTCATCTCTTCTCCTCACAAGTGACCCTGGATGGGCCCCTACGTGTTATAGGGTCTCAGTCTTCTCATCTGAAAAGTGGATCTAATTTAGCATCTGTGCAATCTTTCTCATGGGATCAAACAAGACAGTCAATGAGGTGGTACCATGGAAAGTACACGGTGATAAATAAACATGAGATCAGGGCTCAGGCACTTACTTAAGGGTGCTAGAGCCTGAGGTCACTGTGACTCATAGTGTCTCACTGCATGCTCACAACATTAGACACAGGACTGAACAGCTTCACTTTGAGGCAAGAGAGCTGGAACCTGGAGGGGTCAAGTAACCCGCCTAAGGCCAGTAGGAAGTAGAACTAGAGCCTGTGCTGAGGAATGGCTGGCTCCAGGGTCTTGCCCACCCAGCCCCCTGCTCCTGAAGGGTGATGGTGTATTGCAGGATACCATCATCATGCTTTCAGGGGCCCCTGCACTGGTGTTAGTCTGCCCCTCGTTCAGATGCGCTCACTAAAAATGATGTGCATCATCAGTCTCTAAGCAAGCCCCGTCTCCTTTCTACACCAGCAAGTCAGCCAATGCTTTCTATCTTCCACTGTGCATGAAGACATATTAAGACAGCTTGGATAAGGAGATTATAATTTGTAATTAAATATTAACCTTTCTGACAGTATTAAAATTAAACCACTCAGAATTCTTCATCCCTAATCAGGTGGTTCCTGCCCGTAACTGTATCTTCCCTAATAGTCTTGCTAGTTTATGGCTCTTTCCAGAGTGCTAATTGTTTCAATCGCTGCCAACCTGATGAATTGTCTTAAAAATGCTATTTCAGTTGCAGCATATTAGCATGCCATGTGCTGCTTCTTGCCTACTGCCTGTCAAGTGGGTCTGCTCTGGGTTTGGTTGAGGCAGAGCATAGCTATTGGCAGAGCCAGGGAAGCTTAGGAGCTTTTAGCCAGTTATTAGGGAGAAGGGCGCCAGGGATGTGGCCCAGGAGGATACAACCTGAG
This sequence comes from Canis lupus baileyi, assembly GCF_048164855.1. NCBI lineage: Eukaryota > Metazoa > Chordata > Mammalia > Carnivora > Canidae > Canis > Canis lupus. The sequence goes on from NC_132860.1 coordinate 25,881,253, forward strand.
TGACCTACCTTGTTTCTACGGCTGTCAGGCCCTCAAGGAGGAGGCAAAGGGACAGTGAGGCCAGAAGCAGGATGGAAGGTGGCTAGGACTCAGCCGCTGGGGCAGTTTTGGCTACCAGAGGCTTGAGTAATTCCTCACTGTCTCAGCTAGGGAGGCTTTCCATAGAAATTAGGCAAGAGCATCTGGGGTCAGAAGCAACTTCAGATGTTGGGCAGGAGTACCTCAGCCTCCACAGGGGAAGGCTAGTGGAAAGAACATTTGGCTTTAGCAGAAATGTTTCTGCAATCTTCAAGGATGGCTCTGACACTTCTCTCTGTATGACAACATTTCTAGTTAGCATAGAAAGTCAAACTAAGTAGGCCTTGAAAGCCCAAGTCTGAATAAATATGGGTTAGGGACAGGCTTCTCGTCTCTCTTGTGGTTGAATTCCAAAGGCTCCGAGTCATGGGGAAAAGGGGACTGTGACCACCCCACAGCTTAGGGCATAAGATATCAGGCATAAAAGCTCATATACAATGGAGAGAAGCAATACGGCACCTTTTCATTCCATTTGTTTTCTCCTACAGGCCCCAAGACTCTTTAGCATGGCCTTGATGTACTAGATAGTACTAGTATGTTTCTAAAGCTGTTTCCCTTTCTAGCCTGAGTTCCTCAAAGTACATGCCTGAAAATGCATGGATGAATCTCATGGGGTTCTTCCAAATGCCCCAGAAGTCAGGCAGGGCAAGGATTATTTTTCCTGTTTCATAGATGAATAAAAGGAGGTGCAGATAAAAGGAGGTGGGATAATTTGCCCAAATTCCTGGAACAACTGGTGGCCAGTCTGGGGCCAGACTGAGGCCTGCTTTCTGGGCCAGGGTCCATCTTTTTAATTCACTATTATCTGATTCAGGAGCCTAGAATTTTGGGGTATAGCAGTAGTGGTGAGGTCTCCATGGCCTGCACACCAGGCCTAGATCCCAACCCTTACCTTTTTGGCATCTTTGTGCATATATTTGGCTGTCTGCTTTGCCAGCTCTGTCTTTCCTAATAAGAAGGAAGGGAGAGGTAGTGGGTTAGGACAAATGACTGTCTTCTGGAATGAAAGAATATTAGAAATGCATGGACATCTGAAATAACGTATTTTATAGATGGGAACACTGAGGCTCAGGGAGGGTCGGTGACTCTCCCAGTCACTGGGAGGGAGAATCAAAGGTGGAGCTGGAACCAAAATCCAAGTCTGGATTGCATCTTGATTTTTCTGTGGATGGAGATTGAGACTTTTTCTCTATAGCAGCATTTTAAAAGCGGGAGGTGGACTCTTATAATCCAGAGCCAATTTGTCCTTTGAAGCCCAGTGCAAACTTGCCTCTCACAGGAGTACCCTGACTTCTTGGTTACTGCACTGCATTTCTTTAGACACCTGTGGTCTTGCCAACCAAACAAAGGCTGAGGGAATAAAGAACACCTTTTCTTGGCCTCATAGCCTTTCTTTGTAACATAAAGAAAGAATGACAATACCAATGTGGCGGCTTTGAAGGGCCATTTGGTATGATGGCCAAACTGTTGGAAGTCACTGTCTAACATAGGAAATCAAGTTCTACAGTATCATGGTGAGGTGACAGTAACCTACATCTGGGGGAGTGCTAGGCCCATGAAGATGCTAACAGGGAAAAATGAGACAACAAATGCATGAAACTCCCCATCAGGGCAATGGTGGGAGGTGGTGGTGCAAGTTTGGGGGTGAGGGTGGAGAGTGAGGGGATGAGAATGCCTCAGATAATCCAGCCCAACAGGCTAGAAAAACACCCAACCCATTTGACTGAAACCAATTTTGCTAAGCATCCCCACTGTGTTGGCCATTAAAGGGCTTACTTTAGCTTCCTAGAAGGTTATGTCCCAAGCTATACTAAATAAAGTTGGTATGCTGGGAAGCAGAGGTGGTTCAGCTGTTCCCAAAGGGTAGCCTCTGGGGATGCAGAGTGGCCAGATCAGGGCTATCAGACCCCAAAGGGGCTTGGTCACCCAGGTGAGTTAGGCGCTGAATCACAGCTTCCAGAGGGAGGGGGATAATTCTAGCTATTTCTAATGTGACAGACAATCCTCTTGCTGGCTCTTTAATTTGGAAGCAGTTGTTTTCAGAGCTTTCAGAGTTGTACAGAAGTAGGATGTGTGACCCTGACCCATAGCAGCTAAGGCTCCCCCAGCTCTCCTTCCCCACTTGCCAATATGCTCCCAGTTACCTATTCCAGATGATCCCAAAAAGAGGAAGACCAGAGGGTGTTCTTCATCGTACCAGCCATTCTCCTTCCTCCGGATCGCTAGGGCCAAACACACAAGATGGGGTGGGGGTGGGGGGGGACAGGGAGGGAGGCAGATAAATCAATGACACAAAAGGCAGGATAATTATCACTAAGTATACAATATGTTTTACTGCTCTGCGCCCACTCAAAGTCCTCACTACCATTAGTGCTGCCTAATCTGATTAGCTGGCAAGGCCCCTAGAGACACCTAATCAGGTTAGCATGGATTTGGAAAGCTGCCCAGAGCAGATTTCGGATAAAGTTTTCCAGGATGAGCACTCAGCGTTGCCAGGGAAACTGAAAGGCGGGTGGATGGTGAATGGAGGTGAAGGGGGTAGGGGGGTGGTGAAGGAGAATTCGAGAGGAACTTTAGCTCTCAGATGGCTGGTTATCCATCTACTCACCACTGGTGGGAGACTAAGCCTGCTTCCTATGCAAATGGAAGATACAGAAGCCCGTGGCAGGCCCTGAGGGATCTGGGGTGTGAGCTCTGGACTCTTTCCCATTTGGGGAAACCAAGATCTAGTTCACTGTCTGGAAGTGTAGCCAAATGTACTTTCTGGAATCCAGTCAATGGTAGTGTGGAGCTCAGGGCACAGATGGATGAACCACTTGGTTATCACTGCCACTAACCATGGCCTCTAGTGGGGGAAGAGTGGTGGGGGAGTGGGATAGATACGTACTAGGTTCCCTGAGAGTTCAGCACTGCTAGCATGAGACCTGACCTCTCCTTTTCAGGAGGAAGTATATAATCAAGGGCTGTAACCATTCAAGGTGAGGAAATTATTATTATTGTTATTATTGTTGTTGTTATTTTTAAGGATTTTATTTATTTATTCATGAGAGACACACAGAGAGAGGCAGAGACATAGGCAGAGGGAGAAGCAGGTTACCTGCAGGGAACCTGATGCGGGACTCAATCCCAGGATCCTGGGGTCACAACCTGAGCCAAAGGTAGATGCTCAACCACTGAGCCACCCTGGCACCCTTCAAGGTGAGGAAATTAAATGCCTAACTACAGAGTGGGAGAATCAGGCTCAGAAGCATCACTCAAGTAGAAGAGCAGGGGGTGAAATGAGGCAGAACTATTATATGAAGAATCATTTATTGAACATGCTATCTGCTGGGCACAACTGGAAAAACTGTCAACATTTTTGATTACTCAAGACCCACACAAACAACCTGAGAGGAAAAGTATTATCTTGAATTCTATTATATTGAACAGGAAACTGAGGCAAGAGATAAAGAGACTTGCCTAAGTCTCTATGTCATACAACTAGCAGATCACTAGTTGACTGGTAGAGATGATAGAGTCTCTTCTCTCTCTAAACATTCCTTTTTTCGCTCACATATGGCTGCTTTAAAAAGTGAAGTATTAATTTGTGTTGCATCAATGAGAACATGGCAATCAGAAGCAGGAAGGGGACAGAGTACTGTGCAATGTCAGGATTGCTCTACAGCTAGAACTGCATGTATGGTCTGGTTCTCAGAGTGTCGGGGGAGATTAACAAAGGGATATATGTCAGAAGACAAGACCAGGAAAACAAGTCAACTGAGAAAGAACTGATGGTCTTAGAGAAGTGTCTGCCAGTTCTGGGGTACAAAGATCCTAAATGCTATACTGTATGGTACAATCTGTATGGCTGGGTTTCAGAGAAGTAGCTCTGGAGGTCAGGGGAGGCTTTCTGGAAGAAGTGGGATTGATGAAGGATCATGGAGGCCAGGAAGATCTGGAGAGGCAAGGGTAGCCAGCATGACACAGGTGGAGAGACAGGAAATGAATAGGAGTAGTTGTGGGTGGGGTCAGATTAGGTTTCAAATACCTGCTTTAGGACTTCAGGTCCGTGCTGCGACCTTTCTCACCTCAATCTTGAATGCTGTTACCTAAAGATCCTAGTTTTGGCCTCAGTGGGAACAGATGGAAGTGTAACCTCTTGGGAGACACCTCCTGAGAATCCTGAGAGGGGCCTGAGAAAACACTCAAATCCAGCTTCTTCCTTGGGAAAGGTCCCAGATCATCTCTAAACTAGCTGAACCAGCCCTATGGAAGGCTTGGCTCTCAGAGGAACCCACTGGCCTCCCAGGTACCTGAAAGCTGGGGATGATGATGGGTAGTCCAAGCCTGGCTGAGACGGACTGAGAGAAACAGTGCCCTGAGAGAAACAAGAACCTGTGGGTGGGGTTTTGGGGGAGGCAGAGATATCAATGGCAAAGGCTAGACTTCTGTGGACACTAGGTGTGGATGTGTGTTGGGGCAGGGGTGAGAGAAGGGTCATCTGAAAGGAGTCACATTCTTCCAAAAGGTGAGTGAACTGAGAATGTAGGTTGGAAAGAAGCTGAGCATAAAGTGGGCTCAGGCTTCACAGGGTATTTAGGGGAGGCAGAAGTACCCAAGCATCACTCAGACAGGTGGCCTGGGGAAAGTTGGGTTCCTCAGGTTTCAGATACCTGAGGTTCTGATCCTGATTTCTCTTTCAGGAAAGCTTCCCAGGTATTGAGAGCTACACATTGCTGGGCTATGCAGTTCAAAAACACCATGGAGAAGGTGGAATTGGATTATGCCCGGGGCCATCTTTCCCCCTTCTTTTCTAATAATGCACCTGGGAAAGAGCTCTTTATAATGCCAGGCAGACTCCACCGCACAGCTGTCCCCGGCCAATTCTGCCAGACCCGGGGCATGAGTCTGGGGTGGGTTTGGTCTGGCCCCTGTGAAACAGGCGAAATGCCAACTATTAAACAATTACAACTCTGGATATTTCTAATAATATCTGAAGAGAAAAACGACCAAGCAGATGGGGTCCGACAGAATGAGAAATGGAAGCAGCTAGGCCAGACTGAGGGAGGTGGGCCCCGGGCTGTGTGGCTGGCAGGGTGGCTGATGGCCACGGCTGGGGGCCTTGAGGGTTTCTGCCAGGCTCCAGCACAGAACCCGTGGGCCACTGGACACGGGGCCAGAGGTGCTAATGTTCTCACTGTGGATCATCAAATGCAGCAACTTACCCTGTTCGCACCTTTCAGTCTATCAAAAACCTCGTAACTTCACTTGAGCCTCATTATGAATCTACAAAGCAGGCAGGGCAGGGAATCTGGGTCCCCTTTTTAAAAAAAGTTTACTTTTTAGTAATCTCTACACCCAACGTGGGGCTCAAACTCACAACCCTATCAAGAGTCATACGCTCTTCCAACCAAGCAAGACAGGCGCCCCTTGATTCCCCTTCTTATAGATGAGGAGATACGTGCAGAGAAGTTAGGTAACCTGCTCAAAGTTACACAGGTAAATAAATGAAGGCCCTGGGCTTTACCCCCAGAGTTTGGGCTAACTCTTAAGCTCGAACTTGTGCTTCAGGAGTTTAAAGAAAGGAGTAGGCTCTTGCTGGCCACAGCATCTCCCATACCCTAGTCTCACCCAGAAAACAGTCTTTTGGTAGCATTTTAATCTGGCTCATTCAACTTTGATACACGGCCTCAGGAGCCCCTGTCCTCTGTCTCCTGACCACTGCTCTCTAGGCTTGGGATGGTATCAGGGTGCCCTGAGCAGGCATCTCAGCACCTTCCCTGGCTGGTCCCATCTCTGCAAGTTCCAAAAGGCTTGGCTGCCTCTCCACAGGCTTGGCTAGCACCAGTGCCTCCTTGCTGTGTTCTTCCCTTAGCAGAATGGCTTCTCCTGGCTATGCCCACCACTACTGGGCCATCTTAAAACTCACATGCAGCAACCTTTTTGATTAACTCCACCACTCCACCTCTGTGCCATTAACTCCTTATAGCCTATATTCTACAGAATATTCTATATTTTCTGGTACACTTCCATCTACACGGTGGTAGGGTAGACAGCGTAGGAGTTATGGCATCTAGTTTGGAGTCCTGGCTCTGCCACTTTCTAGATGACTGGCTTTGAATAAAACACTTATTCCTGTAAAACCTTGGTTTCTTCAGCTATAAAATGGGAATGGTCAGACACATGCTAAGCCAGCCCACACGTAGATGAAATGAGTCCAGCGTTATAAAGGCACTTTGTATTGAGTGGAATAATCAGAAAAGTATAAATCACAATAGTCACAGTAGTAGTGGCAGCAGTAGTGGTGTCCTACAGATACCTCTTGCATCCTTGTGCTAGTCTTGGGCAATAGATATTATCTCTATTTTACAGAAGAGGAGACTGGGGCTCAATTAGGGGCAGTGCAAGAGGTTTCATCCACTTGTGCCCTTGTGTCCTGGAGGAGGGTGTGCTCTATGCTATGTCATCTGTGGGAGCAGATGCTAGCAGCTCCATTTCCTGAGGGGACCTTGGGACTAGCCCAGAGTTAGTATAATGCTTGCTGACTCAATGAATTAATTGTTGGTCTTTCTGGAATCCAAGGAGGAAAACACAGATACTTCAATTTCCATCTTACAGAGAAGAAGAGTGAGGCCTGGACCTAAGTCTCTTTATGCTCCCAGTGATCACTACTACTCTTGGGTGAAGAAGGTTTCCTCTTTCCTCTTCATCCCTCTCCAGGAACCTTCTCCATCTGTGCAGCACACAAGCTCTAGGCCAAGTGCTGGGCACCTACAAAGATGCCTAAAGTGAGGTCTGTGCTGTTTAGGTGTGCACTGCTCTGCAAACTGGCTTCCAAATGGGATGGGAGCACTGGGAGGAGTGTGGGAAGAGCCATCATGCCAACTGACATCTGCACCAGGAAGCTGAGGGGGCATGGCCAGGCAGTACGAATGTGATGGGAGATTCCAGAGAGACCCATCATTTGCAAAACCAAAGGGAGAGGAGATAGCTGCTGCCTCCTCCCACCCCAGGCCTTCTTCCAGCTCTAGGTTCTGGGGCCATCTGGGTGGGCTGACTCCTCCTTCCTGGATTATTTTTAGCCTAATCTGAAACAGCCCTTCAGAGGAACTCTTGTGGTTCAGTCACCTGAACATCTCTTAGCAATCTCCTGTCTACTGCTTGTAGGTTTGAGGGGCACAGCGAGTGCTCAAGAAGTGCTTGCTAGTGGAGTGGGTATTGACTGGAGCCTCAGGGTTGGAGGATGAGTTGAGAACAGTTCTCAGTCTCTAAGAATCGGTGTTTATGAAGGCAAAGCATTGCTACTGAGTGGTTAATATATAAAAAATGCAAAGAATAGTTTTCGCTGAACATCACTCACTCTGGGTGTGTGTGTGTTGGGATAGGAATCACTGGAAGAGCACCACCCTTCCTGGAAGCGGTTGGGATGAGAATCTATGTTAAGGAGAGGCTGAATGTCAAGATGGGCTGCAGGCTTCATTCACTTGAGTTTAGCAATCTTTTACACACCTGTGTGCCCAACCCTGGGGAAAAGCTGAACAAGAGGTATTTTGACCTTTGGAGAGAGACGTTCAAAGAGATGCCCTGCGGTATGTGGAGTGACAACAGGTGTCCACAGGAAGCCCCAAGAATGGGCCCTCGTGGAGGGCTAAAAAAGGCTTTCTGGAGAAGGCCTGGGTCTTGAGTGTCTCACTTAAGTGTCTCAGCAGGCTAGGGCAAGGGCAGGGTGGTCTGGACAATAAGAACATCTGAAGTGGTATGGGGTGGAGGTGGGACTGCAAGCAGTTTTCTAAAGTAATCACCTCATATCATGACTCAGGGATGGCCTGGATGTATTTCTCAGCTTAGGAACAGGACTCTAAGGCAGAGAGTAGGGGAGGGGTGTGGAGGTGGCCCACAAAGGTGCAGGGCTTGGGCAATTACATTTTTGGACTGTCAAAAAGGGAAGTAAAGCACGAGACAGCCCACTGTGTGTCACGTGGCTGATGCTGAGATTCTGAATTTGAGCCAGACCTCAGCACAGATCAGTTGCGATGGCAGAGCTTTCCTGAGGGAATTCATGGGCATCAGAGTCAAGTGGAAGCAGGTGCAATGGCTTGGTGATAGGCATCTGGTTAGAGAGCTGCAGGGAAGCTTCTAGGTGTGCAGGCTAAACCCACAGCAGGACTGGGGAATGGCCTGTTCACTTGAGGGGTCAGAGGTCAGATACTATGAGTGTTACTATTTCAATATACTCCTGTTTCTAATATGCTTGTGAGCTACTAGAGGGCAAGCTTATAGCTATTCTTTTTTCCTCAAAGCACAGAGATGGCCAAGGGGCCCAGCCAAATTAATTCAACAAACTGCATTACTGAGCTACTTCAAGCAGAGTACTGTGCCAGGAACTGGAAAAACTAAAATGATTCAGTCACGGTCTCTGCTCTCAGAAGTCTACAGTCTGTTGCTCCTGAACTGAGTTAGGCTAAGTAAAAACAGCCAGAGCTGCGGGAGATGGGCAGGGCTAGGGTGGGGTCAGGAAAGGGCCAGAAGGAAAGGAATTCCAAGCAGAGAGGGCAGCAGGGCAGCATCAACAAGTGCAAGCAGATCAACACAGCGTGTCCAGGGAAGCAGAAGCGAGCGGTAGCCAGATGTATGTGCAGGGGCGGGAGGGGGGGCAGGGGGGGGCAGCAGTGAGCCGTGTATACTGGGCTACAGCAGCAAGAGCCACTCAAGGATTTTAAACAGGGGAGTTCTTACATTTTACAGAGCTCACTCCAGCTGGGGAGGAGAAGTGATGCCAGGGGAAGGAAAGGAGACAGGGAGACCAAGAAGGAGGCCACTCAAGATTCAAATGGCAGATCCTGAGGTTCTGAGCAAGGGCAGTGGTATTAGGAAAGGAGCGTAAGGCTAAGTTTGAGACCCATTTAAGAGGCAGAATGCTAGAACCTGGTATGTGATGGGCGGTAAGGGGTGAGGGAGAGGGAGGAGCCCAGGAATTATCTAAGTTTTTATTTAGGAGACTAGTGAATGGTGGTGCCTTTACTGAGATAGGAGAACAGGAGGTGGGCAAGTTGGGAGGAAGAGGATGGAGTCTAGCCCTGAATGTACTGAATAGACTGCTGGTTGCTTTTCTGAGGAGAATGGTGGGACATAGAGGCTCTGAGCTCCCAGGAGGTCTGCCCATCGGGCTAGGCATTCTCCCCCCTCCCATGACCAAGAGTAGCTCTGGATTCTGGAAGGAGAGTCTCACTTTCAATGCCAAGGCTCCGGCTTATGTTATGTAGGCTGGCTTTGCTTTGGCTCTGGTGACCCTAGAAGACCAGAGAGGCCATGGGGGCCTAAGCTAAGGGGTTGGTACTTTATCTCCTCCATTTGTAAGGCGGTAACTGTGCGCCAGCCTTGCTAGAAGCCCTGCAGCTGGGGATCACACTGATAAATTCACTGTATTACTTTGCACAAATCAATATCCCAGCACTTACCAGGGGTTGATGTGACCGAAATTGGTTTCAGCCAATTCGTGTGGGTAATAAATGGCCATTTATCAAATCAATTCATTCTGCGGCACTTCTCTGGCTGCCCATCCTCATGGTACCCCTGGGGTGCCAGGCTCCACCCAGCCAGTCCCTAGCATATATCTGATGCTAGCCTAGAGGATCCAGAGAGACCCAGCCTATCCCTCTGGATCCACTTCTCTCTCCTGTACCTCCTTCAGTCTGGAGACCTTGAAGCACTGGCTGCTGCTTGCCTACCACAAATTCTGACCCAGAGAGTACCTCATGCTCCACCTGGGTTGGTAGGTGAACATTATCAGATCATTATCAATGTGATCACTGGCCACAGGCTTCTTAGCTAGCAGGGGATATAGTTACCACACAAATGGAGGAGATACACCAACCCCACAGCTCAGGCCCTAATACCTGTCTTTCCTAAGGTCCCTAGAGACACAGCAGGGTCAGGTCAACCTACATAACACACGAAAAGGCGTAGGGATAAGGCAGGGTTTGGGTAAAAGAATGGCGCTTTGGGTAGAGGAAGGCTCTCAGGGAAGACCTTCTGACAGCTCCTCAGAGGTGGGCAGCTGAATCATTTACACCTGCTCTGGGCTAACAACAAGGAGAGGCGAAATGGGTGGTACTTTAGAGGCTGGTGTAGGATCAGAGGAAGAGGCTAGACTGGGGCTAGTCCTGGTTTGAAGGCAGTAACTATGGGCCTGATCTAAAGAACATGCCCAGCCCTGGATGGTAAACATCCTGAGCATGTGCTATATAGTGAGATAGTCATGGATTTGGCACCTCAGTTCACAGGTGAGGAAACTGATGCTCAAAGAGGCCGAGTGAGTATGAATCATACAGTTGATAAGTGGGAGACACACTATCTGACCATGTTGGTCTAATTCTCTCCATCCCAACATCCTCCTCCCCATTCCCTTCAACTTTTGGGAGTTTCAGATCTAATGGGCTTGAGAAGTCAGGGAGAGGTAGGAGGTCAAAGAGGAGCAGCCTGGGAAAGGGCCATGTAAGAAGCAGAGGGAAAACACTAGGATGGCAGCTGCAGTGCTGGTCCACGTGAACAGACACTCCAGCAGAAGATGCTTTCTTAGCTCTCCACCAGGTAATAACATCTCTCCCATAGGCAACTCCTTTCTTCAACCCTCAGGAGCTCCCAGGGTCTCTTCTCCCTCCAATTCAGCCCTTGGCACACGGTTCTTGTGTGTGCCTGCAGGCAGCCTTCTGACCTCTAGCCAGAAGAGCAGCTCTGGCCTGCGGGCTCCTTTTAACTGCTGCTGAGGTCAGGCCCCTGATGGGGGGCTCATGACCACTGCCCGAGTCCCACTGGTGTGTGAGAATGATGGAGATCAGGCTGGGCTCATTGTGCTGCAGGGGTGGCTGCCTTCTCTACTCTAATTGGTATCCTAGGGTTGAAGTGCCACTCCAGAATGTCCCAGAGAGGCACTGTATTGTGATACAGCCCGATGTCTCCTTTTATCGGTGAGCCTCTACCACGTGCTGTCTTTGGTTGGACTGGAACACATCTGGTGGGACCAGATGCTTGCAGAGAAAGGGTAAGCAACATGAATGGGACTGAGACACTGTAGGACAGAGGTTTTCAAACTTGAGCTAAGCAGCACAATCACCCGCAGAGTGTTAAAACAGACTGCTGGGTCCTACCCCAGAGTTTCCAATTCCATAGGTTTGGGGTGAGGCCTGAGATCTGCAAATCTAACAAGGCCCCAGAGAATGTTGATGCTGCTGGTCCAGAGACCATGCTTTGAGAACCATTGCCTTGGGGGATATTTAAGTTGGGCCCAGGTTACTCTGCTCCTGCCTCATCTGTCTGCAGTCACCTTCAGAGAATCATGCGCCTGAGTCAGAGAACAGAGGTGAAGTCATTATCCTGAGCAGAACCCTAGTTTTCTATTACCTCTAGTGGGGTCTGCATGGGCAGGAGGGCAATTAGAGTAGGGGTTACACCAGACAGCAGTCTGGCTCCCAGTATGCGACATTAGAGCTTCTAGGGTCAAGAGGAAGGCACTTAAGACTTGTTCAGGATGTTTGTCAGCTAGCTACTGACAAACTATACTGAAGAGTGAGAGTTCCAGGCTGGGAGACAAAAGATAGAAGTTGTAGTTCTGGCTGAGCTGCTACACTACAAGTGATGGACAAGCTCCTGTTCTTCTCTGGGTCTCAGCCTGCCTACCTGAAAAGTGGGGGATGGGGACAGTGGACCGGATGAAAGTCAGAGTTAAAAAAAAAAAAAAAGAAAAAGAAAGTCAGAGTTAGAGCACAGGAAAGCAGCCTTGAGCAATGATTATAAATGCTTTGGGGATCCCTGGGTGGCGCAGCGGTTTAGCGCCTGTCTTTGGCCCAGGGCGCGATCCTGGAGACCCGGGATCGAATCTCACATCGGGCTCCCGGTGCATGGAGCCTGCTTCTCCCTCTGCCTGAGTCTCTGCCTCTCTCTCTCTCTCTCTCTGTGTGACTATCATAAATAAATAAAAATTAAAAATAAATAAATAAATAAATAAATGCTTTGTATCTCAGCTTCCTCATCTGTAAAATGGGAATTTGGGGCACTTGGGTGGCTCAGCCAGTTAAGCGTCTGACTTCAACACACATCACGATCTTGGGGTCCTGGGATTGAGCTCCGTATTGGGCTCTCTGCTCAGTGGGGAGTCTGTTTCTCCCTCTCCCTCTGCCCTCCACTCATTCTCTCTCTCTCTCTCACACTCTCTCAAATAAACAAATAAATATCTTCAAAAAATAATAAAATGGAGATTTAATGGTACCAACCTCATGGGGTTGCTGTAAGGATTAAATGACAACATACATGGAGAGCTTATCACAATGCTCAGCACACAGAAAGTACCCACTGAATGTTAAGTTATAATCTTATGAGCCACCTCTCATGGTACAGTGACAGCAAGGCGTACTCTTCACTACAGCAGACCATGAGCCACCCCACCCATTTTTGGTCGCTGCGTCCTGATACTCACCAGCACCCACTGTGGCGATGGCACTCTCCTGGCCAATGATGTGCTCTTTCAGCCGCTGCTCCAGGGGAAAGCGGCGCCGCTCCTCAGCCTCACGCTTCCGCTGCTTCTCTTGATACTGTGAGGAGAAAGGGAAGGTGGCTCAGGATGGTTTCATTCTACACTAAAACCTGGGGGCAAAAAACACAGGTCTGGGTCTCCAGGAGTCCTGCTGCACACTCTGGCTCTGGGCCACTGAAGGCTAGCCCAGTCCTTCCCATTGTTCCCTTGCTCTAGTCCTCACTCCATGCTCAGGAGTCCTGGCTCACTCTGCTAGTAAAATAAAGTATTGCTAGTAGATTAACACTTGGCTCTGGAGTCTGATAGAAGACCTGCATTTGAATCCCAGCTTTATCACTTATAAGATGTGCTTATCATCTGGAGTAATTTACTTACTCTCAGTTTTCTCACCTGGAAACTGGGGATTAAATATGATGACATACATAATGAGCTGGCATGTAGTGTAAGTGCTTAACAAATATGGGTTCTTTCCTTTCTACTTATCTTCTTGCAAATCTTCTTGGTTTTCACTCTTTTTTTAGTGTAAGTTCTATGCACAATGGGGCTCAAACTCACAACCCTGAGATCAAGAGTTACACACTCCACTGACTAAGCCAGCCAGGTGCCCTGAAAACCTTTTTAGTTTTTATACCAGAGCTATGAACATGCTCCTTCAATGATACAGCATTTCAACTAAACACAGCTATTCAGCAACTGCTGTGTGCTTGGCCCTGTGCACACCATGACAGAAATGGCACGGTGGGGAGAAGGAGGAGGACTGAAGCCCAAGACTGGAACCCAGATGCTGCTGAGTGCCCATGTGTGTCTGGCCCTGGGCTTGTTGGTTCACTTCAGAAAGGGCAGAGGGAAGGAGGCCTGAGCATGACCACACTGTGAAGAACAGAGGAGAGCCAGGCCTGTCCTCAGGGAACTCTAAGTTGGACAAGGAGGGGACGGAGGGCTCATACACAAATACTTCTCAGGGCGTCTGGGTGGCTCAGTCTGTTAAGCATCTGACTCTTCAGCTCAGGTCTTGATCTCAGGGTCATGAGTTCAAGCCCTGCTTAAAAACAAAAACCAGGTGTGCCTGGGTGGCTCAGTCAGTTGAGGTCTGCCTTGGGCTCAGGTAATGATTCCAGGGTCCTGGGATCAAGCCCCACATTGGGCTCTCTGCTCAGCAGGGAGTCTGCTTCCCCCTCTACCTGCCGCTTCCCATGCTTGTGCTCTCTCTCACATGCTCACCAGCTTTCTCTCTCAAATAAATAAATAAAATCTAAAACAAACAAACAAACAAACCAAATTTGTTGCATGTTTGTGAATCTATCCTCTAAATCGATTATGAGCTGCCTGAGGGCAGGCACTGTCCTTTACTCAATGCACAAGTCCTGGCACAATGAAGGCAGCTGGTCAATATTTACCAAGTAAATTTGGTAATAGATAAGAGGAGAGAATTAACAGCTGAACTGGGTGGCACAGGAATCCAGAGAGGGGAAGGAGACACAAAGAAGTTGGAGTCCTGGGCTCGGCAGGAGCTGTGGGACTATCTAGTGGCCATCAAGGGAAGGTGAGTATACAGGTCTGATGATAAAGTGCTCACGGAGCCAGGTGGATGGGGGAAGGAAGCAGGCCTTGGAGTGGGACAAAAGACCTGGATCTTCAGGAGCCTCTTTTCTCCTAAGACCTTGTAACACTGATAGCTCTCTAGAAAGAGAGCTGCCCAGGTAAGGCCCTGTCACAAAAGTTGTGGCTGCAGATTGCTCTTGCAGGCAGAGTGGATGAAAAATACCTGCTGCTTGGGCAGTGTTTTCCTGTTACAGTAGTGACCTTGACAGAAGTTAAAAAAAATAAATAGCAAACAATCCAATTTTGGCTGTTGCTATCAGTCTGTAACTGAAAGCTCCCATCAGTCCTGGGTTTCATATGGAGCAATAATTCGGCACCAATCCCAGTGGAGCGACGCTTGCCGGTTGGAATCCAGAGTGTCACTATGCAGCTCCCTCAGGCGCCACATACATCACCTGGCTCTGACGACTCCACCATATATCTGCCTCCTCCTTCTCCCTGCCCACCCAGCCCCTCTCAGCACTTGGGTCCACTGGGCAGGAAAGGCTCTGATGGGGCGACACAAGCATACTGCCTGGTTCTGCACTGGCTTGAGGCCTGGCCGGCTTGGAGTCAGGCAGGCCACAAAAGCAGCCTGAAGCAATGGAAGCTGGCTGCCGAGGGTTTGCTGGGTCTGCTTCCTCACTTCCCCTCAGTGAGGGTGTCTCAGAGTATTCCTGCCTCTGGGCCTTTGCTCATACTGCTCTCTCACCACAAAAGTCTCCTCTACTCCCATCTACCTCTAAGTGCCCTGGTGATCTCAACTTAAATACTACATTGTCTAAAGAGCCTGTTGTAAGGTTTCATGCCTGCCCCTGGTACCTCCAGAGCACTTAACTGCCTGTCTATCTCTCCTTACTCAACTGTGAGGTCCTCAGTGACAAAGATCATGTCTTATTCATCTCAACAGTTCTATCACATAGCACAGGGCCTGGCTCACAGAAGGAGTCAATGCATGCTGCCAATTGAGGAGGTTAACTACTGGTTGTGGAACAGCTGCTGAGTGCCAGGCACTATACAGAGGCACTGTACTTTGTATAGTGTCCCCATCTGAAGCTTGGTTCCTCTTTTGGCTCATAGTGGGGCAAGCTGTGTGGCAGAAATAAGCAGCTTTTGCTCCGGGAAGATCTGAATTCAAACCTCACCCTGTCTACTCACTAGCGAGCTGACCTTGGGGAAGTTAATTCACCTCCCTGAATTTTTGTTTCCTCATTTCTAACACAGAAACAGTAATTCCCATCACCTTGCAGGCCTTGGTGGGATAGATGAGATAACATACACAAAGAATGTGGTAGTCTCTGGCAGGTTAGGTGAGATAACATACACAAAGAATGTGGTAGAGTCTCTGGCACATAGGCAATGTACAGGTAGCAGTGGTGTTGTGAGGGATGCAAGTGGAGAGCACAGCAGCTGCCCCCTGACAGGCCTCTGATAAATGTTACTTCTCTTCTCCTTCACTGCATTTTGATAACTATCTAACCCAGTGCTTTTTGGGCAGATGGGGTGGGGACACTGGAACCCTTTTAGCTAATTTAATCTGTATGAGCTCCACAGATGAAGAGTTGCTCTGGCTCAAGCAGAATCTAGGAGCCTAGTCCACTTAGATGCCCCCACTGCCCCAGAAATGGCTCCTGAGGCTCCTTCCTTAGGAAACCTAGGTTCACAGGGTATCATCTCAATACCAGCTGGGTTCCTGGGATACCTCCACTGTACAAGGCAGCTCATCTCTGCCTGTCAGTTTCCCTTACATGGTAGAGAATTCTGCTTCTAGGTGCTTTCCATGCATTGATCTGTGGGGCCTCATAGAACATATCTTTTTCCTCTGTCACAGGCAAACATGACTTTTCTTGCCACTCTGTTGGTTTGGGTATAAACACTGTGGTCTCCCTAAGTGTTCTCTAGGGAAACATTTTTATCTCCTATAACTCTTCTTCAGTGTCGTGATTTTAGGTGGTTTTAGTATTCCTGTTATTTTCTTGGATGGGCAGGGGAAGGATCCTTGACTTCTATGGGAGTGAGTATGGGGGAAAGGTTATACTGGGATCTGGCTGGTTTCTTTTCTTTTCTTTTTTTTTATATTAAAGATTTAGTTACTTATTTTGGCAGGGGAGAGCACATGAGCAGAGGGAGAGGGAAAGTAGACTCCCCACTGAGCATGGAACCTTATGCGGCCCCATCCCACAACCTCAAGGTAATGACCTGAGCTGAAATCAAGAGTTGGATGCCCAACCAAATGAGCCACCCAGGCACCCCTGGCTGGTTTCTTCAGAGCTTTCTAGATGGTCCTGAGAAATATTCAACCCATGGCCTAAATCTGGGTACATCCTGGTTCTCCCCCAGCCTGGAGCCCTAAATATCTATTCAGAACAACTTCTGAGAAGTTCTGAAAACTTCAGACTTTTTGATAAAAATGTATAGGATGCTAGGATTAAACCAGGTTAAAGGTTATTGCTTTATGCTCTTTCCTACTGCTTAGCACAGTTTGTATTTTTTTAAAAAGTGTCGAATGAATGAATGGCTTCTGAAGGTATTAGCTAGGAACCCAGGCTTGTGAAACACTAGTGGAAGAACCTAGGAAAGGAAAATAGTTGGTCTGTTTATATTCTACCTCAGGGAGGAGAGAAAGAGGGGAAAAGGCACTTGGTAAGGGCTCCATAAATGTAGGCTACTAGTATTCCTGGCTTTTTGAGGAGATGAGGAGGAAGCCTTATAGGGGCTAAGGTTGAAGCCCTACTTCGACAGGGTTCCACTAGAGGAGAATATGGGGCAGGTGGCCTGGCCTGCAGAAGCAGAGGGCACCGGGCTGAGAGGCACTAGGAAGAAGCCACACAGGAGAGCAGGAGTGGGGCAGTGATCATCTTAATAAAAGCCATATGCAATTAGCTTCAGAAGCCCTCACCTGGAGCCAGCAGCAACCAGCTCCCCATGCTGCATCTTGGCTGGATAATCGTGGCCACTGGTATCCATCATTCTTGATTTAATATGGCACCCCTCCTGGCTGTGAGTGCATTTACAGGAAAGGGCTGGGAGGCTGGGGTGAAACCTAGCTGGACTCGCTCAGAAGTGGGCGGTTGGGATGCATGGTTCTTTTGGGGAGGGTTACAAAGAGAAGGGGTATGTCAGGCACCCCTATTATTGGGTATCCTTCAGGAAACAAGTATGATAATGAACCTGGCAGTGTGTTCACCAAAAGGGCAGCTGAGGCAAGGGTGGGAGTGGTGAATAGGCAAAATGAGACCGTGGGCAAGAATATGATAGGTATGGAGGAGGGAAGAGAAAAAAAGGTCAAGTTACAATTTGCTTCTCATGGAGGTCAGGGCCATAAAGCTTACTAGATGCTCTCAGATATACTCAGATATGCCCCATCCTCCTAAATGTGACCTCAACTCGCATCACAGCATTTCTGCCATGCTCTGAAGCTAGAATGGCAGAAAGGACTAGGTAGGAAAGTCACCAAAGGGACTAGGGGGCAACAGATAGGATTAATGTTAGGGGATGATGGTAATGGTTGCCCAGGAGGTCCAATAAAGCTGGGGGAGAGAGGCACTCAAAGGACTTGAAAATTTCCTGAACTAACTCATAAAGTATACATCCTAGGAGAGGAAGTTAGGGAACAGTATGTGTCAGTTCTATTATACTTGGTGTCCATTAATTATGTCAGCATCCTGGACTCCATTCTCCTCTCTTCCAGTCCATCCACCTTGCAGCCAGAATGATGTTTTAATATGTAAATCAGGTCATGTCACTCTGCAAATAGCTAGGCTGATCCAAAGACTGGTAAGAGAAGATTAAGAGGGGCAAGGACTGGCTCAAGTGAGAAGATGAGTTGTGTTCTCTGCATCATATCAGAAGGCATAGGATGCTGATTATCCTGTAACTGGTGATGTTCACTTTGATCACTTGGTTAAGGTGTTCTGTACCAGGTTTCTCCATTACAATTTTCCCCTTGGTAATTAATAAGTATCTTGTGGGATGAAGATCTGAGCCTATTTAAATAATCCTGTTACTCCTCAAACTCCTACTCACTAGTTTTAGCATCGATTGCTAAGTCTCACCTGATTGGGGACCAGCTGCTGTAATCCTCATGGCCCTAAGAAGTTCAGAATATCTCCTCCTCCACTGTACAGAGATGAAGTAAATTAAAACAAGATTCCCCTGGTAGCAAGTAATAGAGACAGAATGCTAACCCTTGCAGTCTGGCTCCAGAGCTTGCACTTGCCACCCTGGAGGTAAGAAAAAGATCTGTTCTCTGCCTCAGGGAGTTCAAAGTCTGTTTAGGGAGATGAGATTTAAAACACAAATCTCCTATTCCTACACGGGGGCTATTAGCATAGGGCTACTTAATGATTTTACTGAAAATAAACACCAGAAGTTGTTCTTGCCAGAAATGCATAACCTGAATGTGATCATAAGGAAACATTAGACAAGCCCAAATTGAGGGACATTTTATAAAATAATCTGTTTGTATTCATTAAATGTCAAGATCATGAAAGACAAGGAAAAACTGAGGAACCATTCTAGTCTAAAGGAGACTACTAAAGAGACATGAAACTAAATCCAACTTGGGATCCAGAATTCTCTTTTCTTGTAAAGATAATTATTGGGACAACTGGTGAAATGTGAGTAACATCTATAGAGTAGTTAATATCAATATTAATACTCTGCTTTTGAGGACTGTACTGAGGTAAGAAAAAGTCCTTGTTTTTTTTAGAAAACACAACTATTTAGGGGTAGGTAAAGGGGCATCATGTGTGTTATTCTTAAATAGTTCAGAAAAAATTGTGTATCTCTCTATATACAATATTTACATACATCGTAAAGCAAATGTGATAAAATCTTAACAAAAGGTAATGTGGGTGAAGGGTTTACAGAATTCTTTGCACTATTTTTGAAATTACATAAAAATTAAAATAAATCAGGATAATCCTTACCTTTGGGGGATGAGTAGTGACTGGAAGTATAAAATGGGTTTCTGAGTGTAATGGTCTGTTTCTTGATCAGATGTGTTTAGTTTGTGAAGATACAGTGAGCTATATACTTACGATATGTGTACCTTATGAAGTGCATTTCAATAAATTTTTATAAAGTTAAAAACAAAAGAGAAAGCAAAAGTTTGTCCCCATAAAGCTCTGTGTCTGGCCCACAGTAAACCTGCAGTGAAGGTCAGATGGTACTGTCCTCCATATAGGGTGTAGGGCCAAGCACAGGGCTAGGCATGCAACATGTTGGCACTTGAAATGAGACGCAGCAGGGAGAAGGCTGGGCAAGATGGGGAAGGAGTATCACTTTGTTCTAAGACAGGAGTAAGAGAAGCCTCTTACCCTCCTGTGTACCTCACTCCTGCTCTCCTAGAGGGCTTTCCTCGGCTCTGATGGGAGCACCCAGGCTTGCAGCCCAGAATGCAGGCCCAGGGGAGCATTGCATCCCCAGCTACCCCTGAAGCAAATGAAAAAATATAGATATAGGAAATGTGCTTGTGATTCTGTCACTGGGATATGCAAATAAAATATATATGATAGGCCTATCTGCCTAATATTCCTGCCAATTCATTCTCTGGGTGTGATTAAAATGAGCAATAAATTCCTCGTGAGTCTCGGTGGAATGAGGCTCCGGCAGTAGAGATGCAGGCTGGCACCAGCACGTCCCCCTCAGCGGAATATTCATCATGGAATAGCTCCCCATATTTTTGTTTTATCTGCCATCATGTGCACAGAGATATATTTCTACCTCTCTCCTTCATCTCTTAGTTAAAACATGAAATGGTCTAAGCTTTAAGTATTAAACTCTCCATGTATTGAAATCCTTCAAATTGAGATCACAAGCTACTTTCTCTATGAAGCCTGCCCTGCTCACTCTGTCTGAAGGTGATCCATGCTTTCTTGGAGCCCCACAAACTCTCTGCAGACCCCTCCTAATGTACAAATCAGTTTGTGGCTATCAGAGCTAAGAGTGCCTGCTTCTCTCCCATCCTCCTCTTCTATATGGCCAACTCAGAGGACAGGGGCTGGGCTTCACCTACCTCTGAATCTTTCCAAGGACCTAGAGACCCTTCTGCACAGAGAATACTGAGAAACTGAGCAAACTGGCAGTAAGGAGAAAATCATTTAGGCTAGTTAAGGTGACAGAGATTTTTAGACAAGTAACAAGTTTTAAAAGGCAGGATGAAATTAAGAATTAGGGGACGTCTAGGTGGCTCAGTGGTTGAGCGTCTGCCTTCAGCTCAGGGCGTGATCCTGGAGTCCTGGGATCGAGTCCCACATTGGGCTCCATGCATGGAGCCTGCTTCTCCTCTCTCTGCCTGTGTCTCTGCCTTTCTCTCTGTGTCTCTTGTGAATAAACAAAATCGTTTTTAAAAAAAGAAATTAAAAATTAGGCTTATGGATGACTTGAAAATGGGAAAACAATCAAGAAATAATATTAACTGGGGCACCTGGCTGGCTCAGTTGGAAAAGCATGGGACTCTTGACCTCAGGGTCATGAGTTCAAGCCCAACACTGGGTGTACAGATTACTAAAAAAAAAAAAAAAAAAAAAAAAAAAAAAAAAGTAAAAATCCAGATTCCAAATATGGAACTAGGAAATATAAATGTCTGACAGGTCAGCATCTAATAGGATTGGGGGTCTGTGCTGGAGAATCCACACTTCCAATCTCTAAGAGGTCACATTTTTAATAAATTCTTGGGTTGTCAAAATAAAAAATGGCTGCCAGTGTGAAATCAATCGGGTTAAAAAAAGAGGCCATCTATATATAGATAGATAAATTCCAGAAAAGACAAATATTATATTATAGAAGGAAATCCTCTCATTCATATCCCAATAGTTACTTATAACAACTTGATTTTCTGTAAGTCATTTGCTTTCTTTCCTTCAGCTTCAGTTTTTCCATCTGTAAAATGGGGGTAATAAGAGCTGCTTCAAGGATTTGTTATAAGATTAGAAAAAAACAGATACCTGGCATAGTACCTAGATGTACTCAATAAAAGACACCTACTATTATTATAAATAAATAAAAATATTAATAGTGATTATGTATAGATAGTAGGGCAAGAATGTTTTTGAGATTCTTTTTTGTGTGTGTGTATATTTATTGGAGTTCAATTTGCCAACATATAGTGTAACACCCAGTGCTCATGCCGTCAAGTGCCCCCCTCAGTGCCCATCACCCAGTCACTCCAGCAGACCAATTGACATGTTCTCCAGTGAGCCTGCCTTGATCTTCCCAGGCAGGATCTGAAGTCACCTCTGGATTTCCAGAGCTTCTGGGCTTCCTTGAGACTATGACTCAGTGATGTTAGGCTTCACTTGCCTGTCTCCTCATCAGACAGTAAGCTCCCTGAGTGTTTCATCCACTTGTCTTCTTACCTAGCCTAGACCATGGCACACAGATGTTATTCATAAAATGTACTGAATTATTTAAATTTCTTCAGTTTACTTTCCAGATATTCTATAATGAGACACAGGAATTTTATACTGATACATTTTCCATAATGAGCCCATATTTGACTACAGGGTGGTAGGTGAAGGTAGCTGGGTAGCAGGGGGATGCTGGACAGATAGAAGGGGAGCAAGGTAAGATCAGAGCTGCAGTCACCCATGTCTAGACAAAGAGCCAGGAGATGAGGTCTCAGGCTGGAGCCTTAGCACTCTCCAGGCCTGAGTCAGGTTACAGATGTAGGGCATGAACTCAGCAGCAGCTGCTGCTTACTTACTGTCAAGAAGGACAGACCAGATCTAAAGCAGTGTTCTTCCTATGAAACTCTGCCTCACGAGTTTGAAGGGGTAGTTTTGTTTTGTGTTTTTCAGCTTAGAGGAAAAAAGCAGAGCAGAAAGAGTGGGTGACAAGTAGATGCTGGGCAACTGGGAGAAAGACAATGCTACAGATATCCAAGGAGAACTGAGGGGTGACGGGACAGCAGAGCAATCAGGTGGAGATACTTAATGCACAGCTGGGACATTCCAGACCAGATGAAAGGATCAAGTGCAGAGAGGTGACAAGAGAGAAATAATCTTCTCCATGGAAAGGTGACAGAACCCCGGGCTGTCTCTAAGTGGTCTACCGGCCTCTAAAGGCAGCCCCTTATACTATGTGACAGCTTTGTTAGGGAGCCCCTTCCCTACAGGTACCACCAAGCCTGGCTCTGTCCCAGCTTGGCCTCTGAATCTCCTCCCCCTCACAGCCATTCCTGTACCTATGTGTGGTCTCTCCTCTCTGGGCCAGAAGTTCCTACTGCCTTTGGCTTTTTCTATGGCACATTTTCTCTTGCCCCTTTAGCTGCCCTACTCTGCACAGATTCTGAGAGCTCTGTGTCTACTTTGATGATAATATCTGCAACCGCCCTCTGTGGTCCAGAAGGGTCTGACTGGAATAGAGGGATGCAACCACCATTTATTCACTCGGGCCCTAGCCTTGTACTAACATGGCCAACGTTAAGCCACTTCTTAGGCAGCAAAATTTTGTTAAGTGTTCCTCAGCAGCCCTAACCCCTCCACGTATGCTGGCACTAAGAGGTCTGCCTTATGTCATACCACCTGACACACCATGGGTTCTCCTGGCCAAGTCCAGGGTGTACTCTCATGGAATGATAGGAGAGCAGTCCTGGAGGTTAGTGAAACATGTTCAGGGATTTCCTTAAGACATCTGAGGAAACTGATTTGACCTCTAGGGCTGCTCCTAGGGGTGGAAAATCTGAACAGAGAGGAGAGAAGTGCTTGCTCTCTAGGAACTTTCACTCTTGCTGTCCCAAGCACTCAGGATGTGCTGTGAAATCCCATCTCCCTTTCTACCCCCTCTTCTCTGGAGGAAACCACTGCAAGACAGTTACTAAGGATCCCAGGGAAACAAAGTATATGGTTAATGCTGGTTGCCAGATATTTCTAGTTCTCCCCCTTCTGGGCACATGACAAGATTATTCTTCTTGGCCTCTTGTGACTGGGTGTGAACAAGGATTAGTTCTGTCCAGTGTGATTGGAAGTAAAGGGTCTTCTAGAATGAGCATTTAACTACAGATGCAAGACCCTCCAGAGCATTCTTTTCCCTCTGGCCAGCAACCTGCAACATCCCAGAAGGTGGCTGCAATGCCAGTCTGGTCTCTGAGGGCCTATAATGAACAGAGGCTCTATCACTGACACATGATGGACAGGCTTCATGAGGCCAAAAGGAAATCTTTACCATTTTACACCATCAAAATTCTGCGTTGTTACAACATAGATGATTATATACTGAATGGAACCTTAGAAACCATATTGTGCAATGTCTTCATTTCACAGAGGTAACCTGAGCTTCAGTGAAGGGAAATGCTAGGCCTACATCACCCAGTCAGTGAGTGGTGGAGCTGGGACCACAAATCATGTCTTGTCTGTCTCAGTCCAGTGACCTAAGTGCTCTTTTTCAAGACAGAATATTTGCCACTAGGTGGGACCTGTCTCACTGAATCATCTCAAAGGATTTCAGCCAACGTGCCAAAAGAGACTCCATGATGAAGGAAAGAGCATAAGACTGAGAATCAGAAACTAAGTCTTCCATCTTTTCACGTAGATGGCATTGAAGGTGAAAGAAGCCCCTGCTCCTCCCAAAGCCAAAGCCAAAGCCAAAGCCAAGGCTTTTAAGGCCAAGAGAGTGGTGCTTAAAGGCATCCATGGACGCCTTTAAGATCTGCATGTCACTTACATTCTGACAGCCCACAACATTGTATCTCCAAAGGCAGCCCAAATATCCTCCAAAGAGTATCCTCAGGAGAAACAGGCTTGACCATTATGCCATCATCAACTTCCCCCTGACTACTGAGTCAGCCATGAAGAAAATAGAAGACAACGACACACTTGTGTTCATTGTGGGTGTCAAGCCCAATAAGTGCCAAATCAAACAGGCTGTGAAGAAGCTCTATGACACTGATGTGCCAAGGTCAACATCCTGATCAGGCCCAGTGGAGAGAAGAAGGCATATGTTCGACTGGCTCCTGAGTCTGATGCTTTGGATGTTGCCAACAAAACAGGGATCATCTAAACTGAGGCTAGCTGGCTAAATCTAAATTTTTTCACCATATGAAGAAAAACAAACAAACAAAAATAGAAACTAAGTCAGGGGCACCTGGGTGGCTCAGTGGTTGAGCGTCTGCCTTTGGCTCATGTTGTGATCCTGGGGTCCTGCGACTGAGGACATCAGGTGCTTCTCTCTCTGCCTATGTTTCTGCCTCTCTCTCTCTGTGTTGCTCATGAATTAAAAAAAAAAAAAATCTTAACAAAAGAAACCAAGTCTTTCAGTTCTAGTCCTAACACCAAACCTACTACGTGACCTTGTATTCAAATCTATTAGTTTCGGTTTTGACACTAATGCACTTTGGGACCAAAGGCAAGCCATGTCATATCCCTGGGCTTTTTGTTGGCATGTTCAGCTGTGTGTTTTTGTTGTATCTGTGTGTATTTATGTCTGTATAACACATCGGTGTGTATATAACACAACTTTGTGTTATGTAGTGTGGGTAGTACATATCTGCACATGTGTACATCTATGTGCAGGAACCCTGATACCCTCACCCCTGTGTCAAAGAGAACTAAGGATTGTCTTCTCAGAGTAGCTTGACATGTTTTTCATACCATTCTACAATCTCTTAGGGTAAGAGTCCACTGATTTAGGCTTCAGATATTTAAAACATGTGCCTCACAGAAGAGCCTCCACAGAGGCTGCCCAGGAGAGAAGGGCTAGGCCAGGTGGGTGTAGCTCTGGTCCACCTCTCCTTCAACCACAATAGCTTTGTTTTCTTCTTAGATGTTCAGACTTTGGTAAGATTTCCCACTATTGTACTTGATGATTGCTGAAGTCCCTGGTAGCTCTGAGATTTGTGATTCTAGTTCTTGGATTCTGCCAACTAGTTCCTGAGTGATAGCTCAGTAGCTGGGAAGAGCAGAAGGTAGCTTGCTTTTAGGGAGTTCAAAAGTTTGGTTGAGAAGATCAAATTAAGATGGAGATTTTTTTGGCTCAAGCTGTACCATGCTCTCTGGAGTATGTGTGGAGGAGATGGATCAAGGAATGGTTTTAGAAGGAGTGATGATGGGAAAAGATTGCTTGCTAAGGTTACAGAATATGTGAGGCCCAGGGTAACATTACTTGGGCTAAAGATTTTGTCTATCCCTGGACCTATGAAAAGAAACTAGAAGGCCCACCACCTCAAAAACTGAATTTGAAGACAAGTCCTCAGAAGTCAGAAGTGTCTCAGGCCTCTGCCTGGTCATGATAGGGGCAGCTTCCTATTCTTGATGAGGCTGGGGGCTGGATTTGTATTTAAACAGACAATAATCACCTAAGGAGAAGTGGCTTTGGTGTGGAGCCAGACATAATTTGATGAGTGAAAGATTAAATGCAGCACGGAGTACCCATAGGCCTTCTCCTTTCTATGAGACTTACCTTTGCCTCAGAAGTCCTCAGAAGCTTCATCACCTCCCCTTCTCGGGCATAATCCAAGGGTGTGTGTCCCATTTCATTCCTCTGCAGGGGGTTGGCTCCTGGCAGGAAGAGAAGTAGTCAAAGGCTCTATCAGTGGTCATCAATGTGGCCTCAGCCTTCCCTCAGAAGTGACCTGGGCCCTGATTTCAGAGCAAGGCATTCCCATGGAAAGAGGGAGCAACAAAACCCTAAGAGATTGCAGAATGGTGTGAAAAACATGTTAAGCTACTCTGAGAGGGCAGTCCTTAGTTCTTTCTGACACAGAGGTCAGGGTATTGGGGTTCCTACACTTACACATACACATGTGCAAATACGTACTACCCACACTACTACATACACAAAATTATGTTATATACACACAGGTGTGTTATACAGACACGAGTATGCACACATATAACAAATACACACAGCTGAACATGCTAACAAATACCAAATAAAATACCGAATACATAGATTAATATATCCTACCACCAAAGCATTAGTTATTAAAATGCCTATATTATCAAGCTTACTTGCATAGAGGTGAATATTCATTTATAAAATCACATAAAAGAGTTCCTTTCTAAAACACAGAATATCCAAAAAAAAAAAAAAGTAAAACAGCCCCCTTTTTTCTGCTCTCTGGTCCTCTGTCTCTCCTTTAATGCTCTCTTATCTCTGGTATTTCCTGCTTTCAGAGTTAGCTGAGTGCTCTGGAAGGGAGTGAGCATCACCAGGAGCCTGGCTTTGGCAGCCCCAAGGTCTGATGCCCTTACCAATGATACCTGTTGTTAAGTGTGAGCATGTGGGCAGGTGTTTCTTCCAATCATTAATACCTGTGATTTGAGAACAAAGAACTTGAAATATGATAAAAGGAAGGGGCTTGCCAGGCCATACATCTACCTTCTTTTTAAGTTCTGGCAGCTCACAAGCCTGTATAAAGTGTCTACTTGGTGCAATGTCTTGGCAGATATGGAGGAAAGGCTCCTCTGATCTCCACATTGTCAGAATCTCCTTCCCGAAGCCCAGGTCTGAACATCTCATTGTCCTCTTCAAAAACTGTCCATTCAATTTGGCAAACCTTGAATTTGTAGGGCTTGAGACACAGAGGAATCAGGTCCGGCCTGGTCCCCAAGGCACTTCTCTCAAAGCAGGGAGATTGAAACATAAGAAAGCTGTGCCTTGAACACAGTTCATGCTCAAGAATTACATATTAAACAGAATATTCCTAGACCTTCTTTCTTGCTAAAGAAGTACTGTCTAGAAGTAAAGAAGGGTTAAGACTCAGTCCCTGCCATAAAAGTATAGTGGGCTGGCTGCGAACACTAAATTTGCAGGCAAATGCACACAGCATGGGGCCTGGCTCAAGGTGGATGGCTGGCTACTGTTTGATGCTGGACTATAAAAGTCAGCATTTCTCAATCCTAGGCTGTGGAAACATTTGTTCCATGATATAAAACTACTCCTACTGAAGCTCTTGGCTACTTAAAGGTCTATAAATTTATCAACAATTGTAAGGATTTATTAAGCATTTAAATGTGGCTGTCTGCCTGGGCTGCCGAGGAATAGGTGTGGGAGGAGGAGGGAGTGGGACAGAGAGTAAGAAGTATGATCCAGACCAAGGACACTTAATATCAGTGAGAAAAATTATACATGATCCTATTTTCTAATAGGAATTTGAAATATTTATATTCTTTTTTTATTGATATATAATTCACATACCATAAAATTCAAAAATTTTAAAGTGTATTATTCAGTGGTTTTGTTTTTTTAAGATTTTATTTATTTATTTGAGAGAGAGAGAGAGAGAGAGAGAGAGAGAGAAAGTGCATATAAGCAGTGGGGAGAGGCAGAGGGAGAAGCAGAGTCCTGGTTGAGCAGGGAGCCCAATGCGGCACTTGGTCCCAGGATGCAGATGCTCAACTGACTGAGCCACCCAGGTGTCCAATTCAGTGATTTTAAATATACTTACAGGGTTGTACAACTGTCACCACTGATTTGAGATCATTTTCATAATCTCAAAAAGAAATCCCATAACCATTATCACAGACACCCCCTATCCCCCCAACCCCAACAACCATTAGTCTACTTTCTGTTCCTATAGATTGCCTATACCTGACATTTCATGTAAATGGAAACATACAATGTATGGTCTTTCCTGTCTGTCTGCTTTCATTTAGCATGTTCTCAAGGTTCATCAATGTTGTAGTAGGTGTCATTCATGCTGCCACATGAAAGCAGGAAAGCAGCAGTTCTTTTCATGGATGAATAAAGCTCC
This sequence comes from Canis lupus baileyi, assembly GCF_048164855.1. Lineage (NCBI taxonomy): Eukaryota > Metazoa > Chordata > Mammalia > Carnivora > Canidae > Canis > Canis lupus. Next base: position 25,909,116 of record NC_132860.1, read on the forward strand.
ATTCTGTGGACAGGCCACATTTTGTTTAGCCATTCCTCAGTGGATGGACATTTGGGTTATTTCTCCCTTTGGCTACTGTGAATAATGCTGCTATGAATGTGTGTGTACAAGTCTTTGCATAGATGTGTTTTCAAGTCTCTTGGCTATAAATCTAGGAGTGGTGATAAAAGCGGCTGCTAGTATTTACTGAGCACTGGCTATGTGCCAGACACTGTGCTCTGTTCTTCATGTACACTGTATCACTTAATCCTTGCAACCACTGTTAAGAGGTAGGAATTAAAATCCCCATGCTACAGACATGAAAACTGGGGCCCAGGAAAATGAAATAACTAGCCCAAGGTCACAAAGCTAATTATCTGCTTGGACCAGGAGTCAAACCCTTCGTTAGATTTTCTCAACTCCAATTCTCCACACTTCCACATGGCAGCCATGATATACCCCTGCTGAAATTTCCTTCCCGGGCTTTTCACCACTTACAGGATAAAGTGCCACCTCCCTGGTAAGGAGGGTGTCTGTGCTCTTCCTAACTAGTAGGCAAGTCCTTAAGGGCTCCGTTGCAACCTCATTTTTTCAATTCTATTGGCAGTGACTGGATGTTTTGTATCTGCAGGGCTCTGTATGCAGGATGATGGGAGACTGGCAAAGCCAAGGAATAGTCTTCTATTTTTATTTCTTGACCACTCTGTAGCAACTGATACCTTGGCTACTCTTTGCTTTGAGTTTTATAAAAATAAAACTCAGGTTATAAAAATGGTTTTATAACCATTTTTTCAGGTTTTCCTCACACCCCTATGACGATGTTTTGTGCAGACTCCACTTCCTGTCTTTAAGATCCGGTATTACCTAGGGTTGGTGTCAAGGCACAATTCCAGCTTTCCAGAAGCTAATGGGGATGAGTTGATCAAACAACTACAACTCAGGCCAAATGTGTCACTGTGCGGAAGGAGGAACAGACAGTACTGTGGGGTGCAGGAAGGAGCGGAGTGCTAAGGGGCTTGTTCACTGGTCTGGCCTTACCAGCCCTCACTGTTGGTGCTCAACAGTGAGGGGCTTACAAGGGCTGCGGCCAGTGGCAGATGGCACCCTCCCCTCCCCCCAAGTTCCTAGATAGTGGCTAGGGTTGAAAAAGAGCTACAGTTCAGCAGTGCAAAGGCCTTTCTTAGGCAGCCTCAAGGGGAACGAACTCTGTTGCTAGATATGAATTGGAATAAAAGGTGGATCTATAAGGAGAGATCTATAGAAGGTAAAGAGGAGCAACAAGGAAAAGAGAAATGGAAGAGAAGGGGAAGGCAGAGAGGAGGGAAGGTCAGAGAGGAAGATAGTGGGAGAAAGAACCAAGGGTGAGATTAGCTGCGTCAAACAAGTGCTGTCAGTGATCTATATTTGCTTACAGAATGAAAAATGTGTGCCATAAACATTGGCCACTGAGTAATTTCTAGTAGGAGTCGTGTCACTTCTCATAAAGGATGGGATGGGGACAGGTAAGACATCTGTGCACCTGTGCCAGCCAGCATAGGGATGCTTTTTAGCGGTGTCCCGGCCCATCTCTAGCTCAGGAAGCTCTTAGTCAGTCCCCACCCCAGCCACTCCTGAGGGGGGAAGCCAGCTGGTTTCCCCAAGGTTCTGGAGCCTCGGGGCAGCACTTCTGCTCTCACTTTAGGAAGGCTGAGGTGGGGGCACCATGGGAAATGTCCATCTAATATCAGTCCTCCAGCCCCCCCCCCAACACACACCCTTGCTCTGATGCTGACTTGACTAATTGCTGTAATAATTGATAGAACCTGACTTCTACAACTGATCGATTTCACCTCCACGACCAACGGCCACAAACCATTATACTCCAATAAATAACCACACTGGGTCTCACCCCCCTGCCCTCTCCAGGGGCATCAGGATGGCCCGTGCCCTGGCCTGACCTCCCCTTGTCTCCCACCCAGGGCCCCTCTGGGCCCCTCCGGGCCGAGCAGCTGGTCTAGAGGGTCAGGCCTCTGGGAGCAAGTGACAGGGCCGAATGGAGGTGGGGAGTGCTAATCGCAGGCCATCCGTCACCTCCCACTGGCTGTCTGGGGCTGGGGCCAACACCTGGAGCACCCCAGGCAGTATAGTGCAGGACCCCTCCTCTCCTCTCCATGCTCCAGATTAGTGTGTCCCAGCTTATAATATTTGATAAATAGCAGACTGGCTTCCTGGCAGCACTGCTGCGGCTGTGCCTGCCCGCTACAGCTGTGGAAGGTCACTCATTGGGGAAATATGTTTCTGTCAGTGGTATTGAAAAAAGTTTAGTGGAGTGACAGGCCTCAATTTTTCAAATTTTATTAACTCCATCCTCTTAACCATTTGTCTTGAATTCCTTCAGATTCTGGGGGATCTGTCAATAGGGCTTGGGTCAGGAAAGTAAGGTGTGTGTGTGGGGGGGGGGGGGGCGTGCTATGGGCTGGTTCTGGCTGGTACCAGTGGCTGGCGTGGGTCTCATCATCTAAAGCAGTGGAAGTGGTGTTGGTAGGACAGGAGGCTGGTCCGCTAGGACCTAGGGAACCCACTGCTCTTCTCTGGCATAGTGCCTGCCTTTGGTTTGACACAGTCATAGATTTTCTGAGTGGAAAAACACCTTAATGGTGAGCTCTTCCAATTCCCTAAGAAGAGACTCCCCTCTACTACATCAAAAACAGGTGGTCACCCTTGTCCCTCTGAATGTGCCCAGAACCTAGCCCTAAGCTCATGGCTCTCCAAGAGGTTCCCCCACCCCCACCCCACTAAACCGAGGGTAGAACTTGGTTTCATATGAGGTCCAGCCTCTCCCCCCAACCCCACTCCCACCCTGGTCTTCCTGCAAACACTTGTTCATCGTCAAAGACCTAGTCCAAGCTTCTCCAAGAAGGTTTCTCTCCCGTCCCAGGTTTGGTACCATCGTTTGTGCACCCACAGGCCCTTCTGCTCCTACCTTTCTGATCATCCCACATGAAAACTGTCTGTCTGCATCCAAGACTGAGAGCTCTCTTAGAAGTCGGGGACCATGTCTAATTCACTGCTATATCCTTGCTACCCAGCACAGGGCCTGGCAGAGAACAGGTTTCAATAATATATATCAAATGAACGGACTTCTTTCTGGGGACTGTCTTCTGAGGCCACACAAAACATGGCTGCTCTTCCTGCTTCAGAAGAGCCCTCTGACAGCAAGTGTGTGATCATGTCCCTGGTCCTGTAGGCCAAAGCTCCTAGTCTCTTTTCTGGTCCCAGACACCTCTCTGAAAAATTAGATCAAGTTAGGCCCCAACACCCTCTTGGCTCTGGGCAGGAAGTGGGGAGGAAGTGGTTGGATAGACTGGCTCACTTGCCCTTCCCTGGGAGAGGGCTGAAATTAGGGTGGAAGGGGAGGCCTGTTACTCCCTCTTCCCTTCTCACTACCCAATCTGGCCCTCTACTTACCTCTGTGAATATCAAAGAAGATAATGCTAGTTTAAGAGGGCTTTAAAAAACACAACAGTAACTGCCCTATACAAATGTGTTAAGCTGTATTATCAATAATATTGACATGCTCATATACTCCCCACTGCCCCTTGCAGTTCTTTTAGCTATACTAGCCTTCTAGTGATCTAGGTCTACCACCACTGACTTTCCATGACTCATCCCTTCCCCTACATGTAGGTGGCTCCCAGCCCTCTAAAAGAACACTGAGGGGACACCTGGGTGGCTCAATGGTTGAGTGTCTGCCTTTGGCTCAGGTTGTGATCCTGGGATCAAGTCCCACATTGGGCTCACTGCAGGAAGCCTGCTTCTCCATCTGCCTATGTCTCTGTCTCTGTCTCTCTCTCATGAATAAATAAATAAAATCTTAAAAAAAAGAAAAAAGAAAAAAGAAAAAAGAAAAAAGAGCACTGGGTGGGGGAGCTTGCAGGAGTGGGAGTTACCATTCCCTGGTAGTGTGATCCAGGACACCTGCTTCACTTCTCTGGTGGTAACTGATTGCTGTCCTTGCCAACCTCTAGAGGTTTTGTCTGGACTGAGTAAAATTAAAAGCTTGAAAATGGGGGAAAAAAAAGACCATACAATGTTCTCTGTAATAATGTCCATATTCACTCTTCCTTCTATTTTTACTGATAGCTCCTTTACCACCTTCATCTATTTCACTATTTCAACAGTCTGTTTACTATCTCCAATTAGAAGTTTTTTGTTGAATAGAAGGAATATTTTCCCCATAATCAGAGATGTCTGTCAGTGTACAGCAATCTATTCTTTCTGGTTTTGAGAGTTCCCTACCAAGGAAGCATTCCTAGAAATACAGAATGATCACATGAGAGAAGCTACACACCTTCCCTGTCTTCACACTGTTGTTTGGGCCACTCTTCACCTCTGAAACCCCATTCCTTGTCTCCCTGACCATCTAGATCCTACCCTTCCTTTAAGGTCCCTCCCTCTGGGAAGCCTTTACCACCCTCTTGCTCTCAATGCTCTTCATCTGTCCATGGGCTTCTGTTGTCTTCCCAACACCCTCCCTTTCCTGGGGGCCCCATCCCTGTTTAGTCATCACAGCTAGTATGTATGTAGCTCCTCAGGTCACAGACAAACCAGTTCTCCTCTATTCCCTGAGACTGAAGGTGAGAGATAAGAGACCTGTCCAGTATGCTGTAGGAGGCTGAGTGGAACCAGGAAGAGCCCCAGTTACGACATCTTGTCCTGAGCCATTTCCATAAACCACTGAGCATTCTCAAGATATGTACACACACATACCTGCGCACCTCTAGATATGCCACCCTGGTAACCAACAACCTTTACTCAGCACTCACTACATGCCATACCCTGTGCTGACTCCTTCCATGTATTTCAGGTTTTTTTTTTTTTTTTTTTTTTTTAACATTCAGCCACACACACACACACACACACACACAGGCAGGAGAAGCAGGCTCCCTACAGGGAGCCTGATGTGGAACTCAATCCCAGGACCCCAGGATCACAACCTGAGCTGAAGGCAGAAGTTCAACCACTGAGCCACCAAGGTGTCCCTCCATGTATTTCATTTTAAAGATTTATTTATTTATTCATGAGAGACACAGACTGAGAGAGAGAGGTAGAGACACAGGCAGAGGGAGAAGCAGGCTCCTTGCAGGGAGCCTGATGTGGAACTTGATCCGAGATCCCAGGATCATCACCTGAGCCGAAGGCAGGTGTCCAACTGCTGAGCCACCCAGGTGTCCCCATGTATTTCATTCTTTTTTTTTTTTTTTTCATGTATTTAATTCTTAACAACAATTTGAAGAAAGCAGAAAAGGTATCGTTTCCCATTTTCCAGATGATTTAACAGAGTCTGGCAGAAGAGCAGGATGAAAAGAGATAAGCTAACATTTTTTGGGTATAAGCCTTTGTACACAGTGTCTGAATTATTCATCATACAAAGACTCAGAGAAAACAGGCTCAGAGAGTTGAAATAATTTGCCCAAGGTCACCCAGCAGACAAAGAGTAGAGCTGGAATTTAAAGCAGAGATTTATTATGTGATTTTCTCTTTTGTATGTGTTTCCAATTTTACATAATCAGTTTTTTTGTTATTGTTTTTTAAAGAAGCCAGGTCTGGTTTTCCACCACATAGTGCTACCCTCCAAAGTTCTGATGACTAAAAACAGGAAAAAAAAATCTCTCTTCTTTCCTTCTAGTGTGCTGAGATGCTCCCAAACCAAAATATGGGGCGGGGGGGGGGGGGGGGCGGGTTTACAGGTAGGTTTCAGACAGACAGCGCTTTGTAGAAAGGGTATAAAATGGGGTTCCTTTTCCTCTCATTTAGGGCTTTCCCATATGAGGACCAGAGGAGTAGTAACCCACATTAAATGATAAATGACATCCTAGAAGGTCATCTACAAGTCCTAACTCCTCAATGGACACAGTTGGTTGGGATCCTTTGCCTTTAGTGAGGGAGATATCTAGAGTTCAGGGAACAGAGACTTACTGCCTCATGACTGGATCCAGCCATTCCATTAAAACCTACTGAGCACTGATGCTGGGGACACAGTAGAATCAGATCAGTTCTTGCCTTTGGGCAGAATCCAGACTGATGGGAGACAGACAGGGAGACAAAAAGTAATGATGCAGTGTGGTGGAGGCAGATAAGGAGATGAGGATGATGACTCCCTTTCCCCCACTACAAGGGTGTAGCTGCGGTAAATGGGAAACCACAGCATAGAAGAAGCAGCAGTAGAAGAGCAGAGATGTTGCACTGAGAAAGCACTAAGGGGAAAAAAGACTGGAGAAGCCTGGGGAAGGGAAGGTTGGAGCCCAAGATGGTCATGGAGATTGTGAGTGGGAGACTGAGAGACCCGGGCCTTCCAGTCCAAGGCTCTTTCCACCTGTCAGTCTTGGAACCTACCCCTAAGCTTTCAATTTCAACTAACCAGAAAGAACTGGAACACATGGAGCTGTCACTATTCTCTTTGGTAGCAAACCCCCCTTTTCCCACCACTTAGACCCTCTATTCTGCAAAGCCCAGCTCCATTTCCCCTGCCCAGAAACTTTCCCAGACCACTCTAGCCTATGTGGACCACTTTTCCCTTTGATCCCCTAGAGCACTTAACTGATCACACACTTTTCACACACATTATATCTCGTCTCCAGAATCAGATGTATTACTAAAGGGATGCCCTGTGAATGCCTAAAAACGGAAGTGGTAATGATTGCCAGTCAATGAGGATAGGGTCGCAGAAACCAAGTCATGCCAGACTAACCTCATTTCCTTTCTTCATCAGGATTATCTGTTTGCTCAATCAAGTACAGTCAGGGCAAATGTGGACTTCACCAGACATTTGAGGGATATCTCAGGACAACCTAAGGACATGATGGAGAATTGTGGCTGGGTGCTAGTATAGCATGGAAGGTTACTGGTGAGTGGTGGACTAACCAGATCCAAGGGGAATGGCATGACTAATAGATCATAGGTGACCTGGAAGGAAGTTCTGAGCGGCAGCAAATAGGCTTGGTCTTGTTTAGTATGTTTATCCTCAACACAGATATCTTAGGGATGGTCTGTTTATAAAATCTGCAGGCATCAGATTAGGGTGGGAAGAGCCAGATACACCCAGGGAAAAGAGCTGAAACAATGAGATGAAAAGTAATGGAGATAGGGGCAGCCTGGGTGGCTCAGCGGTTTAGCGGTTTAGAGCCGCCTTCAGCCCAGGGTGTGATCCTGGAGACCCAGGATCAAGTGCCACATCGGGTTCCCTGTATGGAACCTACTTTTCCCTCTGTGTCTCTGCCTCTCTCTCTCTGTCTCTCTCATGAATAAATAAATAAATAAAATCTTTAAAAAAAAGTAATGGAGATAAATGGGAAGTCATGGGTTTTCAAAGACAAAGTAGAGATGGTTCTGGGGAGTGTGATCAAAATAGGAAAGAGTTGGGCGCCTAGCTGGCTCAACACGTGACTCTTGACCTCTAGGTTGTGAGTTCAAGCCTCACATCAGGTGTAGAGATTACTAAAAAAAATAAATAAACAAAAAAAAAAATAGGAAAGGGTTGGGAAGCCACATGAGCATAATGAGTTAAAGAACGGGAGGCTCAGGCTAGAGAAAAGATAGTTCAGAAGAACATATGTGCATCTTTAGGTACTGGAAGGGCCAGCAGTAGAACAGGGATTAGATTCATTCTACATAAACCCCATGGTAAAATTAAGACCCTTGGAAGATTTTTGTTGAATAAGGGAAATTTCTAACCAGCACCCAAAGATAGATTCTGAGCAGTCTCAGGAACAAATGAGTTCTCCAGCCCTGGAAGTGTTTAAACACTGAGTGGATGACCATTTGGTAGGTCTACTACCTATGCCTCACCTTTCGGAGGTTTCTTTTAAGACTAATTGTTAATTTGTGTTTATTCATTCAGAGATACTTTCTGAGAACCTTTTATGTGTCTGGCATCAAGCTAGGTGTTAGGCATACAAAGGTGAATAAGACGACACTGTCTCAGCTTCTACAGAGCTCCTAGTCCTACTAGGAGAAGACAGCTAAGTTTATTTCAAGAGTATCTTGTGCCTTGATTACAGGCCTCAGCACAGGGTAGGCTGGCTTTAGCTTAGATTAAACCAAAGAGATCCTGTGGAAATTCAAACACAGATTTGATTACTAAAGGCCATAGCTTAATCAAGCCAAATCACTTGCTTAAACCAACTACTGGCTGTGGGAACAGAAGTGTACAGTGAAACACAATTCATGAATTTTTGTACATGATATTTTTCTCTTAGAGTCTGAGATCTGGTCTTTGGCTGGGACTTGTTTATGTACCTACAGATTGTCTTACAAGTGGCTGTGATGTCAGGGTGAAGTGATTTAGCCAGCAGGGCTACCCAACTCTCCATTTCTTACCCACCCTATGGGGACTGCTTCAGCACAGACATAAACATGCTCCTGCCGTTACCTTATTGCACTCGTCACATGGGGAGGCTAGAAGGCTTGATTCAGGGATATGATTGGATTTTAAATCCCAGTCTCACAGGATTTTAATTACTGGTCTGGGGCAGCAGGGATAGGCGCTGGCTGCCTTTGGATGGAGGAGGTCGATACGCCACTCCACAACATATTGAGCCACAATGCCTGCAGACTCTATTGCTCTATTTAATCATCTTTTGCAAAATTTACAGTGGAACAGGAGGGATCAATACAGAATTTATCACATTCTCTTGTAAATATGAGCCAGGAAAGAGTTCTAGGCAGTTTGTTACTGAGTGGGAGGGAACATGTCTGTGTACAGCTGGGTATTAGGAGAGGAGACAAAATCCATACTTCTTGGCATAAGCTACAGACGCTCAGCCAGACCCTCTTAAGCCTGAAAGCAAGTTCAAAGGGAATAACATGGATTCATTCATTCATTCATTCATTCAATCAACCAACATTCCAGAATACCTATTTCATATGCCAGACCCTGTAAAGGCTCTGGCATACAGACTCGTAATTCTGCTCCTGAGAGCATACACAGAGATATATCACAATGGCTGTGCTACTTATACTTACTAGTAAGCGGTGGAACTTGTACAAGTTACTTAACAGTGCCTTTGTTTGTAGATATGGAAGATACAGTTAATAAGAGTATCAAATTCACAGTTATTTTAATTATTAAAAGAGATAAAAGCCTTAGTACAGAACTCAGTACACAGAAAGAACTCAATAAATGCTAGCTATTGTTACAACAATTACCATTAATAGGCATTCTTTCTTACAATGCATCTCACCATCATTTATTGCAGAGATGGGGTCTATTGCAGAGATGGGGTATTGTACAGGAAGCCAGCCACCCCCATCTCTTTAGCAGACAGAAGAGAGACTGGGGTGGCCTTCCACAGGTCAGACATTTGGCCAGGGCTCCTGGCAGCACAATGGGGCAGGGGGTAGAGGGTGTATGAGGAAGAGATACATGTTGAAGCTCTGTTTTTTAAAGCTTCGATTGTAATCTTTGAAACAATAAAATAGCCTCCTAAAATTGCTGTGGGGGAATAGACTGAGAAGTGATATACTTTATGTGCGCAAGCCAGGGAAAGTTATACAGAAGAGAGATAGAGTTGGTTCTTAAAGACTAAATAGGAGTCTATAGGTAGAGAAGCAGGGAAAGGGCATCCCAGGCAAAGAAAATAGATGTGTAAAGGTTTGGAGGCAGCAAAGATTCTAGGCTACGGAGGTAGAACTTGAATGGGCCTGTGGTAGTAATAGTTCCTGTCTCCCCAGACCAGCCTGGCTGCAGGGGACCCTGGAAGGCCGACCAAGCTCTGGCCCCAATCCCGAAGCAAACCATCATCCCCAGGCCTCTTGGAGATAGGGTGGCAAAAGATTCATGGGGCACTGCAGGAAGACTTGTAGGCAGGTTAAACATCTGGGGTTATCTTCCAGGCATGGGGAATTGCTGAAGGTTTTCAAACAGAGGAATGCTAGGGTTTGCAGGGTAGAGGCTGGTTTGAAGAGGAACCTGGAGGTAGGGAGACCAACAAGAAGACTCTTATGGTAGGCCAAGTGAGAGTGATAAAGTCTAAACTAGGGTAGTGAGGACAGAGGAGAGAAGATGGACTTGAGAGAAAATTCTCAGACAGACAGGGCTTGTTGGGAAGTGTAAAAAAAGTCATCAGATTTACTTATACTACTTTGTTGTTTGGTGACCAGTAGTTGATGCTGCCCGTCACCAAAGAGGGACTATGGAAGAGTCTGAGGGGGGTTGGGTTTGGATACATTGAATATGAGATGTCTACAGAATATTAAGCATCAGCAGAGCTACTGGAGATATGAAAATGCCTGGCTTGTTGTAAGGCAAATACGTAGGCCAGTCTGGTTAGAAAAGAAGTGTTACAATTGCATGGATATAAATGTTCAAACAGAATTCATATACAGAGTTAGGTGGGAAAAAGGGCAAAAGCAAAAGCTCCTGCCAAGGATTTCTGCTCAATGCAACCTAAGGTAGGGGTTTTCTAGAGAAGAGATAATGTTTCTGGGTAGCATGTGACACAGGCACTGGAAGTATGAGGATCTTCAGCTCATTTTCATTTTGGGCAAGTTTCCTGGAAGTTGTGGGCTCTCAGGAGGCCAGCCTCACTTCTCTCTACCCACAAACCAGCACAGACTACCCCCAGAGGTGATAGCAGGCTCTGTGCCCAGAAAGCAGCTGGGAGCAACTGTCATGGGAGGAAATGACTCTGGATAAAGCAGAGTTCAAAGTGCACATAATAAGAGCCTGGGTCCCTGGGCTTCTGCATTCCCCCCACCCCCTCCCACAAATGACAGCTGAGACCAAAGCAGCCAAGCCTGGGGTCTGGGCTGAATTTAGCAGTCATAATTATACTGCTGACGTCTGGGGCAGAGCCACAGTCTCTGCAGAAGGCAGCAGCTTTTGTTCATGCACTAAAAACACATCATCTTCAAACATGCTAATCGCATGTCTGCTTCTGTCTAACAATGAAGGGAGGCTGAGGAGAGGGCACACAATGCCCACACATCTGGCTAATTCAGTTATAAGGCCAATCAATCTTGATGGGTTGTCCATAAAACATCAACTACCCCAAAGGACTGACCTGACCAGATGTTTAAGCTTTTGCTGACCAATCCCAGCCTAATGTCCATAGCAGAGAAGAGGGGTTATCAAGAGATGGCTTATGCTGCAACTCACATGTTTATTCCCAAAGCTAAGTAAAGCCTTCTGCTTGGATGAGAGCTATCAGTACATTAAAGTGGTGGCTGAGCCAGGCTTACTGAAATGAAGTTTAACTGACCTTGAACAACACAGGTTTGAAATGTGCAGGTCACTTACATATGGATTTATTTTGATAAGTACAGTAGTACTATGAATGTGTTTTCTCCTCCTTATGATTTTTAAAATGACATTTTTGCTCTAGCTTACATTATTGCAGTAATACAGTATATAACACCTATAACATACGAAATGTGTGTTAATCAACTGTTTATGTTATTGGTCATTCTTCTGATCAACAGCAGGCTATTAGTAATTAAGTTTTGGGAGAGTCAAAAGTTACAAGCAGATTTGCACTTGCATGGAGCCCTTAACCACTGCATTGTTCAAGGGCCAACTGTACACTCAGATACACAGGGAAGATACACCTTCAGGAAGGCAGGAGGCCTTCTTTACAGGTGGCATTGAGAACACTTGCAAAAACAGAACCCAGTGAAATATTTTTGCTAATTGTACTTCCCAGTAGGGAGAGAATCAGGAGTGTGGGGGTGAGTATCTTTATGATATTAAATGCTACAGGCTCCAGTCCTGGGCTCAGGAACCATTCATCTGCTGACGTCTGCTTTTCAACCCATCAAGGCTGAAGGAATTGCTCATCTCCCTCATAAAATTGTGGCCTTTTTTTTTTTTTTTTTTTTAAATCAGAAGTCACTGCCAACAAGGACTCTCTCAGTTTATGCTCCTTCCTTTATGGCCAACCCCAGTCACCAGGCAACAGCCACCAAAAATAAAAGTGGAAGGGCAGTGGGGAGATTAGGAGGAAGGAGAGGGCAGGGAATAGATTTGCAGTCTATACCAAGAGGAACATTTTTGACTCAGAGCTTCCAGCTGGTGCTAATGATTCCATTTCCCTCAAGAGGACTTTTCTCTAATTAATTCTAAGGACTTCACCAAGATTATTTCAGTTGAGGCTACATGACAAACCAGAAAGATGGACTTCGGAAAAGAAACTTTTCAGAATGTGGTAATAGAGAATCACATATTTAAAATGAGGTCCTTGTTGAGACTGTGGCTAGAATAGTAGCTGGCACACAGTAGGAGCTTAATATTTACTAACTGAATAATTACACTCTAGTTATGATGCAGTTGGGCTACATCCTTCAATTTCTATTTGTCAGGAAAGGCATCCTATAATCCAGTCCCTGCAAATAATGCTAGACAAAATCACAGAGATCAGGAGAATCTTCTCTTAGCCTAAATGAACAGGGATGAAGCAGTGTTGGAAGACAGAGGTATGGACCTCATCACAGCCAACAACTCTTTTTTCTTCCTCATGGTTATAGTAACCAATGCTGCTGACCAATCCTGCAATTCTTTCAACCTTAATTTTCATGATACATAATACCCATGACTTTATCTGCCTATGGAGGTTCCTGTTCACTCTTTTGTTCCAAGTTACAGGTGACACCGGAGGTTAAGTCCTCAGTTCATGATCCTTTCTCTGTAGGCACTCTCATTTAAGAAACAGTTCCAACTGGCACAGCTTTAACTATCCCAGTAGTTCACAATCCTGGTTGTATATCAGAATTATACAGGAAGTGTTAAAAACATATCAATCTAAGGTGGAAGAAAATATCTGCAATATATATCACAGATAAAGGGCTAACACCCTTAACATATAAAAACAAAGACCAAAAGTCCTATAGAAAAATGGGCAAAAGACATGAATAGACAATTTACAAAAGCAGATATAAAATGGCTCTTAAACATATGAAATGATGTTCAGCTCACTCATAACAGAAGAATCAAACTAAAACTATGCTGAGAGAGGTGGGGCAAGATGGTGGAAGAGTAGGGTCCCCGAGTCACCTGTCCCCACCAAGTTACCTAGATAAATTTCAAATCATCCTGAAAACCTACGAATTCAGCCTGAGATTTAAAGAGAGAACAACTGGAATGCTACAGTGAGAAGAGTTTGCGCTTCTATCAAGTACAACTTGTTTTTGGCCACTCTGCACTGAGCAAAATGACTAGAAGGAAAACCTCACCTCAGAAAGAATCAGAAACAGTCCTCTCTCCCAGAGTTACAAAATTTGGATTACAATTCAATGTCAGAAAGCCAACTCGGAAGCACAATTATAAAGCTACTACTGGTGGCTCTAGAAAAAAGCATAAAGGACTCAAGAGACTTCATGACTGCAGAATTTAGTTCTAATCAGGCAGAAATTAAAAATCAATTAAATGAGATGCAATCCAAACTGGAGGTCCTAACGACGAGGGTTAACGAGGTAGAAGAACGAGGGAGTGACATAGAAGTTGAAGGCAAGGAAGGAAACGGAGGAAAAAAGAGAAAAACAATCAAAAGATCATGAGAATAGGATAAGGGAAATAAATGACAGCCTCAGAAGGAAAAATCTACATTTAATTGGGGTTCCAGAGGGCGCCAAAAGGGACAGAGGTCTAGAAAGTGTATTTGAACAAATCATAGCTGAGAACTTCCCTAACTTGGGAATGGAAACAGGCATTCAGATCCAGGAGATAGAGAGATTCCCTCCTAAAATCAATAAAAACTGCTCAACACCTTGGCATTTAATAGTGAAACTTGCAAATTCCAAAGATAAAGAGAAGATCCTTAAAGCAGCAAGAGACAAGAAATCCCTAACCTTTATGGGGAGAAGCATTAGGATAACAGCAGACTTCTTCACAGAGACCTGGCAGGCCAGAAAGGCCTGGCAGGATATATTCAGGGTCCTAAATGAGAAGAACATGCAGCCAAGAATATTTTATCCAGCAAGGCTCTCATTCAGAATAGGAGAGATAAAGAGCTTCCAAGATAGGCAGAAACTGAAAGAATATGTGACCACCAAACCAGCTCTGCAAGAAATATTAAGAGGGACTGTGTAAAAGAAAGAGGAAGTCCAAAGAAACAATCCACAAAAACAGGGACTAAACAGGTATCATAATGACACTAAATTCATATCTTTCAATAGTAACTCTGAACGTGAATGGGCTTAATGACCCCATCAAAAGGTGCAGGGTTTCAGACTGCATAAAAACGCAAGACCCATCTATTTGCTGTCTACAAGAGACTCATCTTAGACATAAGGACACCTACAGCCTGAAAATAAAAGGTTGGAGAACCATTTACCATTCAAACGGTCCTCAAAGAAAGCAGGGGTAGCCATCCTTATATCAGATAAATTAAAGTTTATCCCAAAGACTGTAGTAAGAGATGAAGAGGGACACTATATCATACTTCAAGGATCTATCTAACAAGAGGACCTAACAATCATGAATATTTATGCCCCGAATGTGGGAGCTGCCAAGTATATCAATTAATAACCAAAGTTAAGACATATTTAGATAATAATACACTTATACTTGGTGACTTGAATATAGCGCTTTCTATAATTGACAAACTAAAATATGCTGAGATACTATCACGTATCAGATTGGCAAAAACTTAAAAGCTAAACAATACACTCTGTTGGAGAGGTTGTGAGAAAAATAAGTACTTTCATACGTTGCTAACAAGAATGCAAAATGGTACAACTTCTGTGGAGGAGAAATGCACAGTATCAAACTAAAGGACATATGTATCTACCCTTTGACCCAGCAATACCACTTCTAGGGCTTTACTGTAAAGACATACCCCCCACAATCCCAAATAGACATGCAAGAGGTTATTCATTTAGCATTATGAATAACTCAAAAATACTGGAGACCTCAATGTCCAAGCATAGAGTATATAGTACATATACACAATGGAATACTATGCAGCTATAAAAAAGATTAAGAGAGGGATACCTGGGTGGCTCAGCGGTTGAGTGTCTTTGGTTCAGGGCGTGATCCTGGTCCCAGGATCGAGTCCCACATCGGGCTTCCTGCAAGGAGCCTGCTTCTCCCTCTGCCTGTGTTTCTGCCTCTCTTCATGTGTCTCTCATGAATAAATAAAATAAAATCTTAAAAAATAAAAAATGAGAAAGATATCTGGGAACTGATACTGAGTAATTTCTAGGAAATACGGTTATGCAAAAAAAGCAAACTGCAGGAGAGTATATATTGGGTATTATTTTTTGTGTAGGAAAAAAGGGCAAATTTAAAAATACATATAATTTGCTTATACAAGGAAACATAACATAAGGGCTCCCTGAGAGGAGCAGAAAAGGGGAAAAAGGGATACAGGAGAGAGTTTCACTTCTCTGAGTGTATCTTTCTATATAGCTCAAACAACAAAATTAATACAAAAACAGGTAGGGGAGATAAACCCTAAAACTGAAAGTGAATTGAAAAATTAACCCAACTATATTTCACATGAGTAACGCACATACTGAAGGGGAAAAAATACCACCAAGTAACTTATGAATCTAGTATTCGACTATATACTCTTAGCCTTGGATGGAGTAGGTATGAGAACTGCAAGTAAATCCTGATCTGAACTCTGTTTAGTAGGTCTGTTTTCTATAGTGGTATGGGTAAGGCAAGGCTGAAGCCTTCTTAGATGTATCACAGGAGTAAGAAAATGAGCAACTGTATCAGTTTGGAGCTAGCATTCTCCTACAGAAGAAGGGGTGTACAAATAAGAAATGTGTAAAGACAAGGAAGAACCTTGCAGGGATGGACTGGAATGAGAGGTAGTGGCATTCAAGATTTCAAAAATATGTACATACATATGTGTCTATATATGTATATGCACGTGTATGTATCTTGTGATGGATATGTAAGCACATGTGTATATAACAATATATATTTCATGGTCCTATAAACAGAAGGGGTAATAAGCAAACTAGGTACTCAGGTTTCAGTCTCTAATATCATTGCTCACTAAAAAGTCTCAGGGCTCCTCAGAGAAATGGCTGATTCCAGGGCAGCAGCAAGGTGGATATAAGACTGAAACATCTTGTGATGCCAGGAGATATGGAAATGCTACCAAAAAAAAAAAAAAAAATTGAGGTATGCCACACTGGCTAAATCTGAGACAATTTTAGCACATTAGCACCAACATAACTAAGAATGGTAATGAGTTACAGAACAATTATAGTATCCATGAGCACATTTTCACAATTAGATAGATATATGGGGGAGAAAGGGTTTTTGTTTACCACAGGATGCCAAGTGCTGAATGGTCAATGTGGAGTAACTGCTGGAGTTGGGAAAGTTATAAAATATTAATTTTGTAACCACTGTGTGAAGACTGGTTCAGGAAAGAGTTATCAATGGAAGAGGAGCAAGATATCTGCATGGTCAAAACTGTCTATCTGCAGACTGCTTATTAATTTCAAGGGAAAAAGTAATAAATACAGAGTGGAGAAACGGCAATACTTGGGTTGGTGATGGGGTGGGAGTAAGATCTTTTGCTGCAGACTCTTGGATTTTGTACTGTGTACAAGTATTAACTATTCAAGAATAGGAAGAAAAATAAAACATAAAATATCTCTGAGAGTGTGGCAGGCAGAATAATGGCCCCCCAATGATGTCCACATTCTAATCGTTGGAACCTGTGAATGAGCTAAATCACTCGGCAAAGAGGAATAAGGTTGTAGATAGAATTAAGGTTGTTAATCAGCTGACTCTGAGAAGGGAAGATTACCCTGGTTACCCAGGTGGATCCAAAGTAATCACAAGAGTCCTTAAAAGTGAAAGAGGGAGGCAGAAGACTCAATGTCAGTGTGAAAAAGGAGAAAGACTAATTGATCACTACCAGCTTGAAGACATGGGGGGGGGGGGGGACTGTGAGACAAGGAATGTGGGCAGCCTCCAGAAGCTGGAAAAGGCAAGAAAACAGATTCTGAGTCTCCAAAAAAGAATGTACTGCTGACATCTTACTTTTAGTCCAGAGAGACCCATTCCAGACTCCTCTCCAGAGCTTTAAGATAATAAACTTGAGTTGTTTTAAGCCACTAAGGTTTTGATAATCTATTTACAGCAGCAATAAGAAGAATACTAAGACAAGTTACGGTGGTTGCCTCTGAGGAGGAGGACCAGGAATGCTCAAGGGAGACCTCTTTTCTACTAAATATCCTCTGGTACCACTTGAAATTTGTATCTTTTACATTTTTTAAAGTAAAAATCACTGTTGGGGCACCTGGGTAGCTCAGGCGGTTGAGCATCTGACTCTTGGTTTCGGCTCAGGTCATGATCTCAGGGTGCTAAGATGGAGCCTCCCCATCTGTCAGGTTCCATGTTCAGCAGGGAGTCTGCTTGCCCTCTCCTCCCTCTGCCCCTACCCCCGCTCATGTGCATTGCTCATACTCTCTCTCTCGCTCTAAAATAAATTTTAAAAAATAAAATCTTTAAAGTAAAAATCACTGTAGTCACTAAACAGTCACTTCAGGAACTCTATTGATTTCAAAATGGAGTACAAATTCTCTGGCTCATCCCCAAGGCCCTCCACACTCCCTACCCATAATCCAGCAGGTGGTCGGATTCTTCTACATCTCCAACGTGCAAACCTCATTTCTGTTACTGACGCACCTGAAAAGCTTTCCTCCTTCCCTCTGCTTGTTTGAACTACACCTGTCCTTTGAGACTGTCTCCAGTCCCCCTCCTTCCGGAGCTTCCACAATGCCAACACTGATCTTCCCCTCCTTGTTCATTACACTTGTTTATTCTGCCTTTCACATAAGTTTATTTCAAGGTTCTGCACTGTTCTCAGTGTGCTGTGTGTATGAGCCTTTGCACCAAACTAGCAGTCTAGAGGGTGCAGTCTGAAGGAAGAGCCTGTATTTTTTCTTTTTTATTTCCTGTAACACCTAGTGCTCATTTATAAATACACTTACTCAACAAATGTTTACCAAGCACCCACTATGTGCTAAGGATATTACAGGGTATTGGGAATGTAAGCCCTGCAGATGCAGACTCTACCTTCAGGGAACACATTATATAACAAAGGAGAGGTCTATTGATCAAATAGCTATATGACAACATGTGGTTAAGGGTAAAAAAAGAAATTATACAGAACACTTTAAAAGCATGTATCAGAGGAACCAAGAAAAGGGATATTGGTGGTGAGCTGCAGGAAAATAATTAATAGTTGCTGAATTAACTATGAATACTTAGATTTGCAATCAGATAAATCAGAGGGCAATTACTCATTCAGACTCAAAATATTAAAGTAGAGGGGAGCTCTGAAATTGCAGTCCAATTATCTAGTTTTACAGACGGGGAAATGAGGCTCAGTGAGGTGGAGGGACTCCTCAAGGTTGCACAGCAAGGTTGAGTTAGTGCCAGGCCACCTGACCCCCACTCAGCACATTCAACCACACAGGTTCATTACTTCAACGGGAGTTTCTGGAGGATTCCTGACATGGCAAGCTCTTTCCTCTGCCACATTTAAAAGAATTCATTTCCAAAATGATGTTCAGGAAGGAGTCTGTGTATAAACCTACAGAAAGCATCTCTGCTGTGCTCTTTCTGGGACACTGCCAGGCCTCTTTGTAGAGGAAGAGACAGCATGAATACTAGAAGCAAAACTCCTTTAGGGAAGGAAAACTTGGTCCTGAGCAAGCCCCCCAGTCTAACTCTAGGATGGGAACTCTGCGGCTATGCTGCAGGCCCTAACCTTCAGACTGACATTCCTTCTTAAAGGCTGCAGCACAGCATTTTCTCTGTGCATTCTGTCCACGAGCACTTTCACTGAAGGAGCAAGAATGGGCCAGCAAAGGGCAGATGCCCTTGCCTTAGGAAATGTGAATCCTACTCAGCTCTGCTTCTAGGCACAGTGCAGGTGAAGCAGCACACTGCACAGGGAACAGACCTGGCCCAGCTGATGCTGACCTCTCCTTCACCCAGGGGCGACTTGGCCTCCAGCTGCCACTGTTGGCGGTGATGAGGTCATGCCGGATACCAGCCAGGCTCATCTGAGGACTGCTTGGAGCCGATTAGAGCCTTGATGAAATGCGGGTGCCTGGATGGCAGGCGGTTCTGGAGAGCTTGGGCTCTGGTGGCCAGGCACTCATCTGTAACTCAACCATGCAGTGACTCCTCTATGTCCACAGGATCTCGGATACAGAAATATCTTTCCCTAGGGGTTAGCAAGGACAGTTCTTTACTCTGCACTGGGTAAGGGGCTGACTAGGCCAAGCGCAGAGGAAAGACTCAGGGTCACTGAGGGCCCCCCATTAGCCCTGACCTACCATGAGGACTGCAATTACAGCACCACAGAACCCCTCCATTCCCCACAATGCCCCTGACTGGACTCCTGGGTCCCTTTGGATGACTAGTGTCCAGTGCTCTCCATGAGACTTTCTCAAGTTAAGCAAGGAGCTGACATCTACACTTCAGGTCTCAACACATTTGCTCAGGGAAGACTTCTCTCACTTCTGAACAGATTAGGTCCCTTCTCATAGTACCCTCTACTCTTCCTTAATAATACTTACCTCAGTGGAAATTAGCTAATAATTTGTTAATTCTTTGCAAAATGTCTATATTCTGCCAGAGTTTAAGCTTCACAAGGATGGGAGTGCCATAAATAGTTGTTAAACTAATAAGAGGAAATCAACAAAAAGACCAGTTTTTAAGAAAAAGTTTTACAGCTGTTTTGAATAGTATTCTTTAAAAAGAAATTTTTTTTGTATTTTTTTATTGAGTTCGATTTGCCAACATATAGCATAACACCTAGTGCTCATCCCGTCAAGTGCCCCCCTCAGTGGCCATCACCCAGTCACCTCATCCCCCCACCCACCTTCCTTTCCACTACCCCTTGTTTGTAAAAAGAAAATTTATACACAACAGAGAAGCTCCTCTTAACCACCAACTTAGCTATGGGGCCAGTCGAGTCCTCCTGGTTTTCTGGCCTGCAACCACTCACCCACACAGGCAATCATTCTTGGTTTTGAGTGGCAAGTAGGATTTTCTTTCTTTCACTTATAACAACTTTACTGAGCTATGATTTATATATCATAAAGTTCATCCATTTAAAGATATAATTCAATGCTTTTAGTTTATTTATAGAGTTGTACAACCATCACCATAACCTAATTTTAGAATATTTTTACCATCCCCAAAAGAAACCTTGTTCCCATTAGCAGTCACTCCCCATCCCTCCCATAGACAACTATTGGCACTGAGGGTTTTTAGCTCTGTATCCAAACAATACGAGGAAACCTTCAGTGTCCAATTATCTGACGTGATTTCTTCATCATACAGATGAGACAAGTAATGCCAGGGATGCCATAAGTCCTACAGGGGTAGATGGTTGCAAGCTGGGTGCCCACATCCTAATGGCAGTGCTCTGATCTCTCTGCTACACAGTGTTACTATGTGTCCCAAATGTTCTATCCCACTGGACTTTAAGCTACTTGAGGGCAGAGGCTATATTCTGCTCATTTGTCTTCCCTTCTTGCCCAGGAGTGCCATCAGAGCAGTGATGTCTCAGGTGTGGTCCATGAACTGGTGCCAGTCCATGAGCCTTGATAAGTACAGTGAGAGTGTCTGGAAACTTTTAAAGTAACTTAGGATAATTTCATATCTGTTGGACCTAATGACAAATTTGGGCCTCCATCTTGTATGTATGCCTTTTTATTTTTTACAATTATGTATTTATTTATTCATGATAGACAAAGAGAGAGAGGCAGAGGGAGAAGCAGACTTCTCATCAGGGAGCCTGATGCAGGACTCAATCCCAGGACCCCAGGATCATGACCTGAGCTGAAGACAGATGCTCAACCACTGAGCCACCCAGGTATCCCTCATATGCCTTTTTAAAATATAATTTTCTAGTAATTTATTGGGTTTTTAAAAAGATTTTATTTATTTATTCACGAGAGACACAGAGAGGGAGAGACACAGAGAGGGGCAGAGACACAGTCAGAGGGAGAAGCAGGCTCCATGCAGGGAGCCTGACGCGGAACTGGATCCCAGGTCTCCAGGATTAGGCCCTGGGCTGAAGGTGGCACTAACCCACTGAGCCACCCGGGCTGCCCTGTTTTTTTTTGTTTTTTTGTTTTTGTTTTTTTTTTGTTATAAAAGTATTGGTTCATGACAGATTGCAAATTCAAACAACAGATCTTTCAGAGGTTGTTTGACAAGTGCTGCTTTAGAGCAACCCATTCTTCACTCTCTTCTGCTTCTCCCTTTCCTTCTTCGACACTTCCTTGACACTCTTGCACTGGCTCTTCTTCTCATGCTCCCACATCTAAAATGTAGGTTCTTTCAGTTGTGTTCTTAGGTCTCTTTGGCTCTGTTAACTTTCTATGGGCAACTCACAGAAGTAGCCAGCTTCTACCACCCTCAAGAGACCAACGGCTCTGAAATTTTCACGCTCAACTTAGATCTTTTCTCTCTTGAGCTTCAGACCCATTTATCCAACTGCCAGCTACACAGCTCTCCAAGAGTGTTCCACAGGTTGCCTGGTTGGTCAACAGCTACTTGTTAATCACCTACCATGTGCCAAATGTGAGGTTTTTTTGTCCTAGGAGCTATGAATATAGCAGTAAAATAAAGAGACAAGGTCTCTATGATCATAAGGCTTACCTTTTAGTGGAGGAGAGAGAGATAATAAACCAACAAACATGATCATTATAGGGACTCTTAAATAGCAGAGAGAAGATAAAAAGAAATAATATGACAGAAAGTGACTGGGGGAGCTATCTTACGAGGGTACTCAGGGAAGACCTCTCTGAGGAGGGGACATTTAAGTCGAGACCTAAATTTCCAAGGGGAAGTCATCCCAATCACTCAGAGAGGTATGTACAGAGGTTCAGTGTGCCTGAGGGACAAGAGTAGGCCAGTGTAACTGGAGAATAGTGAACAAGAGGGAGAGTGGCTAATGATGAAGCAGGCAGGGTGTGGGTTCCATGGGGCCTTATAGGCTCTAGTAAGAAGTAAGAAGGAGTTTGGATTTTTTTTTAGTATCAGTGGCATACCAATGAAAGGTTTTAAATAGAACAAAGACAAGATATATGTTTTATTATTTTTAAAGGTTTTATTTATTTATTTGACAGTAGAGTGAGAGAGCACGAGTAGGGGGAGTGGCAGAGGGGGAGGGAGAAGCAAGCTCCCCATTGAACAGGGAGCTTGATGCGGGGCTCAATCCCAGGACCCTGGGACCATGACCTGAGCCAAAGGCAGATGCTTAACTGACTGAGCTACCCAGGCGCCCAAGATTTATGTTTTAAAAAGATGCCCCTGGTTATTATTTGGAGGATGGATCTGGGGAGACAAGAGTGGAAATCGTGGGACTAGCCAAAAAGCTATGCTAATCATTGTCCTGAACTGGGACTAGAGCTGTGGCAATGGAAATGGCAAAGTAGGAATGGGTTCAAGATGTACTTTAGAGGTACAAGGGACAGGACCTGGGGTGCCTGGGTAGATCAGTGGTTGAGAGTCTGCCTTCGGCTCAGGGCATGATCCTGGGGTTCTGGGATCGAGTCCTGGGTTGGGCTTCCTGTGGGGAGGGTGCTTCTCCCTCTGCCTATCTCTCTATTTCTCTCTCTGTGTCTCTCATGAATAAATAAAATCTTAAAAACACACACACACACACATCAAAAACTGACAGGACTTACTGAAGGATCTGATAGGAATATAAGAGAAAAAGAGACTTTAAGGATGGTACCATGATTTAGGGCCTGAAAACTATGTAGATGACGGTATCATTTATTGAGTTGAGGAAGACCTAACAGATGCCAATTTTGGGAGAAAAGCAGATGCATATTGTGGCCTGGCTGACACTGAGACAGAAGGCAAAACAGGAGCTGGGGAAGTGGATTAAGCGGATAGGGATCATTCTTTTTCAGGACTTTTATCATGAAGGGACGGAGAGAAATGAGGTGGCAGCTGGAAAGAGATATGGGGCCCCAGGAAATTTTTAGTTTGCTTTGTTGTTTAAGATGAGTGATGCTAGGGCATGTTTTTATGCTGACTGGAATCAGCCAGCAGAGATGGGGCAAAGTCCTTGAGAAGCAGAGGAAATAGGAGCCTGAGCCCAAATGCAGGGTTGGTCGTAGGAACTACAGAGGAAGTCAGGCAGCATTCAAGTACAGATGGGGATAGGCTAGGGAAAGTGGTGGGAAGATGAGGTAGTTCCCCTCTGACTACAATGTATTTTCTGTAGGAGGTGTGAGGTAGGATCATTGGCTTGGGAGCTGGAGAAGAGGACTGTAGGCATGAGGAGAAAGAAGGTCCAAAAAAGGTGTCTTGCTCCAGAACAAGATAGTGATTTTACTCACAAGTACAGTGGGGTGGATGGCAGTGCTAAGTGAGATTTATGCTTGTAAATGCAAAGTGAGTCCAGTTAGCATGGTTGTGTGATTTTTTTTTCTCCAGCAGTATTCAGCTCTTCAGATACAGACATGGAGTAGAAAGAAATTGGGTTTAAGTACGGTTAGTGTTTCACCAGATGAGTGTAAAAAGGGAGAAAACAGCAAGGGAATCATCAGAACATCAGACCATGGAATCTAAAAGTGGGAGAGAAGGAGGAAATCTTTAAAATAGCACTGGTCATTCCCCTGTATCTCCAATCCTCTATTTCCTATCTCAATGCAGGTACATGCCATCTACTTGGCCCTCCCACCCAGAACCTGGACCTCATCTTGACTCCTCCTTCTCTCTCACAATCTGATCCTACTCCTCACTCTTTCTGGGATCAGTCTTCCCTCCCTTCCTACTGCAAGTGCCTTGGTTTAGGGCTCACCTAGGCAATTACGATATATTTTTTTATTTTTTTAAAAGATTTTATTTATTTATTCATTCATTCATTCGAGACACAGAGAGAGAGAGGCAGTGACACAGGCCGAGGGAGAAGCCAGTTCCCTGCTAGGCACCCGATGTGGGACTTGATCCTGGATCCTGGGATCACGCCCTGGGCCAAAGGCAAACACTCAACTGCTGAGCCACCCAGGTGTCCCAAGACTTTAAATGAAATATTTTTCCTTCCTCCAGTCATGCCCCTTCTTACCCATGTTTTCCTATTTTCTTTAACCTTTCTTTCAAGTATAACACATATATACAGAAAAGTAGAGTACATAAGGGTATAGCTCAAAGAATTCTCAACAAGGTGGATATAGCTGCACAACTGGCATCTAAAGAAAAAGAGTATTATGTATCCCAGAAGCCCCAGTGCCCTCTCCCAGTCACTGCTTGAGGGCAACCACTACCTTGACTTCATACACCACTGGCTAGTTTTGTTTATTTTGGACTCTGCATATACAAATGCAGTCATACAGTAAGTACTCTTTCATGTTTGGCTTATATCCAGGATGTTAGGTTTGTGAGATTCATTCGTGTTGAAAGAGACTGTTTGCTCATTCATTCATTCAATTGATTATTCCATTGTGCGAACATTCTGTAATTTATTTATCCATTCAATTACTGATAAACATTTTTGAAACTCCTATACCATTTTTCACATTAACATAAATCCAATCCTCACCCACCCCCCCCAAGTTGTAATGCTTTCTCACTGGAGTATAAAGTCCAATTTCCTTAGCAGAGCTTGGTACAGGCCTCCATTATTAGCTCCTGCTTTCCATTCTTGCCTTCTGAGCCTTCTATCTGTACCCTATAAATTCAGCTCTTCTGAACTACCTGCAATGTACTGAATAAAGTAAGCTGCTTCATACTCTATGCCTCTGGAGATGCTGTTCCTCTGCCTTTCTCCCTCAGACACCTGATAAACTTGCATTCATCCTGTAAGACTTAGTGCAGACACCATCCCTGACACCATGCTTTCCCTGCCCTCCCCAGGGACCAAAAGGTCTTTTCTCTGTGATCCCTGAGCACCTCCTATACATCTCCATTAATATACCTGATAGCAATTCTTTGTTAGAATCTCTGACTTCCTCTCTGAACTATGAGTTCCTTAAGGGCAAAGACCATGTCTGGATCATCTTTATTTCCCAGGTGCCTAGGGTAGGACCTATGACAGGAGAGGTACTCAGTAAGTGTTTGAAAAATGAATGAAGACTTGCCCAGGGGTTACAAAGGACGCTGGAGCTGGAAGGGGTCCATGGGATCAGCTTCTTCTCTATTTTACTGAGGAGAAGAAAGGATTTGCCTAAAGGAGAAAGGATTTGCTGGTAGCAGAGCCAGAACATCTGATCTTCAGCCCAGTGCTCATTCCCCTTCTTTGTACTGCTGGCAAGAATCAGAGGGTGAAGTTTCCAGAGGACAGCCTGAGGCAAAGCCGACTCCCTCAGCATCTGGCAGTAGAGCCAGATGGACAGACAGTGAAGTGGAACAAGAAATGGAACTCTAAATTTCCAGCCCCAAAAACAAACTAACAGGGTGTTAAAGGGAAGATGTCAGCATTGGAAAGGCTCTTTGCCTTAGGCGGAGACAGTGGGGAATCTGACTCATTTGATGATGGCTGGTTAACTGAGCTGTGCCCCTGGGAGTGAAGGGCAAGGAAGAGCCATGAAAATAGGTAAAAGAAAAGAGGCTAAGGGAAACCCCAGGGAAAGTATTATTAGGTTTCATAAAGGCCAAGTGTTTCTGAGGTGAGGAGCACTGAAAAGGCAGTGATACTGTAACTGCGAAGATGGTTGCAAAGAGGTGGATCCCTGTGTGTGAAGCTCTAAAATACCAGATACAATCTGACACTAAGAACGAGCAGGCCAGGAAACAAGGGTGTCACATTTCAAAACGGAAAATCTACAGTGGCCTTAGAGATTTAACAGTGCATCCAAACATGTACTAAACTATGTACAGAGCACTGGTAAAGGAGGCAGGGGCAAGTAAGACACAGTGTTTGCCCTCAACCTACCTCAATCTAGTAGTGGGGACTGGACCCAAAACCCAAGGAACAGGGACGAGTTTAGAAGGGAGGTGGGGACTGACTGGCAGAAAGACCTGTGTGAGTAAATGCACCTCGGTGGGAACACCAAAGCGACATTACTGTAGAGCCAGATATTCAGGGAACATTGGGGATAAAGTTAAGTGAGGGTCAGACTAGAACAACTCCAAAAGCAGCTTAAGAAGTTAGGATGGGTAGGATTCTTTTTATATTTCGTATATATGTGTATGTGTATGTATTTTAGAGGTTTTATTTTCTTTAAGTAATCTCTATACCCAATGTGGCGCTCCAATCCCAAGATCAAGAATCGTATGCTTTACAGACTGAGCCAGCCATGTGCCCCTAGTTTGTATTTATTTTTTAACAAATAAGCACCGAGTGTTTCTGAAGTTAATAATAATAGGTATTATCTATAAAGTACCTACTTTGTAGAACCTATACATGCCCTAATCCTGACAAAACCATTGAGAGTAGGTGGCATACTCCCATTTCCAGATGGGGAAAGAGAACCTCAGAGCAGTCAGGAGCTTGCCCAGGATCACATGCTATTTGATGGCAGGGCTGGCATTCAGATCCTGACTCCACAGCTCATGCTCTTTCCTTGCCACTTTCTTCAACTGGGTTTCTCCTCTGAACCACATACAGGAAATTATCTGAGGGATGATTTTCTCAGTTCTCCCAAGAATGGTGCATAACTTGTACCATTTTAGATGCCTGGGAGAGAAGTTATTCCTTGTGAACAGTGGACAACTTTAGAGTATTAGGGCTCAATTCTCTGGAGGAACCCTGGTTGAGAAGAGCTGCCATTATTGGAGGTATGTCTTAGGAAGGTAGATCTGGCAGTGGAATCACATCCCTGGGAGGAAAGGCTACAAAAGTCTCTGAGGAGCCCTAGAAATACTGGGAAGTCAGCTCCAGTGGCTTGAGGGAGGTGTCTCCTACCCTCCCTGATTACTCCTTTTCCCAGTCATCTTTGTCTCTCCCTACTATCTCCTTCAAACCTTTTCTTGTACCTGGCAGTCAAGTGTTGAGGTACAGCTTTCTAGTTCATAAGCCAACAACATAGGCAGAAGCAGCACGTTCGTAGAATGAAAACCACAAAGACCTCCACTTCTGTGTGGAGCTCATGAGTAGAAAATTGGTGAATTTGGAACTAAGAATCCATCCACAGAAATATGTCTGGCAAATTCCCATTGTCCTTCCTGATAAGGCTTAAGCATACACATCTTCTACCCCCTCCCCCTAAGCTTTCTGTAACTAACTCCACCTTCCTGCTCACTAGGCAGAGGTAGGTATTTCCTCCTTTATGTCTCCAGAGCTCCTATCCAGTCCCCTGCCAACACCTACCCCGCTGTCACTGCCTGTTTCTGTATCTATCTCCTCTACCACTCTGAGAGTCTCTTGGGATCAGGGTCAATTTGCCTGATCCATCGTAGGATGCCCTGATGTCCATGGTCTCAGAAATGACAACTACCTAGCCCACAGTGACAGTACAGAGCAGAGATTTAAACCCAAGTCTGGGCAGCCTGGGTGGCTCAGTGGTTTAGTGCCGCCTTCAGCCCAGGGCCTGATCCTGAAGAACTGGGATTGAGTCCCACGTCAGGTTCCCTGCATGGAGCTTGCTTCTCCCTCTGCCTGTGTCTCTGCCTCTCTCTCTCTCTCTCTCTCTCTGTGTCTCTCATGAATAAATAAATAAATAAAAATCTTTAAAAAAAAAAAACAACCCAGGTCTGTCAGATTCCCAAACTTGTATTCTTTTTACTACATTACAGGACCTTCTAAAGATGAAGAAATGACCTGTGCTAAGCACCCAGCCCAACACCGCAAGAGTTTAGAAGTGGTGCTATCAAAATGGACCAAGGCACCAAGAGAAGCTTCCTGAGAGAGGGAGGCCTTGAAGGGCCCAAGGATCTAGATGAGAAAAGAGGGAACACGATGGTGTTTTATGCAGGGTGGAGAAGTTGTGGCAGAAAGAGAATTAAGAAGTCTTTAGGCAGAAGCACATGTTTTACATGAGGAGGAAATGAGGATTATAAGCTGTCAGGGGGAGAGCTTGACCTCTTTATACAATCATGGTGCCACAACCATGTATTGGGCCTTTTCTAGACATTATCACTAGTCCTCATGTTATCCCTGTGATAATTCCCAGGTATTATCTGACAGACAAGAAAACTGAGGCCTAGAGAGTTATGGCAAAACAGCCAAGGCATTACAGCTTGTTTGTGGGGGAGGTGGCATTCAAACCTAGGTTGGCCTGACTCTGAAGTCTGAGGTGTCCTTTCTACTCCATGCTGCCTCCTAAGGGGTCAGAGAACTTCCCAAATCAACAGACTGATGCTGCTGCCTGACCTACTTCCCAGCTCTCACATGGGGACCCCTGGCCAGAGACAAGAGTGGTTGCCTCCTCTAGCTCTAACCTGCTACAATCGGGGGGCTCTAAAACCCTACGGACTAAGCAATTTCAAACATCAGGGTTCTGTGTGGGCCTCGTGAGTACCAGCTGCCCCTGTGCCTAGGCCTGCCTGGATCTCCCAGAGAGCCTCTCTACATTGCTGCAGCAAAGCCAGTGGCAAATTCAGGCCAAGAAAGCTAGATGGGCAGGAAGGCAGGCCTTCCTGCCTTCCTGAAACCCTTGGGAGGAGGTCAGCTGAGGTCAGAAGACTTTGGAAATGTGACTGGCAATAGCCTCTAGGACAAGGGAGCAGGATCCTGCCTCTCGGTTGGCTGGTCACACACACAGGCAGACCAAGAGAGGTCAAGGGGGAAGGGAGGACAGAAGTTGGCAGGCCTGCAAGCCGTGAGTGACGGCCACTTGTTCAGGTCGGGAAAGGAGAAATAAGTGGGTTAATGGTTTTGGCCCTTGAGGCTGGGAGGCTAGGGCAGGGGGTGTAAATGGATGCTGGGTAAAAAGGCAGGTGGGGGGACTGTTAAGTTGGGGGCTAAGGGCATCTGTTCCAAGTCAATGGGCAGGAACCATGCCCCTGGAACGGCTCAAAGGACCAGCATTGGCCTGGGGGGTGAGGGTGGGGGTACTTCATAAAAGGCCTGTGCATCTTCATTTCAAAGGTGTTCGATCTGTTAGGCTGGGGAGAGGGTCTCTCTTTAGAGTGAATTCCCTGTCTGTTTGGGGGCTGAGGGGAAGCAGGGAATGTAAACCACTGGACAATAGCTGGGAGTACTGACTGATTTTAAAGCTTGGCAGCAAGAAACCCCATGGTGAATGCTCCAATTCTTAGCTGCAAATGTCCTGCCTGAGATCTTTCCAAAGGACAAAGTGAGTAGCATCTTGCTTGGAGATGTTTCCTAAGTCTTTGCTTCTGAGAGTAGTGAGTACTTGCTCTGAAACCATCAATCATCCCAGGCACTGTCACCATATCCACCAGCAGTCCTACACCTCACAGTGTTCATGCTGCAGACCCATGTACACTCTGCTGCCCTGGGGCAGGTCACCCAGGCTGGGGTATGGGCCAGGCCTAAGTTCAAAGCCAATGTGGCTGTGGCTGATAGAAGGTGACAGGATTTCAGGATTACTGGGAAATCCCCCCAACCCAATCATATGACAAGGACTAGAATACAATCAAGGAATGTTAGGCTGTGGAGGCAAGGGCTCTGAGATTGAAAGAACTTTCTCTGAATACTGGATTTTGAAAAAGTAATTAGGTTGCAGAAGACAGGTGGCAGAAATTACAGAGAAGGAAAATCAGTGTATTTTTATAAAAAAAAGGGTATTTTAACCAGTTAAAGAATGAAAACGGACTGGACTCCTGGGGAATAAGTAGAGTTCCCTCAGTTCCTGCCAGGATCCAAGGAAATGCCAGCCTGCCAGCTGTTGGAGGTTCCTGCCAGGAGGAGGGGGAGCAAGCAATCAGGGTGACTCAGGGTGACTGAGGCTCCTTCCGGCTCCGAGGCTCTATGAAGAATGACCACTGACAAGGAGGACCTTGGCATCCAGGCCCAAAAGAGGGTCCCTAAGCCCTCAAGAAGTGGTAGCAAAGGCATGAACAGGCAGTCATGTGACATACTCAGAAGCCTAGGCATGACAACACCTTGGCAAGATGCATTTCTCCCTATCCCAAGGAGAGGTCAGAATGGGATAAAGGCAAATAGGAGGGAAAAGTGACAGCTTAGGAAGTAACTGGCAGGGTGGCAGGTAACTCTATACCAGATAGGATAAGCCCCACCCGAATCTGAGGATGGCACATACTGCCCCTCCACTTAAACCAATACTCTCCAAAAGAAGGGTATTCAATCAGTGAACAAAGATTTATTGAGTGCTTACTGTATGCTACGTACCATACTAGGTGCTTGGAACAAATCAGCCATGGTTCTGGCTTCTAGGGAGTCAGAGCCATGTTAGGGAGAAGGCTAATGAACACATGAAAATAATTCCAGATTGTGACAAGAGTGACGATGGTAAAGAATAGGGTGCTATGATCCAGTGTAATGGAAGGGACCTAATTTAGACTGAGGTGGGGGATGGGATCAAGGAGGATGTCTCTGAGGCCTGCATTTGTAGAGATTTGAAGGGCCTCTCTCCTTGCTCCACTAGCCCTGCTCTGGAGGTCACAGGGGAGAGGAGAGGACACTTTTGGGGAAAGGCACAATCAAGAAAACTCAGAGCAACTCAGGCATGTGTGGATGGGCGGCATGGTGTGGTACATGACCCACACATAGGCAAAGAACACATTCCAGCCACACAAAGGCAAATCATGCACAGAGCCACACATGCACAGAGCCACTCTCATGAGTTGTAGCCACCCTTGGGGCATTTTCCAGCTTTGGGAGAGTAACAGAGCTCTGGGGAAACTCGATGTTCCAGAGTGGAGAGGGTGCCAAGTACTCTTTCCCTGCCAACCCCAAGCCCCATTCACCTAGGCACTCACCTCCATCAAGCAGCTCCTTGACAGTGCGATAGTCATCGGCGAGGACAGCATAGTGCAGGGCTGTGCAGCCCTTGAAGCTGGCACGATTGTTCAGCCGGTTGTTGAAGTCATCCTCTCGGGTGACCAGGACTGTGGGGACAGCAACACAAACCCTTCCATCAGCACCTAATGCCATGAGCCACCAATCTCACCTTTCTCTCGGTGTTTTATTTCCCTCCCTCAGTCATCCACCTGCTTACTAAACATACAATGCACCTACTATGTGCTGGGCCATCTGTGAGGGGCAAGAGGAGGTAAAACAAGACCAGTTAGTTCATGAATGTTTACTGACATCTATTATGTGTTAGGATTCATTTGGGGACTCCAAAATTAATCAGATATGGACCTTGACTCAACTCGATAAAGAAGGTAAACAAAAACAGACGTTTACAGTACTATTTGAGATAAATGCTATGTTAGAGTTATAACAGGATGATACAGAAAGGCAGAGGGGAGCTTAGCTCAATTTGGACATGAGACCGTATCCCAAAAGATGAGAGTCTTGAAGGGTGAAGAGAAGTTACCCAGGTGAAAGAAGAGGCTGGGGGATATGCTAGGGATGGTAGGTAGGTGGGAAAAACAGGCTGTTCCTAGCAGAACAGTAACATACCTCTCTATTTCAATGATGTTTATAATCTAGTGAGTATTTAATAGTATTTTGTAAAGGACTTTTTTTTAATTTTTAAAAGCCATTAGAAATTTGAAACCTAGAAAAGTACAAAGTAGAAAGGATATCAACAGCTCAGCAACTCAAGAAACTACATTTAATATTTTGGTATATGTCTTTCTCCTCTCTCTCTCTCTCTCTATATATATATATATATAAAAATATATAAGTATATATATAGATATATAAGTATATAGATATATAAAATATATATACTTATATATCTATATATATACACATATATGTACGTATGTATCTCCTACATACAAATCCTACAAAGCACATATATCTTTCATGCATATTTGTCCTTCAAAATTAGGGCTTACTATATTGCAATTTTATAATCTTTTTTATCTTTAATAATGTATTGTGAACATTTTTTTTTTTTTTGAAGGTAAGAGAACAAGCATTTCATGTGGTCAAAGAACAAAAGAATCTGGTTCACTCTAGTGCTAATATTCATGACTCTCTTCAATTTGATACAAAAGAACCTAATACCAGTTCCATCATTTTTACAGGACTCTCTTTGTTGGGTGACCATGTATGTTCTGGTTCCTCCTGGATAGGTCTGGTTTATGCCTACCATCCTGGGCAGTCCCCATTTAGCCAATAAATCGGATGGATACCCCACCTCTGGGGCCCTGCCTTGGAGATGAGACCCCAGAGAACAAGATCTATCCTGTGTAAACAACAAAGTTTCTTTCTGCCTCATGTAGAAATTATTGGGAGTTATTGTCTTATGTTCCCTCTTCAGCTGAGTTTCTTGGAGGCAGAATTTGGGTACTACCTACCTATAGCCCCCAGCCCACAGCACAGAGTCTACAATGGTAGACTCTTCTTATCTCCCATTGGATAAAGGGTATAATTCAGTCAAGAGGGAATCTTGCTAAGGTCGTCAAAAGCACCATACCATTTCTTTCTTTCTTTTTTTTTTTTTTTAAGATTTTATTTAACTGTTTGACAGAGAGCACAAGCAGGGGGAGCGGCAGGCAAAAGGAGAGGGAGAAACAGGTTCTTCACTAAGCAGGGAGCTGGCTGCAGGGCTCAATCCCAGTACCCTGGGATTATGACCCAACCTGAAGGCAGACTTAACTGACTGAGCCACCCAGGCGCTCCACACCATATCATTTCTAAATCATTCTTTTCCTAATGGTCATGGGATGGAATCTATGCACTTCTTCTCCTGAGAAACTAGAGTTCCTATTTAAAAGTCCCCCAAACCAGAAGACTGTCACATTTCTTCCTAATATTAGTAAATGTCACTTACTAACCTTCTTCCACTCTATGCCTGGCATGGTCACTCCACAGAATCTATTTAATTATTCTAACCACCTTATATAATAGGTATTATAATTCCCATTGTACAGATGAGGAAACTGAGGTACAGAAGTCACATCATCAGTGAGTGGTAGAGTGAAGATTCGAACCCAGATCTAATCTGAGTGCTCTCTCTCTTTTTTTTTTTTTTTTACATCATATCATGTCCCTCTAATTTTGCAAATGAGGGAGTTGGAGCCCAGATATTCTGATCTCAGCCTTGGTTCCTATTCCTTCTTTCTCTGCTCAAATGAAGGTACAAGCACACTCTTGGTGGGACTTGCCTTAAAAGAGATTGCCCTGAGGTTTGTAGCTAGCCCCTAGATAAGCTAAGGTGGAAGCATTTCAAGTGTTTGGCGGAGTGTATAGCTGAAGAACAGTAGTTTAGACAAATAATGGTAGATCAGCTCTTCTGCCTCACACAGAGGCTCTCCAGACTGAGGACCGCCCTCAACCCCAAGTATTGTCTGACCTTTCCCAGAGCAGGGAGAACAGGAAGAAGGCCTCTGAGTAGCTAACATGCAAGTCCCACGTGCACCTGCATTTTTCCCATACGAGAGCTCTTTAGGAACTAATTCAGAGATTACTAACTCCTAGTCACAAACAGTCTTATCAAATCATGGTAAGTGATCTTGTTTCTAGCCCACTACAGATTAAGAGAAACAAACAAGAAGGCCGGGGAGGAGGCTTCAGAATCCAGCAAATTTATTATAGTCAAGTGCTGGCCAGGCAGGAAGGGAAAAAAATAGCACAAAAAGCTGAAAGAGGAAGTCACAGAATACAGCACCTCAAAAGCCCCTGAGGGCACCACTGAACTACCACATAGGACACTAACTGCTGGATATAATGATGAACCTGAGGAAAAGTGATAGTTGGCTCAAGAAAGCAGGAAGGATAGAATTCGTTTTACAAAGAAAACACATTATTCATTCAACAAACAACATTTACTGAGCATCAGTGCATTGTGATAGCTTCTGAAGACATACTAATGAGTAATGACTTTAAGAAATTAATAGTTTAATGCAAGAATCAGGAATAGACAAATTATAACACTGTTTCATAAACACAATGACAGAGGTTAATGGTGCTTACCATAAAAAGCAGGTGAACTTAAGAAACAAGGCTGGAGTTATTCAGCAGAGTCAGCAGAGTGCCATAGCCCAGCTAATAAAGAAGGTCTATGAGGAGGGCTCCTGCTCACTTCTGAGGTCTCATATATCATCATCCCCTTCCCAATGTACCTTCTTGCCTCTGAGCTTTTGCAAATACTATTCCCCTGCCTAGAACATTTTCCCCTCCCATGCCTTCAGTTGACTAACGCCAATTCATTTTAGGCCTTTGATTAGAAGTCCCCTCCTCCAGTGATTCTTCCTGAGTTTGAGGCAATTATTCCTCCAGAGAGCCCCCCACCTCCCAGCACCTTAAGTATCTCTCATTTATAGTATTTAGTACATTTGGTTGCAATTGTCTGTTTACTTGACTATGTTTTGTACTAGACCAAATGCTCATTGAGGATAGCAAGTGTGACTGTCTTTACAGTTGTATGCCCAGTGTCTAGTATGGTGTCTGGACATAAATATGGGCTATTCAAATACTTGCTGAATTAGCTAATGAATACAGAATACATATATAAGGTCCTCGTATTACCTTGTTTTAGAGGGTGGCCGTTAAATAAGTGAGCTCAGGAGCCAGACCCCAGTGTTTAGATCCCAGCTCTGAATTTACTGTGTAATCTTAGGTAACTTACCTAAACTCTCTGTGCCCAGTTTTTTTATTGGTAAATGGAGATAACAGTAGCCTCTCATGGAATGTTGTAAGAATTAAACAAGACTATGAGTAAAGGGGCTTGGAACAGTGCCTGGCATATAGTACCTCTCAGTAAATGTCAGCTATTATCCTTCCCATCTGGTCTTGTGCTTCCAAAAGTGCATTCTCTCTGTGAAAAGTGGTTCCATTTGGGGAATCCTGCATATACTTTTCCCTTCTGAAAGGCACAGTGCTGAGTAAGAGTCAGCTGTTTAATTTGGTGTCAGCAGTTTTCTGTTTGACAGCCTCTCTCTACCTTCTCCTTGTTAAAATCCTGCAGTACTAGTGTTCCCCAGAACGGTCTATGGGACTGAGTAGGGCATCATTTGTAAAAGAGCATTTTCCTTTCCTTATTTATTTCAGAATAACCCCGGGAGGTGTAAGTTTATTCTCTCATGTTACCGATGAGAAAACTGAGGTTGAGAAGACGGGTGCTACAATCAGTGCCAGAGCTAGGAACTAGTCCAGGTCAGCCAGGCTCATTCTGCACTCTCAGGAGTAAGCTCTTTTCCTCATATCACCCTGTTTGAGAAGCCTATTGCAGAAAATCTTGCTGAAGCCCCAGATCATTTGAGGTCATACTATTCTCTAGCCAAAAACAATTGCTAACAGCAGAAAGGAGGTGTGTGTGTGTGGGAGGTATAGCGTGTGCCCTCACGTATTTGCCCATGCTCACTGAGGAGGAGTAAGTAAATCCATGGAAGCTAAAGTGACTCATCCAAGGCTGGCTCATCAGCTGCCCAGCAAGGTGATCTTTACAGCTGATCCTCAGACAGGGAAACGACCCATTCCCAGCAAAGCCATTTATTTACCAGCCTGTCTCCAGCACATGGAAAGAAGAGCTTGGGCTCCTGTTTCTTCTCTAAGCCAGCCAGTCACGTCTCTTCACCCCTCTGACCGCAGGGAGGACAATACACTGCACTGTCATCCTTCTGCTCCGACTTCTGCCTTCTGATGATGCAAAGTCCATGGTGCTGTAGCAAGTAGGTGCCCAATGTTCACTCAGCAGGATTCCCTGGACTCAGCAATGCCAAGGAATAAGCAGAGGTGGAAGAGTCCCTAAAGCCCTTCACGCAGCCCTGGCCACTTGCCAGCATTGCTGAAATTGCAAAAAACCACTACTGCTTCCTACAATAAGGAACAGGGATTTAAGATAAAGGAGTCTTACAGGGGGAGCCCGGGTGGCTCAGCGGTTTAGTGCTGCCTTCAGTCCAGGGCCTGATTCTGGAGTCCCGGGATCAAGTCTCACACTGGGCTTCCTGCAGGGAAGGAAGCCTCTCTGCCTCTCTCTCTCTCTGTGTCTCATGAGTAAATAAATAAAATCTTAAAAAAAAAAAAAAGAGTCTTACAGTCCCGAATCCAAGCTCTACCACTTACTAATAAGTTCTTCTATCTGTAAAATGGGTATGATAAGAAATAATCTGAGAAATACTGAATAAATATTTAAATGTTATGAGAACCAAATCTGATAATAGGGTTGGGTTTTTTGATAATAGGGTTTTTTTAAACATCACTACAAATATATACTAATGCTGTTCTCTCCCTTGGGTTAAGCACTGGGGACACACACGTGAATCAGACATGGCACTTGTCCTCATTTGCAAAGTCTACTGGGGAAGACTTTGAAAAAAGGTATATGCAGCAAGATGGGTGGTCTCTGGATAATAAAAGTTTTATTACCGC
The DNA here is from genome assembly GCF_048164855.1 of Canis lupus baileyi. NCBI lineage: Eukaryota > Metazoa > Chordata > Mammalia > Carnivora > Canidae > Canis > Canis lupus. The sequence goes on from NC_132860.1 coordinate 25,945,379, forward strand.
TGCCTTGTGCAGAGGAAAGGCAACTCTAGTTACCAGTGCCCTCCCTCAGATTCAGCCAGCCTCTACCTGCCACTCCCAGGAACTTGTGCCACCTAATGGCACAGAGTGTCTAGCAGTGCCTTTGCATGTCTAGATGTGAGCATGTCTCAGTGAGAGAGAACCTCTATGACTAATCTGACAAGTGCAAGAATAACCCCTTACATTTGTGCAGCATTTTATGGTTTAGAAAGCACTTTAATGCGATTGTTTCCTCACCCTAAGACAACTTAGGATAGATACCATTTACTCTATCAAAAGATTAAAAGACAGAGGTAAATAGGTTGGGTGGTCTGCCCAACCTGCACTGGTGGTGGACCAGAACCAGATCCGGAGCCTTTCCACCTCTATCCTCTATATTTCTCCATGCCCAGCTTCTGTCAATGCCTGCAGGATCAAGCCTCACATAAACCGGGGTTGGCTGACCTGGCTTGAAGCTCAGGATCTGGGTTAAATTTTTATCAAGAGTCTTGGGGAAGAAGTTTCTGGGCTCTTAACTTCCTCATGTTCAAGATATTCTGCATCTACCACCTCCTTAAATCCTCACCACAACCTGAGACAGCCCCCCTAGGGCCAGCATGGGCAGACCACATCCTCTGCAGACGCAGTCAGGTTTACTTCTTGTATTTGTTTTTAGGCAGAGGATTGGGGCAAAAGGGAGACTCCCTGTGAGGGGTCACCATGAGACCATCCCCAGGGAGGGCAAGGCCCTTAATCTCCTTTCTCTCCAAATCCTGGAGAGAAACCCTTGAAACCCTGTCCAAGCCTCCTCTTCCAAGAAGTCCTTTCCTCCCAGCTCTGCCCTGGAACCTGTCATGCTGATTATGTGTACCCATTTACCAGTTACTTATTTATTGTTCAACAACACCTCTTTTTTTTTTAATTTATTTTTTATTGGTGTTCAATTTACTAACATACAGAATAACCCCCAGTGCCCGTCACCCATTCCCTCCCACCCCCCGCCCTCCTCCCCTTCTACCACCCCTAGTTCGTTTCCCAGAGTTAGCAGTCTTTACGTTCTGTCTCCCTTTCTGATATTTCCCACACATTTCTTCTCCCTTCCCTTATATTCCCTTTCACTATTATTTATATTCCCCAAATGAATGAGAACATATAATGTTTGTCCTTCTCCGACTGACTTACTTCACTCAGCAACAACACCTCTTATAATACTTTCTTGCATTAAAATTTCCCTCTGACCCCGCATCTAGATCCTAGGCTCCTCATGGATGATAGTTAACTAGTTTATAACATTTTCTGTATGTATTTCATACAGCATCACTTCACTATTTTTTTAAAGACTTTATTTACTCATTCATGAGAGAGAGAGAGAGAGAGAGAGAGAAGAGAGGCAGAGACACAGGCAGAGGGAGAAGCAGGCTCCATGTAGGGAGCCTGATGTGGGACTCGATCCCAGGACTCCAGGATCACGCCCTGGGCCGAAGGCAGACACTAAACCACTGAGCCACCCAGGGATCCCACACTTCATTCGGTATTTTATGTAGCTTCAGCAATGAACACACAAGAGCTTTCAACCACACACCTGTCCATGAGCACACAACCACTGAGTACCTTGGAACAGTAAGTGCTATGAGAGTCACACATGTACAGGGTCTGATGGCAGCAAACATGGGACACATCTGTGGCTTTGAGAGGAAATCACCCAGAAGAACTGTCTTGAGGATGGAGGGATCTTGCCCAGTGGAAAGGGGAAGAAGGGCTTTCTAAGAAAGAAAGTGGTACAAAGACCAGAGGGTGAGGACTGCACTACCTGTCCATATTCAAGAAACTGAGTCTCTCAGTGAGCCTAGGAAGCTGTGGGCAGAGGTGAGGTCATCCAGGGAGGCAGAAGCCTAAGTCTGAGAGAGGTTTGGATTCTATCCTGAAAGCTATGGGCACACAACGGTTTGTTAAGGAATTAAGCAACATAGTGAACAAGAACAACAGATCAGGAGATGAGAGAGCTGGATTTAAAAATGACTCATTCACTAACTTGGAATACATTTCAATCTCTCTGTGCCACAGACTCCCTATTTTTCAAGTTGAAGAGTTTTTCTATACCAATGGTTCTTAAACTTTAGTGGGAACAAAATCACCTGTTTACTTATAAAAAGTGTTGATTCTTGGTCCCCCATCTCAACAATGTTCAGTAGGCAGGGCCTGGGAATGTACCAAACCAGCACCAAACTAGGTGGTCTCTGAGGGTCCCTCCTACTCTAATGTTCTTATGATGAACACAAGAAAGATGCATGGCTAGTCAAATCCATCCCACCTCTACCTGCCTTGTCCTGCTCCTGAGCAGCCAGGAATGTCTAGGCATCAGAACAGGCAGGAAAAAAAGACCAGGGATCTGAGTGGATAGATATACAAATGGCCAAAAGGCACATGAAAATATGGGGAATGTCATTAGCCATCAGGGAAATGCAAGTCAAAACCACAACAAGAAACAACTTCATATCCACCAGGATGGCCAAAGATGGCAATAAAAAGAGCTGCTGAGGATGCAGAAAAAGTGGACCCCTCATACACAGCTGGTAGGAATATGCAAATCTATAGAAACAAAGATCAGTGGCTGTTGAAAGTTAGGGGGAGTTGAGAGCAAATGGGGAATGGAGTTTTGAAAATACTCTAAAACTGACTGTGGTGATGGATGCGCAACTCTTGTGAATATATTATAAATCACTAACTTACACACTTTAAAAAATATATATTTATTTATTTGAGAGAGAGAGCATGTACACACATACATGAGTATGAGTGGGGGGAGGAGCAGAGGAAGAGAGAGAATCTTAAGCAAACTCCTCACTGAGTGCAGAGCCTGACACAGGGCAGGATCCCAGGATCTGGAGATCATGACCTGAGCCAAAATCCCAAAATCAAGAGTCGGACACTTAACCACCAACGTGCCTGACTTACACACTTTAAGTGACTGAACTATGCACTATGAATTAAATCTCAACAAAGTTACTGTATTTAAAAAAATTATAGATCCCTGGGTGGCTCAGCAGATTAGTGCCTGCCTTCAGCTCAGAGCGTGATCCTGGAGTCCCGGGATTGAGTCCCACATTGGGCTCCTTGCATGGAGCCTGCTTCTCCCTCTGCCTGTGTCTCTGCCTCTGTGTGTGTGTGTGTGTGTGTGTGTGTGTGTGTCTCATGAATGAGTAAATAAAATCTTTAAAAATAAATGTATATAAGGAGGTGAGCACACTGCCTGGCATGCAGCAGGCACTCAATAATGGTAATATATTTATTGTTGTGCCCTTTCCTCTTCCTGATGTACCACTCTCATTCTGGCCAGAATCACCTCTCACATTAGCACTGTAGAGTATGCTAGACTCATTGCAGGGAGCCCATTTCATACTCAGTAGGGGGCCATAGGTTGAGTCTTGATGCCTATTACCCCAGGACTAAAATTCTTTCTTCAATACTCAGATAAATAAATATGTAACTCTTGGGGAAGAAAATAACAGCTTCCATTTATTGAGCACTTACTTATTATGTGCCAGGTTCTGTGCAAGGAACTTTACAACTGTTTTCCTCCCAAGAACCAGACACACTAGGTTGTTATAATTTCTATTTAATTTATAAGGAAATTACATAGACTTACATGACTTACAGAGTTATGTAGCTTGTTTCAGATCACTAATACTCAATAACTGAGCTGCTCTGTTTAACTCCAAGGCTTGTACTCTTTTCTCTATGTGATTACATGACTTCATTATGCCTTTTCTTTACGTGTTATCCATCCTTTATAACTACTGTAAGTAGTTTGATTTTCACTGATCTCCCTTTCCTCTATGCATTCCAGTAATACCTAGTCTACATCATGTTAGTTAACATTCTCTTTTACATAGTCTTATATGTTCGCAGATTGCCTCGTGTATATTCTTGAACATGGCAGGTGCTCGATAAATACTTCCTTAGGGAGTGGATGGTAAGCTTGTCTCCCCAAGCAGAGAATGAGTTCTTGAAGGATAGACACTGTGTCTTATAGATCTTTTTATCCTACATAGAGAGAATGCACTCATGGCCATCTAGGCTGGCCTATGGATGGAAGATAAGACCCCACTTGAAAATGGTCCTGACAGACACTATGTTCTCTGCCCATGGACTAGAAAATTTTTTATCTTAAGAACAGGACTCTGCTAGGGCACCGGGGTGGCTCAGTGGTTGAGCATCTGCCTTTGGCTCAGGTCGTGATCCCAGGGTCCTGGGAATGAATCTTGCATCAGGCTCCCTGCAGGGAGCCTGCTTCTCCCTCTGCCTATGTCTCTGCCTTTCTCTCTGGTCTCTCATGAATAAATAAATAAAATCTTAAAAACAAAAAACAGGTCTCTGCTATCTCTTTATTGCCTTCTAGGAGGAGCTCAGAAAAGGTATGAAGAATTAAAGGGAAGACTGGGTCAGCACTTACTCTGCTGAAGGCACACATCAAGGGCAGCCTTCTCCTAAAAACCTCAAGCTCATCTTTTCTCATCCCCATGAAAGGGAAGTGGGGAGAGTAGGAAGGTTGGCCTGAAACTTTAAGAAGACGGGCTATGGGGGATCCCTGGGTGGCGCAGCGGTTTGGCGCCTGCCTTTGGCCCAGGGCGCGATCCTGGAGACCCGGGATCGAATCCCACGTCGGGCTCCCGGTGCATGGAGCCTGCTTCTCCCTCTGCCTGTGTCTCTGCCTCTCTCTCTCTCTCTCTCTCTGTGACTATCATAAATAAATAAATAAAATTAAAAAAAAAAAAAAAAAAAGAAGACGGGCTATGGACCCTGCCTGTGGTACTAGACAGTGTAGCATCCTCTCTGGTCCAGGACCCCCCCCCTCCGCCTGGCTCCCCACCTTTTTAAAAAAGATTTTATTTTTTAGGTAATCTCTATGCCCAAAGTAGGGCTTGAACTTACAACCCTGAGATCAAGAGTTACACATTCCACCAACTGAGCCAGCCAGGTGCCCCCCAGGACTCCTTCTTCATTAACCACAGACCCAGGTAGAGCTTTCCCATAGCCCACGTGTCATCTTCATATCATCAAACTCAAAGTGTGGCACAAACTCTTAAGAATGTGTTACTCTTCTGTCTGTAGACCCATCAACACTGTTTGATCCTCCCCTTCTTCCCATCTAACTCTCACAACAGTAACATGTCACAGCAATTTAGAATCCTTCTGAGGTGACCTATCGTACTTTGAGCTTAACTTCTCCCCATGGCCCCCTCTTTGCCCCCATCCCAACCAAAGCATCCCATCTTTCAGCTCCAGGGATCCTTCAGGTAGGGTTGGCAACAAGAGGAAGAGTCTGCCCTCTGCCTTTCAGCCAGTTATGCTACTTGGTTGGCCAAACTCAGTCCCTCTGTGCTCCCCATCTCTACACCTGCTTGCCTCTTCTCTGCCTTTTCTTCAAAATGTTAAAAACTCGCAATAAAAAACAAATACAAAATGCTGTAATTAATAGCCAATTCCAAGCCAACCCAGCATCTCTACTAATAAACCTCAACACTTGCAAAAAGAACAATAAATTCTGCCTCTCTCTGGTTCTGAGGTGGTCTCTTTTATATCCAGTCCGTGTGTGTGTATGTATGTGGGTAAGTGTGTCTACATATATATTTATTTTCCTTTATTTCCCATCCAGGGAGGGGCAGAATAATGAACTGCGTGCGTCAGGGAAGATGAATCTGAGATACTAGGGAGCAGTGCAGTAAAAAGATTAAAGTGTTATTATTGTTGTTTTTTTTTCCCCCATGGTCCATTGTGACAGCTCGACCGTCATCTGTAAAAAATGTCTCAGCGAGAGATAATCATCGGAAACTCAATAAAGCGTCAGGGGGAGCCTCAGCCCCCATCAATCACTGGGTGCCTGGAAAATTTCAGCCCTCTGTCTCCCTTCCTGCTATCCATATAAATGTCTCTAATATATTTTGTGTGGTGTGTGGGACCCATCCCTGATTTGGAACTTTTGATGAAAAAATATTTATACACAAAATATGTAAATCAGTTGAAAATCACAGGACTAGTTCTTTGCCACCCCATCCCACTTTTCCTTGTTTTTCTAAATGTATCAAATTTATTCTTTTTAATAAAACATGTCAACTAGTCTATTTCCCTCTCCTAGTCAAACACATATAAATGTGCTTGCTTGCTTGCTTATTTTATTTATTTATTTATTTATTTGGCTAAAAGGAGGGAAACAATTAACCTAACTGGCTGATACACTTCATCTTGAAGTTGGCTAACAGGCGTGATGGATTGACAGTGCACTGTCCATCCTGGTGACTTTACAGTGGCTGGCATTGCCAAGAAATGAGACGTAGAACCACTGGCCTTAGAGGGGCGACAAGGCTATGACAATGATGAGGAAGAGGCATGGACATTATTAAAAATAATAACTTGCCCCAACAGCTCTGAGCTGGCAGATTCCCAAGGCTTCCAAGATTCTGGACAAGCAGAGGCTCTGGGCTAGGTGTGGAGCACATACAGGCTGCTATGGTTGCTGGGTTCTGTGTAAGAGCAGGAGACAATTCTGCTGGCATTAGGCTATATGCCCCTGCCTCAGTTTCCTCTAGTGCCTGCATCACAGAGCTGCTGTGGGCACACAGTATCAGTCAGTGTTACCCTGCTGCTGGAGTGGTCTTATCATCACCATTTTATTACCACTTCCTCTGCCTCCCTACCCTGGAAGGGATCTGTACCTGTGGTACCCTCTCCTCACCTTCAGAGCTCCTCCTGTCTAAAGGACAAAGTCCAAGCATCTTGTTCTGGCCCCAGTGTACTAAAACTGCATCTTTACTGTTCATTACTCTTCAAAATAAATCTGCTATGCGGATGCTTCACCTGAACACATTCACTTAACAGCCTGAAACACATTTTTCTGTTTCCTGGTGTTTTGGGATATAACACACCCCTTCACAAGTAACTGTACCCACCTACAGGCCTTCCATAAAAATTTCTTATACTCTGGGGCTCAGATACCATTTTAATTCCTTTTATTTTTTTATTTTTTTTTTTATTTATGATAGTCACACAGAGAGAGAGAGAGGCAGAGACATAGGCAGAGGGAGAAGAAGGCTCCATGCACCGGGAGCCCAACGTGGGATTCGATCCCGGGTCTCCAGGATCGCGCCCTGGGCCAAAGGCAGGCGCCAAACCGCTGCGCCACCCAGGGATCCCCCATTTTAATTCCTTGATTGCTTCAAACAAAGATTCTCTTTTCTGAGCTCTGATAATCCTTGTTATCTGTATCTCTGACTGAATACCTGTCAAAGTCTTCAATCTTTATTATTAATTACTTTTCTTGCTAGTACCCCCAAACATTTGCATGATGCCTTGTATTTTCAAGTGCTTTCATAAGTACTTCAGTGTGATCTTTATAATAAGCCAATGGTGTAGGAAATAATTTTCCCTACAAATGAAAAAATCAAGTCTCAGGGAAATAAAGAGAAATGCCCAAAGTCATTTGGCTCTCTATAGACAACAGTTTGCTATTACTGAAAAGCATGTAGAAGGCCATGTCAAAGAGTCTGAATAAAATTTCACAGGAGTATGATGATAAGGATAAAGAGGATGATATAAAAACAGAAATTTACATTAGTGGAATTCCTTCTATTCTGGGTTTTAGGCTAGGGACAATATATTATCTGACTCTTCTGATAACCTTTATCCTATAGATAAGAAGACAGAGCATCTGTGAGATGCAGAAAATTGCTGCAGGTATCATAGCTATTATGTGTTCTATACTACCCATAATACCATGGCATAAGTACACAGCCTAACTAGGGGTGAAGCTTAAAGTGGCAAAATAAGGTATCTTCCAAGGAGAAGGCCCAGATGAGTTTTAAAAGCAGTTCAAGGGGATCCCTGGGTGGCTCGGTGGTTTGGCGGTTTGCCTTCGGCCTGGAGCATGGTCCTGGAGTCTAGGGATCGGGTCCCGCATCGGGCTCCTGGCATGGAGCCTGCTTCGCCCTGCCTGTGTCTCTGCCTCTCTCTCTGTGTCTCTCGTGAATGGATAAATAAAATCTTTGGAAAAGGAAAAAAAATAAATAAATAAAAGCAGTTCAAGCCCAAGGCCTGAACTAAAATTTGTAGTCTAGATCACACTACTCAAAGACTGGAGAGCTGTGAAAAATGCAAAATCTCAGTTCCCGCTCCAGGGCCACTGAATCATAATCTCTGGGAGTGTGGCCCAGGAATCCATGTTTTAACAAGCCCTCTAGGTGACTCTTAGGTCCTTGGGAGCATAATTATTTCCATTGCTATGCTCTCCAAGGGCATATATTCTCTCTGCTGTCCCTAGGTAGGGCTGGGCACATGGTGGGTGTTGGGTGGTTAACTTATACTGAATAGATGAGCCAGGATGAGACCATTCCCTGGCACGTCCTGGGGAAGGGGGGAAATATTATAGAGAGCCATTCCATTACCGCCAGTGGGAACTCCTAGCCATCTCCTGAAATCCAGGGCACTTGTCCACTGGTTTGTGATGCGCCAGCTTGCACCGTCCTGTCCCCCATCTGAAGACACAGAGATGGGGAGGTCAGCTGGAGCAGGCCAGGACCTGCAGCCTCTGGAGCTGTGGGAGGGGGACCGCCCAGGCTGTTGGGGTTGGCCTTGGAAGGTACAGCCTGTCAAATCAGGCCCTCTACCCCCGGAAGGGTCCTATGCCAACACAGCTTCTATAGGACTCATCTTTATTCAGCCACCACTTGGAGCTGAGAAGAGAAGCTGATTTATATCCTGTTCCGGCCATGTTTCTGCCGTGTTTTATTGTTTTAATTGTACATACGAGAGGCGCTTAGAGTGCTCGCTTGCATTTCTGACAGCCCCAGACACCCAATGTTTATAACAGTTACTTACAAGCAGCCTGCAGCATCCCTGGCTGGATGACTTGTTTACTGTTACCATTAATTTACTGCCTCCTCCACCTGAGGATTGGGACCCACCACCCATCAGCCAGCCACAAGTGGAACTCTCTGGGAGTGGGCATGGATGGCGATCAAGGTACTGAATGGAATGTGGTCAAGATCAGGGAATGAATTAGTAGAGAAACAGCAGTAATCTCCATGCTCCCCTCCACATGTCTCCCCTCTATGTGCCTTTGCTCAAGCTGTGGTTCCCCTGATTAGAATATATTTTTTCACTTTCTTTCCGTCCTCCAGAGCCCAGCTCAAATCCCACTTGTAAATACATTACTTGTTCTGATGGTGAGCCTAAAGCTTCTACAACCTTAAAAATCACATGGCTGACATGGGCCTTGGAGGCCACATTATTCAATGACCCAGGGCAAGAATTCCCTGTTCAGAATCCCTGATGGGCAAACATCCAGTCTCTGTCAATGCCCCTTGAGTGATGAATTGCTCAGTATCTCCAAGGCAGCTTTACAGGGAGTCAAAACCCACCTCAGTAGAGAAATTCTTCATCAGGTATCGCTATCCTTCACACTCTGCTTTACTTATCTCCAGTCATTCTAACAACCCTGTAAGATGGCTGTTGTTATTCCTATGTTGCAGAAGAGAAAACGGAAATTCTAGAACCTTAAGCGTCTTGCTCAAGATCACACAGCTAGTAAGTTACAGAACTTTGACGAATAGAGCTTAGATAGCTGCCTGGCACTAAAGTCTCTTCTTTCTCCACAACACCATTATGCTTTTGAAGATGCCACTTTTGAGGGCTGAAGAGAATGGACAGAACAGTCAGGCCAACATGGTTTCTATGCCAAACACTCCTGCATCACTTGCACCAGCAGACCTGCTCTCTGCCTAAAAACACCAACCCTGACAAGGATGGGAAATATTGTAATGTGCCCGACTAACCAGGCTTCTTGCTAAGGAGCAATGGCCATATGTAAAACAGAAGGGTTTCAATAGAAATGGGGCAGCTGATGACAAAATCTCAGAAAGGAGGTCACAGTAGTTTCCTTCCTTCCTAGACCATGCCTGTTCTGAGCAGAACAGATAAAGAGCCTCTCTCAGAGAAAACAAAGCAACTTCTCTGATACCTTTGGTAACCTTGTTTGGATCCTCTTTTCCTTTTTACACCTTAGATGCTATACCCTGAGTAAGGAGCTTTTCCCCTCACCTCTTACCTTCACTTTTTTCCCTGACAACTTTAGTCACATGCACTGCAGTCACTACCAAGCAAATGCTGGTGACTCCTAAATCCCTATCTCCTGCCAGACTTCTCCTTTGAACTTCAGACCCACACATCCACTGTTCACCCAAATCAGAAATCTGGATGTCACCATGGATGCCTCCTTTTCCATCAACTTCCACATTCTGCTAAGAACTCAACCTCTTAGTAATTTTTTTTAATGTCTACTTTCTTCATTCCCAAAGATCACTTTTACAAATCTGCAGAAATTATAAGTGCACTTTAGGGGAGAGGAGCATAGCTTCCTAGCCAATTCTCAAAGAGGTCCATCATCCCCTAAAGGTCAAGAGCCATTGCTAATTTCTCCCCTCCAATTCATCCCGACTCTGTCAGAATGATCCATATAAAATGCAAATGTAAACCAAGCATCCCCTTGCTTAAAATCCTTTAATGACCTTCAGAAAACAGTGTGAGCACCCTAGAACTGTCCTACAATGTTCTTCTCCTGTGGAACCCTGCCTCCCTTTCTAGTCTCATTTTTTGCTATTCTCCTCAGCACTATGGCAGATGAGTCCACTGGCTGTCATCCACCCACTTCATGTCTCTGCATGTGATGCTCCTTTTACCTAGAAGATCCACCCCTCTTAGTCTGCCTGGCACACTCTCACTCATCCTTAAGACCCAATTCAAAGTCACTTATGCTATGACACTTCCTAGACAGCAGCCTGCCCTTAGGTAGAGCTCATCACTGCCTATGTCAGTGCTATCTACATTTTTTGTACATCTACCTTTGAATTCATCACTCTGTACTGTGGTGCCTGTGCATAGGTCTGTCTTCTCACTTGGAACACTGTTAGGGGGCTAGACCATGTATATTCATTTCTACATTCCCAGCATCTGGCAAAGTGCCGGACACTCAGTAAATGCATGCTGCATTATAAAGAAATAAAACTAATAAGCAATTACAACTATAGATCACTTTACGATTCACACATCATATATTTTATCTCTTGATGTTCACAATACTGATAAGGTAGAAAAGGGAAAAATTACTGGGGTTTAGGGAGGTCCTGCCAAGGTCACGAACTACAACTCAACACCCTCCTTTCAGTACTGAGCACAGTACAAGGCCCACAGAAATATTTTAAATTTAGTATATTTGATGGACCTAGCACAGATTCTGTTCCAGTAGTGAAGGACTGTCTAATGGAGCCTGTGACTTTCCTCTGAATTTGCCTAAACACACTCTTGTTTTTTCTATCTTCCTCACACATCCTGTAAATCAGGTAGCCTCCTGTGAAAAAGTCCATCCAATCCAAAGGAAAGAGAACCACAAGATTCTTTTTTCTGTATACTTCACCAATGAGAATGACCCAGAGTGAGATATAGTAGGCAATAAATAGTGGTTGAATGGATGAAAGAATGAGGCATCTTTACATTAAAAAAAGAAAAATCTGGTTAAGAAGGAGTAAAGGCTTGGTAAGGAGAGAGGAGAGCCCTGGGATGATCCTAAAGGACTGTCACTTTTCTGGGCCTTGAGCACATGAACTTGGGAGGGTAGAGCACATTCAAACTGATATGCCAGGGAAAACTGGATAAGCTGCTGGAGACTGTGGCAGGCAATGTAGTCTGGAATTTAACAAACAGCAACAACAAAAAGATGCAGAGAAAGGTACATCCTGCAAGCTGCAGAAGAGTGAGTTCATCAGTGATTCTGAAGAGAATCTAGAATGTATTTTTTTTTAATGGTTCTTAAGCACTTCAATAATTATTAAGTATCAGTATGGGCTCCCTAAGGACAAGACCAAACCATGCCAGAATAACTTAGTATCTTTTGGGGAAACAGTTATTGGGCAAAAAAACTATGACAAATGCTAAACACATTATTATTTTATCAAGAAACCTAAGAAAATCTCTTAAAAGTCTGTGGACAACATGAGAAATGGAAGCTAGAAAAAAATGAGGTTTGGTGGATACAGTTGTGTACGTTGAGTAACGCTTCAAAACTGTCATGAGGATCCCTGGGTGGTGCAGCGGTTTAGCGCCTGCCTTTGGCCCAGGGCGCGATCCTGGAGACCCGGGATCGAATCCCACATCGGGCTCCCGGTGCATGGAGCCTGCTTCTCCCTCTCCCTTTGTCTCTGCCTCTCTCTCTGTCTGTCTCTCTCTCTCTCTGTGACTATCATAAATAAATAAAAAAAAAATTAAAAAAAAAAAAAAAAAAGCTGTCATGATTACGTGCTCCAAGGCTCTGTAAGAAATTCAGTCCTTATAAACATTTAAACGAAAGACTAGCACTGATGGCAGGGATCTTGCCTAACTCACCAATCCCTGCTAGATAGGAATGTTATCAGTAAATAAAAGAGTTCAAAGAAAGCCTACTCACTAAATCTATGGATCATACAAAATAAGAAGAGACATTTAATATTTTTATCTTTATGTCATAAGGAATAGAATAGCCTTTTTCAATATTTTTGTTGTCTATCTACCTACCTATCCATCTAGAATGTAGGCTGGCTAGTGTTAGATTTTTAAAAAAGTTCCGAGGAAGCTGACAAAAAAGAGGAAAGGAGAGGAGAGGAGAGGAGAGGAGGAAAGAAAAGAAAGAAGAAAGAAAAAAGAAAATATCAATAATAGGATTTGCATTGGGGATTTACCCCAAAGATACAGATGCAATGAAACTCCGGGACACCTGCACCCCGATGTTTATAGAAGCAATGGCCACAATAGCCAAACTGTGGAAGGAGCCTCGGTGTCCATCGAAAGATGAATGGATAAAGAAGATGTGGTTTATGTATACAATGGAATTTTACTCAGCCATTAGAAACGACAAATACCCACCATTTGCTTCAACGTGGATGGAACTGGAGGGTATTATGCTGAGTGAAGTAAGTCAATCGGAGAAGGTCAAACATTATATGGTCTCATTCATTTGGGGAATATAAATAATAGTGAAAGGGAATATAAGGGAAGGGAGAAGAAATGTGTGGGAAATATCAGAAAGGGAGACAGAACGTAAAGACTGCTAACTCTGGGAAACGAACTAGGGGTGGTAGAAGGGGAGGAGGGCGGGGGGTGGGAGTGAATGGGTGACGGGCACTGGGGGTTATTCTGTATGTTAGTAAATTGAACACCAATAAAAAATAAATTAAAAAAAATAAAATAAAATAAAAAATAAAAAATAAAAAAACAAAAAACAACTACAACAAAAAATAGGATTTGCAAATATAGCCTGTGGGCCAAATCCAGCCTGCTGCCTATTTTTGTAAATAAAGTTTTATTGGTTCATGCATATTTGTTTGTATGTTGTCTATAGCTGCATCTGCACTATAATGATCAAGCTGAGTAGTCACAACTCAGACCAACTGGCCCACAAAGCTTAAAAGTCACTCTACAGCTTTTTCCAGAAAAAGTTTGCTGACTACTGATCCAGAATGTTAAATATGAGCATCAATCTGGAGAGAACAAAGATATAAAACTTGAATGCAGGGGGTTGGGACTGGTACAACAGCAAAGATTGGCCTACAAAACTACACAGCAGAGATTCTGTGAAATCAAAAATAATGACTAAGCCCTACTGGGGGATCCTGAGAGCAAGTGACAAGGCACTCAAATAATCCCCTCCCTTCCACCTGACTCTGCCCCCTCAGCAAACACTCCTCTTTGCTTTTTGGTGAGAGCACCTGGACAGAAGACAGAGGCAGTAATGCTGTGTTTGAGTGGCAAGGACAGCCCACAAGATGAGTTTCCACATAACAGGCAGCAAATATAGAGCAAATTTGGTACTGTTGAAATTCTCCTCTGAAACATAAAGTGAACATAATTTCTCCAGCTCAGTGGGGAATCCAAGGAGGTGTAGGTCATGGCCTGCACATGGAACTGTCAGCTGAGGAGGAGAGGAAAGACATATGGGCAGACGAGAGTTCAAATAACCATATAAAAGGCCAAGATTTAGAGAACATTCAAAAGAGCAGCTGAGGGCAAGTTGCAATTATTGCCAAGGACAGGAAAGGCTGTGTGGAGGATCTAGCCACAGCAGTGGAGCATGACAGAAGGAGCAGGTGTAGAGAGGTAGAGAGGCAGGGGGAGGGCAACACCACACTTCACCTGGGCAGCAATGTTCTGATGCTCTTGACATTGCTCTCATGCTGCTGATCTGAGAAACCTCAATGGGATAGCAGTGACACCTCTGCTCTGGGCTACCACAGCTATGTTAGTCTGGTAGCCTAACTGACAGCTCTAAGGACTGAGCACACTGCTCACCTCATTGGACCTCCCTCCAGTCAATGTTCTGACCCTCAGGCAGTCTGCATGGTGGTCTGTCCTCCTGGCATCATTGCCAACCCTAAAGCAGTACTTCTCAGCTGCCTTGTGGGTGGAAACAGGGGTAACTCAGCCTCTCTGAGTGACACAGGATAATGGACAGGTGGGGGGGGGGAGCACTGTGAACAAGCAAAAGCTCAAAAGTGAAATAAATATTCATTGCTGTTTGTAGCCAAAGCAACCTATCCTCTTCTAGACCTTACTTCTGAAGAACCACTCACCAGAAATAACAAAGACTGACTTGCCTAACTACCCTCCAACAGACATGTGACCAAACCCTGATATAGGTGCACACACCTCTTTTTATGAAGTCCAAACAACCCACATAAACACCCTCGGGAAGCACTGATGACCACACCATTTTATCAGCACAGACATAAAGGCACAGAGAAGTCCATTATCCATCCTGGGTCATAATGGTAAATTGAGGGGCCAGTTCCAGAGACAGGATTACATTTTGCATATAGAAGGGGTTGGGGGAACAGTATTCAGAGTAGTAGTGAGGGACTTCGGAGGCAGAGGAAACCAACCAGTGAGGCTGCTTTCTAGTTCTGGGAGAGGGATGGGACAGGGTAAGTCTGCAGGAAGTAGAAGAGGAACAAAGCCACATTCCATGCAGTTGCCTTAATTATTTTATGGAAACCTGCTCCATGATCCACTCAGCTGAGGCTCTATGGCCTGAGGCAATTTCAGGGGAACACCAAGTGATAGGTATCCCCCACTCTCTACTCTGGTCATGAAGTCAGGCCTCGATCTTATTCTCTAAGACTTTTGGAGGGACATAAATTACAGAGCCAAAGGGACTGTGAAGGGCATCTATTACAAGCCTTCTGGGTTATCCATGAGTTCCCAGAGGATAAGGAACTTGCAGGCTCTCTGAGTTACTGGTAGAGCTGGCACAGAGCAAGGCTGCCTGGAAACCGAAGGGAGGAGAGTGCTCAGAACAGCAGGGGAGTCGATGCTTACCTTCCAAAGAATGGATTCCCTGCTCCTTCGCAGTCTTATAAACACTGCTGAAATCATCCCCAAGGTTTGGGTCAGCACCAGCAGCAAGCAGGATCCGTACTACGCTAGAAGAAATCAGAAAGACAAAAGTGTCAAAAGTTGGGAGGGCCTAGGAAGTAGAAACTCAGATTCTGGAGCATGTTTGGGGATTGGAAATGCTTCTGCTCATGTGAGTTGTATAGGGGAAAGAACATAAGCTCTGTCAGTGTAGAAGACAAGGAAAGCTCTGAAACTCACTAGTTGAGAGGCTCTGGTCAAGTTATTTAACACCTCTCTAAGGCTAAGTTTCCACATACAAAATACAAAGTATTTATTCAACAATTATTTATCAAATGCTTACTGTGTTGTAGTCACTGTTCTAGGTGCTAGGATCTGCGTCCTCATGGAGCTTACAGTCTTCTGGCAAGGACAGCAATTCAGCATAAATTATAGCAAATTATAGTGGTAAAGGTCATGATGAAATAAGTACCATATACAGTGAGAAACCAAGGGAGGGGTTCAAGAAAGGCCTCCCACATGACGTGGTATTTAAGGAATTTAAGACTTGAAGGCTACATTGCCAGACCTGGAATGGTGAGGTGGGAGGACTCAATGAGTTCACAAATCCTAGAGGCTTTACCTGAAGAAAGCAGAGTTGGAACAGAGACTGTAAGGGGAAAAACTGTGGGAGAGGAGCTAGGCCACTGAAAGGCTTAAAGAGGAAGTGACTTGACAACATATGCTTTTCCTCCCCACTTCAAAATATACAGACCTAGAGAAATGTGTATCATATTGAAATATTAAATTAAACAATGAAAATCTTCCTTTACATCTCTCTCCTTAATCTAAATTCCAAGAGTACTATGTGAAAATGGATCAGAGGGCGTAGGACTAGAGGCAGGAGCCACTACAGATTTGTTGTGAGGTTAAATTAGGTAAATTTGTAAAGCACCGAACATAGTGTGCTTGACCCAGGAAGTGCTCCATATATACGTTCACTTCTCTTTTATTATGGCATGCTTTCCCTTTTTCCTTAAAAAAAAAAAAAAAAAAAAGCTCTGTTCACTATTAACAAATTCAGAAACTATAAATAATTAAAAAGAAGAAAATATTTTTAGGATATATGTCATCCTTCCAGTTTTTTCAATGTATGTATATTTTTATTTACCAAAATAAGATCATACATAAATTCTCTCTAAACACACACACACACACACACATTTCCACTTTTTTTTTTTTAAAGCTTTTATTTATTTGAAAGAGAGAGCTAATGCATACGACCACAAGCATGCGAGTGGGGAGAGGAGCAAAGGGTGAGGGAGAAGGAAAGTGAGAGAATCTCAAGCAGACTCCAAACTGAGAGTGATGTGGGGCTGGATCTCATGACCCTGAGGATTATGACCTGAGCCAAAACCAAGAGTCAGATGCTTAACCGACTGAGCTACTCAGGAGCCCCAAAATTTCCATGTTTTTTTTTTTTAAGATTTTATCCATTTATTCATAGAGATAGAGATAGATAGATAGAGAGAGAGAGAGAGATTGGGGGGCAGAGACACAGGCAGAGGGAGAAGCAGGCTCCATGCAGGGAGCCTGATGTGGGACTCGATCCCAGGTCTCCAGGATCACGCCCTGGGCTGAAGGCAGTGCTAAACCGCTGAGCCACCCAGGCTGCCCTAATTTCCACGTTTTAAATATTTGTCTACCACATCATTTTTAATGGCTATACAGTATTCTACCACTGTATGCTTTATTTAACCAATATCCTATTGTAAAATATTAGATTATTTTAAATAGTTCAATAACACATGTCTGATTATTTCCTTTGGCTAAATTTCTAGGAGATGAAGTTCTAGGTCAAAAGTATAAGCATTTTTTTTTTTTTTTTGAGATTTTTATTTATTTTTATTTTGAGACAGAGAGACAAGTAGTGGGGAGGAGCAGAAGTAGAGGGAGAAGCAGACTCCCAGCTGAGCAGGAAGCCAGATGAGGGGCTTGATCCCAAGATCATGACCTGAGCTGACGGCAGACACTAAACCGACTAAGCCATCCAGGTGTCCCAAAGTGTAAGCTTTTTAAAATGTTTTATTTTTCAAGATTTTATTTATTCACAAGAGACACACAGAGAGAGGCAGAGACACAGGCAGAGACACAGGCAGAGGGAGAAGCAGGCTCCATGCAGGGAGCCCGATGTGGGACTTGATCCCGGGACTCCAAGATCACGTCCTGGGCCAAAGGCAGGTGCTAAACCGCTGCGCCACCCAGGGATACCCTAAAAGTTTTAATAAATATTATCAAACTGAATTCCAGAAAGATTGTACCTTTTTTTTGTTTTGTTTTTTACTAGCAAAGAAAGAAGGATGAGAGTAATTGTTATCTCTTTCTTTCACCAAAATAGGGTGTTTATTATTTTTTTTAATCATATGTCAGTCTGGTAAACAGAAATGGAATCACACTGCCGTTTTTGACTTGCGTTTCTTGGAATGCTAATAAGGCTGAACTTAAAAATATATATGTTTAGTAGTCAGTAGGGTTTCTTTTTTCATAAATGATAGTTGACTATCTTTATTTTCATAAATAATGTTTTGACCATTTTTCTCTTATTATGTTAATATTTTGCTTACTGGCCTTCAGAAGTGTTAATGCTTTTGAAGGCGTAATGGTAAGCATTTCAAAAATTACTCTATCGTAACTATTAAAAAGTCAAACTATAGTTTTAAAATGTTTTTCTCTTCTTTGTTAGTTTTTCAAAATCTAAAATCAGCAGTGTTGATGGTTTTCCCTGTACCAACTGGCTGGAATTTCATTATCTTCCAATAGGCATAGAACCTGGCTCAATTATTTGCTGAATGGAGGATGAATTTTACATGTACACAGACACACAGTCCTCACTGGTAAGTCAAAGAACCAGAATCCATCTCCCACGTAGCTGAGGTTCTCCTACAACTGATCTAACAGGGTCAGGTTGAGTCTCAGGTGTCTATTCACCTTACCTAAAAAGATCTTAAGAAATACCCTTCACAGGTAATCTATCCAGGATATGGTTATAATCCTAAAGAGAAATTAGAAGGATTTCTAAGCAGCTAAAATCCATATCTAAAAAAAATAATAAAATAAAATAAAATAAAATAAAATCCATATCTAAAACTCAGATATTGAATTCACAGCAGAGTCTGTCAGGTTCTCACCTGGAGATGTATGTGCTCTTAGTTTACACATGATTGGGATAAGACTGGCATCAGTCTTCCTGTTTCCTGGTAGACTAAAAGCCAAGGGGGTACAAAAAGGTTATTATAGATAGGCAAACCAACTGAAAGTAGTGAGAAAAAATATCTGCAAGAGAGGTAATATGGTATAGAGGTTAAGAACACTGGCTTTAAAATCTGGGACAATCTGAGCATCAACATGAATAATGACAGTAATGGATTATAACCTACTGAGTGAAAAAGATTCTATAATTCCATATTGAAAATAAGTAAATGGCATGAAAGGAAAGCTCTTCCTTACTGTAGAATGACAACTAATAAATGTAGAAGGAACAATGAAATTAGAACATCATTTTGCAATCTCATAATTATCGCGGATAATAACATTTGGCTCATATGGCTGTGTTAATGCATGAAAAGTGCTTAGAACGCCATCTGACACATAATAAGTGCTCAACAAATGCTGGTTATTATTATTACTATGTTCCTGACCCTATGGTTAGTCTGTGGGGAAGTCAAGAGAAATGAGAATCAAGACACTGAAACTGAGAAAACAGCATGATATCTTATAACAGGCACAGAGAGATCTGGATTCAAATCAAAACTCTATCATTTACTGTCTGTGATCCTGGACAAATTACTATACATCTGACACCTATTCCCTTACCAGAATAATGGAGATAATAATGCCCCCCTCACAGGTTTTAAGTATGTAAAACTCAGTAGTGCATGGCACGTAGAAGGAGCTCCACAAATATGAGCTCTCTTCTCTTTGTCCGTATAATGTTCATGAATATGAATCTGGACTGAAGTAGGCACCAGATATATACCTGACTGCCCCTCTCCCCAGAACTCACACTGGCACAGCTCTGTTAAGGCAGCACAGCTATATTCTGCACAAGGTGGCTTGTTTTAAAATCCAAATGAGAAAGGTTTGTAGATCTAAACTCAAAGGGACATAATTTGGTT
The DNA here is from genome assembly GCF_048164855.1 of Canis lupus baileyi. NCBI lineage: Eukaryota > Metazoa > Chordata > Mammalia > Carnivora > Canidae > Canis > Canis lupus. The sequence continues at coordinate 25,964,959 of NC_132860.1, forward strand.
AATCCTCAACTGCTGTATCCAATCACTATTCAATCACAACCCCTCCCGTGGCAGGCTGTCCCTCCAGGCAGCTACTGTCACTAACTGTGCTACCTGGGCCTCTCCAGGTTCATGAGTATTGATTCCATCTGTCCAATTTGCAGGCTGCAAGACGTGTCCAAGCAACCAAGTATGCTGCCCTTGGCCCTGGAGGGCAGACAGTGGTCTGGTAGGATGGAGAGAAGACAGTGACGAGGCTCGGCCCTCGGACTGCTAACCCAATCAAAGGGAATGGGCAATTCACTTCACAAACTTGGGAGGCCAAAGAGGGTAAGCAACCAAGCTAGTGACTCATTCTGTAACCTCAGACAAGATTTCCTTCACTTTTAATAAAACTCAAAGGCAGCAGCCCCACTGAGGGGGTATAGCTAGGACTAAAGGAACTATGGCTGCTTAGTGGCCAAGAGTGGCACCAAACACCTTGCCAGATGGCTAGGAGGCTTTCTGTCCAACAGCCATTATTTACAATGCATCTAATCCAGACCTTCATGGGGATCAGGCCCTTCTTGGAGAAGCCAGCCCAGATCAGGCTAGAGGGCTTACATGACTATGCTTAGCTTTGGTGATCAAAGCTAGCTTCGATGACCAAAAGAACTTCCTGGACCTGTGGGCTACAGCATGGCAAAAATAGGGTAGGAGACTAGTCAGGTTAGACAAAGCTAAAGCAAAGCTGGTAAGAACAGGCTTAGCAGTTGGCCATGTCCAACAAGTATTAAGAAGTTCAGAGTCAATTGGGACACTTAGGTGGCTCAGTGGTTGAGTGTTTGCCTTTGGCTCAGGGCATGATCCTGGAGTCCCAGGATCGAGTCCCATATTGGGCTTCCCGCATGGAGCCTGCTTCTCCCTCTGCCTGTGTCTCTGCCTCTCTCTGTCTCTAATGAATAAATAAATAAAATCTTAAAAAAAAAAAAGTTTAGAGTCAAAACAGAACCGAGGGCCAGAGGCTAGGTAAAGCACAGATATGAGACAGAGTCAAAAGCCAGGTCAAATGTTAAGGACTAGAGGCTAAAGAAGAACACTAGGTCACAAACCAAGTAGGTATGCAGAAACCAAGGAATATACAGGTATCAGAGATCAAGGAAAGGAAAAAGCAGAAACCAGGAGCAGCAGTGAGACTTTGGAAATGAAGTAATTTCTGTCTCTTTGATGCTTTTTACTGAAGCAGAAATAAATCCCCAGGTTCAGAACTGTATTTGGAAGAAGGTGACTTACATAGGGAGATGGTAAGTTGGATCGCCCATCTGGCTAACAAGGGGAGTACAAGGTCAGGTGTAAAAAGAGAATCTGATGGCACAAAGGGAAATAGACACTGCTATTTGAGGTGATCTACCAAAAGATAAATGCAGCCTCCCCTTGTTCTGATGCTGGCATGCTGGTTGTCACCATTTTGTAGGTTTGGGGTTAGGTATTACTGCCTTAAATTTGGGTAGCTGGTACCAAACAGGCTATAGTGTATGGGCTAGGCCTTCATGGTCTTAACAGCTAGATTACAGGGGGCAGAGTATATCATTCCATGCACTTATGTTTTCTACCACAAGGAACATTTCTCCTCAGAGGATCTACGCTGACTATTCCACAGATTCTCCCTGGGCAAAGACTTAAGAGTATCAGCAATTCTCTGAGCCAGCTCAGGATTTGGTCTCTGGTGGCCTGTGGAAAGAAAACCAGTGCCACTATTAGCCTCAAAGACTAGAGATAATCTCCAGACTCTATTTCCCTAATTTGGAGATTCACAGGATGTGTACAGCCCAGGAGGATTGGGGGGTCTGTCTTTTAACGATTTGGCTCTAGCAGCAGTATGTGCCTTCCTGAGCGTGCATCAGAATCTGTTCTGTTCTTCTCTCCACCCACGTGAGCTGACTCACCAAAAAGACTGGGCCTTGTGAATACTATAGGTGAAGGTTGTACGGGTGAGCTCCCATCCTAGGCTGAGAACCAGTTCTCAGTTCTGCCTTGTTTCTACTGCGTGCTAGTATAAATACCTATTTTCTCATGGGTACAGAGTGTGGCTAAATAGGAGGAAGACAGTCGTCTAATAAGAGCTAACATTTGTGTATACTTCCTCCATGCCACATGTTTTCAACACTTCATATTTATTAACACATTTGATCTTTACAACAACCCTATGAGGCAGGTTATGATTAAGAAAACTGAGGCACTGAGGAGTTAAGTAGCTTGCCTAAGGTTATCACTAGCTGTAAGGAGTTCAAACCAGGGCAGTGTGGCTACAAAGTCCATGTCCTTAGCCCTCTGCTATACTGCCCCTCACTTACTTATACTGACTCCTAGACAGCTAACAAACCTTGGGAGCACTTTGCCTCAAGTCAGGTTTTAGCAGCAAAGCTGGGATCAGAAAGCTCAACAGAAAAATGGGACAAGGATATGCAGTCAATTCACAGATGAAGAAACAAACAAAAAAGATTTAAGTAAATGAAGAGATCTTCAAGCTCCTCTGTTATTAGAGAAATGTGAATTAAAACAATGAGATATCCCTTTAAATTCAACATATTGACAAAAGTTAGAAAGCTGAAAAATGCCAAATGTTGGAGCGAGCATGGGGTTCTGGGACCATTCATGCACTGTGAGGACAGTCTGTGCAGCCATTCTAGAAGCCAATCTTGTAATATACTTTATCAAATTAAAGTACCTTACCCTATGACCCAGCACTTCTGAATATATACATCCCAGAGCAATTCTTACAGAGATCCATAAAGTGCAACATGGAAGATGTTCATCCCAGCATTCTGTGACAGTGGGAAGTTGCAGGCAATCAAGCGTCTGCCACTGGAGAACAGGTAAGTTAAATGTGGAAGGGACACGCTATGAAATATGATACAGCAGTTAGAAGCAACAGGCTGGATAGACATGCAATAACACTGACATGATTTTTTAAAAGGGCTGATTGATTCCCTAGCCCCTTCTATTAATCATTAACTGAACTTGACCATGTGTTCTAAAAGTTCATTCCTTCAGGAAGACTTTCAATTGCAGAACTTCTAATTCTTATGACAATCTAGTGGGTCTTATGGACTGAAGGATTAAGGACCCAAGTGAAAACAATGAAGTTTCTGAAGTACACCAAAGGCCATCAAATGTGCCATTCCTTCTGCTGGGAGTGTCCTCCTCTACTTCAATTGGTTAGTGCTCATCACGTTCAGGGCTCTTCAGTGACAAGGTCACCAACTCACCTTAGTCTTCTCTGACCCCCAGCCTGGGTCCATGCCCTTCCTATTTACCTACCCAGAATGTAGTACTCACCCGCATGGGTAGGTGACCCTTATCATAGTGTACCATGATCACCTATTTACTTTTATTTGCCTTTCCTGCTAAACCATGAGGCAAGGGCCATCTCTTGACTTTCATTCCCAGCTCCTGGGTCTAAGTGGTCAGTAGATGCTTTCTGAATGAGTGCATAAATAAATGAAGGATGAATAAATAAAATTATTTTATTTGGTGGGAAGTGGAGGACAATGGTAGATGCAACAGTCTCAGGCCTGCCCAGACAACTCCCACTTGAGGGTGCAAACTAGGCTGCAGGAGATTCAGCTGTGGAAAACTTTTACCTTCAAACTCTCCTGAGCACTAGGCCTTTCCTGCCTTCCACCAGGCAGTTCCCAGACAAAGCTGAGGAAATGAATAGGAGGGTGGTCCTGAAATGGCAGCTCCTGGGACTCATGGAACTCCCTTTGGAGCCACGGCCCCCTTGGGGTGCATTTTAATTTGCTGATCAGGCTGTAATTAGATTAGAGGTGGGAGCACACGTAGGAAGGTTGGCTCACACTGACCTTGATGAGCTCCTGCTTTCAGGACAGTGGGGTGTCACAATGCACAGGAGGCCAGTTACATCGATCGACGTTAAGGCTTTCTGCTCTTAGTGGCCGGAGGGGCTTGGGGTTGTCACATTGTTTAGGAAAAAGCGAGGAAACCTGTGGTGTGGGCCGAGGCCTATGCTGGGCCAGGCGCATGTCAAAGACGGCTGGCGAGCAGCTGGAGTTGGTGAAGCAAGAAGGGCAGTGATCCCAGCTCCAGGTCGTCCCCACACAATGTTGAGCTTCAGGAGAAGCTCCTCCAACTCCTCCTCCCCTCTACCCCCCACATCCAAAGCCTAGGGTCACTGTGATGAGTGTCACGGGTCCCAAGGAGAAGACAAAGAGTTGACCTATTCTCAACCCAGCGCACACCTCGATGAAGGGAGGAAGCAAAGAGGTCACAGTTCAGGAGGTTTGCTGGAAAGTCAAATGAGCTGTGGCTCATTCAGTCTACTGGCTGGTCTCTGGGCTGGTCAGGAAAGCAGGGTGGCCTGACCAAAGGCACCGGCATGTATTAAATCTAAAGGTTCTGTGGCATGGGGGCATGAACCAGGAATGGAGAGGGTGGAGAGGGCAGTTTTTTTTTTTTTAAAGCCAGCTTCCTTAGGAAATAAAGGACTGTCAGGAGGCAAAGTAGAAATGTGCCACAGTTTTCTCAAAAGAGGATAATAATCATTTGTTTACTTCCCTCAAAAGGTAGATATACTAATCACAATATAGTAGCCACAGTGTGCGAAGCACTGTACATTCACTATTTCAAATCCATATACCACTTGCAATGAGGTACTAGTCCCATTTTATAAATGAATAAACTGAGGCTCAGCAAGGTAACATGAGTTGCCCAAGCATACACATTAATTAAGCACTGGAACCAAGATTCAAATCCAGGTCTGTGTGGAGCCAAACCTGGGACATATATCCCTAAACCACACTGGTCCTTACTTATCCAACCATCATCTATTAGTCTGCCTTACTATCCCATAATTCCTGAACCTCTACTATGTACCAGGGATAGTGACATTCTCAGATGGTAAAGTAAGTTAGATCATAAAGCTAGCTGGGTTAAGACGGAGTCTCATTCAGATGGACAAGGGTCAAAATCAATGGTGGACCTAGACAATGTGAGATCATTTGGGGCAAGGCTCAAGGACGACATGGCACATTAAGGAGAGGGCCAATGGAAACAAGGTCACCCATCACAGGGTTTCCCAGGTGATCTCGATTTCACATCCTCAGCTTAGTTCTAAATATAATCCATATCTTTCGTGTCTTTCAATCTGTGCTCAATAAGACATGGTTGCTGAACCTATAAGCCAATGTGGTCAAGTCCTGGTTGTTAGGGATTTCACTACAGTATGGGCCTCGACTAGGTTCTCTCTAGGCAAATGATCTATCAAAGCATGCTGGGGCTGCTATATTTCCTAAACTCTGGATGAAAATAACAAGAAAACAAAAAATACTAATAACACCAGCAGATACCTATCAAGTACTTAATTATGCACTAGGCATCATACTGAACAATTTTATGTGCATTTTAATATTCATAACCACCCTATGCTGAGGTAGGTGCTGTTATTCACATTTTGCAAATGAGGAAACAGAGCTAGTAAGAGGTAAAGGAAGGTTTTAAACTCAGGCAGTCTCCTTCCAGAGCCCTTGTTCCTCACCACTAAGTCACACACAATTAGAATATGTACTTCCCAAAGCAGAGGCTGTGCCTGACCAGGTATCTGTTCCTCACTCATAAGACCCAGTAAATATTTGTTAAATCAGTTTACTTCTGGGGCCTTAAACTGCACGTGCTGATGCACACACTGAGTTTGTAGTCAGCTCTTGGGCTTTATTTGCTACTATTGCTAAGTTACGTCTTCCTCACTCTTGATTTTACAGTTGGCTTTTGTTTTTAATTATATACTTAAACTCATTCCTATTAATGTTTATCACCACAGATTTAACCATTGTCCTAGCCCACTGGGTTCTTTTTTCAATATCTCTGATTCTTTTACCCAACATATTCCCTCTCTCTTTAAACTTCATTTAATCTGCCAGTTGGGTTGGCATTTATCCATGATCTCAATGGAATCAGTGATGTAATGACTGAATAGGACAGGGCCCCGTGGCTCACCACTAGAGTTTGCTTTCCAGTCTCTAATCATATATACACAACATATGAAACAGGTCATTCACCATTTGAACTATTCTCCACAACATACTTTAGTCATGTGGGTATAATGAGATACAGACAAATACCCTACTGAAACCCAGATAACCTACTATGTTGCCGTATATTACCGTATACTCCTGATCCACTAGCCTGCAGCTCTATTTAAATTAGCAGCTCACTTCTTTCCACCACCTTGGAGCCTATGAGGCCTGCTGGGAAAAGGACTCCTGAAACAACAAATACGTCTGAAAGGCTGTGGTCTAAGGCCATTTTTGCTGACTATAAGTGAGGTCTCCGGAACCAGAGGGAGCGCACAGCTCTTCTTAAGATTGAAAGGGTTTATGCTTGAGATGAAACTGAATTCTATTTAGGTAAGGGATGTGCTTAGGTGGACAAAGCAAAGAACAACACAGTGACTCCTGGTGGCACACTGAACCAAACCTGAGCAATCTAGGGAAAAGTAACTCGTGTTCATGGAACTAGTGGCATGGTTCATGTCAAATTCTGAAGCAATCTTCCTGCTAAAGCCTTTGGCCACAGAATTCATGTGATGCTGTACCCCTTAAACTTACTGAGAAATAAATAAAGGTGTAGATTTGTTCTCTTATAAAAATAAATAAAAAATAAGCAAGCAAGAAGCTTATGGCACAATGTGGATCTGATGTCTTTAAAAGAGGTGTGGGAGTGAACCATATCACAGTCCCTAGAAGTGGAACATCCTTCCCCAGGCAGCTGAATTGGATGAACACTGGATGCTCTCCTGGTCCCAAATGATACTCTCCATGAGAACCCTGAACACAGAACCCCAGGACTCGATATAGTGCTGGAGAAGGGGAGTTACCCTGAGATTGTTATGTTAGGCAAATGAGCTGGCATTGCTTTCCAGGGAGCACTGTCTTGGGTTTCCTGAGGTCAAGGCATGCATCTGCCAAACTAGAATCGGTGCATGCTGGAATTGGAATATCATTACTATGAAACAGGATTATCTTGAGCAACGATTCCAAATGGGATTAGAAATGACTGTTACTCAGACATAATCGGCCACAGCAGCAGTGGGAGAAACAGCAAACCCGGCACACTTTTCTGGGGGCATGATGCTGGCATTCTGGGCACCTGGCCAGCATCCTCACCCACCCTTCCTTGCTGGGAAATACTGCACACTGTCCAGCATCAGGCAGGTGGCCACCCGGGACAAGAGCCAGTCCCACATAAAAATGCCCTGCTCTGGGGTCTCATGTTCTAAGCCCAGCTTCTTAGATGAAAAGGAATGGAAAAAGAAACTCCAAAGGCTTTCTGCTTCTGAGCTACCTAAAGGTGCTGGTATGAGACAAGTAATAACCCACATTCAAAATAGGCTTGCCTGCAGACTATTAACTAATTTTCTCCTGGAGTGACCCACAATCAGCAGTAATAATAACAACTAAGGCATTACCACCACTAACTAAAGTAGTCAACCCTTATTGAGTGCTTACTATATGGCAGGCATTGTTCTAAACACTACAATATTTACATAGTTAAACCTCAAAACAGCCTTCTGGGGTGGATCTGCTTATTATTCCCATTTTATGGTTAAAGAAACAATCACAGAGAAGTGAAAGAATCTGCCAAAGTAAATAACTGGTAAGAGGGAGAACTTGGGAGTTGAACCCAGGTAATCGTGGCTCTAGAGCTACAGAGGTACTGACACTAGACTATCACAGACTGAGAGGATCGTGGCCCCTGTTGGCTAGGCCTTTCCTTCGCATTCTCTGGTCCTGAGACTCTGCCAGCACCTCCAACTAGATCTGGCACATTCCTACTTTCTCACCTTTGTGAACTTATGCTCACACCAGTCCTTTGGTAGTAATGATATTCCAGAAGTGCTGTCCCTCTATTCTCCACCTCTACCCATCAAATTCCTGTCCATCTTTCAAGGCCCACCTTGTGCAAAAGGCCTCCTTTCATGATCTCACCTCTACATGGCATGATCTCTGCCTGGCACTTTAGCTGATGTTCTCTAGGACACTGACCATATTCTGCTTCATTGCACAATTAAAAAAAAAAAAAAGTGAGATTTGCTTATCCCTTTACTGATTGTCAGTTTTTTTAGGATTTCTTTTTTTTTCTTCTTAGTAATCTCTATACCCAACGTGGGGCTCAAACTTACAACCAAAGATCAAGAGTTGCATGCTCTCCCAACTGAGCCAGCCAGGCACCCCCTGTCAGCTTTCTGAAACAAGGAGAGTGGTTTGTCTGGTTTTAGACTTCTCATAATCATGCAGCATATCTTGACCCCAGTGGGTCATCAAGAAACCCTGACTAAGCTGACTTGACTCTGGTCCTGGCACCTCTTAGTCCATCCCATCCATGGCCCTGCTCCCACCCCTTCCCTCCATAGGCAGTATATCTAGTAGGAAGAATGAAAATTTCTGATTCAAAGAGAATTGGCTTCAAATCCTGGCTCCCTCTTTCACTTGTTAAGACAACCATGGGCATCTCTGAGCTTCATTTCCTCATCTGCAAAATAGGGATAATGATCTTTCCCTGTTGAAATTGCAGTGAGGATTAGCGCCAACACAGGAAGTGCCTGACGTGGGCCTGGCACACAGAAGGCACTCAATCACAACCATAGCCATGATCACCACTACATCAGAAGACCAGCCAGCACAAAGCCCAGCCTTCTTGGGCCAAAGGAAGCACCCCTCTGTAACAAGCAGCCAGGCCAAGAACAAGCTAGGGACCCTGGGAAGAGGCTGTAGGCCTCTAAAGCAGGACAGAATCTCTACGTCGTCAGGACTCCTAAGGACCTGCACTGAAGCACAGGTGCAGAGGTGCTCTACCTTCTCTGCCTCTGGCCAGCCAGCAAAGAATGAAGCCTCCTAGGAAAGCTCCCCCTGGTCCAGCTGCAAGAACAGCATCACTGTATAAGAACACCTATGCAGCTGCTGACCCCACCAAGAAAGGTCTGCACAACCTCTTCAGCAGGACAGAAATCTGGTTTGGGCTGCTCGTTTATTAAAGACAGGGTTTAATGCCCACCACCCACCCCCTTAGTAAGGTGCAGGAAAAATAAGCAAATGCTAAAAATAAATGACTGCTATGAGAGGAAATTAAATGGTCTTCAGCCAAGGATGGCGGCATTTTAAAATTAACAAAGCCCAGGTACCACATCCAGGAAGGCCTTGGCAAATGCGTGTTAGCCACTCATTAGATCAGCTCCTCAGGGACCACAGCCAAGCAGGGAAGGCAGTGCCGGGAAGCAGTCCTTCCGATGCTGATGAAATGTACTCTGGGAGAAAAGGCAGAGGAGGGAGGGAGACTCTTGTGGGGAATTTCAAACAGTTTTGCTGGAGCTCTGCCTCACAGCCTCACCTTCTCTGAGGTAGGGGCTTTCAAAGCAACCAGCAAGCCCAAGTGGATTCAAATCTGAATCTTCCCCCACCACCCTATTCTTTCAGGCTCTTTGGTTTCTGAAGTACTACAGTGGCCACACTATTTAAGAGGTCTCTCTGCATGGTGGTCTAGGGACAAGGAGTCTGAGGATGATGTGGGATGAGAGGCAACCTCCCAGTCCTGTACCCTGCACTTTTTCCTTATTATTAAGAATAACAGGATATGCTGTGAATTTATATAAGCTCATTGTACATCACTTGTAAGTGAATTTATCATTATTCATTAGTAATTATATTTCATGACATTACAAATCATGAGAATTCACAAACCTTTATTCTCTACTAACAATTAGAGTATAGAGTACTCTAATGTGAAATACCATCAACAATAGGAAATCTAAACATTCCAGGTTACCATGAACTATATGAATTCATTTTTACACTTCAAACGTGAATTCTTAGTTTGCCACTGGTCGCAATTAATAATGAAAATTAGACAGGGATGATGGCTTTTTAAACAGTTTTTTTTTAAAAACAGTTTTTTTTTTAAGTCAACTTACTGAAGTATCATTTACTCATAGTAAAATGCATCCTTTTAAGATATAGAATTTGATGAGTTTTCATTGTATAATCACCACCACAATCAAGATTTAGACTATCTCCATCATCCCAAAAGTTCCTTTGGGCCCTTCCTTCTACTCCTAAACCCTAGCAGTCACTAACCTGGCTTCTGTCCCCACAGCATTGCCTTTCCCAGACTGTCATATAAATGGAGTTATACCATAGGTAGTTTTTTGTGTCTGGCTTAGGTTAGCATGAGGCTTTTAAGATTTGTCCCTGCTGGGGCATCTAGGTGGCTCAGTCAGTTAAGCATCTGACTCTTAATTTTGGCTCAGGTCAAGATCTCAGGGTTGTGAGATCAAACCCTGCATAGGGCTCTGCACTGAGCATGGAGCTTGCTTAAGATTCTCTCTCTCTCCCCCAGTCATGTGCATGCAACTTTCTCTCTCTAAAAAAATAATAATCGTAATAGTAATTTGTCCTGGTTGTTGCATGTGTAAATAGTTTTTTTTTTTTTTTTAATTGCTGAGTAGTGGTCCACTGTAAGGACGTACCATAATTTGTCCATTTACCAGTTGATGGACATTTGGGTGATTTCCAATGTTTGGCAATTATGAACAAAGCTACTACAAATACCTGCATAGAGGTCTTTTTGAAGATGTATGTTGTTATGTCTCATGGACAAAGTTGGTACTGCTGGGTTGTGGGTAAATATATGTTACCTATATGTTTTACCTATATTCTCATATATAGAGAAACTACCAAAGTGTTTTCCAAAGTGGCCATTGCACAATACGTTCCCATCAGCAATGATGGCAATTGTTCTGCATCCTTGTCAGCACTTGGTATTGTCAGGTTTTCTAAATTTTAGCCATTCTAAATGACTAATGTTAAGTATCTTTTCATGTGCTTATTTGCCATCCACCTCTTCTCTGGTCAATGTCTGCTCAAATCTTTCCCCCATTTTTTAAAAATTTGGTTGTCTTTTTATTGCTGATTTATAAGAGTTCTTTATATCTTCTGGATAATATTCTTTTATCAGATGTGTGTGTTGACAGCTTCTTTTCTGAAGAATTAAAAATTATAAGGATCTAAATCATACCATTTTTCTGCCAAACCACCATCCCTTGCATATACACACTGATGGAGGAAACAGGACACAAATACCTCAGTGCCACTGGATGGAGAGTCAAGCAGTACTTGATACCTGCTAAAACTCATGACACTATTTTTACCTCCACTGTAAGAGCCCAACCAACATTAGACTCTAAGGAAAGCTACATCTGGAGAAATGGCTGTCCTATAAACAGCTTTTGGCCCCCCAGGCTCTGCACCTCCCAAAAGCCCTGTTCTGGTCCACCAGCCTCCTGGAATGGTCAACAGTCGTCACACTCCATTGCTGGCCATTGTCCACTGGGAAAGGTAGGAGGCTCCCAATCCATCCTTCAGTGAAAGAGCAAACAGTGGGGCCTGTGGCTGCTTGGACATCAAAGTTGAGCAAACAGGCCTGGCAGGCCCTGCCTCTCCGCCTACACATCCTGCAAATGCCATATGAAGGAGCTTCCCTGAGGGGGTCATGACTTTCAGCTTGTCATAGCACACATCAAAGTTTGCACCACACACGAACTGGGTACATGGGTTCGAATCAAGTCGCCTAAGAGCGGATACTCAGCCATTGTGTCCAGTTTTAATCCTGTGTTTTCCCAAGTAATTAAGCCTTCTTGCTTATGAACTTGTGACTAAGTAAAGCATCACTGAGAGGTTGTAACATCAAAGTGCCTTCCACCGTCTGTCCATTTTGGTAAAATTGGATTTCTTTCCCTTCTTTAAGAAAAACTAATTGAATTTAGCTGCAGGCTGGGTATATTTGCACGAGCTGGTGAAGGCTATGCTAAGTCACAGTGATCATCCTGAGACCCTATGGCTTAGCCTTTAGCTAGGCTGGGTCAAAGTGCAACACAGAATGAGGCACCCAGACTCAAGCTAAACAAGTGCCTGCAGCATGAGGCTTATAGAGGCCTCACTATGGAAAAGGGGTGAGCTCCCAGTGACTGTTCCTCAAGTCACTACTACACCCAAGCTGTTACTAGGGCTGGCAAAAGGATCATCCTAGTAGAATGTTGGTAAATCGTTGGCAGAACGGCTACTGAAGACAATGGCCATCACATTACTTGAGTCCTTGATGTCAGAAGTCCAAGTAAGCTTCTTAAGGTAAAGGCTGTGATGCTTATTATCTGAGTCAGCCCATAGCGTAGCACATTAGCACTAGATGTTTAGTTTAAAAAAATGTTTGCTGAAAAAAAAATGTTTGCTGGACATGTAAAATGATAACATAAAGGGTATCAGAACAAAGTTCTTCTTTCTTGAAGAACCAAGCTGTCTCTTTTTTTTTGTCTTGCTCATCAGTAAACTTCAATCTAAATTAATACTTAATTCCACTAATTACCTGATTTAGAGTATAGCATGGTCCCATTTACGTAAAATTACACACACACTGATCAATCCCTAGATAGAGGGAATTCAGTTGACTGCTACTTTCTTCTCTATATTATTTTTACAAAAACAATAAACCTATTTTCAGAAAAGAAAATCTCTGGTTCAATCCTGATACAATTATCTTTCCTTTTACCAATATGATTTCTGATCTTGATCCAGTTTTAACTCTCCTGTGTACATTTATATTTGTATTTTAATTTGAGTCACTGCAAACCCTTTTTGGAAATAAAAAGAGAGAATAAATTATAAATTAAGTTCCCATACATACTTTAAAAATTTTGTTCTATGGTACTGTATTTTTTATTAAAAATTAAATAAAATAGTACTGTCTTTACTATTCAAAATTAAGCTTAAAAATACATATATAAATAATAGTTCACAAGATGTTAATCTCCTTAAGGACAGAGACTATTATGATATATCCCTCAGGACACAGGCATGAAGCAGGCACTCACCAAAGGCAGTTGCAGGTGAAATGACTAGATACTCTCAGAACCTCTCTCTTGAGTTTGTCTAAAGGAGATAAAGATTCTCTGCTTTCAGCCTTGAATCAAGGGGTGCTACTCCTCTACCCCCCTTTCATCCAAGTCTATTTGAAAGGTGGTGGTATTTCAGGCCTGGCCAATATGATTCCAGAAGGGCTTGGTGACTGATAAACTGAGGATCAGTACACTTCCTTACTGGCAGACTGTGGTGGTATAGACATGATCATCTTTCAAGACCACTCCCAAGGCACCTTGCCACTGAGGCCTACTCACCCTGACCAAGATACTTCTGGCATTCTTTCTATTTTTTTAAGATTTTGTTTATTTATTCATGAGAGACACAGAGAGAGAGACAGAGACACAAGCAGAGGGAGAAGCAGGCTCCATGCAGGAAGTCTGACACAGGACTCGATCCCAGCACCCCAGGATCACTCCTTGAGCTGAAGGCAGACGCTCAACCACTGAGCCACCCAGGCATCCCATAGCATTTTTTTTTTTATCAGGTTCTGTTTTTCCTTTTTCCATAGCACTTCTTATCTTCTAATATGGTATGTAGTTTACTTATGTATTTATTGTTTACTGTCTGTCCCTGCCTCTCTCTACACACAGACCACCACTAGTATAGAAATGAGCTCTATGAAACAGGGATCTTTGTTGAGAACAGTGCCTGGCAAACAGTATGTGCCAAAAAAAATTATGATATGAATAAATTTAAAAAGTATACTACCTTCAATTAAAATTTGTCCCTAGGCATTGCAAGAAAGAAGACACAATATTGGTGTTTAAAACACAAATAATTAGTCCTAGGAACCAAAACAAGTAAATACAACCTAACACTCTCACTTTTCTCAACATGGATCACTGATTTGCTAATCGCGCTGGAAAAAGACAAAGCAATCAGTTAAGCCAACAATTCATTGGAATTAGAGGAAAGTGTCCCCGAGGCACATCTACCAGCTATCTGCGCACTGAGCGACCACTATCTTAAGTATAGTGTTATTTCCTAGTCTGTCTCAATGCTGAAAGTACTACATATAGAAAGGATGGACACCCCCTTCCCTTTCCTCCACCACCTGCTTGCTGTCTCTTGTGGATGAAGATACCCATAAGCTAGGAAAGAAAACTGGTGCCTAGGGTGGAGGTAGTGGTGGTGGGTAGAGTTAACAATGGTAGAATAAACACACATTTGTGTGTAGAGATGTCACATGGGCAACAGAGAGTAACAACTAATCATCAGTAACAGGTATCACCTACACTATCTCACTGGGTTCTCACAAAAATATAGCAAGAATATACTCTGCTGCCAGATTCAGTCCCTTCATACCCTCTGCTTTGATAATATTCTCTCCACATGGCTCTGACATCACTGGTTACACTATACTCTGTCTCTCTATCTGCCTTTCTTTTCCACATTGGACCTTCAGCTCCCAAGGTCTGATTTTCCAGGGATTAGCAGAGTCTGGCTCAGAGTAGATATTTACCAAATGTGGCAAATTGAACTCCAATTAAAAAAAAATTAAATTAAAATTAAAAAAAGATATTTACCAAATGTTCATAAATGTAATTGATTTCAGGTGAAGAAAAAGGATACTCACAGAATTTTGAAATTCAACTAAGGGTCAGAACCAGGACTGGATTCCAGACCAGTCAACTGCAAAGCCTATTTACAAGTTATTTTTTAAATGCTTGTAGCTAAAGAGGCAAATAAGGAAATGGAGCTCTGAGAACAAGTTCAGGACAGAGGAACACAGAAAAGAGATCTCAAACACAGCTAAGCCTCTCAGCCAGTCCAAGGCAGTACCTCCTCTATATTAGAAAATCCCTGTTTTGTTGGTTTCCATCACATTTATGACCCTTCCAAAGGAGGCCAGTAGTGGCAGACAAAAGCTTTAATGATCTGCTTGAAGGAAAAATTAAAACTGGTACCTCAAACTATCAATTTTGGCTGCTACTAACATGCCCAGTCTGTTTTCTTTGAAAGCATTTCTTTTTGCTCTTAATCAATTCTTTAGCATAACTACAGTTAGACTGGGATGAAGAGGTAGCATCCAGGATCTGGCAAAGGGAGGCAGCAGTGAGGTAAAGTAAAACACAAATTTTGCAGGCAGCCAGACCAAATTCTTTTTTTTTTTTTTTTTAAGATTTTATTTATTTATTCATGACAGACACACACAGAGAGAGAGAGAGAGAGAGGCAGAGACACAGGCAGAGGGAGAAGCTGGCTCCATGCAGGGAGCCCGACATGGGACTCGATCCCAGGACCCCAGGATCACACCCGGGGCTGAAGGCGGTGCTAAAACGCTGGGCCACCAGGGCTGCCTGCCAGACCAAATTCTAACCCCTATCTGCGTGACCTCAGACAAATCACTTTATCTTTCTGAGCTTCAGTTTTCTCAGCTGCAAAATGAGAACTTTGAAAATTGTGGCAGTTGTGAGAATTGGAGATAAACTTTCTACGCATAGGGGGACTATTTTAATCTTTACAAAATAGCTTCCCCCTGAGGGAATGGGGGAGTGGACAGGAAAAGAGCAGAGCCTCCAATGGGAGGGAGGGAGTACCTTCCCCTTCCCTAGTTTCCATCAGAACCTCCAAAGAAACTGCCCAGTGGAGCCCTCATTGGGGACAGTGACTAGATTCTTCCACATGGACAGATAACGAAAACATGAAGGGAACTCACACATGTACCTTCAATCACTTAACACAGGCTTGCAAACATTTCATGGCTTCAATAATGCAAATGACTTCACCTAATGTCACAAAGCAAATGAAAGATGGAGCTAGGATCCAAAGGTTTATCTTCCCTTTCCACATCTCCTATACTTTCCATTGCACCAGATGTAGACCTGACCTTCTACTCAGTCCATCACCTTGCCTCTTGGGGGAAGAAAGCAAGGAGAAAGAAAAGTGAGGGGGAGAGGGTTCTAGAACGTGGTCTGCAAGGATCTGGCTAAGGTACCCGTGTGTGGAAGAAGATCTCTCACCTGTCGTTTCGGCTGATGGCTGCCACCATAAGTGCTGTCCAGCCAAGTCTGTGCCTTGCATTAACATCTGCACCTTCTGACAAGAGCCTAGAAAGAAACAGAGGAATATTTTCAGTATATGGCTTATCACAGAAGTAAGAGTGGAAAAAAAGACGCAGTCAACAAACAGGGAGGCTGGATGAATCTGAAAATGGTCAGAGGACTTTGAGAACTAAGTACTCATCCTAGCTGCTCTGGCCTCTCTCCTTCCACCCCAGGCCTCTCCTATCTCTCTCACTCTTCTCTTGAATGAGTCCAACCCCTGCTGTTATCTTCCCAGCCTTCTGAGGAAAGAATGTGCCTTCTCTACCTTAATACCCTGACACTCCCACTCCCTTGGTCCAGAATGCTCTTTCTGTGATTCTTTGCCTACACTAATCCTACTTGCACGTTATGTGGTACAATCCTGGTTTGAGGATTCCCTCCTGAGAAGGCTTCCTTGGCTGCTCCAGTCCAAAGATCTCTTTTCTGTCGTTAGAATTTCCCTATGTTTAGCACTGAATGCCCAATGACATAGCTTCCCTAGGTAGTTAACAGTTTATAAAAGGATCACACTCCTCAAGTTTCTCTATATGGTGGCTGTTTGGAAACTGAGAATCTTTTTTTTTTTTTTTTTAGATTTTATTTATTTATTCATGAGAGACACAAAGAGAGGCAGAGACATAGGCAGAGGGAGAGGTAGGCTCCCATTGTGGAGCCTGATGTGGGACTCTATCCTGGTAACCCAGGATCATGCCCTGAGCTGAAGGCAGATGCTCAATCACTGAGCCACCCAGGTGTCCCAGAAACTGAAAATCCTGAACCCAAGGAGAGATGGAAAGAATGTTAGACATGCTAGATGAGGGGCACCTGGGTGGCTCAGTTAAGCATCTGCCTTCCGCTCAGGTCATGATCCCAGGGTCCTGGGATCAAACCCCATGTCAGGCTCCCCACTCATCGGGGAGCCTGCTTCTCCCTCTTCCCCTGTTTCCTTCTCCCTCTGATTGTTCACACTCTCTCTCCTCGTCAAATAAATAAATAAAATATTTCAAAAAGCAAAGCAAAACAAAGCTAGATTAGGTTTCTAGGAAAGCCCACAAAAGCCTATTTGACTCTCTATGCTAGTGCCTAGCACAGAGTAGGAGCTCCAGTTGTTGAATAAACTAACAAACACAGGGCTTTTAAAAAAAAATCAACTAAATCCTGCATTCTGGGTCCTGGGAACAGGGGACCCTACAGGGTGGGGGTGGGCAGAAAGAAAGGGAGTAAATAGAATCAATTCTTACTGAGCACCTATTATAAGCAGGAACTGCCTTCAGAAATTGACACACATGCTCTTATTTTATTCTTCACACAAGCTTAAAGCATTGATATTAATTAACCTCTTCTCATGGATGAGATGACAGGTTCAGTGAGGTGAAATGACTTGCTGAAGGTCACAAAGCTAGCTAAGGGGCAATCAGTGACTGAAGAAGTTCAGGTTGATAATGGCTCTATAGCCAGAATCCTTCTCACCTCACCACCTTTCCTCCAGACTGAACCTGGCTCCACGGAATATGGAAGACAAGAAACTCAACGGACTTTAGCAAATCATTGTATGTGCTTGGTCCTGTTCTAGATTCTGGGGTGAGAGTGGGAAGACACAGAGTCTGTCTAGGGAGTAAATGATTTAGTTGTGGAGGGAGGACTAAGGATAGTAGGGAATCAAAGCCTGGAGTGTGTGGTTTTCCATCAGAAGTGCTGCAGGAAGCCAGGGGAGGGGGAGACCAAAAAGTCAAAAGCAATTTACCAATGCAGAATCTGCTTATGAGGAATGGGTGGAGGGTGTCTGGGGAGGCTAGGAGGCACCAAATGAAAGGACACCGGCAGAGTCTGGAGGCTTGGAGTTGAGTCCTAGTACCACTCTTGTGCCACAATCTGCACTAATTGCTCATCTGGACCACGCCAAATAAAAGCTCTGCACTGAAGAAAGCAGGTGATGAGGGCCTGGGAAGAGGAGCCACAACATGTCTGCATTCATTTGGCCTGTGCTGATGCAAGGAAGGAGTCAGGTACTGTCAAACCCCAGGGGGAGACAGGCCAGCAGGCACATAAGGATGCATTGGAGGAGCATTGTGAATGGAGGCACGCAGGCTGCAGGTGCACACCCAGGGAACCTAACCCTGGTTCAGTCTCAGTGACCTGGAAGGCCTCCCTGAAGAGGTGATGCCAGAAAGTTAGCCAGACAAATGGGATCAAGGGAGGGGAAGGAGTATGTCAGTCAGAAGTAAAGCCTCTCACCCAGAGAAGGCAGCATGACTGGACCCAAAACGTGAGGTAAGACTGTCAAGAGAGGAGGTTAGGAAACCCTCATCTCTAACCTCTAATTTTTCTTCTGGTGAAACTCCTGGGCCTCTTTACCACACACACAGTTAAGCTTCTTTTTGCAGAAATAATTTTCTATGGCCAAGAATATTAAAGAGACTAAGAACTCTATGAGACAAAAATCTCTTTTTGCACAAAACCTCCTTCCTCATTTAAAAAACCTTCTCTGGTTTAGCAGGTGCCATGGAAAGTGGATGTGTCTAAGAGTCTGGAGCCTGGAGTTTTGATACTAACTGTGATTCTGATCAGATGGCCTCATTTCTCTGGTCCTCAGTCCAGAAAGCTAGAAAATCAGGACCAACTAAAGCAAAACAAAGAGGTTTCTGAAGGAAAAGAC
Source organism: Canis lupus baileyi (assembly GCF_048164855.1). NCBI lineage: Eukaryota > Metazoa > Chordata > Mammalia > Carnivora > Canidae > Canis > Canis lupus. The sequence continues at coordinate 25,983,585 of NC_132860.1, forward strand.
ATGAAGTGTGCCTTGAAGAACAGGAACAGTTTAGAAGCATAGGAGAAAGAGCACAGCAGTCAAATAAAAGGAAGCAGGGAAGCAATGGGAAGGTACATTCAGAGACCATCAAGTAGATCCATCCAGGTGACAGTTGACAGCAGAGAAATAGGCAGCTGCCAAGGTATGCAGAGCCTACAAAAAGATCACTAAAGCCAAGCTAGAAGGCCAAGGCAGTGCGTATCAACCTTTTTTGAGCCACAGGCTTTACTCTCTCCAGAAAAGTGCATAGGAACACACATACTCAAAAAGAACTTTTAAATTACACACAATGTCCAGGAGTTCAAAGGTCTTCATGAAATCAATAACAGATCTTAGGTTAAAAACCCAATCTAAAAGGCTGACAAATGCCTGGCATGCATGCTACTGTCCTGCACTCCTGTGGAGCCTTTGAAAAAGCCTCAGAACTCTCAACGCTCATTCCAATCAGCCATCATCAATCAACTAAAACTGGCAACAGAGAAGAAACCTGTTTGGCATTCCTTAGCCTCTCACCACAGGCAGAGGGGTTGTCACTGAAGGTTTTTTGGGGAAAGAAATTATAAAATTAACCTGATAGCTTAAGCAAGCCAAATCTGAAAGAGGAGAGAGGAGAAAGTGGGGACAAGAAGACAGTTTGGGAGCTGCTGTAACACAGACCAAGGGAGACAAACCAGAACAGGAAAATGAGAAAAGAGGTCAGGGCCAGGAGACATTCAAGGCAGTTGGAATCCCTCCTGTCTCCAGTGGGTTAGTAACCCATGTTGCCCTGCCTGGGCCCTGAGAATTCTGGAAGCAGCTCTGCTCTGGAGGCAGGGCCAAAGAAAGAAAAAGGATAGAGGTGCCTTCTCCTCATGTCTCTTGAGGGCTGAGTATAGTGTAATGAAAAAGATGAATAAAGGACTCTGGAATAAATTAGACCTGGATTCAAATTCTAGTATAGCTAGATAATCCTGGGCAAATCAATTTTCTGAGTCTGTTTTGTCACCTTTAAATTGGGACACTAACTTCTAATTTGCTGGGATCCCAGCCAAGTACCTAGCATACAGCAGGTGTTCAATACAGGGTGGCTTCTGCCTGCCACCTTACCCTACACTTCCACCCCTTTAATGGACAAAGTGTTCTAGTCTGAAGCTGGCAGTAGCAGGTTGGCCAATACCCAGGGATTCTAAGACAGGGTCAGATAGGATGACCTGGGTAATTCATCCAGCCTGGCTCCAGGCACTCTCCTATTCATCTATTCAACAAATGTGTACACATCTACTCTGTGCCCAGCTGCATGCTGGCTCCTGAGAAGAATACAAGACAGAGGTTCTTGCTTTCCAGAACCTAAGCTAAGCAGTGTTCTCTTTCTCTTGTGTGTGTGTGTGTGTGTGTGTGTGAGAGAGAGAGAGAGAGAGAGAGAGAGAGAGGGAGAGAGAGAGAGATACACACATGCATATACATGTATTTCTTTTTTTTTTCACAAATAATTGCATTTCAAGATAAACGCAGACTGCTAAGTATACAGTAATTCCATTTTTAGAAATTGCTCTATAATTCTCCAGGGCACATTCACCAGATTTTCCCCTCTTTATTCTCTCAGAGATACCCACTCAGGCCTCCATTTCCCAGCCACCAAAGGCAATGTTCAAAGAACATCCTTTTACATGTGCCCTTCTGGCCTGATGTATTTCTCTGGGGCACGTACTTGCAGTGGGATCCCTGGGTTTTAGGGTTTATATTACTTGGTTTGACTATATTGTGCTAGGGTCCTCTCCAGGACATCTGCTCCATCTACCCTCCTGCCAGCAGGACAGGGGTGTTCCTGTGTACTGCTCTCCCAGCCAACACCTGGCAATTACCAGCTTCCTACTGACTGCAAGTCCAATAGGTCTAAAGGGATCTCACATTATTGTCTTAGCTTACGTCTCTGATAAGCAACAATTTTGGGCTAATTGTAAGAAAATGCCCATTAGCATTTAGAGGTTTTCCTTTTTCCTACAGTGCATGATTTTAAGAGGACTGCTGGGAAAGAGGGCTTTTCTAAACTTGCTATCCTATTCATGACCAGAGCCAAAAGAGCAGAGAGCAGGCAGGCAGCCTGGGCTTTAGTTCCAGGGCTGCTGCTTCCTACTCTTACATGCTAGAGAAAGTATCCCATTCTAAGCTTCAGCCTCCTCATGGGTCCATGAAGGTTTCAGGAGAGGGCACAGAAATCTGAAGGGAAGGCCTCCACCAACCTGAAGGGTCACGTCTAGGAGGTAAGTCTCAGTGTTCTTCGGTGACACTCCAGCTTTTGAGCCCTACCCAGCATCCCGACTGAGCATCATTTTTTGCAGAATCCTGGGGCTCAGGTATAATGGAAAAAACAATGATGCTGGAGTCCAAGGGCTGGAGTTCAGAATCTCGCTCTGTTGCTTACTAGTTGTGACTGGGAGATACTGATCTCTAATTTGCAAGGTGGTTGTGAGGATTAAAAGTACACTCCATTGAGGAGTGGTGGTGGCACCTGGTAAATCAAGGAAGACTAGAAGCAACATTAAAATGCACCACAAAAGAACCCAACTACAAACAACTTTTCCTCCTTTCAGAGCTGGGTGGGTTCCCTCCCCCCCCCCCCACCTTCCACACAGAGCAGCCCCCTCAAAGTTAGCATTTCACACACTCTGGTCTTCTCCATTTCATTTTGTTGCTTTGCAAGTGAATGCCCAGTGGGCAGTCATTTTAAAGTCCAGGGCCAGCTGGGCGTGCGGGTGGCTGCCTGCTGAGAGTGGCTGAAAGGGCCTCTGAGGCCTGAGAAAGCCACCCCTGCTCTCCCCAGTGATTTTCACCAACGGACAAAATGTGGCAAGTGAATTAATCTCTTTTAAAAAGAGCAATGCTTGTGACAGAGCATGGTGTCTCCGAAAAGGTTAGGATTCCATCATCCCTGAGATGATAAGTGGAATGCTTAATGCAGGTTGCCACTCGGGGCAGAGCAGCCTGTGTCCGGGGGCTGGGCACTGTAGGCCTTTCTGGGCTCCCTCCAGACTTGTAGAAGGCCCTTCCCTAATGAACTAGGCCTCCTGCTTGGCAGGACAGTGGTGGGTGACACTAACTGGGGATGTTCTAGGACAGCAGACAGGGAGGAGACCACACTAGTGATCAAGAGGTGCCCCCCAGATGTTGCACCCCTCTCAGGCAGTGGAGTGGGGCAGGGGAGGAAGCAGAATGGACTTGGTCCACATGCAGGCCCCAGCACTTAGTAGGTAGGTAGGAATGCATGAATGAATGACCTAGCCTCTCAGAACTTCACCTGGTCCCCTCATTTCAGTTACAGCTCCTGCTCTCTGAGCCTGTTTCCATATGTGTTAAAAAACAGAGAGGACCAGCAGCCCTACTCTATAGGTCACACAGGGGTACCATGAGGAAACAATGAGACAAATGTATAGAAATACTTGACATGCAATAAAGCACTAGACAAACAGAAGAGCCTGTGCTATTATAATTTTCCACTTAGTACCTATCCCATTTTAAGGAAGTAACACAGTAAATTAGGATATGTGAAAGGTGTACACAGAACTTGGACCATCAGTCCTCAAAATTTTCTGTGGATTGATAAACAGTCTCAAATCCCCAGGCAAGGGCAGCGGTAGAATGAGGATTCCCTCACCCAAGACCTGAAGATTACCATAGGAGATTAACAAATCAAGGAGAAAAACAAAGCTAGTCTCATCAGGTATCCAGGAGAGTTCTGAAGGCTGGGGGACCAAACAGGAAACAGTTAATGGGGAAAGGGGATGAGAGAGTAAAATTTTCCCTTCCTGCTGTGAGTGCTTCTGTATTCTTTTAAGTTTTATTGTTTTTTTTTTTTTCCCAACAATGAACATACTATTACTCTTTTTTTGAAACAAGACTTTCTTGCAGGTGGGGGGGGGGGGCTTACCCTTTCCTTCTCCAAGAAGCCTTCCCTAAGACAGCCCCTGATGCTGCCTCACTGGCCTGTGCTAACCTGTATTAACACTTCTTAGTTTCTTTGTTCCCCCACCCCCTTCAGTCTCTTCACTCCCTATGCTGGCACAATGGCCACACATGGGCTGAATGAGTACATGTCTATAGCACTTCCCAACACACTCTCACCAATACCTCTGTCTCGTGTTGGAGGTTATCTATTTTATATTGGTGGGCCTATCTTTTTCAAAGAACTTAGGCTCGGGTGTATATATGGAGGGGTGTGGGTGTAGCTTCTCAGGCTCAGGGCTGGGGACACCTAACATGCAGGCCTGGGGCTAAAGGCCATGGATTCTACTTGTGGCTCGGCTCTCTCAGTAACTAGTTGTGTGATCCCGATCTGTCTCTCTGGGCTTCACTTTTCTCTGTGGTAAAATAACAGACCTAAATTAAATTTCTCAAGTCCCTGCTAGTTCTAAAATCCTAGGATTCTAAATATGGGGATCCTGGGTGGCGCAGCGGTTTGGCGCCTGCCTTTGGCCCAGGGCGCGATCCTGGAGACCCGGGATCAAATCCCACATCGGGCTCCCGGTGCATGGAGCCTGCTTCTCCCTCTGCCTGTGTCTCTGCCTGTGTCTCTGCCTGTCTCTCTCTCTCTCTGTGACTATCATAAATAAAAAATAAATAAATAAATAAATAAATAAATAAATAAATAAATAAATAAATAAATAAATAAATAAAATAAAATAAAATAAAATAAAATCCTAGGATTCTAAATATGTATAATGTTAAAATTTGAGAAGTGGATTCCTGACACAGGCATGAGCAAAACTTCCAAAGACAACTCCTTGGGCTGAGGCTATAGGAGGGAAGAGAGTCTCAGATAGGGATATGGGGCAGTTTTGAGTTATTCTGGCTAACCAGCTCTTCCACGCAGAGGAGGGAGGTACCACTTGATTTTTCTTCCTCTTTCTTTATAACCAATCAATACAAAGCGGCCACTGAACTTCAATCGTGCATTGTTCCAACTGATTTCCGGATCCTTCGCATTAACCAGCTCTCAGCTGCAGCTGGGGAGGGGGCTGAAGGGTAGGGAGTCCTGGCCCACCTGCATCAGAGGCCTGGAAGCAGTGAGCCATGCAGACTCAATCATGATCACTATCTGGGCAAAGGGCTCTGGCTGGAGCCTCGCAGAAGGTCCTGTTTACAGTAATAACAGCACCAGGCCAGGCTGTCGGAGCAGAAGCAGAGGCGCCTGGGGCTAGAATCCACACACAGCCTCCATCTGTGCCTTATCTACCCAGTTAGCCTGGGCTGAGAGGGGCAGGGGAAGGGAGGAAGAAGGCTGCTGTCAGAACCCAGCTCCAGTCAGCCAACTTCAGGCAGGTTCCTGGTGCTCTAACGCCACAAACACAAGGCATCTTCTGCATTTGCCAGTTGAACTACGCACTCTTTCAAGGCCCCTCTTGGGACTCTTCCTCTAGGAAGCTCTCCAGATGCTCTCCCTATCAGGGAGATGGCCCACTCCAGCACTGCCATATCCAAATTACTCCAAAGGGAAGTGGGTAAGCAGTGAGGGAGGAGACCGACGGGCATTTATGCAACCTGCAAGCTTCACAACTAGTTCTTTCCTATTACATAAGGTTTTATGATTTCTAAATTTCTAGATATGAAGAATGATCTGCAGAGATCAATCAGTCCAATGCTTCCTTTTACAAATACAACATGGAGGTTCACAAAGTATCAGCCTTGGCCTTAGACTGATTTGGATATGAGCCTGCATCTTTCTGTCTTTTCCAGGCTGTGTGACTGTGGCAGGTTATGTTAACCTCTCTGAAGCTCAGTCACTTTACCTTATCAGCCTGCCAGATCTACCTAACAAGGGTGCTGAGCATAACCAAAGGAATAATGTATGCAAAGCATTTACACTTTATAAACATTAGTTGTCATTATCACAAGTGTTCTATTTGTTCAAAGGCACACAGCAGAGGAACTGTATCAGCCTGTCACTGAATAGTGCTGGATTAAACAGAATGAAGTCTAATGCTGGGTGACCATTCTTTGTCCCATCTCTCAGTCCCATCTCTCAGTTTCTAGCAGGAACCTGACACACATTATCGCTTCTCAGCCTCTTGGCTAAGATCAAGTGTAGGAACTTGACAACACATTAAAGTGCAAAGATTATTTTTTTAACTTTATTTTTAAATTATTTCAAGCTTACAGAGCAGTTACAATAATAACACAAAAAACCTCAGATCTGTCCTTCGCTCAGATTCTCATTACATTTTGCTTCCTGTGCTTAACCCCTCCTTTTCTCTATTTTTTCCTGGGCCGTGTGAGAGTTAGTTTCAGACATTATGCCCCTTATACCCAAATACTTCAGCACATATTTCCTAGTGTGAGGCTATTCTCTTACATAACCACTAACCAACAATGATCAAATCTGGGACACTTAACATTGATAAAATATTTTTACCTAATAATTCAAATTTTGTCCACTATTCTAATAGTATCCTTTTATAGCAATTTCCCCCACGAACCAGATATAAGCCAGGATCAATATTAGAATCAGGCATTGCATGTGTCTTCAGTTCCCTTTCATCTAGAACCAAACAGTTGCTTAACCTTTGTTTGATTTTCATAATTCTGTCACTTTTGCAAAGTAAGGCTAGTTTGTTTGTGAATGTCCTTCAGTTTGGATAACGACTTTTTGAGGAACCCATTTTCTATTATTCACCCATTCATTCCACAAACTTTTAATGAGACTGTGCTTATTATATATATAGATAGGACTCTGAGCAGGATGAGTTCCAAAATGTCCCTGCCTTCAAGTCATTCACTATTTAGCTCCACACGGGGCAAACAGCTAAAATATACGCAAGGATCCTGGAGAAAGTACCATGTGAGTATAGGTCAGAGCAACAGAACTACAGGGACAACTTCCTGAAGGCAGAGTAGTGAGCTGTGCCAGAAAGGACAGGCAGAAATACCAATTCCCCTGACCTTCTAGGATCCTCTTGAGGAAACATCTGTTTCCCCAAGCTATGTGTGTCCTGGATGGGATGCAGTAAAACGTGAAAAGTAACAAAACAAGGCTAGAAAGGGGGTGGGGGTGGCCCAGGGCACCCTCATCTGGGTACCAATGCCCAGGGCTATAGGCTATGTCCCAGTGAGCAGCTGCCCTAGTAACTTGGTGACAAGGAAAAGACCCGTCTAGGCAGTTGAAGTGTGGGGAAGGGCCATGGGCGCCACCTACTGGCACCACACAGCAGGACTCTAGGCTGCTACAGAGAGCAGCTGGGCAGCTGGCTGGGTTGCCAGAAAGCGTGTCACAGTATGGCAGTGAGACACAGAAGTGGCTCAAACTTCTCAAACAGGGTTGGTACTTGAGCCACCACTGCCAAGCTCCAGAACCCCACGAGCTTTTCAGTGAAGACTGGACTGTGCAAAGCCATTAAAATACCTGCCCCCTACCCACCCACCCATAAACTGGTAGGGGCAAAAACCAGGTTCATTCCAGTAACAAACCTTACAGAGCACCTTCTTCAAGCCAAGCTCTGTGCTGGGCACTAAGGGTACAGAGATAACACAGACATGGACCTTGCTCACAAGGAGCTCCTAGTCTGAACTGGGGTTGGGAGAATGGGACAAATAAGCAAATAAGTGCTTTAAGTATCACAAATGCTCTAAGAGCTCTTCATACAGGGTCAGTGAGCACATAGCATACTTGGCTCTCTGTGGGGTGGACAGCTCTTGAATGGTGGAGTCAAAAGAACAACACTCCTTGAGCAGCCTACTATGTATCAGGCACCTGATATTTATGATCTCATCTGATCTTGTGACTAGTTAAGGACCTGCTTAAGGTGACTGGCTAGTAAGTGGCAGATTGGGACCAGGACCCATGCTCTCTCTGCTGAACCAACACTGCCTTCCAGGGCACATATCCCATTTTTTCCTTTCTTTCCCACATTTAGCCTAAGGCCAGCATGCTCAAGGAATGTAATAGGACTAATAAACTGACAAAAAGTGATAAAGAAGGAAAAGCCTTAAGTGGAAAGGAGGGAGGGATTGATCCTCAATCCCTCAGATTGAGGGAGGGAGATACTCTTTGATTAGTTCTGCCTTCTAGAACCTTCTCCCCTGGAAGAGATCCTCTTCTCCTAGACTGAAGATAAGAAAGGCCCAATCCATTCCTTCTCTTCTTCATGGCAGTCTTCACATTAGCCCCACAACTTTCTCTTTTTTTAAAAAGATTTTATTTATTTGAGAGAGAGATGTGTCAAGTACTATGCCAGTGCTTTTACACATATTGCTTCAGAATTCATCACAAGATAAAATGTTTTTCTAATTACAAACTTCCTTGCTTACATTACTCCAAATGTCCGGGAAGTCTTTCCACTAAGTTCCTTATATCCAAATACTACCTATCTCCAGGCCCAGACTAAACGCCACCTTGTCTATGAAGCCTTAACTATTTTTTTTTTTTAAGATTTTATTTATTTACTCATGAGAGACACAGAGAGAGAGAGAGAGAGGCAGAGACACAGGCAGAGGGAGAAGCAGGCTCCACACAGGGAGCCCGACGCGGGACCTGATCCTGGGTCTCCAGGATCATGACCTGGGCCAAAGGCAGACGCTCAACCGCTGAGCAACCGAGGCGTCCCAAGCCTTAACTATTCTTACATACTAATTACAATTCTCTTACCAGACTGCAAGTTCTTGAAAGGCATAGGTCATCATGATACATGTTTATGCTCTTCCTCTATGCCAAATGGGGCATAATGCTTATAATGGGCCTTAAGAATAAATGCCCAAAAACCAGAATAAATAAATGCCAAAGAAGATATACAAATGGCCCAGTAAGTACATGACAATATGCTCAATGGACAGACCCTTAGCCATCAGGGAAATGCAAATCAAAACTACAGTGAGGGGAAGCCCGGGTGGCTCAGCAGTTTAGCACCGCTTTCAGCCCAGGGCGTGACCCTGGAGGCCTGGGATTGAGTCCCACGTCGGGCTCCCTACATGGAGCCTGCTTCTCCCTCTGCCTGTGTCTCTGCCTCTCTCTCTCTGTCTCTCATGAATAAATAAATAAATAAAATCTTTAAAAAAAAAAAAAAAACTACAATGAGATACCACTTCACACATACTAGAATAGCTGTAATAAAAAAGATAGATAATAACATACAGTATTAGCAAAGACTGGAGAGATCAGAACCCTCATACATTGCTGATAAGAATGTAAAATAGTACAGCCACTTTGGAAAACAGTCTGGCAGCTCCTCAAAATTTAAACATAGAGTTACCATATGACCATATGACCTAGCAGTTCTACTTCTAGGAATCTACCCAACAGATATGAAAATGTACATTCACATAAAAACCTGTAATGTTCAGAGCAAAATTATTAAAAATAGCCAAAAAGTAAAAATATGAACATCCATCACCTGATGAAATGATAAATAAAATGTGGTATATCTATACATGGAATATTATTTAGCCATAAAAAGGAAAGAAGTACTGATACATGCTCCAACATGGATGAATCTTGAAAACATAACCCTAAATAAAAGAAGCCAGTCACAGAAGACCACACTGTATGATTCCATTTAGGAAATGTCCAGATAGGCAAATTCATAGAGAGAGAAAGTAGATTAGTAGTTTCCAAGGTCTGAGGGGAGGGGACAAACAGAGTGACTGCTAATGGCACTAAGGTCTTTTTGGGGTGAGGGAATGATGAAAATGTTCCGGAATGAGATAGTAGTGATGTTCACATAATTTTATAACATACCAAAAACCACTGTACCCTTTAATAGGGTATATTTTATGGTATATAGATTATATCTCAAAAATAAAAAGAATAAAAGAACAAATGAATATTTGCTCATTCAGAGTCTGCTTATCAACTTCAGGAGGCAGACAGGGCTTCATACGTAGAGAAGCTCAACTGAGGGCTGGATGCTGCCCAGCAAAAACCTCTTGGGGGGGGTGGGGAAGAGACCAAAGTGCCTTGGATCCTGTCTACCTGTGCAAAAGCTGTAACTAAGTGTCACCTGCTCTAGAATGGATCCTGCCCTGCCTGCTGGACTCTGAATCCCTGGGAATTCAGAGGCCTCCCCCAATTGTTTGTGCTTTATATCCTGTCCCTACTCACTGTCCATCTGTAAAAGCTGGTCAAACACACAGACTTCCCAGGAGGCCGGGGCGCTATCCCCCCCCAAACAAAAGGGCATTGAGATGGAAGCCTCGGCTCAGCCTCAGAGAGGATTCTGAGGCAGCCTTCCTGGACCTCCCATCCACATGAATTGAGGGCCGGGAGCCCAGCCCGCCTGCCCAGCTGCTGTGCCCTCCTGCTGGGCAGCCTCTGGAGAATAAACAGGGTTTCATTCCACCAATCAATCAACCGTCCAGACTCTCTCTGTACTGAGTGCCTTCTGCGTGCCCAGCCAGCCTTGTGTGACTAGGTATGGTAGAGGCAGGAGGAGGTGATCCACCTTGCTGTGATGGCACAGCCTAGGTGAGGAGACAGGGCTGAGAGGCAAGGAGTGAAAACTCAACGTGATACTGTATGGCAGAGACTTTAAGGCTGTGGGAATCGGACAAGAAAGTTCACCATGGGCTAGAACAAGCAGTGACCTGCAGTGAGAAAAGCAAGTACTTTGGACTCCTATAGGTCTCAGTTTAAATCACACAGCTCCACTATTTACTAGCTGTGAGGTAGTAAGCACTGAATCTGAGCTTCAAGTTTTCTCATCTGGAAAATGGATATAACACAATCTGTTCTGCAATACTAGAGCAAGAAAGGAAGATAATACACATAGAGTGTCTAGTATTCTGCCTCACATACTGTGGGTATCTAATAAAGAACAGCTATTATTACCAGTGAGGGAGCGCTTTCTGGAAAAAAAGGGCTTGAGGTGGGTGATGAAGCAAGAACTGGATCTCGACAGGACGAGGTGGAGCTGAAAGCACCGCAAAGGCTTCCAGGTAGGATGAGTAAGCTGCATATCTGGGACAGTGAGAAGCCAAGTCTAACTGGAATAGAGTTTTCAGGATGGAGGGGAAGGCCAGGCTTGGCTGGTGGGAGTGCAGGGTCGAGTGAAGGGCAGAGGGGAAGACGGATAAGGGGTCTGGATCTGTCAGTTTCTCTTCAGGAACCTTGTAGACTCCCAGTAAGGCAGACAGAAGGGGTTCTCCCTCTAGCTAGAAAACACTTCCTCAACAGGAAACGGGAGCCTAGAAGAGTGCTGAGGAAACTGTGATCCCAGGAAGCCTCTATCTGCCTCGGGCCTCTTCATCTGTAAATTGAAGTGGTATGCCACTTCCAAATGGGCAACTTTGGGCAAATTTCTCAAGTAATCCACATTTCTGTTTCAATGTCTGTGAAATGGGGCTATTATTACTTGCAGAGTTATGAGGATTTAGTGATTAAAGCCTCACATAATATCTGTCTCAAAAAAGGTATTCAATAAACATCAGTCACTGTAATATTTAACAATGTTATTATTAAAGTATTATTTTATAACATTTTATAGCACATGTACTGATACATGTAAAAATCATATGCATGAAAAATTATGCCATTAAAAAGTAATATCCTGGATGGCTCAGTTGGTTAAGAGTCTGCCTTTGGCTCAGGTCATGTTCCCAGTGTCCCAGGATTGAGTCCTGGTGCAGGTCCTTACTGAGCAGAGAGCCTACTTCTCCCTCTGCTCCTTCCCCCTGCTCGTGCTCTCTTTCCCTCAAATAAATAACTAAATCTTAAAAAAAAAAAAAAAAAAAATGGTTGGGGGCACCTGGGTGGCTCAGAGTTGAGTGTCTGCCTTTGGCTCAGGTTGTAGTTCCCGTGTTCTGGGATTGAGTCCCACATCAGGCTCCCCGCAAAGAGCCTATTTCTCCCTCTGCCTATGTCTCTACTTCTCTCATGTGTGAATAAATAAATTATTAAAAAAAAAGATCCTATCAAAAGTAAATAAAATTCTTAATATATGTAAGTTCTAGAAAAAGGAGTAAAACTAAGCATAATTGCCTGTTTTTTGTTTTTTGTTTTTTTTTGTCCCACTTACTATTCATTTGCCTTGGGTTCTTTAGTATGGGAGATCTCTGAAAGCTCACAGTAAAAGCTAACAAACACATACAGGGTAACAACTGAATATTCAGAAATTCTATCCATTACCTTAACTTATTTTTCTAGTGATGGGGCAAAAACCTAGTGTAATTAACAACATTTAGTAACAAAACTTACCATGTACAGAGCATTCAGTATGCACTAAGCATCGCAAGCACTAAGTAGTTTCTCTCATTTAATTTTCTCATTTACTACTCATAACAAAAGTGTGAGGTAGGTCAATCATGATCTCACTTTGCAGAGTAAGAATCTAAGCTAGAAAAGGTTAGGCAACTTTCCCAAGGTCACAGAGCTGACCAATGGCACAGCTGGAATTCAACTCTTGTTTTCTCAGACTCATAGCTGGGAATCAAACCTTGCCTTCTCAGACTCCAAAGTCCTTATCACTGGGATTCTTGCCAATGATAAGAGAACTTCTGCCAGACCCACTGACAGAGTCCTATGGGAGAATCACTTGTTGCCTTAGGAGGGAGCCTGGACCTGGGACTCCAACTCAGAAGGGAAGAGAGGGAAGGAACGAGGGTGTAAAAGAGCCTCAAAGTTCAAATGTGAGATTTTTTAAAGTGAGATTTCCTGCGAAAGCTTTTAAACAGGACAGGGACAGAGCAGGAACTGTGAGGCAAGAAGCTAAAGTGAAATTGGGGATTCGCCTCAAAGATACAGATGCGGTGAAAAACTGAGACACCTGCACCCCAATGTTTATAGCAGCAATGTCCACAATAGCCAAACTGTGGAAGGAGCCTCAGTGTCTGAAAGATGAATGGATAAAGAAGATGTGGTTTATGTATACAATGGAATATTCCTCAGCCATTAGAAATGACAAATACCCACCATTTGCTTCAACGTGGATAGAACTGGAGAGTATTATGCTGAGTGAAGTAAGTCAATCGGAGGACAACCATATGGTTTCATTCATTCGGGAAAATATAAGAAATAGTGAAAGGGATTACAGGAGAAAGGAGAGAAAATGTGTGAGAAAAATCAGAGAGGGTGACAGAACATGAGAGACTCCTAACTCTGGGAAACGAACAAGGGGTAGTGGAAGGGGAGGTGGGCAAGGGGATGGGGTGACTAGGTAACCGGCACTGAGGGAGGCACTTGACGGGATGAGCACTGGGTGTTATACTATATGTTGGCAAATCAAACTCCAATAAAAAAAATATATACAAAAAAAAAAAAAAAAGAAGAAGAAGAAGAAGCTAAAGTGAGTATCATTAAGCCCAGTGACACACTGAGCTTGACCATTTTCAGTATACTTGGATTTCTCTCCCTCAGTTTCTAGGAAAATTCCTCAGGGGAAAAAAAATCCAACTGGTTCTAGCCAAGCTGATAGGATCTGTGCTATGGTGATGATTGAGCTGGGATTTTCAAGAAGCAGCACTGAGGGGCCACAGCAATACTGTTGGGGAGACAAAGCCTGACTGCTGCCCCTGCTGCGGGACCCTGGGGACTGCAGCTTTGTGACCTACCCTACCTCAGTGGCTGGATCAGTGCCAAAGAAGATCCTGGCACACACAAGCTGGTAACATTCAGATTGGTTCCTGATGTTTCTCAGATCAGAAAGGTTGCTGATCATGTCAACCCAACAACCCCCCCCCCCCACTACCACCACCAAATCAACTACTGCTGCTGTTAGAATAAAGACAAAGCTCCTTACTATGGCCTTGAACATTTATTCTGGCACCACCATCCCCACCACTACACCCTTGAGCTGCAGGCCCCTTCACACTTGTCATCCTTCCTTCTTCCACTAGGTCTTTGTAAATAAAGGTTCTTTCTGCCAGAAAAGCTCTTCTGCCCTAACTCGACCTAAGTTAACTCCTCATCAGAGTTAACTCCTCACCAAAAGAAATCCACTAGAGGCTCTAGGATTCTCTTTACCCTTCCTTGAAGCATCTGTCACAGCTATAATCTCTTTCTTTCTTTTGTAATTTTACATTTGCATGATCAACATGTTGAGCTGACTCAAAGCTCCATGAGGTGACGCCTGTATTTCTGGCTTACCGCTGATCCATCAAGGCCTAGCAAAGTGCCAGCACATAGTAGACACTTTTTTGAATGAATAAAAGAACTAATGCTCCATTTTTATTTTTTGAAAGAGAGGTCAGTTCTCTGTTTATAGATTTATTATAACTGCAAATAACTATTAACATTTGCCTAGCTCTTTATCATTTACAAAAAAACTTATGGAATATTCAATTAAGTACTTGTTAACTATCTACATGAACAGCAATGAATAAAAGCAATGGTCTGCCATCTATAAAACCCAGAGTATTGTGGGAGGGAAAGAAAACAAATAACTTATCCCAATACGGGGTGATTAAGTGCTGTCACAGAGGAGGTTTAGGGTGCTATGGAAACCTACAAGTACTGGGAGGGTAAGGGCACTTGAAGCCTTCCTGAAGACATAACACTGATGCCCCACAGGATGAGTAATTTTCCAGACAAGAGTTCACCTGCCTGGAACCTTCCCCAAGACCTGGGAGGGTGGTCTGACAAATATTAAAAAGATACTTCAAAACTAGGCCATTGAAGAAGTTAAGGGACTTAGTGAAGTTAAGGGACTGAGGCCACACAGCCAAGCAGCAGTAAGGCCAACACAAGAGGCTCCATCCCAAGGCTGGGATCCCTTTCAGTGACATCCCCTTCCCTACAAGCCACCCCCCTACCCCAACCCACCCCCCATATAGGCCTTGGCTGTTCTCTGCTTCTGTGCTTGGCCAACCACCCAACTCTGCTGGGCTTCTGTGCAGTTGACTGGCTGCTTCCACAACTCACCTACCTATGAAGTTCAGAAAAAGCTGTCAATCCAGTCCCCCCCTCCAGCCAGGAAACAAGTAAGCAAAGACCCAGTCATACATCTCTGCAGAGCTGCTTGCCTAGTGTTTCAGTGTGTGATCTGGATCTTTCCAAAGGGACTTGGTTTTCTCTGCAGGGTTGAACACTGGAAATTGTATTTCAAAGTTCTCAGTGGAACCCCCATTAACATGATTTGGAAAACTTAAGATTCAAAGAGGGAAACTCTTTGAATCTTATTAAGGGTCCCAGAGCCAGTTTGTAACTGTGTCCAAAGTGGAACCCAGATCTGCTCATTCTAAAAATCTTGTATTCTTTCTATTAACATTATACTGCCTTCCAACATCCCAGTATTCAAAAAGCCTATGGGCGTTATGCCCTAGCATTCAAAAACCAGTGTGATGATCTTATGGAGCTCTCACAACAAGCATCAATTTAGAAGCCTTGATCTTTGGTCTAAAATAAAACTTTTGTTTCAATCTACTGTACACCACAAGGACATTGGTTTACTGGTTAAAAGAACTGGATGTTTGGTTGCTCTGATGCCATCATTAATATCTTCCCATCCAGCCAAAATGATACTACAATCAATAAACAGACAGCCTCTCTGAGGACCCGAGACAGCCAAATGTATTTACCAGCCAGGGTTTTTGTTAATTAGATAAAATCCCCGGATCAATGTGCAGAACATTTACCTATGCTGTAGCTGAGCACATTCTGGACACCTTAGTCCTGGCATAGGGACATCAAGTGCCTCAAGCCCCAAGCTGGGGCATCCAGGGACAAGAACCAAACCAAGCCATCAACGTAAAACTAGAACAAATGTGTTTAACACTCAAGAAAATCTAACCCTTTCTTCTTTCCTGAACTGTAAACCAAATAAGACCTTTTTTCAAGGCATCTAGTAAACAAGTCTGAGCTGGTATGTATGAACTCCTTAATTTTCTAAAACCATGAAACTAGAAATCAAGACAAGATAACAAAACAATCTCTAAAGTGATCATTGAGATTCTTTTTTTGAGAGATAGCATGGTATATACAGTGGAAAGGGTATGAATGACACATACATTCAATTGCCTAGTAGACATCTCCACTTGAGTATCTCACTAGCATGTTAAATTTAGCATGTTTAAAACCAAATTCATAATCATTTCCCCCCAACCCAGTTCTCCTCTAGCACTTTCATCTCAGTGAATAGCATCTACACAGTGATTGGGCCAAAAAACTGAAATTCATTAACACCTTCTTCTCCCTAATCAGTGATATCCAACTCTATCCATTCCTTTAACATTCATTTATTAGTACATACAACGTATCAAGCACTGATACCCCTCTAACCACCAAGTGCTGTCTAGCTTACTTCCTCCATCTCTGCTGACATCGTAGTCCAAGTCATCACCTGCCAACATCCTCTCTTCTAGCCTATTCCAACAGCTTTCAGTCTTTTTGCACCCACCATGGCTCTCTATCAATCTATTCTCCATGCAGCTTCTGGAGAAATCTGGAGAAAGTTACAGATCTAGATCATGTCACTAGGTCTTTCTCTCATTCTCTCTCTCTCTCTCTCTCTCTCACACACACACTCTCACACACACACACACACACACACACACACACACACACAGGCTTAAAATCCTTCAGTGGATGCTCAGTGATCTTAGTAAAAATAAAAATCATCACCATGACTACAGACCCAGTGTGGTATGATCTTTGCTTAACTCTCCAGCTGCAGTTCATGTCACCCTGCCCTTACTCTCTATAGTCCAGTCAGATTGGCCTTCTCTCACTGCATGATTTCTTCACATCTATCTGTTCTTGACTCCTCCAGGCCTTCCACCTACTGTTCCCTCCAACTGAAAGTTCTTCCAACTTTCACTTCGTCCTTCAGAGCTCACTTCAATCCCACGTACTCCAGTGCTTTCCCTTACTGATACATACCCTTTCCTCCATCCCTCCCAGATCCAAGGTTAGATTTCCAAGTGCTTTGTACTTTATTTTTTAAGCAACTGTGAAGATATAACTAACATGCCATATAATCCACCCATTAAAAGTGTACAACTCTATTGTTTTTAGTATATTCAGAGTTGTACAATCTTGACTACTAACTCCAGAACAGTTTCATCATCCCCAAAAGAAACTCTGGACTCATTAGCAGTCGTTCCCTATTCCCTCCCAACCCCAACCTCCCCAGTCCTTGCCAATAACTAACTAATCTATTTTCTGTCTCTATGGATTTGTCTACTCTGGACACTTCATATAAATTGAATTATATGATATGTAGTCTTTTGTCTGACCTCTTTCAGTTAGCATAATACCTTCAAGGTTCACTGATGTTGTAGCATATAGCACTATTCCATTCCTTTGTACTGATGAATAATATATTCTGCTCTACGGCTGTATTATTTTCATCTATCCATTCAAACATTTATGGATTTGGGGGTTGTTTTCCTCTTTGGAGTATTATGAATAACATTGCTATGAACATTCATGTTCGTGTCTTCATTTCTCTGGGTTATGTACCTAAGAGCAGACCTGCTGGGCCATAAGGTAACTCTACGTTTAATATAATGAGGAAATGCCGAGTCTTATCCAAGGTAGTTTCACCATTTCACATCTCCACCAGCAATACATGAGGGTTCCAATTTCTCCACATCCTGAGAAACACTATCATCTTTCTGCTTACAGCCATCCTAATAGGTGTGAAGTGGTATCTCATTGGTTTTTTTTTTGTTGTTGTTGTTGTTTTTTCATTGTGGTTTTGATTAGTATTTCCCTAATGATGAAAAATGTTAAGTGTCTTTATGTATATTCAATATCATGTGCTCATTTGAGTATCTTCTTTAGAGAGATACCAATTCAGATTCTTTGCCCATTTCTAAATTATCTTTTTATTATTGAGTTAAAGAGTTCTTTACATTTTCTGAGTACAAATCTCTTGTCAGATACATAATTTGCAAATACGTTCTCCCACTATGGGAGAGTCTTTTCACTTTCTTGAAGGTGTCCTTTGAACACAAAATTTTCAATTTTTTAAAATAGAATTCATTTATTTATTTAAGAGAGAAAGCTTGAGTACAAGTGGGGGTAGGGGCAGAGGGTGAGAGAGAAAGAAGCAGACTCTCCACTGGGCATGGAGCCCAACACAGGGCTCAATCCCAGGACCCTGAGACCATGACATGAGCCAGAGGCAGACACTTAACCACCTGAGCCACCCCGGTGCCCCAAGTTTTCAATTTTAATGAAGTCCAATTTATCTATCTTTTCCTTTGGTTTCTTGTGCTTTTGATGCTCTAAGATAGTTTTGCCCAACCCAAGGTCACAAAGATTTACAATTTTAGCTTTTATATTTATGTCTATGATCCATTTTGAGTTAATTTTTGTGTATGGGTGAGGTAGGCCTCCACAGCATTTTTTTGCATGTGGATATCCAGTTGTCCCAACAACCATTTGTTGAAAAGTCAAACTGCACTTCATTCTGAAGTACAAAATTATGTCTACATAATTAGTCACTGGCTCCTAGTTAGACTGTAAGTACCAAGAGGGTAGGGACTGTGTCAATCTTGTTCACCACTGTATTTCCAGCACTAAGCCCAACAACGCCTTGCTCCTAATAAGCACTCATAAACCTTGGTCAAATGAAGTATTATTTTTGTCATTAACAAATACTCTACAACTCTGTGGGTTATAGGTATTATCTCCATGTTACCTACACTCATAGAAGTTAGGCAACCTGTGCCTTATATTTTGCTGGCTCTCAATTTTGACTCATGTACTCTACCCTCCCCTGGGGAGTTCATGAACTCCTCCAGGGCAGGAATTGCTTCTCCTTCCTCATGGTGTTGCCACCAAAGCAAATTCAGCTCAGGGCTAGGCAAAGAAGACAGGCAGGACAGATGAATGACTGAGGGACAAACGGATAATGCCCTCCATAGCCAGGTCCCTCCCTCTCTCTAGTTCCTCCTGGCCTCAAACTGTGATCAAGCAATACCAGATAATTCTCATTCATTTGGGGAATATAAAAAATAGTGAAAGGGAATAAAGGGGAAAGGAGAAAAAATGAGTGGGAAATATCAGAAAGGGAGACAGAACATGAGAGACACTTAACTCTGGGAAACGAACTAGGGGTGGTAGAAAGGGAGGTGGGCAGGGGGTGGGGTTGACTGGGTGACGGGCACTGAGGGGGGCACTTGATGGGATGACCACTGTGTGTTATTTTATATGTTGGCAAATTGAACACCAATAAAAAATAAATTTATATAAAAAAAAAACAGATAATGTATAATTCCCCCCTCCACACCACACATCCTAGGCTGTTTCTTGCTTCAGTGCTACCACTCATGCAGCCCCCTTTGCCTGGAAAGCCTTCCCCTTCTATTGTCTAAACCCTACTGATATTTGAAGCCATTTCCTCTAGGATGCTTTCGGTCTCCCAGACTCTTCAGGGGCATCTTCTGGGTTCCTGTCTCACAGCACTGATTACACAATGTTGCCACAGTATTCCCCAGTCTCCTGCATGAAGGGCAGGAATCATGTCTGGTCAGATGTCCCTGGTGCCAAGCACAGAACCCAGCATATGACAGGTGCTCAGTAAATTTTGTCACATGATCAAATGAATACTGGAAAGGGCAGGCAGTCTGAAGTTCAAGATTGATATCACCAGAGTTCCTTCATTATAGAATGTTTGGGCTGATGAACAACTGAGTTATGCACTCAGCAGAGAGGCCCAACTCCCTGCTGGGAGAAGGGAAATGGGTAGAGGTGTTGTCTTTCACTCAAGTTTGTACTGAAGGAAATGTGATCTCCACTGGGAGAACAGGAGGCCTCATTTCTCCTGGCCTTGATAGCTCCTCACATGGCTCAGCCCAAGCCTGGACAGATGTGCCTTTAGTCTGCCCTGTGCCCTAGGTTTCGGGTGAGTGGTTCCTGTATCCAGGAGCCAGGCTTGGGTATAGGCTAAGCCCAGGAGTAGGGCCACCTGCTCGTGATGCTGACAGGTGGGATAGGGGCCCCAGGACAGGGCTTCCACTCCCGAGGAGTCAGAGCTGCACACACTAACAAGGTTTAAGTGCCTTGGTGGAGGAGGGGGGAAATGGTTGCCACAGGGAAAAAGGAGAGAAGGAAGGGAAGAGGAAGGGACTCAGCCTCCCTCCGAAATAGCCAATGGAAGTATGGAAATAAGCCTCTGGACAGCCTGCTTCAAGTCTGCTGAAAAGTCAGTAAAAAAGCAACTTTCCTCAAGTTCTGTTGTGCTGGTGAATAGAGTAAGAGATGTGGGGAAATAGTTGTCCCTGCGTGGGGAGGCACACAATCCAGTAGTTTAATGTGAAGTCTAGCTCACAACCTTCTTAATATCAAGAACAGAATGTGGTGAGTGGCAGATCCTGCCCTGCTCCTCCAGCCAGGCAGGCTCACACTACATGCAGTTAGCGAACACCACATAAAGCAGGTCAACAGTGCCCCCATATCAGGGTGACCGTCCAGAGCTGTTGGCTTGATTGTCTCAAAAGGTTGTCTCTAAGGATTCCTGATTTGAGCAGCAAGGACCCTTGCTGCTTCTCCTGTTCGTGGACTGAGTGCCTCCTCAGTCCTGATAATCAGTCCTGATTCTCTCCCTAATCTCCAACTTCTCTTCTAGAAAAGGATTATTCTTCTGCCATAGGCAGACTTGGCCCTTTTCAGATGACCTTCATACCCTCCCAGAAAAGAAGGGAGATGTGGAGCAAGGGAAGAAGAAATCACAGCCAGGTGAGAAGAATCAAGGAAGGCTTCATAAGGGCTGCAGCACTGGAGCTGAGTGTGAAAGGATTTAAGCAGGGGGTAATAAGTACAGAGTACAGACGGGTAGTGTGTGTGTAGAGGACTCATATCCAGGACCTAGGAACTTCAGATTCCAGAGAATCCTTAAAGAGGAGGATGAAGCACTTCCCCTCTGAGCAGAAGAACCTCAGGCTGCTGGCCTTCACTATCCAGAGCTTTCCCAAGGCTTTAGGGCTAAGGAAGGTTAGGGGACATCAAGGCAGAGATACACAGAGGCCCACAGAGGGCAACAGGGAAAGAACGGTAGAGGACAATATTATTCACTAGATCTGAGTTTTATACCAAATGCTGATATTACAGACCATACTGATCATACACATGGTGACCTAACCAAATACAAGCTATGTTTAAGTTTTTTGTTTTTTTTTTATTTGAGAATGGGACTCTATCCTGCTATAGGCAGGTCAGCTGAGCAGAGCTAAAAGCAGGACACAAAGGAAGAACCTAAGAGCAGCATGAAGCACCTATGCAGTCTAGGACATGGAAAAGCTGAGTAAGAACCTGCTGTGGGAATTCAAAAGAATTGTTCTTCTAGCAAGGATAGGCAGGCTCCCCACCTCCACCTGTATGCCTAGCTCTGTTAGCAGAAAAAAACTGTAATTGATAGGTTACATGTCTGTTTCCTTGAGACCAAAGCCTGGGTCACCTCCCATCTCCAGCACGCAGTAAAAGCCCATTCATTCACTCATAAGCAAGAACTCTTCTGGGAGAGGAGGAAAGAAAGATGTCCTAATTCAGGCCTTCATCACCTTGAATTTGTCTTATTGAAATAGCCTCTCGGGACACCTGGGTGGCTCAGCAGTTGAGCATCTGCCTTCGGCTCAGGGTGTGATCCTGGAGTCCCAGGATCAAGTCCCACATCGGGCTCTCGGCATGGAGCCTGCTTCTCCCTCTCCCTATGTCTCTGCTTCTCTCTCTGTGTATGTCTTTCATAAATAAATAAATAGGGATCCCTGGGTGGCGCAGGGGTTTAGCGCCTGCCTTTGGCCCAGGGCGCGATCCTGGAGACCCGGGATCGAATCCCACATCGGGCTCCTGGTGCATGGAGCCTGCTTCTCCCTCTGCCTATGTCTCTGCCTCTCTGTCTCTCTCTCTGTGTGTGACTATCATAAATAAATAAAAATTAAAAAAAGAAATAATAAATAAATAAATAAAATCTTTAAAAAAAAAAAAAGAAATAGCTTCTCCCCTACTTGTTTATTCTTCACCCTTCTGAATGATCCTAATTGGGTCATTCTCCTGCTCAAAAACCTTCCATGTCTCATCACTGCTTTATAGGATAACAATTCAACACTCCTTACCATAGGCATTTTAATAAACCTTGCACATTGGCTTGTCTTAAACCATCCTCCACCTCTCCCCTTGCAGTGCTGAACATGTACCACCTCAGCAGCACCAAC
Source organism: Canis lupus baileyi (assembly GCF_048164855.1). Lineage (NCBI taxonomy): Eukaryota > Metazoa > Chordata > Mammalia > Carnivora > Canidae > Canis > Canis lupus. The sequence goes on from NC_132860.1 coordinate 26,005,656, forward strand.
ATGACACTGGGCCCAGCACCTCCTGCTCCCTGCCTTTGCTCAGTTTGTTCGCTACCTTTTGCCTCAGAGTTGGGGGGACGGAGGGGGACACAGGAGGTGAAAAGAGTAAGAATAAGATTGCTGTGCTGAAAGGCAGGATCTGTGCCTTGCTCATCTCTGACTCCCTTAAAAGGGGTGAAGGGAGACTCTGAGTTATCATGACCAAAAGAAATGAGACAACTGAAGGCAGGAGAAAAGAACTAGAGATACACGTGAAAGGCCCCTACAAATGCTATCCACACGCGTGAGAAGGAATGTTCTGCATCACACATACCACAAATCCAATCACTTTCTGCATTCTTTTGGCAGGTGTTTAATTGCTATCAGAAAAACACTGTATTTGAAAGAGCTAAAATAATCAACACTCAGGGGCTCAATGGAATAGGGTAAACTCAGCCTCCCCAGGGTGATGGAAAAGTAGATTCATAGCATTGCTGCTTTGCAAATATACCACCTAAACTGGGTTGCCAGAGGAAAGTAGCAGCCTGGCAGTCCTCGGCAGGAAGGCTGTCCAATCACCAACAGGTGACTTAAAGGTCAGCAAAGGCCTGAGGGGAGGGGGCACAGTCAGTTTTGCCCCCTCACTCTCTTATACTGCAGCGTAAGGAAGCGAGCCTCAGCTGTTTCTGGGGAAATGAAGATGCCACGCACAGCTGGCAGTTATGAATGGCTCTTATAACAACAAGCTGACATCTGTGCTTGGTTTTTAAGATGCATCATTGCATGTTTATTAAACTATTGCTCCATCATATTTATTTGGCTACGAAACAACTCCCAGCCCATACTTCCAAAAGTGGTTTATTAAAAACTAAGCCTTGAACATTAATACTCAAAAGCACCCTTGAGAATCAATAATAATGCTGCAGATAAAATGAAAGGGAATCAAAGCCGTAAGTCTTGGTGGGGCCTGCAGCTGACTTTCAACACTTTCTTCAATGTGCAGGCAGCTAGAGTGAGGAGGAGCACCAAGAATGTGGCATTGGGTGCGGGGTAGCCACCCAAAACATGGGACTTCCTGTCTAAAATGTGGATGTGGTAGCAAGAAGAGAGGATATCTTGTGGCCCCTCGTTTTATACAAAGGGCCAAAAAAGGTCAAGATGAGGCCCAGTGCAGGCTACTAATTTCACCAAAAATAAAACCTCTGCCCCTAACCAACAGGCCCATACTGATGCCCTATGCTGGCCTCGGTCTGAGCATCTATCCTGGACACAGACTGCCCAGCCCTGGCTCCAGGCGAAGCCCCAACCTAAGTCTTGTCCCTGCCAAGAACCTCAGATCCAACCTACCAGTGGTCTAAGCGGCCCAGCTGAGCCAGGCCAGAAGAATGCAGTTAGCTCCTGAGCAGGAGTCCAGCATGTGCACCCCAACCCCTTGGGCAGATCTTTCTAGCCTCAGAAGACCTGACAGGCTTCTTTCAGCTCCCTCCTAAATCCCCAAACCTTTCCATGGGTTCCCACCTGTATTCCAAGGAGGCAACAAACAATAACACATGGCCAGTTCCACAAAGAAATAAGAACAAATGGGAAGATTCGGTAAAGAACCCACAGGATGTGGAAGGGACTCTACACCATGTCCTGCTAAGAACAAGACAGTGGAAGGATCCAGAGATGTTTGGGGTCAAGAAAAAAGGGGACACAGGGCAGACTTCCTATCTTAAAAAATCTAAAGGTTGACCTGGAGCCCAAGTGACTGTGACTATAGGGAAGTTACAGGGTTCACTTCCCAGATTACTATGAGTATTTCCTCTAAGGCAGTCACCACTGGAGGAATGGGTTCACCCAGCTCAGGCCCTCTTGTGGGAGAGAGCAAGTCCTGGAGATCCAACACTCACCTGCTGACTTCTTGGACATTGTTGGCACGAGCAGCCTCCATCAGGGCTATATCTGAAAAGAAAGGGGGCACTGGTCAGATCCCTGGCCAAGACCTACCATCAGAGCTGCATGGGGGGCCCAGGAAAACAATGGAAATGGAAGCACTTGAGAAACATGGGCTTTAGGGCACCAGGGTGGCATAGTCGGTTAAGCATCTGACTCTTGGTTTCAGCTAGGGTCATGATTTCAAGGTTCTGAGGCTGAGCCCTGCTTCAGGCTCCACACTAAGTGCAGAGTCTGCTTGGGTTTCTCTCCCCCCCACCCCCCGCCAATAAAAATACATTTAAAAAAAGAAAGAAAAGAAACATGGCTTTAACAAGAAAAATGATGCCAAGGTATATTAAGAGAAAGCTAATCATCCCCAGCCTGCATGCTATCCACTGTTAACCTGTCCTCCACATTCATTACATACCCTAATCTTGTAACTCTTATCATACAGGTGATCCAGGTAAAGTGCTAGCAACTATGTATAGCCTATGGCAAATGCTTGATAGATGAATCCCTTCACTCATTAGCTAGAAAGCTCAGACTAATACGTTTCACATGGCTGTCATTGTTATTAATCATTCCCCTACCTTGTCCCACTTTCTCCCCCAACTGATTTCTCAACCTATTTTTTTTTTTAAGATGTTATTTATTTACTCATGAGAGACACACAGAGAGAGGCAGGCTCCACGCAGGGAGCCCAAAGTGGGGCTCGATCCCAGGACTCCAGGATCATGCCCTGAGCAGAAGGCAGACAAACGCTCAACCACTGAACCACCCATGCGTCCCTCTCAACCTAGTTTTGATTCTCGTATCACAAGTCACCAACCCAACACCAAGAACAGAATGGGGTGGAACAGGCAGGGGTGTGGGCTCCTCTGAGAGTTAAGAGTCTTGACAAGGAGTCAGGAGGCCTGGCTCCAACAGCCTGCCCCTATTTCCTGCTCTGTGGCAGCACTTTTCCCTCTCAACTCCAGCTTCCAGGACTATAAGTAGACGCAGTAATTCTTGCCCTGCAAGCCTCACAGGATGCCGAGGAAATGAAATGATGGTTGAAAAATCTGCCAACTCCTCAGTGCCAAGCTCAGAAAAAGGGAGACCCAAAGCAGAGGGTGGCAATTCCTTAGGAATCACCTAGCAGAAAAGCAATGCTAAGCCCGGCCTAGCCTGAGCAGCCTACAGGCTGTTGGCACCACCTTGTGGCCACAAAGAAAAACTGCCCGGCTCAGAAAAACTCCATAGTAGAGGCAAATTTTTTTCAAATACCCATGGAGCCCTATATGCCCAGCAAGGTTCTGAGCTCCATTAGGTGAACACTGGAGACTCATACCCAGCACTGCCTCAGAGAGTTCTCAGTCCAGCCAAGAGACTCATCCAGTGAAACATGAGAGGAGGCATTGCAGTAGGGTAGAAAGAGCAGGATATGGAGACCTGAACTCCCACCCCAATTCTGCCACTTACTTGTTGTATGACCGAGCCAACTCATCTAATCTCCTGAGCCTCAGTTTCCTTATGTGAAGAGCAGGGATAATAAGATAGCCACCATGTCATGAATATGCAAACCAGATCTGTGGTTCAAAAATTAGTGTCTCCACCCCACCTGTCAGCCTAGACTCCAGGGTCAGGTCTCTCCTGTTATCTTCCCCTACGGTTCTCCAAGCACACATCCAAGGATGCTCAGCCAGCCTTCAGTTGGAAGAGGAACAAAGCTTCCTCAGAGATCACTGTATCCACTCCTCCCTCACTCTGCAGAAACGAGTGGCTTTGGCAAGGTCACTGGGGGAATGAGGAAGGAGCTGAAAACCAGGGCCTCCAGCTCCTACATGGTACAGTTTCTACCACAATGTACAAAGGGCCTGAGCTTACAACTCCAAATCAGGGTATAGCATAGGCTAGCAAAGTCTGAAGGGTTGGAAGTGATCAGGGTTTGGTCATTACCTATTTTAGTAAGTAGAAAAAGTACAAATTGGAGCTCCTAGAAACCTCTAAGGCAAGATCCTGAACACCTTCCCAAATCATCGAAACATACTAGCCTTGGGACATTCCCTGTTCATGAATTTTCCATGGCTCTCCACTGCCTACAGGAGAAATTCCAAACCCTCCAAAAACCATCCTGTCTGACATCTGGGCCCCACTCCATCTGCTCTCATCTCATTCCAAAGACCCCCTGTCCTCCAACCAGGCTGGCTACTTTGCTGGCCTCTGCACACACCACACTGACCTGTGACTCCCATATCCATGAAGCTTTTGCATGCAATACAATCCAACTCAAGACACATTTATGGAGTACCTACTAAGTTCCAGATGCTATGGTGGACAAACGATGTTGAAAGCATTAGGGGAAGGAACTTGTATCAACTTGAAAAAAAGATAAGCTGCATTTCTTGCTCTCACAGAGCTCACAATGTCACTCTCCTTTTCATCTCTTCCTTCATCTTACAGAACTCAAGTTCAAATTCCCCATCCTCCAGGGGTCTCCACCAATTTTCTAGGAATGCCTTCGTGACCCTGCTGGCCCTCAAATCCCCCAACACATTGTCAGACCACTCACCAGAACCACAGGCCTAACTGCCTGCATGGTCTCCTTAAATGACTTTGTGACACCTCCCAAAATTGGGCTCACAGAGGGTATTCAAAAAATGCTCAAAGTTATAGAATTACAGCACGCCTAAGCTAGAAGAGCCCTTAGAGTCTATTTCAACTCATTATTTTGTAGATGAGGAAACAAACAGCCTATGAGGATAGAGAAGCAAGAGTCCAAAGCCACAGTGGGAGTTAGGGGTAGAACCGGAACAGGATCTCAGAGGTCCTTACTTCCAACTCAGGACCCTTCCTTTACAGCTGGCCACACCCTGCTAAATAAACTAAGTTCAAGGTAGTCCCCACTCTTGCTCCCAAGTCTCAGAGCTTGGGACGCATGGAACCTATGAACACCATGCTTCCCAGCCTTCCCCCTTGAGGAATAGCTGAGAATCTGAGTGGCTGGACTCATACAGGCCAGAAATCTGGCTCTCTGCCTGCTTTCCCAGTCCCTCCTCAGCTCCACGCATGCAGGGGAGATGCCAAACTGGGTCTGCCACCCCCTATGGTTACTTTGGGTCTCTAAGGATCCAACTTCCTTGTATTTCTTTTCCTGCCAACAGCCTGGCTTGGCAAGATCACCTCACACCTGACACCACGGACAACGAAACCCCTGAAGAGTCTGATGAGCAGCCCCCTGGCTGCTGAACTCCAAGACTCAAAACAACAGCACTGTAAGAGTACTGAGAAATCAATTCTTTACCGTGTAAAGGGGGGGGGGAGGGGGCTGAAACCAGGGAGCAGCAAGGGGTGAGCGGTGGCAAAGCTGGCATTGAAACCAGGTCTCTACTTCCTTTCTTAGGCCACCTTAGGGGAAAAAAGTCTCTAAACTATCTAGTAGTTGCCATTAGAACACATGGCGGTTTCCTGGAGACCTCTTAAGAGAGGAATTTGGCCGGGCTGAGTATTAGAGCATAAAAGGACCATGCTCTAATTTTAGATGTCTCATCCAACGTTTCCATTGTACAGATGGACAAAGTAATGACCAAAGAAACGAGGTGACCTATGATAGGAAGTTCTACAACTCAGAGGCACTGAGCTCTCCAGTTCACCACCCTGCCCCGGTAACCAGACGATGTCTGGGTCCCTCAGGACTGAAGCTCTGCTGGTCTAAATCTATAAGCAACTCTTGCCCTCCAAAGATAAGTCAGGTCATTCCTCCCGCCTCTGTCTTCCTCGAACCCAGACTGCCCGGATAATCACCCTTGTTGGACGGGCTCTTGCTGTAACAGTGAACCACTAGCGCCGTGGCCAGGGCCCACATGCTCAGTCCGGCCCTGTTGGGGACCCCGTTCCAGCTGTCCTGTCCCGGGAGTGTTTCTTCTGGGCTAGGAAGGCGTCCCCACGTTGCGGCTTCGAGGCTCTGGGTGTCCGGGCGTCCTCCCTGGCGCCCCCAGGTGGCTGCCCCTTCTCCGGTGAGAAAGGCTGGCGATGATCCAGGGCGCCCCCAGACGGCCGTCCTCGGCCACTGCGGCTCCCCGCGGCCCGCAGTGATCACACTCCGGCCGGAGGCACTTCCATGACTCCGGAGCGATGGGGACCTAAGCAGCTGGAGAAGGAGCCGCGGCGCCGGCGCTGTTCTCCTCAATACCAGGGACCCCAGCATCCTGATAGCTGCTTCCATCACCCCCTGGTGCCGGCCCCTAGGCTGGCCGCGTCCAACATGGCTGCCGCGGCGCGTTCGAAGACGCCGCGAACGCGGTGGAATTCTACAGTGCTTCACGGGAGTGGTAGTCCACAGCCTTAGATTTTTCCGCAGCTGGAGAACAAATAAACTACATTTCCCAGGAAGCCATGGAACTCGCGTCACAAAGACGGCCGACTTAGAGGAGCCTGGTGCATGTTGGGAAATGGAGTTCGAGTGAGGGGGCGTGGTAAAAGGGGAAATGCCTGAGTGGAACGTGGAGATTAGAATTAAGGTTCGAATCCCAGATCCTCCCGCCAAATTTAGTTAACATATGCGGCGCAGTTTCAGGGATCTTCAGCAGAAAGCCTATTATGAAACGTATGCTTCTTTTAGCCTATTCTCTTTTTAACCTGGGGCAGCTTTTCAAAAAAGTTGTCTAGGATAACCAGTATACCTGTAATAGCAATTCTCTTTATTTTCCTACACAGACTTCCTCTCAGTTAAACAGATAAGTCCTAGTCTTGCTTTCTCACTTGTGTTATTTTCAAAGGGTTTTCAGGTGGGCTGTCGCACCGCATCTCATGACACCTGCATGCGGGGAAGTTGGGTAAGGAATGTTATTCCTGTCTACCTTCAAGAGGATTGCCTGTGTCAAATGAGATCATATGTAGACCACCATTGTCCCTGGCTCTCAATAGGTCTTCAAGAAATGACAGCTAGAATTGTTTTCCCTGCTCTAGGGGTGCTTTGGATTCCCTACTGTAAACTAATCTTTAAGTTTTTATTTAAATTCCAGTTATCATACAGTGTAATGTTAGTTTCAAGTGTACAATATAGTGATTCAACACTTAATACAACACCGGTGCTCATCTCAGCAAGTGTATTCCTTAATCCCTATTACCTATTTTACCATCCCCCCCCCCACCTCCCCTCTGGTGACCATCAGTTTGTTTTCTATAGTTGAGTTTCTTGAGGGTTTCCCCCCTTTGTTCATTTGTTTTGTTTCTTACATTCCATATATGAGTGAAATCATATGGTATTTGCCTTTCTCTAACTGACTTACTTAGCTTAACATAATACTCTCTAGCTCCATCCATGTCCCAGCAAATGGCAAGATTTCATTCTTAAAAATATGGAATACTTCAGGAATTTGCATGGCATTCTTATGCAGGAGTCATGCTAATCTTCTCTGTATTGTTCCAATTTTAGTATATGTGTGGCCAAAGCAAGCACCCTATTCTAAACTTCCTTTTTTTAAAATTTTATTTAAATCCAATTAATTAGCATATAATATATTTTTGGTTTCAGAGGTAGAGGTCAGTGAGTCATCAGTCTTAAATAATACTCAGTGCTCATTACATCACATGACCTCCTTAATGTTCATCACTCAGTTACCCTGTTCCCCGCTCTTCCCTCCAGTGACCCTGTTTGTTTCCTATGATTATGAGTCTCTTATGGATTGTCTCCCTCTCTGATTTTGTCTTGTTTTATTTTTTCCTCTCTCCCACTATGATCCTCTGTTGTTTGTTAAATTCCACATATGAATGGGATCACATGATAATTGTCTTTCTTGGATTGACTTGTTTCACTTAGCATAATATCCCCTAGTTCCATCCATGTCATTGCAAATGGTAAGATTTCATTTTTTTTTAATGGCTAACTAGTAGTCCATTGTATATCTATATATATACTGTATCTTCTTTATCCATTCATTTGTCAATGGACACCTGGGCTCTTTCAATAGTTTGGCTATTGTAGGTAGACATTGCTGCTATAAACAGTGGAATGCATGTGCCCCCTTAGATCACTACATTTGTATCTTTGGGATAAATATCAGTAGTGTGATTGCTGGGTCATAGGGTAGCTCTATTTTCAACTTTTTGAGGAAATTCCATACTGTTTTCCAGAATGGCTGCACCAGCTTGCATTCTCACCAACAATTAAAAAGGGTTCCTCTTTCTCCTCATCCTCACCAACATCTGTTGTTTCCTGACTTGTTCATTTTAGCCATTCTGACTGGTGTATTTCATTGTGGTTTCGATTTGTATTTCCCTGATACCGAGTGATGTGGAGCATTAATTCGTGTGTCTATTGGCCACTTGTATGTCTTCTTTGGAGAAATGTCTGTTCATGTCTTCTGTCCATTTCTTCATTGGATTATTTATTCTTTGGGTGTTGAGTTTGATAAATTCTTTATATATTTTAGATACTAGTCCTTTATCTGATTTATCATTTGCAAATATCTTCTTCCATTCTGTAGGTTGTCTTTTGGTTTTGCCAACTGTTTCCTTTGCTGTGTAAAAGCTTTTTATCTTGATGAAGTCCCTTTAGTTCATTTTTGCCTTTGTTTCCTTTGCCTTTGGAGACATGTCTAGCAAGAAGTTGCTGTGGCTGAGGTCAAAGAGGTTGCTGCCTGTGTTCTCCTCTAGGATTTTGATGGATTCCTAACTCACATTTAGGTCTTTCATCCATTTTGAGTTTATTTTTGTGTATGGTGTGAGGAAATGGTCCAGTTTCATTCTTCTCCATGTGGCTGTCCAATTTTTCCAACAGCATTTATTGAAGAGACTGTCTTTTTTCCATCGTATATTCTTTCCTGCTTTTTCAAAGATGAGTTGACCATAGAGTTGACAGTCCATTTCTGGGTTCTCTATTTTGTTCCATTCATTTATATGTCTGTTTTTGTGCCAGAACCATACTGTCTTGATGATCACAGCTTTGTAGCACAGCTTGAAGTCCAGCATTGTGATGCCACCAGTGTTGGTTTTCTTTTTCAGCAATCCTTTGGCTATTCGAGGTCTTTTCTGGTTCCATACAAATTTTAGGATTATTTGTCCAACTCTGTGAAATAAGTTAATGGTATTTTTATAGGGATTACATTGAATGTATAGATTGCTCTAGGTATCATAGAGATTTTAACAATATTTGTTCTTCCCCTACTCTAAACTTCTTGCAGGCAGAGATGGAATTTTTCATTTCTGATCCTTTAGTAAGGAACTCAGTAAATAGCTGTTAAAAGGACAAATGACTTATTAAGGTACTCAATAGCAAAAGCATTTTGACCTTCCTATTTTAAGAGATTCCCAGGGCATCCTGTCTTATTAACCACTCTACTCACTATAGCAGCTTCACCCTCCCTGTATTCTTAGAATACTTATGCTTCCCAGTTTAGGGCTGGTCTCAGCCAGAAGGGTGATCTCTGAGCTCTCATTACCAGGTGGGTCACAAGATGATGTAAGTTTGCAGCACTCAGCCCCTCCTACTGTAGACAACTTTCCAGAACCCTTCAGTTTACTACATAACTTGCACCACTGGGTGATCTCAAAGCACTTGCCCAATGAATCCCTCATTTGATTTTCACAAATAACATCCATGAGGAGGGGGCAAGGCAGGATTGAGTTAGAAGAAAACATAAATTAAACAAATAACTGGAGTAGGAAAGTTTTCTGGGTGTGACACAAAACTCAGAACCCATAATAGAAAAGATATATCTGACTCTACAAAAAAAAAAATTCTGGTAGTGAAATATACACAGTGAAAAAATGACTAGCTGGGAAAAAATATATTTACCCCACAGTGATGAAGGGCTAAATAATACAGAAAAGTCCTATAAAATATGCAAAAGACCTACCATACAAGAGACAAATGGACTAAAGCAATGCCTGTGCTAGCTTATACTGTGCCTTTGTGCAAAGTAAAGAACAGGCCTCCCTGAGGAGTCACAGCATGCGTGACTAGCTGAGCTATGTGCTGCTAGATTTCAGCTTAAACTTCCATGAACTGCATATCCAAGCTTAGCAGCCTCGAGCAGCCTCAAGCAAAAGACTTGACCAAAGAGCTCACAAGAAAAAATTACAACTTGTATTTAAACATATGAAAATATGCTCAACTACACACATAAGAAAGGTACAAATTGGGGATCCCTGGGTGGCTCAGCGGTTTGGCACCTGGCTTCAGCCAGGGTGTGATCCTGGAGTCCCGGGATCAAGTCCCACATGGAGCTCCCTGCGTGGAGCCTGGTTCTCCCTCTGCCTGTGTCTCTGCCTCTCCCTCTCTGTGTCTCTCATGAATAAATAAATAAAATCTTAAAAAAAAAAGAAAGGTACAAATTAAGCTATATTTGATCCATAGCTTATACCATAAACAAAAATCATCTCAAAATGGATTATAGACCTAAATGTAAAATGTAAACTCTAAAATTTCCAGAAGAAAACATGAGGAAAATCTTTCTGATGTTCAGTAAGGCAAGGATTTCTTAGATACAATACCAAAAACATGATCCATTTTTTAAAAAGATAAAATTTCACTTTGTCAAAATTAAGAACTTTGGCTCCTCAAAAGCCACTGTTAAGAGAATGAACAGAGGAGCACCTGAATGGCTCAGTCAGTTGAAAGGCTGACTATTGGTCACGGTCTCAGGGCCCTGAGATCTAGCATCATCAGTCTCCATGCTCAGTGGGGAGTCTGCTTTAGGATTCTCTCTCCCTCCTTCTGCTTCTTCCCCTGCTTGTATTCTCTCTTTCTAAAATAAACAAATATTAAAAGAGAAAGAGAGAATGAACAGAGTAACCACAAAGGGGAGAAAATATTTGGGGTTTTTTTTTGTTTTTTTTTTTAAAGATTGTATCCCCCTATTTGTAAATTATATATCCAATAAAAGACTTCTACCAGAATATAAAAAGGATTTTCAAGCTTTAATACAATTAGAAGAAAATTACCCAATTTTTAAAATGGGAAAAATATTTGAATAGACACTTCACTAAAGTGAAATAAGATAAATACATGAAAAGACTCTCAATACCATTACGACTACTGATTAGGAAAATGAAAATAAAAACTACTGTAAATTATTATGATGTATCTATTAGAATGTCTAAAATTTAAAAGACTGACCCTACCAAATACTGGTGAGAATGTAGAGCAACTGGAAAGCTCATATGCTGTTGATGAGAATATAAAATGGTAGAATTGCTTTGGAGGACAGTTTGGTGGTTTCCTTAAAAGTTAAACATACAAAAAAAAAAAAAAGTTAAACATACATCTACCATATGATCCAGCCATTCTACTTCAAGGTATTTACCCAAGAGAAAGAGAAACCTATGTCCATACAAAGACTTGATCATTAATATTTTATTAGTGATTCTTAAAAACTGGGAACAAGTGGGGTGCCTGGCTGGCTCATTTAGAGGAGCATGTGACTTCCTATCTAAGGGTTGTGGGCTCCAGCTACATTGGGTGTAGAGATTACTTAAAAATAAAATCTTTAAAATAACAACAATTTTAATTAAAAAAAAAATCTGCTACAAGCAAAAAGAAACAACCTACATGTCTCTTGAAATAAGAATGAGGGCAGCCCGGGTGGCTCAACGGTTTAGCTCTGCCTTCAGCCCAGGATATGATCCTGGAGACCCAGGATCGAGTCCCGCATAAGGCTCCTTGCATGGAGCCTGCTTCTCCCTCTGCCTGTGTTTCTGTCTCTCTCTCTCTCCCTCTCTCATGAATGAATGAATAAATAAATAAATAAATAAATAAATAAATAAATAAATAAATCTTTAAAAAAAATAAACGTGCAGTTTAGTGTATGTCAGTTACACTTTAACAAAGAGTTTTTATATAAGATAAGGGGGTGCCTGGGGCTCTTGATTTCAGCTCAGGTCATGATCTCTGGGATGTGGGATGGAGCCCTGACTCAGAGCTCAGAGCCTGCCTATGGAGTCTCTCCTTCCCTCTCTCTCTACTGCCCAGCCCCCAGCACTCTCACTCATTCCTCTCTCTCTCTCTCAAAAATAAATAAATAAATAAATAAATAAATAAATAAATAAAATTTAAAACTATAAGGGATGCCTGGCTGGCTCAGTCACTGGAGCGTGCAACTCTTAATCTCGGGGTTGTGAATTTGAACTCCACCTTGGGTGTAAAGATTACAAATAAAATAAAATAAAATAAAATAAAATAAAATAAAATAATAAAATAAAATAATAAAATAAAATAAAATAAAATACCAATCTATAAGACATAGTTGACCTATTATATTGGCAAATATATATTTTTAAATATATTGCAAGCATATATATTAAGTAAATAGGTATACTTATGTATGCTATATATATAACATCTGTGGCAGGTTTGTGAAGAAAAAGACACGTTTTTGGTAGGAATGTAAATGGGTACAACTTCAACAAAGGGCTACTGACTGACAATATCAAACATTGGAATTTAGAATGCAGATACAAAAAAATAAAATGCAGGTATACTTGCCATGTGTAAAATGAGGAATGTTTCAGGATATTTGTAATAGTAAGAGGCAAGAGAAATATCCCAAGCATTCCTCATTGGAAATAGGCTGAATACAGGAGTTTGATTAAATACATTAAGGTATAGCTAAACTATAGAATATTATTTTTTTGATGGTGTAAAGCCTATCTCTTTCATTATTATTATTATTATTTTAGATTTTACTTATTTATTTATGAGAGACACACAGAGAGAGGCAGAGACACAGGCAGAGGGAGAAGCAGGCTCCATGCAGGGAGCCTGATGTGGGACCCGATCCGGGGACTCTAGGATCACGCCCTTGGCCAGAAGGCAGGCGCTAGACCACTGAGCCACCCAGGGATCCCAAGCTTATCTCTTTTAACATGGAATACTCTGAGGTATTTTAAGTAGAAAAAGAATCAAGGCATTGAACAGTTGTATACAAACATTGGTGTTATTTGAAAACTAGATATATACATTTATGTGCTTGAATACTTAGGATATCTGGAAGGGTAATAAAAATAGTTGCCCTGGGGGTGGACGAAATGGAACTGGGGGATAAGGAAGAGAAGTAGGAAGGGAAGGAGAGTTTACTTTTCATTGTACATACTTTCAGGTCTTGTACCATGTGCATATACTGACTATTCAATTAAATCAACCAATCAGGGGCACCTGGGTGGCTCCGGTTGGTTGAGCATCTGCCTCCCGCTCAGGTTGTGATCCCGAGGTCCTGGGATCGATTTCTGCATGGGGCTCCCTGCAGGGAGCCTGCTTCTCCCTCTGCCTGTGTCTCTCATGAATAAATAAACAAAATCTTTAAAAAAAATCAACCAAACAAGCAACCAATTCCTCTTATTTCTTTATCAATGTTTACTTTATATTAACTTCCAGCATCCAATAGTGGGAGTACATTTTAGTTTCTGACTGAAGCGTTATTTCTCATGTGGAAACACTGACATCTTGTGGACTTTTAAGATGGTGCTGCTAAATATTTAAATCATGAAGAATTTTCACCACTCTGATCCACTCCAGTCCATTCCACTTACAAATACTTGTTGATGCCTACTCCTGTGCATTTGTCCAACTCTTTAAAGCTGTCAAAGTTTACAGTAATATTGAGCCTCAGTTATGATGTGGTAAACTAAGGCAGAAGAGAAATTATTAAATTTCCTTACTGCCTACAGTCCATTGACAAGCCCTTGAAACAGACAGAGTGACCTTCCTCTAGGGACTCAACTACCTCAATGTTAATACTTTGCTAGGGGCAAAAGGCAATCTTAGCCTAATCCCCAGGATCCTGTAAATCTACTTTAACATATAAAAATTCCTTTGGAGATTGCCTTCATCCCTATCACTGCAAAATACACGTTGGCAATTCTCCCCCAAGGAAATGGCCCACCCATATACATCTGAAGGACCTCATGACTGAGGTTTTATGAGACAGTAATAAATGACCTTTTCCCAACCATAGCTAGCCCCCTCAAGGTCCTGAAAATCTTGCTTCCAAAATTCCTCAGAGACTTTTGCTATCCCTGACCCCCTCCCAACTTGTAAGTCTATAATGGACCACTGCTCATGACCCTAGTGCAGCTGTTTCTGCCCATGGGTCCTGTCTTGTGCTTGAATAAAACCACTTTTTTACACCAAAGACATCTCAAACTTCTCTCTTGGCTGTTGGCTTTGAACCCTAACATCTTTCCTACATCAATTTATAAGACATCTATGAAGTGCCAGGCACTGAAACCACTGTCACAAACAAGGCTGGGAGCTCTGGAAGGGGGGCAGTCCACAGACATCACTGCAGAGCAGAGCTCTAAGTGATACAACTGAGAGGATTCAGGCTTCCTCCAGAGCCCACAGCAGGCTGAGTGTCCAGGAAAGGCTTCCTAAGGGAAGAGACATCTAAGCTAAGTTCTACGGGTAGAACCACAATTGACCAGATAAGAGGGAATATAGTAGCTGGCTGGTGGGGTGCTTGGAGAATGAGTCAGTGCAAAAGGAACACTCCGTGGAAACTCACAGAGGTAATACTTTTTTAAAGGGATGTTTGAGGAACTGCATGCTCAGTGTGGCTGAAACATAGAGCAGGAGAGGATAAGAGGTAAGAAGTGAGGCTTCATTTCATAACCAGAGAGGTTAAAGCCACTTACGAGGCTCTCTCAGCAAGTACACACTGTACCAAGAATTTAAACCTGGAATTAAACGACTCCACTACTTCTCCTCTTTCCCACATTAAGATTTTGCTCTGTGAGCCTTTCCTGGGCCCCATGTCTAATGCTCTGCTCCTCCCAAATGGACTCAAAGGTGGGCCTCCTCCATTCTTCCCTCCCTCCATCCCTCTCTCCTTCTACCTTCCTTCCTTTCCTCCTTCCCTTCCTTCCTTCCATAATGCTTGTTTCTGCAGCCTTGCTAATGGGCGAGGTAGGAAAACATTAGGTTTCGAAGCCAACAACCAAGAGAGAAGTTTGAGAGGTCTTTGGTGCAAAAAGGTGGTTTAAATCAAGCACAGGACAGGACCCATGGGCAGAAATAGCTGCACTAGGGTCATGAACAGTGGTCCATTATAGACTTACAAGTTGGGAGGGGGTCAGGGATAGCAAAAGTCTCAGAGGAACTTTGGAAGCAAGGTTTCCAGGACCTTGAGGGGTCTAGCTATGGCTGGGAAAAGGTCATTTATTACTGTCTCATAAAACCTCAGTCATGAGGTCCTTCAGATGTATATGGGTGGGCCATTTCCTTGGGGGAGAATTGCCAACGTGTATTTTGCAGTGATAGGGATGAAGGCAATCTCCAAAGGAATTTTTATATGTTAAAGTAGATTTACAGGATCCTGGGGATTGGGCTAAATTGTCTTTTGCCCCTAGCAAAGTATTAACATTGAGGTAGTTGAGTCCCTAGAGGAAGGTCACTCTGTCTGTTTCAAGGGCTTGTCAATGGACTGTAGGCAGTAAGGGAATTTAATAATTTTTTTTGTTTGTTTCAGTGTGCATCTGACATCACTAGGGAGGAGCAAGAGAAGGCTTTTTGGAACATAAAGTGATTATTCAGGTTGCAGAGGAACACTCCACTCTGTTTTTTGTTGAGTCTGATCATATTGATAAAGTTAATAGAGGAGAGGAGAATGATTGGGCATCAGAGCCACTCTCCATCCCTTCAGCTCAGAGCAGCCAGGGTGTTGCCTGGGATAGAGAGAGGGAGCCTCAGCACAGAAAGCTGTGTCTCTGGGTGGTGGCCCTTCCTCCCTGCATGGGCAAATCAGTGTGTGTGTGTGTTTACTGACTTTTATAATAAGCAAGACTCTACTTTAGGTGCTTATGGTAGATTATCTTGCTTAACTCCAACGACAATCCTGTGAGGATGATACTATCTCCATTTTACAGGTAAGAAAGTGGGGGAGGGGTCATTTCACCAGCGTCACCCAGCTTGTAAATGGCAAAACTGGGTCTCCAATGGTCTGAATCCAAAGCCCAGACTCTTAATCACTACAAAATCCCAGCTCACAGGAAGTTAAGAGACGGGCATATAATAGACAGTTCTGAAGCATGCCTGAGGTTTGGAGAAAGAGAAGAACCAAAAGGATTGTCAACACTGTGCTGAGTCAATATGACACATTCTGAGCTGAGATGTGAGGGTGTACTCCCGCAAAACTGAACAGCAAGCGCGAGCAAGGTGGAAAAACTCCCAGCAGGAAGGAATTCGAGCTTTTCCAGATGCTTGGCTGTAGGGCCAGCTCTTCCTTGAGAGCCTTGACCACCATGGCTCCTCAACGCTCAAAGGGGCTCTGATCTCCCTGACAGGCACAATGCAAACCTCTTCTCATTCATCTGACACTCTTCAATATACAAGTTAACTATAAAGCTGATAGAAGGACAAAATCTTAAACAGGGAAAGGAGCAGATGAAATTCTAGAGCATGTATTTTTGATAGTAAGGAGGGTGAACTCTGGCCACAGATCTGCTTGACTGGCCCTTCTACTGGGCACTTGAACTCCTACCCCTAACCCCAATCTCATATTCATTTTATTTGGATGGTGGAACAAGCTCCTTTATCTCCTGTCACAAGATGGCTTCTCTGGAAGCAAAGCCGGAAATGGAATTTGGGGTACCAGATGTTTATCAGGAAATGTTAAAAACAAGACAACAGGCCCGAAACAAAGTTGTTCATGCTAAACCCACGTTGCCAAACTGGGATTTAATTAAGTTTTGGCTCCCCCAGAAAAGGAATCTTAAACCAGCCAATCAGGAATTGCCCAAGGAAATCTGCCAGACAACTCCCCGCCATGCCCTATTGAGAGTAACCTTGCAGTAACTAATCTGTTTTCTTGCCTAGTGTAATTTCCTTGTTCCTGTTTAAAAGTCTCCCATTTTCTACTTGGCAGCAAGTCCTTCCCTGAAGGGGGACTGAGCAGTAGATCTCCAGGACTACCAACACACATAACACAATTCATTTGCGTGTTGATCACTCAACGGGAACAGTGCCAGCTGCCAGGCTGACGGCTGGAGGGCAGGAGAGGATACAGAACGGAGCAGAAGTGAATCCTAACCTTAGTTTAGGGGAGGAATCAAATATTTATGGAGCAGGGTGGTAGATCCAGAGGGCAGCGAGAGTGTCTAGGCAAGGGTCACTGCTCTAGCTGGGGGCAACCTCTACTAGGGGTCCTTCTCAGTCGAGCTTTTCAAGGCATCCATGTCAGATTCCTCCATCCCTGTTGTCCCACCACACTGATGCCATCTGTGTCCTCCTCTTCCATTCCACTAAAACTGCTCTTCGTGGGGATACCTTCCCTTCCATCTCTCTTCCCAGTTGACAGTCTGTGTAGTCTTCATATCTGAATGTTGTGGGTGTTGTACTGCATTCTATTCTCTCCTTGAGTCAGGAGGTACTAAGTGGTTTCTCTCTCTCTTGAGCCAGCTGTAAAGAGCCAGAGGTATGAGAGGGCAGATAGAGAGGGATTTTTGGAGCAGGGAAGAGGGAATCTAGGTAAAAGGGATCTCAGTGCCCCAGAAAACAAGCTGCATTCTGCAAGTGAGATTTTTAAATAATATTTGGGTGCTTATGATAGATTATCTTGCTTGTTCTCCAGGGCTCTGAGACCCATCTTACCTGCCTTCCCATTTCTCTGTTCCAAATTCTCTCCCCATCTGCCTTCTTATACCCCTGGCTCTTTACAGCTAGTTGCAACTAATGGATCGTCACTTGTTTCAGTAATCCTCATATACTAAATCTTCTACAGAGGTTGCAGTCTGCTACCATCTTCAATAGAACAGATTTAATGTGGAATACAAGGGGGTCTCAGCAGTGCAAGGAGTAACTTGTATCAGAGCCTATGGTGTCCTGTGTCACCTCTCCTTAGCTTCTGATTTAAGCCATTATCCCCGGTTGACAGTTGTGATTGCAAAATCATCTCATGCTGACAGCATCCTACCTCAAGCAGGAATCTGTTTGCATCATCACTGGCAAGTTAAGATTTGCTTTTCAAATGGAGGATAGCCAACAGAAAAGGGTACAGCTTTACTTCAATCCCTTAAGAGTCTACACTGTAATCATCTTATTGGGGTTTTGGCAGAGGCTCTTTTTGCTACAGACACTTCCCATACTATTGGGTCTGCTAGGTCTTGAGACCCAAGCAGCAGGACAGCTTGAACAACTTAGGCCTGCTGCAGAATCTTTTCTGGCTCTAGGCCCCACTCAAAACTGGCAATCTTGTGGATTACTTGGTAAATGGGTTGAAGCAACATGTTCCAATATAGTATATATGTTGCCTCCAAAATCCAAACAGGCTTATCACCAAGCTTTTTACCTCTTTAATGAGGGTGGTAAATTCAAAATGAAGCAACTGGCCTCTCATTTTAATAGCTATATTCCAACATGCCCCAGGCAACTGGACCTCTAGAAACTTCATCCATGTGTCAGATCCCTGAATTTTCATAGAGTTTATTCCTTGTCCTCTGGAATGCATATGTTCTACCAAAATATCCAGAATGCTTACTAATTCCTGCTCAGCAGGTCCAATTAGCATAATTTCATCAATGTAATGGACCAGCATGATGATCTGTGGGTTATCAAGATGATCAAGGCCTCCCCTGGCTATGTTATTCCAGAAAGTCAGAGGTTGACATAGCCATGAGAAAAAATAACAAAATAATACAGCTGTCATGACACATGGAGGCAGATTGCTTTGGGGCTGAAAAGAGATAAATAGATTTGTTCTGATAAAGATACCACATCCAGGTTGCAGCTGTAATTGGATTCACTAGCTGATTATGTTTATAAAAATCTATAGTTACCCTCCAGAATCCATTGAGCTTTTTGCAAACTGCCAAAAGGACAAATTAGTTGGGATTGTGGTAGGACTACTCTATCTTTCTGTTGGTGGTGCTAATCCTTGCAATTTCCTCATGAACGCATTACCTAGGTGCCATAACGATGCCAGGGAGGAAAGTGGTTTTGCCTCAATAAGTAGAATACGTAAGTCTGGGCAACTACAAGGTGGTTGAAGTAGGACTGTCCCTGATCACCATTATTCCCAATGACCCACTTGTAGAATTCATGTTTCCTGTTCCATAATTTTAGGCCCTGACAAGTTTCTATTCCTGTGTGTATGTACATATGCGTGCTTCTACCAGGTAACTGGAGGCTATATCATAGTTTGCTCACTCTGGGCTCTTCATGCCAAAGGACCAGCAAGGATGTTTCTAGAGCAATAGAAGAAGTCGACCCTGATTCACATGAATAACGAGGGTTGCCATTTCATAATGGTTAAAGAGTGTGTCTGCAATTCAGGGGATTCACTGGGGTGAAGTCTTGCTGTTTTGCTGCTCAGTGGGCACTCTGAAGGTGTTACTGTAACCATCACATGACAAGAGCAAGGTGAGGGGGCTGAAAGTCTGGATCATCTCACCAGGCAAGTAACTCAGATCAGCCAAAGTGCTGGTTGAGAGTGAAGGAAACCTAGAATGGTTTTTAGAGCAGGAAGGTGATGAGTATCAATTATGGCCCTGGGACCAGCTGCAATAAAGGGATTTAACTTGGTCTTAGAGTCCCTTTTTAAAGAGATGCAACTGGCCCTCAGCTTGAAGAATTGGATTTAAACCTCTCTTGGAGAAAAAGTGACAGTATCATTTTTCCTCACACAAGATTCAGATATAAATGGGTAAGAACAAATCTAAATGGCACAACAGATGGATGTGCAAGATTCAGTTTATTTCACCCCAGATGTGCTCAGCCTGACTTGCCCACTCCTCTCTCCAGGACCTAAGCCACTTGCCATATTTTCTGGCTAGACAGGCCCCAGGGATGGCTTAGTTCATTCCAGTGGTCATAGCCCTGACCATCACATCTCCTAGCTCTGGTTACCTCAGGCTCCCCTTGGGGTTCAGGACCAGGTCTCAGCACGACTTCTATCACATCCACTGCCACAGGAGCCACAGCAGCTCCCGCACCAGGTCTGAACCGACTGGACTCTTAGATGCTCTGGTTTTCCCACTGACTTCCCAGAGTGGTCAAGTATACAACCTGCAGATCTTAAGGAATTCCTGTCCTATGGGGAGGATTTGGGCCAACGAGGGAAGGCACCCACAGATGAATGGCTTCCTTTTCCTCCCCCAGTGGATTGTTTTTAGTTGCTGTGGTTCCATATGGCTTCTCTGGAAGGGTCCTATAAGCATCCTGTTTAGCATTCTTGTAAAGATGGTGCCAGCTCTGCAAAGCACCACCTTGTAGGTGTTCTCTTGACTCCTCCACCTGACTATTCCTTTTTCCTTGCTCTTGCATCTTTCCAAAAAAAGCATCAACACATGTTTTGCCTCAGGCCGGCTCTGTGTTCTAGAAAATCTGGGTTAAGGAAGTGGTGTAGTCATAGGATGGAATATCTAAAATTGAAATTGTGGTGAGACTGAAGTTCTTGTAATGACAAGGTCAGAATACAACCATGGAAGGGAATGGCTTAGACGGAAGGGAAGGCAAGTTCATGGAGAAGAGAATATCGAGGAACCTGAATCCAGGGCACTGGAATGATAATCAAGATGGATACAGAAATCCCCAAGAAAGATGTTGGAGTGTTGGAATAAGTGATCCAGGGGCCAAATCTTCCAAGCATGGGGAGGAGGGCAGAGATGCCTGCATACAGAGGGGTTGTCGATTGTCTAGTCTCTTCATATTATGGAAGAGAGGGCTTTTGGGATTAGCAATGACAAACCAGAAGAACATGTAACTTGCCTCTGGGTCCAGTGTGATATGAGGGCTGTAGGAAAGCAAACAAGTATCTCTTGAGACGATTTCAAAGAAAGCAGTATCTTCAGACCAAAATGACAGGGCAGAGCAAGAAGATGAAGAGAACATTCACTGAAGAGGATAAGGGTGCAGAATATTCTGCTCATAAAGGACCTTGAGCTCCCAGGGCATTGTGAGAGTTTTCAGGAGATGAGGAGTTATGGCAGATGGGGTCAGAAAAGGTGATATACAAGCCAAAGAGGGATAGGCCCTGGGGGATGAGGAGGATTGGGAGGCTGCATGCACAGGGATCAAGGGCCTAGTGAGATCCATCCTCATGAGCCCAAGGCAGAGAGTAGTGGAGCAGCTGAGAAAGAGGAGAAAGGAAGTACAGCAGCTCTTGTCCAGAGTATGCATATCTGGCCCTGCTGATGGAAATGGGCGCCCTGCGGGCATGGGGGATGGATGGGTCCTGCTCTGAAAGCCCAAGTTCCTTCCCTGGTACTTCTGCAGGCGGGGAGGCCTCTAGGAGAACAGTGTTCTCCCTCTCTGGCCCAGTGGGCATACTAGCCCCCTGCCGGTCACAATGACATAAGCACTAACTGTGACAAACTAACGGGCTGCTGCAGGCCGACAAGTTGGTTTTCTGTCCTTTGGTTCTGCACTCTGGCAAGGGGCTGTTTCCCTTTGCTGGCATTTGGTGTATGCCTTACTTATTCCTAAGACACCTTCATATCCTTTTCATTCCTTCCCCTGCTTTACATAATTCTTTAATCTTTATCTTCTTATGAAAAGGAGTCTATTTTTAATTTCTTGACATTTCTCTCATAACCTACCATTCTTTTCCTGTAACTGACTCCTTCTCTTACCTTAACTGACTTCATACATTTTGAGCTTGCTCAGCCTGACATGGTTAGCCCAAACTGTTTCTCACGTGCCAAGCAATGTACAAACTTCTCTCCTCCTTCTGACCAACTCTTCAGAAGTGGTGACTTGTATGCAATAATCTGAACTTACTGCCTGTGCATTATATTCCTCTTAAGTAACCTTGATACTTCCTTTTTCCTAATCAGATTTCCTCTCTGCTCAACAGTTCCCACCATTTCCCCACCTTTTACTTACAGTTTTTACATCTACCACAGAACTTCCTTCATCTTCTACAAAATTATCCTCACTTTCTGCAAATGCCCTACCCCCTCTACAAGCACCCTTCTTCTACCATGTATAGCTACTTCCTATGTTTAGCCTGTCTTTTTCCAGGATTTCTTTTCTCCTCAGGCCTACCCCTATAGTTTATATTCTAGAGTTTGACCAAAATACCAGTGCATGATTCATATAGTTTGGGGTGATCAATACACAATTTTAAATCAATATTATCGCAAACTACTGTGCACATTACTACTACCTTTTATGAAATCTTCCATTTTGGATTTTTGTGAACTCACAATTCTTGTAACAGACTTACTAGCTCTGACTCACACTGGGGTCAGTGTTTCCCTCTGTGGGGTTCATTCATGTAGGTTGCTCTTTGACCACTCACAGTACTGTTTTTGTTAGTTTTTTTTAAAGTTTCATTTGTTATTATTATTTAAAGATTTTATTTACTTATTTGACAACAGAGTGAGAAGGCACAAGCAGGGGGAGCAGCAGGCAGAGGCAGAGGGAGAAGAAGACTTCCTGATGAGCAAGGAACCCCATGCAGGGCTGGATCCCAGGACCCCAGGATCATGACCTGAGCTGAAGACAGACGCTTAACTGAGTCACCCAGATGCTCCTATTATTTTTTTTTCAGTAATCTCTCCACCTCAACATGGGACTTGAGTTCATGACCCTGAGATCAAGAGTCACATGCTCTTTTGACTCAGCCAACTAGGTATCCCTAATAGCTCCATTTTTAAGCCAATCTTTCAGATCTTGTCAGTTTTGCCCAGGTATCTCTGAAGGCCTCCTTGTTTTCTTGAATAAATGACAGGGTGCTACAGGCTGTTTGAAATGCTTCCTACCTGGAGATAGAATCAGTTTGTTTCTTTCCCAAAATCTTAGCCTTCCTTCCAGGAGAAAAATATTAACAATCAAAATCTAGCTAGTGCCCCTCACCAGCCAGAGGAAGTCTGCTCAATGCTAGAGTATTCTCAGGCTACTTTAATGCCATAGGAAGTTTTCTTTTCCTTTTGGCTTTTTACCCATGCCCCCTCCCATTTTGTAAGGAGTTATGAGTATATCGTGTCATGTCTCCAAGTTACCTTAACCAAAGTTCTTGTTACTTTTCTCTCTCTCTCTCTTTTTTTTTTCTTTTTTGAGAGTGAGCTGGGGTTGGGGGAGGGGATAAAGAGAGAGGGAGAATCTCAAGCAGATTCCCACTGAACCCGATGCAGGGCTCGATCTCATGACCCTGAGATCATGACCTGAGCTGAAAACCAGAGTCGGACGCTTAACCAACTAAGCTACCCAGGTGCCCCGGTTATTACTTTTCTCTAATGTAAGATATTATCAGTCAACTTCCCCTACCTTTTTCACCTGATAATTTTTCCATTTTCCCACCAACACCAACATTTGTTTTGTCAAAACAAACCACAGGACTTAGTTACGGCTCTGTCCTATCATTTTTCTGAGTCTCCACTCCACTCTCTCAACCCTCAGCTCAAATGTCCCTGAGCTCCAAAGTGTGCAGGTCCCGACAACCAGATTCATAAGCATCATCATATTCCATCGTCCAAAAGGAAAAAGAGATCCCAACCTTCCCAGAGGAAGTCTCCTCTCACAGAGGTAAGTTCACACTTCACAAAGGTGAATGGAGATACAGACCCAAGGTTTCTCATGGCTCCACTTCACTTCTCTTGCTTTCGTTTTCTGAGTCTTACAGTTAAAATTAATTACAATTTAACTCTATTTTCTTCTCCTGTATACTTTCCCTTTTATTTGGTGCTATTTTTGTTAGTTTTTTTTAAAGTTTCATTTATTATTATTCTTTAAAAATTTTATTTATTTCACATCCCTTATAACATCATTTTGGTTCCTGTATTTATTACATTTGTAACTTCAAATGCTAACCTACACCTTTATTTCTTGTTTCATTAACTATAGACTGTGTCTCTTGACCCTAACTTTTTTTTTTAAAGATTTATTTATTTGACAGAGAGAGAGACAGAGCTCAGGCATGCAAGCACAGGCACAGGGAGGGGCAGAGGGAGATGGAGAAGGAGAAGCAGGCTCCCCACTGAGCAGGGAGCTTAACACTGCTCAGCTCCATCCCACAACCCTGGGATCATGACCTGAGCTGAAGGCAGCTGCTTAACTGAGCCACCCAGATGCCCCAACCCTAACTTTTACAGAAATCAATGCCTTTGTTCTTCATTTACTTTTGCTTCTACCTTCCATCTGTTTCAATCATCTGTACTTTCATTTTTGTATTTTCAAGGTTGAAAGTATTTATATTCTCTTCTGTTGCCATAATACATTCTGTTCAATCAAAAAGTTGAGAATCAATAAGCAAATGTATAAAGTCTGTATCAGATAAGAATATTTCTGTTTTATGCAAGAAGAAACTCGACCCAGATTCACTTACAGAAAAACTGAGTTTACGGACTCACATAAGAGAAAAGTCCCAGAATAGGATTGGCTATGGGTGTGACTTAAGCCAGGAGCTCATAAAATATCATCAGGACATAAGTCCTCTCCATCTTTTAGCTCTGCTCCCTACTGTAAGTCAGTTTCAACCTCAGAGAGGCTCTCTCTGCCCTGTGATTTTCATATGACAGCCAGCAACTTCTAAGACATCATTCCAGATTTACAACCAGCAGGAAAGTGAAAATCTTTGCCTCCTAAACATTTCCAACTAACCTCCTAAGATTCTCTGTGATTAGACATCTTAGGGCATGTGCTGCCTCTTAACCAATATCGTCACCTTGTATTGTTTGGCTTCAGCCTGGCTTATATGTTACCTCCTTAAGACCTGAGGGCAGAGCCCTACCCAGACCAAATGGCTGACTGGAGGAGGACCTTGAGCTGGTTAGGAAACAAATATGTAATTATTTCTTTGCAGTTTTCCTTTCTCTTCTCCAGGCACCAACTTTCCTCGTCCCCAAAACCTATCCCCCCTTCCCCAAAACTTATCCCCCCCTCCCTCGTGAATATCAATTCTTACAAACAGAAACCTGGGAGGGAGTTTCAGGCCTCATACCCTCAAATTCTAAGCAAGCTCTGCTGGAACAGCCAGCTCCTGAGAACCTCTTGGAAAGGTCCCTGAGAAGAGAATTATAGGATAGATTCATCAAGGAAGGATTCTGAAGCATTTTTTTTTAATTTTTTTTTTTAGAGAGAGGAAAGAAAATAGTTTTCTAGAAATAAACATGGCTTTCATCACCTCCTTAAGTGTCTCCAAATTCTCAAGCAAATCTTCTGAATCCGAATTTCTGCAACTTCACACCCTCCTGTAGTCTCCCGATCCTCCTGCTCCAGCCTGTTCTAGCTGCAGAGTTCTCTTCCTGTGGTTCCCTTCATTATCCTCCTGAATTGTAATTCTGCATCTTTGTGGGTTTACTCACTGGTCTTAAATTTCAGTTCATCCTCAAGAACTTCCTCATCAGGGATATGGAGACAAAGGTCCTTTTTTCTTGTTTGTCTGAACATGTTTTTAGTCTACCCCTACGCTTGACAGAAAATTTGTCAGGATATAAAATTAAAAGACTGAAAACATTTTGCATCAGAACCCTGAAGGCTCAAGTTAAAAATAGAGCCACCCTATGACCCAGCATTTGCACTACTGGGTATTTACCCCAAAGATACAGATGTAGTGAAACAATGGGATACCTGCACCCCAACGTTCATAACAGCAATGTCCACAATAGCCAAACTGTAGAAGGAGCCACAATGTCCTTCGACAGATGAATGGATAAAGAAGATGTGGTCTTTATACACAATGGAATATTACTCGACCATTAGAAAGGATGAATACCCACCATCTGCTTCGATGTGGATGGAACTGGAAGGTATCATGCTGAGTGAACTAAGTCAATCAGAGAAAGACAATTATTGTATGGTTTCACTGATATGAGGAATATAAGAAATAGTGAAAGAGACTATAAGGGAAAGGAGGGAAACTGAGTGGGGAAAAATTAAAGAGGAAGACAAACCATGAGAGACTCCTAACTTTGGGAAACAAACAAAGCTTGCGGAAGGGGAGGTGGTGGGAGGGAAGGGGTAACTGGGTGAGCTCTGGGTATCATACTATATGTTGGCAAATTAATTTAAATAAAATATTAAAAAGAAAAAGTAAAATAAAAATACTTAACAACAAAAGAACTCTGAAAGCATTATTATTCTGTTGTCTTCTAGTAGTAGGACTAGAACAGATGAACAGTCCCATGTGAGCCTAATTTTCAAGACTAATTTGGAAGTCACCTCTTTCTACCGTCTTTCAAATCCTTCAGAATCTTCTTTTTATTCATGGAGTTTTAAAATTTCATGATGATTTATCAAAATGTGAGTCTTTTTTCATTCATGTGCTTGGAATCTGGTGGACCCTTTTAGTCTTGTGACTTGTGTCCTTTGGCTCTGGTCAATTTTCTTCTTATCTCTTTCATATTTGTCTACCCTGTTTATCCATTTGGACTTCTTTTTTTTTTTTTAAGATTTTATTTACTTATTCATAGAGAGAGGGAGAGAGAGGCAGAGGGAGAAGCAAGCTCCACGCAGGGAGCCTGAAGTGGGACTGATCCTGGGTCTCCAGGATCACACCCCGGGCTGCAGGGGGTGCCAAACCTATGCGCCACCAGGGCTGCCCCTCCATTTGGAATTCTAATGTAGTGAGTCTTTTGTCTCATATTTCTGTCTTTATCTTACAATTCTTCATTGAATTAAGTTAATTCAGTAACTTAAGAATTGAGGCATCTGAGTGGCTCAGTTAGGCAACTCTTGATTTTGGCTCAGGTCATGATCTTGGTGTCCTGGGATTGAGTCCTGCCTCAAGCTCCCAGTTCAAGTGGGGAGTCTGCTCCTTTCCCTCTTCCCCTCCCCTCTGCTTGTGCGTGTGCTCTCTCTACAAAATAAATCTTTAAAAAATGGAAAAGCAAAGAATAGGAAAGGAAAGGAAAGAAAAGAAATGAGCCACAGGGACTCTGTAAATATGTGCTGGGCTTGTTTATTGGAGAGCTTGACTCCAGGCTGATCTGGTAATCAGCTGGCCAGAGTGCAGACACTGGAAACACATGTTTTAAACAGATGCTTGAGAGGCAGATGCCTGCCTGCTAGGGTATCTCTGTGGGGATAGGGTGGGAGAGAGTACAAGAAGAGTACAATGTTCTATCTATAGAACTTCAATTTATTTCCCAGTTTTCATGCCCAAGTCCTCCTTCTTCCTGTGGCTATTCCTGGTGTTTCTGAGTCTTAATAGTTTTCTTGGGTTCCAGCTCTGCCCAACTCTGTCTCCCACTCCCCTAACACAGTCCAGGCTGCAGCTTCCTGCACCCTGTGTCATTAGGAGCTACTTCTCCATCCACTTCCTCAGAAATGTGTTCATATTTGTTACACTGATATCCCCTTGTTTTCTTTCTGCTGTGCATTTATGTCTTTTCTTTTTTCAGTCATATAATGGGTTTTTAGGTAGGAAAAGAAAAACTTATATTTTCTATCTTGGATCAGAAGTTAATAGATTATCGTATATGAGCACTAAAAGAAAACAATATAAAAGGACTCCAGCATTCAGTACCACCTGTCTTCCTAGAAGGAAACCCCCAGCATGCTCCCCTTCAAGATAGAGGAGACTCACTATGGACACACTATAATGGCTACTCTGGGCCATGGCTCAGAATTCATGTAGGTCTCTATCTTCCCTGCTGAGGGGAAAACCACAGGAAATGGTCAAGATGAAAGGATCTTCCTGATGGGATGGATGTAACATAAATCACATTGGCCTGAGAATGTGACCACGACATGATATTTTAGAGCATCCTCTCTGTACCTCCTAGGCCACTTTATCATCCCACGCCCAACACTCCTGAACAATCCAATTGAATCTGCCTCTCACTGGGCTTTTTTCCCCCCAAAGCATTCCAAGCAGAAGAGGTGAATTTATCATCCATTACCTTATTTTTCTTAAGATTTAGTTATGATTTAATACTCATTAACCACTGTGATTTAATTTCACGTGGGGACTCGAGGTTAATACACTATAACATACTTCTGACTATATCATGTTGACCAATACAAACTGGCTTTTCATTCCTGATACTTTTTTTTAAAGATTTTATTTATTTATTCATGAGAGACACAGAGAGAGAGTCAAAGACATAGGCAGAGGGAGAAGCAGGGTCCCTGCGGGGAGCCTGATGTGGGACTCAGTCCCAGGACCCCGGGATCATGACCTGATACAAAGGCAGATAGATGCTCAACCACTGAGCCACCCAGGCATCCCCATTCCTGAAACATTCTGAGACAAGACATAACTTATTATTTAAATTCTGGACATTGCCTCTATGTCATGGAAGGGGAAAACTATCTAAAGATAAGATCACCATGTATAAGATGAAACTGGCTCCATCTTTTAAAATGCAAACCCTTGAGTTTGGATGACCACAAACATGACCTTATAAAATATTCTCATCCTAGTAAAGTGGATATTTGCCTCAGAGATTCCTTTTATTTGCCACCATTACCTGTCACATTGTGGGTGCTTGATAGATGTTTGCTGGGTCAATGAGTATTGGGCCCAAATTGTTTAAATACCTTTTGCTGGGGTCAGGATTCATTCTAGAGACCAGAACGGCACTCATTATGCAGGTAGCGTCAGGTACTGTAAGCTGTGGGGAGACAGACAGGCGTCTAAGAGGCTGAAGAATAAGGGAAACCTGTGGTTGAATGTTTGGAAAAGGGGAAGGAGCAATCATTAGCGTTTAACTACTTTTCATTTCTAGCTGAAGTGGATTCTGGTTTGAATTCATTTAAAAGGTACAGGATGTTTAGAGAACATTATTTTTAACAGTGGAAAACCGAAACAGAACAAATGTCTAACACTAAATAAACGGTTACTGGATAGAATAATAATGTAGTCTTTTTAAAAATAGACTATTTTTTTAGAACAATTTTAGATTTACAGAAAAATTGAGATGATAATACAGGGAGTTTCCACATACCCCACACCCAGTTTCCCATATTATTGACATCTTACATCAGTATGGTATATTCATTACAATTAATGAATCGATACTGATACTTTATTATTAACCAAAGTCCATGCTTTACTTAGGTTTCTGCACAATGTCCTCCTTCTGTTCCAAAATCCTGTCCAGAATACATTATGTTCAGTTATCATGTTTCCTTAGGCTTCCTTTGACTATGACAGTATTTACAATACAGTTTTTTTAAAATGATGAATTTACAAAAAAACATGTCAATGAATTTACATAAGGGAATAAAGACCAAAGAGAAACACAAGAAAATAAAAATACTGTGTTGAGGCATCAAGGTTATGGTTGAAATGCACATACTTATATCATTTTCTTTTTAAAATCATGTTCTAATTAATGTTGGTTCCATTGTAAATTCTAAACTCTTCACCTTTGCCTCTCCCTACCACATTTTTACAGTTTTTGACTCACAGATAAACAGCCTATAGACATTAACTCCAAAACAGCTGATGGGGACTCACAAGCAGGACCTGTAAAGTCTCTGTGAGGTTAGACTGGATGCCCCAAACTGTGAGCGGAATGCCATTTCTTCTGAAGTCTTCATCTCTCTCTCCCTGCCATTATTTTGAGACTGAAACAAAGTAGGTATTTGAACCTCAAGTTTAGGGAAGCTTCTCAATTTCTGAGGCTTGAAGTCTAATTCTTTAATATGTTGAGAGGACAGATTCCTTGCTCTAGTTGGGGAATAAACACTATGTGGCTTTTTTCTCTATTTTTCTTTTTCTCTCCCCCAGGCACCTACTTTCCCCCTTTCTTCAGCAACAAAGCACTACCCCCTGCCATGTAGAACTAATTCATGTACCTCATATGTCCCGGCTCTGTTCACACTCTGCAGGGATACTCTGTCACCCAGAAGAGTGAAAAAGACTCAGAATTTTGGAACTTCAAGGGTTTTGAAGCCATTTTGCAGAAGTGGAAGGCATCCCTTTTTTGGGGGGAAAAGAGTGGTCAGAAACTCAGCAACTTCTTTCCTCTTCTTTCGGGAAACGCATCTGGAGTACCTTGTCCAGCTACCCATGCAGGTGAGCGTGGTCATAGGACTGAGTTCAAGCCAAGAGAATGTGGGCAGATGTGTATGCCACTTTGAGGTCTTCAAAGTCTTCTCAAGTGAGGCATGTTGGTGAAACAGAAGTAATCATATTCACCCAGCCTACCCCTTAGCTGCTCAGCATATATGCCTGTTTTCTCGTACATACAATGCCAAATGCCCCAAGAACATAATCCACATACTACCTCAAACTCACTAGGCACATGTAACTTCTGCATCCAGCTCCGAGTCTGGGATCTCTGGGTATAACCTGCTACAGGTCTAGATATTATTTCTCACAATCCAACAACTCTTGAATGAAGTAATGAAGGCTCCCCACTTCCAGCCAGCAGCTCTGAAATTTTAAATGTCACTAGCAACACTTCATTTGTTATGGATTTCTATATTATCAGGCCTCTTGGGTGAAAGAAATCCCAGGTATTTGGCAAAGTGAGATAATCCTGAAGCCAAAAGAGAATTGACTTGATCTCTGTGGTATGTGGCATCTATATCATTTAGATTCAGAATCTGTGGGGCAGTGACAGTCGGCTGTAGGGTCAGAGGATGGGACTTTGGAGAGAAATGAATGCAGAGGCCTTGCAGAGGTTACACTGGCAGCTTTTAAATCCCCCACCCCCACCCTGATGTCTCCATTTCACCCTTAGCTTCTGTGAAACATGTTTGTATTTTTATAAATAATTAACCATCCCTTTCTGCCTCCCAATTCTTTTTTGGCTCAATTAATTTGAATTGGTTTTCAGAACTTGTCATTGAAGAATCCTAACTAACACGACAAGGCAATGTTTAGAAATGCAAAATGGAGGAGGCATCTGCTAATGATTGGCAGGTTTATCTCCTTCTCCAACCCTTAAGAATGGATTCCAAACTCAGACATCATAAATTCTTTAATGAGTCTGTTTTCGCTTACGAGGGTGCAATAATCACCTTTTAGAAATCCCCCTGTGGACACTTATATGGGAGTTAATATCTTTAACCGATTGACATTTCATGAAGTCTGGCAATCCCTGCTTGAGAGAAAATCTTTGCTGATTTCCTGAATCAGAGTTTTAGGTTAAAAATCCTCACCATCATTCATTCATAACACCCTCCTTCTTGCCTCAAAGGGCTCTGCTTCTGGAATATGACTTTGGTAGCAGATATAGAATGTATCAACAGGGTGGAATCTGGACCCTAAGAAACAAATGAGGAAGCAATTGCAATAGTGAAAGGAAAAAAATTTTCTCCCACATCATGGCAAAGTAAAAGAGGAAATGGGTTTGGGAGATGTGCAGATTGGATTTAACAACTGAGTAGGTGTGAGATTTGAAGGAGAGGTCTGAGTCAATGAGAACCCAAGGCTCCATCTGCAGCATTTCCATTGTGTTAATGTATAATTAATATTGCGTTACATTACTTTGTACCCTTCATATTGGTAAACATTAGAAAGCTAATTAATGCTACATGTTATTGGGAATAAAGGAATATAGGGATACTTATGCACTGCCAGCAGCAGAACAGACTGGTGCAGTCATTCTGGCCCCAACCTGGCAATACTAAGTAAAATTAAGATTACATGGGCAGCCCGAGTGGCTCAGGATTTAGCACCACCTGCAGCCCAGGGTGTGATCCTGGAGACCTGGGATTGAGTCCCACGTCAGGCTCCCTGCATGGAGCCTGCTTCTCCCTCTGCCTGTGTCTCTGCCTCTCTCTCTCTCTCTCTCATGAATAAATAAAATCTTTTTAAAAATATTACATGTGCCTTATTGTCCAATTATTTCCCTCCTGAGCCTATATCCAAGGCTTACCCATGTCGAGAGAGGAGATGTACAAGGGTGCTCAATCCAAGTGTTTTAAGGAGCGAGTTGGAGGCAATTTAGTTACCTGTCACTGGTGGATTGAATAGGGTAAAATGTAGGAGATGCACCCCATGGAGTGCTTTGTATCAACTAGAAGCAACAAACTAGATGTCCTTCAGCACCACAGCTACATAGCAGAACCACAGCGCTTGATAAAAAAGAAACAGTAAGCAGGGGCACCTTGCTGGCTCAGTCAGTACAGCATACGACTCTTGATCTTGGGGTTTTGAATTTGAGCCCCATGTTGGGTGTAGAGATTACTTTAAAAAAATCTTTAAAAATTGTAAGTTATAGCCTTTTACATAAAGTGGCCATTTACATGAATTAAAAATGTGTGTACTTAACATAATACATTTTATAAGAATCATAACACATAAAAGTATACACATCACATACATTAGAGTGTTGCCCACATAGAGAAAAGAATGGGAGGAATGAGGATAAGAGAATAAATCAGTAAATGAAAGGAGGGAGAGGCTTCAAGTGGACCACTAAGGACAGAGTGCCATGAACTCAGAAGCATCATGGACTCAACCCTCTGACCTGAGGTGAGAAGAAACTTCCATTGAAGGAGTTAAATATCCCACAAATATCACTGAGACTTGAGGAACCCCTCAAGTGGCACTCTTCCTTGGAAGGTACGCTTTGATAAAAAGAAACACTTATGGAAGAAAGGCAGGCAGAGATGCCTTGCCTATCAAGATGTGCTTGACCATGTGAATGTCCATGAAGCTCAGGTGATGAGCACAATAATAGCTGCTAGGTCAAGACAGAGGAGAACAGGGGTTCTTGGGTGTTTCAGTGGTTCAATGTCTGCCTTTGGCTCAGGTTGTGATCCCAGGGTCCTGGGATTGAGTCTTGCATCAGGCTCCCCACAGGGAGTCTGTTTCTCCCTCTGCCTATGGCCCTGCCTCTCTCTCTGTGTCTCTCATGAATAAATAAATGAAATTTTTTTAAAAAAAAGAAGAGAAAGGCAGAACGCATGGTGAGGAACAGGATCCAAACTTCTTGGCTGAATGAAGGGGATAGATAAGATGTCCCTAAAATATACCAAAATGGGCATATTTGTCAGTAAAACTAATTTATGCTGAGAAGCACTGGGGGTTAAGGAGAGATGGAATCAAGCAAGGTAGGAGCAATCAAGTGAACCGAAAAATGGCCATCAAATTCCTGTTGAAAGGGAAAGTAGATTTTTCCTCGAGATTATACAGGGTCAGTGTTCAAAAGGAATCAGGTACCTGGCAGCTCTGAATTGGAGAATTTCTGGGGTCCTCGAATAAGATGGAATCTAAAAGAATCTAAGTCCTATTATGGAAATGAGAATTTAGGGTTGAGGGGAGGAAGGAGCTGAAGACTAGGGGGGAGTGGGGGGCAGTTATAGTTGGGAGGGGGTGTGGGAATGAAGGCCCAAATTCTCTACTTGGCAAGAAGTATTCCAAGTGATGAAGTAATATTCCCTTAGAAACTCTAAAATGGGGCAGCCCCGGTGGCTCCGTGGTTTAGTGCTGCCTTCAGCCCAGGACATGATCCTGGAGACTCGGGATCGAGTCCTGCATCAGGCTCCCTGCATGGAGCCTGCTTCTCCCTCTGCCTGTTTCTTTCTCTCTTTGACTTTAATAAATAAATAAATAATAAAAATAAAGAAAGAAACTCTAAAATGTAACCATATCATGTAACTGTCCCCCTGAAGCAGCTCTGCTAGTTACCTGAACCTCAGATGGTGCCTCATTAAACTGGTGGGACCCACATCTTCAGGTCAGCAGGTGAGTATATTCCATCTCTCCATGTCTCTTTCATCTCCTAATTCAAGTTCCCCTGTGTCAACCACCTCTTTTCTCCTTTAGTCAGATTTTTTATTGGAAATTAAAACTGCAGTCAAGATGTTAAAGTATAAAAAAAAAATTTTAAAAAAAGATGTTAAAGTATATGCTCTCAGTGAGGGGAACTTATAGGGGAAGGTCATGGTTCTTAGACTCCCCACGTCTATTTAGGCTCTAATGGAACATTCAGATGCACCTCTAATGATTAAGTTTTATTGAGGTCAACATGATGGATATGGATCTGAGACAGCACTCAGAGACTTCAAGATGAGAAAATAATTGAGAACAGTAATCTATCTCAGTCGTCTTTAAGTCCCTGAGCCTTGTCGGGCATTTATTTAGCATGTATAAAGTACCAAGGCAGAGACTGAAGTGTCAATGAGTATTGAGACAGAAGTGCTTAACTACCTCACACCTAAGTCAGGATGTACCCTGCCTGGAGTGGATACTGCCTGGATTAGAGCTAAAAATGCAAGTGAGGGGAGGGTGGTTGTGAAGAGGGGCTTCAAAAGCTCAAAACCAGGAAGGCTTTTCCAGTCTTGGAACATGGAAGATGGCCAGTGACTACTAACTTCTCAACTTGTTATAGGTAAATATAAACAAGAGGTTGACAGAAAACTACTTAGGATAATGAAAAACAAGAAACAAGTTTGAATAAGTGTTGGAACTTTCCAGGGAAACTAAAAAGAAAGCACTGACATTAAAATAGTTCGTGACAGGGTGAAGGGATTTTAGGTGAAATTTTACTTATTTTTACAATGTTGCAAATTGTCATTTTAAACTTTTAAGAGAGAAAATGAATTCATTGAACTTTTCACACTGTACCTAGTCAGTGAGCAGATACTAACTTGAAAAAAGTGCATGGGAACCCACATCCGGGACTGCTACTTACTTAGGTTTCACCACATGCTCCGGGCAGTGGACAGAATATTCCCTCTCAATTTTTCACTTCATCTCTCCTGTATCATTTTGAAGGTAAATAAAATGGGTATTTGGCATATCAAGTTTAGACAGGGATCTTGTTCCATTGCCTTAGAAGTTAGGTGGGGAACATTTTGTAGGCCCCCAGGCAGAAGTATGTAGGGACAGCTGGAACACAGGCAGCTGCCTTAGAAACAGCCCTTTCCAGCTGCCTCCTCTCCCTGGGTCACTTCCCTAAGTGCCCTGCAGGTGGCGCCTGTACCTCCCAAATAAACTACTTGCACTGGAATCTTCTTGTCTGCTTCTGAGGGAACCTAGGCTGAGGTACTGCCTTGCTGGAAGAGACACTGGTTTGGGATTGAGAGGAAAGAGGATATGTGAGTGGGGCAGGAGGCCATTTGTTTAAGGACTTAAGAGACCAGACTGAGACTTTACACTTGCTTTAAGAGACCTTTCATGTGTTGGGTGAAATAGGAATATTTTTCTTACAATTTATCATTTTCTCATTTATTGTGTTAATTCCTAGATTTCTATAAATCTTGCATTTTCCAGTGAGTTCTGGCTGTTAAAATCTTGCCTGAAGTCAAAGACCACAGCCTTCCTATCTATTAGTTGTGTGTAAAAAGAAACTCTAGAGAGAAGTATTATTACAGTGTAAGACAGAGATGAAATCCAGAGCAATGAAACTATTCTCAAGAGCTTGTTAGAGAAAGATGAGGGCTGAGAATAGTCAGAGGACTATTGGTTCTAAGACAACCCATGCAAGGATTTTTATTTGTAGCTATCCTATTCAATATTTTATAGCCTTCTTTTTTCTTTTTTTTTTAAGATTTTATTTGTTTATTCATGAGAGACAGAGAGAGAGAGGCAGAGACACAGGCAGAGGGAGAAGCAGGCTCCATGCAGGGAGCCCGATGCAGGACTTGATCCTGGAACTCCAGGATCATGCCCTGGGCTTCGAAGGCAGGCGCTCAACCACTGAGCCACCCAGGCGTCCCTTTTATAGCTTTCTTAAAAAGCAACTTTGCAAGGTTAGCTGAAGTTTCCTTAAAAACACTGAGACTTCAAATTTTTAATATTATTTCTTATGGTAGGAAACCTCGAACCTCAAAGTATTGCATAATAATTGGTTGTCATGGGAAACCACATGATTGTAACTGGTGTAACTCCTAAAGGTATATAAATAACCTAAATCCCTTTGTTCTGCTGAAGAGTCTCAAAATTCTGTATCTGACTCTTCTCACTTAAGCCCAGAAGAAAATGAATAAAGTCAGTGGCTCTGGTAGACTCTGTCCTCAGACAATGCATTTGAGAAATTTAAATTAGAAAGTTGGCAAATCTATCACATCCTCTCAGCCTTGCAGGCTTAGAAACCTGGATTAATCTTTCTTAGAGGTATTTCCCCCTGCCACATGAGTTCAGAAACCTGGTATCATCTTTTATATGTGGACTCTTATCAACCAATCTCATAGAGAATACAACATTAAAAAAAGAACATTAGCTTGGTAATTTACTCTGGAACTCTTTCTGCAGAGGGAACAAGAGACTCAGTCTTTGCTCAGAGCACTTTTGCCCTATAGGCAGGCTACCCAAAGAGTCAAATTGTCATCAGAAGTTTGTCTGGTGTGCATTCAATCAAAATTAAGGGAATTCCATCATTTCAGTGGTTGGCTTCAGACTAAGTTAGGATGATACTCTCATCCTGCTCTCAGGACCAGGTGAATTTTTTTGGTTCAGAGTCCTCTTTTCCGTGGAGGATATTTGGATGGACACTATAAGGTTTGTCTTTGTGATTTTTTTTTTTTTTCTTAAAGCCCCTTCTGATGAACACTTTCTTTAGATATCTTAAATACATTGGCCCAGCCCCAAAAGGCATGGATTCTTAAATATGGGTTTATGAATAACTGGATATTCTTGGATACTTGAAAAGTGAATGTATCTTTTGTGTCTATGAATATTTTCTCTAGAGAGGATTCATAGCTTTTACCAGGCTCTCAAAGTGATTTGTTATCAAAACAAAGTTAAGAACCAGAGACAGAAACAAAAGCGAAATCCTGCCAACGTGGGTACCCACTTCTTAGAATGATTTTCTATATTTCTACTCTGTTTCACTATGTGCTGGGGTTTTTTTAAGGTTTTTAAAATTTACTCATGAGAGATATAAGCGGGGGGGTGGGGGGGAGGGCTCAATCCCAGGACCTGGGATCATGACCTGAGCCAAAGGCGGCAGATGCTCAACCACTGAGCCACCCAGGCATCCCCATTATGTACTGTTTTAAAGTATTAACTCTTCTGGGGCACCCTTATTTCTCTTATTTCTATATTTAAGGGAAAGAGGAGGTTCCTCCATGTAACCATGAAATATTTAATAGTCAAAAAGAAATGGGAGGATTTCTACAAGCAGTGATCAACGTAAGCCAAAAGAGAAGTGTCCTGTCCAATAGGAGTTTAAGTGGGTTTAAAAAAAAAAAGAAATCCCAATTTACCCTCTGGTATTTTGAAAGTTCTAAAATTGATTTCTCTCTTTAGTGGTTAGCCTGTATGTAGGTCAGAATAAGTAGGGATGGTTGCTTTAAATCTGGAAAGGCTGGAAAGCATGTATAGAAGTGGATTCGAAGTGCATCAGATCAGAGAGGTGAATTGTGAGTTTGAATAGGCATAAGCTACAAGTTACTAACGTGGATTTAGGCTATAATATTTCACTTGAGTACCCACAAGTGGCTTTAATAGCTTGCTTGGTTAGTTTACTGAAGCCTGGACTCAGTGGTAACCTAGAGTCAATGAAGTTAAGGTGTCAAAGGTCCAAAAGCACAAGGAGATGGGAATCTTGGGGTATACCTAAGTGTGTAATCTCCTTGGCCAACCTTATCTATAACCTTAGCAAGGTCCAGAGGCTGCTAATTGGCACAACATAAGCTATGCGGAGGTGATGGAAGCACCCTCAAAAACAATGCCAAAGATGGTAGTGGGAGACATCACCTCAGAACCAGAGGTGCTGATTTCAGTGGGAACAGAATCCTGGATTGACAGAGGCAAGATGGTGACTCTTAACTTCAGGGAAAGGTTGGGTGAATTACCACAATAGGCTGCCAGGACAGAAGGGCCCTTGGAGTATTTTCGACTTTCAGAGGCCTGTAATGGCAGCTAATTGATCATGGGGGTCTTAGGAATGAACAGTTGCACAGTCTACT
This sequence comes from Canis lupus baileyi, assembly GCF_048164855.1. Taxonomy (NCBI): domain Eukaryota; kingdom Metazoa; phylum Chordata; class Mammalia; order Carnivora; family Canidae; genus Canis; species Canis lupus. The sequence continues at coordinate 26,043,223 of NC_132860.1, forward strand.
AAGGTGTGGCCTTAGCTATGAGCTATGTATTTGGAAAACAGAGACCTGACTTAAGTTGCCACAGTGGGATTATACTGCCTTATATCCAATCATCAAATCAAGCCAGATCACAGGCCTAGAGCTGCTCAACTAACAGGTAAGCTGGGCCCCCTTAAGGAAGGACCCAACAGGACACCTGGGTAGCTCAGTGGTTGAGTGTCCTCCTGGCTCAGGGCATGATCCCGGGGTCCTGGGATGGAGTCCCATAGCAGGCTCCCCATGGGGAACCTGCTTCTCCCTCTGCCTATGTCTCTGCCTCTCTCTGTGTCTCTCATGAATAAATAAATAAAATATAATTTAAAAAAAAAAGGATCCAGCAATGTGGCTGTATTATAAACTTTCCTCCAAGCCTCCCCTAGAAAGACCTACACCCAATTATTAAAACGACTATGCACTGGGAAGGAAAAAATCTGTTGGGAGATACGGTTTCTTAGTTGATGCTATTCACTGAGGGTACAAAATACCATCCTGGTTAGAATGAGGGTGTGTATATATACAGTAGTATTAAGTAGACATACTTGGTAATTGGCTGAATCCCTCCATTGGTTACCTGCTTGGTAATTGGCTGAATCCCTCCATTGGTTACCTGAACCCTTTCTTTTGTCTCTTATTCAATTCACCCCTACAGCCTCTATGGCCTCATGACAAGGTTGGTCTGGAGAGGAGATATGTAGATGGGCTTACTGGAATAGACATAGAGTATGAAGACAATCATGTCCCACAAAAATGCCCAACAGGAAGCATATGCTATAGTTCAGTCACTCAATAATAGTCAGGTGGACAAAATGGTCATATAGATGTCAGTTAGCCTCTTACCCCATCCACCTCACTGATGCCCAAGGGGTCAGGTACAAAGTGGCATGGTGGTGGAGATGGAAGCTATGTACAAGCTTAACAACGTAAATTCCCCTCACCAAAGTTAATTTGACTACCACCACTGGTGAGTGCCAATAGCAGAAGCCGATAATGAGTGCCCAAATATAGTACCATTCCCTGGGGAGACCAACCAGCCAACTGATGTTAAATTTATTTCATAAAAGCCCTTTCCTGAGGATTGAAAAGTGTCCTCATGGGAATATATATATTTCTGGATTTTCTTTCCATGCTCCCAATGTTTTCGCCAGAATCATCAATGACCTACAAAGAGTATCTTATGAAATACTACCATGCAATCTCCATACAATGTAACTTCTGACCAAGAAACTAATTTTACAGTGAAAGGGATGTGGCAGTTGGCTTGTACCAAGGAATTTATTTGTTTTAGATATATGTTATTACCCAGAAACAAATGGCCTTAAAGAACAGTGGAGTAGGGCAGCCCCGATGGCCCAGTGGTTTGGCGCTGCCTTCAGCCCGGAGTATGATCCTAGAGACCCCGAATCGAGTCCCATGCCAGGCTCTCTGCATGGAGCCTGCTTCTCCCTCTACCCGTATCTCTGCCTCTCTCTCTCTGTGTGTCTGTCATGAATAAATAAATAAAATCTTTAAAAAGAAAAAGAAAAAGAACAGTGGAGTGAATTTACTGAAGGCTCAGTTATGGTGGCAGTAGGAAGATAGCACTCTGACAGGATGGGGAGCTATCCTCCAGGAACAGCACATGTTTTAAACCAGCAACCAATATTTGATGTCGTTTCCTCCACAGCTGAGACACACATATATAGGAAGAAAGAGGGTGGAGGTAGGAATCGTCCCTCTTATGAGCACATCTAATAATCCAGTTAAAGAATATCTGCTTCTTGTTCTCACTATCTTGGTGTTGGCAAGTTTAGAAGTCTTAATTCCTAAGTGAGACAACACTTCCAACAAGGAACACAGTCATGGTCTCACACAATTAGAAGCTGAGACTGCTCGGTTGGCATTTTGGGATCTCCTCATGACGCTGAGCCAATAGGTAGACATGGGTTCTCTGTTGTCTGGGATATCTATTCCTAATTGTTAAGGGGTAAGTGGGGTATTAGATGTTTCAAGACTTCATAGTCTAAGGAAGCATCAAGAGGAAATTCTAGTTTTGGTTATTTCTGGTATACAAATTATTTTATTTTAAACTGACAACCAAGGACACGGGGTCTAACATGAAATGCACAGAGGTGGGAAATCCTTTCTAAACTCTGGTCTGGGGAAAGACTCTGAAAGGTCAATCGAGCCTACTGATTAAAACCAGAAAACTCAATCTTTTGCAAGCCACATAGGAAAGATAGCAGAAGTGGAAAAGCCCAGTTTATGATCACTGACTGAAATTACAAAGACTTCTGACATGAAAGCAGTTCAGAAAGAGAGAGCAGGGGGACTCAAAGACTACAAAGAGGCTTACCATGAATACTCAGTCCTGGCCTATCAGGGACCCTCCGTTCCTGGCTCTGTGGTACTCCAGATTCATCCAAGATGTGTTGGATCATGCTGGAAAATCTGACCACAAGTTCAAAGACGGTAGTAAGATTTTGTTATTAAATACAAGCTCCAGGCAGGAAGAAATGGAAAACACCAGAACAAAGTAGTTCCTTCACTTGTCTTGCTAGGGATGTAGCGTATATCTTCCAAAAAGAATATAAAAGGTAAAGGATTTTCTTTAGATCACTAAATCATGAGAGGCCAATTGCACAAAGCAAATGATCATACCCTTGAGAAATTCTCCATGGAACTTACTTAAGGCTGAAAGTGTCCAGGACACAGGTATAAATTCAAGTCTGGGGCTCTGGATCTGAGGATGGAGGCTGAGAGTCATTCATGCAATAAAAGATGCCCCAGCTGTGCAGCTAATGCTGACTCCTCATTCTCACTGTCTTATGCTTCTTTATAGTCCTTGTTCAATTGTAGGTAACACGAGTGTTACCTGCAACAGTTTACCTTTTGATCCCAACTCGGTGCTGAATAGTACAGGTAATGTTTTCTGGGCCCACATCCTCCAGACAGCTACCCTCCCTTCATATTTCATGGGCCAAGACGACCCTCCAGAGTGGAGGCATAACTAGGGTATGTTAGAGATGGTGAATCCTAAATAGGATTCTTCCTATTTTTTAATGATAAAGCTAAATAAAAGCCATACAACTTAACTCTCCAGGGAGAAGTTAGTATAGAGTTGTTATATGTGTGGCACACATGAGCTCTGTGGCAGGAATATGTGAAATTTCATGCTTAAGCAAGAGGTCCATGGTATGGGCTCAGCATGGACATGGTTGACAATATGGTTGATGACTGGTATGTAGGCTGTACTGAAGAAATGGAGGGAAAATCCTCCCAGCTGTCAGAAGAACTGGAAGCAAATGAAAACTTTAAACCAAAAGTAAGGGGTACCTGGCTGGCTCAGTCGGTTATAACATGTGACTCTCAATCTTGGGATTGTGAGTCTAAGCCCCATGTTGGGTGTAGAGATTACTTAAAAATAAAATATTTTTTATTTTAAAATCTCTTAAAATAGGGGATCCCTGGGTGGCGCAGCAGTTTGGCGCCTGCCTTTGGCCCAGGGCGCGATCCTGGAGACCCGGGATCGAATCCCACGTCGGCTCCCGGCGCATGGAGCCTGCTTCTCCCTCTGCCTGTGTCTCTGCCCCCCCCCCCTCTCTGTGTGTGACTATCATAAATAAATAAAATTTTAAAAAAATCTCTTAAAATAAAACCAAAAGTAAAAAGGCAGAGAGGAAAATGAAAGAGAAAAAAAAAAAAAAACAACAACAAAAAACAGAATAAGCAATACAGCAATGTTCCCAGAGCAGCCCTAGTGACCTACACCAGGCACATTGCAACAGAATTTAGCAGCACTGTAGAATTCCATCAAAATTCACATAACTTACAGTTCAAAGCATTCCATTATTATTTGATAGGAGTTCTTCAGCTTCTCAATCTAGGGAAATGTTTGGTTACAGAGGCTCTAGCACCAAGTTTCAAGTTTCATTAAGGTGGAAGAGGAAATCTACATTTTGTGCAATTTACCTTACATCCTGTTCTCAACCAATAGCTAGTCATCCACCTTATTTTAATGGAGAGGTCCCCTTCTTTGATATCAGAACCTTCTTAGGAATTTCTATTAAAGAATATGTTTTTTATCCATGTGAAGATGGATTGCTGATTCCAGGTTATGAGGTGTTCTAAAATGTCAACACCAAAAAAAGAAAAAGAAAAATAGTATTAAATATTGACTTTAGACATTTTTTTTTTCATGACAATAATTTCAGGGGCACCTGGCTGGCTCAGTCAGAAGACAGTGTGACTCTTGATCTCAAGGCTGTGAGTTCGAGCCCCACAGTGGGCATAGAGATTACTTAAAAATAAAAATCTTCTTTTTTCTTAAAAGATTTTATATATTTATTCATGAGAGACACAGAGACATTGGCAGAGGGAGAAGCAGGCTCCTTGCAGGGAACCCAATGCGGAACTTGATCCCAGGACCCTGGGATCACATGCTGAGCTGAAGGCAGATGCTCAACCACTGAGCCACCTAGGCATCCCCAAAGTAAAAATCTTTTAAAATAAGTAAATAAATAAATGACAATAATTTCAACTACTTCTCTGGTAGCTCAGGTGAATCTAGGACGGTGTTCCAGGTGGGAGTGGTGGGGCCATCATGAAATAGAAGAGGCGATGCTGGTTTATGAGGTTTCTAAAAAGACAGGGCTGCTATCCTGGCACAGAAAGCAGCTCAGGCAGTTTCTAGTCTAGCCAAGCTCATAGCCCCTCTGCTACATAGAAAGCTCAAAGATCTGCTGAGCACCAAGGAACATGAGTCATGGAAAATACCAGAATGTGTGGCCATGGAAATGGCCAGGGAAGTCAGGAGATGTGATTCCAGGCAAAATGGTGTGGCTGCGGCAATAATCCTGGCAAATATCTAGGTGCCTGAACTAGTGAGGTGGTGGCTGTGGGATTGAAGGAGGTCAGGGGACTGGTGTTCTCTGTAAGGGGTTCCAGCAGGAAGAGAGTGAAAGCTGGTGGACTAAAGGGTCAGATAAAAAAATGATGGACCTTGAAATTACCAGTGTGGTTAGTCTGCAGATGCTGAGGAGGCTGGAGGACATTTCCTAGAAGTGGTTGTCTAGATTGAAGAGTAGTTAAATAGTTTTGGAGCTGAGGAGATTAAAAAAATCGCAACAGTTTTGCGTGAGTGGGCTGCACAGCAGACCACACACACTGGATGATACCTGGAGTGACAAAGGTTAGAGGTGGTAAAACCAGAGGACACAAACCTCAGTGATGGCAAATCACTAATGGCTGGAAATAGGAAAAGAAAGCATAGAGAAGGGGTTTCCCTGTCCAGCCCTGTGAGAGAAGTGCCACCAGGGGCAGCCTCCCCTCTACCCAACCATTCCCAAGGTATCCTGGCTCTCAGGTTTCTGAGCATTTCTACCCATCTATCCTTCTGGCCTGAAGTCTCTGACCTCAAGTCCTATTTTCAGCCAATCTAAGACACTATTCATTCAGTACAGTAATTATCTTTCAAGATGTCCTCCCTCAAATATCACTTCCAATGTTAAGCCTTTCTCAATACTTTCAGCAAAATTAAACATCATAGCATGCTTCATGCCCCAGGTTTGGGGTCGGATGACCTTGATGGTAATTTCAGGCTCAACCACCACTAGTTCTGGGATTTGGGGGCAATTACCTGAGTAATCTCTGTCTCAAATGCCTCACTGGTAAAATGAAGATACAAATAATAAATACCTCAGTAGTATTTCTGTGAGAATTGAAGGAGAGAAGTTCATAATTTACTGCCTGGAGCACACAGACATTGCTTAACAAATACCGTCTTTCTCCCCCAGGGGAATCTTCCATGCATCTTGGCCATACACCCACTATCTCTTTGATAATCATTTGTTTATAGTCTGGTGATCTCTTTGATGTCAGAGACCTTGTCTCTTCATTCCATCTGTCCACGTCTGGCCTGAATCAGGACTCTAGGACATGTTGTTGAGGTAAGGTTAGTTGAGATGACAGGGTCCAGCCAGAAGCTGCAGAGGGACTGAGTATCCAGCAAATTTCAACCAAATTATGCTCTGAAAGGGTGCTGGAAAGAAGAAAAACATTTGGGGTCAAAATGGGACCACAGAAAGTGATTACCAGGAAACCTTGAGCTTTAATACAGACGGATTTTGAATTTGGATCAAGCCTGTTGAAACAGGGCAGCCAGGTAAACACAGAGGGAAGCTGCTGCCCACCACCTTGGGCCCAGTGGGGAGTATTCATCCAGACTCAGGCAGGCTGAGAACCTTGGGAAAAGAAGCCAGATCTCACCAAGAGTCAGAACTCCTGTTAACACTGGTTAGTGGAAAAAGAAATATATATGTCACTATGAAAGATGAACTTCCATGAGGTCCACACCCAGAAAGAGATTCCTGGGTGGACAAAGACCAACACGGAAGAACTCTCATGGTGGCCAGGGAGCTTCAAGCCCAGGCAGGAAAGGCCTTTCTTACTAAGGCATCTTCGCTGGAGCATAGGAGCTTGGGAAGTGGCAATGGGAGGGGTTGAGGGTGCCTATAGACCTGAGAGCACAGTCAACAACTGTAGGTGACCTTAAATTCGGAGAACCAAAGGATCTTTCCTCATAGTCCAAACTCTGGCATTTCTGAGACTTTAGGAATCCCAGAAAGGCAAGAGGAGTCCCACTGGCCAAGTATGGGGAGCTTTTTGACCCTATGGGAAGTTTGAAAAGTTTGAGGGGCCCATAACTTGAGAAACCACACAGAGAAACCTTTCCTTCCCTTCCCTTCCTCCCATCCTTAGTGATGAGAGAAAGCCCTGCATCCTTCTTGCTAATGTCTAACCTCCTCATCCTGCTGGCTCCTCCCTGCTGAGCTATACAACACTCTCCTGCCTAGCACCTGGTTCTGCAAGGGGTTTGTGAAGAGGGGTGTAGGAAGGAGGTAACGAGGCAGGGAGCTGACTGGCTGGCTGGCCAGTACCAGTATTGGGAAGGGTGGCAACACAGGATTATTTCTGTGGCCTGCATGAATGCTAACATCCCCCAAGACATCGACTGCATCTGTTGGTTCTGACTGCAAAAGTGTGCCCTTTATTTTCAAATTTACTAATCTAATTAATAATCTAATCTCCAACTCTAGAGATTAATCTTTCAATACTTCACTATAATAAAAAAGCAATATTTTCAGGGATGCCTGGGTGCTTCAGTGGTTAAGCATCTGTCTTTGGCTCAGGTCGTGATCCTGGGGTCCTGGGATTGAGTCTCCAATTGGCCTCCCCACAGAACCCTGCTTCTTCTCCTGTCTATGTCTCTGCCTCTCTCTGTGTGTCTCTCATGAATAAATAAATAAAATCTTGAAAAAAAAGGCAATATTTTCATGTACTGTCAGTAGTAACAGTCTTAAAAATGCAATTTAATTGCAATGAATGTGATTATCTAAAGAAATAAACCATTTTTAATCACACCTTGCTTTCTGTGACGAGTTATTTCTATAGGTTGTATTATTTGCTCAAGAAATTCTCTCCAAAAAAAAAGAAATTCTCTCCAGGGGATCCTTGGGTGGCTCAGCGGTTTAGCGCCTGCCTTTGGCCCAGGGCACGATCCTGGAGTCCTGGGATCGAGTCCTGCGTCGGGCTCCCTGCATGGAGCCTGCTTCTCCCTCTGCCTGTGTCTCTGCCTCTCTCTATGTCTATCATGAATAAAAAAATTAAAAAATTAAAAAATCAAAAAAAACCTCTCTCCAAGCATGAGATTTGATGGCTGCATTTTAATAGTTCATAAGGTTCACGACTTATACTTCTCACAGATCCTTAAAGCCCTGATTGATTGAGCCAGAAATATAAGAGCTGTCTCTACACGACCTCTCCCTTCACTATCCTACCAGAAATCCAAGCAGTTACCCAGCCCTGTCAATCAACTTTAATAATGGCTCCCAAATCTACTGCTTGCTTCTCACTCCGATGGTCTCTGAGGAAATGGACAGGCATGTTCTGATGTGCAGACAGCCAGGATGACTAGGCCCAGAGTCTGAAGCTCTACTCCCCAAGGATGAGTCTAAGAGGCTCAGAACTTAATTCACTCTTCATTCCCCACTCTTGAAGTGACCTTGAAGACAACCCTGCCCTCTGCCTACCAGCTAGTGAGACATATGACAAAGAAATAGGTAAAACCATATGGTAAAATGGTAGAATCATAGACAAAAAGATCAGATGGGAGAGAACAGAATCAAGAAGAAGACCCACACAAGCACTGGCACTCTGGACATGGCAGGAGACGCCACAAGTCAGGAGAAGAGAATGACTCAATGAATGGTGTTGGGACAACTGGCTTTGGAAAAAAACAACAACCTGAATTTGATTCCTGTATAGCATCGTATATAAGAATAATCTCAATGAAATTAACAAATTAAATGTGAAACATAAACCTCTATGACTATTACAAAAAATATGGGAGAGCATAATTTCTTAACCCCAAAGAAGGAAGTTCTTTCATACAAAAAGATAAAACAGGGAAGGAATGCCTGGGTGGCTCAGTGGTTGAGGGTCTGCCTTCAGCTCAGGTCGTGATCCTGGAGTCCTGGGATCAAGTCCCACATCAGGCTTCGTGCAGGAATGCTGCTTCTCCCTCTGCCTGTGTCTCTGCCCCTCTGTGTCTCTCATGAATAAATAAATAAATAAAATCTTAAAAAAAAATAAAACAAGGAAGCATTGATTTCTTGCTCATACCTAATTCAGGCCACAATGGGGTTCAGCTCATCATCACTTGGGGAAGCAGGATGCTGAAGACCCCATCACAGAACATGCTCCCACGTAACTGCAGCAGGAAAAGGGAGCATGCTAGGTGGGTGGCTGTGCCCTACATCTCATCACTTCTGCTCCAGTTCACATATCAAGTGAAGCCACAGGTCACATCTAACTTCAAAAGGAGCCTAAATAAGGTGCCTGGAAGGAGAAGAAAATATTAATTGGGTAAATATTTCTTAAGTAAGACCAAAAAACACACACAAAAATAAATTGTAGTGATAACAATAAGCTACAACGTACTGGGGGTTTACTGTGTGTCAGGCACTCATTTTAAGCACTGTATGTGTTTCCTCATTTAGCCTTCATCATAACCCCACGAGGTAAGTTCCACTGTTTTCCAATTTTACAATCCAGCCACTAAGGTTATGTAAATGGCTGTCAATGAATAAAACAGAGGTAAGAAACAAGAGAAGAGGACATATCAGTGAAGGGTGGTGGTGATAGTTAACTATTAGGAGGGGTTGGGACGCCTGGGTGGCTCAGCAGTTGGGCACCTGCCTTTGGCTCAGATGGTTGATCCTGGGATCTGGGATCAAGTCCCACATCAGGCTCCCAGCAAGGAGCCTGGCCAGCTTCTTCCTCTGCCTCTGCCTCTCTCTCTCAGCCTGTGTTTCTCATGAATAAACAAATAAATCTTTTAAAAAAACTATTAGAAGGGGCTATGCTAATTAATTCTTTATATACTCTTGAAGCAAACTCTGTTGGCTATATGTATTACAAATATTACCCATGCTGTGGCTTACTCTTCCATGCTCTTAATGGTATTTTTAAAAATAGAAAAAGAAGGATGCCTGGCTGGCTCAGTCAGTTAAGCATCTGCCTTTGGCTCAGGTCATGATCCTGGGGTCCTGGGATTGAGCCCCATATCACTGGGCTCCCTGCTCAGCAGAGTCTGCTTCTTCCTCTGCCCCTCCCCCTGCTGGCGCATGTGCTCTCTCTACAAAATTAAAAAATAAAATAAAATAAAATAATAAAATAAATAAAATAAAATAAAATAAATAAAAAATAAAAAATAAAATAAAATAAAATAAAATGATGAAAAGAAATTGATTTTAATGTAGTCCAGTTTATTGTCTTTTATTTTATTTTACTTTTTTGTCTTTTATGATTAGTGTTTATTGTGCTCTGTTTAAGAAAATTTTCTCTACCCCAAGATCAAGAATCTTTCCAATGTTATTGTAGAGACCAAGGGCATACTGCCCCCAAATGTGCCAGTTTGGCACAGTGATTATTATTATTATTTTAAGATTTATTTATATTGGGGGCGAGGGGCAGAGGGAGAGAGAATCTTAGGCAAACCTCAGCAAGCTTGGAGCCAGACATGGGGCTTGATCTCACGACCCTGAGATCATGAACTGAGCTAAAATTAAGAGTTGGATGCTTAACCGACTGAGCCACCCAGGCACCCCGCATAGTGATTATTTTAAACAAAAGTTACTTAAGAAATAGCTGGTACAAGGACACTCAGACTCTCCTCTGTGCCCCTGAAAGCAGGAACTAATCTCCCATAGGAAAGGTAGCTTCTCCGTATAAAATAAAAAGATATCCTTATCCCCAGAGATGGGAACTTTAAAGCTGAGAAAGCTGTAGAAGCAAACTGTGTTACTGTTTTCCTAATCTACAACTTAGATTTCCTCATTAATTCAAGCTTCCAAACATCTGTTTTCTTTATCTTGTCAATTCCACACAAATTTATTGTGCCTTTGTCTAAAAAGTATAAAAACTGCCTGCCTCAGTCATTTCTTCAGGTCTCAATTTTATCATCGGACCTCTGTGTGCATGTAATAAAACTATGGGTTTTTTTTCCCCTGTTAATCTGGCTCAGGTAAATCTAATTCTTAGTCCAGCTGGAAGACCCCAAAGGATAGAGAAGAATTTTTCCTTCCCTACATTATCTTCTAGGAGGCTTGTTATTTTGTCACATACAGATCACCAACCCACTTGAAACTGATTCTGGAGTATGGTTGAAGGAGTCAAATTTCATTGTTTTCAGTATAGATATCCAATTAAGGTCAAGGTTAGTGTAGAAGAGGAGCCTGCTGCTCTGCTAACCTTAAAAATAAAGATGCCAGTTATTTTTTTTTTTAGCAAAAACATGCTTATTCAGGAATAGCAAAGAACTGCAATCAGGGACAAGCAAGCTATGGCAAAACCATAGGAAAGTTTGAACAAAGGAGAGGAACACTGTGTGAGCCAGACTAATACCATCTTGAACAAATCTGCCACGGTGACCTGAAGCCTTCTTAAGTATAGTACCCCCACGGGGATCCCTGGGTGGCTCAGCAGTTTAGCGCCTGCCTTCGGCCCAGGGCCTGATCCTGGAGTCCCGGGATCGAGTCCCGTGTTGGGCTCCCTGCATGGAGACTGCTTCTCCCTCTGCATGTGCCTCTGCCCCTCTCTCTGTCTCTCATGAATAAATAAATAAAATCCTTAATAAAAAAAAAAAGTATAGTATCCCCACTCCCACACATCCTTTCTTATCCAACCACATTCTTAAGTTTGCCCTTAGGTCATAAGGTCCTTGACTTGCTCTAGAGATAACACTATGACACAACTATTCTCAAACATTTCTTTCTTGGTTGTCAACTAGCACGTACTTCCCAACCTCTATAGCTATAAAAGCAGATCTTACCGGAGATGGGACTGCACAGATGTATGCGCCTTGCCACCACGCAAGACTCACTTCTGCCTAGAAGTCCCTTTAATAAACCATTTCCCATTAAGCTGTAGCTGTAGGCCTTTTCCTTCAGCATCCCACCTTCAAGAGTCATCATCTTGGGTACACCTTCCTTTCAAACAAATGAACTTTTATAGAGGAACGAGGATGTTGGGATGGCTATTATAAACAAAAGTCCATTGGACTAAACTAGGAATTTGGAGTATAATGGCTTTTCATTGGCTGAGTTGTGACTGTCTCTCACTGGTTACCCAGTAGCGGGGGAGGTGGAAAACTTTCCTGCTCTTGCTGGAATAACAAAGTTGAATCCACCTGTTGGGTCTGTAATTGACCAGAACAACTAGAGCTTAGGAGTTCCTGTGCTATATCTCAGTTTCATTCTAAGATGGGTTTCTTTTTAGTAACATGGGGAATTTCCTGGAAGCCGTCATACCTGCCCTGGATCCCAAGGGACAAGCAAGGTGATGGTCCCTGTGTTGGAGAGGAAAACAGAGATCATAGCAAGAAATTGTTAAATAGGTGGGGCTCATTTTCTTACAGTGAGAACACAGGATCTAACACTGAAAGCCTCAGCACCTATCAGCTATTTCCGTACTTAGCAAGGCTTGGTGAGGTCCTTTCCAATGAAGTTCCAATGACATCTTCCTTTGGTAAGCCTTATGTGATCTCAGTCAACAGCCCTGCCCTTATTACTCTGTAGAGATCAGTTGGTAGGTTGCACTTAGAATAGGATACTTAGATATGTATCATTAGTGCTTTAAAATAATGGACACAACATAAACCAGCCCACAAATGCTCTTCCAGGGAGTCGCTTAAGGGAGTAACCAGAAATTGTATAGGCCTCCCATAAATGATGGATTATGTGTGAATGGATCAAGATTTTCGCCTTGCTGTACATGTCATGCTCATAAGAGCTTTGGAAAGGGCATCTGGCCACTTGGTCCAGTTTCTGCTTAAACCCCAACTAGTTTATCTATTTTAGAATCTCATTTTGAAGTTTCACCACTCTCCCTGACTCCAGGAAATGTGAGCCATAAAGGCATTATGAATCAATAGGCTTTGCATCTATTCAAGCTTAAAAAAAAAACCTTTAGAGGGCACCTGGGTGGCTCAGTGGGCTAAGTGTCCAACTCTTGATTCTGGCTCAGGTCATGATCTCATCTGGGTTGTGAGATAGAGCCCTATGTTGGACTCTATACTGGATGTGGAGCTTGCTTAAGATTCTCTCTCCCTCTCCCTCTCCCTCTACTCCTCCCTTCCTCCAAAACAACAACAACAAAAAGGCAAAAAGGCAAAAAAACAAAAAAAAAAAACAACCAACAAAAACCTTTAGGAAATCTTTGGAACTCTTTCCCCAACATAGTATCAATTCTTGTGCTTGGGCTTGCTTTAAAAATGCATAAATTTACTAGAATCTATTCACATGGTCAACACTTCACTTGAATAAAAGCAAATGAAATAAAATGTATTTTGAGCAGCCCAGGGGGCTCAACGGTTTAGCACCACCTTCAGTCCAGGGCCTGGTCCTGGAGACCCGGGATCGAGTCCCACGTCGGGCTCCCTGCATGGAGCCTGCTTCTCCCTCTACCTGTGTCTCTGCCTCTTTCTCTCTCTCTCTCTCTTTCTCTCTCTCTGTATCTCTCATGAATAAACAAATAAAATCTTTTTGAAAAAAGTATTTTAATCCTCCCAAGGCAACAGGAGGTGGGGATCGGGGGTTGAGTCGCCCTCCTTGTCTTGATAGGTTTTCCCACGCTGCAGCGTTAAAAAGCATGTAGTTCTTCCAATACCTTTGAAAGTTTCTGAAAACTGGTGCATTCCAAGCATGCTAATTGTTCCTGGAATTCCCTTTGTGTTTGTGGGTGCCATGCCTTGGGCAACATGTACAAAGTGAGAGAGAAAACACTCAGTGCTGCCAACCAGTGGTTCAGGGAACACTGAAGATGGTCTGGGCAAAAAGACATCCTGTCAGTCTCCAAAGGCAATGACTATGGAGCCTTAGAGCAAGGCAATATCTGAAAGAGATGCTGGAAGCTATAGTTGAATAAAAATGAGAAGGAATGTCCCTGAGAACAGGAATGGCTACAGTCTATTGTTACCCATCAGAGGAACAGTATCTTATGATAGCTATAGTGGAAGGTAACAGAAGCACCAGACGAAATATTGGTTCCTCTATTCCTTTTTTTTTTTTTTAATTTTTATTTATTTATGATAGTCACAGAGAGAGAGAGAGAGGCGCAGAGACACAGGCAGAGGGAGAAGCAGGCTCCATGCACCGGGAGCCCGATGTGGGATTCGATCCCGGGTCTCCAGGATCGCGCCCTGGGCCAAAGGCAGGCGCCAAACCGCTGCGCCACCCAGGGATCCCTGGTTCCTCTATTCCTATTAGTGAGGAACTGTTGGGTTTTTTCCACAACTGCCCACAGTCATGAAGTACTCAAAAGCATCATGAGAACTGATATAAATGCAAAGAGACTTTTGAGAGATGAGAATACAGGTGCAGGGGAGGCTACACATTTGCTACCTGAGCAGAAAATAAAGAAATTTTTCTATCTTATGTTGAGGGCAGATGGCATAACCTAAGACCATTCTTTTCTCTGAGCAATCAGTTACTATTCATGAAGGTGTTTTGGTTTTGTTTTTTGTTTTTTTTTTAGATTTTATTTATTTATTCATGAGAGACACAGAGGGGGCGGAGACATAGGCAGAGGGAGAAGCAGGGTGAGGGAAGTCTGATGTGGGACTTGATCTGAGGACCCCAGGATTATGACCTGAGCCAAAGGCAGATGCTCAACCACTGAGCCACCCAGATGCTCCTCATAAGGGTTTTTATAACCATTAACTTTAATACCCCTTGATATGTAGGTATGTGCATTATGTGGACATCCCTTTCTGCACCAATTCTCATTCTCTCAGCCTCCCTTACTCCAGCTTCATCTGCAGCAAAGTTCCTCACTGGCTTCTGTTGCCACACCTCTCCTCATCTGTGCACTGACTCTCCCTTCCTGCCTTTTGGCTCCTCTGATGCAGAGGCACAAAATACCTGGGAAAACCATACCTATGTGATCCAGAAGTGTGGGCAAGTCAAAATTCCATGAGGCACTCTAAACTAGTGGAGGACCTCAGCCAGAGGATAAAAATGTCCCCTCTGCCCCCTCAGTTACATGATTCTGAGACTCATTTCATAAAGCTCCTCAGAAGGCCCCAGCAGGATGAAGCCCCAGTTGCCCGTAGCCTTGGTCTACTCCATTATGAATCCTTATATTGGCTTTCCTCCTTTCCTTTCTACCCTTGGGTCCTGCCCTTCTGCTTCCTAGGGTCACTCCCTAAATAAGCCACCTGAATGTGTAGGTAAGGCAAAAAAAAAAAAAAAAAAAATCCTTTTCCTCTACCCTCTTGTGGTCAGTTTGTGAGGCATGTGAATTAAGCCAATAAAAGACAGATTCGTGAGAGAAAAAACCCAAGTTTATCTAGGTGTGTAATACACATACACACAGGGTACTCAACAATGAGAAACTCAAACAGGTAGTTAGAATTTGGGCTAATGCACCTAACCTAGTATATGAAGAAGAAGAGAAAGGACACTTATGGGAAAACAAATGACTTTTCAAAAAGACAAATGAGACTTTGGAGAACAGATGAGAAGCATGATAGTCTCACGACAATGTCTATTTGGGTATGGTGCCAATTTCTAGTCTCCAAGATTATACAGAGTTGTTCCCAAGATGGGATTTATGACAACTGAGTTCTTCTGGGAGGCTCTACTTTTAGCAAGATAAGGGATTCCAGGAACTCAAATGCCATTCGTTCAAAATAATTCCTAGCCAAACTGGTATGTTTTGGGGTGGCCCCTTCAAATGTAAGCCCATGTCTCAGGTTAAATACACAAGCATATATAACCATATTAAACAATATGTGTAAATGACATTTTTAAAATTATAACAAATATTATCGATCGTATTACAAAGCAATGTTTATAATACATTGATTAGTTTGCCCTCTTAATTTGAATATTTCAAAGACCAAACATAATTATACATAGAAAATAATACATATATTAGAAATCCACCGAGATTATATAATCACATGCTTTATTTTCTGTCTCTGGATTTTTTTAGTTTCTTTAAAAATCTCCAGATAAACAATGGTACTATATTAATTTTTTAAAAAGATTTTATTTATTCATGAAAGACACAGGGAGAGAGAGGCAGAGACACAGGCAGAGGGAGAAGCAGGCTCCAGGCAGGGAGCCCGACGTAGACTGGATCCCGGGACCCAGGATCATGCCCTGGACTGAAAGTGGCGCTAAACCACTGAGCCACCCGGGCTGCCCGGTACTGTATTAATTTAGCTTAGTAGTTTATCACCTGTGATTCAAAATCTTTTACGGATTGTAGAAAATACACTAACTTGACATTAAACAATCAATTATGCTGAAATAAGGATTTGTAAGGGAAATATGGTAACAAAACATACACTTCTAAATGAAAACTATAGATTCCCATAATTTGTCATACTGGGTAAATATTACATAGGTTCCAATAGCACAAGAAACAATTAAAAAGAGGGATCCCTGGGTGGCTCAGTGGTTTAGCACCTGCCTTTGGGCTGGGGCGTGATCCTGGAGTCCCGGGATCAAGTCCCACATCAGGCTCTTTGCGTGGAGCCTGCTTCTCCCTCTGCCTCTCTCTCTGTGTCTCTCATGAATAAATAAATAAAATCTTTAAAAATAAAATTAAAATAGAAACAATTAAAAAGAAAAAATAACTGGTATTTTATAAAGTTTTGTTTATTTAAGTAATCTCTACACCAAATGTGGGGCTTGAACTCACACCTTCAAGATCAAGAGCTGTACATTCCTCCTACTGAGCCAACCAGCTGTCCCTAAAATACTCTTTCTTTAAAAGAATTAAATTTAGTTGAATACTTACGTTTACATTTACATACTCTTAAACATTAGTGTAAGTAATAATAATCAGGAAATTTGTATTTCCAGTTAATTTAACTTTTGTGGGGGGAGATTAAAAAATTAAATTCAAAGTCTTGCAGGAACCAAAATACTACATTTGCATTTTCATTTCCTACTGTGGTAAAATCAAGAAGACCTATATCATCTTTTAGCTAAAATTCACCACATAATTTATCTTATCCAAGGGTTTACCTGGACTGAGAATATTAAAGGCACATAAGTTAGCATTTAATTTCCTTGTGTTTATTTGTTTTCCCATTTTATATCTGTTTATTTGAGAGCTTTGCCTATAAACCTCCTAGTTGATAAAGGCACATTGTTGCAAAATACCTCGAGGACGAATAAGAACTCCATCTGATAAAGAATGTACCACAGGCAAGATTAGATGGCTGTTGCTTCCTTTTCTCTTTCCTTCCTCAATTCCAAATCACAAACAGCAGCAGATTTCAAAGCCTCATTGGCTCCACCCAACCCTGCTCTGGCCATGAGGGCTTCTGTTACACTTGTTTAAGATTAATTCTGAAACTGAGAAGGATTTTACAAAATGCACATTCATACCCAGAACACGTTCTTCCTTCTTAACACAAGGATTCTCAGGGACCCACGCAATCAAGAGTCCGTGATTTAGGTTTCTGGCAAGATTCTTGGTCCAACAAAACCAATATTCTGAAGACACTCCCCAAGGGTATGGGTAAGAGTTGCTGGAACTGAATCAGTAGTTGGTCCACACCACTGAGCTGGGCAGAGAAGGGCTTTTTGTCCTTGGAAGACATACCCCTGGCCTGTGCTGCAGGGAAAGCTGGTCTAGTTAAAACACCAGATACCGACTCAGCTGGAAGCAACATTTTTGTCTTAAAATTCAAACTGAATTGTTTGAGATATTTCCTTAGAAAGTCTTGAGGAGAGGGGTACCTGGGTGGGTGACTGAGTGATTGAGCATCTGCCTTTGGCTCAGGTTGTGGTCCCCGGAGTTCTGGGATCGAGTCCCACATCGAGCTTCCTGCAGGGAGCCTGCTTCTCCCTCTGTCTAGGTCTCTGCCTCTCTCTGTGTGTCTCTCATGAATAAATAAATAAAATTTTAAAATCTTAAAAAAAAAAAAAAAGAAAGTCTTGAGGAGAAACATTCAGGAGATACGCCAGCTAAGGTGTCTATGCAGAAGGTAGAAGACATCCCACCCACAGAGCTTCTCTGTGTACCAGTTAAAAAAGCTCAGGTGTTTGTTTGAATTGGATAAGACTCCGGTCCTCATTCAGACACTTAGAAGCTCCTCCAGGGTGTACAGGCAACTGGGATTGCTCATTAGCATTGAATAGTCTACCGTTATCTGCTCAAATAGTGCCCCCCCCAGCCCCGCAGCCACCAGGGGGTGTGGTGTGCATGCTAACCCAGGCATTTTCCAGCACCCAGAGCATCACTAGTCTGTCCGGTGGATCTGGAACTCTCAGGCAGGCCAGTAGCTTGTTTCCCTTGACCTGGGAAACAGGTGTGTCATCAACATAAAGTAAAAGTCAAAACACCCTTGAAGAGTCCAAAATTAAGATGCTGAAGAGCAATGTTAGTGATTTGTGTACACATTGTCAGTCACTGGTAATATTCTCCAGATAATTGAACAAGAGACAAGTTACTTTAGAAAAAAGGGAACTTGAGAGAAAATGAGGGAGCCTGGGGGTTTCCCAGCAAGAGAATCCAAATGAAGACCATGCTGAATCCCTTTGTCTTCGGGGAAATAAAAGCTGGGTGGTAGTGTCACGTGCAAGAACAGCAAAAGGAAGTCCCGTAATTCTTAGACCTCAGGAGGAAGCACCTGGGCTGTGGTTGCACACAGGCCTCTTGGCAGAGGGGATCAAGGGCTTCCTTATATTTATTTTATAGAGTAATGGAATTCTCTGAACCTCGATTAGAAGTTTTAGTACTGAAGATTTTCGTAAAATCTTTGTTAGTGCTAATTTTTAGCCTGGTGTGAATTTGCATATCATTGGGCCTGATCTGCATATTTATTTTGTAACTCAGCAGGGACCATGAAGCTATTAAACCAAAGTTAGATTTTCCCATTTCCCATCCAAAAACATTTTGAAGAAAGGGCTTGGATTTGAAAACAATAGTGTTTAAACTTGTATTTGTTTATTTCGTGGCTTGGATTTGAAAACAATAGTGTTTAAACTTGTATTTGTTTATTTCGTGGGTTATTTACACATATTTTACGAGAATGTAAAATTTTACCTTTTACCCAATTGAGAGGTTTCTTTTTTTTCCACTGGAAGTCATTTTTTTTTTTCTAAGTACAAAAACCGTTAAAAGATTCATCCTTTTGAAGACTAATTTCTTTAATCTATTTAAATGTATTAACATAAATTACAGAGTGCAATTTACAGCTCAAGTCTTCTTGTAAACATGGTGTTCTGCGATTTGGAAGGTTTTCTTTTATTTTTCTCTCAGCCTGGAGGGCTTTTCATAAAAGGCTAGCATGTTTAAAGTATTGGAGATATGGCTTGATTTCTTAATTTTTCCCCCTGGGAGACACTGAATCCCTTTACCTTAGATTTGTATAAGTGCTCGCTGATCTCTTGAAACCCACACACAAATAAGAAATTCACTGAGACTGAGAGATGTTACAGAAGTATTTTCTGAGAAGTATTTTCTACAGAGCAGACCCAATTAATTCAAAAGTCTCTCTGATATCAAGCTCATTTCATATCACCTGTAGTGTGTCCAGACCAATCCTCCAGAAACAAGCAAACCAAACTATCTGTTGGGGTTTCAATCTCTTGGATTCCCCACTCTTGATCCTTTACTTCATACCAATTCAAACGCAATTCAGAGGGGCTTTCACACAGGGAAGAAAATTTCACCCAAACAACCAAAGAAATTTTTAAAGTATTAGGCATTCTAGAGGCATCTGGCTGTCTGTCAGACTTTTGATTTCCGCTGGGGTTGTGATGTGGGGTGGGGTGGTGATTTTGGGGTGGTGGGACTAAGCCCCACTTGGGGCTCCATTCTCAGCGGGGAATCTACTCAGGATTCTATTTCTAATAAATGAATATATCTTTTTTAAAAAAAATTATTAGGTAATCTAAAGATTAAGCAGCAGCATTTTTCCCCTAAGGAGAAGAAACTAGACATACATTCATAAAAACACAGCTGCCCTGAGCTTCTCTGAACCACCATACACATATTTATCCTCTAGGGGGCGGTAGTTCCCTGTTTCTGGAGGAAAACAACCCTCTCTGGTCCAGAGTTTTGCCACTTGGAACCTCTAGGGAAAATTCACTTGGCTAGGCCATAATTTGAACGGAAAGAAAACACTCCAGCTTCGAATCAGGTGAAATTCTAACCCAGAAACACGAAACATTCATTCCAGGAGACAGAAGCACAAGAGCTCTTCCATCTGCTCTGACTGTGTAGGCAGGCTCATAAATAAGACTCTATCTGTATTGTCTGGATTCATACCCATGAACATCTGGCAAAAGGCACAAGACAATAATCCACAATAACAGGAAACATAAGCTGTAGTTTTTCACTTCCCAGGGCTCTATAGATGTTCTTAGCCAGTTGCAACTTGATGTCCTTATTTCCAAATGTCCTTATTTCCAAACAGATCCCAGAGACAGGCAGGTACCCCAACAAGACTCAAATGGATGTCATTGCCTGAGACAAGGACTTACCTGGAAGGGCTTTATTTGGGAGATGATTCCATGGTCCAGGCATGAGGAACTGGTAGGATAACTTGTCATCCCTGTTTGCTGGGGATGTGAAAGGGTCCACAAGGTGTGAAGCTCTCAGTGCTAAAATGGGGGAAATCCCAAGCAAACTAGAACAAGTTGGTCATTACAGGAACTGGGGAGCTAGCCCCAGGGAAGGAGGAATATCCAGTGCATGGCTGAGCTGATGCATTGGTTTGATCTCATAGGACCAAATAGGGTGCATCTCAGAATTAGGGAGCATTTATACACGGGTTCTCATCTCCTAGTAGACAAATATTGCCCCTCGGGGGGGTTCACTTGTCCCACATCCAGGGCTCATACACATGAAAGAGTGCCTGTGAGTTCCCACAGGCATTTCTCACTGTGACTTCAGAGAAGACCTGGGCAGAAAGTGAGAGAAACACGATGCAGGTGAGGTCCAGTGCTGTGGGGTCATGCCTACACAGATCCATCGCAGCAGCAATGGCTGGAGTCTAACCTGGCCTGACAGGGTGTAAGGCAGGCCAAGAAGTGTCCACTGCATGAAGGTTCATTTGGCTTCCCCGTGGTTGGCTCACATTTGAGTTCCACTTGGGACTGCCAGCCTCTGCTTTAAATGAGATAAGATTCTCAAATTCCTTATTTGAATAAGTGATTCTGGGGGAGCCTTAGTTGCTCAGTCGCTTGGGTGTCCAACTCTTAATTTGGGCTGAGGTCATGGTCTCTGGATTGGATTGGGGGATCTAGCCCTGTGTTGGGCTCTATGCTCAGCGCGAAGTCTGCTCATCTCTCCCCCGCTGTCCCCCCACCTTGTGTGTGTGTGTGTGGGTGCGCACATACATATACTCTCTCCCTCAAATATATAAAATCTTTAAAATAAATAAATAGGGAACGCCTGGGTAGCTCAGCAGTTGAGTGTCTGCCTTTGGCTCAGGGCATGATCCCAGAGTTCCGGGATCGAGTCCCACATCAGGCTTCCTGCATGGAGCCTGCTTCTCCCTCTACCTATGTCTGTGCCTCTCTGTGTGTGTCTCTCATGAATAAATAAATAAGTAAATAAATAATCTAAAAAAAAATACATAGATACATACTGCAGAGTGGTTTTATTTTTCTCCCTCATTTATATTGAGGAAGGTGCCATGCCAGTGATCCCATCTTGGCCAAAAAATAAAAGAGAGAGAGAGAGAGAAAGCAAGAGAGAAAAAATTCATATTTGTATCTTCCAAAAATCTGAGGTAATTTAAATGCCATCACCAGTGTAAAACATTATCAAGAAAATCATATTAAGAAACTGGGATTGGTATATAGAGTTAAGAATATGGAGACTATGGTACAAGGCCCCCACATGGTCCATATCCAAGCTTCTACTTTGGGGAAGTGAAGGCCACATGGTCAGTTTGATCGAAGGTGCAGTTTCACTACACCCACACAAAGGGCAGTCCTCCGTTCCAGGGCTGGAGCCAGCAGGAGATAGAGAGCAGAGCAGCAAGCACCTATTGCCTATAAGGTGGCTGGGGCAGAGGTCATTTTGTGTGGGCTTAACTATACATGATTATTTCATCAGGTGCCCTAGGAAAAGCAAAGTGAGAACTTACAGTGGGAATTCTAAACTTAAATCTTTATCTAGATGTCCAGACTCTGGGTGTAAATAGGGTTATCATACTGTAAAATACCTAGGTAGCAACTCAGAAGAACAAAAGTTGCTTTTCTCATCAGCAATCAATCAAACAGACTTTAGAGGTGAAGCCATACTGTCATAAGACATAGCAACAATCTCTAAAGCCTAGATGTCTTGTAAAACTTTTTGGAAATCTTATTTGCAAGGGTGATATATATATATATATTTTTCATAGTTCTTTTAAACTCTTCATTACAGAAAATTCTCAGAATATCCTTGTACTATCAACAACCATCATATTTTAGCTGTTCTTTTTCCACATCCCTCCGTTAAGAATATGTGAAGCAGCTAGCCACAGAAAAACTAATTATGTGATCCTAAACAAATAAAAGCACTATTTGTCTTGAGTAACATAAAGTCTAGAGATAGGCAGTCCAAGTTATAAAATTAAAGATCTTCAAAAACTAAGCTCTTTCTATTGCTTTAGTCTTCTATCTTTAGAATGTGGTGGTAAGATGGCTGCTAAGCCTCCAGAAATCACATCCTTGTTGCAGGAAAGAAGAAAGAGGAAGGGTGAAAAGAACCCAAGGATATGGCAACTGCCTCAAGTTTCCTTTGGAAACCTTTTCCAGAAGCTCTAAACAACTTTTACTTACATCCCTTTGGCTGGGACAGGTCACATGGTCTCTACTTGCTACAAAGGAGTGTGAGAGGTAAGCAATTTGGGCTGAGGACATAGCCACCCTTGAATTAGATCAGGGTCCTGTTAGTTGAGAAAGAAGAGGCCTCAGCCCTTGTGCCAATGATTTTCTCTCTGTTTCCCATGCCTTCCCTCCCTTGACCACCCAGGTTATTTCTTTTTTAAAGAAGTATTTACTGAATACTCTCTTCCTGCTAGTCCCAGGGCCAGGTCCTGGGGCTCTAAGGAGAATTAAAATGTAGTGTTTGATCTTGAAAAGGTCCTTGTTTAATCTGTAGCAGGAAGCCAATACACACTGTCTAAACTTAGTAAATACAGAGTCACACAAACACATTAAAGATATAGAAGCTACACCTCAAAGATATCAAACCAGAAATGGTTCAAAGGGGTTGCCTCTAGAGATTAGACTGGCAGAAAGGGGCAGAGCTGGAGACTGTTGATACCATTATAAGCTCTTCTGTACTGCTTGCCTTTTGTTTTTTCAATTGCGTGCCTACCTGAATTCGATAAAACATAAAAAACATTCTGAAAAATAGTGCTGTAGTAAACATCCTTGTGCATAAAGAATGGTTGCCATTTTGGGTTATGTGTGCATGGTGTATTCTTAGAATTTCTGTGTTAAAGACTACAGATACAAATTTGTTTCCAGAAAGTATGCGGGCTTACTGAAGAGTTTAAACAGAGTGATATATGTAAACTAATAAGCACATAGTAGGCACTCAGTAATGCATTAGTTAGGAACAAGTAAGTCAGCCAATGTTTTGTCTGGATTCCAACTACTTCCCAACAGCTGCTGCATAGAAGAAGTGTAGCTCTCTTGATGATATTCCTCTGGGTCTTTTGCTAATACAAATACTACTGCCATGAGCAGTCATGTGCCAACATCAATTCAGGTTTTTGCCAGTGTATATTTGGGATAGTTTCCTAGAAATGAGTAAACGCATATGTCACTTTGCTAGATGTTGCCATGTTTCCTCCATAGGGGTCACATCATGTTGCACCCTCCCCTGTAGTGTGTGAGTGCGCCTTCCTCTCAAAGCCACCCAAGAGAAATTTATGTCCAACTGTGGGATTTCTATTCATCTGCTGGGTGAGGAAGGATCTCTCAGTGTCGTATGAATTTGCATATCTCACTGATAACTTGTCAGTTCCCCCTGCCACTACTCATTCTAAATTTCCCTTGCCCTCAGCCAGCAGTTCAACTGGTCTAGCTGCTTGCCAAGTGGAGGATCTAGACCTTTGTCCCCGAGGGCTCTGAGCCCTTGGTGGCCTTACCTCTTAAGGCCGTGGATTCCTCAGTTGCCCAGGAAGTGTTACTGCTGAGCACAGAGGCAACAAGATGCATCCTGGGGAATGCCCTGAGTTCTGAACATTCTCCTCTGCGCCCCGCTAAGTGTTGGCAACACTGAACTTTCATGAAGATCAGAGTTGATCATACCCTATCACCATTGTAAATTTGTAAATCCATTTTTGCCTTTGGATCCACTGGCACGGGATCCAAAAGTCACCAGGCAGCAGTTATAGCTTCAGGTTCAAGGGAACTCTCCTGTGTCCCTTGGTGGAAGAGGCCCTCCCTGGACACCAGGACTTCTTTCCAGCATAACCTAAGGCTGTAAGAACACAAAGCAAAACTTCTGCAAGTAGGTTACTGGAAATGATGGTAAGATGGTAACTCCTCCTTTTACCCCTTGGTTCCTGAACCCTTGTATTCCAACAGAATGTTGAGACAGAGTACCACATACCAGCTGTTAGTTAGATACACATGGCATAGCCTCCAGGACAGCACCCAATCCGGCAAGGTGGCATCCCCAGGTGAGGGGACTCACTAAGTCTTTTAGGCCAGGTACTTCCTGTCAGAGAACCAGTGAACCCTGTGGGAATGTGCCCCTTGTCACATCTTCATGATAAAATATGGCCCTTAGGCTAAGGCAGAGTGCTTTGTCAGGAAATCAGGTACATAGTCACTCTGAATTGGTCCTGGCAGAGGCCCTATAGGTGGGGAAGGCAAACTTACACTTAGAGCTAGTTTAATTTCCTATAAGAAAGAGTTACCTTGGGCACCTGGGTGGCTCAGTCAGTTAAGCATCTGTCATGATCCCAGGGGCAGGGAGTCTGCTTCTCCCTCTGCCCCTTTCCCCATTTGTTTTCTCTCTCTCTCTCTCTCTCTCTCAAATAAACAAAATCTTTAAGAAAGAAAGAAGGAAGGAAGGAAGAAAGGAAGGAAGGAAGGAAGGAAGGAAGGAAGGAAGGAAGGAAGGAAGGAAAGAAAGAGAAAGAAAGAAAAAAGAAAGAAAAGAAAAGAAAAGAAAAGAAAAGAAAAGAAAAGAAAAGAAAAGAAAAGAAAAGAAAAGAAGCCCTCGGGGACAAAGGTCTAGATCCTCCACTTGGCAAGCAGCTAGAAAGAAAGAAAGGACAAGAAAAAAAAAGGGAGAGAGAGAGAGAGAGAGAGAGAGAGAAAGAAAGAAAGAAAGAAAGAAAGAAAGAAAGAAAGAAAGAAAGAAAGAAAGAAAGAAAGAAAGAAATTACTTCTCCTTCCAGGTCAGAAGAGTTAGGATATAACCAACTTGCTTGATCTCTAGGGATGGAGCAATGCTGGAGACCGTTGGTGGCAAGTTAATCAGTTAGATAATCAACAGAGGCAGCAGCTGGATAGGCCTTGGTGAGGGTGAGCCCATGCTGTTGGGCCTATGCGTAGCCTCCATCCCTGCTGCTGTGATGCCTTCATTTGTGGGTCCATTGCTCTAGCACTGGAGAGGCTAAGGACCAGAGGCAGGCTGACATATGCCAGAGGAATCATCCTGACAACCTGGCCGTTGAGCGCTTCCTCTGAGGTGGATGCTTCCTAGTAAACATAGATGTGAGACCCAAACATCTTCACATCTCCTCCACTGTAGGTCATCCATATGCCTCTCTCCTGTCTTCTGATGACGCTTCTTTTGAGCCCCTGACCAGCCATCCAGTGATTTACCACTGCTCAGAAGTTTGTATCTTTGTCTTTGCCAAAGCTTACCCCCTATAATATTTAGGGCTGAAAGCACTGCTTGGAGCTCTGTTCACTAGGAAGCTTTTCCTTCTATACTACCTTTTAGGGCCACTCCTGCTTGGTGCTACAGTCCATTTTTGGCTCCCATCAACTGACAGATGAGCCTCCCCATATGTAAATCAGACCTGGGTGTTTTCTTTCTCCATTGTCCAGTCATAGAGAAGCCGCCATGAGGCCATGAGCTTGAGTGCAGGAGCGACATCATTGCAGCAGATTACTGACACGGGGCTCTGAGCCACCTGCTCATGACTCATTTGTGACTTATAGACCTCCTCAGGCCTGAATGCACTATTCCCATCATACAGTGGATTGCTACTATGCCTGTCTGCCCTGACTATGACTCTATGAATCTAATACCCCGCTCATGATAGCTCCTCTCTCCTAATCAGTTAGTGCATTTCTGAAGGTGCCATGTTCAGTCTCTACTAGGGGCCAGTAGTCCATCAGGAGCTGCTTCCCAAATATATGTAGTTCTCTGATGCAGAAGGCATGGTGTAGCTAGAGGGTCTGTGCCATGCATCTCCTACGGGGCTCGCCAGAGACTCCATCCAGTATCCTATTTCCATGGGAAGCTCTAACACTATAGCCAGGGTGCAGAGCAGCTTGGACTGCAATTTTGACCTAATGCAGAATTCTCTTTTCCTCTGGGCCTCACTTGAAACTGGTAGACTTCTGACTACCTGATAAATGGATTGGGGTACTACTCTCAACGTGGCATATACTGCTTCTTTTTTTTTAAATTTTATTTTATTTATGATAGTCACAGAGAGAGAGAGAGAGAGGGGCAGAGACACAGGCAGAGGGAGAAACAGGCTCCATGCACCGGGAGCCCAACGTGGGATTCGATCCCGGGTCTCCAGGATCGCGCCCTGGGCCAAAGGCGGGCGCCAAACCGCTGTGCCACCCAGGATCCCCATATACTGCTTCTAAATTGCAAAGGACCCATCAAACATGTTTATCTTGCTTAGCCATAAGGAGTATAAGGTGCAATAATTTGTTCTTTGCCTCAGAAGGTTGTCACAGGACATCTGGTGGCTCAGCAGTTGAGCATCTGCCTTTGGCTCAGAATGTGGAGTCCTGGGATCAAATCCCTCATCAGGCTCCCTGTGGGGAGCCTGCTTCTCCCTCTGCCTATGTCTCTGCCTCTCTCTGTGTCTCTTATGAATGGGAAAAAGGGGGGCGGGGGAATGTCCCAGCATGCCTCACCCAGCTCTCCTAAACCTTCACCTATGTTGCAGGCCAATGAATCTTTGTAGGGTTTTTTTTCACTCAGATATTCAGAGTAACACCAGAGTAACACCATATTTGTGTTTACCATGTCCAATTAGCATGACCTCATCAAAATGGTAGACCAGAGTGATATTCTGCAGAAAGTCAAGGTGACCAAGGTCTTTGTGACAGAGAGAAGGAGAGTTGTGGTCTTGGGGCAAGACTGTAAATGAGTATTACTGCTTGTTTATTTGTGAACTGCTTTTGGTTCTCTTTACTAATGGGATTGGAAAGAACACACACAGAGTTAAAGGCAAGTGCCAGAGATTGTAGTGATCTATTCCAACAAAGACACTACATCCAGCATAAGAGCTGCATTTGAGGTTATCATTTGTGGTTATCACATGATCCCACTGTGTTTTTTCAAATCCCACTTATTTATTTGAGAGAGAGAGAAAGCGCATAGAGGGAGAGTGAGAGGGAGAAGCAGACTCTCTGCTGAGCAGAAAGTTTGACACAGGGCTCAATCCCAGGACCCTGAGATCATGACCTGAGCCAAAGGCAGACACTTAAACAACTGAGCCACCCAGAAAAGAGATCTGAACAGGGCCTATAGATTTAGGAGTCACACGATGGGAACTGAAGTGAATGAGACTGTCCTAGAAATTCATGGGGAGTTGGAATAGCTTGAGCCCTCCAAAGTCAACATTACCAACTAAGTTCAGTGATTCCTGTCTCAGAAAATGGCACCACCATCCATCCAGGCACCCACGCTGGAGACCTGAGCCTCTAGTTGCAGACACCATGTCTTTCATGATCTGGCTCTGCCGGCCTCGTCTCTCTCCATCGGGCATCCTACATGCCAGCAAGACAGAATTTTGTGATGCTTGGCAGCCGCACTGTGCTCTCTTCCTATCACTGTACCACTGCCCCTGCACTTCCCACCATCTGGAACACTCTCCCAGTCCCTTCTTCATATCCTTAGCCACCATTGTAACCCCATGTGTCACTACTTCTGTGCAGCCTTCCCTGACCACCCCCAACCAGAGTTAGATTCTATTCCTCTCCTTTCTATGCACAAGCCATAGCACACATTATTGAGATGACAGCTCTGTCTCTGTCAGCCCGTCACATCCTCTCCTCCTGACTGTGTGGCTCCAAAAGGCATGGATTATGCCTTTTATATCCGTAGGTATCCGTGTTTATGTGTAACCAGGAATGGAGAATGTCTCCCTAGGAACAAATAAATCTAAGCAGGATCTTGCTTGGGCTGCGGAGATTTCAGAATGGCCAGTCTGAGCAAATGACAAGCCTGATTATTTTTTTTCTCTTCCTTCCAGAGTGTATACAGCAATAACTGTTGGTGGGCTAATGCAACACCCATTCTCAAATCACTTTTCCTTTGCCCCCTTAACTAGAGAGTCCGGAGAAGCTAACCGTTTTTCTCAGGCTCTTTTATTTAGTGTGGCCAATAAAATGAAACCTAAGTCTGCTAGAGGCTTCTGGGAAAGCTTTTGCTTTTCTGATCAAAAGGACACTTGGGCTAGCCTCCTCCCTCTCTCCCATCTTCCTGCCTGGAATATAGATGCAAAGCCTAAAACTTCATCTTGTACCATGAGGCAACAAGCCAGCATGCTAAAGGTGACAGAGCAGAAAGTCACCAGGAGTCTGGGTCTCCACTGGCATCTTGGAAGCACTGCCCCAGCCCGTCTCCTGCCCTCTCCTGTGTGAGATAATTAAGTGACCTGATTGTTTAAGACCCTGCTTGTCAGGTGTCCTCTTGCAGAGCAGAAAGCATTCCCAGCGGAAACAGAATACAGAGAGCAGCAGGACCAGCTACCAGAAGAGTGCTCCGGGTCAAGGGCAGGCTGGAACCAGCGTTAACGATAAACCTATCAATTAACAAGTACACAGGGTTGCTTTTTGTTTTTGTTCTTTTCAGCTCTTGCTGCTGTGGGGGAGACTTGGAAACAGAGATGTAGCCTCCGTTCTTAAAGAGTTTACAGTCAAGTGGGAGGAGGTCTGATGAAACACCACGCTGAACAGCATGCAGCTAAGAGCTGGATTTTATGAAGCTCAGAGGAGAGGAAGCTCAGTGACAGGGAAGTGGCTCAGACGGGGAAGGCTTCCTGCAGGTGGAGGGGCTTGCACGGGCCTCAGAAGAGGAATGGGATTCGTTGGCTCCTCATTAGCCCCTCCGTGATCTCTGCCAGAGGTGAGTCAAAGGAGACGCCTGCTGGCAGGCCCCCAGCGCACAGTAGAGGCTCATTAAGTCTTAATGCCCCTTCGGTTTAGAAAGCGGTTTCTCTCCCTCTCATGCATTTATTCAACACCTCTTTATTGAGCCTCTGCTGTGGCTGGGGAACTGCTGCAGGTGCTGTGGCTGCCACGGCGGGCGGAACGCACACAGTACCTGACCTCAAAGAGCTTCAGTTTCAATGAGGGACACAGACAAACAAAAGAAAAACTTGAACTGGAGGGAGCCGGATTAACAAACTCAGGACTGGGCCGCTGCCTTCCCAGGTGGGTTACACGTCCAGCATCCGGTTCCCGTTGCCAAAGCCACTCATTAAGACAAGCCCCACTTCCTGGACTAGATAGTAGTACTGGCCCAAGGGGACAGCCACTGTGGGTGCCGTGTGCAGCCTCGGGGCCCACGCCACCCCTGTGTTGCTGAAGCCTGCGAGCCTCTGCCATTCCTCTCTGCCCACCCAGGCTAATGGCCCTGCACCACCACCCACATCTCCCTGAGTCACACGTTCAGCACATGCCACAGCTTAACTCCATATCCTTCCATCTTCCTGGAACACGGTACACTCACCCCAGCACCAGCCCAGTGAGCTCTGGCCACTCCTTTTCTGCTGGGGGGTGGGCAGGGGAGACCCAGCTCTCTCATCCTGAAGAGCCCCCACTTCCCCCCCTCTCCCAAGAAGCCCTCCTCCTCACCCAGAGCCAAGTGATCACACAGTTGATAATCCCAAACTGGGACACTCTCAAGGGGGCCCCTACCAGTCATCGCATCCAACCACGAGCAAACAGCTATGTGGTCTCCTAACCAGAGCCTCACACTGAGGTCTCGTCCTCCAGACAGCCTCTTCAGTTGTTACCTGGCCATTTCCCAAATTGTGTTCTCTGGAACACCTGGGAGCTATCAATGGGGCTTCACAAAAACACCAAGAAACTAACAACTCAGAAAAAAAAAAAAAAAGAAAAAGAAAAGAAACTAACAACTCCACATTGAAATGATTTTGAGAAACACTGAGTTAACCCAAGATAAACAGATTTCCTGCCGGCAGGACTTCCCAAAAATAATATGTATTGGTAAGAGTATAGCATGCCCTGTCCCCCAAAAGCATGTGACGATGGAATCCTTGTCCAGGGAGCATCCCGTGGAAGAAACAGATTTGGAGAAACTCTGGTTCAACGCATTCAAAAGCTGGACAAATGAAATTGTTCACAGAACTTAAACTTATCTCTGTCCTAGAGTTTAGTATTAAGATACAAATGCAGGGATCCCTGGGTGGCTCACTGATTTGGCGCCTCCCTTTGGCCCAGGGCGCGATCCTGGAGTCCCGGGATCGGGTCCCGCGTCGGGCTCCTGGCATGGAGCCTGCTTCTCCCTCCTCCTGTGTCTCTGCATCTCTCTCTCTCTCTCTCTCTCTCTCTATGTCTATTATAAATAATAAATAAATAAATATTAAAAAAAAAGATACAAATGCCACGATGGAGATGGGCTTAGACCCAGCTCTGCGCCTTTCCAGCCAGGTGCTGTTTTGCATTAGGATGCTTTTGGCCACAGGTGAGAGATATTTTTTTTTAAATAATTTATTTACTTATTCATAGAGACACACACAGAGAGAGAGAGAGAGGGAGAGAGAGAGGCAAAGACACAGGCAGAGGGAGAAGCAGGATCCCCGCAGGAAGCCCGATGTGGGACTCGATCCGGGGTCTCTAGGATCACGCCCTAGGCTGCAGGCGGCACTAAACCGCTGCACCACCGGGGCTACCCCACAGGTGAGAGATATTAGAGGGTATTGTAGTCTACTACTGTCATAGCTAGAACTCCTGAGCTGAGCACTTCCAGAACTGAGGTGTCCTCGAGGACCCAGGTGTTTTCCATCTCTTCATCCTGCTGCTTATCTCCTCTCGTGGTCACAGGGTGGCTACAGCAGCTCCAAGCATAGTACAGAGAAACAAAGACTTCCAGCACAGAAGGGTGTATCCTCCCAGGTATGTCTTCACCATTTATTCTTAGCAAGGAAAAAGTTTTCCAGACGCCCCCCATCCCCATAGAAATCGTCTCCTTGGGTCTCAGTGGCCAGTATGGTGTCCAACCATCCTAATCTACCCAGGACTGACATATTTCCAGGGACTCAACACCACTAGTACTAAAACGAGACATTCCTGGACTTTGAGGATCATAACTAGGTAGGAATGGATCACATGACTGCCTAAATCAATCATTGGATAGGGGAATGGAATTACCATGATTAGTTTAGACTAATCAGGATTTATGCCCTGAGGCAAGAGAGGGGGGCCAGCTTTCCTGAATATGGAATGATGAACACCCAAACAAATCCTGCTTTCTCACAGTGAGGAAGATGGGAAACGCCGTTGGTTAGGCAATTAGCAAGGTTGCCTTATCTGTAAAATGAGACACAATGATAATTCTCTTCTCAAGAGGCTGTGGTAGAGATTAGATAAAATGACGTATGACAGGCTTACCAACACTAGCATCTTTATATTAAGCACTTATTGTGTGCAAAACACAGTGCTAAAGGCACTGGGTTGTATTGTCACTAGAGCCAGAGAACATTATAGGGGACAGGGGTGTAAATCTCATTTTATAGATGTTCCGGAGACACATAGAGATTAAGTGATTTGCCCAAGGTCATACAGCTCGGAAGCTGGAGAGCCAGGTCTCAAAACCAAGTCTGTGGCACACCATGATGCCCATCTTAATCTCACCAGCCTACTGCCTTGCGGAGCTGTGCATCAAATGTTAATTTTCTTCCCTTTCATCTCTAGCACTTGGCACAGGGCTCAGCATATAGCAAGAATTTATTCAATATATTTTTTTTAATGAGTGGGTGGTAACAGCTGATATTCTTGCAACCATAGAGTTTACAAAGAACTTTGCCTCAATTTAGGGTTTTCTCCTCCAAATCTGGTCCTCTTCCAGGGTGCCTTCTCCCAGCAAATGGCACCAACATCTATCAAGCTGTACAAACTAGAAAACTAAGAGTCATCATTGATCCTCTTTCTCCCTCCCAGACATCACCTCCCACCCATCGCCAAGGCTGTCTCTCCAATCCATGCGTCTCTCCCTATCCTCTATACCTCGGCCTATGTTCCTGCCACGTGCTCACTTGAACAGTGGCACAAAGCTCCCTAACTGCCCAGGCACCCAGCTGCTCCCCCAGTCTTGCTGTAGCCAGAGTGCTTATCTCAATTTCTGACCAGGTCACCCACCTACTGCAAACCCTTGATATTCATTCCTTTTGGGGTAAAGCTCAAACTCCTTAACACAGCCTGGCTCCCTTGCCCCATCTTACACATTCCCTCTCATAGTCCATAGTCTCCCAACCTCTTGTGCTTCCTCTTGCCTTGACGTCTTTGCATCTGCTGTTCTCTCTGCTCTTATTCACCTCAGGCCTTAGCCTGGATGCTTTCCTTCTGCTAAGACCCCCCGACCACCATGACCAGGTCAAATCCACTTATCGGAGGCTCTTATAGCATCTACTTTTCCTTAGTGGCCCAGTTGGTGCAACTGCCATTTTACATTTGCTTGTGAGTCTGTTACTGTGTGTGTGTTCTGTTTTTTTTTAAAATAAGCTCTATTCTGGGCTTGAACTCACAACTCCTGGTGAGGTCAAGAGTCACACACTCTAGCAACTGAGCCAGCCAGGTGCCCTTACCTGTGAGTCTATTTGATTAATGTCTATCCCTCAATTAGCCTATGCGTTTGGAGTCTGTTATTTTTTTTTTTTTTAAGATTTTATTTATTTGGGGCACCTGGGTGGCTCGTGGTTGAGCATCTGCCTTTGGTTCAGGTCATGGTCCCAGGGTCCTGGGATGGAGTCCCATATCATGTTTCCCACAGAGAGCCTGCTTCTCCCTCTGCCTCTCTCTGTGTGTCTCTCATGGATAAGTAAAATCTTTTCAAATTTATTTATTTGTTTGTTTGTGTAGAAAGGAAGCAAGTGCAAACACGGGGAGGGGCAGAGGGAGAATCTCAAGTAGATTCCACGCTGAGCACAGAGCCCCACACCGGGTGCAATCTCATGACTCTGAAGAGTCGGACATTTAACTTACTGTGCCAGCCAGGAGCCCCTGGTGCCTGGTTTTGATTTCTGCAGCCTTTCCAATGCCCATCCAGCGACAGCACATAGTGTGTTTTCATAAATGTGTGTTTCACTATTAACTAGTTGATTAATCATATTATTTTACCCAGGTTACTCTGAGCTCCCTCTGGGCAGGGCCCCACCTCACTGCTTCTGTGTCACCACCATCCCTAGCAGCTAGCACAAGGACGGGCCTGGGGAGGTTTGTAATGAACACTCTGAGTGACAGTGACCGCATGGTTGACAGAGATGGGAGTGCTTGTCAGATACAACCTGTAAGGGAGAGAGGGAGGCAGGATAGGAAGGGGGAACCAGCCAAGGATAGATACTGTCTAAGAAAAGCCTAGTCTTGGTTTGATGAGAGAAGGGAGTATGGAGTGTAAATCAAAGATTGCACTGAGGAATTGTTCCATCTCAAGGCAAGGAAGCCAGGAGTTTGTGTACCTTCCAGATGGTCTTCAGTGATTGGGCTGTCCTGCCAATTGGACTCAAGACACAAAAGTTGAAATGTGGTCAGCTGTGTCCTTTTCTCCCTCTAATCCATCTGCACCCAGTGACCTGAAGGTACCCTTCCCCTGCCATACCCCCTGTGTTGTCTTGGGCTGCTGGAACAAAGCACCACAAACTGGATGGCTTCAAACAACAGAAATGTGTTGTCTCGTAGTTCTAGAGGCTAGAAGTCCTAAGTCAGTGCTGGCAAGACCATGCTCTCTCTGAAGGATCTGGAGGAGGAGCTTTCCTTGACTCTCCCCCAGCTTCTGGTGGTGGCCACAATCCTTGGAGTTGCTTGACTTGTGGTGGTACCATCCCATCTCTGGCTCCACCT
Source organism: Canis lupus baileyi (assembly GCF_048164855.1). Classification (NCBI taxonomy): domain Eukaryota; kingdom Metazoa; phylum Chordata; class Mammalia; order Carnivora; family Canidae; genus Canis; species Canis lupus. Next base: position 26,077,044 of record NC_132860.1, read on the forward strand.
TCAAATGACCTTCTTTCTCAGGGTCTCCATGTCCAAATTTCCTTCTTAGGATGACCTCAACTTAATCACATCTGCAAAGACCCTCTTTCCAGAGAAGGTCACAGTCACAGGTATCAGGGATTAGGACTTGAACATACATTGTGTGTGTGTGGCGGGGGGCACACATTCAATACACTAACCCAGAATGCCACAGTTAACCTCTTCTAAATTGTTTTGAAGCTGCCCTTTCTGTCTCTGAGGCCAAAGCCCCCTTCCCGGGAGCTGATGATCCCTCAACCTTTGCCAAAGACAAGGTTATGTTACTCATTCCCAGAAACGCACCCTGATGAAATCAGGCTTTGACAGGGGCCAAAGGCTTTGATGCCTTTTCTCGTTTAATCCTCCTGATGGCCTTCAGAAGGCTTATTATCCCCACTTTATAGATGAGGAAATTGAGACCCATGGAAGGTAAGTCTTTTTTTTTTTTTTTTTTTTTATTTATTTATTTATTTATGATAGTCACAGAGAGAGAGAGAGAAGCAGAGACATAGGCAGAGGGAGAAGCAGGCTCCATGCACCGGGAGCCCGATGTGGGATTCGATCTTGGGTCTCCAGGATCACGCCCTGAGCCAAAGGCAGGCGCCAAACCGCTGCGCCACCCAGGGATCCCGGAAGGTAAGTCTTTACACAAAGTCACACAGCAAGGAATGGCAGGACAGAGATTTGATCCAGGTCTGCCTGATGTGTATTCCACACCCTTAACCCCTGAGCTCTTTTTGCACAAATACTTCCCTTGGTAGGATATCTGCCAGCCCCCAAGAGGGTCCAAGTCAACCCATCTAGCAACTTAGAAGAATGTCATGAAAAAACTACTAAGAGAATAAGAGAGAACAAACAATTGGGGGCCTGTGTTTGGTCACTGGGAGGGCCCAGGAATAAGGAGTCACAGATCACATTAAGAGATAAAAACAGGGATCCCTGGATGGTTCAATGGTTTAGCACCTCCCTTCAGCCCAGGGCATGATCCTGGAGACCCGGGATCGAGTACCATGACGGGCTCCCTGCATGGAGCCTGCTTCTCCCTCTGCCTGTGTCTCTGCCTCTCTCTCTCTCTCTCTCTCTTTCTCTCTGTGTCTCTCATGAATAAATAAATAAAATCTTTTTTAAAAAGAGAGAGAGATGAAAACACGTGCTTAGGGAAAGTTTGGGGTGACATTTCTTTAGTGAGGACTTTTCCATTGGTGAAATTTTACAATTTATTTGATGATGATATAGTATAAATTCAATGATTTTTCTCCGTCCTACTCGTACATGCCTCACTCATGGTGAATATCACTTTGTATCCTAGAGCCTGCCAGTGTTCTAGAAGCCAGTTTGTTTTGAATCATGTTCAGCACTGGTCATGCAAGCATGACTCCACTGTGAACATGATTTCCTCCGATGGGAAGCCTGACCATTCGTCATGCACGCATGGTTTTACTGAGCAAACTATTTTCCTTAGTTGAATGAGATAACTCTTGCACGTCCACGATCACTACCGAGATACTCCTCTTGACATGCAGGCCAGCCCTAGATACCTCAATAGATGCAGTTGCTTGGATTGGATTTACAATGACTAATATTTCATTTAAGCAATCAGTACAGTTTTGCTGAGTGCCTACTCTGTCCTATGCTCTGGGTTGGGTACTAAGGATATAGAAATGAGCCAGACTTAGTCTCTCCCTTCAAGGAGCTCATGTTTTATTGGGGGAGACTGGTAATTACAACTAATGGGATCAGTTGAGATTCTTGTTGTATACACCATGATTTACGTAGAGTTAAGTAGAAGGAGAAGAGAATCGGGCTCCGGGCTACATAGCTGAAGGTCAGGGCCAGTCAAAATGCCCAACCCGTTTTCAAGTGGAAACATCACCACCTGGGCAGCCTGGGTGGCTCAGTGGTTTAGCACCGCCTTCAGCCCAGGGCATGATCCTGGAGACCCGGGATTGAGTCCCACATCAGGGTCCCTGCATGGGGCCTGCCTCTCCCTCTGCCTGTGTCTCTGCCTCTCTCTCTCTCTCTCTCTGTCTCTCATGAATAAATAAATAAATAAATAAATAAATAAATAAATAAATAAATAAATATTAAAAAAATAAATAAAGGAAACACCACCTGCCTTCTACCTGTTGCTTGGCTCCTATGTGAAGGGTTGTCATTTAGAAACCCCTCCATGGATGCCTCTATCACAGCTGCTTTTCAGGTGATTCTATTTACCTGCATGCAGTCATCAATCTCCATTATGTACTTCCACCTCCAGGTCTTAGCAAGGACACCTTTTTTTGTTTGCTTGTTTTTTCATTCTTACACATTTATTAGATACCCACTGCATATTACGGAGAACATAATAATCCTCAGGGCAGCTCTGGCTCTCATTCTGTGAGCTCACAGATGAAGAGGTGGGAGCAAACATGGTACCAACAAAGGGACAGAGACAATGGGAGCTGTGATGCCAAGTCACAGCTGGATGGCAGGGCGTACCCTGCAGGTGGAAAGCCAGGGGAGAGTGAGGAAGACCCTAGGGAGAGGAAGAGCAGGCCCGGGTACGGGTTTTTAGTCATTTGTGGGCCAAACAGCAGCTGGGGCATTTGGGGAAAATCCAGGTGGTCAAGGCCAAGTTCAGAGGGTGGGCTGGATTCCAGGTGGCCACCACCGGAGGCTTGGAGCAGAACAATATAGCCAATGGCCCCTGGCCACCATATAGAGGATGTGCTGATAGAATGGGGGCCTTTGTGGGGGTTGGGCAGACAACATGGCCTTTCCCTTGTCTGGCTCTCTATGTCTTGCTTCCTGATGGTAGAGCCCACCAGTGCAGTGTTCCTCAGAACGCTTTAGACACCTTCTTGCTAGAACTCAGGTCCTATGTGAAATCTAAGCTGTAGTAGAATGTGGGAAATGTTTTCCAGCCTCTACCACAGGAAGGCAATCTAGAAGGGATCAGACAATCAGATGGTTATATTTAGGATTCAGGAAAGACATGTGGACCAGTGAGTTGGGCTATGTTTTTTGGGTTTTGTCTGGATGCAAAGATTGGTGAGGATAATGACCCAGACCAGGTACAAAGGTGCTTCCACTTTGATTCACCACGGAATTCACCACTGAAACAGCAAATGAGCTGCTAGAGATAGAGACACAGTATGACAGGTGCACTTGAAGCCTAATGGTCAAAGCAAAGAGTGAGAATTCCAGCAGGGGAGGGGAACCCTGGCTACCCACTGGCTACCCTTTATTTCACTGAGCTTAGGACCCAGCACTCAGAGATCTACTTGCTGTCACATAGAGAATTCCAAAATCCTATTCTGATACGGAGCAGTTCTAAACAATGAAATACTGAAGTGTCCTGCATTACCATGTAAGTGTTGATGAGAGGCAAACATAAACCAGAAAGACAGTCATTTTTCCTTCTCACCAGCCACTAGGCAGAGGGTAGAAAGCCTTGCTTCTAGGTAGGGATATTGGCTAGGGACAGATCCTTGGTTATAAATCAGGAGCTAAGGACAGAGACCACCACTGGTGACCTTTCTCTCCTGAGGGCAGTGGGAGTATGAACCCCAAGGATAAGAACCCAGTGGTCAATATAAAACAATTTTCCTCATATCTACATCACTATTTTTCTCTTATTATCACAGGATTTCAGCAAATTTTATAGACTACTCTTTCAGCATGCTTTGGGAATTATGGGAAATATACTTATCTATCTATAGTTGATGAAGACTGGATTGAGGGGAGGGAAAGTCACCATGGATTCAAGATGCATTATGCATCTCAAACAGGAGAAAGACAGAGAAAACCATACATAAGCACATTGTGATAAAACTGCTGAAAACCAAAAATGAAGAGAAAATCTTAACAGCAGCCAGAGAAAGAGCTGCATCACAGTACCGTCAAAGGAGTAATAACAAGACCCATGGCTGACTTCTCATCAGAGCCAATGGCACTCAAAAGAGAATCGAATGTGATCTCCAAAGTGCTCAGAGAAAAGACTTCCTAACCTAGAATTCAACAGCTGCAAAAACATCCTAAAAGAATGAAGGAGAAATAGACATTTCAAGTTAGTGCAAACCAGAAGCATTCAGCAGCAGCAGATCTGCACGAAAGGAGACACTAAAAGGCAGAAAGGAATGGCTCCAGATGGAAGCTTGAAGATAGACATCAACAGTAGAAATAGATGAATATATGTATATTCATACAGTGGCGTACTCAAAATCTGTACATACCCAAGAACGTCTCTGGGAACATTGTTCCTAATAGCCAAAATATTAATATCCAAATGGCTGTCAACATTCATAGATGGAGTACTATGCTTCAATAAAAGTTAGTAAAATGGACTCACACTTCCATCCAAGGTGGAATAATAAAGGCTAGATTTACCCACCTTCTTGAAATAACAACAACAAAATGGGCAAAATGTATGAAATAAAGGTTTTCAAGGATTTGGATACCAGACAAGGAATGAGATCCTAAGACAAAGAAAAATTGTGGTAACCCTTACAGTTGCCCAGCTTATAGCCTAGAGAGAGTTTCTGGGGCACAGTGCAGGGAGGGGGATCCCTGGTAAAGCCTAGAAACCTCCATGAGTTGAGAAGATGAGTTGTGAATCTAAAGAGACCCAGTGGCTAGAGTTCACAGGACAGAGTGCCAGAGATGAAAGGGGGGCAAAGAGAGAGAATTCTGGAGATTTTCAGAGGGTCTCCCTCAAGTGTTCAGCTGAGTCGTGATCAATGCATGACTGGAGTCCTGACTGTCACTTTCTATCAATCAACATGCCTCTTTTGAGCACCTACTGTGCACCAAACTCTGAGTAGGGATGTGGGAAATTGGAGCCAAGGCAGATCTTTTCCTGCCCTTGAGGGGCTCCCAGTCTAAAGGAGGAAAACCAGCACGTGCACCTGACTGGCACACACTGCCTGGAGAGTCTAAGCGGAGAGCCAGGTGGATGTTCAGAGGCAGATGTGGAGAGAAAAGAGCACTCACTGCTCTAACTGGCCTCTCCCTTCCCTGACCCCAGGCCTAGGCAGACGCAGGGGCACTGTGATACGGAGGAACAAACCTGTTCACCAGGGCCAGCTCTGCAGGGTGGGGCCCAATGAGGCCTGAGGTTGGTGACTCAAGGAAGCAAAGATTGCCCTTCCCGGGACAGGGCAGAGAGCCTAGGGCCAGGGAAGGGGAGCTGGTACTCGGCTCTGCCTCTGTATATTGTATGCTCTTAGAGGTCCCTGTTCTTTCTCAGCCTCCATTTCCTCATCTGACCCCAGGGATGCTCTCTAAGCAACTTTTGCTCTGAAGGAGGTTGTTGCCAGCTGAGCTTCTGGGCCTTAGTTTCCTTTGTCTCTAAAGGGGATGATAATTCCCACCCATCCTTGGGAGAGCCTCCTGATTAAGAGATTGTTCTTTTCCTCTAGCCACTGCCCAGAGGGGGTAAAGAAGCACCAGGGGTTTGTGCAGAGGTGAGGGGACAGGCAATGGTTGACTGTCCAAGGCAACATTGGGTGAGGCAAGTGCTTTCTTCCAAACCAGCTTCTCACTTTTCTCTCTCCCCAACTCATCCAGAATTGTTAGTTCCCAGAATTTCTCACTCCTTGCCCAGTTCTATGGTTTCTCCAGGGATGACTTAGGAATGGAGAGTGCCGCCATCTTCGCAGTCCAATGGCAACACCTCCCATTCTCACACCTGTCCTGCCAATCTTCAAACTTGACAGTGTACTCTGCTTCCGGTACAGACCCATCCTAGTGAGCCCTCAGAGACCGGTCTGGCCAGGGCATCTATATGCAGATTTCATTTCCATACAACTCCTTGGAAGGAGAGTGGCTTCCTTCCCAGCACACCCTCCTATATCCTGAAGGCCTCCAGAGGGGCCTTGTCATCCCAGTTGGCAGACAGGAAAACAGACCAGCGAGGAAGAATCCGAGTGTTCATCCTGCCAGGAGAGAAAAGAAAGTCCTGGAGGGATTGGGTGTGTGGTGACAATTCTTCCTTTGTGTTTCAGGAGAACCCAGCAGTGTGAATTTCTGTCAGATAGGAGGCCTTCCCTGACATTCTTGATCCTCCCCAAACCAGCCATGCTGCCTCCTCCTCCCTCCCTCATCAACCCACTCTCTCTTCTCTTCCCAGGCACTGTGCAGAGTCTAGCCTTGGATGCATGGCTGCTCTGCTGCCCTGGGGCCCAGCTCCTGCTCAGATACCCCTTCACTTCCTGCTCAGGATCCTTCCAGGAGACTGCCGTGGAGGCTAGGAAATAGCACTCCCTGCTGTCCTCCAAGGCTCAGAGGCATGCCCCTACCCTGTTGGGCCACCTCATGGCATCTTTGGCTGGCTTGAGTTCCCTACGTCTGGGCCCCACCCACCCCATCTCAAAGAGACACCCCTGGGAGGCTGAGCAGTGAGGGAAGGCTGAGGACTTGGGCACAGCCCCCGACCCTCCCCACTGCCCAGCCTGCTTTCCTGGCCTGTCTGCAATGCCCTCACCTCTTGCCCCAGTCCTTCCATCCAAAGGTCAAGACCCCTGAGCCCAGCCTCCTCCAGAGGCCCCTGCACATTCCAGCTAGTTCCTGCTCTGACTCTGCCGCATCATCAGCATGGGGCAAGGCCTCATAGTGCTGTCTCCTAGTTATTGTATGCCCAGAGGGAGGGTTCCACCCACCCAGGGTTCCTCCCTGGGGGAGGCAGGGATCCCTCTGCAGAGGGAGGCCACTCAGCAGGCAGACACATTTCAGACAAGGGGTCTCACCCAGGTAAGACTGATGGACCTCAGTCCTGTTCAGAGAGCAGCTAAAGGGGCTGGAGGCCCCCAAGAAACATTTCACATTTTCCCTATGGAGTCTGTACAGTGTACCCCATGAAGACCGCATCAAGTCAGCCTGAAGAGTGTGTCTGCTGATAGAATGAGTGTGAGTCTCTGGGTGTATGTGTGAACATGTCTGTTTGTGTGAGAGGAGCGTGTAGGGATGGGAGTGAAGTTAGCGACCACCCCCCTCCCCCCCAACACACACACACACCTTAGACCTCTGAGGAGGTGAGGCAAGCAAGGGTTGAGTGCCACCTGGTGGCTCTGAGCTCCACTACAGGCCACCAAACCCTTCACCTCGTTCCTCTTGCCCCTCTGCAACACAGAGGCAAAACCGATCCCAGAACCTTCTCCGGGGCTCCAGCCTCACTTGCTCACCACTCCTCCCCCCGACTCAGTCCTGCGGAGACGAAGACAGAGACTCTGTCCTCCTGAATCTCCTTTCTCCATCCTAGAGAAAGAGCCATTGGAGGGGGGTCATAGAGGCGGGGCTCACATCTCAAGCTGGACAGATTAGTTGACCTCTCTGAACCTCAAGCTGCTTGGCTACAGAAGGAGATAATGGTATCTGCTCCACAGAATCATTGTAAGGTTTCATATAAAACGAAACCATTGGGATCCCTGGGTGGCGCAGCGGTTTGGCGCCTGGCTTTGGCCCAGGGCGCGATCCCGGAGATCCGGGATCGAATCCCACGTCGGGCTCCCGGTGCATGGGGCCTGCTCTCTGCCTCTCTCTCTCTCTCTCTCTCTCTCTCTCTCTCTCTCTCTCTCTCAGGGCTGGGCAGCTACAGGAAGCTGAGATCTAGCGTTCTCAGATCCGCTGAGAGCCGGGGTGAGCGCGCACAGAGGCGCCTCCTCCCCCCGGTCTTCCCAGCTATACTCCCACCCCTCCCCCACCGTTCTCCCCGCAGCCCCAGCTGCCCGCGCAGCTTCCCCGGAGCTCACCTCCGGCCAGAGGCTCCGCCCTACACCCAGGGCGGTTCTGGAGCCACAGGCACCCCCATTCAAGGCTGACTCCCCGTCCTCCCTCTGCCCTCACCTCCATCCAATTGGTCACCAAGTTCTGCCAATCAAACATGTTTAGAATTCCTGCCTCCCTGGCCAGCCCAGGGCTCAGAGCGCTAGCTCTAGAATGATCCCCGCCCTACATCACCCTGCAGTCCTTTCTCTGCTTCCCAGCAGGATCTAAAATGCCTATCCAAGTCACTCCTCTACCACCCCCAAAGTAAAGCCAAACTTCCCCACTTGGCATTGAAGGCCCTCCCTGGTCATTCCCTCTCTGTCCCGAGTATGAGCAGCACCTTCTACAGGGAGTGCCTGTCCCGTTTTGCCCACAGGAAAGAAATACCCGCTCATCTTCCAAACCTCACTGCGTTTCTTCTCAGCGTTATGATCCTGCCTGGAGCCCCATGGCCAAGAATCCCACAGGGCTGTCATGTCCTGTGACCGTATCTCTCTGGCCAGGCTGTTAGACCTTCCAGACAAGGGACAAGGAGTGTTAGCTCTGGGCCTCAGCACAGGGTCCTGCATGATCCAGGAAATATTTGTGAGTTGTTCACTCAATTGGGCGGCAAGGAGGGATGTGTCACAGCATCACAGCAATGGCCTCCAATGGAATTAAATGTCCTCAAGGGAGGGTGGAGGTGGGGACAGACAACAGATGGTGTGTGTGTGTGTGTGTGTGAGGGGGGAGTGAAGTTCCTGCAGCGTGCACACAGGCTGTGCTTCCCCTTTGCCCAAAAGCTGGTAGAAGAGGGACACATACACACATTCAAGGTTGAAGGGGGTCACTGGCAGAGTCCTGCTGCTGGTGTCAGCTGCCCATCATAAGAATAGCCAACCTGTCAGCCCAGGGCCTATCAGGAGCTGCCCTGCCCCTGCCTGGGGGCCCACTGGTCAGCCTGGGACCTATGCTGTAGGAGAATGGGGACAGACTGGGGGAGCCCAAAGCAGGAACTGGGCAGGGGTGGGGACTGGACCCCAAGTTCCTAAGGGAAGGCAAGATGCCCTGAAACCGTTTAGCCTGGAAGGGCAGGTACCGAACCATGAAAAACAGGGAGGCTCTGTGGTCCCAAAGGCTGGCCCCCGGGGCACCACCAGTGGTCACAGGATGGCCCTAATCATCTCCTCCCAGCCCTCCTTTCCTCCTTCTCCTAGGAAAGGTAATCCCAGTGTTCAGCCCTTAATACATCAAGCTTTACTGATCTGGAAGAGATGAACAGGGAGAGGACGTGGGGCGAGGGGTGAAAGCAAGAGAGTGGGCACAGTCTAGAGATTTCACCTGTCAGGGCCTATGGACAGAGAGGCTGGGATCTGCCTCTCTGTCTGTGCAGGGGCAAACATTCTCACAACCAGACAGGCAGGGATCTAGGTCCACAGACACAACTCAGGGTGCATCTGGTGTACAGTCAGACTCAGGGCTACTCCTTTGGCAGGACTTATGGGCACATGGATGGGGGAGGCCAGGAGGAGGTTCAGAGGCCTAGGCCCTGGCTGTACAGGCCCTCATAACCCAGAGGCCAGCAGAGGATTGAGGAGGAGCTCTAGGCTGCCTCCTCCAGGCAGCCTCCTTGATTGCTTCAGCCCCTCAATTCTTTCTTTCCAGTCCACAATCTCTGCCAGCCAACATGTCTTCTCACTGCTCTATGCCCAGGCCTCCTCATCTGCCATCCACCTCTAAGCCCCTATAGTCTGGCAGAGGACTGGTCCAGGAGTACCCTAACAGGTCTATGACCACCCTAGGAGAGGAGCTAGGCACAAGGGGTGGGGGCTCTGGTAGCCAAGGAGTTCTCAACAGCATTTGCTGACGCCAATTCTGTTTCCCCATCTCCGTGCACAGTGTCTGGAAATAGCCCCACGGGAGAGGATTGGTAGAAAGAAATAGATTTATTCTCATGTACAAAGCGGTCAGCCCACAGGACCATATACAACAGTTGCACAGAATCCTAGAAAAACGCATCTCTCTAAAGGCAACTCAGAATAGGTAAGGCAGGTGGCCCCCCTCCCCCCACCCCACAACACAGAACAACACAGAGAAGGGAGAAGCCAGCGGCCGGGCTGACCCAAGAGGCCCGGCCCTATGGGGGTCTCCCAAGCCCCAGGGCATGGGTAGATATGGCCTTGAAGAAGATAGGAGCCCTGCTGCTAGGGCTGAGGCAGCCCTCTCTGGCTGCAGAAATGGAGAAGGGGCTTGGGCTGAGGTGGGGGGGGGGGGGACACTCAGGGGGCCACTGTAGGACTTAGGGTTGGCTCTTTGCCCGAGGGTGGCAGGGACATTCCATGGCTTCTCCTGGGACTCCACAGAGCCATGGGGACTTTGATCTAAAAGGGGTCTTAGAAAATGGATTGTCTTACTCTCCTGTCTCACCCAAATAGGAAAGTCATTTGCCCAGGGTCACACAGCCAGGAGAAAGGATTATTGACTCAACTGGAGCCTGTCTTTAGCCTCGGGATCCTTCCTGCCCACCATTCCCGTCCTGCTTTCTTCCTGAGCCTCCTCTGCCCAGAGCACTGAGGGGGGCCTCTGGCAGCTTCCATGTGGGGCCCCTGCAGCTCTTCAGGTTCCAATGCCCCCATACATATAGTGGCAATCCTAAGGGTGCGCCTTCAGCCTCATGGCTAATGACTGTTTCTAAGATCCACTCTCTGCTCACTCAGGTGTCCCACATTCTCCTTACAGGAGGACCCTGGAAGAGGGAGAGGGCCAGATCTGGTAGGGACAGGAATGGGGACCAGGAGAAACCATCCAGGCTGCCTCAGAGGAGGAGTGGCTGGGGAGGACTTGCCAAGACGAGGTCAGAGGCGCAGATCAGGGCCCACTGCTCATCAGTCACCCCTGTGCTCTCAGCGGACAAATGACAAAGTCTTGGCGAGGCTAGAAGTCTTGCTTCCATTATACAGACAGGAAATCTGAGGCCCGGGAAGGTCGGTACTTGCCCAGGGTTGCACAGTAAGTCCTGGATTAGAACCTAGGACCTGTGGCTCTGGGCCCAGGGCACTGGGCCAGGCCAGTGGAGGGCTGTAAGAGAAGGCCTGGGCAGGGAAGGGTCCCGGGCAGGGCTCATTCAGCGTCAAGGCTGCAACAGCCATTAACGGGGGCTCTGGTGCCATCCAGCTCAGGCACCTCGTACTCCTCATCCAGGAAGTCCAGTGAGTTGTTGCTCGGGAGGCCGCGGATGGTGAACTTGTGAGACACCTTGGTCCAGTGCTCACGGTTAGAGGCCACACGTTCATACAGCTCTGCCGCCTTGGGGAACAGGTCCTGGAGCAGCCTGTGGGTGCAAGGGCACAGGGACAGGGTCAGAAGTCGGGCTGTGAGTAGCAAGGAAGATTAGGGCTACAACTATAGGTAGACAAGAGTGTGAGGCATAGGACTGGAGGCTCAAGGAGAGCATGAAATGAAGGCCCCACTTAGGGGCCAGTGGAAGACAGCTGGGCCCAGGGGCAGCGGGGTGGGTCAGCTGGAGCCAGGCAGGCCAGCAGTCCCACAGCAGGTCCCTGGAGCTCTCTTACTTGTAGATGGGCATTGCGATGTGCTCCATAAAGCTGATCTGCAGCTCAGGGATGTAGGCCTTCTCCCGGTCCATCATCTCCATCGGCCTGTTGCCCATGGCCTTCTCCTGCAGGCAGCAAGTTGTCAGGCCTGGGCCCCTTCTCCCTCCAACAGGCACAAGGATGAAACTAACCCAGCCCTTCCAAGCCCCAGACCAGGAACCCTCCCTGCAATCTGGGCACTCAAGATCACTCCCCACATACCAAGTCTCCCTGGGAGAAGAACTCTTTGTAGATCAGCTCCTGAAAGACCAACACTCTTATCATACTCTGTGCATGGGATCTGTCTCCCTGAGCTCCTCTACAGCTCATTCCCAAGATGGCAAACTGAGGCATTCTCAGCTCTGGCTCAGGCACAGTTTGGCAGGGGGATGGCCCCAGATGGGGAGGAGTGGTTGGGTTCTGGCCCACCTTCTGCCAGCCAGTGACTTGCTGTGTGACACCCAGTGAGTCCATGTCCTTCTCTGAATCTCCCCATCTGTTGCACTGAGGTGGCCTAGGTTTCTGTCTCCCCAAAATTTAGTGAGGCTGAACTCAGCACAGAGAGGGTGTTTAGGCTGCAGGAGCCACAGAGAACTGGGCTTGGTGTGCAGCCTCCTTTCTCAGGGAGGAGCAGCACTTACTGCAATCTTCCTCGTTGTCTTCCAGCCCTTGGTCTGGTCAGAGAGGTCACAGGAGGTCATAAGGAGGCAGAGGAGGAGGCTATGGTGCTGCTTGTTGGTACGGTCATAACCCACTGTTGGGGAGAGGGAGGGGTCAAGGCAAGGCCTCCAGGGCGACCCCACATGGTCCAGGAAATCCAGCACCCTGGATGGGAGCCAGAGGCTGATGCTGGATCTGCCTGGGTCTGGTAGCTCGATGCTAGAGGGGGTGGGCCTAAACCCCTGGAGATGCTCTCCAAGCACATCACCCTCTTGGTGATCCTTCCCCAACCATGAGGCCTGAGGTTAAAAGTAGGTACCTTCAGCCATCTTCTGGAGGTCTTTGAAGATGCGGAGGTGATGGGCCAGGTCGGTGGCCAAGATGATGTCCCGCATCAGGTCCAGCATACGCTGATAGTCCTGGGCCAGGGTTGGGAGAGGTGTCAAGGCCTCCTGCCAGACACCCCCACCCGCTCCCTCGGCTCCTTCTCCTGCCTCAGGCCAGCTCTGGACTCCCACTCCCTCACCCCCACCCGTGACCCCGTCACCTTCCGGGAGAAGTGGTCAAAGATGTTGCAACCGTGGGTGTTGAGGATGGCGATGGCCTGAGCGAAGTGGTGCCTCTGCAGGGGGAGAGGAATGATGGGGGCCCAGTTGGGGTGGGGGGCTCTGCTCACTGCTGACCCCAAGAGAGGGAGCCAGCCTGCTACAGCCCCAGCCCCCAAGGTGAGCAGAACAGGAAGAAACAGGGAGTCAGGGGACCTAGTTTCCTTTCTGGGCTCTGTTTTGGCCCTCTGTGTGACCCTGGGCAAGCCCTTGCAGGCCCTGAGCTTCAGATCCCTCGGCTGTCACATGGAGGCATACAACGATGCAACCTCTGAGAGCCTCTCAAACTAGAATGATTCTGAAATGATCCCTTGGAGTCCTAGACACTAATTCATGCAGCAAACATTTGTTTGCTGACAAAGAAAGGCAGTGATGAGGTAAGGGCAAGGCCCCTGTCTCCAAATGCTGACAGGCTGTCACTCAGAGGAGGAGCAGGCTTAGCCCAGGGCACAGAGGGCGGAGGCAGGGCTGCCATGCGGCCTCCTGGGAGAGAGTGAGCCCCTTGTCTACTGGGGGCATGCAAGCGGGGGCAGACCCCAGAGGGGTGTTATGGCGGGGGGGCGCAGCATGAGGCAAGGTGACCTTGCAAGTTTGGCTTCTACACTGTGCCAAACTCTGTGCCCAGAACAGGGAATCGAGAGATGTCTCAGATTCTGCCCCTGTCCCAAGAAGCTCACAATTAAAAAACCTAAGGTAAAATGGGGTGTCATGGTGGAGCCATCCGAGACCTGATGGGGTGAGGGTTGCTCAGGGCCTTCCCAGATATGCAAAGAGAGACCTGCTAAATATAAGTCTTCTTTGTGAAAACCTGGGCTCAGGCCAAACCTGCGGGCTGACTCATGCCCCCATCCACACCTGCACCCCTCCAAGCCCAGCCAGCAAAAAGAGCCAGACATGCCCTGTGGGGTGGGTGGCTACAGCCTTCAGGGCCTGTCTGGAGAGTAGGGCTTGGGAACAGGAGGAGCTGGATCACAGTCTAACTACATAAATCATCAGCCTTAAGAGGATGAGGGGTACTGGGATATTGGGTAGAATGGTGGTACCTCCATGACAGAGCCCTCGGAGCTGTAGAGCGCAGCCAGCACAGATTTCTGGAAAAGCCCGGGAAATCTCCATCACTCCTCACATCCACATGTAAGTGCCTGCTATATTAGGCCAGGTGGTGCCCTGTCCTCCCTGCCCCTCACCACCCTCTCATCTCAGAGCCCGTGCAAAGCCTTGGAGAGCCTCCTCCCACCTCTAAACCAGCTCCTGGTCTCACTAGCTCCCACCTCTCCTCAGGCTGGAGGGGTGAGACCCCCAGATGCCCCGAGGAGGGCGCCCACTGTGAGGGGGGCAGAGTCTCACCGAGGCCACCTGGAAGGAGTTGTTTGTGCCTCTGTGGTCCAGGTCATGACACATGCAGGAAATAAACAAGGCAAAGATCTCGATGTCCCTGGTTGGGAGGCAGGGGGGAGAAGGAGATCAGCCCCTTCCTGCACGTCCAGAGGAAGAATGGCGCCTGAGAAGTCCAGGAGCCACCCAGAGCGAGCTCGGGACACCGGGTCCCCTTCCCAGAAAGCAGCCCTGGTTTGGAGTTTGACAGGCTCACTGTTCCAGTGGTATGTGACTGTGAGGAGGTCCCACCTGGAAAGCAGGGCTATGCAACCTTCCTTGTGGGACTATTAAGAGGATCCCAGGAGGTGGTGATGTCAAGTGCCTAGCACACCAGGGGTGCCTCCCTATCCCAAGGAAGCAGACTCCAGCAGCTGCCAGCCTGGGGGAGGGTGGTCAGTCCCCCGACTCACTCGAGGTAGTTGGTGAGCTCCAGATTCTTATAGAGCAGGTAGCAGAAGTGGGAGACGGAAAAGGCGTGCATCCAGTTGTGGTAGGGGGGATCCCGGTAGCCCTTCTTCACCATCAAACAGAACCTGGGGGGGAGGAGAGAGGGCAGCAGAGGGGCCTCAGGCTCTCTTCTTCCAGGAATCACTTCAGGCTCTGCCTTGCCCCACTCCTTTCCCTTACTCGTGGTTCCGGGGGTCTGGGGACTGCCTCTCACCCATGGATCTTCCCCTCTCCCACAGACTGGGCCACTCCTAGTCATCCACAGAGACCCCTTCCCAGAGCGCTGGGGCAATGGAGGTGAGCGTGGAGGACAGAAGGAGGCAAAGCCTGAAGCCGCCTGCATGTGGAGGGGAAGACTGGGGCACACACCGGGCCAGAGTCGGGCAATCGATTTTGTAGTTATTGATGAAATTCATGTCCTGCAGCATGCTCAGGATGGCCTGGAGAGAGCAGAAGGGAAGGGTCAGAGGAACTGCCAATTTCAAAATGGGTCCCCTGACTTGGCCTTTCTTGAAGCCTCTAAAATTTTGGAATCTTAGAACTTGAGATCTAAAACTAGAGAACCATAAAAAACCAAAACCGAAACCTAGAGAACCATAAAATGATAAGGCCAAGCATTCTCAGAGCCATGAACTTTCAGAAACGGGATCTAAGAACTCTTGGAACGAAGCTCACATAATCTTTGAAAACCAGGGGGGAGGTGCCAACCCTGAGGCCACACGCCCTTGTCAATCACCCAGTCCAGCCCCTGAGTCCTGGACAGGCCCTGGGTCCCATGCTGGCAGACCACATGCCAACTCCATTACTGGGGAGGCTCTCTAGCCTTTGGTGATGACTGTCTCACCAGGAAGTTCCTAGCCACATCTAACTTAAGTCTGGCTGCACACCCTCTGCCTCTGCAGTCAAGTCGGGAGGGCCAGCTCACCATGGAAGTGTCATCCTCGGGCAGAGAGCGAGGGGTATAGGTGAAACTGGCAAAGTTGGAGTCAATGGCAGCCACAGGCTGGATTCCATCATGGAGGAGTTTGGTATATTCATCATCAGAGACCTAGAGGGGACCAACCACTGTGTTAAAAGATGGCCTCCACCCCCCACCCAGCATCCTCACCCTCAAAGTCCCACAGCAGGAGAGGCGATTCACTCCGGCATGCATCCCCCTCAGGACATCCACTCCGTGGAGAATCACTGGGCAGGAGGTCACTGTTGTGCAGCCCACCACCTACTGTGCCCTCTTGCCTGTAAGAACCCTCATCTGTAACAGCCTATCCTTAGCAAAGACAGAGAACACCCCTTCATGATACCCCCTGAACAATGCCAGCCTTTCACAGACACTAACTGGAGGTTTCCTTCTTTCAGGTAGAACGTCCCAGAATCTAACCTTAATCCTTCCGACTACAGCTTTGATCATAGCTATCCGCAAAGTCTGTGACCCTTTGATTTGGACACAGGTGAGAAGGAAATGACCACCACACACTCTGAACTAAAGCCCGAGGCAGTTCTTCTGAAACAGAGTCTGGGATTGAGATGGAATAGCAGCAGGTCGCCAAGGACTGCAGGAGCACTGTACCTAGGGAAGCTGTGGAAAGTCACTGAGTGAGCTTCCTAGCCTTCAGTAATTCTCAAGATGGGAGTTATCCCTGGACATGGGGATCACCTGGCTGCACCAGGTACTTCCTTGGGGTGGGTCCTGCTGCCAGCCTTGGGGCTGAACCAGAAACTGCTTGGAAGAGGCTGCCCTAAAGGAGAGCAGGAGAACAGGAGGCCAGGCATTGCTCTGGGTCTATCTTCTTATCTCCAAGAGAAGGCAATCAGAAAACCCAGGCTGGTCCTGGACCTCTGAGGAACCGGAAGGCAGGGAAGAAACAGGTGGGCTGCAGGGGACCCTGGGATCTTGAGGAGGGCAGCAGCTCCGTGCAGGCCTCACCTTCATGTGGTACATCATCATCTCGTTGGCCAGGTGGCTGCGATACTGGGCCTCATTCACTTTCTTGTAGAGGAGGGACTAGAGGAGAAAGGGAATGATAGGGCTCAAGTGAGATGGCTATGAAATCTCAGAATGGCCAAGACTGGGACAAGGGGTCAGATAGAAACCCCCCTTCCCATCCCATGCTAGCCCTAGTCTTTGCCTTCAAGCTCCAGCCCAGAGTAGCAAGCTCCCTCCCACTTTCACCCAGACCTTCCTCCCCTTGCTCTGCCTCCCCAGGTTCTGTTGGCATTTGACATGGCACTTTGCATCCCCTCCTGAGCCTGCCCCAGTCTTCAATCATGGCAGGGAAGGAGAAGCAAGGAGGTGGGAGAGCCTCAGGAACCTAGTGATTGCATTCCCGAGTCAGAGCTGCAACTCTGGACAATGAGACCCAACATTTTTCAAAAAGAAGCTGACTAGGGGCTTGGCTTGAGGTTGCGGTTGAGGTTGCTTTGGGAACGGGGTGGGCAA
Source organism: Canis lupus baileyi (assembly GCF_048164855.1). Taxonomy (NCBI): domain Eukaryota; kingdom Metazoa; phylum Chordata; class Mammalia; order Carnivora; family Canidae; genus Canis; species Canis lupus. Next base: position 26,093,903 of record NC_132860.1, read on the forward strand.
TAATGGTGTTTTCCATGATCCTAGGAGGCTAACCGGACAGGATAGTAAATGGTATCCCCAATTTTTGGATGGGAGACAGGCCAGAGATGACCAGCAGGTGCTGTAGCCTGTGTAGAGACCCAGGAACCGAGCTCTGAGTCATGGACCCGTCGGAACAGTCAACGTGGAGAGGAGAACAAAGGGTCCTGTCCCCACTCACATGGGCTATGCTGATGCCACAGTAGATAGAGAAGGCGGTCGCCAGGTCCTCGTCGAACTTGCTGAACCATGGTCCGTTAATCTTGTTCACCAGCTCGGCCACACCAATGACCTCTGGGGACCGGAGAGGGGCTAGAACCGGCCGGGGGGTGTCGGGCGGGGTCTGCCCTCCGGGCCAGGGTGAGCCAGGCCTTCCCAGGTGGGGAAGGGTCGCGGATCCTGCTCAGGCCCCGCCCCGCCCCGCCCCCGCCGCGTTCGCCCCACTTCCCGGAGCCGCCCGAGCTCGCACCCTGGCTCTCGTTCTTGATGGGGAAGCAGAGGATGTTGCGCGTGCGGAAGCCGGTGCTGTCGTCCACGCCGCGGTAGAAGAGCGGATGCGCGTACGCGTCCGGGATGTTCAGGATCTGGCCGGTAGTTGCCACGTGGCCCGCAATGCCCTGGTCAGCGGGGATGCGGATCTCGTAGCTCTGCCAGGGAGGGGATGCGGCGGAGGAGTCGGCGACCGGCCTCGGAGCCGAGCCGAGCCGACCAGCGACTGTCCCGCCCGCTCCCGCTCCCGCTCCCGCTCCCGCTCCGGGGCGCCCAGCACTGGGCCCGGCCGCACTCCTGCGCGCCCGTGCTCACCTCGTCATCCACCACACCCCCGTCGAACACCTTGGCCACCAGCTCGTTCTGATCCAGCAGGAACACGGAGCAGCTGTGGGAGACGGCCTTGGTCCACAGGGCCCTGACACCCCTCTCCGACCACCCCCACTTCTCACGACCCCAGATTTCTGAAGCCTGGAAGGAGTGCTCCATTATACGACCCTCCTGAGAGCTGGCTGGCTCCAGACATTAATTCATCCCAACGCCTTGTTTTCCCTTGTAGTGCCTACTGTGTGCCAGGCACCGTGTTAGGAGCTGGGGACCTATGGCCAGGAAAGCCAGCCCCGCCTCTGCTGTCATTGGACCTTACCAGGGAGGGACACAGGCATGAAATAAAGGATCACACATGATATGACAGGGCCCCACAAGAAGGCAGTGGAGAGGGAAAAAGGAACAAGGGGACGGGGAGGAGGGCTGGGGCCTGTCTCGCCCCACCCGGAGGTAGATTCGCTTACATCTCAGCGTTGCTGAGGTTTCTGGCCTCTGTAATGATCTCCTGGAGCAGGACAGAGACATCATCTGTGGGGGGGAGAAGCGTGGAGGGCTGTGGTGAGACCCGACTAGAGTGCCCAGCCAAGCCCTCTGACCTCTCCTCCCCAGAACGCTGGTCCTGTGCCCACCCCAGCCCACCCCGCAGCCAGGCAGCCAGGCCTGGAGGAGGGCAGTTCACTCACCCAGGTGAGTGAAGAGGTTCTTTGCCACTTGGAGAAGAGCCTGGAATGGAGACAATGAAGATCACAGGGATTCGCATTGCAGAGGTGTCACCCCCTCCAGCCCCCTGCCTCCAATGGCTCCGGGGGGCTTCTCATCCCTCCTCTAGGGCTCTCTGGTCAGGCTGGGGACCGCCAGAGTCTAATTATGTCATTTGGCTACCAAGTGAAGGAGCGGGAAGTACAGCCCCGCTGGGCAGTAATCTGAGTCTCTCCTTCACCCCCCCACCTCCCCCACCCCCCCACACCTCCCCCCACAACTGCCCAGATGTTGCTGTAGTTCCCAAGCTGAACACTAGAGGACGATCCCACACAGTGCCTGCCGCCGCGGCGCTGGCCTGAGGAACCACCCACCTCCCTCTTTAAGAAGCCTCCAGGGCACCAGCGAGGGCTAGGTAACCTTGGTGCCATCAGTCCAGAAAAACAGGGGCTCTTCCCTATGGATGACGCTCTGAGGCTGAGAGCTGGGCAACTCTGTCCCCTCCAAGAGAGGCTCCTAGTAGGTCACTCACCTGGCACTCACACTTGAGCTTTTGCTCTTTCTGGAAGGCCAGGGTGCTGGTGAGCACCGTGCTCGTGTAGTGGAAGCAGTGCTGGATCACTCGCTCATCCTGTTCCGTGAACCTGGGGCAGAGGGCAGGGGTCACTGGAGAGGGAGCAGACAGCAGACTTCTCTTGCTGTTTCTCTTTGCTTCCATTTCTCCAGGAAGCCCACTCAGAGACGCAGCAGCTAACCATCACTCACTCCCCTCTACTGGGGCTGCTTGCTGCACAGGCAGCGTGGACCAGCTCCCCCCTCAGACAGGGGGGCTCCCTAAGGGGAAGGTTCTAATCCTCCTCAGACCAAAATTTCCTCCTTAAACTATTGCTCCTTGAAGCCAGGGCTACATCCCCTTCCACTGACTTCAGATTTATCCCAACTGAGGCTAAGTCTCCTCCCTCAGATTAGAGACTTGCCCAGGCCGGAGCTGGGTAGTCTCCTGCTCTTCCCCAGGGGCCACCAGCCTCAAGGAGCGGCAGTGGCACTACCCCGTCTTGTCCAGCTCCTGTCACGGTCCTATCTTCACAACTCTGCAGGCCCTGATTTGGTGCCTCCATAAATCCTACTGTGGTTGTGAGGAGGAGCCCATCTTACTCACAGAGCTAGCTCTCATCTGTCAAGACAGCCCCCCCAATCCTGCTGAGGTCATGCAATCTGGCCACCAAATGACTTGTCACCAGGGAGTTTTGTGGGGGCGGGATGGACCAAGCTGCGGCAGGATCTGCACTGGGGACATGGGTTAGCCTCTCCGAGCAGGGGTCTTGGGAGTGAGGGGGAGGAGCCTGCCTCAGAGATATTGACCTTCTCTCTGCCCCCAGATTTCCCTGCCCAGGCTTCTCCCCATTTTCTGGCTGGTCTCAGTGCTCTTCTGCTAGGACATCCCCCACTCCTACTGCTGCCCGATGCTTTGGGCCTAGATCCCTACACCCACCACCCTGTGTCCACCTCCCCCACCTTCCCTAGCATTTGAGGCCCCTTAGTCTGGTCCCACTCACCTCTGTCCCCTCATCTATGGGTGTCTCTCGTACTCGGCCATACTGAGATCCTCATCACTCTAAGAAAACTTCAGGCTCTCTCACACCTTCACATTTCCCCCCACACCGTTCGCTCTGCCTAGAATACCTTTCCCACCCTCCTCCCTCTCGGCCCTGAAAATAAACTTCGTATCTTGCAGGCAGGGACCATGACTGTATCACCCAGTGCAGAGCTGGTGCCAGGGAGATATATGGGAGGTGCTTGCTAAATGTTTTAACTGTACTCTACTTCTTCCCTGGCCACCAAACCCCATCTCACTCCCAGCTCAAGGGACTCTGGAGTCCCAGTTCTCTGGGCTCCAGGTAGCTTGTCTGCATTCACTGCTCTGAGCTGAACCCCACCTTGGCTCACGTACTCATTCCGCACTCACTCCTGAAATATATGGGACCCAGAGATGGCTACAAAGCTGCCACCAAGCCCTGTCTCATTTCCCTTCTGATGCCACCTCTCCTCTGGGTGTGGGGCCATCTCAGAGCCCAGTCCCCCAGCCAGCAGCCAAAAGTCACAGCCCCTGTGAAACTCCTCCCCAGGAGCCTCCTGCACTCCCCTCCCCAAGGGTCTCTCCAAGACCACCTGACCAGTGCAGGGCTGGACACAGTAGGTGCCCAACATGTGCTTACTGAATGGTATAAATGCTCCTCCCACCACTAGGATTCCAAGCACAGATGACACTAATCCCACATCCAACCTGCCTCAGCGGGTTTTGCTTCACCTTGTCTTCATTTCCCCAGGCCTATCCACCTGCCTACAGAGCTCTGTGTGCTGGCAAGTCCTGCTACTCAGGCCTATGACTCCCAGATCTCTGTCCCACCCCCGTAATACTGTCCCTGGGCTTCTGACACCTCTGGAGTCCCAACATCCCCAGTCTTCACTTTCTGCAGGACCTCCAGGGCCTGAAGCCCAGTTCCCTTGCTTGAGCCCCAGGGGTCAAGCATTTTGTCAATATCTCTCTGCATTCCAGAGTCAGGATTCCCCCCTCACCTGCCTGCTCTTCCCTACCTGTACAATTCAGGCACACACGGCTAGGCCAGCTGGACCAAGTGTGGCATCAGGGGTGAGCTGCACCCACGACAGACACGGTTCACCAATCACAGCACTGCTTCTCACTAAACTCATTTCCATTATCAACCCACTGTTTCAGGCAGCTACTACCATGTAATGAGTTGGAATAGGACATGAAATCTATTTATAATACCACTTTGAGACCCCAGATCTGACCTTGGTTCTTGAGAAATGCTTCCTAAGCCCTCTTTACCCAACTCTGTCCAGCCCCACCCCTCTGTGCCCGATGATTCTCAGAGCTGCCCTGTCAGTGTCTCTAAAGTCCTTCAGCTTAGCCAGCACCCGCCCCCCCTCCCAGCCTCTTCTCTTTAGCCTCTCCACAGTGTCAATGATGCTCTGTGGGTCCCAGAGAGTTCCCCATCCCAGAGCTCACCACCCCTCCATCAGGCAGTTTCCAGCAGAAGTGCCAAACAGGATGATGGCAAGTGGGGGAAAGGCCAGTATTCTAAGAGTAGATAATCCAAACTGGAGGAAGTGAGCAAAGAGAAGGGGAACTCATTTGGACCTCAACATGATTTTTAAATAAGCCAAAATCAGTGATGGAGACTCACCAATTACCTGTGCCTCAGCCAGCAGTAGCTACAAGGGTCTAGCGCCTTCATAATCCTGTAGTCTCTTGCACCAACAAATCATTTGGTCCACCACTGCCAGGACGGGATCCCCTGCCTGGTGCCCTTCCCTCACTGTTACCCTAGTCAATCCCTGCCCAGCCTCTCAGCTCCATCTCCTGATCCACTTCGCCCTAACAAGACTCACAAGTCTCCTCCGAGCTTGTTGAAGGCGCAGGCTAAGGCCACCACCTGGTCTGTAGCCCGGCTGATGACAGGGACGCAGAGCATGGCCTGCAGCTCACAGCCCAACATGTTCTGCAGCTGTTGCACATCCTCCTGCAAAAGGGGAGGTGTGTCGGGGCACCGAAGGAGGGAGGGAGTACGCTTCCTTCCTTCCCCCGGCACTCAACTACATTCTGCAGCAGACAGTTCTAAGGGGCTCCTGTGGGATGCGAAGTACTACACATGGGGGTGGCTTGGGAGAAAGTCCCTGCATCTTGTCTCTCCGATCTCCAGGTTGCCATCTTCCAGACACCCTGTCCCTTTGCCTCCTCCCCCAGTCCAGCCAGGCCATGGCTTACAGAGGTGAGATCTTTCAGCTGGATAGACTTCTTATCTTCCACCACATGGCCCAGGCGTCCTGTGGTCAACTGGGGAGTGAGGAGAGGTTGAGTCAGGGCCTAGCTCCCTCCAAGGAGCTAGGTCAGGCGACCTCGGACTCAACCCTCCCCTCCCAAGTCTGGAAGTTTCAACAACTTCTTCAGTAAGTCCAAATGGTGGATAGAGTCAGCAGAAGGGGGCAGGGGTAGAAAGTGGGGTGGAGGGAAGGATTCTTGATCAGAATCCCCTTTCCATGATATTAGGCTCTTCCCTAATTAGAAGAGAGAAAAGCAAACTCCAAGGATTCTCATTGATTTCAACAGATTCTAAGAGAGTCAAATCCAGAAATACTCCAACAGAATAAACTGGTCGCAAAGAAGCCTTTCTATAGATTGTTTAGAGATCTCTCCTAATGGATTCTATTTATGAGAGGCTGTGATCTCTCATAACATTTCTAAATAGATTCCAAGATCCAGATAATTCCATCAAATTCCAAGAGATTCTAGCAGAGATCTCAGTCTCTCTGGGCAGATCCCTGGAGTGTGGAGCTGGCCCTAACTGCTCCCACAGACTCCAACACTGAGGATGGAGGCAGAACTCACCGGAAAGCTGGTTTCTTCCTCCAGCACTTTGTCTCCGATGACCTGAGGGACAGAGTGGCCGGACGGTTAAAGGACGGGCAAGAATGTTCCCCTCGGAGAACCGGGTCTCTCCAGCTCCCCGTTCTGCCCACAGTGGACCTGGGCCCTCACCTTACAGGAAAGCTGGAGATTGTCCTCGGACACCAGCAGGAGGCAGCATCGAGAGGCCTGGGTCTCCTGCTGCAGCTGAGAGAGGCGGGGACGGAGAGGGGGCTCACCGGGGGCCTGGAGCCGCCCCCACTCCCCACCCTCTCGCCTCTCCCCGGCTCCTCAGGTAGAAGAGAGGGCGGGCCGCCGGAATCTGAACTGAGAGGGGGGTTCACGGGGACCTGGGTCCCTGGAGGGACACGGCGGGGAGAAGCACTGGTACTCACGTATTGGAGGACTTTGAGCTGCAGGGAAGAGGCGTCCAGGTCGTAGAGTTCCCCTGGGGTGGCGAGACGCGGGTTAGGCTCCCACCTGCCGGCCCAGCCGGGGGACCCCGGTCCCCAACCCCGGGCACACGTCCCCGCAGAGGCCCCTCCCCTCCAGGTTAGACCCTGTCTCCCCTCTTCATCCCCGCCCCCCGCAGCACCGGGTCCTCACCGCACAGCTGCAGGATCTTCCGGTCCCGGTCGGTGTAGGCCACCCCGCCCGCCGGGGGGTTCGGGACCGCTCCCGGGGCAGCGCCGGGCCCGCGCTGCTGCAGGGCCTGCACCCTTCGCAGGGCCACCAGGCTCTGGGGCAAGCCGAGCAGGCAGCCAGTCACTCGCCGCGCCCCGCGGGTACCGCGCCCGCCGCCCTCGGGCCCCTCGCCTCCACGCAAACCCTTCCCTGGTCCTGCGGAGCCCCGCGCCCCCACCCGCCCGGTCCCGAACGATTCAGCCCTCAGCGCTCCACCCACCTGTGGGCTCCCACTGCCCCAGCAGCGTCCTTGGGCCCATGAACACTCTCACCCCCACCCCCAGGCTCTTACAAAACTGGGCAGGACCAGATTTCTCCGTGTCTCTAGCACTCACGGGAGTTACAAGTCCTTGTTAAAGTCACAAAATCATAAAATCTCAGGAAAGACCCTCCATTAGGTAGGTACCTAGTACCTCCATTAGGTACCTAGTCCTTCCTAAGTACTGACGGGATATTTGACTTGCCTTATCTCACCGGACCATAAGCTATGGGTCAGTGCTATCCTTATCCCCATTTTCAGATGTGAAACCAAGGCTCAGAGAGGGTAAGTGACTTGCTCAAGGTCACATAGCCCAAAGATGGTGCACTGGAACCCAGGTCTGTCCAGCTCCCTGGCCAGATCATCTTCCCACCAGCTGTGACAAGGGTCTTCAGCAGCCCCAGTTGCACCCCGGCCCTACCCCCACTCACATGCTTCTCAACTGCCTGCAGGCTCCACTCTTCACTGTCATTCAGCTGGCCACAGTGCACCTAAAGGAATATGAGAGGAGGACTGGCTGTGACCTCCCCTAGCCTCCTGTCCCTGCCACAGTGCCCTCCCCACGCCCAGCACCACCTGTCCCCACCAACACATACACACTCCAGTCTGCGGGCCTCAGTGATAAGCCTATCCTTCTGACCAAGCAGATGGCTCCAGGAAAACCCCTTTGTCCAGGAAGCCTTCTAGGGCTAATCCAAAGAAATAGAAGTTTTCTGATCTGTGCCTTTTCAGACACTGTCCCATTAATAGCACAATCCAGGTGTCTAATGAGGGAAGGGTGGTGACCTTGGGCCCCTTTCCCTCTCCTAGCCCATGGAGCCCTTTAGGCCCTGATTATGGAATTGGTGGTATCAGCCTCAGCCTCCAGCTCCATCCTTTCGGAGTTGGGGTTTGAGCTGCCCCTGAGTCTGCAGTAAGAGAAGAGGTTCAACATTTACAATGCATCTGCTGTGCCTAAAGGACTTGGGAGGAAGGATAAGCGAATGAATGAACTGGAGTGATAAAGTGCTTGCCCTACATGTATGTGATTCTCACCAGCCCAGGAGGCAAGCTTCCACTCTGCACATGAACCAAGGCCCAGAGAGGTTGAATTGCCTTGCCCCTGGTCACACAGCAGAAAGTGGCAGAGTCTGGGACGGGATCAACCATCCCCTCCCCTTTTCTGCCCATACCTTCCCCAAGCCAGATCCCCTCCCATCCCTCCCACTCCCCAACCTCCATCACCCTATCCCACTCCAACTTCCCTGTGTCAATCATGAGGAACACCCTTAGCGCATCTTATATATGTTGTAAAAGCTCTTCTCCCAACCCTGCTTGGGCACTTGGTAAGAAAAATGAGGGAGGGAGGGAAGAAGAGAGAGCCCTGCCAGGCTCCCCACCTGCGTCACCAGCTTCCTGTGCCTACTCAGGGCTTCTCACCACCTGCAGGGCTCCCCACAGTGCCTGCACTGGGGTCCCTCCTTCATCCTCCCTCCCCACTTAGCAGCCCCCGCCCGCCTCTGCTCTAGGTCCCCTGCCTGAAGCAGATGGAGAGGAGGAGCCCAGCGGGTTCTCAGAAAGCGCACAGTCTGGCTGGGGCGGAATGGAGTGGGGGATGCAATTGGTGGGGTGCAGAACCTCATACCTGAGGACGTGGGAGAGGGCAGACTGGTGGGAACCTAAGGGTTGTGGGGGATCAGAGGGGGAGGGCATCTGCGAGGCTTCAAGAACTGGTGCTGAAGTATGGGGACGACACAGGGAGCCTGAAGAACTGGTGCTGAAGTATGGGGACGACACAGGGAGCCTGAAGAGACGGTATGGCAGACAGGAGACTGTCCTGGCAGTGCAGCTAGTAGGTGGCATGGGGATATGAGAACCAGGGCAGGGGTAGGACCCATGGTGCCACAGAGGGAAGAACCTTGAGAGCAAGGCTAAGGAACTGGACTTTGGCTTAATTGTACTGGGGATCCATGACAGACTTTAGCATCTATAGACCAAAGATGGTGTCGAAGGTTAAGCTCTGGAAGAAGTGCCACCACCGAAGACCCCCACAGGAAAGGATGTTGAAAGGCGGGGGGCATGGTTCATTTGTGTATGGCTTTCATAAACATGTTGGTATTTTACTGTTAGTGGGTGGAGGAGGTTATCCTTCTTGTTCCTTCCACCTGAACCCATCTCTCAGGAAAAGGGAAGATTCGGACCCCTCTGGGTCTGTGGGGACAATCAGTTGCTGGGTTGGCAATATAGTTTGGTGCCAATACAGAGCTGGGAGACTGAATGAGAGCTTCAGAAGGTTGGAGACAAAGAAATCCTTCTCCACCCACTGGACCCACCCCACCCCAGCACATGCTCCTGGGCTGCCTCAGCCCATCCCCACCCAGCATGTACACATTCTCCTGAAAAACCTCAGCACCCGCCCATACACTCACTTTCCCATGGAGATGCTCAGGCGTGTGTGCACACGCACATACAGAGTATAGTCCCAGACTCAAAGATATCCACACACCCACACAGCATATACACCATCCATATGTGCACATTCGTACCTGTACACAGGATACCTGAGTTCACATACCCATGAACCATGCACACACTTCTTCCCCCCCCCCCCATATGCAAACATACAGTCCCCAGCACTCACACATGGCTTTTTACTCACCAACAGGAACACCACTGCCACCTACTCTTGCTAATCAGGGAGTGTGTCTGGGGCCCAGTGGAAACACTCAGTAGTGGGCACTGGGGCTATAGAGAGAGTTGAAAGTCCAGCACAGCCCCACACCCCTCACCCTCACCAAGCCCAACATGGCTAATTGCAAGAACACCTCATCCTCATGTAAGGAGCTGGTGAGGCGGCACAGCCGGAGGGAAGAATGGGCACAAATCATGCATCAAATGCCAGAGACCAAGGGCAGCCCACTCCTGGGACTTATTATCCCAGAACTGAAGAATAGAGCTAAAGATTCTTTCCACACAAAGAATCTGCAATCAAGGCACCTGGAGCTGCAAGCCTCAGAGGCCCAGCGCTCCGCCAGGCAGCCCTGCACCTGGCTGGCATATTCCTCCACTGCCCGCATCTGTATCAGGCCCCACTATTCCTTTCAGGCTCCCCGTTTCTTTGCCAGCATTTGCTAACATTCGCAATCCTAGCCTTATTTTGCACTCTTGCTTGATGCCTGTCTCCCAACCCCTCCAGACTGTATGGACTGTGAAAGCGGGGCTCAGTCACTGCTGTTTGCAGCACCTAGCATACAATGCCTGGCCATGCTCAAGAATGGATACCAAGAGCAGAGACTCAGAGAAGGGAATGGGGTTGTTGAGGATGTAGCTGTGAGTCAGCCCTCCCAAAATATCTGCCCTGTGGCAGCCCCTTTACCCTTTGTACCCTCTGCCTCAGGATCTGGTTGCAGCTAGGAGGTAGGGGGCCACCTGTGCTGCCTCTGAAAGGATGTGAGATCCCGCAGGACAGGATCTCTCAGATGCATATGCCTGCATCCGGGAAAGGGTGTCCTGGGGAAGTGCATTTCTACCAGGCTTGGAGGAGAGGCAGACTGTGAATAATTTAAGTACCTTTCGAGAATTCTTTTTTAAAAAAAGGAGCTATTCACTGCTCAGGGTCTTTGAGGAGGTGGGCAGATAGTCGTCAGGAACCTCTCCTGGCAACCAGAGCCCCAGATAGCATCTTGCTCAACAGCATGTATCCCATACCTCAGACTCACTGGGATCACTCTTCTTCCAACCACCCTTCTCCCCACCCTGCCTTGGCTCATGCTGTTTACTCCACCTAGAATATCCTTTCCCCTCTTCTCTGCCAGTGGACCTCCTACCTATGCTCCAAAGCCCGACTCAAGTGCTACCTCCACTAGAGGCACCCCTTATTGCTCCAGCCTCTGCCACCAGAGCAGCTGCTAGCAGCATTTATTTCATTCAGCCACTGGTAGTCTGAGGCTGTGCCTGCCTTCCCCCAGATGGAGCTTCTAGAAGGCACTAATGGGTCTCACTTCTCTGGATGCCCAGAGCAGGGTTTTGCTAGGATGCACTAAGTTTAAGTAATGTGACCCACCTCCCCCTCCACAGCACACAAAACCTATACACCCAGGCCTTTCTCCCCCCCAGGAGAAGGCAGAAACCTGGGCTCCCCCCCCAATCTGAGCCCAGGTGAGCAGCAGTCATGGCAGCCATCCTCCTGCCCGCAAGATGAACAAACTCCAAACGTCCCTTTTGCTGCAGTTGCTTGCCTTCTGGCCCAGCCCTCACTGTCCCTCCCAGACTCTGCTCCCTCAGCAGAGGTGGGCGCCCGAGGTACCACCGCCCACCGCCCACCTCCGCCCACTGCCCCGGCCCTGGTCCTCTTCCAAGCCACCAGCTCTGGCCCAGATTGGGACCAAAAGAGGGAGGGAAGCCTCGCTGAGAGCTCGGTGCCAACAGCAGATCCGTCCCCTGCGGGAACAGAAGCTGGGGGTGGGGAGCAGCTTGCGGGAGAAACCAAGGGTGCGGGCGGCTCCCTCCGCGGGCAGATGGGGCGCCGGAGACCCAGCCAAGCACCCCTCCCCGCGGCCGCCCCCCACTCCCACTGCCCTCCCCCGCCAGCAGCTCCGGAAAGGTCAGGCGCCTCGGAAACCTTTAATTCTGGCTTAATGAGCTCGGGAGGAGTCCCACGGGCGCACGAGGACCCACTCTTCATCTGTCCCGCCCCCCGGGCTGCTCCCACCGAGGTGGTGGCGGCCTCGGTGAAGCCTACTCCCAATAATGGCCATTTGGGGCGCCCACCCTCGGTCCCGGGGACGGGACAGTGATTGTGAACGCTCACGCCCCCGCCCCGCCAGGCTCAGCCGAGCCCTGCCCCCGGAGCAGAAAGCCCGAGAGCTGCGCCAGGGGGCAGCAGAGGGCACGGGGGAGCCCCGGCCTGGGGGCCTGGGTTCCGGCCTGACGCCCCCCCTCCCAGGCAGCGCATCTCCCCTTCCCCCATCACCCCCTCCAGGAAGCCCTCTCCGCCCGCCTCTGGCGTGGGGCCGCAAGCTCTCTCAGGCAGCCCCTCCCGTAGCCCCCCCTCCTGCCCCCGGAATCCGACCGGCCGTCCCACGCTCTGTCAGCACCCCCCCCCGCCCCCCCACCGCAATCCACCCTTCCTCGGTGTCTCTCCGGCCTTCTGTGGACACAGCCCCCCGCCTCTAACCCGGAGGGGAGGATGCCAAAGAGGGAGCAAGGGTTGCACTTCTAGCTCACAGGGGGCTGAGAGGTGCAAATGGGGCTTGTGCATGTCTCGGAATGTGGCTAACCCGGCCAACGACTTTGTCCTGACCACTCAAGGTAGGCCGGAGCGCTGGGGTGTGGGGAAGCCCAAACTCCTCCCAGGCCCCCATTTCCCCAACTCCCGCCCAGCTTGCTGCTCTACACACACACACACACACACACACACACACACACACACACACCAGACAGGCTCCATCCACTGCACTTGCTCTGTCTCCCCCAGCCCACCCCACACCCCACACTGTTCTTACCAGGATGACGGCCGCCACAGCCCCAGCCTCCTTGTCCACCAGCGGCATGACCAGCACTGAGGGGAAGAGGGCAATGAGGTGGTCCTGCGGGGCCAGTGAGGCTCAGAGATACAGAGCCAAGCCCCAGGGAGGGAGACAAAGACACAGACAAAGAGGCTGGGACAGAGACACAGAGAGACCCAGAGACCCAGAGAGACAGGGGGTCCTGAGGCAGCAACAGAACAACCACAGCAATGTCCCCTGCATGGAAGGAAGCCCCCTCACTTCACAATTCTCCTGTGACCACCACCCCCAGCGACCCTGAGAGGGCAGGAGGCAGGAAAGGCTGAGCACCCCTATTTTACAGATTGGGAAAGTGAGGTCCAGAAAGGGGAAGTGACTTGCCCAAGATCACACAGCAAGTCAGGTCTCCTGACTCCCAGTCTTGTGCACTTTCCACATCGAGACAGAGGACAGAGACCTAGAGAGGCTGAGACACGAGGCAGAGAGACATGGCGGACAGGGGGTGTGGAGAGGAAGAGAAAGAAAAACAGAGACAGTGACAGAGAGAGCATGACAACAACGCAGCCCATCTAGCAATAGACACAAGCACACGATCACTGTGGCCACTGGCCACTGAGCCCTCGTATGTGCCAGGCCCTTAACATGCATTATCTCATTTGCTCCTCCTCAAAACACCCCCTCAAGGTAGGTTCTCTCATCCCCATTTTACAGATCAGGAAACGGAGGCTCAGAGAGGTTAGTAGCACAAGAGGGAGAGAATTAGAGGATTTGCTGGAGACACAGGCAAGAGAAAGATGGAGACAGAGATGAAGACAGGGATAGAAGACAGACGTGATCTCAGGAGCAGGAGCACAGTCCCTCCCTGCCCCTGCCCACTTCCCAGTCCTTACCTTGGCTGTCAGGAGCCAGTGGAGCCACCAGCCTGGCCAAGGGCTTCCCTGGCAGATTTGAGGGGCCCAGTCCATTGCAGCCCAGCCGCTTCCGGGAGACCACAGCCTCTCTGAAAAGAGGATGCCATCCCATCTCTCAGTCCCTGGATTACATAGGAGCAGACCCCAGCCTGGGGACGCACAGCAGGCTGGACCCTGCACATCTGCAAGGATCTAGACAATTTAACCTGCTGTAGGGTGGACACAAATAAAAGAGATGGGAACCCTGACCTGACCATGTAGCATCTGGCTCCTGGTACCTCTTGCTGGTGGGTGTGGGCCTAGTGCAGGTCCCCCAGAGCAAATAAAGCAAGGACTCAGAGCTAGGCTGCCTACATTAAATCCTGCTGTGGCTACTACTTGACCTTGGGCAAGTGACCTACCTCTCTAAGCCTCCCAGGGAGACAGAGTGTGGAGGAGAGTAGAATACTAACCATCTCCATCCTCAGAAAGCCATTCTATACACCTGAAACTAGTGTAACGCTGCATATCAACTATACTTCAATTAAAAGAAAAGAGAAAAAGAAAACATTCTAGAGCAACCTGCAGTGCTAAGCACAGGAGGACTCCAGAGATAGCTGTCCTAACTTGAGTTTATCCTTCACTCCCTATGTGCCATGCACAGTCCAAGCAACTCCTATAGATTAACTCAGAATTCCTGACAATCCTATGAATTCAATATTATCATCATTTTCCATTTGCAGGTGGAGAAACTAAGGCACTGAGAGGTTAAGAACCTATCCAAGGTCCCATGGCTAATAAGTGGTGGAGTCAGGATTTGAACCCAGGCAGTCGGCACCAGAGTCCATACTCTTTTTTTTTTTTTTTAATGACAGAGAGAGAGAGAGAGAGAGAGAGAGAGAAGCAGAGGGAGAACCAGGCTCCAAGCAGGGAGCCTGACGTGGGACTGGATCCCGGGTCTCCAGGATCACACCCCAGGCTGAAGGTGGCGCTAAACCGCTGGCCAGGGCTGCCCAGAGTCCATACTCTTAACTAGTGTGCTAGAATCTTTCTAAAGACCTGAGGGGGCATGAGCTTCCAACAGGATTAGTGTGAATGGGGGTAGGTGTGAAGAAGGGGGCAGGGAGGAGAGATGGTGTAGGAAGAATGACTTTCTATCTGCCCTCACCACACATACCACCCTTCCCCTGGCCTCTAGCTCTTCCTGCTTAATTAAGTGCCTGATTTTTCACCAACTGTCACTCCCTGATGATTAATTGTCCTGGGTTCCTCATCCCTCATGCTGCCTCTACTTAATTGTGTTTGTAGGAACTGCCTGGCCTGAAAAGAAGAGAAGCCTGGGGGGCATATGGGGTCACTCAGGGGAGCCAAGCAAAGGCCAGTTGAGAAAAAAGAGAGGGGGCAGCCTACAAGTCTCCTGATCAGGTCACAGCTTCTAGAGAAATTGAGGACAAAGAGGTTGAGCATTTTGGTAGAGATCGTGCAGTATTCTGAACTGGATCCACTCCCTCCCGGTCTCTTGGTCTAGAATCTACAAGAACCGGTGGTACCTCCTACCCTCTAGCCCTCGCACTCTGGACCATTAGGCTCCTAGAGTGCTAGGCTCTGGTTCTGCGCTGTCCAACTATGCCAATCATCCCAGGAAGGAATAGGAATCTAGGGTGGCAGGAGGGCAGTGCAGCCATGCTTCCTGATGACTAAACTGCTAAAGACTGGGGCTTTCTGGGGGCAGGTGCCTTCCTTGGTGACCCCCAGGCAAACCCTCTCTTGCTGAACCCATGCAGCCACTTGGCTTCCTGCAGTCTGGTTTTTGGGTGACCACAAGGTGGCGCTGGTCCCTATGCTGCTGGTCAGTGAACCTGTCACTTCATCCCACTGACCCCTGACTCCCCCATTCCTACCATCCCAACCCCCTGCCCTGACCAGAGTTACCTTGGCCTCATCCCCTTTCTCCTGGGGAACCCGATAAAGGAGTCTGCCCTCAGTCTTTTTTCTTTTCTGCACAAAACTTCTTCCTCTGTGCTCACAGCCCCATGACTCCCCAACCCCCCACTCTCATAAACTCCAGACCCCAGATAGGACCCCAGATACCCCAAGGCCTCCTGGAAGCCTGCCCTAGATGTCCGTGACGTTGACAAAGGCACCTAGTCCCAACCTGAACTTGTTCTCTCCCCCACAGAAAGTGGCACAACCACCCATCAGGTCCCTTGTAGCTTGTCCACAAACTGTCCTTAGCTACCTCCTCTTCCTCACCTCCCCCATTCAATGGGTGAATCACCTCCCATGCATCTCTCATAACTGTCCTGCATGGAATTAGTGTCAGAGAAAGCTTCCTGGAGGAGGCGATGCTGAGTTGGGTCCTAAAGAACATGCAGAGGTTATCGAGGCTGAGGAGAAGGGATGTGCAAGCAGGGGGAACTACCTGTGTAGAGGCTCAGAGGAGAGAAAGACCGTGTGGCTGCTGGATTGCCCTACTTGCAAGGAGGTTAGTGTGGCCGGATGGCAGAGAGCAAGGCTGCAGAGGGCCTGGGGAGCCGGGCGTGATCCTGAGGGCACTGGGAGCCCCAGAACAGACTTGCATAGGGGGAGGTAAGGGGCAGGTTTGCTCTCAGGTTAATCTGTTTAGCTGCTGGGTAAAACTCTCATTAGACAGGGAGGATCTGAGAGGCTGGAAACGTCCTGGCAGTGAGAGCCTGTGGTCTCAGGGGTCCCAGGACAGCAGCAGACGAAAGGCTGGGCTGGGGCAGGTCAGCCTTGACTCTGCCCAGATCATTCATGGAGCCCCGGTGCCTCCAAGGGGACTAAACCCTCTGGAGTCCCCTCACCTTGGCACCTTGCTCTGCAACCTGCCCTACCTGGCCAGGCCACATCCCACAGTCCCAGGCTGGTCTATGCTGGGCCATGCTCATCCCAGCCCATGCCCATGGGAGCCCTTTCCTCGGCTGCACCCTTTCCAGAACTGTAGCCCCTCTGGGGGTTTTAAAGACAGCCACAGACTGGAAGGGCAAGGGAAGGGAAGTGCCCAGGCTGAATCTCCCCAACTGAGATGGGGGTGGGGGCTGTGTCTATACTCCCACCCCAATGGTTCCTGACTCAACTTAGGACCTTGTGCCCTGCCACATCTTCCCTCCTGACTCCTCTATCCTCCTGTCCCAGATGCCAGGCCGATGGTGGAGGGTGAGGGGACTCCACGCCCAGGGGCCAGCTGTCCAGGCTGAAAGCTAATGACTCAGCCCCAGTGCCTGGGTGGTCATGGCTGCCCCAGTGACGATAAAGACAGATGGGCACAGAGTGGGGAGAGGAACGGGCGTGGACTTTATGACAGTTCCGTCCCTTTAACAATTATTTGTTTAGTGGCAAGAGTAGAGAAAAAGGCTTTCTGTAGGTAGGGTCAATGGCCTGGAAAGAGCTGAGTGCCCAGGCCCCCTTCCAATCCTCTGAGCCCCTTCTCTGGTGAGGCCCCATCCCTCTTACAGAGCACCCCACCCCTCACCTCCAGGGGCCTCAACCTCGCTCTGACTTTTCATCTCTCTTAGAGACAAATTATGATCTGGGCCAAGACCTGGACCCTCCTGTCCCCTGTCCTCTCCCAGAACGTGAGACTCCAGGGATGGGAAGAGACTATTCCCTGTGTCCCCTGAGACAAATCAGAGGGACCCACAGATTCTGCAGTGAAAGAGGACCTGGTCAGCTCTGAGGAAGACATTTCTCAAGGTGGGGCACCAGGACCCCCAAATGGTAGCAAAGGGAGACAAGCAGCTGGGCTGCTGTGGGTGATGGTGTCCCTTTGGCAGCTGAAAGGCCCCAGACTTCGCGCTACACCCAGCAGCGGATAGTGAGAGGCTTCAAGATGGCAGGAGACACACTAAGAGGAGGCAGGCGGGCGGGCTGGAGACCGAAATAGGCTGAGGGATTGAGGAGGCACCAAGATGAGGGAGCTGACTTCCAGGAAGGTCCTACCACAGACAGCCTTCCACTTTCCAGGAGGCTCTCCCCTCTGGGCCCTGGAATTCAGAGCTGGCCCTACCCTCACCCAGGGCAGTGTCCCATCTTACTGACTCTCAGGAACGGATGGAGGCCCAGAGTGGACCCTTGGCCTGGTGGTCACAGCCACTCCTTCCTGGATCCCAGGCCCCCCAACTCCCAGCCCATTGTTCTTGTGGAAAGACCCAACCCAGAGGGAGGCCACTGCGGCCCAGACACCTTTTCTGGAAACTGGATCCTTCTCAGTGCTGGGGGAGCTATACGGCAGGCTTCCTAGAGCACTTCCAGCTGGGCCTGGGTCGTGTGAGATAAGGGAAATGTGGCTGGATGAGTGAGATGGAGTCACACAGGGAAGGACTCTGCTCAAGAGAAGAGGTGTGACCAGCATGAGGGGGTAGGGAACCCAAAACACAGTGTGGAAATGAACCTGGGCCCCTGTGAGCCACGGAGGGGATGGGGTGGTGGCAGGAGGGGCCTCCCCATCCCCCTTGGACTATCTCCCCTGCCACTGTCACACCACACCGAGCACATCCTCTGCCCCTTCTTCCTGGGCCTTATCTGTCTTTATGACCCACCTCTATTCACACCTGCCGCTGTTTCCCAGCCCTGACGGCCCTCCAGGGTTTCCTGGAGCGGTGCCCCCTCCACTGGGCACAGCCAGAGGCTGGAGCTGCACCTCAGCCTGAGGCAGCTGCCCAGTCTCCTGCTGGGGCCCAAACCACAGGGGTCACCATTGGAAAGACCCAGCACCCAGCACCCTCACTTTATAGAAAAAGATGGGAGCCATAAGAGAAGGAGTTTTCTCAAGGTCACCCCAATGAGGACATTGGGACCTGGGGTGGAGGGTGACCAGCAACCACTGAGCTCCGACTTGTGCCAGGTCCTGGGCATCCGTCATCTCATTACATCAAAAGACAGGGCCTACTGATATCTCTGTTCTAGAGAGAAGAAAACAGATTTGGAAGCGGATACAGGGAGGCAGGGATGGGCTAGACTCCAGGCCTATCTGACTCCCATTCCAGTGCTCTTCCCTATTCCACATACCTAGCTAGGTCTTAGCCCTGGCCTTGGAGGTAGACTCAGCACCAGACACGGGCAGAGGGGGCAGTGATGGAGCGCAGATTTCAGAAGAGAGGACTGGCCTAAACCTTCACCCTTAATCCTTGCTGGCTGAATAAATTGTGATCTCTGTGTCCCCTGGGATGTGCGTGCATCCCCTTTTGCCCCTTCTCGGGCTCTTCTACAACTCCTGGGGTTTCTGAGCCCTGTCTCCCAGCAGACACCTCTTCATCTCCACTGAACTCTGGGCTAGTTGCACTGGAACACTCACTTTTAATTGCCTTTTTAATTTTTATTTTTTTAAATAAATTTTATTTATTTATTCATGAGAGACACAGAGAGAGAGAGGCAGAGACACAGGCAAAGGGAGAAACAGGTTCCATGCAGGGAGCCCGACATGGGACTCGATCCCAGGTCTCCAGGATCATGCTGAAGGTGGCGCTAAACCGCTGAGCCACCAGGGCTGCCCCCCTCCCCTTTTTTTTTTAACCCAGTATCTTTTCCAAAAGCTTTACTAGGTCTGGAGTCGGGGAGGGGGCATTGGGGAATACTGAGAGTGCAGAAGATCTGAGACCTCTCCAAGATGCCTGGACCACAGACCCCCCCGCCCACCCCATCTCACAGCAGAAAGCCTCAGGGGAGCATTTGCGGGTTCAGAAGGAACAGAGCAAACCCTGCAGGGTGCTCCCCTCCTGCCTTCTGAGCTTATGGCCCTGCATCCCTCTCCCAGGCACGCCTCCCCAGTCCACTTGAAGGAAACTTCTTGGATGGAGCAAGCTCCTAGGAAGCAAAGTTCTTAGCAGTAGGGGTGCTGGCCCTGAGGAGAAAAGTGGATATGATAGCATTATAGCATTCTTTTTCCTCAAGATTCCAAAGACCTGTCAGCCCTATCCTGCCATCTCACAGATGGGGCAGTAGAAGCCAGAGAGGGGCATGGCTAGCTTGGTTCACACAGTTCTTGAGGGAAGGAGTCATCAGGAGATGCTGAATGGGACAGTATCACCTACCACCCATCCCATAGGGGGACCAAATGGGAAGGCTCTGGGTTGTTGGAGAGGCACCACCCCCTCCCATGAGGAAGGGCTAGAGAGAGATCAGCATCTAGGAATCCAGAACTCCAAGTGCCAGAAGGGGCCTCAAGACCCCTGGCATCCCCAGCACCAGGACCTCGGGCATCCCCAAACAGCAATTTTTTCCCATGGCCTCTAGGAAAAGAGAGTGCCTTACTGGCCTCAGCTACTACCTCAAAAAGCCATTATCTCTGAACCATCTGGCCTGTTGGAAAAGCCCTCCCCCGGGGAGTGGAGTGCTGCCTTCTAGTAACCCCCACTGATGTCCACTCTGCCCTCAGCTCCTGACCTAGTGCTCCCCAGGCCCATGATGGCCCTGCAGTGCTTCGAAGGCAGTGACCATGTCCTCTGTGACCTGACCTCCTCTAGACCAGCACTCCTGCCTGCCAACACTTTCTCATCTGACAAGTTCCACTTCCCCTGACTGTCCCCTAAATGGCCAGGAACCAGGAGACTGTGTCCCAGGCCTCGCTCTGTCTCACACCAGGTATGAGGCCTTGGACATGTCTCAGGATGGAAGATAAGGAGGCTGACTTCAATAGGCTAGGAGGCATCAGGGGACCACAGAGCAGCGAGCCTACCCTACCGAGCCTACCGTCAGGGATTCCGACATTCTATCCTGCCAAAAACAAAACCAGACACTTAGCATTTCTAATGGATGTGGTTTTAAGTGCTTGTGTTAAACATTTAATCCTCGCAGCAACCCTAGGAGATGAGTACTGTCATTATCACCATTTACAAACAGGATACCTGGGGCCCAGAGAGGAGGAGCACCTTGCCCTAGATTATACAGGTAGTAAAAGGGAACTGGGACTTGAACCCAGGCAGTGGGGCTCAGAACCCACAGCAGGACACTGTCTCTGATCCCCCTGTGCTCAGACACAGGGTTGACACCACGTGCTCTTGCAGGTCTAACATTCTATGATTCTGTGAGAACCTCCCAGGTGGTTCTCATAGCCTGCTGGGGTTCTAATGATAAACTGTAGCCCCGACCTTCTGAGACTGGGCTCTGAGGAGACTGTGGCACTTTAGAAGAGCTCTCTAGGTTTCTAGAAGAACACCTACCAGTTGGCACTTCCCCTGTGCTGCCCACTGCCCCAACACAACATGAGAAAAGACATTGCTTCTTCCCTCTATGGGGAGTCAGTGACCCAGCCGGCAGGGAAGTAGAGGCCAACTGGATGGGGAGAGTCAGACTGGATGGCTTTGGAAAGTCCCCTCCACCCCCCACTCTCCACCCCCCACCCAGGCCTGAGATACTTGATTGTATGAGAGACAATGGGATACAGAATGGCTCACCGGACTTTCCCTTCCTGGGGCAGCTCGTGGGGGGGGTCCTCACACACCAGCCGGGACTCCCCATCCAGTAGGTAGGTGTAGACGGTCTCCTAGGACAGAAGGCACTGGTGAGATCCTGCGGAGAGCCCTCCCAGCTGCCCTGTCCCAGCCCAGAGAGGGATCTGGGTGATAAGGTCACAGACCCTGTGGCCGTGGGCTCAAGTAACTGTTTTTACTCCCCAGGGAATTCTAACAGGCAGCCAGCATGGAAACACTCCTTTATGAACTCACACTTTACCCCTCCTCTTGGAGGGGCTCTGGGCAGGCAGTGACCCATGACCCTGCTGGCTTTCCTTGTCTATCACCCCAAGTCCAAAGTGTCAGGGAGAGAATCTAAAAGGCTGAAAGTGTAGACAAATCCCATCCACCACCCGCCCCAAGGTATTTCCCTGCTGTGCCTCCAGCCTCAGCAAACTATAACAGTGGTCCATCCAAGGCTGTATGGCAGGAGGGGGCTCAGAATGCCCTGGAGGCTTCCCTCCTACCTCAGAGACACAAATAATTCTACAAGAAACTGCACACTGTGACTCAAGCCAGAAGGACTTCCTGGAGGAAGTGACCTTAAAGCTGTAATGCAGTGAAAATTAGACACATTTGGGGAATGAGGGGAGGCATAGAAGAACGGCTTCTGGGCGGGCTGAGTAGCAGATAAGTGTAAAGAGCACAGAGTATTTATGGAACTGACAGTGGAGGCAGGGGACACAGGAAGTGGCCCTGGGGTCAGCAGGGCCCATAAACATAGCTGAGGGGAGGCTGCTGTGAGTGCTGAGAGGTAGGAGCAGGTGCATATTCTGGAATGATCACTCCCTAAAGTGAGATCAAAGCTCTATTCAAAGTTGTCAAGTCTTCTGCTTGTCAATGTGCCTTCCTCAAGGGCCCAGAGCCGTCTTGACATCTTGGCCTTGGTTCTGGGCACACGCTAGCAGAAGTGGTTGCCCTCGCCGACCCGTGGGTAAAAAACCACATTCCCTCCAAGCAGGACTGGCTACCCCAAGGGATCCATAGACAACTCCCATCACCCCATCAGCACAGCCTCAGCGAGCGCCCCACTGCCTTGCATGCTGGGTGCAGAGGGAAACACTGAGGCCAGTGCTGCCCAGCAGAGACCGTGCCCCAGTTCGGGGCACCCACATGCCCAGCTAAGTATCCTGAGGGGCACTGTTTTCTTGGAGGCTGGTGTGTGCGGGCTCTCCTCTCTCCTGATGCTATCAGGGAGAGCTTCTGGAAGAGATGACACTGGAGCTGGGTGTCGAAGACCCACTGCAGTAAGTTTGGCAGTTAAGTGTGGAATCTAGTCGAAGCAATTACTCTTTGGCCACTGTGAGAGCCCACAATCCTGCCAGCCACTCTTGTTATCTTTGGCTGTCCCTACCCTCCAAGTCCCAGGAGTTGTTCCAGTCCCACTTCCAGAGAACTGGAGCCAACTCACTGGTGGTGTGGGCTGGGAGGATAGGGCCTGAGAGGAGTGAGAGGGGCAGGCATAGGCCAGGCCTGGAGGTCTCCTCATCTCTGTCCTACCTCCTTCTGGTCCTCCAGTCTTTGCAGCAGCCTGAGAGGGGCTGGAGGCATCTAGCCCAAAGATGTTAGGAGGACCCCCCCACACTCCCCAGCACCCAGAGTCACAGGGAGAGAGAGCCTGGCCTTGGCAGAGAGAGAGAGAGAGAGAGAGAGAGAGAGAGAGAGAGAAGTGGCTACACAGGGGGTGGGGAAGCAGGGAGGACAGATCCTCATCACTTCCGGATGTCCCTCTGCCTCCCACCCCCTCACTCTCAGCCCTGTGGGTTAAAATTAGCTGAGTTTATTGGAGAGAAGGAGGGAACCATCGCAGACACATCAGCACCATCTGCATTCAGGGCTGCCTGCCACAATGGGTGCTGATGAGGGAGCCAGGTGCTGGCTCTCCTCAGAGAGGGGGACTATGGAGACCCCTCCCCCACTGCCCCACCCTCCCGTCTTCCCAGGGCAGAGCAGCCGCCTCCATCTCCTCCCTTCTCTGGGGGCAGAGCAGATCCCCCGTCTTCCCTCCTTTCTCTAGGAGGCAGACTGGAACCCTCTCAGTTCCCCTCCAACTCCCTGTGAGCAGAGCAGACACCTCCAGCTCCCCCCACCCCCATTCCCTGGGGGCAGAGCAGAACCTCCCATCCCCCTTCCTTCTCTGGGGGGCAGAGCAGAACCTCCCATCCCCCTCCCTTCTCTGGGGGGCAGAGCAGAACCTCCCATCCCCCTCCCTTCTCTGGGGGGCAGAGCAGAACCTCCCATCCCCCTCCCTTCTCTGGGGGGCAGAGCAGATCTCCCATCTCCCCTCCCTTCTCTAGGGGCAGAGCAGATCTCCCATCTCCCCCAACCCCCTGTGGTCAGTAGAGACCTCTCATCTACCCACCCCTCACAAAGGGCAAATCACACTTCCATGTCTCTACCCCTCTTGAGGAGGTGTGGGGGAAGTGGGTGGGGGGAGGGACCCCTTCAGGAGAAGGGGTGTGCCGAGGCCCTCCACCCAATTAAACCACAGCTCCCCAAAGACAGGGCTCCCTTAGCTCGTACAGGTCTCTTGGATGAGCTAAGGGAGACCTGTCCCACTGTTCCTGGACCCTAATTGCCTGGATCACAGCTGTCTTCCAAGCCCCCAGCTCTGGGGGTACAATTAATCTGGTTCAGGGTATCTGTACTGGCAGAGCCACCAGGTACCCTGCCTATGAAGACCTAACTAGTCACCTCCTCCTGACCCCTCCCAGGGCAGCCTCAATGGCCACAGAGGGCCCAGGGCAGCCTTGTAGCTGCTGACCTGCTAACCATCCCCCCACCCCTTCCTTTCCAGATGTTTCTCCATCCCAGGCCAGATGTTGCCTCAGTCCTCGCCTTCTCTGGGAGGATTTATTTTTGGGCGCCAACACACCACCCACTTCCTACCAATTTCACACTCAATAATGCTCACTCATTAGCCCTCCTCCTGGGCTCTGAACTTCTAGAAGGTTTGAGAAGGCAGAGCTGAGGAGAGAGAATGGGGCTTAGGTGCCAAGCCCCATTTGTCCCTGTCATGCTGTGTGACCTTGGGTGAGGCACCCTCCCTCTCTGGGCCTCTGGAGGTTCATTTATCAAGCAGATTCAGATACAGTGGGCTTGCAGGGGTGGGGATGGGGCATGAGGGGTGTCACATTTTGGCAGAGGCTGCCCTTGACTGCTATCTAGAGTAGGGAAGAGAAGATTCCAGGCTATGGTGACCCACGTCAGGCATCTCCGCCTCCGGGAAGTCTTCTCTGCTCCTTCAGCTGGTTCAGATTTCCCCCACCAGGCTGACTGCTGGGACAGGGCAGCTTCGGGTCTCAGGGCCAGTTTGCTCATCTTACTGCCTAAGGGGTGAGCAGTGGCCAACAGAGCCAGGCTGAGGAATGGCCTGGGCAGGTCAAAAGAGGCACAGTCCCCTCACCAAGGCACTCTGGGCCCAGACAACCAAGGAGGCCAGGCTACCATGGGCCCAAACAGCTACCCTCCACCTGCCCCCAATCTCCAATCATCCACGATGTTGGGATAGGTGAGAGAGAAGCCTAAAGGTTTCTAGAGGTCATCTTGTCCAGCCTCCCATCTCCAGGCAGGATACTTCAACTTCACAGAGACTCATTCAATAAAGCTGTGCCTCACTCCAAGCACTGCTGGACTTGACATCAAGAAAGTTCTTCTGCATGTCTACCCTCAACCTCTTCTGCTACATATCCCAAAGCCCACCTGACTCCACTATGTTCTAACTATTATCCTAGGGGAATCCTTTCCATTATCTGAGACATGATCTTTCCAATTAAGCTCTAAGTCCCCTTCTGTCTTTGACAGTTCAGAATTCCTATTTAAGTTCATTCTTTGGGACTCAGCTCCCGCCCTTCTCCTCCAGGACACCCTCTCGGAACACTCACCCAAACCCTTCACTTCCCTAGGAGAGTCCTCTGGGCAGAGACCCTGCCTCCTCCTTCCTTCTCGACTATATGGAAGATACAGCAAGGAGCTGGGCAAAGATTTGGGGGGTGAGGGGATTGCGGGGCCAGGCACTTACCACTTTGGGGAGCACGGCTGAGAGGGCCTCCTTGACAGCCCGCCGGAAGCCTGCAATGTGGATGACAGCACCCAGGCTCAACAAAGCATCCTGGAAGGAAGAGAGGAAAGAGCAGTGAGGGCTTTCTTCAGGCAGACCAGGGCAGCCCCATCTGCCCATGCAGCTAGGAGCACAGACTCTCCCTGTAAACCAGAGCCCAGGGCTCTCAGACACTTGGATCCCAAGGTCTTAAAATCTCGGAACCCAAGAAGTCTTAAGGCCCTAGTATCTCTAAGTCCACTCATCTTACAGATGGACCAAAGGGGGCTCAGAGAAGGACCAGAGACTCTGCAAAGTGCTCACAGTAGGTCAAGAGGTCAAGTGTAGTCTCGCCCCCATCCGCAAGGACAACTCTGGCATAGTAGGGAGAGCACCTCCTTCCATATTAAAACAAAGCAAAATAAGCAAACCCCAAAAAAACAAATTTGAATACTGGGTTGGGAGTAGCGAGAGCCCAAGGGGTACATGAGCTCACAAGGTGGGAGAGACACAGTTGGGCCAGCCTCTGGCAAGATAAAGGAGGAAGGAGAAGTCAGCCTTGACTGCCTCAGAGCTTTCGCATCCCAGGAACAGGCCTTGTCCTTGGACAGCCGGAACAGAGACAAAAAAGGTCCATGTTTCTCACTCTTTTAACTTGGCTGAGCCACAGGGATCAAAAAGAAAGGTAATGGAACAGGGGACCCAGGGCCAAGGCAGGCTCATGACTCATACTGTCCACTCAGCCATGCCCTCCCCGCTAGCCCTTGAAGTTCTCTTCTGTGGATGGCTGGGTCTGTGTTCAAAAAGCAAAATGATTAACCACAGGAGGAAGGAGATATGGTTTGGCCCCCATTTATGTGAAAATGTTATAAGGTTGAGGGTCTTAGTGAACCACAAGCTCAGCATGAGCCCATAGTGTATGTGTGGCTGGAAATAAATTAAAATGCTGAAGCTGCAGGCCATATTAATAAAGATCTGTTAGCCCAAATAGGGAAGATGGCAGTTCCCCCCACTTCTGTAGGCTGATTAGATCATCCCCAGTGCATTGTGTCCCAAGTAAGGACAAGATGAGACTCAGTCACAGGTGATCCATGTAAGGAAGGATCTAGAAACAAGCACTGCGTGTGACTGAGACTGGAGAACCTGGGGGTGCCTAGCTTACAGCAGAGCAGACCCATGGGCTTCCATCTTTAACTCCAATCTCTCAGGCTCTCCTGAGCAGCAGGACAGGACTCTGTGGCCCCAGGGACAGCCTGGAGACCCAGAGCTTTTAAGGAGGCTCGCCTTGGCCCAGTGGGACACAGGCAGAAGCCACCAGAAGAGAGGGAGGAGGTGAGCTGCTTATCCCTAAGGGTGGGCAAGAATAGACTCAGTGGCCGTTTTTCAGAGAGGCCACAGAGAGGCTTCTGGGGCTGGGCTCCAGGAGAAGCCTGGGGCCCAGGCGTCAGCTCCAGCTTTCAGCCATGTGTCTTCGTGGCTGCGGTCTTCCCCCTCATCCCCTCAGCCACGGAGTCCTGTTTCCAGGAGTGGGCGGCAGCCACGGACTTTCTCCCCAAATGCTCACTTGGCATTGGTCTCCCCACACCCAGCCTCCCTCTGATCCTTCCCACTGCTCAAGGATGAAGATGCGTTTTTGCCATGGAGACAGGTCTCTGCCCTCGGACATCAGAAGCTGCTGATTCCAAACATTATAACCTCCCCAATTGGATCAGTTATCCTTTAACCCTAAGGCACGCCTCATCACAGGTCACACACCCTCAGCATGCCACCTATGCTGGGCCACACGGCCACAGAGTCACCTCTCCACAGAAGCACCCAGCATGCCTTCAGACACCCTCTAGGCATGCGCACAGGTTCTCACAGGTGCAGCCATGTCCTTCTGGACTCACAGGGCCAGGGCTCAGCAATCTGTCCTATACCGGAATTGGTGGGTGCCTGTCTGGCCTTTATTCAGATCAGTCAGCTTTCTGTGACTTTTCAGACTAAGGGCAGGACAAAGGTGGTGACAGGGGGACAGCTGCACAGAGGGTATACATGTAGGCTACCGTGCCCTTTGGAGGTCAATTCTGTACTAAAAGAGGGGAGAAAGAGCTCATGTCCCAAATAATCCCCAAATTAAGTCCGCCAACCTGTACTCCTACGGCTGAGGCTTCCAGGTCAGGGCCTCAGAGGGTGGTGCTAGTTTAGGCCTGTTCCGCCTGGAGGTAGGTCGGGGTGGGGTGTCGGGGGGCAGGCGGTAGACAGGCTGAGCCCCGGGGTTCTTGGCCTCTGGTGGAGTGTGATGCGTGTATGCTGTGGAAGTTGGAGAAGAGAGGCCCAGGTGACGGGCTGAGCTCTGCTACGGGGAGAGGCTTGGGACAGCTAAGTCTCCTCGCTTGACAGATGAGGAGACCGAGACTCAAAGAAAAGCAATGTCCCATTTATGGTCAGCCAGCGAGTCGGGCAGAGCCAGTTGGCAGCCCAGATCTCTGCATCTCCAGCCCCAGTCTGGCTCCAGCTCTGCATCGGGCCCCCAGCTGCCCCCGCAAAGGGGGCTTAGAGAGGATGGTCTGTCTTTTGTTCCAATTGGTGGGCCCCTCTGTTCCTCTACCTGCCCTTTACCTGGATTGGGGGATGTCCTGACCTGTCCTTTACCGGAATTGGTGGGTGCCTCTCTGGCCTTTGTTCAGATTGGTCAGCTTTCTGTGACTTTTCAGACTAAGGGCAGGATGAAGGTGGGGACAGGGGGACAGGAGACGAAAGGGGCAGTGGCTGAAAGGGGCTTCCCTGGCCTTGGCCAGAGTGAGCTGCAAGCAGGTATGGCCAGTGAAGCTCGAGGCTCTCTGCCTGGCATCGTTCTGTCTATCCCCCACCTGGCCCGGCCCTGCCCTGCCTGCCCCAAGAATGGGGGTGCAGGGTGCAGGAACTGCAGCTGGGAGGACCACTCTCACACCTGGCTCTCCAAGGGGCCTCCAAGCCTTGCTCAAATGCCACCTCCTCCCTGAATCTTCCCCAGATCTCCAAGCAACTTCACCTCTGCTGCATCAACTCAACGCAGGAAATGGCTCCAATCCCAAAGCCCATGGTGTGGGGGCTCAGTGAGCAGAGGGGCTGCCTCTGGGAAGGGAGGAGAGAATCGGCGGGAGTGGCTAATGCGCATCCTCTGTCCAACGTACACACATACGTGCAGACAAAAACACAACCGTACATACTACGTGCACACACAGATACATACTTAGGCATGAGTGTACACACACACACACATACACACAGCCCAGGCTCAGAGTGGGGTGAAGGAGGTCACATTTCCTGCCCTCTCAGGGTTGGTTTTTTTTTTTTTTTTTTGGAACAAACATCAGTGTAAACATCAGCCTAACAACCAGGCAATTTTCCAGACCCCATGGGAGAATGTGTGGTGTGTAGAAAAGAGCAGCAGCGATTTCCGGGCCTGTCCCAGACTGACTATAGAAGCTCGGTGACCCCAGCAGGCCCCTGCCCTCCTGTGGGTCTCAGTTTCCTCATTCATAAAAATGGGTCCTTCCAGCTCTGCAACAGATAGTTCTACAGTTTTGTGGTTTAACTCACTGAAGCTGGCTGGCTGGCTGGAGACTTCCTGCTTTCGCTGGCTCCCTACCTGCAGCTCTGTGGTTGGGGAGAGGGCCAGTCGGCACCAGGCACCAGGCACCAGGGACCAGCACGGTAGCAGCTGTGCTCTCCCGGCACAAGCCTTTCACTCCAGGTACCAAGAAAGGTACCCCCTGCTAGGAGTCAGGGCTCCTCTAGAGCCAGTGCTGTGGCTGGATCAGCATGTCTGCACTTGTTTGGGGAGGGGCAGGGTCTAGACTACATTACTTCTAACTCCTTCTCAATACCTAGGACTATATGAAGCCGGAGACATCGGCCTTAGTTCTCCTGGTGCTACCTGTGCAGGGATGGATGCCCATCTTGAGGGTCAGGGTCACTGTCACAGCAGCTCTCCTGTCTTGTCTTCATGAGTCTCTATGGCTTTTCCCAGCTCTTAAACCATCCTATTGCTCTCCCCACTCCCTGGAACCTAGAACCCACCTCTCTCTTTCGGGAAAGAAGCCTCACAGTGGCCCCCTTGGTGGCCTAGAAGAAGATAATAACATCAGATCCATTGGTCAAGTCCCCCCAAGATTCAAGCTGCATTACTGGGACTGGCCATACAGAGTTATCCAACTTTGCTCGTGCTAGCTCTCCTGTGGGCTAGGGCAGCGGGGTGGGGGTGGAGGTGTCTCTCTGTGGGACTTGGTGTCCCTTCTCTAAAGCATGAGCATCCTTCAAGATCTCTAGGGTCTTGGAGCCCCTTTCTGCCTCTATTCCTCTTCCCTCCCTTCCTTCCAGGCTGTGTCTCTGTCAGCCCCGTCTCTCCCAATCTCTCCTAGTGGATCTCTCTTCTCGCCATGCCTCCCTTAGTTGACCCCCATCTCTGTCACAGACAGGCAGGCTACTCTCCTGTCACGGCTCCATAAGTCTCAACATCTTTACCCACCCCACATCCCCTCTCCTCTCAGATGGCTTCTCTCCCATCTTTCTCCTGCACATTCCAGCCCCCACCCACTCCTATCTCTCCTGTCCACACCTCCCCCAAGCCTCCAGGCAGTCCCCCTTGAGAACTTGAGGAGAAAGCATCTGACCCAAGATGGGTACTCACAGAATGGGGGAGCCCAAGAGGACAGCCATGATGGGAGAAATTGGGGGTGCCAGGGCAGATGCCATTTACACTCCTCTGCTTCCTGCCCTCTGTTTTGGTAATCAATACACACAATCTCTTATCTTTTTGAAGAATGGGGGCCCTTCTAGGGCCAATGAGAACTTATACCTCTCTATGCCCAGCACTATCAAGCTGAGCTGCTGGGTCAGGGTGACCAACAAAACTCCCTTAAAGGAAGTCTCCTAGGGGCTCAGAGCATGGAAGCCCCTTTGTCTGGGCCTCAGACCCTGGCCTGAGCTCCAACACCCCAACCTTCCTCTGTGGCTCCTCACAGCCCTTGTGCATGGCCGGCCCTGCAGAGTCAAGAGATGGCGAGGAAGCACAAGAGGCAATCCCTCCCCCCTCTCCCACTCCCACCCATGCCTGCCAGCTGCTCCAGGAGCCGCCTCTAACAGACACTTATGCCTTAGATACTCAGAGAAGAGCTGCCAGTGAGAGCTAGATCTTGCACTCCCAGATCTCTCCTCAACAAGGATAAGCTTGAGCAGCAGCAGCAAGAGAGAGGAGAGGAAAGAGGCTGAGTGATCCTTAGGGGGAAACAGGACAGAGACCCAGGCCACAGCTGGACTAACACTAATGTCAGAGCCTAACTTGAGTGGGCCGTCAGGCTTGGGGGAAGGGACCGTATGGTTCTCAAGCACCTACCGTGTATTACAGCTGGCCACCAGTGGCTCTTAAACATCTATGCCCACCAGCATCTCTTGGAGGTTTGCTTAACATAAAATTTGCTGGTTTCGCCCCCAGAATTTTTAAAAAAATATTTTATTTAATTATTCATGAAAGACACAAGAGAGAAAGAGGCAGAGACACAGGCAGAGGGAGAAGCAGCTTCTGTGCAGGGAGCTCATGTGGGACTTGATCCCAGGACCCCAGGATCAGGCCCTGAGCGGAGGGCAGACGCCCAACCTCTGAGCCACCCAGGTGTCCCAGAGTTTCTGATATGGTACATCTGGGATGAAGCCAAGAGTTGCCATTTCCAACACATTCAGAGCTGCTGTTGCTGTGGCTGGCCGGGGGACCCCGCTCTGAGACCCAGGGGCATGCGCTCTCTCCAATCCTCCTGCCAGCCCTGGGAGGATGGTTTTGTCCTACTGCTGAGGAGGCGACATACACTATCACATTAGTTTCAGGTGTACAAGACTGCGATTCCGCAATTATACACTTTACAAAATGCCCATCATGATAAGCATAGTCGCCATCTGTCACCTTACTACCTCCGTGCCATATTAGGGGAGGTGCCTGCTTTGATCTTTCCGTTTTCGGGGGGTGGGGTGGGGGGTGGGGAGCAAGGGGCGGGGCGTCGCCCAGGTGAGACCCGCCCATCCCCTGAGCGCAGCGGGAGGTGGTTCAGCCGCTTCTGCCGCGGGAGGGGGGCCCCTCCCTGGACGTCCCCAAGGAGGGGAGAAGCGGGGCTGCTGGAAGGAGAGCGCGAACCGGGACAGAGGGGTGACACAGACAAGGGCCACCTGGAGCTCAGGAGCCCGGCCCCAAGGGAAAGGCCTGCCCTCCCTCCGTCCTCCTCCGCAACGCCCCTCTTCCTCGACCTCCCTCCTCTCGCCGTCAAGTCCCCTCCGCCTCCCCCAGGCGCCCCCCTCCTCGCGCCCTCCGCAGACTCCGGCTTCAGTTGTTATTCCAACAGGGCCGCGTCTCCAGCCTCGGAGCCACACTGGAGACACGTGCACTGTAGAATACACCTGAGCCCAGTCCTGGCGCCCGCCGGCACGCAGGGGGCGCCGCCTCCCGGGTGAGCTCGGCCCCCCACCCTTGGCTCTGGCCCCTCCAGCGGGCGCCACCGGATCCCCCTGCGCCCCCCACCCCTTCTGGGCCAGACTCAGCTTCTACTCCAACACACCCTCCGATTGCCCCCAGGCTCCCCTGGATCCCCCGGGGGCTAGGTCTGGGGAGGGATGAAGGATGGGAGGAAGGAAGGAGTTGGGGTGGGAAGGTAGGCTCCTGTGAACAATCAGCTGTCGGGGGCCTGACTCTCTGGAACCTCTCAGTCCTGAGCGCAGGGTCTGGAGTCAGGAAAGGAGGGGATAAGGGACCGGCCAGAGCCGGCAGAGTAGGGAGCCAAGAGCTGAGTGTGTGCGGAGGGGAAGATGGCCCTGGGAGGCAGACATCAGACCAAGCCTGTCCCGGCTTCCCCACCTTCAACCACCTCGTCCACATGGCAGGGTCAGTAGTGACCTCCATCCTCATGGCCCACATTCTCCTCGATGCCTCAGCCTTCTTCCCCAGCACATCACCAGTGTCCCCCTCATCACAGCTGTCCCAGTCCTTCTGATCACCTGGTGCCTCTCCAGCCTCAACTCCTGTCACAGCGAGATAGTCACAAGGAAGCAGATGTAAACTCACTGTGAGTCAGTCAGGTCATAAGAGAGAAAGAAGAGGTGAGCTTCCTGCCCAAGGATGGGGGCAATGGGGAAACGGCTTGGTTAGTCTACAGCTCTGGGTTCCTTGTCCCTGAATGTCTTCAAACCTTCCTCAGCTGCACCCCTCACACGGTCTTCATGGTTGGGAAGCTGGACGAAGCAAATCCAGGGGTCTCTGACAGGCAGACACAGTGGCCTGAGCAGAAGAGGATGGAGAAGAATGACCCGCTGGACCGGTGTCAGAAAAACTTCTGTCTCTCAGGAAATAGTGACCAAAGGAACAGCTGGATGCATGAATGAACAAACAAACCGATGAAGGAATGAATGAGTGACTAACCTTCCTTTTCTGGGTCTCCCTCCAGGAACTTTTCCTTGTTGCTCCCATCCCAGGCAAATCTGACCCTCCTCCCTGGCACTCACAGACCTGTGCTTCCCCCACCAGGGCATGGCATGCGCCGATGCATTGCCACTACTTCCCATCTGCTTCTCCTATCGGACTGGGAGCTCTGAGAGGCCAGAGGTTGTGTCCTGTTCCTCCCCAGGCCCCAGCTTCATCCAACCCATCACAGGTGTCAGGAGGTATCAGCCGAGCTGAAAAATGATCACTTGGACTCCTGAGTGCCCAGAGCTGTTGGGCTGTGAGGGATACATTCCATCACTGAGTAGATGTGTGGACCCCATGACCTCTGGAGGCCACAGACCAGGAAGACAGCTGAGAGCTCTCAAAGTTTCCCAGGCCTGGCACAGTGACTTTCTTAGAGAAGGAGCCTGGGGAATGAGGGTGCCTTGTGTTGAGAGCTTTTGGAAGCCTTTCCAAGGCAACTCCATTGGCCAGAGCGTCCTTCAATGCTTCAGGATCATCTCCCAGGGCAGATGGGGCTCGGGACAGCATGTCAGGACAGAGGGACTCTTCCCTGAGAGGAGAACTGTCACTATCACTTTCTTCCATGACTCATGTCACCTCTTCTAGGCAGCCTTCCAGGGTGGGTTGCCTGTCCTCCTCCCAGGCCTCCTGAGAACTCCTGCAGGACCAGTGTCTAGAGGGTCCTAGGCCTCGCAGAGCCTAAACCCCAGCTTGATGGGAATAGCTTAGGGGAAGGAGAGGTAGGAAAGGACTTGCCCAGGGCCTCATTGGGACTCAAGAGGCCCATGCTCCAGTTCAGGGCACTTCAGGACACACTAGGCTCCCTCCCTTCTGAGCACTGTTTGCCTTTGGAGCCCCTCCAATTCCCTGCTTCAGCCGGGAGATGGCTGAGCCCCTCTCGGGTGTGAGATGGGGCTAGGCCAGGGGCAGGGCTTCTCATCTCTCTGTGCCAGAATGGGAGGTGAATGCGGGATGGCACCCGCCTGGCATAGGGTTAGTGTGGACCTGCAGAGGACAGGAAAGAAGGGCTGACCTGGGAGGTGCCGGTGGGGGTGGAGGGAGGGTGAGCTTGGTAGAGCATCTCCTCTGGGACAAGTCAGAGAACAGGGCACAGAGCAGCCGCCACAGCCATCGAGGCCTGCCTTGGGGCTCTCCCTGACTCTGTCCTGAGCTCTTTCCCTGCCTCTTAGCCTCCCCAGCCTCTCTGTGTCCGTCCCTCTTACTGTCTGCCTGTTCTCTGGTATGTGTTTCTCCCACAGTCTCACTGCTGGTCCCATGACTGTATTTGGCTCAGTCTTCAGGGCCTGGCCCTTCCCAGCTGTTCCCCAGATCCCAAGGCAGGCGGGTGGGGCGGGGGGGTGCAGGGAGGGGGGCAAATAGGGGTATGAGAAAGAGACTGGGACACAGACAAGTTCAGAGGCAGAAGGATGGATGCAAGAGCTCTGGGGACAGTGCTGGCCAGGGTTGCAAAGCCTCCCCAACCACTGAGGGGGGCACCCTGAAGGCAAAGTCAGAGCTGGAGGGAACACTCTCCCCCTGCACGGGTTCTTGGCCCCCCTCTTCTTCTCCCTGCCCCTGCAGGAATGTATGAGCACTTTCATTGTCCCTAAAAATAGTCCATCTTTATTGGGGGTTGGAGTGAGGAATCTTCTGGGCCGGGTTCATCTCAGGCATGCCCCTGCCTCTGGGCTCCCATCTCATCTGTGGGGCCTCTCTGAGTTGCCCCAACCCTTACCTGCAGTACTTTGTTAAAACGGAAACCTGGCTGTATCCCTCCCTTGCATAAGTGACTGCCCTCGCTTCTGGGCCTGTAGGCTCTGAGCTCCCAGGCCTGTTGGGAGCTCTGTGTCAAGTGCTCAGCATCTCACGTTGGGGCCACTGTCCATTCCTGCTGGCTCCCATGCTCCAGCTCCTACCCAGCTCTCCAACCTTACTCCCTCCACTCTCCAGGGGGGGTTCCTTTATTCCTCTATCTCCTCTACCTCCAGGCCTCTCCTCACCCTCCTGCCCTTCTCGGCCCAGCCCTGGTCTGCTCTGCTGGCCTGCCCTGCTCTGCTATTCCTCTACCTGGTCCTATCCTCCAGCGCTTATGACTCTCATCCCCACCGCCTTGCCCCGCTCCCACCAGCAGCTCAGCAAGGGCTGGGCTGCAGGGACCCCCGGCAGATGCAGGCTCTGGGGCCCCATGCCTTGCCCTGAAGCCTGGCCCCTACTGGCCCCTTCCATCTCCTGTCCCCCGCATCTGTTTTTCTTCTGTACCCTAAGCCTGGAATGTCTCTCTCTCTATTTCTGTCTCCACGGTGAGGCCCATCCAGTCTCATCTCCTCCCTGCCTCCAGTTCTTGGATGGGGAAACAGCCCTAGAGAGGGGAGGTGATGGGCCTACAGGCTCATGGAAAGCTGGCCACAGGCCCCAGTCACTCTGTAAGATCTTGCAAGGCACCAGGCAGCTAGGCTCCAGAGGCAGGAGCAGGCACTTTACACAACCCTACCACCTTACCCGCCCCGCCCGGGGCAGGCAGTCTGGCATCCAAAGTTATTTGCCTTTGGAGGGCCCAGGAAGCCAGAGAACAAACATCCGGAGTCTCTGGAACTTCTACTCTCTCTCACATCCCAAGGATCCGGGAACCACCAAATGGGTACACTGGCATGTGCGCATGTGCGCACACATACGCACATACACATACACACACAATCCTGGGCTGGGTAAACATGTGACCCCAAGGAGATCTCTTGGGACTGTTGTGTCTATGAATCTGTGCAAGTCCTTTAGAGACTCAAAACCTGGGTAAAGGGATCCCTGGGTGGCACAGCGGTTTAGCGCCTGCCTTTGGCCCAGGGCGCAATCCTGGAGACCCGGGATCGAATCCCACGTCAGGCTCCCGGTGCATGGGGCCTGCTTCTCCCTCTGCCTGTGTCTCTGCCTCTCTCTCTCTCTCTATGTGACTATCAAAAATAGATTAAAAAAATTTAAAAAAAAAACCTGGGTAAAAAGATGATGAGCCCCCACTCCCAGCTTTATATTAATTTTGTCTTGGAAATGAAAATTAAAATCGCTTTTGTGTGACTTTTTGATTGCAGAATTCTGGATACACTGGACAAAACTGATACAGTCATCAAAACTGATCTTTTCTCTCCCACTAATGGGCAGCTCCCACTTAGCTGGTGACCCAAGCATGTATGTGGCCTGCCCATCTGTCATCCATAATGTGTGTCTCTGCAGGCTGTCACGTAGCCACAGCAGACTATGCCCCATGGGCCATCAGAAGAATGTCTATGTGAAAACACATGGGTCTGTGATTCTGTGAGTGTGTGTGAGTGTGAATCTGTGAGCATCCCTGTGTCCACATCTGGCCTGAGCGCTCTGCATGTGCAGGGGACCTGTGTCCCTGTGTGTGTGCTGTGAGTCTTCCTGTGTGCAATGAGCGTGTGGCTGGTTTTGTCTCTGAATGAGTGAATGAGTGGATGGCTGAGTGAATGAGTGTCTGTACACATGGAGGGGTCTGATTTTCTGCCTCCTGTGTGCCCTCCTCCCCGCTTCCACCACACTGTGCCAGACCAGGGCTCACATGCCTACCCTGCCACATGTCACCTGTGTGGCAGTGGACAAATCTTTTAACGTTCCTGGGCTCAGTTTCCCCATCTGTAAAACAGTGCCTTCTCCATGAGCTGCTGAGAGGACTACCCTGGTACCATAAAGCTCCTGCCTAAGCTCCTGCCTAAGCTGGCTCCCAGCTGGGGGTGAGGCCACTTCTGTGCGAGTTAGAGAGAGGCCACCCCAACTCTCCAGCTAGATGCAGCCCCAAGGGGCCTGGGTTGGTGGAGGAGGGCAGGCTGGGTTTCGGTACCACTCTACCTCTGTTGGAGCATCTGTGCTAGGCACAAGGTGTGCACCAAAAAAGAGCAGCTCCCTTTCCTTGGCCGCTACTCCAGGTGTGTGGCCTGGGACTAAAGGGGCTCTGACTCTGGAACCAGGGTGGCCTTTTACCAGATAAGGCTCTGAGAACACCCCTCCCCTTCCCCTGGGGCCCTATGCATTTGACTCCCCCTCCAAGCCCTCCTTCTCCAAAGCCCAAAAGGCCTTACAGAAGCTGGGAAGCCGGGAGGGGAACTGATTAGACCTGGCATATGCTGACCAGATACACAGACAAACCCCCATCCACGGCCCAAACCCCCTTTATCAGAGAGGGAGACTGGGACATGGAGAGGGTCAGGGACCCTCCCAGGGACACAGTGAACCCAGTCAGCTTTGGACTCTGGATGACTGAATGGAGTCCAAGGGAGTAGTTGGGGGTCCTGAGAGACAGGTACAACTACACCTGTGCCTCTAGCTGTCAGAGTGGACCTCCTACCCATCCCCAGCCTCCCCACCTGGGTCAGATCCCCTACTAGTGTGATTCACCACATTATGAATTTTTTTTTTCTGGAGCAAATTGCATCTAATTGAATGAGGCTGAAGCCTGGATCGGAGGCCGACGGTGGGTGAGGACAGCAGGAGCTGGGGAGAGGGCGGTGTGGGTGCAGGCTAAGCAGGGTACAGAAGCAGCAAGAGAAGGGGAGAGGAAGGCTGTGGGCACAGGACAGGATGTCATTCCTTCAGCAAGCCATTCTGTACCCCTGCAGGTGCTCCAGTTAAACTAGGGGCCTGGATGCAGGGACATGAGGAGTGGTGCTCCCCTAGAGACCACTGAGCAATAACCTAGTACCAAGTACTGTGTTCACTTAAAAGCACTGTTGCGTGTAATCCTCCCAACAGCTGCATTTTATACTTGAGGGGATTAGGGCTCAAGACATAAAATGACTCGCTAAATGTCAGCTTCAGACAAGACTGTCAGACACCATAGCCCTTGTTCTTACCTGGTACCCGCTTATTCTGCTGAAGTGTCATCATCCTGCCTCCAGGAAGCCTTCCTGGGGAGTTCAGAAAAAGGGGGAAGCCTCACACCAACTCACACTTGGCCCAGACACTGTTTCTGTCCAGGTCGGGCATTTCTCCTTATCTATACTCTGATGTCTGTCCTCTCCCTGATGGCCAGCAGCTGAGGTTGGGGCTGATCCCACATGGATCCCACACACCCTCATTGCCAAGGGCACAACCATGACCCCTCCCACTCCCATGCAGTGTCCTGTTCTGTGTCATACTCATCACCCCTAGATGACACACAGAGACAGGATCACTGTCACTTTCACATGGCATGTCCCACATACTCAGTGACTCACAGCCATTTCACGGTTTCCACAGTGGCACACATCACTGAGTATCACAGGGCCACACACAGTGGTACTATCACTATACTTTTACTCAGGATGGCTCATCCTCAGTGTCATATAGCTATCATGTTCCTAATGCTCCACAAAGTCCCCCTCATGTAGTGTCATGCACACACGTCCAAGCTGGTTCTGCATTGTACTGTCACATTTCACATTTCAGCATCACCCGGGACCTTCTGACATTAAAAAACTCCACCTGACATTAAAAAATGACATCACGTCTGAGATTTGCTTTAAAATACTTCAGCAAAGCAACCTTCACCAAATCAACAGGATGAGAGAAAATATTTGCAAATCGTTCAGCTGATTAGGGGTTAGTATCCAGAATATATAAAGAAGTCCTACAAACTCAACCACAAAATAAACAACTTGGTTTAAAAATGGGCAAAGAACTTGAATGGAAATTTCCCTAAAGAGGATATACAAATGGTCAATAAGCAATGGAAAGATGCTCAATACCACTAATCATTAGGAAAATGCAAATCAAAACCACAGTAAGATACATTTTCCCCCATTAGGATGGCCATGAAAGAAAGAAGGAAAAGAAGGAAGGAAGAAAGGAAAGAAGGAAGGAAGGAAGGGAGGGAGGGAGGGAGGGAGGGAGGGAGGAAGGAAGGAAGGAAGGAAGGAAGGAAGGAAGGAAGGAAGGAAGGAAGGAAGGAAGGAAGAGAGGTGGTGGGTGAAGGGAAGGATAGGAAAGAAGTATTGGTGAGGAGGTGGAGAAATTGTCACCCTGGTACACTGTTGGTGGGAACATAAAACGGCTCAGCTGCTGTGGAAAACAGTATGGTGGTTCCTCAAAAATTAAAAATAGGGCACCTGAGTGGCTCAATCAGCTAAGCTTCTGACTCTTCTGTTCAGATCATGATCTCAGGGTCATGAGATTGAGGCCCGCATCAGCTCTGTGCTCAGCACAGAGTCTGCTTGGGATTCTCTTTCTCTCTCTCTGTCCCTTCCACTCAATGTTCACATGCTCGCACTCTCTCTCTCTCAAAATAAATAAATCTTTTTTTAAAAAATTAAATTTAATTTAAATTACCATATGATCCAACAATTCCACTTTTGGATATACATATAAGAGAACTGAGAGCAGAATCTTGAAGAAATGCTTGTCCACCTATGTTTATGGTAGCATAATTCACAAGAGTCAAAAGGTGGAAGCAACTCAAGTGTCTATGAATGGATGAATGGATAAACAAAATGTGCTCTGTACAAACAATAGAATAGTATTTAGCCTCAAAAAGGAAGGAAATTCTGGGACGCCTGGTTGGCTCAGCGCTTGAGCATTGATTGCCTTGGGCTTGGGTATGATTCTAGGGTCTGGGCATCTAGGATAGAGTCCCACATCTGGTTCCCTGCGAGGAGCCTGCTTCTCCCTCTGCCTATGTCTCTGCTTCTCTCTGTGTGTCTCTCAGAAAAAAAAAAAGAATCTTAGTTAAAACAAAAAGAGGAAGGACATTCTGACATATGCTATAGCATGGATGGACCTGGAGGACATTAAGCTGAGTGAAATAAGATAGTCACAAAAAGACAAATACTGTATGATTCCATACATATGACAGAAAGCAGACTGGTGGTTGCCAGGGGCTGGGGGCATAGGGAGTTGTTGAAAGGGTATACATTTCAGTTTTGCAAAATGAGAAAGTTCTGGAGAATGGTTGCTCATTGATGTGAACATACTTAATACAACTGAACTATACACTTAGAAATGTTTAAGATGGTAAATTTGGGGTTATGTATATTTTACCACAATTAAAATCTAAAAAAATAAAATACTTCAGGAAAAAAAAAAGAAAAAAAAAAAGGTGGGGTAGGGTAGGGTGGGATAGATAAACTAAACGTGCCCAAATCTGGATAACTGTGAAATTTGGGTGATGGGTATATGGCAAGTTTATTGTATTATTCTCTCTACTATTATGTGTATTTCAAATACTCCATAATTTAAAAATTTTACTCTCCCTTGACTTCACACCTCTTCCAGTGACCACGTCCCTTCTCCACATCCCTTGGAGCCAAAGAGCTCCGAAGGGTTGACGATGCTCTGTCCTCACCTCCCACTCAGCACCCACCCAGGCTGGCTGGTTCAGGCCCCACCCTGTCACTGATGTGGTTCCTGTCAGGATCATGCAGGGCCCAGTCGAGCACCGTCTCCCCTGTCCACTTACCTGACAGCGCAGCCACCCCCCACCAACCCTCTCTCCTCCCATGGCTCACAGTCTCAGTATCCCCCACCTTCCTGGCCACGCCTCCTGTCTCCTGGCTGCTCCTCCTCACCTCCCAGGCCTCTAGATGATGGAGTCTGTGGACGTGGGGCTGGGACTCGGTCCTCAGTCCTCACCTCTACTCTCACTGCGCTCTCTCCCTAGGTCATCCCAGCCACCCGGGCCACCTCCCAAAGATATCCTCAGCCTGGCCTCTGCTGCCCACTGGGCACCTTCACCTGGATGTATGTCTGACTTGGATCCAAAACAGATCTCTTAACTTCTGCCTCCTTGTCCTCTCTCAACCCCTTAACCTTGGCCTCCCCTCAGTCTTCATCCATCTCAGTAACGTCTCTACCATCCATCACTTGGTCCCTCAAGCCAGAAACCCGAAAGCCATCCTCTGCTTCTCCTTCTGGCTCATCATCTCATTCACCAGCAAGTTCTGTCATTTCAACCTCCCACATATCTCCAAAGTTCATCCATCTTTCTGCAACTCTTCTGTAATCCCCTTAGCCCAGGCGCCACCGTCTCCTACCTGGGTGGCTGCCATGGCTTCCAACCTGTCTGCCCACCTCCTCTCTGCCCCTCCAACTCATCCCCCACAAAGACTTTGCAACCAAAGCAATCTCAAAATCATGCGATTGGACTGTGTTGCTTCCCTGCCTGAACCCCGTGGGGTCTTCCTGTGACAGCATCATACACAGTGTCATGTGGTTACATTTCACATCATCACAGCCATTGCACACAGCATCACACGTTCAGCATCGGGCTTAGAGTCACAGCATCACGCACAGGTTTTCATACACTTGGTGTCACTCCATGTCATACCCTTGGCTATACACTCAGCCTCACTATATCACATAGGCTTGGGGCACACACTTGGTTTCACAATTCAGTGTCAGACGCTTGAGCCACAAGGACCACACCTGTTATTGCACGATGTCATCCATCTGTGTTTACATATTTGATCCTCATGGTGTCACACCCTCGATGTCACATACTTGGTATCATTCAGCATCACACAACCAATATCACACAGTATCACCATGGCACATCCACTGTCTCACGGTCTTTGACAAGTGGCATCACACACTTGGTATCACTCAGTGTCACACACTCAGTGTCATGCTCTGACTCACTCACTCCCTACACAGTAGCCCATGACCGAGGTCACATACTTGATAACACACATTATAAGCTCAGTGTCACATATTCAGTAGAATACTCACTGCCCCACAATCTGTGTCGCAGTGTCACCCGGGTCCTATAAGCTGCCGCCCACCCCCACCTCACCGGGCACAATCACTAGAGCTGCTGCCCCATGTCAAGGCTATTTCCTGTTGTTGTGCTCAGAGTCCTTAGCCACTGCTTGTTCCTTCAAGGATTTCCTGTTGTCAGGGCCCCAGTCAGGCCTGGCCCAGCCTGGATACACAGCCCAAAGCCCAAGAGCTGGCCAGCAGGAACCCTAGGCCCTCTGTGCCCCCTCTCCCACTCAATCAACCCGGACTCCCCATGTGCCTGGGTTTGCACTGGTTCCACTGAAAGGTAACCTCTGGGCCCTATTCCGCTCCCAGGGGGCCCAGGAAGGGGACTCTGGGGCAGTCTGAAAGAGGCTGTCTACACCATCCCAACAGCTTGAGATTAAGATCTTAACTGGTCTATGGGGCTCAGTCTGAAGCTGCTGGAAGCCAGAAGAGCAGGACAGAAGGTAGAAGGGGTGGACAAAGGGTTAGAGGAGTAGAGAATCAGGGAAGCCTTCCCAGAGGAAGCCGGCGTAGAGCTGGCAAATAGAGATCGAGGAAGAAAAGGCATCCCAGGTGGGAGCACCAGACAGGAGTAAATGCTTAGAGGTAGGAATCAGGAGGAGATGGAGACAAGAATGTGCGAGAGGGGCCCGGGTGGTGCGGGATTTGGAGAAAACCAGGTCTCTCTCCTCTCCCGTCCCCTCCCCCCATTCCAGCATTCCAGTTCTGGCTCCCAGAGAAGCCTGGGGCACTCCCTTCCTGGCCCTGACATCAGGTCGCAGACGGCCCCCCCACGGCGGCTGCCAAGCCCCCTCACCTCCTGCCCCAGGCCAGCCTGCAGGAAGGCCACAGGGAGGC
This sequence comes from Canis lupus baileyi, assembly GCF_048164855.1. Lineage (NCBI taxonomy): Eukaryota > Metazoa > Chordata > Mammalia > Carnivora > Canidae > Canis > Canis lupus. Next base: position 26,135,718 of record NC_132860.1, read on the forward strand.
CAGCACACGCTCCCCACACGGCCTGAGATAAATATTTCCCGGGAAACGGAACTTGTTCTCTCAGTGTTTACAGCCAAGGACCAGGCAGGGTGGTGGGGGAGGGGCCCGCCTGAGCCACCTTGTCCTGGGGCTCCCGGCATCTGCCCCAACACTGCCTCAGCCCCCCCTCCCCGTGCGCCGCTGAGCCAGTCTCTGCCTCTCTCTGAGCCTCCTCAGACCTTGGCCTGCCCAATGCCCGGCCCGGTCTGAGCCTGTGTCTTTCCTGGGGGTAAGTCCCTGGTTCTTGAGGCCTCCTCCTCCAGACTAGGCTTCTCTGATTGCGGGACCTGTGTCTGCGCATCTCCACCTGATCCTTGTTTGGTCAGGGGTGAGGACAGATGGATGGACAGACAGAGAGACAGCCTGGGTGGCTTCTGACACCACCTCCCCGGCCTCAAGTCCCCGCACAGCCCGAGCCTGTGCAGCCCAACAGGTGGGCCCAGGCAGATGGCAGGGCCTCAGGACCCTCACGGAAGCCAGATGCTGTGGCCAACCTGCTGGCAACAGCTCCCCTGGGGCCATGGGGCATCATGGAGCCCACTTAATCCTGATGTGCAGAATCCAGGAGGAGGCTGGCACATCTGCCAGTTAGGAGCACTCACTCAAGAATTTTAAACACAGGCCAGGAAATGCTGCCTGCTGGAAAGCAGCCCTTCCCGCCTCATCCCAAGGGTCCCCGTCTGTGGACATGCTGGGCCTTCTCTCATGGAGACCCAGGACATCCTGCCCACATACCCTTACACACCCTGCTCTTTTCACTTGTGAAAACTTTCTGAGCCCCCGTGTCAAATCTTACCTTACAGGACCACCCCAGCTCCTCCCTACTATCCCACCATGTTGGGCCCACTTATTCCCCATTGGTGGCCTCAGCCTCACCCCAGACTGTGGCACCAAGTGTTACTCAGTCCCGGACCCAGGGACAGAGATGTTTTTGGATGTGGTTTCTCAGCACCGAGCCAGCCTCCTGCAGCCCACTCTGGGCCTCAGTCTTTGTTCCAGCTTCCTCTATCTGCTTGTTCCCAGTCCTGGGCTTGTCCTTGTCATCCTCAGGTGGTTCTTTCAGAGACTGACCACATGGACCTCTCTGACTATCCAGCTGATCTCTGGCCTCATCAGTCCATGGCCTTGGCCCTCCCCATCCTTCAAAGTTCCAAAGCCACCTCCTCCAGGAAGTCTCCAAGACTGCTCCCAATCCAGCAATTGCTCCTTTCTTGGAACTGTTCCAACTTTCACACAGACATTCTCATTTAATCAAGAAACTTTATTGAGCACCTACTATGTACAGGCTTCTGCCAGGTCTCATGTGGGCCCAGGAGAGACAAGGGAGACTCAGCCTTGGTTCCTATCTCCCCCTGTGTTTACAACTATGTGGGAAAGGATATATAACCACATGGGCGAACAAGCTACCCAGCTGTAAGCCCAGGGAAGCTTGAGGGCTGTAAGTGTTCAGGAAAGAAGGGAGAGACTTGACCAGAGCAGAGGGGGCAATCTGAGAGGACTCCACAGAGGAGGTGACATCTAATCTGAGGCTTAAGAAGGAAGTAGGTAGATAAAGAAGGGAAAGGCATTCTAGAGAAAGGGGTCAGTGCAAGCCATGGCAGGGAGGCCAGGATTTGCTGGTGTCCTGGGGAGTAAGCAGCGCCATGTCTGGGAGCAATGGGTGGACATGAGGGGGCCCAGCAGGCAGGGCTGGCAATGCCAAGGCGGGTGCTCTCTACTCATCTCCTGGGCAGCAACGGAGGAGCCAATGCTGGGCAGAGCATCAGTGCGCTTAGTGAGGACACCCATGCCATCGTCCGTGTCTGCCTCTCCCCCAGCCCCTGCTCCAGCCAGGGCTCCCGAGGCCCTGAGAGCTGGCACAGGGAGGGCCCTACCCCAGCATGCTCAGTTCACTACTTGAACTGCCTCCGCCCCGACATCCAGAGAGCGATGGCCCTGGTCCTGAAGCAGGATTCCAGGCTGAACGTGAAGAGCCCTCCCCCAAGCTGGCCGGCTGGCACAGGGGCCGGGGAGCCATCCCAAGAGAGTGTGCTGAACAGATGCCAGCCATGGGGATGGGCGCTGGCAGCCCTGCTCCCCTGGCTGTCGTGCTGCCGATGCCAGGAGAACGTGCCATGCCCACGGAACCTCCATTTACTCAGGCCCAGCCTTGCGCTGCAGCCCATTGGCTTAGGCCTCCCTCCAAGGATCTCAGGCTTTCGAGAAGCGGGGAGGGTGCCAACTCCCTCTAAGTGTCTGCTGTGGGCCAGGCACCTCACACAGACTTTGTAACTTGTTCTAACAGCTCTGCTGTGATTATGGCCAGTAATAGGGATTGTGTCCACTAATGACAGATCTTCTTATCCCCTGTGACAGGTGAAGAAACTGATGCTCAGGCTGGTTAAGGGACTGGCCCACAGTCATACACCTAGAAAGCAGTGAAACTGGGACCTGAACTCATGCCCATCTGACCCCAGTCACGATGAGGCCATCCTGTCTCCCCCAGCCTCCACCCCGACTGGGGAGGCTCCATCCCTCTTCCCTCTTTCCCCCCAGCTGTCCCTATAGTATGAGCAACACCCACAGATCCCTACTCTCTCCAGTCCTGTCCTTTCTATATTGGGGAGTGCCCAGCACTCTCTCCCAGGAGAGCTTAGCTCACCCGCCATCTGGGGGAGGAGGCAGCAGGACCCAGATGAAGGAAATGTGAAGACAGAACAGAAGCAAAGGGATCAAATGGGGATGATCCAGAGAAGCCTCCTGGTGGGGCTTGGTGGGCTGGACAGGAGGGGAAGAACTGGCACTCACAGGGAACTGGGCCTGCGCCAAGCAAAGGGGGCGGGGCACTGAGGTATAAACAAGGAATCTGGGCCTGGTTCCCTCCCTTGGGGCCTCGTTCCCAGCACCAAGGAGGGTCTCAGCTTCTCCAAAGCCCTCTCCCTTCATGGCTTCCTGGGAGGATGACAAATCTAGGCTTTCCTGGCAGGTGGCGGTGGCTGCTGAGACACTGCTGGCTCCCAGGAACACCATCTGTCCCGGCTCTGGTGGGGAGCCCTGCCCCACAGGGAATGCCATGACCATAAATAAATTAATAATGACTTTCTAGCCTGTCCCCCTTTTCCCAGCTCCCAGCTGTAGGGACATTCTCAGGGCTTGACCCCACGTCTGGGTAGAGAGTCCATGCTGAGCCCTGTGTGTACCAGGCCATGCATGGATATCTTCTTTCCCATCTTACCCGAGGGCAGGGAGAGAGCAAGCGTTGGGCATGAGACACATCTGGGCCCACACTCAGATCTGCCCCATATGCTCACTGTGTGACCCCACTGTGGCTCAGCTTCCCCAACCATAAAAGGAGAATAATAACAGTGCCTGCTTCATAGGGAGGTGATGAGGATTGAACAAGGAAGTGTGTCTAAAGTTCCTGGCACAGAGGAGCCTCCCCTTTCTCAGCCAGGCCTGGGCACAAGAGTAGGCTCATGCCAGTCCTGCTGATTGATCCAACGTTAGACACAACCCTCCTCTGTGCCAATCTTCACGGTCCCCAGCCCACCCCATTTCTGCTGCTCAAGACCCCTCTGAGCACGAAGATTCCTAGGAGACACCCCAAAGGCGTGGTCAGGGCTGTGGACGGCATCCCTCATCTCAAAGGAAATGAGCGCACTGAGCCTTCATCAGGCACCCTTTGAAGGGCAGTGGGATACTCATCCTCAGTTGGGAGGATGAAGAAGGCACAGTCCCCAGGCTAAGGAGCTCGAGGTTCAGAGGGGAAGACCTATAGAGTCACATAATGGAGAAAACAGGGTGCCAACAGCTCAGACTAAGGATGCCCCATTTGACTGTCAGGGCAGGAGAGCTCAGAGGAGGGAGTAAGAGAGCCATGGAGGGCTTCCCGGAGGATGGGAGGCTAGAGCTGAGCCCAGAAAGATTTGGGAAGCTGAGGGAAGACAGGCAGGAGTGGTTCTGGGGAGGCAGGATGGATAAAGGGAGGACTGTGGCCTGGCTGGGACTGCAGAGGAAGCAGGAGGATGGGAAGCATGGATTTTTGAGCAGAAAAGTGACAAGTTCAGGTTTGCATGTTAGAAAGCCTTCTGGCAGCCACATGGGGAGTGGGGCAACTGAAGCAGCCAGCCACTGAGCCATCCAGGGGAAAGGTGGCCAGTCCGGAGCGGGGCCAGGGGCAGGGATGGAGAGCAGGAGAGGAATTCAGAAAACACTTAAGGCAGAGGATCAACAAGGAACTGGGTGCCTCACCCTGGGTGAGGGTGGGGAGGCCTAGAGAGGAGTCTGAAATGACTCTCCTCAGTGGGCGGGAATCGGGCAGGGACGTGTTCTCAGTGTGGGGTGACCTTAGGCTGGAGGGGGCAGGGCTGAGAATCGGCTCCAGCCTCCCACTCCTCCCAGGGGTGGGGACAATGCTCAGACTGACCCCCAGCCTGTGTCCCCACCCCTCCAAGCCCACCCGGTCCTCCCTCTCCTGAGTTCTCACCTCCAGTCGGGCGTCTCTATTCCCTGGGGGCACTGGCTCCTGTGCAAGGAGGTCCGGGCTGGCTGCAGAGACAAGAAGGCCAGGGGCTGAGGCCTGCCAGGTCTTTCCCCTTCTCTCCAGCCTCCCCCCACACCCCGCCCACCCCCAGCAGGCCTGGGGCTATCAGGGGGCCTTGCCTGGTTTCACCCTGCCTTCCCCCACACTCCCTTCTCACTCCCTCCTTCAGATGGGCATCTCGGGCTCTGGCGTACCCTCTGCCCTTGGCTCTGAGCACAGAGCTGGCCTGCTTCCTGCGGCCGCGGCCTCCCCAGGAGGGGAAACAACCACCTTTTTACCCCTGCTGAAGCCCCTGCGCTCCCACCTCTCCCCGGGGAACTGCACTACCTCTCTGCAAGCCTCAGTTTCCCCGCCTGTACAATGAGAGGTCTAGCTCACGTAGGCAACCGGGCTGGGCTCCCAGCCAGGGCTGCTGTGATGATCATCTGTGTGAGCCCCCACCCCTGGTCTGGTGCCCGGTCTTCTGGGCTCTAGTTGGCCCCCCAAATCCGGGTGCCACAGCTCCTCGAATGCTGGCAGGCACACGGCCGCCATTCTCCAGCAGCCGGCCACCCCAGCGGCACCCACAAAGCCCAGCCTCTCAAAGGCCCTGCCCAGGGGCTGGCCTCCCCTCCCCGCCCCCACCGACAAGCACACGCAGGCATCGGACAGGCCCAGGCGGCGGGATATTCTGAGCCTGGCTTCGTTCCAGTCAGCTGCTGGCCGCTATGCCAGCCTGGCGCGGGCGCAGGGGCTGATTTGATTTGGCAGCTTTGGAAGCGTGTGGTGGGGACGGGGAGGGGGAGAGGGATGAGACACCCATCCCTGCTAGGAAATAAACAGGCTTGGGCACTCCGCGAACTGGGGGGAGGGCCCAGTCTGGCATGGGCAGGGGGCTCTGCGCTCCCTGCCTTCTGGTGCCCCCTTCTTCTCACCCAGGCCCTGGACGACTGCCCAAGACTGCTGGAATTTCTGGCTCTCCTTGGGTCACCACAGGGGTGACAGTAGCTGCACCTGGCATGTGGATGCTTGTGGTGTGTCTGTGGCAGGGTGTCTGGTGGTCCCACAAGTCCCTGTGTCCTGTGGGGTCTCCCTACTTAGCCATGCCTACAGCCAGGCCCGAGTGTGACACAGGGAGACGGGGTCCGCGTGTGGGGCGGTGGCCTAGATGGGGCCATCTCCCAGGGTGACTGTGGCCGCTTGACTGGGCTCTGACGGGGGGCCGACTGCAGCCCAGGGTGTGACCAGGCCACTCATGTGCCTGAGTCTACTGTAGGGCCTGGTATGCATCGGTCCCGGCCCGTTCCTTCCCTCTGTGCGATGACCCCACTAACCCAGCCATGTCCGGCAGAGGAAATGACGAGGGCCAAGCTGAATACCTAACCCCAAGCCTGTCCTTTTGTCCATGGGCCTCAGCCTTCTTTTCCACCCCTAATTGTCTACCCACTGCACTGCCCTGGGCCAGCCTCCTCCTCCCCTGACAGGAGGCAGTGCTGGTTGTGATTCTCCAAATACCATCGGCCTCTCCACCACTCCCTGGGGAGGCCCCTGCCAGTGCTCTCTGGCTCCCCATCACCAGCTTCCAGCATGGGGAAGGTAGGCAGGATGAAGGGAGTCTCAGCCAGGCATTCACAGCTCCTCCATAATTCTACCCTGTGTCAGTATTTACCACCTTCCTGCTTGCCCCACAGGCAGGGCAGTCCAGCTCACCCCTCCTGGGAATCTGCAGCACACATCAATATGCTGCTGGCATCTTGGGGACCTGCCTTCAGTTAGAGAACCGCTGAGTGCAGCTGTGGCTCTGATCCTCTGACCTCTTCACTGAGAGGTCAAGGTTGCCGGGTCAGACCAGGACCCTAGTCCTAGGGGACGCACAAGCCAGGGCTGTCCCCCAGACACCAGCCAGGAGGTTTGGGGTAGGGTGGAGCCTGCTTTGGGGAAGACAAAATGTCTCATCTGTCACTGCCTCCCCATTGTCCCACTATCCTCTGGGGATCTCAGGGCTCTCCCCACCCAGCCACAGGAAGCTGAGTCCCTCCTGGAGACAGCAGGAAGGAACATTGAAGGAAGGGCTTTAGGACTAGGAGACTCACCCATCACCCTGCTGTCACAGAGGAGGAACCTAGGATCACAGAACCCAGCTGTCACAAAGAGGCTAGTGAGATGGAGACAGTCTGCAGAGAGCTCCCGGAGAGCTTCTGAATGGAGGTGTGTGGTGTCTCACAAGAAGAGAACATCAGGTTCCAGGACAGCCTCCTAACTATGAGATATGGCTTTTCACCTGGGACTTGTGTGTCCTCCTGTATGTACAGGTGCCTGTGTCCCTGTGTGCATGGCTGCTCATCCCAGTCACAGAGTCCTGAGCTCTGGTCTGTGCCCCAAGGGCAGGGTCTACCCAAGGTAGGGCTCAGCTAGGCAGCAGGCACAGTGGCAGATAAGAGAGCAATCTGGGCAAAGAAGAGGTTGGACAGCTCAGGGCTGAAAAGAGAAGCCCATCAGGCAGTCAGAACCTCGGGCCTCATCCTAGCCGCCTGACACCAAGGGCAGTGTGCTCCCGCACCTTGGCCCAGCCACAGTCCCCCGTGTCACTGGGGCAGAACCGTCCCCTCTCTGAGCTACTTTCCTCATCTGAAGGATAAAAGCAGGGGACTTAATGATCTCCTAGGGGCTGCCCAAGTCTAATGATCTTCAATCTTCGGAGAGGGACTAACACACACGCAGCCAGCCAGAGCTGGAGACATGCAGGGCAGAGAGAGAGCCTGAGTGGAGGAACTCAGGAGGCTGTGTGGGTCGGGCAACTGGGGACCCTATCCTTGGGGCCAGGACAGGATGTTATAGACAATGGAAGCTTGGGGATGGCAGGGAGCAGCTGTTGCCGCCTTACCTGCCTTCTGGCCTGCTGGAGGAGAAAGATGGAGGAGTGACATAAAAGGGCCCTGCCCCCTTAGAGGAGTCCCACCTCAGTTCCTGGTTCCCAGGTGGTCCAGGAGAAAAGGAGGAAGCGTAGGCAAGGGGGAGCACCGAGCGCTGGGAGTCAGGAAGGTGGGTGTCAGGCCCTGCTATGCTTTGTGACCTGGGCCAGCTCCCAGCCTCCCTCACCTGATCTGTGAGCCCACCAGGCTGCGACTCATGCAGTTGGTACCAGGCTTCTGAGGCACTCAGCTGGGGTGAGCTCTCTAGAGGCCACAGATCCTCCTCTCCTGCCTAGAGGCCCCCCTGCCCCCACCGCCACCAACCCTGGCACAGGTGCCTAGGCATGTGCATAACCCAAGAGGCAGCGAGCCCCTGGACAAATAGCTGTGCCAGGCGGCGCCCTGGGCCTGTGCCACAAGGGAGCACCCACTGGTCATCCGTTTTCCAGGTCCCTTAGCCTGGGGCCTCCCTTCCTTAAGCTTTTCTCACAGCCACCTCCAGGACAGAAGCAGGGTCCTCCCTCCTTGGCCGGTGCTCAAGAGATGCTGATGGGTCACAGGCCAATGCCCACACTGCTCCTCTGGCTGCCCTGGCCTCTGCCCTAGTCGGAGGCCCTTTGTACTTGGGGCCCTCGCAAGCAGGGGTTCGTGCATTTCCACGTCCGTGTCCAGGAAGTGTTCATGTCCTGTTTTCCCCCTCAGGCCGGGGCTGGCGGGGAAGGGGGGTCAGTAGTGAGTAGGCCTCTCTTTCCTCCGCTGTCTGTTGACATTTCTGCCCAGAGACTTTAGGGGCTGGGAGGAAAGGGCACTCCTCTCTCTGCCATAATCTGAAAAAGCTGAAGAATGGAGGCAGGGGGATGAAGGAAATGACCCCTTATCCTGTAAGCTCAGGGAGTGGCAGATCTCACACGTGCACAGACACCACTTCTGCTGTGGCAGGAGAATCTGCTCACGTCACCCAGTCACCCCCGGTCACCCAGGCCAAGGGGGTCTCCTTCCCCAACATGGGCTCGGCCCCTCCTCCTCCCTCTCACTACCTGGGGGTGGGGGCCACCCGCCATCCTGAGCTCCCTCCATTGCTTCTTGTTATGTTTTTAATAACCTAACATCGACATTAACAAGGCAGGTGATTGCAGCTTTTCCCAGCAGCCCCATTTAGAATCATTGAATCATCAAATCATCAAATCCTAGAATCCTGGATTCACAGAATGCCCGCCTATTCGGCTCCTGGAGTCTCAGCAACTTCAAGTCACAGAACGTCGGAATCACACAACCACGCTTCCACACAGCTCTGGCTGGGAGCTAAGAGTCGTGGAAGGCTAGAAGCCCACAGACTGACAATGCCGGAATCTCAGAGTCATGAATCCCTAGATCTAGAGCCCATACACCCCTTGGAGTTCTGACCCCACACTTTCTCCTTTTCCAGGTGAGAAAATGCAGCCCAGGAAAGGGCCCAGTGCGAAGCAATGCCCACCCCCAAGACTGCAAGACGGGACCACAACATTCGAGTGTTCCAGAAACTGTCACTTTGACATTAGGAAATAGCCATGTTTGTGCTGGAATGCTGCTTCTCTTTTATTTTTGGTCATTTCTCCTCCTGCACCTCCTCTTGGCCCTCCCCAAGTCTTGCTGTGCCCCCACCCCACTGGGCACTGAAGCCGACACCCCATCTCTCAGCACCCTCACCTTCAATCCCTGCATGACTCTGTCACCTTTCCCTCCTCCGGGTCTGTACAATGGCCCCCTAAATAAAAACAACCACAGGTGGGGGAGCTCAAGGGGCCAACTCCCTCAGGGTGGGGGGCAGGAAAAGCAAAATGCTTGCCACCTGAAGCCACCAGTCAGAGGGCGGGCTCCCCAGAGGAGGGGCCCTGAACTCAAGATTGGAAGGTCCTGGAGCCCTGAGATGGGGGGGTGGGCGTCAGCCACACCTGAGGCAGCAGCTTCAAGGGAGTCAGATCCAAAGTGGACGGAAGCGACTGAGGCTTACAATTGATATTAGAACCATCAGGTATGTTTAGCATTTTCATAAATATACATTTTTACTCGTTTTGGAATGTACTCATACATTTTGGATTTGAATTTTATTAAATATTACGTTTCACAGATTGTTTTAATTTTTGAATTCCGAACACTGCTTGCCCAGGGCAGTTCCCAAGTCTCCCTGCTGCAGAAGAGGATGCTGGAGCCGAGTGGGGTCCAGGTCTCTGCTTGGCCTCAGAGCTCCTGACCTGGGACACCGTCCTAAGATCTCTCAGACCTTTGAGGGCCTTGACACAGTCCTGGGCATCTGCCCTGTCTTCCCTGGAGAGCCACCCCAGACACCCAGGGCTGCATTCCCTCCTCTCTTTACCTCCACTGCTGAGCGGCTCCCTCCACCTTCGAGGGTCCCGTCTCCTCCTCTCCATCCTCTGTACCTTCCTGCCTGGGCTTCATCGCCCTTCTCTGGGCCACAGGGCACCAGCTTCCCACCTTACCCCTTCTGTGTACTCTCCACCCATGGCCCAGGGGCTTTCCTAACAAGCAGATCTGAGCAGTCCTCGACCTGCTTTCGACACCCCCCCTCTAGTGTCCAGTTCCTTCTGGAAAAGTCCAAATCCGTTCACTTATAAGTCCTATACAATTTGGCCCCCACCGACCTCGCCAGCCTCGTCACTAGCTTCATAAATACACACATACATACACACAAACACACACACACACACACACACACGCAGACCTGACCCCACCCTGGGGCTCCACACCCTGGCAGTCCAGGATCTAGCTCCACAGAACTGCAGAACCACACCTCCCTCCGTCTGTCTGTCACCAGCAAGCCTTCACATTTGCCTTCGCTCCTTCTCTATCCAGAACTTTCTTGTAGTTCATCCCTCAGCTCTCAGATTAGGTAAGTTTCCTCCTGGAAGCTCCCCAATTTGCCCTCCCTCCCACTCTGGACTGAATCGGGGGTCGCTGCTCTGCACCCCCACGACCTCCCAGTCTCTCCAGCATTGTCCTCTCCCCGCCACCCACCAGCATTGGTCTTCGTCTGTGCTCCCCGCCTCCACCCCATCACCTGCCTACCATCAGCCCTGCTATCTAGGTCTGCATGGCTGTCACGGGGCAGAAGCATTGTTGCTCAGACATGGGGCAGTGTGTGGCAGGGCTTTAAAGCCCACACTGTGCCCATCTCTACCTCCTCTCTCTGTTGGGCATGTAGTAGGTACTCACTAAATGTTCACCTATGAAGGCCTTGCAGTACACAGTGTGTGGCAGGAACAGGCAGGGTGGGGTGCTTGGAGTAAGTGAGAGTCCCCAGGTTGGGCTGGGGACTTCCTGGAGGAGGCATGTGGGAAGATCCTCCAGGTGTCAGTCCTAAGAAAGCAATTGAGGACAGGCCACAGGAAGTCCCCAGCCCAGACTTAGGGCCAGCAGGGTGGGATCAAAGTCTGCAAAAGGGAGATTTGATGGTTAGGGCCCAGAACAGGGCCACTGATGGGTCTCGCAGCGCATTCCAAAAAGACTTCCCGGAGGAGGGCTACTTCTGGCTGGTCTGGGGCAGGGAAGAAGGTGGAGATGAATCAGATTGGAGAAAGTGGTAAGACAGAGATGTGGAACAGAAAATTTTGTCTCTTCTTGTCCATTAGCCCTGCAAGGAAAAGGCTACGGGGCAACTAGGCAGGAGGAGCAGGGAAGACTGTGGCGGGATGGAGATAACACCGGTGCTGACCCCAGGGCCGGGGTGGGTGTGGAGGGCTAGGGCTGGCCAGGAGCATGTCCCCAGCTGTGGCTGGGAAACGTTTCCTGTCTCCTGGCCACGGGGGTCATTAATAATCATTTACACGCCACAGGCAGCACGGAGGCCAGCCAGGGAGCAGCGTGGTGCTGGGGCTGGAGCCCAGCCTGGTGACCAGTAGAGCTGTTTTCTGGGAAATACGGAATTGCTGTGTCCTGCCACCTAATCATGAAACCTGGATAAGTCACCTGACCTCTCTGGTCTCTGGTAGCACTGGTAAAAGGAGGGTCTAAAAAGGAGGCCGCCTGAAATCCCCTCCCTGCTCTGGGCCTCGGTTTCTCTAGATGGCAGATGGGCCGCCTACCTGGGTTATGGACATCTGAAGATTGATGTGGCCATCTGGACGATGCCGAGCCCAGCTCCAGACACATGGGAGGGGCAGACCCGGCCCACCTTCTGGAGAGCTTGTGTTCTGATTGGGAGCCAGAGCCTAACACTGGAGCTCACACCTGGAGCCTCACAGAAGTGAGGGGAAAGAGACTGGAGGGTCGTGTGTCCAGGGTCTAGGGGTCTGACAGTGTGGCTGGGCTGGGAAGATGGGGTTTCTCCGATACAGGAGGTGGGAGCCCCAGGAAGCCTATTTGGGCACTGCTGTGTCAACCTGTGCCTTCCTGGTGTGTAGCAGGTGCACAATAAATGCTTTTGACAAGTGAATGAGTTGATCTGTTAAATGAGACCTCTGTGAAAGGAGGTTGGAATCTGGAAAGAGCTGACTAAAAGATGATGATGACGATGACAGTCATTCTGGCCAAAGACAAAGAGGGTGGGAAGAGGTGACGTGAAAGCTTGAGGAGAGGTGACATGAAAGCTTGGCCCCAGGGATGGGCCATCCAAAGCCAGACAGTATTGCTTGGGAAGGATCAACTGCCACCAAGATCTTTTTTTCCAGTTGAACCAGAATCTTCCTTAGCCCCAGGCCACATTTCTCTGCCTATTCCATACCCCCTTCTAGGCCTGGCTTAAGCCCACTCCCAGCAGAGAACATTCTGGAAGGTGATGCTGAGGCACTGCTCCTGGCCCCCTCCCCGGATAACTGTTAGTCTATGTCTTCCAACATTCAGGGGTTCTGGTCTTTCTTCCTCCCAAATACCTGTCAGCAGCTTGCCCATTAAGATTTCCTCATTGTTTTCTCTGGAGGCTTTGAGCTGGCTCCTCCTCACTGACTGGCATCTCACCTATCAGACTAGAGGGTCGCTACTTAAGTGTGACCAGGCTTCCTTTTTTGGTCAAGGGTATCTGTGAGGACAGAGACTCTTCCTCCTGTCAGATCTGTGAGGTCAACAAAAGGAGATATATTAAGGCCTTCCTGGTTGACTCCCAGCCCCAGGGATGCTCCCTGAGGGCCACACAGAGAACAGAAGAGGACAGGCTGGCATGCAGAAGGGGATGCCTGGCTGCTCACCCCAGAGATGATGTGAGCCAGAAAAGATAGCAGGCCACCCATGGAACTAAGACCTCACGGTTGGCAAATTCACCCAGCGCCATGCCCAGCCCAAGCTGCTCTTGCACCAAGGAGGCACCACCAGGGATACCACCCAGGCCTCATGGCCTGTGCCTGAACCCTTCCCCGCTGTGGAGCATTGTGAGGTGGTAGTAAACACAGTGACCCTACAACACGTGCATCCTCTCCCCGCCCTCCTCCAAAGCCCAGCCCAACACACGACATAGACCAAAAGGAAAAGAACAAAGGTTCCCAGACCACGACATTACCCGCAGCCTGCCTGTCCAACGCCTGCTCAGCCGGAAACCCAAGACAAAGGCCTTGGTCAAAGTGAGGAGGATGAAGGGCAAAGGGTAGAGGCAGCTTAGCTTAGGGTGGGCCATCACAGAACGTCACTAGGCATCTCTGGGGACCTAACTGGGAGGGAAGCAAGGACAAGATGGCAGCCAAGCCCTCCCTGCACACACACATCATTCCACGAACAGCACCTGCTGGATCCCATACACCCCAAACATTATATACCTCGTTCCTCACCCCACACACCTTGTGCACACACTTTCTTGCCCCCTGTGCCACATTCCACAGCCCTCAACACTGCTTCACCCCTCCCCCGTATACACACCACTAGCTCACTGACACCCTTCACACACTCCTCAGCACACACCACACATAAACAGCTCACGGGGAGAAAAGATCACATAATCCATACGTCACACTGAAAAGTCACACAGCTCACATACCCACACTTCACACCACAACCTCCCACCACGCACCTCACACAACCCACACTCACCTCCTCAACCACAGACACACACACATCCAATTACATTCAACACACACACCATCTAGACATAGAGACACACCCTGCATAGATAATGTGCACACCTAATGTCACATGTTTGTGGACACACACAGACCCTCGGCATCGCCAATCCTGCCCGTACATTGCCTCCTCTTTCCCACTTGCATGTGGGCACACACACATATACGCACTTAGTCAACCAGCCCCTTGCCTTGGACCCCTCGGCACTCTTCCCTATTGCACAAACCGCCATCACACAGACACATGACACTCAAACACCAACACGCGGGTCCTAATACATTTCCCAAGCAAGTCCAGGATGTACCACCGTGACCCTAAGCCACCTAGGCTGCAAACACACTCACACAGCTCCCCCACCCCCACTGCCCTCCACCAAGATGTCCAATGAAACCTTTCATCAGGCCCCCACAGTGGCTCTTTCTGGCTACACACAACAGCCAATAACATGCGCAACCACAGACAACCCCCGCCCCCCATGCAGGCTGGCCCTACAACTCCACCCCATAGAGACAGACACACCACACACACATGTTCCCCCCCCATACAACACTCACACATACAGCTACCACTCCACACTCACAATGCAGCCTTTCTAGCTGCACACAGCATGCAATACCATACACACCATCTTCACACTCACCATAAGTCCCCATGAATCCCCCCAAATAAGTCCACTGGTGATGCCACACACAATACTACATGACACATCACATATGATCACACACAAGGCACACTTAACACATGCAACATGGCCCATCCTACACAAACACCCTAGACTCACCCAGCCCTGGAAACCTCCCACCACAGGTGACTGACACCAGATGGCAGTCTACTCCCCCATTCCCCCAACCCAAGCCCCCACCTGCTCCCAGTCAAGACCAGGCCAGTGGGGACAGGGGGGGGGTTTGTAAGTTATGAACCCCAGTGCTCCACGGCACAATCCCCACCCACCTTAGATCCCCAGGCACCGCCCAAGGGTTCTGCTCTCCATGTTGAGTCCCTTCCACCAATGCCCACACCATGCCATGTCTGACAACATGGGGCAGGTGAAGGTCCTGGGGACACTGGCCCGGCACTCTGAGCCTGCTCTTTCCTCACCCCAAAGCAGAGGCAGATATAAGGGGAAGGGACAATCACAGAGTGAGACCCTAGAACAAAGATAGAGACCTAGAGAAATGGGGGGGGGGGGCGGTTGGAGTTTTGGACAGACTGAGAGAGGTGAACATGGGCAAAGGGACCAAAAGAGAGAAATGGAGGGGCAGAGAGAGAGGATGCCCAGAAAGACTCAAAGAAGCTAGAGGGGAAAGCAGAGAATAAAGTGGGACCACCACACTGGAGAGAAATAAGAGGTGAGGGTGAGACTCCTAAAAGACTAGAGGATCTCCTACACAGGAGGGAGGGAGGGTAGGAAAGCAGGAACCAGGTGGGAGGGGGTCCTGCAGAGAAGGACACAAGCTATGATAGAAAGAGGCGTTTGGACTCTGGGGTACAGTCCCAGGTGAGGACCGAAGTCCAGATGTTGGGAATCTGGGTGGGGGCACAGATGAGGCTGTGGAGTAGATGTTCAGGGGCTTGGGGTGAGGCTCCAGCTGTGACAGAGGTCCTGGCTGAGAGCTGGGGGCTCAGGTGTTCTAGGTGTACCCGGAGTCCGATATACACCTAGGGTGTTCAGGGGTCTGGGCGGGGGGCCATCCGCTCATCTGGCAGGCAGGGGTTCCAGGTTTGCACGGAGCTCTCAGTGGAGACCCGGGTCCTACTGTGGATTGGGAGTGGAGCGCTTGGAGTGGAGTCCCGGATCCGAAAGCGGTTCAGCGTCTGGGGTGAGGTTTGGACTGTGAGCTGGGGATTCAAGGGCTCCGGGTATGGGCTGCAGTCCCCGCTCAGGAGTGGAATTCAGGGCTCGGGGAGGGCGCCCCACCTTGAGGAGGGTTACAGGGGCAGAGCGGACCTCGGAGCCGGGCCGCACGCTCCCTGGGAGACCGGCCGGGCCGGGCGCTCACCCGACCCCCTCGTCGTGCCCAGCGCGGGGCCCCCCTACCTGCAGGCTGTCGGCGCATGGCTGCGGCGGCGGCGGCGGCGGCGGCTCGTCCGGCTTGAGGAAGACCTGCTGGCCCCGCCTGAGGAATTGGACAACAGCGATGAGGATGTGGTGCAGCACCAGGACCATGCTCGCAGCCGCGCGCCCGCCCGCCCGCCGGCCCGGCCGCTGCGCTCGGTCAGCGCGTCCGCGACAGCTCCGCCGGGTCCGCGCGAGGGTCCGCCCCGGCCCCGCCCCCGCCCCGCCCCGGCCCCGCCCCCGCCCGCGCGGCCCCGCCCGCCCCGCCCCCGGCCCCGCCCGCCTCTCACCCCTGCTCCCTCCGCTCGCGAGCCTCTTCCAGCGGGTCGGCTGTTAGGGTCCCCCACCGGGTAGCCCGCTCTCAGCCTCCGCTCGCTCCTCGGCGCCCCTCGCCCCTCCTGTCGCTACCTCGCCTCTCGGAGCCCCTCTCTCGTCCGACCACGTCCTCTCCCCGCCACCTAGAAAGTCCTGGGGCCCGGCCAGAGCCGCGAGCCGCGAGCCGGAGCCCCGCGCAGGGACGGGAGGGCGGGAGGCGGAGGATGGGGGGAAGGGGCCGCTGAGCCGCTGCGAGCAGCCCCGGGCTGGATCTTCTCCGGGAGAAGCGGGGAAGTCGGGGAGAATCTTAGAGGTCGCCGTGCGACGGCCAGGCCTGGGGCAGTAGCCAGGCTGCGAGGGGGACACGTGCGCACAGACCCACGAGAGCACGCACGGACAGGCGCACCGCTCCGGAGCGCGGGGTGGGGGCCCGGGAGCCGCCCTGGGCAGGCAGGTCAGCGCTGGCGTCCCCGGAAGCCGGAGAGGGTGCAGGGCCCAGGGCTGCACAGTCCACAGTTCGCTAGTGGGACCCGCGCGTCCGGAGCGCTCTTCTCCGCAGAGCGGCCTCTGTGCTCTGGCGCCTGCGGCAGCCGTGACGCTTCTGCGCCCCCTGCTGTCCTATCGCGGCAGCGCAGCCCGGCCCTATTTGCCGTCTGCTTGGCGAGGAAAGTCGGGGTCGGCGGCTGTGGGAAGAGGGGTCACGGGGCCAGCTCTCTGCCTGGACCCACCCCATTCCCCGCCTCCACTAGGCCTGAGATCCGCTGGGGTGCCAGGACGTGTCTGAACTGGAGGGAGCGCTCTGGATCACACCTGGCCTTTGCCCGTGGCGGCGACTTGCATGACCTTGATCAGCTTCCCTTCCATTCTGGGCCTCAGTTTTGCCGTCTCTTTCACAAGACTGCCTGGATAATCCATCCCATAAGGGTGGGAAGGCAGCCAGAGTCCCCTGACAGCCCTCGCTGTGGTCTGACCTGAATCCTTCCCCCTGCACGGCAGGGGGGGCCCCCTCTCTGCAACACCCCATTTCCCCACTTGGAGGGTGACTCAGTGAACCCCTCAGCCTCCCCACCTCACTGGGCTGATTCACTTGGGCCCTCTCTCCCTGGAGAGTGATTTCCTCAACGTTGAGTCACTGAGCCCAGTCCTGGACACAGTCCAGGCACCTGGCACATAGGCTGGGCCGAGCCCTGGCGGTGCCATCAGCTTGGGGGGAGGCCCTCCAAGCCAGGATTTCTCCCATCTCTGATTCTGAGGCCCAGCTCTGAACATGCTTCTTCCTTTGCTCAGATACCTTTAAAGACTCCCTGCCACAAATACAATAAAGCCCAAATCCTCAGTCTGACATAGCAGACCCTCTATAATTTAGCCCTGACTTATCTTCCAGCTTTGAACCTCTTGCCACCGGTCCTTACATTTATACTTCCTCCTCTCTTCAGATGGGTGACTGACTCATTTTCACCTCTAGACTTTTACCCATGCCACCCTACCCCTGATACTCTCCAGATCCTATCAGCCTGCTTATCATTCAGGGGCCAGAGGCCCACCTCCTCCAGGAGGCCTTCCCTTGATGCTACCTTAGTCCTCTGGGTCCCCCTTCTTGTGTTCCTTTCTGGGAATCATGTTGGGGACATAGAGAGGAGTGAGAAGCTCTTCTGTCATTAAGTGATCCAGGCCAAGTCAATGTATTTCACTTCACCTTCAAATTGGGCCAATATGACCTACTTTTTAATACCCTAGAAATTTACTTGGGCTCAGGTGGTGTAAAGGTTTTGGCCCAGAAAAGGACCTCCCTTCCTTTTCTGGCCTTAGTTTCCTGTTCTGTAAAGGGGGTGACCAGTGTAAAGGCTATATAAGGACTGAGTCTGAGCCCAGAACACAAATGGTTCGGCAAAGTCCAAGCACCTGTCAGTTCTGGGCTTTTATAGCCTTGGTTGGGACACAGGTACCCAGGAGGTATCTGTTACTGCCACTGGCCAGAGCTGTTTGTTCTTCAGCGGAAGCCATGTCAGACCCTGCAGTCAAGGGCTGACTCTGGCCTGGCACAGCCACCATCTCTTGGGCTCTCAGCTCTAGGCAAGAGCTCCACAGCACTAACCTCATGATAAATTATTTTTCAAATCTTACTTGGTCATCCTACACTATAGCTCCATGGCTGGAGCCCCAGGTCCATGCTTTATGTCTCCCTCAACTCAGAGAGATTCATTCTGCATCAATCCTTCAGATTCAAGCATTCCTCCAAGGGGTCTGAGCCTTAACTCTGCTGTGTGATTCTGAGCAGGCCACTGAACCTCTCTGGACCTCACTTTCCCCATTTGTGAAATGTTAACACACTAGATTCAATAAACACACTTCTTTATTTTGATGCTTGGCAGGATACCGAGGCTCTTTCAAAAATATCCCCCATGTAATCCTTGAAATTCTCCATCCAGCCCACTCCCAGAAGAGGCAGCCAAGGCTCTTCGAGATGGCAAAGTGACAGGCCATGCCCAAGCCCTCATTACCAGGAAGTGACCCTTCCTCCAAGGCTGGAACTCCTCCATTCCCCTACAGATGCCTGTCTGCTAGCGCTACATTCTGTGATTCTGTGTTGGGTTCTCACCCTGGCTCCTCCCTGGGACTCCCCATCCCAGATATTTTTAAATGTTCTCAGGTGATTCTAATTTGCTGCCAGGTTTGAGAACCCAGGATTAGATGCCTCTCGTTCCTGGCTGACCTCAATCCCATGGAATCAAGGACCAGGGCTGGCCCCTGAGGGCTGAGTGTGTACCTCTGGAGCTGGGGGACTCTCTGTGAGAGGGGCTTTAATATTTACTGAATACTTACTATGCACCTCACAGTTCAGCTTCTCAATAACAGTAGAAGGTCTGTTGTTAGCCATGTTTTACAGATAAGGAAAACGGAGGCACAGAGAGACCAAGTAAATTTTCCATAGTCACACAGCTAATAAGTAATAGAGCCAAAATTCAAACCCGGGCCATCTGGCTCCAATCTGTGCCCCAAATTCATGCTCCACATCTTGAGGAAAGGCATGTGAGAAAAACAGATTTTCCCACCTCTCCTTTTGCCCCCAACAAGGCAGTGACTGAGGATTCCATACTCCCAGTCCCTGAACCCTCTGTCTATCTCTGCCACAAGGAAGCCCAGCCCCAGGAATGCCTGGCCTAGCCTCTCTAGATGCTTCTTTTCATCTCCCCACCTTTCGGACTTCCCAGTGGCCCAGCTACTGAGTATTTTTAGGAAAAAGTGACTCAGCCAGCAGCCTGTCAACCTGGGTACCAGGCCCCCCCGACCTCAGGCCCTGTCCAGAAACCAGCTCTTTGTTGTTCCTGATAATAACAACACCCCTGTGGGTCACTGTGCTCACAAAGCACTTCCTCACCTGGGCCAGGAGAGCAGACTTGCCTGCTTGCCATCTCTCTAGCTGACACAGTGACAGCAGTCACCAGCAGGTCCTCCAGTAGGCCGGAAATCTGCTGTCATTCCCCATGCCCATGTGTCCTGCCTCCATAAGCCTGATCTGGTGCCTGACAGGCATCTATCTTGTTGCTGCTAACCATGCTCAGACTCCTGGAAGCCCAGGTTCAAATCTGAACCCTAACATACTGGATGGCCTCGGGCAAGGCTCTGGCCCTCTCTGGCCTCAGACTTCTCAGCAACTGTAAGAGTTGGCCTGGTTCTCATGGAGGCCTCAGGCAGCTCAAGTGGAGGGAGGCAGCATCCAGGTAGGCAGGCCCAGCTGGGCACAAGGCAGCTTTCTTGGGTAGACAGGCCTGCCTTAGCATGCCAGACCCAAGGACTGTGAACAAGGACCGGGTCCCAGTATGGGGGGCTCCTCAGGAGAAAGTGTCCATGACACAAACTTTCCATGACTTGGAGTGTGGAGCCCATGAACTGTGCCATCCTAAGGGCCCTGCAAAAGGACAATCCAAGAAGCGTCCTGGAGGAAGCTGACATCTCTATAGGTTCTGTGCCCATCTACAGCCTGTCCTCAACACTTCAGCCCTGGAGAGAGTATGGGGATAAGCCACACTTAGGTAGCTGTGTGGTGTGTGCAGGTGTATAAGGCCTTGCCCCCAGGACTGCGAGCATGGTGTGGGTGAAGGCGGGAGAGGGTAGGACTACAGGTTTGTAAGTTTTTTTGTGAGGATGCCTGATACTTCTGTGGTATAGCTGAATTTGCATATGTGTGTTTATCTATGAAGTGTGTGTTTATGTATGTGTGTACACACAGGTATATGTGTGTAGGTGTGTGTTGCTCACACGCATGTATATGTGAACAGTTGTAGGTATGCACAAGTGTCCAAGTATCAAATATGTGCATTCATGTGTGGATGTGTATCCAAATGTGTGAGTATGTATACATTCAAAATCACTCCTATCGGAGGTGCTGTCATGGCCATCAGCCCGGGTCAGCTGTGTGTCCCTTGGCTATGACCCTAAAGTGTGGGTAGCCCTCACAGAGAAAGGGTCTGGCCACAGGCAGGTACTGGGGAAATATGGATTTTGGCTCGGGGTGAGCAGGGCCTGCTCCCAGAGCCCCAGAAGCAGCTGAGTGGGGAAGAGCATAGGCCGAGTGAACTCAAGCCCAGGGGATGTGGGGATGGGGGTGGGTCAGCCACAGGTCTCATCCATTTCCATGTTATTTTTATATGCATTTGTCTTGTCTGCAGCAGGCGGCCAGGGTCATGACCCTAGAGGGCAAGGGAATTCATAGGATTCTGGCCCAGACTAGTCCAGGACCTGCAAGCAGGCTTATATCTGGGCTGAGGTCCATGGGACTCAGGCCTTGGCACACGTGAGGCCTTGGCATGTGCTCCCTCTCATCTGCAAACCCCAAAAACCTTCCACCACCACACAAAGCCTCCCTGGGACACCATAGTCCTACACACACTCACCATCTTCCCACAGATACACATACATACTCCTACCCCTCCTACACACACACACACACACACACGCACGCACAAACACATTCCTATAACTATAAACAAGCTTTCACACACAGAGGCACAGGTGGGCATGTCTGCCCCAGGGCTTCCTTCAGGGACCTGTGCCTCCTTCTCCTTGAGGCCCATACCTGCTGGACTAATCTTTTCTGCTGCCTCATCCACACTCACATGGCTCCCAACGCCTGTGGGGTAAAGCAGGAGCCCTTTAAGGCCCTAAGCCCCACTACCAAACAAACTTCCTTTCAGGCAATACCTACACTGCCTTCTGGCCACACTCCTCACTGTAGGGATCCACCAACCAGCACTTCCCATCCCTCTGCGCTTTGCCAGGTGCTGGCCTTCCCACTGTGCTGTCAACTCCAGGGAATAGGACTCCTGTTTTGTTCATTGCTGTGACCCCAGCACCTAGATCAAGGCTCAACCAGAGGAATTGCTCAAAAGGACATCTGTTGAGTATATACATCACTGGTAGAAACTGCCTTCCAGCCTGGTCTCCTCCTGCCCAACTGTATTTGTTTCCCTGAGTGCCTCCCCAGTCAGACCTGTTGCCCCTCCAGGAAAAGATGGGTCTGATTCAGTTCCATATGTGCACATCCAGCTCAGGGCCAGGCACAGAGAGAAGGAATGGGGGACAGATCCAGGGGCAGAGCCCAAGGAATCATGACCCCCTCAATAAGGCAGAGGGATGTCTGGAAGATTGGGCCATCTGGGCCAATCACACAAAACCTACGTGTCCCAGGGTAGGGGCCTCCCAACTACCTTCCCTCATCTGAGCCCCTTTCTAAAGTCACCCTGACTGGCGATCTAGCCTCCGTTTGCACACTCCCAGGGACAGGGAGCTCACTTTCTTAGCAGCCAACCCCTTCCTATGTGGGATGGCTTTGCCTGATGCTGACTCCTCCCACAGCACCATCCTGTTAAACCCTCATCATCCTGAGCCACGATTCCCATGGAAACCAGGAAGGAAGATGTGCAAAAGAAGAGGCAGATCCCAGCTTTCTCAGCCGCTCTACCAATCTTTCCAGCTTTGGGAAGAGGTGGGAAAAAGAGATCTTGGCTCTCAGCCTACCCCTGGGAAAGGCAAATGGGTTTAAGGTGCTCAGGCTCCCCTAACCCCAACCACCATCCTCGCGAGCCCGGGGTGGTGCAGAGACAGTGCAGCACTAAGAAACTCTTCAGCAACCTCTACTGAGCCCCATCCCCCTCACTGAGCCCCCTCTTCTCATCCCCCAACACCTCTACCCACATCCCGTCTCCTCTTCTCCTCCCCTCACTGGAGCCTCCTGCCCTCCAATCTGCAGGATCATGAGGGGTGCTCTGACTCCAGCCTTAGCAGTGCCACATGGAGATGCTTCCTCCTGAGCCCTGACTTGCAGGCTGGGTGGATGAAGGAGGGCAGGCTGGTCCTTAGCCAAGGGTGGCTGCCCAAACTCACCCAGCCCTGCCTGGACAGCTGCAGCCTACGAGCCACTCTGCTTTCCTCTGCCGGCTATTCCTGGGCTGGCCCTGCTCCAGAGGGGCCTCAGGCTGCAGTTGGTCCCTGACCCCAGGCCCCTCCCTATACACACACACACACACACATATATACACACACCAGGGTTGCTCAGAGCTGAGCCCATGAGAGATCCCGAGGCACAAGGAAGTCTAAGCAACAGGGCCTCAAGGCCCCATGCTCTGAAAACTCCCTGCCAACTCAGAAACCATCATAGAGGGAGGCCCCTATTCGTGGCTTTGAGGTTCCAAGAACTCCCAGAGCTTTGTGTTCTAAGAAAATCAAGCCTCTATTATAAGGTCCCTTTATTTCAAGAGTCTGTGCTTCTTCTATTCTATAAATGCAAGAGCCTGGAGTCCTGAGAGTGTAGGAGTCCAGGATTCCATTATTCTAACCGCCTGGCAAGCTAGAACTCCACCAGGGTCTCCATGCCCCCCAGATCCTGATGGTCTGGGGGCTTGAGCCTCTGTGGGTACCAGGTAAGAAGAGAGAGGGTCCCAGCAAACCCCTGCACATGTAAGGTGCATTCCAGCCTCCACCTTTCTGCTAACACCACCGTCCATCACCCTCCTCTCTGCTAATGAAATCTCAGACTACTTTAAAGGGGGAGGGGGCACTGCCATCAGGGACCACCTGCCAGGTGCCAGGCCCACCCAGTTGATTCTCTCATCTAATCCTTATGGTATTATTAGCCTGACTTTACAGGTGGTAAAACTGAGGTCCTGGGGCGGGAGGTCATTTGTGTAAAGCCACGTAGCTAGAAATAGTAGAACAGTAATCCAGACTGGGCCCATGGCAAACCCATGGCTCCTGGTAGTGGGCTGACTCCTGAGAAGAGCCCAGGGAGCCTCCTTCCACCCCGCCTTCCTGGCCCAGGGCCTTGCTGGGGCAGCTTCTCCTGCCTCCAGAAGGCAGAAGGCAGAGACTGGCTCCCTCTTCTCTCTGTCCTCCCGGGCTGGAGGCAGCCTAGAGCCAGCCACATTTCCTGTCCTGATTGTCCTGATTGATCGAGAGGCGCTCGATCCGATCCGCAAAGACTCGCAAAGACTCCGTGGTGGGACCGGGAGATGTGGCGTTTCGTTTCTAAGCAGCCGTCGCTATGGAAGCCAGGTGCTGCCTGCCCGAGGCCTAGCAACGAGGCCGGCGCAGGGCGCGGGGCGGGCGGAGGGCACCGTCGGGGGCTTCCCAGGCTTCCCAGGCAGCGGCGGGAGAGGGGGGTAGGCTGGGCCTGCTGCCCTGGCTGGGCATGCGGGGGGAGGACGGAGGCAAAAGGGCAGGACCAGGCAGGCTCCAAAGGACGGAAACCCAGAGGGAAGGGCAGAGAGACACTTGCAGAGATAGATACAGAGAGTCCAGAGACAGCGAGAGGCACCATCAGGGAAAGGAAGCTGCGGGAAGGTGGAAGCCACCGGAGCTGGTCAGAGTCGCAGAGACCACTTACTTAGACAGCTGGCAGCGAAGGACTGACTCCCAGACTGGCCTGCCTCCCAGGGAAGGGAGAGGGTGTGCCAGAGAGTGGGAGGAAGTCGCAGGGAATGACAGAGATGGATGGATGTGTGACAGGAGGAGATAAGCCTGAGGCAGGAGGCAGTAGAGTCAGATAATAAAGGGAAAGAGGACTAGGGGTGGAGGGGCAGAGAGGCAGGACTTCGGCCCTATGAGGACCAGGGCACCAAAGTCACAGGAGTCCTGAGCCGGCCCCTCCTCCTGCGTCTGCCCATCTGTGGCAGGGCCGTCACCAGCTTTGTACCACCATCCCATCACCTGGCCTTTCCCCCAGAACACAGAATCATCTAGGTCCTCAGAAAAGAGCCTGGTTAGTAGCCCCATGTTTCTCTCTCCCCTCAGGAACAGGTCTCGCCCAACATCAGACAGCAAGGCCCTCTCTGAAACAGTAGGAAGGCAAGCGGTGGGAATCCCGGTCCAGAGCTCTTTCCATCCTCACCAGAGTCAGACTACTCCTTGGTTACCCGTCGTGAACGTACAGCTGGACAGACAGTCGTGTCCCCCTGCCAGAGTGAAGAAGATGACAGAAACTAAGATGGGACTTTTTAAATTTCCTTCTTCCTCAACAACCCTGTGTGGGGACACTGGGAACTCAAAGATGGAGCAGACAGCATCTGGTGAAGAGATGACCCACGCCTGTCCCTCTCAGGGGTGTGACTAGGAAAGGCAGACTCAGGGGAACCCAGAGTGGCCTGGCTCCTTGGGGACAGGGAAGTGGCAGGCACTTAGCAGATGACATCTCATTTGATCTTCACAGTAATCTGTTGCAGATGAGAAGACTGAGGCCTCCACCAGAA
This sequence comes from Canis lupus baileyi, assembly GCF_048164855.1. Classification (NCBI taxonomy): domain Eukaryota; kingdom Metazoa; phylum Chordata; class Mammalia; order Carnivora; family Canidae; genus Canis; species Canis lupus. Next base: position 26,160,324 of record NC_132860.1, read on the forward strand.
GAGTGACTCACACTAACCAACCACCACCAGCCAGAAAGTGCCTGAATGAGGACCTGAACCTAGGTCTCTGGGGGCCAGTGCAAGTTGGGGAGGCTGGTGGAAGCAGCGGAGACAGCTGCTCCAGGAAGGGGATGACCCAGACCTGTTGGGGGGCCTTTCCCAGAGGGAGGTGGGGTGAGGGGGGAGGTCTCCAGCCCCGCTCTGGCCACCACTCCTTCCAGCACAGGATGCGGTCCCCCCATGTCAGAGTGGGTAACAGCACCAGGCTAGCCTCTGTCAGGTGTCAGGTACTAATCTCTCTCCCCCTCTCTCACTGCTAATTGTTCCAGGGATTGTTAACACTGTCAGCTGCACCTGACAGCCGCTCTGGGAGCTCATGTGCCTCCAGAGGTGCCCCATCCGCCCCCGTCAGCATCAGCCTTGCTCTTTCCACACTCCCGAGGGAGGAAGAAGACGCAGCCTAATTAAGCACCTACTATGTGCCCCTGATGGTGTGAAGCACCTTACATTCATTATCTCCTCAAACTGTCTCCTAGGGCTCTGAAGGCTTGCTCCTGCCTCTTGCAGCTCCTGGCCCCGGCCTTTCTTCTCACCCTCCCTGCACCTCACAGCACCACCCTGGATGCAGCTTCTGGGACAGAGCGTCTCCATAGCCCTAGATGCATATAGGTGCCCAGAAACTGGCAGTATGATTCTCAGCTGCAGGGCCGATAATGGGGAGCAGAAAGGGGAGTGGGGGAGGTGTAGGGACAACGGGAGGAAGGGGAGAGAAAAGGAGAAGGAGACCAGGTGGAGCTGGGGACACAGGGGAGCAGGCTGCTGCACACCAGCCACACTCCACATACACATGCACACACGCCCGGCCTGGGCTGCAGCCCAGATGATCGACCCATGGCACCACACTCCCTTGAGCCCCAGTTCCTGGAAGGAACTCTCTGCTAATGAAATCTCAGACAACTTTAAAGGGGGAAGGGGGGACTGCCATCAGGGACCACCTGCCAGGTGCCAGGTGCCAGGCGCCAGGCCCACCCAGTTGATTCTCTCATCTAATCCTTATGGTATTATTAGCCTGACTACAGGTGGTAAAACTGAGGTCCTGGGGCAGGATGTCATTTGTGTAAAGCCACATAGCTAGAAATAGTAGAACAGTAATCCAGACTGGGCCCGTGGCAAACCCATGGCTCCTGGTAGTGGGCTGACTCCTGAGAAATGCCCAGGAAGCCTCCTTCCACCCCGCCTTCCTGGCCCAGAGCCATGCTGGGGCAGCTTCTCCTGCCTTCAGAAGGCAGAAGGCAGAGACTGTGGCTCCCTCTTCTCTCTCTCCCCTCCGGGCGCTGCAGGCATTATTGATCAACTGTCTCCCAGCCTCTTCTTCCTGATGCCTGGAGGCTGCCTCCTCCATGTAGCCCTCCAGCTGATCAGTGTCACTGCCAGAGTGATTCTGGGGGCGGCCTAGGGACAATGAGAAGGGACTCCTCATCTCTTCCTCAGCCCAGCACTCTCCCTCCTCCTCAGGAACTGGCCCAGGTGGATGGTTGGTGCAAAGGGCAAGGTGGAGGTTCGTGTTCATACATGGATGGACATGTGTGCACACGTACATGTGTTCATGTGTGCATGTGTGCATGCATAAGTAAGTCAGTATAGCAAAGGAGTTGCACACACAAGATGTAAGCCATGTGACTTGGGTTTAAACCCCAGCTTCTCCATTTCCTGGATATGTGAACCTGTGCAAGTCACTTAATCCCTCTGAGCTTCAGTTTCCTTATCCCTACAGTGTGGTTACCAATAGTACACAGCCAATAGGATAAATGAGAGGATACATGCAGAACTCTGGCACAATGCTTGGCATACAGTATTTTTTGATGATACATGAAAGTTTTTATTACTGTTCCTGTGAGCATGTGTGCACATCTGCACGTGTAAGTGCCCTTGGAAGGATGGCATTCTGGTACTCCAGCAAGGAGCTGTAGGTTGCTCCCTAACCCACGGCTTCCCTTGAGTAGTGGCTGCAGCCACACTCTCAGCCCAATCTCAGAGAAGGGGGAATTGCTGCACTGCTTCCCCCCGCTCAGATAAAAACCCCCATGTGTGCTGGGTGAAGCTGTAGTCGGGGAGATGGATGGCTTGGCGGCCACCAGGCAGAACTGGTGATTAGAAGGCTAACGGCCCAGCATCCGGAAGGGAACGGGAGGGAGGCTGAGCTGTGGGGCCATCCATCAAAGCTGGCAGGCCCAGCTATGCTACATAGAGGGGTGGAAGAGAGGCAAGGGGACAGCTACAAAGGGGGGAGAGTAGAGATAGGCTAAGGGCCAGGCAGCCAGGCCAGCCCAGCACTGACCTGTTCAGTAACCCTGAGTGAGTCACTGTTGCCCTGAGACCTCAGTTTCTCCATCAGGATAACGGGGCTAAATGTCTCTGCCTTGATCAGTTCCAGCCACAGCAGACCCAGTATCAGGCCCCAGGGCCAGGAAGAGCCTGGGGAGAGTATAAGGGCCTCAGAGATGCGGTCACCATCTAGGGGTGCCCGATTCAGCCAGAGATCCCTGGGAGTGCAAAGTAAGGGGTTGGGCATAGTGCCTGGCCTGGGAGCCCAAAGGCCCGAGTTTCTGACCTTCATCAACTTCTGACCATAATCTCGTGCTGACCTCAGCCAAGCCCCTGGTTTCCCAGGCCCTTCCTTGAATGCTGTCCCCCACTACCACCACCACACAGGAGGCAGGGAGGGCCATAAGCATAGCCCTTGCCTATGCAAATTTCATTCACGCTAGGGGCAAAATCACCTATGGGCCCTCCTCACCTTTTGGAGGTAGCAGTTACCTGGATAAATCCTGGCCAGCAAGTCTGAGGCAAGAGATCCTAGCTGGGTTCTAGGGGTTCCTGACAGAGCTCATAGCCTCAGCCGGTCTTTAGTGACCTCAGTAAGCTTGAGCAAATCACATTCTTTCTCTCTCTGCCTCACTTTTTCCATCCCTAAAATCAAACAGGCGACAATAAAAATTCTTCAGTGGCTCCTCTTTCCCTGTGGGGTACACTGCAAACTCCTCCTTGCAACCACTGCCTCCCAGTCCTTCCCCAGACTCCAGTCCTCCTCTGCTCCCTGCTACACCTCCTACAAGTAGGCTGCTCTGGATTTCTGTCAACCCCCCATCCCTCTCTATGTTTCACCTCTGAACTCATGGTTCAACCATTCACTTCTGATCCTCTTCATTTCCACGGAAAATCTCATTCAACAGGACCAGAAGTATCACTCTCTCTGCAAAGCTGTTTGCACAGCCTCTGGCAGAGCAAAGCCAGCCCCCCTTGCAGAGCCACCAGTGGCTCCCACACACACTCTCTGAAGCCCAGACCAAGATGTGTCTATGTCCCCATCTCACCCTGGGCTCTTAAGGGAGAGGGCTGGGCTGGGCCTGATTCCCAGGATAGGGAGAAGAGGTGGGCAGCTCAGGGCGTTGCACAGCGATGAGGCTTAGAGAACGTGGAAGGAAAGAAAGGAGGAGGAAGGGAACGAGGACTGAAAAGAAAAAGAAAGCAGGAAAGAAGGAAATCATTGTCGCCAAGGTTCCTTTGGATCCAGCAATCTGAAGGAATGCTAGTCTAGTCCAGATGGAGCCCCCGTGCCCTGGTCCCTGCTCCATCCCATCTCCCTCCCCCTTGCTTTCCCCTTTAGGCTCAGCCCCTGTCAAACACACCAGTACAAAGGCCCGGAGCCAAAGGGGTCCCTGGCCTCTGCCGCTGCACCCTGACTGGAGGCTAAGAACATGCCTGGTCGTCATAGTGATGGTGCAAAGCTGTCATCACTAATTCATCGCTGGAGCCCTGGGAGGCCAGCGAGGTGTGAGGAGAGCTCGTCAGAACTGATCAGAGCCACCACTAGGGGCAGGAGTCTTGGAGCTGTGGGCCTGGGGGAGGACCAGAGATTAAACTCCATCACCCCCATCCTGCTGTGTCCTTCCCTCAGATTGCCAATGCCCTGATAGGAAGGAGGGTCACAGACCTTCCCTCGGTCTGTCCTGTGCACCTACTGTGCGTCCAGCTCAGTCCAACCTCAGAGCTGGGAGTCCGTGAAGGCCGGAATAGTAAGTCCTGTACCCCAGCATCTCAGAGCAATTATCCATGTCCTGCACTCTCCAATAGGGCAGGGAGTTGTCTGTCCCTCCTCTTTGAGGAGTCACAAGGGCTGAGAAGGTGTGGAGGGAAGCGGGAGAAGTGAGCCCATATGTTGTGCCCTCTCCAAGCAGGCAAATGTGCCAGGCATTCCTAAAAAGTAACTCATTCAATCCACCTAGAAAGCCTATAGGGTCAGAATTATTACTTGGTTTTACAGATTCCAGGATAGTCTCTCTGCCTAAATCTTTTCAGCCGATCGATCCCATCCCCTCCTCTGGGAAGCTTTATCAGGATGCCCCATCCCGCACTCATCCTTCCTCCCGTGAACTCACTCCCAGTGATGGTGAGTGAAGGTCCCGATCTCTCCGGTCAGACTGGACTGCTGGCTCCTCCTTCTCCCACCTGGAGCTGCGGAGCAGAGTCCGGGCGAGCCCTCCCATCCCAGCAGGGAAGCCAGCGACCAGAAGACCACGCCCACTCCCGGGGGGGGGGGCTGTCCGTGGTCCTGAACTCTCCCAGGCCTGTCTCTGGAAGTCGCTTTTTTTTTCTGTTTTAAGTCATCTCTTCCTCAATTTGGGGGAGAAAGTCCAGTCTCCACCTGTGAGGCACCCCTACCCTCTTCTCACTTAGGTCTTTCACCCACAAACCTCGAAACAAGGAAACTATTTGGAGTAGGAGAAGGGAAATGAAACTAATACGCATTCACTCAACATTTATTGAGCACCTACTATGTGTGGCCCTGTGAATAGAGCTTGGGATAAAGCAGTGAAAAACAGACTTACTTATGCCTTTTTGGAGATTTTTGTCCTGTTAGGTCAGCACTGGAGTTTTCTTTATGCACATTAACCCACTTGATCCTTACAATATGTGTTAAGGTGGATATTATTATGCCCATTTAATGGTGAAGGAAACTGAAGCTTGGAGTGACAAAGGAACCTGCCCAAGGCCAGGCAGCCATAACCAGTAAAGGTAGGAATGCAGGTCACAGACCTAGTCCCTGCCCTCAAAGAGTTCATCATCTAGTTTACCTGTCCCCGTTCTCCAATAAGCATCTCTGGAAAGTGTTCCTTGAGTCTGATCTGAATCTCTCCTGCCACAGCTCTGACTTGGCCTCTCTTTGTTGAGACTTCAGTAGGGTGTAAGATCAGCTTTCATCTCTTTGCAGACACCTGGGGTGCTTCCATGAGCTCCCAGCCCTTTCTCCACCCCCACCTTGCACAGAGGCCTCCCCTCCCCAGGAGGGAGTGAGGTGTGTGCTCTAAAAATACCTTAATCCCTCCCTGCTCTCGCTCTAATTAAGCTGAGTGAGTCACTACTTTAAGTAATTTATTGCTAGTTACATAATTGCTTTAATATTTGGTTCTAGAACTGGGGAACAAAAGTGCCCCCTTCTTTTCAGGGAATTGCTAATCCACAGAGGGGTTTAAGGCCCCTTGAAGGGGGAGATAGGGAGGGATATGGAATCATCTTGGGCAGGCCTTTGCTCCAGTCTGGATCAACACATAGCCATTCCCATCAGGCCCACAGGACTCACCTGATCCAAGGAAGGGCAGGTTTGTGAGAGCACCAACTGTCTACTCTCTGTCATCCACTCTGTGGATTTCTGAGGCCACCACTTCCAACTGACCCAGCCATCAGACCCAGTGTACCCTCAGAAAATTGTGGCCTGAGCATCCCTTCCCCTCCCTGGCCTCTGTCAGGAGGTACAAAGGCCACAGGAACAAAGGCCCAGAAACAGCGAGCTTTTCCTGGGCATCTCCCAGCATATATATTTTTTAAGATTTTATTTATTTATTCATGAGAGACACACAGAGGGAGGCAGAGACATAGCCAGAGAGAGAAGCAGGCTCCTCACAGGGAGCCTGACGTGGGACTCGATCCTGGACCCCGGGATCACACCCTGAGTCAAAAGCAGATGCTCAACCACTGAACCACCCAGGCGTCCCTTTCCCAGCATATTAAAAGCAGCTCTAGTCTATGTGCCCAGGTTGTCAGTTCAAGGAAAACCCAGCACCTCTCATAGCCCTGTAAAAAGTCACACACACACACACACACACACACACACACACACACAGCCCCGGGGAGGGGGGGGACTGACTGCAAAGGGCACAGAGAAATTTGGAGAAATAGTACTCCTTTCTTGATTGAAATGGCAGTTATATGACTGTATACATTTACTAAAACTCATTGAATCATACACTTTGAATTGGTGATTTTATTGTATGTAAATTATAATACTTCAATAAAATGGATGTAAAAAATTAAAAAAAAAAAGAAGTTACAGCCCCACCTTCTAAGGCCCCCGCCCCAGCATAAGAGCTGTGCAGAATCAGCAGCCATGCAGAAACCGAGGAGAGGAGGTACAAAAACCATGGAGGCACCTAGTAGGTACCCACACACATGTTTGTTTCACTCAGTTCCAATTAGCAAGGACTCACTAGGCACCTCCTGGGTGCACTTGCACATCCTTGATCTCATTAGCTCTCCCTCAGCTCTCACACGGCCCAGAGTGGGAGCCAAACGGCATGCCAAGTACACCACACACTTGTCTCATTTAATCCTTGCAGCAGCCCTAATGAGGTGGGCTCTATTAACGTCCCCCTTTCACAGATGAGGGAGCAAAGGTGGCAGAACTCACACAGGTCCTGCTGCCAAGAAGTGGAGGAGCTGAGATTTGAACCAGAAGACAGTCCTCAAAGCTTATGCTCATCACCACTGCACTCTATTACCACTGCACCTTTTACCAAACATGGCATGGGTTAGGAGACCATGTATGGGAAATGTGCCTCTGACCTTAGGCATTGAACCATGAGGTTTCCCCTAGGCTTAGCTGTAGAGGCAGGGTACGCTCAAGTGAAGAGGGCAAGAGAGCATGTGTGAGCTCAGAGAGGTGGCAAGAGGCAGGACCGGCTTTGGAAAGGAGAGAACTGGGTTGGGTAGCAAGCCTAAAAGAAACATAAAAGAAGTCAGGCAGAGTCTGAGAAGAAATGAGGCAGAGGACATCTGGCTATGGCCAGCCTGTGCATTAAATGCCTGCTCAGGCCCTGAGCAGCCAGGGCTCCTCATTGTTATTCCTGACTCCGTCTCCCCCTCCCAAAATTCCTCTCTGCTCAGTTTCTCAGCCCTAACAGCCCACTCACAATCACAGCCACCACCTCACCAGGCACAGGCAAAAGTTTCATCCCAAGACTTATCAAAGACTGACTGGAAGATAATGATGCATGTAGCAGGGGGGACCTCTAAGGTTGAGGAGTATGGAAGGGATGCCAAGACGTACAGAAAGATAGGAATTAACTCACGAAGGGAGGGGGCCTCCAGGAAGAGTATGCGGCGGGGGGGGGGGGGGGGGAATGAACAGCATAGGCCATAGCCCAGAGGTGAGAGAGGCTGCACAGGTGGGGAACCAAAGCTAGCCTAGTCTGTATCTATGCTAAGTGTGAGTGTTTCTGTGTGCTGAATGTGTATCTGTGTTGCATGTGTGTGTACTTGGGTTGTGTGCACAGGTGTTTCAGTTCATTCCATTACTAGGTCAGTTTTTTAGGTTTATCCTGCCTCTGTTTCTCAGTAGACACTGATGTCTGTGTTATGTGTGTGTGTGTTGTAGGTCCCTCCGTGTCTTTGTACCGTGGTCTGCTTCTTTGTGTGTGGGCTTCTGTGTCTGCTGCATTTTTCTCGTGTTTATTTCTGTTTGTTTCTCCATGCTTGGAGCTATATGTTTGTGGGTGGGACACTTGGTCCCTTGGCTCAGGCAGCTGGACCCAGGAGAAGCCTGGGGCAGGAGGGTACTACAGTTGGAATCCCGTTGCACACAATAGCACCTAATGATTGTCAGGCACTTAGTGGGGTGGAAGGCTGTACCAGAGATGCCAATTAACACTGATAATGAGTCAGCGACCTGAGGCCCAGCAGAGGCTGAAAGTGGGTCCCCACTGGCACACAGGCACATGGATGAGCTGGCTGGGCCAAAGCCCAAAATTGCCCCCCAGCACCAGGGGGGAGCCATCTCACTGACTCATCTCCCAGGGAGACCAAAGCCCAGGCTCTGGATAGCAAGAAGGATTGAGATCAAACTCCAGGATGAAAATCTTAAAAGGAAGGACTTTTATTGACTTGGCAATGAACAAGTCATAAGTGTTATCAAGAGAAGAGACAACAGTGACACAGCTTTGCTCTTGGGGGCTACAGTCCGAAGGGGTGACTTATGGGTGCCAGGGCAGGTACTCCAGAGTGTGGAACCCACAGGCAGGATGAGGCAGGGAGGGGTGCTCCTGGAGAAGAGTCTAGAATTGCCACCCATCCCTGCATTGGTGGGTGGACACCGAAGAACTAGGGCCATAGCTCCAATGGGTGAGCTGGGCTGGGGTATGTCATTCCTCCTCTGACCTGTCTACATGGCTCACTTGTCCCCAGCCACCTCCAACACAGCCATCTTGCCTCTCACCTGGGCCAGCTTCCTCACTGGCCCCTCTAATTCAAAACCCAAAGCTAACCATTACCCTGCTTACACCCTTCCTGGCTTCCCTGTGTGAACTGGGCTTCCGCTACTGGGCCCTTCCTCCAGCCCATCATGACTTCCTGCTGTTTTTCATACTTTTGCTTGTGCTGGCTTTTTGCCTAGAATCCCCTTCCTCTCCTCCCTCACCTGGAAAACTCCTATTTATTTTTCAGGGCTAAGACCCAGCATCACCTCCTCAGGGAAGTCTCCTTCTGGTCAGCAGCCCCAGCAGGGGCTTTCCTCCTTCCCTGCACTCACCCCATAAGGCCCATTGCCTTCCTCTAACAAAGGGGAGGGCAAGGACTGTCCAGTCCACCTCCTCGGCCAGGGTGACAAGCACAGAGCAGGGCACCTGAGGGCATCATCAAGGAGGGGTGGGATCAGTGAGATGGCTCAGTGGGGGCCCAGGGCACACCAAGTCCTGAGAATGACATTCTTCGGCAGCCCCAGCACTACTCAGGTGGGGCAAGGCTGTCACGGCAGAAGTAGCTCCAGCCTGATAGCAGACCAATGGGTGCCTGTGGGTGCACCCAGAAAGCACTGGTCGTACCTGGGTCCAACCAAACATCAGAGAACATGACAAAATGCATGTGCAGAAGCAGGGCCTGGCTTCTGGTCCCAGCCGTGAGACCTGCCAACTGTGTGACCTTGGGCAAATTGGCACCCTCTCTGGACTTTGGGTTCCCATCACCCGTTTGTTCCCCCAGACCTCCGTTCTTTTTTTTCTTTGACAGCGTCTGTGGGGCAGCCCTTTATTCGTGGCTCTGGCTCTCAGATCTACAGCACTCTCCTAGCCCCCTGGGCTTCACAGATGCTAGTCCAGAGTACCTCAACATGCCCTGTCTTTTCCCCTTCATCCTGCCCCATCTCCACAATGGTCCCTTCATCAAACTGCCTTCAACGAAACTGCATAAATGTGTCATCTGTTTCCCCTCTACAAAACAGTGTGAGCTCCTTGAAGGATTGTTGAGGTGATTAAAAGAGATAATTTGAAAAATATAAGGGACACTCTGTAATTATTAGTTCTCTCCATCTAGCCCCCAGACTCCACCCTACTTGGAGTTTTAAGATGACTGAATTCTCTGGCGTGGGAAAGATGCCTGCTTCTCTCCTCTTCTACCCAATCCCTGCCCAGCCCACAGCACCAGGGAGCCTCAGCCCCTGTGCCACCCAGAGCCCAGTTCTGAGCCTCTCGTGCCCCTCCAACCCAAGAGCCCGCCATAGCTCAGCCCAAAGGAAGCTAGCTGCCCGTCTATCTCCCTGTCTGCTCCCTCCATGCCATGGCCAGTGAGGCCGTTGTCTCCTACCCATCACACTCTCAGCTCCACTGGTGTCTTCAAATCCAGCCCCCTGCCTCCAATCCCAAACTTCCAGGAGGACAATGTCTCTCCTTTCCCAGGGAAGGGAATCTTCCTGCCTCCAGCTTCCCACTGCCCAGGCCACCAGGAAAAGTGCGCTGGGGCTCAAACTTGCCCACGCTGAGTGGGCTGAGGCGTGTCCTTCTTTGGCTCCTCCATGACAGCTATAGCTTAAAGAGACTTCAGGGAGTTTACATCTAACTTTTCTGCTAGGGAAGTCTCATCTGCAGTTTCCCTAACCAGGCTGCCCAGCCCCTCTGTTCACACCTCCCTGCACCATGGACAATGGGACTGCCCTGCCCCCTCTCATTGAGCCAAGCTGGGCTTCCAGGATTCCTCCACTGCCCCAGCACTGTTTCAGTACTAAGAGCCCAAGGAGGGAATAGAGGAAAAGCCTTGAATGTTAGAAAAGTAAAAACCTAAAAATGCATCTGATGCAAAGCTGAGGCCCCTCCTCCCTGGTCCCACTCCACTGCTGGACTCCTCTCCATGGAATTTCCATTGCTTAGGGAATAACAGACTTCACAAGTTCTCAGGAGGAGTCTCACAGCAGGCAGATGCTCTGGTACAAACTTCAAAGGCAGCATCTGAGGCCTAGGAGGAGTAGAAATGCCCAGGTGCAGGAGGATGGCTTCATGCCACAGAACTGGATCTCTACTTTGAGCTCTCCATCTGCTCCAGAGGCTGGACAGAGAGAGCCCTTTTAGGCCAGACACACCCCTCTCTGTGCTCCAAGACTTGCCATCTCACTCTGGATCCTGCTATGTGATGCTGAGTCAATCATTACCCCTCTCTGGGCTTCAGGATTTGTATCTATAGAAAAGGACTGGGCTGGGAGTCCCTGAAACTCTCCTAGTGGGGTGCAGGAATGGCCATGTCCAGCATCTCCATGTGACAGCCTGGATCCTGGTTAGTCCGATCTGAGCCTGAATACAAAGACACCATGTTCCTCTAGGGCCCTCACTGACTAGAAGGGGGTCCTAGAGTCTCCTGAGGGAAGCCCAGCCTCACATGTGACAGCCTCTCCAGCCCTTGTCTCTATCGTCAGACAGATGGGACTCAGGAGAGAAAGCGTTGAGTATCCAGACCTTGGGCGTGGCTTTGCTGGGTCAGCAGAGCAGGGGCATGCGCCTTCCCACACATTCACTCACCCAGGCCTTTACACTGAAACACAGATACCCCTATACATGGAGATACACACCCACATACAGTTTTATTAGAACATATGTACCTAATACTGTACACAGAGGTGCCCACACTCACTTACACATAACCATTTACCAATAATCAGCTATAAAAATGGACACTCATATATTCACACATGTGAATATGTCCACACTTTTATACACTGACCCACACACTCTTATACTTTCACACCCATATACATACATGTACAGCTGGAAGCTCATATTCCTGTTCACACACACACACACACACACACACACACACACACACACAGAAACACAAATAAACCAATCGGTCTTATCCCTCATCTCAGGATCAAGCAAATCACAATCCAGTAGAAACCCAGACTCCAACTGCAATGTCAGTCTAGATCTGTTTCCAAATCTAAACTTGTTCTCGAACTGTGAGGAGAAAATACCTGTCTGTCTTTGCTATGTGGGGTCCAGTCCCTCCTCAGTCCTCCTTCCTCCCTATGCCATGTCAGCAGTGCCCTCTCATCCCGGCCTCAGTGGGAGTGGCGAACGATGGGCTACTCTTCCTCTGCCCTTCATCCCTGCTCCTTGCCGAGCCCCTTCCTCCCTCTGGCCTTTCAAACACAAGGATGATCTGGGCTGCCACCCCGCTGTGACAGCAACCCCTGTTGGAGACAGGTGGTGTTACAGCACAGCTCTATGGTACACAGTCTTCACTCCCCAGGCTGGGGTAGAGGGGAGCAGAGTAGAGGGAGGAGGAAAAAGAGGAAAAGGAAGAGGAGGAGCAAAGTACTGGAAGTACCACGGATGAACTTGAGAAGTCTCAGGCTGTTTTGTTTCTCCAACCCTAACCATTCAGCCCAGACAGCAAGATCAATCTTCCCAAAGTCCAGCTCTAATCAGGCCCTACCCCTGCTCCAAACTCTTGGGAAGATCCTGGTGGGTCATGATAAGAAGTCCAAATTCTCAGGGTGCCTGGATGGCTCAGTGGTTGAGCATCTGCCTTTGGCTCAGGGTGTAATTCTTGGGTCCTGGGGTTGAATTCCATATCAGGCTCCCTGCGTGGAGCCTTCTTCTCTCTTTGCCTCTCTCTGTTCTCTCATGAATAAATAAATAAAATCCTAAAAAAAAAAAAAAGGTCCAAATTCTCAGCCTGGAATTGGTTGTCTGGGGTCCGCCTAGTTCACTTCTTAGGCTCATACCCCAAGGGACTCAGTCTTTGCCTTCTGTCCCTGAGTCAGGTCTTTTTTTTTTTTTAATATATGTATTTTTTAATTAATGAATTTATTTATGATAGACATAGAGAGAGAGAGAGGCAGAGACACAGGAAGAGAGAGGAGCAGGCTCCATGCCGGAAGCCCGTTGTGGGACTCGATCCCGGGACTCCAGGATCACGCCCTGGGCCAAAGGCAGGGGCTAAACTGCTGAGCCACCCAGGGATCCCGAGTCAGGTCTTTTTAACTCTGTTCCTCTGCTGAGATGTCTAGTTGTATCTTGCCTGTCCTTCAATACCTGGCTTTTGCCATTCATGGAAAGAGCAGAAACTTTGGGAGTGGGCAGACATATGCTCCAAAAGTCACCGGCTGAATGCCTCTGGGCAAGTTATTTCCCCTCTCTGATCCTCTGTTTCTTCACCAGAAAACAGCAATCTCTTGGGTTTGTGGTGAGGATTAAATGAGATCATAGATGTGAAAACAGTGCTCTGGAAGCTGTAAACTTCTGTGTGAATGTGTGAAGAGTCCTAATTATGGCTTAATCCCTTTATCCCTACCCCCACCTGCCTTGCCCAACACACAGCAGCCTGAGTGGTCCCTGAGAGAGGGATCGACACTTCTCCACCTTTGGGCCCTGCATCCCCCAGACCCCTCCCGGGCCTGTTCCCAGCCCACCTCGGCAGCAGGGTGCGCATTTGGACGCAAGGAGGCCAGACTAAGTATGCTTACTGCAAATTCATGCCAGACTACAACTCCCAGAATGACTCACAGATTGTTCTGGGTGTGGCCACTGGCTTAACCCCTTCCTCTTTGAGCCCTTTCCTTCATTGTGTCCTCTGGGGGTTAGTCCCTGGCCAGTCAGGGCAGCTTAGGGAGGTGGTCACATGTCTCTGAAGGCCCTCAGCCCCTCCCACAGAGCAAACACTTCTCACCATTCCCACCACAACTCCATTTCAGACCTCTTTGTGTCTCCCACACGATGACAGCTTCTGGGCTCTTAGCTCTGGTCTCTCCTTCTCCAGGCCCCCACCAAATCTTTCTAAAAGTGTAGGTGAGTGTGGGTGGTTTATAATGGCAACAGCTAACCTTTATGAGCACCTGCTGCATGCCTGCCACTAAGCTCTCCACTTCCAGATTCTTCGCAGCCATCCTGCCAGGAAAGTATTAATATTCCCACTCCACTATTCACACGGGGTTCAGAGAAGTTAAATAGCTTGCCCAGAACTACATAGCTACAGCATAGTGGTGCTGATATTTGAAGCTCCACCCATCTACCACCTTTTCTATTCTATTCTCAAAGCCTGGGGTGGCTCAGTTGGTTAAGTGTCTGCCTTTGGCTCAGGTCATGATCTGGGAGTCTGGAGCCCTGGAATGAAGCTGACATTGCCATCGCCATCATCATCAGGCTCCCTGCTCAGCGGGAGTCTGCTTCACACTCTCCCTCTGCTCCTCCCCCACTTGTGCACTCTTGCTCTCTCTCAAATAAATAAATTTTTTAAATCTTAAAAAAAAAGAGTCAGAACCCAGAAACCTCAAGGTCCACGTATTTCAGCAACTACACTGTTGGGAAGTCCTCCCAGATGCCTGACTTAAATCCCTTCTGCTGCACCAGGCCCCAACTGCCTCCTGTTTTTCGGGGAGGGCAGTGAGAAGGGTGACTTCAGGGAATCCGAGAAGTGGGTCACGTCACTGGGGACCTGGCCTTTCCCAGGGAGCGGGCGGCCGAACAATGGGAGATAAATGTGTTGAAAACATCCGTTACTAAATATATCAACTTCCCGAGAAGATGGGGGTGCTGACAGGGAGCCTGTGGCCCCTAACCTTGAGGCCACAATCTTGTGGCTCAGAGAAGCTGGGGCACTCAAAGCAGCAGACAAGGCTGTTCTGGCTGTCCTGGGGGCTGGGGCAGAGGGGGTGGGAGGCAAGCATGGAAGGGGGCGATGTCTCATCCTCTCAGACAAAGCTGCCAAGCCCAGGCTGGCTCATTTGCATATTATTTTGCATTCATTTGCATGCCACTTTCTGGAAGGGGTTCACATTCAACTGCTGCCTTTCCCCCATTTTCAGGGTCTCTGTTCACTGAAAACGCCATTCTTAAGCAAGGAGGAGCCCTTCAGCAGCCCTGATGGGGTGCTGGGAGAGCAAGAAGTTGCAAATTCCTAACAATGCCTACATGTTAAAGCTGCGGGGGCGGGGGGGGGGGGGGGGGGGCACCTAGGCTATGGAAAGTGCTTCTTGTAGTCTAAGTCTAGCCCCAATCTTCTCACTTCTCTGTCTCTGTCCAGGCCTCCTCTTACCCTTGCACTTTACGCTTAGGCCACTCTGAACTCCTCCAGTCCTCACATAAACAAAACCATACTTGCTCTCAAGACCTTGCACAAGGCTTTGGCTCTTCCTGGAGCTGTCAGTTCTGTCTGAAGAAGTGACTCTTCCTTCTAAGGCCAGCCCCAATAGCCTCTCCTCTTAAAGACCTTCCCCAGACACTGGCAGAGGTTGGGGGGGGGGGGGGACACTGGGCCTTCCTCCATGTGACCATTGCTCTGTCCTGCTCCCCACAAAGCTGGTATGTTTGGTTGGGTAGCATGGCAGTAAATATCTGCTGAATGAATGAACGGATCGTGATCTCCCTTCTGTCTCTCTCAGCCCCTGCCATCCCCCTCTCCCTGGATGACATCACTCACCTGCAGGAGGGGCAGAGCTGGAGAGGGCCTGTCTCTAATTCCCCTTTCTGTCCTGGAAGACTTCCCCCTCATGGCCACAGCCCACTCTCAGAAAGCCAGGAGATTCCACACTCCTCTGTGCTGGTAGGAAGTTCTTCCTATTGTCTATCCTCACTCCCTTTCTTAGCTATTATTTTTGGAGAGGGGTCAGGGACCACTCCATCTCAGTTTTACCATATGTGTGGGAATAAAGGCCCACTCTCTGCCCAGGATGTGTTCATACCACTCCTGAACCATTATGCCCCAGCTTGGCCCTACTTTTAGTGACCCAGGATGGAGAAGGGACACAAGGCCAAGTAGCCAGGCCCTATAGAGGAGTCCAGGACAAACATAACACTCCAAGGGAAAGGTTGCTCAATAGGAAGGGGATGAGCAGCCCCTCCTAGGGGGTATGTAAGCAGAACTGGATAGATCCTAGGCAAGTTGCAGAGAGGAGTAAAGCTACTGCTAGAACGTGGCTCAGATGCTCTACATGTTCTCTCCCGCTGGGAGGCTGCACTGAGCCCAGGTGTCCAGCCCTGTGCTGGGAAGCACGAGGAGATGGCTCCTGCCTTAGAGGAGCTCCTTGGCTAGCTGGGTAAGGACCTCGCACACAGAGGCATCATGGGGGAAGGCCGAGTCTGGGCCACAAGCTTGATGCCATACTATCAGGGAGACTCCTGGGTGGGTCACAGAGTCAGAAGGAGGGGAAACTGAGGAGGGCTTTCTAGGGGAGGCTTCCTATTCAAAAGGTTTTCCTTAGCAAACTAGTCCTATGAAGAGAAGGCCAAGCCCCTTCACTTGGCATTTGAGAGTCTACAGAATCTGGCCCTTCCTGTCTTCTCTTCCTCCTCTCCACTCCCTTCTTGCTCCCACCAACCCAAACTCTTTCTGTCCCTTGATCACATAGCACTTTCTCACATCTACCCACCTTCATGTACTGTCCCCTCTGCCCCTCCCCACACAGGCTATTCCCATCTATCCTTCAAGGTGCAGCTCAACTGTCTCCTCCTTTGAAGCCCTGGCTTGGTGCGGGCTCCACAGTTCATGGGGCTTCCCTCTGCACAGCACTGTTCCCACTGCAAGGTTGTATGTTTCCACTCCTGCCTCTCTCATCAGACCAGCAGTCTCCGAGAGCAGGGTCTGGGGCTGTGTCCATTCTGGTCCCCCAGTGACCAGGCCAGCAGGCATTGAGCACGCATTGCAAAGTTGCTGTTGAGTGAATAAATGAACGAATAAGCACAAAAATCCAGGACGGGAGCATGCTGAGTGGGTAGGTTGTATAGGCCGGAGCAGCAGGAGCCAGGGAGTGCAGGCCTGACTTGACAGCAGGCCGGCTCAGGGTGAGACTCCCAGGCCATTAAGACTGAAGGCGGGTACTGCTGGGCGCTCTGCCTCCCCTATTTGGCTAGATCCCAGCCAAGCCATCAGCAGTCCCTGCGGACCCGAGGCTAGAGTGGGAAGCAGAAAGAGAGGCAGGAGCTGTTTGGTGGGCTGGGGCAACTGGGGGCCGCAGAGAGGATAAAGGCGATTAACCCTCACTGAGCCGACCCAGCTCAGGCCACCAACAGGTCCCCTGCGGGGCCTGAGGAAGGAGACTGAGGCTTGCATCTGATGAAGAGCTTCAGCCCTGGCCTTGTAGCCAGAAGAGGTTGACAAAGCCACAGCCTCAGTTTCCCTGTCTGGGAAAAGGCGACTCCATAATTTCTAACCCTCTGCACCTTGGCTGGAAACCCTGTGGGGTCCTCTTCTGCTACCTTGTTGGCCTGAGCTTTCCAAGAGCTTTTCCCTCCAACATCCTGACACTCCGAAGTCCTGTCACTGAGTCCAAGCCCAAGTCACCTTGATATTCCCCATCTCATTGTCTTTCCCAATTTCTTCCTTCATCTGCTCCCTTGGTCCACCAGGTTCCAGACTTCCCTGATGCCCACACTGGCCTGGCCTCCACCTTGTCTCCTTGCCCCATCTTTCTCTTCCAGTTCAACCCTGACGGTACCACTGAGGCAGCTTTCTAAAACCCAAACCTGATTCTGTCCCCACCACAGAGAATCTTCTCAGGCTCCCTAGAGCCCTCAGGATAAAGCCCAAGAGGTCTGGAGTTCAAAGTCCTATAGGATGTGGCTGCTGCTTACCCCTTCAGCCTCTTCACTGCTCCAGGAACATGCCCCATCCCCACCCAGGGCCTTTGCTTGTGGTGCACCCACTCCACCCCCACCTGTTAGCTTGATCTTGATCTTTATACTTAATTATTCTCAAGCTATTTTATGTCTAGGAAGCTTAGGAGGCCCCAGAGGGCAGAGCCATTATTGCCTATTTCTTTTCTTCATCTCCCCACAGGGTGCAGAATGAATTGTCCTGGGCTCACAGAGGTGGTCGCACATTCAGCCACCCCCGCCCTGCCTCAGTGGGCCACAGTGTCCCAGCTGTGTCTTCAACCACCAGGGGAAGGAAACATCCACCTACGCACAGTTGGATGAATACACACACAGATACACACATACACATACACCAGCCACACAAGCACCAATATACACTCATGTCCACCAGCACCATGATCACACGCCCACACCCACTTATACTAACAGACATCCACATCTACACACACACGTACACACACAGCTCAACACTAATATACACACACTAGCAAGAACACAAACATGAGTGTACATGGAATCAAACAATACATTCAAGATTGAGTCACTCTTTTGCAGATGTAGGCACACATATTAACATGCATGCCAACATACAAACTCAAACTAACACACATACACACCTATACACAATGTAACCTGCACTCACACGTATAGAGATGAACACTTTCAGTCACACAGGATTACTCACACATCCTGACAGGCTGCTGCACATCCAACCACCAAGGACTCCACAGACCCCTGCCCACCCCACATGCCACCTCGCACATCACACATGTACACACATACACATACCTTCCTGTGCAGGCACAGATTTGCACCTCCACTCACTTGGAGACACACATGTCACTTGTCCCTGACGTTGGCAGCTCTCGGATGGTAGAGGGGCACTTCCACGGAACCCCCCATTCCACTCACCTGCACAAGTACCCCCCAAGTGTGGACACACATGAGGCTGGTGCACAGAGGCCTCATTCAACCAGCCATGGCTCTCTCTGGGACAGGTGTTTTGGGGGTAAAGTTGCCTAAACTGGTGGCTATGAATCCCAATCCCATGAAAGGCAATGCCCCAGACCCTCTTCTGTTTCAGTGCCACTTACTCGTTCATATTCATGTTTGTTTTCTCCCTCCCTCATTCTCTCTCTTTCACACGTGGGAGTGCGGGCACATGGACAACACACCACACACAACACACACACACACACAACACACACACACACGCACACACGCACACACGTGGTCCCAGACGTCTCATCCTTCTCCAGGGTTCTGAATCAGTTTATCTCAGCCCCCCAGAGCTCCTTGGAACTCCCTGCAGACCTCCCCTACCCCCAGCCCTTGAAAGGATAATTAGGTTCATTACCAACCCCTCCCCCAGCCCCTTCTATGGGACCCTAGCCCCATCACCCTCTAGGTTGATGCCAGACACCCCCAACGCTGTGCAGAGGCCCCCAGGCTATAGTCCAGCAACCAGCACCCAGGAACAGGATCGATCCTCCCACGTGGCTCAGCTCCACGCCAACCCCGGCTCCTCACAGGCACTCCCAGGACCCTGGTTCATGGTGCTTCTTGCAGCCGCTCACCCAAGCCTCCAGCCCCTCAATAGTACTCACGGCTCAGCCGGTCGCGCTGCCGGGTACTGCTGGCTCCTGCAGAGGATGGAGTGGCCGCATGCCTGCCCCATCGCTCCTCATCGTCTGCCTCCCCAGCCAGACTAAGGTGGCACCTCGCCCTGTCCACCCTGCCCGGGGTTCCAGGCAGGGTGCCTGGCCCAGTAGGCACGGGAACCAGGAGCGGTAGCCTGTCCCCAACTCAGCCTGGACTCAATACCCCAATCTCGTGCTGCTGCTGCCCCAGTTGCTTCCACCTCTCCTGCTGCCACTGCCTCTGCCGCTAGGCTGGCTCTGGGAGGAGGTTGGAGCAGGTCTGATAATGCAGAAGGGGGAGGGAGGAGGGAGGAGGAACAGAGAGGCCCAGACAGAGAGGGAGAGAGGGAGGGAGGGGTAGGGAGAGACTCTGGCTGGGAGAGGAAAAGAAAGACTCTCACACAGAGGAACGGACAGAGACCGAGAGAAACAGACAGGAAAGAGAGAAATACATGAAGGAGAGAAGAGAGAGATCAGAGCCTCAGAGAGATCAAGATGGAAATATAGAGAGATCAGAGAGGCATAGGGAAAACACACACAGAGGAACAAAGACAGAAAAGAAAAGGGGGGGAAGCAGAGATGAGAGATAGAGGAAGAGAGAGAGAGAGAGAAGCAGAGGATGCCAGGGAGGTATGAGGATGGATTTACACAATGCAGAGTACAATGGGAGCTGGGGATGAGGGGCAAATGGATGAGACCCAGACCCTGCGGTACCCCATTATAGAGGCCCTCAGGATCAAGGGACACTTCTGCATCCTTCTGAAGTATGGCAGGGCCAGGCCTCCAGGCAGAACCAGCTCCTCTGGGCTCCCTTACAGAGTTTGTATTATGTCCTGGGGTGCATGGAGCTGTGTACACAGGGGCTCTGGGTACTTTTGCTAATGGCCTTTGGACTCAGCCTTGTCACAGAGTCCACTTTTTAGTGGCTCTGTTTAGCTGGGGCACTGTGGGACCTGATGCTGAAGCATGCACTTTTTTTTAAATTTTATTTTTAACTAATCTCTATAACCAACATGGGCTCGAACTCACAGCCCCAAGATCAAGAGTTACATCCTTGGGGTACCTGGGTGGCTCAGTGGTTGAGCATCTACCTTTGGCTCAGGGCATGATCCTGGGGTCCAGACCAAGTCCCACATCAGGCTCCCCACACGGAGCCTGCCCCTCCCTCTGCCTATGTCTCTGTCACTCTCTCTGTCTCTCTCATGAATAAATAAAATCTTTAAAACAAACAAGAGTCACATGCTCTATGGAATGAACCAGCCAGGTGCCCAGAAGCATGCACTTCTACTAGGAGTTGTGGGCACCCAGGCCACAGCCTGCCCACTTGGTTTTCACTGTGCACAGACTATCTGCATGAGAGAAAGCCTGCTGGACCTCTGCTCTGTTGCCAGAGAAGACTCCTCAGGAGGGAGCATTAAGCCAATGGAATGGGCTCATTTTAGCAATGGGACAAGTAGGGAGCTGTCTCACTAGAGTCTTTGGACAGAAAAGAAAAAGCTCCACACTTCGAGGCAGGAAATAGGGGTTCAATGCTGGCTCCTCCACCAACTTATTCATTCATTCACAAACACCTACCATTAGCCAACTTCATTAGATGTGACTCAGACTGTTCTTTGCCTTGGAGCAGCACCCAGTCAAGGTGTGTGTGTGTGGGGGGGTACAACTTGTAGTATGATGGAAGCACAGTCTGTAGTGCCCAAAAAGGGCCCCTGACTTAGTCGGGGGTTGGTGAGCATTTCTGTAGGAGATGATACCACTGGGTCTTAAAGGGAGGGAACCCAGGAGAAGGGGGTGTACTCTAGCCGACAGGGACTAGGTGTAGCCCTCACCAATAACCTCACCTCTGACCTGTGGCTTTGGAAGTTTCAGGAAAGAAAATATGAGGGAGCTTTTGCTTCCCACTGTGGCTCCAGAAGGTAGAATTTCAGACCTCTGAAAGCTCTGGCCACACTGTTTTCTCAGCCTGACTCATACCTGGGACCTTCCTACTTCATGCCTGCCAGCTAGGAAGGCATTTTTCAGGTCCAGAAAGCCCCTACCCTGGACCATGTCCAGGCTTGGCCTCTCACAGTTCCCCTTCACGCCCCGAAGAGCCTGGCAGTAAGAAGCTGAGTCCGAGGTGTTTTTTAAAGACACTGGTTTAAAGGAGGGCACCTCCGGGCACAGGGGAAGCAGGTGCGTTGAGGCCTCACCTACCCCTTAGCCTCCTCTCTGCCCTCCCACTCTGGAAACGATGGTGAAGGCCTCATCTTCAGAAATCTCCTGGGAATAAACTCAAGCAAGTCAGGTAGGAGGGAAGGTCTCCTCTCATCCTACTGCCACACCAGACTCCACAGCTGACCCAGGAGTAAGGAGTGTGCAGGAACGAGGCACAATATCCAGGACTCCTGGGTACTCAGGTACTCCAGGACTTAGAGCCCAGGCAGGTGGAAGTTCAAATCCCAGCTCTGCCATGCACCCTGGGCAAGTCATTTAATCTCTCTAAACTTCAATTTAGTTTTCTCATTCAAAAGGAGAGGTCACAATTTCCAAGCTCAAAGAGTTGTAAAGCTTTGGAAATGCCTGTCAAGTCCGGGTAAAGTCTTCCTCCCATCTCCACCCTGAAGAGGTGGACTGGATGGCGCTGAGAGGGAGTAACGGCCTCAGATGTTGGGGTAGGGGCTCCTGTAGCGCAGTGCCCGGATGGCGGGGCGTGCTTCTGCAAGGGGAGAGGGCCAAGGCGTCCCTCCGCGGGCGCGGCAGGAACCGCAGGCCCCGCCCCGCCCCGCCGCAGGCCCCGCCCCGCCGCAGGCCCCGGCCGCTCTCCCGGGTGCTGATCCGGGCGTGCCGCGCTCACGGGCCCTGGCCCTGGCCCTGGCCCTGGCCCCGCCCCCGCCCCGCAGACACGGGTTTTCGCTAGTCGGGGGAGCTGGCGGGAGGGGAGAGGAAGCTGGGAGGCGGGGGGCTGCCCAAAGGGACGGGAGGACGCAGCCTCTGGGATCCAGCCTCCGCCCTGCGCCCACTGCCTCGCGAGCACTGCAGGCTCCAGCTACCTCCTCGCTGCCAAAGAAGGCGGCTTCTGCTCAGAGCCCTCTCCCGCCCCCTTCCTGCGCGGCTGCTTCCCTCCCACCTTCCAGACGGCCCCTCCTGCGTCTCTCTCGCTGGCTCTTCCTCCCTTTGCCCCCTCCACATGGGTGCTCCTCGCAGAAGCGCCGGGCCCTGTCTCTCCCCTTTCTCCACCCCACCGCCAGGGAGCTTGGAGCCTTCCCCTGACGCACTGACTTCAGCGACCCTCCAGCCCTCCGTACAGGCTGCCTCCTGGGCATCTGCGGGGCATCCCAGAGGCCCCTCGCACTCAAATATTCAACATCTAACCTGTCTTTTGTTTCTATCAAAGGCATTAGCAAAGTTCTAATTCTGTCTGGAAACTTCAAAGTCGCTTTGCCTCTTCCTTCTCCTGCACTTCCTATGTCAACTCTGTCACTGTCAATTGTCCCTCCGTAATTCTCTCACATCTGTCCACTGCCTCCATCCCTTGGGCCCAGCTGAGTGCACCCTCCTCTGGTCTTTCTCCAGCCCCCTGCCCCAATTCAGCTCTATTCCACTCCACCCTGCACGGGGCACTGACTATCTAGCTGGTCATGTAACCCTTTTTCAAAACCCTTGCATGGCTCCCCAGCGCCTTCAGGATAAAGGACAAGTTTCTTAGCCTGGTATTTGAAGTCGCTCATGTTCGGCCCTGACTAATCAATCTCCATCCCCTGCTCCACACAGAGCAAGGTCTATTCCCTAAGCACAGGTCAGTTCTTTCTCCCTCCTTAACTTGGTGCCGTCTGGTTCCCAGCCTCACTTCCCTCTCCTCTTGCTTTTCTCCACCCATCCCAAATCCTGGCTTAGCCTCCTTGGATCAGCTCAGCACACACCCTCTCCTCACCCACAGGGGACAGGGTAGGCAGGAGGGATCTGTGGGTTCTGGGCTGAGAAGCCTTTGGCTACCTCCCTCTTCCCACATCATCTGTCCCACCTTTCACCCCTGCACAGGATCACCTCATTTCCTCTACTGGATCACACTTTTCTCAAGGACAGGCCAAGTCCTATTCACCTCAGCCCCAGCCCCCAGGCTTTGGGTGGCCTCACCAGGTATGAGTGAGAAATGTTGAGGGAAATAGGAAGGAAAGAAACACAGGTGAATATGGAAGGGAGACAGTGCTTGAGCTCAGGGCAGGATCGCATCAGAGCAAGTCCTCAATAAAAGGCTGCATGTGGATGTGGGGACACAGGTGGTTCCCACTGCCCTACTCTGTGGGAACCCGTCCCCACCCTGACCCAAGGGCAGGCTGAAGCCACAGAGGACCCCTCAGCCTTCTCGGGGGAAAGGCTGGTAATTGACAGAACATGGATTTCACAGAGGCTCGGCCTGAAAACCCCTGGGTGACTCCCTCTGGCTGGGAGCCAAGATGGGCCCACATCTGGGTCTTGGCAACTGAAGCCCAGGGGTGGGGGGAGTGGGAAGCTTGGAGCCACCTCACAGTGCTTCTCTGCCTTCCCCTTAGCCAGGAAACTGCCACTTGGGACTCTAAGGACAATGGCTCCTCTTGTCTTTGTCAAGGAGCCTGGCATAGCTCCATGTCCTCACACTAAGCACAGACCCCATCACAGCACAGGTGACAAAGGAATAAAAAACTACAAAGGCTCCAGAACAGCTGTAAGGTGGTGTGGTTTCTTCAACACCTCAGGAAGATGGCTTTGGGGACCCAAAACTGAGGGGTGAAGCACTGTGTGGGCCTGCTTCATGTCCAGGATCAGTCAGAGCTGCCCTATAAAAGAAGGGGTGACCTCACACGGGGGTAGTAAGCTCCCTCATTGGGCAGGGGAATAAAGTGGTGGAGCAGATGGCCAGTTCAGAAAGGGGTGAGGCAGTCAAAATTCAGCCCCTCAACCCGGAACCCAGTGACCCTGTCTCCGTAGCCCTGTAGATTTCGGGGGGTGGGTGCTGAGCTGTCCCATGGAGGGTGAGCTTGAGATGCACAAAGAAAAGGAAGAGAGGGAAGTCAGCCTGGGACAGAGGTAGACCAGACGCTTTGAAGTGTCTTCTGCCTAAGGTCGAGGTCATCTCCAGGAATATGGCTCAGGCACCACAAGGTGTCAGAGCCAGTGGAATCCCATTCCTTATGGTGCAGGGGGGGAAACAAGGGGGCAGAAACATGCCCAGGCCACACAGTGAGTAAAAGGCAGGGCGAGCACCAGCGAGTCCCGGCCACTGCCCTACTCCACTACCTCCTCTTCTTTGTAATCTTCCAGCTCTCCTTCCTCCTCCTCACTTCTTCCACCAGGCACAGGACTAGGAAAGAAGGCTGTGGATACAGTCCGTGGTGGAATTTCAGCAGGGATAGGTCAAAACAGAAGTGGCCCCTGGGGCTTCACACTCTGGGGAAGGTTTTGCTCTCCCTGGGGTTTTGGCCCCAGCTCCCTCACCTCCACCACCCTCCAATGCAGCAGGATCCTCCTCCCAGGGGGCCCTGAGCTGCCCACACAGCCCTAATCTACCTCTTCCCCCTTAACTCCCAGCACCTGAGCGGGGGCGGGAGGGGGTGTGACTCAGTGGGATAAAGGCAGCTGCTATATTTGAATGATTACATAAGGCAGGAGGGAGGCAAGTGCACTGTGCCTCCATCAAGGTCGGTAGACAAGCTAAGGCTGGGCACAGGAGCCAGGGTCTCCTCCCTCCAGCACACAGCTCCAGCCTGGGCTTGGACAGGTGGAAGGTCCTATGAAGTCCTGGGATTTGTGAGCTTGCTTTGCTGGACTGTGAGGGAGGTCTTCCCTAGGGCTGACCACACAAGAAGGGCTCTGTTCCCTCTCCATCTTCTTAGAAAAATACCCTCCCCTGGCTTCAGATCCTCCCCGTAAACTCTCTCCAGAAGGAAAGACAGAACTGAAAACACGGTCTGTTGCTGATTTAGAAAAAGAGTTCCTGCTGGGGAGGACACTAGGCATGAAGCTTTGGCTCACCTGCGCCATCTGGGAAGGACCTGTGTTCCTTCTCAGCCACACCACTTATTAGTCACCTGACATTGTCAAGTCCATGCCTTGGTTTCTTCACCTATAAAATGAGAATATCTTCCTCATGGGGTTTGTTGAAAGGATTAAATGGAAACACATGCAAAGCCTTAGCCCAGGAGGTGTGGGTACTTCATTGTGGCTTATCAGCATTATCATTTGCATCATTTTCATTGCCAACACTAGGACTGGCTGGAGACCCTCCAGGCTGGAAGGACCCCTTTGCTCCAGGGACTACTGACCTGGGTCAAAGGTGGGAGACCAGAAGAGAGAAGTGATGTCTAAGTCAGGAGCCCGGCTAGATGTGCTGTGTTCCCCTAAGCAAGTCCCTGCCCTCTCTGACTCTCAATCAATAAATGAACCCTCAGCCAATAAAAGACCCAAAGTCCCCAGCTCTGGAGCTCATGTTTGCAAGAGAATCCACCACCCCCCCACCCCATTGGAGATTAGTGACTTGTGTCACTGGAAGCTGGGATGCAAATACAGATGGTCAGGGTGGGTTCTTGGGCTGGTATGAGCTGGGGGTGGGTGCCAGCACAAGGCTCATCTCCTTAGAGCTGCTTGGCAGTTCCTAGGGGACTATGGGGGGCCCCTAGGAGGAAGGCTGTGCCCACCCAGGCTGTGTTGCCATGACGCTGGTCTCCATGGTGCCAGGCACACAGCCCTCCCCTTGTCCAGGA
Organism: Canis lupus baileyi; assembly: GCF_048164855.1. Lineage (NCBI taxonomy): Eukaryota > Metazoa > Chordata > Mammalia > Carnivora > Canidae > Canis > Canis lupus. The sequence continues at coordinate 26,185,869 of NC_132860.1, forward strand.
GGGACCGGAAGTGACAGGATCTGGAGGCTCAGGCCCTTGGGTACCCTCAGCCTGTCCCTCTGTCTCCATCAGCCCCCCTGAGATCCCCCCTTCCTGAGGGCCTCAGGAAGGAGGGCAAGGAGGAAGCGTGGTTTCTACCTCTTTTGACAAGAGTACTTCAAATGACTGAGGCGCAGGGAGAGACAGGGGTACAGAAAAGTGAAGGATTGAGAAGCTGAGGAGACAGACGGAGGGAAGAAGGGTGGGAAGGAGGACGCTGTAGTCAGGGAGTGGGATGTGCCTCCCAGGCTGACAAGTGGTGGGAGGGCTGTCCAGCCCATCTCTTTGGTCTCAGTGTTTTGAGGTGTTTGGTGGTGGGAGGACCGAGTGGAGGAGGAGGAGGAGCAGGGTGGGGGCAATTTTCCTAGAGAGCTTTATTGTGGGGGCGTTCAGACACGTGCCATATGTGTGTGTCTGCGCATCTGGAAGCGCAGGCTGAGGTGTGCAGGCACCACATGTGTACAGGGCATGAGTGTGTGTGTATGTGTGTGTGTGTATAGCATGTGTGCGCCTGTGCCACTGTGTCTCCAGGGTGATAAATACAGCAGTAAGAGCTGTAACCAGGGCAGAGAAAGTACGGAAATTTCCACAAGCTGAGAGTGGCATGGGAGAGGGCACACGTTAGGGCTGGAGCAGCTTGGGCTGCTGACCAGGGCACCCTGATCTGGTAGCTCTTCCCTAGCTGGGGGCAAGTGACCTGGGCATATACACACGGTATAGAGGAACAATACAGAAGAGCTTCCTGAAGGAAGTGTCATACTGGAGGAGAGGTTGGGAGGTTCATGTCAGTCGTACTTATGTGTATATGTGAGACAGACATTCCCCAGATTAAGGCCTGGATCACACTTTGGCCACAAAGCTAGCTAAAGGAATAGGAATTATTCTTGTTCTGGTGGGGGAAGACCCCAAGGAGCCCATTTGACTGGGATGTGGTTACATTTAAGAGACAGGAAAGGCAAAACCCCAACACTAGAGGCATGGGCGACAGGCCCCGGGGCACTAAGCTGCACTCACAAGTGGCTGCTCACTGCAGGGTCACGTCACCTTGGCCCTGGTTCATGCTGGTCCCTCTTCTGAAGACACCTTGCCCTCTTCACTCCACCTGCAGAAATCTGCTTATCTTTGTAGTCTCGTCTCCTTCTGTGGAGGCTTTCCTGATCGATACCCCTACCACAAGGGCTTCCCCACCCCCAGCACTTACTTATCTGCTTCCCCTCAGTGTCCAGTAAAGCTCTGCCCACAGTAGGGTTGAAGAAGTGCTTGTTGAAGTAAAATATATTGGGCCTGGAGAAGACTCTGGATGCTATGTCTCCCCAGACATGATTGGGAAGGGGATTGTCAAGGGACAGTGCTAGGTACTTCACACTTATTAGCTCATTTAATCCTCCCATTAGTAGGTACTATTAATATCTCCAAAGTAGATGAGAACAGGGAGGATCAGAGACCTCAGGATGTCAGCCAAGGCTCCAGAGCTTATAGATGCGAGTGTCGGCATCTGCCCAGCTGGCTTTCACACCCATGTTTTTCCAAAACAGTGAGCTGTGGGCAGGGGGCTCGGGAGCCACCGGAGCATGGGACCAGATAAGAAGGCCTTAGCTCCAGGCCCCCTTCCAATCCCTTGGTTCTGGGGGAAGGAGGAGGCAGGGCCCATCTTCCTCATCAATTTCCTGCAGAACCAGGGGTCTCCCAAGGCCCAGAGGCCCTCAAAGCCTGCTGAACACTTTGCAGTCTGGGCAGGTTGAGCAGGAAGGAGGTGGCAGAAAGAGAGAGAGAGAGAGAGAGAGAAAGGCATCCCTCCTGCATCACCCAGCCCTCCCCCACTTCCCTCCTTCCTCTCTATCCCCAGTGCCCTCACCACCCAGGCTGATTTGCCACAGCCTTCTCTCCCAGGGCTCAATGTGGTCCCCTGTGATCAGGCCCAGACTTGGGTCACCCGGTCCTTCTCTCCCAATACCTCAATCCACCCCCAGCCCAGCTTGCACTCATCCCTACCACGTGTACCTGGCAAGGCTTCCAGGTTTCAGGGCCATCTTGGGGGCACCTCCTCCTCCAGAAAGCCTCCTTCCTCTCCAAGAGCTGCTCACCACCTCTCAGCAGGTCCAGCTCGAGGCTCCTCACACATCCATCTCTCCCCATCCCCCTCTCTGCTCCCACCAACCCAACCTCAAATAATATGTGAATAAACCACTCAGGGTCCCAAGAGGCCCCATTTCTAGTAGTCCTTGTCACCAAGACCAGTAGAACCTCCTGCCCTAATCCACTCATCCTACTGTTGTCATTGCCATAATTCATTCAGGTTGAGGCCTGGAGGCTCCTGTTGTAATGTCATCCCTGGTCCCAAGGGAAAGCACTTTAAGTTATCATTAACTCCTTCCCCAGGGGATATAAGGGGCCAATTATAAGTAAAGAGAGCACAGTTGACATCAGGAGGGATATGGAGGTGGGAGTCCCCCTCCCCCAAAAGTGGGATAGTAGAACTGATCTCAGTTCTGATTCAGGAGAGCTCTGTGACCTTGGGCAACTCACCTCCCTTCTCTGAGCTCTTCTTCCTCTGTAAGGAGGAGACAGTGCAGAGAGCACAGGGGCTCTGAGCCACAGTGGATACTTAGAAAAAGGCTGTTCTCTCCACCTGGCTCCTAGATCCTGGGAGTCCAAAGCACTTGGTGTTGCCTTCCAGAATATCACTAGCCTTGGAGTCAAAGGCAGGGCCAGGTCCCACCCCACACTCTAACAGAACAAGGCCTGGTCTAGGACAGCCACACCGGGGCCTCCAGAACCTGTTCTGGGACCCGCTACGTTGAGCTATCCGTGGCTGCCCCCTGGTGGCCCATTTCAGTCACTGCAACCAATCCCTGAGCCAGGGCCGGGACACTGGCAGCCTAGCACTGGGGCATTTCCGGTCTCATCCACCCTTTCTGGGCCTCAGAACTAGCTGGTCAGTCCAAGGTCAGATCCAGGGAAGAATTCCAGCCCCTGAGCACTTGGACAACAATCTCGTCCTAGCTGCAGGCAGAGTGGTCAGACTTTCAATCTGTCAGCCTAGCCTGGTGCACCCCACCCAGGGCAGGGTAAGCGTGGGAGATGCAGGGGCATAGCCCCAGCCTGTGAAGCTGGCCAGGAAACCCATTCCGCTCTGGCATCCATCTCCCCTTCTCAAGAGACCGGAACAAGGAACCTGGAGTTCAGGTCCCTCAAGACCCCATCCACACAGGGGCCTGCCCCAGGGCAGGATCACATGAATCACAGGTCACGTGACCTATCTCCACCCCACCCCCCCTTTGCCCAGCCCCTACTGGCTGAGGCTAAGGTTGGGAGGTCAGCCCTTCTGCCTGCTGGGCCCCTGGAGAGAGGCCATAATGAGGCTCTAGGCAGAAGGAGGAATGTGGTGTCTGGCACCTTCCCAGGGAGTCCCAAATCGGTCTCTAAACAGCTCGTTATCTTCCCCACTTGCCAGGGCCTCGTCTTGTAGGAGACAAGTAGGCAGTGCCCAGTGAGGGCAGCTTCCTGGTGTAAGGTAGGGCCAATCTCTGGAAGGGCATGCATAGGGACCAAGGGACACCTGAGGTTCTTCTTCCTAACTTAATAGAGCTCCTGTGACTCTGTGTCTCAGAGTGGCTGGTGAGGGGCTGCCCTGAGCCACTCACATGCTACACCTAGGCCCTGGCCCAGACTTTAAACTGCAGCAGGGAAAGGGGCTCGCTCCAGCTGGGGTCTGTCTTGGCCGGGGTCAGGAGCAAGTGGCTAAGCAGCTGAAGGCCCAGGTCCCCCCACCTTCACGGAACTAGGCACTCACTCACCTCTGGGCCTCCTGAACTCCTGTCCCCTCCTATACCAGGACACCTAAAATCCCCAACCAATCACAGGCCTCAGCAACATAGGATAAAATATACAGATATATTTATATTATCAAAAGGCCCCCAAAGTGGGGAAGGGACACCAGGCAGCCTGGGCCCTCGCAGTCTGCCTAGACTGGAAGGGGTTCCTGAAGTCCCCCCGGGCCCAGCTCTAGGCTCCGGAGAAACTTACCCAAGAGCTCCTCCCCATCCCAGCTAGGTGTTCCTGCAGAGCATCCACTCTTTGCTGTTCTGGACTTTGTGACAAGGGGGTGGGCTCCCTTCCAGCGGGGGCCCCAGGGCCTTGGGCCTCTGCAAGGATGGTGGTCCTCTAGAGTTCCCCATTGACGCCCATCCCATGTCTCCAACCCCTCAAACTCAGGGTGGGTGACCCTGGAGAGGGAGCAGGCCAGGCCAGGAGGGCTGAGCACCTGGACAGAGCAGATGAGGGGTTCCTCCTCAGGCAGACCCTGCTGCCGCCCCAGGACGTGGGATGTTGGGGGAGGGGGCTGCGGCTTCCTCATGCGCCCCCTGCTGGTTCACACCAGGCACGTAGGGCGTGAGGGTGTCTGAACAGGAAAGCTTCATGGCGGCAGAGTCCCAGCGGCAGGGGCTGGCTCCTGCGCTCAGACGTTGCGGAGGAGCTGTGGGAAGGCACAGAAGCCCAGACTCCATAAGCACCCTGTGAACGTTCACAGGGGCCAAAGGGGCCCTGCCGAGGCTTCTACGGCTATTCTGTAATGCTGGCCTGGGAAGGCTCAGGTCAGCTGGGGTCCCCAGGGCAGGGCAGAGAGGGGGCTCCTCCAACAGAGCCTGCCAGGATTGGTTGGAGGATGGAGGGAGGGGGCCAGAGGGCAATCAGGAGAGGGGGAAGGAGGACCCCCTCCAGGTCCCAGCCCCCTGCCCACAGGGATGGAAAGCCACTCACAGAAAGGGGGTCTGCGGTGAAGGCAGCCACACTCCGGCGCATTTCGTTCTCACTGCCACGCAGGGGGATCAATGACACGCTGCCCAGCCGGACTTCAGGCACAGCCCGGGACACACGGGAGGGCTCCGAGGGCCACACCAGGCCGTCATGCTGGGGAGCAGGTGAGAAGAGGGCACTCAGCTCACCCGGACACTCAGCTCCAGATCCACCCACCCTTCCCAGAAATGTCTCCGGCTATGATCTGAGGTGACACCCTCAGCTTTGATCCCAGCCAATGTGAGAAGCAGCTGTTAGGAGAACATGACTGTATCCCTGGCAAAACCCAGCCAGTTATGTTACTCAACAACTCCTACCTCCAGGTCCACTGACAAACTGCTCCAAGAATCTGACACCAAGAAAACAGTTCTAGAGGAACATGTGTGTGCCTTTCACCAGGAACCCAGAAAACCATAGAATCCACCTGTTTCCCTTTAGGCTTGACTACCAGAAAGCTCAGGGCTCAAAGGACTCAGCCCAGGACCCCAGTACAGTGCTGTCTCCCTTTTCCCTAAACCATTCTGAACTCTCATTTAAAATCGATTGGCTTGAGCCCACCCCCTCCCTGCTCCTCCCCCGGCCCTGCTCTGGCTCCGAGCCCTTGCTAGCTTGCTCCCACCTGGCCCACTGCAGCAGCCACCTTACCCACCCCATCTGTCCTCCTCTGTGCGCCGCATCCAGAAAGAGCCCTCTCAGACACCAACCTGCACACCACTTTCTTGCTTCAAACTGCTGACTAGGTCAAATTCAGCTTTCTTGGAATGGCCTTCAAGACTCTGAGATCTGGCTCCTGACTCCCTTTCCAGTGTCAACTTCTGGCACTCCTGGCTTCTCTCTTTACACCCCATTGGGCAAGCTGTAGTTCTCTTACCATGCCTCTGCATAAACTGTTCCTTCCGCCTAGAAGCCACTACCCCCACCCTCACTGCCTTTGCTTGGTGAAGGCTTTTTGTCATCCTCAGACTTAGCCTGTGACACCCCCTCCTTGTTGCCTTCTCCACCCACCCACCGCCTCCCCCAGGTAGGGTCCCCGGGCTTTTCTCTGTCTCCATACACTGATCACACCGGGCCATGTAACAGGCCACGTCTAGATCTGTTTTCCTTTCTACCTGGGGAGTGCCTGAGGGCAGGGGTCTGCGTCCTCTGTCTCTAGCACATCTGGCTTGGGGCTGGAGGAGATAGGACTTTAGGCAGGGTTTACTGAGTAAATGAGCAAGCGAATGATTTAAAAGCAACTCAAAATCTCCTTGAAGCAACTAGTGGCCTTTATGGTGAAGAAATAAACATACCCATTCTCCACGATGGAAGCCTCCTAGGACCCCACCCTCCACCTGGTACCTGCACAAAGAGGAAGGTGGCAAACCACTCCCGGAGCTCCGTCTGCGTCTCACAGCACAGGTACCTGCGGGGTAGGACATACATCGGGATGCTGCCAAGGCTGAGCAGGGAACACCCTGCCTGTCTTCCCAGCCCAGAGTCTCCAGGCAGGGCACAGATGTGGCCAGTGAAGGGACCCAACCAGAGGGGACACACAACCATCTCTCCTCAGCCTGGGGTCTCAGGCCAGTGCCCTCACTTACCACTGCTGCTTCTCATGCTTCTCCGTCTCATGCACCACTGTGAAGCCCCAGCTGCAGAGGAGGGGCAGGTGGAGTCACATAGCATCCCCCAGAGGCCTCCCAGCCTAGGTGCCCAGGACAGAGGACAGAGCCCAGAGGCCCAGGCCAGAGCCAGGGGGCAGAGTTCAGGGCCTTCTTGCAAGCAGACACATTCTGGCCACTGTGTCTTCTTCTCAGCCCACACCAGCCCCCCAGGCCCCTGGCTCCCCATCCCATCCCCGCTTCCCCCAGGCCTGCCCTAGTCCCTGAGAGACAACCAGGCCCAGTCCACAGAGGAGAGGAGAAAGTTAGAAAACCAGGTCTGACTACTGCAATTAATAACAATAATAGTGACTATGTATCACTTTTCATCTCAAAAGCATACAACCACCCTCTGAAACAGGTGTACCATTATTTTCCACATTCCACGGATGTAGGAAGTGAGGCACAGAAAGGTCCCAGAGGTAGTCAGTGATGGGATTTCAATCCAGGCCAGTGGTTCTCAAAACCTGACCAAGCATTAGAGTCCCCTAGATGGCTTGTCCCACACAGACTGCTGGCCCCACTCCTCAGGACCCATAACTCAGCAGGTCTGGGGTGGGACCAAGAATCTGGGCTGTTGACGTTTCCTGGTGGTGCCACTGCTGCTGGTCTGGGAGACCACACCTTCAGAACTATGGTACCAACCCCTTGTCAAGTTCAAAGCTCCGGCTGTGCTGCCTCCACCTACCCACCCAAACCATTATGAGCTCCCCCAGGCCTCAGCCCCAGCTCACCACGTGGGTGGCCGGAGTTTCTTCTTCACTCCCAGGTAGACTTTGAGACTCCTGACAGGCCACTCCTTCTCAGGCCGGTGACTCTGGGGTGCAGGAGGGCAGAAGGATGGCATTTCAGTCAGCCAGGGCAGGAATTGGGGTGATGGGGCACCTCCCTCCTCCCTAGCCCCCTTTGCATCCCAGCACAGGGAACCTCCTTCTGGAAGCCTTCCTGACCAAGCCCTTCCTGTTCACCATCCAGCCCAACTAAGCCCCCCAGGCTTCTCTCCCTGCAGCAGCATCAGACAGTCAACCCTCAGTCCCCGAGGCAGCGGCCATTCCAGCAGAACGACACAGGGCAGTGATTCTCAGGCCCTCCCTGATGTCCTGCAAACTGGAGAACTGACTTGCAGCATTGGCTGAACCAGTGGAGGGAGAAGTCTGCACATCACCCTCTGGTACCAAACCCAATGAGCGCATATGATCTGAGAGCCTCAGCTGGCTGCTTGGGTCTGTTTGTCTCCAGTTATTTACTCCTCATCCCTCTCCACCCCACGGAGGCTCCAGGGTTGACCGTGTGAACAGAAGACTTGTGGGGTGAGCAGTTACTAGCTCTTTGGTTCCACAAGGGGAAGGCTGATGACTCAAGCTGAAGCAGAACGGCTGTTTGGTAGACCAAAGGAAAAACTTTCCAGTGGTCTAGGGTCAGGAAGCAAGAGGCCGATATACTAGGGAGGGGCACCAGAGCACTCACAAGCACACCTCTGGCCCCTACCTCTGCATATGGGTCTGGGCTCAGAAGGCACAGGTTGGCTCCGAGGCAGAGGTATGGGAGCAGTGGCCCCTCGGGCAGAGGCTGATTGGAGGTCAAGCTAATGAGCCTTCTACCTGCTTCGGGAGCCACCTGCTCAAAGCCCTGCCCCCACCAGGCCCCCCAGGCACCAGGTGGGCACCAAGGCGGATGGTAGGGGAAGGGGACTCACTTACAACCAACACTGGGCATCAAATATTGAGCCACCTCCACCCTGTCCCCACCATTGCTCCCAGCCACCCCCAGGCATGGCTCCTCAACAGGAACAAAAAGAAGGGACTAGAGGATGGCCAGTGAAGTGGAAAGGTCCGGGGATTGGTAGACTCCCTGGGAGGTTACAAAAGGATGGGCTGCCTTGGGATTAGTGGAGATTTGGCTGCTGTCACAGGAGATGTAGTTTAAGAGGACTTACTAGGGACCTTTTGCCCTGTTTTAACCATGACCCTCCCTGACAACCAAGGCTCTGATGAGGGAGCCCTATGTCTCCTGCACATAGCACCTGACTTGACAATGGCCATATGCCCAAGAGGGCTGGAGCAAACGGGGGTGCAGGCAGAGAGGAAACAGGGCAGCGGGATGGGCAATCAGGCTGCAGATATAGGGCAAACGAGGTGTGGGTGAACACAAAGGGGAGGCAAACCTCCATGAGAGCAGGGAAGAAGCCAGGCCGAGAGCACTGAAGAAGTCAGACAACAGGTTGGAGGGAGTCAGGTGGAGTGGGAATGAAAAGACTTGAGACTTAGGAGGTTGTGAAAGAAATTGGTCTGCCGGGTGGGCGGGGGGAGCCTGTGTGGCTCAGTGGTTGAGCATCTGCCTTTGGCTCAGGGCATGATCCTGGGGTCCTGGGATAGAGTCCTACATCGGGCTGCCAATAGGGAGCCTGCTTTTCCCTCTGCCTATGTCTCTGCCTCTCTCTGTGCGTCTCTCATAAATAAAAAAAAATAAAATCTTAAAAAAAAAAAAAAGAAAAGAAAAGAAATTAGTCTGCGGGTCTGGAGAACAGTAGGCTCCAGGCATGACAGGAGAAAGGACTCAGTAGGAGAAAAACTAGGTTGCAAGTATGGAAAGCAGGAGACTGACAGAATGGAAAGCAGGCTGAGGTGCTGGAAGAAGCTGAGCTGTGGGTGCCAGGGAAAGAGAACTAGAAGCAAGGGGTAGAGTGAGTTGACAGTGGAAGGAACAGCCTCGTGGGTGTGACATAGGAACGACAAGACAGTTCCAGGCAGGGCGTGGAGAGAATTGTGGGAATCAAGGAATTCAAACCAGTGTGTGACTCCCTGAGAACTAGAAAAAACAATCCTCAGACCTCCATTTCCTCAGGCCCTGGAGTGTGCGGCGTATGCATGGTAGGTGTGTGACAGGAGTGTGGCTGAGACGCGGAGGGGACGTCTATCATTGTAGGACTTTGTTTCTACTCAAACAGCTCGTGTTTCCAGCATTTCTAAGGTATGAAGTCACTGGAAGAGAATAAAGTTCACCCTTTGATGCTCAAAGACCTCTGCTGGAACCAAGCTTTTTCTAGAATGTGCCTTTCCTAGGTGCCTCAAGGTCTTTAACAACAGAAGATGCCCAGGACTAGGCTTGGGTGTCTGCATATCCTGAACTGCCGGCTGTTGTCCCAATTTCTGTCTGTTGCTCCATAAACCAGCAAACAGCAGAACTACCAACACCTCGGTAGCCAAACCACACCCTTCTGGAGCTTCTGTCAGAGAATACTACTTGGCGCTGCACAGATCAGCCTGGCTCCTGAGTCCTTGATTCCTGTACTTCAAGGAATAGAACCTGAACTCTGAGGCTAACAAATCTGGGTTTGAATCCCAGGCTATTCCACCTAGAGACTGCCTTAGGCAAGTCACTTGAAGCTTGTTTTTTCGCCTGTGAAATGGGCACAATATCTCTCCTCACAGGACAATAGTGAGATTACATGTCCTAGTATCTGGAGGGCTGGGCACCAAACCTAGCTTGATAAACATTAGATTAGATCTTTTTCCTTTTTCTAGTTCCCCTGCCTTCTCCCCTCCATGCTAAGGGATCAGCTGCTGCTTTTCCAGGTGCCTCAGCCATCTTCTTCCCCTCTGCCCACACTGATGGTCTTGCTCTGCTCCAAGGGGCCTAAGCAACCCTATAAAGAGACGGTCAGGGAAGTAACATCCCAGAACCAAGGGAGACTGAGTGGAGGGGTAAACAGACCCAGAAGTAAGTAATCATAGAGGGAAGCAAAGGAGAGAAGAAGAGGCATTCCCTACAAGGGTCTGTAGGAGCCCAGGCTGCATTAACAGATGTATAATGTGCAAAGAGAGGGAGGTGAGGATCCTGCTCTATTTGCTCTGCTCCCTCCATGGCAGCTAGGCCTATCCAGTGTCCTCAGGAGAGGCGAGGGGCAGGAAGGGCTAGAGGCACCGGTGGGGCCAGCTATGGGAGCTCAGGCTAGAACCCTGGGCATGGAAACATTTCTGCTGCCCATCTCTGCAGGGCATCTATGCTTTGTGGCCCCTACAGCATAGCTGGGACCCACAGAGGCATCACAGGAGGCAGATTCTCAGCTGAACTTGAGCAAGGGCCTTCTCCCAGGCAGAACTATCCCTCACTGGATAGGGCAGTCCTGAAGAAGGAGTAGATAAGCTCCCCTCCCAGAGCTGTGCACATAAGGGCTGGCGAGCATCCAGGGAGGCTGAGCAGGAACTCCTACCACAGGCAGGATTGTATCATAAGCCTATGTAGTCCCACCCTGGCCTTTTAGGATCAGGGCAGTAGCACAGACATTCTGATAGTCTTGAAACTATCTCTCCAGGCTGGGAAGAGGATGGCTCCAGCGGTGGCAGGATATGAGGGTCAGAGCACTAATTCAAACCTAGGGGCCTTTGTTACTGGCTCTACAGCCTCTATACCGAGTCCTTTGGAAAACTGTAAAGCATCACACTGATGGGGGTTCTGCCTTGGGGAAAGCACTGTGGGGCAGGGTTGGGGATGGAGGTGGGAGCCAGTGCTGACTGGCAAGGGATCAGGGAACCATGCCTGGGGACAGCCAAGAGCTCTGGCTGTGTCCCCAGGCTCCCACCAGGCTCACTTGGCCCCCAGGCGGTGTAAGGAAGCTGGCAGTTGGCTCATAGCTACTCACGGTCTCAGGGGCCCCGCTCCACGGCCTCTGGCTCTGTTTGATAGAGGATCAGGGTTATGGAGGAAGGAGGTCCAGGTCCAGAGCCCGGACAGTGTATGCAGTGGTGCATGCCGGGATGTGGCAGGTTTGTAAAAAAGGGGACAAGGGGCCAAGATCTGGGAGGACACCAGGCATGTGGACAGAGTGGGCATGGAGGAGATACAACCTGTGAAGTGGCGAGGCATGTGTGGGCCACAGGTGGGGGCTGTGGGGGCTGTCATGATGTAGCATGTTCTTGTGGGTGCCGTGACAAGGCCCAGGCACAGGTGAGGAGGCATGAGCTTGATGTGATAGCATCCAGGTACTAGAGCCTGGTGGGGCTACAGGGCACAGAAGAGTGGCCACCAAGGGCCACGGCAGAGGCTCCCGGAGAGTCTATAGCTCTCCGCCACCACTGTGCCATCCCAAGACCCCACGACGGGGATGTTCCCACTGGCAGACTCTGGCAGATGTTAGTGAATGCGTATGTGAGCACACTTGTGTGCCAGTGCTCATTGCAGGGCAGGAGCCATTGGGGTCACTTACCCGGATCTCCTTGTAGAGCCGCAGGCAGCTGCTGTTGAGGATGAAGTATCGATCGTGAAAGCCACCTGAGGGCAGGCCCAGGCCCAGGAGGCTACGGTCTTCGCGGAACTTCATCATGCCGTGCTTGGTGTCGCCCACGTGGCTGGCTGGGGGAAGAATGGAGTGGACATGGGCTGCCCCGACCCCCCTGCCCGGGGACAGACACCCAGGAAGGGTCCCAGGATGAAGGAGGCTGCCCCAGCCTATCCTGGCCACCAATGAGCCCCGTACCACCAGTTCCCACTCAGTCTCTGAAAGAAGGGACCTGCTTGCCTGCCCAGCCCTACGGGCCCCGCCCACCGGGGGCCACCACCTACCGAGGTACAGCAGCATGGCATCCATGGACTGCTGCTTCTTCACCACCAGGTAGCTGTCTGTGCCCAGCCCGTGCAAGATGGGCAGCACCTTCTCCGAAAAGTGCAGGGGGCGCTCTGGGGAGAGGTCACACCTGCTGTTACCACCTGCTGTGGCCTTATAGCACCGAGGGCTGGCACGCACACATGTCACCTACTCTCCCAAGGCCTACCAGCAGCACAACACACCACCAGCATGATCACCCTCTCCACACCCGAGCTTCAGGCTTGACACATCTGGCTAGGACCAAAGCTGCTCCAACCCACACGTCCGAAACCACGCCAGTGATCTTTCCTGTGTCAAAACACCACCCACCAAGCCATTCAAGCCAGAAACAAAGCCTCCCCATCTTCTCTCCATATGTCAAATCTCTTTGCTTCTGTCCATCGCTGTTGCCACACCTTTCTTTGCATGTTACCATTTCCCTTGGACTAATGCCGTGGCCTTCCATGTGGTCTCCAGTATGTGTCTCACTCCCTGCCCCCGCCTCTCCTTACCCAACAGCAATGAACAACCTCTCCAAAATCCCATCACTAACCCTTCAATGGCTTTGCATTGTGGTCAGGCCGCCTCTGCCTCTGTCTTCAGCCCCACCCTGTGACACAACCCCTTCACTGCCATCTCAAGCTCCTCGAAAGGATGATGTCCATGGCCACCACAGGCCTTTGCCTGTGCCACTCCCACTGCCTGGAGGCACTTTTCTCCCCCTTTACCAAGTAACTCCTCTTTTTTACCTCCTAACACAGGGAGTCCAAAGCCAGCAACCCTGTTACGAGCTCCAGGGGTGCTGTGGCCCTTTCCTGCACAGCAGTTATCACAGCCTTGGTTGTACAGCTCTCCCACCAATTACGGCACTGGTGTCAATTCCTGACCACACTAACTCCTATGAGCAGAGGGACTATAAGTCTGACTCCCCAGCCCAGCAAATAACAGGAAAACAAATGAACAGATGCACCCTCATCCACCACTGCTATTAAGACAACCCTTCGCCATAAAATGCCTTTACCACCCCCTTCACCACCATGACTCCCTCACACCACCATCACAACCACCCTCACAACCACCACCCTACCCCGTGCCACCCCACCCCTCCTGCATGGCCATCACCACCTACTACTCCCTTCACCATTAATCCAATCATCAAATTCAGCATCACCACCCTTGCAAGCAACATCATCCTCACTGACACCAAGAAAGCATGGTATCGTAGCTGATACCACCTACCTCCTTCATCATCCTTTCCATCAACCACATTACAGCCATCACCTCAACCCCTGCCAGCATACTATCACCACCATCCCCAAGATGACAGTGTGACAGCAACATCAGTCATCCCAAACTCCCCTGACCACCACTGTCGCCACACTGGGGAGCAGGGGAGAACAGACTGGGGCTGCAGCCCAGACAAGAACAGACTGTGCCAAATTCCGCACCAGTCTTGGTAGCCACCCACCTGCTTCCTCCCTCTCATTGACTTCAAAGCAGGTCCAGTAGTCCCTCTCCCTGATGCCCACATTCCTGCGATCCAGGATCTCCAGGGTGAGCTCCTCAGCTGTCATGGATGCCGGGATCTGCAGTGGCCGAGATGGAAGAGGTCAGCCTACCCTGTCCCGGCCTCTGCTCTGCCACAATTTCACTGTGTGATCCAAGGGCTGAGCCCACCTCTCAGGTCCTCTGGAGTCTTGGAGTGTTGGGGGAGTGTCTCCAAGGGGTCCTGAGTTACTGGGTGGGGAGGAGGCAAAGAGAGGCCCTGACACCAGCCAGATAAGGGTTCCAAACTAGGGGTCCCCCTTGGGATGGAAGCTTTGCTCCTCTGGTCACCTGAACCTATGCCTAGCCCAACCCGACTTTTCTGGTTCCTTGGCTTCCAGGTCTCCACCCCCCACCTTGATATGCTGTTCTGTGTCTGCCTTCTTCTCCTCCAGGTACACTGTGCAGATGAAGTCACCGGCATGCTGTGAGGAGACAGGGCTCAGCTAGCGATCCAAGGAGGATGTGCAGGTAGCTATTCTGAGCCCCCTACCCCCAGCCCTGTCTTTCACCTGGGTCCCACTGGCAGTGCCAGCCACCCGCATCTTCACAATGGCAGTGATCTCTTCCCGCTGCTTCCTCAGCTCCTCCTCATCCACCTGGGAGGGTGGGAGACACAGACAGATGATCACTGCCACCCAAGAGGCTCATCCCTGCCCTTCACTCCCCACTGGCTAGGGACGCACACTGAACACCACCACATAGTGGCTGATGAGGTCTTCCACCACACGGCCAGCCTTGTAGTCCTGCCCATCTGTCTGGAAGAGCGTGGGCCCAAACACAATAGCCAAGTTGTGTGTGTTCATCTGGTTTGTGTCTGAGAAGCACTGGACACTGGACAGGGGAAGACAGAAGTCAGACAGTCTTGAGTGAGAAGCCCAGTCCAGAACTGCCCCACTTTACCTTCCCAGTTCCGAGCAGGTCCATGACTGGCCCCTGAAGAGAGGCCAGGGAAGGTCCTGGTTCAAGTGAACCACTAGTTAAGGGGAAGCAGGAATAGTCTTTCTGGCCATGTTTTGTATGCTGGAGAGGAATAGAGCTGGGAAGCTGGGAGATCTGGCCAAGGTCCCCTGGGTCCTAGCTGAAATCTCCTCTATTCCCCCCACCCTGTAGGAAGTAAGTTAGGAGACAAAGTGTCCAAGATCAGGGTATATCAAAAGTCAACATTCAGTTCCCAGGCCTACCTGGTTCTGAGGAGAGGGCAGTCAGCCAGGTTGGGAGTAGAAGAATCTTTTCCACCCCATCCCCCCAGAGTCATATAATAGTAATGTCCCTTACCAGTACAGGTGACTGATAAGTGCCTTCACTGTGGCGCGGTTGACTGGAGGCAGACGTGCCAGGAGTTCTCGATATCTGGAGACCTTCTCTTCCTCATCCTCAATCTCTGGGTGGGGAGAGATAGATCAGGTCAAGAAGCCCCACCCCTACCACCCCCAGCCATCTCCCCTGTCCCACCCCTCTGGCAGCTCTGCCTCTCATCCTAGGGGCTGGTATTTCCTGGTTCTGTTTAGAGGGACAAAGGAAGGAGAAGCAGAGGGAGGGACAGGGAACTGGAGCTTGTCCCCTGGGGACATGCCTCGTCCAAGTGTCCAGAGCACAGCTGGGATGCGGAAGGAAGGGATAGGAGTGGTCAAGTCAGCAGCACTAGCCTGGGTCTCAGGCAGGGCGAGGACTGCGGGGGCCTACCTGAGGCATCCAGCCAGGCCAGGCGCTGGGCGCGAGTGAAGAGGCCATCAGGCAGGTCTCGCAGGAAGCGCTTGAGGGCTGAGGAGACATCATCCACATGCTGCTCCCCCTCCTTGAGGCGCACAGACCGGGCGTCCTGCCGCAGGCTCTCCAGCAGCCGCTGAGTCTTCGACGTCTGCCCACACTTACGGTAGATGCCCTCCGATGTCAGGCCTGGAGAAGGGTGGGACTGAGCCAGGGACAGGGCCTCGCAGGGCCTGAGGGGCCCTGGGAAGGCGGGGCTTGGCCTGGAGGGGGCGAGGCTCACCACACTGCGTGATGTAGTCCACACAGCGGTACACAATCACTGGGATATCGGAGTCTCCAAGCTGCTGCTCCGACAGCGTGTCCCCCGAGCTGGCAGCTGCTTTCTGGATGGCCCCCAGCCAGCCTGTGAAGTCCAGCCGCCGCTCGCCCTGGATGTACAGCGTCCTAGACCGGGGAACCGTCCGTTACTTGCGGACTTACCCAGGCGCCACCCCTCCTAAGCCTCTCCGACTGCCACAGGCTTCTCACCGCCCCTCAGGGAGTCCAGGGCTCACCTCCTTCGCTCCACCAGCACCAGCACTTGGTTCTCGCTGTCCCCTTGGACGGCTGTGGAGGGGCCGGTCAAGGTGAGGCCCTGTTCATGGTCCCCAACCGGCTCCCTCCTGAAGCTCTCTGGGTACATGCCTTCCCAGGACCCACCCCCCAATACATGGAGTTGCTAAGCTATACCCCAAGGGCAGGAAAGGACAGAAAAGGGCAGGCTGGCTCCTTCTGGGCTGGCCAGGGTAGAGTTTAGACTTCCAGGGAGGGCTGGGGGCCTGGGAACCCAGGACAGGATGCCCTGAAAGTTAGGGGCCCAGGACTGGGTCCACGCACAAAGCTCCTGCAGTTTCCGAAGTTGTAGTGGCTCCTCGCAGGGTCCCTCTGGGAAGACAGCACGGAGCTCAGAGCCAGTGAGGGAGAACCAGCCCTCCTGGGCCCGCTGTAGGCTCAGGCCAGCTTTGTAGGGGAGGCGCCCAAGCCGCTCAAAATCCCGGGCGAGCAGATCTTCAGCCAGGGGAGGTATGAATGCCTGGTGGGGAGGCCAGGGGAAGGGGGAGGTAGCCAAGGAGGCTACATCAGCCAACAGCACTGCCTGCCCGGGACCCTCCAGCTCTTTGGCCTATGAGCACATGCCCACTTCCCACCCAGCTGCCACTTCTCTCTTCCCCAGGGCAGAATCCAGCACAGTTCAAGAACTCGGGTATCATGCCGCACTTCACGCCCAGAAGTGTCCTCCTCTGCAAAACGTTCCCAGATGCCTTCAGGGATGCCCCTGCTCTGCCTTCTGTTGCAGCACTGATTATAGTACTCTTGCTGTCTGGGCCCCCGTCTGTCTCCCCCACCAGCACTAAAGAGTGAGGACCAAGGCTGGTTCAGCTGGATTCCCACGGCTCAGAAGGCTGATCATCACAAGGCTCACAGATGATTGATCAGTGACCAAGTAAATAGGAATCTCAGGCTCTCACAGTACAGGGGACCCCATAGGGCACCTGGCTCTAGTCCCCAGAGCAGAACTCTGTAGCCTCCCTGCCTCCTTCCTCCAGAGCCAGGAGCTCACTCCCTCTGGAGTCAGCACTGACCATTCTAAGATGGCTCTGACTGCTATTCATCATTAAACATGTATTGAGCACCTATGGAGTGCAAGGCCCACAGCCCTTCTTCCACAGGTCTCCTAACCTCCCTGCTTAGGGACTGCAGGTTATGTCAGGCCCTTGGCCCAAAAAGCCTGCCCTATGACTGCTCCCTCCATTTGTGAGGTAGGGTAGCTGGGGTACATGGAAATAGCCAGGAGGTCATACTCCTCACACGGGTCCATTAACCCAGGCCTACCTTAGCAATGCACTTGACCCACTCACGAGCCAGCTCCGCACTCTCCAGCCCAAACAGGTACAGCCGCTCTCCCTCTGTGTACACCTCAAAGGTGTATTCAAAGCTGTAGATACAAAGGCCAGGATGTAGGCACTCCCAGCCCAGCCATGACCGACCCCATGCAACCCTGCCTCCAACCTCTGCCCATTGCCCTTGGCTCCCCTAAGAGGTGGTGGGAAAGCCCTAAACTAGGGCCTAAGGAGACCTGGCTCCAGTCTCAGGATGCTGTGTGACCCTGGGAAAGTTCTGCCCTTCTCTGGGCCTATTTCTGTTTCCTCAATGGGGGGCCGGACCTTATAGCAACAACAGTCTGTGATTTTGCCCCAGGGGTGCTCACCCGTGGGTGTCAGGAGGGGGCACTGCCAGGCACACAATCTCACTGGCCCGAATCTCTCCGTTGGGGGTCACTGCCCGCTCGTTCTCATAGTAGCTCAAGACCCCGTCGCTAAGGACACACCAGCGTCGGCTGAACTCTGGAGAGAAGTTGGGCAGGGGAGCCATGAGGGAGCCCCCGCCCTCCCCTGAAAACACTTCTGTATCCTCCCTGGGCTCCTACTCCCACCTGACCTATGTCCTCTTCACTCTAACTCAAAAGCTTCCCCCAGTTCCATCCTCCTTCCTGTAGCCCACCGCCCTAGACCAGCCCACACCTTGCCCCTGGACCACTGCAATGACTTTTTCCTTGGTTCCTAGCTTCACTTCCAAGATTCAAAAGTGATCTAGGTAAAACCAGACTCCATTCTTCCTCTGCTCAAAACCTTTCCATGCCCCTGCCCTCAACCTTATCCTATATCCCTTAGACTGGTATTTAAGGCCCTGATGGGTCTGCCCCCGCCCACCTCTCCAGCCATCTCTAGGATCACTCCTGGGCACCTCACCCTCCCCACTTTTGCTCACCTTGTTCCCTCCACCCATACCCTTCATCCTTCAATCCAGCCCATATGCCACAGGAAGCTTCCATGCCCCATCCACACTCCTATACTCCCCTACCAGTGGCACACATTGCTCTATACTCTGACTCCTCCTATAATGGCTCTCAGGAAAGTGACAAGATCCCATCAAGGAAAAGAAATGGGAATGTGGACCAGGAAAGGCAGGAGAAAGAGCAGAATGGCAAAGTCAGGCAGACTCCTATGGTTCACAGCCCTGAGCTTCACATTGGCTCAGAGCTTCCTGGCACCCAGGGCAAAAAGGATGACTCAGGCAGTTACATAAATGACATTATCAGGCAGAGGGAGGTAGACTAGGGGCAGTGCCCCAGGGGCAGTGAGGTAGTGAACAGCAGAGTTCCAAAGAAATCTCTTTGGGTGCTAGAGGGCTTCACAGAGGGGTGCCAAGGATGCAGAGAGCAATGGTCTCAACAATATTCCCACAGCAGACACTGTCTCTTGTCCTGTCTGCAAGGATATGACATTTGTCCTCTGAGGGCAGTGTGTCCCACAGCCTGTCCCCCAGGTTGGGCCCTTCCAGGAGCACCTGCCTCAGTTACTCTTCATCAGGCATCGTCTGCCAAGTGCCCTCTGTGCTAGGAGCTGTTCTAGGTGCTGGGGCTACAGTGGTGGCCAAGAGGAGCTTATATTCCAGTGGGGCACAGAGAATCACCAGATACATCTATAAACAGACTAACCAATGTCAGATAAGTGGTGTGAAGTAGGGTAAAAGTAAGGTACATAGGGCATGCTATTTTGGATAAAATGACCATGGATGAAGTCTCTAAAGAGTAACATTTAAACAGAAACGGGTAGCCCTGGTGGCCCAGCAGTTTAGCGCCGCCTTTGGCCCAGGGTGTGATCCTGGAGACCAGGGATTGAGTCCCATGTTGGGCTCCCTGCACTGCATGGAGCCTGCTTCTCCCTCTGCCTGTGTCTCTACCCCTCCCCCGTGTGTGTCTCATGAATAAATAAATAAAATCTTTAAAAAAGAGAGAAATATTTAAACAGAGACTGGACTGAAGTGAGGGACTGATTATGCAAATATTTCGCGGAAAAGTATTTTAGGCGAGGGGCAGAGCAAAAGCAAAGGCCCTGGTGGAAATGAATGTATGTCCTTGAGAAACACCAAGGAGGCCAGTACAGCTGCAGCAGAGTGAATGAGAGGAGAGGGATCACAGGTCATGGAGTGGGAGCGCCGATGTGCAGGTCCTTATAGGATGTGGGAAGGGCTGGACTGTACTGAGTTGGAGAGCAAGCAGAAGGCAGAGATGTCAAAGGGATGGAGCTCTAAGCTCAGCTCTGTCTGGTTCCAAATGCCAGATCCCCAGCACCCAGCAGGTACTCAATAAAGGCTTTTTTAGTCTAAAGGAATTCTAGCAGTGACTTGCTCTACAGTGCCATGCCCCATTCCCACTGCTATTGGCCCATGTATTAAGCATCTACTGTGTACCAGGGACTACATCCCGGAAGCCCTCTAGAATAACTCTGCCAGAGTACACTTGGCACCCTTAGGGGTCCACCAGCCCAGCCAGCCCTGGCTTCTCTGGCCCTGCCACCATGCCAGAATGTCATGGCAAGAACGGGGTCTGGCCCAGCACCCACCTTCCCGGGCACGGCGGTCCTGCAGCAGCTTGCCGGCAGAAGCGGTCTTGTAGAGAAAGCCACTGTGGCTCACAGTTGGCAAGACAACTGAGTAGTGCTTTTCCAGGGGCTTCATTGAATCCAGCCGAGGTACCTCTTTAGGGAAGGTGTTGGGGTGGGGCGGCGGGGAATGGCTGCTCATGCTTGCCATCCCAGGGTCTCCCCCACACCCCCACCTGGGTTGAGCATCCAAGCTTACATTCAAGTCACCAGCCCTCTATCACCCTCAGGCTTTCACTACCCAGTCCAGGGCTTTGTCCGTATCATTCTCTACCTCTCCCTACTTGTGCAAATTCCAAGGCCCAGCTCCAGTACCTCCCCTGCCAGGAAGCCCCCCTGACTCCCCAGCCCAGCCCACCCTACTCTCTCTGTTGAGGCATGGGGCAAGCACACTAGAATGAGGGGTCTTAGGCAGACTCATTAACAATCCCCAGAAAGAGGTTTGCCACAGATAACGCAGAGTCTAAGAAAGTAGCCTGGCTCCAGCCCTGCTCCTAGCAGTCCCAAAGCCCAAGCCAGCTGGGTGGTCTCCTGTGCCTCCCTGGACACCTGGGCTTGCTCCAGCCCAGCACACCCCACCCACCCATGGCCGTGAGCCGAGTTCTGGCCGCTGAGCTCCACCCTCCGTCCTGGGATATGGCCCCAGAGGCCAGCCCTGGGCCTTGACCAGCAGTGCTCACCCCCACGGTCCCCTCTCACCCATCCGGAGAGTGATAGCCAAATGGGACCCAGCCCCAGTCTGTGACAGAGCCCCACCCAGACAAAGCAGCAGACAGGGCTGCTGTTGTGGGTCACCCGCACACAGAGAAATGCAACCCCCACACAGCAACTCAGATACTCTGCAGCTACACAAACCCCAAATCCCTCAATGCTCCCAGGTGCGAGGAAACAGATCCACAGCAGGTGAGAGATGCACAGACATTGGCACACAGATGCCACCCTGAAGGCCCACACTGCAGGTCTGGGAGGGACCCACAAATCCAGAAAGGGATTTAGACAGACACAAAGAGACACACATATGAAAGGGAAGCCAGATGCACAAATGTACACTGACATGCAAACCCAAACATACCCCAAAATCACATACTGTTGTACCAGGGCCTCTCAAGGAGCTGCAATCACAGCTCGAGTGGTATTTATATCTGATCTAGCAGGGTGATACACAGCTTTTGGCAGACCCCCACCCAGCACCCCTTTCAAATGGCTAGACCATGGCAGCAGGGAGGTCCCATCCCTCGAGGTGGACGGTTCCACCGGCCACTCACCCGTGGTCCGGTTGTTCCGAAGAAATTCCATCTGCAGTGTCTGCCCTGCCTGCTCGGCAAGAGCCAGGGGTGTGGGAGCCTCAGGATCCCCTGAGAAGCAGTTGACCCCAGCCCCACAGCCCAGGAGAGCTTGGGTCTCAGCCAGGTCTGTGGTAGTGACTGCAGCACACAGAGCCTGGGAGGAGGAAAAAGGGGGAGGGAAGGGTCAGCTTAAGTAGGAGTGGGGGGCCGGCGGGAGAGGGGGTTTGGGGGAGGAGAGGAAGGAGTCACCCAAGTCTGGAGGCCCATTCTCAGGTTTAAAGAGAAGAGGCAGGAAGAAAAAGAGAGGAGAGGGGGAGAAAAGAGAAAGGCCAAGGGATTAGGAGGATGAGTAGGGGCTGCCCCCAAGAGGCTGGGGAGTCTCAGTGGCCCAGGGCTCACCCCTACTAGCAGCCCGTAGGACCCGTCGGCTGCCAAGCCTGTTCTCTAGAGGATCTCAAGCTCCTTCTGCCTTGTGGAAGGGCAGAGGGGGGTGCTTTGTAGCTAATTCCTCCCACATTTGAATTCCTCACCGCCTGCCCAGCCCTCCCGACCAATGGGAGCTGCTGCCCCTCCTAGCTGGCGGGCTAGACTGGGCTGGGCCGGGGGCTGGACGCCTGGGTTCCTGGGAGGTGGAGGCCTGGCTCCCACTGGGCTTCTAGCTGGCCTGAGCCTGCCTGGGTGGGGCTGCTTGGGGGAGGGGCTGAAGGCCAATCAGAGGTCACCAGTGGCATCCCCCTGCCTTGAAGCAAGCTACCCCCCACTCAGGCTGAGCCAGACCAGGGCCCAGGGCTTGGCTCCCAGCCTGTCAGGGCCTGGGGCCCATGTGAGGCCTCATCTTGAGTGGGGTGTGGATGGGGGTGGGTCAGAGCAGCCAGCTGTTTTTCATGAGCCTGACAGGAAATAGCATCCCCATCAAGTTCACTCCTTTTGGCAGGATTCACAAGGAGCAGGACGGTTTGGGAGACAGAGGAATCAGGAGGGGAGGGAGGCAGACAGATGCTGGAGATGTGGACTCAGCCCAAGGGTCAGGCCTGACTCCTCTTTGCTTTGCCCCAACTCTCCCTGTGGCTTGGGCAAGGCCCTTCCACTCCCCGGGCCTCCGTTTCCCCATTTGCCAACTCATTACAGTAAGCTGACGGAAGAGATAAGCTGAGGCAGAGAGAGCAATGGGGGGGGGGGGCAGAAAGAAAGTGGGTGGTCTCAAGGGGGTCCAGAGGCCCAGGCGCCCTGACCTTGTCCAGTTCCTCCTGGTTGCCAAAGAGCGGGTGGTAGCGGCGGTACTTGCCCTCACGGTATTTCGCCTCCAGGTGGCGCCGCCGGGCACCAGGCCCGCTGTTGGGCTGCAGAGCCTCACTGGGGGGCACGTTGGCCGCCCAGAAGCGGTTCCCAGGGCCATTGCCCAGCTGTAAGAAGAGCTGTGGGTGTGGGCAAGAGGTGAGACAGGCAGCCTATGGCCAGGGCCCTGTGTCTGGTAAAATCTTTGTTTTGAGGTTGTCAGGCGGGGGGCTGGGCGAGTCAGGCCACCCACGCATTTTCCCATGGGGAAGCTGAGGGGCAGCCTGGCCTATCAGTGGCTCTGGGCCCAAACCCAGTTCCTCAGCTCAATGACAGGATGAGAGGCAGACATTTGGGCAGGTGGATGCCCCAACTCTGGTGGCTGGTGGGGGGCCTTGCTATTTCCCCTACCCAGTCCCACATCTGGAACTCTGCATTCCTGAGACTATCATAGCTCGAGCAAGGGCGGGGGGATGAGGGTGGCGGGTAGCTAACCTGTCAGCCAATGGGGTGGGTAAGGATTTTGGAAACCTCTCTTGTCTTTGACATTCCTTTCTGGGCTCAGGGGAGGAGGAGCAGAGGCAGATACTGGGGGCGCAGATGCAGGAAGCTAGTGATCAAGGGACTAGTTGATCAATCCTTTTCATTCTGCTTATCATCTGTTCCGCAGCTATTTCCTGGGCCTCCCAACCTGCCCTTCTGTCAGGTCCTGAGTTCACAGAAGAGAATAAAGCAGCAACAGACCCTGCCACCGCTGACTTACTCTGTGACTTTGGGCAGGTCATCTTCTCTCCCCCGGCCTCAATGTCCTCATTTTAAACCAGGGGGTTCTAACCCTACCTCTCAGGGGATGAGACCCAAACTGCGCTGGAGTCTGCAGCTTGGCTGGGGCTGTCAGGAAGGCCCTGTGTGGTGAGCCTCCCATTGCAGGTTCTCCTTTGTAACTCCCACACACATCAGTACCTGGGAACCCCAAGTAGACAGGCGCATATGCACTTGTAAGGGTGCCCCCAGACCTGCTAGTGGTTGTGCGTGCAGAAGAAGTAAATATTTTAGGCTCTGCAGGACAGTTTCTGTTGCATATTCCTTTTTTTTTTTTTTTTTAACATCCCTTTAAAACTGTCAAAACATTCTTAGCTCACTGGCCAGTTAGCTGACTTTGCCAAAAATCAACTTTTCCAAAATCCCCACCCACTAGATGATCGCAAAGGTCTCTTCTAGCTCCAGGGGGCCAAGGTCTGTGAGCAGGGGGAGAGCGGTGGGGAGACCCAGGCAGCAGGCAGCGGAGCGGGCCCCAAACCCAGGTGACAAGCAAGGCCTCCCCACCTCGATGAGCGTTTCTGTCCACACTTTCCTGTCCATCTTCAGGCTCCGCACCTTGGAGACACCAGCGCCCAGGCCACGGTGCTCCCCTGCAGACAGAGGGCCCTCACCTTCACACAAGCACTTACCTTCCCACCCTCCCCGCAGGGGAATCCAAGCAGGGGCAGACAGGGAGAGGCCACTCCCATGCCCACTCCCTGCTCCAGGCGCCACAGAACTGTAAAGTTACCTGGGCTCCTGCAGCAGAACCCCCTCCCCCTGCCCCCCTGCCAGGCCACTCTGCACAGCCCAGCCACACTGATCTTTTTTATCTCTCTCTCTTTTTTTCAAAAAAAATTTTTTTTTTATGATAGTCACAGAGAGAGAGAGAGAGAGAGAGGCAGAGACACAGGCAGAGAGAGAAGCAGGCTCCATGCACCGGGAGCCCGACGTGGGATTCGATCCCAGGTCTCCAGGATCGCGCCCTGGGCCAAAGGCAGGCGCTAAACCACGCCACCCAGGGATCCCCTCTCTCTTTTTTTTAAAGTAAGCTCTAGGACCAACATGGGCCTTGAACTCATTACCCTCCATCCCCCCACCCCCACTTTGAGGGGCGTCAAGAGTCACATACCCACTGAGCCAGCCAGGCCCCCCAGAGTGATCTCCTTAAAATGCAAATCCCCTTATTTCAGATCCTTGCTTTAGATAACCCCCTCCCATGGCTCCCTAGAATTTTTTTTAAGATTTTATTTATTTATTCATGAGAGATACAGAGAGAAAGAGAGAGACACAGGCACAGGCAGAGGGAGAAGCGGGCTCCATGCAGGGAACCTGATGTGGGACTCGATCCCAGGTCTCCAGGATCACACCCTGGGCTGAAAGCGGCACTAAACTGCTTCCCGGCTCCCTAGAATTAGATTTAAATTCCTTACCTGCTTCTGCAAGTTCATCTCAAAATTTCTCTCAACCCCAATCCTGTTTAGCCACACTCTCCTCCCTCTTCTAATCAGCCATACTCATTCCTGTTTCAGGGACTTTGCACTCACAGTTCTTTCTGCCTGGACTCTCTTCCCCCATCTCCCCAGAGCTGCCTCCCTCCTCACATTCAGGTCTTAGCTGACATGTCATCTTCTTAGAGAGGGCTTCCCAACAAACACATTCTCTGCCTAGCACTTCATTACCTAGTATTTCTATTGGTTCATATATGTATTTTCCATCTCTTCCCACTAGAATGTAAGCTGCCTGAGAGAAGGAACCCTGACTGCTTGCTTTAGGGTCTAGCCTCCATGCCTAGAACAAAGTCTGGCAGACAGAGAGCACTTAGTAAATCTCTGTGGAATAAGAGGGCAGGGCAAGTTGGGGCTGTAGAGAATGCAGCCTTACTCAGCTACAGGTCCCAGGAAGAACCTCTGGGGTAGGGAGCAGGCTGGGGGTATTAGGAGCACTGAGTGCTGCCTGGTTCTAGCTTCAGCCTCACCCCCCTCTGCAGTCTCCTAGGGGAGCGCCTCATTCACACCTGTCACCCACACCACTCAGAGAGCTAATACCTTTCTTTTTTTTTTTTTTTTTTTTTTTTAACTTTTATTTATTTATGATAGTCATACAGAGAGAGAGACAGAGACAGAGGCAGAGGGAGAAGCAGGCTCCATGCACCGGGAGCCCGACGTGGGATTCGATCCCGGGTCTCCAGGATCGCGCCCTGGGCCAAAGGCAGGCGCTAAACCGCTGCGCCACCCAGGGATCCCAGCTAATACCTTTCTAAATCCAGTCATTTCTTTCCTGTATGCAGATCTCACAGCTCCAGGCCTCTTGGACATTTGCCCTAGATGTTCCCCAGGCTTCGGGGTTTCTCACTGAGCTCAGTGCCTTCCCCAGAACTCTCCCCCCGCCCCGGATCCCCATCTCCAGCTGCCCAAAGCTGCCACCTGGGCATCATCAGCTCCCCTGAGGGCCAAATCCCTAACACTCAAGGTGTCTGGCATAGCACAGACCCCCCAATAAATGGCAGGTGGTGAGATGAATGCTCTTGGGTGCCAGCCTCTATCTTTCTCACCCTCCTCATCTGATCTGTCACAGGGACTTTTACACCACAGAGCCTGTACATCTCTCGAGTCCTCTCCATTGCTTCCCCAGACAAGGCCTCAGCCTGTTCCTCTCTCTAGTGTATCCACTAACAGCCTCCCCACTGCTCTCCAGTCTCAGCCCTCCAACGAGATTCCACCCACCGGCCAGAGACTGAGGCACAAATCTGAATGTGGCCCTCCCACCCCTGCTCCCATCTCCTTTGGATGAAACATCAGCATCTCCCACGGCATGCAAAGCCCTGCCAGCCCCTTCTGTCTCATTTCTTTCCACCCCTCTGATGTGATGGGGTGCTGGACCCCAATCGGCCTGGGCTCAAATTCAGACTTACTTGCCAGGCCACCTGGAACGAGCTGTTTCCCCTCCCTGTGCCTCAGTGTCCTTACCCATGGCATATGCAGTTGAATCCCTACCTCGCAATCTCAGGACTACAAGCTAATCACGGTGGGAAAGGCCTGGCGCACAGAGGCAACTTCATCCACAGTGATGTGACTACCATCTGGGCTCCGGCCCCTCTGGCCAGACAGGCCACCTGCCATCCCAACACACCAGCCCTGTTGGGCCTCAGCCTAGTGCCCCAGCCCCACACACCTGCACAGCGCTTGCAGATGACAACACAGAGGTTGATGGAGGCCCAGTCAGGCTGGGCAGCCCCGCAGTCAGCACAGAACCTGTTGGGGTCCACGGCCCAGATGCGCTCGGCCACCTCTGAGGTAGACAGGGCCTCTGCGATGGCTCCCTGCATGGCCTCCAGCCACTGCTCCTTCTCTAGCTCCGATTCAGCTGAGAAGCTATGGACACAGGAGGAGGAAGGCACTGGTGGGAGAGGGCTCAGAGAGATTTGGGGGTGGCATGAAGAGGCACAGCGTGACGTGGGCAGAACAAGGAGTTGAGTGCTCATAACCGGAAGACAGAAGCATCCTGGGTCTGTGAGGAAGGTGGGCATGGACAACATCAAGGGTACCATGAGCCAAAGAGACATGTGGGGGGGTTGGGGAGCCCAGCTGGGGAGTAGGAAAGGCTGCTGGGAAGAAATGATGCCTGAACTAAGCCTTGACAGATGAGAAGGGCTTAGCCAGGAGAAGAGGTGTAAAGGTTTTCTAGACAGAGGGAATAACATGTGCAAAGGGGCACACAGGGCATTCCAGGATCTGGGGGCAAGATGGGCAGACTGGCAGAGAAGAGGCTGGGAGACATACAGGGACAAGCTGTGCCAGGCAGAGGAGGTCAAAGTGTACCCAGAAGACAAGAGAGAAGCAGAGGAGGGTTTTAGTGGGGTGGAGGAGAGGGTAAAGAGATGTCTTCTTCTGATTCTTTCTTTCCCTGCCACCATCACCCCACATATGCGTGCATTCAAGATTCGACTATCCCTATAGCCCACTACCATGGCCCAAAAAGGCATCACTGCTAGAGACATGACAGGCATTAATGCTGCTTGACCAGAGGTGCTGAGGACCGTGCTCATCCACGAAGGTCTGACATATGGAATCTGCAAGCTGTCAAGGCCTTAGCTAAGCACTAAGCCTGTCTCTGTGTTCCTATGTTCAATGGTCTCAGCCTACATGTCAGGCTGGTGGAGGTCCTTGGTGCTGAACACCTGATCAACCTAATTAAGATTGATGATGACGAGAAACCAGGTGAATGGTCAGACCTCCGTAAAACCAACAGACAAGAAAAACATTGGAAAGTGGTTGGTCACGGTTGTGCGGTATTTAAGGATGACGGCACAAAGAATCTCAGGCCAACGATGTCATTGAAGATTACCTCAAAGGCAAGAAATAAAAACTTGGCTTTCAACAAAAAGGAAAGACAAGACCCCACTGGCAGTCACAGACAGGCAGCCAAAGCATGAGGAGGTGCCACCACTGGGCCAGAGACCCCTCTGGCCTGGTACAAAATGGGGCAGGGCCAGACAGAGGTGAGAGAGAGCTATGAAGGTAAGGTAAGGGTTGTGACAGGCATGCGTGGGGCTGAACAGGAGAGGCAGGCATCCCCATGGATGAAGTCAGGGGCCTGGGAGGTACAGGGAGGCGAGGGGGGGGACATCCACAAAACTGTTGGACATGCAGGTGTGGAGCTCAGGAGGAAGTCCTTGCGGGAGACAGAGATCTATGCTAAGGGCAAAGAACATGACAGCGGAGCCGTGAGGGGGCTAGTGATGACAGAGCAATTATCACACACCATGTCAGGTAACAGTTTTACAAAGACTACCGTGGTCTTACTCACAGAGGAAGAAACTGAGGCACAGAGAGGTCAAGTGAGTTGCCCGGGTCACACAGTAGTGTGACCCAGGATGTTATAGACTGACTTGTGTCCCCACAGTGTGAATGCATCTGGAGACAGGGCCTCTAGGGAGGTAATTAAGGTTAAATAATGTCATAAGAGTAAGGCTCTAATCTGACAAGACTGGTGTTTCTCTTTCCCTCTCTCTCTCTCTCTCTCTCTCTCTCTCTCTCTCTCTCTCTCCCTCTCCTTCTGTCTCTCCAGGCACACAGAGGAAAAGCTGTGTGAGATGCAGTAAGGAGATGGCCATCTACAAGCCAGGAAGAGGGGCCTCACCAGAAACTAACCCTGATGGCTCCTTGACCTTGGACTTCCAGCTTCTAGAACTGTGAGAAAATAAATTTCTGTTGTTGAAGCCCCCCTCAGGTTGTGCTATCCTGTCATGCATGGCAGCCAAGCTGACTAATACATAGGATTTGAACTGAGGCATGGCACAGTGCCTTGGAGGTGGCAGCTGATGGCCTCGGAGTGACGGAGGGAGGGGGACAGGCGGCCAATGCATGAGGAGGAAGGAGGGAAGGGTGAAAGTGAGATTTCTTAGAAAGGAGAGGTAGAGCAGGTTAGTGAGTGGAGGTAAAGGACCAGTGGGGGTGGGCAGGGCTGGGAAGGGAGAGGAGAAATCCATCCTAGAAGAAGGGGCAGTTTCCCAAATAAGCAAGAAGAGAATCCTGGCAGGGAGAGATGACGCAGGTAAGCGAAGAGAGGGAGGCTTACCTGAAGATGCGGTAGGGGGTGGTGAGGTCGAAGCTGCGCCGGTCTGCTTCCTTCACATTGCCTACGCTCATGTCAATGAAGGTGATGCCAATGCCCAGGTGGTACTCCTAGCAGGTAGGTGGGAAGGGGTGAGGGCAAGGCCTGGGGGCAGGGCACAAGGCCCAGGAAGGGATAGAGAGGAAGGGGAGGTCATACCTTAGGGACTAGAAAGTGCCTTGGAAGGACGTAAAGAGGACTCAGGAATCTGGAAATGGACCCAGGTTCAGGGGCCATGTTGCAATAGGGACAGGGAGAAGGAGGCAGGGCAGTAATGGGAAGATAATGCTCAGGGACCAGGCAGGGGACACGGTCAGAACTAGGAGCAGGAAGGGTAGCTGGCACAGGGCTAAGAACAGTCAGGGGAAGGAGGAAAGGGAAGGGGCAGGGCTGAGGGACCAGGTGGGCAGGGGGCACGCCTGAGGGAGCAAGGTGGACAGGGGGCAGGCCTGAGGTACCTGGTAGGCACAGGGTAGGGGGCAAGGCTGAGGGAGCAGGGTGGGCAGGGCTGAGGGAGCAGGATGGGCAGGGGGCAGGCTTGAGGGAGCAGCATGAACAATGGGCAGGGCTAAGGGACCAGGTGGGCAGGGGGCAGGGGAGTGGTTTAGCAAACTGGCTGACCCCTTCGCACCTCCAGATTCTTATACAGCTGCACTTTGTCCCCAACCACGGCCACATACAGTTTATTCTTGAAACCACGAAGTTCCAGGCTGCCAGCCCGGTCAGGCAACTCTGAGCCTCGGACACCCAATGGGTAAGTGCTAGACAGCTGAGCCCGGGCCACTGCCTGCTGCAGGGCCTGCATCCACTCCTTCCGCTCCACTGCAGGCAAAGGGGAAAAACTAAGCCTGAGCTCAGCCTGGCAGGGTTCCCTGCTCTGGGCTCCTCAGGCAACGCCTCTGCCAGCAAGCCCATTTGGACTCGCCCACCCATCTCTATCTCTGAGTTCTCTGACTTGGACAAGTTCAGGTTCCAAGCCCAGCTGTGCAAGCTAACTGGCCACTTCGCCTCTCTGAGCCTATTTCCCCTGTAAATGGAAATATGTGGTTCTGAGGACTCCGTGGGTATATCACGCACAGAGCCAGTCGGAGAGTGCCCCCTTCTCTACCCTATGTCGTAGAGGATTGACTCCTCTCTGGGTTTGATGTGGGGGAGCAGATGTGCCCTGGTTCTCCTCCCTCATTTATCAGGCCAAACTGCCAGTCTTCTCCTCGCCCCACGCCTCACCATCACTCTCTGCCCGGAAGGCAAAGGTCCGGTTGTTCGTGATCACTTCAAACTTCTGGTCCCCGATGGCAGCTATGCGGGAGATGCAGGCCACAGAGATAAAGCGCTTAGAGTAGGCATCCTGGGGAAGAGAAGGAAGCTGTATTGTGGGGGGTGCGGCACCTAAAGGCCCAGCCCCTCCTCGGTTCCTTCAACCTCAGTGGAAACCAAGGCTAACTACAGCTCCATCTTCCACAGGGGGTCAGGGACAGCCCCTGCACGGACCCTGACCACGGCCCACAGCTGGCCAATGTGTCAGGAAGACACAGCTCAAGGAGTCAGACTGGAGCTCAGGTGAGGACTCGTCCGGGGAGGGACTCCACCTGTATCCAGTGTCAAGAGTCAGCAGGGGTCCCGTCAGGGACCAACACAGGCCTCACCTTGTTACTGTCAAAGTATCTCAAGTGATCGGCATCCAGTCTCACCCATCGCTTCTGATAGATATAAGATCTGGAGAAGCAGAAGCAGAAGGACAAGCAGAGCTCAGGATTGGGGGTTAGAGGAGAGGCTCTAAGATTACCCCAGCCCCTCTATGGTAGTCACATACTACCATAAAGTTAGGAACAGCCAGGTTCAAGGGAGAAAGGAACCCAAATGGTCACTGAGAAGATGGACTTTACCTACAGCAAGAATAATTAAACTCAGACTCAAAGTAGAACTTCCCAATTTTAAGGTTAATAAAACATAGGTCTGGTGGGATGATCAATTGTTACAGTCTGCCTGGAGAGAGACCTATTCAAATAACCTTAGCCCTTCTGGTTTTCAGATCCAGTATACCAGTATACTAGAGCACTCCCCATCTCCATGCAGAGAACCAGCGGGACCTAACAGGCCTCACTCACCCCTGCGGTGGGTTCTTGTCCAGCCAGCCGGCCTTGATGACCGAGGTGATGGGGGCAGAGCCCCCAGAGAGCCCATCCATGGGGTGTGGTGGGAGCTCGGGGATCAGGAGGCTGCTGGGCAGGGACGAGTTCAGGCTGCTGGTGTGCCATCCACCACTGGCGAAAGAGGAGAGGCAATGAAGTAGCCGAGGATGGGAGCTCCCACAGGGAGGAGCCGAAGAGGTGGAGTGGCCCGGCCACGCTTGGGAAAGGAGGGAGGCTGGGCAGGACAACCACTGGAGAAGAGTGGACACTTACTTGGGGATGCCCTCATAGGCATGGTCATCCTCATCTTCATCTCCTTGGTCGTCGTCTTCCCCAGACAGTTCCTCACCCTCGCTCAGCAGACTGGCCACGCGCACAGCCCGTGGGACCTGGCTCACCAGGAGCTCCTCCTGCCCCCCCACCCCCAGACCCAGCATCATGTTTCCCTTCGAGCCCTAGATCACACCCATACAGGGTCCCTGCCCCGCCTGCTCGGTCCACTCCATCCACGCCCCACACCACCCGGCACTTTCACTGCTGCTTGCACACCCTCCCCCCACCGGCAGACTGCACAGGGACCCAGGGAGACAGCCTCGGAGACAAAGATGAAGGGATAGTGAAAAATACTCAGGGATGGAGAGTTAAGACATGGGAACCCAGAAAGTGAAAGGAAGTCGGAGGGAGACACTCCAAGGGAGAAGTGCTCCAAACACCAATGGAAAGAGGAGGCCACACACAGCCATCCAGACGTGGCTGAAGACTGAGCTGGGACCGCAAGTCAGAGCTCCCAGGCCCCTAGCCCAGAGCTCAGGTCCTATGCTCAAATCCTAAGCTCTGCACAGCAAGAGAACAAGGGGGGAAGGAAGCTTCCCTGGGAACTGGAGGCCCTTTCTCTGGTGGTCCTCAGGTTCTGCAAGGCAGCGGGGCAGCCCACCCTCCACTCTGACAGCCGAGCCCTAATCACCACCTGTCCCCACCTTCTTGGTCATCAGGCTGGCTGGGGCCCCTGGCCCCTCCTCTGGAGCCTCATCGTAGTCAGAGTCATCTGAGAAGAGAGGGGGGGATACTCAGAAGCAAAGAACCTAGCCTCCCCTCCCGGGAACCCTGGCCTGACTTCACAAAAGCCACCCTCAGCCTAAAAGAGATCCCACTCCAGCCTGGCTTTCAAAAATAGGCACATGCGACAGGAAATGCTATTTATACTCTCAGGGCCCCAAAGGACAGTAATAGGGGGTGGCCAAATGAGAGGCCAGACCAGGAGGTCTAATAGGTGGTGAGTTTGGGGGTCAGGAGCAGGGGCTGTCTAAAAAGGCTGAAAAAGTAACAGGCATCAAGAAAAGTGGACAATCCAAGGAAAAGCAAAATCATCAAACAACTCAAAAAGTTTGCCATGTGCACTTAACAGAGGTAGGTGCTGTCATCTCCATTTTGAGGATGAAGAGAATGATGTTCACCTGTCCAAGGCTACATGGTGTATGTGGCAGAGCCCAAAAGAAAGTTCGATCCTTGCATCCTTGTAGACTCTTGAGGGGCCCTGATTCCAGGCTACACACGGGGAACCCCATGCCTGGCTATGGCACTTACCGAACTCCGGGGGCAGGCGAAGAGGCTTCGGGGGGATCTCTGGGGGGCTGGGAGGTGGAGACAGGGGCTGTAGAGGCACCCGGGGGAAGGTGGCCGGGGGCTCCTCAGGCTCTGGCTGGGGAGGTGATGACAGTGGTGGTGACACTAGCTTCTCTTCCTTGGAGGGAAGGCTGGGAAGAGACCAAAAGTTGGACACCAGGAGGTTAGCTCCAGGCAGTTGAGCCACTGGGCTGGCTCACTATGTGACAGAGCCAGGACTCGAACCCATTGAGGCCCCAGCTCACCTGAGCTGCAGCAAAGCTCATTCATTCCACAAATTCCAACAGAAGCCTCCCTCACCTCATTCCCCTGCCCCTAATCCCCCAAGCTCCTTAAGCTTAAAGGAACTAGGCCCCTTCTTTGGCCATGAGCTGGCCCTGCATTGCTGTGACAGGGTCACCTGTCCCCAAAGCTCTAGCTTTCAGCCACATGTACCCATAGGGTCTCCAATCTGGAAGAGGGATGCCAGCCAGAATGGGCTGGGGGGTGGTTTGCACCCTAACCTGGGGAGTCAAGGAAGACTGGAGGAGGTGATGCTTGACCTGAGCTTTTATCCTTTTTAGGGATAAGGAGGCATTTGTTGGCAGGTGGATGGATCAGGATCAAAATGGGCATCCAGACCAAAGCCTTAAAAACCAAGTCCTAAGGCCCTGAGCTGTGGGTCTCTGGGCCAAGACCACCTTCTTTGTTGCCCCAGACATGACATTCACCACACCCTGTGTGCCCTCAGACCCCTCAAACTCACCTGATCCCACCACACTCCTCTATTTTTAAATATACAGTGTTACATTAGCTTCAGGTGTACAATATGATGATTTGCCAATCCTACGCATTTCTCAGTGCTCATCAGGATAAGTGTACTCCTGATCCCTTCATCTATTTCCCCTAGCCCCCATTTCTCTCCGATAACCACCAGTTTGTTCCCCATATTTAAGTGTCTGTTTTTTTGTCTTTGTTATTTTGTTTCCTAAATTCCATATATGAGTGAAATCATATGGTATTTGTCTTTCTCTGATTTCACTCCACATCATAGCCTCCGGCTCCATACATGTTGTTGCACATGGCATGATGATCTCATTCTTTATTATGGCTGAATAATATCCCATATTATGTGGGAGATATATATATATATATATATATATATAATATCTTCTTTATCCATTCACCTATCGAGGGACACTTAGTTGCTTCCATATCTTGGCTATTGTAAATACTTCTACAATCAACATAGGGCTGCATATACTCTTTTGAGTTAGTGTTTTCATTTCTTTTGGGTTAATACCCAGCAATGGAATTACTGGATTATATGGTAGTTCTATTTTTGTTGGTTTTTTTTTTTTTTTTTGAGGAACCTCCATTCTGTCTTCCACAGAGGCTGCACCAACTTGCATTCTCACCAACAGTGCACGTGAGTTCCTTCTTCTATACATCCTTCCTAACGCTTGTTTGCCCATCACACTCTTCTTGCACACCAGCCCCTCATCTCTGCTATCACCACCTCGCTCCCCGCCAAACCTTCCCCCAACTCCAAGGCCAGGTTCAGAGCCCCCTGGGCTCCCACAGCCAAAGTGCTCTGTGTATCTGTCTCTGCACAGTTCACACTGCTCCCTACAGGCTGAGTGTCTCCTGGCTTTGGCCTCTGATATGCGACGAAACCCTGCCCCAGTCTTAGCCTGTGTGTCCAAGGAAAAGCACTTAGTGTCTCTGAGCCTTGTTTCTTCTTCTGTAGAGCGGGGACTACATCACCGAACTGGCAGGGTATTTGGGAGAATTAACCAAGACAAGGCATGTTGTGACACAGCTGGAACAAGGCACCTAAACCCGGAAGCCTGGCCCCACCCACTGTCTCTGCCAGCGTCTGGCAGGGGCCAAGGAGGAACACCAGAGTGGGTGGGCAACTCGCCTCACCGGTTATTTTCAGCCTGGTCATTGCCCCAGTGTCCCTGGCAGTGATTGGCAGTGTGTGTCTACCGCAAGAGCAAGCAAGGGCTGGGGCATGACCATGATGCAGGCCTTTGTTCCTGCTCTTGCCTCCTCCAGCAATCCCTTCCTCTTGGTCTCTGACCAGAGAACATCTACTTGTCCTTTGACTCCAAACTTAAGTTCTGCTTCTCTCAAAGTCTTTCCTGACACCTCTTTCACACTCCCCCAGACCCTGCCCATCTTCCCCTCTGTTACAAGCTTTATTTATTTATTTAAAAAGATCTTTTTTATTTCAGACAGACAGAGAGCATGCATGCTCATGCAGACTGCGAGGTCGGGGGAAGGGCAGAGGGAAAGGGAGAAGCAGACTCCGGCTGACAGGGAGCCCAATGTGGGGCTCAATCCCAGAAACCCAGGATCATGATCTGAGCCAACCGCAGACACTTAACTGACTGAGCCGCCCAGGTCCCCCCTCCCCCCTACCGTTACAAGTTTTAAACAAACTATTCCAAATGACATTTTTTAAAGCATCTCCCTCCTTTGTTCCAGGCATTCTGCTAGCATCTAAGCCAGGATCTGAATGCTGCCTCCACCGTCCATGTGCTTCCTAGGACACATGGCTACTTCCCTATCACCCTGTGCTCTAACCATCTCCTCTCCGCATGTGGGTAAAGAATGAATGAAACTCTTTCTCTTTCTGTGAATCTGACCTTCAGTTAGCTTTCTCGTGCTGTTCCCGGAGAAACCTGCTAAAGGTGGCATGCCAGCCATGTTCCTTGGGAACACTGCCTTTGACAAAAGTGGCTTGAATGAGTGAGGCACTGTACCTAGACTGGGAGAAACTGAAGGTGGGCTCTCGACCTGGTGGAGAAGCTGGAGCTTCGGGCTTCTCTAAATGTGGTGGCTTGGAACTGGGCACATCCCATGTAGGAACCTGAAACCACACCTGTGGGGTCCTTAGGGGACATGCCCTTAGAAACATCTGACCTTTTTTTTTTTTAACTTTTTTTTTTTTTTTTTTTTTGCTTTTTAAGATTTTATTTATTTTATTCATGAGAGACACAGAGAGAGAGAGAGAGAGAGAGAGAGAGAGAGGCAGAGACAGAGGGAGAGGGAGAAGTAGGCTCTATGCAGGAAGCCCAACGTGGGACTCGATCCCAGGTCTCCAGGATCAGGCCCTGGGCTGAAGGCAGCACTAAACCACTGAGCCACCTGGGCTGCCCCAAAACATCTGACCCTTGAGTCCAGATGTTTCTAAGTCAGGGTGGCCCTCGCATCTATCTGCTGTGAATCTTGGTCCCCTCCCCCTGAGCTGTACCCTGAGGGGGGCCACAGACAGCTGTGTGAATGGTGGCTCCGACGGCTACCAGGACCCCGCAGCAGAGAAAGACCTGCTGCTACCCTGGCGGCCAGCTGTTCCCTCCTGAAATGACCGGATGCCAGGGGGGCCTATGGTACTCTTGAGAGCCTGAATGTTTAGCTGGACCTAAGAAGATCCCCTGGTGGACACTGCACCAGGCTGTCTCCCCTGCTTGACTGTGAGTCTCTTTAGGCCAGGGGCAGCTTCGGGCCTGAGTCTTTAACCCCACAGCCCAGTGCAGGAAGCAGTGGAGTCAGCAACAAGAGCATGCTGGGTGGGCGGGTGGATGGATGACAAAACAAGTAAATGGTTGAATGGATGGGTAGGTGGGGGACAGATGGGTAAGTGGAGAGGTGGCCATCATGGTTGAGAGAAAAGTGAATGAAAGGGCGACGAAAGGGGTGCCTAGGTGGCTCAGTAGGTTAAGTGTCTACCTTAGGCTCAGGTCATGATTCCAGGACCTTGCATCAGGTCCCTGCTGAGCAGGGAGCCTGTTTCTCTCTCTCCCTCTGCTCGTCCCCCTGCTTGGGCTCATTCTCTATGTCTCTCTGTCAAATAAATAAATAAAATCTCTCTCTTAAAAAAAAAAGTGAAGGAAGGCCTAGAGACTGAGTAAGTACCCACAGGTCCAAGGGTGTGACCCTGGCTGGTCAGCTGCAACATCCTTGGAGACTTCCTGATGGGCAAAGCAGTCTATGACACACGGCCTCCCAGACCCCAAGAAGAAGGGGCCTTGGGGGCGGGGGGTCTGGCCTGTGATCAGCTAAGAGCAGAATTCCAGGCTGTGAGGCCAGGGTCAGTCAGACTGACCCAGAAGAAGTGGGGATGGGCTCTGCCCCTCCAATGCCAAGCAGTGCCAAGTGCTTCCCTGCCCTCCCCCAGGACTGAGGGCCAGTGCGGAGGGGAAGAGGGTGGCAACAAAGCATCCTCAGAGCTGAAGAAGCATCAGCCCTCCCAACTGAGGACCCCAGTTGCCTCCCGCCTCCATCCCTGTCCTGACTGTCTGGGAGGGATCTGCCATCTGAGGCCTGTCTCCTGGCCTGTGGGGTCCCAGAGGCAGGTGCCACCCCTACCTTATTCACTATTGCATGCCTAGCACTCAGCAGGGATTAATAAATAAATGAATATCTGGATTAATCAATTTTTATTAGTTTTCTGTGTATGTATATATTCTCAGTTGTCTTCTCTCTCTCGCCTTTTTTTTTTTTAATTAAGATTTTACTTATTGACAGAGAGAGGCAGGGGGAGTGGCAGGCAGAAGGAGAAGGAGAGCAGGAAACCTGACACAGGCCTCAATCTTAGGACCCTGGGATCATGACCTGAGCTGACAGCAGACGTCCAACTGACCAAGCCACTCAGGTGCCCTCCCAGTTGTCTTCTGAGTGCTTTACATGGATTCATTGATTTATGCCTCACAAGCACTCTGTAAGGTATGGCATACTATTATCCCCACTTTACAGATAAAGAAACTGAGGCACAGAAATACAAAGTAACTTGTCCTGGATCCAACAGCTGGGATTTATACCCTGGCACCACAGCCTGCAAACTCAACCACCATGTCAAATGAGTCCACGGCCAGGATCTAAGAGCTTCTCTGAGGCCTGCCTGCTTACAATGGCCACCCAACACAGGATGTAGGCAGCTCTGGAGTTGCCATCCAAGAGGGAATGAGATCACAGCTCTCTCTGAAGGCCATTGTGACCATGGCAAGAAGGGAAAAGGGAACAGTGCAAACAGCTCCTCTTCCAGCACAGTCTTTGCAAGCAAATGGCTATGTGCCAAGCAAGTGGAAGCAAGGGGAGGCCCCCATGGACCTCCAGGCCTCACTCTAGCCACCTCTTCCAGGAACCTTCCTGGCTGACCCCTGCCTGCCTACCACAGGACAGGGCCATGCTGAGTCAGGGCCAGGCCAGGAAAGGAGAAGTGGTATCCGGAAGGCACAGCATAGTGGGAAAACCCCAGAGGAAGGGACAGTGCCCACAGAGTGCCCCCACCCCAGCTGGAGCCCTGGCCACTCAGTCCTGCAACCCCAAGAGCGGCCTCAGCTCCAATCTGTAGCTGACACCGAGCTGGATGCTTCCCACTGACTTCTGAGCCATTAGATCAGAAGATTGGCCCCAGCCCTGAGCACCAAACACGAGCACGTGCTCAATGTCCGCCCACTCCAAACCTCTGCTTACGCTGCTTGCTTCCTCCTCACTATCCTCCCCTATCATCTCAGCCCATGCAAAGCCCATGTGTACCTAAGAACCCAGCTCAATGGGCCTATCCTCAGTGGGCTTCCACCTACCCACCATCCCTGGCTCTCCTGCTCCTTCAGCCCCTTTCCCCTCTATCCAAGTGACATGTGGACACATCTGTTCTCCCCACGATGCCCAAAGCAAGATCAGGCAACTCCTGGACAGGGGCTGAGGCTGATTCACCCCAGTCTGGCATCTCAGCCTGAGAAGGTTTGTTTTATTGAATTGGGCAAATACACATACCTGACCTTAAACATGGGGGTTGGGGGAACAAGTGAGGGTCCCTAGTCAGAATGGGTAAGAATAGGATGATCATATCATAGGGTGATCGTATTTTTAAAAATTGTGTAAACCAGAAAGTTTCTGACAGTTTAAAGAAAAACTATTAGTAACTATGTCCAAGCAAGAGGTATAAACAGGGCCTGTCCTGGGCAAAATGAAATGTGTGGTCAGTCTAGCTAAGAGACGGAGCTTCAGAGCCAGGCAGAGCCTGCTCCACCCACTCAAATCCCAGCTTGACTGTCCTTCGGTGTTTGGCCTCGCAAAGCAGGTCACTTTACCTCTGAGCCTCAGTTTCTTCCCTGATTGGTCTTCAGCCTTACTGACAATTCAGTAAGAAAAGCCATTCCCGCAGGTCAGCAGCGCATTTTTCATCCTGGCTTCAGTGAGAGCGGCTCAGATCCCACAGGATGGGCCAAGAATCTGCTTCATGGGCTCCTCCTCCAGGGCGGCCCCTGGCTATTCCTTCAGATCTTTCTGTCTATATCAATCTATATGGCCAAAGGAATCAGGCTTTACCATAAGGACAGATGGGCCAACAGAGTGGGGCGGTCTGAATATTAGGCTGGCCTTGAACTCATCCCCTACTCACTTTCTAGCCATGCTTCTCTGAGCTGTATTCCATAAATGCATACTTCCAGGCCTTTGCATTATGTTGGTCCTTCTACCTAGAACACCGTTTTCTGTCCAAATGGTACATCCTCCCTCACCACTTTGTGCCTCCTCTCATGTTGCCAGCTGGGCTGGGGCCTCCCTGGGGCTCCTCCAGCATCCATGCTTCTGATCACTCAGTATAGTTGTGTCTACCAATGTTTGCTTCACTGAACTGACCTCAGAGGACCAAGAACCCAGGCTTACATCCTGTCTTGGCTTCAGGACCTTCCCCCTAAGGTGTCACACTGGCTTTGGAAGGACCCAGCCCAATCTTAACCTGAGGCTCTCAGGAGCAGAAGAGGGGCTCTCACTGGATGAGGCCCAATGATCTGACCATATCTGTCTCCCCCCCCCACCTCCCATTCCCACGGAGGCAAACCTTCCCATCTGCCCACTTCCTCATTTGTGCCCTGGCTATATGGGGGCTCAGGCCTCAGTCCTGTGCTTCTGGCTTCCTCCGTGACTATCCCTGTCCTTCCTTCTCCATCATGAGACCCAAAGGTCAACCCCTCCAGCACTCCCCTGGTTCTGTTCTGTTACTTCTGCCCAGCTCACAGCATGGAAAGCCCTTCCTGGGTTTCCCGTTGCTTAGATGTCATCTGCAGCAGAATGCCCCCCGGCCTCTGCACATACTGTGAGCCCCCTCGGGCCAGCCTCTCTCCATGCCATCACCCAAAACAGAGGGGGCTTCGAAAAGTTTGATGAATGACCAGCACCCCACTCTCATCCCGATCACTAGAGAAAGACAGCAGTGCCTCATCCCTCCACAGAGCAGAACCCAATGAACCCAGCATCCACTCTCACAGCAAAGGCTTCATTCCACTCTTAGCACTTGTCCCTGGAACGACAGCTACCACTTAGTACCCACTAGGTGCTAAGCATTCTTCTGGGAGGCTTCTGTATTTAATCCCCACAATGATCTAGATCATTAGCTCCAATGTGCTCATGACATGCCTTCAGGAAAGTCTACTCAACCGCTCCCTCCTCTACGCTCACACAGCCAGTTGGGCCCTTTGTGGCATGTCTGCCACTGGGCCTACACTGAGCTTTCCCACAGGCAAGCAGTGCTGTAGTGGGCAGGAGGCGGCAGAGGCCCAGCTCTCCCACCGCAGCTCTTCATGCTTCCCAGGTCTGGGCCTGTGCTGGTTCTTGAGGGCTACAGGGCAAGGCCCACGAGGGGGTCCAAGACTGTATGGACCCCATCCCCTACCTCCTGAGGGTCCAGCTCAAGGTTGTCCTGGTAGGAGAAGGTGCAGGTGGGTATATGCTGAGCCCTGTGGAAAGATGAGCCAAGGGCACAGGGCAGGGCTGGATGCAGACAGGACTCAGTTAGAGGCATTTCTGTGTCCCCAAGTGACTCAAGCACAGGGTTGTTGAGTTCATTAGGGATTCACAGCAATTGGGGGGAGGGAAGGCCAACCCAGCCCGCCAGCATCATAGGTACCCACCACTTTACTGGCTCTAGGGAAGTGTAATAGGAACCACACCAACCAAGTACCAGCCCTCCTCAGGTCTCCCTATTACCCTGGACTCAGTGGGAGGGCAAAGGGAGGTGGAGGCTGCCCACGGCCACAACACCCTTGAACTGGACTCTGAGAGAAGCCAGACTGAGATCAGCACCAGGTCCCCGACAGGCAGACACCCACCGAGGCACTGTGGGCTCCCAGTGGGCCCAAGAGACAGGCTAATGGGAAGATGGAGGCCCAAAAAGCCCAGGGCAGAGGGAAGAAGAGAAGGGGAGAAAAGGAAAGGGCAACAGAAGATGTGGAGAAAGTGAAAGAAGAGAAAATCTGAGAGAAAAACCAGGAGGGGTGGAGGGAGGACCACAGAAAACCCTGCCCAGCGGTGACAGACAGACCCTCGGAAGGAGCCTCCCTCTCCGGCCGCCACTGACAGCCCGGCCCAAAGCTGCCCTTCGCTCACCCTCAGATGCCCACAGGTCCGGGCCCGGAGGACTCCCACGGCTCCCGCTCCACAGCGCTGTGCGCCCAAGCAGGCGGCTCGTCCGACCAGGGCTGCTCTGGCAGACAGCCAGGCCCCTGCTCCCTGGGTGTGTCTGAGGCGGTGTCTGGGTTCAGGTACGGCTTTCAGGGGCCGTGATCACTTGTCTGAGTACGTGTTTCTGTGTAAGACTGAATCTGTCCAGGAGTGTGTGTGTGTGTGTGTGTGTGTGTGTGTGTGTGTATCCAGTTTTGGTCTCCCTTGGCTTCCTGCTCTCCTCCTCCCCCACCCCCTGCCGCCCTGGCCAATACACACACTTCCTGAAAACACTGAGAAAGAGAAAAGTCACCCAGAATCCCTTGGGGCAGACACTTCCTCCCCGCCCCCAGGCTGCCCCCCCACCAACCCCAAGTTGGAATGGGACAAGCCACCCCAGGGCCGTCTAGCAGGGCCTTACAGAGTAGACCCTCAGGAAACCTTGGCCTTGGCTGTCTCCTCCCCACCCCCAAAAAGGAGGTCCAGAGAGGCTGAGAAAGAGGCTCTTTGAAGGGAGCAAGTTCTGCCCCAGCAACAAGTGATCAGCCTTCAGGAAGACGAGGGATTGGCTGAGCTGCAGGGCAGTCGAGGGCACAGGTGGGAGGCCTTGCAGTAGGATTCCAGCTGGCAGCTGCCCTCTCTGGGCAAATACTCCTCTTTAGATGTATCTTTAGGCATCTAGCAGGTATCAGAGGGGGACACTGAGGTCCAGAGTCATCTGAGAGGGGCTCTGTGGAGTGACCCTGGAACCCTGGATCAGAAAAGACCCCTCTGCCACTTAGGGAAGCAGGCTCAGAGGGTTCACATCTATGATACCTGGGGCTAAGTAGATGGGGCCCCAGGCCAGGAGGCAGTCTGAACAATGGCTTCCACTCTGCTGGGCTGTGCAACTCTGGGAAAGTTTCTCAGCATTTCTGGACTCATCAACAAGTTCCCTATCATAAGCTTAAATAATGGTGGGGGGTGTAGACCCTCTGAGGAGTGAAGTAGGGTTGTTTCACGCCAGGCAGGATGGTAAGCCTGGTTCTGAGAGTCCTGACCCAGTTAGGGCAAGGAGGTGGCAACCCCATCCCTGCTCATTTTCTGCCTGCCTCCATGAAGGCCTCTGCCTTTCTAAGACGTCTGGGGTGACCCAAGTTGTATAGTGGGAAGGGATTTGGGATGGTGAGCTTGGGGCCCCTTAACCCTACTGTCTAACGTGCAGTGTGTGCTGAAGGCACTCTGTGGGTGCCAAGTCTGTGTGGGTGGCACACGTGCTCAGCACTGGGCAGTACAGAAATTCATGCAGTCTTCATCTATTCCTGCACACAACAAATACTTTCAGAGTGCCTATTAGGCAGCTGGCATTGTTCCAGGTATGGGGGATTCAGCAGTAAACAAAATCAACAACAATCTTGGTCTTAGTGGAGCTGACACTAGTGGGCTTGGCAGCACAGTGGCTCACACCTGGCAGTACACAAATAACACACATACCAATTCACCACCCACAGCACATGCATTCACAAATGGACTCACACTGTTGGAGTTTCCACCAGGCCAGTAGACACAGGCCAGTAGACACACATGCATGTGTGCACAAAGGCCCTGATGACCTCACACACACATACCACCACCAGCAAGTAATCACTGACACTGAATAAACCCCCACTCATATATACATATTAGGATCACATAGGGCCTCCCTTAAAACCCATGCAGAAACGTAAATACACAGACACACTACTTCCTTGATGGCTTGTGCAAACATGCACCCCTGCGGGTGCACAAATACAAACTGGCTAGGCATGCCCTCACATGGAGTCACTATCTCCAGAGTATACACATGCACACACAGCAGATAATCCCAAATTCTGCTGGGAGGCTGGTGATGGGGAGCCAGGCAGATGTGCTCACTTGGACACCACATGAACTGGTTTAAGAGGTCCTGAGACAGAGAAAGTGAGACCTCTATCACTAAAGGGTGCAAGCAAGGACCCAAAGGCCGTATCAGGAAGAAGGGACTTCTACAAAGGGGACAGGAGCAGGTCATGTTGAATAGCCTTCTGCTGGGCACCATGGAGCCTGGAGTCCAGAAGAAGGGGCCAGGAGGGAGAGCCAGTCAGGCTCTATCCCCGTCTCCTCCCTGTCCAGCCTTCACCTGTTACCTACACATGAAGCTCCACCCTCAGTGAGTTTTTCTGTCCTGGGCTTTAAAGATTTTGTACATCTTGCAAGTCAGGGTGCTAGTACCTACAGATATCCAAAGTTCCAAATGTCAAAGACCCCAGGACAAGGAAGCCAGGCTTGGCAGCTCACCTCCCATCACAATCTGCCTTAAGAAATAGCCCCAGATTGCAAAGAATAACTGTCTCCAAGTTCTCTCAGCATGGAATAAATTTGGGGTCCTTTAGCTAAAGGGCCCAGACTCCTGAGCATGGAAGCCTGGCCTCCCCCACAGGCTAACTAAATGACTAAGTTCACACTGAGGCTCTGAGGGTTGGGGCTGGTACTCCGGGGCATTGATGGGACCCTTACTCTACCCAACAACTCCCCTGAACACAGATGTTAGTTCCAGGAGGGCACCCAATAGAAACAGGCCCAGAGGGGCAATTGCTCATCACTCACACAGCTAGCTGGGCCTGCCCCAGGTATTCTGGCTCCGAGACAGGAATCCAGGCCTCCACTCTCTTAGTGAGAGGTTTGCCTCCCTTAGCCTTTGTGAGCTTCTAACGGACAGGGCCCTGCCTCCTGTCCTTGTTCACCTACTCCCAGCCCTAGATACAGATGGACAGACACACATATGCTCTCTCTCTCCCTCAGCCCCCTCTATAATGATGGAATGAAAAGAAACAGAAATGGCTAGGAGGCCTGATGGCTTAGTCGTTTTAAGCATCTGTCTTCGGCTCAGGTCATGATCCCGGGTCAGGCTCCCTGCTCAGCTGGAGCAGCTTCTCCCTCCCCCTCTGCCCCTTGCCCCTCTGCTCCGCCCTCCCTCCATGCTCTGTCAAGCAGGTGCTGTCTCTCAAATAAATAAAATCTTAAAAAAAAAAAAAAGTCTCATGCATGTATGAGAATGGCCACTAGAGGGCAGAAGGGCTCCAGGAAACTCCAATCCAAACGTGAGCCAGGCTCCTAGGGGACCCTAGCACCATCTTGCACAGTGTGAGCCCAGGAAAGGCAAAAACCCCTTTTGTGCTTCCACCAATCAAACTTCAAAACAGCACAGCCCTGGCTTAGCCGGCAAGGCCTCCTTACTTAACGCCCCTCTCTGGGTGGGGAAAGCTTCCCAGGCCCTCCCCACAGGGGCTCCCTGAGCATGCACTTGGCATGGATCCAGCCAGGGCTCCTCTCCCTTTTCTGAGACTCAGTTTCTCTGCTTGAAAACAGAACACAAATCCCCAGAAGGCTTGAGCTGGGACCAAACAAGATTGTGTAAGTGAAGCACCCAGCACAGTGCCCAACAATAGGGACCAGGAGACCTCTCTCTATACATCTTTTCCTCCTCCGAGAAGCCTTCCCAGACTGGACTGACTTGGTCCAAGTACTGCAATAATCTCCAATACACCCCCGAACACATATCCAGTACTAACTGGGGATGCTCCCTCCCAGCTGGGCACCCCAGCACATGGCAAGAACAGAGGGTATATATGAAAGAGGTTAAAACGGACAGAAGTAGGTGGAAACTCAAGGAAACAGGAGTACCAAGAGCCAGGAGCAGGGAAAATAATTCTGAGGAAGAGGGAGGGTGAGTAGGCTGTGGCCTGAGAAGTATCCCCAGGATTTGGGGACGTGTGGCAGGAGCAGTACAGGGGGAAGACGGGACACAAGCAGCAGGCCCTGGGAAGTTCCTGCTCCTCCCACGGCAAGTTCATCAT
Source organism: Canis lupus baileyi (assembly GCF_048164855.1). Taxonomy (NCBI): domain Eukaryota; kingdom Metazoa; phylum Chordata; class Mammalia; order Carnivora; family Canidae; genus Canis; species Canis lupus. The sequence continues at coordinate 26,230,691 of NC_132860.1, forward strand.
TCTAGACTGTTACCTCCACATGCTACCTACTGACTCAGAATGTACTCCCATCTCCCAGCGTCTCATACTCACCAGGCCCCAAACTGAACTCCAGACTTGCTCCCTGGGTATGCTTCTGTCCTTGAACTCCCAGATCAAGAACAGCATCATTATCCACCCAAGATGGAAACATGGATGCCATGTGGCTCCCTGTGCCCTCTCTGCTTATACCCAGGCCATCCCCAAGTCCTATCCATTCTCTCTGCCTCTCCTGGGAGCCTAGGCCCTGTCGCTAGTCGCCTAGCCTCTTCCTTCTCCACCAACCTCACCAGCCCCCAGAGTCATCTTTTTAGTATTCAGCTTTTACCCAATTGTTCTGCTTAAAACCTTCTTGGCTTCCCACTGGGCATTCCCAGAATGTCCCACCATGCCATCCGCAAGCCACCCCCACACTCACCCCCTAGTTTAGCTCCAATCTGCTCAGAGTGGCCCCGGACGGTGCTTCTCACCTCTGAGCTTTACACATGCTGTTCCCTCCACTAAGGTGCCTTTCTTACCCCCAATGCCAAAGGCCACAAACTCCCTCTCCACTTTCTAGGATCTTCCACCCCTATTCCTCCCACCACGGATGGCGTGCACTCACCTCACCAGCAGGCGTGGCGTCCCAGTGCGGGGGGGCACAGGAGGAACACTTAATTCTGCCAAATGCCGCTTGGCAGGCAGCGGGGGCAGCACGGGGTCTGGGGCTGCTGCGGATGGGGCAGAGAAGCAGGCAGGCGGGAGGCAGCTCCTCCGGGGTGGGATGGGTGGGGCAGCGGGCAGCCCCTCGTCCTCTCCAGCTGCAGGCAGTGGCTCTGGTGGGGTGGCAGGCACAGGTGGAGTGCGGAAGACATGACGCTTCATGGGCACAGGTCGTAGGGTGGGGCGGGGTGCAGGGGTCGGGGGCGTGTGGGCACGGAGCAGGCCAGCCAGGATGCGGCGGCGGTGACCAGGGAGTAGCATGCCCATGTCTACCAGGCGGGCATCACTGAGGCCTTGGCACTCTGTGGCCCACACCAGCCCATGCTGCTCGAAGAGCCCAGTGTACTGCTCCAGGTGCAGTGCCCGCAGCCACTCAGCCACAGACAGTGCTGCATCCCCAGCCTCTGCCATGGTTCCTGCTAGCAGAGGCCAGCCAGCAGGGGCCTGTCCAGACCTGGAATAGACAGATGGACACACGTGAGAGGCAAGGCTGCCTGGCCATAGTGCCCCGATTAGCAACCCTCTGCGGCTCTCCCATGCCAAAGCTCTGTCCTTGAGCTTTCTCCTCTGAGCCCCATGTGCCAGGCAAGGCAGATACTGCTAGATCCCTGAACACACAGGCTTTTCTCTCTGCCTGAAACCCACCACCTCCACCTCTGTGGCTTCCTAGCATCCAGCTCACATCTCTTTTGGCACACCCTCCAGTACCTCCAGACTTGATATCACTCCTAAGACCCATCCACAACCTGGGCCACTGCTGCAAGGCTGGCCAATGGCTGTGTCTGGCACACATGCCGTCTACTTCCCTCTGCAAGATCCAGGCAAGGGCCCAGTTCCTTCTGAGGCACCAGTTCCCAGCTCATGGCCAAGCCCAGGGGCTTAGTGAGTATGGGTTGGGTTGAGGGATACCCCTGCTGGTCCCCGTGCAAGCCCGTCTAGGGGTTGAGCTTCACCCCACCTCCATGCCCCCGGAGGAAGCAGAATGTTCCAGGAGTTAAGTGAAGCCAACATCACACAGCCTCTGGGGTCCTGGCCCTGTGAATAAGGCACCCCTCCCACCACCAAGGTGGTTAATGCATAGAAAAGGCCATCCACTCATTTGTTCATTGGACAGAGCCTCACACTGGGTGGTAGGGACTCAGGTCGCATCTCTGCACTCCAGAGCTCCTGGCCTGGCAGAGTCAAGAGACAGATGATACAAGGAGAAGGTGATTAACAAATCAAAAGAGAAAAGTCACCAGATCATCTCCACAGATACCAAAGAAGCAAATGATAAAACACAATATCCAGTGTACTTAACAAAAATTTCACTAACATAGAAATGGATTGATACTTCCTTAAACTAAAAATTGGCACCTTACTTAATGGGAAAACAATGGAAAAATCTCCATTAAGGTCAGGAATCAAGGATATCCATTTCATGACAGTGATTATTATTAATCATAGGATTAAAAGTTAAAGAATTTACAAGTGAGCTGGATTCAAAACTAATATAACAAAATCAATATTTATAGGCAATAACCAGGTAGAAACCTGGATGAAGAGCCTCATTTACCATAGCATTACAAAACCAAAAACACCAAAAAGAAACAGTAAGAACTGTGTAAGATCTATAGGAAGAGACAGAAAGAAGAAACCTGGAAAAATGAAAGACACAGTATGTTCCCATGTAGAAGGCACCATGAAGATATTATTTCTAAGCTAATCTATAAATATGCAGAATCCTATTAAATACCACACAGTTTTGAGGGGTAGGGAAGAAGAGCTAGACAAGCAGATTTGAAAATTCATGTGGAGAGACGCCTGGGTGGCTCAGTGGTTGAGCATCTGCCTTCAGCTGAGGGTATGATCCTGGAGACCCGGGACTGAGTCCCGCATCAGGCTCCCCACATGAAGCCTGCATCTCCCTCTGCCTGTCTCTGCCCGCCCCCGCTCTGTGTCTCTCATGAATAAATAAATAAAATCCTTAAAAAAAATTCATGTGGAAAAGTAAACAAGCAGGAAGAGCCAGGAAAATTCTCAAGCAGGAGGTGGGGGGAAAAGAAAGGTAAAGAGTGAGAATCAGCCAGTAATTAAGATAGTAAATGTTACCAGCACCTGAGCAGATGAATCAAACAAAACAAATAGATCAAAAATAGATCTAAACACATATAAGAATTTAATGTCCAATAAAAGTAACATCTCAAACTAGTGAAAAAAGATGGATTATTAAATTTTTAGGACAGCTGTGGAACAATCTAGAAACAAAATCAGACCCCCTACTTCACACTTTACAACAGGATAAATTACAAAGATTTCATTTTAAAAAATAAGATCATGAAAGGATTTAAAATATCATCTGAGAGAGGCAAAAGCCTTTTATTTATTTATTTTTTTAAATTTTATTTATTTATTTATTCATAGAGACACAGCTAGAGAGAGAGAGAGGCAGAGACACAGGCAGAGGGAGAAGCAGGCACCATGCAGGGAGCCTGACGTGGGACTCTATCCCGGGTCTCCAGGATCACACCCTGGGCTGCAGGTGGCGATAAACCGCTGCGCCAACGGGGCTGCCCGCAAAAGCCTTTTAGAAATGATACAAACCTAGGAATGTAATGAGTAAAATATTCAACTCTATAAAAAGCAGGGGTGCCTGGGTGGCTCAGGTCATGATCCCAGAGTCCTGGGATCCAGCCCCCCAGCCCCCCACTGGGCTCCCTGCTCAGCAGGGAGTCTGCTTCTCCTTCTGCCTCTGCCTCTCCCCCAGCTCATGGTGTGTGTCTCTCTCTCTTAAATAAATACATAAGACCTTTAAAAAAAAAAATCAAACATTCCTGCATGATAAAAATGCACTAGAAACAAAGCCAAGAGATAACCAACAAGTCAGAGGACATATGCCTCTCATATCCCAGACACAGGATTGATTTTCCTGAAAACTGAAAAGCACCTAGAAATAAACAGGTTAATGACCTAACAGGAAAAAAAAAGGGGGCAAAAAATACAAAATACAGAAAGGAAAATATAAATGGTTCTTTTTTTTTTAATTTTTTTTTAATTTTTATTTATTTATGATAGTCACAGAGAGAGAGAGAGAGAGGCAGAGACACAGGCAGAGGGAGAAGCAGGCTCCATGCACCGGGAGCCTGACGTGGGGAGCCTGACGTGGGATTCGATCCCGGGTCTCCAGGATCGCGCCCTGGGCCAAAGGCAGGCACTAAACCACTGCGCCACCCAGGGATCCCTTAAGTTACTATGTTAAGCTGTAAAAGATTTTCCTGAAAACTGAAAAGCACCTAGAAATAAACAGGTTAATGACCTAACAGGAAAAAAAAGGGGGGCAAAAAATACAAAATACAGAAAGGAAAATATAAATGGTTCTTAAGAATACGAAAAGGAACTTAACCTCCTCACACTAAGTGGTGACGGGGTGAGGCATTCCCCTGCCCAGCTGATGGGTGTGCCTCTGGGAAGGGCAATTAAACCACAATAGGTATGAAAACCCCAAGGCTTTTTACTCTTTGATCCAGCCACCTGTAGACAATACCTGCCCTGCAGTCTTCCAAAGTGACTGGTAACAGCGATGTGTATAATACTAAAACACTGGAAATAACCCAAATACCAATCAAACAGGGAATGGATAACTACATTATAGTGTAGTCATGTAGTAGAATACTGAGCAGCCTTAAAAAAATGAGGAAGCTCAGGACACCTGGGTGGCTCAGTAGGTTAAGCATCTGACTCTTGGTCTCAGCTCAGGTCTTGATCTCAGGCTTGTGAGTTCAAGCCTTAAGGTGGGCTCTATGCTGGGTGTGGAGCCTACTTAAAAAAAAAAAATGAGGAAACATTATCATTACATATTGATATGGGATGACCTCCCAGATGCATTGTTAATGGCTAAAGAAAGGTGTAGAGCAGTATATAGAACATTCTGCCTTTGATGTAGGAAAAAACAAACCAGAGAGGATAGATCAGTTCACAGTGATGGTAAATACATAAAATTTCTCTGAAAAGATACATCAGAGACAAGGTGACCTTGCCTCTAAGGAGAATTGAGGGCTGAGGGGACAGAAGGGGGCAGACCTACAGCCAGACTTCAAGAGTTCTGATGCTGACACATGTTCGATTCCCTCTTTAAGAAAAAGATATCAGAGTGGTGCCTGGGTGGTCAGTCTGTTAAGTGTCTGACTCTTAATTTCGGCTCAGGTCATGATCTCAGGGTCATGAGATGGGGCCCCATGACAGGCTTTGTGCTGGGCGTGGGGCCTGCTTGAGATTCTTTCTCTCGCTCTCCCTCTGTCCCTCTCCCACCTCCCTCTCTTAAAAAAAGGTATTATAATGTCTTATCATTTTACAATATACACAAATATCAAATCATTATGTTGTATACCTGAAAACTAATACAATATCATATGTCAATCATATCTCAGTTTAAAAAGAATTATAAGGGCGCCTGTGTGGCTCAGTCAGTTAAGCATCTGCCTACAGCTCACGTCATGGTCCCCGGGTCTTGGGATCGAGCCCCGCATCAGGCTCCCTGCTCACTGGGGAGCCTGCTTGTCCCTCTCTCTCTGCTGCTCCCCATGTATGCACTCTCTCTCTCTCTCTCTCTCTCTGCCAAATAAACAAATACAGTCTTTTTTTAAAAATTTAAAAACTTTATTGGAAAAACAAAAATATCTTACTTCTGTAAAAATTTCCAAAACCACATGACCACATGCATACAGTGCCAGGGTTCCTCTCAGGGCCTTGGAAGGAGCCTGAAGCTCAGCTTCCCTGGAAACCCACCTCTGGTGGGAGGGAGATTTTCACTCTACATCTTCATCTATAACCTACATTTTGAAATACGTGAGTTCTTTAAAAAGGCTGCTGAGGGGGATCCCAGGGTGGCTCAGCGGTTTAGCACCTGCCTTCAGCCCAGGGCATGATTCTGGAGTCCCAGGAACAAGCCCCACATCGGGCTCCCTGCATGGAGCCTGCTTCTCCCTTTGCCTGTGTCTCTGCCTCTCTCTCTGTGTGTCTCTAATGAATAAATAAATAAAATCTTAAAAAAAAAAAAAAAAGGCTGTTGAGGGGCCCAAAGGAAGACACAAACGAAATATAGTGGATGTTCTTGGATAAACCAGCTCTCAACATTATGAAGACATCAGTTCTTCCTGGGTTAAGCTATAACAAGTACAAAGCACAATCCCCCCAAAATTACCAATAGGCAGATTCTAAAGTTCATATAAAATGATATTAAGGATTTGATGTTAGGTGGAAAAATAATTTGCAGAGCAGTGTTTTCTTATGTAAACATCTAGGCTAAATTAAAAATGCACATATATGTACACATATATAGTCATATACATACATGCATAGACATGCACATAATACCTCCAGATGGGGTACACAAGAAACTGCCTGGCTTGGGGGAGAAGACCTGGTAGCTGTGAGAACAAGGAGGGAGGGTTACCTGTCACTATACCTTTCTATGTCTTAAACTTTTCCATCACTTTCCAAAAAATGAACACAATTTAAAAGAGAATGTGGCGGCACCTGGGTGGCTCAGTCAGTTAATCATCTACCTTTGGTTCAAGCCATGATCCCAGGGTGCTGGGATGGAGCCCTCCAGTAGGCTCCCTGCTCAGAGTGAGGCTGCTTCTCCCTCTCCCTCTGCCTGCTACTCTCCCTGCTTGTGTGCACACATGTGCATGCGTTCTCTCTTTCCTTGTCAAATAAATAAATAAACAAAAATCTTAAAATAGGGGTTCCTGGATGGCTCAGTGGTTGAGCGTCTGCCTTCAGCTCAGGTCGTGATCCCAGGGTCCTAGGATCGAGTCCTGCATCAGTCCCTGCTCCACTGGAAGCCTGCCTCTCCCTCTGCCTTCTGCCTCCCTGCCACCCAATGAATAAATAATATCTTAAAAAAAAATTAAAATAAATAAATAAGAATGTGATTCATATTCCCCACCCCACCCATTGGTCCCTGCCCTATCCCACCCCTTCAAAGTCCTCCTGGGAGGCTCATTAGTCTCATCCTTTCCCTGCCTCTCTGCCTATTTTCAAAATGAAAACTGGGACCTCCTGTCTGACCTCCAGGAAGCCTCTACGAAGCCTCCCCTACTTCAAAGCTGGGGCTGAGCCCACCACACCTAACCCAGCTCCCTGCTTCCCAACTCTTGACTCACCTGCTGGGCTGCCCAGGACGCTAAGGATCCTTCCAGAGGCAGCAGCTACTCTGAATTGCTCCTCATCTTGGTCCAAGGTGGAACCTGCAAGGACAGGAGTGGAGGAGAAAGTCCATGAGCCATTCTGAACAGCTGGATGCCGGGAGGAGGGAAAGGAGGAGGAAGGAAGAGAGAAGAAGGAAGAAAGGGGAGGAGGAGGGGGAAGAAAGAGAAGGAAGCCAGACATGGGCAAGATGGTAGGGGAAGAGGTAGGGTTCAGGGAACCTAATGGAGTCCAGGTGAAGCAATGGAGGTTAGACCAGAGGAAGGCCTTCCCGCAGGAGTGAAGAGGCAGACATGCCTGCCCAGAGGTGGTGGCCCCACAGATTGCAAAGAGGAGTCAGGACTCCCACTCTCTGGTCCTCCCCAGGACAGGGGCTGGGATGCATAGGCATGGGCTGTGCTGGGACCTGCCCCCAGAGAGGACTCGGAAGAGGAGCAGACGCAGCTCCCACTACACTGCAGAGCCTGTCAATGAGAGGTGGGGGATGCTGGGGACACACAGGGAAACAGGACACTCTCCATTAAGGCTGGAAGCCATGGGATGGGGTGAAGGGAGTGGGGGGCAACTGAGGCAGAGGTCTCAGATGCCAGAGGCCCTGCTCCTAAATATGTGTGGAAGCCAAATGAGGGTGTTTCCAGGCAGGAGGAGAAAGAACTGGCTGTCCCTGAGGGCGAGCTACTAGCAAGCCTGGATGGCCTGGGTTCTGTAGGGGGATTGGGGGGAGATGGGCACCTCTGGGCCACAGTATGTCTCCAGCCACCAGGGCAGGGTCAACTGAAGACTGCTAGGCTCTGCATGATGGCTTTAGGGGGCACCTGTGAACATTTTAATTTGCCAGTTAGATATTTGTCTTAAGTAGACTCTATAACCACTTCTTAGGATGGGGCTTAAAAAGGTATATGTTTTTAAAGTATTTTATGTATTTTTTAAAGATTTTATTTATTCATGAGAGACATGAATAGATGCCCTTAAAAGTATTTCAAAAATAAATTATAGGTAGGGGCGCCTGGGTGGCTCAGTTGGTTAAGCATCTGCTTTTGGCTCAGGTCATGATCTCAGGGTCCTGGGATGGAACCTCGCATAGGACTCCCTGCTCAGTGGGGAGTCTGCTTCTCCCTCCCCCTCTATGCACTCTCTTGCTCACTCTCTCAAATAAGTAAATAAAATTTTTTTAAAAATAAAAATAAGAATAAATAAATTTTAGGTAATTAGTACTTCAGAAAGAACTGGCAAAAAATGGCAGTGCTACTCAAATGACAATTTTTTAAAAAATAAGAGACAACCTAAATAGTCCTTACTATATAGGTACATAAGCACTTTTTATTAACTTAGTGAATCCTCACAGCAACCCTATGAGGTACATATCTCACAGTTCAAGATGAAGAAACTGAGGCATAGAGAAGTAATTTGCCCAAAGTCGCACAACTAGGAATGGGCAGCTTAAATATAGTTTAGATCTTTGACTAATATAGTAGCCAGTAGTAGCCACATATGGCCATGAAGCACTGAACATGTGGCCACATAATGGAAGTGTGCTGTATAAAGTACACACTGGATTTTGAAGATTTAGTACAAAAAAAAAAAAAAAAACCCAAGAAGATAAAATATCTCTATTGTTTCTATTTATTATCTGACAAAAGTATAATATTTTGGATACTTAAATATAATACATTAAAACAACTTAAAATTTGTTTAAATTGTACTTGTGGCTCACATTTCATTTCTCCTGGATAGTCTAAGTCTGGAGATTCTTTTTTTTTTTTAAGATTTATTTATTTATTTATTTATGTATTTATTTATTTATTTATTTATTTATTTATTTATATTAGAGAAGAGAGAGAGAGAGAAAGCACAGGAGCAGGAGGGGCAGAGGGAGAGGGAGAGAGGATCTCAAGCAGACTCTGCGCTGACCACAGAGCCCAACACAGGCCCAATCTCATAACCATGAGATCATGACCTGAGCCAAAACTAAGAATAGGACCCTCAACTGACTGTGTCACCCAGGAGCCCCCTAACTCTGGATTCTTAACCACTCTGCTTCTTGCCACTCAAAAGTGATAATGAATGTTAAGCAAGCACGAGCTACAGCTTGGGCACCCTTTTAAAGGCTCAGCACCAACTGGTGATGGCCCCAACACTGCACTGGAATGACCAGGGCTGGGAAACAGGAAACCACTTCCATCCCTCAGAAGTAGTCAGCCCCACCCCACCCCCCAGCCTCCCTTAAGTTCCTATTCCTGCACTAAAGACTTTAGACCAAGGGCAGAGTCAGAGATCGACACTGACCCCTCTGGGGCAGCCTCATTCAAGGCTCTGGAAATGTAAGCCCGACCTCAGACCTGGCCTGGCTCTCCAGGAAGCTCAGGCTAGAGGGGGTCAGTCACCATCCAGCCAGTGAAAACAGCCCACAGTGCCCTCTCAGGGCAGAGGGTCAGGGAAGGCTTCCTAGAGGAGGCAGCTCCTTGAAAAAAGTTTGATGGGCAGCCCAGGTGGCTCAGCGGTTTAGCACCGCCTTTGGCCCAGGGCCTGATCCTGGTGACCGAGGATCGAGTCCCACATCGGGCTCCCTGCATGGAGCCTGCTTCTCCCTCTGCCTGTGTCTCTGCCTGTCTCCCTGTGTGTCTCTCGTGGATAAATAAATAAAATCTTTAAAGAAAGAAAAAAGAAGTTTGGAGCAGCGCCCTGCTGAGCCATACGGGAGGCTGAGGCAAAGAAGGAATTGGCGATACTCTTTATTTAAAATTTTGGTATTTTATCTTGGATTTTTCTCACCAATTTTGATTTGTTTTTTTTTTAAAATACGGCTTAAAAATATTATCTTGATTACTGAGCTTTTTGCCCACCCTCCTCCCTTTACACTTCGTGCCCAAGCCAAGTGCCACACTCACTGTACTCTAATCCTGGCTCTGGTTTGGAGCTTTAAGCCCTCTGGCTGCTATGACACATTACTGAGTCTCCACCCCCAGGGAAGCAGGGACCAGCGGAGGGGAGTGTCATCCTGTTGTGACAGCATGGCCACAAGCTGTGGGGTTCCCCTCCTCCCCTACCTCAAGGGCCCAGCTCAAACTTCAACACCCCACCATCCCACCTGCCCCTGCTTCTCCTGTCCCCCTCCAGCTCCCCTCGGCTCTGCCAACTAAGATCCCACCCCAGCTCTAAGCCGCAAGGCCGGCCCCTGTCATTCAACCTGCTCCAGCAGTGACATTTACAAATGAAGAAACAACACCCACAGAGAGGAAGTGACTCGATGTAAACGAAGCCCTAAAAGAAGCCCCAGCTGGGCTGGGCTGGCCTAGGATGCCCTTCATGTTGCTTTTTGCACCAGGCACCAGCTTAGCATATGGGACCCCCGAAAATGTCTGCTGACAGTGAGCAAATGAGCCACATCCCACCTTCAGGTACTGATTCCTGTTGCCTTCTCCAGCAAGTGCTCCCTAACCACTGGGCTTGGGCTCCTAAACCGTGGAAGCCAAGCCATGTAGCAGAGCGCTACTCCCCATCTATCTCTAGTTGGTCCATTCATGGGGCTCCGTCTGTGCCTAACCCCCATCTGGCCTGGGGTACTCTGAGAGCCTGCACCTCTTTTTATCCACCCCTCCCTCCACAGTGGAGTCCAGGGCCTGGCTGACCCAAGGGCACTCAGTCCAGAGGTAAGGGTCATCCAGAATCACTAATCCTTGGCAGCCAGTCCTTCCCTAGGTCTGCTTGCCGGAGGCGAAGCTCTCACCTTCTGTCCTCTGACTACCACTCAACCCTCACCACAGTTTAAACCTCACTGCCCTCCTGGCGCAGCCTGGCATCTCAGTCCCGCCATTCCCGCCAGTCCAGCAGCAGGGCAGCCCAGAGCCTTAGCCAAGGGCAGGCACCCTCCCACTTCCTCCGTTTTTCCTAAGTGCCTACTGCATGCCTGGCCCTTGCCAGATTGTCAGCTTTATCTCACTTGTCCTCATAACAATCTCAAGGCCTGAGACTCTTGCCCCATTTCAAGGAAGCTGTGGGAAGTGGAAATTTGCCCAGGTCACTTGCTGGAGCCACAGGGGCCTTCAGAAGATGTGACTGCCTCTCTTTGGTAGAGCTGGAAAGGCTTCCCGAGGGCACTCCAGAGCTGGGCTTGGAAGGAGTAGGAGGTTGCGCTTCCAGCCAAAGGAAACTGAGCGGGCAAGGCTCAGGGGTAGGAAAGGACCTGGCAGGTCCAGAGATGGGGTGATTTCAGTGGGGCAGGGATGGGGATGTAAGAGGACAGTAGTGACACCCAGACAGGTCTGGGGACTCCCACGAGGGTGTGAGCCTCCTTTGCATTCTGATTTGCATGAGTGATTTAGGCCTGAGTCAGAGTGGCCCTAAAGGTCCTAACTCCTTCCACATTCAGCTCTGAAGCCCCCTCAGCCAAGACCCTGCCCTCCCCCGCCGCACACCCCACGCCCCCAGGAGTACTTCAGGCCCCCTCTGCACAGAGCTGCACTCTGGGTCCAAGGGAAGGCCCAGTGATGGGGGGATGGAGTGAGAGGGAGGCGGGGTCCACACCCGGGCCTGAGCTACTCCTCCACTCACCCCCTCCTCCCCTGCACGCCATCTCCTCCCACTCCCACAACCCCCACTACTCCAGGCGACTCAGCATAGACTCCAGCATCCAAACCTCAGGAAACCCCTCAGAGTGTCCCACACAGGAACCAAGAACAGCACACATCTAGCTCTGGCCAGGCCAGTTCTACAAACCACAGCCTGCCCATACCACAAACTCATACCTCTCACAGCCTCCAGGGACACACACCTCTCACCCCACCCGGCAGCCACAGGGCAGATCTGCCCCTCCACCACACACACACACCCTTCGGTCCCACACTCCCAACAGCCTGACTATGTACAACTGCCCCAGAGCCCAACGATGCCCAGGACCCCCCACCACCAACCCCAACCCAATCACCAGGTGATACCTGTGGGCAGGACCACATTTGATCCACTGCCCTCCTGGGTGTTCTCAGGACTCCGCTAACCAGGCAAGAGGCCTTGGAGACACTTCCCTCCCATATGAGGAACTAGGTGGGGGCTGGGTTCCTGGCTCGAGGAGTGCAGAAGCGCCCCCGCCCCGCTGCAGAAGCTAGCTCCCTCCAGCCCAGCTGGGCAAGGCATCAGGTGCAGCCCTCAGGCAGGCAGCTGACTGATCGTTGGGCCAAGAAGCCTACCTTCTTTCTCTCAGGGATCGGTGGCCACTGCATACCAGACCCAAAGAATTATACTGGAGTCTCCTGCTTTGCCGCAGCTCCGAATCTCTGCCCTGGCATTTGCCCTGGCACCAGATTCCTGCCCCATCCCATCCGTGGTGTGACTCATCTCTGGGGTCCCAGGAATGGCGGAGGCAGATGAGGAGCAGCCCTCAGCATGGTGAGGATTGAGTCAGGGCCCCAGCGCCTGGGTGCATAAAGAGCTGCCTCAGCCACCTGGTGGGGAGCTGGGGGCCACTGGTGAGTCTACATCAGAGCCCTTTTCCCCCAGGATGCATGGCAAGGCTGGGTTCCAGTCCTGGCTTCATCACTCCTTGCCTGAAGTCATGTGACATTTTGAGACTCAGTTTCCCCCTCCATAAAGCAGAGCTGTCACCCAGATAACTACGACACGTCACCATGTATGTACTAGAGGCCACACTCACTCGTCATCTGCTCACTCCTGTTGCTAAGACAGACACTTCCTGTTCCTTAGCCTGAGGCCTTGGGCGGTCCTGACCAGAGGGGACCTTGGCACTGGCCTTGTATCCAGGCTCCTGTCTGGATTGCTCCGCATCCTGGAGCTCTCTGTTCCCCGAGATACCAAGGACTAGCACACCCTGCCTCCGGCCACATCCCCCTGCAGGGCTCCAGACTGGATACCCCACTGCCCCCCAGCCCTCTTTCTGGGTGGCCCCAGGCACTGCACATTCCCCACCCCACCATGTGCTCTCCCAGGAAAGTAATGCTACCTCCAACCCAGGTGCGGCTTCTAAGCCAATTAGAAAAAAATGCCTCTTCCTTCAGGAGCCCCACAGCAGGACACGCAGCTCAGCAAGAAGGACAGGCTAGGTTTCAGTATCCCCTCTCCCAGCTCTCACTTCACGCTGTCCCCCACAACCAGGTACTCTTGGACAGAGCACAACATGCACACTCTCACACAGTGGGCCTGGGGAGACATAGAACATTTTAACAGCCTTCTTGGGGCCACCGGTTCAGCATTACAATAAAAGAATAAAATAAAACCAGTTTTATTCATGACCATGATGCATTAAAGACTAGGGGACAGGAGACATCCTGACTTCATTTCAGGACTAGCCCTAACTCCCACCCTAATCTTAAACGATTATCATTTTCTACAACCTTCATGTCTATGCTGTTGAAAGTTTTTTTTTTGTTTGTTTGTTTGTTTTTAAGATTTTATTTATTCATTCATAAAAGACACACAGAGAGAGAGGCAGAGACACAGGCAGAAGGAGAAGCAGGCTCCATGCTGGGAGCCTGATATGGGACTCGATCCGGGGTCTCCAGGATCTCGCCCTGGGCCAAAGGCAGGTGCTTAAACCGCTGAGCCACCCAGGGATCCCTGCTGTTGAAAGTTTCTATAGTTGTACCTCACTTTTATAATTAGATGACAAAATGATGAAAGTATCTTAGGTCTATGACAATTAAGTCCCAGTTTGTTCCTCAAAACTACTATTAAAAAGTAGCTTTATAGGATGCCTGGGTGGCTCAGCGCTCAGAGGTTGAGAGTCTGCCTTTGGCTCAGGTTGTGGTCCCAAGGTTCCAGGATGCAGTCCCATATCGGGCTCCCTGCAAGGAGCCTGCTTCTCCCTCTGCGTCTGTCTCTGTTTGTCTCTCTGTGTCTCTCATGAATAAATAAATAAAATCTTTTTTTAAGAAAAAGAGGCTTTATGATTTTAAGTGTAACATGAGCAGACCACTAAGAGAAAGAACAGTCATAAACAAAACGGATTTCCTGGGTCATGTGCACTAGAGAATAAGAAACTGAGACCCAAAGCCCACTCCCCCTCACCATGGTCTTATCCTCCCAAAGGTCAAGGACACAGCGCAGCAAGTAAGGTGCCCCCCACGCAGAGGCCAGCAACAGAGCACAGCCCAGGGACTTTCAAATGGGAAATGACTGAGGACCATTAGTAAACATGAGACTCCAGGATCCCTGTGGTTCGTCATCTAAACAGAATCTGACCCTACTCTAGCCCTGACCATCACCCACCTTCCCCCAAACCTCATCTGAGGTCCCTCTCATGCCCAAGCCCCATCCTGGAGAGGGTCAAATATAGAGGAAGATATGGAATGAAGCGTAAATATCTGCAGAGTATCTCACTTGCAAATTAACGAAACTGAAAGTTAAATGATTCGGGGTTTAGGCCTTGTCAAAGTCTGTGACATACGAATCCCCCCTGACCTACCACATACTCTCACCTCTGAAAGAATCACTCAGGATCACTCTGGGCCCTCCCATTTCCCCTATGCCTCCTCATTACTTTGTTCTGACACCAACTCCCTCTCCATCCCCGCTCTCCACCCCAGGCCTCCCTGGCAGGCCTGGATCTCTAGGCCCTCCTCCTGCTTCCCTCCCTTCAGCCAGCATACCCCTCAGCCCACCCTGTAACTGTCCCCAAGGGAGAGCGCCTCACCTAACCCTAACCCTGACCCATACCGACCTTCCCTGTGCCCCAGCCTTTCACCGTTGAGGCGCAGCATCTGAGGAGACCTGGGCAGCCCCAGCAGGAGCACATGGGGCTCTGGTCTGGTTCTCAGGCACAGACACAGTCCCCTACTGAGCTGGGGGCTTCTCAGGCAAAGCAAGGCCAGAGGTGCGACAGCGTGACACCAGGAAGATCCTCCTCTGGGTCCACCGCTCCATGGCAGGGGTGGTGGGGACAGAGGGCTCCTAACACTATCAATGAGGCAGAAACAGGGCTGACCACATGGCAGGTGGGAGTACACAGGGCTGACAATAAGGCTCCCAGGTAGCAGAAGTGGACAGAACCAGAGTCACATGCCGGGACCCTCAGAGGGGCTGAGGGCTGGTCCTGGCCCTGGCCCTGGCCCGGGATGGGGACAGAAAGCTGCTTGACTCCTCTCAGAACCACCCTAGAAGCTGTTGTGCTTACCCACCCAGGAGGAGAGCCTTGGTGGGCTCCCCCGCACGGGAGAATTAGGAGCCCAAAGAACAGGGACCCGAAACTGCCTTCTCCGTGGGTGGTCCCTGGGACGAAGCCAGAGAATAAGCAGATCCCTCGCTGCTAGCACCTGAAAGGGGAAGCTGCCTGTGTTGATTGGGTAGAGGTGACCAGACTGGCCGGCAGGGGCTGGAAAGGAGAGAGAGACCGGGTACCAGCCACACAGGCTCTGGTCACGGATATGTGTGATCTCAGCCTCCCCCCTCTAAAGTCAGACAAAAGAGAGGAAGACTCCCTGACTCAGCCTCTCCTCTCCAGCTCACAGAGAACATTCTAACCCTCTTATCTGACCCGGCCAAACTTGCCTAAAACAACAAAAGGTCATGATTACAGAATGCTTACCATCTACCAGGCACTGTGCTAAACACAGTGTGTGGACTGTTTTATATCATCCTCATGACAGTCTAGAAAGAAAGTGGTTTTAGCCCACTTTACAGATGAGAAAGTAACTAAGCCTCAGAAAGGTTAAGTAACCTGCCTAAACTAACACAGGAGCCAGCATCGGACCCGAGGGCTGCCCAGGCCCCTCTTTCTACAACATCTCCTCAGAGGGGACAGCGCAGAGACAGGCAGAGAGCAGTGAGGACACAGAGGGTCAGGTGGGCAAGAGAGAAGGGACATGAGTACAGCCCGAGAAGGGCCTGGGTAGACAACGTGAAGACATTTGCCCTTGTGTCTGGACAGCAGGAAGCCACGACAGGCAGCAAGGTGCTTCCGGGATGGATCACGGGAGGCAGGCAGGCAGGAATGCAGGGGCACAGGGGTGCCAGCTGCTGGGAGACTGGGGAATTCACGAAATTTCTGAGTCTCCGTTTCGCCATCTCTAAGATGGAGATTACAACAGCTCCACCATGCAGGCTTGCAAGGAATAAATGCATGCCTTCGAAACAGCCCAAATCTGACCAGTGCTCATTCCTCAGTGCCTTCCCACCTCCCTCAGAATAAAGCCAAAACCAGCACATGGCCTACCAGGTTACGTGGCCTGTCCCCACTGCCTCTGTCTCCTTGCTGTTATTCCAACCCACTCTGTGCGCTTTACCCTCAGAGCTGGGCACTGGAGCTCCTCTGCCTGGGGTGCTCTTCCAGATATCTGATGACTCACCCCCCTGTTTTTTTTTTCCAGCACTTTCTCAAATGCAAGGCCTTCCTTCCTTACACACGCTACCTAAAAATGTGCCCCCATGAGTTCCTGACCCTGTCATTTTTCAGCTTATCACTGCTGGGTTCCATCCTCGGATGCCACTTCTCACTGTATTGCATATTTATTTGCTCACCGTCAGTCTCCTCAACCGGAGGACAGGAGCACTGTCTCATTAACAGCTCTATCGCCAGTGGCTAGAAGTGTCTGGGCCCTGGAGGAATGGATGAATGGACAACCACAAAGGCCTGGCTTACCCCAGTCAGGAGCTTGGGACAGGGGCCTGTGACATGGGGAGGGAGACGGATGGTTGGATGATGTGCTGTCAAGGTTCAGACCAGAGATCTAGGAGTCAAGGATTCAACTCTGAGGTTCCTCGGTCCCCTCTGCAGTTGGGCTTGCCCCTTCTCTTACCAGAGGCTGTCCCAGCCACTTCCTGCTGCGCTGGCCTGGTAAACACTGCTCAGGGAGCCTTAAGTGCTGACTCTCAGACCCCCTCGTGCTGCCCACCCGTCAGCCACTCCCCAGAGTAGCTCCGAACCTTCTTAGACTTCCAGGAGTCTCTGAGACTAGCCCCAATCCCTCTGCTCTGCCCACCCCTTCCATGACCCTCTATTGCCTTGCCTCTATTGCTCCTGCCACGTACTCCTCTTCCATCTCATTCCCTCCACTCCCACTGCCTGCCACCTTACCTCCAGATCTTTGCTTATACCATTCCCTCTGCCTGGAACGTCATTCCCTACCTTGCTTTTCAAGTTCATCCACTCCAGGAAGCAGCCTCTAAGTCCCATGGCCACAGCCCTGATCACACTGGGAAGTCACTCTCTGTGACTCTCTCACCATAGATATGGCTGGGTGCTCCTTGAAAGCAGGACCAGGGTCTGATTCCCATGCATCGAGCCTGAGGTTGGCAGATAGTAAATATCTGTTGACTGCATGAATGTCTCCCAATTTTATACCCAGGCAAGTGATGACTCACCCAAGGTCATGCTGCAACCAGTGGCTGGAGTGTGGCTAGAGCCCGGCCTCGGGCCTCCTATATCAGACACCTCCCATTCCTCTACTTCCAGTTACAGCTCTAGTCTCCTGCCTGTTGCACCCCAGGCCTGCCTTCCCCCAGCTCTCCACCTGCCCCCACCTGCTCCTTAGGCATTTAGGAACCACCTTAGCCAACCCTCCCCTCTTCCAGAAGATGAAAGTGAACCCCAAAGAGGTCCAAAAAACTAAAACAAAACAAAACAAACAAACAAACAAAACTAAACTAACCAGGGCCACACGACAAGTCAGGACCAGGACCTAGCCCTCCCCCACCACACCCAACTGGACTCCCTTCCATTAGCCTGT
Organism: Canis lupus baileyi; assembly: GCF_048164855.1. Classification (NCBI taxonomy): domain Eukaryota; kingdom Metazoa; phylum Chordata; class Mammalia; order Carnivora; family Canidae; genus Canis; species Canis lupus. The sequence goes on from NC_132860.1 coordinate 26,248,273, forward strand.
TCCTTGGAAGAACTGGGAGGAGACAGTCCCCTTAGGAGATCTCAGAGATACTGCAGCACCCCCCCCCCACTCCACTTAGGCTAGGCCACCCCGACACTGAGAAATGTGGGTTTTCGGGTCACCGGCAGTAGAGGCAAATAAGTGTCCTGATTCACGTCCTGAAACAGAAACTGGAACAGAACCACTAGAACAACTGGATGCTCCCCGAGTCTTTGGCCTCCCTAGGCCTAGTACATCCATCTTTGGAGCTGAGGAGCTGGTATGGGAGGAACAGCCCCAGGCTGAGGGAAGACGTAAGCCCTTAGCTGAGGCCTTTAGCACCCCTTTCAGTAAGCCAGGCAGACCCCACCCCAAAGCTGTCCTGTTGTTGCCTGGCAAAGCCTAGTCCCCAGCCCTGCTCTCCAGAGGTCCCTTCTCCCCCACCAGGCTAGGATTAGCTTTGAGAACAAGCTATGGCAGCTTGGCTGCAGACTCAGTGGCCTGCCTAGAGGGAGGTCCCTACTCAGAGGGATAAAAGCCTCACCCAACTCACCCATCAAGGAGTGCAAAGCCCAGCACACCTCATACCCCGATTCACAGGGATGTCCAATGCTGATCACACCTGTGCAAAGGCACAATCTCAGGTCCTCCAAGGATGCATCTGGGCCTGAGAGGCCCATGCACAGTGCCTGCCCAGAGGCATGTGGAGCAGGAAAGAGATGGGAAACAGCCCAGGAAGGAACACACCCAGCCAGAAGTCTCCAGGAGGAAGGCTTGGGGGGAAACAGGCCTCCTTCCCACAAGGCAGCCCCTCTGAGGGCAGCTGGTGTGCCCATAGGCTCAGATGGGCACCGGAAGGAGCGGGTGAGGGTAGCAGCATTGCAAAATATTCAAAGGCCCTCCTGAGGACGGGCAGTGCAGTGCCTCCCTCAGGGCTCCCAGACGCAGGTCTCTGTCCACCACTCTGGCTTGGCTCTTGAGCCTGGCTCTGACCCTCCCAGACCGGAACATGTTGACCCCAGGAGGACCTGGCTCACCCATCAGTGTGGCCCAGACCTTGCTCCGTGACCCAGCCAGCCATCAGCCCTCCCTGGGCCTCCCCTCAAGCCCATCCTAGTATCCAAGAGGACAGCCCCTCTGCCAACAAATGAAGAGGAGGCCTAGCCTCTGCCTGTACCCTCCTCATTCCCCACCAAGATGGCTGTCTCTTCTGCTACCACTTAGTCCCTTCCAGGGTCTGGTTCTCAGATTTCTTGAAAGGCGACAGCTGGGTGCTCATGCTGGGAGTGATGGGTGCACAGAGCACACAGAGCCTGGAGACCAGCTGTGCCACTGACCACCAGAAGCAGCCCTGAGAAACTCCGAGCCTCGTCTGTCTGGCATCAGCCAGCCAAGGTGTGGCACAGGACTCAGCTTCAACTCAGAGGCTACCCAGCCTGATACAAGGCTTAGCAGGCTCCTGGAAACCAGAATTTTGGATATTTAGAAGCTCGGAATCACCAGCACACAAAAAACCCTAGACTCCCTGAATCCCCAATGCTTAGAATCTCAGACTCAGAATCCTAAGATCCCAGCTGCCCAGCTGGGGAGCGGGTGAGTGGGAATAGAGAGGAGGGGAGAAGGCCCTGCACCCCATGTCACCTGCTCTGCTTGATATGTTCCTCTCCTGATCTGCTCACACCTAGAGGACTGATGTGGTACCTATTGCTTCCTGCTCCCCCTCTGAAGTCAAGGGACGCTGAGTTCAGAGACCTGGCCCTGGCGTTGGGCACTGGAGTGGAAAGGAGGGGTAAGGAGAATGCCAGGGGCGAGGCAGTGCCCTCTGAGGCAGGAGAGAAGGAGGCAAAGAAGGCCCAGGCATATGGGGTAGAAAGACGCAATGGCAGCTCCCCCATGTGGGGGGCCGTCCCACTCCAGTACCACCCCGGGCCACAAGGAAGTAGGGCCAGGCCAGACTCCCCCAGGAGCCGCCAAGATTCCAGGTGTGACCTCTAGTTCCTTGCTCTGGGAATGGGGTCAGAGGTGTGGCCACAAGAGGTCCCAACACTCCTCTATCCCCCTGGCCCTCACAACAATAAAGATATGAAGGAGAAGGAAGATTTTGCCCCATTCCTCCCTCCTGTGGTGGTGGTGGGGGTGTCTCTGCCCCCTAAATCCTCTTCTGGACCCCTCAGGGGCTGAGCACCACTCCTGACCACAGCCGGTCCCTGCTTCTTGGCCTCACGGCTCTGGAACCACATCCCCCGGGGTTTGTTCATTCGGTCACTGACATCCGGCTGTTCCACATCCCAGGTCCCTTCAGAGGGTTCGGTTTGGTCAGGGAGAGAAACTGGGGCCTGTGATAAGGCAGGTGGGCGGTGTCTGGGGGAAGCTCAGGGCTTCGGAGGCCAGGAGGCCCCGACCAGGCCCAGGCAGGGAGGAAGCGTGCTGGCCTTGGGGCCTCTACCCGGTGTTAGTTCCAGCTCTCCCTTTCCTCGGCTGAGGAAAGTCACTTAGCTTCTCCCGACCTGAGTCTCCTCACCAGCAAAACGGGGTCTGGGAGAGCCACCGTATTCCACAAAGTCCAAAGTGGACAGGACAGGACGAGAGCAGCAAGCAGCCCTCCAAGAGGCGCCCGTGCTAGGCCGGGCCCAGAACTAGAGGGAGGTCAGTCTCGACTACAAGTAGGATGCCCACAGCTGGCTGCCGGCAATGCCACCCACCATGCGGCCCTCAACCCAGATTGGGAGTTCGCAGGGCAGAGGAGGGTTTGGATCTCCTCCGCCTGCAGTGTCTCCCAGGGCTCAGAGAGTCTACTGCAAAGAGGGAGAAATTCAGACTCCCAGCTCTTCTCTGTAATGGGTCATCTTAGGCAAATCACCTAAGCTTCCTGGGCCTGTTTCCTCATCTACAGAGTGGGAATGGTACCCACCGTGCGACACTACTGCTGAGGACTACATCAGCCCAAAGAAATGCTTCCACGGTGAATAAGTAAGCTTCCAAGAAACAGTAGCCACTGCCACTATTATTACTACTACTCAATAATACGGTTGTTACTAAACTGGTCACCTTTTTTTTCTTTTTTAAGATTTTATTTATTTATTCATGAGAGACACAGAGAGAGAGGCAGAGACACAGGCAGAGGAAGAAGCAGGCTCCATGCAAGGAGCCGACGTGGGACTTGATCCCAGGTCTCAGGATCAGGCCCTGGGCTGAAGGCAGATGCTCAATCGCTGAGCCACCCAGGAATCCCTGAACTGGTCACGTACTTCCACCTCCCCTCCCAGCCACTCTGATTGTCCCAGTAGTCTGGAATAGATGTCCTGAGTATAGGACAGATCTTTTCCTTTCTCAACTACATTCCAAAGGTTGAGCTGGAGAAAAATTCCACAGGAAGGTCGGGTGGAAGACCAAATAGGCACTGTCCCTCCAGCCCCGGGCTGTCCCTGACACCCGGGGTCATCAGCCTCTTTGGGCTGTCCTCCCCAGAGCCCTCATTAGAGCATACAGGTCTAGGGGCCTCATGGGGCCAGGGGTAAGCAGACAAGACGTCCTCTCTGATCAGGGCTGGCAGGGGGCCTGGTGTTGAGTTGGCCCTGAGATCTGTGGGGAGTGTACTTATAGGGGATCTCTGAGGCTCCCTCTTATCTACCTGCTGTTCAGATCCATGGAGCAGCCCCCTTAGCACAGAACCCTTTCCTCAAACACCCCTCTTTGCAGGGCTGTGAAGGGGGCTGAGGCCAGAGGAAGAGGTAAGAGAGCCCACCCAAGGGACCAGACTCCACTCCCCAGGGAGGGCCGGGTCAGCCTGACTGGGGTCACACTCTGCTCGAGGCTGCCTTGGCCATCACCCAGGGGACAGCCCCTCACTGTATGGACCCTGGACTGAGCTCAAAGGGGAAGGTCAGACTGGGGAAGAGGAAATCAGGCAAAGGAACGCCTGGGTCCTGATCCTGCCTCTATCACTTATTTGCTGTTTAGGGAGGATGAAACTGGTTAACATACATAAAAGTGCCTACCTCAGTGCTATGTGCCTATTTACTGACATATTTCTCACGGATGTGATTACTCAGCTCCTTCTGAGGCTGTTTCCCCACTATGTTACTGGGCAGTGATCTCCGTCTCATGGAATGATATGAGGTTAAATAAAATGCAAATGTATAGCATCAGACACGTGATAGGTACTCAAATCAAACAGAGCTTCCTTCCTTTCCCTCTCCTTTCCCTGATAGGGCCCACACTAGAGGTCAGATCAGTCCTGACCCCCACAGGGCTCACTATGTGATCCTGGTCTGACCTCTGGCCCTTGGCCTCAGTCTCCCCATCTGTGAAAAAAACTTCTGAGCCAAGTGGTCTCTGAGTATCTGACCATAACTATTCCAGTTCCCTTCCACCTCCATTCCCTTCTTCCTTCTCCATTTCCAACTTATGTCCTACTGCATCCCCTCTTGCTGCAACAGACCCTAGGAAGCCTAAAATTGGGTGGAGGGGACAGCTGGTGGGCAAGGGGCATGAGCCTTGAAGCAACCCAGGGCCCACCCCAGGCTCCCAAGGGTTAAGATCCAGAGTGAAGGGCAGGGGGGGCGGGTGCGCAGCAGGGTCAGCGCTGGACAGGCGGGCCTGGAGCCCAGGGCCTGCCTCCCCTCCCCCCATCCTGGGAACAGAGGCTACTTGTTTGGGCATCAGCCGGCTGGCTTTGAGCTTGGCTAAAGAGTGGGGTAGGGAGGGGAGAGGGCCCAGAGAACAGAGGGGACTCCCCTCTCTTTAGCTGATACTCTAGACTTAGTACTAGGCTAGTCCACCACTAGCCCTCAGGACTCTGAGGCCCCCTACCCCTCTGAACTAACCCCTGCCCTCCAGGTTCTCTCTTTCCTACATTCAAACATTCACTGCAGGGGACAAGATTGATGCTCAGGCCCAGTAGTTGCTCTAGCAGTCTCTCTCTGGAGCATGAAACCAGGGCTCCTCTCCTCATCCTGCAGATAGGGAAATGAAGGCTCTGAGAAGTTTGGGGACTTGCAGAGTCACATGTTTGATGGCTGTATAGGGACCACCCGAAGTCCCAGTCATCCCCATGGCTCTGCAGGCCCTTCCCCCACAGAGCTCCAAGAAGACCTTTCACAAGCTGTGCCACTATGTAGATTGAAAGGCAAAGCAAGAAGAGGCAATAAGCAACCCACCTGTGAAGTCCCAAAGGACTTAGGAGATTTTTTTTTTTTTTTTTTTTTTTTTTATGGGGAGACAATTTCTGGAGAGGGAGGGTGGAGAGGACGAGCAATCCACACAAAGGACTGAGGTTTCAGGTACAGAAAAGCATGACTGGAGCCTGAGAGGTGGTGGGGATGTGGCTGGGGCGATGAAGCGTGGGGGCAATCTGGGCCCCTGAGTGGCCTCTGCCCACTTCCACCTCACCAGTTACAGGATTGCCTGGAATGACCCCCTTTTGCCCGACTCCTGTGAGCAAGTGGTGAATGGGGAGGCAAGGTCCCCCGGGGCCCAGGTCTGGACAATCCCCAACCAGCCATGGGACACTGGGGCGAGTTCTCACTACACCCTTCCAGCCATACCCACTCCTTGCCATTCCTCAAATATACCATGAAAGGTCCTGCCTTTGCACAAGCTGTGCTGTCTTCTGGAGGGTCCTTAGCCTTGTTAATTGTCCCTTCACTGCCAAGGACCATGCCAGTCATCTCTTCTTCCCTGGGCCTCCAGAGTCTCAGTCCCTGATTCTATCTCAGTACCTGTCTGCACTTGTCTTCGAGATTCTGCTGGGATCTTTCTACCCTGTAATGAGTGGGCTGAGAAGTCTCCCCTAACCTGGCATTCTCTGCTCTCCAAGGACAGACATCCTGGGTGCCTCAGTCTTGACCTTGGTGCTCAGCACACAGCCAAATCTACCTGAGCTGAGCGCCTCCACAAATCTGTACCACCCTGCAGCAGCGCCCCTGCCCCTGGGACCAAGCCTGGAGATCAAAGGTGGCTCCCCAGGACAGGAGCAATGTGGGAGGGAAATGCATATGCCAGAAACCATACTGTGATTGCTCCTGACCAGAGTTCCTCAAGGCTAAACACCACCCTGCGAGACCTGGGACCAAACACCCACCCGATGCCCCGCAAGCTGCGCTCCAAGCCCGTCCTCCAGTGCCAATAACCCACTGCCGGCTTGACCCCATTCAGTGAACACACAGCTCCTCTTTCCAGCAACTAGGGCAGGTGGGGGCTCTTGGGAGGCCATGCCCCCATTTACTGGTGGGGAACTGAGGCACAGGACCGGAAGTAGTCTGCCCAAGGTCACTGGAGCCCCAGGTCCAGGGCACAGGGTCATACTAAAGTGCAGAGCTGTAAGGGTCTCCGCGGCCCACGGGGCGGGAGCCTCCATTTCACAGATGGGAAAAGCAAGGCGCCCGAAGGCGGGCTGGCTCCGGCTCCTGGGAATCTTCCTGCCAAAGGGCTAAGGCTGGAAGGCCCCTGCCCGGCCGGTTCGCCCCCCTCCCCGCCGACGCTGGCCCGACCGCGCATCCTCAGGTGGTGGCCCTCACCCCGTCACCAGCAGGAGGGCAGATGACGCCCCGGGAAAAACGCCCGCGGAAGTAGGCGCCGGGCGCACAGTCGGCGCGGCCTCGGCGTTCCCTTCTGCGAAATGGGGAAACTCCGGTCACCACCTGGCGAAGGGGCGGCGGGCGGGGAGGTCCCGGCAGCCGCACTTACCTGCTGTGGGCGAAGACTCCACGCTGGGAGCCGGGGACGCGAGGTCCCGGCGCGGCCACTGACTCACGCCGCCGCAGTCAACTCGCGGCCGCAGGCCGGGCGCGCCCACCCCGCCGGGTGCTTCCGCCCGCCCCACGTGACGCCCCGGGGAGGGGGCGGGGCGGGGCGGGGCGGGGCAGGGACCGCCCCCGGCCCGGCCCGGCCCCGCCCGCCCGCCGGCCCCGCCGCCCGCCGACGCGGGGTCTGCGCGCCGCCTCGCCCCTCCCGCGGCGCGCACGAGATTCAGATCTACCTGCACCTCCCCGACCGCTGAGTCTCCAGCTCTTCCTGAGTCTCTGCCACCCTTCTCCGGGTGACCGTACCCCCGGGGGAATGAGCCTCGCCGCTCACTCCCAACCCCCTCCGGCCCAGAGGTCCAGAATCCGCAGGGCGGAAAGGGGCAGTTGGAGGCAGGACGACCTAGGTCCCTAAGCCTCTCCTCCTGGAAGTCGTTCCCCACCTCATTCTCGGAGGACATTCCACCTCCCTCTCCCTCTCACATCCCCCAGGGGCAGGGTGGTGGGGACGAGTCCTACCCAGTCAAAGGGTTCAAGGACCCTTAGGCAGAAGGCTGCATATCAGCCTACGGTCCTGGCACCGAGCGACTTTCACTGGCTGAGATCAGAGAGAGTCCTGCCCATCCTGCCGGCACATACACAGGTAAGGGCCCTGGGTTTGACAGGAATTTCTGGGTCCCGCCTGTGTCCCTGTCACCTCTGGAGCCGGTCAAGTCAGAGACTTTAAGTTCTCTGTGCTTCTATTTCTCCAAATGCCCAATGGACATATTTGAAAGAACAGCTCTCACGAGGATGGGGCATGGGGTTGATTCTGAGATTAGGAGTCATTAATCTGAGCACCTACTACATGCTAAGCACAGTGCTGGGCAACTTATTCCATTTATCTCAATCCTCATACCTCTCCTCGAAGACAAAAATCATCACCCCAGGTTAGGGCTTAGAATATGAAGCTCCAAGAAGTTCCAGGACTTGTCCAAAGTTACAAAGCCAGTATTGGGTAAGCCTGGGAATGGAACTCAAGTCTTGGTGAGTTACAGACTCTCCTGCCCACCCTCCACTGGACAGTCACCTTGCCTCTCTAGAAAAGTCAACTCCAAGTAGGTTGTATTTTCCTGACAAGGCTGAGGCAAGTCATTTTCCAGGAGGGGAGGACAGGGCTAAACCTTGGAGAAAACTCCCCCGCCCCAAATTCATATGGGGTACAAAAACACTAGAGAGGGAAAATGCATAGAGACCTCCTCCTCCCAACCTGATAGCAGGAGTGTCTCTCAGGCAGCAGAGGGTACCTGAAGGCCACAGAGAACAGGTGCGGTTCAGGAATCCCTCCAAATCTCAAAGCCGAGACTTCAAAGCAGCCAAGTAGAACACAGTACCAGGTGACTGGCCTCTGACCATTTGCAAAGGACTGGGAGCCCCACCTTTTCTTAATGCAGGCCTGAGGTCTTCAAAGTGACCTAGGAAGTCTCAAATCACAGGACCTGGTCCTTCCACTGCACTGGAGTCTGATGACCCTCATCTCAACCCACAACCTTCCTTCCACAGAACACACTGCCCCAATCTCCATTCTGAGGCCCATAGCCCTGTGGCTGAGACCCCGGAAGCTCTCCCCCTTCCTTCTGTGATGGCTGGAGAGCGAGGGACCTTCTATTTCCACAGGTTGTACCAATGGGGCCTTAGGCTGAAGGTCACATGGTGGAATCTCACCCTCTGACCCCTGACCCAGGGCCTCTGGCCAGATCTACTTAGAACATTTAAAGGTAGCCAAAGAGCCTGGAGCAAGTAGCAGAACAAACAGGCAAAAAGGTTTGGCAAATGGACAAGTGAACTAATGACTAGACACAAGAAGACACACCGTGGACAGGAGGAAGGAGTGACAACCTGACATACATCCCCAGCTACACATGGGGAAATGAGTGGTTGCCTAAAGGAGCAAAGGCCAGGTGACCAACAATAATAAAATTAACAAAATGAATTCTCGAACAAGGGGATCAAGGGCGGCGGTGGTCGGTGGTCGTGCACCGGGGAGGTGGGAAGCAGGTACAGCGACGAGCCGGCTGAGGCTGTGGGATCGTTTATTGGGGCTGTGTCCAGCCAGGCCGCAGCGCCAGCCTGGGCCCGAGCCCAGCGTCCCTAAGAGGCGCAGGGGGTGGGGGAGGGGAGAAGGCGCGGGAGGACCCGCCACCCCTGGCCCCACTCCGTCTTGTCTCGGTCCCTGCGGTGGCGCCGCGCTCAGGTGAGCGAGGTGTCGTCGTCGCTGCCCTCGCCGCCTGCGCCACCCAAGCGCTCCTCCCGGCTCTCTGTCACCGCGCTCTCGTCGATGTTCTCCAGCGAGTCCGCGTGCTGCACCGAGAGCTCCGACAGCGCCAGGCTCGGCAACGGGCTCTGCTCCGGGTGTAGCCACGGCTTGAAATGCGGCTGATGCTTCTGCTTCCACTCAGGGTACTTGACGCACGCCTTGTACATCTTCTTCATGGCCTGCGGGGCCGCCGCACAGCCGAGTCAGGGGTGGACGCGGAGCGGGACTGAGTCTTCGCCACGTCCCGGCCTGCGCCCTCCAGAGGCTGGGTCCCCAGCTCCCGGGAGATCCTGACTCAGGCCCATTTCGTGACCCCGCCCCTAAGCCCTGACTCCACCCCCTGACTCCCGGTCTAGGTCCCTGACCCACCCCCCGCAGCGGAACCGGCTCCCCCAGCTTCCATACCCCAAAGTCCCAAGGCTACTCACCTTGGGAGCCAGGAACTGAGAAGATTTATTCACCACCCACTTGGGTAAGGAGCCTATGATAGCAAGGAAGGGCAATGAGGAGAGAAGGGAAGCAGCCTCCTGGGACCCAGCCCCCACCAAACATATATACCACCAGCCCGCTCCTTCCCACCTGGGGCTTCTGAAGAGGCCACCCTCTTCTCCATGGGAGGGGGGCTGCGGAGCAAGTCCTATAAGACAGCATCATCCTCATTTTCTCTTTCCATTTCAGCCCAAGGTCTCCAGTCTCAATTCTGTTGTGTTCTCCCAAACCTGGCCCCTACACCCACCTGTCCCTCTGCTGAGCCCCAGAGGACTACATGGAAGAAAACCAGAGTCCTAGGTGACCAGAGGCTCCAAGTGGGTTGAAATCTTGACCCACCAAGCCCCCACCTGCCACCTCATCTCTGCTGACATCCCTTCTCATATCCAACCTGTAAGTGCCCCTAATGTTCAGCCCCTCATCTACCTATCTTTCCAAGCCCCCTGCCCAGGCAGTCTAGCTGCTACATAGGCCTGTTGGCTGAACACCCCACCCTGGCCTGACCTGGAATACACAGCCCAGCTGTCTGCCCTTTCTCATTCCCAAGTGTCTACTCTGCCTCTGACACCCAACACAGTCAGTGAGGTACCGAGGGGCCCTGGGCCTGGGTCACTGGACCCTCGGTGGGGCTTGGGCACACCGGGGCAAAGATGTTCAGGGCTTACCCATCCTCTAGACCTTCACTCATTCACTCACTCATTCCACATCCACTCCATGATACCTATTCTGGGCCAGTCTTGGGGACCCAAAGAACAACTCATTGTCTGGGGCCCAATGGTGTGCCAAGGGCTCTACTAGAGGGGGATGGGCCCACCAAGCAGAGAGCCAGGAGTGACTGTGGGTATCAGAGACAAAGGCAGGGACATCTGAAGCAGCCATGGGGGCATGAGCAAGGGAGGAGAGGTGTTTCAAGGCTGAGGGAAAGCACTGCCTAGACAGAAAGGTGGGACCATGTAAGGTGTGGGGAGCGCCTGGGAAACCTGGGCAGAGGGCTTTGACTTCCCTCTGTAGGCAATAGAAAGTCACAGATTTTGAATCAGAAGAGTCATGAGGAAATAGAGGTTTGGGAAAAATCCCTTGGTAGCTGTATGGACAGACAAGGTGGCTGAGTATGGAGAGAAAAGACAAATTCAGGAGCTATTGAGGAGGTAGAGTTGATAAGAAGGGATGGCCAGATTTGGAGATGAGTAGAAGGTACCCAGGTCAACCCCCAGGTTCTTGGCATGGGTGACTAGGGGGTGGAGGCTCAGGAGATAGTTCAGCATGGGATACAATGAGTTTCAGGTCCTGGAAGACACCTAGAAGGAGGAGTCCAGGGGCTGATGGCCACAGGACTCTGGATCCTGGCAGACAGACAAGTTAGCTGGCCACAGAAGCCTTGGGAATAGCGAGCCCTCCCAAGGGAAAGAGGACTGAGGCCTGGAAAACTCAGGCCTCCAAGATGGGCAGAGGATAGGAGCCAGCAAGGTGGATGGAGTGAGAGCAGCCAGTGAGCAGGAAGCAAGTCAGAGCATGGGCACATGTGCGTCCAGGGAAAGAGCTCCAAGCTTTGTCATGGAGCATCAGCGATCATCATGGCCTTTGCTTTTCAAACCATTATAAAGTCTCAAACCTTGGTTCAAATGATATTTTGGACAAAGATGCCCCAAAATATAAAACAGCTCCTAACAGAGGCCCCTTATGATCCCTAGTAGATGGGGTTGCAACCTCTGTGGTATAGGCTGCCAGGGCCGAGCCCTCACCTTTGGGGTCCACCTGGGCCAGGTAGGTGATGACGCAGCTCTTGGGCCCCGTGCTCTGGATGAGGTAGCCCGTCTGGATGGACACAGCTCGGACCAAGTCTTTCCGAGGCGGGTATTTCTGGGGATGGAAGGCAAAGGGAGGTGAGACTCAGGGTTGGGGCAAAAGAAGTGTCTTTGTGAGCGCGCGCGCACACACACACACACACACACATACACACACACGCATATATTTAATTAGTTCACAATCCGTGGCATCCGCTCCAGGCCAGGCCTGATGCCAGGGTGAGGAGAAAGGGAAGACTCAGACCAGGTCTCCCTGTTCTCCCCAGGAAAGCCTCCAGTCTGGAGTCAGGGATCATGAGCACACACATGGGCACTTACACACAACTCATCTTTGCCCTGGCCAGCTGTACCTGCCTGTCCTGCTGCCATGGAGAGCAAGGCAGCCTAGCCTCAGGGAGTGTCAGAGAACCCTGCCTCTCACCCCGTTCACCCCCTTTCCCAGCCAGCCCATCCCACTCGCCCACAGTGATGGCCCACATCACCCTCTTCTCATCTGCCTGAGAGCTGAGCAGGAAGACAAGAGCCATTTTTCTCACTATATAGGAAGGAAATTGAGGGCCAGAGAGCTTCATGCTCAGCTGAAGTCACATGAAAGCTGCCAGAGGCCTCTTCCAGGCTAGGCCTGCTGGCCCCGCCATACCTGGTACCTTCCCCTGCCCACCCAGCGGGGAAGGCAGGTAGACTCACAGGGTGTTTGACTGAGTAGTTCATAATGATGTAATCAGTGCCCATGGGGAGCCAGGAGCGGAGGGTGATGACATCACGGTTCTTCAGGGGCTTTGGACACCTCCCTGTGAAGTACAAGGGAAAGTTGAGCCAGGCCACTGGCCTGCCTACCTGCAAGGGAGGGCACAGCTGAGGCCAGGGACACAGAGATGCCTAGCTAGCTGCCACCTCTCGCTGATCCAAACAGGCACCCCTCTACCTACCAGACCACAGTCCCAGAGCTGATACTGGGAAAGAGACAGAGCAGAACCCTCTCCCCTCTTGTCTCCGGCCATTCCTGCTCACAACCTCCCGTGGCCCTTACCTGGCTGGCCAGGCTGTTTGTATGTGCGAGTGTGAGTATGTGGGCGAACAATATTACTGTGAGTGTATCTGAAAATGTGAGACCATGTGTGGCCTGCGGCTATGGGGTGCATACACAACTGTGTACACATGTGTGGAGTGTATATACATGCACATGGGAGCGCATGTGTTTATGTGAGTGTACGTGTGTGCCCAAGGGTCTGGGAATGGACAGGAATGTCAGGGAGGGCGGCTCTACATCTTAGCACTCAGGTCTCCAAGCCGCCTGGCTGCGGGGTGCCCACAAAGAGGAAAGCTGGGAGACGGGCTGGGCTAGGGGCCTGGCTGGGATCAGCATGCGGGCGCCTGCTCACAAGAGTAATAGCCCACGTCAGCGTTGACTGTCAAGCGGGCGATGTCGAAAGTCTCAATGACGTTGCTGTCCCACTTCTTTCGATATTCAATGTCGTGTAGCACATCATAGAGTGTCTCAGCAGGCACGTCGCGGCACTCCATCCGGCACTGCAGACAGACACATGGGTTGTCAGGGTCATACAAGGCTTGGAGCCCTGGCCAAGAGACCAAAGAGGGGACCGGCAAGAAGGGGAGGAGAAGGAGAACGGGGAAGAACGGCAACCTCTGAGCCAGCATGGGCTTAGCTCTTGCCATGAGTCCTATCCAGCCCTCCCAGAAGCCACCTGTGCCAGGAGACAGATAGCTCCTGTGTCCAGAGACCATCTCGCCCCAGCTCGGTCCCCAGCAAAGCTCCCCTTTCATCCCAGTCTCCTTCTCGGGGAAGGGTTTTGTTTTGTTTTTTAAGATTTTATGAGGCACCTGGGTGACTCAGTCAGTTAAGCATCTGCCTTTGGGTCAGATCACGATCCTAGGGACCTGAGATCTAGCCCTGCATCAAGCTCCCTGCTCAGTGGGGAATCTGTCTCCCTCCACCTCTCCCCTGGCTTGCACATGAGAGAGAGAACAAGAGAGAAAGAGAGCACAAGCAGGGAGAGGGAGAAGTAAACTCCCCACTGAGCAGGAAGCCCGACTACGCAGGGCTTGATCCCAGGATCATGCCCTGAGCTGAAGGCAGACGTTCAACCACTGAACCACCCAGGCATCCCTATACTCTTTTATTTTTTTCATCCAACAAACATCTTTGGATTTTTTTAAGACTTTATTTATTCATTTGAGAGAAAGAGAGAGTGCATGTGGGAGGGGGGATAAGATGGGGAGGGAGAGGGACAAGAATACTTTGCAGTGAGCATGGAGCCAGACACAGGGTGCAGGGCTCGATCCCAGGACCCTAAGATCATGATCTGAGCTGAAACCAAGAGTTGGATGCTTAACTGACTGAGCCACCCCGGCACCCCAAACATCTTTGAATATCTTAATTTTTAGCCTTGACTTCAAAGAGCTTTCCATCTAGGGGAAAAAAGAGCCAAATATACATATATACATATTTTAACCCTCAAAACAACTCTGTCAGACAAGAAATCCAAGGAGGAACTTAAGGTTGAGAGAGGTTAAGTAACTTGCCTGAGGTCACCCAGCTGGTAAACAGCAGAGCTGAGATATAGCCCAGATCATATGTCTAGGAGCAAGTAAAAACAGAACTATGTTTTGTTAAGTTTGTACTCAGCAAGATAAAACTTGGTTCATGTCCTTGTTCTGTGATTTTTTTTTCACCCAACAGCCCAAAGCCCCAGGATCAAGTTCCCCTCAGCAACTGGACAAGTTTTCTCATGTAGTTTAAAAAGGTCTCCCAGAGCTGAGCATTCAGACAGTGCCAAGAGAACCACACATGTTACTTAAAAAAAAAAAAGAGAGAGAGAGAGAGAGAGAGATCTATGCAACCATATGAGGGAGAGTCACATTGCCTTTTCTCTAATCTTGGCACCACTAATGGTGGTGAAAGGCCACAGGAAGGGCACATCACTACCTATTGGGTATTCCAGGCACCAATGAATGGGTCAAGCCCTGGATATGCTTCACTTTGCAGAAAATACAGAGGACAGAGAACAAGCTAAATTTCACCACAAGAATACAACCCAAGGCAGATGGTGAGGCATTCTACAGGGCAATGGGTCCAGTCTCTTCTATAGGTCAGTATCATACAGAAGGACTGAACCAGACAGACAGGACACAAGAACCAGATAGAAAGTGTGGTCCTGGATTGCATACTGGCATGGACAAAACAGCTATAAAGGGTATACTGGAGATGACTGGAGAAATATGAATATGATCTGAGTATTAGATGTGCTGAAAATTGACTAAACCTAAGAAGTGGATTGCTGCCTGAAGAACAGCAGGCTATGAAATGCAATGCACAGTATTATCTCACTGGGGGGCAGGGAATATATGCACAGAAAAAGCTTGGGAAGAACAATCACTAAAGTGTTAACAGCAGCAATCTCTAGATGAGAATATGATGGTTTTCTTTTTGCAGTATTTCTATCTTTCTAAAATGTCTAGTACTGCTTCTGCAATAATGAAAAGATTTAAGTAGAAAGGTCCCCTAGAGATACCGAGAAGTGCACTCACCACATGCTAGGTACTATCCTTTTTTTTGGGGGGGGGGGGTTCTACCCTCAGCTCCCTTCTTCCTCCAGCCACCAGCAGAGGACTCATCCTTTTTTTCCCTGCCAGGTACTATCCTAAGTGCTTTTTTTCTTTTTTAAGATTTTATTTATTTATTCATGAGAGACAGAGAGAGAGAGGCAGAGACCCAGGCAGAGGAAGAAGCAGGCTCCCCGCGGGGAGCCCAATGTGGGACTGGATCCTGGGACCCAGGATCATGACCTGAGCCAAAGGTAGATACTCAACCACTGAGCCACCCAGGTCCCCTATCCTAAGTACTTTATACACATTACCATATTTTGTTCTCACAGAAAGGCTCTGAGGTGCTAGCCTCATGTTAGAATTAAGAAAATCGAAGTTCGCTTTCCAATCTGGGTCTGGCAGAGTGGCTCCTGCAAAGAAGGATGGTGAGAAGATGAAGGGCGGCTCTGCCATCAACGAGGTAGTGACCAGAGAATACACCATCAACAAGCGCATCCATGGAGTGGGTTTCAAGAAGCCTGCCCCTCAGGCACCCAAAGGGATCCAGAAATTTGCTATGAAGGAGATGGGCACTCAAGATGTGTGCATGGACACCAGGCTCAACAAAGCTGCCTGGGCCAAGGGAATAAGGAATGTTCCCTACTGTGTTGGTGTGCAGTTGTCCAGAAAACACAAGAATGAAGATTTATCAGACAAGCTCTGTATGTTGTTTACCCATGTACCTGTCACCACTTTTTGAAAGTCTAGAGACAGTTAATGTGGATGAGAACTAAAGATTGTCAAATACAGGTATAAAATAGCAAAAGATAGGGATCCCTGGGTGGCGCAGCGGTTTAGCGCCTGCCTTTGGCCCAGGGCACGATCCTGGAGACCCGGGATCGAATCCCACGTCGGGTTCCCGGTGCATGGAGCCTGCTTCTCCCTCTGCCTGTGTCTCCGCCTCTCCCTCTCTCTCTCTCTCTCTCTCTCTGTGTGTGTGACTATCAAAAATAAATTTAAAAATTAAAAAAAAAAAAACAAAAACAAAGGGGAAAACGAGGGATCCCTGGGTGGCGCAGCGGTTTAGCGCCTGCCTTTGGCCTGGGCGCGATCCCGGAGACCCAGGATCGAATCCCACGTCGGGCTCCCTGCATGGAGCCTGTTTCTCCCTCTGCCTATGTCTCTGCCTCTCTCTCTCTCTGTGATGACTATCATGAATAAATAAAAAAATAAAAACAAAACAAAGGGGAAAACGAGTAACTTAATTGTAGGGAAGCACAACAGACACCTTCTGAATCAAGTGATTACAGGGAACATCATTAGTAACAACACAAGTTACAACTGGGTGTTGTCTGACAGGACACAATGAAGAGAATATACACACCACTTATTTGCCATTTTTGCCAAAGACGCATAACCAAAACCTAATCATTAGGAAAATCAGACAAAGTCCCAATAAGGAACTTGTACAAAAGTCCCCCCTGCTGAGTGTCAGGGTTGTGAAAGTCAAGGAAGGACTCAGGAACTCTCTCGACCTGAAAGAGACTAATGACACAGGAGTGAACGAATGAATGAGTGAGTGACCCAAGCGGTGGAAGGGATGCGAGGAAGAGAAAGGTGCTGGAGAAGAAAAGCAGAAGTCAAACCAGCAGCAGCAGCAGAAGCATCCAGACAGCCTCTAGCAAACAGCCGCATGGAGGTCTGGATGCTGCAGCAGACATTCAACACACACTCATTCTTTACCTAAATTATGAGCTGGCATCACTCCTGTGCTGCAGAGTAGGAGCCTGAGACCCAGAAGATGAAGCAACCTGCCAGAACCAGACAGCAAAGACAGCAGCCAAGCAGGGATTCAAAACCGGATTTTCTTGTACTCTTAGCCATCAAGGAGCACTCAAGTGTGGCGTCTGAGGAAAGAGAACTTCTCTAAAGCCAAGTTTGGAAGCTGATTTGGTTTTGCAAGTCCTCAGAGGTGTTATCCTGGGCAGTGAGTGTGTGGAGAGGCAGTGACAACAGAGTTCTGCTTAGATGAGAATCCTACCTGGGACTGCCTCTTCTCTCTGGCCAGGCTCAGTGCCCCCAGGGCCCAGGTGCACTCATGGTTGAGGGCGGGTACACATTGAGAAGTGGCCCACGCCACCCAGACCCTGCCCATTTTCCCCTGGGCTAGGGGCTGCTGTGGTTTCAGGACCAAAGGCCTCTCCCTGAGACAGCAGGCAGTAGATGGGGCATGCATGACCACGAGACAGACCTGGCAGTTAAGTGTAAACTCTGCATAACATTTCATCTTTTAAATAAAGAGGGAAGGGGGCACCTGGGTAGCTCAGTCAGCTAAGCATCTGTCTTTGGCTCAGGTTGTGATCCTGGGTCCTAGGATTGAGCTCCGCATTGGGCTCCCTGCTTGGCAGAGAGGCTGCTTCTCCCTCTCCCTCTGCCCCCCACCTTCTCATGCTGGCTCGCTCTCTCAAATAAATAAATAAACAAATAAAGAGGGAGGGATGCCTGGTGGCTTAGTCAGTTAAGCATCCAACTCTTGATCTTAGCTCAGGTGAGTTCAAGCCCAACATCAGGCTCCATGATGGGCATGGAGCTTACTTAAAAATAACATAACATAACATATAACATAACATATAACATAACAATAGGGAAACTTTAAAGGTTTCCCAGGCTGATGGCAGGCTCTTGGGGAAGAAGGCCAGCAGTGGTGCCCTCCTGGCAGAGTGGGAAACCTGGCCTAGGGCAGTGGCACTGCAGGTGAAAAAACAGGCAGGCTGGGTGGGTGGTTCAGAGAATAGAGTGGAGAGTGGCCATGGGCGTCCTCATCCCGCCTGGCTCCTAGCTGTGCTCTTTCCACAGCCCCCAGGATGCAGCGCAGCTGTGCCCAAAGGGGTAAATTACATACAGCATTGTTCCTGCCTACAGTGGCAAGCCACCACATGTGCAAGGTGTAATTCTAAGAGGCCTCAGGAGGGGTGGTGGGGGAGGGGTGAGTTACTGGAGACCACCTGGGGGACAGGCCAGGTGCTCTGGGACCCACAGCCATTGGGACCTAGGCAATCAGTCATTTGGGCTGGACACCTGGGAAGCTCCCCCTGGGAACCAGAACTAGAGGGGGGTTATTCCTGGTTGCTCAGTGAAGGAGCCATGCTGAGCTGCAAAACCCTCCCAGTCTTGTTATAGCAGGGAAGCTGACTTGCAGCTGAGAAGACTGAGGCCCAGAGGGAGCAGGTGACACCAGGGAAACCACAGACTGTGTCCCCTGAATTCCCTTCTCCCCAGCCCTAGGAAATAGAAAACTGGCAGTGCTCAAGACCTCTGGGATCTGCACACCCTCAACCGTCAGCACCCTCAGTCCACAGAGCCATGGTGGAGGGACTGGATGAGGGAGGAAGGCCACTGGGGAAGACTCAAGCAGGTTTTGAGTCTGACACTCCCACGTTCCAATTCCAGTTCCTCCCCTTGGGCACCAACTTCCGAGTCTTAGTTTCTTCACATGAAAAATGAGGATAAAATAGAACCTCTCATGGGGACATTGTGATCAAATTAAATAATGTACATAATATGCCTGGCACATAGTAAATATTCAAAAAATAGTAGCTACCATGACTTCAGCAGGCTGCCATGAGCACCTTTCCACAAGATAGCACCAGGTCCCGTTTGCACGTGCCACCTCATATCCTGTGCCCTGGGGTGCTTCTCAACCCTGGCCCTGCCCATCTGTCCATCCACCCATTCACCACTTTCTGGAGTCTGCTGTGTACCAGGCCTGCAACTGGGCAGTAGGGACTCGGAAGTGAACCAGAGGCCCCAATGAGTGGGTGGCATAAGGAACAAGAACACAAAGTCCCAGTAGGAAAGGAGCAGGGATGGGGGAGAGGGGCACAGTAACTGTGGGAGCAGAGGGCAACAAGCCTAAATGGAAAAGGAATGGAAGTGCCATGAGGAGAGAGGGCATTTCAGCAGAGGGACTGCTGGGTGTCAAGCTGTATCTCATGCTGCCCCCCTTTTCTCTCCCACCCCTTGTCCTGTGCTCCTCTGGAGGCCTTTCCAGGGCTCAGCTGTAGAGAAGGAAAAGTCTCTATGGGAAGGAGGGAAGTGGTAGAGAGAGGGGTTGTAGTATCTCCCAGGATCCAGGGGGGATGGCTGACCCAACACGGGGGGAGTCAGGTCACCACCATAGGGCTGTGGTTTAGCCCTCAGGGCCAAAGGCCAGGGCAATAACATGCAAACTGGCAGACAGGGGGACTCAAGGTTGGCCCTCACCCTGAGACTTCACACAGCAGGCATCCAGCATCCTTGCCCATAGCATATGTGGAACCCAAGGATTGTCCCCAAGTCCCAGGGACCCAGGAGGTGATCTCATCCTCCACTACCCTTCAGTTACCACTGGGCAAAGTGAGGCCCAGGGAAGGTAAGGTTCGTGCTGACTCTGTAACATCCCCCAGGCTGTGCTGCTTACCAAGCTGCATTTTAGTAGACAGTGTTGTAAAAGGAATAACTGTTAGGTAAATCATCTTTTCCCAACAGAACCATATTTGAATCAAAGGAAGCGTTCCTGACAGCAGGTGGGGCACTCAGTATCAAATTGATCATAGCCCTGAACAATAGCCACAACTTCAATAACCATGACCATGTAGTAATTGTTCAACATCACTACCTAATTCATCATCACAGAGGAGACAACAGCACCTGGCTCACGAACCTCACAGGAGCAGAAATTTAGATCAAATTGCCTCTGCCAGTTGTCACGGGCACCAAGCTGTATCCTGTACAAATACTGTCTCTTATCCTCCCAACACCCCAGTGGGTATCATCATCCCCATTTTACAGATGCAGAAGCTGAGGCCCAGAGAGTTGTAAGGATTGGCCAAGGCTAACAGTGCTGAAGCAGAGAACCAGGACCTGGCTGTGCCTGACCCCAAAGTGTCAAGACTTTCTGCTACCTTCATCAAGGGGCAGGACTGGCCCAGCTCAAACAACTCATTGGCAACTGGAGACTGTCTTATGTCTTAGTGAATTGATGGTTATGATGCAGAGCTCCCTGGATTCAGATGGCTTGCTGACCAGGAAGGCAAAGCTCATTCATTCTTCTGAGGAACAGAGTTCCTGACTCTGCCCTCAAACCTCACTGGGCTCAAAGACAGTCATAATTTTCCAAAACTCAGCCCTGGAGCTCTGCACCTAGAAGACACCTCCCTACCCCACCCTACCCCACCCCCTCCAGAGAACCTTCCAGCTACTGCGCTGCCCTGAGCAGCTCAGTATCCTCAGCAGGTCCAGCCTGTCTGGGTCACACAGGCCTCTGCCCTGAGGCGTCCTGCCTTTCTGGCCTTGGCTTGGGCAAAGGACTCCAGCTCTGAGTCCCCGTATCTTTATCTGTCAAACAGGGGTAATCCTCCCCTCGGAATGGAGCTATGAGGATTAAATGAGCCTCGTACATAAAGCCCAGGGAGCAGCTGCCCTTCCTCCAGCCCAAGCCCGGCAGCTTCCCCCTGACTTCTCAGGCCCTGCCAATGGGAGCACCTTCTTGCTAATCCCCAAAGGGCAGGATAGACAGGGCCAGGGAACAAAGTTTAAAAAAAAAACAAACAAAAATGTCCTAGATCCCTCTACAGAGTGGACGGGCAGAGAGTGGGGTGGGCAGCCCTCCTCCACCAGGGCCCAACACAAATGTACCAGCTCCCCACTCCCAGCCCTCCCAGCTAGGCACATCCGACTCCATGTCAGCCCTAGGTGGGCGGAGAGATGCAGACTGAGCTGGGTCATAAGCTTGTGAGAGGTTCAGTTTCAGCAGCCCCTCTACTCTCTCTGCTCTGGGTCCCCTCACAGGGCCCCCCATTCTCTCTCCCAAAGGCCCCAAGAGGCCAGAATCAAGCCAAGCCAATGAAGCCCCTGCATTGTCTCTGGGCTTCTGGGGCTCCCAGAATGGAGATCTCTAAGACCTTCCTCCAGGGCCCCCCAAAATCTCAAGAATAGCTCAAGGGCACTGACCCAAGGGGTCAGAGAAAGTGGGGAGTGGGGTGCAGGAGGATAGAGTTCCCATCAGTCCTGCTTTCCCAGGACTTTCCTTCTCTGGCTCCTGCCCTATTTTGTTTCTGAGCTTTAGCCAGGCTGAAGGCCTCCCTGTCCTTAAATCCTTCAGGTTGGCGGTGGGGGGGTGGGGGGCTACTTCTTGTCTCCTCCACCCCCAGGCCTTCCCTCCATCAACAGTGATTTGCCTGCAGTGCTATGGCCCCCTTGTTCATCTTGGCATCCCCTGTATCAGGTACGGTTTAGTAAAGAACTGTTTCTGAATAGGACGGACAGATGAGCCAACAAAGAAGTTGTGCCTGTGTAGGCCTCCTCTGACTTTTCGAGTGCAGGGGCCATGGCCGGTGATCCTCAGTGCCTCTGTGGGATTCAGAAGGAAGAGTCATTATGAACACCTCCCGGACTCCTGTAAAAATCTCTGTGGCACTTGAGTCTGATTATTCCTTCTGTCATCATCTATGCATAAAATGCAGTGTAGGGGTAGAGGGTGTCAGAGATAGGCTTCAGGGAAGATTCTGGGACTTGCTGAAATTGTACTGAGGTGCCAATTTATATTTAGTAAATTAGCAAAAATATAGAACACACCCACTGCTTGTGAGAATATATGGTAAAACAGTTTACACAGTTAGAGACAGCAAAAATTTGTTCCACTATTCTGAAAAACAATTTGGCAAATATTTTTAAAATCATAAAAATGCCTTTCAACTCAGTTCCTGGAACCCCAGGATCTCAGGAAAAAACACACAAAGAAGTTGTTACAATATTCACGACTATATTATTGCATTTGTAATTAGCAAAATATATTGAGAACCACTCAGAACACCACCCACAGCTGGGCCTGGTTGGGTTAAGCCACATCACCTGGAGGATGACTGCCCAGCTACTGAGAACTGTGGGCTCCCCCAGGGCAAGGCTGACTCTAAACTCTAAGAACCTAGCATAATGACAGGCAGGGAGCAGCTGCAGGAAATGTTTGTGAATTAATAATTCTGTAGCAATATTAGAAACTTTTACAGATGCACCGTTGCAACATTAAATGAACAATAGAGGATACAAATTTGTACCTGTGCCAAGGTTCTAAACTATGTATAAATTATCTACACCCTTGAATGAGTTGGGAGGAACCAAGGAAAAGTTTTACTCAGGAACTGAAGCTCTGGGTGGCTTATTTTTCACTTTGGATTCTTGATACAACACAGCTTGTACAAGACATAGAACCTATACTTTTCTCCCCTGAGTTGAAAGTATTGTACAGAATCCAGAGGTCTTTGTTCCCTGGACCCGGAAGCCTGGGCTGAGCTGAGCTGGGGCCTAAGGCTGCCCATGCTGAAGCCGATTTAGTCTGGAAATGCTCCGCATCACCTGATCATGCTGAGAGTGGAACCAGAGGGGACCCGGGCCCTTCTGCCCTCAGACTGCACAGGCAATGATGGGGGGCCGGCAGGGGAAGAGGGACGCCAGGAGGCAGCTACAGGACAGAGCACCTAAGTGGAGTCCTAAAGAATAAACGAGGAGCAGATGGCACTCAGATGAAAAGGAAGGTTAAGAGCTCCGGACAGAGATCCTGGCATGAGTTTGGGGACTGGAGACAGCCTGGACTGGCTGGAGGAAGGGGAGGGCTCAAGTGGTTCCACCAGGTAACCCGAGTGAACAAGGAGGACGGAGGGAGAAACTGGAGCTGTCCCTTGGGTACCTCAGACTCTTCATTCATTCATCCATTCAGCACATGTTAATGGTGTGTCAGGCTCTGTGCTAAGAGCTTTACAAATTCATTTAATTCCATCCTCTCAATTACCTGGGAGAAGGGAAGATTATATCCATTTGTAAATGGTGTACCAAAAAAGTAAAGGAACCGCAGTCCCGCCCAAGCCAGGCTCTGCTCTGTGAAGGACCCAAGGAATCCCAGGTGAGCAAGCACCTGGCCAGGTGAGGACAGTCCCTGGGGCTGGGGCTGTTGTGGCTGGCTGTGTCTGGAGTGAGGGAAGCTGGAAGTACACAGGCACGTGGGATGGGCCCAGTGCAGAGGCTCCTTCCCCCACCTTCTGGCTCAGTATTCCCACCTGCACAAGGAACAGACAAGCCCTGTGGCCCTCTCTGCTGAAGGGTAGGGTATGTGGCACCAAATACCTCCAAACCACTTCCCCAAGAGTGGGGCCCCCGTGAGACTGGGGAGGGAGGTGGGGGGGAGGTGCTGCTATGCCTTCCCTAGACCCAGCTCCTGAGTCTGCAGCTCTCCATTCAGGGCTGAGTGACTCAGTGCTGCTCTGCCTCCTTGCCCCTTCCCTGCCCCTGGTCTCCAGCAGCTTCCCTGGCCCCCACCACACCCCTCAGCCTCCAGACCAGCAGGTCCCAGTTCTGCAGCAGTCAGGAGCATCCTGCTCTGACATCGCTGAAGCTGAGCTCCTGGTCTGGAGCTCCTGGCCTGGGGAAGGCGGGAGAGCTGAGAGAGGCAGATGTAGATGGGCCTGGAGGAAGTGGGAGGGATAGGGGGTGACTAGGGAGACAAGACAAGGGCCAGGGCCGACACACAGACACCAAGACAAAGACAAATTGGATAAACACCTCCCAGG
Source organism: Canis lupus baileyi (assembly GCF_048164855.1). Taxonomy (NCBI): domain Eukaryota; kingdom Metazoa; phylum Chordata; class Mammalia; order Carnivora; family Canidae; genus Canis; species Canis lupus. The sequence goes on from NC_132860.1 coordinate 26,271,731, forward strand.
GCTTCAGAGACTGCCAGGGGCCTAATGCCCCTAAAGCACTCTCCCTAGGAAGCTCCAGACTGGGTCTTCAACAGCCTCCTGGGCATCACTCCCAGGCTCCCCCTCACCATGGTCACTACTGCCATATTTATCTACCCCAGGGCCCACTGCCCTCCACTTTCCTCCAGAGCTTGGACCCCAGGCATGGTTCTTGGACTCGTCCCTCACTCCCATCCCTGGGATTCTGCGTGGCCACAACCTTCCAACAGCTCCTCTTCTCCAACCCAAGGCAGGCCTTCTCATCCTTGCTTGGACCACTGCAGCCACATCTTTGTCTCTGGTCTCCTGGCTCCCAGGGCAGTGCACCCCTGCCGCTAGGGAGCTTTCTACCACCCAGAGCTGATGGTGGCACTGCCCAGCTGGAAAGTCCCTGCTGTTCTTTCTCTGCCTTTGGTCCAGATCCCAACTCCAAAATGTCCTCCTCACTCTGGCTCCGCCTCCACTCCTCATTCTCAGTCCACATTCCTGCCTCTGGGAGCCTAGAGCGTTGAGGGATTCACAGAGAACTGCTCAGCTTGCAGCCTGGCTCCTGCTGGGCTCCAAGGGCCCCACCCACAAGCCGCCCCCACCATGCTGTCAGCCTTGGGGTCTGCGGCCCCAGTTCTGTTGGAGGGCTGTCCTCATCTTCATCGGTCTCCCCACTAGGCCTCAGGAGCAGGGCCCAGGTCTGATCCACCTTCAGGTCTCCAGCACCCACACAGTGGCTGGTAACATGGGTGGGAGGCATGAAGAGAGGTTTGTTGACTGAATAAATCACTGGGACAGAGTGGGGGGGAAATGGAAGAAAAGGGACAAGTAGAGACATAAAAGGCAGAGGCAGTAGCCATCAGACACAAGAATAGAGAACACACCCCAAGAGGAGACTCTGCGACCCAGAGGTAGGCCCAGAGGGCAGGCCAGGAGGCCGGCTGGAGGCAGGGAGGGGAAAACTGGTGGAGCCAGCACTGAGCCCCGGGCTGGAGCCGCCAGGAGACAGCTGAGGAGACATAATTGGATCAGAAACAACCCTGCTGCAGTGAGGGGGCGTGACTCACACACACACAGGAACGCCAGACGCAGAAACACACAGTCCCACACTCAGGCACATGCGCGCATACATACGTACACGTACACACACCCAGGGCGACTTACTGACCCTCAGCAGGTATCTGCCCAGAGCTGTCACCGGGGCACTTGGGAGGAGGCTCACATCACACACACATCATCCTCAATCCAGCTCTACACACAGAAGATGCACACAGAGGCCAGATGAGCCCTATCACATCACCCTGTCCTCATAACACACAACCACCATCTGGCATCTTATTTAATTATCTGTTTGCTTCTGTTTTCTCTAGTCTCCTCCTCAGGATGTAAGCTCAGAACAGCAGGGTCTGATCTGTCTGATTTGCCACTAAATTCCTGGATAGAACACACTACTTGGCATATAGTATGTGCTCAATAAAAATGTGCTGAATGAATAAAAGTTGGAGCCACACAAGGGAACTCCATCCCCTCTGGCTGTCAGGCCTCTGCCTTCTTTAGTCCAGAATCAGGTCCCAAGTAATCTGGAAGGACCAAAGATTGGGGAGCAGGTGTCCAGATTATAGATGGGATCTTGGAGAGCCAGGAGCAAATGCAGGTTGTGGCTTGAAACCCAAAGGATGAGATTAAATGGCTCAGGACCACAGTACTTATCCCTTGCCCTGTGTGTGTGCTGCCAGGGCAGAGTGCCTGTACAGGCATTGTTCACCTGCCCAGGACAAAAGGACTCTAAAGACATCAGAGGTACCAAGTATCTGCCTTCCAGGAGCCCAGGCTGAAAGGCAGGGAGGCCAGTGTGTTAGGCTAAAGCCTCAGAGATTAGCTCCAGCTGCCCTGTGCCACCTACCCCACACTCTCTCATGACAGGTGAGAGGAGCCAGTATTTGGCATAGGATCCAGCACTAAGTCCGGGGCCTGCCACCTTCTTTCACCATCTGTGTTTCTGAAGGTCCAGGGTCCCAGAACATGGAGGGCAGCCCAAGCACATTGGAGGGGAAAAAGTGAAACCCCAAGAGGAGTAGGGGCCCCATCCAGCCTAATACCTGCTCTGAACAGCCTTCCTCCCAGCTGCTGGTGGTCAGAGGTGAAGGTAAAGGGTTGCGGCTGGAATAAGGTTTCTAGCCTGTCTTTTACTGTGGCAACCTGGTTGCCAGGCCTGTGGCCATTGGTCCCTCAGGAACAGGCTGGAGTGGCCCAATCAAGATCCCAGATCACCAAACACTGCCAGGCTTCTGGAGTCATTGTGCCCACAGCCCTGGCTCCAGGTGGCCCAGCCAGGCATGGAGAGCAGGAGAAGAAAGAAAACCCATCTGTCTCCAGGACTCCCTCCTTTCTCTCATCTCCTGAAACTTTAAAGACTCTCGGCTGGAAACTGAGCTGGGGCTCGTTAAAGTTTAAAAGCCAGAGCCTGGGGAGATGGGCGTGGACATACAGAGCCAGCCCGGGGACTGAGGGCTCTTCTGGCCCCTGGGGGACACCCACTTTCATCTCACTCACAAGGTTCCTCATCCCCAAGGCAGGCAGCAAGGGGGCTGCACATCCACACCATCTCACACCCCAGCCTGCACAACACATTGCAGAGGGTTATGCTAAAGCTGCCAAGTCCCATCCATTTATCCCTCCTAAAGCTTTCTGGATGCCTTCTCCACAGCCTCTGTTTTAGCAGGGGCCTCAGCATCTCTGTCCACACAAATACAGCATCCTTCTCCTACTTGCTTTACTGAAAACCCTCCCCTGGTACCTCAGGATGCACGTCCTAGGGCCTGAGTCCAGCTCTCTAATCACCTCCAACCACCCCCACACACCCCTCCGGAGTTCCAAGCTCCCTAGGAAACCACCTGCCAATCTCCTAATACACTGCTCTAGTTCCCCTTCGGGCCTCACACGGCTGCTCCTCTGTAGGGAATGCTCCCAATGCTATCGAACTTGTACATCTCATTCTCCACCCAATTTCAGAGGTATCACCTGAGCATTCCAGGAAGGCTTCCCTGGCCCCCAAGGCCAGTTCAGAGGCCCCTGCTGCGTCTCCATAGCTCCTGCAATAAGTGTCTGCCCAATCCCGAGGGACCTCCTTAAAAGCAGCACTGGGCCTTGATTCCCCTCTGTGTCCCTAACCTCTGCACAGGCCAGGCAGAGAGGCTATCAGTGAATGTTCACTGAATTGGCGAACAAATGAATGAAGTACCCAGACAGGCAGGTGGCACTACTATCCTCATCTGATACATGAGGAAGCTAAAGCCTCGCTGGTGGTAGCAACCTGCTCAGGGCCACGTGGCCGGGACTCTGGACCATGTGCTCTCTCTCCCATACTGCTTCAGCCTTGCCCAGACACCTCCTCCAGTTAAGACTCCCCTGAAGTTTCCAATCACCTCTGACCTTGCCCTTCTCTGAACTTCCCCCACCTGAAGATCCTGACCCTGGCTCTGGAGTCATGCTTTCCGGGAGCCTATTTGCTGAGGACAGCTCTGGAGCTCCTTCCTCCAGTGGCCCCCATGCCAAGTCAGAGCTAGAGCCAGCCAGGGCAGGTCCTCAGGTCCAAACCCTGGATTCAAGTGCCCCATCTAGAGAGCTCTCTGATGGCACAGAGTAGCCAGGCCTTTGCTTTCTTACTCTGTGTCCAGCAGTATAGACCCCTCTAATCATGGTCTAAGGCCCAAATGGCCTCTACAAACCACCTGCCCAGCAGTTTCCTGTAGAGATGGGGAAACTGAGCCCCAGATGGGCAGAGTCCCAGCCTGAACCTGAACTCACTGAGTCTAAAACCCTAAAACCAGATTAACCCACATTCTTGCCACCACAGATAAGACTGTCTCAGAAAGTTGAAGTGACCTCTAAGGTCACGCCGAGGACCTGGGCTCTTGCTTAGTTGGGTGCCCTCCCACAATGACACTGCACAGGGAGATTGAGGCAGGAGAGCGGGGTATGTTGGGAGCCATGGGGTCCTGAAGACAAAAGGGCCCAATGGTGCTTGTAAGCAAGCCCAAGAGAGCAGAGAGAGCTCAGCTTTGGAGACCCAAACATCTGAATTCTGATCCTGCACCTTAGCCCCCTCTGTTTTTCCCTTGCACAAGTGAGTTCCTGCTCTGAGCCTCAGTTTCCACATCTGTTCAATGGTGTTAATAAGACCCACACCACAACACAGCTGTGAAGACTCAATGGGAAGCCAGAAAGAAAACATCTGCGCCTGCCCCCATATTCTCCAAGACCCTCTTGAGTCTGTTAAGAGTGTTAAGACTGTTAAGAGAAGGGACCTTAGGGATCCATAAGATAATCCCACATTTTATACGGGGAGCTAATGAGGTACTTGGAACAGACTTGAAAGCTTGAAACCTGGGGTGGGGGTGGGGGTGCCTTGTGATGTGGGAGCAAGGGGACAGTGAGATAGGGAAGGGAGGGGCGGTGGAGCTTTCTCCAAAGCAGAAGGGGAGGAGCAGTAAGACAGGAAGTCAGAGAAGACAGGTCCCCACTGCCCAGCTTCCTGTAGCAAGAGGAACCTCAGGTTCTCAGCCACACTCCCCCAAGAGACCTCCCACCCCTGCTCTAGCCACCAAGCCCCTCAAGGCCCCGCCCCTGCTTCTGTGGTCTGCCTATGAACATCTGCCCCGTGTAATAGGCAGGGGTCACCTGGAATTGTCATTCCTCTCTTCACCAGGGTCATTCCTCTCTTCACCAGGGTCTGGAAACTTCTGAGGACAGGGCTAGGTCTCCTCTGGCTCTCACATGGCTAGCCAAGCACTATGCTCAGCAGGCTGCAACATCAGAGAGCCTGAGCACATGAGGATCCAGGGAAGGGCTTGGCAGGCCATGTCACGTCCTGCTTTCTGTCCCTTCATTCCTCATTTCTCTCCCATGGGCCCCAACACAGGTGTTGAGCTCAGAGGCTCCTATAGCCCATGACACAGACAGAGACACAGCCCAGAGAAGGGCAGGGCATACACAGAAGAGGATACCACCAGGACTGGGCCCGAGCTGGCCCTGATTAATTTTGCATTGCCCGCCCCCCCCCCCCCCACCTCCCATTTTGTATTTCTCATATACCCAGACACTGGCCTGGGCATTGACAGACCTAGGTTTGCTTTCTGCCTTGGACCCAAGATCTGTGTTCAGCATGTGCCTCTGAGACAAGGCCTGCCCTCTCAGGACATGGTGTTAGCCTCCTCTCCAGGGCCCAAGGCACAATGCAGACCAGAGGCCAGGCCAGGCTGGAGGCCAGTTGGGAGGAAAAGGGCAGAGGTGGCCTCCAGCAGTCCCTTCCCTTTGTCTTGGCTCCAAATGCCCAGCTGAGAGCTCCAGAGGCTTGCAGGGTCCACTCAACACAGGCAGAGGGAGAAGATAAATCTAGGGGAAGGGAGATGAGAAGGAAACCAATCAGATAGACAGGCGGAACCCCACCCCCACCCTCACCCTGGGATCACGAGAACAAGGCATGCCCTGGGGGCAGGCTACTTTCCCAGCTCAGGGGGCAGGCCCACGACAGGTTGGGGCACGATGGGGTAAGGGGGCAAAAGATCAACAAACACCTGTGGTTGGGTCCCGGCCGCCTGGAGTGACCCAATCATCCCTGGGGACTCTGGCTTCAGAACTGCTGTGACCTTGGCAAGCCATTTCCCCTTTCTGGACCTCAGCTTTTTCATTTATCAAACAGGAATGGGACTATGAGAACACCACGTACTTCAAAGAGTCATTGATGGGGTCAAATGCTATGATCTTGACTAACTGTGAGCCCAAGCAGAGTGGGGCAGGTGCTCTGGAGCCAGGCTGGCCTGGGTCCTACTTCTGCCTCCACTGCTCTGTGATCTGACGCAAGTGACTCTTGGCCTCAGTTTCTTTGTAGCATGAAGACAAGTCTACTGCTGCCCAGGATTAGCCAGAGGGTAAATTTGCAGGTGGAGAGAGACACAGCCTCTGCTTGGCTCAGGGTAGGGGCTCCTACCAGAAAAGAGATTCACTGCATGGAACCTGGGAATCCTGGAACCTAAGGCTAAAGAGCCCAGAGACCTCTGCTCATTTCCCAGAGCCCCACTGGGCTGAGCTGAGGGAATCAGGAGTGGGCGGCTGGCCCCTTAGGATGTCCATAGCAAAGGCCCCAGCCTCCATCCCAGGCCCCAGCTCTGCTCACCTCCTGTCCCAAACTCTACCTCCATTGTGGGGAGCAGAACAGAGACAGGCTAGGAAGACTAGAAATCTGGGTTCCAAGTTGGCTCTTCTAAGACTTGGCTATGTGGCTCTGGGCTGGCCCCTGTCCTTCTCTGGGTCTCAGTGTCCTCACCTGCACCCCAGTTAAGAGGGAGTATGAAACAGGGATTGCAAAGGGCCTTTTGGCACCTCCAAACTCTTCTCAGTCTGAGAGGGAAGGAGGATCCAGGTCCTGGCTAGGGACCACAACATCCAGTTTTCCCAAGTCCCCTCCTCTCCCAAAGGCCATTTGACAGGTCTGAGCTGACCACAAGAGGGTCAGAACTGTGGCAGTCTGGCCCTAAGACCCACCAGCTCTGGTCCCAGACTGGGCTGGGTTTATTCATTAACCAAGCCAGATGGAGGAGGCAGCTCCGCCCTATTGACACAGAGGGTGGGAGTATACTGGACTTAGCTCAGACTTTCTGCTTCTGGACAACCTTACACCTTTCCCAGGTTACAGTCTGGAAAATAACCTTGTTCTTGCAACAACCTTGCTTACCTTTCAGTTTGTCCCTTCCTTCTTTCTATCCTTCATTCAATCAACATCCCTGCTATATCTGTGTTCGATGCTAGGGATGCAAAGAGGGGTAGGATCTATCTCTGCCCTAGAGAACACCAAGCTGGGACCCACTAGCTGCCCTCTGCTTCCCTGCTCCTCAGCCTCAGACATAGGCCAGGACCAAGGAAGCCCGTAGCGCTGGGCCCTCAGGCCTGGACAGAGTCCCAGACGGGGAGACACACATGGAAAGCCAGAGAGAAAGAGATAGACAGCTGGGATGCAGATAGAGACTCACAGCAAGGGAGAAGGGAAGGCAGAAAGTGTGAGCCAGAAGGCCATATGGGACAGACGGACAAAACTGTAAATGACGAGGATATAGTGCAGCAGAAAGACACGGGGTCAGAGAGGGAAAATCAGACATCTCCAGCCCTGGTGTGAAGTCAAGATGCCGGAGCTAAGTCTGAGAGCAGGTCCTGGGCAGAGGTGCCCTCTGAGTCCAGTGCCCTCCCCCGCACCCCCCAACAGAAATACACTTCTCCATGTGGAGGAGGAGGGCAGCAAAAAGACAGCAAGGGAAAGGCAAGGGAGGTGAAGGGCACAACCCTTTGCCAGGAGCCCATCGAAGGGAGACCTGCTCCCCTCAAAATGTGGCACTCATAGCAATGCAAGATGTGTTGGGGGCAGCCATTGAGGCCTCTAGACCAGAGTCCTCACCAGCCTCTGCCCCATCTAGTCCCCCAGGCAAGGTGGGCTCCTGGGGACCCATACCTTAAGCCCATCCTGTATGGGCAAAGAGGACAATCACAGGGCTGTGAGGAGTGGGGTTGTAGGTCCTGAGGGAGCAGATGTACCTGCCTCTGCCCTGCACCTGCTGGCCTCCCTTGGCCCCCTCCTCCCCAAGCCTGGCCCTGCATAAAGAAGAGACATCCAAGCCCTGACTTTCAGGCTCTGCCAACCACAGTCCTAAGTCCCTGCAGGAGACTCTGGGAGTAGCCAGGGAAGGAAGAAGGAAGAGCAGGGCATCAGGCAGGAAGGAATCAGGCCCCTGGCACCCAGGGCTGCAGAGTGTAGGGACAGAACCAGGAATTAGGGAAAGAAGGGCTCAGTTTCCCTGTCTGGGATAACAGCAGTCAGGGACTGGTGAAGACTTGCAGGGGCAGAGCGTCCCAGAAAGAGCCAGCTCTCCTAGACAAGCCTGGCAGCAGCCCACCTCCCAGGAAGCAGGCGAGGGCATGAAGAAGCCTGGGCTGAGGGAGCCAGAGTGAGGCACACGCCCCTCTCCAGGCCTCAGTTGGCCCATCTGCGTGATGAGCGTTTGCCCCGCAAACCGCAAACCGTGCCTCCTCCTGGTCCCTGGCAGGAGACTCCTTCTGAGTCCAGGTGCACAACCAGGTGTCTGTGGCCCCAGCGAGGAGCAGGAGACTCCCTGACGGAAGCAGGAAGGGCACAGTGGAGGCTGCACGTGGGTCGGGGCAACCCTACCTTGATCTTGTGCAGGGTCCGATCCATCTCCACAGCCTGCACCCACACAGACACGCCGGCCTTGCTGTAGGTCAGATTCCAGCCCTCCTCGGCCTCACACTCTGACCGGAAGCTGCGGAAGTCCTGATCGTCGGGCACCTGGACGCTGTCGCGGCCCAGGACTGGCCGAGGCCCCTGGGGCTCTGTTGAGGCGGCGGACTTCTCCATGGGGAGGCCCAGGGCCCTGGTCCCGGTCCGGCTCTCCTGGGTCCTCCGCGGAGGCTCCGGCAACGTCGACGCGGCTGCAGATGCTGACGCCACCTCCCTGGGACCTGCAGGACCGGTTTGAGGACGAGAGTCAGTGCGCTGGGGGCGCGGGTGGGGCGGTCCGGGGTCCTGCGCGGATGGAGAGTTCCAGGCGGGCAGAGACGGGCCCCCTGGCGAGCGCGCACTAGCACAGGGCAGCGGCGGGGCACCCCCGGGAGCGACCCCGGACCCCCCTGGGGCCGCAGCGGGGTTCCGCCAGAGCTCTCGGGGACCCAGCGGAGACCAGGACCCCAGGCGACCCGCGGGCCGGCGCGAGCGGCTCAACTAACTCGGCAGCGGCGCCAGCGCGGGGTGCGCGCGGGGCGGGGGGCGGGGGGCGCCCCGCCGGACGCTCACCTGTGCCCGCAGCTGCGCCGGGGCCCGCCGGGGCCGGGGGTGCGAGCGCCGCCGCCGCCGCCGCCGCCGCCGCTGCCCAGGCGACCGGGGCCGCGCGGGGGCTCCGGGGGGAGGAGCAGTGGGTCCCGCCGCCGGGCCCCGCCCCGGGCCCCCCCGCCCCGCGCGCCCCCTCCCTTCTCCCCCCTCCCTTCTCCCTCCCTCGGGGCTAGGCTCGGGGCTCGGGGGCTCCGCTCCCCGGGGCTTGGTATTTTCCAGGCTGCGGAGGTGCAGCTGACGGAGCTCGGAGCCCCGCCCCGCCCCGCCCCGCAGGGTCCTAGCGCCCGCCCCCGCCCGCCCCGGGAGGGGTCTTGGCCTGGGGAGCGCTGGTCCTCAACCCGCGGTTGGGGTCGGCGCCGAAACGGGCCAAGTGAGGGTGGACTTTGGGAGGAGGGGCCCTGAGGTGTTTGAGGAGGGATTCTGGAAGTTAGTTGTGAGCCCCTTCTCTCCATCCCCCCTCCCATACTCACAGCTATACACCCCTGCAACAACCTACTTACACACGGGCACGCTTTCCCTAGACATCCCAGAGACGCCCCCGCACGGCACTCCAGAGACCCAAACAGGGGTACACACCCCCGCCACAATCAAAAGCAACTCAGAGATGCCGAAGCTCGCATCCCCCACCAACCACGAGGCACGTCAAGCCTACACACTTCTAACCCAGTTCCCAGTGAGGTTCGCAAACCGGGCGGAAGTTGATAGAACCCACTAGCCTCAAGGTTCACAGACTGACTAGACTTGGGCAACATCTCTCCAGTCACTCGAGGCTGGGAGCTTTAACCAGGACCCCCTCCAGCCCAGGACACTGACCATTGTCTGCCACCACCTGTCCTGAGCACCCAAGCACCTGTCCACACACCTCCCATGGACTAGACTAGGTTTTCAAGAGCCTCTGTCCCTCCGCTGGCAGAGCCGGCCAGAGCTCCAAAGCCGCGGTACGGGGGTGGGGGTGGGGTGGGGGGTGGAAGGAGATACCTCCACCAGCACTCTAGCCACCCCCTCCAGCCTGGGAGGCTGACATCTGGCCCCTGGGTCCTAGTGCCAGCTCTGCCTGAAGCTACTTTTAGAGAACTGAGGTCAATGGTTCAACTTCTCTGAAGCCGGGCCAGAATGAGTGTGGCAGATGGCCCAAGGCTGAGCGTTCACTCACACCAGCAAGTGGCCCTTGACCACAGAGGGGCAGGGGGGCCCATGGGAGCTCACATAGATAGGCAGCTAACTTGCCCAGTGTCACACCGTGAGTACATGGCCATCCTATACAGTACCCAGGTTTCAGCCTCCTCCCACCCCAGGGTTCCTTTCTCTGCTCTGCTCCATCCTCTCTGGGCCTTAGCGTCCCATCTGTAGAATGAAGGAATCAGAATGTATAACCTCCTAGGCTCACCATCCTAGAGCTCTGGGATGGAATCGCTTTCCTTAAAGGTGCTGGAGAAAGATGAGGAGTTGTCATAGTGGGTTCACAGATAGAAGTGTTTCTTCCTATTAGTGGTTATTGCTCCAAGCACTTTGTGAATCAGGCCCAATTTTACAAGCAAATGGGGCTGAGCATGGAGCCATGATGGCAGGTGACCTCAAGGGATATTCTGCAAAGTAAATCCTGTAAACTGAGTTGCAGGTCCCCATGAGGTGTGATCACCTTAGATCCCCAGTATGTGGGTAGCATAGTCAGATAATTACTCCCACCCCTTCTAATCCAAATTCTTTAAATGTGTGGGACTGAGTGGCAGGGGAGCTGGCTCTGAGCTCAGAAGGCCAGGGCTACGGTTCTCAGCTATGTAACTCCTCTGTATACACCCCAGCTCTACGCAGGTCACTGCCCCTCCCCCGGCCCCAGTGGTTTTATCTGACAGCCTCACACCCAGGCTGGTGGGAGACCCAAAGAAGAGTCCACAGAGCCGCCTTTGTGAACTGTAACCTCCGGGATCTATCATAAAGAAAAGAGATGGGAACACCAGCCTGGTGGATCCTGCCTTCCTAGGGCCCCAATAACATTTCAGCAGACAGCAGGCACCAGGGCGGGCCGTAAACCTTTCATGCCCATCCCCCAGTCCAGGGGTGGCAGCAGCAAGGGCAAACGGGCAGCTGCCAGTCAGAGAGACATAAACTCAGGGAGGTACAGATGGCAGAAACCAAGTAGATTAACTAAGAATGAATCTTTGGGTCTTGAGTCAGAAGAAGAACGTGGCCTACTACCCCTACTTGGATGGCTAGGCCTGGCTAACTAGTCAGTGGATGGGCAGGATCACCCATCATTTGCCCTTGCAATTCCTCCCTTATGCCCCCCAAAATTCAGGCATCTTTGGCTCAGGGGTTTATGACAGCCTCCCAAACATGACTGCCAAATACCCCTTAGCCAGAGAGGACGGCCCTGTCTGCCTAAGGGCAGAACAGTGAGCCCAAGAGGGCTGGGAGAGGGTACCTAGGGGAAGAGTCTGGAGAGGAGTTCTAGAACTTGGCCACCCCAGCTTCCCATAGCCTGAGAGTGTGAAGGGCCTGTGGACCTGGGGTCCAATCCAAGCTACACTATTTCCTAACTGTGTGACCAGGGGCAGGTGACAGGTCCTCTCTAATCCAGTTTCTTCATCTGAAAGAAAAAAACCTACTCTCTGAGAATTATTGCAATGAAAAGAGTTGTACATGTAGCAGTTTCACCCCCAAATAACCAAAAATGCAACTGGGAGGGGAGGTAGAGAGATATACTGTCCAAAAATGGCATGTTTCCAACAAAAAAGTGTTAACATCTTGATATGATGGTGGTTAAGATTCTCATGAAAGATTAAACAGTAGTAAAGGTTGGCAAGGCATCTCCTGCTCTGCCACTTGCAGCCCTCTATCCCAGCCCTAGGGCCCTCTCCACCAGAAGTGGACTGAGGTATTTCTTTGGGCCCCCAGGGCACAGCCCAGGTCTGTCTCTTGTCTGGATCCCAACCCCCAGGATGGGGTATCACTGAGCAGGAGTCAGAGTGGGTGTGGAAGGCAGGAGCTTGTATGAGGAGAAGGTGCTTAGCAAACTGAGAGGTGTCATGGGAACATGAGGAATCATTAGCTCAGGCACTGGGCAAGTGCTGGGGTTTACACATGCCCCTCCCAGAGAGAACAGCTGAGGCCCTGAGAGGCACAGGGACACCCCCGAGTCACAAAGAAGTCAGAACTCCTATGGGGACCTCTAGGACCTCAGGACTATGATTCCTGGAATGGGAGCAGTGGGTTATTCGGAGATTCACACTGGACTTTGCTCACCGCTCTCTGACAGTAATTGGAACAGGGGTCAGTGACCATGACCTGGTCCCTAACACTCCCCTCAAATTCCCTCACTGTGTCCCCATCAGAAATAAAGATCCTCAGACTAATGTCATCTGTCCGCAGCCCCTCACTGTAAAGACAGGGAAACAAAGGCCCAGCTAGCAGGGACAAAGCAGAGATAAGAACCTAGGTCTCCCTTCTCTTAACCCAAGGCTTCATCCCTACTCCCCATTATATGCCACCCCTGTCATTCCCCTGAGGGTGATATTGGCAACAGTCACCATTCTCTCTGTTTTAACATTCAACCTCTGCCTAGCCCTCCACCCTCCCCAGTTTCCTGGACAATGAGGGACCCCCAAGTCTTGACTTGCTCATGGGTGCTCCCTCCTACTCACCATCTAGTCAGACAGACAGACGGATGGCTGCCCCGATCTCCCCTCTGGGAAATGAGGAGAAGGCCCCCCCTGGCCCCTTCTCCCCCCACCCCCTCCTTAGGGGTAACCTGGCCTGCCAGTTTGGTGGAGAAATTCTCAGGTTGCCCAGGGCAACGAGGGAGTGTCCTGGGGGCACTGTTCTAGAAGACTGGCCAGTGACCTGTGTGATGTCACCAGGAAGCAGCTGAGTAGAGAGGTGGTTCCAGAGGCCCCTCTGGAAGGGCCCAGGACAGAGCGCTCTGAGGGCCCCAGGGCTGGCTCCGCCTTAAGAGGGAACCTCCTTTACAGTAGTCTCTCAGCAGGTGGCAATAGGCAATAGGCATACTAGTCCCACCTGGAGCCGGATCTAAGTGTTTGCCCAGGGTGGGTCTCTACCCCTGCTGGGCCTCACTAAGCAAACAGCCCAAACAAACCCTGCCCTGAGGAAGCAGCTGGAGCCTGAGGGAGTCACAGAGAGCTTACTGGCAATCACCCACATCCTGGCTTCTCCTGGTGACACTGTCATAGCCACATACCATCACACCAGTGTCCTGTCACAGTCCCACACAAGCACACGGCATCTCAGTCTCCTGCTTGGCCAGCCCGGCACAGAGACACACCCTGGGGCCCACCAGGTCACCCAGAGCACCGAAGTAGAGTTGCCAGATAAAACACAGGACACCTAGTGAAATCTGATTTCCAGATTAGCAAAGAATCATTTTTAGCATAAGTATGCCCCCAATATTTGCGTCATCTGGCAACCTGTGACCTGAGGCCCTGCCACAACCACAGCCTAAAGCCTCGAAGCTCTGCCCAGTGGCACATTAGTCCTCCCCAGACCTCAGTCCCTGGCCTGCCTAGGGATGCACGGACAGCACCCAGGGAGTCACAGTGGTTACATGTGCATGCATGTGTGCTCACACACACACACACACACACACACACACACACACAGCCTCTCTGTGAAGAGGCGCTGGGCCAGAGTAAGAATCCTCCACACTCATTTTATTTGACTTTTATAACTTTAGGTAGAAGGCCAGACTGGGACCATGAGCTCCATTTGACAGATGAAGAAAATAAGGCTCAGCAAGAAACAGAAGCCATCCTTGGTGTCCTTGCGGAGGTCCCCTGGGTGTGGGACAGAAGGGGTGTGTTATGTTATACATGGGCCAGGCTATGTCCCTGGACAGGTCCCAGTTCCCCAGGCAGGCCTATCAGAAGAGCCTCCCCACTCAGGAAAAGTCATAACCCCTTCCCACCATCCAAAGGGTGATCCTAAGCGCTCCCCAGAGGCCCTCTAGTCCCAGGAGGTAGAAACTATCCGGAGTCAGGATGCTGAGGGCCCAGCTTTCAGATCAAAAAATAAGAAGAAACCAAAAGAAGGAGGTTGTGTGGGCTGCCAGGAAAGGGGCTCTTGTCCCAGTGCTGGATTCCTTACCTTGGTAGAAGGGCCAGACAACTTTGTTCTTCCTGAAGACACACAAGGGCGCCTCTACCCCCACTGCTGTGGGCCTGAGCGCAGAGCCTCAGGTAGGGCCTGGGGTCAGACAGATGGATCAGGAGCCTCTGGCAGGAAATTCCAGGGCATTTGGAAGGCTGCATTGACCCAGCAATCGAACTGGGTTCCTGCAGGCGGCAGTGCCCAATTGACATCTTCAGGAAGGGGACTCAGTGTGCAGAGGTGGGCACAGCCATCTGGGTCTAGGGCCCTCCCATAGAGGGTATCCCCAGGGTTCTACTCCAGACTCTACCTACCCGGGGCACCTTTGTAGGCCTGTTATCCTGTCAAAGTGGTTATAGCACACAATTCCCCATCCCCGACAGGCTGAGGCAGGACCGGGGCTCTGTATATTGTGAAGTCCTACGTGGTGTGGGGGTATGATTGGGCTCCTCCTTCCCCCAAGCCTGGGGGTACCCTGGGCAGCAAGACCCCACAGGTCCAGAGGGCAGCTCCCAGAGCACTAGGTGCAGGGACTGGAGGGTGAGGAGGGAGGATGGGAGAGGAAGCAGGGCAGATGCTGTGACATATCTGCTCAGCAGTCTGGCATGATGGCTTAGAGCTTGAGCCAGGGAGCCAGGGAGCCAGGCTGTCTGGCTTAAAACCTTTTTACTGTGCAACAGAGAACAAGTTACTGAACCCCTCTGCATCTCAGTTCTCCTATTTCTAAAATGGGTGGATTAGTAGGGTCTCCATCATTGCAATGGAGATGAAGTGAGTTCATGCATGTGGCGTTCTTAGCACAGTGCCTGGCAAGCAATGAGTGTTCAATAAGTGCCACAGCTCCTGAGCCCCCTTCCACCTTCCCCTGAGGTCTGACATCTCTCCCCAAGGCATGACCTCTTTCCTGCATCTTTGTTCCTTTGTTCCTTGACCTGAAGGCCCCTCTCTTCTGACATGAGGAAAAGAAGCTGCCTGGGTTCATCTGGAGCCTGGGGGTTGGGAATGAAGCAGAGGTGAGCACTATGACAATTTGTCTCCCATCTTCACTCCCATCCCGAAACAGCTGGCAAAGGCCTGGATTGGTCTCCTTTGGGAGGCCTTTGCTCAATGACATTAGCTCCTTGCATCCACAGATCCGCCTCTGCAGTGTCTGATAGCTATACACTAGGACAGCAGCAGGACATGGGGACCCTGGCTATGACCAGGCAGCAGGCCGGACAGAACCGAGATGTCCACACTCCAAGGGCTGGTTCTCAGGACCACAGGAAGGGCTGATGTGGGGAAGGCCACCTCCACCCTGCCACTCCCCAATCAACTAGGAACTCTGTCTGGGAATGGGGCTGAAGGGTCTGTCTTGGCTTGTGGTTCATTCTGGGGTCAAAATCCATAGGTAGAACAGGCCTTGGATAGGCTCTGCTTTCATGGGGCATGTGTTAGAAAACTTGGAGCTGGTGTGTCAAGAATATGTAGATTATGATCTGCTGAATGAGGAGGCATGAGCCACCCACACAGGGTTGCCTGGTAGCTCCCTCGGGATCTGAATTCCCACTCTGGGAAAGTGAAAACCCTGGGCCCCTTTTGATTGAAGGCATGGTTTCAATATACTCATACAAAGGAAGTTGGGTCACAAGATTTACTTTCAGATCCCAGAAAGGGCCCAGTGAGCCAGGGAAAGGGCAATCCTCCATCCTTTTTTTGGCAAGCAGGAGACAGAGAGCAGGCTAGCAAGAACCTATTACTTATAAGGTGGTCAGGGTTGAGGTCACTAGGTTATTCATGGGCTCGACTCTGAGTGGTCATTTTAAATGACCAGGAAGAGCAAAGCAGGAATTTGTGGTGGGAATCCTAAGTTGAGGTCCTCATCTAAACGTCCAGACCCTGGGTGTGAGCAGGGCTGTCGTACAGTAAAATGCCTAAGCAGCAACTTAAAATGTCTATTTTCTCATTACAGGGTAAGGCTGTGCAGGCAGCTGCTGCCAGCCACTGCCCCCCACCCTGGGTCCCTGGGGCCCTGGGTCAGCGGGCATCTCCACGGTGCTCCCCTGGGGGAGGTTGCCTCCTTCAGCACCTTCTAAATTTAGGGCTGGGTTCTGTGACTCATTCCTGAATCTGCTTTGCTCCCCTCCTCCAGGAGTGTGCTCCCATGGTATTTTTATCCTCTGCTGCCTCAGACTGATGAAAACGGCCCTAGAATCCTGCAGCAGCCACCACACCAAGAAGAGCTTCCCCGGCACACCTGCCCCAGGTCAGCCCTGGGCTTGTCTCTGACCAGGTCCTCTACTCTGCCTCCCCTTCCCTCTCCAGGCACCCACCTCCACCCTGACGCTCCCCAACCAGAGCCCACCCAGGTGGCAGTGTTGGGGCTGGTCCAGCAGGGCTGAGGGGGCATTGGGAGGGAGAGATGGAGCCAAGCTCTACCAGCTCCAAATTGATTGCCAGCCAGAGCCCTGATCTAATAATATCAGGAGACCTGAGTTCTGGTCCAGACTCACTCCTACCTTACTGTGGGGCTTTTGGTGAGTTCTTGGCCTCTCTGGGTTTTTCTTTCCTCCTCTCTAAATAAGGGGTTTGAAGGAGACCTCCACTGTGGAGCCTTGGGCCAGAGTTGAAATGACCACTGGATCAGGCCTCTATCATCTAACAGGCTGGGCTGGGGGCAGGGTACCTGATGTCAGGCCTGCCCAGGCCCCTCCTAGGCCTCCAGTTCTTGCTTTGATCAAGGGAAACACAGGTCAAGCCCCTGCCAGTCAGGGAGGAAAGGTTGTGCAAGACCCCAAACTCTGAAGGAGTTAAGAGTGTGGGGTTTGGTTCTGGTCTGACTGTCCAGGGCTGTATGTAATGTGTAGCTTTGAGCAAGAATCACCTTAACTCTGGATCCTGGGTTGTAGGGAAGGGAATCATGTTGTATGTGGAGGTGTAAACACTCTTTGAGGCTCTTGTTCACGGCCAGGTTCTCAGTGCCAGAGGAGGAAATGGGGATGTGGGTCCCCATCGTCCCCCGACCCCCTCCAGAACCACAGGCTCCCAGGGCATGAAGGGGAAGTATCTTGGAGATGAGCAGACCCAGGGCTGCAGCTTCTCTCCTCCTGCCTGGCTCTCAACCTGCACTGATGAGTAACAACAGTGGCTAATGTTTACTGAGCGTGTGCCATGTGCCTGGTGGTGTTCTATATGCTAAACAGCTTATAGCTCATTTAATTCATAGTTACACCCTGGATAAGTCTTACTACTGCCACTTTACAGACAACTTGAGGCTCAGAGGTTATGACTCACCCAGGGTAACAGTCACTTTGAAGACTGATTAAAAGCCAGGTCTGACTGCAATCCTGGCTTCTGTTTGCTACCCCAAGGTAGTTGTTCTCAGAGTATACATTAGACACTCAATAAATGTTTGATGAAGACGTTTGCTCACTGCAGTGTAATGGAAAGATCCCTATCCTAGTTCAGTTCTACCTCAACTCCTTGTGTGTCCTTAACAGAGTCCTTTTCTCCTTTAGCCTGTTGCCCCTGCTGAAAACAGATAAGTGTTAAAGTAAGTTCTCTCCCAGAGAACTAGATTCTTGAAAGTGAGAAGAATCTTGGATGTCTAGTTCTACAAACATTTGCCTTTCATGGCTCACCTGAGAAGGCTCCGTCTGCAAAACTGAGTTTCCCAGGCCCTCCATGCACCTATCCCCAGAACCTCTAAGAGCAAGCACTGCAGAGAGAAACAGCTGGGAAGAGCCCAGCTCCACCCCTACAAGGGACAGAGAAACGTTCACTTCTCTGTGTGGGCAGCTGCCTGATGCTGGTGGGTGGGATGCTATGCCTGGGGTACCACTTGGCTGCTCACCTGGCAGGGACAGTGGCTCCTACAGCCTCAACTCAGTGAGCATCACTCCCTCTCCTCATCATCCAGCCAGTCCAGCTGCCACTGGCCCCAGCTGGTCACCCAAATGTCCAATTCCTGCAAGGCTCTGAAACGAAGCCCCAGGTCCTCCCACTCCTCCCCATCCAGAGTCTAGCCCCTTAGCACTACCCCCCTCACCTGTCACACTCTATTATGCTAGGACTCTGGCTGTGTGACTTTCTCTGACCTGTTGTCCCATTTGTAAAAACCCTGCAGTGAAATTAGTAGAATGTCATTACACCAAAACACCCACAAAACCCACCACCCTGCTACGAGGATCAAAATAAGGGAGGTGATGAAGGGGTCTGTGCTTGATAAACCATAATAAAAAGGACAACAGAAAGAACGCAAAACCTTTAGGCGACCCCTTATTTCACTGCTCTCTTCGCCGAGGCGCCCCCACGTGTTGATCCCGAGACGCTCCGTTAGCGCAGGCGCTCTTCGGTGTTTACAGGGGCCGCGAGGGCCAGCCTTTGCGCGTGCGCCTGCCGCCAGGGGCCGTCCAATGGCCTAGGCTGCTCTCAGTAGGACGCGCCTCCTTAGCGCTTGTGGCAGTCCGGTCACAAGGGTTCCCTGGCGCCCCCATGCGTCCCGCTCTGGGTGAGGCAACCCCGCAGCCGCAGAGCGGCGGAGATTTGAGAAGTGGCAGGAAGAGGCCCCGCGCAGCTGCTATCCTTCTTTTCTGGGGACTCCAGCATCTCAGCCCCCACTCCGCTCCGCTAAACCTCGGTAGTCAGCTGTGATATCCGTCACGGCAGACATGGCGGACACGGTGCCGTGGACCGCCGAGACCCGCGCGCTGCCTTATGGGAGTCGTAGTTTAAGCCTAGAACCCTTCTGGAGTTGGAACACTTTAAAAACTACATTTCCCAGAAGCCAAAAGAGCCAGAGTCGCTGAAGACAGCTCGGGGCATGCTGGGGGATGGAGTTTGGCGACCAGGGTTTGCGGGAGCAGGGAGATGCGGTGAAGCAGGAGCGCCCAGTGGTCGGAGGCTTGTGGGCTCCAGGCACGCGTGAGTTACACAGTAGCCGTTATAGGAGAATAGTGCTTAGGATTGGGTTTTAGAAAGACTACTACTCACTACTGTCTGCACCTCGCATAGGGCTTCCACTCCCGTCACTCCTGGAAGACTGCACTTCAGGGGTCACCCCCGTCGGGGACTCCCACTTCTCTCACTGCTGGTCAGTGAACTTTCTGTGATGATGGGAATGCTCCGTATCTGCCCTGTGACTATGGTAGCCACAAACTAGCGCAAACACTAAGTGCCACATGTGACTAAGTGCCATGGAGGAATAACAATTTTTATTTAATTAATTTAAAAATAATTTAAGTTTAATATAATTACTTTTTTAAAAAAAATTACTTTTCGGGGCGCCTGAGTGGCTCAGTGGGTTGAGGCTGGGACTCTTGATTTTTTGGCTCAGGTCATGATCTCAAGGTAGTAAGAGCCTGCCTCCTGCTCAGTGGGAGCCTGCTTAAAATTCTCTCTTCCTATTCCCCTGCTCCTCCCCCTCCAAACAATTAACTAAATACAGCTTTATTTTTTTTAAAGATTTTATTTATTTATTCATGAGAGACAGAGAGAGAAAGAGAGAGGCAGAGACACAGGCAGAGGGAGAAGCAGGCTCCATGCAAGAGTTGCATGCTCCACCGACTGAGCCAGCCAGGCTCTCCCACCTTTTTTTTTTTTTTTTTTTTTAAAGTGATCTATAACTAAGTGGAACTCAAACTCAAGCTCTGCGATCAAGAGCCGGATGCTCTACAGACTTAGCCAGAAAGGCAGTCCTGCAATTATCACTTTGAATTAAAATTTAAATCACCTGGTTGTTACTGTATTGGATAGTAGCAGATCTTTTAGCAGAATTCAACACCAATAATCACCCTCCCGCTTTATGAAACTTACAATTTAGATTTTCTTGCTGCCTACTCATTCAGATTCCTCTTCCATTGTTTGCTTTGGAAACCTAAACATTAGTTGGGACTGTAAAAGTCTACCCTGCTATTTAACAGGCCAGAATAACAGACAGAGAGAAGTCAGCTGCAAAATTAACAGGAGATACTATTTTTCCCAAGGACATACTGCAGCTATAAAGATGTCATAACAATCCCCTCCTTTGGGTAACTACCTCTTTCTTACCCACTGAGCAACTTTGTTTTTTAAAATCATAGACTGGGCAGCCCGAGTGGCTCAGGGGTTTAGCGCCACCTTCAGCCCAGGGCCTGATCCTGGAGACCTGGGATCCAGTCCCACGTCAGGCTCCCTGCATGGAGCCTGCTTCTCCCTCTGCCTGTGTCTCTGCCTCTCTCTCTTCTGTCTGTATATTCTCATGAATAAATAAATAAAATCTTTTTTAAAAAAATAAAAAATCATAGACTATCAGGAATTTTGCTGTTTGAAGTTCTGTAAGTAAGAATGAAACTTCTGCCTGGAGTATCTAACTCACTAAATGGACAAGATTTACAACCCAGATGCAGAGATTCAGATAAGGGATTTCTGAACATAAGATATCACATCTTTTTTTTTTAAGATTTTATTTATTTATTCATGATATATATAGAGAGAGATCCCCCAGGGATCCCCCGAAATCACATCTTTTTAAACTTTATTGTTTCTAAGGAGACAGGCCCCTGCCTCCACGTAGCAGTGGGTGTTGGCCCCTTTACACATAGCTCTCTCTTGCTTTGAGCCATCAGAATATTGCTTCATTGAAATTTCACCTACTGCTATGTCTCTCAAATCCTATGATGACTCTCTCTTTTGTGTTTGGTAGGACACCCTGTGGTTCCTCTGGTGTATTGTCTTCCTCATAGCATGGGTCAATAAACCTGACTTCGTTGGACTATGGGTTTGTCTCTGGTGGTCTTCAGCTGATTGGGCTAGGACACCCTGAAATACAGTTCTCCAGATGCTGCAACAAGCCCCCTCTTCATTGCATACTCTTTGGATGACCCCATTCACTTCCATCCATATGCTGATGATCCCCCCGCCCCCCCAAAATACCCCTCCAGCTCAAGAATTTCTCCTTCTTCTGGGACATCTGCTTCTGGTTTTGGTTTCAGTTTTGAAACCACTCCTCACTGCTGTGTTCAAGTTAAGAACTAGGCTCTGAATACCTCTGACAAGAAGATGGGTGGGGATACTCCTCACCTGGATCAGATATCTCCTCAAAACTGCATCACACTGAATCAGCTGCATTTCACATAGGTCAGCATCCTAAAATCTTAGAAAGTTGGGAGGAATAGAGGGAGGTGCAGGTAAAAACTGGGCCTGAATTACTCTGTCCTTTGTCCCTGGCCCTTCAATAAAGGGTGGCCCCTCAATGAGGCCGTAGAGGAGGCCCCTCAATGTCTTCCCAACTGTCTCCTCCTTCTCCTTCTTCTCCTATGGTCCCTTCCCTTGAAGCCTTTCCAGTTGGTATCTCTACCCCCTCCAGTCCCTAGTCCCTTCAAATGCCTTGGGAATTTCACAGCCACCTGCCTTCACTGGGAAGGAAGGTGAGTACTGTGGGAGGAAGCTTCCTCTAGGGCTGTGCCTGGTTTTTTTCTTGAACCCATCTGAAGCCAAACATACTTCAACATCTTGAGGATTTAACTTCCTTATGAAGGACCCTCTTGCCACTTCCTGCCACCCTACTTCTGCCGTATCTCATCTGCCAAAGAAGTTTGTGTTTCTCTCCTTCATTTTCATGTGACCTCTTAGAAAATAAGAGTCTCGGGCAGCCCGAGTGGCTCAGCAGTTTAGCGCCACCTTCAGCCCAGGGCCTGATCCTGGAGACCCGGGATTGAGTCCCACGTTGGGCTCCCTTCATGGAGCCTGCTTCTCCCTCCGCCTGTGTCTCTGCCTTTCTCTGTCTCTCATGAATAAATAAATAAAAATCTTAAAAAAAAAAAAAAAAAAAAAGAGTCTCATGCTCCCCTGACTGAGCCAGCCAGGTGCTCCTCATTTTTAGTTCTTTTTATTTTCTAATTTATAATCTTTGGTAAGCCATTGGTTATAGACATAAACAACTATTTAAAGAGAAGCATAAAGGGACACCTGGGTAGCTTGGTGGTTGAGCGTCTGCCTTTGGCTCAGGTCATGATCCCATGATCCTGGGATGGAGTCCCACATCGGGCTCCCCTCAGGGAGCTTGCTTCTCCCTCTGCCTATGTCTCTGTCTCTCTCATGAATGAAAGAATAAAATCTTTAAAAAAATAATAAAGAGAAACATAAAAATAAACCATAAGGGTGCCTGATGTCTCAGTTGTGGAACATGCCACTCTTGACCTCACGGTTGTGAGTTTGAAACTCAACTTGGGTATAGAGATTACTTAAAAATAAAATATTAAAAAAAAACCACACCTGTAATTTTGCCTCAAGATGATTAACAAATTCTTGCATTTATCCAATCAAAATTCATACACAGTACATCCAGATATCATTACGATTACAAAGCCACATCTAGAAAAAATTTAAAAAAGATGTGATGATCATATTCCATTTGGCTTTCCATGTACCGAGAATAAAGCCAACCCATTCCCACAGGTGTCATTTGTGAAAACTGCTTGCAAACTGCAGTCTGAACTTTTTCTCTCACTTAGGAACAAAACAAACAGAAACAAAAAATAAATCTGTTGGATTATAAGAAGCATTATGAAGTCTTTCAGACATACATTTTCAATGTTAGGAAATACCTATCTGGCTCCTCCTTTGGATTGCATTGAATTCCATCTTGTGGATGTGCCATAACATATGTAGCCATTCAGCCTATCCTACATTGGAGTACAACAGCTGTGTCCAAGGGTGTGTGGGTGTGTGTGTATTATGTGGCCCAGGTGCTCTCCCAAGAGGTTAGACCTATCTGCACTCCCACCAGAGGAATAATGGCTCCATTGTCTCATACCTTCACCAACTCTGAATATTAACTTATTTCTTTATAAAGGCTTATTTCTCTCTTTGAGAGAGAGAGAGAGCATGAGTTGGGGGAGGAGCAGATGGAGAGAATTTTCAAGCAGACTCCCTGCTGTGCACAGAGCCCACCTTGAGGCTTGATTTTGAGACCGTGAGATCATGACCAGAGCCCAAACCAAGCGTGTGATGCTTAACTGACTGAGCCACCCAAGTGCCCCTAATTTCTTAATTTTTGCCAATGTGATGAGTGAAAAATGACATTTCCTTCACACTTTAACTTACAGTTCCCCTGTTATGTATAGTTTTAGTTTTTGTGAACCATTTGTTTTTCTTCTTCTGATAAGAGTCATTGTCCGTTTCAGGATCCCTGGGTGGCTCAGCGGTTTAGCGCCTGCCTTCGGCCCATGGCCTGATCTTGGAGTCCCGGGATCAAGTCCTGCATCGGGGTCCCGGCATGGAGCCTGCTTCTCCCTCTGCTTGTGTCTCTGCCTCCCTCTCTCTCTCTCTCTGTCTCTGTCTCTAATGAATGAATACATAAATAAATAAAGAGTCATTGTCCGTTTCACTTTTATATTGAGTTTTCTGTCCCTTAGTTGACTTGTGGAATTTTTATTTATTTTCATTTATTTTATTTTTTAAAAAAGATTTTATTTATTTATTTGACAAAGAGCGCACAAGCAGGGGGAGCGGCAGACAGAGGGGGAGAGGGAGAAGCAGGCTCCCCACTGAGCAGACAGCGGAAAATCAGGGCTGATCCCAGGACCCCAGGATCATGACCTAAGCTGAAGGCAGACACTTAACTGATGGAGCCACCCAGGCACTCCTGGAATTTTTTTTATATCTTCTAGATTTTACTAATTTGATATACATGTTGCAAGTATTTTCTCCTCATCTATTGCTTATCTTTTTGCTTTGTGTCCTTTATTTTTATTTTAGTTTATTTTTAGAGTTTGTTTATTGTGATAAAATATATATACAAAAATATTATTTTAGCCATTTTTTATTTTTTTACCATTTTTATTTTTAAAATTTTATATATACATTTTTTAAAAGATTTTATTTATTTGAGAGAAAGCAGAGGGGAGGGGCAGAGGGATAGAATCTCAAGCAAACTCTGTGCTGAGTGCAGAGCCTGACATGGGGCTCCATGTGGGGCTTGAACTCACGACCCTGAGATCATAGCCTGAGCTGAAATCAAGAGCCAGATGCTCTACTGACTGAGCCACCAGGTGGCTATTTTATTTTATTTTATTTTATTTTATTTTATTTTATTTATTTTATTTTATTTTATTTTAATTTTTTAAAGATTCATCCATTTATTCATTCAGAGAGAACGAGGAGAGAGGCAGAGACACAGGCAGAGAGAAGCAGGCTCCATGCAGGGAGCCCGACGTGGGACTCGATCCCCAGTCGCCAGGATCACACCCCGGGCTGCAGGTTACGTTAAACCGTGGGGCCACCGGGGCTGCCCCGCCCCTACTTTAACCATTGTGTACAGTTCAGTGGTATAACGACATTCATAGTGTTATGCAACCATCACTACTATTTACAAAACTGTTTCATCATCTCAAACAGAAATTCTGCAAACATTAAGCAGTAATTCCCCATCCTTCCATCTCCGCAGCCCCTGGTAACCAACCTTTAATCTTTCTGTCTCCATGAATTTGCCTTTTTCTATTTCATGTAAGTAGAATCATATATTTGTCCTTGTTTGTATAGCTTATTTCACATAGTCTACATTTCCAAGGTTCGTGTTGCAGTATATATCAGAACTTCATTCCTTTTTATGGCTGAATAATATTTCCTAGTATGTAAATACCACATTTTGTTTATCCATTCAACTTGAGTTGTTTCTACCTTTTGACTATTGTGAATAATGTACCTATGTATACATAGGTATGTAAGCAAGTCCTTGGTTCCAGTTCTTGTGGATATATACCTAGGAGTGGAATTGCTGGGTCAGATGGTAGTTTTTTTTTTTTTTTTTTTTTTTGTTGTAATTAATTAATTTATTTGAGAGAGAGAGAGCACAAGGGAAGAGCAGAGGGAGAGTCTTAAGCAAAACATGGAGCCTGATGCAGGGCTCAATCCCATGACCCTGATATCACAACCTGAGCTGAAACCAAGAGTTGGGATGCTCAATGGACTGTGCCACCCAGGCACCCCTTATGTTTAATATTTTGAGAAACTGTAAAACTGTTTTCCACAGCAGCTGCACCAAAGCAGGAAGGTTCCAGTTTCTCCACATTCTTGCCAATGTTTGTTATTTTCCATTTATTTTTTAGAATTTTATTATAGCCATCCTAGTAGGTATATAGTGCCATCTCATTATGATTTTGATTGGCATTTCCCTAATGAGTAATTAGGCATCTTTTCATATGCTTATTGGCCTTTGTTTATCTTCTTTGGAGAAATGTCTATTCAAATCCTTTGCTCATTTTTGTAATGGGTTGTTTTTGTTATTGTTTATATATTCTGGATACTAAACCCTTATCAGACAAATATTTACAAATATTTTCTCCTATTCTGTAAGTTGTCTTCTCATTTTCTTTTTTTTTTAAGGTTTTATTTATTTATTCATGAGAGACACACACATTGAGAGAGAGAGAGGCAGAGACACAGGCAGAGGGAGAAGCAGACTCCATGCAGGGAGCCTCACGACGTGGGACCTGGCCCAGGGTCTCCAGGATCACACCCCGGGCTGCAGGCGGCGCTAAACCGCTGCGCCACTGGGGCTGCCCTGTCTTCTCATTTTCTTTTCTCTTTTCTTTTCTTTTTTCTTTACTTTTTTTTTCTTTTCTTTTCTTTCTTCTTTTCTTTCTTCTTTCTCTCTTCTTTCTTTCTTCTTTCTTTCTTTCTTTCTTTCTTTCTTTCTTTCTTTCTTTCTTTCTTTCTCTCTCTCTCCCTCCTTCCTTCCTTCCTTCTTTCCTTCCTTCCTTCCTTCCTTCCTTCCTTCTTTCTTTCTTTCTTTTCTTTTCTTTCTTTCTTTCCTTTCTTTTTCTTTCTTTCTTTCTTTCTTTCTTTCTTTCTTTCTTTCTTTCTTTCTTTCTTTCTTTCTTTTCTTTTCTTTTCTTTTCTTTTCTTTCTTTTCTTTCTTCTTTCTTCATGAGAGACACACAGAGAGAGGCGGAGACACAGACAGGGGGAGAAGCAGACTCCATGCAGGGAGCCCGGTGCGAGGAGGTGCCAAACCGCTGCGCCACCCAGGGATCCCCCTGTAGTATGTTTTGAAGTGTGAAGCCTTCCAACTTTGTGCTTTCTCAAGATAGCTTTGACTATTCAGGACATCTTGCAATTCTGTATGAATTTGAGGATTGGCAAGAAAGTCTCTTGGAATTTTGATAGAGCATGGTATCTTTTATTCAGAAATTTTACATTTCGATATGGTTAAATTATCTGCCTTTTCTGTTATAATTTTTATGTTTTGCATGTTGTTTAAGAAAGTCTTCCCTATCCCAAGGTTATAGATAAATTACCCTAATTGTTTCTAATATATTTATCATTTTTATGTGTATAAGTTGTAATATAATCCATTTAGAATTTACTTTTTTGGGATATGAAGTAAGGAGTCTAACTATATATTTTTCTCTAACTGGGTAAGTAATTGTCCTTACATAAATTATTGAATAGATCCCTCTTTCTACTTATTTGAAACTCTACCTTCATCATATATTAAACTCCTACATGGGAGAATCTATTTCTGGTCTCTAATCTGTTATTAATCTTGCCTATTTCTGAACCAACAGCACACCATTTTCATTGTGATAGTCTTTTCCTATTCTTAAAATATTTTTTTCTCAGGTGTTCTTTTTTGATGTGTCAGAGACAACTTGTCAAGTTCTATAAAAAAGATATGCTATTGGGATTTCATTTGGAAAGTAATGAATTCATTGTTTGTGTAAATTATAATTTTATTTTTAGTCCTCCCAACCCCAAACATTTTATGTAATTTCTTTCATTCAGCTACTCTTTTATGTTCTTCAGTTAATTTAATTGATCATATTAAGCTATATTAAGTATATCATTGATACAAGCATTCAAATTAAATTTTGTTGTTTATATGCAGCTTGTAATTTTTTTAAAGACTTATTTTTATTTGAGAGAGAGAGAACACACACACGTGCATATGCATGAGTTGGGAGAGGGGGAGAAGAAGGGAGAGGGAAAGCAGCCTCCTCTTTGAGTGTGGAGACCAACATGGGGCTCAATCCCACGATCCTGAGATCAGAACCCTGAGATCATGACCAAACCAAAACCATGAGTTGGACACTTAACTGACTGAGCTGCCCAGGCACCCCTGCAGCTTGTCAATTTTTTCTTGGTTATATTCCTACGTATATTAGTTTTTGCTGCTGTTGTGTGAATGACTTCATTTTTACTTACATTTTCTAATTGGACATTAGTGGGCTATATAATTACTGAATAGATATCTTCTAAATATTATTTATAGAAACTCTCCTACAGGTCCATTAACACAGTTAAAAAGAGATCTGTGCACAAGGCTGTATAGTTTAACATAGTAAGGGCAAATAATGGGAAGTAGCCTAAATGTTTATCAATATGGGACTAATTAAATTGTAGTGCATTCACATAATGAGATGCTTTGCAGTCTTAAAAGGAATGAACTAGATCTACATAGTCTGAATGGAAAGTTCTCTAGGGGTGCCTGGGTGGCTCAGTCATTAAGGGTCTGACTCTTGATTTCCGCTCAGGTTATGATCTCAGGATTGTGAGACTGAGCCCTGGGTTGGGCTCTGTGCTGGGTGTGGAGACTGCTTAAGATTCTCTCTATCCTGGGACGCCTGGGTGGTTCAGCGGTTGTGCACCTACCTTCCTTTGGCTCAGGGTGTGATCCTGGAGTCTTGGGATGGAGTCCCACATCGGGCTCCCTGCATGGAGCCTGCTTCTCCCTCTGCCTGTGTCTCTGCCTCTGTGTGTGTGTGTGTGTCTCTCACGAATAAATAAATAAAATCTTTAAAAAAAAAAAAGATTCTCTCTATCCCTTTCCCTGTGCCCCTCCCCCAACTCTCTCTCTCTCTCAAAAAAACAAAGTTCTCTAAGACATATTGAAAATATGTTGTTATATAAAGAAGCAATGTGTTTTATATTTTTGTGTTTTTATATGTTTGTATATGCTTAATTTTTTTTTAAGATTTTATTTATTTACTCATGAGAGAGACAGAGAGGCAGAGACACAGAGGGAGAAGCAGGCTCCTCACAGGAAGCCTGATGCGGGACTCGATCCTGGGACCAGGCTCATGCCCTGAGCCAAAGGCAGACGCTCAACTGCTGAGTCAGCCAGGCATCCCTGCATAAATATTTCTGAAAGGATACACACTAGTTAATGGTGATACTTCCAGAGAAAGAGACTGGGAAATTGGTGTGTGTCAACAACAGTGATGTATTCACACTATTTTTCTCTTCCAGGGGACATGGGGAGACTACATTTCCCAACCTTTCTAGTAGATGTGATCTTATCAATGAAAATGTAGGCAAAAGAATGTGGCACTTAGAGTCCAAGGTAATTAAGTGTCAATGTGAAAGCTTTCCACTCCTCCCCACCCTCACCCCCCGGGATCAAAGAGCTTTGAGATGATGGAGATGCTGGGTAGAAGCAGCTTGGATCTGAGTCACTGCTGAATGAAAATAACATACCAATATGGCCTGCCCCACACTGGGATGTGAGTGAGAAATAAACCTTTGTGTGTTAAGCCACTAAGATTTGAAGGCTTATTTGGTACCACATGTAATGTGGCCAGAGATTTTTTTGACACTTTTCATTGAAAGCTAGGATCTGTGTCCCCTGTCCTTGAATCTGGGCTGGACTGTGATTGCTTTGGACAACAGAATGCAGACCAAGTGATGCTGTGCTAGTTTCTGAGCTCAAGCCATATAAGACTAGCAGCTTACTGCCTATTGAAATGCTTGTTTGGGGATGCTTCCTTTCAGAATCTAACCAAGTTCTGAGAAACCAAATGAAATGGCTATCTGTAGGCACTCTGGTTTTCAGTTCTAATCAGTCTTCCAGCCAATAGCCAGCATCTCCTGCTAGCCAAACAAGTGAGTCATAATTAGCAATTAATCCCATCAAATCTTCAGATGATTCCATTCCGAGTCGGACTGCAACCACATGAGCCTTGAAGTGAGAAACACCCAGCTGAACTCAGCCAACACAGAGAATCATGAGAGCAGAATTATGAGTGCTATTAAAAAATAGTTGTATCATAGAGAAACAAAAGACCACAGAACAGCCTGTCTCATCTTAACCAATATAATGGTGTGAGGCAAAAAGTCTCACTCTTGTAGTATTTAAATTTTTGGCTATGTGCATGTGATTTCTGTTTCAATTAGATACAGCTACAAATCTAATTTAAAAATATTTTTAAAAAATAAAAGAAATAAAAAAATAAAAATATTTTTGAGGGCAGCCCGGGTGGCTCAGTGGTTTAGTGCCACCTTCAGCCCAGGGTGTAATCCTGGAGACCAAGGATCGAGTCCCACGTCGGGCTCCTTGCATGGAGCCTGTTTCTCCCTCTGCCTGTGTCTCTGCCTTTCTCTCTCTCTGTCACTCATGAATAAATAAATAAAATCTTAAAAAAAATTTTTTTGGATATAGATACAATTTTTAATTAATTTAAAAAGTAGGCTCCAGGGATGCCTGGGTGGCTCAGTGGTTGAGTGTCTTCCTTTGGCTCAGGTCATGATCCCGGGGTCTGGGATCCAGTCCCACATTGGGCTCCCCATACAGAGCCTGCTCCTCCCTCTGCCTGTGTCTTGCCTCTCTCTCTCTCTGTGTCTCTCATGAATAAATAAATAAAATCTTAAAAAAAAAATAAAGTAGGCTCCATGCCCAGCGTGGAGCCCAATCTGGGGCTTGAACTCACAACCCTGAGATCAAGATCTGAGCTGAGATCAAGAGTCCGACACTTAACTGACTGAGCTACCCAGGCACCCAATATAGCTACAAGTTTGAATTCACAACTTCTAACCATTGGGCCATTAAAACTGGTTTTGAATAGTTTTGATACCACAGCAACAGTAATAAATATTTACTGATCACCTCCTAAGTTGGAGTCAGGTCTTATTCTAGGGCTGAAGATAGAGCAGGGATCAAAGCTGACTTGGTCCTGGCTCTCCTGAATCTACCAGTCAGGTTGGAAAGATCAAAAATAACTGAACAAGCACAGAAAAATGATCCTCTCTGAGAGTGATAAGTGTTCTGAAAGGAAGAACAATTAGATGATGTAGACATTGATTAGAATAGAGGCTATTTCAGATTGTATGAACAGGAAAGATCTTCTGAAAAAAATAGGGGTTGTGCCAGCCCTTAAAAGATCTGAAGGAAGAGCACTAGGAATAGAGAATATCTATGGCAAAGATGCCAACAGAGGAATGAGTAGGCAGTTATTTCAGTGTTGTGGGGGTGCCTGGGTTCTTTGGTTAAGCATCTGCCTTTAGCTCAGGTCATGATCTCAGGGTCCTGGAATGGAGTCTCACATCTGGCTCCCTGCTCAGTAGGGGGTCTGCTTCTCCCTCTCCCTCTGCCCCTTACCCCTGCTTGTGCGCTCTCTCTCCCCCTCTCTCAAATAAATAAGTAATCTTAAAAAAAAAAAGATAAATGAAACAGCATGTTAAATGTGAAATTTAGGAATGTGTTGTCACATACTATGAATGTTATCTAAGATTTTAAGTGAACTTTATAACATAATCTCTCATATTCCAAAGATAGAAGATGAATATTTTAAAAAAGATTTTATTTGTTTATTCATGAGAGACACACAGAGAGGCAGAGACATAGGAAGAGGGAGAAGAAGCAGGCTCCATGCAGAGAGCCCGATGTGGGACTTGATCCAGGGACCTCGGGATCACTCCCTGAGCCAAAGGCAGATGCTCAACCTCTGAGCCACCCAGGCGTCCCGAAGATGAATATTTTTTTTTTAAAGATTTTACCCATTTATTTGACAGAGAGCTCAATCCCAAGACCCTGAGATCATGACCCGAGCCAAATGCAGATGCTCAACCAGCTGAGCCACCCAGGCGTCCCAGAAGATGAATATTTTTAGTCAAAATCATTTCTTTATCATATTATTCAAAAATGACAAATTATTCAAATATCCTAGGAGTGTTTTCTGAGTCAAAAAAGGGTGAGGAACCTCTCACCCCAAAACGACTCCTCACTTGAGAGAAATATCACCTCTGCACCTTGCGGTCAAGCAGAGCCCTGTTAATTAATATAACCTCTAATGCACACAGACCCGTGATGGTGTCCTCCCGGCACCTGGGAGTCTGACAGTCCTAAAAGGAATTCTTCACTGTCACCAACTGGCTCTGGGTCTCTGTGGTACATAGAGTCTCCTGGTGCCTTCTGGAAAATGTTACTACCTACACCCACTCCTTCAACAGACAGGCTGGGGCTGTAGCTCAGGTCAGAAAGGCCTTCACTCAGTGAAGGGGCAGGAAAGTTTTCCTGAAGGAGGTGACCCATGAGTAGGAGTCAGAAGGCCAAGAAGGGAAGGTGTTCCAAAGGAACTTGTGCAAAGAAATGTGGGGTGCTGAGCTCAGTTCACGGTGGTTTCAAAGCACAGCAGGTGTACACTATCCTGGGGGTATCGCTGGCACTTACTGCCTTACAAGCCCCGTGACCCATCCATCCCACCATGTGCATCTCAAAAGACCTGTAACCTCCAAGGCTGTGTGGCTCCCTAACCTTACCCAACTTCTCTCTGTCTCCCGGGGACAGACAGGTCTGCATGCACTCACCAAGAGCAGGGCCTGCTGGGGCCTTAGAGTGCACCCAAGGGTGAAGCTGGGAGCAGCGAATGCCTCCGTGGGGGGGGGGGGGGGCGGATTCTGCAGGGCTCTGGGCAGGGGTCTTGCCGGAGCGTTTTGTCACAGTTCCCCGCAACCCGTGATTCACCGTCAGGGGTCCCTGCACGAGATGTTGCTCCCCCTCCAGAGGCTGCCGGGAAAGTGCGCGGTTGGGCCCTGAGGCCGGCCCGGGGCTGCCGGCGCTTCTCCCTTCTAGGCCGGGGATCTCCAGATTAAAACGGCGGATCCCGTCACTCTCAGGGACCTCAGTCTTCCGCGAAGAATCGAGCCCCTAAACCCCGCTCTCCACAGGGGCTCCTGGGCCTGCTGTCCTTCCCCGAGTTTCTGTCCCCTGGAGGTTTCATGCCTTCAAGCCTCCGCACTTGCTCTTCCCGCTGCCCGGGACCTTTTCTCTCTCCTCCTGGCCCCGCGATTCCAACTCAAACGCCGGCAGCTCCGACAGCAGCGCCTGTGCCCGCAGCCCCCTCCTCGTCTGTGCCGCGTCTCGCCGTCACGCCGTGCGCCGCTGGGTCACCCGCTCTCGCGGCCTCGAGGGACCGGGGCGGGGCCGGGGCTGAGAGGAGGGGTCTCTGGGTCCCCAGCGCCCGCAGAGCGCCGTCGGTTACCTCCGAACTCGGTCCGGGCGCCGAGGGGTTAAGGCCCGGGACCCGGAGGCCGGCGCCGGGGCGCGCGCACAGGCCTGGGGAAGCCGCCCGGGGACGCGACCGCACCCCGACTCCCCGCGGCGGCCAGCAGGGGCCCCGACGCGGGCGAGGCGCTGGAGACCGGGTGGGGGGCGGCGTCCCGCGCCTCCGCGCTGCTCCCCCGACCGACGCTCTTCGTGCAACCCGGGATCCCCCCGCCCCCGCCCCCGGCGTCCCGCGGAGGCCCCGCCCCGGTTGCGCCTCCCCGGGTGCGAGCGGCTATGGCGGGGCCCGGCGCCCGCTGGAAACGCCACATCGTGCGGCAGCTTCGGCAGCGGGACCGCACGCAGAAGGCGCTCTTCCTGGAGCTGGTGCCCGCCTGTGAGTGCGCCCCGGGGCTTGCAAGGGGGCCGCGGAGGGGACCCGCCGGCGGGGGAGGCGAGGCTGGCTCCCGCGCTGCCGCCCGCGCGCAGAAAAGCCTTCTGGCCCCTCTTTACGCCCCACCCTCGCTGGTCGGGCCCTTTCCAGGCCGGGCTCTGCCGGGCTCTGCTTGGAGCCCCTTCCCGGGCGGGCGGGGCTCCCTCCGGGGCTCCCGGCCTCCCCGCCCCTCAGGGCCCGTGTCTCCGGGCTGGGCTGGGGTTCGTCAGCCAGTGCTGTTCCTTTAGGGCCTCCTATGGTGTTCCCCTCTCCCAGGGCAGTCCCCAGGGTACAACCCAGTCAATCCGTTTGGTCCCTGTGGCCTGGTGAAAAAACTCTAGAGCAGCTACTTCTAAACTCGGTCTCTAGGGAGGAAGTTCAGCGTCTCAGGCTTTGCCACCGCTAAGTGATCCTGGCTCAGGTTTTTGGACCACCTCTGTGCCCCGGCAACCCCAGCCTGAGGGGGAAACTGGGGGCTCCAGGCTGCTGGCTGAGCCCGAGAAGTTATACTCAGGTGTTTCGGGGGGTGGGGGGAGGCTGGTCAGGAGTGAGTATGGCAGTTCAAGCTAGGGTGAACAGGTGTGCAACCGTGTAAGTGCCTCTGGTCACTGGAGACTGTGTGTGTGTGTGTGTGGGGGGGGGGGGAGTACAACCACTATCCCTCCAGCTCCATCACTGATCCTAATCTTGGCTGCTGCTTAACTGTCTCCCCCCCACCCCCCCGCCCATCCCCCAAACTGAATTTGCAGCTCTTGTTTTCTGGGCCATTTCCCTGCAACATTCCAGGCTGCTGGCCCTCTCTCTTAAGGGTGTGAGGGCAGCTTCCTGCCTCCAGGCAACCTCACTTTTCCACTGCTCTGATGGACAGTGAAACCATACAGTTTGAGGGAGAAATCACCCATCTCCTGAAAGCTGCAGGCTGTGGGACTGGAGAGACCTTGGAGGGCTGAGATCAGACATAATTTGGCTTCAGTCTTCTCTGCGGTCTTGGGTGGGTTGTATCCCTAGGCTTCAGATTTCTCACCCACAAATTGGGCAAAATAACATCTTTAGATTTGATGGGGGCAGTGCAGTGCCCTGGGGGCTGAGGTGGAGTTTGTGTGAGAACTTGACCAGTGACCTCAGTCGAGGTGACAGGCAGGGGACTGGGTGAAGGAAAGGAGCTGAGGAGCTAGGCCTGGGCTTACCACCCCCACCCTACTCTGGTGAGAAAAGAGGAAGTGAGTGTGGTGGGGGTGGAGGGAGATATTCCAGGGTCTGTAGCAAAAACTACCAAACTCAGGGAAGTCTGCTGGATAGTTAGTTGCTCAAGGACTTTCTCTTCTGGCGCCGGGAAACCTTACCTCAACCCTGGGGAAGAGAGGACGGTTTTTTAGAATAGAAAGTTAGAGCCCTGGAGGGGAAGTAATTTGCCAGAGGCAATAGGCAGGTGGAACTGGGTTTGTGTCATCACTCTTCGGGGCAAAGAGTCGCTCTGGGGCAAGGCTGAATCAATCTCCGGCCCCTTCCTTCCCTCAGGACCCGCAGGGGTCAGTGAGGCTGGCCGTGTACTTCCCGTGGTGGTTGTCCTTCTCTGTCCCATGGAGAGAAGGTTTCCTGGGAGGGCCTGTAGGCAGGTGCTGCGAGGAGGTTGTGCAAGAGCTGAGGGTCTTGGTAGAGCCACACAAACACCCCTCAAAGAGCAGAGCCCAGCCTGACAGCAGCTCTGCCATTCTGCATCCCTGGGCTCCTGAGCCCTCCCAGCCACAGAGGTGTGCCTGAGTCTGCTCGAAAGTGTTTGTCTCTGCCCCAAGCTCACCCTCTTGCACCCCTAGATAACTGTCTCCTAGAGAAGGCTGAGTTGCTGGCCCGGATCTCAGAGAAGCTGCAGCCAAAGCCAAATGATGTCACCCCTGCTACCCTTCAGGGCCCTTGGTGAGTGTATGAGTGTTCCTGGTTACAATGGGCTGCCTATGCCTGGGCCCTGCCCCCACCGCCTATGCCCGGTTCAGTTTTTCCCTGGCATCTCCTTGGTCCTTAAATGCTACCCAGGGGAGGGAGGAGGTGGGCTCTTGAACCTTCCTCCAAGCCAGCTGTTTAGAATGTCCTTTCTCCACCATCTTTCTCAGTCCATCTCTGCACTAGTCTCATCTTTTCACTCCTTGCTCCCACACTCTCACCTTCCTCCCTCCTTTTTTTTTGTCGCTCTGATCCTTACCTGATGCCTATAGAAAAAAGTGTCTTGCTACATATTCCAAAGGAGGAATGGAGCCGAGAACCAGGAATGGGTTGGGCCTCAGAGTTGGGAGGTGCTTCTTAAGGAGGGTCCTGGCTAGGGAACCGAGGCCTGGGAAAACCCCAGAGCAGTTATGGGCAGTTCCAGTTTCTGGAGACTTGATCTTTACTGGCTTTCTGGCTTCCACATTCCTGAGGGAGAAAGTTCACGGCTTTCAGGCTTTTTGTGTTCATCCTGTGGGTTTAATGGAAGGACAATGAACACCACTTTCTTATTGGTTGGCAGGGAGGAGGAATCGGGGCCTGACTCAGACCTAGTCCCATCATCAAGCACTCTGAGGGTGAAGTGGCAAGAGGAGGAGGAGGGACTCCGACTGGTCTGCGGTGAGGTGAGGCTGGGCAGGGGTCTGAGAGGGAATGGCATGGGGCCAGACTCCAGGAGTTTGGGGGCAAGGGGGAGTGGTCCGTGGGATCCAGCAAGTGAGGGACATTCCCCAAGTTCAGTGCCAGAGTGCTCTCTAGCTTGGTTCTGGCAGCCCTGGATGAGGTAGTCTCCAACAGCAGCTAGAGGATGTGAGGTGAGCGCTCAGAGAGGAGTATGAGGTGTGCAAGGCCAGAGGTGTGACCTCTGCTCCTCCTTTCAGATGGTCCCGCCTGCTCTGTTCACAGCTTGCCTCACCAACCCCAGAGCCTAGCCACTGATGCACAGTACACATTTGCAGACTAAATAAGTAGGGTGGTCCACCTCCGTAGCAGTGACACTGCTGCCCCCACCTCATGGTGTCTCTTGGCTTCTGTTTCACCACATTGTCCTCGTTTTCTTTTTTCTGTAGTGGTTGCTTCTGAACTTCTTTCTGTGGTTCCTTTCCTCCTCCCTTTAAATGTGGGTGTTCATTAAAGCTTGGGTGGGTTCACTGACTCCTGTGGGCTCAAATACTGTTTGTTGACTCCCAGACCTGTCTCTAGCCCAGTGTTCTTTCCTGAGCTCCACACTCTGTGGTCGGCTGGGGTTCTTGGACATCATATCCAAAATTAGATTCACCATCTCCCCCACAGTATATGGCCAGCACCACACAGAGAGGTGACTCTTGCAGGTGCTCGGCTAAGCATTATTTGAGCTAATCCTCTACAACGCTAGAGCAAGAAACTGAGAAATGGAGCCAGGATTTGAACTCCTTCACACATGAATCCAGCTTCTGTGATCTCCATTCATTCTTTCAACAAAGGTTTAGTGACAATCGTCATATCCACGGCCCAGGATAAGAACAAGATCTGGCCGCATGGAGCTTCCAGTCCATGGGAGGAGACTGATAGGCCAATAAACACACGCCCAGTTACAGCATGCCACATTACTTGCCCAACTAGTGTGGGAATGGGGCTATAAACCCAGTGAGCGCCTTGCGCTCAAAGCCCCCATTGTAGTTGCAACTTGACATTTGAGGCACTTTCTGGGCTGTGAGATCTCCAAGGCCTGGGATGCCTTTGGTTTGCTTCCACTGATACCTGGGGTCTGTCTCCACAGTCCATGCTAATGAATATTTGTAAACTAAATGATGGATTCGGTAAACCCTCCACCCCAACTAGAAGTCACTGGGTTGGAGACCGAGGGGGCACCTCTGGTCCCTCCCAGCCCTTCATGCTGAGCTAGTAGTCATCAGCTCATGGATCGATCCTGCCTCCAAATCCATCAACTCTCGGTTGGCCAGGTGCAAATAACCCTCATCCCTTCCTGGATGATCCCTCCCCTCACACTCCCATCCATTCTCCATATAGCACTCATAGTGATACACACACACACACACACACACACACACACAATTTTAAGTGGGCCCCATGGCTTCTTTGCAGCTTGAACTCACAACCCTGAGATTGAAAGTCCCATGCTCTGCCAGCTGAGCCAGCCAGGCACCCCACAGTGATACTTTTTTTTTTTCTTTTTTATGATAGTCACAGAGAGAGAGAGAGAGAGAGAGAGAGAGAGAGGCAGAGACACAGGCAGAGAGAGAAGCAGGCTCCATGCACCAGGAGCCCGATGTGGGATTCGATCCCGGGTCTCCAGGATCGCGCCCTGGGCCAAAGGCAGGCACCAAACCGCTGCGCCACCCAGGGATCCCCTAATAACGAAAAGATCTCCCTTAAAAAAGTACCGTAGAGACATACATGCTTGTGAACATTTCAAGGGAACAGAAGCCCACCGAGTAAAGTGAAACCCCCTTCTCAACTCTCTCCCATTGTCGGTTTGGTATACATCTTCCAGAGCCCTTTAGCCTGCCTTCCCAGTGGAGTTCTCCAGCCTCCTATTGTATTTCCTACCACTCTCTGAACTCCTAGTTCCCTTTGTTTGGGACACTTCCACGAACCCCCTGCCTTAGCACTTACTCCCTGGTACTTCCTCAGACACATACCAGTCCCCATTGGATATGCTAGGGGATGGGGAATGGCTTTTTCTTTAATTCTTAGTACTGTTTCACATATCACAACAAGCATATATAATTATTATTTAACTTTTGGGGGTAAATAATTACAGATCATAGGAATTTGCAAAATTGGTTACTTATGTAACTAGAGTACACACAATCAGGAAACTGATATTGGTATGAAATTTACATATATTTCTTGTCATGTTGTCCCATACATAGATTTGTGTGATTGGCAATACACAGCATGACTTCATCACCACAAAGATCTCCCTCTTGCTACCCTTTTTAGCCACAACTGACTCCTCTCCCCCAACCATCCCTAATCCTGCAACCACTAATTTGTTTTCCATCTCTACTATTTGGATTTTGAAAAGCCCCCCCAAAATACTGAATAACAAAATGTCAATGAAAGTAAAAGACAAAGGGAGAAGTAGAGGTCATGTTGCTGCATGGTGAAAGGAATCAGAAACGTTATGAATTGGGCCAGCTGGGTCAGGAAAGTAGACACGCGCAGGACCATGGAGAGATGTGTCAGTGCAGGTGAAGTACAGGAGCCTTGCTCCTCAGTCCATCTCTCACCAGGCCCGTGTGAGAAAGAACACAGGAACAGGTCAGCAACCAGAGCCCCAGCCTTGGTTACTTCCTCATGTTCCTCTTGTCACACTGGTAGGAATTGCTCTGCCTGAGGTCTGTCTTTCACTGGCCCCTCAGCTCTAAAAAGTGGGACTTGACCTTCCTCTCTGTGGCTTTCCCAGCCATTGGTTGAAGGATTGTTGAATGAGGCAGGGGCATGGATAAGGTGACCCTCACCCCCACTCTTGGGCTGGGCAGCTCCAGTATTCAGTCTGGCCTCTGTGCTCCCACAGCCAATTTTCGTTCTTGCCCTTGTGCTTCTGCTTAGGCTCCTGTTGCTCTCTGGAATCTGTGCTTGGGAAGGCCAGGGTTAGAGAAGTGGGCAGTAGAGCCCACATCCCTTGAACCTTTCCTGCAGACCTGTCCTGTACTTGCAGCTTAATGTTTGATGGCCTGCCATTTATCTGTGTAACTTTGTTGAGACACTTAACCTGTTTGTGCCAATGTCCTCTTCTGTAAAACCGGGAAAATGTCAGTACCTACCTTATGCTGTTGTTATGGTGATTAAGAGTTAACACATGTGTAGTGCTCAGAACAGGGCATGACACACACGTGCTATATAAACATTTGCTATTATCTGAAATATTATTCCTAATAATTTTACATTACCCTATGAGGTAAGTGCTATCATCCCCACTTTACAAGGGAGGAAACAGCAGGTTCAGAGACGTTAAATGACGACCCCGGGGTCACAGGGCAAGTAAGTGGAACTGCCAGGACTGACACTCTGGAGCCTAAGGCCCTTCCACTGCGCCTCAAGAACAGCACTGCGTTCCTGTGCACGATCCTAACTTGCCTGAGCCTCTGCTTTCTTTTCAGTAAGGGGGCGGGTGGGTGCCGTAGCCGACCCTGGAGAGCGGCGGGAGGCGCGGCGGGAGCCCTGCCCAGGCGCCCGCGCCCACCGCCCACCTCCCGCCCCCAGATGGCCTACCAGGTGGTGGCGAAGAGCGCTGCCCTGGGCGCCCTGGAGTCAACGCTGGAGCAGCGGCAGAGCACGTGAGGCGCGGGCCGTCTCTGCGGGGAAGGGGGGACCCGGGGCTCCTGCGTGTCTCCAGCGCGGCCCGAGGGCTTCCCCCACGCGCTGGGCTCAGCGGCCCGGAACGGCAGGGCTCGGAGCGGAAGGCCTGGTTGGACGCCAGGCTTGGCCACTTGCCTGACCGCACGGAAGGGGCAAGCCCGTCCCACCTGAGCGACCGGCTCCCACCGGGCGGTGACGAAGGGTCCCCGCTCCTTCAGGCTGGCGGCCCTGCAGGCCCGCGTGGCGGAGCTGCGGGAGGAGCAGGCGCGGCAGACGCGGCAAGTGGACGCCCAGCGGGCGCTGAACGTAGCGCAGCGGGCGGCCTACGAGGCGCTGCGCGGGCGCGCCCGGCTCCAGGAGGCGGCCCTGCGCAGGCTCGAGGAGGAGGCGCGTGACCTGCTGGAGAGGCTCGTGCAGCGCAAAGCCCGCGCCGCCGCCGAGCGCAACCTGCGCAACGAGCGCTACGAGAAGTGAGCGCGCTTGGCCCCGCCCCTCGGACGCGCGAGCGCCGCGGCCCGGCGGCGGGGGAGGGGCGCGGGGGCGGTCGGTGCTGCGCCTCCACGGCCGGTGGGGCTGGCCCGGTCCGGCTCTCTGGATGCTTCTCTCCCCCCAGGGCCAAGCAGGCACGGATGTCCTTGGAGCTAAAGGCGGCTGCCCAGCGGACTGTGAGCATCAGCGAGTAAGAGGGGATGGCCCGCCCCGAGCCCGAGCCTCGAGCTTCCTTAGCCCCGCTCCAACCCGCGTGCCCTAAGGCGCCCTTAGCCTACAGTTCTACCCTCGTGTCCACACAACCCCCCCCGCCCCCCGAAACTGAGCCCACAGGACACGTGCAGACTCGTGTGGTCGTAGGAGCCCGCACACCTGCCTGCTGCGTGTGCGTCCACACAAATCCTCTTTACTGTGTTGGGTACTGGAGGCAGGGAGGGACTGGTCCCTTGACCTTCCTGAGCTTCACTCCCTCTCCCAGGAGCCCCAACACCATTGGCGATGGGATCAGAGAGGAGGGTAAGACTCTGGCCCTGATGGCTGAGCCCGTGTCCCCGAAGAGTGAGGCTGGTGAGAAGTGGCTGAGGACCTTCAGGTGAGGACTGTCCCAGAGCACTGAGCTGGGCCCCACTTTGGAGTCTTCCTCTAGGGCCTTGGGCCCATCTCTTGGGCTGAGAGGGGTTTGGGCAGAGGCTGCAGTACAGCTTAGACCTCCCAGGACAGGTCTGATCACCAGTGCCTGGAGCGTCTTGGGGTCACTGCCACCTTAGGGACCCCAGTGCCTCTTTCTCTCCTTCTTAGGAGGAGAGCTCTGGAAGTGAAGTGTCAGGCTGGTGAAAGGGTGTCATCCGGAGGGAATCTGGGCAAGGCCCAGGACTCAGATGTCATAGGCATGTGTGCTACAGGGACCTGAGAGCACATGTATGCACAAGCTGAGGGAGCATGTGGTCATGTATAGATGTGAGCTTGCACGGGCTTCTGAAGCCTATGGATTGGAGTTTCAGTCCTTGAGTGTCCACCCCCTCAGTCTTCCCAATTTGTCTCCATTTGTCCCTCACTGAAGGTGCCCTTCCCCCTCCCTTGTGCCATTCACCAGCTTGAAGGCTTCTCTTTCAGTGCTTCCTTGCAGGTCACTGATATCCAGGCCTGGGGGAAATGAAAGAAATTTGGGGTGGGGCATGAGATGCTCGTTCCCAAAGTCCTTGGCAGCCCTTGTGGGCTAAGTCTTCCTAGGACACATTCTCTTCTGGACATTTTTGAGGTCACTCAGTAGGCCTAGGTTTTACTTCCCATCTCCCCCCAGCCTTATGCTATTCCAGCCTGAGTACACCTTCGCACTTTCTCCCATAGGCCCCAGCTCAGCCTACCCCAGTGTTGGGGGGCACTTGGGTGGTGAGGCAGTTCTTACTATAATGGTGGAAACTTTGGGAGACTTCATTGCCAAATCCCTCCCTGCCTCCACCTTCCTGGGACTGCTTTGAGTCATCCTGCTCTCCTGCTCTTGGAGAAGCCAAGTTCTTGTCCCAGGTGTAAGAGGCTGTCCCAGGCACCTCAGGGTGCCTGGCTGCTGTCTGCACACTCAGTGGCCAGTTCCTTAGCATGTCTCTCTTAATTCTACCCCAGGTCTGCCTCTGCCACCTCCTTGACGC
Organism: Canis lupus baileyi; assembly: GCF_048164855.1. Classification (NCBI taxonomy): domain Eukaryota; kingdom Metazoa; phylum Chordata; class Mammalia; order Carnivora; family Canidae; genus Canis; species Canis lupus. The sequence goes on from NC_132860.1 coordinate 26,312,800, forward strand.
TCTCCCGCTGTGTGGATGTGGTGAAGGGGCTTCTGGAGTAAGTGTGTGTGTGCAGCCACATGGTGTGTGAAGGGTCTGGGCCCCTTGGAGGCCTATGTCAGGCTTCTGGAGTCTAGGCTTGGTCTGTGTGTGTCTCGATCTCTCTGTCCGTGCGTTGTGCAGCTGTCTGTGAATCTCTGCTACCTCTCCCAGACTTCATTTCCTTCATTTCCAGGCCCTGGCTGGCTATCCTCCTCTCTCTGTCCCTCATCCATGGTCCTCACAGGAGATCAAGATCTCCAGTCTGAGCCTGGATAGGAACTACCATTCAGTTGGGAAATGGGCTCAGATGTGTCAGGACTTGTTCAGGGTCCCAGAGCCAAGTGCTAGCAAGGCTACTCAGGTGGCTCTGCATCTGTCAACCCTACCCTACCCCTGTGCCCCTCCCCTCTCCATACTGACCCCTGGGATCAGAGGCTGGCTTGGGAACAAACTCACTGCATCTCTGGGCCTTGTTCTACCACCTTTGGTGTCTACTTTCTATTGTTGCTGCCTCAGGAGCATGGGACTCCCATGTCAGAAGGCCTTGCTATATGCTTTCCTGACACCTGCCTTCCATCCAGTTTCAAGAAGAGGAGAGGCCGTTCCATTGGGGGAGCTTCTGAGCAGCGATACCAGAGCATCCCTGTGTGCGTGGCTGCTCAACCTCCTAGCCAGGTTCTGGATGTGCTGGTAAGGGAGGGGCTGGGCCACATGCAGAGGTGCTGATAAGGGGAGTGTAGGCCTCAGGGGTGGTGCACCGAGGCCAGGGAAGCAAGGCTGGGCTCCTTAGCTAGAGCACCAGTTTTTTTTCACAGCCAGTGGTAGAAGCTGGTCAGCCTTTAATAATGGAGGATGGACTGCAGAGGCCACAGAGGGGAACAGGGAGAGGTATAGTGGGAAGCTGCTGCAGGTATAGTGGGAAGCATTGTGCAGAGGTGCGTGCAGGAGGGAGCCCATGAGTGTGTGCAGAGAGGCACATATGGCGAGGACCGGGGGCACCAATCTCCCTTTTTCCCACAGGATGCCCACCTCTCTGAGGTCAATGCTGTTTGTTTTGGCCCCAATAGCAGCCTCCTAGCCACCGGAGGGGCCGACCGCCTCATCCACCTCTGGAACGTTGTGGGAGGTGAGGGTTCTTCTTTGTGGGCCAACCTAGTGCTTTCTCTCCAGACGCTACCCTCAGCTTGCTCCTTGGTAGGCCAACGTGTTAGATCTGTTTGTGTTTCCTCACATGTAACATTTTTTGTGGCCAGCGGCCAGATGACGCTTTGGCAAGAGTTCTGGGCTGAGCTTCCCACCTGTTGGAATCCAGGTCTGCAGGATGGGGAGGGCTAAGCTCGGATGGTCCCTGTTAGGGGAAGTGGAGGTCCCTTATCATTAGATTCTGCAGAGACAGGTCCCCGGGGTCCACCAGGTGACCTCTTCTGGTGTCACTTGAGCTCTCAGAACTCAGGGGATGAGTGTTAGCTATCTACCCTGAGTTTGTAGAGGCAGGTATGCTGGGGAGTCACAGTCACTTCCTGGAGGCTTCCTAGAGAAAGGCCTGGCTCTGGCTTACTCAGTGTCCTAGGGACAGTCCCTTCTCCTTGTCCTCTGTAGTCCTGTGAGATGATCTGCTGCCCCCTGGAGCCTCCTGCTGGCGGTTTGGGAAGGTGCAGCCTCCAACACAGGCACCCAGAATTTTTTTCCTCTAACTTGGGAGAGACTGATCTTCTCAGCAACTCCTTTTCATGAAGTTAGTGACCTCACTTCACCTGTCCTTTTCCTGGTTCCCCCAGGTCGTCTGGAGGCCAACCAGACTCTTGAAGGAGCTGGTGGCAGCATCACCAGTGTGGACTTTGACCCTTCGGTGAGGGGATTTTGCCTCAGTGACAACATGGAATGCCTGTTCTGTGCCCCTGCCATCTCCACACTGGGCAATTGGTGGCTCTAGGACATTTGGGGAACATCATGGATGTCCTAGAAGCAGTCCTTCTGGCTGCTACCAAACCCTTCCCTGTCCTGGAGGCTGCTCTGCCTGCCGGATGATCTGGGGCTGTGGGAAGCTCTTAAGGCAGCCCCTGCCCCGGCTCTGGCCTGAGGGCTGTTGCATCTCTCTGGGCCCAGGTTCAGGGCTCTTCATTCCTCCTTCCATCTCTCCAGGGCTCCCAGGTATTAGCAGCTACTTACAATCAGGCCGCCCAGCTCTGGAAGGTGGGGGAAGCACAGTCCAAGGTAAGGCCTGACTGAGGAGGCAGCCCTGGAGGTCAAGGGTCATGCCTTGGGCCCCAAAGGGGATGTTATGGAGTCTTGGCCATGTCCTTGATCCATACCGGGATGGGTGGGGGGTGAGCAGGAGACGCTATCTGGACACACAGACAAGGTGACAGCTGCCAAATTCAAGCTGACAAGGCACCAGGCGGTGACTGGGAGCCGAGACCGGACAGTGAAGGAGTGGGACCTCGGCCGCGCCTACTGTGAGGCCCAGCCCCTACCTCCCCCTCCCTACCTTGCCCAAATCAGGGCAAGAAAAAATACCTCAGCCTGTTCTCCGGGATAGCTTCAAGGGTCACAGGCATTTGGGGTAAAGGTTCCCAGGGCCTCTCCCTCTCTGCCCCTCAGCAGTACTTTCTGCCTGGTTTCTTGGTGACTTCAGGCTTTGGCCTGGGAAGCAGGGAATCTGGGTTCTAGTTTGGGGAGGATACTTAGCCCTCTGGGGCTTCGGGACCTCAGCTTCTCTGGATGTCCAGTGGGATGGCTTACAACAACCTTTTTCTGAGGCTGGAACTCTGCTCCTTGATCCTCAGGCTCCAGGACCATCAGTGTCCTTTCCTACTGTAATGATGTGGTGTGTGGGGACCATGTCATCATTAGTGGCCACAATGACCAGAAGATCCGGTTCTGGGACAGCAGGTGACAGGCATGGGCTATGAGTGGTGGAGGCATGGGGATAAATTTGCTATATACTCTTTTCCTTTCTCTGATGTGGAGGCACTTCAGGGAAGTGAGGCTAAGTGTGGCCCCTTGAAGGCTCCACTGCCCTTGGGGACCTATGGCCCCTTTGAAGTGGCTTTTGGTCCAACTGTTGGACTCTGCCCGGGCCTTGTCAGCCCCATTTTTCACTTAGTTACCACTTTTTAATCAAAGGGAACAAAAGTTTTCATTGTTTTTTCAATCTAAGAGCCCAGCAGTTGGGCTTGGATGGCCTATGAAAGCTGGTGCTGGAGCCAGTGCCAGGCCTGTCTCAAGCTCCTCCTTCCTGGTGTTGGAAACCGTTTGCTTCCTTTCATATGTTAAAAAGCAACTCTCATAGTTTTCTCTCCAGCACTTATTTTAGTGACCTAAGGGTTTCAAGGCCCCTGGCTTCTAGTCAGAGGCTGCCTAAGCTCCCCCTGGAGGGGATGGCTGCCCTGGGAGGATTAGTCAGCATCAGACCTGGCCCCAGTGATCTGAGACCCAGGGGTATCTCTTGACTTTGTTAACCTGTCAGGAGTGGCCCAGGCGGGCTGTTCTTCATCCCTACCTCTGTCTCTCTCCTCAGGGTCCCCTGTTGCACCCAGGTCATCCCTGTGCAGGGTCGGGTCACTTCCCTGAACCTCAGCCATGACCAGCTGCATCTGCTCAGCTGTTCCCGAGATGACACACTCAAGATCATTGACCTTCGAGTCAGCAATATCCGCCAGGTGTTTAGGTACCTGCCTTATGCCCACCATTGCTTGGCTCTGGCAGCTGGGTCTCTCTTCCCTTGATAGGGTCCCTTTGGGACCTGTCAGTGGGGGGGCCCATCCTGAGGTCCTTCTAGACCAGAGCCTGCTGAGGTGCCCCAAGCTCTTGATGGATAGAGGAAGCACTTGAAGCTCCTGGTAGAGGTCAGGGACTGGCAGCCATGTTCGTTCTGACCCCAGTCCCATCTGTCTGCAGGGCTGATGGCTTCAGGTGCGGTTCTGACTGGACCAAAGCCGTGTTCAGGTGTGTTTGTGAGAGCCCATGCCTGTGCCTGAGTATGCCCCATCTGACTGTAGGTCTGTGTCTGCATGTCTGTGTCGTCACCTCTGATCATCTCTTGCTTGCTCTGCTGTGGCCACTGCAGCCCGGACAGAAGCTATGCCCTGGCAGGTTCCTGGGACGGAGCCCTTTACATCTGGGATGTAGACACTGGGAAGCTGGAGGGCAGTCTGCGGGGACCCCACTGGTGAGCATGGCCAGCACCTGGCCACCCCAGCCACAGGGCCAGTGCCGTCCCCGCCCCCCCCCAAGTGCTGCTAAGCCAGTTCCAAGTTCTGACATGCTTGGGCCCCTGGACTCCCCAGCCCTTGTCCCCACACCTTCACCTCCCAGAGCCCTTCTTAGTTCACATGGTGCTTACCCATGTGTGCCTGAGTCCGTCTTCGCAGCTCTGTGAGCCCATTTTATAGGTGAGGCGGCAGGCTCAGAGACAGCCTCGAACTGCTGAGTTCCAGTAATGAGGGACAGAACCCAGGCTGTAGGCCTGGCTTCTGATGCCTCTCTGAAGCCTGTCCCTCCCTTTCCTCAGCACTGCTGTCAACGCCGTGGCCTGGTGCTACTCGGGGAGCCATGTGGTGAGCGTGGACCAGGCCAGGAAGGTGGTGCTCTGGCACTAGTGCCATGATTCCTCCCGCCAGGGCTGGAACTCTAGTCTGAAGTCCAAAGCCAGAGGACAGCTTCCTATTGCTCACAGGGCTCTAGAGCCAGTGGGGCTAGGGGTGGGATGGGAGGTGGGGGTGGTCTTGGGGCATTTAGTGGGCAATAAGGCCTGGCAGGACCTGGCCTATCTTGAAAAACAAAATGTGTATGTGTATATGTGTGTGTGTGTGTGTGTGTGTGGCAGGTATTACAGTACTTTTTGGTTCATTTTTTTAAATCCCTGATTTCTCACTTTCTTTGACAAAAGTGAAAAAAAGTTGCATCTAAACTGGTGTCTACTTGCCTCTTTGCAGCATTCAGGTAGCAGAGGCCTTTGGGCTGGTGGCTCGAGGACACCTGGGCTTGGCCCCCTTTCCTCCACCTGCAGAGCTGGGCAGAGCCAGTCTGACCTCAGTGCTGTTCATATCTGAGGAGACAGCATGAAGAAAGGCTCACAGACAGCAAGGGCAGTGGCTCTTGGAGCCATGGGAATTTTACCTTTGGTCTAAGCTGGTTTAGAGGCCAAGCCAACACCTTGGGCCCTTGGGCTTCAGGCACTCAGGGTGGACTTGGACTGAGGCCACGGGAATTGCAAGGAAGGGATCGGGGAGCAGCCTAGAGGGCTCTGGTGGAAAGGGTCTTAACAAACCAGAGAGTGGTGTCAAGTACTTAGTACACCAGGCCTGCCTTTGATGAGAGCATGTTCTTGCTCCAGAGGTGGGGCCCAGAATGGGTGGGGAGCAGCCCGCGTATGTCTGTGTGTTGGGGAGGGCAGCTGTGGGCTGGGCTTGGGTGGGTGCTTCACTTGGGTCAGCACCACAAGCCTCTGGAGTACAAGGCAGACCCAGCAGGGGAGAGCCTGGGCACCCCACTTCCTTTGTCAACCTCGAGCACGGAGGAGCTGTCAGCAGGACAGCCATTGCCAGTTACAAGACCGCAGAAGGGACTTCTATCCAACTGATGGGGCTTTACTTTGGAGTTCTCATCTGAGATTCAAAGGCTTTACTCTAGAATTCTCAGTTTCCTTCTTTATCACCTTATAAAGTCTCCCTTGGGGGTCATGCCATTCCCAGGGTTTGGAAGCCATTCCCAGGATGAGCAGTAAGGTGCTGAGAGCCTAAACTCTGTAGCTGGGCTATTTTTGAGTCACAGCCCACTATTTAATAGTTGAGGGATTTTGAGGGGTTCCTTAATGGCTTTGTGCCTTGGTTTCTTCCTCTGTGAAACGGGAAAATAATAGTACTCACCTCAGAGGGCACCTGGGTGGTGCAGTCCGTTAGGCATCCGGCTCTTGGTTTCTGCTCAGGTTGTGATTTTGGGGTCATGAGATGGAATCCCACATCGGGCTCTGTGCTCAGCATCTGCCAGAGATTCATTCTTTTGCCTCCTTCTCATTCATGCTTTTTCTCTTTCTCTAAAAGAAAAAAAAAAAAAAAAGCACTCACCTCAGAATTTATTGTATAGACTCAGTGTGTTCGTATCTGGAAGCTCCTGGCACGTGACAGAGGCTGCGTGTTGATTAAATACCCAGGCTACACTCTGCTGACTCTCGGCTCATTCACTGCTCTGGGCCCAGCTGTCCCCTGAACTCTAGGTGACATACCTAGCTGCCTCCAGGACATCATCTCCCCCTGACATAAGTATCTCTTCCCCTCATGCCTACATCCTCCTGCACCAGGGGGATTTTTTTAAAATAAATTTATTTTTTATTGGTGTTCAATTTGCCAACATATAGAATAACACCCAGTGCTCATCCCATCAAGTGCCCCCCTCAGTGCCCGTCACTCAGTCACCCCCATCCCCGCCCACCTCCCTTTCTACCACCCCTACTTCATTTCACCAGGGGGATTTAACTCTAACCTAGCTGCAACACAAGCCCCCTTCTCCTTGTCCTGCTGTGTCTCCACCCAGGCCCCTTCTTCCCATGCCCAGAGTTACTTTCTAAGGTATCATGGTCACAGATACAACCTTCTGAAGTTCCCAGGCTGCCTGCAGGGAAGCTTCTTGGCATTAAATTGAAAGCCTTTAGGAGGGGGCCCATGGCCTCAGCTGCATTTTCATTTCCTTGCTACCCTGAATGTGTTTTACACATTGATTTTCTCTCTGCCCAGCATGTTCTTCCCTCCCCAGCCTCCAGTTAAAATGTGTCTGTCAGGATCTTTTCACTGAGTGCCTGTCCTTGCTCACCAGGCTGGCTAGGGGCCTAGGTCCTCTATGCTTGAGTTTTTTTTGTGTATGTCTCCTTCCCTCCATTTTCAGTCAGGGAGTTCTTGGAAGAGGCCAGGGTGGGAGGAACAGAATAATTCCTGGGATTAGGCCTGGTCTAGAGAGAGCCTCAGGAAATGTCTATTAAATGGGTAAATTCTCTTACTCGAGGACTCAGCAAGACTAACAGTTAAAGATACTAGAGTCCAGTATTTTCCAGCCGGAGTCCCAGAGGCCCAGCCCTCTTGTCCTGGCTTCCAGTGGCCACCAGGAGTCACCATCTGCTTAGTGTCTCCCCAGCCATTCTCTGGTATCCTGGGATTCATGGTTGGAAAAACTACCATTCTCCAGTAGCCACCATGACTGAGTGCTTATGTGTCAGACACAGTGCTGCTCTGTGCTTTTCACACAGTTATTTTATTTCTTTGAACTTGCTTGTGAGGTAGGTTATCTCCTTCATAGGTGATAAAATTGACACTCAGAAATTAAGTATTGTGAGATCACACAGCTGGCACAGCTGGATTGTACTTTTTTTTTTTTTTTTTTAACAAAATGATTTTGAGAATCTGGGCTCCCAATTATGCAAGGCTGCAGGGCATCTTCCCACACCCTCCTGCCTCCACCACTGGTGGGGATTCTAGCTTTGTGTCTCTCTCTCTCTGCATCCTCTCTGTTCCTTCGGTTCTGGGCCTGCCTACCTGGCTTGACTGTGGAGGGTCACTGTCCCTTGAATATGGGGCATGTAGGGTCACAAGAATGTGGTGAACCGGAATTCTGGGAAGCTGTTACCAGCTATACTACTTGGGGTAGGTGCTTCACAGGACAGCAGTGAGGGCTCCTGAGGTAATCCAGAAGAGGTAATCCGGTTCAAAAATGACTGACTCAATTCCAGGGCCAGGAAGCCCTCTGCTCCCTGTAAAGGGAACCTTCTCTTCTTCGTGGGGCCAGTCTGACAGTACACCCGTGGGGTACAGTGGCCTCACCTCAGGGAGCACATGCACACCTCAACTTAATTGGATGGAAATGTCCAGGAGGAGCAGCAGCAAGTATGGAAGGGCCAGCCACAGGCCAAGGTTCTGGGGCAGGAGGTGGGTGTGGAGGGAGAGGGGCTGATGAAGACTGAGCAGGGGAAGAGCTCAGAGGAGAGCCAGCTGGGAAGGCTGCTCCATCTAGTCTTTGAAGTTCCCCGGTGGTAGAGAGGGTGAAGATAGAGCCCTGTGCCTAAGAACCTCTTTAGGCCTTCAGTATCCTCTGCCTTCAGGTCTGTATACCTTCTAGGTTTTCAGTACTCAGGTACCCAGGCTGCAGGCCTGAGTTGGGGCCTCTAATGTCAAAACTGGAATGGCCCTTCCCTTGCTATGCATGTGGGCTGAGGCCCAGAGAGGGGCTAGGGTCTTGTATAGGGTCTCACAGCAGAACTGAGAACCCAGGACTCCTTTTCTGAAAACTGCCCTCAGGTTCTGCAGAGAGGGGCTGGCCTGGCCACCCAGTTCTAGGTTCTGCTCCCAGTGGTCTTCCTGAGGGACCTTGGGCAAATCATAGTATCTTCCAGGGGAAGGATTTTCCTCACCACTTCCAGCCCCACAGCTCTGGGCCTCACCAAAGGTGACAGCTCGTCCCTGAGGCTGTTCTGTAGGCAAGAATACTGCCTTCTCTCCCTGCCCAATCTCAGACCCTAGTAAGCCTGAGATTTGACAGGGAGAAGTGACCAGCCCTTGTTTTGGGCTCTTGCTGCCCCTTGGTCATCTCCATGGGAGACACACCTTAGCTGGAGTCTTCTGTTCCTGAATCTCCCCGACCAGATGTGAGCCCTTTGGTGACAGGGATGAGATCTGAGTCATTTCTATCTCCAGTGCCCAGAACAAGACCTAGGGCAGTCTGCTGACTGGACAAGTAGTGATCGAATAGAGGTGGTCCTGGCCCTTTACAAGTTCTTGGAGAATCCTGGCGGCACCAGCTATGGACCCATTTGTGGAGAGTCAGCAGACCATGTCTGGGTACAAGCTGTTTTCTTCCTCTGGACACACATCTACTGGTCAAAAATATTTTCATCTTTGCACATTACTTCAGTTGATCCTCCTGGATTTTAGGACATTCGTATTGCCTTCTCATTCCCACTTTACAGATGAGGAAAGCAAGGCCCAGAAAGGTGAAGGGATGAGCTGAAGGCCACAGCTAATCAAGGTGGCCGGAACTTCCCCTGTCCCCTATAGGAGCAAGGGGATGATGAGAATAGGAAGGCTGCTTAAGTGTTTAGCACACAGTGTGGGAGGGGTGTGAACCCTATTTGTGGGTTCATTTCTGTTGTTTCAGACTAACACTCCAGGAAAATATTCCCAGACTGGAGCTCTCAGAAACACATGGCCAAAGTCCTTCATTTGTTTTTTTGCCTGTGGGACCAGGGGAAAACAGTCCAGGAACAAGATGCTCTTTGGCATTTGCAGGGTTCTTGGCAGATCAACAGTTACAGAACAGAGTCTAGGAGGAAACATACTGATTGTGTCAAGTTGTAGGATTTCAGAAGAAATTAAAATTCTCTCTCTTCTAAATTAAAATTTCTATATGCTGGTTGTATTTTTTTGTCATGAAAAACATCTTTGTAATGAACAAAATAAATGCAAAGATTCAGAGCAGCTAGACTTTGTTGTAAAGCCACTCAGGTTAGGCAGTAATTGGCTCCATTACTGAAAGCTGTGGCTGGCCTTCTTGGGCAGGGAGTGAATACAACAGCCTGGGATGTGATCACAATCCAGAGGAGGCTTTGCTATCTCCAGGGGGGTGTGGTAGTGGTGGTGGAGTCCAAAGGCTTGAATTTTCAATTTCTGGCTGTACTGAGAAGTCTGTGTGTTAATTTGTTCTCAAATATCGTGACCTTTTTGTGTGGTGTTTTCACTCTGTCTAGAAACTGAGCTTATCTAGAACATAAGAGTTGGATAAACCCTTGGAAGTCCTCTCATTCCACTCCTTTCAAAGCTGGGGATGCAGGAGCCCAGAGGGAAAGGTTGTCCATCAAGTGACTGGGATAAAGCCAGATGACATCCTACTTGCCTCTTTGTCTGGCCTGTGGGTGGTGGTGGAAGATCAAAGGTCAGAGAGGAAAGGGATCCAGGTGACGTGCTGTGAATCTATGGCTTCATTGTTTTACAGTTAGTGCCTTTGATGAAGGATGCCAAAATGTAGCTGTGATGCTGGGGTGGGGCAGTTAGTTTAACTGTGTCTCCTGGTCACAGACTAAACAGCAGCCCCAAGCACGAGCAGCTTTCATTAGGAGAGGAAGGCAGAAGATAAGAATGGTATTGAACGTGGTATTCAGTGTTCACCTTCCCATATTTCTGTGAAGCACTCCTTCCCGTGACAGCCTTATGTAACCATAAGCCTGGAAGAGGGCAAGGACCCAGCTGTGAAGGGAAGGTCAGAGCTGATGGTGAGGAATGTTGGTGGTGATCACCTGGTGCTGCAGCTTTGCTGCATCCTTCTTGGATCCACAGTGTTATCCTCAGGTTTCCAGGAGGATGTGGAGGCTTGGTTCCCACAGCTGTCAAGTGGGAGCCAGGATTTAACTCTGACTTTCTGACTCCAAAGTCTACTGTGCTGCTAGTGGGAGTGTCAACAGATACAATCATTTTGGAGACCAATTTGACAAAATCTAACAAAATTAAATACTCATATAGCTTTCTGGCTCTCAAATTACGTATTTCAGAATTTACCCAATATCTTTACTGGAAAAAATTTATAAAGAATGATGTACAAAGATATTATTTTCAACTTTCTAACAGCAAATGGATGGAGACACTATAGCAAGCTTAAATTATGATACATCCAAACCATGGAATATAAGACAGCCTTCAAAAAGCATGAGGTAAACCTAAATATATAATCCCACATATATAAAAAGGCAATGTGTACATGTATACATTTAGGCACAGAAAATGTCTGGAAGAATACATATTGCACGTACCCAGCTGTGGGAAGAAGAGAACTGTGGAGTACCTCTCCAAATAGACTGAGCCCTGGTCCTCAGTGTGGCTGGCTGACAGCCAGAGGGAATGAGCCTTTAACTGGGAATTTATTTCCCCCTCTCCGTATCTGTTTTATGGTTTTAAAAAGGAAGGTCTAGGAAGGTCTTTATAAAAAGCATTGTCTATTTACCCAAATATTTTTATAAGGAAGCTTAGAAAATTTAATTCCATTTTTTTATTATTCAACATTTTATACATAATAAATACAAACTTTTTACAGCCACTGTAAAGAAAGCACATCTGCACAGAGGCACTCCTTCCGAGCCTGGCCCTGTGCACTGTGATGCTGGATTACATGTCTTGGAGGGAGGGGTTCTTTTTAAAAAGGAGGCATATTTTTACAACTTTTGTTTTTTGTTTTTTAAATAAAATTAGCAGCTCTTCCAAAAAATATTTTAAAATATAACAAAAGATTGCAAATAACTCTCTGAGAATGTGGAAAATCCAGATTCAAGGACAATTTGGCTAAAGAGAGAATATAAGACTGGGTAGCGAGAACTGCCTGATTTAAGCACTTGAAATATTTTTTAAAAGTACTTTGAAGATTTTTAACATGTCAGAGAACTTTAAAATCTTACAAAGCCACCCTTTTAACTTTTTTAAACTTAAGAATAAGTTTGATAAACACAAAAAGACCTCAAATAGATCAACAGGTTAAGAAATGCAAAAAACAAAATGAAAACCCCAAATCATAGAGAACACTCGTCACTGGTACTGTCACTGAAGTGATCAAATGACTAACTGAAGATTTCTTCAGCTATAACCTGACTTTTGATCAAAAATCCCATGGGGACATTTGGCGAGCATTTCAAGTTTTTAAAGATTCTTAGGAGGGATGGAGTTTTCAAAGCATAATACAACTTTTAAATTCTGCAAATTTGATTTCTTTAAAAAAAAAAAAAAGCAACTGGAAAAATCCCTTTGTCCCTGGGTTCGGCACTCCCTATCTTCTCCAGGAGGTGGAAGCCGGCAGAGACTTACTCTGGGCACCTACCATGCTAGCCTGTGGAGAAAGCTATTCTTGGCTCTCCTTGTGACATAGAGAACTTGTCTTTGCCTTTTCAATTTGCACTTGTGCATGGTGTGCAGTCTTTTAGTCCTTTTTCATAGGAAGCTGGTTTCCTCTATAAGCCACAGGTTCTTCCTCCCAAGGAGATGTCAAGTCAGTGGGACCTGGGAAGCTATACTTTTCTGTGGGGGGTGGTTGCCGGTCTGGAGCAGCCACAAGCTGGCTGTCTGGGCTCATGTACCAGCTTGGGAATAAAATAATGAAAAGGGCTTCCCCAGTGGAGAAGCTCAACAAGGCAAGTATGTGTACCCAATTTATCTAGATGTTCAGATTCTAAAGATACCAGGCAATAGAATATATACTGCAAAAATTAAGATGAAAAATACCCAAATACAAAAAGAACGTTAAATCGGCTCGTTTCAGTTCTGGAAGCTCCATTTCTGCTTCAGCCACAGCCTCCTTTCTATTAGTTTATGTGATGGACAAGATTTGGCTATTAGAGTTCAGCCCCTCCATATTAGCTCCACTAACACTAAATGAATGGCGTAAATATTAATACAAAGGACACTGTTACTGTTTTAAATCTGTTAGTTGAGGAAGAAATGTGCATTAATGTAATTGGCGATAAACTCAGGGCAGTCCACTTTTTTCTGATAAGGTTTCAGTTTCTCAATCTGGGGACTAACTGCGGGGAGGAGCCAGCCTCTCCTGAAATCCCTCCTTCTAGTTCCTTATGTAGCCAAAGTGATCTGATTAAACTCAATCAGAAGAGCAAAAGCCACTTGAAGAAAGATGAGGATCTTTGCCACATCCTTGTGGCCACAGTAATATACTGTACGAGTGCACATGATCAGTTTCTCTGTGACTGTGCCCTGAATGAGGCCTGGTCTTGAGTCTCATATAAAAATGGACCACTGATAGGCATGAGGGCTGTCCCCCTGTGCTTCTAGGGCCCATTAAGATTTGTGCTATGGTAGGAGAGATGACATAGAAAATGACAACAAAAAAAGGCACAAAATATTCAAAACGTGGGAGGAGTCCACCAGGCCACCCAGTCACATGTAATCCTCCTTGGTTTTGCTCTGTTCAAGAGTCATCATCATGCAAAGGTGCCTAAAGAACAAGACTGGCTAAACGCCAAGCCTGGCCTTGATTGTAGCAGTAATAAATGGGTAAACCCATCATCACACCAGTGTGATTTCTACATCCTCAATCTTCTCTGCTGGCCTTCGGTGGTTCTGTGTAGGTGGAGGGGGAGCTGCCCGGACCTGAGCAGGAAACAAAAACACGGATTGTCAGTCAGCTTCCTGACTCAAGGCTTGACGCACTCAAATCACAACAGGTCATTTAGCAGAGGCACGGGCACCTCAGTGGTCTCAAATGCTCTGAACATAACAGTATGTGCTTCCAAAGTAATTCTCACTATATCCCACACCAAGGAGTTCTGATGATAGGCTGAAAGCTTCCTGGGCATAAGAGTACTGGAGCCCTTAAAGCCTCATCTAAAGCAAAGGCCTGGAGGTGGAACCCAGAACAATGCTCGGAGAACTGAAAATCTTTCAGCCTTTCTTGGAAGGAGAGCTGCAAGAGATCAGACTAGATGTGTGAAAGGATGACTTTGATAATAGTTTGGAGAAAAGATGGGAGTTGGGCAAGAGTATAGGTAAGAAGACAGTTTAGGAGGCTCTTGTAGCCAAGCAAATGTGAGTTGATGGTAGTCTGACCTAAGCAGGAGAAGAAGGATTTGATAGCCGTCTCCAAGGTAAATGTGGCAGGATCTGGTGATGACTCTTTGTGAGAGGCAGGGCCAGGGAATTATCAAGAATAATGCCAGACCATTGGTAGAACGGGGGGTCCACTCACCAAGAATACAGGAGAAGGAGCACGTCTGGGAGGGAAGATAATTAACTCACTGTTGCTGAGTTTTTGGGCTGTGGTATGTATACATTGAGATGTCTGCAAGGCTGGGGCTCAAGGAAGAGACTGGATTGGCAATTAGAAGTCTGGGAGTTGTCAGTGAATAAATGGCTATTAGAGCTGTGGGAGTACATGAAATTGCACAGGGAGAGTGAGTTTAATGACTTTAGGAGAAGCAGCCCATGGACAAGACCCTGAGAAACATCAGCAGTGATGGGTTGAAGCAGAGAAGCCTGTACAGATCAATGAAAAAGAAAGGACCAGAGAGGAGAAAGCAAAACCAGGAAAGGGCTGTGGAACAAACTAGTCCACTCATACGCAGCAGTCTATGCTGCCATCCCCTCTTGCCTGGACCACTGCTCCAGCCTCCTAATGGCTCCCCATGTCCATTCTGCCACCTTCCATTCACTCTCACTTTGCTGCCATAGCAATGTTTCAAAAATGCAAAACCAGTTACATCACTGTCTTGCTTACAACTTTGCAATGGTGTCCTATTACATTTAGGATAAAGAAACAAAGACAAGGAAGGCACTCAATATATGTCTGCTGAATGAAGGAAGCCAAAGGAAGTGAGTAGTTCAAGGAATGGTGTCAAATGCTGATAAAGCAGTTAAAGGAAAATGAATGTACTGGATGAGTGTGGGAAAGTTATGACTTTGGAAGAGCTGTTTCACAGTGAGGTGAGGGGGAAGGAGTCAATGGCATGGAGTGAGGGGTGAGTAGAGGTTATTATTTATAAGAGTAGACTCTCCTTGAGAATTGAAAGAAGCTTTTTTTTTTTTTTTTAAAGATTTTATTTATTTATTCATGAGAGACACAGAGAGACAGAGAGAGGCAGAGACACAGGCAGAGGGAGAAGCAGGCTCCATGTAGGGAGCCTGACACGGGACTCGATCCCAGGTCTCCAGGATCATGCCCTGGGCCAAAGGCAGCACTAAACCGTTGTGCCACCCAGGCTGCCCCTTGAAAGAAGCTCTTAAACCTCAAAAGGGCATGAAGTGTATCTCATTTCATCTCTGTTCCTCAAAAGAGGCTAAATATAAGCTTGGAAAATAGGTTCTCAATAATTACTTGTTGAAAAAAAAAGTACTTTTGTTTCACAATGAGGCAACTTTAATGCTCATGGAGCTTGCTATAATTTAAATATACTTTCATAGATATCTCACCAAGGCTCAGTGAGAAAACTGCCAGAGTAGACTAGATCTTCTAAGATGTGTTGATTTTTATAGCCTTCATTTTTTTTTTTTAAAGATTTTATTTATTCATGAGAGACAGAGAGAGAGGCAGAGACATAGGCAGAGGGGAAGCAGGCTCCTTGCGGGGAGCCTGATGCAAGACTCAATCCCAGGACCCTAGGATCACGCCCTGGGCTGAAGGCGGTGCTAAACTGCTGAGCCACCCGGGCTGCCCTATAGCCTTCATTTTAAAAAAAGATTTACTTTTTTGAGAAAGAGAGCCTGCATGTTCACGTATGCACAAGTGGGGGAGGGGCAGAGAGAGAGCATCCTCAAGCATCCTCAGTGGGGAGTCCAAGGACATGGGGCTCAATCCAACTACTCATGAAATCATGACCTGAGCTGAAACAAAGAGTAGATGCTTACCCGGCTGAGCTACCCAGGCACCCCATCTATAGCCTTCATTTTTAAGAGTTCTTTTTATCCTTCCGAAACCCACCTGACCCTTGCATGGGGGAATTAGCATAACACAGAGGCTGTGGGGAGACATTAATTTTTAACTTTAAATTTAGAAGAACTGTACATTCTGTAACCCTGCCAGATGAGAAACTTACGGGTCGCAGTTTGCCATATGAGGTCTCAGGAGTATGCCTTGGTGCTTGTGAGAATCCTGGCGATTCGGCAAGGAAGCTGTTTTCTGAGGGTGGGAACCAAGCAGTTCATTTTATTTGTGTTGTTGAGCAATAAAAACGCTAATGCAGATCTGTTTGCTCTTCGGGTAAACAAGTGGATTTTTTTTTAAAAAGATTTTGTTTATTTATGAGAGAGAGAGAGAGAGAGAGAGGGGCAGAGACACAGGCAGAGGAAGAAGCAGGCTCCATGCAGGGAGCCTGATGTGGGATTTGATCCCGGGTCTCCAGGATCACGTCCTGGGCTGAAGGCAGGCACCCAACCGCTGAGCCACCCAGGGATCCCAACAAGTGGATTTCTGAATGAAAATGAATTTAGATCCATGCTGAGAACACTTACCATTTGCTGAAGGAGAACGTGGGAAGTACTGAGAGCTCCTCTTATCTGGGCTGGGGTAAGGGCTGCTGGGAGGCTGGTCATACAGTGGCAGTGGAGGCAGGGAACCCGGTGGCTTGGAGGAAGGAGAGATCTGCCACAAAGGAAAGAGAGAGGTTACAAAGTGCTCACCTCTGGAAGGAGAGGCAAGCTGGCTTCTCTAATTCAGACATATTACCTTTCTCTGCAGCTCAGATACAACTATTCACAATTTTTGTCAGCCTCATTAGAAGCATGTGAGCTGAGAAAAACAACCTCAAACCCAATTTTGTGATGCATTTAACTGTTTCCTTTCAGATATCTCCTTACACTACTGATTATAGTTTATCATAAACAGTCATTAAATCAAACCATTCTTCTCTAGAGTTCTACTGAAAATATACCAAATGAGTCAATTCAATAAATCTAGTGAAGAACAAAAAAAGGGGACAAGCTCTATTTTTTTTGTTAA
Organism: Canis lupus baileyi; assembly: GCF_048164855.1. NCBI lineage: Eukaryota > Metazoa > Chordata > Mammalia > Carnivora > Canidae > Canis > Canis lupus. Next base: position 26,329,285 of record NC_132860.1, read on the forward strand.
GATAAAATAATTGGGTGTTTCTGACTTCCCAGGGTTTTGTAAGCACCAGACTAAGTGGTCAAAATATCACACAAACAAGGTGGGGAGACCTGTTCCTTATGGTCCTGGATCTGCCAGGCCTGCTGTGACAGATCCGAATTAGGGGTTTCCTGTAAAGTCAAGTCTCTCTGGTTAACTAATTGAGAGTACAGAAAGTGGGCAAATGGAGGTGTTATACAACCATTACCCCAGAGCCAGGTTGGTGAGTCTCTGCTTTTGCAAACTCAGTTTTGTAGAAACCCAGCAACAGAGGATTGGAGTGGGAAGGTGGGGCTGAGGTCATACCCCACATTTGCACGGACCAACCACCTCTTGGGAGTTATTTTCTTTAAATACCTTTTAATATAGCTTTCTCCCCTCTCATGTACCTGAATCTCTCTCATCCACGGAGTGTCACCGTTTTCTGACGCTGAAAGTTCTTCCACTAGCACCGATGGGAAAACTCCAATCCGCCCACTGAACTCCCCTTCCCAGAAGCCATCGTCATCCTGGTTCTCTTTGTTCAAGATTCGGATGATCGCTCCCTCAGGAAAGGATAATTCATCATCTGTCTGGCCCTCATAGTCATAAAGTGCTTTCACGAAACAGACTAGGTAGCAAAACGGAGAAAAATGCCTAAGAACATGGATAGCCAGGTTACTTCTGCAACCACCCCTATGCTCACATGACAATTAAAAGAGCATCATACAGAGTAAGAGTAAAGCTGTAATTTTTTTACTCACTGAAGATCTACTTCAGGGTTCTATTGTACAGGATAAATGTGACCAAATAAAAGAAAACATAGAATAGGAATAACGTTTTGCTTTTCAACCCACTGAAGGCTGACTCCATGGCAATACTGTTTTGGCCAAGTGTGACCAAATAAAGAGTGCCTTGTTTCAGTCTTTACCACTGGCATCTCCGTTGAGGCTGCCTGAAACGAGCTCGGCCTCCGTGGAATTGCTGGATGTGTGTGACCGACTGTCCAAAGCAGCCAAGGACTGCAGCATGCTCAGTAGGCTGTTCGAGGTGGGAAACTGTAGGTACTTTTCTGGCACATAACCCACTTGGCCAACTTTATTTCGAGCCTGAGTAAAAGACACGGGACAAAACAGGTTTGTACACAGAATCTGGACAAGGCAAAACAAGAACCAAAACAAACTCCTAAAAATGTCACGAGAAGGGGCGATATGAGCAAAGGAATATACCTTTACCCAGTCTTCCATATCTCCATCTTCAATCACTTCTAACACCTCATGTTCCTCAATGGTCAACTCATCTGGTTGAGAAGCCTGCAATGTAGGATGGTCATGGACAAAATTAAAAAGGTTAGATAAAGAGCAGATGTGTGCTGATCATAACAAAAACTGGGGATTAAAATATTGAAATGATTCTGAAAAATATATTGAACATAAAAATTTAAGTGTTGTAAAACTATCGTAATGAGGTGAAGTTTTACTTTAAAAAACTAAACAAAATAAGGCCATAACAAAAACTGGAGAAATGGAATCCTCAAGAGGCAGTCAGATGCAGTGAACACAGCACTCTGCTGGAAGCAGGGGACCAGGGTTCCAGCTCCAGCTTATATATCTATTGACTAGATAGATCCTTCCAATGACAATTTTGAAGAATCCATTTCTTCAAAATGACAATCCTGCCCTTCTGGGGAGGATGGGGGAGTCAGGGTGAAATGAATAAGCTGAGAACCATGATGATTTGGGAAGCACAGGCAAAGAAACAAGCACTGAATTAGAACTGCACCAAAGGGCTACCATGGAAGTGCATACTGTGAAAATGCAAAGAACTATGTACATGGATTGGATAACAGGTTGAGCAGTGCCTAGAACTGATCTGGAATCATTGTATGATAAACGATGGCCAAGAGAAGAGCGTTGGGAAGGAAATGACTGAGATTGGTCACAATTTGGATTATTGTGCTCTAACTTAACTGTGGAGACTGGGCTGATCCACTTAGGTGCTTCTGTACAAGCTGCTAATTTTGATGGTTCTATTATCTCTGATAGCAGGAATCCACTAGCACTGGCCATGCTGCTCCTAATACTGCTCCTGAGATTATAGAATCTGAGAGCACACTCTCAGAGGCTCTGAAGAGGGGCTGGAGAGAAACTGTGTGGCTTTGTTTCCTAGAGACTTGCCTATCATATGTAGTAGGGAGAGGCCTGCTGGTATCTCCTGGCTCTCTGGTGAACAGTCTTAAAAGCATTCCCCAAGTCCCAAGATTTTACAACTATATAACCAAATTATAAGACCATATCATTTTTCAAAATTCACAATCCCACAGTGTAAAATATCTCTAAGCTAAACAGCAAAAATAAGGCAAGAAAAAGGGTCATTTTATTAAGACTCATTTCCCATTTCATGTGCATTAAAATATTTCATCAAACCCAGATTATGGATGTTGCCATAGCTGCCAGAAATGTTCAAATGGTATTGAAAATGGCTGAAAAGTCACAGAAATACTCTGTGACCAGTATTTTAAGTAAATTACCTCACTTCAAAATTGAGGGAAAAAAGCTCATTGATTCATGATAGCTTTTCCAATGGAATTCCTTTGCTAATCCGAAACCACATTATGCTTTGACTATACCAGCAAAAGGCAACAATATAACAAAGGCTTTCCCTAATTCCTAGGCAAGACTTAAAAAAGTATCAATACAACCTGACTTCAGTCTGTGTAAAAACAAAGCAGGAAGGATAAGAACACCTTTAAATATACTGTTGCCCTTGTAAGAGTCATGGAGGTCCATACAAGTTGTTCAGTGGTATTATGCAACATCAGCAGATACTAGGTTGATCATACCATCCCCAAACAGTGACAAATTCTTCCACTTGACAAGGTCAAATCCTCTGCATAGACTTCAAGACTCTAGAGAGTTTGGTCACCATGGTCTCTCAATGCTTTAGCCCTACACATTATTCCCTATACTCTGAACACACCATGTTATTCCTTGCCTCTGTGCTTTTACCAGGCTGGTCCTTCTTTTTCCAGGTCCTGCTCACTCTTTCCCACCTGGTGAACAGATTTAGATTACTGTGGATTCGAGTCCACCTTCAGTCTGTTTCTAAAGGCAAGTGACCATAGACCTCGCAGAGCCTCAGTTTTCTTTTTTATTCCTATTAGAATGTAAGCTCCATGAAGGAAGAGATTTTTGTCTGTATTCATCAATGCCATATCCCCAAGCCTAGAAAAGATCACAGGATATTACAAGGGAAGTGCTCAATTAATATTTGTTGAATTAACAGGTTGGTTGATAATATCTTCCATATTGCGTCATTAAAGAGATTAGAACATAAACATGGTACCGGGCACATGATACTTCACAAACGGTAGCTATTACTATTACTCATGATTTGAGACCTGGCTAATATATTTTTCCAGACCATCCACAATGAGCTGGTTGCTCCTTCCTCCTTTTGTTGTAAGGCTTGCACACTCTCTACCATGAACTACCATGGCACTCTACTCAATTGTTTGCCCTTGTAGGGTTCCTAGTAGAATGACTTACTTAATACAGGAAATGTAATTACTCTCATTTATCCCAACTAAAGTGGGCAAGTGGTCAGGAAATGTTTATTAAATAAACACATGCTCTAGCATTGCCTCCTTAAGTCCTAATGCCCCAGTGGCAACTAGAACTCTAGAAGCAGCTATGTCCTACCATTCTGACTACTACCATTGTTTTCTATTTGAAAACAATGTGCTTTTTCCTGATTAAAATAATACATGTTCATTGTAGAAAAGCTGAGAAATTGAATAATTGAAATCTTTTTTTTAATTATTTATTTATTTTTTATTTATTTATTTAATTTACGATAGTCACACACAGAGAGAGAGAGAGAGAGAGAGGCAGAGACACAGACGGAGGGAGAAGCAGGCTCCATGCACCGGAAGCCCGACGTGGGATTCGATCCCGGGTCTCCAGGATGGCGCCCTGGGCCAAAGGCAGGCGCTAAACCGCTGTGCCACCCCAGGGATCCCGAATAATTGAAATCTTAAGGTACATTCAATTTGGCGTCTTACTCTTCTGGCATATTTCTTCTTACATAAAACTCTCATTAATATAATTATTAATTATCGGGATCCCTGGGTGGCGCAGCGGTTTAGCGCCTGCCTTTGGCCCAGGGCGCGATCCTGGAGACCCGGGATCGAATCCCACGTCGGGCTCCCGGTGCATGGAGCCTGCTTCTCCCTCCGCCTGTGTCTCTGCCTCTCTCTCTCTCTCTCTCACTGTGTGACTATCATAAATAAATAAATAATAAATATGAATTAAAAAATATTATCAATTATCTTCATAACATTTTATGTATATTATTATATGAATGGTTAATTTATTTAACTATTCTCTTATTGGACAGCCAACTTTGAACTATTATAAAATAGTACTATGATGAAAGAATATTTTGTATTTCAAACCTTTTTCTATATTGTGGGTCATTTCCTTGAGATATATGCTAATAGGGTCAAAGGTTAGGAGCATTTTTAAGGCTTCTGAATCTAATTCTTAAACAGTACTTTTCTTTGTTCTCACAAGATTAATCCAGGCCTCATTTCCTGGTCTGGACTATAGGAATCACCATTAGGCTTATAGTTCATTTCTCTCTATTTTAATCTGTACAGTATCTATACAATGACCAGGATGACCTTCTTAAAAGCCCAATCTGATTTTAGGACATCCAAAGGTTCCTACCAGTCAGGTTAAAAGCCATACTTTAGTCTGGTCTACAAGGCCCTTTACTATCTGACAGCAAATATCTTTATTTCCAGCTGCTCTAATTCCTACACTTGATGCTCACCCACTACTGAATGTAACATTTCCTGAACACTCCATACTCTCATCAAACTGGGTCTCTGTATTTGCTCTTCTTTTTTGCTTAGAAGGCTCTTTCCCTTTTCACTGTATTAGGAAGATCTTATTCATGACCTAATTTAAGTGCCACCTCATCTAGTGGTTTTAACTTTTACTATAAATGTTTTTATACATAATCTATTTTTCAGCTTAATATTTACTTCCCCCAGACTATCCATTCTAAGAGGAGAGGGGCAGGAATTATGTCACATTAATTCTTGCGTTCCCTGAAACTTACATATATTGGGCACTAAATAATTGTTCAGTGATTAACTGATTAAATAGATTTTATAGTCTGGTTAATCCTAGGGACATGGCCTAGCATATGCCAATAGAGGGAATGTTGGATGGATGTGAGCTGTTTGATCACTCAGACATGTGGGATTCTTTCCATTTAAGGACCTTAAATTTTAATTCTACAACTTCAAAGTAGATATAATACTGAGAGGTAAGATGGGAAAACATTCCCAACCCTAGTTTTATAATACTCTATAACACCTTTACAACTATATATATATCTATATATCTATATAATGAAAAGATGTTAAACTAAAAAGTCTGGGAATCACTGATATTGAAGAGTATATACTGCCAAGTTTTGGCCTTCCAAGAATGGTGGGAGTGAGACCGTCCCCCAGTTATGGCTATTGAAGATTCTCTCCAGACTCTTCCTCTATTGTCCCTTAACCACTGGGTGTCCATCAGTATGGGAGCCAGAGAAGGACTCATTTGTTTATGCCTTCCTTATCTCATTCATTTATTCATCCCACAATTATTCACGAAGGACCTACTGTGTGCCAAGTACCATCCTGGGTGCTGAAGACACACAGACAAGATACACAGATACAGACAAGGTTTCTGCTTTTATGGACCTTTAGTAAGGAGTCAAGACAAAGAAATATGAAAACAAATAGGATTAAGTTTGGCTGGTGGTAAATGGTATATAGTAAATAAGAGAGAAAGGGAAAACAAAGAAATATGAAAACAAATACGATTAAGTTTGGCTGGTGGTAAACGGTATATAGTAAATAAGAGGGAAAGGGCAATGGGATAGAGAGTAGTGAATGACAAGTTGGTTTTATATTTAGGTTGTTAGGGGAGGCCTGAAGAGGCACTATTTGAGCTAAGCCTCAATAAAGGGCAGTATGCAGCCAATCAAAATTTGGGGAAAGATAGTTCTAGGTAGAGGGGGCAGCAAGTACAAAGTTGTCAAGTTAGGAAGGAGCATGGTGTCACAGTGGTTAATGGATGGTGAGTGGGCTGTGTAGGGGAATGGTCCGACATGAAGCTAGGGAGACTGTCAGGGGCCAGATCAATCTGAACATTACAGACTCTAGGGAAGAGTTTGTTTTTCTATGTGTGATGGAAAGCTTATAAAAGGCTTTTAGGCAAGCAAATAAAATAATCTCCTTTATGTGTTAAATATAAGTATGGCTGCAAAGTGGACAATGGACTTTTGGGAGGGAGGCAAGTATGCAGAAGGGATAATCAATTATGGTGTTTTTTTTTTTTTTTTCCTTTATAGTAACTGAAGCTATGGCCTAGACCAAGATGGTGAAAAGTGAATGGATGTAGGATATGTTTTGGAGGTAGAGTCAATAGGACTGATTGAAGGACTGGATGAGGGTAGGGAAATTTATGTGAAAGTAGAGCAGGGGTGAGAGAGATTAAGAACTATTATATCAAATTAGGTTTTGAAATTCTGGCATCTATTTATCTAGGTCCCTTCTTACCATGGTAACAAGAGGTGGTTAGTATCAGTTTGGAGGGTCACTGTAATGGAGGGTCTTGGGTGAAAGCAGGCTATTTATAATGAGGTAAGGTTCCTATTTACTGAAAATTTACTAGATGTCAGGCACTGTACCAAGTCCTTTGCTATAAAATGAAAGTATTATCTCACTTACTTTTTAAACTAGCCCTATGATATTACCCCATAATATAGATAAGAAAACTGAGGCTCACAGAGATCAAGGGACTAGTGTGGTCACACAGAACGCAGGTGGCAGAGACAGGATTTTAATCCAGGCAGTCTGACATCAGTGCCTAGACTGTTCACCATTATGTTGTATTATCTCTAATGTTAACTGAACAATTTTATAGTAAGCATAGTATAAGAGGCTGGATAGACACCGTCACGGATCTTCAGAGTTGCCACAATTTAATATGAGCAATAGGTTAGAGAAATACGCACCTTGTAGGAATAAACAACTTTGCAGGTGAGTGGATAATTTCTTAAGGTGCCAGAAGGGCTGGAACTGCTATCATCAAAAACATCCATATTGTCTTCAAACTCTTCTCCTTCTTCTCTTTCAGGATCTGCATTGAGCTAGGGAAAATTAGAAGCCAGTGGCTAGCTTGCTTACTTCAAGAAAATGGTTGAAAGCAGGAAAAAAAAAAACTTAAAACCTGTTTCAAAATATAATTTAAAAAATTTTTATTTATTTATTCATGAGAGACAGAGAGAGAGAGAGGCAGAGACATAGACAGAGGGAGAAGCAGGCTCCATGCAGGGAGCCCGAAGCGCGACTCAATCCTGGGACTCCAGGATCACATCCTGGGTCGAAGGCAGACGCTCCACTGCTGAGCCACCCAGGCATCCCTCAAAATATAATTTACTTATTCAACTGCAAGTAGGAAAAAAAGTATCTTTTTTTTAATGGAAAAAAGTATCTATTCTCACTTGCATTTTTCCAGTTATGAAAGGACCACGTTTTTTTCCCCTTAATATTCTATTTTATGGGCAGCCCCAGTGGCTCAGCGGTTTAGCGCCGCTTTCAGCCCCAGGGCCTGATCCTGGAGACCCGAGACCCAGTCCCACGTTGGGCTCCCTGCATGGAGCCTGCTTCTCCCTCTCCCTCTGTCTCTGCCTTTCTCTCTCTCTCTCTGTGTCTCTCATGAATAGATAAATAAAATCTTTAAAAAAAAGATTCTATTTTATTTTTATTATTTTTATTTTGAGAGAGAGGGAGAGAAAAAGAGGGACATGCACCCAAGTGCACACATGGGAGGGGGGGCAGAGGGAGAGAATCTTAAGCAGGCTCCATGCAGGGAGCTTGATCTCACAACCTTGAGAGATCATGACCTAAGCTGAAACCAAGAGTTGGATGCTTACGTGGCTAAGCCACCCTAATGCCCTAAGATTTTAAAGTAATCTCTACACACAATGTGGGGCTCAAATTCATAACCTTGAGATCAAGAGTCACATGCTCCATTGACTGAGCCAGCCAGGTGCCCTGAAAGTATTAGTTTTTTTTTTTTTTAAAGATTTTATTTATTTATTCATGAGAGACAGAGAAGAGAGAGAGAGAGAGAGAGAGGGAGGCAGAGACATAGGCAGAGGGAGAAGCAGGCTTCATGCAGGAAGCCTGATGTGGGACTTGATCCCCGAACTCCAGGATCACAATCTAAGCCAAAGGCAGACACCTAACTGTCGAGCCACCCAGGCGTCCCAAGTTTTTTTTTTTTTTTTTTTTTAAACCAAGAGTAAAATCTCTTTCAAATATATAAGAGTTGTTTATCAGCATCCTTTCCCTTTTCACTGTTAAATACTAATAAAGGCCTCTTAACATTTTAAACTGAACATACAGGGAAACATTGGAAAGGTTTCTAAATGCTATCAAGGATATAGAGAAACAGGCTTTTCTCTGTTGTTGGTAGAAATGTAAATTGATACATCCTTAAAAAAATACTAGCCTACTGAAATTAAAAACTAAACATACCACTTGATCTAGCAATTTCACTTTTGTGAATCCATTATGGAGACATAAAAGCAAAAGAAGGTAAGACTATAGATCTTACCTGACTTACAATGGGGATATGTCTATATAAACCCATCATAAGTAGAAAATTATCCTAGGATGAAAATACATTCAATACACCTAACCTACTGAATATCATAGCTTAGCCTAGCCTACTTTAAACATGCTCAGAATTTACATTAGCCTATAGTTGGGCAAAACCATCTAGCACAAAGACTATTTTGTAAAAATAAAGTTCTGAATAGCTCATGTAATTTACAAATGGTCCCCAACTTACAAAGGTTTGACCTAAAATTTTTTCATTTTGTGATGGTGTGAAAGCAATACACATTCAGTAGAGACCATACTTTAAATTTTGATCTTTTTCCAGGCTAGCAATATGTGGTACAATATTCTCTTGTGATGCTGGGCAGTGGCAGCAAGCCATGGATCCCAACTAGCCACAAGGTCATGAGGGTAAAAGAGGTACCTGCACAACCATCCTGTACCCATATGATCATTCTGTTGTTCACTCTCAGTATAGTATTCAATAACTAGGTGTTAAAAATATATTTGCCTCGAGTACTGTTCATGATACTAAAGTACAATTATTTATGTATTTATTATTATTTTTTAAATATTTTATTTATTTATTCATGAGAGACAAAGAGAGAGAGACAGAGAGGAATAGACACAGGCAGAGGGAGAAGCAGGCTCCATGCAGGGAGCCAGACGTGGGACTCGATCCTGGGTCTCCAGGATCACACCCTGGGCTGAAGGCGGTGCTAAACCGCTGAGCCACCCGGGCTGCTCACAAATAGTATTTATATGAACATAAATATCTGATGGGGGAGGCAGAGTAAGAAAACTGACTGGAGACTAGAGATGACTGACTTGTGTTTTATGTACCTCTGAACTATCTGGACTATTAGAACAAGCATGTCTTTTTAAACGAAAAATCCAACAAACAGGAAACAAAACAGCCAAAGTTTCTTTGTCTCTAGTTACACATAAGCATTTATTTAGCTACTTTTTCCAATGTCCAAACATGCAAAGGCATGCCTATTTATATATTAAAGATATAAAGACTGGACAGTCAGAATTAGGCCTCACAATAGAATGAGTAGCTGAAATATCAAATCCCTATGATATGCTGAGCACTGCGCTAGGCTCGCAGACATGAAACGAAGGATACGGCTTGCTTTTCATGAACTCATACTCTATACTGGAGAAAATGCTACCACTAAATGCTGAATGTGCAAGGCGGCCTGTGAATAGGAAGAGGTATTTGGAGAAGGTCAGGGAAGACCTTGCATTCAGCAAGTTGCAAAGTAGAGGCTACTTATATTGTCCAATTCTACTTTTTAATGCATTAAAGTGATTTCTCTTGAGTAATTATTAACATTTAGAACCGACTTTATAATTTTTTTTTAGATTTTATTAATTTATTTATTCATGAAGGACACACACAGAGAGGCAGTGACACAGGCAGAGGGAGAAGCAGGCTCCTTTTGGCGAGCCCGATGTGAGACTCGATTCCAGGACCCCGAGATCATGATCCGAGCCAAAGGCTCAAACATTGAACCACCCAGGCGCCCAAAACTGACTTTATTCGTAATTGCTATTAAAATTCTATAGAGCCTTCTAAAAGAATAAATTACACATATTTTCTATCAAATATATTGCCTACATTTCAAAGCCCTTGTAATATTCTTACTTATAACTATTACTGGAAATTCTTCACAGCTGAGTGAGATAATCATGTATGTGCCTCATCTTACAAATAATTCATCTATGGTCAGTCAGGTCAATGATAAAATAAGACTCAAATCTTGACCTTTCAAATCATCTCAGGCTATGATACCATCATATTCCAAAAGGGCACTGAGTTATATAAAAGATGAGGATCGCATGTTAGAAATTGCCCATTCAATATTTACATATACTTGGAAGACACTGCTTTCATACTCTATAGGACATAGGTTATAGACATTAAAAAAAAAACACATAACTGGGCATTGCAACAAAACAACACAAAACACCCATATGTCTATAAAAAACTGAAATTAAAGCCAATGTGGGTAGAACTTGTTTCTAAAAATATATAAGGAATGTTAATATGCACTGTGCTGTGGCACTGGGAATCAATCCAAAATGTTTTATCTTGGCAACACTATTTGATACTAAACATTCCTTTCTTTCCCCTTTATTCTGAGTTCATTGTTTGATTCTCATGGAAGGGAATGTGAAGTTGCAGTGACAGCAACAGGGTCAGGGCCATGTGCTTTTTCTTTGCTCCAGCAGCTTTCCAAAATATGTCACTGCTGAATAAACTGCCATTTCCCTCTTTCACCCTCTGTAACTTCACTGTTACAATGTTTTCTTGACCCAGCATTTCTAAAATCACATTCTTCCTCTGTTTCTTAACAATTGCTCTCTTAGCTCTTTTCCTTCCTGTCACCTGACAACTTCAATTAAAACTATTCCTTCTAGCTGTACTAATGTTTTTCCTTTCTTAGTTGTTGTAAAATGCTTACTTTGCAAGGGTAGATAAGAAAAAGCATTCTGAGTTGGTATTAGTAGCCATCTCCTTATACGCAGCAAAACAACCTCTAAAGGGTTTCACCAACTTTATGGTACTGTAACAAACTAGAAAGCAATACTGGGTCCTTAAGTCTGACAGATTTGAGTTTGAATGCTGACTATATCATTTACTGTTTGTTGTGTGACCTCGGGCAAATTATTTAACTTCTGACTCCAATGACCTTATCTTATAATGAAAACAATTACTTCTTCATGGGGTATTATAAGGATTAAATAAGGTAACATATTGAACCCCATAACACATGCTAGATATATAGAAGGTATTTAATAAATAATTGCTCTTTTTTATGAGGAAAGAAGAAATTGCATAAAGAATCTGGTGATATTCAATATAGAGGAAGGCAGCTCCTCATAACTTATTAGCAGAACCTCTGAGTTTCTTTTGGACAGAGAAGTGATCACATTGAACATCATTCCAAATACAACACAAGTAGATTATAAAGGATGATGTTGCAAATACCAGCAAAATGGATTTCTACTTCTAGATAAGATGGAATATCAAGGACCAGATTTTTTTTTTTTTTTTTTGCCTTTGGATAATTCTTTTTTTTTTTTTTTTATTGGTGTTCAATTTACTAACATACAGAATAACCCCCAGTGCCCGTCACACAATCACTCCCACCCCCCGCCCTCCTCCCCTTCCAACACCCCTAGTTCGTTTCCCAGAGTTAGCAGTCTTTACGTTCTGTCTCCCTTTCTGATATTTCAAGGACCAGATTTAAACTGCTTCCAGAAACAACTAAAAAAACTGCTCAAAATACATGAACACTGGACATCATGCACTTAAAGACAGTGATCCCTGGGTGATCCCTGGGGGATGGAAAACAATTTCCTAAATTTAGGAAACAACTACTTAAATCCAAACTAATCAGAATAAAGAAGATAAATACCAGGGCAGAAATCATTATAATAGAAAAAAGAAAACAGGGGAAAAAAATCAATGAAATTAAAAGCTGTTTCTTTGTGAAAAGCCATTTGATATGGGTAAACTTCTAGCAGAATGATCAGGAAGAAAGTGGAGACACAAATAACCAATATCAAGAATGAGAAGTGAAGCTACTACATATTCTCTGGATAATCAAAGAATAAAAAAAAGGAATATTATAAACAATTTGTTCCAATAAAGTTGGCAACTTAGATAGAATGGACAAATTCCTTGAAAGACACAAATGATCAAAGTCCACTCAAGAATAACCTGAGTAACCATCTATCTACTAAAGAAATTGAGTTTGTGATTTTTTTTAAAGATTTATTTATTTATTCATTCAGAGAGAGCAAGAGAGAGGCAGAGACACAGGCAGAGGGAGAAGCAGGCTCCATGCAGGAAGCCCGATGTGGGACTCGATCCCGGGTCTCCAGGATCACACCCCAGGCTGCAGGCGGCGCTAAATCACTGCGCCACCAGGGCTGCCCTGAGTTTGTTATTAAAAAAGAACTTCCACAAAGAAAACTCTAGGCTCAGGTAACTACTAGGATGAATTCTATCAAACATTTAGAATAAACAATTCTACACAATTCTACATATGCTTCCAGAAAACAGAAGAGGGAGGGATACTTTTCAAATCACTTTAAGACAAGCATTATACCAAACCAGATAAAACATTACATGAGAAGAAAACTACAGGCTAGTATCTGCTGTAAACAGAGATATAAAAATTCTTATCAAAACTTTAACATCAATTTCAATCAATATATAAAAATGGTAATATATCATGATTCAAGTGGTGTTTATTAGTAATGCAAAGTTGGCTTAATAGCTGAAAAATCATCAATGCAATATATCATATAAACAAACTAAAAAAGAAAAATCATTTGACAAGATCCAACATCTAGTACTATCACCATCTAAATAGGAATAGGGAAAACTCCTCAGCATGGTAAAGGGCACCTACAAAAATCCTACTGTTAACATCATACTTAATGGTGAAAGACTGAATGCTTTCTCCCTAAGTGTAGAAACAAGGCTAGGACATCTGTCAGTTCTCACTACTTTGATTCAGCATTGTACTGGAGATTCTCGTTGTTACAATAAGGGGAAAAAAGGAACCAGTAAAAATGTCTTAATATGCAAGTGACTTGACTATCTACAGAGAAAATCTACACAAAGGCTATTACAACTAACAAATTGAGTTTAGCAGAGTTGCAGGATACAAGATCAATATGCAAAAAATCATATTTTTATGTGTTAACAATGAACAACTGGAAATTAAAATAAAAAACCATTTACAATAGCACCCAAAACCATAAAACAGTTATGTCTGAAAAAAGATGTTTAAGACTTATATACTGAAAGCTACAAAATATTGAGCGGGCTCCTGGGTGTCTCAGTCAGTTAAGCATCTACCTTCAGCTCAGGTCATGATCTCAGGGTCCTGGGAGAGTCCTGTATTGTCTGTTTCTCTCTCTGCCCTTCCCCCGCTGTTCATTATCTCTCTCTCATTCTCTCGGAAATAAATAAAATCTTCAAAAAAATACTGAGCTAAATTAAAGGTTTAAATAAATGGAGAGGTATTATGTTAATGACTGGAAGTCTCAATATTGTTAAAATATCAATTGTCTTCAAACTGATCTAGATTCATCACAATCCTTTTTTTCTTTCATTAAGAAATCAAATCTTTTTTAAAATTTTATTTATTTATGATAGTCACAGAGAGAGAGAGAGAGAGAGGCAGAGACACAGGCAGAGGGAGAAGCAGGCTCCATGCATCAGAAGCCCGACGTGGGATTCGATCCCGGGTCTCCAGGATCGCGCCCTGGGCCAAAGGCAGGCGCCAAACCACTGCGCCACCCAGGGATCCCCAAATCTTTTTTTTTTATAAATTTATTTTTTATTGGTGTTCAATCTGCCAACATATAGAATAACACCCAGTGCTCATCCCATCAAGTGCCCACCTCAGTGCCCGTCACTCAGTCCCCCCCACCCCCCGCCCACCACCCCTTCCTCACAATCCTATTTAAAAAAAATCCTGGTAGGTTTTTTTGGTAGAAAATTGATTTTAAATTCATATGGAAATGCAAAAGACCCAGAATATCCAAAACAACCTTAAGAAGGAAGCTGAAAGTTAACTAAAATAGTTTTAAAAAGTAAAAAAGAGGGACGCCTGGGTGGCTCAGCAGTTGAGTGTCTGCCTTGGGCTCAGGGCGTGATCCTGGGATCGAGTCCCATATTGGGCTTCCTGTATGGAGCCTGCTTCTCCCTCTGGCTATGTCTCTGCCTCTGTCTCTGTGTCTCTCATGAATGAATAAGTAAAATCTTAAAAAAAAAAAAAAAAAAAAGGAATGCACAGCAATTACACTGAGTCATGAGAAAGGTCACAGGAATAAAGGGCCATCCATAGAATAAGAAAGTATGGTAAAGGGCAAGACTTTAGAGGCAGATGTATCTGAGTTCAAATCCTAGCTCTCTCCTGTCTCTCCTGTCTCTGCCTCTCTCTGTCTCTGTGTCTCTCATGAATGAATAAGTAAAATCTTAAAAAAAAAAAAAAAAAAGGAATGCACAGCAATTACACTGAGTCATGAGAAAGGTCACAGGAATAAAGGGCCATCCATAGAATAAGAAAGTATGGTAAAGGGCAAGACTTTAGAGGCAGATGTATCTGAGTTCAAATCCTAGCTCTCTCCACTTACTAGCCGTGTGCTGTTGGGAAGGAGAGCTAATTCTCACAAGTCTATCTCCTCATCTGTAAAAACATTCAGAACTGTTGTAATTAACTGTATCATTAAGTGACATAATGTATGAATGTGCCTGACACAGTACCTGGTACAGAATAGATGCTTTATCTATGAACTCCCTCCTTATAGTAGTATTTTAAGTTTAGTTAGTAGAATTAAACTATTTGTCTTGAGGTTCAGATTAATGTTTTTGAACATATACTATGTATAAGGATTTAGGTCAGGCACATGACTTGTTATTATGGCCATGAAGAAAGTTGAAGAACGTAATACAGGTGGAGACACTTCTCTTAGGAGTGAAATTCTGCAAATCTTTTCAATGCCCCCCTTTTGGTCTTGGCCATCAGTGAGACTGGTTCTCCCCATCTGTGGATACAAACTCAGCAGACATTATACTCCGTTTGACAACTCCCAGCACCTAGCAAAAGGTCTCATGACCAGTGTAGGTTCAATAAATGTTACTGAATTGAACTAATTTATCCTATTTAAAATCTGAAATGTAAATTTTACTCATAGTGTAGGCTATTTGGGTACAGAGTTTAATTCAATAAAAAAACCACTGCCCGTTTGGAAAAACTGTAAATACAGAAAATGCCTGAAGGTTGTACAGGTGTATTCTATTACTTTCTACAGCTTACATTTATTTTATTACAAAAATCTATTGTTTCCTTTCTTTGGGATTAGTGCAAGCCAAAAACTGATTTCATAATTCAAAAACAAAGCCCATTATACTGCAAAGACTATTACACATTAATGAGGCAGATGGAAATTAACCACCATCCTGATGGTTAAAAATATTCAATTCCCTTGCCTTTCAAAACACATTCAGCATGATCTTCACAATGAGGGAAGTCAGAATTTATTTTTATGCAACTCTGCAAAATGCTTACACTTAGGGAGGCTGCACAACAAAGTGGATGTCAGGATGTCTGTGCATAACAGCTGGGGGAAATGGCTAGAGACAAGGAAGTCATGTAAATATTGTCAGCTATAGTTTGAGAACCTAGGGCAAAGTAACAGAACAAAAGCTAATCTTAAAGAACTATAAATCTCTGACCTATTCATTTTTTATTTTTAAGTAATCCCTATATCCAACATGAGGCTTGAACTTACAACCCTGAGATCAAGAGTCACACATTCCACCAACTGAGCCAGCCAGGCACCCCTGACCTATTCTACTTCTAAGAACCTATATTACAGAAAAAAATCCTCTGTAAGGAAAAGAGAAATATAAATAGGTACACAAATATATTTTAAAGTATTATTTATTTAGAATATCTGGAAGCAATCTAAATATTGAACCTGTAAGAGAATAGTTAAGTGAATTATAGTATGCCTTCTGATCGAATACTATGCAGACATTAAAAGAGAGATTATGGAGATCATTCAGCAAAATGGCATGTTAGATGGAAAAATATACTAAATTAATTTTATTATGATCAATATGTTTATTTTATTTATTTATTTATTTTGATAAATATGTTTAAAAAAAAGAATAGTAGGGGTGCCTGGGTTGTTCAGGTAAGCGTTCACCTTTGGCTCAGGTCATGATCCTGACCCCAGGTCATGATCCTGACCCCTAGCGTTGGCTGTTTTCAAGATCCCTGCTCAGCTGGGAGCGTGCTTCTTCTCCCTCAGCTCCCCTTCCTCCACTAACATGCCCTCCTGTGCTCTCTCTCTTCTCTCTCTCAAATAAATGAAAAAAAAAAATCTTAAAAAAGACAGTAGAAAGAGAATAGAATTATATCAAGTTGCTAACAGTGGTGTTAAAAAGATGGAGTTTTTGGTCATTTTTTTTCTCTACTGAACTTTCTAATTTTTTTGTAATCTAGTTATATAACTTTTTCTATTCTAAAATTAATAACAATTTCAAAATTAGGTTGTAAACTGGATATGGGCTTTTGAGTAAGAGAAGAAAGGAAAATAAGAGAAGAGAGGAATGAAGAAAGGCTGATGGGGCTACTGGCAGCAATCTAACCACAGGAGGTTAGGTATGAGCTCTAGTTAACCATCAACTGAATAACTATATTAGCAGACTGCTCTCCTTGAAAAATATGTTGTTATACTCTGTGGTTCTTTTTCTCTTTTTCTTCCCAATCCTATAGTTTGTACCACAGCATAATATATAAGGCAAAGAGTTAATAGTCAAGTAAGTTTAGTTTCATCCCAATTCTATAAGGTAAATAGACTGTTTTAAAAACATGTCTTTTTTTAAATAATAAATTTATTTTTATTGGTGTTCAATTTGCCAACATACAGAATAACACCCAGTGCTCATCCCATCAAGTGCCCCCCTCAGTGCCCGCCACCCAGTCACCCCCACCCCCCGCCCTCCTCCCCTTCCACCAACCCCTAGTTCGTTTCCCAGAGTTAGGAGTCTCTCATGTTCTGTCTCCCTCTCTGATATTTCCTACCCATTTCTTCTCCCTTCCCCTCTATTCCCTTTCACTATTATTTATATTCCCCAAATGAATGAGACCATATAATGTTTGTCCTTCCCCGATTGACTTACTTCACTCAGCATAATAACCTCCAGTTCCATCCATGTTGAAGCAAATGGTGGGTATTTGTCATTTCTAATGGCTGAGTAATATTCCATTGTATACATAAACCACATCTTCTTTATCCATTCATCTTTCGATGGACACCGAGGTCCCTTCCACAGTTTGGCTATTGTAGACATTGCTGCTAGAAACATCGGGATGCAGGTGTCCCGGCGTTTCACTGCATCTGTATCTTTGGGGTAAACCTCCAGCAGTGCAATTGCTGGGTCTAGGGCAGATCTATTTTTAACTCTTTGAGGAACCTCCACACAGTTTTCCAGAGTGGCTGCACCATTTCACATTCCCACCAACAGTGCAAGAGGGTTCCTTTTTCTCCGCATCCTCTCCAACATTTGTGGTTTCCTGCCTTGTTAATTTTCCCCATTCTCACTGGTGTGAGGTGGTATCTCATTGTGGTTTTGATTTGTATTTCCTGATGGCCAGTGATGCAGAGCATTTTCTCATGTGCTTGTTGGCCATGTCTATGTCTTCCTCGGTGAGATTTCTGTTCATGTCTTTTGCCCATTTCATGATTGGACTGTTAATAAGGCACTTTACACTGTTACTGTCTAACACTAGAATTAACCATGTTTTCCAGATGGAAGGGAACTCTAAACCTGATGACTAATGCTTTTGTTGGCACCTATAATGGAAGAAATAATTTGATCCCCAGATGTGTATTTCTCCTTCATGCACCTTGCCAGTTATCTGCCAGGGTGGAGAGATACAAATCCTTCTAAATTATTTCAGTGTGTCATTTAAAAGCAGGTTAAATAAATACTGGGACTCAGTAAGCTATTCTGTGCCCATATCTCTCCTTTATTTATACAGTAGCCTCCCTTCCTTATCCCTGGGGGATATGTTCCAAGCCCTACATAGACTATGTTTTTTTCCTACACATATATACCTATGCTACAGTTTAATTTATAAATTAGGCCCAGTAAGAGATAAATAACAATAATAATAAAATATAACAATTACAACAATGTACTGTAATAAAAGTTATGGGAATGTGGTCTCTCTCTCTCAAAGTATCTATATTCACCCTTCTCTTTGTGGTGATGTGAGACAATAAAATGCCTATGTGATGAAATAAAATGAGGTGAATGACGTAGGCACTGTGATGGAGTGTTAAGCTACTACTGATCTTCTGACAATAAGTCAGAAGGAGGGTCATCTGCTTCCAGATAGTTGCTTCCATGGTTGACCATAGTAATTGAAACCAGGAAAAGTGACACCATGAATAAGGGAGGCACTAAATACATTGCTAGTAGAGCTTTCACAAAATATATCCTTCAGCTGAAAGTGGGATGACACAGGCTCCATAATACTGACTACAGGGAATAGAGTGGGAAAGAATTACAAAACACTCCCTTCACAGAGGATATGATATTCTTAGATGAGCTGATATCTTTGGACAGTTCTCAACACTTACTACCAGAATGTACTACTCATTGACACACTGTACTAGGCATATCTCCTTCATTTCCTTCTTTCACACTTAGAAGCCCTTCTTTATCTCCTGTTAAAATTCTTCAAGGACTATCTCAACTGACATTTCCTTCATGGGGCAAATGTCTTTCCTATTTTTCTATCTGGCATTGAGCTTTTTTGGTAGTATTTCATAAAATCATAAGATTTTGGAATTAGAGGGGATCTTAAGATCATTTAACTTTCTCTCTGAATCCAGAGAGAAGTGACTTTTTTTCCAAGGTGTTGATGAGTTAGGAGCAGGCAATTTCAAGTTTGCCATAGAGTAGCCCAGTCATACACTCCCATGTATCACTAAGATCTGTAAAGGTCTATCTGCTCTACTAGCTATGCTCTTTGAGGAGAGAGACCAAATCTTGTTCATTTCCAATTTACCCAGGAAGCAGGTACACAGTGAGGGGGTAAATGCCTGCCCAGTTGATTTAGTTAGAAAAGGTACTAGTCCAAGGGAAATCATGGGTCTGATAAGTTGCCAAGAGAGTCACTCTTGCCAAAAGATGCCAAAACAAAAGCTGTGTCTGCAATTTGCTGTCATCCTAAGTTCTGTACAACCTGAAGTAGATGGGAATTGTGATATTCAAAAGATGCATTAGGAAGAGATATTCCATGACATGGAGCAACTCTGTTGTACTGAAAATGGGGCAAGTGGGCAGCCCTGGTGGCTCAGCGGTTTAGTGCCTGCCTTCAGCCCAGGGCGTGATCCTGGAGACCTGGGATCGAATCCCACATCGGGCTCCCTGCATGGAGCCTGCTTCTCCCTCTGCCTGTGTCTCTCATGAATAAATAAATAAAATCTTAAAAAAAAAAAAAAGAAAACAGGGCAAGCTCTTCTAACCCCAAAGTCAAATGGGTGAGGTGTACTACTTTCTCTAGCTGGATTACCATTAATAGTGCAATAAAAATAAGCTTTCAATACTGCTTTTCCTCAAAATGCACACCCCCACACAATCTTTTTTAAATGTGCAAGTGTATTCCCATTAGAAAATCAGAATGCTATGTGAAAAAATTGACAAAACTTTCAGGAATGTTCTTAAACTTTAGCCAATTTCTCTAGCAAGGATGCCTTTTATCTAAAGGACATAAGCACTGAAGAGGCCAAAACTATGGATATAGTAGGAAGTTGAGAGATTAGAGTTTTAGCTTTTAGTTTGCCACTATTCCATCTATTCGTCCATCCATTCTTCCATTTTTTCCTTCAACAGACATTTATTGAGTACCTACCATATGCCAGGTACTTTGCTGTGCAGAGTAGTGAATCAGGCAGACCTGGAAATTATATTCCAGAGAGGAAGACAGACAAAGAAAACAAATAAAGAAGACAAGTACAGATTGTAATAAATGCCCTAAGGAAATAAACAGGATGAGAGAGAGTAATGGGTTGGGAGGCAGCAGCAGGAACTACTTTAGTCTGACCAGCTAGAAATCATACATCCACTTATGTAATAAGCAAATCACTGAACTTTTCTGGTTCTCAGATCTCCAACATGAAAATATAAGGTTGAACTGGATGACATCAGGGTGGAAAGAGCCCTGGACTTGAAGCAAGAAAATACCAGCTTGGGGCACCTGGGTGGCTCAGCTGTTTAAGCATCTGCCTTAGGTTCTGGGATCCAGCTCTGCATTGGGCTTCATGCTCAGTAGGGAGTCTGGTCTTCCCCCTGCTCATGTTCTCTCTCTCTTTCTCTCTCAAATAAATAAATAAAATCTTTAAAAAACCCCAAAAAACACCAGCTTGAGCTCTGGCCTTGTTTGTAACACCATACATGCACTATGTCTCTGATGAAAGACACAGTGCAATGCTCAAAATTACTCAGCATCAGGGAAATACAAATCAAATCCACAATGAAATACCACCTCACACCAGTCAGAATGGCTAATTAACAAGTCAGGAAACAACAAATGTTGGTAATGATACAAAGAAAGAGGTACCCTTTCACACTGCTGGTGGAAATGCAAGCTGGTGCAGCCACTCTGAAAAACAGTATGGAAGTTCCTCAAAAAGTTGAAAATGGAGCCAACCTATGACCCAGCAATTGCAATAATGAGTATTTACCCCAAAGATACAAATAGAGTGATCTGAAGGGGCACATGCACCCCAATGTTAATAGCAGCAAAGTCCACAGTAGCCAAACTATGGAAAGAGCCTCGATGTCCATCACCAGATGAATGGATAAGATAGGGTGTGTGTGTGTATGTATGTATGTGTATGTATATATACACACACACAATGCACTACTACTCAGCCATCAAAAAAAAAAAGAAAGAAATCTTGTCATTTGCAATGACATTGATGGAACTAGAGGATATCATGCTAAGTGAAATAAGTTAATCAGAGAAAGACAATTTTCATATGATCTCACTCATGTGGAATTTAAGAAATAAAACAGGATCATAAGGGAAGAGAGGAAAAAATAAAAGAGGAAATAAGAGAGGGAGACAAATGATAAGAGACTCTTAATCATAGGAAACAAACAGGGTCGTGGAGGGGAGGGGGATGGGGTAACTAGGTGATGGGTATTAAGGAGGGCCCATGATGTAATGAGCATTAGGTATTACATAAGACTGATGAATTGCTGATGTCTACCTCTGAAACCAATAGTACATTTTATGTTAATTGAGTTTAAATAAAATTTAAAAATTTTTTTGGAAAAAAAAAGATAGTGAGCAGAGTGTGAAAGCCCTTGTGAATCAAACAGGTTATGTCGCAGACTAAAAGTGTTCCTTTCCCTCCTTTAAGACTGTTTATGACTTTCTGGATATTAGTTTTCATTTGTACTATGGAATGGAAGACCTCTGAGCACTTCAGAAACACTAGATTAAAATTTTTATTCTGCTACTTCCAGGCAAGAAGCATATCTACTTCATGAATGGGATAAGGAGTTTGGTAAAGTGGCACTAATAAACCTACTAGTGATAGTACATTCTTTACTGCACATTAAAAAAAAAAGGCACGACTTTTTTCCTCTTGCTGTACCAAGTTTAACTCAGTGATAGGCTAAAGAGAAGAAACCAAACTGCTAGCAAAACCATTATTTTTTCTTTTAAATTTTGGCTATTTTCAGGTTTGGCTACACAAAGAATGGCATTCTTCAATGAAAGTCTGCCTATCATAGCCAAGAAAAGAAACCCTACCGAGTGTAAAGTGTCATTATTGGTCACTGCAGGAAGGCGAGCCCATCGTTCATTTTCCAGTTCTTCCATTACTTGATTCATTGCACTCTTTAGCCATGTATCCACAGAAACACCAATCTGCTTCAACAGGTCCAGTCGGGCTTCAGCTTTCAACTTAATTATCTAACAAAAGAAGAAAATGGTCAGAAATCAAGGCTATTTCCCCCTTCGGATCAATGTGTTTATTTCTGATTTATTAATTAGAATAGTCTTGATATTCACTAGCAATGCTACCTTGGCATACATATTAATTTTTCACTTGGATAGAGGAGAAGAAACACAAAAATGGAAATGAGGGCAAATGGCACACTTGCATTTGGAGAAGACACATCAAACATAACTTATGAACAGGAAGATACACCAAAGTCTGAATTCTTTTCCCTTTAATAAGGCTATGCATCAGAACATCCTAAAATCTAACATGTTTGACAGCCTTCTAACCCATCTCTTGGACTTACAAGTTCAAATCATCTCATCATATCACTCCTCTGGTAAAAGGAGGACTTTTTTTTTCCATGACTCCTGACTGAACTAGTTGGTAAAGGTTTGAATTAAATTATGATGTAGCAAAAAAAAAAAAAAATATGATGTAGCTGTCAGAAATAGTAAGAGACAGAAAATTAAAAGTTCCTAGTCTCCAAATTCAAGAAATGGAAAGACTACTTGTCCTCTGGCTCTCGTTCTAAGCCATAAGCAAGTAACCATAGAACCAGTCTAAACCTGTCTCAATCAAACAGCGACTGCTTTGCTCCAACAGCGGAGCCTCTGCAAATGCAGCTAGTCAGTGACAACCTTGCTCCAGTAATCAATCATCAGAGTAGTCAAGCTTCCACTCTTGCTTCCCACAGTCCACCAATCTGTATATACACAGCCACAATTGAGCCAATCTTAAGACGTTTTTAGTTTTGAATATCTGCCAACCCCTGAAATCCACACTTCTCAAAACCCTATATATCAGTTCTATTTGTTTAGAGAAACTATATAAATACCATCCTCTTTTGCTTAGCAAGTAGTAAATTCAGCTTCATTGTTCCACGTAATAGAGAGGTGGTCTCTTCCTTCAACATTTGAAGGTTCCAATGAGAAAATTTTGATTATTCGATAATTTCAACCCTCACTTCAAGCCTTCTGTGGGACTTTTGGACAAACAAGTATGCTCACTGATCCCTTCTAGTATGCAATTCTGACCACTCTCTGGATTCTCAACTGTGGGAGTTAGTATTATTATTATTTTTAAAATATTTTATTTATTTATTCATGAGAGACACAGGCAGAGGGAGAAGCAGGCTCCCTGCAGGGAGCCCTACGTGGGACTTGATCTTGGGACTCTGGGATCACGCCCTGAGCCACAGGCAGATGCCCAACCGCTGAGCTACCCAGGTGTCCCGGGAGTTTGTATTAAAATTGATCTAAGCTCTGCAGGCACCTAGTTGGCCCCATTGGTAGAGCATGCGACTCTTTTTTTTTTTTTTTTTAAAGATCTTATTTATTTATTCATGATAGACATAGAGAGAGAGTCAGAGACACAGGCAGAGGGAGAAGCAGGCTCCATGCACCGGGAATCCAACGTGGGATTCGATCCCAGGTCTCCAGGATCGCGCCCTGGGCCAAAGGCAGGCGCCAAACTGCTGCGCCACCCAGGGATCCCCTGACTCTGGATTTCCATTCAGGTCATGATCTCAGGGTTGTAAGACTGAGCCCCACGTTGGGCTCTATGCTCAGTGGGGAGTCTGCTTGAAATTTTCTCCCTCTTCCTATGTCCCTCCCCCTGCTCAATCTCTAACTAAATATGTTTAAAAATGAGATCAAATTCATGTTACATAAACCTTGCCACCTTAATCATTTTAAAGTATACAATTCAGTGGTTTTGGATATCTACAGATTTTATATAAAGTAGTTAAGAGTTTTTGGCTTGGAGGTACACCATTTGGTAAACAGCCTTGCAAAACTGTTTATTCTTCAAATAATTATTTTGATAATAGCTTTATTGAGATAAAGCTTACATATACCATAAAATTCATCCATTTAAAGTGGACAGTTCAATGATTTACAATATATTCACTGATACGTGCTACTATCACTACAATCAATTTTATTTAAATTTTTAAAAAGATTTTTATTTATTCATTCATGAGAGACACAGGGAGAGGGAGAGAAGCAGAGACACAGGCAAAGGGAGAAGCAGGCTCCATGCAGGGAGCCCGATGTGGGATTTGATCCCAGACTCCAGGATCATGCCCTGGGCCAAAGGCAGGTGCTAAACCACTGAGCCACCCAGGGATCCCTACAATCAATTTTAGAACATTTTAATCCCCTCCAAAAGAAACCCCATATCCTTTAACTCTTGCTCTCTTACTCCTTATTCCAATTACTGTTTTACTTTCTCTCTATATAGATTTATCTATTCTGAACATTTAATATAAATAGAACCATATAATATGTGGTCTTCTGTGTCTGGCTTCTTTTCACTTAGCATGTTTTCAAGGTTCATCCATGGCGTGACAGGTATCAGTACTTTATTCCTTTTTATGGCCAAGTAACATCCTATTATATGGATCTACCACACCTTATTTATCCATTTTCAGCTGATAGACACTTGGGTTATTTCAAATTTTTGCCTAATACGAATAACATTCCTTTAAATATTAGTGTGTAAGTTTTTGTGTAAACATGCTTTCATTTTCTTGGGTATACACCTATGACTGAAACTGCTTGGTCATAAAAAATAATGCTATTTTTAACCATTTGGGAAAATGCCAGACTGTTTGCCAAAGCAGCTGTCTCATTTGACAATCGCACCAGCAAGGTATGAGGGTTAACATTTCTCCACATCCTGAAAAATACTTAATGTCTGCCTTTTTGATTCTAGCCATCCTGGTGGGTGTGAAGTAGTATCTCATTATATAGTATTGACTTCTATTTCCTTGATGACTAATGATGTGAAGCATCTTTTCATGTATTTATTGGTTATCTGTGTATCTTCTAGAAGAAATGTTTGCCTATTCAGATCCTTTGCTCATTTTTAAAATGGATTGTTTTTTTACTTGTCCTTTTTATTTTGTCTTTGTCTTTATTTTAAGAGTTTTTCTGTATTCTAGATAAAAGTCTCTCATCAGATATATAATTTGCAGGTATTTTTTCCCATCCTATGGGTTGTCTTTCACTTTCTTCGTAGTATCTTTTGAAGCAAGGAGTTTTTAATTTAGACAAAATCCAATTTATCTTTTTTTTCCTCTCTTGTTGGTTGGGCTTTTTGTTTCATATCTAAGAAATTCATCCAAGGGTCACAAAGATTTATCCCTATGGTTCTTTGTGAGTGCTTTATAGCTTTAGCTCGTTACACTTAGGAATTTGATAATTTTAAGTTAAATATGGTATGAGGTAGGTATTCAACTTCATTCTTTCACATGGAAATATCCACTTGTCTCTGCACCATTCTAGTATGCATTTTAAACTGATATAAGTAATAAAATGTTTTAGAAAAGAAGAATGAACCAACAAACTCTTTCTTGGAAATCATAAATGTAAGTCACTTAACTGCAGAAGCAAAGAAACAAACAAAAACGGGAGAAAAGAGGGAGAGCATGAGTGAGATGGAGGGGGAGAAATATCAATTCTATTTTTAAAATACCAAGTAATTTTGTTTTCATAAGATTTATTTTTGTCAGTACTTTATCAAACAACTGATGAACATGGCATTTGCAAACTTAGATTTTTAGACTGCAGCTCCAGAATAATCATAGTTATCTTTCCTTCAGGGTTCCAACTGTTTATATTTTATCAACTATTTAAAAGAAGGATTTCCTAGGGTTTTCAAATGAATTTTGATGATTTGCCAGTTGATTAAAATTTGCAGAGCATAGGTCTCTGTAACTCTACATCCCAGATACTATCTGATTAAATCATTTTAGAATTTGTAAAGAGATGATGTTTTGAAGGCGAGACCTTTTAGAATACATAATCCTGGTGTACGAACACTGTTAATTAATTGATCTTAATATAAAACTTAAGCATAAGTATATCTAGATATCAAACCACAGTTGAGTTTATGAAATTTTTCGACAGTTATAAAGTCTGTAAATCCAATCTGGGCGTTAATTTATCTTCAAAATATCATTTCTCTTAGGATAAGGGCTGTGTCTGTTGCAACCCTACTATTTAGGACAGTGCTTGGCATATGCAGGAAATGAATAAGAGTAGATGACAGTATTTGCCACCCTAAATTACCTTTGGTATCTTAAAAAAAAAACCCCACTCTAAACAACTTTTATCAGATGTAGTAGGAACTATATGATTATACTATTTCATTTAATTCACACAACAATTCTGGGGATAGGGATGCCTGGGTGGCTCAGTGGTTGAGTGTCTGCCTTTGGCTCAGGGAGTGATCCTGGAGTCCCAGGATCGAGTCCTGTATTGGGCTCCCTGCATGGAGTCTGCTTCTCCCTCTGTGTGTATGATTCTGCCTCTCTCTCTCTCTCTCTCATGAATAAATAAATAAAATCTTTAAAAAAAACAATTCTGGGGATATATATCATAACATAAACTCCATTTTACAGATGAGAGAAATGATTTAACCAAGGTCTTATCAATTTTGGTAATTTGTTACTGCCAATGAATCATGCCTTCTGGTATCCATGCAGTCCTGTCACACACTGATTCTGGGCTTATCCATGTGATCTGTTTTGAGGGACCATAGGCAAATTTGATGCCAGCAGAGATTTGATAAGTGCATTTAAACTTGAGGTCTCTCCACTATGTAAGGAAGCCTAGTTTAGCATATGTGAGCATGAAAGACCATTTGGAAAAAAGGCCCAGCTCTCCAAGTAGACCCTCTGGGTGAATGTAGCTCCTTGAGTAAACTCAGGAAAAACCTGCAAAAGAAACGCACAGTCAACACCCAGAATGGTGAGAGATAATAAATCATTTTTCTCATAAAGTTGGGTGTGTGTGTTTTAAGTTAGGAACAGATTATTGTGTTTAAATAATTTAATTTCCAAATACCTGGAGAATTTTCAGGTATCTGTTACTGATTTTCAATTTAATTCTGATGGGTCAGAGAATATACTCTGAGTGATAACAATACTTTTAAACTAATTGACACTGGTTTATGGTCTAGTATATGGTCTTGCTGAACATTCCGTGTATACTTTAAAAGAACAAGTACTCTACTCTTATGGGATGGAGTGTTCTATAAATGCCAATTAGGTAAAGTTGGTTGACAGTGTTATTCAAGTCTTCTGTGTCCTTGCTCATTTTACAGCTTCTTGTTCAAATTCCTGAAAGGAATGTTGAAATCTCTGACTACCATTGTAGCTTGGTCTATTTCTTCTTTCAGTTCTGTCAGTTTTTGCTTCATGTATTTAGTAGCTCTATTATCAGCTACCTATACTATACATCCAGAATTGTTGTGTCTTCTTGATGGAGAAGATAATGATGACCTTATTTTTAATCATTATAAATTATTCCTTTTAGTATTTCTCATCCTGTAGTCTATTTTGTCTGATATTATTATAACCACTCCAATATTTTAATGGTTAGTGTTACTCCCCTGTGTTGAGCAACAGCTAAAATTTCAGCTCAGTTATTTTGCCTTCTGGCTCCTGTTTCCTGTCAAGCTCCTGGGAATTTCTGCCTCACCAGTGCATGCAGGTTTGGCTGAGGATCTGAACGGTTATTTATATATACGCAAACTTGAGGGCTCCCTGACTATTTAAATAGTTATTTTAAATATTTTTACCCCAGGTTAGTAACTTATCTAAAGGTGGATTAGTGGGGATCCCTGGATGGCTTGGCGGTTTCGCGCCTGCCTTTGGCCCAGGGTGTGATCCTGGAGTCCCGGGATCGAGTCCCACGTTGGGCTCCTGGCATGGAGCCTGCTTCTCCCTCTGCCTGTCTCTCTTTCTCTCTCTCTCTCTCTCTCTATCATAAAATAAAAATAAATCTTAAAAAAAAATAAAGGTGGATTAGTCTAATATGACTAGTTCCTTATTACCAGAAGCAGAAACCCTTGTAGAAATAGTCTACATTCAAAATGAACTGCAAAAAAAAAAAAAACAAAAAAAAAACAAAAAGAAAAACAAAATGAACTGCAAATAAATCTTAGATTTTGCTCAATAGTTTATCATTAATAATATTTCCATTGTAATGCTGAAACTTTAATATACTGCACGATAAAGCAAAATAAAATACTATGATAGTATTATTAGGAACCAACATTTTCCATATAAGAAAAAAAGATAAATATAGAATCAAAGAAGTTGAACAAAATCCTTCTAATTTTAAATTTTAATTGGAAATATCAACATGAAGTCATAATTTTAAAAAAAAGTAATTCCTAGCTTTAAAAACAAAGAAAGGGCCAAGACATAAATGACATCCATTACAATAAGCACCTTCATATCCTAGACCTTGGTGTCTAAATACTATTCTCTATTAAAAGAAATCAAAGTTCCTTGGAGAAATGGCTAATTCTAAGTCTGGGCAGGGAAAATATAAAGTGAGTCTATGACTGCAGGCTTGTGTGAGAAAGCAAGAAACTGTTCAAAGGCTAATGGGAATAATGTCAAAAGGACATGGAAGCCTTTTGACATTATTCCCATGGATGGATTCTCATTGGCCCAAAATACACAATATGGGGCTTAAAAGAGGCCAACTGTAATTGAAAATACATTAAATGAATAAAAATCCACAATAAATTCAGAATATATAAGGTGGGAGTCCTTGATGAGAAGCAAAGGGTAGGGACTCGGGGAAAATACATCTACCACAAAGCTGTGAACTGAAAAATTCCCAGAGCTGAAAGATGTTACAGTTCTATCCAGACAGAGTTGAGAAACCTTGTTGGATACTCATGGCATAACAAGAAACTATAGAAAGGAAATGTATAAGTAATAGGGCTAAATTTGCCCTCTTGCAAAGGCTATTCTAAACCAACCCAAACAAAGCTTAAAAACAACCCTCCCAAGGATCAAACTGATCTGCAACTGAACTGGCTGTTCAGCTCAGTTTTGTTGAAAATAAAACTCAGTAATTTTCAAAAGATGAAAGGAGAATCCAGGCATTCAGTAACCAAACACTCACAATTTCTACTACGTATTTGAAAAGCAGAAAAATCTGAGCCATAACTAAAGGAAAAAACTGGTCAATAAGAAAGAGAAACAGAAATCACAGATATGGGGATGCCTGGATGGCTCAGTGGTTGAGCATCTGTCTTCCACTCAGGATGTGATCCTGGAGTTCTGGGATTGAGTCCTACATCAGGCTCCTGCAGGGAGCCTGCTTGCTTCTGCCTCTCTATGTGTCTCATGGATAAATAAATAAATCTTAAAAAAAAAAAAGATCACGGATATGATGGCATGAGCAGACAAGCAAAGTCATTATTAAAAATACACTTAAGGATTTCAAGGAAAACATGAAGATAAACAGGTGTGAATTGAGAATATAAAGAACTGAAAACTGGGCAGCCCTGGTGGCGCAGCGGTTTGGCGCCGCCTGCAGCCTGGGGTGTGATCCTGGAGACCGGGGATCGAGTCCCATGTCAGACTCCCTGTGTGGAGCCTGCTTCTCCCTCAACCTGTGTCTCTGCCTCTCTCTCTGTGTCTATGAATGGATGGATAAAGTCTTTAAATAAAATAAATCTGTTAAAAAAAATAAAGAACTGAAAACTTATAGAGCTGAAACTGTAATATCTGGAATCAGTCACAAGATGGCCTACAGTAGATTATACACAACAGAAGAAAGGATCAGTGAGCTTGAATACATAGTAGCTCATTGAACTGAACTAAAGAAAAAAATTAAGGTTGGATAAAAATGTGAGGGGTGGTCTTTCTATGTGATATATAGGACAGTATCAAGTAATCTTTTCTTTTTAAAGATTTTTATTTATTTATTCATGAGAGACACAGAAAGAGAGGCAGAGACATAGGCAGAGGGAGAAGCAGGCTCTGTGTGGGGAGCCTGATGTGGGACTCAATCCCAGGACCCCAGGATCATGACCTAAGCCAAAGGCAGATAACTCAACCACTGAGCCACCCAAGTATCCCAAAATCAAGTAATCTAATGTTCATGTTGTTGAAGCTCAACAACCTATATGACAGAAATATCTGATATCTTGATTGTGGTGGTGAATACTTAGGGAGATGCATTTGTCCAAGCTCACCAAACTGTTCACTTGAAATAGTTATATTTTATTGTATGTATATTATACCTTGATAGAACTGATTTTTAAAATTCTGTGACATTATAATGATACTTAACTAAGAGAAAACTACCCATTTGCCACTATTGGAGGTGACTAGTACTTGCTAGCTGCAAGTACATAAAAAAGGAACTTTAATAGTTGAAAGATCTGGTAGCACCACCTAATTAAGTGACTACTATCATTAATAGACAATTTGATAAAAACATTCTGTAATGAAAATCATAGCATCATCTATAAAGTATTCTTGCCTAAAATACTTATTCTAATCAAGAATCTAGATTTAACTTCCATTTTACAGAATAGAACATATGAAACCAATATTGCAAAATATTAATTGTTTGAATTTAGCATATCAAGAAATATGTATTTACTCTTCATCCTTATATATGGTTGAAAATTTTCACAATAAAAATGAAAGAAAGTGAGAGGTCAAAAGGTCTGCTGTCATAGTGTTACATGAGTACAGTGAAAACTCATAGTAACAGGCCCAGATGTAATATAAATTTGGATATAAAATGATAAGAAATTGTTTTTATTGCAGGTTCATCCTTAACATTTCCTTAATATTGAGGTGATGAGGCCTCATATTTTACGCAACTGAAATTTTTAGGTTCCTCCTATAGCATGCTGGGAAGGGTATTAATTACCATTTTTGAGTCACTGAGGTACATGATGACATAATTTTGGATTCCTGATGTACAACAGAATATTATAGGATGATAATTTAAAATGATATCTATGATAATGTGCTTATATAAATAAAAATTGATTTTTTTGTTTTGTTAATTCACTGTTAGTGTGCTTTGGCTTTCAAATATTCATTCAATTCAGATTAAAATATATAGTTAATATCTTAGAGAA
Source organism: Canis lupus baileyi (assembly GCF_048164855.1). Lineage (NCBI taxonomy): Eukaryota > Metazoa > Chordata > Mammalia > Carnivora > Canidae > Canis > Canis lupus. The sequence goes on from NC_132860.1 coordinate 26,360,453, forward strand.
GGAATCATATAGTCTATGCAGACCTTATACCAAACGTGAGTTACTAAAAATTTCTGGGTATATTTGACTTCTTAAATTAACTTTCTCCTCTTTGTATCTCCTCATTGTCACAAAAAGAGAACTGCCCTCAACCCAAATAAAAGGAAAAATTTAAACATGCAAAAAATAATTGTGTTCTGGAACAACATAAGTCAGGTACGGTTCCAAAAAGATGGTATTTAAAATTCTTGGTTTCTTGGCAAGTCATTTTTAAAATAGGAATGGTAAGTCAGATGAAGAATGTGTGTCTTTTGTGACAAAAGGCATTTCAAAAAATTCAAATACCTAAATACCAGGTTAAGAATATTGTTATCAAAGTTAACTTAAGCAGCTATTATTTTGTTTCAATTCTGGAATTTGTTAGGGGCTGCAAACATTACCACATCTAATATAAAGATTTTTGTGACAATTACAGAGATCATAACAATCTAACAATAGTTTGTTCATCACTGTATGTCTAGTATATCCATCAGTATCTGGCACATGGCAGGTATTCATTAAGTATCTGTTAAACTAATCAATTGGTGAATTTGTGGCACTTTAACCAGCCAATTATTAATTAATCACTATATAAACCCTATTCTTTGGAAAAGCACAGGTAATTTATATTTTTTATTTCTTACGTTTGGAAAATATTTATTACTGAGCACTACAAAGGTTTTTATTCTAACTAGCAATACTGAATGGAAACATAATACAGAAAGGACTGGATAAAGTAGATTAACCAACAAGGAATATTCATGTTGGTAGGAGTTAAAAACCAAACATGAGGGCAGCCCGGGTGGCTCAGCAGTTTAGTGCTGCCTTCAGCCCAGGGTGTGATCCTGGAGACCCAGGATTGAGTCCCATGTCGGGCTCCCTGCATGGAGCCTGTTTCTCCCTCTGCCTGTGTCTCTGCCTCTCTCTGTGTGTCTCTCATGAATAAATAAAATCTTAAAAAAAAAAAAAAACAAACCCAAACATGAAGGATATAATGGAATTTTAATCAGCTGTCTCCCTTTTGATTAGGTATTTATTAATAAATGATGTAAATAACTATTGAATGGAAAGAGAAAATCCAATGCAAATGATACACAAGCAAAGGAAAAGAAAAAAGGAATCTAGGGGTTTCTGGGTGGCTCAGTCAGTTAAGTGTCTGCCTTCGGCTCAGGTCATAATCCTAGGTCTATCCAAAAGTCTATCCAAAAGTGTCATTATGACAATCTGTTAAGTACTACTTCAATACTACACTCACATGTTTGCCCTCTTATTTTAGCTTGGTTGTACTTTGTATCTGATAGGTGAAAATCAAGTGAGAGATCATTTTAAGATAGCAGTAGGATTAACTAGATTTCATAGATATTTAAAGCTGAGATAATGAATGGATCCAGCCCCATGGTTTTTAGCATATTCCATATTTTGGTAAGAAAATTATCTTTGAGAATGTAGACTTAAATACTGGTATTAGGAGAAATGAGACATTCTGTTGTGGGAATCTCACTTCATATTTTTAGCTTTAAGCTAACAAACACAGGGCTGTTTAGCATACTCATGGAAATTACAGATCATTCAGTCTAAATGCAGACTTTATGTGACTGATACTTACTACTGCTACAACTGAGGGGGTTGATAGAATTATGGTACCAGACAGTGACACCATGGAGGGAGTCTGGAAATGGAAAATCCAAGAGAGAACACACCCTTTTCTGAGACTTGTTCTGTTCCACTAAGGCTCTGAAACTGGCTTCATCTCAGTGTACGGAGAAACAAACAGCAGGAAAAACTCTTACACACAAGCCAATGTCTCTTAGACCAGGCAAGGGCCTGCCAACAGTACTTGGCCAGTATACTAGGGTAGTGGTTTAGCTATGACCCTGAATTCAGAGTGGAAAATGGCTATTTATTGTACACCCTGCCCTCTTCACTATGGAGGCTATGGATCATGTGCCAGAAACAAAGGCAAGCTGGGTTTACTGGGGCTTCTCTAGACTAGGCAGATGGCAAGCCTTTCTGGTTCAGATCACTTCTGTGGGGTTGTGCCAAAAACATTCTCATACTCCCTGTTTGCCTAAACTGCCCTTCCCCTGACCACCTGCTTCCCCCCCAATCAACCACTGAAATATTTCCTCAAAACCTCTAGAATCCTGAGGGAGTATATGAAAATCACTGATTAACCTTCAGTCAATACAAGAACTCCTTGTGCAGAGTCCCTGACAGTATCTTATACACTTACAGTGCTGCACTTTATCCCAGGGGAGCTTATTCTCTCATTGGACAAATGAATGTTAGAGAGTGTTTCCCAAAGCCAGGCTCAAATCTGCCTCTTTCCTACCCTCTTTCGGTTCAAGTTACGCCTCTTGACATTGCATGACATAAATCTTATGCTATCCCTTTTTCTCTCATTCTAAAATACTCATCTGTCAACACCCAGCTCAAATTCTACCTCTTCTGTGCTACCTGCACTAACAACTTCTCCCACAGTGGTCTCTGTGTCCTCTGGGTTTCTTGAGTATTAAGTATACCTGTATGGACCACTTCTTGGCATTTATATTTTACAGTTTTAGTTACCTTTGGCACTCTCTGTGCCTTCCTAACAGGAACATACTCTCTTTAAGGTCTGGATAGTCTCAGTCTTTCTAAAATGTTTATTTTCTACATCCCTTCAACATGTTGCATTGGGTAGATAACTATACACAGCGTGCACAGGTTATCCATGAATTGGTCCTAACCACAATTATTTTGCTTACTTCCTACCACATTTCCTCATAAAAACCCTCCACTTTGAACAAATCCAACTGCCAAATTGTATCCTGTCTTCCTCCTTTGTAAGTAACTTTTTTCTTTCCATCTCAACCTCTCTGCCTGTAGATCAGGTAGTATTACTCTAGGGTGAATGAACTTTTGGACACTGTACACAAAAATGTGTATTTTTTTGTGAGAGAGAGGGTTTCACATTTTTGCACACAATCCTCAAAGGGTCCCATGACCCTTTACCAAAAGATTAAAATCCAGTGTTGTAATGTTTTTTAGCCTGTCTGCTTAACCAAGTCTCTCTTTATAAAAGATCAGCTTATGCCCCTAGACCAATGAGACTTTCATTATGGGGGAGGATTTTTCAAGGCTCTGAACATATGTATCTATCAATTTTATGCCATTAATTTGACTTATTATGTACTTTATGAAAAATGTAAAATTAATATCTTATTGTGACTTAATTCTTCTCTTATTTAATTTTTTATGATTGTAAACTCTTCAGATAGCAGGTTCAGTGTCTTTTTGTTATGTATACTACCTTGTATAAAGTAGGTGCTAAAAAATAATACTCTGGACAGATGAAGATGCTGAATCATCTTCAAATTAATCCATGTATAGAAACTGAATTCTAGAGATATATATCACAGCTGTGATGTTGTTGGAGCTGGGCAAAATGCCAGTTAGCTGTCACCTCACCTCTGCTTTACGAATATTTTCTCTAGCTTCATCTATTTTCTGTTCCAACTCTGCTCGGCTTTGTTCTGACACTGCAACTCCATGACATTCCAGGTCATCTAGAACCTATTAAAGAAAACAGAAAAACAATGATGGTTTTTGCTTCAGTGACTACAGTATTTAGGTAATTTAACAGACTTCAGTGACGAGTGGCCACAATTCCTTTTTTAACCTTTAATTTTTTTCATTTATTTGTTAATTAGAAAAAAAAAGACCCCTTGATATAATTATACTCATTCAAAGTTGCAAAAAGTACTACAGAAAGTCCCCTCACACTTTCCCCCACAGCAACAACTTATATAACTGTTCTATAATATAAAAACCAGGAAATCGACATTGGCACAATCTACAAACCTTATTTGGATGGCATATTTTGATATGCATACACCTTCAGTTTTTAAAAATTACAAGAATATAGGGGTGCTTGGGTGGCTCAGTTGCTCGAGCATCTGCCTTTGGCTCAGGTCATGATCCCTGGGTCCTGGGATCGAGCCCTGTGGGTAGGCTCCCTGATCAGGGGGAGTCTTCTTCTCCCTCTCCTTCTGTCCCTCCTCCTGTTTGTGCTCTCATGCGCTCTCTCAAATACATAAATAAAATCTTTTTTAAAATTACATGAATATAAAGTATTGTAAAAGAACTAAAAAATGGCAAAAAGTCTCATATTTGCACATTCCACTATGTGCCCCCCATCCAAGAGATAATTACTGCCATCAATTTACATGTATTTTTCCAAACTATTTCTTATGTATTTGTGCATACTTGCAGTTCTGCTTAAAAAATAATAAAATGACAGGGCACCTCGGTGGCACAGTTGGCTAAGTAAGAAGTCGACTCTTGGTTTTGGCTCAGGTTGTGATCTCAGGGTTGTGAGACTGAGCTCTGCCTCAGACTCCACTCTCAGCATGGAGTCTGCTTGAGATTCTTTCTCTCTCTCTCTGCCCCCTTGCTATCTCTCTCTCTCTCTCTCTCTCTAAAATAAATAAATCTTAAAAAAAAAGCCACTGAGACCTATCATCCCCTCAATGCGTCTAAGAGATCTTTTTATAATTGTACAAATAGAGTGACTTCATTTTCTAATCCACAGATTCATAGTTCAGTTGTATCATTTTTATTTCCCATTTTCATTTTATTCTTATTCTACTGCTATTTTTCAAATCCACAGATTCATAGTTCAGTTGTATCATTTTTATTTCCCATTTTCATTTTATTCTTATTCTATTGCTATTTTTCAAATTTCCCATTATTATAAATAGTACTGTACAACCTGGTTAATGACTCTTTGAACACATATAGGAATATTTATTTAAGATAAAAATACAGAAGTGGAAATTGTACATTTTAATTTAAACATACATTGCTGGGGGCACCTGTTAAATGTCTGACCCTCAGGTTTCAGCTCAGGTCCTTATTTCAGGGTCATAGATGGAGCCCCAGATTGGGCTCCACACTCAGCATAGAGTCTGCTTGAGACTCTGTCTGTCCCTCCCTCACCCTGGCCCCCGCACAGGCCCTCTCATTCTCTAAAATAAAAAAATAAATAAACCTTTAAAAAAAAATAGACATTGCCAAATTGTCCCCTAAAAGTTCTAGTATTCAACTAGTAGTGTGTGAGCATATTTTTTTGTATCTTACTAACATTACATATTGTCATTCTTTAAAATTTTTGCCAAGATTATATGTAAAGTTAATCATATTGTTTCAATTTTCATTTCTCTGATTAACAGTGTCATTTCATATATTGCTGGTCATCTGTATTTCTACTTTAATAAATTGGCAGTTCATAGCCTCTATTTATTTCTCTAGTTTTTTGCCCTTTTATTATTTATTAAACATTCTTGATATTAGTCCTTTTTCTGTTATTTATTTTATAAATATTTCCTCTCATTTTATTCCCTTACTCTTAACTTCTTAAAGTTCTTTTATTTTATAGACTGTATATAGTCTTATATTTATTCTTACTGAACCATTGTTATGTCTATTTGACAGTTGGGTCACATATTTTGGGGGGGTACATAGTCACATCACCTGTAAATAATAACAGGCATACCTTTTCCTAATATTTGAACACTTTCTTTTTCTTTCATTAATGTACCAAATCTTACGACCCTGAAAAGTAGTGGTGATGATTGGTACTGTTTAGGTAGGCATAATGCCCTCCAAAGATTTCAATATCTTAATCCTGGAACTGTTAATATGTAAAATTAATTTACAGATATATTAGAGTTATGGAACTTAAGATAGGGAGATTATGCTAGATTACTGATGCGGCAAAATCTAATCATTATGGCCCCTTATAAGCAGAGAACTTTCTCTGACTGGAATCAGATGAGAGGCCAAAAAGGAAGTCAAATTCCAACCATGGGAAGATTCAATGAATCACTGATGGTTCTGAGATGTAGAAGTCCATGTGCAAGGACCAGAGAGAGTATACTCTAGGAGGTAAGAGTAGCCTCCAGCTGATAGGAAAGAAGCAAGGACCTCAAGTTATTAGGATCTAGATCCTAACAACAACCTGAATGAGCTTAGAAGTGGGTTCTACCCTAAAGGCTAGCAGCACAATTTGATTTTGGCCTTGTTTAGAGCCTAAGCAGTAAAATCAACCAAATCCATCCAGATTTCTGATCCACGGAACTGTGAGATAAGAATTTTATAGTGTTTTAAGCTACTAAATTCATGGTAATTTGTTATGGCAGATATTGAAAACTAACACAACCATCAAGTATAATGTTTACTGTAAGTTTCAGGAAGATATCCTTGTTAGGATGAAAAATTCTTTATCTTGCTGGCTGTGACTTTTATTTTTTAATCACTAAGAGATAATGAATGTTATCATATGATTTTTTGGTAACAAAAATAGTCACAGAATTTTTCATCTTTATTTGGTGAATGCAGTTTATTATATGGATAAATTTTCTAGAGTTGAATCAGTCTGTCACCCTAACTAGTCATGTGCTTAAAATATAACTGGATTCATTTTTATTGAAATTTACTCAGCATTTTTATAAGTTTGTTACATTTTTGTTAAAAATCAATGGACTATATACATGTGCACCAGTTTGTAGACTATCCTTTTTGTTCCATTCAATTATAAGTCTGTTCTTTTTTTTCCATGTTGGCAAGTTGAATTTATTATTAATTAATCAATTAATTATATTGGAGTTCTATTTGCCAACATATAGAATAACAACCCAATGCTCATCCCATCAAGTGCCCCCCTCAGTGCTCGTCACCCAGTCACTTCCACCCCCGCCCACCTCCCTTTCCACCATCCCTAGTTCATTTCCCAGAGTTAGGAGTCTCTCATGTTCTCTCTCTCTGATATTTCCCACTCATTTTCTCTCCTTTCCCCTTTATTCCCTTTCACTATTTTTTATATTCCCCATCTGAATCAGACCACATATTTGTCCTTCTCCGATTGACTTATTTCATTCAGCATAATACCCTCCAGTTCCATCCACGTTGAAGCAAATGGTGGGTATTTGTCGTTTCTAATGGCTGAGTAATATTCCATTGAATACATAGACCACATCTTCTTTATCCATTCATCTTTCGATGGACACCGAGGCTCCTTCCACAGTTTGGCTATTGTGGACATTGCTGCTAGAAACATCGGGGTGCAGGTGTCCCGGCATTTCACTGCATCTGTATCTTTGGGGTAAATCCCCAGCAGTGCAATTGCTGGGTCTAGGGCAGGTCTATTTTTAACTCTTTGAGGAACCTCCACACAGTTTTCCAGAGTGGCTGCACCAGTTCACATTCCCACCAACAGTGCAAGAGGGTTCCCCTTTCTCCACATCCTCTCCAACATTTGTTGTTTTCTGCCTTGTTAATTTTCCCCATTCTGACTGGTGTGAGGTGGTATCTCATTGTGGTTTTGATTTGTATTTCCCTGATGGCAAGTGATGCGGAGCATTTTCTCATGTGCGTGTTGGCCATGTCTATGTCTTCCTCTGTGAGATTTCTGTTCATGTCTTTTGCCCATTTCATGATTGGATTGTTTGTTTCTTTGGTGTTGAGTTTAATAAGTTCTTTATAGATCTTGGAAACTAGCCCTTTATCTGATACGTCATTTGCAAGTATCTTCTCCCATTCTGTAGGTTGTCTTTTAGTTTTGTTGACCGTATCCTTTGCTGTGCAAAGCTTCCTATCTTGATGAAGTACCAATAGTTCATTTTTGCTTTTGTTTCTTTTGCCTTCGTGGATGTATCTTGCAAGAAGTTACTGTGGCCGAGTTCAAAAAGGGTGTTGCCTGTGTTCTTCTCTAGGATTTTGATGGAATCTTGTCTCACATTTAGATCTTTCATCCATTTTGAGTTTATCTTTGTGTATGGTGAAAGAGAGTAGTCTAGTTTCATTCTTCTGCATGTGGATGTCCAATTTCCCCAGCACCATTTATTGAAGAGACGGTCTTCCAGTGGATAGTCTTTCCTCCTTTGTCGAATATTAGTTGACCATAAAGTTGAGGGTCCACTTCTGGATTCTCTATTCTGTTCCATTGATCTGTGTGTCTGTTTTTGTGCCAGTACCACACTGTCTTGATGATCACAGCTTTGTAGTACAACCTGAAGTCTGTCATTGTGATGCCCCCAGCTATGGTTTTCTTTTTTTAAATTCCCCTGGCTATTTGGGGTCTTTTCTGCTTCCACACAAATCTTAAGATGATTTGTTCCAACTCTCTGAAGAAAGTCCATGGTATTTTGATAGGGATTGCATTAAATGTGTAAATTGCCCTGGGTAGCATTGACATTTTCACAATATTAATTTTTCCAATCCATGAGCATGGAATATTTTTCCATCTCTTTGTGTCTTCCTCAATTTCTTTCAGAAATGTTCTGTAGTTTTTAGGGTATAGATCCTTTACCTCTTTGGTTAGGTTTATTCCTAGGTATCTTATGCTTTTGGGTACAATTGTAAATGGGATTGACTCTGATTTCTCTTTCTTCAGTCTCATTGTTAGTGTATAGAAATGCCACTGACTTCTGGGCATTGATTTTGTATCCTGCCACACTGCCAAATTGCTGTATGAGTTCTAGCAATCTTGGGTGGAGTCTTTTGGGTTTTCTAAGTAGAGTATCATGTCATCGGCGAAGAGGGAGAGTTTGACTTCTTCTTTGCCAATTTGAATGCCTTTTATTTCTTTTTGTTGTCTGATTGCTGAGGCTAGGACTCTAGTACTATGTTGAATAGCAGTGGTGAGTGTGGACATCCCTGCTTTGTTCCTGATCTTAGGGGAAAGGCTCCCAGTGCTTCCCCACTGAGAAGGATATTTGCTGTGGGCTTTTCGTAGATGGCTTTTAAGATGCTGAGGAATGTTCCCTCTATCCCTACACTCTGAAGGGTTTTGATCAGGAATGGATGCTGTATTTTGTCAAATGCTTTCTCTGCATCTATGGAGAGGATCATATTGTTCTTGTTTTTTCTCTTGATGATATGATCAATCACTTTGACTGCTTTACGAGTGTTGAACCAGCCTTGCATCCTGGGGATAAATCCCATTTGGTCATGGTGAATCATCTTCTTAATGTATTGTTGGATCCGATTGGCTAGTATCTTGTTGAGAATTTTTGCATCTGTGTTCATCCGGGATATTGGTCTATAATTCTCCTTTTTGGTGGGGTCTTTGTCTGGTTTTGGAATTAAGGTGATGCTGGCCACATAGAATGAGTTTGGAAGTACTCCATCTTTTTCTATCTTATGAACAGCTTTAGTAGAATAGGTATGGTTTCTTCTTTAAACGTTTGATAGAATCCCCCTGGGAAGCCATCTGGGCCTGAACTTTTGTGTCTTGATAGGTTTTTGATGACTGCTTCAATTTCCTTCCTGGTTATTGGCCTCTCCAGGTTTTCTATTTCTTCCTGTTCCAGTTTTGGTAGTTTGTGGTTTTCCAGAAATGCATCCATTTCTTCTAGATTTCCTAATTTATTGGCGTATAGCTGCTCATAATATGTTTTTTAAATCGTTTGTATTTCCTTGGTGTTAGTGGTGATCTCTCCTTTTTCATTCATGATTTTATTAATTTGAGTTTTTTCTCTCTATTTTTTAATAAGGCTGGCTAATGGTTTATCTATCTTATTAATTCTTTCAAAAAACCAACTCCTGGTTTTGTTAATCTGTTCCACAGTTCTTCTGGTCTCTATTTCATTGAGTTCTGCTCGAATCCTTATTAACTCTCTTCTTCTGCTGGGTGTAGGATCTATTTGCTGTTTTTTTTCGCCAGCTCCTTTGGTGCAAGGTTAGCTTTTGTATTTGAGTTCTTTCCAGTTTTTGGATGGATGCTTGTACTGCAATGTATTTCCCCCTCAGGACTGCTTTTGCTGTATCCCAAAGATTTTGAATGGCTGTGTCTTCATTCTCATTAGTTTCCATGAATCTTTTTAATTCTTCTCTAATTTCCTGGTTGACCCTTTCATCTTTTAGCGGGATGGTCCTTAACCTACACGTGTTTGAAATCCTTCCAAACTTCTTGTGATTTAGTTCTAATTTCAAAGCATTATGGTCTGGAAATATGCAGGGGACGATCCTAATCTTTTGGTATTGGTGAGGACCTGATTTGTGACCCAGTATGTGGTCTATTCTGGAGAAAGTTCCATGTGCACTTGAGAAGAATGTGTATTCAGCTGCGTTTGGATGTAAAGTTCTGTAAATATCTGTGAAATCCATCTGGTCCAGTGTATCATTTAAAGCTCTTGTTTCTTTGGAGATGTTGTGCTTAGAAGATCTGTTGATTGTAGAAAGCGCTACATTCAAGTCACCAAGTATAAGTGTATTATTATCTAAGTATGTCTTAACTTTGGTTATTAATTGATTGATATACATGGCAGCTCCCACATTCGGGGCATAAATATTCATGATTGTTAGGTCCTCTTGTTGGATAGATCCTCTAAGTATGATATAGTATCCCTCTTCATCTCTTACTACAGTCTTTGGGATAAACTTTAATTTATCTGATATAAGGATGGCTACCCCTGTTTTCTTTTGAGGACACTTGAATGGTAAATGGTTCTCCAACCTTTTATATTCAGGCTATAGGTGTCCTTATGTCTAAAATGAGTCTCTTGTAGACAGCAAATAGATGGGTCTTGCTTTTTTATCCAGTCTGAAACCCTGCGCCTTTTGATGGGGTCGTTAAGCCCATTCACGTTCAGAGTTACTATTGACAGATATGAATTTAGTGTCATCATGATACCTATTCAGTCCCTGTTTTTGTGGACTGTCCCCTTGTACTTCCTCTTTCTATTACAGAATCCCCTCTTAGTATTTCTTGCAGAGCTGGCTTGATGGTCACATATTCTTTCAGTTCCTGCCTATCTTGGAAGTTCTTTATCTCTCCTATTCTGAATGAGAGCCTTGCTGGATAAAGTATTCTTGGCTGCAGGTTCTTCTCATTTAGGACCCTGAATATATCCTGCCAGCCCTTTCTGGCCTGCCAGGTCTCTATAGAGAGGTCTACTATTAATCTAATATTTCTCCCAATAAAAGTTAGAGATTTTTTTTGTCTTTTGCTGCTTTAAGGATCTTCTCTTTATCTTTGGAATTTGCAAGTTTCACTATTAAATGTCGAGGTGTTCAGCGGTTTTTATTGATTTTAGGGGGGGATCTCTCTATCTCCTGGATCTGAATGCCTGTTTCCCTTCTCAAGTTAGGAAAGTTCTCAGCTATGATTTGTTCAAATACATATTCTGGACCTCTGTCCCTTTTGGCACCCTCGGGAACCCCAATTAAACACAGATTTTTCCTTCTGAGGCTGTCATTTATTTCCCTTAACCTATCCTCATGATCTTTTAATTTTCTCTTTTTTCCTCAGTTTCCCTCCTTGCCATCAACTTGTCTTCTATGTGACTCACTCGTTCTTCTACCTCATTAACCCTCGTCATTAGGACCTCTAAGTTTAGATTGCATCTCATTTAATTGATTTTTAATTTCGGCCTGATAAGATCTTAATTCTGCAGTCATGAAGTCTCTTGAATCCTTTATGTTTTCTAGAGCCACAGGAGCTTTACAATTGTGCTTCTGAATTGGCTTTCTGACATTGAATTGTAATCCAAATTTTGTAACTCTGGGAGAGAGAGGACTGTTTCTGAGTCTTTCTTTTGAGGTGAACTTTTCCTTCTAGTCATTTTGCTCAGTGCAGAGTGGCCAAAAACAAGTTGTATTTGAGAGAAGCGTGAACTCTTCTCACTGTAGCATTTCAGCTGTTCTCTCTTTAAATCTCAGACCGAATTTGTAGGTTTTCAGGATGATTTGAAAGTTATCTAGGTAATTTGGTGGGGACAGGTGATTTGGGGACCCTACTCTTCCGCCATCTTGCCCCCTCCCACCAATACTACAGCATCTTGATTTCTGTAGTTTTGTTTTGAGATAGAGTAAGCCCTCCGATATTTTTTAAGATTTTATTTATTTGAGAGAGAATAGGAGAGTGAACACGAGCAGGACATCGGAGGGGCAGAAGGAGAGGGATAAGCAGACTTCCCCACTGAGCAGGGAGTCAGGACCCTGGGATTATGAGCTGAGCTGAAGGCAGACGCTTAACTAAGTGGGCCACCCAGGTGCCCTAGCCCTCCAGCCCTTTAAAAAAAAAAAAGATTTACTTATTTATTATTTTCAGGGTGAGGGGGAAGAGTGTTTTTGAGTATGTGCATGGCAGGCAGGGGTGGCCAAGGGAGAGGGAGAGAGAGAATCCCAAGCAGGCTCCATGCTCAGTGCAGAGCCTGATGCTTAACTGACTGAGACATCCAGGTACCCTGGCCCTCCAATTTTATTATTTTTCAAAACTGCTTTAGCTATTTTAGATCATTTTTATTTCCTGTATGTTTTAGAAGCATTTTGTCAATTTCTATAAAAACTCCTGCTGGGTGTCTGACTTGCATTGCACTCAATAAATTGAGATAACCAGTATTTTTAAAATATTGCTACTGCTACAAATGAACAAAGAAAAAAAGAGATAAACCAAAACACAGACTTTTAAATATGGTTTCCAGAGGGAACACAGGTGAGAAGATGGGTGAAATAAATGATGAGGATTAAGGGTACACTTATCATGATGAGCACTACTCAGTGCTCCTGAAACTAATTTAACATTGTATGTTAACTATACTGGAATTAAAATTAAAAAAACCCTTCAGTTCTTCATGTTAAAAAATAAAAAAAATATTGAAACTTCTATTCCATTGGTCTATTTGTTTGTCATAACAATACTACAATGTTTTGAATACTATAGCTTTGTAATAAGTTTTAAAGTCAGGAAGTATGAATCCTTCAACTTTGTACTTTTTCAAGACTGTTTTGACCAGCCGGGCTTCCATAAGATTCCATATGAATTTTAGGATTGGTTTTTCTATTTCTACAAAAAAATACTGTTGGGATTCTGGTAGGGATTGCACTGAATCTGTTTATCATTTTGGGTGGTATTGTCACCTTAATATTATCTTCCATTTCATAAACACAGGGTGTCTTTCCATTTATTTTTATCTTATTTAATTCCTTTCATCAATATCATAGTTTTTAGGGTACAAGTCACTTGCCTCCTTGGTTAAGTTCATTCCTAGGTATTTTATTCTTTTTTTTTTTTTTTAATTTTTATTTATTTCTTATAGTCACAGAGAGAGAGAGAGAGAGGCAGAGACACAGGCAGAGGGAGAAGCAGGCTCCATGCACCGGGAGCCCGATGTGGGACTCGATCCCGGGTCTCCAGGATCGTGCCCTGGGCCAAAGGCAGGCGCCAAACCGCTGCGCCACCCAGGGATCCCGGTATTTTATTCTTTTTGATTATTCTTTTGATTCTTTTTGGATCTGTTTTCTTAATTTCCTTTTTTGATTGTACATTGTTAGTGTATTAAATGCAACTGATTTTTGTGTGTTAATTTTGTATTCTGCAACTTTGCTGAATTTGCTTACTAGCTCTAATAGGTGTGTGTGTATGTATAAGATCGTTTCATTTGTGAACAGAGATAATTTTAACTTCTTTCTTTTCAATCTGGATGCCTTTTAATTTTTCTTACACCTAATGGCTGTGGCTAGGACTTCTAGTATTATAATGAATAGAAATGGCAAAAGGGGGCATCCTTGCCTTGTTTTTGATCCTAAGGAAATATTTTGATTCTCGTATCATTGAGTATCACTGCTTTTTAACAAATTGATTATGAAAGGCTTTGGTGTGATCTTTGTGTTTTACCTTCCTGGAATTTGTTGGGCTCCTTGGATTTTTAGGTTTACAGTTTTTTGTTAAACTTGGGACAGGGGATCCCTGGGTGGCTCAGTGGTTTAGTGCCTGCCTTCGGCCCAGGGTGTGATCCTGGAGTCTCAGGATTGAGTCCCACATCAAGCTCCCTGCATGGAGCCTGCTTCTCCCTCTGCTTGTGTCTCTGCCTCTTTCTCTCTCTCTCTCTGTGTCTCTCATGAATAAATAAATAAAATATTAAAAAAAATAAACTTGGGACAGTTTTAGCTATACCTTTTTTCAAATATTTTTCTTACTCTTTATTCTGTCTCCAAATAAATCTCTAACTCCCAAAATGTTAGATCACATATTATCCCGCACAGATTAATGATGCTCCATTCATTTTCAAAAAGTCTTTTATTTCTCTGTGTTTCAGTTTGGACAGTTACTATTGCTATATATACTTTTAAAGCTCATTGTTCTTTTTTTGGTGCCATCCAATCTAATGAATTTTTCATTTCAAATATTGTATTTTCTTTTTTTTTTTTTCAAATATTGTATTTTCAGCTCTAAAAGTTCCATTTGTGTTTTTTTTTGGGGGGGTATATTTTCCTTTCCTTTCTTCAATATGTTCATGTTCGTTTTCTTTTAAATCCTTAACTTATTTACTGTTCTAAAATCCTTATTTGACATTTATGGGTCTGCTTTGATTTTCTCCTCTGATCATGGATTATATTCCTTGCTTCTTTTAATATTTAGCATATCTGATTCTTGACATTGTGAATAGTATGTTTTTTTAATGTAATTTTTTTTGAGGGGCAGGAGCAAAGGGACAAGGAGAGAGAATCTTAAACAGACCCATGCCCAGAATACAGCCTGATGTGGGCTTGATCTCACAACCCTGACAGCATGACTGAGCCAAAATCAAGAGTGGGATGCTGAAATGGCTGAGTCACCCAGGTGCCCCATGAATACTGTTACTGACTACAGGATTTTGTTTTCTTCCTTTGAAGAGTAGATTTTTTTGTTTTTTACCTTGGAGGGCAAATAAGGTACCTGTGGATTAGCCTGATTTTTTTTTGTTTTGTTTTGTTTTGTTTTGTTTAAAGATTTCATTTATTTTGAGAGAGAGAGAGAGAGTATGTGTGTGAGCAGGAGCAGGGGAAGGGGCAGAAGAAGAGGGAGAAGTAGACTCTGCAGAGCAGGGAGCCTGATACAGAGCTTGATCTGAAGACCCTGAGATCATGATCTGAGCCAAAGGCAGACACTTAAAACAACTGATCCACCCAGGCGCCCCTAGCTTGATCTTCTTGAAGCTTGTTTTAAACCTCTGTTAGGTTAGTTCTAATGTAGCCTTATTCCAAGATTAATACAGCCCTGGAACCATTGTATGATCCTTCTGCAGTCTCCTGAATGCCCCAAGTGATCCATGAATAGTCTCAATCTTTGCTAATCACAACTTAAACCTGTCCTGGCCCTATGTAGCCTCTGGGAATCCTTCAGCTTATATCCTCTGTCATTCTCTACCCCATATTGTGGAATTTCATCATATGCATGTGTGCTTTAGTATGCAGCACAGAATGAAGGGGGGGTGGCTATGTCGATTTTTGGAATTCTCTCTATATATCTCCATACTGTTTGGTACTGTACCCTGAAATTCATGCCACTTCAGCTACTCTGAACTTCGATCTCTGTCATCTCAACTCAGCCAGTCTGTGGTTCCCTGCTTCAGTTCTCACTCCCTGCACTGCAATATAGAAAGTGCCTTTAGGTAGAAAACCTGGGAGGTCATATGGCTACTAATTTTATGGATTTTTTCTCCCTTTCTTCTCAGGTTTCACACTTCTGTTATTGTCTGTTGTACAATATCTGAAAACATTTGTTTCATACACTTAGACTAGTTTTAGAGTTGTTGATGCAGGAGGATAAGTGTGATCCCTGGTAATTTATCATGGCCAAAAGCAGAATTGGTTTTAGTATTAAAAAACCCTTGGGCAGCCCAGGTGGCTCAGTGGTTTAGCACCGCCTTCAGTCCAGGACGTGATCCTGGAGACCTGGGATCGAGTCCCACGTCGGGCTCCCTGCATGGAGCCTGCTTCTCCCTCTGCCTGTGTCTCTGCCTCTCTCTCTCTCTCTCTCTCTCTCTGCCTCTCATGAATAAATAAAAAAAATCTTAAAAAAAAAAAGTTTAAAAAATAAAAAAAACCCCTTAATTTTATTGCTTAAATTATACCTCACTAGATTAAAGCTTATCACAGGTCATACTATTAAGAAATGGGAAAGTTGTTGCAATCTGCCTGTATCTATCTCCCAGCAGAAAGACAACAGTAAGAGGAAACAGATTTATTTAAATATCTGAACATTTACTTGCAAGTATAGTAAAGCATTTTAATAGAACAAAGTCTCTATGTGTTTTACACTTTGAAGTATAAAGCTGTAGTAATTAATCACTATTTATTGGATATATAGTAAATAACTTGTCTCTCCTACTTCACTAATTCTTTGAGATAAACTTAGAGGAACTACACTCAAGAAGCCTTATATGTCCATGAATCTCATTTAGAAGATCAGATTCTGAAATTTATATTAGAGTCTGACACCAGGCTTTGGGGGATTTGGAGTAAAGAGGGGAGTTTTATTTTGCACACAAGAGGGATGTAAACTGTTACAACTAGAAGGTAGACTGTGGAAGACTGTGTTTTTAAAAAACGTTACTACAATATTTCCCATTCCACATGTTCTTCTAGAACCTTCCTATTTCTCTACCAAGAAGTAGAGTTTATGTTCTCGCTCCTTGAACCTGGACAATAGGACTTTGTGATTGCTTCAGTTAACAAAAATATGACTCAGGTATAATAACATCATGTTATTTCTGAGGCTAGGCCAGAAAAGATAACATAGCTCCTACTTGGCTCATTCTTGGGACTCACACTTTTGGAGCCCTTTGCTACCAGGTAAGAAGAGCTAAGCTGAAGCCACTGTGTTGGAGAGACCATATGGAGAGACCACAGAGAGACAGAAGCGGCAAGCCAAGTCTATACAATCGCCAGAGTGCTAAGAGACAATTAAAATGCTCCTTTTTGGAGCACTTGGGTAGCTCAGTTGGTTAAATGTCTGTTTTTGGCTTAGCTCATGATCTCAGGGTCCTAGGATAGAGTCCTATGTTGGTCTCTCTGCTCAGCTGGGGGCCTGCTTCTTTCTCTCCCTCTGCCTACTTGTGCTCTCTCCTCTCTGTCAAGTAAATAAAATCTTTTTTAAAAAATGCTCTTTTTTGTGACATTAAGTTTGAGGTATTCTGTTTTGTGCATTAGATTAGTGGAACATTGAACTCGGGATGCCATGAAACAGTAAAAAGAAGTCAAAGCAGGCAAGAGGATACATGTATACACAGAAGAAAGGTTTGATGTTGGAGATATTAATTTATGATTTGTTGGTAAGTGGAATCATGGTACTGGTTTCGACTGCCTATAATGAGAATAAATAAGATAGCCTAATATAGAACTCTGAGGAATTTCAATCTTTACCTAGGAGGTGGAGAAAGAAGATCTATAAAAAAATACAGGAATGGCCAGAGAAGCAGAAGGAAAACCAGGACAATGTTAAGTCCTGGATAACTAGAGAAGACAGTGTTTCAACACAAAGGCAGTTGTCGATTATGATGAAACTGCCAACAGGTTTTGAGAAATAAAAATGTCCATTTTGGATTTAGCAGCATAGACATCACTAGTGATTTTGCCAAGTGTAGTCTATATGAAGTACAAAGGAAGGGAAAGTAGGAAAAGTCCAATTATAGGCTAAAAAATAAGTGTGAGATTAGGAAATATAGACATTAAATATGAATTCTTTTAATAAGTTGGATGTGCAGGTCAAGAAAAAGTTATAACTAAATGTAAATTAGAAAATTTTTACTATAACTAAAGTAATTTCTTTGTGCTTAAAGTTGAGTCTTAAAGATACATTTTTTTGGTGCTTAATTTTAATTTTGTAATTTTAATTGATTATTTATTTATTTACTTAGTTAAGTAAACTCTATGCCCAACGTGGGCACGACCCTGAGATCAGGAGTTGCATGCTCTATGGACTGTGCCAGCCAGGTACCCCTTGAAGATACATTTTCATGGAATCTACAATTAAATCTTCAAAAAATTTGTCTAGGGCATTAAATGCCTAATTCAATATACCATGTCTCTTCTACTACCTGAAAGATAGTAACACACTATCACTAACCTTTCTTAGGAAATTCTATGACAAATGGATAAATTACTGTATTGCTTCTTGAAGGGCTTAAGGAATTTCTAAGCTAAGTAGATAGCTGAGAGCATACTGCTGAGTTGTTGAAATAACAGAAAAAAAACATTAATTTTTTCACATTAATAAAACTCAACTCAAATTGTTTTGACATTTGGCTTATGCTAAATGTAGCCAAAGACTCTATTACACTTACCCGTTGTTGGTGAACAATGTTTTTGTGCTCACGTGCCACACGTGTGGCCCATTTTCGAGCCTCCTTGTTTAGACTGTGCTCCTCTGTGGTTCCAGTTTCTGATTCTAATTGTCGGCTCTACAACATAAGAGAAAACAGAGCCAAAACATTATTGTGCCTCCTGAAATCACTACTGTTTGTAGGTGGACCAGAGAGCCTTCACTTAATCAGCACTCAAAACAAGCCATGCTCCACTACTGTGGGAAGCAATATCTCATGTCAGAACATTAGCAGGACAGTACGAAACCATAAATGACTACAGGTTTTTTTCATCTTACACTCCTTAATATTAGAGCTTCATCTTTAATACTGTGGACTGATCCATTTTGGGTGTGAAGAAAGCTAGCTACGCAAAGAAAAAAAAAGTATTCATGCCAACCTACTACAACACTAAAATAGTTGCATAGGTAAAGTGGAAACAATTCAATAGTTATAATGGAATTTTAAAAAACAATCAATGGATAGAAATGAAAAGAACAAAACAATATAGAAATAGCAACACAACCTCTCTGTCCCCAAAGACACTGGGTTTAATTTAGTTTCAGGTCCATTACCAATTAACCCAAATCCCTCAAACTAGTTTTTGCCCTTCCTCTGGACTTTAATGTCGTATGAAAGAGAGGGGTGCTATATCAGTAAGGGTTTCATCTAGTCCAAAATACTATTATTATGTTTCACAAAGACCAAACTGCAAAATCTAAATTAACGATAGTAATAGTCCCTACTGTATAAAGTATTATGAAAAGTGCTTCATATAACTTTTATTACAACCTTACAAGATGAGTCATACATCCATCTTATAGAAAAGGAAACTGAAGCTCAGAGAGGTTACATAAAATTTCTAGTGTCTACCAGCTATTAAATCTTCAACTTTGATTATACAAGTCTGATTCTAGAATCAGAGCTCTTAACCACTAAACTATTTTAATTTTCTCTAAACTCTTAAGAATCCATGAAAATGAAGAAACCCATGAATAATTGGGAAAGCAAACAATTTCTTAACTATGAATTATCCCAAGAAGATTTTAATACAAAAAAGAAGCAAAATTTTACAGTGGAAATATTTTAGAAAACTGACTTTTGCAAGGCGACATAGCTCAAATTGGGGGAGTAAGTAGAATTTGACTAGCTGGATTAAAAAGTATTTCTGTTGAGGGGATTATAGGCAACTTTCAAAAACTTTTACTCTATGCAGACATTTCAGCTAAAGCTAGACTGTACAATGATAAATGTATTGAAATAGAGCAAAACATTTTTTTAATCTAACCAACTTCACAATTACATTTTATTATTCTGATTCATTCTTTGGGGTATTAAGAATCTGGGAACCATCTTTATTATTACATTTTACTTTGTAAAAGGATCTAGGCATTTGAATTTTAATTCATTCTCAGAAGTCAGGATTAAAAACGTTAAACCCTGGATGCAGATTACAAATGCAATCTACATTAGCCAGAGAAATCTAATGTATAAATGGAATGCCAGAAATATGTATTCTGAGGAGCCCAGGCATAGGTTTTTAAGTCAGACAGACTTAGTTTTAATCCTATGTTCTTTATTAGCTTTATATGATCTTGGGCATGTTATTAATCGAAGTCTTAGTTACATCTGAAAACTAGTGAAAATGCCTATCTCATAGGGGGTTATTAAAATAAAATGTGCTCATATAATAAGCATTCTTTTATAAACCTTATCCTATATAATTAAGTATCCAGTAACTGGTAATTGCTAATGCTAAACAGTTGAAAATTACTTGAAACAAAATCTTGTTATTAGTAAAAAATTCCAAATAATTCCTAGGGTCTTGCTAGCCCAAAGAATGAATCAGAAACAAGATTGAAGATATGCTAAAAGATCAAGGCAGATCTCAAACAGAATGCACTTACAGGGAATAGAATAGATGAGAAAGGAGACAATTGATGGAGAAATTTGATTTTTATCACTGAGCAACATTTTAGTAATAGGTAAATGGGTTTAAATGTGTATCAGGCTGCAGAGAGGCCACAGCCCTACTTGCCCACACATAATTTCTTTTTATTAAGTATTTCCTTGCTTAAGAGCTGGGCAAGGAAAGATAGGGCTTTTTTCCCTTTGTCTTCGGGGTTTTACTATTTTTCAGACAGGAGTGTCCAATGATCAGGACGGACAACAATGCCACTGATTGGGAGATACGATTTTGTGATTCAAATTTAAGTTAATTTTTTTTCATGAATCCTAAATTCCTCAAGCCACGGAAAGGCATGTGGAAGCTACCTATAACTCAGGTCTAGACAAATGAGAATTTCATACAAGGCAAACACAGCCCAGATGTTAAAACAATATACAGAAAAATGTTCTAATGCTGCCTCTACCATCCAATATTGATATAAATCAGAATCTAGTGTAGATCAGATGGTGATGTTAGCAGTAGTTGATTCTACCAAAGGAACTGCTAGTGACTGCTTCTTTTTTAAAATGTTAGCTAATTTAATCTTTAGTTCACTCTTTAAACATTTTTCCTTTACCTCTTAAAAATGTATTTGGAAAAAAATGTATTTGGAACATAAAAAGAATAATTACATATTTAAGCTATTAAGCACAAAAATTTAAAGCACACTGTTATCTGCCTGAAGCAGAATATGAGAATTTTTAAATTACATATCAAAAAGCACTGTGGCCTAACTCTGAAAAAGTTCTTATTGTATTTCTTTTTAAGAGACATACATAATAACATCGCAATTTTCAGAGTAATAGTCACAAAAATAATTCAAATAAATTACAAACTGAAGAGAAATGCTATAAAAGAACTTTTCTATCAACTTTTTTTTTTTTTTTAAGATTTTACTTATTTATTCATGAGAGACACACAGAAAGTCAGAGACCTAGGCAGAGGGAGAAGAAGCAGGCTCGATGCATGGAGCCTGATGGAATCGCCAGGATCCTGCCCTGAGCCAAACAAAGGCAGATGCTCAACCGCTGAGCTACCTAGGTGTCCCCTTCCTATCAAATTTTCTTATTTATTTATTTATTTATTTATTTATTTATTTATTTATTTATTTATTATTTTATTTATTTATTCATGAGAGACACACAGAGAGGGAGAGGCAGAGACACAGGCAGAGAGAGAAGCAGGCTCCATGCAGGGAGCCTGATGTGGGACTCGATCTTGGGTCTCCAGGATCACACCCTGGGCTGAAGGCGGTGCTAAACCGCTGAGCCACCCGGGCTGTTCTCCTATCAACTTTTAAGTATAGGATAGGTAGTTTCTAATTTATTTGTCAGCTTGGGTATTCGATAAGTTAGGTCAACTAAATGTGATTCTTGAGATCTTTGGAAACATCTGATTTTAGAAATCATACAAGTTTTAGTAAAAAAACATTACAGAAGCAGATGGGTCTTTTCCTGGAAAATAATGTAAATCTAAACACAAACCTATGCTGTTCCCTCTGGGTAAAACAACTTCCTTATTGTTTTTTTTTTTTTTATTGTTCTTCAAATCTCAGTTCAAGCACTATGTGAAATCTTCCCTGATTTCGCAGACAGACTCAGGGGGCTTCTTCATTGACATATTTACATTGTATTAATTTATTCATTTGTTAGACATTTACTGAGCGACTACTTAGAGGCTAATATTGCATTATACTGTGACTGCTGGCATGGTTCCTGTTTATCTTTAGGCAATTTGAGGATGTGAACCCTCAATAAAGTTTGGTCAAGTAAAACCTAATACCCTCATTCTAAAGTGAGGAGTAGGCCACCAGATTATTGTAATGGCGCTTGCAGAGGTGACCAGAAATAAATATACTGCATTAGAATGTATTAGAATTAGTTTCTAACTGATAAAGGAAAGATTATTTTTGTAGGGAAGAACAGAGTGAACAGAGGAGAAAGAGAATTAATTTATTGTGTCATGCATTTTAATACAGGTTCTTGAAGTGGACTTTAGGGTTGAGATCCCTCTCCTACTTCTACAATAAAAGGTTTCCTTTTTCTTGCTTAAATACCCCCACAAAACCCATTCAAAATGGATGTCTGAGGAAGGACTTTTTAAAAAAATCTCTAAATTAAGGGATTTTTATAATTTTATGAAATTTATTCTTTCCTTAAAAAGTAGTCACTGAAATCTGAAGTATGTTTATTCTTTAAATGTCATTCTGGCTAACATACTTCACCTACTTCATATCCTCTAGGCCTCAGCTTCTTCACGTGAAAACTAGGACATTTGAAGATGAGATGAAATATGATTCTTACTACTGCTGCAATTAATTTTAAGATAACAGACTGACTCATGCCTTATCTATAAGCAACAGGAACACTGTGTTTCTCTGGATAAGAGATCCAGAAACTGGGATGCCTGGGTGGCTCAGTGGTTGAGCATCTGCCTTTGGCTCAGGGCGTGATCCTAGAGTCCCAGGATCAAGTCCCACATCGATTTTCCTGCATGGAGCCTACTTCTCCCTCTGCCTATGTCTCTGCCTCTCTCTCTCTGTGTCTCTCATGAATAAATAAATAAAATCCAAAAAAAAAAAAAGGGCAGCCTGGGTGGCCCAGTGGTTTAGCGTGGGCTTCAGCCCAGGGCATGATCCTGGAGACCCAGGATCAAGTCTCACGTCAGGCTACCTGCATGGAGTCTGCTTCTCCCTCTGTCTGTGTCTCTGTCTCTCTGTGTGTATCTCTCATGAATAAATAAATAAAATCTTAAAAAAAAAAATCCCCCCCCCCCCAAAAAAAGAGATCCAGAATTTATGCTTTTCTACTGCTACTGCTCTGAGCTCCAATTTTTTCTTAGCATCATCTGAAATTCTACCCTAACCCAAGAGTAGAAGAGCCTCTATAAAAATAAAATAAATTCTTAAAACATAATTTTAATATGCTTGGAATTTTAAATTCATGACAGAAGACAATTCTAGGAAGTGCTGATAAAAACTACTTGATGGAAAAAAAAAAACTACTTGATGGGTAAAGTAGGGTAGATGGGTGTCAAATTTCTGAGATGGTGAGGGACTGTAGATGTTGCAAATGTTAGATATCCTTGACATAATGAGAAAAAAATGTTTAAATTCAAGTCTGTAGAAATCCATTTACATAAAGTTGTATATCCACATTGACATAAATATGTTCCTGCAGAGAGAGATTTGGGAGGCTATTGATCAAAATATTATCAGTGATTACCTTTGTGTGTGTGCGTGCAGGTTTCTTTTTTTAAAGATTTATTTACTTATTTTAGAGACAGTGTGCATTGTGCATGCACATATGAGGGGAAGAGGGAGAGAATCTTCAAGTAGACTTCTGGCTGAATGCAGAGTCCAACACTGCTGGAACCCATGACCCATAAGATCATGATTTGAGCTGAAGCCAAGAATCTTAACTGACTGAGCTACCCAAGTACCCCTCAGTAGTTACATCTGAACAGTGATAGTTAAGGTGAAAACTTTCTACTTTATGCTTTTTTATAATTAGAAAACTATAGGGCAGCCCCGGTGGCGCAGCGGTTTAGCACAGTCTGCAGCCCAGGGTGTGATACTGGAGACCTTGGATCGAGTCCCATGTCGGGCTTCCTGCATGGGGCCTGCTTCTCCCTCTGCCTGTGTCTCTGTCTCTCTCTCTCTCTGAATGAATAAATAAAGAAATCTTAAAAAAAAAAAGAAAGAAAACTATAGAACTACGTTAATTTTTTTTAAAGGGTACCATTTGGGATCCCTGGGTGGCGAAGCGGTTTGGCACCTGCCTTTGGCCCAGGGCGCGATCCTGGAGACCTGGGATCGAATCCCACGTCAGGTTCCCGGTGCATGGAGCCTGCTTCTCCCTCTGCCTATGTCTCTGCCCCTCTCTCTCTCTCTGTGTGACTATCATAAATAAATAAATTAATTAAAAAAAAGGGTACCATTTGTTGCATATTTCAGCTCTGTACTAACTGCTTTACATACATTATTTAGTTCTCAAAATAATTCTAATAGAGATTCTCAATTTATAGGTATAGATTTCTAGACAGAAAGGATGTATGTATTTCCTAAAGCCAGTAAGTGGTGAATTTAGAGCTTGCATTGAGGTGTCTTTGACTTTAGATTCCTTGCTATCTTATGACCATACTATCTCATTAATTGTTCTATTTAGTTAATGCTAATATTGATAAAATTGATATAGGCAGTAATACTGAAAAAGACATTTTAAAATATAAATTTCCTTTGAATGAAACTTTGGCTAGGCATTTACTTAGAGGTAAGACATCTTTTGATTTTATTTTGTTTGTATTTATTTATTTATTTAAAGAGAATGTATGCTTTTTTTTTTAAGATTTTATTTATTTATTCATGAGGGCCACACACACACACACACAGAGAGAGAGAGAGAGAGAGAGAATGGAGCAGAGACACAGGTAGAGGGAGAAGCAGGCTCCATGCAGGGAGCCCGACATGGGACTCGATCCCTGGTCTCTAGGATCAAGCCCTGGGCTGAAGGCGGAGGTAAATCGCTGAGCCACCCGGGCTGCCCCATTTTGTTTTTATTTTTATTTTTTATTTTTTAAGATTTATTTATTTACTTATTTATGATAGACATAGAGAAAGAGAGAGAGAGGCAGAGGCACAGGAGGAAGGAGAAGCAGGCTCCATGCCGGGAGCCCGACGTGGGACTCGATCCCGGGACTCCAGGATCACGTCCTGGGCCAAAGGTAGGCGCTAAACCGCTGAGCCACACAGGGATCCCCTCATTTTGTTTTTAAAAAACAAAAGCCAAACTGTTTCATATGAGTTTAAGAAGGCCGTCAGAGCCCAGCAATGTTAAATTTTTAAAGTTCTCATTTTTTTACAGAATATATTTAAATATTAAATAGTCTTTTCAAACATAAGGTTACTAAATAACTTTAAAGAACTACACTACAGAAATTAATATTCCACTATTCTTGATATACTAGTCTTTAAGTCATCTTAACTATTTTATCCTTAGTTATCCTCTCAAGATATGATTTCAGTTCACTTTAAGATTAACATAAGGCCCCCCCCTCAAAAAAAAAAGATTAACACAAGGGCATAGAAGGTTCAGACAGGTATTTGAGCATGCCCAGAATGGCAAAGTGAGTAGAGATAGAAAAGTTGATTTCACACAAGAAACACTGTCATTATTTTTAAAGTCTGTTAACAAAATATAACCACTTGAAAGAGAGAAAAAGAGATGGTCATATATTATGCATGAAAACAGCAGAATACTAGCATTTCAACCCAATTTCAAAAAAAGAAAATATTGGGGTTGTCAAGTAAATGCCATATGCCAGGAACAATCTAGTTATTAACCCTCATTCAAGGGATTTGTACTACTTGTATTTTTCAGTTTATTGGTATATATTTATTGTGTTAAATATTTAATCTATTTTTATGAAACTTAATATACTGTTAACTATTTCAAGAAAGCTAATTTTTACTTATTATGAAAAAGGCCTCTTCAAGTAAAAAGCATCTGGATTTTTGTAGGTTATTAATTCCTAGTACTCATATTTATACTGGTTCACGATCCTATAATTTTGAAATTCATTGGCATTTTAGGGAAGTTTAGAGCCACAGCTCATTTGTGGCAAAATCTGACTTGAACCAAAGAGAGGCTATTTATAATTTTTATTTATTTCACTTAGTGTGACTATTCAAACCTTTTACTACAAAAATACTATGCTTGATCATGGGATCCTTTCCCATATCTGCTTAAGGTGTTATACAATATATGGTATATGGATCACCCTTCTAAAATCTGAAAAATTTTGACATTTTATTTTTAAGTAATCTCTTCAACCAACGTGGGGCTCAAATGCACAACCTCAAGACCCAAAGTCCCATGCTCTATTGGTTGAGCCAGCCATGTGCCCCTAAAAATCCATGATATCTATGTTATCTTACTTATTTTAAAAATTTTATTTTTAAAAAATATGGAATACTTCACAAATCTGCATGATATCCTTACGCAGGGGCCATACTAAACTTCTCTTACTCTCCCAAGTTTAGTATATGTGCTGCTGAAATGAGCACTGAAAAAATTCTAATTTTTGAAACACATCTGACCCAAAGGTTTTTGATATGAGATTGTGGACCTCTAAGTCACATATTTTAAATATCTCACACAACTTGGAATGGAGTGAAGCAATGCTCTTTATTAATCATAACTTATTCTGACTATTCTTGGATAGTAGTACTTTTGGTTAGAAGAGATATAAGAACTCATAATTGGGTTGAGTGTGCATAGTCTCTCAGGGAAGCAAAATGGAGATATTAGAATACCAAAGGTAAATCTAAGAGAAAAACATGCCCTTCAGTAATGCCATGAAAACAAAACAAAAACATCACCAACAACCCTTGTGTCTTGACACTCTTTAGACATATCTAGAGGCATGACTGGCCATGACTGGTTGGAATAGCCACATGATAAATATACTTTTATTTTGGTAGCTCTCAGAGACTCTGCTTTAAGAGCTATAATCAGGGGCAGCCCAGGTGGCTCAGTGGTTTAGCACCGCCTTCAGCCCAGGGCCTGATCCTGGAGTCCCAGGATTGAGTCCCACACTGGGCTCCCTGCATGGAGCCTGCTTCTCCCTCTGCCTGTGTCTCTGCCTCTCTCTCTCTTTCTGTCTCTCTTTCTCTCTCTCTGTGTCTCTCATGAATAAATAAATAAAAACTTAAAAAGAAAAAGAGCTATAATCACAGGCTAGATAAAAAAGTGAACTTCCAGGCTCTTTTGTGTCAGTATATTACCAAGGCATCAATGGAAAGATCTGGATACCTGTAGGTAGTTAGAGAAGGCACTAAATCCAGAAAAGCACAAAGACTCATTATACAGATGGTAGATTTTCTAAAAAAAAAAAAAAAAAAAAACCAAATAAGTCCTTTCTGAAAGACTGAAAAACTTAGGACAATGCCCTCTGAACACTTGACAGCCAGTACTGCTGTTTCTGGAGAGCAACACTCATATTTATAATCAGAGCCTTTAATTTTTGGATACTGTGGTCAGTATATGTGTAGGAGGATGCGACCTATTTACTCACAAGAGAATTTTCCACAAATTCTCTATCACACAGCATATGCCAATGCTATATACAATATAAGATTTCCATCAGGGAACCCTGGGTGGCTTAGCAGTTTAGTGCCGCCTTCAGCCCAGGGCCTGATCCTGGAGACCTGGGATCATGTCCCATGTCTGGCTCCCTGCATGGAGCCTGCTTCTACCTCTGCCTGTGTCTCGATAAAGCTACTCACTATACAATGATAATTTTCAAGTAATTTCCCTGTATTTATACTGATTCCATGTAGTCACTTATAGACAAGGATAATTTTGGGTAAATAACTTTTTTCTCAGTTTTACTGAGAAATAATTGACATATATTATTATAAAAGTTTAAGGTGTACATTATGTTAGTTTGATTTACATATATTGTACATATTTTTAACAGATGTATAAAATGATCCAATTAAGTGAAAATTTAATGTGCAAAAGTTCCAAATTACAGCAAGTGTCCACTTAATATAGCTTTTAATCTTTACATGGAAGAATTACATACCACAACTAGTGGCTAAAATAATGGAAAAAGATCATATATCAGACATTTGTCAGCTATTTTTTAAAAGATTTATGAGAAAGAGAGAGAGAAAGCGAGCACGAGTGGGGGCAGTAGAGGAGAGGGAGAAGCAACCTACCTGCTGAGCATGGAGCCCAATTCTGGGCGATCCCAGGACCCTGAGATCATGATGTGAGCCAGGCAGACACTTAACCAACTGAGCCACCCAGGCACCCCTGTCAGCTAGTTTTTATATCTGCGATACTGTGATAAAAATGTCAGCTAATGATATCTGTGAAGATCTTATTATTTGCAGTTCAGGAAAAGTAAAGAGGAAAGGGTCTTCTCATCCCTACCAGAAAATTTGGGGAAAAAGTTTCCTTCAGTTTTTCCTGTCTTAATATATGGATGTGTGTGTTTCCCATATTATTCCCCATCCCAGGTTGAAATAGGATGGGAGGTCCTTTTCATAGGACCTGAAGGAAATGTCCTTAAGGGTACACATCACTAGTTTTGGTAATGGAAGGGACAAACACTGAGATGTATGCAAGGCAGAGGTGCTGAGGAAGAAAAGTATAAGAGGGATAAGAAGGGACACTGTTAGTATTGGCTGCTGTTTATTCTACACAGATTGCCTTTTAGGCTTATAAACTGCTAAGAAAGAGGTTGATGAGATCTATATTATGCAATAAAAAAGGAGAGCAGAAGTTTCAAGGGAGTTTGATATTTTGCTATTTCTAAAACAATTAGGGGCAAAAGCTAAAAAAATGAAATATGCTTGTCTTATGGAAAGACAGGGGAAAAAAGATAGTCAACATTTACTCTATATCTACTATGTGCCAGGTATTGAATCAAATGCTTAAGTATCTCATTTAATTTTCAAACCGATTAAGGTTTTCAACATTTATATATGAGAAAGCTGAATCAGTGAGGTTAAATATATATATAAATATATAAATAAAATAAACACAGCTAGCAAATGGCACAGCCAGGATTTGCTCCAGAGCTCATGATTTCTCATTATATGACACCTGTATGAGTTTCTAACACAAGCATGACCCACCTGATAGCTGAATGACTCTCCAAAATTGAGATCCTAATATATGTACTTGTCAATTTTCCTAATCAAACATCCACTTTTTGGGGGGGAGTAAGGGAAATTTTAGGGCACATCTCATCCTTTAGAATAATCTTACATTAAAACTTTCATTTTAGCAAAGAAAGGTGAACATTACTCTTTCTAGGAAGGATTCCTAACTTTCTAGTATCATCTGAAAAATAGTAATTGAGGATATAAAGTAAGGACAACCATAGAAATCAACAGCTCTATACGGAAGTAAAGACAAGGAAATCTTTCAGGGTTAACCATGAGACAACAACTAACTTCCATCAGACAAAACTTGCAACTGATCATTGTCATTTGTAATGATCTTATGGTAAACACTAAGATTCTCAATCTAATTCTATGGCTATGGGACACCCTAGGTGGCTCAGTGGTTGAGCATCCGCCTTTGGCTCAGGGCGTGATCCCTGGTCCGGGGATTGTGTCCCACACTGGGCTCCCTGTGAGGAGCCTGCTTCTTCCTCTATGTCTCTGCCTCTATGTGTCTCTCACGAATAAATAAATAAAACCTTTTTAAAAAAATAATTCTATGGCTGTAAAAAATAGAAATAATTGTGTCTTTATAAAACCATTTTGGCAGTTTCTTTCGGTATATCATCCTAAGGCATGAGTCCAAATAATTATATATTAAAATAAAATGACAAGAAATTTTGATCCATCTGCAAGTAAAGATAAGCCAAAAAACCAAAAAGGGTACAATCACTTCAAGCCTTGTAATATTGTTACTGAATGTTTTCATTTGGACATCTCTGACTTTTGCAGGAAAAATAAAAAAGTATCAATCTTTTCACTATAAGTAGGAAAGGAAATCCTTGATTTATATGAGAAAATGGAAAGCCCCAGTTTAAGCATCCAGTGGCTCCTTACACACACACACACACACACACACACACACACACACACACTTTTAATCTCAATACCAGGTCCCACCCTTCATTAACATGCAAACCCACACATCCCATCTCCCCCACCCTTGACCCATACACCCATATACCTCAGCTATGGTCATTCTCAGAGCACTGACAGGGGAGAGCTCAATATCCACCAGTTGGGCAGCTTTTAAACTCTGCCCAGTAAAGATTGCACAAGGACAGAAAATAGCATAGTTAGAATTTTAAGGCAAACAGGGACACACAGCTAAGAAACAGTGTCTAGAAACAAAGGAGGATTTAGGATTGTAGTTGGGCCTTAGACAAGTGAGATGAGAGTTTATCTACTCTTAGAATTCTGATTTTTCTGAGGAAAATGGGGAGAGATAAAATAATTTCGAATTAGTCACAATTTTAAATCAAGCTTAGCAAACCTGTCGGTATTCTGTATATTCTAATACCCTGCTTCATTCTTCTCCAATAAAGAAGTCAAATTATATAGGACAACATTGCTGAGTCATTAAGCAAAAGCAGACTGATTTTTAAAAAACAGCATTAATATAAAGGGCAAGGGTTATAATCTAGAGGTAAATGCTGATTTCCTACATAGCCACAAACAGGGCTCCTTAAAATGCAAGAAAAGTAATGAAGATATCTCCAGCAAAGGTTTCTACTAAACTGATACCATGAAACTCTGATTTCATAAATTACCCTGGTTCTGATTCTAGGTTTACCAAAAGACCTTATGAATATAATTTGACTTCTCTCTTTGGCTTGCCTATATTGAAAGAATGTGTTAGATATGCCAACATGTGCTTTCTCAACTTGAAGAAGTTGATTATCCTTTATTTAATGTATCAAATTAGCATACTGGTTCTATCTTCTTTAATTCAAATAGTGGCAAACAGTTTTCATAAACTCAAGGATAAAATACATGATTAATGTCTGTTTTTTAAAATTGCCAATTTGGCATTTATATTAATGTTCTGACATTCTAAAATATCTGAAAGGAATTATAAAGGGCCTGTAATTTTTTATAAAGCCAACCAAAATACGTGCAGGCACATATTCACTGTTGTTTATTGATTCTATTCCGGTTAAAATTTAACCACTGGTTTCTTTGGAAGTGTGTACATGTGAAGAATTTCATGGATAGAAAGTATAATTCATATTTGGATTGAAAAAAATTTTTATTGAGTATTTCTTCTTCCTTCTGTTCATTTTGCAGGTTTTTAGTTACATGTCTTACAACTTAACCTCATTTAAGTTGCTAACACAAAGATACTGGGTTTTAGTAGCATTTTGGAAAGGAGAAATGTCCGTTTCTCTGTATACTCACAGTTTTGTTACAAAATTAAGGAGACACACTCAGTTTTTTCTGTCTAGTCCAAGGACAATAGTTATTTGAGCACAAACATAGCTTAAAAACAAATGGAATGAAAATCTGGAATTCCCTTACAGTATCACTGTCACAGGGCTGGAACTGGAAGGGCTGGGGTTTGTGAAATACAGCATTCTCTTGTAAAAACAGCTGAAGATTATAGTCCCGTACCACCTAAAGAGAAAATAAAGTATCTTTAAGACTTTAATAAGGTTATGATGTCCAGTAACCATGTTTTACAGTTTAATATTTATTCTTCTGCTTTCCAAAAATGAGAAATTATCCAACACTATATGATCAAAAGAAAATGGTAAGTACGCATTTTTTTTTCATTTTAGATAACAGTCGTTACTTATGTGTCCTATTTTCTCAATAGTCTAAATATGGAAAGTACTAGTTTAGAAACTAGCCCAGATTTTGGGACTAGATAATATGTAATATTTTAAGATAGCAAAAAAAAAAAAAAAAAAAAAAAGATAGCAATTACACAAAATGTTGCTCTTTTTAATGGGGGCAGTGGGATGAAAACAGGGAAGCACAGTAGTCTCTTAGGTCTCTCCCAGCAACAAAGTTTTGTAGACTTCTTAAAGTCTGCTATATTGAGATCGTCATCCACTAGGAAACTGCCAGAAGACCTCACCCATAGCACAAAATAGTATTAAATTTTTTGTAAAGTAAGCTTGAAGCCTAAAGTGGGGCTTGAATTCATGACCTCAAGATTAAGAGTTGCATGCTCTACCTGAACCTGCTAGACACCCTACAAAATAGTATTTTTATAGTACTTCTTGACACCTTTTCTAGGAGGTTACAGTCTTTTGTGATTTTTTTTTTCATTTTAAGTAATCTCTACTTCATTTTAAGTAAATCTCTCTTCCTGCCAATGTGGGGCTGGAACAAACAACCCCAAGATCAAGTAGTTACATGCTTCTAGGACTAAGTCAGTCAGGTGCTCTTAGGAGGTTACATTCTAATTAGAAGATAAATTAAAAGGAATTCATATAGAAAGGGAACTCTGATACTCGGAATGTAGCAAAACAAACAGTACAGATAGACAGCCAACTGAAAAGACTTCACTGCACTATATACCCTGGGAAAGAGTGGGAATCAGCAACATTTGGTTTTGCAGAAACCCATTTTCCATTTTGTTACAGTGTTTACCCTTCATTTATGTTTCATTAGCACCTCTGCCAGAGAATGGGCGGAAGAAGAAAAAAAGTTTAAAGAAGCTCTGTAGGAATACCTTAGTAGTCTGGGGAAAATGGTTTACCAAAGAGACATAGAGAGTAGGGGTTATATTTCACATTTTATTTACCAGCACAAACCCAATTCCCTATTGCTCATTCAACAACCATTTATTGAGAGAGCTTACCAAGACCAATGTTAAATGTAG
This sequence comes from Canis lupus baileyi, assembly GCF_048164855.1. Lineage (NCBI taxonomy): Eukaryota > Metazoa > Chordata > Mammalia > Carnivora > Canidae > Canis > Canis lupus. The sequence goes on from NC_132860.1 coordinate 26,392,873, forward strand.
AGGTGAGGGCAACATATAGATGAACAAAGATGAATAAACAAGGCTAGCATCTTCAAGGAATTTATAATCTAGAAAGTGGGAGAACGAGACAGTACACAATTAAATACACTGTGGATGTATGTAGAAGGTACTAGGAGAACATAAAAGAGGGTGATATTTAATCCAGACTGATGGGGTGAAATGGGGTGAGGAGAACTTAGGAGAATTTTGTCAGGCAAGGCTGGCTGAATAAACATACTCTCAAAGGGAAATGTGTTTTTTTCTTTTCCTGGATTCCAGTTTTAAGCTGTGAAAGCTCTTGACACAGCCCTGAGAGCCTCACTAATCACCATGAAGAAAAAGCTAAGAGGATTACTCTTCTAGTTACAACCTTTTTAGATTTCAACTTTATTAAAACATATATAAGAATAGAGACAACAGTATAACATATCCCGATATACTCATTACTCAACTTCCAAAAATGTCCCCTTGTGTCCAGTCTCGTTTCATCAATAAACCAATCTACCTCTTCCACCCTCAACTATACTGAAGCAAGTCCCGGACATATCAATTCATCCATAAATACTTCAGTTTTATACCTAAAAGTCAAGGGCTCTTTTAAAAAAAAACCTGTCCATGTTAAAATTTACAATATATGCTTATAAAACAATAAGAGATCAAATTTCCCTGACTATTCCATATATTTAAGCTTTTCAACTCAGGAACAAGATAAGGCCTCCATAGTGCACGGGGATGATGTTGCTTAGGTTTCTTTTCGTTCATAGGTTCCTTCTTCCAACACTTTTTTTCTCTCTTGAAGTTTATTTGCTGAAGAAACTGTGTTTTTGTCCTGTGGTGTTTCCTACAGCCTGAATTTTGTTGACTGCATCCTTGCTGTGTTCTGTTCCCTGTATGTCCTATAAATTGAAGCTTGATTGCATTCTGGGTTTTGTTTTGTTTTTATTTCTTGCAAGGTGATATTTACTTCATGGGAAGGCTTGCCTCTGATTTACCTATTTTTATGATATTAACAGCTTTAGTAGGCTGAAGGGTAGCCCCTAAAAAGGTGTATCCATGTCCTAAACCCTGGAACCTGTGAATGTTACCTCATTTGGAAAAGGACCTTTGCAGGTTAAAGATTTTGAGATAATTCCAGATTCCCTCAATGGGCCCTAAATCCAATGATAAGTATCTGTATAAAAGACAAAGAAAAAATACAGAGGGAGAGCCAGCGTGACCATGGAAGCAGAGATTAGAGTGATACGGCCATAAGCCAAAGAATGCCTGTAGCCACCAGAAGCGGGAGAGGCAAGGACTGATTCTCCCGAAAACTGTTTGAAGGAATGCAGCTATGATGATCCTTTGATTTTGGACTTTTGGGCTCCAGAACTCAGAGGGAATAAGTTTCTGGTTTTTTTTTTTTTTTTTTTATGTTTACTTATTATAAAGGCTGACTTTGAATTTTATTTTTTTAATTTATTTTTTATTGGTGTTCAATTTACTAACATACAGAATAACCCCCAGTGCCCGTCACCCATTCACTCCCACCCCCCGCCCTCCTCCCCTTCTACCACCCCTAGTTCGTTTCCCAGAGTTAGTAGTCTTTACATTCTGTCTCCCTTTCTGATATTTCCCACACATTTCTTCTCCCTTCCCTTATATTCCCTTTCACTATTATTTATATTCCCCAAATGAATGAGAACATATAATGTTTGTCCTTCTCTGACTGACTTACTTCACTCAGCATAATACCCTCCAGTTCCATCCATGTTGAAGCAAATGGTGGGTATTTGTCATTTCTAATGGCTGAGTAATATTCCATTGCATACATAAACTACATCTTCTTTATCCATTCATCTTTCGTTGGACACCGAGGCTCCTTCCACAGTTTGGCTATTGTGGACATTGCTGCTAGAAACATCGGGGTGCAGGTGTCCCGGCGTTTCATTGCATTTGTATCTTTGGGGTAAATCCCCAACAGTGCAATTGCTGGGTCGTAGGGCAGGTCTATTTTTAACTCTTTGAGGAACCTCCACACAGTTTTCCAGAGTGGGTGCACCAGTTCACATTCCCACCAACAGTGTAAGAGGGTTCCCTTTTCTCCGCATCCTCTCCAACATTTGTGGTTTCCTGCCTTGTTAATTTGCCCCATTCTCACTGGTGTGAGGTGGTATCTCATTGTGGTTTTGATTTGTATTTCCCTGATGGCAAGTGATGCAGAGCATTTTCTCATATGTATGTTGGCCATGTCTATGTCTTCCTCTGTGAGATTTCTGTTCATGTCTTTTGCCCATTTCATGATTGGATTGTTTGTTTCTTTGGTGTTGAGTTTAATAAGTTCTTTATAGATCTTGGAAACTAGCCCTTTATCTGATATGTCATTTGCAAATATCTTCTCCCATTCTGTAGGTTGTCTTTTAGTTTTGTTGACTGTATCCTTTGCTGTGCAAAAGCTTCTTATCTTGATGAAGTCCCAATAGTTCATTTTTGCTTTTGTTTCTTTTGCCTTCGTGGATGTTCTTGCAAGAAGTTACTGTGGCCGAGTTCAAAAAGGGTGTTGCCTGTGTTCTTCTCTAGGATTTTGATGGAATCTTGTCTCACATTTAGATCTTTCATCCATTTTGAGTTTATCTTTGTGTATGGTGAAAGAGAGTGGTCTAGTTTCATTCTTCTGCATGTGGATGTCCAATTTTCCCAGCACCATTTATTGAAGAGACTGTCTTTCTTCCAATGGATAGTCTTTCCTCCTTTATCAAATATTAGTTGACCATAAAGTTCAGGGTCCACTTCTGGGTTCTCTATTCTGTTCCACTGATCTATGTGTCTGTTTTTGTGCCAGTACCACACTGTCTTGATGACCACAGCTTTGTAGTACAACCTGAAATCTGGCATTGTGATGCCCCCAGATATGGTTTTCTTTTTTAAAATTCCCCTGGCTATTCGGGGTCTTTTCTGATTCCACACAAATCTTAAAATAATTTGTTCTAACTCTCTGAAGAAAGTCCATGGTATTTTGATAGGGATTGCATTAAACGTGTAAATTGCCCTGGGTAACATTGACATTTTCACAATATTAATTTTTCCAATCCATGAGCATGGAATATTTTTCCATCTCTTTGTGTCTTCCTCAGTTTCTTTCAGAAGTGTTCTATAGTTTTGAGGGTATAGATCCTTTACATCTTTGGTTAGGTTTATTCCTAGGTATCTTCTGCTTTTGGGTGCAAATGTAAATGGAATTGACTCCTTAATTTCTCTTTCTTCAGTCTCATTGTTAGTGTATAGAAATGCCACTGATTTCTGGGCATTGATTTTGCATCCTGCCACGCTACCGAATTGCTGTATGAGTTCTAGCAATCTTGGGGTGGAGACTTTTGGGTTTTCTATGTAGAGTATCATGTCATCGGCGAAGAGGGAGAGTTTGACTTCTTCTTTGCCAATTTGAATGCCTTTAATGTCTTTTTGTTGTCTGATTGCTGAGGCTAGGACTTCCAGTACTATGTTGAATAGCAGTGGTGAGAGTGGACATCCCCGTCTGGTTCCTGATCTTAGGGGAAAGGCTCCCAGTGCTTCCCCATTGAGAATGATATTTGCTGTGGGCTTTTCATAGATGGCTTTTAAGATGTTGAGGAATGTTCCCTCTATCCCTACACTCTGAAGAGTTTTGATCAGGAATGGATGCTGTATTTTTTCAAATGTTTTCTCTGCATCTAATGAGAGGATCATATGGTTCTTGGTTTTTCTCTTGCTGATATGATGAATCACATTGATAGTTTTACGGGTGTTGAACCAGCCTTGTGTCCCGGGGATAAATCCTACTTGGTCATGGTGAATAATTTTCTTAATGTACTGTTGGATCCTATTGGCCAGTATCTTGTTGAGAATTTTTGCATCCATGTTCATCAGGGATATTGGTCTGTAATTCTCCTTTTTGGTGGGGTCTTTGTCTGGTTTTGGAATTAAGGTGATGCTGGCCTCATAGAACGAATTTGGAAGTACTCCATCTCTTTCTATCTTTCCAAACAGCTTTAGGAGAATAGGTATAGTTTCTTCTTTAAACGTTTGATAAAATTCCCCTGGGAAGCCATCTGGCCCTGGACTTTTGTGTCTTGGGAGGTTTTTGATGACTGCTTCAATTTCCTCCCTGGTTATTGGCCTGTTAAGGTTTTCTATTTCTTCCTGTTCCAGTTTTGGTAGTTTGTGGCTTTCCAGGAATGCGTCCATTTCTTCTAGATTGCCTAATTTATTGGCGTATAGCTGTTCATAATATGTTTTTAAAATCGTTTGTATTTCCTTGGTGTTGGTAGTGATCTCTCCTTTCTCATTCATGATTTTATTAATTTGAGTCTTCTCTCTTTTCTTTTTAATAAGGCTGGCTAATGGTTTATCTATCTTATTAATTCTTTCAAAGAACCAACTCCTGGTTCTGTTGATCTGTTCCACAGTTCTTCTGGTCTCGATTTCGTTGAGTTCTGCTCAAATCTTTATTAACTCCCTTCTTCTCCTGGGTGTAGGATCTATTTGCTGTTTTTTCTCTAGCTCCTTTATGTGTAAGGTTATCTTTTGTATTTGAGTTCTTTCCAGTTTTTGAATGGATGCTTGTATTGCGATGTATTTCCCCCTTAGGACTGCTTTTGCTGGATCCCAAAGATTTTGAACGGTTGTATCTTCATTCTCATTAGTTTCCATGAATCTTTTTAATTCTTCCTTAATTTCCTGGTTGACCCTTTCATCTTTTAGCAGGATGGTCCTTAACCTCCACGTGTTTGAGGTCCTTCCAAACTTCTTGTTGTGATTTAGTTCTAATTTCAAGGCATTATGGTCTGAGAATATGCAGGGGACGATCCCAATCTTTTGGTATCGGTTCAGACCCGATTTGTGACCCAATATGTGGTCTATTCTGGAGAAAGTTCCATGTGCGCTTGAGAAGAATGTGTATTCAGTTGAGTTTGGATGTAAAGTTCTGTAGATATCTGTGAAATCCATCTGGTCCAGTGTATCATTTAAAGTTCTCGTTTCTTTGGAGATGTTGTGCTTAGAAGACCTATCGAGTATAGAAAGAGCTAGATTGAAGTCACCAAGTATAAGTGTATTATTATCTAAGTATTTCTTCACTTTGGTTAATAATTGATTTATATATTTGGCAGCTCCCACATTCGGGGCCTATATATTGTGGATTGTTAAGTCCTCTTGTTGAATAGATCCTTTAAGTATGATATAGTGTCCCTCTTCATCTCTCACTACAGTCTTCGGGGTAAATTTTAGTTTATCTGATATAAGGATGGCTACCCCTGCTTTCTTTTGAGGACCATTTGAATGGTAAATGGTTCTCCAACCTTTTATTTTCAGGCTGTAGGTGTCCTTCTGTCTAAAATGAGTCTCTTGTAGACAGCAAATAGATGGGTCCTGCTTTTTTATCCAGTCTGAAACCCTGCGCCTTTTGATGGGGTCATTAAGCCCGTTCACGTTCAGAGTTACTATTGAGAGATATGAGTTTAGTGTCATCATGATACCTATTCAGTCCTTGTTTTTGTGGAATGTTCCACTGAACTTCTTCTTAAAGGGGAATTTTAAGAGTCCCCCTTAAAATTTCTTGCAGAGCTGGTTTGAAGGTCACATATTCTTTTAGTTGCTGCCTGTCTTGGAAGCTCTTTATCTCTCCTTCCATTTTGAATGAGAGCCTTGCTGGATAAAGTATTCTTGGTTGCATGTTCTTCTCATTTAGGACCCTGAATATATCCTGCCAGCCCTTTCTGGCCTGCCAGGTCTCTGTGGAGAGGTCTGCTGTTACCCTAATACTCCTCCCCATAAAAGTCAGGGATTTCTTGTCTCTTGCTGCTTTAAGGATCTTCTCTTCATCTTTGGAATTTGCAAGCTTCACTATTAAACGTCGAGGTGTTGAACGGTTTTTATTGATTTTAGGGGGGGATCTCTCTATTTCCTGGATCTGAATGCCTGTTTCCCTTCCCAGATTAGGAAAGTTTTCAGCTAGAATTTGTTCAAATACATATTCTGGCCCTCTGTCCCTTTCGGCGCCCTCGGGAACACCAATTAAACGTAAGTTTTTCTTCCTCAGGCTGTCGTTTATTTCCTTTAATCTATCTTCATGGTCTTTTAACTGTTTGTCTCTTTTTTCCTCAGTTTCCCTCTTTGCCATCAACTTGTCTTCTATGTCACTCACTCGTTCTTCCACCTCGTTAACCCTCGTCGTTAGGACTTCTAGTTTGGATTGCATCTCATTCAATTGATTTTTAATTTCTGCCTGATTAGCTCTAAATTCTGCAGTCATGAAGTCTCTTGAGTCCTTTATGCTTTTTTCTAGAGCCACCAGTAGCTGTATAATAGTGCTTCTGAATTGGCTTTCTGACACTGAATTGTAATCCAGATTTTGTAACTCTGTGGGAGAGAGGACTGTTTCTGATTCTTTCTTTTGAGGTGAGGTTTTCCTTCTAGTCATTTTGCTCAGTGCAGAGTGGCCAAAAGCAAGTTGTACTGGGAAAAGGAGAAAAAGAGAGGAGAGAAAGAAGGAAAGAAAAGAGAAAGAGAAAAAAAAAGGAAGAAAAAAACGAAAAAAAAGAAAAAGAGAAAGAAAAAGAAAGAAAGGAGAAAAAAGGGGGGTGGGGGAAGGAAACAAATCAAAAAGCAAAACAAAACAAAACAAAACAAAAACAAACAAACAAAAAAGAACCACGGGGGAGTATCTTCTGATTCTGTGTACTTTAAGTCCCTTGGCTTCCCCTGGAAGTTGTCCGTCTAGCTGGTCTTCTGGGGGAGGGGCCTGTTTGCTGATTTTCAGGTGTTAGCAGTGGGGGGAGCTGCTGTGCCCCTGCCTGGTGCAGGGCTCAGTGGGGGTTGTTTACCCCGTGAGGCCCCAGGAGGAACAACCCCAGTGGTTGCTGCAGCTCTGGAGCCCTGGATTCAGCCCCCACAGGAACTACTCCGTCTGCCGGGCCTGGAGGCTCTGGGGCGGGGCCGCTGATTTGCTCAGCTCGTGGCAGGAGCTTCCTTGCTGTCCTGGGCCCTCCCGGCCTCTGCCTGTCCCGGGGGAGGCCGGATCCTGGGCTGTGTCCCGGCGCCCTGTGCTCCGGGGCCTGCGCTGTTGGATTCGCGCTCCCGGGCCGCGCAGCCCCCTCCGCGGAGCCGCCGCACGAGCCCCCCCCCCCCCCCCCCGCCCCCCACGAGCTGCTCTGGGTCCCGCCGGGTCCCGCCGTGCACGCTGCAGCCCTTAGGGAGCTCGGCGCACTCTCCCGGCGCGCAGTTGCTCTGTTACTGTCCCGGGGAGCCCGAGGGCATCCTCGCCCTCCTGGGGTCCTGCTCCAACTCCCTGCGAGCCCCTTTCCACCGGGAAGGTTGGTGCAGCTCCTGCTTCTCCCGGACGGGGCTCTCCTGTCCCGGGGACACTCGCCCCGGCCTCAGCCCGGCTCCTCGCGGGGCCCCTCCCCCTTGGATGCCTTTTGTTTCTTTATTTCTTTTTTCCCCGTCTTCCTACCTTGATAGAAGCGCAAACTGTTCTCACTGTAGCATTCCAGGTGTTCTCTCTTTAATTCTCAGGCCGAATTCATAGATTTTCAGGATAATTTGAAGGTTTTCTAGGTAATTTGGTGGAGACAGGTGATTTGGAGACCCTACTCTTCCGCCATCTTGCCCCTCCTCCTCAGTTTCTGTTGTTTTATGCTACCTAGTTTAAGGTAATTTGTATAGTAGCCATAGGAAACTAATGTAACAGGCCTATGATAATAAATCTATTGGAGGATGCAAAAACTAGAGATTTTTCTATTTGTTTTCCTATTAATCTAACAAGGAATTCTATCATTCCTTTGTCATTTATTAGTTGGAATAAGTCTATAAAAGAAACTTTGCAAGTCGACTATTTAATTACCTTGAGGTATAGTTTGTATAAGGAAGGCAAGATAAATGGTTCTTTCTCTTTATTATCTAGTTGTCCAATTAAGTTGTTTCCCTAGAAACCTCCAAAGAATGCCTAATTGTAACTTTAATAAATTATTATTATGAAAACATGGCTTTAAAAATATTCAATGTGCTTTAGTTCACTGCAATTATCATTAGTGATGCTATAATCATCCCATCTTTGGCCAGTAAGATCACATTCTAAATCCTTTTGATATGACCTAGTAGTTTTTGAAAGTTTTGCTAGTTTCTTTGGTTTCTACTATGACAAACCATTTAAGGTTTATCTCATATATTTCATGCCCCAGACCTGGAGAATCACACTTATCTTTCTGAAAAGCCCTGTCTCCTTCCCCTCACTCCTAAATGAGAGAGAAAGTATTCAGAAAATAAAATCTGGACACTAGAGGTACTAGGTTAGTCACTGGTCTTTTTCTCAAACATTTTATTTTGAAAGGAAGTCACAAAGAGACCCTATATACCTCCCAATGTTGCCACCTTGCATAACTACAGTAAATATCAAAAATCAGGAAATCAACACTGGTACAAAGCACAGAGCTTATTTAGATTTCACCACTTATGCATGAACTGATTTGGGTATGTGTGTGTGTAGAAGTCTATGCAATTTTATCATGTGTGTAGCTTCATGTAACCAGCACCCAAATCAGAGGCTTAACTGAACCATCTGCAAGATTCCCTTGTGCTACTCTATAATAGCTATATTCACTCCCCTCATTCCTGATTTTTGGCAACCACTAACCTATTCTCTATCTCTATAACATGTTATTTCATAAATATTGTATGATGGACTCATGCACCACATTTTTTTTTTAAGATTCATTTGAGAGAAAGTGAAAGGGGGGGAGAGAGAGAGAGCATGAACAGGGGGATGGGGAGAGGCAGAGGGAGAGAGAATATCAAGTGGACTCCCTGGCTGAGCACAGAGTTCAATGCAGGGTTCAGTCTCATGACCCATGAGATAATGACCTAAGCCAAAATCACAACTCAGAGGTTTAACCAACTGAGCAACCGAGGTGCTCTAGCACCTGTCTTTTTAAGATAGCCTTTTTAAACTCAGCATAATTTCCTTGAATATATCAACAGTTTGCCCCTTCTTAGTGCTGAGTAGTATCCCATTGAATAGACACATCAAATTTGTTTGATCCTTCACTGATTGAAGGTCATTTAAACAATTTCCAGTTTAAATGACCAGAATAAAACTACTATGAACATTTGTCTGCAAGTTTCTGCGTGAAATAAATTTTTATTTTCTCTGGGATATATGCCCAATCTCACTCTCTCTTTAAAAGTGTTAGAGAGGTATATCTGATATGCTATAAACTATATAAAGTATAGTTTGGTAAGTTTTAACATAGCTGTACACCTGTAAAAACATCATCACAACCAAAATAGTGAATATATTCCTTACTATCAAAGGTTTCCTCATTCCCCTTGTAATCCATCCTTCCGTTCCTTTTCTGCTCCCCTCTGTCCTTTTTTGTGATAACTGAGATGAAGCTTTAAACCTTGTTACAGATGTATCCTTCAGCACCTAGCACAGTGACTTTGCCTAAAGTAGCATTCAAATGAACAGATATTTAAGAACACCTGTCTATCCACTGCTGAGATTAAGTAAAAGAATACCCATATTGCCAATGCCCTCCTTATCACATACCTCTTCAGACATTTTTCCTAGTTATCCTTTGATTAATTTTAATACCACAAATATACTATATATGTTACTGTGGCCCACTATAATATTTAACCCTTCCCTAACTATCTGGAAGCAATTTTTACTCCCCTTTGGGGGGATTATCACCTTCTCTGAGAGTGCATACTCTAGAGGTAACCATCCTACTGAATTTTACCCTTCTCTCTCTTTTTCCATTTATTTTTTAAATTTTTTCTCTTTTTTCCATTTAAATATTATTACTACATATATCTCAAAATGATATTATTTTCTTGGGTATTTTTGAACTCTTAAATGGCATCTTAGTGTTTGTATTGTTTTATAACTTGCTTTTCAGTCAATATTGTATTTGTGAGTCTCATGCATATTAATACATGTGCCTATAGATCTTTCAATTTTATTGCTGGTATGGTAATCCATTATTCATCCTATTGTGGATGGCTGGGTTCTAGCTTTTTAATGTTATTATGAATACTTTTCCAAAAGTGTCCTGGTACACATGTGCAAAAATTTCTCCAGGATTATTTCTTAGGAGTGGAACTGCTGGGCCATAAGCTAAGTGCATCTTTAGATTGACTAGATAATGCCAAATGTTCACAAATTGGATATAGCACTCTGTACTCCCCTGGGCAGTCTATGACTTTCTGGTAATCCATATTCTCACCAATACTCATTCCTGTCTATCTATATTTTTGTCAATCTCATAGGTATAAAATAAGTATAAAATAGAATCTCATAGTGCTTTTAATTTCCATTTCTTTGATTAATAATGAGGATAAGTGGGGATCCCTGGGTGGCGCAGCGGTTTAGCGCCTGCCTTTGGCCCAGGGCGCGATCCTGGAGACCCGGGATCAAATCCCACATCGGGCTCTTGGTGCATGGAGCCTGCTTCTCCCTCTGCCTATGTCTCTGCCTCTCTCTCTCTCTCTCTCTGTGTGACTATCATAAATAAATAAAAATAAAAAAAATAATGAGGATAAGTATCTATATTAGTTTCCTACGACAGCCAGAACAAAGGATCAGACTGGTTGGCTTAAATAACAAATTTATTTCCTCTTAGTTCTGGAGAACTAAGATCATTTTACCTTAATAACCTCTTTAAAGATCCTATCTCCAAATTAAGTAACAATCTGAGGTATTAGGGATCAGGACTTCAACATATGAATTTTAGGGGGATACAATTTAGCCCATAATAGCATCTTTTAAATGGCATAGCTATTAATATATTTTATTCTCTGGGATGTGTGTTGTATGATATATCAGCAGTTCACTCCTTTTTATAGACAACATTCCATTGCATGGATATAGCATATTTTATTTATCTAATCATCAGCTGACAGACATTTAGGTTCCCACTTATTGGCTATTATGAATAATGCTGCTTTGAACACCTGTATGTGACTTTTTTGTTTTAATACGTTTTCAATTCTCTTGAGTGAAAGTGCTGAGTCATACAGCAACTCGATGTTCCAATTTTTGAGAAATTATTTTCCATAGTGGCTGCACTATTTTACATTCCTAACAATGTTTGAGCATTCTAATTTCTCCACATCCTTGCTAACACTTGTTATTTTCTGTGTGTTTGGTTGTTTTAAATTATTAAAGCCATCCCAGTGAGTAAAAAAATGGATGTCATTGTGGTTTTGATTTCCATTTCCCTAATGACTAATGATGTTGAACATCTTTTTATATGATTATTGGCCATTTGTAGATCTTTTTCTAAATTATTTTTTATTCATTGATTTTTTTGCATATATATTTAAAATATTTATATTTGAGAGAGAAAGAGAGAGGGAGAGAGAGAGAGTAAGCGAGTGAGCAGGGGGAGAGGCAGAGGGAGGAAGAAAGACTCTCAAGCAGACTCCCTGCTGAACTCAGAGCCCAAGATGGAGCTTGATCTCATGACCCATGAGATCATGACCTGAACTGAAACCAAGAGTTGGACACTCAACTGACTGAGTGACCCAGGTGCCTCTGTATATCTTGTTTAAAGAAATGTCTATTCAGGTCCTTTGTCACTTTTTAATTGGGTCATTTGTATTTTTGTTGAGTTCTTTATATATTCTAAATATTAAATCCTTATTAGACAAATGATTATAAATAATTTCAAATAATAAATAGTAAATAGTAATTATTATAAATAATTTTCCTCTCCTATGGGCCATCTTTTCCATATTCTTGATAATATTCTTTGATACACAAAGGCTTTTATTTGGAGAAGTCCACTTGCCTATTTTTTCTTTGGTTGCTGCTGTTTTACTATTAAAACTAAAAACATACTGCCAAATCCAAGGTCATAAAGATTTCTTCTATAGCTTTAGGTCACTGATTCATTTTGAATACATTTTTGTATATAGAATGAGGCAGGGGTTCAACTTCATTCTTTTGCATGTGGCTATCCTGTTGTCTTAACATCTTTTGTTGAAAACACTATTCTTTCTTCACTAAATGGCCTTCATAACCTTGTTGAACATCAATTGGCCATATGTTTGGGCTTATTTCTAGACTCTCAATTCTATTTCATTGGTCTATATGTCTATCCTTATGTTAGTACCACATTATTTTGATTAATTTTGCAGTAAGTTTTGGAATTGGGAACTGTGAGTTCTTCAACTTTTTCTTTTCAGTGTTATTTTTGGTTATTTAGGACCCCTTGTAGTTCCATATGACTCTGAGGATTAGCTTTTCCACTTCTGAAAAAAAAGGCTGTTGGATTTTTGATAGGGATTGACTAAATCTGTAGAATGCTTTGGGGGAATACTGCAATATTAGTAATATGAAATCTTTCAATCCATAAATATTTATTATTTCCATTTATTTAGGTCCTCTTTAATTTGTTTCAGCAATGTTTTGTAGTTTCTCAATGTACAAGTCTTTCAAACCCTTATTTAGAGTTATTCTTGGTATTTTATTCTTCAGATACAATTACAGTTGGAATTCTTAAGTTTCTTTTGGCTCATTCAGTAATGGGAGTATAGAAACACAACTGATTTTTGTGCTTTGATCTTCTACCTGTAACTTTTGCTGAATTCATTTATTAGGTCCAGTACTTTTTTTTGTGGTCTCTATAGTATTTTCTATGTATAGTTACGTCATCTGCAAATACAGATAATTTTATTTCTTCCCTTTCACTTTGGTTTACTTCTATATATATATATTTTTAAGATTTTACTCATTTATTTGAGAGAGAGAGAGAGCTAGCACAAGCAGAGGGAGAAACAGAGTCCTCATTGAGTGGGGAACCCAAAGTGGGGCTGAATCCCAGGACCCCACAATCATGACCTGAGCCAAAGTTAGATGATCAACTAACTAGCCATCCCATTTTTTTCCCCTTGACTAACTGATCGCACTAGGACTTCTAGAACAGTGGGGGAAAATGGGCATCTTTGTCTTGTTTCTTATCTCAGGAAGGAAAGCTTTCAGATTTTTACCACTGAGTGCAGTGTTAATAAATGCCTTTTATCTGTTAATGAAATTCCCTTCTACTCCTAATTTGTGTTTTTGTCATGAAAAAATGTTTAATTTGGGGCACTAGGGAGGCTCAGTGGTAGAGTGTCTGTTTTGGGTCAGGTCATAATCCCAGGGTCCTGGATGGAGTCCTGCATCAGGCTCTCCACAGGAAGCCTCCTTCTCCCTCTGTCTATGTCTCTGCCTCTCTCTCTGTCTCTATGAATAAATAAAATCTTTAAAAAAAATGTTTAATTTTGTCAAATGCTTTTCCTGTCTTTTTTTCCCCCTGTGTCTTTTGAGATGATCATGTAATTTTTTTCCTTTATTTTATTAAGTTTACTTTTTTTTTGCTTAGTCTTCCAAGTATTAAGAATGGCAATAATAATTTAATTTCCAACAAAATAGAGAATAACAATTTTATTTTTTGAATTGTTTAAAGAGAAGAGCTAATGTTACTAATTGGTAGGAGTTTCCTTTTGCAGACAGAAAGCAAGCACATGTGAACAAACTATAAAGGCCAGTGGAACTACTTTTGGAGTTACTATCCTAGAGAAAATATTTATGACAACATCTGCTTCAGTTACATATACAAAGCACTTCATAAAATATTAAGGAGAAAAGCAAGCTTCATAAATAATTAAAATCAAACAAAAACTCCTAGGGCCAGGTTCTCCCTTTAGGGGATGTAAGATATAGAGAGCACTGTAACTACAGTTCACCTATAGTTAAGGCCAGAGCCAAATAGCCATGCAGAGCAGGGACGCCTCCATCCAGCACTGAGTCATCTTCCTTTTTTGTCCTCCCCTCTCCCATTGCTGCACCTGGGATCACTGGATGGGAGAATAGGGCACCCCTCATGACTGAGGGCAGAAGTTGCTAGAAGTCAGAGCAGGATGCCTGGGTTTCCCCCTGCCTCCACTAGCCCCTACCATTTCCCCATGATATGGTAGCTTCTCCTTGGGCTTTCCTTGCCTACCCTGTCTCCTGGGATCAGGGAGTAGGATACTAGACATGACTCATGTCTTGGGTACATACCACATAGCAAATAAATGGTAGCAAAAGAAAAAAAAAAGTAGTGTAGTATAGCTACAGTGTCAGTACAGTTACCCCAAAATATATTTGAGAACATGCACAGATATAATTTAGATATGGTGGGAAGAATAACCTCCTCCTCCAAGAAGGCTAATAAGGGTGTAGAATAAAAACCTAGAGTTTCAAACTTTCCTCGGGGTTATCAGATCACTGTGCTGCTTTTTACTAAAAATACTCTTACTATATTATAAGAGTAGCATAACAAGTTCTTTGTAACAGAAAAACACATGGGATAAAACTTGAAGTTATGAACTCTTGTATTTGGAACAAAAGAGCTCATCTCCTAGTTACATCATTCTTACTTTCAATCTAAACAGAAGAGCATCTCATTTATTACTCATCTCTGGGGAGCAAGATATTCCTATGAGTGACTGCAGAGGAAAATGAAAGCTTATCTCTTTATGTGTCCAAATCAGTTTATACATTTTAAATTCATTTTCTATGGAAATAATATAAATTAAAGAGATAATACAGTATGGTAGTAGAGTATGGACAATACTATATGAGTATGTAGCCTCAGGCAGCCACATAAACCTCCTGAGTCGGTTTTCCTCTCTATATAATGGGCATGATAATACCAACCTCAGAAGATATGCTAAAAACTCCTAGAAAATTAAGTGCTGTGTAAAATATTAGTTATTTTTAAAGACTGTACACTTACCTGCTTTATAAACTAAAGGTAGTGTATCCAATCTAACTTATTCTCAGAAAAAGAGATTTCAGACAATTTTGTCAGAGGACAACCTCTGATAAAATCAGAATGTAATAAAATAAAAACAAAATATAATTTCTAATAAAATTAAAAATGAAAAAAGTTACTCCACTCCATACTCCCACTGAATGAAGACTGGGAAAACTCACTTCTAAATAATTCATCAGTTAACAAGGGGGAAATGTAGAAACAACAAATAGCCCTACATATATAATGCAGTTAAAGTAGAAAAAGATTTTTAGTCTTAAGTGGATTTACTTGAAAAATAATAAGCACATAAGCTGCAACAAAGTAGAAGGAAATAATAAATATAAAGTCAGAAATTAAGGAAATAATAACATGGAAGAGTAGAACAAAAGTTGGCTCTTGGAAGAGATTAATAGAATAGACTGGTAAATCTGATCACAGTGAGAGAAAGCACAAACTATATTAGAAATGAAAAAGGAGACAACTGTGGAGGCACAGAAGTTTATACACAAACATATACCATCAAATTTGATAAATGAGAATTTCCTAGGAAAGTATAAGTTACAAAAATGTACAAAAACAGGAATAGAAACCCTGAATGGATCAATAAACAATTTGATCACAGGGCCCCTGGGTGCCTCAGTCGATTAAGCATCTGCCTTTGGCTCAGGTCAGGATCCCAAAGTCCTAGAATTAAGCCCCAAGTTTGCTCCCTGCCCAGCAGAAGTCTGCTTCTCCCTCTCCCACTGCTATTCCCTCTGCTTGTGCTCTCTCTCTGTCAAATAGGTATATAAAAAAAAAAATCTTAAAAAAAATAAACAATTTGATCACTAGTCAAAAATCAACCATTCCATAAATGGAACAAAGCCAGGATGTTTTTATAGACTTTCTCCCAACATTCTCTTATGTAAAATTACAAATGTACATACATTAAAATAAGAACTGTACGGAAACACCCATATACCCACTACCTAGATTAATTAACACTTTTCTTTTTTCTCTTTCTCTTTTAAAGATTTTATTCATTTATTTGAGAGAGAGAAAGAGACAGCAAGATGAGTCGGGGGTAGACAGAGGGAGAAGCAGATTCCTCGCTGAGCAGGGAGCCCAATGCTGGGCTCTATCCCAGGAGTCTGGGATCATGACCTGAGCTGAAAGCAGATGCTTTAACCAATTAACATTTTTCTACATTTGCTTTCATATAACTATCTATCTTTCTGCCCATCTTTCTTTCCATATATCAATCCTTTTATACCTTGTATTGGATTCTGGAGAGTAAAAATAAAGGAAAATAGAAGTTATGACAGGATTTCAAAGCACCAGGCTAGTGATCTTTATATTCCCATATCAACTTAATATTTTAAATGCTTTTCTAAAAATAAAAGAGCTATGGTACACTGAAAACAATAATACATACATATGAGGTATTCAGGAAGAAGAGTCTATGACTCTTTCCTAAGAAACCCTGATTCTTTTCCAAATAATATCTTAAGGTATTAGCCAGTTCCTGTTTCCCCTGCCAAAAAAGAGGACCAAGCTGGATCTTTAAAAATAGATATTAAAAAATGAATATATTTTTACAATTGCATGCTTTCAGTCAGGGAATATTTGCTATGCATTTATCAGAATAAAAATAACATTACTAATCACAAGAACAATTTATCTTCAAAAGAACAGTTTCTCTGCTGCAAAAAATTTTAATTTGTCAGATCTTGAAGAATTCAAATAATTTCGTTTGCTTTCTCTGCAGTGTGTGAATATGCCAGCAAAGTTGCTGGATCTCAGCACTTTTGAATAAAAAGATTACTATCAAAGAATGACAGCACATAAAAGGTAAGGTTAATTTTTAAAAAAACAAGATCGAGTATTCATTTCTTCAACAATAATAAAATGTTACTTTCCCTTTTGTGCTTTTTTATTATTCTTTGCATTGACACATGACCTTGTTGTTCCCCAAATTTATTTAAGTTGAAGGTAAAACTCTTTAAATCATTTCTTCTCAAAAGCACATACATGGCAAAAGACTCAAGTCTCAGCTGGCTTGTGTCATCACCTCCCTTTTTTCCCCTTTGTGCCAACTCACCGAGGGAAGAGAACACCTTCCAACTTTGTTAGAAGAATACTGTTTCCAGGAAATTTGCCCTTTAAAGAATTCTTCTAATGTATCGGTAACTTCATTTTGTTTATATGCAAAAACATTTTAGATTCTAAAATGGATAACATATCATGTATTTTAATAAAGGTAACTTACCTTGCTGGAGGTTTCTAATAAAAATTGGAATGTGTTCTG
The DNA here is from genome assembly GCF_048164855.1 of Canis lupus baileyi. Lineage (NCBI taxonomy): Eukaryota > Metazoa > Chordata > Mammalia > Carnivora > Canidae > Canis > Canis lupus. The sequence goes on from NC_132860.1 coordinate 26,409,958, forward strand.
CACAGCTTGGCATGTCTCTAGCTCAGTCCTGCTGAAGGCTATTAAATAATCCTTCAGGTGATCATACACATTTCCATCGAGAGCCTGTAAAAGGGTAAAAGCAAAAGTATGATGACAAAGCTCTGATATATAATGCTTACAAGGTAAATTGTTTAAAATCCATTAATAATAAGTGGAGAAAAGCTAAGACAGTTATGCAAGCATACATGTCAACAGTAAACAATCACCTGAGAAAATGTCTTTTCTAATAAATAGGAATTAAAAAAGATAAATTCAATACTGGTAAAGCTGTGGGACAAAACTTAGAGATAAAGTGGTTGCGTTTTTATCTTTGTCTAAAAACTGCATCAACCCCTCTAGTTACTTTATAACAGAGTAGGAGTGGGAGTTGAATAAAACAGTGGATGTGAAAGGATCCAGGCATAGTGCATGTGCAGGGTAGACATGCAAACATTAATATCCTCCATTTTTTTCTCATCCATTGTTGGTAGTATTATAAATTAGTATATTCTTCCTATAGATTAGAGAAAAAAACACCACAGAAATCGTTTAAAGAAAGTGACTCAGTACAATCTGGGGAAGAAATACCAATGAAAGGTCCATAAAAAGTTTTATTTTTTTAAAGATTTTATTTATTTATTCATGAAGGATAGAAAGAGAGAGGCAGACACATAGGCAGAGGGAGAAGCAGGCTCCCTGCGGGGAGCCTGATGCAGGACTCAATCCCAGGACCCTGGGATTACCCCTGAGCCAAAGGGAGATGCTCAACCACTGAGCCACCCAGGCATCCCTATAAAGAGTTTTAAATACTCTTTGTTTATGCATTTAGAGCAGGACTCAATGAAATTGAAAGGAAAAAAAAAAAAGAAAACCACTAAACATTTGAAAAATAATTAAGCTATGATATATATATGTTATAATATATAACATATATATCTACATATATATAACTAAGTTATATATAACTATATATAATATATAACATATCTATATATCTATATCTATCTATCTATATATATATCTAACTAAGTATACATGCCAACAAAAACTGTGGTAAGTATAGCTGCAAAAACATGTATAAATAATTTTAGGTCAAAAAAGTAGAACAAATAGCATACATATTACCAACTACTGTGGGCAAAATATATCTATAATAATAATAATAACCAAAAAAGGTTCTGGACTCTTGCCGATCAATGGAGGTCTTCTTAAAAATTGAGGTAAAATACATACAACATAAATCCACCACTTTAGCTATTTTATTTTATTTTAAATTTTTATTTATTTATGATAGTCACACACACACAGAGAGAGAGAGAGAGAGAGAGAGAGAGGCAGAGACATAGGCAGAGGGAGAAGAAGCAGGCTCCATGTACCAGGAGCCCGACGTGGGATTCGATCCCGGGTCTCCAGGATCGCGCCCTGGGCCAAAGGCAGGCGCCAAACCGCTGCGTCACCCAGGGATCCCTACTTTAGCTATTTTAAAGTGTACTATTCAGTGGCTTTTAGTGCATTCACAGTGCTGTGCAACTACCACTACTATCTCATTTGCATTGCCCCCAAAGAAATCCTACTCTCCCCTTTCCCCCCGCCTCTGGCAACTACTAATTTTTCTATCTCTATAGATGTGCCTATTCTAGGCATTTCATATAAATGGAATCATATAACATGTGTCCTTTTGTGCCTGTCTCTGTCATATAGCATAATATTTTTAAGGTTCATCAAATGTATTAATACTTCATTATTTTTTATGGCCAAATAATATTCCTTTATATGGATATGCCATTTTTTTATTTACCTGTTCATTGGTTGAGGGCATTTGGGTTGTTTCCACTTTTTGGCCATTATGGACAATGCTTCTATGAACATTTATTTATGTACAAGTTTTCATTTGAACATCTGTTTCCAATTCTCTTGGGTATATGTCTAGTAGTGAAATTGCTGGATCCTATGGTAATTCCATGTCTAACTATTTGAGGAATTGCCAAGCCTTTTCATGGTGGTTGCACCATTTTACTTCTTCATCAGCAATGTATGAGAGTTCCAATTTCTCTACATCCTCTTCAACATTTGTTATTTTCTGTTTGTGTTTAAAAATTATTCAAGCCATCTTAGCAGTATCTCATTGTAGTTTTGACTTGCATTTATGTAATGACTAGTAATTTTGAGTATCTTTTCATGTGCTTATTAGCCATTTGTATATTGTCCTTGGAGAAATGTCTATTTAAGTCCTTCACTCATTTTTAGATTAGGTTGTTTTTTTGTTGTTGTTGTGGAACTGGAAGAGTTCTTTACGTATTTGGATACTTCTATTTCATGAGCTCTATGACTTTCAAATATGTTCTACTTTGTGGGCTGTTTTTTCACTTTCTCAGTAGTGTTTTCTGATGTGCTTAAGTTCTTACTTTGATCAAGTTTAATTTAGCTATTTTTCTTTTGTTGCTTGTGTTTTGGTATCATATCTAAGAATTCTCAATGGAGGCTTTACAGTAGATAAATTCTTTGTACATCTTATATTTGACTATTCCATTAAACTTTTACTGTAAAACTGATTTTTAAAAATACACATGTTCTATCCCCAAAGCACTAACAAAGCTGCACGTTCTATAGTGCTTACACCACCAGATGGCACCATCAAGCACTTTAAATATAGGCAGTAAAAAGTGCCTTAAAATTCCTTTCCGTGTAGTTATGTAATATCCCCAGAGAGACTGCTGGTGTTGTATGAGTAAGAATTCCTAAGTCAGGACATGGTTTTCAAACCTGTTAAAAAAGAAACCTATAAATTCTTTTAATATGCTTTTGTCTTAGGAATACTCTTGGTAGATGGTCTTAACCTCATGCTTGCAGGAAACAATTTGGAGCATTTTATTTAAACACAGTAAACAGAACAAACAAACAAACCCACATAGAAAATGGCAATATAGGGATCATGAGCTCCTAGCCCCTGAATTTCTGATTCAGTAGGCTGGGATGGGGGTGGAGGGCTGAGAATTTATATTTTCTAACAATATGCTGCTGGTCTAAGGACCATACTTTGAGAATTATTGGACTAAGCAGTCATTTTAGCTGAACATTTAGCTTAGCATTTAGGTTGAATATTTATGTTGACTTAGATCCTGGTGACCCTGGAGGAGGCACAGTGGCTAGAGCAGAGAAATCTACCATCCTGAATAGGGTCAACAGCCCCAACAGGGAGGCAGATCAACAGCTGTCTTCAACAGAATCATGCTCTACATCAGAATTAGAGGCAGCATGATGCAGCACAGGAAAGAATTTGAATTCTGAAGTAAGTTGTATGTGCGTTAGAATGCCAGCACTGTTACTTCTTCATTTTGATGGTTTTCTCATTTGTAATTAGGGAAAGTGGGAATACCATATACTTCACAGGCACATTGTGAAGATTAAATAAAGGAAGTGTCACAATTACTCTCTTGCCTTCCTTAAAAATCTTCAATGGATTGGCCATCTATTGGTATCTGTTAAAGCTGGATAATGAGTACATGGGAGTCATCATACAACTTTTTATTGCAGTATATGTTGGGAATTTTCTAGAAAACAATAAAAAGAAAGCCTGAGTATCAGATCAGGAAAAAAAGTGATGCTATAATTTTTTTTTAGTGGCTCCCACTGTTTTTGAAAAGTCAAAATTCTTCAGCTGGTATCTATGGCTCTTTATAATCTAGTTCCAAATTACTTCTCATTAGCACCGTCTCTCATTACTGTTATCTGCATTGTGCTCTATATTGCAACCACATTTGAGCCATTTTAGGAAATGACATTCACTTTCATTTTCCAATTAAGTTATTCTCTTGGCTTGGACTGTTCTCCTCTTATTTATCTTTATTTAAATAGTAATAATGATGGCTGACACAGGCAGCTAACATTTACTACTGACATTTAACCTAAACCAGTGATTCCTGGGATGGAAGCTGAGTCCAAAAAGCCTATTCTTTACCACCAAATGGCTATTGAGTCCAAAAAGCCTATTCTTTACCACCAAATGGCTATTTTTCCTACCAAACAGAGGAAGTCTATCTTTAGTAGAAGAGATTTATACCAACTCACAAGGAAAAGCAGTGACGAGAAATTTGGCAGAGTGAAGCTGGGACCACGGGGCAGAAGGGAGAGACAGGGAATGTCCTTGGATTGGGTGGTTTCTGAGTAAGCACCCCTTTGTCCACCCTGTAATTGGTTACTGGAGCCAACAAATTCCCACTTTGCTCAAGTTACTTTGCGTTGAGTCTTTGTTATTTGCAATTAAGAGACTCCTCACTAATAGGTTACGAATGATAACTGTAGCTTTTATCAGCTGAACTATTTAAATTATTTCTTTTGAAAATTGTATTATAAGAAAAACTTTGATTCATCTAGGTAATTAACTGCAAGTATAATTCGATAGTTTGCTTTATATTCTTGATTCTCTTCAATTAAACAGATGTAAAAGTTTGAAGTAGACAACTGTTATTACTGAACCACAAATATATTTCAAAAGCTTTGTGAATTTTTTAAGATTTTATTTATTTGAGAGAGAGCATGCGCAAGCACAAGCGGGGGTGGGGGTGGGGGTGGGGGAGTGGTGGGCAGAGGGAAAGGGAGAAGCAGACTCCCTGCTGAGCAGGGAGCCAGCACAGGGCTTAACCTCAGGACCCTGAGATCATGATCTGAGCCTAAGGAAGACTCTTAACCAACTGAGACACCCAGGTGCCCAGCTACCTATATTTCCTGAAAATTGAAAGTAAGGTAAGAACTACTCAAAGCTTTCAATAAATGGTAAATGTGTCATAACTATAATATAAATATAACAAGGGCATGCATGGTGAAGATGCATCTGAACCCTATCATTTAATGAGGAAGGCATAAGAATGTTTTAAGTACACTTGTTTGTTCATTTTCAAATGAGCAGATGTGCACAAATTCAATTAATATAGAAAGCTGTGTAAAGAGCCACAAATTTTGTAATGGTAATTACAATGGTAAACTAGAATTCATGTATTTGCTCAGAAATGGCAGAAGAGGCATTCTTCCATGGTTTATACAAATATGAGTTAATCTGGCAGAGTGAGCTCCTGGGTGGTCTCCACTATGCAAAAATTTAGTAGGTAACTCAACCAAATATGTATTTTGAATAGTCAAACTTATAAAACATCTGATATAAATTGCTAGGGGAAGAAGTCTATAATGTCTATAGTCTATAGTCTATAAGTCTATAAATTGAGAAGCCATAGGCCTTTGATGAGCCACATGTTTTAATGGTCTGGTAGTTTTCCAATTTGAAAAATTGAACTTGAATGCCTTTAAGCAGCCATGTTCTCTTCTGTTACCAAAAGACCACACGATCCTTATGTATTATTACCAATACTCATTTGATCAACTTGATTTCTAAAATCAGTTGAGTTTTACAACACAAACTCATAATAGTAAATACAATTCAAATTAGTAAAAAAATAAAGGGGGGTGGATATCTTAAAGACAAATTCAGAAATTTAAAATACTGGGATGTTCCACTGAACTTTTTTTTTACAAGAAAGTATAAATGCCCAGGAACTTGTTTGAAGAGGAAAGCTATCCTGAATTAGGGGTAAGGAGAAAGAAAATGTGTCCTTTTTCTAAGCATTTGATGCAATATCCCCGTATAGTGAGACTTTAAACAGTGGCCTCCTCATTTAGATCCAGGAAGGGCACAGATTCTACAGTCATAGAATTATGTTGAAATCTCTTGAGTTTCCTTAATGCAGCCTAGAAAGGCAAATTCTTTTCTAAGAGCAATGGATATTCTAAAATAGTCTTTGGTAAAAGTCAAGGATATAAATATCAAGATGATGACAAATATAAGCTCTCTTAAAATTAAATCATGAAATTCTACAGTCCTCCTTTGCTGATGGAAGAGAACAATGATTGCCTGCCTGCATTTATCTTTCTGAGAAGACCCCAGCTATACATAACCAAGATCACTTTTTACAAATTTAGAGAGATTGAAGAGGTCATGGGAATGAAAGGTGCAGCATAGGGAATATAGTCAATGGTATTGTAGTAATATTGTCTGATGACATGTAGCAGCTACACTTGTGGTGAGCATGGCATACATAGAGATGTCCAATCACTATGCTGTACACCTGAAAATAATGTAACATTGTGTGTCAACTATACTTCAATAAAAAAATTTAAAAATAAAAATTAAAGAAAAGAGATCAAAGCAAGTACTGGGCTGCATCTGTGTCCCTGTAAATATTTTAACACATAGATGAATATATCAATTGATATAAAGTAAAATTAGAAACAGATCACCCAGGTTGTTTTTTTTAAAAACACTGAGTTCTTTTAGGTTGAAAGAGAAAACAAATAAGAAAGTTCTCATCTGTGAATTACAAAACTCCATGAATTACAAAACTCCAGAAAAGGAAAATTCAATATTGCTTTTCTATAAAGTCTGTGTTGTTCTCTTGAGTTATTTACTAGCATGCATAACTGCTTGTGAGTGTGTTAAAACCATCTCAATATTTAGGTTGCAACGCAAAAGCAGCATGGTCCGACAGAAAGCTTTGAACCATATACACTTGTAGTCAAATTCAGCTATACTGCTTACTAAAAATATTACTCTAGGAAAATACTGAAACTTCCTGAGCTTTAAACTCCTGATCTGGGGATCCCTGGGTGGCGCAGCGATTTAGCGCCTGCCTTTGGCCCAGGGCACGATCCTGGAGACCCGGAATCGAATCCCATCGGGCTCCCGGTGGGAGCCTGCTTCTCCCTCTGCCTATGTGTCTCTGCCTCTCTCTCTCTTTCTTTCTCTGTGACTATCATAAATAAATAAAAATTAAAAAAAAATAAACTCCTGATGTGGAGTCAAAAGAGTATAGTACTATAAAACATGGTTATTAAAATAATAAAGCTTAACCATTTCTATGTTCTACCCAAGATTTTCATCGATGTCCTTGACAGGACCTATTACAGAGATTTTTGTGACAGACTTGGTTTTGAGTCTCAATTCTATTATGTACTTAAACAGTGTAACCTCTCTAGATCTCAGTTTCCTCATTTAAAAAATGAAGAGATAATAGTACTATGTTCTACCCAAGATTTTCATCGACGTCCTTGATAGGACCTATTACAGAGATTTTTGTGACAGACTTGGTTTTGAGTCTCAATTCTATTATGTACTTAAACAGTGTAACCTCTCTAGATCTCAGTTTCATTTAAAAAATGAAGAGATAATAGTATCTCCTAATGAGACCCGCAAAATAGACATTTTCTTTTTTAAAAAAATCTATTTGAGAGAGAGGAAGAGAGAGAGAGAGAGCAAGCAGGAGTGGGGGTCAGAGGGAGCAGGGAAAAACAGGCTCCCTGCTGAGCAAGGAGCCCAAGTGGGGGCCTGATCCCAGGACCCTGGGATCATATCTGAGTGGAAGGTAGATGCTTAACTGACTGAGTCACCCAGGTGCCCCTAAAACAGCACTTTCAAGTATACCATTCTAATTCCCTTGATGTTTTTATATATATTTTTGGAATTATTTTCAGAGTGATTACCTGGAGATTACAACTAACATCTTAATTTAAGGCAAACTCATTTGGATTAATGTAAACTTAATTCCAAAAGCATACAAACTCTGGTCCTACATAGTTTTACTCTCTCCCTCATCTGTGCTATTTCTGTCATACAAATGTATCTTTACATGTTATAAGCCCATTAACAATATTTTAAAATTATTGCTTTATGTGTTATATTTTATTTTTTTTAAAAAGATTTTATTTATTTATTCATGAGAGACACAGAGAAAGAGGCAGAGACAGAAGCAGGCTCCCTGCAAAGAGCCCGATGTGGGACTTGATCCCAGACCCTGGAATCACGTCCTGAGCTGAAAGCAGATGCTCAACTGCTGAGCCACCCAGGCATCCCTATGTGTTATTTTTAAAATCAGACTTTAAATATACTATTCCTTTCTCAGACTGGATAATTTCAATTGTCTGACTTTAAATTCATGGATTTTTTTTTCCTGCCAGCTCAACTTTGCTGAACCCTTCTAATGTATTTTTATTTCAACTACTGTATTTTTCTATTTGGTTTCTTTTTGTAATTTTTCTTTGTTGATGATATTCTCTCTTTGGTCGGACATTGTTCTCAGACTTTCCTTTAGTTCTTTGACTTTATGGTTTCCTTCAGCTCTTTGTACATATTAAAAAGAGGTGATTAAAATTCTTTGTCTAGAAAGTCCTATGTATGTGCTTCTTGGGGGTCAGTTTCTGTTGACTTCCTTTTAGTCCTCTGTAAGGGCTATACGTTTCTCTTTCTTCGAATGTCTCAATTTTTTAAAGAATGAGACATTTAAAGTAGTATAATGTGGTAATTCTGGAAATCAGATTCCTCTCTCTCCCCAGGTTTTATTGTTGTTGCTGCTGCTGTTTACTTATTTTTAAAGATTTCACTTATTTGAAAGAGAGAGAGAGAGAGAGAGAGAGAGAATGCACAAGTGTGGGGGGGGGGGGATAGGCAGAGGGACAAGCAGACTCCCCATGAGATGGAGCCTGATGGGGCACTTGATCCCAGGACCTGAGATCATGAATGGAGCTGCAATCAAGAGTCAGACGCTTAAATGACTGAGCCATCCAGGAGCCTCTGCTGTTTATTTAGTGACCATGTTTCCATCTCAATGTTTCAGGAAATCCAGAGTTTTGCAAGAAGCTTCACAGATACCACAAATACTTGATTCGGAAATTTTAATATGTATCATTTTGACCACTTTTTAATATATATGGAACTCATTTTATCCCTCAGCCATCCATTATTTCCATCTCACTCTACTCCTAACCATTAATCTTCATTTGTAATAAACCCACTAGAATCAACAATCAAGTAAAATGTGATAAAGGTGAGTCACATACCCAGGTAAACTTAAAGCAGGATATGTCAAGAGATTCAAGCCAAGATCTACTGGCTTGAGCATACTGCTTTAGGAAATCTCTTGCTCCTTTCCCAATCCTAGTAGCCCCAAATCTCTTTTGTTCCTCACATATACATACTATACAGACAAAATTAATTGGAGTATTTTTCCTTAAAGTGAAAGCCGAAGATTTAACCACATAATCTTTGCAGTTAATAAATTCATAAATTCTTTGTGGGAATTAAAATTTTTTGTTTTCATTTAAATAAATAATTTTAAATGATTTAATTTACTCCAGGATAATATGGAAATTTTTTACTGGAAATTGCCATAGGATTTCTATGCCTATGCTTATGGTTATGTCAAGCAGTTCAACTCCAATGGTCTTAAGTTAATGAGACTAGATCTTGAACTTAAAATTACCTTGAATTTAAAATGTAATGACACAGTTGCACATGTGGAGATCAAATGACATCAGTAAATGCAATACTAGCAAAGCAAAAAGGGTGATGAGAGAAGAGTCATTATAGGTATATGGTAGAACAGGTACTGGGAATTTGAAACAGCTTAGAGATAATATCATAATTCCTATTTCAAGTAATTTTTTAATCTTTAATCTATATCAGCTATCATTTAATTATTTTATCAGTTAGAATTTTATTGATTTATAGATTTATTTGCATTTAAATGGTAACTGTTTTGGTTTCATACTTATATAAAAAAGTATAAGCATAAATTTTTAGCTAGAAGCATAAAGAGCTGGAGGGCCAAAAGGCTTGATGCAGGAACCAAAGAATTCTTCAAAAAACTACTACAGAAGTTTGGTTCTTTAGGTATATAAACTAGAAAAATATAGATATCAGATAGTAAATATGACTGCTGCAACTATAAGAATTTTTGGCATTCCAATTTAGATCTAGAATTTTCCTATGTTGATCTTTTGGCTGTTATTTAAGTGGCATCTTTTGTATGTACTTTTGACATGAAACTACTGAAATGCCAGAAAGTATTTAGCATGAAGAACTTAAAGCTTTAGTTTTAGTTTAGGAGACAATAACCCTGATGCAGGCAATAGGAACGTTCCTTATATTGAAATTTTGGGGAAGAGTTAATATACATTTTTTTGATATATGGGACCATTAATAGAAAGGAAATAGTGTGATGGCCTTCGATGTTTCCATTGCCGTCCTCCAAACTACAATTCGTGGCTGTAGCAAACATGGTCTGATCTTTTGAGCCCCAAGACAGCCTCTGACCAGAAAAATCTTAGATGTGTGGTACACTCACATGTGACAACTAAATTTCTTTGCACCTGAATTTTTTTTCTTTTTTTCTTTTGCACCTGAATTTTCTATGTAATATAGAATACTATGACAGAAAGGAACCTGTGATAAGCATGATAATAAAGTGATTATTCAAGAGTTCAATTCAACAAAATGTTTACTGTAAACCTACTCTGTGCCAAGAACTATGCCAAGGGCTGACTGTTTATATGTGGTGTATTTGAACACATAACCATGAAGAATTTGGCCAGTCGGGGTGAGCAAATAACAGGTAATTTTAATTATACCAAATGCTAAAAGAAAGCCAATTCAACAGATGTAGAGTTTTAAAGAAGATTTTCTGGAGGAAATGATACCTGAATGTATTTGAAAGTCCTTAAGGATCAGTCACAATTTTTATTAAGAGAACAGTTCAGTTCTTAACTATTAAAATCAGTATTTAAAAAGCTTGCCTAAGACTAATTTATTATCTTGATTATTTGTTTTCCCAACTAATCAATTCGGGTTTTAAAAAGGTCTTGGAGTTGCACTTTAAAACATATTTAAGATGCCAAATTTTCTAAAAATATAGTAAGAATAAGAGCCACAAAAGTGGAGTCTTCACATGTAATAAAAGTGGCTTTTGAGCTAAACATGTAAAGTAGGATATTTTCAAATTTTAATATAGTAGCTAAATTGTACTTTTGGGGGGCATATTTGGGACATCATAGCTTTCAAGTAGAGTCTATGAAAAAAAGAATTTGGCTTTTCTTCTTATAAACACTCACATGTTCATACTGCATTCAATTCCAGCAAAACCCTCTGCTGTGCTCAGCATTATTTGAATCACAGAAAATAACATTAGCTGAGGACATTCAGGAAGGAAGGAAGGTCAAGAAAGGCAGGATCCATTTCTTGGCAGCAATGAAAATAATTCCCCTTCTAAAAAAGTTACAACTAAACATATTTCCCCCCATTTAGTAAGACTAGTTTTAACAGATTGTGCCTTAAATTCCTCTCTATGTAATGGATTCAAAATTATAAGAGAGCAATTACGTTTCTACTTTCTTATTTCAAAGTTTAATGGTACTTACAATTATAACTTAATTTTTAAAAAATATTTATTTATTTTAGAGAGAGAGAAATAAGAGAGCGCTTGTGCACATCCAAGTGGGAGGAGGGGCAGATGGAGTAAGAGAATCTCAAGTAGACTCCTTGCTGAGCACAGAGCCTGATGACTTGGGGCTCAATTTCATGACCCTGTGATCATGACCTGGGCTCAAATCAAGAGTCTGTCACCTAACCGACCGAGCCACTCAGGGGTCCCAAACCTAATTTTCTTTAAACAGTTGTGGAGGTTTATTCAGATTTTAAAAGCTCCCTATTTGGTGAAAACATTCCAGTTTCTCTCTGTTAGCTTTTGATCTCTTAAAGAAAAATCCCTAGCTTATAGAAAATCTATGATGATGGTGGGTGACTCTTTCTGTAAACAAGCAGTAAAGTCCCAGGGAGTTTCTTCGACATCTGTGGATTGCTTAGACTGTCTCCTCTGGCAAGAGCCCCTAGTGTTTTGTGTGACAGTGCTATAGCTTCTATGTAGAAAGTGCAAACAAAAGCCAAATTGAAAAGGCATTTATAGCCTAACACAGATGATTTTAGGCTCTAATTTTACAGAAGCATGACAAATTTTAGCCTTAAGTAGGAATTAGCTTTTTCATCATGCCTCCCCTTTTAAACTCATTATCAACATTCTAAGGACTGAAGGTCCCACAACAATATTTAAGTGAAATGAAATTTTGTGATGATGTGTGTGCATTCTATGCTACACAAATGTACCACATTTCTGATCCTGAAAGGACTTTAATAAAGCATGTTAGTATTTCAGCTGATATGAACCAATTTGACCAAACACATACATGTCTCCAAAATGTAGTTTCCAAGTATCATTTTAATATTAAAGGAAATAATATATGTAATAATGTTAGTATTATGTGTGGCAAGTTATAAATAGTTAATGAATGAGGCTACTTTTGTATTTTTATTCTCCTCCAAGGGAATAGAGGCCATATGGATCTTGTTCTCTATTGTGTGTCCACTAAATGGCACATAGAAGCGTCTAGTAAGTATCTGTTAAATTATAAATGAATGAATGGTCTGAAATGAAAATGTCTGCTACCAGTACTATATCAACCATGTATAAAAATAGTATCTAATAGGATCTAAGTATATAATAAATTACACTGGATGTCAGTTAGCTTGGTATAAAATATTGGTTCCAACTCTGTTAATGTATCATTACTACCTTCAGCATTACTATCTTGTTCCCTGAAGGATCCATGCTTTTGTTCAGTTTGTAAGGTCAGAAGAATAGTTTAAATAATATACAATGAAAATGTTCAACTTACTAGCAAGAAAAAATTAAAATATTTAATTAAGAATACTATACATTCATCCAAATTATTGTTCTTACAGATATACTTACTTAGTTATAAAATACAGTTTTGATAAGGGTGCAAGGAAATAGGTACTTTCATACACTGCTTTTAGGAATGTAAAATTACATCTTTCTGGAAGGTAATCAGTCTATATGGAAAGTATTAACAAATCCTTGTTTTTGATCAGAAAATGAAGTTATAAAAAGGTATCTTAAGGAATTTATCAAAGAGGTATATACAAAGATTTGTATAAAAGAACCTTTACTACAGATTTATGAAAGCATACAAAAAAAGTCAAGAAATTGATCACATATTAATAAAATATTAGGTGGTCATTAAAATCACATCTTCAAGTATTATTTATTTATTTAGATTTATTTATTTATTTATTTGAGAGAGAGAGCAGGAGCAGGGGGAGAGGCAGAGGGAGAGAAGTTAGGGGAAGCTGACTGTCCCTTAAGCAGTGAGCCCAATGGGGAAGGGGGCTCGATCCTGGACCCCCTTTCTGATGTTGGACCCCAACATCTGAAACCAAGAGTTAGAAGCTTAACCAACTGAGCTATCCAGGTGTCCTTCAAGTGATATTTAAAGACAGGAATAGTTCACAATGTATTTTATATGAAAAAAAAGAAAACTACTTATACTATCTCTGAAACATGTATATATAATATATGCATAGAAAAGACTAGAAAATTATGCCAAAATGACATTAAGAGTAATTTACTGCTGCATAATAGAGTTATTTATATTTTAATTTTGTGCTTGGGTTTCTTAGTATTCTGCAAATTTTCTTTTGGTAATTTGGTAATCAAACAGAACATATATCTTTTTTAAAATTAAAGAAAAAGGGCTCTACTACAAACATGCTATAGAACACTATACGCACATTGACATTCATAAACAATATATACTGACTATGTTTATGATCTGAAAAATTATTTAAAATGCCTGCCAGTGGGCTGCGTGGGTGGCTCAGTCAGTTAAGCATCTATCATTGGCTCAGGTCATGATCTTAGGGATCCTGGATCAAACCCCACATCGCACTGGACTCCCTGCTCAGCAGGGAGTCTGCTTCTCCCTCTCCCTCTGCTTTTCCCCCACTTGTGCTCTCTCTCTCTCTCAAATGAATAAAAATCTTAATAAAAAAATTAAATAGAATGTCTGCCAGCTTTTAATGTAACTTTGAACATTCTGTCAGCAGAAATCCAGAAAATACTAAGAATTCATTCAAAACTCATGGTTAAAAAATAAAAAGTTGTAGTTAAAGCTAACAAAGTTCTTGACATATTCTTGGTTATGTTTTTTATAAATCCATCACTAAAATATCAGTTACTTGGATATCACTGGAAATATTTTTACTTTTAGAAAGTTAGTAGAAGGTGGAGTCCAAGACGGCAGAGGAGTAGGAGATCTGCTCCCAGGAATGCAGCTAGATAGCTATTAAATCATTCTGAACCCCTGTGAACTCAACCAGACACCTAAGAAAAGAATAGCTGCAACTATACAAATAGAAAAGTGACCACTTTCTGCAAGGTAGGAGGTACAGATAAGTGAATCCAAGGTGATATATGGGAAGTTAAACGGTAGAGAGAGGGATCCTCCTTAAGCTGGCTACAGAAAGTGATAGAGCAGCAAAGCACTAAATCAACTTTTGGAAGTCTGCTCTGGTGAGGGGCGTTCCTGCCCGAAAGGTGCTCAGGTAGTGAAGCGGGGGCAGAACCCTTGGTGGGACAGTGTGGTCTCGGAATCCTTGGGGTCACAGGAAGAACGGGGGTACCTGAGCCAGAAGAGTTCCCAGGCATTGGAGTGGGGAAACTGGCTGCATTCAGTCAGCCCAGGAGTGGGCTTTCGGCTCAATATTGCTACAAACCATGAACTAAGGCACAGTTGGTACAACTGTTCTCCATGCAGAGGCCCAGCTAGCAGCAGAAATCTTGGCAAGGGATCCCTGGGTGGCACAGCAGTCTGGCGCCTGCCTTTGGCCCCGGGCGCGATCCTGGAGACCCGGGATCGAATCCAACATCGGGCTCCCTGCATGGAGCCTGCTTCTCCCTCTGCCTGTGTCTCTGCCTCTCTGTCTCTCTCTGTGTGACTATCATGAATAAATAAATAAAATCTTTTAAAAAAAAAGAAAAGAAAAGAAAAGAAATCTTGGCAAGACCCTCCTCTCTCCCTGGGAAGGAGTGGCCCAGGAGCACAATGCAGTAGTCTACAGGGTTTGGAGATTCTTTGATGCCTGAGAAAGAAATGCTCTGTCACAGGCTCGGTGAGCAGAGTACCAATGGAGACCAGGGAGACAGGAGTGGTTAACTGCTTTTCCCTGGGGGTGCACTGAGGAGTGGGGCCCCAAACTTTCAGCTTCAGGGCTAGAGATTAGGAGGCTACCTTTTTCACTCTCATCCTTTACAGCTGCACAAAAGGCTTCAGGGAATAAAAGCCACATAAGAGAAATCCCAGATTATTTAGCCTAGACCCCTGGCAAGGGTAGTGCAATTCTGCCTGGGGCAAAGAAACTTGAGAATCAGTGCAACAGGGCCCTCCCCCCCGAAAATCAGCAAGAACATGTAGCCAAAACCAAGTTTTCTCATCACTGAAAAATTCAAAAGTCCCATGCTATGGAAATATCGTATATAGAATTCATGGTTTTTTTCCCCCATGACTCTTTAGTCTTTCAATTTTAACTTCTCTTTCCTTTTCAACCAATTTCTTATTTTATCAACTCTATTTGAAAAATATTTTTATTTTTATTTTTATTTTTTTATCTATTTTTTTTTAATTTATGATAGTCACACAGATAGAGAGAGAGAGAGAGAGAGAGAGAGAGAGAGAGAGAGAGGGAGGGAGGCAGAGACATAGGCAGAGGGAGGAGCAGGCTCCATGCACCGGGAGCCTGACGTGGGATTCGATCCCGGGTCTCCAGGATCGCGCCCTGGGCCAAAGGCAGGCGCTAGACCGCTGCGCCACCCAGGGATCCCTGAAAAATCTTTAAAAAAATTTTTTTTAAATTTTTATTTATTTATGATAGTCACACAGAGAGAGAGAGAGAGAGGCAGAGACACAGGCAGAGAGAGAAGCAGGCTCCATGCACCGGGAGCCCGACGTGGGATTCGATCCCGGGTCTCCAGGATCGAGGCCTGGGCCAAAGGCAGGTGCTAAACCGCTGTGCCACCCAGGGATCCCTGAAAAATCTTTTTAAATTTTCATTTTTACAGTTACATCCTATCCTTTCATCGTATTTCATTATACACACACGTAAAATTTCTTTTTTCTTTATAATTTTGGGATGCAGTTTCTTCTAAGAGACCAAAATACACTCAGAATCTAGTGTATGGCTCTGTTTTCTTCACCTGTTGGACCATATTCACTTTTTTCTTTAATCTCTTCTTCTTTGATTTTGTTTTTTTCTGTTTTGTTAGTGTTTTAAATTTTTTATCTTTACAGTTATATCCTATACTTCCATTGTATTTAATTTTATTTTTGTACATACATGTTCTTTCTTTACAATTTTGAGGTGTAGTTTCTTCTAACAAACTGATCAAAGTACACTCTGGATACAGTGTATTGCTTTGTTCTGTTCAATTGTCTGTTCATATTCCTTTTTTTGTTTTTTAATTTTCATTTTTACAGTTACATTCTATCCTTTCAACATATTTAGTTCTTTTTGGTTCATATATGAATTTTTCTTTCATTACAATTTTGGGATCTAGTTTTCTAACAAATAGACCAAAATACAAACTGGATCTAGTGTATTGCTATATTGTTAACCTGTCTGATTATATTCCTTCTTAAAAAATTTTTGTTTTTTTTGGTTCTGGTCTAATTTATTTACTGTACATTTCTCTGGGGTCGTTGTTGCCATTTTAGTATTTTGTTCTGTCATTCATCTATTTTTCTCTGGAGAGAAAGACAAGATGGAAAAGCTCACCTCAAAAAAAGAGAACAAGAGGCAGTACTGACTGCCTAATCGTCCTGACTGGGACATAATCATTATGCACAAAAGTTAGATGTTGGAACTAGCGTTCAGAATAATGATTATAAAGATACTAGCTAGGCCTGAAAAAACATAGAAGACACTAGATAATCCTTTTCTGAAGAAATAAAAAAATTAAAATCTAATCAAGTCGAAATCAACAAGGCTATTAATGAGATGCAATAAAAAATGGAGGCTCTAACTGCTAGGATAAATGAGGCAGAAGAGAAAATTAGTGCTCTAGAAGAAGAATGATGGAGAATAAAAAAGCTGAGAAAAAGAGATAAATAACTATGGGATCACGAGAGGAGAATTTGAAAGATAAGTGATAACATAAAGCAAAAACAGTATTAGAATAATTGGGATCACAGAAGAAGAGGAAACAGAGAGAGGGACATAAGGTATATTGAAGCAAATTAGAGCAGAAAACTTCCCAAATCTGGGGAAAGAAATAGGATCCAAGTCCAGGGAGCACAGAGAAATCTTCTTAAAATCAATAAAAATAGGTTAACACCTTGCCATATAATAGTGAAACTTGAAAATCTCAGAGACAGAGAAAATCCTGAAAGCAGATTGGGATGAGAGGTATGTAACCTATAAGGGCAGAAACATCAGACTGGGAGATCTATCCACAGAGGCCTGGAAGGCCAGAAAGGGCTGGCATCATATATTCAGAGTGCTAAATGAGAAAAATTTGCAGGCAAGAATAATTTATCCAGCTAGAATGTCATTCAAAGTAGAAGGAGAGATAAAAAGTTTCCAGGACAAATAAACTAAAAGAATTTGTGATCACCAAACCAGCCCTACAAGAAGTATTAAAAGGGATTCTTTAAGCGAAGAGAGAGCCCAAAAGTAGTGGAGACCAGAAAAGAACAGAGACAATATACAGAAACAGTGACTTGGCAGGTAATACAATTGCACTAAATTCATACATTTCAATAGTTACTCTGAATACAGATGGGCTAAATGCTCCAATCAAAAGACACAGGGTATCAGATTGGATAAAAAAGCAAGACCCATCTATATGCTGCCTGTAACAGACTCATTTTAGATCCAAAGATACCTCCAGATTTAACATGAGGCAGAAAACCATTTATCATGCTAATGGACATCAAAAGAAAGCTGGGGTGGCAATCCTTAAATCTGGTAAATTAGATTTTATTTTTATTTTTAAATATTTATTTATTTGAGAGAGTGAGCAAGAGGAGAGAACACAAGCTGAGGCAGGGGTAGAGTGAGAGGGAGGAGCAGATTCCTACTGAGCAGGAAGCTTGATGTGGGATGCGATCCCAGGACCCTGGGACCATGAATTGAGCTTAAGGCAGACACTTAACCAGCTGAGCCATCCAGGCATCCAGACATATTAGATTTTAAATCAGAGACTGTGATATGAGATGAGGAAGGACACTATATCATAATTAAAAGGGACCATCCAACAAAAAGATCTAACAATTGTAAATATTTATTTATTTATTACAATTGTAAATATATATGCCCCTTAACATGGGAGCAGCCAGTTATATAAGCCAATTAATAACAAATTTAAAAAAGCATCAATAATAATACAATCATAGTAGGGAATTTTAACACCCCACTCACTGCAATAGACAGGTCATTCAAGCTGAAGATCAACAAGGAAACAAGGGCTTTGAATGATACATTGAACCGGATAGACTGTACAGATATATTCAGAATATTCCATCCTAAGGGAACAGAATATACATTCTGCTCCAGGTTACAGAGAACATTCTCCAGAATAGATAACATATTGGCTCACAAATCAAGTCTCAACTTGTTCCAAATGACTGGAATCATTTTCTGCATAGTCTTGGGCCACAATGCTTTGAAACTGGAACACAATCAAAAGAGGAAATTTGGAAAGAACTCAAATGCATGGAGGCTACAGAACATCACATAAAGAATGAATGGGTTAATCAGGAAATTAAAGAACTAAAAAAAATCATAGAAACAAATGAAAATAAAAACACAACTGTTCAAAACCTTTGGGATGCAGCAAAAGTGGTCCTAAGAGGTAAGTATATAGCAATACAAGCCTTTCTCAGGAAGTAAAATGTCAAATATACAACCCAACTTTACACCAAAAGGAGCTGGAAAAAGAATAGCAAATAAAGCCTAAATCGAGCAGAAGAAGAGAATTAATAAGATTAGAGCAGAAATCAATGAAAAAGAAATGAAAAGAATAGTAGATCAATGAAACTAAGAGCTGGTTCTTTGAAAGAATTAATCAGATAAGTCCCTGTCCAGATTTCTCAAAAAGAAAAGAGAAAAAAAAAAAAAAGAAAGAAAGAAAAGAGAAAGGACTAAAATAAATAAAATCATGAATGAAAGAGGAGAGATCACAACCGATACCAAAGAAATACAAGCAATTATAAGAACATATTATAAGCAACTATATATCAACAAATTAGTGATTCTGGAAGAAAAGGATGCATTCCTAGAGACATATAAACTATCAAAACTGAAATAGGAAGAAATAGAAAACCTAAACAGACCCATAACCAGCAGGGAAATTGAAGCAGTCATCAAAAACCTCCCAATAAACATGAGTCCAGGATAGGATGCTTCCCAGGGAAATTCTACCAAACGTTTAAAGAAAAATTAATACCTATTCTTCTGAAGCTGTTTAAAAAAAAAAAAATAAATGGAAGGAGAACTTCCAAACTGTTTGTATGAGGCCAGTATTAGCTTGATCCCCAAACCAGACAAAGATCCCACCAAAAAGGAGAATTACAGACCAATATCCCTGATAAAAATGGATGCAAATATTTTCACCAAAATACTAGCCAAAAGGATTCAACAGTAAAAAAAAAAAAGGATTATTTACCACGACCAAGCGGGATTTATTCCTGGGCTGCAAGGGTGTTAAGTTCAACATCCACAAATCAATCAATGTGATACACTACATTAATAAAAGGGACAAAAAAATCATATGGTCCTCTCAATAGATGCAGAAAAAGTATTTGATCAAATATAGGATCCTTTCTTGATTAAAACTCTTCACAGTGTAGGGATAGAGGGAACGTACCTCGATATCATAAAAGCCACTGACAAAAATCCCACAGTGAATATCATTCTCAATGGAGAAAAATTGAGAGCTTTTCTCCCAAAGTCAGAACAAGGCAAGGATGTCCACTATTACTACTGTTTTTCAACATAGTACTAGAGGTCCGAGCTTCAGCAATTAGACAACAAAAAGAAATGAGAGGCATTCAAATTGGCAAAGTCAAACTCTCACTCCGCAGATAACATTATATTCTATATGGAAAACTAAAAGACTCCACCCCAAAATTGTAAGAACTCATACAGCAATTGTTGGCAGGATATAAAATCAATACATAGAAATCAGTTGCATTTCTATGCACTAACAAGACAGAAGAAAGAGAAATTAAGGGGTTAATCCCATTTACAATTGCACCTAAAATCATAAGATACCTAGCAATAAACCTAACCAAAGAGGCAAAGGATGTGTACTCAGAAAACTATAGAACACCAATGAAAGAAACTGAGGAAGACACAAAGAAATGGAAAAACATTCCATGCTCATGGATTAGAAGAATAAATATTGTTAAAATGTCTATGTTACCTAGAGCAATCTATACATTCTATGCAACCCCTATTAAAATACTACCAACTTATTTTACATAGTTGGAACAAATAATCCTAAAATGTGTATAGAACCAGTAAAGACCCCAAATAGCTAAAAGAATGTTGAAAAAGAAAACCGAAACTGGTGGCAACACAATTCCAGACTTTAAGCTCTATAACAAAGCTGTAATCATCAAGACAATATGGTACTGGCATAAAAACAGACACATAAATCAATGGAACAGAATAGAGAACCCAGAAATGGGACTCTCAACTCTATGGTCAACTAATCTTCAACAAAGCAGAAAAGAATATCCAATGGAAAAAAGATAATCTCCTCCCCAAATGGTGTTGGGGAAATTGGACAGCCACATGCAGAAGAATGAAACTGGGCCATTTCCTCACAACATACACAAAAATAGACTCAAAATGGATGAAAGACCTAAATGTGAGACAGGAATCCATCCAAATCCTGGAGGAGAACACAAGCAGCAACATCTTTTGACCTTGGCCACAGCAACTTCTTGCTAGACATGTCTCCAAAGGCAAGGGAAACAAACGCAAAAATGAACTACTGGGACTCATCAGGATAAAAAGCTTTTGCATAGTAAAGGAAATAGTCAACAAAACCGAAAGACAACTGACAGAATGGGAGAAGATATCTGCAAATGAAATTTCAGATAAAGGGCTAGTATTCAAGATCTGTAAAGAACTTATCAAACTCAACTCCCAAAGAACAAATAATCCAATCAAGAAATGCACAGAAGAACAGAATTTCTCTAAAAACATACGAATGGCCAACAGATAAATGAAAAAATGTTCCACATCACTAGGCATCAGGGAAATACAAATCAAAACCACAATGAGATATTACCTCACACTAGTCTGAATGTCTAAAATTTACAAGTCAGGGAACAACGGATGTTGGTGAGGATGCAGAGAAAGGGCTCAAGACCTCTTAACTATTGGTGGGAATGCAAGCTGGTGCAGCCACTCTGGAAAACAGTATGGAGGTTCCTCAAAAAGTTGAAGACAGAACTACCCTATGACCCAGCAATTGCACTACTGGGTATTTACCCCAAAGATACAAATGTAGTGATCCAAGGGGGCACCTGCACCCCAATGTTTATAGCAGCAATGTCCACAGTAGCCAAACTATGAAGAGTCACGTTCATCGACAGATGAATGGATAAAGAAGATGTGGTATATACACAATGGAATACTACTCAGCCATCAAAAGAGAAATCTTGCCATTTGCAATGACATAGATGGAACTATAGGGTATTATGACAAGCAAAGTAAGTCAGTTAGAGAAGATAATTATCATATGATCTCATAAAACAGGACCATAGGGGAAGAAAGTAAAAAAATAAAACAAGAGGAAGTCAGAGAGAGACAAACCATAAGAGACTCTTTTTTTTTTTTTTAAGATTTTATTTATTTATTCATGAGAGACACAGAGAGAGAGAGGCAGAGACACAGGCAGAGGGAGAAGCAGGCTCTATACAGGGAGCCTGACATGGGACTCGATCCCGGGTCTCCAGGATTAGGCCCCAGGCTGAAGGCAGCACTAAACTGCTAAGCCACCCGGGCTGCCCAAGAGACTCTTAATCATAGGAAACAAATGAAGAGTCACAGGAGGGGAGAGTCAAGGCGTGAGGTAACTGGGTGATGGACATTAAGGAAAGCCTGTGATGTAATAAGCACTGCTGTTATATGACTGATAAATCACTGATCTCTATCTCTGAAATCGATAATGTATGTTAATTAACTAAATTTAAATAAAATTTAAAAAATCAGTACAATTAAAAAAAAAACAAACCAAATGAAGCAAAAAAGAAAGTCAGTAGAAATACATTTAGAAAGTTAATAGAAATACTTTACTTACAAAAACAGTAATACCAAGGTAAGGCTATTAGTAAGTTAGCCTTACTAACTTACTAATCTATAAGTTTATGGATATAATTTTCTAACAGTGACAACTGTTTTTCATTGTGCCATTCTGTGTGTTTACTTTCCTGTTATACAACAAAGCTTTATATTCTTTTGATTTCCATAGCATCTCCTTTAGTCCTGTAATTCAGCTGTTTATTTAAATATCACTTCCCTTACCAGGCTTCTTGATTATTACTAACATTTCTCGCTAGTATTACTGCACAGTCTTTTTGGTCTGTCTGCCTCCATCTTGTCCACTCCATTATCTCCCTGAATCAGCATTTTTTTCAGCACACTACAAGGCAATACTTACTTCTAAACCAAAGAAGAGTGGCAGAGGGGATGGAGCTAAACAGATAAATTCCAGGTATTTCAGGGTTTGATGACTAGGATACAGGAGAAAAATAAGAAAAGATGAAGGGCACCTCAGTGGCTCAGTCAGTTAAGTGGCTGCCATCAGCTCAGGTCATGATCCCAGGGTCCTGGATTGAGCTCCGGCATCAGGCTCCCTACCCAGCAGGGAGCCTACTTCTTCCTTTCCATCTGCCCTTCCCCTTGCTTGTACTTTGTCTCTCAAATAAATGAATAAAATCTTTAAAAAAATGAAAAGAAAAGATGACACTTGGTTTCTGGTCAAACAAATTGATAAATGGTGATATTATTCACTGAGATGAAGAATAACTTATGCACTTGAGTATCTAGATCTGGAACTCAAAAGAAAAGTTTAGGCTACAAATAAAGATTGCAAACATTTATCTAATAAAACTGAATGCCTACTATGTGCAAGATAGAGTACATAGTAGATGTGGGTCATATGGTAATGAATAAAACTAAGACTGTCCCTTATAGTCTATTATTTGAGAATCACTTATTTAAAGATGGGAATGAAATAACTAGGAATAATTATGACTACAGAGTGCTTTCAGATAAAAATAAGAGCCAAGGAAAGAATATGAGACAATGAAAGTTGAGAAAGGGCAGCCAGAAATGGAAGAAACCAGTGAAGTATGGTTCTACCAAACCCAAGAAAAAAGGAGTGTTAAACATAAAATACTAGGATAATAGTATCCTAGTATTTAAGGATAATAAAGACTAAGGCAACAAAGGAGTTATCACTGACCTTTATAAGAATGGTTTTAATGGCATAGTGGCAGTGGAAGCCAGACTGTAACTGCCTGAGCAGTGAGTGGCAAGTGAGATTACAGACAATTTCAAAAAAATCTGTGTGTGTATGTGTGTGTGCATGTGTGTAGTCAAATCTCCAAAGACACTAAGCTCAGATACAGGGGTGTGTAACCTGAAGTTAAAGAAACAGATCATCCTTCATTTATAGAAAAAGGATTTCAGAAAACAGAGACAGTCTCCAATCTCATCGTAGGGATATATATTATAACCTTGGTACCAAACTAAAAAAGGGAAATTAAAGATCTACTTTACTTATAAACATGTGTAATGTGGCAATGGATAGTTTTAAAGTACATCATAATTTGCAAAGAAAGCATTTGACAAAATACAGCAGCCATTCCTGATCAAAACTCTTCAGAGTGTAGGGATAGAGGGAACATTCCTCAACATCTTAAAAGCCATCTACAAAAAGCCCACAGCAAATATCATCCTCAATGGGGAAACATTGGGAGCCTTTCCCCTAAGATCAGGAACCAGACAGGGATGTCCACTCTCACCACTGCTATTCAACATAGTACTAGAAGTCCTAGCCTCAGCAATCAGACAACAAAAAGAAATAAAAGGCATTCAAATTGGCAAAGAAGAAGTCAAACTCTCCCTCTTTGCTGATGACATGATACTCTACATAGAAAACCCAAAAGACTCCACCCCAAGATTGCTAGAACTCATACAGCAATTTGGTAGCGTGGCAGGATACAAAATCAATGCCCAGAAGTCAGTGGCATTTCTATACACTAACAATGAGACTGAAGAAAGAGAAATTAAGGAGTCCATCCCATTTACAATTGCACCCAAAAGCATAAGATACCTAGGAATAAACCTAACCAAAGATGTAAAGGATCTATACCCTCAAAACTATAGAACACTTCTGAAAGAAACTGAGGAAGACACAAAGAGATGGAAAAATATTCCATGCTCATGGATTGGCAGAATTAATATTGTGAAAATGTCAATGTTACCCAGGGCAATTTACACGTTTAATGCAATCCCTATCAAAATACCATGGACTTTCTTCAGAGAGTTAGAACAAATTATTTTAAGATTTGTGTGGAATCAGAAAAGACCCCGAATAGCCAGGGGAATTTTAAAAAAGAAAACCATATCTGGGGGCATCACAATGCCAGATTTCAGGTTGTACTACAAAGCTGTGGTCATCGAGACAGTGTGGTACTGGCACAAAAACAGACACATAGATCAGTGGAACAGAATAGAGAATCCAGCAGTGGACCCTGAACTTTATGGGCAACTAATATTCGATAAAGGAGGAAAGACTATCCATTGGAAGAAAGACAGTCTCTTCAATAAATGGTGCTGGGAAAATTGGACATCCACAAGCAGAAGAATGAAACTAGACCACTCTCTTTCACCATACACAAAGATAAACTCAAAATGGATGAAAGATCTAAATGTGAGACAAGATTCCATCAAAATCCTAGAGGACAACACAGGCAACACCCTTTTTGAACTCGGCCATAGTAACTTCTTGCAAGATACATCCACGAAGGCAAAAGAAACAAAAGCAAAAATGAACTATTGGGACTTCATCAAGATAAGAAGCTTTTGCACAGCAAAGGATACAGTCAACAAAACTAAAAGACAACCTACAGAATGGGAGAAGATATTTGCAAATGACATATCAGATAAAGGGCTAGTTTCCAAGATCTATAAAGAACTTATTAAACTCAACACCAAAGAAACAAACAATCCAATCATGAAATGGGCAAAAGACATAAACAGAAATCTCACAGAGGAAGACATAGACATGGCCAACATGCACATGAGAAAATGCCCTGCATCACTTGCCATCCGGGAAATACAAATCAAAACCACAATGAGATACCACCTCACACCGGTGAGAATGGGGAAAATTAACAAGGCAGGAAACCACAAATGTTGGAGAGGATGCGGAGAAAAGGGAACCCTCTTACACTGTTGGTGGGAATGTGAACTGGTGCAGCCACTCTGGAAAACTGTGTGGAGGTTCCTCAAACAGTTAAAAATATACCTGCCCTACGACCCAGCAATTGCACTGTTGGGGATTTACCCCAAAGATACAAATGCAATGAAACGCCGGGACACCTGCACCCCGATGTTTCTAGCAGCAATGGCCACGATAGCCAAACTGTGGAAGGAGCCTCGGTGTCCAACGAAAGATGAATGGATAAAGAAGCTGTGGTTTATGTATACAATGGAATATTACTCAGCTATTAGAAATGACAAATACCCACCATTTGCTTCAACGTGGATGGAACTGGAGGGTATTATGCTGAGTGAAGTAAGTCAGTCGGAGAAGGACAAACATTATATGTTCTCATTCATTTGGGGAATATAAATAATAGTGAAAGGGAATATAAGGGAAGGGGGAAGAAATGTGTGGGAAATATCAGAAAGGGAGACAGAACGTAAAGACTGCTAACTCTGGGAAACGAACTAGGGGTGGTAGAAGGGGAGGAGGGCGGGGGGTGGGAGTGAATGGGTGACGGGCACTGGGGGTTATTCTGTATGTTAGTAAATTGAACACCAATAAAAAATAAATTAAAAAAAAAAGAATTACCAAGATTTATACACTGAAAACTACAAATGATGTCAGGAGAAATTAAAGAAGATCTACATAAATGGAGAGATAGTCCATGTTCATGAAATGGAAGGTAGTGTGAAGATGGTAATTCTGTCCAAATTGAGCTGGGGATGCAATGCAATTCCAAACAAAATCTCACTGGGCCTTTTTTATTTTTAATGGAAATTTACAAGATATTTCTAAACTTCATGGAAATGCAAGGGACCTAAAATAGCCAAAACACTTTTGAAAAAGAATAAAACTGGAGGATGTACAACATCCAATTTCAAAACTCACTATAAAACTATAAAAACAAAAAAATATATAAAAAAATAAAACTATAAAAACCGAGATGGTAGAGTCATGATGTAAAGATAGGCATATTGGTCAATGGAATAGAATTGAGAGTTTAGAAATAAACTCTAACATTTATGTTGATTTTTTGACAAAGGAGCCAGGGAAATCAATGGGGGAAACGTAGGGCTAAACTATAAAACTTTTAGAATACATAGAAGAAAATTTTTGTGATGTTGTGAAAGGTAAAGTCTTCTTAGCTGTGATACAAAAAGCATAATCCCCCAAATTAAAAAGGGGGGGGATTAGAGGCACCTGGATAGCTTAGTGGTTGATCATCTGCCTTTGGCTCAGGTCATAATCTTGGGGTCCTGGGATCAAGTCCCACACCAGGGACCTGCTCCTCCCTCTGCCTAGGTCTCTGCCTCTCTGTGTCTCATGAATAAATAAATACACTCTTTTTAAAAAAAGGGTGGGGGGGAAAAGGGTGGGGGAGTTATGTAAAAATTTAAAACTTTTCACTTTATAATTTTTTTTTAAGATTTATTTTTATTTATTTTAGAGAAAGTGAGAGAGAGGAAGGGAGGGGCAGAAGGAGACAGAGTCTCGAGCAGACTCTAAACAGAGTGTAGAGCCCAACTCAGGGCTTGATGTCACAACCCTGAGATCAGGATTTGAAGTGAAACCAAGAATTGGACGCTTAACCAAATGTGCCACCGAGATGCCCCCATAAAACGTTTTCACTTTAAAGATTCCATTAAAGGGCCCCTGCGTGGCTCAGTCAGTTAAGCATCTGCCTTCACAGCTCAGATCATGATCCTGGGGTCTTAGGATCCAGCCACAAGTCTGTTTGTCCCCCTCTTTCTCTGTCTGCCCCTCCCCTCTACTTGTGCGCTCTCTGTCTCCCCCTCTCAAATAAATAAAATTAAAAAACGCTTACAATTCAGTAATAACTATTAACCCAACTTAACAAATAGACATAAGATCTAAAGAGACTTTTCACTAAAAAAGATTTATGAATGACTAGTAAGTGCATGAAGGGAACCTCAACATCATTAGTCATTAGGAGAATGTAAATTAAAATTACAATGAGATACCACTGCATGAATGGCCATTATTAAAAAGACAAATAGCAAGTGTTGGTAAGCTTGTAGAGAAACTGAAACCCTCGAATGTTGCTGGTGGGAATGTAAAATGAAAGAGCCAATTTGAAAACAGTCTGTCAGTTTCTCAAAAAGTTAAACATAAAATTATCAAATGACCCAGCAATTCCATTTTTTGGTATTTATGCACAAGAAATAAAAGCATTTTTCCACGCAAAGGCTTGTACACGAATATTCACAACAAAATTATTCTTAATATCCAAAACCCAGAAAAAATCCAAATGTCTATCAGCTGGTAAATCGATAAACAAAAACGTGATAGGATGTGGAGAAAAGAAACCCCTTTTGCACAGTTGATGGGAATGCAAACTGGTGCAGCCCACTTTGGGAAAGTGTATATAATATAAAAATTATAATTTACACATAATAAAATAGAAAAATATAACATATAGTTAAGTTCAAACCAGTGAGCAGAAATAACTGACAGTGTAATCTAAGGGAATGCTTCCAAGTGAAGCACTGTAGCTTAGCCATTCCTGGGTAGTGAATTGTTCATATAAGACACAAATGTCAGGCTTCAAGAAATAGCACCAGAAACTAACATGTATTTTGAAATGTATGCTTGTAATGAGAGCAGTTAAAAAAGATGGTACAGAATTTTATGGTTGGAGGAATACATAGAAGTAATTTTTGTATAAAAATCACAGGTTATCAGGGATCCCTGGGTGGCTCAGCAGTTTAACGCCTGCCTTTGGCCCAGGGTGCAATCCTGGAGTCCCAGGATCGAGTCCCGCGTCGGCTCCTGGCTTGGAGCCTGCTTCTCCCTCCTCCTGTCTCTGCCTCTCTCTCCCTCTCTCTCTCTCTCATAAATAAATAAATAAATAAATAAATAAATAAATAAATAAATAAATAAATAAATAAATATTTAAAAAAAAAAACCACAGGTAATCTCACCATCTAGAGATAATCACTTCTAAGTACTTTGATGACTAAATATGTGAAAATGTACTTACAAAATATTTAAATTTTATTTATAAAATAGACTTAAAAAACAAATTTAGGACTATATTGAATATATTATTTATGATCCATTTTAATGTTAATACAGTGCTAACATTTTCCATGTCATTAAATAATCTACAACATAATTTAAAAATGAATATATGACATCTTTTGATATATCACACATTATCTGTTCTTTTTTAAATGTTTATTTATTTATGATAGTCACAGAGAGAGAAAAAGAGAGAGGCAGAGACACAGGCAGAGGGAGAAGCAGGCTCCATGCACCGGAAGCCCGATGTGGGATTCGATCCCGGGTCTCCAGGATCGCGCCCTGGGCCAAAGGCAGGCGCCAAACCCCTGCGCCACCCAGGGATCCCCATTATCTGTTCTTTATCAAATATTTAAAGTATTTCAAATTATGGAATGTTTTATTTATTTATTTTTAAAAGATTTTATTTATTTAATTAAAAGAGAGAGCATGAGAGCAGAGGGAATGGGCAAAGGCAGAGGAAGAAGCAGACTTCCTGCTGAACAGGGAGCCTGACTTGGGGGCCGATCCCAGGACCCTGGAATCATGACCTGAGCCAAAGGCAGATGCTTAACTGGCTAAGCTACCCACGTGCCCCAGAATGTCTTATTTTTAAACATTTTAGTTGCTTTTAACTTTTTTATCTCTTTGTATTCATCACACATGTAGACAAATATTTTCATAGATATCTATTTATATACTTACAATAAATTCCTAGAATATAAATGCTAAGGCTAAAGAAGGAAAATGTTAAGAGTTTTATAGTTTTAGCTCTTACATTTAGGTCTTTGATTCACTTTGAATTCATTTTCTACTCTTTTGTATGTGAATATTCAGTTGTCCCAGCACCATTTGTTGAAAGACTATTCTTGCCTTCACTGAATGGTTTTGACACCCTTGTCAAAACTCAAATGACTACAGACGTACTGTCACTAGTCTTTCATATTTCTTTTTTTTCAGCCCTTTTGAAATGTAATTAACATTGTGTAAGTTTAAGGTGTACAATTTGTTGGTCTGATAGATTTCTTTATTGCAGAATAATTACCACTACCGCATCAACTAACACTTCCATCCCATCACATAATTACCATTTCTTTTTGTGGTGAGAACATTTAGGATCTATCCTTTTAGCAACTTTCAAGTATATAATACATAACTATAAATTCTCTGAAAATGAATTGCGTACTTATAACGAGTGAATTTTATGGTATGAAAAGTATCTTAATAAAGTTGCATTTTTAAAAAAAAGATTTTTCACCTATTCATCTGAGAGAGCATAAGCAGGGGGAGAGGCAAAGGGAGAGGGAGAAGTAGACTCCCCACTGAGCAGGGAACACTGCGTGGGGCTCTCAAAGTTCATCTGTGTTGTTGCAAATGGTAGGATTTCCTTTTTTCTCATAGCTGAATATTCCATTTTATATATACCACATCTTTCCATTCAACCACTGACAGATACATAGGTTGTTTCCATATCTTGGTTATTGGGAAAAACGCTGTGCTGAATGTGGGGGGGTAAAGATAGTTCTTTGAGACTCTGTTTTTATTTCTTTTGGATAATGTACCCAGAAATGGTATTGCCAGATCACACAGTATTTCTATTTTCTCTATTTTTAGTTTGAGAAACTCCATACTGTTTTCCATAGTGGCTATATCAATTTACATTCCTACTGATAGTTCACAAGGGCTTCCTTTTCTCCACATCTTCACCAACACTTATCTCTTGTCTTTTTGATGACACCATTCAATGGGTATGAGGTAATATCTTTTTGTGATTTTGATTTGCATTTCCCTAGTTAGTGATGTCTAGCATCTTTTTATATATCTGTTGGCCTTTTGATGTCTAGCATCTTTTTATATATCTGTTGGCCTTTTGTACACCCTCTTTGGAAAAAAGTCTATTTAGTTTGCCCATTTTTAAACTGGGTTGTTTGTTTTCTTGCTACTGAATTATACGAGTTCTTTAGATATTTTGGCTACTAATCCCTTATCAGATATATGGTTTGCAAATATTTTCTATCATCCCATAGGTTGCCTTCTCATTCTGAGTGTTTCTTTTGCTGTGTACAAATGCAGTTTGATGTAGTCCCACTTACTTGTCTTTGCTTTTGTAGCTTGTACTTTTGGTGTCAGAGCCAAAAAATCAGTGCCAAGACCAAGGTGAAGGAGCTTTTCTCCTGTGTCTTCTTATAGGAGTTTTCTGGTTTCATTTCTTAAGTCTTTAATCCATTTTTTAAAAGATTTTATTTATTTATTCATGAGACACACACACACACAGAGGCAGAGACACAGGAAGAGGGAGAAGCAGGCCAGGCTCCATGCAGGAAGCCTGACATGGGACTCGATCCCGGGTCTCCAGGATCACGACCTGGACTGAAGGTGGTGCTAAACTGCTGAGTCACCGGGGCTGCCCCATTTAATCCATTTTGATATAATTTTTGTGAGTGGTATAACAGGTCCAATTTCCTTCTTTTATATATGGTTGTCCAATTTTCCCAATGCCATTTATTGAAGAGGCTATCCTTTCCTGAGTATTTTTGGCTCCCTTGTCAAATATCAGTTGACATACATACAAGCATGTATTTTCCTTCTTTAAACTAAGTATGTAGCTTCTCTTTGTTTCTTTTAGGATGTTTCTATTTTTCTTATTGAGTTATAAAAACATTTTAACTCCCACATTGTCATCTGCCTTATCAGATATTTAGAGGCAGCACAAATAGGGGTTGCGGTGGAAACTGTTGTCTACCAAAATCTGTTCTCCCTTTCTTCCTGGGCACATAGTGGGACTCTGCACTTCCTAGTCTCCCCTCCTGTTAGGACTGGCTATGTGGCTAAGTTCTTTCTAATATAGTGTGAGCAGAAATAATATATGTCACTTTCAGGATGGATTTTAAGAGAATAGTATGTCTTCTTATACTCTCTTTCCTCTCTCCACTAGATAGAATTCAAATGAGTCAATGACCCAGGTTTAGCCAAGCTGGCGATGAGAGAAATTAGTTGAGTCACCTCATCACTCAGGTCATTAAATAATTTCATGAGGTAGAACCTACCTATCTACCCTGAACTACTGCATGAGAAATAATTAACATCTATTTTATTTTAGCTTTTACATTTTGGGTCTATTTTAGTTGTTTAGCCTTTGTCCTAATTAATACAGAATTAGTAATTAGTATCTTGTAGTAGAATATGGCTGTAACAAAAAGCTAATATAGATGTCATCTGCAGCAGGGCAGCAAGCAGCGAGGAAGCAAATGCTGCAAAGTGGGAAACTAGTAATACTTCTTATACTGTGGCAAAATAGCAGGTGTCATCATTGTCTGCGTTAACATGGAAAGCAGATGAGGATTATAGATCATATAGTTCTAGGGCAGTATTTCTCAATTTTAGCACTTTGACTCTAGTAAAGCACCTACTACATACTGTATTACACATTAAAAAAATCTGGAATTGTCATCATGATATTCCCATGTAGAGTCTTCTTTTTATAGAATACTTAAAATCTCCTCTCCATACTTAGATCAGATAACTATTCACCCATGTTTTTTGTCTATATCATTTTTCCTTAATGAATCTATACACTTAGGACTTGTACCATGTAGAGATCAAAAGTTTTCTTTTTCTAGAGAACTTCAACATCATTTACTTTATAATCTGTGATTTTCCCAACAATTTGAAGTCTACCTTTTCAGTTTGTTTACACATCCTTAATATCTAACTAAAATCAATGGTGCTTGCAAGGAAATGAGGCTAGAGTTCAGTGTATCAGATGAAGTTCTTACCCCGTAAAGCATAGGGTACATTCTTGTTGACAAGAATACTATAAAAAGATACACTCTTTCTCTTACTTAAAAGATAACTTTCTGAATTCACATGTTGCTGGCACTCCCAAAAGGCATGCTTTAGAGTATTTTTATTTTTGGCAAGAACCAAAAATACCCTATGTCTTCATGATATATCTGCATGTGTCTTACCAAATGAAGATAAAGTTACAAAGAAGAGCACCCATGAGTTTAATGCCTGGAAACTCCCTTCGTACTTTCATCTACATTGGTCTTGCTTGGTCACTCAACTCACACTAACTCGCTTCTCTATTTTTATGCCAGAAAGATAAAGGGAAAACACTAAATCTAATATTAATTAGTCTTTAGTATTTTTGGAGTGAAAATAATTCCATATGTTTTTTGTTTACTTATATTCACCAACTTTATCTTGGTAGGAAAGTTTAGTTAAGATATATAAGAATTTATTAATATAGATAAAACATTAAGTTACGTTGATTAGTGGAAAGTCAGGAAAGGTGGAAAGAGAAATGAGTACTCACAGAAGACCTACTATGTGCTAACCACTTATACGTATTTACAACTCTTGCAAGAATATTGTTAGAAATAATTCCACAGGTGAAGAAACAAGATCTAACAGGTTAAGAAATATAAGGCAATGAAAGCTAGCCCTGCAGAAAGGCTTTCTGGATAGAATTATCTGCTTTTTCTTAAGGTGAATAGTTCACACTCTCTAGAGCCCCAGACCGCATTGTAGCAACTAGAACTACTCCACTACTTCTAATGTATTTCAACTTTCAAAAATTGGGTTACTAGAAGTGGAAAGAATAAAAGGAACTTAGGAAGTTACTGTATTCCAATAAAAATGAAGTATGATATTGTATATTAAGAAAAATAAGATATGCCAAAACAAGATGTCTAACAGTCTTGGTACAGAAAAAAAGCTTACAGTTAGGGAAGAAGGACATTTTGAGAAACCGTCTTGAGAGGGTCTGCCAAACATCAGAAACTAAGGTAACAAGGAAAACTCTGAATCTTAGAAATGTACAGCTGGTAATGAGCAGACCTCTTATCAAATCCATTAGCAAGTTCTTTTTCAAAATATCTCTAATCTCTAATTCTGCTTTCTGAACCACTTACATACATTTTGGAAATGAACTCTTTCTCTTTCTCATATCTCATCTGACACTAATTCTCCTTCTAAAACAAGTTAAACATCTAATTTACAGCTATAAAAAACAT
The DNA here is from genome assembly GCF_048164855.1 of Canis lupus baileyi. Classification (NCBI taxonomy): domain Eukaryota; kingdom Metazoa; phylum Chordata; class Mammalia; order Carnivora; family Canidae; genus Canis; species Canis lupus. Next base: position 26,443,235 of record NC_132860.1, read on the forward strand.
ATTATTGCTATATCGTGAAAATCAATTTTACCCAAATGAATGTGTTAAACATGAACATACAAAAAGGCATTCAACAAATATTTATCAAGAGTCCACTATCTGTCAGACATTATTCCAGATGGCAGGGACACTGTGCAGAAGAAAAATCTGACCAAAATCTCTGCTCTTATTTTCTCTGTTCATAACAAATACAATAAACATATAAGCATAAATAGAGAATGAAGAAAAGGATGCTATCTTATATTGGGTAGGTAGAGAAAGCTTTACTGATAAAGTTAAATTTGAATAGAGAACTCCATGAACTGAGGGAGTAGTAAGTTGTGTGGATGTCTAAGGGAACAGCTTGCTGAGGAAACAGCAAGGGCAAAGGCCCTGAGGTGGGAGTGTGAATGTTATGGAATACAAGAAGGCCAATACAGCTGAATTACAGGGAGGGAAAAAGTGGCAGATGACACAGAACCGTGGTAAGAATTCTGACTTTTAAACTGAATGAGAAGAGAAACTACCAATAGGTTTTGAGCAAAGGAATGACACAACCTATGACATAATCTGATTTAGGTTTTAGAAAGATTTAGGTTTTAGAAAGGTCATTTTGGCTGATAGAGAACAGAAGGAAAGGAGGACGGAAGCAGAAAGTCAAATGACAAATCTTGCTAAAATACATGCAAGAAGTAATAATGGTGGCTTGATTTAGAATGGTAGCAGTAGAGATAAGGGAAATTTTTTTTTAACATTTTATTTATTTATTCATGAGAGACACAGAAAAAGAGAGGCAGCGACAGAGTCAGAGGGAGAAGCAGGCTCCATGCAGGGAGTCCGATGTGGGACTCGATCCCAGGATTCCAGGATCACACCCTGAGCCGAAGGCAGATGCTTAACCGCTGAGCCACCCAGGCATCCCAGGGAAATTGGTTCTATTTAAAGGTAGAGTTGAAGGAATTTACTATTGGGATGGATTTGGGATTTGGAGGGGGATAACAAGAATGACACTGATGCTTCTGGTATGAACAACTGCAAGGTTATAGCTGACTGCTACTGAGATTGAGTAGATTGGAGAGTATCAAATTTGGGAGGGGAAAATCAAAGGCTGAGTAGGTGACCAGAGTAGTCAGGAGATGATTAAGATACGACGAGACTGAACATAAGTAAACATGAGGATAATGTGAACAAAGTTTCTCATTGTCCAAGAAGGCAATTACATACAAATATAGAAGAAGGGGAGGCTAGAAAGAATCCTGAGGTAGACTGGAATTGGACACCTGTGTGAACTTTTGCTTACACCAACATAACACACACACACAGACTGATACAGAAATAAATATAGCTGCATGTGTGTGTATATACATGTATCTCCTAGTTCTGTTCGCTGAGAGGGGTTAAGAGCAATAAGCACACCAAGTGCCCAGAACTTAGTTTCTAAATATTATCTTCCACTAAGATGAAATAGGGGAGCTTGAGGAAACAGCTGATTCCAGAACCCGGGCAAGGAAAGTAAATGATAAGCCTGGAACATTTTTCACCAGAAAGGAACCGCTCAGAGAATGATGGAGAATATGTGAAGGACAGGAGCCAGTTCAAAGGGATTTCTACTGAGTAAGTATGCAGCAATTTGAGGCTAATAATAAATAATAAGAGCAACAAATTTCAAGCCACTGAGTAAAACAGAAATCCATAACCATGGAAATATGAATTATATCCAGTCACATGCTCTTTCTATAACTCAGCCCTATCTCTTGCTACACTCCTGCTGCACACTATAAAGATAATGAACTACTTATCTCTGTAGTCCAGCATTATTGTTATCTCTATATTTGAAGTGTTCTCAATTAGCCTGTCTGCCAGGAAAACTGAATTTGATTCCATTCTATAAATATTTACTGAGCACTCTTCTATGAAGTAAAACACAGTAGTAAGCCATACACAGTTCCTCCTTTCAAGACCTTACATTCTACTACGTGAAGCAGAGTAAGTCTTTGTTCAAAAGCTACTACTGTGAAGCCTTCCCTGATCTTCCTCCTCTTTCCTCCTGGTCTCATGACATTTGTACATATTGTCATTATAGTATCTTTTACCGCAAAATAATTGTCTTCTTAACTCTGCATTCTAAGTTCCATGTAAATAGAGACTGTTTTTCATTTTTGTGTTCCTAGTACTTAGCACTGTAAATAGATTCGTGAATGAATACACTCAACAACCATATATGCTGGGCACTGTGCTATGCTCCAGGGATACAATTACAAGTAAAAAATGGACACAACTTTGTTTTCATGAAATTTAAAGTATACTAGAGTTGGGAGAGGAAAGCAAAGAGTATACTCAAGTATGCAATTACAAATTAAGAGGAGCATTATGAGGGAAAGAAGGCTGACACTATGAGAACATATAACAGGGGAACTGAATCTGGTATAGTTTGGGGAAGGCATCCCTAAAAAAAAAGATTTGCATTAGGACGTGAACCATGATTAAAAGAAAGTAAATGGGTATAATAAAAAAAGGGATGGTTTTAGGCCAAGAGATAAGTGCAAATACTCTGGAGGAGAGAGCTTCATACTGGTGAGGAACTGAAAGTCATTCACTTAAGTGCAGAGTGAGGACAGCCTGGGTGGCTCAGCGGTTTAGCGCTGCCTTTGGCCCAGGGTGGGATCCTGGAGACCTGGGATCGAGTCCCACATTGGGCTCCCTGCATGGAACCTGCTTCTCCCTCTGTCTGTGTCTCTGCCTCTCTGTCTCTCTGTGTGTCTCTCATGAATAAATAAAATCTTTATAAAAAAAAAGTACAGAGTGATGGGGGAAGAGATATGAATTGAGGATAAAGAAACAGACAGATAAGCAAAATGCAGAAATAACCCAAATGTTCATCAACTGATGAATGGATAAACAAAATATGGCATATCCACACAATGGAATATTACTTAGCCATAAAAAAGAATGAAATGGGGGATCCCTGGGTGGCTCAGCGGTTTAGCGCCTGCCTTTGGCCCAGGGCGCGATCCTGGAGTCCCGGGATCGAGTCCCACGTCGGGCTCCCGGCATGGAGCCTGCTTCTCCCTCCTCCTGTGTCTCTGCCTTTTTCTCTCTCTCTATGTCTATCATAAATAAATAAATAAATAAATCTTAAAAAAAAAAGAATGAAATGTTGATACATGCTATTACACAGATGATCCTCGAAAACATGCTAAGTGAAAGAAGTCACAAACAAAATCTAACAGATACAGTTTCTTTTTTTTTTTTTAAGATTTTAAAAGATTTATTCATAGAGACACACATAGAGAAAAAGAGAGAGAGAGACAGGCGGAGGGAGAAGCAGGCTCCATACAGGAAGCCTGACATAGGACTCGATCCCGGGTCTCCAGGATCACACCCCAGGCTGCAGGAGGCGCGAAAACCGCTGCGCCACCGGGGCTGCCCTAACAGATACAGTTTCTTTTGGGGGTAATGAAAATTTTCTAGAATTAGGTTATGGTGGTAATGGTAAAACCTTGTGATATGCTAAAAAAAGAAAACCCATTGAAATGTATACTTTAAAATGATGAACTTTATGTTATGTGAATTATATCTGAATTTTAAAAGATAAAGTTAGCAGAGAACATACACCTTTTTAATTATCTTGAGGTTTTCCAATTTTGTCCTCAGAGTAATAAGGGTACAGTGCAGATGCTCCAAAAATTACTTTTAGAAAGAATTAAAAAGACTTTTTGATACATAACTCAATAGTCTACAACAGTGAGAGCTCTCTGTCATTTGTTTTGAAACTGTAATTTATAATTCTGCTTTCTAGAAAATATCTGTAGGTGGACCTGCAACTTTTTTTTTTTTAACATTTTATTTATTTCTTTATTCATGAGAGGCAGGGAGGGCAGGGCAGGGGGTATAGAGACACAGGCAGAGGGAGACGCAGGCTCCATGCAGGGAGCCTGACATGGGACTCAATCCCGGGTCTCCAGGATCAGGCCCTGGGCTGAAGGAAGCGCTAAACTGCCAAGCCACCTGGACTGCCCATGGACTTGCAACTTTTATTCAAAGTTACTCCTTTCCAGAGAGCCATCTGTTAGATGTGCTATCTTATTTGTAGTTATTAAGTCATGATGTGTCTGTCACTGAAAGATAATATATGAGGATAACCAGGACCCAGATTACAAGTAGTATTAGGACAATTGTGGCACAGGTGTCTCAATAGGAACCTTGAATAGGAGCTCTTTTTGCCAAATCATATTTTATTTCTAACTATACTAATGAAAGATAAATCTGTTTCCTAAATAAAATTTTATTCTCATTTACAAAATGACAGTGCTGAGATGCAATTCTAGAAAGCCCTACAAACATGCTACTATTCTTGGCAGTATTAAAGCCTATGAACTACTCCATGTGCATAGAGCCTGCTTACAGAAGTCAAGAGGCTTCTGACCAATTATCTTTATTCTAGAGACCCACCTGTGCTTCTATTTACTTGAGCTTCATTCTCTGACCAACAATTCTCCTTGGTGCTTTAATGGTTTTATAATCTAACATTAAAAGATATGCCACAAGTTGACAAACATAACAAAACAAAAACCAAGGCCAGATAGTTTTCCCTTCAAAAATTATTGGATAATAACATTAAGACCTCATGCAAGGATTCATCTTACATGAAAAACATGGTTTTTATTATACACATACATATATATCTATATATATCTATATGTACACTAATACCTTTTATATAGATTTTCTTTGAAATAGCACACACCTGGTATTATCACTTAGCCTCATAATCACTTGTTAAGGCTGAGTTAATAAAGAGCAGAATGCTAAATTCAATGGTAATATCTACTTACTTCCTTTAAAAACTTTATGAGATAATGAAGGGCATCCCAACACTTAGTATTTTCATATACAGACTTACTCCTTCTGAGATCATAATAGAATGATTTTATCTCCTTTGGTTTGGAGTATTTACATTTAGAATAAAATCAGATTAATAAACAGTGCAGAAAAGATGAGTGGCATTAGGTTTACTATTTGAACTGCCAGTAAACTTGTAAGAGTTTGTCTGAGAAACGGGGAGAAAGCCAGAAATGTACAAAGACCAATCTTCGTCTTAATTTTTTGAAAGTAGAGTTTTGTTTTGTTTTGTTTTTTGGTTGGGGGTAGGAACAGAGAGACAGGGAGAGAATCCCAAGCAGCCTCCATGCCGAGCGTGAAGCCCAAGGGGCTCAATCTCATGACCCTAAGATCATGACCTGTGCCAAAATCGAGAGTTGGATCCCAACTGATTAAGCCACCCAAGCACCCCTTGAAAGTAGAGTTTTTATTAAAATTATTTTTGCAGTCTTCCTCTGTGCCTTGTACAAATTGGAAACTTAGGAAAAACTCTCTTTAAGACATCACAGAATACTAGAAGCATTGCTGATTAAAAAACATTAAAAGGTTTTTTCTTAAAAAAACTCTGAACCTTAGGGCCACCTGGGTAACTGAGTCAGTTGAGCATCCAGCTTTTGATTTTGGCTCAGGTCATGATCTCATGGTTGTGGGACTGAGCTTCACACTGGGCTTCTCCATTCAGCGTGGAGTCTGCTTCAGATTCTCTCTCTTCCTCTATGTTATTAGCCCGTGCCCCCATCCACACTCACACTCTCTCAAATTAATAAATCTTTTTTAAAAAAGATATTTATTTATTTATTCAGGCGAGACATAGAGAGAAGGCAGAGACATAGGGAGAGGGAGAAGCTGGCGCCTCGCAGGAAGCCTGATGTGTGATTTGATCTGGTACTCTGGGATCATGCCCTGAGCCAAAGACAGAAGCTCAACAGCTGAGCCACCCAGGAGTCCCATAAATAAAATCTTAAAAAGATCTAAAACTATGAATCTTAGAATCAAGGAAATATGGTTGTGCTGACTAATTTAATATGAAAAAGATTAGAATAACATGACATGTATGTAAGTCAGAAATTATAAAGCCATGTCTGAAAATGGAGTTTGGCAAACTCTGTATCATGTTATTTGTGATAAAGAGATACAATTCTTAGGTTTAAATACTCTGCTGAATCAAATTTAAAACCTACACATTGGCCATACCAGATAAACATCACCAAATGCACAGAAGTGGGATCTGATCTTCATTATAGGAATAGGGCACTATGTTCAAAAAAACACCTATCTGTGGTCAGGGACTATTTAAGCAATAGCTGAGCACCTCAGTGATAGAATATAACCTCTATTATATATTATGACATCATTACATCAGCCTGAGAATCATAAACAAGAGCCAGCAGATACCAGTAAGATGAATACTATTTGCCTTTTCAAAATGGTTTGAAAAAGAGAGAGGGAGAGCTCTTAATAAATGATTTATAGGGGATCCCTGGGTTGCTCAGTGGTTTGACGCCTGCCTTTGGCTCAGGGCGTGACCCTGGAATATCAGGATCGAGTCCCACATCAGGCTCCTTGCATGGAGCCTGCTTCTCCTTCTGCCTGTGTCTCTGCCTCTCTCTCTCTCCGTGTCTCTCATGAATAAATGAATAAAACCTTTAAAAAATGATTTATAAACAAAGAAAACTTGCTAAGTCCAGAAATGGCTAAGAATGTTGAAGATTGTTTGTTCATATATCACTTCCTTTCTTAACCCCAAAACTAATGCCATCAATGTCTACTACTTCAAATTTTTAATCAACAGTGTATCACAGAATCTAGGAAAATTACTGGATATCTAATAGTCTACAATTTCAGTGAGTAAAAACAATTCAGGATTTCTAATATATGAAAATGGACTTACATACAAAAAAATAAAAATAATTAAATTTAATGGAAAAATACACTTCAAAGAAAACTGCATAAAAAGCTAAGATAATAAATAGTTAAGTATTCACATTCTAACTTTTTTTTAAAAAAGATTTTATTTATTCATGTGAGACACACAGAGGCAGAGACATAGGCAGTGGGAGAAGCAGGTTCCCTGCAGGGATCCTGATGTGGGACTTGATCCTACCTAGGACTCCAGGATCATGACCTGAGCCAAAGACAAAGAGTCAACCCCTGAGCCACCCAAGTGTCCCTCTAACCTACTTTAAAAAGAGCGAGCTACTTTAATGGCATTTTAGAATTCTTTCTTCAAAGTTAAGTATTTTAAAGCTTCATTAAAAACTCTATACTGCTTAGGGGCACCTAGCTGGCTCAGTCTGTTAACTGGCCAACTCTTGATTTCAGCTAGGTCATGATCTTAGGGTCAAAAATTATTGGATAATAACATTAAGACCTCATGCAAGGATTCATCTTACATGAAAAACATGGTTTTTATTATACACATACATATATATCTATATATATCTATATGTACACTAATACCTTTTATATAGCCTAGTCAGGCTCTATACTAAGCACAGAGTCTGCTTGTCCCTCTCCTTCTACCCCCCCTCCCCACCCCCGGTTGTGCTCTTTCTCCTAAATAAATAAATAAATAAAATCTTTTAAAAACCCCAAAATTCTACTGCTAGTACTCTTAGCAAATATTCTCATGCCTCTCCTCAGGACCAATGGAACCAGTGGCTTCTGTTATACAACATTTTCATAAGTGCTTGTATAAGTCCATCCCTGTGAAATCCCATCCTCAGCCATCAGAGCCTATTGACATCCTACACACCATATAAGGCCTAAAATGTTAAGGTCCTTTCCCATGGAGAAAGATCCTCCATGAGGGACCACTGTAATCTCTTCCTTCTTACTTATTTAACACCAATTTTGAGTGCTAGGTTTAAAACAGGGAACAAAACAAAGTATCTACTGTCAGGAATCATTTTCTAGTGAGATTTGAGGGCCTATAGCTATTTGTACCACTTATATTCATAGAAACGCAAGACTGGAAGCTATTCATGCGTATATAGGGTTGTCTTGAGGATTACATGAGGTAATATGAATATAAACCCTGTATAAAATAAATGCTAAATAAATAATGGCTATTACTATTACATGCTCTTAAATCATACTTTCTTTTTTTTAGACTTTATTTATTTATTCATGAGACACAGAGTGAGAGAGAGGTGCAGAGACACAGGCAAAGGGAGAAGCAGGTTCCATGCAGGGAGCCTGACGTAGGACTCGATCCTGGGACTCCAGGATCACACCCTGGGCCCAAGGCAGGCGCTAAACCACTGAGTCACCCAGGGATCCCCCTACTTTTGTTTTCTTTTTACTGAACTATGTGGTTTTATTGGGGAGAGCCAAGATTACAACAGACTTCAGAGTTGGCATTGGGGCTTTTCTTCTTGTCAGAGGTGGGCATGGCATTGATAAAGTGCTGTTGTACTGCATCTGCCCCGTGGCTTGGTTTGTCTTCTTTTCTGTTTGGTTACCTTGGGAGTCTGCTCTCTTATGTTCCCAGCACACAACAGGGAACCATGGACTTTTACTTCCAAGCTGCAGCTGGCTACTTCCAGGGTGGTAAGAGCCTTCACTCCACACTGACCTAGGGTAGACTCATCCTCTAGGGGTATGTCTGCCAGGAGCATGACTTGATCTTCTGGAGTGATGCCCTCCAGCAAGACAACATGAGCCTTGAACTGGATGATAATCTCCTGGCTGGTCACTTTGAGGGTGTGTAGCTCCTGGGTGTGAACAAAGAGCTACGTGTCCATGACTGAACACAGGCACCACAGCTGCTACCATGAAGATGGAGTCAAGAAAGAAGAAGGAACAAGGGCATGCACGTCCTCACTGCCTGCTGTGTGCCATGTTCACTGATCAATTGTAGTTAGATACCCTTTTTGTAGATGTCTTAGTTCTCCTTCTAATTTGTAAAGTCCCTGACAGCAAGGATTCAGAAAGTGCTCAGAGCTCACTTTGTTGGTAAAGAGGCATTTAAAATTATTTGTGATATAGATATAGCATATAGATAATAAAAGTGCAGCCTTAAGAATGAATGGAATTCTGACACGTATTATAACACAGATGAATCTTTTTTTTTTTTTAAAGATTTTATTTATTTATTCATGATAGTTACACAGAGAGAGACAGAGAGGCAGATACACAGGCAGAGGGAGAAGCAGGCTCCATGCAGGGAGCCCGACGTGGGATTCGATCCCAGGCCTCCAGGATCGCGCCCCGAGCCAAAGGCAGGCGCCAAACCGCTGCGTCACAGATGAATCTTAAAGACATTACACTAACTAAAATAAAGCAGACTGAAAAGGACAGAACTGTATGACGTCACTTATATGAGGTACTTAATGGCAGTCAAATTCATATACCAGAAGTAGAAAAGTGGTTTTCAGGGGGCTAAAGGAGAAAGGAACGGGGAGTAATCATTTAGTAGGCATGGAGTTTCAGTTTCGGAAGATGAAAAAGTTCTGGAGATGGATGGTGTTGATAGTTGCACAATGCCTTATGTGTACTAAATGCCAATCAACTGTACATATAGAAATGGTTAGGTCTGTATCAGACATCTGGAGAAGATGGCTGAGTAGGAGCATCCCAGTGATGCAAGGTAACACCCAAATCAGTGTACATAACCCAGAAAACCACCTGAAGACTGGCAGAGACTCTCTATAGCTAAATGTAAAGGCCACATCAAAGAAGGTAGGAAGAGTGGGGACACAGTCAGGAGCTAAACAGATCTATGGAGCTGTCCACAGGAGGGATACTGGAGGCTGGAGAGGGGAAAGAAACAGACCCTTAGACCAAACACCCCGGGCATGGGGAACTCGAGTGGGGAAGACAAATCACCATAATATTTGGCTTTGAAAATAAGAGGGGCCTAATTTCTAAGTTCTTACAATCAGCAAGGCTTAAATTAATACCTGGAACTTTTTTTTTTTTTAAGATTTTATTTTTTATTTTTTATTTATTCATGATAGACACAGAAAGAGAGGCAGAGACACAGGCAGAGGGAGAAGCAGGCTCCATGCCAGAAGCCTGATGCAGGACTTGATCCCGGGACTCCAGGATTGCGCCCTGGGCCAAAGGCAGGCGCTGCTAAACCAAACCGCTGAGCCACCCAGGGATCCTCAACACCTGGAACTTAAAAAAAAAAAAAAAAATCAATGGGCTCAGCTCAGGGAGAGCCTGAGGGGAAGAAATGCTGAATCACTGCCCTTAAAGAAATAACATACAGCTCTGAGATACAGCATAGAAACAGCAGTTTGAAAAATGCCTAGGGTATACAGGAACATTTATTTACTAATCGCAGAGCATGCACTGGAGAGGCAGTGATTTTGGGGATATTTCTCCAAGAACAAAATTGCTGGTGGATGTCATGTGCCTCTCCCAGTCTAGATGCATGGACACTTGTGGAACCATTTCAGTGCCAACACTCTCCACCTAGCTTGCTAAAGAGTACCTTGTCCCCACACTTCTATCAATCTGCCCCCTCAAATCAGGTCAGCCTTAGCAAGAGTCCTGGACAGCTGTAGGTCCCCTCAGCAGACCTGTGCAAACCTTACTAACACCTCATATTCCCCCCCCCCCGACCCCCATATTCCTTTGCAGACCTGCCCCAATACACCCTAGCTGAAGCCTATTCAAAGTGGTGCCACAAGCCTGGAAGAGAGCAAGAAGAACTGACAAGGGCCAGCACCAGTCCAAAGTGACTCCTGTCCCAGAGATGGTAGAAGATAATCATATACACTGGTTGGACTGTGGTCCCAACAGCGGGTTAGGGCAGACATCTGGTCTGACTGCAGGCACCCTCCACCAACAAAAGCTTCTCAGGGGACAATACAGGAAAAGTACTCTGCACTTCAGAGCTATTGTATCCTCTAGCAAATGACTGGTCTGACTCAACTAAAATCCAAAGTGACCCAAGACTGGCCCACTAACACAGGGACCAAATAGTGTTCACAACAGGAAAACAGAGCCAGTGCAGATGACTAGACTGAAGGTAAAAGTGGCTCAGTCACAAGAGTACAGCATATGCAGTATACACAGGAGATATCCCTGAAGTGCCAGGTGCTCAGGTGCTAGTGAACAGGAGACACTGCATGCAGGGCAATACAAGACTGCTTCTTCATAAGGCCATTACTTTCAAGATCAGGAGATGTAGTTAACTTTTCTTAACTTTTTACAAAGAAACAGACACAGATAATTAGACAGATTGAGGAGATGGGGAAGTATGTCCAAAATGAGAGAACAGGACAGAATCATACCAAGAGACCTAAATGAAACAGGGATAAACAATATGACATAATTTACAAATGATCATAAGGATACTCACTGGACTTGAAAAAGAGGGGAGGACCTCAGTGAGACCCTTAACAAAGAGACAGAAAACATAAAGAAAAAAAAAACCAATCAGAGATCAAGTACTCATAACTGAAATTAAAAATACACAGAAGCAGAAAAATGGATCAGGGACCTAGAGGAGTGAGTGATGGAAAACAATCAAACTGAACAGGAGAGAGAGAAGAAAAAATAATTTAAAAAAAGAAAATAGGTTTAGGGAACTCAGGGACACCATCAAGCATAGTAACATTCACATTATAAGGATCCCAGAAGGAGAAGAGAGTGAAAAGAGAGCAGAAATTTTATTTGAAGAAATAAATATTCAACTTCCTGAATCAGGGGAAGGAAACAGAAATCCACACCCAGGAGGCACAGAGAGCCCCCAACAAATTCAACCCAAGGAGGCCCACACCAAAACACATAGTTATGAACCTGGCAAAAAGTACTAATAAGGAGAGAATTTTAAAATCAGCAAGAGAAAATGAAACAGTCACATACCAGGGAAATCCCATAAGCTCTGAGCTGATTTTTCAGCAGGAACTTCATAGGCCAGAAGAGAGTGGCATAACATATTCAAAGTACTGAAAGAAAAAAACTCTGCATCCAGGAACACTTTATTCAGCAAGACTATCATTAAGAACATAGAAGGAGAGATAAGGAGTTTCCCAGGCAAAAGTTAAAAGGAATTCATGAGCAATATATACCTGCCCTACGAGGTACATTAAAAGGGACTCTTTGGGTGGAAAGCAAACAACATAAGTAAGAGTAAGAAAAGTAGGAAGCATGAAAGCAGTAAAATTAAGTATATCTATAAAAATCAGTCAAGGGATTCATAAAACAAAAAGATGTAAAGTATGACACCATATACTTAAAATATGAAGGGGACAGAAGAATGGGTTCATGTGTCCATTGGCTATCTGTATGTCTTCTCTGAAAAAATGTATATTCATAGCCTCTGCCCTGGATTTTTTTAACTGGATTGTTTTTTGGGTGTGGAGTTGTAGATGTTCTCTATATAGTTTGGAAACTGACCCTTTATCAGTTACGTAATTTGCAAATATCTTCTCCCATTCCACAGGCTGCCTTTTAGTTTTGTTGATGGTTTCCTTTGCTGTGCAGAAGCTTATTATTTTGATAAAGTTTCAATAGTTTATTTTTGCTTTTGTTTCTCTTGCCTCAGGAGACATATCTAGTAAGAAGCTGCTACAGCCAATGTCCAAGAGGTTACTGCTTATGTTTTCCTCTAGGATTTTAATGGTTTCTTATCTTACATTTAGGTCTTTAATTCGTTTCTAATTTATTTTTGTGTATGGTATAAGAAAGTGGTCCAACTCCATTCTTTTGCATGTTGCTATCCAGTCTGAGAAAGACAAATATCACATGATTTCACTCTATGTGGAATTTAAGAAACAAAACAAATAAGAAACAATACAAAACAACATGTGGAGAGAAAAGAGAGAGGCAAACCAAGAAACAGACTCCTGATTATAGAGAATAAATTGATGATTATCAGAGTGGAGGTCGGTGAGGAGATAGGTTAAATAGGTGATGGGGATTAAGGAATGCACTGGTTGTAATGAGCACTGGATGTTCTATGGAAATGTTGAATCTATGGAAGTGTTGAATCACTAAATTCTACACCTGAAACAAGTATTGCACTGTATGTCAACTAACTGGAATTTAAATAAAAACTTGAAGAAAAAAAAAATGGGTTCACACTTAAATGACCATTAGCTTAATATAGACTACTCTTGGCAGAAGTTGTTATATACAAACTTAATGATAAGCACAGATTAAAAACCACTAATAGATACACTAAAAATAAAGAGAAAGCAATCCAAGTATATCACTACAAAAAGCCAGCAAACCACGAGAGAAGAGAGCAAGAGAAGAAAGGAACAACAAAACAACCATAAAACAAGTAGCAAAATGGCAAGAAGAACACACCTATCAATAATTAATTATGAATGTAAATGGGCTAAATGCTTCAATCAGAAGACACAGAGTGATGAAATGGATAAAAAAAACAATACCCATCTATATGCTGCCTATAAGAGACTTCTTTCAGACCTAGACACATATAAACTGAAAACGAGGGGATGGAAAAGCATTTATCATGCAAATGGAAGTAAAAAGAAAGCTGGGATAGCAATACTTATATTGGACAAAATAAGACCTTAAAACAAAGACTGTAAAAAGAGACAAAGAAGGACACTATATAGTCATAAACAGAACAATCCAACAAGAAGATATAACAATTGTAAATATTTATGCATCTAATGTGGGAGTGCCCAAATACATAAAGCAGTTAATAACAAATACAAATGAAGTGAGTGATAGTAATACAATAATAATAAGGGATTTTATACCCCACTTACATCAATGGATAGATCATCCAAACAGAAAATCAAGGAAATAGTGGCTTTGAATGACACATCAGACTAGATGGATCTAACAGATATATACAGAACATTCCATCCTAAAATAGAATATACATTCTTTTCACATGCACATGGCACATTCTCCAGAAGAGATCACATTTTAGCCCACAAAACAAGTCTCAAGAAATTCAAAAAGACTGAAGTCATACCATGCACCTTTTTGACCACAACTTTATGAAATGAGAGGTCAACCAAAAGAAAAAAAATCTGGAAAGAACTCAAATACAAGGAGGTTAAATAATATGATGCTAAACAATGAATGGGTTAAATAAGAAATCAAAGAGGAAATCAAAAAATACACAGAGAAAAATTAAAATGAAAACACAGTGGTCCAAAACCTCTGAGATACAGCAAAAGTTGTTCTGAGGCAAGTTTATAGCAAAACTAGGCAGGCCTACCTCAAGAAGCAAGAAAACTCTCAAATAAACAACCAATCTTACACATAAAGGACCTTGATAAAGAACAAAACCCAAAACCAGGAGAAGGAAGAAAATAATACAGATTAGAACAGAAATAAACAAAATAGAAAGTAAAAAAAAAAAAAAACCAATAAAACAGATCATGAAACCAGGAGCTGGTTCTTTCAAAGGATCAAAAAAAAACTGATAAACCTTTAGCTAGACTCATCAAACAGAGGGAGAGGCAGAGAGAGAGAGCAGATTCAAATAAACAAAATCAGAAATAAAACCGTAGAAATAACTATCAACACCACAGAAATACAAAGGAGTACATGAGAATATTGTGAAAAATTATATGCCAACAAATTGGACAACCTAGAAGAAATGGTTATAAGTTCCTAAAACCAGATAACCTCCCAAAATGGAATCAGGAAGAAATAGAAAATTTGAACAGACTGATTACCATCAATGAAATTGAATCAGTAATCAAAAAACTCCCAACAAACAAAACCCCAGGACTAAATAGCTTCACATGTGAATTTCATCAAATATTTAGAAAGAGTTAATATCTATTATTCTCAAACTTTTATTGCAAAAAAAAAGAAGAATAAAAGCTTTCAAATTCATTCTATGAGCCCAACAATCCCTGATACCAAAACCAGATAGACACTACAAAAAGAGAAACTCGTTATCTGTCAATATCTGTGATGAACACAGATGCAAAAATTCTCAACAAAATATTAGCAAACTGAATCTAATAATACATTAAAAGAACCATTTGCCATGATCAGGTGGGATTTATTCCTGAGGTATGATGGTAGCTCAACATTCACAAATCAATCACCATGATATATCACATCAATAAGAGAAAGGATAAAAACCACATGATCATTTCAATAGATGCAGAAAAAGCATTTGACAAAGTACAACATCCATTTATGATAAAAACTGCCAAAAAAGTAGTTTTAGAGGGAATAAACCTCTAATATAATAAGGGTCCTATATGGAAAACTCACAGTTAACATCATACTCAATGATGAAAAACTGAGAGCTTCCCCCCTAAGATAAAAAAAACAAGACAAGGATGTCCATTCTTACCACTTTTATTCAACAGACTACTGGAATTCCTACATATAGCAATCAAATAAGAAAAAGAAAAGGAATCCAAATTGGTAAGGAAAAGGTAAAACTTACACTATTTGCAGATAACATAATACTAATATATAAAAAACCCTAAAGGTTACCAAAAGTCTACTAGATTGATAAATGAACTCAGTAAGGTCACAAGATAGAAAATCAATATACAGAAATCCACTGCATTTCTATACACTAATAACGAAGAAATAGAAATTAAGAAAATAATCCCATTTACAACTGCACCAAATATAATGAAATACCTAAAAATAAACTTAACCATGGAGGTGAAAAGACCCATACATCAAAAACTACAAAACAATGAGAAAAGGAATTGAAGATGATATAAACAAATGGAGAGATATTCTATGCTCATGGATTAGAAGAACAAATATTGTTAAAATGTCCATATGACCCCAAAGCAATCTACAGATCTAATTCAATCCCTATTAAAATTCCTATCAAGGGGTGCCTGGGTGGCTCAGTCAGTTAAATGTCTGACTTTGGCTCAGGTTATGATCTCAGAGTCCTGGGATCAAGCCCCACATAATGCTCTCACACTTAGCAGGGAGTCTGCTTCTCTTTCTCCCTCTACCCCTCCTCCTGCTTGTGCTTTCTCTCTCAAATTAATAAATAATATCTTTTTTTAAAATCCCTAATAAAATACCATCAGCATTTTTCACATAACTAGAACAATCTTAAAATTTGTATGGAACCACAAAAGACCACAAATAGCCAAAGTAATCTTGAAAAAGAATAAAACTAGAAGTACTACAATCCCAGATTTCAAGATATTCTACAAAGCTGTAGTAATCAAAATAATATGGTATTGGCACAAAAGGAGACACACAGATCAATGAACAGAATAGAAAATCTAGAAATAAACCCATGATTAATTAATCAATCAATAAGTCTTTGACAAAGGAGGCAAGAATATACAATAGGAAAGTCTCTTCAACAAATGGCACAGGGAAAACTGGACAGCTACATGCAAAAGAATGAAACTGGACCATTTCCTTACATCATACAAAAAATAATCTCAAGATGGATTAAAGACCTAAATGTGAGACAAGAAACCATAAAAATCCTAGAAGAGCACAGGCAGTAACTTCTCTGTATCAGCAATAGCAACATTTTTCTAGATATGTCTCCTGAGGCAAGGAATCAAAAGCAAAAAATAAACTATTGGGATCACATAAAAATAAAAAGCTCCTCCACAGCAAAGTAAACTATCAACTAAACTAAAAGACAACCTACTGAATGGGAGAGATATTCACAAATGACATATCTGATAAAGGGTCAGTATCCAAAATATATAAAGAACTTGTACAACTTAACACAAAAAAACCAAATAATTCAATTTTTAAAAGGGCAAAGTAATGAACAGACATTTCTCCAAAGACAACATACAGATGGCCAACAGACACATGAAAAGATGCTCAGTATCACTAATTATCAGGGAAATGCAAATCAAAACTACAATGGGATATCACTTCACACCTGCTACAGAATGGCTAATGTCAAAAACAAGATACAGTAAGTGTTGGCAAGGATGCAGAGGAAAAGGAACCCTCATTTACTGTTGGTGGGGATGCAAACTGGTACAGCTACTATAGAAAACAGTGTGAAGGTTCCTCAAAAAATTAAAAATACAATCACCATATGATCCAGTAATTTCACTACTGGGTATTTATCCAAAGAATATGAAAACACTAATTTGAAGAGATATATTGCACCCCTATGTTTATTGCAGCATTATTTAAATAGCCAAATTATGGAAACAGACCAAGTGTCCACTGATAGATATGGTATACATACAATGGAATATTACTCAGCCATAAAAAGAATGAAATTGTGCCATTTGCAACAACATGAATGGATCAGGGAAAGACAGGGAAAGACAAATACCATATAATTTCATTCATATGTGGAATTTAAGAAACAAAGAAAAAAAGAGACAAACAGAAAAACAAACCCCTAACTATAGAGAATAAACTGATGATTACCAGAGGGGAGATAAAACAGATTAAGAGTGCATTTATCATGATGAGCACTGAGTAATGTAAAGAATTGTTAAATCATTATACTGAACATCTGAAACTAACACTATAGGATAATGATACTAGAATTAAAAAGCAAAAAAAGGAAATGGTTAAAATGGAAATATGTATTTCACGAAAATAATTCTTAAAAAGCTGTTTTTTTGTTTGTTTTGTTTTGTTTGCTTTCCCCAAAAGATCTCAGAATAAGGCAAGGATGTCCATTTTTATTACTTCTATTCACATTATACTAAGGATCCCAGCCAATGGAATAAGACAAGAAATAAAAAGACTTCTAAATTAGAAAGACAGAAATAGAGGTGCCTGGGTGGCTCAGTTGGTTAAGCATCTGTCTTTGGCTCAGGTCATGATCCCAGGGTCCTGGGATAGAGCCACTCATGGGGGCTCTCTGCTCAGTGGGGAGTCTGCTTCTCCCTCTTCCTCTGTCCCTCTCCCAGCATGTGCATGTGCTCTCTCTCTAAAATAAGTAAATAAGATCTTTAAAAAAAGATAAACTATGACATGATCATGGTTATTTAATTTGTGAAGAATCCACAAAAAAGCTACTAGAGCTAATAAGTGAATTTAGGAAGACTACAGGATACAAAGTCACATAGCAGATCGCATTTGCCAAAAAACAGCCACAGCAACATTTCTGGTACCATCTATTCTTCCATAACTTTGCCACACTGCACTAAGAAGCTGAATCTATTCTATCAACCCCTCTTAATCTTGGGTTGAAACTTGTAACTGCTTTGATGAAAGGAATGCAGAAAAGAGATTGTATGACCTTTGAGACTATTTCATAAAAAGCAATATTGCCTGACCAGTCTCCCTCCCTTCCTCATATAGTTTATCTTTGGAACCCAACACTGTAAAGAAGCCCAGACAAAAGAGAGAAGCCAAGTGCAGAACTCCAGCTGATAGCTCCAACAGAATCTCAGCCAATAGGAAAAATCAATCACTAAACACAGGAGAAAATGTACTCCCAGAAGAATTCAGAGCTAGCCTTTGAGCTGATCTAGCTGATGTGGAGTGGTACAGAGACAATTCTCATTAAGTCCTGTCCAAAGTAAAGATTCAAGGAAAAAGAAATACTTTTGTTGTTTAAGCCACTAAGCTTTACAGTAATCTGTTATGCAGAGTAACACAGTAACTGTCATAAGTCAATTAATGAAAATCAAATGTATTACTATATATTAATAAAAAGAACTGAAATGAAAACATAATGGCTACAGTAACACTGACATACTTAGGAATAAATTTAACAAAATATATATAGGACTGCTGAGGGAGGCAGAATTATAAAATGATCCCAACAATCCTTGCCCTTATGTAATCTGAGTGTGGGGAGAATTTATGAATGATGCAATATTAATTCTATGATTATGTTATGTTATATGGCAAAAGAGAGATTTTCTGGTAGGCCCAACTTCTCACAAGGGCCCTTTAAAAGCAGAGAATTTTCTCTGGTTAGTAGCAAAAGAGAAAGTCAGAGATTGAAAACATGAAAAAGAGTCCACATGCTGGTTGGGAGATAAAGGGAGTTATGTGGAATAGACCTGAGAGGAACTTCTAGGATTTGAGAGTGACTCAGCCTACAGCCGGCAAGAAAAAAAGGACTTAAGTCAACAACCTGAATCACCCTGGAAGTGGATTCTCTCAGAGTCGCCAAATAAGAATCCAATCCAGGCAAAGTCAAAATCAAGGTTTTGCCCTTATGAGATCCTTAGCAGAGGATCCAGCTGAGCCTACCTGGCCTTTCAAATTACAAAACTGTGAAATAGTAAATGGAGAGTTTAAAGTCTCTCAGTTTGGGCTGATTGTTACATAGTGATAGAAACCAAATATAACTGCAAAGGAACAAGAGAAAAGTTTTGGGGGATAAAAATATTCTATATATTAATTCTGATTATGACGGTGATTATAAGGGTGTATACATCTGTCGAAATTCAGCCAACTATATACTTAAAATAGATACATTTTATATTAATTATACCTTAATAAAGTTCATTTTAAAAGACCTCGTTTAAGTTTTCTCCTTACGCCTCCTGTCACCTTATACGTTATTCCCATAAGTAGTTTCGCATATTCTCTACTTTAGTACACCTCATTTATTGCTGATTCTCCAGCCCAAGATATCCAAATAAACCCTCAAGCCAGAATATTCAATTGTTACTGGAGGATATAAGCAGTCATGATCTGATTTACATTTTTAAAACATTACTTTGAAAAAGTCTAGCATGGAGATCACCTAGGTAAAGCTGTGAATTCTATAAGAAATTTACTAGTTGGAAAATCCTATCTTAGAATAGTTGTTTCCAAATTGTATTTCAAAGGAGCCTAGTATTCAGTAAATTGCCTCAAGAACCAAAACTAAGTAAAAGACGATACACAGAGTTATGGGGAATGGAGAAAAGACACAAAGGGGAACAGCCTCACAAATTTTAACCAAATAGCTTCCTTTCTACTGCTTTATATAAAAGGATCCCATGCAGGAGTTCATAGCAATTGTTTGAATGCTAAAAATATTTTTAAATTAGTAGGGTAATCCAGGTGGCTCAGTGGTCTAGCGCTGTCTTCGGCCCAGGGTGTGATCCTGGAGACCCTGGGATCGAGTCCCATGTCAGGCTCTGTGCATGGAGCCTGCTTCTCCCTCTGCCTATGTCTCTGCCTCTCTCTCTCTCTCTCTCTCTCTGTGTGTGTGTCTCTCATGAATAAATAAATAAAAATCTTTTTAAAAAAATTACTGCTTTCTAATTTTGGTAAAAGTGGGCAAGAAGTATCATGGTTTTCTCCTTTTGTGTCGCAGGAAGCCAATTATAACATAACCAATAAAGCAAGGGAAAGGCTTTACCACTTCATATTCCTTAAGCCCTTTAGGGGCTACTCCAGAGAATTATATAACCTTATTTCTGGTTCACTGACTATATGGATCATCTCTATATCCCTAAGTGCCTATCACCTAGTACACACTGTAATACTTGCTAAGTTTAACATGACATGCAAACAATGTTAAAAAGTATAATAAAAAAAAAAGGTATAATAAAAAGTGCTGTAACACAATCTGACACTCTTTGGTAAAGCTGCTAAAACACACCACTCCTAGGTAAGAACTTAAGAACTTCTTGCAGAAGTGCACCAGGAGACAAGTACAAGAGAGTTTGATAGCACTGTTTTGTTTATAAAACAAAAATTTCAGTTGAGAACATCAATAAGTAATTTATAAAATATACACAATGAAATAGTATATAGCAAAATGATAACAACTAAAGTTAAAAATCTGTATTAATCCACAAATACAATATTCGGTGTGAAAAAAGCAAGGTGTAGAATACAATACCAGCTAAGACAACACTATATATGGTCAGAAAAGTGGTTACAATGTGGTGGATGAGAGAGATGTATTTTAGGATGAGTCACATAGGAGGCTTCCATTTTACTAGTACTGTTTCATTTCTGAAAATGAACATGTGAACATGTTCAGGAATGAACATCCAATTCCACATGTGAATGAGGAAGACTTGTGGAATAATTAGTGGTTAGCTGGAAAAGCCATAAAAATAAGGGACTTGGATACCAATAACTACTTTCTCTTTAGTTAATCAAAACAAATATATGCATAAGATAGGCCAAATATATTTTCTAGATTTCTTTGACATAGAAAGATGTTTAACTTTTATTACTTTGCCTGATTATCAACTAGTCCAGATATATTTAGCTTCCACTGAAGACAATAAACATCTGTCTAGAAATAAGGTCCTAGTATTAGGGCACCTGGGTGGCTCAGTGGTTGAGTGTTTCCCTGTCCTGGGATCAGAAGGAGTCCTGGGATCAAGTCCCACATTAGGCTTCCCGCAAGGAGCCTGCTTCTCCCTCTGCCTGTGTCTCTGCCTTTCTCTTTGTGTCTCTCATGAATAAATAAATCTCTCTCTAAAAAAAAAAAAAAAAAAAAAAGAAAAAAAAAAAAAGGCCTAGTATTAAACTTTTCAAATCCTCATTAGCTGGACATTTCTTCTCTTTTCTACTATGATGCACTGTGCTTCATCCTTCCATATTCAAACCACTAATACACAAGCTATTAAAAATATCATTTACATATTATATGAGAATATGCTAACAAAAAAAGGAATTCTGAAGAACAAATTACCTTACATCCCAGCAGCCAGTAGAACTGCTTACTATTAGATGTGACAAAATCAGTTGTCTGGTTTTCATGACCAGCAATAGCTTTTTTGTTTTGTTTTAGGGTGGAGTTCAAAAATACATGCCTGATGATATACAGACATAGAACAGTTTATTTACTGTTTTAATCCATATTGGCATAAGGAATACAAAATATTCATTGGGGAATCTAAGTATTTGTTTTTAGATACTGACATGATCTTACTCTTTGTAATAACTAGAACAGGGGAGAAATTGCAGTTTTAAATTATTAATTTTATTCTACAGTCCTCTCAGAATTTATGATATTCACAGTAGGCTACTACTAATTATATTCATTTTTATCATCAAGAAGATTGGAATGGAATGTAGGAAAAAAACATAGTGTAATATATAGTAAAGAACTCAGGCTCTGAAGACACAGAATTTTATTTAAGTCCTGGCTATTATATACATATTCACTGAACCTCACTGAGGCTCTGCTATCTGATTTGTAAAACAGGGATAATGATATTTAGCTCAAAAGGTGTTATGAAAACTAAATGAAAGAATGTATTTAAAGAATCTAGACAGAGTACCTGGCCATGTTAGCTCCCAACAGTTACTACACTCTAACTCTCAGGCTCTACACTTTTTTTCTACTTTTAACCTAAGAATACAACATTCAAGAAATGTAAGAAAGAAATTGAATAAACAGTTGTTTTGATCCTGAAAAGGCAGGAGGGAATGAGATATCCAAAACCCAGGTGAAAAGATCATCTTTAGATAGGAGGAACAACTCTTCTGTTGAGGTTCCTTGGAGGAATCTCGAACATACACGAAAGCAGATAATGAGAAAACAGTGGACTTTCCGATTAATGGCTTTTATTTTCTCTGTAAATTAGGAAGAAACCCACTTGCTAATGTGAAAGAGAAGAGGCAAATTTGAGGTTTGAGATGGAAAAACGTTGAAAAAAGTGCTAAAAATATTAGCAAAAGTGAACCAGGGAAACGTAGTAGATGTCTCACAGTGCTCAGGGTCTATCTGAGACTGGTTCCACATTAATTTATGAACATGAATGTGTTCTGTCTGTTCAAAGATTGTCTTCGGTAGTACCTGGCTACTTAGATGCAGGTACAAAGAAAGAGGTTATCTGGGTTTATCTTGAGTTGGAATTTCATTTATAGGCCAGAGTGCTATTTAAGCAAGGAACTATGAACTCTAACCAGGAAAAAAAATGATAAGGATAATAAACCTAAAGTGATTAGGATAATGCCAGAGTATAAGCAATGAAAAAAAAAAAAAGGATAGGTATTAATATTACTAATTAGGGTCCTCTAGCAGTAATTTCATCATTCTAATTTGTAATCATTTCTATGTATTTCTCTCTTCCACCAGACAGAGCTCTTTGAGGATAAAGTGTCTTACTCATCCTTGCTTCTTCCCAAAGTGTAGTCTAGTACTTACCACACTGTAAGTGACTATTAAATGCATATGATTAAATCAATGAATCAAAATCTGCTTCCAAGCTATCCATATAACTTTTTTTTTAAAGATTTTTTTTTTAAATGATAGAGAGAGAGAGAGAGAGAGAGAGAGGCAGAGACACAGGCAGAGGGATAAGCAGGCTCTATGCCAGGAGCCCGATGCAGAACTCGATCCCGGGACTCCAGGATCATGCCCTGGGCCAAAGGCAGGCGCCAAACCGCTGAGCCACCCAGGGATCCCCACATACAACTTTTTAAAAAGATTCTACCTAAGGTATTATAACTTTAGCAACAATTGAGAAAATAAGACATTTCTAAGAAAGGCCCTGAAGGGCCACTGTCCATTCAATGATAGAAACTTACTAAGTAGCTAACAATATGATTGATGACAGTTTTCCAATACTGCAGACTACAGAATTAACATAAGGAAGAAAATGAATTAATATACACACAACATGAAAACTGAGAATATACTTGTCTGTTTTTAGGAGACAAAAGAGGACTCCTGTCTCTATTTTTATCATACCAGTACCTTGCAATGTCTCATGAAATGAGTAATCTGAAGCATAACATGCCCAATGCTGATCAAATATCTGCATTAAGACTTTGAAGCAAGTTCAAAAATATATAATCTGAGAGCTGGCCAGGCCCATTAACTCCCTTTTTGTTTCGGGCAGAGGGCACGAAATAATACCCAAAATAATACCTTTCCCAGTTTAATCAAAGACTACAGGGCTTTATTAAGAAATAATTCTTTTTTTGGCTCTGGATTCAATTTAAAAAACAGATTTTATTTTGGTTGCTGCCTCAACTATATGTTCAATTTAATGTATTCAAAGGGGAAATATATTGTTAACAGCTTTAACAGACAGTATACAGAGAATCACAACTTTAAGTGTGAGTTGTCTAAGACTGAGTATACATATATATTTCCCTAGAGAAACCACATTATAATGGGAGGCCAATTCTCTAGTTGGTTCCTATAAATCTGAAGCACCATGTAACACCTAATAAGGTACTAAAATGCCTAAACCTCTAGGTCCAACATATTAGGGGAAAATGTATGCTGAATTCTCATCTGGGGTGTCAAAACAATCCCCTGTCTCTCTTACCACGTGTACTCTAACCAGTAGAATTCTGAACAGGATAGAAGCTAGGAAAACAGGAGTTCAGGCAATATCGAAAAACGAAAGAAAAAATTTTGCAACTGGATACTTCTTAGCCCAGTTTGACGCTCTGTATCACTCCTGTTTTTCCCTGAAGATACCAGGAAATGTCCTGTCTACTTTTGAGGAAAGAACTTATATATTTTCTAGACAGAATTTATCTCTTTCCTAGAAGCCACAGTAGGAAAAAAGAGCACCTACTCCTGTTACATCCCCATTCTCAATGCTTACGGTTTGTAAAGCAATTAATTCAATTAATGTGTCTTGATAGTAAGAACAATCTGCTTGAAAAGGATGAGTTGAAAATACAAGAGAAAGATAAAATAATCAAATGTTTGGGTCCTCGAGAAGCCAGGAGAAAATGAGACACACTCTATGTAGAAATTGTATACCAGAAATGGGGGTAGCCCAGGTGGCTCTGCAGTTTAGTGCCGCCTTCAGCCCAGGGTGTGATCCTAGAGACCCGGCATCGAGTCCCACGTCAGGCTCCCTGCATGGAGTCTGCTTCTCCCTCTGCCTGTGTCTCTACCTCTCTCTCTCTCTCTCTCTGTGTCTCTCATGAATAAATAAATAAATAAAATCAAAAAAAAAAAAAAGAAGAAGAAGAAGAAAGAAAAAGAAATTGTATACCAGAAATAGTGGAAATCTGGTAGTAGGTTATAAAGGTTTTCTTTTTCACCACTTTCCTTTTACTTCAGTGAAAAATAAAGATACATATATATGTATAAACAGACAAAAACCAATAATAAGTTTGAGTACCCAAGAAAGTGTAATATGATCTATCTATACTTCAGTGTTAACCACGGTAGAGACATTTTCATATAACTACTAAATATTTTCTCTTCTCATGGGTACCTCCAAAGCATGAAACATTAACGTACAAGTTTAAATATCAATTAAAGATAAAATTATGAAATTAAAAAAAATCTAAGCTTCAAAAAAATAATCCTATTTTCTATCTTATATATTGATAACCATTATACAGCAAATATCTGCCACTGCTAGAGACTAATATAGTTAGTCCTTTACTGTGATCTGGCTTTAAATACTTTCTTACATTAAGAATTAATTCAGAATTACCTGAAAGAGAAGTTACACAAACAATATTAACTTCAATGAACTACAAGGAAGCCTGGTTGCTCTTCTACAGAGTCTACCTATCTAATAGTCAACTCATGAGTTGTTTTTGTCTTTAATGAAACAAATGACCACAGATATAAAGGCTGTATTACCTTCATAATGTTAACTAAATCTGTTTGATAGTAGCGATCCTGGTGTGCATTTGCGGCTGCTAATGTAAGAAGGTAATCATTCCTTGCATGGGTAGCTTTAGAATTACATTCAGATCGCCGGGCTTTTAACTGAAACATAGTAATAAGAGAAAAAAATCATTGCAAACTGACATTGTACTGTATAATATATGAGGATACCATTTTTAGCTGGCAATTAATGGCTCCCTGACAAGAGGAAAGATAACCATGTGAATATTTATTCACATATAAAAATATTCATTACTATTTAGTTGAAGAATTACATGGTAAGAATGTTTTCACATATTTGTTATTTATACTTAACATACTCCCAAAGCTCCTCAGAAAACTTCAAAGTATTTTGCTCCTTTTATTCAGATGGGAAAATAAAGGCTCCCAAATTAAGTGCCTTTTCTTTAAAGACATGGGTAAATCTGTTGGAGTTAGAATATCTTTTTTAAAAAATTAGCACTCCTCATGTGCTAAAAGAACTTCATGCTAGTTAGAATCCTGGCAGATCGCTAAACTTACTTAACAGGTATTCTACAGCTTGAGGGTCCCAGAGGAAAAATCTCACTTGCATCTGATTCGGAATATCTGCTCAGTGGTGTAAATCTGAATGAAATAGATTCTGTAGATCTCTAAAGCCCATGGACTAGTCTTTTGGACTAAGAGTTATAGACAACAGACTACCTAAGCAGGTAAGATACAGAAACCTATCTCTACCGCAATCTTGAGAAGCAAGCAGTACCCAAAGTGCTGACATCTAGGTGAAAAACTCATATGAATTGGGAAGGAAACTTCTTCTCTAAGTTAATGACTTAAAAATGTTTCTCTAAATTAGGTGGAAATAATTGCCTTCAACCCTCAAAAAAACCTCAATTCTTTCTTAATAAGCTAAGGTTTCTCAATTGTGAAATATAGTTTTCAAAAACTCACCTTTACACTTGCCTTCTGTAAACTGATTCTTGATTGAAAAAGGCTAAGTTTAGATCTATAATAAAACAAAATACAATATGTTTAATAAGTTATCAAATTACATCATATTAAACTTATTAAGTATAATTCCAAATTTTGGAATTTGGAACAGTGACACTGTTCCACAATGCTATTCCAAAAGAGAACTAAAAAATGGAAAACCAAGAGCAATGATTATTTTCCTTTATTTTACTATAGGAAGAATATTTCAGTGCAACAGGAAATATTGGGATATTTAATAAAAAATATTCTGAATGACAAAAATACAATTTGACAAATATATTGGTATCTCCTAATAAACAAGAGCCACCAAACTATAAGTTACTCTCTGTATCATATAATTACACACACTTTAGTTCCTACAAGAAAGCTTAAAGAAACCTAGGGATAACCAATCTATGGAGCCAAAAATTAGCAGGCTTTTAGGGCCATCTGCAATAGGACGTCACAACATCTGCAATTCAACCTACAGTATGATATTAGGCTCTTGAAAGCCCTTAATTCCATTATTTCTCCCATTAAATTTCTTCCTGTTTGGGTCCTTGTGTGCTCCCTCCAATTTTAACATACTACTTGAAACACAGCGAGAAAGTCCTTGGACTCTCTGCCCTATATGATTTTGTTCTGTTTAATCTTTTCCCATTCTGATGCCCTTATTTCCTCCAATCCCTTTCAGTTTGGGAAAGAAACCATAATCTAACAATCAAGAGTTAAAATATGCTGGTTTTACCCAAACAGCTAGAGATAACCAGAAGGAGAAAGTGAACAGACAAACAGTAAGGAATAACAACACTCTCACAACCAGTGATTTTTGAAGCTGCAATATTTGTCTTGACTGCAGTGTCATGGTGATTACCATGGGAGAATTCAGTTCATGTGCTGGAAGCTATGCCATAATACAAAGTAAAGCTGCAGACCACCTGGGAATGTAGGGTGGAACAAACAAGTCTCTGCAGAGCAAATTCAAGGAGGATAGCAAAAACAGCCTATCATCTTTCTAACAAAAGAGAAACAATCAGGGACATACACTAATGCATCCTAACTACTTCCCCACTGGTAAAAAAAAAAAAAAAAAAGGAGTTCAATATACTCCTGTTATTTTCTACCTTGCCATATTCATATTTCCTGGGGGTTTTGTCTGTTTTTATTAATCAGATTCCTATTCATTTTGATCTAGAAAAGGCTACAAACTTTTAAATTTGAGAAAGCCTGTTCAAGATTAACAAAGACTGCTTGGGGTATTTTTAATTCTCTCTCTCTCTCCTCTCTCTCTCTCTTTTTTTGTAGTCATTATCCAAATAGTCTGAATTGCACCTGAATTTTCAGATATAAGGTTTTAAGTTCCTGGTTTCTGTTTCATTTGCTAATCCTCATAGAATTCTTGTGTAGTATTTAAGAAGGTATTAGTAACAGATAAAATAATACAGTTCCTATGCTCTTAGTAATAGATACAGTTCCTATGTAGATCATAATCTACAACAAATGAGATATATACAGATAGTGAATTGTACTGCACACTCCTCCTCCTCACCTACTTCCAAATGTTAACGCTCCTTAGGACCCCCAACTTAATTTCTCATCTTATATATGATTTCATCTCTATAACCATCCTCTGATAGGTAACCAACCCCCAAAGTAAGATCTTTATGCCCAGATTCTCATCTGAGAGTTAGACATAAGATTCCTTACTAAAACAAAAAACAAAACAAAACAAAGCAAAAAAAGACTCCTTACTAAATTTATTCACCTCAATGTCCCACAGGCTCTTCAGAACCTGAATATCCAAAATGGAACCCATTCTTCCTTTCAAAAAGTATCCCTCTTCTTTTTTACACTCTCTTCAATGTGCACATTTCACCGTCTATTAAATCATCTAAAACTACACGTGGTCCAGTCTTCATTTCCCCTTCCTGATCTTTTTTTCTCACTTCTTCTTCAAGACTGTCCAAATATCACTTCTTCTATAAAGGTTTCCTTTCTCATTAGGCAAAATTAATCTATTTCCTATGCTTACAAAGCAGTGTTTGTGAAATAGTGAAAGCAGTGTTTTCATACAACTACAGTAAACATATTAATTACTACTTGAATGACTTTAGGCACTTAATTTCTTTGAGTTTACTGTGAATAAACAAATCATAAAGTTACTTTTAAACACACTTGTACTTAATTCTAGGCTTTAAATTTCTTAAGGATGCAAAGATTATCTTACTCATCTCTGTACCCATGGTACCCAATATAATTATTCAATAAATATTTAGAGAGTGAATGAAGATAAAGAGCATTTTACTCTGTAATTGAATGAATTTTCCAGAAAAGTTACACATTGAAATAAACTGTCTAATTTGCTGTAACCCCTTTGAATTTGGGTCATACTAGAAGGCAGTGTTTTGCAATCAGCATCTGTGAAGTAGACCCTGTCAAATCCACACTTCTTAGGAACAGCCTGCAATTGTCCTCATTTTGACTGTGGGCCTTGGCTAAAGTAGGTATTTATATATGCTCTACAGATCTGTCAACTCCCTGTTCTAGAATCCCTGAGAGTTTTAAAAAACAAATTCCTAAAAACCACATGACAGGAAATTCCTATTGGAGATCATCTAACATCTAAGATCTTCAGGTCTTACTGGAAAGATGGGTTCACTGACTCTATGAAAGTATGGGAAATATTTGTATGCTCACAAAAATAAAATAATAAAGACAATAAACTAAATTAGGGGAATATTAAATATGTTTTCCAGTAATGTTAAGTACTTTAGAAGTATTCATTTACTATACTATATAAATGTATATACTAGATGTATATACTATACATCTAGTCCTTGGTACTAAATAAACTTTTGAGGAAACCCTAAATTTTCACAAGATGCTTATGAGATTGCTTAACTTCCTGTAGATAAAAACATATTAGAAAGAATCCTCCCCCCGCCCCCAACTGGCTGCTAGCCTGTTCAAGTGTTCATAACCTCTCTGATTTCATGACTAGGAGTTTTATAGAGTCCGAGATTGCGCTAAATGGGAATCTCAGCTTTCCTAACAAACCTCTTTCAAATCCCATTCTATGACACAGGTTTATTTTTTCTCAAAACCTTTTTTCCAAAAAAAAAAAAAAAAAAAAAAAAACCTTTTTTCCTTTCCTTGTCATAGCTAAAATCTGTATTTCTCACTTTAAATATCTTTTTATTACCAATTGCCAGTTCCTTCTTTTTCTAATTATTCTTGAAATAGAGGACTTATGATTCACATATATTAAAAGTAAAATTCACACAGTTGCTAAAGCATACATTAAAAAAGTATATATATTAGAATTTCACATAAGAGATAAATTGTGCCAGGGGCAGGATTTCTATACTGAGGTCAGTGCTCTTATTTATTTGACATGTCCAAGGTGCCTTCAATGGCATACTGAGGATCAGGGATTTCCAACAACAATGGATTTAGAGTCTAGCATGAAAAAAATGAGGCTTTTAAACCCTGATATTCAGACACCAGAGCAACTTCAACCAGCTTTTGCTAAGTTTTCAATACAATGTTCATTTGGCCTTTTTCCTTTTCAAAATTCAATTTAATGTAAAAACTGATCAAATATTCTCATTTTGCTATATTTAAATGAGATCAGCCAATATAAAAGAAAAATTTATAGGTCTGATGAAACCAACATAACCTAAGAATGAGTCCATGTCCTATATTAACAGAAAACAAAGTATTGGCAAAAATAACATTTATTTGCATAATTACTTTTTTCAGAAATGCTAAAACACATACTTTGCCTCGATGTCAGCTTTCTCTCGTACTGCATGAGCCATCTGTTCAGTCTCAAAGTACTTCTTTTTGCCTTTAGCTAAATCTTTCACTGTCTCCTGTAATTCAGTTTGGATCTTTGTCAACTGGTCCACACACTGTAAAATACAAAGTAGAATTATTATGATATTAGTTTTCAGGTTTACTGGTAATGAATTTGTCCTAAGGACTATGCACTATGCCCTCAGGATGGAAACCCAGGAGAAAAATCAGCACTTTTAGTCTCCTTCAAACTGCAAATTAAAATCCAGTGAACAGCTGGTACTCCCATCTCAAGTAATGTATTGAATAGTGTCCCAGTTTGCTTAACAACTCTGCTTTGAGAAATAACCTCAGTGCTGCTGAAGAGTGACATTGAGGTAAGGCATAAGGAGAGCAACAATGAAAATGCTTTTATCGTTGGATATATCATGGCACTGAAGGCAAAGGAATAAAGCAATTCTGTATTTCTTCATAATCTTTGGGCAGAGGCCACGCTAATCTTCTCTGTAATATTCCAGTTTTAGTATATGTGCTGCCAAAGTGAGCACTCTTCAAAATTTTAATAAAGTCTCTATATGTTTGGGAAATGATGGTGCAAAGGGTACCAAAGAATTCTGCTTTGGGAAAAGAGTGTAATCTGTCAAGTCTGACATAAGTCCAAGATGAAGAAAAGAAGAAACCCAGGTACCATGTAATAATTACTACTCAAAATTACTGCCAACTCAATTCTTTGGATATACATACACATTCTGGGAGAAGGGACAGATACAATTAATTCAAAGAAATTGTTTTTTAAGATTTTATTTACTTATTTATGACAGACACACACAGAGAGAGAGAGAGAGAGAGGCAGAGACACAGGCAGAGGGAGAAGCAGGCTCCATGCAAACAGCCCGATGCGGGACTCAATTCCGGGACTCCAGGATTACGTCCTGGGCCGAAGGCAGGCGCAAAACTGCTGAGCCACCCAGGGATCCCCAAAAGAAATGTTTAATTGATAAATTCTTATAACATACTGGGACCAAAATAACATTGCTTTGGATATCCAAAGGGGAAACACTTTTCCCAGTCTGAAATAAACCAATGCAAAGTTTCACCAGCCTGAGGCCAATCCAGGAAGTCTCCACTGAAAAACTTCTGAGCCTGTAACAGTATTTGGAGGAGACTGACAAAAGATCAGCAAAGCAAGAGGAGATATTGGTGAGGAACTATTGTGGCAGGCTGATTAGCATGGAGTAGAGCGAAGACATTGGAATAGGAAGGATAAAGCGCAATTAAACTTATATGTGTGACATACAGGCTAGAGTTTCCCAGAAATTGTTGGATGTTAAGAAAAGGACTACTCTATAGGAAGTGAAAAACCTAGAGGGCTCCCTATGAGCATATTTAATGAACACTTAACAAGTGACAGGCTGTAAATAAAGGGTTAAAAAAAAAACTTCACTTCTTTCTCTTCTGCGTGAAAAATGGACCCTTGCTTAACTTTCTACATCTATGTTTCAACAGAAATCTGATGAAAACACAACATCAACTGTGTTATTTGGCAATACTGCTTATGAACCTTGATAGGCAAAATGCATCAATCTGGAAGAAAGTACAAATGAACTATAAATGTCCTGATGACTTTGGGCTTCTGAGAGTATGGTAATTCCTGTATCAGGACATGTCCTTTGCAGAGACCTTGGAAGCTCTGTTGTAATAAATAAATAAATAAAGTTTAATAAAAGCTTTTAGTCTCCTTTAGGGCCTGTGGCTACCCCTGGACATGTGAGTCTCATTCTTTTGCCCCAGACCTTTCACCTGAAGAACCAAACAGAATAACTGTGGTTGGCCATGTAGACTGAGGTATACACTGGTGGGAGGACTAATTCTACTAGTGCTGGATGCTGCCCTGCTTGTTAACTATGTTCCCTGTTCTAATGTACTTCTACATAAACCTCATGCCAGGCATGGGATAATCATGACAGTCTCAATGTTTTGTTACACTTAAGAAAACTCCCTATGAGTACACACAGGCAGAATGCACTAAGTTTAGTACTTTATAAATATTATCACATTTACTCCTCCAAATGACTCCAGTAAAAGTATTCATATTAGTCCCATTTTAAGATGAGAAAATACAAGGAGCCTGAATGGCTCAGTTGGTTGAATGTTTGACTTTTGATTTTGGCTTGAGTTGTGATCTTGGGGTCATGAGATCGAGTCTTACATCTGGATCTACGTTCAGTGCAGGGTCTGCTTGGAATTCTTTCTCTCCCTCTGTACCTCCCCCCAGCTTGTGCACGCACATGCTTTCTCTCAAATAAATAACATCTTAAAAAAAAAAAAAGATGAGGAAATAGACTTACAGAGGCTAAATAATTTATCCAAAGTCATGCAGTGAGAAAGGGATGTATCACTTACCATGTAACCCACTATAGTACATATCCAAGTTTTGTGACAAATCTCATGTAGAGATACTTTTTATCTTAAAATAGTAAACTTTTTAAAAATTGACACATAATTCACGTATCACAAAATTCACCCTTTTAAAGTGTAAGATTCAGTGGTTTTAGTATATTTATAAGGTTGTACAACCATTATCACTATCTAGTTCCAGAACATTTTCATCACTTGAAAAAAAAAAAAACATACCAGTTAGCAGTCACTCCCCATTTCCTTCATTCCTAGTCCCTGAAAACCACTAATCTACTTCCTACCTCTATGAATTTTCTGCATTTCATATCAATGGAATCATATAACATGTGGCTTTATATGTCCCAAGTCTTTCACTTAACATAATGTATTCAGGGTTCGTCTATGTTGTATCATGTATTAACTCTTCATTCCTTTTTGTGGCTGAATAAGATTTCATTGTATAGATATATGAAAATAGGAAGCTTTTATCTTGTAGAAAAATATTCCTTTCTCTTTAATTTTTAATAGTCCTTATCATAAACAAACCTCTTATTTAAATAATAATACCATGAGGGGTGCCTGGTTGGCTCAGTCAGTAGAGCATGTGGCTCTTGATCTCGGGGGCATGAGTTTGGGCCCCACACTGGGCAAAGAGATAACTTAAAAAAAAGGGGGCGGGGATCCCTGGGTGGCTCAGCAGTTTAGTGCCTGCCTTAGACCCAGGGCATGATCCTGGAGTCCCAGGGTCCAGTCCCACATCGGGATCCCTGCATGGGGCCTGCTTCTCCTTCTGCCTGTCTCTGCCTCTCTCTCTCTCTGTGTCTTTCATGAATAAATAAATAAAATCTTTAATAAAATAATAATAACACGACAACTTTACACTCCTACAGAAAACTACTAAACATCTCAATAATGCCACGTTTGCAGGTGTGGAGAGCTAAGAAAGTGTTCCGTGGCTTCAATTAGATATTAAGAACCAAAAACTGTGGCATGGTCTGAAAAATGCAACTATGTTTAATGGGAAAATGAGATGGATTATTTGTTTTGTTTAAATCAATTTTATTGAAATTCAATTAATTAATATATACTGTATTACTAGCTTCAGGGATGGAATTTTTTTTTTTTTTTTTTTTTTTTTTTTAGGGATGGATTATTTAAAAGAGTCAGGTGTAAAGTATCTATAACCAAAATGTTCATCCAAAACAATAGATTTTGCCCTCAGAAAAACTAATCAATGAAGGGGATGCCCAAGAGCCTCTAATAATTTGAGTGTTTTGAGAGGAAACTAAAAAGACTAGGTCAGGGCTTTTCCTGGGGATTGCAAATCACGTGGCTAGGATCTCAGTATATTCACGCAAGGTGAACACCATGGGTACATGAGAATATATGGGCACATGCATGCACAGACTTACACGAAGCCACTCATTCCTTATTTCCCTATCCTTTGAAGAGTAAGATGTCTCTCTTAGCACTGGGTAACTAAACATCTTATTAAAATTACTTAATTCATTTTCATTTACAAAGGCTATTAATTAAATTGCTTTTTGCATGTGTGACAATGTCAAGGGAGATCTTGTGATAGTTCATAGCTTTAAAAGGATTTCTCAAAAAATGCATCAGAAAACTCAGGGTGACTCTTCTTGTTTTTTCTTTCCCTTTTTATAAGTTTCTTTCCTTTTTTTTTTTTTTTTTGGTATAACAGATATTTAATGGAATGTGGTTCCAGTTGGAGACTTTTAATTAGTGTATAAAGCAAATAACACTGGGTGTTATTCTGTATGTTGGTAAATTGAACACCAATAAAAATTATTTTATTTTAAAAAAAGCAAATAAAATGATAATGCTTTATTTATTTTTATTTATTTATTTATGATAGACATAGAGAGAGAGAGGCAGAGACACAGGCAGAGGAGAGGGAGAAGCAGGCTCCATGCCGGGAGCCCGATGTGGGACTCGATCCCGGGACTCCAGGATCGCGCCCTGGGCCAAAGACAGGCGCAAAACCGCTGAGCCACCCAGGGATCCCCAAATGATAACGCTTTAAAATAAAATTATTCTGTATTAAAATGAGAAATAAATTATATGGCAGCAATTATTAAAATGATGATTTGTATTAAAATGTCTCATTTTTATTTTTATTTATTTATTTTTCTTTTTTTTTAAATAATAAATTTATTTTTTATTGGTGTTCAATTTAACAACATACAGAATAACACCCAGTGCTCATCCCGTCAAGTGTCCCCCTCAGTGCCCGTCACCCATTCACCCCCACCCCCCGCCCTCCTCCCCTTCCACCACCTCTAGTTCGTTTCCCAGAGTTAGGAGTCTTTATCTTCTGGCTCCCTTTCTGATATTTCCTACCCATTTCTTCTCCCTTCCCTTCTATTCCCTTTCACTATTATTTATATTCCCCAAATGAATGAGACCATATAATGTTTGTCCTTCTCCGATTGACTTATTTCACTCAGCACAATACCCTCCAGTTCCATCCACGTTGAAGCAGATGGTGGGTATTTGTCATTTCTAATGGCTGAGTAATATTCCATTGTATACATAAACCACATCTTCTTTATCCATTCATCTTTCGATGGACACCGAGGCTCCTTCCACAATTTGGCTATTGTGGACATATAAACTGCTGCTATAAACATCAGGGCGCAGGTGTCCCGGCATTTCATTGATCTGCATCTTTGGGGTAAATCCCCAGCAGTGCAATTGCTGGGTCGTAGGGCAGATCTATTTTTAACTCTTTGAGGAACCTCCACACAGTTTTCCAGAGTGGCTGCACCAGTTCACATTCCCACCAACAGTGTAAGAGGGTTCCCTTTTCTCCGCATCCTCTCCAACATTTGTGGTTTCCTGCCTTGTTAATTTTTCCCCATTCTCACTGGTGTGAGGTGGGATCTCATCGTGGTTTTGATTTGTATTTCCCTGATGGCAAGTGATGCAGAGCATTTTCTCATGTGTGTGTTGGCCATGTCTATGTCTTCCTCTGTGAGATTTCTGTTTGTATCTTTTGCCCATTTCATGATTGGATTGTTTCTTTACTGTTGAGTTTAATAAGTTCTTTATAGATCTTGGAAACTAGCCCTTTATCTGATACGTCATTTGCAAGTATCTTCTCCCATTCTGTAGGTTGTCTTTTAGTTTTGTTGACTGTATCCTTTGCTGTGCAAAAGCTTCTTATCTTGATGAAGTCCCAATAGTTCATTTTTGCTTTGTTTCTTTTGCCTTCGTGGATGTATCTTGCAAGAAGTTACTGTGGCTGAGTTCAAAAAGGGTGCTGCCTGTGTTCTCCTCTAGGATTTTGATGGAATCTTGTCTCACATTTAGATTTTTCATCCATTTTGAGTTTCTCTTTGTGTATGGTGAAAGAGAGTGGTCTAGTTTCATTCTTCTGCATGTGGATGTCCAATTTCCCCCGCACCATTTATTGAAGAGACTTTCTTCCAGTGGATAGTCTTTCCTCCTTTATCGAATATTAGTTGACCATAAAGTTGAGGGTCCACTCCTGGATTCTCTATTCTGTTCCATTGATCTGTGTGTCCGTTTTTGTGCCAGTACCACACTTCTAAGATACTATTCATCATATAATATTAGATCCACAGCCTGTATGTACAAAGAAGAGATCTCTTGTGTTCCATTCTTCCCTAGCATTCAGCAAATTCATAACCAAATGTTTTCCATTACCCAAATGAGCTATCTTAAGTCAGCGTAATTTGGGCTTTTGTCAAAGGAAAGTGCTCTATACATGGCAAAATACAGGCATAACTTATTTTATTGCACTTTGTTTTATTGTCCTTTGCAGATACTGCATTTTTTACAAATTGATGATCAAGACTTGTGGAAGAAGTAACTGCAGATGTGGTGGAAAGAGCATGAGAACTAGAATTAGAAGTGGGCTGAAGATATGGCTGAATTGCTGCAATCTCATAATAAAACCTGAATGGATGGAAAATTGCTTCTTACAGATGAACAAAGAAAGTAGTTTCCTGAGATGGAATCTATTCCTGGTAAAGACTGTAGAAATGACAACAAAGGATTTAGAATATGTAAACTTAATTAATAAAAGAGGCAGGGTTTGAGAGGACCAACTCCAACTGTGAAAGAAGTTTTACTGTGGGTAAAATGCTATCAAACAGCATCAAATGTGACAGAGAAGTCATCTGTGAAAGGAAGAGTCAATGGATGCAACACACTTCATTGTTGTCTTATTTTAAGAAATTGCCACAACCACCCAACCTTTAGAAACCTGATCAGTCAGCAGCCATCAACATAAAGGCAAGACCCTCTCTCATCAACAAGATTATGACCTACTACTGAAAGATCAGATAATAGTTAGCATTTTTTAGCAATGAAGTATTTCTAAATTGAGGTATGTATATCATTTTTTTTAGACACAGCTACTGCACACTTAATAGACTACAGTACAGTGTAAACGTAACTTTTATTTACCCTGAGAAACCAAAAAATTCATTTGACTCATTTTACTGCAATATTTCCTTTATTGTGGTGGTCTGGAACCAAACCCACAATATTTTTGAGGTATGCTTGCACCAAAAATATTTATTAAATAAAAGTCATCAAACTTAATTTGCAAAGAAAAAGATTACCTAGGATTTATTTTCCAACTTTTAAAATAAATTTCTTCTGTAGGAATCCAGTTTTCTGGGGTGGACTAAGTTATGTACTTAAAAAGAAGCTTAATAATGCCTATATGTTAAGAAAGGACTTGGTGTGGTATAAGCCCAGCTCTTTCCCAAGAGTTATAAGCACTGAGCACTGATAAACACAGAAATAAATGTACACGTTTACATTAAGGCTAAGGGGTCATATGAAATGGTAACAAACTTGGATATTAGAATTCTAGTGAAGAAATTGAAAAGTATGATCCCTGAGTATGACACAGATCCTAAGACAGATATATTTGCCAATAACTTAAAGATAGGAATAAAAGTAAAACTAACTTGATCTATGTGTCTGTTTTTGTGCCAGTACCACACTGTATTGATCACAGCTTTGTAATAGAGCTTGAAGTCTGGCACTGTGATGCCCCAGCTTTGGTTTTCTTTTTCTTTTTTTTTAAAGATTTTTAAATTTATTTATTCATGAGAGACATACAGAGAGAGGGAGAGACATAGGCAGAGGGAGAAGCAGGCTCCCCATGCAGAGCCCAATGAGAGACTCAATCCCGGGACTGCGGGATCACACCCTGAGCCAAAGGCAGATGCTCAGCCACTGAGCCACCCAGGTATCCCATGGTTTTCTTTTTCAACACTCCTCTGGCTACTTAGGGTCTTTTCTGGTTCCATACACATTTTAGGATTATTTGTTCCAGCTCTGTGAAAAATGTTGATGGTATTTTGATAGGGATTACATTGAATGTGTAGATTGCTCTGGGTAGCATAGGTATTTTAATAATATTTAATCTTCTAATCCACGAGCATGGGATGTTTTTCCATTTCTTTTTGTCTTCCTCAGTTTCTTTCATGAGTGTTCTGTAGTTTTTATTTTTATTTTTTTAAACAAATTAGATTTATTTATTTTTAAAGATTTTATTTATTTATTCATGAGGTACACAGAGAGAGGGAGAGAGAGGCAGAGACACAGGCAGAGGGAGAAGCAGGCTCCATTCAGGGAGCCTGACGTGGGACTCGATCCCGGGACTTCAGGATCACGTCCTGGGCCGAAGGCAGGCGCTAAACTGCTGAGCCACCCAGGGATCCCCAGTTTTTATTTTTTAAAAGATTTTATTTATTTATTCGTGACAGACACAGAAAGAGAGGCAGAGACATAGAGGAATAGGCAGGCTCCTCAATCCTATGTGGGATTTGGTCCTGGTATCGGGATCACGCCCCAAGCCAAAGGTAGACGCTCAACCACTGAGCGTCCAGTGGGTCCCTGTTCTGTAGTTTTTAGAGTACAGATCCTTTACCGCTTTGGTTAGGTTTATTCCTAAGTATCTTATGGTTTTAGGTGCAATTGTAAATAGGATAGACTCCTTAATTTCTCTTTCTTCAGTCTCATTGTTATGTATACAAATGCAACTGATTTCTGTGTATTGATTTTATATCCTGCCACATTGATGAATTCCTGTACCAGTTCTAGCAATTTTGGGGTAGAGTCTTTTGGGTTTTCCATGTAAAGTATTATGTCATCTTTGAAGAGTGAGGATTTGTCTTCTTCTTTGCCAATCTGAATGCCTTTCATTTCTTTTTGTTGTCTGACTGTCAAAGCTTGGACTTCTAGTACTATGTTGAAAAACAGTGGTGATAGTGGGCATCCCTGTTGTATTCCTGAATGTAGGGGAAAAGCTTTCAATGTTTCCCCATTGAGAATGATATTCACTGTGGGCTTTTCATAGATGGCTTTTATGATCTTGAGGTATGTTCCCTTTATCCCCTACCCTGTGGAAAGTTTTAATCAAGATAGGATGCTGTGCTTTGTCAAATGCTTTTTCTACATCAATTGAGAGGATCTTGTCCTTTCTTTTATTAATGTGATCTATCATGTTGATTGATTTGCAAATGCTGAATCACTCTTGCAGCCCAGGAATAAATCCCACATGGTCATGGTGATTAATCCTTTTAATGTACTGCTGGATCCTACTGGCTAGTATTTTGGTGAGAAATTTGGCATCTATGTTCATCAGGGATATTGGTCTGTAATTCTCCCTTTTGATGGGGTTTTTGTCTAGTTTTGAACTATTGGAACTTTATCAAGATAAAAAACTTCTGCACAGCAAAGGAAACAATCAACAAAACTAAAAGGCAACCTACAAATGGGAGAAGACATTTACAAGTGACATATGAGATAAAGGGCTAGTATCCAGGACCTATAAATAACTTCTCAAACTCAACACCCAAAAAACAAATAATCCAGTCCAGAAATAGGCAAAAGACATGAATAGACATTTCTCCAAAGAAGACATACAAATGGCAAAGAGACACATGAATAAATGCTCAGCGGCACTCAGTATTAGGGAAATACAAATCAAAATCACAATGAGATACTACCTTGCACCAGTCAGAATGGCTAAAATTAACAAGACAGGAAACAATAAATGTTGGCAAGGATGCAGAGGATACACTGTTGGTAGGAACACAAGCTGGTGCAGCCACTCTGGAAAACAGTATGGAGGTTCCTCAAGAAGTTAGAAATAGAGCTACTCTACAACCCAGCAATTGCACTACTAGGTCATTACCCAAAGACACAAAAGTCTTGGTCTCACAAAGGTAGTGATCTCAAAGGTTACCGCACCCCAATGTTCAGACCAGCAATGTCCACAACAGCCAAACTGTAGAGCCCAGGTGTCCATCAACAGATAAATGGATAAAGAAGATATATATACACACACAATGGAATATTATTCAGCCATCAGAATGAATACTTACCATTTACATCAATGTGGATGGAACTTGAGGGTATTATGCTAATCAAAATAAGTCAGTCAGAGAAAGACAATTATCATATGTTTCACTCATATGTGGAATATAAGAAACAGCTCAGAGGATCACAGGGTAAGGGAGGGAAAGCTGACTGGGAATTCATTAGGGAGAAAATCCATGAGAGACTCAACTATAGGAAACAAACTGAGGGTTGCTGGTGGAAAGGTGGGTGGGTGGATGGGGTAATTGGTGATGGGCATTAAGGAGGGCACGTGATGTGATGAGCACTGGGTATTACATGAAACTGATAAATTACTAAACACTAAATATGGAACTAATGATGTACTACATGCTAACTAGATTAAAAAAAAAAAAAGTAAACGTAAGTTGAGCCAATACATTACAGCTTGACAGATTAGTAGGTTCTCTGACCCAGTAGTCATACCCTGTAAATTCATCCTAAGAAAATAACTTCAAAGAAAAAAAGTTAAATTTTTATTGTAGACTTAGTGATAATGTCCAAAAACAGAGTTATGATTTCTTTGAAGATTTTTATTCATTTGAGAGAGAGAGAGAGAGAGCACGAGTGAGGGGGACAGGCAGAAGGAGAGTGAGAAGCAGACTGCCTGTTGAGCCAGGAGCTCGATGTGGGGCTTGATCCCAGGACCCCAGAGATCATGACCTGAGCCCAATGCAGACCATCTGAGCCACCTACGTGCCCCCAGAGGTATGAGTTTTAAAAGTGGAATAAATTAAAAATTCATTCAGAAATAAAAAATAATAGGGGCACCTGGGTGACTCAGTCAGTTAAATGTCCAACTCTTGATCTCAGCTCAGGTCTTGATCTCAGGGTTGTGAGTTTAAGCCCCACATTGGGCTCCATGCTGGACATGAAGCCTACTTAGAAAAAAATAAATAAACATAAAGGTTTATAAACATGAAAAATTAATTAGGAAATGGGAAAGAATGATGAATATAGGATATCACAAAAAGTGATCAATGTATTAATAACAACTATTACAAAAACTAAGAAGGTAAAAGGAGTAAAGGAATTAGGTAGTCTATCAAGGCAAAGGGTGTATGTATTTTTCTGTGAACCTTTTCAAATATTAAACTTCAAGTGTTTTTAAAAGATTACATAGGGTTTGGAATTAGGAAGTAGTGTGTTCGGGGCACCCCGGGTGGCTCAGCAGTTTGGCGCCGCCTTCAGCCCGGGGTGTGATCCTGGAGACCCAGGATCGAGTCCCATGTTGGGCTCCCTGCATGGAGCCTGCTTCTCCTCTGCCTGTGTCTCTGCCTCTCTCTGTGTGCGTCTCTCATGAATAAATAAATAAAATCTTAAAAAAAAAAAGAAAAGGAAGTAGTATTTTCCAGTTCCTGCTCTGTTATTTACTACTAAGTCTCTGTAACATTTTTTAGCCCTGGTTTTATCATATGTAAAATAATAATAGTTATATTATAATATAAACTATATTACAATAATATAACTTACATACCTGATAAGTAAATATGAAAATCAAATGAGACTATAATCGATACAGTAGCAGTTTATAAACTCTGAAGTGCTATCCAATGTAAATCCCAACTATTTCAAAGGAATTGTATACACATGAGAAAAATATGGACTAAAGTGTTTCTAAATAATTTTAAGAATGATGGATGTTAGCTGGACTTATTGTGATCATTTTTGCAATATATGCAAAAATAAAATCATCACATTATATACCTGAAATTAATATTATGTCAATTTACCTCAACTTTTTAAAAATAACAAATGCTTGAGATTATTGTAGCTCATGATTTAGAAAAAGCTATGATGATATAACTCTCATTCTAATCTACACAATGGTGAGATGCTTTATAATTGTAATATGCTTGGATTTATCCCCAAGTATTAGAAAATTGTCAAAATAGAAAAAGTTTTTAAAAGAACATGAGCATTAAAATGTTAACAGAGGGAAAATTTTAAGTCAAACTTGGTTGTGATAATGATGGAACAAGTTGTTTCAGACTACCTTCATCTAGGTTGGAAACTGAAACTTAGACAAAATAGATTTTTAAAAGCTGCCAGCACTAGAGGTGCCTGGGTGGCTCAGTTGGTTAGGCGTCTACACCTTTGGCTTGGGGTGTCATCCTGGGGTTCTGGGATCCTGGGATTCTGTTGTTCTCTCTCTCTCAAATAAATGGATAAAATCTTAAAAAAATAAAAATAAATAAAAGCTGCCTGCAGTAAAGAAGAGTTAATACACACTGGACTTATGAGACTGTGATATCTGGAAGAAGGGAAGCACAGCTAGGTAAGCTCTATACTTAAGGTGACTTTCTTCCTTAGGTCATTTGTTGAATCAGGGTACAAAGAAACAGGCATTATTTTTTATTTTTTATTTTTTAAGATGTTACTTATTTATTCATGAGAGACATAGTGAAAGAGAAGCAGAGACATAGGGAGAGAGAGAAGCAGGCTCCATACAGGGAGCCCGATGTGGGACTCAATCCTGGGACTCCAGGATCACGCCCTGAGTCAAAGGCGTCTCAACCACTGAGCCATCCAGGCGTCCCTAGAAACAGGCATTCTTACTAGACTGGGCAAACAGTGGTTGAAGTTTAAGAATGCTGAAAGAGTAGAAACCTGAGAGGCTAAGATCTGGAAAGAAGGGTGCTACAGAGAAGCAAGACCAAAGATCTCTATGCAATTTCCCTCTGAGTCATCAGCTGACTTCTAAATGGCATGTATGGGTGAAACTCAAAGAAATCTAGTAAAAAACAGTAGCTGAAAGGCTAATGAGCTGAGCAGTTACCAGAGGATCATAGCAGCTACAAGATGTTGAAAGAACTGGAGTCAAGTCTTATCAAAGTAGAAGAATTTCGGTAGGCCCCCACCATGTTCAGTTAAAATCCTAGAAATAGGGACAAAGGTGAAATATGCCAGTCTTAAGAAAGACTAAAAC
This sequence comes from Canis lupus baileyi, assembly GCF_048164855.1. NCBI lineage: Eukaryota > Metazoa > Chordata > Mammalia > Carnivora > Canidae > Canis > Canis lupus. The sequence goes on from NC_132860.1 coordinate 26,485,969, forward strand.
CAGACCCTAACAGAATCAAGGGGATTTGACAGTATTCTATTTGCCTGCCAGAAAACTTTAACTCTTTGGAATGTCCAACATTGTGAAGCATACTAAAACAGTTGACGCTAATAACCAAAAACCAAGAGAAACAGTAAACGACAGAGGGCTTTAGCGATTTAGACAGTGGAATCATGAAACAGAGATTAGGAGCAACATATTTAAGAAGGTAAAAGAAAAACATGGAGATCTACACCAGAAACACTGAATCTATTTTTAAAAAATCAATTAAAAATTTTAGAACTCCTTAATTTCTCTTTCTTCAGTCTCATTGTTAGTGTATAGAAATGCCATTAATTTCTGGGCATTGATTTTTTTCCTGCCACACTACCAAATTGCTGTATGAATTCTAGCAATCTTGGGGTGGAGGCTTTTGGGTTTTCTATGTAGAAAAACATGTCTATCATGTCATCTACGAAGAGGGAGAGTTTGACTTCTTCTTTGCCAATTTGAATGCCTTTAATGTCTTTTTGTTGTCTGATTGCTGAGGCTAGGACTTCCAGTACTATGTTGAACAGCAGTGGTGAGAGTGGACATCCCTGTCTTGTTCCTGATCTTAGGGGAAAGGCTCCCAGTGCTTCCCCATTGAGAATGATATTTGCTGTGGGCTTTTCATAGATGGCTTTTAAGATGTCGAGGAATGTTCCCTCTATCCCTACACTCTGAAGAGTTTTGATCAGGAATGGATGCTGTATTTTGTCAAATGCTTTCTCTGCATCTAATGAGAGGATCATATGGTTCTTGGTTTTTCTCTTGCTGATATGATGAATCACATTGATTGTTTTACGGGTGTTGAACCAGCCTTGTGTCCCGGGGATAAATCCTACTTGGTCATGGTGAATAATTTTCTTAATGTACTGTTGGATCCTATTGGCCAGTATCTTGTTGAGAATTTTTGCATCCATGTTCATCAGGGATATTGGTCTGTAATTCTCTTTTTGGTGGGGTCTTTTTCGGGTTTTGGAATTAAGGTGATGCTGGCCTCATAGAACGAATTTGGAAGTACTCCATCTCTTTCTATCTTTCCAAACAGCTTTAGGAGAATAGGTATGGTTTCTTCTTTAAACGTTTGATAAAATTCCCCTGGGAAGCCATCTGGCCCTGGACTTTTGTGTCTTGGGAGGTTTTTGATGACTGCTTCAATTTCCTCCCTGGTTATTGGCCTGTTCAGGTTTTCTATTTCTTCCTGTTCCAGTTTTGGTAGTTTGTGGCTTTCCAGGAATGCATCCATTTCTTCTAGATTGCCTCATTTATTGGCGTATAGCTGCTCATAATATGTTTTTAAAATCGTTTGTATTTCCTTGGTGTTGGTAGTGATCTCTCCTTTCTCATTCATGATTTTATTAATTTGAGTCTTCTTTCCCTTCTTTTTAATAAGGCTGGCTAATGGTTTATCTATCTTATTAATTCTTTCAAAGAACCAACTCCTGGTTTTGTTGATCTGTTCCACAGTTCTTCTGGTCTCGATTTCGTTGAGTTCTGCTCGAATCTTTATTAACTCTCTTCTTCTGCTGGGTGTAGGATCTATTTGCTGTTTTTTCTCTAGCTCCTTTAGCTTTTGTATTTGAGTTCTTTCCAGTTTTTGAATGGATGCTTATATTGCGATGTATTTCCCCCTTAGGACTGCTTTTGCTGCATCCCAAAGATTTTGAACGGTTGTATCTTCATTCTCATTAGTTTCCATGAATCTTTTTAATTCTTCCTTAATTTCCTGGTTGACCCTTTCATCTTTTAGCAGGATGGTCCTTAACCTCCACGTGTTTGAGGTCTTCCAAACTTCCCCCAAAGATTCAGATGCAATGAAACGCCAGGACACCTGCACCCCGATGTTTGTATCAGCAATGTCCACAATAGCCAAACTGTGGAAGGAGCCTCAGTGTTCATTGAAAGATGAATGGATAAAGAAGATGTGGTTTATGTATACAATGGAATATTACTCAGCCATTAGAAACGACAAATACCCACCATTTGCTTCGACGTGGATGGAACTGGAGGGTATTATTCTGAGTGAAGTAAGTCAATCAGAGAAGGACAAACATTGTATGTTCTCATTCATTTGGGGAATATAAATAATAGTGAAAGGGAATAGAAGGGAAGGGAGAAGAAATGGGTAGGAAATATCAGAAAGGGAGCCAGAAGATAAAGACTCCTAACTCTGGGAAACGAACTAGGGGTGGTGGAAGGGGAGGAGGGCGGGGGGTGGGGGTGAATGGGTGACAGGCACTGAGGGGGGCACTTGACGGGATGAGCACTGGGTGTTATTCTGTATGTTGTTAAATTGAACACCAATAAAAAATAAATTATAAATAAAATAAAATAAAATAAAATAAAATAAAAAAATTTTAGAACTGAAAAATACATTAAGATTCCAAAAGATGTTTTAAAAGCAGATTAGAAATAGCAAAACAGAGTATTAATCAACTGCAAGATTTTGGTAGAAAATATTCAGACTAAAGTACAGAAAGAAGAGAAGAAACAACCAAAGTGTTGATCAATGCATGAACCTATAAAAAATGTAGCATATAACATAATGGAATATTATTTGACCTTAAAAAAGACTGAAATCCTACCATATACAACAACATAGATGAACCTGCAGGACATTATGCTAAGTGAAATAAGCCAGTCACAAAGGGACAAATACTGCATGACTCCACTTACATGAAGTATCAAACTCATGGAAGCAAACAGAACTGTGGTCAGCAGGGGCTGGAGGAAGAGCAAAGAGAGAACTGCTAGCCAACCAAAATTTCAGTTATACAGAATGAGTAAGTTCAAGATTAGCTGTATGACATTGTGCCTATAGACAACAGTACTCTATTGTACTGCTTTTATCACACTATGGCTTAAAAAAAGAAGAAGAAATGAGAAATACAAGATTAATTCAAAAGCAGGCAAAAAAATGAGGGAAAGGTTAAAGAAGCAAAGGAAAAAGAATAGATAGTCTATTTATTCTATATGGAGTCAATCTGTTGTAAAGCTTGGGAGGTACAATCGGAGAAACTGTAGTTGTTACTTGTTATTTTTGCTTGCTCTGTCTCTATTTCCCTTGTTTTCCTTTGGAAACCCATCTCAATTTTCTTACCCCATTTTAGTACATATAGTTTGCATGAGGATTGTAATCCCTGACTTGGGGGAAGGCCTGTGACCCAAAAACAGGCCGATCAGTACCAATTTGGGTAATTTTGTTAGAGCTTTTAGGAAAATGGAAAATGTAAGATTGCTTGCTGTAAGATTTGTAAATCTTGCATTTAGGGGGCCACCATATAGAAAGCTGCTGAAGAACAGAGCATTTGCTAAAGAATGAAGCAGACCTAATAGATGGGAAGAAAGGCTGAATTCTAATACCTTTATGTGAGCACCTGGAATTTTCAGTTATACAAGCTAATATACGTACTTAATGTCTAACAACTGCTTAGATGGTACATAAGCACCATTTTTAACAGCTATCATATAAAACAAATTAATTCACAGATATGAGGACTGTCAAATCTCACCAAATAACCTTTGCCCAGGAATGCTGGTTAAATTCAGGGCAGAGACTATTCTACCAATGGAAGAGAAAAGCACAGTGATAAACTTTTTCAAAATATTCTTATATTAAGAAAAGTAGAATTTTCCAATAATTCAGTTAGATTTAGTGAATGCACTGGCTATCTGAAACGTAGTATTTCCTCCCAGTTAGGAAGTTATGCTAGTATTAATTCTCTGCCTCTATCTCCTACCCTGTCTCTGCACACATGGATATTTACATACCTAGGTATACAACATATTTTTCTCCAATTCAAAAGCATTGTTTGGTTCATAGTCATATAGTTTATCCACCATGTTTGTTTTTAAAGAAATAATTTTCAGCAAAGATAAACAAAGGCATTCTTATAAAAATATGTTAAAACCAAGTGATATTACATGAGTGCTTGAAAGGGATGAGAATTTTATACACACATATACATTTAACATACTGATTTTACGCTACTAAAATAATCTTTGACAAATAAACAAATTTGTATAGATTTTATATTTTGTTTGTAAAACAATTCTGAAAATACAAATGACAATCAGAATCAAAACACTGGATCCTGTATTACTATTTCCATAAATGGTTACTTCAATATTTTCTAAAATATTAATGCTTCCATAAGAAAAATTTAATTATTTAGTAGGCATCATGATAATCTGTTTTTGTCACTCTATTTCCAAAAAAGGACACAATTCAATCAATATTTTCAATAGCAAGCTTTTCATAAAAATTGCATTTAATAAATAGTGATTTTTTCCTATGAATTTTTAAATTCTGTATAATCAAAGAAATAGATCTACTTAAAAACTTTACTTCCTTATAACCTATATAATTAAACTTAACACTATTTCTGGTAATAAGTTTTTTATATTTGGTCAAAATGTGTCAACTTCTTTTAAATTATTATGCAAAATGGCTCAAATTAAAACTAAGATGAATTTTTTCAAGACTTAGTAGGATTAATAACATTGTAACTACTTTAACATACACCAAACTATACCAATATTGTGGAACTAAGTCAATCTATTTACTTGAGTTAATGTGAAAAGTGATATTCATAAGTGTGCACTGAGCTTCCAAAATGTCTAAATTCAAATTACACTTTTGTCAGTTAATAAAATACAGTAGTTAGAAAGAATATGATGAAAAAAAATAATCCTAATAACATGTTGAAATCAGAAATTCCATGTTGAAATCAGAAATATTTGTGACCATATAGAAAAGCTCACGTGTTAAAATGCAATTTAACATAATCTTGCAGATTACAAATGGAGCACCGAGATATTAATATGCATATAAGAAAAGAATAGAAACAATACCCTTTTTAGTTGCTGTTCTTTTATGCTTCTCACTGTCCTTGCAGGCTCAGAAATGAAGTTTTTATAGTTTTCACATATATTGATCCGAGACTGGGCTACCTGCATTGTTCCCTCAAGAAAAGATTTCCAAACAGGATACATGCTCCTAAATTCAAAGAGGGACAGAAAAGTATTAGGCAGGGAAAAGAAAAAAAAAGTTGGCTAACCTTATGCTCACTGGCTAGCACTGTGAAGCAGAATGAATATTTTCTTTATAGTTGAAAGTGTATTTATACTGCTTTATAGGTATTAATATTTTAACATATATAGGTAGAACATATACTTTATTCCTCTGTAGCTCTGCAATGGGCTGTCTTGATTCATCAACTATTTTTGATACTGAAATAAAGTGATACAAGGTTACAATTCCAGGCAAAGCTAATACTATAAAAATTAGTGAATAATTCAGACTATACAGACTTTTCGCTGTCTCAGGGTCATCACTGTGTATATCAAGTTTCATTATTTCATTAAATATTTTCCTGGGGCACCTGGGTGGCACAATCAGTTAAGTGTCCAACTCTTGGTTTGGGCTCTCAGGTGGTAATCTCAGGGTTGTGAGATCAAGCCCTGTGTTAGGCTCTGCACTCAGCATCGTGTCTGCTTCAAATTCTTTTCCCCCCTGCTACTCTCCCATTCTCTCTTCCCAAGATAAATAAATCTATCTTTTAAAAACTTTTCTAAAAGATATTTTCCTAATTTTAGAGATGGGTAACTGAGGCTCAGAGAGATTTAGAGAATCCCTCTAGATCACACGAGTGTGGCAGAACTAAGATGAAGGCTGGGTACCTCTAAAGTACATTATCTTTCAACTACATCATATTACTTTCTTACATAAACTGATATGGCTGGAAAAAAATAATGAACAACTGCTTATGTGCTTGAGAAGTCCATTTCTCTAACAAAAGAAGTCTATGGTATCATTGTTCTACATCTGTTTTCTATGTTGTAATAATGCTTAGCCAGCATCACATTGTCACTTGGAATCATTCCAAGCAAGTTCCAACACCTTTGCTTGATAAATGTGCTCAGCAATCTCTTCTTAGTGTCAAAGAATTCATCCTTTGCTTTTTGTAGTCAATGTCCCTTTCAAAGCTTCTTTTCTATTTTGCTAAACACCTTAGTCAGTTCTAGTATGTACCTATACAGATTAAACATATTTTATAACTTATCATAACAATGGATGGTATTTTGTGTGTGTGTGTCTCTGGCTTTTTTTTTTTTTAAAGATTATTTATTTATTCATGAGAGACACAGAGAGAGAGAGGCAGAAACACAGGCAGAGGGGGAAGCAGGCTCCATGCAGGAAGCCTGATGCAGGACTTAATCCCAGTACTCCAGGATCATGCCCTGAGCCAAAGGCAGATGCTCAACCGCTGAGCCACCCAGGTGTCCCTGGTATTTTATTTTTAAAAATGAAATACTTGTACTGATAGATTATAACATTCATCTCTCGAGATTTTCTTCTTATGCCACGTGGATTTTCTATTATAGACTGCTACTATAGTAGGTACCTTGGGTTACATAAATGCAAGCAGTGGGTCAGTGGATGAAATGGATGATAAAGTAAAAACAAGAGAAAGAAAAATTGCCTGGGTCCCCATCCTACTTAGAACTAAAAAAAACTTGTGACTGTATTTTTCAACCAAGGAAACTATTAACTTATATAATCAATTAGTTTTTGTAATGAATGAATGAATCACTTTAGATGGAAATATTCATTTATTTAAGCAGAAGAGTATCACACTCCCTTTGGTAAAAGATTCAGTGTGTTGTGCCAGCAAAAACTGTCAGCATAAAAGCAAAATGAATATGAGATAATGAAAAAAAGAAAATGAGATAATGGATGTTAACTAAACCTATAATGGTAACCATTTCATAATATATGTAAATCAAACCATCACACTGTACACTTTAAAGTTATAGAATGATGCATGTCCATTATTTTTCAGTAAAACTGGAAAAAAAAGAACAGCAAAATTAGTATCTTCCATGGCCTTATTGCATGACAACTGATATAAACTAGGATATAAACTCACCACAGGCCTCCTAAGCAGTTCAAATAATTGATTTTCTCAGAAAATGCAGAGAAAAAACTTCAGTACGATGCTTCATAACTATTAATTTACATTTAAAATACATTTTAAAATCATAATAAAAATGAGAAAGAACCACTATGTTGTGATAGGAAGGAAGGAGGGTTAAGGTGGATGGAAAGAATGAAGGAAGGATCCCTTCACCCAGGTTCTCCCCTTAACTAGCACCCACTTTTATCTCTGCCTCACTGACTGCTGTTCATCCTTCAAATCTCAGCTTAATTGTAACCTCCTTAGAGAAAACTTTCATGATCACCACCAACCCAACTCACAGACTCAATTAAGTCCCTCTCTGTTACTTGTTCACATGGCTCCAGCATTTTAACTTCAATTATAAATATTTTTATGTAATGGTTAATGTGTATCCCTCTCACTATTGTGAAAATTTCCTGAAGGTAAGGGTACATGTTTTTCTCACTACCATATTTCTAGGGCCTAAACACATGGCCTAACATTCAGAAAAGTTACAGTAAGTATTTGTTACATGAAAAAAATGAATGGATACATACATTATGAGGATTGTACAATAAAAAGAAAAATTCTTTCCTTGTACAGTTTAAAAAGAGATCTTTAGAGATTGGCAGATCTACAGTAGACAAGCATATCTCTAATAATGACACACCACGAAAAAAAACAGAATTCAGTTACCAGTTAATCAGAAAACTCGGGTTCAAGTTCTAGTTCAGCCAATATAATCATATGTAGGATACTTCACTCTACTTTCATTTCCTCAACTGGCAAATGGAGAAAATAACGAAAATACCAGCACTACATACCTCATATGGCTATTTTGGCAGTAAATGCAAATGATATGAAAGCCTTTGGCACAGATTGTTTAAATGAATAAATAGTAACAGAAGCAGAATTATAATAGAAATGTAAGTGTTTGACATAAAAGTGATAGCTGCAATGGTAGTATTTTTCATTCTGAGGAAAAATAATGGGTATAGAATGATTTTTAATTTAAAAAAATTTTTCACTAGGCTTCTATACATAATTTTGATGCATATGGTATTCTGCTATGTTGCTCAGGTCAGAAAATGAGGCTCAAAATTATGAAAGAAAGGAAGTAAATTCTTTTAAAAATCCATCACATACTAAACACTATGCCATGTATTTTTAAATTTACGTTATCATTTAATCCTCATGTCAATTTTGTAAAATAGGCCTTATCTCCATTTTTCAAAGGACAAAAAAGTAAGGCTTGGAGAGGTTGTAGAATTTTTCCAAGGCTATTCACCAGGAAATAGTACTTCTATGGTCATAATTTAGACTTTGCCATTACCAATAACTACCCCTCTGCTGTAATCCCAAATTAATCATCTAAGCCCTGACCTTCTGTTTCTACTTATTCCTTTTAGGATTCTGACTCCAATAAGTATTCAAACTCTACTAGAACCTACAATCCATTCTTTTTTTTTTTTATCTCTAATTTTTTTAATTTTTAAAATTTTTTTATTGGAGTTCAATTTGCCAATATATAGCATAACACCCAGTGCTCATCCCATCAAGTGCCCTCCTCAATGCCCGTTACCCAGTCACCCCTACCCCCCGCCCACCTCCCTTTCCACCACCCCTTGTTCGCTTCTCAGAGTTAGGAGTCTCTCATGATCTGTCACCCTTTCTGATATTTCCCATTCATTTTTCCTCCTTTCCCCTTTATTCCCTTTCACTAATTTTCATCCTACTCTCCTTCCCACTGTCTCTTAGCATCTCTCATAATTTCCCTTCTCAGCTCCTTATCCAACCTAAATTTCATGGTCTACCACTATAATCACTCCCTTTATATACCCTTATGATCCTGGCCCCTCTGTCTTTTCATTGTTCTAATCTACAAATTTCAATTTTGGTTAAATCCAAAATTCTGTTTATACTGTACCTATCTCTGTGTATACCATACCTATCTCTGTGCAGCAGAGATTACATTACTGGAGAAAACCATAATCATGCTGCCTTGGTCTCAGGTTAAATTGATGTCTAAAAAAACTCTAGTAACCCCTAAGTGCTACCCAGCAATTCTACTTATACTCCCCTAAATCCTCTTATTCTCTCCATCTTCTACGTAATTATTTCCCACCTTTTCCTCTCATTTCAAACTTCTAATATGACTACACTTTCAGCTGATAATGAAGCTACCAGAAGACAATGCCCATATGGTCCCACACATCTACCAATCTCCCCGCTTCTCCACCCATGCACTCTATCATCTCTTTACTTGGATGAACTACCTGTGCTCTGAAGGCCAACCTTTCACATTTATACTACACTCTATAATTCACTCAAGAATAGCAATCCAGGGCAGCCCGGGTGGCTCAGCGGTTTAGCGCCACCTTCAGCCCAGGGTGTAATCCTGGAGACCCAGGATCGAGTCCCATATTGAGTGCACTGCATGGAGCCTGCTTCTCCCTCTGCCTGTGTCTCTGCCTCTCTCTCTCTGTGTCTCTCATGAATAAATAAAATCTTTTTTTAAAAAAGAATAGCAATCCAGTAATTGTGCTTTCTCAACATCAACTTTTCCCTCTCCACTGGATGGATCTCTAAATATGCTATAACATCTCCCACCTGCGAAAACAAAAAAAAACTCCTCCAATTCTCTCCAGCTACCACACTAGTGCCTGTTCCTTGAACAGCAAAACTCCTTGAAAGAACTGTCTGAAATTATTGTAAAATTCTTCTGTTCCTGGTCTTTTTTTTTTTAAGATTTTATTTTTTATGTATTCATGAGAGACACAGAGAGGCAGAGACACAGGCAGAGAGATAAGCATGCTCCATGCAGGGAGCCTGATGTGGGACTCAATCCCAGGACTCCAGGATCATGCCCTGGGCTGAAGGCAGGCGCTAAGCCACTGAGCCACCCGGGTGTCCCATGCTCCTGGTCTTTTAAAAAATTATTATTATTATTTTTGAGGGGGGGGAGAGAACATGCATTAGTGAGGGTGAGGAAGCTGGGATTGGGGGAGGGTCAGAAGATGGAGAGAATAAGAGGATAGGGAGAGAGAGGGAGAGGGGAGGGGAGAGAGGGAGAGAAGGTGGAGGGAGAGAGAGAGAGTGAAAGTGAGAGAGAGAGAGAGACAGAGAGACAGAGAGACAGAGAGAAACTTAAGCAGGTTCCATGCCCAGTACCAAGCCCATGCAGAGCTTGATCTCAGGACCCTGAGATCAGGATCTGAAATCAAGAGTTGGACATTTAACCAACTGAGCCATCCAGATGCTCCATTCCTGATCTCTTTTGATTAATTTAAATAAGCCCTTAAGCCTCCACCATTCTTCAGAAATTGCTTGTCAAGGTCATCAAATATCTCCTTATGGATAACTCAGTAGTCAATTCAAGCTTTGGTCCTGTCATTCAATTTATCAGCAGAACTGATCTAGTTTATCCTTCTTGAAATGCTTTCCTCCCTCAGCTTCCAAGACATCACTCTCTCTTAGTCTACTCCTTTCTCACTAGCCACTCTTTAATAATGTCCTTTGTTGATTCCTCTTCATCTCACTGCCCTGTAAATGCTGGAGTGCCCCCAAAGTTAGTCCCCAGGCTTCTCTTTTCTAACTACACTCACTCTTTAGATATACTCATTGAGGCACATGGCTTTAAATACTGCCAATATACTATTCCTGAATTTCTATTTCCAGCCTAGACATCTTTCCTAACCTACAACCGCCTATTAACATATCCAACTTGGACATTTAGTAGGTATCTTAAAACTATAGTGTCCAAAACCAAATTCTTGATATCCCTAAAATTTGTTAATTCTTTCCATCTCATTGATAGCCATTCAAACCCTCTAGTTGCTCAAACCAGAAACCCTAGAGTCATCATTGATTTTCCTTTTTCTTTTTTTTTTTTCTTTTTTATTTTTTGATTTTCCTTTTTCTTTCACATCCTTCATTTGATCTACCCCAAAATCCTGTTCAGTAGACTTTAAAAATATAATGGAATCTGATTATTGTCTGTCTCCTCCACTGCTACTATCCCAATTTGGGCAATATTATCTTGTGCTTGGATTATGGTAACAGCATCTCTTGCTTTTGCTCGTTTCCCCAAAGTCTATTCTCTACACAATACAGCCACTACAGTGCCACCACTTCCCACTATGCTATATTCTCCTTACTGTCCTTATCACCAGTATATAATGTTTAAGAATTTATATGTTTGTCTTGTCTTCTCTCATTAGAATGTAGGCTCCATGCAGCAGAAGCTTTGTTTTGTTCACTCTTGTATCCGCAGCACCTGGTACGGCAGGCACTCCATACGTATTTAGTGGAGGAAAGAGGAGGGAATTACATGGCCTAGATGTGAACCCAGATTTGTCAGGCTCTCAAACCTCTGCTCTGCTGCTGATAGAAGATTGCTCTTGGTCTCAGTAATAATCTTAACAAAAAATAGGTGTCTCTTCCCTCTAATAAAGGTACTGAGCTTTGTATATCCTAAGTCCTTTGTGTTCATCTAACATGATTTTTTGCCTCAGTATCTCCTGCACTAATGTTTTCTTACCTTTTTCTGTTAAAATGACTCAGCTTTTAAATTAAAATGATACTTTATAACTTCGCACTCTAACTGAAAAACAAATGATACTTGACATAATAGTTAAGTTATAAATAGTAAAATTTTTAAAAAATGTTTATCCATATACCACCTAAAATCATGCTGGCATATCTCCCATACAGATATCACAATGGAAAACAGAGAAAACTTTATCAGGAAGAACCATAATTAAGAAACAAATCAATTTATTTTGACTGTGGTGGTGGTCACACAAATCTACATATGTGATAAACTGCACAGAATTTAATATGTACACACACAAATGAGTGCATGTAAAACTGGTGTATTCTGTATTAGATTGGTGGATTTTATTAATATAAGTTTCCTGGTTGTAATATTGTATTATAGCTATGTAAGATATTACCACTGGGAGAACTAGGTGAAGAGTATAAGATAGCTCTTGGTATTACTTTTTACAACTGCACATGAATCCACAACTATTTCAAAATAAAAAGTAAAAAAAAAAAAATTAAAAAACCATACATCTTCCCTAGACCTAAAAATATAACACTGTACATCAAGAAAACTCTAGAAACATGATACATAAGCTCATAATTTAAGATTAATTTATACAGTAAGTAATAAGGAGAAAATATAGTTTTTAAGAAGTGTTCATATAGTGCTGCTCTCACTAATAAGAAGGGACAATATCCTAACTGCAGGTAACAGAGGTAAAGACAGGGAGGATGACTGATTTCAGTCCAGTCAAGGTATGGTAAGAACTGCAATACAACTGCAGCTTGAGGTACCCATAGGTGAGGGAACTAAGGATTAAGGAAAGGAGAAATGGCCAAAGATGAGGAGAGAAAGGTAATCTGGTGCCAGGTTTCTTCATGGCTTTTAAAAAATATCTTGGGGGGGGCAGGGGGCACCTGGATGGCACAGTTAGTTAAGTGTCCAACTCTTAATTTCAGCTCAGGTCATGATCTCAGGGTCGTGAGACTGAGATCAAGCATAGTGTGGAGCCTGCTTAAGATTCTCTCTCTCCTTTGCCCTCTGCCCCTCCCTCCCTACTCATGTTTTCTCTCAAATAAATAAATATTAATTAATTTAAAATTTTCATCCCACTGGCAAGAAGAAATACAGGTAATATTCAAGCAGGGGAGTTATACTAGGCCTATTTTACAAAGGGAGTTGGTGGTACTGTACCTAACTGAAATAATGAAAGGAAGAGATCACAGGCAGAGAAGCAGCTGCTTAAGATTCCTAAGACAGGACGAGATCTAGGAAGAAGTCAAATTTGGAGGTAGTTGACTTTTTGATTCCTAAGCTGACGAGTTAATAAGAAACATACAATCATTACTAGTTTATAGACAATATATAAAGACAGAAAAAAGACATTTAAGATTACTTTAAAAAGTCACTAGAGAGCTAAGGGAACTTTGAGAAATGCTTATATAGAAAGGACTTGCTATAGTTTGAATGTCTGTCCCCACAAAATTTGCATGTGGAAATCCTAACCCCCAAAGATGATGATATTAGGAGGTGAGGCTTTTGGGAGGTGATTAGGCCATAAGGTAGATTAGTGCCCTTTTGAAAGAGACCCCACAGAGCTCCCAAACCTCTTCCACTGTGTAATGACACAATATAAGTTGAAAATCCTACAACTCAGAAGAGAGACTTCCCCAGAAACCAGGCTGGTCTCAGCCCCCTGACCACCAGAAAGATGAGAAATAAATTTTTACTTAAAAGCCATCCAGTCAGGGATCCCTGAGTGGCGCAGCGGTTTAGCGCCTGCCTTTGGCCCAGGGCGCGATCCTAGAGACCTGGGATCGAATCCCACATTGGGCTCCTGGTGCATGGAGCCTGCTTCTCCCTCTGCCTGTGTCTCTGCCTCTCTCTCTCTCTGTGTGTGACTATCATAAATAAATACAAATTAAAAAAAAAAAAAAAAGCCATCCAGTCTGTGGTATTTTGTTTTAACAGCCAGAACAGACTAAGAGCTGAAAACTTGTCCTAAAAGACTAAAGAAAAAGATCCAAGAGAAAGTAGTGTCACCGTTTAGTGTCACCGTTTAGTTTTAAGGCAAATGGGGGTGGTTTAATGCCATTAAATAGTGTATGTTTCATCAGACTAACAAATATTTTAGAAGACTAATCACATGTTCTTTCAGTAAAAAATGAAAATTCTAATCAACTAGAACAAATGTAAAATACATTGATACACAGTTTATGAAGTATAATTTACAATGTCAGAATTTATTTTTTTTTCAATGTCAGAATTTAAATGTATAAACCCTTGACCTCGCATTTCCCCCTTTAAGAATTTACACTAAAAAAAAAAATTTACCCTGTAGATATACTTTCCTAGTCCACAAAGATGTAACTATATGCAAACATGAGTTATCCACTAAAGCATTATTTGCAATAGTAAGAAACTCAATAATTACCAACAAAAAATGGGTAACAAAACTATAGTCCACCCATACTATAATACTAACACAAACATTTAAAAGAATGGAGTACCTGAATGTACTGGCATGAAAGATCTAAAACACTTTTAAGTGTGGGTAGGGTAGAGTGGAGTGGTGGAGGGAGTTACAGAAGTATATGTATAGATTAATTCCAATTCTGTTAAGAAGAACAAAACTGTTTGTGCTTATGTATGTGTCCCAGAGGAAAGAAATGGAAGGGTCATGTGCTTTTAACAGTACTTACTCTAAGGGAACAGCAATGTGAACGAGAGAGGCTTGGGAAAGAAGATGAGGCAGCACTTTATACTCTGTTGCACATGCATTACTTTGATAAGAATTTTTAAAGTACAAATATAAATACAAAAAAAGTTAAAAGAGAAATTTAAAACAACTAGAACCAAAATAAACTCCTAATAAACAAACAAAAAATTGGCAATTGCCATTCTCACCCTCGATCTTGATCTTTCGATTATCTTTTTCACAAAGCCACTATTACCCTCTTAGCTACCTAAATTTATAAACCTAGGGGTTGAGGGGACAGGGGACTCAGCAATCAAAAAAAATGAAATTTTACCATTTGCAATGATGTGAGTAGAACTACAAAGTATTATGCTAAACAAAATAAGTCAATTAGAGAAAGACAATTATATGATTACACTCATATGTGGAATTTAAGAAACAAAAGAGAGGATCACAGGGGAAGGGAGGGAAAAATAAAGTAAGATGAAATCAGAGAAGGAACAAACCATAAGAAACTCTTAACTATGGGAAACAAACTGAAGGTTGCTGGGGGGAGCAGGGTTGGGAGGGATGAGGTAACAGAGTGATAGGCATTAAGGAGGGCAAGGATGTAATGAGCACTGGGTGTTACATGCAACTGATGAATAACTTCACTCTACATCTGAAACTAATAATACATTATATGTTAATTAATTAAATTTAAATAAAATTAAAAACAACAAAAACCAAACCTTGGGGTCTTTCTATAGTCTTTCCTCTCCCTCTCTCTAACTTCATTCTTCATTCACTAAATATTTACCAAGTGCTTTCTATGTTACAAGAGCTATTTTAGATACTGAGAAAACTAATTTCTAGTTTGACAGTTATAGAAACTGTTTATAGTTCATCTCAGAACAAATATGATAGACACAAAAAACAAAACTCTGCCAAATCAATTTTAAGTCCTCTAGTTTCCATCTCCTAAAGATCTACTGAAATCGTCCCTACAACCAATTTCTACTGCTAATTTTCATTGTTCAAATAAGAGACGAAGAGTAATTAAATTCCTGCAATTTTATCCTTTCCAAATTCTTCTTCACATATCTTTAATCCACCTTCATACTATTAAAAGTCAAGCTAACATGTATTTCCTCTCGTGGAAATTTTTCAATGCTTCCATTATCTTCTGAATAAGAAAATAAACTGTCTGATATGCAAAGTATTTCCTGATCCCTGTCTATGTATTCTCCGGGTCCACTTCTCCTCTCACCCTCCAACCCACACACTTCACACCAGCCAGGTGGACTGTTCAGTTACCTAACATCCATATTTTCTCATAACTCCATGCCTTTAAGGTGATACTTTTGCTTAGAATTCCTTATGCCCAGCCTTGGCAAACTCCTGTATATTCTTTACGACTCAGATCTAGAAGCCTTGGTTTCCTCTTCAGTCCTAACTTGTCTCTCCACTCCTAACACAATACCACAGCTATTTATAGTAGCTATCTCCTGTAACTTCAGTAAGCACAGGCACCACACTTCACATTTTGATCCTAAAATATACTTTAACAGCTAGTATATAGTAGATATTTTACATCTACCTCATGAATAAAGAATGAATCAATGACTGTTTAAATAGCTGTGCGACCTTGAGTAATAAAGTATATAACCCAAGAGTTAGTTTCCTAATGTATAAAAAAAGGATGATTATATGTACCTTGCAGGGTTGTTTTCATTATCATGAGATTAAGCTGAAGTTCATAGCATGGTGTCTGGTATTTAGTAAATATTTAGTAAAAGCTGGCTTAACATATTTTTAGAAATAAGGTTGTATAAGCTAGCCAGAGAGCAGAGCTCTCCTTACTTCTTTGGTAACCTTAATCCTGAATTTCAAACAAGTTTAGAAAATAGCCTATCTATAAGCTGGAGTACTTCTTTATTCTCCAGCCAGTAATCTCTTCCTTAGTCAGGATTTCTTCATGCTAGTAATCTAAACTATTTAACATTCTCTCACTCAAGGTTTTTGCTCCACTTTCTCTTTTGCTTACAATTTCATCTCTTCCCCTCTTAGTGGAATTTTAAAGATACTGGAAAGTCCACAAGAAAATCTCTAGCTTTTTTAGTTTCCTGTTTTGCTTTAGTAGTCTATATTGCAATTATACACATCTATTACTTATAGTTGATGAAGCCACTTTCCATGCTATCAGTCAGTCCTGCAACTGTGAAGAATTATTATAGTTTATTTATCTTTCAGTCTTCTTTTTATTTATTTATGATTTTTTAAAGATTTTTATTTTTTAAAGATTTTATTTATTTATTCATGAGAGACACAGAGAGAGAGAGAGGCAGAGACAGAGAGAGAGGGAGAAGCAGGCTCCATGCAGGGAAGCCCAATATGGGACTCGATCCCAGGACCACGGGATCAGGCCCTGAGTCAAAGGCAGATGTTCAACCACTGAGCCACACAGGCATCCCTATCTTTCAGTTTTCTAATGTTGTTAAGAATTTATCTGATGATGTCACTCTTCACTGACAATACAGCAAACATGATTTCATATTCAGATTCCAAGCCATACACCTGAATACTGAATTCTTAATTATCCTGGATTCTCTGCTACTGTGTCATGGGCTTTAGTTTTAACTGCAAACTCTGAAATCTTGTCTTTGAGTTCTGGTTCCCCTATACTAAGGACAGTTTTGATCATAAAAGCCAATAAACACTTCCATATTAACTTCAAAAAAAAAAAAAAAAAAGGACATCAAATCCTACACAAAATTACAAATAATTACAAATACTTTAAACATATCTGTAGGTCACTGAAGACACAATTTATATTCCACTGTCATCTATCTTCTTTAAAATCTGTATGTGGGATACTGACTAGCCAATTTCTGGATACCCTGTTCTGTGTGTGTGCGTGTGTAAAACTTAGAAACTCTTTTCTGTAGGCTCACAAAATTCCATCTTCCCAAATTTAGAATTTCAGAATTAAAGAACATGACAGAACACTATCAACTTGTTTCATTATTGTTGCAATAATGTGTTTCATCTGTAGATCACCAAGGAAACAATTCACGTTCCGCTGTCATCTACCCTCTTTAAATTCTATATGTGATTAAATTAATCAATTAAGCAAAACACAATCTTGGCTTAATACATAAGGAAACTATTTTATAAGTATGACTTACATATGTTGTAGAACATTAACATCTGATAATTTTGAAATTATGTCTAAAAACATAGCAATGAAAAGTAATTTTTTAAAATACTGAAGTCTACATTATCTACATGTGACATGGCTCTAAACGAAAACAGTTTTAGAGAAAATAAGCAAGATCTATTAACTAAGTTACCTGTAATCAATCCGATCATCAGCTTTTATTCCAGGCCAATCTCTCTTCAGATATTGACTAGCCAACTTCTGGATACCCTGTTAAAAAAATATGTATATACATATATTTTATAAAAATAAGTACTGTGCCACGAAAGAAGCTCTTTTCCTTAAAATACATTGCTCCAAATCTCCTCTTTCCAAATGTAAATTTAATTCAGAAGGACCAATGATAAATGGTAGAACATTGTAACTTGTTTCATTATTGTCACAATCCTCTCTCATTTCCATTTTTAGGAAAGGGGGAGTCTAAGAATGAAAAAATTGGAACTTAGTTGATACGCTTTCAACTTCACACTACCTGACCAGCCATAAAAACAAACTACCTCTGGAATATCATAGGGAACACATCTGTCCACTCCACAGAGCTCTGATTACACAGCTTGACAACTCAATTTCCCACCATTCTTCTGCTGTGGCATGTACTGCATTTCTAAATCCAAACTCTCATCTTATGAAAGGCAACAACCAACAAATTCAGTTTGGAGCAGACAGATACACATTCACTTATAAAATTAATGAACAAACCTTGGTGCTAACTATTCCATATTAGTCATTTTGATTCAAGACAGATTTTAAGGGCTTTTTTTTCTTTTTAAATAATACCATGGCACAAATCATTTCAATAAAGAAATTAATTTTACAAAGAAATATACCCACTTATTGTTATCCATACAACATGAATGTGGGAAAAAAACAATATTTATCTTCAAGAGGTACAGTGGGTATCAGGATTTGAACAGAGAAGACTACTTTATTGGCAAGTGAGGTTAAACTAATCACTCTGAACACAGAATGTATTACTTTCAGATGGGAATATATGTGGTCCCCCATTCAATGTACTGGATTAGAAATCATATACTTTAGGATACTCATCTCTACATGCAACTTCAAACAGAATAAATCAAATGCTAAGATGAAGAACAATCGGAGGAGCAAGATGGCGGAAGAGTAGGGTCCCCAAATCACCTGTCTCCACCAAACTACCTAGAAAACCTTCAAATTATCCTGAAAATCTATGAATTCGGCCTGAGATTTAAAGAGAGACCAGCTGGAATGCAACAGTGAGAAGAGTTCGCGCTTCTATCAAGGTAGGAAGACGGGGAAAAAGAAGTAAAGAAACAAAGGCCTCCAAGGGGGAGGGGCCCCGCGAGGAGCCGGGCTGAGGCCGGGGCGAGTGTCCCCAGGACAGGAGAGCCCCGTCCCGGAGGAGCAGGAGCTGCACCGACCTTCCCGGGCGGAAAGGGGCTCGCGGGGAGTTGGAGCAGGACCCAGGAGGGCGGGGATGCCCTCGGGCTCCCTGGGACAGTAACAGAGCAACTGCGCGCCCAGGAGAGTGCGCCGAGCTCCCTAAGGGCTGCAGCGCGCAAGGCGGGACCCGGCGGGACCGGAGCAGCCAGGAGGGGCTCGGGCGGTGGCTCCGCGGAGGGGGTTGCGCGGCCCCGGGAGCAGCTCGGAGGGGCTCGGGCAGAGGAAGAGGCTCCGTGCGGAGGGGGCTGCGCGGTTCCAGGAGCAGCTCGGAGGGGCTCGGGCGGCGGCTCCGCGGAGGGGGCTGCGCGGCCCGGGAGCGCGAATCCAACAGCGCAGGCTCCGGAGCACAGGGCGCCGGGACACAGCCCAGGATCCGGCCTCCTCCGGGACAGGCAGAGACCGGGAGGGCCCAGGACAGCGAGGACGCTCCTGCCCCAGCTGAGCAGAGCAGCGGCCCCGCCCCGGAGCCTCCAGGCCCTGCAGACGGAGAGCTCCGGAGCTGAATCCAGGTTTCCAGAGCTGCCCCGCCACTGGGGCTGTTCCTCCTGCGGCCTCACGGGGTAAACAACCCCCACTGAGCCCTGCACCAGGCAGGGGCACAGCAGCTCCCCAACTGCTAACACCTGAAAATCAGCACAACAGGCCCCTCCCCCAGAAGATCAGCTAGACTGACAACTTCCAGGAGAAGCCAAGGGACCTAAAGAACACAGAATCAGAAGATACTCCCCTGTGGTTCTTTTTTTTTTTTTTTTTTTTTGTTTTTGTTGTGTTTGGCTTTTTGATTTGTTTCCTTCCCCCACCCCCTTTTTTTCTCCTTTCTTTTTCTTTCTCTTTTTCTTCTTTTTTTTTTTTTCTCGTTTTTTTTTCTTTTCTTCCCTTTTTTTTTCTCTTTCACTTTTCTTTCCTTCTTTCTCTCCTCTCTTTTTCTCTTTTTCCCAATACAATTTGCTTTTGGCCACTCTGCACTGAGCAAAATGACTAGAAGGAAAACCTCACCTCAAAAGAAAGAATCAGAAACAGTCCTCTCTCCCACAGAGTTACAAAATCTGGATTACAATTCAATGTCAGAAAGCCAATTCAGAAGCACTATTATACAGCTACTGGTGGCTCTAGAAAAAAGTATAAAGGACTCAAGAGACTTCATGACTGCAGAATTTAGAGCTAATCAGGCAGAAATTAAAAATCAATTGAATGAGATGCAATCCAAACTAGAAGTCCTAACGACGAGGGTTAACGAGGTGGAAGAACGAGTGAGTGACATAGAAGACAAGTTGATAGCAAAGAGGGAAACTGAGGAAAAAAGAGACAAACAATTAAAAGACCATGAAGATAGATTAAGGGAAATAAACGACAGCCTGAGGAAGAAAAACCTACGTTTAATTGGGGTTCCCGAGGGCGCCGAAAGGGACAGAGGGCCAGAATATGTATTTGAACAAATTCTAGCTGAAAACTTTCCTAATCTGGGAAGGGAAACAGGCATTCAGATCCAGGAAATAGAGAGATCCCCCCCTAAAATCAATAAAAACCGTTCAACACCTCGACATTTAATTGTGAAGCTTGCAAATTCCAAAGATAAGGAGAAGATCCTTAAAGCAGCAAGAGACAAGAAATCCCTGACTTTTATGGGGAGGAGTATTAGGGTAACAGCAGACCTCTCCACAGAGACCTGGCAGGCCAGAAAGGGCTGGCAGGATATATTCAGGGTCCTAAATGAGAAGAACATGCAACCAAGAATACTTTATCCAGCAAGGCTCTCATTCAAAATGGAAGGAGAGATAAAGAGCTTCCAAGACAGGCAGCAACTAAAAGAATATGTGACCTCCAAACCAGCTCTGCAAGAAATTTTAAGGGGGACTCTTAAAATTCCCCTTTAAGAAGAAGTTCAGTGGAATAGTCCACAAAAACAAAGACTAATAGATATCATGATGACACTAAACTCATATCTCTCAATAGTAACTCTGAATGTGAACGGGCTTAATGACCCCATCAAAAGGCGCAGGGTTTCAGACTGGATAAAAAAGCAGGACCCATCTATTTGCTGTCTACAAGAGACTCATTTTAGACAGAAGGACACCTACAGCCTGAAAATAAAAGGGTGGAGAACCATTTACCATTCGAATGGTCCTCAAAAGAAAGCAGGGGTAGCCATCCTTATATCAGATAAACTAAAATTTACCCCAAAGACTGTAGTGAGAGATGAAGAGGGACACTATATCATACTTAAAGGATCTATTCAACAAGAGGACTTAACAATCCTCAATATATATGCTCCGAATGTGGGAGCTGCCAAATATATAAATCAATTATTAACCAAAGTGAAGAAATACTTAGATAATAATACACTTATACTTGGTGACTTCAATCTAGCTCTTTCTATACTCGATAGGTCTTCTAAGCAAAACATCTCCAAAGAAACGAGAGCTTTAAATGATACACTGGACCAGATGGATTTCACAGATATCTACAGAACTTTACATCCAAACTCAACCGAATACACATTCTTCTCAAGCGCACATGGAACTTTCTCCAGAATAGACCACATATTGGGTCACAAATCGGGTCTGAACCGATACCAAAAGATTGGGATTGTCCCCTGCATATTCTCGGACCATAATGCCTTGAAATTAGAACTAAATCACAACAAGAAGTTTGGAAGGACCTCAAACACATGGAGGTTAAGGACCATCCTGCTAAAAGATAAAAGGGTCAACCAGGAAATTAAGGAAGAATTAAAAAGATTCATGGAAACTAATGAGAATGAAGATACAACCGTTCAAAATCTTTGGGATGCAACAAAAGCAGTCCTAAGGGGGAAATACATCGCAATACAAGCATCCATTCAAAAACTGGAAAGAACTCAAATACAAAAGCTAACCTTACACATAAAGGAGCTAGAGAAAAAACAGCAAATAGATCCTACACCCAAGAGAAGAAGGGAGTTAATAAAGATTCGAGCAGAACTCAACGAAATCGAGACCAGAAGAACTGTGGAACAGATCAACAGAACCAGGAGTTGGTTCTTTGAAAGAATTAATAAGATAGATAAACCATTAGCCAGCCTTATTAAAAAGAAGAGAGAGAAGACTCAAATTAATAAAATCATGAATGAGAAAGGAGAGATCACTACCAACACCAAGGAAATACAAACGATTTTAAAAACATATTATGAACAGCTATACGCCAATAAATTAAGCAATCTAGAAGAAATGGACGCATTCCTGGAAAGCCACAAACTACCAAAACTGGAACAGGAAGAAATAGAAAACCTGAACAGGCCAATAACCAGGGAGGAAATTGAAGCAGTCATCAAAAACCTCCCAAGACACAAGAGTCCAGGGCCAGATGGCTTCCCAGGAGAATTTTATCAAACGTTTAAAGAAGAAATCATACCTATTCTCCTAAAGCTGTTTGGAAAGATAGAAAGAGATGGAGTACTTCCAAATTCGTTCTATGAAGCCAACATCACCTTAATTCCAAAGCCAGGCAAAGACCCCACCAAAAAGGAGAATTACAGACCAATATCCCTGATGAACATGGATGCAAAAATTCTCAACAAGATACTGGCCAATAGGATCCAACAGTACATTAAGAAAATTATTCACCATGACCAAGTAGGATTTATCCCTGGGACACAAGGCTGGTTCAACACCCGTAAAACAATCAATGTGATTCATCATATCAGCAAGAGAAAAACCAAGAACCATATGATCCTCTCATTGGATGCAGAGAAAGCATTTGACAAAATACAGCATCCATTCCTGATCAAAACTCTTCAGAGTGTAGGGATAGAGGGAACATTCCTCGACATCTTAAAAGCCATCTACGAAAAGCCCACAGCAAATATCATTCTCAATGGGGAAGCACTGGGAGCCTTTCCCCTAAGATCAGGAACAAGACAGGGATGTCCACTCTCACCACTGCTATTCAACATAGTACTGGAAGTCCTAGCCTCAGCAATCAGACAACAAAAAGACATTAAAGGCATTCAGATTGGCAAAGAAGAAGTCAAACTCTCCCTCTTCGCCGATGACATGATACTGTACATAGAAAACCCAAAAGTCTCCACCCCAAGATTGCTAGAACTCATACAGCAATTCGGTAGCGTGGCAGGATACAAAATCAATGCCCAGAAGTCAGTGGCATTTCTATACACTAACAATGAGACTGAAGAAAGAGAAATTAAGGAATCAATCCCATTTACAATTGCACCCAAAAGCATAAGATACCTAGGAATAAACCTCACCAAAGATGTAAAGGATCTATACCCTCAAAACTATAGAACACTTCTGAAAGAAATTGAGGAAGACACAAAGAGATGGAAAAATATTCCATGCTCATGGATTGGCAGAATTAATATTGTGAAAATGTCAATGTTACCCAGGGCAATATACACGTTTAATGCAATCCCTATCAAAATACCATGGACTTTCTTCAGAGAGTTAGAACAAATTATTTTAAGATTTGTGTGGAATCAGAAAAGACCCCGAATAGCCAGGGGAATTTTAAAAAAGAAAACCATATCTGGGGGCATCACAATGCCAGATTTCAGGTTGTACTACAAAGCTGTGGTCATCAAGACAGTGTGGTACTGGCACAAAAACAGACACATAGATCAGTGGAACAGAATAGAGAATCCAGAAGTGGACCCTGAACTTTATGGGCAACTAATATTCGATAAAGGAGGAAAGACTATCCATTGGAAGAAAGACAGTCTCTTCAATAAATGGTGCTGGGAAAATTGGACATCCACATGCAGAAGAATGAAACTAGACCACTCTCTTTCACCATACACAAAGATAAACTCAAAATGGATGAAAGATCTAAATGTGAGACAAGATTCCATCAAAATCCTAGAGAAGAACACAGGCAACACCCTTTTTGAACTCGGCCATAGTAACTTCTTGCAAGATACATCCATGAAGGCAAAAGAAACAAAAGCAAAAATGAACTATTGGGACTTCATCAAGATAAGAAGCTTTTGCACAGCAAAGGATACAGTCAACAAAACTCAAAGACAACCTACAGAATGGGAGAAGATATTTGCAAATGACATATCAGATAAAGGGCTAGTTTCCAAGATCTATAAAGAACTTATTAAACTCAACACCAAAGAAACAAACAATCCAATCATGAAATGGGCAAAAGACATGAACAGAAATCTCACAGAGGAAGACATAGACATGGCCAACATGCATATGAGAAAATGCTCTGCATCACTTGCCATCAGGGAAATACAAATGAAAACTACAATGAGATACCACCTCACACCAGTGAGAATGGGGAAAATTAACAAGGCAGGAAACAACAAATGTTGGAGAGGATGCGGAGAAAAGGGAACCCTCTTACACTGTTGGTGGGAATGTGAACTGGTGCAGCCACTCTGGAAAACTGTGTGGAGGTTCCTCAAACAGTTAAAAATATACCTGCCCTACGACCCAGCAATTGCACTGTTGGGGATTTACCCCAAAGATACAAATGCAATGAAACGCCGGGACACCTGCACCCCGATGTTTCTAGCAGCAATGGCCACGATAGCCAAACTGTGGAAGGAGCCTCGGTGTCCAACGAAAGATGAATGGATAAAGAAGATGTGGTTTATGTATACAATGGAATATTACTCAGCTATTAGAAATGACAAATACCCACCATTTGCTTCAACGTGGATGGAACTGGAGGGTATTATGCTGAGTGAAGTAAGTCAGTCAGAGAAGGACAAACATTATATGTTCTCATTCATTTGGGGAATATAAATAATAGTGAAAGGGAAAATAAGGGACGGGAGAAGAAATGTGTGGGAAATATCAGAAAGGGAGACAGAACATAAAGACTGCTAACTCTGGGAAACGAACTAGGGGTGGTAGAAGGGGAGGAGGGTGGGGGGTGGGAGTGAATGGGTGACGGGCACTGGGTGTTATTCTGTATGTTAGTAAATTGAACACCAATAAAAAAATAAATTAAAAAAAAATAAGATGAAGAACAATCACATTAATTAACAGATTGCCTACTTTAAGCAGAGACTTACCAAGTAAAATCAATGCTGTATTCTATTATACGGCACCCTCCTATTAAGGTCTCTGCCAAATCAAAATGGCATTAAATCCATTGTTGAATTAAATGCATTGTTGAATGCTTCTATTTATCATTATTTCAATGAACCTAAAGGGTAGCAGGAACTGTAAAGAAGCTCCTATAAATCTCAAGTTCCTCCGAAGCTTGGCAATAGTTGGATTTTACTATTTCAAAGTACTGTGTATTCTAAGAACTCACATAAAACTGCATATTCACAGTACTTCCATTTATATACCTTGTACTTTGAGAAGCCCAATTACTAAGTCTTACCTGAATTTGTACAGTACTTTTTCACCTCTGTACCTTCTTCATACTGCTATTTGCATGAAGTATCGTCCTATCGCCCCCCATTTCTACCTTCTGAACTCTCAACACCCTGCTTTAAGCTGATTTTTAAATTTCCTAACCCAAAATATTCAAAATTATATACAGGAAAATATCAAAAATTCTATTGCCTAGGTATTTTAATTTCATCAAAATAGAATAGCTCATCATTCTTTCTGCATTAGCTGGAATTCTTTTTTTTTAATATTTTTAAAATTTATTCATAAGAGACACACAGAAAGAGGCACAGACATAGACAGAGGGAGAAGCAGGCTCCTCGCAGGGAACCTGATGTGAGACTGGATCCCTGGGCCCAGGGTCACGCCCTGAGCCAAAGGCATATGCTCAATCATGGAGCTACCCAGGCATCCTAGCTGGAATTATTTTTTAAAGAGCTTCCTCTAAAAAATAAAAATAAAAAAAAATAAAAAAAAATAAAGAGCTTCCTCTCCTGAGCTATTTGGTTATCCTAAAGTACAGTTACTACAAGGAAGGTAAGATAAGTATTTGATTGTTCAGTTTTGCCCAAACATGAACGATGAATTTTAAAGTAACATTATGAACTGATATTATTTTAAATAAGGGATATGTTTCAATTTATTGCACTCACTACTCTTTTAATTCTCTAATTGTTACACCTGTGGTCAGTAAGGAGTCCCTCCCAGTTGGTTCCACATCATGACCCCAATAAACTTTGATAGTTTCTTTGTTGCCTTTTACAGTTTCTATTCCAGATATTCAGTAAACTAGTTTTCTAAGAAACTCTGATTCCTTTCAGAGAGAAATGAGATTTAGAGACCACAATCTAGGCACTTCTTATCCTTCACGTCTTTGTATCCCTCTAAGAGGTTTTATTTAATCATTGTATACAAAGCAGCTCACCCTTCATCCAGTTACTCTCTCACATCACCCCCATTTATTCATAATCTTCATTATGTTGTTACTGTCTGGTTTAAATATATTTTATCTGTTTACTGAGTATAAACTCCATCAAGTAGGGATCTTATCCTTTTTTTCCAATCACAGTGCCTCCAGACTATTGCAAAGAAGCTAGCATTTAGTTGATGTTAATAACGTTCACTGACAGGGATGCCTGGGTGGCTCAGTGGTTACACATCTGCCTTTGGCTCAGGGCATGATCCCAGAGTATGGGATAGAGTCCCACACTGGGCTTTCTGCATGGAGCCTGCTTCTCCCTCTGCCCATGTTTCTGCCTCTCTCTCTGTGTGTCTCTCATGAATAAATAAATAAACCTTAAAAAAAATAATGTTCACTGACTGCACAAATAAATGCCACCTACACTATTCTATTTCAAATGTATAATATCCAAATTCCTTTTGTGTTTTTGCCTTTCTGAGTTAGAAATGTCTAAATAAAAATTTCTCTGGTTCTTCACTTTTCCTCAGAGGAGGAAAAAAAAAAGAACCAGATTTTTAAGATTATGACCAGGTGGTTTTAATATAATAAGTAAGTTTCCTTTGTAAAATTACAGTCAAATTTGACCACTTCCACTACTGGAAGAAAACATATGTGTGGACACTCCAAAGTCATGAAAAACAAAAGTACCAGAAATTTATTCCATACACATAAGGCACACATTAATTTTTGTGCAGATTCAAATAAATAAAAACTCATAATATGTGGATACGAATAAGAAGTAGGTAACATAAATGGGAGGTAACACATGGTTACTACCAAATAAATGTCAATATGTGATTTAATTCCTAGGTGAGGAAAAGATCATCTGATATTTTCTTAACAAATTACATCTAAATGATGTAATTAGCTGACTTATTCAGTTTAATTACTGCTTAAGTGGTTGCAGTACATTTCATACAGATCATGGGATACATAATATGAGCCTCAGATTATGAGTAGGACTAAGAAGGTAGAATGACAGCACTCAAAATTTATATAAAACAAATGAACTTGACAAGCATTTCAACAGATTTATTTATCTTAACTCTGTTAGGTCTTGTTGAGAAATTGGGCATCTAAGAGGATACATAATTTACTTAAAATCAATATAGCTAGCTAGTTAGGCTTGAATTAGAATCCCTACGTAACATTCTAAATCTTTGCCCAAAAAATCATTTTAGAGTGGATTTTATCTAATTCTTGATAAAATTTCTGAAATTACTTAAACTAATCTTTTTTTGTGCATTGTAAGTTACAACAGCAATTTCTAGAGCTCTGAACCACAAAGTTGAACTGTATTAAACTGAATGAGCCCTTTAGAGATGTGATGAGGGATTCATGAAATAGATAAACAGTGAGATCTTTAGATGAAAGACTTTATTCAAGCTACTTCACAGAGGCAGGAATCATGACTTCTGTGTGCTCCATGCAGCTGTTCAAGATCTATTCTGCATGGATGCTCAAGAAATACTCCAAAAAAAAAAAAAAGAAAAAAGAAAAGAAAAAGAAAAAGAAAAAGAAATACTCCATGGCCATTATAGGAAAGGACTTAAATAACATTTCATGTGTCTGAAAGCATTCTGTACTTAGCTGGTTTCCCTTTAATGTTATATTTAAAGTTATGTCCAATGAATAAAAAGTTTGTATATGTAGAAAATAAAATCTATACTAATAAAGTAGCTAAGAAAAAATAAATCTATGGCTAGAAATTTCCTACAAAAAAATTTTTTTAATCATTCCCTCATGCCACAACATTATTCTCTAAAACTGGTACACTAGATATATAATATTTATTTATATTTATTTGAGCATCACTGATGGATAATGTTCATTTGATTTCCAATATAGTTTACTCTGCAGCAGTGGTTTCCATAAAAATGTACTATCAATATACTCTTTGGAACATCCAATAACATTCCATTCCAACTTTTTAAAAAGCTATCAGTGTCTGATGTAAGACGCTTTGTTTTACCTCTCAATAACACTTGCTATATTGCTCTAACAAGTGAAACAACACAAAGAAAGCCACTGTTCAGTAGATACTGGGAAATGAACTGATGCCTTAACCTTTTGCCCACTTACCACAGCAAGCTGAGCAAGAGTGTGCTTCAGGGCTCTCACACAGGTTATTCTGTACCCATTCCATCCCCTTAACATACAGAGAAACTAATATTTAAATTTTACTAAGGGTAGATTGCTCTTCATAATTATAGGACACAATGTTATCTTTTTGAAGATTTTATTTATTCATTTGAGAGAGAGAGTGCCTGCTGAGCAGGGGGAGAGGCAGAAGGAGAAGGATAAGCAGACTCCCCCCTACCTAAGGAGAGAGCCCAAAGTGGGGCTTGATCCCTGGACCCTGAAAATCATGACTTGAGCCAAAGTCAGACGCTTCACCAATTGAGCCATCAGGTGCCCCATGCACCATGTTATTGATATACTACACACCTTTTGGTTGTGAAATTCCCAAGATTATGCAAATGACTTATAAAAATCAACAAATCTGGGCAGCCTGGGTGGCTCATGGCTCAGCGGTTTAGCACTGCCTTCAGTCCAGGGCGTGATCCTGGAGACCTAGGATGGAGTCCCACGTCAGACACCCTGCATGGAGCCTGCTTCTCCCTCTGCCTGTCTCTGCCTGTATCTCTGCTTCTCTCTCTCTCTCTCTCTCTCTGTCTTTATGAATAAATAAATAAAATCTTTTTAAAAATAAATAAATAAATAAAATAAAAATTAACAAATCCGTTGCATAAGCTGGATAGTTTTCAAACTGATATAAATTAAACAACAATTGTCTTTATTATTCTTAAATTACTTTAATAGTAATGGAGAACTTCCCTTCTACCCTTAAGGAAAGTTTTGAAATATTTTTCATTATTTTCTGTGGTACATAATTACAGTAAGCATTAAATTAATCAGTGTATTATTTTAAAGTACATAATAAACAATATTAATATTAATCTCATATATTAAACATTAAGCACATATTTTAGCCTTTTCCTTTTATCAAAAAAGATTAATTTTTTAAAAAATAATTACATAAAAAAACAAGATCTAATGACTTGTCCTGATTTGAGGACGAAACAATGAAAAAAAGATGACATTCAACACTTATTCATGATTAAAAACTCTCAAGAAACTAGAAACAGAAGGACCTTTCTTTAACCTATTAAGGGTGTACATGAGGGGATCCCTGGGTGGCTCGGTGGTTTAGCACCTGCCTTTGGCCCAGGGAGCGATCCTGGAGTCCCGGGATCGAGTCCCGCATAGGGCTCCCTGCATGGAGCCTGCTTCTCCCTCCTCCTGTGTCTCTGCCTGTCTCTCTCACTCTATCATAAATAAGTAAATAAATAAATAAATAAATAAATAAATAAATAAATAAATAAACAAATCCTTTTTTAAAAAGGGTGTATATGAAAAACCTACAGCTAACATACTTCTAATGGAGAGTAAATGTTTTCCCCCTGAGACTGGGACAAAGGTAAGAATGTCCTCTGTCACCAGTCCTTTTCAATACTGTACTCATAGTTCCACCTAGCACAATAAAAAAGAAAAGGCATACAGATTGGAAAGGAAGAAATAGACTATTTTTACTTACAGATGATGTGACTGTCTACAGAGAAAACTACAAAGAATCTACCAAAACAAACAAACAAACAAAAAACCCCTCCTGGAATTAATACTTGAGTTTATCAAGGCTGCAAGATACGAGAACAACATACAAAAAAGGCTGTTTTCCTACATATTTGTAATGAAAAATTAATGTTTGAAATTTAAAAACATTGCATGATAGCACTGGATAAAAATGAAGTACTTAGGTATAAATCTAACAAAATATGTGTAGGAGTGTATACAGAAAATTCCAAAATATTGATGGAAGAAATCAAAGAAGATCTAAATTAATGTACAGATATGTGATGTTAATGAATTGGAAGACTTCATATTTTTGAAGATGTCAATTGTTTCCAATATGATCTATAAATGAAATCCAAATGAAAATTCCACAAAGTTTTTTTGTAGATATAAACAGCCTGACTTTAAAATATATATGGAAAGATAAAGGTATCACACTAACCAAAACAATTCTGAGAAGTAAGAACAAAGTCAGAGGACTCCTATCACCTGCATTCAAGGCTACTATAGCATAATGTTACAATAATCATGATCTCAGGGTCATGAGATAGAGCCCTGAATGGGGCTCCATACTAGGTGTGGAGCCTGCTTGAGATTCTCTCTCTCCTCCCTCTGCCCCTTCTCTGTCCATAGCAAACACACACACACACTCTCTCTCTCTCTCTCTCTCTCAAAAAAAAAAAAAAAAAAGAAGGTCCTCCAATGTCTTTGTGTCACTCCATTCAGACTACAGGCATTATTACCATTATAGCACTTAAAACAGAATCATAAAAACACATTTAAAAAGATGTTTCCTTGAAAAGTTAGTTATAATAACAGATTTATCATCTTAAGTTAATTTACTGTGTTTACACAAAACTCATAACGTTGCCTTTAGTATACATAAGAGACATAAAAGTCATCTGCCTGAAATTAGCTTAGTTCTCCACTTAATGTTGCTATTATGACAATCTCATTAGAGGAACAATATGCATAAATCCTGTCGGACTTAAACAGAGAGGACGTATTAAATGTCCAGTTCATTTAATACTGTTGTCAATATAAGCAGATAACATGGAAGTTTGCTTAATAAAAGGTATCTTCCCTTTAAGAGGCACAAGCCCAAAGCTACACAGTGTTAAACATTAATGTCAGTTATTTAATCCTTTTCATGTTCACTTCAACCATTTTCTTCCCTCCAGTCATGTTTTCTCCTATAGAGTTTCCCCTTTATTTCCAAAGCAATTTAGATGCAAGTTTTAATAAAGAGAAAATCCAATGGACTAAAAGACACTAACTTAGCTTACCTCTAATATTTCAAGTTTTTACTTCAATTTGTAGGTTCAGTAGACTGCTGAAGTAAGAAATGATGGCTATACTTTTATGAATTTTTTTTCTTTCCCTCACATTTTGTAAATTTTTCTTTCTAAATTTCTAGAAGCTATTAGTAAGAAAAACATTTTTCACTGTGTATTACAGTCATCTTATAATAAAGATTAATATTTGTTGGAAAAAACAAATTTAAAGGAGCTTATCTGATAATATTTAAGACATTATCAAATGGAAAACAAATTATGGCTTATAAATTTTTAGAAAACCATATCTGGGGGCATCACAATGCCAGATTTCAGGTTGTACTACAAAGCTGTGGTCATCAAGACAGTGTGGTACTGGCACAAAAACAGACACACAGATCAATGGAACAGAAAAGAGAATCCAGGAGTGGACCCTCAACTTTATGGTCAACTAATATTCGATAAGGGAGGAAAGACTATCCACTGGAAAAAAGACGGTCTCTTCAATAAATGGTGCGGAGGAAATTGGACATCCACATGCAGAAGAATGAAACTAGACCACTCTCTTTCACCATACACAAAGAGAAACTCAAAATGGATGAAAGATCTAAATGTGAGACAAGATTCCATCAAAATCCTAGAGGAGAACACAGGCAGCACCCTTTTTGAACTCAGCCACAGTAACTTCTTGCAAGATACATCCACGAAGGCAAAAGAAACAAAGCAAAAATGAACTATTGGGACTTCATCAAGATAAGAAGCTTTTGCACAGCAAAGGATACAGTCAACAAAACTAAAAGACAACCTACAGAATGGGAGAAGATACTTGCAAATGACGTATCAGATAAAGGGCTAGTTTCCAAGATCTATAAAGAACTTATTAAACTCAACAGTAAAGAAACAAACAATCCAATCATGAAATGGGCAAAAGATACGAACAGAAATCTCACAGAGGAAGACATAGACATGGCCAACAAGCACATGAGAAAATGCTCTGCATCACTGGCCATCAGGGAAATACAAATCAAAACCACAATGAGATACCATCTCACACCAGGGAGAATGGAGAAAAATTAACAAGGCAGGAAACCACAAATGTTGGAGAGGATGCGGAGAAAAGGGAACCCTCTTACACTGTTGGTGGGAATGTGAACTGGTGCAGCCACTCTGGAAAACTGTGTGGAGGTTCCTCAAAGAGTTAAAAATAGACCTGCCCTATGACCCAGCAATTGCACTGTTGGGGATTTACCCCAAAGATTCAGATGCAATGAAACGCCGAGACACCTGCACCCCGATGTTTCTAGCAGCAAAGTCCACAATAGCCAAATTGTGGAAGGAGCCTCGGTGTCCATCGAAAGATGAATGGATAAAGAAGATGTGGTTTATGTATACAATGGAATATTCCTCAGCCATTAGAAACGACAAATACCCACCATTTGCTTCAACGTGGATGGAACTGGAGGGTATTATGCTGAGTGAAGTAAGTCAATCGGAGAAGGACAAACATTATATGGTCTCATTCATTTGGGGAATATAAATAATAGTGAAAGGGAATATAAGGGAAGGGAGAAGAAATGTGTGGGAAATATCAGAAAGGGAGCCAGAAGATAAAGACTCCTAACTCTGGGAAACGAACTAGGGGTGGTAGAAGGGGAGGAGGGCGGGGGGTGGGGGTGAATGGGTGATGGGCACTGAGGGGGGCACTTGATGGGATGAGCACTGGGTGTTATTCTGTATGTTGGTAAATTGAACACCAATAAAAAATAAATTTATTATTTAAAAAAAGATTTTTAGAGCAATATATATATATAATTTATTGACATCATTAGAATCATTAAACATTGTTTAAATTATAAGTTTTTTTCAATTTTTTATTAAGGTTTTATTTCAAGGCTTGAATTAGCAGATACCTACTTACAGATAGGTTTTTACTGGGGGGAAGGTTTTTACTGGGGGGAAGGTTTTTACTGGGAGGAAGACAAACTTGTTACTGTTGCTTTTACACAGTAAGAAAAGTATTCTATTAGCATGATTGAACTGCCTACTTGATTCTCAAAGACAGCTATGATAGCAAAGCAGTTCCTCCTTCAGAGCAGAAACTGGAATGTATCAAATCAGCAAGCAAATAATTTCATGTACTTGACTCTTAATGATCTCAAATTAGAGGGCGGAAAATCGAAAAGAAATGGCCAAAACGTGAGTGAACATAAAGGCCAGCAAGAAGAATTCTTCATCTGCCTTGTTAGATGAAAAACCTAACTAATCATTAAAACTAATATTTGAGGGCTTACATGTGCTAGATGCTTCACATTTATTAACATTTAAAACTACCGCCTTATGCAATAGACACAACAAAAGTTTTAAAAGCCTTAAGTAATTTTTATAAGATCATCCAAATAGTTAAGCCTGAGTTCAGATGCAGGTCTTTCAAAGTTTAAAACACTTTCTGACCAGTCAGTTCATTTTACTATAAACATAGACTATATATTTTAGCTAAGAGTCTTCTAAAAGTTCTTTAAAGAACAGGAATATAAAAATCTAACACAGTTCAATCTCTGCTCAGTAAATAATTGCTAAACTGAATCATTACTCATTTTGGGGAACATTTATACATTTTTAAATCAGTAAGAGTTTATTTTTTAGAGCAGTTTTAGGTTACAGAGAAATTAAACAAAGTACAGGGTTCCCATATACCTCGACTACAGAGACTGCTCTATTATTAACATCTTGTATTAATATATTTGTTACAAGTGATGAAGCAACACTGACACATTAAAACCCATGGTTTACATTAAGATTCACTATTTGTATTGTACAGATATTCTATGGGTTTTGCCAAATGTACAATGTCAGGTCTCCACCACAGCATTCTCATAATAAACCCTTAAACTCCCCTGTGCTCTACCTATTCATCCTCCCTTTATCCCCCTCCCACTCAACACCTGGCAAACACACTAATCATTTTATTGTCTCTATAGTTTTACCTTTTCCAAAATGTCATATTTTTGGAATCATACATCCTGTATTGTAGCCCTTTTAGATTGGCTTTGTTCACCTGATAATGTACGTTTAAGGTTCCTCCACATCTTTTAGTGGCTTAATGGTTCAGTTCCTTTTATCACTGAATAATATTCCATTTTCTAGATATATCAGTGTTTATTAATCCATTCAACTATTGAAGGACATCTTGACTGCTACCAAGTATGATCAATTATGAATAAAGCTGCTACAGACATTCATGTACAGGTTTTT
Organism: Canis lupus baileyi; assembly: GCF_048164855.1. Lineage (NCBI taxonomy): Eukaryota > Metazoa > Chordata > Mammalia > Carnivora > Canidae > Canis > Canis lupus. Next base: position 26,520,269 of record NC_132860.1, read on the forward strand.
ATGTGAACTTAAGTTTTGAGCACATTTGATCAAATACCAAAGTGTCCAACTGCTTAATTGTATGATAAACTGTGCTGAACTTCCAAAGTGGCTGTACCATTTTGCATTCCCACTAGCATGAATTAAGAACGTTCTGTTGCTCCACATCCTAGCCAACATTCAAACAAGTGTGTAATTTCATCATTTTCAAACAAGTGTGTAAATATTTTCATCATTCAAACAAGTGTGTAAATATCACTTGCAATTCCTTAATAACATATGATACTAAGCATCTTTCATATGGTTATTTGCTATCTATCTATCTTCTTTGCTGAGGTGTCTATGAAGGTCTTTGGCCTAATTTTTAATTGGGTCATTTGTTTATTATTGAGTTTTAAGATTTCTTTGTTTAATCTAGATTCAAGTCCTTTATCAGTCCTTTACATGTTGTGTAAATATTTTCTCCCAATCCCCGGCTTGTCTTTTCATTTTCTTAACTGTGTCTTTCATAGAGAAGTTCTTAATTTAACATCTATTATTTTTAAAATTGAGTTCTCATTAACTAAGGTTCAGATCTTTAGGCTTTAGGAATCAGATTAGTGAAAAAAAATCTAAGCCTTGAAGGTCAGTTCTGATAACAGATTCAGTATGAAATTATGCCTAGCTGTGTTTCGCTCTAATGCACTGAACTGATGGTGAAAATCACGTAAAATCTAATTTTGTCAATAAACACAGAACTCTGAACCAAACTCTTCAAAAAATAAGATACTTTTATGTAAATCACTGTTTTGTAATTTAGCTGTTTTGAAAGTTCCAGTCACTACAGTGTTCCTCTAAAATATGGATAATGTATGACATTCCATTCTACATAAATAATTTCTCATTCTTAATGCTTCTAACAATACCAGCAAAGAAAACAATTTCACAAATTCAATAAATCTCTGTTACAAAGTAATATGTTATCTTGTTTTTGAATGGTCCCTTATTAACAAAAGGGTACATTACAGTTATATACAAAGTGCTATGGAGTAACAGCAAAAACCACTGAACAGATCTGAGAGTAAACAAGGAGAACTAGGGTAAGTTTCACAGTAAAAGTGATCATTTGAACTGGGCCTTGAATGAAGAAATATAAAAAAAAAAGAAGAAAGAAAGAAGAAAGAAAGAAAGAAAGAAAGAAAGAAAGAAAGAAAGAAAGAAAGAAAGAAAGAAAGAAAGAAAGAAAGAAAGAAGAGAGAGAGAGAGAGAGAGAGAGAGAGAGAAAGAAAGAAAGAAAGAAAGAAAGAAAGAAAGAAAGAGAGAGAGAAAGAAATATAAAGGATTTCCCAATGACCACAGAGAGAGAAAAGGATATGCATAAACAAGTATGTCAAGCATAAAAGGAAGGAAGGAACAGGGAGTCAGATTATACTGGGTTTAAAGCCTGGTTCTTACGACCCAGTAATTGCACTGCTGGGGATTTACCCCAAAGATACAGATGCAGGGAAACGCCAGGACACCTGCACCCCGATGTTTCTAGCAGCAATGTCCACAATAGCCAAACTGTGGAAGGAGCCTCGGTGTCCATCGAAAGATGAATGGATAAAGAAGATGTGGTCTATGTATATACAATGGAATATTACTCAGCCATTAGAAATGACAAATACCCACCATTTGCTTCGACGTGGATGGAACTGGAGGATATTATGCTGAGTAAAATAAGTCAATCGGAGAAGGACAAACATTATATGGTCTCATTCATTTGGGGAATATAAAAAATAGTGAAAGGGAATAAAGAACAAAGGAGAAAAAATGAGTGGAAATATCAGAAAGGGATACAGAATATGAGAGACTCCTAACTCTGGGAAACGAACTAGGGGTGGTAGAAAGGGAGGTGGGCGGGGGGTGGAGGTGACTGGGTGACGGGCACTGAGGGGGGGCACTTGATGGAATGAGCACTGGGTGTTATTCTATGTGTTGGCAAATTGAACACCAATAAAAAATAAATTTATAAATAAATAAATAAATAAATAAATAAATAAATAAAGCAAGCCAGCCAGCCAGCCAGCCAGCCAGCCTGGTTCTATTACTTTCTAGTAGTCAAATGCTAAACAAGTTGTCTCTATACTCTAAACAGCTATTTTCCTTAACTTTAAAACAGAAGTAAATTCATACCATATAGGACATGTAAATTTAGGTAAGGTTACTTTTCATAAGCATTCAATAAATATTAAATTACCCACTGGCATTTAAAGGAGAGAGCCATAATCAGATCTTTACTTCAGAATGAGGACCATGGTGCTGATATGGAAGATTCATTATAAAGAGAAAGAGGAAGCAGGGTGACCCAATTAGGAAGCTACTGCATTTGGTTTCAGTAATAGAAAGAGAAAGGAACTAACTAGCATGACGTGCTCCAAAACAAAAGTGACAACCTGGAACTAATCAGATATGGGAAGAGGGAAGAAACTGTAATTAAGATTGACAGAGTATACTTATGAATTTCTTGTTTAATGTTGATACTACATTAAAAATCTGAAAGTTGGGGATCCCTGGGTGGCTCAGCGGTTTAGCACCTCCCTTTGGCTCAGGGCGTGATCCTGGAGTCCCGGGATCGAGTCCCGCGTTGGGCTCCCAGCATGGAGCCTGCTTCTCCCTCTGCCTGTGTCTCTGCCTCTCTCTCTCTCTCTCTCTCTCTCTATCATGAATAAATAAAAAATAAAATATAAAAAATTAAAAAATCTGAAAGTTACCCAGTAAGATGGCTACTATCAACAAAACAAAACAGAAAACAAGTGTCACAATGATGTAGAGAAATTAGAACCCTTTGTGAACTGTTGGTGAGAATGTAAAATGGCATAGCCACTATAAAGATAGTATAGAGGTTCCTTAAGAAATTAAACATAGATGGGGCACCTGGGTGGCTCAGTCAGTTGATCATCTGACTTGAAATTTCGGCTCAGGTCATGATCTCAAGGTTACGAGATCAAGACTTGAGCCAGGCTCCCCGCTTAGTGGGGAGTCTGCTTAAGATGTCTCCCTCTTCCTCTGCCCCTCCTCTCATATGGTCTCTCTCTCTCTCAAAATAAATAAGTCAACCTTTTAAAAAAAGAAATTTAAAAAATGTACAGAATTACCATACTAGACAGCAATTCCAATTCTGGGTATATACTCAAAAGAAATGAAGGCAGGTGCTCAAATACATATTTATATGGCTCATACTCATAGTAGCATTATTTACAATAGCCAAAAGGTACAAGCAACCCGAATGTCCATCAATGGATAAACAAATGTGGTACAAAGATACAATGGAATATGCTTCAGCCTTAAAAAGGAAGGGAATGCTGCCACATGCTACTACATCAATGAACCTTGAGGACATTATGATAAGTGAAATAAGCCAGTTACCAAATGACAAATGCTGTAAGATTCCACTTGTACAAGACCAAATTCATACAGAAACAGAGTAGAATGGTGGCTTCCAGGAGCTGGTAAGAGAGGGGAATGGGTTGGGTACTTGTTTCATGGTACTTATTTGCAAAATAAAAAGTTCTGGAGGTTGATTGTACAACAAGGGGAATATACTTAACACTACTAACCTATACATTTAAAAAATAGCTGAGATTGAAGTTTTGTTACACATATTTTAACACAAAAATAATCGTAAACATTTTTTAAAATCTAGTAACATGCACACAAACTGAGAGAGTCTGAGATTTATTTTTTCTATAAATGATCTTGTTTAGTTTTTCACACAATTTTATGTATGGCATTCACTAAAATCTCTCACAACAGGGACGCCTGGGTGGCTCAGGGGTTGAGCGCCTGCCTTTGGCTCAGCCATGATCCCCTGGTCCTGGGATCGAGTCCCATATTGGGCTCACTGCATGGAGCCTGCTTCTCCTTCTGTCTGTGTCTCTGCCTCCGTGTGTCTCTCATGAATAAATAAATAAAATCTTAAAATAAAATAAAATCTCTCACAACATAGTTCCCTTCTACGATCAAGAATAGCAACACACAAACTAAGCTGTCATTTTGGTAGCTTAGTTTTAGGATATATAATGCCATAGGAGTGTGTGTGTGATCACAGTGAATACCTTGGCAAAAGACAAGATACTTGTTGGAAAATTTGCACTTTTGCTAAGTACTAGAACAGATTCTAAGAGTCGGTATAAGAAAAAGTCTTGTCCTGTCCTCTAAGAGCTGACTCAATAGAGATTACAGTCAATGAAAAAAGTTAGACTTGTAAATATAATTTACTAAACTCAATTTAGCATACACAAATATATCCAAAAAACTGAGTGTATGGTTTTCACACCAAACAGGAAAAGCAAAAGGAAGGATTGATTATATCGTATAGTCTTAAACACAAAGTAACATTCAAGAATTTCACATTTTCCTGGCATTATAAAATCTCTTACACATCTCTCAAATAGAAATAACCAGAAACAGGACAACTATAAGATGTTATTAACTGTTAAGGGACTAGTCTACTTGGTTCTGCTCTGTGGGAGAAAAAAATTTCTGAAATAATTATAACCTCATTTTATTTATGTCTTTCAATGTGTTCCATTCCCTAAGCATCATCCTGATAACTTTTAACTTCTTTTTTTTTTTAATTTTTTTTTTAATTTTTATTTATTTATGATAGTCACAGAGAGAGAAAGAGAGAGAGGCAGAGACATAGGCAGAGGGAGAAGCAGGCTCCATGCACCGGGAGCCTGATGTGGGATTCGATCCCGGGTCTCCAGGATCGCGCCCTGGGCCAAAGGCAGGCGCCAAACCACTGCGCCACCCAGGGATCCCCTAACTTTTAACTTCTTAAAGTCAGTGGTAAATCTTTAATCTATTCAGAAGTCTTACCAGAGATACAGAACAATCCACATAATGAAAAAGAAAAAGAAATGGTATTAGCAATTCATATGAGGTGTTACTTTACGAAGTATTTTTATTTGTATTATATTGTTTGATCTTTACTAAAACTGAATGTGGTATATATATATATATATATTTTTTTTTTTTTTACTAGAATCTGACCAGTAAGGGACTGTACAAAATAGTTAAATGACTTAGACCTCGAGAAAGCAACACTGCCTATACTTAGAATTCCTACCCATGTTTTCTAAGACTAGTCCTCACTTTATTCTATTTAGTACCATTTTAGGAACCAATGTAGCATTTGTAACCAATACATATCAGGCAAGAACTGGCACAACAGCTTATTCTGCCATAGAAAGCACATCAAAAAAAAAAAAAAAAAAGCACATCCATTACTTAGCAAGCACTGTGTCAGATGCTGGGGAAATAACAGCAAACATTACAGATAACATCAAAGCCCTTGTGCTGCTTATAATCCGCCAGGGATTGGGACGCCTGGGTGGCTCAGTGGTTGAGCGTCTGCCTTTGGTTCAGGGCATGATCCCAGAGTCCCAGGATCAAGTCCCACATCGGGCTCCCTGCATGGAGCCTGCTTCTCCTTCTGCCTAGGTCTCTGCCTCTCTCTCTCTCTTTCTATCTCTCATGAATAAATTAATAAAATCTTTTTTAAAAAAATCTACCAGGGATAGATTGAGTTAATATCCATTAAGAGGAGATTTGTTAAATTATGGTAATCAAAAAAAAATTATGGAAAAAAAAATTATGGTAATCAATACTCTGCAACGTTATGCAATTATTTAAAAAATGTTCTATATGGATGATCTCAGGTACTTAATGGAAAGTTTACTGAAAATGCAAGTTGAAGAGAAATATGAATACTGTCATCTTATTTTGTTGAAAAATAAATATATATAAGCACATACAGTCTAGAATACATATGAAATTGGAAACGGAGGATGCCTGGGTGGCTCAGCAGTTGAGCGCCTGCCTTCAGCCCAGGGTGTAATCTTGGAGTCCTGGGATCAAATCCCCCATTGGGCTCCCTGCACAGAGCCTGCTTCTCTCTCTGCCTAGGTCTCTGCCTCTCTCTACGTGTCTCTCATGAATAAATAAATAAAATCTTTTTTAAAAATTGGAAATGGGATTGAAAGGTATCAGCTTTTAGTTTCTATTCTCTGTACAACTGAATTGTTCAATATTTCTTGAGCAATGTTCATTACTTTTATAACTGGAAAAAGAAGAAGAAAAACTCAAGAAATCACCATTTGGTATAGGTTTTTCAAAAGGAAACTTGGAACATAAAGGAGAGAGATCATACTTAAGAGTCAGGAGAGGCTTCCCAAAGGAAACTGAAGTCTAAAAAAGAGCTTGTAAAGAGAAGTGGGGGTCAAGTGGAACATGGCACCGTCAAGGAAGTAAAAGAACTTCAGTATGGAAGTATGGATAGTACAGAGATTGCAAAAGAGAGAATGGCTTTAAGGTTAAGTGGGTAAGTAGTAAGGAAGGGCCAAATAACACAAGGAGTTGTAAGTTTGTACTATAGCAAAGCAATATAAGAAGCCACCATTTTAAGCAGAGGTGATATGATCAGATTTGAAACACTGTGTTCAAAGATGATAGACACAGGAGGTAAAAAGTCTTGAGAGATGTATATAAGCAGGTTTTAGTGGAAACAATTCTAAAACTATGGACTAAAGAATGTTAAAGAAACTTATCATGTGACGATTACACTTAGAAATAATGGAAATTTGGGATCCCTGGGTGGCGCAGCGGTTTGGCGCCTGCCTTTGGCCCAGGGCGCGATCCTGGAGACCCGGGATCGAATCCCACATCGGGCTCCCGGTGCATGGAGCCTGCTTCTCCCTCTGCCTATGTCTCTGCCTCTCTCTCTCTCTCTCTCTCTCTCTGACTATCATAAATAAATAAAAATTGAAAAAAAAAAGAAATAATGGAAATTTAAGAGATAGTTTTAGTATTAGTAAATATGTGGCCTTTTAAAAAAAAAGTTGTTTTCCTTCTAAAGTTTTTTTTTTTTTAACAATTTAATTTATTCATTCATGAGAGACACACACAGAGAGAGGCAGAGACATAGGCAGAGGGAGAAGCAGACTCCATGCAGGAAGCTCGAAGTGGGACTTGATCTTGGGACTCCAGGATCACGCCCTGAGCCAAAGGCAGACACTCAACCGCTAAGCCACCCAGGTGTCCCTCTTTCTAACGTTTTAACTACATTTAGAGATATGTTAAAGCTGAATTTTTAAAAAAATCTTTTAAGAAAAGTGCTTATAACTGTTTTAAAACATAAAGCTAGAAAATTCTCAAGTTGTCTGTCTAATTCAACTCTGGTAGCACGCAAACATGCAAACATTATTCTTTCCCACAGAAGCAATTTCCAGCTGTCTAAAAGTACACCATATGTGATTACTAACCAGAAACTGTTACTAATGTTAAAATCAGGTACCAGAGGTGGAGCTTGTCAAAATAAAATAAAGATCAAAGTTCTCACTCTCTTGAAAATATCTCAAGTGAAGAGCCACATCAATAAAAGATAATATTCCACTCCTCAGCAAATTTAACCATGCAGTTAAATGAAAAGTCACTTGGTGTCAACTCTTTTCAAACTACATACCCTACATTGTGCTCAAATTAAAGAAAACTTCAGAAGGAAAAAAAAAAAAGCAATTCTTTTTTTTTAAGATTTTATTTTTCAGTAATTTCTACACTCTACGTGGGGCTTGAACTCATAACCTCAAGATCAAGAGCCACATGCTCCACTGACTGAGCCAGCCCACTGCACCCAAAAAAGCAACTCTAAAAAGAGGCCATGTATTTGCTAATATTTAAATTGTCTCTTATATTTCCAATATTTCTATGTGCAATGGTTACATGATAAATACAATTTCTTGAAACAATTAACATTATTGAATGATTCTGTATCATAAGCATTATTCATCATATTTAACCTCAAAGTCATACCATTAGATAGGTAAACATGCTAGTTTTTAACTGGAAGAGGGAAACCTGCAAAAGCTTGTTAGTTTTGTGATACTAACGATACGAACACCTAATACACGGCAAAGGCAATACTCAGAAACTTTATATAGATTATTCCATCTATTGAGTATCAGGTAAATTGTGACACAGAACTTCTAAATAGCAAAAGAGAATAAATTATAGAAGAACTAAAAATCAAAACAACAAAAACAGTCCATGTGTAAATAAATAACTGAAAATTCTCTGGGTACAAAGTACCACCAGCATTGTTAAAGCAAATTAAATAGGTTGCTCCACCTAAATAGACATTTTTCTAAAGAAGACATGTAGCCAATGGACACATGAAAAGATGCTCAACATCCCTAATTATCTTGAAAATGCAAATAAAAAGCACAATGAATTATCACCTTTTTATCTATCAGAATAGCTAAAATCAAAAAGAAAAGAAATAACAAGTGTTGGGAGGATGTAGTGAAAAAGTAACCCTTGTGCATTTCTCGTGCAATGTAAAGTGGTGCAGCCACTGCAGAAAAATGTGGAAGTTCCTCAAAAAATTAAAAATAGAAATACCATATGATCCAGTAATTCTACCACTGGGCATTTATCCAAAGAAAACAAAAACACTAACTTGAAAAGATATTTGCACCCCTATTTTTACTGCAGCATTATTTATAATACCCAAGATACAGAAGCAGCCTAAGTGTCCGTTAATAGATGAATGAATAAAGATGTGGTATATATACGTACATATATATTATATTATAATATAATTATATTATACAGCTATAAGAATATTATACAGCTATAAGAAAGGATGAAGTTATATTGTTGTTATATTATACAGCTATAAGAATATTATACAATATTATTATATAATACAGATATAAGAAAGGATGAAGTTATATTGTTGTTGTTTTACCATTTGTGGCAACATGAATGGACCTAGAGGGTATTATATTAAGTGAAATAAGTCAGACTGAGAAAGGCAAACACCATGTGATTTCACTTATATGTGGAATCTAAAAAACCAATGAATAAACAAAAAAGAATTAGATCTATAAATACAGAAAATAAACCAATGGTTCTCAGAGAGGACATGAGTTAGGGAATGGACAAAATGGGTGATTGGGAGATACAGAGTTCCAGTTACAAGATGAGTAAGACACAGAAATAAAACATATAGCATTAGGGAACAGTCAACAGTATATGTAAAAGCACTGTATGGTAAGAGATGGTAACTACACTTATGGCGAGCATAGCAGAATGCACACAATTGCTGAATCACTAGGTTGTACACCTGGAACTAATGTAACATTGTGTGTCGACTATACTAAAAAAAAAAAAAAAAACATATTTCAAAACACTAAATTGACATTATTGGTATTTGGTATATGGATTTCTCTGGATTTTTTTTCAGATCCTATTGACCAAAATTAAAAATTCACCTACTGTGTAACTAATATTTACCTTTGATACCTAATATTGGTTCATAATCATTTCACTAAAGAAACTGAAAATTAGTAATTGAGTGTATTACATAGCTTAGAGCTACATAAATAGATTTTTCATATAGAAGTTTCTCTACCCCTGGGGCTCTTGGGTGGCTCATTCATTTAAGCATCTGTCTTCTGCTCATCTCATGATCTCAGAGTCTTAGGATCGAACCCCGCATTGGGCTCCCTGCTCAGTGGGGAGCCTGCTTCTCCCTCTCCCTCTACCGCTCCCCCACTGCTTGTGCCCTCTCACACTCTCTCAAATAAAATAAATAAAAATCTTTAAAAAAACAGAAGTTTCTCCCTGGTAAAAACAAAACAAAAAACCATAAAATGGAACATGCTGCAAAAAAAAAAAAGTGACAGCCAGTCACTCCACAGAGAAGGTAGAATACTATAGAATAAATGTGACCTGTAAACTTACAGACTCTAGTAGTGGGGCTGAGATACTGATATTTTAACATAACAAATGTCACAGTTGATTCCAATGTGCAGCTAGTATTAAGAATCAGGACACGGTTAAGAGTACATACATACAAGCTCGGGTTTAACTTGTGGATCTTGGCAAGTTACTTGTCTTTATTTTGCACTTCCTTATCTCAAAAATAAAGGTAGTAATAGTACCTACTTCAAAGTGATGTTGACATAATTAAATAAGTCAGTGCTTATTAAGCACTGGGCCCAATGCCTGGCATACATTAGGTGCTCAATGCCTTCATTCATGCAGTAAATATTTACTGAGCATTTATTACGTACATGCCAGATGCTATTCTGCATACTGAACACTGTTGAAATGCCCACTGATCTTAGTCATGCTGTTGTTAAAATGAGAACCATAGAATATTTAACCAAGCTTTTTAGTTTTAGGTGAAGAAACTAAAGAGACTAACTAAGTAGATCAGGTTGGCCAGTACTTAAAGGGAGCCAGTAGTAGAAATGGGATCAAATCAGGGAACTTATTTCCAGGCTTCTTCTTCCTTTTTTTTTTTTTTAATGTATCCTTTTAAAAATTCTTTATTTAAATTCGATTTAGTTAACATATACTGTATTATTAGTTTCAGAGAGAGAGTTTAGTGATTTATCAGTTGCATAGAACACCCAGTGTTCATTACACCAATTGGCATCTTAATAGAGCTAAATATTGGACAAGTTTAAAAAGGTAGAAAATAACACAATCCAAAGCACTAAAGTATTAGAGCCAAGATAATAATTTTGAAATGTCTTCAAGGAAGGAAACAACAAAAAAAGAATAGGAAACATAAAAAGCCAAAAACAAGCAAGCAAGCTTCATAGACATTATTCTACTATAATATTATACAATGTTATACATAGTCTTTGGAGTCAAATAAATCTGGATTCCAACCCCCAATCTACCATTTACAAATTATGACAATTTCATTAACTACATGAGCCTTAGTTTTCTCAACTGTAAAATGGACATAACGGGCCACAAACTTAATGATCAGATCAATGCCTGACATATAGTAAGTACCTGATAAATGGTAATCATGATTTCTACCACAAAAGAAGTCGTCCTCCAGGCATATTGTGTTCATTCACAATTATTTTTTACCTCTACATTTTGGATCCCAGGCTTCCATTAATAATGAATGTACCCTTCTCTATATTCACTCAATCTTCCTGCTTTCTCTAGATACGCCAATACCACTTCTCAATCTTTCTACAAACTTGGGGCCTTTATTGATTATGTCATGTATGGGGCAGTTAATCATACAAATCACATAGAACCCTACTAGTAGTTCATATTTTGTAACTTACTTTGTCAGTTAGATTTTAATTTCTGAATATATAAGTCCTAATTTCCTTGTAATTACAAAAGCTAACAAATTTGATATGCACAGAGCATGCCCTGAAACACAGTAAATGACTTTAGGACAAGAAGACAGCGGTTCTTTTTTTTTTTTTTAATTTTTATTTATTTATGATAGTCACACACAGAGAGAGAGAGAGAGAGAGAGGCAGAGACATAGGCAGAGGGAGAAGCAGGCTCCATGCACTGGGAGCCCGACGTGGGATTCGATCCCGGGTCTCCAGGATCCCGCCCTGGGCCAAAGGCAGGTGCTAAACCGCTGCGCCACCCAGGGATCCCCAAGACAGCGGTTCTTTAGGATATTCAAAGTACATCCTTTTGTATCCAAATCCCTGACCAATTCTACATTGAAGACTAGGAAAATATGTTATTTTTACATGAAACAGCCATGCCAAAAATAGGGATTATTCTAACAAAAAGATTCACCAAGTTGAGCTTTTTCCACATACAAGTCTTCTGGTAGATGTAAAAATAGTTTTCAAAAAATAAATAAATAAATAAATAAATAAATAAATAAATAAATAAATAAATAAATAAATAAATAAAAAAAAATAGTTTTCCAGCTGAAATATTAAATACAATACCATCTTTCATGAAGAAATTTTGATGACCAATTCTAAAAGGGAACTTAGATTTATCTAGCTGAATTCAGATGAAGAATACTGGAAACTTATTCAAGATTTCTCAGTAAGTACCAAGGCCAATAATTTAATATAAGTAATGATATGACTCTAACTTCAGTGCTCTTTTTCCAGAACATTTGGGGGTGAGGGGTTGTCTTCTCTAAGGACCCTAGCCTAGTTAGTGTTTACAACCTTCTATCAAATGGTATCAACTTTACATATCTTCTTACTTCTTTCCAGTATCATGTAAGTCTCCATAGTAATTCCAGAAACCCTGCTTATTTTTTATCTACAACCACTTTCAAGTTGTAATAACCTTCTACTACAAATCTTATCTTTTCCTCAAAGATTCACTCATTTGATTCAACTCAGTTCACTAAATAAGACCAAGTATTCAATTATTGGTCTACCTTATTTTTTTAAGTTTATGTATGTATATATGTATGTTATCTCTACACCCAAAATGGGGATCAAGATCAAGAGTTATCTGCTCCTCCAACTAAGGCAGCCAGGTGCCCCTACTCTACCTTATCTTGAAGTGAAACTATTTTTTCTGCTTTAGAAACTGAGATTCATAGTAGATAAAGAAATTAGTATTTTGCTTTTTATAAATGCACAATTTGGGGGCACTGGGTGACTCATTCAGTTAAGTGTCTACCTTTGGCTCAGGTCATGATCCCAGGAATCTTGGGTAGAACCCCAAGTCAGGCTCCCTGCTCAGTAGGGAGTCTGTTTCTCCTTCTCCCTCTGCCCTTCCCCCTGCTCATATATTCTTTCTCTCTCTCTAATAAATAAATAAAATCTTTTTAAAAAATACCCACCATTTGCTTCGCTATGGATGGAACTGGAGGGTATTATGCTGAGTGAAATAAGTCAATCGGAGAAGAACAATCACTGTATGGTTTCACTCATACATGGAATATAAGAAATAGTGAAAGGAACCATAAGGGAAAGGAGGGAAACTGAGTGGGAAAAATTAGAGAGGGAGACAAACCATGAGAGACTCCTAACTCTGGGAAACAAAGGGCTGCAGAAGGGGAGGTGGGTGAGGGGATGGGGTAACTGGGAGATAGGCACTGAGGAGGGCACTTGATGGGATGAGCACTGAGTGTTATACTATATGTTGGCAAACTGAATTTAAATTAAAAAAAGGTAAAATTAAAAAAACAATAAAATTTTAAAATTGTACAATTTCACTCTTTTCATGATAAAATGTCATTTTGAGGTAAGATTTCAAAAAAAGAAAACCACCTCTGGGAGGAAGCAATTTATTTAAGTTGGACTTGATCTTCAGACTCCTCATGGACAGGTCTTACCTCCCTAACAGAGCCTAACTTTCTACAAAGTAAAGGCTATGCCTTTGTGCCAAATACTGTGCTATACCCATGAGATAAATGTTCATCATTCACTAAATACTTATTTAGAAAAGATTCACTCCATGCCATACTATTCTGGGCACTGGAAAGAACAGAGGTGATTCTTGTATGGTTCTCAGCTCTCAAAAAAGCTCATTGGGTATGAATGTTCAAACAGAAAAAAAAGAATACATAAAAGGAATGCAGGGGATCCCTGGGTGGCTCAGCAGTTTGGCGCCTGCCTTTGGCCCAGGGCGCGATCCTGGGAGCCCAAGTCCTGCATTGGGCTCCCAGTATGGAGCCTGCTTCTCCCTCTGCCTGTGTCTCTGCCTCTCTCTCTATCATAAATAAATAAATAAATCTGTAAAAAAATAAAATTAAAGGAGTGCAGAAGTTTGATAAGAGGTATGTCAAAGAGAAGGTTTTCTTTGTTAACTTAAAAATGGAAGAAAAACTGAAAGAAGTAGCCAATGGAGAAAAGAGGGATTGAAAATCAGGAAAAAATATCTAAGAGTTAATGTAACTGGAAAGAGTTAGGGTTAGGATTATATAGGTGAAAGGCTGGTTAGAAAGATGAACCTTCTTTCAAACAAGGAAGAGAAGATAATGAGTATCCATATAAATTGAAAAGGAGGAAGAGTACAAAACTGAAATAATTTGGGGCAGCCCCGGTGGCTCAGCAGTTTAGTGCCTGCCTTAGGCCCAGGGCGTGATCCTGGAGACCTGAGATCGAGTCCCACGACGGGAGCCTGCTTCTCCTTCTGCCTGTGTCTCTGTGCCTCTCTCTCTCTCTGTATGTGTCTCAAATAAATAAAATCTTAAAAAAAAAAAAACTGAAATAATTTGCTTTTTTAATTAGCATGAGACCTTTGAAAATGTACTAATACAATTTAGAATAGGGATTCCCAAACTTTTTAAAATGTACAATCCATCAGTAAAAAAAAAATTGAGAACATGCCCCTAAAATATGTATATTTGGTTATAAATCATACTGAAATAATTTGTGTAGTATGTAGATTATAAAACATAACAAAAATACAACTAAAGGAATGAGATAAATGTGCAATAATTAACTTTTCTAATGTTTTTCCAATTTGATCAGTTCATAGATATATCAATGACTACTATTTCAGGACAGTTACAAGTTTAAGATAAAGTTCCTCATTATGAAAGTAGTAATACATGCATTATTAAATGGTCTTCTATGTAATCACAAATTATTTTTGGCTTACTTTCTTAAGATTTGTTTGAACTATCATAGTTTTCATCTTATTATTTAGCTGATGAACAGCTTCAAGGGGAATATCATCTCTGCTCTTTTTTGACGTTTGCTTATGCTAGCATTATTAAAATTATCTTCAATGAGTTCTCACGTTTTTCCCAGTGATATTTTAAAGTTATTTGTCTGGTTTGTGAGGTAGCTTAATTTAAATTAGAAAATATCATCTGTAAATCCATTTAATAAGATGAAAACTGTTATAGCATACAAAAGCAAACAGTGAGGATGCTATAAAAACCCTTCAATGTATATATAATCATCTTGTATACCCCCAATGGCATCAATAACCTGCTGTAGGTATCACTGATTTAGATTATGGGCTTTGTTCTCGGGCGTGACATGTATTATACATATATGTAGATTTAGGCAAATTACTTGATCTCAGCTTCAGTCTCATCATCTGCAAAATAAAGGTAATACTTGAGTAGGTGAATGGGATAACTGCAGCACATCCAGACAATGGAGTATTGTTCAGCACTAAAAGAGATGAATTACCGAGTTATGAAAAGACAGAGAAAATTTGAATGCATATTACTATATGAAAGAAGCCAATCTGAAAGGGTACATACTGATTTCAACTCTATGACATTCTAGAAAAGGCAAAATTATGGAGACAGTAAAAAGATCAATGGTTTCTGGAACTGGGGAGAAAAGTGGAGCACACAAGATTTTTAGAGCAGTGAAACTATTCTGTAGGATACCATAATGCTGGAGACATGCCATTATACTTTATCAAAACACCAAAAGTTAACCCCTAATGTAAGTTATGGACTTTGAGTGACAATGATGTGTTATTGCAGGTTCATGAGCTGTAACAAATGTACCATACTGGTGGGGAATGTTATCAGGGGAGGCTGTGTACATTGGGGGTGTTGCAGAGGGTATATGGGAACTCTGTACTTATTGCTTAAAATTATTATGAACTGCTAAAAGTGGAAGCCCATGAAAAAATAGTCATTTATCTTAAAAGAAAGGTTGTTGAATTAATCAAATGAAACATATATAAAGTACCTGATGTGTATATTTTAGGTATTCAATAATGTCTCTTAATAGTATTTAATCCTCCATTTAATAAATTTTTAATTAGAACTCAGAGAAGTGATTACTGTCACAACTATACAGATTTTGCCCAAAAATAACCCTGGCAAATAATTTTTTTAATACTTACTAATTCACTGACCACTTACTTGATAGACTTTTCTTGTTTAGTATGATTACTGGGTTTATCAATTACAACTTAATTCTAACATGAAAACTCAATTCAGTAGTTATCATGTACAAGAAATATCAACACTATGTCACATGTAATTTTCAAAAATCAGATATTTCCATCACAGGCTGAATACAGATGATTAATAAAATTAGTCAACATAGCAATGTGTTCATTGTTAGGACAAAAACATCCTATATGGGATTAATTATCAAGGAAAACGAATGAAGTAGAACCAGTTAGTATTTCAAGACCTTAGGTATTTCTTCTTCCTTTGCAGATCAAAATGTTTAATTAATTATTCCACATAAATGCAATGGACTCCTAGAAAACATTAGACAACACTTAATTTATAATTTATAGAAGGATGAATACAAACCATTTTGAAGTTTCTTTTTAAATTCTCACATCTAATTAATATTCATGAGGATAATTTCACAAAAGCAGTTAAAAAACTATGCCAGAGAGAGCACAGAAATATATAGTTGTAAGAAATTTCTCTCTAAAATGGAAAATTTAAGTTCACCCCAAACATTTCCTAAATAATAGTCTCATAATATTTTAATCAAATTATTCGTTACTTAGAAATAACACTGGAGAAACGGATCATAATGCTGCACAAAGGCCGAGTTCATTTGTTCTGGACAGGTGGCCAGTCTGCAGCTCTGTGTCAGCAGCCCAAACCCACCCACAATAGCCTTAAAGACGATTATGCAAATACCAGCCAACCCAGCTATTTTCCCAGGAACCAGAGAAGGGGTCCTAGTAGAAGCTATAATTGTTCCGCAGTCATGTGGAAAAACAAGCAGTTTTTTCTTGCTGGAGGCAGAGTGTTTTCATTAAGGGCACTACTACAATATGTGTGAGATATACAAACACACACACACATACAAACACATGCCATGAAAAGACCCTAAATGCATATTATTAAGTGAAAGAAGAAGCTGATCTGAAAAGGCTACATGCTGTATATGTGATATGAGAGGGCTGTTGGGGATGTGTGTGTGAATGTGTGTGTCTGTGTGTTTTAGGTACACATATTGCTCAAACACCATATAGAGCTTATTCCATCTCTCCTCCAAACTCCTCTGGCTAAGCAGCTCTGTCTTGGTTATCAATACCAAGTCTCTTCTCTTGGTTACACCTTCCCTTGTCAATATGAAATATATTTACATTTACAGAAATGTATTAACTTTTGACTACTGCATCTCATAAACAGGAAGTAAATATTCTTTGGCAAAGCTGTGGTAAGAACCATTCTTACTCCATATACGTAAAGCATTTTTTATCCCGGGGCAAAATGAAACAGGCTGAACATGGAAACCCATCAGATTTGAGGTATAACACTGACAAGGGAACACTGTTCTCTAATCCTTATTAATTAATGCTGTTATCAGACTTTTTTAGGTTTTGTTTTCGATTCTATATCACCATCTACATTCCTTAGTTTCTAAATGAAAGTTTTCAAGTTACCTGCTCTAACACTTGATTTTACAAAATCTCCTTAGAATTAAAGTTATTTCAATATCTCTGCTGTTGGGTTTTTGATTCTACACAATTTAAAAATAGTATTTTTCCCTTTTTCTCACTTGTCTTGCCCTATTCACCCCTCAAATTCCCTCCTTTGTAAGATAAGAGGGGCATTATCTGCTTTATTTAGTAAAAAGCATAAAATGTTACTACTTCCTCTACTTAGATGGAACTCAACAGTTTCCAGAACTCATGTTATACCAGAAAAGGTGATCAAGTCCTTCTGCCCTAAATTCATTTATGAGAGGATTTTCCTCAAATGCTTAGAAACAGAGATTTTAATATTCTTCACAAATATCAAATATGTTATCTTAAAATTAGACATTATAAATTTTTTAATGATTAGTTAAGCATACATATATTATTAAAATTAGGGGTCCCTGGGTGGCGCAGCAGTTTAGCGCCTGCCTTTGGCCCGGGGCGCGATCCTGGAGACCCAGGATCGGGTCCCACATCGGGCTCCCGGTGCATGGAGCCTCTTCTGTCTCTGCCTCTCTCTCTCTCTCTCTCTCTCTCTCTCTCTCTGTGTGACTATCATAAATAAATAAAAATTAAAAAAAATAAAATTGAATTAAATTAAATTAAACCAACCATAAGTAGATAATCTCTTTAACCTCAATAATGTAACTGACGGGATCCCTGGGTGGCGCAGCGGTTTGGCGCCTGCCTTTGGCCCGGGCGCGGTCCTGGATATCCAGGATCAAATCCCACGTCAGGCTCCCGGTGCATGGAGCCTGCTTCTCCCTCTGCCTGTGTCTCTGCCTCTCTCTCTCTCACTGTGTGCCTATCATAAATAAATAAAAGTTAAAAAAAAAATTAAAAAAAAATAATAATAATGTAACTGACCTAAGACTTACTTAACATCAACTCCAGTGTTCATAAAACAAATTAACATTCAAAACTCTTTAATTTAAAAAAAAACTCTTAATTTTTATTTATTTATTTTTTTTGAGTAGGCTCCACACCCAATGTGGGGCTTGAATTCATGACCCTGAGATTAAGAGTCACATACACGCTCTATTGGCTGAGCCAGCCAACCTCTCAAAACTTGTTCTTTTAAAAGATTTTAAATATTCATGAGAAAGGGAGAGAGAGGCAGAGGGAAAAAGCAGACTCCCTACAGAGTAGGGAGCCTGATGTGGGACTCGATCCCAGGACCCCTGATCAGGGCCTAAGCAGAAGGCAGATGCTTATCCAACTGAGCCCCTCAAAACTCTTTTTAAAAATGATTTAGCTCCACCTTTGAAATGATTGTTTCTTCTAGTAAACCCTCACAAAGCACTTTGCTTGAAGCATTTATCATATTCTTACTTTAACACATTCAATCACTCAAGTATTCATTCCTTCATCCTAATTTAAACAGATGAGTAAGTCACAGTCTCAAGGAACTAACACAGGCTACTGAGAAATATCTGAATTTCTTAAAAAGTGTTTTCAATTATTCTGATATAAGTACAGAGTAGACAAACACACAAGTATAGTAGACTATATTAACTGTTTTTTAAAACATTCCCTACCTCCCCACCAGGATGGCTAAATTGAAGAGGAAAAAAAAAAGACAATACTAAATGTTATGAGAATATGGAGAAAATGGTGAAACTACAACCCTCACACATTGCTAATGAATACATAAAATGGTGTGGCCACTCTGGAAACAGTTTGACAGTTCCTGAAAATGTTGAACATATAGTTATCTAATGATCCAGCAATTCTACTTTTAATTGTACACTTGAGAAAATATATATCCACTTTAAAACTTGTACATGAATGTTCATAGAAACTTTATTCATAATAGCACCAAAGTGAAAACAAGCCAAATATCCTCCACTGATGAATGGATAAATATGATACATCTATAGGTATATCTATCCAATGAAATATTATTTAGTGATAAAAAGGATTGAATTATTTATAAATGATATGATATGGATGAACCTTAAAAAAAACAGTATACTATGTGAAAGAAGCCAGAAGACCACATATTACATGATTTCACTTATATGAAGTATCTGGACTAGGCAAATCCGGAGAGACAGAAAGTCAATTGGGGCTGCCCAGGGATGGAGAAATTGATAGGAAAATAAGGGATAGCTGCTAGTGAGTACAGGGCTTCATTCTTTTGAAAAATAATTTGTTTTTTTTTTTCTTTTTTTTTCTTTTTTTTTTTTTTTTTTTTTTGAAAAATAATTTGTTTTAAGATTATTTATTTATTTATTTATTTATTCATGTGTGTGTGTGGGTGGGGGCAGAGACACAGGCAGAGGTAGAAGCAGGCTCCATGCAGGGAGCCAGATGCGGGACTTGATCCCGGGATCCCAGGATCATGCCCTGGGCCAAAGGCAGGCACTAAACCGGAGCCACCCAGGGATCTCCTAAAAATATTTATTATTGAAGTATAGTTGACCTACAATGTTACATTAGTTTCAGGTGGTTTCTCTTTGGTGTGATAAAAATGTTATAAAATGGATTGTGGTGATCGTTGCACAACTCTGTGAATGTATCAAATCCACTGAGGTATATGCTTTAAAAGGGTAAGTTATATGGTATGTGACTTATATCTCAATAATCTTTTCACCAAATACAAATGTAAATACAAATATAAATGTATCACTGAGAACCTGTATCTACTCTATTCTGTCAGACTCTGGTTTAAATTGCAATGTTTTTCTGTTTCTGACAATGGTATCACAGAGGTGGTCTAACAAATATGCCTCAAATGAATGAATACTCTCCCATATGTCAATTACAATACATTAGGATCAGGTCAAGAACATAAAAATTCAAACTCACAGGCTAGTAAGAGGAATAATATTAAATAAACCAAGAGGCTAAGCAAGGCAGATGTCTACACTAAGGGAAAACAACTAATATAAGTCCCTTATACTATTTGTACAAAGATTTATAACCAGAATAGCTAAAATTAAAAAAGACTAAAAAGACCAAGACTTTGCAAAGGTATGGAACAACTGGAACTCCCACATGCTGCCGGTGAGAGTGCGAACTGGACAACTTTGAGAAACCATTTGGCCATATCTAATAATGAGACAGAAATGCATACCCAATGACCCAGTGACTCCTCTCTTACGTATATACCCAGTAGAAATGTATATAAACTTTCATCTATGGAAATGCTCAAAGCAATTACTTCTCATAACTGTCAAAACCTGGAAACAAATCAAGTGTCCATCAACAGAACAGATAAATAAATTATGGTAATTCATATAACAGAATATCTCTCAGCAATTAGAATAAAATTTACTTATACTGAACAATATGTTAAGAATCTCACAAATTCAATGTTGAACAAAAGAAGTCAGACCAAAGAGTATTTGCTGTATGATTCCATTTAGATTAGTTCAAAATCAAGCAAAACAAACATAACTGTTAGAAGTCAAGTTAATCATTACTTTTTTGGGGGGCTGGTTAACGAGAGGAATGAGTAAAGGGAGGCTTCTGAATGTTAAATTGTTCTAGTTCTTCATCTGGGTAGAGTTGTCAGCTTCATACTAATAATCATGTACATGTCTCTATTACATATAATTCAATAAAGAATAATGTTAAAAAAGATAAACACACTACTAAATAAACCATTGGTCCAAGGAGAAATCACAATGGAAGTAAAAAAATACCTTCAACTGAACAAGTAAACACTACATAATAAGACTTATGGAATGTTGTCAGTATAATATTTAGAGAAAAATACATCCTTAAATACTTGTATTTGTAAAAAGGAAAATATAAAAATCAATTTAAGCATTCCTCTTTCCTCCAAGAAGTCAGAAAAAGAACAGCTGACTAAACTCTAAGAAAACAGAAGGAAGGAAATAAAAGATAAAATCATAAATGAATCAACAAAAATCTAACATATAATGGAAAAGATCAACAAAGTCAAAAGTTAATTCCCTGAAGAGACTAAAAAAATTGACAAACCTCTGATGAGACTATTTAAGAAAAATGAAGCATAAGTAATATTAGGAATAAAAAAGAAATAAGCTGAATATAAAAGAAAAATACAAAGTTATGAGTACCTATGCCAATAAATTTGAATATCAAACAAAACAAATTCCTAGGAAAACAGGTTACTTTATCAAAATTTATATGAGAAATAGAGACACTCATCAGTCATACCGCCATTAGAGAAAATAAAAAGTAATTTTAAATCTTTCCACAAAGAAAAGTCAGATCCCAGTAGGCTTCACCAAAAAGAACTTCCTAACAATGGAGAAAAAAATACTTTCAACCTTAGAAAAATTCTTCAAGAAGACAAAAGAGGTAAACATTTTTCAACTCATTTTATGAAGCCCTAAGAGCAAAATTTGAAAAGAAATAGTATGAGAAAGAATATTACAGTTCAATTTCACTGATGAAAAAATATTAACAAATCAAATCCAACAATATATAGAAAAGCTAAAATATGAAGCCCAAATGGGTTTCATCCCAAGAATGCAAACTTGGCTTAGCATTAGACAGATCAATTAATATTACTTGCATTACCTCGAAATTTAAAAGTTAAAGATCACATAATAATTTTGACAAACTAATTGATAAAATCCAACATCCATTCATGATAAAAATTCTTAACAAACTAAGAAGAAGGGAGCACCATAACCTGATATATAAAAAAATCTACAGCAAGCATCACACTTGATAAAATATTAAAAAGTCTTCCTATGAGGGGTACTTGGGTAGCTCAGCTGGTTAAATATCTGACTATTGATTTCGGCTCAGGTCATGATCTCAGGATCATGAGATCCAGTCCTGAGTGGGGCTGCATAGTGGGTGTGGAGTCTGCTTGAGACTCTCTCTCCCACTCCCTCTGCCCCCACCCTCAGCTCACATGCATGTGCATATTCTCTCTAAAATAATAATAATAATAATAATAATAATTATAATTATAATAATAATAATATAAACAAATAAATAAAAGGTCTTCCTTTGAGACCAGGAATAATACAAGGATGCTGTAACCACCACCTTCATTCAACAATGCACTACACGCCCTTGCCAATGAGATTAAATATAGAAAAAGAAATAAAAAGTTTCAGTCAGGCCTCATTCTGCATGGTTCCAAGTAAATTTCAATTACAACACTTCAGTTAAATTACAACTTTCCCAACAACAGTTTTAATTTTAGTTATCATGACATATTGAACTTTATACAGTAACTGTATAAAGTACAGACTTCACGGCTAGCTCTCCACAAATCACTGCCAATAATATATGCATATCATGATCGGTAACTAATCACGTCATTTCTTTCAGAGTCTGTCAGTATTGATCACTGTATATGTTATTCAGTTCACACACAGTAAAAATGTAACTATGTTACTTACCTCTTTGTCTTACAGTGATAAACCCATGTGACAGTTTACAAAAATACATAATCAAAAGAGGGAATTAGCCAATAATGAAAAACAAAGCGATAATGCTGGACGTGAAATTCTAACCAAATGTAAATGAAGTTCTAGAACAAATAACTAATTATAGGAATATTGACACTGTCGCCATTTTAGAGACTCTTCAGCCAGAGGGTGAGGTGAACATATTGACATAAATGAAGAAAATGAGTGTGAGGAAAAGGATGCAGTTCTCCCAGATGAATACCGAGGGCAAAAAAAATTCACATTGCAGGAACTCTCAGAGATTTTTCATGACATTGGAAGTGCAAAAGATAAATGTTAGAAGCTAACCTAAATAAAGAAAAGAACATAATTCACTAAGGCATATGACAAAAAGAAGGTAATCACTGATCCTTGGGCAGGGCTTCCAGTTTCTGGTTCCAAATGTAAGGAGCTTTTAAGTCACTCTGTCCTAAACAATAAGTAAAAAGATGAAGAGACAAAAAAAAAAAAAAAAAATCAACAACTCTTCCTGGACCTAGAGAGAAAAGGAGGACCCAGGGCAAATTGCTGCCTCCAAGATTAGAGACAACCAGGTGAATACATGGAGTCCCAGCTTAGCAGTGCCAAGACTCACAAGTAGAAACCTCCCTTGAAAATAGTGCCTTACCAGGAAAACATGAACTAACAAATTCTAGGCTCTTTATGGAACAACGCAGGATTAAAAATCAGGGGGACACAGTCACAGTCCCTCTATAACCCCACAATTTTATACAATTTACCTCCAGGAGCTCAAACAGGTTTCAATAATAAATATCAGAGAAAAATTCCCTCAAACTCCCAGCAGGAAGAGGGAGAAAGAAACCATCTTGAGTATGTCCAGGGCACTCGGTTCTTAACAGGGCCCACCCTCAGGAGAAACAAGTAAACCAAACCTTAACTTGCTGATGTATATTCAGTGCCTAAGTGACCTGGTAGGAAGGGAAATATCCAACTTCAGTTCATTCAAGCCATCCCGTCCCACCTAAGGAAGGAGAAAAAAACTGACAAAAACTTGTAAAGTTCACAGTCCAGGAACACAGGCTCATTAAAAGACAGAGACCTAATCGAAGAACTATAGGACACCCCTCCCCTCTCCCCCGCCCAACCTTAACATCACATTGCTAAAGACCCATTTACAGCAGTGCCTTTTACTCAGTCTTCCAAGAAAAAATTACAAGGCATAACAAGAGGGAAAAATACATTATAAGAGATCCAGCATCAAAATCAGAAATGATAGAGGTGTCAGAATTATCAAGCAGGTTTTAAAACCTATTATTAATATGCCATGGGCTCTAATGGATAGACAACATACAAGAATTGATGGGCCCTGCAAGCTGAGAGATGGAAATCCTGAGAAACAAAAAGAGATGCTAGAGATTTAAAAACTGTAACAGCAATGAAGAATGCATTGATAGGTTTTTGTTTTGTTTTGTTTTGTTTTGATGGGTTTACTAGTAGACAGGACATGGCTAAGAAAACAATCTCTGAGCTTAAGAATGTACCATTAGTAACTCTGAATACTGAAAGGCAAAGACAAAGAGAAAAAAAAAAAGACTATCCAAGGATCGTGGGACAACTACAAAAGGTATGACGTATGCATAATGGAATACCAGAAGGAGAATAAAGAAAAGAAGAAATATTTGAAACAATAATAACTGAGAATTTCCCCCAAATGAATATCAGAACCAAATCACAGATCCAAGAAGCTCAGAGAACACCAGATAAACGACTGAAAACCTACATACAGGCATATTATTTTCAAACTACAGGAAATCAAAGATAAAGAAAAAAATCCTCAAAAAAGGTTAGAGGGAAAAACCCACCTAATCTATAGAGGAATAAAGATAAGAGTCATAGCCAACTTTTCTTCAGAAACCACACAAGCAAGAAGTGGAGTGAAATATTTATTTTTTTATATTTTGTTATTTAATTTTATAATCTGTAATATTATCCTTCAAAGTGAAGGAGAAACGAAGACTTTATCAGACAGAAGTGGAGGGAATTTGTTATCAGAAGACCTGACTTGCAAAAAATGTCATAAGTAGTTCTTTAGAGAGAGGGAAAACTTGAATCTACATAAAGAAAGAAAGACCACTAAGCAGGAATAAGTGAAAGTAAAATAAAACTCTTTATTTTTCTTATTCTTAATTGATCTAACAGGGAACAATTTGTTAAAAATAATAACAACCATGTATCATTCTATTATGTATACACAGTTAATCCTTAAGATAGATTTAAATTGCACAGGCCCATTTATAAGGGGATGTTTTTTGATACACTGCAGTACTATAAATTTATTTCCTCTTCCTTATGATTTTAATAACATTTTCTGTTCTCTACCTCACTTTATTGTAAGACCACAGTACATAATGTATAAAATAAATGTTCATCTGGGATGCCTGGGTGGCTCAGCGGTTGAGGGCCTGCGTTTGGCCCAGGGCATGATCCTGGAGTAACAGGATTGAGTCCCATATCGGGCTCCCTGCATGGAGCCTGCTTCCCCCTCTGCCTATGTCTCTCTCTTTCTCTGTGTCTCTCATGAAAAACTAAATAAAATCTTAAAAAAAGATAAGTGTTTATCAACTGTTTATATTATTGGTAAGGCTCTGATCAACAGTAGGCTATTAGTAGTTAAGTTTTGGGGGAGTAAAAAATTATATGCAGATTTTTTACTACATGCCCCTAACCCCCATGTTACTCAAGGATAAACTGTATATGTATGTATATACATTATATATGCTGATGTATAATAAATGATAGCAATGGTACAAGTGATAGAAAGGAGGAATTAAGATTATTTTATTATTATAAGATACTCACACTACCCAAAAAGTGATACAGTGTTATCTGAAAGTAGATTTGGGTTAGTTGTAAATGTATACTGTAGACTCAAGGGCAACCACTAAAAATAATTAAATAAATAAATAAATATATATATATATTTAACATATATATGACACATATGTATATAATAGATACATCTAATAAACAGACATCTAACATTTAGATACATCTAATAAACAGACATCTAACATTCTAAGAAAGGAGAGATAATGGAATCGTATAAAATGCTCAACTGGAGCCACAAAGGGCAGAAAGAAAATAGAAGACAAAAATAGGGGCAGCCCTGGTGGCCCAGCAGTTTAGCGCCACCCTCAGCCCCTGGGATCGAGTCCCACGTCGGGCTCCCTGCATGGAGCCTGCTTCTCCCTCTGCCTGTGTCTCTGCCTCTCTCTCTCTCTCTCTCTCTCTCTCTCTGTGTCTTTCATGAATAAATAAGTAAAATCTTTTTTTAAAAAAAGACAAAAACAGGAACAAAGAACAATAGCAAGAAATAGAAAATAGTAACCAATGTGGCAGATATAAATTCTATTATACCAATCATCATTTTATTCATCAATGGTTTAAATGTATCAATGAAAAGACAGAGACTATCAGAATGGTCAATAAAAAAGATCCAATAATATGTTGTCCACAAGAAACCCATTTTCTTTTTTTTTTATATACTTGATTTTTCTCTCTTTCTTTAAATTCAATTTGCCAACATACAGTGTAACACCCAATGCTCATCTTACCATGTGCTCTCTTAATGCCAGTCACCCAGTTACCCCATCCTTCCACCCACCTCCCCTTCTACAACCCTTTGTTTGTTTCCCAGAGTTAGGAGTCTCTCATGGTTTGTCTTCCTCTCTAATTTTTCCTCACTCTGTTTCCCTCCTTTCCCTTATGGTGCCTTTCATTATTTCTTATATTCCACATATGAGTGAAACCATATGATAATTGTCTTTCTCCAATTACTCTTATTTCACTTAGCATAATCCCCTCTAGTTCCATCCATGTAGATGTAAATGGTAGGTATTCATCCCTTCTGATGTCTGAGTAATATTCCATTGTGTATACAGACCACATCATTTTTATCCATTCATCTGTCGAAGGACATTGTAGCTCCTTCCACAGTTTGGCTATTGTGGACATTGCTGTTATGAACATTGGGGTGCAAGGGTCCCGTGATTTCACTACATCTGTATCTTTGGGGTAAATAGACAGTAGTGCAATCCCTGGGTGATAGGGTAGCTCTATTTTTTTTTCCTAGGTATTTATTTAAATTCCAGTTAGTTAATATACAGTATAGTATTATTTTCAAATGTACAATATAGTGATTAAACACTTCCAAATATTACCCAGTGCTCATCATAACAAGTACATTCCTTAATCCCCATCATTATTTAACCTATCACCCAAGTCACCTCCCTTTTGGTAACCATCAGTTCATATAGTTAAGAATCTATTTCTTGGTTTGCCTCTTTCTTTATTTTTCTCTTTGGTCATTTGTTTTGTTTCTTAGGTTTTCTATATGAGTGAAATTATATGGAATTTATCTTTCTTTGAGTGACTTATTTTGCTTAGTGTAATACTCTGTAGCTCCATCCATGTTGTTGCAAATAGCAATATTTCATTCTTTTTATTTTTTTGTAAATTTATTTTTTATTGGTGTTCAATTTGCCAACATATACAATAACACCCAGTGCTCATCCCATCAAGTGCCCCCCTCAGTGCCTGTCACTCAGTCATCCCCACCCCCCGCCCACCTCCCTTTCCACCACCCCTTGTTCGTTTCCCAGAGTTAGGAGTCTCTCATGTTCTGTCTCCCTTTCTGATATTTCCCACTCATTTTTTCTCCTTTCCCCTTTATTCCCTGTCACTGTGTTTTATATTCCCCAAATGAAGGAGACCATATAATGTTTGTCCTTCTCCAATTGACTTATTTCACTCAGCATAATATCCTCCAGTTCCACGTGGATGGAACTGGAGGGTAGCTCTATTTTTAACATCTTGAGGAACCTCCACACTGTTTTCCAGAGTGGCTGCACCAGCTTGCATTCCCATCAACAGTACAATCCTCACCAACATTTGTTGTTTCCTGTCTTAATTTTAACCATTCTCACTGGTGTAAAGTAGTATCTCATTGTGGTTTGATTTGTATTTCCCTGATGGCATGTGACAAGGAGCATTTTTTTCATGTGATTGTTGGCCATATGTAGGTCTTCTTCAGAGAAATGTCTGCTCATATTTTCTGCCCATTTCATGACTGGATTGTTTGAAGAAACCCATATTTGATATAAAGACACTCAAAGGTTAACAGTAATGGATGGAGAATAACATACTATGCTAACACTAATCAAAAGAAAGCAGGAATGGCTACAGTAATTTCAGACAGAGAAGACTTCAAAGCAAGGAAAGTTGCTATGAATAAGAAGGAATGGCTACAGTAATTTCAGACAGAGAAGACTTCAAAGCAAGGAAAGTTGCTACAAATAAGAAGTCAATTCTTCAATAACAATTCTTAATGTGTATGCACTTAACAACACTGCATCAAGCTACATGAAGTAAAAACTAACAGCACTTCATGGAGCACTAGATGACGCCATTTCCTACTTGGGAGACTTCAACACCCTCTATCAGAAATGGACAGATTCAGCAGGCAGAAAAGCAGTAAGGACACAGTGGAACTTAAGAACACTAACAATCAGTGGGATATAACAAATATCTATAAACTACTTCATCCAAGAACAGTAGACTACATTCTTCTCATGTTCACATGGAACATGCAAAAAGACCACATTGTGGGTCATAAAACACAACAGATTTTTTTTTAAGATTTTGTTTATTTATTGAGGAGCGAGAAAGAGGACAAGGTGAGCACAGGCAGGGAGAGGGGCAGAGATAGAAGCAGGGAGCCCTGCTTAGCAGGGAGCCCAACGCATGGCCTGATCCCTTGATCCCAAGATCCTGGGATCATGTCCGGAGCTGAAGGCAGACACTTAACTGACTAAGCCACCTAGGTTCCCAAAACACAACAAATTTAAACAAAAAGAAACAGATAAATAGATAATTTCTGCTCTCAGACCAAAATGAAATTAAACTAGGTATCAATAACAGCAAGATAACTGGCAAATCCCAAAATTGTGGAGATTAAATAACACATTTCTAAATAATTCATGAGTCAAAGAAACCTCAAATATTTGAATGTTAAACTAAATGAAAATGAAAACACAATTTTTTAAAATTGCAAAAGCAATGCCTACAGGGAAATTTGTAGCACTAAATGTATATACTATAAGATTTACTTAAAGTATTAACCTGAGGAAACTAGAAAAAGAAGAACAAATTCAATCAAAAGAAGCAGAAGGAAAGAATAATTAGAGGGGGAAAAATCAATGAAATTGAAAACAGGAAACCACTAGAGAATCAACGGAACAAAAAGGTGGCTCTTTGAAAAGATTAAATTGGTAAGCTCTAGTCAGGCTAACTAAGAAAAAAAAAGAAGCTACTAGTATCAGAAATCAAAGAGGAGATATCACTAGAGATCATATGGACATAAAAAGGATAATAAAGGAATACTATGAACAACTCTATGACCACACATTTGATAACCTAGGCGGAATGGAGTAATTCTCTGAAAGACACAATCTGCATTTACTCACACAAGAAAAAAACATAACCTGAATAGACTTATATCTAAATATAGCTATATCTACAATATGTGTGCTGTAATATATTGTTATGTTTTGTTAACTGATCTACTCTGACAGTCTCTTTTAGTATATGTGCTTGCCAAAGTGAGGATGTGGACAGTTTTCTTTTATTATTTTTTAAAGATTTTATTTATTTATTCATGAGAGACACAGAGAGAGGGGGGCAGGGACACAGGCAGAGGGAGAAGCAGGCTCCATGCAGGAAGCCCGATGTGGGACTCGATCCCAGTACTCCAGGATCAAGCCCTGGGCCGGAGGCAGGCCCTCAACTGCTGAGCCACCCAGGCATCCCAGGGGACAGTCTCTTTTAATTGATGCATTTGAACTGTTGATGTTCAAGTGATTAAAGATACTGAATCAATAATTAATAGCATTCCAAAACAGAAAGCACCAGGTCCACATATCACTGTAAGTTTTACCAAACGCTTAAGGAAAAAATTATACCAATTCTCTACAATCTCTTTCAGAAGATAGAAGCAGAAGGAATACTTCCTAACTCAATCTGTGAAGCTAGCATTACCTTAATACCAAAACTAGACAAAGATACTATTAGAGAAAACTACAGACCAATATATATCATGAGCATAGATGCAAAAATCCTCAACGAAATATTAGCAAATTGAACCCAACAATGTATAAAATACATCATAATCTAATAGGATTTATCTCAGGTATGCAAGGCTGAAATTTGAAAATCAACATTTGAAAATCAATTAATGTAATCCATTATATCAGTAGGCCAAAAAAGAAAAATGACACAATCATATCAAGAGGTGCAAAAGAGGAACATGACAAAATCCAAACACTTATTTATGATAAAAAGTCTCAGTAAACTAGGAATAGTGGGGTACTTCCTCAACATCACAAAGAATATATACAAAAAACCCTACAACTAACATCATATTCAATGGTAAGAGACTCAAAGATTTCCTGCTAAGATCAGTAACAAGGCAAGGATGTCCCCCTCTCACCACTCCTTTTCAACCTTTCAACCAGTATACTGGAAGTACTAACTAATGCAGTATAACAAGAAAAGGAAATAAGACATACAGATTGGGGAAAAAAATAAAACGCTCGTTTGCAGATGACCTGATTATCTCTATAGAAAATACAAAAGAAATAACAAAAAAACCTTGTGGAACTAATTATTATATTAAGGTTGCATATAAAAAATGTTTGGGATCCCTGGGTGGCTCAGTGGTTTAGCACCTGCCTTCATCTGAGGACATGAACCTGGAGTTCCGGGATCAAGTCCCACATCAGGTTCCCTGCATGATGCCTGCTTCTCCCTCTACCTATGTGTCTCTCTCTCTCTCTCTCTCTCTCTCTCTCTCTCTCTATATATATATATATATATATATATATATATATATATATATCTCTATATATATATATATATATGTCTCTCTCTCTATATATATATATGTCTCTCTCTCTCTATATATATATATATCATGAATAAATAAATAAAATCCTTTAAAAAATAAATTAAAAATGATTAAAGTTAATATTTAAAAAGTCATTTTCGAGACCCCTCGGTGGCTCAGTGGTTGAGTATCTGCCTTTGGCTCAGAATGTGATCCCAGGATCCTGGGATCGAGTCCCACATCAGGATCCCAACAGGGAGCCTGCTACTCCTTTTGCCTATGTCTCTGCCTCTCTTTTTCTGTGTCTCTCATGAATAAATAAATAATATCTTTTTTAAAAAAAGCCATTTTCTAGGGGTGCTTCACTGGCTCAGTGGTTGTAACATGCCATTTTGATCTCAGGGTTGTGCCCCATGTTGGGTGTAGACATCACTCAAAAATAAAATCTTTAAAAAAAAGGCATTTGCTTTCCTAAGCATTAATGAACAAGTAGGATTTGAGATTAAGTTCAATGTCATTTACATTAACACTCAGAAAAATGAAACACTTAGGTATAAATCTAACAAAATATATACAAGGTCTGTATGAGATAAAAACTATAAAACCCTTGATAAACAAAATCAAAGCACTAAATAAATGAAGAGATATTCCATGTTCATAGATAGGAGAACTCAATATTGTCAGGATGTCCATTCTCACCAACTTGGTCTGTAGATTCAATACAACCCTGATCAAAATCCCAGCAAGTTATTCTGTGGATATCAACAAACTGATTCTAAAATTTATATAGAAGGCAAAAGACCAAATAGTCAACACAGTATTGAAAGAGAACAACAAAGTCGAGAAACTGACACCATTTGACTTCAAGACAATATTAAACTATATTAATCAAGACAGTGCAGTACTGGTGAAAGAACAAATAGATCAACAAAAGAGAGCTCAGAAATAGAATTACATAAATAGTCACCTGATCTTTGATAAACAGCAAAGGCAGTACAATGGAGCAAAGGAAGTCTCTTCAACAAATGGTACTGAACTAGATATCCACATGCCAAAAAAAAGAATCTCAACACAGACTTTAACACTGCTCACAAACATTAACTCAAAATGGATCAGATACTTACATGTAAAATACAAAACTATAAAATTCCAAGAAGATAACATAGGAGAAAACCTAGATGACCTTGAATATGGTGATGATTTTTTTAGATATAACATGAAATCCATGAAAGAAATAATTGATAAGCTGGACTTCATTAAAATTTAAAACTTAGCTCTGTGAAAGACAATGTCAAGAGAATGAGAAGACAAGCCACAAGCTGGAAAAAAATATCTGAAAAAGACACATCTGATAAAGAACTGTTATCTAAAATATACCAACAACTCTTAAAACTCAACAGTAAGAAAACAACCCAATTAACAATAAGTCAGACACCTTAACAGACATGTCACCAAAGAAGATATATATATGGCAAAGAATCATATGAAATGACGCTCCATGTGATTGGTCTGTTAGAAATATAAAGTAAAACAATGAGATACCACTACATACCTATAAAAATGGTCAAAATATGGATCACTGACAATACCAAATGCTGCCAAGGATGTGGAGCAATAAGAATTCTCATACATCGCTGATAGGCAAAATGGTATAGCTACCTTGGAAGACAGTTTGGGGAGGGGGGTCTCTTACAAAACTAAATATGCTCTTATCGTATGATTCAGCAGTCACACTCCTTGATTTTTACCCAAGGGAGCTGAAAACTTATGTCCACATAAAAATCTGTACCTGGATATTTATATGAGCTTTATTCATAATTGCTAAAATGTAAAAGTAACCTAGATGTCCTATAGTAGGCAAATGGGATAAATGGTGGTACATCCTGCAATAGAGGATTATTCAGTGCTAAAAAGAAATGAGCTGTCAAGCCATGAAAAGACATAGATAAACCTTGAATATGTATTACTAAGTAAAAAGAGTCAATATGAAAAGGCTACATACTGTATGATTTGATATTTTGACATTTGGAAAAATGCAAAACTAAGGAGACAATAAAAAAATAAGTGACTGCCAGGGTCAGAGGAAATGGAATGTAGACAGAGAGCAGAGAATTTTTAGTACAATGGAACTATTCAATATATTACAATGAGGGATATATGTAACCGTACATTTGTCCAAACTCACTGAATGTACAACACCAAGAGTGATCCCTAATGTAAACATGGACTTTGGGTGATTCTGATATGTCAATGTAGGTTCATCAATTATAACAAATATACCACTCTGGTGGGGTATACTGACAATTGGGAAAGCTGTACATGTATGGGAGTAGGTAGTGTATGGGAAATCACTGTATCTTCATCCTAATTTTGCTGTGAACCTAAAACCACTCTCAAAGATACTGTCTTTAAAAAAATAAAGCACTGCTCAAACTATTCTCAATATTTTAGAAAGAACTTAAACAAAAAAAAGAAATTAAACATTTAATTCTCATAATTTCCAATGTTTCAAAGTATACTAGTTTTACTTTTATTAAATATACTAGTTTTACTATTTCTTATTTCCTTATACCTTTATAGATGACAATAAAATTTTTAAAGTCACAGAACTGTAATTTTTCCAGTAAGATCATTTTCCAGTTTAAGCTTGCACAGTCATTTTTGCACAATCCTGCACTTGCATGGAAGGAAAGTGAAGACTGTATAAGGCCTGGAGAAAGAAACAAAACTGCTATCATTCTCAAATCATATGATCAGAGAAAAATTTAAAGATAAATAATTAGAATTTAAAGTGTTCAGCAAAATGCTAAATACAAAAATCGAAATTCAAACTCTACTTACATGATCAAAAGGTAATAAAATGTATTTCTTGAGACACATCAATTTTAATAAAAGTTCACAATTCCATAATAGAAAATGATCTGAAAACAAAGTTTATCTATAACTCATTTGGTGGCAAAACAAGTACTGAACTGAGATGAAGCTATTTATGCTTTCTATGTTCCAGACAAATGTGAAGGATGAATATATGGTATACAGATTAAGTACCTAGGATTAAGTTTAACAAAAGTGCTTAAATCCTCTATTGAGAAAATTATAAAACTTTATTGAAAGACATTAAAGAGGGGGATCCCTGGGTGGCTCAGCAGTTTAGCGCCTGCCTTTGGCCCAGGGCTTGATCCTGGAGTCCTGGGATCAAGTTCCACATCAGGATCCCTGAATGGAGCCTGCTTCTCCCTCTGCCTGTGTCTCTCTCTCTCTCTCTCTCTCTCTCTCTCTCTCTCTCTCATAAATAAATAAAATCTTTTTTAAAAAGACATTAAAGAATACCTTTAAAATGGAGAGACATGCCAAGTTAATTGACTGGACGTCTCATTTTGTAGTGTGATCTATTCCTTCCTAACTGACATAAATAAATGTAATCTCATTTGGTCTTTTTGTAAATTCCAACTGGTCTTTTGGCAAAACTTGACACGATTCTAAAAATTTGTATGAAAGCACAAAGGGTCAACAATAGTAAGCAATATGAAAGGTCCTGATATGCCAGCTATCAAAATTTACTAGACAGCTATATGAATTAAGCTATGTGGATAATATATAATCAAAGTGGACTCTGCAATGACTATCTTTATTCCAAACTATTTCTTCAAGGACATATGTATATCAAACAACATTACAGGATAGAAATAGATACCTCCCTATGGAACAAAAGGCAGGTTTGATTACTGTCCAGTATGATAAAGATATTGGCTCTTTCAGGACAAAATTCAGATTTGCTTATTGTCCATTATAAAAGATTGAGGTTCCCTAAATTAGGGGTTCCCCTCATATAATGCAACCCACTGCAGCATGTGGCCTTATTTGCATTGTCCTGTGGAAACTGGACCTAGGAAATGAGCACCCAAATACTGACAACTCTGGCTACGGCTACTGCCATTAAGTAATAAATTAATAAAGTCCTTTGTGTTGTACCTAGGAGTCTTCCAATTAGTTTCTTCCAATATCCAGGAAAATTCTTAGCTTTCAATAGGGTAAAATTTTGGACCCTTCATATTTCTTGATGGCTTTTCCAAAAGTAAATTAAAAAGAAAAAAAACATAATCCACATAGTAACATGGGTTATTAAGTCTTTTATCCCAAATATATACAGAACTCCTATAATCAGTAAGAAAAAGATATACAAATTGATGGGAAGAGGGTAAATATTTCACAAAAAAAGTGTATATCCAAATGGTCAAAAAATCTTAAGGGTTTTCAATTTCATTAATAGTAAGGGAAATACAAATAAAGCAAATATGATACAATTTTATACCCAACAGATTGGCAATTGGCTATTGTAGATAATGCTGCTATAAACATCTGGATGCAGGTATCCCTTTGAATTAATATTTTTGTATTCTTTGGGTAAATACTTAATAGTACTAGAGCGTATTATACAAAGTGAAATAAGTCAGAGAAAGACAAATACCATATGATTCCACTCATATGTGGAATTTAAGAAAACAAATAAGCAAAGAAGGAAAAAAAGAGAGGGAGGTAAACCAAGAAACAGATTCCTAACTATAGAGAACTGATGGTTACCAGAGGGGAGGTGGGTGGGAGGGAGAGGTTAAATAGGTGTTCGGGGATTAAGGAGACCACTTGCTGTAATGAGCACTGGGGGTTACATGGAAGTGATGAATCACTATATTGTACCCCTGAAACTCGTATCACATAGTATGTTAACTGCCTGGAATTTAAATAAAAACTTTTTTTAAAAGGACGGTTTCCAGAGTGCTAGAAAAAAATTTTTTTAAGATTTTATTTATTTATTCATGAGAGACACACAGAGAGACAGACAGAGACACAAGCAGAGGGAGAAGCAGGCTCCATGCAGGAAGCCCAACATGGGACTTGATCCCGGGACTCCAGGATCACACCTCAGGCTGAAGGCAGGCGCCAAACCGTTGAGCCACCCAGGGATCCCCAAAAATTTCTATTTCTCTACTTAGATGCCAATTATATGGGGATTTGCTTCATAATTATATATTTAGTATGCATTTTTATTTACTTCTACTGTTTTTCACAACTTAAAAATATCTAATTTTAAGTGACTAGACCATCAAATCATTAAAACAAATCATTATATAAATTTATACTAGTATGCTAAATAAAAAGAAGCCTATTTCCTAATTATGCCACTTGTCCAATTTCTTTATTCTATTGGTTTACACGTAACAGGTACTCAGTTAAAATCTTAATTAACTAGGAGAGAAGAGAGCTCAGAAGATAACACAACAGTACCAAATTACAGGATCACATGAATCATTCAAAAATATCAAATAACACTAGAGAAATTTAAAAATGTAGGCTAGTACTATAAACCTTTAAAAAGGTACAATAGAGGGATCCCTGGGTGGCGCAGCGGTTTAGCGTCTGCCTTTGGCCCAGGGCGCGATCCTGGAGACCCGGGATCGAATCCCACATCGGGCTCCCTACATGGAGCCTGCTTCTCCCTCTGCCTGTGTCTCTGCCTCCCTCTCTCTCTCTCTCTCTCTCTCTCTATCATAAATAAATAAATAAATAAATAAATAAATAATTTTTTAAAAGGTACAATAGATTAATATTTAACATTTATATAATATTTTACTTCTCGGCATCATATATTAAATCACCAACAAGAACTATTCAGTAGTGAATGCAAATACTACTGGTTTTCATAAGCAAGTATTCATCACTCTAGCCACTTTTCTGGGCAACCTGCCAAGTAATACATAATTTAAGTTTTCTATTTGTTTAATTTTTCCTTCCTATCTTGGTTACCAGATCCACCATAACTATTTGTATAACTGAAGGAACTAATCAGTTATATTACATACTACTTTTATTGTTCTCTTAAAACACTGACCTAATATATACAGCATATTTTCAAATTAAAAAAATGATTTATTTTTAAATCACACATATGTCAGACTGCTAGCTTTACTGTTACCTACATTCTCCTTTTCTTCAAAGCATACGCATTGAGGAGAGTCTCCCAGCCTCCTCTTAAATCAGATGTGATCATCTGATTGAGTCTTAGTCAATGGGATATAAGGAAAGGTAATGTGTGCCACATTCAGGTTTGCCCCATAAAGACTTCCTATGTGCAATCCTATTCCTCCTTCCCCTTTCTACTAGCTAGATGCAAAGGATCCAGCAGAGGACTTGAGACCCTGAAAGATTTCAGAGCCTAAGGATTAATGGACTCCAGGGATGTCTGCGTGGCTCAGTGGTTAAGCATCTGCCTTCAGCTCAGGTCATGATCCCAGGGTCCTGGGATCCCCATTCAGTGGGGAGCCTGTTTCTCCCTCTCCCCATTGTTCATGCTCTCTCTTGCTATCTCTCGCTCTCAAATAAATAAAAACTTTTTTAAAAAAGATTAATGGACTCTCAATCACTAACTAAATCATCACATCAAGGCCATTTACCTAATTCCTGCAATAGTGTCACATGAATGAGAAGTTTTTTTATTATTTATTTTTTATTTTTTTTGCTAAAACCTCAGAGATTTTTCAGATTGTCAATTAAAGCAATTAGCCATTCTCATGAACACAGAACATTAACTGGTGAGACTCTCCGTATTTGTAATTCATTCTGTTTCCAAATGTTACTACTGATATATTCAGGGCCTGCCACTATCCTGTTAGGTCAACTTTGTGTGATTTAGACAAAGGAATCATTTTAGCAGATAAATTAGGAAAAGGCGCCCCCTCTAGGAGGACACAACTCCACAGGAAATAGTTAGGCAAGGTTAATTGTACCTGTGTGAAACAAAGGGGGCTCTTTCTAGAAGGGTTTATGACAAGGCATTTGCTTGGCAAGGAAAACCAGGACTGGATTTGAAGTTTCCATTTTAACCTTACCTTAGCAAAGGTACAAACTGTACAACCATTCTCAAAGGCCCTAGGCCCTCTACCATTCTTCTGCCATTCTACCATTCTACCACAGGAACATGCTGCTCCTAAAGTTTCTATCTGTATTTCACATATAAACTATAATTCGGTAAAACAGGAGCATATTAATTTCTGTATATAGGCAAGGTAATTTTTTACATAAAGAACCATAAAATAGAGTTCTGAAAAGATTTAAGATAAAACTCCTATATAAATTTAGGTGGTCAAATTATTCTTCCATTCCAAAAAAATTTCAAAAAAGAAGATTGTTTTTCAAAATTAAAAAGTAAATATTGAGTTTCTTATCCTATTACATTAAATCCGTTGCAAGCAAAGTATACACATAATTTTCACTGTTATTAAGTCCCAGTTTTTCTGACACTTTCTAAAATTAAGCCTAGGGTCACTACTATGGAAGACAGTGGAAAGAATCCTGGCTGGGCCAAGATATTTGAGCTACAGTACTATTTGCTAAAGAAAATCAATTAACTCCTTAGGAACTCAGGTTGCTCATCTGAATAGTAAAAGTGTTGCAAGTTATTTCCAATGTACACCATGTTAAAAAAAATTTGTCTTCAAAGTCTGACCCATGGAGATTCAACCAAAGGGATACAATTGGTGCATGAATTAAAATGAGCCTATGATCAGGATGCCTGAGTGGCTCAGCAGTTAAGCATCTGCTTTTGGCTCGGGCATGATCCTGGAATCCCAGGATCAAGTCCCACATGGGGCTCCCTGCATGGAGCCTGCTTCTCCCTCTGCCTGTGTCTCTGCCTCTCTCTCTTGTCTCTTATGAATAAATAAATAAAATCTTTTAAAAATAAATAAAAAAATAAAATAAAATGAGCCTATGAAATGCCTGAATAGGATATAGGATATACTGAATAGGATATAGCAGATACTGAATAAATATCACTTCATTCTTAAGCTCAATTGTCAAATTCTATGACTATTGCATTTTTTTTTTTTATTCGTAGAGACAGAGAGAGAGAGAGGCAGAGAAAGAAGCAGGCATCACAGCCTGATGCGGGACTCGATCCATGGTCTCCAGGATCATGCCCTGGGCTGCAGGAGGCGCTAAACCGCTGTGCCACCGGGGCTGCCCTATTGCCTCTATTCT
Organism: Canis lupus baileyi; assembly: GCF_048164855.1. Classification (NCBI taxonomy): domain Eukaryota; kingdom Metazoa; phylum Chordata; class Mammalia; order Carnivora; family Canidae; genus Canis; species Canis lupus. The sequence continues at coordinate 26,558,738 of NC_132860.1, forward strand.
CACTGTTGAATTCATTAGAAGAAAAGAAAAGAAAAGAAAAGAAAAGAAAAGAAAAGAAAAGAAAAGAAAAGAAAAGAAAAGAAAAGAAAAGAAAAGAAAAGAAAAGAAAAGAAAAGAAAAGAAAAGAAAAGAAAAGAAAAGAAAAGAAAAGAAAAGAAAAGAAAAGAAAAGAAAAGAAAAGGAAAAGAAAGGAAAAGAGAAGAGAAGAGAAGAAAAGAAAAGAAGAAAAGAAAAGAAAAGAAAAAAAGAAAAGAAAAGAAAAGAAAAGAAAAGAAAAGAAAAGAAAAGAAAAGAAAGGAAAGAAAGGAAGAAAGAAAGAAAGAAAGAAAGAAAGAAAGAAAGAAAGAAAGAAAGAAAGAAAGAAAGAAAGAAACCTTAAAAAAAAGTATTTACAAAGGTACTTCCAAATCTTAATTCCAAGATTCTACCAACCTACAATGACAAAATTCAAACTCTGTCTTTTAGAGATTAAGCACATATATTAGAATACTTGGGCAGCCCTGGTGGTGCAGCGGTTTGGTGCCGCCTGCAGCCTGGGGTGTGATCCTGGGGACCCGGGATCGAGTCCCACATCAGGCTCCCTGCATGGAGCCTGCTTTCTCCCTCTGTCTGTGTCTCTGCCCCTCTCTCTCTGTGTCTATGAATAAATAAATAAAATCTTTTAAAAAATGTTTAGAATACTTATTAAAATTAGGCAAATAGTGGATACTGTATCTAAAATAATACACATATTATATACAAAAATAATTCATTAGTTTACTAGTATGTTAAGTAAGATATTCTGATATTCTGACACAAAAAGTGGGAAGTAAAAAAGACCTCTTTCCTGAATTCCTGTAAGAACATTCAAAAAGCCTCTATGAATTGATTTTAAAAAGAGAAACAACCAATAAAAAAGTATGTAAATAGCCAATAAAGCAAAAAGGCACTGTAAATATCTATAAACAAAGGAACATGCATAAACATCAGTATTGAAAGAAATAAAACTTATGAATTAAATCCTATTTTTGCTCCAGCGTGTCAAAAAAAATAGTGACCAGCAACATTCATCCCTGTAAAGGTAAGATACACTAGATCCTCTTAAAAATCATTAGTAGAAATATAAGTTGTTGTAGCATTTAAAATTTTTCACCTATTAGATTAAAAAAAGTCTTTAATTAAAATTTTCTACCAATTACTATCTATTAATTTTATTTCTTTTAGAGTGAGAGATTGTGCATACAAGTTGAGGAGGAAGGGGCAAAGGGAGAGGAAGAGGGAAAATCTTTTAAAATCTTTTTTTTTTTAATTTTTATTTATTTATGATAGTCACAGAGAGAGAGAGAGAGAGAGAGAGGCAGAGACACAGGCAGAGGGAGAAGCAGGCAGAGGGAGAAGCAGGCTCCATGCACCGGGAGCCTGACGTGGGATTCGATCCCGGGTCTCCAGGATTGCGCCCTGGGCCAAAGGCAGGCGCCAAACCACTGCGCCACCCAGGGATCAGGAAGAGGGAAAATCTTAAGCAAGGCCCCACATCCAGCGAGGAGCCCAACATGGGGCTCATCTCACCATCCTCGGATTATGACCTAAGCCAAAAATCAAGAGCTAGACACTCAACTAACTGAGCCACCCAGGAGCCCCTATGTATTAAATTTTTTAATGCAAATATGCTTTGCTAGAAGGATGTCACTTTTCAGATTATTAAAATAAAAGCACAAGTATAACAAAATAAACATGGATGTTTGCTGCAGTATTGCTTTGTTCAACTTAAATCAATGGGAGGTGAATCAATGTGGATGTTAAATAATTTATATCTACAACATGAACTATGATGTTGCCAAAAAATTTGAGATCTTTAGGTATTACTATTAAGTATGAAAGACAAAATGTAGAATAAATTTAAGTGTGATCTTACTTTCTAACAGAAAATTAAAAACTACATTTTAAAAAATTTGAGAGAGAGAGCACAAGTAGGGTGAAGGGTAGATGGGGAGGGAGAAAATTTGAAGCAGACTCTGTGCAGACCACAGAATTCAATGTGGGGCTGAATCCCAGGACCTTGAGATCACTACCTGAGCGGAAACCAAAAGTCGACTGACTGTGCTACCTAGGTACTCCTAGAAAACTATATATATATATTTTTTGAAGATTTTATTTATTTGAGACAGAGAGAGCACTAGTGGGGAGGAGGGTCAGAAGGAGAGAGAGAGAAGCAGACTCTCCACTAAGCAAGGAGCCCGATGCAGGGCTCGAACCCAGGACTCTGAGATCATTACCTGAGCTGAAAGGCAGGGGCTTAACTGACTGGGCCACCCAGGTACCCCAAAAACTACATATTAAATGAGCATAAATAGGAAAAGATTCATGCCAAACATAAAAGAACAAATTTGAAAAGAAATAAGACAATTTTACTTAATGTACCTCTTTATTATTTGAATTGTTAAAACTACAATTACCTTTTAAATAAAAAAAAAAAAAAAGATTAGGGTGTCTGGGCGGCTAAGTTAAGCATCTTGACTTTGGCTCAGGTTGTAATCCCAAGCTCCTACTATTGAGCCCTGCATCAGACTCCCTGCTCAGAGGGGAATCTGTTTATTCCTCTTCCTCTGCTTTCCCCCGCCCTGCTCACGTTCTGATAAAAAATATTTTTTAACTTTAAAAAAATTAATAAAAAATGAATTAAAAAAAGATTCTTATGAACAGTTAAGACGTCTCATATTGCCCAAACAATAAAAAAGTTGTCAGCTTCATTATTTTTACTGTATCTTACCCAAGGTTATAAGAATACAATTATCTGTAATACTCAGTGGCATGATATACATTGGAATTTATATTCAGAATAAATAATTTGAAGACAAAACAGAGCACAAGCAGGATTCATATCTTCATATAGAAGAAAAAAATATTTAAAAATACCAGCCACTGACAGTATCTATTCACTTCCAAAGATGATGCAAAAAGAAGTCCTAAAATAAAATATTAAGTCATAATGTAACATAAAACATATCTATAAAGCTGTCCCACAATTTCTAGTGGCAAATATTTATGTTCCTTTCTCCATAAATAGAAATGGAACTTTTTCTTTTCATCAGACATCAATGTGATACAAAGAACTTCCTAGATCTGTGATTACCAAAATGCCATGAAATGTACTGAATTTTTCTATAATGTACAAAGTACCGTATCCCTCTGAATTCACTCAATCAGTATTTGCTAAAAGACTGTATATACAAATGATGATAAGCCAACAACCTTGTCATCTCATTTCAGCTTATCAACAACTCTGAGTTATTTATTAACCCCATTATATAGACAGGAAAATGGTTTACATAACTTATTTACAGTAACAGTGTTAACAAACAGTAGAGCCACAATCAGAACTCCCAACTATCTTATTTAATCTTTACACATTATATATAGCCTATGAAAATATGAGCTATTTTCAAAACAATAGGAAGAGAAAACCACAGAAGATGAGGAAGAAAGGGAAAACAATAAAAAGAAGTACAAGAGCATGACAATGGTAACAAATCAAACTGCAAAAAAATAAAGAACTGACCCCATATGAGGCACACCTAGAGCAGCAGGATATATCTGTATATCCTGTTTAGTTAGTACAGTTCCTTTCCTCAGAGAAGATCTTTTCCTTCATACCATGCCATGCAACTCAGCACATATGACACCCAAAATTTATGTCTGATCTCCCTTTACCCAGGGTTCATGATGGTCTAGTGTTGGCTTAATTTAAGGGAAACAGGCATTTAAGACATGACTCCCCACACAAACAGAATGGCTTGGTTAACTCTGTATGGCTCAGCCAGTGCTAAATTAATGCTGCATAACAAATATCTCCAAAAATGACAGTGGCTTACAACATTAAATGCTAATTCCTTATTCGTGAATTCATGTTGGCTAGAGCAACTCCAGCTTCAGGTTGTGGATCAAGTTCAATTCTTCTTATCTTTCATTCTGAGACTCAGTCTGCAGAGGCAGTAGTTACCAAGGGAAAACACTTCCTGTAGTAAATGGCAGAAGCACAGGAGAGCTGGAAGAAATGCACAAGCTCTCTTAAAATGTCATCACCAAAATGGCCTACTGTTACTTCCATCTCCATTCCGTTGGCCCAAATAAGCCATACAACCAAGTCCAAAATCAGAGATATATATGTTTCACACCAAAGGAAAAGGAACAGGATTATTTCTGAGCAATAATACGATGTACTATAAACTCTAAGAGAACGTCCCAGAAAAATTTCACTTGTGTTTAATAATGAACATGCAAGAAATCACTACGTACCAAGTTAATTCACTACTATCAAATCCTCACGTGACAAAGAACTAAGATGAACAGTAAATATGTGAATGACATTAAGATGCAAAAACTTCTCAATATACTGGCACAATGGACTAAACTCAATACAATGGAATCTCATAGGAGTAAAACTCCTATGGCTCAATATAGGATGGAGGTCTGATTTAATGGCAACATATGTAGACTTACTAGTTTTGAGGGTAAGCTCAGTAAGAGCCACTAAAATGATAGTTCAACTTAGTCCATATTAACAGTAATCAATATACATCGTTGAGTGGCTGGTACATATAAAGTACACAGTAAAACTTTAAAAAGTGAAAATAACAACATAGGAAAAAACAATCTGCTCTGAGATAATTACATCCACAGTCTTATTAAATTCAGTTCTGATCTGAGTATCAATGTCTGGGGAATAATGACAAAAAATCAAGATAGGTAAAAGTTTTAAAACTAAGTTGCATAGGTCATTCAAATGTGAACTGAGTAAACTACAGAATTTTAGGGCTGGAAATGCTGGAAGTGGGATGTGGATCTGCAGAAAGAGAACAATGTGGATCTGTAGAAAGAGAATGAAAAAGCATAAAAGTTGTCTTCAGGTTCTAAAAAACTATCATATACCCAAGAAAGTTACTTAGAAGGGAATGTTTTTGCCCAATATACATAAATAGGAACATTTTTACTAGAAGATGAATGTCCTAAGACTTAGGGAAATTACTATCATTAAATTCAGAAAGAGGCTGCAAGGTGTCTGTATCAGCGGTTGGCAAATTTTTTTATTATAAAGTGCCAGAGAGTAAATATTGTTGGCTTTGCAGCTATATAATCCCTGTGTCAACTACTTAACTGTCAATGTAGCAAGAAAACAGCCATAGACAACACATGACTATTGTCCAATAAAACTTCACTTTTAAAAACAGGTATCAAGTCAGATGGCTACAGTTTGCCAACCCCTTCTCTATATCAAACAGAGAAAAAGAATGTAAAGGGTGGAATATACAACCTTTACACCACTTCCAGCTCTGATGTTCCATAAAACGTATTAAAGCAATTCAAACGTATTAAGCAATTCAAACGTATTAAAGCAATTCAATGATATACAGAAATAGGGAAAAAGATCATTTTTTTATATTTTTTATAATATATTATTTATATATTTTTTATATTTTGATATATCACATGCACACGTGTACATTAATAAATCATATGCAAAAAGGAATTTGTTATAAAGAGAAGATACATCTCTGAATGAGGCATGCACCATAAATGAAATAACAAAACTCCAAAAACAAGGAAGACCCAAGGGTTCATACTAGTTTTACTTATAATTGAAAGTGAAGTGCTAAAACCACAACATGTTATTTGTAGAGATGTGCTGGCTATGAAATAATAAAACCATCAAAGCCTAAATGACCTTTATATAGAAAATATAAAGTAAGTTCAAAACAAAAAAAAATTTGAAAATGTGTATTGCATTACAAAGCCAAGAGAACCAAATACTCCTTCTTTCACATATGAACTTAGTTAGTACTTTCTAGGTTTCTTATATAGGAGCTCTTCAGGAAACTAACACACACATACACACACACATATACATAAAGAGAGAGAGACAGAGACAGTGAGATTAGGGTAAAACGCCATCAAAGATGTTTGCTTGGAAATATTCAGTGACTCTGCAACAAAGAATCAATTTCTAATGATACCTTTCATGTTCTATGTATTCAAGAACTAACGATATTGAAAAATAATTCACAGAACACACAAACATAGCTGTTTTTTAATAAATGCAAAGATAACATGGCAATTCCTTTATTTAGTACATTATGTGATTTGAATACGATGGTGTTATGAAATATTGTTTTCAGTTTCACTGTCAAATTGACATAAACTGTATAAATCAATAAAGGATTATTTTAAGGCTAATAATATTCTCCTCATTGAGTAACAATATGGAAACTGATCATATACTACTATTACTACAAGCTAAGCTTTCACAGTTATTAAAGAGAAAATGTTTTGTCAAAAAATGAAATGAATTTTCAGTGTTTCTGCGAGATAAAATATTTTCAGTGTTTCTTTGGTCCCAATGTTTTATTTTTTTAAATATTTTATTTATTTATGAGAGAGAGAGAGAGAGGCAGAGACACAGGCAGAGGGAGAAGCAGGCTCCATGCAGGGAGCCCGATGCGGGACTCGATCCTGGGTCTCCAGGTTCACGGCCTGGTCCAAAGGCAGCGCTAAACCGCTGAGTCACCCAGGCTGCCCGGTCCCAATGTTTTAAAGACGTGGATAGCCAGACTTGTCTCATATATTTGGTATTTTTAAAATTATCCTCATAGTTCCATGTAAGGAGGGCATACGAATGTTTCTCAATGGAAATAAGATTAAAGCAAAAAGTACCACGAGAGATCAGAGTTTCGTAAGTATTATTTAACAATACTTTCCAGTGAAATACGTATGATCAGATATTGTACATTTGTTTAAAGATTATCAGTTCATACATTACATACATAGAAATTTCCTATCTTCTTTCCATCCAAAGAAAATCCGGAATCCATTTCTTTGAGAGATAACTTAAAATATAATCTATAACTCAACAGGATAAACTGTTGGAAAAGATTACCGATGAAAAGATTGGAAAATGAATTCTGAAAGTAAAAAATCACTTGCTTCATCTTAAGGAAAAGTTAGAAATGTATTATCTTGAGTTAACTGAAATTTCCCTTAAGCTTCTTCTCTAATTCAGTTCTCATCAACATTCTTCTGTGAGTCTGGTTTCTCTACACTGAATATTGTTAAAAACAAAACATAACAGTTGAGACATACATTATCTTTTGTGAGTAACACTGCTGTCAACCCAACCTAGTTTAGATAAATTAACAGCAAGCAGCTAATTTATTTGTCACATTAAAATTTTTACTGACGTATACAGTGGTAGAGTGTGCATATAGGTATTTAATAAATGGAAAGCTGCAATTTCACTCAACTTGTTTATAGTATTGTAGAATAACAAAAAAGTTATGACTATAATAGCAGCTCTCTATATTAATAGGCTAGAATATACTTTCCAGTAACATTTACAGTTTTTCTAATTTTTTTCCTTATGTATGACTGCTCTAATTATCAAAAAGTAATTTGCTATCTATTTAAATAAAATTAAGCTTGTATCTTATATCCTTCTCAATTTCATTTTCTACTAATTTTTATTGTATTTTACAGCAGTATCCATCTATGAATTATTAGGGGAAAAAAGTCCTCAAAACAGATAGTTTAAGAAGTAAACTCTAGTGCACAGGTCAGCAAATTACAGCCTGCAGTCTATTTCCCTAAAGTCTGACTGTAACACACCCATATCTACTTATTTACTAATTGTCTATGGCTACTTTCACTCTACAACAGCAAAGCTCAGTAATTTTGGCAGTAATTTTGAGAGTAATTATGACTCTCAAAGCCTAAAATATTTACATCTGGCTGTTTGCAAAAAGCATTTGCCAACCTCTGGTTCTAGATGGCTGAGCAAAACACTGAAAAGATCTCTTTATTTTCTTCTCCCGGTCATTCAATAAGCAAAGAGAGCATTAGAGCTCAGGACTCTTCAGATGGTTAAACATTCCTAATTGCAGAGGGCTAGAAGGATTGAAGTTTAGACACTACTTAGGTACTATATCACTGAGAGGGAATGAAGGACATATAAACCCATCTACATGGTCTCTGTCTCCTGGTATCCTAAAATTTAATTTATGTGTCTAATTTTGATTCAAAAGAATCACAGTCTGATCCAGATAGGAGAAGCAACACTAAATCTGGAAGACCCAAGAAGAATCTTCATGCCAGCCACATAATGAGGGTTCCAACTATTGAGGCATGTGTGCATATGCATATATGTGTACATATATGAGAAACGAGAAAAAGGCCCTTCTCCTACTGTAATTTTTATCTAACTGCACCGTCAACACTATCAAAAAACAATATTCTATACAGATATCAAAAAGTAACAATGAAAATAGTAGAAAAGTCATTTTAGTTTGATATGCTTTATTTTTTTTATTTTTATTTATTTATGATAGTCACACAGAGAGAGAGAGAGAGAGAGAGAGGCATAGACACAGGCAGAGGGAGAAGCAGGCTCCATGCACCGGGAGCCCGACGTGGGATTCGATCCCGGGTCTCCAGGATCGCGCCCTGGGCCAAAGGCAGGCGCCAAACCGCTGCGCCACCCAGGGATCCCTTGATATGCTTTAGATTTTATCTGGAATCTAATCTTAAAATGACATCTGTAATAGTTATCTAATTCAATGTCCATGGTTCAATTATTTTAAAATAATAAAATTATTTTTATAAAAACCTATGCCCACAGTAGGTCATTATATTTTTTTATGGGCTGGAAATGTGAAGTCTATAAAATGGAAGGATATCCTGTTATTCTAAGAACAGTGCCGCATTGCGCACCTCAAACAGCTTCCTATCATGATTTTTTGAATTCTATTACAATATACATCATATATATAATAAATACAAATTCTTAAAAGTTGCTGAAAATGATACATTGGGATTAGTTTTAAAATTCAACTTTAGAACAATAGAGCCAAGAATGTTTTGAGTATAATATCAAAGAGTCAATACATCAACAAATACTGGGTTATTTCTTTCAAGAAGATCAAGAGCCACAACGAATGATATACCATTCTTGGTTTTAAACAGTTCATAACCTTACTGAGGTCCTCTAGATAGTTAAAAGCAAGAAATGCTTCTAGTGTCTAATAATATGGAAGAATGTGTCTGTTTCCAAAACTCCTATCAACAATCATACCCTAAAGTATTGCAAACTGTAAGAAAATACAATTATATAAGCCATTAAATATTTTAAAAATTGGCTAAGATGACTTTGTTAGTATCTTTTTTTAAACATTCAAACTCCCAAAAAAGTAAATCTAATTATGAGCATTAACAATCAGAAGGCTTAGTAACAAAGTTAACCACAATGGATTCAGTCCAAAATGTAAATAAAACATAAATAGAGAAAGCATTAAAAAATCAACTCTGAATGAAATAAAAAGGGAAGAAAATGGACTTTTCAAAAACAAAGCCTGAGTTATTTAGATGGAAATGTCCTGATGTCTACAATTATATTTGAAATGTACCAAAAATAAAAATGAATTCATGAATGGTAGAATGATCAATAAATGGACAGATATGTGATAAAGCAAATATATTAAAATGTTAATGGTAGAATGTAAGTGGTATGAATGTTAACTGTCATATCCTTTCAACTTTGCTCTGTTTGAAAATATTTATAATAAAATGGAATGAAATAAAACATACTAACATTATAACATCCTTTCAGCATGACATCAGTTAAAGAATTTAGTGAGTACAATATACTTGGCTCCAAAAAAAAAGAATTTGGAATGAGCTCAATTTTATTCATAAGAACAGATTAACTGATTTGAATTACCAACACAGAGACACAAAGAACTAGTTAACAGCGCACAAAGAATAATGGAAAATTAAATAGAAGAATGGGGAGGGGTCTCATTAACCATTCACTAATCATTTTTAAGGAGTAGAAGAAAATATTTTAAAAAGCAGAAAAGGTACTTAGATAACTAAACTGGCATGCAGACTTTTAGAATCCTCACAATTCCAAAACTGTTCCAAACCTAAAAGTCAACAATATCTAAAACATTTTTGGTAGCAAAGCAGCGGCTGCTCATGCTCTCTCTCTCACTCTGAATCCAGGGACATAGATTAAAAATCTGTACTAAAACATTCATTTCTCCTGCTCTTGTTATCAGGATAGTTCTAATTTCACTGTTCTACCAAATTTTTAGTCTATGCACACATACACACACAGAATTTTGTTCATCTTAGTGATCCAGCCATTTATTCTGCTATGAAGTGTTTACCCATGAGAAAGTATACTCTAATAAAAAACGAAGACAAATAGCAACCCTACATTATCATTATCCTATTTTACAGATTGGTAAACTGAAGCACAGAGTGACTAAGTAAACTGTCCAAAGTTACACAGTAAGTGGCAGAGCTGAGATTCAAATCATATTCTTAACCATCCGGCTATACTCTCCACCATTTATTAAATTCCTATCCTCCACAGACCCATTTTTGGCAAATACCCAAGATTTCTAAGTCACAAAAATCTAAAAATTTTGAAAATGGGCCTTACTGTTTAAGAACTGAGCCAAAAGGCAATGGAAGCCTCGGTGTTTAAAAACTGGCACATTGCATTCCAACAGTAATCGATATTGAATGCCTTGTCCACAGAAGTCTTTCCTGATCATTCATTACTTGTATGGATTGTTTCTCTACTTATAATCTTGCTGTACATAATTGTGATTTGGAAAATACTTCATTTTGCCTTATGCTATACTAATTCATTCACATATTTTTATCCCACTTGAAAACCCTTTGAAAGGGATCCCTGGGTGGTTCAGCGGTTTGGTGCCTGCCTTTGGCCCAGGGCGCGGTCCCGGAGTCCCGGGATCAAGTCCCACATCCTCCATGGAGCCTGCTTCTCCCTCTGCCAGTGTCTCTGCCTCTCTCTCTATGTCTATCATGAATAAATAAATAAAATCTTTAAAAAAAAAAAAAAAAGAAAACCCTTTGAAGATAAGAATGAAGTCTTATCTTTGCATCTACTCTGAAAAACTGATTTAAGAAACCATTTGGCTTGTATTATTCAATAATTTGAGTTCCAACATTTAAGTCACTAAAAAAACTATTTGAAAAACCAACCGTTCATTAAAACAAGTTAATAACATTAATAACAATTTGTTAAATATAAATATTCCTTTGAATCAGTGATGTTTGCTTTACATTTATTAATATCTAGAAACTAGGAGTTTAATTCTGTTAGCTGATAAGTATATATGTTTTAAAGGCTAGAGAAAGGTAAATGTCATGAAATGGACATAAGGGTTTAATCCAACAACAAAAAGTATATAAACTTTTTGCAAACAATTCAAGTGTAAATTTCATTAAATAATTAATTTCTGAGAATATAAAGGCGTAATTTATACTACATGACTACATAAGCTACTTGTGGCTTTCAACTATTGGTCAAAAATCATTAGTTCATTTCCATATAGTAATACCACCTTCTTGGCTTAAGAGTATCATTTGATTCCTCCCCTGAATTATAATTTCCAACACAATAGGCATGAAAAGAGCATTGTTTTATGCATCGAATGTTATTTAAACACTTATGATGTCCCAGATATTGTATTAAGTGCTAGAAATAAATCATGAAGGAAATATAATCTTGCATTCAAGGACTTTATAGGTGAAGAAGTGAGGAGTGGGTGCTATCAAGGAATGTTTACTGGATAGTATTATAGTTCCCTCTTTTAAAATAAAAGCATTTGGGGACACCTGGATGGCTCAGTTGGTTAAGCACCCAACTCTTGATTTCGGCTCAGGTCATGATCTGTATCTCAAGGTCATGGGAACAGGCCCCACAACTGGCATCTGGTGCTGAGCATGGAGCGTGCTTGAGATTCTCTCTCTCTCCCTCTACCCCTCTTCCTGCTTGTGCTTTCACTCTCAAAAAATAAAATAAAATAAAAGCATTAGATCACCTCCTCCTTTCTCAAAAAACCCATGGAACTAGTCAACTTAGAGAATTAGAAAGGGCAAGAGCTTAAGCTACAGTAATGTTGGCTTACAAAATTAAGTTTCTGGTCCTTATTTACCCCCACATATCACATTAAACGGTTAGATGAATGGGGCACCTGGGTGGCTCATTCATCTGCCTTGGGTTCAGGTCATGATCCTGGGGTCCTGGAACTGAATCAGGCTCCCCTGCTCAGAAGGGAGTCGTCTTCTCCCTCTTTCTTTGTTTCTTTTCCCTGATTGTACTCTCTCTCAAATAAATAAATAAAACATGAATGAATGAATGAATGAATGAATGAATGGAGTTTCAGCCACTTGGGATGTTTAGGACCATAAGATTTAAAATACAAGCTATATTGCTTATCCAAAATTCATTCTAGCAAGAGATAAGCAGTCCACTACAGAACAAATGATTCTCAGCATCAAAAAACAAGAGACCTATGTGATTATTGACGGTAAACAACATAACATATATATTAAGGGGAAAGAGCAAAAGTGTCTTCAGGTAATATCGCAAATTCAAACTCACCTGAAATGATGTTTTAAATTCCAGAAGCCTCTCTCATGTAAGTAACACTATGAAACAGTACTCTAATAAGGAAAATTAAATATTCACCTAGGATAATGATTCTCCTAGGCAAACCCAGGTGAGCTAGCTTTATTTCTGTTTCTCATGAAAACTAAGACTTACTCAAAGACAGTAACCATGTCCTTTTCACTTTTAAGAAGAATGCAATTTAACAGAGCAATTAAATTCCATAACAAAGTATCCAAAGCTCTATTTTTTCCTTTCAATGAATACAAATGAATAAAAATACTTCATTTTGCAGAGACTGCTTCTCTAATATCCTAGAATTCACATCCTTCTTTAATAGTTCTAAAGCTTAAACTATGTGTATTATCAAATTGCCCACATACAGTTTCTTTCCACATTTTAAAAAACTTTTTTTTACATATTTGCAAGAATTTTTATTTTATCTTTCCCCAGCCCAGTAAAAATGTTACTTTTCATTACAGAGCCTGCCACATGTCAGCTGAATTCCACTGCTAATAAATGCTAGATAGAGGGTGGGACAGAGAAGCTTCACACATACACTTTTGAGCTCCACAATATTTCAATATTCATTCTGAAACGCTGTAAATTCCCTAAAACACTTATCATCAAACATATCAGAAAATAATCACATTCAGGATTGTCATTTCCTTTCACTAATGACAGATTAACAGGTCTGATTTTATCTATAACCAGTCATCACAAAAAGGACAGATGATACCTTACCAATTACACTAGTCTTTATCAGCAACCACTCCATCTTCTGGACTCTTACCATTTGTTCTGAATGGTCTATTTAAAGCTACTAATAAACAAAAACAAATATTCTAATCACTGATTCTCTAGACATAATTCTAAAGTTCCTGGAACTTCCATGAGAAATTTCTAGTACTTCGCGGTTTCAGCTATTCAACAATCCCAGAGGAACAGAATGACACAATTTGGTTTTAGATTCTGGCCTCTGGCTGAACATGAGAAATCCAAACAAACACTAAAGTCATTTAAAACTCAGATCTTTTAGGAAAGGTTGGCACATTTAAGAAGCCACCATTTTTTAATTTTTCTAGATTATACAAAAATAAATTGTAAGTTAAAGAAGAAAATCTATAAATATCAGCTCTGCCACCAAGAGAAACTGACCTCTATAAGTGTACAGAGAGACAGTGATAGAGGAAAAAAAACACAGGCTTTCTTTATAGTCAGATACCAACATTCATGTGTGTGGGTTGCCCTTTCTGAGCCTTGGTATCTTTAATTGTAGAAATAATAGCCAATATCTTACTGTATAAGAATTTAAATGAAACAATGTCTAGCATATATTTAGTGCTCCACTCACTGCTATTACAATTTAGGATCCTTTCAATCACATTTATACATAGCCACATCAAGGGGCCTAAATTTATATTTGAATAGGAAAATTATGCTTGGTTACTAGTTTCCCAGGGCTGCTGTAACAAAGTACCACAAACTGAGTGGTTTAAAACAACAAAAATTTATTATTTCACAGTTCTGGTGGCTGGAAGTCCAAAATTAGGACGCCAGCAGAGCTGTTTCCTTTTTAGAGAAACTGAAGGAGAATTTCAGAGGCTCTGAAGAATTCCTCTTATGCCTCTCCACTAGCTTCTGAGGGTGTAGAGTCTTTACTCCAATCTCTTCATCCACCTTCACATGGCATTCTCCTCTCTCTTTGTACAAACTGCTCTCTTCTTATACGGACACCAATCACTGAATCAGGGCCTACTTTAATTGAGTATGATCACATACTAACTTGATTACATTTGCAAAGACCTATTTCAAAATAAGGTCACATTCACAGGTTCTGGTTGACATAAATTTCAGGGTAGAGGAGATACTATTCAACTCAGTACAGTTACAAAATCTTATTTTAAAAGAATGTGAATACAAAATCACTGACTTAAACTAAAGTCTTTAAAAATTGTTACAAGCTCTTTGAGCAAAGGTCTTATTTTACTTAACTCAGTGTACAGTCTGTGAATTTATTATTGATGAGAATGGTGCTTACCAAATCTTACTTTACTTAACTCAGTGTACAGTCTGTGAATTTATTATTGACGAGAATGGTGCTTACCAAATCTAACATGATATAGTGAGAAAAAAAGTGGAATATACACAACAGTATTATTATTATCTGGTCTGATATCATAATGTTTCTATGCTTGTGATAAAACTATAAAATAATTAACAATGAATAACCAAGTCACTCCAGGGAAAAAGTATTAGATGGTCAGACCAGAGCTTTAGAGCAGTAAAACTGAGGTGAATGTACTCTGTCCAAGTATACAAATAAATTCACATGGATATATAAAGAAAACATTTATACTATCTGTATTTAATTTTATCAAAAAATAAGTTAAACTGTACTAACATTTAAGCATAAGTATGCTTTTAAAACATCCCACCCCTATTCCTCACTTGGACAGACTATCAGACGATCACATGCCATGACAGTACACAAGGTATTCTGAGGAAGAAAGGGTGTTATACAACACAGAAAGGTTATAGTAACATCCTGATCTATGCATTCACTTTCAAGTATTTGAATATACTGCCATTTACATGTACCTGGTTGAGTCCATTTTTTGTTTCCCCAGATCCTAAAAGTCATCCATATTTTAGCAAAAAACTACTTCTTTGGTACATTTTTCTCTTGGACTTTGCGAAAAGGAGTCAATCTTTACTTCGAATGGGGCAAATTTCAACTAAAGTTTACTATCATTTTCAAAACTTGAAATCATATTTCTTCATTCATTTATTCCTTAAATATTCACCAAGTATTTAACACACACCAGAGACTATGCAAAATGGGTGAAGAGGAGGGGTATAACAGAACAATAAATGACGGAAGCAAAAGGGTACTACTGGAGCAGATTTAAGGACTATCAAATCCGGAATGAGCAGCAATAGATGAGGTAATAAAATCCTAAAACAGGCTGACACTTGATATGCATCTTGAAGGACATACTGAAGCTATCCAGAGACAGGCAGAAGAAGCTTTAGAGTATTTTTTTTTTTAATGAAGAATTGAATAAAACACTGTTTGTGACTGGCACAGTACCTAGGACACAATATATGGGTTCTAGCCATACACACTGAGGCCACAAGGAGAATCAAGATCAAGTGATTTATTTCAGAAGAGAAACCTAAAACATTTCATCAGCATTTCCTTACTGTGGGAATTGTGGAGGTTCCAAGTTACCTCCCTGGTTCTACCTTCACAGCCAACAGAGGTGAGCACTCTGTACTGTAGAAGACATAGAAAACTGTATTATAGAGAATATGCGTAGGCGGATAGGCAGGGAGGAAGGAAAAACCACTTATATAACGGAGTATTCACCTCTTCTACATGGCCACCATGACTATTCCATTTTACCTGATTTCACTTTTATATCAGTCACTACAAGATATTCAAGACACCCAGTTTATCTATCATCAACAAAACTTATTTTCTGTATATTTCCTAATCTAAATCAAGCTCAGCCTTTGACCCTTTAAATGAGCTTCCCAAATAATGTATTGCACACCCACTGCTATACCAGGAATAGGTACCCCTCAGCCCTTGAGAAAGCTAAGAGGGACCTTAGGCACTGGAGCACTCAGGATTGCCAATGCTGCATTAAAAGTCTGCCAACTTTTTTCTAATGCCATAAAATCAGTCAGGCTTATCCCATAACAATTTGGCATTAATATCTTTGATCATCAGGTACTATATAGCTATAACTACATATAACGATATTCAGTAAAATAGTCTCAGGGATGCCTCGTGGCTCAGCAGTTGAGCATCTGCTTTGGGCTCAGGTCGTGATGTCAAGTCTGGAGATCGAGTTCCATATTGGGCTCCCTGTGAGGAACCTACTTCTCCCTCTGTCTATGTCTCTGCCTCTCTCTGTGTCTCTCATGAATAAATAAATAAAATCTTAAAAAAAAAAAAAGGACAGTCTCAGATGTAACATACTCAGTATAACATTAATACGACTGGATGTCATCATCATTTGCCTATCAATCACCTAAAAATTAAACTGACTAGTTTCTGATTTTAATAGTAATACTACAATACATGATAAAGCTATATACATAACTATATACAGGAGGATGCCCACTCAGCAGTATCCAAATCAAAAAGGAAGAAGTAAAATTATCTCAGTTTAGAGATGATGTGATCTTAAATGCAGAAAACCCTAAAAACTCCCATAAAAATCCTGTCAGAATAAACAAATTCAATAAAGTTGCAGGATACAAAAAAATCAACATACAAAAGAAAAGTTGTTTCTTTATACCAACAATGATCTATATTCAAGGAAATCAAGAAAATAATCGCATTTATGATAGCATCTATAATATATATGTTTAGGAATAAATTAAACCAAGAAGATGAAAGATCTGTACAATGAAAACTGTAAAACGCTGATGAAAGACACTGAAGATACAAACTAATGGACAGATATTCCACATTCATAGATTAGAAGAATACTGTTAAAATGTCCATACTACCCAAAGGGATCTACAGATTCAATGCAATTCCTAACAAAGTTCCAATGGCTTTTTTCACAAAAATAGGGAAAAAATCTAAAATTTATAATGAAACACAAAAATCCCAAACAGCCAATGCAATCTTGAGAAAGAACAGAGCTGGAGGCATCATGATCCTTGACTTCATACCACATTACAAAGCTATAGTAATCAAAACAAGATAGTACTAGCATAAGAAAAAGATACACAGACCAATGGAAGAGTATAGAGAACCCAGAAATAAACTCATAAACATACAGTCAAGTAATTTTTGACAAGGGTACCAAGAACACACAATGGGTAAATGACAAGTCTCTTCAATAAATGGTATTAGGAAAACTTAATATCCACATGCAGAAGAATGAAATTGGACCCTTATCTTACACCATACACAAAAATCAACTGAAACTAAAGACATAAATCTCAGAGCTGAAACCATAAAACTCCCAGAAGAAAGAATAGGGGAGAAGCTCCTCAACACTGACCTTGGCAATGATTTTTTGCATATGACACAAAAGCTCAGGCAACAAAAGCAAAAATAAACAAGTGGGACCACATCAAACTATAAAACTTCTTCACAGTAAAGAAAATCAATAAAATGAAAAGGTAACCTATATACACTAGGAGGAAATATTATATTATATATGTATTATATTATATATATATATCTGACAAGGGATTAATATCCAAAATATACAAGGAACTCAACTCAATAATAAAATAACAACCTGATTTTAAAAATGAGTGAAGGCTCTTAATAGATATTTTTTCCATAGAGATGGCCAAGAGGCACATGAAAAAGTGTTCAACATCACAAATCATCATGGAAATGCAAATCTAAACCACAATGAGGTATCACCTCATGTCTCTTAAGATGGCTATTATCTAAAATATACAAGAAAACAGTGCTGGTGAGGATGCAAAGAGAAAGAAACATTCATAAATATTAGTAGGAGTGTAAATTGGTACAGTCATTACGGAATCCGGTATGCAAGTTCCCCCAAAATATAAAACTAAATGCCCATATAATCCAGCAATCCAAGAAAATGAAATTGAAGAGGTATCTGTAGTCTCAAGTTCACTGCAGCATTACTGACAAGAACCAAAATATGGAAACAACCTAAGGATCTGCTGATGGGTGAATGGATACATAAACTGTGGTATGTGTATACAGTTGACCCTTCTACAACATGAGTTTGAACTTCTTTGTGGATTTTTTTTCTATAAATATGATAGGTACAGGACTGCAAACATATTTTACTTATGGTTTTCTTAAGAACATCTTACATACAATATGTGTTAACTATTTATATTTTTTTTAAGATTTATTTATTTATTCATTCAGAGAGAGCGAAGAGAGAGGCAGAGACACAGGCAGAGGGAGAATCAGGCTCCATGCAGGAAGCCTGATGCGGGACTCGATCCTGGATCTCCAGGATCACACCCCGGGCTGCAGGTGGCGCTAAACCGCTGCGCCACCGGGGCTGCCCTCAACTATTTATATTATCAGCAAAGCTTCCAGTCAACAGCAATCAGTAGTTACGTTTGGGAAGTCAAAAGTTACATGAAGATTTTTGACTGTCCTAGGGTGAGAGCTCCTAAACCATGTGCTGTTCCAGGGTCAACTGTCTACAATATATAGTCATTCTTTAAAAAGAAGGGGGAATTCTGCTATTTGCAACAAAATGGATGAACCTAAAGGGCATACATCATGCTAAGGAAAACAAGCCAGATGCAGAAAGAAAAATACTTCATGATCTGACTTATATGTAAAATCTAAAACGGGTAATATATGGAGGAGAGAAGAAAATGGTGGTTATAGGAGTAAAGAGGTGCAAGAAATGGAGAGATGTTGGTATAACAATACAAAGTTGCTGTTACATAGGATGAGTTAAGTCTAGAGATCTACTATAGAGCATGATGCCTCTAGTTAATAACACTGTACTGTATATTGGATGGTTGCTAAAAAAAAAAAGAAACACACATAGATTTCAGGTGCTCTCACTAAGAGGGAGAGAGAGAAAGAAAAGACAGAAAAAAGGAGAGAGGAAGGAAGGAGAAGAGAGTGAGGGAAACTATTTGAGGAGATGGATATGTTGGTTTCACTAGAATAATCATTTCACTATGTATATGTATATCAAAGCATCATGTTTCACAACTTAATATACACAATTTCATTTTTTAAAATAATAAACCCCATAACAAAAGGATATTTTACACTATAAAGTTATTTCCTTCTTTCTTAAAATTAATTTCTAAGGGTCCTCTTCTAAGATTAAAAGTTATAGGGGAGGTTATAGAAAACATTATGTCAGAAAACAGCAAGCTATCAACACTGGACTTCAATGGGTACATAAACTATAAACAATTGCTAGATACTACCATCTCTAAAAATGAGGCATCCCCACCCTACCCACTCCAGTTTTGTCTTCTACTTTAACTTGCTGAAGGTCAATCAATATTTCTCCTCTTCTTTCCAATGTAACAAGAGAAGCAAAACTAGCTTATAATCTATGAAAATTCAAGTTTTATGCATCCTAGTACAAAATGGAGTCCTGAGAAACTAATTATGAATTTTATTAAAATTGTTTTTTTAACTACCAACACTTTCAAAATTCTAGAACTCTGATAGCATTGATTCTTTTTCCAAGACAATGAAAATCTACAGTTAAAGAAATGACATCAGGTTTACCATACCCTCAAGTAATTCTTGATTAACATAAGAAATCTTTTAATAAACTAGCCATTTGTACCAAAACTTTGTTTATATCCACAGAAATCCTACCCTAAAATTAATACACAGTTACTAGTGCATGTTTAGGTATTTCTATTTTAACACAGCAAATTATATGTTATCCTATTATGCTTTATCTTATTATACTCACAATCCTGATTAAAAGGTTCATTTTATAAACGAGGAAGAATATACCCCCTTCAAAGATGACCACTAAAAGCCTAGCCTTAACTTCCACAGGATAGAAGAGTTTTGTTTTTTGTGCTCCCACTCAAAGGTAATGAAGGAATACATACATTCTAGTCAGTTCCCAGAGAAATGATTAACAATATTCCATACAAGGACAGAGCCAAAGTCATAATACTACCTAAGAAAGACTCTGAATGAAGATCATATAAAAAATTCATGCTTTCATGTATTGTCTACCCATCCCACTCCAAACACATATAAGATTTTTTAAAAAGAATAAAAAGAGAAAACAATAAGACAAAAATGGGTATTAAATGAAGTAACGATCTCCCTAGACCAGAAAAAGCAAACTTGCAATCAGAGTTAAAAGTCAGAAACATACTAGATTCTAGGTTAAAAAGGAGACAACAGGAGGAAGATTGTGGGAAGATGGTGGAATAGGAAGCCCCAGGAATATGTCTCCCCACCTAGAGGATAACTGTTATGCCAGAAACTGTCTGCTGTAACTATTTTGGAATTCTGGAGACTGTTGAAGGCTTGCAACTTTCAGGGGAAGACTTGGAAGAGTAAATTGTGGTTAATTTCAGTCAATTTCAGCTCTTAGCAGATTAGCAGCTATTCATCCTCCAGACACATGGCAGGCAGCTGTATACATGTTCCTGGAGCAGCTTACACAGGCCTTGTAGAAATCAAAGTGGACAAAAAGGACCCTAGCCTCTAAATATTGGAAATCTTTGTTATAATTGCTATTGCTACTTGTGACCACAGAGGTGGAGACAAAGAGACAGGCAACAATTTTATTGTACCTCCCCCAACTGTTGTAAGCCCCTCCACCTCTAGCTGAAATGACTTTGAAGAAATTTGAAGAACTACACCCTTTTCCTCACCTTCATTTTTTTGTTTTCCTTTTTAGAAGCTAGACATTAAAGACTAGAAAATTCAAATTAATAACTCTACCATGACTAGAACATACATATATAGGAAAAATTAAAAAGTGACCATGCATACACAGGGAAAGGGCTCAGGAAAAACAAAAGCAAACAAAAAAAGACCTTGGTAAGACCTTAAGTTTATCCCTCAGGTTGGTCCTCAGCACAAAGAGCCTACAACAATCAAAAAAACAAAAACAATACCAAAAACCAGCAAACCCTGGGCAAGGGAGAGATTTTGAAGTCCTGAGTTATCACAGTATCAAACTAAAATGTCTCATGTTCATCAAAAAAAATCACAGGGCATACAAAGAAAGTATGGCTTTTTCAAAGGAAAAACTAAATCAACAGAAGCTATCCATAAAAAAGCACACAAAGACTTTAAAACAAACATCTTGAAGAAGCTCAAGGTACTAAAGGAAGATGTGGAGAAAGTTAAGAAAACAATGTGGAAACAAAATGTAAGTATCAATAAAGAGAGAAAATCTAAAAAGAAACCAAAAACAAATTCTGGAGCTGAAATGTGCAATAACTAAAATGAAAATTTCACTGGAAGGATTCAATGGCAAATTTAGTCAGGCATAAGAATCAATGAACTTGAATATAGAACAAGAGAAATCAGTAAGTCTGATGAAAAGAAAGAAAAAGACTGAAAAAAGTGAATAAAGCCTAAGGTACCTATTGGATACCAAGCAGAGTAACATTTGCATCATGGGAGTCCCAGAAGAAGAGAGAACAGAAAAAAATGATCAGTATATAAGCAAGGTGTTAGTGTAACTTGCTTTGTAACTCCAAATCTTGTTTTCCACATAATTTAAGAAACTAATACATTTTTTTTAAGTTACCAGTTTATATTTTGGGGCACACAATGTATAAAGATGTCATTCTGGGATATCAACAAGTGAAAAGGGGGAGAATGGAGCCTTAAAAGAGTAGTTTTTCTGTTACTGAAGTTAAATTGGTATAAATTCAAATAAGAGTGTCATAACTTTAGGATGCCAACTGTAATCCCCTAAGTAACCATAACCAAAATAACTACAGAATATACATAAAAAGAAATGAGAAAGGAATTTTTTTAAAAAGTGAGCTGAACACAAAAGAAGATAGCAATGCAAGAAATGAGGGATGAGAAAGCTACATAGCACACAGAAAGCGAAGAGCACGATAGAAAGAAGTCCCTCCTTATCAGTAATTACTTTAGTAAATGGATTAAACACCAATTAAAAAAAGAGATTGGCAGAATGGGTAAAAACACATGCTCTAACCATATATCTACATAAGACTCACTTAAAATCCAAAGACATAAACAGGTGTAAAAGGATGAAACCATGATACTCCATACAGCAACCAAAAGAAAGTAGAGGTGGCTACATTAATATCACACAAAATAGATTTTAAATCAAGAAAGGGGGCAGCCCCAGTGGCCCAGCGGTTTAGCACTGCCTTCGGCCCAGGGTGTGATCCTGAAGACCTGGGATTGATTTCTGCATCAGGCTCCCTGCATGGAGCCTGCTTCTCCCTCTGCCTGTGTCTGTGCTTCTCTCTCTCTCTCTCTCTCTCTCTATCTGTAATGAGTAAATAAATAAAACCTTTTTAAAAATAAATAAATAGGGAACCCTGGCAGCAGTTTAGCGCCTGCCTTTGACCCAGGGCGCGATCCTGGAGACCGGGGATCGAATCCCACATCGGGCTCCCGGTGCATGGAGCCTGCTTCTCCCTCTGCCTGTGTCTCTGCCTCTCTCTCTCTCTCTCTGTGACTATCATAAATAAATTAAAAAATTTAAATAAATAAATAAATAAATAAATAAATAAATAAATAAATAAAATCAAGAAAGGTCATGAGACAAAGAAGATATCACACATTAATAAAAGTTCCAATACAGTGAGAATATGGAGCAATTATAAATGTTTATGTACCTAATGACAGACCATCAAAATATATGAAGCAATAACTGACAGAACTGAAGGGAGAATCAGACACTTCTACAAATAATAAAGACTTCAATATTCCATTCACAATAATAAACAGAACCAGACAGATTATGAGGATATAGAGAAGGCTTACACAACAAAATTAGATCTGACATAAACAGAACACTCTACTCAACAACAGAATACACATTATTCTCAAGTGCACATGGGACATTTTCTAAGATAAATCATACATTAGACCATAATTTAAGACTCAAGAGATTTTTAAAAATAGATATACAAAGTATCTTCTCTGTGAACAATGGAATAAAGTTAGAAATCAATAAAAAAGGAAAAGATGGGCAGCCCGGTTGGCTCAGCGGTTTAGCGCCGCCTTCAGCCTAGGTTGTGATCCTGGAGACCTGGGATCGAGTCCCACATCAGGCCCCCTGCATGGAATGGAGCCTGCTTCTCCCTCTGCCTGTGTCTGTGTGTGTCTCTCTCTCTGTCATGAATAAATAAGTAAAAATCTTTTAAAAAAAAGGAAGAGTGAAAAATTCACAAAATTGTGTATATGAAACAATACACTATTAAACAACCACTAGCTGAAAGAAGAAATAACAAAGAAAACTGCAAACTACCTAGAGATTAATGAAAATGAAAACACAACACACCAAAAATCATGGGACATGGCAAAAGCAGTGCCAAATAGAAAATTTACAGCTATAAAGAGCAAGAAAGATCTCAAATCAACAACGTAACTTTAGAACATAAGGAACTAGAAAAAGAAGAGCAAACCAAACCCAAAGCTAGCAGAAGGAAGGAAATAATAAAGATTAGAGCAGGGAGATATGTGAAATAGTGAATAGAAAAATAGAGGAAATCAATGAAACCAAAAGTTCATTCTTCAGAAAGATCAACAAAATTAACAAACCTTAAACTAGATGGACTTAGAAAAAAAAAAGTGAAGACTCTAATTACCAAAATCATAAATGGAAGTGGGAATTCCACAGAAATAAAAAGGATTATAAGAAAGTGCTATGAACAACTGTATGTCATTAGATAATCTAAATGAAATGGACAAATTCCTAGACATATAAAACCTACCGAGACTAAATTGCAAAGAAATAGAAAATCTGAATAGAACTATAACTAATAATGAGATTGAATCAGTAATTTTTAAAAAAAGAAAAAATCTCCAAATAAAGAAAAGCCCTAGAACTTGATAGCCTCCCTGGTGAATTTTATCAAACATTTAACAAAGAACTAATAATACCAATCCTTCTCAAACTTCTCCAAATACTTGAAGGGGAGGAAACACTTCCTAACCCATTCTATGATGCCCAATACCCTGATACCAAAGCCAGACAAAGACACTACAAGAAAGAAAACTAAAGACCAATATCCTTTATGAACATGAATGCAAAATCCTGAACAAAATACTAGCAAACAGAATTTGTTCTTGAAACTTTAAAAATCAAAGGAGGTTGGGTGACTCAGTCAGTTAAGCATCTGACTCTTGATTTTGGCTCACGTCATGATCTCAGAGCCATGAAATCGAGCCAGGTGGTTCCACGATGGGCGTGAAGTCTGCCTAGGATTCTCTCTCCCTTCTCTCTCTGTCCCTCCACACCTCCCTCTCTCTCCGTCTGAAAAATATTTTAATTAATTAAAATAAAACATTGAAAATCAAACTCTATCAAGTATTTTGAGAAAAAAATTCATCTGCTCTTCTCCCCAAATGTTTTCTTACCAAGAGTTGCAAGCTAAGAAACTCAAAAACTAAAATAAATAAATTTTAAAAATAAGAATCAACATAAACACAGAAAATAACAATCTTCTTTCAAGATAGTTTTCCTCTTTGTTCTACAGGAAGAGGCTGGCAGAATGAAAACCTAATCCACCATTTCAAATAATTTTGCCAATGCTTCTGTTAATAGCAATGGCTAGAAAGCACACAGCTAAATTAAGTTACATTTTAAACTTCTGTGCTGATGAAATTTACCAAAAAAGAACTCCACCAGATACACTAACTTTTTGAGTAGTATACCCAACTCCTCTTCATAAGTTTATTTCTTCAAAAAAATGAAAATAGCAAAAACTTTAGGGGCAAACAGGGCGTCCATATTTGCTCCGTGTTTGTCCTCAAGCAAGGAGCCGCCCTTAAAGTCCACAATCTTTTCCTGCTTTTTCTCTCTAGCCACAGTAACCTTTTGTATCCTTCTTTTACTAGCAGCATTCTGCCAAAGACTACAGGAAGTAAATTAAAACACAGAACTTGCTGTTAGCAATTTCAGTTTGAGTATTGCAAATGATTTTACCAACACCTCAAGTGGTTAGCGAACTGCAGTCAAAAGCCAGACTTTATTTTACCCTAATATTTAAGGTTGTTTAGTGACTCCTACATGGGCTTCTGTGTTTTCAGAGATTCATTTATTCTGTTTGTATAAATAGATATGCAACACATCTGTTATTTCTGGAGAATTAAAAAGTGAATTTCACAAACCATGCTTAAAAATAAAACATTAATACTCTTGTAGGAAATTGAAAATCCCAAGGAACTTGAAAAAGTTCAGGGCTCAAATCCCTTCAAGCGTAAATAAGGCTATGCAATATTATTTTCTTTCTTTCTTCTAACATTCCCCTAAAACTATATTACAAGTTTACTTTGTATGTGCTTCAGGTACTGTTTTACAAATGGCTGTCATATGATCAATCCACTTGAATTATTTTCCTTTATAATATTTCTCTATCGGGATGGCTCATCTGTGTGCTATCTAAATTTCACAAATAATACTCAACCTTTTTGGTCAATCAATCCTTTGCAGAGAGACTGACAACAGTACACTACTAGTAATAATTCTATAAAGGTCATTCTTTTCCAATTGACTATAATACCACATCAGTTTCTCTGAAGGAAAAGAAGTTAATATATTTAATTGGAAGATAACACACAACCATAGAATCTAAGCCCTCTAAGTGCTAGGCCTTTTCCTTCTCTTTTGGGCAATGCCATAGTATCTATCTAGTACTCCACACTGGGCGTGAAGTCTAGAGGAGGGCTCCATAGATATTTCTCAACACATAGAAACTGATACATCTCAAAATGAACTTTTAATTTAGAAACAGTTCTTTATTAAAAAATTAAATTTAGTAATAAATACTTCTAAAGCACAGATTCTCATTCATCTTATGGTTTAACTAAGGAAACATCAATATTCACAAGAATGAGCTTCTGACAGAGGTGAACCACCAGACTAAAATATTAAAACCAATTCCATATTTTTAAAGGCTGTTTTAACACTGGTAAAACGGACAGAGGAGATTAAGTGCTCATATAAACTGCAATTCCATTTCTTTTTGAGGTATTTAGATACTCTTGATGATTTAGATGATGTACCAATGACAAATAATAGCAAAAGCTATGGGAGCCTACACTAGTGTCATTACGAAACGCTACCATTAGACAGTTGGTAATTAAGATGTTACACATACTTTCAATTTAACATCCAACAGATTCTCTAAAGGAAATTCCTACAATAAGGCCAAATGCTCTAATTTTCAGTTGATTTTTATTTATTTTTAAAGATTTTATTTATTTATTCATGAGAGACACAGAGAGAGAGAGAGAGGCAGAGACACAGGCAGAGAAAGAAGCAGGCTCCATGCAGGGAGCCTGATGTGGGACTCGATCCTGGGACTCCAGGACCACACACTGGGCCAAAGGCAGGCACTAAACCGCTCAGCCATCCAGGGATCCCCTCAGTTGATTGTTAAATGTGCCTAAATGTAACGGTTATGAACATATATTAGCTTTTATAATAGTGCTTAATCTGAAATGTGTAAGTTAAAATTAAATCCTCAGATGTTTGATCTTTCTCCAATTATGCCTTGCCAAAACTTGAATTTAACAAAACTTCATTTTTTTAGAGAAGTATGTCACATAGAAAAAAAATACAGACATGGCTTGAGACAATTACATATATGATAAAAATCTACTATCATTAGAGATTCAATCAGGCTTAAAAATCAGCAATATCAGTGATGTTGTGTTCTAATCTATCCAGGTCACCAAAACAAACTACAAACTCTTATTAGGCCTGTCTTATAAACCTGTCAAATCATATTTGACAGAAATCTAATTATGAAGGAAAAAAATGAAAAATTCCAAAGCATTCTACAATACGAATGACCAGACCTATCAAAAAAGTCAATTGTCATGAAAAACAAAAAAGGTGGAGGAAATATTCTAAATAAAATCAAGAGACATTATCCACCAAATACAATGTGCAAACCTTAATTGGATCTTGGGAAAACAGCTTACAGACATTTCAAGAATAAATGAAGAAATCTGAATATAAACTACATATTAGATATTACAGAAGTATTATTCATTATCTTGGGTATGATAATAACATAATTATTTTGGGAAATGTTCTTAAAAGATGCAAAGTAAAAAAAATTAAAAAAAGTTTTAAAAGATGCAAAGTATGTAGAAGTATGACTGCAGCTTACTTTCAAACAATACAGCTTAGAAAAAATTGTGTATCGACACACTATTAATATAGCTAAATGTTATTAACTAGTTAATATAGAGGCAATTAATACTATTTCTTTTTTTAAATACTATTCATTCTTCAGTGTATTATTCTTTCAGCATTTCTGCTGATTTGCAGTTTTTCCAAATAAAATATGAGGAAAAAAAGTCATTAGGTCAATATATTTCTTTATATTTCTTTTTAAGATTTTATTTATTTATTTGAGAAAGAAAGAGAGAGGCATGCGCCCAAGTGAAGGGACAGCAGAGGGAGAGGGACAAGCAGACACCCCACCAAGCCAGGAGCCCTATTCGGGGCTCAATCCCAGGACCCTGAGGATCAGGACCCAAGCCAAAGTTGGAGACTTAACCAAATGAGCCACCCAGAAGCCCTTCTTCATATGCCAGTTCAATTCAGTAAAAAAATCCCAAAATCTAAAGCTGGTTAATACAATGAAAATTTCATTTTGTAAATCTTTTACAGCTTAACATAGTAACTTAAGGGATCCTGGGTGGCGCAGCGGTTTGGCGCCTGCCTTTGGCCCAGGGCGCGATCCTGGAGACCCGGGATCGAATCCCACATCAGGCTCCCGGTGCATGGCGCCTGCTTCTCCCTCTGCCTATGTCTCTGCCTCTCTCTCTCTCTCTCTGTGACTATCATAAATAAATAAAAATTAAAAAAATAAAAAAAATTTTAAAAAAACATAGTAACTTAATTGATTGTTGTAGATACATTTTAGATAATGTGTATTATAATGCAAATTTCAATAAAGCTGATCCTACTACATGAATTTCTATGAAAATCTGAGTTACTGTTCCATTTTTATTTTTTTTGTTCCATTTTTAAAGACTTAAAAAGGATTTTAAAGACTTTAAGAGATATATTTTTTAAAAATTCTGGCATAAAAAAAAAATAAGTAGTTAACCTAATGAAACAGTAAATGTTCTCATAGTGGGAGAATTTTTACAATGCTCCCCATAGGCAAGAAGATCCTCCCACTACTTTACCTCCTCATACTATTTTCCAGACACACAGGACTTGGAATATCTGATAATACATGCAAAAGTCCACAAATTTAATTAATCACTCTCTACTTGGGAAATCCATTATCTAACAAAGCTAGATTACAACAATTTAGAGATAAGTAAAACTAAGACAGTAAAAACAATAAAGACCATCTTATACAGGTACACATAGATTGGAAAGCAATTTCCTATTTATTAGTATATCTGACTAACCTGAAAAGAAGGGAGGGGAAAATGATCATCATTCTTTCAAAAATGAAGGGGAAAAAAAAAAGAAGTGATTTTTCTAGCATCATCAAAATATGAAAAATATGTAGTCAGTGACTATAGTAATAAATACAAATAAAGCAATTAGATATTCATTCTCATACCACTGCAAAAATACCAAAAGACAACAGCCCAAAGTTAATGCATTATATGTAATATATGTAACGTTAGCAATATTTTATTTTGCAACATATTCCTCAGTCTATGAAAGAAAAAAGCCATTAGAAGTATCCTTTCTTAATGTCCCCTTCCACATCTCAACTTTTCTTCAAACAATGAAATCTATATAGCCTGAAAAAAAAAGAAGAAAGCTAATCAATTCTATTAAGATATATATTTTTTAAAACATTTTAAGACTCTGAATCTGGGTATATCTAACCATTGGTAACATCTCACAACTGCTGTCAGCATGCATAAGAAGCTGGTGGTCTGTTGGCTTGAAGAGACAACTGCGGGATGCTTGGGTGGCTCAGCAGTTTAGCGCCTGCCTTCCGACCAGGGCATGACCCTGGAGTCCAGGATCAAGTCCCACATCGGGCTCCCTCTGTGGAGTCTGCTTCTTCCTCTGCTTCTTCCTCTGCCTCTACGTCTCTCATGAATAAACCTTCACTGACACTGTCTACTAAGATCAAGACATTTCCTGCATGAAAATTTGGAGGTAACGGGGGAAATTACTGGAGACATCACTACGATATTGTTAAGAAATGCTACATAACTTAATATACTAAGTGGTATACAGGTAATATAGTATGGAAAAATGGGTAAATTAATGGCTCTGGTTCTAAAAGTTATTCAGAACAGTCAGACTTTGAGCAAGAAAACATTTTAGAAATACCTTTCTCAATCTATTATACTTATATTTCCCTTTTAAAATATGGCCAAAGAATAGGTATTTTAAAGTATCACTTCTAATTAATACTGAAGAATTCTTTCAAAAACTATACGCAAATGATAAAGCACAGCGTCACACAGTTTATTTTTTTTATTTTTATTTTTTTATTTATTTGTGATAGTCACAGAGAGAGAGAGAGAGAATGAGGCAGAGACACAGGCAGAGGGAGAACCAGGCTCCATGCACCGGGAGCCCGACGTGGGATTCGATCCCGGGTCTCCAGGATCGCGCCCTGGGCCAAAGGCAGGCGCCAAACCGCTGCGCCACCCAGGGATCCCCGTCACACAGTTTAATTAGTATTTTTGTTGTTGTTTGAACAAAAATACCAAATTTCTCCCAAAAAACGTACCCCAAAATATTTATCATTATGTCATCTAATAGTAGCAGTAACATAGAAAACAGACACTCTTATATACTGCTGCTAGGAATATAAATAACTATGTTTTGCAGCACATGTAGATCACTAATGCCCTAAAAATGCACATAACTTCTGACCCAGAAACTTCATTTAGAGGAACTGTTGCAAGAAAATAATCACAGCTGAATGTGTTCAATATAACATTGTTCATATCAAAAAAAGTAAAACTAGAAAAAAATGAATGTTAAATAATAAAATGTTAAATAAATGTTATGCCAAATAAATGAAATATGACTTCCAAATTATAAAATGCACTTATTTCAACAATGATATAGAAAGAAAGATGTTCACTGTTATTGGTTACTAAAGAGAGAATACCCTGAACAAAACAATTTATATATTTTAAATAAACTCATTCAATATATGTAATTGTATACATGTTCATTAAAAAAAACTATAAAGTTATATGATAGAACATTAATTAATTATAGCAATCACTACAAGATGGGGGGAGACAAATTTTTTCTACTTGATTTCCAGAATCTTCTATAAAAATATATTTAATTTAGGATATATCCATATGAAAGAAATTGTGCAGGTCTTTAAAATCATACCGGGGGCGGGGTACACCTGGGTGGCTCAGCAGCTGAGCATCTGCCTTCAGCCCGGGGCATGATCGTGGAGTCCCAGGATCGAGTCCTACATTGGGTTCCCTACAGGGAGCCTGCTTCTCTCTCTGCCTATGTCTCTGCCTCTCTCTCTCTCTGTGTCTCTCATGAATATATAAAATCTTTTTTAAAAAATCGTATCAGGGATTGTATTACAGTTTCTGTGTGCTCGAGCTGTTCTTTACAAAATTATGTTAAATTACAGTGAAATAATAAATATAATACCTTTTTAGGAAATCATTGTATGAAATGTTTCAAAATAAATGGCAGAGTAAACTAATTTCTTTATTAATTTAAGAAGAAAAACAGGACCAAGAATCAATGAATCCAAAACAAGAAAGAAATAAAAACATACTCAAATAAAAGCTATACAGTAACACAGAGAAATGTGGGCTGAAACAAGAGGGTACAGACTCCAGGCAAGAGGTCGCCAAGAAGGGCAGCCCCAGTGCAGCCCCGGTGGCGCAGCGGTTTAGCGCTGCCTGCAGCCTGGGGCATGATCCTGGAGACCCTGGATCAAGTCCCACATCAGGCTCTCTGTATGATGCCTGCTTCTCCCTCTGCCTGTGTCTCTGCCTCTCTCTCTCTGTCTCTATGAATAAATAAAGTCTTTAAAAAAAACAAAAGAGGTTGCCAAGAAGACAGAGATTCTGATCAACTAGATAACATATTTAAAATACTGAGGAAACTGAGAATAATGAAGAAAAATTAAATAGAAATAGTTTAGAAGAGTTAATATTGTTAAGAAGTCAATTCTGCTCAAACTGACCTAAGGATTCAAAGCATGCACAATGAAAACCCCAGCCAGCATGTTGGAGAAATGGACAAACTGATTCTAAGATGTATATGGAAATATAAAGGGCCAAGAATAGTGAAGACTCTGATACTACCAGCTATCAAGGTTTACTGTAAAATTATAGTAATTAAAACTGCAATATGGGCAAAAAGATTTCAAAAAATACATTAGTGGAACAGAAGTCCAGAAATAGACTTATACATACACAGCTACCTACGTTACAACAAAATATCACTTCTATACAGTGTGGGAGTAGGGGGGACAGACTTTTCAACATATGGTTCTGCCTCAACTGTTATCTACATAGAAAATTAAATGTTGACCCTAATCTCACACCATACACAGAAGCTTACTTCATATAGGCTGTCGAACTAAATGTGTAGGGCTAAACAATAAAAATTCTAGAACATTACATCACATCTTAGGTAGACCTTAAGGTAGCAATGAATTCTTAAACAGGACATAAAATACACTGATTATACAAGAAAACAAATTAGATTTCATTAAAATTAGGAACTTCTTTTCTTTCTTTTTTTTTTTTTTTTTTTTTTTTTTTTTAGGAACTTCTTTTCATCAGAACAAATTATTAACAGAAAGGCAAGCCACAAAACATGACATTTCTGCATTAGACTGAAGAGGTATCTGTAATACATCTGATAAAGGATTCCAATCCAGAATATATAAAGAAACACTATAAATCAATAAGAAAAAGACTAACCAGAAACTTCAACAGGTACTTCACAAACAAGATATCCACATACCCAATCAACATATGAAAAGTTCCTCAGGGGATCCCTGGGTGGCACAGCGGTTTGGCACCTGCCTTTGGCCCAGGGCGTGATCCTGGAGACCAGGGATCGAATCCCACATCGGGCTACCGGTGCATGGAGCCTGCTTCTCCCTCTGCCTGTGTCTCTGCCTCTCTCTCTTTCTCTCTGTGTGACTATCATAAATAAATAAAAATTAAAAAAAAAAAGAAAAGTTCCTCAACTTCATTAGTCATTAGGAAAATGCTAATCAAAACCACAATTCTTTACCACTATACACTCACCAGAAAGGCTAAAAAGAAACAGACAAAACCAAGGTTTTTTTGTTTCGTTTTGCTTTTTTAAAAAGATTTTATTTATTCATTCATGAAAGACATAGCGAGAGAGGCAGAGATTTTATTTATTCATTCATGAAAGACATAGCGAGAGAGGCAGAGACCTAGCAGAGGGAGAAGCAGGCTCCATGGAGGAAGGCTGATGTGGGACTTGATCATGGTACTCCGGGATCACGCCCTGAGCCAAAGGCAGACACTCAACCACTGAGCCACGCAGGCGTCCCAAAACCAAGGTTTTAAATCAACTACAACTCTCATTCATAACTATTAGTAGTGTAAATTACCATAATCACTTAAGAAAACCATTTCAAAAATCTTCCAAAGCTAAAGAACACGTACCCTATGACACAGCAAATCCACTCCTTAGGTATGTATATACCCAACAGACAACACTCATATTCACCAAAACACACATACAAGAATGTTCACAATGGTATAATGATTACAGCCATGATAATGACTATAATCAGAAAGACAATGACAAGTATTGGCAAGGACATGGAGAACTAGAACCCTCATATACTGCTGATGAGAATGCAAAATTGTACAGCCAATATGGAAAACAGTTTAACCATTTCTTTAAAAGCTAAAAATAAACTTACCAAATGACCTTGAATTCCAGTCCTAGGTATATACTCAAGAATATGAAAATATAGGTCCAAACAATGACTAACTACTATGTGAATATCTATAGCAGCACTATACATAATAGCCGAAACTGGAAACAATCCAAGTATCCATCAATTAGTGAATGGCTAAACAAAATGTAGTGTGTGTGTGTGTGTATCCATACCATGGAATATTACTCACCAATAAAAAGAATGGGTTACTGATACATCATAGAATATGCATGTACTTCAAATACATTTGCTAAGTGAAAGCCAAACAAGACTATATATTGTAAGACTAAATTTTTATGACATGTCCAGAAAAGGCAAATTTATAGAGACATAAACCTGATGGTTCCTTAGGCAACAAAGATTAACTGCAAACAAGTACAGAAAACTCACTGTATTAATATAAATATTCTAAAGCTAAACTATACTAAAGGTTGCATAAATCTCTAAGTTTGCAAAAAAAAATTTAATTATCCATTATAAATGGATGATATAGATTTTTAAAAGGTTTCATTTATTTATTCATAAGGGACAGAGAGAGAGCGAGGCAGAGACAGGCAGAGGGAAAAGCAGGCTCCTGCAGGGAGCCCAATGTGGAACTCAATCCCAGGACCCAGGGGTCACGCCCTGAGCCAAAGGCAGATGCTCAACCACAGAGCCACCTAGGCATCCCATAAATGGATGATATTTAAGGATACATAAGTTATGCCTCTCAAAAGTATTTTTAAAAAGGAATTAGTAAGGAAAAGGAAGCAGGAAGCTATAAATGAAATTTAGTAATGTACTGGTATAAGTTGAGGCTAATAAGAGGTGACAGCTAGTAAGAATTCACTGTTCTGAGGCACCTGGGTGGTTCAATGGTTGAGCAGCTACCTTTGGCTCAGGTTGTAGTCCTGGGGTCCTGGGACTGAGTCCCACATCAGGCTTGCTACAGGGAGCCTATTTCTTCCTCTGCCTATGTCTGTGCCTCTCTCTGTATGTCTCTCATGAATCAATAAACAAAATATTTTTTAAAAAAAGAATTCACTGTTCTAATTCCTACTTTCATATATGCTTGAAAACTTTTCAAAATAAATTTTTTTTAAATAAGAAAACACAGGTGCCAGTGCCTCAGTAGGTCAAGTACCTGCCTTCGGCTGAGGTCGTGATCCCAGAGTCCCAGGATGGGGCCCCACATCAGGCTTCCTGCTCAACGGGGAGTCTGTTTCTCCCTCTGACCCTTCCCCATTCGATGCTTTCCCTCTCACTTACTCTTTCTCTCAAATAAATAAATAAAATCATTAAAACAATAAAATAAGAAAATAAATAACTTTTTTTAATTGGCAAAACATTTGAACACGTCACCAAAGACTATGTACCAACAGCAAATAAACACATGAAAATAATGTTTAACATCATTAACTATTTGGTAAATGTAAATTAAAACCACAGTGAATACCATTGTGAACCTATTACAAATCTGAAACTGGGGGATCCCTGGGTGGCTCAGCAGTTTGGCGCCTGCCTTTGGCCCAGCGCACGATCCTGGAGTCCCGGGATCAAGTTCCGCGTCAGGCTCCCTGCATGGAGCCTGCTTCTCCCCCTGCCTGTGTCTCTGCCTCTCTCTCTCTTTCCCTATCATAAATAAATAAAATCTTTTAAAAAAAAAAACAGTATCTGAAACTGAAAAGACAATATTCAGTCTTGGGGAGAATATAGAACAGATACTCTCATATCTGTTGGTAGAATGTAAAATGTACAACTTCTTTACAAAATAATTTGGCAGTTACTTAAGAAGATCCAGCCATTCCACTCCTATGTATTTATCCAAGAGAAATAAAACCATCTGTCCACACAAAAATGTTCAAAGCAGCTTTATTTATAATATCTAAAAATAGAAACTTAAATGTTCATCAAGTGGTGAATGGATAAACAAAATGTGGTATACCCATACAATAGAATACTACTCAGCAAAAGAAAAAGAAATGAACATCAATACACACAACATAAAATGTAAAATAATTCTGCTGATGAAAGAAGCCATACAAAAAAAAGAGTACACAGCGAATAATTCTATTTATATAGAACTAAAATTCTAAACAATGCAAACTAATCTATAGTGATAAGTAGATTAGTGATTGCCTGAGTAATAATGGGGAAAAGACAATCACTGAGGAGTGAGTGAAAGGGAGGGATTATAATGAGACATGAAAAAACTTTGGGTGGCTATACATATGTTCTTATCCTGATTGTGAGGATAGTTTCACAGGTATATAACTCAATAAGGCTTTTTTTTTTTTTTAAGATTTTTATTTTTCAGTAATCTTTATAGCCAGCATGGAGCTTGAACCAACAACCCCAAGATCTGGAGTCATACATTCTACCATCTGAGCCAGCCAGGTACTCCTAAGGTTGTTTAAGAAAAAAGTCAGTATAGTGAAACTTGTGTAAGAGTGAGAGCAGTAAAGGGTGGGGGAGTGCAGAGGGATTCTTGGGGTGGTGTTAATGTTCTGTTTTGTTTTGTTTTAAGATTTAATTTATTTATGCATGAGAGACATAGAGAGAGAGAGAGAGAGAGAGGCAGAGACACAGGCAGAGGAAGAAGCAGGCTCCAGCCAGGGAGCCCGACATGGGACTCGATCCCAGGTCTCCAGGATCCCACCTGGGATGAAGGCAGCGCTAAACCGCTGAGCCACAAGAGCTGCCCTAATGTTCTGTTTCTTGACCTGGACACTAGTTATATGGTATGTTCCCTTTGAAAATTCATGGAGCTGTATTTAGGATCTATACACTTTTCTCTACATACGTTATATATCAATTTTTAAACAGCTTATTAAAAAGAAAATAGAATATTAATATACATTCATTAGAATGTCACTTTTTCATGTTAGACAATACCAAGTATTGGCAAAGATGTGAAGCAACTGGAACTCTAATATATTGCTGTTAAGCATGTAAACTGCCATAATCACTTTAGAAAACCAGGTATAACTATTAAAGTACTAACATACATATATACCCAGTGACCCAGCAGCACTACTCCCAGGTGTATACCTAACAGAAATGCATCCATATGTCCATCAAAACACATGTACAACAGTTTTCCTTAGAAGCAACAATCAAAATCACCCAAAAACTGGAAGCAACTGAAATTTTAATCATCAGTGAAGTGGAAAACAAATTTTGGATATGTTTTCATTCAGTGAATACTATACAGTAATGAAAAAGAACAAGCTATTCCTACAATGCAACATATATGAAGCTCAAAATTTAATGGTGAACAAAAGAAATCAGACACAGAAGAGTAGACAGTATATAATACCATTTAATTAAAATTCAAAAACACTAAACAATCCAAAGGTAACTACTATGATAAGAATCAGTATACTGGTTACCACAGGAAGGTAGGAGTAATAACTGCTTCTCAGACCCTGGTAATGTTCTGCATCTTAATCTGAAAAGTAGCTATGTGACTGTGTTCACTTCATAAAAATTTATCACAATATACTCAAGAGTTGTCCATCTTACTATATATATATTGTATCTCAATTTCTCAATCTTTTTCTTTTAACCTCTACACCCAACATGGGGCTTGAACTCACAAACCCAAGATCAAGTCACATGCTCTACCTACTATGCCAGCCAGACACCCCATTTCATTTTTTAAAATCTACCCCCAAAATTTCAACCCTATACTGACCAAAAGAAGGAAAGAAAAAGAAATAATTTAAATAGTTCAGCTCTCCTCTCTGATCACACCTCATCACCAATGAGGGTATGTCCTCAGACAGCAAATGCAAATAATAAGCCTGACATTAGTGCATACTGGCAAAATCCACAGATAAAGTATCAGTCATCTGAAGGGTTTCTCCACTACTGACAGGCAGCAAAAACATTGTTGAGGCAGCTAAAGAAGAATACAGAGATAGCTTTGTCTGTTTATATCATCAGAAATAAATTGAAAAATTGGAAAAATATTGAAGAGCAAGAAGAACTGAGAAAAATCACCTAAAAAGCAAATATGACAAATAACAAGAAGAATCAGCACACTGACTCTCCATAATTGTGCTCAATTGTCTCAAGCAGAGAGACACTGGAACGCTGTAATTTCCGAATATTATTATTCTATGAAATCTTAAAATATACATTAGTACCTTATACAGTTTATACATTCTATAGAATTGTATAAACAAAACCAAGTATAACTTACTTAAAACACATTTAAAGAAATTTTTCAAGAATAAATTAGACTGCTCTGTAAAATGCAATTCCACTGCACTATATACCTATATGAACACAAAAATACATATATTTACACACAAACAATATAAATGTTAAAAAACACAAACACACCTAAACACACACACACACACACACACACACACACACACACACACACACACGGGGCAGCCCCGGTGGCTCAGCGGTTTAGCGCCGCCTACAGCTCAGGGCGTGATCCTGGAGACCCAGGATCGAGTCCCACATCAGGCACCCTTCATGGAGCCTGCTTCTCCCTCTGCGTGTGTCTCTGCCTCTCTCTCTCTCTCTCCTCTCTGTGTATTCTCATAAATAAATAAATAAAATCTTTAAACACACACACACACATATATATATATATGTATATACATATATATAGATAGATAGATATGCACTTAATAGAACAAGAGATAGAAGTCTAAATACATCATTCAGAATTAGAAAAGTAAACAAAGGCACTAAAATAGCGCCAAATTATACTGGAAAGAGTAGGCCAAAAAGGAATGGCTTAGGAAGCTAATTTCTCATTTACTATAAGAAGTAATCGAGCAATAATGTCTAGAGTTGACAAATCATGAATCAGTTACAAGCACATTGGAAACGATCATCAGGAGAACCAAGAGAGTCATCTACTTTTAATCTTTTCTCTGAGGATTGTGATTGCAATTGGGACAAAGGACTGCTAATTTTCATGCAATTTAAGGTACTGTCTTATTTTTTTTTAATTTTTTTTTATTTTTATTTATTTATGATAGTCACAGAGAGAGAGAGAGGCAGAGACACAGGCAGAGGGAGAAGCAGGCTCCATGCACCGGGAGCCCGATGTGGGATTCGATCCTGGGTCTCCAGGATCGCGCCCTGGGCCAAAGGCAGGCGCCAAACCGCTGCGCCACCCAGGGATCCCCTGTCTTATATTTTTAATCATGAACTTGCCCTAAATAGGGCAATGAGTCTATTTAGCTTTGATTATTAAAACTTTAAATACAAAAATTTTCACTTCATAAATTTTAAGAGCAGATCCTATATACTTTGATCCCGGTGGAAACACATCTGTAAAAGGCATAATATCTGTCCCTATTTCACAGGTTTACTGAGAGGGTTAAAACAGATAATGTATGTAAAATAATCAGCAAGGTGCCTGGTACAAGAATTCAATTCAATTTTAGCTATCATTACTAGTATTTAGTATATTTGCATAGAATAAGGTTCAACACTAATTATTAGAACTGACAGTAATTCATTATGTAAAGTACCTGATTAATAAGCACTCAATAACTAATGAGTGAATTAATGAGTCTATATAGCTTTCAAGAAATAATTATCTTCTAAGAATACCAAATAAAATACAGTCACCTTGTTAACTACAGTGAAATCAGAATAAAACTAAAATCAAGACCTGACAAAGCACAAAAAAATCATGTCCTAATTTCACTATTTATATTAAGAATAGAAGCAGTAGCAGCAGCAACAGTAGTTACCATGTACAGCATTTCCTTCTAATGCTTTCCTGTATTTTTAAATTCTGTTTCAAATACTACATTTATAATTTTGGGAGTGGGAAGAGATCAGTTTTAGAATTCTATCCCACAAAGGAAGTAATTGCTTACAAGGGCCAAAATTTCCAAATTATGTCACGTTGTTTTTGTACAAGGAAAGGTAGTCATTAATTCTTAACGTATCTACAAAATGATATATCAACATAATTTTATTCTTGGCACATTTAGTTACCTGGGTGCAAATAAGATTCTAACTAAAATTAAAGAAGGAAATGTTTAAATTTCCCTAGAAATAGCACTATGCCATCCCCTGAAAGTACACTATTCTTTATCAACAGAGACCTAAAGAGAAATAAATGCCTGACTGGACAAAATGAAATTAACCTTCCATAAGATTAGAGAGCATAGGATATATAAGAGAATGAATATACAGCTGACCCTTGAAAAATGTGGAGATTATGGGGTGCCAACCCCCAATATAATAAAAAATACACATACAACTTTGACTTCCTAAAAATTTAACTATTAATAACCTACCGTTGACCAGAAGATTTACTAATAACATAGTAAATTAACACATATGTTGTATGTATTATATATTGTATCTTTATAATAAAGTAATCTAGAGAAAAGAAAATATTAGTAAGAAAATTATGAGGATGAGGAAATACATTTACAGTACTGTACATAAATTCATTAAAAAAAAACACATTTAAGCAGACCCATGCAATTCAAACCCATGATGTTCAAGGGTCAAGTATCTATACTTTATAAAATATATGTATTATTATTTACACTTGTAAATACTTTACAAATACTATAAATATTATCTTCTTTCCAAAGGTACATAACCTTCACTGTAGTAAGGAGCAACTTACCTCCTAATCTAGAGATCCAAATGGAGTAAAGGGAGGATCAAACTGAGATAGCCAGAAATAAGAAGGAAAACAGGATGCACGAATAACAAAGTTTTTCTCCAATGACCATATCTGCCTTAAAGTCAAAGAAGAAGTATACCTAGAATGGCCAACTCAATTTCCAAGCTTACCTGTGCATACTCTCTTTCAATGGCAGCCTTCTTCTGACTGAATGTCCTAAAAGCACAAATAAAAATTCATTACCAGAAGTATAATAATAATTTTATGTAAATTTACAAACACATCCTCAGATACTACCTGGTAAGCTGTGTTCAGGAAAAGGACAATATTTTATTCACTTATGTTCTTCGGAGTACTGCTGACAAAAGACTCTGAAAACAGAAAATCTACATTCAAATCCAGCCTCCACCATGTACTAGCTGTATGACCTTGGTCAAATCACTTGACTTTTCTGTGCCTCAAAATGGGGATAGTAACAGTACCCACCTGATAGGGACAGTATAAAATTTACTTAAGTAAAATATATAAAGTGCTCAAAACTGTATCTAACACACAGTAAAAGCTATATATGCCAGCTACTTTTAGGACAATGGCTAATGCACAGTAGGTACTAATAATATTTACTGAACTTAACCAACATAGAGGGAACTACAGAAAACAAAGTAAAAATTAAATTTGGGGGGCACCTGGCTGGCTCAGTTAGTAAAGCATGTAACTCTTAATTTTGGGGTTGTTAAGTTTGAGCCGCATGCTAGATGTAGAGATTACTTTAAAATAAAATCTTTAAAAAGAGAAAATCAAGGGCACATGAGTGGCACAATCAGTTACACATCCAATTATTGGTTTTGGCTCAGGTCATTGATCTCAGGGTCACAAGATCAAGCTCTGCAGTGGGCTCCGTGCTTGGTGCACAGTCTGCTTAAGACTCTCCCACTTGCCCCTTCCCACTATATGTGCATGCACACGCATTCTCTCTCTCAAATAAATAAAACGTTTTTAAAAAGAAGAAAATCAATTTTTGATCAACATAAAAAATAGTCAAATTAATTCCTTCATTCCAATCCTTTGTAACAGAGTTACAAAACAAAGTATAAGGCCACTAAATGTAGTATGATGGGTACACCCTGTCCATACATGTATTATATTTTATAGATTCTATGGTAATATTTTTTACATTTTAACATTTATGATATTGGGATTCATCTTTTAATAATGATTAGCAGTATTTTCTTCTATCTTAACACTACGTGAAATAACAGTACACCTTACAAACCCAAACCATAGGCAAAGTAGTCAATGAGATATAATAATATTGACAATTTTTCTTAAATAGTCTGAGCTTAAAGACTTCTCTTTTAGGGGCCAGATATCTGTGCTCTTAAAAGCACTTAAAAGGAGGGATCCCTGGGTGGCTCAGCGGTTTAGCGCCTGCCTTCGGCCCACGGTGTAATTCTGGAGTCCCAGGATCGAGTCCCACATCGGGCTCCCTGCATGGAGCCTGCTTCTCCCTCTGCTTGTGTCTCTGTTTCTCTCTGTGTCTCTCATGAATAAATAAATAAAATCTTTAAAAAAAAAAAAAGCACTTAACAAGGTGAAGATATCAGAGTAAAAAGTGTAAAATACAAACAAAGAGCTGGATTTGAAATAAGGGATAATTTAATCCAAAACTTCCACTTTAAAAAATTTTTTTTAATTTACCAACATGACTATTCATTTCTTAGATAAGAAATATAACTATTTGGGATGCCTGGGTGGCTCAGTGGTTGAGCATCTATCTGCCTTTAGCTCAGGGAGTGATCCCGGGGTCCAGGATCAAGTCCTGCATCGGGCTCCCTGCAAGGAACCTGCTTCTCCCTCTGCCTATGTCTGCCTCTCTCTCTTTCATGAATAAATAAATAAAATTTAAAAAAAAAGATAACTATTTTAGATGTTACTACATTTATTTTGAGTGGATAACTTATTTAGCCTTAAAAAAGGATGGAAACACCGACATATGCTACATAGGAAGGATGAACCTTGAGTACATTATGCTGAATGAAGTCAGTCAGTCACAAAAAGACAAATACTTTAGGGTTCCATTTATATGAGGTACTTAGAGTAGTGAAATCATATAGACAGAAAGAATGGAGGTTACCAGGGGCTGGGAAGAGAGGATCAGAGGAGTCATTATTTAATCAGTACAGTTTCAGTTTTACAAGATAAGGAGTTCTGGAGATAGATGATGGTGATAGTTGCAGAACAATATGAAGTACTTAATACCATTAACTATACACTTAAAAATGGCTAAGATTTATATCATATATTTTACTATAGCAAAAAATAAAAGGGAAAAAAAAGTA
Organism: Canis lupus baileyi; assembly: GCF_048164855.1. Taxonomy (NCBI): domain Eukaryota; kingdom Metazoa; phylum Chordata; class Mammalia; order Carnivora; family Canidae; genus Canis; species Canis lupus. The sequence goes on from NC_132860.1 coordinate 26,600,709, forward strand.
AAGCAAGACCTTTTCCTTAAGAATGTTCAAGTGAAGAGTCCAAGAAAACAAGTACTCTTTTACTCTGAACATGCATATCAACTAATTTTAAAGTTCTCAGTGGGATTTTTAGTTATGAAATAATTACATGTCTACTAAGTAATTTTCTGTTCTAACTAAAGAAAACATATCCAAGTTGGCAACTATTCAAAATCAACATCATTAATATTAGAAATCTATTTATTATAATTCAGTCAAGAGAGAACAAAAAATCTTCTCATAATCTCCATATAAAATGAAAAGGCATTTGTTAAAATTCAACATCAGTTTCTCATAAACATCTTTAGAAATATTAATGGGTGCTATAATTAAACAGATGGACAAGAACAAGTGATGGTAAGAACGTGGAGAAATTAGAACTCTCATGCAACACTAGGAGGAATGTAAAATGGTACAGCTGCTTTAGAAAATCACAGTCTGGGAGTTCCTCAAAAGGTTAAACATAGTATTATCATATGACCCAGAAGTTCTATTCCTAGGTATATACCCAAGAAAACTTAAAACATATGTCTATACAAAAATCTGTTAAAGAACATTCATAGCAGCACTATTCCTGATCACCAAAAGTGATCAGGTAAGTTGGTGGACATTTGGGTAGTTGATATGCATGTTCAGAGTAAAAGAGTTGTTGTTTTCTTGGAGACTTCACTTGAACATTATCTGATGATCAGATAAACAAGATGTGGTATATTATATGGTATTATTCAAATATTATTCAAAAAAGGAATGAAGGGGTGCCTGGGATGGCTCAGCCAGGTGAGCATCTGTCTTCAGCTCAGGTCATGATCTCCGGGTCCTGGGACTGAGTCCCACATCAGGCTTACTGCTCAGCAGTAGTCTGCTTTTCTCTCTCTCTCTCTCTCTCTCTCTCTTCCCTTCCCCATCTCTCATTCTCTCTCTCAAATAAAAATAAATCTTTTTTTAAAAAAAGGAATGAAATACTAATACATGATACAGTATGGATGAACCTGGAAAGCACTATGCTAAGAAGTCACATAAAAGGCCACATATTATATGATTCCATTTATACAGAATGTCCCAGAATAAGCAAGTCTATAGAAAGTAGATCAGTGGTTGCTAAGGGATGGAGAGTTTAGATAAGTCTGTCATTATTTCAAAAGTATTTTTCTTTTAATTAGATAAGTTGATCATAAAGTTCATATGGAAAAATGAACATTCAATAGTCACAAACATTCTGAAAAATAATATTTTTAAAAGACCTACCTTAACTAGATAATAAAAATTAATTTAAAAAGTGACAATACTTAAGACAGCTTGGTAATGGAACACAAGTAAGATAACGGAACATAAGGTCAAAAATATATCCAAAATAGAGCTACGCTATACCCAACAATGACACTATTAGGTATTTATCGAAAGGATACAAACATAGTGATTGAAAGGGACACCTGCACCCCAATGTTTATAGAGGCAAGGTCCACCAACAGCCAAAGCATGAAAAAAGCCCAGATGTCCATCAACAGATGAATGGATAAAAATTTGGTATATGTGTACGCGCGCGCGCACACACACACACAAAATTTGGTATATGTGAACGCACACGCGCACACACACACACAGAGGAATATTACTCAGCCATCAATAAGAATAAAATCTTGCCATTTGCAACAACGTGGACAGAACTAGAGGGTATTAGGTGCTATGTGAAATAAGTCAGAGAAAGACAAATATCCTATAATTTCATTCATATGTGGAATTTTAGAAACAAAACAGATGAACACAGAGGAAGGGAAGGAAAAATAAAATAAAATGAAATCAGGGAGGGAGACAAACCATAAGAGACTCTTAACTCTAGAAAATAAACTGAGAGTTGCTGGAGGGGAGCTGGGTGGGGGGATGGGGTAACTGGGTGATGGATATTAAGGAGGGCACGTGTGTAGTGAGCACTGAATATTGTATGCAACTGATGAATCACCAAATTCTACCTCTGAAACTAATAATACACTGTATATTAATTAAATTGATTTTTTAAAAGACAGTGGCTTTCAGGGTGTTACACATCAGTCACAGCAGTGAGATTAGTCAATGCTCCCTGATCTCTGGGTCCCAGCTATGCTGGTGATCAGTTAGGCCCAGCTGTGGATCCCTGCCTTTTGCTTCTCTTTATCTCCACATAATTTTGTAAGCACATAATTACTTGCATGAAATCACTTTTAACTGGAATGTCCAAAGTAAAGAATTTGTTTTTTGCATTGAAAAAAAAGGGAAAGAAAGAAATACACCCAAATACACAAAAATTTAGTAACTGGAAAAGAGAACACTTTGACTCAAAGGGGAAAATATGGATTACTTAGTAAATTGTTCTGAGGTAGCTTTATACGAAGATGCAATGTTAAAAAAATAGAAAAGTTAACAGAATAATGTATAGATAATATACTATCTTTTCATATAAAAATGTTTACACATATACACTGTATTATAACACTACTCAATTGCAATACAAACAGTCCCCAACGTACAATGGTTCAACTTATAATTTTTTGACTTCACAATAGTGTAAAAGTAACATCCATTCAGTAGAAACCATACTTCAAATTTTAAATTTTGATCTTTCCCTGAGCTAGCAATATGCAGCACAAAATTCTCCATTGTGATGCAAGGCAATATCAGCTAGCCCTAGCTCTCAGTCAGCCACACAATCCCAATGGGAAACAATTGATACACTTACAACCATTCTAAAGCCATACAACCATTGCTTTTTACTTTCAGTATAGCATTCAATAAATTACATGAAATACTCGACACTTTATTATAAAACAGGCTTTATGTTAGATGATTTTGCCCAACTGTAAGTTAATCTAAGTGTTCTCAGCATGCTTACAGTAGGCTAGGCTAAGTTATGATGTTCTGTAGGTTAGGTATATAAAATGCATTTTTGATTTAATGGTATTTTCAATCTTCAATGGGTTTATCAGAACATAACCCCACTGTAAGCCAAGAAAAATCTATAGTCCCTCAAATGAAAAACTGTTCTGTGGGAAAATGCCTACTGTGATCCCCTTAGGAATTACTGTGATAATATTCTCTCAAATATTAACACGAAACTGACTTGACAATGGCTCCATATGAAGAAAGGAACCGATGTCAACAGCAGAAGAAAGGGGATGCCTCAGTGGCTGGTGGCTCAGTAGCTGAGCATCTACCTTCGGCTCAAGGCGTGATCCCAGGGTCCTGGAATCAAGTCCCACATCAGGCTCCACACAGGGAGCTCGCTTCTCCCTTTAGGTCTCTGCCTCTATCTGTATGTCTCTCATGAATAAATAAAATCTTTAGTTTATTTATGAGAGATGGAGAGAGAGAGAGAGAGGCAGAGACACAGGCAGAGGGAGAAGCAGGCTCCATATAAGGGTCCCAATATGGGACTCAATCCTGGGACTCTGGGTTCAGGCCCTGAGCCAACAGCAGACACTCAACCGCTGAACCACCCAGGGGCCCCTAAATAAAATCTTTTTAAAAACTGTAGAAGAGGCAGCCCAGGTAGCTCAGCGGTTTAGCACCACCTTCAGCCCAGGGCGTGATCCTGAAGACCCGGGATCGAGTCCCACGTCAGGCTCCCTGCATGGAGCCTGCTTCTCCCTCTGCCTGTGTCTCTGCCTCTCTCTCTCTGTGTTTCTCTCATGAATAAATAAAAAATAAAAACCTTAAAAAAAATAGAAGAAAGACCTTTTACTGTATTGTTTGTATTATTTGAATTTATACCATGTGTACATGCATGTATTTTTGAGGTGAAATTTATATGACCACAATTAACCACTTTAAAGTATTCAGTCCAATAGCATTTTCTTTTTTTTTTTAAGATTTTATTTATTTATTTATTTGTGAGACAGAGAGAGAGAGAGAGAGAGAGAGAGGCAGAGACACAGGCAGAGGGAGAACAGGCTCCATGCCGGGAGCCCAACGCGGGACTCGATCCCGGGACTCCAGGATCGCACCCTGGGCCAAAGGCAGGCGCCAAACCACTGAGCCACCCAGGGATCCCTCAATAGCATTTTCATGTGTTCAGTGTATACGACTACCACCTCTCTCTACTTTCAAAACCTTTTAATTACTCCAGAAGAACACTGCATATCCACTAGGTAATCACTTCCATTCCCCCTACCCCATACCAACGAACTAATTTTCTGGCTCTACAGATTTACCTATTCTGGATATTTCATATAAAAAGAATCATGCAATGTGACCCTTTGTGTCTGGCTTCTTTGATTTAGAGTTTTCAACGTCCAAGTTGTAGAATGTATCAATACTTGATTACTTTTTGTGACTGAATAATACTCCATTGTATGGATATACTACAATTTGTTGATCCATTCATCCACTGACAGACATTTGGGTTGTTTCACATCTTCACTATTATGAGTAATGATGCTACAAACACTTGTTTATGGATTTCTATGTAGAAATAGGTTTTAAGTTCTCTTAGGTATATACCTAGGATTAAAACTACTGGGTCATATGGTAATTCTATGTTTAACTTGCTAAAGAATTTTCAAACTATTTTCCATAATGGCTATATCATTTTACATTCCCACTGCATATTTTTTAAATTTAATAGTTAAATAAAACAAACTATACTTTAAAAAATTATATTACATTCATTCATTAGAATCCTATATGGCCACTAAAAAGAATGTGGTAGCTCTATATATACTGGTATGGAGAGATATCCTCAATTAGCTCATGCAATAAATACTGGTCAGACACTGTATAGGTAATGATGATACAAAGGGAATAAGACAGGCCAGTATAAATAAGAGTAAAAAAAATTATATAAAGAATAATTTAATAATAAATTGAAAAATGAGAAGTACTATGAAGAAAGCTACAATATGTTATCCATTATTTTTTTAAAGCTTCAGAAGAGTGTGTAAAGGAAGATCTCATCTTTAAAATATATTAAATATATATACCTCTATATAATACAGATGCCTATTTACACTAAAAAATACCTGAAAAATACATATAAGGGGAAGGACATTCAAAGAATATATGCCCAATTTTTATTGTTAAGGGAAGGGAGCAAGAGACTTTTATTTTCTACTCTGATCCTATGTTTGTTCCAATAATCTGTTATTTCTATAACAAGAAAAAATTAGTTATCTAATTTTCAATCTACTCCTACACTTATATGAAAAAAGTATAAATCCTGTATCATAGAAAGGAGTAAGAATAAATCCCTGCAATAATCACTTCTTTCATAAAATCCAATATTCTAAATAATTTTCCTAAAATAAAACTGATTAAGCTACTCTCCTACTAATATTTCTAAAATGGCTCCTCATCATTCCCAGACTAAAAATCTAAATTCCCTCAACATAACAGAAAAGGCTGTTAAGTGGTTTCATCTCTGTAAACTCCCCCATTCACATCCCAGATCCCAGCTAAAGCTCTTAAAAGGATCAGTAGGCTCATCTCATACTCTAGCAAATATAATCGTTTCTACTTGGAACAACTTCCCTCATTATTTGGCTTAACTTTTCCCCATCTGTCAAAAGTTAGCTTAAGCATGACCTCCTCTAAGAAGTCTTCCTGAATTCCTCTTGTGATCTGAATACCCTACTTCTGAGGTCCTCCAGCATTTTGTAACATAGCACCTACTTCAAGTATTTTAATAGTGAATTGACTATAGAGTTCCCTGAGAGCAATAAGTGTGCTTTGTATTTATATGTGTAGCACAGTACCTAAAAGCTGTAGAAGTTCATTTAATAAGTCTTTGCTGAATGAATGAACAGAAACTAAATAATTAGATTTTAGGCTCTTCAGGAGTTAAATAGCTCAGTAGGTTAGTTCCTGAAACAGGTAGAACCAAGATCATAATCTATAGCTATATGGACCAATTAAGTTTCTTGATCTTGGTCACAGATTATATCAGTAAACACACCATTTTGTATACATGAGCTTTAAATATCAAGGAGGATAAATGAGGGTGCAATAAAGGATTAACCTTGCCCAAAGAGAGGTCTGGCCTTTGCCCATGGCTTCTGAGGAGTATTCTCTAAACCTTCAGAATATCATGACTGATAATAGTGTTTTCATTTACCTGGGGACCTTAGGCCAGGCCAGATAGTCAATGCTAACAATGTGACTTACTGAGAGTAGTGTGGAGGAGAGGGGGATTGGGACAAATGATATCAACTCAACCTCTGAAGGAGCTGGAAACTAAGGTCAGCCACGTGGGCAGTCAATCATATCCAAGTGACCGAATATACCTCTTCCCTTAAGTGATTTTAAATTACGTATTTTCACTATTAAAAAAAAAAAAACCCACAACCTTCAGTAAACTTTCAGTGAGTTCTGTGAGTCCTTCTATGAATTATCAAATCTAAGAATGGTCCTAGGAACCTTTGATCTTGCAAATCATTTCTGAAGTGAGGGTGATCTTAGAGACCTCCAAACTTGCAGTCAGAGTTGTCTTGGGGACTCCCTAACTCTAGAATTCATCACCAGAATAAGCAGAACACCTCAAAATGTTCTAATTATTAATGGTGGTTGGAAATAGGATATCAATAACCATAATGATGAATGTTAAAAATAAACACATGCACTAAATAGCTAAAATTTAAAAAGACGAATTAACTATAAATATCAGTAAGAATACAGAGCAATGAGACTGTCAAGGGTGGGACTGTAAAATAATACAACCACTTTGGGGAAAAAATATGATATTTCTTATATACTTAAGCATACACCTATCTTGACATAACAATTTTAAAAGTAGGCATTTACTAAGAGGAATGAAAACAGATGTCCCTAAATTTAGACTTCACAAAAATACTTATAGCACCTTTATTCATAAACAGACAGAAACAAGAAGCAGTCTAGGTGTCCATCAGTGGGATAACAGATCAACAAACAGTGATACATATCCAAAATATATAAAGAACTTCTAAAACTCAACACCCAAAAAAACAAATAATCCAATTAAAAATGGGCGCATGACATGATTGGACAACTTTCCAAAAAAGACATACAGATGGCCAACAGATATGCAAAAAGATGCTCAACCCACTCATCATCAAGAAAATAGAAATCAAAACTACAATGAGAGATTACCTTACACCGGTTAAAAGAGCTAAAATCAACAACACAAGGAAAAAGGAAGACTCTCCTGCACTGCTGGTAGGAATGCAAACTGGTGCAGCCACTCTAGACAACAGTATGGAGGTGCCTCAAAAGTTAAAAATAGAGCTAACCCTAATGATCTAGCCACTGAACTACTAAGTATTTTATCCAAAGAATACAAAAATGCTAATTCAAAGGGATACACATACCCCAATGTTTGCAGCAGCATTACTCACAATAACCAAACTATGGAAGTAGCCCAAGTGTCCACTGATGATGGGTAAAGAAGATGTAGTATGTGTATGTAGATATAGATAATGGAATATTACTCAGCCAAAAAAAAGAATATATCTTGCTATTTGCAACAATGTAGATGGAGTGAGGAGTACTATGCCAAGTGAAATAAGTTAGAGAAAAACAAATACCATACCATTTCAGTCATATGTGGAATTTAAGAAACAAAAACAAATGAGCAAGGGAAAAAAGAGGGAGAGAGAGAGAGAGAGAGAGAGAGAGAGGTAAACCAAGAAACAGATACTTAACTATAGAAAATAAACTAATGGTTACCAGAAAGGAGGTGGTAAGGAGGATGGGTTAAATAGGTGAGAGAGATTAAGGAGTGTACTTGTGATGAGCATCAGGTATTGTAGGAAAGTGCTGAGTCACTATATTGTACACCTGAAACTAATATTACACTGTATGTTAACTGGGATTTAAATTTAAAAAATTTAAAAGATTAAAAAAGCAATGATATATTCTTAAAAGAGAGTAAAACAGCAATAAAAATAAATGGACTATAAGATGACTACCACATTTTTTATTATCCTGAGTTAATTTACCTATGTTATTTTACAAATAACACTGTGTAAATACAACTAATATCAAATATAAAAATAATTTTTTACCATGGACAACAAACTGGGGTAAGGGAACTAATACTTGTATTATTAGCCCATTGACAACTCTTCCATAAAAAAATATTTATGGGTGCTTGGGTGGTTGTCAGTGAAGCATCTGCCTTTGGCTCAGGTCATGATCTCAGGCTCCTGGGATTAGCAGGGAGCCTGCTACTCCCTCTTCCTCTGCCCCTCCCCACTACTTGTGTACACTCTCATGCTCTAGGGCTCTCTCAAATAAGTAAATTTTTTTTTAATCCTTATAATTTGTTCTGGAATCCAGTGGCTATTTTGCAGTCAATATGGCAGTAACATTAAAATGATGACATGAACATTTTTTTTAATAATTTTTAAGATTTCATTTTTTAAAGTAATCTCTATACCAACATGGGGCTCAAACTTACTACTCTGAGATTAAAAGTGACATGCTCTACCAAGCAAGCCAACCAGGCACTCCCACCCTCAAATATTTTTAAATCAATGCAAGTAGAATAAAGAACTAAAACTATGCAAGTCTGGCAGAGAGGAAATTATATGGCTCCTAATAAAAATATTCACTGACACCTGTCTTCTGAATTTCAGGTATTCTGCTAATCAGGCACAGGAAATATAAAGATGGAGACATGGACTCTCCATTCAAGGGATTCGCTAGCACAAAGTATAAATAGATGATGCCAAGATTCACAAATGCTATCATCATAAAATGAAATGTATAAGTGTTCTTATTTCTTATTAATTAGGCAACCTTGGGCAAGTTAATTTTCCTGCCTGTGCTTCAGTTTCCTATAAAAAGAACTCATCTACCTCATGGGATTATTATGAGGATGAAATGTACATATTTGTAAAGCACTTAGAACAGACTTGGCACACACTAAATGCTAGAAAAGTCTTTGTTAAATAAGTGCAAATACATTCCACATTTTATAATTATGAAATTTAATCCGGTTTAAATATTTTGACTAAATGAATATGCAAAGCACCAACAAAAAAATACATTTTAAGTAACTGGTCTTGATGACAGAGCAAAGTGAGAATCTCCCTACTCCTCTCAGAAATTACCCAAAAGCAAAAACAAAGAAAAAATACAATGCAAATATGATCTCCAATAAAACTAGAAAACATGAAATATAAGTCAAAGGCCGAAAGAGAGACAAACTGGAAAAAGAGGGTAAATATAAGGCATAAGGCTCCAAAACTCAAGGGGGAAGATACATACATTTCTTCAAGTATACTTCCTGAGGTATAAAATTGAAACCACATCTGCAACAACAAAAACAGGGGACATGGGCTGGGGGAGGGAGCTTTGCTGTTCACAGTTTGTAGAAGTAGAGGAGACAGTACTAAATTCGGAATCACACAAACAAGCTACACTAGCAGAAATTAGGCTGCTGGTGTGGCAAAAAGATAGTGAGACAGCCTACACTATGAACAGCCCTACCTACAGCAGTAAATCCTCTCTGGTAGAGGAGAAATAAAATAAATTGGTACACACAACCCCAGTTATAAAGAAAATTACCGTAAATTTGGAAGACAGTAGCTACCCTGAGATACCTATTTCTGATATCCTAAAAAGCAGTACAGGAAGAACACTCTTCATTCAAAAATAACCCAAACAGAAGCAGGAAGAGAATATATAAATGCAAAATTTTAAAAAAGGAAAAACAGTAGCCAAAGGACAGTCATGAGAAAAATGCTGCCATGGAGCAGATAAAAAAATGTAACCATATACTTCAAATGAATTTTTAAAATTTAAGCAATAATTTTAAAAACTAATGAAGCAAATACCACTTCCAGATTGAATTAGAATGTTTAAGTGCCAAGAGTAATGCAATCTTGTTCCTGATCTGAGGAGGAAAGCTTTGTCTTGCGCCACTTAGTACAGCTGACCCTTGAACAACACAGGCAGTAAAAAAATCCATCCATGACTTCTTACTTCCCAAAACCTTAACTATCACAGACATCTGGTGACAGGCAGCCTTACCAATAACAGTCATATTTTGTATGTGCATCATATACATATTTTGTATATGTATTATAGTCCATACTCTTACAATAAACTAAGATGGATAAAAAGAAAATGTTAAGAAAATCGTAAGGGAAATAAATTTGCAGTACTGTAGTATATCAAAATAATTGCACCCACACGGTTCAAATTCATGCTGTCCAAGAGTCAACTGTATAATGTTACTGTGGGTTTTTGTACATGCCCCTTATTATATTACGGAAGTTTCCTTTTATTCTTAGTTTACGGAGTGGTCTTTTTTTTAAGATTTTATTTATTTATTCATGATAGACATAAGAGTGAGAGAGAGAGGCAGAAGGAGAAGCAGGCTCCATGCAGGGAGCCCGACGTGGTACTTGATCCCGGGACTCCAGGATCGCGCCCTGGACCAAAGGCAGGCGCCAAACCGCTGAGCCACCTAGGGATCCCCCTATGGAGTGTTTTTTAATGTATTTATTTAAAATTTTTATTTGAATAGTTGACACATAATGTCACATGTGTTTATATGTGTTACAGTGTTTCAACATATGTATACACTATGTTGTATACAACATAGTGATTTAACTTATCTATAAGTTATGATCATTACAAGTGCAGCTACCATCTGTCACCACAGGATACTATTACAATGTCACAGACTATATTTTCTATACTATGTCTTTAGTTTACTGAGCATTTGTATCATGAAAAGGTGTTGAATTTTGTAAAATGCTTTTATTTTTCTTGCCTCTATTGAGAGGATTATGTGGTTTCTGTCCTTTGTTCTGTTCATATTGTGTATTTCATTCACTGATTTTCTTATATTAAACTTTTGCATTCCTGAGATGAATCTCACTTCATCCTAGTATATAATTCTGTAAATGTGTTGTCAGATTCGGTTTGCCAGTATTTTGTCAAGAATCTCTGCATCAAGGGGAGGAGGGCGGGGGGTGGGAGTGAATGGGTGACGGGCACTGGGGGTTATTCTGTATGTTAGTAAATTGAACACCAATAAAAAATTAAAAAAAAAACAAAAAAAAAAGAATCTCTGCATCAATGTTTGTAAGGGATATTGATCTGTAGTTTTCTTGTGCTGTCTTTGGCTTTTGTGATAGAAAAAGGAGGACCTTACAGAATGTGAGTGTTCCATCCTCTATCATTTTTTGCAAGTGTTTGAGTTTTAACTGTGATAAAATCCTCCTATGAACTGTGTTGTCCTGGACACTCTGTTGGAAGGTTTTTTAGTACCTTTTGATTCAATCTCCTTACTTGTGAAAGGTCTGTTAAGAATTTCTATTTTTTTCTTTTACCAGTTTCAGTAATTTGTATGTTTTTAGGAATTTGTCCTATCTATCTAGTTTACAATACTTTTTACTTCAACTGTACAATAGAGAGTACTGTCCCTACTTTCATTTCTGATTTTAGTTATTTGCATCTCTCTCCTTTTTTCTTACACTAAAGGTTTGTCTCTTGTTGACTTTTTCAAAGAATTGACTTTGGTTTCGTTAATTCTGTCTACTGTGTATTTTCTTTTTCACTTATTTCTGAATCTTTTTTTTTTTTTCTTCTTTTGCTGGCTTTGGATTTGGTTTGCTCTTTTTTCTAGTTTCTTGGATGTAAAGTTAGGTTGACTTGAGATCTTTATTTTTAATATAGGTGTTTCAAACTATCAATTTCCCAGAGTAGTGTCACTCCATACCATAAGTTTTGGTACATGATGTTTTTGTTTTCATTCCTTTCAAAGTATTTTCTAATTTCCCCAGGGATTTCCTTTGACCTACTAGTTAAGTAGTTAGTTAAGAGGGTATTATGCTCACTGAAGTAAGTCAATCGAAGAAGAACAATCATCATATGATTTCACTCAAATGGGAAATATAAGAAATAGTGAAAGGGATTATAAGACAAAGGAGGGAAAATGAGTGGGAAAAATTAGAGAGGGTGACAAAACATGAGAGATTCCTAACTCTAGGAAATGAACAAAGGGTAGTGGAAGGGTAGGTGGGTGGAGGGATGGGGTAACTTGGTGACAGGCACTGAGGAAAGCACTTAATGAGATGAGCAGCGGGTGTTAAACTATATGTTTGCAAATCAAATTTCAATTAAAAAATATATTATTAAATTTCCATATATTTGCAAATTTTTTGGTTTTCCTTCTGTTAATTTCTGTAGCTTCATTCCAATGTGGTCAGAGGAAATATTCTGTATGATTGTGATCTTTTAGATTTTACTGATAACTGTTCGTGGCCCAACTTATGGTCTATCCTGGAGAATATTCCATTTGCACTTGAATGTATATCCTACTTTGTTGGGTAGTGTTCTGTATATGTCTATGAGGCCTAGTTATTTTATATTATTTTTCAATGAAATAGAATTGATGATCCAGAAACAAACCGAAACATCCACAGCCAACTGATTTTCAACAAGATGCCAAGACCATTCAAAGGAGAAAGAATAGTTTTTTCAACAAATGGTGCTAGGACAAGTGAATTTCCACAAAAAAAAAACAATGAGTTGGACCCCATCTCATTCCAAATATAAAATTTATTCAAAATGGATCAAAGACTAGATTTAATAGCTAAAATTATAAAATTCTTAAAAGAAATCACAGGAGTCTTTAAGATCTCCAATTTGGTAGCAGATTCTTTTTTCTTTCTAAAATTTATTTATTTATTCAAGAGAGAGCAAGGGGAGGGGCAGATAGAGAAAGAGAGAAAATCCTCAACCAGACTCCCCAATGGGCATGGAGTCTGAAGTGGGGCTCTAACCCAGAACCCTAAGATCATGACCCAAGCTGAAACCAAGAGCCAGACCCTCAACCCATTGAAACACCCAGGCACCTCTTGACAACAGATTCTTAAATAGAATACCAAAACCGTATCAACTAAAGAAAAAATAAGTAAAACAAACTTTATCAAAATTAAAAGTATCTGCGCATCAAAGGACATTATCAAGAATGTGATAAGAAGGGATGCCTGGCTGGCTCAGCAGGTGGAGCATATGGCTCTCTTAATCTTGGGGTTATAAGTTCAAGCCCCACACTGGGTGTATATTACTTTAAAAAGTAGTAAAAGGGCAGTGTTATGAAAAGACAAAAGAATGGGAAAAGTATTTGCAAATCATGCATCTGATAATGGTTTAATATCTAGAATACATAGAGAACTCTTACAATTTACAGCGAAGAAACAAAAAGGTCAATTTTTAAAAGGGCAAAGGTATTAAATATACACTTCTCCACAGAAAATATACAAATGGCTAATAAACACATGAAAACACATAAAAAATACGTCCAACATCCATTAGTAACTAGGGAAATTCAAATCAAAACTACCATGAGATATCACTTTGTACCCACTGGAATGGTTATAAAACAAAAGCAAAATGGAAAAGAACAAATACTAGCCAAAATCTAGAGAAATAAGAACCCTCATATATTTCTGATGAGAATGTAAAATGGTGCACCTGCTACTGAAAACAGCTTGGCACATCCTCAAAAAGTTAAACACAGAATTACTATATGCTGCAACAGTTCCACTCCTCAGAAAATACTAAAAAGAAATGAAAATAGATATTAAAACAAAAGTTTATATTCATAACAAAAGCTATTCATAATAGCCAAAAAGTGGAAACAACCCAAATGTCCAGCAATAGACCAATGAATTTTTTAAAATGTAGTATATTCATATAATGAAATATTATTTAGCCACAGAAATCAATAAATACTGATATATACTACAACATGGATGAACCTCAAAAATACCATGCTATGTGAAATAAGCCAATCATAAAAGGCCACTGTATTTGTAAGGTTCTCCAGAAAAACGAAACCAATATGTGATAGATAGATAGATAGATAGATAGATAGATAGATAGATAGATAGATATAAAGAGATTTACTTTAAGGAACTAGCTCACGTGATCATGGAAGTTGGCAAATCTAAAATCTGCAGGGTGGGATAATATAGAGACCCAGAGAGAAGCCAGTGTTGCAATTTAAGTCAAAGCTGATGATGCAGTTCAAGTCCAAAGGCCATTTGTTGTAGAAGTTTCTCCTACCTGGGAAGGAGGCCAGTCGTTTGTTCTATTCAGGCCTTTAGCTACTTATATGAGGCCCACCATAATATGGTGAGTAATCTGCTTGACTCAAAGTCTACTGACTTAAATGTTAGTCTCATACAAAAACATCTTCAGAAAAACATTCAGAATAATGTTTGACCCATATCTGGGCACTGTGGCCCAGCCAAGATGACCTGTAAATTAAACATTAAAGCCACATACTGTATGTTTCCATTTATATGAAATGTCCAGAGAAGGCAAATCCATAGAAATAAAAAGCAGATTAGTAATTGTCATGTCACCCTTCCCTAAAGGGGTGAGGTAGTGAGTAACTGCTTATTTGCATGAGGTTTCTTTTTGGGGTAATAAAAATGTTCTGGAATTAGTAGTGATACTTCTACAACACTGTGAATATACTAGAAGCCACTGAATGTAAACTTTAAAATGGTTAAAATAAGCATAACTTTCTGTTATGTTAATTTTGCTTTCATTTTAATTTTAAAAAATAACTTCTTGATGCTTCCTGTGAATAAGATGTGGGCCCAAAAGTGAGAGTGAGCATCAGTACACAAACTGTCATGTACCATTGAAAAGGAACACTTGGTAGATGAATGGGCTTGAAAACAGATAGTAGAAGTAAACCACTGAATTCCTAGGGGCTACAAAAGCAGTATGCAAATAGCCAGAAAAAAGAAAAATACACAGATCCAGGAAGTGCAAGGTGAACCATGGAAGATCTATAGGAAGTGCAAAGAACCTATAGAAGCACTCCAAAAATGTGGCCATCTAGATGAAATGGACAAATTCCTTGAAGAACACAAATGACCAAAAATAGAACACTTAAGAGGACTTACAATTTAAAAAATGGAATTTGTAATTAAAAGTTAAATGTCTATGCTATCCAAAGCAATCTACACATTTAATACAATCTCTATCAAAATACCATCAGCATTTTTCACAGAGCTAGAACAAGCAATCCTAAATTTGTATGGAATCAGAAAAGACCCCAAATAGCCAAAGTAATGTTGAAAAGAAAACCAAAGTTGGAAGCAAAACAATTCTGGACTTTAAGTTTTATTACAAAGCTGTAATCATCAAGACAATATGGTACTGACACAAAAACAGACACATAGATCAACAGAACAGAATAGAGAACCCCAGAAATGGACCCACAGCTCTATGATCAAAAAATCTTCAACAAAGCAGGAAAAATATCCAATGGAAAAAAGATAACTCTCTTCAACAAATGGTGTTGGAGAAATTGGACAGCCACATGCAGAAGAATGAAACTGGACTTTTCTTCACACTATACACAAATATAAACTCAAAATGGATGAAGGACCTAAATGTGAGATAGGAATCCATCAAAATCCTAGAGAAGAATACAGGCAGCAACCTCTTTGACCTCAGCTGCAGTAACTTCTTGTTAGATAAGTTCCCAGAGGCAAGGGAAACAAAAGCAAAAATGAACTAGTGAGATTTCATCAAGATAAAAGCCTTTTATCAAAGGCAAAGGAAACAGTCAACAAAACTAAAAGGCAACCCTTCAGAATGGGAGAAGATATTTGCAAATGATTTATCAGATAAAGGGATAGTATTTAAAAACTTTCAAACTCAACACCCAAAAACCAAAAAAAATCCATTCCAGAAATGGGCAAAACATGGGAACAGACACTTCTCCAAAAAGACATACAAATGGACAACAGACACATGAAAAAATGCTCAATGTCACTCAGTATCAGGGAAATACAAATCAAAACTACAATGAGGGGCACCTGGGTGGCTCAGTGGGTTAAGGGTCTGCATCAGCTCAGGTCATGATCCCAGGGTCCTAGGATCAAGCCCCACATCGCGCTTCCTACCCAACAGGGAGCCTGCTTCTCCCTCCCCCTCTGCCTGCCACTCCCCCTGCTTGTGCTCTCTTTGTCAAATAAAAAAATATTTTTTAAAAAACCACATATGAGATACCACCTCACACTGGTCAAAGTGGCTAAAATTAACTCAGAAAACTACAGATGTTGGTGATGCAGAGAAAGGGGAACACTCTTATACCGCTGGAAATGCAAACTGGTGCAGCCACTCTGGAAAACAGTACAGAAGTTTCTCAAGAAGTTAAAAATGGAACTACCTTACAATCCAGCAATTGTACTACTAGGTATCTATCCAAAAGACACAAACATAGTAATTCAAAGGGGCATATGCACCCCCAATGTTCATAGCAGCAATGCCCACAATAGCCAAAATATGGAAAGAGCCACACATACACAAATAAATACATATACACAATGAAATACTATTCAGCCATATAAAAAGGAAATCTTACCATTTGAAACAACATATATGGAACTTGAGGGCATTATACTAAGTGAAATAAATCTCACAGAGAAAACGAATACTGTATGATCAACTTATAGGTAGAATCCAGAAGCTGAAATTATAGAAACAGAGAGAATAATGGTAGCTAGGGAGTGGGGGAAATGGGGATATGTTGGCCAAAGGGTACAAACCAGCTAGCTACAAAATGAGTAAGTTCTGGGGTATACCATACAGTTCTAAATGTATACCAAGATAACTACAGTTAACAATTCTATATTATACATTGAAAGTTGCTAAAAGAGTAGACCTTAAATGTTCTCATCACAAAAAAAGTTAATTACATGATGTGACGGGTGTGTTAACTAACCTTAGTGGTAATCATTTTGCAATATATGCATGTATTGAATCATCTCATTGTATACCTTATACAATGTTATGTCAATTATATTTCAATATAATTCAATATAGCTAGGGAAAAAAATGAAATCCAACACTATGACTTTAAAGAAAGCCCTAAGAAACTAGGAATAAAAAGAAACTTCCTAGATCTGATTAAGGGTATCTATGAAAAATCTTTAGCTAAAACATGTACAATGGTCAAAGTCTCAATGGTTTTTACCTAAGATTAGGAAGAAAGAAAGGAGATAGAAAGTAAGGACATCCACTCTCACCACCTCCATTCACTATTGTATTGAAGGTTAGAGATAGTACAAAAGGGTAAGAAAAAGTAATAAGGCATAAAAATTGGAAAAGTAAAACTACCTTTATTTTCAGATGACATGACCATCTAGAGGGAACACATCAAGGAATCTCAAAAAAGCTACTAAACTAGTAAATTTAGGTAGGTCACAGGATATAAACTAATATTCAATATTAATTTCATTTCCATATCAGCAATGAACAATAAGAAAATGAAATTCTTCAATGCTCCATTTACAATAGCATCAAAAAATAAAATACTTATGGATAAATTTAACAAAAGATAAGGAATACCTGATATTGAGAACTGCAAAACATTATGAATAAATATTAAATAAGTTAAATAATAAATAAATAAAAGGATATCCTAAAATAATAAATAAATATAAGGATATCCTATGTTCATGGATTGGAAGGCTTAATGTTATTAAAATCACAATTTTCCTAGAATTGTAAAGCAGATTCAATGCAATCCAAGTTAAAATCCTAGCAGGCTTTTTGAAGAAATTGACAAGTTAATAATAAGATTTATTTTAAATACAAAAAAATCTAAAATAGCTAAAACAACTCTGAAAAAGAAGAACAAGATAGGAAGATTTATGCTACTTAATTTCAAGATTTACAATAAGGTTATAGTTATCAAGACAGTGTGGTAGTGGAATGAGAATAAACAAATAGCTCAGTGAATCAAAACACACACACACCCCAAGTGATTTTCATCAAAGATGCAAAAGATAATTCAATGGGGGAAAAGATAGTTTTTCAACAAGTGGTGATGGAACAAACTTGCAATGGATTGTAGCACTAAATGTTAACTAGCAGGACACTAAAAAGCACAAGCCATAAAAGAAAAATTTGATAATAGATTTCATCCAAATTTGAATCTTTTATTCTTTGAAAGATACAATTAAGAAAATGATAAAACAAACCCCAGACTATGAGAAAAATTTATCCTAAAAAGGGCTTATATCAAAAATCTATAAAGAACTCTATAGCTCAAAATTAAGCCAAACAATCTAATGTTTAAATATGGGCAAAAGATCTGAATCAACATTTCACAAAAGAAATCACCTAAAAGGGGATCCCGGGGTGGCTCAGCAGTTTGGCGCCTGCCTTCGGCCCAGGGCGTGATCCCGAGGACCCGGGCTCGAGTCCTACATCGGGCTCCTGCATGGAGCCTGCTTCTCCCTCTGCCTGTGTCTCTGCCTCTCTCTGTGTGTCTCTCATGAATAAATAAATAAAATCTTTAAAAAAAAAAAAAAAAGAAATCACCTAAAGGGTCAGCAATCATGAAAAGATGTTTAACATCACTAGTCATTAAAGAAATGTAAATTAAAATGAGGTACCACCGAACACCCATTAGGCTCAGGGCATGATCCTAAGGTTTGGGATCAAGTCCCACGACGGGCTCCCTGCAGGGAGCCTGCTTCTGCCTGTGTCTATGTCTCTGCCTCTCTTTGTCTCTCATGAATAAATAAATCTTAAAAAAAAAAGAAGAAAAGAAAAGAAAGAAAGAAAGTCAACAATATCAAATGCTTATGAGGATATGGCACAACTGGAATTCTCATACACTGCTGATAGGAATATCAAATGCCACAGCTGCAGTGAAAACATTTTGGCTGTTTCTTATAAAGTTAATATACATTTATTAAAGGACCCAGTAATCACACTCTTAGGTACTTACCCAAGAGAAATGAAAACATGTCCATGCAAAGACTTGTATGCAAATATCACAAGCAGTCAAAAATGTTAAACAGTTTGTAACAGCCGAAAACTGGAAACAATGAAATGCCCATCCACTGGTGAATGAATAAATAAACTTCAATATACCCTTACTATGGAAAACTCCTTAGCAACAAAAAAGAATGAAATATTAATATATGCTACATGTATGAATCTCATAACACTGCACTAAAAACAAATTACGCTTAATAAAAGATGTCAAAAACAAAAGTACCTACTGTACAATTCCATTTATATGAAATTCTAGGAAACAAGACAACTATAATGACAAAGTAGATCAGTAGCCATCTGAAGCTAGGGCATCAAATGGCACAAGGAAATATTTTAGGATGATGGAAATGTTCTGTATCTTGAGTGTGGTGGTGATAATTCAACTACAAACAACTACTAAAATGTATCAAACTATACCTACATTAAAATGGATGATTTTTACTGTGTTAATTATACTTCAATAAAGTTGAAAACAAAATATGATCAAGGTGGCAAATAAATAACTATCATCCTTTTAAGTAACACTACTTCAGAATCTGCAAAAGACATAAAAAAAAAATTGGTTTATCATTTCCAAAAACGTAATGTACTTCCATCTTTATAAGATCTGATTAGGTATCATCTCTTCCAGAAATCATTGCCTAAATCTCTATGCTAGACCAAGTTGTCTGCGACACTCCCAAAGCACATACCTGTCTTATTGCTAACCACATTTTTGTGAAAATACCTGTGTATAATGCTAAATAAAATTAAGTCAGAGAAAGACAAATACCATATGATTTCCTCATATGTGGAATTTAAGCACAGAAAAAAGAGAGACAAACCAAGAAACATACTCTTAACCATAGAAAACAATGGAATGGTTTTGGGGGAGCGGGGGGGATGTTGTCAAACAGGTGATAAAGATTAAGGAGTGCATTTATCATGAGGAGCACTGACTAATGTACGGAACTGTTGAATCAATATTACACTATACTATGTAGTATATGCTATATATATATACTAACATGATATATGTTATTCTATGCTATCTATTATTACACTATAGTGTACACCTGAAGCTAGTATAACACTGTATGTTAACTTTGCTGGAATTAAAACAAAATAGAAAACATATGTACAGAAAGAAAAAAAGAGAATACCTGCATTTCTATCTCTCTTACACATCTTTGTATTCCCAAGCATTAAGTTTGATGCTGGCACACAGATGCTCAATTAAATTGAAATGAATCTATATAAAACCTACATATAAAATACAGATACATACACTTTACAAGAAAAAAAGTTAAGAAATGCCAAAAAGGAAAAGGGGTGTATTAACATTTTAAAGTGTATGTAAATTTATCTTAGATATTCATAAATCTAATTATAACAAGTCACATTAACTTGATATGCTATTCCTCTAAGAATCCCAAGAATCAAGCAAATCCTCCACTAGAGGTTTGTAAAAGTCTTTGAATTTTTAAAAGCATTCCTGCATCCTTTATTTTTGCAATATCTGAAATAAGGTGCCTAATGTCCCAGTAACTACTACCAATGCAAATGATAAGGCAAATATATCAAGAAATGTTTTCTGTTATTAAACTCTTCACACAGCTCCAGAGGACAACAGTCACTTGCCCACTATGCAAAAAGCTTATCTTAAATAAGTTGGCTCGGCTAATGGAGCATGTGACTATTGATCTCAGGGTTGTGAGTCTGAACGCCATGTTGGGTGTAGAGATTCCTTTAAAATAAAAAATATATAAAAAATAAAAATAAGGGCAGCCTGGGTGGCTTAGCAGTTTAGCGCCACCTTTGGCCCAGGGCATGATCCTGAAGACCTAGGATCAAGTACCACAGCAGGCTCCCTGCATGGAGCCTGCTTTCTCTCTACCTGCATCTCTGCGCCTCTCTGCGCCTCTCTCTCTCTCTCTCTTTCTCTCTCTCTCACTCGCTCTCTCTGCACCTCATGAATAAATAAATAAAATAATTAATTAATTAAATGCAGGCTATAATATAGGCATTAATAGCTGCACTGCAATTCTAATCCAGCCTCACTCCACTTCACTCTACTTCTCCTAATCAGAAAAGATAGTACAAATTACTAATATTAAAGCAAGAGAGGTAGAGTACTAAATGGTGAAATTACAAATTACAGAATATGGTTTCATTACTTTCAATAGAATACATTTATTTAAAAGCAGGCCAGCAATGGACTGAACCACAAAGACTGACATGCAACAACAATAATCCCCGTTAGTAAAATTTTCAAAATTTTCAAAGTCCTTTCCCATCTTATTCCATGTGTCCTTCACAACGACCCTGTGAAGAAAACAGAAAAGGTTATTTCCATTCCATAAATGAGAAAAGTTAAATATCAGGGCAATTAAAAAACACAAAATTGCTAGTAAGTAGCTCTGGTTAGGTGGGAGGAGGAGCTGGGAAAAGAACCTACAACCAATTTTACCTAAGACTTTTTCCACAATAAATAGTATGTTGTAGAAATTGGTGATAAAAATTAGAAGCCAAAGATAAAAGAGAATAAGAACAATGAAACAAAGTAATAATTTTTCATTATCTCCATACTTTATTGCCTTCCCTTCCACTATCTGCAGTACACCCTCCTTATAATACATCACCATGCCTCACTAACCTAACTTTCCTAGGGAAGACCTCAGAAACAAATATACAGTAAGGAAGTAGAAAGAAAACAGGTTATAAGTCAGAAGTTCTGAATTTTTCTAACCCTGGCTTTGGATAAGTACCTTCATCTCTTTGAGCAACAATTCTTATATCTATAAAATCACATATATCTTACTAGGTTGTTCTGAAGATTCAGTGAAATAAACAGATATAAATGTACTTTGGGAAATGTAAAGAACTCAACAAATGTTTACTATTAGGCTATAAATATGTGGTGGAAAATTCATAATAGGTATTTCACATAATTGTGTTAATAAATCCAAATTATTCTAATTTATTTAGAAGTTTTACACAATCATACAATTACTTTAAAAATATCTGTTGAGGGGATCCCTGGGTGGCCCAGCGGTTTAGCGCCTGCCTTTGGCCCAGGGCGCGATCCTGGAGACCCGGGATCGAATCCCACGTCGGGCTCCCAGTGCATGGAGCCTGCTTCTCCCTCTGCCTGTGTCTCTGCCTCTCTCTCTCTCTGTGTGACTATCATAAATAAATAAAAATTTAAAAAAAAAGACTGTCTCTCCCTCTCTCTTTCTGCCCCTCCCTCCACTCGCATGCATGTGCTGTCTCTCAAATAAACAAAATCTTAAATAAAGACAAGGTGCAAAATAGATCAAAAAATTTAAAAAAAAATATCTGTTGAATGAATAGCCTATTGCAGAATTAATAATAATTTTTAAATCTGTTAAGTGTGAATGAAGCAAATGCACAGTATTACGGAACTCTAATAAAACTGACAAAGTATCTTATAAAACAAGTATCTGTAAAGTCACCTTGGCAAAAGTAAAGCCTGGATCTTCACAGGACTCTCTAAAAGTACTTTTATTTGCATCCAAAGATTTCTGTAGTTACTTAGAAACCATAAAATCAAAGAACTGAGATAAAAATTAGAAATCATGTGGAGAACGCTACTGATTCACAGAAAAAGTAACGGAGGCCAAAAAGAAAGAATTTTACAGAATTTTGAAATTTCCCTACCAGACCCGGGAGTTGGGAGGCGGGTGGCAGTAAGGACAGAAAAAAACAAAATGAAAAAAAAAAAAAAAAAATGAAAAAAAAAAAGAAAAAAAAAAAATGAAGCAATAATTTCCTCCAGTTAGGCTCTTAAGGCCCCATTTCCCATATTAAAGAATTCTTAAGTACAATGACTGAAACAGCTATAGGAAATTACAGAATTTCTGCATAATTAAAAAATTGGTGGCTAGAATATAATTCCAATCATAACACTGCCTAAGAATTTAACATTTTGACAGAGATAGAAGAATCACATCCTACAAAGTTACTAAACATTTTTTTTTAAGATTTTATTTATTAAGGGCACCTGGGTGACTCAGTGATTGAGGATCTGCCTTTGGCTCAGGTCATGATCTTGGGGTCCTGGGATCAAGTCTTCCACTAGGCTCTCTGAGGGAGCCCGCTTCTCCCTCTGCGTCTCTGCTTCTCTCTGTGTGTCTTTCATGAATAAACAAATAAAAATCTTTTTTAAAAAATAAAGATTTTTATTTATTTGAGAGAAAGAGAGCGCAAAAGCAGAGAGGCAGAGGGAGAAGCAGACACTTAACTAAGCCACCCAGGTGCTTGTAAACAACCATTTAAACCTTATATAGGGCAGCCCCAGTGGCCCAGCGGTTTAGCACCACCTTAGGCCCAGGGTTTGATCCTGGAGACCCAGGATCGAGTCCCACATCAGGCTCTCTGCGTGGTGCCTGCTTCTTCCTCTGCCTGTGTCTCTGCCTCTCTGTGTGTGTGTGTGTGTGTGTGTGTGTCTGTCATGAATAAATAACTAAAATCTTTAAATATATATGTATATATATATGTAATGTTTGACCCATTAACTCTGCTAGAAATTTATCCAAAAAAGATAACTACATCAACACACAAAGTTGTGAATAAGAACATCAACCACTATGCTACACTAAAAATTAGGTACTATAGTTAGTACAAGTTCTTTAGGTAAACAAAGGAATAAAACTTGAGTTTAACAATGGAGTCTATATTTTAAAATTTATTAAAAACTGGGGATCCCTGGGTGGCTCAGCGGTTTGGCGCCTGCCTTTGGCCCAGGGCGTGATCCTGGAATCCCGGGATGAGTCCCACATCAGGATCCCGGCATGAAGCCTGCTTCTCCCTCCTCCTGTGTCTCTCCCTCTCTCTCTCTTTCTATGTCTATCATAAATAAATAAATAAATCTTTTTAAAAAATAAATAAAATAAAATTTATTAAAAACTAATTTAGTTAACAATGTCTCACTCAATAAGGGAAGGGAGAAGAAATGTTTGGGAAATATCAGAAAGGGAGACAGAGGGGATCCCTGGGTGGCGCAGCGGTTTGGCGCCTGCCTTTGGCCCAGGGCGCGATCCTGGAGACCCGGGATCGAATCCCACGTCAGGCTCCCAGTGCATGGAGCCTGCTTCTCCCTCTGCCTATGTCTCTGCCTCTCTCTCTCTCTGTGACTATCATAAATAAATAAAAATTAAAAAAAAAAAAAGTTTAAAAGACAGGGAGACAGAACATAAAGACTCCTAACTCTGGGAAACAAACTAGGGGTGGTGGAAGGGGAGGTGAGTGGGGGGTGGGGGTGAATGGGTGACGGGCACTGAGGAGGGCACTTGACGGGATGAGCACTGGTTGTTATTCTGTATGTTGGTAAATTGAACACCAATAAAAAATAAATGTATTATAAAAAAAAAAACAACAATGTTTCACTCAGTAACAAATATTCCTTGGCATCCCTGTACCAAGGTACGAAATATACAAAGATAAAAGTCTTGCTCTCAAAAAGTGAAGTCTGGGGAGGAAGATGTAGGTATACACACACACATGCACACACAATTAACATACTGTATAATGAATGCTCTAATAATGACAAGCACAGGACATTACAAAGCACATATGCAGAATAAAAAACATAGGCTCGGGCAGCCTGCGTGACTCAGCGGCTTAGCACCGCCTTTGGCCCAGGGCCTGATCCTGGAGACCGGGGATCGAGTCCCACGTCGGGCTCCCTGCATGGAGCCTGCTTCTCCTTCTGCGCCTGTGTCTCTGGTCTCTGCCTCTCTCTCTCTCTCTCTCCCACCCCCCCCCCCCCCCGTCTCTGATGAATGACTAAATAAAAATTTAAAAAAACAAAAACACAGGCTCCCCATGAAAGCTCAACTGGCACCTTCTCAAGCCAGTTTTGTTGTTATTCAATGTCTTTTAGAAAAGAGGCAGAATGCTGCTGAAAGGAAGAAGGGCAATGAATAAAAGCCCTAAGTTGCAGAGCTCAACGCACACATGCACACACATATAAACACACCAAGAAAATTCTCCAATTCTGCTTATTTCCCTCATATGTTTCCCAGAAGGGTGTTCTGGTAAATGCAATTTTCTCCGCCATCTCATGCTTCAAGTACTGTTCTGTTATGCCCCACTTAAGCTAGGTAGTTTATTATTATAACTCTGCAGGGAGGAAGGACACCTAACAAAGGAATATGAAAAGATAGGGTACAGAAAAGGCTTCCCAGATTCTAAGCATACAATTTTAATACAATATTTAAAAATTAAAAATTGTGATCTTGGACAAATTAGTGGATTTCTTTGGGCTTAGGTTCCCTCACCTATATGAAGTAAGTAATAATACACCTCTAAGTTGCTGAGATTTAAATAAAATAATAGATGTTAAAGCATTTTATAAAAAGAAAAGCAACTTGTAAAGGTTAAGACAATAAAGTCTTAACAAAGTATTAATTTTTTTAAAAAATTTATTTATTTATTCGTAAGACAGAGAAAGAGAGGCAAAGGCAGAGACACAGGCAGAGGAAGAAGCAGGCTCCATGCATGGAGCCTGAAATGGGTCTCGATCCCAGGACTCCAGGATCATGCCCTGGGCCGAAGGCAGGCGCTAAACCGCTGAGCCACCTAGGGATCCCAGTATAAATATTTTTTAAAGACCAGGACATACCTGTATCTCTTGATACTTTGTGTGGATGTGTGGGTATTGAGGGGGGTGTACAAAAATAAGCATTGCAGCATTATCTAAAGTAAAATATTGGAAAAAATATGGAACAATGGATTACCCGGTTAAGTACTAGGTTAGTAAAAAATAAAACACTACTGTAAATAATAGTTATTGTAATTTATAACAGTGGTTCTCAAACTTTAATATACATGAAAATCACCTAAAAGGACTTGCTGAATCACAGATTACTAGGTCCCACTCCCAGAATTTGTGATTCAGTAGGTTCGAGATAAAGCCTAAGAAATTACACTTCTAACAAATTCCCAGTTGCTATTGACACTACTAGTCCAGAGAACAGTTTGAGAATCAGAGAATTATAAAATTACTCATCCTTACCCCACCAAAAACAGAAACATAATAATTAAATCAATTTATATATAGTTTTTAAAAGTTATATACACATAAAAGGGAGAAAAACGCCTAATAACAAGTCAAACCAAAGTAAAATAAACTTAAAAATTATTTCACTGACATTTTCAACCAACAAAGAATCTACTCTCATTTATTCAAGGTTGATTATCCAATTGAGAATTTTATATGTCTTGGAAATCCATCTCTCCCGCAGTATCTGTTAGACAAGGATATGGAATGCCTCAGTTCAGGAAAAAAAAATCTGAAATGCATATTAAACAACAGTGATAACTCCTAGAATAGTAGTTCTCATCCTTACTTACTAATAAGAATCATCAACTATGCTTTTAAAAATGCATATGCGCAGGCCTCTACCCAAATCTACCAACTCTGAATTTCAAGAGTAAGACCTAAGAATCTAATTTTGTAAAGTGCACAGGAGACTCTTACTTATACAATGCATTGTTGGAACCTACTTTAAAGCTATGTTTAATTCTGAGAATTCAAAATATTTCAAAGAAGCTAATGTCACCACCTTGTGAGGGCAATATTCAGGAATCTGAAAAAGCTTTATGATCTTTCTCATCACATAACCATCCTTCTCCCTCACACCCCAACATAACCATCCTTCTCCCTCACACCCCACTTCCCAACATCACAGAGATTGAGGAGCATCACTTCTGAGACTGATCAAATGCATTCTAAATAAAGCTGTTTTTTCTCTAGTTATTTGTGTTGACCAACTAAGTTATTTTATTTGGGCATCTCTGAACTACTTGGCCTTTCAGCTCTTGATACATTCACTATAAATAAAGAGAAATAACATCCTCAAACTATATTACCTGAAAAGAGATAATTTTTATCACAAACTGAAGTCAGGTTTGTCATGAATAAGCCCTAAGATGAAGAGAGTCACAAGACATCTTCCAAAGCTTTTTTATCATAACATCCTTTAAATAGTATTTAGGTCAAGTTAGTAAAAATTGCATGACGATAGATTACTATGTCCTCTCATTTTTCAAAAGTATTGATATCATGGCGCATACACACACACGCGCGCATGCACGCACACACATACACACACGAAGACCTGGGGAAAAGAGGTTAAAACCCCCAGCCAAAATTCTATTTTTAAGTAAAAAAATTACTTTCCATTAAGATCAGTCAATATTCACCAAGTTGCCAAAACTGACTTGTCAGGAGATCTATAACCAAGTTCATTAATGAACACCATGGCTTTAAATGTTTTCATGTATGATATTTCATGTTTAAGACCCAATTTAATATGCCAAGTTTTCTTTGCCAGGAAAAGAGTTGGAGACATTTATTAGTAAGATAATATTTTATTAAAATGGAACACACATTCCTTTGAGATCCTGGCAGAAAACATATCAAACATTTTAATCAAATGAAAATTTTTGCTGTTTCTATAAATATACATAAAAGTTATTAATTTTTACTACATTATTTATCTTTAAACATTTTACTATGAGACATCATATTCCTTATCCTTGAATTATATTATACATTTAAAAGATATATCATAAAACTTTGCCTTCTGCCTGGCAAAATTACATAAAAATAAACACCGAGGTCTTTTTTTTTCTTGCTTTTTCCTTCCTTAAAATGTTACTGATGCATAGCATACAGGAGGTTTGAAGACTTAATTTTAATACATGTGTACTAATATATCAAGACTAGATCGAGATCAATGACAAAAAAGCACTACATTGGGATCCCTGGGTGGCGCAGCGGTTTGGCGCCTGCCTTTGGCCCAGGGCGCGATCCTGGAGACCCGGGATCGAATCCCACATCAGGCTCCCGGTGCATGGAGCCTGCTTCTCCCTCTGCCTATGTCTCTGCCTCTCTCTCTCTCTCTCTCTCTCTGTGACTATCATAAATAAGTAAAAAATTAAAAAGAAAAGCACTACATTAAAACATGCATTGTCAAAGCCATTTTTAAAATTTTAACAAATTAAAAAAAATAAAATAAAAAATAAAATAAAATAAAATTTTAACAAATTATTGTAATTTTTTACTATTATTCTTTTATATTTTTTATAAACTAATGGAACTCTGAAAGTCTGGTATTTTCCTACAAGTACATTTAGGATCATTATGTCTCTTGAGAAGAGAATCTGTCCTCATCAGAGTACAGATATTGTATAGCTATACAAAATATTAGCCAATGTCACTAACTAACAGCAATTTACTTTCTAGGCAGGAAGCATTTCAGTAACTTTTATCACTTACTGGTTTCAAACATCTAAAGAAGATTCTTTTTAATTAAAGGAGTTTATTAACTAATGTGAAGTATTTTCATTCACCCAAAATAAGCTGATTCTAAGCTATTTGTGGAGTATATTTTGCTTTAGGTATACTAAAAAACTTGAAAATAAACATAATTAGGTGGCCAGATAAAAAGCCCTTGCTGGATAGCAAGACTTTAGCTATTCAGAAACTTTGTATCCCTCATTCAATTTCCACAAAACTGCCTTATATCTTAACTTACATCAAAAAAAGATAGACGGTATTTTTGACTATGCAAGTATCTTGAAATATAACCTAAATCCCAAATATAATTATCAGAAGAGCCAAGAGATTCCGTAGAAGTTCAGTATTTTACACAATCCTTCAAAAAGCCTGGATCTGAAAAAACATGAAACTCCAGACCACGTATCTTCTTCCACTCCTATACTAATCAGCCAGACTAAAAGATGTGCAAGGCACTGAATCTTACACCTCTTCTTTGTTATCTATTCTAAGTAGTAGTTCTTGAAACAAGATACTATACTCTGGACACAGTGGGCACTGAAAATAGTGTGTACCCCAATTATTTAAAATAATCCCAGGTGAAACATATCTGTTTTCTACTTTCAAGAAAACTGAGTCCAGCTTAAAACCAGGGAAATGATGGTCCTATGTTCCATGGATTCCTAACAAAATCTAATAAAGGATGAGAAAATATGCTTGGAAAGACTATGAAAATTTCAGTTGATTTAGACTGCTATTATCAAATACCTTTAGAGACAGTTTTCAATGAGAGAAAGAACTTAAATGTTCAAGTCAGACATACATCCAGATTCAAACCCACGTCTTCCATTTCTTAGTTCTGATCCTCAGTAAGTCACTTAACCACTCTGAGCCTCAGATTCATCTATAAAATGGGAGTAATAATAAAAATTATAGAAGCATAGCTGCTGGGAAGCTTTTAGATATAATTAGTGTTCAGCAACAAGTGTTGACAAGGATGTGAATCAGAAGCCTCATAGATTGCTGATGAGAATGTAAAACAGTATAGTCTCTTTGGAAAACAGCCTGGCAGTTCCTTGAACAAACACAGCTAACAGGGGGATTCCTGTATGGCTCAGCGGTTTAGTGCCTGCCTTCGGCCCACGACTTAGTCCTGGAGTCCTGGGATGGAGTCCCGCATCGGGCTTCTTGCATGGAGCCTGTTTCTCCCTCTGCTTCTCTCTCTGCCTGTGTCTCTGCCCCTCTCTCTCTCTGTGTCTCTCATGAATGAATAAAATCTTTTAAAAAATGAAAAAAAAAAAAAAAACACAGCTAACACATTACTGAGCAATTCCACTCCTAGGCATATACTCAAGAGAAATGAAAACACATGTACATGAAAAAAACTTGCATGTGAATGTTCATAAAAGTGTTATTCATCATAGCCACGTGAAACAACTCAAATGTCCATCAACTAATGAATGTATTAATAAAATGTGGTATATCCAAACAATGGAATATTATTTAGCAATAAACAGGAACGAAGTATTGATAGATGTTATAACATCGATGAGCCTCAAAAACATTATGCTAAGTAAAAAAAGCCAGTTGCAACAGACCACATATTGTATGATTCCATTTATATAAAATGTTCAAAACAAGTAAATCTATGGAAAGCAAATTAGTGGTTGCCTAAGGCTGGGCAAATGGGGGTAAGAGGAAAGGTAACAGCTAAGACATGTGAGCTTTCTTCTTGTGGTAATGAAAATGTCCTAAAATTCTTGTGGTAATGGATATACAACCTTGAATATACTAAAAAAGCCACTGGGTTATACACTTTACATTAGTGAATTACATGGTCATTAGATCTTAATAAAGCTGTTAAAAAATTCCTGTGCCACAGAATACATTTATATATTGAATATCCAAACTCATACATCTAAAAGCAGAGGATAAATTAGGAATATATAGATATTATATATGTATAAATACATTATCTTACTTATGTATTTAAGGACAGTTAAATATCTTCCTCCCATACATTTAAGAAATTGACTTTTTTCTAGCCATGATAAAGTAACTGATATCAGATTAGTCCTCCTTGAGTAACATCTCAAACTAGACAAAATATATGACTCTACTATTTTCAGGACTGAAATAACTGGCAGTCTAGGTATACCACATCTGCTCCAGCTTTCTGCCTGGGACACTTTCCCAACTGCATCACAGGGAAGTAAAGCCTAAGCGAAGCATGATGGTCTCACTGAATTGAGAAATCAGAGTTTTGGGCTAACGGAGTGCCTAGACTTTATAGGACAGGATACTGGAAAGTAGACAACAATGCAGAAGGGGTGGCTCCAGAAATTTGCATGGGGATTTGGGGGTTCCTTGGGCACCTTTGACTGGGAGTACCAGGCTACATGTAAGCCAGGGTAAGACTCCATAAGGCCTAGAAGAATCACTGCTACAAGCCTGAGAGCTGAATAGATGGCTACAGAACTGCTGAGAGATATCAGAATTCCAGTTCAGCCAGAGTGGAGCCAGAATGGAGACATTTTTGCACACCCTTGGCACACAGGCTTTCAATGGAAATGTGAAAATTCAACACTCTTTAAAGACAACATAAATGAGACTTCCTATAATGTGCCATCCAAATAATAAAAAATTACTAGATATGCAAATA
This sequence comes from Canis lupus baileyi, assembly GCF_048164855.1. Taxonomy (NCBI): domain Eukaryota; kingdom Metazoa; phylum Chordata; class Mammalia; order Carnivora; family Canidae; genus Canis; species Canis lupus. The sequence goes on from NC_132860.1 coordinate 26,631,455, forward strand.
AGCAGGAAAGTGTGATTCATAATGGCAGGGGGCAGGAAGTAGCCAAAAGAAATAGACCACAAGAAGACTCCAGGGATGGAAACAACAGGCAAGAACTTTAAAATGGCAATGAATATGTTCAAAGCACTTAAAAGTACACTATCAAAAATGAAAATTTCACTGGATAGGCTTAAAAGTAGATTGAAAATTACAAAAGAGGGATGCCTGGCTGGCTCAGTCAGTAGAGCATCAAGAAACTCTTGATCTTGGGCTTATGAGTTGGAGACCCACATTGGATGTAGAGATTACTTAAAAATAAAATATTAAAAAAGAATTACAAGGGCACCTGGGTGACTCAGTTAGTTAAGCATCCGACTCTTGATTTCAGCTCAGATCATGGTCTCAGGGTCCTAGGACTGAGCCCCGAGTCAGTTTTGTACTCGGTAGGGACTCTGCTTGAGGACTCTCTCTCTTTCCCTCTGCCCCTCCTCCTGCTCATGCTCTCTCTAATAAAATAACATTTCAAAAAAATTTTTTTAATTACAGAAGGGCCAATGAGCCAGAAAACAGATCAACAGAAACTATCTACTTGAATACAGATTATTACCAAACAGTTTAACATATGCAAATCCTTGGAATCCAAAAAGGAAAGAAGAGAAAATGGAGCAGAAAAAAATATTTGAAGAAATAAATAATGGCCCCAAAATTTCCACATTTGTTGAAAAACATCACCTATGGATCGCAAAAGCTCAGTGAACTGCCAGCAGGATGATTACAAAGATACCACATTAGTCACATCACATTCAAACTGCAAAAAAAACAAAGATAAAGGGGAAAGATGCTACTAGTGAGGAAAAAAGGCACATTACACAGAAGAGAACAAGCATATAAATTATAGGTAACTTCTCATCAGAAACAATAAAAGTCAAAGACAATGGAGTGACCCAACTGTCAACCCAATCTCACTACCCTGCAAAAATTATCTTCCAAAAATTAGGGTGAAATAAAGACATTTTCAGACAAGTGAAAGCTAAAAGAATTATCACCAGTAAAACTGCACTAGAAATGCTGAGGGAAATTCTTCAGCCCGAAAGGAAATGATACCAGATGGAAACTCAAACCTATGCACCGGTCTGAGGAAGGAAAGAAAAGTCAAAGTTGGTAACTATAAAAGACTTTTTTCTATGTCTTAATCTCTTCAAAAGAGAACTGTGTTTAAAGCAAAACTAACATCGTATTATGAAGTTTATAAAGTATGCAGCACAAAGTCTGGGATGAAGTAATTAGGATTGGACTTGTTATAAGTGTCTTAGGTGGAATGGTATAATATTAACTCTATACAGTGATAAATTAAAGATGGATGGCGTAACACCTCGGAACACCCATTTGAAAAACAGAAAGAGGTACAACTAAAAATGCAAGAGAAGAAAACATAGTACTTACTAAAAAATATTCAATTTGTTCAATATAGCTAAGGAAACTATTACATAAAATACCTCTACAGTAAAACAAAAAACAATTCCCCCAAGGAAAAAATTGGCTTATAATGTAAAACACATTTTATCAGAGAAATAATATTTTAAAATATGACTATAATGTAAAATCTTTGGATAAAGTTAGCTAAAATAAAATTTGAGACTGGACAAGAATCTAACCACCTAATATGTGCACTTGTTTCAGAATAAAACAATTCCATGATGCAGAAAGAAAAAAACACAGTAGTACACAGAGCCTGTTTACCCAACTCTGAACTATAACTAGCTGAAGATCAGTCATTTTAAGAAATGAAGTTTATAAATCAAGTACTCTTAATATTTGTACATATTAGAAATAAACTTCAAAGTCTACTAATATAAAAAGTCATTAAAAATTTATTAAAAGCTGAATGTTAACCAATACTGCATCACTTAATTTTAGTCTTCAGAGTAGGTAAAATTCACATAACTCAAAATTCAAAACATAAAAAAAAGGAACATAATAATACGTCTCTGCCTCTTGCCCCCATTCTCCAACCACCAAAGAGGGAAAAATAAATACTGCTAAAATATAATCAAGGGATATATGTTCCCAATTGTTTCCTGTGGAATCACTGACATGGTAACACTTTTCCTAACACCAGAAATAACATTTTCTTTTTGAATTAGGATTATGTCAAAGTTCACAAAACAAGAAAACATCTGGATGACATGTGAATGCCAAAAAAAAGATCAAATGGAATGTCAAAATAAAGCTAGACCAAGGAATACTGTGAAGACAAAATAAGACAAAAAAAAAAAACTATCAGCTAAGGTTCTGTTAAGTCAGTCCTGACCAACACATGACAGGAAATCTGCAGCAATGGAACAAAAGACAGGGTTACAAGTTTCTGTGCCTAGTTCCCAAATTAGTCACTGAAGAATGGACAGCACAAACCGGACTTAGAAACTAACTCCTGCATATACATCAGATTATTCCTGAAGACTGACACCAAAAAAAGCCAAACGGCATCTGTGAGATTCAAATGAACATTCAAAAAATTTACAAAGAAAGACATCAACTTACCATAGGCCTCCTCAAGTACTTTATATTTCCAAGACTGAATTGCCAACCCTCAATTATTAAGGGGCAAATTATTCAGCTAGGAGTAATTCTAGCTCTTATTTGTCCTTCTCTGCTTTCAGTTTAGCCACTTCACTACTTATTAATGATTTCACCTGAGAAGTAAAAGAAGTTCAGCAAAACCACAACTGCCTGGAGGGCCCTTAGGCCACCATTTCTCTAAATTATCAGAAGACCAAAAGTGGTGAGATATTTAACTGCTCCTGTACTGCTAAGAGAATACTATGAGCCTGCTGGCCTGTTGGGCCCATAACTATGGCAAATAATAAAATCTACTCTTGACCTAAGACCCTGAATTCAAAAGAAGTTGGTAGGAGGGGATACAAGTGTTTTCTACAGAATTCCTTATTTCAGGTATATCTTTCACAATTAAACACCAACACATTTTTTACACTTTCATGAGAAACACTAGAAGTAACTTAGAAATTGGTCCCTGTGGAAACAGGGCAAACCAGTAATGTGGCAAAAGCCATATTACTGCCACCAATAGTTTATTTCTTGCTAGCAGACTACCTCTCTAAAAATATAATCATATTCCCAGCCTCCTTTGCAACTAGGCATGTACAGGCAGATGAAGCAAACTTAGCCAATAAAATAAGACAAAGTCTATTGCAATAATTTCTGGTAGAAATTGTCTTTTCAGAGGAAAGGGGGGGGGGGAATTTGCATTAAAGATAAACTGTCGGGCAGCCCCAGGGGTTTGGCACCGCCTGCAGCCCAGGGCGTGATCCTGGAGACCCTGGATCGAGTCCCACATCAGGCTCTCTGTATGATGCCTGCTTCTCCCTCTGCCTGTGTCTCTGCCTCTCTCTCTCTCTCTCTGTCTCTATGAATAAATAAATAAATAAATAAACAAACAAACAAACAAACAAATAAATCTTTTAAAAAAATGTTGGTGGAGGAAGAGGAGGGAAGGACAGTTTAAAGATTTATTTATTTATTTATGATAGACATACAGAGAGAGAGAGGCAGAGACACAGGCAGAGGGAGAAGCAGGCTCCATGCAGGGAGCCCGATGCGGAACTCGATCCCGGGACTCCAGGATCGCGCCCTGGGCCAAAGGCAGGCACCAAACCACTGAGCCACCCAGGGATCCCTCCACCAACATTTTTGTATAAAATTATCATGCTTGGAGTTGCAGAAGCCATCCAGCAATGATGAGAAGAATCATAACCAACATGCAGAAAAATAGAAAGTACCCAGGACTACTGAATTTGGTGAAGGAAATTCTTTAGTACTACTTAAGCGATTTATCTTTGAGGATCATTGCATTTTTAACCCACAAGTTCACTCTTAAGAGGATAAATCACAGACCATAATTTTGAATTGATGTTCTCAATTACTTAACAAAATTACAATCCACATGTGTTTACTGAGCATCTATTATGTTCCACACACTATGCAACAGAGCTTTCATATGCATTACTTTGTTTCAATTATCAAAATAATCCCATTAGATATCATAATTATTACCATTTTACAGATAAGATACATGAGGCTCAGAGAAGTTTAAGTGACCTGTGGTGATTTAGAGCCAAAGTCACACAGTTAGGGCAGCCCTGGTGGCTCAGCGGTTTAGCGCCACCTTCAGCCCAGGGCCTGATCCTGGAGACCCAGGATCTAGTCCTGCATGGGGCTACCTGCATGGATGGAGCCTGCCTCTCCCTCTGCCTGTGTCTCTGCCTCTCTCTCTCTCTCTCTCTCTTTCTCTCTCTCTCTCTCTCTCTCTCTGTGTCTCATGAATAAATAAATAAAATCTTTAAAAAAAAATCACACAGTTAATAAGAGATTAAGACTAGGATTCATACCCAGGTAGTATGCCTCTAAACTAGTGCTCATTCTAACATATCACAGCTATCCTACCACACAGATCACCTTCACCATTTCTCTTATTTATATATTGGGTATGCTTTAAAAGACCAAATTTTAAAAATGCACACAAAAACTCTTTCAACATTTCTATTCTTAACCCAAGTGGTGGGTAACTTGGGTTACTAAGCAAGCCTTAGTTCAACTTCATCTGGCTCATGAAAGTATCCTCTGTTTTCAAATCTATAAATCATAAAACAACTTCTCCTACATTGGGTTGCAAAAGCCATCCCATCCAGACTGAAATCTTCGTATTTTAGGAGCAGATAAGAATCTATGAACAATGCCTTATGAGCTCATAAACCATTAAATAGCAATAGGAAAAGGTATTGTTAAAACTGACTCTTTCAAGTAAGCAGTGATCTGTGACAAAAAGTTTTAGTAAACAGATTCTCTCAAACAGTATTTCCCTATTTCCTCCTCTGCCTAGTTTGTACCTCCTACTCTTAATCTCCCCTCCAGAACTGTGGACGTCTATATTTAAAATGTAAATTCATTTAGTCAGTTAAAGTTCCATTTTATCTTTTCATTTTATTTTTTTTAAAGATTTTATTTATTTATTCATGAGAGAGAGAGAGAGAAAGGGGGGGGGGGGGCAGAGACACAGGCAGAGGGAGAAGCAGGCTCCATGCAGGGAAACCGATGTGGGACTCGATCCGGGATTCCAGGATCACGCCCTGAGCCAAAGGCAGGCGCCAAACTGCGGAGCCACCCAGGGATCCCCTATCTTTTCATTTTAAAATCAGGTAATCTTTTTTTTTTCCCCCTCTCATTCAAAGTAATGTTAAGTATGGTCCTACTTGATTTTTTTCCATGCAGACCTATTTTTAAAAATTCTCCCCCTCATGTTTACATCATTTTTAAGTTCTCTTTTTTTTTTTCTAAGATTTTATTTATTCATGAGAGACACAGAGAGAGAGAGACAGAGAGAGAGGCAGAGACACAGGCAGAGGGAGAAGCAGGCTCCATACAGGGAGCCTGATGTGGGATTCAATCCCGGGACTCCAAGATCACGCCCTGGGCCGAAGGCAGGGTTTAAGATGAGGACATCATCCTAAACTGCTGAGCCACCCAGGGATCCCTTAAGTTCTCATTTTATTTATTTTTTTAAAGGTTTTATTTATTTATTCATAGAGACAGAGAGAGAGGCAGAGGGAGAAGCAGGCACCATACAGAGAGCCTGACGTGGGACTTGATCCAGGGTCTCCAGGATCATGCCCTGGGCTGCAGGCGGTGCTAAACCGCTGCACCACCGGGGCTGCCCAAGTTCTCATTTTAAAAAACACTGAATTGAGAGGGGCACCTGGGTGGCTCAGTCAATTTAAGCATCTGACTCTTGATTTCAGTTCAGGTAATGATCTCAGGGAGATCAAGCCCCAAGTCAGGATCCACACTGGGCATGGAGCATCCTTATGATTCTCTCTCTCCTCAAACCACAAGAGACTCTTAATAATTGGAAACAAACTGAGGGTGGCTGAAGGGGAAGGAGGTGATGGGACAGGGTAACCAGGTAATGGACATTAAAGAGGGCACATGATATAACGAGCAGTGGGTATAAGACTGATTAATCAAAAAAAAAAAAAAAAAAGACTGATGAATCACTGAATTCTACCTCTGAAACTAAACTAATTTTCTCTCTCCCTCTACCTCTATCCCCCCCATTCCCTCCTCCTCTAAACAAACAAAAAAAATTGAAAATTTAAAAAAAAAAAAACAGTGAATTGAGAAGTAATACAATTTTCGAATGAATAAAAAAAGATCTCGGTCCAGTATCTGATCAGCTACTTCCAGTTTTTATCATATCAAAAACAACACTGGGGATCCCTGGGTGGCTCAGCAGTTTGGCACCCGCCTTCCTCCCAGGGTGTGGTCCTGGAGTCCCAGGATCCAGTCCCGCATTGGGCTTCCTGCATGATGCCTGCTCCTCCCTCTGCCTGTGTCTCTGCCTCTCTCTCTCTCTCTTTCTCTTTCTGTGTCTCTCATGAATAAATATATAAAATCTTAAAAAACAACAACACTGATTACAAGACACATCATGTTCCACTAAGAAAAAATGCTGCCAACTAGACTGATACAATACCCTATCACTTACAGTTTTTATTCATACTTATTAAAAACATGCTTTTAAACTTATTTAGTCAGATCTTTAGGATATATTGCTCATTCATAATTTTAAAAAGATAAATTGATGCATAAACTGGTCACACTGAGGAGTCAAGCTCTTCTGAATCAATTTTTAAATCAATCACTGATACCTTTATCTTTCCACATTATATCATCCTCTGTGCCATCAAAAGCCCAGATGACCCAACATTTGTATTCCAACCATTATCTCTGGGATTTTCTTTCAAGCCTGCCAAATCGTGTCTTCAAGTTCTACACATAAAGAGACACTGACAACTACACATCAAAGCCAAAAGCAACTATAAGATGTATGTGAATTTCGGAAGAATGCAAAAAACAAAAAACAATTGTGCTTCTTAGAATTAATGAAACACAATAATCTCCACTGTTACCTTGAATAAGACAACATGCTTCCCAGGCTCCAATTTCTATTAACAATAGCACCTACCAATACTGAAGATCTACCATGCTCAGCATTTCACTTATCTCATTTAACTTTTACAGAAAAGCAAAAAGGCAAGCATTAACCTTGTTTTACATACATGAAATATGAGGCTCACAGAACCTTAGTAACTTGTCCAAGATTACCCAACTAATAAGTGGCAGAGTTGGGTTTCAATCTCTGGTCTACCTTCAAAGTCCTTATTCTTATTCTTTTTACCACTTCAGTAACTCTCAAAATTTAATGCATGTCTGAATCACTTCAGATGACTCTTCGAGAGTGAGAAAAATATTGCAAATGTTACATATATTTGCAAATAAAATAACTTATATATATATGCATGCATATAAAGACTTCTCATAATGCAATAAGACAAATAACCCAATTAAAAAATGGTCACAGGATCTGAATAGACATGTCTCCAAATGCCTAATAAGCACATGAAAAAATACTCAATAGCACAGACTATTATAAAAATGCAGGGATCCCTGGGTGGCGCAGCGGTTTGGCGCCTGCCTTTGGCCCAGGGCGCGATCCTGGAGACCCGGGATCGAATCCCACGTCGGGCTCCCGGTGCATGGAGCCTGCTTCTCCCTCTGCCTGTGTCTCTGCCTCTCTCTCTCTCACTGTGTGCCTATCATAAATAAATAAAAATTTTTTAAAAATGCAAATAAAAGCCACAACAACGATACCACTTCACACCCACTATGATGGCTATAATCAAAGACAGACAGTAACAAGCATTAGCAACAAAGTAGAGAAACTGAAACCTTCATAACATGACTGCTAGTGGAAATATAAAATGGTGCAGCCACTTTGGATATCAACTTGAAAGTTCCTCAAAAATTAAACACAGAGTTACCACATAACCCAGCAATTTCACTACCAGGTTTTTTTTTTTTTTTAATTTTTATTTATTTATGATAGCCACAGAGAGAGAGAGAGAGAGGCACAGAAACACAGGCAGAGGGAGAAGCAGGCTCCATGCACCGGGAGCCCGATGTGGGATTCGATCCCGGGTCTCCAGGATCGCGCCTGGGCCAAAGGCAGGCGCCAAACCGCTGCGCCACCCAGGGATCCCTTCACTACCAGGTTTATACTCAAGATAAATGAAAACATAAGTCCACACAAAAATTCATACATGAATGTTCAAAGGAATATTATTCATAATAGCCAAAAAGTCCATCAACTGATAAGTGGATTAATAAAATGTGATAGGATATCCATCCGACGGAGTATTATGTACCAATGAAAAGGAATGAAGTACTGATGCTATAACATGGATAAACCTTGAAAACATTATGCTAAGTAAAAGCCAGTCACAGAAAACCACACAATTTATGATTCCATTCTTACAAATTTCATTTCTATAGAGAAAGAAAGTAATTGCTTAAGGCTGGAGAAAATTATGGAAAGTGACTGCTAATAAGTACAGTTTCTTTTTGGAGGAGCAAAAATGTTCTTAAGTGGTGATGATTATAAAACCCCATGAATATACTAAAAAACTTTAAGTAGGTTAATTGTATGGTATGTGAATTATATCTCAGTAAAACTTTTTTAAAACAGTCTAGACCAGATTACTTCAAAGGTTCCCTTCTACACCTAACAGTCTCTGAGACAATGAAAAAATTCTCAGAGCATCCATAAACAGACAAGAATCCAATCCCCAGCAAGTCCCACAAACCTACAGTTTAGGAAGGGTAACATTTAGTACAGTAATTCCTCACTTGAGGTCACTAGACCTCCAGGTGTCTACAAAGAAAGGACAGGTGCTTCTCGAGCCAGTTCCCATTTTTCAGAACATCTGTGAGAAACCATACACTCAGCCTTCTCTGAGGTAGTTTCAAGTATCTTTGACTTTGTCTAGACTCATGTTAGTAGTTTTAAAATACTGACTCAAAGCTGACTGACAGCTTGATGTATGAAAAATAAAATATAAGAAAACAAATTATTAGTTAATATGTACTTTTTGATAGGCAAAATGTTTCAAGAAATGGGACTTATAATGGTTTCCTTGATTAAAAGCTTGGGAAATATAGACAGAGAGGATAGTGCACTTGTCTAGAAATTACAGAAATAGCTTAGCATTTTTTCTCAATATGATTCACTTCATCTCACTGTGCCTCAGTTTCCATTTTCATTGACAAATATGACAGTGTTCAACTGACTCTGAAATTCTATGATTTTTCCATATTATATAATTACCTAAATATGTCTGCTAAGAAAGTAGTTCTTTATATTCAAGGTCCTTGCAAACTTTCTTTATTGACTCTACATCCTAAAAACAAACAACACTATATATGTGATATTAATAAATAATACATAGGCTGTAGTATTTAGGAATTTACTTATAAGTGGCCTTAGAAAGCAAAGGGAAAAAATAATAATAATAAACTAAAAAGAAAGTAAAGTTTGCCTGTCTACTGCAGACAGCAAAAGTCAACAGGAAACACTTCAGTATAAAATCTCCCCAAAGCATGGAATGTCCCTGATTATCAACAAATGAGTTATCTTTCCTTCTTATATTTTACTCCCAACACAACAGCTTCCAAATACATCCCTGGAACAAATGAACTGAAGAAGGGGAGGAGAGCGAAGGAAAAATACTGTATCATAACTGGTTTCCTCCCTTCAAAATTCCAGGAGATGAAAAGTGGGGGAAGGGAGTGGAAACTAGCCATAAGCCAGCATGAAATTCTCCTATTTACAGCTTGATACACTACATCTCCTATTACATCTCTTACTTACAGCTTAATAATCATTGTGGTCTTTTACTTTTTCATTCTTTCTAAAGTCATAAAAATTTTTCTCTACTAATAATTTCTTTATATTACAAAAAGCCACTTGCATTTTTTGTTTTTTTTTTTGGAATGAATTCACACTAACTTAAATTGAGCATAATACTGGTCAGGGCATCGGTGAAAAGGACTACAATTTGTGGGTTTGGGGGGAGGAGAGTGGTGGGAGCCTCAAAAACAAAAGCAGAGAGGCGCCTGGCTGGCTCAGACGCCATAGCATGAAAATCTTGATCGCGGGATCCCCGGGTGGCTCAGCGGTTTGGCACCTGCCTTTGGCCCAGGGCGCGATCTTGGAGTCCCGGGATCAAATCCCACATCGGGCTGCCTGTGTGGGGCCTGCTTTTCCCTCTCCCTGTGTCTCTGCCTCTCTCTGTGTGTCTCTCATGAATAAATAAAATCTTTAAAAAAAAATCTTGATCACTAGGCTGTAAGTTCAAGTACCAGATGGGGGTAAAGATTGCTTACACACACACACACACACACACACACACACACACACACACACACAGACACCCCAAAGGAAAAGCAGCAAGCAAAATCTTTTAAAACATAACATATAAAAACTCAAGTTCAGAGACTTCCAATGAATTTTTAAAATGTCATTCTACTTGCTAGGACAAACCAGAAAAGCCAGACCACCTGCATCCTCAAGCAACTAAAGTTATCATGAATACCAGGAGTATGCAATTTTCAACTTTCAATTCAATATTATCATTGGAAAAAAAAAAAAGCAAGTAAGAAACCTAAACTCACTTTTTAGGAGGTAATATTGTATTCTGCTCACAATTACATAGGAGTAAAGGGATTCAGTTCAATAATTTAACATAAAAGAACACATATCTTTGAAAAAAATAATCTATTAATTCTCGGAACACCAACAATCTCTGTATTTACATATCATATGTAAACGTAGATATACTCAAATTCAAATAGCACAGTATGTTTTAAAGCGCCCACATGGGGCAGCCCCAGTGGCACAGCGGTTTAGCGCCGCCTGCAGCCCAGGGTGTGATCCTGGAGACCCTGGATCGAATCCCACGTCAGGCTCTCTGCTTGGTGCCTGCTTCTCCCTCTGCCTGTGTCTCTGCCTCTCTCTCTCTCTCTCTCTCTCTCTCTCTGTGTGTGTGTGTGTGTGTGTGTCTCTGTGTCTCTATGAATAAATAAATAAATAAAATCTTAAAAAAATAAAATAAAATAAAGTGCCCACATGAATCAAAGTATCACACAAGCCTAACAGACACCACTCTAGCCCCCTACAAACAGAGGAATAACACATTTCACCGAAAAACAAGTAAAGTGCATTTAAATATAACCAGTTACATTCATTTAACAATTCTGCCAGCCGAAACAAAGGGTACAAAGACAAAGAAATGAATTAAGACTTAGCCCCTGACTTTAAGGAATTCAGGAGGGGGGAAGCAAGAAACATGTGTAAAATCAAAATCCTCTGAGATCACAAAGAACAACAAACTTGCAAACTTAGTGGCAACCAGAATTTGCCAGGTGAAAAAGTGGGAATAAAGGTACCAACGAGCAAAGAGAAGAGCGCGTATAAAGGCATGAATGTACAAAGCACATTTAGATAACCAGAAGTCCTGAGTGGTCAGGGCAAGGGGAATAAGAAGGAAGGATGAATAAGCATGAAATGGTAGTAATTATGTCAGGAAAGGAAGCTTGTGGCAAGGTTGCAGAGGGTCATAAGGTGTGTAGTCTTTATCTAGAAGGCCACAGAGAACTCATATATAATAAACAATGTTTTTAGAAAGTTAACTGGTGACAATGTGGAAGGCAGACTTAAAAGAAGATACTGGGGGACAGAAGATAGGAGAACACCGCTGCAATAGTTGGGATATTATTGCAGTAACACAAGAGAAATGTGATGGGGTCAGCGATAATACAAACAACTAAACAACAGCAGAACAACCTATATCAACTTGGCAGTGATTCTGTGTCCCTCTACTTGACCATAGACTCCTGTACAGAGGTATAGGCAATGGGGGAAAAAAAGAAAAGAATGCAAACAAGAAGTCTTCAGAAGATGTAATCACAGGACTTAATGACCACTAACCTTCCATACCCCACAGAGAATCTTCATTTAAACATTAATTTGGCCTTTCTAAACTGCTTCTGAAAATTTATTACTTTCTTCATGTAGAGATCGCTACTAAAATACCCTACTTCACTTAATAGATGTTTAAAACTTTGAATTTTTAACCACACGAAGAGTTTCAGGTATTTTACACAGGAATTACTGAAGTCTAAAAATTCCCCTGTGACCACATGAAAAAAAGAAACAAATGCAGAATTAAAATAGAATACTTCCCAGTGAGAACACAATGATCTTGGTTTATCCAAGTTTGGATTAAGACTAATTTATATGCCCTAGTTAGAAACCCTAGACAGTAGAAATAGTCACAAATAATACCTAATTAAATATGGGTCAGGAAAAAAGGAACTCTTTAAAATCTTTGGGCTCCAAACAATTCAGCTATCCAAACACATAATATTATTATAACAACACACCGTTCATATTTTTCATGAAATCCACATGATGTTATGCACCAGGAAAAATAGGCAACTAATAAAGCTTACAGACCCAATTCCAATTTGATAAATGCGTTACTAAAGGGAAATTAAGAATTGTAACCGCTCTGTTTCAATATGCAAATTATCTCCTATCCTTTACAAAAATATGTTTGTTGACCTGTCAATTTGTATTATAGCATCATTAAAACAGTGGTATCTCTTTCAGTAAAATGAGTCTTGCTTCCCTCTATAAAGATACTGATTTTCACAATGCTGGCAAGATGGCTTACCTATTCAAAGTTATCTTGATTATGAATACAGGTAACTTTAATGATAAAATATGATAAACAAATTTTGCACTAAGTTTAATGTTCAAAGACAAAATTGTATTTGTCATGTTGTAACAAATAGTGCTAGTGTGCAATCATCTGAGGTTGACGGGCTCACCACCCCACCCCACCCCTCAGATATTAACCATTAACCAGAGGCGTCAGTTTAAAAATCTATGTGAAATCATTAAGGTCAGTAAGTGTTACAATTCAGTGGAAAGATTATTTAAATCAGAATTCTACTTCAATGATTATACTTTGACTAATAAACTTTTAAGACCCTTGTGTTTTCATGATATGTAGGCTATAGGTTTCACCACTAAAGGAAAAAAAAAAGTTTGTATTGCGTTAGTTCCAGTTATAATTTCTAGCTGAGTCAAAGCTCTAACAGCCTTAAAGCAGGAAATCCAAAAGGAAATTCCATCATCAGTTCCTGGGGCTTGGTAACTCAATGGTTCTTTGAAACAAAGATATAAAAGTTCTCACTATAACCTTACCTCATATCTTCAAGCAAATCACATTCTGCTTGATGTTTGGCTTGAAGTTTTGTCATCTGCTCAACTTGAGTGTTTTTCAGTTCTTGTGTAACTTTCACCTAAAATATACCATATATTATGAAGGCCTTACTGCAACTTTAACAACAACAAAGTAATTACTTAAGCAAAATACTTAATACTTGTTAAAATATATAATACCTCTTGCTCCCTTCTCCCCTAAAGGCCATAAATCCATTATTACCCACCTAATATGTTTACTGAGGACACTTAATGAGAAATCTAGCCAAATATACTGAAAGAGGTTAAATGAAAGTAAAAGAGCATAAAAATTACAGATTAAAGCAATGCAAAATAAACTGCCAGTCATTCCCTCTCAAGCACAAGCTCAGTACATATGTAGTAGGTCTCAGAGTTTTAAGAGTCTGTTTTCTATTTCTTCCAAAAAAGATTCATAGATTTTAACCATGAGAGGTGAGCTGAGTATAGATGGCAGAAGTGAGCAGAAGAATGTAGAAGAATGCTTAATACCTAATGATCAAAATTTACACAATCACGAAATTATATGCATAAATTGACTACAGAAATTATTCCATAATGGCTGCGAGAAAGCACACTGTCTCAGGATGATGCCAACTCGCTGACAGCGCATCAAATCACAATCTCTTTCTCACAAAGGAGAAAGCAAAAGTGACCTTCCAGCATATGCAGTGCTTTTAAACCACCCAGCAAGCCGGTCCCCGTGGCGACTCCACTTCAAACAGAACAGCAAATGCAAAGCTGTCCAGTGCCTCGGTAGCCAGGCCCGGACCCCAGGGTTCCAGGGTACAGTGGGGCCTGGAATCCCCGCCACCCGCGGGGCCGGGCTAACCCGGAGGGGTGGGGGTACATGTGTGAAAGAAAAAAAGAGTCACTTAACTGGAGAAACCCGGATTAAGAAAGAGAGAAAGAAGAAGCAGACACGAGCGAGTTAGGCATTCAGCAAATGTTTGCCCACGAGGGGAGGGCAGAACAGCCTTCTCCACCCAGTGCCCAGAGTAGACACTCAGTAACCATCTGCAGGATTAAAAAGACAAGGACACAGCCTCAGTCCTTGGGAACGCCGGAGAAGAGGGCAGTGAAACAGTTTTTGAAGGGCGAGGGGGAAGCTGCTGACACGCCGAGAGCACCCGTCACTCCCACCCCAAGCCCAGATCGCGGTGCACACGCCACGCACTGCCCGGTTCTCGCTCTCCCGGGCCCGCACCATCGCCTCCCGACCCCCTAGCTGGAGGGGCGGGGCAGGATGGGGGGTGCGGGTGGAGAAAGGCTTAATTTCTTGTTTTCCCCTGGGGTGGGGGGCGGTGACTTATCCAACTTCTTTTCGGCCGCCCCGTGGGAAAAGCAGGCCGAACCTTATGGCTGGGCTAGAAACAAATTCCCTGAAAATTATCAAATGGCCGAGGGTGGCGACAAGCAGCTGGAGGGTTCAAACCTGGCGCAGACTAAACAATCACACAAGCACAGGCACTGCGAAGCTGCAGGGGCTCCCCGCCTCCCCTCGGTGCAGCCCCGAGAATGCACTTTGCAGCGAGAGCAGCACAGCCATGCGCGCGCGCACACACGAATGCACGCCCGAAACTCTTGTGAAATGTTGGGGGTCTCCCAAGCGGTGGAGGGGACGAGCCTGGGCCGCCCCTTCGTCGGAAAGAAACCTCATTCGCGTGGCCCCCTGCTAAAGCCGGCGGCAACTCGGTGACAAGCCCGAGGCGACGGCGGTCACGGCCCCTTGCGAAAAGGGGGAGGGGGCGCCCCAGCCGCGCCCCTCGCACGCATCCCTCCCACACCCCCCAAGCCCCCCAGCCGCACCCTCACCTTCCTCGGCGGCGGCTGCATGATGCTGAAGGGACATCAATCCTCCCCCGACGGCGGCGTCAGCTAGGACGAGGAGACGGGGGGCCGTAAGGAGGGGCGGCCCGGCAAGCGCAAGCGCAAGCGCGGGCGCGCGCGCGCGTGTGTGTGTGTGTGTGTGTGTGTGTGTGTGTGTGAGGAGAGCCTGAGAATAAGGACTCTCCCGGCAGGGAGCAAGGCCAGGCCGGCGGGCGGCTGGAGGACCCGGGTCGGAGGGCGAGTGTGAAGCGGAGGAGGAGGAGCGCCGGGAAGGCCTGAGGCTCGGGCGGCCCGGGGGGTGTGTGAGGGAAGGAGGCGGAGACCGCGAGGGGGCGGGGGCCCGGGAGCCGGGGCGCAGGGTCTCTCCGCTCGCCGAGCGGCTCCCCGGCAGCAGCGTCGTCCCGCTCCCCGCCCGCCCGCGCAGCAGCTCCCAGCAGACGCGGCCCCCCGCCCCCACTCAGGCAGCCCAGCCCTCGCTGGGCCCAACGCCCCCGCCCGGCCCGAGGAGGTGGAAGGCGGTGCCGCGCTCTCAGCTTCGGCTCCTCCACTCCGGCCGCGGGAATTTCCGGCCCCACCGTGTGGCGCAGCGCCCCGCTCCGGCGGCGGAGGGGACGGCTCAGTCCAGAGCGGGGGTTCGAGGGGCCGGGCCACGCTGCAGGGAGGGAGCGTGGCCGCGGCGCGGGGCTTCGGATCTCGGCGGGGCAGCGGTGGGGGGGAACTAACGGATCGCTCGGCGGATAGGAGGGGTAGAAACGCTAGCGGAGCACGGAAATCCCCCCGCGCGTCTCCGATAGTGGCACGTTCCAAACGCCTCCTGTCCTCCCTCCCCCACACTGAGAGGCAGCCGGGGGCTTCACGCGCGCTTTCCCGCCAGCCGGCCGGGCGCGCGCCTCTGATCGGGGCCGCGCACGTGGGCGGGAGAGGGCGCTGCGCCGACGCACGCGCACCAGCCGCCCCCACCTCCCGCCGGCTTTCGGGCTGCGGTGTGTCACTGTGTGTGCGTGTGCGTGTGTTTGGGCTGCAGGATTTCTCTGGATGCGTGTGTAGGGGGACGACGCTCCGAGTGAAGCCTTCACTCCGGCGCGGAGGGTAGCGT
Source organism: Canis lupus baileyi (assembly GCF_048164855.1). Taxonomy (NCBI): domain Eukaryota; kingdom Metazoa; phylum Chordata; class Mammalia; order Carnivora; family Canidae; genus Canis; species Canis lupus. Next base: position 26,647,579 of record NC_132860.1, read on the forward strand.
GCCGGTGGCGGTAGGAGAGTTCCGTTTTTTACTTATTTGCGGTCTTCAGACCCCCCTCTCCGGCGAGCGAATGCGCCGGCCGGACAGGCCAGCCTTGAGGGGGCGAGCATCGACAAGTTCTTTCGCAGCCGGCCACAGGTGCCTGACTGGCGCGGAGGCGGCCGGGGGATGTCTGGTTGCCCCGCCGAGAAGCAAACGGCTCTCCGCTACAAGGCACTCAAGTCAAAGAGGACGGACTCGTTAAGACCGGGATCCCCAGTTCACAGATGGGGCGGCTAAGTGCCCAGAGAAGATGGGAGACTGTCTGTAGGTCACAGAGCAAGACTGGAATCTCTGGGTCACGAAGGGTTCTTTGGGTGCAGATGATAACCATGAGGAAAAAATCTAGAGGAGGCAGCAGAGCAATGGGGGAAGCTCTAGTCTGGGAGTCAGGACCCCTGGGTGTCAGTCCACTCCGCCTCTGACTGGCTGGGGGAGCTCTGCCTTCCTCATCTGCCAAGGAGGCTGTTCATCCAGGCAGCCGCCACCACCCATGTTTCTGTCTTGTCCAAACCATCTGGGGATAGTGGTATCAGCTTCCCTTGGGGTCCTTAGAAGAACGAAAATAACCTCCTCTGGAGCCACATGGATGTGTGGAGGTGAACTAGATCGCCCCACGCTTTTATCAGAATTGGGGGTCCCGGACACCTGTTCTCAGAAGTGTCATTAGGCAAAAGAGGAAAGTGAGTGAGGCCTGGAGAGACCCAGGCATATTGCCAAGGCCCCACAAGTAGTCAGAAATTGGGAAGAGGAACTTGAATCCAGGTCATTCACACAGGAAGGTGATAGAATCAGAATTCTGCATGAGTCAGATTGTGAGGGAACTCATTGATCAGGCTCGCTTTTTCTGGTTTCCTTGAGGCAATTCGAAAGTAGGCCCTTCACCAGAGTCCTATCACTATCTGGGAACAGGTGGGTGGATGCTCAGCTGCCCTGTGGGGCAGCAGCGAGAGCCCAAGCCAGAGGTATCCAGGCTGGGCTCCAATCTCAGCTCCAGTACCGATTAATTGAGAGGCCTTGAGCTAGTCAGTTTCACTGCTTTCAGCCTTTATTTTCTCATTTGTAAAATGGGGATATAATACCAGCCCTGCAGGCTTGTTGCATTAAATAAAATTTCTTCTGCCACAGGGCCTGGTACATAGCACTCAATAAATGCTTACAGATTCATCATTCATTCAAAAGATATTTGCTAAGATCCCGCTTTGTGCCAAGCCTTGTGTCAGACACTGAGGATACAGAGGTTAGCAAGACAATCCTCCTCAGATTTCAGGAAGGCTGAGTTCCAGACCAGCCATTTCATGAATGACACTATGCTAGTCGAGGAGGGGTAAAAATGCTTGTCCAGATGCAGCATCATGCAGAAGGTGCTTAACAAAGATTTGCTGGATCTTTGTCCTGGGCAGAACTAGTCTGGCCCAGAGATCATCCACCCTTCGCCTCCTTTTCCTGGAAGTGAGGACTAGATAAAACTGCTAGATGTTGGGAGATTTGGGATCCAGCCTCTACCATTGATATGCTGGGCCTTCTCCAGATTCTGGTCCCCAGCTGTGGAATAAAGTAAGTGAATGAGCCAGGAACTTAGTAGGCTCTTCACAGATGAAGTACACTCTGGGGTTCTATTTTGTGGGTTTAGGAGGAAATCCTCCACCTAATTTACTATTATTTTAAACCAGGAAGGCATAGACTTTCTAGGATGATTTCCTTTGGAGGTATGATAAAAAGGGCCTGACTGACCTCTACCTCTGAAACTCATAATACATTATATGTTAATTAATTGAATTTAAAAATTTTTTATTTTTATTTTTTTTTTAATATTTTTTTAAGTTTTATTTATTTATGATAGTCACAGAGAGAGAAAGAGAGGCAGAGACACAGGCAGAGGGAGAAGCAGGCTCCATGCACCGGGAGCCCGACGTGGGATTCGATCCCGGGTCTCCAGGATCGCGCCCTGGGCCAAAGGCAGGCGCCAAACCGCTGCGCCACCCAGGGATCCCTTAAAAATTTTTTAAAAGCTAAGGGGCAATACCAGATGACCTGCTAACTGCTTTTTCAAAAATGTGTTTGTTTGTTTGTTTTAAATATGTTGAACATTTACTAAGTGCCTTTCCCAGAACCCAAACTTTTGCCTTACTTTTCTGAGCTTACGTGAGAGTGTTATTTTGTTCATTTTACAAATGAGGAACTGGAGGCTCAGTGAAGATAAATAATTTACCCTGAAGTGATGGATTTGGGACCAGAATCTAATTCTCCCATTTGCCTCTTGTTCAAAGGAATTGAGAGAGTTCACCCAGGAAAAAAGTAGACTCAGGAGGATACGATCCATATATTCCAAACTCCACAGGGATGGGGAAAGGGATTTCTATGATTTATGTAAGACTGACTTAAAAGATATCCCTTTGAACTAGGCTGGGAACTTCCAGAGCCTTGCTCCCTGCAGTGCAGGCAAGCACTGTGTTACCAAATGTAGGATCTCTTGAGATTGTTTGGGGTAATGCCACAGAGCTGTCCTGTGGCCCCAGAGCAACATGCATTATAGCCCCAGAGACACAACTAGGACAGGTCTTAGCTGCGTCTAAGGAAGAAGGTTTTCCAGGCAGAGCTACCCCTAGAGGAGCTGAACTCCCCCATCCCTAGGGCACTGAAAGTAGCTGTTGGCTCCCTTCCATCAAGGAGGCTACAGATGGGATTCTTACTCAGGGAAGGAGTTAATAACAGCTACCACTCATTTTGCCTCTTCTGTGTTTCAGGCATTGAAGTAGGCACGTTGTTTACATTATTTTTAACCTGTGCAACTTCTTGTGGTACATATGACCCCATTTCACAGATTCACAGACTGAGGATCAGAAGTGAAATGAGTAGCCTAAGGTCATACAGCTAGCACAGGAGAGCAAGGCTTGGTCCCTGGCTCTCTCTGGCTCTGAAACTATGCTCTTTCTCCAGGGTACATGCTGCTGTACAATCTCCCAGAAGGAATGTGATTCCAAATTTAAGTGAGAGCCAGGGTTAAAAGCTGGTTTAGAGCAGGCATATGGGTAGGCATTGGAAGATGAGCTATACCAGTATTCCACAGGGCTCCCAGGAGAAACTCCAGGAATGAGAAGTGTACAGCAGCCCTTGAGCAGGACTAGAATGTTAACAGCACCCTACCATGGTTCAGATTGGCCATCTAGGACAGACCTACACTCCATCCAAGGCTCTGCATCCAAGGCCACCATCCCATATGCCCATGCTGCACCAAGTCACCTCCCACCCTCCCTGTAGCTAAGGTTCACAGTACTCTCTACTCCCTTTCCTGCTGTATCATTATCCCACACTCACATTGGCATAGGCTGCTTAGGAATACCTTTAGCCTATCCAGATGCTAGCTATTCCCTGTTTGAGCCCCACTGAGGCTACTTGGCAATGCTGCTACAAACAACACAGTCTAGCCCCATTTACCTCCCTTCTACCCTTGTCACCTTTCTCCCTGTATTTCCGCTCCCCACCTTTCCACACCCCACACCCACCTCACCCCTACCTCACCTCACATATAAGCTTTTGCTTCTGCCTGGGCTAATCCCCTCAACACAGCCCTCTGATAAGCCTGGTATATATGGGAGCATGCCTCCATTAGCTCTCAAGACAGAATCAGCCCACTCAAATGAGACTTCAAGATTAGAGATCAGCAGAAGAAGGCAGGGGCTCTCCCTAGGACACAAAGTGAGTCTGTGGCAGTACTAGACCTTGGATTCCATCCAGCATCACCCAACAAGTCCCTTATTCTGAGCTCAGTCATAAGTAGGTCTCTGGAATAAGACCCAGGCCCTGTACTCCAGGAACTCTCAATCTCAACCCACGGACCAAAGGTCATAGCAGTGAGTCCAGAATATGCAGGTCAGGAGAGTCCTAGAGACCCAGATTCCACCAGGTAGTAGCAGGAATCTAAGGCAGTCACTGAGACAGGGAATTATCTGGTCAGCTGGTGCCAGGGAATGTTACAGCTTGTGTGGCAGTGAGGGACAGCCAGTCCCAGGGCTATAGTAGGAGCTGACAGTCACATGGTTTTGATATCAGGAAGCAGGAAACCAAAGTTCTAGTCTTGTCTTTGCCAGGCACTTGCTGAAGGTGACCTTTTTGGCACATCACACATTTGGTCTTTCCTCCTAGGGAGGTGGTACAGGTGAAGTGAAATAACAGCTAAGTGATCTGCAAAGAACTGAGGAGCTACGTAAGCTAGTGACTGCCCGTCTTGGGATGCATCAGGGAAGGTTGAATGACTGCCTAGGTGGGGCATAAACCAGGGCCTTCCCACCAGGAGCTGCACTGTGATTACAACTCTGCGAAACTTAGGCCAATGGATAAAACAGTCAGGTTTGGGAGGAGCACTGACATCCCAGAGATTTAGGGTCAGGCAAACCTGGGCTAGATGTTTAGTTCCTCTTCTGCCTAGCTTTGGGTTCTTGACCAGGATCTCTTTTCAGCTGAGTTCCCTTGTCCTTTGTCCTTAAAAGGGGAATAATGACTTTTTGCAGGGTTGTGGTGGGAGTGAAATGGGAATGTTTATATAAAACGCCTGCAACCCTGCTGGCCCACCAATGTGAGTTTCTTTTGTGTGTGCATGTGTTTTCCTTCAGTTTCCCTTCATTTTGCTCTGGTTTTGTTTGTAAATTTAAAAAACAAAACACAAAAAAAAGAGGAATTCCCACGGGAGGGTGTGGAGCCCAACTACAGTCCCAGTTTTGCCCCTGACTCACTGTGAAGACCCGGGAAGTCCCAGCCCTCCCTTAACCTTCGTTTCCTCATCTGTAACACAGGGACTTCCACCAGGGGGTTTCTTTAAAGCCCAGCCTGAAGGCTTGAGATGCTATTCCTTGAGAGTCCCTTCCATGTAGGGGACCCCCCCCCCAGGTTGAGCTGGGCAATGGGGGTCAGGCAGTGACCAGCAGAAGGAGATGGAGTTGTAGGGGAGGGACAGCAGGATGGGGAGGTGGCAGCTCTGCAATCACTGTGCCCTGGCCTGTGAAAGGAGACGGCCCCACTCAACCTGGGAAGCCCACTGCCTCTTTTCCCACAGCCTGCCCAGTTAATGCCAAAACAAAACACATTTGTCTGCTCCCTGCTGGAGGGCAGTGGGCCAAAATGAGTGTCCTGGAGGGCTGGCATCCTGCCTTCCCGCCCTGGGCACCCGCCCTGCCCCTGTCTACAGCACATCCACACACCCATGGCCTGTGGCCTGTGGCCTGAATAAGCTGAGCACCACCCTTGGCCAAAACTGGCCCAGGCTGTGGAGAGGAGCTTCCCCAGGACCTGTATTCCCCCTCTCATTTTCAGGGGCTCCTAAATGGACATTCCAACCCCTAAACCTGCCTGTCTTTCCAGCCCGGTCTTGGCCCAGAGAAGTGATCTAATTTCTCATCATGCTGCTGTGGGCAGAGCACGTGGCATCAAAAGCTGGGAGCTGTTGTCGGCGCTACGGGAGGGAATTCCCTGGCTCAGGAAAGATCTTCCAGAGGAAGGGAGCAGGTGGTGAGTCTCTCCGAAGAGACAGACACCGCCAACGCTCTAGGCAGAGCCAATCCTCAGATAAGAAGCATCAAATCCACCACCCCCGCCTTCTCTCTGATGCTTGTCTACACTGGGCACAGTAATAATAATAGCTTATACTTTATAATAGTTACTATGTGTCAGCATTCACTTAAATAATTTAATTCTCACAACAACTTTGAAGTAGGTACTATTATTAGACCCATTTTACCCTAAGGTCATATAGCCAATAAGTGGCAACCTGAGATTTCTACCTAAATAGGGTAGGCCCAGGGTCTGCTGTTAACTGCTATGCCAATCTGCCAGCAGAAGATGGTATCCCCCATAAAACCCAATCCAAACTTGGGATGTGGCAAAATGTTTGCAGTGCTATCCTACAATTTAAGCATTTACCCAGACTTGCCTGAAGCTTGAGAATCACTTAGGGGTACTTGTTTAAAACACAGGGCCCTCCTCTAAGGATTCAGTAAGTTTGATGTGGGAAGAGAGGCAGTGCCAGACATGTGGAAATTGCCCAAAAAAGTATTTGTTAGACAAATAAATGCCCTGCCTTCTGAGTTGCCATTCATCTCTAAAATGGAGTTTCAGTTCCCCACCCTGCCCCATCTCTAAGTGCTGCTATGTGTTGAGCCTCTGTGTCTGCACCAGCTTTGCTTGGGTGTGAGGAGTTGTTTACAAGCACACCCACTAGCTCCTAATAATAGCTATAATAACAATAACTAACATTTCTTGCATGCTTTTGGAGTACCAAACACAGCTCTGAGGACTTGACTGTGTTAACCCATTATTCTTATTGTATCCAATTGTCTTGACTTTGAGGATAGAGAAACTGAGGCTCAGGTTAAGTAACTTGCCCATGATCACATAATTAGTAAGAAGTTGGATTTGAACCCAGATGTTCCTACTCCAGATCAGAGATTAACTACTCTATCATAGTTTCTGGACTCACACAGCCCCTCCTCTTGGGAACTCGGCTGTCATAGTTGATCAAATGGTTACTGCACCCATAATGCTCAGGAAGGGGAGAATGGAAAACTAAAGTAACAGACAAGACTTAGAATCCCCTTGCTATTGTTTAAGCCTGAATAAGAAATTTCAAAGCACAGAACCAAAGTACTATAGTAGTTCCATGTGGGGAAGGCTGCCTCAGTCTAAAACAGGGGCCCCAGGAAGCTGCCCTGGAAGTGGGTCTTGATGCAGGGAGTTAGACACTCTCAGGAGAGCAAACACCACAGGCTGGGTGGGCTGAGCCATGTTTGAGAACAGTCTGAGTATTCCAAGAAATGAGCCTATAAAGGTGGACTGCAGTCTTGGGTGTCCCGCTTGGATATGTGCTCTAAATTTTGAAAAGTGATGTTTCTTTATAATATTTATCACACTCTGTAATAGGCATGTATATTGCTCATCTCACCCATCCTACCAGTGCTTCCATCCCCACAGACCTCTGGAGGAGATCTTGTTTGTCACTGTATCCCCAGCCCCAAGGCACACTGGATAGATGGATTTGAAGGCCTGAAGTCCTAAATGTTTACCAGCCATTCAACATTAAGTGTGGGCAGCCAGGTCACAAAATAGAAGGCCTAAGACAGCACTCTAAGGAAGGGTGTGCCCAAAGGCCCAGACAGGCCTTCCTGTTCATATTCAGCCCCTCTGTCCTCACACTGTACTGGTCCTGTGACCTCATTGCTACTCCTCCCAGGTGGAGGTTTGTGAGGTAAGTATACCGATGATAAAGGAGAGAGTGGGCAGGTCTGAAAGATGGCACTTTGGACTGGGTCACACTAACTCCAGTGCCTTTCTTCCCAGCCCCTCCTCTTGGGCACTCAGCTTGGGGGCCTGGTTAAGGGCTTGGTCAAGTTTTAATGGGTGACGGGCACTGGGGGTTATTCTGTATGTTAGTAAATTGAACACCAATAAAAAATAAATTAAAAAAAAAAAGGGCTTGGTCAAGTTTTAAGTCAGACTGATCAGTTTGAATTTTGACTGCTACTTCCTAGCTATGTGTCCTTAACTGTGTAATTGGTTACTGCACACCTCTCAAAAGTCATCTCACATGGGTCCTGTGGCCCTGGGCCCGGCTCTCACCCTCTCTGGGCCTCAGTCACTGCGGAAATTGGGATAGCTATCCTCGAGGCTCCCTTGGCTCCATCATGCTCTAGTCCTATAGTGATCAAGACTAGACAGTGCTTTCTAAATGGTAACAAAATTAACATAAAGGTGAAGGCTGGTCTTTTCTCTCTGAGGCAGCTGGATAAACCTTCTCTAACCCAGAACTGATCATAAATGACTGAATCAAGGCCATAGGCATCATCCAGATAGTCCATCTGAATGACAATTTTTCAGGCATATCTGGAGATAGTTCATCTATATTTTTACCAACCACCCCCTGCCCCCAGACCCTTGGCCCTACATTGTGCCCTAGGAGGCTGGGAACTTTGGTCTGCAACACCAGGCCCCTTTGCCCACTGGGTTCCACTTGGGTTTGGATAATGAGAAACAGCAGGATACCAGAGGATGAAAGATGAGGGAAGCTGGGACTATTTCTCCCTCTGCTCCCTCTGCCTTCCTCACTCCCTTCTTGATCCCATTCCTGCCAGGCAGCTCTACTTCCCAGTGGGCTCCAGTGACATGATTCCTGTCCCTCCCTCAGCCCTAGTCTCTGGGTGGGTGCCTCACCATCCTTCTGTTTGTTCCCTTCATCTGCCTACATCCCAATCAGCACAGCAGATCCTTTGGTAAGTCTCTTCACTTGAACCTGAGAGGCAGATTTCTTCCTGCTGTCCTCCTGACTAATAGAGGACCCTCCACCTGGATCTGCCTACTTGGCTCAATTAGTTCAACACGTCCCCCAGAACAAAGAACCAACCAGCCAAGCCCATGAACAGCCTTCCTGTGTGCCTGCTTGAGGGAAGGGATGTGCAGCGTGGCTTCTTTGGGGACCCCAGAGTCTGATTCTGACTTCTTGTTGCTCCTAAAGAACTTCTGTGGGCAGAGTCTGATGAGCCAGAGGCACCTGCAGCAAAGTAACGTTGACTGGCTTGGTGAACCAAGATCACAGGACAAAACATGCTTCAAGACCAAGCATGAGTGCACCCCCACTTAGGCAGGGTGGGTGACAGGGCTGTGGGGAGCCAGGAGCCTGCAGCGCTCAGGGCAGGCTCCCAGGAGGACTGGGCAGGAACTGCAGGGTTCTGGGAAGGCCGGAAGAAAAGGGAGGAAAAGTTGAGCTCGGGAGACAGTTGAACAAGGCTTGGCAGGGAGAAGTGGCAAGAGTGAGGGGTAGGGCTAGGTGGGGCACACAGTGGTCGGTGGCAGACTGCCCCTTGGCCTCCCTCAGGACATAGCCATTCACCCTGCCCTAGCCTGAATCAGGGCTCCCACTTTCCCTCACTAGGTATCCCACATTCCTCTGGGTTGGGGTGACACACAGCCTGTCACCCCAACCATTTCACTTCTGTTGCTAACCACATCTACCCAGACCACAGCCATAGTAGGGCCCAGGTTTCGTTTCTCATTTCCTCCATACCGCTATAGGCTCCTAAAAGGTTTCCATTTCTCAACAGGAGTTGGACCTGACACTGACGTAGGTACCCACTATCGTCTGTCACTGCCTTCTTACCATCATTCCTGCCTCTCCCCCTACCAGGCTCCTCTGCCCTCCCAGAGAAGAGCAAGCCTTCACATAGGCCATTTTGACCATGCATTCCTCTACTTCCATGGCTCCCCCTGCCCTACAAATTAAGCCCCACATTCCTTACATGATGCTCCAGGCCCCCCACCGCATGACTCCTGTCATCCTATCTGATGTCATCAGGTTCCCCATTTTAGACACGCTCATTCCCAATGCAACATATACATGCATTTTTCCAGAACTCATCAAATTCTTTCAGCAACTTCACACTTCTGAATATGCTGTTCCCTCTGCTTTCAGCCTTTTCCCCTTTCCCCTGCCTGATAAACTCAAGTTTACTCTCCAAACCCCCACTCAAAAACCCTGTTTCCTCCTGCCATCGGGCCAAAATTAATTCTCCCATTCTAGAAGGCCTGGTTCAGATCTTGATGACAGCACTAAGCTCTGGCTAACTAGATTTCTATTTAGTTATGTCTTTCTGAACTTCCCTTCCTTTGAAGTCTGGCCCAGCAGGACTGCTTTTTTGCTATGTGACCTTGGGCAAGTCACTTAAACTTCTCTGGAGCTCTCCCTGAGTACCCAGGCTGGGTTAAGTGCCCTCTGCTGAGTTTTCCAGCACCTGTGTGTACATTCATAATCATGATTTATCCAATGATTTTATAACCATCCCCCACCAGACTACGAGTCCCTTGCTGAAAGGAAACAGGCCAGATTTCCTTCTAACCAAACTGTCTCTGTATTCCCAATGCCCACCCTTCCAGAAATACCTATGGCACAGGCAAATATAATCCCAATTCCATTTTTGCAAGTAGGGAAACTGGGCCCAAAGAGGCACAGAGATTTGCCCAAGGATGCAAACCAGCTTCAGGGCTTTTTGCCTCTGCCCTCCCCCCAAGTCCTTGGGTTAGCCTACTCTCCAGGGACCTCCCCTAGCCTGTGGCCAACCTCTGGACCAGAGAGCAGGCCTGCACTAGGCCTCACCTGTTGCTGTCCCATGGGCTTTCAAGGTAGAAGCTGCCAGATGCTCAGTTTCACTTCTCTCTTAGCTGCAGAGCACTGAGAGCAACTGTCAGACCTCAGGCACTTCCGCTGTACTCAAACCCAGCTTCCTTTTCACTCCTTCCGTAGGCAGCAAGCACACCAAGGGCCACTGCCTCTGTGCGAGCTCCTGGGGAACTCTGTGTCTCCTTAGGGATGCAGTCCAGACAGCTTTGTGGTGGACTTCCTCCTAAGGACAGTCTCTACCCTTGGGAGTTTGTGGCAGAAAAGCCTCATTACCCAAAACTCCAGAAGATAGGAGCCTGGACCTTGCTGAAACCTCCTGTGACCTATATAGTTGAGGATTGAAAGGCCTCAAGTGAAGAAACTTCTGCTGAATCATAAATTCTCAGAACCTTTGATGGAAACTGTTCTTTTTTTGCAGATAGGGAGATTGAGGCCCAAAAAGGGATTTTCCCAGAGCAGACATCCAGTGATATAGCCAGGAGCATTTATTTGACCCTGAACTAAGTGATCCCAATCTGTGTTGCCCTTAAGTGCTTTTGCGGGTGTAATACTACTTTGTTTTTCTCTCTCCCTTCTACTTGACCCATCAGGTACTTCTCTCCCAGGGCCTGTCTGCAACTTCTCACCCCCAACAAGGCTGCCAACTAATCGTAAAGCTGCCTACAACGAGATCACCAAAGTGTAATAGTAATGTGTAAAATATGAATAAATTAGCTCAGACCAAGTGCCTGAGGAACATCTTTGGGATACCCAGGGGCCTTTTATACTTAAAGTCTGGTTTCTGTGGCCTTTCTTCAACAGAGAGAAAAGTCCAGGAAGAAAGACAGGGCTTGGGAATATATTTTCACTGCTCTTTATCAATCTTTCTTCTCAGCTCACGCTTAATCCACATGTCCTTGGAGGATGTTTTCAGATGGAAGACAATAGCCTGCCCCTCTGCCTCTCATTTTGGTAATGTATATCATCCCAAAGACTAGGAGGGGCATAAATGATCAAGCACTTGAACCTGGAATCCAATTCAGAAATCATTTCTTCATCTATTTTTTCCCTCTGCAACCTTTATTGGGTTCATGCCAGATCCAGTGCTTGATGAATGAAGATCCAACAGGATTTGTCTTCAGGGAACTCACCATCAGAGGCTGGACACGGACATGTAAAGAAATCCTACAGTGGATGTGTCATGTGCCCAGGCGAGACAGTGACCAGATTTCTCCAGGAAGGAGATTTCCTAGGATCTTGAAGGATGAATTCATCAGGGAAGGAAGGGAAGGGTTCCAAGGACCTCCAAGGAGCTCTCTGTATTCCTACCACCAGAGCCTATCCTCAAGCAGGCCCTTCTACACATGATGAGATGAGCACTGTTATACTACTATATGTTGGCAAATTGAGTTGAAATATTTTAAAAAATAATAAAATTTTAATTTTAATTAAAAAAAAAAAGCAGACCCCCACCTAGATCAGACTCTCTGGCTTCTGCACAACCCTTTGCTTTTCCCCAGGCATTAAATTTACTCACTTTGTTGCTCAACCAACTTACCATGCACTTTATCTGTGAAGATGCTATACTGGGCTCTGGTACTCCTGGCCTCGAGTTGCTGCCAGCATAGAGAGACAATGACTACACAATGTGGACAGGGGGTCTTGGGGGTAGGGCTGATCCAGAGAGCTGGCAAAGTCACCTGAGCTATTCAGGGAGGTCAGGGAAGACTTTCTGAGGAAGGAGATTTATGACCTAAAATCTGAGAAATGGAATCTCCTTTGACCCTACTAACGTTTCTCTGAGGTAGGTCTTATTCTCTCCATTGCAAAGGTGATGAAATTGAGGCCCTGAAAATTTCGATGCCTTACCCAAGATCATATGGTTAGTAAGGAATGGGGGGCATTGTGGGGTGTGTTCACCCCCAGGCACCTGGCAGTAGAGTCAGAGGGTGGCTCCACTGGAAAGGCTGGACCTAGGGAAATAGGACCAGAGATGGGATATTCAGAGGCATGGAGGGAGGAGCAGAAGCTGAAATCCCAGAGCTGGGTGGACATGCCATCTTCCCTACACACAATGGAGCAGAGGAAGGAATAGGAATTCTCAACAGTCCATCAGGTCATGGCTTCAGAAGGTCTGGCTCAGTCCTTCGACACCATCTCATTCAGCCTCCATGAAACTGAGGATCCAATTAGAGCAATTGATGAGGACATACAGTATCACAGTGGCTGGCCCTGGATGAGTACCCCAGCTCTGTCGCCCACCCCACCCCAACCCCCACCCCAGTCACCATGCACAGCCCCGGCTGCCACTACTTCATTAATCCAATCTACATCTACTTCTGTGTGCTCTGGATTAGACACTCTTACAGGGACCATAAGGACCACAGGGATCCTCTCCACCACTGCTGTCAGGGGCTTCTGGGAGTTTAACTGGAATGGGGAAGACAGATCCAGTTTATAGACTGCAGGCAGCATTGGAGAAGTGCAGTGGCAGCAGGCATAAATAGAGTCTGGGGAGTGAGGTGGAGAGAACATTAGTGTCCACGTGTCCTGGGCAAGTCCATGGACCTCAGTTCTCCCATCTGTTCCAATAAGGGACTGTAGTCAACAATGTCTGAGATCTCTGGGTTCAGGCCGTCAGGCCTCTACCCGCGCCTGCCTCACAGGGGTTGGGAGGCAGTGGGTGGTGGGAGCAGAGGAAGTGGCTTGAGCTGCTTGACCCATTACCAGCACAGAAATCACAGACTCAGCTCTCAGACATCTGGGAGGCGTTGGGCAGCCGGAGTATTTTTAGAAGGCCAGAGGCAGACATGCCCGGAATCCTGGGCGTCGCTGAGCCAAAGAAGCTGGGAGGCCAACAGAGGATGAACCAGAAAAGGTGGCCCCAGTGCTGGTTCTTACTTCATCAAGGTCTGATGGCCCTCCCTGTCCCTGGAGGCCAGTGCCCAGGCCTATTGTGTTTGAGCTTTGGTGTCCCTGACTTGCCATTGATCACTGATCTGCTTCCTTCTGGGTAGTGAGGTGCAAAGCTGTTACAGGGCCTCAGGGGAAGGATGTTTGTCTGCAGCACTCAGTACTTTAATTCCTTCAGCTAGTCCTTTGAGTGCTTTCTCTGGTACAAGTGAGCTGCTGGACCCTAAGGATATAGAAAGAAAGCAAGCAATCCCTGAGGCTCTGGGCTCTGGTTCCTTGGAGGGGTAGGGGTGGCAGACGGACAGGAGCACAGACAGTAATAACAGAGGAAGACAAATGGGCCTGGGGGAGCTTGGAGGAGGACTGTTGGTCTCCCAGCACTGCCAGGAGGACCAGATGATTCTCTGTGGACAAAAAGCTAGGAGGAAAGCTCTGGGTTATAACTAAAGGGTGATTACCAGTTTTTTCTAGAGCCATACCTTTTCCTCTTGCATTATCTCTTAAAGATGATGTCTCAGATTTGGAGTAAAGGGTACTTACTTTACTCCTTTTCAGCTCTGGACCTAACACTACCAGAAAACCTGTGCAGTTTACAGTGGCAGCTCTAACAAATGGATGCCTCTGCCCCTCGGCCAACCCCTTCCCCATCGGTTCCTCCTGGCAAATCCACTCCATTGTATTATAGATGAAGACCCAAAGAAAGGGGCATATCCAACTCAAGATCCCTCAGGAAGGACTCAGACCTCTGTCTGGAACCTGCAGATTTCCACGTAGTCAAAACCACAGGAAAGACACTCCCAAGTCCCGTCACAGGGCAAGGACCAAGGTGTGGGGTAAGCAGAGGGCAGGAGTCCAGCCCCACAAGGCGCCCCATCACAACTGACTCTGCAGCTTAGACCTGGCCTGTTCCCACCCCCTCCTCAGGATTGTCTGTCCTTCTAGCCCAGCATTTCTCAAACCAGGCTCCTTGATTTCTTGAGGGTTTCTAGCTTTAGTCATGCATGTCTACAAATATTCTACCTGAGTTTTTAAATGTAGGACCTTCACTTCAATGATAATCTAAACAAATTAATATGAGAATATCCTGGCTTAGTTGGATTTCAGAGCATCTAATAAAAGAAGCAGCTCTATAAGTCTCAGTGCCCATGTCTGGGTTTATCAGCAAATTAGTGCCAAAGAATCTCCTAAAGTGATCATATTTAATTTCAGTGCAGTGTCTCAAGTTAACCTATCAAGTCAGAGACTCACTGCTCTACTAAAATGTTTATTGGGGGTGCCTTGGTGGTTCAGTCAGTTAAGCATCTGCCTTTGGCTCAGGTCATGGTCTCAGGGTCCTGGGATAAAGCCCCAAGTCAGGCTCCCTGCACAATGGGGAGTCTGCTTCTCCCTCTCACTCTGCCTCTCTCCCTCGTTCATGCTCTCTCTTTCTCTGTCTCTCTCTGTCTCAAATGAATAAACAAAATCTTAAATAAATAAATAAATAAAGCACGTATTTCTTTCCTGCAAGATCCTGGGCAGAGAAAGAAAGGGTCAGAAGGCCTGGGTTCTAATTTTGTCTCTGTTCCCAGCTCACTAATAGCCTTGGACAACTCCTTACCCGACGTGCATCTAGATTTCTTCATTTGTAAAATAGTTAGTTTGGGTTAGACAATCCCCATGACCTCATCTGACTCTCAGGAAACAGGATTCCAAATTGTGATAAGCTACCATCTTATCCCCACCCATCCCCCCAGCCCTGACTCCCCACCCACCACATACCATACCCATTGGAGTGCTGCACTGGGCTGCTGAGAAGAGACACAAGCCAAGAAGTGGAGCCTCCAGGAAGGCAGATATCAGGCAAAGATAAAGGATGACACCCAGGGGTGTTTGGAGGTCATCAGGAAGAAGGCCACCAGGCCAAAGAGAGCTCTTTGAACCAGTCAAACTTGTCAGCTAAGACACAACTCAAAAGCCTGGAGACTCCTCCCAGAGTGCTGGGATTCCACATCCTGAGCTCTTACAAGGTCAGAAAGCTCAGCCCTCACCTGGGGGTTCTCTTCTGAGGCTCCCCAACAGGTCATATCATATCCCACCCCACTCATCCCTCCATCAACGGACCTGTGCCACCCTCTCCTCTACCCACTCCCTTCCCAGCTCACACTGGGGTCTTAAGACACAGGGGGCCCCAGGCAGTTCTGAAGTTACTTTCTCTGACCTGACCACCTTTCTCTTTCTCCTACCCTTTGGACCTGCCTAATTTTCACAGATTGCCTTGATTTTCAAGTTAGGAATCCCCTCTGTCAGGAAACCCTCCCAGATCCTCCACCCTAGACAGGGTCAGGGCCTTCATCCCTCACCCCATGGTCTGTATCAACCTCTGTCTCTCCTGTTGATCCACTGTAAATATTTTCTGTCCATCTTCCCTCCAGACTCCCTGATGCCTGTGTTAACTCAGACATGGTGGAGATGACATTCTCTTGTAGCTAAGAGCTTTTTAATTCAACAGAACTTTTGGGAAATCAGCTCCATGCTGGGCACTGCTCGGTGAGGGGCTGTGCTCCAGGTTAAATCTGGCCCTCAGGCCTTTTTCATTAGGGTAGTTCTGGTGTAAACTTGCTGTTTGCCTCCCAGGGCTAGGAGAAGTGTTCTATTAAACCTCTCTGCCTTGATGGGAAAAGGTTTGAAGCTCTGTCCCTCGGCTGGGAATTTTAGGCCTGGTGAAGCAGCTGGAGTAGGAGGAAGTGTCTGTAGGCCCCCTGACCCTGGACTCTAGTCATGCTTGCCCTCTAGTCAGTGTTCACCAGAAACTTGGCAGACTCTTGACAGTTTTGGGACTGGATGAATGAATCTGGGCACCCTGCTGTCCTGACCCATCAATTTGTTCTGTCTTGTCATCCTTTACCTAAAGGGGTCTCCTGGGGACACAGGTTAGAGAAGTGAGTGGGAGCACAATAGGGTAGGGGAGGCCAAAGGAGGGCGAATAGGTAGGGAAATGCTTGGGGATAGGTGGAGGATCTCCGCCAGATCTGGGTGGAAGTGGCAGCCTTTTCACCTGGGTGTGAGGGCATCCTAACTTTCAGTAGCTTGATCCCCATCCAGGCCTAGCTGAAGAGTCTTCAGAGCCCAGAGGTCATAGGTCATCACTTCCCAGAGAAACAAGGCCCTGTCCCAAAGTGGTCTGTTCTCAGCAACTCAGCCCAGGGGAAAGAGCACTGGGCGGTGAGTCAGGAAAAGTATATACATTTGGACAGGTTATGCCTCCTCTGTGAGACTCAGTTTTCCCATCTGCACAATAAAAAAGTAGGCTCTAACCCTTAGAAGCCCTCCAGTCAAGACAGTATATAGGCAGGACGAAGTGGAAGAAATTTTCTCTGTGCACTGGGTGCTCACTTGGTGCTCCCATATCCTCATCCTCTCTCATCTCATAGCCACAGAGTAAGAAAAACATCTCTCTGCCCCAGTACAGCTAATGGAACTGAGGGCACAGCCTGCTTTGACCCCTTCAAAAATCACACCTTTGAGCAGGGAGGGCCTTTGAACTGAAGTAAAGCTACCAAATGTTTGCTTTGGGCAAAGAAGAGTAGCTTGGGTATATTGTGTTTTGTGGTAAAAAAAAAGAGTAGCTTGGGTATATTGTGTTTTGTGGACAAACAAATTTACCATTTTAACCATTTCGGGTGTACAATTTGATGGCAATAAGTACATTCATGATGTCGTGCAACCATCACAACTATGTATTTCCAGAGATTTTCCATCATCCCAAACAGGAACTCTGTACCTATCAAACTAATAACCAGCCCCTGGTACCCTGTTATTCTACTTTCCATCTCTATGAATTTGCCTGTTCTAGTACCTCGTGTCAGTGGAATCATCCTATATTTGTCTGGCTTATTTTACTGATTATAATGTCTTTAAAGTTCATCCACCTTGTAGCAGGTGTCAGAACTTCGTTCCTTTTTAAGACTGAGTACTATTCCATTGTATGGCTACATCACATTTTGTTGATCCATCCATCTGTCGGTGGACACTTAAGTTGTTTTCATCTTTTGGCTCTTATGAACATTGCTTCTATGAACATGGATATACAAATATCTTTTGAGTCTCAGCTTTCAATTCTTTTGGGTATACAAAGAAGTGAAATTGCCGGATCATAGGGCAATTCTAAGTTTAACTCTTTGAGGAACCACTATACTGTTTTCCTTTTTTTTTTTTTTTTTTTTTTAAATTTTTATTTATTTATGATAGTCACAGAGAGAGAGAGAGAGGCACAGAGACACAGGCAGAGGGAGAAGCAGGCTCCATGCACCGGGAGCCCGACGTGGGATTCGATCCCGGGTCTCCAGGATCGCGCCCTGGGCCAAAGGCAGGCGCCAAACCGCTGCGCCACCCAGGGATCCCTATACTGTTTTTCAATAGTGGCTTCACCATTTTATGTTCCTGCCAGCAATGCTCTAAGGTTCTGATTTCTCCTGGGGACACTGGCTAGAGATACCTGTTATTTTCCTTCTTATTATTTTATAATAACAACCATCCTAATGAGTATGGTGGTATCTCACTGTGGTTGGCCTGGATATTTTTTTGTTTGTTTGTTTTTTTCTTAACAATTTTACCTTATAGAGTTCTTTTGTCAGAGAGAAGTTACTGGAGGTAATGCAGCTAGTGAGGTATATGGGCATGGAGGGTGCTCATGTGTGAGGGTACTTTCTCTTGGTCCTTCCTTCCCTGCCCTGCCCCGCCCAAAAGTCTTTAGGGTTTTATGAGGAACCTGGTGGTGCAGTGTAAAATGTCCCTGACTCATGGTCATTGAAGTCACTTCCCTTCTGGGGTACTAACTGGAGGAGGCCAAGTGTAACAGTGGCAGGAAGTGTCTCACTTTTTGTCCTTGGGGCAGGACTTTGCCAAGAAGGAGGCCCTCTCCATTTTGGCAGTCACTTGAGGTTATCAGATGTAAATAGGCCCTGGTGGAACAAAACAAGACTCTTTGTGGCCTGACAAAGGCTGCCTCTCCCAAGATCCAGTGGGATGTAGAGCCCAGGAGAAAGTTGCAGGGAACAAAGGAGCTTCCAGGGTACAAATAGAAGAAGGCCCAGCTCCTGCCCTTGAAAGTTTCAAAATTATTCAACTCTCTCCCAAGATAATCATCCCCTATAAGCATCACTGGCCAGTGACAAAGGATTGTTGGGCCCCCAAAGGGAGTTCAGTGGTGTGGGAAAGGAGTCTTACACTAGTGACAAGACTAAACTCTTCTGCTGAGGACTTAGAAGCCCCTTTGAACTTTCCCCCTGGAGAAAATTGCCTGAGCTCAGAAATATGAATGAGAGCTTTGGAATCATGCGTCCATGGCTTCTGGGGCCCTGAGCAACGAAGTGGAGCAAGGTTGGTGCTCAGCAGTAACCCTGGTTGAAATCAGCTAGCCCTGAGGGTTTTGAGCAGTCCTATGAAGCAGGAGAAAAGGCCCCCCAGAGAGGCAGATTGGACTTCCTCTTGATAAGATCTTGAGGGAGCTCAAGCAATTAATGGAGGAAAAAAAATGTGAGCGTAATTTGTGCCCTAAGTTGGGAGAGTGACCATAGCAGTTACATGTAGTTCTTAAGTTCTTAGCTTCTCTAGCTCCCAGAAGTGGGGTGGGGTGACAGGCACCAGGTAAGTGTATTATTCCTTTCTGAACTCAGACCAGCTCAAGACAACCCTGAGGAATAGGAGGGAAAGCCTCTAAGCCTCTTTCCATGCTTTGGTTCCCTGAAAGTTCTTATTAGATACCCTCCCAGCTCTTCCTCATCCTTGGGATTCCATCATGCCCCCCGCCTGGGTCTGTTTCCCAGCATAGCACTCACGTGCTCGGGTGATTTTCTGTTTATACCCTCTATCAGAATGTATCCAGCCTGTGCCCCACTCCCTCTGAATCTGACAGGGACACTGAACTCAGCTGACAGACCAAATTGACCTGAGAAGTTGATGGCAATAATAGTTGGTTAATCTAGCCAACAGAGCTTCATATACACCCCTTCCCAGATTCCATTGGTATTTTACCGGGGATCTTACTCCAAACCACAACAATCTGAATAATAGGTTGTTAGAAGGTACCACCTCATTTCACAGTTGTGCAAAGAAGGTGTGTTCTATTGGTGGCATTCTAGGCACCTCAAAGGATGTTTGGGAGGTATTTTCTTGCCAAATAGTCATCTTCTGCTAACCCACAGAGAAGACAGTATTTTCACCTACAGGCGAGGGGCCAAAGGGGCCAAGCCCCAGCTGTGACCTTCAGTTGCACTTCTCTGGCTGAGATGCTAAATTCACACCTCCTCTGAGTCCTGAAGCAGGTTATACCAGTCACCACGAGCATGTGCTTGGGCAATCATATTTGCCTAAGATGAAATCCTGATTAGGCAGAAGGGCTCTTTAGCCTACATTATTTTCCACACGCAGCACACAAATGAAAACATTTCTTCTTAACTACACTTAGAAGAAAAAGAAAGACAAGCAGGATAAAGGGCAAGATGAGAGAACAGAGTAGGAACCAAGGGACAGAATCCTACTGGCCACCAAACCTTCATTCAATGAGTCTGCTCAACCACACTTTATATTTGCTAATTCATTATTTCAACAAAGCAATCAATCTTCATTCAGTCAATCAAAGAATGAACAAGTGTTCTTTCAATCAAATATCTTTTATGTATTGGAGCAACCCATTTCATTCATTCATTTATTCGTTTAATCGCTTTCTTTAACAAATCAACCGTCATCCAACCAACAAAGTATTAAGTAGTCACTCTTCATTCACTCAACTATGTATTCCAAATATCAAAGCTCAGGACTGGAAGAGACTTCAAAGGCCATCTAATTCAGCCAACTCAATCTCATAGGAATTTTTTCCATTGCAACCTTGCCAGGTAGTCACCCAGGCCCTATTGAATATTTCTAATAACGGGGAGCTCACTATCTTAAAAGGCTGCCTGGATTGTTGTGCGATAGCTTTGGCTGGGAGAAAATATTTTTCAAGCTCCCTTGTCATAGATCTGTTTCTGTGCTGCTTTTCAGGCCACCCAGAACAACTCAGCTCCTGTGCTAAAACAGTGCATCAATAGGTACAAATGAAGATTATGTCCTCTGGGCTCCCTCCTTCCCTCCCTGACCCTTGTGGGGAATGTTCCCTCTTTGTTCCAGTCTCTCTCTTGTGGTCAGACAGGGCTCACTTAGTCCAGGGTTCTCTCCTCATTTGGGGATTGGAATTGGCTGTCACATTCCAGGTGTGATGTGACCAGCTCTGGAGTAAGGGGACAGTCACCTCCAGTCTGAACAGACTAAGCCCCGGATTGTTTCTCATGTCTGCTATTTTGCTAAAACAATCTCCCTTCACCCTGTTCCACACCCTGCCCCCACCTTCCCTACAGCTGAGCACCTAAGGACAACTGAGCTGGAGTTGCTGAAGTCCTCAGAGATGGTCTGATCTAAAACTCTGCCCAAATGCAGGCAACAGGGATTAGGCCAGTCCTTCTTTGAGGTCCTTTGAGGTCTAAGGAAAGAGTTAAGCCATTGGGAGCAAGAGATGAGGCAGGAAAACAGAAAGAAGGAGGCAGGTAGATACTTGAGTCTGTGCATGTCACGAGAAAGCAGAGGATGAGGGAATGAAAAGATCCACTGCACCAATCAGGTTGTGGGAGCAAGTGGCAGAAACAAACTGACCAATTTTTTTTTTAAAGATTTTATTTATTTATTCATGAGAGACACAGGGAGAGGCAGACATAGGCAGAGGGAGAAGCAGACTCCCTGCAAGAAGCCTAATGCAAGACACGATCCCAGGACTCTGGGATCATGACCTGAGCCAAAGGCAGATGCTCAACCACTAAGCCACCCAGGCACCCTGATAAAATGATCAATTTAAATAGAAAAATAATTTCTTAAAAGGGACTGTAAGTAATTTGCAGGAACTGGTTTCTAGTTACAGGGTGATTTAGTGGTGCAGTACATATTTGATTCTAAAGAATTAAAGCACATGGCAGGAAAAAAATGTATTTGTTTCAGAAAATTTAAAACTTCCCTTCCTCCATGCCTCCCAAGAAGATGCATCCAGGTAGCTGAAAGGTGTTGAGTTTGCTGAAAACAAAGTCTTCTTCAGGGTGATGTTGGCCTTTCCTGTACTAGATCATAGCCTTACATCCTGGGTAAGGAAGAGAAGCCCAAAGCTGACTGTGCCACAAAAGAAGAGGGAGGTAAGGGAGCTGGGTGTAGGGAAGAACCTGGAGAGAAGAGAGGCCTGGGATCACTTAAAGGGACCAAGAACTGCCATGGGCTATTTGATGTAGAACCCTTCTCTATCACTAGATCAAAATCTTCAATACAACATCCACTAACGCCTGTGAAGACTTTTTCCAGGGTAATTTAGCACTGAGGCTTGCTCCTTGGGGAAGAATGTGAGTGGAGGCTGTGAGGAAGGACAGTCACAGCTAGAGGGCATTTTGAGACCCTGTCCAGGGTTTGTGATGGTAAATTCAATTCTCTGCTGAATTTGGGTTTCAATTTTTACCCTAAATAAAGAGCCAAATGTATTACATGGTATCTAGAGTTAACAATACTGTATTGTGCACTTAAAACGTTGCCAAGAGGATAAATCTCATGTTAAATTCCACCATAAAAAACAAAAAGCTGAACATGCCCCTCCCTCCCCAAAGTACCAACGCAGGCTGATCCAGCCTGAGCAGAGATGGCCTTAAAATACTACCTCAGCACCAGAGGGAATCTGTGGTTGTGAAGTCAGCACTCTGATATGACCAAGAATGGATTTTTCAGAAATTATATTAATTGGGATCCTTTGCTTGTAAATCCTGGAAATTCATTTCTAATGTGTTAAGCAAGTCAAACAAACAAAACCCAAAAAACATAAAAGGGAAGGTGGAATTATTGGCTCACAAAAATGGGAAATCCAGGAATAATGCTAGCATTATTCTTCAGGAATAGCTAGATCCAGGCACACGAATCAGGTCATCAGGAATTTGTCTCCAACTCAGCACTTTGCCTTTCTCTGTGTTGGCTTCTCTCTCAGGATATACTCTTTATCTAGTGGCAAGATGACCCCCCAAGAGCTCCATCCTGACCATCTTCTACTGAAAAGAGATCACTTGCCATTCATTCTGAGGAAATGATCAGGACTGAGTCTCATGGGATTGATTGGGTTATTTCCCCAACCCTGGAGTTGGGAGGGTGAGGTCAGCCACACAGGAACTCCTTGAAATGAGAGTGCAAGCAGGAAAGTCTCCCAAAGGAAATGAAGGTGCTGATACCCGAAATGGGAATGACAGAACAGCAGTCAGTGAAAAATTGAGATATACACTCTATGAAGTAAGCTCAGGAGACTGATGTGAAAAACAAAACAACAAAACAAAACCCCCACAGATTTCCTTGTGTGACCCCAAGCTGGAAATTGATGTTTAATCCAGCTATGAAGGACACATGATTTATTTGGAAACTAGAGTGTCTCCAGGAAGGGGCGAGGTAGACTGGGGCAGATACCCTTGGCTGATTTAAGCCCCCATTCCCTCCCCTTTTTAGCCTTAGCTTCAGAGACAGGATTTCCTGGAGTGGGAGCTGCTGCTGTGGAGCTGGCTATCAGACAAGCTGAAACCTCTGGTCAAGGCCACATGCTACCAGAAAGAAGAGATGTTTGCAGAGAGTGTCATCTGGGGGACAAGAGAGGAGGATGCTGACTGTGAGTAGAGCTTCCCTCTGAAATGTTATGGGGTGGTGGTGGGAGACAGAGAGAGAAGTGGCAAAAATTAAGTGTCTTTAGGCTCTGCTAGTAGGAATCCAATTCCAAGCTATAGATCAATGCCTCCATCTCTGTGCAGGAATGACCAGTGCCACTTACAGGGATGTGCAGTGGAAGGGGGAAATGCCAGGATTCAGATGGCTTAGAGACAGCAGGAAGGAGACAAGTGCTCCTCACATGTGTTAAGACTGAAGAGACCTGTACCAGGAACTATTAGCCATGAGCCAGGGACAAGATGTACTTGACAGTAACTTGGCGAATCTAGCTCTGCTAGAACAGCTGCAACTGAGAGGGAGAACTTACTGAAAAAGATAGAATTCCCTGGATTTCCTAAGGGGAATATCATCCATTCTCTACCCTTTCCCTGCTCTCTGGCCCAGGAAGCTGACCTGTGTAGACTTGAATAACAGGAGTCCTGTGTTTCCAGCTTCAGGTTGGGTTTGGCCAATGGAGAGTCTCAGCTGGAGACGTGAAGAAGGAAGGAGAGTAAGGTCAAGGTATTTCTTCCCTTGTCTCCTTTCTTGTGGCAGAGGCTTGGGGTGGTTCTGCCCTCAAGGACAGGTCACTCCTCTTCTCAAAGAAGCCTACTCCACATGACTGTCATCCCACCTTCTGGTCACTGCTTCCCTTCCTCCACCCTGGCCATTCAGGCCTCGAGGTGACGACAGCACAAGGTTCTTGTACTGGAGGCTCCCCTGCACTTTGTAAATAGTCCCTCTATAAATAAAACCTCCTTCCATTTTCTGTCAAGTGGGCCATCTGTTTGTTGGTGGGACCCTGAATGATACCATCTCCACAATTCTCCCTTTTAATGAAGTGGGGGGAGGAGGTGGGGGAGGTGAGGGGGCAGCCCTCAGAGAATAAGAAAGAGCAGCAGTTTTGGCTGAGGGACCACTGGGGAGGCTGAAGGGATATAGATACACTCACCTCCTGCTTCTGAACTCAGGCTAAAGTCCTGCGCATCCTTTATTTCCACTAGGGAGAGTCTGGGAGCAGGAGGATGGCCACTTGCTGGCACGTTACTGGTCCTTGTACTTGCTTGTCAGATTGAAAGGCAGATTTAGGAATTCCAAGGTCTCATGGATTTGGTTTTTTTTTTTTTTTTTTTCTCACGGATTTGAAACACTCCCCGTGACCAAGAAGGCCATCTTGTGGCTGTGCTACCTCTGAGGGAGCATACTGAATGTATCAATTTTCCCCTTTCCAAGAGTTGAGGTGTTGGGAGTTGAGGCAAGCGGGGGACTTCCTTGTGCACCGGGCAGGGGAAGGAGAGTTAAAGATGTGGGGATGGGGCTTGTCTCTGAGGGCAGAAGTGAGAGAGAGATTCCAGGCTGAAAGTTCCACCAGCTCTCCAGGCCCCTTTTAATGCTATTGCTTCCACATTTCAACCAACAGAGACTCCAAATCTTCCTTGTTTCTCTTCCCCATCAAAGCTCAGTGTATGTATGAGGTATGGGGGAGGGAGGATGGAAGCATCCAAAAGGCTCCCTTGAAGAGACTGAGGGTGCCTGCGGGGGGGGGGGGGGGGGGGGGCAGGGGGGAGGAGCTTCTTTCACTGGATGCTTACTGAGCTAGAACCACACAGGCTCATCCTGATGCTGCTGCTGGTGTGGTGAGAAAGCACAGAGAACCTGGGCCATGTTCCCCATGAGACTGGGGGTGTCTGTGAACATAGATAGTAAACCAGAGAGTTCTGAAGGTTGGAGGTTCATGAAAGGGCCGATGTGAGCAAGCTTGTCAGGACCAGGATGTGGTGGGCCTGGGAGGAAAAAAACAATGAGTCTACCCTGCCCAGTTCCTCCTATTTCCACAGCTCCATGTGACAGAGCATAAGGGTTAGAGGAGGGGCAGGGATAGACAGATGGTCAGGAAGCCAGGTCGCATCTATAGAAGTCCTTGGCAATCAGGGGGCGGGGATTAGAGCTGAACAGCACTGAAGAAATCACACATATCTCCTCTTTGGAGACCACCACACCATAGAGGCCACCACAGGCAGAAATACCCAGAATAAGGTCAGGAAATCCTTTCCACTGCAGAGGGAGATCAGGGTGGCAGGAGGTTTCATGAAGCTTCCTCCTCACCCCAGGAGTGGTCCGTCCTCTCACCAACCCTGCTGTAGTCACAGTTCTAACCTGGGTAGGGATGGGGGACAGTTGTGATTCAGATAGCTGATAAAAGCTTTAAATTGGACTGGTCTGAGTTTTAATAACTGAATGAGACCAGAAAGTTATAAAAACCCCACCTATGATATTAAAAAAGAGTCAAGAGGGTGACAGGCACTGAGGGGGAAACTTGATGGGATGAGCACTGGGTGTTATGCTATATGTTGGCAAATTGAACTCCAATAAAAAAAATTGTGTATCTATTTATAGGAAATATTTAGGATCTTATCTTACTATGATTGTGAATGGGATAATTTCTTCCACTTAAATCCATACCCACTGTATAACACAAGACACTGTTTCAAACCCATATATAGCAAGTAACTTGAAACTTACTGAAACCAAGTTGACCTTGCTTTATAAAGCTGGAGGTGAGCCATACACACACACACACAAAAAAAAATAAAATTAAAAATATAATAAATAAATAAATAAATAAAAATTAAAAAGAGTCAAGGGAGTGACCAGGGGACTCAGGATTGCTTCAGCTGTCTACCTTAACAGGTTAAAACTCTTGAACAACAAGTTGCAGTAACAAAATGGCCACTGGCCATTCCACCGATTTGAGCAGAGGCAGCACCTTTGCATTCACCTCAGAATGCCCAAGAAAGTCCTGAGATTCCCTCTGAGTAGGCCGTCTTGGGTGATGAGGCCACTCCTGAACCAATCACTGTGGTCAAGAGACCAAATGTCTGATTAGTCAAGTTTGGGTCATATTTGCACCCCTGAAGTTAGCTTCCCTGGAACCACAGAGTTCCCAAACGGAATGTAGGTATTACAGGGAAGAAGGAAGGGAAGATGAATTTGGGGAAGTATTGCATTACGGATTTTCCCCATTCGCTCCTCTGAAAGCATAGAATTTCTGCCCCCGGAAGAAAGTGGAACTAAAACTAAAATTCCAGGTGTTTTATGATTCCCAGAATAAGAGCCTGTGGCATGGTTGAAGACAATGTTAATGGGTCCATAAGAGTGGCAGAGCAGAGTTAAATATCCCTGCAGGAAGATGTAGGGAGCGCCAGCACTCCTACAGGGAGTCCAGGGACCTGATGCTGGATGGGCACCAGGATGGAGGGGGAGCAGGAATGGACTGCTACAGGGAGAAAAGTCGTGTGTGTGTGTGTGTGTGTGTGTGTGTGTGTGTGTGTGTGTATTTTTCTGAAGTAAAATTGTGAAAGAGAAAGTGAAAGAAGCCACACACACACACAAAAGATAGAAAGAAAGGAAGAAAGAAAAAAAAAGCCATTTTCTCTGTTTCCCATAAGAAACCAGCTAAAAAGTCAATTTTCCTGTTATGGGCCAAAGTGGGGAAGCAAGGTGACTAAATGTGGTACCTTGGATTGGTTTCTGGCACAAAAGAGGACATTACTCGGAAAAATGGTGAAATCCAATGAAAGTCCACAGTGTAGTTAACAGTAATTACTGATGTCAGTTTCTGAGTTGTGTTAAAGGCACGGGAAGAACATCAGATATTAAAAACAGCTGGGGAAAGGGGGAAGCTGGGGAAAGGGTATATGGATCCCTCTACACTATCTTTGTGACTTTTCTATAAATCTAAAACGATTCCAAAATAAAGTTTATTTTTTAACAGGTTCGTTTTTTTTTTATTTTATTTTTTATTTATTTATGATAGTCACACACAGAGAGAGAGAGAGAGGCAGAGACACAGGCAGAGGGAGAAGCAGACTCCATGCAGGGAGCCTAACGTGGGACTCGATTCCGGGTCTCCAGGATCACGCCCCGGGCTGCAGGTGGCACTAAAACACTGCGCCACCGGGGCTGCCCCACAGGTTCATTTTTTATGCTGTAGATTCATTTTTACTGTGTGGCAAAGCCTCACATCTGGGATTATACATTTTTTTGAATATTTTATTTATTTACTTGGCAAAGAGAGGAGAGCACAGGCAGGGGGAGCAGCAGGCAGAGGGAGAGGGAGAGGGAGAAGCAGGCTTCCCGCCAAGCAGGGAGCCGGATATGGGGCTGAATCTCAGAACTCTGGGATCATGACCATTCCAAAGGCAGAGGCTCAACCAACTAAGCCACCCAAGCACCCCTAGGATTATACATTTAAATTAATACTCATCTAAAAAAAAATTAATACTCATCTGCCTTTAGGTATCATGGCATCACCAGTGTAGGGTGGGGTCAGTGGAAAGAACTGAGTGCCAGCTATAACTCCTCCAGGATCCTGTCAACTGGCGTGTGTGGATGAGATGGAGCCTGTCGTGCACTTAGCATGGGGCCAGGCACATAACTAGTGCCCAATGGGGGTTAGCAGTCCTCACTCTGCCCACACCTGGAGATGTTATAATGTGCCTGCCCTCTCCCCTTGGCCTCCCACATCCCTTATCTGGGAGGTGGGGTGAGTTCTTCAGCTGCTTAATCAAGTCTTTCCACAGGGCTAAGAACCCCAGCCCTGAGGCCTTTGCATCTTTGGTGCAAATTGGCTATGCCTCACCTCCTACTATGTGCGTGGACAGCTGAGATGACTCTACTGGGCTCTGACCTGATTAATGTCATTCAATCCTTACATCAGCCTGGGAGGGTAGGGATCACTGTCCCCATTTTACAGACAGGGGCGTTGAGGCTGCAGAGGCTGGTATTTGCTTTCTCTCAGAGCAGCCTCCTGAGACAGATAAGACAAACAGCACCAATAACTCAGAGGCCAGGTGAGCCAGTAAGCAGAAAAAATGGGGAGTGCTGGAGAACTCAGAGAGGAAAGTTCACCTCTGTGTCCCATAGTCAGTGGCCTTTGGAACTAAGAAGGTTTCCAGGGAGCAGGGGATGAAGAGAGCATCCAAGAAGTGGAAATAGCAACAGGCTTGGCACTGAGATGGAATTCCTAGAAGTCCAGCGGTTCTCAGGCAGTCTGTCCGGGTGGGCTAGAGCCCAGGATCCACGCAGAGAGTGGGTTGGGGCCGTAATCAGAAGGATTGGTGGGACCCCACAGGGCCCTTGACATCCCACTCCCTGGAATGAATCCTGCCCTGAGGCCAACATTCACATTCCATCATCTGTAGCTAAGGACTGCCTACTCTAGGACCTCTTTGTTTCTGTTGGAAGGAGATCCCTGCTAGGGCCTTTATGGGTCAGTACCGGGAGGACTCAAAATAGGGCATAGATGGGAGAAACAAGTTGGTATCTGTTTTGTGCCAGGCCCTAAAATGGACTGTGGGGATCAAGATGACTCAATCCCCTTGCCTTAGGAGAACTTGGGCTGGGGAGTATACTGACTGCCATGCACAATGTGGTGAGCTAGTCCATGAGAAATAAGGCTGAGTACTATGGGTGCTCAGAGAGAGCCCCCAGTCTCTGGGGGTGGAGGGTCTCCCTGGCCAGACCTGGGAACCAGGTAGCCAACAGAATCAGCATCCTATTGAGAAGGGGAGCCCTGAGTTCTTTGGCTGCCTCTCCAGGAGGAGAATCAGATCCAGGAAGCAGTGGGGCCCCATCAGAGGGTAAACCAGCAGGATAAACCAGGCCTCCCCATGTGGGCAACCATCTTCCCACAGGAGGGTGGTATCTGGGCATGGTCCCACAAGCAGGGCCTATTGAGCAGGAGGCTTGGCTTCCAGCAGATGTGATGGCCTCTCACTGTTCTATATTGACCTCTATAGCTCATCCAATGCGTGTAATGCTCTGATCTTGCCATTTGCCAGCCATCTGGAGCCAGACCAACCCAGTAGCTCATCTCACATGCTGAGGTGTGTGACACCAAAGTCCAGGACCCTCTGAAGTGCTCTGGCTACTTCTCCAAGAACATGCACAGTGCTATAGGCCCAACTCAAAACTTGCATTTTTCTGCAGAGCCTTAGGGAAAGCCTTGTCTCTATGATGGTGAGAATGCAGGCAGTGTGCTTGTGTACTTGTAAGTGTTGTCCATTACTTGGGGAGCTTTCTTCACACAAGCTTTCTTTCTATTCTTGTTAGATGAGTGGAAAGGAGCCAAGATGACTCCCTATCAGAGGAAACTTCATGATTTCAGGGAAGAACAGCCTGGAGGGACTTGGAGGTACATGGGATATTAGGAAGGGAACAGAGAGTCTCGGGGTCTTAGATGAGATGTGGAAAGAAGGACCATGGGGGCTGGATACAAGGTGGATCCTGCCACAATCAGCATGGGACCTGAGATGATTGGTATAGGTAGGGAGAAAGAGAAGGGCACCTGTGGACAGGGAGCTTGCCTGGAACTTTCCCTGACCCTGTCAGGATTACAGGATCCTGGATCATCAGAGACAAAGGAGCTATAGACCCATGGCACCCAACCCATTACATTGAAAGGAAGACTAAAGTCTAGAAGGAAAGATGGCATGTCCTAGACCATCCAGTGTGTCAGGGCAGGTCCAGCCTCAAACCAGGGTCTTACCTCCCTGATTAGAGCATTTCCTTTTCCCACTCAGGCAAGTGAAACCCAGCAGGCAATGTTCTATCTGGGACTGGGGAAAGAGCCTGTGGAGAGACTGTCTCTGCCTTATTTCTCAGGTAACAAAGTGTCAGAGAGGGGCAGGGACTTACCCAAGGTCAGGCAGCCAGAGAGCAACAAAACCCACTCATTAGACTCAGGTGTCCCGACCCCTAGCCCAAGCAATGTCTCCCAAGGAGAGGAGAAAGGAGCTCACATTTACTGAACATCTGTTATGTACCAGGTCCTTGACACATATTCTTTCCAATCCCCAAAACTCTGGAGATCGATGTTCTTGTCCATGTTTAACAAACCAGAGAACAGAGGTTTGGAAAGGCAAAGCAACTTGCCCGAAGCCACACAGCTGAGAGATGGCAGCACAGAAACTCAAGCCCATGTCCACTATTTCCAAAGCCTGTGTTCTCATTCTTAACCAGGCTAGGTGGGGTTTGGGACCCAGGGCTGACAATGCAAGGAAGTGGCTGGGGAAGCCAGGGGCAAACTCCAGGCACTGCCCAGGCTCCCAGCAGCTCGGTTATACCAGTGATAAAGATAAACAGATATGACCTTGGGACAGCAGGATCCTGCCTCCCACTGACAGGGTGGGTTTTTTTTTTTTTTTTTTTTTTTTTTTTTTAAGGTGTATTGATCCACACCCTGCAACAAAACCACACAAAACAAATAGCTGACGGCATAGTTTCTGGTGTTGCTGAGATACTCCTTACTAAGTGGCTTGGGGCCAAGCACCCCTGGCCTCAGAAACTCAGATTCCTAGATTGATTTAGGAATTTAGATGCTCTCACAGCTCTAACACAGAGAGGTCTCCCAAGCTGCCAATCTACCCCAAGAGAGGAATCCTCTCAACAGACTTCCCAATGAGGTTCATCCAACCCTGCTCTCATACCCTCACTGCCTATCTCTAGAAGCTGCCCCTTTTGCTGCGGGACTGCCCTCCTCACTCTGACCTGAGACCAGGGTCCTGGGACATCCCCAGGGTCTCCTTTGTGGCCCAAAGTTAGCTGCCCTAGGACTGTGACTCTGCATATTCTCTGCTTTGGGTCTGAAACTACCTGGCCAGGGGCATCAGTGCCTAAGCCATTCCTGAGAAATGGGCACAAAGCTACGAAGAAGAGCTGGTTATTCTCCTCCTATTTTCTAGGCTTTATGCCTCTACTAATACAGCCAGACATCAAATCCACCTTTGTGCTGACCACATCCCACTGTGTTCTTGTCATCTCAGGTCCCAAGCCTTTTAAAATTGATCCAAGAATAGGATCTTGCATTTCTTTTTTAAATTTCCAATGAGTTAATACTAGCCATTCATTGTGATATGGTGCTTTACGGTTTATATACAGCACCTTCACATGCATCATTTCCTTTCATGCTTAAGACAGTTTGCTGGACCCCACAGAGATGGCTGATGTGAAGTGTCCCCCTGGGGAGGCTGGTCCCAGCAGGAGTCCCAGCAACAGCTGCTGAGATGACAGTGAACATTAGGTGGTCAGGATCCTATGCTCTGAGGAGTGATAGATACCAAACCATAGGAGGCCAAAGAAAGGAAAACTGTGTGCAGCCTGCAAACATATCCAAAAAGGCTTCCTTGAGGGATGCCTCAGAGGCAGCTCAGAGCTTGAGGCAGGGCTCCAGGAACAAGTGTGATTGGGAGCCTGCAGGATCAGGGGAGAATGAGGGGAGCCCGCTGGGTTTGGGTGGAGTCTTCTCAACGCAGAAGATGGGCCAAATGCTTTTGAAGGTTCCCCGACCAGTGTGTGGGTCCCTTCAAATAAGTATTACCAAACTTCTTTCCATGTCATTGGCTGGGGAGGAAACAAAAGCTTAGCCAGGACTAGAGCCAGGGTGTCCTCGAGGGCTCCTTAGCCAGAATCTTTATCCACCCTGAAGCAGGCTGGCCCACCAGTCATCCTGTGCTCCATTAGTTGGCTTGAGGAGGAGAAAACTTGCTCTTGTCCTCTTGGGCTCCCGCCTGGTGGGGAAGACAGGCTTTCTCATTTTGTGTGAGGTCATTTAGGCAAACAGATTCCAGGAAGGCTGATGGTGGAAATTGGGCACTGGTGACAAGCCTGTAGGCATAATTCCGGAGCCAGACCTGGATCCCATCTCACACTCCTGATTTTGGGCCTACCTACAGTAAGGTTTTTGGGAACTGGGTCTGACTACAGATCAGAGAGGACCCACCCTGGTCCAGAGGCTGGGCTCATGGGTGGGTCCAAGCTAAACTTCCACACAAGGGTCCATTGTGGTTGCATGGGCTGGCCTTGGGCTCCACCACCCCTTCCGGCTCCTGGAAAATAAATGCTTCCCGTCTGGCAGCTTCTGGAGCAGCCTGTCCTTGGCCAAGGCGCCTGCCCCACACCCAGGCCTCTGTAACCCAGGGGGGATCCTGGACTCTTGCAGCTTCAGGTCCAGCCCCCACTTCATAGCCAGAGTCCCTGAGGCTCAGGGCGGGTGGACACAGGCCGAAGCAGCTGGCCAGGACCGGAATCGACCAGAATCGTGATCAGAACTCAGCACTCTGGGGTGCCTGGCAGGCTCAATTGGAAGAGCATGTGAATCTTGACTTTAGGGTCATGCATTTGAGTCCCACATGGGGTGTAGAGATTACTTTTAAAAAAAAGAAAAGAAGAAGAAGAGGGAAAAAAAAAAAACCAGCACTCTGGCCATTTTTCCAGTTTACTATCCACAGGACGCTGCTAGTAGACTTGGACCCAGAGAATGAAAGGGGCTGTCCCATTGTATAGCTGCCAATTGTGGCAGAGTCTGAGAGAAATGACTGGTTCCTAGGGGGTTGCTTGCCTACCCTAGACCTCTTGGGAGATCTGGGCTTTCTCAGTTCAGCTGTGTGCCCTTGAGAGGATGGCTGTTCCTCTACATCTGGAGATTAGGAGGATTTCAACTGTCAGTCTAGCCCTGACATCCTGAGTTTTCAAATCAAGTGTGGACACACTGGATGGGATGAGGAAAAGAAGCTCTGGAATGTAAGGTTTGGCAGCTTGCACCAGAGCTGAGGCTCTGGGGACCCCAGAGGCTCCCAGCTCTTGCCTGGGCTGACAGCGCCACCTGGGGCCCAATCGGTGGAGTCCCACTGGGGCTCCCAGTATGAGCCTTCACTCAGTGAAGTGACAGCAGCAAGTCTGGGGCAGAGGAGGGGGTCTGAACACCACAGGGCCATGGAGGAGAGGAATTACCATCATGGCAATTCTCACTGGCTAGCTTCTGGGCCAGTGTGGGGCCAGACACTGGGGAACCTCAAGAAGTTGATCATGATCTAATGGAGACCGGGGACGTGGAGGTAGAAGCCCAGGGCTAGACACGGGGAGCTGGTTCTCAGACAATTGCCTACAGAAGCAAATTACTGAGGGCATTCTCAACTCAAGGAAGAGCCTGTGCCAAGGCATGGAGGAGTGAGTTTATGTGTGTAAGCTTGAGGGTGACAGCGGAGGAAAGTAGACATACGAGTATGAGAGCAGAAGGGTCACAGCCCCAGATACCTGTGGCGAACACAGCCACCCCATAAGTCCTGCTTTGACCCCCCAGTGCTGGCAGGACTAGAGCCCCTACGTCAAACTCTAACCCCACTTCCTCTGAGTCAAGCTACCCATCTGAGGTCCTCATTTCTGACGCCTCATTTCTTCCCCAAAGCCAGGGCCTGTCCACAGGCTGATCCTAGGGACGCAATCCTGAGGTCTCTCTGGCCTCCAGGGAGCCTGGGCATAGTTCTTGGGCCAGTGGAAGAATCTCCAAGAAGTTAGTGAACTCTAATTTTATGTTCTTCAGCTGTTACATGGGCATAATAACAGTGCCTACCCCATGGAGATGTGGTGAGGATCAAATGAGAAAAATGCATATAAAGCCACCTTGCTAACATGAGTTGGTGTCAGCTTAAGAGGCATCTTCCCATTGCCCAATCCTCTGAGCACATCCCTTCCAGAAGGATAAGCTCCAGGACTTCAGATCTTGCCCCTCCTGCTGCCTTCCCCAAGGCCTCAGGTCTTTTTCTACTTTCCTGAGCCCAGAGAGGCTCTACTATGTGCCCCACAGAGTGATTTGTTTGTTATATTTCTCTCAGTTTTTTTTTTTTAAGAAAATGTAAACTACAAAGGAAAAAAGAGGTACACGATGAGCATCCATATGCTCCCCTGCGTTCAACAATTAATGATTTGCCTTATTTACCTCATTGCTTTCTCATTTTTAAAAATAATCTGAACTGGGGCACCTGATTGGCACAGTTGGTTAAACATCTGACTCTTGGTTTGGGCTCAGGTTGTGATCTCAGCATTGTGAGATCAAGCCCTGCATCAGGCTCCATGCTCAGTGGGGAGCTTGCTTGGGATTAACTCCCCTTCCCTTCTGTTGCCCCTCCCCCCTCTGTAAAACAAGTAAATAAATCTTTAAAAAGAAATTTTTAAAAATCTCAACCATTTGAAGGTGTCTGGCTGGCTCAGTTGGTAGAGCATGTAGCTCTTAATCTCAGGGTCATGAGTTCAAGCCCCATGTTGGGCATGGAGCCTAGTTAAAAAGAAAAATCTGGGGGCACCTGGTTGGCTCAGCAGTTGAGTGTCTGCCTTTGGCTCAGGTCGTGATCCTGGAGTCCGGAGATCAAGTCTTGCATCTAACTCCCCGGCAGGAAGCCTGTTCTCACTCTGCCTATGTCTCTGCCTCTCTCTGTGTGTCTCTCATGAATAAATAAATAAAATCTTTTTTAAAAAGCTGAACCATTTGAAAGTACATTTGAAAGTAGTAGCTATCATGACACTAGATGATATTTAACATCTGAGCATGTAGCTTCTGAACAGTTTCCTACACAGTCATCATCACAAACCTAAGAAAAGGATGAATAATTCCATACTATCATCTAATTCCATATTCGTATTTCTCCCAATTTTCCCCGAATGTATTTTACATCTGCTTTTGTGAGGAGAGATCCAGGATTTGATCAATGTTCACTCATTGCATTTGATTGTTGGTCTCTTCATTCTCTGGAAATCACTTTTTTCTTCCCCAAATCGGAAAAATTACAAAAGAAAATAATCTGTAACATGACCACTTTGAGCTACCCAAGGTTGGCATTTCAGTCTTTCCTTTCAATTAAAACATTCTCAATACATATGGCATTTTAAAAATAACATCTCCACTGAGGTATAATTCACATATTAGGTAACTCACTTATTTAGAATATATAATTCAATGGTTTTTAGAATATTCACAGATATGCACAACCCAACACTACAATCCATTTTAGAACATTTCTGTCACCCCCCCAAAAAAATCCTATACATTTTAGCTATCACCCCACAGCCCTAAGCAACCACAAATCTACTTTCTATCTCTATAGACCTACCTACTGTGAACATTTTATATAAATGGAATATATGGGGTGCCTGGCTGGCTCAATCAGAAGAGCATGTGACTCTTGATCTTGGGGTTGTGAGTTCCAGTCCCGTGGTGAGTGTAGAGATTACTTAAATAAATTTCTTAAAAACTAAAAAAAGATGAATGGAATTATATAGTATGTGGTCTTTCATGACTTTTTCCATGTAGCATAATGTTTTCAAGGTTCATCCATGTTGTAGCATATATCGATACTCCATTCCTTTTTTTTTAATTTTTTATTTTTTTTATGATGGTCACAGAGAGAGAGAGAGGCAGAGACACAGGCAGAGGGAGAAGCAGGCTCCATGCACCGGGAGCCCGATGTGGGATTCGATCCCGGGTCTCCAGGATCGCGCCCTGGGCCAAAGGCAGGCGCTAAACCGCTGGGCCACCCAGGGATCCCTCCATTCCTTTTTATGGCCAAATAATACTGCATTGTATGGATATACCATATTTTGTTTACCCACCCAACAGTTGATGGACATTTGAGCTGTTTCTACCTTTTAACTATTATGAATAATGCTGCCATAAACATTTGTGTTCAAGTTTTTGCATGAACATATATGTCAATTTCTCCTGGGTAGACACCTTGGAGAGGAATTGCTAAGTCATATGATGACTCTATGTTTAACTGTGAGGACTGATAAGCTGTTTCTCAAGCAATTGTACCATTTCACATTCCAACCAGCAATCTGTTAGAATTCTGATTTCTATATAGCCTTGCCAGCATTTGTTAGTTTCTGACTTTTTTTTCTTCCAAATTGTAATTTAAATTCTAGTTAGTTTACATATAGTGTATTATTGGTTTCAGGAGTAGAATTCAATGTTTCGTCACTTACATACAATATCCAGTACTCATCACAAGTACCTCCTTAATACCCATCACTCATCTAGCCCATTCTCCCACCCTCCTCCCTCCATCAACCCTCAATTTGTTCTCTATTATTAAGAGTCTCTTATGGTTTGTTTCCCTCTCTCCCTCCCTTTTTTGATCCCTGTTTCCATATGTTCATCTGTTTTGTTTCTTAAATTCCACATATGAGTGAAATCATATGGTATTTGTCTTTCTCTGACTGACTTATTTTGCTTAGCATAATATACTCCAGCTCCATTCATGTCATTGCAAATAGTAAGATTTAATTCTTTTGATGGCTGAGTAATGTTGAGAGATAGAGATAGATTAATAGATAGGATATAAATGATATATATATGATATATAAATGAAATATATGGAGTGCCTGGCTGGCTGGTATATATACATACCGCATCTTCTTTATCCATTCATCCATCAGTGGACACTTGGGCTCTTTCCATAGTTTGGCTATTGTTGATAATGCTGCTGTAAACATCGGGGTGCATGTATGCCTTTGAATTAGTGTTGTTGTATTCTTTGATGAATACCCAGCAAGTGTGATGGCTGGATCATAGGGCAGTTCTATTTCTAACCTTTTTAGGAACCTCCATACTGTTTCACAGAGTGGCTTCACCAGTTTGTATTCCCACCAACAGTGTAAGAAGGGTTCCCCTTTCTCTGCATCCTCACCAACATCTGTTGTTTCCTGTCTTGTTAATTGGAGCCATTCTGACAGGTGCAAGGTGATATCTCATCATGGTTTTGATTTGTATTTCCCAGATGCTTTGCTGAGTGATGCTGAGCATCTTTTCATGTGTCTGTTAACCATCTGGATATCTGACTTTTTTACATAGCCATCCTTGTGGTTAAGATGTATCTCACTGTGGTTTTGATTTGCATCTCCTTGATGACTAAGGATGTCAAGAATCTTTTCTTGTTTTATTGTTTATTTATCTACGCATTTATTTTCCATCTTCTTTGGAGGAAATGTTTAGTTAGATCCTTTGCCCATTTTTTAAATTGGGTTACTTATTTATTTGTTTTTGCAGGCAAGAAAACCTTTTATTTTAAACCACAAATAGTCAGCAGATGGCCACAACTATTCATGTTTCATTAAGATCACATAAAATCTAGATTAAAAAGCACCACTGATTACTACTCTAGAAAAACTGTGTGAAAAATTCAAATGCGCACAGTAAAAATACCACAGCATGCACAGGACTCAATTTCTAAAGCAAGTGCACAAAATACTGCATCAACTTTACACACAGCTTCCAATATCAAATTGATATTTATTTTACTTGAGATTGATGGAAATTTCCAAAAAGCATGATCATGAAAAGGTAAAATGTCCATCCTTTTATGTCTTTGCATGCCAACTAGTAATGCCCTAAAAATTAGCATTTACAAAGTACTTGGTAAAAATATCTTTTAAAAGTTGTCCCAAGGGGTACATAAAACCAACTCCAATTTCTGACAATTCATTCTGCTGTTTTCTGGGTGCCTTCAGCTAGAGTTTCACCATTTTCAGATGGTGCAGTCCCTTGCTTTCCAGCTTCTTGCTCTCCCTCTTTCCTTTGGTACCTTTGTTAGTCTTTGTTCCAGGTTCTTTGTTAGCAGATGTTTTTCTTGGTTTAGGTTCAGGTTTTGGTGGAGTGGGTTTTGCTAACAATCTGGCAGACAGTCTGGTGGTCTCCTATTTAGTTGCTTTGGATCTATCCTTGTCTTCTGTATTCTCTGGAGGCTTTCTCTGGGGCACAATGACTATGTTTGTGCAGCAGCTGAAAAAGTATAGCAATAGGCTCTACCCACTGGCACCACCACTGCAGCTCCTCATGTAAAGGGCACAGGAGAGCCTGGCCTCTCTGACCAGCATCTCCTGGTTTGTGTGTGTGTGTGTGTGTGTGTGTGTGTGTGTGTTTAATTATTGAATTGCAATCTTTTTTAAAAAATATATATTCTAGATCCAAGTCCCTAATCTCATATGTGATTTGCAAATATTTCCCCTTATTCTGTGGGTTGTCTTTTCATTTCCTTGAGGGTATTCTTTGATTTTTCATTTTGATGAAGTTCGATTTGTATATTCTTGTTGTTGTTGTTGTTGTTGTTGATCAAAAGCGTTGATGTCCTATCTAAGAATCTATTGCCAAATCCAAGGTCCTGAAGATGTACTCTTACATTTTCTTCTAAAAGATTTGTGCTTTTAGTTCTTCCATTTCAGTATTTAATCTATTTTGAATTAACTTTTGTATGTGATATAAAGGAAGCATTCAGCTGTGTTCTTTTGCATGTGGCACCAATTGTCCCAGCAGCAGAATGCTGAGAGGATGAGAAATGCTGGCGGCCTTCCTGTCCAGCGAAGATAACAGAGTCTTTTGCGGGGAGCTGGAAGAAGAAGGAACCCTGTGTTCTTAGCTTCACCTGCCTACAGTGGAGCTTCCATCATGTTGAGGTGGTGGGGGCAGGGAGAGAGTGAATCATGGTTCAGATGCTACAAACTCTTATTATTCTTACCAAGATTTAGTAGATTTTCCTGAGTGAACATTCTTTCATTTGCTGTATGCCTTAATGACAATTTCTGGAGAATATATATCATATATAAAAAAAACATCTCCAACAGTTATGGTTATTCCAACCGGGAAAAGGGTCTGCAGGGTCCCTCACACCACCAATCCAGAAGTTGTCCACCAGCTCATTCCTTTTTATTGCCAAGTAGTATTCCATAGTTTGCATGTACCACACTTTGTTTATCCATTTCCTCACTGATGGACGTTGGATTGTTTCTAGTTTGAGATATTACAAATAAAGCCGCTTTGAATAATATTTGTGTACCAGTCTTTCTTTGTTTGGACATATGCTTTCATTTGTCTTGAGTACATGTCTAGAAGTGGAATTGCTGGATTATATGGTAGGTTTAAGTTTACTTTTTAAGAAATTGTTAAACTATTTTCCAAAGTGGCTGTATCATATTACATTCCTGCCAACAGTGTCTGAGAGTTCTAGTTGCTTCATGTCTTCACCAACACTCAATATAATCGCTTTAAAAAACTTTAGCCATTGTAATAGATGCATAGTGGCATCCCATTGTGGTCTTAATTTGCATTTCCCTAATGACTAATGAACAATGTGTTTGAGTATCTTGCATCTGTGTTCATGAAAGATTGGTCTATAGTTTTCTTTTCTTGTCTTTGTCTGGTTTTGGTATTAGGGTGATTCTGGCCTCACAGAATGGGTTAGGAAGTATTCTCTCTGCTTATAGCCTCTGAAAGATATTGTAAGGAATTGGTATAATTTTTTTGTTAAATGTTTGGTAGAATTCACCAGTGAACCCATCTGGGCCTGGTGTTTTCTGTTTGCAAAGGTTCTTAGTCATTGATTCAATTTCTTGAATAGAGATAGGCCTATTTAAATAGTCTACTTCTTCTTTGTGTGAGTTTCTGCAGATTGTGTGTTTCAAGGAATTGGTCCATTTCACCTAGGTTATCAAAATTGTGGGCATAATTGTTCACTATATTACCTTATTATTCTTTTTATGTCCTTGGAATCTATAATGAATTTCTCCCTTTCATTTCTGATATTAGTAATCTACAGCCTCTCTTCTTGGTTAGCCCAGCTACAGATGTATCATTTTATTATCTTTTCAACAACCAGGTTTTGATTTCATTAATTTTTCTCTATTGATTTTTCCTTTTAAAAAAAGTATTTTACTTATTTATTCGTGAGAGACATGGAGAGAGAGAGAGGCAGAGACACAGGCAGAGGGAGAAACAGGCTCCATGCAGGGAGCCTGACGTGGGACTCGATCCCCAGTCTCCAGGATCAGGCCCTGGGCTGAAGGTGGCGCTAAGCCTCTGAGCTACCCGGGCTGCCCTTCTGTTTTCCTTTTAATTGATTTTTGCTCTAATTCTGTTTTTTAGAAGATTTTTATTTTTAACTAATCTCTACACCCACCCTTGAAGTCACAACCCTGAGAGCAAGGGTTGCCTGTTCTGACTGAACCAGCCATGTGCCCCTTTGATCTAATTCTTCTAATTTCTTTTCTTCTTCTTCCTTTGGATTTAATTTGCTCTTCTTGTTCTAGTTTCCTAAACTGAAATATGGATTTCAGATCTCACTTCCTTTCTAATATATGCATTCAATGCTATAAATTTCCCTCTCAGCACTGCTTTCACTACATCCCACAGATTTTGATAAGTTGTATTTTCATTTTTTTGATCCAAAATATTTTAAAATTTCTCTTGAGATTTCCTCTTTGACCCATGTGTTACTTAGAAGTGTGTTATTTAATCCTCACATATTTTGGGATTTTCCAATTATTTTTCTATTTCTGATTTCTAGTTTCATTCCATTGTGGTCTGAGAGCAGACACTGTAGGATTTCTATTCTAAATTTCTGAAGGTGTGTTTTATGACCCATAGTGTTGTAGAACATCTAGGTGAATATTCCACGTGAGCTTGAGAAGAATGTGTATTCTGCTGTCGCATAGATG
The DNA here is from genome assembly GCF_048164855.1 of Canis lupus baileyi. Classification (NCBI taxonomy): domain Eukaryota; kingdom Metazoa; phylum Chordata; class Mammalia; order Carnivora; family Canidae; genus Canis; species Canis lupus. Next base: position 26,687,708 of record NC_132860.1, read on the forward strand.
TCAATTACATCCAGTTGATTGATGGTGTTATTGAGTTCTACTGTGTCCTTACTGATTTTCTGCCCTCTGACTCTGTTCATTTCTGACAAGAGGGTGTTGAAATCTCCAACTATGATAGTGGATTCATCTATTTGTCTCCATACTTCTATTCTGCTAGTTTTTACCTTGTAAGCACCTTTCTGTGTGCTAAAGAAGCATATACCATCCATATACCTTGGTGAGGTATCTGCTCAAATCTTTTGCATATTTTAATTAGATGGTTTGTCTTCTTATTATTGAGTTTTGAGAGTTCTTTATATTTTTATAGGTTTGTGTGTGTGTGTGTGTGTGTGTGTGTGTGTTTTATAGCTATGCTGGATAAAGCTACTTTCTTGGATGTGTGATCTGCAATAATTGCTAGCAGTCAATGGCTTGTCTTTTCATTTTCCTAACAATGTCTTTCCAATAGCAGATGTTCTTAATTTTGATGAAGTCCAACCTATCGATATTTTTCATTTCTGAATCATGTTTCTGGTATTGTATCTGCAAACTAAACCAAGGTTGCAAAGACTTTGTTTCTTTGCTTGGTGTTCCTTTCTTCCAAATTTTGGTTCACATTGTATGTATGATTTTATATTTTGCCTTTTCCCCAAAGCCTTTTCTTAAAAATTTCAAGTCTATGGAAAAGTTAAAAGAGTGGTGCCTTGAACACCCACATACTCTTTGCTGACAGTGCATCAATTGTTAATAATATGCCACATTTGCTTTATTTCCCTGGATACTTTCTTCCCTCCAGAAACATTTGACAATAAGTTGCAGAATTTTGTAACACTGACTTTTTTCAAAGTCTAAGCAAGCTGTCCTGGAAATGTTCTTTAAAAAGCAGCAACAGTAACATGTACCACACTACAGTGACAAAGTAGCACATACCCATTGAGGAGGGCTTGGAAGAAATAGAGGAGTAAAAGAAAAAAACAAAACAAAACAAAACTGCCCTCTGGCTTTATTTCAACTCCTTAGTCACCAGGGGCCACTTGCCTGAGATGTGGGTGGGGAGGATTGCACAGGGCTCAGATGCAAATCCCTGATTCCCACCGCAGCCCCCACTCCTGCAGCCACTTCCTGCAATACAGCCCTCAGCTGAGAGGCCAGAATTTCCCTTTGTGACCTTGAGCGAGCTCTGCCCTCTTTGGGTTCAGCTGGTAAATGTAGACATCATAGCTTCTTGGCTTCCCTCCCAGGAGGCTATTCGTGTCTTTATTGGGGTAACTCCTCTATTGTGAAAGGACTTGGTACCCCTCCCTCCAACACCTCACCCTCAGCCGGACTCAGAATCCCAGCTGCATTTGCCTGGAATGTACCCCTCCTCCCTGTGTTGACCATCATCATCCTATCCTTAGAATCAACCTTGCCTCTCCCTCTTTACTTGTAACAAATTATTCACCTGTTGTGGGTCAGGTCTGTGCTAGAGGCTATTCTATACTCTTATCTCACTGGATGCTCACAATAACCCTTAAGGAGGGTTATCACAGCCATTTCAGATTAGAAAACTCATCCTTAGCACACTGAGCAAGGTGAGTCATCCCAAGTTAAGGCAAAGCCAGGCTTGTGGCAGGTGATTGTCTCTGCCTATAGTGATGTTGGAACCCTTGTCTGTAACCTCAGTGCCCTATGTGTGGAGAGATCAGGCCTGTGCTGACATATCTGTGATCTGTACCCTATACCCCCTCCCCCATCTTTGTGAATCTAAACTTGCCTCTTGCTTCAGACTCTAGCCAATTTCAGGGTTGTCTTGTCCACTCCCTGATTCCCACTGAGAGTGATGTTCCTTTTCTAGACACCCTCACACTCAGGAATCAGTGGCCTGACTCTCCCATCTCCACTTTGACCCTCCTGCCAACTGCCCAAGATTCTATATATTACTGGGCATGTAATCAATTTCATTCAATACATTTTGAATGTTTTATTTTAATTCATTTGCATTCTCTCTCTAATATTTGTTGATTTTTTTTACCTTCTTGTATGATATTATATGATATTATATTTTTTCTTATCAATACATGTTCACAGGGTACCTTTGGCTCAGGTCATGATCTCAGGAGCCCCTGGCAGTCTCCCTGCTCAGTGGGGAGTCTGTCTCTCTCTCTCCCTCTGCCCTTCCCCCACCAACTCACATGTGCTCTCTCTCTCAAATAAATAAATAAAACCTTAAAAAAATACACGTTCACATTATCAAAAATTTAAGAAAGAAGAAAATTCACCCCAAATTATCCACAGATAACCATAGTAACATTTTCATAGATTAATTTTTGGTCTGATTTCTGTGGACACATATATTTTAGGAGTTGAGGTCACACTGTATAAACAGTTCCAAAGCCTGCTTAAAAAAAAAAAAAATCTAACATTATACCAAGGACATTTTCCATGTCATTAAAAATTACATGGTTATACCCATTAGGGTGTCTAGAATATAAAAAAGACAGTAACAAATGTGGCAAGGATGTGGAACGATTTGAACCCTCATACACTGCCTGTGGGAATGTAAAATGGTGTAGTCCCTTTGGAAAATAACCTGACAGTTCCTCAAATAGTTAAGCATAGAGTTATCAGATGATCCAGCAACTTCACTCATAATTATATATTCAAGAGAAATGAAAGTATATACCTATACAAAAATTTGTACATGAGGGGCCCCTGGGTGGCACAGTAGATTAAGTGTCCAACTCCTGGTTTTGGCTCAGGTCATGATCTCAGGGTGGTGAGATTGAGCCCCACATGGGGCTCCAAACTCAGTGAGGAATCTGCTTAAGACTTTCTGTCCCATTCCCTTTGCCCCTCCCAAATAAATAAATAAGTTCATCTTTAAAAACAAAAACTTGTACATGAATGTTAATAGAATTATTCATAATAGCTGAAAAATGGAAACAACCTAAATGTCCACCAACTAATGAATAAATAAATACAATGTGGCATATCCATACAATGGAATATTATTCAGCCATAAAAAAGAATGAAGTAATGGGACACCTGACTGGCTCAGTTGGAGGAGCTTGCCACTCTTGATCTTGGGATCATGAGTTTGAGCCCCAGGTTGGGTGTAGAGATTACTTAAATTAATAAAACTTTTAAAAAGTTTTAAAAGGAATGAAGTGCTGATACCTGCATACACCTTGAAAACATTATAGGATGTGTGAAAAGTCAGACACAGAAGACCACATATTATATGATTGATTCCATTTTCATTAAATGTCCAGAAAGACAAACCTATAGAGACAGAAAGTATCTGTGGGCTGGGTTAGAAGAGGGGAGGTTTGTGAGCAAATGCGCAGTGACTGCTAATGGGTATGGGCATTTGCTGTGGAGTAATGAAAAGGTTCTGAAATTGATTATGGTGATGGTTGTAAAATTTTGTGAATATACTAAAAATCATTGAATTGTACACTTTAAGTGGGTAATATATTTTATGTGACCTATATATTAATAATCTGTTATTTTTATTTTATTTCATTGTAAAATTTATTTTAAAGTAATCTCCAGACCCAATATGGGGCTGGAACTCACGACCCTGAGAGTGAGGGTTGCATGCTCTTCTGACTGAGGCAGCCAGGCACCCCTTGATAAATCTGTTATAATTAAAATAAAAAAAGTCCATGGCAGCATTTTTAATGTTTTTAGATGTTATTCCTTTGTACAGCTGCATCATAATTTATTTAGATTCTTATTGTTGGACCTTTATGTTTCCTATTAATTCCTTTGTTTCACAGCATTTCAAACACACAAAAATGAATTGAATAGTATAACGAACCCCTGTACCCATCAGGCACTTAAACAATTGTCAACCCAAGTGTTGCATTTACAGACATGGATTTTTTTTTAAGATTTATTTATTTATTTGAGAGAGAGAGAGAGCACAGAGGGAGAACCAGACTCCCTGCTGAGCAAAGAGCCCAACTGGGGACTTGATCCCAGGACCCTAAATCATGACTTGAACGGAAGGCAGACACTCAACCAACCGAGGCACCCAGGCGCCCCTACTGACGTGGACTTGATGAACATTTTTGTGCATAAATCTATGTTCTTACTTCACACTGCTTCCTTCCATTTACAAATTTACAAGGAATTCAATTCACTCCCTCACAATGCCCTCTCAGCATTCCCAAGGGATTTGATGAATCCAGTAGGGGCAGGGACTGTGTAACTGGAGAGAGCCCTCAGCCTATTACCCAGGAGGGGCACTGCAGTCGCTCCACCTAAGAGCCTAAGATTTCCCAAACCTCCGCTCAGCCCTGTCTTTCTCCCATTTTGCCACACGGGGGCGATAGAGTCTTTCATAGCCTCTCTGGATTCTCCCATCAGCACCGTGGGTGGGTAGCTGGGGTGAGCTTTGTATTCCTTCTCCTGGTGACCCGGTGATGGCCATCTCTTGGCCTTAGGATCCTTGCGTAGAAAACAAAGGAGATGAATTCAGTGAGCCATCTGGACCCACCTTTGGCCAGCTCTCATAAGCAATGTTTCCTTAGGGCCCATTCCCCAGCACCTGCTTCTAGGTGGTCCAGGGGATCCATATGAGACCCAAGAAAGACTGATGCCTACCAATGCAACTTCCCACTTTTTAGAGGCCTACAGGAGGCCGCAAACTTTGAGATACCCCAGCTCCAGGAGCAACATTAGGTTCATGGGTGGAGGAAGAGAAAATGAATCACTAAAGTCCCTCCAGCCCAGCCCAGAGGATATTTGGCCCTCAGAGGAGGGCATGGTCCGTGGAGGACCATGATGGCTGATGTGTTTGGCATAGCGGAGGGCTGAGTCAAGGGACAAGGTGTTTGTTTTCCTGAGAGGGCTTCTCCAGAGTTGGAGTGTCTCCAGCCTTGTAGCCCCTCCTGTCTCGGCCAACAAAGGGAAGTGGGCCAGATTCTGAACTCTGACTGGATGCCTGTATCTCCTTGGGATGCTCTCTCAGCTGGGACCCCAACACAGCCCTACTGGCCTTGTGTCTCCTTGTCCTTGGCCTTCCCTGCATTCCTCCTCTTAATCCAGTGAGCTGGCTGCAACCAACCATGTCAGAAGCCACGCCCCAAACAGCCAAGCATACCAGCCCTGGAGTTGGGGAGCAGCTCATGTATCCCCCACACCTATTGTGTGTTAGCCTTTCCCTGGGCCTGTCACTTTGTATTTGTTATTGTATTTCCTTCTCGCAGGAGCAGCCTCATAAGGCAACTATTATAGACTCATTTCACAGAGGAGGAAGTCAAAGCTTAGCCAGCGTGAGGATTCAAGCCCAGGCTGGTCTGATTCACACCTGTGTCTCCTTCCTTCTCCCCACCTGCTTTCTGCACATGCTCTGAATTATTGTGAACGACTCCTACCTCACCTACTTGTCCTTGCTGCTGCTTTACTTTCCTGTGCATACCCCTGCCCACCAATCACACACATGCTCCCAGATCCACATACACCAAGGCAGGTGCCCATGTAGAGCCCAATCCTGACTGGCCGCCCTGACTGCTAATCAGCTATGTGATCCTGAGCAAGCCACTTAACCTCTGCAAGTCTCCATTTTCTCATCTCTTCAGAATTGTTATGAGTTAAATAAGCTATTGTATGTAACACTGTTAAAACCTTACCAGGACATGGTACTCAATAAAGGTTAGATATTTTTAAAACTTTAGCTGCTTTTCATTGTTATGATAAACACACATCTTTGTATATTCTCTACACATGTCACTAGCCATGTGCAGTATACCCTGAGGCACAAGGATCACCATGCACACCTACATACCCATGCAAGAACCCATAATGAAAAAACTCAGCCACCTGCTATGTGTATCATGTACCTGTATGCCTGTGCCAGACTCCTGGGCTAGAGGTAGGGGATTTCTGTGGAATAGAGACAGGAAACCTGGCCTTGGGGTCTAACCAGTCTGGCTGGGAAGTAAAACTTGTGATCAAAGTATGGTCTGCAGACCAAGCTGAGATCTTGTTAGAGTCTTGAAGAATCTCATACCCCACTCCAGAGCTTCTGAATCAGAATCTGCATTTTAATAAGGTCCTCAAAACACCAGGGTAGAGAGTAGGGAACTGGGTGATTATCTCTGAGCAAGAGGAGGCTGGCTTGGGTCCTGTCCCTGGTGTCTCCAATCTGTGCCCTATCAGCAGGCTGGTTACCCTCTGGCTCCTCCCCTGTGCTTGGGAGTGGGTGCTGATGTGTGAGGTGATCCAACTCAGCCTTGGGAGGACAGGTTGGATCCCTGGTCCTGGTTCTAAAAGAATGTAAATAGCAAGGTCCCTCCCTGGTCCCTCCCAGGGCTCTGACAGGCTGGGGGCTGGAACCGCACCAGGGCCCAGGCAACTGGCAGACGCTGCCCGTTCTTCAATTCCTCTCCTGCAATGTGTCCATACTTGCTTGTGACTCTCCACGCCCAGCATCATGGTGGGGTCGCTGCCAGGACTCTGTTCGACCTCTCCCTCCTTGAGTAAGGTGAGGGCTGGGTCCCTTGGGACTGTTGGAGCCTGAGGCCTGGGCCGCTGCCCCTCCCTATCCCTGTTGGGGCTAATTTTAGGGTTGTCTTGACAGCTGCCTCGGATCAACCTGAGTCAGTTCCCTGCCCAGTCTTGGGGTCAGTTGGGGTCAGTTGGGGAGCAGGCCAGCCCAGCCCCAGCTTCGACTACAACAGATAAAATTAGACTCTTTACCCCCTGGCCACCATCCCCATGGCCTGGAGAGTCCCCCTTGGTACAGCCCAGCAGGAGGGGATGGAATCTGGTCCTACTCTCAATCTGACAACCATCTCCAGACAGACAAACCAAATCTTATGGAAACCAGAAGCCACAGAGGTCAGGGAACTCAGGACCTGAAGACCCTCTGGCTTTGCACCTTGACTGCAGAAGAGAAAGGGCAAGGGTCCGGGGCCTGGACCTGAGTCACACAGCAGGTGATAGCCCAGCCAGGGCTCCTGGTGCCCAGCTGGGTTCTATGCTCTGCAGCCCAGGGCAGGGTGGAGATGAAGAGGGGCCCAGCATCTAAAGTAGCCCACCATGGTCAATTCTGGGCCTTGGAACCTCTCTTCCTGAAAAGTGCAGAGAGGGATGCTAACACAACACCTACTTCCTAAGCCCCCTTGCCATCTCATGTCTAGGATTCAGTAGCAGACAGCACCTGAAACAGGAGGCATTTTAGCCTCTGATAACACAGGGTTGGAGTCCTTGCTCTAACACCAACATTCTGGTCCTTTGTTTCCTCCCTGATGACATGGATGTGGTTATACATGTTCACAGACTGGTTGGGACAGAGGGGATGAATAGAGGACGAGAAGAGCCCTGAGAACTCAGGAGTATGCTGTGCCCATGGAGCTGCCAGCTGGCTGGGGACACGGGCTCCTTCCCATGGGGAACTGGAGCCTGAGTGGCTCCCATAGTCTTCACCCCCATTGCCTCTATCCTTGCTGTCCCTCACCCCATGATGTTGCAAGAGGAAATAAGTCTTGAAGCTGACCTGGGCAAGAGGGAAAGGAAATGCAAGCAGAGGTCACAGAGGGAAGCTGTGGTTCTCCTCTCTTCCCCTACCTGCAACCTTTGCTCCTTCTGTTCCCTCTGTTCCTGTCTGTTCTCATGCCCTTCTCCTGTTGACTCATTCCAACCCAACTTCCCACCTCCTTGACTCCTGATTTCTTCCCGAGCTCTCTCGCCCTAAAGCCCTCTGCCCTGGCCCTCATGGTTTCCTGGTTGGATCTGTGAGTGGGAGTATGGATGATTGCGTGTGCATGTGGGACTCTGCTGCACAGGGCTGGCACTTAGTAAATATTTAATGGCCCACCTCAAATCCTTTCTGAAACAAGGCTGTGTACATGAATAAACAGATCAACATTGACTCTAAAACACACACACATGCACCCTGAGAAAAGCCTTGTTTGGGGCAGCCCAGGTGGCTCAGCGGTTTAGCGCCGCCTTCAGCCCAGGGTGTGATCTTGGAGACCTGGGATGGAGTCCCACGTCAGGCTCCCTGCATGGAGCCTGCGTCTCCCTCTGCCTGTGTCTCTGCTTCTTTGTGTGTGTGTGTGTGTGTGTGTGTGTGTGTGTGTGTGTCTCATGAGTTAATTAATAATAAAATCTTAAAAAAAAAAAAAAAAGCCTTGTTTATGTCTCCTCCCTGGATAACAAGTTTATTCCCACTGTGGACTCTCCAGGTGATTGAAAGTAGAGGAATTTTAGGATTAGGAAGGAAAGAGTCCTTCCAGGTGGGAGCTAAATGCTCAGCAGTCACTGAGGCAGCAGTGTGAGCTGGTGAGACTGGCAGATCATGAAGAGCCTTGAATGCCAGGCCAAGGAGCCAACTTTATCCTGAGGGCAGTGAGGAGCCATGGGAGGGTTTTGAGCAGGGAACTGATGAGGCTGGATTTGCTGCCGATGGTATTTCCTCCCTGGCTTCTGCATGGAATGTGGACTGAAGGCAGAGAGAGTGGAGTCGAGGAGCCCTCTGCTTTCAAGGTCAGGTGAGAAAAAAGAAAGTGTGTACATGTGAGGCTGAAGAAGCTGGGAAGTGGGCCATCCTCAGGATATTACAGAGGGATGGCCAGGACTGAGTGACAGATCGGATGAGGGCAAGCAGGGAGGGAAGGCAAGCTCCACGATTCTCAGAGTTTGGGGCCCAGGTGACCAACTGGCTGGAGGTACCCTTGCTGAGGTTGAGAGAGGAGCAGGTCTGCGGAAAGATGCAGAGATCAGCTGGACATACCAGAGAGATGGTCTGACTAGAAATGGGACTATCTAGACTGGTCAGAGGGCTTGGGCCAGGCAACTCCAGGTAACAGCCTCTGAATGACTTGGAAGTGTCCCAAGGAGCCCCAGGATAGTCCTAGGAGCCCCAACCACCTGCAGTCTATGATTGGACTTGGACTTGGGCTGCTGGGAAGGGTCAGTAAAGGGTCTGACAGGATAGAGGGGAGGTTCTGGGGATACCCCAGGAGGTTGGGTAGGAGTGACTGATGCACAGGTCTGGGGTGGAGAGGAAGTAGGAAGAAGCCAAAGGCAGGCTGAATGGCAGGCCTTGTAGCCAGCCTGAAACCATCATTATAGAGGCAGGCAGAAGGAGGCCTAGAGAGGGGTGGGTTTGGGCCAGGTGACAGGTCAGCAGCTCCTGGCTCAGTGCTGTCCCGGGGCCACAGGGTCAGGGAGTGGTCAGCGGGGCGGGCCTCTGGGACGGAGCTTCCCCACCACGGCCCAGCCCCAGCCTCGTAGGCTTGTCCGGTCCAGCAGGGTGCACTGGGGCAGCCGGGGACGCCCAGCTCCTTACCGCGCAGCGCTCCCAAAGCCACTGTCCGCCCATCTCAGCCCTGTGCTGTTGCTTCTCATTCCGGACCAGACGGAGGCTGGGCTGCAAGGGGAGGAGGAAGCCACACCCCCAGACCTGGAGGCTCCCAGCCGCACGCACAGCCATTGCTGGAGAACCTGCAATGCACGTTGGGGAAGGGGGGGCTGTGGTGTCATGTAACGTGTCCCACACCACGTGAGATGTAACAGGGGCAACAAATGTTTATTCAGCCCCTACTCAGTGTCAGGCACTGTTCAAGGCTCTCAAGACATGGAGAGGGATTTATGTCTTAACCAGAGGCTGACAAAAACCAAACAAATACATAGTATAATGTCAAGAAGGGCAAAGTGAGATGAAGAAATACAGAGCGGGGTGGGGGTGGGCAGTTTCAGCAGGGAGCACAGAGTACTCATTTGAGAGAAAGAACCTGATGGTGGACCCACCTGGCTGGACGATTTTGGTCAAGACCCTGCCCCCACATCCTGCCTCACTGGGAGTTGAGCTGAGTCATCTGGGAGGGCTGCTGTGGGCCTGGCAAGTAGAAGGGCCTGAGGGGAATGGCCAGGCCATGAGCTTTCGGGAAGACTAGCCTCTCCCACAAAGTCAAACCCCACCCACCTACTCCTGCACCCACTCCTCGTGAGACCCCCCTCTCCCCACCAACTTCATTCCTCTGGGCAGGGAGCCCAGCAAGAGGTGAGGAGCCCAGAGGCTTGGCACTGCTCCAGATCTGTCCTAACAGGTGGAGGTGACTCACCTGGGGGTGTCAGGATCCAGGAAGCTGCCTGGGCAGTGGGGGTAGGGGGCAGAGTGGGAACCAGGAGACTCCTGCCTTGCCTTACCTGGAAAGGTCCTGGCCTCTGGGGTCCTGCTCCCTAGGAGGCCCAAGGTGCAGCCAAGGGGGTGTGAAGGGCTTGCCAGCGCCTGTCCTCTCTGGGCCTCAGTCTCCTGAGCCACATATAGGAGGAGGGATGGAGCTAAATAATCTTCCATGTTCCTTCCAGCTCTAAATTCCTGTTTTGTTGAATATGTTGCAAGAGCCCAGGACTTCTCTGATGGTTTCCCGGAGCCTCATTGTAGCAGTGAGTGGCAGATTCTGAAATAGGGACTGGGCAAAGATTTGAACTTCAGAAGAGCAATGAATAAGTTTTTTAATGTAAGCTTGTCTCAAATATTAATTTATGCTAAAGAATCATTTGTTCTTTTTCTGATATTCACATTTAAGCAGGTGTCTTGCATTTTAGCTGGCTACTCCAGGTAGAAAAGGCAACTGGAGCCAGGACTTAAACATGGGAAGGTTCTAGACTCTCAGATGACCAGAGTCCTGGCCGCCCACCTTGTTGCTCCCTGAGTCCCTCACTCATGGACTTCTAGATGCCTTGTTGGAGGGTAGTGGGGGAGGGAGGGAGAACCAGTTGTTGGGGAAACTGAGAGCTGTGGAGAGAAGCTCAAGGCCCCAGGAAGCGGCACCTGAGCTCCTCTTACCCTGTGCACTGGCTCACCTCACCCCCCACCCCTTGCTCAGTGAGGCAGGCAGGTCTCCTCACTGGCTCCTGCACAGCCAGACTCTATTCCTGTCCCCTTCCCTCCTATATAAACTCGCCCACCACAGGAACCCTCCCTTGCCCAGTCTTTAGCAACAGGACTGATTCCTCTGAGTTCTGCAGGACAGACACAGCTCCTGCCCCCGCAGGGCTCCCAGTCCCAGTGGGGAGGCACAGACACCAACACTCACAGAATGGAGAGGTCATTGCCCTTTCCTGGGAACCGCTGAGGCTTTGTGCAGGTGGGGCCCACTTTCCGTTTCATTTGAGGCCCTACCCCGGAGCAGGCTTCCACCAGTATTAGTGGAAGAAATGAAAGTTCAGAGGAAGAAGAGAAGAGGGAGGGCCTCCTGGAAACTTCCCTGTCCCTTCTAGATGGAGGAAAGGCCTGATGTGAGTAGTGAAGGAGCAGAACGAAGGGTGCGGCCGGTGTGGAGGAGGACAAGTGCTAGCGAGGCCGAGAGGTCACCATGAGAATAGTCTGAACCAGGAGGCTCCCTCTAGTGCTGTGGGCCTGTGACCTGGGAGGCCCTGACACTGTGTGCCGTTGCTCAGAGTGGCTAGTCCTCCCACATTCTGCATTTCCCAGGGGCGGAGACTTCCCCTTCTCCCAGGTCCTCCAGGACTGGGCCTGAGCCGAGAGGCCAGCACAGGAGATAGGTTGCTAGAAAGCTGAGGGCTGGCTGAGAGGACCAGTCACACTGCACTGTTATCTCCCCTTGGGTAATGAATGTTGCTGGGACTATTTTATTTTTTTTAAGATTTTATGTATTTATTCATGATAGTCAGAGAGAGAGAGAGAGAGAGAGGCAGAGACACAGGCAGAGGGAGAAGCAGGCTCCATGCACCGGGAGCCCGACGTGGGATTCGATCCCGGGTCTCCAGGATCGCGCCCTGGGCCAAAGGCAGGCGCCAAACTGCTGCGCCACCCAGGGATCCCTGGGACTATTTTAATAGGTGATCACAGTCACTCAACAGCATCAGGAAAGGTGACTGGCTTTCTGGCCCTACATGGAGATCCCTGTGGCTTTTAATGTCTGCCCAGGCCCCTTGGCCGCTAGGGACTGGAATGGCGACAGGTGATGTCTACCCACATGTCACCAAACCCACAACTAGGTGAATGAGCCAGGCCCATTCCAAACACCATGACCTGCACCCAGATTAAAGTAGACGCTGAGGGTCACGTAGCTGAGGTGAGTTAAGGAGCTTAGGCTAAACTGGGATTTGAACCCGGCTTGTCCACCACCGAGGCTCACACTCCTATGACACTGAGCTGTCCTTATTTTTTAAGTAATTTCTGAGATGGTACTTTATTTTGGCACTTTGTCGCATTTTGATCTTTGCTACTTAGGTTGCAGAAGCCGGCGAAGCTGTTGCTTGTCTGTGAACTTCTGCAGTGGCCTTTGCCCAGGAGCAGTAAACGATGAAAGGACGGAGGAAAGCAGGAAGAATGGGATGAGCTCCTCCTGAGGTTCATTTGCCCTTTCCCCTGGTACCCCACCCTTCCTCTAGCCTGCAGCCCTGCCCTACCCTGAGTCATGTGGCTCCCCCACACTCTTGGGACAGCTGGGCCTTGTGCACACACAGAGCATTCCTCCTCTACTGCCAGGCTCCCACATCCTCTCACTCACCACCTTAGAAGTGTTTCCCTCCACCAAGATATTCAGTGGCCACAATCCAGGCTTATGCTGGGCAAGATTCTGGGTGGATTTGAAGTGTGCCAAGTCTCCCCTGCTAGACCATGAAGGCCTTGAGGACAGACACCTTTCATTCTCTCACCTGTGTGGTCAATAAGCACCTGTTATATGCCAGGCACAGTGCTGGGCACCAGGGTAAAATTAGGGGCTGATCTGCCCTGAGACTTCCAGCTGTTTGCCTCCGTGGCTGTCCCTGGGTGTACCACCTGGGCCTCCTTGTAGTCCTTCGGCTAAAGGGCTAGTGTCCGGTATACTAGGGGTGCTTCAGGAGCTCAGGTCCTATCAACTCACGTCTTGGATCTTCTAGACTTCCCTAGCCTCTCCGGATATGTGCCTGGTGCAATGCAAGCCTTCAGTGGGATGGAAATGAGGCGGTTTGAATGGTGACTCATCTGATGATGACTCTGGAGAATATATAGTCCTCTTGGGTACAGGCATGCACGAGACTTTGAGAGCCACCCTGCAATGGTCTCTTCTCCAGTGACCCATAGTCAAGTTTGGCTATGGATAGATCCTTTGCTATTTCTTCTTTTTTACCCACTGGCTCCAGGATCCAGCCAGCCCTCTTTTTCTACTCCGGCTTCTGTGTCACTAATGGACTTGTGGCCGTGGTGGCAGGTGTGAATTCCTTGGAACCTGTGGACTTCTCATAAGCTTTATCAGAGAACCTTGACAGGAGTCTGAGCCCTTATATACCAGGTACTGTGTTAAGCCTGTTACATGAATTATCTCATCTCATTCTACAACAATCCTGTCAAACAGACATTATTATTATCCTTACTTTACAGTTGTAGAAACTGGGGTCATAGGGGTTTAAGTAAATTAATAAGTGATGGAATGAGGATTTGAATCTAGGGCTATGTATTCCAAACTATTCCTCTTAATCTCTAAACTTCCCTGCCCTGCACTTCAATTAAGAAAGGCCTTGGTCTAAGGCATCCATGATATCTTCATGTACCAAATGGAGGAATGTTCATTCAATAGAGAAGAAAATGACACCTGGTTAATGGGCAGGAGTACCCATGAATATTATGTTGGATTAAGATATCAGTCTACTGATGACTTAGAACATAACCATCAGCCCCAAGACTACACCCTGTGAGAAGACAGTGAGATGTCTCATCTAAAGTTCTTCCTGATATAAGTCCTCTGGAGAAGGTGTGTCCAGGACCTAGAAAGCAGAACTTTTGTAGGGCCGTACACCATGGCTTTCTTAGTCTGGATATTTAAAGTTACTGGTGTCTATAAGCGTGCTCCCAAGACAGGAAGAGGCGGTCAGCGACTTGGAAAGCAGGGTCATAATCAGGTAAGAACTTATTTTTCTCTCTGCGGTCACTGAGCACCTGGAGAACAAGTGACACTGCTACAGCTGTTTAGTAGTGACACCTGTAGACTATTGAGTAGGTCACACTCCATTCATTTCCCCATTGTCATCTCTGAACAGCCTTGTTCCAGTTCTTGTAAGGATTTTAACCCTTACCCGGTTTCCTTTATTTTAACATACAGATCTTCCTTGGCTTACAATGGAGTTATGTCCCAAAAAAATTTATCATAAGTTGAAAATCACATTAAGTTAAAAATGCATTTAATATACCTAACCTACTGAACATGTAGCATAGCCTAGTCTACCTTAAATATGCTCAGAATACTTACGTTAGGCAAAATCGTCTAACCAAAACCTATTCTATTTTATAATAAATTATTGAATATCTCATGGAATATATTGAATACTGTACTGAAAGTGATGAACAGAATGCTTGTATAAGTACAGAATGATTATAAGCATATTGGTTATTTATCCCCCAAGATTTCCCAGCTGACTGAGGGCTTCAACTGCCTGCCATCACTCTGCATCACAAGAGAGCCAGGAAGAGAGCAAACCTCAAAATCTGAAGTACAGTTACTACTGAATGTGTATCACTGTTTCACCATCCTCCAGTTAAAAAATCCTAAATTGAACCATCGTAAGTAGGGAACCATCTGTATCTGTCACAACTAAAGAACCAGTATTGATACATTACTATTAACTAACAAAAGTCTGTATTTTATTTGGATTTCTTTGGCTTTTACCTAATGTCTTCTTTATGTCCAGGATATCACATCATCATGCCTCTCTGGACTGTCTCTGGTCTGGGATGGTTACTTGGGCTTACCTTATTTTTGATGACCTTGACAGTATTGAGGAGTATTAGCCAGATATCTTATAGACTTTTTTTTAAAGATTTTATTTATTTATTCATGGGAGACACATAGAGAAAGAGAGAGAGAGAGAGAGAGAGAGAGGCAGAGACACAGGCAGAGGGAGAAGCAGGCTCCATGCAGGGAGCCCGACGTGGGACTCAATCCCGGGACTCCAGAATCACACCCTGGGCCGAAGGCAGGCACTCAACTGCTGAGCCACCCAGGGATCCCCTCTAATAGACTTTCAATTTGAGTTTTTCTTTCTTTTTTGGGGGGAGGGGTACAGTTTATTTATTTATTTTAGTAATCTCTACACCCAACGTGGAGCTCAAACTTACAACCCTGAGATCAAGAGTCACATGCCCTTTCAACTGAGCCAGCTGGGCTCTGCTCAATTTGAGTTTTTCTGATGATCTTCTCATGGTAATTTTTTTATTTTTTTATTTTTTATTTTTTTTAATTTATTTTTTATTGGTGTTCAATTTACTAACATACAGAATAACCCCCAGTGCCCGTCACCCATTCACTCCCACCCCCCGCCCTCCTCCCCTTCTACCACCCCTAGTTCGTTTCCCAGAGTTAGCAGTCTTTACGTTCTGTCTCCCTTTCTGATATTTCCCACACATTTCTTCCCCCTTCCCTTATATTCCCTTTCACTATTATTTATATTCCCCAAATGAATGAGAACATATAATGTTTGTCCTTCTCCGACTGGCTTACTTCACTCAGCATAATACCCTCCAGTTCCATCCACGTTGAAGCAAATGGTGGGTATTTGTCATTTCTAATAGCTGAGTAATATTCCATTGTATACATAAACCACATCTTCTTTATCCATTCATCTTTCGTTGGACACCGAGGCTCCTTCCACAGTTTGGCTATCGTGGCCATTGCTGCTATAAACATCGGGGTGCAGGTGTCCCGGCGTTTCATTGCATCTGAATCTTTGGGGTAAATCCCCAACAGTGCAATTGCTGGGTCGTAGGGCAGGTATATTTTTAACTGTTTGAGGAACCTCCACACAGTTTTCCAGAGTGGCTGCACCAGTTCACATTCCCACCAACAGTGTATGAGGGTTCCCTTTTCTCTGCATCCTCTCCAACATTTGTTGTTTCCTGCCTTGTTAATTTTCCCCATTCTCACTGGTGTGAGGTGGTATCTCATTGTGGTTTTGATTTGTATTTCCCTGATGGCAAGTGATGCAGGGCATTTTCTCATGTGCATGTTGGCCATGTCTATGTCTTCCTCTGTGAGATTTCTGTTTATGTCTTTTGCCCATTTCATGATTGGATTGTTTGTTTCTTTGGTGTTGAGTTTATCTTCTCATGGTTAAACTGGAGTTACAAGTTCTTGGGAGTAAGATCACACAGGTGAAGTGCCAGTCTCATTACATCAGATCAAGGGTATATGTTATCAACATGGCTTAGCACTGTGGTTGTTAACCTTGATGACATGGCTAAAGTTATGTCGGGTTTCTCCGCTGCAAAGTTTCTCAGAGGATCCATTCTGTGTCATGCCAACCCAGATCGCTAAGATGGGAGGGGCAGTAGGCCTGGAAGTCTGCACAGTGATGATCATAGTAACCAGTGAGAGAATCTGTGGTGTGGAAGGTGAATTTCAGAGGGTAGCCCCTTCTCAGTTTCAAAGGCTTTGAGCTCTACCTGCTGTAACAGGGAGCAGGCCTTATTCATCTCTATGTTCCGACACCTGGCACAAGGCTGTCTGTTGAATACATTGGGTATCCTTTTTTTCTGCGGATGCACTTTTCTTTAATTGAGGTGAAATTCACTTAACATAAAATTAACCATTTTATTTATTTATTTTTCTAATGATTTAATTTATTTGACAGAGAGCACAAGCAGAGGGAGTGGCAGGCAGAGGGAGAGGGAGAAGCAGACTCCCTGCTGAGCAGGAAGCCCAATGCTGGGCTCCCTCCCAAGACCCTGAGATCATGACCTGAGCTGAAGGCAGATGCTTAACTGACTGAGCTACCCAGGTGCCCTAAAATTAACCATTTTAAAGTACACAATTCAATGGTTTTTATACATTCATAGTGTTGTACAACCACGCCCTCTATCTAGTTCTAGAATGTTATCACCCCCATTCCCCTCTCCCCTCAACCTCTGTATCTATTCTGGTTATTTCATATAAATGGAATCATATAATATGTGGCTTTTTTGTGGGCTCCTAGAATAATGTTTTCAAGGTTCATCTGCATTGTAGCATGTGTCAGAACTTCATTCCTTTTTATGGCTGAATAATATTCCTTTGTAGTATATATCACATTCTGTTTATTCATTCATCCATTGATGGATATTTGAGTTGTTTCCACCTTTTAGCTATTGTGAATAGTGCTGCTATGAGCATTCATGTGTAAATATTTGTTTTTAGTACCTGTTTTCAATTCATTTGGGTGTATACCTATGCGTGACTAGATTTGTAAGGAAGGTAATATTTCTTCACAGGCTTTTAGGATGCTAATCAAACTCACATGGAGGCTCACATGTGTCCTGGGCCTGGTTCAGGTTATCATCTTATCAATAAATTGCATAAACAGCACACATGTATCAAACTCACCCACAAAAAGAAGCCAAGAGGGAGAGCTTAATTCACAATGCAAATATATAAAGAAGGCAAAGTATTAAGTTTTACATTAGGTTTCTTTTTTTTTTTTTTTTGAGGAGCTTCTTTTTTTTTTTTTTTTTTTAATTTATTTATGATGGTCACAGAGAGAGAGAGAGAGAGAGAGGCAGAGACACAGGCAGAGGGAGAAGCAGGCTCCATGCACCGGGAGCCCAACGTGGGATTCGATCCCGGGTCTCCAGGATCGCGCCCTGAGCCAAAGGCAGGCGCCAAACCGCTGCGCCACCCAGGGATCCCTACATTAGGTTTCTTCCAATGATTGTCCAAGCACAGAATGTGGGAGAATAATGATGCAAAAAGGATCTCAGAGAGTGCCTGGGTGGCTCAGTCAGTTAAGCGTCTGACTCTTGATTTTGGCTCAGGTCATAATCTCAGGGTTGTGAGATTGAGTCCTGCATCGGGCTCGGCACTGGGTGTGGAGCTTGCCTCAGATTCTTTCTCTCCCTGTCCCTCTGCCCCTCCCCATCTCTCTCTCTCTCTCTCTCCCCCAACCCCCTAAAAAAAAAAAAAAAAAAAGAACTCAGTTTGAGTTGACCATAAGCTCTACATGAGCCAAGGTGTAGAGTAACAGAGCCATAGGGTCGGGAACACAGAAGATGGTTGCCCTGTTCCATTCCACAGTCAAACCCACCTGGAGCTCTGGGGCCTCTTTGACATGCTGGGGTATGCTTTGGATCAGAAAAAAAATGACTACAGAGGCCTGGGAACCAAGTCACGGAACCAGTGGGGAGACTCAAGTGTAGGCAGGATGGCTGAAACAGGGTCTTTGTTGCCTGGAGTCTGCAGGGCTGGCTGTCAGGGAGGAAGACTTTTTTTCTTACCAAGTAGTGAGTTCCCTTCCTTTTAGGGCTGGGTGTGTTGAATGAGCAGGGACAGATTCAGAAGGACATCAGGTGAGCTCAGGTGACTCTGGGGGTCAGGTGATTGCCCTGGTGTTTTTCAGTACTAAGAAACAGACTTAGCTTGAGAGAAGAACAAAGAAAATGAATCTTGAGGTATCCGGTTCTCTCTCCTCCTCTTTTCTCTCCTTCCCCTCTGCCTCTCTTCCTCTCCTCCTCCTCCCTCCCCCTTTTCTTCCAGACTAGCACCCCAAGCCAGTCTATCCTGGGGAGAGGCAGCTAAATCCCAACATAAATTAAGGTGTTTGTTAAAATGATTGTCTGAAATCAACAGGGCAGGATTGAACTGACTACATTGTAAAAACCCAGGAAAATGCTGTGTCATTATGGTACTGGAAAAAAGCAGTGTATACAATTATATATTCATTATGACTAGGTTAAAATGCATAAAAATTACAGTATAAAGCACACCAAAATCTTTTTCTTTATTATTGAAGCATAGTTGACCTACAATGTTATATTAGTTTCAGGCATACAAGATAGTGATTTGATAATCCTATACATTATGCAATGCTTACCATAATTGTAGTCACCATCTGTCACCATATAACGTTATTAAAATATTATTGACCATATTCCACAAATTGTACTTTATCATCCCTAAAACACACCAAAATCTTAACATCAGTTTTCTGTGTGGATCAGGACTGTCAGAATATTTTATCTTGTGTTTTATATTTTTCTATACTTTTCAAATCTTCTGCAATGATTTCTACAGCCAGGAAAAAAACCAAAAGCCAAAAAACAACAGACTTTAATGCATGAGAATGAATTTAACTGGGAGAGATGTGGGATGCCATGGAAGCAATGCCTACAATTGGCCTGGCCTGCTGGCCACCTGGCCACTTCCTGCTCTGCCCTGCACTAGCTGTGTGACACCTCACCTCCCTGTCCCCACTTGGTGGTTCCTCTCATCCCCTGGGACTGCCCATACAGACCCCTATTCCCAGCAGGCACTTGGAAAACCTTAGTAAACACATGGCAGTTAGCTTGAAGAGCCATACAGATAAGTGACCATAGAATAGGACGAGAACCCTCACTCACTCTTAGGTAGAAAAGACCTGAGGGGTGGGGAGACCACAAGATGGATGTAACCAGAGGTGTTGGGCACTTGCCAGGGTGGAGCAGGTCTCTCCTTTCCCACTGGTGCTGCAGTCACCCTCTGCCTGGCAGGGAATGCAGGTTGCAAGTTCCTGAGGAGCCAGGGTCAGTGTGTATGGCTCCTGTAGTCTCCAGACATCACCATACAAGAATCCAGATTCACTGAGCACCTCCCAAGTGCTGCACTGGGCTGATCTTTTACATACATTCATTTAATCCACACGGTGAGCCCACCAGTCAGTGTGGTTACCCCCCATCCTACCTGCAAGAAAACTGAGACTCAGAAAACTAAGCACCGGGGATCCCTGGGTGGCGCAGTGGTTTGGCGCCTGCCTTTGGCCCAGGGCGCGATCCTGGAGACCCGGGATTGAATCCCACATCAGGCTCCCGGTGCATGGAGCCTGCTTCTCCCTCTGCCTATGTCTCTGCCTCTCTCTCTTTCTGTGACTATCATAAATAAATAAAAATTAAAAAAAAAAAAAGAAAAAAAAAAAAAGAAAACTAAGCACCAGGTCACACAGCTAGTATATAACAGGTGCTCTTAAACATTATTGCACACTGTCTCAAGATAGGCTACAATACTTCAACTTTCTGTTCAGTGGTTTGTGTCTTGTCCTTCTTGGCCTTGATATGGCTCCACTGATGGTTTGGTTATTGCATGTGAGGACACTTTAACTGTGGCCTGAGAGGAAAGAACTCCTGCTCACATCCTTCTCTCTCAAGGATGGCAGAGTGACAGTTACAGAGACCCTCACCCCCACCCCTACCCAGCCTTTGCTCTGGTGAGCTGATCTGGGCCCTGGGGGCAGGTGGGATCTCTGTTGAAGTCACATAAGGCAGGTCTCAGGTCCCAGGTTGGGATGAGTTCCCATAGCTAAGGGCATTGTGATCAGAACCTTCACTGGACAGTTGGGACTCCTTAAAAGGGGAACTGGAGGACATGACTGCAGAGGGACTTTCTATCCCTTCAGATTCTAAGATTCTACAATTCCAAGACTCTCAGATATTCAGGGAGCAGTGGCCAGGCAGTGGTTGGTGCTTTCTACCCAGAGTTAGGACCATGGGCACTGCTGCCACATGCCAAGAATGGCACTGGTGTTTGTATGGCTGTTGGTAGGACTTTTCCTGAGGGTGAGAGAAACTAGCCCCTGGGGGTCAAGGTACAGCTGTCTCTGAACTAACCTGACAAACGTTCTGAATCATGTGCTGGGGAGAAGGGTGATCTGGGCTGAGTGTTGGGGACGTAGAGGGGGATCATCCAGCTCCTACTCTTGGATGGAGGTAGATGGGGACTCGATGTTACAGTGGAAAGGCATACTGGGGATGCAGGAGTCAGAGAAGGGTCCACTAACTCTAGGGACATGCACCAAAGGACTTTGCAGGGCTGGTGATTTCCTCCCTCTAGTTCCAGGAAAGCATCCAACAACCTGTGGGGCCCATGCTGATGACTTCAGAATGACCAGGTTTATGCTGAGTAGGCGTGCTGCCCAAGCCACAAGTACACTGCATCATGGCAGCCCAGCTCTGGTCACTGGACATTAGAAAATAGTCATGGCTGTCTCATGTGGCCTGTTGGGTAACTGAGGAGAGGCTAGTGGTTTGTGGGGATTGAGTAAGTGTTAGGCTTCCTGAAACTTCAAGTTTCTTTTACTCTCCGTCTTCCTCTTTCAGAGTCAAACTGGGGGCTGGGGAGTATCCACACACCCACATTCATTATTATTTCATTCAGCAGCAGTTGCTCACCACCTCCCCTGCTCCCACCTGCCTCAGACTTGGGAGACTGAAAAAGATATCCAAGAGGGTTCTTCTGCCCTTCTGGATTCCCTGGCTCAGGTGATGGCATCTATCCCTACAGTTGAGGCAGAAATCTGGGTATCAGCCTGGACTCCTGCCTCACACCCCTCCATGTCCCCCTTTTGTTTTCTTGTACTACTCCTTTCACATCATTTATCATCTTTTATTGAAAATTTTCCAATTGTCCATCTTTTCCTTCTAGACTCAGTGAAGGCAGGGACTGTGTTTATCTTGTTTCCTGCCATATTCCTGGAATCTGGCACAGTGCCTGACACTTAATAGATGCTCATTAAAAGAGTGTTGAATGAATTAGTACGTCCTTTAGTTCCCATTTCC
Source organism: Canis lupus baileyi (assembly GCF_048164855.1). Taxonomy (NCBI): domain Eukaryota; kingdom Metazoa; phylum Chordata; class Mammalia; order Carnivora; family Canidae; genus Canis; species Canis lupus. The sequence goes on from NC_132860.1 coordinate 26,709,186, forward strand.
TTAATATTCCTGGGATCCATACTTTCCTCCTCTCCCCCAGCCACAGTCTTTGCTCAGATCTCATCCTCCACCAAACCACTGAGCAGTGTACTCATTGCACTCTGTACCTCATCATCTCTTCCATTCAATTTATTTTCCACACAACAGCCAGCGTCTATTCTAAATTGCCCATCTGCCCTACTCAGAACCCTTCCTGGCTCCCCATCACTCACATTTTTAACAAGCCCACATTTCTGGGATGAAAAAATGGTAGCAGATATGACTGATCAGTCCACTCTTCATTCCCTACAAAAATAATCAGGAAGATAAACAAAAATACAAAACTCGCTGTGATCTCTATACACATTAAAGATAAGAGAAGGTCACAAGGCAAAGTACAAGAGAGAAATTATATTAACTAGATGGTGAATGGGGACAGATTGAGAAACATTCTTGGATGACACACTACCTGCTCCTCCCTCTGAAACAGAACAGTGTGTGTTACAGTGTCATTAACTGACCATGTCCCTCTTCTTTCTTTACTGCAAGCTCCATAATGACAAGGACCATATCTAATTTGTGTTGGTGTCTGTGGCACCCAGTTCAGAAGTTGGCACATAGTAGGCACTCAGTAAATATTTGTTAAATGAATAAACCAAAAGATTAAATGAATTAGTGAATGAAGAACCAATGGCTTCCAAAGTTGATTAAACAAACTAATCCCTACTGCCTACTCTTTTTTTTTTTTTTGGATGGAAAGAAGGACAAAGGGAGAAGGAGAGAAAGAAACTTAAGCAGGCTCTAAGCCCAGTACGGAGCCTAATGCAGGGCTCGATCTCACAACCCTGAGATCACGACCTGAGCCAAAATTAAGAGTTGGATGCTTAACTGAGTCACCCAGATGCCCCAGCCCACTGTCTACTCTTCTGTCAGGGACCACTGATTAGACGGACCTTTGGTCATACTCCGACAACACAGGATATGCTCTAAGCCACTCAGAGTGTTGAGGACCCAGATTCTGGGGTCAGAAAACCTAGAGTCTGACTCCACCAGTTATTAGCTGTGTGAGCTTAGGCAGTAATATAACCTCTCTGTGCATCACCTTTATCATCTGTAAAATGAGTATAGTAATGATACCAATCTTAGAGGGTTGTTGTGACAACTAAATTTACATCTGTGTGTAAATTTATATTCAGCCTATACATGCATACATACATACATGTATGTAAATTTACACGTATCCTATATACTATTCTATATATAGTATATATATTATAGTATTGTATATTTTCTCATATAAATATCTATGTAGTACTATATATATATTTGGCAATGCTATTTAAGTGCCAGTGAATATTAATGATGATGATGATGACATAGCCCTAACCTACCACATCAGCTTTTCTTTTTCTGTGTCTACACTGTCTGCCTAATGGTGGAACTGAGACTTCCATCATTATGAAGCAAAGCCACATAATGTTGAGAGGGTGAGGAAGTGATGCCTGGTCTTGCTTTATCTCTGCCTGGTCAAGAGAGTGAACAAAAACAATCAATAAGGAACCTATGAAAAGATTCTACACACAGGGAGGAAGAAAATTGTTCTGAAGACTCACATGAAGAGCTTATTATCTCTGAAATGATTTTCTATAAAAAAACAGAATTCTAAAAGTCATCGATTGGTATTCTCAAAACAAACTTATACCTCAGGTGGCTTTGATATAGTGGTTATTTGCTGAGTGCCTCCCAAGTGGGCAAAGGATATGAATAGCCAGTTCATAGAAGTGGCAATGCAAATGGATTTCAGGGAGGAAAAGATGCTTCTCTCACTCCTAAGAAAAATGTAAGCCAAAACTATAACAAGACATGAGTTTTCACCTATCAAATTGAGGGAAATCCAAGACTGTATGTTTTTTAAAATTAATTAATTAATTAATTAATTAATTTACTTGAAAGAGAGAATGTTAATGAGTATGGGAGCAAGGGGAGGGGGAGAGAAAGGGGAGGGGAGAGGGACAAGTGGACTCTGGTGCTGAGTGAAACCCAACTTGGGACTGGATCCCACTACCCTGAGAACATGACCTGAGCCAATACCAAGAGTCAGACGCCCAACAGATTTTGCCACCCAGGCACCCTTAAGTCCAAGACTTTATTTTTTTATTTTTTAAGATTTTATTTATTCATGAGAGACACAGAGAGGGAGAGAGGCAGAGACACAGGCAGAGGGAGAAGCAGGCTCCACGCAGGGAGCCCGATGTGGGACTCATCTGGAGACTCCAGGATCATGCCCTGAGCCAAAGGCAGACGCTCAACTGCTGAGCCACCTAGGTGTCCCTCCAAGACTTTAATATCACAGGATTCTGAGGCCCTTGTGAAATCCATTGTAGGGATTTTAAATCCTTGTGGGGATTTGACTTCAAAGAAGTCATCCTTCCCTCACTTTCAGCAATGTTGTTTAACTGAGATTTCCTCCTCTCCAGCACCAGGGATGGCCCTGACTGGCTGAAGCTGCTTAATTTTTCATCATCCAGAAGAGATCATCAAAAGTTATTGGGTGAAAAAAAAAAGTTATTGGGCGACCTTGGGCAAGCTACTTAACGCACTATGAGCTTTGCTTCTTCATCTGTAAAATGCAGACAATAGCACAGACTTGTAGAAAACAGGACAGTGGATAGCACATACTCAATAAGAGACATTTATTGACTTGGTAATTGGATACATGTGAATTTAAATATATATGCTTGACTAATCTAAAGGTTTATACAATTACAAATTAGAGTTCTATTTTCTAAAGCATTAAAGAAGATAAAACCAAGAAAAGCCTAGAATGTATATAGCAAAGCAATAAGGAAGCACAAAAATAAAGAAATAAAATGAGACTACATCATTTATGAAATCGATATGAATAAATTAAGCCATGCTATTGAAGGCAATTTTCTCACATTCTCATGTTTAAAACAAAATTCAACTAAACTCTATGCCACTTATGAGAAACACAATAACACAGAATGTCCAAATGTGCTAAAGGTATACATGTAAAAATGAGATTTAAAATAATAAATAATTAAAAATTCAGTTATTTAATATATGTAATCAATGATGTAATTATAATTTATTTAATAATTTAAATAATTTTAAAATTATACCATTAAAAGAAAACATCAGGAAAATATCTTGGAGTAGGAATGGGCTTTCTAATTATGGCTCAAAATCCAGAAGCTATTAGAGAAGAAATTGATAAATTCAACCACAGAAAAATAGAAGCTTCTACAATTTTAAAAAAGAGACTTTGTAAAGTCAAAAGACAAATGGTAAGCTGGGGAAAATCATTTTTAATTCAGATAACAGACAAAGGGATAAAATATAAAAAGCTGATAAGAATCAGTATGTTCAACAACTTAACAAAAAAATAGCTAAGGGATATGATAGAAAAGCAATGCAAGTAGATCTGAAATGTATCTTTTGCCATGAAAAGAGGTGCTCAAAATAAGAGAAATGCAAATTCAAACCACACTGAGATGGTCTGTCACCTATCAGATTGGCAAAATTCCAAAAGTCTGATATCACAGTGTTGGTGAGACTGTAGGGAAACGGGTTCTCTGGTACAGGGCTGATGGGAAGCTACACTGGTAAGAGCTCAATGGCGGGCAATTTGGCGGTAATAATCAAATTTACAAATGCACAGTCCTTTTGATCTAGTAATAATATTTCTGTGAAACTTCCTACACAAACAAAAAGTATGTACAGGGCACAGATATTCATTGCAGCATTGTTTGTACTAGCAAAAAGTTGGAAACAACCCAAATATCCACCAGTGGAGGATTGGTTAAATTTGTCTTCTAAACAATGGGATACTCTGAAGTCTCTAAAGAATGAGGAAGCTTCCAATGTGCTAATTTGGAAAAATTCCTAAGATACAAGTAAGTTATAAAATGTAAGGCCATCTGTATTGTATACTACATTTTTTAAAGGAAAATAAGTAGAAATATTTGTATTTGCATAAAGAATGTCAAGGATAGACAAGAAACTAATTAAACTGCTTTCCAGCTTAGAGGTAAAGGGAAGAGTAGGAACTAGGTAGATGAATGGTGGGGAGGTAGAAGGAGACTTCACATATATTTTTTTCCTGTATTTTTAATTTTTGAAACATGTAAATGTATTACTCATTCAAATTTTTAATTATTGTATTTTTTAAAGATCTTATTTATTTACTCATGAGAGAGAGGCAGAGACACTGGCAGAGGGAGAAGCAGGCTCCATGCAGGGAATCTGATCTGGGATTCAATCCCAGGACCAGGATCATGCCCTGAGCCAAAGGCAGATGCTCAACCGCTGAGCCACCCAGACATCCCAAATGGTAGTCAAAATTTTAAATGAAGAACATAAGTGACAAAGAAATTTTACATTAAAAAAAAACACAAAAGCGGGGATCTCTGGATGGCTCAGCAGTTTAGTGCCTGTCTTCAGCCCAGGGCGTGGTCCTGGAGTCCTGGGATCGAGTCCCACATCAGCCTCCCTGCATGGAGCCTGCTTCTCTCTCTGCCTGTGTTTCTGCCTCTCTCTCTCTGTGTCTCTCATGAATAAATAAATAAAATCTTAAAACACACACACACACAAAAGTAGGTAATGCAAAGTAGGGGGTGGTAATAATGATACAAGAAATAAAAAAATTGTGACTAAAAGCATTAAATGGGACAAAAGAGGGATGCTTTTATTTATAAAGCAGATATATAATCCATAATGAAGAACACTTTTTTAAAGATTTTTTATTTTTTTAAGTTTTAAAATTTATTTTTAAGTAATGTCTACACCCAACGTGTGGCTTGACATAGCAACCCTAAGATCAATTCCTGAGCTGAGATCAAGAGTTGGATGCTTAACTGACTGAGACATGCAGGTGCCCAAAGGTTTTTCATTTCTTTTTTTAAGATTTTATTTATTCATGAGAGATACAGAGAGAGAGAGAGGCAGAGACACAGGCAGAGGGAGGAGCAGACTCCATGCAGGGAGCCTGATGTCAGACTCGAACCCAGGTCTCCAGGATCACACCCTGGGCTGAAGGCATTGCTAAACCACTGAGCCACCTGGGCTGCCCAGGTTTTTCATTTTTAACTAATCTCCACACCCAATGTGGGGCTTGAACCCACAATCCTAAGATCAAGAGTTGCATGCTCCATCGACTGAGCCAGCCGGGTGCCCCGGAAAGACTTTCTATATAGTGTATTGACTAATAGAGCATCAGAACAGATTAAATACAAATAGCAGGACAGGTTGATATAAACAAAAAGAGGAGTAAGAGATACATCATTAACAGCGTAGTAGGTTATATAGGCTAAAAATAAGCATGGATATACTTTTTTTTTTTTAAATATATGCGTGTGTATATAGTACAACTAGACTAATAAAATACCAAAAGCTGGATCCCATAAAAAGAAAACACATATCTCCTTTTTAAAAATACATAAAACACATAAAATACCAAAAAATAAAATATACACAAACTTCACACTTAAACCAATGTCCCCTATATACCTGCAAATAAAACTAGAAATTCAGGGATCCCTGGGTGGCGCAGCGGTTTAGCGCCTGCCTTTGGCTCAGGGCATGATCCTGGAGATCGAATCTCACATCAGACTCCCGGTGCATGGAGCCTGCTTCTCCCTCTGCCTCTCTCTCTCTCTCTCTCTCTGTGTGACTATTGTAAATAAATTTTAAAAAATTAAAAAAAAAACTAGAAATTCATAACACAAGTTTAAAAAATTACAAGAAACAACAACAAAACCAAAATATTCCCCTAAAAAGACTTTTAAATGGGTCCAAGAAAAATTAAAAATGCAATTATCAACTATTTAAAAAATAGTGATAAAGAACACTTTAGAACACTTTACATATAAAAACACATGTCATGTAGCCAAAGCAGTGGTCCGTGGGAAATCATAGCCTTAAATGCTTGTTATTTAAAAAGAATGACAATACCCAAAATAAGCATTCGCTTTACTAAAATTATAGAAAAAGAACAGAAAAGCTACCTCAAGGTAATTAAGAAAAAGAAAATAATAAATGCAGAAACTAATTACTTAGTAAACTACTATAAACTGAGACATAAATTCAGGTGCATTTAAAAAAAATTCTGCCGTAGGACATATAAAACCCGCACTGACTTGGCACTTGCAGTCAAACCCCTTGACAACCCCTCCTCCCTCACTCCTGGACACTCAACTCCTGTGATTCTGAACTATGGACCCCTTGCTGTCTGAGCTCAGAAACCAAATAGATCGATGCAGATAAAATGTTTGAGAGAGGGCTGGTATCCCTGGTTCCCTGAGCTCTTCTTCCTTGCCCATCACCACCATTGACTAGTGACACCCACCTGCCCTTGACGGCCCAGCTCAAATACCCTCTCCTCCAGGTAGGCTTTCTAAACTAAGGCTCAAGCCAGAGACGGATAAGCATTGCAAGAGAATGGGTAAATCCAACATTTGTGGCAGGGTGAATGTTAAGTCCCACTGCGGTGGGGGGGGGGGCAGAGGGGGAGGACAGTTGCGTGGGAGAGGGGGCATCTGAGCTGAGCTGGTTCGTGAGGGAGAAAGGACTCAGCCAGCAAAGGCCAGGGGGAGAAACACTCCAGGAAAAAGGGAAAGCATGAACAAACAAGACTCTGTGTGTGTATGTGTGTGTGTATGTGTGTGTGTGTGTGTGGTGTGTAAGCACCAAGTGCTTTGAAGAAATCAGGGACTTCCCACATGAGTGGGGTGTGCATAGCCAATGAGGAGTAAGGACTGGGGAGTGTGAAAAGGTCATTGAGTGTGAAAAGGTCATTGAGATAGGTCACAAAGGGTCTTGAATGATATACTGAGGAGCTTATGCTTCAACTTCCTATGGGTGGTGGAGATAAGCCAGAAGTTTCTGAGCAGGATTACGAAGTTGGGACCATCAGATGGTCAGCTGCCTGAGCCCACTCTCACTGAGGAAGGGGAAATGGGGTGGTAGGTGGTAGGAGGGAGGATTCCTTAAGCTGGTAGGCTGTCCAGGAGGAGCAGGAAAAGGTAGGGTGCGCAGTTCTGGCTCTGGAGGCCTGGGGTAAAAGTCTCAGCCCTGTTTATTTCTCCTCCTTGATCCATTTCCTGGCTCCTGTGTGCCTCCCCACCCCCATCACAACCAGGGAGGGGGGTCTGGGAGGCAGCTCCTGGCACCTTCCTCAGTCACCATGGGGCTTTTCGACCCACCCATTTGGCCCAGCCTGTGCAGGGGCCTCTGTGGTCAAGCCTTTGTGTCTGCACAGTGGCCTTCTTTGTCCCGAGCAGCCCCCACCGCCTCCCTCCTGCCCTTCTCTCTTTCCCTCTCTCTCTCTCTCTTTCTCTCTCTGTCCTGTGTCACAAAAAGTACCAGTTTTGCAGAAAGATAGCCAGGGCTCTAATCTTGGCTTCTGCCACTGAATATGACCCTCAGCAAGTTGTTTAGTTTCTCTGAGCCTTACTTCTGGATCCACGAAAAGTCGCTGCATGAGGAATCGAACTCCTGGCAAGAACTAATCTGCTACCCAGTGCTGAGACCTAAGCAAAAAATGTCCATGGGCATGTCCTTGGGGACCCCTGCCCAACCTCCGTGCTCTTCTCTGAACCTCCTACTTACATCTCCAACCTCATCCCATCTACTCCCCAGTCAGGCAGCTGCATTCTCTCATTTGACAAACAAGGAAACTAATGAGGACAAATGAGAACAGGGCTGACTTCATGAGTGTGTGACCTGTATAGCTACACAGGGCCCCACAGTTTGGACTTGATATACTGCTTTGCTGTCCCATCTCGAAATTCTTATTCGTTTTTGGACGAGGGCATTTTTATTTTGCCCTGGGTCCCGCAAATTATGTTGCTGGTCCTGTTTGTGGGGAGATGGAGTGGAGGCTTTCCCGAGTAGGGACCAGGCTTCCTGCCTCCTGGGCTGCCTCCCCTGGGTGCCTGCATCCTGGCACACCAAGAGCCAAAGCTTCTAGTTTGCATTTGGCATCAGGACCTGGCCCCTGCCTGGGAAACCTGAGGAGCATTGTGGTTGGGAGAGAGGGAGAGAAGGAGAGTGGGAGGGAGGGAGGATGGTCCAGGTTGATGCAGCATTGCAAAAGCAAGGAAGACAAGGCTGCTGGAGCCACCAGTGTGAGGGTCCCAATGCTATGGCTCAGCCATTACTCTGATAATTCAGCAAGGCCTTCTTTCCCAGGCAGGCTGGGAGTTCTGGGGCCAGGGGACCCACCATAGACTCACTGTGACTTCCGACGTTCACTTCTCCTTTCTGAGCCTCAGTGTCCCTATTTGTAAAATACACATGCTAACACCTACCTCACAGGGTTCTGGGGTAAGACTAAGGGAAATACTTGTACACAATGGCTAGCACAAAGGTGCTCACTAAATCAAGTTCCTGCTCACTCACCTAACGAATATTCATGAAGGCTGATAGGTTGACAGGGGCAGTGCTAGGTGTTGGGCATGTAGCTGTGAACAGGATAGACCTTGGCTCTGCCTTCAAAGAAATGTCCATTAGAGGGAGAGCTGACAGTGCGGTCAATGGTGTGACAAAGGGAGGTACCTGATGGGGCTGCTGGGCTGGGCCTTAGAGAAACAACGTGGGAGGGGGGGGTGCCAAGAGAAAGGCAGAGAAGCGTGGAGGGACATTGCAGGCAAGGGAAGCAGCAAGTGCCAGGCAGGCGTCGAGGCAGAGGCAGGAAACAAGGTGGAGAGGAGGCAGGGGCTGGTGTGGCAGGCCGCAGAGGTGGGCTTTCTCTAGAGGGTGGTGGAGCCACAGAATGTGTGAGGCAGGCCATGGCTGGGAGGGGGTGACCGATACCCCAGCCTAGCCCATGAACCAGGAGGCCTGAACCAGAGCAGGGGCTTTCACTCCTAGCACCGATTCTCAGAGCAGGAAGTTTTCTCTGGGGAGATGAGAGAAGTAGAGAGATGGAAGATGAGAAGGCTTAAGAGAGCCAAGTGCCTCCTCAGGGTAGGGGAGACAGGAAGCCTTCTAATGCATGGGGAGAAACGCTCTTGGGCTTGCCCTTCCCTGTCCTGACCTGCTGCTGCTAATGGAACCCCGCAACCGGCTCCCTCCCATGGCTCCATTAACCCTCCTCTTGGGGCCCATTATATGCCTGGGTCTTCACGACCAGCCTGCTGGGGCTGCTTGGTTCCAGAGAGGCTCCTTTGATACCCCTCCAAACTTCCAGATAGGGCCTTGTGTGGGGCTTGTGGTGGACTCACTGAGCCTGTTTCCAGGCTGGGTCAATGGGTCTAAAATCTTTTAGCCACAGAAACTTTTATATTTTCTCAACAAACTATTGCCAGGTAATGTAAATAAGTGCGAAGACAAAAATAAAGTCACTTACGCTGCCATGCATGGGAGCTCCTGAGGCCACCCCAAGTAAGGGGGACTCGGCTGGGGGATTTGGAACCTGCTGGACCTGATCTCTCAAGCTCAGTGATGAGAGTGTCAGCAGAACATGTCAAGTGACCTAGATTTCCAGCCCCTCATTAGAGGAGATGCTAATGCCTCAAACCTGGGGAGCTCGGGATGATGGGTAAAGAATTTCAGTCAGGCCGGTAAGAAAATGATGATTACCATTTTGCAGAAGAGGACATTGAGGCTTAGAGCCATAGGAGAGGTGAGACAAGACCCCAAGGCTATAGGGTTCAAGGACATGTCCCTTTCCTCTGCTTCTCAGGGCTCACTGAGTCACTTGTGGGTGCTCAGACTCTGGGTATCTCAGGAATGCAGTTTTCTTCGACTTTTTTTTTTCTTAGTTTTTAAAAAGATTTTAGTTTTTAAAAAGATTTTATTTATTCATGAGAGTCACAGAGAGAGGCAGAGACACAGGCAGAGGGAGGAGCAGGCTCCCTGTAGGTTGCCCGATGTGGGGACTCGATCCCAGGACCCCAAGCCAAAGGCAGACGCTCAACCACTGAGCCCCCCAGGCACCCCTCCACACTTCCCATACTTCCAAGGACATTTCTACCTTGGTAACTCAAAGACACCTCAAACTCCATGTTCCTAAACCTGGTGTACTGCACTCTTTCTCAATGTCATTCTTGCAACATCACCTCTCGGAGAGCTGAGCTAGAGCGGGAGCAGGACTGCAGAGCCCCGGGTCCTCATCTTGGTATCAAAGGAATTTTTTCTCTTAAGCTTAGTAGTAGTTACAGTAGAGGTCTGAAGGCCTGGGAGAGAGGGGAGAGGTGTTGGCTGGAGACTCCAGTGACCAGAGGGACTTCCCCACACTGGGATCCTAAGACCTGGGCTCCATAAGTGGGAGCCATAGGATTCCTGGCCCCCCAGAAGCTGCATGGACCAGCTTGGACAACAGATGAGGGAAGCTGGACAAGAGGCCTTTGTGTCTTCCAGGCAGAGGTCCCCGAGGGACTGCAGAGGCCGCACAGCCGCACAGGGCTGTGTGTATGTGTCTGCTCCTGCTCCTGCTCCTGCTCCTGCTCCTGCTCCTGGCAAGGCCGCAGCCAGTATCCTTCTCGGGCCCTTTCTGGGCCCCTCTTGGGGCCAGCAGCCAGGCCCAGTCAGTTGATGTGAAGCCCAGCAGGACTCAAGGCCTCAGGGCCCTGGGCAAGCTCCTTGGCCATGGGAAGAGGCCTCCTCTGTGTTTTTCAGACACCAACTATCTAAAGCCCCAGATGGATGAACACGGTTGGTGGGAGAGCATGTGTGATTGTCACAAAAACAGAGGCCTAGGGACGCCTGGGTAACTCAGTGGTTAAGCGCCTGCCTTCAGCTAAGGGGGTGATCCTGGAGTCCCGGGATCGAGTTCCACATCAGGCTCCTTGCTTCTCCCTCTGCCTCTTTCTCTGTGTGTCTCTCATGAATAAATAAATAAAATCTTAAAAAAAAAAAAAAAAAAAAAGGAGGCCTCAAGTGGGATTGGATCTAGGGGTCAAATTCTCCCCAAGTCAGTGCTGAAGCTGTGTATCTAGCTGACACCTAGACCATTCATTCATTCATTCATTCATTCATTCAGCATTCAACAAGTATAAAGCAACTCCTGGGAACTCTGGCAAGGGCTGTAGGTCTTGTTCTCCTGGCTCTTACAGTCTAGAAAAGGCACAGACATAGGGTCCCTGACCACAGAAGGCCATCAGAGTGTGGTTGAAAGCAGAGAAGGGAGCGCTGTGTGTAGTCTGAGAAGGCAGCTCAAAGGAAGGAGCTCAAAAGGAAGGATGAACAAAGAGCCACCTGTGGAGGAAATTTCTAGTGACTGTCAGGCCCAGTAACGGGAGCATAGGTGGGGCTCTCCCCCTAGCTCCTTTTTCTCTGGGGCTGGAGAGACGGAGGACCCCGAATGTATTTCTCCTCTAGGCAATGGGGACACCCTTCCGCACCTCCCGGTCCCAGCAGGGGAGGAGAGTTCTCCACGTGGTGGTGCTCGGAGCAGGGCAGCAGGCTCCTGGCAGCAGAGGGCTCAGGTTCGCCGAGACAGGCCTCCAAGTGGGCAGCGCAGGAGCCACTAGGTACCCGCCCCCCCCGACAAACTTTGCAAATTCAGCGTCTCTGAAAACCCGGGCGCACCTCGCGTGAGGTGGGTCTCCGCAGGCCCCGTCCCGCTGCGAGCGCGGCGCCCCGGGGTCCCCGCGCGGGCGGGAGGGGCGGCGCCAGGGTCCTTCCAGAGCCCGCCCCGCCCGGGCCGGAGCCGGCCTGGCAGGGGGCAGGGAGCTGGGCGCGGCGGGCGGGGCTCAGGCACGTGGGTGCCGCGGCGGCGGCGGGACGCGGGCTCGGGCGGCCGAGCGGCGGCCGCGGCGGGGCGGGCGGGCGGCCTGCGGGGATCGGAGGCGGGGGAGGTCCGCGGGCGCGCCCCGGGCCCGAGGCGGCTGCCCCGTCGGCGCCGGGCAGGCGGAGCGGTGCGGCCGCGGTCCGAGGGGCCACGGCTCCGAGCGCCGCGAGGGCGCCCCGGGTCCCCGCGCAGGTCCGCCTCCACGCGCGCCGGGCTCCGGGGCTGCGGGGCCCGGGAGTGCGCTCGGATCCCCGGGGAGAGCGAGTCGGCGTCCTTGCTGAAGTCTGGGTGTCAGTGGGTGAGTGCGCGCGCCCCGAGCCGGTCGAGTAGCCGAACCTGCGGGACTCGTTTGCGTGCGTGCTCCGGGGCGGGCCCCGAGGCGAGCCCCGGGGCGTGGGACGGCGGCCGGAGACCCGCCAGCCCGTCGACCCGGGGGCGTCCTGGGCGCCCACCGCGCCGGGGCCTCGGAAAACTGGGGGCGGGGCCGGTGGCCTGGAAGGACAGTTAAGCCTCTCTCAGGGGACTTTTAATCTGGAAGGCGGTGCTGTAGGAAGGGTTAGTTTGAATGAACCTCCCCTCCCGCACGGTCCGTGGCAGGTAGGCCCCCTCCCCGCAGGAGCCGGACCCAGGGCCGGGCCCAGGTCTGTGGCGCTGAGGGCAAGCTGTTCCTTCCCCACGGCATCCTCGGCTTCCCTGCGCCTGCAGCCTGAGGTGCCTGCCTTGTTTAGGGCTCTAGGCTGGAATAATGGGGAGCTTTTGAGGACTAGGGTGGGGCCTTGGTAAAGTCTCAGTTATCCGTGTGTGTGGGAATAGTTGGGAAGGAGATTCTTTAAGCAGAACCCACAAAAGCTCCCTGGAGACTCAGACCTGTATTCCAATGCTGCCTTGGTCACTGTGCGACCTTTGCGGAGTCTCAGTGCCCTCATCTGTAAAAGGGGGTTAATAATAATAATATGGAACTTGAGGGTCTGGCGTTGCTGATGTGCGGGTCATATTCAGTACCAGTGTCCTCCTGGGTAGGCTCACTGCTTGGGGATCTGGGTGGGGTCAGTCCCTGGAGGGAACTTCCTGAAACCCGTATCTCAACCATTCTCTTCCCTGGGCTAACAAGACCCAGCCTGAACCCCTTAGCCTGGGAGTCAAGGCTTCCAAGAACTGCACCTTGCCAACCTCCTCCGCCCCTTCTCCTGCCTGACCCTTCACCCTCTAGTGATGGCATGTAGTTCTGCTACACAGACTAGGCAGTTTTTTGCCTTTAGGCCATTGTGTATTCTATACTCACTGCCTGAAATGCCCTCCTAGACTCATCTTCCTCAGTTGTAGAATTACCCGGCCTTGGGGCCCACTTCAGATCTCCCCTCATTGGTTGATCCCACAGTTGGGTTGGAGCCTCTTCTGGCTTTTGCAAGTCCCAGTGCTGACAGTCCTGGTTCCACCTTGGACTCTTATGGTCTCGGTCTCCTCCTTCTCTCTCCAGAGGCCTGGGGCCCTCTGGAGGGCAGAAACTGGCTCTCACTCATTTCTCTTTAGCCAGCAGCCTGCACAGGGCTGAGCTGAACTGAGAGAGCAGTAGCAGCCCCCATCTCCTGCCCGCCCCCAGCCCCCCTGCCCTCCTGCCCCTGGCTTTCCCAGTGAAGGCATGTCTACAGTGGAGCTCCATGTCATCACAAAGAAGAGGAAACTAGAATCCAGTCGTCAAGATAAGTGGCATGGCATTAGAAACGACGAATACCCACCGTTTGCTTCAACGTGGATGGAACTGGGGGGTATTATGCTGAGTGAAGTGAGTCAGTCAGAGAAGGACAAACATTATATGGTTTCACTCATATGAGGAATATAAAAAATAGTGAAAGGGAATAAAGGGGAAAGGAGAGAAAATGAGTGGGAAATATCAGAGAAGGAGACAGAACATGAGAGACTCCTAATTCTGGGAAACGAACAAGGGGTAGTGGAAGGGTAGGTGGGCAGAGGGTTGGGGTGACTGGGTGACAGGCACTGAGGGGGGCACTTGATGGGATGAGCACTGGGTGTTATATGTTGGCAAATTGAACTCCAATAAAAAAATATACAAAAAAAAAAGAAAGTTTAATAGACGATAAAAAAAAAAAGATAAGTGGCATAGGTTGCCAGAATAGTGTATTCTGGAACACTACAGGACAGGCAGAAAACTTCGAATTTTCCTGAAGGCAATAGGGAGCCATAAAAGGTTTGCGGGACAGGGAAGATTCATGGTCAAAGCAGCATTTCAGAAAGATCTTTCTGGCTGCAGGGTGGAGAATGGATTGAGTAATGCTATACAAGGAGGTCAGATATAGACACCAGAACCATCCAGGCATCACTTACATCTGAGCCCTTGATCCCTTGGCCAGACACTTCCCTCAGCCCATTCCTCAGATGCTCCTGCCGAGGAATTTGGGGACATTTAGGACTCTTCCTCCCCCAGGGGAACCTGGGAGACCTACAACTGATCCCATCCCAGCTCTTCCCCAAACTTACTGGGTGATCTTGGGGAAGTTCCTGCTCTGCCAGCCTCTAAAAGGAGGCTAGCACCAGTAAGGTCCTATATGGAGAGTATGTGCTTTGCAGGTCCCTGACAGGGAAGAATTGACAGTCTCTTCTTCGTGCCTTGGGCTGTCCTGAGGGATCTAGCCAGAGGAGTTGGAGGATCACAGTGGGTGACCTTTATAAATGGTTGGTAGGCTTGGGCTGTAGAGTGAGGCTACGACCCCTCCATTCCTATCCTTTTCCTGCCCAGGATGCACAGGGTTCCCAGGCTTCTGGAGCCTATAAGGACCAGCTAAGCGAGTATGAGAAATCACCAAGGCCTCATGGGTGAGTGCTGTGATTTGGCTTCTTTCCTGGCTGCAGCCCTTAGAGAGGCCACTGTGACCCTCTAGGTGGCAGTTTTGCCATCTGTACATTGGACATGATGATCCTTACCTCTTCAAATGCAGGGTTGCTATGACAATTCTTAAGCCAGTAGTCAGGAAAGGGTGTTATAAGCTGTGGAGTGCAGTGCACAGGGAGAAGTGTGATACTCAGAGACTTAAATGCATTTTGAAGATACTAGAACATGGGTGCAGTAACAAGGGATTGTGCTATTGGAATTTTAACTACTGACTGCCTTCCTCCCCCTGTGTATCCTCTGCAGAGACAGCTTACTAGTAACAATTTATAAGAGTTTCTCATTTTGTCCTCTACCAACCCTATGAGGGAAGAATTATTACCCCCATTTTGCAGATGAGGAAATAGAGGCTCAGAGAGTTTCCTTCCCTAGATCACAGAGCCGAGATGAAAGCTAGGGCTTCTGCCTACCTGACCCAACATACCTCTCCCCATTCAAGACAGAAACTCCATCTGAGTAAGGCCTGGTCCTCTGGCTTTCAGGCAGAGGGAAGTTTGAATCTTGCCCTGAAAACATGACTTTAGGTCTTGCTTTTGGCGTGATTAACCATTCTACTCACAGGACCAGGGAAGCCCAGCTGATCTGGTGAAGAAAGGTGGAGGCTCTCCTGGTGAAATCATCTCTCTCTCCCTGCACTGTCTTCTGTGGGCCTGGCTGATGCACAGTTGGGGTCCTTTGGGTTCTCAATGCTGGCCTCTCCCAGCCCTCAGATCCTGATGGGGGGAGACTGTCTGTGGGGCCTTCCCTGACCTCTGTGTTCACCCTAGAGGTCAATTGTAAGCCTAGGCCAGCCTGCTTTCTCTCTATGCATATAACCCAGCACAGGTTGAGCACAGATGCCAGGGAGTGTTTGGGAGATGAATGAACGTGTGGGGGTGAATGTATAGTGGAAGCTGAGGGCCTTGCTCTGTGGACAGCTACAGTTGGTTCTTGAGCAGGGGAGTTCCGCCGCTCCCCTGTCACAGCATCTCCTAGGCCTAGTATTTCTGGTCCAAGGTGAGTAGCTATAGTCCCTGACAAGAGGGCGGGCAGCCTGGGCCCTCCTGGGCAGCTGCTTCCTCCTTGGCCCTCTACCCTGGTACCCCGTCACTGTGTTTACAGTGACAGTAATACTTGGGCCCTGGAACATGGGAGGAGGGCCTCCTTCAAGCTTCTTGGGGTCCACATGACCCTCTCTTCTCCCCCTTCCTCAGGAGAGGCTCCTGGCGTTGGTCTGGCTTCCTGGAGAGTGCCCAGTTTGCCCAGCCCCGGCTGTGGGTCGAGGAGTCTTGCTAAAGCTGTGCTGTGGGCCAGCAAGGATGCTCCCCATCTCTCAGAGAATCCAGGTCCAAGAGACCAGTGCCTCTCTCTGGACCATTGGATGTGTAGTCTCTTCCTTGATCTCCTTCCTTTTAGACTCCCCTGTTCTATCCACTTTCCATGTGGCACCATCATTGTCAAGGTCACTATGTCCTTCGCTGCTTAAGCCCTGCCATGGCTCCCCATTGTCCTCAGGATAGAGGCCAAGCTCTTCAACCTGGCATTCAAGCCTTTTCTTGTGAGTCCCTCAGGCCCACACACATTCTGTGCCACCCACCGCTCCATTCCAGCCTCACATGACCCTCTGGTCACATTATCACAACACGGAGTCTTTGCTTTTGCCCTTCCGTCTGCCTTCTATGCCCTCCTCCCTACATTGTCCACCTGACAAACTCCTAATCTTCCATCAAGTTCCAGCTCAAATGACCCCTCCTCTGGACAGCCTCCACAGGCTGGTTAGGAAGGAGTTCCTCTGAGCTCCATGGCTCCTGGGCTTCTCTTGGTTGTGGCTTAATCACCTGAGTGGAATTAGTCCATGTCTGTGTCTTTCTCCCCCTCCAGACTGGAGCTTCTGACCAAGTCTGATCTGAGACTGGGTTTGCAGGGTCTCTCTGAGGTTAGGTGCATGGGGACACTGGCAAGTGTTTGCTGAGACTTTATGACTCCTGGGACAGTGGTCTATGGTTATGTTGCTCTGAAAGCCCAGACTCCTGTGGTTCTGAGAATCTCAAAACCAAAGGCTATCAGAAACAGTGAGTAACAGACTTGAAGAAACACTTAGAACTACTGAACTCAGAATTGAGTGATTGGCTTTTCTATTCTCCCTTTGTCCTCCCAAGCTGGACCCTTCCTACTTCTCTCTAGCCCTGCCCACAGCCCTTTCCAGGAGCCTTCCCTGCCTACTCTGACCGTGACTTCTGCCCCTGTGCCTGGTGACCCAGGAGGGCCCCCTGCTGAGAAGGGCTTCTGTGTCTCTTTGCTAAGATAGGAGGATACAGTCCCCACACCAGGATGGAGCCTGATCTGCTAGCTGCATGGAGAACCACCTGCCCCCTTGCCTTACTCATTTCTCAGGAGCTTTCTGGAATAGTGGTGATTCTCCCCATCTGCTCAGTGAAGAACTTGAAGCTCAGAGAGGGGAACTGACCTGACCAAGATTGCACAGTATGGGTGGTTCTAAGCAGAAGCCTGAACGCAGGGTTCTTTATTCCTGAGCCGGGCTGGAGGCATTTGGCTGTGATAGGTCAGGTCAGGGTGGAGTTCAGGGCACTGTGGTTCTGAACTGGTTCAGCTGAGCAGTGTGTCTCTAGAGCACCGTGCGGGCTGGGCCATGCTGGGTCAGAGGAGGGACAGGTAGTTTGGAGTTCTGCTCTGGGGCGGGGTGAATATAATTAGAATATACTGAATATAATTAGAACAGCAGACTTTGAGTAGGGCCTTTCTCTCCTGATCTGTAACATGGGAGGCCGTCCCATATTCAGATATTTTCCAGTGCATGGCCCCCAGAGCCAGGGTCCGAGGGTCTCCCAAGAAGGAGAGAGCCTCTGAAAGAGGCTACTGAAGCCAAGGGCCTCCTGGGAGAGGCTGCAGAGGCTTCACATTCACATTGCTACACTTGCTGATAACATCTGAGGTCACCCCTCAGCTATTTCCCCAGACTAGCCATGGTGCTTGTGGTGCAGAAAGCACACCGAGCAAAGCTGGAGCCTTTTGGCCTTCAGCCCTGTGGAGGACATTTGGGTGGGGTCAGAGGATAGCTTCCAAGATCCTCCCGGTTTCCTAGCCAGCCTTGCCTTCTCTACTTCCCTCAAGCCACAGGGATAACTGTCAGTTCCCAAGACAGTCTGTCTCTTGCTCTGGTTTTTGCTCACTCTGGTCCTCTTCTCTTTCTACTCACCTGACTCCTATCCGTCTTCCAAAATCCAGGTCAGGTGTCCCCTCTTCCAGGAAGCCTTCCCTGACCACCCCACTCCTAATTCCCATTAGGGACCCTCTTGGCTGCTTCAACCCTGGTGCCTCTGCTTCCTTCAGCCTTAATCACCCTGACTTGTCATTGCCTGTTCCTGGGTCTTCCCCCATCCTCCCCTACACTCTCTACCTTGACAGTGAGCTCCTTGAGATCATAGAAGGGTCCAACCCACCTTGGAGTCCCCAAGTGTCCTGCATGGGGACAGGCATAGATATGGCAACCTTTGTAAAGGGTGAGTGAATTAAGGAGTATAAGGGGGTCTCATTCCTCCTGGGGGTCCCTGGACTTCCCTCCCTTCTGAGGATGGCCTTCAGGGTGGGAAACTTAATCTATAGTCAGTTTCCTGCCCGTCTTGTCTTCCTGGCACGTTCCCATCCTCCCTGCCTTCCCCACTTGCTGAAGTCATATCTTTTAAAATTATTTCATAAAATGAGTTTAAATCATCTCCTTTAACTCTCTCGACAACCTTAGGCAGTGCATACTCTTCTTAGATTGGAAGGAAATTGGAACTCTGGTTGTGGAACTGACTTGTCCAGGTACCACTGCTGGGAATGGCAGAATGGGATTTCCCACCTGCTCCTTGTCCTCCCCTGCCCCTCAGTGGTGTCCTGGGTCCAGGTCCTCTGTTTCCCATCATAGTATCTCACCCCCAGCAGTGGCAGGCTGCAAGGGTTTCCAGAGTGGTGATGGGTCACACTCCCCTGCCAGGCTGGACAGGCCAGCCAGGTAGGCGGGTGAGTAGGTAATACATTCATTCTGGAGCTGCCCTAGTAGAAAAGCTGGAATGTTGTCTGGCCACCCCGGAAATTCTGCAGCAGGCCTGGAAACTGCCTCTGCCCCTCCTCCAGGCTTTGAGTTAACTAGCTACAAGGAGAAAGACGCAGGTGGGATAGAGGTAGAGCCAGGTAGAGGGGGCAGGTGGTCTGCTCCAAACTCATTGGCGACCTTGGATGAGATCTTGGGTTACCCTTTCTGGCCTTAGTTTGTTGTTGTTTTGAATTGTGAAATGGGTACAGTAACCATCAGGGTTGCTTCACACTGAGAAAATAGCTGGAAGAGCAGATTCTAGTACCTAGGGTTGTAGAACGTTAGGGTGTTCCCTCTGGCAGATAACTGACCAGACAGGCAGAGTCATGGGGCTTAGAGAGGCTGGTCAGAGAGCTTCCTGGAGCCGAGGGTCTGTGCTGTGGAGGGTAAGAGATCAGCACAATTCCTAAAGTCAGACAGATCAAGGTTATTCTGGAATTTGCTAGCTCTGTGACCCTGGAGATATTAGCTTCTCTGAGCTTCTCAGGATCAAATGAGAAGAGGTCTATAAAACCACCTAATAAGGACCTGGTAAAGAGAAGCACTCCGCTCTTGTTATGTATGATACACATGTTAGAAGATAAGGGAGGGTGTCCCTGAGCAAAGATATGACCATGGGAACTGGCTTTACTGTGCTTTACATGGGAAGATGAGGCTGGAGACAGAGAGGGAGAGTTGTCTAGCGGGGTGGTGGGGGTTTTGGTCAGCCAGGGCCTTGAATGCCAGGCTCAGGAGCTTGGATGTTGGCCTGAGGGCATTACAGAGCCATGGAAGGGTTTTGAGCTCAACAGTATATGGTCAGATTTGTGTTTTAGGAAGCTCCATGACTGCAGCATGAAAGATGGCCCATAGGGGTGGGGTGAAGGCAAGGAGACAAGTGAGTGAGCTGGTGCAATGGTCTGGAAAGGAAACATAAGCCAGAGGCTTGCATGTTGCTTCCAGCTGGGGCACCAGACTCACTCCCCCATTGTAGGGAAATGAAGCAGATGGAAAAGGAAGGGGATGTCCTTATTCCCCTCTGATAAGTCTGAGGTTCTGGTGGATGCTGGGACTTGCACATCCAGAGGGGTCCCTGTACCACGTAACCATCCCCTCAATGAAACCTTGTGCCTAGTGCCTATGAGGGCCTTGCAGACAAGACAGAAACCAAGGCCAGAATCCAAAAGGCCCCCGCTCCAATCTCGGCTCTGTCCTTGGCTTATGGTGAGGTCTTGTGACAGGGCCTCAGTTTCTTCCTCTGTCAAATGGGAGTTTGGTTTCGGTGATTTCTGATGGCTTTTCTAGGCCCTCTCTAGGATGGTATGTGTGTGTGTGTCTGTGTGTGTGTGCATGCATGCGTACATGTGCTCATGCTGTGTGTACGGCTATATGTGACTGTGTATGTCTCTGGGTATGTGGGTATGTCCATGCCTGTGTGTGCTCATGTGGGTTTACAACACCTTGGAGGAATGGTCAGAGGTGGGACAGGGGAGAGAGAGGAGTATTCCAGATAGAGGCATAGCTTGAACAAAACTATGTTGGCTTAAGTACTGTTGAGTGTATACCAGGCGAGGAAGGTGTTGACTATTTGCTACTGTAGGAACTGGAGCACAGACCAGGATGGAGGGAGGGGCCATTGGACATTCAGCTCAGCTCTGCTACCTTCCCCCATAGAGCCACACTCCCGTGAAAGGGGCTGCCTGGGGAAGGAGGCTGGGAACAGCCATCCCTGGGACATGGGAGTTGAGGGTAGACAGCAGGAGGTGTGGGTGGGTAGAGGGCCCTCCTCCTGGGGCGAGCACACACGTGCTTGCCTCTTTTAGACCCAGGTTAGAGCATCGGAGGCAGGACTGGGAGGGCTCTTCCTGGCTGACTTCCTGTGACCAGGAACCAAAGTGCCCATGCTCTTTCCACTTCCCACAGAGCCCACAGCGCCCACAGCATGGCCTGTCCTGAGAGGTGCTAGAAGCTGGGTACAGCCCCAGGCCGGGGAGCTGTTTTTCCTGTTTCCTGAAGAATTCCCTGCACCCTGATCCAGGCCTGCACATTCATGAGTACGGTACCCAAACAGGCGCAGAGCATCCTGAGAGCAGGGGGGGCTGGTCAGGTATGGGCGTGTGAGGACGGGGTCCGTGGCCAGGAGGTTCGTGCGGCCTCGCCAGTGCACATGTATATGCTGAACCAGGGTTCGATGGAGGGGATCTCCACCTTGCTCCTTCATCCCAGGCTGTGATGATTTCAGGCTTCAGAGCCAGAGAGACCTGGTGTCAAGTTCCTCTTCAATTCCTAGTGGTGTGACCTTGAACAAAACTACATGGCAGTATCTACTGCGGAGTGAGGGTGGGGGATGAGGCGAAGATGCTGCATGGAAGCTGTTCAGCCCAGGCTTGGCCCCTACAAAGTGAGTGGTTGGGTGTAGGGGGCACCAGGACCAGGAACTCCTGATCCAGACTGACCCATGACCTGAGCCAGGGATGAGCGAGATAAAAGAATGTGCTTGGCTCAGACAGCTGACCCACCTCCAGAATGCCTAGGTCCAGTTCCCCTCCCTCTGGCATTCCCCTGGGCTTTCCAGAGAAGGACAGAACTCTTGAAAGAGAGGCAGTCCAGGTGCCTGTCTAGGGCAAGCCTCAGGTGAGCTGGTCCTCAGGAGGCCACTTAGGGTCAGTAGCTGAGAAATCTGTAAGCGTCAGAACAACTCTGGTAGATCCTCAGAGGAATAATGGAAAGGAGAGCCACTGTCATAAAGCTTAGCCTCCTCTGGTCTCCTATATCCTCTTGTGCTTGCTTGCTTCATTCATTCATGCATTCATTCATTTGTTCCTTCGTTCATTCATTCACTCATTCTCTCGTTGTCATACCTACTTTGGATCAGGCCTCTTGCTGGATGATTGGGATAGAGAAAAGAATCAAAAGGACCCAACCCTCTAGGAACACCTGGAATATGTTGGGGTAGAGGGTGGAAGGACAGATTCCCAATAGGGTGTGAGGAATGTCTGGGGTGGTGGAGAGGGGAGAGCTTCAGAAACGAGGTGACATATGAGAAGAGCCTTGGGAGTGGGCAAGATGAGGTACAGTGTGAATGTGTTCTGGAAGGGAAAGGTAGAAAGAACAACATGTGCAAAGACAGGTAAGCCTATCAGGGCCCTTATGAGGCAGGGCCAGCCAGAACTGGGCACAGAGGGGCTGGCAAGTGGTGTTGGACAAAGTTAGGTGGGAGATGGTCTCTAGGGAGGTGGGGGTGAGACCCCAAGGGCATTAGGGGTAAGGAGAGGCAGAGGTGAGGGCCAGGGGAGAAGGCTGGGGATTTGGCTGTCTTCATAAGCAGGGCCTGAGGGGAGGAAAGGTGTACTCACATGTTGGTGGGCCAGCCAGTGGAGGGAGAGGGCAGGCAGGGTCAGTCTGGACAGGGGCCATGGCAATGGAGTCCCCAGCTGGCCTGGGAGGGTGGAGGCCAGGATGTCTTAAAACAGGTGGAAAGGGCAGCTTCCTCAGTTCATGAGAGACCTAGGGAAGTCTCCACTCCTCTAACCAGCATCAGAGGTTCCACCCTTAGTAATTAGCTAGAAAATCTTTGTGTAAAGATGTTAACTCTGGCTTGGGGTGGGCAGGGGAAGAGGTGGGGGGAGGGTGCTGACCTAGACGAGAGACCTGCCAGGCCTGGGCACCAAGCGCCAGGGCAGCAGTGTGGAGGGGAACTGGGTGTGTGTGCTTCCCTCGCTGGGCAGAGCACCTCATGGGGAAGTTTTAGGGTGCCATCTCTCCAAGGGTGGGGGATTCAGCTCATGAGAGATCTGAGCCTCAGGAGGGCAGGAAATGTCTGATGTCACCTACAGTTCTGTGATAGAGCTGGACACCCCAAGCCAGTATCCCCAAGGTGGAGGGAATATGCCCCCTCCACAGATCCTCAGTCCCACACTCAGGCCTCCACGTTCCTCCTGTAGCTGTTGGGAGCCGGCAACTCCTAACCCACCTTCCAAAGTGCGGGATCTGATGGTCTCAGCCTTTGTCCTTCCCCACATCACATGACATGCCTTCAGGGCACCCCATTCTTACCCGTGTCTGACAGTGAGTGGCCCTCTCCCCTACCTGTCCTTCCTCCCCATCCCTGAGCCAGGAGATGGCCTGGGCCAGGCATCCTGCCAGCCTCCCTCTCCGGCCCCTCCTCCACCCAAACTCCCTCTGTGCCAGTTGCTCTGAACTCTGTCCCTAACCCTTCCAGATCTCTCCCCGCTCGACATCCCCAGGCCTGGCGCCAGCTTGGGCCTCAGCGTCACTCCCCTGGTCCACCGCACTCACCTGCTATACAGCCTCCAGTGGAGACCTTCTGTCGCTATTCCCCCCCACCCCAACTGGTGGCCTGAGAGAGCTTTCCGAAGATTTCAGGAAAAGGCCACATCTGGGCTGAGCCTTATAACTCATACCAGCACAGGGTACCTACTGTGTGCCAGGCACTGCACCAAACACTCTGCACAAATGACTCAACCCTCACAGCAGTTGTATGCTGTAGGTTCTATTTAATCATCTCATTTTACAGGTGAGGAAACAAAGGTGGTCTGGCTCCAGAAGCCTGGTTCTTAATCGCTGGAGTTTGTTGTGCTGAAGGATAGAAAGTTGTAGTTCCAACAGGTAGAGACAAGGGCTGTGAATGGATTCCAGGTTGAGGGGTGTTAGGTGCATTCCAGAAGCCACAGGTCACTGAGGATGGGGCCCGTGAGGCTGACAGAGGCTGGGTTGTGAAAACCTCCAGTACCAAACTGAGGAGGAGCAGGGTTTTCTCCTGAGAAGAGGCAGGAGCCACAGAGGGTTTCAAGCAAAGGAATGATTTTGTCTTTACAAAGGCCCCTCTGGATTGGGGCACACTGAGGCTAGAGGCAGGGAGGCTGATGCAATGGCTCTAGCAGCAAGGTAGAGGCAACACTGGGCTCCATGGAGCAGTGGTGGGATACAGGAAATGCTTTAATGCTGGATCCTGAGTCCTGGCTCTGGGCAAGAGGGGTCCCAACAGCTCGGCCCTGTCTCCTCACCTTGGATCAGCCCTGGCTCCTTGGAGACGAACTTAACTCTTTGGGAGGGAGGTGCATGCTCCCTTCCTCCCAGTTGCACCTTGGCTGACAACGGGAAAGAGAGAAGGTTCTGGGATTGGGGGATGGGGAGAGAAGGGAAACTGAGGGATCTATGTGTCTCTGAGCCCCCTAATCTCAACCTTGGGGGCCCTGAAGTATTGCTGGGAGGCCAGGCTTGGCAGGAAACTCATGGTCTAAGAGAGTGGTTGTTACTGGCCCTGCAGAATCCCCGAGTCCCAGCCTCTCAGGACCTCAGGTTCCAAGATGAAGAGAATTGTACAGCCCCAGATTCCTAGGATGGGGAGGACTCACACGTCATCTGCCCTCTCTGTCCTCCCAGATACACCCACACACAGGACACAAGCCTTCCTGCAGACTACCGGAAGAGCCACTTGCATACCCCCAAACAGGGAGTTCATTACATCCTTCCTATAGCCCCTTCCACCCCTTGTGGGGTGGACTTGAATAGGAGTCACAGCCATCGCTAGCTATGTGACTTTGGCCAAATTATTTGAATGATCTGTGTCTTAGACTTTTCAGTGGAAACCAGGCATGAGAACCTGGTTTCCAGAAGCATGTTGTAAGACTGGAGGGAAATGACATTCTGTAGGGACACCTGAGTGGCTCAGTGGTTGGCTCAGGTGATGATCCCAGGATCCTGGGATTGAGTCCCACATCGGGCTCGCCGCAAGGAGCCTGCTTCTCCCTCTGCCTATGTCTCTGCCCCCCTCTCTCTCTGTGTGTCTCTCATGAATAAATAAATAAATAAATCTTCAAAAAAAAGAAAATAACATTTTATAAAGCATACATAGTAGTAGGGTTTGAAAAATACCAGCTCCCTTTGCCCCTTCCTGCTGTTAGAAAGTTACTCTTTGTGTTTGTCACAAACCTGCTTACCTGCTGTGATTTCTAACTGGCCCCTGGGACCTGTGGGCACATCTTTGCCCTCCAGACTGGGATGTCTGTCCCCAGCCTTCCAGCTGAGAGAGAGCTCTCACTGGTCACATTGAAGGGGTAAGGAGAAGAGGAAGGTGGACAACCAGTGGTCCAGGTGCTCACTCTCTGGGAAGTCAGGCCCATGGGTGTGTTATACCCACTAGGGACAAGGTAAAACACCATCAGGATAGTGGTGGCGTGTGAAGAAAACCTGCATAGGCCTAGGGGAAGCTGAATTTGCCCCAGAAAAAGGAGTGCCCTTCTGCTCCCATTTCTACCTCTACTCCAGACTTCCCTGGACCCTTCAGGAGGGTCACTGTCCCATCTGGTAGCCTCCCAGGGAGCAGACTGCTGTTTACAAATGCAGAAAGTACTAAAATATAGGAGTACCTACAAATTATTTGCTGAGAGGTGAATGAATGACAAAAGGGGAAGACCCTTGGAAATACTCCCGCAAATACCAAAATACGAGGCATGGGGCCAGAGCCTGTCCAGAGAGTGGAAAGATGAGCTGGAAAGAACTTTTCTTTCTTTTTTTTTTTTTTTTTAAGAGTAAGAGAGAGGGCTCAGGGGCAGAGGGAGAGGGAGAGAGAGAATCTTAAGCAGGCTCCATGCCCGACATAGAGCCTGACTTGGGAGCTCAGTCTTACAACCCTGAGATCATGACCAGAAATCAAAAGTCTGATGCTTAACCAGCTGAGCCACCCAGGTGCCCCTAGAGGAAAGAACTTTCTAATGCGTCCAGGAAGATAGGGGCTGCCTACTGACCAGCAATGCTTCAGCAGGCAGTGGGCACTGGATGTGAGGTAGAGCCAGCCATCCTTAAAGGCCCCTTTCTGTGAATCTGAGATGACACCACTCTGGGCCCCCAGATCCTCAGATTCGAGAGCTCAGGATCCTTGATCTAGAACGCTGTGCTCCTGAAGGTTCTAGCACAGGATCACCAAATGTTTTTGTTTCTTAAAGGCCAGATGGTAGCTGTTCTAGGCTTTGGGGAACATATGGTCTTTGTCACAACTATTTAATGCTTCATAAATAGATGGGTATGATTGTGTTCTAGTCAAGCTTTTTTTACAGAAACAGATGGGTGGGCTGCATCTGGCCCTCAGGATGTGGTTTGCCCACACCTTGTTCTGAAGTTGCATGGATCTCATGCATTCTCGAAGTCCCAGGGTTCCAAGGTTCCGGGCCCTCTGGGTCCAGAGAGAGCGCCAGGTCAGATGGCTACAAAAGTGTTGAATGTGGTTGGGTGGATCTTAACCAGGGAATCTGTGCGTGCATGGGGTACCTCATGGCACCCTCCCGGGTCAGGTGAGTGTGTCGGGCCTCCCCCCGCCGAGCGCTGGTCATGACCCTGATGGCTCTTCTCCCCACCCCGCCCTTCCCTCCAGGGCGATGGCCACAGGCCTGGACCACTGGAACAGCACCATCAATGACACCTGGGACGGGGATGAGCTAGGCTACAAGTGCCGTTTCAATGAGGACTTCAAGTACGTGCTGCTGCCCGTGTCCTACGGCGTGGTGTGTGTGCTGGGGCTGTGTCTGAACGCCGTGGCGCTCTACATCTTCCTGTGCCGCCTCAAGACCTGGAACGCGTCCACCACCTACATGTTCCACCTGGCCGTGTCCGACGCGCTGTACGCGGCCTCCCTGCCGCTGCTGGTCTACTACTACTCCCGCGGCGACCACTGGCCCTTCAGCATGGTGCTGTGCAAGCTGGTGCGCTTCCTCTTCTACACCAACCTTTACTGCAGCATCCTCTTCCTCACGTGCATCAGCGTGCACCGGTGCCTGGGCGTCCTGCGCCCGCTGCGCTCTCTGCGCTGGGGCCGGGCCCGCTACGCCCGCCGGGTGGCGGCCGCCGTGTGGGTGCTGGTGCTGGCTTGCCAGTCCCCCGTGCTCTACTTTGTCACCACCAGCGTGCGGGGCAGCCGCATCACCTGCCACGACACCTCCGCACCCGAGCTCTTCGGCCAGTTTGTGGCCTACAGCTCGGTCATGCTGGGCCTGCTCTTCGCGGCGCCCTTCGCCGTCATCCTGGTGTGCTACGCGCTGATGGCCCGGCGGCTGCTGAAGCCGGCCTACGGGGCCTCGGGAGGCCTGCCGCGGGCCAAGCGCAAGTCGGTGCGCACCATTGCCGTGGTGCTGGCCGTCTTCGCCCTCTGCTTCCTGCCCTTCCACGTCACCCGCACCCTCTACTACTCCTTCCGCTCGCTGGACCTCAGCTGCCACGCCCTCAACGCCGTCAACGTGGCTTACAAGATCACCCGGCCACTGGCCAGCGCCAACAGTTGCCTGGACCCGGTGCTCTACTTCCTGGCCGGCCAGAGGCTCGTGCGCTTTGCCCGAGACGCCAAGCCGCCCACAGACCCCACCCCTACTGCCCCGGCTCGCCGCCGGCGGGGCCTGCACAGGTGGGACAGAACTGACGTCAAGAGGATAAAAGATGTGTCCACCAGCAGTGAGGATTCTAGGCGGACAGAGTCCACCCCGGCTGGTGGGGAGAGCTCTAAGGACGTCCGGCTGTAGGACCCGAACCCCTCAGGCCTGTGCAGGTTTATCAGGTGGGAGTGGGGCTGTAGGGACTAGGACTTCTTCAGAAGGGCTAGCCTCCCTGGATATGGCCCACTAGTGACTCATGCCCAATGGTCAGGGGAGCCCTGGCCTCGATGCTCTGTCATTTGGCAGATGTTCTCTGTGGCCCAGAGATTTCAACAGTCCCTATGACGCCGGTCACAATGTGTGTGTGTGAGCTGGGGAACAAGGTTTCAAGAAAGGCAAGGGTAAGGGGCCGGTGCTGCCCCCGCCTGACTCCCACAGGCTGTGCCTTCCAGGTATTTAGCCTGATCAAGTCAAATGGAGAAACAGGCCCAGAGAGGAAAGTGACTTACCAAGGTCACATAGTCTGGGCCTGAGCTGCCTAGGAGGGGCAGGGTTATGGGTTGACCAAAGGACCCTGGTAAGGAGCCAGGGCAGAGCCAGAGCTTCCTACAGAGGGCTCTGGGGCAGGTGTGGATGCCACAATGGACACACCTCTGAGAGAGGAAGGTAATGTCAGGGAACCACTGTCATAGACCCATCTGGAGGCTCCCCTGGGCTGGGAGCCAGTTTCAGGCTATAACTTCTACTGAAGTTGTTGTTGCCTGCTGCGTTGCGCCCTATTGTGTGGTTTGAGCATGAGGATGCAGACTATGGAGCTCTTGCTGTCCACACTGGGGTCCTTTCTCCAACCTGTGCTTTTCTGCCACCTGCCTTCCCACTAGTTGCCTCAGTGCTAGTCTCACGTCAAGGATCCCCTCTCCAGACCCCAGGTCATCCCTCACTTTAAAGCAAACTGACTTTTGTGCCTGGCTTTACTGGGTGCAGACAGGAGGCAGATGGGGTCCTGTCCTTAGGATCCCCCAGTTTGGGACTTAATGGCTATGGCCAGTCATGTGCTGGTAAATGTTAAACCATCTAACTGGCTCTCCAGAGCATGAGGGGGACCCCTTATCTGTAGCATTGCCAATTGCCATGGTGCAAATACTCTTGCCTTAGCCGATTTCAGACTACTAATGTGATGTCAGCCTCCTTGCGAAATTCCTGAAAATTTAACAGTTGCTCTTGCAAGCAGGTCTGAGATGCTCCAGCACACCACTAGATAGTGCTGAGTGGCTGGGGCTGGGGACCAGGGGGTCAGGGAGGCTTCCTGGAGCAGGGGACACTCCTGAGCTGTAGCTTCTGAGCAAAGCAGTTCATCAGAGAAGAACATCCAGGTGCAGGGTGTGTCCTGGGCAAAGATATGGGGGCAGGAAAGCAGGGTATGCAGGATCTGGAAGCAGGCTGGGCAGCTGGCACCCAGGCTCAAGGCAGGAATGAGGCTGGGGTGGGTCGAGAGGGTACCAAGTCAGGGCTCCCTCCTTGCCTTTACCTGAGGTTTCCTTTGCACTGGGCCTTAGTATAGGAGAGATTCACTTCTCTTTCTGCCCCATCCTCTGTTACGGCATAATAGTTGGTGCTCAGGCCAGGTCAAGCTCAGGGTGAGGGAGATCTTTCTCACCTGTGACAGATTCTGGGTCCAGCCAGGACCACTGTGGAGATTTGTAGAGCTCGGCTGGACAGGGCCCAGCTCAGCCTTAGGGCAGGAGTTGGGCAAACCTGACGGGCTTCACTCTTAATCTCAAATGTAAAGACTCACTCCCTCTCCCTCTGGCAATACTCCTTGCCCTATGAGAGAATATTCTTTTCTCCCCCCAAATGCTGCCTGCCTCTTATAACTTCTTTACCCTTCCCACTCTACTTTGTCAGAATGGAGTACCCCCCTGCCAAGGGTTGCTCTATTTAGAGTCTAGCTTCACAGTTCCTTCTTACAACAGGGACCCATCACAAGCCATGACCCAGAAAAATTACCCTGCATTGTGCAATGTGGGTGACCTGTTCAAAGTAGTGTGAAAGGCTTACCTCCCACATTCTAGGTTCTATACTTCTGTTAATGTAACCACAGTCCCTATGAGCTTTTTTTGTGACTATCTTTTACAGACTGTCCTTGAGCCTTTCCTGCAGGCCCAAGCTTATCTCTTTCTTACCAGCTGCTGCTCAGGCTGGATCCCATCCTAGTTTATAGGAACCCAGGTAAGATTACACCCTAGAGTCTAAATGCTGGGCTCAGATACCCTTAGCCCTGGTTAGGCCCAGAGGCAGGAGGTTATACATCTTGATTTGGGGGGCTCTGGAGTGTGCATCTGTGGTTAGGGGTAGGGCTATGGCCATCACAGGCCCAAGTTCCCTTAGTTCCCATCCCTTTCATGTCCTGCATGCCTGCCGCCCCCCAGCAGCTGCCCTGGAGACCCTGAGAACCCAGGGCCCTATAGCACATGGAGCCAACACTATGGCCTGGCCCCAGGAAGCCTTCCTTGAACCAGCCACCTGCACTTTTCTAAGGACAAAGGATCTAGAGGAAAGGAGGGCCTTAACCACCATCTAATCCAGGGTTAGACACTGCGTGGGGGTAGGGAAGAGGGTCCCACCCCTAGAACCCAGTCAGACCGCCTGACCCCTTGAAGTGGCCACCTGGCCTTGCTGCTCAATGCCCAGGCCATCCACCTAGCAGGTGAGGTTCCTGATCCTCCTGCCTTGGGCTATTTTCAGCCCAAGTAAGAGCAGGATTTTCCACTCTCAAACCCAGACCATTGTCCAGTAGTGACGTGAGGGGACCTGCCTGCTCTCAAAATATCTCCTCTTACTCATTAGGCCTCCCTGGTCCCTCCCAGCCACCGCTCCTCCTCGCCCTGACATCACTTCCTGGGGCTGTTGACTCTTGAAGGCCACTTGAAAGGGCATAGCCACCTGACGGGGACCCCAGGGATTATCCAGGCCCAGCTGTAGACTCCAGAGGGCCTTGCCCAAGGTCACTCTGCAGGCCAGCATGGTGCCTGGATGTGTGCCAGGGGCTCAGGCTGGCCCTGCTGCTCTGCTCCCTTTAGTTCAGGTCAGTGCCTTTGTGGGATTCCTGCCTTCACCCCCCACTGCCCCAGCTCTTCCCATCCTGGTGGTTGGAGCTATTGGATAGAGCTGTGGCACTGAAGTCAGGGGCAGAGGAGAAGAGAGGGGGGCAGTGGGGTGAGGTGGGGAGGAAAGGCCTGCTGTCCAGCTTGCAGCAACTATTCTCGGTGAGCTCTGTGTATCCAGGACAGGGGCCCTGGCACATGGGGCAGGGCGGGAGGGTATCTCTGCTGTGGATGGCATGCGTCCCAGGTCCCAGGAGGGAGGTCAGGCTCCCAAAGCTACCCCTCTGCCACCACCATTGTTATGGCAGATTTGGGCTCTTCTGTTTAGAGTCAAGCTCATGAGGAAGGATACACATGCATTACCCCATGTCCCAGGCACCATGCCAGACCCTCTCATCTCTATTATTTATTCTTCCCACAACTGTGTGAAATAGACACATTATCCTCATTTAGCAGATGAGGGCACAGGCTCTGAGAAGTGAAGACTTGCTCCAAGTTATATGGGCAGTAAGAGGGTGAGTCAGGATTGAATCCAGGCCCATCAGATGCCCACATTAGTTCCCTTTCCAGTAACCCATGCCACTTGCTGGGCAGGAGGGTCTGTAAGCAACTGTAAGCAACCCTTTGGGTGACTCAAAATGAAAAGCGTGGTGTAGTGGGGATGGGGTTAAGAGCACAGATTTGATGCCCATACCCCCTCTGTTTGAGTGTTGTCTCCATTTCCTCCAGCAGTGGCTCCTTGGGCAGATTACTGAGTCTTGCAGGACCTCAGTTTTCTCATTTCCGAAAGGACACACTACCACCCATGTGGGGCATCGGGTCAGTACACACAAAACACTTAGAACAGTACCTGGCACATGGTAGGCATTTACATGGCAGGCTCTGTGCCAAGGTGATACAGAGGCAAACTGGCTGCACCCTGCCCTTATGGAGTCGACATAATGTAGTATATAACCACACTAGGATACATTATTTGAAGGAAAGGAATGTCCAGCCAGTGAGCAACAGTGGGCCTCCTGGGACGAAGGCTTCCCCAGGATATAGGAGGAGGTAGGGAGGTCTACCCTGGGATAAGGTGTGGGGCTACCCTCTGCCCTGCGTGGCACTGGGTGGCCTTCAGGCCCATGGACCTGTGTGTGCTTACAGAACCTTGTCCCTGTGCCAGGCTGTGAGAGGGCAGCAGGGAAGAGCAAGAGGGGGAGGATGAGGGGAAAGGAAGGATGCCCTTGATAACAAGCTTCTATAGCCAGCCCCTATGGACCAGCAGGCTCCCACTCACCCATGGCAAAAGGCTTAACCATTTCTCCCTGATGGTCTCCATCATAGGGTGCTGCAACTACTTCTTCATTCAACCAAGAGCCTAGAGACCCACGGTGGCAGGACTGGCTGGGAGCTGGGCCAGAGCAGCCAATGAATGGGCAACTTTTGCTGTGTGACCTGAGGCCAGCTGCCTGCCCTCTCTGGGCCACTCTCTGGAGCTTGGAGCCCTTGCCACCCACTTCCCACTTCTTGCCTCAGTTAGGGCCTCAGCTACCTAGATCTTCAGCAAAGGCACAACTAACAGTTGCTCCCCCAGGCACTCCCCAAACTCCCTGGGTTCTCAGTTCTGAGGACTAGAGTTGGCAGCAGTTCTCCCCTGGCATCAAGTGACAGAGAGGTAAAGCAACTCCATTGGCACCTCACGGTGGGTTGGAGTGCAGCTGATCCAACGTCTGATGCCCCTGCCTCTTGCAGGGCAGAGGGTGGAGTCTAGCCTGGAGTGCCCGAACTGCAGCAAATGTGTTTGCCTTTCCAAGCGGCATGCACTGGTGGGGGGTGGAGATGAACCCCAGAAGCCTAGCTCTCATCCTCTTCTGCCCTGTGCACCATGTGACTTGCTGAATGCCTTCGCCTCTCTGAGCCTCAGTTTCCCTATCTGCTGTGGGGCGTGGCTCTGCCCAGCCACTCTTCCTCTGGTATGGTTTCCTGAGCTTGCCTCTTTCTTGGCTCCAGCTCAGCCAGGTGTCCAGTCTTAGTCCTGTCCCAGCCAGGAACAATGGGCTGGGCTGGGCCAGTCACTCCTGGCCCCAGACTCAGTCC
This sequence comes from Canis lupus baileyi, assembly GCF_048164855.1. Lineage (NCBI taxonomy): Eukaryota > Metazoa > Chordata > Mammalia > Carnivora > Canidae > Canis > Canis lupus. The sequence continues at coordinate 26,741,446 of NC_132860.1, forward strand.
CCAGGGGCTCACCCTGGACTATTTTCAGCCCTGGGAGATGGAGTCAGAAAAGGATTTTCCACTCCCAGCACAATGGCTGCCCTAGACCATTGTCCAGCTGTGACAGGAGATCCGCCTACCCCAAAATATCTTCCCTGCCCCTACTGTGTGGGCCTCCCTCTCCTGTTCCTCACCCCCCCACCTGGACATGGCTTCTTGGGGCTGTTAACTCCTGAAGGCTGTTGTGGGTTCATGTAAGCCCCCTGGAAGACATGACCAGCTGGAATCAGTTTTCTCTCCTGGCAGGGACCCCCAGGAATCCTTTGACTATTTAGAGGGACGAGAGGCCCAGAGAGAGCTGCGCCTTGCCCAAGGTCACACAGCAGTCACTGTGGACACTAGATGTGAGGCCAGGGCTTCCTGTCTCCTCCGGCTGCCTCTGCTGCCCTCATCAGCTGTGCCTTCTGAGAGCTTGCCCTGGGGGGGCCCCTGTGGGCATGCCAGAGAGAGGCCCAAGGGACACGAAGTGGCAGGGGGATAGCTTGGAAACCTGGAGCACCCTATTCAGCCCTGTTTCTTTTTGTTTTTTGTTTTTTGTTTTTAACCAAATGTAGCTTTAGTGGTCACAAAACCACTCTGGGGAAAGAAGAAGGTTGGGGTGCACAAGGAGGCTGAGGCAAGAGGAGCAGTGTTGTGGCCCCTCTCAACCATCACCGGCTCTGTGACCACAAGTTCAGTTTCTTTGTCTGTAAAATGGAACGGCTAATACTTCTTTTTCCAGTTTACTGAACAGTAAGAATGCGGCAAGGCACAAACCTCACTGTTTTATCTTCCTCCTACCAGTACTGTCTGCTGCATGTCTAATTTCCCTTTCCCATCCATAAATTGTTTATTTGGCAAACTCCAAATCTTTGAGTCACTTGTGAGTAACAAAGTTCACTCCAGCTTACGGTTCCGATGCCAATGACATGAATGCCCACCCCTTCCTCTTTCCTGGGGCTGGGAGGACCCTCCTCACCCCTTCTTTGGGGCCCTCTCTCCTCTCAGTGTTGGGCAAGGCAGGGAGGAGGGAAGGGACTGGTGTATCTTCCCCAGGACTGGCCACAGCCCTTTTTTTGCTGTCCTTGCTTCTCTAGCCGGGACGGTGTGACCCTCATCGCCCCCTGCACATGGAGCCCTCCCAATACCAGCCCACAGCTTTGTACAAGAGCCTCTTCATTCACCCAGCCTGTGTGTGCCCCATCTTTCTTGCTGAGACTCTAACTCCTCCACCCCTGTCTCCTGAGTGACTTGCCTAGAGCACCCCTCCCCTGGCTTGGTTGGGAATTCACAACAGCAGGGATGTTTTCGAGGTCATTGAACCCAGTGTGCAGCTTGTAGGATCAGCACGGGGGGTGGTAGAAGGTTGGGGTAATAAACTCTGAGAAGGTGTCTGACCCCAATGGTTTTCGAAAGTGGGGTATTTTACCCCTGCCTATCCTTAGATCGATGTCCTGGAGCCAAATTCCAAATCAGCAGCCACATGAAAAGTCCCACCTCGTTGTGGGATTAAACTGTTAGGCCAGCCTTTGTGACCAGAGCAATTGCAAAATGTGGGGGAGGAAATTCAAAGCCTACTGCATGGGTCACCATGTGGCCTGGGCTAATGTGTGCGTGCGTGTGCATGCGTGCGTGCGTGTATGTGTGTGTTTATGTCTGTGTTGAGTTGTCACATCTGTGTTCCAAGGAGACTGCTGAGGGGGAAGGGCAGTCCCCACAGACACCGAGCAGATACCTGGAGACAGAAGGGCTTTGGGTGGGTGGCCAGCCTGGAGGAAGCAAAGGGAAGAGAGGCTGCCAGGAGGTCCAGCTAATGGAAGGAGATGGGCTTAGGGATGGCAGGAAGAGATGGGGAGTGGGGCGAGGGCCCGGTGTGGGCGTGCTTCATGGCCCAATTCAATTAAGCTCCCTATTCTTAATTTCCTACTAAATCCGGGCCTGCCAGCTCTGTGGACTCCTTTCTACTCCCCTCATGCCTCATTCTCCTTCCTTTTCCCCAGCTCCTCTCCCTCCATACTCCTCATTTTCCTCCTCTTTTTGCCCCTCGGTCCCAGAATTCCTGGGAACAAAGGGAAGCAAACGGGGACGGTCAGAGCATCAGACCCAGGCCTTCAGCTGGAGCAGCGGCTCACTCCCTTCCCCACCTCCCTTCCCGGGCTGGGCGTCTACAGCACTAGGTCCCCGGTTAGCGGACGCTGCCCTGCTGCCCCCTGGTGGCCAGAGTGGCTGCAGCTGCAGGAACGGGGACTGAGGTCCACACCTCTGCCTGCGGGGCGGTGAAAGAAAAATGAAAAAAAAATAAAAAATAAAAAATAAAAAAATAAAAATAAAAAAAAGAAAGAAAAATGATCCTGCTGGCAGCCAGGGTGCTGGAGAGTGCCGGGGGGGGGGGGGGGGGTTAGGACGGAGAATTGAAATGGAGAAAACACAGTTTGCAAAACATATTGTGACTTGCAAAACAGGTAATAGAGCTTCATCAAGCCATGATGCCCACCGCAGACAATCTGAGCTCACCCTTATAAACACCTGTGTACTTAGACTCACAGGTTCCAGAAGAATACAAACTGATCTAATAGTAACACTCCTCGAGGACTCCTGTGCTCCCAACATGGGATTGCTGACTGCTCCAACAACTCCCTGTTCTGCAAATTCTGACCAACCTCTGCCAAAGACTCTCCCTTGACTACCTCCTGCAACACCCCCCCCCACAATCCCATAAGTACCCTTCTCTAACTCCTTGCTTTAGAGACACCCCCAGGGGTCCTCCAGTGTGAGGTCTTTGCTGCAGCAGATGATAAGCCCAGGCTTGCTGGCTTCAGGTGTGTTCCTGGTGGAGCAGGCTGCCCTCACTGACAAGAGATTCCTGGGTGAGAAGGTGACATGTCAGCTCTCCACTCCAGCCTGCCCACCCCCATGGGCTCTCAGGGACTGCCCCATCTAGAGCCCCGCAACCCTGAACTGACCCATCATGGTGCACTCTGGCACCAGGACAAAGTGCCACACTGTATTTTTTTCCCTCAGGGGAAGCACACCATGTCCAGCATTTGGCTCTGTAAAGGCAGGATTGAGGGGCGGACAGAGCTGCGCCATGTTCAGAGTGTTGCCTCTACCAGCCTCCCCAGCTTGAGGTTTCAAAGACACAGACTGGGCCCTCTCTGGTTCTTTGGGGGGGCAGGAGGGTTGTCCCCAAAGATGGTGTCATGATGTCCCCGAGCCTTGTGTGTCCCTGTGGCCTCCTGTCTACCTTCCAGGCCTGGATGGGGTTCCCCACCTTCACTGGCTGTCAGGAAGACACCCAAGCTCTGGGTTCGAGGACACAGCTGGGTGTTTGGGAGAGGGGCTAGAGGCCCTCCTAAGGGGCTTACAGATCTGAGGGTGGACCTAGGCCCCAAGGACCAGCTCCAGTCCGGGAGCTCGGCTGAAGGGAAGCCAGAATCTTCTCCCTCTCTAAGGGTGAGGACTCCAAAAAGATCTGTATATGCCCCACAAGAGTCCTCTCTGCACCCTAACATCATTTGCCCCATCTCCCCCAGCTCCAGGGAAGGAGAGATCACTTTCTCCTGGCATCGCTTCCCCCTGAGGGAGAGCCCTCCTCCCTGTCTTCCCAGCTTGGCCTGAGGGACACACAGAATATTTGCCCTCAGCCTAGCTCAGCCATGGGAGGGAGGGTATGACCATGACCCTGAGTTCGTCTTTCTTGGGCCCTTGCCCCCAGTCCTGCCCCATTCCAGTGCCTCTACACACCCTCAGAGCCCCGGACCCCTGGGTGCCCCTAGAAGTCCTTGCCTCCTCACGGGGTAGCCTCTAAGACTGGACTCCTCCTCCGGGAAGGTGTGACCAAGCTCAGCTGGTCCTCCTAGCACCCCTTGTGACTACCTCTGGGCAGAAGTCAGGGTTCACCCACTGCCCATGAGATGTCTATAATTTGGATCCCACTAGCACATTAGTAGGTAAAATGCATCTGACTCTCATCATGTGGAAGGGGAGGCCCAAGTGCAGGGAGTGGGCAGTACAAAGGTGAGCCAGCCTTCCAAGTCCCACCCTCACATCTTCACTGCATCTGCAGCCCTCACCCACAAGCTTTTCCTCCACCTATATCCAAGTGCCTTCTTTTCACGATACTTAGAAACCACATAAACCTTAGGCTGTTTACATTTGAATCTTGGCTCTGCTACTCATAAATCAGATGATTTTGGGCACTTTGGTTTCCTCATATAAGATTCATATTTTATTTGAACTCTGTCTTTTCCTACTAGGGTGAGGTCTCCCAGGGAACAGGGGGCCTTGTACTTTTGTCACTGATTTATCCTCAGTGCCCAGAACAGTGCCTGGCACATGGTACACAATTGTTGAATGAATGAATGAATGAATGAATGAATAGCAGCTCAAAGTGAGGAATGAGATAAACTCTATAAACTGTTTTGCAGAATATCTAGTACCAATGGGTACTCATTAGATGTTAACTCCTTTCCTTTGCAAAACAAGTCAAATTAATCATTTCATGTAAGGTTCACAATGGCTCTTTGAGGCAAAAACATTACCATTGATTCATTCCTCCATTTATTCAAGAAATATTTACCAAGAGACTACTATATCCCAGGTACTGTCATTGTAGATAGTTGGAAATCATCAATGAATAAAAAACAAAGACCTTTCCCTCGTGGAGTTTACATTCAAGGGGGGGATGAGAGAGACAAAAGCACCAGACTTAAATGTAAATTCCATGGCATGCTAGAAAGGGAACAGCAGAGCAGAAAGAGGGATTGGAAGAGTGGGAAAGTTGGGAGTAAGGGGTGGGGTGGATATGATTTTAAAGAGAACAGTCAGGTGAAGCTCAGGAGGGACCCAAAAGAGAGAATTTGAGCAGACTTGAAGGAGTGGGAGTTAACAGAGGGGGTCTCTCAGGGAAGAGTTTCCCAGACAGAGGGGAGTGTAAATGGTCCCACTACCTGCGTAAGGAGGCAGTGGCTGGGGTGGAGGAAGGAGGAGTGGAGGCCAGAGATGAGGGGAATCTGGTAGGACATGGAATGAGGCAGAAAGTAATGAGAGAGTTACAATCTGGCTTATATTTTAGAAGGATCTAGCTAGGGGTGCCTGGGTGGCTCAGTCGGTTAAGCAGCTGACTCTTAATCTGACTCATGACTCAGGTCATGATCTCAGGCTCATGGGATGGAACCCCATGTTGGCTCCACACTCAGTATGGAGTCTGCTTGAGATTCTCTCTGCCCCTCCCCCCACTCATGCATGTTCTCTTTTTCTCTCTCTAAAATAAAAACAAATAAAAAAAATAAAAAAGGATCTGACTGCTGTCTTGCAAATAAACAAGAGCAGGGCAAGAACAGGAGCAAGAGCAGTAAGGAGCTAATGCAGGAAGCCAGGAGAGAGATCGTGGGGATTGGGACCAGGTGGTAGTGGAGGTGGTGAGAAATGGACCAATGCCAGATGTATTTTGAAGGAAGAGCCAATAGGATTCCTGATAGTTTTTTTCCTACAAGGTTTGGCAGGCAGTGAAACTGCAGTCCAGAGGAGGCCTAGAGGGTTGGCACAGACATTCGGGTCCCTGAGTTGGGTGGGGAATGGAGCTAGGAAAAGCAGGAAGGTGCCCAGGTCTGGGGCAGTGTCTGGGGGAGGAGAAGGCAGGATGAGAGGAAGGATTCTGCTGCAGCAGGTCACAAACCAGCCCCGGGGCAGCTGGGCGTTGATTTGATCAATGGCTTTTTCCTCTTCCCCTGAATTCCCCTATGATGGCCTTTTAATTGGGTCCATTTGTTCCAAGATCTTGAGCTGAGCAGACACCAGAGTATTTGCTTATTATTAAATAGATTAGAAAATGGCCCTATGTTTGGGGCTGCCAGAAAGTCAGAGCAGCTGCGTGGCTTCTCTGAGTAGTAACCGCAGGCCCCAGGTTCACTGCAGAGCCCATGCCAGGCATCTTGTCTTCATCTGTGCTGCCCGTCCATCTGCACTGTCTTTGGCCCTGCCTGGCTCGCCTGCTAAGTATCTCCTCTTCCTCCAAGATTCACTTCAAAATCCCCTCCTCAGGAAGCCTTGCTGATCACCATTCCTGCTCTTGGCCTCATCTCTCTGGGCAGAGCTCTCACAGGTAGGGTGAAGGACACCCCAGTGGAGGGCCTGCCTCCAACAAAAGCCACAGTCCAAATTGGGGGCTTTTAGGAGGACACCCAAAGAGCATTTAAATCACAGCCCCACTTAAGTAGAAAACACTTTTCCAGTTCCCCCAGTTCCTCCCCACGGAGGAGCTGGACTCAGAAAAAGGGTGGAGGGTGGTATAGGCAGGAAGGGGCAGAGAGAAGTGTCAAATTCATATCATGTGTGGAGAAAGGAGGACCCTCTTTTACTGCTGGTGCAAGCCACTCTGGAAAAGCGTATGGAGGTTCCTCAAAAAGTTAGAAATAGAACTACCCTATGATCCAGCAATCACACTTGCTGGGTATTTATCAAAGAATACAACAACACTAATTCAAAGGCATACATGCACCCTGATGTTTATAGCAGCATTATCAACAATAGCCAAATTATGGAAACAGCCCAAATGTCCATTGGCTGAGTGGATAAAGAAGATGTGGTATGTATACACATACACACACACACACACACACGATGGAATATTACTCAGCCATAAAAAAAGAATGAAATCTTGCCATTTGCAATGACGTGGAGAGAGCTAGAGAGTATTATGCTAAATGAAATGTCAGAGAAAGACAAATACCATATGATTTCACTTACATGTGGAGTTTGAGGAACAAAACAAATGAGCAAAGGGGATAAAAAAGAGAGACATCAGTCAAGAAAGAGACTCTTAACTATAGAGAATAAACCAATGGTTATTAGAGGGCAGGTGGGTGGAGGGATAGGTGAAACAGGTGATGGGGATTAAGAAGTGCACTTGTGATGAGTACCATGTGTTGTATGGAAGTGTTGAATCACTATATTGTACACCTGAAACTAATAGTACACTGTAAACTAACTGGAATTTAAGTAAAAACGTAAGAAAAATAAGGTGCACTATTCTCTGTTTAGAAAAATTCATATCATGGAAATGTCAACTCATCTGGAGAAAAAGAAAACCATTTCCTGGCAGTAACAAATTCAGACTGTTAAGGAAAACAAAAAACAAAAAAACCAAAAAACCACTGGTTACTTCCATGTAATCATTATCCATTGATTTGCTCTGTGAAAGATGAGAATTTAGGTTTCTTTCCTCATTCTCCTACTGTAATTTCTGGGTAAAACAATATTAAGTGCTTACATTTTTATGACCTTGAAAGTATTGTTTGCAATAACATCTTATAGCATTCTATGAGTACATTTTCTTTCTTGCGTAACTTTTTGTTTTCCCTAGAATTAATAATTGTCTCACTGTACACCCTTAAGAGGGACATATGCTAAGGACAAAGAAAATTACAAGGAAATCTTAGTTTTTGTAATCATATCATGAGTGGCTATTGAGCCCTTGAAATATGACCCCTCTGAATTGAGTTGTGTTGCAGGTATAAAATACACACCGGGGGGGACGCCTGGGTGGCTCAGCGGTTGGGTGTCTGCCTTTGGCTCGGGGAGTGATCCTGGGGTTCTGGGATTGAGTCCCACATCAGGCTCCCTGCATGGAGTCTGCTTCTCCCTCTGCCTATGTCTCTGCGCCTCTCTCTCTCTCTCTCTCTCTCTGTGTCTCTCATGAATAAATAAATAAAATCTTAAAAAAAAAAAAACACTGGGTTTCAAAGGCTTGGGTGCAAAAAAAAAGGTGGTAAATATTAATTTTTTATATTGGTTGTATATTGATATAGTAATACTTTGGATATAATGAGTTAAATAAAATATATTACTAAAATTAATTTCATTGATTTCTGATTACTTTTCTAATGTGGTTCCTTGACTATTTTAAATTATACCTGTAGCTTGCATTGTATTCTATCAAACCAATCTAGGCAGTGATTGCCAATGGCTGCTAGTGGATATAGCAGTCTCCTACGACCTGGACAACACTGACCAATATAACATCACAAAAAAAGAAAAAGAGATATGATGTCTTGCTGATGTGATGTAAAAGGAAATACACACCACCACATATGAATTCTTGCCAAAAAAGTTGAACCCGAGTCTGATCAAATCTCGGATTTAACTACCACTTTTCAGGAAATGCAGGGTACATAGGAACATATTACATGAAAACATGAAAAATTGGCTAGATTCAGAATCTGATAACTTTTACAGGATAAATGACCTAGTTTTTTTCCATAAATAAATGGGGGAAAATGGTAAAGGAATAGACATAGGAATAGAAGTCAAAGCAAAGGTCCTGTCTCTCCTCACTGTTACAAAAGTATAATAAGGCCTGCCCCAACTTCCTAAATGTTCAGAAGCCATTTATCTTGAAGGGTTAACAAGGGAAGGAAATCCGAAACAGAAAAAAGGCTGGAGAACATGTGGGTTTTCTCCACTGTTATAAGCTGCACTATGCTCCCCCCTCAAATTTATATGTTAAAGTTCTAACACCCAGTACCTCAGAATGTAATGTTATTTCGGGAAAGGGTCTTTAAAGAGGTAACTGAGTTAAAATTAAGTCACTTGGGTGGGCCCTAATCCAGTGTACTTGTAAGAAGAGGAGATTTGGACACAGACATATCTAGAGGTAAGGTGACGTGAAGACATGGAGAAGACAGCCATCCACAAAGCTGAGGAGAGCCAAGATCCACCTTTCACAGCCCCAGGAAGGAACCAATCCTGCCATCACCATGATTTTGGACTTCTAGCCTCCAAAACTGTGAGAAAATAAATTTCTGTTGCTTAACCCCCCAATCTGTGGTCCTTGTTATGGCAGCCCTAGCAGACTAATTCATCCAACTGTCAGTGGGGCAGGCGCTCATGAGAATCATTCCATCTGTTATGGGGGAAAGGGAGCTGGGTTTTCTTTGCCCCTATTTCCTCAGATAGGAACACCTGGTGGAAATTACTTCTTTTTTTTTCCTTCGAAAATTTTAATGGAGATTATTGCCTAAAGTTTTTTAATCCATCTGAGAAAAGTTAGTTTTAGATTCAGAGGGCAATACAACCACAGAAGCAGGCAGTCTTTCTAGTTTTGAGGATACAGGAGGCAAGATAGAGGAGTATAATCTGAAATGGTTTTAACCCAAAATCTTCTAGAAAGTTCAAAAGATGGATACTAGGAAAATTTCATCTTTACAGGCCTTGGTGGGACAATTCTGAACGTTCTACGATTGGTGACTTTTGACAAGGTCACAATAAAAAAGACAAGAAAGATGGACATCCCCTAAAAACATCTTTAAGGGCTCTGACTAGTGGTCAAATGTACTAATGTTTGGTATCAGAACTGTTTGTATAAAGTGAGGACCTCATATAACTCTTTCTGGGTTGATAATTTGTCACGGTGGGGGACCTGGACCTAAGCACTCTAATTGGCCTAAATTCTCATCTTCAGCCCCCATACTGTATTTCCTCTTCAACCACCACAATGCTGTTTTTACCACCACAATGTTGATGATCTTTATATCAAAGAAAATCATCTCTTGTATCAGTTGCATCACTCAGCTGATTTTCTTACTCTTTATTGTCATCTCTAAATACCATGTGTTGACATTAATGGCCTATAATTACTTCATAGCTATCTGTAATCCATTATCGTTATAAGGCCACTACACCTTATTAGATGTGTTTGGTGTTGCAATTTGAGGTGTGTGTATGTGTGTGTGTGAGAAAGAGAGAGACAGAAATAGAGATAGAGATAGAGAGAGAGAGAGAGACAGAGGTATGGGATTTGCTGGAACCACTGCCTATAGAGGGACGTGCTTAGGCCAACCTTCTGCAATGGCAATGTCACCAGCCATTATCTATATGATAATTTCCTAGTCCTCTAAACACCTTGCACCAGCACCTCTGTCAATGAGGAGGTTGTTTTCACTGTGGTGGGCACTAATATGCAGGACCCAGTTTTCATTTCTTTCATTTTCATTAATCTGCTCAAGGCAAATCAAAACCCTTCGGCACCTGCTGCTCTCACATCAATGCCATTTCTCTTTTCTTTGGGTGAGCAGCATGTATGTGTCTTAAACAGTCTTCTCCAGGGTCTATGAATCAGGACCTATGAACTGGCGTATTTTCTATTCTATTGTGGGCCCATGCTGAACCCCCTATGTAGAGCCCAAGGAAAAAGGAAAATCCTCGTGAAAATCCAGGAAAACAGTGATAATGTAAGGAGATCTAAATTTTTATTTTATTGGTATTTTCATGGTGGGATTTTGTTCCTATGTTCATTCTACATATGGAGGAATGTTTAGTCTTTTCTTAAAATGGACTCTTTTCATCACTTCCCTCATAAGTAATCTTGGCTCATTCTTTGCATTCTTATCTCCTACACACCATGTAGACAGGTTTGACTAGGTGTAGTTGCTTATACCCTAGACAATCTTTAATTCTCTTTGGCACTCCTTTTGTCTCCTGGTCATTTCCCAATTCTTCACATATACTATGAGTCCACAGTGACCTGGAGAAAAGTTAAACACTGCAACTTCCCTACCTAAATCCAGAAGTGCCAAATATTTTGGAAGGGCCTTCTTTCTTGTCAGTTCTATTACCGGAAGAGGCAGCAGGATTCCAAAAAAAATATATATATATATATGCCTCTTTCAACCTATGTTAACAGCTCAAAGTGGATCCAAACCGTCTTAATCTTGGTTTATTATTCCAAGTCACCTTTTGCTTTGTTATTCTGGCCTTCTTGTCTGCTTCTAAGAGTGACAACATCGAAGAGCTTATGCCAGCCATATCTTCAAGTGGTGGCAGGTAGAGATATTTCTACACAAAACCAAGCTCCCTGGTGAGTAAGTACATTCATAGCCCCCTCCACAAAAGAGGAGGAAGTCAGGGCTTTTTCCTTTGAATGTGAATCACATCCCCTTATTCTCAAACTTTGGAGACAAAAATAAATAAATAAACTGTAAAGAACAATTCTGTTGTTTCTTATCTGATAATTTTCTTTTTTTAAAGATTTATTTGTTTGAGAGAGAGAGAGAGTGCATACGCATGGGAAAGGGGCAGTGGGAGAGAATCTTCAAGCAGAATCCCCGCTGAGCATGGAGCCCAATGAGGGGCTCAGGCTCATGATCTCTGAGGTCATGACCTGAGCAGAAACCAAGCATTGGAAGTTCACCTACTGAGCCACCCAGGTACTCCGATTTCTTATTTGATAATTTTCAATGCAGGACACCATTACTCTGTTAGTATTTTTCTGATCTGAATTGCCAGAAGCCAAAGTGAGCATCATATAAATGTCAATACAATAAAACATTACATGAAAAAAAACAAAAACAAAAACAAAAAACAAAAAAAAAAAATAAAACATTACATGATGAAGAGAACACATGACAACACCATTTTGACACCGTTAATGCCCCAAACAGCACTAATCCAGGGTGATTAGAGCACTAGATGTATCCAAGAACTCGGGGAAGATTGGCTGGTGGTATAAAAATTGCACGATATTATCTAAAATGGCAGCAAGTGTTCTGAAAAAAACACTTAGTTCTTGCTGTAAATTTTGTCATTTATCATTTAAAACCATTGCGCATAAAATTTGATAAACAGGGACACCTGACTGGCTCAGCTGGAAGAGCATGTGCCTTTTTTTTTTTTTTTAAGACTTATTTATTTTATGGTAGACATAGAGAGAGAGAGAGAGGCAGAGACACAGGAGGAGGGAGAAGCAGGCCCCATGCTGGGAGCCCAACATTGGACTCGATCCCGGGACTCCAGGATCAAGCCCTGGGCCAACGGCAGACACCAAACCACTGAGCCACCCAGGGATCCCCAAGAGCATGTGCCTCTTGATCAGGATTTTGAGTTTGAGCCCCATGCTGGGTGTAGAGATTACTTAAATAAATAACACTCAAAAATAATTGTAAGGGTGTCTGGGTGGCTCAGTTGGTTGAACATCCAACTTTTGGTTTCCATTCACACCGTGATCTCAGGATCAGGATATTGAGTTCCACATAGGGTTCCACACTGGGTGAGGAGTCTGCTTGGGATTCTCTCCCTCCCTCTGCCTCTGCTCCTCCCCCAGCTTGCACACACACTCTCTCTCTCTCAAAATAAACAAACCTTTTTTTTGAGTTATACACTTCTTCTTTATTTTTTATTTTTGCAAAGATAATCATAATTTTTATTTAAATCCAATTAATTAACATATAATGTATTATAACTTTCAGAGGCAGAGGTCAGTGATTTAATTTTTAACTAAATACACTCACTAGGTACAAACAAAAAAATATTGAAAGAAAATAGTGAAAAGCCTCTCTCTCATTGATTCTATTAACCAACCACAAATCATGGCTGTTTTAAATCTTTCCAGATAATTGTATGCATTTATAAGCCCTAAAAACTGTGCAACTGTGCTTGCTTTTCTTCTTCTACTAACCACAAAAGGCTACATACTTGTACACATATTTCTAGCTTTCTTCTGCAGATTCCTTGAAGATCTTTCCACACTATAACACAAATAGCTGACTTGTTGGCTTACAGCCATAATTTATATAACCAGTTCCCTGTGAATAGACATTTAGGTCATTTTGAACCTTTGGATATTGATTCCATGATTTCTTAAAGACCTGAAGTGAATGAAAATATCAACTCTTTCTTCATTGTGAAGTTTAAATTATGGAACCAAACAATAATGTCCAGCTGGACCTCAGATTCAACAAGTCTGACTTTAGAGGGACAGGGATCTTTTGGTACCAAGTGAAAGATCTGCCTCCTGATCTTAAAGTTCCGCTTTCACCTCATTTGGCTTTTCTCCCCATGTGTTGATTTTGTCATCCCTCAGTCCCTTTGCAGCAGCAGTGTGGCAGAGGCCAGTGAGGCTCTGGAGGCAGCTTGAACAGCAGACCTCTGTGGATCATCACCTCTTTCGTCAAAGGTACTATGTTCCTTTTATTTTAAAAAAAAAAAAAAAATTTTTTTTTTTTTTTTTAAGAAACCTCCATACCCAACATGGGGCTTGAACTTACAACCCTGAGACCAAGAGTCCCAAGCTCTATTGATGGAGCCAGCCAGGTACCTCTGTCCCTTTCAAAGCACATTAACTTCTGAATCAGGAATAGATCTGATGGGCATGAAGCTGGTAGGAATTGGCTGAGCTGAAATGAGAAACACCTAAATCTCGCCTCAGAAATCTTGGGTTCTAGTTCTGAGCAACACTTCCAAGGTGTGCAGCTTGAAGCGAGCCACGTGGTCCCTCTGAGCCTCAGTTTCCTCAATGGTAAAATTGAAATAGAGTATCTCCTCAGACTCCATGTACAAATGAAGTATGATAACATATGTAAAACACTTAGCGCAGCACTGGCTCGTAGCACACATGAAATAAATAGTAGCATGTTTTATTAGTAGAGCTTGGCAGGATAAACAGGACTCACTGAGAAGATAAGGAAAGGAATAACATTCCAAGAGGGGGAGCAGCATGCATAAATAGAATTTTACAAAGTATGAAGCCAGAGCTAGCTGTGGGAGGGAGGCAGGGCAGGGACTGCTAACCCAATTTTGTATCACTGAGGAAACTGAGACCCAGGAAAGGGCAACGATTCACTGACATCTATCATCATCATACATGGGGAAGCAGGAGAGGAATTAGGAGACCTGAGGAAGAGCCACCATGACAGAAATTCCCGAATCATGAATCTGTGACCCAACACTTGGATGGGCAGCTGGAATGTTGTAGGGATGTGAAAGGGGATAACCTCTGTGGGCTGGCCTTGGCTTCTGAACTGGCAAAGCAAACAGGAGCAACATGTGGATCCTGGCCTTTAGGGGAGGGGTTGGGTAGTCCTGGGGCCATGGCTGGAGCTAAAAGAGCACCACTGGCCTCAAGAGGAGGCTGCAAGCACATCAAGTCTGTGGGCCAACAGGGGCAAGGGGAGTCTCAGGAGTCATTGGAAATGCCAGGCATAGCTCGTCCAGCTCCAGGTCTCACTGGACACCCGCCAGCTACTAAGGCTTTTGAGGCCATGGGCCCAGGCTGAGAGAGAGAGAAGAGAGAGGCAGACTGAGGAGGCAAGTGTGCTGCCAGACACAGTGTAAATGGAGGGTTCTTGACCTCTCCTGGGGCCAGCAGGGGATGGGGCTTGGTTCCTGGGCCAGCTCTGAGCCTGCAGCCCTCTCCCACCTTCTCCCAAGCCTGTCTTCCCTTGGCCTCAGTGACACCACATTGGTCTGCTGCTCATCTTACTGCCATGGCTGCTCCTCCTCCATCTCATCCCTAGGCATCTCCTCTTGCCTCCTTTAACTGATGGCTCCATCCTAAATATTCTTCTCTTTTCCCTTAAGCACCCACCCTGTGGCCTAGAGAACCAAACGTTAAGCTGGTTAGTCCCAAATCTGTGTCTCCAGTCCACTGCCAACCCTGGGTGATGGGACTTGGTTTTATTAAAGAGCCACTAAATTTCTCTGCCTTGATATGGGTGCCAGGGATCAAACCACATGGCTAAGCTAATCAGAATAGGCATTTCCAGCAGCTGGAGCAGTCTCCACTGAAATCAGGTGAGGCTCTGCGTACTCAGGAGGGCCTAGGGACAGTGGATGGACCAGGCAAGGGAGGCTGAGAACTGAGGGCACTGAGGAACAGTCAGGGCCATCAAGCCAAGCTCCCACTCCCCCAACTCCGACACAGACTCCCCTCCTCTGCCCATCTTGGAAAACCAGGGTTCATCCTATTGGGAGTAAATGGGACTCCTCTCACCCTGCCCATAACCCTCAGTACCCACATTCCTCATACTCATGCAGCTTCTCTTGAAGGTGCCTGGGACTCTGCCCGGGGGGCTTTCTCTGGCTGTTTGGAGGGCACTTGGCTAGAAGTCAAACAACAGTTTGGGGACCAGCCTTTAACCAGTGACAGCTAGAGTTCTAGGTAAATGCTCAAGATTCCCTCCCTCAAGTGGGGCATCTCTGAACCCTGTTCTGTGCTGCCTCCTAGTGGTTCCAAATGAGATTCACACACACACGTGATAATCTGCTCACTGACCACTTTGGATTGGCTTCCTCCTTTTTCCTGTCACCCTTCCCGAGCCCCTGCTCATGCTTCCCGGGATTATCTCTGAAATTAAGGATTTGCGCTTCAATCCTTGACTCAGGGTCAGTTCCAGGGGAACCCAAACCAAGACAATCCTTCTTTCCCCCTCATATTCATATCCTGCCTAAGTCCTACTGATTCTACATCCTGAAAGCCCCACAACCCATCTTCTAATCAGCTCCTTACTTATTATCACCCCACCCATCCCCACTCCCTGGATTACTGGCCAGCCTTCCCACTGGTCCCCTGCCTCCTCTTCTGCCTCTTGGTACAGCTGCGAGGACAAACAATGTGTCTAAGACAGAGAGCTCTGATTATATTCCTGCCCTCCTTAACCCTTCCATGGCTCCCATCACCCTCAGGATAAACCAAGCTTCCTAGCCTGGCATTCGAGGCCCTATAAGACCTGGCCCCTGCCCCCTCTTCAGCTTTGTCTTGTCCAGTCCTCCTTGCCACTGAGTACTGAGCTTCACAAGGTTGCCAAAATTCACAATATTCTGTGGTCTAGGTTGGTCAACACGTGAATGTGGAGAGAGTGGTGGGCCTGGAGAATACATGGAAATATTCTGTGGTCTCCAGGGCTTTGCATGCTGGCCCACCTCCCAGGCACACCCTCTCCTGACATTACCCAGATAACTCGAGTTGTTCTTGAACACTCAGCTAAGGGGCACCTGGGTGCTCAGTCGGTTAAGTGTCTGCCTTCGGCTTGGGTCATGATTCAGGAGTCCTAGGATCAGGCCCCACGTCGGGCTCCCTGCTCAGTGGGGAGCCTGTCTCCCTCTGACTCTGCACCCTCTCGTGCTCTCTCTCACTCTTTCTCTCAAATAGATAAATAAGATCTTAAAACACACACACACACACACACACACACACACACACACACAGGGATGCCTGGATAGCTCACAGTTGAGCCTCTGCCTTCATCTCTGGCTGTGATTCCAAGGTCCTGGGATTGAGTCCTACACTGGGCTCCTTGCAGGGAGCCTGCTTGTCCCACTGCCTGTGTCTCTACATCTCTCTGTGTCTCTCATGAATAAATAAAATCTTTTAAAAAAGAAACACATCTCTCCTAAAAAAAAAAAAAAGGCACTCAGCTTATGACACGCTTGCACTCTGAGCTCACCTGCCCACAGGCTGGGTCAGTGGCCCCTCTGAGCTGCTATGCCCCGATGCCTACCACGTCCTGGTTGCTCCTCCCTCCACACCAGACACTTCTCGAAGGCACCAGCCACAGACAATTCATATTTTTTTATAGATTTATTTCTTTATTTATTCATGAGAGACACAGAGAGAGAGAGAGGCAAAGACACAGGCAGAGGGAGAAGCAGGCTTCATGCAGGAGCCTGACATGGGACTCCATCCCGGGTCTCCAGGATCATGCTCTGAGCTGAAGGCGGCGCTAAACCACTGAGCCACCTGGGCTGCCCGACAATTCACCTTTGTATCCCCAGTGTCTTGCACATACCTGGGCACATAGCAAGAGGATACAAATATGATAATGATGACTCCGAATCCTCAAAGAAATCTATATTCACTCCTTCATTTGGATATTGACAGAACACCATTCCCAGTGTGGGGGAACATAGGACTGGGAAACAACAGACATAGTCCTGGCCCGAAAGACTTCCCTGCTGGGAGGGGAGAGATGTGGAGAGAGCATTGGGCGAGGATCATCGGGTGGATCAGAGGCCAACTCTGAGACCTTGGCAGCCCCGTCTGGCAGGGAGCAGGACAGAGAGGGCTCTGGCAGGAGGTGCCTCCTTTCTGCGCTGGCCCTGCTCACCCTCCGTCTTGGCAGAGCGTACAGGGGACTTGGTGAGTCAGGAAATAAACTGAGGCTAGCAGTGCATCCCTTACAATTTCACCTCCTCCTTCCCCTTGGAGGTCATCCCCATTCATATCTTCATGCACTTTCTACACGAGTTTTACATCATTTTGTATGTTTTAAAACATTATGTTCATAGTGTCATTCTGTGTGCATTCTTCTGTATACTTTTTAAAAGATTTATTTATTCATGAGAGATACAGAAGGAGAGAGAGAGAGAGAGAGAGGCAGAGACATAGGCAGAGGGAAAAGCAGGCTTCTCACAGGGAGTCCGATGTGGGACTCGATCCTGGGGCTCCAAGATCATGCCCTGAGCCAAAGGCAGACGCTCAACCACCGAGCCACCCAGGTGTCCCTCATTCTGTATACTTTTGTCAGTCACATGATGCTTGTGAGAGTTAGCTCTGTGGCTATGTGTTGCTCTGGTTCAGTCATTTTTCTCTGCTATATAGTACTCCATTGTATGACTATACAGTCATCCCTTCTTATCAGGACATGGCCCATTCCTAATAGCAAATTCATGAATACTGAAAGCTCATCTTACAGAAATTTAGCTGGGAAAAAATAATATGTTCCCAGCTCATCCAAAAACTTCAACTAATTTCCCCCAAATATTGCTAAAATTCTTTTTTTTTTATTTTTTTATTTATGATAGTCACACAGAGAGAGAGAGAGGCAGAGACATAGGCAGAGGGAGAAGCAGGCTCCATGCACCGGGAGCCCGACGTGGGATTCGATCCCAGGTCTCCAGGATCGCGCCCTGGGCCAAAGGCGGGCGCTAAACCGCTGCACCACCCAGGGATTCCTGCTAAAATTCTTTAAGGGTATTAATAATCACCAAAGATCTCGGCTCAGTATAAAGCTATGCTGTCCAGTATGATGTCTACTCCACACGAGACTATTTACATTTAAATTCAAATCCTCAGTTGCACTAGACTCATTTCAAGAGCTCAATAGCCACATGGGACTAGAGGCAACCATCGTGGATGACAGATATAGGATATTTCCATCATTGAGGAAAGCTCTAAAGCATTTACAACACTGATTGCTCCATTATCTAATGCCGAATGAGCTTTTTTTCCTGTTTTCTCACACATATAACAGTTCCTGTGTGTGATGAAGGAGGACGTGAGCCTGGCCAGGCCTCTCAATGAGCTTTATTACTTCCACATTTGCTTCCAATGTATGGGCTTTTCTAAGCCTCTGGGGCTTACCTACTTTCTTCTCAGGCTTTCCCGCTTCCTTAGAAGACATTTTCACTTAATGAGAGGAATAAGATGACAATAATGTACCAAATATGTTTAAGCGACTCGAGCATGGGGCATGATCCTATCCTCTGGAGAGAACAGCTGAGTTGGGACCACAGCCCCCTCCACATCTGTTCACCCACCCAGATTCACGCTGGTGAGCACCTCTGGCTTCATTATGTCGGGTTTCCTACAAGTAAAATTTTTTGTGAACCATTATAACAAACACTGAAAGGGTGAGAGTTCCCATTGCGAGGGATACCTGAATAGAACGGTATCCTCCCAATCTCCTATTAATGGGTATTTAGATTGTTTCCGATGTTCTGCTTTAGACGCAGTGCTGTATGCACATTCTTACACATCTGCAGGTTTCTCCTGGTTATATGCGTTGAGTGGCATGGCTCAGTCTGAGACCATGTGCCTCTTCAACTAATAGAGATTGACAAATTTCCTTGGTCTTAGTTGTGTTCATTCTAGTCTTACTAGCAACACTGAGAAGTTCCTGTCTCCATGCTCCTAGCAAAGTAGATATTCTCAAACTCTTCCATTTTTGCTAATCCGGTGTGTGTGAAATGACATTTCAGTAGTGGTTTTAATTGAAATTTCCCTGGGTGATAGGTTGAACCTATTCTCCTGTGTGTATTAGCCATACCTGCTTTCTCTTTAAAATGCCTGTTTATGGGATCCCTGGGTGGCTCAGCGGTTTGGCTCCTGCCTTTGGCCCAGGGTGCGATCCTGGAGTCCCGGGAGCGAGTCCCACATCGGGCTTCTTGCATGGAGCCTGCTTCTCCCTCTGCCTCTGTCTCTGCCTCTCTGTGTGTGTGTGTCTATCATAAATAAATCTTTATTTTATTTTATTTTATTTTTATTTTTTTATAATAAATTTATTTTTATTGGTGTTCAATTTGCCAACATATAGAATAACACCCAGTGCTCATCCGGTCAAGTGCCCCCCTCAGTGCCGGCCACCCAGTCACCCCCACCCCCCTGCCCTCCTCCCCTTCCACCACCCCTAGTTCGTTTCCCAGAGTTAGGAGTCTTCATGTTCTGTCTCCCTTTCTGATATTTCCTACCCATTTCTTCTCCCTTCCCTTCTATTCCCTTTCACTATTATTTATATTCCCCAAATGAATGAGACCATATAATGTTTGTCCTTCTCCGATTGACTTATTTCACTCTTTAAAAAAATGCCTGTTTGTGTGTTGTGCTCACTTTTCTACTAGGATGTTTAGCTTTTTTTTTTTTTAAGATTTATTTATTTATTCATTCAGAGAGAACGAGAGAGAGGCAGAGACACAGGCAGAGGGAGAAGTAGGCTCCATGCAGGAAGCCCGACGTGGGACTTGATCCCGGGTCTCCAGGATCACACCCCGGGCTGCAGGCGGTGCTAAACTGCTGCGCCACCGGGGCTGCCCTGTTTAGCTTTTTCTTATTGATATGTAGGAGTTATTTATATATGCCAAATAATAACCCTTCATCTGTTATACGTGTCGCGATTATCTTCTCTCAGCCTGTGGTCTGTCTTTTCACTGGTGTGTGGGCATGTATGTGTATGTGTGTGTTCGGATTAACTAAACTTTAACATTTTCATTAGACTTGAGTTCACCCGTTTTTTTCCCACATGATTTTTTTCTTTTTCATTGTTTTTCTTTAAGAAATCCTTCCTTAATCCTGGCCCTCAGCAAGAATGCAGTAAATGTTTGTTGAACACAAGCTACAAAGGGAGCTAAAAGGAGGGGCTGGCTTCTGAATGCTGTGGGCATTGGGATGAGGTGACAGGGGCTGATGATGTCATAGAGATGAGGATATGAGAGAAAGTATTTTATTTATTTATTTACTTATTTACTTATTCATGAGAGACACAGAGAGAGAGACAGAGATATAGGTAGAGGGAGAAGCAGGTTCCCTGCAGGGAGCCTGATGCAGGACTTGATCCTAGGACCCCGGGATCACAACCTGAGCCAAAGGCAGATGCTCAATCACTGAGCCACCCAAGTGTCCCAAGGGAAAGTATTATAGAGAAAGTATTATTGTCCAGGGAGCAATGAGTCTGGGATGCAGAAGATAGGCTGGGTGGGAGGTGGGGACTGAGTATCCAGCACTCAGGGGTAATTTAAGGAGCCCTCCCCCAGGAAGAATGGGCAGAATGAACAGAGAAGAGGGTGAGACAGAGCCCTGGGGGGATCTAGGAAGCAGAAGGAGAACCAGGAGGGGTCTTGTGGGGGCCACACCTAGAGATCTTGACAGTATCCATGGAGTCACACTCCTTTAGAGACACAGAGGTTCCTGAGTTTTTCGAGGGGCTGTTCTAGGGGTGTTGTAGGGGCAGAGACTAAGTAAATGGGAAAGGACTGCAGAGGTAGCAACTTCCTGGCAATGAAGGGAAGAGAGGGGGTGGTACCCAGAGGGTGCTGCCCCAAGGCAGGACTGGGGGAGATGCTGGAGTGTGTTCAGAGGTGGGGGGGGGGGAGGAGCCCAGGAGAGAGTAGGGTGCATGAGGGTGTGGGGAACTGGCTGCAGAAACACAGGAACAGCTCTGGGCGCTGGCTGGGGTCTTCACCACAGATGAAAGAAGAACCACTTCTTGGGTAGGGGAATGTGAGAAGTTGGGGGCAAAAATTTAAGTGAGCCCCCACCAGAAAGCGTGGGGTCAGTCCTAAGGTCTGTCTGACACAAGAAAAAGCCAGTGAACATTTGTGAGTGAATTTTCTTGGTGAGTCATGTAGAGGGTAGAGTCAGCAGCTAAGATGGGGAGATCAGTGAGTTAGGGTTTATGGAGAGGGGGAGTTGGGAAGGGCCATTGTGAAGGCAGAGGAGAGCTTTCCTAGGTAAGGGTTTCTAGGGGTGCAAGTCCCTTGAGTCACAGGCAAACACCATCTCCCTACAAAAGGATAAACCAGACAAGGCCTTGCCTCAAGATCTGAGAGAGCCCCTGACACTAGACACCCCTGGGTCTGTCCTCAGAGCTCTATCCCCCACTCCCTCGTGGCCCAGCCACCATCATCTCTTTTCAGACTATGGCCGGGCCTCCTAGCTGGGCTCCTGCTGCCACCTTGCCCCTCCCACCCGTTCCTCATTCTCCATCCCGCAGCTGGAGAAATCTATTCAAGTGAAATTGAATAACGGGCACTGGGGGTTATTCTGTATGTTAGTAAATTGAACACCAATAAAAAATTTTAAAAAATAAATAAATAAATAAAGATGCTCAGTGGGAAAAAAAAAAAAAGAAATTGGATTATGTCACTCTGTTGCTCTAAACACTTGGGTGACTCCCACAGCCCTTCAGACAAAGGCCAAATTCCTGACCATTGCCACAAGGCCCGGCTGGGATGGCTCTTGCAACCCACCTCCCACCAGGCCTCCCTGCTTGTGGGGGTGCCCCCAACTCTGGCTGTGCTTCATTTCCCTGAAACAGAGAAGCCCTTTCCTTCCTTAAGCTCTCTGTGCAGTTTCCTCTGCCAGGGATTCTCTTCCCCTCACCGCCAACTGGCTAAGGCCGACTTCTCACTTTGGTCTCAGCTTAAATAGTACTTCCTCTGGGAAGTCTTCCCAAATCTCCTGCCTAGATGCCTCTCCTGCCCCTCATTATAATATTTCATACAGCCCTTCACTTTTCCTTGTTAGCACTCATCAAATGTCTAATTATGTATTAACTTGTGTCACTATTTAATGTCTGTGTTCCCCACCAGATTATAAACTCCATGAGGCCAACCCTATCTGGACTGTCTAGCTCATGTGCCTTTCCAGTGCCTACTACAGAACCTGACACATCAGTAGGAACTCAATAATTGTTGAACAAAAGCTGCAGTGGTCACCAAGAGGAGGGGCTGGCTTGTCCGATGGCTATAGGTCGGGAAGGTTTCAGGGATGCAGGAAGTGGAGGCCGCAGTCCCCTAGATCTCAGGAGATAAAGGAAGAGAGGGAAGAGGAGTGATAGGAGTGTTGACATTGATAAGCACCACCTATGTGCCAGGTGCCGTCCCGTTACACTATCCTGCACTCACCGTCCCCACCACCACTCCGACTCCCATCTTTAGCGTGATGTCCCACCAGCTGACCCACATCTGTAAAATGGGTCTCCTAGGATTGTTAGGAGGATCAGGAAGCAGTCTATGGTGTGGAAAGTGCCACTAGAGGTATTTGGGCTCTAGAGCCAGACTGCCTGGGTTCAAATCTCAGATCTGCCATTTACCAGCTGGGTGACCTTGGGCAAGTCACTTCATCTGTCTGTGCTTCAGTTTCTCTGCCTGGAAAATGGGATTAAGAACGTCTCTAGAGGGGATCCCTGGGTGGCTCAGTGGTTTAGCGCCTGCCTTTGGCCCAGGGCAGGATCCTGGAGTCCCGGGATCGAGTCCCGCATCAGGCTCCCGGTGCATGGAGCCTGCCTCTCCCTCTGCCTGTGTCCCCCTCTCTCTCTCATGAATAAAAAATAAATAAATAAATAAATAAATAAATAAATAAATAAATTCCATTAAAAAAAAAAAAAGAACGTCTCTGGAATTGCTAAGGTGATTAAATGAGGTAATGTATTAAAATACCTAGCACGGTGCCTGGCACATAATAGGTAGGTACTCAAGAAGTAACACTTCTTATTCCTCCCTCTGTGCCACCGCTCAGAACTGTAGAATGTCAGAGCCCAGAAGACCTCAGGAATCATCACTTCCCACTGTCTCCAGCACAAAGAGGGAAACTGAGGCCAGGGAAGGGTAGGGGTGCCGGGACCTAGACTGGAGTCCAGGAGTCCCGATCCTTCAGCCAGAGCGCCGCCCCCGCCGCCTGCGGCCTCTTCCAGACTCTTATCAGCACTCCCGGGTCCCCCAAGGGGCGGCGACCGGCCGGTCCAGGCTGGGCGGGACTCCAGGGGGTGCGTCCTGCCCGCCCCGCCCCGCCCCGCCCCGCCCCCGCTCGCGCTCCGGCTGGAGGCACGCGGGAGGCGGGGGGCGCTCGGCCAGGAGCCCGGCCGCCACGCTGCCCCTCGGTTTGCGGGTTCGCCTCCTAACGCCAGAGCGGGAGGGCTGCGGGTTCTCCTCTCAGCGCCGGAGCGAGCGACGTTCCCCGCCTGGGGCTGCCGGGGCCGCGTGGCCCAGGTGAGGGCTGTGCGGGGCGCGGGATCCAGGCGCAGGGGGAGGCCGGGGCGCGGTGAAGGGGGCCCGCCCGCTCCGGGCTCGCAGCGCTGCCCAGGTGGGTTCCCAGGGCTGAGTGTGTGTGTGTGATGTTGACGGTGTGTAAGACATTAGTATGAAATATGGGCAATGTGTGTGTGCTAAGCTGTATGCATTAGTCTGAGGGGGGGTGTGTATAGTGTAACCAATGGATTGTGGGGTGTGGCCACACGCAAGAGGTGTGTGTGGTACCTATCTACAGCTCTGGGTGACTGTGCCAGAGTAACCCAGGGGTTCCGTGTTGCCCTTGGTGTGTGCACACTGTGTGGCAGGAGCCACAGCACGAGGGTGCGTACGTGTGTGTTGCGCCTGTTTTGAGATGTATAATCTGCGCGTGCCACATCCGTGGTCCTGTGTGGTGTGCTGAGCCGGGTGATGGAAGGTGAGAAGCCTCTGTGTTGCCGTTTCCACCCACAGACTATTTTCCATGACCCTAGGGTGGTTCTTACTTTTCTACCCAGCACCCCTATAGGCTTGGAAGAATGAAAGTTCACCCCGGATCTGGGTGGAGGAAGTATAAACAGTCTCACGCTCTCACACACACACACACACGCACACAATCGTGCGCACACACACACACACACAGAGCTTTTTTGAAGTCTAATTTTTTTAATCTTTAGAATTCATGTGGATTTTGCATTCCTCTCTGTAATATTTCTGCATTTGTTTTATTTCCTTTTTTAAAAGATTTTATTTATTTATTCATGAGAGACACACACAGAGAGAGAGAGAGGTAGAGCCACAGGCAGAGGGAGAAGCAGGCTCCATGCAGGGAGCCCGATGTGGGACTCGATCTCGGGTCTGCAGGATCAGGCCTGGGCTGAAGGCGCCGCTAAACCACTGAGCCACCCCGGCTGCTCTCTGCATTTGGTTTAATGTAAAAATACTGTACTGATAAGTGAATTGACTCAAGGCTCAACAGGGTTTATCCTATGGTGGGAGTCCTCTGGCACCTGTAGAGTAGGAATCCCTTGTCTGTCCTCCAAACTGCGATGGCAGGGCTTTACACATCCTGGGGGAGTGTGGCAATGTGGTTGGTGTGGTTGTATGTGTGCAGCACTGTTGCGTTATGGGCAACTGGAGTCATGTGTCACTGTGGGTACTGAATGTGAAGGAAGGGGTCACAGTGATGTGGGGGTATAGTCCCCTCGGAGGGGACTATAGTGGGGTCTGTTGGTTATTTCGAGTCCAGCAGCAGGAGAGATGAGCTCCTGGGGAAGAGCCCTGACCATTAGTGAGATTCTGATGTTTTCTCCACTGGCTGGGCTGGAAGAGTCTGCAGGCCCCCTGGGGACCACAGGGAAGGGGGTTCTCATAGCAGGCTACCAGCTGGGACTATTGAGGTGGTTATGTTATCCAGGCTTGGTTAAATCCCAGCTCTGGCACTTTCTACATGTAGGACTTAGGTCAAAACCTCTCTGGACCTTAGTTTCTTCCTTTATGGAATGGAGACATTTATATATTTGCCTCATAGGGTCAGGGGATATAAGGATATAAAATGCTGGCACAATCTCCAGTACATAAAATCCCTTAATTGTTGGCGATAAAACTAAGTGCTGCTGATAAAACTATGATGGCTGTGATGGAGCCCCTACATAAAAGGGGTCCCTGCCTGCCTCAGGAACCTTGATTCCCACAGGAACAACTATTTCTCATGAGCTGGGCAGGTGGGAATCTGAGAGCCTTCCATTTAAGTGTGTCTAGGAGATCCATTCCTGTCCCCAATCTCCATCACAGTTTATTCTCAATGACTCTGTTTTCCTGGGAAGATACAGTCTGAAAGGGGAGGATGCCAAGTTTCTGGCAAGGCCTGGGATGGAGTGTGGAAGGGAGGCTGGGGTAAAGTGCAGGGGTGGCCACGGGTCTTGGATGGTGGCGCCTCTCTCCTGACAGACACTAGAGGAACAGTAAAATGCTGGCCTTGTGTGTGTGTGTGTGTGTGTGTGTGTGTGTGTGTGTGTTTGGGGACTGGCAGGGGCAAGGGTACCCTTTGCCTGGAATGAGGAAAGTCAAGAAGGGCAAGATCAGGGATGTTTGGTTCCTGGCCCCAGGCAGGCCCTGGGGGCTTGGGGGAGGCAGTGAGGTCAGCGTTAGAGCAGATGGGCCTGAGCTCCATGGTGAGCTGACCCAGGAGACCCCTGAAGTGGGGCTCTGTTTTGGGGAGGGGAATGTTTGCATTGGTGGAGCTAGAGCCCTTGTTCCTGATGACTTCATTGGGGCAGTTTAGAGAAGGTGCCTGGAGGCCTCAGAGGAGGAAGGGACATAGAAGGCAGTGTTGGGAGCTGTGGAAACATATTTGGGAGGGCACCTAAATATATCCACTGTGGTGGCGGGGTGCTGTGATGGGCTGGCAGTGAGGCTCGGGACAGAGCAGACGCAGACCAGTGTCCTCACTGTCCCCAAGCAGAGAGTGCTCGGGCTGCAGTGACCCTGTGTGCTGCTCCAGGAGGCCTGGAGGACAGAACCTTGCTGGGTAGTAGGAGACCTGGCCGGGCCCTGACTGGCTGGGGGGTAAGGCCAGCTGTCTCTTCTCAGCTGTCAGATTTCTTTTAATCCACAATTCCAGCTATAATCATTCGTGATTCTATAGCCCTTGCTCCAAGAATCTATAATCCCAAATCACACATTCCTTTTTTTTTTTTTTTAAGATTTTATTTATTTATTCACAAGAAGCAGAGAGAGAGAGACAGAGACAGAGACAGAGACATAGGTGGGGGAGAAGCACGCTCCCTGCAGGGAGCCCGATGTGGGACTCTATCCCAGGGCCTTGGGACTATGTCCTGAGCCAAAGGCAGACGCTCAACCACCCAGGAGTCCCTCAACTCACATATTCTTAAAGTCTATAATCTACGTTCTAACTTCCTGTGCCCCAGCTGTAACACTCCCTGATTCGAACTTAAATGTTCAAGGCTTCTGACCCTGGCTCTGGCAGCCTGACATTTGAAAGCTTATAAACTACCAGAGAAAATGTACCAGTGGTCACTTCTGCAGAATTGTTTGAGAAGCCCCAGGAAATCTCCCTCTATAGCCAACCACAAACATTGGAGCTGCTCTTCTGGGGTAAGAGAAGGTCCCTGGTAAAATGGCCACATGCTCCCTGGGATGAGTGACAGTGAACCCCGAGGCCCTTCCTCAACAGAACAATGGAGGTACTTGGAACTCATGGCTTTCAGGGAAGGGGGTGGCCCAGGAGAGAGTGCTTTGGATCAGAGGTTGTCATCATTCCCCTTGGTAGGAGGGAATTGTGGGATCACTGGGTTCCTGGAGGAGCCACAAAGAGGATGAAGGGAGAGGAAAAGAAATGGGACTGAGGAGATCCCAAAGGCAAACCTCACTATGTCTGAGACTCTCTAAGTAGCTTAGGTTATAGAGAAGACTCTTTTGGTGTTCCCATCATCAGCACCATTAATGCACAGCTGTGTTCAAACTCAGCATGGACTGGGGATTGGAGGGCTGAAGGCCAGTGCTAGTGTCAGTGGTATGACTTTGCACAAGTCACTTTCCCTCTCCAGAACTCACTTTGGTCCTCTGGCAGACTTGGCAAACTGGCCCACAGGACTAAAACTCCCTGACCTCTCTGCTACCACTGACGACAGCAGCACCATCGTGGCCTCCCGGGAATCCCTGGGCCAGACTATAAACAGTAGCTGAATGGGTGGGGAGAGAATGAATAAATGAATGATCAGATGAAGAGTTATGAAAATACAGCACAAGGCACCATGACTGTGATCTCTCTTCCCTCCTCCATGCTCAGCCTCAGCACACATGTGAGAAACTGGTCTCAGAACTCAAAGAACTGGGGGGCTGGTCCTTTGGAAGAACCCGGGATTGGCTGAGAGTTATGAGACTGGGTGGGGTTGGGGGGACTCCCTGCGTGTCACCCCTTGTCCTAGAGCGTTTCCACTTCCAGCCCAGCCCTCAGCCTGCTGATTCACAATGCTCTCTGTGATTATTTCCCCATGACCACCCCTCCACCCCCAAGCTGATGATTGAAGGAAGGAACTGTAGTTTCCGGTGCAGCAGTTCTGGAGGCTGGGTGGGGAGCAGGAGCCTCCCAGAGGCTGGGAAGAGCAGAGGCCAGGCTGTGTGAAGCAGCGTGAGGACGGGAGTGGCCCACATCTGGGCAGTATTAGCATGAATGAAGAGGGGACAGATAGCATACTCATACCAGCGCCTACTGTGTGAGGTACTGTGCCCAGTCCTTATCTGTGTGCTCTCTGTCCTCCAGCCACCCTAGCAGGGGCAAAGGTGTCAGATACATTCTGGGCTTCTTCCTCCATTTGGTGATCAAGCCCCACTGCACCTGTCTCCCAAATATCTCTCCAATGGTCCCCTTGTCTCCAACCCTGTGACTTTGGCTCAGCTCAGGAATCCTCACAGCCTCCCACTGCCAACCCCATGCTTCCCTCCCTTTTTATTTTGGCTTCCAGGAAGCTCAGCCACCATCTTCATCTAGATTTCTCTACCATTTTTTCTGCCCTGCCTCTAATAGGATCATTTGGCCCAAGTGGCTATTGTCTGTGCTGTCTCTAGCCCTGTAAGGACAGAGTTGTAAATTCTAAAACAAATCATAAGTAAAATCTGATATTTCCTAGATTCTTAGGAAGAGGTCCACTGGCTCCTTGAGGTTTTCACTTTTTTGTTTATTGCTTATCTTACCACACTGACTCTTACCCAGACATGGAGACGCTGGTGTAGTGGATTCACAATCCAAAGCATTGTGTTCAAATCCTGGCTCTACTACTACTAGCTATATGAATTTTGAGCAAGTTACCCAACCACTCAGTCCCTCAATTCCCCATCTGTAATACAGGGATGGTAATGGTGTGTACCTTATAGGGGTGTATGAGGATCGAACGAGATGTTATAAGCATTGTGTGTTTGCCTGCACAGTTGTTACCCGAATTGGCCTTTGCCATCTTGGAAAGGCCATCAGGAAGAGGGACTGGATCTGTATAGAATGTTCTATATCAGCGTTTCTCAAATGTCAATGTATGCCTGGATCTCTTAGGATCTGATTCAGTAGGTTAAGGTCGGGCCTTAGGGTGCATTTCTAACACACTCTCAGATGATGCCAATGCTCCTGAGTAAAGTTCACACTTCAGTCTGTGCCGTGAGGACTTGGGTCAGGCTATGGCTGGAAACCATGGAGGAGACCCAGAGCGCAGTGGAGGAGCCTGGGACTGGTACCAACCCACACCATCCTGAAGTTCTGAGGAAGCTAGACTCCAAGTCTGAGACAAGGACTGAGATGCTCTTCTTCACCACTAGGTCACTGACACTCAAAAGAGCTCAATAAATATAGATTGAATGATGAATGACTCAAAAATCTAGTGAAGGGGGGGCTCCAGGGAGGTGACTGGGCTCTCTCTACCTAGGAATGGTCCTGTCCCTGTTAGAACTCCTCTTTCCCACATTTTCCCCTTTAAGCTCCCATATTCAGAGTGATTAGTCTGTCTAAGGCCTCTTGAGCTGGTAACACACAGGCTGGTGACAAACAGGGCTGGGCAGGTTGAGGACCACACTCCTGAGAGGACCTTTGCTTGCTCCTCTGAGCATTCTAGGCAGGGCTTGTGTGGGATGGCTGAAGGGGATGGGCCAGACAAACCATCTTGTGTCTCCTTGGGGACCCCTTGGCCTTTCTGGGAGGAAGCCAAAGAAGGGCCTGGGCACCCAAGGACTCAGCTCTTCCCCCTCTGCCTCTTTCCTGGTTCTGAAAGATCTTTGTATGAAACTGGCTGTGGAGCTGATCAGTAGCCCTATGCAAGGCTGTATGTAAGTGCACATTTATGTGGGTGCATGTGTGCATGATGGGGATGGTGTGCCCCAGAGTGTGACAGGTGCCTGGGCATATGCATGTGTGTGGACCTGTGTGGGTTGTATGGGGATGTGTAGGGCCTGGGTGTGCGGGTGTGTAACAAAGAGGGATTGCACTCACTGGCACATGCTCCTTCCTCCTCTGCCAGTTCTCTGTGGCTCCTCTGTACTTCCCTATCATGGGAAACAGCAGACCCCAGGCTCTGGATAGAATGAGGTGCCCAGGTTGCAGAGAAGGAAAGCTGAGGTGCAGCAAGAGGGTCTAGCTTCCCCCTGTCTGAGGAGACCACCAGGCATGCTGCCTACAAGCCTCAAGTAGGGGTCAGGTCCCTTGGTGACCCCAGAGGGACCAGGTCTACCCCCTTAGCCTGGGGCCAGGTGGTCTCCTGTTTCAGAGAACTGAGGATTCCTCTTGGCTCCGGGGAGCAGCAAGGAGCCAGTGAGCAGTAGCCTTGGGTGCCTGGGATGTGCAGGACACTGCTCCTGCTGGCCAGTGGCTCATCACAGGCCTTCTCTGTGGTTGACTCATGTGGGCAGAAATGGCTTTATCTGACAGCTGGAGAAACCCAGATTCAGGAAGACGGGAGACTTTCCCAGTGGAGTAGCTGCAGCTGTACTGTGAGCCCAGCCCAGGCTGAGGAAGGGGGACCTTGAGACCTGGCTGGCAGTGGCTGCCTGGGGAGGGGACCCTGGAGGCAGGGTTCTAAGGTCAGCTTGGCCAGTTTGTGGCCAACACCTTACAATGAGGACATGGTGGGGAGGGGGATGTAAAATGTAAAGAGCTTGGCTATTGTACAGAGACTGAGGGGTTCCTGTTAGTGGTTGAGGGCAGGAGGGTGACTGTGGAGAGGTCAGTGCCCACATGCAGCAGAGGGTCCGAGGACCCAAGAGCCGGGGCTTTGGCCTTGGGCACACACCCAACATGAAGAGCCTACACCCAGAGCTAAGCTGGGAGGGCCTGAGCCTGAGTTAATCCTCTAAGCCTTCCTCCTCCTCTTGTGTAACTGCTTTTGTTCCTGGGGGAAAATCGAGAGCCTGCAGTGACCAGGAACCCCACAAATCTCCTGTGGTATCTGGGCCTGCCCGGGATTGTGGCAAAGATTGTCAAGCCTGGGAAAATGAAGCCTATGAACTGGAAGTTCACAGGAGTGGGCACATGTGTGCATCACATGCAGAGACACAGGCATAGGCAAACATGCATGGAACAAACGTACACACTCCAGGACTGCTCATGTGGACACACACATGTGCCACATACACACAGGTGCACGTGCATGTACATGTGAGTACATGTACATCTTTCAGGTCAGACCCACACATGGCTGACACCCCTCCTTTGCAGACATGCGTGTACCTGACGTTCATCTAGTTACATCCTCTTCCCCTGGGGGACCTGAGGTAGGGGATGGGTGACCCTTCTAACTACCTCAAGCCTTCACCTTCTCCTCCCAGAATTCGTTTTCCTGGACCTCCTAGCCTTGTCCCTTTCCATGTCTCCCTCCTCATCTTCTTACCACAAGGACACAGGAGAGGCTTTTCCTGTCAGCTGTTGGCCTGCTGGTTGGGAACAGAGGTGGTTTTATCTTCTCTGAATTTCTACTTAGTTCCCATCAAGCACCAAGGGCCTGCTCTGGGGGCTGTCTCAGGGTCCCCCAAGCATGAGGGGGCTATTTTTCAAACAAGCAAGGATGGTAAGGATATAACATCTCCTGTCACATGGGTAGCACCTAAAAGTTTGCAAACTGCCCTCTTTTTTTTTTTTTTAAGATTTTATTTATTTATTCATGAAAGACACAGGGAGAGAGAGAGGCAGAGACATAGGCAGAGGGAGAAGCAGGCTCCATGCAGAGAGCCCGACGTGGGGCTTGAACCCAGGTCTCCAGGATCACACCCTGGGCTGAAGGCGGCGCTAAACCGCGGCGCCACCGGGGCTGCCCAACTGCCTTCTTGACAGGGTCTTGCTTGTTCATTATGACAGCCCCGAGATATAGGTGCCTTCATTTCCTCCATGTGACAGCTTAAGAAACCGAGGCCCACAAAGGACCTGCCTGAAGTCCCACAGCAGGATGAGGGAGAGTTAACCAAAACCCTAGTCTCCTGAGCTTGCACTGGGGAGAAGTGGTTTCAGCCTCATGGGGCTTGGAGAACAAGATTGTGGCCTGTTCAAGCTGGGAGGATGGGGCAGGCTGCGACTACCAGGTGGGCCCAGTGGAGGAGCACCTCATACTCCTTTACCAGGAGTTGGCTGAGGGCATAGACAGCCCCTCATAAGTCGGCGCTCTGCCGTGAGGCTCAGCCCTGAGTCCACCCTTGTGGACATGCCAGAGGAGAAGGCAGGAGAGAGAACAAGGATACCTTCACCTTGTTGTGTGATCCAGGCTAGTGCCTTCATATCTCTGGGCCTCATGCCCTCTCAACAATGGGATACTAGACTTGAGTGGAAAATTTGGAGCCTTCAGAAGGCTTCCCCATGGTTGTGAGTAGATGCTCCATGCCAGAGACCTGGTGGCCCTGAACTAAGGCCTGTGCCCCAGAGCCCTGGCCTGCTTTTAAGATCCCCTGAGGCAGGGCCTGGCACAGAATGGGGACTTGGGGTTTGGGGTCTCCTCTGGACTGGGCAGGGGGTGGTGATGTGAGAAGAGGACCGGGCAACTCCAGATGGTGCCTGTCCAGCTTGGCTGAGATTGCAACCACATGGTTCTTTGCCCTTTACCCTTCCTTATGTTCCTCTATAGCATACTACCTGACCTGCTATGTATTTACTAAACTCGTTAACTAAAATATACTAGTCTCTCTGCTAGAATACAAGTAATACAAGGGCAAGGGCTTTGTTTTGTGTTCTCAAGTGCCTTGGACATTACCTGCACAGAGTAGGTGCCCAATAAGTACTTGTAAAAAACAGAAAGAAAGAAGAAAAAGAAAAAGAAAAAGAAAGAAAGAAAGAAAAGAAAGAGGGACGTGCCTGGGTGGCTCAGCGGTTGGGCGCCTGCCTTCGGCCCAGGGCATGATCCTGGAGACCCGGGGGTCAAGTCCCACATCAGGCTCCCTGCATGGAGCCTGCTTCTCCCTCTGCCTCTCTCTCTCTCTGTGTCTCTCATGAATAAATAAATAAATTCTTTAAAAAGAAAGAAAGAAGAAAGAAAGAAAGAAAGAAGGAAAGAAAGGAAGGAAGGAAGGAAGGAAGGAAGGAAGGAAGGAAGGAAGGAAGGAAGGAAGGAAGGGGACCAATCTTAGGGAGGGGGAGGAACTATCACAGCCACTCATCAAGCCCAAGCTCGAAGATGGATTAGAGCTGTTGAAGAGAATGGTGGCCTAGGCTCAGTTTTTCCCCCAAATCACCCTCAATCTGAGGAGCCATCCTTGGCCCTTAGCGGGAGCAGGTCAGAGCTAGAATCAGAGCTGTAGACACCAGAGCTATTAACTTCAGGGTCTCGGCTTCTTTTAATGGATCTTCCAAGCACTGTTAAGAAAACCAGGTCCATTGTTCCTGGTGGCATCAAGAAGCAGGGCCAGGACTCTCTCCAGATCTTTCTGAGAAAGGCCAGGACAGGGCTGAGAGGTGGGGTGGAAAGGAGGGGGAGAAAATGGTTACTGGCAGGTGCCTCCCTATGCCAAGCCTGGTCCTTAAATGCTCTGTCTCAGGTGTTCATCCCAACAGCCCTCAGGCTAAGTGAGTGATACCCACTCCGCAGGTCAGCACACCTAGAGGATGAAGTGACCACTCACAACTGGGTAGTAGTTGAATGAGCTCAAATGTTCTTGGGATTTGAGCCCCAGCCCTGCCTCTTGCCAGCTTTGTGCTGTAGCAAGTTACTTCCCCTCCTTGATTTCTTGGTTTCTTGCTACCTCCTGCGACTTCTGTGAAACACGCACGTGACAATTCGTGGCATAGGAACTGACTAGCTAGAGGGATTGGTCTGGGAGTCAGAATTTGCTCCAGCACTTCATGGACCAACGTGGAACTCACTAACCCCTGGGTGAGTGTTCTGTGTCAGTACCTGAGCCCCTACCTCCTCTTAAGGCCTTGTGCACAGTCCACTGTGGCTCATCACAGGCTGGAGTGGGGTGGGAGAAGACTTTGGGGTCCTCCTCCCTTCCTTGTCTTGGTTGCACCTAGAGCCTGCAGCTGCACAGGGCAGAGGAGATGGGGACATAGGGACTGAGCAGGGCGTCAGTGGAGGGGTGGAATAGTAAAGACAAAATTGGGAGCCACATCATAGGTCTGGTTTGGAGTCTTAAGTAGCACAGGACAAGTTCCCTCTCTGGGCCTCAATGTTCACTCTATAAAATGGGGATAACACAATCTCCTCCTGAGTATTTGAAAACTGTTAGATGTTCTATGCTAGTGAGGATCCTCCAGGGAGGAGCTGGGCTCTGGGAGCTTATGGTGGGAGAGGCTAAGAAGGATTAGGTGGCCAGATGGGAGTACACAGAGAAGGCCCTTGGGAAACTCTTGCCTCTCCTATCCCAGCTAAGTCTCAAGACAGCCTAGAGCTGACCCCTTGTGACTGGTGGGGAAAGTGAGTTCTTGAGTCCAAGTGAACTGCTGAAGGAGGGTGAAGTGGGGTGAATGAGTAAATCTGGGGAAGGAAGCTGGGTTAAAACTTTCCTGAGGTTTCTGCTGTTGTTCAACTCCTGCTGACACCTCAGGGGTGGGGTTAGGGTGGGTGGGTGGAGATAGGAACTGAGGCAGCACAGCCCTGGGATGGGCCCTGGATGCGTCCTGAAGATGCTTGGGATTCATCTATCTTGCCTGCTCCGGAAAGGTTCGCAATTCACGGACAATCTCTCCACCCATCCACCTCAAATGATATGATAAATGAGAAGGCTCTTTGCAAACTCTAAAGTGCTGTGCCTCTGAGGGTAGATGTGATGTATGTGCAAGCCCCTGGGTATGTACGCACAAGTGAGAATGTGCAGCTTGTGAGTGTGTGTGCACATGTGTGCAATGTGTGTGCATGTACATGTTCCCCTGGCCTGGCTGGGTGGGGTAACTCCACGCTGCCCAAGGCTCCCTGCTTGGCTAGGTATTTGTCTCCTCTAAATTTCTTAAAATCTTGTTTTGTGTGTGTTTCCTCACTGTTTCTGAGTTTACCCAAAAGGGGGCAGGCCATGGTCCAGAAACCTAGCAATTATCTCTGAGTCTGGTGACTCTTCTTCCCTCCTGCCCTCCCTCACCTCATCCTGTGGCTGTCTCTAGAGGCCTGGCTGCCTGGCGTTCCCAGCATGGCCTGGTCTGCAGAGCTGGGACCTTGCCTGGCTCCTCTGTGGTGGCTGACCAGCCACCCACTTTTCCTTCCATGACTCTATGCTGGCTGCTGTCATATCATTATCCCATTGACTCTAAACACCATGTGGCACCCTCCAGAGGTCCTCTTACTATTCCAGTTTTACCAGTAGGAAATGAAGTGCTAGTGAGGGGAAGTGGCTTTACCAGAGTTATCCAGCCAACTAGTGGCATTTCTGGAGTCTCAACCCCTGCCTAACTCTAGAGACGTTATTCTTAACTCTTGTGACTCACCTAGCGGGCATGTGCTGGCTGGTTGTCTGGATGAATAAATGAATGAAAGAACGAATGAATTGCTTGGTCAGTATTGAGCTGAAAGAGCAGGTGAAGTGATAATAACAATGGCTGCCATTTATTGAGCACCTACTGTGTGCTGAGTGCCCCAAAGCACTTAGATTGAGCCAACGAATACAACCAAGATTATTGTTACTGCATTTTGTAGTTGAGGAGGCTGAGGTTCAGAGAGGTTAAAGTGTGGGACCTGGGATTAGAATTTGTCCTCCCCAGAGGAGGGATGAGTTGGCAGGGTCTGGCGACTGGTGCTCACTGTAGCAGAGGCCAGACAAGACTCTCAGGAAGCTGTGTCTACAAGGTTCTCCCCAATGACACTCCACCCCACCCCTCTGGTCCTGGGGCCATTTCCGCATTTTTCTCTGAAATGGGTTTCTATTTCAGTCTGAGGTGGTACTGCTGGCCCAGCTCTTCCTCTCTGACTGTTGGCATGTCTGGTAAAGGGCCAGAGCCACAGCTTGGGCAAATGGAGATATCCTTCTGTTCCCCCAGCACTAGGGCTGGCCAAGTCATTAACAACTCCCATGAAAGGGCAGGCCCGTGCAAGATGCAGCTGTAGGTCTATGGAGATGGCCTAGGCTAGGTCTGTGGCACCTGTGCTGGATGCCAGGGACCCAGGAATGAGTAGATACAACTTTCCACTTAGCCAACTTGGGACAGGTGCTGAGGCCTGGGTGGGTTAAATCTATAGTTGGGGGCAGAGCCTGGCATCCTGACTCCCAGGGCAGTACTTGTTTGGGGAACCTGGGACAGAGTGAGGACTATTCTGTGGCCTCAGGAGTGAGCTGACCTGTGGTGTCTAGGAGTCAGATCTCAGCTTAAAGGGATGACATAGTCTCTGTCAAGCTGGTGGGTTGAGAACCAGCCATTCAGGTCAGCAAAGTTTCCTGAGCATCTCCTATTAAGGAGCAGAGGTTGGGGGAACACTCTGTACAGGAAAAAGAAATCAGATGTTGAAATCCCAGCTGGGTTTTGTTTTTTTTTTAAGATTTTATTTATTTATTTATGAGAGATACAGAGAGAGAGAGAGAGAGAGAGGCAGAGACACAGGCAGAGGAAGAAGCAGGCTCCATGCAGGGAGCCCGATGTGGGACTCAATCCCAGAAATCCGGGATCACGTCCTAAGCTGAAGGCAGAGGCTCAACTGCTGAGCCCCCCAGGCATTCCCCCAGCTGGGTTTGAATCTAGGCACCAGCATTTGCTGGCTGTGTGATCTCAGACAAGCTATCTAACTTCTTGGAATTTCAGTTTCCCTACTTGTAAACTGGGGTGATAGAGCTACCTGACCAACTCATGGAGTGGTAAACAAGATAATGCACATAGCATTACTGTAAGTTCTTAGGAAGTTTTAAATCACTCCCCTCCTCACCCTAGGAGGAGATACTTCTTTAGGCAG
The DNA here is from genome assembly GCF_048164855.1 of Canis lupus baileyi. Lineage (NCBI taxonomy): Eukaryota > Metazoa > Chordata > Mammalia > Carnivora > Canidae > Canis > Canis lupus. The sequence goes on from NC_132860.1 coordinate 26,777,583, forward strand.
CAGCTATTCTGATGGTTGATGTAAGAGACAAAATTTATAAGATGTAAGGATGAACACTTCAGATTTGCCAACATTTGACATTATGGGGCACAGTCTCATTTCTCATATCACAAAGGGGAAACAGAGATTTGGAAAAGCTGATGTGTGAGGTAGCCGGAAATGCCTCTGTTATAAAAAGTTGCTGGAATAAATCCAACAGCCCCCAACCTGGGTCTCCTGACAAAGCCGGAAACCTCCCTGTCGTCTCCCAGCCTTAGTGAGATTCACTGAGGACTTACTTTGTGCCAGGCCTACACCACAGCTTTATTATAGAAGTATCTTTACATACAGTAACTACAACCATGAAAGGCGAATACTGTAACTTATGTTTAATAAGTGAGGAACCTGAGACTGGGAGAGTCGCATAGATAATAGAAGCAAAGGGAGGAGTCTGACCCAGGAAAGTCTAGCCTTGAAACCCATGACTCTCCTATTCCGTGGGGTACTTGTTCCATAAAAGTTGTCAGGCTTCAGATCAGAAATACATAAAATAAGATGGTAAAATGTGAATGACAACATGAAAAAGGAGTAATTAGGAAAATATAAATCAAAATCATAATATAATACCACTTTATACCCATTAGGGTGGCTATAATGGGGCAGACAATAGCAAATGTTGGGGGGAGAGTGGGGAAATTGGAACTCTCATACATTGCTGCTGGGAATGTGAAATGGTACAGCCACTTTGGAAAATAGTTCGATGACTTCTCAAAAATTTCAATGTAGCATTACTATAGGACCCAACAATTCCTCTCCTAGGTATATACCCAAGAAAATTGAAAACATATATCCACACAAAAACTTATACACAAATGTTCATAGCTGTGTCATCCCTAATAGCCAAAAAGGGGAAACAACCCAAAATGTTCGTCAACTGATGAATGGAGAAACAAAACACGGTACCCTCCAATGGAATATTATTCACCTGTAAAAATGAAATTCTGATCCATGCTACAGCATGTATGAATCTTAGACATTTTGCTAAGTGAAATAAGCCAGAAACAAAACGGCACATATTATATGATTCCATTTACATGAAGTATCCAGAATGGGCAAACCCATAAATACTGGAAGTTAGTAAGTAATTTCCACAAGATGGAAGGAGAGAGGAATGAGAAGTGCTAATGGTACAAGATTTCTTTTGCACAATCTTGTGAATATGCTAAAAGCCCCTGAATTATACACTTTGAAAGTGTGAATTTTATGGTAGGTGAATTACATATTAATTATTTAGAAAACAGAAGCAGAAACATACAGGATCCACTGAAGGTTGAGACTAATGTGGATGCTAAGGTGGAAACACAGGGAAATTCGACCATGAGCTTCCTGGCAGCTGGAACAAAGAGGCAGAAGCAACCTCCCAGAGAAAGAAAGTGCCAGCTCCTGAGGAAAGCCAACTCTTCCAGGGCTTCACTCTTGGGCGAGATTCCTACAAGCCTGAGTTGGCTGACTATCATAATAAATTATCGAAACACAAATTTCCTACATCTCCCACCTGAGGTTCTGATGCAAGTAGTATCCAGAACTGTGAATGGCCTGTGATTTTACCATACATCCAAGCCGACAGGTTAGCCTACTGCATTTTCATGGATGCTGGTAGAAGACACCTGGATGAAGAACTTTGTTGGGGATGAAGAACTTTGGTTCTTCTGGTGGGAAATGAAGGAACAGAAGCAGGGAGAATGTGAGTATTAGGACTGGTTCATCAAGCCCCAGTTCCCACAAGGCAATAGGACATGAGGCCAGATAACACCTGCACACATGATGGGTTGCATTCCAAGAGAGGAGCCTGGACCTGAAGCAACTAGAATCTTTTATAATGGGCAGTCAGCCTGCCTGACCTTTGGCCCAGAGGAAGGCATCACCAAATGTGTAGGGTTTTTCCCTCCTGACGTCAGCCAGCTCTGACACCAACTCTGAAGTGTAGCACAGACCTCATAGGTCAAGGGCTCCGTCCCACAGGACAAGACTGCCCCGACCCCCATTCAGATGCCAGTCACAAGTCCTAGACTTCTGCTTCTGACTGACTGGCTTCCTTCAACCCCCATCTCAGGTTTGATAATTTGCTTGAATGGCTCACAGAACTCAAGAAAGCACTTCATTGAACTAATACCAGATTATTATTATTATTATTAATTTTTATGATTTTATTTATTTATTTGAGAGAGAGAAAGAGAGAAAACATGATCAGAGGAGGGACAGAGGGAGAAGCAGACTCCCTGCTGAGCAAGAAACCTAACACGAGGCTCAATCCCAGGACTCTGGGGTCATGACCTGAGCCAAAGGCAGATGCTTAACCCACTGAGCCACCCAGGAGTCCCCTATAGATTATTATAAAGGATACAGGAACAACCAAATGGAAGAGATGCATAGGGCAAGGTATAAGGGAAGGGGCACCATCTTCCCAGCACTCTGATGTGTTCACCAACCTGGCAGCTCTCCAAACCCTGCCATTTTGGGTTTTTTATGGAGACATCATTGTATAGGCATGATTGCATAAATCACTGGCCATTGGCAACTGACCCAATCCCCAGCCCCTTTCCTTTCCCTGGAGATTAGAGAGCAGGGCTGAAAGTTCTAAGTTTCTAATCAAGATTTGTTCTTTCTGGCAACCAGCCCCCATCCTGAAATCATTCAGGGGCCTGCCAAGAGTCAACTTATTAGAACAAAAGATGCTCCTATCATGCAGGAAATTCCACAGAATTTAGGAGCTCTGTGTCAGGAATCAGGGACAAAGACAATATATACATATATTTTTTAAAGATTTATTTATTTTAGAGAGAGTATGAGTCGGGGGAAGTGAAGAGGGAGAGACAGAATCTTTTTTTTTTTAATTTTTTTTATTTATTCATGATAGGCACACAGTGAGAGAGAGTGAGAGAGAGGCAGAGACACAGGCAGAGGGAGAAGCAGGCTCCATGCACCGGGAGCCCGACGTGGGATTCGATCCCGGGTCTCCAGGATCGCGCCCTGGGCCAAAGGCAGGCGCCAAACCGCTGCGCCACCCAGGGATCCCGGAGAGAGAGAATCTTAAGCAAACTCCCCACTGAGGGCAGAGCCAGACCTGAGGCTCGATCCCACAACCCTGAGATCATACCTGAGCCAAAACCAAGAGTCAGCTGCTTAACCGGCTGAGCCACCCAGGTGCCCCTCAAAAATATATTTCTTATACTACATATAAAAATTACCATTTTAACCTTTTTGAATGCACAATTTAGTGGCATTAAGTACATTGTGTGTAACCCATAACTACCATCCATCTCCAGAACTTTTTTGTCATCCCAATCTGAAACACTGTACCCACTAAATAACTCCCTATTTCTCTCTCTCCAGCCCCAAGTACCCAGTATTCTTTCTGTCTCTATAAATTTGACCATTTTAAGTTCCTCACATAGATGGAATTATATAGGATTTGTCCTTTGTATCTAGTTCAGTTCACTTAGCATAATGTTTTCAAGGTTCACCCATGTTATAACATGTCAGAATTTCCTTCTTTTTTAAGGCTGAATAGTGTTCTATTGTATGTATAGACCACTGTTCATTCATTCTTCTGTTGATGGACATTTCGGTTGTTTCTACCTTTTGGCTATTTTTTTTTTGTTTTTTATTTTATTTTATTTTTTTTAATTTTTATTTATGATAGTCACACACACACACACAGAGAGGCAGAGACACAGGCAGAGGGAGAAGCAGGCTCCATGAACCGGGAGCCTGACATGGGACTCGATCCCGGATCCCCAGGATCACGCCCCGGGCCAAAGGCAGGCGCCAAACCGCTGCGCCACCCAGGGATCCCCCTTTTGGCTATTTTGAATAATGCTACTGTGAACATTGGTGTATACCTATCCTTTTGAGTCTATTTAAAAATAAGTTTCAATTATTTTTAGCTTGATGTGAAATTGCTGGATCTTATGGCCGTTCTAGGAGTTTGAGTTCTATGAGTTTGTTCGTTTGTTGTTGAGAAACTGCCAAACTGTTTCTCAAAGCAGCTGTACCATTTTACATTCCCATCAGCAATGCAGGAGGGTTCTAGCATCTCCACGTCCTCACCAGTACTTGCTATTTCCTGTTTTTTTTTTTTTTTAATAGCCATCCTAATAATGAGTGTGAGGTGGTATCTCATTATGGTTTTGACTTGAATCTCCCTAATGATGAGTCATGTTTAACATTTTTTTCTTGAGCCTATTGGCCATCTGTATGTCTTCCAAGGAGAAATTTCTATTCAAGTCTTTTGACATTTTTTGAATTAGGTTGTTTGGTTTTATGTTGTTGAGTTGTGGCAGTTCTTTGTGTAATGTGGATATTAATCTTTTATCAGATATATGATTTGGAAATCTCTCCCAATCTCCAGGGTTGCCTTTTCACCCTGTTGATAGTACTCGTTGATGCACTAAAGTTTTAAATTTTGATGAAATCCAATTTATCTGGGTTTTGTTGTTGTTGTTGTTGTTGTTATTGCCTGTACTTTTGACATCATATTGGTCAGGGCTGCTTTGATTGCAAGTGACAAATGTAACTGATGTAGGCAAGAAAGATTTTAGTTACTGTAAAGAAAAAATTGAAGGTAGACCTAGATCAGGTCTGGTGAAAGCTAGCAGCTACAATGATGCCATCAGCATTTTGTATCCTTTCTACTTGCTTCCTACGTTCTCCTGCAAGTTCTTCCTAGAAGCACTAGGCTTCCATGGCCCTCACAACTAATATTCCTACAGAAAAGGGGAGAGAACCTTTCATACTGGTTCCATCAAAATTCACGGAGCAAACTTTTTTTAAAATTTTTTTTTATTTATGATAGTCACAGAGAGAGAGAGAGAGGCAGAAACATAGGCAGAGGGAGAAGCAGGCTCCATGCACCGGGAGCCCGACGTGGGATCCGATCCCGGGTCTCCAGGATCGCGCCCTGGGCCAAAGGCAGGCGCTAAACCGCTGCGCCACCCAGGGATCCCTCATGGAGCAAACTTTGATTGGTTTCCCCTGAACAGGGGTCTGTGTGGATGCTTTAACGATCAGCTCTGGGTCAGGTGCCCACTTGGAGTGGACAAAATTTCCATGCAATGGGAGAAGGAGCTCCCCATAGCAAGAGATGCTTGACAGGCAATCATTCTTCCCTAGAAGAGGTCTCGGAAAGGACATCCCTCACCTCAGGCTTCCCATGGGGAGCACCGAGAGAAGTAGAAGAAATCCTTTTAGTTGCTCCCTGCAGACTTCATTCCCTGGCGGAAGCCCTGTGACTGGTGGGAGGGTGAACCCCAGCAAGCTGGGTCCCAGGCAGGTTGGGTGGAGAATGGAGGGGCTGGATTTCCTTGGCACCTGAGAACCTCCCTAATCAAGCCCTAATGTATATAGTAGGAGCTTAGAATATGTGCCTCTGTAGCCAGACTTCCCGGCTCCTAGTCCAGTAGCTGTTCTTTCTACTTGTGCTACATTGGGTAAGTCAGCTAATGTCTCTGTGGCTTGGTTTCCCCACTCGAGGTACTAAATGGAGGTAATACCAATCTTATCTCACAGGGCCATTATGAGGATTGAATGGAGTATGGTACATCTGGCACACAGTAAGTGTTCAATAATTTTATCAATAGTAGTATTAGTTTGCCTCTTTTCCAACTGCATTTGCTGATACACCAGCAGCTCCAACTATGTTCAGCATCCCTCAACATGCCTCACCGAGTCTCAGCCCATTTCTGCCTGAAATGCCTTTGCCTCCATGTACACTTGGCCATTTCATTGCTGCCTCCTCCACTGAGCCTTCCTTGTCTGCAGAACCATCCCTCCCTGCCGGGACTCCCGCAGGACTCCAGAGCACCGATGGCTGCCTCAGATTATGGGGCTTCAGGTGCCTCATCTCCACTGAGCTCCTGAGGGTAAGAACTGGATCTTCTCTGTCTGTGAGCTCACAGAATAAGTCTGCCAGCAGCCGATGTGAAGAGAAGGCAATCCAGGGGTGGCAGAAAGAGTACTGAGTGAGGAACAAAGGTCTCAAACTGAAAGTAGCTCTGGGCCCCGGAGGTTGCATGTAAGGGCCAAGGGTAAGTGCTAAGAACAGAGATGTCAGCGAGGCCCTGGTTTGCCTTAATCGTCAGGCCCTGAGGAACCATAAAATTCTTAGGCAGGGGAGTGGTGAGGTCAGATTTTTGCTGAGCCAAGATCCCTCTGGCTGAGGATATGGAAGACAGAGCAGCGGGTAGATACGGTCTAGGTTGAGGTGGGGACCACAGGATGAGACAAAGGGACAGTTTGACAGATGTAAGGATGGAACACAAACAGGGCTTGGTGGTTGATTTCAAGTAAGACCTCAGACTTCCCACTAGGGAAGTGGCAATGGGCATGCCCTGCCCCACTGGTCTCTGTGGGTGAGACTGAAGGATGGCAGGCACCTGGCACTGACTACTTTAAATAGTAACCGTATCTCCCATGTAGTCCCATATACTCCCCCAAGCCCATGACCTTCCCTGGGTGGGGTCCAAGTCAAGCACAAGCCCAGACACTGAGGAGGCTTCATCATATCTATAAGCTCCAGGGACCAGAACTGGGCCTCTTCACCCAGCCCACCCTGGGAAAGCTGGTGGGGCTGGGCACAGGAGTGGGGCCTGGCTGAGCAGTGCTGATGAGATCATCTGACTCCCTTGGGCAGGGTGGGACCAGCCCAGGCCACAGTTCCCTGGAGCAGATGGCATATGATTTCTTCCTGTTTTGTCCTCCTCAGCTGTGCCTTGCAGAAACACAGGCTGGTATGGAAGGGGGAGTGCCCCCAGGGAACAGTGCTGGGCACAAGGACCAGGGCAGGGCCAGACTCTTGTGCTGTAGGAGCTCCAGCCCTCACCAGCTGAGTCTCCTCAAGAATCATGAATCCAAAAAAAAAAAAAAAAAGAATCATGAATCCAGGTGCCCACTGACAGGGCCAGGACTAGGACCCAGGTATCCCATCTCCCACGCCTGACACACACTCAAGGCCCAGAGAGCCATGTTTATTGCAGGAACCAAATGCCTCTCTTCTCTGGGCCTCAGTTTCATCAGCTGCAAAATGGGTGTAAAGTGGAAGAGAGAACCCAAGAAGCTCTAAGTTTTCTCTCCCCATATGGAAAGAAGAGGGTCTACATGGGCCTGACAGTTGGAGCAAGTTATCATCTGGACTCTTCAAGTACCCAGGAGAGGAGAGTCAGACTGAAACAGCAGCTTTGGGAACAGGGTACAGGGGCAGAAGGCTCCGCATGGACTCACTTCAGGGCTATAGGCCATCCTCTTGTGTGCTCTGGGCCTCAGATTCCTGGCTGTGACCCTAGGATAAGACCAGACCAGGGCATCTCTGAGAACCTTCACCCCACCCCAATCTGTCTTTTTAGCACCCTGGTTGTCAGGGCTTGTGAAGAGGTGTGTGGAAGAGAGTTGAAAGGCTGCTGTGAGCCTGGCATTCAAGGACTCTGATTTGGCCTGCTATGCCAGCCCCAGAGCCAGGACCCTACTGTCTCTGACCTGGACTTTCACCATATCCAATCCTATCCTCCATTCAACAGCACAAGGGACCTCCTAATCTCAAATTTGGTCACACCTCTACCCTGCGTTACACACCATCGAGGGCTCCTTGGTTGGCACCCACAATACAGAGGCCAAATTTGTAGCCTGGCATTTGAGGCCTGTTGGGACCTGGCTCTGGTGATCTCTCAGCCTCCCCTCAAGCAAACTCAAACACTTGCAGTTACCCTATGACCTCATATCTCCAGAAGGCCTCTCTGCTAAGAACACTCTCCCCTTTCCTGTCCACATTCCACCAAAGAATCACCTTCTCCAGGGATCCTTCCTTGATACCCCAGGCAGGGATAGGAGCCTGTCTTTCTGTATCAGATGAAGACCCCTCATCTGTCTTTTCCACCAGCTGGAGCTCCTCAAAGACAGGGGCCAGAGCCCATTGAAGTTCCTATCTTTTGTAAGGCTTCCTGCAAATAAATATCAAGAGTGAATGAATGAATGAATGAATGAGTAAATAAGCAAAGGCTATAAGTGAGGCCGTTTCTCAGCTGGACTATGATAAAATTGTGAGTGGTAATAGAAACCCCATGGAGTGAATACCTACTTGCTTTAGATACTGGGCTAGGTGTTTCAGATCCATTACTTCATTTGAACCCCAATAGTACTCTGAGGTGGGTATAATTATCTCTATTTCATAATTAAGGACCCTGAGGCTCAAAGAGATAAAATCACTGCTATGAGCTCTGGAGCCAGCACAGAAACCAGGCCTGAGAGGTGCCAAGTTCTGCAGATGGAATAGCGATGTGTGGCAGAGGGGTACAGATGCCAGGAGCAGGTGGTTGGATCTAACAGACCTTGGGTGGGGGATTGGTCGGGGGGAGTGTATGGGACCACATGGGAGAAACCCCATTAACAGGGTTTGAAGAACTCTGGGTTTTCCAGGGAGCTCTGAGCAGAGACCTGTTCTAGAATGAATCCTCATATTTCCTATAATTGGGGTGAGGCTGGGGGTAGCTTGGGGAAGCTTTTGCCCACCCCCCCACCCCCGCTCTGTGATCAACAGCCCTTACTATTTTGTGATGCTTTCTCAAACACATGTCATGAGGGATGTCAGAGTGTCAGTCCCCTCATCTACCCCCTCTAGAATCCCTAGCTGCCACCTAAACACATGTTCTGGAGGTGCTACTGCCCAGCCTGGGCCCCACTCCAAATTCCCAGAAGAGCCTGGGCCCATTCCTGGAAGCCTCAGAGACAGTTCCCCTCCCCTAGCCCTGTACCATCCTCGGGTGTGGGGGATGTCAAACCCAAGTGACCTCACAGTGGCCTGTTTTTTCCCAAGCCCTGTTATGTCAAGATCACTTCTGAGATTTCCTTGGGATAGAGCTCAGATGGTCACTGAAGCCAGCCTCACCTAGAAACATAGGGTGCCCATCCCTCTTCCCAGAGCTGGCCCAAAGGTTCCGTAATGTGCTCGGCCCTGGGAAGACTGTAGGAGTGTGAGAAATGAGGGCAGAGAGGGAGGATAGGAGGCAGAGGACTCCTGGACAAGCCAGACTGTGAAGGAAGAAGCACAGCTGGAGGCACTGGAGGATGGGGAGTTGTGGGCTGAGGAGAAGGACTGGGCAGAGGGAGGGATCAGCACTGCAAGAGACTGCCTGGGGCCCAGGAGGAATGAGAGACCACAAACAGATTCGAGTTTATTTAGGTGGCCAGGACGTTGAAGGAGGCCCCTCCAAAAGGGCACTCTGCTCTGAAGGAGGAGTTGAGGGCTGCTGGGGTTGAGGGAGGGCTGACAAGAAAGATAGGACAAAGGCTTGGAAGAGATGAGAGAGGGACCACTCCAGGACAGGCAGAAACTGCGGGACTCAGCCAAGTGGAGACTCGGCTCTCTGCTGAGTCGCATCCTCCAGCCACACTCACCTCCACAGTGCAGGGCCAAGCAGTCTGTCAGTGCTGGGAACGAGGGGTGCAAATGGACTGCCTGTGTTCTCAGGAACCCCAGTTCCTGAGGTAGAGCTCCAGGCTGGCAAGGGAAGGGAGAGGGGCCAGGAAGATGCTGGCCCAGGGTGCTGGAGGTCTCCAAATCAGAGGCCCTGGTGCAGAGGGAGAGTTGGTGACGAGGCTGGGAGGCTCCAGGAGGACAGCAGGATGGAACAGAGCCAGTGTGGGGGGAGGGGTGAAAGTGCCAGGAAGACCTCTGGCAGGGCAGGAGGGAGAAGCAGGCAGCTCAGAGCCACCAGGCCATGTCCTGCTCACCCTCCTCAGCTGGGACCATTCACAGCCAGAATCTCACATACACAGCCAAATAGAGGCAGCCCCACAGATGGCTTTGAAGTCTCTATCAGCCCCTTATCTCCACTAAACATACTGTAAGTATAAACTATAGTTTGTGATACAAGCATAACATCAAGCTTAGTCCTCTATGGCCCCAGTCAGATTTCTGCCCCTAAGTCTTCTCTGCGGAGACACTTTTTTTTTTTTTAAAGATTTTATTTATTTATTCATGAGACACACAGAGAGAGAGAGAGAGAGAGAGAGAGGCAGAGACACAGGCAGAGGGAGAAGCAGGCTCCACAGAGGGAGCTGATGTGAGACTCGATCCCGGGACTCCAGTATCATGCCCTGGGCCAAAGGCAGGCGCTAAACCACCTGAGCCACCCAGGGATCCCCTGCGGAGACATTCTTGAGTCAACCCTAGAAAATCATCCACCCATCTACCCATCCATCCATCCTTCCAAAAAGTATTTATTGAGTACCTTCTATGTGTCAGGTACCATCCTAAGCACTGGAGATACAGTAGTGAATAAAACATAAACAAAACATAAACACCCCCTGCCCTGGTGGAGTTTATGTTCTGGTGGGAGGAGACAGACAATAAGCAAACAAACAAAATCATATGTTAAAAAATGATAAATGCTATGGAAAAAAATACAGTAGAGAAGGGGGTAGGAAGTGTGCACATTTAAGGTGGGAAGTTGCAATTTTAGCTAGTGTGGTAGGGGAAGAACTCGGGGAGAACATATTGTTTGAGTGGCCACCTGAAGGGGGTGATGTCTGTCCAGTGTTCCTCACACACACACCACGTGCAACAGTGCGCTCTGTGGCAGGAACTGCCTGTGTCATTGCTGACCTCCTACATTACGTTCTGAGCCAGGTGGTTGCCCTTCTTTCCTCCTCCCAGGTCACTCCTCAGATGCCTACAAAGCATGGCTCCTCCCACACTGGGTTGGCCACAAATGGGACCCCTGTCCTACATGCTTGACGTTTGAGGGTGACGATTTGGGATTTGGTGGAAGATACTCCAGCTGATTGGAAGACCACCACTGACCGGTGGCCTTGGCAAGACACTAAGCTCTGGCAGGGGGTTGTTCAGTTTTGTTCTCCCAAAATGGTAAGAAGAGACCATGCCCCCCTTACAAGTACCAAGCAAAGGGTTTTGTCTACAGATTTGGAAATGGTCATGGCTCCCTGGCTTCCTGTCTGGCTTATGAGCTCCACCATGAAGGTTCCTGGGCCTGGACAAGAGCACTGAATTTGGAATTTGGAATGAAGACCAGCTGATGAATAGTTATGGGACAATCTCTGCAGGGTATCCTTGGACTTGGAGGCAGCCGAGCTCTGTAACCCCAGAAGCAGGCCAGACTGGGGAAGAGAAGCCATGAGTAGGGGCAGACCTCAGGGCTTTGTGTGATGAAGCACATATCCCAGAGAGCTTTCTCATGGTGGAATGTAGCAGCCTGGTAGAGATGGGGTGGTGAGTTCGCTGTCATAGAAAACATACAAATAGAGGCCAGACAAGTCCATCAAAGAGGCCTCAGGGAGCCTCCTTATCTGAGGGTCTGGGGAGAGTGATGAATCAGATTCTCTTAAGGCCCCTCTGGCCCGGGGAGTCCAGAACTCAGAGCCCTGTCATTGACCCCTAGGCTCTGGGACCCAGTTGTGTCTCTCCGCCAGGTGCGCTTAGGTGCTGGAGATGGTCAGAGCAGGACCAAGGCAAGGGAGCTGCCTTTCACGGCAAGTGAGAGGTTCTCTGAGACTTCCTCTACACCCAGACCTTACCTGTGAGAGCTGTGGACAAAGCTATCTGCCTTTGGGACTTCAGTGTCTGTGTCTGAAATGGGCAGGATCATAACCCACAATAAACACTCAGGAAGTGGTGGTGGTCTGTCCTTCCTGAGAGTTGGAGGCTGGGGGACCCACGTGGGTGCAGGGGTGCTACTCCTGCAGCTATTACCTTCATTCCCTATGACAAGCCTTCCCTGTCATCAACCAAGACAAAGATTTTTTTTTTTTAATTGAGCCAGGCAGCACCAAGGACAGAGCCCTGTGGCTCCTCTTCACAGACTAGGCTCACTCATTCAACATTTCCCGTGCCTCTTGGGAGCTGGAGCCTGTGTTGGTCTTTGGGACCCCAGAGGCAAAGCAGGCGTTTTCCCCAATTCCTAACAAAGTTAGAGAAGGAAGAGAGTCTGGCTGACTTTGACTTTCAGCCTGGTCTTTTCTGTCCTGACCCTTGGCCCCTGTCTCTGTGTCCTATCTCAGGCCACTGTGTTCCTGACACGGTAGATTTACTGTGCACCTTGGGCAAGTTCTTAATCTCTCTGGTCTCAGTGTTCACACAGGGGAATATTGCTTCTCTTCCTGAGCACAGATGTTTATCAACATTCAGATCTATGCCCTAGTCCTGGCTTGCCACGACTCACTGTGTCACCTCAGGCAGGCCGCCAGCCTTCTTTAAGCCTGTTTCTTCATCTGCAAATGGGGGTACACACTCCACCATGCAGGGCCGTTGTAAAAGCAAATGAGATTTTGCAGCAAAAGCACTTAGCTTGGTGGCCAAGAAACTATATGGCTATAGTTAAGGAGCTCAGAAAGTGAGGCTTGGGGAGGTGCAGGGACCTTCTCAGGGTCACACAGCAGGTGGGTGATGGATCCAAGACCGCAAGCTGGATTTCCAGCATTCCAGGCTCCTGCCCAGGAGCTATGGAGATGATACAGTGGTTACTCTGGGAGCTGCTGGAGGAGGGGCTCCCCTTATGGGAAAGGAATTGGGGGGCATCCCTAGCAGCCCCTGTGGGGATCAGACTTGACCTGAACATCCCTCGGTCCCCACCTGCCACTCTGATGGTGTCTGTCAGGTACATGGACAGTTCCAGCCTCCTCTGAGATGTTAGGGTTCCAGGGCTGACTCTGTGAACATGTGATATGGAAAGGGGAGAGGAGGCACATGATATGTGGGGGGGGGGGGTGCGTGTAGGTCTATAGGCAGAACTCTTGACTTTGACAGAATCCTAGGTCAAATGGACTGTGGCAAAAAGGGAATTTATTAGCTCATGCCATCAAAACGTCCAGTGGAAGATAAAGCTTAAAGCGTAAGTGGAACCAGGTACTCAGTGGCGTTCTTGGGGACCCGTATATTCTCATTTCTCAACTCGGCCATCCCTTGGCTTTATTTTTTTAAATATTTTATTTATTTATTTATGACAGACAGAGAAAGGCAGAGAGAGAAGCAGGCTCCACGCAAAGAGCCCAATACGGGACTCGATCCCAGGACAACCGGATCACGCCCTGAGCCAAAGGCTGATGCTCAACTGCTGAGCCACCCAGGTGTCCCTTCCCTTGGCTTTATTTTGCCCAGTTTCCTTCTTGGTGACAGTATCATCAGTGAATAGGACAGTTTCTGGCATAGAGTTCACCTGGCTCTAGAAGCTCCAGGCTCACTTCCTACCAGCTTTGCAAACCCAATGGAAAACCTGCCTCCTTCCCAGTATTCCAGCAAAATCTCCAAAATTGAGGCACCTGGCGAAGGTCACCTATCCAACCCTGAGCCAGTTGCAGGGCCTGAGCCCACTCTTCTCTCACTGGCCGGCCTAGGTCACAGGTCCATCACTCCCAGATTGTCAAGACTTGAGGAAGGGAAGGAGGGGATCTCCCAATGGAAGAACAGGAGGCAGCCCATCATCATGAGAGAGGGTCTGGGAATTGGGTGAGAGGAACTGTGGAGGAGAACAATGACTGCTTGCAGGACAGGCTGGATAGCTGGACCTGGGCCACCTCTTCCCCCAGAGGACTGGAGCCTGGTTCTCTGTGAGGATGGGTGGGTCCTGAGGTCACCAATAGAGGCTGTCAGCCAATTGCACTCCTTTCAGGTAAACAGCAGGTTCTTGCTTGAAGGGGAATCAAACAGGCTTAGCTCTACAGAGAGCTTCAAAGAGATTGAAAAGAGATTCAAAACAAAACAAAGCAAAAAAGACGAAAATGAGGGGTCCAGGCAAGGAACAGAGACCCTCTCACACTAGCTCCAGTGAAGAGGGGGTATTGGAAGGGGCTTGGATCCTCCAGGTCCCTGGGTGGCAGGTGCTGTGGCCCATGGTCATAGACTTGGAGAGCTGGCACCATGGCCTCTCCTTCTACGTCAGGGGCTGCCCCCTCCCTGGGACACTCTGGGCCCCTGTTCTCTCTCTCCCATGGTTCCCCAGCCCCGAGGCTGCCCCAGGCCCTGTCAGCCTTGTGCCCACCTGGGCCACCGTGGTCACTGACTTTTTCATTCAAGAAAGAACCTCTTGCTAACTTTGCCAAGCCTCAGCTTCCTCGTCTGTAAAGCAGAGGTGGAAATTGTGAAGAGTAAATGAGATGCGGCAATTTGCACAGTGGTGATGTAGAGTCGGCGCCCAATAAAAACATCTGTCCAGGTTGTGGTGGGGCTTACACGAGCTCGCCGATGCGCCTGGCGCACAGCTGTGGTGCAGGGGATGCAAGTTCCCTCTGTGCTCAGCCTGTAGGGACCAGAGAGAAAGGAAGCAGCCTTGACTCCCAAATTCCCCAGAGCTACAGCTTCCCCTTCCTTGTACTCAAAATGGCTGTTTCAGTTCCAGCTTGAATTCCTGTTGAGTAGGAGGTAAAAAGGGGAAGTAGAAAAAGAAAAGAGAAATCAAAGTTTTCAGTCTTCTCTGTGCCCTTCTCCTGCCAGATTTGCCTGCTTTTGTCGCCAGCCTCATACCACGGGTGGGATCAGAACTCCTCCATGAGTGGTGGGCACTGCCCCCTGCCCACTGCCCTCTAGGCACTGACATCAGGGACCTGGCCTGGGGCTTGAGGCGGGCTCCATGGACACTCCTGCCCCAGGCTGCCTGCTGCTGGGTCAGGGTTGGGTTGGTGACTGTAGCCAAGGGCATAGTGACCCTGTAAGGCATACATTAGCCCTGTTTATCATGTGGATACTTAGGCTCAGAGGAGTAGGTGGCTCGCCCTGGGTCGCTCAGTAGGTTGGTGATGGATCCCAGCCTGGCTGACTCCTCAGGGGAAGGAAGCTGGGTCTTGACCCCTGTCATCCTGTGCCCTTGCTGCTAAGCTCACAAGCCAGAGGCCAAGCAAGGGGGTTTCCAGGCCTTGTTTCCCAGCAGGCAGGCAGGCCAAGGTTAGGGAGGCCTCTTCCCATATCCAGCCTGGTCTGAGCTGGTTCCTGGCTGGCTGGCAGACAGTGACTCAGGCTTCCAGCTCCTGCCTCTGGCCTCCTCATCCCTTCCAGATAGGAGCAGGCATGGGGAGGGAGCTGCAGAGTCATCTAAAGGGGATCCAAGCAGCCCAAGGAGCTTCAACCCTTGCCAGCTCTTCTTTGCATCTATTCTGAATTGCTTCTGCTACAGGCACAAACCAATCCCATGTGTTGCCTGAATTGAAAAAAGCGAACTGGCCCTTCTATGGAGTGAGGGCCTTCAATGTTTCTGCCAAGGGTAGAACAGAGATGGGTAGTGGATGCCTGGTGTTCGAGCAACACTCCCAGGGACTCTGCCTCAGATGAATGGTGCTCAACACTGGCCCTGTCCCCCTGCCAGTGGCTCCTGTGAGCCCCACTGACCAGGGGAGGCTCTGAGAACAGGGCTTGAGCTGATTTGGGAATAATAAATAGCAGAAAGGCTGGGGAATGGATTAAGAGGAACTGAAGCTGGTAGCCCAGTCCTGAGGTTGTTCAGTGCCAGCCCCAAAGGGGAGGCCCTGGCTGTGTGCAGAACTGCCCCCACCCCAGGGCGGCAGTCAAAAGGCTTGAGACTGGCCATCCCAGGCAGTCTGCTGGCACCATCTCATGGCCAGAGGCCCTCAGTGCAGGGAAGACAATCCTCTGGGAATTTCCCAGCTCCAACATCTAAGCCTGGATTTCAGGGGAACCATGGATAAGGGGCTTGTAAAGCCAGAAAGACAATAGTGAAATGTCACCTGGCTGGGACACCTTGGGAAACTCACCGACCCTTCCTGAGTCTTACTTCCTTCATCTGTAGAATGGAGAAAACACTCTCCCTCACCACCAGCCCGGAACTGCAGATGAAATATTATCTGGCAGGGGCTGGGCTGTTAAGAAATGACACTGGGTTGCAGAGGACCCAGAAATTAGTGTGGACTGCTATGGGCTGAGGGGTCCAAAGTAGGGGCATTTAGTCTGGGTCTGGAATGGATTCATTCAATTAACAAGAGTGTATTGAGTCTGTACTGTGTGCCGGGACACGTCACCTGCACAGTTTCATTTATATCTTACAGCAGCCAAGATGGCAGGTACGACTACTCACTCTCACTTGAGAATGAGATGTGAGAACTACAGGAAGGATAAGTAGGGATTATCTGGAGAAAGTGGGAAGAAAGCATCCCAGGCAGAGGGAACAGCACACATGTAGGCCTGGGGGCTGGAAAGGCTGGTGGGGAAGGTCTGAAGCTGGACTTAGGAGCCCTGACAGGCTTGGGGGCAGGGCAGGGGTATTTGGGCTTTGTGTTGGAGGCCTTTTTTTAAAAAAAAAAAAAAAATAAGATTTTAATTATTTATTCATGAGAGACACAGAAAGAGGGACCAAGACATAGGCAGAGGGAGAATCAGGCTCCCCGTGGGGAGCCCAGTGGGGGACTTGATCCCAGGACCCCAGGATCAGGACCTGAGCCAAAGATAGATGCTCAACCACTGAGCCACCCAGGTGTCCCTATGTTGGAAATTTTAAGTGAGCCAGCACCCTCGAGCCTCTACCTGGGCCCCTCTTCACAAGACGCATCCCATGCTGCACTGTTCTTCCTCTCTCACATGGGGTCGGCTCATACCCGGGCGGTGTGCTTCTTGCCTAGGACACGGACACGCCCTTCACTCTTGATATGTCCAAGTCCCCCTGGCCCTTTAAGGCCCAGCAACAGACGTGCCTTCTCCAGGAGCCACTCCAGGTCATTCCTTCCTAGGTGTCCCCAAAACCCCCAAGATCTGAGCTCTCCCATCTGGGCCCCATCCAGATAGCAGGAACTCAGACTTCAGCCCTGCCCTGAGACTGACACCCCCAGGAAGCCCTCAGGGCTGCTCCCATGCTTGGGACAGACACCGGGATAGGAGTGACCACTGGGGGTTGTCCTAGGAACTTGGCAAAAGACTGGCTGCTGGGTTGAAGGCCAGGTCTCTTTGCCCTCCTGGGCTCCAGCACCACTAAAATCAGATCAGAAGGTCCCCCTCTGCAACTGGCACGAGCAACCCCCTAGCACAGACCTGAATAAGCAGTCGGTGCTCAATCCTTGCACAACTGACCCTGTGTTTACCAGCGGTTCAAACCTGAATTTTCTCAGTCTGACACAGACTTTTGGCCCCAACTCAGTTTGCCACTCCCCTCGCCTGTAAAACGGGTTTGGGTGGGAGGTCAGTGCTCACACCTTCCAGGGTACAAAGGGTCCTTCCTCACTCTGGCCATTTGTCCTCACAAGCTGGTGGCCAGTATGACCACATTCTACTGAGCAGGCTCAGAAAGGAAAAGGGGCTTGTGAGTAGGGACCACACAGTGAGCAGAGGCAAGGAAGAACCAGAACCTGGGCCTCACATGCCCAGGGCAGTGTTCTTTCCCAGCTCGAGCCAGTTCTCCCTCCCTCAGTTACCTTAGCTGCTCCCAATCGAAGCCTACCTCCTCCGGGTCACCCCTTCCCCCCATTACTGCCTCTCTACTGGAGCTGGCCTCTCTGGGACAAGGAGAAGCCACCTCACTTTCTCTGGCGATCCTAACAGGTGTAAGTCTTGGTTTGGGAGTGAGGAGGGGTTGGAAGAGAATTTGGCACCAGCAGGGAGAATGTCACTCAGGTGAGTTTTCAGAGGCATCACCTCTATCCTCACAATCACTCCCAGTGGCTCTGGACCTGCCAGGTGGAAGGAGACAGTGAGTGCTAAATGAAGGTATGTGGGAGGATCTGAGGGCATACAATAGGTGTTCAATAATTGGTTTTGGAGAAAAGGAAGAAAGGGAAGGAGAGACAGAGAAGGTGACCAAATAAATGAGTGTGTAAGTGCATTGCCAGGGGGAGGGATGAACATGTCAGTGAATAAACTATTGAATGAATAGAGAAAGGAGGTATGGATGGGGGAGTGAGTGACTGGAAGGTGGCTCTGGGTGTTACAGCTAAAGGCGGAACACAAAGCCCTTTAATCACCAATGTGCCCATTTGGTAGATGGGAAGAGGATGGCTGAGGAGCGAGGAAGCTGCTGGGTCCCTGGGGGTGGCCTTTGAGCAGCAGCCTCTGGTTCTCCCTCACCTCTCTTTCTACCCCCTCACCACCCTCTTTCCTCTGCTGGGATGGGGAGGATTCCAGGAAGGAGACCTTTTCTCCGCCTTCTTGCTCCTAGTTTCCGCCAGGCCTTGGTGTTGGGGGTGGCAGGGAGGGGGTGGCCCCCGCAGGGGCTATTTCAGTCAGAGACAGCTCTGCCAGGAAACAGAGGAAGCCACCCGCCCCATAAGAGGTGTTGCAGCTTGAGCTGAGGTCAGGAGAGTGGAGAGCCTCACGTCGGGCCTCCTCTTGGGCCAACGCATTTGAGGCCACCAAAGTTCTTCGGGGACAGGAGGCTGCTTGTGAATGTTGGTGCATCTTGATGCCATGGGCCAGCACAAGGTGGGCATAGGGGCTAGACACAAGGAACTGTGACTTTGGGCAGGCAAGCTGGGCCCAGCGCTGACCTAAAAGAGGTCCACAGGGTTGGGGGAAGGGAGGCAGAAGAAGGGACTCCACCCAGCTGGAGGACCAGAAAGGAAGAAGCAAGATTGGATCTGGAGCTGAATGGCCACTTAGTGTCTTGACAAAAAAGACATGGGGTGAATGGTGCTTTGTGTGGAGGGAACAGCAAAGATGGGGAGGCTGGAGAGGAAGTCTAGATCTCTGGCTTTGAATGATTGTGTGGCAGTGCCGGTGTCTCAGGAACAGTGTGGCAGGATAGGAAGGGGCAGAGGGGCACAACAGGGGTGCTTTGGATGAGGCTGGGGGGCTTGGCAGGGAGCTGGAATGTAGGAGTTTTAATTTTTCTTCAAAGGGAAAAGAGGGGTGCCTGGATGGCTCAGTTGGTTAGGCGTCTGCCTTAGACTTGGGTCATGATCTCGGGGTCCTGGAATTGAGCCCTGCATTGCTCCTTGCTCAGTGGGGAGCCTGCTTCTCCCTGTCCCTCTGCCCTTCCCCCTGCTTGTGCTCACGTTCTCGCTCACTGTCAAATTAACTAATTTTTTAAAGATGGCAGAGGGATGCAGGGAAGGATGGTTAGTGCCACTTGCTAGAAAGCCCCCTACCATAGAGTGGCCAAAGCCCAGGGCTCAAGGCCCAAAAATGAGTGACAGCTAGAGAAACTAGAGGACCCAGCTGCTGCTGAGAGGCAGGGACCAAAGGAACCCTCCCTCAGGACCGGCCTCTGCCTCTCCTAGGTCCTCAGAAAGCAAGAATGTAGGAGGGAGCCAGGATGACAGCCGGGCCTCCTTTTCTCCTCGTGCAGCCTCTGTTACCTTCCAAGTGGACTAGTCTTATGAGGGAGTAGAGACCAAAAAGTATCTGGAGCCACCAATCACCTGAGGCAGAGGGCTCTCTCCTGGGGTGGTATGTGTGGACAGCAGGCCTCCCAAGAGAGAGTTCAGAGGCACAGCACTGCTCCTTCTACCTGCTTCTTCCTCCTCACCATGACCCTCTGCCCTAGCAGGCTGCTCTCCTCTCAAGCCCTGCCTATTTGTTCTACCTTCCTCTCCACCTGAGAACACCCCTCTCCACCCAGGGATTTCCTCCTCAACCAATTGGGTCATGCTCCATCCTTCATCCTCCTCTGAAAATCTCTTCTATCCTGTGGTTCACACTGCTCTATTCAGATTAGCATATGTATATGTATAATTTCTATATTTCCATCTATCTACCTACATCTGTGTTTATATACTGTGCCTTCACGTGTCCAGCAGGCAGTAAGTATGCATTTAAATGCCTGGCAAGGGGATCCCTGGGTGGCTCAGCAGTTTAGCACCTGCCTTCGGCCCAGGGCATGATTCTGGAGTCCTGGGATCAAGTCCCACGTTAGGCTCCCTGCATGGAGCCTGCTTCTCCCTCTGCCTGTGTCTCGGCCTCTCTCTCTCTCTGTCTCTTATAAATAAAAAAATAAAATCTTTAAAAAAAAAAAAAAAATGCCTGGCAGGTAGGGGCGCCTGGGTGGCTCAGTTGGTTGGCCCTCTGCCTTCAGCTCAGATCATGATCCCTGGGTCCTGGGATCGAATCCTACACTGGGCTCCCTGCTTGGTGGGGAGTCTGCTTCTCTCTTTCCCTCTCCTGTTCCCCCTGCTTGTGCTCTCTGTCTCTGTCAAATAAATAAATAAAATCAAAATAAATGAATAAAAGCCTACCAGGTGAAAACAGGAGACTGAATCCAATGAGGAGATGAGTAAATGAACTTTCTCTGCCTGTGGTAATCTTAACTTCTTGGCTACAATGGGGAGGGGGGGGCCTGCAATGCTTCTGCCTCTGGCTTCTCCCCAGGCCTAACTGACTAGCTGGGCACCCAGCACTCCTAGCACATGGGCTGAAGCCCCACAGAGGATTTTTCATAATTAAAGATAATATGCCATGTGGGATACAGACTAGAGAATCCAAACCTCATTTTGCAGTTGCCCCGAATCTGGGAAAAATATATCAAAATCAAATTTTAAGTTGGAAGAAATTGGTTTGAATAGTTATGTTTTGTTCTAACATAACTTTTAAAACTCTCATAACTTGACTTAGCAGGGTGTATTCACATTAAGAATGTGACCCTCTTGCTAACACTTACCCTGTGCCAGGCACTGATCTTCAAAACAACCCTATGAAGCAGGTGTTATATGATCCCATTTTATAGATGGGGAAACCAAAGCACGGTCGTTCAGTAATGAGCATAAGGCCCCCAGTTTACATGTAACGGAGCTGGGATTTGAACCTGGGCATCTGGACCAGAGCCCATGTCTTGGCCTCAACCCTCTATCACCCGCTGTGTGCATTTGCAGGACTTCATATTTTTTCCTTAGCTTCAGCTTTTCCCATCTAAAAATAGGCGGGGGGGAGGGAGATGCCTGGGTGGCTCAGTTGGGCACTTGCCTTCAGCTCAGGGTGTGATCCGGGGGCCCTGGGATTGAGTCCCGCAGGGAGCCTGCTTCTCTCTCTGCCTGTGTCTCTGCCTCTCTCTCTCTGTGTCTCTAATGAATAAATAAATAAAATCTTCTAAAAAAAAAAATACGGAGGGGGATGATCCAACTATTTCAAAGGCTTTGTCTTACAGGTCCACTGGATTTAAGTTGTGAATTCTTTTTGGACACCAGTAAATATGGACATGCCAGTTGGGAGGTAAGTATCAAGAGGTCAGACTTACCTCACCAGGGAACCCCTTAAGGCACTTGTGCTAATGACTCCCTCAAAACCTAGCCTGAGGGATAAGTGGCAGGATGAGGCATTGAATACAACAGCATAGCATGGCATTTATTAAGCACCTATTGTATATCAGGCCTATCACATGTTTTACTGATAAAAACACAGACCCAGAAAAGGCAAGTGACAGCCCTTGGATTGAACAGCATAGAAGTAGGGGATCCAGGATTTGAATGAGGCTTGCCCAGCTCTGAAGTTGGGTTTATAACCTCTACATTCCATGTCCATGAGGTACACTAAGTTGCACCCACACAGTCAGATGGCTGGGTTCTGGTCCTGGTTCTGCTTCTAACTCAGTAAGATTGAACCATCACTGCCTCTCACTGTGGTGTATTTTCCTCTCTATAAAAAGCAAGCAGTTGGGGTGCCTTCCCAGCTGAGTCGGTGGAGCGCAGGACTCTTGGTCTCAAGGTTGTGAGTTTGAGCCTTAGGCTGGGTGTAGAGATTATTTAAAAAGAAAATCTTAAAAAAAAAAAACAAAAAAAAAACAGTAGATTTGGCTAGTCCTCAGCCATTTGCCTTCAGGGAAGCGGTTTCCACTCTCGCCACCAGGGGGTGCTGTGGCCCATTGGCTCCACCAGACAGGCATTTGTAGCCTCAAGTCAAGTGGAAGGCTTAGGAAACTCCTGAATCACTTTCTTACCCCATTTTACAGATAAGAAGATTGCAGCCAAAAGAAGGACCATGGCTTTGGAAGGTGGAGTTCGGGCTGAGGAGGTGGGCGCTGTCTTTTGTCAGTTCACAGTGTGTGGACATTCTGCTCATGTTGCTTAATTCAGAATTACCAGGGCCTTTTCTTCCCTAGGCCCCAGCTTGGGCTCTTAGACACAGAGGGGCATCAGACCTGGCACTTCCTTTCAGGAGGTTCCCTGTCAGTGTAGGAGAGACAGACAGGCAGGCTCATCATGACCATAATCTCCAAACCCTAAAAAGTTCAGGGGGAAGCCCTGCATAGCTTGATTTAGTACCTCTAATCTCATATCATCCTAAGAGATGGGTGTATCATTCCCCCATTTTTTAGATAGGAAAACTGAGACTCAGACAAGGTATATCACTAGCCCAAGGTCACATAGCTCGTAAGTAGCATAGGTGGGACTCAAACTAAAGTCTGTCTAGATACCTGGCTGGCTTAGTCAGAAGAGTGTGTGACTCTTGATCTTCGAGTCAAGTGTATCTACACCCATGCTGGGTATGAAGATTACATGAAATATAAAACTTCTTAAAAAAAAAGATTTAAGGGCAGCCCAGGTGGCTCAGCGGTTTAGCGCCACCTTCATCCCAGGGTGGGATCCCGGAGACCCGGGATCGAGTCCCTCATCAGGCTCCCTGCATGCAGCTTCTCCCTCTGCCTGTGTCTCTGCCTCTCTCTCTCTCTCTCTGTCCCTCATGAAAAAATAAATAAAATCTTAAATATATATATATTTAAAACAAAACAAAAAATCTAAAGTCTGTCAATCTCCACTTAAGAGTAGACATTTGACTAGGGTTTTGAAGGATAACAGAAGTTTACCAGGAAGGTTGGTGGGAAATGAATATTATAGAAAGTGAATTGGATTTTTCCCAAGCTTGAGCTTTATTGTATCCCAGGTTTCCTTAAAGTGAGGGCTGTGTGGGGCCTCCATGGGGTGGTATCAGAGATGTTTCAGGTGGAGATGAAGGCCCAGAGAGGGACAGGGGCCTACTGGATGATAGTGGGTGTGGTTACTGACAAGCTGTGTGTTGCTTCCCCAGCCTCTCTGGATGTAGGAAGCATAATCGGGCACCCATGGAGTGGGACAATGGTACAGGCCAGGCCTTGGGCTCCCCGCCCACTACCTGCGTCTACCGAGAGAACTTCAAGAGACTACTACTGCCACCTGTGTACTCAGTGGTGCTGGCGGCTGGCCTGCCACTGAATGCCTGCGTCATTGCCCAGATTTGCACATCCCGCCGGGCCCTGACCCGCACAGCCGTGTACACCCTGAACCTGGCCCTGGCTGACCTGCTCTATGCCTGCTCCCTGCCCCTGCTCATCTACAACTATGCCCAAGGTGACCACTGGCCCTTTGGCGACCTCGCCTGCCGCCTGGTCCGCTTCCTCTTTTACGCCAACCTACATGGCAGCATTCTCTTCCTCACCTGCATCAGTTTCCAGCGTTACCTGGGCATCTGCTACCCATTGGCCCCCTGGCACAAGCGTGGGGGCCGCCGCGCTGCCTGGCTAGTATGTGGGGCCGTGTGGCTGGCTGTGACGACCCAGTGCCTGCCCACAGCGCTCTTTGCCTCCACAGGCATCCAGCGTAATCGCACCGTCTGCTACGACCTGAGCGCACCTGCCCTGGCCACTCGCTATATGCCCTATGGCATGGCCCTCACCGTCATCGGCTTTCTGCTGCCCTTTATCGCCCTACTGGCCTGCTACTGCCGCCTGGCCCATCGTCTGTGCCGCCAGGACGGCCCAGCAGGGCCTGTGGCCCAGGAACGACGTGGCAAGGCAGCCCGCATGGCTATGGTGGTGGCAGCCGCCTTTGCCATCAGCTTCCTGCCCTTCCATGTTACCAAGACAGCCTACCTGGCAGTGCGCTCTACACCCGGTGTCCCCTGCCCCGTGCTGGAGGCCTTTGCAGCTGCCTACAAAGGCACGCGGCCCTTTGCCAGTGCCAACAGTGTGCTGGATCCCATTCTCTTCTACTTCACTCAGAAGAAGTTCCGCCGGCGGCCGCATGAGCTGCTCCAGAAACTCACAGCCAAGTGGCAGCGATAGGGTCACTGAATCCACTGGGGCAGGACACCTGGGGTCGGGGCACTGAAAGCCCTACCAACCCCAAACCGTGCACAGAATTAAAGCTTAACTCAGCTGGGCATAGAATGCGGTCCCCCACAGACTCCAAAATCTCACCAATGACTATTTATTGAGCCCTTGCTCTGGGCCAGGCCCTGTGGACATAGAGACAAGCTCTCCAGAATGTCCCAGCAAGGCCCTGAGAATCAGGAAAGCCATGTTAAGCTGCTCACAAAAATATAGTGTGGCGTGTACTATAATTGAGGAGTATGCTGTATGCTTTGGAGTCACCAATACAGGGAGTGAGGGAAGATGGGAAGGGGAAGTGAAGTTTCTGGGAAGGAGCATTTGAGCTGGATTTTGAGGGGATGAATATTGAATTCCCTGGAAGTGTGTGATGTTCCATTCATTCAGCAAACCTTTACCTATACCTTGTCCTTGGGTCTGGGTTGATTTTGTGGTCCCAGGAGAACTAATCCCAGCCCTGTCCCATATAGGTTCCCAACTACTAGACATACAGACCCTTGACACAGTGATGCCAAGGCTGTGACAGAGGGAAGTATGGCTGAGGGACAGGGTAAACAGAGGATGGAGAATGCCCATGATGCAGTCCAAGGAGTCAGGAACGACCTCTTGGGGTAGGGATAGGGGGCATCTGAACCAGATATTGAAGGCTGAGTGGATGGTCAGCAAGTAGCATTGGGGAGCATGTTCCTACAGCCTAGGCCAGCTATATGCAAGACTCTGCCCTGAGGCAGATGAGTAGAGAGAGCTGGAGTGAGGGGCAGGCAATATGACCTCCTATGTGTGAAAATTGAGAAAACAAGAGCTGTCCCATGGCCACCTTCCTCTAGACAGTGGCAAGAGTGGTCCAGATGCTCCAGGCTGTGGGGGCCCAGCAGAGGGAGGAATTAGGAAGAGCTTCTTCAAAGAAGTGGAGGTTGAGCTGGGAAGGAATCCAAAAGGCAGAGGGGGATCCCTGGGTGGCATAGCGGTTTGGCGCCTGCCTTTGGCCCAGGGCGCAATCTTGGAGACCCGGGATCGAATCCCACGTCGGGCTCCCGGTACATGGAGCCTGCTTCTCCCTCTGCCTATGTCTCTGCCCCTCTCTCTCTCTCTCTCTGTGTAACTATCATAAATAAATAATAAAAAAATTAAAAAAAAAAAGGCAGAGGGAAGGCTGCTCCTGGTGGAAAGCCCTGTATGTATACAAAACCCAGAGGTAGAGATGTACTGAATCTGGCTATAAATCAATAGTGAGTTTCAATTAAGCCAGGAGTGGGGTGGGGGTGGGGGAGTGGGGGGGATAACTAGAGCACTAAATGCCAGTAAGAGCTCCAGATCCCACTTCTCCTCCACCCACCTCTTCAAATATGCCTTTCAGCCTCAGGGTATCCTGGGTGCCTGAGGACCCTCCACTAGGCCCCCCAAGTGAGGGGAAATAGCCCTTCAACACTGCTTCATACTAGAAGAAGTCAAAAGCTTGAAGAGACTTAGGGCCACCAGAAGGCTGCAACATGGAGGTGCAGAGGTTCTGTGGCCGGGAGCCTGCCAATCAGTCTCAAGACAGACTGTTTCATGGGTTCTGCTCCTGCCCTCTCAGCTCCATCATTCTGGCCCGTAGGTGCCTGGAAGCTGCTGGAGGCCATCTCATGGAGGCAAACACAGAGCTGAGCCTTCAAAAGCTCTGGAAAGACATCTTCACTGAAGATCTCTGAGGAGGCAACGAAGGAGATTCTACTACACAAGGCCTCTCTATCTGCTCTTCCCGCCCACCCCTCCTTCCAGCCCCACCCATACAGCTCCTTGTCCTCTTGGCTCCTTTCCTTCATATCTCCATCACCCCACCCCACCCCATTCCCCCTCACTTCTTCTCTGGTCCTCGTTCCCTCCCCTCTTACCACGCTGACCCTGTATGGGAACCGACCTAGAAGGTAGAGGGGAGAGAGGGCAGGGCAGAGGGACAGAGCAGGAAGGGCAAGGACTGCATAACTTAGTATTTTTCTTTTAGCTCTCTCTAATCCCCCAGGCTGTTGGGCCATGAAGCCATTGAGAGACAGACTCTGCTGGAGTTAAACTCCATAGTCATGTTGGAGGCATGCTTACAGCTGGCTGAGGAAGTGGGAAAACCAGACCCAACCCATCTTGGGAATCCATCAAAAGTGTTCTCCAGAAGAGGCTGATAATTTGGACAGAAGGAGCTTTGATTCTTTAAGTCGCAGTGAAAAGATGTGCGGAAATGTCAGAAGACGTCTATTCCCTATGGGATGCAATGCCTTGCCAAGTAGTACAAATACCAGCTACCTTGTGTCTTGTTCCGAGTCTGAGACCAGACTCGTCATCAGTTGCCTGTCCCGGAGGTGCTGGGGAGTAGGAGAGCAGAAGGCAGAGGGTTTCTGCCCACAGTGCCTGCTGAGCCCTGCAGAGTCCTAGCAGACTGCCAAGAACTGTGACCCTTTGGTTACTTTTCCAAGAGTGAAAACTGTGGGCCACAGGTAAATTTCATTCCCAGCTTCTCTTTGTGAGGCGTAATAGGATAAAGGGTAGAGACTCCAGTCAGGTCATCTTGGTGTTTATCTTGGCTCTACCCCCTTTGTAGCTGTGTTACTCTGGGCACATTATTTAGCCTCTTTGTACCTTAACTTCCCCAGCTGTAAAATGGTAATAGTAACGATATCTATCTTGTAAAGTGGTTGTGAGGATTAATGCGTGCAAAACACTTAGAATAATGCCTGGAACATAACATAGTAAGCATGCAAGGCATGTTACTATTACAATGATCTTGCCTTTTGTGCACACAAGTTCCTCCAGCATTTCTCTTTAGCAATTGGCCTAGGAGGTTTCTAAACAAGGGGCTTTGAGCAGGGGGTTTCTCCTTTTCCTTCACCTGGTAGGCAGCTGATCTTTTAAGAAAAACAAAACAAAACAAAACAAAACAAAAAAAACCTCAAGCACACTTTTTACAGAACAAGGGCCATAATCCATGAGCCCCATCTGTTCCTATAAGGAGGAAAAATCATCTATTACATGCCAGTATGAGGGACTCTGAATGTTCCCTTCCTTTTCCCTCCTTTTGTCCCCACCCCTCACTCTCCTCACTTTAACTCAGAGCGAACTCAGTGATGGGGGATCACACTGGGGATGTCTACTTACTGGGGTGCAGAGGGGACATAGACTGAGGCATGGGGGTAGCGTGTGATTCCAAGGTGATTCACTATGGCTTGGGGAAGACTTCTTGGGGAGGGAGCAGTGCAGCTGGGGCTTGAAGGATGGATGTAATCAGATGGAAGAAGAGAGGGCCAGGTCGTTCTGGTGCAGGGAACAGCACAGCCCGAGGGAGGGTGTTGGAGGACTGATAAGAATTGTGGCCTGAGATCAGGCTGGAGAGCTGGCAGGGCTAGAGAGTCAAAGGCTTGGTGCCAGCCCAGGGAAGCACTGGGGAGCCACAACAATGACAGCAGTGGCCATTTGCTGGGCTCTGCAGGTTCTAGGCACCATTTCTCACTGAGTCCTTACAACACCCCCAATTACAGATGGGGAAACTGAGGCCTGGATGTGGGAATTGACATGTCAAGGTCACACAGCCTTTCTCTAACAAATACTAGACATCCCCCTCCACCTGCCCTCCCTTCTCTTCCCTTTCCTTTATTCACTTGCCTTCCAAGTGCCCACCTGCCTCAGCCAGTCCCAGTAACTGGAGACCCCCTAGGAAGTTCTGACAGAGAGAGCTAAATGCCAACTGCAATATCAACTCTTTTTTAATTGGGCACAAGGTCTCCTAGGATGAAAACTTCATTTCCCAGGCTTACTGGCAGCTAAGTATGACCAGGTAATTTAATCCTGGGCAATGGGAGATAAGCAAACCCTAAGGCAGTTTAACACGGGGAGGGGGTGAGTGTCTTTAAAAGATAGGTAGTGTCTGTCCTTTGCCTCCCCATCCTTCTTACTGCTTACAATGGGGACATCACAGCTGAAGCACCATCTTGGACCATGAGAAGCAGCTCAGGTTTCTGACTGTTCTGGTCTGGGACCACCTAAATCTGGACTTCTGCACAAGAGAGAAATAAATGTCTATCTTTTTTAAGCCACTAGTTTTTCAGGCCTTTGTTACCCACAGCCAAAGGAATCCCTTTACTTGGGTACTATCCTGAGATGATGGACATAGGCGGAGGCCAGGCACTGTCCTGGACTGGAGTGGGGCCCAGGGTCTAGCCTGGTGTGAGCTGGAAATACCTGGAAAGGCTTAGAAAAGTTGAAAAGCTTGGGGAGTGGTCATGCTGCTTTTGCTGGAGGCTGAGCGGGTGGATGGGTTTCCAGAGAGAGAAAGAAGGAAGGGCTGGAGAGAACCTGGGAACTCCATTAAGGGGCTGGGCAGGAGGAGGAGCCGGAGAGGTGGAAGGTCAAAGCCTGGAAGTTTCTGAATGATGGTGGCAGTGGAGGTGGGTGAGTGAGGGCGTAGCAGGAGGGGAGGAAGTGGAGGTGATGGGTAGAAGAGAGAAGAACATTCCCAGGGAGGCTAGGCACAGGGAAGGTGTTTCTATGACAGGAGACCTGTGATTGTTGGCTGTTGTAGGTTGAGGACAGGGGCAGGGCCAAAGATGGAGTAGCCAGAGAGTCAGGAACCAGGGTTTGACCTTTCCAATTTGGAAAAGCCCAGGAGCACTGGATCTGTCCTAACAAGAGATACAGCCTTCTCCTCCCTCCCTCATTCATTTGTTCAACACACATCCTCTAGGCTCCTCCAAGATGGCGATGGGAACACAGAAGCAGCTGAGACCCAGACCCTATTCTCAGAAAGAATCTGCGGTGAGGGTAGGGGTACAGACAAGGAAACAGTTCATCCAGTAAATAACATTAATTGAGCACCTATTACATGCCAGGCATTGTGCTGAGAAGTGGGTTCCTGTCCTCAGGGAGCTCCTAGTCTGATGGAGGAGAATGGCAATAATGAAATAAACAAACACCCTGGATCATGCCCATTGGGGAGGAGAGCTCAGAAGAACATAAAGAGGGGTAGGGGATGGGGCACCTGGGTGGCTCAGTCCATTGAGCCTCAGACTCTTGGGGCTGAGCATATGACTCTTGGTTTCAGCTAGAGTCATGATCTCAGGGTCATCGGATTGAGTCCTGCTTCAGGCTCCATGTTCAGTGGGGAGTCTCCTGGAGATTCTCTCCCTCACCCTCTGTCTACCCCCTATTCTCCAAAATAAATAAATAAATCTTTTAAAAAGAAAAGAGGGCTGGGGGCAAGGAAGGCCTTACTAGGGAGACTATAAGCTCATGTAATGGTCAGGGCTGAGAGATGCTGGGGACCAGGGGGGCTTTGCCTCAGCTTGAGGGGCAGAGGAGCCTTCTTAGCTGAAGGTAAGCTAATTAGCTCAGTGCAGAAGGGCTGTTACTGACTCCATGACTTTGAACAAGACTGTTTACTTCTCTAAGCCTCTGCTTCCTTACCTACAAAACAGCAATAATACTAACCAGCCGCCTCCCTAAGCCACCAACGGTATCGAGCATGGAAAAATTAGGGCAGAATTATCATTAAGTACAAAAAGTATGATAATGCAATAGAAGAGGCACAAACAGGCACTTTACATAAAAGGAAGCACAAATAATTTAAAAAAAAAAGAAAGAAAAAAAAAAAAAAACAGAGAAAGAGAGAGATTTGATCCTAGCTTGATAATGCCTCCTGGATGTTGAGTAGTCACATGGCCCATTACCCTGAGCACTCCTGCGCCTGTGGGAGTCAGGCAAGGTGCTCAGAGCAGCACCATTCACAAAAGCAAACACCTGGAAACACCCAAATGCCCATCCATGACAGACTGGATGAATACACTGTGCTATATTCCCACATTGGAATATTACACGCAGCCAGAATGCCCTTTACCGACACGTGACAATATGGATAAATCTAGCAGTATAATATTAAGTACAAAGAAATCTCAAGAGGGGCACCTGGGTGGCTCAGTGGTTGAGTGTCTGCCTTCGGCTCAGGGTGTGATCCTGGGGTCCTGGGATCAAGTCCTGCATTGGGCCCCCAGCAGAGAGCCTGCTTCTCCCTCTGCCTATGTCTCTGCCTCTCTGTGTGTCTCTCATGAATAAATAAAATCTTTAAAAACAAAACAAATCTCTGGGATCCCTGGGTGGCGCAGCGGTTTGGCGGCTGCCTTTGGCCCAGGGCGCGATCCTGGAGACCCGGGATTGAATCCCACGTCGGGCTCCTGGTGCATGAAGCCTGCTTCTCCCTCTGCCTATGTCTCTGCCTCTCTCTCTCTCTCTCTCTGTGACTATCATAAATAAATTAAAAAAAAAAACAAAAAAACAAAACAAATTTCAAGAAAATTGTACACAGCAAGATGCCCTTTTTATAAAGTTAAAAAGACAACTAAAATGAAAATACATACTTTGGAGGAATACACAGATGCAACAAAACTATACAAAAAGGAAGCAAGGGCACGCTGAGCACAGGAGGAAATAGCTATCCTGGGTGGTATGGCAGCAGGAGAAGGGGTTAGGGAAGCTAGATAATGAGATGTAGGAGATCGTCAAAGTCCTAATTGTTTTGTTTTGTGGTGGGAGCCAATTAAATAAGTGGTGAGAATATGCCATGAACAAAAAGTCATAAATAATTCAATTCTGTGCGTTTGAGGGCTAATTATACAGGAAAGGGGACACTGTCAGGTCATTTCTAATTGACTTGGGAATGGAGTCAAGAGCCTGATTCCCCCAAGACAGTTCCTTCCTGGGGCTTACTGCTTCTTGGGAGTCCTCTATTCCTCATCTTTCTTCCTCTTAAGTAC
This sequence comes from Canis lupus baileyi, assembly GCF_048164855.1. Lineage (NCBI taxonomy): Eukaryota > Metazoa > Chordata > Mammalia > Carnivora > Canidae > Canis > Canis lupus. The sequence goes on from NC_132860.1 coordinate 26,808,337, forward strand.
CCAAGGCCCATCATTGGCCATGACTGTGATCATCACAACCTTACTATCTTGATTTCTCCAAGGGACCAACAGCCCTGATCTTGCTGGGTCACCGTGAGTCACTGGGTAGATGGGGTTGTTTTCATTCCCCTTTCATAGGCGAGGAGCCTAAGTCCCAAAGGAAGAGAGCGACCTGCTGAGGGTCACCTGGCGTGTCTGTGAGGGTGCCTGCACTGGGCCCAGCTCTAGACTCTCAGCACAGTGTCCCCCTCTCCATCTTGATTCCCCATGTTTCCAGCCACCTCCTAGATAAGTCTTTGAAGGGCTAAACACAACCAGGCCCCCTCGGTACCTGGGAGATGACTTTGTCTCATCATGAATCAGAAGCAACCGAGGCTGGAAGGACTCAGGAGGTGCTGGAAGCAGCCAAGCCACTCTCTGATTGGGTGAGTGTTGCATTGGGTGGAGGTCCAGCCTAGATCATCAGACACTCTCCCTCCCCACCAAGGGGAATTCCTGATCCAAAGTCCTCAGTCAGCCCCCCTGAAGGCCAAGCTGCAGGATGCTGAGGTGACCTGAGTCCCTGCTCCTCTCCATCAGTTTACCCATCTGTGACATGGGAATAAAAACCTCTATTCCAGAAGTGATATGAAGACAAAATAGGATATGAAAGAGTTTGAACAAGTACAAATTTCAGGTGGTAGAGACCACTGTGAATGGAGGAAAGCAGTGATTCACAGAATGAGGGTCCCCCCACAATACCAAAACTTCCCCCAAAAGAGTAGAAAAACACTTCAGAGGAAACAAGAGTCTGACTTCAAACAGAGTCAGAGAGGCACCTTTGGGTAAATCTAGACCCACTCCTCACTTTTCAGATGAGGCACCCGAGGCCCGGGGAAGTGTAAGGATACACACAAGGTCACACAGCAAGGCAAAGGTAGAGAGCAATAGGCCAGGAGGGTTCTCTTTCTTGCCATCAATTCCCCAGTGAAGGAGAGATGTCCTTTTGAGGCAGAGCTGAGACAAAGTTGAGGTGAGGGACTTAGAGGAGGCTGGTCTCAACTCAAAGAGAAAGTTTTCTCCCTACAGTGATTTGCCACAACCCAGGGGAAGCAAAAGGCAAGGCCCATGGTCAATCAATCCCATAGTGTCTACCATCTTGCCCTAGGCCCATCCCTGTCCCTCTGATCTGGACCAGGGCCTCCTGCTCCCAGGGCCTGCCAGACTAGTCAGGTCTAGCCACAGTCCTCTTGGGCCGAGGGGAGTGAGTCAGACCACGCTATTCTCTTTCTGGGGAAGGCGAGCCTAGCCCCAAGGAGAACGAAGAGGCTGCTGGGGGCTCAAGGAGAGAGAACCCCTTCTTCATCAGGGATCTGGGGCCAGTGAAGACTGGAGGAGCATGGTGTTTGAAGGTCCTCAAATCTGAATTTGAGTCATAGAAGGCACTGCCATTTCCTGACTTTGGCAATGGTCAAAGTTATATCTCCTTCATGACCCATAGAGAAGAGGCAATATTATCTACCTACAGGGTGGTTCTAGGATTAAATAAAATGAATGAAATAATATTACGCATATATTCAACGCACTCCATAAATTCCCATTGGCTCATTCAGATGTCAAGGAGCCACCTTGCACTTAAGCTGGGACTATGAGGATGAATGGGACCTCCCCGAGGCAGGTGGAGGTGGGGAAGGCCCCAGTACCCGGTACAATGGGAGACTTGCCAGACTGGGGCAGAGGTGGAAGGCCAGCTCAACGGTGGATCAGCTTGCAGTAGGAGAGGCGACCCATTCGTTTTGTTAGGAGGGTGGAGGGCCACAGGTAGGTGTGTCGGTTTGGCAGTGGCAAGTCGTTTCAGCTGGAGCTCCTTTTGTGTGTGAGGCTGAAGGGACTTTGCGAAGGGAGTAGGCTAGAAACGGCTCTTGAAGGGATTAGGAAAGGACCGAAAGGAAGTAAAGGAAACGAAGTCTTCCCAACCCTCCCGTTTTTTTGGCGAGGGGTATTGCTTTACCTGTCCTGGACTCCATGGGATGGGCGAATCCGGCCGGTAGAGGGCGTAAGAGCCGCGTATCAAGGCGCTCAGGAGGCGGGCATCGAGGAGGGGCCTCGGAGACGGCGGGGGCAGGTGGGGGGGCGAGCCTAGGGTGGGCCGCGGGAAACTTGCGGGCGGGCGGGGGCGTGGCCACGAAGGGTGGAGCACCTGGAGCGCCGTGGGAGGGTCAGAGCCGGACCTGCCGCCGAGGTAAGAGGGGCGGGGCCTTGGGGGCGCGAGAGGCTGGACGCGGTCCGGGGGGCTGTGGGCTTCACCGCGGAGGGCGGGGCGGGGCCGGGGCGGGGCGGAGGGGTGGAGCGGGGAGCCGCCGGCGCCCAGGTCAGCCTGCGGCCCCCACGGCTCCCCCTGGCGGCGAGTCCCGCCCCCTTCCCGCGGGAAGAGTGCTGCTGGGCGTACCTGACGGTCGGTGTGTACCAGTTTACGGGTCGGAGGTTGCCATGTTGGGGTCCCTCGGACAGAAGGTGTTACCGCACAGAAGCGTCTGACCCGCAGTGGGTGCGCAGCCTCGGCTGCACGGCGGCAGGGGTTCCGTGCGTCGGAGCGAGTCCCGCGGGGGGCAGCTCAGCCGCTCGTCCAGAGGGGGACCTCGGAGGTCGCTCCGGCCCGCGTGTGCTCCCGCAGTCTTGTTTCTCTCCTTCGACTCCACCCCGATTCCCTCCCCCCCATCCCGATTCCCTTCCTCGCGCGCGCCCGGAGCCCACCCCCTCTTTTGGGCGCGAGGCCCCGCCTCCCGCCCCCTTTCCTCAGCCACAAAGTTTATTTGCAACAAAAGGGAGCGCGGAGCGAGCAGCCAAGAGGGAGGGAGCGGGAGCGGGAGCGGGAGCGGGAGCGGGAGCCGGAGCGGGAGCGGGAGCGCGAGGGGAGGCAGGCGGGCCGGCTGGCGGGCACCGAGCCGAGGAGCGGAGCCCTGGGATCCTGCCCGGGCCGGGCCGGGCCGGGCCGCGATGCTCCGAGCCGCACCCGCCGAGGAGGGGGCCGGTCCCGGGGGTCGGCGCTGAGGCGGGAGGGCCGGCGCTGGATGGAGCGGATGCGGCCCGCGGCCTCGGAAACTTGAGCCGCGGCCGGTAAACCTCTGCTCGGAGTCTGCGTCCTCTCCCCGCAAACCCCTTCACTGCAGCTGCGGAAGCCAGGCCTTCGGAACCCGGCTGCTGCGCTCCTCCGGGGCGGGGGCGGGGGCGCGCAGGGGGGGTTGGCCGCGGCTCCCCGAGGCCGGCCCCCCCGGGGTGAGCGCTGCACCATGGCGGACGGGGCGCCCCGCTCCCCGCTCCATCGCAGCGTCTCGTTCAAGCTGCTGGAACGCTGGAGCGGCGGGCCCGGGCCGAAGGAGGCGGCCTCGGACACCCCCGGGCTGCGGCGCCGCGCCTCGTGCCGGCCGGCCGCGTCGGTCCCGGGCCAGCCCTCCCGGCGCGTGTCCAAACTGGCGTCGGGGCCCCCGGCCGCCCCCGCGCAGCCGCGCCCGCTCCGCAGCCTCTCGCCGTCGGTGCGCCAGCTCTCCCGGCGCTTCGACGCGCCGCGCCCGGACGACGACCACGCCGGGGCCCGAGACGGGGGCGTCTCCCCCGGGGCCGCGGAAGAAGCGGCGGAGGGCGCCGCGCGCGGGGCCTGGCCCAGCGTCACCGAGATGCGCAAGCTCTTTGGGGGCCCGGGCTCCAGGCGGCCCAGCGCCGACTCTGAGGCCTCGGGGACGCCCAGCCCCGACGGCGCAGGGTGGGAGCCCCCGGCTCGCGAACCCCGGCAGCCACCGACGCCACCTCCTCGGACGTGCTTCCCCCTGGCGGGCCTGCGTTCCGCGCGGCCGCTGCCCGGCCCGGGGACCGAGGGGAGGAGGCGGCGGCAGCAGCAGCAGCAGCAGCAGCAGCAGCAGGAGCGGGCGCAGCGTCCGGCGGATGGTTTACATTCTTGGCATAGCTTCTCCCAACCGCAGGCCGGGGCCGGGGCCCGGGCCTCCTGCTCCTGCTCCTCCTCCATCGCCTCCTCCTATCCTGTCAGCCGCGGCCGGGCTGCCAGCTCCAGCGAGGAGGAAGAGGAGGGCCCGCCGCCGCCGCCGCCCGGGGCTCAGAGTCCGGCCTACCACGGAGGCCACTCCTCGGGCAGTGACGAGGACCGAGACGGTGAGGGCGGCCACCGCTGGGGAGGGAGGCCGGGACCCAGGCCTGGAAGCTCCCTCTCGGATAAGAACTGTAGGCCAGACAGTTATGGGTTAAATCTGGGCAGCATGGACTCAGCAGGGGGAGCCAGGAGTCCGGAGCCCCCCAAGTCTCCTAGTGAGGAAGGACCCCCGGAGTGGGGTACTGGCTCACCTCCCGGTGTACCAGGTCCTCAGGAGGGACTCCGGCCCATGTCTGACTCTGGGGGGGCAGCTTTCCGTGTGGCCAAGGTGAGCTTTCCTGCATACCTAGCCAGTCCGGCAGGCTCCCGTGGCAGCAGCCGTTATTCCAGCACAGAGACCCTCAAGGATGAAGACCCATGGGCTAGTCGGGGTTCTGGGGGCTGGGGCATGTATCGCTCCCCTAGCTTTGGAGCTGGAGAAGGGCTTCTCCTAAGGCCCCAGCCTCGACTCCGCACCAAGGGGGCTGTGGGCACCACAAGGGCATTGAGAGATGGAGGACTGGAGTTGGACCAGAGCCGGCAGCGCAAGTCCCTGTCGAATCCAGATATTGCCTCGGAGACCCTGACACTGCTCAGTTTCCTCCGCTCAGATCTCTCAGAGCTGCGAGTCCGAAAGCCCAGTGGGCGCCCCAGTGACCTTGGGAGCAGCCCCTTAGATGGCAGAGACTCACCATCAGCAGGTGGCCCTGGGGCACAACTTGGACCTGTGCCTGCTCCAGCTCCCGCATCACCTGGCACCCGCCCCACACTCAAAGACTTGACGGCCACCCTGCGGAGGGCAAAGTCTTTTACTTGCTCTGAGAAGCCCATGGCCCGACGCCTATGCCGCACCAGTACCCTGAAGCCCAGCTCCTCTGAGCTCCTGCTGGCAGGCCCCAGTGCCGAGGAGGACCCACTGCCCCTCGTTGTCCAGGATCAGTATGTACAGGAGGCCCGTCAGGTGTTTGAGAAGATCCAGCGAATGGGTGCCCAGCAGGATGACGGCAGTGATGTGCCCCCTGGAAGCCCTGACTGGGCGGGAGACGTGACCCAAGGGCAGCGGTCCCAGGAGGAGCTCTCTGGCCCTGAGTCTAGCCTGACAGATGAGGGCATTGGGGCAGACCCTGAGCCTCTGGTTTCAGCCTTTTGCAGCCTGGGTACCACAGGGGTGTGGCGACCCCTTTCCTCATCCTCAGCCCAGACCAACCACCATGGCCCTGGGGCAGAAGATAGTCTGGGAGGATGGGCCCTGGTGTCCCCTGACACCCCTCCCACACCAGGTGCCCTCCGACGGAGACGCAAAGTCCCTCCTTCAGGCCCTGGTGGGACTGAATTGAGCAATGGGGAGGCGGGTGAGGCCTACCGGTCTCTGAGTGACCCAATTCCACAGCGCCACCGGGCCGCCACCTCTGAGGAGCCCTCTGGGTTCTCCGTGGATAGCAACCTTTTAGGCTCGCTGAGCCCCAAGGCAGGGCTTCCAGTGGCCCCAGCTGTGGATGAGGGCTTGACCAGTGGCCACAGTGACTGGTCAGTGGGCAGTGAAGAGAGCAAGGGTTACCAGGAGGTTATTCAGAGTATTGTTCAGGGGCCTGGAGCTTTGGGGCGCGTGGTGGACGACAGGGTTGCTGGCAAAGCCCCCAAGAAGAAATCTCTGAGTGATCCCAGCCGTCGTGGGGAGCTGGCTGGGCCTGGATTTGAAGGCCCTGGTGGGGAGCCCATCCGAGAAGTCGAGCCCATGCTGCCTCCATCTAGCAGTGAGCCCATTCTTGCAGAGCGGCGGGCAGAACCAGAAGAGCCCAGTGCTGCGAGGGGCCGGGCACAGTCTGAGAGGGCCCTACCCAAGACCCGAGCCGCCTCCTCCACTGCCCACCGTGACTTCCACCTTGACCCGAAACTGGCTGATGTCCTGTCCCCACGGCTCATCCGACGGGGTTCCAAGAAGCGCCCAGCCCGGAGCAGTCATCAGGAACTACAGAGAGAGGAAGCCGATGAGGACCAGACTAGCAGCCTGTCTCGGGCCCGACCATCCTCCAAACACGTTCGCCACGCGAGTGTGCCCGCCACCTTCACACCTATTGTGGTGCCTGAGCCACCAACTTCCATTGGCCCCCCCGTGGCTGTGCCAGAGCCTGTGGGCTTCCCTGCCAGAGCCCACTCCACACTGCAGGCCCCATCACTCGAGGATGTCACTAAGCAGTATATGCTGACCCTCCACTCTGGCGAGGTTCCTGCCCCAGTACCAGTGGATATGCCCTGCTTGACTCCTGTTGCACTGCCCTCTGCTGAGGCCAAGCCCCCCGAGACAGCCCGGGCTCCAGATGAGCCTGCCCAGGCCAGCAAGTGCTGCAGCAAGCCACAGGTGGTGAGTGCTTTTTGGGGGGTTCTGGGGGTGGTGGTGCAGAGAAGGGCCAGGAGCGCTGACTTCCAGAGGAGCCTTTTGAGTGTGCTCATTGGGTAGGTGCCCAGATCTGAGGGTGCTTTTCTGGTTCTGGAAGCCCAGGTGGTTTTAAGAGTGTTAATGACACAGGGTTCCCGTTAATGACTCAGGGCCCAAAGGCTGATGGTGCCAATGCCAAAGGTTCTTGCCTGCTTTGAGGTATTCTGGATGATAATTACAAAAGGCTCTATCTAGTCCTTTAGCTGTTTCTCAGGGACTGGTTTTAGAGATTTCTATCTGGTTCTTTTGTATAAATACACAAGGAGGCGTGAAGGTCTTCCTTAAGGTGAGCTGCCCTATTGGCCAGACCCTCACAGGATGTTAGGGCCTGCAGCCCACAGGTGACATAGGTTTGTACTTCCTCATGTGGCTTTCCTATGGCAGATCAAAATGTGGGTTTGTCCCTGAGCCTGGGAGACTCGGAGAGGTTACAGGCATTACTTTATGGAGGAGCAGCAAAGACCCCATGGAGTACTCTGGTGGCCCTGGCCTTTCCCCGTGCCTCAACCTCCCAATCTTTAAAAGCAGGGGGTTGTGGACAAGGTACCTATGGCTCCATCCAGCTGGTGCTGCACAGATTTGGGAGTTCCCAGTTGGAGTTGAAGCACTCTTGATTCTTGAGGTCTGCCAGCACCTCTTCTAATTAGAACGGGGGCTTGTAGGGGAGAGCAGGGACAGAGAAGAGGCCTCCAAAGCTCAGCGGTTGGGGGGGCTGCTTCTGTGGAGCAGGGTGGGGCACCGGTCCCCCATCCTGCCAGTTTTCATCTTTCTCACCCTACCCCCTTCCTGATGACTCTGAAATGCCTCCCCCCTTCCTCTGCCAGACCCCAAGCCCTGGGGACTCAATCTTCCTGAGCACCACCCCCTTCTGCCTTCAGATGTCCCTGGAGTTTGGGCTGTGGGTTCGGGTAGGTTCTAGGTGCCATGATGCCTTGGCATCTGAATTGGAAGCTAGATTCTAGGTTTTGGGTTACAGGCCTAGTATGGAGATGGCTCAGGCTTATTTCAACGTAGGCCTGCACTCCCACTGTGTTCCCTGCCTGTGTGAAGTGTCTGGAAACCCTAAACCCTGGACTAATTTGGTCACTCCCAGTTCCCAGCACTCTCACGGCCCCTCTGAACTCTTTCTTTGTTTCTCTTTCCTTGTCTCTGTTTCCCCCTAGTCCTGGCTCTGGTGTCTCTCACAGAGGCCACAGAGAGAGCCAGGAGGCAGGGAGTGGAGAGAGGGGAAATGTTGGACCTGTCCTTCCTTCTGAGAGCCTGAGAGGACAGCTCAGATGCCCCTAACTCCAGTGCCAGTTGTCTTTGGAACACAGCGGGGGGGAGGGGGGGAGGCCAAGAGCAAGGGGAGCTCCTGCCAGGGGCCCCCTCCCCAACTATCTTCCCCATATAATTATCTCCTGGGGAGCCTTGAAGGCTAAATTAGGGAAGAAGGCAGGAATGAATCAAGGGACTCAGGGAAACTGGGGGGGGGGGGGGGGGGGGCAGGGTGTGTGTGTGTGCTCCCAAGAGGCAGCATTGAGACCCAGAGAGGAGGTGGGAGTTTTTGCAGAAGTGGCTTTTGGTCTCCTGCTCTTCATATTATCCCCCTGTCCCATCCAACTTCAGGGAGAAGCTTAGCTCCTGCTACCCCCAAAGGGCTATGAGGTGGGGGCATATCTACCCATAATACAGGTTTCTCCCTGTCCTCTACGGAGCCTCTCTCCAGTCTCAAGCTTAGTCCACTCTAGTCCTCCCACCTTTCTAGGCCCAACTTGATGTTCTCTCTTGCCTCATAGAGGAAAGAATCAATAAATCTATATTTGGAACAGCAGGATTTAAGAGCAGGATCCATCCAGATCCCTGTGTGGCCTAGGATCCATCACATCCCTGCTCTATACCTCACTTTCCCCTTCTGTAAAATGGGGTAATGGTTTCTGTCTGGCAGGCTCTTGTAGGGTGAGTGGGTGGTGCAATCACTCCCTCCCTCCCTGGGGGCAGGAGAGAGGGAAAAAACAGGCTCCACTGCCCCAGCTGCTTCTCAGTGACCAGCCTTGGCCCCTCGTCCCTGTCCCCTACTGGTTCCTGAGCACAGGGCTGAGCACTCTGAGCCTCAGTATCTTGGTGGACTTGAATTGGCTCACCTATCCCCTAACTCCCCAATACCCTCAGAAAGCCTGGAAGTTCTCGCATCTGCTAGCCCAAGTCCCTTCTGCTACCCCCTTCCTTCTGCCTCCAGGAAGATCAGGAAGATGGGGAGCAGCTGTTCACCCCCTCCTTATGGCCTCCATGGAAGAGACAATGTTCCCTTGTTTCGGGCCTGGGGCTCCAGTCACGCTCCCTGGGCTGTGGGTGGAGATGGTATGGTGTGAGCTCCAGAATAAGAAGGGAAGAGAAGAGGCTTTCACACTTTGCTGATGAGGCAGAAACCAGGCTGAACCCAGCAAGGGACTCACAGGAGAGGCCCTGGTGGGGCAGAAATGACCCCTGACCCCAGGCTTTGGGGAGTCCCTCAAACTCAGGTCTCCCCCAGCCCAGAATCTGTATTTGCCCTCTGCATGGTGTATCCCCATTGTGAGAAGGTGGCCTGGGTACTGGGCCTGGCTCAACCTCTGACTCGCTCTGAGACCTGGACAGAGTCATCTTGGGCCTCGATTTCCCCATCTGTACAGTGGGATGTCAAACATCCTGGTCTTTGAAGCTCTGAGGGAGGACAGCCTGCAGAGTGGTCAAGAGAAACAGGAAGTTTGGAGTGTTGCTGGAAGAGAAAGGCAGCTTGTGCAACAGCTGTGAGAACCTAGGAGCCCAGGGAATGAGGAGTAACTTGTGGTCATTTTATTCTCTGAACACCTGCTTGTGTTTCCTCTGGGAGCAGCAGAGCTGTTAGAGCCTCCATGTCCTGCCCCTGCCATGCCCCTTGTCACTTGCACTTAGACCCACAATAGCCTGGATGATCAAACTCTTCTTTCCAGGGCTTCCCCTACCCCGGCCTTAAAGTACAGAATCTTTCTTTTTTTTTTTTTTTAAGATTTTTATTTATTTATTCATGATAGAACTAGAAAGAGAGAGAGAGGAGCAGAGACACAGGCAGAGGGAGAAGCAGGCTCCATGCAGGGAGCCCGATGTGGGACTCGATCCCGGGGCCCCAGGATCACGCCCTGGGCCAAAGGCAGGCGCTAAATCGCTGAGCCACCCAGGGATCCCCATAAAGTACAGGATCTAGCCCAGAAACAGGAAATGACTTGTGTCTCAGAATCATAGATGGATCGACTCAGAATTTTAGCATACTGGAATAGTAGTAACAGTGGCTAATATTTATTAAATATCTACTGTTGCCAGACACCCTGAATGTTTCATTCTTCAAATGTGAAAGCTGTGAGAATCTTCCAGGGCTGGATTCTTAGAATTGCTGGCTGGTAGATTCCCACTGAGTCCTAGAATGTCAGTGTCTTAGAGGTGAAGGAGCCCAAGGGATCTTTGTTTCTTGGGATTGACCTGCCATCTAAGTAAGCGGGACAGGGTCAAGGGGGAGCCGAGGAGGTGTCACCTGTATACTTACCCCTCACAGCTTGAACACCTTCCTGGTGGTTAGTTAGTTCACTGGGACCTGAGGGTAGGGTGGAAAGGACTTTGAGACTCAGAAAGGAGAATGCTGGGTCTAAGGTCACACAGCAAGGCAAGGCACAGCCAAGCCCAAGCACCAGCCTCTGCCCCTGCCCCAGCAGACATGCCCACCCCCTGCCCGGCAGCTTGCCCAGGCAGCTCCCTGCCTTGCTGAGGAAGGCCTGGACTGTAGCTCTTCCTCACCTTTCTTCTCTCTGTGTCCCCTTGGCAGGGAACTCATGGGGGCAGGGGTTCTCTCCTTTCCTTACTTGGCTCTTTGCTGTGATTTTTCCATGGAAACTGGTTCTGGGAGGGGAGGCAATTAGGACATTTGGAGTTCTGAGCGATACCAAATATCTATAATTAAACATCTTGTCACCCGGTAGGAGGGTGGGATGGGGAGGACAGGCAGAGGGCTGTCCCTTTCTTTTGTTTATTCCCTGCCTCCCTACTCCTTCCTAAGGGCTCCTCTGGACTATTGGAAGGAGTACAGTCCAGGAACGCCCCCCCCAACCCCCCAGGCACAGAAGCATTAGGGGATGGACCAGAGTTGACTCTGACATTTTTCAGCCGTACATTTCTGGGACCAACTGGGTTTGGGATGCTCTAGGCTGCTGCTAATCCTGTCCCCAGCACTCTCCCAGTGTAGAGATTTGCCTCTCCTGCTTCCTTCCCCTCATCTGTGATCTGAGGCTACACATGCTGCCCTGCATAGGTTTAGAGGCACCCTCTGTATAGCCAGAGAAGAGAGGGAGGGGTTCTAGGAGGAAGGCATTACATGAACAAAGGCTAGGAAGTAGGAAAGACATGGCAGGTTGTGTGTGGTAGGAGTTTCTATCAGAGACTTGGGTGACCCTTGATAGAGCAATGCATTCATCCATTTAACAAATACCTCCTGGGCTCCTAGACACTCCAGGCACTCTCCCAGGTCCTGGGGATACGGTAACAAACAAAACAAAGATCTAACCTCATGGAGTTTTCAGACTAGTGAGGAGACCTGTGTGTAAATGGATCTATTATGTGTCAGGGAGAGGTAGGCGCTAGGGAGCGAAAGAAAGCAGGTTAAGGGAGTAGAGAATGACAGGGAGGGGATAGGCCTGGAGCAAGTGAGCGAGCAAAGCAGGTAGTGGTCTGGGTCTCGGTCTGGGTCTCGGGGAGGTCTGGGTCTCGGGGAAAGGACATTCTCGGGGCAGAGAAGAAAAGCAACAGTAAAAGCCCCGAGGTAGAGTGTGTTTGAGAAATTATCCAGAGGACTGTGTGGATGGAGCATGGTAGGAATGAGGTCAGAGATGTAAGGGAGGGTGGGAGTGGATCAGGGTGGAGGCAAATCTCAGAGACCCATAGGAGGACTTCAGCATTTACTTGAAGTGAGATGGGGTAGGCACTTTCGGAAGGTTCTGCGTAGAGCAGTGACCTGATCTGACTTAGACTTTCCTAGGTGTGCTGTAGCTGCTCTGGCAGGGGAGATTGCAGGGGCCCATGGTGGAAGCAGGGATGCCAGTAAGGAAGCCACTGGAATAATCTGGGGGAGAGCTGATGGTGGCTTAGGTTGGGACAGAGGTGGAGTAGTGGCTTTCTGCTGCAACCCAGAGGGTTTTGTGAGGACTGGGACCCCAGCATTCAAGGTGAACACAGCACTGCAGCTCTCATAGCTGGGCTCTCGGAGCTGGGCAGTGTGTGAGGGGTTGATGGGGGCTGGGGAGGAGTTGATAAAGTCCCCAGGGTATAATGGGGCAAGAGGATACACTGACTGCCCCCTGTGGTCCTATACTGTCTTTGCTCTAAGAGAAGGAGGGTGGAACCACCATAGGGCCTTAGTGAGGATAGCGATGGAGCCATGGCCCACTGGTGTCTCCTCTACACCCACCATGAGACCCGTCAGCTCCAGCCTGCATATCTCCTGGGACACGGAGCTCATGCCACCCTAAGGTACCTCTGTCCCTCCCATCTGGTCCTCCAGCTAGGTGGGCATTGCCATGGTCCCAATATATGGATGAAGACACAGGTCCAGATTAGATGGAGGTTTGCCCAATGCCCTGTGGCTCAAGTATGGGATTTGGCCCCAGGTGTCCTGCCACCCAGTCCATACACTGGCCCCACAGAGTTCTCACTGAGCAGAGTTGGCTGGATTGGTGGTGGTAGGGTGGGGGAAGGGGGAGCCCATGTTTCCCAGAAAGGCTTGAAGCCCTGGCGTACTTATTGGGAATTGTGCCCAGGCAGCCTGGCGCCTTGCTGGCAGGCCCTAAAACGGGGGCTCTGGGTCCCTTGGGAAGCAGGAGTCTATTGGAGCCCATGTCCCCACCATTGCAGTTGATCCCCTCCACCCACTGCCACCCCAAGCCTCTGGGGCATTCCAGGCATGGACCAAGGCAGAGAAAAACTGCCAGGCTGCCCAGCCCTGGGCCGTGAGCAAGCCCCATCCTATGACATCCGGGGGCCTGGGGCCCCAGCCAGGGTAGGGTGAACTCCACAACCACCCACTCCAGTAGCCAGGGCCACCAGGGATGACTTGGTGTAGCACCTGGAGATCTGCCCTAGGAGTCAGGAGATGGGTTCCAACCTTAGCCTCCCATTTTCCTGGTGTGTGGTCTTCGGTAAACCCCTTTCCCTCAGAGCCACAGATTTCTCGATGCTCTTAGACACCAGGAGAAACACTCCGCTCAGGGCTGCTGGGAGAGGCAATGGCTTTCCTGAGTAGGCCCCAGTTTGTAGACTGAAGAACTGGCAGGTGGAGACTCATGGCCCCATTAGGCTGCTGAGGAGACTGAGGCTGAGTGGGCTGCACCCCACCCGGCCTGCCCCCCGCCCCAGGCCTCTTTCTTGCCAACCAGCTGCTTTTCTAGCCTCCACCACGCACACACAGATGAGGCCTCTCCCCGCACTTGCGGCAGCTGTGAGGCTTAGTATGGGGCCTAGCCTCAGAAGTGGTGATGCTGTTGCTGCCAGGATTTTTAAACTTTGTCCAGGGCATGGGGCCGTCACGGGGCTCTGAGACTCTCCCAAGGCAGGGAGAGACTGAGGGGCAGTCTGAACCGGCAGAGCGAGGTCAGAGGGACATGAGTTGATTCTAGTCTAGGCCAGCAGCTGGGTGGCCTATTCATTTCCTTTTGCTGCTGTGGCAAATTACTGCACGTGTAGGACTTAAAACAATGCAAATATTATCTTACAGTTCCAGAGGTCAGAAGAAAAGGGTTTCACTGGGCAAAAAAATTAAGGTGCTAATAGGGCTGTGTTTCTTCTGAAAACTTTAGGGGGAAAACCTGTTTGCTTGCCTTTTACAGCTTATGGCATCTGCTGGCACTTCTTGCTTTGTGCCCCCTTCCTCCATCTTCAAAGCCAGCAGCATCACACCTTCAAATATTTCTCTCACCCTGTACATCCTGCCTCCCTTTTGTAAGGACCTGGGTGATTACTTCAGGCCAAGATCATCCAGGATCATTTCCTCCTCTGAAAATCCTTTCTCACATCTGCAAAGTCCCTTGTGCCATGGAAGGTGACATTCACAGGTTCCAGGGATCAGGATGTGGACATCTTTGGGAGCCATTGTTCTGCCCACCACAGGTATTCACAGGCTGTCAGCTCTCAAGATCCAGCGTCCCTGGGAGGTGCTGGGCACAAGGCATGGCCAGTTAACATAGGCCTGCTGCATTTGTTTCTTTCTATGGTCATTTGTCATTCATTCATTCATTCATTCATTCATTCAGCAATCAGTTGTTGAGCCCCCTAATGGGCAGTGGGGATGCACAGGGAAAGCCTGCACACTGTCCCTGCCTGCCAGTGCTTTTCAACAAGAGTCCCAGTCCCCTGAGGTGGGTGGGGTCCAGCAGGTGGCTGAGCACTGGCCTAGCAGCAGAGGGACCAGAGTGCCAATGGGTCTCTTATGGATGGGCTTGGCTTTTAAGGTGGCTGGCCCTGAGCTTGCTGACTAAAAATTGGGATGAAGCAGCTTCTAGGAAGGGCCATTGGCTGTGGACTTCAGAGCCAGGACTAAGGTGAGGGTCTAGGAGGGAGTGGGAATTACATCTCTGTTGGGCTACCCTAGAGAGCTCAGGGGCAGATGGGGAAGAGCTCCCTAGCAGCATGCACCAGGAGCACCATGCTGGGGATTGGTGCCTCTGATGCTGTTGGATCAGAGGACCTGTCAGGTCTTTCATGCCCTGAGAGGCCGAGACACTTCCCAGGAGGTGGCATGTGGAGGGAACAAGCATGGCCCAGATCTTTTCTCCCCTGAGGCTGGCTTGGGGATCCAGGGCAAGCATTTACAGACTCCTCTGCATTGCCCCCTCACTCCACCAAGGATTTTTGTTAAGATTAAATGGAATCTGGGCACCGGGGTGGCTCAGTGGTTGAGCATCTGCCTTTGGCTCAGGTCATGATCCTGGGGTCCTGGGATTGAGGCCCACATCAGGCTCCCTGAGGGAGCCTGCTCCTCCCTCTGCCTATGTCCCTGAGGAGCCCTCAGGGAGCCTGCTTCTCCCTCTGCCTATGTCTCTGCCCCTCTCTCTGTGTCTTTCATGAATAAATAAATAAAATCTATTTTAAAAAAAAGATTAAATGGAATCATGCTAAGAGGGCTTGGCACATGGTACATGCTCAAAAAGTGTTAGTTCCTTCCATCATGATTGAGAGGTGAGACATTAGAATGCTAAGATTCTAATAAACATTGAATCCAGGATGCTCAGATTCTCAGCATCTCTTTCCAGCTTAAGGCAGAGGACAGAGCTTGGGATGGGAGGGCAGCTGGGGTACTGACTGGGTAGGGTAGGTGGCCCAGTAGCCTGGGTATTTGGAGATGAGAGGTGGGCAGAGGAGAGGGCTGGGCATTTGGGTGGAGTCAAGTCCTTGCTCTTCTCTCCAGCTCTCCCTCTTGCTTTGTTACCATCAGCCCCAACCTGGGAGGCTGAGCAGAGCCAGACCCCTCTCTGGTCAAAGCCCCAGACCCATTGGAACCAGCCTCTGGAGCAGGGTTCACAGGCCCCCCAAGCTGGGGAGTCTGAGGGTCTGTGTGCCTGGTGGGCTTTGGGGTCAGACCAATAAGGGTTCTCATCTCAGAGCTGACTCTAACTCACTCGCTGGGTGAAAACTAACAAGTCATTTCATCTTCGCTTTGAGCCTCAGTGTCCTGCCCCATCAGCCCAGGACCCCAGGTTTAGAAGCTCTCAGAACGGTGGCTACTTTAAGAGCATGTACTTTTGAGATTGCCAGTTCAGAGTGTAGAATCTTGTGGTTTCAGGAAGAAGGATTCTGTTTTTTTCCAGGAGTCCATACCTCTTAGCTTGATTCTGCTCGTGCATTTGAGATGGTTACTTCTTGGTTCTGAGATGCCGGGGCCAAGGAGAGGCGGGGCAGGTCCTGGGCCAGTAGGGGGACTGCGTTGGAGGGGGCCAGGCTGAGGGAGCTAGCGCCAGGTTGGTGTCTGTTTCCTGTTTATTGGTTCCCAGGGGGTGAGCAGGCCCTGCCCCAGAGCAGCACGGAGCAGGAGGGAGGGAGGCGCCGGAGGGAGGGAGGGAGGGAGGGAGGCGGGGTGTCCTGGCTGCCAGCCAGCCCCACAGCCCGGCCTCCTGGGACTGCTGAGACCCCTCCCCCTGAGCCCCCTTAGACAAACATCCAGTCCTTTCCCAGGACAGGGCATTGGAGGTCAAGGAGCAGATGTGGAAGGGAACAGATGGAAAGACAGGAAAGGACCCTTCCCCCAAAAAAATCCTACTGACTCCATCTTTTTTGGCTGCCTATGTCACTGAAGTCTCACTCCTGGTTCCTCACTTTCCCCCCTCTGTCTCTCCCTGTCTCCCCAGCATGGGGCAGCATGGTGGTGAGATGTCCAACTTCTTGGCAGCCCAGGAGGCAGGAGGAGGAAGAAAAGGGATAGTGCCCTCAATCCAGGAGGTCCACCTGGAAAGATCTTTAGAAACCAGCTGTGTCTTCTAACCATCCCTTACCCTGGCATTTTTCAGAGGGGAAACTGAGGACCGGCAAGGGGAGGGGTCTTGCCCAAGGCCTAGGCCCAGCAATCTGCCCTGTGCTCCTCACTGCTGTTCCAGCCCCACATGTGGACTGCTGCATATCAGGGTCCACGGGGAATTCCTGAGAGGGGAGATGGCATGGGTCACTTGGCCTTTGAGGGGATTGGACTGAACCAAGCAGGAAAATGAAGCTTTGATGTATGTCTGCAGAGAAGTGTCTGTTTGACCAGAGCACACAGGGAAAGGCTGTGTGCAGAAACCAGGTTGAAGGCCTAAAGTGCCAAATTAAATGGCCTGAGCTTTGTCCTGTGGGCAGTGAGGAGCCACGGAAGGTTAGAAGGTGAGGAGGAACAGTGCCAGTGCCAGATGGACACATTAGAAAACATCCTCTGGTTGTTGACTGGAGAAAGCAAGCAAGGAGAAGCCTGAGCTAAAGGGTACTGGTGATGCAGGGATGGAGAAAAAAGGACTTACTAGGGAGATAATTTGGATGTAAAGTCTGACAATTTAAATTTTGGCTCGTGTCCCTATCAGAAGCTAGAACAAGGGGAGTGGGACCCACCTCCCTTATTTCACTTGAACAGTATGGCATTAGGACAGAATGCAGGGTCATCTGAGTCATTCCCCTTCCTCAGGGCAGAATGTTCATTTTTTCCTTCCTTCCTTCCTTCCTTCCTTCCTTCCTTCCTTCCTTCCTTCCTTCCTTCCTTCCTTCCTTCCTTCCTTCCTTCCTTCCTTCCTCTCTTTCTCTTTCTCTCTCTTTCTCTCTTTCTTTCTTCATGAGAGACACAGAGAAAGAGGCAGAGACACAGGCAGAGGGAGAAGCAGGCTCCCTGCACAGAGCCTGATGTGGGACTCCATGCCAGGACTCTGGGATCATGCCCTGAGCTGAAGGCAGATGCCCAACCACTGAGCCACACAGGCATCCCTTCCACTGCATTTCTAAAAGGGGAAGGGGCCTCTGAGGAAGCTCAGATCCCTACCTTTGTGCCTCATATGCTTCCTGTCTAACTTTAGTCCCTCCTGCTCTAGCAGAAGTGCCTGCTTCTCAGTGGGGTCATCAGAGAAGAGCAGAGCTCCAGGCTATACCCCCAATTCCACTCCTTCTGGGAGGGACCTGGGTAGGGAGCATGGGGGGTGTGGAAGGAGCAGGCCTGTGCTGCCTTTGCTAGCTGTGACCCAAGAGTTACTCAGCCTCAGTCTCCCCATCTGTGAAGTGGGAATCCCAGATATGCAGAGTCCAGGAAAGTTCTGGACTTGTGCAGACCCTTAGGATCTGGGAGTAGAGTGACTGGTAGGTGGACAGGCAGGCCATCTTGCTAGCAGTGCTCGCAGTGGGTCCTATAGTCAGAGACAAAATACCCTTGTAATATTTGTGCCATAGACCCCAAGACAAGTGCCATTATGTGGCAGTCCTGGAGGCCTTCCTGGAGGAGAATAGGGCAGGCTGTAGGGAAGGAGTAACTCAGATTTTGGGCCTGATCTGAGCCTCTTTCCTCATCGGTTGTCTAAGTTTCCTTCCAGCTCCTTGCTGCACCCCGGTCCTCTTCTCTCCTCCTCCTGGACCAGAGCTTTCAGGCTTCTCCCCAAGGCCAGCGGGGGCGTTGCCTGGGGCGGGTGAGGAATTTCCGAGGGAACAGCTAAATTCAGCTCTGGCTAAAAATAGTCCTGGGCCCGGCCCCAAGGCTAGAAGGGGAGGAGAAGCTGGAGGAGGAGGGGGGTGAGGCAAGCCCTTATCCTGACCGTCGAGCCTCTTCACCTGGACCCAGGGCCTGGGCTTAGGATAGCCCCCTCCTCCTCCACTTCTGGTCTCCTCACTCACACCAGGCCTTTCCCTCACTGGGGCTCTGTGCTTTCTTCTCCCTCCTCAGTCCTCCTTGCCCTCCTCCCCCAGCCTCGCTCCTTCTGGCCGTCTCATTTCCCTGTATCTCCCTGCCTCTGGCAGAGCCAAACAGAGGCTCGTGGCCAGGACCAGGCCTTCAGAAAAGGGCCTTGTATAGGGAGGTGTCTCCTTGGCATCCTAGCCTGAGTGTCAGGAACCACCCCCCCAACCACTGGCAGCTGATTGCAGCCCCTCTCTGGGGTGGGAGTGGGGTGGGAGCAGGGGAGGGGTATGAGAGACCTCAAGGTCCTGAGGTGTGGAGATGTGAATGGGGCCCCTGGTTCACCCCATGACCTGGTGCATGGTTCTTGTCAGGTGGCTCCACCCTTGCCAAGCCCTCCTGTTCCTGGCACACAGGGCATCAAAACACATTTATTAAATAAATAACGTGGAGGGAGTGGGGAAGGCAGGAGGAGGAGAGCTGGGCCCTGTCCTTGGGGAGTTCCCAGGCTACTCGGAGCTCTTCCCACCACCTGTGTCCAGCCCTGTGTGGGCTCTGTCCTGGAGATCACAGGCCTGAGTACCCAGGCAGTTGAGATCTGGCAGATGGGCAAAGGATACTGTCCCAAGCCAGTACCAATTGGGGGTGGGGTGGGAACTAGACACTGAGGCCCAGTGAAGGTGAGGTTCCAAGCTTAGATCGCAGAGCTCAGAAGGGGGGGGGGGGGTTGGTATTAGAACCTAGGCTGGCCTCACTCTAAGGCTGCAGGGGTGAATTTGGTCCTAATGTAGCAGAGAAGTCAAGAGAAGAGCACAGTTCCAGCTCTTTCTAGGAGGAAGTAGACAGAAAGTCTTAGGAGGTCTGGCCCATAGTGCTTAACTGAATATGGTGTGAGGGGTGGGGGCCTCACAAGTAGTGATAGCAAAGCTTGTCAAGCTCTCCCTGTATGCCAGGCTCTGGTCTAAGCACTTTCCGTGCATTCACTCATTTAATCTCACAACCAGTTGTGGGGAGGTGTAGTCATACCTGTTTCTGGGTGAGGAGCCCGAGGAAAAGCATGATAAAGTAGTTCACCTGGGTTAGGGAACCTAAGTGGGGAATTGGAGTTGAAATCCAGGCACTCTAGTCCCAGGATCTATAAACATCACTCAGGCTCCTGGCTTTCAGGACTGCCTGGATGGGTGGTAGTGCCATCACCAAGGAGATACGAGGGAGGAGAGAGTGGATTCCTGTTTGGACATAGGAAACCCACTGGATTTGTGGTCCACAGCCCCAGTCCCAGGAACTAGCACACAGTGGCTGCTTAGTAAATCCTAGTTGAATGGCTCACTTGAATATGAGGGGCCGTTGAGGTGCAAGAGGTGGTGATGGGCAGGCAGAGGGAATGAGTATTTCCCCCTACCATTGCCCAGGGATGTTTCTCTTGGTGCTGGAGTACAGCTGAAGTGGGTGCTGGGCTCCTTGCTTGAGAGAAAGCTCTATGTTGGAAGGGTGCTGAGATGAACCACAGGCAAGGGAAGGAGGGGTGGGTAAGGGCAGGCCAGGCAGCGCTGGCGCGTCCCGCCTGCAGTATCTGGAAAGCAGATCTCTTGGGCCATGGCCGGCGGCGTGACTCAAATGGAGACAAAAAAACCTTCCATATTTGGACAAAGAGCCCAGAGAGGCCCGGACCCGCAGCCAGCCCAGGCCGCCTCCCCACCACCCCCAGTCTCCCTCTGGGCCCCTAGCCCTGAGCCCTGTCCCACGAATTTAACTCTTGGAACTCAGGCAGCACTGTGGCCTCCTCCCCTCAGTCATCAGGCCACCTTGCATGTGGCCCACCTGGGCCATGGTTGGCAAAGAAACCCCCAGTGTTGGGCCGCAAGCTGGGGGTGGAAGTGCAGAGAGGAGTCTTGGCAAAACCCGGAAGGTTGGAAGTCTGGCAGGTTGGAAGGGAGTTACACACACCAACAATTCACATGTCATGGGGTATGTTGACTATAGTATAAACCCAGCGTGGCAAAGCCTGAGGTACATAACATGCAGGCATGTACACACACACACACACACACACACACACATTTCTTTTCAATCCCCAGCAGACTTATGTAGTCACAGAGACATCTGTGCAGTTATCAGAAGTGAGGACCCAGCCTGAGAACCTCTCACACCTTCCCTGGAGCAAGCTTTGATGACGGCAAAGTTGGAAAAGATAGGAACAGCCAGATGTCACCTTAACAAACACTCTAAATAGTCATTATCCATCTGGGGATATGCAGACAGAGCAGCTGATCCCTGCACTGAAACCTCCAAGTGCCCAACGTGTGGGCCTGGGTTGTGCAGTGGATGCTAGAGCCAGGTGAATGGGGAGAGGGCCTCAGGTCACTTTCTGCCTGGAGCAGGACCTCGTTCCCAGGGGGAGGACCCAGATGCTCACCATCACTGGTGGGGTAGCTGAGCTGCCTACACAGCTGCTCCTAGCTTTTCTAATTAGCCCTGAGTAATTAACTCTGGAATCAGCCTGGGTAATGGGTTTGGAGTGCCGAGAGTAACCTTTAAAATTGAGCTCCGCTGTCGCCCACTGGTACCTTCTGTGCAGGGTTAGTTCATGGGCTATACGACAAACAGAGGTTTCTGCCCCAGGACGAGGTGGGAGCCCCATCTGAGAACTGGGGATCAGAAGGAGGCCAAAGTGGGTGAGGGTGAAGGAGGCTCGCTCGTATGGCTGGAGCCTTGAAGAACAAGCAGGATTGACTGGCAGAAATGGGGCCAGGGGGATCCCTGGGTGGCGCAGCGGTTTGGCGCCTGCCTTTGGCCCAGGGCGCGATCCTAGAGACCCGGGATCGAGTCCCACATCGGGCTCCTGGTGCATGGAGCCTGCTTCTCCCTCTGCCTCTCTCTCTCTCTCTGTGACTATCACAAAAAATTAAAAAAAAAATCTTTAAAAAAAAAAAAAAAAAAAAAAGAAATGGGGCCAGGCCTTTCAATCAGAGAGAACCAGGAAAGTAGAGACCTGTGATGGAAAAGCCCCAGTGTGGCTGGGGTGCCACGAAAGCTCCCTGGTTCAGCTCACCTGGGTGGCTCAGCCCGTCTGCCTTCAGCTCAGGTCATGATTCCAAGGTCCTGGGATGGAGCCCCTCATGACACTTCCTGCTCAGTGGGGAGCCTGCTTCTCCCTCTTCCCCCTGCTCATGCTCTCTTTCACACACACACACACACACACACACACTCTGTCTCTCTCTTAAATAAATAAATAAAATATTAAAAAAAAAGAAAAGAAAAGAAAAAAGAAAGCTCCCTGGTTCTGGAGAAGTCAGGTGGGTTCTGGGAAGTCTGGAAGGCCCCAGGGCAGTAATTTCCAAACTCTTAAAAATAGTGGAACCCTTTCTTCTAGAGAAATCTTGACACTGATGTAAAACAGGTCAGCGTGGAACCTTGTTGACTTAAGTGAAAGTGGGGACATACCTGCCCTGTTGATCCTGTCTCCCCCCATGTACTTCCATGAAGCCCCCTAGGACTCAGGGAGAGAATCCCTGTTTGGGGCAGAAGGGCCCTGGTGGAGAGGGTGAGAGCAGGACAGGCCTCTTTCAGCTCCTTCACAGGCTCAGAAGTTCAGCCAAGGTGGGACCCCTGGGCAGGGACAAACCCTGTTGGGGCTATGTCTCCAGAAAGAGTCAGGATGATGGAGCACCCCACCTTAGGGTTCCAGTGAGCAGATGATGTCGCCTACCAGGGGTCCTTAGAGCTGGGCTGAGCCCTACTTAATTAGGAAGATGACTTTTCAGGGTGGGAAGACCCTGATGCTGACTGCTGCTGCCCGGGAAGGTACAGTAGGTGCTCAGAGGGAGGCAGGAAGGAGCTAGCAGCTAGCCATACTCCCAGCATGGGCATGATGTCTGGCCCAGCTCCATCACTGACTGAGGAGAGGTGGTTTAGGTTAGAATTGGGAAGACTCTCCCAGAGCTCAGAGTGAAAGGAAGTATGAACACATATTGGCAGGAGAAAACCTGAGCTCTGAACCTGGCAAGTCCAAGGCTCTTTAAGACCTAAGCTTTGCCACCTCAGGCACCAGCCTTCCTGGCCTGCCACACAGCTTAGACTTCCACTTCTTTGGTCATCGGAAATATTGGTTGAGTCAGAAGTCTCCAAACATAAAGACAGGATGATGTACCTTGCAGGGACTGGCATATGCTGAGGCCTAGTATGTAAGAATGTGTTGGGTTGGAGGAATGGCTATGGCCAGAGCATCATGCAGCCAGAGTATGATACAGGTGGGGAGATTTGACTTGATGCTTATGTGTCAGCAAGAGCTGGGTCACCCAGAGTGTTGGGGGTCAGCCTGAGTGCTCACACTCAATCCTACTACATCCAGCTGCATTGGTATAATGGTTAGAGTAGGTTGGAGCCAAATGACTTAGGTTCAAATCCTGCTCTTCCTCTTAGCTGTATGACCATGAGCAAGCACTTAATCCCTCTGTGCCTCAGTTTATGCACCTGTAAAATTGGGATGATGATGATGATGACACTTATTATAGGGTTTTTGTCAACCTTAAATGTGATAATGCCTGCATTGGCTGGGCTGGACCACTGACCACAAGGGATCACTGGGAAATCATAAAGTTGGAAGGGGAGGGTAGTGACCTGGACTGGCTGAGGAGGGGTCCCAAGGATGGAGAGAAGTGAATGGGGTCACCAAGAATAGCCTAGAGTCATCTTTGAGGGAGAGGATATGCTGAGTTCCCTGAGGGAGGCTCAAAACATCCCCCCTCCCCCCGCCAGGCAGCTACCATAGGAAAAGAGCTAAGGGGCTTTGCAGAGGTGGGGTGGCATTCTATGGGCTTGGGGGCCTGTTGGAGTCTCACTGGCAGAAATTCCCACCCTGCTATAAGTTGCCTGTGGCTGACCTCCCTTTGTAGTCGCTATCTATGGCCCAGAGAAAGGCAGGACTTCCAGGGTAGCCCAGTGAGTTCCAGCCCCAGGTCCCTCATCCAGGCCGGGGACTCATTTCCAAGCTTTGGCTGGGTCAAAGCGTAGCCCCAAGGTTGCCCGACCTGAGGCATGGAGGCATGGAGGCATGGGGGCTATAAAGGAGGAATTTGATAGTTCTCTGCAGAAAGGGCTAGGAGCTTCTTCTCTGGCTCAGGGAAAGTATCCTGGAGGGGACCACAGATGGCACTGGAATTGTGCAAGAGAAGCCAAGTGGTAACTGAAGGGAGAAAGCAGACAAAAGCTCCCAACTCAGGGTCCCAGAGCAACCTCCTCCTTTCTTCTGGTTTTCATCCATCAGGAACCCCCTTGGGACTTGGTTCTGTGCGTTGGCTGGCAACACAGGGCAGTGCCCAGGACTAATCAGGGGCTGCTGTGGAGATCCCCAGAGGCTGAGGGAGCCCAGAAAGTCAGTGTATAGACGGGACAGTTCCTGAAGAAGAGAGTCAAGCTAAGCCTTTGATGGATGAGAAGGAGGATGAAGAGGGTTGCAAAGGCTGAGACGGGAGCCTGAAGCAGGCAGCAGATACCAGGTTGTGAGGTGAAGTTTTTAAAAATCCAAAGTATGTATTTAGTATTTTGAATATATACTTATGGGGTTAAGAAAAATAAAAAAGCGGGGGCTCCTGGGCAGCTCGGCTGGTTAAGCAGCCAACTCTTGGCTTCAGCTCAGGCCATGATCTCAGGGTTGTGGGATCAAGCCCTGTGTCAGTCTCCATGCTCAGTGGGAAGTCTGCTTGAGATTCTCTCTCCCTCCCCCTGTTCTCGTTTGTGCACACTGTCTCTAAAACAAATGCATAAAAAAGGGGAAAAAGAAAAATCAAAAAGGGTAAAAAGTCTCCTTCCCACTAAGCTGCCTAGCACCTATCCTGCCCCACCCAGGATACCCCATTATTAGGTCTTGTGAATTCTTGTGAATCCTTCTATGTGCAAATACCAACAAATGCACTATCTTTCCTCCCCTTTCCACACAGACCGGGGTACCCTGCTGTCCACTGTGGAGGGGGTTGCTCAGTGAGATCTTTTCCAAGATCTTCGCTTATCAGTGCTTTAAGAGCTTCTTTCTTGTGCTGTGTGGTGTCCCATCACACTGATTACCAAGTCTGTGTTTAACCACACATTAAAGGATGTTTAGGTTATTTTCAGCTTTTTGCTGTTACAAATAGTGCTGCAGTGAACAAGCTTGTTCCGAGGCTGTTTTGTACGGGAGGCTGGTATATGTTTAGAGCAATTTCTTAGGAGTCGAATTGCTAAGATGTAAAGTATATGTGATTCTGATTTGGATGCTCTACTGAGGGGTCTACCACCTTCGTAAGGAGCCTGTTTCCCTGTAGCCCCACCAAGTTGGACGTAAGATATTTTCCCAATCTGAGAAGTGAAATGGTATCTCAGTGTATTTTTATTTGCAATTATCTTACAATGAGTAAGACTGAGCATCTTTCCACATGTCCGAGAGACGTTTGGATTCTCTTTTCAATGAACTGTTCGTATCCTTTGCCCATTTTTTCTGTTGGGTTCTTGGCCTTTCGTTTTATCAATGCCTAGGAACCTTTCAAATATTAAGGAGTTTATTATTGTCTGGGTTATGAGTTGTAGATATTTTTTCCGGGTTTGTCACTTGATTTTTGAGTTTGTTTATGGTATACTTTTGCCATGCAGAAGATTTTGTTTTTATGTGGTCTGATTTATCAAGCTATTATTTTATGGCTTCTATGTTTGGAGTCACGGTTAGAAAGGCCTTTCCCACTCCAAGGTTATAAAGCAGTTTCCCCAAGTTTTCTTCTGGTGTTTTATGTTTTCTTGTTTTGTTTTACATTTAAAGCTTTGACCCATTTGGAATTTATCCTGGTGTGTAGTGTGAGTTATGGCTCCCACTCTATTTTTTCCCAGAACTAGAGTATCCTGGGGGTGGGTATGAAGGCCAGAGGCTATAACTATTGAAGGTCAATGGTGGTGAGAAGGGCTTGGGGCAACACCAGTATAATGTGAGGGGAGTTGGAGAGGGGGCCTGGGCTGGTGGCATAGCATTCCCAAATACTCATCTGTGCTGTGTGACATTGGACAAGTCCTATCCCTTCTCTGGGCCTAAAGTCTACCTAGAGTATAGCTGAAGGGGCCCTGGATATCACCCTGACCCCAGGGCTGACTGTGAGGGAGGTGGTGGCCAGCAAGCAGGGGCCATTCTGAAGGCGGGGACACAGAGGATGGCTATAGGTCCAGTACCCATTCAGGCTGGGCTGAAGTGGAGGGAGTTTTGGGGCTGGCAGCAGAATTCACTGTGTTCTTGGAGTAGGCAGGCAGGAAGGCAGAGATTGACAGGCACCCATTTAAATATACCCACTGCAAGGGATCCCTGGGTGGCTCAGCAGTTTAGCGCTACCTTTAGCCCAGGGCGTGATCCTGGGGTACCGGGATCGAGTCCCACACCGGGCTCCCTGCATGGAGCCTACTTCTCTCAATGCCTGTGTCTCTGCCTCTCTCTCTCTCTCTCTCTGTCTCTCATGAATAGATAAATAAATAAATACATAAAAATAAAAAAAATAAAAATACCCACTGCATGGATGGCTCAGGTGGCTCAGCAGTTTGGCGCGGCCTTCGGCCCAGGGTGTGATCCTAGGACCCGGGATCAAGTCCCACGTCGGGCTCTCTGCATGGAGCCTGCTTTTCCCTCTGCCTGTGTCTCTGCCTCTCTCTCTCTTTCTCTCTCTGTCTCTTATGATTGAATAAATAAAAATTAAAAAATAAGTAAATAAATAAAAATACCCACTGCAGCCTGGAACTGTGGGCAGAGGTGGGGGGCAGGCCCTTTGCCAGCCCTCTGGGTCCAGGAATGCTGAGGGTTGCTGGGTCAGGCACACTGTCAGTTGTCTGAGGAGTGGACCCGGCCCAGCCCAACCATAGCCATTCCTGGAGCTCCTCTTCCCTCTACCATGAAGCAGGCATTGTTGTCCTCTCCAGTGACAAAATAGGGAAAGACCACCCTCCCAGGGTCTAGTCCTGGTGCTGTCCTGGACTTGCTGTGTGACCTGGGGCCAGTCTCTGTCCACTGGGGTCACTATCCATCAAAAGAGACAACTGGACTTGCATGCTTCTGCTATCCCTGGCTCTCACTCAGATTCGAGTTTGGATTGGAGCTGGGAAGAAAGAGCTTGAGGTCCTTGCCTCTATACAGATGGGGAAACTGAGGCCATGGAGGGGCTTCTACCCCTGCTCTGCTTTTGCTCTTCTTGGCTTCCTGGGCCCAGACCCTCCTCCCTGCCCCCACGCAGCCTGTACCAACTCCCCACCCCCACTCCTAGGCCCCAGTGGTCAAATTCCAGGGCTGCCATTGCCGTGGTAACAGCCAGCTCGCAGGGCCCCTCCTCTCAGGGTTCTCCACCAGGGCTGTTGTCCAGGGAGGAGGCAGAGAGGGCCTCCCGCCCCTCAGGGACTAGGGGGGCTGGGAGTGGGGTAGGGAGGAGATCAGACCCAGCTGGTTTCTCATTTGTTTTCCAAAGGAGAAAATGGAAAAGGCACAAAATGCTGCCAGAAACTGCTACTCTGTTGTCCCAGACACAGTGGGAGGGAACAAGGTGGTCACCTGGGCTGGGGACAAGAGAGCCACCCAGAAAGCCTCATTTAGGCTTACACCTGGAGAATCGTCCCATGAAAGGGTCTAAGACTGAGGATTTGGAATGGGAGTTGGAAGAGCCTTCCTAAGGTCACCACTATGCTGCCTAGGGACTGAAGGGCCCAGCCTATCTTGGGCTTTCTCCCAAGCAGACATCCCCCATTGTGGAAGGAGTTACCTGATACCTTTGGAGGGGGTGAGCTCCTTGCTCCTGGGGTTATAAAAAATGACTGCCAGAGGATGCCTATCCTGGAAGAGGGGTAGTGCACTCAGCCTCTGAGATGACCTGCCTTCTTTTTCTTTAAGACCTACCTATTTACTTAGAGAGAGTGCATGTGTGCATGCATGCGTGCGTGCACGCACGCACGCATGGGGGTGGGGGGGCAGAAAGCAAGGGAGAGAGAATCCTAAGCAGACTCTGAGCAGAGCAGAGAACCCAATCCGGGGCAGAGATCCCACAACCCTGAGATCATGACAGAGCCAAAACCAAGAGTCGGACATCCAAGCAACTGTGCCACCCAGGCAACCTGAGATCACCTGCCTTCTGAGGTTCTCTGCTTATTCATTACCAGCCAGTGTTTATTGAGAGCTCTGTTCCAGGCACTGAGCTAAGTAAGCCCTTCATATTCCATATTATATAGAGGAAACTGGCACAGATATGGGCCTCCTGGAGGTTGGGGCAGCCGTCAGTGCAATGTATTCTCTGGCTTTGCCCTCCTTTTTCCAGGGCCCCGACCCACTGTTAACTTTCAGGTGTACAGTGTATTTGTTTCCAGGCTTTTCTCCTTGCATATATATGTATGTATATTTCATGACATGATGGTGGTGCCGCATGTATGCTTCTTGCTTTTCAGTAAATATGAACTGAACATTTCTCCATGGCATTTTCAAGAGCTCTGTAAGTGTGTGATTCACACAGCCTCGTGGCCGCTTCCCACTGTTGTGAAGAAGGCCGTGTGAGTGTCCTTGTCCTCCTGTGCTGCTGTTCCCTGGATGGGAAGGCACCCCCTCTCCTGCACAGTGGAATAGATGTGGATCGATATCCTGACCCTGGGGCACCCTGTGGGCACAGATCCTGCCACCCTGAGACCTTGAGCGCAGTCCTTAACTTCTTCAGTGCCCATCTCCTCTTGAGTAAAGCAGGGTAATAATAGGGCCCAACAAGGAGGCCCATCTCCAGGTTAAAATAAAAACCTGTTATTAGGGATGCCTGGGTGGCTCAGCAGTTTAGCTCCTGCCTTTGGCCCAGGGCGTGATCCTGGGGTCCCGGGATAGAGTCCTATATCCGGCTCCCTGCATGGAGCCTGCTTCTCCCTTTGCCTGTGTCTCTGCCTTTCTCTGTGTCTCTCATGAATAAATAAGTCAAATATTTAAAAACAAAAAACAAACAAAAAAACCTGTAAGCAGCACTTAGGAACCCCTTGAGAGATTAACTCTGATCATTGTGCCATTGCTGCACTGCCAGGCGGGGGTGGTGTGGGGGGGTAGGTATTGAGCCCCAGCCTCACCACCTTCATCTTGACAGCCTGAGCAAGTTTTGACTCCTCACTGAGCCTTGGTTTCCCCGCTGCATGGCTATGAGAATCTGATGAGATTAGGCCCGACAAGCATTTTGTAAACTGAAGTGCTGGATGATGCCACTTACTGTCAGTATCAGGAGAGCAAGGCTGCAACTCCAGAAGCCCAAGGTGCTCAGAGCAGGAGGGGAGTCATCAGATCTGGGATATTAGAACAGCTTCCTGGAAGTGATAGTCCTTGTCTTGGGGCTTTGGGACAGTGGAGCCTAGGCCTGTCTCAGGCTGACTTGCAGCTGTGAATCCTGTTGCGTGTGAGTGTGTGTGTGTGTGTGTGTGTGTGTGTGCGTGCAGGCACACAGGCAACTGTGGCTGCCCAGGCATGAGTTCTGGTCACTAGTTGTCGATGCAGAATAGTGAGGCTTGGAAGTCGAGGCTGCCTCTGGTCAGCCATTGGAAGAGACCACTTCTACCAGCATGACCCAGACCCAGTGCCAGCCCCCTGGAGGCTGGGGTGGAAGGATTGTTGAGCAGTGCTTATTCACTGTCACTGGGCTTCTCTACCACCCTAGGCTTATCTGGTATGATGAGAGGGGCTTCCCTGAGCTATGGGTTGGGCCAGGGTACTCAGAGCTCACTTAAGGTCCAGAATGACTTAATTATGGATTGAACTTGCTCTCTCCTGGGGTGACCCCTGGGTCTTGGAATAGGGTAGGGGTAGGGGAGGTAGGGGCCACAATGCCTCCCAGCAGATTAGGCCCCTTTAGACAAGATTTAGTGGAAGAGCCCCAAGGGCCCAGTTCTAGCCTCAGCTGACTGCCTGCTGCCCTGGGAGTCTCGAGACACTTCCCTCTCCGAGCCTTGAGCCTTGGTGCCTATACATAAAATGAGAAGGAATGCACCTTTCTCTGGCTCCCTCCTTTATAAGGAAGGCTGAACATGGGCATTCTAAGCTTGCTGTGCACAGTCATAACACTGAAACTTACTTTCATTCATTCATTGATTCAAAGATATGTACTGAGCACTTACTTACTGTGTGGGCCAGACTGTTCTAGGCATGGATACTGAAGTCTGCAAGCTCCAAAGGGGAGGGATCACCTCTGCCTTGTTCCAGCAGCATCCACACCTAGAACAGAGGTCGTATCAGTAGGTTGGTAGGAGCTGATAAAGCCTCAAGCTTCCCTTGGCCTTTGGTGGCTTGAGTATAATTTCTGGCACCATTGTAAGTGGGGAAGATTGCCTCTTTTGTCTGCTAGGCTTTGAGAACCCCCAGGATTATATCTACAGCTCTGGCAGGCCCTGCCCCCTCCTCCCTGCCTTTCAGCTCCCTGGGGCTCTGACCTGAGGCTGGCCTGGCCTTTCCCAGGGTGCCTGGCCCACAGCCCAGTGAGTCATCTTCCGCTCTAGAGGCAGGACACCCCATCCCACCCCGAAGGCACACACAAATGGAGCCCACCCTCCCTCCCCCAGCTTGTGCCTGGGTCCGAGAGAGGGAGGGAGCAGGAGGGTCTGGAAACAGACACTGGATAACTTCCTTTCCCACGATCCCTCACCCCAGCCTCCCTGCATGGTGGAGAACTGGGTGGAGGCGAGGGGAGGGAGCCCTCCTTTGCAGAGCATCTACTGTGCAGCAGGTGTTCAGCCTCATTTTCCAAGCAGGGAAACCGAGGCTGAAGGGAAGGCATGTTTGCAACAGCTAGAAGGTGGCCGTGCTGGGCCCAGACCATATAGGCCCAGATCTCTAGGCAGTGTTCTATGCCGAGCACAGTTAAGACATTTTGAATGAGACAGTTTCTAGGGTTGGGACGGGAGGGCTCTGGGAGGTGACCATACACAGGTTCTGAGCTAGGACTGGGACCGCAGGCCAGACCACTGTTGTGGGCAGAAATGTGCACAGGGTTGGATGGGTGCATTTCCTGGGAGCTACAGTTGCCAGATGGAACAAATTCTACTCTAAGGCTTCATCAGATTCCCAGCGGAGTCCTTGTCCCACACCCCTGGCCTCCAAGGGTGGGCCAACCTGGCCCCTCAGACTCAGAAGTGGGACCCAGAAGATCTGGGTTTCAGTTTGCCTGCCTGAAAGGTAGAGATGACAGTCCCAGCCTCTTGGGCCCTGGAGATGAGGAAATTCAGAACTTATTAGCTGGTCAGGAGGTATTTTTCACATCTGTTGGGGTCTATCCACCTATCCCCTACCCCCCACCTCCTGCTTCCGGCCATTATCCTTGATGTTAAGAAACTCTTCCTTCCCAAGATGGAAGGTCCAGCTGTATCTTCTTGAAATTAAGCAGGGATGGGGGAGGGCAGAGAGAAGAAAGGAAAAAAAAAAAAAAAAACCACATGAAAAAAGACCAGTTAAATTCAAACCACATGCACCGCAGGCCCTGCCATGCAGGCCTCTGCTGCCATCTGTGGGTGTCTGGTGGAAGTGCAGTTCTGGCTTTAGCCAGAAGGCTGGATCCTGGCCCCCGAAATCTAGGAGGATGATCAGGCTGTCCACTGGCCGTCTCAGCCGTGACCTTACTTACACGCCTCCTTTAGGGAGCATGGTGAGGAATTTAGAGTCCACCTGAACCCTCCTTCCTTCCCCATTTGTCTACAGAGGAAGAAACAATCCCAGAGTGGGGAGTGACTCTGCTGTCATGAAGCAAGTCAGTCATTTGACACATACGTATTGTGCACTTGGTATAAGTCAGGGACCCAGCCTGACCATCCTCCTAGAGTCTTGGTCTCTGTCTTTGTGTACCTTATGGCAGGGGGAGGGGGAATGCTATGGACACGGACCTTCCTCCTATTTCCGTCTCTATTAGTGCCAGTCATTCAAGGAAGAGAATACAGCCCATCACCATCTATGTCAAGGTGTCCTGGACTTGGCTTGATTCATTTATGTGCTCTGTGACCCTGGGGAAATCACTCGCCTCCCTGATATGATGATTATATGGGGTTAAAGCCCAGCTTTGCCAATCCTAGTTTCGCAATTTCTTGACCTCAGGCATATTGCTTCAGTTTTTGGAGCCTCTGTAAAATCGGGGTAAGAGTTATATATAACTTAGAGGATTAAATGAGATAATACATGAGAAACAGCACTTCACTTGACATGAGCTGGTAGTAAAAGTCAGATTCCACCGAGGGTATGGGGGGCGCATGCCTTCCTGGAGGTCCAGGAGGGGGTCAGGAGTGCCATGGGTGGAGGTGCTTCTTCTGGGTTGAGAGGTGGCCAGTGCGGCTCCTCAGCCAGAAATTGGGCCTGAGCTCCCAGCACAGGGAGTGAGAGCTGCCACCTTGAACCTCCTGTCAGCCATCAGGGTCAGTTTCTAGAAGGTGAGATTTTTTTTTAGTGCTGCTGAGGTGGGGGTCCCAGCTGGACCTCTCTGGGCCAATAGATGAAGTCTAGGTCTGCGCAGAAATCATCCCCTTGCTTCGCTTCTCTCTTTAGGACATTAGGAACCGTGGGTTCTTAGCCCAGTTCTGCTACTTCCTGACTCCATGACTATGGCTTCATTCCCTCTCTAAGCCTCAGTTTCCCCAGCTAGGTAGTTGTCATGCAGTCTCTCATGCAGTTGCAGCCAGATAGCGTCTGGGCTGGAGTCACCCTGAAGGCATCCTCCCTCATTGATCTGGCAGTGTGTGCCAGCACGTGGGTGGGACCTTATCTGGGTGGTCAGCTGGAAGATCCTACACATGGCCTCTGCGGCAGCTAGGCTTCAGGAACGAGTGACCCAAGAGAGCAAGGTGGAAGTACATGGCATTTTTACAGCCTAGCTTTGGATGTCACATAGTATCCTTTTTGCTGTATTCCGTGAAACGAGGCAGTCACAGAGGTCACCCAGTTTCCAGGGGAAGGGGACATAAACTTAATCATACTGTGGAAGAGTGTCAGTGCCACCCTATAAGAAGAGCACGTGGTATGGAAGGTGTTGTGGTGGCTCTCTTTGAAAAGCACAAGCTGCCACACCTAGCTGAGTGGTTCTGTGGATGAAACAGCGGTATAAAGTGCGAGGCTCACGCCTGGCACATAGTGAGCACTCAGAAAATTACAGCTATGGCTGCTTTTGATGATTACTGAAGTGGCCTTCACCATTCACTTCTGCCAAGGAACTACACGGACCATCACCCACCGATGGGCTGTGCCATGGTGTGGTCACGGACCACTGACAGGTATACACAGACAATGTGGGTGGGTCCACACAGATGAGACACACATCGTGTCACTTACACACAGTCCCACCTAAGCAGGGCAGCAGCCTTCCTGTGGCAGGAAGGACCGGAGGCTCCTTTGGCCCTCAGTCTCTCTTTCCCATTCCCCAGCACATTCCCCAGAATTCTGGGGCCCACCCTGAGCAGCCAGTCCCAAGGGAGCCCTGTGGTCTGGATGGTGCCTGGGAACTCCGTGGAGCCTTGAGAGACTCCTCCTTCCGGAAGAGAGGGTCTGTAGGGGACAGGCCATGTCCTGGGAAGGCCGGACAAAGGGACAGACTAGGGCAGCCCGGGTGGCTCAGTGGTTTAGCACCACCTTCAGCCCAGGGATCGAGTCCCACCTCGGGCTCTGCATGGAGCCTGCTTCTCCCTCTGCCTGCGTCTCTGCTTCTCTCTCTCTCCTCTCTGTGTATTCTCATAAATAAATAAAATCTAAAAAAAAGAAAGGGAAAAAACAACAACAACAAAGGGACAGACTATGGGAAGAAGAGGGAAGGGGTCTCAGACAAGAAGAGATGAAGAGACTAAGGCCCCAGGAGGGGAAGTGGCTCGTTGAAGGTCACATCGCTAGCCAGTGGTAGAGCCAGGATGTGAGCCCAAGCAGTCTGGCTTCAGAGCCTGCCCTCTTCATTCCTATGCTGGGAAGTCCCTCTTTTGGAACTTTGGTCTCACTGATGAACCTGAAGACCCTGGGGGGTGGCAGCACCATCAATGGCGTGCACAGCCCATCAGGCTAGGGACTAACTCCATGCCGGTGGTGCCGGTGAGGTCAGGAAGACAGTCCTTCTGGGCCACTGGCCAGGGCTTGGTTCCCTGGGGGAGGAGGGTTCTCCTTGATCCCAGCATTGCCTGTTGACGGCATTTTGTTTTCCACCAAAGCCACCCTGGGTCAGGACAACCTCTTTATGTCATTATCTCGGTAGCAATGAGAAAGGCTGGGAAAAGGCAATTCGGACAACCAGTGCACCAGGGAGGCAGGGGGAGGCCAAGCTGAGTGCATGAGACGACAGAGAGGAGGTGGAGCGGGGCTCTCCCCTCAGAGGAGGTGGGCCCTGCAGGCAACCGCCTCAGCTTCACCCCTTATCAGTTAGGTGACTGCCCTGAGCCTCAGTTTCCTTGTTTGTAAAATGGAGGAGAAACAATAACAGAGGGGCAGCCTGGTGTCCCAGTGGCTTAGCGCCACCTTCAGCCCAGGGCGTGATCCTGGGGAGGGGGGGGGGGGCGGGGGGGGGGCGGGCGGGGATCGAGTCCCACATTGGGCTCCCTGCATGGGGCCTGCTTCTCCCTCTGCCTGTGTCTCTGCCTCTCTCTCTGTGTGTCTCTCATAAATAAATAAATAAATAAATCTTAAAAAAAAAGAAAGAAACAATAACAGAGCCGTTGATGTAGGGCTACTGTGGGGATTAAAGGAGCCAGAGCTTGGAAAGCAATGGGTGGGAGGCTTGACACCTTGGAAAGAACTCAAACAGCATTAGTGATGGTGAGGATTCTAAGATTATGGTGGTCCCGGTCTGGTTTGGGCAGCTCTGGGGGCCAGACCCTCTGTGGCGGATACTTACACAGAGCTGTGCAGATATGAAAGGCTGGAGACCTCTCCCCACCCCACAGGAGCTCGGTGAGACCCACTGCCCAGAACCTGAACTGTCTTTGTCATTTCTTTTTGTTGTTGTTTGTTTCATTTTGTCATTTCTTTTTTAATTCCTGTCTTCCCATTTAGACTGTGGTGCCCAGCAGGGCACAGCCCTCTTTTCTTACCTTTATATCCCCAACACAGTGTTTGATACCTGATAGGTATTCAGTAAATATTTGCTGAGCTAATCAACAAATGAAGAAAATAAAAACTCAATTAATTACTCATCCCCAACCACGTGTATGCACATCCATCCATGTGTTGATTTGTTACAGATACATCGTTCTGCTCACTCATCCATTTATTTACTCACCTGTCATTGTCCCATCCTGGTCAGCCCTTACTCGTTACCTTTCCGTCTGTCCTTTCTCATCACTGGGCATCAGTTGGTCCAGCACTAGCTGCAGGACCAAGTGGCCCCAAGTGGGCAAGAAGTCTTGTAGGAGATCTTGGTGGGGCTCATAGTGAGAGGCTTGTCCAGAGGCAGGTAAACAAGATAGTAGGCTTGAGAAATGGGGAGCTGTCAGCTGACAGGGCTAGACAGGGAGAGTTAGGTGTTCCCCAAGACCGGCAGAAGCATGGTTCCACCCAACTGGCATACCCACTCTGCTTCTCCTACAGTAGGGTGGTGGCTTTGTGGAGCAAAGCCCTGTTCCCCTCCCTGCCTCTCCTCTTCCCCTAAGGAGGAGGGAGCTGCTTGGTGGGATGAGGGTGGTATATGGGTTGTGGTGGGGTGTGGAATATGGAGAGGAGGGCCCTTACCAGCCACCTCATACACTTATAAAAACTATTCTGAGCCAGACCCATTCCAGACAACTGTAGATACCCAAAAGGAAAGAAGACATCAGTGCCTAAAAAGGGAGTTCATTTCAGCCAAGCAACAAAAAAACCAGACCCACATAGGGGTGCTCCGTGGTATACATGGTGTCCCCAACCCCCCCATCCAAACTGACATCCCCTTCAGGGGCTCCTATGCCTTGCTGTTGTGGGGGTGATCCCTGGACACCCTGATTCAGCACTGTGTGCTCCTGCTCCTTCTCTCAGCTTCCTCTCATTTCCCCACCCCACCAGCTCCCCAGTTGCCATGACAACGGGCTTGGATGTAATTAGCCATCTTTAATGAAGCAGCAGCAGCAAGCAGTACCTTAGCACCAAGCCCTGCCCCCTTCTCCAGGGCAACTCCAGTGAACTCTGCCATCTGGGCACCCACGTGCCTCTGGATTTCTTGACCTCAGGATGTTGTTCAAACTCTGCCTCCTCCAGGAAGCCCTCCCTGAATACCCCCGACCCCCCAGGCAGAGTTGACTCCTTCTGCAGGGCCCTGTATATTGCTTGGGAGTTCCTGGATGCCAGCCAGAGTGGATTCATCTGTGCAGGGCCTGGTCCTGCTGAAATTAGTGAGGGAATAGATCCACCTTACTAACAAGCCCTAGCACTAGGCATGGCCTCGCAAGTGCTCAGAGGAAATGAGGCCCCAGGTCATACTGCAGGAGAGGGAGAGTCAGATGGGGGAGGAGGTGCTGAGAGAAAAACCAAAAGTGAGTTAAGTAGTGACAGTGATCAAGCAATGGGGCAGAGGTGGGACGTTCAAACCACAGCCCTTGTGCGAGTGTGGGATTATCTTTGGGACCTGGCTATTTAGATTTGTCCACGGGGTGTGTCCATTCTCTATGCTTAAATCATCACTCAGCAAACTGTTCTGGCTTTTCCAAACCCTCCCCCAACTTGCCCAGCCCTGAGAGGAGGAGGAGGTGGAGGCCCCACGCCAATTCCCCTAGGGAAGTCCATAATCTATCCCACTGGGAGGATAAGAGGTAGATGGACTCACTGATTCTTGGTTCAAACTAGAGGTAGAGAAGGGCTTGGGGCCTTCCTGGGGAGCCCTTATTCTGCCTCCCAGGGACAGAAGGGATGAGATGCTGTGGCCAGGCAGGCTCTAGGCCTTGAAGACTGCCAGTAGACAGATTGCTAGGCCCCACCCAGAGTTTCAGGTCTGTAAGGTAGTGTGGAGGGGGGGGTGGGGGGGGACGGTAAGAATGTGCATTTCTAACACATTCCCTGCGGGTACACAGGGCCTGCACTTTGAGAACCACTGTCACAACCACTGTCACAGAGGGATCAGCACACACTCATGGTTTCATTCATTTTTATTCAACGAGCTGGCTCAGGAGTTACTCTAGGCCAGGCCCTGTTGGGACACAGGAGAGACAGATGGGCTCACCAATTGTTTAGGGCAGCACAAACTCAGCAAGCACCTATCAGGCGTCAGGCCCTGCCCACTCCCCCCATCCTCCCCACACCCCACTCCCCAGTGAGTGCGGGCCTCACTGCTCTGGGAGCCGCTGCCAGGTGGGGGTCACAGCTGTTTTGTCTTGCTACTTTCTTGGAATTCAATGCCTGTTTTCATTGTTGACCACCCTGGGATTGTCTGTTGGGAAGTTGAAATTTTAGTGTTGGACTTTTAGCCTCCTCATCAGAGATGAGGAGGCTAGTGCTACTGGGCTCCTGTCCTGCCTTCTCAGGAGAGGGTAAGGAATAATTAATTCCCTTGGATGGGACTGTGGGGTATCGATTCACCTGGCTGAGGGCTGAACAGGAGAAGGTAGCAGGGTGAGCAGAACAGCACAGGAGGCTGCAAGGGCCAGTAAGAGGGGTTGATCCCGTGCCACGGGGCTGCCAGGGGAGGTTCGTGAGCAGGGAATTACAAGATTTGCCTCCCCATGATGACTGCTCAGTGTGTGGGGAGAAGAGAAGGGGAAGAGTTATTGAAGTTTTATCAGCCAACACCTATGTGCAGAGTGCTGTGGTTTACAAAGGGCCATGGACCTTGCCCTCAGGGAACCTACAGTCTCCTGGGAGGAGATGGCCATCAATCTAGCAATTGTTCAAATGTGTAATTACAAACTATGGTATCTGGTTAAGAAAAACTAAGATCTTTGAGAGCACAGAGCAGGTGCACCTGGCCTGATCTGAGGATCAGGGAGGGCTTCCCTGAGGAGGTGACATTTGCACCAAAATTAGTCTTAAAGGGAAAGCAAAAACACTGCAAGGAGAGGGAAAAGGCAAGGGCCAAGGCCCTGAGCTAGGAGAGAGTCTGGTCTGCTTCTAAAGAGTTAAAACAAGTGGTTGGGGCACATTAAGCAAGGCATAGAGGGATGGCAGGGACTGGCTTGGGCAATGGGTCAGAAGGTTTCCACTGTGCAAGAAAACCAGGGGAAAGTAAGTTTTGCGGGAAAGCATCAGGAGTTCCGCCCTCGGTACACTAAAGAAGCACAAAGCCAGCCAGCACAGAGGGCTCCCCAGTCAGCTGCAGGGTGCATCAGGACCCTCTGGTGGGAGGGGAGCTGGTACAAAAACAAAGCTTACCCTGTGAGTTCTGGCATCACCTGCGATTTGAGGACCATCTCCTGGGGATCATGCTTGGAAACATTCTGGAGTATCATCTGGTGATGGTGGTGGGGTTGCAAATGCCTGAGCCCCTCCCCATGGTGGGGGGTGGGGTGGAGAGGGATAGGACTGGAATCCGCTAGGACTGCCTCAAGTATAGGACACAGGTCAACTGGGTGGGCTGGGAGTAGGCATGACTCAGGGAGGGCCCTCTCCTCTCTCAGGCCCTAATGCTCTGTCCCGGGTCGGGAGAACAGTGCCAGTGTCCAGGGATGTGCTCGTATTCTCGTCCCTAAATATGTGTGCCTGTTTGTGCCTGGTTATAGTCGTGTGAACACGGGAGCCTGTGCCACTTTGAAGCACTGGATCGGCGTCCTGAGTGTCAGGGTTCAGGTGTGTATGGGCTACATCCATGTGTGTGCACTTGGCCCTCACGCACACATATATACCAATCAAGGCCAGGGGGCAGGTTTCCCTGTATCTGGGACTGTCCTGTGTAGATCCGCGCGTGCCCCCGTGTGTGCCTGCGTGGGCGCAGGTGTGGACAAAAGGCCCTGCCTCCCGGCGTACTTGCCTTTGTCCACGGGTGTGCGCCGACTTCTGTCCTCAGAGGGGGATGAGTCCGCAGGGGAGGCCGCTGCGTGGGGGGCGGCGGGGGCGCGGCGGGGGCGGGGGCGGGGGCGGGGGCGAGGTCTGGCCGCCCTCGGCGCGGAGGGGGCACCCGGCGGCGGGGCGCGGGGCGGGGCGGGGACTCGTCTCTGCTCCCCTCCCCCGCCCGGCGGCGCCCTGCGCGCCTGGCTCGCCCCGCGCACTCGCCGAGCGGAGGAGGCAACAGCGCCGCCGCCCGGGCCGTCGCGGTCAGCCCGACGCTGGAACCGACGCCGCGCCCGCCGCCGCGGCCCCGCTGAGCCCCAGGGAGGGAGCGACGGTGGGAGAGAGGGGGCCCGCCGTGCCCCGCCGCCCCGGCCCCCCGCCCTGGCGGCGGCCCGGCCGCATGCTTCAGATGGTGAAGACCCTGGCCCAGTTCACCATCGCGCTGGAAGACATGCGCGATCTGGGCCCGGCCACCGCCTCCGGGGAGCCCGCCGGGAGCAGCGGTGCTGACGCAGAGGAACCTGGGGAGGCCCAGGTACGGGGGGTGGGGGGGGTGGGGAGACAGCCAGGGAGCCGGGGCCAAGACCCAGAACCCAGCGGCCGCGGGCCTGGGGAGGCGTGGGTAGATGCTGGGATGCAGGACCAGCAACTCGAGCCGGCACACTGAGCCGGATCTGAGCCTGGGGGCTCAGAGACTGGTGATGGGGGCAGGGAGAAGGGCTGGCAGCCTCAACCGGGGTGGGGGGCCGGTACCCTGAGACCGAGCCTTGGCAAGGCCTGGTGATACGTAGTAGTGCGTGATATGGGTCAGCGTGCAGGCAGAGGCTGTCTCCTGCGGAATCCTGGGTTCGCCGGCTCAGGAAGGGGAGGTTTTATCAGCCTTTCTCTGGCAGGCCTGCGGCAGTCCCCAGGTGTATGTATGTGCTGGGGGGATGGGACCGTGACACTGGCTTATTTGCTGCCGCCCCCCCCCCCCCTTGCCATTCTCTCCACGCCACTGGACCCGCTGGGCCTTGGAGATGTCGTGCTGTGGTGGCAATGGTGGTGTCCCCATTCCTGGCTCTGTGCTCTTCCCTTCTGGGGGAAGAAGAGGGGGAGGTTTCCAGGAGCTGTATCCATGCCTTTGTATGTTTCTCTGGGCCTGGACTCTGATTGTCCTGCTCTCCTGGGCTCCTGGGGCTCTGGTTCTGTCTTTCCTGTGCTGTGGAATGTGTGCTTCTCCCCAGCACCTTACATCTCTGGGCTGAAGGCCCTGGTTCTCAGCTAAGTGACTTGGCTGCATTTCATTTTGGTCTCTGCGGGGTGTCTGGCCTCCACAGCTTCTGTGTGCATGTGTCTCTGTCTTCATGCTGTGTACATAGGGTCTTAAGCTTTGGGTCATGATGTCCAATCATACTCGTAGGAGAGGCCGCCCTCTGTCTTCCTGCTGTATGCCCTCAGGCCCCCTCCCTCTCCCACTTCAGTGCCCCCTGTAGTGGAGGTCTGGGGATGGGGCTGTTGAGAGGTGACAGGCTCCCGGGGGAGGCTAGGCCTACAGGGCTGTCCCGCCCAGAACAGGTGGGCCTGCTGATCTGCCTGACAGCTGCATTGCCCGGCTCCTGCTTCCCTTTGCTCCCCCACCCCCACATGCACTCACACCCGTGTCTGGGCACGTGCAGAAGGGCACTCCATGCAGTGACAGGGAGCTGGCCTTATTTTCCATGCCTCTACCTGACAGCTGAGTGACAGCGCACTGTGCTTTCAAGCCAGAGGAGGCTGGGAAAGGCGGGTGTTGCAGCGTCAGCCTCCCTGTGTGAGTTACCCCAGCCCGCTGGGCCGCCAGGCTCAGCCCCAGCCCTGCCTCCCTCAGAAGGCCTCCCTGCCCATGACCCTCACCACTGGGCCTGGCAGGGCCAGGGCCAGGCAGTGGAGTGGGGAGGGGTTTGTGCTGCCCAGGGCTGAGCCCGGCCTGGTTCTACTCTCAGGGAGCTCCCTGTCCAAGCAGGGAGATGGATATAGATGGACTGTTTTGCTGAGTTAGAGTAAGAATGGACATTGAAGATCCAGCGTGAGTAGAGAGTTGCCCTGCTTCCCAGCTCCCTGCTTTCATAGTACTGGGAGGGCTGCATAATTCATTCCATTTCATAGAGGAGAATGTAGAACCCTAGAGCAGTTAGGTGACTACCCCAGCTCACACGCCTAGGAAGGGGCATAGCCGGGGACCGTGTGGCCCATGGCTGGACGGTCAGTCTGGGCAAGAACTCTGGATGCTTGTGTCCTAAGACTCAGCCTGAGGTGGCTAAAGAGACTGGGGTTGGGGCACTTGGGTGGCACAATCTGTTGCGTCCGACTCTTGGTTTCAGCTCTGGTCATGATCTCAGGGTTGTGAGCTTGATCCCCACATCAGACTGTGCTCAGTGGGAAGTCTACTTGAGATTCTCTCTCGCCCTCTCACTCTGCCACTCCCCCTGCTCCCATCCTTGCTCACCCTCTCTCTTTCTCTCTCTCAAATAAATCTTTAAAAAAAAATAAAGATACTTGGTCCTCACTCTGCCGGTTTCTGGCTGTGTGACCTTGGGCAAGTCAAGTCACCTCTTGGACTTGACTACTTCATCTGTAAAATGGAGATGATGATACCATCATCATAGAGCTGTGATTGTGAGGCAGAAATGAGGCCATATCTGTGCTTAGAGGACCCTGGAGGACAAGGGGAGGATTGGGCATCTGGGCCTTTCCTTGGGAGGCCCTTCTGGCCCTTGGTACTCTCCCAAACTCTCCATCCTAGGGTCGGCCCAACTGGTGTTCCCTCCTAATGGAAGCTGCCCTGCTGTTTTAAAGGCCTTTGAATCACTGAGGATAGATGATCTGACTGTAGCTGGGGCTCTGAGGCAGAGCCCAGTGTCTTCTCACTTATCAGGAAACACAGCTGGTGGGGGTGGGGCAAAGCTAGTCTCCTCCCCTCCCTCAAGGGAAAGTCATTCTCACCCCCTCCACCCCTGAGTTCCTAGCACAGGAGCTTACTTTCATGAGTGTGTCTCACTGTTGACAGGTTTGGGGACAGACCTAGCCCCAAGTCCCTGAATCAGAGGAAAGGGATCACAGGGAGGTGAGCATACTGCGAGCAGAGGGGTGAGCAGGAGTTGGATCAGGCAAGCTGAACAGGCCTTGGACTCCTATCTACTCAGCAGACATTGACCCTGGGCACCGAGGTGACCAAGGCAGCTCAGCTCCACTGGTTGAGTCCCTCCCCTGAAGGCCTCCAGGGATAGGGACAGGCGGGATGCCGCAGACATGGACACCCACACTTCCATT
This sequence comes from Canis lupus baileyi, assembly GCF_048164855.1. Taxonomy (NCBI): domain Eukaryota; kingdom Metazoa; phylum Chordata; class Mammalia; order Carnivora; family Canidae; genus Canis; species Canis lupus. The sequence goes on from NC_132860.1 coordinate 26,849,450, forward strand.
GCCACATGCAAAGAACAGACACTCAATCAGCAGGCCTTGATGGCTGGAGCCTGAGACAAGGTCCAGACAAGTGCCCCGGCCAAGCTGAGGCCTGGGAAGAAGAGTGGAGAGGGGAGAATAAACCCCAGAGATCTGGGCTCTGAGGAGGCCTTGTTCAGGACCTCTACAAGGACTTAGAGGATACCCAGAGTGGAATCCCTCACCCGGAAGGGAGCTTGTTGCAGCTGGTGCCATCTGGCGAAGGCTTCTTGGAGGAGTGGGCCAGAGGCATAGGAACTAGTGGCAAGGGGCAGTAGGTAAACTGAGTCTCAGGGAGTCAAACACAGAGAAGGCATCCTGTGACTGGCTTCTAGCAAAGCCTTCCCACGGAATGGGGCTGCCCTGTAAGGGGTGCACACCCTATCCCTGGAGGTGTGGGTGCAGAGTCTGGGTGACTGACCCCTCAGGGACTCTATACTACAGACCGTCAGATTCATAGAATGGAGGCATTAGTTCCTGGGTGTCCTTTTCCCATCCTTAAAATGGGAAGAAGAAGAATGTCTACCTCACAGCATGGTCAGAAGGATGAACTAATATATGCTTAGAACAGTGCTTGGTGTGGAGTAGGGCTCAATTAACCTTCTTTACTGGGAGAACTGGGATCCAGCCTTGTCTGAGAGTGGGTGAACCCTGCCCCCACCTGCCGTGTGACCTTTGGCACTAACTTCACCTTTCTGAGCCACCCTTTTGTCATCTGTGGTGGGAGGTCACAGTTTCCACTCTCAGGGGTGGTGTGCAGCCCAGTCTGGTAGGGTCTGACCCTGTAGCTCTGAGCCTGAAGGAGGGGTTTTCACAGTTGGCAGCTGGGGGGGTGGGGGTGGGGCTGGAGGCATCTTCCTTTGCAAATGTGAGAGGTTATTGATTGAGTCCTTTTCAGGAGCCCAGTGGGTAACCACGGAGTAAACAGGAGATCCTCAGGTCTGCCAGCAGCCTTGGGGCGGTGGTGGAGGAGTAAGGAGCACACTCTGGAATGGAGGGCATTTCAGATGTAGGGGGAGGGTGCTCCCTGCACAGGGAGCATGTGAGTAAGCATCTGGCAGAGTGGAGGTCCGTGGTGCTTTGAGGTAACAGCCAGCAGCCCTGGAGGGTGGGAGTACAGGCCTCAAAGGCCAGGGATTGGGTGTGGATGGGCTCTCTGGGTCCATATGACTGTAGGTGGCGGGGTCTGAAGGGAACAAGGCACTGCTCACCCTCTGCCTTCTGTCCCCCAAGGACATGCGGAAGCACGTGACCATGACCCTGCTGGACACAGAGCAGTCGTATGTGGAGTCGCTGCGCACCTTGATGCAGGTGAGGCTCGAGGCTGGACCACACCCCTGAGGGCAGCCATTCTGAGTCTAGGAGGCTGTCAGACATATGGGAACAAACCCATTTTGTGGATTGAGACTAGAGAGGAGAGATGGAATACATCACCTCCCATGGAGAGTGCCCCATCATATGACTACCCCAGAGGAGGAAGCCCCCTCCAGGGCAGGAGAGAACATAGAGGGGACTTAAGGCCAGATAGGCTACCCCAGGGCAGGCACTCCCTCCCTTTACTGTCCTGCCACCTCCCCTAGCAGCCTTGTGCCTGAGCTTAGATCTTTGCCCCCACCCGCTTTCCCCCTTCTTCCATCTTACTCATTGACTGGGAAAATATTTGTTGAATGAAATAAAATGTTGAGCCCCTGCTGTGTGCCAGGCCCTGTGCCAGGTATAGGAAGCACAAGAATGAGAAGAGAGACGAGCCACTGCCACAGGACCTCATAGTCCTGTGGTGGACATAGTTGAGTATGTGGTCACTCTCAAAACATTGAGGGGGCACCTATGAGGCATGGGGTCAGGGATTTTCCCTGGAGGAGGTGCTGGCTCCCACCCCATCTGTCTTCTCAGCAGCAGGAACAGCATGTGCAAAGTCCAGTAAGGAGAGGCAGCACAGAGCACAAAGGGTTGGTCCTATGGGGATGCTGGGGGAGCCAGCAGGAGCCATGTGGTAAGGAGCCATGTGGTAGGGGTCTCGAATACCAGCAAGAAGGTTTGGACCCTGCCAGGGGCCCTGGAGAGTCTGTGAAGGGCTTTGAGCAAGGGCAGCATGTCATGTGATTCATGCTTTACAAAGTCTGTCTGGGGGGAAAGTGGGCAGCAGACAAGATGGTCAAAGGCCAGTGAGGACAGAAGCACCGGGGAGGGGAGTAGGGACAGGTATTTAGGAAGCGAACTGGTCAGGCCAGGTCGGCTGTGGGTTGAGGCCTAGACTCCTGGTCTGGGTGACCGAAGCACAGTAGGAGCCCCGCCTACGTGAAAGTCGGGGTGAGATGGCAAGGTCTGGGTCAGATGTGGAAAAACCCTGGAGTCAGGATGCACATGCGGGCCTGGGGCCTGGGACAGAGAATGTGGATCCGAACTCACGTGGGGCCTGGCAGGCACAGTGGAGGACGAATTTACTCAAGCCATCTAGGTTGAGTGAGAGCAAAGAATAGAAGGTAGAGCTCTGGAAACATCCAGAGTGTTCATTCGTTTACTTCACAAATCTGCCATGAGCATCTTCTGGGAGCAGACTGCATTCTCTGTGAGGGTTCAGCAGTGAGCATGAGTGATGAGATCCTGTGTCCTGGAGCCCATAGTTTATGGCAGACACTGACAGTAACCAGACAGACAGACCATATGTGTGGACAGATAGGGTACAAGAGTGCATGGAGAGTGTACCTGTAACACCTGACTCGTTCAGCCAGCAAAGGGAAGAAATTCTGACCCATGCCACAACATGGATGAACCTCGAGAACATTATGCTAAATGAAATGAGCTAGTCACAAAAGGACAAATACGGTATGATTGCACTCCCCCGAGGTACCTGGGGTAGCCAAATTCACAGAAGCAGAAAAGTAGAACCATGGTTGCCAGGGGCTGGGGGAAGGGAAGGGGGAGTTAGTGTTTAATGGTTTGGGAAGCTGAGAAGGTTCTGGAGATGGATGGTGTTGTCGGTTCCACAACAACATGAATGTATTTAATGTAAGTCTGCTGAACAGTATGCTTAAAAATGATTAAAATGGCAAATTTTATGATGTATATTTTGCCACACAGGAAATACACTGCTTTTATATATTAAAAGTAAGGGCACAGAAAGATGAGAACACAGGATGGGGGACCTGCCCTGGGGTCACAGGCCAGGGAGAGTTTCTTTGAGGTTGGGGTGTTTAGCTGACCTGGAGGATGGGTAGGAATTAGGCAGGGGGAGAGCCCAGCAGGGAATGGTTCTGGCCGGGGGTACAGTAGGAACAAAGGCCGGCAGGTGGGAGGAAACATGAAGCAGTTAGCCCTGGAGGGGTGGCCAAGGTGGCTGCTGCCTTAGGTGCTGGCCTCTGTTGAAAGCACAAGGAAGGCATAGAAGGGACATGACTAGAATGCCATCTTTAAGAGATGCCCCTGGCTGCCAGGTGGCAGTGGTTATGTGGGGGTCTGCCAGTGCGTGGGGTCCTTTGTCATCCCCTAGGTGGGAGTGGAAGGCATTGGGGTCGGGGCTGTCCAAGGTTTGAGTCACTTGCCTCCCTGCTAACCTACTCCTCTTCTCTGAGCCTCGGTGTTTCTGTTTCTGTGTGTAAAATGTGATGAATCGTACCCATGTCCCATCGCAAAGATGAACAGGTAATGAGGCTGCTCACAACTTGCTCACGTATAGGAGGCTGGCAGGACCTGGGCATGTCTCTCTACCTTCAAATCTCCTGGCCAGTTCAGGGCTGCAGGTGCGGAGGCTCGCAGGACCTGCAGGTGGAAGAGCTAAGGGAGAACAGTTCTCAGGAGGCCAGGTTGACAGTGTTGGTGGCAGGGGGTGGAGATGAGCAAGAGAGTGTCAGCTGAACTCAAGGACTGTCACACAAGGCAGCCAGAAGGACCAAGGTCCAAGCCTGACCACCAGTGTTCAAACTTGGCACTACGTCTTGAACGGCCATGTCACCTGAAGCGAGTTACATAACCAGTCTCTGCTTCAGCTTCCTTGTCTGCAGACTGGGAATAGTAAGAGTACGACCTCGAGTGCAGATTACAAGAGAGACGCATGTGTAATCTAGCATCCTGCCTGGCAGATCTGCATGCAAGTGTATAAAATCACACCTAATCCTTGCATTAAGGTTGTGATGTTCTAACTCCCTCTTCAGATGAGGAGATGAAGGCTCAGAGAGGTTAAAGAAACTGCCGAGGGTCAAACTTTTAAGTGGTATTGTAGTCCAGGACACAGGATCTCATCACTCATGCTCACTGCTGAATCCTCACAGAGAATGCAGTCTGCTCCCAGGATGCAGTCTGCTCGAGGCAGATTTGTGAAGTAAACGAATGAACACTCTGGATGTTTCCAGAGCTCTACCTTCTATTCTTTGCTCTCACTCAGCCTAGATGGCTTGAGTAAATTCGTCCTCCACTGTGCCTGCCAGGCCCCACGTGAGCTCGGATCCACATTCTCTGTCCCAGGCCCCAGGCCCGCATGTGCATCCTGACTCCAGGGTTTTTCCACATCTGACCCAGACCTTGCCATCTTGCCCCAACTTTCACAGTAGGTGGGGCTACTTTATAAGGGCAGAAATCCCATTCATGAGGGCCCTACACACATGACCCAAAGGCCCTGTCTCCAAATGCCAACACGTTGGGGATCAGGTTTAAGCATAAGGATTCTGGGGGAATACAAGTGGTAATACTAAGTGCTGACATTTATTGAGTGCTGACTATGTGCACTTTACATAAAGTTACATCATATAAGTCTCATTGTCACCCTCATTTTACAGATGATGAACCTGAGACACGGAGGCGTAAAGCCTCTGTTCAAGGTCACAGAGCCAGGAAATGCCACACTTTGGGTTGAATCCCTGTCAGTGTGACTCTCTGGTGCTCCCTCTCATCAGCTAGTCTACACTGCCCGACCAAAGGTGGTATTCAAGCTGAGACTGGACTCCGTAGCCCTAGTGTTCTCTCGCAGTGACCACTGCCCGCCCCCCCCGCCCCCCGCATCAATTGATATTGTTCCTGCTGGCCAGGAGTTTCTTTCTCTTTTTTTAAATTGAGGTATAGTTGACACACAACGTTACAGTAGTTTCAGGTGTAGGCCAGGAGTTTAAGATGAAGAAATAAAATAAATAAATAACAAGGTTAACAGCCAGAGGTGATGGGATTTGAACCCACATCCTAAGGCTACACCTTTCCTCAGTGTCCCCCTCACCCTTTGAGTCTTTCTTCGACCCCTGAATTCCCAGCTAACAACCTCCCTCTTCCCTGACCCAGCACCCTTCTTCTAGCACTCCTGACCTTGTCTTTCTTCCCACAGTATTTACTGCCTTCTAATACATGTGTGATAATGTCATTATTTACGGTGCTTATTTTCTGCCTCCCTGCACTGAAGTGTCAGCTCCACACGCACAGGGGACTTGTGTCTGCCAGGAGCTTAGAAGGTGAGGCACTCAGTAGTTGCTCAGCAAGTATGTGGTGAGTGGGTGCAGGTGTTGGCTCCTAGGAAGTTCCATATCGGGTTCTCAGCTCATTTTTTCCTCCCACTGTGGGCCTGCTTGTGTGTGTGGTGCAGTTTAGCTCCTCTCTTTGTGGGAGAGCACCCCCCACCCTGCCTCACCCCGCACAGAGAAGGCCTTAGCCTAGATGCAGTAAAAGAGGAGGCTCCCTGCCTGTCTCCTCACCGTCACCCTCCTGGCCTTTTTAAGAATCCCCAACTGGGCAAGAGGATTCTGTTGAGCTTCACTTTCTTGAGGCTGCTTTATAAAACACGCCAATTTTTAAATATGTTTAATTTAAATTTTACCCCAACGTTGCATTACTTTTTCAAACATCAGTTCTTGGGCTTGTAGTTACAGTTTAGGCCAGTAGAGGGCGACCGCTCTGTGAGCCCGGCCTGCTGCTAAGCAGGTTCTCTCCATTCTCAGGAAACAAAGGTGAATGCAGATTTGAGGTGAAAAAGAACAGTTTTAATCAGACTGACCAGTAGATCTGAAAACTGAAAACAATGCTCAGATAGTGGCACTGAAGGCCTCCCATGCCCCTCCTTGCTCTATTTTCCCTACAGCATTTCTCATCTTTTAACTCTCCATGTGTAACTGCTTCTAAGATACCTCCTTCACAATTTAACAGCTCTGAAATCCAGGTTCATCCTATAACTGATGGCATATAATAATAACTGAATTGGCAGCATTTCTTTTCTTTTTCTTTTTCTTTTTAAGATTTTATTTATTTATTCATGAGAGACACAGAGAGAGAAAGGCAGAGATTAGGCAGAGGGAGAAGCAGGCTCCATGCAGGGAGCCTGGTGTGGGACTCGATTCCAGGACTCCAGGATCACACCCTGAGCCCAAGGCAGGTGCTCAACTGCTGAGCCACCTGGGTGTCCCGGCAGCAGTTTTTTTCTTAAAGATTTGATGAAATGTGGCTTATTTTTGTTTCTTTCTGTATTTGTGTGTTTCTTCCTACCAGACTGTAAGCTCTACTAGGGCAGGGAGTTTGGTCTTCCTTGTTCACTGCTGAACAGAGTGAGTGCTCAACAAAATGTTTGCTAAGTTTGTGTGTGGGGGTCTCCCAGGAGCCCAATCTTCTTGCTTTCCTCACTCCAAGCTCTGCTTGTTCATGCATCTAACAAACCTTTCCTGAACCCCATCTTGGGCCAGGCCCTTGCACAGCAAGGGGTGTAGGGATAGGCCTTCCATCTCCCTCCTAGAGCTTGAAGTTTCATGTGGAAGATCCGGGAGGCACAGCCACTGAGTTACTGGCCCAGGTGATTTCGTGTGCACCTGTGCCAGTAGGTTGGGGTCCATCCCTCTGAGGGTACCCACACTGACCCTGTGGGTCCCCCAGGGCTACATGCAGCCACTGAAGCAGCCAGAGAACTCCTTGCTGTGTGACCCATCGCTGGTGGATGAAATCTTCGACCAGATCCCTGAGCTCCTGGAGCATCATGAACAATTCCTAGAGCAGGTGCGGCACTGTGTGCAGACCTGGCATGCCCAGCAGAAGGTGGGAGACCTGCTTGTCCAGTCGGTGAGTGGCCCAGCTGCCTACTACCACAGCCCCCACAAGCCAGGGTGCCTCCTGGAAGGGGATGGCTCCTACTGAAGACCCCTCACCCACACCCACTCTACCTGGACGCTGCCTCTGATCCCGAATCCAACCCTAGAACTTGAGCAAACACTGGCACTAACTCCAGCCCTTGGGTTGACCTGAACCTGAACACTGCCAAATCCCAGAGTTGGCTGAAGCTGGCATGGACCCCAATCCCAACCAGACACTGACCCCGATCCTGGACCCAACTCTGGTCACTGGCACTTGACACTAGTCCTGACCTTGAGCTGGTGCTGATACTGACCTCAGCCCTCACCTTGACTAGCCCTTTTCTCCATCTGGCATTTTAAATATTTTATTTATTTGAGAGAGACAGAGCATGAGCAGGGGGGAGAAGGCACAGGGAGAGGAAGAATCCGACTCCCCACTGAGCAGGGAGCCCAGTGCAAGGCTCAATCCCAGGACCCCGGGATCATGACCTGAGCAGAAGGCAGACCCTTAACTGACTGAGCCACCCAGGCACCTCTCCATCCAGCATTTTAATAAGATAGCTGACTATTTGGTACTTAGCCATCATTCTAAATACGTTATATATATCCACAAGTCTAGGAGAAAGTTGCAGTTAAGTTATATCTCTATGTTTAAGATTGATGGGTCTGTAGCATAGAGAGAAAGTAACCAGATCAAAATCATGGTTAGTGAGTGATAAAGGGTTCAACTCCAGGAAATGCGGCTCCAATGCCCACACTCTGCCCTACTCTGTACCCCCTTTCACCACAAGCAGACCCCTGCCTGTGAGCTCTTCAGGATCCTACAATAGTGAATGGGAAATTAGAAAAGGCATCGGCTTCAAAATTCAAAAAGAACTGTAAAAGCAAAACTAATAAACGTTTAATTAAATGTAAAAACATAGCATACCATTTTCTTTCATTGTTAAATTTAGTATTCATTTATATGAACTTAATTACATTTGAAAAAACTTAAGTGACATTTTGTTATTTGGCCAGAATTCCCAAGAATGCATGGTGATGACTGATAAATCATAGGCGAATACAAACTAAATGGTTACTCAGAGCCAAATAATTTCAAAAGCAAAATTATAAAACCCCTTCCAAAAATTGTACTAACAACAACAACAAAAAAAAACAAAACACCTTATCTATTTTTGTGAGATGTGGATGTCTTTTCATGTGTTTGTGATGATGGGGGTGGGCCTTGGGCCTAAGAAGATCTTAGACGGTGCCTGCTGACCTAGAACTGATGTGACAAGAATCTTGATGGGACCCCGGTTGAGTGCTGACATCTCCAGGCCATCACCACCCTTAGTGTCACCAGGCTCATCCCCTGTCTGGACTTTGATGCTGACCATGGTCTGACTGGAGCAGAAACCCCAACCCCAGGGAAGGCACAACAAAGAATGCTCTACCACAGGGTGGGCTGGGGGGTAAGGGCTGTCTTCCTCTTCAAATTGCTGCAGCCTCTGCCCTGCAGCACACCCCAGGCCTGGGGAGGAGGACAGTTAGTGTCTTTGAAACAGAGGCTCTTGTTGGTCCAGAGGGGCCAGAAACAAACACCACCACAGGTCACCTAACCCGTCCGTGGTACAGCCGAGACAGGAACCAGGGTGTCCCAACTCCCAGCCAGGGCCTTTCACATTTAGCCCAGCTGTCTGCTGGCTATCAGGGGTTAGCCACCAGCTGTGTGCCCCCACAGAGCAAGATTTTACTGGACAGGGTGGGTGTCTGTATCTCGTACCTATCTTGCAGAGAGGAGACCTGTCCTGGGGGGATCAAGGGAGGCCAGAGGCCAGAGGCCAGGTATGGTTCCAGGAAGAGCCCTAGTCAGGGCAGGGAGTGCTTCCTGGAGGAGGCACAGGTGGAGCTTAGCCCTGAGAGTAGGTGAGATTTGATGTCTAAGGGCATTCTGGTGGAATTACATGAGCAAAGGCCAAGTGGCTGGAATGAGTATCTCTCAGAGGACAGTGAGGAGGGAGACCTGCCTGGCTGGATTTAGGGGGGTTGGAGACCAAGGAATGGAAACACCCAGTTGGAAATGGGAGAGCCTGTCCACAGGACACATCTAGGCATATGTCTGTGTATGCACAAACCATAGGTAAGATATGTGGGTGTGTGTGCACCCATGCACACACCTACTCACATGGTCACACATACCACATGTATACATGACAGGAGCACATGCTCGATCCCTTAGAGACCATATCATGTCCAGTTGGAGGGAAAGGATATTGGCTTATGAGTCACTGGAAACCAGGATAGGATGAGGTGGAGTAAGGGACACCTTGAAGATCCCCAACCTTCCTCTTCATCCACAGTTCTCCAAGGACGTCCTGGTCAACATCTATTCTGCCTACATTGATAACTTTCTCAATGCAAAGGATGCCGTGCGTGTGGCTAAGGAGGCAAGGCCTGCCTTTCTCAAGTTCTTGGAGGTATGGTGTGCTAGCTCAGGGGGATGACCATGACCCTCACCGTGGGCCAATTTTGGCTGGGGGCGCGGAGAGTGGGGTGGCAAGAGCTCCCAGGCTGGGCTGGAGGGACTAGCTGGGGGCTTGCCCCTGGACATTCCCTTCTTTCCATGACATTCCTCACACGGGTGCCTGTCCACCTTGTTTCTGGTTTCAGCAAAGCATGCGTGAGAACAAGGAGAAGCAGGCACTGTCTGACCTCATGATCAAGCCTGTGCAGCGGATCCCACGCTATGAACTTCTGGTGAAGGTGGGCATGGGGTTGGGTGGGCAGGGGGGCAAAGCCGGGAGGCATGTGAGGATGCAGCGGGCTGGGAGGCCCCTACCTGGTTGGGCCTGATATCAGAGTCTTCAAGGGTTGGGTTGGAAAAGAAATCCTCTCTGCAGTCCACCTATAGTCACTCCTGTTCCAGCAGTCAGTGTGGGCACCCAGGGCCTGGAAGGGGCAGCGAAGTAGAGGTCTTGTCCCCATTCCTAACCCAGGACCTCCTGAAGCACACACCTGAGGACCACCCAGACCACCCACTCCTGCTGGATGCTCAGCGGAACATCAAACAGGTGGCTGAACGCATCAACAAGGGTGTGCGGAGTGCTGAGGAGGCAGAGCGACATGCCCGTGTGCTGCAGGAAATTGAGGCTCACATCGAGGGCATGGAGGATGTGAGTGCCCCCCACTCCACCCATGGCTTTGTTTGCATCTGTGGTCACCTGGAATCACAGTCACGACCACATCCACAGTGGTGTCTGCAGTGTGTTCACATCCATGTCTGCCAGCATCTCCACCCATCTCTGGCCATATCCATGTCCTCTTCCGTGTCTGTGTCTGGCCACATGTCCCACCACCTGACACACTATTAGGAGGATAGATGGGGTGTTGCTTCTATTGGCCTCGCCCATGGGGTGGGGCCGAGGGGTCGCCAGGGTCTGGGGAGGAGGTGGGATTAATAATTGGGCTTCAAGATGTTTTATCTGTCCTGCCCCACAGCTCCAAGCCCCTCTGCGGCGGTTCCTAAGGCAGGAGATGGTCATTGAAGTGGTAAGAAGTGTCCCATTGTCTACCCACCTGTTCCCATCACCCCACTTTGTTCATGCTTCTGCTTACACCTGCTGCCCTTGGGCCTCCCTGCTCTTCCCCACAACAGGAGTCCCAGGTGGAGTCTCAACTCTGCCTCTGGGCACCTGGGGCAGAGCCCTCACCCCTCTCTGGGCCTGGCTGTCCCCTTGGGCACGGTGGGCAGGAGGGTGGGCCTCTGGACATGAGTCCTGCCTCGGGCTCCACAGAAGGCAGTCGGTGGCAAGAAGGACCGGTCCCTCTTCCTGTTCACGGATCTCATTGTCTGCACCACCCTGAAGCGGAAGTCGGGCTCCCTGAGGCGCAGCTCCATGAGCCTGTGAGTGCCTGGGGTGGGGCTGGCCTTGGGTAGGGGTGAGCAGCTGTCTTGCCTTGGCCACAACACCCCCTTGGCTCCCCACAGGTACACGGCAGCCAGTGTCATTGACACAGCCAGCAAGTATAAGCTGCTATGGAAGCTGCCTCTGGAAGATGCGGACATCATCAAAGGTGGGGCTGCCTCGGGCCCACCCCAGGGTTCTGGGTATCCGGGCTCTCCTGTAAGAACTGTGACCAGGCTGGCTGCCTACCCATCCTCTTTTGCGCTTTGGGGCCTCATTTTCCCATCCAGGACAAGGGAGGTGGCTTGCAGGATCAGTTTGCCTGCCACAGAGCCACACCAGGACCACCTTCTGACCTGGCGGGACCCTAACCTAGGCTGGGGTGGTGCAGGGGTGTAGACACCCGCTGCTTGCCACTGACCACTGTATAAGCATCCTGTTAGACCACAACACGCTGCTCTGGTCCAGCAGTTTTGCTCATAGGGAGCAGAGATGCTCTCAAGTCAGTCCAAGCACGAGGCTGGTTGGAAAGATCCGTGTTGTTTGGGGCTGAGGCTGTTAGGAGCTGAGGTGGTTTCAAAGAGCTGCTCCTCCCGCTGTGTGTACATGTGTCTGTGTCTCCTTCTGTGTGTCTGCTTGTTTTCACTACTCCGCTTTCTTTGCTTCTTCCTTCCCCCCAACTCCTGTGATCCATCATGGCCTGTTCTGCATCGTGGTCTTTCTCTCTAGCCACTCCAGGGTCTGAAGTTTACCTTTCTGAGTGGGGCGATTGGTCTGAGATGGTGGTGTGGGCACCTCTGGGCCAGCAGGCAGTTTAGGTCCAGACTCTGTCCCTAGGCTCCCTGGTGGCCCCCAGGGTAAAGCCAGGCCTGCCTCACATGGGCCTGTATGTAGGAATACAAGTTGATTATTGGTCTAATTTGTCTCTTCTCACTGGAGCACAGGCCAGTTGATAAAATGATTACCTTTAGGTCAGGTGTCTACTCCTGTCCAGTCAAGTATGGTGAGAGTGAGACAGGGTCATACGGAAGAACATATGGCTGCCCAGGTTGTGAGGGTTGTGGGGGGGACGGTTTCCTTCAGAAGGAGTACGAGACGACCCAAGCCTTAGCTTGTCTAGTACATTCCACTGCTGTCTACTCTGCCCATTTGTGGGTTACTGGCCCAGGGTGTAAACCCCCAGCCAGGCAGTGCTGGGTGTGGGGATGCTGAGCTGGCCTATGGGGCCAGCTACTTGGCTATGGTCAGGTATGGGGTAGGACTAGAGAAATCCAGAGCATCAGCTCATTTTCCCTCCTTTGTGGGGGAATTGAGTCCCTTGGTCAGCAGATTTGACCGCCTGAGGCTCTGGCTGCCCGGCTGACTCCCCTGTGGAGGCCGTACCACTGCAGCTTCCAGTGTCAGCTGGAGCCTGCATAAGCTGCAGAGCTGTCTGCTGTTTATGCTTTATGCTCTTCCAGGGAGTTCTCCAAGGGACCAGCACCTTGTGCCAAGTGGCTCTGCATCAGGCAGTCCCCTGTTCCCAGGCCTGGTGTTTCTTTGCGAGCTGCCTGTCACTTTGTTCCTTGGATCTCAGGGTTTACAAGCTCTCAGCTTGTCAGGCCACTCCCCACACTGAACTGCAGACTGTGAGGGAGGGGAAGAATGTCTGTCCAAACCTGACCTTGTCTGCCTCTGTATCTACCAATGGCCTTCCTCTGTCCCTACCAGGGGCATCCCAGGCCACCAATCGGGAGAACATCCAGAAAGCTATCAACCGCCTAGATGAGGACCTGACCACCCTAGGCCAAATGAGCAAGCTCTCCGAGAGCCTTGGTTTCCCTCACCAGGTCAGTGCCCTCTGCCTGAGGCTAGGGCAGTGGGGGTGGTGGGGTCCACCAGACTCTCTCTGAGGGAGAGAGAACAGACTTTTCATTTGCCCGAGGAAGAGGTCACTCACCTCTGTCACTTACTGCAAGGGGAAAATACAGCCTCACTGCAGCTGAGGGAAGTGACATGTTCCAGGCCTGAGGGTGGAGACACAGCTCTGTCCCCAGCTGAGGGAGGAGAGAGGGCCCATGGTGTCTGTGGGGGGGTGGGGGGTGGGCTGGAGGCCAGCCTACCTCCTCCAGTGGGGAGACAGAGTCCCATTTTCTGTCTGAGGGGAGAGGCAGGGCCCCACTTGCATTCTCAGGGCAGGAGCAGACTGTGGGGAGATGTCAGGGCCTAAGGCCTGGGTCCTCCTCCCGGCAGAGCCTGGATGAAGCGCTGCGGGACCTCTCAGCCGCCATGCACCGGGACCTGTCGGAGAAGCAGGCACTGTGCTATGCACTGTCCTTCCCCCCTACCAAGCTGGAGCTGTGCGCCACGAGGCCTGAAGGCACTGACTCCTTCATCTTTGAGTTCCCTCACCCTGACGCCCGCCTCGGCTTCGAGCAGGCCTTTGATGAGGCCAAGAGGAAGCTGGGTAAGCCAGGCCCATGCTGGTGTCCTCCTTCTAGCACCTCCAGGCAGGGTACCGCACCATGTAGTGATCTGTCAGAAATCCTGAGTCCTGTGCTTTGGTCCCTGCTGCTGGGAGGGTGGACTGAGACTCCGACAGAGAAGCTGGGGACTCTGCCAGGGCCTCACTGGCAGGGAGGGGACTCAGTGGATAGGGTGAGCTCAGGGCAGGGGTGCTACTGTGAGAGAGGATGCCAGGACCTCCCCCTTCCTGCCCCCGCCATGCACATACAGTGTGAGCAGGCCCTGGAAAGCTACTCATCAGGGTCCAGGGCTTAGAAGATCCTTCAGGACCTCTGAGTCTGCCTCCTGCATTGTACAGATGGGAGGATTGAGGCCAGGGACATGCAGGGCATAACCTACAGGTACCTCCTTTTTCCTTGAGAGACCCTGAAGAGCAGGGGAGGAAAGGAGATGGTCACAGGTGAGGAAAGGAGATGGTCACAGGTGAGGTGGATGCTAAGTATGTCTGCTTGTCCTCCTCTGCTACAGCATCCAGCAAAAGCTGTCTAGACCCTGAATTCCTGAAGGCCATCCCCATCATGAAAACCCGCAGTGGCATGCAGGTGCGTGTGGGCACCTGGGTCACGTGAGTATGTGTATTCCAGCATGTGTTCACATGTTTTTGTTTTGTGCACAACATCAGGTATATGTCTTGAACATTACAGTCGCCCCCTCTGCCTTTGAGTGTATAACTCTGCACATGCACATGGATACTACATGTGTCACACATGTGGGTATGGCCACGCACATCCATGGGTGCATGTGAACAAAGGCTGTCTGGTTAACATGAGATGTCTAAGTTATGTACTTTTATGAGTCTGCATACATCTGGACAGAGGTTACACTTTTCACATTTGTTACCCATACATATATGTGGTCACATTAGGGTTTATATGTGTGGGTGTGGGTGCACATATGTGTGTGAATGGATGATACCTACATCACATGGACACATATGCATGTGATCTGTAGAGTGTCACATGCGCTGTGTGTGTGCGTGTACGTGTATATTGGGAATTCATGCACACCCGTCCATTCTGCGAGTCAGCCTGGAGAGCAGTGGGGAGCCACCAGCAGTTCCTCATTTATCTTCCCCTGTCCCCTGGTGCCTTCTGCAGTTCTCTTGTGCGGCCCCGACCCAGAGTAGCTGCCCCGAGCCCATGCCTGAAGTGTGGGTGTGCAACAGCGATGGCTACGTGGGCCAGGTGTGCCTGCTGAGCCTGCGTGCTGAGCCGGACGTGGAGGCCTGCATTGCCGTCTGCTCTGCCCGCATCCTCTGCATTGGCGCAGTGCCAGGTCTGCAGCGCCGCGGCCACAGGTGAGGCCCTGACCCTAACCCCGATGTGGTGGCAGTCTTGTCACATCGGGGTGATGGGTGGTGCGGGGCCTAGTGGGCTTGCAGACGAGGTGGGAAGAGCCCTGGGTCCTGGCGGCCCTCCTCCCGACTCCTGTATCTCACAGGGAGCAGCCTGCCTCCCTGAGGAATCCCCCAGAGACGGCAATGGAGACCCCCGGTCCAGAACTGGACGTTGAGGCCACAGACGAAGAAGCAGCGACACTGGCAGAGCCTGGGCCCCAGCCCTGCCTGCACATCTCCATTGCTGGCTCGGGGCTGGAGATGGCACCAGGCCCCGCCGGAGGGGATCCCCGCCCAGAATTGGTGCCCTTTGATAGTGACTCTGATGATGAGTCTTCGCCCAGCCCCTCGGGAACCCTGCAGAGCCAAGCCAGCCGGTCCACCATCTCCTCCAGCTTTGGCAGTGAGTGCCCAGCTTGGGGCTGTCAGGCAGGATGGACTACACAGAGGAGGGGCAGCCCAATAGGTACTGGTGGGTGAGGAGGGACCAGCATAGGCAAAGGCGTGGAATCAAGTCTCAGGATGTCAGCACACAGAGCAGTGGGCAAGGCGGGCAGCGGGTAGTGGGCCAGTCGGGCCAGATCCTGAAGACGCCAGAAAGCCCAGTTGAGTAGGTGAGATAGAGTAGGGGGTGGGGTGGTTGACCCCCCCCATCCATGATGTGGTGGTGGTCTGGAGTGGGCCAGGTCAGGAGTAGGAGCCCGTAGCACTGACCTGTCAGCGACCAGAATAACAAGGCCTGAGCCCCACAGAGGCCTCGGGGAAGGGAGAACAGCAGTGGGAGGCTCTCAGGAGGGACGTGGCCAGGAGGGATACATGGAGGGGAGATAGGGACCTTGAAAGTTATCAGGTCTTGGGCCTGGCAGAGGGGAATGGAGGGAGAGAACTTTGTCTCCCTCAGATGAGGAGACCCCGAGCTCCAAGGAGGCCACGGCAGAGACGACCAGTTCAGAGGAGGAGCAGGAGCCCGGCTTCCTGCCACTGTCTGGCTCCTTCGGGCCTAGCGGTCCCTGCAGCACCAGCCCGATGGATGGGAGAGCCCTTCGCCGCTCCAGCCATGGCTCCTTCACCCGGGGCAGCCTTGAGGACCTGCTGAGCGTTGACCCCGAGGCCTACCAGAGCTCTGTGTGGCTGGGCACTGAGGATGGCTGGTAGGGACAGGAGAGGGGCTGGGAACACGGTGCAAGAAGCAGGAAGGCTTTGGGTCAGACCTCAGGAGCACTGCCAGCCTGGGCTGCCAGTGGGCCTGAAACCCACGGGGAGGCTCTGGGATCTCAGTACCTCGCGCAGTACCCGGCAGGGAGGAGATGGTGGTGGAGACAGAGGCGGAAGGATACCTTGAGGGACTGGCATACGCAAGCATTTGTCACAGGTGCCCACCTCCGATCCACAGTGTCCACGTATACCAGTCCTCCGACAGCATCCGCGACCGCAGGAACAGCATGAAGCTCCAGCACGCAGCCTCTGTGACCTGCATCCTGTAAGACCCCTGGGTAGTCCTCCTGGCTCCAGACCCTTGTACACACGCAGGCCTCCTTTTGTTCACCCAGGTCTCCCTGCTTTGCTGGCCCCTTCTCTCTATGGAGGCTGGAGGCCAGAAGCCTCGTCCTAGGCTAGCTGTGCCTCCCACACACTATGTGACTGTGGGCAAGTGTCTACCCCTTCCTAGCCTCAGGCTCCCCTGCCTGCAGTGGTGGTCTCTCAGGAGCCATAGCCATTCTATGATTGCCTTGGCCCCAGGTGACCTCCTCTGGCCTCCTGAAACCCCTGACTCCTCCTTCTTTTCCCTGCCTAGGTATCTGAATAACCAGGTGTTTGTGTCTCTGGCCAATGGAGAACTTGTGGTCTACCAAAGAGAAGCAGGTGAGTGCCTACCCCACCCCACCCAGCTAATGTTGCTAGTGTGGCACTCTCTTCTGAGCAAGGGTGGGGCTCTGGGGCCATGAGTCTGGAGACATGGCTTTGGGCACTTCTCAGGCCCTCTCTGGGCTTTGGTGTCCTCATATATAAATGGGGTGTTTAGCATTTCATTTCAGGGTGTGGGAGTGAGGCTCCAGTGCAATAATAGACTGAATTTGCTCTGTTTTTCTTTATCCCACTCTCACTCCAGGCCATTTCTGGGACCCTCAGAACTTCAAGTCAGTGACCCTGGGTTCTCAGGGGAGCCCGATCACCAAGATGGTGTCTGTTGGTGGGCGGCTGTGGTGTGGCTGCCAAAACCGAGTCCTTGTCTTGAGCCCTGACACGCTGCAGCTAGAGGTAGCAGTGGCAGGGGGTGGGGGGAAGGGGACAGAATTGATTTGGGGTAAGCCTGGCCCATGAGAGAGGGAGATGAGACCATGGGGGCCATAAAAAAGCATCTCTCTGTCCAGGGAGAGGCCAGTGATTGATCCAAAAACCCTTCAAGCTCTAAAATTCTCTGATCACAGAATCAGAGTTTCCGGGGAAAAGGAAGCCTCATTTTAATTCCTGAGGATTAAGTGGGGCGGGGGGGGGGGGGGTGGTCTTCCATGAAATTCAAGCTTCCACAGGTTGATCACCTTGATCAAGGAACAAGGCTGCCTGTGCTGTTAGTCCAGGTGGGCTTTCTAGAGAGGTTTGGAGTGAGTTGTAGGTGGGGGAGGTAGGCACTGGTGGAGCATGCGCAGGGAGAGCCAGGGAAGGCAGGCCTGTCAGTCACCCATCTGGTCTCTCCCTGCCCCCGCTACCAGCACACGTTCTACGTGGGCCAGGATTCCAGCCGCAGCGTGGCTTGTATGGTAGACTCCAGCCTGGGTGTATGGGTGACATTGAAAGGCAGTGCCCACGTGTGTCTCTACCATCCAGACACCTTTGAGCAGCTGGCTGAGGTGGACGTCACACCTCCCGTGCACAGGATGCTGGCAGGTACTGACCTCAGTCCATCACTGCCCATTCCTTCCAGCCTTTCTGCGCCCTCGTTGAGGAGGCCGAGCCAAGGCGAGGATTTGGCCTCAGCTCTGGTCTGTCTCTCGCGCCCTAGGCTCGGACGCCATCATCCGGCAGCACAAGGCCGCCTGCCTGAGGATCACAGCGCTGCTGGTGTGCGAAGAACTGCTGTGGGTGGGCACCAGTGCTGGCGTCGTGCTCACCATGCCCACCTCACCCAGTACCGTTAGCTGCCCGCGAGCACCCCTTAGCCCTGCTGGCCTAGGCCAGGGACATACTGGCCACGTCCGCTTCTTGGCTGCAGTCCAACTGCCAGATGGCTTCAACCTGCTTTGTCCAACCCCACCACCTCCCCCAGACACCGGTGGGTTTGTGCATCCTACCCCCACCCAGGGATCCTGGACTCTATTTAAGAATCCTCCCTGTCCTGCCAGGAGAGATTTTAAGAGGGAAGAGGAGTGTAATACAGAGCTGGACATGGCATGTGTGACAGGAAATAGGCTCTAAAGACGCCAAAACAAAACCTTTTAGGATAGGGTGTGTGTGTAAGACTCTACCCAGAAGTGTCACAGTAGACAAGGAGTGAAGTATAAGAACTGTCACCCAGGAATTAGACTCTGGCACAGCAAGGGATGTATATGGCAAGAATTAAAAGAGGACCAGAAATGATGTCTAGGGCAAGACGTCCGGAAGTCAGGAAGTGATGTGCAGAGTGGAAACAGAAGTAGCACCAGCAGGGAGAACACAGAATGGCAGGGAGGACAGAAGTGGACTATGAGGATTAGAAAGTGAAACATGTTAGGAGATGGCATCCATCAAGTTAGCCAAGTCTTGCTTTGACTGGGCAGGAAACCAGATTCCCAAGAGGAAGTGGCTGTGGGAATCAGGAACAGGGAAGCCTTGGGCAGGAGGGGTCTGTGCCCAGAAAAGACCTAAGCTCCCTAGCTGGGAAGGGGCTGTTGGAAGCAGGAAGCAGTTTGAGGAGGACAGTACATGTGCAGTAACCAGTAACTGAGAGAGAGAGAGAGAGAGAGAGAAAGTGATGTGGTCCTGGGAACTTGCGTCACTCTTGACTAGAAAATACAAATAAGAGGGACGCCTGGGTGGCTCAGTCCTATGAGGACTTCCGACTCAGCAGTAGGGGTGGTGGCAGTAGCGAGACCTTGGGCTGGGCTTTTGACTCAGGGTGTGATCCCCAGGTCGTGGGATTGAGTCCTGCATCAGGCTCACTGTGGGGAGTCTGCTTCTCTCTCTTACTATGTCTCTGCCTCTCTGTGTCTCTCACGAATGAATAAATAAAATCTTAAAAAAAAAAGAGAGAGAGAGAAGAAAGTACAGATAAGAGGTAAGAAGTTGTGTGACTGCCAGGAAGTGGTTATTTCCTTCCAAATAAGAAGTTCTTCGCTAACAGAAAGTAGGATCCCCCACAGAAACTGTGCCTGTCTTTCTTCCTGTCTTGTGGGGTGTGGCCCTTAGGGGACAGCACAGCCACCAGTCACCCCCAGGCTAATGGATCCTCTCCTTCCACCCCCCAGGCCCTGAGAAGCTGCCATCCCTGGAGCACCGGGACTCCCCTCGGAACCGAGGACCTGCCTCAGCCAGGCCAAAAATGCTGGTTATCAGTGGAGGTGACGGCTATGAGGACTTCCGACTCAGCAGTGGGGGTGGTGGCAGCAGCGAGACTGTGGGCCGGGACGACAGCACAAACCACCTCCTCCTATGGAGGGTGTGACCCTGTCCACCATGGCGCAGGACTTGCCCGCCCACCTGCCCTCAGCCCGCTTGCCTCTTCCTAGCCCACACTTCCTAGCAGACTCTGACCAGGAGCGTCCCACCAGGGGCACGCCTATGCCTGCGTGGGCTCCCTCCCATCCCCACAGAAGTATTCCTGATGGAACACCTGCTGGCCGGTGGGCCAAGGCCTTTCCCAACCTTCTGGCTGCTTCGGTGCTCCCATTCATGATGGGGGTGCAGTAGGGGGCGTGTGGGCTGCCCAGGACCTCTGTCCCTGGAGCTTCTACCAAAGACACGGCCGGGCCTTGACCCCACAGGGCTGGGGAGGGCCATGTGCAATATTTGGAGGGTTTTCTGGGGGCAGTGGGAGGGCTGAGGATGAACCCTTTCCCATGTACAGTATTTATGTTCCTTTTTAGATGTGTACCTTCCCAAGCACTTATTTATGCAATGACCTGGGCAGGGGGTGATCTGAGGAAGTAACAGAAGGGAAAAAAACCCTAATCCTGCTCTGGGGGCCACCTGGGACCCTAGGCAAGCCTTCCCGGAAGGACCAGTCCCCCCTCATTATATTTGCGCACATGTGTGCGCATACACATGGGTTCGTACGTGCGTACCCACGCACACACAAACGCACACACACACGCACACACACACACTGCATGTTCAGGGCACTAAAAGATTGCCTCTTAACGTATACTTTCCACGGCCTTGTCCTGATTGGGCTGCCCTCCAGTATCC
The DNA here is from genome assembly GCF_048164855.1 of Canis lupus baileyi. Taxonomy (NCBI): domain Eukaryota; kingdom Metazoa; phylum Chordata; class Mammalia; order Carnivora; family Canidae; genus Canis; species Canis lupus. Next base: position 26,869,609 of record NC_132860.1, read on the forward strand.
GGAGACCAGGAACAAGCACCCTCAGTCATCCAGAACAAGACAAGGACTGGAGTGGGCAGCGACTCCCATCTGGGGGCCTCCCCAGGCCTTGGCATTTCCTAACTTGCTGGCAGTGCCTTTAGTCGTTTCCAAATTTGCTAACACTGATAGGGACCTGGCCAGGGGTCTCTCCTGGCCTGAGCAGGGAAGAGGAAAGGGCCCATGTCCTCCTCAGAGTTGGCCCCCAGCCCCTATGTCTCATGCACTGGCGTGTATGGTCATCTTGGAAGGGTGGGCCCGGGAGCCCCCTTACTCTGACCATGGAGACCCACTCTCCACACCCTTCCTGCCAGGGCAGTCCCTCCAGGAAGAATGCCCAACGCCGAGGGGCTGGACATGGCCTGGTCACCTGGGACCCATTTGAGGGCAGCCTCTTCCCTGCTCCTGAGGCTGCAGGAGCCAGTCTGACCCCCAGCCCCCTCGCTTCTTCAGCTACAGCTCCAAAGGTCTGGTTTCAGATGGGGTTTGTTTGGCTCTGTTTTTGTTTGGGGTGCGTGGGTCATTGCGGTCTTAGATTATGTTTCTCTTGCTACCAGTCATGTATTAACTTTCCTTGGATGATGAATTTTAAAGAGTCAATAAATAGAAACACCAAATGACCGCTCCCCATCAGTGGCGCAGTGGCCTCCAGCCAGCAGCCTCAGGGCTCCCCAGCTGATGGGCCTCCTGGCACCCACTCACTTGCCCAGACGGGAGGGCTCAGGGACCCAGGAGGGTGCTGGGATGGCAAGGCTGCCACTTGCTGTGTTATCCTGGGCAGGTTGCTGCCCCTGTCTGGGCTGTAGTTCTCTCCAGTTCACTGCTTTGTAACCAGGGCTACATGTTAGAATCCCTTACAGACATGTGTGAATAGAAAGCATGAGACATAATCATACATCCGTGTAAGTAGACATTCCCAGGCTCCCCACAGCTTCTCAGTCACTGGACCTCGGATGGGGCTTGGGAATCCGAAGGTGACACAAGTCAAAATGAGGCAGCAAGTGAAAAACGAGGCGACCAGGAGACGGTACGGTTCTTCCAGGAAATGATGTTCTGCAGCAAAGCCTCATATGAGGCTGGGGAATCTGACAAAAGCCAAGGTGACGTCAGGTTTTGGAGCAAGGGGAGAATCCAAGTCTGTCTGATTTCTGGTCCAAAGTGATGTGTCATTAAATCAGACATGAGAATGGAAAGGCCAACCCCGGGGCACCGGCCGGTCCACGCAGGCAGGTCTCTTCCCACCAGGTATACCCACAGAGCTCAAGAAAGCAATCACCCGTAGAGGACAGAGCATGCCTCTGCTCTGCTGAACACTCTGGAACATTCTTCAGCCTAAGTGATTAACACTTTACACAAATCGGTTGCTGAAGGAGGAGTGCAGGTTCATGCTTGGCAAGCTGGTGTACACGCATCTCGGGTCTGCTGGGCCCTCAGGGCCATAGGACGTGCATGGAGCATCTCCCTGCAGCACCACTTCACTTGGAAGATCTGAGGAGGAGGGGATTATATTAAACGTGTATATTCCAGAGTAGAAGGCAATGTTCATGTGGAATTTGCGGTGAAACAAAGCAGAAAGAACACAGGCTTTGAAGCTGAACAGAAATCTTGTCTTTGCCACTAACTAGCTACGTGGCCTTGGATGAATTGCATCCCCTATAAGCCTTCATTTTCCCATCTGTAAAATGGGGCCAGTCCTTTCCTCCACAAAGATTTGCTCTGAAATAAAAGGGGGGCTAACTAGTGGAACCACTTATTAAATAGTTGTCAGCACCATGGCCCAGATACTGGAGCTCCATCTCAGGACACTTGACCTCTCCACCTTGAGACTCTGCTTCCTCCCTTGCTGCCAAATGGCTGTTGTTCTCACTGCTTCACAGCTTCTGTGGCCTCGGGGCCTCTTTGCCCTCAACATAGGAACCTGGCCAGACTTCAGTTTCAGCACTTGACGCTCAAGGCCGGGTCCCCAGCAAGGCCGAGTCCCAGCTCAAGTGCCTAACAGCTCAAGGCCGAGTCCCAGCTCAAGTGCCTAGCAGGACTGGGCCTGGCCCAGCCAAGTGTTACTTAGGAGGTCACATCCCAGAGCAATGGCCGGCCTGTGGGTGGGTGCTCAGCCCTGAGCCAGGCAGCTGTGGGCAGGGAGGTCCTGGGATGAACAGCTATCAGGCCAGAGGCCCAGGGGAGAGTCCTGGAAGAATTTGCTCCTCTAAAGCAGTAGTTGTCAACCTTGGCTGCACATTATAATCACCTGAGGGGCCCAGTCCACATCCCAGACCAATTAAATCAGAATTTGGAGGGTAGGGCCCAGGTGTCACTATTTTTCAAAGGAACTACGTGGAAGTATGTTTGTATGGAGAAATGCACAAATTATTTGTGTGGGGCTTGATGAATTTTCATGAGGTGGACACCTCCAGATCAAAAACCCAAATATTCCATTGCTCTGAAAGCTGCTCATGAGCCCCCTCCGTGTCTACCCTTCAAGGGTAACCACGACCCTGCCTTATGGCACCATGTTTTCATTTTGCCAGCAGAGGTGGAGAACCAGGGTCTGGCCATGGCTGGCCATTGGGGTTAGAGGAAGTGGGGCTTGGGTTGGGGATGAAAGCAGGATAGCTTGAGCCAAGGCAGTCAGAGGAGTGAGGAGTCCATGGTGTAGGCCCAGCTGGAGCAGAGGAAAAGGCAGGCAGGGAAGCCAGAATGTGGGCTCTGGGAGAGGCAACTTCATTTCGTTCTTTGCTCCATCCCCAGGTTGCCTGTAATGCCTGACACTAACAGCAGATGTGGAATTAAATCTAGAGACTTCAGCTGGGGTCTTCCTCTGGGTCTTTTTTTTTTTTTTTTTTAAGATTTTATTTACAGGGATCCCTGGGTGGATCAGGGATTTAGCACCTAGCCTGGGGTGTGATCCTGGGGACCCGGGATCGAGTCCCACATCGGGCTCCCTGCATGGAGCCTGCTTCTCCCCCTGCTTGTGTCTCTGCCTCTCTCTCTGTGTGTCCCTCATGAATAAATAAAATCTTTTTAAAAATTTATTTATATGACACAGAGAGAGAGAGCACAAATAGGCAGAGTGGCAGGGAGAGGGAGAAACTGGCTCTCTGCTCTGATGTGGGACTTGATCCCAGGACCCTGGGATCTTGACCTGCGCTGAAGGCAGACGCTCAACGGACTGAGCCACCCAGGCACTGCCCTCGCCATCCTCCCCGGGTCTTAAATGTTACAGAATAATAACCCCAGCTCCCAGTTGTTTGCTGCAAGTCAGGAGTGTGGACCCTCTCACTTAATCCTTATTCTTTTTCAGATAAGGAAACTGAGGCGCAGGGAGGTAAATTGCCTTCCTCAAGGTCACCAGTCTAAGTGCTATGGCCTGGATTCACATGTGATGTCTGCTCAGGTCTCTGCAGCTCAGGGAAGAGAGGAGGGGCGGCCACAGGAGAGACAGTGTCTGAACAGCCAGAGCCACATCCAGCCGCTCATGAGGTGTCTGGCTCATGTTCTGTAGACCAGCCCTGGGCAGGGTGTCCTGATCTCAGAGGCCGGGAGAGAGCCATCTCTTCTCCAAGGGGTTCTCCAGGTGGTCTCCTGGGCTAGGGACGGAGGGCAGGATTTAACTAGACATCAGCTTCATGGAGAAGATGAGGCACAGAGGAGAGACACTTAACCTCAGGTCACACAGCAAGGTGGCATTGAGGCCAGGGTGGGAGGGCGGCGTGCGATCGGGGTGAGGTGGGTGTGGAGGACAGCCCCGGCGGGCCGGAAGGTTTCCTGTGGTCAGAATAGTCAGAGAATGACCGTTAGAGCCTACGAAGCACAGGACTAGATTAGCTAGCCTCCAGGGGCCCCACTGTACATCTCGAACTGGGGTCAGCAGTAGTCTGCAGGTTCAGAAGTCTTGGTGAAGGGAGGCCAAGTCTGGCTTAGGCCCTGGCTTAGACGTTCTAGGCAGAGCCGGGGGAGGAGATGGGGGGACCTAGACATTTGAACTCAAGCCTCAGCCCTAGCTTCTCCTCACTGTGTGACCCTAGGCAAGTGTCTCCCCTCTCTGGAACCAAATGACCTCTGTGAGCCCTTCACATCTTTGGCATGCTTGCCAAACACCAATTCTCCCTTCTGTCCTCGCAGACTTTAAGCCACAGGCCAGGTTGCAGGAAGCAGCAAGGGGAAGTGCTATTTTGGGCCCATTATGGCCAATGAGGAGCCCCGCCTGCAAAGGCAAGTGAACAGGCATTGCAAGCTGGATCAGGGATAGATTGCGGGGCCGAACTGAGGAGGTGGACACTGAGCAGGTAGCAGGGACAAACAGGGGGCAGAGCCCCGATGCCAGGCTGTGGGGAGGACACAGAGCAAGCAGGACGAGAGGGAGCAGATAGGGGTTCTGAGGCCAGCGTCCTGGAAGAAGCCCCCGACATGGGGTCTCAGTGGATCCTCACACCACCCTGGGCTGGTGAGCTTGCACTCAGAGCAGTAAAGCCACTTGCGCAAGCCACACAGGCCACACAGCCCCGCAATCGCAGAACTAGGACTTGACCCCTATCTATGTGGCCCCAAAACCCAACCCCAGTGGGATTCCAGACCCAGCTCAGGGTCTGGACCTAAATTTGGACTGAAGCTAGCTCTCAGGCCCAGCAGCCTCAGCTGAGTTCCTGCCTTGCCCCAAGGCTGAGCCCTGCCCTGGCCTCCTAGCCCAAGTTCCTTCTTAGACCAAAGTCCACCCTCCCCTTGGAGCTAAGGCGCACACACAGGGGGGCAGCCCACCTTTAGAGGGGTACGACTTGGCCAGTTAGGGGTGGGCCAAGTGCAGTGCAATTTCAAAAAAAGTGAAAAACTTTTCTGAAGATTTTTAAAGTATTCTCTATATCCAATGTGGGGTTCAAACTTACAACCCACAGATTAAAGAGTCCCAAGCTCCACTGACTGAGTGAGCCCGAGCCCGGCGCCCCTAGTGCATTCCTCCTGCTTTGTGCCTCTTTGTTAAAATCCAGTGCGGCCAGCAGAGGGCGCCACGACTTCTGGTCCACAACCCCAGAGACTGACATCTGTTCAGATCCCTTGCATACAACTGGACCCCATGCCTCTGATCCTGTGGGACAGGGTCCCCACGGCAGGCAGGGCCTCAGTGGGACCTGGAGCCCATGTCCCTGACTCTGGAGCACCATCACAGCTTATCCCTGCTTATTGGGGCATTGCTGTGCCACTTAGGACGAGGTGCAGGCTTTCTCTGGGCTCACTTCGGCCCTCAGCCGCACTATGAGAAGTTCAAATGAGACGGTCTCTGAGGTCCCTAAGGGCAGGGATTGTAATGCTAAGATTTCGAGGGTTTATCTGAGATGCCAGGATTTTTAAAAGCCTGTGATTGTGAGAGTCCTTTGTTCTGGAGCCCCGGGCTCTCCAAGCTTCATAAAAAGCCAATCTAAATCTCCGTGGCCTCCACAACTCCTTCCCTGTCTCCTCACTAGATGCTCCTAGATTCTTAGGCAAGGTCCCATCTGTAGCTCATTGTGGTTCAGGAGTCAGAGCTGGCCGTAAATAACAATTAGGCTCCCTCATAACCTGAGGGTGTGAGGGTGAGATGTGTGTGGTCTGTGGCTCCAGGAGGCCCGACTCTATGGAGCTGCAGCCTGAGAGCCCAAAGTCCCCAGAGCCACATGCAGGACACATCAGCCCCACCATCATTGATCTTTTCTCCTGGCTCAGGTGGCTGCTGCCCACCCTTACCTCTCAGGCAGGTGAGGCAGATCACCTCAGCCCGCAGAGAACTAGAACGACCTTCAGGTAACAAGTTTGGCACCCTAATTTTCAGGTGAGGAAACTGAATCTGGGGATGGATTTGACCAAAGCCTTACAGAAAGCTGGCAGTAGGTATAGACCTTTTCTGTAGGATGTCTGATGAACAGCCAGTGCTCCTTGACCAAAAAGCATTTCTCCATCTGATCTATTAAGTGGCACATGACATGCCACCATTTGAACTCTGGAACTTGGAGCTGGGGTATAGAAGGTCCCCTTACAAAGAAAACATTGCAGGAACAGGGGGTCTCTTGGGCTGCTCTCACCCCATCACCAGGTCCCCACCTGACCCTCTCTGGGCTTTCCCCCTTTCATCCCCCATGGACTTGGATTTGAGATATTCGACCCTGGGGCCATCCTTGCCCTAGCTCTGGGGGGGTCTCCATTGGGATATGAAGGGGATGGGGCTCTGATCCGGACACCAGTCACCTGGAGCTCTTTCTGCTCTTTCCCTACAACCTGGGCATGGCCCAGGGAAACAGAAACTCTTCCCCTGCCCCCCTCTCTCTGCAGGTGTCCGGTTCTCTTCCTGGAATCTCCTGGACCCTGGGGATCTGACCTACCCCGCCCCCTCATCCCGCAGCTCAGGTTCTATGACTCAGTTTGTTTAGAATTCTCCACCTCTCCCCACAACCTATCCCCAACAGACTTATTTACCTTCCTTTACCTCAGTCGGGCTGTAATTATCCCTTTGCCCAGTCAGGCCTCTGCCCCCAGCATGAGGCCCTCCCTCCCTGCTGGCCTGGGAGCGCCACCTGGGATCTCCTCAATACGAAGCAGGGGAGACTCTGGTTGCCGAGCGAGCGGCCACCTCCGGTCCCGCCACCATATTGCACAACCCCAGGGGGCCCAGTTCACAGAGGGGGGGGGATACAGGTGAATAGCGTCCTGGGGTCCAGGTCACTGCCTTGCTGCGCACCCTGATGGCTGGCGATGGGAAGTGGCAGAGTGGACAGCTGGCGGTAGGGAGGGGAGAGCGGTGTCATCTGTCCTGCCGGAAGGAGGGGCCTGCTATCCTGTCAGAGGATGGGGTGAGGGGGGAGTGGAGATAGGAAAGGCCTCCGGAGAAAGATCTGGGCTGGGCCCGGAGGAACGTGCAGACGACCGTGGGACGTCCATTACAGATCCACGTTCACCTGGGCTTTCCTCCCGACTAGGCAGGGGCTTCCAGGGCCAGGCCTCGGCCTCGCGGGCACAGTGGGGTGGTTCTCTCGCGCTGCCGGTTCAGGGAGGAAAACAGGACCCAGGAAGGGGCCGCGGCGGTGACGGTGACGGTGACGGTGACGGGACGCGGAGCAGCTCCCGAGCGTGCGGTCCGTCTTGCGCCGCGCAGCCCCTTGGTTCTCCGTTCGCTGCCCCAGGAGGCTGGTGCAGAGGCCTCCTCCCCGCGCAGCCCCCGCAGTGCCCGCGGGGCGCCAGAGGCGGCGACACGGAGCCGCGCGGCGGGGCCCGGGGCCGGGGGTCGCGAGCGGGGCCCGACGTCGGGGGCGGGGCCGGCGGCCGTGGCGCGCGGGGGCGGGGCTGCGCGCCTCCCGGCCCGGCCGGCGATTCATTCAAAAGGCGCGCAGCCTGCGCGGCCGCCTGCGCCCTCGCCGAGCCGGGCCGGGCCGCGCCGCGCCGCCACCCGGGGCCCTGCCGGAGCTGCCGCGGGGCGGCCAGGTGAGCGGGGCGCGCGGGGCCTCGGCCCGGGGGTGCTGCCGGCCGGGGCGGGGGGGTGCGGAGCCGAGGGGCGCCCCTGCCCCCCGCGTCTCTGAGGAAGTTGGCGGCGCGGCGGGTGCCGCGGCCCCAGCCCTTGGCCCCCGGCCCTCCCCCTCCCCCTCCCCCGCTCCCGAGCCCCCAGCCCCTGCGCCCCGGCCCGGCGTCGTCCGCGCCCCGCGCCCCGCGCCCCGCAGCCTCGGAGCCTCGGAGCCTCGGAGCCCCCGGCCCCGGGACCTGCGCGTCCTCGGGCCGCGCCGCCGCCAGGCCCGGCCGTGCGCGATGGCGAAGCAGCGGCGGGACTTGCAGTCGGCGGAGCCGGCGGGCCCCGCAGCCGCCCCCGGCCCGGGAAACTTGGGCCGAGACCGGGACCGGGACCGGGTGCGGGACGGGGCGGCTGCGGCGCGGGGGCCGGGGGGGGGCTCTGAACGGTGTCAGCCCGTGACTGGGTGACACGGCGCGTGAGGCGGCCCAACCCGGGAGTCCGTGTGGCCGGGACACTGAGCGGGGACGCTGGGGCCAAGCGGGAGACACAGAGGGGCTCTGTGTGCCTCTGACAGGCCGGTGAGTGCGTGTGATTGTGTGAGAGAGACCCAGGCCCCTGCGGGTGGCCGTGACCCACCCCAGCTTACTGTGACACCCGGTCCCCGAGCCTGTGTGTGGCCCGGGACATGCATGACCAGGGCAGGGCCAGAGCGGCTCCGTAATGCGAGTGTGAAATGGAGGGAGAGGGACCCCAAGTGACTGACAAACCAGCCCCCAAATCACTGGAGCCGTAGTGTGCTCGTCGGGTCGAGCAAGTATTGTGTGTGTGTGTGTGTGTGTGTGTGTGTGTGTGTGTGTGTCCGTCCCTTTTGAGCCTCAGGAGAATGAGTAAGAGGCCCAAGGAGGAGGGACCTCAAACACCTGCTTGTCGTGGGAGGGGGGAGGCCAGGGGTCTTTCCAGAACTGCCCCTTCTCAGGATCTCAGTTTAGTCAGTGGGGAGGAGGACCCTGAGAGACTTGCTCTGGCGGATGGAGAGGAGGCCGAGGCTGGGTGGCATCTGGGGTGGTGATTGACACTTCTGGCAGCCGCGGAGGGGCCCTGAAGTAGCCTCAGGCTCCGCCTCCCAAACACACACACTCACACACTGAGGTCCCAGACACCCGGCAGAGCTTTGTCCCTGGTAACCTGTAACCATCTTCCTCTCAGACCCTGTCCCCACTGGGCCTCAGTCTCCCCTTCTGCACACTGAGGTGTTGGGCTGTGAATGGCCTGTGAATCATCACTTTGGGATCCTCTATTTTTGGGTCAACTGCCTTTGTTCTCCCCTCCCTCCAGGCAGAAGACTGCAGTGGGAGGTGGGGGCAGGCTGGCTGCTTGGGGACACAGTGGCCCAGGGGCTGCTGGTGACCGGGATGGAAGTACAGCTCCTCTGACCAAGCCCAGAATTCTGATCCATAGACCTCGACTGGTCCCAGTCTCCTTCAGTTCCCTTTCCGTGGGACTTGTTCCCAAGTGGTCGCTGATTTGGAGACCTGGAGCAGGGCCCCTTCCTCTCTGAGGCTCCCACCCCCACAAGAGGGTCTTTTGGGTTTATACAGGGTGGAATGAAAATTGGACCCTCTAGACCAGGAGGGGTGAGGGGATACCTGCTAAAGGATCTAGAGTTCTGTCCTCAGAAAATGTTGGTTGCATTCTGGTTGCATTCTGTGTTGGGGTGAGGATAGAGGGACAGTGCCAGGTGCTATGCTGAACACTTTATGGTGTATTCCTTCTAAATCCTCACAGTGGTTCTGAGATGTGACTGTTTTTCAGAGGAGGAAACCGAGGCTCAGAGAAGCAAAGTGATTTGCCCAAGGTCATGCAGAGACAGGACAGTGCCGGGATTGGAATTCGGTCTTTTGCCCCCAAAACCATGTGAGATGCTTGGAGAGGGCCACCCACCTTTCTAATATCTTCAGGGCTTACCTAGGCTGCTTCTCTCAAACCTGGACTGATAAGCATGGCCTTGCCAGGGTGTCCCTTTGTGAGTTCTGAAAGTGGTGTGTATTTGCCCACATGTCTGAAACATTGCGGGTGAGTAGGTTATGTGGTCTTCCTGTTCCTCCTCCTCTTCCCTTTCCACAGGTCTCACCCCTAGCCAGAGGTCACCAGAGAGGCCTGTCTCCTGTCTTCTAGAGCCTGCAACTGGCTTTGGAAGCATCCACATAGCTACAAAGAGTGTCGGGAGTCAGCAGCACGGCCCCAGCTCCAGGGGGTGGCAAGGATAATTGAGAGTCCCAGTGACCTTCACCATACTGGAGAGGCTTTATTCCTCTATTCAGAGTTGCTCTAGGGGCATTTTCCCAAATCTACCCACACTCTGTGGTGGGCCCAGATTGGGGGTGACCTTGAGATTATGCCCCTTCTCAGTTCCCCATTCTTCCCAGAGGCCCCTGCTAGTCCTTACCACTGCTCGCAGCTTGGCTGAGAGCTAGAGCTGGGGTCAGGGTGTCCCTTGGTCCTCTCTGGAATGACTGGAGTTGTGCTTCTTGGGGCTGATCAGAATAGTTATCTTGGTCTCCTGGGGCTGACCCTGAGTTATTTCCATCCCTAGCAAACAGGGAAATAGCTCAGGGCCCAGGGAGGGGTTGGGAGAGGAGAAGGACCAGCGTCTTCTGGTCCTAGCTCTGATGGAGGCCCTCCCAGCCCTATCCCGTGCCTTGCCCGAGCTAGACCTTTCTGGGGACTGGGGCCTCCCAGGATGACAATGGTGGGGCCAGGCTGGGTTTCCATATGTGGCCCCAGTTGAGACTCATCTGATAGTTGCGGGACGGAGGCACGTGTCTGGCCAAGGAGCGGAGACTTTGAGGGGCAGTCAGCACTCTGCCCCTGCTCATGGGGTCAGCCTCCTTTTAAAGAGAGAGAGAGACTGAGGTTTGAGAAGTGCTGGGACTTCCCAAGGGCTCCAGAACCCTCATATTCAGGCTCTCACCCTCTAGATGTGGTACCTACCTACCTTCTCTGCTGCTACAGGTTTCCTGTCAGCCAGGATGTGGCCTAAGGCAGGAAGCAGGCCCGAGACACACCTTCACAAAATCAGGGCTCCCTCTTATGTTCCACTCTGGCCTTGATGTCCTGCCTCAGACCCCAGTACTGGCCTCTCTGCCTCCGTTTCCCATTCTTCCATGCATCCTTTTTTGCCTACACAATATAGTCCAGACTCCTCATCCTAGTGTTGACACTTCCCAGACCTTTCGAACTTTACATTTTCACACCCTTCTTTCCCTACCAGATGTCTCAGTTCCACTCTGCCTTTGCTTTTGGTTTCTCTTTCTAGAGCCCTCCTGGCCACTCAGAGTTTAGCGCTCCCTCATCCAGGAAGCCCTCCCAGCCCAATGTTAGTCCCTCTTCTTTTTTGTGTCCCACCTGCCCGGCAGTCCCTCCTCACCAGTTTGGCAACAGACACAGATGTGGGGCTCTCCTGGGTGCTGCATACCCAGACATTCTGGGCCAGCAAATTCCCTGATGTGTGCCAGGCCCTGGGCTCAGGTCTCAACAGTACTGACAGAGGATCTCCTTCCTTCCAGAGCTGCTCAGTGGGGAAGCTGAGACTCAGGGTAGAGGGAACCAGCCCTAGCTTGAGTCACACAGTCTTGCTGCTGGAGTCTGGCACTCAAGAGCTTGCATAGCCCTGTCTCCAGGTGGAGGCAAGTATTGTCTGACAGTTCTGGCATCAGTTTCCACAAAAGGACCATGCTGGCCTGCACTGGGAGGAGGAAGTGGTGGGACTGTTCACCTAGCCTGGCTGGGTAAAGGCCAGCCTCCCTCTGTTATGGAGCGGAGAGGGGTTTTGCTGAAGATCAGCCAGCAAGGCCCATATGGCCCCACCTCCATTCAGGATCGGGGGTTGCTTGGACCAGGTTTCTGCCAGAGCTCAGTACCCATTGTTTGCCGAGGGCCTGGGTGCCTGGGCCTGGCCCCAGTGGCAGTGGCTGGGGTAGCAACGAGGACAGGAGGAAGCCAGTACTGCATCCCTACTGTGTGACCAACCCTGGGATTAGGGCCCCCAAGGCTCTCACATCTTTAGCCTCATGTCCTGAGGGCCAGCAGTCTTCTCCAGGTACAAGTAGGGAAAGGAGGGCCCAGAGAGGGGAACGGACTTGCAAGACCCTAATGTCACTGGGATCCTAACCCGGGTCTGCTGCCTGGAAGGCCAGAGCTCTTTCGTGGGCCACCCTGGGAAAGATGAGAGCTCTATAAATAAACTTCCCATGTGGCTGTGAGTGTGTGCCCTGGCTACTTGGCAGGGAGAGCGGGATGGAGGGGCCTCTACAGCCAGTTAGAAGCAGGGTCTGACTGTGTGGGTGGAGAGAGAAGGAAGGAAGGCTCCTGGAGGGAGGGACCTAAGCTTGGATCTTGGACCACGATGGCGATGGTGATGGTGTGGTCACTGGTGAGAAGGAACAGTGAGGGGAGGGAGGGGCCTGGCCCAGCTGTGTGCCCAGCTTCCTGCGTGCACGTGCCTTCCACCCTCCAGGGAGATCACAGGTGGCTGAGGGGGCAAGAGAGGGGAGGGTCCACTCAGGGAAGCTGGGAAGGCTTCCTGCAGGGGGAGGTGGCATCTGGGCTGAAGCGTGATTGTAAGAAGAGCCACTGTTCTCTGAACTCTGGATCCTCCAGCCAAGAGGTCAGCTGAATAAGCACAACTATCCCAAATTACAGAGGAGGAAACTGAGGCTTGGAGCTGTGGGGCTGGGTCCTGACTGCTCAGCATCCCTCCACCTTCCAGACCGTGGCTTCAGCTGGCATGGGAGAAGGTGGACACAGGCCTGTAGAGCAGCTGGGAAATGGGCAGCCAGGGGCCATCCTAGGAGGCCGAGGCTCCTCTACTCAGGCTGCTGGGACTGATGTTGGGTTCCCCAAAGCACCCTTGCTTACTCCAAGCCGCTGGATGACCTTGGCTGGATGCTGCTTAATTCTGAGCTTGGCTCTTCCTCTGGCCCTTGTGGGCTGTGGTGAGAACTAATAGGAGAGGTTGTCAGGCCAGGCCCTGGTCCGCACTGTTTATAGTGGCTCCACTTATCCCCGCAGCATCTCTGAAGGCAGGGGCCAGAGCCCTTGTCTGCAGAGGAGAACCCGGAAGCTCAGGGAGGGTGAGTAACTTGCCCAAGGTTACAGAGCTAAGTGACGAGCCAGAGCTTAAACCCAGGAGTGACTGCTCGGCCTGTGCTGAGCCCAGCCCTCGGTCGCCGTTGGTTAGGGCCTGGCCTGGGATTGCTGGGGACAGGGGTCTCTTCCCCCGGCACCCCAAGTCTAGAGGACAGGGCAGCCTGGGCCTGTGAGCTCCCTCAGTCTCTTGGAAGCCTCGCCCAGTGGGGGTGATGGGGTAGGGCTTGTGCTACGTGGACTCTGGGCTGACCTGACATTGACATGTTGGTGAGCGGTACCAGCTGTGCCGCTGGGATCTGAGGCAAAGGTGGCTTCTCGGAGGAAGACGTAGCAGTAGCATGAGTGGGTGGGCAGTGGGGTGTCCTCCAGCCCTCCCCGGCTCCCTGCAGGAAGCCAGGGTGCTGAGCAGTTGGCTGTGGGGCCAGAGCAGGGCCTGCAGAAGCAGCAGGAATGCCAGGCCTGGTGTGGCGAGGACATGGGTTGCCTGTCGTCTGCCCCCCGCTCCTGGGTGGGTAAACCTTGTCTCCTTTGAGACTGAGTTGTTATAGGGTACTGCTTAGCCTCTCTGAGCCTCAGTTTCCTCATTTGTGAAACCTGGGACCCTATCTTTGAGGCTTGGAATGGGAATGAGGCATGCAGTAAGTGCTTAGTGAGGGGATTTGGGGAGCCCCAGCTCTGCCCCAGAGACGACTGTGTGGCTTGGTGCCCCCCTCCACCCCCACCTGCCCCAGACTCAGATCAGGGAAGGGGCAGGGTTTGCATCCGTACCACACCAGACTGGGAGGAGCTGGATGGGCCCAGTCTGGCCACCTCAGCCTTTTCTTAGCCTCAAGGGCCAATTAGCTCCCTCAGCCCCACCTGCCCACCTACCTCCCTGAGCCTCTAAAAGCGCAGGCCCTGTGGCAGCCTGGGGGTGGAGGGGGAGAACCCAGTGGGGCCAGGGAACTGCCACTGTCTGGTGGCCCTGCTGCAGGATTTGGGGTACACGTGCATGGAGTCCTTACCCAAGGGGTGTGGCCTGGGAGACCATGGCTGCCCAAGGCCTCGGTGGGAATGGGGGTGCCCTTCTCACTGAATGGCCCTGAGATAGCCTCCCTACATCTCTGCCTGTCAGCATCCTGAGGAGCTGGCCTCCACCCTGTCCACCCTGGGACCACCTCTTCCAAGCCTTCCCTGGGCTTCCTGCCTCTCACAGGTGCCAGGGCCTTTTCCTGCGGAGGCTGGCACAGACTAAGGCAGTATGCAAATGACTATGGATGCAGGGAAACCCCGGAGGCCCCAGAAGCCCCTGGGAATGGGGGCAGCACCTCCTTCCCTGGGGCCCACCTGGGTGCTTTGTAAATAGCCTCTTAGTGAGCCGCTTCTGGGTGCCACTAGCTCCCTAGCCTCTGCTGGCAAGTTGACCACACTTGGAGAACATCTGCGAGTTGCTGGGCCCTAGGCTAGGCGCAGGGTAAGTGGGGTGGGCGTGAGGTGGGCAGCAGAATCAGACCTGGGCTCTGGCCCTGCATCACCACTCACTGGCTGTGTGACCCATACCAGTGATCGCCTGTGGCCTCAGTTTACCTGGGTGTAAAACAGGGATGCACATCTCTTCTGTGAGGAGTGGAGCAACCAGACAGACTGACCCCAAGGGAATGAGGGTCAGTTGCCTTCCCTGTGAGGGTGGAGGATGGAAGAGAGGCATGCCTGGCTGCCCTCCCCGCCGCCCACTGTGGACACTGTCCTACTTCAGCCCCAGTTGCCAGGGAACCACTGGGTTGCTTGCTAACCTGGATTTCTCTATTGATGGGCGGCCTTTGTCTTTCTGTCTCGGCCACTGCCAAGGAAGGCCTGTGTCCAGATGTGTTCCTAGGCAACTCCAGCCTCTGGAGGCTGCAGGGGGGTTCTACAGGCCCTAGAGCCCCTGGCTGGGAAACAGAAATACCTGCCTCCCAACCCCTGATCCACATGAAGACTCGCCTCCCACCTCTGTCTCCCCAGTCCTGCCTCCTTGGCAGGCAGCCCGGGGAGCCCTCTGAGAGGCAAGTTGTTCCATACCCCCCCCAACCCTTCAAGTCTCCCAGAGGCCCTGAGGGCAGTGTAGGCTTCTCAGCTTGCATCCAAGTCTTGGTGTGACCTGGACTCCTACCACCTATCCTTCCAGACCTCTCTCCCCTCTTACACCCTCCTACCTCCCAGACCTTCACCTCGGCTAATCCAGCACCTCCTGTGTACCAGGCTCTGGGCCAAGCACTATGTGTAAATATAGAAGAATCTTTTATACCTCACACCTGCCTGTCAAGTGTGTGCCATTCCCTGCTCCATGATTTACACATGGGGAGACTGAGGCACAGTGAATGCTGATTGAGGGATTATTCTATACTGGGCTCCATGCTGAGTATTTAAGGTGAATTTTCTTGGCCTCACAGCAGTCTTCTGTCTTGGTGGGAGAGGGAGTGTCCACAGCCACGGAGCTAGAGGAGAGCAGAGCCAGGCAGGATGGTTCTCCCCCAGGTTAGCTCAGATCCAGTTTGAATGCCCCCCCACCCCCCAGCCTCTGGGTCCTCCCAGCCTTGGCGGAAGCTATGCACTCTGCTGATCCCTGCTCTCCCCACCACATCTCCCCCTACCTTGCCCCCCACCCCCCGTGGGTCCCCCAGCTATCCCCAGTTCGATATATACCTACTCCTTACCCAGGGCCAGGCTGTGTGCTGAGCACTGGCATGCGGGGTGGGGGAGAAGGGGGGGGTCGGGTCCGGGTAAACAGGATGGTTACGTGCAGGATGATGAACACAGGAGGGGGCTTCCAGGAGGAAATGGCTCTGAGCTGAGCTCTGAAGGAAGAGTAGGTGTTGGCCAGGTGATGGGAAGGGTTTCTGGGTGGAGGAAGCAGCAGGTTCCAGTGCCTTGGTGAGGGAGGCAGAGTGGTAGGGAGAGGGCCAGGGGCCAGGTCCCAGTGTGAGGGTCCCCAGGCCGCAGTCGGGGCTGAACTGGGGGCCAGGGGCGAGGCGTGGTGAGTGACCTCTGGGAGGTGGGCGATCTCTGGGAGGCCAGGCCCAGTGAGGTTGGAGGTGAGCATGGAGAGGAGGGCCCCAGCCTGGGGCCCCGCAGTTCTGGGAAAGGGGAAGTTGCCAGGGCTGGGGAGTGTCACAGCTTCCTCTTTCTCTGAGGCCTGGGGGCTGTGCCTCCCTGGGGCTCCACTGCCCAGTGGTCGGTCATGGCTTTGCTAGTTGGTTTTCTTCCAGGGAATTTCTGGTTCTGATTGTTTGGGCATTTTTGGAGGTGGGGGTGGACTGCCTGTGAGGAAGCCCGCCCCCCACCCCAGCCTGTTCTGTGGTGGCCCCTGCTCCAGACACTGCGGGGGTGGGGGTTGCGGTGAGTGAGACAGACACCCTGCCTTTGCTGCTGTGAGCTGGGGGTGGGGTGGGGAGCAGGGAGCAGAGCCAAACAAGTAAGCAAACAGATACTAATTACAAACCTGGGCCTGAGGTGCTGAGGGGAAGAAGGGAGTGAAGGGGTGGAAATCACCGGACCCAGGACCAGTGTTAGGCTTATTACCTCATTTCACCTTCCCCGCAGCCTTGTCTTGGAAGAGCAGTATCCCCATCTTGCAGATGAGGACACTGAGACCCCGCAAGGTGAAGCAGGGGCTCAAGTCCCACAGGGAGTTGGTGGCAGTGGGAACCGGATAGGCCCAGGCCGGGAGACTATGGGAGGAGTGGCCTCTAGGCCAACTTCCTCCTCTGCCCCAGGGGGCTTTTGGAGGCCTGGAGAGGAGGCCCCCTGCTGTGAGCCTTGGCCGCCTTCCTGAGGCCCCCTGGAGGCTCTGTAAGGTCACGCACTACCTGGCCTTAGGACTGAGCAGAGGGGTGGGGTTAGAGACTTCCCGGACACCCCCCAGCCAGGGGGCTTTGATCTGAATTTGGTTTTCAGTCAAGATTCCAGGCTTCTAGGCTTGGATGCTGGAGGCCTTGTGGGGAAGGGGGTGCAGAGAGGGAGGTCAGAGCAGCAGGTGTATGCATGGAGGGGGTTCTGGGTGGCCGGCATGGGCTGCCTGACTGGACAGTCCATTGGGGGGCTCGGTCTAGCTGAGTGTGGGGGCTGGGGGAGCGGCTGTCAGCAGAGATTCCGGCGGCCAGACTGGAGTAAGTACCAGTTTGGGATAATTAGAAGGCACGTAATTAGAAGGCGTCAGGGCGCGAGGCGGCGAGTGTCTGAATGTGCCTGAGTGGGCCCTTGCTGGCTTTGAGTCTGGGCCTTCAGACCCCCATTTTCCTCCTGGAAGTCTCGAGATCGCAGCTCCCCATTTACCTGGAGGTAAGCAGCTGCACAGCCCTTCCCTGTGGGTTTAGGTCACGCTGTAGGTGCCAGTTGGGCCCGAGGTGGCCCTGGGGCCCTCTCTTCTGTGGCTGTTGTGCCTCTGTTCACTCCTGCCCCAGCCCCCGTAGGGCCCGCCTGAAGTCTGGGGGCTTATGGTCAAGTCTGTGGGTTAGATCCTATGAAGAAGCGTCTTCATGGGGAGAAGGGCTTGAATGGGAGCTGCCTGGGTAAGGGAAAGGACCTTTTGGGCCAGGAACTAGAAAGAAAGACTTGTGACCAAGTTAGAGGAGGGGGCGGGTCGGGGGATGGGCCTGGGTATGCAGCCTGTTGGGAGCTGACTGCCTTTCTGCTGTGGCCCGACCTTCTCCTGTCCCACATTTTCCCTTAGCTGGCCTTGGGCCGAGAGCCGCTGCCAGTGACCTGGAGAGTCCCGGGGTGTTGTGCCCGCAGCCCGCCCCCCGCCCTGTGGTGTAATTCAAACCCTTGGCTGCTGCCACCATGGTCTGTGTATGGGGATCAGTTTCCTCCGGCTCCTTTTCCAGGTGGGAAGGCCAGGCCACCTGTAGGCCTGAGGGGCTCTCGTGTGGCTGCGCTTCTCCCACCAGGCTTGGCGTCGGGCGGCATGGGGCTGGGCTCCAGTTGGGGAGCCCCTTGATCTGCAGGGGCCTTGAGCCAGTGGCTTGGCTGCTCTTTGGGAGTCAGAAGCCGTATGGCCTGTGGCTGAGGCCTGACAGATCCAGCTCCCTTCACCCTCCTGGGCCTGAAGGCAGGCCCCCCGGAAACATGCGACAGGACTCCTTTGTTTTGCCACAGCCCCTTTTGTTGTCTAAACCGAATCTTCCTTCCTGCTCTTCTCACCTGCCCACTGGGTGGAGGCTTTTCTCCAGAGGACACCATACTCCGAACCTGGGTGCTTTACCTTAGGCCAGTGGCCTTCCCACTCTGCACCCTCACCCTGCCTTATTGGTTGTTGGCACTTGCCCCCACCTGGCAGGGGAACAGTCCCTGTTCATCTGCTGGTCACTGGTCAGCAGGGATGTGAGCTCCCCGAGGACAGGGACAGTGTCTGTCTTAGGCTGTTTCCTGTGCTAAGGGCAGTGCCTGGCACACAGCAGTAGGTGACCAAGAGAGGACAGAAGGCCGAATGCTGGCTGCTGTGACAGCCCCAGAGATGCACTCAGACCCATCCTAGTGTTGGGCACATCCTTCCACATCCTTTGGTGGAGAAGACCTCTGGGTGGGGGGTGGGACACGTAGGGAGACTAGGACTGTGATGGTGGGGGTGTCTCCCTACCCAGGGAGACCTGCAGGAGTTTTGGGCTCAGCTTTGGGGAAAGGGAAATGTAGAGAGGTTTCTGGAAAGAAGTGACTTCATGTTGGTGTTTGATGGCTGAGGGAAAGGACCTTCCTTGGAGCAGACATGGCAAGAGTGAAGGCAGGAAAGCAGGGAAAACCAAGACCCACCAGGAAGTCCAGGTGGTGGGAGCCTGGGAGGTAGAGATGAGGTGCAGTCTGGGCATGAGGGGATTGCATACCCTCGCAGCTCCCCCCCCACCCCCCACTCCCAGGACTGCTGATGTGGGCTTCCTTCCTCCCAGAGCACCTGCCTATTTATGGAAGGGGAAGGAAGCCATTGCTCCTCAGGGAAGCCCCCCAAGCCTGGCAGAGCATTCTATCCCCCTCCTCTGCTGCTCTGGGAGGCCAGCC
This sequence comes from Canis lupus baileyi, assembly GCF_048164855.1. Classification (NCBI taxonomy): domain Eukaryota; kingdom Metazoa; phylum Chordata; class Mammalia; order Carnivora; family Canidae; genus Canis; species Canis lupus. Next base: position 26,888,246 of record NC_132860.1, read on the forward strand.
CCACACAGTGCATCCCCACCTCTACTCAGGTTTGAGGGGGAAGAGGGGCCGGACTACCCCAGCTTTGCCCGCCCAACACCACCTTGCAAATTCCCTGGTCTTGTCCTGGAAGCTGCCCCGGGAGGGGAGGAGAGCAGCTGCCTGCCTGTCCTCACGTCCTGCTGAGCCTCACGTCCTCCTCTCCTAGGCTGGTGATTCCCTGGGCCCAAGGATGAAGCTGAGCTGGCCACACTGGCCCCTGTCCTGCCTTTTTGTGGTGAGTTGGGGATGGGATCTAGGAGTACAGAGCCCTGTGCCCCAGCCCTCTGTGCTCAGGGACCCCATGCCAGGAGCCTTGCCAGGGCTGGTGACACGGCTCTTCCTCTGCAGGAAGCACCTGCTGGCCTATGCAGCTCTGGGTGCAGGTCTCCCAGTGCTTGGCAGGCTGGAGCCAGGTCTGGGGTCTGCAGAGGGCCCCAGAGCCTCCTGTGTGATACTCCCTCTGCCCTCCAGGGCAGCTGGCTCCGCTCCCTGCCTGCTCTCCCAAGCTGGGCCCAAGTTGGAAGACAGGTTGTGGGGCAGATCTCCCCATGGCATGAGGGATTCAGGGCAGGTAGTTCAGGCCTGGGATGGGGAGCAGAGGGAGCTCTCAGTGGAGTGTGCTGGGCGCTACATCCTGAGATCCCTTTCCTTGGGATGCATCCTGGCCTGTGTGGGTGTGCGAGTGTGAACGGTTGGCTTTGTGTGGAGAGGTCACTGAGGATGTGGTCCCAAATACTCCTCTGAGGGCCCAGAATAGGAAGCACTGGCTCCAGACTTGGCCCCAGGGATGATGGGGCGGGGGGTAGGGGGGTGGCAGGCAGACAGAAGGCGGACAGAACTTGAGAGAGGAATTCGGAAGCCCTTCCTCCTTATCATCCTGGTTAGCTGGAATGGGTGTGACTCGGGGACCTGAGGGCTTGAGATCCTGATTTGGCTCTGTCTGGGGTTTTCCAGCACTTTCCAGAAGCAGATACGGTTATGCAGGCATCGGACAGGCAGGTTTTACTCACAGCATAAGGGATTGAGATCAGAGTGTCCCTGAAACCTGGGGGCTGGTCCCGAGTGGTCAGTGGTCCCCACTCCTAGGGGCATTAGGAAGTGGGTGGTGGACAGATGGCCCCAGAGATGCCACATCCTAGCACTTTCTGCACTCTCGGTGTGTCCTGCCTGCTGTTCTTCCAGCTGCTGCCTTGGCCTCTGGCCACTCCGATATCAACGACCCCCTGGCAGTGCCCACCTGGGGAGGAGCCCAGCCTGGTGAGTTTGCCTTGCCCACCTGCCCTGTCCTAGGAAGACTGTTGAGGCCAGGGGCGGGTTCCCCAGGCCTGGCTTCCCGGGGACCTGAGGCCTGGTTCCTGGCTTTGTTCTTACCTTTTCCCTCCCACAGGACCTGGGGCAGGGCACACTATGCCGATCCTGTCCCCCCGGCACTTTCTCTGCTTCGTGGGGCCCTGGTCCATGCCAGCCCCATTCCCGCTGCAGCCCTCGAGGGAGGTTGGAGGCCCAGCCAGGCACAGCGACTCAAGACACGCTATGTGGAGACTGCCAGCCCGGGTGAGCCATGGGGTGCTGTGAGGGCTTACGGCTAGGTGACCAAGACTTGGAGTCCTAGGGTCCCAGCTTCACCCCCTCCCTGAGCAGGCCTCAGTCTTCCCATCTGTAAAATGGGGTGGGTCAGGCTCAGTGAGTATGCCTGGCAGGAGCCTCTCTTAAGGATAGTTTTTGGGCCTCAGTGATGTTTTCTCTCTCTGTAGGTGGTTTGCTGCTTCAGAGGTCACCCATGTCCCCTGTCAGCTGTGCCCCTGGACACCTCTGGGTATTCGCAGCTGTTATGGTGAGTGGCAGATGGGGCTAGGACTGGTCCATCTGGGACAATGGGGCCCTCAATCCTGAGCCCGGGGAAGGGTGTGCAGCCAGAGGGTGTCCGGCAGGATGTGTTCTGTTCTGCTGGCAGCGTGTCTGCGCACCGTATTTCCGAGTGGCAGACACCATCCAGCAGGCAGCAGCCACAGCTCGGGGCACGGGGTAGGGGGGAGTTCGGGGTGCTGAGGAGCTAACATCCTGTTTCCTGTCCTTATCCCCTCTCACACACACCTCTCACCTGTTGTCACTTTCTGAGGCAACTAACTCATGGACCTAGCCACGGGGAGGCGGCATCCAGTATTCGTGTGCCCAGATCTCATGCTGTCTGTTCACCCCAGGATGAGGGGTGGACCAGGGGGCTGGGGGTCTAGCTGCCCTGAGGCGTGGGGCGGCCTTGCTCAGGCTGATAAGATGGCCAAAACCACGTGGTGCGGGTGAGGTGGCCTTTGCTTCCCCAGCACGATGGAGAGTGGCCGTAGGTGGCTCTGGACATGTTCGTGCGCCCCCCCCCCCCACTTTAACTCGGGCCCTGGGCCTCTCTGCCTCTGTCTTTCCTCCGTGCCTCCATCCTGTGGTGCTCAGAGCGGGGACGGCGGGCCCGACGTGGTGTGGAGGTAGCAGCTGGGACCACCGGCACTGGGGACACTCGGCAGCCTGGGAATGGTACCCGGGCGGGAGGCCCCGAAGAGACCGCTGCCCAGTATGCGGTTATTGCCATCGTGCCTGTCTTCTGCCTCATGGGGCTGCTGGGCATCCTGGTGTGTAACCTGCTCAAGCGGAAGGGCTACCACTGCACGGCCCACAAGGAGGTTGGGCCCGGCCCTGGAGGTGGAGGCAGCGGTGAGGCCCGGCCTGAGGTCTGAGTGGGGGAGGCCAGGGGGCACGGACTGGCCCAGGCCGGCTCAGCTGGGGGGCTGTGCGAGGGAACCTGTTGGCCTAGAGGGTCTAACTGGAAGGGACCTGCAGAGGGCTAACCAGGAGGGCTTCCTGGAGGTGCTGCTTGTGGGCTGTAGTGATCAAGTGGAAGGAAAGGTGAAGAGGCCTGAGGTGACGACAGGGGCAGAGCAGAGGGCAAGTGGCTTCAGTAGGATTCTCTCCTGGGTGAGGCCCTGCCCAGCTGTCGGGGTCTGGACTCCTTAGGGGCTGTGGTTTCATGTATGTGGTTCAAGGGTTGGACCGCCTTCTGGGAACTTAAGCTGACCTCTGACTTGAGCCACTGGCAGGGCATTTGTCCTTAGCGGGCACCACAAGGAGCTCAGGTTTCAGCTCCAAGCTGTGGTTTGAGTTAGGAGTCCTGGAACCAAAGGGAGAGATATGTTCCTCTTGCCCCTATCCCAGGGCCCTTGGCCCCTTACCTCTTCCTCCGCCCAGCTGTCCCCCGAAGGCCAGTAGGGCAGGGGTCCCCGAAACAGATACACTGCCCACGGAGCCTTGTGGCCAAGTCAGGATTGAAATGGTGCTTCTGGTGCCTTTGCCCTAGGCTGCCCAGGGTCCTGCCCGGCTCCTGACACTGCGGTCTATGGCGGGCAGGAAGATGGCAGCTCAGGCCCTCTTGCCTGGGACTCCATGTGTTTTCCTAGCCTAGGGCTTCCTTTAACTGCTGGCTGCTGCCTGGGTGCAAGTCCTAAGAGCTGTCTGCTGCTGGCCTAGGATTGGTCCCATGGCTCATTCTCGTGCTCTTGGGGTTTGGGCCCTAAGGGTCCTGCTACGCGTACAGGCTGGTGTGAAGGGAAGTGGATCAGCCTGGAATGGCAGTTTGCCAGAGATTTGTGCAGGGGTCTGGGCAGAAAGCCCACAGCTCCCTGAAGCTGGGGAGGGGAGACATCAGGCCCCAGAAATGCTACCCAGCCCCAGGAAGCGGTGATAATGAGCTTCCATTGCTGAGGCCTGGAGGGCCGCTGGTACATAAAACCCCCAGGCCTGTAGCACAGCTTATAGGAAGGTGGGGCGCCCTCTGCTGCCACATCTTGGTATAGCTGTCAAGCCCAGACCACCCCCACCCCCCCAAAACCCCAGGATCACAGTTCTTGCGTTTTTCCACAGGGATCAACCCTGCCTACCGGGCTGAGGATGCCAACGAGGACACTATTGGGGTCCTGGTACGCCTGATCACGGAGAAGAAAGGTGAGAGGAAGCTCTGATCCTGTCTCCAGGCCCAGGAGAGGACCCCTCTCCTCCCAGAAGCTGAGGCAGCAGTGGGGGGTCAGAGTCCCACTGTGCCCCGCCCCTCCCATTGGGATGCCCTGGGCCAGCCTCTGGTGCTCCCTGGCCAGCAGCTGAGGGCGCTGCCCCTTTTTTTCTTGTTCCTGCCTGATGAGAGGTGGAGGAAAAGGCGCTCTGTCGGCTGGGGTGGGGGTGGAGCGCGTGGGGAGTGCCCCTCCTGGCCGAGAGCGGCTTCTGACTGCAGCTGCCCACAGAGAATGCGGCGGCCCTGGAGGAGCTGCTGAAGGAGTATCACAGCAAACAGCTGGTGCAGACCAGCCACAGGCCTGTGCCCAGGTGAGTGGGCAGGTGCCCCAAACCCGTTTGTAATCAGCCTGCTTCCCTGGGGAGTTCCCACTTGGCTGTGTTCCCTTCATGGTACCCTGGTTCCCCTTCCTACCTCCTGGGACCCCCTGGCACTGGCCTGCCCTGGTGACCGCTCCCCCCTGTGCCCTCTGCAGGCTGCCGCCGGGTCCTCCCAGCATGCCACACATCTGCCCGCATCGCCACCACCTCCACACCGTGCAGGGCCTGGCCTCACTCTCTGGCCCCTGCTGCTCCCGTTGTAGCCAGAAGAAGTGGCCCGAGGTGCTGCTGTCCCCTGAGGCCGCAGCTGCCACTACCCCCACTCCCAGAGTCCTGCCCAACCTGGCCAGGGCTCCCAAGGCTGGGGCCAAGGCAGGACGCCAGGGCGAGATCACCATCTTGTCTGTGGGCAGGTGAGGTGGGCACAAACACAGGAGGGTCAGGGAGAGACCTTATACCCAGGGTGGGTATTTGAGCCCCCTATTTGAGCCCTGAACATTGTGTTCAGTGAGGGCCCCTCTCTGGCCTCAGTAGGCCTCTGGGCAGAAGAGGGGTGGGGAGACCAGGGAGAAGTCTGGTCTTCCCAGCTCTGCTATGTCTCACATGAGCCCTTAGGCCCCGGGGCAGGGTCCTAGCCTCCAGCCATCCCACTGTGGGCCCCTCAAGCCAAAGGACTGTTTACCTACAACCTAGGTTGGGGGGGTTGGGGGCTTATCTGTGGGTAGGAGGGTATAGGAAGGGCTCAGGCTCTGATCCATGAACTTGGTGTGGGACCCTAGCAGCCACTGCCCTTTCTATACCCAGGGTTTCCTCTTTAATGAACCCAGAGGGGGCGGGTTACGGCATCACCACTCCTCACAGGTTCCGAGTGGCCCGAATTCCGGAGCAACGGTCGAGTTCAGCAGCCTCTGAGTTGAAGACTATCACGGAGGCTGGACCCTCAGGGGGTGATCTCCCAGATTCCCCACAACCCGGCCTCCCCACTGAGCAGCGGGCACTGCTGGGAAGTGGTGGAAGCCATACTAAGTGGCTGAAGCCCCCAGCAGAGAACAAGGCTGAGGTGAGGGCCAGAAGGGGAGAGTGTCTGTTGGCACCTGGGCCAACCCTGACTTGCGTGGGGCAGGGGCCACTTTCCTGGAGCCCAGAAGCCCCCTGACTCAGATCTAACCCCTTACTCCCGTCTCCCAGGAGAACCGCTATGTGGTCCGGCTAAGTGAGAGCAACCTGGTTATCTGATGGTCGGCCTCATCTGAGGATGCTGCAGCCCTGCCCTGGGAGGTTCCGAAGGCTTCCTGGAGGAGGTAGAACTGCAGCCCAGCCTGTGAGGATCAAGAAGCAATGGTCCAGCAGACAGAACAGCAAAGGCCAAGGCCTGGTGGTGGGAGCGCCCACCCCTGTGAAGAGGCAGGCCAGCCGGCGGGTGCTGTGTGCAGGAGCAGGTTCAGAGCCCCTCCCTTGCTCCCGCCCCTATGCCCCTGCAGGATCCTCTGTACCACCAGGTCGCTAGGCCTTGGTCATGGGAAGGGGTCCTCTGCCTGGCACCCCTGGCCCCATACCTTGGTAGTTAACTGCCCCTGCCTCTGTACAGGGCCCTAGCATGGACCTCTCCCTCCTCTTCTGGTGGGCCCTGTAAAGGGAAGGGGCAACAAAAAGCCACGGGCTGGACACTGGGTTCCCTGGTTCTAATCGTGGGCAAGCCCCTGGCCATCGCCTGGTTATAGTTGTTCTGACCAGGAAGTGGGGAGAGAAAGATCTCTCTGGTCCCAAGGCTTCTCCAGTCCTTGCAGGCTCTGGCCTGGGTCTTGTGCAGAGAGAGCTGGAGTCTTTGCCACCCCTCCCATTAGTAGCTTTATCTGGCCCCATTTTTGCGGCTTCCAGGGCCTGTGCCTTCAGGCCCCCATGGGGCTGCCTGTCTCTGGCTCTGCCTACAGAAGGGGCTTAATGCATGTATCTGCTGCCCCCTCCCCCACTATTTTTATTGAAATTGGAACAACAGTCTTGACCTGGGCAGGGCTTTGATACGGGGTGCCAGCCTGCATAGCCACCCCAAGATCTCAGGAGCTTTCAGGGAGAGGCATGTGTGGGGCTGGAGAGGCACCTCTGGCCTCCGTGGTTTCTGTGTCCTTGTGGGGTTGGTGTGTCTGTCCCCAGCCTGGGCAGTGCAGGCAACTGCCCAGCTCAGTTCCTATGTCCACTCTAGCTCAGCAACCTGGTTATTTATGTGGGGCCGTGCAGGCATGGGGCCCACTGCCATCCCCATTTCTCTTATTTATTGAAAATTTGCTGTTGTCCTGTCCTGTCTACATTCCCATCCATTTATTGGATAATAAAAGGTGGGAAAGTGGTGTCATGAGGAGCTTCTTTCCCTGTCACCCGTCCATTCACCAAATATCTGTGTGTCAGGTACCATGTGTGGGACAGGCCATCCCTCCCCCTGCGGTGCCAGCTCTGTGGTGGGTGGGCATGGGGCAGCATGTGAGGTGGGGCTGGAGGAGGTCCCTCACCTCGCTGGGTTCTCACTGAAGCTCCTAGAAGCAGTGCTGTCCAATGGATAGTACACACCACATATGTAATTTCAAATTTTCTAATAGCCACGTTTTAAAAAGTAAATCATGAAAGTTATCAATAATGTATTTAAGCCAATATATCTAAAATATTTTCATTTTAATATAAAGTCAGTATAAAAAATTATGAATGAGCCATTAACTTTTTGCTTTGAAATCTAGTATTTTATAAAGCACATCTTAATAATGAACTAGCATATTGAAGGGCTCCATAGCCACATATGGCCAGTGGCTCCTGTCTTGGACAGCACAGCTCTAGAGGACGTGGAAGCATGGTCCCCAGACAGGGAACAGCATGTGCAGAGGCCCAGGGAACTACAAGAAACTGGAGAAGCTGGTAGTCAGAGGTGACACGTGTGGAGAGCAGAGTGGGAGTGGGCAACAGAAGGTAGCCACAGGTGCTCTTGGTCACCCTGTTTTCATGCCAGTGATGCATAAAAAAAGCATTTAGGAAGGGGAGAAGCAGGACTGGTCCGTTTGCTCTTGGCCAGTGTGGAGGATGGAGCAGGAGTTCTGCAAGGAAACTGTTCCAGCTGTTCAGGCAAGAGATTGTGTGTGTGTGTGTGGGGGGGGTACTGGGGGGGGGGTGGAATCCAAGAGACCAAAGACTCCTAAGAACTGCTAGGGTTTGTGAATGGGTTGTGGGTCAAGGGGTTAGGGATAGCTGTGAAAGAGCCCTCCTACATCTGAATGTGAAGGCCTGGAGTGCTCAAGAGGCCGATCTGGGCTACAAGAGTATCTAGAAGCACTTAAGTAGGCATTTATACCGGGACTTGACCTGAGAGAGCTCAGGGCACTCTTGGGCTGTTCCAGGGGCACTGCCAAGAGGTGGGAAGGAGACTAGGGTGGTGGTCTCCCTTATAAGTGAGGAAAGGTAAGGGAAGGGCAGGGTAGGTCACAAGTGTCAGGACTGCCATAGCCCCTGGTCAATGGACACAGGGACATGGGGAGAGAGAGCAGGACCAGGTCTGAGTGGATCGACCTCCCTGCAGAAGCCTCACTGTGTCACGAAATAGCGGGTAGGGATTTAGGTGTCAGGAAGAAAAGGGTTTAATTCCGGGTTCACTGGGTATTTGGTATATTTTTTAAAGATGGAAGGAGACACATTTAAATGCTAGTGGGAGAGGCTGAGGAACCAGCTACTGATGCTTGAGGGAGCCTGGGAAGGTGCCTGTGGGGGTCCTAGGCCTGCTGCAGCTGGGGGAGGGTGGCTGTTGGGCTAGCACTACTGGAAGCCCAGCTCACTCTGGCCTCTGCTGCTCCTCTTGTAGCCAGAAGTGGCCTAAGGTGCTGCTGTCCCCTGAGGCCATAGCTGCTGCCACGCCCACTCCCAGACTCCTGCCCAACCTGGCCAGGGCTCTCCAAGGCTGAGGCGTGGTAGGATGCCAGTGGGGGAGATCACCATCTTGTCCGTGGGTAGAGGCTTCCTCCTGTGAGGAAGCCATGGGCAGGGGCCTGGCCCAGCAGCAGCACAAAAAACTCCTGCCCAGAGAAGTTGGGCAGATGTGCCTTGAGATTTGCTCTCTCCCTGCCTCTTGGTTCTCCAGGGCACAGTCTTCTCTCTCACAGGCTTCTGAAGTGTGCAGGAAAGGAGGCAGGCTGCACATCAGGAGGAATTTTCTAGAGCACCAAAGGTTGCCAAAGTCTAGAACTGTCTGTTGCAGGAAACTAGTAGGTGTCATCAGCACTCTTAAATGTTCCCTTGGGCTGCCAGGGTTGTCTTATTTGGTGTCCCTATTTGCCGACCGTTAGCTCCATCTCCGGGTTTGGTTTCTTAAATTTGGCTGTCCCCTCAGCCAACCAACCCCACTTCACCCAGGACTTGGATGACACACCAAGATGATGAGACAGCAAGAGCCAATGCCCTGGGGTAGATGAGGTGGGAGGTGGTCCCTCCTATCGCTGGCCTCCTTTCCCAGGGGAAGGCTAGATTGTGGACTCCAAATGCCATCTTGCTGTGGAGACTGAGGCTTCCCAGACCAGGTAAGAGAATCTTCACCTTGGTGCTGGGCCCTGGGTAATAAGCACAGCTCCCCTCCAGCACTGCCCCTCACCCCTTATTGTCTGCTGGAAGGTAAAACTAGGACTTTGGCTTAGATTTCTTCACCTGTCCCTTGGGCCTAGCTCCCAAAAGGATGGGATGAGTTGCCGAGGGATCAGGTAGGGGTATATCCAATGCTCTTGGCCTTTTCTGGCTTGTCCTCTCCTAGGCTTCCCCTCTGAATCTTGGCTGCCCTGGAAGCTGGAAGACAGGCTGCAGCACGGGGCTGAGGGGAGTTCAGAGTTTGACTTCTCCTTACTCCACCCCTCACCCCAAGGACCGGAATAGTGAGGACGGGAGCCCAGATCTCTACCTCCCTGCCTGCTCCTGGCCCTGTGACCTGGAGCAAGTGCTGTGACACTTTCTCCAGAGGTGCCCTCTGCTCCCCACATCTGACAGAATTTTCCACTACAAGGAAGGGAGAATGAGCTTCCTGTCGGGTGACAGCAGGGGGTACTGGGGGGCATTCTGCAAAGGCACAGGGCACAGGGTGGCAGAAAGGGTGGGAGAGTTAGGAGTCCTGAATTGTAATTACAGCTCTAGTGCAGGCTAGGTCAACTGGCCTTGTGGGGCCTCCGTTTTCTCTCCAGTCAAGGAGTTTGAATACTTATAGGCTGGAAGAGCGTGGATTGTTGGGGCCAGGGAGGGAATGGTGGCCACAATGACCAGGGGAAGAAGCTTGGGTCTGGACTAGGGCAGCTGCTTTGCCCAGAGGGGAGAGGAGGACAAGATTCAGGATGGAAAACTGACAGCATAAACTATTAGGATGGAGACCACCTGACCTCCCTTGACTGCTGTTCTGTGACTACAAACCTGTAAGCTTTCCCTTGGTTTCCCACCTGACAAATTCACCCTTTAATATAGACACCACTTCCTCCAGGGTGGGCAGAATGTGGGATCTGGTGCCTGGGCTGTGGAGCCAGACCAAGTGTGAGCTCCAACTCTGAACCTCACCAGCTCTGTGACCTTGGCCAAGGTACTTCGTCTCCTTGGCTGCCCACCTCTTGACAGGCTCACCTCCCACTGGGCTGTGGGGATTCTGAGAGTTACCAAACATAAAGCACAGTGCTGGACATATGGTAGGCCCTCGGGAGATGGCAGCCCTCCTCATTCGTGGCCTCCCTGGGTCACCCACCTTTAGTCCAGGTGCTGACTGATGGCTACTTCCCCGGGAAGACCTGCTATCTGCAGGGAGATGCATCATAGGCGTTACCTGACTGGTGAAAACAAGTTTAGAATCAGCTTGGGAAGAACCCAGGGGATTCACTGGCTTAAGTGGTGGCCTGTGTCTCCCTGCCCCAAGAACCACCAGTCTGGTCATCCTGGACTTTTTTTTTTTTTGGAAACTTTTTTTTTTTTTTAATAGTTATTGAATGTTCTACAGCTTACAGTAAATATCATAGTTACAAATTCTTGGCTTCAATCTTTCAGAGTGATCACTATCTGATCTTCAAAACAAAACAAAACAAAACAAAAACCCAAAAGAATCCAGAACAACAAAACAAAACCAGATTTACACTTCATACACACAAGGCGAGGCCATGGGGCTTTCCAATCTTTACACTCCAGGCTGTGCTTTAAAAACATTTTATAAGTTCTTTGATCAAACTACTTGGAAGACACCGGTCAAAGGTTTATTATTATTTTAAATGTTTTTCTTTTTAAAATGTGAGTTCCAATAAAATTTAAAAATTAGATTCCAACCTGTAGATTAAAATGAATTAAAAAATACAAAATCATATACAATGCTCTTACAGGGATGTTACATGCCACGAGAACAGGTTTCTCTGTCATGTGATATGAAATAGGGATGCAATGCCTTTTAGTCAGGAGATGCGGACAGACCGTTGGGCCTTTAAAGGTCATTACAGGCAACTTCCAAGTTGCTAGACACCTTGCCTTTACCTCCCCTTGGGGAAGGAGGAGCTTGATCCTCCCCCTCCCCCTGAGCCCCATGATCTGGCTAACCCGAGAAGGTGGTCTGTGGGCATTCCCACTCTGTCCCTGACTCACAGGCATGAGGAGGAAGGCTAGAGCCTCAAGATGCTGGTCTTGCTGGGGTCAGGCCCAAAGAAGATTTCACTCATTTAACTCCTATGGGCTGGTACTTATCTGCAAAGCTGTAATACCTGTTCTCTTCAGGAAGAGGAGTACCCACTTTACCAGGAACTGGGATCGGTACAGGGTCTCACCACCACAGTACGAATGCCCAGGGACTATGGATGCAGCCACAGGGAACAAAAGCTCTAGTTTCCCTTTCTGGCTTTGTGACAGCCAGTCCCAACTCCTGTGTTCCTCACTTGGCCACTGAGCTGACTCCACAGCATGCAAGATAGAAAATAACCATCGGAGAAACTGAAGGAATAGGGCCCAAGTCTGGTTCAGGCAAGGATGGCTATGGAATGTTGAAGCTGGCCTGTCAGGCAGGAATTCTGAAGCCTGGGCCCTGGAACCATGTAATATGTAACTTCAGAAACAAGTTTCTAGGAGAGGGGAACACGGGTAAAGGACAAACCCTGCAGTCACCCTGGCATGCCGTGGAGCCTGATCTCTGAGGCTTAGGTATGGGGTTCGATGGGCAGCCTGGCTGGGTTTCCTCTGCTGTGATCCTGCTGTTGGGCTGGGCCTGGATTCCCATGGGGCTGTGCACCGGCCTGGAGCCACCTCCTACCTGCCACTGCCCCGCCTGACCTGCCCCTCTCTGGACTCTGAAGCTTGGCAAGCAGCCAGAGGGGCATACCCCAGTAATGTGGCAGATTACAGGATGGAAAAGCAGAGCTTCCACGGTCTTCACTCAACTGCAACTGAGAGATGCCATGGTGCCATCTAAATGATTAAGCCAGCCAGACTGCTTAAAGACCAGGCTTTCCTTCTCTGGCCATGGAGCAGAACCAAGGAATCTGATGTGCAGGGCTCCAGGCTGGGGGACCAAGGGGCCTGCCCTTTTATACTCCATGTGATTCATTTCTTGAATGCCACTCAGAACAAAGCAAGTCCCTCCAAAGGAGCAGCCCCTAGCTCTCTGGGGGTAGGTAAACCTCAAATTTGGAACAATTTGGGTGGCCAGGGATAAGAGCTGGCTCTGGTTCTCCCCCATGGGAAAAGGAAGCCCAGGAATTGAAGTCAGATGTGTTTGGCCATTCAGGGCTATACCAGGTCCTCTGGGAGTGCCAGCTCACTGGGTCTGGACAGTGGGCAGGCTCTCCAGGCTCAGAAAACATGGCTGTACAGGCTTCCCAGGGACATGGGTCTTTGAATGGATAGATACCTGGGGCTGCCTTTGAATGTGTCTTCACTCCTGAGCATCATGACCCCAAAGCTTTTTGTTCAAGTTAGGCCTTTTGTTGCCAAGTCTCATCCTCCTGGTATTCCCAAGGTCCTTAGGGCACCTCCTAAAAATCTCCACAGGAGGACTGAGTTCCCCAGGTGTCTTGGGAGTCTTCCTCTGTTTGGGGCAGATAGTTCACCCCTTCTTCATGCCTGCCACTGAGACCCAGCAGGTGAGCAGGTGCCAGCTCAAAGAGCAGACGATTTGAAGAGTTGAAATCTTGGCTCTTTTAATTTTTATCAAGTCTTTTAAGCCCCCCACTAGTCCCAGTGTGGGGCTTGGACCCACAACCCCAAGATCAAGAGCCACAGGCTCTACCGACTGATCCAGCAAGGTGCCCCAAGTCTCCTAAGTCTTTTTAGACTTCATTTTTTCCATCAATAATATGAGGATTTAGCAATCTATGTCAAAGTACTTTGTACATTAAAAAAGCTGGATAGGTGTATGTGGCCTTGTTCAAGATTTACGTAAGGGGATATATACTTTAGGGTCATTGCCAAGAGAGAAGCGCTGCAGCAACTATCCTGTCTCAGAAAAAAATTAAATTTTTCCAAAAGGTGGCAAAAAGATTATGTTCTGACCACTTGGGGGCACTACAGCCCCAGGCTAATGAGGAGGGAAGAAATTGGGGAAGCCAAGAGGGCTGGTTATTGACTAGAACCACCTATACCCCTAAACCTGGCCACCAGACCTGTAGTACTGCAGGAAGGCAGTGGAGTGGAGAGGCATTTGCATGCTGGTGCCAGTGCTGTAGCTCACTCTCCCGTGGGCACACCCCTTGTCCTCTCTGGCATGCTGGCCTTCCCACAGTGGCAAGTTGACCTTCTGTCCAGCTTTTACCACTGGGCCCACCCAGCATCTTTGGATGCCACCCAAAAGATGCCTATGATCCTACCAGGAATGTTCATCCTACCAGAGGCACACTACTGCCCCTGCTCTCCTGGTCTTGTTCCCTTTGCAATGACTCCCCAAGCTTGGCTAGGCTTGTGGATCTCCATCAAAGCAAGGGGGGAGGCCAGCAGAACTGGGGCTCTGCCACACATACTGAAAAAGGCATGTTGGACTTGGGCTCTTCCAGACCACAGCCTTTCTGTACCTGGTTTTTGCCTTGGGGCCTGTCTTTGATCTGGATTACATACCAGGGCAAAGAGGGGGTGCAGAGCATAGATGCTTCAGTTCACAGGCCTGTGTGTGGAGTTAGACAAGGGAAAGCAGACAAGCAGGATTCAGGTGGCTCTACCACTTGTGAGCTTTGACTTGCTCACTTTGCTTTCCCAAGTCTCTGTTTCCCCATGGATCAAATGGGAGGAATAATCTATTTCACAGGGTTAAGCCAGACGATGGATGGGAGATTGCTTCATGAACTGTGAGGTACTAGATGTTAGTTTTTACTTACTGGTATACAAAGAGCAAAAGTAACAAGGTCATTCCTAGGGCTCCTCCTTTTTCCTCCTCTCTGGTTTTACCCAGATCACCTAAAGGCAGCAGGGTTGAGGGAAGCCTATTAGGATACTAGCATTCTCCTCACATTGGCAAGTTCCCTTTCCTTCTAAAACCAGTTTCCTCATTTGTTTGATGGGTGTAAGAACTCTGACCCCATCTCTCTCTCAGAACCAGGAAATGAAAGGCTGGAAGCGCTCTGAAATCTATGGGGCGCTTGACAAATACAAAGGATTCCTATTATCATTAGTATTATTTTGGCATTTTCCAAACACATATGACATAATCTAGAACAACCTTCACCCACCCATACAAAACCAGAGAGTAGGAGGAGGTATTTGCAAAAAATGGATTAACACTGGAAAATTGTTTTAAAATGAAATCCCATCAGCACCCTAGAACAGACCTCTTAGAATAGCTAGTTTTCTCCTTCTGATCCTGCAGTTCCCTGGAAGGCCAAGAAGGTGGGTCCCCCAACTCCTGGCTCTCCGTTGGATGCTGATGGGTTTTGCCCTCCTGGGAAGGGCCAGATAGCCTCTGAGGTCCTTCTGGCTCAAGTTTCCTGATTTTTTCCTCCTTTAAGGGAGACATGGGAGGTAGGGGTAGGGGTATGTCCAAGTATGTGTGAATTTAAAATGAAAAGGGTTATTTAAAAGTCCCAAACGTTATCAATGATCCCATTTTGTACAGTAAAATGTTCCTGCACCCCCCCACCCCCCACCCCCAGAGGGGCTGCTGGCCCAGCCAGAAGCTGGGTAGGGGACAGTGCTGGGACAGTGGGCTCCTGGCTGAGACTAGCCACACTTCCTGCTCAGGGGTCCCTCTTCTCCCATGACAGCCCATGTCTCCTGAGCCTCATCCTTGTCCTCTTCTCTTCTCAGGATGAGGGGCTACTGTCCTAAAAGCATAGATTTTCTTTTTTCAGCCAGTCCACTTGCTCCTCCTAGGGCTGGAGTCCAGTATAGAATGAAAGTTCCAGATGTCTTCACAGAATTTCCAAATGCTATTTCCTCATTTGCAATTTCTGTTCCTGCCATCTGCCCCCATGTGACCTCTGCCCAATCAACCCCCACTTTGGAATCCATGGAGGAAAAGAGCAGAAACCAAGGCCCAGAGACTGTTCCAGAATTCACCAGGTATGGGTGCTGATGACTTCATTTTTACAAAACCAAGCTACTCCATCCCTAGGTAGATTTTTGTGGATAACATGCCCCTAGGTAGGAAGGCTGCATTTAATGCTAATTTACTGCTAGATTTAGGGAAGTCCTTTTGTCTTCTCTGGGCCTCAGCTTCCTCATCAATCAAACAGGGGAATGGATGAGATGATTGCTAAGGTCCCTTCAGTTCCATGAGTCTATGAAATGTTTATTGCTATTGCTTTTCCTTCACTATCCTGACCTTCAGAGCTGCCAGCACCCACCTGGAATGTGGTTCCTTCACTTTGGCCGTGAATGGCACAAGGTAACCAAGAGCCCCAGGGACAGACTGGTGAGCCCTGGTACCTGGAAGGGCAGAGGGAAGGGAGAAAAATGCTATAGGGTCCCACTCTAATTAGGAGGAAGCATCTTATCAGAGTGGGTCCATGTGGGCTCAGGGGCCAAGGTGTGGATTACGTAGGGCACCTGGCCTTCCAAGGCTTTGGGAGGCTGGGATACCATCACCCTGAAGTTGCTTGGCAGGTCTGAGGTCAAAATTACCTTTTGAGGAAGTGCCAGGTCAGTTAACAACACTGTGCAAATCAGAGGGTCCAGGCCCAGACAATTTGGCCAGAGACCTTACAAACCAAAGCCAGCAGGCAAGCACCTCTCTCCCCTCTTCCTTCCCACAGTGCCCTCCCTCCCCCCACCCTCCCTCAAGTTCTCCCAAAGAAAGAATCTGATTTTCCCAGGTTCTCACTTGGGGTATTAAGCTGCTATGAACACTCCTACCTAATCAGGTGGTTCTGTTCTTGGTCTGTTGCGATGGTTCTCAGAAGACATTTCCTTTGTGTCAGGACATGGTAATGTCCTAAACTCATCTTGCTTAGGAAAAATAAATGATCCCCCCAGAGATGTAACTTGTTCAACAGCTCTGAGTTTCTACCCTGGACCCGAAGGCCACATGTGTTATGCTCTTCAAAGGAAAACACACCTTCAGCTGAACCATTGCAATAAACCCCACTCTCTGCCTGCCGCTAGACTGGGGTCCCCAGGGACCAGACACTTGGGGAAGGAGAGAAGAGCAGAGAGGATATGCCTGGTCAGGAGGAGGGGACAGAGCTTGAAGGGTAGCGGCAAAGGGGACAGTGGGGAGAGGCAGGAGATTAGAAAAAGCAGCTTTTACAAAAACCAAAAATAAAAACCAAAACCGTTAAAGATGCATAAAGTGACCCTTGCACTTCCGTTGTCTCTTCTTGCAAATAGAGGTGGTGCTGCTAGGGAACTGCTCCAGCACCTGTGTAAGACTTGAGTAGTTGCATACAATGTGTGACTCCAGATCTGAGGAAGGAAGGGGAAAGCCATTAGTGACAGAGGTATTCCTGAGGCTATTTCAGGAAGCCACTGGGTCCCCTCCCCTCATTGTGGGAGCCCTACATGGAGCCCTCTGTTTTCCTAGTGCCAAGAGCTCCCATCCAGTGCCAAGAGCTCTTAGAAGAGGTAGAGAGCAGAGGAGATCAGTAGGGCAGAGAATTTAAAAGTGACATCCCAGGAGCCCTGTGGTTAAGTGGCACCGCGCATGAGCTGTGGAGGGCAGTAAGGAAGCTGGTGGGGGAGGGCAGTGCCCAAGGTCTCCATCCAGTCCATCATAGCCAACATCTGATTAAGGTAAGATTTCATTTGAAAAATGAGGACCAGAGTTAAAGTCTGAAGACTGTAGTAAAGAGCACAGAATTTGGTACTAGAGGACTGGAGTTAAAGTTCCACCTTAGTTTTTACTGGCTAAGTGATGCAGAACTATGTATTTATCTGTAAGCTAATAATCCTCTTTTCACAGAGCTACCATAAGGATTATGAGATAACATGTCAAGTATCTAGAATATAGGTAAAGTCGTAGCAATCGTTAAGAGTGAGATTACTGAATGTGGAGCAGGAAGCAACTTGTCACTGGCCTCTGTGGACACCTGTGCAGACCAAACAAGGGGCTTTGCTAGGGGCAGTTCTGGTACTGGGTCATCCTCCTACCTCTCCCAGCCCGGGCCCCACTCACTTGGACAGGCTGCAGGCTTTACCAGTGCGGGGGCACATAGCTGTACGCAGGGGTCCCTTGGGCCCTGTATGTTGGCATGGAGACAGGGTGTGCCCCAATCGCAGTGTGCTGGGGTGCAGTCAGCAGGGTACCTGAGCATCCAGAGAGAACAGTCAACCCAATGAGGCCATTCCAGGGCACTGGGATGAAGAGGATGAAGCCATGGTCTTTCACACAGCTGCTCCCCAATCTGGACCCCCCACCTCCCCACCTGCTCAGAAACTGCTGCCCGCCCCTCCCACCTTGCCAGGCTTCATCTCTTTAGGGCAAGTTTTGCTGATGCTCCAGGACAGTCACTCATCTTCAGTGGCCTCCTTTTACTCTTTGTATGCTCCTATTCTACTGAGTGGAAATTGTTGGTTTATATGGCTGTATTTACCACTAGCCCTGCTGTTCCTAAAGGCAGGGCTCTGGTCTGATCTATCTATCAGTAACTGATCCCCAGGACCAGAACAACAAGGCTGGCACCAAGCAGATAACTTGCTGACCTGATCTGGGGAATGAGGCCTCAATAACCCCTTACATTAGGGGAAGAATAAAATCCCAACTCTCACCTCTCACCCACTAGACCACTTGTACTCTAATCCTTCAAGTGAGTCTTTAAAAGTTGGGTCACTAAAGGTTATTCATAGCCGTCTTGTCATCTTATGCTTTTCTTCTGAATGTCAGCACATCAGAGATTTCCCTAAACCTGCTATTCCTGTGGCATCTTCACCCTCATCCTCAAGGTTCCAGATGAACAGGGCTCTGGTGTGATTTCTGGAAGAGCCAGAAATGGAGAAGGGGTCCTCCAGGCCTTACAATTAATTATTGGATAGGGTCTTAAGCTCCTGCCTGCTAAATAACATTGCCCTGTGCCCTCCTTTCTGGAACCAGAGTCCTAGTACCATCATCCTTCTAAATTACAGCCTTCCCACTGACCTACCTGCTTCCAGCCTCTTCCATCTAACCATGCCAGCTCCCCATTACCTAAAAGTATTTGCACCTTTCCACTTTAGCTTTGCTGACTGCTCTAGCTGCCCTTCCAATTCTATGCCCCTATTTTCCAAGGGCCTGGGACCATTTCCATTCTGTGAACATGTCATGCTCTTCTTCTTTCCACCTGGACTGCTCTTCTCTTTCCCATCCCTCTGGTTAGCTTCTGTTCCCCCTTTAAGACTAAGCTCAATATGTCCTTCTTAGTGAAATCTTCCTCATCCCTGTGGACAGGGTTTCTAGAACCCCCCCAGCAGAGAATTTCTCATGCTATGCTACACTCGATTCCATGACTGTGTTCTCCAGTCTGTCACGAGTTTCAGGGGAAGGGGGACAGACACTGATATAGACACTGCCCTCACCTGCTGACATTGCCATGGTGGTGCCAGCCACCATACCCATGGCCACACCATTGGTCCTGGGGGCAGCAACAGGCGCCGGGTAGATGGCAGAGGGAATGCTGTTGGGCTGGACAACCGTGGTGTGGTGGATGACGTGGGGCTGGGCAGCGTACACTGGCTGTGTATAGTAGGCTCCCTGGGGGAAAAAAGGCTGAGGTCACACAGGCTTTTGGAGAAGTGGGATAGGAAATGGAGAGAGGAGAAAGGAGGGGAGCCTGTTCTTCCCAGACCTTATGGGATGGGCTCAGAGAAGCATGGGCCCAGGAACTCAAGGTTTGGGTTCCAGCTGTCTTACTACATGACTGCGGACAATTCAGTTTCAGCCTCACCTTCTCTATGAAAAATAAGGCTCCAAACCTATCCTGCCTTGCTCCTAAGGCTGCTATGGTGATCTAATGGGGTAAAAGCCCCAACTTTAACATTTTAAAACGTTTGTGTCTTATTGCAGTGTTTCTGTCAGCTGCCTAAAAAGTAAAGGCAGGGATGGATGAGGCTGGTGAATCCAGACCACTGTGTGCATGTACATGAAGCATGACTAGTGGGACAATCACATTGGTGTGAGTACTGCCATCTCACCTATTGGGAACTGTCACAAATGCAGAGCACCTCCTCAGATGTCTCTTACTATTTCTCTTTAGGCAAAGAAGTGAGGCTGGAGACAGTGGTCTGAGATGACTTCCCGCTTCACATGGCGGTGCCAGCAGGAAGCAGCCTGGCCTGTGGGCCTGCTGACCTCTGTGGGCAGTAGACACAGGCCCCTGGATCATCTTAATCCAGAGCTTCTCAAATGTCTCTACTAACTAATGACAGGAGCTTCAGAATATGAGTTTATAATCTCAGAGGTCTGAGAACATAGTGCAAAGCAGCTTACCACAAACAAGAAAAATCCATCTCAAGCCTACTGTTGTATCTTTAAAAAGTTTCACATTCTACTCTAGAACGTAGCTGTTTTTTTTTTTTTTAATCAAAGTGTTCTCCTCACTACTTAAATAAACCTCACATAGAATTGTCATTCCCCAAAAATGTGCCATGGGCATGCTGGGGCCTCATATAGTCCCCGTGATAGCCATCCCCTCAGAGTACACACATTCTCTAGCTGAAGGAGCCCAGATGGGGACACGAAGGCACTGAGAGAGAGATTAACTTATTCAAGATCACACAGTGAACTAGTAAAAGTTTGAGCACTTACCTCCTCCCTGTTTGGCTCACGGACTTTATCAAGGAAGGGTAGATGTGGGGGTTAGGGAGAGAAACAAGACACATTAGGTCTCATCCTGACTCAACCAGTATCTCTCTGTGTGACCTTGGACAAGTCATTCTCCTCTCTGGGTCTAAGCTTCCCCACTTGCATGAAAAGGAATCGAGCATCTTAGGTGATCTCCAGGGGCCCTTGCTCCTCTGACATTCTAGGGTTAATCTAAATGACTTCATGTGTCACCCCTCCAGGAGCTGAGGTGGGGTGAAGGAGTATATAGACTACAGGGTTATTGTTTCCATGATACAACAGTGACAACTGGCCAGAGCCATGAACTTGCCTTCCCTCTCTTACTCACCCACCCCCACCCCACCTAGGCTGGTGGCTCCTTTACCTGAAGGAGAGGTTGGCCCAGGCTTCCACATGCACCTACCTGGGCATACAGATTCTGCTGGGGGTAGGCACTTCTGATTGGATACATGGCCGTCTGATAGGGGTTGGGTGATGGGGAGTAGGGGGGCGGAGCAGTATTACTCTGGGTCGGTGGGACCTTGTATGGTGTCCCCGCAGTATATCCTGTACCAAGGCAATAAGAAAGACTTCCAATTAGTTGACAGAACAGCATTGCTGGAAGGCAGCAGGTCCTAGTCATGACTACCCGGACAAGGATGGGCTGATTTCAGGCAGGAAACACAGATGAGGACAGACAGAGAACAGGGCTCCCCTTAGAGAGTCCTAGGCCCAGAGGCAGCTCCCTCAGTCCTGATGCACAGGGCTGCATGCGTGATTCTGGCATCTTTTATTTCTTTGGTTCTCAGGGGCATGGTCTATAAAATAAGAGGCTGGAACCAGTTGATCTCTTAAGGGACCCCTGCAGCTCAGAGAGTCTGGGACTCTGTACCGGGAGACAGGCACGTGTGCACAGACGGCCCAGAGACCCTCTGCCCACTTGCTCTTTATGGTACTGTTTTCCTGCTTTTCTGTCTCCTCCCTCACCAGCCCAGGAGATCTTCTGCTGCTGGTTCTCTTTTGTTTCCCCCCTTATTCTTTTTCTCCTTGTATCTCTCTCTTTTTGGACTTCTCTCTACCATGTTCTCCTTCCTCCCTGACATGTTTTTAAGGTGGAAAGCCCACAGAAAACACCACTCAGAGATCCTCATCTTCTGAGATGCTAAAAAACAAAACAAAACTATGCTCTACAGAGCCAGCCTTTCCTCCAATCCTGGGGCTCAGGGGAGGACCCCCTCTGCCTGAATGCCTCAAGTCAGGGGTCACAAAAATCACATCAACCTGGGATCTGGGCCCCAGGCAGTTCACAATCAGCCATTCAATCAAACTTTGCTGCCTTTGAATCTTCTGAAAAGTAGATCGTATGTTCATAGGAAAAACTTGAAACAGAGATCACTCAGGAATAAGGCTATGTACTTCTAGAACACAAAATTAAATGATTCTGTGGAAACCAAGTGATCATCAAGAGACCCCCAACTCGGGATCCCTGGGTGGCGCAGCGGTTTAGCGCCTGCCTTTGGCCCAGGGCGCGATCCTGGAGACCCGGGATCAAATCCCATATCGAGCTCCTGGTGCATGAAGCCTGCTTCTCTCTCTGCCTATGTCTCCGCCTCTCTCTCTCTCTCTGTGTGACTATCATAAATAAATAAAAATTAAAAAAAAAAAAAAAAGAGACCCCCAACTCTCTTACTTTATACAAGGGGCTCAGAAAGAGCAAGTGTTTTAAGAAACTTCTGTATGAGTTGAAATGCCAGTGCCAGGAGACCTTGGTTGATCTCCAACAGGGTATTGCTGGAGCTTCTTCTGTGCTGCTCATTCTGGCTTGGTCTGCCTGGCACATCACTGAGCTTCTCCTTGCTTCAACTCAGCTCTTCTACCTGCAGGACACTCACCAAGGACTTTGTCAGCAACATGGAGCTGATTCTGCAAGAAGGGACTGGGGGGCAGAGTAGAGAGGGGTGCTTTATTGGAAGAGAACAGATCTAGGCTTCAGTTCAGGCTTTCTTCCAATTTGCTGCCAGTCTCTGGGCCTTGGTTTCCTATTTTGTTGAAACAGAAGGCTAAGAATGAAGATCTCTTCCTGAACTAAAATCCCATTTTTTAAAAAAAGATCCTGAGTCTCTTCTACCTTAACCCTAAGTAAAAGGAAGCTACCATAAGGTCACAAATCTCTCTCAGTCCATAGCCCGGGCTTGGCATCCCCCAGCCCCTGATGAGGTACTCAAGTAGGATAGGAGAGCTGCTATTTGGTTGTCACAAAAGGCACCACCAAAGGTGTCCTGTCCTCTTCCCTGAAATCATGTCATTTACTGCCCCCTCCTTCAGATCCATAATTTATTTCATGGAAAATTGGTTTTATGGTCAAATACACTTGGGAAATAAGGAGCCATGAAGATGGAGTGGAAAGAATAAAATCATGAGAAGGTAGCATTGTGAAGAACTAGAAACTAGATGTGGAGGTATGAGTCAGCTGAGAGAGAGAAGTATGGAGATTCCTCCAAGTTTCTAGACTGTGGTGCTAATTATGTATGATATGTGGTTACAGCAGGTAAAGCAGATATTGTGGGGGAAGACAGGAAATCTAGGTTTGTGACATCTAAAAGGAGCCATCTGAGGGGTACTTCATCTTGGAGGCACAGCTCATCTGTAAAACAAAGGGAGTTCTCAACATGGGCATGTCCCAAGACTGTACAATGGACTATATAATTCTGAGGGATTTTAATCATTTAAAAAAACAAGAACAAAAAGAAGAATAGCAGCAATGCAGAACAGAGATAAATAGCTTTGTTTTTCATTCTATGACCCTGAGAAGTTTTAAAATGACAGGATGAACTATGAATCTCCAAGGCAAGGATATGCAGGACACTATTTCCAAATTTATTTATTAACAAATCTTTTATTCATGCTCTCAATATCGAAAACACATAAACTACAGGGGTGCCTGGCTGGCTCAGCTGGAGAGCATGTGACTCTGGATCTCAGGGTTGTGGGTTTGAGCCCCACACTGGGTGCAGAGATTACTAAAAATAAATAAACTTCAATCAATCAATCATGCAAACTATAATTTTTTGTAATTGTAGCTTATTTTGGTAAGTAAAGTTTCACTGTAACATGGCCTTGCCCATTCATTTATTTATCAACTATGGCTGCTTTCCAGCTACCATGAGAGTTATGACAGAGATCATATGGCCTGAGAAGCCTACAATATTTAATATTTAGCCCTCTATAAGGAAGGTTGCTGACTCCTGATTTAAGGAATTAAATAAGTATGAGGAATCCTGCTAGAATGGAGAGCATCTCTTTTCTATGCAAAAGGGTAGGACACTCCTGAAACCTAAGATGCCTGCTCTGAAAGCTATACAGCACAGAGTAATGTGCTATGTGGGTCCAAACCCTAGCCCTGCTATTTAATAGCTATAGACTACAGCAGTCTCATCATCTGTAAAATGGGGATAACGACAATACCTACTTTATAGGGTTACGCATTCATTAATAATTGCAAAGCCCTCAGAATAGTGCCTGACCCATTAAAGCACTTCATAAAGGTGAGCTATTACTCTTTTCTCTCTCGCTCGCTCGCTCTATAGAGGAATAGTAAGCTTCCTGTCCTGGGGATGTGCAAGCAGAGACTGGTCTGCAAGATTACAATAGAGAGGTTCAACTGTGACTTCCATGATGTGATCCAACTTGGAACACAGACTCCAGGATTCTAAGATTCTGAAACCGTATGGTTTAAAATACCATGACTTCATGATTCTTTAAAGTTAACAAGCCAACAATGCTGGCATATTTCCTTTATGCTTCCCGAGAATGTGCTCTGGAGTTTTTATCCCCAGGAGAAGCCTGCACTACCTCTCTATGCCACAAGGACAATCATCTTACAAAGTGTTAAGGTTATCTCTCTGAGGAAAATCAAAAAGCTCCAAGAGGCTGCAGGAGAATTTGGTTTCCACATCTAAGAATAACTTTGTCTGAGAATGTTGTTTCCCTTTCCTCATGTTATGAAATGATATACCCACATACTCAGAATACAAATCAGCAGCCAAAATGCCCTTGGCAGCCAAAAAGATGATGCTGCAGAAGAAGGCCCTGTTTGTTTGTCCAGACAGTATAAGATGGGAGAAGCAGAACTGCAGAGCTAGAGGACACCTTAGAGATCATTAAGCCCAACACAAATGTTTCACAGATAAGATGACGAATAGATGGCTGAGAATAGTGCAACACCTTGCCGGGACTCAGGACTCAGTGCTCCTTCCTCCAACTACAATGGTTCTCAAGGTTTCCATCTGGGTCAGGAGGCTGCAGAAATTGCCTGGGCCCTTAGCCTGGGCTCTGTCAGTGAGTCAGGTCAATTCTTCTCTCAGGAATACCCTCATTTGGACTAGATAATAGAAAGGCCATGCTCGTGCTGGTGTTCTAAGTCTCTGAGTATTTCAGTGAGACTTTTATGAGAAAATCATTGCAGAGGACTTTCTGTAACTGAATGGTGGTCCTGTCCATTCCACTGAGGATTAGAAATTCCCCAAGGCTGGAGCCTGGGCTACCTTGGGTAATACAAAATTTTACAATTTATTACTCTGCATCTAAGTAAAAGAAGCTGTTGAGCTGGATGCAAAAAAAAAAAAACAAAAACAAAAACAAAAAACCCCCAAAAAACTCACTGATTTTGCTCAAATTAACTTAGACTCAGAAAAAAGGAATTAGATCACTAGAAGTCCTAGGTCTGCCTTATGAAAGAGGCTTTGTTTATGAGGCCCCATTCTCTCTCTCAGGTTCCTAACTTTAATTTTAGGCTCCATCAAACAGTATAATAAATAGAGTGTATACATTAGTGAAATAATGTTTTAGCCCGCTTTTCAATCCTTCTGCCCTATTATGAATCTTTTTCAGTTGGAGAGCCCCTACCACCTTCAAAGGCATTGATCCTCACATCAAGGATGCCTTTTAGACTAATCGGTTTATTGACCATCAGATTTACATGTCTGAACAAAGCTCTATGTCTGAGTCTTGCCTTGACCCCCAAGTCTCCTTGGTGGTAGCTGAACAAGAGAGTATGGAATAAGTCGGAGGGAGACCTAATTACAAACAAGCTTAGCAAGTGTGAGTAATATTGAACTGAATTTGTCAAATTACCCTGAATTTTCTATGGCATTAGAAGCCACAAAATCTGTATGCTGGGAGGAACCAGCTGGATGGGGGAGGGTCAGTTGAGCTCATTTCTATTTTACAATTGCACAGGTTCATACATGACTTGCTTAAAGAATGGGTGTAATTCGGTCCTTTCCAGGAACTGTGATAGCTTGTGAGAGGACAGTGGGAGTAGCTGCTGAACATTTCGATGGGACTTCAGGAAGATTTCCACAAAGGAAAAAGCAAAGCTGCCTATGATTCAGACAGTCTCACCGTAGAAAGGGTTGTATGGAGGGAATGAGTACCCTGGAGATATGTGAGTGAAGGCTAGTTGGTCAACTATGGGCACCCTAGAAAGGAAGTCCCAGCTGGGGTCGTGAGTATTGAGTACACAGCACCAAGGTGACAGAATCAGGAGTCTAAAAGCTAGAGAGAATCTTAAAATGACCTAGTCCAGCCCCTTCATTTTACAGTTGGAAAAACCTAGGTCCAAATCATGGACACAAATTATCCAAATTATCTGTGGTTATACAGAACTAAGTCTAGAATCCAACTCTTTTGGTCTCCAGGCCTCTTTCTGTTCCACTACAGTAGGTGTGTCTCTATGCACCTACAACCCTATGTGTGGATTTAAGAGAAAATATATATGTACAAGCCTGTTTATGTATATGTTCATTCCATTCCACTTGAGGTACCTGGAAAAACTCCCTACTATTGACATCCCTCTTTTAATTAATTAAAATTAATTAATTAATCCCTCTTTTAATTTAAAGTTAATCTCATGAGAAAAAGTCAGTAAACTTAACCTGAGTGATTCTTTTTGGTTATGCTGCTTGCTACTTGGAAGGCATTGGACATATTACCTTTCTGAGCTTCAGCTTTAAACTTGAATAAAAATCCACCATAATAATAGGACTCTAGTGTAGATTAGAGACCACAGAGAGGGGGTTATTATGAAAGCAAATCCTCTAACATGTGAGAGTTATGTTGTTTAAATGTAAGTTGATGTTGACATCTAGGGGCAATGGTAACTAAGGAGAAAATAACACTGGATATTTTAAAAGAAAAAAATGCAGCATATTCTTCTAATCTGTTTAATAGATTAATAATTTACTGAGCCACAGACTATCAGGCTTAGTCTGCAACATCCTTCTAAGGGTATGTCAAACCCCTGCTGGCACAACTTAAGAAATAAGCACTCCCTCTAATCCAAAGCCAGCCATGCCTCTTTTGGATAGCACGAACAAGGCATAAAGTCTCCTGTGTAGTCAAAATGCCACTCGGTAACTTCTAAACATTGGTCCTCATTTTACCCAGTTGAGCTTTCTCATATTAAAAAATCAGGTGTGAAGGTGAAACCATGAGTCACCCCACTGAATCTCAAAATGAATGTAACCAATCTGGCCAGATGGTTTCTGTCTCCCCTAAGGACTCTACGTACATATCTTGTTCCCACAGTGTAGCTTCCACTAGGGGAGTGTTTCTCATGCAGAGGGCAATTCTGCCTCCCAAGGAGATCTTTAGAAATGTCTGTAGAGATATTTTTGGTTGCTGTAATGAGGGTTTGCTGGCACCCAGGAAGCCGAGGCCAGGGATTCTAAGCATCCTACAACGTACCAGTTAGCCCCCCACAACAAAGAATTATCTGGTCCAGATTGTCCATAGTGGCAAGGCTGAGAAATGCTGTGCTAGAGGAGCCTTCTCTGTCCAAAGGTCCACTGACCTTCAAATGTGCCCTCTGTTCTTTCCCCTGAAATGCAGTAACAGCTCTTCCCTAATCAAACTTGTTGGCCAGGTGCATACTTCCTTCGCCCTCCCTCACTGCTTCGGGTCTCCCCAAAGCTGGGTACATGATCAAAGAGGATGACCTTTTCTGTAAGAGGAAGGTCAATTTTTTGTGTGGGTAGGAGGACCTCTTAAAACAATATCTTATAATGTCAGTTTTAAAAGTTCCCTTTCCTTTCTTCCTAAGAGTCAAATCAGTCCCAACCAAGGGGAACAAGGAAAGGAGGAGACAGGCTGTATTTACTGAAAGCCGCAGAGGATGCTTGGTAAGTTCGGTTCTCGGTCCCGGTGTCCACTGGGAGGTGGAAGGTGCCTTCAGTACCACAGGAAGACGAGTTCTGTGGCCAAGCCTGTTTCATCAGCAGAGTTGCTTAAGGGAAGACACAAGAATGGCATTAGGCAGAAATAAGAAGTGGGCACCACCAATCACAGACACAAAGCAAGGGTCTTGTGCTGGATGGAAACATATAACCCAAAGGTCCCTGATTCAGACACACAGGATGGTTCAGCCTTTCTGTGAGATGGGTGAGTGGGTTGGGAGGAGTGCTGAAGTGAGCCTTCAAAATGATTTGAAACTAAGGAATTCTGAGTTTACACTGAGAAAGCCAGGTTTTTCTACACCCTACCAAAACCCATGAAGATGCTTAATGAATACCACTGCCTGACATTCTGGCCTAAGGCTCTGGGATAGTCCTTAAGGGCTTTCTTAGTAATATGTAGCAACCTGGAGCCTTTGACTGTGTGTTAGGCCAGATCAACTGAGTACTCCTTTTTTATGCCTGAAATCTCACCTAGGGGTGGATATTTAATAAGCTGTTGTCAAAGAGAGACCTCAAGAGAATTACCACATAACATGAACCTTGCTGGACTGTCATCTCTTCTAAAGGGACTGAGCTTTGGCAGTTCAGAAGGTACAGGCTGTCCAGTGGGGTACTTCCTACTCCTCCTGTGCACCCTGCTGGGGCCAGACAGAAAACCCTCTTGCACACCTTTCATCCTCCTGCTAAAGGTACTCCTGGTGCCCTACCTGAGATGTCTTCTCGTGAATTAGAGAGGATCTGCTGGGCTATTAAGAAATTATATGTCAAACTTGGGGCAGGTATAAAATAGAGATGTGGCCCAGTTTGAAAGAAATCTGCAGAGACTTCTCAGGCTGACCTGAAGCTCAGCTTGAGAAATTTGAAGGATGATGCTTCATATGATCTAGAAGTGGGGAATGACTCAAAAAACTTACCTTCATGGTATCCTGTGGGGAAGGAGAGAGGAAAGAGGGTTTCAAAGGGGGGGAAAAAGCCTACATTTTAGAGATTTCTCTTGATATATTTTCTCCTAGAGGAGAAACCATTCTTGACCCAAATTTCTACTTAAAGTAGGAAGAATCATTTTAAAAGTATCTTTTGCACTCAAATAAGATCTTAGACATGAGGAATTTTAAAGAAGAGCAGGACTGGCGGCTGGGTGTGTGTGGGGGAGGCTACACTAGCAACAATTGTATACACTTGAAACATTTTTAACAAGGGGCTAAGGCAAAACAGGGTGGTATGAGAAGTATGCCTATACATTTTAATTCCACCAGGGCAAGGACAGTCCACCTCCAGAGAGATCCCATAACCCCCCTGCCCATCCAGATAACAGGTAATGCCTCTCATTCCTTCAGTCATGGAAGTACTGGGGCCAGAGGAGGAGGTCAAGGACTCTGTTTTGCTGAACTAAGGCCAGAAGTGTAGCTGTTTTGGGCTGACACTGTACTTGCATTAATGGCCCGCAATATATACAGCAGATGCTAAGAAATGAGAAGGAAATCATGGGCAGGAAAGTGACACTAAAAGGAGAATTCTGGCAGAAGAAATGGAGATCCAGCAGAATTCCATGCAGAGTTCAAAGCCATTGCCGGACATCAAGACATGGCTCTGCAGGCAACACTGGGAGGAGGGCAGTCAATTTTAAACAATTATCTTAGGTTTCTCTTCCCCGGCATGGGGTGGGGCTGGGGGTGGGGAGTCGGGATTAATAAAGGATCCAATTAGTGTTGAAAAATTTATCAAGATGTCTCCAAATTTAGAACTTTCCACTCAATGTGGCTGGAAAGCCTTGGTCATTCAAAACAACTCTCTAAAAAGTGAAACGTAGTTCTGAGAAGTCAGATGTCCTCAAGACCCTATAGGGACTACACAAGGAAGCAGGAGATCTGAATTTAGCCACAGAGAGTTTGGGTCCTGTTCCAGTCCAGTTTTTCCCCAAGTGGTGTATACTTTACCATAATTTTCATCATAAGCCAAAAGTCTGACATTAGTCTGAAGGACTGCATGACAATTTAAGTAAATCAAAATTAATCAAAGAGTAACTGAAGCCTACACTGCACTCAGCACTGAGGGGAGCGCCACGGTGGACAGGAACACACGTGGGTCATGGTCACCGCACACAAGGTATTTATGGGCCAGCTGGGGATGCAACACAGCCACACGCCAACCAGAGAGTGAACAAGACAGCATTACACACAATAAAATAACATTCCAGATTAACCAGGAAAGAAGCAAGTGCGACTGTGCCTTTGATTATGTCTTATCTAACTGACTGAATGAAGTAAACTATGTATGTTCTTGGAGAAGTGTGCATTTTCTTCTGGTTTCATTAAAAAAGAAAACAAATATTAGTATTTTCTATATTTCTCTCTATATCTGAATACTTAATAATTTAAATACCTGAATAAATGTGAAGACTAGAAAAAACAAATATTAGCTGTCAACTGGACCTCCTCATTGGTTGGTTGCACTATATGATCTTTGTCTTCCATGTACAATTCTAAAGTAACCCATTCTGTTGGTGATAGCAATTCAGAGCTCAATTGTGGGATGAAGACAATCTGACAGAAACTTTAGAGGTATAGTAAGAGAGGAGGCTGCTCTGGCAGGCATGCCTGCTTTTGGGTGTCATAGAAGGTATGAACTCCTAGAAATGTTCTATATTCTGAACTGGATGGTAGTTAAATACAAGTGTATACATATGTGAAATATTATTGAGCTATACATTTGAGGCTATAGTATGCTTTAGGTACTACTGTATATGTGTCATTCCTCAATTTAGAAAGGAGAGACAGAGAGAACCCTTGGCGGTGAAGGGCCATGGCCCAGTCACAGCATGCTGCCCACATCCAGGTGCTGGGTTGTTCACTTCCCGGGATACGGGGGCCCTCATGCCCTCTGACACTTGAACAATCTGTTAAGCACACTTACAAGGAAGAGAGGCAGCAAGGGACCATCATCCTGAATAATGCAGTAAGTCAGGAAATCTGAGTTCTAGCCTGGGCTGTGCCACTTATTAGCTGGGGGACCTTGGGCAAGTCACCTAACCTTTTTTTTTTTTCCACCTAACCTTCCTAAACTTCAGCTCTGTTGTCTCAAACATAGCAGTAATAATCCCTCCCTGACTGTTTCATACTGTTGATGTGAGGATCAAAAGTAAAGTGTCATCCAGTCTTACAGTTTCTAATTCTGGTATCTGCCCATCTTCCAACCCCATAGTTATGGGCAGCTTTCATTTAAGTTCTCATCAGCTCTTAACTGAACCACTACAACTGTTTCCTCATTGTTCTCTTTTTAAACCTGCCAAATCCAATCTCCAAACTGCAATAAAGAGATATTTCTAAGACTTAAACCTAATCCCAAAATCTTAAAAACATTCCATGGTTCTCCACTGCTTAGGCTAAAGCTGAACTTCTCTTATGGCATTCAAAGCCCCTCATGACCTAGCTTTGTGATCTCTCTAGACGTTCACTGTTCTCACTTTCCAACCCCACATGACAGCCACACAAACTTTATCGTTCCAAAATTATGCCAAGGAGTGTCATGTCACTTCTCTATTTTTGCTCACATTGTTCACTCTTCCTGGTATGTATTTCCCCAAATGCCACATGGTAAAAATCTATTAATCCATCAATCATGAGTTTGTCTTTACTATGAAGTCTTTTCTTTTCCCCACCCTTTGACCACAGCCTCTGCACATACATATGGTTTGCTATCCCAGTTTCTGTGATTCTTAGAAGCTCCTATACTTACTGGCTTATCTGTCTCCCTCACTAAACTGTGAGCTCCTTTAAAATAAGGTCCTTGACTTATGGTCTGTATCTTTAAAGGGCCAGTGTAAGGTCTGGCACAAAACATTTTTTAAGAGTCCCACACATACTTTTTAGTATTTCTATTTAAGATGCTATAATTAGAGGGGTGAGGAAACATGAGAGTTTGTCTCACTTTTTATGGAGCCTTCTGTTCAAGTTCATATATCCTGAGACAAACAAAAAATGGACTCCCATAAATAACAAGAGAAACAGGTCCGTGACTAGCAAAAATTAAAATAAAAAAAATTAGGATAGCCCTGGTGGCGCAGTGGTTTAACGCCGCCTGCAGCCCAGGGCGTGATCCTGGAGACCAGGGATCGAGTCCCACGTTGGGCTCCCTGCATGGTGCCTGCTTCTCCCTCTGCCTGTGTCTCTGCCTCTCTCTCTCTAGCTGTGTCTCTATGAATAAATAAACTTAAAAATAAATAAATAAATAAACAAACAAACAAACAAACAAAACAAAACAAAATAAAATAAAATAATTATAAGAGGATAGGCTGTTTACACTTAAAGGGACCTAAGAGAGCATCTGGAAAAAATACTACCTATGGCCTGGAGACATTAGTAAATTGCCCAAGATCACGCAGCCCACAGCAGTGGCAAGGAGAAATTTTCATAGCTCATCTCCTGAAAGATGTGCCACACACAAATTCAATATTTAACGTCCAAATAATTCAAGGTTAAAAGTTAAGAAAGTGTGCAGAGATTTTAATGAAAACATTATCCTGAGCAGCCCAGGTGAGGGTAGTGAAAGTGGTGATTCCCTCCCATGGTCCCTTACTGTCTGTGACAAAAAGGACCTAGTCCAGTTACACTGCTGGGACCCTCACAGGTGCCCAGAAGTTCCTGTGGTGCCTTAGGCCTGGAGTCCACACTGCCCAGAGGACCTTGCTTATTTAGCACACTTGGCCCTCACCTCTCACCATCCAGGAAAATGCCCTGAAAATGAGCCAGAGCTCAAGATCTGGGCTAAGGGAACAGATTGTATCTAAAGTCAACCAGGTCTTCAAACATGTCAGACTGCCAACAGAGACAGAAAATCTGATCCTGGGGCAGACTGCTTTTTTTGGGTTCTTCTAGGCATAATCCAGGTACTCCTCCACAAGAGCTGCCACAAAGCCAACAGAGGAGCCATACAGGTTGAAGAATTTTGTTCACTTGATTGCTTGAATTCAGTAGCCAAGTTAGGGTGAAAGTTTTTGACCTAGGTCAGATGGGACCCCAGAGGTGAGGAAGGGGAAAGACGCCTTTTAGTGCCATGATCCTTCATTGCTGCCCTAGGGGACGGTTTATGTGTGTCTCCAACCCATGATTTTGCACCATCAGACATGTTCCTGCATGCTTTAGGAACTGCTGCTGAGCCACCTGGGGGAGCCCAAGCCTAAGGAATGGGATTTGGGGAGGGAAGGAGAGGGGATCTACCGTTGTTATGAGATAACACATTCATAGGCCATAATACAGATGAGGAAAAATAGCTCTCCTACCATAAGCTGAATGCAGGAACTGAAACTCTGTTGGATAGAAATGTTAGTTGAAATTACCACTAAGAATTTGTGCAAAGTAGTACACATTGCAGTTACAAAAACAGACTGTCTCAAGATAGCAGTTTCCCCCAGGTGACATAAGAAACAGTGAATGCAGACGGTGTGAAGTGCCTCTACCCTGGAGGGAATGACAGACTTGCCATCCAGGAAAGCCCATTCATTGAGAAGTGCCTCCTTGATGCTATGGCATCTTCCAGGTAGCTGACCCAAGTTAGTGCTCTCTGAATTGTAGAAGGACTTCACACATGACAGAGGCTTTGTGTACTAGAGGAAGTAAGGTTCAGGGACAAAATCATCACTTCTGGACTCTGAAGAACTCTCTGTAAAGCCCCACAAGGCTAGGACCAATGCAGAGATACTTCACTTGAAACCTCAAGGAGAGTGCAGTGCTACAGAAGGAGCATAGGCTGTAGGGTCAGACAGACTGGGTTTGAATTCCAGCTCCGCTGCTTTTTAGCTGTGCAACTCTGGACAAGTTATTTAACCTCTGAGCAAAACTGGGAGCAGGAAGATTCAACTCACACAAGACTGAAGTAGGAATTAACATTTGTAACATGCCTTGCACAGTGCCTGGAATATGGCAGGCATATTCTTTTCCCTTGTTTTTCCTAAGGTTTGTCATATGCAAAATAGGAACAATATATTTGTACTTTATAAAATTGCCATGAAATCAAGTGAGACAGTAGATGAAAGTGATTTATAAACAGACCTCTTGTGACTATGTGTTTCATTTCTATCTATGTTAGTTATTCTGTTTATCTTTTCCTTTCATTTTCAAGTAAGATTACCAATAATGTGATATATCCTTTGGTTTCTAGATTCTAAAAACCTGGCTCCTGCCTCCTGCAGGGCCAAATAGTTCTTTTTTTGGTGGGGGGGGGGAGGGAATGGCCAAATAGTTCTTAAATAAGATCCCTGAAGTCGGGATCCCTGGGTGGCGCAGCAGTTTAGCGCCTGCCTTTGGCCCAGGGCACGATCCTGGAGACCCGGGATCGAATCCCACGTCGTGCTCCTGGTGCATGGAGCCTGCTTCTCCCTCTGCCTGTGTCTCTGCCCCTCTCTCTCTCTCACTGTGTGCCTATCATAAATAAAATAAAAAATTAAAAAAAAAATCCCTGAAGTCATTAAGAACTCAGAAAAAAGCTCCAAGTACCTACATTGCTTTCAGAACCAATGAAAGAGTGAAATGTTTCCCTGCATCCTGAACAGATGACATCTTAGAGTACTCAAGCTGCTAAAAATAGCTCTTTCTGAAGCAACTTCTTGGTCTCCTTGAAGAAGCCGAGAGAAATTTAAACCCGAAAGCTTGGCTCCTTTGCAGACTTTTACCCTGCAGGCATCTCATGGCATCACAAATGGCTGGTTCTGGCAGGAAGCTGAGAGTAACCTACACTGCCCTCTCTGTCCTTGAGCCAGCTCTTCCTCTGCAGGAGCTCCCCTATGGCAGTCAGGAGACCTAGTGAATGCAGAAGCTGGCCTCCCAAAATGTGAAACAGACCAATTGTGCGTGCAGGTGTGTGTGTGTGTGTGTGTGTGTGTGTGTCTAACTCCAAAGGAAAAGAATCTGCTCAAGGTCACACCAAAATCAGTAGAAGAGTTAGGGCTAGAAACCCAGTCCTTCCAACTCCTAATTTGGGGCTTTCTGACACAATGTGCTAACACCACCCTCTATAGTGGACTGTACGGGTTTCTAAGGAAACCCATGGTCAGGTTGCTGTAATCATAGCTTAGAAATATGCTGAACTTTTGAAAACACAAAATTGTGAAAAATCTTGGGCTGATATTTTATTTTTTTTTTATTTTTTTTATTTTTTAAAATTTTTATTTATTTATGAATGTCACAGAGAGAGAGAGAGAGAGAGAGAGAGAGAGAGAGAGAGAGAGGCAGAGACACAGGCAGAGGGAGAAGCAGGCTCCATGCACCGGGAGCCCGACGTGGGATTCGATCCCGGGTCTCCAGGATCGCGCCCTGGGCTAAAGGCAGGCGCCAAACCACTGCGCCACCCAGGGATCCCTGATATTTTATTTTTAAAATTAAGACTTTATTAGTGCTTTACACATGCCTGGAGCTTTCCAATCTCATTTCTTTATTCCACAGTCCTAGGCTCCTCCTGTCTGCTCTCCTTAGTCTGGTTGCTCTAGTTTAACTCCTTTAATTTCTCTCTGGTTGACTGAAGAGCAAATGCAGCTGTGGTAGTAGCTCCTGGGTTTGGATCTTTGGGCTAGTTCCCAACTCCTGTAAATTTTAGTTTTCCCACTTGGAAAATGAGATTAACAATAATAATGACTTCAAAGGTTTACTGTAATAGATAACAAGTCAATATCCGTTAAAAGCTTAAATAGTCCCTGGCACATAGGATCCATTCAACAAACATTACCTATTTATTTTTATTCTCTGTCCTTCTACTTTCTTGCCAAACTAATCCTTAACAATTCCATAAATGATCACCATAAGTCCTAAACATTATGAGTAAATGCCCCAGTGATGGAAATTAAAGCCTTGATGAATTCACGGCCTCCACCCTCACTGAGGCCTCCTGTTACAAAGCTGTTACCTTTTCTTTCCAGTAAGGCTTTCATACCTTGACCTCTCTCCTTAAGAACCCTTACCTCTCTCTTGACAAATCAAAACTATTAGACAAGAACTCTCCACTTTCCACTGGGTGATTTTTTCTAATAAGCACAGCCATCTGTGACCTCTTCTTTAGTCTGAGAGGAACAGCTGCCATCCTGTGTGAGGCACCCCACTCCACCTGCTCCCCAAAACAAAGAAGAGAACAGAGCTCTAGGTTCCCCACCTCACCATAGCCTCCTTGAAGGCCCGGATCCTCTTACATCTCTGACTTGTCTTCCCCACTTGCTCCTTCCCATCAGCACTTACTTCACTATGCTCTTATCTAAAAACTGCCTCCTTTAATCCCACCTCCCCTTGTTCTCCTTGC
This sequence comes from Canis lupus baileyi, assembly GCF_048164855.1. NCBI lineage: Eukaryota > Metazoa > Chordata > Mammalia > Carnivora > Canidae > Canis > Canis lupus. The sequence continues at coordinate 26,923,331 of NC_132860.1, forward strand.
CCTTGTATTGTAGCCAAGCCTCTTGTAAGAGCAGGCTCTACCTGCTAACTGCTTTTTCACTTCCAGCCTCTCCATCTCATCAACTCTGCTTTACAGGTCACTGGTGACCTCTTGACTATACAGACAATATATCTTCTTCATTCCTGACCTTAGCTGACCTTCTGCAACTACTCACCTAATTTTATTTTAGACCAGCCAATTCACAGATCTCATAGCATTTAGATTTAAATCATTTCTAGGGGCGCCTGGGTGGCTCAGTGGTTGAGCATCTGCCTTTGGCCCAGGGCATGGTCTTAGAGTCATGGGATCGAGTCCCACATAGGGCTCCCTGCACAGAGCCTGCTTCTCTCTCTGCCTATGTCTCTGCCTCTCTCTCTCTCTCATGAATAAACAAAATCTTTTTTAAAAAATCATTTCTATGTTGTGAGATACTTGATAATCAAAATGCCGTAGTTTTTAAGACAGAACTTAACAAATTTGATTAAATCTTTTCTCAGAGTTAATTTCTGCAGTTTTTATTGTTTCTGCCTCATATTATACGTTTTTTGGAAATATATATCTTATTGACTAAAAGTGAATACAGAATAAACTATTAATGCTGAGATAGAGATTTTTTTTAGCCTGTGAATAACTGCTACCCTCACAAGCTCTGAGGGCAATGACTTTACTTCCCTCAAGTCTGAATCACATCCAGTATCTTCGAGTGCCTTGGGCATTTCAAGGCCAAAATAAATGTCTATGGAATGACACACTTATGTAAGCACTTTAGGGGGTTAACAATCACTTATTTGCATTAAAATAGTTCCTGTCTCCCAAAAAAGAGGGGGCTCATAGTATGTGCATGTGTGTTCAATTACAAAATGATCCCTCCTTCAGAATGAAGTAACTGAGGTTCAGAGGGGTCAGGTGATTTAAGGTTGTTAATTTATGAAGTGACAGTACTCAGATTCAGGTGTTCTGACATAGCCCATGTTCTTCTCTCATACAAATATTCTAGAAGAAAGGGAATGATGGTAGGATGAGTGCTAGACTGGCAAAGAGAAACATGAGACCAAGAACCAGAAGATCTGCCAAGGGTTCCAGTCCATATGCTATTGCTGATTCACTGGGTAACTTGGACAAAACACTGCTTGTCTCTGGATCTCCCTTGTCAAGAGAAAAGGCTGAATTGGAGGATCTCTAAGGTCTTTTCAAGCTTTTTAACTCTAGAATAATCATTATTAAATAAGAAAACGGGTGTTATCATGGCATTCAAGGCCCTTCCACATCTTGGCTTTGGACGTCTGTAGTTTTTTTTTTTTTTTTAATGGTGAAAAAATTTAGATTTATAGCCGGCTGGACTCAGTTTAGATGATGTTTGGCAACATTCAAAGCATCAGAGTCAGGAGCCAGTCAAAAATATGCTTTCTTCTCTCCATCAGGCCTGATCAGGGTGTTGACCTTGGCCACATCAATGTCATAGAGCTTTTTCACAGCTTGTTTGATCTGGTGCTTATTGGCCTTGAAATCCACAATGAACACAAGTGTGTGGTTGTCCTCTATTTTCTTCATGGCTGACTCAGTAGTCAGGGGGAACTTGATGATGGCATAGTGATCAAGCTTGTTTCTCCTGGAGGGCGCTCTTTTGAGGATATTTGGGCTGCCTTCGGAGATGCAGGGTCTTGGGTCGTCAGAATGTAGGTGACGTACGGATCTTCTTTTTATTGTGACTGTGCAAACCTTTCAGCACCACTTTCTTAGCTTTCAAAGCCTTTGCTTGGCTGCTGCTTCGGCTTTGGGAGGGGCAGAAGCTTCCTTCTTCGCCTTCAGCGCCATCTTTGTGAAAGGGATTTCCAAGGCTCGTTTCCACGGGCTTAGAGAGCTGAGTCTCACGGAAGACTCGCGATGCTTTTTATTTAAGGCTGATTGGATAAACTTGACATCTGTAGTTCAGATCCCTCTATTATCTCCACCCCCCACCCCCACCCCAGTGTGCTTCAACCATCCTCACACTACCATTCCTTTGCCCAGGCTCTACTCGGCCTGGAATGCCCAACTCTTCCTTTGTATGCTTAAAAGAATGCTTCCTGCTTCTCCCTCACTCAGGCCCCTATTGCTAGGCCCCCTGTGAAGCCTCCTGTACACTTTCAACCTCAGGCAGATTGTTGTTAATCTCTTCTGCTTCCTCTCTTCTTACAGGTATTCCCTTCACAAATACTCATCACACAGCTATGAATTTGTTTATATGCCAACTACCAAATGCATGTGTGTTATTTGTTATTTGTTATTGTAAGTTATTTTAAGCAAAGATGGCTCTTTTTCTCTATTCTTATGTGGAGGACATTCAACATATAAATATTTGTTGAGTAAATGAAAAGGAACTCAGATAAAACCATCTACGCCTCTAAGGTGAGTAACACATTTCTCTGAAAGATGAGGTATCTTGTCCAAGGCTTCACAAACTAGTGAGTTGATCAGGATTCAAACCCAGGACTTTCTAAATGCAGTGTCCATACTCTTTTTCCAGCCCCTTGAATGTTAAAGCACCTGCTAAGTACGAGGGTTAGTATCAGTGGTAACACCTCTGCACTGCTCCTAGCCTAAACTAAAACTTTTCAACATTTTCAAATCTATTTCAATCTCTATTGAAGGAGTGCTAGGCCTTTCTTATTTTTGAAATATAGGTTCCTTGCCTTAGCTTGAAAACCAGTTTTTTATCCTCTGGTGGCAAGTCTCTCACTCTCTTCCAAATCCATATCCAGGAAGTCTGGTGAGTGTGTATTTACATCTGTGTGTGTCTCAATGGCAGTCTTAGGGAAAACTAAGCAATGAGTGGATTTGGACATTGTTTACGAGAGCAGAAAAGGTTCTGTGAGGAGGATGCATGTCTCAGATATGCTAGCAGAGAAGAGATTGGCCAATCTTAAATCCTAAGGAGAATGGAGGAGATTCTATTCCCACCCCAACCCTGAGTCTGAACTGCCCCAGTTATTAGAGGGGACTCCCAAGAGAATCACGTTTGGACAGGATGAGTCCAAGACAATTAAGGATAGGGAAAGGCCAACAGGTGGGTGTGTTTTTCCAAACAGAGCCCACTTCCCACCCCAGGCATCACTGCGGTCTCCACTTTCTCCTTACCTGGAGCATAACTGGGGCTATTGGTGGGGTACAGGCTGGGATTGTAGGCAGGGGCTGCTGCTGGGTAGGCTGTAGGGTAACCTATGAAGAAACAAACAAACAAACAAAAACCCAATTAGTTGGGAAAGAAAAGGAAACAGAATCCATGTCCCAGGCTTGGCCTTCAGCCTCACTGTGGGCCTTTTCAGACAGTATATGTGACCAGCTTTTATTTATTTTTAATTTTTTAAAAAGATTTTTTACTTATTTATTCATAAACACACACACACACAGAGAGAGAGAGAGAGAGCAGGCACCATGCGAGAGCCCGACGTAGGACTCTAGGGTCTCCAGGATCACGCCCTGGGCTGCAGGCGGCGCCAAACCGCTGCGCCACCAGGGCTGCCCTGTAACCAGCTTTTAACTCTATGAGAAAACTCACCAATACCACAATCCCAACATATGCAGATTTTTCTATTTTTTAAAAGCAGTAAAAGAACTATGTCTCTATACTTACTGTAAAAACAAAACAAAACAAAAAAAAAAACTGAAACACCATAGAAGTGTATGTGGTAAAAAGCCTAAGTTTATTCTCATTCCTGCTGCAACACTACCCCGCTCCCCAGGGGTAGTAACAGCTATCCTTCCAGATAGTTTCCTACTCATTTTTATATACATATATTCAGTGGTGTTCTGGTAAATATTTAACAACTGGCTTGAGGGGATTGAAGTGGAGCTCTATTTGTAGCATTCACTAAGTCCCATGGTAGAAATACTCCCACCATGGCCAATTTCAAGCTACTAATGTCAAAAGAGGTAGCTGGGAAAAGATGCTCACAATTGGCTCTAGAAAGCCCACAAACCAGATCCAGCCTGCTACTGCCTATTATATATAGGTTTTTTTTTTTTTAATGTTTAATAGATTTTTTTTTTAAAGTACAATTTACTCCCTAATGTGGGGCTTGAACTCATGACCCCAAGATCAGGAGTCATGTGCTCTATGAACTGAGCCAGTGGGGAACCCCTTTTTTTGAAATTTTTATTGGACAAAATACATGTAACATAAAATTTGTGATTTTAGCTATATTAAGTATATAATTAATTCAGTAGCATTTTGTTCATAATGTTGTACAACTATCTCCGCTGTTATTAAGACTTTTTAATCACTCTAAATTCTGTACGAAGTAAGCAGTTACATCCCATTCTTTTTCCCCATAGCTCCTGTTAACCTCTAATCTACTTTATTTCCATGAATTTGCCTATTCTAGATATTTAATATAAATTAAATCATTCACTGCCCTTGTGTCTAGCTCCTTTCACATTTTTTTTACAGAGGGGGGAAGGGGATGGACAGAGGGAGAGTTTTTTTTTTTTTATTTAAATTTCACTTAGTTAACATACAGTGCAATATTGGTTTCTAAAGTAGAATTAAGTGATTATTCACTTACATACAATACCCAGTGCTCATCACAAGTGCCTTCCTTAATACCCTTCACCCATCTAGCTCATCACCCCCCTCCACCTCCTTCCATCAACCCTAAGTTTGTTTTCTATTATTCAGAGTCTCTTAGGGTTGTGGCACCTGGGGGGCTTAGTGTTTGAGCGTCTGCTTTTGGCTCAGGACATGATCCTGAGATCGATTTCTGTATGAGGCTCCTTGCAAGGAGCCTGCTTTTCCCTCTGCCTCTCTCTCTCTGTGTGTCTCTCATGAATAAATAAAATCTTTTTAAAAAAAGTGTTTTATGGTTTATTTCCCCGTCATTTTCCCCTCCCCTTCCCATATGTTCATCTGTTTTCTTTCTTAAATTCCACACATAAGTGAGATCATATGGTATTGGTCTCTGACTGACTTATTTCACTCAGCATAATACACTCTAGGTCCATCCACATCGTTGCAAATGGGAAGATTTCATTTTTGACAGCTGAGTAGTATTCCATTGTACATATATATCACATCTTCTTTATCCATTCATCAGTCAACGGATAGATGACTCTCTCCAGAGTTTGGCTATTTTTGAAAATGCTGCTACACACTATACATATTGTGGTATATGTGCCCCTTTAGATCTGCATTTTTGTTTTGTTTTGTTTAAAGACTTTTTATTTATTTGACAGAGTGTGCTAGCACAAGCAGGAGGAGCTTCAGAGGCAAAGGGAGAAGCAAACTCTCCACTGAGCAGGGGGCCCGATTTGGGGCTCAATCCCAGGACCCTGGGATCATGACCTGAGATGAAGGCAGATGCTTAACTGACTGAGACACCCAGGTGCCCCTCAAATCTGTATTTTTGTATCCTTTAGGTAAATAACTAGTACCACAATTGCTGGATTATTAGGGTAGTTTTTAACTTTTTGAGGAACCTCCATTCTCAAGAATGGCTATACCAGTTTGCATTCCCACCAATAATGTTAAGAGGGTTCCACTTTCGAGAGAGAATCTTAAGTAGGTTCCACGCACAGCACAATGCAGGGCTTGATCTCACAACTCTGAGTTCATGACCTGAGCTACAATCAAGAGTCAATCACTTAACCAACTGAGCCACCCAGGCATCCTAGCTTCTTTCCCTTTAGTATAATGGTTTTGTTTTTTTTTAAGATTTTATTTATTTGTTCATGAGAGACAGAGAGAGGGAGAGAGGCAGAGAAACAGGCAGAGGGAGAAGCAGGCTCCATGCAAGGAGCCCGATGTGGGACTCGATCCCAGGTCTCCAGGATCACACCCTGGGCTGCAGGCGGCACCAAACCGCTGCACCACTGGGGCTGCCCTAGTATAATGTTTTCAAGATTCATCCATGTTTCAGCATGTATTGAAACTTCATTCCTTTTTATGGCTGAGTGATACTCCATGGTTTGTAAATACCACATCTTTTTATCCATTCATCTACTGTTAGATATTTAGGTTGATTACACCTTATGGATATTGTGAAAATGCTGCTATGAACATTGGTGTACAATATCTCTCTGAGTCCGTGTTGTCAATTCCATGGGGTATATACTTGGGAGTGGAATTACTTGATCATATGGTAAGTATAAGCTTAACTTTTTGAGGAACCACCAAACTGTTTTTGCATAGAGGCTACATGATTTTATACTCTCACAGCAATGTATGAGGGTTCCAATTTTCCCAAATCCTCACCAACACATAGTTTTTATTTTTTATTATAGTCATTCTAATAGGCATGAAGTGGTATCTTCATGCTGTGATTTCAATTTGCATTTCTCAAATGATTAATGATGTTGGGCATCTTTTCATGTGCTTCTTGGCCATTCACATTACCTCTTTGGGGAAATGCATATTCAAAACATTTGCTTATTTAAAAAATTGAGCTGCTTGATTTTGTTAAGTTTTAGTAATTTTTTTATAGTATTTGGATATTAAACCCTAATCATTGCAAACATTTGCAAATATAAAAATTTGCAAATATTTTCTCCCATCCCATGGGTTGTCTTTTCCCTTTCTTGATAATACCTTTGATATGCAAATTTTTTTATTTTGATGAAGTCCAATTTACCTATTTTTTTTGTTTTGTTGCTCATACTTTTGGTGTCATATCTAAGAATCCATTGCCAAATCCAATGTCATGAAGATTTAACCTTATGGTTTCTTCTAAGAGTTTTACGGTTTTGGCTTGTTTGCTTATCTATCTATCTATCTATCTATCTATCTATCTATCTATCTATCTAAGAGGGAGTGGGGGAGACAGAATCTTAAGCAGGCTCCACACCCAACATAAAGCTCAATGCAGGGCTTGATCTCACAAACCTGAGGTCATGATGACCTGTGCCAAAATGAAGAGTCAGACATTTAACAAAATGAGTTGCCCTGGTGCCTTGACTCTTATATTTAGATTACTGATCCATTTTTGTATATGGTGTGAAGTAAGGGTGTGGGTATATGTAGTTTTACATTCTACTTCTTCACTTTAACATTATAAGCATTTTCCCATATAATTACATATTCTTAAAAAATATTACTTTAAATATCTTTATAATATTCCATTATATAGATAGATCGAATCATTTAATTATCACTCTGTTTTAGACGTTTAGGTTGTTTGAAATTTTTCAGTATAATAAATACAGCTATGAAAACAACCTAAATAAATCTTTGAATACATCTCCAATTATTTTAAGAACGAGTCTAGAAGTGAGATTTCTAGGTCAAAAGACATTGCTATTTTTAAAGCTCATCCATTCAACCATATTTGAGTATCAACTTTGTGCCGGACACTGTGAAACCTGTACTTGTGGAGCTTATATTTTTAAAGGGTGGGAGAGGGCAGTGGATAAATAGTAAACACAGTCCAAAGTACGCCATGGAAAAGAGAAAAGAAAACGGGCAGGGTAGAGGGTGTCAGAAGTGCCAGAGTGTTGGAGGGAGGGTTGAATAGGGTATTGGATAGGGTAACCAGTATAAGACATATTTAGAAGGTGAGATTTTCACAAAGACTTGAAGGAAAGAGAGTTAACCAAGTAGATAGCTGAAAAAAAAAAGAGCACTTCAAATGAAGGAAACAGTACAAAGCCCCTAAGTGGAAAGCTTATGGGACGTGTCTGAGGAACAGCAAAGATCCCAGTATGGTTGAAGTGGAACAAATGAGGGGAACAGTAGTAGTAGAGGAAGTCAGAGAGATAAAGGGCTGGTCAGTTCACACAGGGCCTTACAGTCCTAGGGAAAGGATTTCACTTTCACTCTGAGTGAAATGAGAAGAGATTATAGGGGTCTGAACAGAAGAATAACATGATCTGACTTTCATTTGAAAACGGTCACTCTCATTACTCTGTTGAAAACAGACTATAATGGGGGCAGGGCAGAGAAGCAGACCAGTTAGGAGGCTACTGCAAACTCCTGGAAATAGATGATGGGACTCAGTACAGGGCAAAATCAGCAGAAGCGATGAGAAGTGGCAACCTAGGAGTTTTCACCTACTTTGCCAAACTGCTTCCTAGATAGACTATCAATTTGTACTTGCACTAGCAGTAGGTAAGTGCCTGTCTCACTGCTCCCTGCAGCTTTTTAATGCTCATTGGTATTTTGACTGATGATGGAAAGCTGATTTTAAAAGTCAAAGATTAAATCTCTAAATCCCTAAAAGCTTCTTTGGGATTTGTAAATATTGCACTTTAATAATGTATCTTTGTTAATATGCCTTTCCCTAAATCCTTTCCAACTCCAAAGAAAATTGATCTCACTTTACTGCCCCCGCCCCCAGTCATTTTCTGATTTTAGAACCAAGGTGGACAACTTGTCTCTTAATAAGTATTATGGAGGTCTGCTATATCAAGAAGAAAGTCAGGGGTTTAATCTGGAAAAGCAAAGCGATCCAGTCTCATGGCTGAAATGTATATTCAGCTTCATGTGAGAGATTGTGTGGCCAAGGGTAATTACACCCCTGTTTTCTCATTTCAGATGCCTTTTACTTTGGGGAGCAATTACAGGATCCTCTTTCAGTATTTCCAAGTAGACTTATTTTTCATTCACTTGAATTTGGCAGATGTAAGAGGGCAGAATAGAAGGAGCTTTATTTGGTCCTCCAACCCTCTTCATCTTATAAATGACATCCTCAGGCCAAGAGAAAGGAAAGGGACTCAGGGTTACAGACTGCTGATGCTAGAACACACCTTAAAGGCCACTTGGTCCACCCTTACATTTGGGGCTAGAGCCTCCTCTGTGACATGCTCATGGGATCATTCAACCCCGCCCTTGCATTTCTACAGACAGTGAACTCCCTCTTTTCCTGAGACCCCTACTCCACTGTGAGACTACTCTGACTGTCTGAAAATGACGTTTCATACTTCACTGAACTCTACCTGTAGTTTCTGTCCTTTAGAACAGAGCAGATTTAAAGACACATGCCTCCTTAATTACAGAATTTACCACACTGTACATCACTGGCAGGTTTATATTTACTGTCCTGCCCCTGCTCCCCAAACTGTAAGCTCTCTGAAGACATAGCTATGTCTTATTTGCTTATATACAATGGCTCTTGGTCACTTCCTCCTTCCCATTCTCTGTCAACACAACCCCCACACACACACTTTAGCCTGGACAAGTAGTATCTGAACTTCTCAAACATAAGATTATGGTAAATAGTCTTTGTGGCCAGTAGAGAATCTCTTCGCCACCACCAGCTTTCCCTCTCTTAAAAAGGGCATCAATGGTAAGCTAGGCTTCCTCCCTACTCCTGGTTTTGTTTTGTTTCCTTGTCCCCAAGTGATATTATTCATCTTGCTCCTTCTGTTGCTGATGATGTTGGCATCTCTAAAGCCTAGCACAAATAAGGCATAAAATAGGTATCCAATGCAGAGATTACCAGGGGGGTTGTACACTGGAGCTACGAGAGAGGTGGTTTTTTTTTTTTTTTTTTAAGATTTTCTTTATTTATTCGTGAGAGAGAGAGAGAGAGAGAGGCAGAGACACAGGCAGAGGGAGAAGCAGGCTCCATGCAGGGAGCCTGACGTGGGACTCGATCCCAGGTCTCCAGGATCACACCCTAGGCTGAAGCGGCGCTAAAGCGCTGAGCCACCAGGGCTGCCCTATGAGAGGTTTGTAAACAAGAGAAACAAATCCAACAGTGTCCTTGGCTTTGAGAGAGTCACCAACTAATGAAGGAGAAAGATGGGTAAGTGGATAGTTAGAATGCTGCCTGAAGAGTGTCATGATAAAGGCAGAGAGTGGGCAAAGAAAAGTCCTTCTTAAGCAACGTTTTCTTAGTACCTATTGTCTGTCAGGAATTATGCTGGGGACTAGATATTCCTGGCTGTGGATAAGAAGAGGGAGGAAGGGCATTCCACACAAAAGCATGAAAGGTAGCATTTTGGGGGGGCATCCATAAGTGGCCTGGTTTGTATTCTAAATAACAGAGCTGATGGGTTAACCACACCTGAGGGCAAAGGTTGTTTTGCTGGCTTGAACTCATAATTTTGAGTTCTTATAACCATGTCTCCTTTTATTGGGGATGGCCCTAATTTACCTTCTTAATTCTGTCACTATGTCTTAGTTTCATACTCCTAGACAGGACTTCTCTCCTAAACTCCTGACTCATATAGTATCTAACTGCCTACTCAACATCTCCACTTGGATGCTTGCTATACTATCAAGATTATATGGTAAGTGGTTGAGTGTGGTGTCTGGAGCTAGACCTAGGCTTCGGTTTGAATTCCAGCAACACTACTAATTACATGTGTGATCTTGGGCCACTCTGTTTTCCCATCTGTAAAATGGAACTATTACTTACCTAGTAAGTTGGTATAAGTATTAAATTAGTTAAGATCCCAAAGCACCAAGAGCCAGGCAAATAGTTAAGAATTTAAAGTCATCTATTATTATTATTTTAAGCTTACAATATTAAAAAATAAATCTTTACTTTCTATCCTTCTACTCCCTTCCAAACCTGTTTCCTTGCAGTTTTCTCTACACCAGTAAATGACAACTCATTCTTCTAGTTCCTCAGGCTAAAAATCTTAGAGTCATCCTTGACACTATTCTTTCTCTCCCATCCACATCAGTAAATCCTTTCAATTCTACCTTACAGAATATTTTCAGAATCTTACTATCTCTTGTTGCCTAACCACTTTCTTACCAGATTATTGCAGTAGTTTCATAATTGGTCTCCCTGCTTCTACCTTTAATTCTGTGCAGTCTGTTTCCCACAGTAACCAGAGTGATCCTGTTAAAACATTAAATCAGATCATGACACTCCTCTCTTTAAGCCTCACAGTAACTTCCCATGGCAATCACAGGGAAATCCTTTTAATGACCCACCTGGGCCTCAGCCACCTTCTAACCTCCTCTGCTACTATCTGCCCCCATGCTAACCTACTCTCCAGCCACACTGGCCTCCTTGCTGTTCTTAACGTATCAAGTATCTTCCCATTTCAGCCTTTATCCTTTCTATTCCCTCTTCCTGGAACTCGGTTCAAAGGTCACCTTATACTCTTTGTAAAATAGTACTCTCAACTTCCATTAATTGCTATTCTTCTCATCCTGCTTTTTCTTTACAGCACTTAACCTGACATACTATATAGTATGTTTACTTGCTTAGGGGAGACTGTCTCCCACCACTCGAGTTATAAGCTTAGGCCACAGTAGCACTTGCTAGTTTGTGGCTTTTCCTTGTTGGAAGCCTCCTCCTAGCACATTCCAAAGACACTCTCATTGACTCTCAAAGACCCAAGGGAGCAGAATGCATTCCAGGTCCCAGTTGTCCAAGGCTACCTGGATCTGTGGAAGCTCATCAGAGGTAAAGATACAGAGTTCAAATAATACACCATATACATTTCTTCCATTGGTCATACAAAAGATATTCTTATACCTAAAATGTGATTTCATTTGAGCTTCAAAACAACACTAATGTTTGGGACACCTGGCTGGCTCAGTCAGTGGAACATACAACTCTGTATCTTGGGGTGTGAGTTCAGACTCCATGCTGGGTGTAATGATTACTTAAAAATAAGATCTTAAAAAAAAACAAACCACTAATGTTATTTCCCTCATTTTGTAGATAAGGAAACAGCGATTTGGAGAGGTGAAATGTCTTTCTAAGATTTTTTAGCAAGTCAGTGGTGGAACTGTTAAGGGAATCCTAAAAGCAATGCCTTTTCCACACCTGCCAAATAACTATGATTTAGTCCTTGAAAGGAAGTCTGCCCCTTCTGTACTTATATTCTTTGAAGATCAAGAGTGAAGAAAATAAGTGGACACAAATGAGCTTTTCTCCTTTGTATCCCGAAAGCTATAGTAGTGATCAGGTTTCCTGGGATTCTGATGTATATGTTTTCATTGCTTTTATACATGTCAATGCAATCTGATCCCTTCTTGTTGTCACTAGGATTAGGACTGAAGAAATATAAAGCTATTTTTTATTAATATGGAAATTAGAAATACTAAGACAAATCAGAGGACTATGTCAGAAATGACTTGATCCTCGATCCTTAGGAAGAAAGCAAGAGTATCAAAAGGCTAGTAGTGCAAGACTAACTCCCTGGTTTACAAAGACAAAGAGGCTTACTCCTTTGTGAGCAGGGGGACACTTATGCAAAGACGGTATTTTAGGTCTGCTGCTCAAGATGAAAAAGAAAAAACTGTCCCCCTTCCTTGCCCTAAGGCCAGGGTGACCAAAACCCAAACAAGAAAAATCAATTTGCCCAAAAAGAAGAGGGCAAAGGGAAGAATATAATTTTGAATCTGAGTATGTTTGGAGTACTATGGCCTTCTTTATCTAATTTAATCTTCACACTAATTCTATGAAAAATCTTAATAGTCTCATTTTAGAGATGAGTATACTGAAACTTAGACTTACCTTAAACAGCTTATAAATAGAGAGTGGAGATAGAACTTAGGCCTGCTGAGTGAGACAAAGTCCATTCCTACCAACTTCCCTACACCTCTCCTCAAAACATGATTCCACTCAACATAAACCCTCTGGATTTGGCTGCCATACCAACACCTCCACCCCATGTTGCAGCTTCATAATCTGGGAAAACAGAAAATTACTCTGGAGAGTCAAATTGGTCAAAGATGGTTCAGTTACCCAAATAAACAAACAAAAACCTATTTTTCCTGCTCAGCATACTAATACAGCTCATGTTTATGTTATTGAAAAGCATCACACGTATTCAAGGAAATAGAGTTACAAGAGGTTTAGAGGTGACTGAGTCCAATTTGCCACCCAGTACAGGAATACTTTTTAATGGCCCACACAGCTGGCCACAGAGCCTCTGCCAGCACAGCCTTCTAATGATGGCAGCTCAACCTGTTCAGGCAGTCAAAGCTCCTGCTGGAGAGCTCTGTAAGTTAAAAAATTCTTCACTCTGGCTAAAAATCTGCCTCATAAAGTATCTAACCCTGGAAAGCTTCCCAGATACTGGTCCCGGTTCTACCAGTCTCTTCCTTCTGCTCCAGGGCAATCCTCCACATATATGAAGATATCAGTTATTCTTCCTGCCTTTCTCTTGTCCAAATCCAACAGATCTAATTCCTTCAACCTCTTCTCCTGGTTGCCTGCCTTTAGCCAGACTTCAATTTATAAATCCTCTTCCCTTAAAGCAATTCAATTTTCTTCTTGTCTTGTTCACTCTTCTGCTGATGGGTTATCCCCCAACTTAAAAAAAAAAAAAAAATCAAATGACATAACAAGATTCTGGTGATGGGTGATCAGTGAAGGCTGAAAGTGAGTTAATCCAGATTTCTTCATCATTATACATCAGCATAGTTAACATCTAGCAAATGCTTACTCTGCCCTAACCAGATGTAAGGTTCTTTACATAGGAACTTAAAGTCTAATAGGGAAATAATAAAGTTTACTTATATTAATCTATAGGTAATATATATGACATATAATCCAAGAATGATAGGGTGTTATCATAATGGTGTACATTGAGGAGGGAGGGAAGAACAGGTCTGAGAAAGCTGGGAATGGCTCCTCAAAAGAAGAAACGTTTTAATTGGTCTTGAACAATGAGTGTGAGGAGTTTGTCAAAGGTGTGGAGGAGTGGAAACAAAGAAATATATATATTTCTTTCAGGTATGATAGCATGAAAGCGTATGACATACTAGGGAAATGGCAAGTAGTTCAGTACAGTTGGAATTTATAGTGTGTAGGGAAAAGCAAAAAAAAAAAAAATGAAGATAAAAAGGTAGACTGAAAACAGATGGAATTTTTCACTCAGGAATTCACTGGAGAATTTTAAACTGGGAATTTCAGATTTGTGTTTTACCTACTCCAGCAGCAATTATGCACAAGGGTTCAGAGTGGGTGAGATTGGAGGAGGGGCCAGATAGGAAGTTACTGCTGGAGCCCAAAGGCAAAGCTAAAACAGTAACAATGGGATAAAAAGGAGAGGGGGGACAACAAAGATGTCTAGGAGACAGAGCCTACAAAACACCATCCTGATAGCAAAACTTCACTTTTACTGCTATGAGCTGAAAGGCTATGGAAGTAAGATGGGAAACATTCTAACTAGGTTTTGTAGGCTTTTTGTTGCTTCTGTAAGAGGCATAAGTAAAGAAAATAAATTAAATGGACTCAAATCTGTTGGCGCCAGAAAACAGCCTGAATCTGAATTTCTTCCTAGTTGGGAGGCCCGGCTGTTGAGTGTGCTATCCCAGCAAGACTGCTGGTCTAGGAAGACAGCCATTCTGCAGTACTAGCTCGGGACCTGCCCACTAGACTTGAATCCAAGGTAGCCTAAACATTGGATTTAAGGCCTACCCACCCAACCTCCCACTAGTGAGCCCCATGGAACTGTAAGGGCGTAAGTAAGGTTCTGCTCTTCCCAGTTAGGGCAAGGCAACTCCTTCTGAGGTAACAAAAAAGGGGAAATATCATGATCAATTGTGCTGACTTGTGTTGCATCTTCAGGGAGAATTTAACCTACAGTTAAAAAGCCAGCAACCTGTGTGGGTCATTCACCCTGGCTGAGCTCTAGAAGAGGAAGGCTGCTAAAACCAGAGGAGGCTTAACTTGGTATGTCTTTCGTGCAAAAAACCACTACCATCAACAACAACAAAAAAAAAGATAAGAAAATGTAAAAGCCAATATGTTAAAGCCAATAATAAAACTGCTCCTTAGGTAAGCACATAAAGCCAAGTGTGTGCTGTTCCTGAAGGGAAAAAAATTCCTTTATAAACCTAAGTTTCTCCAAAGCTCCATATTCGCCGGTTTGGGGTATGAGAAAAATTTTAATGGAAAGCAGTTGGCTTATTCTGTCTTAATCTCCACTCCAGGAGTGGGGTGCTGCTGCTGCTGCTTCTACTATTACTGCTACCATTTATTTATCTCATCTATGAAGGTAGATGGGAAGTACTCAACACTTTAGAGATTATTTAGTGAATGATTCCCATCCTCCCTGTATTTATCTTCTAAAAAGAAATAAAAGAGCAAGATGAAATTTTGCAAATTCGTGATTCGGTCCATAAATCCCTTTTCCCTCCCAGGGCAATTCACTCTTTTATTCTATAATTCTGTTTTAAGAGATCTGGTAAAGGGGAGAATCTTGCTTAAATTCAATAAAATATAGTGGAATGTTTGTTCTTCCTATCTGAAGAAAAAAATTAGATGCCTACCTCATATTTCTGCAATTCCAGAAAGACCAAAGACCTAAATATTAAAAAAAAAAAAAAAAAAAAAGACCTTAAAACTATTATGAAAAAAGGAAAAAAAAAACAGGAGAATAAAGTTTGACCTTGAAATTAGAAAGTATTTCTTAGGAGTACCTGGGTGGCTCAGTGGTTGAGCATCTGCCTTCAGCTCAGAGCATGATCCTAGGGTCCTGGGATCGAGTCCCACATCAGGCTCCTTCTTCTCCCTCTGCCTATGTCTCTACCTCTCTGTTTCTCTCATGAATAAATAAATAAAATCTTTAAAAAAAAAAAAAAAAGAAACTATTTCTTAGAGGAGATCAAAAGGATAAACCACAAAAGGTTGATAAATATAACTCACCACAATTTAAACAAAGTTAAAAAACAAGTACAGATGGGCAGCCCCTGTGGCCCAGCAGTTTGGCGCCACCTTCGGCTGGAGTGTGATCCTGGAGACCTGGGATCGAGTCCAACGTCAGGCTCCCTGCATGGAGCCTGCTTCTCTCCCTCTCCCTCTGCCTGTGTCTCTGCCCCCCCCCCCCCTCTGTCTGCCATGAATAAATAAAAAAATCTTTAAAAAAATTAAAAACCAAAAAAGTGTTTTTTTAAAAAAAAAAGTACAGAGAAAAGATATTTGTAACAAATGTATACTGAATCAAGAACTCATATTAACCAACAAGAAAATAAAAATAAGCCAAGAGACTCTAACTATGGAGATTCACAGAAGAAATCACTCAAATACTAGGGAAAAGAAGGAGAAAAGGAAAAGATATTCAATCATATGTTATCAGCAAAATGCAAATAAATGGAAAGAAATATTTTACATCTATCAGACTGAACAAAAATTTTAAATGTGACAATATCAAGTGTTGGGGAGGATCTAAAGCCATGGGAATCAGTAAAAGCATTCTGAAGGGCAACTTTATAATACCTAGAGATACACAACCTAGCAGTTGGGAAATTGGATTTTGAGTTCCAGTAAGATGGCAGGATTCTGACAGGCAAATATAAGGACTGACATCCAAACAAAACAAAACCAAAAAAAAAGAAAAGAAAAGAAAAGAAAAAAACCAAAACAAAAACCCAATACAAGCAAAGTCAGAGACAGGAATTCCATTTAAGGAACGAACAGACTGTTTTCCAAAGTGGCTACACTATTTTCTACATTCCCACCAGCAGTATGAGTGTCCTCAATTTCTCCTCGTCCTTGTCAACACTTGTTGTTACCTGACTTTTTGATTAGTCATCCTAGGGGTGTAAAGTGGTATCTAATGGTGGTTTTGATTTGCATTTCCCTGATAATTATGTCAAACATTTTTTCATGTGGTTATTAGCCATCTGTATATCTTCCTTGGAGAATTGTCTATTCAGGTTCCTTGCATATTTCTTAATTGGATTTGTCTTTCTGAGTTGTAAGAGTTCTTGATATATGCTAGATACAAGTCCCTTATCAGATAGATGATTTGCAAATATTTTACCTCATTTTGTGGGCTTTTTGTTTTCTTCATGGTGTCCTTCGAAACATGAAAGTTTTTTCTTTTTAATATTTTATTTACTTATTCATGAGAAACACACAGGGAGAGGCAGAAACATAGGCAGAGGGAGAGGCAGGCTCCTGGTGGGGAGCCTGATGTAGGACTCGATCCTGGTACCCTGGGATCATGCCCTGAGCCAAAGGCAGACACTCAACCACTGAGCCATCCAGGCCTCCCAAAAACCTTTACTTTTGATGAAGTCCAATTTATTTATTTTTTACCTTTGGCTGTTTGTGTTACTGACGTTGTAACTAGAAAGTACTGCCAAATCTAAGCTCACAGAGATTATCTCCAAGTTTTCCTGTACAAGTTTTATAGTTTTAGCTCTTATATTTAGGTCTTTGATCCATTTGAGTTAATATTTGCCTGTTGTGTGAGATACTTCATTCTTTCATATGTGGATATACCATGTCCCAGCACCATTTGTTGAAAAGATTATTCTTTCTCTATTGAATTGTTTTTGGTACACTTGTTCAAAACTGACCATAGGGGATCCCTGGGTGGCTCAGCGGTTTAGCGTCTGCCTTTGGCCCAGGGCGCGATCCTCGAGTCCTGGGATCAAGTCCCAGGATCGAGTACCACGTAGGGCTCCTGGCATGGGGCCTGCTTCTCCCTCTGCCTGTGTCTCTGCCTCTCTCTCCCTCTCTATGTCTATCATGAATAAATAAATAAATAAATCTTAAAAAAAAGAAAAAAAGAAAAAAGAAAACTGACCGTAAATGTGAGAGCTGGATTCTGGATACTCAATTCTATTCCACTGATCCATGTCATCCTTATGCCAAAACCACATTGTCTTTTTTTTGTTTGTTTTTGTTTTTTTAAAGCATGTTTTAAACATTTTTTTTTAATTTTTATTTATTTATGATAGTCACAGAGAGAGAGAGAGAGAGAGGCAGAGACACAGGCAGAGGGAAGAGCAGGCTCCACGCACCGGGAGCCCAATGTGGGATTCGATCCCGGGTCTCCAGGATCGCGCCCTGGGCCAAAGGCAGGCGCTAAACCACTGCGCCACCCAGGGATCCCCACATTGTCTTTATTATCATACTTTTCTAATAAGCTTTGAAATTGGGAAGTATGGGTCCTCCGACTTTGTTCTTTTCAAGATTGTTCTAATATAGGTCCTTTAAATTTCCATGTGAATGGGATCCCTGGGTGGTGCAGCGGTTTAGCGCCTGCCTTTGGCCCAGGGCGCGATCCTGGAGACCCGGGATCGAATCCCACGTCAGGCTTCCGGTGCATGGAGCCTGCTTCTCCCTCTATGTCTCTGCCTCTCTCTCTCTCTCTGTGTGTGTGTGACTATCATAAATAAAAAAATTTTAAAAAAAATTAAAAAAAAATTTCCATGTGAATTTTAGGTACAGCTTGTCAAAATCTTCAAATTAGCCAGGATTTTGATAGGGATTATATTGAATCTGTAGATCAATTTGGGAACTATTACTTCTTTAAAAATATTAAGGCTTTCAATGCATGAACATGGGATGTTTTTCCAATTATTTGGATCCTTAATTTCTTTCAACAATATTTTTGGTAGTTTTCAAAGTATAAGTTTTGTACTCCTTTTGTTAAATTTATCCCTGAGTATTTTATTCATTTTGATGTTACTGTAAATGGAATTGTTTTGTTAATTTCATTTCTGGATCATTTATTACAACTGTATAGAAATATAACTGATTTTTTGTTTGTTAAAGAGCATGTGCACATGAGTGGGGGGAGGAGCAGTAAGAGGAGGAGAGAGAATCTTTTTTCAAAGATTTTATTTATTTGAGAGTGAGTGATAGAACACGAGGGGCAGAGGACCAATGCAGGGCTTGATCCCAGGACCCTGAGATCATGACCTGAGCCACAGGCAGACATTTAACTGACTGAGTCACACAGATTAGACATTTTTTTTTTATGTAAGAAAAATATACTTTCTATTTGTTTAAGCTACCATTAATCAAGCCTTCCAGTAGCATCTTCAGGTATTCATAAGTGATACACAGCAATCAAATGACGGAGTTAATATTCAAAACGAGGCAGTCCTAACCATTAAGCTATATAAGAAACACTTAGCATTGAACTTGGTAGGGAATGGGTACTCAAATGAACTGATTGCAATAATATTACTCACTCAGCCTTCTTCCTTAAGGTTCCAAAGCTCCTCAGGAAAGTCAAGGATTGTCAGTAACTTAAATCACTCAGGAAGAGGCCACCCCCTTTGGACACTGTGCCCAACCCTCTTGTCTGCATTTCTTTTTAAGGTTTATTTACTTAATTCAGAGATTGAGAGAGAGAGAGATAGAGAATGAGAATAGAGGAGAGGGGCAGAGGGAGAGGAAATAGAGTCTTGAGCAGACTCTGTGCTTAGTGCAGAGCCCAATGCAGGGCTTGATCTCACGACCCTGAGGATCATGACCTGAACTGAAACCAACTTTACCGACTGTGCCATCCAGGTGCCTCTTGTCTGCATTTCTCAATTCAATTCTCCCAGCTCAGGGGTTACCCTAAAGAGGGAAAAGGGAAGGAAGATCTGGAGCCAGGTACTGGATGCTCATACCTACCTATCTCATGGCACCACAAAGATTCCAGGCCTCCTATCATGCACGTATAAGAGAACAGAGTTCAAGGAACCCAGCATAAATTTAGAATCATGACATGACAGCAGCTGTGAGCCAGAGATCTGTGGCAGCCAGAGATCTTTGG
This sequence comes from Canis lupus baileyi, assembly GCF_048164855.1. Lineage (NCBI taxonomy): Eukaryota > Metazoa > Chordata > Mammalia > Carnivora > Canidae > Canis > Canis lupus. Next base: position 26,942,723 of record NC_132860.1, read on the forward strand.
AGGTAACAAGAAGTGTGGTTTTGTAACTTAAACAAGACCACGGACTATTGATTTTTCTGCCTCTTTTCCTGCTGAGAGCAGTAATAGCAAAAATCTGATTTAGACACTTAAATTCAAGTACCTTCCCCACCAGCAGAGCAATTTTCAAGTAATCACACTTTTGACCTCAACCAACATGAGTCCTTTTAAAGCCAATTTTGGGGGCCGATTATTTAGTTTTCCTAACATGTGCAGGGAAAAAGATAGGATTGCTGGCTAACTTGATGGAAGCTGTAGCTTCTATTCCAATGTCCAAGGTTTAGGCTGCTGGCTCACAGACCTCTTAATCTTTCTGAGAAGGGGATAGCCACCCCTCTGTCACAGCTAATACATATGTCATAGCTGACACATGATCTCTGTTCCTAAAGCTGTTTGGAACTCAAAAAGCATTTCCCAGAGAAATTATGGCATTAATGATGGTAAGATTCCTATACAAACTCAGATTTGGGAGAGAAGAGAATGCTTATTTACTGAACACTTACACTAGATGGCAGGTATGAGCATCAGAATCTTTGAAGCAGCTTGTGAAAATAGATTGTTGGGGGGATCCCTGGGTGGCGCAGAGGTTTAGCGCCTGCCTTTGGCCCAGGGCGCGATCCTGGAGACCCGGGATTGAATCCCACGTCGAGCTCCCGGTGCATGGAGCCTGCTTCTCCCTCTGCCTATGTCTCTGCCTCTCTCTCTCTCTCTCTGTGACTATCATAAATAAATAAAAATAAAAAGAAAAGAAAATAGATTGTTGGGAACTACCTCCTGAGTTTCTGATTCCACGGGTCTGGGGTAAGGCCTAATAATTCTCATCTCTAACATGTTCCTACACCTGAAGCCAATGATATAAGATATAAATCAGTAAATCACAGAGATCTTAGAAACCCACCTTTGGGTCCAAACTCTCAAGCTTTTTCCACAATACACCTGTGCTCATGACGGCAATGATGAGGGATGGATAGGTACAAGGATGGAGCGGATAGAATGTGTGTTAGTATATCCTGGGGAAATGGGAAGACAAAGGATAAACAGATAATAGATACCATTCATGGTAGCTTAGGAGCTGTCAATGGGTTACAGGTGAATTGAGATACTAATTCCTTAAGCATATAGACTGTCTATGAAGGAAGTGGGGCACAGGAGCTCCTGGGCAGCCTTGTCTGTTTATCCAGTTCTCTATAAATATTATCATTTTCTGTGTGGAGGTACTGGCTTAGAGTTAACTGCGCATCACCGCTTTAGAGAAGAGTCTTAGGACAAAAACGTTTATTCCAAAACCTGAAGTCAATTTGCCAGATACTTATGGGACCTCTGAAAAGGCTTCATTTTTGACGGCTTGATAATTTAGACATTTATTCATTCAACCAGTCAACGGTCACTGAGAGTTTACTTTGTATTAGGTGCTGTGTGAAGCACTGAGGACATAGCGATTGCCTGTAAGAGGTATGTATGTTATAGAAATATAAACGATTATAAAGCAGTAAATACAGACTATAAGTAGCTCAGTGATTAAGAGTATGGAATATCCAAACTTAGGCTTGATTCCGCCCCTCCACTACTTTCTGGTTCTGTGACAGGGACAAGTCTTTCCATCTTTCTTGACTTGTGTCTATATCTATTAAAACTTTGGAAAATAAGGGTTAACTAAAATAATGATGATATAGTTTTCACACTGGAGCAGGAACCCCTGTGGGTACTGAAGGGTAAATGAACAAATATGATGTGCTATCTTGGTAGGGTAATTATACCAAAGAGTAAATAATTTAAATTATCTGTGGTATAGAAAACAAGTATATAATGGTGAGTTAAGAGGAAAGTCATATGCATTTCGAAAGTAAGGCACAGGCTTCAAATAAATTTTAACCTTGAAGTACCTGCTCTGAGCTATCCCCCTCACTGATCCAGGGATGAGTTTGTTCTCCCTTATTGTAAAGTACACTTGGGTAAGAAAGTTTCCAAAATGCTGTGCATGGCCAATAATGGATGCCTACAAATAGCAACCATTATTGTTAATAATAGATAGCTGTTATTATTAACCCATCCACAGGAGAAACAAACTTACTCTGTAGTGCTTGGGATATAAGAAGGTGTCCTCTCTACCCAGGCATCCCTTTTTCCCCAGGCTCTAGACCTTTTCAGTTGCTGCCCAGAAACCCTGTGATTCCTTGGGAAGTGGACCTCCAGGAAGCAGGCCAATTCTGCAGCACCCCATTTGCCAGGGAATACTCTTCAAAACAGAAAAAAAAAAAAAAAGTTTCATCACCAGCAAAGTTGCTAATCTCATCAACCTCCAGGCCTCCCAGGGTTCAGTCTGCCCAAGTAGTTAACCCCCAAGATAAGAACATCTGGTGCAATTATGGACCCAGTTCCACTCCTGACTTTGTCTCATTTAACAAGCTCTTACAGATCAATTATCTCCTTAAGTCTCACAAATAAGTGATAAAGTAGGTATTATTATTCTTCCTTTAAGAGGAGGAAACTGATGTCCTCCAAAGTAAAGAGATTTGTTCAAGTTTTCAGTTAGAGGCAGAGCCAGAAGTCTAATTCAGGCCTTCTGACTTCTAGCAGGGAATCTCCTCACTACATAAAACACAAGTCATTCCAATAAGAATCTATGTAGCACAGCCAAAAGTCCTTTGTCAACATCCCACCAATTTTCAGCTCTATTCATGGCCACAAAATTATATTTCCATTGACTGAGAACCAGAAGTAACTAAGAGAAAATGAAATTAAATTGCAGGAGCTTAATTAGCAGGACAGGGGCACTGGTGGTGGCTACGACAATATCTGACCTTTCACAGGAGGATACTTGTGAAAAAGCTTTCATGATTTCCTATTGATCTTGCCCAAGAATGTGAGGAGCTCTAGGGTAAAAAGCCCTGGGCTGACAAAAGGTACAGCCACTATAGGAGAGGGTTCTCATGCCGCCTCATTTTCCCGGTTTCTGAACTCTTGTTAATACTGGGGATTCCAAGAAAGGGTACAGAGAATTTTGTTAAGAAGAGGTAAAATAAATAGATTAACGGAATGAGTTAGCCAGCGGTTTTATAATGAAAGACAGCTAATAAAATTTTTAAATCAATACCCAGAATGTTAGAGCTGGCAGGGGAACTGCTAAACAACGTATTTAAGCCCCTTAGTCTGGATGGCAAGGAAGATAAGAGAGATGGATTGGTAGGCCTTGTCCAGGGTCTTGAGTCATCAGCAGCAGATCTGGAACTCAGCTCCTCCTTGTGCTTTCCAGACCTAGTTCCAGGCTTGACTTCTTAGAAGGCTTTCCTGACACCAACCTCTGCCAGAGTTGTGGCCTTTTCCACTTACCTACCAAGTTTTCATGGCAATCTGTACATCTATTTATTATGTTAGGCTCTTGGAATATAGTGGCACATCCTTTGCCATAGCATTTGTCTCTCTGTACTATAACTGTCTTCTTACATGTCTGCGTCCTTCCCTTTCTTAATCTGTGGTTAAGGTGGGGAGTCCATGGAGGGGCAATATACACAAAGGACACACACTAATTGTATATGTATGTCTTCACAAAGTTTTGTGATCTGATGATAATCTTAAATTTGAAGAACAGAGTGTATTAAGAAAATTGGAAGGTCAGAGTTCATCTTGAGCAGTTCATTTAACTCCTGCTATGGCAGCAGAACACTTTTTGTTAAATAAAATCTCATCTGGAAGTTTAATATATAAAATAGGCATGAACAGATCTCTACTGGAGGGGAAGAGGGCATCCACTTGGCTTACTCTTCCCTTTAATAGCGCAGAAATTAGAGGTTCCTGGGGCAATGGGGAATTATTATTTCACAGACACAGAATTTCTGTTTGGGATGATGAAAAAGTTTTGGATATGCTGGGGATGGTTACATAACATGTGAAGGTACTTAATGTCAATAAATTATACATTTAAAAGTGGTTCAAATGGTAGGTTTTATGTATATTTTGCCACAATAATGTAAATTTTAAGTCTACTTATATTTCACTGAAGGTAACACAAGCTATATGACCTTGGGCAAATTATTTAATATAGTTGAACCTTATTGCCTCATACGCATAATGATGATAGCTCTCCCTTGTACAGTTATTAAAAGAATTGGAGACAATGTTTGTAAAGTATCTGGCACTCCAGACAAATAGTCATTACTGGTAGTCATTACTATATTAATTATCAACACCAACAGTACCAATATAATATAAACATAATGAAAACATAATGATAAATAATCCAATGAATATTTAATAAGTAACTAACTGCTTGCTCTGTTCTAGACATAGAAGGCACATAACTGCTGCCCTCAAGGAGCTCACAGTCTAGGAACACATAAAATAAATGAACAACTCCTATAGAAAACAGGAAGCCAGGAAGGAGCAGGGGAATAATAACCTAACACCACCAACACTTCTTTCTTTGGGAGAAAAGGTTGATCTTTTCTACAGAAGTGGGAAATCATTTTGTGATCCGGGAAAGTAAATCAGTCATAAGCAAAAGGCAAATTAGTTTAATGTGCTTGATTCTTACCAAGACAAGATTTAATTCATCTGCTTTTTGTCTTGACATCACACTTAATGTATCAGAGCAGATACACTTACTGCTTGTGTTCTCTTCAAAACCCAAAGAGGGCTTGCTTGCCTGACATAGCTTGGTTAAGTAAGAAGAACACTGGATTTGGATTTGGAGTCCACTAAACCTAAGCTCTAGTCGTGGCCTTGCAATTTACTAACAGTATGAACTTATACAGATTTCTGAGTCTTTGGAAAAATGTTTTATTTTTATTTTTATTTTTTTAAAGATTTTATTTATTCATGAGAGACATAGAGAGAGAGAGAGGCAGAGACACAGGCAGAGGGAGGAGAAGCAGGTTCCACACAGGGAGCCTGACATGGGACTCGATCCCAGGTCTCCAGGATCAGGCCCTGGGCTGAAGCAGCGCTAAACCGCTGAGCCACCAGGGCTGCCCAAATGTCTGTTTTAATAAAAATTTCTGTCACACGGTACTGTTGTAAGGACTCATGAGGTTACAAATGGTAAAGAATTTTCTAAGTTGTAAAGTATTTTACCTCTTATTCATTATTTTCAGGGGTTTTGTGGGCCCCCTTTTCTCAAGCTTCAGAGAAAATGTCATTGGAGAGTCAACTTTTGTTTTAAAGATTTATTTATTTATTTGAGAGAAAGCGAGCGTGCACGCATATGGGGGGGAGCAGAGTGAAAGGGAGAGAACCTTCAAGCAGACACCCCTGCTGAATGTGGAGACCAATGCAGGGCTCAATCCCAGGACCCTGAGATCATGATCCGAGCTAAAATCAAGAGTTGGTCACTTAACCAACTAAGCCACCCAGGTGCCCCACTTGTGGTGTTTTTTTTTTTTTTTTTAATAATACCTATTCTAATGGATGTAAAATATCTTTTTTTTTTAACTCTTTACATTTCTCAGATCAAAACTTCTTTCCCATCCTCCCTACCCTTTTTAAGCCATTATTACTCTTTCTTAGATTATTTACATTTTCTCCTAACTGGTCTTCCTGATTTGTCACATACCTTCTCCCCAATGCATTCTTTATATAGCAGCCAAAATCATTTTTCTAACTTGAAAATTAGACCACCTCATTCAAGTACTTAAAATCCCTTAATGATACATCACTGTCCTTTGGTTGAAATCCAAACTCCTTAGCTTGCAAGAGAAGGTTTTTATGACCTGAACATTCAGATCCCACCACCCCATTTCCTGCTAACTTATGTATCTATATTTTTACTCCAAATGGTGTCTGGTATTATGTTTTTATTTAGAACTATAGTTTCACTAGAGATCATCAGGTCCAATCCTCTTCTCACGTGAGGAACCTGAGATCTCATAAGTACCTAAGGAAAACACTTATTACAGTTCACCATGAATTCAAGGTCTCATTTACTTTTGTATCCCTATTACTCAGCCCTTGATGTACCATGAATAAATACTAAATATTTTTTAGACAGATAGACTGACAGATATCAAAGCTGGATATAGAACCTAAAACTTTGGCAGCTAAACTAGTTCTCTTTCTATTCACCTTATGCTGCTTTTTTTATTTCCAAGACACTCATGTGTAAAACAGCTGGTATGTAGTTATGCTCTTATTAGGTACTAATGCTTTAGTAGCCATTGTTTTGTTATTAGTCATCATTATGGGCATACCTCATTTTATGGTGCTTTACAAATAGTGTGGTTTTTATAAATTAAAGTTGTGGCAACACTGAGACAAGCAATCTCAGAGCGATTTTGCCAACAGCATTTGCTTGTTTCATGTTTCTGTCTCACATTTTGGTAATTCTCACAATATTTCAAACTTTTTCGTTGTTGTATTTGTTACGGTGATCTCTGATTGGTGATTACTACTTGCTGAGATCTCAGAGGACGGTTTATATTTATATATTTTTAGCAATAAATTATTATTATTATTATTATTTAAGATTTTATTTATTTATTCATGAGAGAGAGAGAGAGAGGCAGAGACACAGGCAGAGGGAGAAGCAGGCTCCATGCAGGGAGCCCGACGTGGGACTCCATCCCGGGACTCCAGGATCGGGCTCTGGGCCAAAGGTAGCGCTAAACCACTGAGCCACCAGGGCTGCCTATCAATAAATTATTTCTTAATTAAGGTATATACATTTTTTTAGACATAATGCTGTTGCACACTTAATAGACTACAGTACAGTATTAAACACAGCTTGTTTTAAACATTTATTTGAGACTGAGAGAGAACAGAAAGTGGGAGCAAGCAGGGAGAAGAGCAGACAGATTCTTGAGCAGACCCCCTGTTGTTCAGGCTCAATCTCACACCCTGAGATCATGACCTGAGCTGAAATCAAGAGTTGGATGCTTAACCGACAGCCACCCAGGCGCCCCTAACCATAACTTTTATATGTTCTAGGAAACAGAAAAATTTGTTTGACTCACTTCACTGCAATGTTTACTTTATTGTGGTGGCCTGAAATGGAACCTGTAACATCTCTGAGGTGTGCATGCATATCACCAGTATTTGGCACAGGGATTGATACAGACTAGACTCTCATTCAATTTTGAAAAAAAGAAGGAAAGGAAGGGAAGAAAGGAAGAAAGAGAGAAGTGAGTAGCCGTCTGCCATGGCAAGGAGAGTCTGGGACAGGTAGCCAGGGTGGAAGAGATTGTTCTTCCCTTTGTAGGTGAATGAACTGAGATTCAGAACATTTAATTTGGATATCTGTTGTGACTTGTCAAACCCTCTGGATGGATCACATGAAACAGGGAGATTTTTCTACTTATGAATTAATTATGTAGAGACAGCACAGATCCTCAGAGAAAACAAACTTGGCTTATAGCAAATTTCCTTTTTTAGAACGATAGTTGAAGTCGTAATTCATTTGAGCTTCTAAGTAAGGAAGAGCTGTCTTCAAACCTCCTATATTACTTATGTCAGCCTTGGATTCTCTCTTTCCCTCTCTCCCTTTCCCTCTCCCCCTCCCCTTTCTCATGCACGCATATGTATGCTCTCTCTCAAATAAATAAATCTTTAAAAAATAAAATAAATTTAAAAAAATCAAAAACAAGTGTTGGCAAGGATGTAGAACCCTGTGCACTGTGCACTGCTGGTAGGAGTATAAAATGGTGCAGTCACTGTGGGAAACAGTATTCAGGTTCCCCAAAAAATTAAAAACAGAATTACCCATATGATCCAACAATTACATCTCTAGATATGTACTCAAAAGAATTGAAAACAAGGTTTCAAAGAGATAGTTGTACACCCATGTTCATAGAAGTATATTCACAGTAGCCAAAAAGTGAAAGCAACCCAGTACTCATTGAGAGATGAATGGATTAAGTAATATGGCCTAAACACACAAGAGAATATTATTCAGCCTAAAAAAGGAAGGAAATGCTGACACATAATACACATAGATCAACCTTGAGGATATCATGATGAGTGAAACAAAAGGACAAATACTGTATGATTCCATACATATAGGTATATAGAGTATACCTATATGAGGTATATAGAGTAGTCAAATTAATAGAGACACAATATATAGAATGGTAGTTGCCAGAGGCTGGGGAAAGGGGGAGAATGGAGAATTGTTATTTCATGGATATATAGTTTCAGTTTTATAAGATGAAAAGAGTTCTATGTATGGATGGTGGTGATGCTTGTGTAACAATTTGAATGTACTTAATATGACTGTACACTTAAAAATGGTTAAGATGGCAAATAATTTTGTTATGTGTATTTTACCACAATTTAAAAAAAAAAAAATAGGATGGGGATGCCTGGGTGGCTCAGTTGGTTAAGCAGTCAACTCTTGATTTCAGCTCAAGTCATGATCTCAGGGTCCTGGGACTGAGCCCCATGTCAGCCTCTGACATGGGAAGAATCTGGAGAATCAAATGATAGGCTGATCAAATTCCATTGGATTGAACAACAAGATTACTGGTAACCACAGAGAGAACAGTTAATAAGAATTCTTCTTAGAGACCTTTTTTCAGTCATAGGCAAAAAAGTTATTAAGTGATCTGAGAAGTCTTTTCTGAGTAAAGATCAGTTTGAGTATCAGAAGGGGGTTTTGTGGAACAGTTTCAGGAATTAGAATCCAGTTCCCAGGTTTATCTAAGATCCTAATCACTATGATGTCCAAGATATATCCAAGTAGGCTAGTGTAGTAAAAGCATTTGCTTTGGAATGCAGAAAATCTGGGGTTTCGGCTCTGCTATACAGTGTGACCTTGGGAAAGCTGATCCCTAGTAGTTTCATCCAGAAAACAGGGCTACCTCCCTAGATTTGTTGTAATAAATAAAAATGAGAGAAAAACCCCCACAAAAGTTCTTTGCAAAGAATTAGTCAGTTTTAAAAAATCTCTATCAGGTGATCCTCACAAAAGACGGTGAGGGGTTCAGGGCCTGGGCCATTGCAGAGTAAGACATTCTTTTTTAATCTCACTAATATATCAGATTATTCATTATATCTGCAGGTTGTCAGATTATCAAGTTCCCCTGCTGAAAAACTGTGTCAAATACAAATATGCTTCTTAAATAGTTTTTTTTTTTCCAAGCAAAGAAAGTATTCTAGAAAAAAACCTGAAAAACGACAAGTCTTTGAACATAACAATTTCCTAGTTTTCCAACCTTGAGGGTCATATGTTGTTAGGGTATTTGAAGTATTTCAACAGATATCTGCTGCAAAATGAAAGCAGGAAATTTGTTTAGGATCCAGCACAAGAGTGGAGGAGAGCATGTGAGCTGATATGGGCCAGTAGAGGATTGAGAAGTAGCCAGAAGAGGATGTAGACAAGGAAGATTTTCAAGGATGAAACCTTGGTTGTTACTCTATAATAGAGAGACAATAAATACACAGACTGGAAATGGGGAGACCCAGCTCCAAAATACACCTATTCTAGATCTCTGGTGATGCTTGGATGCTTTTACCATCAAAACATTTTAAGAAACAAGAGAAAGAAATGTGGAGAACATTTAGGTCTTGTCTACACTGCAAACTTCTGGCACAGAAATGTTTCTGAGGCCTTTCAGAAAAATAAATGCCTCATTCTGTAAAGAGGCTCCTGCCATAGTAAGTAAATCTATGTAAAGGTATTCAAGTGTTAACTGTATTATCTTTATTAACCAGTTTAGGCTGCCATAATAAAATACCACAAACTGAGTGGCTTAAACAGACATTTACTTCTCACTGTCTGGAGGATGGAAGTATAAGACCAGAATGCCAGGCCAACTGAGGGTTCTTTTCCTACCTTGCTAATAATGGCAGACTTCTTGCTGTGTCCTTACATGGCAGACAGCTCTGGTGTCTCTTCTTCTTCCTATAAGGGCACTAATGTCATCATAAGGGCCCTATCCTCAGGACCTCAACTAAACCTAATTATTTCATAAAGATCCCATTTCCAAATACCATCACATCAAGGATCAGAGCTTCAACATACGAATGTTTGGGGAACACAAACATTCAGTCTATAATATTATCTATGCTTTAAGTGTTTTAAAGTATATGAACATACTATATTCTCTAAACTCTCTTTTCCAAGATGCACAAGAAGCTAATTATAACCACTTCATAGGACTGTTTCAAGTATAAAAATATTGTCTGTAAAGCAGTGAGCTCAGTTTTTGGCACACAGTAAATGCTCAGTAAAGGAGCTTTAAAAAGGAGAGAGACAACACTGTCAATTGGCTACAAGATAGCTGTTCACTGGAATACACTGTATTTCTGTGATATTGTAATTTTTTTTTAAAGATTTTATTTATTTATGAGAGATACACAGAGAGAGAGGCAGAGACACAGGCAGAGAGAGAAGCAGGCTCCATGCGGGGAGCCCAACGTGGGACTTGATCCTGGGTCTCCAGGATCACACCCTGGGCTGAAGGTGGCGCTAAACCGCTGAGCCACCTGGGCTGCCCAATATTGTAATTTTTAATAGGAAAGATACATTTGGTTTTCATCTTTATTCCTGGAACAGAGCTCCTAAAACCCTTGGAATTTTCTAAGTGATAAGTGCCATAAAGACGTCTTGATATTTGGGGCACCTGGGTGGCTCAGTCCCTTAAGTGTCTGCCTTGGCCTGCGGCTCAGGTCATGATCCTGGAGTCCTGGGATCAAGTCCTGGGGGCAAGAGGGGAGGGGATCCCCTGCTGATTAGGGAGTCTGCTTCTCTCTCCCCCTCTGCTCGCCTACCCCATGCTCAAGCACGCTCAATTACACATACACGTGTGTACTCTCTCTCCAACAAAATCTTAAAAACAAAAAAAATCTTGATATTCATAACAAACTGCTTTCAACCACCCCTGAGTTTATGTTAATGCAGTACCTTCTGGAAAGTAATGGGGGCTGGTTGCCAGGGGAACCAGCCATGCGATTGGAAAGTTGGAACTTTCAGTCCTGTCCCCGTGACCTATGGGGAGACGGTGAGAGGTTGTAAACTGAATTAACTGCCAATGGCCAATGGTTTGATCAATCATGCCTATGTAATGAAGTCTCCATAGAAGCCAAAAGGATAATGTTGGAGAGTTCCCAGGTTGGTGAACTCTTGGAGGTGGCACCCTCAGGAGCAGGTATGGAAGTTCCATGCCTGTTTCTACATTCCTTGACCTATGTGTATCTCCCATCTGCCTCTTCCTGAATTAGATACTTTTATAATAAGCCAGCAATCTCGAGTGAGTAAACTGGTTTCCTGTATTCTATGAGGTGTTCTAAAAGATTAATTGAACGCAAGGCTGTGGTTGTGGGAACCTCTGATTTACAGTCTATCAGTCAGAAGCACAGGTAATAACCTGGCCTTGCAATTAGCATCAGAAGTGAGGACAGTCTTGTGGGATTGAGCCCTTAGCCTGTGGAATCCCATGCTATCAATTGAGTTGAACTTCAGGACACCCAATAGGTATTGGAGAACTGTGCAGTAAGAAAAGAACTCACACATTAGAACTGGTATTGGAATCATAATTGTTAGGATATATTTTATTTCCCTCTCAGATTTCACAGAGAATTTCAAATCAGGAGTGTTCCCAACCTCTCTGTTCCCTGTGGCCACTACCCTATTACTTCTGAAGCAGAAGTTACCACAGAGGACTTGACCTTCCTTCTACTTTTCTTTCTATTGTCCTCCACTAGCCCTCCCCAAACTGCTAGCCAGAAGCAGGCTTCTAGCCCCTCAAAGGTGAGGCTCCCTAGTCATCGAACCTCTGAGACTGAAAAACAACCAACTCACCTAGGAGAGAGAATGTTTGTTTTTTTTATAGAAAAATTATACATTTCTTTATATACACAGGCTTTTTTTTCCCCTAAAATATCATTAAAGGCTTTGGTAGAGAATAAACACTATTTATGTCATATGCTCTTGCCATTATAATGCTGTTTTATTTATATACATATTTCGTTGCATTTTATAAATATTGTTATTACAGAGAAAAATAACAGAGCACATCTATTGTGAATTAATGCATATAACAGAAACATATTAACACTTCTTAATGAATGCCTCATCTCTCTAGGCTACCAAACACCATTTATTCTTCGAGATGTAAATTAAAAGTTCCCAATCTCCTTCTCCTTCCCTATAAATTTCTTCCTGTAAGTTCTTTATACTCATTCATTAGTGTCAAATTTTGCTGGAAGTATTCTTAATTTATATTTCTCCTTTTATGAAAAAAATGAAAATTTTATAAAATCCAGCTTTTTCCTTTCGAGTTTTCTTATTTTTAAAGGGTTTTTTATTTACTTATTCACAAGAGACACAGAGAGAGAGAGAGGCAGAGACACAGGCAGAGAGAGAAGCAGGTTCCATGCAGGGAGCCTGATGTGGGACTCGATTCCGGGACTCCAGGATCACGCCCTGGGCCGAAAGCAGGCTCTAAACCGCTGAGCCACCTAAGGATCCCCATCTCTTGAGTTTTGATACATATTTTTCTCTAAGTTTTTCAAAATTGTTTTTCAGGTCTTATTTTCAACTCTGATATTAATTTTGACATATGGTATAATGAAAAAGCTAGACTATTTTCCCCCAAAGTTTCTATTTTTAAAGACAGATTTTCCACACAATCCCTCTTCTAACATAATAAAGTCTTATATACAATAGGAAGAGTATTTTTCTGGCTATTATATTACTAATCTATCTATTCTTGTACCCTTACTTCACAATTATTATTTTTTATAATATTCTCCATATCACATTTTATTTTTTTAAAAATTTATTTATTTATTTATTTATTTATTTATTTATTTATTTATTTATTTATGATAGAGAGAGAGACGGGGGGGGGAGAGAGAGAGAGAGAGAGAGAGAGAGAGAGGCAGAGACACACACAGGAGGAGGGAGAAGCAGGCTCCATGCCAGGAGCCTGACGTGGGACTCGATCCCTGGACTCCAGGATCGCACCCTGGGGCAAAGGCAGGCGCTAAACCACTGAGCCACCCAGGGATCCCCCATATCACATTTTAATTTTTGAAGCAAATAGTTCTATTTTATGATAATTTCTTTAAAAAAAAAAAGAATTTCTTTTGATGTTTTAGTATACTCACAACAAAAAAATTCCAATTTGGAATTTATTTGGATTTGTTTTTTCATTGTATTGAACTAAAATTTTATTATTTTATGTACTTTCAAGAGAATTCATACTCAAAACTGGTTACTTTTAGAATATTTACTGCCAATGCAAAAACTTTATGTGTTTTTTTAATTATCCAAAACTTCTTTTATGTATCATAAGTTTAGTCACATATATCATTGATAATTCATAACTACTTAATAGTTGTTATAATTATGAATAAGATCTTATAATCGGTTTATAGCACTATAAGAACACTAGGAACAGTGAAAGGAGTAGGTATTTAAAATCATAAAGACCTGAGTTCAAATCTTTCCTCATTTTTAGGAGTGATATACACTGGCCAAGTCTTTTTTTTTTTTTTTTTTTGAAAGACCCCATTTATTTATTCATGAGAGACACAGAGAAGCAGAGACACAGGCAGAGGGAGAAGCAGGCTCCCTGTGGGGAGCCCGATGCAGGACTCGATTCCAGGACCCCGAGATCACAACCTCAGCGAAAGGCAGATACTCAACCACTGAGCCACCCAGGTGCCCCACACTGGTCAAGTCTTATGACCTGAATTAAACTACCAATTTCTTTAACAGTAAAAGATGAGTACTTATGGGGGTTTATGATTAAGAAGATTATAATTAATATATAAAAAGTACTTAGCATGTGTTTGACAAACGATAATCCTCTTTAATGCAACCATTACTGTTTCTAACAATAACAAATGTTTGCTTTAATGCATTATATTTTGCATTTGTCTACAAATTATCTTACATGGGTCTTCTATTTCCCGCTATGGAGAAGATAACCTGAAAATCTGCCTACTACAAAGCACCTGGAAAAGCTGGATAAGTATAACAAACATTTCATGTTATATAACAACACAGGCAGAGCTGAGAGTCTAAGAAAGAAAAAGAAATCCCCAGTAAAAAACTGAAGAAACTAAAAATCAGGAACTCTCATAGCTGATGTTGAACTGCCGTGGGAAGGTCTTTTGGTTTGGGCAATTAAAGGGCTTACTTTTTATAGTCACTGGGGGGTGAGAGATGAAGCTTTGGGCCCTGGAGAGGCCATGAGTTGGAATTCAAATTCCCCTCCAAAGAGCTCAGATCCTAGAGGAGTCATATGGTCAGCTTAAAAAAAAGTTTTTTTTTTTTTTTTTTTTTGACTCAAAAGTACAGAATGACAACAGGAAGCTAAGACTAAAAAAGAGTTTCCCTAAGAATTTGAAACTTTGGCTTCTGTGAAATCTGTATCTATATCAATCTACTTGTCTGGAGTTTATTTTTCCTATGTGGTCCTAGAATCTACAGCAGAGAAATTAACTTAAAACATAGTTTCAGGGATCCCTGGGTGGCGCAGCGGTTTGGCGCCTGCCTTTGGCCCAGGGCGCGATCCTGGAGACCCGGGATCGAATCCCACATCGGGCTCCCTGCATGGAGCCTGCTTCTCCCTCTGCCTATGTCTCTGCCTCTCTCTCTCCGTGTGACTATCATGAATAAATAAATAAATAAAATCTTTAAAAAAAAAAAAAAAAAAAACATAGTTTCAGACTTAGGACAGCCCGGGTGGCTCAGCGGTTTAGTGCCATCTTCAGCCCGGGGCCTGATCCTGGAGACCCAGGATCGAGTCCCACCTTAGGGTCCCTGCATGGAGCCTACTTCTCCCTCTGCCTATGTCTCTGCCTCTGTCTCTATGTCTCATGAATAAATAAATAAAATCTTAAAAAAAAAAAAAAAAACAGTTTCAGACTTAGAAACAAAAACAATCCTCCCTCTCTTGCTTGGGAGGAGTACTCATCTAATTCTTATAACTATCCTATGAAATAAATAATATTATCCCAATTTATGAAAGAAATTTAAATTTAGGGAGGTTAAAAGCAAGTTGTCCAAAGTCACCTAGCTATTATCTAACAGAGCTGGGATTTGAATCTGGTTGTGGTTCATTTGATCAAAATACATTTACCAAGTTCTATGTGTCAAGCAGAAACAAGGTTCATTTCCTTTCCAATATATTACATTGCCTAATCTTTTTTGAGCAAATCAATAGATAAATGCAACTGCTTTCTCCTTTCTCAACTTTAGCAATTCAGGGAAAATGAAGGCAGCCAGGATCACAGGAAACCCACAGGATTCCCCTGGGTTCTGTCCACTAAAGTAGCTCAGTCCTCTCTGCCAAAGGGACTTAGGTTGTTGAGACATTAAACAGGGAAAAAATAGAGCAACTACTGCTCAGTGGTTCCTGGTTATTGGAATTAATTTTATCAGAATAAACATATAATAATTTTAGTATACAGTAAATATTTCCAAACAGAAATTTCAAAACATTTACTATTAAGGTTAAATAGGGATAATAAGGCTGCTGCGATAAATACAAACACATGAAATTGAATGTTAGTGACAATAGCTATAGTTCTATCAGGCTTAACTTCCAACATATTTCTGAATGTTATTTAGGTTGCCTAGCATTGAGAAAATCCTGATTTACAAACATAAGTAGCTGCAACTATTGTTTTTTTTTTTTAATTAACATGCATTCTTAGAAGCTTAAGTTAACACATTGATCATCTTATGTGTATAAAAATTGTTCTAAATATTTTTAAACATTTTAATGTTCAATTTTTTAAAATTAAAATTCAATTAGTTAACTTATTATGTACTATTAGTTTCAGAAGTACAGGTCAGTGATTCATCAGTCATATAAAATCCAGTGCTCATTACATCACATGCCCTCCTGAATGCCCATCACCCAGTTACCCCATCTTCTCACCCCCCCTTCCCTCCAGCAACCCTCAGTTTGTTTCCTATGATTAAGAGTCTCTTATGGTTTGTCTCTTTAGTTCTAATTATTTTAAAAAATCAAATCACATACTTGAGAAATTTCTGAAGCATCACCTTAGTGTTCTTATAGAACAAGTACAGAACAATCAGAAAAAGAGTTCTCTGAGATCCCTCCAGTTTCAGTATAGGAAGTTATACAGAATACACAGTAAAGAGCAGTTATAAGAAGGAACCAGTACATTCCATTCACTGCCAATGGCCATCTTCTGGGGCAAAACTCTCTGCTCCCCACCCCCCACCTCCAAACCTGCCATCAAGACCATTATTCATCTATTTTTTTGAGCGTTATTTTCCACTTTCCCTTTTTTCAAATTTATTTTTATTTATTTTTAAAGATTTTATTTATTTGACAGAGAGCATAAGCAGGGGAGCAGCTGGCAGAGGGTGGGTTGAAACAGTCTCCCCACTGAGCGGGGATCCCCATGTGGGAGCTCAATCCCAGGACCCCAGAATCATGACCCAAGCCAAAGGCAGATTCTCAATCAACTGAGCCACCCAGGTACCCCTCTTTTTTTTAAATAAAGATTTTATTTATTTTCTTAAAAGATTTATTTATTTGAGAGAGAGTGAAAGAGCATGTGTTGCCAGCGAGCATGGGGGGCAGGGGTAGAGGGAGAGGGAGTGAGAATTTAAGTAGACTTTGCACTTAGCACAGAGCCCAATGTGGGGCTCCATCTCATGACCCCAAAATCATGACTTGAGCTGAAACCAAGAGTCTAGTGCTCAACCCAGGCTCCCCAAGATTTTTTAAAGTAATCTCCACACCCAACATGGGGCTCAACCCTGAGATCAAAAGTTGCATGCTTTTCTGACTGAGCCAGCCAGCTGCCTCCCCACTTTTTCCCTTTTCTACTCTTTACTCCAGCTAATCTCAAGTACTGACTATACTCTGACCATACCTTCTTACTTCCCCATGTGTTTATTCATACTGTTGCCCTCACCTTGGATTTATACTCACTTTATTTTTGAAGGCCCATGATATGCTAAGAACCATGCCAGACAACCTAAATACATTTTCTCATTTACTTCTATTATCATATATATTACCCATCTTTATTTATTTGTAAATAATAACATTTTTAAGTGCTTACTTTGTGTCAGATATTACATGCTCAGTGCCTTACACTAGCTCATTTAATCTTGATAGCAGCCCTAAATCAAAACAGTATGACACTGACACAAAAGTACACATATAGATCAATGGAACAGAAGAGAGAATACAGAAATAAATACACATTTACATATTTATATGGTTAATTAATCTATGACAAAGGAGGCAAGAATATACAATGGGGAAAAAGTCTCTTTAATAAATGGCACTGGGAAAATTGGACAGTTATGTGCAAAAGAGTGAACTTGGACCACCTTCTTACACCATACACAAAAATAAAGTCAAAATGAATTAAAAATCTAAGCATGAGACCTAAAACCATAAAATTCTTAGAAGAAAACATAGATACTAATCTCTTTGACACTTCCCATTGGAACATTTTTCTAGATATATCTCCTAAGGCAAGGGAAACAATTTTAGTATATGTTCTGCTAAAGTGAGCATGGGCAAGGGAAACAAAAGCACAAATAAACTATAGGGACTACATAAAAATAGAAAGTTTTTGCACAGTGGATGAAACCATCAACAGAATGGAAAAGCAATCTACTAGATGGGAGAAGACAGCTGCAAATGATACATCCAATAATAGATTAAAGTCCAAAATATATAAAGAACTTAGACAACACCAAAAAAACCAAATAATCCAATTAAAAACAAGCAGAGGATCTGTCCAAAATATATATAGAACTTATACAACTCAATACCCCCCAAAATAAATTATCCAATTAAAAATGGGGGATCCCTGGGTGGCGCAGCAGTTTAGTGCCTGCCTTTGGCCCAGGGTGCGATCCTGGAGACCCAGGATGGAGTCCCACGTCGGGCTCCCGGTGCATGGAGCCTGCTTCTCCCTCTGCCTATGTCTCTGCCTCTCTCTCTCTCTCTGTGACTACCATAAATAAATTAAAAAAAAAGTTAAAAAAAAAATGGGCAGAAGGGGCATCTGGGTGGCTCAGTCAATTAAATGTCTGCCTTCAGTTTGAGTTGAGACCCGGGAGTCCTGGGATTGAGCTCCACATCAGGCTCCCTACTCAGCAGGCAGTCTGCTTCTTCCTCTGCCCTCATCCCTCTTGCTCATGCTGCCCCCTCCCCTCTGATAAATCTTAAAAAAGAAAGAAAAAAGAAAAGAAAGACTACATTTTGGGATGCCTGGGTGGCTCAGCGGTTGAGCGTCTGCCTTCAACTGAGGGCGTGATCTCAGGGTCCGGGATTGAGTCCCTCACGTGGTTCCTTGCAGGGAGCCTGCTTCTCCCTCTGCCTATGCCTCTGCCTCTCTCTCGGAGTCTCTCATGAATAAATAAATAAAATCTTAAAAAAAAAATGGGCAGAAAATTTGAATAGACATTTTTCCAAAGAAGACATAAAAATGGCAAATAGACACATGAAAAGATGCTCAACATCACTCACCATCAGAGAAATACAAAACTACAATGAGATCTCATTTCACACTAAAATAAAAAACACAAGAAACAACAAGTGTTGGTGAGGATGTGGAGAAAAAGAATCCCATGTGCACTGTTGATGAGAATGTAAATTGGTAGACACTGTGGAAAACAGTATGGAGGTTCCTCAAAAAATGAAAACAGAAATATCATATGATCTAATAATTCCACTACTGTGTATTTACCCAAAGAAAACAAAAACACTAATTTGAAAAGATATATGCACCCCTATGTTTGTTGCAGCATTGTTTGTAACAGCCAAAGTATAGAAGCAACCCAAATGTCCACTAACAAATGAATGGATAAAAAAGATGTGGAGGGTATGTGTGTGTGTGTGTGCACAAATGGAATATTACTCATAAAAAGGAATGAGACCTTATCATTTCCGACAACATGGATGGACCTAGAGAATATTTCACTAAGTGAAATAAGACAAAGAAAGATAAATACCACATGATTTCACTTATATATGGAATCTAAAAAATAAATGAATAAACAAAAAGCAGAAACAGACCTATATATAAAAAACACAAACTGATGGTTGCCAGAGAGGAGCTGGTGGGGGATGCAAAATGGGTGAAGAGGAGTTGGACATACAGGCTTCCAAATATAAAATGAATAAAAAGGATAAAAGGGACAGCATAAGGAGAGTCAACGATATTGTCTTAGTGTTGCATGGTGATAGATGGTAGGTATACTTGTGGTGAGCATAGCACAACAAAATAGACTTACTGAATTAGTATGTTGTACACCCAAAACTAAAGTAATATTGTATGTCAACTATACTTCAATAAAACAAAAAACAAGAAACAAAAAAACAAAAAACCCTAGAGGGATCCCTGCGTGGCTCAGCAGTTCAGTGCCTGCCTTCGCCCCAGGGTGTGATCCTGGAGTCCGGGGATTGAGTCCTGCATGTCAGGCTCCCTGCATGGAGCCAGCTTCTCCCTCTGCCTGTGTCTCTGTATCTCTCTCTCCGTGTCTCTCATGAATAAATAAATAAAATCTTAAAAAATTAAAAAAAAAATTAAAAACCCTAGAATAATGAATAAGTGGTAAAAATGAAAGAAAGAATACTAGTAAAAATGAAAGAAAGAATACTATTGCCCTCATTTTATAATGGGAGTACCAAGGCTCTGGAAGGTTAAAAATTTGCCTAAAGCCAAGTAGAGGAGAGAGAATGCTTCCTGAAAGAGTGCTGTCTGAGCTCAGAGCTGAGTTCTTAAAGAATAAGGTGAAGTTGTCAGGGGACAATGGCATTCCAGACAGAAAAACAACATACACAAAGACAGAGAAGTAGGAAACAGCTTGGTATCAAGTTCAGGAATAAGATCAGTCTTCAGAATCAGCAGACCTGGGTTCAAATATCTATTTTTGTTTTTGTTTCATGGTCTCTTACTGTTGACTATGGTTTTCTCAACTGTGAAATGGTGATAAGAAGCTGTACCATGAAGAACTGCTTTAAGGGGGATCCCTGGGTGGCTCAGCGGTTTGGCACCTGCCTTCGGCCCAGGGCATAATCCTGGAGTCCCAGGATCAAGTCCCACATCAGGCTTCCTGCATGAAACCTGCTTCTCCTCTGTGTCTGTCTGTGTCTCTGCCTCTCTCTCTCTCTCTCTGTGTGTGTCTCTCATTAATAAATAAATAAAATCTTAAAAAAAAAAGAACTGCTTTAAGATTAAAATTAAACATTTGAAAGTATGTATCACAGGTCCAGGCCCATAGTAGGTACTCAATAAATAAATGTTACCTCTCTTCATTTCCCTTAGTTGAAAGTTCAATAATGTTTAGTTGTAAGAACTGGACCCTAGACATATATCTCTTCTATAAGTGCCAAGCATTATCAGAGCTTTTGGAGGCTCTGGTAAAGTATACCAAAAGTCATTTAGCATGTTATTTGGTAGTATCCTTAACCACCATTTTTCAAAATAAGAACTATTCTCACACCACTCACCTGTGTAGGCCATGTTCTTAGGGTTGCCATAAGGAGCCCCAGGCTGCACGGGGCTATAAACAGGGTTCATTGTGGAAGACTGAGGATCCTATTGAGAAACAAAAAAAAGAGCACCGATTATTGATTGCTCGTTTTCCCTGACATCAGCTTCCCCTCTACAACCTTCAATTTATACTCCGAGAACAACTCGGTACAGCAGAAAGAGGACTAAACAAAAAGCCATTTGTCTGTACTTGGCCCTATGCTATACATTTTGCTCATCATATAGATAAAGATACTGAGAAGCAGAGAGGTGATACAACTTACCTAATGTCAACCAGGCCTTCTGCCTTTCAGTTCAGAACCAGACCCATTCTCCCACAGGTGATTATGCCACTAGAATACTGTGTGGCACTGACCAAGTCACTTCCCCTCACTGGACTCCAATGTCCTGATGTGAAATTAATCAGTTTAGATTCTCTGAGGTACTCTCTAATTCTAAGGATGTTAGTCTAGGAGCTAGGAAAGGATGCACTTCTACTGCTCACCAAGGGAGCCCAAGAGCAAACAGTGAGCACATACACTATTAGGAAGAGCAGCAAGTATCTCACCAATTTTTTGCATCTGCAGAGGACATGATATCAGTTACTAGTAGAAAAAATAGAAATTTATTGCCATTGATCACTCTAATGCAAACAAGGAAACATAGCCAAGATCTCTTTCAAAATTTATTCAACGGAAAGATATAAACTTGGAAATTTGTGTGTAGTAAGTATCACCTGCACAAGTGCTCTGTTAATTATCTTAATGAAGCACAGTCTCCATTCTGATTAATGGAAAAATCTGTCATTAAACTCTATTAGCCAGCCAATTTGTCCCATCTTGTTTAGGGAACCATCTCCCACGTATAGGCCAACACATTTGAAAAACTTGTCTCTACAAATATATTATTTACACTTCATAAAAATCAAACAATTCCCTCCTAAGTAGGCTCACATGATGGATGGGCAATTTTTTAGGTCATTAACTTCTCTTGTAGCACCTCAGGATAGGAAACAAGTCAAATGTCAAGATAGGCAGTGAACAGCTGGCTTGATGACAATTGCTCTGCAATTAATTAAGTCTCTCCAGGGTTCTGGAAGGAAAGGTGAAGTAAAAATGAGTTCCTAAGGAGAGGAAGGTAGGGCGGTCAAACAGGCAAAAAGGGAAATGCTGCTGGTCAATTTCAGAGGCTTAGAACTTCCTGAAATGTACCCAATGGGCAGCCCTGGCAAATCACCCCAGGGCAACAGACTAAACTACTCCCAGTTGACAAATGAAACCAGAAAAACCTGACGAAAATTATAGGAGATATATATTTCAGCACACCTTAAGAAGAAAAAACCCTTGCAGCCAGAGTTATCCAAGAATACCACCAAGTGACACTCTCTCTCTAAATATAAGCATTCTCCTAACAGATACTGGGAGAATTAAGAGAGATCTCACAATGTCAAAATACACTGCAAACTGTCAGGTGGCATGCAGAGGTAAATGATGATGGTGATGATGTGACAACAGTAACAACACGGAAGACCACTTGTACATTTTCCCTCCTTGGATCTCTCTTCTGCCCAACTAGTTCTCTGCTAAATAAGCTAGGGTAAGCAAGACTGTGCTAAGCAGTAGAACTAGCCCTGTAAACCTCTGGTCACTCTCCTACTAGAAAATACCCTGTGTTGCTGATTGGGCAAGGTATGACCTTGCTTTTTATAACCAAGGAAATGCATCAGTTTTGGAACTGGTCTCCTGCTGCTCCAAAATGAGGCCCACACCCTCAAAAGGAGATTATGTCTGAGCAATACTCCATAACAGTATCAATTCCAAGCTCAACTAATGACTGACAGAAATAAGGTCTGCCAGGGGTTCAAAATTTGGATTAAGAATGTGATAGTCATGTCTGGGGAAGCTGCTCACAGAAAGAAAGGGTTCCTGGCTTTCAAGGGAAGGTCAATTTTTTATAAGAGAATCTACATACTGTTAATAGTTTCAGAGATAGGCTAAAAATGTGTAGGAAGTTCACAAACTCTATGATCAGGCGGATTTAGGTTCAAATCCTGGAACTGCCACATACCAAGTGTGGGGCTGGTGGCAAGTCCACTGACCTTCCTGAGCTTCAGTTTCCTCTAGCCTTATAATGTAAAATAATAATACATTCTTATTAGAGCTCTTCTTAGAGCTGTTGTAAGATTTGGGTTTTTTTAAAGACCAACTTATTGAGGTACAATTTACACATAGTGAAACTTATTCCTTTTGGGTATGCAGTTCTTTGAGCCCTGAAAGATGTAGTCATATAAGCACTCCCCTACAAGTAAGATATAAAGCATTTTCATCACCCTCTCCCCAAATTCTCTCATCTTTGTAGTCAATCCCCTCCCACTGATTCCCAGCCTGTGACAACTACTGATCTGTTTTCTGTTGTTCTATACCTGTACACACATATCAAATTTCACTTTACAGATGAAAAAAAGTGATGCTGAGAAAAGGCAAATGAACAGTCCAAGGTCACAAAGCAAGTAAGGGCAGGGTCAAGACTAGCACCCCGGGCAGCCCGGGTGGCTCAGTGGTTTAGCGCCGCCTTCAGCCCAGGGCCTGATCTTGGAGACCCGGATCGAGTCCCACGTTGGGCTCCCTGCATGGAGCCTGCTTCTCCCTCTGCCTGTGTCTCTGCTGCGTTCTCTCTTGCTCTCTTTGTCTCCCATCAATAAATAAATAAAATCTTAAAAAAGAAAAGACTAGCACCCCAAATGTATCGAAGACCTAAATGAGAGAGCTAAAAATATAAAACTCATAACAGGAAACAAAAATACAAGCACAAATCTTTGTAACCCTGGATTTGGCAATGGTTTCTTAAATATGATGCCAACAGCATAAACAAAGGAAAAAAAATTGGTATACCAGATTCATCAAAACTAAAAACTTTTGTGCTTTAAAGGACACCATTAAGAAAGTAAAAGACAACCCACAGAATGAGAGAAATTTGCAAATCATTAACAGCTGACCCTTGAACAATGCAGGGGTTAGGGGCACTGAACTCCTCTGCAGTCCAAAATCTCATGTAATTTTTGACTCCCCAAAAACCTAACTACGAAGAACCTTCTGCTGACTAGAAGCCTAATAACAGAAACATTCAATTAACACATATTTTGTGTATGTATTACATACTGTATTCTTATGACAAAGCAAGCTAGAAAAAGAAAATATTAAGAAAATCATAAGGAAGAGAAAATACATTTATAGTACTGTAAAAAATCCATCTGTCAGTGGATCCACACAGTTCAAACGTGTGTTGCTCAAAGATCAAATGAAAGGATAGGGGATTTGTACTTAAAATATATAAAGAACTCTTTTCTTAACTCAAAAATAAAAGGCCACTAACTCAATTAAAAAATGGCCAAAGGATCTGGACACGCATTTCTTCAAAAAAGTTATATAAATGGCCAATAAGCATATGAAAAGATGCAAATCAAAACCAAATGAGATACCACTTCACACACACTAGATGGCTATAATCAGAAAGATAACAAATAGTGTTGGGGAGGATGTGGAGAAATTGGAACCCTCATACAATGCTGGTGGGAATGTAAAATGATACAGCCACTTTAGGCAAGTCTGTCAGTTCCTCAAATAGTTAAACGTAGAGTTACCGTATGATCCAGAAATTCTACTCCTAGGCATCCACCACAGAGAAATGAAAATGTATGTCCACGTGAATGTTCGTAGCAGCATTATTCACAATAGTCAAAAGAAGGAAACAACTCAAATGTTCAACTGGTGAGCAGTTGAATGTGGAACCAGTGGAACGTGGTATATCCATATAGTAAAATATTTGGCAACAAAAAAAAATGAAGTATTGATACAACATGAATGAACCTTGAAAACATTATATTAAGTGAATGAGACCAATCACAAAAGGCCACATATTATGTGATCCCATTTATATGAAATTTCCAAAATAGGCAAACTTATAGAGACAAAAGGTAGATTAGCAGTTGCCCAGATTAGTTCATGATACATGAAATCTAGTAACTTCCAAATCCACATCTTTCTCACATTATTATAACATAACACTCAGTCAAAAATCCATACCCGCACACACTCTACTTCCTGGACATTTCTTTTTGATCACTCCATTAGCAATTCAAACCCATCATACCCAAAAGTAAACTCACCATCTTTCCCCAGGCCCATTCTTCCATCCTGTATCGCCTGTCTCAGAGTTACTGACAATCCATTCACCTAACACGTAAGAGAAAAACCTGGAATTCATCCCATTCCTCCTGCTCTTTCATACCTGATCAATCACCAACTCCCCAAAACCCCTAACTTTCTCATTGCTATTTTCTCATTGCTGTTTTAAGTTACATCATCTCTTGTCTAAACTACTACAACAATCTCAAGAGGTCATTTTCCAAAATTTAACCCAGTCTATCTCATTCCTGATATTCTTTATTAAAACACAGGTTGGATGGGTTATTCCCTTCAAAGGCTTTGGGAATAAAATCCGAACCCCTTAACATGGTATACAATATTCTCTATGCTCTATCTGGGATGGGGCTCAGGACTCTATGTATTTATGTTCCCAAGGAGATTTTGAAGCTCAGTTTGAAGACTGCCTGTGACTCTTTCCCAAATACCATTTGTCCCACATGAACCTGTAGAGGAATTGAGATACAGCAGTGAACAAGAAAAACAAATATTCCTACCTGCATTTGAGTTGAGGGAGGGGGGAGAGACAAAATTTTCTAAAAAGTGAAAAATTTCTCGGTGGTAAATGCAACAGAGAAATTCAGTTAGGGAGTGCTAAGGGGAGAGAATGCAAATTTTATTATTATTTTATTATTTTCCATTTTTTTTAAAGATTCCATTTTTATTTATTTGACAGAGAGACAGTTAGAGAGCACAAGCAGGGGAAATATCAGGGGGAAAGGGAGAAGCAGGCCTCCTGCCAAGTGGGAAGCCTTACCCAGGGCTTGATCCCAGGACCCTGTTTTATGACCCCAGCCAAAATCAGATGCTCAACTGACTGAGCCACCCAGACACCCCAAGAGTGCAATTTTTTAAATGGCTAGAGAAAATATATTTGAGTTATTATTGAGTGACATTTAAGCAATAAAGTTGAAGTGGCAAGCCATACAGCTGAGAGGAAACTGTCCAAGTAGAGGAAACAGCAAATGCAAATGCCCTAAAGTGGAACTATGTTTGAGAAATAGAATGTATGCCAGTTTCGCTGGAAAGCAATAAAAGAGAAAAGAGTGGACAGTGAGACCAGAGAGGTAATAAGGGCCTAATCATGCCAAGACCTCTAGACCAGTATAAGGACTTTGTTTTTTATTTGAAATGAGATAAGGACGCCTGGGTGGCTCAGTGGTTGAACATCTGCCTTTGGCCTAGGGTGTGATCCTGGAGTCCTGGGATGGAGTCCCACATCAGGCTCCCTGCATGGAGCCTGCTTCTCCCTCTGCCTGTGTCTCTGCCTCTCTCTCTCTCTCTCTCCCTCTCTGTCTCTGTGTGTCTCTCATCAATAAATAAACTAAACCTTAAAAAAAAAAAAATGAGATAAGCCCCTAGAGTATTTTGAGCAAAAGGGTGACATGATTTGACTTTATTATAAGATTACTTTGACTGGGGACGCCTGGGTGGCTCAGTGGTTGAGCATCTGCCTTTGGCTCAGGGCATGACCCTGGAGTCCCGGGATTGAGTCCCACATCGGACTTCCTGCATGGGGCCTGCTTCTCCCTTCTCCTGCTTCTCTCTCTCTGTCTCTCTGTGTGTGTCTGGGATCCCTGGGTGGCGCAGCGGTTTGGCGCCTGTCTTTGGCCCAGGGCGCGATCCTGGAGACCCGGGATCGAATCCCACATCGGGCTCCCGGTGCATGGAGCCTGCTTCTCCCTCTGCCTGTGTCTCTGCCTCTCTCTCTGTGTGACTATCATAAATAAATAAAAAATTAAAAAAAAAAAGAATAAATAAATTAAAATCTTAAAAAAAAAAAAGATTACTTTGACTGTTGAGCTGAGATCATTTGGCATGAGGGCAAGAGTTCAAGAAGAGAGATCAGTTAGGAAGCTATTTGAAATAATCCAGATAAAAGATAACGGTGGCTTCAGATAGGATGGCAGCAGTGGTGATAGTGGTGGTGGAAAGCAGTCATATTTTGGATATATTCTGAAGATTAGGCTGACAAAAATTACTAATCGACTGAATATGGAGTATGAGAAGAAGGACATCAAGGGTGACTGTAAAGCTAACTTGAGAAACTGGAATAATAAAAATATCACTTACTAGGATAAGAACTATGAAAGAAGCATTTTTTTTTTTTTTAGTAAAAAACAGAAATTTGGGTTTGGACTTAAATTTGAGACACCTAAGAATTCTGCTTACAATGGTTGATACACAATGAGCATTCTGTAGGGGTTAACCATTACCACTATTATAAATATTGTCTTTATTACAGACAGCTACCATTTATTGAACATCCACCATGTGATAGGTACTGTGCTAGGGACTTATTAAGTCCTTACGAGTCTTTTAAGGTAACAGTAATCTATATGATAGGTAAATAAACTTAAGTCCAGAGAAATAAAGCAAACTATCCAAATCATTACTAAGAATTGAGAAAATTTGTTTCATAGCCAGGTCTGTCTGATTCCAATGTCCAAGCTATTTCCACCATGCTAGATGAATTTCCCAGTCTCCCAAACCCAGCACTAGATTCTCCTCTGGAATGTCAGGCCCTGAATCCTTCCCTTTAACTCAAGGTGCCTTATGCTACGCTTGGATCCTGATAGATCTCACCAGGGAGGCAGTTCATATCTATCTTCTGGGCCCCTGCTGGGCATACATGGTCAATTACAAGAGAATAAAAGTACTGCCTGCCTGACTTCTACAACCTCAGCTATCATATATACTACCCATCCAACTTGATTTCACTTCTTAAGATACATGCCCATTGTGCACAGCCTGCCTTCCTCTCTCTCCTGAGCCAAGGACGGAGTTCCTCTGCTTTCTGGGGCTGAACCACAGCAAATCTATTTCTTGTGCCAGCAAACACAACTCTGCAATAGCTTCTCATTTTATTCAGAATAAAATCCAAAGTCCTTATAAAAGTCTACAAGGCATTATTATGTGATCTGACCTCACATGCCCACATCTCTGATTACAACTCCTACCATTATCCCCTTGCTTTCTCCACTCAAATCACAATGATCTCCTTGTTTCCTGAACATACCATGCATGCTTACATCTCAGCATCTTTGCATTTGCTCTTCTCCACACCCAGAAAGCCCTTCCCTCAGATATCCAAATGACTATATTCCCTCACATCATTCAGGTCTCTGCTCAAATGTCACCTTACCAGAAATGACTTCCTTACTAACTTAACCAATCTACCTAAAACAGTTCCTCCAAATGTTATTCCATGTCCCTCTCATCCTACTTTACCTTTTCTACTTACACCTATCACAACCTGATATATTTTCTTGCCTATTTATTTATTCTCTCCATTAGAGTAAGTTCAACAAGAACAAGGATTCTCTTTGTCTTGTATCCCCAGTACCCAGAATACAGTACCTCACACATAAAAGACACTAAATACATAGTAGTTGAATAAATAATGAACTATCCTTCATGCTTCTCCAAAAGACAACTTTAAAAAAAGTTTCAAAGTGTTTGGCACTTCTTGGCGTATCTCAGAGAACTACCTGACTCCACATCTCTCCAGTGTTCACAGAAGCTTCAATTGATAGCTCACCTCTCTAACTGCAGAACCAGCAGTGGTGAGCCAGGCAATGGAACAACGTGTGAGAGAGGGAAAGAAAACTTTCCTTCTGGTGGAGCTTTCATTCCCAGACTGTTCTGCAAGTGGCCTGCTGCTGCACTCAAAAAACATGTGAATATTTCTTTCAAACCAACAGCAAAACCTATGAGCATAAAATGACAAGGAAAAAAAAAGCCTATGTATTCAGGATGAATACTTGGAAGTACTACTATATGCACAGCAGGTTGCAGTGTTAAGAATTATTATTGCAGCTTGCAAACTATTTTAAAACTTTTAAAGAATTTTACCATTTACAAAGTGTTTATACTTTACAAATTTTTTTTTTTTTTTAACTTTACAAAATTTTTAACCACTATTTTACTTGGTCCTTTGAGGTAAGCAATGCAAGGATTCTTAATTTCATTTGACAGATAAAGAAATGAAAGCTCAAAGGTTTAACTCACATTGGATGGATACTGTACAGAAAACAGGGATGGTGTCTGCCCAAAGGAAGTTATGGTCTAGCTGGGGAACTTCTAAAGTTAAACAAAAATTAAGATACCAAAAAATATACAAGGAGACAGAAATTCTGGAATGCTTAAAATGCCTGGCAAACCCTCTCCCCAAAAAGCAACAATATAACTGGACAAAATGGTCAAAACCAACCAATTCAGGCCTCTGAAAAATAACCAAAGGGATACAGCTAATTGAGAAATGTTGATTCAAGGAAAATTACTGAACTGGAGCAGGTGGGTAGCTCAGTCAGTTAAGAGTCTGACTCTTGATCTCAGCTCAGGTCTTGATCTCAGGGTAGTGAGGTCAAGGCCCACACTGGGCCCCACACTAGGTGTGGAATCTACTTAAAAAATAAAAGAAAAATAAAAATTACTGAACCATACTAAGAACAGCAAAAATCTGTGGTGTTTTAACCTAGGGCTGCCCCTATCTCCCAACCCCCAGCTCCCTGGGAATAATTCCATCAGGGCAGGCCAGGGCAGGTCAAGAGGACAACTGGTGCCAGAGTGGGCTGATTTAATCTGAAGCTGAGCATAGAGAACCAGCTCTGGATATTGCCCAGCATCATTGTCAAAAACAATAGAGGGACAATCTGGGGAACAATAGTAAACAATCCAGGAAGGCCACTACTGTAGCTAGATTCAGGTCAGAATACTAGTTAGAGCAGGCAACAGAGCATATAAACCAGAAATTTAAAAGGGAATACTAGAGAACAAAACAGCCATAATGTGTCTTGATAAGACCCACTATGGTATCCCTGACGGTTAAGATTTCACAACTGCTAAGGAGAAACCGGAGAAGGTCCTAGCTATCTACTGACTCTATGTGAATGTGAGGCCTTGAACACACTAAAAGTAAAGGCTGAAGCAGAATTTTAAATTGACTGAACTCTGAATGCATTCTCCAAATGACAAACAGATCCATCAGGGCAGAAGATTTCCTGGCCTAGGGTTTAAGTCAATCACTGACCACTAATCTACAATGACCCAGAGTGACTTTAAGAAGCCAGGTTTAAAAATTAAAACAATAATTTAAAAAATATGACCAGAAAAAACTTTCATGTTAAATAATTAAGCATTCATGCTTTAAAAAAAAAAAAAAAAAAAGACATCAGGAGTCACACACTGCAAGAGACAGACTGTAGAACAGTGTAAATAAACAAAAACACCCAGCAACAATATCCAACCTCCATGAGAAGAATCTGAATTAAGAGTTGCCACAATATATTATCTAAAACATGCAGTTTTCAACAAACATACAAAAAAATGAATCAGGGCAGCCCGGGTGGCTCAGCACTTTAGTGCTGCCTTCGGCCCAGGGCGCATGATCCTGGAGATCCGGGATCGAGTCCCGCGTTGTGCTCCCCAGGTAGAGCCTGCTTCTCCCTCTGCCTGTGTCTCTGCCTCTCTCTCTCTCTCTCTCATGAATAAA
Source organism: Canis lupus baileyi (assembly GCF_048164855.1). NCBI lineage: Eukaryota > Metazoa > Chordata > Mammalia > Carnivora > Canidae > Canis > Canis lupus. The sequence goes on from NC_132860.1 coordinate 26,972,855, forward strand.
TAAATAAAATCTTTAAAAAAAATCATGGATCATGCAAAGAAATAGAGAAGAGTGCCCCACTTACCAGGAAAAGAAAAGACGATTATAAATACTGACTAAGGGGGCCCAGATGTTGAAATCAGCAGAGAAATATTTCAAAACAGGTGTTATAAATAATGCTAAAAAGAATCAAGGGAACCTATACTCAAAGAACTAAGTGAAAGTATGATGATAATAATCCATCAAATAGAGAATGTCAATATACGGAAGTTACAAAAATTTTTTAAAAAATGGAAATTGTATTCTGAGATGAAACATTCAAGAGGAACTCAATAACAAATCTCAGCTGGCAGAAGAAAAAAATCATCAAACTGAAAGATCAATACAAATTATGCAATCTGACAAAAAGAAATTAGAGTGGCCTGTGGGAAACTATCTATCAGAGCAATATATAAGTAATGGGAGTTCCAGAAAGAGGAAAAAAATATGAGCAGAAAAAATATTTGAAGACATAATGGCCAAAAGCTTTCCAAATTTTATTTTAAAAACATACATTAAACTACATATCTAAAATAGGTAATGAATTCCAAGTTGGCTAAACACAAAAAATATCTATACCTGCATACATTGTTGTAAAAACTGTGGAAAACCAAAGAGAATTTTTTTAAGTAGCAAGAGAAAACAATTTATCAGATAAAAGGGAACAAGATTAACAGCTCACTTCTCATAAGAAATAGTAGAAAGCTAGAGGCAGAAGAATGATATATAAAATGTGCTGAAAGAAAAAAAAGCAAACATATTAACCAAGATTTATAACCCTCTTGGAACCACAGAAAAGCCTAAACAGCCAAAGCAATTCTGAGAAAGAACAAAGCTGGAGGTATCACAATTCCAGATTTCAAGATATACTACAAAGCTATAGGGACGCCTGGGTGGCTTAGCAGTTAAGCATATGCCTTCGGCTCAGGACATGATCCTGGAGTCCTGGGATCGAGTCCCACATCAGGCTCCCTGCATGAACCCTGCTTCTCCCTCTGCCTATGTTTCTGTCTCTCTCGCTCTCTGTGTCTCATGAATAAATAAATAAAATCTAAAAAAAAAAAAAAAAAAAAACCCTGTAGTAATCACAACAATATGGTATTGGCAAAAAAAAAAAAAAGAAAGAAAGAAAAGAAAGAAAAAGAAAAGAAAGAAAGAAAAGAAAGGAAAGAAAGGAAAGAAAAGAAAGAAAAGAAAGAAAAGAAAGAAAAGAAAGAAAAGAAAGAAGAAGAAAGAAGAAAGAAAGAAAGAAAGAAAGAAAGAAAGAAAGAAAGAAAGAAAGAAAGAAAACCAGACACACAGATCAATGGAACAGAGACCCCAGAAATAAAACCACATTTATATAGTCCATCTATGACAAAGGAGGCAAGAACACACAATGGGGAAAAGACAGTCTTTTCAATAAATGGTGCTGGGAAAACTGGACAGCTACATGTAAAAGAATGAACCTGGACTACTTTCTAACACTATACACAAAAATAAACTCAAAACAGGTTAAAGATCTAAGCGTGGGACCTGAAACCATAAAAATCCTAGAAGAGAACACAGGCAACAATTTCTCTAACATCAGCCATAGCAACATTTTTCTAGATATATTTCCTAAGGCAAGAGAAACAAAAGCAAAAATATTGGGACTATATCAAAATAAAACGCTTTGCACAGTGAAGAAAACTATCAACAAAACAAAAAGACAACCTACTGAATGGGAAAAGATACTTGCAGATGATGTATCTGATAAGAGGCTGATATCCAAAATATATAAAGAACTTATATAACTCAACACTAAAAAAAAAAAAAAACCAAAATGCCCACTACCACAACAAAAAAAGCAGTCTGACTAAAAAATGGGCAAAGGACCTCAATAAACATTTTCCTAAAGACGACATACAGATGGCCAGCAGACATATGAAAAAATGCTCAACATCACTCATCATCAGGGAAAGGCAAATCAAAACCACAAAGAGATATCGTCTCATGTCTGTTAGAATGGTGAAATTAAGAAGACAAGAAACTGGGACGCCTGGGTGGCTCAGCGGTTTGGCACCTACCTTTGGCCCAGGGCGTGATCCTGGAGTCCCGGGATCGAGTCCCACATTGGGCTCCCTGCATGGAGCCTGCTTCTCTCTGTCTCTACCTCTCTCTCTCTCTCTGTCTTTCTCATGAATAAATAAATAAAATCTTAAAAAGGAAAAAAAAGACAAAATGCAACAAAGAAAGAATGTGGAGAAAAAAGAAGCTTTGTGCACTGTTGGTAGAATCGTAAACTGGTACAGCCACTGTGGAAAACAGTATGGAGGTTCCTCAAAAAATTAAATTAGAAAAAAAATTAAATTAGAAATACCATATGACCCAATAATCCCACTAATGGACATTATGAAAACAGAAACTGAAAAAGATATATGCACCCCTATGTTTATTGCAGCATTATTTACAATAGCCAAGACATGGAAGCAACCTAAGTGTCCTTCAAAAGACAAATGCACAAGGAAAACGTATATACATACAAACAAGAGAATAAACATAACAGAGCATTACACAGCCATAAAAAAGGGTGAGATGATGTCATTTAAGAAAACATGGATGGACCTATAAGGTATTATGCTAAGTGAAATTAAGTCAGACTAGAAAGGCAAATACCATGATTCCATTTATAAATGGAATCTATAAAAAATGAATAAACAAAAAGCAGAATTAGAACTATAAATACAGAGAACAAACTGATGGTTGCCAGAGGGGTCTAGGATGGGAGGGTGGCACAACAGACGTGAAGAGCAGAGGGAGATACAGGCCTCCAGTTATGAAATGAGTAAGTCATGGGAATAAAAAAGCAGAGCATAAAGAATATAGTCAGTGAACTTGTCATAGCAATGTAACTGGACAGATGGTAACTATACTTGTGAACACGGTGTAATGTATAAACTTATCAAATCACTAAGTTGTATACTTAAAATGAATGTAATGCTGTATGTCAATTTTACTTAAAATAAATAGAAATAAAAATAACATATTCTCCTTAAAAACTTATCCTTAAAAACTTATAATTCCAGTAAAGCTATCATTCAAAACTGAAGGCTAAAACAAAGACATTCCCACATAAATAATGACTGAGATACCTGCCTTTCAAAAAATACTTAGGAAATACTGGGGGGGAGGTAGGAGGAATACCTAAAACTATCAGGCTGAAAGGAAACAGCACTAGAGAGTAATTCAAACCCATGTGAAGAAATAAAGAGCACCAGAAAGGTGATTATGTAGGTGAATATAAAAATATAAGTATTTTTATCCTAATAGATTTAAAAGACAGCTATATAAAACAGTAAGTCGAAAATCATATTGTTGCACAGGGTCATCTGGGTGGCTCAGTGGTTGAGCATCTGCCTTTGGCTTGGGTCATGATCCTGGGGTCCTGGGATGGAGCCCCACATCAGGCTTTCCGCAGAGAGCCTGCTTCTGTCTCTGCCTCTCTCTCTGTGTCTCTCTGTGTCTAAATAAGATCTTTAAAAATTAAAAAAAAAAATAAAACCATTATTGTTGCACATATATAATTATTAATTTATATAAAAACAAGAGCCCAGTGATGTCTGGGTGGCTCAGCTGGTTAAGCATCCAACTCATGGTTTCAGCTCAGGTCATGGTCTCAGGGTTGTTGGATGGAGCCTCATGTCTGGCTCTATGCTCAGTATGGAGTCTGCTAGAGATTCTCTCTCTCTCTCTCTCTCTGCCCCTCCCCCCAATAATAAATAAAATCTTAAAAACAAAAACCAAGAGCCCAAGTAAAGGAGAGGGGGAATGGAATTTTATCAGAACAAAGTTTTTCTATTTTACCGAAATTAATTTAGTTTGTATCTGTGGATTACAATAAATACAATAATTTGTAATAAATTAATATATTTAATTCCAAAACAAAGAAAATAACTTTTAAAATTTAATATAAGGGATCCCTGGGTGGCGCAGCGGGTTAGAGCCTGCCTTTGGCCCAGGGCGCGATCCTGGAGACCCGGGATCGAATCCCACATCGGGCTCTCGGTGCATGGAGCCTGCTTCTCCCTCTGCCTATGTCTCTGCCCCTCTCTCTCTCTCTCTCTCTGTGACTATCATAAATAAATAAAAATTTTAAAAAATGTTTAAAAAAATAAAACTTAAAAATTTAAAATTTAATATAAATTTCAACAATATCAGCAATTTAAAAAAAACAATGATATATATTACAATATGAATTAACTTTGAAAATATTATGCCAAGTAAAAACAGCCAGAGCAAAAGACCACACACTGTATGATTCTATTTATATGATATGTTCAGAAAAGGCAAATTATATGAGGCAGACAGTAGATATTTGGTTCCCTGGGACTTGGAGTAGGAATGGGATAGACAGCACACGGGAGCAAGGAATCTCTTTGGGGTAATAAAAATGGCCTACACCTGAATTTTGGTGATAGTTGCACAACTCTGTAAATTTACTAAAAGCACTGAATTTGTATATTTAAGAGTGAAATTTATCGGGCAGCCTGGATGGCTCAGCCGTTTAGCGCCGCCTTCAGCCCAGGGCCTGGTCCTGGAGACCGGGGATCGAGTCCCACATCGGGCTCCCTGCATGGAGCCTGCTTCTCCCTCTGCCTGTGTGTCTCTGATTCTCTTTCTCTGTGTCTCTCATGAATAAATAAATAAAATCTTAGAAAAAAAAAGTGAAATTTATCATATATATCTCAATAAAGCTGTTTAAAAATATGAATTGGTGGTTCAAGAAATAGTTACAGATATTTTATAAGCTAAAAGTAATTGTCATTTAGTTCAACACCTCCATTTTATACACATGAAGATACTTCCTGTGCCAGACTCTGCAAAGTGTTACAGATTCAGAGATAACAGGACACAATTTCTATCCCTGGGGTATTTACGTGAAAGAAAGATGGAAATTGACAATAGCAATATAGGACTGTTCTTACAGAGTGCTGAGAATTTAAAGAACAACTAACCAAGGGTGGGGGGAGGGGACGGAACACTATGACTACCATTAGGTGGCAAAACACTCAGTTAAAGGATTCTAATTCCCAGCCCATCTTGTAGTTAGGTGTGGCTATGTGACTTAGTTCTGCTCAATAAAATATAATTGAAATATTGTGTAGGTCTTCTGTTAAAGGCTACTTAAAGGGAACAGTGTTATCTGGCAGGGGTGCCCTGCTTTCTCCCCTTATTCCCCTTTTCTTGCTAGAATTAGGACATTATGATTGGAATTCATCAGCTTTCTTTTTCATGAAGTAACCTTGTGAATGGAAATCTCAAATCAAGGATTGCAGAAAGAGTCTAGGTCCTTGATGATTTCATGGAACAACCAGGTCAGGCTTGCACTACCTACTTCTCAACTTCTTTCATATGAGAGAATAAAACCCTGTATTTCCAAACCACTGTTATTTTAGAATATTGTAGCTGAACCTAATCCTATTTAATTGGGGGAGAGATATTGAAGATTTCAAAAGAATGTATCATTTGATCTGTTTTGAAGGATAACAGAAGTCTACAGAAGGAGAAGGGGAAGTAAAGGGCATTCATGAGATTATGCCATGAGAGAGCGAGGCTCAGAGAATGTCAGGTAGTTGTGAAGGTTGGAGCACAGAATCTGAGGGAAACCATGGCAAAGATATTAGTATCCTAGACCCTTTTCTCAATTGTGTCTATATAACTTTTAGGAAGAATCTCAAAAAGCCAGGTTAGGAATGGCTACGGCCATTTTGTGATCCCAGAGTTCTCTAAACCTCTGTTATCCATACTTATTGCAGCTGTAATTTGCTGGCCTCATTCTTTTCTTCCTGCTACAACTGAAGCGTCATGAGGTCAAAGGACCATATCTGCTTTATTCACTACTAAATTTCTAGAAAAGGGCCTGGTATAAAGCTCACTGAACATTTGTTGACTAGTCAAGATGAATAAATTAATGGGTAAATAAAAAGAAATTCTTCATTGAAATTCAATAGCTTAATATCATTAACTTCCTCCTACCGAACAAATTTAAGAAAACTCAGTTTTACCGTTTTTTTTTTAATTCTTTTACTATGATGATACACAAAGAAGGCCAATTTTTATAGTAGCTGCCTACTTCTTTTTTTTTTTTTTCTGCCTACTTCTTTATACGGTCTGCTAAATGTAATCAAACTGCACATCAGATTTCCACATTTTACTGTTCTGTATATATCATTTCATCTCAGAAAATGTTTCCATTTAAAGGTGAAATGGAGAACTCTGATTTCTAGGATCTGCCAAGAGGATCTCAATATCAAAAAGGTTTCCAGTTAACAGGAAGATCTTTTCATGCAAAACCTCAATAACCACCTCTTGTGCCTACCTGTAAATGATATGCTCATCTGCAAAATGTCACATTTTAACTACTAGAACATTCAGCCCACTGAAATAGCTTTAAGAAAATGACTTTTTTGCTAATCAAAAACACAACATAATTGTCTCTCAAGCCAAATGCTTGCAAATAATACAAAATTTCTTCTCAAGGATTTTTTTTAAGAGCAAACAAATTTCAGAGGAAATCTCCCTTAATATAGAATCCAATTATTCATTAAACCTCACAAGAACTTGGGACTTACCTTGTGTCATTTTATGCCCTTAAAAGAGCTCATCTTAGTGGGAAAACAGTTGTACATAAGAATTACTATAATAAAAGTGCTGTATTAAAACAGTGTTTAAAACAAAGCAAGGATGTCATTTTGCTTGGCAGAAGGATTAAGACAAGCTTTCATAGTGTAGCAGTTTTATAGCTTAAAAGGATGGTGCAAAAAAAAAAAAAAAAGGGATGGTGTGGTGCAAGAGTTACCAATTACTATCTTGCTGATAAACAGAATCAGAGAAGTTAAATAATTTGTTCAAGATCCCATAGATAGCCAGTGTAAAGCCAGGGACTAAAATGTGGGTCTTCACATCCCAAGTCCAGTCCTTCCCATGACATCATGCTATTTCATAATCTAGATATGATACCTAAAATGGCTGTACTTTCAAAATGGTTTTTTCCTGCCTTCACACTTTATAATCCAGCAAATTTTATCTTCTTTGAGTTCCCCTGAACATGCCATACTCTCTTGCCTCGGAGTCTTTCCACACCCTGTTCTCTGTGCCTTGAAATACCACCCTTCTCCATCATTCAGGGGTTCTCACTAATCTACCCTCTTTCTTTCCTTTTTTTTTTAAAGATTTATTTATTTGTTTGTTTATTTATTTATTTATTTATTTATTTATTCATTCATAGAGATGCAGAGAGAGAAAGAGAGGCAGAGACACAGGCAGAGGGAGAAGCAGGCTCCATGCAGAGAGCCTCACGTGGGACTCGATCCAGGGTCTCCAGGATCACACCCTGGGCTGCAGGCGGCACTAAACCGCTGCGCCACCGTCTACCCTCTTTCTTAATCTGGATAATTCCTACTCTTCTTTTCAGGTCTCAATTAGATGCTACTTTCACTGGGAAGCTTCTGTAGTATTTATCATACTCTAACATAATATCACACTGCCAACTCCTGCCTAGCCCATGAAAGCAAAGATTTGTTTTCCTAGAGTTTCATTCCTACTATGTAGCACAAAGTTAGGCACACAGTATGTTTTTGGAAACTATTTGCTGAACAAACTGACTGCATACCACAGTTTCACAATGACATAATATCTTAAATTATCACATACCACTGGGTGTTATTCTGTATGTTGGTAAATTGAACACCAATAAAAAATAAATTTATTTTTAAAAATGGGGAAAAAAATAAAATAAGATTATCACATACCTCTAAAGTATGTTGGGAGGAAGAAATTAAACAATATATGTTTTGCCAGAGTACACTCAATGAATGGTGACTTTTTCATTACTGCATCTAGAGAAACCTACTCATCACGTGTGGTTTTCAATGGCTTGGATCCACAATGTCTACAGGGATGCCCAGGACTCTGGACTGTCCTCTTTCTGGGTTTAAGGTTTTAAAAGGGTAATTAGCCTCAAAAGACTACGAGGAGCATTAATTTCACCTTGAGGTTATCTGCTACAGGAAGGCAATTATCTCATCTATGACATGGAAATACTACCATTTAATCTAAAGAACTGCTGTGAAGATGAATAGGGAGCCATGAAAGATTTAAAGTAAAAAGAACAAAGTGACATACCATATTTGTGTTTTAGAATGATATTTCATGAGAAGATGGAGGATGCATTGGTAGAAAAGAAAGAAGGTTTCAACTAGAAAGTAAGAATGGAAATACAAAGGAAAGAAAGAACATAGAAATTATTTTGAGTCATAACTTATAGGATTTAGAAACTTTCTGTATGCAGGGCTCAATGAGGAGAAAATAAGGGGTTTCAAAGTAAGCACTGAAAGATAGCATTCATTTTTTTCTAAAGATTGTATGTATGTATTTATGAGAGAGAGAGAGAGAGAGAGCAAGAGAGAGAGCATGCACACACGAGTGGGGGTCGGGAGGAGGCAGATGGAGAAGTAGATTCCTCACTGAGCAGGGAGCCCAATGTGAGGCTCAATCCTAGGACCTTGGGATCATGACCTAAGGTGAAGGCAGATGCTTAACTGACTGAGCCACCCAGGTGCCCCTAAGTGGCCTTCATTTTTGAACAAGCAGAGGCAAAGATGTACAATGAACACCTGGAATCAATATGATCTGAGATGATGGTTGCTGTGAACTAACTACCCACCAACCATTAGCTCAGCAGTAGTCCAACAAGGATATAAAGGCAAGTAAGGAATGAAGGAACATGGAGAAAGAATAACAGGTCAGCAGAATATGCTGTCAGATATAATTCAGAGCCAAGTAGGGCTTCCAGAAAGCATGTCTTTAGAACCTTCTCAGTCATTAAAGGAGCAAGCCTGCTTGGCCCCTAGTATGCTTGCTTGCTTCCTTTCTTCAGTCAACAAACCTTCAACAGGTATTTATGTTATACCAGGCCCAGTACCAACATTATTATGTTACATACCCTAAAGGACCTTGGAGCTAGCAGAGTAGGGAAATGTAGAGTCATATAAGGACATTCAGATGCTTTGGTAGAGACAAGCATAAGGATCTAAAGAACCTAACTCCATGCACCCCCTTCTCCAGGGTGTCTTTCCTAAATATTATTATTGGCTAATATTTATAGAATGCTTCCTAATAGCCTGGTATCCTTCTTAGAGCTTTACATATGTTAACTCTTTTAATTTTCATAACAACCCTATGAAGTAAATAATTATTCCCTTTTTACCAATGGGGAAACTGAACAGCCGGCCTATGATGAACTCTCTCCTTTGAGCTCCCATAGTCCTCACAAAGCATTTTATATTCTCACATAGTACTTTGTATCATCAGCTTTTAAAAAATGCTCCTTGGGATCCCTGGGTGGCTCAGTGGTTTGGCGCCTGCCTTTGGCCCAGGGCGAGATCCTGGAGACCTGGGATCAAGTCCCATGTCAGGCTCCCGGCATGGAGCCTGCTTCTCCCTCTGCATGTGTCTCTGCCTCTCTCTGTGTGTCTTTCACGAATGAATAAATAAATAAAATCTTAAAAATAAATGAATAAATAAATAATAAAATAAAAAATACTCTTTGAGCATAAATCCATAATTTATTCATGTCTTTATTTCCCAAAGAGCCCAGCACAGGACCGAGTATACGTTACAGGTATTCAGTATTTGCTGAACATCAAAATAACTCTAATTGTCCAAGTTTTACATCAGATCCTTAAAAAAGCAGTAATTTCTTATTCATTCAGGAAGTCCATAATAAGTATTCACTCTGAGCCAATTACTGGTGTCAGGTATAAGCTAAATAGAAATAAACCAGACACAGAGCCTACTATCAAGTTTATGGTGGCAAGCACTAATGTCATCTATTGTCTAAGATGAGCTCTATTTTCTTCAGATACTAAAACCAGAGATATATGTGTGTCTTCTTAAACTACCAGTTGAAAGAATAAATGAATGAATGACAGGCACTCTGAACCTTGAACTAGACCTTGCTTTGGCCACTAGGAAGCTCAGAGTTGAATTTGCTACCAAATCTTAGCAATAAGCAGGAATTTACGGTACTAAATTTACCTTAGTTTCATTTATTCTGCTTTCCTTATTTTTCCCTTCATTGTAAATCTCTTTATTTACTTTTGATCCTATTATATTTTGAATATTTGAAAAACTAATTCCCTTTAGGGGCAAAAAAGAAAGATGGGCATAGAGAATTTAATCATTCAAACTGCAGATGGTGTGATCAGTCTCCTTACTTTGTCCAGATGCTCTGTCGAAGATCTGAATACAAACCAGGCAGAATGTGCAAGTTAGAGGAGTGTAGATCTCAACTGTTCTGCCTCTAAGCTCTAATAAAGGGACGGGGGTCTCTGCTGAGGAAACATATTGCTTCAGAGAAAGCCCCCCACTTTTAAGGTTTAAACCCCCTCATTTATGGCTAGGAAGGTTCTGGAACAAGACCACATTGAACTAGACACGGACTACTGTCTCTGACTTACCAGGAGCAAGTCTCTTACAATCTGTTTCCTTATCTAATCCTATATACCTCTCAAGGCTGTTCTGAATCAGATATCAAAACATTTACTTAAATATACAGGAGTACACAAATGTAAGATATTGGGGAAAAGGGGGATCATTATTTATAATTCAATGTGAGAATGGTCAACTAGTTTAGGCAAGTAGTCTTATAGGCACTGGACACTCAAAACACTGGAGCTTTTTTTGTTTGTGGTGGTAAAATATTACCATAAAATTTATCATTTTAATCATTTTTAAGTGTACAGTTCTGAAGTATAAAGTACATTCACATTGTTGTGCAACTATCACCACCATCCATCTCTAGAACTTTTTCATCTTCCCCAACTGAAACTCTGTACCTATTAAAGACTAACTCCCCATTTTCTCCTTCCCCCAGCAACCACCATCTTACCTTCTGTCTCTATGAATTTAACTATTCCAGGAATCTCATAAGAGGAATTATATATGTCCCTTATGACTAGCTTATTTCACTTAGCATAATGTTATCAAAGTTTATCTGTTATACCATGAAAATGCTGGTTTTTAAAACATTCCAGACTTTCTATTTTAGATAAAGATGATCACAAACTGTAAGTCTGACCACCACTTACTAGCTTTTCAAGATAAAATCAAAAGCTCACTGCAGCATTTTTTTTTCCCCCTCAAGTGCCATTGGATTTCCAAATTGATTTGTAATCTGGAACAACTATTTCTGAATAGATCCTTCAGATGAAGCAACCCACTCCCCTGAAAATAAATTCCAGCATGTTCATTAGGAAGCAAAATGACTCTCAGAAAAAAGGACAAAGTAGTATTTATGTTTGAATAAAGAAATTAATGCTTAGAACAAGATACCAATCTGCTTTGGTATTGCCAAACATATTTTCTTGCAGAATAAGTATGCATCGTCTGGTTTTTATAATACATTCATAAATGTTTCTTATTCCAAAGTAGCATGTTTTTAATATTTGCAAATAAATGTATATTATCCACATGGATTTTTTTAATCCAGTAAATCGTATCTTTTTTTTTTTCAGTAAATCATATCTTATTCCAAATGTCATTGGAAGAACCAATGTGAATAATCTTACTACAAACAATTAGAAAAGACCACCTCCTTCTCAATTGAGAATATCATTAGCTGCGGCACTCACTCCCACCCCAGAACTCCTAGGCCATTCCTCATCTCCCAGACTTTACTCCTTTGTGGCTCTGTACAATGTATTTTCTGATTCTCATCTCTCTCCCCTCTTCATCTCCTGACTTTTTCCTTTTTTTTTTTTTTTTTTTTTTATTTATGATAGTCACACACACAGAGAGAGAGAGAGAGAGAGGCAGAGACATAGGCAGAGGGAGAAGCAGGCTCCATGCACCGGGAGCCCGACGTGGGATTCGATCCCGGGTCTCCAGGATCGCGCCCTGGGCCAAAGGCAGGCGCCAAACTGCTGCGCCACCCAGGGATCCCTCTCCTGACTTTTTCCACTGTACCCTTTGGATCTCAAGATTAGCAAATCTCTGTATCTTCAATCTCTTCTGTGAATCTCACCCTTGCCTTCTTGCTCTAAGTGAAATCTGGCAGTCCCAGACAATGTACCCTCTGCAGCCCTAGCAAATGGAGCTGTTTTTTCTCTCACTCCCCATCTACTACTGGGACTTGAACTTGCAGCCTATTATTTCCATTTATTCCTTAAAGACTGTGGTTCCTAGCAAACTATTGTTATTCTCTCCAATACCATTCTTGCCATAATTCTTGGTAATTGCAATAACTATATAAATAATAGTTATAACATATTGCTCTCCCAGTTACCAGACCTCCTCTTCTCTGTTATCTTGAATTCCATCCTACATCAGCCTCTCATTCCCATGGTTATATTTTTTACCCTGTCATTACCAATAACTGTCAATCTTCTATAATCCTAATTCCAAATTATCTCATTCTCCAATCACTGTCTCTTACCTTTCCAGTTCACTCACTATAGTTACTCCAACTCTAACAATCCTTTAGGCTCTAAGGACATTCAATCTACTGATTCCATCTGCATTTAATTTCCATCACCTTCCTCATAGGCTTACTTCCCTCCTAATTCTGGCTAGTTTAAATTCCATGGTCAATTTTTATAATCCCTCCGTTGGCCCTGACCACTTATATTAACACTAGTTTGATTAAACCACAGCCCTGGTTAAATGCAATTCACCATCTACTCACTGCCTATACTGGCACAGGTCTTGGGAGTGCAAGGGGGAAACAAACACAACTATGTTCACTAAAGTTAAACTTTAAACTTATGATCACTATTTTTGTGTAGGCTCTAAATGGAACATGACAATCATTCTGTGTTTGCCAAGACTATTTACTTTCCTAGACTATTTCATGCTTTCTATGCTCCTAACCTCACTAGTTATTTTGTCACCTAGTAATTTTGCTTATTTGTCTAAATAAAATCAATCACCCAAAAGTGAACTTTCACAAGCTCCCACCATATTTACCTACCAAACTGCATCTGTGCGCATACACTCTAAACTTCTCCCCTATTACCATAAGTACCAGTTCCTATCCAAGCCTCCACAGATGCACCATATTCTATCCCCTCACCAAACAAAGGATGTTACACTGGTTATCTCTCTTCTTTTTCTCCTGCATTATCAGGTTTTCCCCTTTCTTCAGGTTTATTCCTATTAGTATCCGCTCCTTTTGTCTTGTCTAAAAAAACAAATTAAAAAAATAACAAAACCCCTTTATTCCATATAACACACCAGTTACCAGTCGATTTCTCTACTTTCCTTCACTGAACAATGCTTCTAGAAAGAGCTATCTTTATTTGCTTTCTCTCACTTTCCTTTCATTCTTTTGAACCTACACCAATTGAATTTTCATTTCCACCATACCACCACAACTGCTTATCAAAGTCACCAGTGACCACTACCATCTTCCTTGCTACTTCCAGCAGAGTATGACCTAGTTGATCACTTTCTCCCACTTTTAAACACTTTCTTCACTTGGCTTCCAGACACAATACTCACTGAGTTTTGGTGGAGTTGATCCCTCCTCCAATTATTCTGGCAGTTTATTCTCAGTATCTAAACTTTGTGGTGGGGCAGCCCGGGTGGCTCAGTGGTTTAGCACTGCCTTCGGCCCAGGGTGTGATCCTGGAGACCCAGGATCGAGTCCCACGTCGGGCTCCCTGCATGGAGCCTGCTTCTCCCTCTGCCTGTGTCTCTGCCTCTCTCTCTCTCTCTGTGTCTCTCATGAATAAATAAATAAAATCTTTAAAAAAAAAAAAATAAAAAAAAAAATAAACTTTGTGGTGGCCTAGGATCAAGTCTTGGGCCTCTTCTCTTTTGCATCTCTATGCATTCCCAAGGTCATTTCATCTAATCTCATGAATGCAAATACCATCTATATTTTTATATTCACTCACCCTCTCCCCTGAAATTTGTTTCTCCTGAAGTCTTTTCCCAGTTCAGTTAATGCCAACTCCATCCTTTCAACTGCAAAGATCAAAATTTTGGAGTCACTCTTCACTTCTCTTTTACTTATATCTCACCAGTCCAATTGCTATATCTCACAACTAGCCCAATAGCAAATCTTTTTCAGTTCTACCTAAAAATCAATTCTCACTACTCCCACTTCCACCATCTTAATTTAAACCACTAACATCTCTCACCAGGATTGATGCAACTGCCTCCTAACTGGTTTCCCTGCTTTGAGATCTATCCTGTCTTCCATCTATTGTCAACACAGTAGTCTGAATCTATGAAAACATAAAAAAGTTGTATCATGTAATTCTTCCCATCAATGACTCCCCATCTTACTCCATGGAAAAGCTGAGTCTTTCCTAGGATCTAGAAGACCCAACAAGATCTGCTCCCATCACAACCTTTCAACCTCTTCTATTACTCTCCCCCACTTTGATCACTTCATTTCAGCCACCCTGGCCTCCTGCCATTCCTTAAAACATACCAACTCTGGCTTCTCAGTCTTGGCACTTGCTATTCCCCACCCCTTGAATATTCTTCTTCCAACTCATTCTCTCATCTTCTTCAAGTCTTAATCAAAAGTCACCCTCTCAACTGAGGCCTTCCTTGGCTCCTTATTTAAAAGTTCAAACCTTTACCCCCAACACTATAGTTTTCCCTTCTTTGAGTTTTCCTCCTTCCCACTTGTCTACCACATTTAATATTTTAATTTTTATCTTGTTAATTATTTGTCTTCACCCAAAAAATGTAAGCTCCATGACAGTAAATATTCGCATCTGTTTTGTTCATTGTTGTACTCCTAATGCCTTAGAACAGTGCCCAGAACATGGCAGCTAATTTGAGAGATTCCCCTTGTTCTGTGACTCAGGTGACACACATATTAGGGATAATAAGAGCTTCCATTAGTCACTGCCTACTACGTGTCAGATGCTGATTCCAGTTGATCTGACTGATGTTTTTACATTTACTCATTGTAACAATCCTGAGTTTTCAGGAACCAGTTGTTGATTAAAAAACACACAGCCATCCCAAAAACAGAAAGGAGATCTGATCAGACATTACTTATGATACTATTGTTCTAATGGGAAGCAGTCCTATGAATGGTCATCCATGTGGTAGAATGCCTTCATGTTTATATAGCACTTAACTCAAGGGCTGCTCTTACTTGGCTTCTATTTCACAGTCTTACATGACACAATTCTTCCCACTAGATTAAGAGTTCCTCAGAAACTCGCCTTTCACTTCTCCAGCCTTGGAATCCAGTTAGCACTGAGTAGACTCTCATAAATGTTTATCAAACTAAACTGAATAATTGCATGAAACATTTATTCTTTCATCTTTATTAACAAAACTAATCTTTTGGCAATACTGTGTAACATGCTCAAGGATGCATACCCTTTCAGTGACAGACCAGAGATGTGAACTCAAGTTCCCTATTCTTTCTCCTATACAACAGTGTTGTTATACAAAAATAACTGACTGAACACTGAGTCTATCTCCAATTTCATACCATATGTAGGAAGTAGATCCTTCACCCCAGCTATACTCTGAGAAAAGACATCACAGATGGAATCTTCAGAAGGCAAGCCAAGTTCCTGAACCCCATTTACCGGCAAATCCCACAGTCAAGCATTTTGCCCAACTCTTCTCCCTTCCCATCCCCATGGTTCACTTCCTTTTATTCCTTTGTGTTCTTATCTGCCTGCCAAATTAGCATTTGAAGCTCCTGGAGGGCAAAGGCCATATCTTACTTTTATTTCTATTCCTCTAGCACAATCTTAGCACTTAAGAGTTACTTTGTGAATGTTAAATTTAAAATGCTAAAAGCTAAAATAAATTAAAAGATCAATTTTTTTTTTTTTTTTTTTTACTTTCCAAAGCATTTCTGCAATCACTCAACAACTCACTGGGGAATCAGACTGGGATTAGCCTCTACTTACAAATTTACTTTAGAGTTTACCCTTACTTTAGAGTGTAGATTCCTTACACTCTAAACCCAGTGTTCTTTCCCTTCACATCATAATGTTCACTATCCTTCTTAGAGTCAAGAAGATGGTTGAGGCAAGGAAGAAGGATTAGATTGACAAAAAGACTATTACATGTTTAAATTTTCATTTAATAACATAAACAGCAAGTATGACATCCATATCAGAGCCAAGTGACTCCGTTTAAAATAAGCCCACACACAAAAAATAAAAATAAAATAAATAAAAATAAAAATAAAATAAGCCCACATCTAATGACTGTCTACTCTGGGTTATTTGTTACGTAAATCTCTATAGATGACGAAAAAAAAAAAAGATCTTTTGTTTGTGCTTATGGAGCTCATAGTGTAGTAGCAAAAATGAAACCCAAACACTCAAAGCTTAAAATTCTGATGGCAGACAAACTGAGAGAAGCCACTCGAACTCTTAGTTCCAAATAATAAAAGATAGGCTAAAGGAATTTTACATGTAACTTGTATACCTATACAACTTTTTTTTTAATTATTTATTTATTTATTCATGAGAGAGAGAGAGACAGAGAGACAGAGACACAGGCAGAGGGAGAAGCAGGCTCTAAGCATAGAGCCTGACATGGGACTCAATCTGGGGTCGGCGCTAAACTGCTGCGCCACCTGGGCTGCCTACCTATATAACTATTTCAAGAGTTTGGGAGGAAAGGGTTTCTAGGACTGTGTGTGTTTTCGGTTGTTGTAATTGCGGCTTTTTAAAAAAGGAGTAATGTGATTTACCATGAAAACTGTGGCAAAATTTAAGAAGGGAATGGGCCTGGGGACTCAGAGATGAGGAAAAGGAAGAAAGAACAAGAGAAGTGAAGACAAGACCAAAGGCTTAAACCTTCTCCTACTTGAAGCTTCACAGATCCTTCCAGGTAGAACTAATGATTGTGTTCTGTTCAAACATATCTGGTGACAAGTCGCATTCTAGACTTGCTTCAAGTTAGACCTGGTTGTTCACATGTGTGCTTCTCTCCTGGGCTATGAGTTTTGTGAAAGCAGAGGCTATCTTGTTAACCTACGGAGTTCCCCAAAACAGGGCCAAGCACACCAGTAGCATACAGTTTAATTAATGGAAAAGGACCAAAGAATGTTGGAGCTTGGCAGGACCTCAAAGATCATTTAATTCAAGCCCTTCATTTTGCAACAGAGAAAAGAGAGACCAAGTGACTTCCTCAAAGTTAAACAGTAAGTCAGTAGCAGATCCAGGACTGGACCTCAGGCTTCAGACTCCCTATCCAGAAGAATGGCAGTTAGGCTGTTTTTGTTTGTTTGTTTTTTACCTGAAGCACAAGAGATCTCCTCTGCTTACTGTTTAATTCAAAGACCACTGGGCCCTTGCGATGGGAGGCCAGAGACTGAATCAGGAATTGGTGTATTCTAAACAGTTGAGACTCTGAGTATCAGGCCAAGTCCTTTGTCTCAGGAAAGGCTCAAAAAAGGAGGCAGAACCATCCTTGTTTGATGCAAAGGCCCCAGGAAGCCCTGGGTTACAGGCCTGGGCACAGGATCAGGAAGAGTTTTGCTGTGATGAATCTGAAGAAACTGGGGTGGGGGGGTGGGGGGGGTGGGCGGGGACAAAGGAGGGATGATAGGAGCAATGGAGAGATTCCTGCCCAACAGTACCAACACAGAGAAAGCATGCCTGGTGAAAAGGAAAGAGACTGTATTAGAAGCTAAAGGCTCAGGAAATGTAAGAGAGGGTAATTTCAGGACATAGCAAAGACTCCCCAGGGAAGCACCTGTCTAATTTGAGGCTTAACGGTATAGACATAACAAAAAAATCAAATTGGAGACAATGTGTGATGCCAAGAATAATCCAATTGAGAATAATGTAGCTTGAGTGAGCCAAGCCCCCTCACTCTCCATCACAGCTTCTGGCCCACTCACTACCACCCTCCATCAGAATTAACCAGGGTAGTTATTTAAAACAGTTTTACAAATAGTTTGATTTAAAAATTGGCAAAGAACTTGAACAGACATTTCTCCAAAGAAGATACACAAATGGCCAACATTCATATGAAAAGATGCTCAACATCACTAATTATCAGGGAACTGCAAATCAAAACCACAGTAAGATACCACCTCACATCTGGTAGAATGGCTACTATAAAAAAAAATAAAGAAAAAAAACCAACAGAAAATAACAAGTTGGCAAAGATGCAGAGAAACTGGAACCCTTGTGCACTGTTTTTGGGAATGTAAAATGGTACAGCTGCTATGGAAAACAGTATGGAAGTTCCTCAAAAAGTTAAAAATAGATCGAGCAATTCCATTTCTAGGTCTAGATCCAAAAGAACTAAAAACAGGATATTGCAGAGATATTTGCATAACCATGTTCCAGTGCAGCATTATTCACAACAGCCAAGAGGGAGAAGCAATCTGAATGTCCACTGACAAATGATTGGATAAGGAAAATGTGGTATATACATATATATGCAATATATTATTAAGTTTTTAAAAAGATGAAAATCCTGTCATATGCTACAACATGGATAATCCTTGAGGACATTATGCTAAGTAAAATAAGCCAGACACAAAAAGCAGATAATGCATAATTCCACTTATATGAAGTATCTACAGTAGTCAAACTCTTAGAATGTAGAATGGTTGCCAGGAGCTTTGAAGGATAGGGAGCTGCTGTTTAATGGGTATAGTTTCTGTTGTGCAAAAGGAAAAGTACTAGAGATGTGTTGTATGTATAGTTAACGCTACTGTACTACACACTCAGAAATAGTTAAGATGGTGAAGCTTATGTTCTGAATTATTTATCCCCTCCCCCACAGAGTTTTAGGTCCCATATCAAAACTACTAATTCAGACCACCTGAGAATCAGAATGCTAAACAAGCTTCCCCCCAGATATTTCTTTTTTTTTCCCCCAGATATTTCTGATAGATGGTCAAGTTCAGAAGCCACTTGCATAAAACTAAAGGCCAACCTTTATTTTGGCACCTGAGGCACTTCATGAGCCCATCCCTCGCCCCTTTCTCTTTTCTCATCACTGTCTCCACCTCAGGCTTCACTCTCTTTGCCCTCTATCCTGGGCACCCAAGAGGTACTAGAGAATCACTGTCCAATCTCAACTCTCTACAATAACAGAAATGTTCGGGCGGGGGGTGGGGGTGACTGGGTGACAGGCACTGAGGTGGGCACTTGACGGGATGAGTACTGGGTGTTATTCTATATGTTGGCAAATTGAACACCAATAAAAAATAAATTTATAAAAATAAAAAAATAACAGAAATGTTCTACATCCGTAGTATCCAATATAGTAGCTATTAGCCACATATGGCAACTGAGTACCTGAAATGTGGCTGTTAGCTACCATATTGAATAACACAGGACTAGAGTAATTGTTAGGACCCTAGAAAATAAAGAGGGGCAATGGTAAATAAACTCCATTTAACCTTTTTTCTCACCTATTATCAAAGTACATTCATTCATTTATTCATTTAACAAACAGTCATTGCTTACTATATACTAAGTACCACTCTAGGTGCTAAGGAAATAGCACTGAACAAACAGACAAACATCTTTGTCCTCAGGAAGCTTATGTTCTAATGAGGCCGTAGAGTATCATGGTTAAAAGCAAGGAATGAAGCCAAAGAGCTCAGGTTCAGATTATGACTCCACTGCTAACCAGCTATGTGTTCTTTGAAAATCATTTCATGTCCTCATGCCTCAATGTTTTAATCCATAATATGGAGATGATAATAGTACTACCACCTAACAGGATTTCTATATGGATTAAATTAATTCACCTATGTTGAGTGCTTAGAATAGTGCCCAACATAGAAGAACTACCTCTTACTATTACTGATATATTTTGTTATTATCATGAGTGAGGAACAACAAGATTAACAAATAGCAAAAACTATGACCGTATGGCAGAAAAATAAAGCAGGGTAAGGGAACAGGGAGTGACAGGATAGGGATAACAACTGTTATAAGGATAGTTAGGGAAGCCTCACAGAGGCTGAGAAAAGACCTGAAAGAGGAGGAAAACAAGCCATGCAGGTATCTCAGGAAGAATTTAATCTCCCTGTGAGGTACTTAGTATTACTAACATCATTTCATAAATGGGACAACAGAGCTTCAGACTAAGGAACCCATCTGAAGTCACATAGCTTATAAATGACTAAGCCTTAGAGTCAAATCTGGAACTGATGGACTCTAATTTCTTCTCCACTACTGGACCCTGTTTGACTTTTATTCCTTTCTGCAGTGAAACAATACCAATGCATCCTTTTCACATCAGTTTCCCCTTCTGGCACTGAAGTTTACAAATTCATTCAAGCTAGACAAGCTCTGTGAGTTAATGAGTTGCTTATGGGCACAAGCCATTATAACCCATCCTGACCACTTCACATGCACTCTCACCCACCACCTCCTAAGCAGCTCCACACCAGGAGCTCCCCATGTTAACTGAAGGCTGTGCATAGAAAACAGGCATTTATCAAGACCAACAAGCCTCAAATACCAGGAAGAAGAGGTAAATTATACATCAGAGATAAAGGCTACTTCCAGCCAGGCCTTTGAGGGAAAAAAAAAAACTCTGCTAGATGTGCACTGTGGGAAAACTATGATCAAAAGTTAGATTCAATCTATTGAACCTTTGTAATCTAAATTTGGTACACAGAGCAACAGAACTAAGAAAAAACTCAAACCTCGATATCCTCACTTTACCTGTAAAGAAATCAGTGATTCAAAATATTTTTAACAACATTTTTTCTGTGTGTTCTACCTATGTTCACGAAATCTCTGTGAAAACATTGGCAATTATTATAGAAAATTATTATTGCTGCCAGGAGCAGTGGATCCCAGGCCTCCTCTACAACTTTCTAGAAGTCACTTCTGCTTCCTAGGCCCTAGTTCTTTCATCAGTTAGAAGAAGTTAGACTAGATATCCTTTAAAGGTTCCATTTTGAGCCTTTATAGCACATTATGCCATAGTAATGACACAGTACCCCTGTACCTTCACAATCAGACCCAAAACTCATTCATTTAATAAAAATTTATGTAAGCAAGGCACAGAAAATACAAATATGCTAAATAACCTCACTCATATAAACATTTCAGAACTCTGTTCCTACTAAAAACAAAACTTGGTTATAGAATTCTGTGGTTTTCTTTTTTTTTTTAAAGATTTATTTATTAATTTGAGAAAGAGTGTGTGTGCATGTGCAAGTAGGGGAGGGACAGAGAGAGAAAATCTGAAGCAGATTCCATGCTGAATGCAGAGCCTGATGCGAGACTGGATCCCAGAACTGCAAGATCATGACCCGAGCCAAAACCAAGAGTTAGTTGCTTAACCGAATGAGCCGCCCAGGCGCCCCAGTTTTATTTTTCTTCTAGGGATCCCTGGGTGGCGCAGCGGTTTGGCGCCTGCCTTTGGCCCAGGGTGCAATCCTGGAGACCCGGAATCGAATTCCACGTCAGGCTCCCGGT
Organism: Canis lupus baileyi; assembly: GCF_048164855.1. NCBI lineage: Eukaryota > Metazoa > Chordata > Mammalia > Carnivora > Canidae > Canis > Canis lupus. The sequence continues at coordinate 26,994,298 of NC_132860.1, forward strand.
GCATGGAGCCTGCTTCTCCCTCTGCCTGTCTCTGCCTCTCTCTCTCTCTCTCTGTGTGACTATCATAAATGAATTAAAAAAAAAATTTTTTAAAAAGGAAGTTTTATTTTTCTTCTAATCACACTTGAGGGTTGTGGATCTTTTATTATCATATACTAAACAACCCTTCCCAAAACAACAACAAAATTCCCCCTATTAAATCATAGCTCACACTTACATTCCCCTCCTTTAAATGACTCATAGCCTGAACTCTATAAAGGACATCTAGTCTGAACTCTTTATGGGTTTTCCCTCCAAGTACTAAATAGTGGGAGCACCTCTAGAGTTCTAGACATGTCTTTTCCTTACAAAAAACCATTAGTTCTCTGAGAACTGACCTAACATCTTATTTTTCTTTGCATCCCCAATAAGACCTTTTTATAATTTATTTATAATCCATACCGAGACTAATCCAAAAGAATGTGAAGTGGTTCATCTTATTAAGATATAAAAATAAGGGGTGACTGTGTGGCTCAGTCACTTAAGCATCCTACTCTTGATTTCAGTTCAGGTCATGATCTCAAGGTTGTGAGATCAAGCCCTGAGTTGGGCTCAAGCACTGACTGTGGAGCCTGCTTAAGATTTTCTCTCCTTCACCCTTTGCCCTTCCCCTCTCCTCTCTAAAATATATATACATAAAATAAGACAGTTTAAAATAAAAACCAGCTGGGACATAGGTTCCAAATCAAATAATCAAAATTCAGGTCCAATGTCTACCATTTATCTACCATGTGATTACTGGCAAGTTAAACCCTTCTAGTCAGCTTGTTCATCTGTAAGTAAAGACGTATACAATCCCATCTCTCTCAGACAGTAAATCACAGAAGTTAACAAAAATTGCTGTCCGGCTAGGCCCTATTAACTAGATTCCAATCAGAGCTCCATCACATATTAACTGTGTGATCTTGGGTACCTTACTTAATCTCTTTGGGTTTTAGTGTCTTCAGCTGTTTCAAAAGGTGGTAACATTACTTTTATAGCTGATATAAGAGTTAAGAGAAATAATACATGTAAAGGATTTAGCACAGTGTCAGGCACACAATAAGTACTCAATAAAAAGTAAGTACTCATAGTAGGCATCATCTCTAGGTTGTTTAGAAATATGTGTTATATAAGGTGGGGGGAAAAGGCTCTAAACTTTAAGTGCTATGAAATGTTTGGAATGCCTTGTAAGAATTATTCATATCCAAAACTATGGAGCAAACTAATAAAAATGAGGCAAAAACATATCCAAAGGCAGTTGTCTTAAACCACATTTTGCAAATATAGTTCCTTTTGGTTCTCTCTTTTGCATTTTTTACCTCCTTCCACAAATCTTTAATATAGCAGTAAAGCAGGAGTGGAAATGCAAACTACACACTTGCAACTGATAGAAAAGGTGAGGCTTGAGGTTTTTCCATCAAGTTAGGACAAAATTGCCATGTCTCCTCCTCCTGGCTCTGCAGGCTGCCTGTGCAGAAATTGATAATCTGTAGCTGCCAGGAAGGCTAGTTTAAATTGAAGCAGCTGGTTCAATTTAAAAAGTGGTTTTTGTTGTGTGGGGCTTTTTCTGATACTACTAGAACACAGTGGTGTCACAGTGGTGTCTCTGGGTCTGTGACCTGCTCTGCAGGATGACAGAAGGCACAAACAGATACGAAGGCAGCAGAGGACATAAAAAGGACAGGACACAACAAAAATACTCAAAAAGCCAGTGTGGCATGATTACCAATGTTTCATGTGCATGTGTTGAATAAAGCCAATATATGTAGAGTCACTATGATATAATTATGTTTTAATGCATTATGATCTGTGTATATGAAGAGTGCCAAAGAAAAAGCTGATCTGTATTCTATATAGAGTCCTAAAATATCAGAACCAAAATAGCTTTTAGAGGTTATCCAGCTCAGCACCATTGTTACTGTGGATGAAGGAACTAAAGGAAGGAGGCTTATCCACGGTCACACAGGCAAGTCAAGGAGTGGAGCAGGGATCAGAACAGAAGACTAGGCTGATTATGGACTTGAGTATAAAATGTAGGAAGGGAATATATTAAAAATCTTGTCATTTGTGAAGAAATCTCCAGAGAGAGTTTAAGAATCCCCAAATTTACATATGTCACTAAATGTAAATGGGAGACATTCCTTAGCTAAGTAAATCATTCTCATTCACCACTACCTCATCAAATGCTTTTCAAATGCTCATCTCAGGAAAATGAGAAATTACAACAGCTCATGGAACTTGGAGGCTACTCAAGAGTAGCCAGAGCTGCATATAGTAAGTAAGTTCATCCAAAGTGAAAAGTCTAAAATAAATACCCAGTTGCTGTCCAGGGTTCCCACAACTCATCTTTGAAGAGACAATATATCTATAGTGATATTAATGGAAATCAAAATTAAATCCTCAAATCTAGAATTCTATGCTTTCTAAATCTAGAATTCTAGCCCCAATCTCCACTCTCCAGTAATCGTCTTCCCTTGACAATGCTCCAAGCAAATTAAACAGGTGCTTGGCTTTCCAACTTTGTTTAAAGAGGAAGAGAGGTGTGCATTCACATTTCTCCACAAATCCTATGCCATCCCTGTAAATTCAAATCCTAACCATCCTTCACACCCAGCAAGGCTCCCAACTCCAGGAGGCTTTCTCTAAAAAAACATATATTAGGGGTGCCTAGGGGGCTCAGCTGGTTAAGTGCGTCTCCCTTCGGGTCAGGTCATGATCCCGGGGTCCTGAGATTGAGCCCTGCTCCCGAATCAGTAGGGAGACTGCTTCTCCTTCTGCCTGCCACTCCCCCTGCTGTACTCTCTCTTCCCCTCTGTCAAATAAAACAAATTTTTAATCTAAAAAAATAAAAATAAAAAGTACACATTAAAGCGATCTGTCTTATTCAAGGGGCTACCTATAGCGTCACTCATCTCATTTGCTGGATCAAATCTGGAGAATACCTGAATTAAGTGGCCCAGGGGGAGCAGGGGAGAGAAAATGATAGCCACTTTTCCATTGTTTTGTACAGTACTTATTGATTCAGGAAAGAAACACAAAATTATGAGTGAAATGACTTAGAAACTGAAAAAATGATTGATTAATTAATTAATCAATTAATTAATTAATAAAAATGAGCTGTCCTCTTTGGCTCCAAACCTTTTTCACCTTTTTTCCCCTCAATGTTTCTCACTGCCTTCCTCCCATCTCCTTTCACTTAATCCAACCTATGCTCTGGCCACATCAGCCTAGTTGCTTCTCTCCAAGTGCAGCCAATACTCACTGCTTCTGGGGCTTGGCTCAGTCTGGATCATTTTCCCCTGTCAAAAGCATACCAATCCAGTTACAGTTTACTAGAAAAAAAGACAGCACAACTTGGACTCAATATCCAAGTTAGAATTCCAGCTCCACTGACTCCTAGCCAAGATCCCCAACCAGGCCTATCTATCTCTTTCTACTAGGCAATGCATTCTCTATATGTAAAATCAGATAATAACAAATCTGAGTATAGCTAATTGACTTGGGCTCTCTGAGGAATATAAAGATAGAAAAAGCATGATCTCTGCCTACTAAGAGTTTATGATCTTATGTGAGTGGGAAAACAAGAAGTAGCAGAATCTGGTAGGGGGAAAAACTGGCCTGGATTTAAGGCATTAGAGTAATGGTCTCACCTCTGCTACACAATCAGTGGAATCTGAGTAAATACCTTCCCTTTATATTGGGTCTCCGCTCTCCTTTTACTTGTTCTGTAAAACGAGCAGCGGTTTATCAGGGTTTTTCAGGGCCCTCCCAGCTTAGATATTCTGTGGAAAATAACCACAGCACTAGCCCAGGTAAGCCAAAAGGGCAGTACAGATTATACCTAATGTAACCAGAAGCAGACTGCTGGATTCAATGGAAGCTGCTTTGTGACTGGCAGATCCAATGGAACCTCAAAGGGGAGGTGGAAAAGTTGAAGCCAAATGATGAAAGCATATGCTGCTAGGAGATCATAGTTCATCAAAGGAACACTTCTCATTCAGAGGGCTCTGCATAAACTCCTCATTCAGGTCCCAACGTTCCTGTCCACACAAAAGAGCCTCATTGCCTAGAGAAGAGGTACCAGTCAGAAGCCTAACAAGTACCAGTCAGAAGCCTAACAAGATAGACAATGGATAAAGTCAAATGGGACACAGCCCATCCTGCCCAAAGATGAGGCCATATCTAGAGCCTTCCCAGTCATCAAGTTTTTTCTTGCCAGAGCAGGTAATGGGAGCAACAGAACAGCAGGACTCCAGATGTTGAATTTTTCAAAATGTGTACTGAATCTTATGTTCTTCCAGCCAAAAACATAGTTTTTGCTTTGTAGGACTTACAAATTTCAGAGAAATAGCAACAAATTCTTTTTGTAAGCATCAGAAATAGTAAAAACAGGGGTCCCTGGGTGTTAAGCATCTGCTTTCAGTTCAGGTTATGATCTCAGAGTCCTGGGATCAAACCCCACATCAGGCTCCCTGCTCAAAGAGGCTCCTGCTTCTCCCTATCCCTCTGCTGCTCCACCTGCTTATGTTCTCTCCCTCTCTCTCTTTCTCTTTCTCTCTCTCTCAAATAAATAAATAAAATCTTAAAAAAAAAAAAAAAAAGGAATAGTAAAAACAGTTTTTGCAATTGATCAGATTCAGGTTTAAATCCCAGCAAGTACTTATTATCTATTGACCATGCGCAAGTTATTTAATGCCACTGAACATTAGCTTCCTCATCCGTAATATGTGACTAAGAATCTCCAACTCACAGAGCTGGCCTGAGAATTAAATGAGAAGCACATTGGGCAGCCCAGGTGGCTCAGCGCTTTAGCACTGCCTTCAGCCCAGGGCCTGATCCTGGAGACCCAGGATCGAGTCCCATGTCAGGCTCCCTTTGCATGGAGCCTGCTTCTCCCTCTGCCAGTGTCTCTGCCTCTCTCTCTCTCTCTCTCATGAATAAATAAATAAAATCTTGAAAAAAAAAATGAGAAGCACATTGCAGTCATTCAATGTAAATTTCTCCTTTCTTTCTGCTCCCATATCATACTGTATTTACTTTTAATATAGCATTAACCACACTTTATTATCCTTATATATCTCCATATATATTCATACACACATATATGTGTATATATGTATATTTAAATATGCATTTGTATATTTATACACTCTTTAAATAACTATCTCTGCCATGAGATTGTGAACAGCTTGAAAGCAGGGACAATATTTTTATACATATTCAACATCTCCTAAAACAGTGCCTAGCACATAGTAGGAGCCTCAGGAAACTGGATGAATGTGCCTGACATGTGTTCAATCCTATGCTAGGTACTACACAAAGGGACCAAAATAATGATCACAATAATGTTAAATATAGTAAAACATAACAACAAACACATAGCAATTACCATGTTTCAGACACAATTCTAAAGCCCTTAAATTAACCCTTTTCCTGCTCCCATTCCATTAAAGAATAACAATGTCTGCATGGTAGAAAACCCTTCATTCACTCATCAAGAAATATGTAAGTGCCTTCTATGTACCTGGCAATGAATGAGATAGACATGAATCCTGCTCTCAGGGAAGTGGGGAAGACCAATATGGAAAAATTATACTAATAAATCTTTTTTTTAAAAATACAGATTGCTATGGGAGCTTACGAAGATACAAGAGCATGTAAGCACAGAGAATTTAGATTGTAAGGCACCATCAAGGTCACTGAATCCACATGTTTCTTTTTTAAAGAGGGAGAGGGGGGTAAAGGGTAGAAGGAGAGGGAGAGAGAGAATGCCAAGCAGGCTCCCCATCTGGCACAGAGCCCAATGCAGGCTCAGTCCCACAACCCTGAGATCATGACGTAAGCCAAAATCAAGAGTCAGACACTTAACAGACTGAACCACCCAGGTGCCCTATATACTTTTCCTTTTTAAGCAGTCGAGTAGTAAAGTCTCTCCTCACCCCAATCTCTGTACTTTCATCCCTCATACAGGTAGTCTAGAATCCAGGTCACCTGATTACTGCAGGCTGTTACTCTTTTTGCTGTTTTAATTCACAGATTTCTAAATACAACAGAAATAGATGCTATATATTAAGAGTTAAAGGACACTGTTTATTTACAGAGGAAGAGTCTTACCATAGGTCATGATTGTGCTTGACCATTATTAGTTATCTGAGGGTACACTTCTTCAGAAATAAGTATTTTCTGGCCATCAAGAAAATCAGAGGAAAACAACAATTCATAAATATCTTATATACTGCACAAACCTGGTTTTGGCTCAGGAATACCAATAATTTTTTTTGGAAATACCTAGTATTTGACTGTTTTTGAACATGAAGGCAGATACTAACACTTCAACATAATACAGGAAGCATAAGCCATTCATGTTAGAGTGACTTACAGAAGTAGAAGATTTGGAACCACTCCTTTTAAGGATGGGTAATAACTTAATAGTAAATGCTTAATTTAAAAAAGGCAGTGAGCCTTAGGAAACTAGAAAAAGAAGAGCAAAATAAATGTGAAATAAGCAGAAGAAATAATAAGAATTAGAGCAGAAATCACTGAAATTGAAAACAGGAAATCAATAAAGAACATCAATGAGACCAAAAGCTGGCTCTTTAAAAAGAACAATAAAACTGATACTAAGCAAAAAGGAAGAAGACACAAAAGACTAATATCAGAAATGAAAGGGGATATCACTACAGATCCTATGGAAATTCAAAGGATAATGAAGGAATACTATAAACAACTCTAGATGAAATAGACCAATTTCTTTAAAGACATGATCTGCCCAAATTCACACAAGAAGAAACAGATGATCTGACTAGACCTCTATCTATAGAAGAAATAAAAGCAATAATCAACAGTCTTCTAAAACAAAGAGAACCAGGCCACAATGGGTTCATGGGATAAGGTGAATTCTACCAAATTCTACCAAACATTTAAGGAAACAATTACACCAATTCTCTGCAATGTCTTTCAGAAGATGGAGGCAGAGAGAATACTTCCTAATGCTAAGACCAGCATTACCCTAATACCAAAACTAGACAAAGATATTATAAGAAAACTACAGACCAATCTCTCTCATGAATACAGATGCAAAAATCCTCAACAAAATATTAGCAAATGAATTCTTAAAAAGTATAACAAGGATTATACATCCTAAGAGGGATTTGTCTCAATGATGCAAGGCTGGTTCAACATTCAAAAACCAATTAAGGTAATCCATCAAATCAACAGACTAAAAAGAAAAATTACATGATCATATTAATAGATGCAGAAAAAGCATTTGACAAAATCCAAACACCCATTCATGATAAAAATTTTTACTAAACTAGTAAGAGAGGGAACTGTCTCAACTTAATAAAGGCTATCTATGGGCCACCTGGGTGGCTCAGTCAGTTGAGCATCCAACTCTTGATTTTGGCTCAGGTCATGATCTCAGGGTCATGAGGCAGAGCTCCATGTTGGGCTCCACACTGGGCATGGAGTCTGCTTGAGATTCTTTCTCTTTCTTTCTGCCCCTCCCCACCCATCATGCACTCTGTTAAAATAAAATAAAAAATAAAATAAAATAAAGGCTATTTACAAAAATCTACAGCTAACATACAGAATAGTGAGCAATTCCAACTGTTCCCACTAAGATCAGAAACAAGGCAATGATATCTCCTCTAGCCACCCCTCTTCAAAATCATACTAGAAGTCCTTGCCAATGCAATTAGGCAAGAAAAGGAACTCGAAGGTATACAAATTGGGAAGGAAGACATAAAACTGTTCACAGATGAAATGATCATCTATGCAGAAAATCCAAAGGAATCCACAACACAAAACTCCAGAAATTAATATGTTATTACAGCAAGGTTGCAGGATACAAGTAAATTGCTTTTCTGCATATTAACAAAGAGGAAGTGGAATCTGAAATTAAAAACACAATACTGGAGCGCCTGGGTGGCTCAATTGGTTGGGCACCTGCCTTTAGCTTGGGTCATGATCCTGGGGTCCTGGGATCAAGCCCCACATCAGGTTCCCTGCTCAGTGGGGAGCCTGCTTCTCCTTCTCCCTCTGCTGCTCCTCCTGTTCATGCTCTTTCTCTCACTAATAAACAAAATCTTTAAAAAATAAAAATAAAAAATAAAAACACAATACTATCTATATGAGCACCCTAAAAAGGAAATACTTAAGTAAAAGTCTAACAAAATATATACAAGATCTACATAAGAAAAACTACAAAGTCTAATGAATGCAATTAAAGAACTAAGTAAGTGGATAGATACTCCATGTTCCTGGATAGAAAGTCTCAATATTGTCAGGATGTCAATTGTCCCCAATTTGATTTCCAGATTCAGTACAATCCAAATAAAAATCCCAGAAAATTATTCTATGGATATGGACAAACTGACTCTAAAGTTTATATGGAGGAGCAAAAGACCTAGAATAGCCAATACAACATTAAAAGAGAAGAACACAGTTGCAGGACTAATGCCACTTGACTTCAAGGCTTGCTACAAAGCTACAGTAATCATGATAGTATAGTTCTGGTGGAAAAACTGACAAATATATCAATGGAACAGAATAGATAGCCCAGAAATAAAGCCACATATCAACTGATCTTTGATCAAGGAGCAAAAGCAAGACAATGGAGCAAAGACAGTCTCTTCAACAAATGGTGCAGGAAAACTAGACATCCACATGCAAAATCATCAACATTATCATCTAGATACAGTCTACACCTTTCACAGAAATGAACACAAAATGGATCACAGACTTACATGTAAAACACAACATTATACAACTAGAAGAGAACATAGAAGAAAATCTAGATAACCTTGGGTATGGTGATGCCAACATCAAAGATATGACCCATAAGAAATAATTGATAACTTGGACTTCATTAAAATCAAAACTGTTGCTCTGCAGAAGACAATATGAAAAGAACCAGAAGAAAAGCTACCAGCAGGGAGTTATCTCAATTGATTGTTCACAGAAAATAAGCCACAGACTAGAAGAAAATATTTGCAAAAGACACATTTGATACAGGATTACAGTCCAAAATATATTAAAAAAAATTCTTGAAGCTCAACAATAGAAAAACAGAAAAAAAACAAAACCGGGGCACCTGGTTGGCTCAGTCAGTTAAGCATCAGATTCTTGATTTTTGGCTCAGGTCATGATCTCAGAGTTGGGAGACTGGGTTCCACTCCGGGCATGGAGACGGCTTAAGATTCTCTCTCTCCCTCTTCCTCTGCCACACCCCCCACCAGCACACATGCACATAAGTTCTCTCTCCCACTAAGAAAAAAAAAATTTTTTTAAATGGACCAAAGACCTTCTTAACAGACACCTTGCCAAAGAAGATATAAGGTAGCAAATAAACATGGAATGATGCCCCACACAATAAGTCACTAGGGAAATGCAAATTAAAACAAATGAGGTATCACTACACACTATCACTGGCCAAAATCTAGAATACTGAAAATACCAAATGCTGGCAAGGATGTAGAGGAACAGGAACTCTCATATGTTTCTGGTGAGGAGGTAAAAGAGTATATAGCCCCTTTGGAAGACAGTTTGGCAGTTTCTTCCAAAACTAAACATATTCTTACCATGTGATCCAGCAATCATGCTCCTTAGTATTTATCCAACGGAGCTGAAAATCTTGTACACACAAAAACCTACAAAAGGATATTTATAGGTAGCTTTATTCATAACTGCCAAAACTTCAAAGAAACCATGATGTCCTCCAATAGATGAATAAATAAATTGTAGTACATCCAGTACTAGCTTCCAAACAATATTATTCAGTGCTAAAAAGAAAGGAGCTATTGAGCCATGAAAAGATATGGATGAAATTTAAATGCATATTACTAAGTGAAAGAAGCCAATCATAAAAGGCTACACATTGTATGATTCCAACTATATGATATTCTGGAGAAGGCACTAGGGGACAATAAACAGATCAGTGACTGCCAGCAGGTGAGGAGGATTAGGCCTTGTAAGGGTAGTGAAATATTCTGTATGATATTGTGAGGGCAGTGAAATACTCTGTATATTATAATTTTATATATATGCATCATTATATATTTGTCCAAACCCAAGAATATACAACACAAAGAGTGAACCCTAAGATAAGTTACAGACTTTGTGTGATTATATCAATGTAATTTCACCTTTGGTAAAAAATGTACCATAATTGTAAGTGATATTGGTAAGGAAGGAGGCTATCCATGTGTGAGGGCAGGGAGTATATGGGAAATCTCTATACCTCCCTCTCAATTCAGTTGTAAACTTAAAATTATTCAAGAAAATAAAATCTTAAATTTTTTTTAAAGTGGAGTCAGGGGAAAGAGTGGAGAACCCCAGTGATTCTACTTACTGGCTGTGTGCTTTGGGGACAGGAGAAAAGACTATCTAATTCATTCTTGATTCTCAGTATCTAACACAATGTCTAAGTCTTGGCACACAGTAGTACTCAAAATATATTTGTTGAAATCTTGAATGAAGAAGCTGCTTAAATTTTTTGATAGTTTTTTTTTTTTTTCTGCTACTACTAGCAAATGACAGAGCCAGGATATTCCAGGGGTGTCTATCCAGGGATTTTAGACAGTAGCAGACATGCTTATTATAAAGCTGTATCCATTTCTCAGAGACGATATCAATCCTGGTGACAGATTATGTTTCCCAAAGATTGCCACAACCCCATCAAGAGGTAAAGCCTAATTTTCCTCCTCACAAATCTGAGCTGGACTGACCCAACCAATAGTATACAGCAGAAGTAATGCTATGTGACTTCCAAAGCTAAATCAAAAATGGCCATTCAGGGGAAGAAAAAAAAAAGGCCATTCAGCTTTTGCCTGGTTCTCTTGGATAATCCCTAGAAAGTGTCCTTCACTCATCATTCATTCAAGCTTCCAACAGATATTTGTTATGAATTCCTACTATATTTCAGACTCTAGACATTGTTTTAGGCACTGAGAATGCAAGAGTGAGCCACTCAACCACTGCCCCTTGTCCTCACAGAGTTTATACTCTAGAGGAGGAAAGAAATGAAGGGTGGGTAGGGCAGACCAATACAGCCAATAATTACAACTTGAAAAAGATGCTTATAAGAAAGGCAAACAGATTTTCTTGAGAATGGCAAGTCAAGAAAGGACATTCCAAGGTGGTGACATTTAAACAAGCCATAACAGAGGAGCTGTTAGCCATATGGAGGAAGACAGAGGGAAACATTTTAGGGAAAGGAATAGCATGGGCAAAGGCACTGAGGCAGAAGAGTCCAACATGCTCTCAGAGGAACTGAGACAATGAATATGGCTGGAACAGAGTATTTTTTGAAGCAATGCTGGTGAGTTAATCATAGATCAGTGAGAGTAGCATAACAGGAAACTCACCTCTTAAAATTATAACTTAAATATTATTTTAAAGCCAGCTTTTGGGATGCTCAGCGGTTGAGCACCTGCCTTTGGCTCGGGCTGTGATCCCGGGATCCGGGATCGAGTCCCGCATCAGGCTCCCTGTGAGGATCCTGCTTCTCCCTCTGCCTACGTCTCTGCCTCTCTCTCTCTCAGTCTGTGTCACTCATGAATAAATAAATAAATCTTAAAAAAAAAAGCCAGCTTTATATAGCTTCAGATATAAAAGAACTCAAGTAAAAAGTGCTGATACCGAATACTGTATGACTAGATATAGTCACATAGCAAGCACATTATGCAAAAATGGGAATATTTCCAAGACAAAGGAACATATGGTTTGAAGGTCTTCCTGTAATTAACCTCTTTAGAATTTCAGGACACAGAAAGACAGAACTGACTTTCTCATTGACTCATTAATGGTGCATTTCATAAATCATACCTGATTTGACCTAGTTTCTTTAGCAGTCGTCTCAAAATGTTTCTCTGAAACCATAATTCATAAATGGGGAGGATGATCAAGCCTGTCACCAAAGGATGCCCTGTCTATCAAGAAACAGCCCCTTTATAGAATTCAGAACATCAAAGGGGCTCCCTATATACCCTGCCTAAAGGCTTTGTCCTCTTATCAGGTGTCAAGCCCATGAAAAAGAAGAGATGGACTTACAGATTATATCACACTACTGTCAAACATCTGTCCCTGCACCCAAAGACAACTAAAAAACAAACTGAAAAAAAAAAAAAAACAAAAACAAAAACATTACTGTCAATGGTTCCCACAAAACCACCTCACAAGCCTGAGACCTCCCACCAAACACTACCTTTTTTTTTTTTTTTTAAAGATTTTATTTATTTATTCATGAGAGGTACAGAGAGAGAGGCAGAGAGAGAGAGAGGCAGGCTCCATGCAGGGAGCCCGATGCGGGTCTCGATCCCGGGTCTCAATCCCAGGTCTCCAGGATACACCCTGGGCCAAAGGCAGGTGCCAAACCGCTGAGCCATCCAGGCATCCCCCACCAAACACTACCTTAACAGCAAGGTCCTTTGGTCTCGAAGACTGTCTCCTACACTGGTTGAAACCAGTAAGTTCCAAGTTATAAAAGAGCTGATAAAATGTTATTATGGAAGTTGAAATACATGTTATTATTTTAATTCTAAGATGGATTTTAGTCTTATAATTCGAAAGGACTGGTGCCTTTTTCTGCATGTGCAACCTAGCCTATTATTGTGGCTCTCAGTAGGAGCCATAAAAGAAGGCCTTTGGCCTCCTCTCCAGGAACAGTTTAAATAACAGGACAGGGACTCTATACTCTTATCTGTACTATTGTTGCGACACCTGTGGAACTCTCTGAAGGCATTGTTCCTTAGGGACAAGAATGCTGAGACACCCCTACTCCTACCCATCTTGTAATCATGAGCCCTTGACCAGGCTAAGAACCCTCCCCTTTTCCTTTCCACTGAGCTTAGGGGTGGCAAGAGATGAAAACAAATCTCTGCTCTTGTTTTTGCTAATATCTGGTCATAAGATTTGCTCTGCTGGCAAGTAACAGCTCTTATTTTCATCTTCAGAACTAGGAAATCACTCTTTAACAACCACAATGCAGCGTCACCAGTAAGCAAAAAAAACCCAAAGGAGCTTGCAGCTAATACCTGTGGACAAGGATGCTTTAATGGTAATAGCAATGAAAAGGGGATAACCTAGTATTTGACGTAAATCACTAGGGCACTGACTCATAGTGAAGCCTTCACCTTCAGGTTGAATCTTGCAGTTGACACCTGAGGGAAAAGTGATTCTTCAGCACTAGATAATGGGATTCCTCACTGAGAATAAAATTCTTACATATAATGGATGAGCAATAAATCATTTGCAATCAAAGTGACCCAAAGAACTACCTGGAGCACAGGAAATTTAGGAGCACTAGCATCCAACAAAGATGCCAAAGAGAGAATTCTCAAGAAAGTTGAAATTGCAGCTTTTCTAGAAAAGAAGGAAACCTACCTTGCTAAAGGAGGGGAAAAAAAAAAACAAAAACAAAGAAAGTAGTGGAGCAACAGCTTACTTGATTCAAGTTCTCTGACTCCCAAGTCTAGGCTGTGACATCCCTCTCTTATGACAGGAGTATTTTGTCTGAGGCCAACAACTTATTTTTAAACATATATACATATATACATCTCTATGCAATTCCTATAAAAGAGTTATCCCTAGTCCACCAAAAGAGAAAACAAAACAAAACACGCCAAAGCTGCCATTCAGAAACAGTTTAATGGTAATTTATTATCCCAGCATCAGCTACCCAGGAACTGGGTCATTAGGGCTCTTTTTTGCTATGCCAGGCACTCTGGAGTATCCCAGATGCAGAGACTTTAATGACCAATATAAAAAATACCGAGAAGGCCCTGTTGGAAGCACAAGCATTCACTTGATGCACATCACCAGCAAACACTCCAAGGCAGGCTGCAGAGAAAAGGCACTAGTGAGAGAGAGCTGGAGTCTCAACTTCTCTAGATATTCATTCTAAAACCCTGGACCCCTAACTCTCTAAGCCTTATTTCTATGTATGGTAATAGCCCTTTAATTCCTAAGTATGTAGTGCTATAAAGCTTGGAACAAAACAGCAGCAGTCCCCTACCTTACTCCTGATTTCTGCTTCCCAAAGGCAACCACTTTCAACTTTTAGCTCTTTCTCTTGGTATTTATCACTTTACTTAAAAAAAAAAAAAAAATCTCAGGACACCTGGGTGACTGAGCGATTAAGCATCTGCCTTTGGCTCAGGGCATGATCCTGGAGTCCAGGGATCGAGTCCCACATCGGGCTCTCTGCAATGGAGCCTGCTTCTCCCTCTGCCTGTGTCTCTGCCTCTCACTCTGTGTCTCTCATGAATAAATAAAATCTTTAAAACAAAAACAGGTTTGTTTACTGGCTATTTAATTTGGGGTATGTGTGTTAGTCACTATTATCTTTCTGTATAACATGATCATCACCCCCATAACTATCCATACACATGTATACACACTATCCCTTCCACTAACATAGTCACAATTTTTAGTTAAATTAATATTTAAGATACACCCATACCATGGAATATTACTCAGCAATCAGAAGGAATAAACTACTGATATACACAACCACTTAGAACTCAAGGGCATTATGCTGAGTGGAAAAAAAAAAAGGCTATGTACTGTATGATTGCAATTATACATTTATCTTGAAATGACAAAATTATACATAAAGAAAACAAATTAGTGGTTACAAGGAGTTGGGGGTGGTAGGTGCTATGACTATAAAGGGATAACATGAGGGAAATCTTTGCAGTAATAGAATATTCTGTATCTTCACTGCAGTGGTGGTTACCCAATTCTACACATGTGATAAAATGGCACAGAACTATACACACACATTGAACCATTGTCATTTTCCTGGTTTTGATATTGTACTACAGTTATACAAGGTCTAACCATTGGGGGAACTGGGTAAAGGGTATATAAAACTCTGTACTACCTTTGCAACTCCCTGTAAATCTATAATTATTTCTAAATAAAATGTTTTAAAAATTAATAGTTTACATTATTAAAATTTTCACAGCTAAGCCGCATAATATATTATGACTGCATTGTCTTTTTTGGACAACTAGGATTTCTAGTTTTTCTGAAATTAATAGTTGCCTCAGTTTTAATTTGCTTGGTTTTAATGCCCTTTTCCTCACTTCACCTCCAAATTCTCTAAAATAACATCAAGATTTTTTTAATATGGTCAAAAATATTAGATAAAATATTGGCTGCATTTTACCTTTTCTTCAAAACATCCCTTTTGGAGACATCCACCCTCTGGTTCCAATCTGGTAATTCTAGTCTCTAGGCCTCTTCAACAGCTGTGGTCCTGGAATACCTCTTTACCACCCTTTTCTACTCACTTTTCTCTTTTACATTGGATTCCTTGTTTCCCGGATCCATGCCTTACTCTTTCTCTTCCATCCCATTATGATATATCAAACTACCAAGTGTCCTGAGATAGCGTACATGGGAAATAAATATTCTGAGATGCTGCATTTCTGAAAAAGTCTTTTATTTTTTTATACCTTTATGTCTGATAGTTTTGACTGGTACAGAATTCTAGGTTGAAAATAATTTCCTCTCACAATGTAAGGTAATTCTTCCACTTTCTTTAGCTTCCCATTTTGCTTCTGAGAAGTCCAATGCCTCTGCGTATGACCTGTTAATTATTTTCAGAAGCTTCTACAATATTTTCATTCTACCTGTGTTTTGAAATTTAATGATGACATGTTTCTTTTTTTTTTAATTCATTATACGAGTATATTTGATGGGGCTTTTAATCTAAACATATATATACTTCAGTTCTGAGAAATTATATTGTTTCTTTGATGATTTCCTTCACCCTATGATCTAACACCTATTTATTATGACGTCTAGAGATATAAATGTAAGAAACTAGAGAAATTGGAGAGAAGGAAATCATAAGAAAAAACTACATCAATTCTTTTGCATTTAAATCACTTTTTATATATGAATAAATTTTAAACTGATCTTCCAACTTATTTCCTTCATCTTCTATTTTCTACTTTTTTGTTTTTATTATCTGATACATTTTTAAAGTGCTGAAAAGTTCTTTCTTGTACTTGGACTATTTATTCCTTTTTTATAATAGGATCTTATTCTTGTTTCACAGAGGCAGTATCTCCTCTGAGTTTTTTTCGAATTTTCTTTTGCTCTCTACATTGTCTCTCTTGTGCTCTCCATCCATCCCTCTTTTTTTGGAGGGAGAGTTTTGTTTCATCGGTTTATTTTCATCCGTCTATTCATGTTAAAGGTTTTTGTTTTTTTTTTTTTTTTCAAGTATCAAGTGATCCTGGTCTACTCTTTTATATTTAAGAGTAAGGCACATACAGATACATTGTATGAGCAGTAGGGCATGTTAACCTCTACACTTCATTGTAAGAAGGGAAAATGACAAACAGTGGATCTTTTTTTTTTTTTTTGTAATGCAAAACCAATTTATTTCCATGTACGACAATGAAGATTGGGATACTATTAAAAAGTAAAGCAGTATTCTGTCAAATAGAGATCCAGATTTTTAAGTAGCTGCTTTTGGGAACTACTACGATGGAAGACTTGCTGTGTTGCCTTCGGATGTTAAACCTGTCTGCCTGATGCTTCACCAAACTGTTCCAAGATGCCTTCCTTTGAAGTCAGCCTTTCTAATTCCTTCTGATAGCTATGCTGGTATTCCAGATATTTTATGTTCCTTTATGTTCGTGTTTATCCACGAACCTTTTCAGGAATTCTAAGAGATCAGTTTCATTCTTTTGAGAAGCCAAGTTCTGCAGGTCTTGCAGGAGCTTGTGTAACCCGTTTTCCAACTCCAGAGCCATCACTATAGCTTGCACGTTCGTTCCCCAGTACTCTTTGTCAAGCCTCTTAACCACTGGAAGGCAGGCCCTCAACATCTGTGAGTCAGTTTCTCAGAGAGGAATCCTCCAACCTCCCACCAGAGGAGAACAAGCCTGATTACCTATATGTCTGGGAGCTAATTAACTGAATGGAGATCTTCACTTAATCTCTGGTTTCAGAATGTCATCTCTCTTCTCTCAGCTATATGTGACATTCCCAAGTACAGGGCTTCCCTGATTTTATTTCCCTAGAGAATAAACCTCCAATGTTCTGCTGAAACAGCAAAAAGATCTGGGGTTTTAACTGTTCCTTATATAATCTCTGAACTCGTTTTCAGCTCCACCTCTCAGCCTAACATGCAAGATGCCAAGAACCTCTGATATCTAGAGCTTTCTCAGGTTCCATACCACAAATAGGTTTCTTTGTTCATATTCATATCCCCTCTGCAGCCACAGCATTCTGTCTCCCATAATCCAATACATCATTCACACTTGCACCTCTTTTCCATATTCTCCTGTTCTCTTAGCCTTTTATGAGATAATACTAGTTTTATTCTATTTTCATGGAGCTTTTAAAAGGAGGTAAGATGTACATGCTCAATTAATCATAAGCCCCCTATTGAAGATTTTGAGAGAACAAAAGAATATGAAAGTTCTTGTTAAACTTGTAAATGTTCAGTAGCAGTATTAGTGGTAGGCGTAGATGCTATTTTCAAATAGGTATTCCAATATAAAAGATCTTTTTCTCTGGTGTTCTAGGGAAGCACCAAGTTTCATAAATAAAATGGCAAGAGATCCCTGGGTGGCGCAGCGGTTTAGCGCCTGCCTTCGGCCTGGGGCATGATCCTGGAGACCCGGGATCGAGTCCCGCGGCGGGCTCCCTGCATGGAGCCTGCTTCTCTCTCTGCCTGTGTCTCTGCCTCTCTCTCTGTGTCTCTCATGAATGGATAAATAAAATCTTTAAAAAAAAAAATCTACTAAGGGATGCCTGGGTGGCTCAGCGATTTGACACCTGCCTTCAACCGGGGCGTGATTCTGGAGACCCGGGATCGAGTCCCACATCTGGCTCCCTGCATGGAACCTGCTTCTCCCTCTGCCTCTCGTTCTCTCTGCGTCTCTCATGAATAAATACACAAAATCTTTAAAAGAAAAGACTAGGGATCCCTGGGTGGCGCAGCGGTTTGGCACCTGCCTTTGGCCCAGGGCTCGATCCTGGAGACCCGGGATCGAATCCCACGTCGGGCTCCCGGTGCATGGAGCCTGCTTCTCCCTCTGCCTGTGTCTCTGCCTCTCTCTCTCTCTCTCTGTGACTATCATAAATAAATAACAATTAAAAAAATAATAATAATAAATAAATAAATAAAATGGCAAACATATTTGCAGTCTATATATTAAAGATGAATACCTTTTTTTTTTTTGTATACAAAGAGCCTCCCTCACCAAACTGATTAGACACAAAGAAACTAGCAGAGAAAATGCAATAAATGATACACAATTCACAGAACTACAAGTGGCCAATAAACATGAAAAAATATTTAACTGGCCTAGTAATTAGGAAGATGAAAATGAAAACAATGAGACCTTTTTCTCTCAATGAGTATAGCAAAAACTGTAGAGAGTAATAATACCCAGTATTGACAAGGTATGACGATGCTCCCAATGACAAGTGAAAACCTAAAAATAAAAGGGCCTTCTTGCTCCTGAGCTCTAATTCTAACCCTCACTATGTGACTCTGAGCAAGTTGCCTCCCCTCCTTGGGCCTCAATTTTCTCATCAGCTTTTTTTTTTTTTTTTTAAACAAAAACAAAACCTAAAATGATCAAAAGTATCTGACTTGCTCATCTCACAGGTCTGTTGTGAAGAAGAAAGCCAAATGGCCATGACAGAACTTTGTAATCTTTACAGTTCAATGCAATCCTATAGAATTTATGAGAAGCAAAATGAGAGAGTATTCTTAAAAATAAACTGCTTATTGTTCACTAAACATCCCATGAAAAAAATAGTGAATTTTCCCAAAGAACTACAGAAAAGAATTAAAAAGAAGAAATCTAGGTTCTGGTTTTATCACAGGACTTTAAACAAGTCCTCTAATCTCTGTGTTTCAGCTTTGACATCTCTGAAAATTCCAGAACTCTGTGACAAAAAGAGAAATGAAATCCTTGATCTGAAACAGTTGGAATTCAAACTTCAGGCAAGAGGCTAAGTAGATCAGAGGCCAGCTTTGTAGAGACATCCAGTTTACTGTTCTATAAAACATTTTTTACTGGCCAACCCTCCTTCTTGGCTTATACCAAAGAAATAGCAAAATAATGGCATGATCATACCTCTTTAAAGGACTCTGACAAACTCTCCCTCAGTCTTGTGTACAAAACAATGAACTCAGAAATGCAAGCTATAGGAAGTTTTGAACTACAACTCTGTCTTTGTACTCCACTTTCTCTATAGAGAGCAACTTGGAATAGCAACAGCAGGACTACAGTATGGGAAGGAAATTCTCGGGAACAACTCCATAGTTCTGTCTAGAGACATGGTAGAAAAAGGAATACCAACAGATCAAGTAAAATGATTCCTAAAGGAAATGATGAGACCTCCCTCACTGAAAGAATTAATAAATATTTATTAAGCCCTGATCCATCCCATAGGAACTATCACACTCTTAGGGATCTTTTCCTTCAGATCTCCAAAGAACAGTCTTAGCCACTATTTAGCACTTAGCATACGTAAATACTATGTGTCAGGCCCTCCACTAGACATTTTCATCTACATTAGCCAGTTTCTTTCTCAAACCAAACCTATTATTGAGGAATTACTAGCTCCGTTTTACAGATAAATAAATCCAGACTCTGAGAAATTAACATTTAACCCCAAATTACAGATCATTATTATAACATTATTTATTATTCTCATTTTACTGAAGAGGAAACTGAGGTTCAGAAAGGATAAATAACGATTAAGTTGTTAAGTAGCAAATGGGGTTTTGCCCAGGTATCAATGCTATTACAGCCCATGCTAATTCCACTACATCATTTTTCCTGTTCAATGCTAAACCACAAAATGAAAGTAAGATTTCAACTCTATGAGTATGCAGTTAAGAATAAATGACAAGTGCTGACACTCTCTTCAGTTTCTTTCAAAGAATAAATGTCATCACTTCTGAAAAGCAGTTAAACAGCAGCATCTACTGCCAGGAAAATCAAAGGGAAAGGTAACTATCCTAAGATTCCCTAGTCAACGGTAGTACCAAAAGAAATGAAGGAAAGGTGACATTGGCCCAAGGGCTTTTCAATGTCACGATGAAATCACACTCTCATGCCAGCAATCAGTGGCCATCCCAGTGGATAAATCACAAAATAACTAGCTGAATAATCTGATTAGCAAATTCTGATATTATTGGTCTCTTCCAATGCTCTTAATGGAAAGCTTTTCTTGTAACAGTATCTCTCCCAGGCCATTTGCAACACTCTGACCCTTCAAGCAATGAGACCGGTATCAAGGGTCCCCAACTTTGCCTGGCTGACAACCAAAGAAAGGAATAACTGACTCTGAAATCCAAGTTATTTACCTAAAGGATTTACATGTGCTGGCTCAGAAACAACAAACACACCAACCTCATAAATTTTGCTTTCTAATAATAATAATGTGGTCTATCTAGTTTCAGGCCCCAGAAAAGGAAAGAAACTTGTAGGAGCAAGAGAAGTTTAATGCAAGGAATTCATCAGAACTCTTCTGTGAGCTGCTAGTGTGGGAAATGAAAAACGAATACCCTGCTACCAGATACCAAATGCTTCACAAATTGGGTATCTGAAGCTCAGGCTCAAACTGGCTTACTTAAAAGGCCAATTTTTAGAAACACTATCATTCTGCCTTGCAAGTGCTGATATTTTGCTATGTTGTTACTTGTCCAACCCCAAATGACAGAAAGAGAAATCAATTTCACAGATTTATATTGCCATCAGCTAATAAAAACCCTGTGCTTGTGCCCTCATATGCTGGGAAAAAGAGTGTTGCCCTGTTCAAATGTTGTTAAGAGTCAAACCCGAGCTCATATCTCAGCATTGCAATTTATAGGCTGTATAACTTTGGTCAAGTACCTCAATATTCCTGAGCTTCAGTTTCTCCATCTGTAAAATGGGGGTAATACAATGGGCTCTAGGGATGAAATGAACTAAACTGCACATGACACATAATACATTAGTGTCCTTGCCCTTCTGAGGAATATACTTTTGTGCACAATAACTATCTAAGATTTCAGAATGTCACCCTTTAGGAAAGAGTAGGTGTTCAATTTCATAGAATATATGAATATTAACAAGAGAAATGTTCTCACTGTCCTCACTCTAGCATCTAATGCAAGCTATGCACATGACAGATGCAAAACAAATGGTATTCCATACTTTTAACTGCCAGGGAGGATGTTTAGATCCAATTCCTTCTAAGATAATCAGACTTAAGCCAACCTAGAGAAACACCTAATTTTATCCAAACAGTATTTACTGAGCACTTCTTTCGTTCCAGGCCCCTTCTGGAGCAATGCAGATACAGAAACAAATATGACACTGTTCCGACTGCTACCAAGCTCATGGTGCAATGAGGAGAATAAATATCAAAACAGATTATTACAAGGACACCTGGGTGGCTCAGCAGTTGAGCGTCCACCTTTGGCTCAGAGCATGATCCTGTGGTCCTCGAATCAAGCCCCATGGGGTGCCTGCTTCTCCCTCTGCCTGTGTCTCTCCCCATCTTTCTCTGTGTCCCTCATGAATAAATAAATAAAATCTTTAAAAAAGATTATTACGATATGGAAATTATTGTTTGCTTTACAGTTCCAAACCAATTCTTCACTGCCCTGCTTTGTGATACTGGACTGGACTTTACAGGCTACATGTCTTCATTTCCAATGGGTTCGTGTCAGATTTTGCCAACAGAGGGTGCGGGAAGGAAAGAAAGAGCGATTTTTCCCCCCAGTGTTTGGTTTTCCTACAAGTCAGCAAGTACATCAGCAGGCAGGGTATCATGGTAGACTTCAACACAGTGGCTTTCCAGGTTCTGAGGCAAGCACCCCATAGCTAGTGTCTTCCTCATCATCACAATAAGCAGCACATTCCTACATCAAACATACGCTCTCCTCTGAGGCTTGAATTTCAGCCTTGTGGAGCTCTCTTTTCTTAAACTTCTAAGTTCCTTCCTCATTTGTTTTTCCTTCAGCCCTAGAGATGGTAATCGTTTTCGGCAATTACTATCTCTATTACACCTTAGAGTTTTCTTTTATCTCTTTTGCAATTAACCACTTATCTAGTTAATAATTCTATATATTAAATTTTACCTGTTCAAAATATTGGTGTGGCTTCTGTCTCTTCAACCGGACCCTGACTGCTATAAGTTACGATAAATGCTATGATACTGGTCATGGAATCCAACCTCCATATTTTACAGACAAGATAACTGGAGTTTCAAAGATTGGAAGTGACCTACCTGCCCAACATCACATGGTGGTAGAACTGGAACTAGAATTCCTATATCCTGGCTTTCAATAAACAATAAGCATGTACCAAGAACCGATTTTGTGTCCACACACTATGTTGGCTGTTGAAAACACAAGAGATGAACTATACCAAAATCCCTCCTCTCCAGGGGCTCACTAACTAGTTGCAGAGTGAAATACTACAAAAAAGAGTTCCAGTGCAGAGTGACAAGCCCTACAAGAAAAAGAAAAGGAATTACTAGCTCTGGGAGGGTCAGAGAAGCCCTTTTAGAGGGTCTCACTAAACCACACTTTATTCCCTAAACTGAAGGATTTCTGAGCTGATTAGACAGTTAAACAATCTCAAAATAAACCTATAACCAAGGCTTAAGAAATACAAGTAACCAAACAATAAACCTCTACTCTGGGCATAATCAGAAATAATCACTAATGGCAAGTCCTAGAATAGGAAGCAATATAGAAACAAATTATGAACACTTGTCAGTACTAACTTAGAAGGGAGGGCAGCTCGGGTGGCTCAGCGGTTTGGTGCCACCTTCGGTCCAGGGCATGATCCTGGAGACCTGGGATCGAGTCCCATGTCGGGCTCCTTGCGTGGATCCTGCTTCTCCCTCTGCCTGTGTCTCAGCCTCTCTCTCTGTCTCTCTCATGAGAAGAAAGAAAGAAAGAAAGAAAGAAAGAAAGAAAGAAAGAAAGAAAGAAAGAAAGAAAGAAAGAAAGAAAGAAAGAAAGAAAGAAAGAAAGAAAGAAAGAAAGAAAGAAAGAAAGAAAGAAGAGAAGGAAGGAAGGAAGGAAGGAAGGAAGGAAGGAAGGAAGGAAGGAGAAAAAAAAGAAAAGAAGAAAAGAAAAGAAAAGAAAAGAAAAGAAAAGAAAAGAAAAGAAAAGAAAAAAGGAAAGGAAAGGAAAGGAAAGGAAAGAAAAGAAAAGAAAAGAAAAGAAAAGAAAAGAAAAGAAAAGAAAAGAACAGAACAGAACAGAACTGCACTGGCTTATAAAGGCCAACAGGAGTTGGGATAAGACAAGTTCCAGCTATCAGCCTTGAAAGCTTTTTAGAGGAATGTGTAATTGTATTAACTAAAGAAATGCTAGCAAGACTGGAGGGGAGATGCAGCCTTGTCTCAGGGAACACCTGTATATTAAGAAGAATACATCTAGTGAGCAGTTTCTGGCACAGCATAAGAAGACGCCTTGACAGGCCTAGATCAGAGAAGAGGCCTAGTCTACTAACTCTCCAGTGGTAATCAAGCTTCCCACTGCTTCCCTCAAACAATAAGCTCTTTCCTATTTCTAAGATTCTGCATATGTTGTTCCCTATAACTACAATGCCCTTCATTCCCTCTCTGTCTAAAGATCTGACCCATCCTGCAAGGTACAAATCAAACATCATCTTCACTGTAAAGTGTTCTCCAGGGGATCCCTGGGTGGCGCAGCGGTTTGGCGCCTGCCTTTGGCCCAGGGCGCGATCCTGGAGACCCGGGATCGAATCCCATGTCGGGCTACCGGTGCATGGAGCCTGCTTCTCCCTCTGCCTATGTCTCTGCCTCTCTCTCTCTCTCTGTGTGACTATCATAAATAAAAAAAAAAAAATTAAAAAAAAAAAAACCATTATAAAAAAAAATAAAATAAAATAAAGTGTTCTCCAGTCACTTCCCCCACTCTTGATCTGGTCAGAATTAATCATTACAGTTTCAGTGCTCTTTGTGTATCTCTTAATTATAGTATTTTATTTATTTTAATTATAGTATTTTATTTACACTATAATTGTTTGAGTGTGCCTTCTCAACTAGACCACAAAGTTCCTAAGCAGGACCTTCCCCAGTGTCTATTATTATTTCTCGTAAACAGCAGGAGCTCAATAAAGGTATATGGAATTATTCTCGTAAAATGTCTAAACAAACTCCACCTTAGGAAGAATGGATTTCAGAACCCTAACATTCCCTGATTCCACAATAAATCCCTCCTGACGTCTAAAACATCAGGCTGTACTAGAAACTCAGTAAGTATTTCTCCTTGAGAGCTTAAGTATTTCCTTGAGCCAAACTGGCAATGCAACTGTGTACCTTTAGTGTTTCCACTAAGGGAATTATAGTTTGTTGCAAGTCCAAACACAACAGTTCTTTATCCTCCTCCTTTACATAAATTGGAATAACAGACTGGGAATTCCAATCAGCTGAAACCTTCCCAGGGAAGAGGACTTGGCTGTTTACTAAGAGTTCAAACTTTGCTGTTAATATCCATGTGGCTGGTATATTTTCTCTTTTGGCAGTTCATTCAGATTGAGGGAGGAAGTTATCACTCACTACAATGAGAGAACAAGAGTTGGAGTCAAAAGAAGAGAATGAGTCTCAGCCCTGTCAGTCTTTATTTTGCCAGGTGACCTTGAATAAGTCATTTAATCTAAGCTTCAAATTCCCAAGACAGGAAATAGAAGAAATATTACCTATTCCCTGGGCTACCATAAGGATCAAATAAGGACTATTCCTTATTGTGCTGAACTCTAATTTATGAATTTGACCCTCTCCATAGAAGGCCACATACAGAGAAGACAAAGAACGCTAGGGTTTGAGTCAGACAACCTGAGATTAGACCCAGCTCTTCCACTCAATTATATGATATGAATACATCATTTAATCTCTCTGAACCTCAATTCGCCCTATGTATTAAAAAGAGGAATAATCCTACCTGCCCTACAACCTTGTAGAATTATACTACAAAGCTTAAAATAATAAGAAGGAGATGATATGGATGAAGGCAATTTATTTGACAAGCCATGAAGTTTTATTACAATACTTCACCTGTGTGGAATTCAGTAATCCAATAACCTTGTCTTCTGGATCACATGGAGAACTAAAAAGTAAGCAAAAAAACCTCTTCAAAGCCAAAATAACTGTCTTTAATTCTTCATATTTTACTACTAATAGAATCCCTAGGGCATCATTTTCCTTTATTTTTTTTTTAAGATTTTACTTATTTATTCATAAGAGACACAGAGAGAGATAGAGGCAGAGACACAGGCAGAGGGAGAAGCAGGCTCCATGCAGGGAGCCCGATGCGGGACTCGATCCCGAGACTCCGATCCCGAGACTCCAGGATCACGCCCTGGGCCAAAGACAGGCGTTAAACTGCTGAGCCACCCAGGGATGCCCATCATTTTCCTTTAAAAACACACAGTAAATTCAGTAATTTGAGAGCACCACATATAGCAGGTAAGTGACAAAGTAAGGAGAATAAACAGCAAGGAGAAAGGTAGAAAAATAATTCCAAACAACCACAAGATATAAAAAGCATACTTAGTACTCACCAAAGAGGCCTTAGCTTTTGTTTTTGTGTTAAAGTACAGCATCAAAGTAGTAAGTATAGAATGCAATAGTTCCTATGGGCATCAATATAACACAAAAAGTCAGAATAATTGATGTTTATAATAATGAACCTGAATCTCAAGAAAGATTATTATTTTTTTTTTTTAAATTTTTATTTATTTATGATAGTCACACAGAGAGAGAGAGGCAGAGACACAGGCAGAGGGAGAAGCAGGCTCCATGCACCGGGAGCCCGACATGGGATTCGATCCTGGGTCTCCAGGATCGTGCCCTGGGCCAAAGGCAGGCGCCAAACCGCTGCGCCACCCAGGGATCCCTCAAGAAAGATTAAATAATATTGTTTTTTCTGAAGAGGAGAGTATATAATATATTTAGACCCCACTTTTAAACTTTTAATAAGGCATAAAGTCATAAAAACAAAGAGAATTGAGAAGAGCAACAGCCACAAAATATTGAAAGCTAGAAAGCAGATCAGTGAGCAGTAACTGACTTATCAGATCCAAGAAAGATGAATACTAAGCCAGCAATGAGAGGAGGGGGAAGT
Organism: Canis lupus baileyi; assembly: GCF_048164855.1. Taxonomy (NCBI): domain Eukaryota; kingdom Metazoa; phylum Chordata; class Mammalia; order Carnivora; family Canidae; genus Canis; species Canis lupus. Next base: position 27,020,456 of record NC_132860.1, read on the forward strand.
AACTTGATTTGTTACTTTTGTGGGGGTTTAGTAGAACCTCCACAAGTTTCAGAAACTAGTAGCACCATGTTCAGGGTTTCTTTTCCCTCCGAAAAGGATAAAGTCTCTAGATAGGGGAATAGCAGGTACAGTTGAAGGCCGAGTTACTATACTGAAAATAGCAATGTTAAGTGAAAAGAATATTAAGGACCTCTTTGCAGCGTTCCTCTCCTGTTCAGCTTCCAGATCACTAGCAGCCAGGCCTATAATATCTAGGAAGAAAACTAGAGGATCCTTCCAGAGAATCTGACCAGCTGTAGTGGAAAGACCTAATGTTACTGACATTGTAAGTGCCCCACAAATATTCCAGGCTCATCACCATACAGTAAGGTCCACAGTCAGTAAGCCCCATTCATATATTTAAAATTTCCAATCAGCTTTTTAGTATCCCATTTTAATATGAACAGACAACCAAGGATCATCAGATATCTGGGGAAAGCTCCAAGATGAAAAGCCGAACTGAGATCCTATTTATATCAAATTTGAGGATCCAGATGAAAAGTTATTTGAAAGAAAGTGTAAGTATAATGATGATGCTCTGTGGTTTGTCAAAGGTTGTCAATTATTTTTTTTTAATTTTATTTATTTATTCATCAGAGACATACAGAGAGAGAGAAGCAGAAACATAGAGGGAGAAGCAGGCTCCCCGAGGGGAATCCAATGAGGGACTCGATCCTGGATCCTGGGATCACGCCCTGAGCCAAAGGGAGAGGCTCAACTGCTGAGCCACCCAGGCATCCCAAAGGTTGTCAATTATTAAAAAAAAAAAAAAAAAAAAAAAAAAAAAATCAGATCAGATGGACTTACATCATCAACCTGATAAAAAATAGCTCTTTCCAAACCTAATAGTTCATTTTACTGATGGCTATTCACTTTCTCAGGGGTAAGAGGTATAATAAAATATAACTTGCTAAGTCTGGCAAAATGCTGTATTATATCTGTTAATTTTTCTAATTCTAAAGATATCTGTTGTGACTTGATCTACAAATGAACGGAGTATCCCCATGAAAGCACTAAAAATAAGTCAATGGATCATAAATAAAAGCATTGAGACTATGTCTATTAATCATTGATGCCACAACAGGTAGTTAAATTTTTTGTATGTACAAAATTCTAGATGAACCTAGAAGAGGAGAGTCTCTCATTCCATGGCATCTCATCTTCAAAAGTCAGGGAGAACTTCACAGGAAACAGTTCTTGAGAGAAGTTTTAAAGAAAGAGCGGAAGTTAGTCAAGTAAAACAGATGAATAAGAAAGAGGGGAAGTACAGACAGCAGAAAGACTATCATGGGCCAGAACATACATGAGGGCAGAGGGGATGAGAAGCTGTAAATATGAAGATATCAGATTAAGGAAGCCCTCATATGTCATAGAAGGAATCTGCACTCTAACCTAGAGGCAACTGAGAGCCAGTGAAGAATTTTAACAGCCAGTTAAGATGACCAGATTTGAATCCTCAAAAAGATCACTATGATGATGATATTAACAGATTTTAGGGATGGGAAAGGAGAGATGGTAGCTACAACCTTCCAAGCTATGTACTTACCGTTCCCAAAAGGCAGTCTCATGCTTTAAAGGTTCTGCTCTCAGCTTACTGCAAAATAGGTTATTCTACCTTTAAGAGATCGGTAGCTACCAGAGACTCTTTAATGGTCCCCCTGAGGAAACCAGCATCCCAAGGCCTCCACTACCAGGTTCTTTCTTTTTCCCTCCTAAGGTCTTCTTTAAAGGCACAAAGATTATGTTAGGTCACCTTACCAGAGTGTATCTCCCAGCCTGGTTTCAAGGAAGGTATCTACCCCAAAACCTTACCTTCCAATTCCCAATGACTGTTGCAAATTCTAGCCACTTCTCAAAGCTATTTTAAACTAACACACGTATATGTGTCTGATTTCTCCATGTACATTCCTTAAGGAGATGGGAAGAAAAATGGGAGGGAATATTTAATGCACACCAACTTAAAGCTTGATTCTTTTCTGTAAATTCTGTTTTTTAAAGATTTTCTATTTACTTATTTGGTAGAGAGTGAGTAAGCAAGAGAGAGAGAGAGAGAGAGCGCGCGCACAAGTCAGGTAAGAAGCAGAGGGAGAAGCAGACTCTCTACTGAGCAGGGAGCCCAGTGTGGGGCTTGATCCCAGGACCTCAGGATCTCGACCTGAATTGAAGGCATACACTTAAACCGACTGAGCCACCCAGGTTCCCCTTTCTTTTTTCTTTAAAAAAAAAATTCTTTTTTAATTTATTTATGATAGTCACACACACACACACACACACAGAGAGAGAGAGGCAGAGACACAGGCAGAGGGAGAAGCAGGCTCCATGCACCGGGAGCCAGACGTGGGACTCGATCCCGGGTCTCCAGGATCGCGCCCTGGGCCAAAGGCAGGCGCCAAACCGCTGCGCCAGGGATCCCCTCCTGTAAGTTCTCATTTAATCCTCACCACAACCTTAAGCAAAGTAGGTATCTATATTTCCACTTTTAGAGATAAAGAAATGATCACTCAAAGAGATTAAATGATATATCCAAGACTGTAGAGCCAGTGTAAAGCAAAGCTGAGATTTGAAGCCACAATGCCTATGGGTTTACCAAGGCTTTTCTTTTATTTTTTTATTTTTTTAAGGCTTTTCTTTTAATAGGTTTCCATGTATCTTACTTTATTCATTACTTAATCTCCACTTTACTCAGTCTATTGAACTGCGTTATATTGAACGATCATAGAATAGAGCAACAACCTGGAAAAACAACCAAAAAAGTGCAAATGGAAAACTTAGACAACAGATACAGGTAGTGGTAACAGTAGAAGCAGCAGCAGCAATCCAACCAAGCTCTTTGGAGCCCTAGCAGATACTGACTGGCAAGGACAGAAATAACCAAAACCCAGGAGGTTGACAGACCTCCATTCCAAAATTTTATTTCCTCTTCAGCCAGGCCCAGCAGAGTCCTTGGTAAAATACTGCCTAATCAGGCACACATCACAAATGAATTCCAATAATCAGACGCAATCTCTCCCTGAGGCGTTCCCACTCTTACAAAACCACTAGGAACTGGAGAAAGCTTTTGTTCTCCATCTGAAAAACTGCCTGCAAGCACTTGGTGGTAAAGGGAAATTGGGTTTGAGAAGCAGATGGCTTGTCAAAGAGCCTAAAACCTAAGGTGAAAAGGAAGCAATTTACTAAAATCAAACACTCTAAAAGAGAAACCAAGCTTCTCTGAGATGACAAAGAATACCATCATAGTCGTGATTTGCCCTCCAAACCGAGCACTTTGTAGAAGCAGAAGCCAAATCTTACATAGTAGGATCTAGGTACATTGGTTCATAGTTATCACCGCAGGTTAACAATAACATTCTGGATTTTTCTAAAAGTAAGCATCACTTGTTTATAACAACTGTGTTTAGTGATGGAAGGACTCTGTCATAGAAAGAAAGTACTATTATATCAATTAGACCCTCAATATATAGTAAGTGGAGAGAGGAAGGAACTTAAAGGTTAACTAAGATAATATAAGTAAAGAGCCTAGAAATTGAGCTGGCACAAGGCAGATGCTTAATCAGTGTTGGCTTAACTGAACTGAAAAAGAAGAGAAATTAGCATTTGTTTGGTACCTTTTTTTGTTTGTTTGTTTAGTACCTTCTGATTATCAAAAATGACCTTACCAGTTTTCATATACTTAATCTTATTTAACCCTCAAAACAATCCAGAACAAATGTTAATCATCCTCATTTTATATATAAGAAGAGAGTTTCAAAAAACTTAAGCTATTTGCTTGGTTATTCAATTATTAATGGGCAAAAAGTTCTGATTTGTTCATAATATCAACGAATTATACTAAGCAAAAAATAATAATGCCACCTCACATTTGGATAATGTTTTAAAGTTTTTTACTGCATAACAAAACATGTGAAGGGAAGCACTAGACTGGGAATTGGAATACCTGAGTTCTAGTGTTAACTGTGCCAAACTGCTATGCAGCTTAAACTAAGTTCCTTCCTCTTTCTGGATTTTAATTTTCTCACTTAACTCAATAGTAATATATTTAACTTAAAGACAAGTTAAATTATCTTGAAATTCCAGGAATATAGGACACACAATCAGGACCCGACTGGACAATAAATTCTCCCTTGTTGCCTAGTATTCACTCTGCTCTTCCTCTGGCTACTCTCTCAGTACTAATATCTTACCTTCACCTGTCCATCAGCCATTTCTAAGCCAGAAGCATCCTTTCCGGTGCAGCTCACCACCTGTGTTGGATGCTTCATTAAGTGGAAAGCTGATACTGTACTTTGCTGGAAGCCTGGTGCACAAATGTTACCTGGAGATGAATAAATCATTCCAGTTGTGTTGCAATCGTAAGGGCAGCAGCTGTGGGTCTAAAAAACAGATGGTCTTACAAGGATGGAAGACTTTTCTCCTATCTGATTTTCCTAAGGCAAGCAGGTTTGGGTCAGCAGGAAACCTGGCTAGGAAGTGCCTGAGTATAGCTAGTATCCAGTGATGAGGAAAGAGGACAGAAATGCACATTCAGTTTCTTTCCAAAACAAATGAATATATTAGAGGCTGCAATTACCAGAATCCCACATCCTTATTTTTATACCTACTCATCAACTTCCAAATCATTTTTTTTTTCAGTCTAACACTTCTTTCCTTGATTTTAATATAAAGATGAGCTCAGGGAGAATGCCTAGCCTGGGCATGAAAACAGCTTTAAGATTTGCTAAGACAAATTAAAAAAAAAAAAAACAAAAAAAAAAAAAACAGAGAAAAACAGACTAAAGTTATTGGATAACAGTGGAATGAGTGCCTTAGGACATGGTCAATAATAGTAGGTGTGCAATAAACATATGTTTAATAAAGTAATATGCCAAGCACCATCCTAGGTGTTTTCCATATATTCTCATTTCATTCTCAACATAGCCTTTATTTTATTATCTCCATTTTATAGATAAGGTAATTAAAACTCAGAAAAGTCAGGTACTTTGCCCAGAGACACACAGCAAATTAAGTGAAGGGAGTCACAACTGACCCCCCCATGGCTAAATGAATCCAAAGCTCTATGCATCTTGTTTTTCAACCTCCTATCCTACCAAGAACCTTCTTGCTGTTCCTCAAACTCATTCCTACCTCTGAACCTTTCTGTTTCTTGTTTCCCTCATCACTTCTTCTCATGGCTTTCCACTTTAGATCATTCAGGTCTCTGCCCAAATGCCATCACTTCAGAAAGACTTTTCTTGGTCATTCCCGCATCTTGTTTTTTTTTTTTTTTTTTTTTTATTTATTCATGATAGTCATCACAGAGAGAGAGAGAGAGAGAGAGAGAGAGAGAGAGGCAGAGACACAGGCAGAGGCAGAAGCAGGCTCCATGCAGGGAGCCTGACGCGGGACTCGATCCCGGGTCTCCAGGATCGTGCCCTGGGCCAAAGGCAGGCGCCAAACCGCTGCGCCACCCAGGGATCCCTGTTGTTGTTTTTTTTTTAATTTGGCACTAATATTGTATTATTAGTTTGTTTACTGTCATTCTTATCCACTATAATCAAAGATAAAGATCAGAAAGAACCAAAAAAAAAAAAAAAAGATCAGAAAGAACTTTGTCTCAATCACAAGTGTATCCTCAGCACGTAGAACAGTGATTAGAAAATTGCAGGTGCTCAACAAATATTGAATGACTGAATTCCATATGCTCAAAATCACAAAGCTCTAGAATATTAGTGTAAAAAGATAATTGTTACATACTATAAAGAATACAGATTTTGAGATCAGGAAGATCTGGGTTCAAGTCTCTAACTAGGACAGTGTGATTTTGGACAAGTCTCTAAACTTCTTTAATCTTCTCATCTGTAAAATGAATATAAAGATAAAAGCTCCATAAAGTTGTTACAAAGATTAAATGCAAGGGGCACCGGGGTGGCTCAGGGGGTAAGCGTCTGCCTTTAACTAAGGCTGTGATCCTGGGGTCCTAGGATCGAGTTCTGCATTAGGAGCCCGCTTCTCTCCCTCTACCTCTGTGTCTCTCATGAATAAATAAATGAAATCTTTTAAAATAAAAAGATTAGGGATGCCTGGGTAGCTCAGCAGTTGAGCGTCTGTCTGCCTTTGGCTCAGGGCATGATCCTGGAGACCAGGGATCAAGTCCCACATCGGGCTCCCCACATAGAGCCTGCTTCTCCCTCTGCTTGTATCTCTGCCTTCCTTCTCTCTCTGTGTCTCTCTCATGAATAAATAAATAAAATCTTACAAGATTAAATTAAATTAAAAGATTAAATGCAATGAACACATGAAAATGCTTTATACAAACTATAAAGTTTGTTTATTATGATGATAGGGAAAAGTTTCAAGACTATCTAATCAAACCTTTCACTTTCTAATCAAGCCTTTCACTTTAGAGATCACCCCAAGGCTCAAAAAAGTAACATGAACTGTCCAGTGTCCCCCACTTACTTAGAACCAAACCATGGGGATCCCTGGGTGGCGCAGCGGTTTGGCGCCTGCCTTTGGCCCATGGCACGATCCTGAAGACCCGGGATCGAATCCCACGTCGGGCTCCCAGTGCATGGAGCCTGCTTCTCCCTCTGCCTGTGTCTCTGCCCCTCTCTCTCTCTCTCTCTCTCTGTGTGACTATCATTAATTAATTAATTAATTAATTAATTAATTAATTTAAAAAAAAAAACATGGTTAGACTCCAGGACTTCAGGCAACCAAGTTGGGACACTGGCCACTACCCTCCACAAATTATTTGGCCTCTGATACTTCACTTTCTCTTGATTCTTCTTTTACCTCACTGGTTATGCTTTTGATCTTCTCAACCTCCCTATGTCAGAGTATCCAGGGCTCAACTATCAGATCTCCTCTGCTCTATCTCTATACACATCTTCAGTGTTCACAGCTACTCTATTGCCTTACATATGCTAATGACTCCCAGACTTAGATCTCTAACCTGGATTTCTCTGAATTCTAGACTTGTAAATCCAACTGCTTACATGACATCTCCTTTTGTTTGTCTAATAGCCATCTAATATGTAATACGTCTAAAACCACACCTGATACCTCCCTATAAGTCTGTTCCTCCCCGTCTTTCCATCTTTACAAATGGTAACTCCAATCTTAGAGTTGCTCAAAGCAAAAGCCTTCCCTTGACTACACCTTACTCTCATAGTCCTCATCCAACCTAACAGCAAATTCTGTCAGCTCTACTTTCAAAACATATCCTGATTCCAACAATTTCTTACCACCTCTGCTGCTACCACACTGGCTCAAGCTTTCATTATCTCATTCCCTAATTCTTGTAACAGCTTCATCTCTGATATTCTTGCTTCTGCCTTTGCCTTCTATCTATCCCCTAGCCCTTTCTCCTCAGAAGCCAAAATGACCCTTTAGATTCAATTCAGATCATGTCACTCAACCCTGTTCAATACCCTGCAATGACTGCTCATTTCACTCAGAATAAAAAACACAAGGTCATTACCATGGCCTATGAGACACGATGTAATCTGGCTCCTTTCTACTATCTACCTTACCCCCTACCATTATCCTCTTCGCTCATTATACTTCAGCCCCATTGCAATAAAATTAAATTTTAACACCATAATTCATGTTATTTAGAAACCACTCTGAAGGGGATCCCTGGTGGCTCAGCGTTTGGCGCCTGCCTTAGGCCCAGGGCGTGATCCTGGAGACCCGGGATGGAGTCCCACATCAGGCTCCCTAAAAGGAGCCTGCTTCTCCTTCTGCCTGTGTCTCTGCCTCTCTCTCTCTCTCTCTGTGTTTCTCATGAATGGATAAATAAAATCTTAAAAAAAAAAAAAAAAAAAAGAAAGAAACCACTCTGAAGTGGCCAAAAACACAGAACAAGAAGAACATGCAAGCCTCAGATTCCTTAATATGTACAGCAGGGAAATTCTTTATTCTTTCCCTTCATGTTCACTGATAGCTTAGCACAACCCCACCTAAGGAATTTAGCATTTATAGCTCTCAGTGCCCATTCTTCCCTTGAATTATCAATATGATCTGTTCCTTCATTTCATTAAAATCTCCACTCAAATTTCAATCCTATCTAAAATAGCCCCCTCCCTTTCAATAACTCCCTTTCCCTATATATTGCCTGATTTTTCCTGTCTGCCCACTAGAGTGCAACTGAAAGCTAGGGCTTTCATTTATTCATGGCTGTGTCCACAGTGCCAAGATCAAATTTTAAGTGCTCTATAATCAATAACAGTAATCAATTCAGCCATTAACTGTTCTTTAATTAACACCATATGATGTCTGGTCTTGCCCTAAACAGACTGAATATTATTTGAAAACTTCTCTTCTTTGGATATCGTTCCTGAAGATTTTCAATTCAACCAGTGACAGAAGTAACTAAAAAAAGAAAGGAAAAAAGGGACACCTGAGTGGCTCAGCAGTTAAGCATCTGCTTAACCAGGGCATGATCCTGGAGTCCCAGGATCGAGTCCCACATCAGGCTCCCTGCATGGAGCCTGCTTCTCCTCCTGCCTGTGTCTCTTATGAATAAATAAAATCTTAAAAAATAAATAAATAAAAGGAAAAGAATGGGGTGCCTGGGTGGCTCAGTCGGTTAAGCATCTGCCTTCGGCTCAGGGTCCTGGGATCAAGTCCCATATCAGGGTCCTTGCTGCTCTCTCTCCCTCTGCTGCTCCCCTTGCTTGTGTTCTCTCTATAAATAAATAAAAGCTAAATAAATAAATAAATAAATGCTAAAAAGAAATGAGGTCATGTTTTTCTTTATCTGGAATCCTCTTATAATCAGCTATTAAATCACTAAGTATTAATAAGCACCCTTAGGTGCAGAACACTATCTTATTAAAGAAGGATATTATTAGATAGCAAGTTGGCAAAACACAGAGATACACAAAAAACAATAGATGGGAAATAAGAACATGAAAAGATGCTCAGCATCATTAGCCATCAGAGAACTGCAAATCAAATCACAAAGAGCTAACATACTTCACATTCACTAAGATGGCTAAAATCAGAAAGACAATAAGCATTGAGGAGGATGTAGAGAAATTGGAACCATTATTTTTTCAAAGATTTACCTATTTATTTAGTAATCTCTACACGCAACATGAGGCTCAAAGTCATGACCCCAATATCAAGAGCCACACACTCCACCCACTAACCCAGCCAGGTGTCTCAGAAATTGGAACCTTCATACACTGCTGGTAGGAATGCAAAATGGTACAGCAAATTTGGAAAACACTCTGGAGTCCCTCAAAAGATTAAACATAAAGTTCCCATATAATCCAGCAATTCCACACCTAGAATGCATTTCCTCTATTTTAGAAATGAAAACATATGTCTACACAAAAACTTATATAAGAATGTTCACAGCTGTATTAGAATACCTAGAGGTAGAAATCATTCAAATGTCTATTGATGATATATGATGAATAGATTAATAAATGTGATATATCCATAGATGGGAACATTAGGAAATAAAAAGAATGAAATATCAGTACGTACTACAACATGGATAAACCCTGAAAACATTATGCTAAATGAAAGAAGCCCCGTCATAAAAGGCCATATATTGTATAACATTTATGTGAAATATCCAGAACAGACAAATCTGTAGAAAATAGATTAGTGGTTGCCTAGGGCTGGTAGAGATGAAAGAAGTATGAGGTGACTGCTAAAGGGTATATTTCTCTTTGGGGTAAAAAGATGAAAATGTTCCAAAATTAATTGCGATGAGGGCTGCACAATTCTGTGAATATACTAAAAGCCATTAAACTATACGCTTTAAAGGGATGAATTGTATGGTATGTGGATTATTGCTTAATAAAGCTGTTATTAAAAACACTTTAAGGGCTTAGCGGTTTAGCGCCGCCTTCAGCCTAGGGCCGTGATCCTGGAGACCCTGGATAGAGTCCCACGTCGGTCTCCCTGAGTGGAGCCTGCTTCTTCCTCTGCCTGTGTCTCTGCCTCTCTCTCTCTCTCTTTCTCTCTGTGCCTCTAATAAATAAATAAAATCTTTTAAAAAATAAATAAAAAATAAAAACACTTAAAAATGTAATCTGGGGTTCATTTTAGGTTCCATTTATCAACATTCTTACTATTCACATTCAACTTAACATTTACTGAATACTAAGTAACTCTCATTTTCTTTATTTCATTTAATATTCATGACTAAAAATACTATGAGATAGGGGTTATCAGATCACCCATTTTGCAGGTAAGAAACCTACAGCTCAGAGAAATTAAATAATTTAAAATATACAGAATCAAAACCAAATTTGGTCCTGCACTCACAATCTCAAAGCTAAGCTTCTTTTACCCCATTTCTTACTAGTAAGCATAATTAGGATCTAGCTATAGCACTTACTCATAAAAGCTATGAATTAATGGGGCACCTGGGTAGTACAGTCAGTTAAGTCTCCAACTCTTGGTTTCAGCCAGGTCATGATTTCAAGGTAGTGGGATCAAGCCCCACCTTGGGCTCCACGCTCAGCGCAGAGTCTGCTTGTAATTGCCTTTCCCTCTCCCTCGGCCCCTTCTTGCTGTGTATGTGTGCACAAATGCCCTCTCTCTCTCAAATAAATAAATCTTTAAAAATAAATAAAGCAAAATAAGAAAAACCACGTTTAAAAATAAGCTTTTGTGCATCAAAAACAATCAATGGGGGCACCTGGGTGGCTCAGTTGGTTAAGTGTCTGCCTTCAGCTCAGGTCATGATCCCAGGGTCCTGGACTGACCCCGTATCAGGCTCCCTGTTCCTCAGGGATCCTGCTTCTCCCTCTCCTCCCAACTTGTGCTCTCTCTCGCTATCTCTGTCTCTTTCTCTCTCAAATAAATAAATAAATACAATCTTTAAAAAACATAAGACAATCAACAGAATAAAAGGCAACCCACAGAACTGGAGATTTACAAATCATATACTGATAAAGGATTAAACTCCAGAATACATCAAGAACTCCCAAAACTCAACAACAAAAACCTGATTCAAAAATGGGCAAAGAACTTGAAGAGACATTTCCCCAAAGAAGATACACAAATGCCCAATAAGTACATGAGAAGATAACTGAACATCACTAATAATCAGGAAAATGCAAATCAAAATCACAATGAGCTACCGCCTCATACCCAATAAGATAGCTACTACAAAAAACTGAAACATAAGAAGTGCTGGTGAGGACAAGCAGAAATTAGAATCCTCATGCACTGTTGGTAGGCATGTAAAATGGTGCAAACACTGTAAAAACTACTATGGGTTTCCTCAAAAAAATTAAACAAAGAATTACCATATGATTCAGCAATTCCACTTACAGGTATATACTCAGAAGAATCAAAAGCAGGGTCTCAAAAAGATCTGTACACCCACATTCATAGCAGCATTATTGACAATAGCCAAAATGTGGAAGCAATCCAAGTATCCACCAAGAGATGAATGGATAAGCAAAATGTGGTGTATACAATGGATTATTATTCAGCTTTAAAAAGGAAATTCTGACATATGCTACAAACATATACCAACCTTGAGGTCAAACAAGCTAGCTGCAAAAAGACAAATCTGTATGATTCCACTTATATCAGGTACTTACAGTAGTCAAAATCATAGACACAAAGTAGAATAATGGTTGGCAGGAGCTGATAAGAGAGGTAACGGGGAATTGTTCAATGGGCATAGTTTCAGTCTCACAGGATGAAGAGTTCTGGAGATGGATAGTGGGAAGGCTGCATAAGAATATGAATACATTTAATGTCACTAAGTTGTACACTTAAAAATGACAATGATGGGGTCTCCTGAGTGGCTCAGTCAGTTGAATGGCCAACTCGATTTCAGCTCAGGTCACGATCTCAAGGTCGTGAGATGGAGTCCCACGTCAGACTCAGTGCTCAGTGGGGAGTCTAAGAATTCTCTCATCCCCTTCCTTTATCCTTCTCCCCCATCCCTGTGCTCACACATGCAGTCTCTCTCTCTCTCAAATAAATCTTTTTTAAAAAATGATTATGATGACAATGTATTATGTTTTTTCCACAATTTATTTACTTAAAATAAATAAGCTGGGCATTACTTGAGGTAAGATGATAACAGCTAACATTTAATGAGTGCTTACTTTGTTATCTCACCCAATTCTGACCATAATCCTATAAAGTGGGGACGATTATGATCTCTCACAAATAAGAAGTCTGAACCTAGTAAGATCAAGTCAGTTGCTCAGAATTACATAGTTAGTAACCAAATCTAAATTCAAACTCAGGCAGCCTGACTATATAAAGTCCAGGACCTTAACTGCTATACTACAACATAAAACACTATATATAAATACTACAGATAGAAGTTGACAAAGGTAGTCAAATCCAGTCAGTCCTGACAACCTAAACTATCCATTGAAGAGACTCACATAGAAGCAGGAATAATATACAACCAATGTAGATCAGAAGCACTGTGGAAACACCAAAATTATTCTTAAAAATAATGTACATATATAAATTGAGTGAGCTGCACAGTCTTTCTTTTTGGAACCATGCTCCAATCCAGCCAATAAAAGAAAGAGCAAAATAATGACAGTTCTAAATCACAGGTGGGACACACACACATCTACTAAGATCCCAGTCTTCAGCATCCCAATTCAGCAGTGCCCTCCAGAACCAGAAGATTCAAGTGTCACCTGCTTCCTTTGCTGATACCTAGAACTTCAAAATAGTTTTCATATTTGCTCTAGGTGAAAGACTCTCCTCTTTTGTGCAAGGCTTTGCAGGAATAAACATCACCCTCTGTATCTTCATCCAACAAATGGGTGCTAGAACTTACTCCATGCCCAATGCTAAGCAAATCTCCTGTTTCTATTTAATTCTTTATTCCCTCATACTTCATAGGTTTTTTTTTTTTTTACTTCATAGTTTATAAGGTTTATTCATATGAAAGGCAGAAACCTAAAAAAAAAAAAAAAGCACAATAAGCCAAATTAAAGTGCCAAAAGTAGGAATGTGGGGCTGAGGAAGAACCTGAGCATGGAAGAGGGACGAGGAACTAACTTTCTACCTAATCAGTTCTTATCATTCAAGGAAGGACAGTGAAGGCTCCTCAGCAGGAAGGAGTTCCTTTCTCTTCTGCAGCTTCTAGCAAATAAATATAATACATTATAAATATACTTGTTAGTTGTATTTATTAAACCCCAGGCCACATTTCTTAATTCTCTATATTTATTTGTAAAATTTTCTTAGTCTTTTAATCCTTTCCTTAAAAGGAATCCCTGCTTAAACAAAGGAGAAATAGGCTCACATTCAACCAAACTTAACTGAGCACCTATTACGTTTCTGAATTAGATTTTTTTTCCCTAGGCAGTTTCTCATTTAATTCTCAAAAAGAATCTTTTTTCTAAAGTATTATTGGCTGCCACCCTTTCTTTTTTTTAAACAACCAAGTAAATTGAGAATCATACAGTTAAAATAACTTACAAAGATCTTACAACTAAAAAGAAAAAGAAAAAAAATAGAGGAGCCAGGATTCAAACTCAAACTTTCTATCTTATCTCTCTGAATCTCAATTTCCTCATCTGCAAAATGGAAATAACATTATCCATCCTCAAAGGTTGATTTAAGGGAACAAGTGTTGGTGAGGATATACAGAAAAAAGGAACCCTCATGAACTGTTGTTTCATGCAACCTGGTGCAGCCTCATGGCAAAATAGCATGGAGGTTCCTCAAAAATTTAAAGACAGAATTACCATATCATCCAGTAATTTCACTACTGGGTATTTACCCAAAGAAGATGAAAACATCAATTGGAAAAGATCTATGCACACCCATGTTTATTATAATAGCCAAATTATGGAAGCAGCCCAAGTGTCCATCAGTAGATGAATGGATAAAGATGTGGTATATATACACAATGGAATATTATTCAGCCATTAAAAAGAATGAAATCTTGCCATCTGCAACAACATAGATGGATCTAGAGGGTACAATGTTAAGTGAAATGAGTGAGTCTGAGAAAGACAAATACCAATGGATTTCATTCATATGGTGAATTTAAGAAACAAAACAAACGAACAAAGAAAAAAGGAGGAAAAAAAAAACAAACCAGACTCTTAACTACAGAGAACAACTGATGGTTACCAGAAAGGAGGTGGGTCAGGATGGGTGAAATACATAAAGGGGATTAAGAGTACACATCGTCATGAGCATGGAGTAATGTACAGAATGGTTGAATCACTATATTGTATACCTGAAACTAATATAACACTGTATGTTAACTATACTGGAATTTTTTTAAAAAAGATTGAGGTAGGAATTACCACATGCAAAGTGCTCAGATCAGTACTTGCTCAATAAACATCAGTTCTTTTCTTTCCTTCCTTCATGCTTGAATTGACTATTTGTTGGCTTATTCCAAACAAATTGCTGAAGTTGATTCTGTTTAGCTGTTTTCTTTTTTAAGATTTTATTTTTGGGATGCCTGCGTGGCTCTGCAATTGGACGCCTGCCTTCAACTCAGGGCCTGACCCCGGGATCTGGGATCAAATCCCACATCGGGCTCCCTGCGAGGAGCCTGTTTCTCCCTCTGCCTGTGTCTCTGCCTCTCTCACTCTCTGTCCCTCATGAATAAATAAATCTTTTAAAAAAAGATTTTATTTTTAAGTAATCTCTATATGCAATGTGGGGCTCAAACTCACAATCCTGAGATCAAGAGTCACATGCTCCACCAACCGAGCCAGCCAGGTGCCCCAAAGTTGACTGTTTTGCCAGGCTATCTTACTGGTTTGTCTTGGTCCCCTCAAACACGATGTGACTCTGGGATATTAGGAGCATTTCTGGCTCACCTGGCAGTTGGGATGCCCAAAGCAGAGCTCTTTATGCTCAGAGCATAAAGGACTAGTTTCCCTCCTCTATTCTCCCTTAGACAAACAGATGCATACACAGGTGAAAAAAATTTTAAAGGCATAATTAGCTTAATTAACATAGAATGACAGAAATAAAAAAAGCCACAGTGTTCTGGCCAGGCAGTAGGCTTCAGGGGAAACAAAAATTCTCTGGCTAGCAAAGTGAGGGGAGAAATAAGCATCTACCAAAGAGGAAAAGGAGTCATGGCCAAGTGGCAGGAACTAGGGAATGTCTAAAATGAAAGGTCAGCGTGCTTGCTTCAGCAGCACATATAATAAAATGGAAGGTCAGCACCATCCACCAGAGCCCTTACTTACCTCTGATCTCCAGGACAGGTCAGGTACCCCGATCTATCAAACAAGAACTTGAATCAGACAAAAAGTCTATCATGAGCTCCTCAAGGGCTAAAACTATAACTTACATGGAGATCCCTAGGGCACAGAACAGTACAAACAGGCATTCATATTTGTTGAAATATAAATTAATGTGGATGTGAATAAAGTCCGGTTAAAAGGTTTTCTCCATCTTTTCCACAGTGTACTAGTATTATACAGGAAAGGTTCCTATCTTCATCTATCATTCAATCCATACCTCTTCATAAATACCCACATGCACAAAAACATAGTGCATCTGTAGATCATTTCCCAAAATGTTCTAGATAACCCACAACTGCTTCTTAAAAAAGTGACAGCATATCCCAAATAAATCTTGACAGCTGCCTACAATCTTCAGGATAAAGTCTATACATCTTAACCTACAAGTAAGGCCCTTTTGCAAATCAGCTCTTCCCTTTCTTTCCAAATAAACCTTTTCAAGAACTCTAAGCATCTGCTGAACATGAACCCATTGTCCCTTAAATATGCCCTGAAATCCTGCTTCAGTTCCACAAGATGCACTGCCACCAAACTTTGATTCACTTAAATTCCACCCAGCTTTCACGGGACAATTCAGGTCCCATTTACTTTACAAAGTCTGTTATAACTGTCCCAGATCACAGTGTTCATTTCTTTTAAGCTAGCATATGTGACAACCAGGTATACCCCTCATCTTTTAAGATTAAGATTCTTGGGATGCCTGGGTGGCTTAGCAGTTGAGCGTCTGCCTTCACGCTCTGGGCGTGATCCCGGAGTCCCAGGGTCGATCCCGCATTGGCCTCCTTGCGTGGTCTCTGCCTCTCTCTGTGTCATAAATAAATAAATAAAATCTTAAAAAAAAAAAAAAAAAGATTATTAAAAGTCTTAGCCTTACCTTGATTTTCTCTCCTCACTCCCAAAAATGCCTAATCTACTTTGGGTGCCTATTCCTAGCAACCTAATCTGACCTAATCCTAGAAAGAACCCTAGATATATTTCTATCATAGCACCTGACTATGTATCTGACCTAATCCTAGATAGAACCCTATATACTTCTATCATAGCACCTATTATACTTAATTATACTTCCTTATGTCTCATTACAGATTTGCTGCCCCTCCAGATCTGTGCTTTCCAATACAGTAGCCATTAGCCACACATAGCTACTTAAGCTCAAATAAGTTACTTAAAACTAAGTAAAATTTAAAATTCAGTTCATCAGTTTCACTAGCCACCTTTCAAGCACTCAGGAGCCACGTGGGCTGGCTGGTGACTACTATATTGGACAACACATATAAAACATTTCTATTTCTGCAGAAAGTTCAATGGGACAGTGCTGTGTCTAGATCATGTATGCCCCCCAACGCTAGTCTAGCAGGCACTCTGGCAGCAACTTTGTTAATTCATTGTGGTAACCAAGCCCTTAGTAAATCCTAGTAAATGTCTCTTAAGAATGACTAACAGCTTGTTCTACCTTTCTTATTATTACATACCACCAGGACCTCTGTTTCATAAGTTCAATGGCCTTTATAGGCTAGATGGAATCAGTGTAATAATTCATCATCATCCTAACTTAAAGAAAGAGGTAGGAACCACAATAGTTAGGGGTAATCAGAAAGCCTCTCTTTGGTCCCTCTCCTCAAACCAAAGCTCCACTACTTAATGTGAGACTTGGTAAAGAAGAGGGCTTATTTCTTATTTCCTTTTTGGCATGTAATTAAACTCCAGATAATTCCAAAAGGAATTTTTTTCAAATATCAGAACAATCTTACAACTCAGCAGAAATAAAAACAGGGAGACAATGTTTGAAATTTATCACACTGTTTGGCCATGAACGAATATACCCTCACTAGACTCTCTTTCCATATATAATCATTTGGCACACATTTTTCTGAGGACTTATTAAGGGCTAAGGGCTAAAAAAAGAAAGAAATTCTAGTAGCAAGTAGAAACAAATTAGAATAATACAAAGTGGTAAGTGCTCTATGATTAAGGGGAAGTCCTGGGAGCTATGAAGAGCACTAAGAAAATACTGTGAACCCAATGGGGAGATGTGGTAGAGGGTGAGAGAACCACAGGGAGGCTGCTCAAAAATGTGCTCAACTTTTAAAGGGTAATTAAGAGGCTGAGATATGAAGAAAGGGTGGAAGGTGTCACAAACAGAGACACTGGCATTGAAAAAGGTACAGGCAGGCATGTGACTTGGACAGTGAATGCCAAGTAGTTCAGTCTGGCTGGAGCAACAACAAAAGAAGTAAGATGTGAGGCTAATGAGGCAGGCAGAGGTCAAATCATGAAAAAGCTGTGCATGCTAAACTAAAGGATTTAAATTTTAACCTCAAAGTTATAGGAAACCCATGAAGGTTTTAAAGCAGGAAAAAGGAGGGTAATCTATATTCAACAAAGTTCACAGAGGAGCAATATGGAAGATGATTTGGAGAAAGTAAGACAGGAGCAGGGAAGTTGCTGCAAAAAATGAAGAGACAGTGTATTTTACCACCACCACCACCACCACAGCAACAACAAAAACTAGTTTAAAAAGTGATGAGATAGGGCCCATTTGATGCAAACAGTTTTAAAAACAACCTATTTTAAATGGGTTTCTCTCCATTAGTCTATGCCTCTCAAAGCTGTAACACCATGATTCAATGATCACAACTACAAAAACAACTGTTAAAGTCAATTAGATAAACTCTAAAAATCTACACTGCACTCTTCTATTCAATAGCCATTCTTTGAACTAAACCTGCACATTTTTCTCTATTCCACTGCACACAATTTTGGAAAAACACTTCAGCCAGCTGAACACATATGTGCAGTGTGCAACAAGTGTAAACAATTTAACAGGAGTTTAATGAAACATTTCCTATTCTTTATTAGAAAAAAAAATTACAAAATTCTAATATGGCAACATCAGGTTGCAAATTGACATTTTTAAATTAGTCTTTTTTTTTTAAATGAACATACCAATTTTTAAATCCCATCTGGTTGCATGGTGCAGCTGTCCTGAATGAATATAGCGTTTTCAGTTATGAGGCACTTGGCATTCAGAAACTGCCATGTGCCAGCAACAGCTACAAGTACAGTACTTAAGAAGCACCTACATACTCTTACTGGTATGAGTCTATCCTGAAGTAGAGGGGACATATGGGGAAACAAAAGAAACAATCTCACAATTTTAATGCAGTATCTTTAGTTTTACCTCCTATTCCCTTAAAAGGCAATGGGCTCTGGCTAGCTCAGTTTGTACAGCGTGAGACTCTTGCTCATGAGTTCAAGCCCCACATTAGATGTGGAGACTACTTAAAAAAAAAAAAAAAAAAAAAAAGAGGCAATGGATTCTAATAACTTTGATCCTATAGTTCCTTAGCCTAGAGAGTTTTACCTACCCCTCTTGTCTTGTACCAACAAAATCTTAAGAACAAAGGCTTTGGGGTGCCTGGGTGGCTCAGTCAGTTAACAGTCTCCCCCTTCGGCTCAGGTCATGATCTCACGGTCCTACTCAGTGGGGAGCCTGCTTCTCCCTCTTCCTCTTCCCCTCCCCCCTGCTTGTGCTTGCTTGCTCGCTCGCTCTCTCAAATAAATAAATAAAAATAAAAAGAATGAAGACTTTGGAATTGGACTAAAACCAGGTTCTGTTCTATCTCTTACAAACTATATGAACTTAACACATTACTTAATCTTTCCAAGCCCAATTTCTTCATGTGTAAAATGGTAACACCTAACCTGGCAGAGTTGTGGTGAAGATGATAGAAATAAAGGTATTTCTTTATTTGCTTTCTTCCTCCCTAATACTTATTAGAAAACTTCATAAATACCTAGTAGAAAACCTCATAAATACCTGTTGACCAGTTGAATAAATAATGGCTGGATGCATGAACTGAAGATATCATAGTTCTGTGACATGAGGAATACCTTTCTGAATTTATCACACAACTGTCACACAGTAGCCAGTCATTCAGTAAGAATGTATTATTTTGTGGATCATTCATCCCATCAAGCCTGTTTGGTAAGCAGGGGAAGTACTTTTGTAGGCCTGTTTTACAGAGAAGAAACAGAGTCTCAGAGCTATTAAAGGTAAGATCACTCACTGAGGGTAAGAACTAGAATAGAATCACCTTTTATCTCTCAGAAACCAATTCTGGGAGGGCCTGGGTGGCTCAGTTGGTTAAGTGTCTGACTTCAGCTCAGGTCATGATCTCAGTGTCCTGGGATAGAGCTTCAAGTCCAGTTTCATGCTCAGTAGGGAATCTGCTTGCCCCTCTCCCTCTGTCTCTGCCCTTGCTCCAGTCTGTGCTCTCCCTGTCTCTCAAATAAATAAAATCTTAAAAACAACTAATTCTAGATTTTTTTTTCCACTCTGGCTTGCTCTCCCTATGTTTTTTAAACATTACCTATGGAATCAGTCAAGTTTTTCCAAATCTCTGTGGTTACAAAAAGAGACCTCTGAGTAAAAAAATATAACCAGTGGATGATGGGAAAGTAAAGCAACATGACCAAATAAGGAAAAAGTCAGTCTGAGAAAAAGCAAAGACTAGATTTTATTTGCCTAAGCACAAAGAAACCAATTAAATCTGAAACTAATAAGAGCATAAAGCCCTAACTATGACAAGTGAGGACAGAGGACACTTAGAGGGTCAAATATGAAGTATGAGGGTTACAGGCACTCATCCCCTTCTGTAGAAAGCATGACTAAATGCAGAGTCTCTGGGGAGTATTTGTTCTTTCATTTAACAAATACTGAGTCCCAACAATGAACTAGATCAACTTGATAGTAAGTAGCAAGAACCTTAAAAAATTTATAGCTTTGCTCCAATTACAATATCCCTAATTTTTTATCAGAAGAAAGCTATAAAAAAATACAGATCTAGGGATGCCTGGCTGGCACAATTGGTAGAGCATATGACACCTGATCTCAGAGTCCTGAGTTCAAGCCCCACATTGCGTGTAAAACAGACTTTAAAAAAACAAAAAGCAAAGACCCAAACTTTATAACTAAAGATCCCTATCACAATGTTATTTATAGTATCAAAAATGGAAAGTAACCTAAATATCTAACAGTTAGGTTATGATTAAATAATGTCATGCAATACAATAGTGTACAGTTATTAAAACTGATGTTTAGAGATGCCCGGGTGGCTCAGTCAGTTAAACGTCTACCTTTGGCTCAGGTCATGATCCTGAGGTCCTGGGATTAAGCCCTGCATTGGGGTCTCTGCTCAGTGGAGAGCCTGGTTCTCCCTCTGCTCCCCCCCCACCCCGCTTGTGCTCTAACAAATAAGTAAAATATTTTTTTTAAAAAGACTGATGTTTGGGGATCCCTGGGTGGCTCAGCGGTTTAGCGCATGCCTTCGGCCCAGGGCATGATCCTGGAGACCCAGGATCGAGTCCCACATCAGGCTCCCTGCATGGAGCCTGCTTCTCCCTCTGCCTGTGTCTCTGCCTCTCTCTCTGTGTCTCTCATGAATAAATAAATAAAATCTTAAAAAAGAACACCTTTAAAAAAATAAAAAATAAAAAAAATAAAAAAGACTGATGTTTAATAAAATATTTTAGGAGCACCTGGGTTGTTCAGTTGGTTAAGTGTGTGCCTTTGGCTCAAGTCATGACCTTGGAGTCCTGGGATAGAGTCCTGCATCAGGCTCCCTGCTCAACCTGCTTCTCCCTCTGCTCCTTCCCCCACCTCCCCTGCTTGTGCTTCTACACACACTCTCTCTCTCAAATAAATAAAATATTTAAAATAAATAAATAAATAAAAAGATTTTAATGACACTAGAAAATGCTTATAACCAAATATTAAATTAAAACGCACTCCACAAAACTGTTTCTATAATACGATCTTTATATACAATAAACAGGAGAGATGCCTGGCCAGCTTGGTGGAGTATGTGACTCTTAATCTCAGAATTATGAGTTCAAGTCCCACATCGGGTGCAAAGATTAAATAATTTTTAAGTTTAAAATAAACAGGGGGTCGCCTGGGTGGCTCAGCAGTTGAGTGTCTGCCTTCAGCTCAGGGCAAGATCCTGGAGTCCCAGATTGAGTCCTGCATCAGGCTCCCTGCATGGAGCCTGCTTTTCTCTCTGCCTGTGTCTCTGCCTCTCTCTGTGTGTCTCTTGTGAATAAATAAATAAAATCTTTAAAAATAAATAAATAAAATAAAATAAGTAGGAAAAAAAATTTTTAATGCTGAAAGTTTGAAAAGTTAATCTCTGCATGGTGGCATATAGAGAGACTAGGATTTGTCAAGTTTTCAATAAAGCGAGATTTGTCAAGTTTTCAAATTTTCCATTATAGGCATTTTTCAAAAGATCACAGGGTAGAGGAGATTTACAGAAAAAAAATGAGGATGTTAAATGCCATCAGGACTGATCAAGATCTTTGGAATCTCTGCTGGTTAGAAGGATATAAAGGCATATTATTTTTATACAAAAGGATTATGTTAACCCTATTGAGAACTGACACAACTATAAGGGTGAAACACAATGGGGCAGCAATAAAGAGGAAATCCAATCAGATTCCCAGGAGGTCACTTTCATTCTGGAATATCCTCAACAGCAAGGCCAAGTTCAACAAGTGAGGTGAGGAATGAACTTTGAAGGAAGAAGAGGATGGCAGAAATATAGCTAAAACCTAGTGCTAAATTCTCTTGAGTTTCTTGAAAGCACAGAACCTGTCAATTACCATTCATTGCAATAAAGACTATGACAGAAAGCAGAAGCAAGAATGTAACAAAATAGCATAGACCAGGTCCAGGAAGGCTTCCCAGAAGAAAACCACTTTAAAACAGAAAGGTCGGGGATGCCTAGGTAGCTCAGCGGTTTAGCGCCTGCCTTGGGCCCAGGGTATGATCCTGAAGTCGTGGGATCGAGTCCTGCATCGGGCTTCCTGCATGGAGCCTGTTTCTCCCTCTGCCTGTGTCTCTGCCTCTCTCTCTCTGTGTCTCTCATGAATAAATAAATAAAACCTTAAAAAAAAAACAAAAAAAAAAAACAGAAAGGCATGACCCTGGAGAAAGAGGAGAAGGCTATTCTAGGAAAAAGGGGCAGCCCAGAGAATAGAAACAATTTAACATGCCTGGGGAAAGGACATTCATTTCAGTATTGCCAGAGTACAAAGTGCTAGGCAGGCAGTGGTGAAAGATGTGGTTTCAGAAGTCATCAAGAGCCTGTCCCAGAGGACCTAAATGCCTTGAGTGTTAGCCAAGTAGCTTCACATTAATCAACAAGGATACCAGCCCCAAAGAAACTCACTCCAGCAAAAGAGACTGGCAATGTGGTGAAGATAAGTGAAATCAGGTAGCACAGAAAAAAGCAACCAATCTAACCTGGAGCACATAAAGTTGAGGCAAAGTTACTACACAAAGTTAAGAGAAGATGCCAAAGTTGAGATACAAAGTCAAAATGGAGCTAAAGGCAGTAATATCCAAGATGGTAACACACTAATGATACCTGCCTGACACAAACACTGCAAATTAGGTAACCAGTCCTTCCTACAAAGAAGCAACCATTCTCATCACCAGAAAGTAAGCTTCAAGACCTCATTTGTTTTGTTCACTGTCATGTCTCCAATATCAAAAATATCAAGCACAAAGAAGTTGCTCTACAAATACTTGTGAAGAAAGAGACAGGGATGCTTACTATTATATAAAGCAATGGGAATTCATAATAGCCCAAAGGTAGAAGCAACCCAAGTGTTCATCAACAGATAAATGGATAAAAAAACTGTGGTATATTCATACAATGAAAACTTACTCAACTTTAAAAAGAAAGGAAATTCTGACATATGCTACAATATGGATGGACCCTGAAGACATTATGCTAAATGAAAAATATCAGCCATAAAAGGACAAATACTATATGACTTCACTCATACAAGGTCCTTAGAGTAATCAAATTCATAGTGACAGAAAGTGTAATAGTGGCTGCTGAGGGCTGGAAGGAGAAGGAAATGGAGGGTTACTGTTTAATGATTACAGAGTTTCAATTGTGCAATATGAAAAAAGTTCTGGAGATGGATGGTTGCACAACAATGTGAATGTACTTAATGTCACTGAACCGGACATTTTTAAATGGTTAAAATGGCAAATTTTATATTTATATATTTCACTACAATTTTTTTTTTTAATTACAAACACACCCCAAAAATGTTACTTTTAAAAAGAAAGCAACAGGGAAGTGCCTGGGTGATTCAGTCCGTTGAGCATCCAACTCTTGGTTTCAGATCAGGTCATGATCTCAAGGTTGTGAGAAGGAGCCCCACATCAGGCTCCACGCTCAGCGAAGTCTGCTGAAGTTTCTCTTTCCCTCTCTGCTCCTCCAACGTGCATGAGTGAAGACACTGTCTCTCTCTCTCTCAAATAAATAAATAAATAAATAAATAAATAAATAAATAAATAAATTTTTTTTAAAAAGGCAATCGAGCAAACAGGGAAAACAAACAGAAAAAAGTTAAAGAAGTAAAAGTATAACTAAAGACTAAGGCCAACCCTTAGGAGCTTGGAGGCAAAGACAAACAGCACTGTCTCTTAAATCCCTCCCTTCAACTGCTATTTCCATCCACACCCAATTTAGTAATTTTACATGCAATTGAGCCGCAATTAAAAACAAATACTAAGTGTGGCATCCCCAAAGGCATCACAAACAGGCAAATCCATGGACAACCTGAGAGATGCATTATAAAAGAACAGTCTCATTGACTTTACCTTTTGTTTACCTTTGTTGGTAACAGAAAACAAGGGTCACTTACTGGAACACCTAATACATGCAGCGCACTGTGGTTGTTATATGAACATTACCTCTAATTGTGGCAGTAACCCTAAAAGGTAAATGTTACAATTCTATTTTCATACTGAATTATCTAGAATGAGGTACCTTTCTGTACTATTATAGACGCCTAGGCCCCCAACCTGTCCTGTCCTCCAGCTCTGCAGAAGTTATCAGCTGGGAGTACCTAGATTAAGTAAGTACCAAATACTTTCTAAGTAATTCCTGATAGCCAGATATGCAGATGATCTAGACACTGAGCCACTGAAGAAGGAAGAGAAGAGGAGCTCACTACATGTGTTTCAGACCCTAAATTGACCCAGCAGAACAGAAGTACACAGTTGTAACAGTGTTTCCTCCAGGAGTTTAGTGCCACTGGCACTACCTAAAGTATCCGTGTTACTTAACAAAAGCTTCAATGACTAATAGCCCTCACTCCCTTTCCTCCTCTAGGTCAGCCCTAGAAATCATTACCAGCTCTAGTCTCCTTCTGGCCCATTTGCCCTCAGGTCCCCCACTCCCATCTGTGACACCCCCAGTACTTCCAAGTTCAAGGCTAATCTAAGAAAGCTCTTTTCTGCTTCCATATGCCTTTCAAAACATTCCAATCCTGCTCAGTCCTCTGCTAGGTGACATCTAATACTAATTCTAAACTTAAGCCTGCCATGTAGGCTTTGCTAAGAGACAGTCTCTTCCCATCCTTCAGTTTCCCCCTCAGGATGAAGAGGCCAGCTAGATCAGTGTTTTCAAACTGGTCTTTAGAGAACTAAGGGTTATGAAAAGGTATCCAGGACCAGAAGAAGTAAACAGAAGGGGGATACAAAGGAATAGTTATAAGCCCCACCCCAACCAGAGCAGCTCTCATTTGATCTCTTTGTATTGAGCCTCCTGTAACATTTGGTAGAAAGAGTTCTAGCAGCCTTAAGTGTTAAGAATTAGATGATCAATAATATCCTTTTCAGATTAACATTCTATTTTTCTTTTTTTTTTTTTAATTAATTTTTTTTTTAATTTTTATTTATTTATGATAGTCACACACAGAGACAGAGAGAGAGGCAGAGACACAGGCAGAGGGAGAAGCAGGCTCCATGCACCGGGAACCCGATGTGGGATTCGATCCCGGGTCTCCGGGATCGCGCCCTGGGCCAAAGGCAGGCGCCAAACCGCTGCGCCACCCAGGGATCCCGCATTCTATTTTTCTATAGACTTTTTTTTTTAAGATTTACTTATTTATTTTTATTTATGAGAGACACACAGAAAGAGAGGCAGAGACACAGGCAGAGGGAGAAGCAGGCTCCATGCAGGGAGCCCGACGTGGGATTCGATCCCGGGTCTCCAGGATCGCACCCTGGGCCAAAGGCAGGCACCAAACCGCTGAGCCACCGAGGGATCCCCCAACATTCTATTTTTCAATGAAACAGATATCACTTCAACAATTCCTCATTAATCACATCTTAGTTCACAAAAGTTACAAATGACCTTCACACCAAAAATCCAATGGAAATTTTATTTTTATTTGATCTCTCAGCATCATTCAGCATTGTTGTTTATCTCCTTATTGAATCCCTAGGCTTCTGAACATTACATTCTCCTAGTTTTCTCCCTATCTCTATGTCTGCCCCTTCTCTGCTTTCCAAGGTTATACTCTTCTTCCCAGTGATTAAATGTTTAAGATTATACCATTCCCTATTCTTTTCTTCCTCTGTGCTTCCTTCCTAGACAATCTAATCTATGTCCATGGCTTTATTTACCATCTAAATACCAAACACAACCAATTTTTCTATAGACCATTACCTTTCTCTAAGTTCCAGGCATGCTAATCTGATGTCAGTCATCTTTTGGATGTCTTAAAGTCACTTCAAATTCAACATGTCCAGAACCGAACTCATAATATTCTGTCCCAAAGTGGTCCTTTCCAGTATCCCCATTTCAGTGAAAGACACCACCATCTACCCCTTCAGGAATTGGAGTCATCCTTAACACTCCCTTCTCCTCTACCCCCAATATATAATTTACCACACAGTTCTATCAATTTCACCCACTAAATCTCTCTTGCATTTCTCATCTCTACCTATCATCCTCTGCATCCAACCTACCACCTTGAGTCTCACACAAACCACATCCATGCAATAGCAGCATTGCATTGATTGGTACTCTTCTCTAATCTTTTTCGCAATTGATTCTTAGACACAACACCAAAAGCATGAGCAATAAAAGAAAAAATAAATTGGAATAAATTGGACTTCATCAAAATTTAAAACTTCTGGGTAGCCCTGGCGGCGCAGCGGTTTAGCACCGCCTGCAGCCAGGGGCGTGATCCTGGAGACCCTGGATGAGTCCAACGTCGGGCTCTCTGCATGGAGCCTGCTTCTCCCTCTGCCTGTGTCTCTGCCTCTCTCTGTCTCTATGAATGGATAAATAAAATCTTAAAAAAAAAAAAAAATTTAAGCTTTTGGGGCAGCCTGGGTGGCTCAGCGGTTCAGCACTGCCTTCAGCCCAGGGCCTGATCCTAGAGATCTGGGATCGAGTCCCGCATCAGGCTCCCTGCATGGAGCCTGCTTCTCCCTCTGCCTGTGTGTCTCTGCTTCTCTCTCTCTCTCTCTCTCTGTCTCATGAATAAATAAATAAAATCTTTAAAAAAAATTTTTTTTTTAATTTACAACTTTTGTGCGAGGTCCCTGGGTGGCGCAGTGGTTTGGCGCCTGCCTTCAGCCCAGGGCGCGATCCTGGGGACCCGGGATCGAATCCCACATCGGGCTCCCGGTGCATGGAGCCTGCTTCTCCCTCTGCCTATGTCTCTGCCTCTCTCTCTCTCTCTGTGTGTGACTATCATGAATAAATAAAAATTTTTAAAAAATAAATAAATAAATAAATAAATAAATAAATAAATAAATAAATAAAACTTTTGTGCATAAAAAGACATGATCAAGAAAGTGAAAAGACAACCTACAGAATGGGAGAAAAATATTTAGAAATCATATATCTAATAAAGTTCTGGTATCCAGACTATATAAAGAACTCTTATTATTCAACAACCAAAAGACAAAAACCTAATTTAAAAATGGTCAAAGGATTTGAGTATATGATATTTCTCCAAAGATATACAAACGATCAACAAGCACATGAAAAGATGCTTAACACTTATCATAAGAGAAATGCAAATCAGAGCCATAGTGAGATTCCATATTACGCCCACTAAAATGGCCATTTGAGGGGAGAAGAAGTGGAAAGGAGGATATAAAGGAGGATATAACAGATGTTGGCAATGATGTGAAAAAATGTAAACCCTCATACATTGCTGGTGGGAATGTAAAGTGTACAACTGTTACAGAAAACAGCTTGGCAGCTCCTCAGCAACTTACACAATTATTGTATGACCCAGCAATTTCACTCTTAGTTATAGATCTAAAAGAATTGAAAAGAGGCACTCAACTAATATATGTGCCCACATGTTAATAGCAGTACAACGACCAAAAGGTAGAAACAATCCAATGTCCACTATCATGTGGATAAACAAACTATGATATAGTGTAATATTATTCAGCTATAAAAAGGAATGAAGAAGTACTGATACATGTGAAAATGTGGATTATTCCAATTGAAAGACGCCAGACACAAAAGTGCATATATTGTATGATTTCATTTACACGAAAATATCCAGAATAGGTAAATCTAATAAGACAGAAGCACACTGGAGGTTGCCAGTAGATGGTGGTAGGGAAGAATGGGGAATGACCACTTAATGCATGGGTTTTCCTTTTGGGGTGATGAAAATGTTCTGGAACTAGATAGAGGTGGTTGCACAACACTGTACACATACTAAATGTCACCAGATTATTTACTCTAAAATGGTTAATTTCATGTTGAATTCAGGTGAATTTCACCTGAATCAATCAATCAATCAACTAGACAAGCAAATCCTCTCATCATAAGCCCACCCCAATTACTGAGTTATTGCCTTTTCTTCCCATGGCCCAAGTTGTAACAATAGACAGAGTCTATTTCTTGATTCTTTTTTTTTTTTTTAAGATTTCATTTATGTATAAATGAGAGACACACACAGAGAGAGAGAGGCAGAGACACAGGCAGAGGGAGAAGCAAGCTCCTTGAGGGGAGCCCAATGTGGGACTCCCTGGACTCCATGGCCACGCTCCTTGAGGGGAGCCCAATGTGGGAGTCCCTGGACTCCATGGCCACGCTCCGAGCCTAAGGCAGACGCTCAACTGCTGAGCCACCCAGGTGTCCCTATTTCGTGATTTTCACCAGAAAAGAAAACAAGAGCTCCACAGAGTTGTCACAAATGAAAAGAACATAAACAAAACCCTCAATAGCACTACTATAGCATTAAATAAATTCAAGTGGCTAGGTCTCACTTCAGGGAAGCTCAATGAAGGCACTTTTGCTAAGATTGAGGAGACATGAAGAGACAAAGAGAAAATTAAAATAACTGAAAGAATTAAGTAGCTTTGAAAGTCTTCAAAATGTAAAATACATTTAAAAAAACAACTAATGCAATGGATACAAACAGCAAGTGTGAAAGGCTGGCCTTGACTAAGACTATCAATTCACCATGTGCTAAAAACAAATGTAGCTAAAGCAAAGAAAACTGAAAGAAGTACTAGTATTTATTAAAATGGCCAAAATAAAATACAGTGGTAATACTAAATGCTGGCAGGGATGCAGAGAAACTAGATTTCTTATACATTGATGGTAAGAATGTAAAATGGTAGAGCCATCCTAGAAAATAGTTTAGCAACTTCTTATAAAACTAAAAGTGGACTTACTATATAACCCAGCAATTATACTGTTAGGCATATATCCCAGAAAAATAAAAACAAAAAACCTGTACACAAATGCTCATAAAGGCTTTCTTTGTAATAGCAAAAACCTGGAAGCAACCCAAATGTCCTTCAACAGATGAATGGTTAAACAAACTGGTACATCCGCATGATGGAATTCTATTCAGTAACAAAAGAGAACAAAATAATGATAGATGCAATAATCCAGATGACTCTCAAGGGCATTATGCTTAGTAAAGTCAATCTCAAAAAGTTATATCCTATATTATTCCACTTACATATCACTCAGAATGACAAAAGTATATAGATGGAGAACAATTAGTAGTTGCCAAGAGACAATGATAAGAATAGGCTGGGGGAGAAAGGGTAATGTATGCACAAATGTATACAGGACAGTACAGGGGAGTTTCTCTGTAGTGACAGAACCACCTCTATATCTTAATTGTTTTGGGAGCTGTACAAATCTATACATGGGATAAAACTGCACAGAGCTCTATACACGTAAATGTATACATGTAAAAAATGGTGAAAAATGAATGATAATAAGGTCTGTAGTCTAGTTAACATATTGTACCAAGATCAATTACCTGGTTTTGATATTGTTCTGCATTAGATGTCACCACTGGGGAAAGTTGAAGGAAGGATACACAGGACTTTACGTCTATTTTTGCAACTTCCTGTGAATCTATAATTATTTCAGTATAAAAATGGATTTTTAAAAAGTAATGCAATTCAACAAACAATAACAATACCTATAATATGTCAGGTTTTGTGTAAAGTGCTGCATTCTGTAATGAAATGTTATTCATCAAAAAATTATATAGGGGGTGCCTGGGTGGCTCAGCAGTTGGGGGCCTGCCTTCAGCCCAGGGCCTGATCCTGGAGACCCGGGATCGAGTCCCGCATCGGGCTCCCTGCATGGAGCCTGCTTTTCCCTCTGCCTGTGTCTCTGCCTCTCTCTCTCTCTTTCTCTCTCTCTCTCTTTCTCGTGAATAAATAAATAAAATCTTTTAAAAAAATTATATAGTACAATGTTGTCTAAAACCAAAATTTCTTCAATTTTGATATCCTTGACTTTATTCACTTTAAAAATTAAGTTATTTTTTGCTAAGACTAATATATTAACTATTTCTCTAATATGGCAACTATCATAACCTTAATTTATTAATAACACACTTAAATTCATTATTACTAATGTATGCCAAAGCACATTCTTTATACCATTAACAAATACATCAAGAGCTCAGAAATATATCATCAGCCAAAAAGACCCTGGATGGTGTAGAAATATGTGAGCTGGAGAGGAAAAAAAAAAGTTATTTATGAAAAAAAAAACTGAAAGAGTAAGTACATTTGAACATATAGTGGGATAGGAGGAAAAAGTAGCTTCTTAGAGTATATCTATCCTGAGAAATGGGACTGAGCCAGATCACAAAGGAGGGTCTTGGCAGAAGATATAACTGATATAAAAAATGGGAAGCCAATCCTACAAGATGAGTCTCTGAATGCCTATGTGTCTGGTTGATCTGAGCTCCTACCTGAAGTCCCCATTCTAGCCAAACAGATCTACCTGCTGGACTCCCAACATATCTATTGCTCTGCAGGGAAGTCTTTCCTCTTTATGCAGGCTAAAAGTGGTCTCTAAGCTCCTAAAAGTGGTCTCTTCAGCTCCTAATTGCCGAAGTATAAATTAAGTACCACCTCTGGGAATTTACCCTATATATAGCTATATGAACTATAGCTTGTAGTAATTTTAATCCATCTCCCAAATGAGTAGGACCTTACAAAAAGGCAATGTATTAACATGGAATAAAACATGTAAACCAAGATTATTTAGTTCAGGTTTCATGTCAGTAAAGCTGTATGTCCATACTATTCTGAATAGTATGCCTGAATGATATGCCTGAATCTGAATATTCAGATATGCCTATGCCTGAATGGTAATTCATAAATGTTAAAATGATTTCCCAGAGGAAATGTGTTAATTTCTCCTTTTAAGTCATCTTTCTTTCCCAGGCTTCCAGGAAATTCAGAAAAGTAAACTTGTAACTCATCTACAGCAAGTGGACACACCCATGCATAATTCTATTTTCATTAATATGAAATAACTTTTTATAGTATTTTATTAAGTTACTATTGTAAGCCACCCTAAATTCTTTGTGGAAAAGACCATACAAACTCAGTAATAAGCTCAACTATATCCTTATAAGCATATTAAAATTATGCCTATAGGACTGAAAATGACATAGCCAATCCATTTAAAAAAATCCATAAACCAAGATCCTTATCAGGCTTCCTTTCATTACTGAAATGACTTTACTTTTATATCTGTATCATTTAACTAAGGGGTAAAAAGTGACATTTCACTCACTTTGGACAGTAAAGAAAATTTGGGGTAATTTAAGTATCCTCTTAACCTATAGGATTTGCAGTACAATGCTGCAATTTTGGAAAGGATTGTGATTCAAAATATTACAGAGAAATATTTATAGCAGTATGGCCTTTTTTTTTAAGATTTTATTTTTAAGTAATCTCTACACCCAATGTGGTGCTCAAACTTACAACCCTAAAATCAAGAGTTGCACGCTCCTGTATGACCTCTCTTCATCACTCTGACCCTTATCATAAATGGGAGAGTAATACTTACCATGATGGGCTCTTTTGGGGATTATAAAAAATGATATATGCAAATCATCTAGCAGGTCCTCAGCAAGTTGTATCATCTGCTTCAGACCTTGGTCTACAATCCAGATGTCTTGCTTCAAGGTGAAAGTGTTTTTCACCATAGAATAAAGTCTATAATACCAGTTAGACTTCTTCCATTTGATTTCTTGCTTAATCTGATTTCGAACTTTAAAGCTCAAAAAAGAACTAAAGAAAAAAAAAAAAAAAAGAACTAAAGATTACTGGTACGCCCAGGTGGCTCAGTGGTTGAGCGTCTGCCTTTGGCTCAGGGCACGAACTCAGAGTCGTGGGATGGAATTCCACATCAGGTTTCCTGCATGGAGCCTGCTGCTCCCTCGGCCTGTGTCTCTGCCTCTCTCTCTGTCTCTCTCACGAATAAATTAAAAAAAAAAAAAAAAAAAAACTAAAGATTACTAACAAAGTGGAACATGGGCAAAATATTCCCTGGGCATATTTAGCAAGGCAATTATTCACAAGGGACCAGGGAGGGAGAATTTACTAAGCTATTCAATAGGATATCACCATACTATACACTACTCTTGTGACCGTAATTTCCAACACCACTACTCTCTCTATCTTTCATTATTTAATACTGATACAATCAATGGATTGGTGAAATGAATGAAAGCTTGTGCCAAGACAAGTTCGCATGTGGCCTTTCAAGCAACTACAGACCAACACTTCATTTCTATCAGGTACTTACTTGTCATTCATCTCCAATACTCACCTAAGCCAGAATGCTCTGGAAGTATCAATCACTCCATTTTCCATCATAACACAGCCAACAGGTCAGCTCTCTCACCTATTAACTGATAACCTACCACTGAAGACATATCTAGGAGCTATCTAATAGGTAGTACTATCAGCTAAGTGTTGTTTAGAAATAATTTATGTAGAATGCCTATACAGGTACAGCCTACAGAAAATACACAATAAACAGTAGATGCTACTGTCATCATTAATAACTATTCATGAATCCCCACTATTCTACCAACATTGTGCTGAGCACTAGGGGGAAACGACAAGCATAGATGCATTCTCACTCTCAGAGAGAGTATATAATCTAGTTGAGAGAAAACAAGGTAACTGTTATATATAAATATATAATTAAATGGTAAATTGTGGAATTGTGTGCCATAAACTACATGCTGAATGAAACCAGAAAGCTTTCCTTCTATTAATCCACAAAAACGGGATCCCTGGGTGGCGCAGCGGTTTAGCGCCTGCCTTTGGCCCAGGGCGCGATCCTGGAGACCCGGGATCGAATCCCACATCGGGCTCCCAGTGCATGGAGCCTGCTTCTCCCTCTGCCTATGTCTCTGCCTCTCTCTCTCTCTCTGTGACTACCATAAATAAATTAAAAAAAAAATTAAAAAAAAAATCCACAAAAACTCTTGAGTCAGGAAGAGCAGAAATTATGATTCTCATTTTAAAGAAAAAGAAACTGAGCCCAAGAAAGAAAAAAAATTCCTATTGTTCATAGAGATCATTTTTACACAATTAACAAATTCTAGGCCATGCACCATGCTAGATGCAGAAGAGAAACAGATCAGTTAGAACTCTTTCCATTGTAGATGACAAAAAACTTACTCCAAATTATTTTAAACAATAAGTCTAATTATTGGTTTCATTAACTGAAGCCCAGCATTAGGGAAGATTAGGGAGGAGCCTCAATTCAGAACTCAAAGTCATCATCTTCATCTCT
This sequence comes from Canis lupus baileyi, assembly GCF_048164855.1. NCBI lineage: Eukaryota > Metazoa > Chordata > Mammalia > Carnivora > Canidae > Canis > Canis lupus. Next base: position 27,053,643 of record NC_132860.1, read on the forward strand.
TTAGCCTCCCTACCTTGATGTTGGTTTTTTTGTTTTGTTTTGTTTTGTTTGATGTTGGTTTATCACAAGCCTGACTCTCTTATTATGGTGGCAAAGTAGCTTAATAGCTTCTAGTCTTCATAAAAGCTAACCTTCTAGTCCAATAAGATTCAGTCAGAGAGAGTCTTTTGTAGTAGCTCCCACAAATGTCCTAAATATCCAGTTTAGACCAGCTTGGAACATACATATACCGCTAAACCAATTACTGTGGCCAGAGGAATGTGATGTGCCAATTAGCTTGGGCCCAGCTCAGATACACCAGAGCTAAAAAGTTCCTACCCAAACCACACAGAGCAAAATGGGGGAGATGTTGTTCCTAAAGCCAACATCTGAGACCATTACCAAGCTCGGCAGAAGCTAAAGAAGCAAACTATAAATGTCCACTACAAGGAACCCTGTGACTATGCTCTCATGGAAGAGATTTTAAGGCAATGGCTTGCAAATAAAGAGTTAGTGGTACGGTTCTACTGAGAAAGAAATATTAATTGCAGTACAACATTGTAAGGATCACCATAGATATGTGAACAAAATGTCACACCATTCAGAAGTAAAAAGGCACTAATGCCACCTGGGGTACTCAGGGAAGTCTTCGTAGAGGTGATATACTACCCAAACTCAATCCTAAAGAAAACAGGTGAGGAAGCAAATCCCCAGCTATGATAGCACAATCAAGGTTTTCTGACTCCTCTCAGCCTTTCCACTACAAGGTCCTAATGGTATGAGAGGAAGATAGTACTGAGGTATCACTGGAGGTGACTGCCACAGAAGCTCACTTAAACCAGATACGATAACTGGTCAGTACTTAAATACACTGAAAAGCCCTTGTCCATATAAGCAGCAGAACCACAAAGACCCTGCCAACCCTACTGAAAGATGTTCAACTAGGGCAGCCCGGGTGGCTCAGCAGTTTAGTGCCGCCTTCAGCCCAGGGCATGGTTCTGGAGACCTGGGATCGAGTCCCACGTCAGGCTCCCTGCATGGAGCCTGCTTCTCCCTCTGCCTGTGTCTCTGCCTCTCTCTCTCTCTCTCTCTCTCTCATGAATAAATAAATAAAATCTTTAAAAAAAAAAAAAAAAAGATGTTCAACTAGATAGTTATGACCCAAACATGGAACTAGACAATCTGTCATTTCCCAGCATGTTAGCCTCTTCACCTACTACCATGCCACCGCTTTTGCACTATATGTATAAGGGTTGAAAGCTCAAAGACAAAAGTACCAAACAGACTACACTGAGGCCACATTATCATATGACAAAACAAGTTAGGAGAAAATCCCACAAAACTGACATCTCCATACATGCAGTTTATGCTTATCGAGATAGCATGATATGCCAAAAAGGAGAGTTTGGGGCCCCCTTCAGTCTCCACCACTTACTAATTGTGTAACCTTGGGCAAGCCACCATTCTAACCCTCAGACTCCTCACCTGTCAAATGGGAAACATAAGTATAACACCTTCCTTTATGGAGCTATTACAGAAAAAATGTAGGGCAGCCCGGGTGGCTCAGCGGTTTAGTGCTGCCTTTAGCCCAGGGCGTGATCCTGGAGACCTGGGATCGAGTCCCACATCGGGCTCCCTGCATGGAGCCTGCTTCTCCCTCTGCCTGTGTCTCTGCCTCTCTCTCTCTGCCTGTGTGTGTCATAAATAAATAAAATCTTTTTAAAAAAATGTATAGAAAGCAAGGGAAAGTACCTGGTCAAACTGTAAAGCACTGTGTAAATGTCAGTTATTATGTTAAATTTGTGGAATACTATTTCAAACTATTTTATGATTTCTCTTCTTATAAAGAACAAAAGCCTCAATGCTTTAAAACACAAGGACTTGAAGACAAAAATGTTTCCAGGGAAGGCTTATAATAAAAACAATACCACACTAAACATCGGTGATTTGTTTAAGAGCTGGTATGCAATTAAGAGGATTCCACTGTTTCACCAGGCTCTTGTGGCATCCAATTAAGTAATAATATGAGAGAGGAGCTCTTAATTACAGAGGAAAACTTCCACAAGCCAGTGACAGGTGTGCAGGGCTCAAACTGAGATCAAAATAGTTGACTAAAGCATTAATCCCCCCTTCCCTTTTTCCCAAAGACACTTAGTTTGCATGCAATTACTTGAAAAGTAAACCAGACCAAATGACTGCAATATTTCAAGCTTTATTACTCTTTATCACATTAACATCCACCAACTGAGTTTTAAAGGATTAACACGAAAACAGTGGATGGTTTAAATCCAAATAAGTGAGTTTCAGTGATCAGAAATGATAGTGTCCAAGCTGAGTTTACACTCATCACTAAGATGTTGCCATGTTTCCCAAAATTGTATCTATTGTAAACTGAAGCTATTCCTTTTTCACTTTCATATACTTTGTAAATAATCTAAAGAACTGAACCCACCTTTAAGGGGATACATTTTTTTTTCCAATTTGCCTACCTTTCCTCCAAAACCTCTTTTGTCCCTTGATTTAATCAATAAAATTAAAGTCAGATATCCAACATTTATTTTGCACCTACAATGTTTTTAGCAGCATCTGCATAAAAGACAAATTAAACACATGCCCAAAATCCAAAGGAAAAATTATTTTCCCACAAGGCTGATTATTCTAAGGTCCAAGTGTGACCTTTCAAAGAAATGGACTCTTAAAAATTAAACTGTTAATGTAAATTATAAACAAATGACAGGGTGATGAGGATGCCAAAAAAGCACCCATTTGTTGAAACAGCCCTTTCAAGCAGGGTAACTCTTGACTGCCGAAGAAAAGAGTTCCCTGGAGGTCAGATCTCCAAATGTGGGTGTTGGGAAACAACTCCCAGGAAATATATACACACACAGGATGAGTCCTTATAATAAGAAAAACACAGGATTTGGATTCAAATACAAGTCCGTCACATTCTCCATTCATTCAAACAATGACTGAGTAGCTCTCCACTAGGCAGAATGTTGAGTGCTGATGGTATAAGGAAGACACATAGCAAACTAGTGCAGTAAAGTATTACAGGTTCTATGACAAGCATCAAGCTGGGAGAAACATGTAGAGAAAACAGTCAATTCTACCTGGAAAAGAGAGCAATAGCTTTATAGAGGAAGTGATGTTGGTGCTAAATTTTTAAAAATGAAACTAGGCTGTGTTTGCCAAGTTGAGAAGAGAAGAAGGACCATTTGGGCAGAACAAACAGCATGAGTAAAGGTTTGGCAGTATACCATTATATGGTAAATCTTAGAAACATAAAGTGGTTTGGCAGGGTGAGGATGAGAGGGAGATCACGGAAGGTGACCCTGGCAGCAGAGGGAAAAATGGAGACTACTATCAGGGCAAGAGATGCTAAGAGTTTGAGCCAGGACTTGAGGAATGGAGAGAAAGGCATAGAGTTGAGACATGTAAAGGTGATAATATCTTACACAGCTTAGTGACTACACAAGTATGGGAAGATAAGGAAATCCCAAATTTCTAGTTTGGGTGACTGACAGAATGGTGGTGTCATTCACTAAGATAAACATAAACACAAGGTTTGGGCAAGAACATAAAAAAGTTCAGTTTTAAACCAATCACTTAGTACTTCTAAATCAGTTTCCCAGTCAGCAAAATGATTATAATACCAAATACCTCAAAGGCTGTGGTGAGTATTAAATAGAATAATAGATGGGGAAGGGGTTCTGTGACTCTGTCGGAGAGACTACTAATAGTATCCATCTTCCCTTTCTTCCTTTTAGTATAGAAACTCCCTACCTCGTTTTCTGCCAAGATTTAATTGAGGCACATGCAACTCATCTGGAATCTACACTTCTCAGGGCTACTAACAACTAGGTATGCCATGTTTCTAAGCACAATGAATGAGATGCCAGGAGAAGTGATGTATGTAACTTCCGGCTCTTTCTTTTCTTTTCTTTTCTTCTTTCTTTCTCTTCCCTTCTTTCCTTTCTTTCTTTCTTTCTTTGTTTATTTATTCATAGAGACAGAGACACAGGCAGAGGGAGAAGCAGGCTCCATGCAGGGAGCCCGACGTGGGACTCGATCCTGGGTCTCCAGGATCACGTCCTGGGCTGAAGGCAGCACTAAACCGCCAAGCCGCAACTGGGGCTGTCCTTTTTTTTTTTTTTTTTTTTTTTTAAGATTTTATTTATTTATTCATGAGAGAGAGAGAGAGCTTCCAGCTCTTTCTTAAAGGCAAATATGTGCCCTCAATTCTCTTTTACCTTCTCAGGAGCGAGAAGGTGAATGTGCTAATAAGCTGTCTTAAGCTTGTCCTCTAATGAGGATATCATCTTGGTAGTACAACAAAATAAAAGTATTCTGAATCTCTGGATGATTTCAGAGCAGAACCTCTGCCCACCCTGGTCATAACAGACCTATCTCTTAACTGTTATGTAAGACATAAATGTCTATCTTGTTTGAGCCACTCAAATTTTCAGTCTGTTTCAGCACCTAGCCTGTACTCTACATACCCTCCCAAGTTTGCAAAACCTGCAAGAAAACTGTATAAGACAAATTTCAGGGGCCTAAGAATCTACTTAGATATTAATAGTACCTTCAAGACTGGAAAGGGGAACATTCATGAGTACAAATGCACATGTACACTCAGACATAAAGTGAGAAAAGAGTTGGACTGAAGTATCCCAGCTGACAGAGCAGGACCAGGCCTGTAGTCAACTAATCAAGACTGAAAAATCTAATTTTTGATCTCATACAGTTTCCACATCAGAACAACTCTTAAAAGATCCAGTAATACGGAGATTACTACCTGACACAATCTAGAACAAAGGACTCAATTATGACATTCCTGGGTGAGGATTAATTTAAATGAGGATAACAACCATGTCAGATAAAAATAAAAAGAAAAGCTTAGGAATTCTCAAACATTCTGAACTATAAATCATACCCAAAAATAATTTAGGGCAATGTACCTGGGAAACCAAGTAGCTAAGCTATGACACGACTATTTGAATGTGATATTGCCTAGAAGCTAAATGAAGCAAAACCAGTTTCTTCACAAGGACCTGAAAGGAAGCTATTCATGTAACTATTACTATTACGATGTTCGTATCAAAAGCCACACTATTTATATGCAGGACAGATGAGCCAATACACTTTGGCTTGTAACTTTGGCCGTGCGACATCACCTTTAGGGCAATGTCTGGTTTTAAAACTGCCAAAGTAACTCCACGGCAGCCCTGGTGGCACAGTGGTTTGACGCTGCCTGCAACCCAGGTTGTGATCCTAGAGACACGGGATTGAGTCCTGCATCGGGCTCCCTGCATGCGGCCTGCTTCTCCCTCTGCCTGCGTCTCTGCCTCTCTCTCTCCCTCCCTCTCCCTCCCTCTCTCTCTATGAATAAATAAAATCTTAAAAAAAAAAAAAGAAAAGAAAAGAAAAGAAAACAGCTTCCAGAGGAAAAGAGCATCTTGTGCAAAAATATAGAAACCTAGGTTCTAGTCTCAGGTTCTCCATTTTCAAACTATACGAGTTTGGACAAATCAACTGACTTCCCTGGGCTTTCAGGTCCTTCCTTACCTGTAATATGGGAGAGAGGGAGAATGGAGCAGATGATGATTTCTTCCAACCCTAGAAAGTTCCAGAGTTTTTAAATCTTCTAATGATATACTACCGAGTTAGCCTACTACTATTTTAATGTTAATATTTCAATGTAAAAGAAGTCACAAGATAGCATCACTTCAATTTATTTAAGATGCAAACTTAAAGAAATACTAGGAAACTAATTTGCTACCATCACGTCTTCTTCATAAAAATACAAGGAAAAGAAGAAAAGAAAAACCTGACAAGGCAACCAAAAGTGTCCAGTACAATTAAGTCTACACAACATCAGAAAAACTGCTTCAAGGATGACAAATGTGTAACTGCAATCTCTCTCTCACATGAAGACTCTACTATAGACAGTGACCATATACTGGCTTAACCATATTAAATACCACTATAATTACTGTCTTACATTACTATATACTGTAATATATTACATTAGTTATTCTAATTCCCAAACAGAATTAAATAGTGACCAGGAATGAAGTACAGGAATGCCGGGGTGGCTCAGCAGTTGAGCATCTGCCTTCGTTCAGCTCAAGGTGTGATCCCAGAGTTCCGGGATTGAGTCCCACATTGGGCAGGAGTCCCGCATCAGGCTCCCTACCAGGAGCCTGCTTCTCCCTCCCTCTGCCTAGGTCTCTGCCTTCTCTCTGTGTCTCTCACGAATAAATAAATAAAATCTTAAAAAGAAAGAAAGAAAGAATGAAGCACAGAGAAAGCATGATACAAAAGTAAACTAGTAATTTCAGCATCATCACTCTTTAATACTAGACTTAGCATAAATTCTTGCAATCATGCATTCAGCAACCTTTACAGAAAATATATTCTGTGCCAGTACTAGGAAAAGAACCTCTCTCTCTCTCATGTGCACACATGTGCAGACACACAAAGAGTTGTTCTATCAACTCTCAAGAAGCTCTTGCTGTCTATCTACTAGGGAATTTTGCTCCTTGGATTTAAAAAAGAAAGGCACACAGAAAGGTGTTTTGTTTTGTTTTTTAAACAATTTATTTATTTGAAAGAGAGAGAGAGAGAGCATGCGTGTGTGTGTGAACACCGGAGAGAGAAACTCAAGTGGACTGACTCTGGCTGAGTGCAGAGCCCAATATGGGGCTTGATCTCACGACCCTGAGATCATGACCTGGACCAAAACAGAGTTAGACACTTAACTGACTGTGCAACCCAGGCGTTTCCCAGAAATAATTTTTTTAAGGCTGCCTCTTATCTTCCTTTAGTCCAGATAAAAGAATCTATCTCACATATCTAAAGAGATTACTGTGCATTCCTAAGAAAACAGATGTGTAGCTCTAACCAATAGCAATAGTATGATTGAGGGGAGAAAATATAGGAGTTGGGAGTCAGGAGACGTGATGTTTGGAGTCCAGATTCTGACATACAACAAATGCATAACCTGTATTAAATCACTTCACTTTTCTCTGCCTATAAAATGGACGCAGCATCATGCCTGCTTCAGAGTTTTAAGGCTCAAATAAGATAGAAAATGTATTTTACATATACCTATATATTCTTACAAGTGGTTTCTGAGAGAATATAATACAGGGGTTAAGTACATAGACTCTAAAGTCAGATTGCTTGAGTTTTTTGGGTTTTCTTTGTTTTTTTAGGAGATAAAAATTTATTGAATACACCACAAGGGAGCAATGGGCAGGACAGCAGAGGAGAAGCTGTCTGCCTGGACTGCTTGAGTTCTAAACACAGGTACATCCTTTTGTTAGTTGTGAAACTGAGCATGTTACTTCCTCTCTCTGAGTTTCAGTTTTCTCTTCAATAAAATTGGGATAATGAGAATTAAAAGAAATATTGAACTTGATACAATGCCTGACATACAGCACAGTGTTAGCTAGTATCATCATCATTATTAGATCTGCACTGAATACAATGAATACAAAGATTAAAAAATACATGGTCTTGGGGATCCCTGGGTGGCTCAGCAGTTTAGTGCCTGCCTTCAGTCCAGGGCATGATCCTGGGGTCCCAGGATCGAGTCCCACATCAGGCTCCCTGCATGGAGCCTGTTTCTCCACCTCTCTCTCTCTCTCTCTCTCATGAATAAAATATTTAATTAAAAAAAATATACATATATATATACACACACACATGGTCTTGCCCCCAAAGAGCTATCAGTTTAGTGCAAGAAACAAGTAAGAAAAAAGAAAAATATTAAATAACATAAAATACTTTACAAAGAAATATTTATGCAAATATCAGTTGACATTACTATATATGAAGTTAATATGAAAAAGTAAATCACACTGATTCGGAGTGAGGCCTATGGAAATCCATCTCCTACCTAATCACCGCAACACCTTCATACTAGCAGACAGAGAGAATAGAATAGAGAAGTCTAACCATGTTGTTTTCTTTTTTTTTAAGATTTTATTTTTATTTATTCATGACAGAGAGAGGCAAAAACACAGGCAAAGGGAGAAGCAGGCTCTCTATAGGGAACCTGATGCAGGACCCGAACCCAGGACCCCAGGATCATGACCTGGGCCAAAGGCAGATGCTCAACAACTGAACCACTCAGGCCTCTAACTATGTTCTTATAATCAAATAAAATGGAGACTTAAAAACCATCCTATACAACAAATATTCTACCCCAATACCCAACAGAAAAGGCAATGATCCAGACAACATAATGCAGTCACTTATAGTAAAGGAAAACTGACATGTCCCTGAAGAAAAATCAAAACTGGTGCAGCACCAAAATTTAGGGCTTTCCTCACATGAAAAAAATCTTTAACCAATACACTGCAACATTCAGACACATCAATAATTAAACACATTAAAAATTTTGGTTGATGTTCCACTTAGGAAAAGTATCATCTGCATTACTGAAATGCTGTAAACAGAACCAATTTTCAGAGAAGAGATAATCTGAATATGACTACACAAAATTAAGCTTTCCAGTCTGTGAATAAAGATCCACTACTTGCCAGCCATCTGCACCTCTTTTAAATGAAAATATGCCAATGTTCTCACCTGAGAACCACCAAACGATTAATATACAATAAGCACAAGATTCGCTTGGAACTTGCCCCCAAACATGAACACACTTAGCTCGGGGCGGGGGGGGCAGGGTAGGGAGAGTTAGGAATGAAACAAAATCTATATTAATTTCTGTACATATTCCTAGAAGACTTAAAGCTGGGCTTTCAACTTGAGTGTCCTCATGAGAAAGGCTACAGCCATTACCACCATCCTTACTCTTTCAACCAATTCTCCACACAATCCATAGTGTTCTAAGTTTCCTAATCAAGGAGCCTCCTTCTTCTTTGCTCTATGGACAAGATTAGACCAAGAGCTCTTCTCTAAATTCCCTTGGCCAGCCTCACAGCTGTACTTCCACCCACCCTATTCTCACCTCCACCATTCAGTTATATTCATTCACCCAATACTTTCTCTGCTCAAGAACCTTATTCTGGCCTCTTCTCTTCACTGTCCCAACAGCTAACATAAAACTCATCAAAATATCTCCTTTATACAGTTCAAGCAAAGTTCAAAATTTCTCTCTTAAGATGGTATAGTTAATTCTCACTAAGCCCTCCTTAATCTAACTATGAAAGTCACATATTATCTCACCTAGCACTTTTCAATCTAAAAGGCATTTCACATCTATTATCTCATTTGAGCCTCACAACAGATGAGAAAATCAGCTATTATTTTCCCTATCCCAAGTCTGAGCTACAGAAAGTCAGCTGTCCCAAGAAACTCAGTAAGCAACCAAGATGGAATTTCAGCAAGCTTGTATGTCACAAATCCAATGCCCTTACCACATATGCACTCACTCTTTTGACCAAGCATGTAAATAATGAACCAGCTGTCTATATGTCCCTTAAACAAATTACCTAGTTTGGACAGCAAGTTTCTCAAGAAAAATGAACTGTCAATTTCACAGCATCAACACGAAATGCAATAATACAGTGGCACTAGAAGTCAGCCAGCTTTTAATAAATCCAATAGCCAATAATAATAGAAAGTTATTAGTAGAGTTAGTCTAAAGGAAGAAAAACAACATTTATTGAGCCTCTACTATGTTACAGGTATATACTAAATAAGCACTATCACATATATATTCTTTTCACTATCATTTAGATTAACACTATTGTTCCCAGTAAATGGGTATCATATCCCTATTTTGCAGATGAGCAAAATGAGGCTTATCCAAGGGCTAAGGGTTAGTGAATGCAGGTTAAGAGATTTATCCAAGATCACCCAATAAGTGGCAGTTCCCAGGGTACCTGGGTGGCTCAGTTAAACTGTCCAACTCTTTTTTTTTTTTAAGATTTTTATTATTTGAGAGAGAGAGAGAGCACAGGCAAGGTGAGCGGCAGAGGGATAAGCAAACTCCCCACTGAGCAGGGAGACTGATTCAAGGCTTGATCCCAGGACACTGGAATCATGATCTAAGCTGAAGGCAGACGCTAATTGACTGAGCCACCCAGGCACCTAAGCAGTCCAACTTTTGATTTCAGCTCAGTCATAAGCTCAGGGTTGTGAGACTGAGCTGCAAGGAGAGCTCCACGCCCAATTTAGGATTCTCTCTCCCTGCCCCTCCCCTGCCTCCCTCTCTAAAAAAATTTTTTTAATTTTTAAATTTTTAATTAAAAAAAATAAAAACCTAGGCTCCAAACTCCAAATCTGAAACCATTTCCAGATATTATACCACACTTTGGTACCTTTCAAAAAAAATATTTTTTTTTTTTAGATTTTATTTATTTATTCATGAGAGACACAAGAGAGAGAGAGGCAGCGACACGGAGAAGCAGGCTCCAGGCAGGGAGCCCGACGTGGGACTCAATCCCGGGTCTCCAGGATCAGGTCCTGGGCTGAAGGCGGCGCTAAACCGCTGAGCCACCTGGACTGCCTGGGCTGAAGGCGGCGCTAAACCGCTGAGCCACCTGGACTGCCCAAGGTACCTTTCAAAATATTCTTAAACAGTGTATGTTTGAAAGGCCTTTAACTTTGGTAAGATAATCAAAATACTCCAAGGTATCTTACTGCTGTAGTACAAGGTTAGATGACAGGAAGAACAATCAGATATATAGATATCTATGTAGATATCTACATGTGATTGTAGTACTAATTTATGTATATTACTATAATTACTGAGCCAACTGCTATAATATCTCAGAGCTTAACAAAAAACTTCAATGTTGCTTCAGAATGTCTTATACTATAATTAAAAACCTAGCATGAGTTTTCAATCTGGTAAACTGCCTGCCACTTATTAGCTGAGGTATCTTAATTTGGTTATTTCCCCAAATTTGAATTTCTACTTACATGAAACAAAAACAATACCACTTCTCAGGGTTCTAATTAAGATTTAGAGATAAGGTATTTAAAACACCTAGAGGCAATGTCTAGTACGTGGTAGCTATTATCATCCTTTACCCTCTGTGGATATATTTCCAGTAAAAATATGTAGATGGAAATTTAAAACTCAAACACATGATGTTCCAAAAATAAAGGGATGTTCGGTAGTGTGGAAAATAAATATTCAGGTAATTTAATTTTTTATTTTCATCCAGATACTTTAGCATCGAATACACAAAACCTTTAAAAAAACAAAAATCCCAGATGACAATCAAAACCAAACTCAGCTATTTTTCTCTGAATCCCTAAGCAGAATATCTTCCCTGTTCAGAAGATCCTCTAGTTACCTAGTAACCACCTGCCAGTCCCAAACTAAAGAAAATTGGCTCTGCACTGGGCTAATTACCCAACCAGTCTGAACAATCTAAAACGAAGTCTAGAATAAAGGGAATTGTCAGCCAGAATGTTAGTGAAATTATCCACAACAGGAGACCTGAGAATCCAAATACCACCGGGCAGTTATTTCCATGAGAATAAAATCACAATTTATGAGCCCTGCAAATTATACCATTATTAAAACAAACATCCCATTGAGGCTACAGCTATCAGATAAATGGCTTTATTGTCCCTATTGTTTCATCCACTGCAGCAAAGAGGTGCAAACTGAATGAGTAGTTACCAGAAGCAGCAATTTCTAGGAAATTACAATGCAGACCTCCATCTTAAAGTTCCCTTTGTATTGGGCTGTAAACGCTCTGAAGGAAGAGAGGAACAGAGAATCAACTCTTCTCCACTGCCCCCAAACTCAAAGACCCTGACAACTTTACAAGCAGAACTCACCAGTTTCCCCCATGTTTTCCCATTTGTTTCCCCATCGCCCTGCCTCCCTCAGTAAGTCATTTCCAGGCTTGCCCAGGAGGAAGAACCTGAACTAAGGAAATCTACTTTATTCACTCAGAAACGTTTAGACAATTCTCCAACCCAAATAAACACAAATAGAAAAGACAAGAAAATGGCCCCCAGTTTCCCTGACTCCCACAGTACAAAATATCTCCAGCTACAGCAATGAGACTTAATAAGAAAGTACAAAAACATGGAATTGGCTCCTCCCATTATTAGGGGAAAAAATCCCTTTACAGTAATGGCTAGCATCATAAACTTCCAACTTCATTTCCAGACTTAAATGAGAAATCTGAGACTAGCTAACAGCTAGCCTGGGCCAAACTGCATCAAGGAATGAGGAAGGCAAAAGTAATCCTTTCAGTAATAGCTCACTTGAACTCCACAAGTCTATACCAATTTTGGAAATGGAAGGAAGGAAACTAAGCATCACAGGGCACCTGCTATATGCCAACCACTGCACACTCATTATTTATAATCCTCACAATAACCGTCTAAGGCAGACTAGATATCCATTATTGACAGATGAGAATTTTAGGCTCAGAGAAATTAAATAACTTGTCCAAGGTGACACAGCTACTAACATAAGATTTGAATTTAAGTTTCTCTGACTTTAAATTCAAAGCACTTTTAACCTTTGTTTTTTGCTTTTTTGTACTATTAGTAAAACCTAATATATTTTTTTGAAAAAAAATCTGTTATATGTCATGTTTAATGCTGCCTGAGCCTTTTACAAAGTTCTAACAATGCAAGGCAGTCATGCAATGATGCATATGAACTAAGACTTCCATCATACAATCCATTTTCAAATTCTCCTTTAGCCCTCAGAACAAATTTGTGTGGTATGATCCTTCCCAACTTTATATGTGAGAAAACTTTATGTGTGAGGCTCAGAAAGATTTTATGATTTGCCCGACACAGCAAGGATACTAAAACTCAGAACTCTGACTACAAACTCATTGCTCATGCAGCTTTATCACAATGCCAGACTTAAACATAGGCATCAGGAATTCAAAAATCTTCTGTGGAGTTCTCTGCTTATTTATGAAGAACATTTGTTCATAATTAATAGCATGTGAACACTGGGCAAAGAAGAGGGGAAGGATGGTAACCAAAAGCCCTTTAGTGCCTCAAGCTGCCCTGTTAAAAGCTCATTCAGTGGGAGAGGACAACAAGGTTTAAGGTGATAGAAAAGCATTTTGGAGCTCTGAACTCCTAAATGTATTCTAGACCACTAAATGAAAGCTGCACTGGTAATACTGACTTTCAATGACTGAGGGCTACTATGAGTCAGACACCATGCCAGGCTTTCCTATTCCTATCTTCCTTATGGTCTTTTTGACAAGTGAAAGGGCTCCTATTTTACAGATTAGCAAACTAGGCTGAGAGATGATATGACTTGTCCAAAGATGCCCAACTAGTTCAGTGGCAGCTGAATCCTGATTGGTTTGACTTCTAGACCATCTTAAAACTATAGAACAGAAAGCAGATCACTGGTTGCCTGGATGGGGAATCAGGGAGAACAGGAGGAAAGTACTGCATAAGGGTGCCAGGAAACTTTGGGGAAGTGATGGATATATTCATATCTGAATTGTAGTGATGGTCTCACAGGTATATACATATGTCAAAACTATATTAAATTTCTGTCATTTGCTGTCAATTTTACCTCAATAAAAGATAAAGCTGTTTAGGAGGGAAAAATATATACTGCTCTTTTAGTAACTACCGACCACTTTTTAGTAACCAGAATATCTACCCTTAAATTATGTCTGATCACAGGCAAGCCAGGCCAAGGAAATCTTTCCCTGAGCAATTTAGTTTGAGACTTTGTAAACTATTAGTAAAATATCACTGTGAAAGAAAGTTTTAAGTACCTAAGAGTAACAGATTTTTCCCAAATACTCTACAGCACCTCATAATACACTTCCATATAAATTAAATATTAATTGCAAAACATAGCCTGGTAATAAATAGGATAAAGAATGAAGGCTTTGGCATTACCCAACCTGGACTAAACTCATCTTTGATTCTTACAAGTAAACCTAGTCAGGCTGCTAATCTCTATACAGTTCCTCACTAACAAAATGGAAGTAATAATAACAATCTATCATTTATTAAAATTAACGACACCAAACTAAAAACACTTTATCTGATTATCTCATTTAATCCTAACAACTATACTGTAACTACCACTATATTCCCATCTCAAAGATGGATAAAATGAGTTATAGAAAGATTAAGTAACTGAAGGTCACAAAGCCAGTAAATGCCAGAACTGGGATTTAAACTCACCTTACAAAATTATTCAGAGCAATACATTTGAAGAAGTAAAATACTATTAGTGTTAGTACAATATAAATGACAGAAAGCCCCTTTTATTCTTTAAAGCAAGGTTCTCTACGAAAGTCTATTGTATTAAAAGGAAAAAGATTTTAAATATTCTACAAATTAAACTTTTAAAACTAAGGCTAGTGGTGTCCACTTTACCCAATTTTATCCCTACTTCCCAGTCTACAAAGTAACTACTATTTTTCTCTGCCTTACTAATGAGAAAATGCAATTCTGAAATGTTAAATAAACTCCTAAGTGACACAAATATAAGTCTTCTGACAAGAAATGGAGCTCTTTCCACTTGGCTTGTTGCCATCCAAGGCACTCAGAACCACACTCAATATTTTTTCAGAGACCACACCTTAAACATCTTAAGCAGTATCTTCCATAATATCAAAGAACCAGGGATCCCTGGGTGGCGCAGCGGTTTAGCGCCTGCCTTTGGCCCAGGACATGATCCTGGAGACCCGGGATCGAGTCCCACGTCGGGCTCCCTGCATGGAGCCTGCTTCTCCCTCTGCCTGTGTCTCTGCCTCTCTCTCTCTCTCTGTGTGACTATCATAAATAAATAAAATTTAAAAAACAAAACAAAACAATAAAAAGAACCAAAGTTTCGTGAACTCTAGACTTAGAACTCTTTGCCCTAATTCATGATGCCAATAGTGTTAGTACTTAAAAAATGACATCTACGTACTAATATACCCATTCTTTTTCTCACTTATTTCTGGACTGGCTAAGAAAACTGATTCTCCAATCTGTCAAAATACTATTATCATTGAATAAGAAACAAAAACCAGGATAATATTTGTACAGAACTTTTATGAAGTTCTTCCTCATGTATTAAATCCTTGCAACTTTCAAAGGTAGATATAGACATGATTATTTTACTTTATAGGAGAAAAAACTGAAATTCAGAGTGCTTAAACAACTTTCCCCAATTCAGAGAGCTAGTTAGTGGCTGAGCCGGAGTTCAAATCTAGATCTTCTGACTCAACATCCAGAATCTTCCACACAGCAAACCTAGTCTTCTTTCAGAAATAAGCTCAGGTGTCTACTCCTCCAAGAACTCCTCCAGGAAAAAGGTACTAACACCATCCTCTTTGCTAGTTATTTTACAGCATCTATAAGACACTGAATGTAATGTATTTGTTTATACCTTTTCCCTTGCTCCAGGGAGCCTCTTAGAGGCAGAGATGACATACTACTCATCTCTGTGTATTATCAGAACCTACCTAGCACATGGGGAGCCTGAGTGGCTCAAATGATTAAGCGTCTGACTCATAATCTCAGTTCAGGTCTTTTTTTTTTTTTTTTTAAGATCTTATTTATTAATGAGAGACACAGAGAGAGAGAGAGAGAGGCAGAGACACACAGGCGGAGGGAGAAGCAGGCTCCAGGCAGGGAGCCTGATGTGGGACTCGATCTTGGGACTCCAGGATCAGGCCCTAGGCCGAAGGCAGGCGCTCAACCATTGAGCCACCCAGGCGTCCTCAGTTTAGGTCTTGATCTCAGGGTCATTAGTTCAACCCCTACGTTGGGCTCCACACTGGGTGAACCTACATGGAAAGGAAAAGGAAAAGGAAGGGAGAAAGGAAAGGAAAGGAGAAAGGAAAAAGGAAAGGAGAAAGGAAAAAGGAAAGGAGAAAGGAGAGAGGAAAGGAGAAAGGAAAGGAGAAAGAAGGGAAGGGGGAAGGAGAAAGGGAAGGGAAGAAGAAAGGGAAGGGAAGGAGAAAGGGAAGGGGAGGGAAGGGGAAGGGAGGGGAGGGGTGGAGAGGGGAGGGGAAGGGAAGGGAAGGGAAGGGAAGGGAAGGGAAGGGAAGGGAAGGGAAGGGAAGGGAAGGGAAGGGAAGGGAACCTACCTAGCACAGAGCATGACACTCATGTTAATTAAATAAATACAACCATAAATGATTATTGTTATCTTCTACTAAGACTCTAGTTAGCAAAACCTCTTTTGGGAGCCATAATTTAAATTACTTGTCAGGAACCACTAAGGGCTTAACAAGGCAGTCATAAAACTCCACATTTCCTAAAGTCTCAGTCCTTCTACCACCATAATTGATAACTCAAATCCTATATTTAGGGCCAAAAAATCAAATGCACAAGCTGAGTACTGATAAAATTTAGTTTTGTACCATTTGTTTTGTGTTATCTAAAAGTTAAAGTTGACCAAAAAGTTAATAAAGAGGAAACCTGGAAGCACAGAAAAGAACTAAGAGTTAGAAAGGCAATAAAAAAGGTCCCAAACTTCTTCATTTCCCAATATAACCTTCACTCATTTCTAGTGAGATTCTAGGATCTGTCACAAATCAAGTTTTGAGTATCTACATGTTTACTGCATACACAGCTCCAGTGACCCAACTATGGGCAAAGAATAGAGGAACGCTGCATGACAGCGGACTATAGTAGAGACAACACAAGGGGGGGGGGGGGGGTTGGCAATGGCCACAACAGAAAAGCTTATGTTCAATCTCCCCTCAGAACTGATGTTCCAGGCTGTTTAAACATGCTGGCAGGAAGGTAAAATAACGCTCAGTACTACAACTTGCCTAACCTACCTCTTCTATTCTCCCCTGCCCAATCACAGTAAAAAACCAGAATCATTATGCAACATTACTTAGCAGTGTTTTCTTCTGCATCTTTTTCTTCTGCAAATTCTCCAGGCTATGAGTAGGAAGACTAAATACACATACAGAACCACTTTTATGCACAGGTAGGCACAGTTCTTTAAAGGCCATTTCATACCTTTCCTTCACCACAAAGTGGTAAAAAAATAAGTACCAAGCCCAATGATTTTCTAACATCCAGAGAAACCTATGAAACTGCTCAACTCTACAGCATTTTGGTTTTACTAAGCCAAGGAAAAATCAACTGCATTCATGCTGGCTTTCAAAATAGTACTGTTAGTAAAGGTATAACAAAATCATCTCCTCCCTCAGTAAGAAATAAGTAAAGCCTGGAAACACAATCATACAAATAAATAAAAATATACCATCTTATATTGAATGAAAGCTGTAATACCGTACTATAATAGTATCTTTGTATTCTTTATAACCATGCCAAAAAAAGAGAACTAGTTTCAGTTTCACTAAAGAATGTTCTTGATGAAGCCACAAAAATAATTTTATTAATCTCAATTATTACATCTTTTTAATATTCTGTGATGAAATAGGAAGTATGCATAAAGAACCTCTCCTGCATACTAACGTACAAGAATTGTCTCAAAAACACTAAAGAACTTGTGCAATTAAGTTTCAGGCTGAACTAGCAGCTTTTTCCATGAAACACCATTTTTATTTGAAAGAACAACTAACAGACAAACTATGATTATTCAGACTTCAATGTTCAGCAGACATTTTTTCAAAAATAAACAATGTGAGTCTCAGGGCATGGAAAACTGTCATTATTTCTTGTCAATGATAAAAATTTGAGCTTTGAAGAAAGAATTAGAAAAGATTTGTCTGGGTAGCCCGGATGGCTCAGTGGTTTAGCGCCGCCTTCAGCCCAGGACCTGACCCTGGAGACCCGGGATGGAGTCCCACGTCGGGCTCCCTGCATGGAGCCTGCCTCTCCCTCTGCCTGTGTCTCTGCCCGTCTCTCTCTCTCTCTCTCTCTCTCTCTCTGTGTCTCTCATGAACAAATAAAATCTCTAAAAAAATAATAAACCTTTAAAAAAAAGATTTGTCTGATAAGATTGGTGGTAATATTAACAAATGAGATTTTTTAGACATTATATAATAGAATACGTCAACATTGAGAAGATCTGCATAACTCAGTAAGCCAATATTTTCCAAATGACCAATGCATGATGCTACAAAATCACACACAGGTAGAAGATCTATTCAAAGTACAAAACAGATTAATAGATTTTAACTTAACACAGTAAGAAAAGCTCACCGATATAGTTTTAGATTCTATAACATAGTGGACCTTCAAGAAATTAACAGCTGTCAAGTTTTGGTGTAGTATCAAAAAAGAATATCCACAATTATCTAAAAGAGCGATAAATTCCTTCCTTTTCCAGCCACATATCTATGTGGATATCTACGTGGATTTTCTTTATAAACTACATACAAAACAACCAATTGCAAAATACTGAAGGTAGAAACAGAAATATACCCAGTCAGGTGTCAACTATACTCCAATTAAAATAAATATAAATCTATCTATATCCAGACAGTAAAAGGATATGGAAAAATGTAAAATATTCTTCTAATAGTTCTGACTTGGGATAACATATTTTCATTGAAATATGCTAATACTTAATAGATTTAATATTTCTAAATAAGTTAATACTTTTTAAATTTCAGTTTGTTTGTTTGTTTAGTAATCTTCACACCCACTGTGGGGCTTAAACACACAAAACAGCCCCAAGATGAAGAGTAGCATGCTCTTCTGACTGAGTGAGCCAAGTGTCTGCAGTTTTAATCTTTAATACAGCAAATATTGATAGATATAACCCACATATGAATGCTCTTTGTCGTCGTAATTAGTAAGAGTGAAGATATTAAAATGTTTGAGAACTGCTAATATACCAATGAGCAAAAATAACCCATTGCTACACACAAGAACATAAATAAATCAAAGTTGAGTGCAAAAAGCCAGTCATACCTTACGAAAGTTTATAAGCAGGCAAAAATAATCTGTGGTATTAGAAGTCAGAATACTGGTTATGTTGGAGGAAGGGGTAATGTTCCCTTTCTTGATCGGAGTGCTGGTTATACTTTCGGTGCATTTTTTTCTACACAGGCTACATATATCTCAGCACAATTTCTTTTTTTAATTCCAGTATAATTAACATGCAGTGTTATATTAGTTTCAGGTGTACAATATAGTGATTCAACAATTCTATACAGTACTTAATATGCATCGTAATAAACGTGCTCTCAATCCTCTTCACCTGTTTCACCCACACCCACCTCCCCTCAATACAACTTTTTTTTAAATTTATATGTTCTATATAAACATACACACATAAACAACCTACCTAAGGCTCATCTACAGAAGTTCTGTTAGTACTGGTTGAAGTGGAACTGGGCATGTCTCATCTTTTTTTTTTTTTTAAACAGTTCCTTGGGTGATTTGAATGTGTACCCAAATACTACTCCTCTAAGTAGATTGAAAAATACCGATCTCAGAGTTTAAAACCAGGGAAGACTTCAGAGCAAGGCAGATCAGGTTTTTAATACAAGCTTCTCTTTTCTCACTATGTAACCAAATATAAGCTACTTCTATCCCTACAAGCCTCAGTTGCTCAGTTTCCTCTTCTATAAAATAGGTGCAATACCCTATACAGGGTAAATGTGATGATTAAACTATATAATGGAGAGAAAATACCCAGTATGTTACCTACTAGAGATACTCAAGTTTTAGGCCCCTTTTGTCTTTGCATCTTTATCCACTCCTAGTCCTAGGCCAGTCAAATTTACCCTCTTGAGTCTTGATTTCTTCATCCTTAAAGAAAATAATGCAACATGACATACCTATACACTATAGGTAAAGTAAAATGCTATAAATATGTTTGCAGAAGATGGAGATTTTTGCTAAATTCAAAATAAAAGGACACATTAAAAAACTAGGATATGCAGGGCACCCGGATGGTCCAGTCAGGCGTCTCGCTCTTGGTTTCACCTTAGTTCACTGATTTCAGGGTGGTGAGACCGAGCCCCACATTGGGCTCTTCATTCAGTGCAAAGTCCACTGGAGATTCTCTCTCTCTCTCTGCCCCTCCCCCTTTCCCCACTCCCAACTCACAAAAGCACAAGCTCTCTAAAATAAATAAATAAGAGCAGCCCTGTGGTGCAGCAGTTTAGTGCCGCCTACAGCCCGGGGTGTAATCCAGGAGACCCGGGATCGAGTCCCATGTCAGGCTCCCTGCATGGAGCCTGCTTCCCCCTCGGCCTGTGTCTCTGCCTCTCTCTCTCTAAATAAATAAATAAACCTTTAAAAATAAATAAATAAATAAACAAACAAATAAATAAATAAATAATAAATAAATAAATAAAAATTTTTTAAAAAGAAAACTAGGATATGTGAAAAAATGACAAAACAAAGGCTAGAAAATATGAGTATCAGCAGAAACTGTCAAGCTTGAAGAACATGATCAAAAATCAAATCAAGGGATGCCCGGGTGGTTCAGCAGTTGCGTGCCTGCCTTCGGCTCAGGTCATGACCCCAGGATCTGAGATCAAGTCCCACATCAGGTTCCTGAGAGGAGCCTACTTCTCCCTCTGCCTATGTCTCCACCTCTCTCTGTCTGTGTCTCTCATGAATAAATAAATCGTTAATAAAAAATAAAAAGTCAAATCAAGACCATAATCTTGAATCAGCCAGGGACTGAAATTTACTATAAAAAAATATATCAGGGGATCCCTGGGTGGCTCAGCAGTTTGGCGCCTGCCTTTGACCCAGGGCGCGGTCCTGTAGTCCCGGGATCGAGTCCCGCATCGGGCTCCCGGCATGGAGCCTGCTTCTCCCTCCTCCTGTGTCTCTGCCTCTCTCTCTCTCTCTCTATCATAAATAAATAAATAAACAAACAAACAAACAAACAAACAATAAAATGTCCATATCTGGGGTGCCTGGGTGGCTCAGTCAGTTAAGCATCTAACTCTTGATTTCGGCTCAGTCTCAATCCCAGGGTCGTGGGATCAGGCTCCTCAATCGGCAGAGAGTCTGCTAGAGATTCTCTCTCTGGCCCCATGTCCCTCTGCCCCCAACATACACACGCTTGGCATGCGCATGCTCTCTCTCTCAAATAAATAAATATGGGCACCTGGATGGCTCAGTCAGTTAAGTGTCTGCCCTCAAAATTAGTTAAGCATCTGCCTTCGGCTCAGGTCATGATCCTGGGGTTCCTGAGATGGAGCCCTCTCCCTCTGCCCCTCCACCAACCTTGTGCTCGCTCTCATTCTCTCTCTCTCAGGTAAATAAAATCTTTAAAAAAAAAATAACATAACATGAAATAAATTTTTAAATGTCCATATCTAAGAAAAAGCACACTCTATATCATCATAAAAATAGGCATATTCTGAAAGGACCTAGGTATCTGCTTAAATAGAGGGAGGAGGAAGAGTTGTATTGGAGCTTTATAAACCAAAGTGTTCTTACAATATCTTCATACAGTGATCAATGGCCCATTTAATAAAAGGTTAAACTGGGAATCCCTGGGTGGCTTAGCAGTTTGGCACCTGCCTTTAGGCCAGGGTGTGATCCTAGAGTCCCGGGATCGAGTCCCACATCAGGCTTCCTGCATGGAGCCTGCTTCTCCTCTGTGGCTCTGTCTCTCTCTCTCTCTCTCTCTCTCTGTGTGTCTCTTATGAATAAATAAAATAAAATCTTTTTAAAAAAATAAATAAATAAATAAAAGGTTAAACTTTTATTTTATTTTTAAGATTTTATTTATTTATTCATGAGCGACAGAGAGAGAGGTGGGGGGGCAGAGACACAGGCAGAGGGAGAAGCAGGCCCCATGTAGGGAGCCCGAGGTGGGACTCAATCCCAGGTCTCCAGGATCACACCCTGGGCTGCAGGCAGCACCAAAACACTGCGCCACCAGAGCTGCCTTAAAAGATTAAACTTTTAGATACACAAAGTAGTAAATTGACAAAGAAGTTTCTGTAACTGTTCTCTACACTAAAGATATGCACAATTTCCCAAGGCACTAAATTTTATAATAAATAAGAAATATGAACTTGCTTTAATCTCTTTGATCTTTAACATTCTACAACTTAAAATTTGATTTCTGATAGCCTGTGAGTTAAGAATGAGAGAAGATGAGGAGCAGGATGAAGATGGGGAGGAAAAGGAAAAGGAGAAGTAATAGACTGCATGTGATCCACAAGCCTAAAATATTTTTTACTGAAAGCAACTGCCAACTCCTAAATATACCCTCTTGCTGTCTTCTACTTCTGAACCTTATGCTATACACCATTATTGTTACCAAGCCCTTTATCAATCCAATTAAATTCTAAATTCCATTCTAAATAAATTTTAAAAATCACATCTGAAAAATACATATCACCTCACTCCTTATTAGAATATCATACTACTGTTTTGTCATCTATCCTTACTAGGTTCAGTTCAAAAACTAATCACTCACTACTTGTGATGCACCCTCCAGGAACTAAAACTATAAAAATGACTATGAAACAGTCCCTGCCACCAAGAAACTTCGAGTTAACTGAAGAAGCAGACAAAAATAGTTAATTTACCTAACAGAGTATTATGACAGAAGCATGTACCAGATGACCCCAGGAACAAAATGGGGGCACTTTATGGCAACCTTAAGGGTTCTGAAAGGTTTCTTAGGAGAGATGACCCAACCCAGAGGGATGAATAAAAAGAAAAATGCCATGAACAAAGGTGTGAAATTGCAAGGCATCTATAGGAACTACACGCTACTCAGTATTACCAGTCATAGAAGAGTATAGGTAGGAGAACTACATAGGGATAGGTCACAAAAGGCCTAATAGTCATGCTAAAAAGCTTAGACTTTAGAGCCTTGCTAAAGGGATTTAGGCAAGAGAATGATGTGAACATACACGTCTATTGGGTACATGTTCTAGCTGCTGAGTGAAAGACTGGTTTACTAGATGGGTGATACAGAAACCAGTTAGGAACCCATTGTACTTGTCCAGGTGAGATAAGGGTCTGAACTAAGGTGGTTTAGTAGGAAAGGGGATGTGAATTCCAGAAAACACTTAGAAGGATTTCTTTTTGGCTATGAAAGATAAAGGAGAAGAAAAGACTATGGGCACAAGAATATGTAATGAAAAAGACAGTATCTTCAACAAATGGTATTGGAAAAACTGAACAATTACATGCAAAAGAATGAAACTGGACCGTTTTCTTACACCATACACAAAAATAAACTCAAAATGGATATGGACTTACATGTGAGACCTGAAACCATAAAAATCCTAAAAGAAAGCACAGATAGTAATTTCTCTGACATCAGCCATAGTGAGATTTTTCTAGAAATGTCTCCTGAGGCAAGGAAATAAAAGCAAAAATAAACTATTAGGACTAAATCAAAATAAAAAGCTTCTGCACAACAAAGGGAACAAAACTAAAAGACAACCTACTGAAGGAGAAATAACATATCTAATAATCAGTACCAAAATATATAAAGAACTCATACAACACCAAAAAAATAATAATAATCCAATTTAAAAACAGACATTTCCCCAAAGAAGACATACAAATGGCCAACAAACACATGAAAAGATGCTCAACATCACTAATCATCAGGGAAATGCACTTAAAAACTACAATGAGGGATGCCTGGGTGGCTCAGCAGTTGAGTGTCTGCCTTCAGCCCAGGGTGTTACCTGGGGTCTGGGGATTCAGTCCCCATCAAGGATGGGGTCTGGGGATCGAGTCCCCATCTGGGGATCAAGTCTCATATCAGGCTCCCTGTAGGGAGCTTCTCCCTCTATGTCTCCGCCTCTCTCTCTGTTTCTCTCATGAATAAATAAATAAAATCTTAAAAAATAAAAATAAAAATAAAAATAAAAACCATAATGAGGTATCACCTCATTTAGAATGGCTAAAATCTAAAACACAAGAAACAACAAGTGTTGGTGAGGATGTGGAGAAAAACTGTTGGTGGGAATGCAAACTATGGAAAACAGTATATTAAGATTCCTCAAAAAGTTAAAAATAGAACTACCCTACTATCCAGTAATTTACCCAAAGAATACAAGAACAAATTTACTACCATGTATTCAAAAGGATACATGCAGCTCTATGCTTACAGCAGCATTAGTTACAATAGCCAAATTATGGAGGCAGCCCAAGGGTCCATCAACAGAGGAATGGATAAAGAAAATGTGGTATAGGGATCCCTGGGTGGCGCAGTGGTTTAGCGCCTGCCTTTGGCCCAGGGCGTGATCCTGGAGACCCGGGATCGAATCCCACGTCGGGCTCCCAGTGCATGGAGCCTGCTTCTCCCTCTGCCTGTGTCTCTGCCTCTCTCTCTCACTGTGTGCCTATCATAAATAAATAAAATAAAATAATTTAAAAAAAAAAAAAAAAAGAAAATGTGGTATATGTGTGATATATATACACCATGGAATATTACTCAGCCATATAAAAGAATCAAATCTTGCCATCTGCAACATGGATGGATCTACAGGGTATAATGTTAAGTGTAATAAGTCAGAGAAAGACAAATACCATGATTCCACTCACATGTGGAATTTAAGAAACAAAACAAAGAAAGAAAAAAGAGATAAACTAAAAAACAGACTCTTAACTATAGAAAAAGATGATGATTAACAGAAGGGAGATGGCAGGGGGAGGGGAGGACCAGTAAAACAGGTGAGGGGATTAAGAGCACACCTAGGATGAGTACTGAGTAATGTATAGAGTTGTTGAATCACTGTATATACACAGGAAACTAATCACTGTATGTTAACTATACTGGAATAAATTTTTTTTTAAAAAAGACTAATGGTACAGATTCATTAGCCAGTATGACTGAAGTGCATTTAAGTTACAAAACTACAGGAAGAAAGGATTTTAACTTTTTGTGTGGGAGGGGGTACAGAATGGAAGAAGTTAAAAGTAGACAGGGAAAATGAGCTCTGTTTTGGATCTACTGAATCTAAGGAATATCTAAATGGATGTATGTAGATGGCCAGAAGCCAGGGAGATTTACAAATCTGGAGATCAGGAGAAAGCTCTAAGCTGGAGATATTTCATCAGCACACAGGTAGAAGTTAAAGCCAACAGAATGGACAAGACTACTTAAAGAAGAATCTTAAGTCCAGTGAGCCAAGGAGTCAACCCTAAGGAGTACCAACATTTACTAAAAAATCAAAAATAAAGATCTCTTCTTAAATACCAGCTAGTTTCAGGAGATTCAAAAATTTCTTCCTGCTAAACAACAAACTGGGATAATCAAAACCATAAAACATGTTCATTAGTACAGCTTACCTAATGAACAAGTAAAGATTAAGAAATTTGGTAGGAGAGGGCTTTCCAGGTAAGTGCCATCGCATCCAGAAAGAACAGGAGCATGACTATACTATCTATACTATAGTTATGTTTGAGGATTTGTTTATTTGGTCTTACGGTAGGTATACATGCTAGAAAGACCTTAAAAGAGGTACAAACTAAAGCCTACAAGGAGACTGGGAGGGAACAATCAAGGAAGATATGGTCTGAGTTCATGAACCATTCTTAAGCTCTTCTTCCACAACACATCCAAATCTCCTTCAAGTCTCAGCTCAAGCATTAATCCCTCCTAGCAACTCTCTCTTCCCTGCTCCCCAGGCAGATCAGGCCACACCAACCTCCATTCCCCCATACCCCTTGTTTGTGCCCCCACTGTAGCATTCGTCCTACTGTACTAAGCAATGCAATGTGTCGCATGTCTGCCTCCCCAATAATTGACTATAAACTTCTTAAGAGCAGGGAATTTGGGGATCCCTGGGTGGCTCAGCGGTTTAGCGCCTGCCTTTGGCCCAGGGTGTGATCTTGGGAGTCCCGGGATCAAGTCCCACATCAGGCTCCCTGCATGGAGCCTGCTTCTCCCTCTGCCTGGGTCTTTGCCTCTCTCTCTGTGTATCTCATGAATAAATAAATAAAATATTTTTTTAAAAAGCAGGGAATTTTAATTTTTGTATCCCATATTTCCAGCACTCCCTCACTGTCATCTAATAATCATTCAATGTGTATTTGTTAAACAGATCTCTTAAACGTATCTGACACAGACAAGACTACTAACTCTTTTGCCTTGGAATGTATTGCAGCTGTGGATTTATGTTCTTTGTTTTGCTTTATTTATGATAATATTAAGATAAATGTATATTCCAAATGTAAAATGATTGTGAGGAGATACAGCCCAAGGAAACACTGAATAACAAAAGAACAGCCTAAGGGGAAAAATTAAACAATTCATAAGTAAAATAAAAATAATAGCAGTCATAGCTACCATATTAAGCACCAATTATACATATGCCAGTCAGGGTTCCAGGTTCTCTGTCCTTATCTCCTTTAACCCATACAACAAATCAACAATGGAGTATTATCTCCCTTTTACATATGCATAGATAATTTATCTCACTATACTACTCTGTCTTAGTAATAAGTTACAAGTAGAAAATTGAGTTTTGTCAGGATAATGAAGAGCAAACACTACACTGCATTCTCCACTTCAATATAGCCTCAATTATTTCATTTTGAGCTAGCCAGCACAGTAACAGTGGAACCAAGTCCCATGAATTCCTCTACACCTTCCCTGTCCCACTATATCCAACAATCTTCAAGTTTCAAGGGAGAAATTGTGAACTGTCCATATACTCCCTTCCCCAAGGAGAACCTTTCAGAAAAACAATAAACCAAATATAACAAGCTTTTCACCTCTGTGTAGGGATTTCAATTTTGTAAACTAGGAGGGGGAAAAACCCTAAGATTTATATAATCCTTTACAGCTTAAAAGGTATTTTCACATTTATTATCTCATTTGAAATCCATTTCACAGATAAGTAAACTGAAGCTCCAACAGAGTATTAATGAATTTGGATTTCACATCTCTTAAACAAAAAATTCTCGGTGGTTAGGTTGCTGAATTCCGATATGTATAAGTGAGGACTTCCCATTCATGGTACTCTCTGTACATCAGATGACAGACTCTCCTGTACGGTCAGGGTCAGGAAAGGATCAATGTACCAAGTAGTCTTTCTTGCAAAAAGAAAAAGCACAAAAATTTTGACCAAAAGAATTAGGTGACTTATTAAAATATGAAATGTAGTGCTAAGATGATATAACAAAAAACTAGTATCTAATAAATAAAGAACTGCCAGTGAGATAGAAACTCTAAGTGCTGTTTCAAAGCTCACAAAGGCTGCTATTAACCCCTCTCATTCCTATATCCAAGTACGACTGGTCCACATCTGGATAATCTGATCAGCCATAAATGCAAACTTGCTTCCTTCTTGCTATCTAGACTACCTGTGTGTGTGTGTGTATTTATATTTCTTGCTATCTCAACTACCTGTGTGTGTGGGGGGGGGTAGTCTAGATATATATATGTGCGTGTGTGTGTGCATATACACATATATTTTTTACTTACATATAAATAAGTACTGCCAGATAAATGGAATTAGACAATAAATTTGCTTCCTTTTACTTTTTGTAATTTCCAATTTCTACCATGTGCATGTTATTTTAATGCTAGAAGAAAAACGCTCTTTTAAAGTTAAAAAATAATTAAAAATAAAAAATAAAAAAATAAAGTTAAAAAATAAGAATAATCAATAAAAACAAAGCAAGTCACAGAAGAATACTTACACTATGATTCTATTTATATAAATTGCACAGATAAAAAATATATTGTTTAGGATATGCACTTGTTTGGTAAAACTATAAAGAAAGGGAATGATGCATACAAAATTTGAGAAAGCTGTTACTTAGGAAGAGAGGAGAGACGTTCAATCACACAGGGAATCACAAGAAGCTTTAAAGATACTACAAATTTTCTTTTTAAGCGGAGCAGAAAACACAGATCTTCAATTTGTTCCATTCCTTAAAAATGTATGTTATATGCACCTTTATATATATGGTTTATTTCACAACTTAAAAAGATACAAACATGGTTGAGAAATCAGAATTTGGGAGCTATAACCCAGACTCTTCCACTTACTGTGTAACCTTAAGCCAGTCATTTAAACTCTCAGAGCAGTTTTTCTTCTTATTCTATAGATGAGAAAGCTAACAGCTAAAACATATGTTTAGTACTTTACTGATTAAAGTTCCTAGACAACAAATATGCAAATATGTACAAACATGCAAATATGCAGATAAACTGTGAGATGATAATACAAAGTAATCCCTCTTTAATAAATTATAGGACACTATACTACCAAGAACTCAACAGTAGGACACACAAGGCTATTCACATTCTAGTATCTTCCTACTTCATAGTAATGGCAGCAATATTTTTTTTTAATTTTTATTTATTTATGATAGTCAGAGAGAGAGAGAGAGAGAGAGGCAGAGACACAGGCAGAGGGAGAAGCAGGCTCCATGCACCGGGAGCCCGACGTGGGATTCGATCCCGGGTCTCCAGGATCGCGCCCTGGGCCAAAGGCAGGCGCCAAACCGCTGCGCCACCCAGGGATCCCCAGCAATATTTTTTAATGTGTACTATGTAACCAAACTGTGTTAAATACCTTCCATGGATTATTTTGTTAAATCCTCAAAACAGGGCAACCTGGGTGGCTCAGTGGTTTAGCGCCGCCTTCATACCAGGGCATGACCCCAGGGTCCCTGCATGGAGCCTGCTTCTCCCTCTGCCTGTGTCTCTGTCTCTGTCTCTCTCTCTCTCTCTCTCTCTCTGTGTGTGTCTCACAAATAAATAAATAATTCTTAAATAAATAAATAAAAACAAATCCTCAAAACAACCCTATGAAATTATTCTCCCATGCCCACTTTACAGATTAGACCATTGTGCCCAAGGTCACACAACCAGCAGTGAATGGTGCACCTACTTGAAAATCCACACCTTTAACAACCACATTAGTTATGCTTCACTTCTCTTACTACATCTAAATCACTATCTCGCCCAACAATGAAAACTCCTTGACAACTGTTTTTTGTTTATTTTCATTTCCCCTGGCATTTAGCATGTAATAAGAAATAAATATTGAACAAATAGTTCATATAGGTATAGTGTTCTCGGGGCATAAAGTTATCTCATGAACATGAACTGATTTGTTTCCCTTGACAGCCTTGTGAAGCATAAGTTTTTGTTTTGCCATCTTAATCATATTTAAATGTGCAATTTAGGAGAAATAAGTACATTCACAATGTTGTGCAACCATTAACCCTAAATATGAAAGGTTGTAATGACTATTGAAATCACCCAGCTATCAAGGGGTGGAATCGGGGATTTGAACTCAGGACTCTTCACCCATAAATTCACAGCCATTCATTCTACCAAGGGGTCTGTCTACCAGTACCTCCATCTGCTCCTTCCTTCTTACCGGAATATCAGAAGAATCAAACACTTTTAATCAAACACAAAATACATTTCCACTGTACAAGTGCCCACAGCTGTGAGGAGGGAAAATATCCACCAAGACATTTCTCTCAGGCTTGCTTTCAAAAGCTATAGTTTTAATTTTTTTTTTTATCTTATTTATGATAGTCACACAGAGAGAGAGAGAGGCAGAGACACAGGCAGAGGGAGAAGCAGGCTCCACGCACTGGGAGCCCGATGTGGGATTCGATCCCGGGTCTCCAGGATCACGCTCTGGGCCAAAGGCAGGCGCTAAACCGCTGCGCCACCCAGGGATCCCAAAAGCTATAGTTTTAATATAAATATCTCACCTGTAGCTCAAGCCTGCAGATCTACAAAAGCAATGTCTGGACCCGAGAGTAAAGTTATGAGGAGAAATGCTTGCATTAGTTAAATTACGCTCATCGAATTACAGATAACTACTCAAACCTGGTTTTTATCTTAATAGAGCTTCCTTATAACAAAACACTTTGAAGGATAAGGCCAATCTGCCATTATTCTGTCCATTTTGGAACTACAAAAAAAAAAAAAATCCTAAATATTGAGCTAAACATTTTTATGTGCTCAACTGTCAAAGCCAAAGAAAATGGTTTGTTTAAGAGCTGAACTCTGAAGCTCGAACAAAAACAGAATCATTTGATCCTGTTGATGCCAATTTTATCCGCTTTACATCCCTCCCCATGTTATCTCAGTCTGAGCTCTAATCAACAGCCACTTCATGTTTAACATATCATAGTTAATGCAATTAAGTGCAGAAAATTGTTTCCCTAAAGCTGTTTCCCTCAGTTATACCCTTCTTTACCTTCCACCATCACCATTCTGCCATAAAAATGATATGCTTATCATTGAAGCTTTAAATAAAATTGCTGATGAATAGATGGAGACATTGTTGCTGCAGTTAAATGTAATGTGCCTACATCAACACCAACCCTTAAAAAATAAAATAAAAATGATTCTATATGCTTTATTTATCCATATCTGACAGAATTCTGACCACTTGAATTCCTTCAGAAGAAAATTCAATCTATAGAAATATAGTCCAATTATTTTAAATCTTATCAAGTAATGCCAAAAGAGAATCAAATGAAAAACTCCATCAATACCAAACCATTTCACCAATGAATATTTATGACATTTCCATATTTCCTGTCTTCTCTCTGTTTACATAAAGCGGTGGTGCCAAGATTCATCTCAGGATTATTAGCCTGCAATACAATGATGGGCCTAATTGCCTTGCAAACCAGGACACCAATAAATGGAGTCTTCAGACAATCAATTTTAAGAGGAGAAAAAAAAAAAAAAAAAAAGGCCTAACCTCTTTCTACATACATGCACGTTGCCTGACTAGGAAATAAATTCAGCCTCATATTTTTCAGGTTCATTCATGGGTTCTCAAGCAAGGAATGCTCCCTTAAATACCTCAAGCTCATCAAATCTATTTAATTCCAAATTCCAGGACTAATTTTTAAATGCACCAAGGGGAGGGCGGAAAGGAGAAGGCAGAGACATCATACAGAAAGATATATATCACATTCCAGTTTTATCTTCTCCACCTTTAGTCCAAGAGATTTTTTTCCCCAAAACTTTCTTTTTATGATAAATGAATAGAAAACACCCTCCCCCTGATTAATTCTACTTTAACTGAAGCCCCTCTTAACTTTACCCTTCAGGTTGATTTACTTCCAAAATACGATACTAATATAAATGAAACTAAAAAGACTGAACTAACAGCTTAAAATGTCGTCTAGGAAAGAGAATCTTTAATGTACCTTCTCTGTCCCCTGCAAAGTTCCTTCTGATTATTGTCCCTCCCCCAACCACAGCCTCCAGAGCTGTCCATTTAAGTCCAATCCCTTACCCTCTTATGTCTCTTGGAGGACATCAGAATCTTTCCTAACATCATCCAACCCACCTCTTCCCAGCCCTGCTCACTGCCCCATTCCATCCTCCCTGCCCCGTCCATACCTACAACTCCAGGTCTCTCACTCCTTAAAAAGCCTCTTTGCCACCTTACCATCAGCAACCACCTCTCCAGTCCTACCAGTTCATCTAAGACACTGCTTCTCCAAAAATTCCTCTGCCACCTTGGCCAAGGGACATTTTCTTCAAGATGCCATCTCCCTACCTTGTTCACCACCTGCCACTTTCAGTGAGTCTAGCCCAGCAGCATCTTCTGAGCCCTCTGCCTCGACGCTGCACCCAGGGAGCCACCATGCCTTTCCGGTGGTTCTAAAATCACCCTAAATCCCATCCCTTGTGCCCCCCTCTAATTTCAATCTCTTCCTGCCCATTTTGGGCCTAACTTCTAATTTATCCCCCCCTCCTGCCAGCTCAACCATCACACTCCTCTCGTTGAAAAGTCCCACCCCAACCAGTTCCTATTCCAATTCCCATAAGCACTCCCCAGAAAAACCCCAAATTCTACCTCCTTTACTCTCCTAACCTACGCTATTCCATAAGTCTCCACAAATTCCACCACCCAGAGATGGCAAGTGCCCACTTCCAGCTAAGGTCTCAACCCATGCCAAGCCCCTTACTCCCAAGCTCCTACCACCTCCATCAGTCTGCCTTAGGTCCACCCCAAATTCCACCCTCGAGAATTAACACCCCTCCCCCAGGGTCCTATCCAACCCTGCAATCCCACTGTCTATTGAAATCATCCCCCTACCCTGCACCCCTGGCTGGATCCCAAGCTGTCAACTGCTCCAAGCCAACCCCAAATCCATCACCCTCTTTCAGTCCCCTCCCCCATTAAAAGCCATCCCACTCCACTCTCCTGATCCATCTCGCCCAAAACCACCCCAAATTCCACCCCGACCTCCCAACCTCACACTCCTGTCCCATATCGGGTCAATCGCTATTTAAAGTCCCCTTCCCTTGGCGCCCCCCCACCCACTCACCCTGCAACCTGCTTGGGTCCCACCCTCACCCCACCCCCAGCCCCGCGCCAGGACAAGTCTCCCCGGCCAACCCGCCGTTCCATCGCGACCTCAACCCCCTTCCCCCAACCCACGCGGGGTCTCCACAGCCCCCACTCTCATTCTCCGTAAGTATCACCGGCCCAGGCTCCGGGAGAGCGGACCAGGGGAGGTGGCGGGGGTGGGGGGCGGGGGGAGGTCTCACCGGCTAGCCGCTGCAGGCGAAAACGACGGCGGAGGCGGCGATGCCCTTGTCTTCTCTGGAGGCTACAGCGGCGACGCTCTCGCTCCCTCGCCCGTGTCCAGTAAGGTGGCGGATGGCGCGCAGGGAACCGGAGCCTCCTCCTCAGACTCGGCTCTGAATCCTCTGCAGTAGCCGACCGAGAGCCCGACGGGTGGGGGGAGGGGACGTTCGGCTGCGGGCGAGGGAGGAGGAGGCGGAGGGAGGGGGCGGGGGACCGCTAAGAAGGGCGGGGAAGGAGGAGCCTGCGCGGCGCCGCGACACGTCCCACAGCCTCAGCGCGCCGGGACCACAACTCCCGGCATGCCTTGCTCCGGCCCGCGCGTGGCCTGCGCGGCCTACGCTGCCAGCCTCGCGCCTTCTGTGGAGGGGCCAAACGCTCCCCGGTTACGGACGATGTAGCGAAGTCCACCATCCGCCGTCCGCTTTTATCGACTCAAAGACCGCTTGAGCGGAAGGTGAGGTCGCCCCGTGCCCTCTTCTCCAAGTAGCGATGTTTGCGGCGTCTCCAGCCTCTTTACACGCACACCGCGACCGCCGCCGCCCCCCCGCAGCTGGACCACATTTCCCAGCATGCCCCACAGTCTCCCGCCCTCCTTCCGGACCCTTCTCAGACGCGGTACTACAGTTCCCAGGGGGTGTGGTGCCTGTGAAATGCTGGGAGATGCAGTTCTTGGTTCCTCCTCCATGTTAAGAAAAAGAAGTGAAAGAGAGGAAAAAGGATAGGAATATGCCAATCCACTGAGGATAGGCCTAGTGGGGATAGATCACCCGAGTCTGTATTCTCTTCGCCATCACCGTTGCCACTATCGCACCAGAGCTGATGCACCAGCTTCCTCCTGGTCTCCCTGCAAATCAGAGGACGTTTTGGCAACTGAAATCCAAATGTCAAAAGATACTTTTTAACCCAGCTCCATTACTTTCAATTCTTTACCTTAAAAAGAGAATGAAACATTTTGGAAAAGGAATCCCTGGGTGGCTCAGCGGTTGAGCATCTGCCTTCGGCTCAGGGCTTGATCCCGGGATCAAGTCCAATATTGGGCTCCTTGCATGGAGCCTGCTTCTCCTGTCTCTGCCTCTCTCTGTGTCTCTCATGAATAAGTAAATAAAATGTTAAAAAAATATATATGTTTTTTTGAAAAGTTGAATGCACAAGCTGGTTATCTGAGGTTGTGGATTACAGGGGTAATGTAAATGTTCATCAAAAAGAGCTAGTTAAATTGTAATACAAACAACAAAGTAGTAAGCAGCTATTAAAATGATACAGATCTATTTATTGATATGAAAAGCTATTCATAACTTATTCTCGAGGGAAACAAATTGGTTACAGAACAGCATGTTTATAATGGTACAATTTGTGATATTTGAAACGATATTCTATAAGCACAGATTTCAGGAGAGGTTCCCCAAAATATTATTAGTGATTATCTTGGAAGAAAGGGTGTCGGATACCAAACAATTTTTATTTTCTTATTGCCTGAATTGTTTAACGAGAGCACATAGTTTTTTTTTTAATTATAAGACTTTTTCAAAAAAATGTAATTTCCGGGCAGCCCAGGTGGCTCAGCGGTTTAGGGCCGCCTTCGGCCCAGGGCATGATCCTGGAGTCCTGGGATGGAGTCCTACATTGAGCTCCCTGCGTGGAGCCTGCTTCTCCCTCTGCCTGTGTCTCTGCCTCAATCTCTCTCTCTCTCTGTCTCTCTGTCTCTCATGAATAAATAAATAAAATCTTAAAAAAAAAAGTAATATCCAAATCCAACAACCATACTTTGCTGACTAAAAGCTTACCGCAGCTTCCTGTTGCCCTCAGTGGTACTCCAGGATGAGGCCTGTCTGGTTTTTCTATGAGCTCAACAGTTCCACTGTTAAATAATGGTGGTAACTGAAAATTCATAAAAGACCATTAATTCAGTAGAAAGAAAGTTCTCTATTTTCTTCATATATTTTCAAATTTTTCCTTTCTGGTCTTTCCACGGCCATTTCCTCCTTTTCTTCTCATTCTTGAAACTCAAGCCAAAGCCCTACCTTCCCTAGAACATATTTTAGGCACATTGATCTTCCTTGTATCTGAATTCTTATAGTACTGGTTTTTAATCTGTGGGCCAGAGATCCCTGTGGAGACAAGGAATGAGAAGGGAAGAACAGAGTTATTGTAAAGAGTCCACAAAGCTCTATTTAAACAAAATATTGTCTATTGAATAAGTAAGTCTTATACTTAAAAAAAAATAGTTTTCCTCCTTCTGTGTCTAGCTCTCCTAGCATATGGAATATGGCATCAGATGATCTCTGTTGTAGCATAAGTCCTGTATTCAATTACAGTATTTTAGATTTTTTTTAATTTTTATTTATTTATGATAGTCACAGAGAGAGAGAGAGAGGCAGAGACATAGGCAGAGGGAGAAGCAGGCTCCATGTACCAGGAGCCCGACGTGGGATTCGATCCTGGGTCTCCAGGATTGTGCCCTGGGCCAAAGGCAGGCGCTAAACCGCTGCACCACCCAGGGTTCCCAGTATTTTAGATTTTATATGTCATTATTCCTTGGTGTTCTGAACACCAGAACCGTCAAGCTCCACTAGTCAGCCCCCTGGCGAACCTCAGGCCTACCTGAGAAAGGCCAGTTTCCCTATAGCAGAGGTGAATATGGTCCACAGCCCTGCTGCAGCCAATCTCTTCACTTCACTCTTCCTACTCTAGTTACACTCTTATTCTTATGACCCCCTTTCCCAAAGTATATCAGGCACTGTCATTTTCTTTTTTTTTTTAATTTTTTTAATTTTTATTTATTTATGATAGTCACAGAGAGAGAAAGAGAGAGAGGCAGAGACACAGGCAGAGGGAGAAGCAGGCTCCATGCACCGGGAGCCCGACGTGGGATTCGATCCCAGGTCTCCAGGATCGCGCCCTGGGCCAAAGGCAGGCGCCAAACCACTGCGCCACCCAGGGATCCAGGCACTGTCATTTTCAAACTGCCTGTCTTGTTTTTCAACCTATTAGCCCAGCCTTAAAATCCCAATCCCTATCCCCTGCCAAACCTCCTCTAGCCCCTCTGCTCCCTTTTCTGAGAAGAATAAGAAACATATCTGTAACATATTGGCTATGTGACAGCCAAGTCCCTTCCCCTCTCTAAGTGTTAAATTGGCCATGCCCTCTTCTAACCCTCTTTTATTCCCTCTCCTCCTTTTTCCCCATTTCTCCTACTAGCAGAAAGTGGGGGCTAGCTGAAGGTCAGAATTAGAAGGGGTCTGACCTGGCAATCAAGTAAAGCATTAATCAGAATTACGGGCATAGGTATGAAGTTTTCCAGACTAGGAATCTTGGAATCAGATCCAAAGTCAGACCTTGCCATGAACATGCTGGGTGACCTTTAGTAGGTGTCTCAACTTTTCTGAATCTCCGTGTTTACATTTGTAAAATGGAAAGAAGGATTCCTGCCCTGTCACCTCAAAAGGATTAGGAGAATGCAATAAAGCAATGAGTATGAAAGTGCTTTGAAGACGTAAAGTGGAATTTATGGTCCAAACCCTTCATCTAACTTGAGAATTCTCTTTCAAAATCCCTTCCAAGTGTTGGCATATAAACTATTTACTTAATATTATGCCATTATTAATGAACATATTAAAGTATTTCAGGAATCAATCCTATTAAGTCAGTTTTATCCCTTGATAAATTTTCTATATAGCACAGTGAAACAATTTCTAACTTTTTAAGATTTTTTTCTTACCGAATTTTCATCAAGATACATTCTTTTCTCTATCAATTTTACAAGACAGGTTAGATTCATCAGTTATCTTTTATCTTTATCAATTTTTACTGATGATTGCTTCAGCTATTTTGAAGTTTCTAGTCATGATTTCCACCAATTCCACCTTTTCCTGGAAGAGATTTGAGCCATTGTCATTTTTATTTTGTGTTGATTATTTCCACCAAGTGGAATTTTCCCAGGGGTCAATTTTGCAATGTTTAATGTTACCAACAAAGACGGGATCATTCAGTTTGCTTTTCCATCCATAATAAATTTTTACCACATGTAGTTGTAGCCATTGTCGGTTTTATTTTGTGTTGATTATTCCTACCACATCTAATTTTTTTTTCTCTGCAACCCACCCCAAACAATCTCAGGGACAAAATGAGAGTGTCAAAACACTATTCTTTGCCTGTTATTATCTGATTCACTGAGACTGTGAGATGGTTTTGTATCAACTATATTAATGAGTTTGTTTGAGCTCTCTTTTTCTCTCAAAGCATCTCTTTAAGAGCATTGGCCCATATATGTGAGCTGGACTATTACTTTAAGAATTGCTTTAAAAGAAAAAAAAGGAATTGCTTTAGGGGCACCTGGGTGACTCAGCTGGTTAAGCCACTGACTCCGTTTCAGCTCAGGTCATGATCTCAGGAGCCTGGGATCAAGCCCGGTGTTGGTTTGGGTTCTGTGCTTTGTGGGGCGGCCGCTACAGAATTCTCTCTCCCTCTCCTTCTGCACCTCTCCCCGCTTGCTTGCTCTTTCTCTCTCAAATAAATAAATCTTTTTTAAAAATTGCTTTAGAATTGCAGGAAAATGGACATTAGAGATAATGTTAGGAGAACCAGTCTTTAATGAGCCAGGTGCTGTGCTGGTATCTAAGATCCATTATCTCAATTAGTCATTCAACCTAAATTTCCTCCACATGCCCACTTTGGAGTAGAGAACAATGAGACCCAGAGAGAGGAAGATAAGCCAGATTAGGATCAGAAACCAAGCATTGATTTAACACCCAGTGCAATTTGAATCTTTATAAGTTACAAAGTTATGCAATTTAATTTTTAAACTTTTGCAATCATCTCAATGGAAAATTAAATTACAATTTTTGAGCTTAGCTAAGATAAACAAGAGAAATACATAAATATAAACAAAGCATTACCAAAGAGCTTTTTGTAAATTAAAAGTAGAATTACCATATGATCCAGTAATTCCACTACTGAGTATTTAGCCAAAGAAAACAAAAACACCAATTCAAAACGATAGATGCACCCATATGTTTATTGCAGCATTATCTACAATAACCAAAATATGGAAGCAGCCCAAGTGTCCATTGATAGATGAATGGATAAAGAAAATGCGGTATCGGGATGCCTGGGGGGCTCAGGGTGTGATCCTGGAGTCTGGGATCGAGTCCCACATCAGGCTCCCTGCATGGAGCCTGCTTCTCCCTCTGCCTATGTCTCTGCCTCTGTGTCTCTCATGAATAAATAAATAAAATCTTTAAAAAGAAATAAAATCTTAAAAAGAAAGAAAGAAAGGAAAAAGAAACAAAGGAAGGAAGGAAGAAGAAAAGAAAGAAAGAAAGAAAGAAAGAAAGAAAGAGAAAGAAAGAAAGAAAGAAAGAGAAAGAAAGAAAGAAAGAAAGAAAGAAAGAAAGAAAGAAAGAAAAAGAAAGAAAGAAAGAAAGAGAAAGAAAGAAAATGTGGCATATATACACAATGGAATATTACTTAGCCATAAAAAGAATGAAATCTTGCCATTTACAAGAACATGGATGGATCTAGAAAGTATTATGCTAAGTGAAATAAGTCAGAAAAAGAAATACTGTATGATTCCACTCATATGTGGAATTTAAGAAACAAACAAAAAACAAACTCTTAACTATAGAGAACAAACTGATGGTCACCAGAGGGGAAGTGGGTAGGGGATGGGTGTAATAGATGAAGGGAATTAAGAGTACATTTACTGCGATGAGCATTGAGTAATACACAATCATTGAATGACCATATTGTACACCTGAAATCAATATAACATCGTATGTTAATTATACTAGGATTGAAGATTTAAAAAATGTATTTTAAAAAGTTTTGTGACAGCAAGTGAGACAGAGTGTGAAAATGTGTAAATTATCAAACACTGGGCAAATGGAAGTTACTGCCGTTTGTAATGAAGGCTGTTATATAAACCTGTTATGCACCTTGACAGAGTGCTAGAAAATGAATAACATAATAACATTCAATAGATGGGTATCAGATGACCATCCTAAAATTCTATTCTAACAACCAGTATTAGAGGAATAAGATTGGGGATCCCTGGGTGGCGCAGCGGTTTGGCGCCTGCCTTTGGCCCAGGGCGCGATCCTGGAGACCCGGGATCGAATCCCACATCAGGCTCCCGGTGCATGGAGCCTGCTTCTCCCTCTGCCTATGTCTCTGCCTCTCTCTCTCTCCGTCTCTCTGTGACTATCATAAATAAATAAAAATTAAAAAAAATTTTTAATAAAAAAAAAAAAGAGGAATAAGATTGCTTCCTATCTATCCTTTAAGACCCAATTCAGACATCAGGAAGCTTCTCCTGACCCCTGGTTAGGTTAGAAGCCTACTGGGTTCCCACAGACTGTTCACACCATATGTTCACTGTCTGTTTACTCTCCTCAAGGACAAAGACCAAGGTGGTCTGGTTCATCTCTGTGGCCCACCTTAATTAGTTCAGCCTTGGGCTTCTGACACTGTAAGGCTTCAGTAAATAGTGATTGAATGAATGAATAAATCATCGGCTGGCTCAATTGTTAGAGCCATGCAACTCTTGATCTCAGGGTTGTAAATTTGAGCTCCACACTAGGTATAGAGAGCACTTAAAAATAAAATATAGAACAAAACAAAACAAAAACAAAACCAGAGCACCTGGGTGGCTTAGTGGGTTAAGGGCCTGCCTTAGGCTCAGGTCATGGTCCAGGGTCCTAGGATTAAGCCCTGCATCAGGCTCCCTGCTCAGTGGCAAGTCTGCTTCTCCCTTTTCCTCTCCCTCTTCCTCTGTGATCTCTCGGGCTGTCTCACCTCTCTTTCAAATAAATAAACAAAATTTTTTTAAAATATAAAAATAAACTAAGAAAGTTTATTTTTTTAATTAATTAATTAACATGACAAGTATATAGACTATATAATCAATCAAAATGACAAGGAAAATAAAGCTGGGGAAAAAGTTTTTCTATAGGACAACGGAAGGGACACCTGGGTGGCTCAGCGGTTGAGCATCTGCCTTTGGCTCAGGGTGTGATCCTGGGATTCTGGATCAAGTCCCGCATTGGGCTCCCTGTGGGGAGCCTGCTTCCCCCTCTGCCTATGTCTCTGCCTCTTTCTCTCTCTCTCTCTCTCTGTCTTTCATGAATAAATAAATAAATTTTTTTTAAAATAAATCTTTAAAAAAAAAAGGACAAGGGAAAAGTGCACATTAAATAAAATTAAGGGCAAAGGTAAATCACAAATGAAACTGCACAAACTGATTACAGCTCCCAAAGCTTCCATGCAGCAGCAGGCAGTTGGAGGAAAGAGCCTTGACATCCTGGGTTCAAATCCTAACTCAACCAGAATTGGGTGTCAAGTCACTTCCCCTTTTATGCCTGTTTCCTAATCCATAAAAAGGCTTACCTTGCAGAACCCCCAGGGCAGTTAAAATAATTCATTAAGATACCAGATGTTTTGCATGCTCTGAAAAGCTGACCAAAGTAAGGATTGTTATTGACAAAGATCAGAAGAAGAAGTTTACATTTAGGAGGATCCTTTACATAAAGCTGCTCAAGTTCACAAACTTAAAAAAAAAAAAAAAAAAAGAAAGCATTCCAATCATAGTGGGTTAAACTGTATTTCCCAAAAAGATAGTCCAAGTTTTAACCCTCATACCTGTAAATGTGATCTTACAAGAAAATAGAATCTTGAAAAAAAAAAAAAAGAATCTTGACTGTTGGGGTGCGTGGGTGGCTCAGTTGGTTAAGTGTCAGACTCTTGATTTCGGCTCAGGTCACGATCTCAGGGTCATAGGATCAAGCCCCATATTGGGCTCCATGCTTGGAGGGGAGTCTGCTTGAGATTCTCTCTCTCCCCTCTTCCCCCTGCCATTTCCCCTTCTCTAAAATAATAAATAAATCCTTTGGGAAAAAAAAAATACTAGTATCTTGGCTGTTAAAAATCTTTTTTTTAAATTTCATCCACTTATTTGAGAGAGAACAGAGAGAGAGTGACAGGGGGAAGCAGACTCCTCACTGAGCAGGGAGCTCAATATGGGGCTCAATACCAGCACCCAGGATCATGACCTGAGCCAAAGGCAGATGCTTAATCAAATGAGCCACCCAGGTGCCACTGTTAAAAATCTTAAGATAGATCTGTCCTGGACTTAGGGGGGCCCTAAATCCAATGAGCAGAGCTGTCTTTATGAGAGGAAAGAAAAGATATTTGAGATACAGAGACGCTAAATGAGAAGGCCATGTGAAGACAGAAGCAGAGATTAGTCACGCAGCCACGGGCTAAGGAACACCGAGGACTGCTGGCAGCCACTGGCAGCTAGGAGGGAGGCATAGAAGGATTCTCCCTCAGCCTCCAGGAGGAACCAACCTTGCTAACACCCTGATTCCAGAGATCTGGCCTCTCAACTGTGAGAGAATACATTTCTGTTGTTTCAAGCTGCCAGCTTGCAGTAATTTGTTAAGGCAGTAATTTGCAGTAATTTGTTAAGGCAGCCTTGGAGGCCAAATATACCAGTTAAACTGGAAACCCAGGTAATCAGGTAATTAGCAAATATTTTGAGACCCCCAAATATACTTCTTCAAAAGAGTATATTTTGGGAAATGTTTATGAGTTTCATTTAATTTGTCATCTCCAACAGCAGCTATGGAAATTTTGTGTTAACATTCATTGTCTTCGAATCTGTGCCATTTCTCTTTGCTCTTTGTAACTCTTCTTTCTCTTAAAAAATATATTTTACTTATTTGTTCATGAGAGACATACACAGAGAGAGGCAGAGACATAGGCAGAGGGAGAAGCAGGCTTCCGGGGGGGAGGGGGGCGATGCAAAACTGGATCCCAAGACCCCGGGATCACAACCAGAGCCAAAGGCAGACACTCAACCACTGAGCCACCCAGGTCCCCCTTAAGTCTTGGCCTGTCTCGTGGGGGGCCCATACTTCGAATGAGTGGGAAGAACTCTGTTGTCATATGAAGTACACAGACCTAGGAGACCAGATCTGGGTTAATATCCCAGCTCAGTCACTTAAAGGCCACAACACTGGGAAAAACATTTGTCCTTGTTGAGCCTCCGTGTCCTCCACTATAGTATGTGACTAATATCATCTCCTCTATAAGTGAAATGAGCTAATTCATGGAATATATATGTTTCATAACTTTGCCTTGTTCAGAGGGCAATAGAGATCTTTTCTTCTTTTCCTTTGGGTGATGTTTGGATAGTGGAGGAAGGGAAAAGAAGGAGCCCTCGAAATTCACTTCCATTAGAAGGTGAGAAAGCTTTCTAGAAAAAGGATAAACAGGGATGCCTGGGTGGCGCAGCGGTTTAGCGCCTGCCTTTGGCCCAGGGCGCAATCCTGGAGACCTGGGGTTGAATCCCATGTCGGGCTCCCGGTGCATGGAGCCTGCTTCTCTCTCTGCCTCTCTGTGTGTGTGTGACTATCATAAATAAAAAAAAAAAAAAAAGAAAGAAAAAGGATAAACAAAAGTACTTCTTTTATCTGCAAAAGAGCTGAGGTTCCTCTTGGTGGGGCCTGTGGACCCCCATTGAAGATGGGCAGTGTTGGATACTTATTCATTGTTCATTGAGCATAAGATACTGACCCAAATCTTTTGCTCAGCCTAGGGGAATACAGTTACATCTCAGTGGTCAGCACCATACTGGAAGGAAGCAAGGGACTGTGGGAACCTAGAGGGAAAGCCTAACCCAGGCCAAGAGGTCAAATATAAGCACAGGGTCACTACCCTGCAGATTCTCCTCAAGACATTCTAAGCTCCAGGAGTTTCCAGGATTTTTTTTAAAGATATTTTTACATATTTATTCGTGATAGACACACACACACACACACACACACACACACACACACACACACACAGGCAGAGATACAGGCAGAGGGGGAAGCAGGCTCCCAGCAAGGAGCCAATACGGGACTAGATCCCAGGACCGTGGGATCACAACCTGAGCTGAAGGCAGACACTCAACCACTGAGCCACCCAACTGCCCCTCCAGGATTTTTATGTAGTTTACAGCTGTGTCTCCAGCACAGCAACAGTGTCAGGTATGTAGTAATCATTCAGTAATATTTGTCACGTGAACGAATATAAATTAAGCCACATTGCACGGGACTTCCTGCCCCTACAAAGCCCTTCCAACTGTTCACCCTCACAGGTATAATCTTATATTCATTCATTCATTCATTCATTCATTCACCAGACTTTTCCTGAAGACCCACCATCTGCCAGACATGATATCAGATTCTAGGTTATAAGTAGTATGCCAAACAGACAAGATTTCATGAACTTCACAGTCTAAGAGGACAAAAGATGTTCCCCATGTAATCCCCAGGATCTCTCCACCCTGGCCTCACTCCTCTGTGCCCTATTTTGATGTCCCCTTAGCTCAGCCTCAGGTCCCAGAGAAGCACCACATACCATTCAGGAGAGGAGGGATGGGTCCTCTCCCCACCCCTGTGCTGTCCACAGTCCCCCGAGCCCCCAAGCAGTCAGAGCTGTCATACCAGAGGCCTCAGTGAAACTTTCTCCAGCTTCTGACTCCATAAAGATCATCAGCAAAGCCAAGCCCCTTGCGTTGCCAAAGAAATAAGGCTGCTCCACACAGTAACTCCTGCAATGGCTGGCTGCCTGAGGTTTGGGTGGAAGAGCAGCCAAGAGAGGGGTCACTGGCCCTCTAGCAATCAAATTCCATTCTGGACTGAGTTCCTTTGAGAAAGTTTACTAAAGCAGAAACCCTTGAATTATACTGTAAAGGATGAAGAGGAACTGAGCAGATAATGAAGGAGCCTGTAGAGGAAGTGTCCCCTGAGCTCAGGGAAACTTAAGTCAGGGGTTCTTTTTTGTGCCATGGACCCTTTAGGCAGACTGGTGAAGCCTGTGAAGCGCCTCTCAAAATAAAGATTTTTACATGCATGACATAAAATACAAGAATTGGGGACACCTGGGTGGCTCAGTGGTTGAGTATTTTCCTTTGGCTCAGGTTGTGATCCCGGGCTCCTGGGACGGAGTCCTGCACGGGGCTACCTGCAGGGAGCCTGCCTCTCCCTTTACCTGTCTCTGCCTCTCTCTGTGTCTCTCATGAATAAATAAATAAAGTCTTAAAAAAAAAAAGAGGTATAAGAATTACAAAAGAAACCATTTATACTGAAATACAGTTATCAAAATATTTTAAAATCTCATCAGTAATATATATTCATTAACAAATTAAATAATGAGATCTCACTGCCTGTCTAATAACTGCACAATTTCAAAGTGGTGATGAACACAAACAATATTTCAAGATGTTTTGCAACAACTGTAATGTGATAGGGGAACATCTGTAATTTCTGTTGATGACAAAGTCACAAATACCGCTAATTCTACTGTGGTTTGTTACTTATATTCAAAATGGAAAGAAAAGCTGATTTCTGTAAAGATTAAAGCATATAAAATATAGCTCTCCCAGGGTGACTGGGTGGCTCAGTTGGTAAGTGCCCAACTCTCGATCTCAGTTCAGGCCCTGATCTTGGCTAAGTCTTGATCTCAGGGTTGTGAGTTTAAGCCCCAAGTTGGGTATGAAGCTTACTTTAAAAAAGAATGTAGCTCTCCCATCCAAGATCACAGCCCATTGGCCTCTCAGGCCCCAGGTTAGGAACCTCTGTCCCAAATAGTTGGACTAGAGCATAGAGTATGTAGGAAGGGGTGACAAAGACTGGAGGTTTGTGTCTGTGATAACGAATTTTTAATGGAGTGTGGGGTTGAAAAGGTGACGGGATGCAGTTGGCAGAGACTAACAAGCCAGACAGAATTGAATTCCAATTCCCCTCTGCATCTCCATCCTCACAAGCTGTGTGACCATGGGCAAGCTATTTCATCTTTCTGCAAAATGTGGATATTCACGTACCCCCCACCAGGCTGTTCTGAGAGTCTCATGTAAATTTCTCTTCAACCCTACAACTCTGTATAGAGACAAGGATCTTCCATTTTGTTTGGTTTTATTTATTCACAACTGTATTGTTTTGGTTTCTTATGAAGGAGGAAGGTTCTAGAAAGGTTGGCAGGAGGCACTTGTGGGTAGCAAGACCATTTAGGAAGTCTTCATATATTGTGGACAATCACACTTGACAGTCTAAACTGCTTTCAAAGTCGAGAAATTTGTGCTCCTTCACCAAATCCATCCCTTCCAGTTCTCACATTTTCTTCTTGGCATTTTGTTTTCTCCCAAATGCTCTAGAAATATTCTAATCCTAACCTGGATGAATTAACAGGAAAACAAATTTGCTTCTCACCCAAGAGAGTCTGGTAGGCTATTTTCTGGAAAGGCCATGAAGGAGCCAATGCCTTCAAGGGTAATAAAAGAGGAGATTCCCAGAACTAGGAAGGTCTGGGGCTTGGGACACATGTGTGGCCTGCTCTCTGGAGGTGAAGGAGGGACAGCGTATGGTAAACAGAAGTACATTCGTATCCATTAAGCATGGGAGGAGACTCATG
The DNA here is from genome assembly GCF_048164855.1 of Canis lupus baileyi. NCBI lineage: Eukaryota > Metazoa > Chordata > Mammalia > Carnivora > Canidae > Canis > Canis lupus. Next base: position 27,098,423 of record NC_132860.1, read on the forward strand.
AAATATTTTTCTCTACAAAAGATCCATGCAAGGGAAGGAGCCCATAAAATATAAGTTCTGAGTTGGACTTAATTTGATTTAAATTGAATAAAGTAATATGTCATTTTTTACATCCCTAACTTTGTGGAGTAAGATTCATGCTCACTATATAATCAACAGAAAAAATAAAACTAACATCTAAATTGCACAGAGTGAAATTACTCGTTGACTAAAAATTGATGACAAAATCAAATAAGCTTTCTTGGCAAAATGTAGATCTGCAAAATTTATCCCAGGAAAAGTGAACTTCATAGAATATAGAAATAATGACCACAAAAGATAACTTACAATGGCAGAAGGTATAATTATTAAATTGTAATATGGATTTTTTAAATTGACTGATAACACAAATCATCATTATGAAATTTATACAGAAAATTATTTTTCAGTTGAAGATAATTATAGCTCAATTTAAGTGAAAATGAATAAGTTGGAAATAGATTTAATAGCTGTGTAGAAAAATCAAAGATATTGAACTAACTTAATGGAATTTGTGCTGGGAAATATTTTCTCAGTGAAAAGTAATCAATATGATATAATTCCATCAAAAATCTGTACTCATAAATACAAAGACAAAAACATCCTTAGGGTTGGGGCACCTGGCTCGCTCCGTTCGTAGAGCATGTGACTCTTGATCTCTAGGTTGTGAATTTGAACCCCATGTTGGGTATAGAGATAAGTTAAAAATAAAAATCTTTAGGGATACCTGGGTGGATCAGTCAGTTGAGCGGCCAACTCTTGATTTCAGCTCAGGTCATGATCTTGAGGTCGTGGGATCAAGCCCCATTGGGCTCTGCACTCAGAGAGGAGCCTGCTTGGGATTCTCTCTCTGCCTCTCCCTTTGCCCCTCCCCCCATATGCTCGCTCTCTCGCTCTCAAATAAATGAATAAATCCTTTTAAAAATAATAAAATAAAAATCTTTAAAAATAAAAAAATAAGGATTTTTTTAAATCCTTAGGGTCAAAGCAGGGGCCAAATATTCTCACCTCTGTACGAAAGGTCCTAGAGAGAAAAAAAGTAGAAACAGTGGGCAAGACTTTGCTGATCTACATTTTATCAGGAAGATTTCCCTGATTCTTCCATCAAATTTTTATCAATAAAAAAAATTTCCTTGTGCAATTTCATTGTTGTTTTACTTTTTCTGTTGATTATGTAGTAGTCAGTGCCCATGTAGTATAGGCCCCTGCCTTGGGGGCCCCACTACTTAACATTCTCTTTTTCCATCCATTGCTCCATCTGTCCACTCAACAATTACCCACCAAACAAACACCTACTCTGTGATTCGCAGCAGAGGAATCAAGCCAAACCCCTGCCCTCAAATAATTACAATTTTAATTATTTTTTTTCCTAATCCTATATTCTCTCGTTATTTTATAAGGGAGGACCTTCAGCACAATGTTGAATAGAAGGGGTAATAGTGGGCACTCTTTTCTCATTCCCATCTCAGGAAAAGGTTTTTTTTTTGGGGGGGGGGGTTGTTTTGTCTTTTAAAAATTTTATTCATTTATTCATGAGAGACACACACAGAGAGAGAGAGAGGCACAGGCAGAGAAAGAAGCAGGCTCCACATAGGGAACCTGATGCGAGACTCAATCCTGGGACCCCAGGATCATGCCCTGGGCCAAAGGCAGACACCCAACCACTGAACCATCCAGGCATTCATATTTTGTTTTTAAAGATTTTATTTATTTATTCATGAGAGACACACAGAGAGAGGCAGAGACATAGGCAGAGGGAGAAGCAGGCTGCTGACAGGGAGCCCAATGTGGAACTTGATCTCAGAACCCTGGGATCATGACCTGAGCCAAAGGTAGATGCTCAATCACTGTGCCACCCAGGTATCCCTCATGAAAAGGTTTTTATACCTCAAAGGTAAATATGATGTTGGATATAGGTTTTTGGTCATGTCCTTCATCAGATAAAGGAAGTTCCCTTCTGTTCTTAGTTTGAAAGGATTTTATCATAAATGGTTGATGACTTTTATAAAATAATTGTTCTACATCTCTTGAGATGATTTTATGGTTTTCTTAACGTTAGTCTGTTAAAGTGGTGAATTATTATTGATTAATTTTCAAATGTCAAATCAACTTTGTATCCCTGGAGTTAGTAGAACTTAGTCGTGTAGTATTATCCTACTTTTAGATCTTTTGGTTTGGTTTGCTGATATTTTGTTTAGAATTTTTGCATCTTTGTTTGACCTATAATTTTCCTTCCTCATAATGCCCCTGTTAGGTTTTTGGATCTAGGTAATTCTGATCACACAAAATAAGTTGAGAAGTACTTCTACTTTTTCTGTTCACTGGAAGCATTTGGACCTGGAATTTTCTTTTTTTTTTTAAAGAATTTTATTTTATTTTATTTTATTTTATTTTATTTTATTTTATTTTATATTTTTTAAATTTATTTATGATAGTCACACAGAGAGAGAGAGAGTGGCAGAGACACAGGCAGAGGGAGAAGCAGGCTCCATGCACCGGGAGCCCGACGTGGGACTCCATCCCGGGTCTCCAGGATCGCGCCCTGGGCCAAAGACAGGCGCCAAACCGTTGCGCCACCTAGGGATCCCAGAATTTTATTTTATTTTAAAGACTATTTGAGAGAGAGAGAGAGAGAGAGAGACCTGGAGTTTTCTTTGTGGAAAGATTTTTTTTTTTTAAATAAAAAATTAAATTTATTTAGTAGAAACAGGACTATTCAGTCTTCCTATTTCTTCTTGTGTCAGTTTTGATAGGCTGTGTTTTTCTAATTATCTATTCATGTCATCTGAACTTCAAGTTTGTTGAGATATAGTTATTTACAATATGCTCTTTTTGATTCATGTAGGATCTGTAGTGATGGCACTCTACGTGATAATTGTGTCTCCTCTTTTTATCCTTCATCTGTCTAGTGAAAAGTTTATCAATTTTAGTAGTTTTATCAGAGAATTAACTCTTGGTTCTTTAAATCCCCTCTTTAATATCTTCATTTTCTTGTTCCTTTTTAAAAAAATATTTTATTTATTTGAGAAAGAGCAAGAGCATGAGCAGGGGCAGAGACAGAGGGAGAGGGAGAAGCAGAATCCCCACTAAGCAAGGAGCCTGATGCATAGCTTGATCCCAGGCCCTCGGATCATGACTTGAGCCAAAGGAAAATGTTCAACCAACTGAGCCACCCAGTGCCCTCATATCTTTATTTTCTATTTTATTAACTTATTCTGTCAACCTTATTATTTTCTTCCTTTACTTTATTTGGATTTAATTTCTGGATGTTTTCCCTAACTACTTAAGGTAGATTTTTATATAGTTGATTTTCAGCCATTAAAAAGTACATACTCATTTAAAGCCCCACATTTCACTCTAAACATGGCTTCAGCTACATTCTATAAGTTTTAACATATTATATTTTCATTATAATTTGAATCAAATATTTTCGACTTTCTATTGTAATTTCTTTTTTTACCTTTGGGTTGTTTACTAGTGTGCTGTTCAATTTCCAAATATTTTGGGATCTCCAAGATTTCTTTTTGTTTGATGATTAACATAATCCAACTGTGGTCATTGAACATACACTATATAATTTTTAACTCTTTGAAATTTGGTTAGACTTATATTATGGCTGAGCATATCAATAAATATTTGATGTGCACTTGAAAAGAATATTTATTCTATAGTTATTGGACCCAGTGTTCTATTATGTCAATTGGGTCAAAATTTTGAAGCATGTTATTCAAACTTCCTGTGTCCTTATTGATGTTTTTATTTTGCATATTCTTAAGGTTTTTTTTTTTAATTTATTCAGAGGCAGAGAGAGAGAGAGAGAGAGGCAGGCAGAGAGGCAGAGACAAGGCAGAGGGAGAAGCAGGCTCCATGCAGGGAGCCCGACGTGGGACTTGATCCTAGGTCTCCAGGATCACACCCCAGGCTGCAGGCGGCGCTAAACCGCTGCGCTGCGCCACCGGAGCTGCCCTTATTTTGCATATTCTATCAGTTACTGAGAGAGTTGTATTAAAACATCCCAGCTAAATGGATTTATCTATTTCTTCTTGAGAAATAGACCCTGCCCTAGAGGTTCTCACAGTCAGGTATGAGGACTATAATACACAATAACTGTGGTTCTGTGTCTAGAATTCTAGCAGAGAGAAACCCAGGGAACGCCCAATATTTTGGTCATACTGAACTCCTGGAAGTTCCCTAAATACAGATTTTGTTTCTCCCTACAAGAATTTTGTCTAAACGATGTGTCACAAACTCAAATGCCACATTTGAAAGGGATAGAGACAATATAAAATGAAAAGAGAACTTTAGATTCCTTAGCTTGTACAATAGTTTAGGAAATGGGCTGAAACAATTACTCAGATGCAAACACGGGCCACCTTTTATGAGAAAGGAAGGATGACTCAGAGGACAGAACCAAGACCCACAGAGAAGTATTCCTAAGTTTGAACTGAATCATGGAGCTGCTTGACTTCAGAATCAATGCATGCCCGGCTTGATTTCAGAATTGCTATGGACCAGTGACTGCTGTGTATCTGTTTCTTCTCTATTTGAGCAGGAGGGTCCATAGCAGTTAGGGGAGTCTGCTTCTCCCACTCTCTCTGATCCTCCTCCTGCTTGTGCCCTCTCTCTCACATACACTCTTTCTCTCAAATAAGTAAAATCTATTTTTAAAAATATACCTATTTACATCAGAGAGGATTATTGTTATGGCAGTTGAACTTACATCATCACTAATACAAAGCCATCCCTTTGAGTGAGCCATTTCATGAGCATCATCACATATCCCACCCTTCACCTGGCTATCTCCCACTCATCCTCGAGGACTTACCTCAGATATTTCCATCTCTAAGAAGCATCTTGTTCACAGGGACAGAGAGACCCTGTGTTTTCCTCTGTAGAAACTGATCACTCTGAACAGAGACTGGCTATGTCCATGTGTGCCTTCTGTGGCAGATGATGAACTCCTTAAAGGCAGAACCCTACACACCGAGCCAGGCATGGGACAAGTAGGGAGAGTGAGTGAGTGTTTTATGAATGATTTAATGAGTTTGGATGCAGCCTCTTACCCCTTGGTGAATTTTGAGGGCCTCTGTGAAATGTAACTCCTGTCCCCTTAAAGAGACCTTAAAGGAAGACTCAAAGGACCCCGGAGAACTCTTTTGTTAGGCCCACAACCAACTCAGAAGACAGACACCTTTTAAGGAGACTTTCAGGAAAGTTTTAGGGATTCATGGTTTTATTGTTTATAGGTGTCAAGCAACAGAAACATGACAAAAATTTCTGGCTGATTTAAAGAATGTGGGAGGCGCACCTGAGTAGCTCAGTCCATTAAACATTCAACTCTTGGTCTCAGTTCAGGTCTTGATCTCACAGCTGTGACTTCACGCCCAACATTGGGCTCCAGGTGGGCATGGAGCCAACTTAAACAAACAAACAAAAGAAATGGGAATAAGCCCATGAAAAGATGCTCAATACCATTAGTTGTTAGGGAAATGCAAATCAAAACCACAATGAAATACTTCAAACTCACTGGAATGACTAGTAATCTAAAAGACAGAAAATTTTGCCAAAAGTGTTGGCAAAGATGTAGAGAAATTAGAAACCCCATACATTACTGGTAGGAATGTAAAATGGTGTAGCTGCTTTGGAAAACAGATTGGCGGATCCTCATAATTAAACATAAAGGTGCCATATGACCCAGAAATTACACTCCTAGGTATATATCCAAGAGTAAAATATATATCCACACAAGAATATGTATAAGAATGTTCACAGCAACACTATTCATAATAGTCAGAGAATGGAAACAATCCAAATGTCCATCAATGAATGAGCAAAAAAAATTACAGTATATCCATAAATGGAATGTTATTTCAAATAAAAAGTAATGGAGTACTAATACAACACATTAAAACATGGATGAGCCTTGAGAACATCATGTTATGTGAAAGAAAGTAGCCACAAAAGACTACATATTATATGATCACATTTATATGAAATGTCCAGAATAGGTAAATCCACAAATACAGATAGTAGCTTAGTGGTTGCCTAGAGATGAGAGACTGTTGTGGGCTGAATTATGTCCCCTTAAAAGATATGATAAGTCCTAACCCTTGGTACCTGTGAAGTGATCTTATTTGGAAATGGGGTCCTTGCAAATATAATTAAGATGTAAACTAAGACAAGGTCATATCAGAGTGGGGTGTGTTCTTAATCTAATATGACTGATGTCTTCGTGAGAAGACAACAGACACACAGAAAGACTCACGAAGAGAAAAGAATGCCCTGTGAAACCATGAGACACAGAGGAGAATGTCACACGGCAACAGAGGCAGCAATTTGCAGATGTGCCTGCAAGCCAAGGAGCACCAAGGAATGCTGACAGCATGAGAGGCTAAGAGAAAGGCATGGAACAGATTCTTCCCTAGAGCCTGCAGAGAAAGCGTGGTCCTACCAGCACCTTGTTTTAGACTCCTAACCTCCAGAACTATGAGAGAATACATTTCTGTTGCTTAAGGACACCCAGATACTCTATTATGGTAGCCCTAGCAAAGTAATATAGTGCCTAGGAGGAAATGACTGACTGCCAATGTGTATGGCCTTTCTTATTGGTGTAATGAAAATGTTCTAAAATTGATTGTGGCAATAGTTGCACAATCCTGTGAATATACTCAAATCACTGAATTTTTTATTGAGATGTATCTGTTATATTTAAAAAACAAAAAGTACTATTGGGGAGCTCACAGAATCAAGAGGCCTAGAGAACCCAGTATAGAGCCAGAAATATCACCCCAAATCATATAAAACTAGTCAGGGAAGAACCCCACAGTTGCTTTCTCAAGCACTAGCCACTACAGACTTAAAAATTATTATTAAATGAAGCATATCCTCTTTTTTATATCGAGGTGATATATAATTTACATACAATAAATTGCACCCATTTGAAGTATATAGTTTGATGAGTTTTGACTAATGTATAAATCCCATATGACCACTGTCACAATCAAAATATATTTTCATCATCCGAAAAAGTTTCTTTGTGCCCCTTTAGAGGGAGTTCCCTGTAGAGGGAATCTCCATGTCCAGCCCCAGGCAACTACTGATCTGTATCCTGTCCACTTCCTAAGCCTGGCTCTCCCTCCAACCTTCCCATCAATTCTATGAACCACCCAACACCCTTCCAATAAATCCCTTTCCCTTAAGGGAGCCAGCATTGGTGTTTGTGTTCACAACCAAACATCCTGACTGATAAAATAGGGAGAAAACAAAGTAAAGAGAAACATGACTCAGAAAATATACCCATTCAGAATCCATTTATAGAAAATTCACAACCAGACAGCCCCGGTGGCGCAGCGGTTTAGCACCGCCTGCAGCCCGGGGTGTGATCCTGGAGACCCAGGATCGAGTCCCACCTCTGGCTTCCTGCATGGAGCCTGCTTCTCCCTCTGCCTGTGTCTCTGCCTCTCTCTCGCTCTCTCTGAATGAATAAATAAATCTTAAGAAAAAAAAAAAGAAAAGAAAATTCACAACCAGAGGAAAACAACTAATATATTCTGCAGAGATACATCTCTTTCTGGCAAAACCATAAAGAAAACCAAAGGCATTTTTATGGGAGTCTGGATTGTGGTCAGCAAACGTTTGGGTACCTCTCTCTGCTGGGAAAGAGTGTACTTCCCTGCCCTGCTGAGATTGGGCTTGGCCTCGTGATTTGCTTTGGCCAGTGGAATGTCAGTAAACATGACTTGAGCAGTGCCTTCAATGGGCTTTTGCTGCTGGTTTTTTTTTTTTTTTAAGATTGATTGATTGATTGATTGATGATAGACATTGAGAGAGAGAGAGAGAGAGGCAGAGACACAGGAGGAGGGAGAAGCAGGCTCCATGCCGGGAGCCTGACGTGGGACTCGATCCCGGGACTCCAGGATTGCACCCTGGGCCAAAAGCAGGCTCCAAACCGCCGAGCTACCCAGGGATCTCCTTTTGCTGCTGTTTGACATGGTTCTCCCACTTCAGTGAAGGGCCAGGAGGAGAATATGCGCCAGGTAGACTCTGATCCTTGTAGGATGATAGACATATGGAGCAGACCTGGCTCCAGCCTGCAGTCTGGAGCCAAATGCAGACAATCCGCAACTTGAAGTAGAGCCACCTCACCAAGCCCAATCTAGATTAGTGCAACCTGCAGACCATGAATATGAGATGAAGCTTGTTGAATTTTGAGACAATACATGGCATTTTTGTGGCAACAAATGATGAACACAGTGGGCAACAGCCAATTCAGGAAGGGAAAGGAGGGTACATGATCAGGGCTTCGAAGTATTCAGGCTGAGTGGTGGGTTCACAGCACTTGTAACATCATTGCACTACACACATCCTTTTTACATACTCTGTTACTTATGTTTTTTTTTTCCCCACAGCTTTAAAAAAAGCAAGGGAGGAGTTTGGGACCAAGACCTACAACAAGTGTTTTTCTGTACTGAATAGAAGGTGGTTTGGGTGTGGGGAAACAGAGATAAAGGGCTGGTGCAGAGGAGGATGAAGGGGGTTGAGTGGAGCAGAGTGCAGAGAGAGAGAAAAGCAGGTCAAAATGATAAGACAGCGCTTGGTTCCAGGTGGATCTACTTCATCCTTCTCTGGATTTCCCAAATTTCCTACAGAGGACATATATGACTTCTATAATCAGAAAAAAGAACAAAAATGTAATGGCAGACACAAGGGTTCACTTCCTAGCAGGCATTCCCTCTTCCCTGTTGATAGGATGACCCATGGTCCACACCAGCCATGGTAACAGTCCCTGTTCCCTGTGGCTGGGTCAGTGGAGCCTGTGTGCCTCAGTTCTGACCAGTGAAATGAAAGGGGATGCCTCCTGGTGGTGGTGGTGGTGGGGTTTAAGAAAGATTTTCCTCTGTGATTAAAAAAGATAAAAGAGGAGAGATAAGGAGGGAAGATTTTGGATATTGTTGCATGATAGCATGATACTTGGATCTACAACAGCAGCTACCTTGCAACCATGAGGGAAGATGTTGCCAAGAAGGGTGGCTGAGGGGAAAGATTGCAAGGTCCTAGGGGACAAACTAAGCCACTGAGTCAATCCAGAGACTGTTTTGCTGGCTTCTTGTTAATCGACATTATGAAATTTCTTAAGCTTAAGTCACTTTTGTTTTGTTTTAAAGTTTATTTATTTGTGGGGCACCTGGGTGGCACAGTTGGTGGAGCCTCTGACTCTTGGTTTTGGCTCAGGTCGTGATCTCTGGGTCTTGGGATCCAGCCTCACATGGGGCTCCCTGCTAAGCACGGGGTGTGCTTGAGATTCTCTCCCTCTCCCTCTGCCCCTCCTGCTCATGCTCTCTCCCTGTCTCTCCCAGATAAATAAATAAATCCTTAAAATAAATAAAGTTGTTGTTGTTGTTGTTGTTTTAGTGATCTCTACATGTACTGTGGGGCTCAAACCCATGATCCTGAGATCAAGAGTCACACACTATTCAGACTGAGCCAGCCAGGCACACCTTAAGTCATTTTTGATTAGGAAGCCTCAATTACAGCCCCAAACATCCTACCTGACACTGAATATTTTTTTCAAGTGTAAGGAGAGATATATGTGATGACCTTAGAGGCTCATTCATTTCCCCAGATAGCTAGCTCAATATGTCTGCATTAGCCCAATGATATCAGCCACTGGGTTCTAGGGGCTCCCCCTTACTAACTAAGCTACTTGCTGGATACGGTACTTCCAATGTGGCATAGTCACCTAGCTGTTTCCTTCTCATACCCACTCTATTTTTTTTTTAAGATTTTATTTATTTATTCATGGCAGAGAGAGAGAGAGAGGCAAAGGGAGAAGCAGACTCCATGCAGGGAACCTGACGTGGAATTTGATCCCTGGTCTCCAGGATCACACCCCAGGCTGAAGGCAGTGCTAAACCGCTGAGCCACAGGGCCTGCCCTCATACCCACTCTATTAAAAGTTCCTTTCTCTTCTTAAAAAAAAAAAGTCATTTATATCAAAATACTTTCCTCCTCCATTTCAACATTACTACAGCAGGCCCCTTCCACTGGGACTCTGGTGACAGTGCAGTGGGAAATGAGTTCCAGGGGCTGCTTGTGCCCTATTCTCTGCCTATATGGTTCCCCACTCATACCCTATTTGATATCTGCACTGCTGAGTAGGGCTAGTGGTGTGTGTCCCATATGTGACAAAATATTACCAAGGGGGAAACCAAAAGATAGGGACGGTAAAGTAGACAAACTAGAATTGACCAATGGCAATATTTACAGATTGCAACTGGTTCTGTCCTGCGGACCAGCCTCAGGGGTGAGAGGCAGGAGGCTAGGCCTGCAGCCCAGCTTCAAGGTCTACCTGTGGAGACCTCCTCGGTGGGTCCACCCCTTATGGCCCTCCTCTACCAGTTCTCTGGAGAAATCACCAGTTCCTCCCACTTCCCCCAGAGTGAACTTTTATTTTTTATTACTTAAAAAAAAAAAAAAAAAAAAAGATTTGGGGCAGCCCGGGTGGCTCAGCGGTTTAGCACTGTCTTGGGCCCAGGGCGTGATCCTGGGGGCCCGGGATTGAGTCCCGCATAGGGCTCCCTGCATGGAGCCTGCTTCTCCCTCTGCCTGTGTCTCTGCCTCTCTCTCTCTCTCTCTCATGAGTAAATAAAATCTTAAAAAATAATAGTAATAAAAATAAAAGATTTCATTTATTTATTTGAGAGAGAGTGAGAGAGCACAAGCAGGGGAGTGGCAGAGGGAGAGGGAGAAAGAGGCACCCCGCTGAGCAGGGAGCCAGATGTGGGCCTCAATCCCAGACCCTTGAACCATGACCTGAGCAGAAGGCAGACAACCATCTGAGCCACCCAGGTGCCCCAAGAGTGAACTTTTAAAAACAGAAGTCCTGGGATCCCTGGGTGGCGCAGCGGTTTGGCGCCTGCCTTTGGCCCAGGGAGCGATCCTGGAGACCCGGGATCGAATCCCACGTCGGGCTCCCGGTGCATGGAGCCTGCTTCTCCCTCTGCCTATGTCTCTGCCTCTCTGTGTGACTATCATGAATAAATAAATAAAATCTTTAAAAAAATAATAATAAAAATAAAAACAGAAGTCCTGTCTTCGGCCTCTGCCTTGCTCACGGGGGGGTGAGGGGGTGAGGGGGTAGGGGGGTGTTACCCTAGAAGTCCGAGGTCTCTGCGGCACGCCCCGGTTCTTCCTGAAGCTTCCCACACGCCTCACCTGCTCCCACAGGACCTGCAGGAGGCAGAAGCTCCAGAGAAGCAGGGCCTCAGGGCTTCGGCCACGTAGGCACGCCCAGGGCCCTCCCGCATCCTGTGCTCTGAGGATGCCAAGGCCACGATCTCTAACAACCGGGTTGTTCTTCGGTTGTTCAGCTGCTCCTCACTCCCCATTCTAACCATCTCCTCCCCGTGAAGGACACGCCGCTGGTGAAATCAGCTCCCAACCCCCAAGGCTAACTCTATAGGTGCTACCGCAATCGGGAGACGGTCAGGCCACCGGGGCTACGAGAGTTGCTCTAAAATGCCGGCCCAGAACGGAGCCCAGTTTGTCCGGTTCTGCACCTCGGCTTCACGTTGGGAAAGTTCTTGCACTGACCTGGGTGCCTAGCTTGGGTGCAGTAGCCAAGTATGGCCACAAGGGGGAAGGAACGCGTCTTCCCAGCTACCAGGGTTTGGTTTTAAACTGGAACTGCTCAGAGCTTTTCACACTGCTAACGCAGAAGGGCCAGATAGAGATCTGCAGGTGCTCTTATGAAGGCAGGTAACTCAATGTGCCTTTTTTTTTTTTTTTTTTAAGATTTTATTTATTTACTCACGAGAGACTCACAGAGAGAAGGGCAGAGACACAGGCAGAGGAACAAGCAGGCTCCATGCAGGGAACGCAATGTGGGACTCCATCTGGGTCTCCAGGATCACACCCTGGGCTCAAGGCGGTGCTAAACCACTGAGCCACCCAGGGATCCCTCAATGTGCCTTTAAAATGACATTCTTTTTTAAAGATTTTATTTATTTATTCATGAGAGAGACAGAGAGATAGAGACACAGGCAGAGGGAAAAGCAGACTCCATGCAGGGAGCCCAATGTGGGGCTCGATCCCTGGTCTCCAGGATCATGCCTTGAACCAAAGGCAGACGCTTAACCGCTGAGCCACCCAGGGGGCCCTAAAATGACATCCTTTATATACTTACTCAAATATATTTAGTGGGGAGGAAAGGAAACTCTTTTTCTAAATAAAAAACAATAAAATGTTTGTGTAAATATATTTATAAATATAAATAAATATATTTACTTTATATATATGTGTATATACACACACTCCCTGTGGGTAGCAGCTAGGAGGAACATGAAGGAGACTGGTGGTGTTTCTTGATCTGGGTGCCAGTTACACAGGTATGTATGCTCTGTGAAACTTCATCAAGCTGTACTCTTGTATATATTTCCGTAAGTATGCAATGCCTCAAAAAAAGTTTATTTAAAAAAATCAGTGGTGGGGCACAAGAGTGGCTCAGTCGGTTAACCATCCAACTCAAGCTTTCAGCTCAGGTCATGACCTCATGGGTGCTGAGATCAAGCCCCAGTCACTTCTGCACTCAATGGTGAGTGGACTTGGGATTCTCTCCCTCTCCCTCTGCCCCTCCCCCCCACTTGCATGCACACTCTCCTTATCGCTCCCTAAAATAAATAAATAAATAAATAAATAAATAAATAAATAAATAAATAAATAAATCTTTAAAAAAAAATCCATGTAGTGATGAGTCAATTAAAAACTATACTCTTCAGGGCGTGTGGGTGGCTCAGCAGTTGAGTGCCTGCCTTCAGCCCAGGGCATGATCCCAGAATCCTGGGATCAAACTCCTGCATCAGGCTTCCTGCATGGAGCCTGCTTCTCTCTGCCTATGTCTCTGCCTCTTTCTCTCTTTCTCTCATGAATAAATAAATTAAATCTTTTAAAAATTAAAATTAAAAAAATAAAAACTATACTCTTCGGGTCACCTGGGTGGCTCATTTAGTTGTGAATCTGCCCTCATCTCAGGTCATGATCCCAGGGTCCTGAGATCAAGCCCCGCATCAGGTTCCTTGCCCTACAGGGAATCTGCTTCTCCCTCCTCCTCTGCCTCTTCCCCAGCTTGTGGGCACACTCTCTCGCTCATTCTCTCTCTCAAGTAAATAAATAAAATATTTTAAAATAAAAACTATACTCTTCATGTTCAAAATAAGAGACTTGGGATCCCTGGGTGGCACAGCGGTTTGGCGCCTGCCTTTGGCCCAGGGCGGGATCCTGGAGACCCGGGATCGAATCCCACGTCGGGCTCCCGGTGCATGGAGCCTGCTTCTCCCTCTGCCTGTGTCTCTGCCTCTCTCTCTCTCTCTGTGACTATCATAAAATAAATAAATAAAAATTAAAAACAAAAAACAAAAAAAAAAATAAGAGACTTATTCATTAAATGCAACAAACTTTTTTTTTTTTAAGATTTTATTTATTTATTCATGAGAGACACACAGAGAGAGGCAGAGACACAGGCAGAGGGAGAAGCAGTCTCCACACAGGGAGCCTGATGTGGGACTCGATCCCAGAACTCCAGGATCATGCCCTGGGGTGAAGGCAGGTGCTAAACCACTGAGCCACCCAGGGATCCCTGCAACAAACATTTTTGAAAATTAATAGGTAAAATATTCACAAGTTTCAAAATTCAGATGATACAAAAGGGTAAATGAAAATCCCCCCTATTCCTGTTCTTCAGCTACTCAAGTTCCCTCCTGTAACAGTTATCTATTACTGTACAATAAATTAGCCCAAAACTCAATGGCTTATGGCAACAATCACCATATTTGTCCACCACTCTGTGGGTCAGTAATTTGGGCTGGACCCAGCTGGGTGGTGCTTCTGCTGGTCTTGCGTGTGAATAATGCTGCTTCATTCCTTTGGCTGATGAGCTACAAGGTCTAAGCTGGCCTCATTCATGTGTATAGCTGTTCAGGCTGGCTGGCTGGGGGCCTCTCTTTTCCTGTGATCTCTCATCCTTAAGGAGGCTTCTCTGCATGGTGGTAAGCATGGAAGGAAGCAACAAGACCCCCTAGGTCCAGAGTTCTGACATCACTTCAGTTGCATTTTATTGGTTAAAGCAAGTTACCTGGCCAGATAGATTTGAGAGTGGGGAAAAACAGACTCCACATCTTTTTTTTTCTTTAAGATTTTTTTTATTTATTCATGAGAGACACAGAGAGTAGAGAGAGAAACACAGGCAGAGGGAGAAGCAGGATCCATGCAGGGAGCCTGATGTGAGACTCAATCCTGGATCTCCAGGATCACGCCCTGGGCTGAAGGTGGCGCTAAACCGCTGAGCCACCCGGGCTGCCCCAGACTCCACATCTTGATGGGAGGAGGAGCAAAGTCACATTGCAAAAGGCCAGGCACACAAGAATTGGGAGGGATTTGTGATCATCTTTTTGCAATCTACCACATCTTCCATGGAAATTCTTATGTAGCCCTCTAGAAATATTTTGTACATATTTAAACAAATGCATATACATATATGTATATACATATATGTGTGTCTATATATATATATAAGGCTAAACACCCTCTCTCTCTATATATAGACACACACACATATATGTATATGTGAGTGTGTGTGTGTGTGTGTGTGTGTGTGTAAGTAGGCTCCAATTCAGGGTTTGAACTCATGATCCTGAGACTAAGACCTGAGCTGAAACCATTAACTGATTGAGCCACCCAGGTGCCCCAATATATATGTTTTTAATATTTATATAAAATTCATATATATGGAAATGTATATATAAATTCATATATAAGCAAATGCCTCTACTTCAAGTTAGAAACCAAAGAGCCTTTCCTAAATTCTCCTTTCCCTCAAGATCTACACACAGCCCATCAACAAACTAATAAAAACTCCAAAATGAACAACAAAAAAACAACTCCAAAATGCATGCAAGATCCATTTACTTCTCACTATCTCTTTCCTGTGCTTGTGAAGGCACCATTGACTGTTGCTAGTGTGATACTCATGCTGATTCAGATCCTTACACAGGCCACAGAGAACTCTTAGGGGGTCAGGCCCTCCTGTTGGTGTCACTCTGAACCTGATGGGCACACTGAGTTCTTTGCATTCCCTTCTCATGTTCAGCTACTGTTCTCAAAACACAGAAAAAAAAAAAAAAAATATATATATATATATATATGAGAGAAAGGGATCCCTGGGTGGCGCAGCGGTTTGGCGCCTGCCTTTGGCCCAGGGCGCGATCCTGGAGACCCGGGATCGAATCCCACATCGGGCTCCCGGTGCATGGAGCCTGCTTCTCCCTCTGCCTGTGTCTCTGCACCTCTCTCTCTCTGTGACTATCATAAAAAAAAAAAAAAAAAAAGTTTATATATGAGAGAAAGAGAGCACACATGCAAATGGGGAGGGAGGGGCGGAGGGAGAGAAAGAAAGAATCTTAAGCAGGCTTCACAGTTAGTGTGGAACCCAATATAAGGCTCAATCCCATGACCCTGAGATCATGACCTGAGCTGAAATCAAGAGTAAGATGCTTAACCTATTGAGCCACCCAGTTGCCCTGTCAAAGCACATAAGTATTTTCTATATGGGGAGATGGAGAAAAGAGCTCTAACTCCAGCCATGAACTGTGGCAGAAGTGACCCATATTCTGGTATACCTCATGTGAGGGAATTGGAACCTTGGTGTCTTTTTCTGCAGGCAGAGTTCAGTTAGTGCCACTTTCACCAACCAAGAATGTTGTAATGATGTGACTTTGGTGCTTCTGGGAGGTTCTTTGGCTGGAATGCAAATTTTTCCGCTTCCTCCCCTGGGACCAGATCAAGGGGTGTGAAAAGAGGATTTTTTTTCAAGACACCAGAGTCCAATGTCACTCTTTGCCTAGAACACTGGTATCTATTTACCCTGCATTTACCAAAACAAAGGAGCCATTCAAGTGACTTCTTCCTGAATAAAGTTCTACTCCTAGGAGTCTTGCTGTCTCAACTTAAATGTATTGGCTATTGTTCTTAGCAGCCCGCCTTCTCCTCCTACCCCTTCTTTTTGGAAACAGAACCTGCCCTAGATGGACACATGACATAAAGCTGGACCAATCAGAATCCTCTGGGATTTTTTTCCTCCTGGAGCTGGCAGGTAGGAGAGAATACAATAGGCACACAGAGCCTGGACAAAAAGCAAGAACACACTTTTCACTTAAGCTATGGTCAGTTGTCTGCATGTACAACCAGAAACTAGGGATCCCTGGGTGGCTCAGCGGTTTAGCGCCTGCCTTTGGCCCAGAGTGTGATCCTGGAGTCCTGGGATCGAGTCCCACATCGGGCTCCCTGCATGGAGCCTGCTTCTCCCTCCTCCTGTGTCTCTGCCTCTCTCTCTCTCCCTCTTTCTCTCTCTCTCTCTCTATGTCTATCATAAATAAATAAGTCTTAAAAAAAAAAAAAAAACAACCAGAAACTGCCTAATACAAGCTGTGTCTACAAGTTCCTCCTGGTCAGGTACACTTATCTGTAAAGGGTTGGGATTTATGCCTTTCTTTATGACAAGAAGACAAGTGTGTTAGAGTTCATATCTAAACTATCCACACCCTACTGCTAAAGCATAAAACTAAAATGTAATCTCAAAAATACTTGCTGTTGTCATCAGGCTTTCTTCCCACTTGGAAGTGGGATGGGTTGCTGAGGCAGGATGTGTGTGTAAAAGGGCCATGGGACAATAGATTGCAAGCCGCTGCATTGCACAGTCAGGTCTCAGGGATAAGATTATCCCTGATGGCACCAGGACCATAAGTCCTAACCTCTGCATCCTATCTAATCAGTGTATTGGAAGTGTCAGTGGCAGGCCCAGATACAGACATAACCCGGAACAATCCAACAAGACTGACCGAGGAAGCTGGTACAGCCGGGATACACATCACTGAGATCAGCAAAAGGAGCAGATGTGGGAACCTCTAGAGTCCTTCAAGAAGGCCTCACTAAGGGCAGCCCCAGTGGCTTAGTGGCTTAGTGCCACCTTAAGCCCAGGGCGTGATGCTGGAGACCTGGGATAGAGTCCTGCGTCAGGCTCCCTGCATGGAGCCTGCTTCTCCCTCTGCCTCTCTCTCTTTCTCTCTCTCTAATAAATAAATAAAATCTTAAAAAAAAAAAAAAAGGGCCTTGCTGAGAAGACAGAGCTGTGAATGATGAGTCTGAGTGAGTATGGGTCCTACCAGGCCTTCTGGACTATCAACTGCCTCTTCTTTCCTTCACAACTTCATCTTCAGCACTAATGTAATACCTGATACAAAGAAGCATATGTTAAAACTTGGTTAAGCTAATAATAAGTAAATCAGTAGTCCTCACTTAATTCCTAGATTGGCCACATTTCTGAGAAGCCACATACAAGCCCCGGGCTGAACATGAGAGAGCATACCCTTTTTGCAAAATCAGTCATCCAAGTCCACCTCTGCTGGTGCAGGTTCAACGGCCCAAGGAGTGTTGTGAGGGTTGAGCAATCAGAGGCTCCTACAAGCAGGGTTTAAGTTTTCCTTGAGACTACAATTCCTTAAAAATTTAGTAAATCTTTGGTCTATTTGGTTCTAGTCAGTTCCAGTGTAAGTAACCACAGCCAAAGACCTTATCTAGACATGGTTTTCAAGCCTGAAAACTCTGATCTTTTCATTATTGGCCATTCCCCCAACTGGATGATGGTTCTCTTCAGACCCTGAAACAACACACTTGGGTGGGAAAGCATTATCCTTCCTTGCCAACAGGTCCACTGCTGTTCTGAAGAGGGCACTTATCTTTACTCCTATGGCTGGCACTTTGCAGTTAACACTTTTAAGTGCTTCAGTGCAGAAAAAATTGGCCTTCTAAACTCTACAAGACTCAAAATTAAAGGATTCTTGGTCAATCCAGATTATAGGTAATAGCAAAGTGTTCCTCCCTTAGTAAATCTTAGTAAATCTATACAGAGCAGCCAGCTCTAGTTTGAGTTTCTGCATTTCTTTCTCTCTGGTAAGATTTTGCTAAAAGTATCAAGAAGGAGCCAGAAAATATCAATATACTAAATTTCCCTACCTTTCTCCATTACTACACTACATTGCTACCTCAAGTAGTCTTTCAAGGTGAGATAGCTAGTGTCTGAAGCTTACCCCCAATGAACCACCTCTTCTAGTATTTGCAACTATGTAGTACCCTCCCTTTAAATCTGGGCTGTTCCTGTGACTAACTTTAAAACCTTAAGAAGATCTGGCAGCTTTCACTTTTGCCTAATTGGGATCCAGCTACCATGTAAAGAAACCTAAGCTAAGTCCCATGGAGAGAGAGGTCACAGCCCTTCTAGCCATCCCACCCACACATGCGAGTGAAGTCATCTTGGATATTCCAGCACGAGCCTCCATCCAACTCATCAAAGACCCCTGTGAGACCAGCAGAAGAACCACACAGTCAACCCACAAAATCATGATAGGTAGTAAAATGTTTGTTGTTTTAACCCATTAGGTTCGAGGATGTTTTGCTATCCAGTAAAAGGCAACTAACACTTTTTTCATATTTTTTGATCAAATGTTTTACTACTGTATAACGAGAGTCATAAACTTTCCAGTCTGCAATGCCTGTGTCCTTGGCATCTGCAACGCAATGCACTCATTAATTAAGCACCTCAGTTTTGGCACTTGCAGTGCCCTATTTCTAGATAACAAATACAACATTAATTAGAATTAGGCTTACCTGTGGCAGAAAAATTAAAGTAATAGCAGCTTAAACTAAATAAAAATTTCATTCTTTCTCATGTAAATTTAGTCCAGAGATAAGTAATCTACAGTTGACTTGACCCTCCACAGTTTCAGGGACCCAGGGTCTTTTCCTCTTGTTCCACCATCCTCAACACATGGCTTTTCTCTCATGATCCAAGATGGCTGCTCAGGCTTCAGCCATATGGCTGCCCTTCAACCAACAGATCAAAGAGACAAAGAAAGATATATCTCTCCCTTAAAGGACATTTACTTAAGTTGTACAGGACACTTCTGCCTATATCTTATTTGCCAAAATTTACTCACATGTCCACAATAAGCAGGAAGATCTGCTGAAAGGTGATCTTAATTCCAAATGGCTATGTGTCCCAATGTAAATCTAGGGTTCTACTAAGGAAGAGAAGAAGAATGAATAGTGAGGGTAAACTAGCAGTTTCTGCCACATATTGCTCTGATTACACTGCTTTCAAGGCAAAAGACAGGAAAGAGGAGAAGAAGAAAAAGAGGAGGAGGAGGACAACTTAGAGTCAAGGAATACACCATTAACAATTCAGCATAGTTCTAGTAAATGAAAATTCCTGTCAGTTTCATCTCAGGATGAAAGAAAATAAAAGCCTAGAAGCATCTGATGCCCTGATACATCTAACCCCATGATCTAGTCCATCTTCTGCTTTATAGGAAACCAGCTAGGAAAAGAAAAACCTCAATATTCATATCAAGATAAGCCAATCTCTTATATCATGAGAAAGATCCAAAATCCACAAAAAACCAAATCCATTTAAAGAAACCAAATCTATAAAAGTATAAGCAGAAAAAGCAAAAGCAAATTTAGAACTATGGAGGCAACAAAAGAAAGACTCAGGACCTTTATATAGAACTCCACGGTAAGTGTGAAGAGTCTCTGGAAAAATGTTGGTTAAATATGAAAGACCTGATAGCTTACCATGGAGAAGGAAACATGGGTAATAGATTGGAATCAGAAGGTAGAGGCTGTATTTATGACCAGACAAGAGGAGCCAGGAGGATACTGACTGATGTTGAAAAGTAAAGTATGCATTTAAACATCCAAGATGGAGAGAGACATCAATTCTACATCAACACTGCTAAAGAAGGGAACAGAAAAGCCAATATGACAGATCATCTCAAAAGTCTTCAGGCTGAGGAGCACATGGGTGGCTCAATAGTTTAAGTGTGTCTGACTGTTGATCTTGGCTTGGCTCAGATCTCAGGGTCATAGGATTGAGTGTTGGGTCACCACAGAGTCTGCTTGAGATTCTCTCCTTTTCCCTCTGCTCCTCCCCTGCACTCTCTCTCTCTCTAAAATAAATAAATAAATCTTGTAAAACTGTCTTCAGGCTGCACAAACCTCCACTGAAAAAGTGCAGATCAAAATCTTCAGGGGAGAGGAAATGAAGTGACTGAGCTTTGTCAAGAGAAAGGAATTGAGTCTCTTGAGAAATTATCAGTCCAGGAAGATCATTACTTGGAGAAGAGAAGGAAAGTCCTGGGATCCCTGGGTGGCACAGCGGTTTGGCGCCTGCCTTTGGCCCAGGGCACGATCCTGGAGACCCGGGATCGAATCCCACATCGGGCTCCCGGTGCATGGAGCCTGCTTCTCCCTCTGCCTGTGTCTCTGCCTCTCTCTCTCTCTCACTGTGTGCCTATCATAAATAAATAAAAATTTAAAAAAAAAACTTAAAAAAAAAAAAGAAGGAAAGTCCTGAAGCAAATGACAAGATGAGCATGCAAACAGAGCTGAAGAACTTCAGAGTGCAAATCAAGGACCTTGAAGAAAATCTAGGAAGCATCATTTATCCTTCTCAAAACCGAATTATTTCCCTTGAACTAAAAGGTCAAGATCATTGGAGAAGAGCACAGGAGGCTGAAAGAAACCTTCCTAACTCAAGACGAGAAATTGCAAAGAGGAGACAAAGAACAATGGAAAAAGTAATTTAACTTGAGCTTCTAAATGATGATCTAAACGGAGCAGTTTTCAGGAAGCAATTGTACTGTCCTCCATCTCTGGGCATGGGGTGCTGTTTCTTTTGAGATAGAAGGGTCTCAGTGCCCCTCTTGTCAGACAAATCTGATGTTTCCAATAGATTCAAATGGGAAGTTCAGGACAAGAAGACATCTATTTCCTCTTTGTATTAATGAGAGTTCTCCAGAGAAACACAACCAGTAGGCTAACTATGCATATACATGAGTTATCTCAAGGAATTGGCTTATGTGACTGTGAGGGCTAGAAAGTCTGAAATCTTTAAGGCAGGCCAGCAGGCTGAAAACTCACAGGCAGGGGCTGAAATTATAGTCCACAGACTGACTACATATGCAGTCATCTTCCTTAGGAAAATCTAGGTTTTGCTCTTAAGGCCCTTCAATTAATTGGATGATTATGGAGAATAATCTCCTTTACTCAAAGTCAACTGATTATAGAGATCAACCACATCTACAAAATACCTCAGAGCAACACCTAGATTAGAGTTTGATTGAATAACTGGGTACTATAGCCTAGACAGGTTGACACAAAACTAACTCCCTCTGCTCCACGAAGCCTGAATGAACCCTCCTGCCCCCTTCTCCCCAGATGGATTTCCACCAAGAAGTTGTGCTCCTTATCCTCCCTCATGGGCTGGATTTTTCTCTGGGCACTCCCACCCAGGAAATGGAAGAATGTCACCTTCTCGGTTCATTGAGCCTCCACATAACCCTTCTACTCAAACTCCTGAAACACAGGAAGGACCTTACACCATTTTACTTAATTTTTCTTCAAAATTATTTTTGAATTATCTACTATTTTTTATTTTAAAAAACTTTTTAGGGATCCCTGGGTGGCGCAGTGGTTTGGCGCCTGCCTTTGGCCCAGGGCGCGATCCTGGAGACCCGGGATCGAATCCCACGTCGGGCTGCCGGTGCATGGAGCCTGCTTCTCCCTCTGCCTATGTCTCTGCCTCTCTCTCTCTCTCTCTGTGACTATCATAAATAAATAAAAAAAAAAAAAAAAAAACAAAAAACTTTTTACAACCCCCAAATTTTAAAAATGGACAAAAGATTAGAAACAACATTTCTCCAAAGAAGATGTACAAATGGCTAATAAGCACAGAAAAAGATGCTCAGCATCATTGGCCATTAAAGAAATGCATGTCAAAACCACAAGATAACACATTTCACCTACTTAGGACAGCTATTATCAAAAAGATGGACAATAACAAGGTTGGTGAGGATGTAGAAAATTTGGAACTCTCATAAGCTGTTGATGGGACTGTAAAATGTGCAGCCACTTTAGAAAATAGTTTGACAGTTACCATATGACCCAGCAATATCACACCCAAGAGAAATAAAAACACATATCCCCACAAAAATTCTCATACAAATGTTCCCAGCAGCATTATTCATAACAGCTAAAAGTGGAAACCACTCAAATGTGCATCAACTTATGGATAAATATGGTATATCCATACAATGGAATATTATTTGTCAATGATAGGGAATTAAGTACTGATTCATGCTATAACATTGATTAATCTTGAAAACATCATATTAAGTGAAAGAAGATCATTACAAAAGGCCACATATCTCATGATTCCATTTATAGGAAAAGACCAGAAGAAGCAAATCCATAAAGACCAGGTACATAGCAGTTGTTGCCAGGGGTTGGGAGGGAAAGGGGGTTGAGACTCACCGCTAAAGGGTACAGTCAGTTAAGCAACCAACTCTTGGTTTCAATTAAATTCATGATCTCTGGATTGTGAGATCAAGTCCTGCACTGTCTTGGGCTCACTGCCAAGTCTGCTTGAATTTCTTTCTCCCCTTCTCCCTCTGCCCCTTCTGCTCATGCTCTCTCTGTCTCTCTCTCTCCCTCCCCTCTCAAATAAATAAATAAATATTTAAAAATAAAAGACTGAATTATATGGTATGTAGGTCATAGATTATTATTTAAAAACCTTTTACGGAGTGCCTAGGTGGCTCAGTCAGCTAAGCATTTGCCTTCAGCTCAGGGTCCTGGGATTGAGCCTTGTGTCAGCCTCCCTGTTCAGCGGGGAGCCTGCTTCTCTCTCTGCCCCTCCCTCCTGCTCTGTTCTCTCTCACTCTCTCTCTCTCAAATAAATAAAATCCTAAAAAAAAACAAAAAACAAAACACACACACACACACACAAATTTTACACAACTGATTTTTACTTTTGCTCAAATTGCACCTTAATATAAATTTCAGAATTTTAAACTAGAGGTAGCACTCTATTCTCATTATATTATACTCTCTAGGAAATACAAGTAGCAAATTTTAATTCGATGAGCCAGTCCACTATTCTCTAAACAAAAATTGTATGAGCTGTTTATCCACTAAAGACTTTTAAAATAGCAAAATATTTTTTTTTACCTCTGCCAATGGTTCTATGCATAACTGTTAAAAGAGAAACCTGAAAGTTACTTGTTAGCTTGTTGGTCTTAATATATTTTAGTTGATCAAATAAACAACCTCTCAAAGCCAAGACTTTGGGAGCCAGGATTCCTGCTATGCTTTCAATATCTCTCATCTGTAGACCTACACTCTTTCCAATGGTCTACACAACTCTGGAAATTAAAAAAGACAATCTCAGCAGTAATAGTCATGGATTCAGGCTCTACAAACTCCCAGGAATTATATGCAAAATATATGTGTGTGCATTTTTTCCCCTGGGCAGAGTCTATACCCTTTATCAGCTTCTCAAAAGGGTCATTGGCCAACATTTTAGAGACACATGACAGATGGGGCTGCATTTAGATTCTGCAATGGTATCTGTGGTTTTAGTTTACCATGCACCATTCCCTTTTTTCTTGAGGCAGTACCCTCTCTTTTGGAGGGTGGTGGGGAGTCCTCCTTCTGAATTCCACAGTGCTGCAGGAGAATCTTCCCTTTTCATCTAGTTGCTAAATCCAGAGAATGTAATCTAGGAGCTGTCTGCACTGTCCCCCCCCCCCACACACACACTCCTCTATGCACACCAAACAGCCCTTCACAGAGAGGAGCCAGGAGAAATGGGGAGAGAGGCAGGATCCAGGTCCAGATTTCCAGATTTCCTGAGGCCAGCTACACTATTTCCTTCTTTCCTTCCTTCCTCCCTTCCTTCCCTCCTTCCCTCCCTCCCTCCCTCCCTCCCTCCCTTCCTTCCTTCCTTCCTTCCTTCCTTCCTTCCTTCCTTCCTTCCTCTCCTTCCTTCTCTTCCTTCCTCTCCTTACGTTCTTTCTGTCTTCCCTCCCTTCCTCCCTTGCACTATGAAGCGCAAATTTTAGCCAGGAGAAGGCAGAGGTAGGACATTCCAGGGACAGAAAGGCACAGGGTCTGAAACAGAGTGGTTTGGGAGAGCTGGTTCCTGGGGCTGCACCGAGATGGTGAGCTCAGCCGCTAATAGGATTGGCCATGGCGAATCCCCCAGCAAGGCACGCACTGCACGAAGGGGCGAAGAGCCGGGGTGACTCTAAGGTCAGGATTACAGAAACCCAGAAGTGAGAGGGAAGCTTAAAGAGCCAGGCGGTGCAGCCGGGACTGGGTTGACGGCACTGTCCAGCCAGGCGCGGGCGGGTGGGGAAGCAGGTTTAGCCCCGCCCCGACCGGGGGAGGAGGACTGGCCCTGCCCCGCACTCCGGGAATCCTAGATGTATGAGGCCAAGACCCCCTCCGAATCATGGGTGGTTTGTTAGCCAGTGAACTGAATGAAGGGCAGTGGCAGGGATCGGTCGGGAAGGTTAGGGACTGACTAGAGAGAGAGGACGATTTTTCTGGACTCTGTGTGCCTCCTCTTTGCCTCCCCCTTCCGGCTCCCACTTGGTAGCATCTTCCTGATCCCCTTATCTCTTAAGGCGCTCGAGGTTATGCCCCCCTGCAGGAGCCTTCTGGGAAATGCTGCCCTAGCCGTCCAGGAATCATGAGTCCTGCAGCCCCGGTAAGGAACAGGTCTCTGGGACAGGAAGAAGGGCCCAGAGCAGGGTGGGTGCCCCTCTCAAATAGGGTTTGGGGCCTAGAACCCCTCAAGCCCCAACAGTCCCTGTTCTCTGAATGACATCCTGGGTCTGCTCTTAGGTAGGGGTTTGTGGGTTTGGCCTATTCAAGGAAATGATCCTGGAGAGGCAGACCCAGGTGGTAGATACAGAAATGGCCTCCTTTTTCCAGTTGGGCCTCCTCTAATCATTTTAGACTATGCCCTAGGGAGAACTTTTCAACCCACAAATCAGACCACCTAACTCTTGAAACTCCCACCCCTAAGCTTCGGCCACTATGTCATAATGGCAAACAAGTCTTGAGCCCATCATTCAAAGCTTCATGTTATGTCTTGCAAACCTTGCAGCTTCATCCTCTACCACTCCCCATGCCCTCCTCCCCCCTGTACTCTATTTTCTAAACACACTGAAATACTGGACACTCTTTTGAACTTCCTGATCAGGGCTCATATGATTCTCTTAGCTCTCCCCTGGGAAACTCCTCCTCATCCCTCAAGAACCTTTTTTAGCCTCCTGGGGAGGTCTTCCTGAACTTCTTGAGCAAAGTGAGACCCTTCTCTTCCATCGTTAAATCATCCCCTGTACTCATAATCATACCCCCATACTAAATGTAAATTGTATTTACATTTAGTCTCCCCTACCAGACTGGAAGCTGGGGAAGGAAGGAGGAAAGGCCTTGTGGGATGCATCTTTGTGCCCTCCACTAGTGCATCCAGTACAGTGCCAGGCACAAACTGAGTATTGAGAGAATATGACAGAATTAGGAGGCTGGCTTCTCCTTTTAACCTTACTTTTTCTTAGAGAGTGAGTTAATGATTCTTAGGAAATGTATTTCATAATAAATGAGTGCACAAATGTCTTGGCAAAATAGAATTGCAGATGCAGTCTCTCACCTGTGCTCCAGGTCAGCACAAGGTTACCGGGAGAGGCCTTGCACCGCCCAGCTCTGGGGCTGCAGACTACAAGTCCCAGGGTGTCTCGCATGCGCGCATCTCTCCCCGCCCATCCCCTCCCTGGAGGCGGGGCGGGGCCAAGGGGCGGGGCCCAGGGGCAGCCAGGCCCAGGGCGCCGCCTGGGGATAGAAATGCCCCAGGCGTTCTGGAACGCACAAAGCGCAGGCGCAGCAGGTTGGGTAGCAGAAGCATCAAGTAGCGGCCGTTTTGGCAGCAGCATCCGCAAGAAGTGTAGACAGGTGGGTGCATCCAGGGGAGGCTGGAGAGGGCGTTTGCACCTGACCCTCTCGTCTGACCAGTGTTAGGACTTGGAGAGGGGAGGGAGAAGCGGGAGAAGCAGGGACAAAGTCAGGCCTTCCAGCTCAGGTGTGCCAGCCCTTGCTACGCAGTAACAGGTGTGAGCAGGTGGGGGAAGGGCAGAGGCACCTGCTCCCAAGGAAGTCGGCCTCGGGAACAGGGGGAACCTGGATTCCAGGTTCACATACATGGACAAGTCATTCGCTGTCCCTCAGTTTATCCATCTGTAAAACAGGAGGAAAGACTCTACCCATCTAAGAGAGTTACAGTGGGGACAAGGTGGAGTAGTCTAGTATGTGCAGCGATTTCTGAACTCTGCTGCACATTAGAATCACCTGGGATCTTTGAAGACTATCAGCGCTTGCCTCCCGGCCCCAGACTTTCTGATTTCATTGTTATGGGGTATGACCTGGGTATCGAAAGTTTTAAAAGCTCCTACTGGTGTAATGATTAGAAACTGAGACTGCTGGGTGTGAATGCTGGTTCCCCTGCTTACTAATCAGGGGGATCTGCACAAGTGATTGAGCTTCTCTATTCCTGTTTTCTGGTAATAACAAGGATTTTTGTGAGACTTCAATGATATAATATAAGCACTGAGAAACACCTGGCACATAATGCTTAGTCAATCAGAACTTTTGAACTATTATCTTACATACTTTGTAAACGCTTCAGGTGAAGTTCAAATGGGAGGGAGGCATTTCTTATCATGAAAGTCCCTCATTCATTGCCATGATTTTAATATTCTGTGCTGCCAGCATTTCAAAATTCCAGGGTTTCCAACATTATACGTATTCCTCATCCCAGTCTCTACCTGCCTCAGAGACACACTTTCACAGATCTAGAAATGAAAGCCAGGGAGAAGGGACATGGTCAAGGTTATGGAGCTGAGATTGGAATCCAGGCTCCTGATCCCCACTCCCACACCCGCACAGTGGGTGGCTGCCCCACAAGAACAGTGTTCCTATTATCTTCCTGGAGCAGAGAAGGAGAAGGAGATTAGCAGGCTTACCCTTGTTTATGAGCACTCCCTTAAATGTTTCCTCGGTGGCTCCCCCAGGGAGGACAGAGCTGGGGCTGCTGTCTGGGGAGCTGCCCTGGAGTTGATGATGAGGCCTGTATGTCCTATGGCTCCTCTCCTAGGTTCCACCTGACCCCATCCTGGAAAGTCCTTTTGAAGAGATGGCCCTGGTGAGGGGCGGCTGGCTGTGGAGACAGAGTGAGTGACCCCGGGCCAAATCCTTGTCTGTCCCTTGTCCAGGGACAGGAGTGAGGGGAAGTGGGCTTGTCAGGTGTGCCCCAGTGAACCATCCTCCCAAGAAATAAGACCCTCTTTATCCTCTCCTCCTCTTTGTCATACTCTTCCTGCTGCTTGGAATGTCCTTCCTATTCCTGACTGCTTGGTAAATGTCCCCTTTTGTGAGGAATCTTCTCTGACTTTTCCTCTGACCATCCACCCTCCAGCCTCTGCTGTAGCACCAAGCTGGGTTAGAGGCTTCCCACACTGTTTCCAATGCTTCATACAAACCTCTGTCAGAGCATTGCCCACCCCCCCCCCCATAACTGCCTTTCCCTATAAGTCTTCCCATACTGACCCCAGACTATGAGCTGCTCAAGAGCAGGGGCTGGGTTTGATGCTTTGCATATCCACAGCACCCTAGCCCAGGGCTGGCCACAGAACAAGGCTTAGAATAATATGAAAACACCTCTGTGCTTTGGATTCTGGGAAGCCCCAAGAAGTTCCCTTATGTCTTTGCCCTTTCTGTTCAGATTTTCAATTGTAAAAACGTCTAAAGTTAGGGATCAGGCTTCCAGACCCACCTCTGACCAGAATCGTGATCTGAACAAGAGTTGTCCCGGTTTAGGAGCTCCCCGATGACCCAGGACCCATTCTCAGTTCGTTCAGTTCAGTAAACACTGAGACAGGCCCAGCTGGGTGCCGGGTCCAGTATGGCGAGCTGTGGACACCCCCCACCCCCAGTCTAGTAGAAGAGACAGACACTACACAAAAGACTGTCACACAAGTCAGCCATAAGAGATAAGAAAGAGGCTCAGGGTGGGGAGAGGTCTCTGTCCTTGAAGAAACCTGGGGCTTGGCCTTGGAAGCCCTTAAGGAAGGAATCTGGTCATTCATTTACCATTCAACACATTTATGGGATGTCTGCTATGTGTTAGGCCCAATGGGAGGCATTGGGTGAGCAAGACAGAAAGAAGCCCTGCCATCATTTCAGGAAGTAGGTAGACAAGAAAGGGGTGGTCATAACACTGGGGGAGGTGGGGGTAAGGGGATTCTGGGAGCCTGTCTAGGGCTCCTGCCTCTTAGCAGGCTCCACTGTCAGCCTACCTAGCAAATGTGGAATATTGCACAGGCTCCATCCTCCGCCGCTGGAAGCGGAACTGGTTCGCCCTGTGGCTGGATGGGACCCTGGGCTACTACCATGATGAGACTGCACAGGATGAGGAGGATCGCGTGCTCATCCAGTTCAACGTCCGCGACATAAAGATTGGCCAAGAGTGCCGTGGTGAGAAGCCCTTTTACCTCTGGCATTGTGAAAGTGGCCATGGCCCTCCCACTGTGTCTGTCTGATAACACCTGTATTAGGCTCTTTGCAGCTTCAGAGGGCTTCCATAGACATTGCTTCTGGGTCTCTACAACCCCAACTCCCGGGGGTGTGAATTAAGAAATGAGTTCCTACCCTGTGTTGGGCCTGGGTCCTATGCTGGGATCACAGAGGTGAGTCAGACACAGTTCCTGCCCTCTAGGTGCCAGGAACTAGATAAAGATGAAAAGAAATATGGAGGATCAAAGAGGTTTAGTAACTGGCCCAGAGTCACACAGCAAAATGTCCTCAGCCAAGACTCAGGCCCCAGTTATAACAGGGTAAATGACAGATGTCTCAAACTAGGGCAGTAGGCAAGTAGAAAGGTTGAAAGGCTCTCAAGAGTAAAGCAGAATCCCCCCCAAAAAATGTGTGGGATCAGAGGACGTTGGCAATGACCAACAAACAGGACCCAGAGGTCAGTTCCTATTCTTGTTTCTGGTTTGCTGGGGGACCTGGGACCTGTGCTTTGTGGAAACCCCATGTGTCTGCCTCTAGATGTGCAGCCCCCAGAGGGCCGGAGCCGAGATGGCCTGTTGACTGTGAACCTCCGGGAGGGCTCCCGCCTACACTTGTGTGCAGAGACCAAGGATGATGCCATGTGAGTTCTCCAGAAGAGGATAGGGCGGGATCTTGGGGAATGTAGCAGATGCCTCCTCCTCACTGGGCCTTCTGATTCCCAAAGGGTAGGAACGGGGAACAAAGATGAGTTAGCAGGGTGGAGGCTGGGCAGACTTGAATGGCTCTTGGTGGTTGGTATGGTACCCAGGAAACTCCTCACATAGAATGTGATGGAACTCGGGACTGTTGAGGGAGGAGGGTGCCTACCTGCCTCAGGTGTGTGGTCCTTGATCATGCAGAGTCTTTAGCCAGCTTTGAGATGAGCCCTCACTTGGGAGTGATACAAAGGAAGAGACAGCTCTGTGACATCCATAAAGGACTGTCCTTCCCACTGCCTTCTGGGAAGATGCCTTAGTGGGTGACCTTCATTGAGGCATAGACTCTGACCCGCCTACCAGAGGCAGCCCACTATGTTGCAGGGACACCCCAGTGTCGGATGCAGATCTCCACTGCGAGACTGGGTGTGCCTGCTTCCTCAAATTCTTTCCCTTCCTACCCTCTGGCTGAGGGTCGGTCGGCCTTTGCATTGTAGGAGAGTGAAAGAGATGGGGTGTGTGGGAGTGGGGAAGCTGAGCTCTGGGCAGACAAAGCACAGAGCCGCCTTGTCCACCCCAGCCAGGTGCCATGGCAACCAACAAAGGCCTGATTGTCCGGTGTCCACTGGGCCTTCGCGGGGCTCTGGGGTCAGTGCCGGGGAACTGTGTTTGTAGGTTTGGGGGTGTGGAGGTGAGCTGCAGCTAGAGAACCAGCCCAGGCATGCCAGAATCTGAAGGCCCCTAAGAGACCACCCAAGCCCAGCTGTCTATTGTCTTGACAGGGAAACTGTTTGAAAGAGGGTGAGACTGTGGGCTAAGAATGAATTAGGAGGCTCTAGCTCAAGTGAGGCTCTGTCCATGTGACTGAGGTGGGGGACGGTTCACCTTTGTCTACCCAACGAGCCTGGCTTGAGAAGGAAAGTCTAACATGGAGAGGCCTAATCTCCCACCTCCCTCCTCATGGTTTGGCGGGTTTGCTTTGCAGAGCATGGAAGACGGCACTGCTGGAGGCGAACTCCACCCCGGTGAGCCCCCATGCTCTCTCCTCTTCTCCCCCCACCCCTTCCTGCCATGGAATCATGGGTGACTCAGACTCGGTCTCCACCTGACAGGAGTTCTCAATTCCTATATATGTGAGTGGATAGGCTTCTGTGGACTCAGATGTGCTGAGTCCCAGGTAGAAAAGGACAGAACACAGATAACTGGTGCTTAGAGGAAAGACAGAAAGAAGGAGGCGGCATGTGAGCTGGGGGAAAGGAACTACCTTTTATTGAGCAGCTATTATATGCCAGGCATGACACAGGTACAGTTCAGGCTGCTCCTTACAGCAGTCCTGTGAGGTTGAGATTATTGTTCCCTCTCTGCAGATAGTTAAGATTGAGCTTCATTCATTCACACAACAAATATTTACTGAGTTCCTACTATGTGCCAGGTACCAGGCCAAACGGCAGGGATCAGAGGTGAACTAAGTAAGGAGGGGTAGGCCTGGCCTTCCTGGACTCAGCCTTGTGGGCAGCCAGATGTGAGGCAACTAATCATACAGTTCATGGTTCTATTGCAATCGTGGTAACTGCTCTGACAGGGATGTGCAATGTGCATTCAACAAGTGACCACCTGGGTGGCCTGATCCTGGTGGAAGTTTGGACAAGGCTAAAAATGAGACCCGAAGGATAAACAGAAATGGACAGGGTGAGAGGGGTGTGGTGCAGTGAAGGGAATAGCATGTGCAAAGGCCCTGAGAGAGGTTAAGACTTTGGCAAGTTCAAGAACAGAATGAAGGCTGGGGCAGCTGGAGCTCAGAGAGCGAGAGCAGGGAGAAGGAGGGTTGGCAGGGCCAGGCATTATGGGCTATGCTAAGAATGTTGGTTTCTGGTAAGAACACCAAGAAGTCATTGAAGGCTTTCAAGCAGTTCATCTGATGATGAACAGATCAGAGATTTTTACTTGTATTTTTTAAATTTTAATTTAATTTAATTTTTAAAAATATTTTATTTATTCATGAGAGAGAGAGAGAGAGAGAGGCAGAGACACAGGCAGAGGGAAGTCCCTGCATGGAGCCCGACGTGGGACTCGATCCTAGGTCTCCAAGATCATGCCCTAGGCTGAAGGCGGCACTAAACCACTGGGCCACCTGGGCTGCCCAGATTTGTATTTTTAAAAAGACAGCCTGGCTATTAGGTAGCGACTAGACTGCAGAGCGTAAGAGGAGATGCCAGGAGACCAGTTAGAAGGCTGGGACAGAGTCTTAGTGACTAGCTGGAGGTCTGGACCAAGGCCTTGCTGATGGCCTACGCTGATAAGAATAAGACATATTTAGGAGGTAGAGTCAATGGAGCTTAGTGATTTTTTTTTAATCTTTTTTAAAAAATTTTTTTATTATTTATTTATGATAGTCATACAGAGAGAGAGAGAGAGAGGCAGAGACACAGGCAGAGGGAGAAGCAGGCTCCATGCACCGGGAGCCTGACGTGGGACTCGATCCCGGGTCTCCAGGATCCCGCCCTGGGCCAAAGGCAGGCGCCAAACCGCTGCGCCACCCAGGGATCCCAGAGCTTAGTGATTGATGAAGGTGTGGGTTTGAGGAGCTGCCCAAAGCCCGCAGCTCAAGGGTGGCCCAGCTTGGCCCATCTGCCTGACTCCACATTCTGTGCTTGCTCCTTCTGTCTGTGGTATGGTGGAGCCCAATGTCATCTAGAGAGAAGTCTACTGGGCAGTAGCAGAGAAGACCAGATTGCATCTAGAACCCCTCTTGGGCATGTACCTGCTGAGGGCTGGGCATTGTGTTCTGTATCTACCATTGGTTATATCATTTAATCTTCCCACAGCGTTGGTAGGGTTGGTACTTTTAGTTCCATTTTACAGATAGGGAAGCTGGAGTTCAGAGGGGAGGTAACTTATCTGAAACCTAGTCTTAAGTCGGTGGAAGAACCTGTACTGGAACCTAGGTCAGTGATATTTGGAGGGAAGGGCATTAGCTGCAGAAAGAACTACATGAGCAGAAGTAGGGAAGTGAGATGTGCACACGTACGTGTGTGTGTGTGTGTGTGTGTGTGTGTGTAAGGGCCCGGAGTCTGGCCTGGCTGGAGGATAACACATGGAAGGAAAGAAATGGGAGAGATGACCTCTGAGGAGTGTTGTGGGGAGCAATAAAGGGCATGAAGCAGGAAGGTCTGTGGCCAGACTTTGGGGAGCAGACTCAGGCTTCTGGGTGGAGGCTGGATTAGAGTGAGGAGGCTGGAGCAGCAGTCAGCAGGGTGGAGGCACCCCTGTTGGCTAACTTGGGTCTGAGCTGCAAATCTCCCATACGCAGGGCCAATCTGTCCCACCCGAAAGAGGCGGAAGGAGGTGAGGGCTGACCGTTCTGCACTCTTGACTCTATGAAGCTGCCTTGTCTTTTCTCTGCCTGTGCACCTTCCCAGTGCTCTGCTCACATCTCTCTGCTCTGATCCTCTCTCCACCTCCTAGTACCCCCCTTCACACACACCCCTCTGGTCCCAGCGCTTGCTCTAGTGGAATGTTTGTGTTCTTTGTACCAGTGTCTGCCTGGCTCTGAGTGTTCACGCCTGTGTTTGTGCCTCCTCTCTGTCCTGTGCCTATGTAGGAGTGACCTGCACTTTGTCCCTCCATGTCCTGCAGATTTATACCCCCGTCTGGATGGAGGCTATTCCAGGGAACACAGAGCCAGGGACACAGCCAGGGGCAAGGCTGGGAGGCCAGTGAAGGGGGCAGGTGGGTGGGAGGGCAGATCAGAATTGTTCTGTCCTCCCTGGAGACCAGGAGCCTCAGCAGTCTAAAACAGGTGAAGGCAGGCTAATTCTGGAGAGACACAACTGACCCTTCTCTGTGTGACTTAGGCCAAGTAACTACCCTGAGCCTCCCTCCATTACCATGCGCTGAGGAGGAAGGAGAGACAACTCTTACTTTTTCCCACAGCCAGCTGGCAGAGGGCTCTGGTAGGGCCTGTTATTTTTTTTTTTTTTAAGATTTTATTTATTTATTCATGAGAGACACATAGAGAGAGGCAGAGACACAGGCAGAGGGAGAAGCAGGCTCCCGGCGGGGAGCACGATGCGGGATACTTGATCCCAGGATCCCAGGATCCCAGGATCATGACCTGAGCCAAAGGTAGACATTCAACCACTGAGCCACCCAGGTGTCCCAGATTTGGTAGGGCCTGTTAAAAGCTCTAAGTTTCTCCAGATGTAGAGGGCCTCTGACACCTCCTCCCTCCCTCTTCTTGGGTTTCTGTGGCTTGAGCAGGCCCCAGCTGGAGCCACCGTCCCTCCCAGGAGCCGCCGAGTTTGCCCCAAGGTCAGGTGTGTGACCCGCTCATGGAGCCCCTGTAAGGTTGAGAGGCGGATCTGGGTAAGTGCTGGCTCAGCCCTCCTTGCCTCCATTCGACCACGAGGATGTGCCTCCAAAACTGGGCCCGGTCATATCCCTTCCCTGCTCACAAACATCCCATGGCTCCCTAACACCCACAGGGCACCAACCACAGCACCATTTTCAAGGGCCTCAGGGTCTGGCCTGGGCCAATCTCATCTACCACATCCTCTCATCTCCTGCGCTCTAGCTACTCTGTTTCCTATGTTCCCAACTGTGCCAGACTTCTCCCCTCTTTCTAGGCTTTGCATGTGCCATTCTCTCTGTTGTGAAAACTCTTAGTTTTCTTTTTCACCTGACAAACAGATGCTTAGCCTCTGAGAACCACTTCAAAGGCTGCTTGCTACCTTCTCAGGGAAGACTTCCCAGACCTCCCTTCACAGCCTGCTGCACTAATGCTTAGTATTGTCTTATTAGGCCTGGTTTCAAGACCCTTTATTTCAGTCTCTATTCTCCCATTAGACCTGCAACTTCTTCCAAGGTAAAGACCAGGTCTGATCAGCTCTGCCCCTAGCGTGCCTAGCACAGTGCTGGGTATACAGCAGGCACTCAATGAAAGCTCAGTGACAGGGACAGTCTATTTTGACCCTCCTTATTCCTGGTGCATGGAGCTAGGGCACAAGTGAGCCTCAGGCAGTGTTCACCAAATGAGCGAATGAGTGAATGACTAAAGGGAGGAAGGAGGAGTGAAAACCCTCTTTTAATGGCATCATTACCTCATATCGTAATGTAATTTAGTCCATATCTGTCTCCCTTCCCCCATCCCAGAATATCTGGAATCTCTAGAAAGCAGGATTGGGGGATGAATTCTCTCTGTCCTCAGTATTCAGCAGGGCATGGGGTGGGTACAGTGGAGGCTTGTCCTAGAGTGCCTATCTTCTTTTTTAATTTTAATTTTTAATTTTTAAAAAGGAGAGAGAGTGTGCATGAGTGAGGGGGAGGGACAGAAGGAGAGAGAGAAGCAGACTCCCTCCTGAGCAGGGAGCCCAACATGGATTTGATCCCAGGACCCCAGGATCGTGACCTGAGCTGCAGGCAGATGCTTAACCCACTGAGTCACCCAGGTGCCTCAAGTATTTGTCCTTTTTTTTTCTTTTAATGTTTTTAAAGAATTTATTTATTCATGAGAGACACAGAGCTCAAGGCAGATGCTCAACCGCTGAGCCACCCAGGTGTCCCTGCTTGTCCTTTATAGCCGTGAACTCCTTTTCTGGCACATTAGTGCTTAATGTGACAGTGCCTTAGATTTACATCAGGACTTTAAAAAAAAAAAACCCAAACATTCAGATCCTATCTCTGGATGCTTTAATTCTGTAGGTCTGGAGTAGGGCCTTGGAAATCTGTGGTTAAAAAAACGTATTCAGGTGATTCTGATGTGCAGAACCACTGAACCCAGAAATGCCAGGCCCACCTGGGATGCATAGATGTGGCTCAGCTGGATTCTCATTGTGCCTTAGGAATGAGCATTGTAGGAAAGACTGTTCCCATTTATAGATGTGAAAACTGAGGCTCTGAGAGGCTATATAACTTGACTAGGTCACTTGACTCATCAGTGGCAGGACTAGGACTTCTATCCCAGCATTCTGAGACATCCCCCCTGCCCAAAGGAGGATATGAGTTTGTTTAAAGTGAGGATGCCTAAAAATCAGATTTAAAATCTGTAAACCGGGCAGCCCCGGTGGCGCAGCGGTTTAGCGCCGCCTGCAGCCCAGGTGTGATCCTGGAGACCCTGGATGGAGTCCCACATCAGGCTCTCTGTATGATGCCTGCTTCTCCCTCTGCCTGTGTCTCTGCCTCTCTCTCTGTCTCTATGAATAAATAAATAAAATCTTTAAAAAAAAGATTTAAAAAAATTTGTAAACCTGAGGATCCCTGGGTGGCTCAGCGGTTTAGCACCTGCCTTTGGCCCAGGGCGCGATTCTGGAGTCCTGGGATCGAGTCCCACGTCGGGCTCCCGGCATGGAGCCTGCTTCTCCCTCTGCCTGTGACACACTCTGCCTCTCTCTCT
This sequence comes from Canis lupus baileyi, assembly GCF_048164855.1. NCBI lineage: Eukaryota > Metazoa > Chordata > Mammalia > Carnivora > Canidae > Canis > Canis lupus. The sequence continues at coordinate 27,134,048 of NC_132860.1, forward strand.
CTCTCTCTCTCACTCTATGTCTATCATAAATAAATAAATAATTCTTAAAAAAAAAATCTGTAAACCTAAGTAACAACAGCTTTTCTGAGGGAAGGGATCTATTCATGTGTGACCTCCTGATTGACTGACCCTGTACTTGCAAAAGGGGCTGGGCTTTTAGAGGATCAGGGACCAAGCCCTTAGTTAGGTTCTCCCCATGGGGTCTCTGTGGGATCCCCTGACCCGTTGCCAGGTAACTCACATGAGTTTACCTCTGGGCCTCCCAAACCTGGAGGGTAGAAACAAGTGCCACAAGGGACATGAGGTGGTGTTTTCCACTCTCTCTAAGGCCTGACAGGGCCACAGGCTCACTATGCAGCTGCTGGGCAGGTATAGGCTCTACACCTCAAGTTCTCTACAAATCAAATTTGGGATCTGAGTGCTTGGCTTTCTCTTGGTCCTCCTAGGCATAGAGTTCAGATCTTGGCTCTAACTGGGTAAGAGAAAGCAGAAAGCCCTGTTGGATCACCTTTAGGGAAGAGCATAATGAGGAAAGTCACTTGAGATTAAGCATTGCTTGTCATCGTCCCTTACTTGAGGCTGGATTTAGAGCTGGGTGACCTTGGTTCCCATCTGGCTCTGTACTTGACTCACTGGAGTTAAATTCAATCCACTAGTCACCTATCATATCCCAATGAGGCCTGAGTAGACTCCCCCCTTCATGGGGTGGGGGTCTCCAAGTCTGAAGAGAGAGATACACACTCCTAGGGATACAAACAATGACACTGTAGAGTGATTGGTGCTATGATAAGGAGACTCTAAGGGCTATGGGACCCCAAATGGGACCTTCACAGAACCTGAAGTTTGGGGAGGGTGATACTTGGGTTCAGTCTAAAAGATAAGTTAGGTAGTTGGATGAAAAATGCAGAGAAAGGCAACCCCATCAAAGAGAAATGGCATGGAGATTTGAAATCACAAGGTGTGCATGGAGAACTCCCCTTTACAGCCAAACCTTTTTTTTTTTTTTTAACTTTATTTATTCATTTGAGAGAGAGAGAGAGCACGAGCGAGTACTCATGAGCAGGGGGAGCGGCAGAGGGAGAGGGACAAGGAGACCCCCCATTGAGCTAGGAGCCTGATGCTGAGCTCAATCCCAGGATCCCGAGATCATGACCTGAGCCTAAGGCAGATGCTTAACTGACTGAGCCACCCAGGTGCACCTATAGCCAAATTTCTTGAAAGAGATGTCATATGTTGATTCCACCCTTCACCACTCAATCATTCTTCAACTCTCCAGAGCCTGGATTCCTACCCCAACCACTCCTCTGAAAAATGTTTTTTTCAAGGTCACCCACAACTTCCAAGTTACCAAAACCAATTGCTTATTCTCTTGGCACTGGTCAAAAAGATAGAACATATGTAGAAGTTAAAATCATGAGACCTGCCTGGTAGCTGATGTGATATGGAACACAAATGTGTTAAGACAAAGGTGCTAACCTGATGTCTTGGTTTGAGTGCATGGAATGGTGGCATTTAGAGAAAAGTATTTATAGAAAAGCAAGTTTGGGAGGTGGGTGATGAAATCACTTTGAGATAGGTGGGGTTTAAGACACCTGGACTTTTGAAGGGAGTTGGACCATTCAAGTGTGACACCCAGTGAGAGATGAAGAAGGGGCCAAGAGAGAAGATGATCCTGCCCCTTTTCCAGGCCTGCTCTCCAGGGGATAAAATGAAGGGCTTGGATTAGGAGCTTCCATTTAATTCACATATTTATTAGTTCTTGCTATTCATTAGGTCCTGGATGTAATCAGAGTCCTTGCTTATAAGTAGCTCACATTTGGGGTGCAGGCAGGAAAGGTCAGGAGGAGAGATAGGAACAAAAGATACAAGCAGAGTCCATAGAGAACTCAGAAAGAAAGGATTCTTTCTGAAACCAGGAGGGCTTCCTAGAGTGGGTGACTTGTGAATTAGGTTTTGAGGGGTTGATAAAAAATTTTTTTAAGGTTTTATTTATTTATTCATGAGAATACACACAGAGACAAGAGGCAGAGACATAGGCAGAGGGAGAAGCAGGCTCCATGCAGCGAGCCCAATGTGGGACTTGATCCCGGGACTCCAGGATCACACCCTGAGCAGAAGACAGATGCTAAACCGTTGAGCCACCTAAGCGTCCTGGGTTGATAAAATTCTAATGGAGAGACTGCATCCATCCCCACCAGAGAGAGCAATGATCATTCTCCGAGCCTCCGTCCCTAGCTCTGTGGTGATATGAGCATAATAATGTCTGCAGTAAGAATTAGAGGAAGTAACAAATATGGACACTTCCCCCAGGGCCTGGTAAATGTGGTTCATGATGGTTGCTCGATAATACTTTGGTTTCCATCCCTACCCTTCTTTCCTCCCCAACCTGTTTTTTCTTTTGGGCCTGGGGCTGGGCAATGTGCCCCATCTCATGACTAGGAGAGTAGAGAAATCCACTGGATTTCTCCAAATGGGACCAATGGAGAGCAGCTAGCAGCTATTAGACTGTGTTGGGAAGTTGGGAGCCATGGAGAATTTTTGATCAGGGAAGTGCTAGGGAGTCCAGGGCAGGAAAAATGGGATCCTGGGAGCTGGATGTTGGGGCTAAAGTTTCAGAGGACAAGAACCATGGACCGAGTGCGGAGGCAGGGCCTCTTTCCCGGAGCTTGCTGGGTCTTGGGGAATCATTTCTAAACTTGGGGAAGTGGTTTTGTGGGCCTAGAAGGACCTAAGCCGGGTGTGTTGAGACCAAACCTGGGATAGAGTTCCCCGGCAGCTAACCCAGTGGGGCTCCCCAGGTACGCGTCTACAGCCCGTACCAGGACTACTATGAGGTGGTACCCCCCAACGCGCACGAAGCCACATATATCCGCAGCTACTACGGACCCTACGCAGGTAAGTCTCCCACCTGGTCCGCCCCCCTGCCCCAATCCAGCGCCAGGCCCTACTCTTGTAGTGACCATGGATTTTCCCAGGCGGGCCCCTCTGCTGGGCCCTCCCCATCCTGAGACTCGGAGTACCTCGGACCAGCGCCCCTCCACACTGTAGAGCGGCGCTCACCTCTCAACGCCCGCCCCTTCTCACTGGCTGTCCCGTGATACCCGTTTCTGAGCTGGTGGCGACCCCTGGTGGCCAAAGGCGGGAACAGCCACCTCCTCCCGCCTGCAAGCCTGGCAATTAGGAACGCCCATCCTCTGGTGGGGCCTGGAGGTTCTTAGAGATCCCCGGGTTTCCTCGCTGTTGCACCCTAGCCTCATAGCCCCAGAATGTCCGTAGCAGATTCAAGGCCTGTAAGCCCCGGGAAAAGAGCACGAGTCCTTCCTGCATCGAGGCCTCAGTTTCTCCAACTGAGGTGCAGGAAAGTGGGCTCTGCCTCTTGTCATGGGTTGAGCATGAGTCTCCGGGCGAAGATGTCTGTGCCCTTAAGTCCCCAGCCCACATGGCTCTCTCCACAGGCCCCGGTGTGACGCACGTGGTAGTGCGGGAGGATCCCTGCTACAGTGCTGGCGCTCCGCTGGCCATGGGCATGCTTGCCGGGGCTGCCACAGGCGCAGCACTAGGCTCGCTCATGTGGTCGCCCTGCTGGTTCTGAGTCCTGGGACTCGGAGTGTGGACCCTGCGCATAGACCAACAACAGGCCCCTGTTCTTACTTGACCTGACCCTCCACTAAGACCTGCCGTACTTTGGCTCCTTCTTCTCCATTAAACCCTTCTGGACTTGGATCATCCATCCCACTCCCTCACCCTCTAAGTTGGAAGAAGCTATCATCCCAGGCACAAACATAGCTCAAAATCCTTATATCTACTGCCAGACACCCCAGAATTTCATTATAGACATATATGGACACATTTCCCCCAAATACACAGGACACAGAAGACACAACTCATGTGACTTCAAATTCCCAGGTGCTGGAGACACAGGAGTCAGGTTCTTTGTCCAGCAGCTGGAGAGTTATCAAGACAGAGTTATCCTCCATCCACATGAGGATAAAGAACAAAAAGAAAGTAGGCTAGGAGTAGGATTGTTGGCAAGAGTGCAGAACAGTGAATATCATGGCATGTCCAAGGAATTGAGTTCAGTTAGGCTGGGGTGGGGACTGGGATCAGATCATGATGGCCCTCCAGGCTAAAGAGCTTGCTGGGGAGATGTGAGCTTTTTGGAGGGAAGTTTCATGATTGTGCCTATAATGAATATAATGCCTCTTTTGTTAATACTGACACATACTCAAATCTAAAACCCATCCTTCCCACTACCAGCTTCCTGGGTCCCTTGTTTCTTCAGGGCTTAGATTTCCCCCATGTTAGGATGCCTGGGGCAGCAATTGAGCTAAACCTGGGGTCCCCTTGCTGGGGAGCAGATGAGCTCTATTTGGGACCTCCAGCCCTAGGATGGGTGCCTCCATCAAGCAATGCATTCCTGGTCCCCAAGAACTTGGGACCTCTGTCCATATCTGTGGTTGTCACCATCTCAGGCTTTGTCTCTTCCTTCACCCTGGGGGAGAGGCAGTGTTCACCTCTTGGGCCTGATCCACTAGGAAGCCCTACGTGTGCCTCCCTATTGAGTGGCCCAGCAGTCTCTCCATTTGGCTCCCTTCCAATTTCTTCTCCCATTCTGTCCTAATAGAAGTGCTAACATTCCTGCCCAGTAGCCAGAGTAGCCTGCTAAAATTCCCTTGTAGGTAGGGGCTCCAGTGACCCTGCTGCAGAGACTAATAAAGATGTGATTGGCTCTAGCGCTGGCTCTGGCTTTTTTGTCCTCCCCCTACCCCACAAGGGGCCTTGTCTCCCTGGGACAGCTCATATCAGTGATTCAGCACCTACTAGTGCCTTCTTTGGTGTAGTGAGAAGACTATGTGAGGGCAAGTAGAGCTGATGACAGCATGTTAACAGCAATTTGGGACAATTCACTTAACCTTTCTGGATCTTGCTTTCCCCACCCATAAGGCGATAGGTTGAAGGTGGCCATCCCTGAGGGCTCAAAAGGAAAGTCTATGTCAGGGTCTCTGTCATCTGATCTGATGGGTGATCCAGGCTGTGCCCTGTCTGCTGAGAGTCTGGTGGTGTAGAGGTCCTTTCTATTAGGTTCCCATCCTTCCAGAGTTGAATCAAGGAGTTAGTTTCATAGAAAGTAGGTGGCCAGGGCCTTTTGAGGCTGCAAATGACAGAAACCACCTGCTCAAACTGATTTAAGCCAAAGAAGGGAAAGCATTGGGTTATATAACTAGGAAGTCCAGAAACTAATGCAGGGATTCGGCGTTCCTTAGACTTTGTTTTCATCTTTATAGCCACAGCTGGCTCATTCAGAGGCTGCAGTGATATTCTGGGTTCAAGTCTAGCCAAGAGAGCTTTTCTTCCTCCAACAGTATGAATAAAAGTCCTGGGGCAGAAGGACATTAGCCAAAATTGGGTCCTGTGGTCATCCATGAGGCTATGGTAATCTGGAAAAGATCGTCTAAAAGAAGGCTTAGAACAGGGGTGGGGTGGGGTAGGGGAGTTCCAAAGTAAGTTTAGGGCACAATTCCCAGAAGTAGGAAGAATAGATGAGAACTAAGTGGCAAAAAATTCAGGTGTTTGCCCCAGCCATATCCCCAGAGCCCACACCAATGATTTTGATGAGGTGAGGTAAGTGAGGGACATGGTACAGTGGGAGCTCTGAAGAGAGGTATCCCACTCTGCCAAGGAAACTGGAGAAAGCTCTGGGACAGGAACTAGAAATTTAGGATGAGCCTTGGAAGGATGAATAGGAATTTGTCAAGCAGAGAGGGGAGGGAGAGCTTTCCACACAGAAAGAACACATGGAAGAAATGGCATGAGCAATGGCCATAGAAGACCAAAGTCTTCACTCTGAAGTTCAGTCTGATGTCACAGCAGATTGCATGATAAAGAGGGATGGGAGATGAGGCCGTATTATAGAGAACCTTCCACAGCTGAGTTAAGGGCTCTTTTCTTTGTGCCTCTACAGCCTCAGGGCTTACCATTTATCATGGTCCTGACAAGACCCTGGTTCTTTCCACTCAACCCACTGAACAGGGCAAGAAAAAAATGGATGTTTCAGATGCAGTTTGCTTCAAATCTTTCCCTAATAGGATTGCTGCATGATTTTTTAATCTTCCAGCTGTCCAGTAGACAACTATTAAATTATTCACACACACTTTAAGACAAATATTCTTAGAAAACAGTCTGACCTGGAGGTGGCTTACAGACCACATCTGGCTCATATATTCTTTTGTTTGGTTAGCACAGTGTTTTTAAGAATTTTTGAATTAAAATGTGATACTACATACCCACCTAAATGGCTAAAGGTGAAAGACAACATTAAGTACTGATGTGGAGCAAATAGAAATCTCACATGAGTGTAAACCAGTACAACTGCTTTGAAAACTAATCAGTAAAGAAAGACAAGTATTTGCATACCTCATAACCCATCAATTATACTCCTAGGGTACACCAAACAGAAATGTGTACATATATCTACCAAAAAAAAAAAAAAAGGTAAAAAAGCATCATAAAAAGCAGAAAAAACTCAAATTTTAGAATAGGTGGATCTATGGTATATTTCACTAGCAAAATGGAATATTCAATGAGAATTAATTACCCATATTATATGCAAAATTGGGAGTGAATTAAAAAATATAACAAGAGGAGTGAAGAAGAGGTGGGAAAATAGAATTATACCGTGGCAAGTTTTCTGTATTTTATGTGAAGTAGTACAATATTAAGTGCATGCTGATAAGTCAAAGACACACAGTGGAAGAAACAAGTGTTGGTGAGGATGTGGAGAAAAGAAATCCTCATGCACTGTTGGTGAGAATGCAAACTAGTGCAGCCTTTGTGGAAAATAGTATGGATTTAAAAATAGAACTACCTTATGATCTAGTAATCACATCACTGGCTATTTACTCAAAGAATACAAAAACACTAATTCAAAGGGATACACATACCCTATGTTTGTTGCAGCACTATTTACAGTATCCAAATTATGGAATCAACCAAGTGTCCATCAATATACAAATAGATATAGAAGATATGGCATACATCAACAATGGAATATTACTCAGCCATAAAAAGGAATGAAATCTTGCCATTTGCAACATGGATGGATCTAGAGAGTATAATGCTAAGTGAAATAAGTCAGAGAAAGACAACCATATGATTTCACTCATATGTGGAATTTTTATTTTATTTATTTATTCATGATAGACACAGAGAGAGAGTGGGAGGGGGGTGGTGCAGAGGGAGAAGCAGGCTAAATGGAGGGAGCCTGACGTGGGACTCAATCCCGGGACTCCAGGATCACATCCTGGGCCAAAGGCAGGCGTTAAACTGCTGAGCCACCCAGGGATCCCCCATATGTGGAATTTAAGAAACAAAAAAGAGACAAAAAGACTCTTAACTATAGAGAACTGATGGTTATCAGAGAGGAGGTGGATGGGGTGAAGGCAAGGGAAACAAAAATAAACTATTGGGACTACATCAAAATAAAAACTTCTGTACATCAAAGGCAACAATCAACAAAACCAAAAGACAATCCACTGAATGGGAGAAGATGTATGCAATGTAAATGTTATTTACATTTGCAATAAAGCATTAGTATCCAAAATACATAAAGGATATACACAACACCAAAACCCCCACATAATCCAGTTAAAAATGGGCAGAAGAAAGGAATGGATATTTCCCCAAAGACATGCAGATGGCCAACAGAAACATGAGAAAATTGGGGATGCCTGGGTGGTTGAGCGCCTGCCTCTGGCCCAGGGCGTGATCCTGGAGTCCCGGGATCGAGTCCCACATCGGGTTTCCTGCATGGAGCCTGCTTCTCTCTCTGCCTATGTCTCTGCCTCTCTCTCTCTCATGAATAAATAAATAAAATCTTAAAAAAAGATTTGAGAAAATGCTCAACCCTAATCATCAGGGAAATGCAAATTAAAACCATGATGAAATGTCACCTCATTCCGGTCAGAATGGCTAAAATCTGAAACACAAAAAACAAGTGTTGGTGATAATGTGGAGAAAAAGGAACCCTTGTGCCCTGTTGGTGGGAATGCAAACTGGTGCAGCCACTGTGGAAAATAAGGGGCTTCCTCAAAAAATTAAAAATAGAACTCTTCTATGATCCAGTAATCACACTACTGGCTATTTACCTGAAGAACACAATAACACTAAATCAAAGGGATACAGGTACCCCTATGTTTATTGCAGCATTATTTACAATAGCCAAATTATGGAGGTAGCCCAAGTGTCCATCAATTGATGAATGGATAAAGATGATGTGGTATATATACATAATGGAGTATCACTCAGCCATTAAAAAGAATCAAATCTTGCCATTTGCAACAACATGGATGATTCTAGAGTATAATGCTAAGTGAAATAAGTCAGTCAGAGGGGTACCTCGGTGGCTCAGTCAGTTAAGCATCTGACTCTTGGTTTCACCTTAAGTTGGGATCTTGAGGTTGTGGGATCAGGCCCGGTATTGGGCTCCATGCTGGGCACAGTCTGCTTGGAATTCTCTCTCTCTCTCTCTCCCTCCCTCTGCTCCTTCCCCCATTCTCTCGCTCTCAAATAAATAAACAAATAAATATTAAAAAAAAGCCAGAGAAAGACAAATATCATAGGATTTCACTCTATGTGGAATTTAAGAAACAAAACAAAGAAAAAAAGAGGTAAACGAGAAACAAACTCTTAACTATAAAGAACAAAGTGATGGTTACCAATGGGGAGGTGGGTGGGAGGATGGGTGAAATAGGTAAGGGGATTAATAGGGTACACCTATGTTGAGCACTGAGTAATGTACAGAATTGTTGAATCACTATATGGAACATTTAAGGAATTAACATCAATCCTTCTCAAACTTTTCTCAAAAAAAAAAAAAAATTAAGAAGAGGAAGCACTTCCTAATTCATTCCATGAGAGCAGCATTACACTGATACCAAAGCCAGGCAAAGACAGTACAAGAAAACCACAGCCACTATTGATTTTAAAATCTTCAAAAAATTACTAGCAAACTGAATCCAGCAGAATGTCGAGAATATACTATGACCAAGAAATATTTGTTTCTTAGATTGAAAGGATGGTTTTATATATATTAATGTATAACACATATTACATATGTAATATAATACATTAGTAGAATAAAGAAAAAACACATGATCTTCCCAATTGATACCGAAAAAGCATTTGACAAAATTCAACACCCTTTTATAACAAAAATAATAAACTAGAAATAGAACTTCCTTAACATGGCATGTATTATATTTAAAAATCCACAGCAAATATATTCAATGGTAAAAGACTCAAAGGTTTCCCTCTAGATCAGAAACAAGACAGAATGCTCACTTTTGTCATTTCTATTCAACATAGTACTTCCAGTATGGAAGTTGTACTCCCAGGAATTAGGCTAGAAAAAGAAGTAAAAGGCATCCAAATTGGAATGGAAGAAGTAAAATAATCTGTTTACAGATGACATGATCTCATACAGTTGACCCTGAACAACACAGGTTTGAACTGCATGGGTCTACTTATATGCAGAATTTTTTTTAAAGATTTTATTTATTTATTCATGAAAGACAGAGAGAGAGGTAGAGACACAGGCAGAAGGAGGAGAAGCAGGCTCCATGCAGGGAGCCTGATACGGGACTCGATCCTGGGACTCCAGGATCACGTCTTGTGCTGAAGGCAGATGCTCAACCACTGAGCCACCCAGGCATCCCAGAATTTTTTCAATAAATATAGTACAGTACTGTAAATGTATGTTCTCTTTCTTATGATTTTCTTAATATTTTTTCTTTAGCTTACTTTATTGTAGGAATACAATATATAATACAAATAACATACAAAATATGTTGTTTGTTTTTAATATTGTATGGCTTCTAGGCAACAATATTAAGTTTTGGGGGACTCAAAAGTTATATGCATATTTGTTTTAATTCCAGGATAGTTAATATACAGTATTACATTGGTTTCAGGTGTACAATATAGTGATTCAACAATTCCATACACCACCCAGTGCTCACCACCACAGGGCATTCCTTAATCCCCATCACTTGTTTCAGCCAAGTCCCCAACCACCTCCCCTCTGTAAACATGAGATTGTTCTCTATAGTTAAACCTAGTTTTTTGTTTTGTTTCTTAAATTCCACATGAGTGAAATCATATGGTGTCTTTCTCTGACTTATTTCACTTAGCATTTTATTTTCTAGCTCCTTCCATATTGTTGCAGATGGCAAGATTGCATTCTTTTTGTGACTAATATTCCATTGTATGTGTGTGTGTATATCACTTCTTTATCCATTCATGTATTTTTTTTTAATTTTTTTTTAAATTTTTATTTATTTATGATAGTCCCAGAGAGAGAGAGAGAGAGAGAGGCAGAGACATAGGCAGAGAAGCAGGCTCCACGCACCGGGAGCCCGACGTGGGATTGGATCCCGGGTCTCCAGGATCGCACCCTGGGCCAAAGGCAGGCGCCAAACCGCTGCGCCACCCAGGGATCCCCTCCATTCATGTATTGATGGACAATTAGGCTGCTAGCATATTTTGGCTATTGTAAATAATGCTGCAATAAACATAGAAGTACCTGTATCCCTTTGACTTAGTATTTTTTAATTCTTTGGGTAAATAGGCAATTGTACAATTACTGGATCACAGGGTATTTTCATTTTTAACTTTTTGAAGAATTCCTATACTGTCTTCCAGTGTCTACTCCAGTTTGCATTCCCACCAACAGGGCACAAATATTCCTTTTTCTCCACATCCTTCTCAAGACTTCTTATATGATTTTTTAAAAATTTATTTATTTATTCATGAGGGACACAAACAGAGAGGCAGAGACATAGGCTAGAGGGAGAAGCAGGCTCCCTGCAGGGAGCCCAATGCAAGGTTCGATCCTAGATCCAGGATCACACCCTCAGCTGAAGGCAGACGCTCAACTGCTGAGCCACCCAGGCATCCCTCTTATAAACAGCTTTGACTGCACAGGTGTCAATGCTCCCAACTCCTGCATTGTTCAAGTGTCAACTGTATGTAAAAACCCTAAACATTCCACAAAAAATTGGTAGAGGTAATAAAACAAATTTAGCAAAGTTGCAAGATACAAAATCAACATAAAAATCAGTTGCATTAAAAAAATCAGTTGCATTTATAAACTAGCACTGAACAATCCATAAAGGAAATTAAGAAAAAGATTCCACTTACAATAGCACCAAAAAGAATAAAATGCTTGGGCAGCCCCAGTGGCGCAGCGGTTTGGCGCCGCCTGCAGCCTGGGGTGTGATCCTGGAGACCCGGGATCGAGTCCCACGTCGGGCTCCCTGCGTGGAACCTGCTTCTCCCTCTGCCTGTGTCTCTGCCTCTCTCTCTCTCTCTGTGTGTGTCTATGGATAAATAAATAAAATCTTTTTTAAAAAAAAAAGAATAAAATGCTTAGGAACAGACCTAACCACCAAGGACATGAAAGACTTCTATGCTGAAAACTAAGACATTGCTGAAAGAAATTAAATATATAAATAAATGCAATGTGTTATGGTCTGAATGGTTGTCTCCCTCAAAATTCAACTTAATCTTAATCCCCTAAAGGTGGGATTAGTAGTAGGTGGGGCTTAAGGAGGTCTTTAGATCATAAGGGTGGAACCCTCATGAATGGGATTAGTGTCTTTATAAAAGAGGCTCCAGAGAGATCCCATGCCCTTTATGCCATGTGAGGGTACCACAAGAAGTCTGTGGCCCAAAAAAGGGCCTTACGTGACTATGCTGGTACCCTTATTTCATTGGACTTCTGGGCTCCAGAACTGTGAACAATAAATTTCTGCTGTTTATATGCTACTCAGTCTGGTATTTTCTTATAGCAACCCAAAAGGACTAAGAAAAATTGGTACCAAGAAGTGGGATTGCTTCTAAAACAACTAAAAATGTGGGAACAGCTTTGGAACTGGGTAGTGGGCAAGAGGTTGAACGTTTGGAGGTGCATGCTAGAAAAAGCCTACATTGGTTGTCATTAATGGATTGATAAGGATAATTCTTTTGACGGCTTAGGAGAAGAGCAGAGCTGTAGAGAAACTTTCAATCTTAGAGAATACTCAAGCAGTTGTGACCAGAGTAGTGGTAGAAATACGGATGGAAAAGGCCATTCTGATGTCTCTGACAGAGAAAAGGCAATGCTTAATATAAGGTGCCCAAAATTTGGCTGAATAATGTTCTAGTTTTTTGTGTAAGGTAGGACTGTGAGTGATGAATTGATATTTGGCTGAAGGAATTTCTAAGCAAAATGTTGAAGGAGTCGCTTGACTTCTCTTGGATGCTTATAATAAGATTTAAGAGAAATGATTTAAAGATGGGAATTATTTTTTTTAAATTGCAGAAAGTTGACATACACTATTATGTTTCAGGTGTACAGCATAGTGATTCAACAATCAGTGCATTACAAAATGCTCACAGGTGTGGTTACTCATTTTACAAAGTTATTACAATATTATTGACTATATTTCCTGCCCTGTACTTTTTTCCCTGTGAATTATAACTTAGTTTGTATTTCTTAATCCCATTCACCAATTTTGCCTCTCCTTTTTTTTTTTTTTTTTTAAGATTTATTTATTCATGAGAGACACAGAGAGAGAGGCAGAGACACAGGCAGAGGGAGAAGCAGGCTCCCTGCAGGGACCCCATGTGGGACTCAATCCCAGAACCCTAGGATCACATCCTGAGCCAAAGGCAGATGCTCAACCACTGAGCCACCTAGGTGTCCCTTGCCTCTCCTTTCAAGTTTGTTCTACATGTGTATCTACTTCTGTTTTTTTATTTGAAGATAATTAATATAGTGTTATATTTTTCAGAGTACACTTATCATGATGAGCACCAAGTAATGATTCAACAATTCCTAAATGTCGAATTCTTAATCAAAAGGGACGTAGAAATTTTAAAATTTGGAAAATTCTCAGCCTATCAGTATTGAAAGAAATAAGAAAGCTAATTTCTGGACAGAACACAAAGGGTGTGGCCAGATTTGAGAATATTGGTGTGAGACTATCAACTCACAGAAGCTAAGAAATATTCAAGACATGGGAGACTAAACAGAAGCCAGGACCTACCTATCCTCCAAAGCAATAAAAGTATGACTTCTAAGTTAGTTCAGAAATCTTCAAGGCTGGCCCTCCCATTGCAGTCTCAGAAAGGATTTGAAAGGAGAGACCTCTGACACCTGGCACCCTTTCACATAGCAGGCTCTGCTCCCCAAATTCTGGCACTTAGCACTTCGGCTGCCTCAGGTGTAGGGTAGGCCCCGACATCCCTTTCAGAGGGCACAAACAATAAATTTGGGTAGTGTCCCAACTGTGTCCCAAACTGTGACTATCTTCACCAGGTGTGACTATTTCCAAAGGATGGACCATCCAGGAGCCTGTGGTATGCAACCCAGAACGAGGTCTGCTTTGGGGTCAGCCAACAGCAGACAACACCCACTAAGGCAATGCCTAGTGCAGCCATCGGAGCAGGGCTACCTTCAAAACATGAAACCAGTAGAGACACTGGGGTGAGAGTCCACCTCTAGAGAGCCACAGACACTGGACTCCAACCTATGAGAGCTGGGGCAGAGTCACCCATTACTCCAGAATGCAGAACTCTGCCTCACTGTGCCTTAAGGTTTTGGACTTGCTAGGAACCTGTTACTCCTTTTTTTCTTTCCGATTTCTCCCTTTTGGATTGGGAGTGTTTATCCTATGCCTGTCCCTTCATTGTATTTTGGAAGCATATTGATTTCCCCAGGTTCACAGCTGGAGAGCCATTGCCTTAAGATGATCCACCTCGAGTCTCACCCATATCTGATTTAGAGGGGACTTTGGACTTATAAGATTCTGAAGTTGGAGACTCTGAAGTTGACTCTGGAATAGGTTAAGACTTTGGGGGCCTTTGGGATGGAATAAATATATTTTGCATATAAGGACACAAATTTTGGGTGGTCAGAGGCAGAATGTTATGGCCTGAAAGTTTGTGTCCCTCCAAGATTCATATATTGAAATCCTCCCAAGGGGCTTGAGAGGTGCTAATATCATGAGTGGCCCCTCATGAGTGGTATTAGTGCCTTTATAAAATGGGCTCCAGAGAGATCCCTTGCTACTTCCACCACATGAGAACATACCAAAGAGCTGGCAATGAACTAGGAAAAGGGCCCTCACCCTTTTGTGACTGTGCTAGTGCTTTGCTTTCAGACGTTCCAGCCTCCAGAACTGTACAGGTAATAAATTTCTGTTGTTTATTAGTTACCCAGTCTGATATACCCAGTCTGATATACCAGCCCAAATGGACTAAGACAGAAGGACATCCTGTGTTCATGGATTGGAGGATTTAATAGTAAGAAAACAACACTACCCAAAGCAATCAGCAAGCAGTACCCATTATTTCCAGACTTCAAAACTTACTACAAAGTGAAAGTAATCAAAATAGTATAGTAACTAGCATAAGGACAGACATACAGACAAATGGAATAGATAACCCAGAAATAAACTCTTACACTTATGGACAATTGACTTCCAACAAGAGTGCAAGGTCATTCATTTAATGGGGAAAGGGCAGTCTTTTTTGGGTCAAATGTTGCTGGGGATAAGATATCTATATGCAATAGAATGAAGTTGGGCCCTTACCTCACACACTATACAAAAATTTTTTTTTTTTTTTACACTATACAAAATTAACTCAATAAATAATAGTGAAAGGGAATAGAAGGAAAGGGAGAAGAAATGGGTAGGAAATATCAGAAAGGGAGACAGAACATGAAGACTCCTAACTCTGGAAAAAGAACTAGGGGTGGTGGAAGGGGAGGAGGGCGGGGGATGGGGGTGAATGAGTGACGGGCACTGAGGGGGGCACTTGACGGGATGAGCACTGGGTGTTATTCTGTATGTTGGCAAATTGAACACCAATAAAAAATAAATTTATTATTAAAAAAACAAAATTAACTCAAAATGGATCAAAGGCTTAAGAGCTAAAATCATAAAACTCATAGAATAAAACATAGAAGAAAATCTTTATGACACTGAATTTAGCAATGATTTCTTACATACATCACCAAAAGCACAGGCAGAAAAGAAAAAAAAAGATAACTGAACTTGATCAAAAATCTAAAACTTTTGTGCATCAAAGGACTGAGAAAAGACAACCCACGGAATGAAATATTTGTAAATCCTTGCATCTCTTACAGAATTAACATCTAGGATATATAAAGAACTCCTATAACTCAACAACACAATAAACGACCCAATTTAAAGATGGGCAAAAGACTTAGACACTTCTCCAAAGAAATTATACAAATGGCCAGTAAGCAAGATGTTTAACATTACTAGTCATTAGGGAAACGCAAATAAATAAAAATCACAATGAAACAGATATCACTGTACACTCACGAGGAGAACTACCACCAAAAAAAGTCAAACATAAAAGATGTTGATGAGGATATGGAAAATTGGAACCCTTATATTAGTCATTGCTGGTGGGAATGTAAAATGGTACAGCTACTATGGAAAGCAGTTTGGCATTTCCTCAAAAGATTAAACAGTTTTTTTTTTTTTTTTTTTGGTTTGTTTTCTTGGTTTTTAAAAAAGATTTTACTTATATATTTGAGAAAGGGAGAGAGAGAGCACAAGTAAGAAGTAGCGAAGGGAGAAGCAGACTCTCTGCTGAGCAGGGAGCCTGACTGACATGGGGCTCATCCCAGGACTCTGGGATCATGACCTGAGTCAAAGGCAGCTGCTGCTTGACTAAGCTACCCAGGAGCCCCAAAAAATTAAAACATAAACATAGATTTGTATGATGCAGCAATCCTACTCCTAGGTATGTACTAAAAAGAACTGAAAATAGGGCATCAAAACAGGTACTTGTATACCAGTGTTCTTGTCAGCATTATTTAAAACAGCCAAAGGTAGAAACAATGCAAGTTCTACCAACAGATGAATGAGTAAACAAAATGCAGTTTATATGTAACTTGGGACTTTTACTCAGCCATAAAAAGGAATGAAATTGATACATGCTACAACGTGGATGAACATCTAAAAGTATGGTTAAGTGAAAGAAGCCAGACACAAAGGACACTGTATAATACCGCTTATACATGGTACCCAGAATAGGCAAATTCAGAGACAGAAAGCAGAATAGAGATTACCAGGGGTTGAAATTGAGAAATTGAGAGTTTAGAATAGTTTACATTTAGATTCATCTATATTGTTGTGGATATCAAGTTTATTCTGCTTCACTGCATACTATATTACATAGTGTGCATCATTTGTTTATATTCACCGTTTGATGGAAATTTGAGTTGTTCCCAGTTCTTGGCTAATATAAGTAAAGCTATAAATATTTGTGTGCAAGCCTTCCTATAGACACATGGTTTCATTTTTTGTGGGTAAATACTTAAGCATGGAATAGCTAGGTTATTTCAGTGTATGTTTAACTTTCTAAGAACTGCCAAACTGTTTTTCCAAAATCTTGTACTAGCTGAGAGTTCCAACTGGTCATCACCTACACTTGATATGGTGAGTCTTTTAAATTTTAGTCTAGTATATGTGTAATGGCATTTTGCTATGGCTTTAATTTGCATTTCTTTAGTGACTAATAATGTTGAACATTTTCATGTCTTTTTTGCCATTTGTATAACCTTCTTTGGTGAAGTGTCTCATCAAATCTTTTACCTTTTTATTGGATTGCTTTTCTTTCATGTTAAGAGAGTTCTTCATATATTCTGAATACTAGTCCTTTATCAAGCATGAAATATGCAAGTATTTTCTGTCTGTAGCTTGTTTTTCATTCAGTTTCTTGCAGTTTGTTTTACTGAGGACCCCAGTTCCTCACTTGATGGAGTAGGCTGTCAGCTCCTTACTACATAGGACTCTATAGGCAGCTTGCAACACAGTAGACTGCTGCACAGAGGCAAATGAGAGGAGTCAGAGAGATTGGCAAAACAAGTATTTTTCATGATACAATCTCCAGTGACATCTTACTGCTTTTGGTATATTCTATTCCTTAGAAGCAATTTACCAAGTCCAGCCTTTACTTAGGGGAAAAGGATTATACAAAACCTGCATGAAATCCAGGAGGCAGGGATCAGGAACCATTTCAGAAGCTGTATTCACAAGATATGCAGATGCTCATCATATACTATCTTTGTTTTCTGTACTTGAATTTTTTCTTAAAAGATTTTATTTATTAATGAGAGACAGACGGGGGGGTGGGAGGGGCAGACATAGGCAGAAAGAGAAACAGGCTCCATGCAGGGAGCCCGATGTGGGACTTGATCCCAGGACTCCAGGATCATGCCCTGGGCCAAAGGCAGATGCTCAAACGCTGAGCCACCCAGGTGTCCCAGTACTTGAATTCTTTTTATCTTTCTGGAATTGCTACCAGATGTTGTTATGTATACTATAATCCTCTTAATCTTTTCTATTTCTAAAAAAAAAAAAAAAAAAAACTTTTCTATTTCTTTGCTTTCTAGTGAAATAGCTCCTCAATCTGATGTTCTCACTAATCAGTGGAATGTCGTCTACCATTTATCTCATGTGTTATTTCAACTATTGTATTTTTCACACTTAATAGTTGTATTTGACTTTTGTCCCATATTGCTAATATTTTCTCTAATATTTATCAAGCCATCTTTAAATTATTGGTCTTTTCAAGTATTTTTGCTTCAGACGGTATTCACTTTTTCTTCTGAGGCAGTTTCAGCCAACTATTCTGGCTTGTGGGTCCAAATTCTCCTGCGCATATGGGTTCCAAGTCTGGGAGGGTATACTGGAAAAATGTCAAAAACCAAAATATCAAGTGTTTTAAGAAGGGAACAGACAAATTGTGGGACAGTTACAGGAACCACAAGACCACATGTAATTGCTCCCATTCAGTAACATCCTATTAAACAACACTTTTCTCAGAGTCTTACCTTTAAACTAGTTTAGAAAGCAGCAGCTCTTGTAGGAAGCAGTCACCTAGATTACAACTCACTTTTGAAAAGGAAGGGTTAGAGAATGAGTGAAAGGCCTAGGGCAGGCAGGTCATTCCCCTCTAATTTCACCAACTCCTCCCTTATCAGGAATTTTACATTACCCTGGTATTACCCCTGTGGACACTTGTAGCTTTCTGTCCTGCGGCCTCCCTTTCTGTAAGGAAAACTGCTACCATGTGTGCAAGGCAAAAGTTGGCCCTTTTTCTGTAAAGGGCCAGATAGTAAATATTTTTGGCTTTTGGGGCAATAAGGTCTGTCACAACTACTCAAACTCCACCTATGCAGTGAGTTCCAATAAAGCTTAATTTAAAAACAGGTAGTAGGCTGCATTTGGTGGGAGGACAGTAGTTTGCTGTCATTCTCCCTAGCCAAAAGTGGGGTTTAGAGGAGGCAAAAGCAGAATGTAAACTACATTTCTTCATATATTATTTTATTGCCTCCACCAGTAGCCCCATCTTCAGATTGTAGCCACTCTCTCTGACAGTTGAAGAGTTTGACTCCCAAGAGGTTTCTTTTTATTTTTGTTTCGTTATTTTTTTGGATTTCAAGTTCCCTTTATAGTTCTAAGGAGGAAGGTAGGAAACTATGCTAATATATTACCTTGGCAGGAATAGAAAACCAAGTCAGTAATTGTTTTTGTTTGTGTTTTATTTATATATTTTTGGCAGCAAAATTGTTTATTAAAAAAAAACTGGGACTATGAACACACTTCACTGCTTTAGTTAAAGAACCCCAAGCCAAATAAAAGGACCAATATTAAAAAGTAGTAGAACTGATTACTGTTTTAAAGATACATAAAAAGAGTCAAACACTACAGTGTAGGAAGACAACCACCCCCGTGTCAGAAATCACAACTTCTTCCAAATAAAGAATATGACCCATCTGCCATATTGAATTGATATTTATTTTAGGACATGCCATGTCAAAATAAAACAAAGAGTCAACCCTTGCCTTTAACAATAATATTGTATTATAAAAGCACTTTACAACTCCATCCCATCTTTGAGTATAACTTACTGGTATGTGGGCTAATGATTATCTGAAAGCATTTCTCTATTCAGACCCATAATCCAAGTGCTCTCTGAATATTACAAGGTGACAATAAGTGGGAATTGGAGAAGGAAGAGGAAAGAGGGGAATAAGGTTCTCCCAGTTAAGGGCTTTGTTGCAATGAGGGGCTGAAGGAGTATGAATTATTTTTGTTGCCTTTTCATCTTTATACTGTGTTAAGTAATGCTTACAACGTAAATTCAGTAGGCTTTTCCTGAGCTGTAACTCAGAAATTTTCTTCCTGCAAACAATGTATTTACAAATGTATTTATTAACTTACACAGCAATCTCACAATAACTAGTAAAGATTAAAATGGTGCACTCCTAGTATATTTGTTTACAGTGTTTTAAGGGAAATATATATTGCCATGGTGATGAAGCTCTAAATAGATTAGACAAAACATCTAAAAACTGAAAGTTTTTTTAAAAAAGGCAAAGAAATAAATATCATCAAAGAAAAAAGATTAATTCTAGCTTAAATATAAAACTAAATCACTGGTTAATTAACCAAACTATACAGATCTAATAAAAAGCAAAACCAGACTAAAAGACCCAACATTAAAAAAAAATGCTAAAAAATAAGGCATAAATCTGCATAATATTGAGTTATTTCCATTCTCTCCTTTCCCTCTTGTATGTATGCTTTTCCATATCTGCCTCTAGGGGCTTGTAAGAAAACTTTCCATTTTCAATTTGACCTCCAATGTCCTGAGCAAAGTATTTGCTATTCTGTTGAGGATTCTTTTGTTGATAATCTTTTAGTATCATTGTTTCTACTGGTTATTGTAATTTTGATCAAGGTGCCAATTTTAAATTCTTCCACTGGTTCTTCTTAAAGGAATTTGATTTCTATAGTGCCTTGCCTGCATAGCATTTTTTGAAAAAAGAACAAAAACCCAAGAGAAATCTATTGCTTACAAAAGTTTTCTTCTTTTTTTTTTTAAACAATTACCTTATCTTGACAATTTTAAAATCCTGGGAGAAATAGTTCACTGGAAGAATTTGGTATTAAAAACATGTTCTGAAGCACTGTTATCCTTTTCTCCCAGAGACTAACATATGAAAGGGTCATTTGTTTTGGTCTGAAACACACTGTATGCTCACTTAACTTGTAAGTACTTAGTATGTTCATTAGGACTCATTTTGAAGATATATCAGAATCTTTGTCTTATTCAAGCACTGCCTACCATGATAGTTGAGTTTTGACCTCAAATAAAATCTAATTTATATCACTGCTCAAAAATAATTTTGGACATCTTGGCCCAAGGCCTAGAGCAGGTGGTATCACTCAATTTGAAGGATCCAATGGGCTTGGTCTGAGTGCTGCTGTGTCATACCTCATTTGTTTTGAGGGAGAGAGTAAGAATACGGAATGCAGTAAGGGAGAGGTGAGAAAAGCAGAGATCAAGTAGGTAGGCAAGTGCTGCTATGAACAACTGCTCCTTAACCAAACCACATAATGTTGAAATTTCCATCATTTTGAAGTACATTATCATAACATTGAAAAAGAAGAAAAGTTGAGAAAATGTATCTAATTTTTAAAGTTATCACTGGAATATGTTGGAATCATTTGGCTTTTTGTAAAATATAAACAATGAAGACACTGACTTTTTGTGCTTGTGAAGCTAATAGATCATCTCCACGAGACAGGCAGCAATGATGAATTGCAATACATTATTACTGAAGGGAAAAGGTTCAAGCCAATATTCACACTGCAGTCAATGAAAGAGTAAGGGGGCCAAAGCAGTGAGCTTCTGGAGAAAAGTTAAAGATGCCATTGGGGATTAGCAGGAGCAGCCTCCTTCACTGACCGGTTGCTCTTGAGGCTTTTCCAGTTTTATGTCAATCACTGAAACAAAAGTTAAGGAGCTATAATGGGAAAGTACAATTCCAATTCTGCTGAATACTGACATCTCTTGCAAGCTCCTTCCATTTCCATTCCTATTGGCTTCAGAACATTATTTCCTATACAGTTAGTTCACTACATTAGGTGCTCAAATGGAATAAACTTGCTTATAACTAACTACTACATGCAACAAGGGTCAGAATAAGGTTAAGCCCTATTCATGAGGATCGGTTTTAAGGAAATTAGCCAAGCCAGAAACCATGTAAAGATGATATTCCTTATGGGATTATCTATAATAAAAATCTGAAAATAGCCTACAAAAGAGTTCTAGCAACAGAAAGAGAATAAATGATGTGACTTCAACTCTGTAGAACAAATCCTATTAAAATAATAAAGGCTTAGAAAATGCTAAAACATTTAGCAGTGAGAAAAGCTGAACACAAAGTACTATGAATCCTATGGCTTAATAAAAATGCATATGGAAAAACACTCTAGGTAAATATGAAACAATTAAAATATTAAAATTAAAAATCTTTTAAAATAATATGTCCTGTTTCTGAAAGCAGAGGCCATAATAAAACTCCAGATGAAGTTATTTCCTGCTTGTGCCAAACAGAAAGCTCAAATGTCAGGAAAAAGCAAAGGAGGAAAATATGATGTATATATAGGGAAAAAGCCAAGCCAATGGGACTCAAAATTAAGAGGCAAAAGGTTGGGATTCTAAGTTTACTGTTCATTAAAAATCAAGCAATTAAACAAACACAAACCCGCTCATTGATTAACTGCAGTGAACAGCAGGCTTCAAAAGGTACACCTGAACCACCAGATCTCATTTACCATAAAAACCATGGGGCTTCTATGCTCCTAAGCCCTGAATTCCTGGCCGTAAAAGGTAATAGCATAATATTCCTTAGCCAACCACGTGGAGCTCTAAAGACTAGTTAACAATAAAATTTTCTGATGAAACAAAAAGGATACTGTCTTCTCTGCTTCTGTCCTGTGTGCTTTCCATTCCAGGCAAAGCTGCTGCAACACGTCGGAAGAGCTGTGGAAAAAGAAATGTGATAATTGGAAGGGAAAATATAGCAAATGGTATCAAGTGAAAGTGGATGATCAGTGGATAGTGAGTTAAAAGATATGGCCTCTGTGTTAGACCTTAGCATAATGAAAGCATATTGAAATGTCTATTTATTGTATAAATGAGCACTATATGCTGTATGCCATATATGCCACATGTAAAGATATGATCCTTACTTTTCAACTGATGAGATCAGACATGAACAGCTAAGAAGTAAGCAGCAAAAATGTCATTTGACTTATAAAAACAAAGTACTATAACAACTCAGAGTAAGGACAGAAAATTGATTGCTTATTTAGGAAAACTATATAGTGGCATTCCTATCTTTTATAAACAGTTTTTTAAGGTCAGTGAGTATATGGTAAAAATCAGTCTAGTCAAAATTACCCTGGATAATTCCTTAGGAAAGCACTATGTTAGAGACCAACACACCACCTCTCAAATCCAAAGCAGATGGCTTTTCCTCCATCTCTAGTGGAGCCAGTGGTTGGCTTGTGTCTGAGGTATGATTTATGAAAAATATCTTCAAAAGGAGAATCACACTAAGCCTGATGAGATGGTCACTTTGAGAGGTATGCAGGAACAGAAACTGACTGAAGGAACAACAGATTCATCCTCCTATTATGTATCCATTACTACACATATACGCACTGGGTAGAATGGTAGGTGAAACTGATTATTTCAATCATTTCTCTTTTTGGCAAGCAGTATAAATTCCTACAAGTTAAAAGCACACGTGATACAACTCCCTTGTACTAAATACCTGCTTGTTTGAGTCGGGACACAGAAATGAACAAGATGTAGTTTTTTAATTCAAGGAGCTCACAGTTTGGTAAGAGAGATAAATGCAAATAATTCTTTATGTTATAATGTGATAAGTGCTATCAACCAAGAAGTACAAAATGATATGAGAACACAGATATAAAGCCCTTCTCAGGACACAGGGGAAAATCTAGGTGGTGACTGACATTTTCAGTTGGGATTTAAAGGCAGTTTTCACTTGACTGAAAAACATGCTATGCAAAGCGCTCAGAACTTAAGTGCTCCACAAATGTTGCTGAGTTAAAATGAGAAGGGATAGAAACAAGAGAAAATCAGAGATGAAAGACTAGAATCCTACATCATCTGTTTAGGGAAAGGAATATAGAAAGGAAGCAAATTTTTATCTGTAGGCAATAGTCTGGTGGGGTATGATTAGGGAAGACCTGAGAAAAAGTCTAATTGTTTTGGTTCTATAAGGTTTAGGAGCATTTTAGAGATCAAAGTCATTAGCCTTAATATTCTTTTTCCCTTGCCCTCAAAATTACTGAAATCAGAAATGTGCTGACTATACACTATGGCTGTTAAAATTATCGAGAGCAAGACTGAATATCACTATTATAGAATGAATTTTCTAGAATGAACAATTTGGTATCATGCCACATTTGTTAGCTGCGAGACAATCAAATGCCTGAACAATGTTCAGAGAAAAGCACAAGGTATGTTCAAGAATGTTTAAGGTAGTCCAGACTGGCGGAGCACACAATATGTAGGATTAGAAGGGAACTTTGTCCTGTGGGCAAAGGCAGGCATTAAAAACAGCAGTTTGCATCAGGACTTTCATTAGTGATTCTAGTTCTTTTACTATGGCTACAAAGATCTACAAATCACATCTTGAAAGTACTTTAAAGGGCAGAATGAAAAAAAAAATGAAAAAAAAAATAAAGGGCAGAATGGCAAAAAGCTAAAAACTAAAAGGTGAAGTTCACAGTTTATATTCTGGGCAGGCCACTTAGGTGACAGGTCATCTTTCTGTTCCTCAGTTTTCTCATCTGTAAAACGGGCTTAAAATAATAGTATACTTAACTAAATTATTTTTTAATTTATTTTTTAAAAGATATTATTTATTTATTCATGACAGACACAGAGAGAAAGAGAGGCAGGGACACAGGCAGAGGGAGAAGCAGGCTCCATGCAGGGAGCCTGGCGTGGGATTCGATCCCTGGTCTCCAGGATCACATCCTGGGCTGAAAGTGGCTAAACCACTGGGCTGCCCAACTAACTAGATTATTGTGAAAATTAAGGGAAATCATTAGGTTAACTGCTTAAAACTGATTTGTTATATATAAACAGTAGCTCTATTTCTACTAGAGACTAGTCATAATTACTCATGGTCCTGGGGCTATTTTTCCAAATGTTATGAAATTCTGGAGTGAATTCTAGGACTAAAATAAAACACCAACAGGTGTAAAATTCTGCTCTAAGAAGCTATTTAAAACTAGTGGGAAAGATGTGGGGGTTGGGAAAGACCGCAAAGTATTAGGGCAGAACTGAAATGTTTTTATTTATGAATATCTAGAAATCTTCCCAAGATCTCCTAGTTTGCTTCTGATAGGAAATATTTATTTTAAAAACTGTTTAAATGTTCAAAATACACAATCTTTTCAGCTTCTAAGGATATCAAAGTTTATTACAGGCTAGCTTAAAAATGGAAAAATATATTTAATAAACATTAAAGTGTGTGTATATAGATGTATATATGCACATATATATATATGTATATTTTTTGTGGAGGAGGCATTGGGAAAATTTTTCTGTAAAAATGGAATAAAATGGTTTACAGGTTCTGACGCTTTAAAAAAAAGTACATAAGGGATGCCTGGGTGGCTCAGCAGTTGGGCATCTGCTTTGGCTCAGGGCATGATCCAGAAGTCCCAGGATCAGGTCCCACATCAGGCTCCCTGCATGGAGCCTGCTTCTCTCTCTGCCTATGTCTCTGCCTCTCTCTCTGTGTGTCTCTCATGAATGAATAAATAAAATTAAAAAAAAAAAAGTACATAATTAAAGAGGTCTTTCAGAGATGGTATTGTTATATTCTTACTTATCTACCTAGTTTCATAATATAACACAGTAGGGCATTCTGGGGGGCTCAGCGGTTTAGTGCCACCTTCAGCCCAGGGCGTGATCCCGGAGTCCCAGGATCAGGTCCCACGTCGGGCTCCCTGCATGGAGCCTGCTTCTCCCTCTGCCTGTGTCTCTGCCTCTCTCTCTCTCTCTGTGTCTCTCATGAATAAATAAATAAAATCTTTAAAAAAAAATACAACACAGTATTCAATGTGTTTTTAGAAAGAGTGTAAAATTCAAATCAAGAAACTACTACTAACTACCCCATTATGATAGCTTTGTGACCTCGAGGATATTTCCCTAATCTAACTTAGATTCTTTCTAAAGAAAAGAATGGGCTAGAGTTGTCCAGTTCGACTTATTTTTACTTTTGAAATTAGAAATATTTTAGGAGGGATCCCTGGGTGGCGCAGTGGTTTGGCGCCTGCCTTTGGCCCAGGGTGTGATCCTGGAGACCCGGGATCGAGTCCCACGTCGGGCTCCCGATGCATGGAGCCTGCTTCTCCTTCTGCCTGTGTCTCTGCCTCTCTCTCTCTCTCTCTCTCTGTGTGACTATCATAAAATAAAATAAAATAAAATATTTTAGGAAAATTTCCTTGAAAGGTTATGTCTCGTGAAGTCCTTCCCTCTATACCAGTGGTTCTCAATACCTGCCATGCATCATAATAACCCAGGAAACTAAAAACAAAACCAGATGCATGGGCCCCACCTGCATAGATAGATTTAACTAATTTGGGGTGGGGTGAGGCCCTTACTGGTTCATTAAAAGATCTCTGGATAATTCTAATGTGCAACCAGGGTTCAAGATCGATGATGCTGTAACACTAATTTGTAAGGAGTGTGAAGTAATCAAAAAGAAGCTAATGCTGAGTGATGAGGGAACAGAAGGCAAGCTGAGGATAAAGCAGGAACTGACACCCAGCAACCTCCTTGCCCCCAAAGCAGATGGGATATATGTGACTTTCCTCAGGCACTCCCGACTGCCCCAAAGCTAAGGAAAGGAAAAACAAAGAGTTAACATATAGAGATCACAATCCTGCAAGGCATGAGTCTCCCTCAGTTTACAAATGTCTTAGTAAATTATAATAAAAAAGCATTTTTATCAATAACTTAGCTTCCAGAAGGCAATGTAGATACAATTAAATGTCCTTAAAACTTAGCAGCCCATTGACAAAAACTTGAAGTAGGCAGAGTGTAATCTTCTTCCAGGAAGCTCCCAATTAACTTAATGTTAAAGCCTTCCTAAAAGGAAAAACAACCTTGATTTGACAATGGCAAGGCCTCCAATATCCTATGAGTCTTAACTATGAAAATCCCATTAAAACCTCCCTTGTCCTTAACTTCCCCATTTCCCAAGTGTATAATCAGCCATCTCTCAAACCAGGGTGCAGCAGCTCTTTCTGCCCAAGGGTCCTGTCTCTGTGCTTTAGTAAAACCACCATTTTGCACCAAAGGCATCTCAAGAATTCTTTCTTGGTTATCAGCTCCAGAATCACCCCATCAAACCTCATCTACATTCCAAAACTCCATCACTGAGTGCTTACTTTGTCAGAATCTTCATGTTTCCCATTTTAATCCTCACAGTAACTTGTGGGGAAGATATTAATATCTTCATTTTATAGAAGATTATTTACCATATACCAAATGAACAGCAGAGCTGATACTGCAAAGGTAGTATTTTTTTTCTCCTACCTTATACTTCTTAGTATAAATGGGAGGTTTTCTTTCTTTCTTTTTTTTTTTTTTAAATGGAAGGTTTCCTATGTGTGAAGAAATTGTTAGCTAACAATCCAGGGTAAGAGGTATTTGCCTTGTGAAATTATACATACAAATCACAGACATAAAAACTTTTCTATACATTTTCTAGAACTTAAAATTTTTATCTATAGTTTTAACCAGTGTATTTGAAAAGTTTGGTGTTCTCTCAAAATATTTCAATTAGAGGAAAGGAATCAATGTCACTAACCTAAACTCAATCCAGGACACCCTAAAATGAGCCAAGTAAAAGCCTTACAAAAACAATGTTCTAACCTTATAGAAATATGTATAAGACAGGAAGGCGGGCAGCCCTGGTGGCTTAGTGGTTTAGTGCCGCCTTTGGCCCAGGGCGTGATCCTGGAGACCAGGGATCGAGCCCCACGTCAGGCTCCCTGCATGGAGCCTGCTTCTCCCTCTGCCTGTGTCTCTGCCTCTCTCTCTCTCTGTGTCTTTAATAAATAAATAAAAAATCTAAATAAAAAAAAGGGGGGGGAGGCAAAGACTCTAGGGGATTAAGCTGTAATCATTAAAGGAAAAATCCATTTCTTAAATGCCAATGATACACTTAACAGAAGCTTCTGCTTTATTAGTAATCACAGATGATTAAGAATGGGGCCTCCCCTGATCATCCTATCTATATGTAATCTTATTCATTTCTTCAACAAATATGCCTCCTTGTGACATCACTGATTTTACATCTCAATCATTACTGTGGATCTTACTGTCTCTGTAGTACTGGCAAGGCATTTATCATGTATTACCTACCCTTTACTACATAATTTTCATGAGAATGTGATTCTTTTCAACTATATCATAAGCTTTTTAGAAATCAACAATCACATTTCACATAACTAAATTCTCCAAAAACTTACAATGGTCTTATATACCACAGGTAATTGACATGTGTGAATTAAGATACATGATTAAAACTATAAGATGAAGGGATGTCTGGGTGGCTCAGTGGTTGAACATCAGCCTTCAGCTCAGGGCGTGGTCCCAATGTCCCGGGATCCAGTCCCACATCAGACTCCTCGCAGGGAGCCTGCATCTCCCTCTGCCTATGTCTTTTCCTCTCTCTGAGTGTCTCTCATGAATAGATAAAATCTTTAACAACAAAAACAAAAAAAGTCCAAGATGAAGACTTGTTATGAGCCAAGAACTATGCAGACATGGGATATAATGGTATATTATGCTTAAAGTACATATGCTTCTCAGCCGGTATAACATAATTCACACACACACACACACACACACACGTATGCACAACCCCACTGTACGTATGCAAGCTTTCACTGATCTGTTAGCCCTGATGTACATCAGCTTTCATTAATTTTTCACAAAGTCCTCATTTTCTTTCAAACAAATCTTTTTCTTCTGACAAGTACTGATGATTTTGAAGTTAAAGATCAAGAAATGTTTCTGTTCTTTTCCTATTTGCCAGTGCTATAAAATTAGAAAACAGAGTAAGAAAGGTGACACCCACACATTTAATACTTCACTAAAAGAATGCATTAATTCTCAGATGAAGTCAGGTGAAGCCTTAAATAATTACCTTCTCATTACCATTTCCCTTCAGCAATTTAAACACCATACCACATTCACAAAAGAAAGCAGTATTACAGCATTTTAAAAACCAAAAAAATAAGGGTTAAAATACTTACCAAAGGCTATCTTTTTTAAAAAGATTTATTCATTTTAGAGAGAGAGAGAGAGCAGAGGAAGGGGCAGAGAGAGACAGGGAGAGAATACTCAAGCAGATTCATTCTCTGCTGAGTGTAGACCCCAACATGGAAGATCGATCTCATGACCCTGAGAGATCATGACCTGAGCTGAAATCAAGGGTTGGATGCTTAACTGACTAAGCCACTTAGGTACCTATATAGGCTACTTTTCTATGAAATACTGAATGGGATGAAAAATATTACTTAAATATCCTATATTAATAGGTATTACTAAAAAAAAAAAAAAAAAAAAAAAAAAAAAAAAAAAAAAAAAAAAAATAGGTATTACTTATTGTAGTTCTAGCCCTGATAGTATTTTTATTTAAAAAAAAATAGAATAACAATATTTTTAAAGATATAACCAGGGTTTTTTCTTTTCTTAAGATTTCATTTATTTATTCATGAGAGACACAGAGAGAAGGCAGAGACATAAGGGAGAGGGAGAAGCAGGCTGCTCACAGGGAGCCTGCTTCAGAACTCGATCCCAGAACTCTGGGATCATGCCCTGAGTCAAAGGCAGACACTCAACTGCTGAGCCACCCAGGAGTCCCAATAACCAGGTTTTTATGCCAGGTTAAAGGTCAGAGAGGTTACAGACAGACATTTTTATTTTTTATTTTTTTTAATTTTTTATTTTTTTTAATTTATGATAGTCACACACACAGAGAGAGAGAGAGAGAGAGAGAGGCAGAGACATAGGCAGAGGGAGAAGCAGGCTCCATGCACCGGGAGCCCGATGTGGGATTCGATCCCGGGTCTCCAGGATCGTGCCCTGGGCCAAAGGCAGGCGCCAAACCGCTGCGCCACCCAGGGATCCCCCGACAGACATTTTTAAAAAAGAAAAAGTAACAGTATTGGGCAGGAATAAATTTGTTTTATTTTAAGCAAACAATTTTAGGTATTAAGGCACAATCACTTGAACTATCGTCAGATATTAATGATGCATTAATAAACTCTCTCCTAAAATTGTTTAAAAAGTAAACAGAAGGCCACCCTGGGTGGCTCAGCGATTTAGCACTGCCTTCGGCCCAGGGTGTGGCCCAGGGTGTGATCGAGTCCCTGCATGGAGCCTGCTTCTCCCTCTGCCTCTTTCTTTCTCTGTGCCTTTCATGAATAAATAAACAAAATCTTAAAAAAACAAAACAAAACAAAACAAAACAAAAACACAAAGCAAACAGAACAATAATGTCCATTTTCAGCTTTTATTATGTGTATTATAATCCAGTATAATAAGCGAATAGGGGATAAGGACTCCAATTAGCAGATTAGCAGAAAGCTAGAAAACATCTCTGTGCATAGAAAATAGAGCTAGACTATACCTTTAGTAGTGATAAAACACATCTATACAAAAAGATTACTATGTAAGTTCTAGTGAAAGCACACGATTTTCTCAAATGAGTAAAATGCACAGTCATCAAAAGTATTGTGCTTTGCAAACATTATGGCTAAACAAACAATGCTTACTAAACAAGCATGTAAGACTGTGATTCACAATGTTTTCCAAGACAATGAACTGTGAAATTTACCTGGTAAATTTCTGAATATCAGCAGCATTTTTGAATTGTGACTGACCTATAACAAACTCTCAGAAGAAGTCTGAGATTATTTCTTCATTATAATTTGTTGATGTTACTTATTGAATATATAAATTAAAAAATCAATTTATTTTGATGCTAAGTAACATACAGAATTCAGAAAGAAATGGCCTTTCATGTTAAAAAAAAAAAAACCTCAGTATGTACATGCTAAGTAGTCTCAGTTGTTACATTTATAAGATGTTTTAAGTTTCAGCCCCCTATAAGTTTAATTTTTTAAAAGATCTGAGAGTGAGAGTGAGAGTGAGGAGTGCATGCAAGCAGGGGGTGGGGAGGGACGGGAGAGGGAGAGAGAATCTCTAGCAGACTCCTCACTGAGAGGAGCCCTATGACCTGAGCCAAAATCAAGAGTTGGTAGCTTAACCAACTGAGACACCCTGGCAACACTAACCCCCATAGGTTTACTATTACCTCCAATTTTGGTAATAGCAAACTGACTTATATAGGATTAACACTCTTGCAGATGGCTATTATTAACTCTGGACAAATTTAAAAAGCAATTATTTAGGGATGACTGGGTGGCTCAGTGGTTGAACATCTGTCTTCAGACCAGGGCATGATCCTGGAGTCCCAGGATCAAGTCCCACATCAGGCTCCCTGCATGGGGCCTGCTTCTCCCTCTGTCTGTGTCTCTGCCACTCTCATGAATAAATAAATAAAATCTTAAAAAAAAAAAAAAAAAAAAGCAATTATTTGAAGGCTCCCAAGAGCAACACAAAGCAGATACAAATTAGGGAGAATTCAACCTTGGGAAGAAGGGAATCCACACTTACTGAGTGAGATCCAGGTTTATATAGATTTTCTAAAACCCATTCCTAGCCTGTGCAATACGAGGTGGCCAGAACTCATGCAGAAAAATAGTTTTAAAGGTCTGCAGTGGGCAGCCCCGGTGGTCCAGTGGTTTGACACCATCTTCAGCCCAGAGTGTGATCCTAGAGACCTGGGATCGAGTCCCACATTGGGCTCCCTGTGTGGAGCCTGCTTCTCTCCCTCTGCCTGTGTCTCTGCCTCTCTGTCATGAATAAATAAATAAAGATCTTAAAAAAAAAAAAAAAAGGGTCTGCAGTGTCAGTGGATTGCTAGTGTGGCTGGATTGAGGAAGGAAACAACAGGAGCACCTGGGTGGCTCAGTGGTTGAGAATCTGCCTTTGGCTCAGATTGTGATCCTGGGGTCCTGGAATCTAGGCCCGCATGGGGCTCCCTACAGGGAGCCTGCTTCTCCCTCTGCCTATGTCTCTGCCTCTCTCTGTGTCTCTCATGAATGAATGAATGAATGAATAAATAAATAAATAAATAAATAAATAAATAAATAAATAAAATCTTAAAAAAAAAAAAAAAGGAAATAACAAAAAGGAGGAAGCCAAGAGGAGGAACTCTAAAGTCTACACTTAAATATCCTGCAAATCTCAGTTGACTCTTCAATGGTACTTATGTAGGAGAGACTGCAAGGAGCCCATCTGAAAGCAACAGCTAGAAGGCTGGAAGAAACGAGCAGAGATTTCAGTTACTGCCTTCTCCAGAGGTACACTTTATTTTATTTTTTTCAGAGGTACACTTTAGAGTTTGAATCCTACCAAGACAGAAAAGCTTGATAAATACCTCAGGCTTTCGATCCACCAAAACAAAACATAACATCAAGACTCCACACAAGTTCAAGCTGATTAGCCAGTAATATAACAACTTGCCATAATAAAACTCAGCCTTTTGCAGAGAAAAATAACAGAAACCAGAGTCTTCGTGTGTTATATACAATGCTGAACATACAACCAAAAATGTCTAGACATGTGAAGAAACAGGAAAATTTAATCTAGAGGCAAGAGGAAAAATAGCCAATAGAAACAGACTCAGATATTGGATTAGTAGACAATAAGTTCTTTCTTTCTTTTTTTAAGATGTTATTTATTTATTTAAGAGAAAGAGCACAAGCAGGAGGAGAGGGAGAAGCAGGATCCCTGCTGAGCAGGAAGACTGATGTGGGGCTTGATGCTTAACCAACTGAGCCACCTAGGTGACCCTTTAGACAATAATTTCAAGGCAAGTATTATAAATATGTTCAAGAACTTTAAGGTAACAAAGCCACAATGATCAAACAGATGGGATACTCCAACAGAAAAATGGACACAAAGTAATAAAGGAAATATCTAGGAATGAGTATAATATCTGAAATTATAAATTCATTGGATGGACTTAATAGCAGTTTGGATATGGGAGAAAAGGACTGGTGAACCTGAAGACATATCAATATTATCTAATCTTAAAAAGCATTTAAAAAGGATTAAACATGGGCAATGCTTCAGTGACCAGTAGGACAACATTGAGCCATTTAACAGATGTGTCACTGGAATTCTAGAAGAAGAGGAAAGAAGAAAATGAGGGAAGAAAAATACTTTAATATGACACACTACATATAGAGAACATACAAATTAGAGTTCACTTCTCATTAGAAACAATGGAAGCCAGAAGACAATGAAATAGCATCTTTAAAATATTGGAAGAAAAATATCTGTCAGCCTGATATTCAATAACTAACAAAAACCTTCTTCAAAATTATTCTTCGAAGAGCCTTTTGGGCTAATTGAAAGCTAGGCAAATTTATTACTGAGACCTCAATGGGAAACAGTAAAGAAAGTTATTTAGGCTAAAGGGAAATATAGCAGATGAAAAATTCATATCTATAAGAAGAAATGGAGAGCAATGGGAATTGTAAATATACAGGTAAATAGAAAAAGCTGTCCTTTCTTCTCTTAATTACTATTTAAAGCAAAAATTAAAACATCTCTTATGGGGCTCATAATGTATGTAAGCATAAAATGTGTGACACTAATAACACAAAGGAAGAATGTATAGGTGTATAGGTACAAAGGAGAAAATGATATATTAACTCTAGTTCAATCCCTCGAGCAATTACTAAAAAGGTTATGAAAGTTCTAGCTAAAAATACAAAGAGGAGTTAAAATACAACGTAAAAACATTTGATTAAATTAAAATGGCAGGCAAGGGAACCCTGGGTGGCGCAGCGGTTTAGCGCCTGCCTTTGGCCCAGGGCGCGATCCTGGAGACCCGGGATCGAGTCCCACGTCAGGCTCCCGGTGCATGGAGCCTGCTTCTCCCTCTGCCTATGTCTCTGCCTCTCTCTCTCTCTCTCTCTCTCTGTGACTATCATAAATAAATAAATAAAAAAAAAAATTAAAATGGCAGGCAAGCAGATAACAAAGAATAAATGACAGACATGTACCCAACTACATTAATTATTACATTATATCTAAATAAACCAAACACTGTGATTAAAAAGCAGAGATTTTCAGACTTGATTGTTTTTTTTTTTTCAGACTTGATTTTAAAAAACAGTGAAATCCAACTATATGCCATCTAACAGTGACCTACTTTACAAGGAAAAAGATATATCAATCAAACAAAAAGAGAACTGATGTGGCTATATTAAAATCAGATAAAGACTTGGAGACAAGGAGTCTTATTAGAGATAAAGAGGAACATTTCTTAACACTAAAACAACATCAACAACGTTTTAGGAAGACAATAATAACCTTAAATATGTATGCATTCAATAAAGAATTTCCAAATACATAAAGTAAAAGCTGACAGATCTAAATGGCAAAACAGGCAAATACAAATGTTATTGTAGATTTTAATACAATAACACTCTTTTTAATCCTTTTACAGTAATTGATAGAACTACAGACAAAAAAATAAGACTATTTAAGATATGAACAATGCTATCAACTATCTTGATATAATTGATATTTATAAAACATTATAATTGGCAACTATACAAAACTATTGTTTTTCAGTGGAATATTCACCAAAACAAGCTATATGCTAGGCCATGATTCAAATCTCAATAAATTATGAAGGACTAAAATGTTATGTAGTACATTATCTGACCACAACAGAACTAAACCTGAAGCTGTAACAGTAAGAGATCTAGAAATGCCCCAACTATTTGGAAATTAACATATCTTCTATATCTTCACTGATACAGTCATTACATCTCTCTATGTATTTATTGAAATTCACCTATATCTAAACCTTAAATATGTGCATTTCACTTAAGTACATAAATGTTTACCTCAATAAAATAATTGGGAAAAAAAGTTCAAAGTATGTTTAGCTGAATTCAAAGGAACTCAAGAGGCTGGAGTATCTAAGTCACAGTGAAAATACTGAACAAAGGACAATTCCCCATGTAACCTAGATTCTCTAAGCTTTTTCAGTCTGAGAAATTCTTAAGACAGAGTCAAGCTCATTAAATATTTTTTTTCTTAAGGTATAACATGGCAGCCCTAAGTATCTGCTTAAAAAATACAACATATTATTCTTCCATTCAGTGAACATTTATTGAGTTCAGCATGACAGGAGGCAGAATTGACAAAAAACTCTATATGAAAAGTAAGAAGGGGGGATGCCTGGGTGGCTCAGCGGTTGAGTGTCTGCCTTCGGCTCAGGGCGTGATCCCAAAATCTGGGATCGAGTCCCACCATCAGACTCCCTGCAGGGAGCCTGCTTCTCCATCTACTGTCTCTGCCTCTCTCCCTCTCTCTGTGTCTCTCATGTGTCTCTCTGTGTCTCTCATGAATAAATGAATAAATAAATATTTTTAAAATAAATAAATCTTAAAAAAAAGTAAGAAGGGGAGCTACTTCAATAATTAGGAAAGGCACTCGATCTACATTTGATTATGTCTGAACCAAATTTTTGATTACAAATAACAAGAGAAGAAACAGTATTTTAGGAAGGACAATAACATATAATGGAAATATGGGAACAGAGTAAGCCTAGAGGACTATAAGCAGTACAGTATAGGTATACAGTGGCCAAAGATGAAGATTTCGAGCAGCAGTGCAGAGCGTACTAAGGACTTTGCTTAAAATTCAGGATAAAATTCATAAGTAACCTAATTAAATGTGTATTAAAAAAAAATCACTCTGATAGCAGGATAGAGGGTTATCTAAAGTGGGGCAAGAATGAAGGCAGCTATCTGTTAATAAGCTATGGTAGCAGGCAAGGGAATACACAACAGGGCCTAATATAGCAGAATCAATATGTATATAAATGACCTTTAAAAAAAAAAGATTTAGGGATCCCTGGGTGGCGCAGCGAGCGCCTGCCTTTGGCCCAGGGCGCGATCCTGGAGACCCGGGATCGAGTCCCACGTCAGGCTCCCTGCATGGGGCCTGCTTCTCCCTCTGCCTGTGTCTCTGCCTCTCTCTCTGCGTGTGACTATCATGAATAAATAAATAAAATCTTAAAAAAAAAAAAAAAGATTTATTTATTTATTTTAGAAAAAGAAAGCACAAGTGGGGGGGAGGGGTAGAGAGAATCCTCAGCAGTCTCCCCACTGAGCAGGGTGTCCCACATGGGGCTCAATCCAAGGACCTTGAGTTCATGACCTGAGCCAAAATCAAGAGCTGGATGCTTAACTGACTGAGCTACTCAGGTGCCCCTAAATGAATGCTTTTAAGGCTTGAATAAAAATGAGTCAAAAAATTTGAATTTCACTAGGTTTGTTCTCCTACTTCATGAAGACTTTTATTTTTATTTTTATTTTTTTTTAAAAGATTTTATTTACGGGATCCTGGGTAGCTCAGTTGGTTAAGTCTGCCTTCAGCTCAGGTCATGATTTTGGGGTCCTGGAATTAAGACCTTCGTTGGGCTCACTGCTTAGCAGGGAGTAGGCTTCTCCCACTCCCTTTACCCCTCCCCACCTCACTTGCCCTCCCAAATAAATAAAATCTTCAAAATAAATAAGAATGTTATGTATTTATTCGGGGGAGAGAGCAAGGAGGTATAAATAAATAAATAAATAAATAAATAAATTAATTAATTTTGTATTTATCTATAAAAATAAAATAAATTTATTTAATTAATTAACCAATTAAAAAAATAAAGTTTAAAATCATTAAGCAATTCTCTAATCCTAGGAGGTATCCCTGGAAACAATCTGCCATTCTAAACATCTCTGTCCTTTCTTACCTTTGTTTAGTTATCAACTACCCCACTCTCTACCAAAGATAGTAGGATAGAGGAAAATATTCCTAATTTCTACAGTAGGCTGTGTGGGCTTTAAAAATATTTGTCTTAGGGAAAACTTCTCTCACCAATTTCCCCCCCTACTGCCAAAGTTTCCAATGGCATGATAAACATTCTATTTGCAAAATAAGTACTGAACTCAAACCACACAAGGTGCATTGTCCAGAGTCAGGAATTGGACAACGGTTATTTGGTAGATTTGATTTAGATTTCATTTAGGAATATTTGAATTTTTCCATATACTTAATATATCAAGTGATATCAAAAGGAATGTTTTTTTGTGTGTGTGTGTCTTTGTTTTTAACGCTGGGGTGATATGTAGTGCAACTAAAAGAAAAAAACGATTTCTTCAATTTCTAGGCATTTAAATAATTTTTAAAATGATACCCTATTTGGTGCAGCCCAGGTGGCTCAGCGGTTTAGCACCGCCTTCAGCCTAGGGCCTGATCCTGGAGACCCAGGATCGAGTCCCATGTCAGGCTCCCTGCATAGAGCCACCTTCTCCCTCTGCCCCCACCCGTCTTTCTCTGTCTCAAATAAATAAATAAATAAATAAATAAATAAATAAATAAATAAATAAATAAATAAATCTTTATAAAATGACACCCTATTTGATTAGTTTTTAAGCTCCTTCATAAAAATGCATTTAAGGAATAGACAACCCATAAGAAGTAATGTGATGTATTTCTTAGCTAATATTTAAAATTAGTAATCTTCCCACATGATATATAGGCCATATAATTAATCACTGACAAAGGGGAAAATTTTAGCTTATTATTTAAATGTACTTATTAACATAAGATTTATTTTTTTTTTTAAATTTTTTTTTTTAATTTTTATTTATTTATGATAGTCACAGAGAGAGAGAGAGAGAGAGAGAGGCAGAGACACAGGCAGAGGGAGAAGCAGGCTCCATGCACTGGGAGCCTGACGTGGGATTCGATCCCGGGTCTCCAGGATCGCGACCTGGGCCAAAGGCAGGCGCCAAACCGCTGCGCCACCCAGGGATCCCTTAACATAAGATTTAAATTCTTTTTTTGGTTTCATTCTTTCAATCAGTAGGGAGAAGGGGGGAAGTGGTTCCAGGATTTTTGTCTTAACTAAATTATGTAACAAAGCAAAGGTCTTTAAATGTTGAAATAAAATTCTAACATACTATGGTACTCCCTATAGAATGCAAAGTAATGGTTTTTGTGAGGTAAGAAAGAAGCTAAAAAAAAAAAAAATTTTAAAGGCAGCTCTCTTCCAAAATTTGAAAACAGTAATTTTGATCATATTTATATTTAAAAGATAATAAAATCAGGTCTCAAAAGAATCAGGAACTTCAGCTAATTCAGATGTTCAGACATATCTAAATAAAGAGAAATAATAAAGTAGCAAATAGGTTTC
The DNA here is from genome assembly GCF_048164855.1 of Canis lupus baileyi. NCBI lineage: Eukaryota > Metazoa > Chordata > Mammalia > Carnivora > Canidae > Canis > Canis lupus. The sequence continues at coordinate 27,171,393 of NC_132860.1, forward strand.
GAATTCAGGGTAAGATTGTGTTGTAAAAGAATTCTCTCTTCATTATCACTGGCTAGCTATATCCGTATGCATGGGTCAGGCTTCTAGAAAAAATCATGTGCCTAGTGCTGAAAAAGTTCTAAAATTAGATTGTGGTAATGGTCCCACAATGCTTTAAATTCACTAAAAAATTCCTGAAATGTATATTTAAAACATATGAATTTTGTGGTATGGAAATTATGCTTCAATAAAGCTTTTTAAAAATTATGTTTATAAAATAACAAATGAACGACATATATAATTTTCTTGGCATGCTGAGAATTATCTTAACTTGGAAGCAATTACATATTATGAAGATACAGCTATCACTAGTGACCACTGTATGCTGATGACTTTAGACTTCCAAATCTATAAGATTATTCGGGGTCAGGCCTAGGGGGCCACAGCAATCCCTTTAGACACTAATCCAGACCAAAAGATGTCTTCGGGAATACCCTACTTTGACATATAAGCAACTTGCGCATTCATATCCTTATCAAAATGTCTATAATAGATGAAAGCTAGATGAAGCTACCCACTGCTCTTAGAACAGTAATAAGTGATAATAATTGTGCTACCTTTTATTACTCAAAATTTTTAATTGTCTATGGCTCCTATGAGTTCATTTACTTATCATTTTCTAAATTCCAGAGACATTGATAGGTCCTGTGAACATATAACTTTGATGGGAGAAATATTTCCAACATAATGTGGTAAGTTCTAGGAGATGGTTTCATGGGGGTTAGGGCGGCCGGAAAAAAACACGGAAAAGTATCATTTATTGCTAAATAAAATAGTCTGCAGGTATGGTATGGTAGAGAATGTCAGAAAAAATGGTTTTGAAGAGCTGACATCTAAACTGAAACTTGAAAGGATGAGTAGTTATCAGTCAGGAAAGAAAAAACGGAGTATTCTAAGCAAAGAGAACAAAACCATGAACAAAGATTTAGAGCCATGGAACAGTATACTAGGGTGTCTGGGTGACTCAGTCAATCTTATCTGCCTTCAGCTCAGGTCATGATCCCAGGGCCTGAGATGGAGCCCCATATTGGGCTCCCTGCTCAGTGGGAAGCCTTCTCTCTCTCTCTCAAATAAATAAATAGGAAGGAAGAAAAAAAAGAAAAGAAAAGAAAAGAAGAAAAGAAAAGAAAAGAAAAGAAAAGAAAAGAAAAGAAAAGAAAAGAAAAGAAAAGAAAAGAAAGAGTATACTACAAGGAGGGAATTAGTGACAGTTCAAAATTACTTACATGTATTATGTATTTCAAGGCAAGGTGAGATGGGACATAAAGAAACAATATACAGAATTTTTCATAAAGCTCAACTTATTCAGCTTAAAGGATTTATTTTAACTTTCTATTGATCATCTAAATGAACTAATTTATCGGTTTGAAAATCCTATAAATCTGGGACCACTACTTTATGATAGGTAGCACTAAAGAATTAAGCAGTTGAGTTTTTGGGTACTCCATCTTTTAGAAAATAGTTTGATAATGTGAGGTGTCTCCATATTTTCCAGCTCTCCCAAAACACGCCTGTTATAAACATGGTTAAAGCAACAGCAGGTTATTAAGGATATGGTAACCAGAATGTACTTCCACAACTACAAGCAAAATACCATTCCTGACAGCAAATACTTGCTTTCTTTTGTCATTAAACTCTAAAAAAACAAAAATAAAACCCAACTATTCTGGTTACAATGCAGTCCTGATGCAGTGAGGGTAAGTTTACAACCTTGCAATCATAATGAAATAGTTGTCCTGTGCACAATCTATGAAGTTTGGCAAGGCTTTCCTCCTTTTCCAAGAACTATGCCACATTTATATTTTTTCACTGTACAGTATATGTTGCTAGTTCATGAGGCCTGCTGTTACCAACTAGAAAAAAATCTTATACTAGAGAATACTCACACAATTATTTCATAGGATCTTTTTTCAAATTGATAACCTCAACTCATACTCCAAACACTTACCTGCTTTACGTTGTATCCTGCTTTTGCACTTGTTTCAATAAACATAACATTCAGCTCTTTGGCTTTCCTTTCTCCTTCCTCAATTGATACTTGCCTGTAAAAAAATTTAAAAGATAAATTCTTCTCTTTGCAAGATGATATTATAAAAACTATAAATAAGGTTCTGAAAAGAACTTTGAGAAGGGTGCTAGTTATACAGATGAGACTAGTTTGAAGATCCATCAATCTGCAGTACACTTGAAATTTGTGCACTTCTGAGTATACACCTAACAAAACAAAATTTTTAAAAGGCATTTTTTTAATGATTTGCTTTTACTTGGCTGGGCTCATTCTGTGTTTTGTTTTTAAAGACTTACTAGTCTACTATTTTCTCTTAATATTAGATCATAAGAATTTAGTCTTATAATGAACTTCCATGTAAAATAATTTTTATGACCAATTTGTCAATTTGCTACTATAATTTATGTAATCACTCCCCAAACTTAAAAATTAAGTTTTCTTCAAATTTTACTTAAATAAAAATGCTGCTATAAACATCTTTGTGCATAATATTTTGTACACTGTGGGTCATTTCTTTAGGATGGACTTTGTGAATTTCTCTAAGTGGAACAAGTGAGTCAAAGGACATATATCTCTCTTGATACATTTTATAGGGCATTTGGTGATGCATTATAATTAGCACTATGTCTCAAATTGTATACACTCTTCAAGTGTAAGATTATGTTACTTATCTTGGTATCCTAGTGTCTAGCTGGCACATAGGTGTTTAATAAATATGCAAATGTTTCTAATTAAATGGATCTAAAATATCAGCTAAAAAACCCTGCTTCCTACAACACAGAAAACCAATGCAAAAGAATTACCACAAGCTCTCACCACATTTACCCACCGATCTACTACCATTAATATTCTACCTCTAGTCCTGGTACTATAAAGGAAAACTGTCCTTACTCCCCAAACTTACACCTCTGTACTAGGTTCCACTCTCTTATCTATAAGATAGTATTCTAGAAAATCTCCACTTCCTAGAAAAGTCAGGAAAGAAAATGAGTATTCTAAGCAAAAAGAATAGCACAGACATTCTGATATAACAATCCAACTGTTAATGTTTTCCTGCATCTGCTTGTTTTATCCTCGTTCTCTATGTATTTACATATGTATATAATGTTAAAAAAAACACATATTTGAGAATAAGTTGACAATTTGTAACCCGTTAGCCCTCAGTATATCAACAGTGTGAATGTCTTTATTTTTTTTTATTTTTTTATTTTTTTATTTTTTTTTTGTGTGTGTGTGAATGTCTTTAAAATAAGTCTGTCAGATGCCCTAAAATTTACTCCTTGGACCTCTTCTCTATTTACAATTACTCCCTTAGTGATTTCATGCAGTCTTACAGTTTTAAATACCATCTTCGTGCTGATTACTCCTACACTTATATATCTAGTTTTGACGGCTGCTCTGAACTCCAGACTCATATATCCAATTGCCTACCTGACATCTAATTAGATATTAGGGTATCTAACAGTAATTCTTCCTTTCTTTCTCGGAGAGGGACAGAGTGGGGAGGGAAAGAATCTTAAGCAGGCTCCATGCCCATCTCAGAGCCTGAACATCGTACAAACCTGAGAGCATGATCTGAACTGAAATCATGAATGGGATGCTTACCAACTGAGCCACCCGGCACTCCCTAGCAATTCTAAATTTAAAATGACCAAAACTAAAAGACCAAAACTAAAGTCATGATATTCCATTCCAAACCATTTCTTTATATACTCTCTCCCTATCTCAGCTAATGACAGTTACTCAGGCCAAGAATCTAGGTGTCATTCCTGACTCCTCCTTCTCCCACAACCCATAACCTGTCCATCACTATGTATTTTATCCATTGCATGAATATCTTGACAGTTCCGTCTTCAAAATGAATCTGCATTTGACCACTGAACACTATACAAGCTACCATTATCCTGGTCCAAGTCATCATCATTTCTTGCTTGGATTATAGTCTCAATTACCCTCCTTGCTTCTACTCCTATGTATTTTCAACAGAGCAAAGAGTGATCTATGAAAAGTTATTCTTCTGCTTGAACCCTCGAATCTCATTCAGAGTCCTTACTTTGCCCCACTTGACCTGGCCTTTATTATTTTGTTCTTTTTTTTCGATTTCATTTCCTCCTACACTTTCTATCATTCTCTTTACCAACTATATAGGACTCCACGCTGTTCTTCAAATAAACTAAGTGTATTCCCAACTCAGGGATTTTCCATTTTCTGGGCCATGAGCTTTTAGGACCCTTTCCTCCTCTAGATATTTGCAATAGTTGACTCCCTTGCTTCCTTAGCATGTTTCCTCAAAAGTCACCAGTCATCTTCTCAATGAAGTCTTCCACTGGTATCCCACTTAGTATTTCAAACTCACACTTGACATTTTATATTTCTTTTTCCGGATTTATTTTTTACTCTAAGTATGTATCATTATCGAATATACTATATATTTTAAAAATTATTTTGTTTTTACTTATTTACTGCCTGGTTCATTCTCTGAAACAAAAGTTCTTTGAAGATTTGTCTTTTTTGTTCATTACTCTATCCTAGAGTATCATCCTCTGAAATGTAAGAGATAATAAATACTTTTGAATGAATATTATGAGTCAATGACTATCTTATACATAAACGATTCCTGACAGAAATTCTTCCTAGTTTACAACAATGGTCCCAAGTGTGGTTTGATTTTGTCAGAATCACTTAGAAGAGTCACTAAAATATAGATTCAAGGGTCCCATACTAAACTAATTACATTACAGCATCTAGAGGTGGGACCTAAAACCCTAAAATTTTAAAAGTTGATTATGATCCTTTATAGCTAGAATCTTAAAAGACGACCTAATAAGCCATATTTACCAATTGATTCTCAGTTTTGAAACATTTGGGAATCACTGCTACAGATGACAGAAAGTACTGCCCATTGGGGTGTTTATATTGAAACAATGAAATCGATATGCTCCGGTCTTTCCTCCAAGTTTTTACCAAAAAAATACAATTCTCAGTGTGATAAAGATAATTTAACTTTGAATAATTTTTTTAAAAACTTTTTCTCCTGATTACAAGTAATTTTTTAAAAAGATTTTTATTTATTCATGAGAGACACGCAGAGAGAGGCAGAGATTAGGCAGAAAGAGAAGCAGGCTTCCTGAGGGGAGCCCAATGCAAAACTCGATCTTGGGACTCCAGGATCACGCCGTGAGCCGAAGGCAGACACTCAACCACTGAGGGCACCCAGGTGTGCCCAAAAGTAATTTTTTAAAAGACCAATCATTAACAATAAAGTCCTCCATAATCCTACTCCCTTCTCAAAGATGTGTAGTAACAGTTAAATTCCATGTATGCTTATGTAGATTTGTTCTAAGCAAAAGAATATATATATCCCTATCATCTTTTTATGGATATATCATGCTATACATACTAATCAAGTGAAATTTTTAAGCTTCATGTGTTAGACATCAACAAATTCCTCTCATTCTTTTTAGTAGCTACAAGTATTTCATTTATAAAATGCTACTGCTATTGATGGGACATTCCGATTGATTTTTTTTTTTTTTTTAGTATTACAAATAACGTGGCAATAAACATTCATGTATGTTCATTTTTTCACATTTCTATGGGTGTATCTATGGAATAAATTACTGGAAGTGGGTTTGAGTCAATTAAGATTTTAAATTCTAATAGTGGGATCCCTGGGTGGCGCAGCGGTTTGGCGCCTGCCTTTGGCCCAGGGCGCGATCCTGGAGACCCGGGATCGAATCCCACGTCGGGCTCCCGGTGCATGGAGCCTGCTTCTCCCTCTGCCTGTTTCTCTGCCTCTCTCGCTCTCTCTGTGACTATCATAAATAAATAAAAATTAAAAAAAAAAAACAACTTTAAATTCTGATAGTGTTGAACTGTTTAATCCCCAAATTATATTAGTTATATGGGTCACCTGGGTGGTTCAGTCTGCTAAACGTCTGCCTTCTGCTCAGGTCATGATCCCAGGGATTCTGGGATGGAGCTCCACAGTCAGGGGAGAGGCTGCTTCTTTCTCTCCCCTTTGCCCCTCCCCCTTTTTGTGTGCTCTCTTTCTCTCTCAAATAAATAAATAAAATCTTTAAAAATATATTAGTTACATTTTCAGTATAATAGAGTTCGTTTATTTAGATTTTTGGTAATACTGTGCATTATCAATCTTCTGAATAATGGTTGGTCTAATATGTGAATATGATCTTTATATATTCAGATTTAACCAATCTTTCTCTTTATGCCTTTAGGATTTCATGTCATGCTTATAAAAGGCCACCCACCTACTACCAAAAAAATTTTCTTCTAATGCTTTTTTTAAAAAAATTTAAATCTTTTACTCATTTTAAAGTTAATTTAGTGGGGGATGCCTGAGTGGCTCAGAGGTTGAGCGTCTGCCTTTGGAGTGATCCTGGAGTTCTGGGATCGAGTCCCACATCCGGCTTCCTGCATAGAGCCTGCTTCTCCATGTCTCTGCCTCTCTGTCTCTCTCATGAATAAATAAATAAAATCTTAAAAAAAAATAAATTAGTGGAATGAACAAACCTTTAATTAAAAAAAAAATGTGAACAGCTGAAGGGTGATAGTCTAGTGAAAACTGAGAAACACAGTAATTCCAAACCAATGAACAAATATTACCTTGAAGAAAAAAAATCACTTTAAGTATAATTTAGATAACTTTCCAGGATTTGTGTACTTAACTGAAATGTTACACAATAAAAGAACAGATGCTATATGCATCCTTTTAGATAACTCTGGCTATTGTAATAGACAACAATTCAGATATACAATTTTCCTATTTAAAAATGAAAGTACTAGGGACTCTCAACTATAAGAATACCTACATGAAAAAAAAAAAAAGAGTACCTACATGATCTTCAAATTCTCATAGTGTAGATAAATAAAATAGTGAAAATTTATGATGCTAATTGATATCCAATTATTTTCATAAAGGAAATATGATCCTTTACTTTTAAATCATGAAGGACTTTTTTTGTCATTGTGTTGCCAATTCCAAATGAGGTACCATGGGAAGGAATGGGCTTAACATTTCCATAAGCCTCTTAACATATTGCATTTCTTTGTAACATTTTAATTAATAGTACAAGTTCAATACCCAAACTTCAATATTCATCTCATGAATAAACAAATATCAAATAGTAAAAGTTTCTACTATTAAGCAAAATGGTCAAGACCATTTAAAACAGAAAGAATATCCAGTAGATTACTTAGGATGCTGAAGGCAGATATTCAAGCCATGGGATCTACAGTGAATGTTAATAATTTTGCATCCTGTGACTTGAATATGGCTTTGCTCATTTGACTAAGGTATTACAATCAAGCTATTCAGTTCAACTACACAGTCTGGTTCAACCATACAATTTAAAAAAAGGAAAGAAAAACTACACCACTGAATTATAATGAATATTTATAAGAAGACTACCAAAAGACTGTGCATTTAATCATTATGAATAATTTTTAAAGACAGGATTTGTTCTTAAAACATTTTGTTCTTTAACAGAACACTGCTCCTGTTTATGAGGCCTAAAAAATGCAAAATAGTTACTAGATTCACTTCACGTGTAAACAATCTTTTTTCCCCCATGTGTAAACAATCTTGCACAAGAGCTATTTACATATGGGCTTACCCAAAACAAAAAAACTCATTTTCCTTTAACGACTGAGTTTAATGTTCATATTTCAGGTTCTCACATTACAGAAAAGAGGGATATAAACTTAAGAATTAAACATGTTTCCTTTCAAAATAATTCTTCAGTAATAAAAATAACAGGCTGCTTAACAAAGAAATCAAACATTCAATACACATACAAAATCGCTCTATACCTCTTGTCAGCAAGATCTGTTTTATTTCCTACTAGCATGATGATAACATCACTTCCTCTTTCTGTTCTGACATCATCAATCCATTTTGTAGTTTGCTGGAATGAGTTAACATCTGGTATAGGAGGGTGGACAGAGAGATTAGTGTTACTGCAAAGCCTCCCCAAGTGACAGACCAAAAACAAAACAAAACAAAACAAAACAAAACAAAAAACAAAGAAACAAACCCTGGAAGTTGGGGGAAGGGGTGGCACATTAGGACTCACTTTTAATGTGCCTGCAACATAACTCCATTTTATCTGAGTACAACTGTCAGGTGATATACACAAATCACAAAAATAAAGTCCTCAAGGTTCCTTTTACAGTTTAAAATTTTGGAACATGACCAAATGACTGCAACGTACCATATGTAATTGGGGTGTAAAAAAAACAACAACAAAAAAACCCACCTTTTTAAAATGTAAAGACAGCTATGGCAGATAATATGGTGTCACATTGCCACAATGTTTTTTTGATTACTTACACATACCCAGCATGACAAAGAAAGCATCTCCAAAAGTAGGTCAGCCAGTAAATCCCAACACATCCAGAAAATTTATAAAGACTTTAAATAGCTTTCAACACCACTCTGTTTGCATTGCTTATTCAGTTTGTGATCACTTTAACTTGAAGTTTATTAGGTTAATGCACCAAAATCACTTGTAACAAAATTCAACTTTCCTAGCACTGGATTCTAAGTAGAATACTTTGATACTTTTTACTTCTTAGTTCCAGAAAAACAGTTCACTAATATTTTAACTACGCTGACAATTTTTAAAGAAAAATAAACCAAGTTTCACTTGATTTGGTTAAAGTAAGCACAAACATTTTAAAGCTGCAAAACTTGTCAATGCACAGTAATGAACATACACTTTTTTTTTTAACAAGTAGCAACCCAAAGTAAAGCTTCAAGAAAAGAAAGATTGCACATAGCACCTAACCCACCCACTCCCAAAAAAGGTCTCTGAATGCAAACTTATAATTCTGCCATTGCAATTATTAAGTAGATATGACTTCTGGTTGAGCAGATATGCAAAATATACAGTAAGAATATCTCTAGCTCAAATCAACAGTTTATGTAAGATTCCTTTATAGTACGTTATGATGTAACATTATTCTGGTTTTCCTACAAATTATGGACCACTATATGGAATTTTGGCTTAATACTGCCTAATATATAGAATAAAACAATTTACAAAGACAATTTTAATCAGAGAGCATTTCGCTGTCAGTCACCATATACTGTGGAGAATTTATAGGCACTTAAAATGCCAAAGACATTATTCAGTCTTTAGGGGAAAAAAAGGGAAGATCATTACTTGTTTTAATCTATTTAAAATTTCTTCTTCAAGAGAAGTGAAAGTGTAATTTGTTAGCAACAAAGTCAGTTACAGAATCCAGATGTAATTCAAATGAAAATTAATAGAAAACTGAACATTATATGTTTTCTCTGCCTTCCTCTATAGAGAGAGGATGGCTGGAAGTGGAAAGCAGAGAAAAGTTTGCTAGCAGAAGCTTTTAATAGCCTCAACAGAAAGCCGTGGAGGACTTGAAAATTTTGGCAAGAGCTTAAATGCAGATTATTTCATTTTAGAGAAATCTGAGATCAAGTTAAATGAAAAAGGAGACATTCTTCCAACCATAATTATGGTATGACTTAGGGATAACAGGATACTAAGAAAGCCTTGGAGAGGATTCATAATTAAATCTGGAGGAAAATTTCCAGGGCAAAAAAATTTGGCACAGTGGAAATGAAGCATGTTGGTACAAACACCAAAGCAATTATATATGACCTAGCTGCTATATGATAAGGTTTGCTATGACAAAACTCATTTTTACATGCTAGTATAGAAAACAAGCACAAGACAAGAACATGCATGCAGCTAAGCTAAAGGTTGAAAGAAGATTAGAATGCATAATTCCCCCCACTCACTTGTGATATCATAAACAACAACTGCCACAGTGGAGTCACGAATGTAGCTAGGAATCAAGCTCCTGAACCGCTCTTGACCTGCTGTGTCCCATAATTGCAATCGTACCTAACAACAAAATCAGTCAAACAAGCAAGAAAAATAAGAAAGGTCAACCCGTTGCAAAATACCTACTTGTGATATCGTAAACTACTACGGCTGCAGCAGAATCACGGATGTAACTGGGAATGAGGCTACGGAAACGTTCCTGACCCGCAGTATCCCACAGCTGCAGCCTGATCTGTGGGATGGGAAAAAATAAATAAAAAAAAAAAAAACCAAACTCATACTAAAAGGAAAAAAGAAATAATGTTTTTAAAGGGGGGAAGGTGGAAAGAAGGTAAAAAGTAGACTCATGCAAAAGGTTGAAGGTATGTGAGAAATGAAAATAACAGAAAACTCCTTTCCTTTTTCAAAAGGGAGCAATATTAAAAATTTGTTGGCTCTTGATGGCACATGACTTAAAAATGGCAAGGTGAAAGATTTCATAGAATCAGAAATACAGCTCCTTTTGTCACTCCCTATAACGTCTCTCTGAATCTTATGCCTTCCAGATAGCAAAAAGTAGACTCTGTTAATGTTCAAATAGTAAACATAAAAGGTAAAAATGAAGGTAAATGCCAATGAGCAGCCCTGGTTATCAGAGTAAAGGAATGAATGTTTCTCTGAAAGCCTCTCTGAAGCTAAAATGTGTTTCTTTACTATTGGGTCCAGAACATTTTGAAATTGGGTCTCTGGCTACTGTGCTTGTTTCTCCTACACGTTTCTTCCCAGAACATTATATATAACCTAACAAAAAGGAGAAATATCTTTTTCTAACTCTATATAACAATTTCTTTATTACTTTTCACATCTACATTTGAGGAAAAGCCTAAAAACAAACATTAAGTTATTTTACCATTATAAAGCAATTTCTAAGCTTTCAAAATTTAAGAAATGACATGCTATATGTTAAAACATAAAATAGAACATCTAAAAGAAAAACTCACACACTTCTAGGAAATAGCATTAGAGATACAATAATGTTTTTTGGGTGTAGGTCTTGAAATACTGCACTTAAGACAGTTACTGTTTAGTTGATAAATCTCTTTCAGGGACAGTAGGCTAGAATAAATAATTTATACTATGCTTAAAAGGGGAGCATTCCAAAAGATAAGTGTCTAAATCCAATAAATAAATACACATTACTTCTATTCAGTCACTTTGATATATACATCATATTCTGATAAATATTTTAAAATTCACAAATCATGCGGTATTCAAATAAAATATTTTTGAATGCCTCAAGAGTAGCACTCAAGAAGTCTTTAGCAGCTCTAATTTCTTCATGAAAATACTCTTTTCATAATTTCAATGCTATTTGTTTATCGTTTTTCCAAATCAGGATGACAAATTTTGTCAGCAAGCCTAGAGCATTCAGTATTTTCTGAATAACTTGGCTTTCTCTCCTCTTTGGATTTTATTTAGGGATTAAGTCAGAATGCTACATACTACCACTTTGTTAATAACAGTTTTCCCCAAAGCCTATAAACTAACTTTGTCAACTTGCTAAAAGCTCCGTATGGTGATAATCATCGATTATAGCTTTGATCATAGTTTTTCATCCTGGAGTGTTGCAGAAAATTGCACACTAAAAACATTACTCACTGTTCGATCCTCCAAGTACATTGTTTTTGATAGAAAGTCAATACCAATTGTTGCCTATAAAACAGAATAAAACAAAGAAGTTAAAAAATAGTAATAGTTTAATGGCAGTCAGCAGTTTAAGCAGTTAAGGTTCAAATGGTAATTATGATTATAGGAAAAATAATAAACACATAAACACGTCATAGCCAAGTATGAATGAACAAAATTTTTAGTGATAATGGTTTCTATATACTGAGCACATGCCGTGTATTACACTTGATCTTAGCCAAAAGGCCAAGAAGTGATACATGCCATATATTAAAGAATTCTTTTAGGCCCTTTACATGATCATTTCTAATCCTTATGTATCTATGCAAGGTAGCTACTGTCATCCTCACTTTTATCATTTTATAGTTAACAAAACTGGGCAGACTTTTATTAAGAAAGCAAACAAGCAAGCCTAGCTAGCTTTCTCCTTTATCTTAAACTATCTGACTGTGTATTTCAATTACATTCCTAAATTCAGGTCTTAAATATATATAACCTAAGTACTAATTCTATCTCTTGACATTCAGTCTGGAAATGTATATCCTGTTCTCCTCAAGGCTGGGATAATGGGTTTATAAACTTGAATTATTGGGCAAAACCATCTAACTGACAAACCTGAGGAACGTACAGGAATGGTATACATTTAAGAAATCTCACCCATAGAAGCTCATTTAATTAGACAATGTGGCAGAAGCAGCTAATTGTCTATACAAATATCCATCTTCCTGTTCCTTATTAAAATGATCATTTATTTAAATCCATACTTTTACCACTAAAAATACTACATTCTCTAGCCTTCTTTGAGCTTTAAATAAATGGGATTTATTCAGTTGAGAGGTAGGCTGGTTTTTTTCCTGGTTTTCTTCTTGCTTGGATATAGATACAATGGCCAGAACTCCAGGAATCATTCAGTAACCATGAGGCAATCTCCATATGAAAGTCATATATTAGATCTGGTTAAACAAAAGTGTCTTAGTCCCAGATGTACTATGGTGCTGCCACACAAGCCCTGACGTACTCTACTTCTAGATTTCTTTTATAGGGAAAAAAAATTTCTCATGTCACTTACTAATATTATTCTTGTATTTGTTATAAACAGCCCAAAATAATTTTTAATGGCTACTGACAGAAATATGCTGTATCAGATCTCACAGCCAACACGTTTTAAAAATTAGTACATTGGGATCCCTGGGTGGCTCAGCGGTTTGGCGCCTGCCTTTGGCCCAGGGCGCGATCCTGGAGTCCCGGGATCGAGTCCCGCGTTGGGCTCCCGGCATGGAGCCTGCTTCTCCCTCCTCCTGTGTCTCTGCCTCTCTCTCTATGTCTATCATAAATAAATCTTTAAAAAAATAAATAAATAAAATAAAATAAAATGAAAATAAAAATTAGTACATCATTTATACACCAAACTCATAAAGATTAAAATTAACCTGAAAAACAGCCTGTTTCTGCTCTTTTCAGTTAATTTATGCCAAGCCGGGCAGCGCCGGTGGCACAGCGGTTTAGCACCGCCTGCAGCCCAGGGTATGATCCTGGAGAACCGGGATCGAGTCCCACGTCAGGCTCCCTGCATGGAGCCTGCTCCTCCCTCTGCCTGTGTCTCTGCCTTTCTCTCTCTCTTTCTCTCTGTCTCTATGAATAAATAAATAAAATCTTAAAAAAATAAAATAAAAATAATTTATGCCAAGCAGAGCCTAATAGCAAAAAAGTCAATTAGCCACAAGAATTAAACCAACACCAGGAAAAACAGACAGAATGGCTGGAAAACCAAACATTATCAGCTTTCCAGCATCTTGAATGTTACTGATGTGGAACTAATTCAAACCTTCATAAAAGATGGATGAGACATTAGTGTTGCCTCTTGCTGATCTTTATAGAAATTCAGAAGGCAATAATTATAGAAGCAAACAAAGGTTAGAGAAAATTCTCCCACATATCTTAATTTATAGCTTCACATTATTTTAAGTGTTATTAATTCATTGTGTTGGGAAAGTCTACTTTGTAAAAAAAAAAAAAAGAAAGAAAAAATTAAACTGGTAACAATTCAAGATTGAACACTGGCTTACCCAAATGTATCAGCATCAAGATAATAATGATAAACTATAATTTAGATATATTTGTATTTGAATGCTCTCTGCTCATAAGAATGTTTATTTACCCCAACAGCAATTTTATAAAATATTGCAGATGTAAACTATTCTGACTTCCCACATACTGGTTTGTCACCTGTCCTGATGCTGCACACAGCCAAAAGACCCATCAACATCATGATTTACCATTAAGGGACATGATATCTACTCCTACATAAGAGTAATTAAGGAAAACAAGTTTTTCTCTGTATCAAGCAATGATAATCAGCTTCCTTCTGTGGTCCAAGCATATAAAGTTCTGTTGCCTGGCTGCTGCTTTCCCCAGCAGGAAATAAAGAAAGAGTAAGAGTTGAGAAAGGCAAAGATTGAGTAAAGGAAGAAAAGAGTGGACAAGTTAGAGTCTAACATTGACTAACAGATAAAGAGAACGAAGAAAGGCAAAGGAGGGAGAAGGAGGATGCTGATACAAGATCCATTTTAGAAAGGTAATCATCCAATAATAAGTATGTTTGTATATATTTATATATATGAAAGTTGTATATGTACATTTCCCTTAGATATCTTTGTGCCACATTACTTAGGAGGGAACTTTGAGGAGTCTGTCAATTTTAGAAATGAGTCATTACAATAAACATAAAATTTTACTTATGCAAGGTGAACACTGCTTCTCGGCCTTTTGGCTAAGATCAAGTGTTATGCAAGATGATCAAGTTCTAGAGATCACTGTGCATATTATAATACTATATTGTACATTTAAAAATCTAACTAGAAGGTAGATTTCATATTAAGTGTTCTTGGCACAGTTTGAAAAAAAGAACTATTCTCTTCCCACTCCCCATAAAGTAACAATACTTCTGATAGGAGAAAAAAAGAGTCCTTAAAAATTAAAATTAAAAAATAAGAAATCAAATATTAGATGAGAAAAACAGTCTATCCAGGGGGTATTTTATTTCTATTGGTAACAAACTAGAATTTTGTTGGTTACAATTTAAAGTTTTAACTTAAAGAGCTTAAGGATGTATTCAATCACCACCATCTTCCTGGGCAAATTAATTTTATTTAATTGTTTTAAATGTTTTAATGTCTTAAACTATGCCACACTGAATTTATGTTTGTTTGGGGTGGTTTTTCCATTTACGATGGAAATACTTTATTCAAATCCATCAGAGAAATGGTCTGTAACAAAATGTGTTTTAAAGCACACATCACCAACTATATATGAAGAGTATGAGTATACACTGCTACATATAAATTAACTGATCAGAACTCAGTTTTTCAATGTTAAAACAGAATAAGCTTCTCTGTAAAAGCAGCAACTTTGTGACATTTTTAACCTTATATTCCTTTCCTTCTTCTTCAAGGTCTCCTTCAACTAAACCCACACCAACCTTATTTTTTTAAAAAAAGATTTTACTTATTTATTCATCAGAGATAGAGTGAGGCAGAGACACAGGCAGAGGCGGAAGCAGGCCCCATGCAGGGAGCCTAATGTGGGACCAGATCCCGGGATCCCAGGATCTTGCCCTGAGCCAAAGGCAGACACTCAACTGCTGAGTCATGCAGGTGTCCCCACACCAACCTCCATAATCCTTCTGAGGGGCAGCCATGTCTTCACAGGCCTCAGAAAACTCTTCCTTCATGCCCTCAGACACATACCAGTGAATAGAGGCATGCCTGACATACATCAGGTCAAACTTGTGGTCCAGGGAAGCCCAAGTCTCAGAAATGTCCGTGATGTTGCTTCGCATGCACACAGCTCGCTGTACTCTGGCTAGGCCTCCACAAGGTACCACAGAGGGAGGTTTGTAATTAATGCCAACTTTGAAGGCAGTGTAGTATCAATCCATAAACAGGATGGATCTTGGTGGCAGTGGCAGCATACCATACATTTACCATGGTAAAGATCACATTTCACCATCTGATTGGCTGGTTCAAAGCATGCAGTGGTGATCTCTGCTACAGAAAACTGTTCATTGAGAGAGATGACAGAAGCATACGTGGCCAAAGAGAATTAGATGCAGGGATAGGGCACCATCTTGGTTTGGAATTCTGTCAGATCAACATTCAGGACTCCATCAAATCTGAGGGAAGCGTTGATGGAGGACATAATCTGACCTATCAACCTATTTAGGTGAGTATAGGTTGGGGGTTCAATATTGAGATTTCCACAACAGACACATAGATGGCTTCATTATCTACCATGAAGGTGAATTTATGTTTACTGTCAATTTTTAACAGCCTTTGATAGAAATCTTCTACATTCAAAGTAATCTCAAAGGTTAGTCTGAGCAAAATAATCTTTCTCAAATAAAAGAATGAATCTTGAGATGCCTGGGTGGCTCAGCGGTTGAGCATTTGCCTTTGACTCAGGACGTGATCCCTGGGTCTTGGTCAAATCCCACATAGGGCTCCCTGTGGGGAGCCCACTTCTCCCTCTGTGTATGTCTCTGCCTCCCTCATGAATAAATACAATCTAAAAGGGGGGGTGGATAAAAGAATGATTAATCTGAAACAAACAAAAAACAGGAAAATGAATGAATCTACTCCAACTGTGGGAATCTTGAGCTTATTTATATTTAGCTGAACCATGTAAAATTGACATTTTATCATTTTTTAAATTATTAAAATAGCAATGTAATATGGTTCAAGCTGATATAGTCTAAACTGTTAGAAAATCTGTGGGTTTACAACTGGAAAAAAAATAAGTAGTGAAAAAGAAGAGCAACTTTAAGAGATCCAATTCCAGGCTCTCTAGTTAGAACAGTTTTTTTTTTTTTTTTTAATTTCGTTTTGAAATAATGCCTAAATTTTGGTCAGTTAAAGACTCTTCTGGCCCACCGATTTCTTCCTTCTTAAATGAAATTAATTCATTGCAAAGGAATCATACATAGAACATGAATTATTAACAACATAAAATTTATCATTTTTGTGAGGTAAAACTTCTCTTAAACTAAGGTTTAGGTGTATATATATATATATATTACATATGTCTCATAGAATCCCAATAATAAATTTCTAGCAATGAGACTATAATTATCCATTTCAGAAGTCTATGACTCTTTAATTATCCATTTCAGAAGTCTTTCTGTCGTGTGTGTGTGTGTGTGTGTTGGGGGTAAAGTAGGGAATCTTCAAATGGTTCACTGAAGAACTCCATCTGATAATTAAGTTAGCAGCTAACCACATAAGGTCAGTTCATCATATTCAAATACTTAATTTACTGTCAAGCAGATTTCCTCAAATAAGAATGTAAGGTACTATATTGCCTAAATTTTCTTATAAGAGCTAAACTAAAAGAACATCTAGGATTGTATTTGTTATAAAAACTTATAACTCACAGTTAATTAGTGTCTCCTATTAATGCCAAAGTACAATGATACTTTAACTTCATTAGCAACTTTTCCACAAAGAATCAAAATCTTTCCTTATCTGTCAAATTCTACCAATATCACTACCCTTATGTCAACATCACTACCCTTATATATGACTGACTGAACAGCAGCATGAGGAAACAGAAATGGCATTTTGGTATGCCTGAAAATTCTCCTTAATTTCACTGAGAATGGGTATAACAAAATTATACCAACAGAGAAACAGCCAGAAAAGGGACTTCTGAGTGGCTCAGCGGTTGGGTGTGTCTGCCTTTGGCTCAGGGTGTGATCCCGGAGCCCTGGGACTGAGTCCCACATTGGGCTCTCTGCATGGAGCCTGCTTCTCCCTCCGCCTATGTTTCTGCCTGCCTCTCTCTCTCTCTCTCTCTCTCCTCTCTCTGTGACTCGTGAATAAATACAATCAGAAAGAAAGAAAGAAAGAAAGAAAGGAAGGAAGGAAGGAAGGAAGGAAGGAAGGAAGGAAGGAAGGAAGGAAGGAAGAAAAGAAAAGAAAAGAAAAGAAAAGAAAAGAAAAGAAAAGAAAAGAAAAGAAAAGAAAAGAAAAGAAAAGAAAGAAAGAAAAGGGGGGATCCCTGGGTGGCTCAGCGGTTTAGCACCTGCCTTTGGCCCGGGGCGTGATCCTGGAGTCCCGGGGATCGAGTCCCAAGTCAGGCTCCCGGCATGGAGCCTGCTTCTCCCTCTGCCTGTGTCTCTGCCCCCTACCCCCTGTCTATCATGAATAAATAAATAAAATCTTTAAAAAAAAAAAAAGAAAAGAAAAAGATACACCCAGAGAACTCTAAAAAGGCTCTAGGTAATAAGTCTTTTAGCCTGAGACTGAGTCCTAGTTCAGATTTTTTAGCTTATGGTAATGGCTCTACTCCCAAAGATTTGAGCTTACGCTTTTTAGGAACTTTCCAGAGGCGGCTCAATAACGTCAATACTTTTGTTAATCTCTGGAACTGGTATTTATAGCTATTCTGATGAGAAGATACAGAGCATTGCTCAGAATCAAGACACTGTACATGAGAGAAGGTCCTGTAGGTGAAGCCTATAGGCCGTAGAGTTGCAGAGACCTAGAAAATCTGGAATATTTGATCTAAAAGAGTCCAGAAGAAACCAAAGCACTCTGAGCTACTTTTCATTTCTAAACTTGCTCTTTTCATGTCTTATGAGTTGGCTAAACCATTTCTGAAATATTCAAAAGAATGATAATGAAATATATACAGTATAAACCGATTAGTTTTTAAAAATTGACTTTTCTAAAATGTCAGATTTAGGTTTCAGTCATCTCTGTTCTATGATCCTTATGGTATTTATTTATTTATTTATTTATTTATTTATTTAATGTTTTTTTTATTTATTTATTCATGAGAGACAGAGAGGCAGAGACACAGGCAGATGAAGAAGCAGGGTCCACGCAAGGAGCCTGATGTGGGACTCGATCCCGAGACTCCAGGATCATGCCCTGAGCCAAAGGCAGATGCTCAACCACTGAGCCACCCAGATGTCCCATCTTTATGGTTTTTAATAAAAGGCTTAATTAAGACAAATGCCTTTTGGGATGATAAAAATGTTCTTAATCTTGATTGTGGTGGCAGCTTCATAGGTATATACATCTATCAAAACTTGTAAAACGTAAAGAATTAATTCTTGGGGATCCCTGGGTGGCGCAGCGGTTTAGTGCCTGCCTTTGGCCCAGGGCGCGATCCTGGAGACCCGGGATCAAATCCCACATCGGGCTCCCGGTGCATGGAGCCTGCTTCTCCCTCTGCCTGTGTCTCTGCCCCTCTCTCTCTCTCTCTCTCTCTCTCTGTGACTATCATAAATAAATTAATTAATTAATTTAAAAAAATAAATTCCCTAAAAAAAAAAAAAAGAATTAATTCTTTACTACTATGTGATTTTAAGAGTTCTGTTTTGGATAACAGTTCTTTGTCATGTGTTTTGCTTGTTTTAGGTTTAGTTTACTTTTCTAGTTTCTTAAGGAAGAAGGTTAAATTATTGATTTATTATATTTCTTCTTTCCCTTATAGTACTGCTTTAGCTGTATACTATAAGTTCTGGTATATTGTGGGTTTTTTTTTTTTCCACCCCATTTGTCTCAAAGTATTTCTTAAATTTCCTTTGTGAATTCTTTCCCTTGGCTCACTATTTGGGAATGTGCTGTTTAATTTCCACATATTTGCGAATTTCCCCAATCTCCTTCTGTCAATGATTCCTAATTACATCATTAATTTATTTTTGACTTTAGGTATAGATCAAAGGTCACAGAATCCTAGGCTGAATCACATAAGAGAATATCTACAGTCACTCCTACTTCTATCCCAAATGGTACTTAATGATAATCTTTCAATGAACTTTGGAAGAGGAGATAAAGAAATCAAGTGAAAAGACTGAGGACTATGAGTAAAATCAGTTATACTCTGTACTTCTATAGCATTTTACAGTTACAGGAAGTGCTTTTATGGAAATAAGTGGATTTTTAAGAAGACCTTAAATATAGTACTTCTAAGACAAAATAGAGACAACCAGCAAGTCAGGAAAATAAAATACCTGATAGGTGTTGTCAAAACTGTCATACATGAATCTGGTGATCAAGGATGTCTTTCCAACTGAAAAGAAAAGGAAAAAAAAATCATCAGTTAAAACATTACATTGGGTTCTTAAGTGATTGTTCTACAGAGAACTGCAATTAAAGTCAATCGGAAATATCTGCAATGGTTCTACTACTAATAATTTAGGATCATATAGCCCCTAGCTTGTTGAAACTCCTTTCTCTAATAACAGATAATAATATCTCAAATTAAGAGTATTTATTTAGTGAAGAGTTGAAGGAAATGAAAAGATGGAAGAAAATAATCAATTATGTTGCTATCTCTAATTCACAAAGGCCAAGCAAATATTACTTTGGCCCTAACAAACAGAACCAGGATTAGACTTGAGAAGAAACCTCTTTATAGATCAACAGTTGAGCTATGAATTTCTTCATTAGTAAATAGTACATATAGTTTTCATTGAAAACAAAAACAAAAAAACAAACGCTCACCATCCTTTTCACATAAAAGAGTCAAATGCATATTGTATTTTACTGGTGGTACAGAAAATAACAGAAACAAAGTGAAAATTATGTATATCATACCACCTGTATATAACTAATGTTGGCATATGTTTTTCTGAAAACTTTTTAAAATACTTTATTTATTTAACAGAGAGAGCATGCACAAGTGTGTGCAAACAAGCAGGGGGAGCTGCAGACAGAGGGGGAGGGGAAGACTAGCTCAGCATGGAATCCAATGCAGGGTTCCTGGGATCATGAGCTGAACTAAAGGCAGACACTTAACCAACTAGGCCACCCAGGAGCCCCTGAAATATTTTTTATATGTAAAAATATGCACTTAAAGGTAAAACTCTAGAACCATTCATAGGAAAGTCAGGAACAATATACATACTAATGTTTTTAACACTGACTGTAATCTGTATCAAGTAAATGTAAAAATCTGAAGAGATAAAAGGCAATATATGCATTTCACAGAGGGAAAACAGTGGTGGATAAAAGCAAGGGACTATATAAATACATAACAAAGAAATATAAAATTGCTTGTTAAAATACTTTTTATTCAAAGGATCAAAAATTAAGCATTTTATTTTTATTTTTAAAAGATTTTATTTTTAAGGTATCTCTACACTCAGTGTGGGGCTTGAACTCACAATCCCAACATCAAGAATCCCATGTCAAAAAAAAAAAAAAAAAAGAATCCCATGTTACTGACTGAGCCAGGCAGGTGCCCCTAAGGCATTTTAAATATAATTCAATATAGGCTCCTGGTAAATATATTGTTCTTGTTTACCTCAAACCTCCTGTAAAATGGTATTCAAAGTTAAAATGATTTGCTTCATGTTGTTTTTTCTAAAAGATTATAAGTTCCGGGGGTCACCTGGGTGGTACAGTTGTTAAGTGTCTGACTCTTGGCTTGGGCTTAGGTCATGGTCTTAGGGTCATGAGATCAAGCCCCACCTCGGGCTCCAAGCTCAGTGTGGAGTCTATTTGAGATTCTCTCTCTCTCCCTCTGTCCCTCCCACTTATGCTTGTTTGTTCTCTCTCAAATAAGTAAATCTTAAAAAAAAAAAAAAAAGGATTATAAGCTCCATATTTGTCTTCTTTACTCCACACCATCAGAGCATAACAAAGTTTGGTACATCCTACTAAGCAAACAACATGTTACTGATACCTAACACTTTTCAGAAAGTAAAAAAATATAGGAGTGTTCAAAGTAAATCTTATTTAAACAAGTGACTTCATTAAAAATACCTTTACCACAAAGCACAATTTTATTAAAAAACATTATCAAGGGACGCCTGGGTGACTCAGTGGTTGGGAACATCTGCCTTCAGCTCAGGGCATGGTCCTGGAGTCTGGGGATCAAGTCCCATACCAGGTTCCCCTCGAGGATCCTGCTTCTTTCTGTGTCTCTCATGAATAAATAAAATCTTAAAAAAAAAAAAGAAACCCAAAACATATACAACCAAGGTTATGTGTGTATAATAATGCAAAAAAAATTTTTTTAACTAGCCTGGGTATTTTTTTTAATAATAAATTTATTTTTTATTGGTGTTCAATTTGCCAACATACAGAATAACACCTAGTGCTCATCCCGTCAAGTGCCCCCCCTCAGTGCCTGCCACCCAGTCACCCCCACCTCCTACCCTCCTCCCCTTCCAAAGATATAGCCTGGGTATTTTATAGGACAATACTAATCTTGATATTAACTCTATAAAGAGGAAACTTTATTTCCATTTTTTAAGAAACGATAACTCAAAACTTTAGTAAATTGTCCAAGGTTAATCAGTTTATTCTCTGATACATGATTCTATTCCATTTCTAACCAAAAATCATGTTCTTGGGCAGCCCCGGTGGCTCAGCGGTTTAGTGCCACCTTCAGTCCAGGGACTGATCCTGGAGACCCCGAATCGAGTCCCACGTCAGGCTCCCTGCATGGATCCTGCTTCTCCATCTGCCTATGTCTCTGCCTCTCTCTCTCTCTCTCTCTCTCTCTCTCTCTCTGTCTCTCATGAATAAATAAATAAAATCTTAAAAAAAAAATCACGTTCTTCCCAATATACTAGTTTCATTAGTAAAAAAAAATTAAAAAATTAACATGCCATAATGGCAGAAGAAATTATGTTGCACTACCTACTTAGCCCAGGTGTTCAAGAACCTGAACACAGACCATAAGAAAATAGAAAATAAAAGATGGTATATCCTTGAAAGAGAAACAGAAAAGTGTGATTTTCCAGTCTGTAATTTTTTGCTTGAAAGGGTACCATCCATATCTGGGTTTCTAGCAGCAGAAACCCACCACCTAAATGACTTGAGGAATCAGAGGACAAAGTTCAGGGCACAGAGCAATCAGATTGGGGAGAGGGAGGTGCAAAGGCAGAGAACTGCAAAATCTGCATTTAAAACATCTCCAATGGGGTGCCAGGGTGGCTCAGCGGTTGAGCACCTGCCTTCAGCAATGGGCCCAGGGTCTGGGATCAAGCCCCACATCTGGCTCCTTACAGGGAGCCTGCTTCTCCCTCTGCCTATGTCTCTGCCTCTCTGTGTGTCTCTCATGAATAAATCAATAAACCTTTAAAAAAAATAAAATAAAACATCTCCAAATCTTGGCTGGTTTCACAAACTACCCATGTGGATTTGATAGGAAGACTTCAGGGTTCCCAGGTAAAAGCAGCAGCTGGATGTTGAAAGAATGAAGCTACTGGGGCACTTGGTTGGCACAGGTGGTTAAGCATCTAACTTTGGTCATGATCTCAGAGTCCTAGGATTGAGCACCCGTCAAGCCCCACATCAGGCCTCATGTTGGGCTCCCTGCTCAGCAGTAAGTCTGCTTATCCCTTTCCCTCGGCCCCTCCCCCCACTCTTGTGCATGTGCACGCGTGCACACACACACTCTCTCTCTCAGTAAATGAATAAAGTCTTAAAAAGAAAAAAAAGAATCAAGCTATTGTCCAACATAGGGAGTTTAAAGTTTGACCTTGGCCTTCTAAGACAAAAACAACAAAATCCAGAGTCTCTTCATCGTGTCCACCATCTAATTAAAAAAAAAAAAAAAGTAGACATGCAAAGAAATAAAAAATATGTAATTCATACTCAAAACAAAAAATAAAAAAAACAGGTTCCAAGATGACCCAGGTGTTACAGTTAGAAGACAAGAATTTAAAAATGCTATCATAGATATACTCTAGGTCTTAAAGGAAGATATACACATTAGAAATGAACAAAAGACACAGCACCTGGATGGCTCAATCAGTTGAGCATCAAACTTTTGGTTTCAGATCAGGTCATGATCTCAGGGTCATGAGATCAAGCTCTGTATGGGCTCTGTGCTCAGGAAGGAGTCTGAGGGAGGGAGATTCTTTCTCCCTCTCTTTCTCTCCCCCTCTACTCCTCCCCTGCTCATGATCTGTCTAAAATAAATAAATAAAATCTTAAAAAGAAATAAAAGGTGAATCTCCACAGAGAAACAGAAAAAAAAGAACCAAATGTAAACTACAATTACAATAACTGATAAGAAAAAGTAACTATTTATAGACTTAGCAGTAGATGAAAATGGCAGGAGAGAATAAAGGAAACTGAATACAGATTAACATAGTATGACTGCAGTTCCAGGAAAATAAAAGAGAGGGAAATGGGGGAAAACATTTGTAGAAATAACAGCCAAAAAGTAGTAAAAGACAAGAACTTACAGATCTAATTAACTCCAAGCAAGATAAATATAAAGGAAATCATACCTTCGCAAACTACTAAAATCAAAGAATAAAGAAAAACCTTGCAAACAGCCAGGGAAAAACACATTACACATGGGGATAGGGGGTGGGGGTGGTGGAGTAGGGGAAGTGAAGGCAGGGAGAGAGTGAATACAAATTTTCACTAATTCCCTCACAAAGAAAGTGACAAAAGACAATGGAATTATATCTTTAAATTTCTGAAAGAAAAAATTATTTCAACCCCAAAATACTATATCCCATGAAACCTTCTTTTGAAAATTAAGGTTAAAGATTTTTGCAGATAAACAAGTGAGAAAATTCCTTGCCAGGCAATCTATTCTATAAAAAAAGCTTAAGCAATTTGCTCAGGTTGAAGGGAAATGACACCACATATTAACTATAAATGGTAAATATGTATGTAAATAAAGATTATTATGTATTTTTCTTTTAATTTATTTAAAAAACATAGATGTTTAGGGTCACCTGGCTGGCTCAGTCAGTAGAGCATGTGACTCTTGATCCTGGGGTTGCAATTCAAGCTCCATACTGGGTATAGAGGTTACTAAAAAAAAATAAAATATTAAAAGACTTACGTGTTGGGGCACCTGGGTAGCTCAATTGGTTAAGTGTCTGCTTTCGGCTCAGGTCATGATCCCAGGGTCCTGGGACTGAGCCCCAGTCAGGTTCCCTGTACAGCAGGGAATCTATTTCTCCCTTTCCCTCTGCTCCCACCCCTACTTATGCTCACCCTCTCTCTATCAAATAAATAAAATCTTAAAAACAAAAAAAAGATATACATGTTGTAAGTAAAAATTATCATAACGTATTATAGAGTTTATAACATACAGAATGTAATATGTGACAACTATAACACAAAAGATGGGGAGATAAATGCAGCTATACTGTTGCAAGCAAGGTGTCTATAGTTCACATAGTACAGTACAGACTGTGAGAAGTTAATGATACATATCCTAAGCCCTGGCAAAACCACTAAAAATATATGCAAAAAGGAAGAGCCAACAAGTATCAAATGAGGCAAACCCAAATCCAGCCATATCAATTTGTAGAGTATATGAGAAGTAGATTAAAAGCTCCAATTAAAAGACTGGGGCAGCCCTGGTGGCGCAGCGGTTTAGCGCTGCCTGCAGCCCGGGGTGTGATCCTGGAGACCCGGGATCGAGTCCCACATCGGGCTTCCTGCATGGAGCCTG
Organism: Canis lupus baileyi; assembly: GCF_048164855.1. Lineage (NCBI taxonomy): Eukaryota > Metazoa > Chordata > Mammalia > Carnivora > Canidae > Canis > Canis lupus. Next base: position 27,196,395 of record NC_132860.1, read on the forward strand.
CTTCTCCCTCTGCCTGTGTCTCTGCCTCTCTCTCGCTCTCTCTGAATGAATAAATAAATAAATCTTTAAAAAATGAATAAATAAAATAAATAAAATAAAAGACAAAGACTGTCAGACTTGATAAGATAAAAATATTTGCTTTCTGTTAAGGCACATTTTAAATATAAAGAAACAAATGTTTAAACCAGAAGGGCATAAAAATCTCGTAACAAAGAAAACTCAAGGCCTATGTGGTTTCACTACTGAATTCCAATTAAACATTTAAGGGAATAAGACCCATCTTATATAAATTCTTTTTATTTATTATTTTTTAAAGATTTATTTATTCATGAGGCAGAGAGAGAGAAAGGCAGAAACACAGGCAGAGGAGAGCAGGCTTCCCCACAGGGAGCCTGTTGCCAGACTGGATCCCTGGACTCCAGGACTCAACCACTGAGCCACCCAGGCATCCCTATAAACTCTTTTTTAAAAAAAGAAGGAAAAAATAAAAATAAAAAAAGAAACACTTTCCAACTCATGATATGGGATGAGAGCATAACCCTAAGAAGGACATTACAAAAAAAGTAAAAATTATAGATCAATACCTCTCATCAACACAGACTCAAAATTCCTTAACAAAGAATTAGCAAATCAAATCCATATATAAAATAGTATAATTTATTTATATACTTTTTATGTTTGTGGGAGGGGTAGAGGGTTGGGGGAGGTGAATAAAGGGAGAGAGAATCTTAAGCAGGCTCCATGAAGAGTGTGGAATCAACTATGGAGGTTGATCTTACCACCCGGAGATCACGTCCTAAGCTGCAATGAAGAGTCAGTGCTTAACCGACTACCATCCAGGCACTCCCTGGGTCTTATATATGTCTTAATATGTCTTATATAATCATACGTTATATAAGACACCTCATAAGTAGGTAAGGATTATTCCAGGAATGAAAAGATTAGTACATCATACAAAACCAATTAATGCAATCCAAAATATTAACAAACTAAAGAAGAAAATCCTGAAGTTCATTCTCAATATATATACAGATGAAATATATGACAAAACTCACCATATTCATGATGAAAACTCTAAGCAAACCAGCAAACCAGGATTGGAAGGAAACTGCATCAGTCAGATAAACAGCATTTACAAATCTATAGTTATCATATATAATGCTAAATTCCAAGTGGTTTCCTCCAAAGAATGGGGAAAAAAGCAAGGATGTCCAATGCAGCACTTGTATTCAGCATGGTACTGGTAGTCTTAGCTAGTGCAATAATAATAAAAAGAAAGAAAAGGCACACAAAATGACATTGTTCTCTTTCACTGATGACATGACTAGTCATGCAGAAGAATCCTAAGAAACCAATTTTTAAAATCTACTAGAACCAGGGGTTCCTAGGTGGCTTAGTTGGTTGAGCGTCAGACTCGTGATCTCAGCCCAGGTCTTAATCTCAGGGTTGTGGGTTCATGCCCTACTGGGCATGGTGACTACTTAAAAAAAAAAAAAAAAGATATGTATATATCTAGAGGCACCTGGGTGGCTCAGTGGTTGAGCTTGTCTGCATTTGGCTCAGGTTGTGATCCTGGAAACCTGGGGTCCAGTCCCACATCGGGCTCCCCATAGGGAGCCTACTTCTCCCTCTGCATATGGCTCTGCCTCTCTCTCTCTCTCTCTCTGTTTCTCATGAATAAGTAAGTAAATTTTTAAAATAAAATAAAATAAAAATAAAGGGGGATTCAAAAAACTTTAATGAAGGGTCTCTGGGTCTCTATGAAGCAAGCAAAAGCGCTCTCAACATATACTTAAAAAAAGGACATTTATGCTTAGTCCAGGGCTCTTTTAAAGACTGATTTATTCACTTGAGAGAAGCAGGGAGAAGGGCAGAGGGAGAGTTAGAGAATCTTCAGGAGACTCTCCATTGAGTACCGAGCCCAATGTGGTGCTCGATTTTAAGACCCAAAGATCATGTTGTGAGCCAAAAGCAAGAGTCAGTTGTTCAACCAACTGAGCCAGCCTAGTTTCCCCAGGGATCTTTTTTCATTACATTATTTATACTATGCCAGATGCTGCACAGTGTTTCAGGATGATTTTTTCTATCTCAAAACCACTCAGAGTCACTGTAGCCTTAAGAAGTAAGGCTATGGGATGCCTGGGTAGCTTAGTGGTTGAGCATCTGTCATGCTCAGGGCATGATCCTGGAGTTCCCGCATCAAGTCCCACATCAGGCTCCACACAGGGACCTGGTTTCTTCCTCTGCTTATGTCTCTGCCTCTCTGTCTCTCTCATGAATAAATAAAATCTTAAAAAAAAACAAACAAACAAAAAAAAAAACTTAAATCAGGGAAATCTTAAAAAAAAAAAAAAAAGAAGGCGGCTACTCTACGTTTTAGGATATTCTTCTTCTTTATAAAGAACAGATCAGTTCCAAAAACCCATAACCCCAGTCCAATCGTAAGGAAAAAGATCAGACAAATTGGGGATCCCGGGGTGGCGCAGCAGTTTGGCGCCTGCCTTTGGCCTAGGGCGCGATCCTGGAGACCCGGGATTGAATCCCACGTCGGGCTTCCTGCATGGAGCCTGCTTCTCCCTCTGCCTATGTCTCTGCCTCTCTCTCTCTCTCTCTCTCTGTGTGTGACTATCATAAATAAATAAAAATTCAAAAAAAAAAAAAAAAGATCAGACAAATTCCAGGGAGGAGCATCCTACAAAATATTTGACCAGTACTCCTCCAACTGATGAAGTCATTAAAATCAGAAGTCTGAAAAACTGTCACAGGCAAGAAGAGTCTAAGGAGACAAAACTAATGAAATAGGATATTTTGATATAATCTTGGAATAGACAAAGGACACAGGGGAAAACTAAGGAAATCTAAATAAATTATGGATTTTACTTAATAATGTATAATATTGGTTCATTAATTATAAAAATGTACAATATTGACAAAAGATGTCAATAATAGAAATTGGGTATAGGTTTATAGGAACTATCCTATCTTCTCAGTTTTTCTGTAAATCTAAAACTATTCTAAACAATAAAGCTTATTTTAAAATTGTTTTATTGATTATTCCTAAACCCTTAAAACAAAATAGACAAGAAAGGTAGGTCAGTAATTTCCTAGGGCTAGTAGACAAAGCAAGGAATCCTTTAGGAATAATGGAGATATTCTTTGATTACTGCAATATCAACACTCACGGAATTGTATATTTTAAATAGAGGAATTTACCGCAGTCTATTGCAATAGATGCAATCTATAGATAATAGGCTTCCTCAGTAAAACTGATAAGGAAAAATAATCTGTCACAAAACAGCCTCAATAAAGCAGACAGCAAAGGTTTCATTTAAGTTTCGTGTGACCAGTAAACTTCTAAAAGACTCCACCTTCTAGGACAGTGGGTCCCTAGGTATTTGGACTATAATACCAAAAGAAATACATTTAAAATCCTGACCCAGAGGCACCTGGGTGACTCAGGTGATTAAGCATCTGCCTTTAGCTCAGGAAATGATTCCAGGGTCCTGGAATGGAGCCCTCTATTAGGCTACCCATTCAGCAGGAAAATCTGCCTTTCCCCCTCCGACTGCAGCTGCCCCTGCATATGCTCTCTCTGCCAAACAAATAAAGAAAATAAAAATCTAACCCAGCACACAGATACATAACTGAAAGAAGTTTTTTGAAACCACTATGGACTATGCATTCCCGTATTTTCTCTCCATTGTCTTTTAGGCTAGTTGCTAAAATAATTAATGATAGGACGATAAGACTTCTGGAATTGGCTTTAAAATATTCCTATGGATGGTGCCCCTGGGTGACTCAGTTAAGTGTCTAACTCTTGGTTTTGGCTTAGGCATGATCTCAGGTGGTGGTATCTAGCCCTGTATCAGGCTCCATACCTGGCATAGGAGTCTCCCTGAGATTCTCTCCCTGTCCCTCTGCCCCTCCCCCAGCTAGCACAACCATGTGTGTGCACATGGAAGCTCTCTCTCAAATAAATACATACATAAATAAAATCTTTAAAAATATTCCTATGGACATCACAGTCTGCTTTCTAAACTGAAAGGAAATGAAGTCTGTATTTTTACCAAGTATGATATTATTTGTATCAGTTTTAGGGGGTGGAATGAGAGGGATACTGTAAATAACCTTTATCAGACTTTAGGATGTTCACTTTTATTCTTAATTAAAAGTATGTAGCTAATTAAACAGGTTTTGAATTTTGTGAAGTGCTTTTTCTGCATCTACTGAAATTTTACTCCTTTATGTTAATGGAGTGAATTAGAATGACTGACTTTGAAATATTAAATCAATCTTGCTGTATAACTGATTTTTTTAAATGGCAAGATTATAAAAAAAAATTACAGGCCAACACCACTCATGACCAAAGATGAAAAAGAATCTACAAAAAAAATTTTTTAAAGATGTATTTGAGAATGAACAACAGAAATAGCAAGAGTATGAGCAAGAGGGAGAAGCAGGCTCCCTGCTGAGCAGGGAGCCCAACATGCTCTAGGATCATGACCTGAGCTGAAGGCAGATGCTTAACCAACTGAGCCACCCAAGCACCCACCAAGTAAAATATTAAAAAAAAAAAAAAAGTTTCAAGATTTGTACACTTCACTGCATATATATTATGGCTAAATTCAAAAATCTACCCAGGGACGCCTGGGTGGCTCAGTGGTTGAGGGTCTGCCTTCGGCTCAGGGCATGATCCCGGAGTCCCGGGATCCAGTCCCATATTGGGCTCCCTGCATGGAGCCTGCTTCTCCCTCTGCCTGTGTCTCTGCCTCTCTCTCTGTCTCTCATGAAAAAATAAATAAAATCTTAAAAAAAAAAAAAAAAAAAAAACACCTGAAACCAATTATATTCACAAAGCTTACAGTCTGCATAAACATGACTTCATCATTCTACTGTTATCAACCTGGCTTTACTACTCCAGGAAATTCTTCTCTACAAGAATAAAAGTTGCAAATAACTATTATTTCTTTAGGAAATTCCCAAAAGTCCATTCAAAGAAACATAAAACTCTTCATCTTGTTAATAGATACCACCAAATGATTGTTTGTTCTCACAGATGCTTTGAACCTTGTCACAAAACACTTTGTTAAGCCCACAAATCTTAAAACTATAACACAATACTTACACAATCCTAATCAAGCCCCCATATTAAAACTGCCAACCTAGTGGCGCCTGGTTTTGGCTCAGGTTATGATCACAGGTCCTGAGATTTAGCCCCACAGCTCAGAAGGGAGTCTACTTGAAGATTCTCTCCCTCTGCCCCTCAAAATAAATAAACATATCTAAAAACAAAACAAAACAAAAATTGTCACCTTAAATCAAAATCCATAAACAAACCTCAAAATCCATAAACATCCCAACTTTGCCCTCTTCTCAATAGTATGTCCTCCAAATTCGTACCTATCCAGAACCTTGGAAATGTGACCTTATTTGGAAAAAGGGTTTTTATAGACATAATCAGATTAAAATGTGGTCATGCTAGATTAGGGTGGGTCCTATCACATCACTGGTATCCTTAAAAGAAAAGGAAAAGCTTGGGGCACATAGATGGCTCAGTCAGTTAAGCTTCTGACTCCTACTTTTGGCATAGGTCATTATCTCAGGATCGTCAAATCGAGCCCCCAGACGGGCTCCACTGTCAACAGGGAGCTTGCTTAGGATTCTCTCTCTCCCTCTGCCCCTTTGCAGCATGATGTGTGTGCGTGCTCAAATAAATAAATTTTTATTTTTTTTTTTTTAAATATTTTTTTCAATTTTTATTTATTTATGATAGTCACAGAGAGAGAGAGAGAGAGAGGCAGAGACACAGGCCGAGGGAGAAGCAGGCTCCATGCACCGGGAGCCCGATGTGGGACTCGATCCCGGGTCTCCAGGATCGCGCCCTGGGCCAAAGGCAGGCGCCAAACCGCTGCGCCACCCAGGGATCCCTAAGTCACCCAATTTGTAGTAATTTGTTATAGTAACCCTACCAAACTAATATAGCTACTATTACCTCGCCTACCATGATAGGCAATAAACTCAGATTTACCTTAATAGTATAGGTTGTTTGGGACAACAAAACTGGGTGGCTCAGCAGTGAAAAGCATCAGCCTTCAGGGCAGCCCCAGTGCCTCAGCGGTTTATCCCAGGGCATGATCCTGGAGACCTGGGATCGAGTCCCACATCAGGCTCCCTGCATGGAGCCTGCTTCTCTGCCTGTGTCTCTGCTTCTCTGTGTGTATGTGTGTGTCTCTCGTGAATAAATAAATCAAGTCTTTAAAAAACAAAAAAACAAAACAAAACAGCATCTGCCTTCAGCTCAGGGCATGATCCTGGAGTCCCAGGATCCTGCTTCTCCCTCTGCCTATGTCTCTGCCTGCCTCTCTCTCTCTCTCTCTCTCACAAATAAAAAAATAAAATCTTAAAAAAAAAAAAAAAAAAAAGGCTGTTTGGGTGCGTGGAAGTCAGCACTGAATGGAGTTCATCGTACTATCTATACTACTATGATATATGTTTGAAAATATCCATAATAAAAAGTATTTTAAAATATTTTCAGAATCCATTAAAAGTATTATGGCCCCATTATGAAAATCACCACTTTACAATTAAACCATTACAAAAAAATTTAAAGATGTTATCATATTCTAGTTAAATTTCATATTTTCTGCAAAGCCTTTACCCAAATATCCTGTCTTTGCAGCTCCATCCTCTATGCTCTCCTAACACTTGGTACATACAACCTTAACTACAAGCCCTCTCCCCCCCACTTTTTTTTTTTAAGATTTTATTTATTTATTCATGAGAGACAGAGAGAGAGAGGCAGAGACACAGGCAGAGGGAGAAGCAGGCTCTGTGCAGGGAGCCCAACATGGGACTTGATCCAGGGTCTCCAGGATCACGCCCTGGGCTGAAGATGGCACCAAACCACTCAGCCACCCGGGCTGCCCACAAGCCCTTTTCCTTAGGTCGAATGGGTCCTTCTCTGAATGAATGAGCCCTGACTATAATATTAACAAAGGCTATGAGTTCTAATAGTATTGTGTAGTTTAGTTTAATTTTTTTCTCATTTAAAATTGGAAGCATTTGGGGCATTTTACTTCAAATTCCAGTATAAGAACAGTCTTTTCTACAGTTCCACTTGGTAGTATTTATCAAAAACAGTAATATGCAGTTGGATCCAGAATATGGTTTGATCTATTTAGATCAAGTATCTAAAGGAAATAATCAGACAAGTACACAAAGATTTAGGTGTAAGATTGTTCACTATTTAGACGAGTAAAATTTAGAAACAGTCCTACTTTTCAAAAAATCTAATATTGGAATACCAAAGATAACTAAAAGGAATGTTTAAGAAGGGCTGATTATTAAAGGTTAAAGAAACAAATTATTAGGCCTCTAGAATAACAAAGTATACCAACTTAGGACAGAATTTCTAGAAGTGATAAAGTAATTCCTAACATAATACACTCTTCAAGAATACTTTTGATTCATAGAAGACTGGTGTCTGCTAAAAGGAGAAGTCTCAATTATTCTTTAATCTACACATATAAAAATATATGAACTGCTTCATAATTCTTAGCCGGTTATATTGGTCAGATAATACTGAAACAACCAACTAGATATTTATATTTTTCTAACTTTTTCCCATAAAAACAAGTTACTAAAACATTAATGTGGTATGATGATAACTGTAATTTAAATCAGATGCTATTGATCCTGGAGACCCAGGGTCGAGTCCCATGTCGGGTTCCCTGCATGAAGCCTGCTTCTCCCTCTGCTTCACTCTCTCTGCCCCTGTCTTTCATGAGTGGATGAATAAAATCTTTAAAAAAATAAAAAAATAAATCAGATGCTATGATTTTAGTAACAGAGCTTACCAAAAAAAACCTTTTTTAGAATTATTTATTTACTTATTCATGACAGAGAGAGAGAGAGAGAGAGAGAGGGGCAGAGGGAGAAGCAGGCTCCATGCAGGGAGCCAGACATGGTCCTCGATTCTGGGTCTCCAGGATCACGCTCCGGGCTAAAGGTGGCACCAAACCACTGGGCCATCGGGCTGCCCCCAAAACCCCTATCTATAGCCACTATTCCATCATGGTAATGAAGACCGCTAAGTAAGGTACTTAGGGACCACAGCAGCAAAGCTCAGTTGCAAGCAAAATCCAACACAATTATCATATCTAAGACATCTCACATAGGTGGTGCAATTCTATAGCAAAACAGAAAACTGTGGCACCTGGCTAGTTCAGTTTGTATAGCATGAGACTCAATTTCGGGATGAGGAGTTCAAGCCCCATGCTGGGTATAGAGTTTACTTAAAACAGACTACACACATGCAAAATTAATTAACCAAGATAATACTACTTCAATGTAGCTAACCTAGTCAACAATATTGAAGTTCAATAAATCTAGTGGCCTTTCTCTAGACCTAAATCTAGATTTAGTTCTCCTAAAAAAGAAAAAAAGACTACAGCTACACTCTTACAATCATATTTAAAAACAGGGATTATGAGTTTGATTGTATATAATATTTGTTGAAATAAGTAATGTCATCATCTACAGCTCAAAAGTTGTTTTTAATAAAGATGTTTTATCTTAAAAAAGATGTTTTATCTTTATAACAGTATTTATGTGAGAGACATAAAACCTATAGTTAACAGGATAATGAAATGGAAACATCCAAAGTAAAAAAACAAAGAAATACTGTATTACAACATAAGAGACAAAGACAGGAGAATCAAAATAAAAGCTTAAAAACCACAAACACTGGGTGGTATATGGAATTGCTGAATCACTATTTGTATACCTGAAACTAATATAACATTGTATGTTAACTAAAAGGAATTAAAATAAAAATTTAAAAAACAAAAAGAGATGAAGACAGGAAAGATATTCACATAAAGGTAGAGACTGGCTAATCTTATCAAAGATAAATAAAGAGTAAACAAATATTTTAATGCTACTATTTATTTCTCACTTCATGCCAAAACTACTAGGTGCTAGGGAACAAGAAGGCTGGGAGAATGAAAAATTATTAATAAGGGACACACCACAAAGGAGTTCACAATCCTCTGAAAGAGACAAACATGCACATACACAAGAGAATTAAGAAGAGAAGAAAGCACTGTTCAAAGTGTCCAGCCTCTATACTACTAGAGGTATCTTTTGTTAATTTATAAAACATTCCAAGGCTTTCCAGTATCCATAAATAAAGTTAAAAATCCTTAGCAGGCATTCAAAAACCTTTACAAGCAAACTGGAATCTAGCCTTCTAGACTCATCCTACCCTTGCCAAACAAACTTCATTTGACAGTGATAAAAGGCTATTAGTTATTCTTCAGGCATAACATGTACCTTGGAGCCTCTGAGATTTTGCTCATGTAACCTAATTTTGTGGAACTTTTCTTTCCTGGTTACATTATGAACTTGTAAGTTCAGTATCAGATATGGTTCTGCCTGAAGGAAAGAAAAACTAAATTACTTCTCAAATTACTTCCGGCCTAAAACTGTATTTCTGAAAGTATTCTAGATGGCAGTAGGGCTTTTATGGTATTCCTACAACGAAGTCAATATCCATCTATGAATGTATCACAAGGATAAAAAGAAGAGTTGAAACTGATCTGTACTTATTTACTAGTTTATTCCTCCCAACTTACAAATGGTAAATTGCAGAATTAAGAACTTCATCTATGTTGTTCATGGCTCTCTATACTCCTATCAGTTCCTGCCTGGCACTGAATTAACCAATGAATAGAAACAGCATCCATTACTAAGGCACCCCAGAGTCTAGCATAAAATAGGCTACAGCAGCCTTATGTTCTTGTAAAGATGAAAGTAGATATGGTCCATGGGATATATCTCATAATAAAGCTCAGGATATAGAGGTTTTAAAATCAGAAAGCCAAATTTACTAATTTACAGTAAGAAATAACTTTCGTAAGTATGGCAATATTCAAGTCAACTAGCAAAATTTTTCATTCAAGCTATACACTTATGATTTGTATGTTTTTTATCTATTGTACTTCAAATTTTATTAAAAGAAATCTAAGCACTAAAAAAAAAAAAAGAAATCTAAGCACTATAACATCTTATAGGATTTTAAACCCATACTTAAAATACACATAGTAAGTAAAATCAGGAAGACTGGTAAGTAGAGTTAGAGCTCTAAGGCCCTTGCATTGTCCAGAATGGTAAAGAAATCAATTAATTGTAGACTTTTGTAAATCATGGCTACATGTCACAATTTCTACAGTAATCAGTAAAAGGCAAAAAATGTATAACTTCCCAATTAATAACAAAGAATATGGAATAATTTTTAAAAGACTATAAATCCAAATAACACAAGAGTAAAAGAAACATCAAGGACAAAAAGAAAGTACACTACAATAGCAAATTTACTTATTTTTTTAAAAAGATTTTATTTATTTATTCATGAGAGAGAGAGAGAGAGGCACACAGGCAGAGGGAGAAGCAGGCACCATACAGGGAGCCCGATGTGGGACTCGATCCTGGGTCTCCAGGATCAGGCCCTGGGCTAAAGGCAGCGCTAAACCACTCAGCGACCTGGGCTGCGCAGTAAATTTACTTTAAATCCAAATACAGGGCAGCCCTGGTGGCGCAGCGGTTTACACTGCCTGCAGCCCAGGGTGTGATCCTGGAGACCCAGGATCGAGTCCCACATCGGGCTTCCTGCATGGAGCCTGCTTCTCCCTCTGCCTGTGTCTCTGCCTCTCTCTCTCTCTCTCTCTCTGAATGAATGAATAAATATTTTTAAAAAAATAAATCCAAATACATAATTATACCAAATGTAAATATATTAATGCTCCATTTTCTTAAAAGATTTTATTTATTAATTCATGAGAGACACAGAGAGAGGCAGAGACATAGGCAAAGGGAGAAGCAGGGTCCATGCAGGGAGCTCTGTGCTGAACTTGATCCCAGAACCCTGGGATCATGACCTGAGCTGAAGGCAGACACTCAACCACTGAGCCACCCAGGTGCTCACTTTTTTTACTCTTAATGGCAATTTTTTCATGGACAGAAAATACTAGCTTTCATATAGGTAAATGTGTTCTAAGACATTTTCTCATCACCTGAGTAATGAAGATAGGCTCCTGTATTATATTTTAGAAGTGTTTTGGAGATTTTTGTTTATTTGCTTTGCCTTTCATACTTAGGTTTATAATCCATCCAAAACTGATTTAAAAAACATAAATAAAAACAAAAAAATAAAAAAAACAAAACTGATTTTAATGTGTACTATGAAGTAGACATCAGGTTTAAATTTTCACAGCATGGGTATGTATTTATCCAAACATCATGTATTATTTATAATCCATCCAAAACTGATTTAAAAAACATAAATAAAAACAAAAAAATAAAAAAAACAAAACTGATTTTAATGTGTACTATGAAGTAGACATCAGGTTTAAATTTTCTCAGCATGGGTATGTATTTATCCAAACATCATGTATTAAAAAACAGTACTTTTCTTCATTGTTTTGCTGTCAGTTTTGTAATATTCACCTGTCTATAAATTAATTGGTCTAGTTCTGGAATTTCTATTCTGCCAATTGGTTTGTTTACCCTTGTAATATTACCACACTTATAACTTTATATTAAAAAAGTTATAGGGATCCCTGGGTGGCGCAGCGGTTTGGTGCCTGCCTTTGGCCCGGGGCGCGATCCTGGAGACCTGGGATCGAATCCCATGTCGGGCTCCCTGTGTGGAGCCTGCTTCTCCCTCTGCCTGTGTCTCTGCCTCTCTGTCTCTCTCTGTGTGACTATCATGAATAAATAAATAAAATCTTTAAAAAATTTTTTTTAAAAATAAAAAAGTTATATATACATAAACTTCATATAAAAACTTGTAACTTGGGCAGCCCTGGTGGCGCAGCGGTTTAGTGCCGCCTGCAGCCCACGGCATGATCCTGGGGACCCCTGGATCCAGTCCCGCGTTGGGCTCTCTGCGTGGAGCCTGCTTCACCCTCTGCCTGTGTCTCTGCCTCTCATTCTCTCTCTGTGTCTCTATGAATAAATAAATAAAATCTTGAAAAAAAACACACAAAAACGTGTAACTTTAGGAGCACCTGAGTGGCTCAGTGGCTGAGTGTCTGCCTTTGGCTCAGGTCACAATCCCACAGTCCTGGGATGGAGTCCCACATCAGGTTCCCTGCAGGGACCCTACTTCTCCCTCTGCCTATGTCTCTGTTTATGTCTCTGATGAATGAATAAATAAAATCTTAAAAAAAGAAAAAAAGCAAGTAAGCATAGTTATATTCACAAGACACCCCCCCCAAAAAAATCACACCTGTTTCTCTTTATGGAAAATGAAGAACACACACTTTGTATGTAGGAAGATGAAATAACAGTTTTAGGATTCTACCACACAGTATCTGTATCATGGGTTAAAAGTCTCTCCTTAAACTCTGACTACAGTCTCTCTTACATGTACCTTAACTTTTCTGCCTATGGCAAAATTTAAGCAAGGATGTTTGATGTTGGAAAAATATTTCTGAAAAAATATTTCTGGATATTGCGATAATAATCAAAACTAAAACCCCAACAAAGAAAAAACAAGGCTTGAAAACATTCTCCTTTCAACTCTAAAAAAAAAAATTTTTACAGCATACCAATTTTTTTAAGTCCCAAGAAATAAGGAAATGAAAGTCTTTGCTCACATAGAGTTTAAACTAGCAATAAATACATCCTAAAATACAGGTTATAGATCATTTAGGAATAGAAGATAAATTGTTTTGTATCTAAATTTAAGTTAGTTTTGTTTTGTTTTAAAGAAGGAATCTAAATAGTACATCAGGATCTCTCTCTCTCATGGGGTCAGCATTCATTCAAGTTGTTGTATCCTCCTTATATTGAGATTACCCAAAAATTCCAGAGAAAAGGAGTAGAGTCCACTTAAGGTGGCCCCTTTACATTGTCCAAAGACATATTTTATCACCCTTTCATATATTCCTACCCATTTATTTATTTATTTATTTTTAATTTATGATAGTCACAGAGAGAGAGAGAGACAGAGAGGCAGAGACATAGGCAGAGGGAGAAGCAGGCTCCATGCACCAGGAGCCCGATCTGAGACTCGATCCCGGGTCTCCAGGATCGCGCCCTGGGCCAAAGTCAGGCGCTAAACCACTGCGCCACCCAGGGATCCCCTTCCTACCCATTTATGATCACAAGATGTCCCAAAATTAAAATACAGAGGATCAGAGCAGAAGAGAGGAAAAAATAAAACAAGATGAAATCTGAGAGGGAGACAAACCATAAGAGATTCTCAAGCATAAGAAACAAACTAAGGGTCACTGGAGAGAAGGGAGGTGGGGGGATGGGGTAACTGGGTGCTGAACATTAAGGAGGGCACATGATGTAATGAGCACTAGGTATTATATAAGACGAAATGAATCACTGACCTCTACCTCTGAAACCAATATGTTAATTGAATTTAAATAAAAAATTTAAATACTAAATATTACATTTTAATTCCATGATTAAATAAATCTATGATTTTCCTGGTGTATAAACAGCATTTTGAAATGATTCTGGTAACTCAGTAATACAATCATTAACAAAGCAAATTTTATCAAAACCATTGAACTTTACTAAAAATGAATGCTTCTCATCTTACTCTCAACTCTTAAGTTACATACATTAAGAATTATATAGGGACACCTAAGTGGCTCAGTTGGTTGAGCGTCCAACTCTTGATTTCCACTCAGGTCATGATCTCAAGGTCCTGGGCTCTGTGCTCAGTGAGTAGTCTACTTGATTTTTTCCCTCTGCCCCTCCTCCCCTTCATGGGAGGGTGCACACTCTAAAGTAAATAAATCTTAAAAAAAAAAAAAAAACCTGTCATATAAATTACATAAATCCAGTACTGCAAAATACCAGAGAAATACTTAACTTTACCCAACAGATTTAATTTATATAGCTCAATTTTCTAGAGATGATTAGTTTTTTTTTTTTTTTTAAGATTTTATTTATTTATTCATGAAAGACAGAGAGAGAGAAGCAGAGGGAGAAGCAGGCTCCATCCATGCAGGGAGCCCGACATGGGACTCGATCCCAGGTCTCCAGGATCACACCCTGAGCTGCAGGTGGCGCTAAACCGCTGCGCCACCGGGGCTGCCCAAGATCATTTAGTTTTTTTCACCACTTGTGGTTTGGGAAACATCTAAGTATCCCGTATTTTCTGCACATATTTCACCTATATAAAATTTATCAAGGAAAAGTAGTAATATAAAAATAAAGTTTAGTGTGTTATTGTTGGAACTCTGTTATTGCTGAACCAAACTGTTGAGTTAGAATCCCAGTGTGGCCATTTACTAATCTTACACCATTGGGTCAAGTTCCTTGACCTCTCTGTGCCTCAGTTTCCTCAAAGTAAAATGGGAATAACACTAGTACCTATTTTATAGGATTATTTTAACTTTTTATTTGGAAATAATTTTAAGCTTACAGAAAAGTTACAAATAGTAAGAAAATTCTAGTATACCTTTTACTTTACTTCCCCTAATGAAACCTCTTAAATAGCACAATTATCAAAACTGTGAAATTAACAATGATAGAATGCTATTAACTAAACTACAGAACTTATTTGAGTTCCACCAGTTTTTCTATTAATGTCCTTTTTCTGTTCCAAGACTCAACCCAGGACCTCACACTGTATTTAGCTGCCATATATCCTTAGTCTCCTCTCATCTATGACATTTCCTGTCTTTCCTTGTTTTCATAACCTTGCCACTTCTGAAGAATACTGGTCAGTTATTACAAAGTAATGTCCCTCAATTTAGATTTGTATGTTTTTCAGTAATTAAGGTCATGAATTCTTTGACAAGACTACCACAGAACTGATATGCCTTTCTCACTGCATTGTAACAAGGGGAACATGATGTCATATTGTCTTATTCCTGATGTTAAGTCCTTGATCACTTGGTTATGGTGATATCTACATAATTTCTCTACCATAAAGTTACTATTTTTCCTCTTCTAAATAATAAATATCTTGGGGGGAGATACTTCAAGCTATACAAATGTCCTGTTCTTCTCAAACTTTGGCCCACCAATTTTAGCATTCAAAAATGATCTTGCCAGGAGTGCTTAGCTGGCTCAATCCATAGAGCATGCGACTCTTGATCTTGGGGTTATGAATTCCAAGCACCATATGAGGGATACAGTTCATTTAAAGAAGATTTTGCCTACAGCAATTATTACTATGCTATTTTAATGGTGATTCTGTATTTTCCTCATTCTATCTACATTCTTCTAAAGATTTTATTTGACAGAGAGAGTGTGCACAAGCAGAGGGAGTAGCAGAGGGAGAGGGAGAAAGTGGCTCTCTGATAAGCAAGGAGCCTGATGTGGGGCTCCATCTCAGGATCTTCGGTTCATGAGGTGAGCTGAAGGCAGACGTTTAACTGACCAAGCCACCTAGGCACCCCCACATCTACATTTATTAATTGGAATTCTTCCATTAAGGAAGAATGGTAGGGATCCCTGGGTGGCGCAGCGGTTCGGCGCCTGCCTTTGGCCCAGGGCACGATCCTGGAGACCCGGGATCGAATCCCACGTTGGGCTCCCGGTGCATGGAGCCTGCTTCTCCCTCTGCCTATGTCTCTGCCTCTCTCTCTCTCTCTCTCTCTCTCTGTGACTATCATAAATAAATAAAAATTAAAAAAAAAACTTTATAAGGAAGAATGGTTCATTTATTTAACTATGGATTCATGGATACTTAATTCTGTGGGTAATAATGTAGTACCATCATCATTTACTTTGCTCAAATTATCACAACTTTCTCTATTGGATGCTCTTTCACACTGGTTCCTGTGCCTTTTCAATAAGCCCCTATCCTTTCTTAAGTACTTCCTTACTTTGTGGCACCAGAAGACACTTCAGGCTCATTTTGTGTTTTCCCTGCCCCAGCCCTGAAATCAACCATTTCTCCAGGAGCTTACAGGGCTGGTTTTAAGGATTAAATTAGTTAAAGACTGTAAGGTATTTAAAACAGGGCTGATATGTAGTTAGTAATCAAATGTCAGTCAACATTATTTTGTATGCAAATTATTAATATCAGGAAACCACAAAACAGGGATTTACTCACAAATTAAGGTAGTCTGACTAATCAAAAAAATTTAGTGGTTTGAGAAGAAATACATATTTTCCAGTATAGTTGTCAGGAGGTGCTATATAGAGTTTTGTATTTAGTTGCAAAGCACCGATATTGAGCACCGTATTAGTTTGCTAGGGTTGCTATAACAGAGCACCACAAACTGACTGGCTTAACAGAAATTCATTGCCTCACAGTTTTGATGGCTACAAATCCGAACATTCTCAAAAATAAAACTAAATTATCACAGTATTTAAGACAATATTGATCAGAGGCACCTGAGTGGGTCAGTTGGTTAAGCATCCAACTCTTGGTTTTGGCTCAGGTCATAATCTCAGGGTAGTGAGATAGAGCCCTGTATCAGGTTCTGTGCTGGTCATGGAGCCTGCATGACATTTTCTCTCCCTCTGCCCCGCGCCCCTCTTCCCACTCTCTTCTCTTAAAAAAAGAAAGATAATATCGATCAGATTGAGGATGAAATAAGTATTTAGGTATGCTGTTTACAGAAAAGACTATAATTATTTCACTATCAGAGGTTTCAAAAACAAATGTACAATATTTTGGAGGGAAAAATGGGTTTAACTAGAGTTCTTTAGAGTACAAAAGGAGTATTTTATTTAAAATTAAATGTACTTGGGACGCCTGGGTGGCTCACAGGTTTAGCGCCTGCCTTTGGCTCAGGGCGTGATACTGGAGTCCCAGGATAGAATCCACATCGGGCTTGCTTGCATGAAGCCTGCTTCTCCCTCTGCCTGTGTCTCTGCCTCTCTGTGTCTCTCATGAATAAATGAATGGATTCTTTAAAATAAATAAATAAATAAAATTAAATGTATTTAATCTTTTTGTGTGAAGTAACTATTTTCAATTTCTGGAAGCTTTGTGAATATTTAAATATGTAGAAATAAATGAGAGTGCTAACATTAAGTCGGTGGGTGAAACCTGTCAAGGACCATCTATGCAGTCCATACTATATATGTGGATGGGGAGATTCTTCTCATTTTACACATGAGGAAACTGAGCCATAGAGAGATTAAAGTAAACTCTTTAAAAGCACATAATTTATAAGGTGGCAAAGACCACAGTTCAGTTCTCCTAACTCCTGCTCTAAGACTTTGCCCCTGTATCATATTAAGTATAAAAGTTTCACAGGCCAAAGGAAAGAAATATTTCATAGTAAACAACTTGATAAAACACAGGAAATTTACAAATGAGTAGTAACTTTAAGAGTCATCTAGTTTTTTTCCTATTTACTCAATGTCAATATGATGATGTTTCTGTCACCTTAAAGAAAAAAAAAGACCTCCTTACCTGGAGAACCAAAAAAAAAAAAAAAAAATCCCACAAAACAAAACAAAACAAAAAAAAAAAGGAAGAAAGACTTATCTATTCAGCTTCCTAATGACTGGACAGATTCAGTATCTTATGGTCACCTATATGAAAGACATTATGCTAAACATCAATGACAGAGATCTGAAAGATATAAGAGTAGATTTTATGCAGCCTTAAATACTACAGATTAAAAATCTTTAGTCCAGAGGTGCCCTAAAACCTGTCTAAATCTAATAAGCGTCATCACATTCTCTATTTCTCTATTATAATCAACTTAATTCATCTTAATTATGTAGATGTGAAGTATACATGTATACATTTCTGAAGGGATATGCTTCAGTTTTAAGAGAATGGTTAAAGGAAGGATCCAGGATTAATTAGTCACATGAGGCTATTTACATTTACATTAAAATTAAAATGAAATTAAACCTAGAAATCAGTTTCTCAGTTGAACTACCAAACCATATTAAACAGTACAAATACAGAATAGTTCCAACATTGCAAAAGTCCAATTGGATAGTGATGATCTTGACATCCTGAAATATTAAGTATCAAAAACATGTAATAGAAAGGAAGCAGGGTGGCATCTGCCTTCAGCTCAGATCTTAATCTTGAGGTCCTGGGATCAAGCCCTGTGTTGGGTTCCCTGCTCAGCAAGGAGTATGCTTCTCCTGCACCTTCTGCCTTGGGCCTCCTTATCCCTTCTCTCTCTCTCTCTCAAATAAATAAGATCTTAACGAAAGAGAGAGAGAGAGAGAGAGAGAGAGGAAGTATTCCGGGTTGCCTGGGTGGCTCAGTCAGTTAAGCTTCCAACTCTTCATTTCGGCTCAGGTCATGAACTCAGGGTCATGAGACCAAGCCCCATGTCAGGCTCTGAGCTTGGTGTGGAGCCTACTTAGGATTCTCTCTCCCCCTATGCCCACCACCACACCCAGCTTGCATACACATAATCTCTTTTTCTCTCAAAAGAAAAAATAAGAAAGAATAATCCCAAAAATAAAGGGTTCGGTGGGCAACTGTATCCATGAATGCTAAGAATGTACCAATAAGGTTCTTGTCTTTTAGCAGTTATACCAAAATATTTGCAATGATTGGATATATGAGATTTACTTCAACCCACTTTGGTGTGGGGCGAGGGAAAATAAGGGCTATAGGTGAGTAAGTCATGAGTTGAAAATTACTGAAGCTGAATAATAGTTTATGGGTTCTTGATGCTATTTTCTGTGCTTTTTAATAAAAATTTCCATAATAGGGGATCCCTGGGTGGCTTAGCGGTTTGGCGCCTGCCTTCGGCCCAGGGTGTGATCCTGGAGTCCTGGGATCGAGTCCCGCGTCAGGCTCCCTGCATGGAGTCTGCTTGACACAATCAAGTCCCTCTACCTGTGTCTCTGCCTCTCTCTCTGTTTCTCATGAATGAATGAATAAAATCTTAAAAAAAATTTTTTTTCCCTAATAGGGGCCCCTGGCTGGCTCAGTTGGTAGGACATGCTGGTCTTGACCTCAGAGTCATGAGTTCAAGCCCGGCATTAGCAGTTTACTTTAAAACAAAATGAAATAAATAAAAATTTCCAAAATAAGTAGTATTTTAAGAACCCAAATACATATTTGGTTAAATCACAAGTTCACTTTTCAAATATTATTTATACCTATCACTTCTAAATTCTTGACTCTCCAAACCCCTACTGAAGCTTTTTATTTTGTTTTGTTTTTTGTTTTGTTTTGTTTGTTTTAATTTATGAGAGACATAGAGACATAGGCAGAGGGAGAAGCAGGCTCCCCGCAGGAAGTCTGATGCAGAACTCGATCCCAGGACCCCAGGATCATGACCTGAGCTAAAGGCAGACGCCTAATCACTGAGCCACCCAGGCGCCCCTATTTTGTTATTTTTTTTAATTTTTTTATTTATTTATGACAGTCACACACACAGAGAGAGAGAGGCAGAGACACAGGCAGAGGGAGAGGGAGAAGCAGGCTCCATGCACCGGGAGCCCGACGCGGGATTCGATCCCAGGTCTCCAGGATCGTGCCCTGGGCCAAAGGCAGGCGCCAAACCGCTGCGCCACCCAGGGATCCCCTATTTTGTTATTTTTTTAAGGTTTTAGTTTTAACTAATCTCTACACCCAATGTTGGGCTTAAACTCACAAACGGGATCAAGAGTCATATGTTCCACCTACTGAGTCAGCCCAGTGCCCTGAAACTACTTTTTAAAAATTAGCAATTAGCTCTTGATAAATCCAATGGCCTTTTCCAAATCATCACTTTCCTCAACTTAAGCTGACTCCAGATTCATCCCAGATACTTGGCATATCAAACCTTTCTCTTCCTATGTTAGGTGTTTTGTTTACTTTCATGTTTTTCATTTAATTATCTTCTTTCAGGGTACCTGGATGGCGCAGTTGGTTAAGCATTTCACTCCTGGTTTCAGTTCAGGTCATGATTTCAGGGTCATGAGATCAAGGCCCACAATGGGCTCTATTCTCAGTGCAGAGTTAAGACCCTCTCTCCTTCTCCCTTTGCCCTCACCCCTTAAACTCTATCTCAAACAAATAAATCTTTATCTACTTTTACGTATATTTATTACTATAAGCAACCTTAAGGCTTTTATGAAACTAAGCAGGTAAAAAAATCATAAATAATTTACTTATTCAAATATATTTAGTGAGCTTCAGGACGCCTTGGTGGCTCGGCGGTTGGGCACCTGCCTCCGGCCCAGGGCATGATCCTGAAGTCCCGGGATCAAGTCCCACATTGGGCTCCCTGCATGGAGCCTGCTTCTCTGCCTAGGTCTCTGTCTCTGTCTCTCAAGAATAAATAAATAAAATCTTTAAGAAAACAAAACCAAAAATATTTAGTGAACTTCATACATATCAAACATTGCAATGTGCTTAGAATACAGTAAAGAACAAGAAATTCGTGATGACTACCCTTGTAGAACTTACAGAACAAATGTAAAACAGAAATTTTAATGGTGCTGAATATAAGGAATGGAAACCTATTTTGAGGAAGTTCAGCAAAGACTTCTTTGAAGAGGTGAACTGAAGTTAAAACTTAAAGGATACACTGGAGTTAATCAGGCAAAGGGGAAGAGGGAATTTGTAACAAGATAGAGATCAGTGAAGAGTTACAACTGAAAAAAGGCCAGTATGACTGAAACAAAGAGAGATGGTGGGAGATGTTCAAGGTAAGAATGGATAGACAGGAAACAGCCATATTACACAATGTGGACCATGTAAATCATTTAGAAAGATTTCAGATTTTTTGAAACCGAGTAAAGAAAACCTCCTTAAAAATGGAGTCAGGAGGCCAGAAGGGGGAGCTCTTACATCATACCATTCATTGCAGGCCTTTGCAGACCCAACATGAAGAAACTTACCATGCATCCCCAACAGGAAGAAGCCTACTTTACTACTCATGTAAGATGATGTAAGATTTTTTTTCCCTGCCTGGCAATCGCACAGCCAATAAGAGATTGTCAATTCAGCTCCCCTTTGTTCTCCAGACTTGCCTATGGTTTACCATGACTACCTTGACCTGAATTGCAATTCCTCTACCATTCCCAAATAAGCCCATTTTGCTGATAAAATAACTGACTTTTATTTCCAAAATCAACATTACTTGGTGATCAGAACAACGATCCAGAGAAGCCCTCAACAACTCCAAGGCTGGTGAGCAAACAAGTGCTCGTACCCACCGAACCCGATGAGCTCCCTGCTTTCTCAATGCCCCTAAAGTCTGAGGGTATCTCCTGGATCCCAGCTCTGGTCTTCTTGCATTTAAGCTCTCTGGCTTAAAAGCCTTTAAGCTTTCCCCATTTCGCTTTTATGAAAGGATTACCCTAGTAAGTACTCTCTTCTATTTCTATTCCATTTCTGTTTGCTGAAGCTTCATGGTAAGAAACACATCCTGTTCAAAAGAGGGAAAACACGTGATTCCAGTGTTTAAGAGCAGCTGTTGGGAAATAGAGGTTATGATATCCAAAGACAAGATAGATTCCACTTGGCCTCTGGACCAGCATATTGTGCCTTTTTGGAAAAAAAAGGATAAACTTTGGGATAATTTGGAGTTGTAACAGTCATTTGGGGTAAGCTCTGACAGATAAATCCATGTTAAGGGGCACTCTTAAAAAAGCAGATCCCAAATCTCTCAGAGACAATGAAATGCATTCTTTCTTTGGTATGCATAAGTGTCTAAAAGACAAAATGACTTCAGAACAGCTCTGAAAGGATCCTTACAGCACGCAAATAAAAATGTTTAGTTTAAAAAAAAAATACTTTGGCCACCTGAGCAGGGAACCTTAGATTAGTCCATCTGTCAGAAAAACAATTTGGATCCAACTATTCTTTTTAGTTTTGCATCTGAAGGAAGGGTAAGTTTTTTCTTTTTAATTTTATTTGAGAGAGCACGAGAGCAATGAATATACATGGGGAGGCGATGGAAAAGGGGGGGCAGAGGAGGAGGGAGAACAAGCAGACTTGGTGCTGAGTGTGGAGACCTACGCAGGACTCAATCCCACAACCCAGAGATCATGATCTGAGTGGAAACCAAGAGTTGGACACTCAACCAACTGTGCCACACAGGCACTCCAAGGCTAAGATTACTTTTAAAGCAAAAGCCATAAGATCTGTGTCTGTATGATTATGTACATCTATATACAGACACAGGACACTTTTCTACCTCTAGATGGTATTGCCGAAATTAATTTATAAACAGCTCTATTTAATTGGCTTAGAGAAAAATAAGTGCTTATAAAAATCAAGTAAACTAACCAAATGTTTTTCAAATTCGCATGCTCTGGGATAATCTTTGATAAATAAAGTATAGTTTAAGTTTGTTGGGGTTTACCTTCTTTTAAGATTTATTTAATTATTTGAGAGAGAGAGTGAAAGATCACGAGCAGAGGCTAAGGGCAGAAGGAGAAGCAGACTCCCCGCTGTAGGGCTCCATCCCAGGATCATGACCTGAACTGAAAGTAGATGCTTAACCAAGCCACCCAGGAGCCCTTTTTTGTTGTTTTTGTTTTGTTTTGTTTTTGACAAGTTTGTTTAATTAAGACAAACATGTCTTAGAGTTATCAACACCGAATATAATGCAAACATAAAACTTTTATTCCATCTGTGTTTATTAGTCAAATAAGTTCATGTTCTCTCTGTTGTGAAATTTGATGGCTGACTTTGACTAATGTCTTATGAAGTTTCTGTGAGTAACTTAAACCTAATTGTTGGGTATCAAATTATTCAGATAGATGCATGAAAATGGGTAAGACTTTTTAGGTAAAATAATTACGTTTTATGGTATGTAGGCTTAAAAAAAGAAAGTAGCTTTCCTAAATCTTCCCTGGTAACTGGAAACTTTATAGACTTTTGCCAAGTTAAATTAAATGATGGAATTTCATTATATTACTGGAATTATTTTCTACACATGATAAAATACTACAACATTAATTAGTAAACATAAATTATCCATTTTGGGCTTCTTTTTTTATTTTTATTTTTTTAATTTTTATTTATTTATGATAGTCACACAGAGAGAGAGAGAGAGAGAGAGAGAGAGGGGCAGAGACACAGGCAGAGGGAGAAGCAGGCTCCATGTACCGGGAGCCCGACGTGGGATTCGATCCCGGGTGTCCAGGATCGCGCCCTGGGCCAAAGGCAGGGGCTAAACCGCTGTGCCACCCAGGGATCCCCATTTTGGGCTTCTTATTAAAGAGAAACTAAAGATATTTGGGTCTACTGGTAAATATGTTTTATGCCATGCTGACAAAGCACATTTCTAGAAATTATAAAATGTATTTACAAATTTGCCAGTCTATGATTGCTTACAGCTTAGTTTTCACTGAGAATTAAAGATTCTAAGGATTAAGAATTCTAATTCATATATGTAAAACTACTAAAAAACAATAAAGATGGAAGAAACAACTGTATGTGAAATGTATGCAAGGAAATAGGATGCCTGTTTTTGGTAAAGGGTATGAGTAATGGAAATGCATTGTGTTGATGGAAACAAAAGTGATTTTGCCCTAAAGCTGGATATTTTGGAAAGGCAAAGAGTAACAAACAAATTAAAATAGACACAGAAAGTTAAAGAAGGTTTTCAGAAAAGGAATCTTGGGAAAAGAATCATAGGTGTGTATCAAGCTAAGATCAAAATGCATTTGTTTAAAAATAAATTTTATGGGGTGCCTGGGTGGCTCAGTCACTTCGGCTCAGGTCATGATCCTAGGGTCTTGGGATCAAGCCCTCCACTGGGCTCCCTGCTTACAGGGAGTCTGCTTCTCCCCCTCTCCTACTCTCCCTGCTCACACACACTCTCACTTTCAAATAAATTAAAATTTAAAAATATAAAAATAAAATAAAAATAAACAAACTTTAAAATTACAGCAGCTGGGTAACTTAGTTAAGCATCTGACTGGATCTTGGCTCAGGTCTTGATCTCAGGGTCATGAGTTCAAGCCCCACATTAGGCTCCATTAAAAAAAATCACATTAAAAGTATACTGATACAAAACTGGAACGACTTTTTTTGGTTGTTTAAACTCAAAATTTTCTTAAGACTATTGGTCTGTTCTTAATAAACTGTAAACAAAGTTTCTTTACTGTTATGTAATCCACCTGGAAACAGGGATTCTGTGGTTTGCTTTATCACATCTTTGCTTATTTAGAAAAACCAAGTCTTCTCTATTCAAAAAGAATTAAAGCTTCTACAGCTATATAAACTTGTACAGGGGATCCCTGGGTGGCTCAGCAGTTTCACGTCTGCCTTTGGGCCAGAGTGTGGTCCTGGGGTCCCAGAATCGAGTCCCTCGTCAAGCTCCTGGCATGGAGCCTGCTTCTCCCAATGCCTGTGTCTCTGCCTTTCTTTCTCTCCCTCTCTCTATCATGAATATATAAATTTTAAAAATCTTTTAAAAAATTAAAAAAATAAACTTGTACAGTTGTCCTTTATTATTATTATTTATTTATTTATTTATTGTACAGTTGTTCTTTAAATATTTTTTCACTTTGGCCAAGTAGATAATTAAAACTTTTTAAAAAAACAGTTGTATTAAAAAAAAAAAACAATTTATTTATTTGACACAGAGAGAACGTGTGAATGAGCACACAAGCAGGAGGAGCAGCAGGCAGAGTTGCAGAAGCAGCACGCTCCCTACTGAGCAGGGAGCCCGATGCAGGGTCAATCCCAGGACCCTGGGATCATGACCTGAGCTGAAGGCAGACACTTAACAACTGAGCCACCCAGGCACCCTAAGTAGATAATTAGTTTCATAATTTTCTGTGATCCTTTTTTTTAAATTTTTATTTATTTATTTATGATAGTCACACACAGAGAGAGAGAGGCAGAGACACAGGCAGAGGGAGAAGCAGGCTCCATGCACCAGGAGCCCGACGTGGGATTCGATCCCAGGTCTCCAGGATCGTGCCCTGGGCCAAAGGCAGGCGCCGAACCGCTGCGCCACCCAGGGATCTGTGATCCTTTTCAGCCAAGTGTCCAAATCTTTCAATATTCTTGACAAACTTCCTAAAATTTAAATTCTAAGGAAGTTTTTTTTTTTTTAATCTTGAACTAACTGAGAATTTCCAGCAGGTCCTTGGAACATCTCACTCAAAGGATTTGTTCTCTCTCCTTATACAGAGAGATACTGCACCAATTAGGCTTGATGATTGTTAAGTTACATGATAAACACTGTCAAATAAGAATACTCAGCCTTCATGGATTGGGAGAACAAATATTGTTAAAATATCTATGCTACCTAGAGCAATCTATACATTCAATGCAATCCCTATCAGAATACCATCAACACCACAGAGCTGGAATAAACAATCCTACAATTTGTATGGAACCAGAAAGACCCCAAATAGCCAGAGAAATGTTGAAAAAGAAAACCAAAACTAGTGACAACATGATTCCAGACTTCAAGCTCTATTACAAAGCTGTAATCATCAAGACAGTATGGTACTAGCACAAAAACAGACACATAGATCAACGGAACAGAATAGAGAACCCAGAAATGGACCCTCTATCTATGGTCAACTAACCTCAACAAAGTAAAAAATAACATCCAATGGAAAGACAGTCTCTTCAACAAAGGGTGTTGGGAAAACTGGACAGCCACATGCAGAAGAATGAAAATGGACCCATTTTCTTACACCATACACAAAAATAAACTCAAAATGGATGAAACCCCTAAATGTGAGACAGGAATCCATCAAAATCCTGGAGAATACAGGCAGCAACCTCTGTGACCTCAGCCACAGCAACTTCTTGCTAGATATGTCTCCAGAGGCAAGGGAAACAAAGGCAAAAAACAACTATTGGGACTTCATCAAGATAAAAAGCTTTTGCACAACAAACAGCTGACAAAACCAAAAGACAACCTACAGACTGAGAGAAGATATCTGCAAATGTTTTATCAATTAAAGAGTAGCATCCAAAAATCTACAAAGAACTTATCAAACTCAACACTGAAAAAACAAATAATCCAGTCAAGAAATGGGCAGAAGACATGAACAGACATTTCTCCAGGGAAGACATACAAATGGCCAACAGACACCTGAAAAAATGTTCCACATCACTTGGCATCAGGGAAATACATTCAAAACCACAATGAGATAACACTTCACACCAGTCAGAATGGCTAAAAAGAACAAGTCACAACAACAGATGTTAGCAAGGATGCGGAGAAAGACGAACCTTACACTGCTGGTAGGAACGCAGGCTGGAGCAACCATTCTGGAAAACAGTATGGAGGTTCCTCAAAAAGATTAAAGCTATGCTGCAACCCAGCAAATGCACTACTAGGGATTTACCCCAAAGATACAAATGTGGTGATCCAAAGGGGTACCTGCACCCCAATGTTTACAGCAGCAATGTCCACGATAGCCAAACTATGGAAAGGGCCCAGATGTTCAATGACAGACAAGAAAGAAGATGTGGTCTGCACGAGCGCGCACACGCACGCACACACACACACACACACACACACACGCTGGAATATTACTCAGCCATAAAAAATGAAATCTTGCCGTTTTGCAAGGGCATGGATGGAACTAGAGGGTATTATGCTGAGTGAAATAAGTCAATCAGAGAAAGACAATTATGATTTCACTCATATGTGGGATTTAAGAAACAAAACAGAGCAGCAGAGCACCTGGGTGGCTCAGTGGTTGAGCATCTGCCTTTGACTCAGGTCGTGGTCCTGGGGTCCTGGGATTGAGTCCTGCAGGGGACTCCCTGCAGGGAGTCTGCTTCTCCCTCTGCCTATATCTCTGCCTCTTTGTGTCTCTCATGAATACATAAAATCTTTAAAAAAATAATAATAAAATGAAATTCTAATGGAATACTGATTGCTTTACTTTTTTGTTTTCCAGATTTAAAGGACCCCCTTTTCCCCCTCCTTTTAAAGTAATCTAAAACTTACACCAACTCATAAAGTGTATCTTTGCAACAAAGACTGAAGCATTTATTCTCCCCCACCCCGATCCTTCCAGAATTCTGAAACTCTTATTAAATATTCTTGATTTTCATGACATTATATGTATTTCCGTAACTTCAATGAGAATCTGTTCTCCTGGTAGTGGCATTCATTCCCTATGACCTAGCCCCTACTTCCTTTGATCCACAGCTCATAAAAAGGAATATACTTCAATTTTGCAAAAACCTAATCAAATCCATAGAGAACAATCATACTTCAGTAGGACAATCTTTCCAGAATGATGAAACCATCAAACATCATAATCTGCATCCTGGATATTTCATCTCTTGATGAAAAGATATCTCCAAAAGACTCTTCAACCCCACTGGAAAGGCCCCTATCAGATACTGTTAACCAACCCTTGTGCCACCAAACTCCAAGGACAGATTTTTGGATTCATCAATCACATTTAAAGAAAGCACCCAAGCCTAACTGGACCTGTACACCAACTGATGTCCTGAAAGACTTCTAGGAGTTGGAAGCACATAACAGATAAAGGAGACAGTTTTTCCAAGATGACTGAACTAGGCCTACACACTTTTTTCTTGCTGCTGCTTCTTTCTTTATTTCTCCCTCTCTTTTTTTGGAAAAACAATGCTCTTATCCATATTCCTCAATCTAGTGCAAAAGGGAAAACTTTCAGACTGCAGGATCCATCACCAAAAACTCCAATCTGTTCATGATGTTAGAGATACCTTGGTCTTACCTGTAGACAATTTCTCCAATGATTTGTTCCTCTGCACTCAAAGAGAAATACAAATGGGCTAACTCCTTTTTTTAAGACTTTTAGAAAAGACCTCTTTACTATGGGACGATACCTCACAGAATGTCATCCCAATTCCTCTGATCTCTGACTTAAAAAGGTCAATCAGGAAATTCCAGCTAATGGATCTATCAACAATCATACTATAGCTGGAGTCCTCTGCACTCCACCTGGTTTCATTTTTGCCTACAATAGATGGCATTACCCATGGGCATACAAATGTTTAGATAACTGACAACCTGGAAGTCGTTACTTATTGGGACATTTAATTCCCTGTCAAATCCATAATAAATCAGAAACCTCCCACTGATTCATTCCATTCAACCTCCATAGCTGCCTTAAACAGGAACTTGCAGGAGGACTCTATGACTCCAGGTTTCCCTACATGGGGAACTTTCTCCTCAGGTGCGAGTAAGAGCCGAGGAGCGCATCATCATAAATCTCTCCCTAATTTTAGGAGAGTTGGCTGATTTCACAGTCAAAGCAGTAGCAGCCCAACAATGATCCCTTGATTCACTGGCTAAAGTAGTTCTGTAGCAGCCCAACGATGATCCCTTGATTCAATGGCTAAAGTAGTTCTGGATAATGACATAGTCCCTGATTACCTACTAGCTGAACAAGAAGGCATTTGCGCAATTGCAAATACCACCTGTTGCAAATGGATAAATGCCTCCGGAGAGATCTACACAAGAAATTCAGTTTAGGGATCCCTGGGTGGCGCAGCGGTTTGGCGCCTGCCTTTGGCCCAGGGCGCGATCCTGGAGACCCAGGATCGAATCCCACATCAGGCTCCCAGTGCATGGAGCCTGCTTCTCCCTCTGCCTGTGTCTCTGCCTCTCTCTCTCTCTCTCTGTGACTATCATAAATAAATAAAAATTAAAAAAAAAAAAAAAAAAAAAGAAATTCAGTTTACACAAGAAATTCAGTTTACACAAGATCAGGAAACAAGCCCACAACAAATTTCACCTAATGATCCCTGGTCTTTTGACCTATTTTTTAGCTGGTTACCTTCAGGTTTGGGCTCCTGATTTAGAACCATCATATAAACTGGATTTTTCATATACTTTTGATTCTGCTTTGCATAACTGTTTTTAAGCCTCGTAGAGTCACACATCAAATCTTTATAGAAATGACATACTCAATAGAGTCATGCTAGGTCAGTGCTTCAAGATTTTCCCCCACATTTATGACCCTGACAAGATATAAATATTTTATTTATTTATTCATGAGAGACACAGAGAGAGAGGCAAAGGGAGAAGCAGGCTCCATGCAGGAAGCCCGATGTGGGACTTGATCCTGGCACTCCAGGATCACGCCCTGAGCTGAAGGCAGGCACTAGGCGCTAAACCGCTGAGCCACCCAGGCATCCCGATCCTGACAAGATATAAACTTTAATAAGAAATGAGGGGTGGGGAGCAGCCCCGGTGGCACAGCAGTTTAGCGCCGCCTGCAGCCCAGGTTGTGATCCTGGAGACCCAGGATCGAGCCCCATGTCAGGCTCCCTGCATGGAGCCTGCTTCTCCCTCTGCCTGTGTCTCTGCCTCTCTCTCTCTCTGTGTCTCTCATGAATAAATGAATAAAATCTTTAAAGAAAAAAAAAAAGAAAGAAATGGGTGGTGGGGAGGAGGGCGGAACACTGAGTGGCTCAGTTAAACGTCTGCCTTGGGCCCAGGTCATGATCCCATGGTCCTGGGATCGAGTCCCTTATCAGGCTCTCTGCTCAGCAGGGAGCCTCCTTCTCCCTCTCCTGCTTCCCCTGCTTGTGCTTTCTCTGTCGAATAAATAAAATCTTAAAAAAAAAAAAAAAAAAAAAAGAAGGAAATGTCTGAGGGGCTCCAGGGTGGCTCACAGTCAGTTTAGCATTAATTAGACTCTTGATTTCAATTCAGGTCATGATCTCAGGGTGATGAGATCAAGTCTTGTGTTGATCTCCGCACTCAGCACGGAGTTGGCTTGAGATGCTCTCCCTCTCCCTGCAGCTTCCATGTGCACATATGTGGGCACTCTAAATAGATAAAAGCTTAAAAAAAAAAGAAAAAGTCTAAGAGTTCTCCCTTCTAACCTTCACTGTTACTCAAATGTGGCCTTAAATGGTTTCCAATTGCTGTGTACTTTCCCTCCAATGTAAGACACGTGGGGGAAATGTCCTTCCTGGCACCAAAGGACAAAAGCACTAAATAGGGAAAACCTGACTCTTGACCAGCCATGCTTTCAGAGAATGATTTTAATCTAAAGGGGAAAAAAAATAACAGAAACCTCATTTAAAATGGAAGTCAGGAAGCCAGAGGGGGAGCTTTCATGTCATACCATTCACCACAGCCCTTTGCAGACCTACCAGGAAGAGACTTAGCTTGCATTCTCAATAGGAAGAAGCCTACTTTACTACCCCAGAAGGATGAAGGAAGATTCCCTCTTTGCCTAGCAACAGACTAGCCACTAAAAGACTGTTACAGCTCAGCCAACAAATAGTCACTATGCTCCAAACTCCTAGTTTACCCCCATGGACTTTTTATTTATAACAACCCCTCCCAATTTCCCTTCCTCTCTCTATACAAGAGTATTTCTCTCATTTGATCTTCAGACTTGTCTATTGTTCATGATGGCTTACTGGTCCTGATCTGCTATTCCGAATAAATCATTTTGCTGGCAAAATAACTGGCTGTTTTATTTTTAAGGTTGACTTTGTTCTAAAAGTGACCAAATGGGAACACCTGGGTGGCTCAGTTGGTTTAGAATCCGCCTTCGGCTCCGGTCATAATGCTGGGATCAAACGCAGCATGGGGGGTGGCGGAGCTCTCTGCTCAGTGAGGAGCCTGCTCTCCCTCTGCCTCTGCCACTCTTGCTCTCTCTCAAATAAAATAAAATCTTTCTTTTCTTTTCTTTTTTTTTTTAAAGAAGTGATCAGGGCAGCCCCAGTGGCACAGCGGTTTGGTGCTGCCTGCAGCCTGGGGTGTGATCCTGGAGACCTGGGATCGAGTCCCACGTCAGGCTCCCTGCATGGAGCCTGCTTCTCCCTCTGCCTGTGTCTCTGCCTCTCTCTGTGTCTAAGAATAAATAAAAGAAAGAAAAGAAAAAAGAAAAGAAAAGAAAAGAAAAGAAAAGAAAAGAAAAGAAAAGAAAAAAGAAGTGACCAAATAAATAAGCCTACAAAAGTGGGGTTTGAGTTTTTGAAAATTAAAATTTTTTTGTGATAAACTAGATGTCCTAAAATTTGCCCTTTTCACAATTCAGTAGAAATAAGTTCAAAATGTTTTAAGGTAAAGAGGTAAAGAAGTTATTCTGATTTACATTTTTTAAAAGATTTTATTCATTTATTCATGAGAGACAGAGAGAGAGAGAGAGAGGCAAGACATAGGCAGAGGGAGAAGAGAAGCTCCATGCAGGAAGCCTGATGTGGGATTCAATCCCGGTATTCCGAGATCACACCCTGAACCACCCAGGTGTCCCTCTGATTTACATTTTTATAAAGTTTATTCTGATAATGTAAAGGATGGACTGGAGAAGTAAAAGAACAGAGGTTGGAAGGTACAGAGTAATCTAAAAGATTTAAAACTAACTTATTGCTAGACTATAACCAAGTAGAGAAGAGAGATAATATCTGATTTATTAAAAACTATATCCCCCAGGACCTAGCTCCATGATAAATGATCTTTAAGGTTCTATGATTCTTAGAATGGAAGATGTGCATTTCCCATAGCATTTAATACCTTAATGATGACTGAAAATACTTTTTTGTAACACAACATAATGAAGCACGATAAAGGGTAAAATGAATGCTAGGAAAAAGGTTAGAGATAGGAGGGTAGAAGTAGGACTATAAAATTACCCAGGCAGGGAAGTTTGGACTTCATCTCAAAGACAAGTCTCTGGGGATGGTTTTTTGCAATCTCACAATGGAAAGATAAGGTAACAGTATTGCTTATTGTAAGTTAAGGAATTACAACATTTGTCCTTTAGTGACTGGCTTCTTTCACTCAGCATGTCATCAAGATTGTAGCATGTATCAGAATTTCCTTCCTTTTTAAGGCTGAATAATATTTCATTGTATGTATATACCACATTTTGTTTATCCATTCATTCATCAATGGACCCTTGGATTGCTTCCATCTTTTCACTAATGTGAATGCTACTATAAACACAGTTTTAATTTTATAAAATACATTTTTTTAAAAAAGGAAAAAAATAGAAATGGAAAACCCTAAGCAATTCTAAACATTCAGAAATGTTGGTTCCCAGAAAACCTAACTCACTCAAGGTAGAAGGTAGAAAGTAAATGGAAAAATGGTAATTGGCTTAAAGGTTTTAAAAAGACCAATTTTAAACTGACAATAGAGAAAGCAGAGAAAAATTCTGATTTGTGCCAGAGAACCCCCAAATGGTTCAGGAATTGCTGGCACCAAGTATATCTAGAAATAAGGACAGAGGTGGTGGTAAAAAGAAGTCTGTTTAAAAGGTAGACTGACACCCTCTCACATTCCTTCCACTGTTCCACACACTCAGGTCCCTCTCCCACCTCACCAGAAGATTAAAGGTTTATGCAATGAAAAAGCAAGCAGGGAGGTGTCTGGGTGGCTGTCATTATGCATCCTACTCTTGATTTTGACTCAGGTCATGATCTGAGAGTCACGGGATCAAACCCCACATGGGGGCCTTGAGATTCTCTCAGCCCCTCTCTTCCCCTCCCATCCTACTCACACACTCAAAAAATAATAATAATAAAATACACACATGTATATATAATACAATACTCAGTACACAAAATGAAAACAGACACATCAATATGAAGGTCAAAAGACCAAGATTCATAAAGGCAACGTAAAGAATCTACAAGGCTATACATTAATGTCTCTGAATTTCTTTAGGAAGAATATATCCAACCTAAAATTATAAACCCCACCAAACCTTCAGTGTATAAGTTGTCCAAACACATTTTTGGACCACAAAGTTCTCAAAAAACTTCCTCCCATCCTCCCATGTTTCCTTCATTAGGAAGCTACCAATTGGACAGTATGTTCAACCTAATGAGAGAATAAACCAATAAAAAAAGAAAAAAATGTAATCTGAGAAATAATGGATCCATCCAACACAAAAGAAAATGGAATCCTCAAAATGATGCCAAAGGTAGATTCCAACTTGAGAGCTGAGCACACAAATCACAGGGGCAGTAACTAGTATAAATCAGAATAAGTCAGAAGGTTCTGGGAAAGATATTTCATGGAGATCAAATGATACGAATATATTTTCCTTTGAAAAAATCTGATACATTCTTATAAATGGAGAGGTGATTTACACTGTTGATAAAGAGTATGGGGATAAATTAATGATACGTATATAAACTAAAGAATACAATATGTAAGAAACTATAAGTAATCAATATACGTGACTCAGTTATAACAATACTGTATAAATTAAATACTCATCTAACCAAAATATGACATCTATATTTAGAGGATGGAAAAAAAAAACACTGCCAGGTTAGTAATACCTGGCAATGAAAAAAAGAGCCAAAGTCTGATTGTCTCTGGAGCTGTCTATATCAGTAAATATTGCCTTCCCAAGGACAAAAGCTTAACAATATAGCATGGGAATAGATTTTAAAATTTCAAAACAGGGAAATTAGATATTAAAAATATAAAATGTGTAGAGCGCTTGGGTGGCTCAGTTGGTTGAGCATCTCTTGTTTTTGGCTCAGGTCATGATCTCAGGGTTATGTACTGATCTCCAGTAGAGGCTCTGCACTCAGTAGGAGTCTGTGGATGGGGAGGTCCTTTCTCTCTCTGTCCCTTCCTCTGCTCACACACTCTAGTCTCTTTCTCTAAAATTAAATAAATATTTTTTTTAATTACAGAATGTGTTATCCTGGAGATTTCTAAGAGCAGTCCAGTTTAACTGTCACAGCTAAAAACACCATAAAGAGAGCTAACAACTAAATCAAATGTGATATCCTGAATGGCATCCAGAACAGAGAAAGGATTTTTTTTTAAAGATTTTTATTTATTTATTCATGAGAGACACAGAGAAAGAGGCAGAGACACAGGCAGAGGGAGAAAGGATTTTAGATAAAACCAAAGAAATCTAAAAAAACCATGGAGTTTGGTTAATAATATAACAATACTGGTTCATTAACTGTGAAAATGTACGTAAAATGTTAATTACAGAGGAAACTGGGTGTGGGATTAATAATCTTTGCAATTTTTCTGTCAATCTTAAACTATTCTAAAACCAAAAAAAAAGTTTAAGTAATCTCTACACCCAACGTGGTGCTTGAACTCACAACCCTGAGATCAAGAGTCACATGCTCCTCTAGCTGAGCACTCCTTACAAAAATTTTATTTAAACACAAAAGAAACCTGAGAAAGCTGTTTTCATATGTACTAATAATATGAAAAGATCTCGGGATCCCTGGGTGGCGCAGCGGTTTGGCGCCTGCCTTAGACCCAGGATCGAATCCCACGTCGGGCTCCTGGTGCATGGAGCCTGCTTCTCCCTCTGGCCTATGTCTCTGTCTCTCTCTCTCTCTCTGTGACTATCATAAATAAATATAAATTAAAAAAAAATATGAAAAGATCTCTAGGATATATTAGGTAAAAAAAAAAGCTAGGTGTGAAGTAAAAGTCTGATACATTTTATGTAAGAGAAAGTAAGAAATTATACTCATATTTGCATAAGAAATCCCAGAATACACACAAGAAAAAAATGTATATATAATTACTAAAGGAGGAGGGAGGGGAAAAGGCAACAGTCATAGGAACAGGGTGATAATAAGTTTCTTCAGAGTATACCTTTTTTTTTTTTTTTTTTTTTAAAGATTTTATTTATCACAGAGGGAGAAGCAGGCTCTAGGCAGGGAGCCCAATGCGGGACTCAATCTGGGGACTCCAGGATCATGCCCTGGGCAGAAGGCAGGCACTAAAACGCTGAGCCACCCAGGGATCCCCTGGAGTACACCTTTTATGTCTGTACTACCTATTAAAAATAAAGTTAGAGGGCACCCCGGTGGCTCAGTCAGTTAAGTGTCTGCCTTCAGCTCAGGTCATGATCTCAGGGTCCTGGGAGGGAGCTCCGTGTCCGGCTGCCTGCTCAGTTGGGCTCCCCCCCACTCACGGAGTCTGCTTCTCTCATTCTCCCTCTGCCCCTCCCCCCTCCATGTGCTACTATGCACTCATGCACTCTCTCTAAAGTAAATAAATCTTGTAGGAGCAGCCCCGATGGCCCAGCAGTTTGGCGCCACCTTTGGCCCAAGGCGTGTTCCTGGAGACCTGGGATCCGGTCCCACATCAGGCTCCCTGCATGGAGCCTGCTTCTCCCTCTGCCTGTGTCTCTGCTTCTCTCTCTCTCTCTCTCTCTCTCTCTCGTGATTAAATAAAATCTTAAAAATAAATAAAATAAAATTGCTCTAAAATGAAAAAAAATGAAAAAGATTTAAAAAAAAATAAATAAATCTTGTAAATAAATAAGTAAATAAAGTTAGGAGGCAGTGAAGTGATCAGTTTTAAAGCCCTAAGAGAAATGGATTAGATGGACTTCTCAAAGTCTCCTCCAACTCTGGGATGCTCTAATTCAAGAATTTCAGCTAAAAGTCAATTAAACTATTAGTCATTTATGTCTTCCCTGAAACCTGTCACTTCTTTGTACCTTTTCACTATTTTTCTTTTCTTCTGAGATTTTGTTTATTTGAGAGAGAGAATATCAGCAGCGGGACAAGGTAGAGTCTGAATGAGGAAGAAGCAGGCTCTCAGCTGAGCAGGAAACACCACATAAGGTTTCATCCCAGGACCCTGGAATCATGATCTGAGCCAAAGGCTGACACTTAACTGACTTAGCCACCCAAGCACCCCTAACTCTGTCTAAGCAGCTGCATTTATCACACTATATTAGTTTAGGTATATTTCTTTCCCTATAAAATGTAAATTTCTTAAGCTTATGCTCTACCAAATCACTTAATAGTATAGTAGTTTTACATAAAAATTTGTTAAACTAAAACAATTAACAAGAACTTGCCAAGTGCCAGGCACTCTTCTAAATGCTTCACATTTATTAACTAATTTAATCTTCACAATACCTCTATATGATAGTTCCTATCACTTTTATTTTATAAATAAGGAAATTGAAGCCTAAAGAGGCCAAATAATTTGTCCAAAGTCAGTGGCCAGCGCTAAAATATGAAACCCAGACTGTGTGGTCTTAATTACTAGCTCTACTGTTTAGTTTTAAGGCTTCAAAACCAGATAGTTTTAAGGGCGCCAAAACATTCTTGATTGCCCTACCTTGCAATATGAAGCTCCACGGTACCAATGACTTAATATCACCTAACCCAACAGTTCTTAAAGTGTGGTTCACAGAGTGCCAGGATTCCCAGAACCCTTCTGAGAGTCAAGCCATTTTTTTTTTTTTAAGATTTTATTTATTTATTCATGAGAGACACAAAGAGAAGCAGAGACTAGGCAGAGGGAGAAGCAGACTCCATGCAGGGAGCCCCATGTGGGACTGAATCCCAGGACCCTAGGATCATGCCCTGGGCCAAAGGCAGGCACTAAACTGCTGAGCCGCCCGGGCATCCCAAGTCAAACCACTTTCATAATACTACTATATTAATTGGCTTTTTTTCACTCTCATTTTCTCATAAGTGTACAGTGGAGTTTCCCAGAATCTACATGATAAATGTTATTACAATAGACTGAATACAAGAGGATCCAAGAGAATCTGGCTATCTTTTTGTAATTCAAAGACATCAAAGAGATTTGCAAATATGTAAAACAATGCCAATCTCTCACTAAATTTTTGTTTAAAAAATAGCTCTTTCATATAATGCATTTAATACTATTATTTTTAAATGAATTAAATATTTTAAAATTTTGTTAACTTTCAACACTATTAATATTGATACAAACCATATGAACAGAGTTCTTTAGGGGTCTTAATTTGTAAAAGCATAACAGGTAACGAGATCTTGAGGAGAAAAAATTTAGGATTACAGATGTAGCCAATCTAAACTGTTCAGTACTTCTGATCCCTAAAGGTTAAGATACATTTTCCCTACCCAGCATGTTATAAATCAAAAGAACCAATGTAAAAAGGGTAACATAAAGTGAAAAAATAAGTAGTACTAGACCAGGTATTTGCTTCTACCTGAGATTACATTTCCTAATTTGTAACCCTATTTTGTAACATTTGTTTGTAGTAATATCTTCTACTATAAACCATGAATGGCATTCTTAAAAATGCCTCTGCATTTCAAGACAGTAACCGGAAGGAGCAACAAAAATATTTCTCAAGGAAACTTCAGATTTAAATTGTATACTTCAACATCCTTTTATTAAGCCAGGTATGATACTGAAATATAAAAAAAAGTCTAAAAGTCTGTAGAAGATTACCAACACTGATGTCATTAACTCAGTCTGAAACTCCAAAAACTGAAAAAAACTCATTTTCATTACAGAGACAGAACTTTAATTTTTGACAAACTAAATAGAAGTCTACTTAACTCCAAACCAGTTCCTTGAATACGTCTTTAATATCATTTGACATACTCTTGGGTGCTATACTAATAGAAAATAATTTAACAATAGCTTTAACTAATTTTACTCAACTCAAAAAAAAAAAAAGTGCAAAATCTTGTCTTATTTTTTTAAGCAAAATGGAAAGAGCTATAAATTATCGGGTTCCCTGCTCCCCTGCCTCCCAAACATCTAGAGTATCCCTAAAAACTATCAAATAATTTACGCATAAGATGTTATTATTAAACTATTAACAGCTTAAGGCCAAAAACATGGATTCTACCGTAGCAAAGACTACAAATACAGGCTATCAGCTTGGTTTCTGGTAGATTCAGCCAGCTGGCACTATGTTAGGCACTGGGGACACAATGAACAAAAAAATAAGTTTTAATCTTCATGAGACTTGCATTCTACTGTGTGAAAGACAAACACACACACAGGTAAGAATTATAAACATGGTAAATGCTTTGCCACAAATTAGTTTTTAAAAGCTAAATTGTGGAGTTCTAAAACCTAAAAATAAATAATTCATGAAGAGTTACACATCAAGATGACATGGGTTCTACTGACCTTTACTAATGCATAAGAAAACTACAGACACTGCTCATGAAAACAAAGATCAATCTTTCATTGTTGAAGCTATCAAATGGCATTACTTAGCAATATAGTAGCCTTAAAAGATAATTGACCTCATAATTCCAGAGTTAAAAAGCACGTAAACACAATCCTTAAAAAAACATCTAAGAGGAGCCCAAAGAGACATGACAACTAACTGTAATATGGTATCTAGAACAACAAAAAAAGATAAAAACTAAGGAAATCTGAATAAACTATGACTTTAGTTAATAATAACATACCAATATCAGCTCACTTAGTATAACAAATGTACCATACTAAGGTAAAATGGTTAAGAATACTGAGGAATACTGGGGAAACTGGGTGGGGCTATATGGGAACCCTCTGCACAATCTTCTCAATTTTTCTGTAAACCTAAAACTATTCTAAAAAATAAAGTCCACTGGGATGCCTGGGTGGCTCAGCAGTTAAATGTCTGCCTTCGGCTCAGGGCGTGATCCTGGAGTCCCAGGATTGAGCTTCCCTGCATGGTCTGCTTCTCCCTCTGCCTGTCTCTCTCTCTCATGAATAAATAAATAAATCTTTGAAAAACAAAACAAGGGCAGCCCCCTTGTCGCAGCGGTTTAGCGCCACCTGCAGCCTGGGGTGTGATCCTGGAGACCAGGGATCGAGTCTCTGCCTCTCTCTCCCTCTCTGTCTCTTTGAATAAATAAAAATCTTAAAAAAAAAAAAAAAAAAAAAAGAAAGAAAAAAAAGAAAAACAAAACAACGTCCATCAAAAAAATCTAAGATAGGGCATCCCTGGGAGGCTCAGCGGTTTGGCGCCTGCCTTTGGCCCAGGGCGCGATCCTGGAGTTCCGGGATCGAGTCCCGCGTCCAGCTCCCAGCATGGAGCCTGCTTCTCCCTCCTCTTGTGTCTCTGCCTCTCTCTCTCTCTATGTCTATCATAAATAAATAAATCTTTAAAAAAAATCTAAGATGACTTCAAGAACTATATGGGGGTTGTTGTCAAAACTCAAAGTAAGAAATGAGAAGCCACAGAACTCTGCAATACGAATTAGAATATAAATACTCAAGGAATTAACAAGAAACTTGCAGATACTGAAGTTATGATTGCTACTCATACTAATACCTTCCTAGGACAGAGATTAAGGATTTTTCATGCAAACTGAATAGCTCTGCATCACAACATAAGGCTAGCAATAACATCCCTAGGAAAAATAAGTAAATAAATAATTAACATCCCTAGAGTGTACAATAAGCACATTAGATCCTATTTATCAATAATGACCAATACACTGTATCTTAAGCATGGCATTGTCCTAAAACTGCCATAAAATTCCTAAACTAGGATCACTCTCAAAGATCTTACCAAGTTACTTCAAGAAACAAGCTTATACTTGCTCAGGAAAATTCACAAAGCAAAGAGGAGACTATATTTTTCCTCGGTAACCAGGGAGGGGGGTAAAGATTATATGTGAAAAGAGAAAAACGATTTCTCCAATTGGAAGCAATTTCTCAACTAATGTTAACCTACCTTAATGCCATATATATATATATGTATATATATGTGTGTGTATATATATATATTAGTATAAACAGTTCAAGGTGGTAGTAAAAGCTCTGAATTTATAACTGTTATCTGCTTTCCAATCAAAAGAAATTGTCCTCTCTACAGCCTAACCTAAGTAAGGTACCTAGCAGTTAACTCAATGTCTGATGACTTGGGAGGAACTAATCTCTCA
The DNA here is from genome assembly GCF_048164855.1 of Canis lupus baileyi. Taxonomy (NCBI): domain Eukaryota; kingdom Metazoa; phylum Chordata; class Mammalia; order Carnivora; family Canidae; genus Canis; species Canis lupus. The sequence goes on from NC_132860.1 coordinate 27,235,870, forward strand.
ATGTCTGAATTTTAAAGATGGTCATGAAAAATGTGAAAAAAAAACAAAAGAGGACAATAATTTCTACATTGTTGAGCGCCAAGTTTTATAATTCAGCATAAAATCAGAATCACCACGAGAAATAATTTGAGAGAAAGCCATCACAAAACTAGGAGCTTGTATTTAATACAAAGTAAGCAACAGCAGAAGCCTAGCTAGGTAAGATCATTCCACTTATCACATACTATGGAATATTAAGCATAAAAGGGTCGTTTAGCCGAAACGGTATTACATACTGAAGTCTAATTTAGATAACTAGATGATGAATCTATTCTACTCTACTCCATTACTCCCTGGCCCCAAAGGAAATCCTAGAAAACAAAGATGTTGGTTATTCTCAGGCCTTCTCTCACAGGAATCCTAAATATACAATTGGAAAACACTCAGAAGAAATTGAATAATTACTATTTCTCTGGTAATTCTTGTTTGCACCATCATAAAGAATCATACACTGCTTCATATTGAAAGGAGAAAAGGAGGAGGTGAGATGTGAGAAATTCCAAGTAAAATGATCATGACATAGCATCTGGCAGAGATCGCGAAAGCGCCAACAGTGCCAAAAGAATTGTCAGGGAATCAAAGTCATGAGAAGAAAATGAGGTTTTCTAACAAGCCACAGCCTAACCCAAGAAGCAAAAATTGCCCCTGCCGCCGCCACCCCTCTTACCCTCCAACCACTCCATCTTCAAGTCGCCTCCAATTCAGACATATATTCTCCATAACCCAAACTAATTCCCCACCTAAGTAAAAACAATCCAAGAATTTCTACGACACCCCCCGCCACTTCCCACCTCCCATAAGATCCGCACTTCCCAGGGCCAAGCCTCTAAGGAAAACAACGCCCTAATCCCCCCACCCTCCTCGTCCAAGGTTGAGGAGTGACGGTTCCCGGGAGTGGGGCCTCCCGGGGTGGGCCTTCACAGAGCTGACGATCTGGGATAAAAGCAAAGAATAAGGGTGGGGCTCCAAGAAGGGGGCTACGGTTGGTGAGACGACGGAGGCCGGAGGAAGAAAGGGATGGACAGCAGGCTGGGCTGGGCGGGGTGAGACTGGGGCGGGGGTGTGGGGGGGCAGGTCGACGGGAGAGGCCCGGGCTGCGGGGGGGGGAAGGAGATGTCGGAGCCGCGGACAGAGGATCAAAATCTGACCGACGGACCAAGACGAAGAGGAGCTGGTAGCTAAAGGGGGTCGGAAAACCCCGGGCAGGGCTGGGGGTAATGAGCACGAAACGCGAACGCGAGGCTGGTAGACAGCCTTCGCGGACAGAAGGGCCGCACTGGGGGCGGTGCGGGGAAGCCGCGGCCAGCTGCCAGGAGGGGGGGAGCCGCGCACTCACCGCTCTGCTCCCCCAGGAACACAAGCTTGAATTTCCTCAGCGGATTCCCGAAGTCTCCGCCCGCGGACATGATGGAGCCGGAGGAGCTGCCGCCGCCTCAGCCCAGAGACCTCTCGGACCGACGCTGCTCCCACCGGCTGACGAAAAAGGCGAGACGAAGGACCGACACCGAGCTCTCTCGGACCCTCTAGGGCCCGGCGGCGGAGCAAGGCTGCAGGACAGGGCTCCTCCCCACAGACAGGCAGAGGTCGCCGCCGCCTCCCCGCAGAGTCGCCTGGCACCGAGCGAGGCCCGCGGCTGGGGAAGGAAGGATGGCGGTATCGGAAGCAGCCAGGGGTGTGCTCGAGGTTCCCAAGGCTAGCGCCCTTCCCTTCTCAGCACCTGGCACCGAGACTGGGGTGGGAGAAGGGGAGGGTGGCAGAACTGGAGCCGCAGACGCGTCTGGGACCTCTCACGCGCAGCGCCTCAGCTCCCACAGCTGCCGCCGCCGCAGCCCAACCTGCTGAGTGCGCGAGCCTCTAGCGCGGCGCGCGGCGAGCCCGGGCGCGAGCGTGCCGCCCCGCCGGCCGCCGGCGTGCGTGCGTGCGTGCGCGTGCGTGCCACAAGCCAGCGCCTTCCTGGTTTAGCCTGCTCTCCCGGCTCCTACCGCGCGGCGGAGGCCAGGGCAGGTTAGGTTGCCACGCGAATCGGGAGAAGCAAGGAGGAGGCGGGGCGGAACCCTGGGGAAGTGACGGGGGTGGAATAAGGAGCACTTACGTCACTTATGTGAGAACCAATCGGAAGAAGTCAAGGGCGGGCAGGGCTGGCAGTGAGGTGGCGGCGCGAGAGCGCGCGCGGCCCTTGCTCGGTGGAAAGCGTCGCACAGCGACTGCCATGAGAAGTGTGGCGTGTCGCAGCCTAAGGGGAGGGGATGGGAAGGGCGGAGGCGGAGCTGGCACGTAGGTTGAATTGACCTCGGCCCTGTGAGGGTGTGGTCCGAGAGCCCTAAGGTGTGTACTCTGTTCCTCTTCTCCAGAGCCCTCAGCCCTGCCTCGCTCTCCTTAAATCCGCCCTTCACTCGTGCGCTCAGCCACCTTCTCCATCTTTTTTCTTATTATAATTCCTCACACGATATCTTACTAGGTACATTCTCCACTGTTGCTCTTAGGAGTTTCATAACTACCAGAAGCAGATCCTCTACATTTTTGCAGATGAGGAAATTGAAGCTCAGGGGAAGGAAATGACTTACAAAATCCACAAAGCCATCAAGTGGAACCTAGGTTTTGCCTTTTCCGCCAGTGAACCTCTGCAACCCTTCTTTTTGATAAGCCCATCCACTTCCCTGACCTGACCTGGCTTGGTCTGTTATCAGCCTTTGTTACTCTGATGTAGACAATTCTAGGTGACGCCCGCCTTCCACTGTGCTAGAAAAGGATTTAGACATCGAGGAAACCAAACCCTTCGTTTCACAGATGGTGAAACTGAGGTCCAAGTAGGAAAACAGCTATGCAAAAAGGTCGCAGAACAAAGTAAAGGTAAAGCCAGACTTTGAGCTCTATTGTGGGGGAGGGGATATTTTAAAGATCACTTTTTCCTCCTAAAGCCGGGCTTCTGAATCTGTTGTGGGTGGACCTCCCCTAAATTAGACCTCTGAAGCATGAGCGTTTTTCTCTGGAGAGGATCCATGGCTTTCATCAGATTTTCAAACCAGTTTAAAACCCCAAAAATGAAGGTGAATGTCAAAACCAAGAGGAACCTAAGGAGACATGACAACTAAGTGTAATGTAGATATAACATGGCAAACAACTCAGTGTAGCTTTTTAAGCTGAATGGGATCCTGGAAGGGAAAACGGACTTCAGGCAAAAACTAAACAACAACAACAACAACAAAAACCCTGAATGAATATGGACTTTGTTAATTATATCAATATTGGTTCCTTAATTGTAACAAATGTATTATGCTAATGTTAATAATAGAGGTAACTGGGGAAGGAGGGGTTATATGGGGATTTTCTGTAGTCTGCTCAATTTTAACGTAAATTCAAAACTTTTAAAAAATAAAGTGTACTAATAAAGGATAAATAAAAGTTTAAGAATCACCAAATTAGAGAATTCATCATCCACACCTCACCATACTTTAGGACAGCATCCAAAAAGTAATCTCTGTCCTTGAGGAGGACACTTCAAGAAACTAGTATCAAAGAAAGTAGAGGGGGGCAGCCCGGGTGGCTCAGCGGTTTAGCGCCGCCTTCAGCCCGGGGTGTGATCCTGGAGACCCAGGATCGAGTCCCACGTCGGGCTCCCTGCATGGAGCCTGCTTCTCCCTCTGCCTGTGTCTCTCATGAATAAATAAATTAAATCTTAAAAAGAACAAAAACAAAAAAAAGAGGGTGACAACCTGGCTGGCTCAGTCTGTAGAGTATGCAACTCTTGATCGCGGGGTTGTATGTTAAAGCCTCATGTTGAGAGTAGAAAGAATTAAAAAAAAAAAAGATTTTATATATTTATTTGAGAGACAGATGAGGAGAGAGAGCACATGGGGGAGAGGGAGAAACAGGTTCCTCACTGAGCAAGGAGCCCCTTGCAGGGCTGGATCCCAGGACCCTGGGATCAGGGAACTGAGCTGAATGCAGACACTTAATGGACTAAGACACCCAGGCACCCTGAGATTACTCTAAAAGACAAAATAAAACAAAAAAAAACTATCAAAAATACTTCTCAGAGGAGCCCCTGGGTGGCTCAATTAGTTAGATGTTGGACTCTTGATTTCAGCTCAGGTCATGATATCAGGGTTGTGGGATCAATGGGCATCAGACTCAGGAGTGGACATGGGGTCTACCTGCGATCCTTTCTCTGTCACTTTCTGCCCCTCCCCCTTGCTCTCTGTCTGTCTCTCTAAAGAAAAAAAAAAAAACTTCCCAAATTAATGATAAATCCTTACATTTGTGCATAGTGTCGTACCATTCCCACAACACATTTATATACGTTTGCTCATTATTTGGGAATTATTATTTACTTAGCTATAGAAATGGTAGGATCAAACAAGTGCCTTCTCAAACCCAGGGATGAATTACTGAACTAGAATTAAGGAGAGGAATAAATTAAGGAGAGCATTCTCATGAAGGCTTAAAATACCATCTATTCTGGCCTATCAAGACAACAGCTATATTCCCAAACTTCCTTCTCTACCAAAATTTACTCACTGTTGGTTCCTCTCAGCCGAGTTGTGAAAGGATTTTGGAATATGTATCTAAAATGAAAGAACAAAAAGAAAAAAATTAACCAAAAAAATGAAATGGTAAAAACTTGAGTCATGACATGGGCATTTGTGTTTCTTTCTTTTTTTTTTTTTTTAAGATTATTTATTTAGGGACACCTGGGTGGCTCAGTAGTTCAGCATCTGTCTTTGGCTCAGGATGTGATACCCAGAGTCCTGGGATGGAGTCCTGCATCGGGCTCCCTGCATGATGCCTGCTTCTCCCTCTGCCTGTATCTTTGCCTCTCTCTCTGTCTCTCATGAATAAATAAATAAAATCTTTTTAAAAATCTTTTAAAAAATTATTTGAGGGGATCCCTGGGTGGCGCAGCGGTTTGGCGCCTGCCTTTGGCCCAGGGCGCGATCCTGGACACCCGGGATCGAATCCCACGTCGGGCTCCCGGTGCATGGAGCCTGCTTCTCTCTCTGCCTATGTCTCTGCCTCTCTCTCTCTCTCTCTCTCTCTGTGTGACTATCATAAATAAATAAAAATTTAAAAAAAGCATTATTAAAAAAAATTATTTGAGAGCGAGAGCGAGAGCAAGAGTGCAAGCATGAGCTAGGGGGAGAGGGAGAGGGAAAGAGAAGAGCAGACTCCCTGCCGAGCAGGGAGCCATGAGGGAGAGGGGGAGGCTAGATTCCAGGACCCTGAGATCATGGCCTGAGCCACCGAGGCTCCCCTAATATTTGATTTTAAAAGTAGCTTGACAGGTCTGGATGGGCCCTCCCAACTAGTAACCCAAAACTCTGCCACACACAAAGAGCAGCCCATACCAAGAGAGCATTTAAAAAGAAAATCTCTTGTAAACATAAGTGAGTGGCTATTTTTTCTTTCTGTTGTATACCAGGTTTTCATTATATTTCCTGAAATAGCTTTTAAAGTAACATCTGAGGATTGGAGCTATAATTACTTTGTACTTCCTCCAGAGCTTTATGAATCAATTCCTCCCTCTTGCTTTGGTCTCTGTAGTCACCTAGACAGGTGATGCTTTGTCTATCATTTTGAAGACAAGTATGGCATAATCCACCTCTTACCTCAGATATTTTAATGTTTTAAGCTAGCATTTTTCATTGACACAGATACAGCTTCACTCTCCTCTTAAGATGCACTCATATTTACCCAGTACTATGTATAAGTCATATGTTTTGCCTTCAGAGATGTTATGGTCTAAAAATTGTATATTAAGGACTATGGGATTCATCAATTGGAGAAATTACTTTAGGGGAAGGAAAAGTTAAAGAAATCTTTTTCAAGAGTGCTTTCACTAACATTTTCACCTCGATGATTTCCTGTACACTATTCTCTTTACCTTGAACACTTTCCTCTCCTTTTCTCTCTCCAATTCCTACTCATCCTGTAGGTATCATCTTTAAGAAGTCTTCAGGTAGACTTCTTTGTCTGCTTTTATCCCCACCAACATCATAAATACCCCTGCCCGTCCTCTGCTTATTCTTCCTCATTGCTTAATTGTTGTTAATTGTCAGTATTCCCCCACCTGACTGTAAGCTCTCCATGAGGTCAAAATTCATGTTTTGTATCCTCAACATTTGCAGAGTGCTTGACATAGTAACCATGCAACAGGCATTTGCTAAACAAATGAAATAAATAGGAGGCATTATTTTTAGCTTTCATCAAAGGATGAATGAGATGTGGGCATGTGAAGGTAGAAGGTCAAGAGCACTTTGGAAAAAGATAACATCATTTAAAATCACATTATGTTAATTGATACTACATTTCTTAACACCATTTATGAAAATGATGCTCAGAACATATTTGTGACTAAAAATTGAGAGAGGACAGCATTGGCAACACCAAATCAAAAGTATATAGAACAGTTTTCTTTGACCAATTTAAAAGGGATTGCTAATTTAAAGCCCATGAGTGTTTCCGGGAAGTTACCACACAGAAATTGTAATATAGTTATAGCTTGTCTTTCTACCCAGAGAGACACAAAGCTTCTTTAGGGAGGACTAAGATATTATCTTATTTCTTGTGTCAGACACGATTGGCTGCCTCTCTCACAATACACACACTAAACACACACACATCTCCACAAAATATATTGGAAATGACAGATAATTTTTCAACTTCCCTTCAGCTAAACTAAAGACATGTAACTTGATCTGAACCAGAAGGAAATGTGCCAGAGACTTCTGAGATAGATTTTCTTCCCTGATGAAAAGACGTAGATCAGGGAAAACTGTCATTCTTCTGCCATTATATAAGGACATGATATTTAGAGCTAAGGCATTCTAGGTACATTGACATATAATCCTTTAGAAAAAAACAACCCATTGATGAAGACTAAGCTAAAAGGCATCATTGAGCTACTGTACCAATCCTGGAACTGGCCTTCCTCTGGATTTCTTTTTAGCAAAATAATAAGTCTTTGTATTTATAATGTCTTCATATGTCTTTGTCATTGTTACTTGCAGCTGAAAGCATCTGACATTCTCATCTTTAGATCTCTTAAAAATATCTCACACAATTCCTTGAATGTTAGTTACTTAATACTGGTGTGTGTATATATATAATACAGTAATAGTTATCAAACTGGAACTGCCTTTTTCAGTTTACTACTCCCTAAAAAGGATTTGTTACTCTTAGAGAGGCAGGAAATCAATAGAAGGAGAAAACTGCCCAGGTAAAAGGGCTGGAATCCTATCGCTCATATTTTAAACAAATAATAGTTCTGGCAGGAATTCAAGTTGCATCAAATCTGAAGCCCTTCTAACCCACTCTGCAGGTTATTATAATCATCACTGCTAAAAATAATAGTGGGTCAATATCTAAAGCATAAAAAAGACAAATGCTCAACAATTCAAGGTGACCAATTAAATAAGTACAATTAACACAAGGTATGTTTAAGCAATTCTCATTTATAAAAGACAATAAGAAAAAAAAAAAAAAGAGGCGTAATGTCAAAACCAGTTTCCCAAATACCCTGACCTACAAAGATATGCCATGGGAGAAGTATAAAAATTATTCAATCAAAGTGGAGGAGAAGGTGGTAAAACCTCAATGGAATCATCCTCTTGTGATTATAGCCGATTCATAAGCTAAGTCAGAAGATATTTTTGCTACCGATTAATCTACAGAATCTATTTTTGATAATTCCATTTTGTTCTGTTCATGTGAATCATGGTCCTTGTTATGAATAATGTGATTTCTCAGAGCCTTAGAAGTGGGGTGTTACTTCCAGGCTTTGAAATTGCATGGGGGAAGAGGTTGCTTCTTTTTATGCCAATCCTGAATGTGTAATACCTGACACATTGCTGGAGCTCTCCTCTTCCCAGCAGTGTATCCCCCACAAGGAATAAAGTCTCCTCCAAGATGTACAAGAGAATGAATCACTCCACTTGCCCCTAAGAGATAATCACTCTCAGAGTAGAAGAGAACAACTGCTTCTCCTGCTGTTTATGTAAAGAACAGAGCATCTTAGGACAGAAAAGTGGGACCAATCCTGTTTGCACTGAAATGCCAACAGACTGTACAGCCAAATTGCAACTTGCCTAAGATGCCAAGAGAAACCATCTTTTTGTGAAAGTCTCTTCAGCTTTTTGAATAGTACAAAGTAACTAGGACATTATTTGACATAAAAATCAAAAGACATCAAAGTCATTACAATAGTGTGTAGCTGAAACTATCCAGTGAGATAATAAGCCACAATATCATTTGGGAAAATAAAACAAACTTCCAGTTGCAGGATGATAGATTAAAGATGTTTCTGCTTCCTTCCTTTTCTGAAATTTTCCAAAACAAAAATCAAAAATCAAAACGCAAACTCTGGCTTTGACATCTCTAATCCAGAGCCATCATATCTTTAAGCTGGGTGACAAAGATAGAGCACTGCTAACTGACTAAACAAAGCACAGAAAGCGTTCACTGAAGGGGAAAGCAACAAAAAGCAAGCCCAGAAAGGCTCAGGAATATGAAGTGCCAGGTACTACAGAAGGTAGAGGTAAGGAAAGGGGCCAAAAACAAGGGAACTGTATCAAAGACTATATAAATAGTAGTTATAAACCTAACCATCTGTATGGAAGAATTAAACACAAGAGGCTCTAGGCTCAGATAAACAGGCATAGTGGAGTACTAGGGTGAGGTGCTGCCAGAAGATAGAGGCATTGATAACTAGTGGTATCTCCCCAAGCACCTTTCATAACACTAGCAGTGTTTTATATGCCCCACCCCAAAAGACTGAAAGATAACCTGAAACATCCCAGAGAAAGGACCTGTAAACTTTGAATATAGAGGTTACTTCAATAAAAAAGCCAGTTCACCATCAAATCATCCTATAATGAACCAATCTCAGAGTTGTGAGTTCAAGCCCCATGTTAGAAATAGAGATTACTTCAATAAAAATAAAACTTGAAAAGAAAAGAGGGGCACCTAGGTGAATTTTGAACGGGAAGGACTTGAAGAGACATTTCTTCAAAGATATATGGATGGGGGTGACTGGGTGGCTCAGTCAGTTAAGCAACTGATTCTTGCTTTCAGCTCAGGTCATGATCTCATGGGTCATGGTCTCATGAATGGTGAGATAGAGCCCTGTGTCAAGCCCTACATTGGGCTCTGCACTCATTGGGGAGTCTGCTTGAAGATTCTCTCCCTCTCCCTCCTGTCACTTGCATATGATCGCTCTCTCTCTCTCTCTCAAATAAATAAATAAATCTTTTTTAAAAATTAAGATTATAGAACCCCAATATGAAACTACTGAGTCAAAATCTCTGAAGGTGTGACTTAGGAAACTACTTTTTAAATGGTCTAACAAGTGGAATTTTATGTACCCTCCTTTGAGAATCAGTCTGTTACTCCACACTTTATATCCTAGTTTGTCAGTTAGATTATAAACTATTCAAGGTAGGAGTGTGCCTTATACATATAATGTAATTCCTGGGTCTTATCTGTATTCGGTGCTCAGAAAAATATTCTGAGAATTGAATACTGAATCTATGTGCATGACGAGATACACAAAATAAGCAAATACCACCAACAACCTTTAGAACTTATAATCTTTACTTGACTATATCATTTACTCCTATTTTAAGAGGGCATATACTTAAATGTGGAGTTGAACCAATATTAAATATTTACATAAATTATTACTAGTTAAGACAAAAATTATTACTAGAGACAAAGAAGCATATTTTATAATGGTAAGAGCATCAACCCATCAGGAAGATATAACACTAATATGAATATATGGACCTAATTAATACATGAAGACTTAAAAATACATGAAGCAAAAACTGACAGAATTGGAGGGAGAAATAGACAATTCAATTACAATAGTTAGAGACTTTAATACCTTACTTTCATCATGGATACAATATATACACAGAGGATTAATAAATATAAATTTATTTATTGTTAAATAAATAAACAATAATATTGTTTATTACAATATATAAACAGAGGATTTGAACAACACTATCCACCAACTAGAGCTAACAGACATCTATCAAACACTCCATCTAATAACAGCAAAGTGTATAATTCAAGTGCACATGGAATATGCTTGATGACAGACCGTATCTTAGGCCATAAAATAAGTCTCAATAAATTTAAAAATATCAAAATCATACAAAGTATGTTCTCTAACTACAATGGAATGAAATTAAAAATCAGTAACAAAGGAAATGGCTGACTCAGTCCAAAGAGCATATGGTTCTTGATCTCTCAGTCATGAGTTTGAGCCCTACAGTGGCTGTAGAGATTGCTTAAGTAAATAAATTAACTTAAAAAAAAAACTTTTAAAAATCAATAACAGGAATAAATTTGGGAAATTCACACATACATGGAAATTAAACATAATTACTTAATACATAAGTAATCAATAGGTCAAAGAAGAAAGTCTAAGGGAAATCAGAAAATACTTTGAAATGAATTAAAGAACAACACAGCAAATCTTTTGGTATCCAGCAAAAGTAGTACTTAAAGAAAAACATAACTATAAATGACTACATTAAAAAGGAGGACCACAAATCACTAACCTCCACCTTAAGAAATTGAAAGAACAGGTGTGCCTAGGTGGCTCAGTCCCGTAAGCATATGATGCTCAATTTCAGCTCAGGTCATGATCTCAGGATTGTGAGACTGAGCCGCCTCAGGTGGACTCCATGCTGGGTGTGGAGCCTACTTAAGATTCTCTCTTTTGGGGACACCTGGGTGGCTCAGCGGTTGAGCATCTGCCTTTAGCTCAGGGCGTGATCCAGGGTACGGGGATCAAGTCCCACATCGGGCTTCCCACAGGGTGCCTGCTTCTCCCTCTCCCTCTGCCTATGTCTCTGCCTCTCTCTCTCTCTCTGATGAATAAATAAAAGATTATCTCTCAGGGAGACAAACCATGAGAGATTCCTAACTCTGGGAAACAAAGGGTAGCAGAAGGAGAGGTGAGTGGGGGTAACTGGGTGACAGGCACTGAGGAGGGCACTAGATGGGATAAGCGCTGGGTGTTATACTATATGTTGGCAAATTGAATTTAAATTTTAAAAAATTTAAAAAGTAAAAAAACAAAACAAAACAGTCTTTCTCTTTGTCTCCCTTTGCCCCCCCTTCCTAAAAAGAAGCAGAAGAAAGGATATAACTGAGAGCAGAAACATGAAATAAAGAATAGAAAAACCATAGAGAAAATTAATGTAAACCAAAAGTTAACTTCCAAAAATTAACAAAATTTACAAATCTTCAGCTAGATTGGTCAAAAAAGAGACAGCAAGAGAGCAAAGACTCAAGTTATTTAAATCAGGGTATGGGGTGCCTGAGTGGCTCAGTTAAGCATCTGCTTTCAGCTCAGGTCCTGGGATGGAGCCTCCCCATATTGGTCTCCCTGCTCTGTGGGGAGTCTGCCTCTTCTTCTCCCTCAGCCCGTCTCCCTCCTTGTGCTCCTCATCTCAAATAAATAAATAAAATCTTTTTTAAAAAGGGTGAAACAGGAGACATTAATACCAATAATACAGAAATCAAACTGATTATGCAGGAATACTATGAACAACTATATGACTACACATTAGATAACTCAGACGAGATGATCAAATAAAAAAAACCGAAACAAACAAAAACCCAACTATCAAAACTGACCTCAGAAGAAATCTGAATACATCTGTAACAGGTTAAAAGAAAGAAATGGTAATCAAAAAACTTTCCAGGAACTGGATGGCTGCACTGATGAGTTCTATCAAACGATTTAAATTTGAATTAATACTAATCTTAAAAATTCTTACAAAAAGTAGAAGATGAGGTAACATTTCCCAACTCATTTTACGAGGCCAGTATTAATCTGATACTGAAACTATGCAAAGACATCAAAAGAAAAAAAAGGAATCTATAAACCAATATTCCGCATTTAGACAAAAAAAAATGCCTCAAGAATATACTAACATACCTAATCCAGAAACATGTAAAAAGGATTATGCACATCCTATGGATGTAAGGTGTGTTGTGTCAACATGTGAAAATCAATGAGTATAATAGATCATATGAACAGAACAAAACACAAAAATGTACGATCATTTCAACAGACACAGAAAAACATCTGACAAAATCCAACACTTGTGAGAAAAATACTCAGCAAACTAGTAATAGGAAGGAACTTCCTCAACCTGACAAAGCTAACATCATACATACTGGAAGACAGAATAAGATCAGGAACAAGGATGTCCACTCTTACCACTTGTATTCAACTTTGTATTTGAGGTTCTATTCAGACCAATTAGGAAGGAAAAGAAATAAAGCCACCCAGGTGCCTCTGTATTCTGTAACCTTATGAACTAATTTATTATTAGTTCTAATTGTGTGTGTGTGTGTGTGTGTGTGTGTGTATGTGTGAAGCCTTGGGATTCTATATATGCACGATCATGTCATCTGCAAAGAGAGGTATTTTTTCCTTTCCAATCTGTGTGCCTTTTATTTCTATTGTTTAATATTACTATATAATTATTATAAATACTCTCCAAATTGATCTACAGATTCAATGCATTCCCTAGTAAAAATATCAGTTTTTTTTTTTTTTTTTAAGAAATAGACAAGCTAATCCTGCAATTCACATGGAAATTCAAAGGATCCAGAATAGCCAAGACCATGAAGACTGCAGTATTAGCATGAGGATATACATAGAAATCAGTGGAATGAAACTGAGAATCCAGAAATAAACTCACACATTTCTGGTCAATTGATTTTCAACATGATACCAAGGCAATTTATAGGAAAAGAGTATGGTCTTTTCAATAATTGGTGCTTGAACAATGGTATATCCACATGATAAAGAATGATCTGGACCCCTACCTACTTCCATATACAAAAATTAATTCAAATATATATATATATATATTTGCCATATATCTGAGACTATCAAGCTTAGTGTACAAATAGTCTTTCCAGAAGAGGCTTGCAAGCTATACAAGGAGGAGGAGGAGCTCTACATTGCAGCTGTATTCCAATACAGACAACAGGGCTGACATGTGCCCTTTATCCACATTCCACTGTAGTCAAATGAGAAAGAGAGAGAGAGAGAGAGAGAAAAGACAGATTGTGCCATGTTATTCATTTACTAACATTATCCATTAGGAATCCTTCAGCTGAAAGAAACAGAAAAGTCGACTCTAAATAGCTTAAGCAATAGGGCAAATCACATTAAGAGGTTCCAAGCTATGGCAATTTCAAAGTTGCTTTAATTTCCACCTAACAATGTCTGCGAGGACCAGGTTCTTCTGCCTTTGTTCTACTTTCCTCAGCATATTGACTTTTTCTATAGATACTAGTTCCCCAATGATGACAGGATGGCTGTCATAGTTCAGGCTGACACATCTAGACACTATAAAGTCCAAAGAGAGAAAATGGCTCTATGTATTTCTATTTATAAGTGAAAAACTTTCCCCAGAATCCCCCCAGCAGATTCCCTATTACAAATCAGTGGCCAGAATTTCTTCATATACCTATCCTAAATTTGTCACTGGCAAGAGAAATGGGATTACTTTGACAAATACAAAAGCATATGGCTTTGCAGAGGGAGATGGATTATTGTAATAAAACTGTAATTTTGTTATAAGGAGGAAAAGATAGAAAATAACATTTGGCAGCCCACCACCAATGTTCACTACATTAACACGTCAGTTCAGTTTCAAGTATTCTCTGCCTGATGCATTCATTTGTTCATTTATTCATTCTACAAATACTTTTGCCTACTAGGTACAAAGCACTGTGCTTTCCTAATGGAAAGACAAAACTGAAAAAGATTTGGTCCCTACTCTTTGGTTTACATCAATCTCCTGGTGAGACAGCTATGTTAAAAAAATAAAATTAGAAAAAAAAAGTAGGGATCCCTGGGTGGCGCAGCGGTTTAGCGCCTGCCTTTGACCCCGGGCGCGATCCTGGAGACCCGGGATAGAATCCCACATCGGGCTGCCGCTGCATGGAGCCTGCTTCTCCCTCTGCCTGTGTCTCTGCCTCTCTCTCTCTCTCTCTGTGTGACTATCAGAAAGAAAGAAAGAAAGAAAGAAAGAAAGAAAGAAAGAAAGAAAGAAAGAAAGAAAGAAAGAAAGAAAGAAGAAAAAAAAGTAGAGATGCAGGTACATTAAAACTTTAACGTTCAGGATCTGTTAAGAAGAGTATATTATGGTTTACAGACTTCAGAAATCATGTATATATTTCATATTTCATCCACTACTTTGAAACTTATTTAGATATGGGCGAATCATAATTTCCTCCTCTAAGAAGAACAAGATTTATGTCCTATTTTAATGGGTTTTCTTCAAAGATTTACTCATTTATTTTAGAGAGAGAGCAGGGGGAGAGAGAGAGAGAAACTCAAGGAGACTCCAAGCTGAGCATGGAAATCAACCTGGGGCTCTATTTCATGACCCTGAGATCACAACGTGAGCTGAGACCAAGAGTTGGGTACTTAACTGACTGCACCACCTAGGTGCCCTTAGTTTTCTATTTCTATTTTATTATAACCAGAGCCCAAGAGAAGACCTACTGTTCCCTAACAGTAGGTCTTTTACTACTATACTATACTGGGTCAGAACCCAAGTCTGAGCTAGAAACAGATTTTGGGAATTGTCATCTTACAGGTGGTAACTGTAGTTATGAAGATGGATGTGATCACCGAAGTAGAGTGTAGGCTGAGAGATCAGGACAAAAACTCTATGGAACAGCAATATTTAAAGTTAGAGAAAGTAAAATAAAATAAAATAAAGTTAGAGAAAGTAATCTGTGAAGAAATACCAGAAAAGTTAAGAGGAAAACCAGGAGACAGTGGTGATCAGAAAGAAAGGAAGAGAAAGGTGATCAAAAGGAAAGGTGTGATCAGCAAGTACCAAATGCATCAGAGCAAAAATATATGTTGTAGATTGAAAATCATTCTTTGAATCTGTTCTCAAAAGGTAAGTGGCTGCAAATGGGCATACAGATCTTTTCAGGTTGAGAGAAATGTTCTAAAATTGGGTTGTGGGGATGATTGTACAACTTTGTAAATTTACTAAAAATCATTGAATTACTACTATATACTTAACATGAGTGATTTTATCATATATAAATCATATCTTAGTATAAAAGTTTTTGTTTGTTTGTTTGTTTGTTTGTTTAAGGGTCAGCAGTGGCCTGAGTCAGAGAAGTTTCAATGGAGTGAGGAAGACAAAAGCCAGATTTGGATTTAGGAGGAAATGAGAGATTCAGTAATAGAAGCAAGAAATGAAAACTCAAGTTTTTTAAGAAAAGAAAGGATGGGATGCCTGGGGTGGCTCAGCGGTTGAGTGTCTGTCTTTGGGCATGGTCTCGGGGTCCTAGGATTGAGTCCCGCATCGGGCTTCCTGCATGGAGCCTGCTTCTCCCTCTGCCTATGTCTCTGCCTCTGTGTGTGTGTGTCTCCCATGAATAAATAAATAAAATATTAAAAAAAAAAAAGGAAAGGATGAAAAGGTTGCAACTAAAGAGGCATACAAGGTCAAGAAAAAGAAGAAGACAGTGAGTTTAGTTTTAGACATGTGCCATTGGAAGTAAGAATCCAAATACCTAGAGGTAAATAATTATTACTATTTGTTTTAGAAGTAGGCATTGAAGCAGACTGAAGCAGATTGCTTAGCACAAGTTTCCACTGTAAGTGGAGGTGGGGGTAAAGCTGTAAAGAAAGCAACAAAAAGCGGATAAAATTTTTCTCTTTGGCCTCTAGGTAAACTCCTTTTCCCAGAATTGCTGGGTCAAGAGAATATCTTTTTTAAAAAAATATTTCATTTATTTATTCATGAGAGACAGACAGAGAGAGAGAGAGAGAGAGAGGCAGAGGGAGAAGCAGGCTCCATGCAGGGAGCTCAATGTGGGACTTGTTCCCGGGTTTCTAAGATCACACCCTGGGCTGAAGGCAGGTGCTAAACCGCTGAGCCACCCAGGCTGTCCACCAAGAGAATATCTGTAGGGCTTTTTCATCTCTATCAGCTTCTAGGCATATAAATATCAACTGATTCTTCAGTATATATATAGTGAAGAAAATCTTTCAACTCTCATCATTCCAGTTCCTCAATATTAGGAAGTTTTTCCAAATATTTAGCCCAAATCTCTCCTTTCATAATTGAGTGCTTGAAAATCGTTCATCTAGGGACGTCTGGGTGGCTCAGTATTTGAGTGACTACCTTGGTTCAGGTTGTGATCCCAGGGTCCTGGGATCAAGTCCCACATAGAACTCCCTGCAGAGAGCCTGCTTCTCCCTCTGCCTATATCTCTGTCTCTCATGAATAAAAAACATTTTTTTCTTTAAACTTTAAAGAAAACTGTTCATCTAAGAAAGAAAAGTTTGTTGTGCTTTCTGTAGTCAGTGTTTACAAGGTCACCAGCTACCCTCCAAAAATATTGAGTCACATCTCTCTAATCTCTCTAGCCTTGGTTTCTCCATAAGAATTAACTAGTGCCTGTAGAACATTTTGCATATTGCCTATGCAGAGAAAAAAATAGATATTATCATTTGAAGGGAGAGATATGAAAAAATAATGAAAAGAATTTTAGAGATATCACTCTCCTCGTTAGAATACCATCCAAAAAAAATAGAATACCATCCATTTTATAATATTTTATGGAAAACTTAACATTAGTATCTGAACTACTAACCCATTTTCCTTATAAACTCATAGAGAATGAAATTACTCAGATTGCAAAACAATTCATCAGTTGCAAAGGAGTTACAAGTTTTCATTCTTTCTTTTTAAATATTTTAGGGTAATCTCTACACCCAACATGAGATGCAAACTCACAACCCTGAGGTCAAGTCACATGCTCCACTGACTGAGCCAGCCAGATGGCCCTCACCTTAGATTTTTTAACAAGGCTTCTTTCTTTTCTCTCTTTTCTTTTCTTTTCTTTTTTTCTTTTCTTTCTTCCTTCCTTTCTTTTTCTTTCTTTCTTTCTTTCTTTCTTTCGATTTTATTTATTTATTTGTTTGTTTATCTATGAGAGACACAGAGAGAAAGGCAGAGACATAGACCAAGGGAGAAGTAGGTCCCCTGAGGTGAGCCTGATGTGGAACTCGATCCCAGGACTCTAAGATCATGACCAGAGCCAAAGGCAGATGCTCAACCATTGAGCCACCCAGGTGCCCAACAAGTTTTCTTTAAGCACCATCTTCTTAAGTATTTGTTTAGGGACAATAAATTACATTAAATTCCTACCAGATGGCAAAACTAAAGCTCAAGTATAACAAACTACTATTGATTAAATATCAATAACAAAGTTAAGCACATTTGAAATTTTAGTTTAAAAAGGGTATTTAAGTGGCTAGTTCCCTAATTTTTCATTTTACTATTTAGAAAGTTAAAATATTAGACAGTCCTGTTCAATACCAGATATTTATGCTTTGGTAGCAAGGAATAGGCAAAAGCTATGCTGATTCCAAGACAGAACTTTACTACAAAGAGAGAACTCTCTCATTCTTACAAATACTATAAAGGATCAATATTTAAAATTCAAATAAATAAACTACACATGGGTTTACTGCACTTTGTAGAAGTATTTGCTTATATATAATTATAGTTTTTGTTTGCTTACATATAATTTCCATGTCCTGCCTTGTGTCTTCCAATAATAACAAATTTTTGAGAACACAAATTTTACCTTCATTTGACCTATGAAGACTACTAGCCCAGTGTTTTACTATAGCGGTATTCACTAAAGGCATTGAAATAATATAGGCACCTAGGTAGCTCAGTCTGTTGGCTCAGGTCATGTTCCCACGGTCCTGAGTTCAAGCCCTGAGTCAGGCTCCCTATTCAGTGGGGGGACTGCTTCTCCTTCTCCCTCTGCCCTTTCCCCCTGCTGTGCTCTCTTTCTCTTTCTCTCAAATAAATAAGTAAATATTTTTAAAAAAGGATATTGAGGGCAGCCTGGGTGGCTCAGCAGTTTAGCGCCGCCTTCAGCCCGGGGCATGATCCTGGAGACCCGGGATGGAGTCCCACATTGGGCTCCATGCATGGAGCCTGCTTCTCCCTCTGCCTGTGTGTCTGCCTCTCTTTCTGTGTCTCTCATAAATAAAATCTTTTAAAAAATATTTAAAGAAAACTTAAAAGATATTGAAATAATAAGTGTAAAATATTGTATTATGGATTGGGTTGCCAGATAAATATATAAGATGCCAGGGGTGGCTCAGGCATTGGGGTGACCAACTCTTGATTTTGGCTCAGGTCATGATCTCAGGGTCATGGGATTGAGCCCTGAGTGGAGGCCTGTGTTGGGCTCCACACTCAGTGCAGGTCTGCTCATCCTTCTCCCTCTCTCACTCCCTCTCTCCCTTTGCTCTTGCTCACTTGCACACATGAGAGCTCTCTCTCTCAAATAAGTGAATAAATAAATAAATAAATAAATAAGTAAAATCCTTTTAAAAATATTTAGTATGCCAAATTACGTTTCGCTTAAAATTTTATATTCAAGTTTAACTGGGCATCCTTATTTTTTATTTGCTAATTCTGGCAACCCTAAATATGAGTAACTTGTTAAAGAACAAAATTCCATGGAATAAATTTTATAGATCTTATTGGCTTTATTCAGTGATTAATGAATCAGGCAGCATCCAATTTAGCAGACAGAGAGTAGCTCTGAGGAGCTGTACAAAATGCAAGACTTTTATAGGAGTGGGAACAAGGAAGTTATACTAGACAAAAAAAAAAAAAGAGGATTGGTTATGGTAAGATCACTTTCCTTTAGGGGATGGCAAGGTATCAGATAAATTACTGAACTATTGCTGATTAGGCAATGTCTGATTGACTGGTGTAAGATTCCATTTCTCAGGGAGCCAATGCTGTAAGTTAAGTCTTAATTTGGTGGCATGAGGCTTAGCATAAGTGACTCCATTGGGACCTGTTATCTTGTTTCTAATAAACCTTTGGTATGAAATCAGATCTTGTAGCCCCACAGACTGGCTAAGGACTTTTCTTAGGAGTGAAACTGCTCTAGTCTGAAAACCGAGGGATCTCACATGCTCATCAGAGAGATTGAACTAGAAAACATGCTATACTATAACGGTCTCATTTTATAGGGAGGATGAAGTAAAAATACTATAATTTCTGCAGAAATTTTGGGAAGGAGCAAAGGAGATAATTTTTATACCTTTTTATGCTCCTGAGAAGAAATATGCTCTGCAGGTACAAAAATCATATTTATACCCACTTTTCTTTCAGGCTTATTTATTTTTAAAGCTGATTTTGCAGGTACCTGGTATGGAGCCCCGCATTGGGCTCCCTGCTCTACAGGGGGTCTGCTTCTTCCTTCTCCTCTGCCTCCACTGCCCTTGCTTGTCAAAGAGCTGCCTTGCTCTCTCTCTGTCAAATAAATAATATATTTTTTAAAAAGTGATTCTGATAGAAGATTGGCTCAAGGAGTGGGAAGGTTGGTGGAAAGATTTTAAAACGGAAGATGTTATTGAAAATTTCTTCACTTACAAAATTAAATGATGAGTGAATATAGCTTCTGTTTTGGACAGAAATGTTTTTTAAATTTCCAAGAGTGAAAGCTTCCACATTCTTTTTAAAAGCACAACACAGGGATGCCTGGGTGGCTCTGCGGTTGAGCATCTGCCTTTGGGTCAAAGCATGATCCCAGGGTCCTGGGGTCAGGTCCCACATTGGGCTTCCTGCACAGAGCCTGCTTCTCCCTCTGCCTGTGTCTCTGCCTCTCTCTCTTTCTGTGTGTCTCTCATGAATAAATAAATAAATAAATAAATAAATAAATAAATAAATAAATAAATAAAATCTTAAAAAAAAAAAGCACAGAATATGTCAATGACCCCCAACACCATTACCACTTACTTCAATTATGAAAAAGTCTGAGAATTCCTCTTTCCTACCTTGTGGTTTCTAATTAATTGCTCTCTCTCCCAAACCTTATATTCTTGAAGGGGAAAAAATGATGCTATTTTAAAACATCTGGAAATGGGGGTGCCTGGCTGGCTCAGTCCAAAAAGCATGCAACTCTTGATCTCAGGGTCATGAGTTTGAGTCCTATGTTGGGTATAGAGATTACTTAAGTAAATATTTTTTTTAAATGTCCAGAAATGAATGTGATGAGGAAGGATTGGCATTACATACACACCACATTCATCCTGACTTGGATACATGATAGAAGGACTGGTCTTGTTTAAGTCTTAACAGAGTATACCATGTAAATATCAGAGAAAGAGAAATTCCCAGTATTTAAATCCACAAATCAGTGGATAATATACGAATAAAGACTCTAAAAGACTTAATGGTCTCTATATATATTTGTTGAATAAGAGGATCTTAAACTTCAGACATGTGTGCCTAATACTATCAAAAAAACAACTTTGAGAAGGGAATTTCTATTGATATACAGTGGTGGAAAAATTGAAATGAAATTCACATTTTAACTATTGGCTTCAATAGGAAGCCCCTCAGATAACTCAAGCAGGAAAGATTTAGGTTTCTAAATCTTAGTTTCCAGGCTATTAATTAAAGTGCCATTCTATAGATGTTACGTCCTGAAGTAAGCCAGGATCCTGTTGGTTTCTTTCTTTATCAACTTTCATTAGTTTGTTTGTTTAATACTGACCCTCAAATTATCCAATCAGAATTGTCTACTATCATAATAATTTGAACTATATACACAGCCTTTTCTGTTTAGGAGCAAAGTTGTTTTAAAGATTCTAATCTAAAAAAACAAAGATTCTAATCTATTATATTGTTTTATTATTGAAGGTAAAACTCCACTCAATGATTTTTTTAAGTGTGTGTTTTCTTTTATCACTGGTTGTGTATAGTAGTCAGATTTAAGTCCCAGTGGTTATTAACTTCCAGTGACCTTGAGTGCTCAGGCTTTTCCCACTGTTCACTTCAATTTTTCCATCGGTAAAATGAGATGGGGCATATGACCTTCCATTTGGCAATAGTTTCTTAAATATGACACCAAAAGCACAGACAACAAAAGAAAAAATAGATAAATTGGACTTGACTAAAACTAAAAATTTGTGCATCAGAGGACAGTATCAAATGAGTGAAAAGACAACCTACAAAATGAGAGAAAATATTTGCTAACCATATAACTGATAAGAGTTTAAAGAATATATAAAGAAGTCTTATATACACTTCAATAATAATAAATACATTTAAAAAATTTTTAAAGAGTAAAATAGTCCTATAACTCAACAGTTTAAAAATGCACAAATGACTTGAATGAAAATTTCTCCAGAAAAGATATAAAAATGATACAAGAAAAGGTGGTCAGCATCATCAGTCATAAGGTAAATGCAAACCCAAACTACAATGACATAACATTTTACAGCTACTAGAATCTCCATAAAAACTAAAGACAGAGGCGCCTCCATGGTTCAGTCCCTTGAGCGTCTGCCTTTGACTCCTGTGGTGATCTCAAGGTACTGGGATCAAGCCTCACATCAGCCTCCCTGCTCAGTGGGGAGTCCGTTTCTCCCTCTCCCTCCCTCACCTCACCCCCTGCTTGTGTTCTCTGTCTCTCAAATAAATAAAATATAAAACAACAACAACAACAAAAACAAACTAAAGACAAAAATCGGAAAGTAACAAGTGTTGGTGAAGATGTGGAGAAATTGGAACCCTCATACATTGCTGGTAGTAATATAAAACGGTCCAGGTACCTTGGAGAATAGCACAGTAGGTCATCAAAAGGTTAAAACACAGAATTACCATATAACCCAGCAATTCAGTTCCTAAGTATATACTCAAAAGAACTGAAAGCACAGAGTAGAATACCTGAATGAAAGTATCTATAGTTGCAATCATAGTAGTCAAAAAGAAGAAATAACTCAGGTGTGGGGCAGCCTGGCTGGCTCCGCGGTTTAGCGCCGCCTTCAGCCCAGGGCATGATCCTGTAGACCGGGGATCCAGTCCCACGTAGGGCTCCCAGCATGGAACCTCCTTCTCCCTCTGCCTGTGTCTCTGCCGATCTCTCTCTCTCTTTCTGGGTCTCTCATGAATAAATAAAATCTTAAAAAAATAAAAACCAGATGTGCATCAATGAATGAATGAACAAATGTGTTATATCCATACAGTGTAGTATTATTCAACCATAAAACAGAATGGAGTACTGATATAACCTACAACGTGAACCTTGAAAACATCATGCTAAAAGAAGCCAAACACAAAAGGACAAAAGTGCATAATTCCACTTAGGACATGTGAAATATCAAGAATAGGAGAATTTAAAGAAACATGAACAGAAGAGAGAGTAATCAGAGGCTAATAGGAGGGAGTAATGGGGAGTTACCTCTCAATGGGTAGATTTCATTTAGGGTGATGAAAAACTTTGAAAATAGATAATGGTGGAAGTGGGACGCCTGGGTGGCTCAGTAGTTGAGTGCCTTCCGCTCAGGGTGTGATCCCAGTCCCAGAAGACCCACATGCTGCTCCATGTTGGGAGCCTGCTTCTCCCTCTGCCTGTGTCTCTGCCTCTGTGTATCTCTCATGAATAAATAAAATCTTTAAAAAAGAAAATGGTGAAGGTTGCACACTACTGTGAATGAAATTAATGCCACTGAATCACACACTTAAAAATGGTTAAAATGGGGGCACCTGGATGGCTCAGTGGTTGAGCAACTGCCTTTGGCTCAGGTCATGATCCTGGGGTCCTGGAATGGAGTCCCCCATCAGGCTCCCGTGGAGAGCTTGCTTCTCCCTCTGCCTAGGTCTCTGTGTCTCTCATGAATAATAATAAAAAAAAATTAAAAAATGATTCAAATGGAAAATTTACATTATATACCTTTTATCACAATTTTAAAAAGCTGGGCCTGTGACCAGGTGATCTCTAAGTACTGAGGCTATTAAAGTTACAGAACAGCCCACAATTAGGACTGTTGTGCCAATCGTAGTTATTAATACTGTCCTCTTAGGGTCTCAAAGCTATTTAGTTTGGAGAGTAAATTATACAGTCATCCTGTCTCCAAAGATCTGTGATTTTTCAGTGGCTCTGAAATCCTAACCACGGGCATTAGGACCTTGGAAAGGTTTTCTGATGACATCATCTAGAAAACTAAACCCACCGGCCTCCAGGGATTGGAGACAGTGAAGGAAACACCGGCACTTCGTACAAACGCCCAGATCCCAAGTGGTAAATCACTCTTTCCGTTGGGTCCCCACAGTGCACGGGCGGAGAAACACTGAGCGACCATGGCGGTGGTGGAGAGCCAACGGCCCCACCCTCCTCCGACCCGCCACTCTCAGCATGGCTGCCCCTGTGGAAGTGGGGGAGGGAGCGTCCCGCCTCTTGCAGGCTCCCAGAGGGGCGGGCCCGGAAGCCACGGAGCATCCGCGGACCAATGGGGAGAGGCGAGGGGCGGGAACTAGCCAGGGCGTAGGCTGGAGGGCGGTGGGGGCGGCCTGGGTCTGACTGGCTTCGTTGAGGGCGGGTAGCGGCTGCCACGTTATCCTCAGTCTGTGCGGCTGGATTTTGCCCGGTAGAGTGACACCGTCAGCGCTTCCGGTTTGAACTCCAGCTCCGTTGATCAGTCCCCATCCTATCCTGTACTCGCCCCTCCCCTTCAAAGCCAATCCTAGCCAAAGCCCAGCTGTCCCTCTCTGTCCTTTTAAGATGACTCATCTCTGCATCCCAATTCTAAAACAAATTGACGGCTCCAGGTGTGGCCCCACATATTTGAAATTAAGACTTTTTTTTCCTGGTTATAAAAATACATGCATAATTTAAAAGATTGGGATTTAAAATTTAAATTTAAAAAAAAATGACAAAAAAAAATGACTCATCCCACCAACCAGAATCAATCAAGATTACTGTTTGTTATTCTTCCTTTTTTTTTTTTTTTTCTTTTTTCTTTTTTTTCACTGTGTATCTATTTTAACACGATCGGGAAGATCCTGCACAATTATCTGTTATTTGTTACATACTAAGTATTTTTCTTTGTCATTTTAATTATATGCATAGCATAAACGATTCCACGAATCAATGAGCTAAAATTTTCATATTTCCCCCACTGTCATATAAACATTCGCAACTTGAAGAGCCAGTTGGAGGTGGGGCAGGTAGGGGGAAATAGCTAAGAGCTGGCTATTCCACAGCTTCATCCTCCCTTTGTAAATTGTTCCACAAAAATTAGATTTTAGAGGCTTCAGAGACTTGACAGTCATATGGTGCTAGAGAACTACAGTCTTGAGAAACTCAGCATCATTGTATCTTGGAATGGTAAGAATTCTGAAGAAACAAATCCAAACTTTCACCAAAGGTAAAAGTATGCAGGGTTGGAAAGCCCTCTTAGCCAGATTTGAGTAATTTATTCACTTGGATTGAACCTCACTTTCTTCATCTATAAAACGGAAATAACACCAACAGAATTGTTCTTTAACTGGTTACTCATCTCTCTATGGCAGAATAAAGGAATCCATGGCCATTAGAGATGGAAGGGCTTTAAGGATTTGTATACATATATGTAATTTATATATTTATTATATATAATTATATATTTATTATATTATATAATTATATATTTATATTTTGAATATATATACACACATATATGACAACAAATAAAAAAGAAGCTCTTATAGATAAAGCAGAGAGCAGGAGTTTTGGAGGATACCCCATTCACTTGAACTTTTCCTTTTCTTAAAAAAGATTTTTAATTTATGTATTCATGAGAGACTCAGAGCGAGAGAGAGAGAGAGACAGAGACAGAGACACAGGCAGAGGGAGAAGCAGGCTCCATGCAGGAGCCTGATGTGGTACTGGATCCCAGGACCCTGGGATCAGGACCTGAGCCAAAGGCAGACACTCAACCACTAAGCAACCCAGGTGCCCTGATCTTGTAGCTTCTATTGCATCATCCTCATTTTATAGATTTGGGTACATAGATTTGGGTACAGATTTGAGGTGTATAAAATAGAGATGACTTCTTCCATGTCACATAATGGTAGTTTTTCATGATCTCTAGTATGGTGCTCTTTCCGTGAACATAAGCTGCTTCCTAAAATATAAGAATGTGTATAAAAGACTGAGACTGCAAGAATAAACATATTAAGACGCCAAAGGATAAATAGGTAACAGACATGAATGGGCAATTCACAAAGGAAATAAAATTGGATGACAAAGCATGGGGGAAAGGTTCCACCATGCTAAAAACCAAAAAAAGAAAAGAAAATTTATGAAGTACCAATTTGCAGAGATTTATTTTTATTGACATATAATTGATATATAACATAATATTAGTTTCAGGTATATAACATAATGATGTAATGTATGTCTATATTGTGAAATGATCACCACAATAAGTTCAGTTTACATCCATCACCATACATATTATAAATGTTTTTCCTGATGCTGAAGACTTTTAAGATAAACTCTTCTAGTAATTTTCAAATATGCAGACAGTATTATTTATTAACTTTAGTCACCAAGTTATACATTACATCCCCAGGACTTACTTATTCTGTAACTGGAAGTTTGTACTTTTGATCACCTTTACCCATTTTGTCCATCCCCCTACCCACCCCTGCCTCTGGCAACTACCAATCTATTCTCTGTATTTATGAGGATTTTTTGAGGGATTTCTGTTTTTTAAGATTCTCTGTGTAAGTGAAATAATACAGTATTTGTTTTTCTCTGACTTATTTCACTGAGGAGTCCATCTATTATTACAAATAGTAGGTTTCCGGGATCCCTGGGTGGTGCAGCGGTTTAGCACCTGCCTTTGGCCCAGGGCGTGATCCTGGAGACCCGGCATCAAAGTCCACATCGGGCTCCCGGTGCATGCAGCCTGCTTCTCCCTCTGCCTCTCTCTCTCTCTGTGTGACTATCATAAATAAATAAAAATAAAAAAAAACAAATAGTAGGTTTCCTTCTTTTATATATATATAAGATTATATATTATATATATAATTATATATAAAAGATATATATATTTATAATTCTCTTTATCCATTCACAAAGATTTTTTGTATACAATTTTTACTTACCAAATTTGGAAAGTTTTCAAATATATAATATTCACTGCTCATGAAGATGTGACAAAAACAGGATTTGGTGCCTCTGAAATAAAGTTTGGCAAAATACATCAAAAGTCTGAATATGAATCTATCTAGAACTAATTCTGCTTTTCATGATAGCCATCATAGGAAAGTAATTTTAAATATGAACATTTAGTATAACCTGCAGTATAAGAAAATATGTTGAACAGAGTTATTGGTGTAGGAGGAGTCATGGGTATGTAATAGAAAGTTAGAACAGTAAATTGGGAATAGATCATGAGAGCAATGAATGCCAAGATAAGGAGTTAAATTAGACGGCTATAAGTAGCTATGGAAGGTTTTGTTTGATTTGGTTTTGAACTGGAATGGGAATGAGACTGAAAGTTTGTAGATTAGAAGGTCAGCACAGGGGGCTCCTGGATGGCTTAGTCAGTTAAGCATCTGCCTTGGGCTCAGGTCATGATCCCAGGGTTCTGGGATCAAGCTCCATCTCTGGCTCCTGATCGTGCTTGCTCTCTCTCTCTCTCTCTCTCAAATAAATAAAATCTTACAAAGAAGAAGGCCAGAACAGTTCCAGTAGAAGACTGTGAAAGTGGAGCTAAAAAGGATAAGGCATTCAAATAAAGACATAGAGAGGAGAGACACCTGGGTCCCTCAGTAGGTTAAGTGTCAGGTCATGATCCTGGTGTCCTAATGGAGCCCCATGCCCATCAGGAAGTCTGCTTGACTACCCCTTCCCACTCTCGTGCTCGCTCTCTCACTCTCTCTCTCAAATATATAAATAAAATCTAAAAACAAAAGACATAGAGAGGATAGTTGGAGATGGAAGTTAGAAATTCCTGTCTCTGTAGGTCAAGGAGATAGTATTCTCTTCTGAGGAATTTATTTCAAAATCTGCCTCCACATTATGATCTTGTAAAATCTGCACCTGTGTCTTGTCTCCTGATCCCAAGATGTCAAGCAAGAGAATTATGCTAGAAGCTCTGAGTAGTCTGCTAGAGTGAAATTCTGGTGGTTTTTTTTTTTTTTTTCAGTTTGTTTTGTTTGTTTTGTTTTCAGTGTACATTTGATATCTGGGCTTTAATAGCAGCAACACAAAGGATTCTTCCTACACCATAAAAAAAGTTTTTCTAATGTGAAGTAATGGTGCAAGCTATTTAAAAAGGGGGAGGAGGATACCCTCCCAGGTGTTCAAGTATCCCAGTGTCCACGTGCTAGAGGAGATTTGTGCAACAGGTACTTTCCCAGGATCCCTGTGCTAGAGCTGGGGCCGGACCAACCAGAACATGGGTTCTGGGCTTCTGGAAAGGTTGACTGAGTTGCACACCTAGCTCCCTGGTAAGTGGTTCTTTGTAACCTCCCTTGTTACAGCCTGCTATGATCTCACTAACCACTTGAGCTTCCCTCTTGCAGCCTCTTTCATCATCCTTTCTTTCTCCAGGGTTAGGTAATCCCTGCTCTCTGGGTCCAACCCTGCACAAGCAGAGAATTCCTGGTAAAGCATAGGCTGGGGAATCAGCATCATTCCTTTCTGGCTTTTCTTTGGTAGCCAGCTCTCTTTCACCTCTGGCCTTTTTTTTTTTTTTTTTTTTAATTTTTATTTATTTATGATAGTCACAGAGAGAGAGAGGCGCAGAGACACAGGCAGAGGGAGAAGCAGGCTCCATGCACCGGGAGCCCGATGTGGGATTCGATCCCGGGTCTCCAGGATTGCGCCCTGGGCCAAAGGCAGGCGCCAAACCGCTGCGCCACCCAGGGATCCCTGGCCTTTTATCTTTTTTTTTTTTTCCTTGTAAGTATGATTTTCTTTGTATCAAACCCGTACCAAAAAATAGAAGCAGAAAAGTTCTACTGAAGCTAAAATAGTTCTCAATTGAAAATGGCTTAATGCATATATTTTTATTTCAGCCATAAACTAGAACTGTTTGCCATCCTTGGGAAACTTTTTATGACAGGTACCATAGAATTATTACTTTAAAGGAAGTTTAATTTGAGATCAAACATGTTCTTCAAAAGGGCCTCCCTTTATTCTCCCTTCTTCCCTAAGGCTTTCTCTGATGTGGTTATGCTATAGACTGGATAAAATTTTCTTTTCTTTCTTTCTTTCTTTCTTTCTTTCTTTCTTTCTTTCTTTCTTTCTTTCTTTCTTTCTTTCTTTCTTCTTTCTTTCTTTCTTTCTTTCTTTCTTTCTTTCTTCTTTCTTCTTTCTTTCTTTCTTTCTTTTCTTTTTCTTAAAGCTTTTATAGAAGGTTGACTTGTAAAAGTAAAGCCAGAAAGGCAGAGTTCTTCTAGGCTTTTTTGGTGGTGCAAGATCCTGGAGAAATCTAAACTCTGAGAACTTTTATATATTCTTTCATTTATTATTTCATTCAATATTTACTGTAGCCTTATTATGTTCTATTACCTCTGCCAAATTATTGGGATACAAAGAAAAATGAAGAATATTCCTTTGAGGGGATCCTTGGGTGGCGCAGTGGTTTAGCGCCTGACTTTGGCCCAGGGCGCGATCCTGGAGACCCGGTATCGAATCCCACGTCGGGCTCCCGGTGCATGGAGCCTGCTTCTCCCTCTGCCTGTGTCTCTGCCTCTCTCTGTCTCTCTGTGTGACTATCATAAAAAAAAAGAATATTCCTTTGAAAATACACTGTTCAGGACTAAGTATAAGATGAAGTTGGTGTGTCTGCCTTGCTCAGTAGAACATGTGACTCTTGATGTCAGGGTTGTGAGTTTGAGCTACATTGGGTGGAGAGATTACTTTTAAAAAAATCTTAAAAGAGAGGAAGAAATAAAATGATGAAATCAGAGAGGGAGACAAACCATAGAGACTCTTTTTTTTTTTTTTAATTTTATGTATTTATTCATGAGAGAGAGAGAGGTAGAGACACAGGAAGAGGAAGAAGCAGGATCCATGCAGGAAGCCTCATGTGGGACTCAATCCCGGGGCTCCAGGATCACGCGCCCTGAGCCTAAGGCAGACACTCAACTGCTGAGCCACCCAGGTGTCCCAAAAGACTTTTAATCATAGAGAACAAACTGAGAGCTGCTGGAAGGGAGGTGGGTGGGGGGATGAGGTAACTGAGTGATGGGCATTAAGGAGGGCACTCGATGTGATGAGCACTAGGTGTTATACAAGACTGATGAATCACTGACTTCTACCTCTGAAACCAATGATACGTTATATGTTAATTAATTGCATTTAAATTAAAAAATTTTAAATCTTAAAAAAAGATGAAATAGATAAATATTGGGAAGCATCTTTCTAGAGGGTGAGGAGAACTTTACAAGGCTAAAGAAGTTGGTGTTTCAGTGCATTTAACCTCCATTCTTATCTGGGAAAAGACTGACTTCATTGTTAGTTCTCAGTAAAGTTGCTGTGGCCCAGATTCACGTGTACTGTGTAAATGCCAGTTCACCAAGTGTTGGTTTGAGATTTAGAGTTGGCAATAGGAGAATCTTAGAGCTTCTAATTTGCTTTTGGTGTTGACCATCAGAAGGAACATCCAGAGCTAGAAATATATTATAATTACCCTGTGTTTTTTTTTTGTTTGTTTGTTTTGTTTTGCTTTATACAAGTTGTTTAAGCTTAGGCAAGCCTCCCATATTCTTCCTTTTTTTTTTTAATCTATAAAGTGAGAAAATTTACCTATTGTAACTTTGCTAAAATTGCATAATGTCCATGTAAGTTGTTGAAAAGTAAACATTACTTTTAATTTAAAAAGAAAAAAGAAAAAATTACTCCTTTAAAAATGCTTACATTCTAGTGGGTGGCAAGATATACAACTGAGCAAAAAGTTATGATACACTGTATTGAGGGTGTGAAAAGGGGTCTATGTAAACACAGTGGAGGGACCACACCATTTCTGTGAAGTGGATGCAAGAGGCTAAATAAAAAAAGGTTACATTTGAGTTATGTCTTGAAAGAGGGTTCGGGGTTTTCCAGGTGAGTGAGTAAAGAAAGGTCATTTCAGCAGAAAGAACTGAGGTACTAAGGCAGGGAGGTGTGATAAAGTATGTTATGATTAAAGAATTATAGAAATTTATTTTGACTGGGACTAATACCTCTGTTGAAAAGAGCGGGAAATGAAGCTGGACAGGTAGGTAGGAGTAGAGAGTAAAGGTCTCAGGATGTGTTCTTTTTTTTGTTTGTTTTTTAAGACTTTTCTCATTGTTAGTCTTTTTTTTTTTTTTGAATCGTATTTATTTTAAGTAATCTTGACACCCAATGTGGGACTCAAGCCCAAGACTCTGAGATCAAGATTGTGTGCTCCTCTGAGCCAGACAGAAGCCCCTCAGTATGTCTTTTTCAAGTTTGTACTTGATCCTATAGGCCATACTATAGGGAGCCAGTAGCCACATAGGGCTATTTTTTTTTAAATTTTTTTTAAAATTTATTTATGATAGTCATACAGAGAGAGAGAGGCAGAGACACAGGCAGAGGGAGAAGTAGGCTCCATGCACTGGGAGCCTGACGTGGGATTCGACCCCGGGTCTCCAGGATCGCGCCCTGGGCCAAAGGCAGGCGCCAAACCGCTGCGCCACCCAGGGATCCCCATACATAGGGCTTTTTAAAATAAAATTTAGGGCAGCCCGGGTGGCGCAGCAGTTTGGCGCCGCCTGAAGCTCAGGGTGTGATCCTGGAGACCGAGGATCGAGTCCCACCCAGAGTCCCAGAGTCCCACGTCGGGCTCCCTGCATGGAGCCTGCTTCTCACTCTGCCTGTGTCTCTGCCTCTCTCTCTGTGTCTCATGAATAAAAAATCGCTCATGAATAATAAAATTAAAAAATCAAATTAAATTTAAAGGGCACCTGGGTGGCTCAGTGGTTGAGCATGAGCATCTGTCTTTGACTCGGGTCATGGGATCAAGTACTGAGTCCTGCAGTGAGCCTGCTTCTCTCTCTCCGCCTGTGTCTCTGCCTCTCTGTGTGTGTCTCTCATGAATAAATAAAAACTTTAAAAAATTAAAATCAAATAAAAATTCAGTTCCTAGGTTGCATTAGTCACATTTCAAGTTCAACAGCCACAAGTGGTTAGTAGCTACCATATTGGACAGAGCAGATATAGAACATTTACATATTTGTCGAAAGTTCTGTTGGACACTACTACTATAGTCAGTGCATTAAATGTTCTTGGGCAGGGAAGTGACATGGTTATATTTATATTTAGAAGTATTACTCTCATGGCAGCATTAAAAATGTTTTGGAGAGGGAGAAAGGGATTTGTCAACCATTTTTAAAGTGAAGTGAGGGATCCCTGGGTGGCGCAGCGGTTTGGTGCCTGCCTTTGGCCCAGGGCGCGATCCTGGAGACCCGGGATCGAATCCCACATCGGGCTCCTGGTGCATGGAGCCTGCTTCTCCCTCTGCCTGTGTCTCTGCCTTTCTCTCTCTCTGTGACTATCATAAATAAATAAAAATTAAAAAAATATTTAAAAAAAAATAATAAAGTGAAGTGAGCACAAATTACAATTTAGTTCTCTCTTCCTTAGCCATACTATCTTAGCTGCTTCTCTTCTAATATCCGCTCATCATGAAGGCAAAACCATACAGAAAGTAAACACAAAGGATTGGCTTCAGGCAACCTTTACAGGTGGCACTCAAATGTTCTACCCTATTCCTTCTATTTCTTCCACTGGGGTGGTCAGGAGGGTTTTGGTGAGCCTCAATCTATTTCCCATTCTAGGATGATGGCCTAAGGGGCTTCCAGGAAATAAAGAGAGGGGCAGAAGCAGGTTACATGCCTGAGAGAATGGGAAACTGGCTTATCTGCCACCTATTTATGGGACCCGTCTCAGATTTTAACTCAAAATGTTCTTTACTATGCACATCTAATCAGTCCTAACCATCTAACCAAATCCTGCCCATTATACCTCCTTAACATCTCTCATTTTGATTTTTCTTCATCTCTATCAAACCCTTAACTTGGGCCCTCCTCTTTCTCATTTAAACTATTCCCCTGGTCTTCTGGCCGGTTTCCTTGGCTCCATTCTCCCCTCCACTATTCTACTTCTTACTGGTTCCTGACTGGTCAAAGTCTCCCTAACTCTTTGGCCTGGAATTTAACATGTTGACTCTATCCTGCCTCTTTAGTCTCTTTCCCCACTATATATATTTTTTTCATTTTTTCAAAGATTTTATTTATCTCAGAGAGAGATTAAGAGTATGATCAGGGGATCCCTGGGTGGCACAGCAGTTTGGCGCCTGCCTTTGGCCCAGGGCGCGATCCTGGAGACCTGGGATCGAATCCCACGTCGGGCTCCCGGTGCATGGAGCCTGCTTCTCCCTCTGCCTATGTCTCTGCCTCTCTCTCTCTCTGTGTGACTATCATAAATAAATAAAAAATTAAAAAAAAAAGAGTATGATCAGGGAGAGGAGGCAGAGTGAGAGGGAGAAGCAGGCTCTCCACTGAGCAGGGAGCCAGACACAGGGTTCGATTCCAGGATTCCAGGATTGTGACCTGAGCTGAAGGCAGATTCTTAACTGACTGAGCCACCCAGGCGCCCCTCTGTATAACATTTCAGTCAAACATGAAGTCCTTCTGTGATCCTGGAGTTCCGGGATCGAGGGCCACATCAGGCTCCCTGCATGAGCCTGCTTCTCCCTCTGCCTATGTCTCTGCCTCTGTGTGTGTGTGTGTCTCACATGAATAAATAAATAAAATCTTTAAAAACAAACAAAAGCAAAAGAACCGCCCATGAAGTGCTCACAGATTCACTAGTCTATCTTTTTCAAATCACACAATAAGTAAATGGTGGAACCAGGGTTGGCTGGGCCCATATTCTGTACACACTCTCCTATCCTTATGTGTCTACTATGCCACTAATGGACGTGCAGACAAAACTGCTATCCTTGAGGTAGGAGACAAAAGAGAAATAAGAATAGGAAACTTTCAATTTGGTTCAACAGATGCATATTACATCTGGGCCAGGCCCTGGTCTGGATGTTGGAGATACAAAGGTGAATCAGGTACCTCCTTAATGTTGGGCAGCTCATATAGAAGGATAAAGCAAGAAAGCAGGAGCCTTGGTACCTGGAAGGTGGCCTGTATTGTGCCATCTTAATTTCTCCAAGGGAGGTTTAGGAGACAAAGTAAACCAGAGAAACTACAGAATAATTGATATACAAGGATTTCTTGCCACCTTTGTGTGAAAGTGTCTTTCTGGGAAGTTCCGTAAGCTCATATTCCTTTATAACACATGACATCATTGGCAGACATTGGCAACAAGAATATCCATTCTGACACATTAACAGATATTGCTATGGTGTCTTCACATCCATATATACTGATTTACCTTCCTTTTGGGTCCTAGATTCCTGACCTTTTAAAGTATCCTAGCTGTCTTGAGAATCCTCGTGCTTTGCTAACAGAATTAATTGTCCTTTCCTTCCATCTCATCCCTCTGCCCCTCAGCTTTCTCTCTTTCTTCAGAGTGTTTAAACAACACGAAGATGGGTTTGTATCTTACCAGGTTGCATTTACCTGAAGCAAAGAAACTCTCTGGCCTAGCCCATTTGTCCTTTTAGAAAACTACAGCTGAAGTCCCCTGCAACGGAAGAACTCAGGTGCGCTGAAATCAGACAATGTGACTTACATTAACTAAATAACTTCTCTGTGCCCCTGTTCCTCATTTATGAAATGAGTGAGTGATTCTCAACTTCACACAGTTATTGGGAGGATTGAATGAAACTATATATCTGAAAAGACCTGACCTAGCACAAACTAGGAACTTGATAGATTTTTTTTTCTATTTAAAAATCACTTCTGGGGTGCCTAGGTGGTGCAGTCCCTTAAATGTCTGCCTTCAGGGGAGGTCATGATCATGGGGTCATGGGATCAAGCCCTGCCTTGGGCTCCCTGCTCAGCAGGGGGTCTTCTTCTCCCCCTCTCTCTGCTCCTGAGCCCCCTCCATGGTGTGCTCTCTCTCTTTTTTTCAACTAACTAACTAACTAACTAACTAACTAAATAAATAAATAAAATCTTTTAGAAAAAATAAAAATTCACTTCTAAAATCTCAACAGCTTTTAGATAACCATACAAGCTAAAACCAGTCACTATGGTGGAGGAGGTATGACTTGTCCTCTATTTGTCCTGGCAGAATTAATTGCCACCTCTGTGTTGTCCCAGTACTTTGCACACAATTCTGCTACTTCATCTATTACACTATGTATTAATTATTTGTTACTATCTCTTTCACATATTTGGTTGTGAGTTCCTCAAGGATTAAGATCCTGTCTGATTAATTTATTTCAGGCTAGCACAGGACATGGAGATCTGTCTTCTAACCTTGATATAAAAGCCAATTGACAGGCCCCTGACTGGCTCAGTTAGTAGAGCACACAACTCTTGATCTCAGGGTTGTGAGTTTTAGCCCCACGTTGGGTATAGAGATACTCAAAGAAATATGTAAACTTAAAAAGTAAAAGCTGATTGACTCTAAATGAGCCTTTCTGACATATGATTGCCTCATGATAATTGATAATAACCACCTTCTATTGAGTGACCACTATGCACAATGCATTATACTCAGAACATCACTTAACTGTGAATTTGTCTCTTTAGGTGATCTGTTAGCAACTCTGCCCCAGAAGGGTTAAGGGCTACTTTTCGGGGACATAGACTACCTACATAGTCCTTTGCACCTCCTTGGAAATTCAACAGAGAAAAAATTGATAAAACAATAGGATTAGGGACTTTGTAAAAAAGATTGTTTATTTATTTATTTATTTATTTATTTACTTACTTACTTATTTACTTATTTACTTATTAGAGAGAGAGAGAGACAGAGAGACAGCAAGCATAGCAGGGAGAGGGACAGAGGGAGAGGAAGAATCTCCAGCAGACTCCCCACTGTGGGGAGCCTGGTGTGGGGCGATCCCATGATCCGAAGACCATGACATGAGTCAAGTGTCCGACGCTCAACTGACTGAGCTACCCAGGCACCCCAATAGGATAACATCTTGACAGGGTTTCTGACAACAAAATAAACCCCCTATCACTGAAGCCCCATTCATATTTATTGGGCTTTACACCACTTACTTGCTAAGAATAACAATAATAACATCAATACAGTAGCAGCAATAATAATAGCAATAATATCAGGATGTCTGGGTGGCTCAGCAGTTGAGCGTCTGCCTTTGGCTCAGGGCTTGATCTTGCGGTCCTGGGAAGGAGTCCCACATCAGGCTTGCTGCATGAGCCTGCTTCTCCCTCTGCCTATGTCTCTGCCTCTCTCTCTCTCTGTCTTTCATGAATAAATAAATAAATAAATAAATAAATAAATAAATAAATAAATATTTAAAAATAACAATAATAAAAATAACTGCATATTTGTTATTTCACTTTATGTTGAATTTATGTGACCATGTACTCCCTTTATACACAGAGTTTATGTGCATATCTCTGTAATTAGAATTCAACATTGCTTTATAATTGTCTGTTTATGACTTGGCTTTCCTACTGATTTCTATCAGCCACTTAAAAAATTATATATTTTTATGGTGTACAATATGATTTGATACACATATACACAGTGAAATGATTACTCATGTTTAAGCTAGTTAACATATAATTTCCTCATATAGTTATCTTTTTTTTAGTTATCTTTTTTGTGATCAGAGACCTAAATTTACTCTCTTAGCATATTTTCAGTATTCAATACAACATTATTAACTGTAGTCATCATGCTGTACATTAGATCTCTAAGCTTAATTTATCCTGCATGAAGGGAACTTTGTACCCTTTGACCAATATTTCCCCATTCTGCCCCCAACTCCTGCTCAAACCCCTAGTAATCACCAATCTATGCTCTGCTTCTATGAGTCCAACTATTTTATTTCATTAAAAACCTTTTGTTAAAGGAAACTCTACACCCAATGTGGGGTTCGAACTCATGACCCTGAGATCAAGAGTCATGTGTATGAGTCCAGCTACTTTAAATTCCATGTATAAGTGGGGAGCCTGCATGGCTCAGTTGGTTAAACATCTGATTTTGGCTCAGGTCATGATCTCGTTGTTGTGAGATTGAGGCCCATGTGGAGGCTGCTTAAGATTCTCTCTTTCCGGGATCCCTGGGTGGCGCAGCGGTTTGGCGCCTGCCTTTGGCCCAGGGCGCGATCCTGGAGACCTGGGATCGAGTCCCACGTCGGGCTCCCGGTGCATGGAGCCTGCTTCTCCCTCTGCCTGTGTCTCTGCGCCTCTCTCTCTCTCTCTCTGTGACTATCATAAATAAAAAAAAAAAAAAAAAAAAAAAAGATTCTCTCTTTCCCTCTCCCTTTGCCCCACCCCACTCATGCCCATGCACTCTCTCTCCTAAAATGTGTGTATATATATATATATACACACACAGAGAGAGAGATTTTGTATATGTATATGTATGTATATATATATATATAAATTCCACATATAAGTGAGATTATGGAGTATCTATTTTTCTGTGCCTGTCATTTCATTTAGCATGTCCTCCAGTTTCTTTTTTCTTTTCTTTTTTTTTTAAGATTTTATTTATTCATGAGAGATGGAGAGGGAGAGAGGCAGAGACATAGACAGAGGGAGAACCAGGCTCCCTGTGGAGAGCCCAATGCGGGACTCCATCCCAGGACCCCAGGATCACGCCCTGAGCCAAATGCAGATACTCAACCATTGAGCCACCCAGGTGCCCCTGTCCTCCAGTGTCATCTATGTTGTCACAAATGATTGGATTTCCTTGTTTTTAAAGGCTGGTGTAATATTCCATTATATACTTACTATTTATACTGTTTTCCATTGTGGTGATACCAGTTTATACGCCCACTAACAGTGTGTGGGGGTTTCCTTTTTTCCACATCATTGCCAAAACTTAGCTTTTTTTTTTTTTTTTATAATAACCATTCTAATCGATGTGAGGTGATATCTCATTGTGGTTTTATTTTGCACTTCCCTGATGACTAGTGATATTAAGCATCTTTTTATACACTGTTGGCCATTTTTATTTATTCTTTTGGGAAATGTCTGTGCAGGTCCTTTGTCCATTTTAAAAATTATTGACTTATGGGACACGTGGGTGGCTCAGCGGTTGAGCCTCTGCCTTCGGCTCAGGGTGTGATCCTGGAGTCCCGTGATCAACTACCACATTGGGACTCCTGCATGGAGCCTGCTTCTCCCTCTGCCTGTGTCTCTGCCTCTGTGTGTGTGTGTCTCTCATGAATAAATAAAATCTTAATTTTTATTTTAATTATTGACTTAAATTGACATACCATGTTATATTAATTTCAGGTGTACAACATATTGATTTGACACTTCTATACATTACTCAGTGCTCATTATGATATGCGTAACCACCATCAGTCACCACACAAGGTTAGTACAGTATTACTATGTTCCCTATGCTGTACTTTTCATTTCTGTAACTTATTTTATAACTTAAATTTGTACCTCTTAATCCCCTTCATCTATTTTGCCCAATCCCACTCATGTTCCCTCTGGACCACCAATTTGTTCTCTGCATTTAAGAGTCTGTTTTGGTTTTAGATTCTACATATCAGTGAAATCATATGGTATTTGTCTTTCTCTTTTTGACTTATTTCACTTAGCATAATATTCTAGAGGTCCATTCACATTGTGGCAAATGCCTTTGCCCATTTTAAAATCGAATTGTTTTCTTGCTATTCAGTTGAATTCCTTATATTCTTTGGGTATTAACCCCTTAACAGATGTATGGTTTGCGACTGTTTTCTCCCATTCTGTAAGTTGTCTCTTCACTATGTTGATTGTTCCCTTTGCTGCACAGAAGCTTTTTACTTTGATTAAATTCTCTATGAGTCACTTAAGGGCAGGGATCATGTAATATTCATCTCTGTATTCCCAAGATTCAGTCAAAGGATTGGCACAAAGTCATGCTGAGCAAATGGTTTATGTGTGTAAAGAAAGTAAATGACTGCGCTGTGACTTTATTATCTCATATGAGAAGGGATGTATCAGAGGGAAAACACTTTGCATAAAGGATACTGAATTTGAAACTCAACTCTGCTCCAGTTGGTTGGCCCCAGACAAGTCTCTTAACCTCTTGGAATATCTTTATATATAAAATCAAGTGATAATATTTCACTAAGAGGCTTCTGAGGCATAAATTGATGCTCTGAGCATAATGCATTGCACATAATGGTCACTCAAACGAAAGTAGTTATTATCAATTATCATGAGGCAACTGAATGTCAGAAAAGCTCACTTAGGGCCAAGCAGCTTATAAATCAAGGTTAGAAGTCAGATCTCCATGTCCTGTGCTAGCCACTGGAATGAATTAATTGAACAGGATCCCAGTCCTTGAGGAACTTACAATCAAATATGTGAAAGAGACAGTAACAGATAATACACAGTATGGTGGATGACATAGCAGAAACGTGTGCAAAGCATTGGGCCAACACAGAGGTGGCAATTAATTCTGCCTGGAAGAGCTGCAGTGAAGGTGACACTTCAGCTGTAGTGAGGGCGGAGTCT
This sequence comes from Canis lupus baileyi, assembly GCF_048164855.1. Taxonomy (NCBI): domain Eukaryota; kingdom Metazoa; phylum Chordata; class Mammalia; order Carnivora; family Canidae; genus Canis; species Canis lupus. The sequence goes on from NC_132860.1 coordinate 27,274,380, forward strand.
TGGAGAGTTTTCTAGATACTGAGTCTCAGAAGCTACCGGAACCAAGGTGCTGCGGGCACTGAGTCTCGGTCGGATATCGTTAATGGACACGGTCGAGGCGTTCCGTTAGTGTTTTCAGACGCCAGGGGGATCGCTGCAGCTTGGGCAGGTCTTCAACTTAAACAGTTCCCGGCCGCAGCAACAAAGGATGAACGGAGCTCTGGGAAAGGTAACGTATTTCCACGCACGCAGGGCGCGGCAGAGGTGGTGGGGAGAGCAGAGCTGGGAGGTGGCGGCGAGGATATCCCCGCCTCTGCAGACATCCGGGTCTGAGACACCGGCGAGAACAGGGTTTTCCCGGCAGCACACGCGGCGCCTTGTAGTCACGGGGCTGTGCTCCCTCCACTCCTTCCCCCGCGCGACCGGTGGCGCCGACCCGTGGGCCACGCCCCCTCCGCCAGCCACACTCGCCGCCCATTGGCCGGGAAGGAGAAGAGCCCCACGGTGGGAATCTTGGAACCAGGATAAGTTCCCATCATCTGTATGACCTTGAGCAGGTCACTTTAGTTTTGCACTACCAGAGTGGCTTCTAAGTTTACCCCTTTATTGGTAACCTGATGGGGCTGTGAGGCTACTTGGCGATAAGAAAGGGGTAATAAACTAAATTTTTACTTACAAAACCAAATATTTAAATAACTGCAGTAAAAACCGTCTGAATCATGATAAATGAATGCATTCCTTGGTCTTCCCTTGCCCTCTTAACAGATTTCGGTTGTGTTCTTTTAGTTGTATAATGCTGCTTAGGATAATGACTTACTTTTAGCAATTTATGTTAAATTTTATTTTAGGCATTAATTGTAGAAATCTTATGTCCCTGATGTATATAGATCAGTATGATCTTTGCTGCTCATGGATCTACCAGTAGTTAATCTTGGGGTAGTCTCTGAATGTCATCAGGCTTGCTTCCTTAATGGCTCAAACCTTACTTCTTTATAAAATAACTCATTAATATTCACTTTAGCCTAATTGTGAGAATTTGGCCACATCTGGTGAGAGGATAATAGGGGAAAAATCAGACAGTTTCAAAATTCCACTGTTACATATGGTCAGATTGGTGACTCCATGCTCCTGCTCCATTTGCTTTGATTCTGAGGGCTGCTGAAAGGAAGGGATAAGTTTTCAAGGCATACTGTTTCCTAACGTTCTATACTACAGGAGAGCCCATGTAAATCTGTCACTAGGGCATCACCTAAAGAAAAAAGGCCAGATAGACCTCTCTAAGTCTGATGTCACTGTTATCTTCCAGATGCCCTTTTTACTGATTTTATTCTTCCACTCTGCCCTACTGCTTTGGCTAGAGAGTCTCACTTGCAGTGCCCACACTCTCCTCACCACCTATCCAAATGCTGCATTCTTCAACACCCAGCTCAGGTCTCATATTTTCCATAAAACTTTTCTGACTACTCTGGCCAAAATGACTTTATTTTCTGAACTAGCTGCTTTATCTCTTGGCATCTAATCGTATGTAGTCTTGTGACCATCTTTGTCTCAGCCTGTCTGGCAGTGTTATTACTTTACCTTTACAAGGAAAACCCAGGGAATTTACATCAGACCTGGGTTCTATATCTTGCTGTGTATATGACCTTAGGTGTGTTGTTTGACCTCTCTGAGCTTCAGTTTCATGTCTGTAAAATGCAAATAATGATGCCCACCATACGGAATCATTGTAAAGATTATAGAAGATAATGTAAATAAGAGTACTTGGAAGGTACGAAGGACTATATATGCAGGAATACTGATATTATTCTAAAGTTTATATATTGCTTTCATTGTCATAATTTCGTTTGATTTTCACAGGCACAACAAACGAGGAAATGGAAGCTACTGGCACAGGGTCTGGTACATAATAGGTTCTCAGATGTCCCACTGAATGCCTGAATTGTTAAATGCTTTTTTATAATAGGTCTACAGCCATTTAAGTGGTAGAGCTGAGACTGGAGCCTAGTGTTTCTACCTCTCCCAAGACCCCACTGCTTTTCCTTTTTTGAGTATTTCACATCTCCGAGTTTGATAATCTTGGTTTTCTTCATCTGTGAAATGAATGAAAACCTTCCAAGTTGCCAATCCTTCCCTTCCCTATCCAGCCCGTTACACTAATCTCACATTACAATGTAATAAATAATTTGCTCATTTACTGTCTTCACTAGAAAGATTTGAGGGTAGGCAACAATATTTTCCTTATGTGTATATGTACCCAGACTACAGTGTACTTGGCCTAAAGTAGTACATGTTAAATACTGAGTGAATAAGTGACTGAACAAAAGTTAACATTACATGTAAGTACATGGTGGAGCTGGGACTAGAACTTCAAATTCTTAGCTCACTACTCTTTGGAAACCCAAGAAGTTTTTAGCTTCTAGCCCTCTCACATTTTATTTTATTTTTTTAAAGATTTATTTATTTTTTTGAAAGAAAGGGAGAGAGAGAGCAGGCATATGAGCAAGGGGAGGAACAGAAACAAGGAGATGGAGAGAATCTCCAGTAGACTCCCGCTGACCCTGGCGCCTGATGTGGGGCTCAATCCCAGGACCCTGAGATCATGACCTGAGCTGAAACCAAAAATTGAATGCTCAGCCAACTGAGCCATCCAGGCATCCCCCACTCACATTTTAGATGAGTGAAAAGCCCAACTTTACTGGAATAAAACTGGGTGGAATCTCATACCTCTCTGGTTCAATAGAAATAGTAAGTAGGAGTAGTTTTAAGACCATAATGGCTGAGGGGATGGGGTAACTGGTTGATGGACATTAAGGAGGGCACATGATGTAATGAGCATTGGGTATTATATAAGACTGATAAATCACTGACCTCTACTTATGAAACTAATGTAGTAAATGCTAATTAATTGAATTTAAATAATTTTTTTAAAAGACCATAATGCTGATATTCATCACACCCCAGAAAACATACTGATCAATCAAGATGGCAGGATAATGTCTGTGGAAGTCAGAATCCACCAGGGAATGAGTAATGACTCACTTGCTGAGTTACTTTACACAGAAAATGGATGGTCCTTGAGTATCCAGTTTAGGTCTGGATATCACTTACCCTGAGATTACTGTTCTTTCCTCAGGGATTACCATACCTCTGAACCACAAGGATATGGTTAGGCCAGGGGTGGTGATCACAAAAGGTATGCCAGGAGGAGTAACCTTGGGGACTGATCTCATAGTAAAAACACATTGAAGGCCAACATGGAGCAGAGTTCCTATGAATAAATAACTGAGAACTGAAGCAAACAAACCCAACAGACATGAATTAGGAGGACATAAAATGTGAAATAGGAGGGCATAAATTTCAGCGTGCCTAGAAGGGCAGGGAATCTAAAAGCCCAGGAAAATGATCAAGAAGTTGGCTACTTCCTGGTCACTATTAGACTATAAGCTGTAGGACAGGGATATTTTACTAGTTTGTTCATGGCTTTATCTTCAGCAACTGTCATGCAGTAGAGTACGTATTGTTTAATAAATGAGGAACTGAACAATCACTACCGTTATCACTGCTACCAAGTTGATCATTAACAATATGTTTTGCACTTGCTAAGTCCTTTTCATATATTATCTAATGTAATCATGTCAACAACTATATGAGGTAAACATTTTTATAACTTCTTAAATTTTTTTTAAGATTTTATTTTTTTATTCATGAGAGAGAGAGAGAGAGAGAGGCAGAGACACAGGCAGATGGGATCCCTGGGTGGCGCAGCGGTTTGGCGCCTGCCTTTGGCCCAGGGCGCGATCCCGGAGACCGGGGATGGAATCCCACATCGGGCTCCCGGTGCATGGAGCCTGCTTCTCCCTCTGCCTGTGTCTCTGCCTCTCTATCTCTCTGTAACTATCATAAATAAATAAAAATTAAAAAAAAAAAAAAAAAAGAGACACAGGCAGAGGGAGAAGCAGGCTCCATGCAGGGACCCTGGTGTGGGACTCGATCCTGGGTCTCCAAGATCACACCCTGGGCCGAAGGCAGGTGCTAAACCATTGAGCCACCAGGGATCCCCTATAACTTCTTTAAAGATAAGGAGGGGCACCTGAGTGGCTCGGTTGGTTGAATGTCCGTCCAACTCTTGGTTTTCAATCTTTTCCTGATCTCAGGGTCATGGGTGTCTCCTTGGGATTCTCACCACTCAGTGGGAGAGTATGCTTGGAATTCTCTCCTCTCTGCCACCCAGAGTAAATAAATAAATCTTAAAAAAAAATAAGTGAAGTTTAGAGGAATTTATTAATCCAATCAGCACACCACCTACAGTGTGCCAGAAAGTATGGTAGATGTTGGGATGTAGCAGTTTCCTGTCTTCATGGAACTTGTGTTCTTAGCAAAAGAGACAGGCTAAACATATAACTGCTATAACTACATATAACTAATTGTGATAAATGCCCCAAAATAAATATTCTGGGTGCTATGTAAGTGTATAACAGCAGGATCCAAGTAAATCTGAGCAGTAAGGAAAGTTTTCTTGAGGATTTTACATGACTAAGACTTAAAGAATGATAGAATTTGGGACGCCTGGGTGGCTCAGCGGTTGAGCGTCTGCCTTCGGCTCAGGGCGTGATCCCGGGATCTGGGATCGAGTCCTACATTGGGCTCCTTGTGGGGAGCCTGCTTATGTCTCTGCCTCTCTCTGTGCCTCTCATAAATAAATAAAATCCTTAAAAAAAAAAAAAAAAGAACGATAGAATTTAAACAGAGAGAACAGAGAGAATATGCACAAAGGCCCTGAAATGAGAATATATTTGAAGTTCCGGAGAGCCCAGATGAAATTGGGAGGGAGGGAAGCAGTGGGGCTTGGATCAAGGGAGGGTATGCAGAGAAATATGGGGATGAGGCTTGGGGAGATGGTAGAGGATTAGACTTAACATTTTAGGTAACCACAGTTATTTTGAAACAATTTAGCCCTGGAGGAAGGTAGGATACAGGGCTTAGCAAAGCTCAGCTGCAGCCTAGAAATACAATCTAACAGTTATGCTAGAAGGCCAGATATTTCTTTTCTTTTCTTTTCTTTTCTTTTCTTTTCTTTTCTTTTCTTTTCTTTTCTTTTCTTTTCTTTTCTTTTCTTTTCTTTCTTTTCTTTTCTTTTCTTTTCTTTTTTTCTTTTCTTTTCTTTTTCTTTCCTTTTCTCTTTTCTCTTTTCTTCTTCCTTCCTTCTTTCCTTCCTTCCTTCCTTCCTTCCTTCCTTCCTTCCTTTCTTTCATGATCATACTATTACATTTAGCAATCAAAAGCATGGGTGTGGAAAAACAAAACAAAACAAAACAAAACAAAACAATGACATTAAAACCCTTTGTTGGAATGCTTTACACTTTCCACAGAACAGAAACTGAAATAACCTATTACACAATTAGTCACAAATACAGTCCTCAAGTTTTTTGCCCATACACATGAGTATGGTCTAAAACTTGTCTTTGTAGCAGGTAGGCCCTGCCACCACTGTGCTTGGCTGAATTCACAAATCCATTGTAACCTGTGGCTTCCCTGTCACTTCCCTGGCTCTCCTCTCCTACTAGGCTTTGTTTCCTGGCAGTAATTAAAACCTTCTGTTACTGCCACAGCTGCTGCTGCTGCTGGAATCACCATAGTCACCTTGGTTTCATGATTTGTCAAAGTATTGGCCTCCACCACCATAGGGACCAGAGCTTCTGCCTCCAAAATGTCCTCCTTTTAGGATCCAACATTTGAGGATTGATTGTTGTAATTGCCAAAGTTATAGCTTGCGCTACCTCCAAAGTGGCTTCTATCATTAGCAAATCCATTACAGCCATCTCCACTGCCCCGTATCCACCACTACCTCGACTGCCACCAAAGCCACCTACCCCACTGAAGTTACCTTGCAACCAAAGTTGTCATTCCCACCAAAACCACCTCCACAGTTTCCAGAACCACTTTAGTCTCTGGCTGGATGAAGCACTAGCCATCTCTTGCTTATATAGGGCTTTCCTTACTTCACAGTTGTGGCCATTCACAGTATGGTATTTTTTAATGACAGTCTTGTCTACAGAGTCATGGTCATCAAATGTTACAAAAACAAAGCTTCTCTTTCTGCCCCTGCCTCAGTCAGTCATGATCTCAATCACTTCAATTTTCCCATACTATTCAAAGTAATCTCTCAGATGATGTTCTTCAGTGTCTTCTTTAATGCCACCAACAAAAATCTTTTTCACAGTTAAGTGGGCACCAGATCTTTGAGAATCTTTTCTTGAGACAGCTCTCTTTTGTTCTCTTCCATCCACCTTGTGTGGCCTTGCATTCATGGCTGCATCTACCTTTTCCACAGTGGCATTCAACTCTTCCGTCCACCTTGTGTGGCCTTGCATTCATGGCTGCATCTGCCTCTTCCACAATGGCATACGTGACAAACTTAAAGCCTTTGGAGTGCTTGGTGGTTGGACCCTCATATTCACACAGTCCGTAAGGGTTCCTCGTTGCTCAAAATGACTTCTCAGACTTTTCTCAGACTTTCATCCATTGTTTCAAAGCTCAAGCCTCCAGTGAAGAACTTCCACGGCTGCGCAGGCTCTTTGGGAGACTGACTTAGATATGACGGTGGTGGGAGAGGAAACTTTAACAATGTTTACTTGGTGGTGTCCACAGGCAGAAAGCTCTTTTTAAAAAAATTGAGATATAATTCACATACTATAATATCCACCCTTTTAAGATGGAAAATTCAGTGGTTTTTAGTACATTTACAAAGTTGGGCAGCTATCATCACTATCTAATTCCAGAACATTTCCTTTACTCGAAAAAAAACCCATAAGCAGTCATTCCTCATTCATCCCTCTGCTCATCCCCACATAACCCCTAATCTGCTTTGTGGGTATAGATTTGTCTGTTCTTGTCATTTCATGTAAATTAAATCATATGTACACAAGGCCAAGTATTTCTTTAGTGACTTGCCAAAGATCATACAACTATTAAAATGGAAGTTTTGATATTCAAACCCATGTTTGTGTGAATCTATATATAACCTGTGCTCTTAACTGCCATAAAGACTTAGTTCAAAGACAGACTTTGACACTCAACATATTAAACATATTAAGAAGAGATCTAGACCAAAGGGAAAACTATTAACAAAAGCAATTTTGAAAGAACTTGGGAAAAGGTCAGCTAGAAGACCACTCGCCAGCTGTGTGCTTTGGGCATTCTGATTCACCTTTCCAAGCTTTAGTTTCCTCACAGTAAAATGAGTAGAAAAACCTACCTCACGGAACGGTTGTGAGGATTTAAGGAAATGATATTTGGCATATAGCAGGTGCTCAACAAATGGTAGGATTATTGATACTATTATTATTAGCATATGAATTTCATGAATTGGTATTACTCTTTTGAGAGGTCGTGTGGTAGACTGGAAGACATGGGGTTTGGATTCAGTCAGCCGTGGGTTTGAATTCTTGGCACCTCTTATCAAACCTATAACTTTGGACAATTTTCCTAAGCCTCTCATTTTTCCTCTGTAAAATAGACACAATTGTCTCAATTATGTCTCTATCGGAGTAGTGTAAAGATGAACTGAAATAGTATGTGTAAAGTGATTAGCACAAGGGATATACTCAGTAAGCGGTAGAAACTGCCATTTTAAATATTTGTTAATAAACAAAAGTATTCTGTTAATACCTGTAAAACAGCTTTTAGTTGCCTGCCTCATGGGCCCCTGACTCACTACTGTCTCCACTCACCTAAGGGTTCTGGTGTGTGAAGCTAGTCATATGGTCTAGATTGGCCTCATGACTTCAGTCTTTAGTAGCTGTGCAGTCCCTCTGTTCTTGGCTCCCGAGCTCACGGCACAAGTATTTTTGTAACCCACTGCAGCAGCTGTGTCCCTGTTCATTCATTCATTCACTAACGTCACCACCCTCTTTATTTGCTGCAGAGCTATAGCCGCTCTTCATTTGCTGACTGGGGGGAGTGGGTATTTGTGGATATAGTCCCAAAATAGATTACTTTTGTTCTGATAAATAATGCCGAGCATTGCAGGGGAGAGGAAGCACATTTCCCAGAGCTGAAATGGAGAGTTCACACCACAATTTGAATGTCTTCCAGAAAGTTGTCAACCCTTAAGCCTGGCTTTTAGATAATTAAATCCTTTGCTTTTGTAGAGACTGAGAAATCTGAGTGATTAACGTGAGGGAAAAAATCAGTGTCATCTAGATCTTTCTTCCCATTCAGTTCCTCTTCTGTATGAAGTGACCTACTTAAGAATATATTCTGGGGGTGCCTGGGTGGCGGAGTTGGTTAAGCATCTAACTCTTGGTTTCGGCTCAGACCCTCTCCCTCTGTCCTGCCTCACTCATGCTCTCTCTCTCTCTCTCTCTCTCAGATAAATAAACTGTTTAAAAAAAAATTGAGGAGGGGGAAGGGAAAAGCTTGAGCAAATTTAGGAAAAGTATCCCAGAGAATGAAGAGAAGATTGGAAATGATATGAATAGATGGAAGGAAGGGCAAAATGCATAGATGATCCTAAAAACTGCAATTAAATTGGATACTAAAGGACTTTGTAATTATGCGTACAGTATGCTTAACCTAATATTGGCTGGCATAAAAGGCAGGGAAGACAACAGGGAGTCCCAGAAGACAGGAGCTCCAGCCACTAGCCAGTACTTCTGCCAGTACTTCCCCTCTCTGGAGTTAGAATAGATGAGTCTAAGGTTCCTCCAGTCCCAAGATCTATCAACCATGACGAACAGAATAGAGATGAGTGAACAGAATATATATTTATTTTATAATAAAATAAAATATTTATTTTATTTATTTCGGAGAGAGAGAGAGAGCGAGAGGGCACGAAGGTGTAGTGGGGAAGGACAAAGGGAGAAGGAGAGGAAGAATCTCAAGCGGACTCCATGCTGAGCACAGAGCCAGACGCAGGGCTTGATCTCACAACCCTGAGCTCATGACCTGAACAAAACCAAGAGTTGGTTGCTTAACTGACTTGAGCCACTGAGGGGTACCCCCCCCCCCACCCGCTGGTTTCTTAAGCACTAACAGATTTGAGAGAGGGTGTTGAATAGTGGGAAACTTAATGGACTTTAGAGTCAGAGAATCCTAAGATCCTATGCTAATTCTAATAGTGGCTGTTTGACTTTGGGTAACTTATTTAATCTCCATTTCTTCAACTGTAAAATGGGATAATAATACAGAATAATAATATTCTGTAAGGGAATTATGATTTAGATATATGGTAGGTACTCAACAAAATAGATGTGGATGCTTAATAAATGGTAGCCATGATTATCACTCATTCACTTTCTAATCATTTATTTATTTACAAAAACAAATCTTGATTGAATGTCTACAATGTACCTGAGAGGAATACAACATGACCCTTGCCCCTGAGGAGTTTTTGTTTAGCATAGTGATGTATGGGTGTTTGAAGAGTTCCAGTGAATCTCCCTAAGTAGTGTGCAAACTTTTGGATATTCATGCTTGTATGTATTTTTCTGAGGAGAATGTTCATGACTGAGCACATTCTCAATGTGCTCAGTGTTACAGACATAACACTCCAAAAGCTAAAAACTTCTCCTGGCCATTTCCACCTGAATTTCCTGCCAGAGGTGCTTATTATTCATACCACCTATTTTGACTTAAATCCTATAATACCTGTGGTTCTGTTTAGCTGTTTAATACAGGTGTATTTCTGTATCTCCAATCATTTGAACTCCTCCAGGATAGGGATTGTGCTTACATTTTTTTGAACAGCTTTATTGAGATACTATTCATATATTTACCCATTTAAAATATATAATTCAATGACTTTTAATATATTCAAAGTATGAGGTACCTGGCTGGCTCAGTCAGTACAGTATGGGAGAGTATGTGACTCTTGATCCCAGGGTCACGTGTTTGAGCCCCACATTGGGCTTAGAGATTACAGGTGTGTGTGTGTGTGTGTGTGTGTGTGTGTGTATACTCAGAATGTACATCCATTACTACAATCAATTTCAGAACATTTTCATCACCCCAAAAAGAAACTCCATTATCTCTTAGTTGTCATCCCTACCACCCCAAACCCTCCAGCTCTAATCAACCACTAATCTATTTTCTTTGTCTATAGATTTGCCTGTTCTGGGTATTTCATATTAATGGAGTCATACAGTATTTTTCTCTTTCTAACTAGCTTCTTTCACTTAGCATAATATTTTCAAAGTTTGTCTATTTGTTACATTTTGTTTTTATATTCCCTTTAATACTCAGCACAGTAGTTGGCATATAATAGCCTTTTTAAAAATAATATTTATTTTAGAATTGTTTTAGAATTACATGGGGATCCCTGGGTGGCTCAGCGGTTTCACGCCTGCCTTTGGCCCAGGGCGCGATCCCAGAGTCCCGGGATCGAATCCCACATCGGTTTCCCGACATGGAGCCTGCTTCTCCCTCTGCCTGTGTCTCTGCCTCTCTCTCTCTCTGTGTGTCTATCATGAATAAATAAAAATAAATCTTTAAAAAAAAAAAAAGAATTCCAGATAAGTTGCAAAGATAGTACAGAGAATTCCCATATACCTCATATCCAGTTTTGCCTATTACTGTCTTACATTAGTATGGTATGCTTTTCATAATGAACTGAAATTAATAATTATTACTAATTAAAGTCCATACTTTATTCGTATTTCTTTCATTTTTTAAAATCTTTTTTTTTTAAGATTTTATTTATTTATTCAGGAGAGAGAGAGGCAGAGACACAGGCAGAGGAAAAGCAGGCTCCATGCAGGGAGCCTGACATGGGACTCGATCCTGGGTCCCCAGGATCAGGCCGTGGGCTGAAGGCGAAGCTAAACCGCTGAGCCATCTGGGCTGCCCTCATTTTATAAAATCTAATGTCATTTTTCTGTTCCAGGATTCCATCTGGAATATTATATTACATTTAGTCATCATGTCTCCTTAGGCTTCTCTTGTCTGTGACAATTTCTCAGACTTTCTTTTGTGTAATAGGATTTTAACATATACATATTGAAAGGATTGTTTGATATTGATATGATATACATATTGATTAAATTGTTACCATTAGAGGATAGGAATTTCTCTTCATGTTATGGGGCCTTAGGATATTTAGAATTTATTACCTAATTGCTTTATAAAAAGACCTTTATGTTAAACACTCCTTTAGTAAAGCTATTCCACTGTTGTTTCTAGTGGGTGCCAGCAGGGCAGAGTGAGTTTGAAAGAAAGGGAGGGTGGAAACTTAGGAAAGCTGCCATTGCTACTGCCTCCTCTCATTATTATTGTTTTGTTGATATTGATGTCATTATCATTACTAAGACAGTGTGCTGTAACAGAGGCACACTTTTTTGTGGAGTAAAACAGTCCTCTTAGACACTTATTAGCCATAATTTCTTGGAATATAAACTCTGTGAGCCTCAGTAGTCTCATCTGTGAAATTGTCTTGCAGTCTTTTGAGAATTAGGGAATGGTTTAAGTCCTTTGCCACAGTGCCTGTGCTTGGCAGATGCATAACTGTTGATTGATATAAGAAAAAAAAATAGATCAAATTAGAAAGGGAAAATAAAGGGGAAAAAAAAGGCAGCATGGATGGGGGACTTCTGTTTTTTTTAGCATTTTCTGTAGTGGGTAGAATAAGAATGTGGAAGACCTTGATTTGTCTTCATGTTCAGGATTCACTGAAGGACAGCTTCTTTGCTAGACAAGAGCATTTGGGGGCCCTTTTTGCATTGTTTACTTTGGGTTTCTAGCCTCTTTCTGAAGAGGTGCTTGGAAGGCTATGAATAATTAAGATTGTTCTAACATGACTATTTTGCCATAGATGCTGTGTCTGAGGACCGATACCATTTTTAAGCAAGCCTTTTTTCTCTTAAGGTAAGGATATTAATAACAATGGTTAAATATAGTTAATATTTGCATTCTGCTGGGTATTTCATCCATCATTTTTCTTTCATCATCTCCACTTAAATGTCTACTGAGCATCTCGGGTATTAACTCCCCTGCCATTTTGCTTTTTCCCCATTCTCAGGAAATGATGACTCCATTCATCTAGTTGCCCAGGCCAAAGTCTGTGGAGTCATCCTTGACACTGTTATTTCTCTCACTTTACATCCAATTCTTTAACAATCCTCTCAGCTCTACTTTTGAAATATAGACAGAGTAAAATCATTTGTCACCTCCAGTTTCAGGTCTCATGCTTTCTGTTTTGCTAAACTACTAGAGACCAGCTCCTTCTAATCTTCTTTACTACCATCCTCCTGCCTCTTAACTTAGGCCCTTGCTTTTGCTTTTCCCTTTTATCCTTCACAATAAAATCAAAATGATTCTTTTTATTTTTTAAAATGTTTAAAAATGATTTTATTTATTCATTTGAGAGAGTGAGAGAGAGAGAGCAGGAGCAGAGGAGGGGCAGAGGGAAAGGGAGAAGCAGATTCCCTGCTAAGCAGGGAGTTCAAGGCCCACATTGGGGGTGGACCCTACTTAAAAAAATTTAGGGGTGCCTGGGTACTTGGTTGAACGTCAGACTCTTGATTGTGGCTCAGGTCATGGTCTCAGGGTCGTGTGATCGAGCCCCACCCACATTGGTTACATGCTCAGGGTTCCACGCTCAACGCGGAGCCTGTGCCTCTCCCTCTGCTCCTGCCCCTATGTGCTTGCACACACATGAACTCTCTCTAAAATAAATAAATAAATCTTAAACTTTCTTTCTTTTCTTTTCTTTCTTTCTTTCTTTCTTTCTTTCTTTCTTTCTTTCTTTCTTTTTTTCTTTTTTTTCTTTCAGATTTTATTTATTTATTCATGAGAGACACACAGAGAGAGGCAGAGACAGGCAGAGGGAGAAGCAGGCTCCACGCAGGGAGCCCCACATGGGACTTGATCCTGGATCCCCAGGATCAGGCCCTGGGCTGAAGGTGGCGCTAAACCACTGAGCCCCCTGGGCTGCCCATTAAAATTTTTTCTAAAGAAAGATATCCATATGGCTTGATCCCCTCACTTCATTCAGGTTTGTGCCCAAATATCATCTCATTAGAGAGGTCTTCCCTGACTACCCTATGTAAAATAGTGTCCTCTCCCTCCATCAGTCTTTATTATTTCCTTACCTTGCTTTATTTTTCTTCATTGCAGGTATCACCACCTGACACATTTTATATATAGGTATATGTATGGTTACTTAAATTGTCTTCCCCACCCACCCCCTTGAATACAAGCATTATGTACCTAAGGATTTTGTTAGTCTAGTTTACTGCTGTATCCTTAGAGCCTAGAATGGTGTCTGGCACATATTAGGCATTTAATAAGTATTTGTTTAATGAATGAATAGATCCTCATAGTGACCTGGTGAAATGGGTCTTATTATCTTAATTTTATACATAAATAACTGAGGTCCAGAGAGGTAAATTAATTGCTCTAAGATGACATAGCTAATATGAGTTGGAGTTAGGATTCAAACCCAAGTTTTTTTTTCCACTGCCTTGCATATACAGTTTGCTACCCCCTACTGTTTCTCTCTAGGTGGTAATGAATGGTATTTGGTAATTTATTTCTCTATTCAGCAGATATTCACTGAGTGTCTTACGTGTGGCAGCCATATGATATAAAACAATGAATTATATATCTCCCTGGATCGCATGGCACTTATGAGCCTGCATGATTTCTTTAATCCTTTACATTTATTGAAACCTCTCTCCTATGATTTCTTTTCCATCTTAATCTATTTTCCCATCATTAATCAGATGACTATTCAGTAAGTACTACTATAGCACCATGCTTACTATAGAACTATTTTACACATTCTCTCTAATTTTTACAAAAACATTACAGGACAAATATAGATTTTGTCATTTTACAAAAAAGGAAACTGGCTCAGAGAGTTTAAGATAGATTTTCAGTCCCATGAGATTATACTATTATTATCTGCATTTTAAAGAGATGAGATAACTGAGTTACAGAGATATGAAAGATCATATGGAAGGTCACAGTTTGGAAACGGTACAGTCAACATTTAATCACAGATCTGCTTGTTTCCAACTTGTACTACAATTTAGTTTTGAAACTTTGCGGGATGCTGAGTTCAAATAAAATATCTGATAACCTGGTGAGCCAAACAGAGCTGTATGATTCTCTTCCATATTCTTTAACTTCTGTATTCAGTCTGGCTCTCATTGTTCTCATTGCTGTTCCTTCCTTTCTGTCCTCTTTGCAGGGCTACTGCAAGGACCACTTTACTGGTTCTCTTGCCTCAGTCTCACCTCATCCCATTCATCGCTCGCCCGCTGCCAGGGTTAATTTTTCTTTTCTTTTCTTTTCTTTTCTTTTCTTTTCTTTTCTTTTCTTTTCTTTTCTTTTCTTTTCTTTCTTTTCTTTTCTTTTCTTCTTTTCTTCTTTTCTTTTCTCTTTTCTTTTCTTTTCTTTCTTTTCTTTTCTTTCTTTCTTTTCTTTCTTTTCTTTTCTTTCTTTCTTTTCTCTTCTTCTTCTTCTTCTTCTTCTTCTTCTTCTTCTTCTTCTTCTTCTCTTTTTCTGAGTTTATTTATTTATTTGAAAAAGAGAGAGAATACAAGCTGGAGAGAGAGGGAGAGGGAGAAGCAGACTACCCGCCAAGTGGGGAGCCTGACAGGGGACTTGATCCCAGGACCTGGAGATCATGACCTGAGCTAAAGGCAGACGCTTCACTGGCTGAGTCACCCAGGGACCCCAGGGTTAACTTTCTAAAACTTGATCATAGTGGCCCTGTACTTAAACTCTGTTAGGAGCTTCCCACTGCCTATATATAGTAAACATCAAACTCCTTAGCAGAGAGCGTGAGATTCTTCACAACGTGGCCTTTGATTCATCTCTTTCACCAATCTGCCTTTTCCCTGTTGCTTAAGTTCCACTCACACCCAGCTGTTTGTTCTTCCCAGAGCATACCACTTTCACGCCTTTCCCTAGAATGCTTTTCCTTAAGGCTAAGTAATCAAGAACAGTTCTTCATTTTTAAAACACAGGTCACATGGTTTTACCCCCCTAGTTGGAATGACCACACTTTACTTGGTGTTCCATCAAATCTTGAACAAGTGTTTGTTCTGGATCAGCATGAAATTGTGGATCACATTTGTTTACATACCTCTCTCCCAGCTAGGCCGTATATAGAGCATTTTACTTATTTTTGCATCTTCACGATGTTTGGCACATAATAGGTACTTAATGATGTTTATGGAAAGAAGGGAAGGAAGGAATAAGGAAATATCTAGCATTGACTTATCCTTGATGAAAAGCATACAAGTTTTGGTTACTGTGTAGATTAAATGTGGGTATCTAATTTTATTCAACATACTCTTTCCCTCTTTTTAGGCTCAGGACTTCAGGAGAAAATCCCATCTGTTCTGCAGGTATGTGGTTACTTCCTTATCTAGTCTGCTTGCTTTAAGTGACCCTGTAACACTCTATAATAATTTTGTCTAGAAAGATTCCTAACATATCTTTGAGAAGAGTGGCTAGAAGTACATTCCACCCTTCACATGGAATAGGACAAGGGCAAGAATAGAAAGTGGTGGTTAAGAGCAAGAGCTCTTTAGTATGTTTGGATCCCAGCTCTACCACATACTTACACTGTGACCTTTGGCTACTTCTCCATGCCTTGCTTTCCTCACTTAAAACAATGAGGACAATTATAGTAAAACCTACAGTGAATTTAAAGATTCAGTGAGGTAAAATATATAAAGTTAGTTATTATAGTTATGATTGCTACTATTTCAGACCTCTCTTTCATGTCCGTCATAGTCTAGGCAAGGGCTTTTCATATAGTATTTTGTCCAAAAAGAATGTCCATTCATTCTGATTAACTCAATGAATTCAGTCTGTTTCAACCCCATTAGTTGTCCTTTCTGGTTTGTCTATTATGTGATAAATTTCCAAATAGTTGTTTGATTTTAATGACATCTGTCATTTGTCTATAAAGAGTATCAGGGGAAAAGGAATGGGAAAAAATAAGGGAACTAACATTTACTGAGTACCTGATATATGCCAGGCAATACAGAAGATTTTATATCTGTTAATTTTTTCAGCAGATGGCAGCAACTTGTAGAGCATCACCATTTCTACCAGCCCTAAAGCCCAGCATCTCAAAATATGGGCTTCTTTTAATTTATTCATTTTCTCAACAGACATTTATTGTACCACGATGTGTTTTAGGTGCTGGGTATACAGAATTGAGAGGATACAGTCCTTGCCATTTGGAAGCTTAATAGTCTTAAAATAATTTTTTCCCCAAGAATACTGCAGTGAACACTCACCATTTAGATTGAACTGTTGACATTTCGCTTTCTCTATCGGGCATCATGATATCTCACATTTAAAAACCTCAGCATGCATTTCTAGAAATAAGGACTTTCTATACATTCTGTTAAAGAACCAGAACACCATTATCTCATTCATGAAAATTAATAGTAAAGCTCCCATATGATCCAATATTCTACCCGTTTCCATAATTATCCCCAAAATGTCTTTTTCCCCAAAAATGTCTTTTGTGGGTGTTGTTTATAAGCAGAGGCCAATGAAGTTTCTTCCACATTTTGTATTTCACTGTTGTGTCACCTTTGATCTAGATAATCTAATCATTTCTACCACTTGTTTTTTCCTATAACAGTGACTTTTTGATTATGTCAGATCATTTATCTTATAGAATGTCCTCCCTTGTTGATTCGTCTGATGATTTCCTAGTGGTGTTGTAGAACATGGTCTTTTTCTTTCCTACAATTGAGAAGTTAAACCGAAAAGCTTGAGTACACTTAAGTTAAACTATTTACGCAAGAAAATTTTGTAACTGATGGCCTGAACTTCATATGGCATCCTATCAGGAGATTAAAACAAATAACTGAATATCTTATTATCAAAGTGAAAAACATTCGTTTTAAAGAAAATGGGAAATAGGGACGCCTGGGTGGCTCAGTGGTTGAGCATCTGCCTTTGGTTCAGGGCATGATCCCAGGGTCCTGGGATTGAGTCTTGCATCAGGTTCCCCATAGAGCGCTCAGGCTCCTGCTTCTCCCTTTGTCTATGTCTCTGCCTCTCTCATGAATAAATACATTTTAAAAATATTAAAAAAAAAAAAAAGAATATGGAAAATAAACACTTAGAGCAGCCCCAGTGGCGCAGCGGTTTAGCGCTGCCTGCAGCCCAGGGTGTGATCCTGGAGACCCGGGATCAAGTCCCACGTCGGGCTCCCTGCATGGAGCCTGCTTCTCCCTCTGCCTGTGTCTCTGCCTCTCTCTCTCTCTCTGTCTCTCATGAATAAATAAATAAAATATTTAAAAAAAAGAAAAGAAAAGAAACACTTATATACAAGAAGAAGCTGAAGAACACAGATAATAAAAAAATCACCTGTAATTGTATCATCTAGAGATTATTGTTTAATATTTTGTTGTGTATCCTAACAGGTCTTTTTCTATTTTTCTCTTCATAGATAGATAGATAAGTAGGTAGGTAGATGGATTTTTTGCTTTGTTTTGCAGTAATGGAAACAAATTATACATAATTTTTTTAAAGCTCTATTTACTTTAGAGAGGGAGCAAGCTCAAGCAGAAGAGGCAGCAGGAGAGGGAGAAGGAGAGACCTCAAGCAGACTTCACACTGAGCTTAGAGCCAAATGTGGGGCTTGATCCCATGACCCTGAGATCAGGACCTGAGCCGAAAGCAAGAGTCAGATGCTTAACTGACGACCCCACCCAGGCACCCTGATATGTAATGTTTTTTTTTTCATTTGTTTTTATTTAAGTTCGATTTGCCAACATATAGTATAACACCCAGTGCTCATCCCATCAAGTGCCCTCCTCAGTGCCTATCACCGAGTTACCCCAACCCCCCCCCCCCTCCGCCTACCTCCCCTTCTGCAACCCTTTGTTGGTTTCCCAGACTTAGGAGTTTCTCATGGTTTATCTCCTTTAATTTTTCCCACTCAGTTCCCCTCCTTTCCCTTATAATCCCTATAACTATTTCTTATATTCCCCATATGAGTGAAATCATATGATGATTATTCTTCTCTGATTGACTTATTTTACTCAGCATAATACCCTCCAGTTCCATTCAGGTCGAAGCAAATGGTGGGTATTCGTCCTTTCTGATGGCTGAGTAATATTCCATTGTGTATATAGACCACATCTTCTTTATCCATTCATCTGTCAAAGGACATCATGGCTCTTTCCACAGTTTGGCTATTGTGGATATTGCTGCTATGAACATTGGGGTGCAGGTCTCTCGGCATTTCACTACATCTGTATCTTTGAGGTAAATACCCAGTAGTGTAATTGCTGGATTGTAGGGTAGCTGTATTTTTAACTTTTTGAGGAACCTCCACACTATTTTCCAGAGGGGCTATACCAGTTTGCATTCCCATCAACAATGCAAGAGGGTTCCCCCTTCTCCACATCCTCTCCAACATTTGTTGTTTCCTGTCTTGTTAATTTTCACCATTCTCACTGGTGTGAGGTGGTATTTCATTGTGGTTTTGATTTGTATTTCCCTGATGGCAAGTGATGCGCAGTATTTTCTTATGTGCTTGTTGGCCATGTCTATGTCTTCTTTGGTGAAATTTCTGTTCATGTCTTCTGCCCATTTCATGATTGGATTGTTTATTTCTTGGGTGTTGATTTTAGTAAGTTCTTTATAGATCTTAGATACTAGCCCTTTATCTGATATGTCGTTTGCAAATATCTTCTCCCATTCTGTAGGTTGTCTTTTAGTCTGTTTGATTGTTTCTTTTAGTTTGTTTGATTGTTTGATTGTTTCTTTTGCTGTACAGAAGCTTTTTATCCTGATAAATTCCCAATAGTTCATTTTTGCTTTTGTTTCCCATGCCTTCATAGATGCATCTTGCAAAAAGTTACTGTGGCCAAGTTCAAAAAGGGTGTTGCCTGTGTTCTCCTCTAGGATTTTGATGGATTCCTGTCTCACGTTTAGACCTTTCAACCATTTTGCGTTTATCTTTGTGTAAGAGAATGGTCTAGTTTCATTCTTCTGCATGTGGTTGTTCCAATTTTCCCAGCACCATTTATTGAAGAGACTGTCCTTTTTCCAGTGGATAGTCTTTCCTGCTTTGTCAAATATTAGTTGACCATAGAGTTGAGTGCCCATTTCTGGGTTCTCTATTTTGTTCTATTGATCCGTGTGTCGGTTTTTGTGCCAGTACCCTCCTGTCTTGATGATCACAGCTTGGTAATACAGCTTGAAATCTGGCATTGGTTTTCTTTTTCAATATTCCTCTGGCTATTCAGGGTCTTTTCTGATTCCATACAAATCTTATTTGTTCCAACTCTTTGGGAAAGTCCATGGTATTTTGATAGGGATTGCATTGAATGTGTAAATTGCCCTGGGTAGCATAGACATTTTCACAATATTTATTCTTCCAATCTATGAGCATGGAATGTTTTTTTTTTAAATGTCTAAAAGGTTTTATTGTGTTAATAAAACTCAGAGGTGGTCAAGACTTGGGTGCACACAGGGATGGAATGTAAAATAGTCGTAATGTTATGACTTCATTTTTCATTTTGTGTTTTCAACTCTGCCTTGAAAATCAGAGATGGCTTCTTGGGTAACCTTTCGGGATCACCCAGATGTCTTGGGATCACTTTCTGCAACCTCTGAAAGCCGTAATCTATGGTTGGTTCATTAAGGACGGTGTAGACAAACCATCTCTTTGTGTCTCCCTCAATTTCTTTCAGAAGTGTTCTGTAGTTTTTAAGATATAGATCCTTTACCTCTTTGGTTAGGTTTATTCCTAGGTATCTTATGCTTTTGAGTGCAATTGTAAATGGGATTGATTCCTTAATTTCTCTTTCTTCAGTTTCATTGTTAGTGTATAGAAATTCCACTGATTTCTGTGCATTGATTTTGTATCCTGCCACATTGCTGAATTGCTGTATGAGTTCTAGCAATCTTGGGGTGGAGTCTTTTGGGTTTTCTATATACAGTATCACGTCATCTACGAAGAGGGAGAGTTTGACTTCTTTGCCAGTTTTTTTTTTAAGATTTACTTATTTATTCATGAGAGACACACACACACACACACACAGAGAGAGAGAGAGAGAGAGAGAGAGAGAGAGAGGCAGAGACACAGGTAGCGGGAGAAGCAGGATCCCTGCAGAGAGCCTGATGTAGGAATCGATTGTGGATCCCAGGATCATTCCCTGAGCCAAAGGCAGATGCTCAACCCCTGAGCCACCCATGTGTCCCTTCTTTGCCAATTTGAATGCCTTTTATATCTTTTTGTTATTTGATTGCTGAGGCTAGGACTTCTAGTACTATATTGAATAACAGTGGAGAGAGTGGACATTCCTGTTGTGTTCCAGATCTTAGAGGAAAGGTTCTCAGTTTTTCCCCATTGAGAATGATATTCGCTTTGGGCTTTTCATAAACAGCTTTTAAGATATTGAGGAAAATTCCCTCTATCCCTACACTTTGAAGAGTTTTAGTCAGGAATGGATGCTGTATTTTGTCAAATGCTTTCTCTGCATCTATTGAGAGGATCATATGGTTCTTGTTTTTTCTCTTGTTGATGTGATCTATCACATTGATTGCTTTATGAGTGTTGAACCAGCCTTGCATCCCGGGAACAAATCCCACTTGGTCATGGTGAATAATCCTCTTAATGCACAGTTGGATCCTATTGGCTAGTATCTTGGTGAGGTCTTTGTCTAGTTTTGGAATCAAGGTTGTGCTGGCCTCATAAAATGTATTTGGAAGTATTGCCTTCTTTTCTATCTTTCAAAACAGCTTTAGTAGAATAGGTATTATTTCTTCTTTAAACATTTGATAAAATTCCCCTGGGAAGCCATCTGGCCCTGACTTTTGTGTCTTGGGAGGTTTTTGATGACTGTTTCAATTTCCTTGCTGGTTATTGGCCTGTTCAGGTTTTCTATTTCTTCCTGTTCCAGTTTTGGTATTTGTGGTTTTCCAGAAATGCATCCATTTCTTCTAGATTGCCTAATTTGTTGGCATATAGCTGCTTATAATATGTTTTTAAAATCGTTTGTATTTCCTTGGTATTGGTTGTGATCTCTTTCATTCGTGATTTTATCAATTTGAGTTTTTTTTTTTTTTTCTTTTTAATAAGGCTGGCTAGGGGTTTATCTATCTCATTAATTCTTTCAAATAACCAACTCCTGATTTTGTTGATCTGTTCTATAGTTATTCTGGTCTCTATTTCATTGAGTTCTGCTCGAATCTTTATTATCTCTCTTCTTCTGCTTGGTGTAGGTTTTACTTGCTGTTCTTTCACCAATTCCTTTAGGTGTGAGGTTAGCTTGTGTATTTGAGCTTTTTCCAATTGTTTTGAGGGAGGCTTGTATTGCAATGTATTTCCCTCTTAGGACCACGTTTGCTGTATCCCAAAGATTTTGAATGGTTGTATCTTCATTTCCATTAGTTTCCATGAATCTTTTTAATTCTTCTCTAATTTCCTGGTTGACCCATTCATCTTTTAATAGGTTGCTCTTTAACCTCCATGTGTTTGAGTGTCTTCCAGATTTCTTTTTGTGATTGAGTTCTAGTTTCAAAGCATTGTGGTCTGAAAATATGCAGGGGACAATCCCAGTCTTTTGTTATTGGTTGAGACCTGACTTGTGACCCAGTATGTGGTCTATTCTGGAGAAAGTTCCATGTGCACTTGAGAAGAATGTGTATTTAGTTGCATTTGGATGTAAAGTTCTGTGAAATCTGTTTGGTCCAGTGTATCATTTAAGGCCCTTGTTTTTTTGGTAATGTTCTGCTTAGAGGATCTGTCATTTGTTGAAAGCGCCGTGTTGAAGTTTCCTACTATTAGTGTATTATTACCTAAGTATCTCTTTACTTTTGTTATTAATTGATTGATATACTTGGAAGCTCCCACATTAGGGGCATAAATATTCATGATTGTTAGGTCTTCTTGCTGGATAGACCCTTTAAGTATGATATAGTGTCCCTCTTCATCTCTTACTGCAGTCTTTGGTGTAAACTTTAATTTATCTGATATGAGGATTGCTACCTCAGCTTTCTTTTGAGGACCATTTGAATGGTAAATGGTTCTCTAGCCCTTCATTTTCAGGCTGGAGGTGTCCTTAGGTCTAAAATGAGTCTCTTGTAGACAGCGTATAGATGGATCTTGCTTTTTTATCCAATCCAATACCTGCATCTTTTGATGGGATCATTTAGCCCATTCACCTTCAGAGTAACTACTGAAAGATATGAATTTAGTGTCATTGTATTACCTATTCTATTCAGTCCCTGTTTTTGTGGATTGTTTCTTTGGGCTCCTTCTTTCTTTTACAGGGCCCTCCTTAATATTTCCTGCAGAGCCAGTTTGGTGGTCACATATTCTTTCAGTTTCTGCCTGTCCTGGAAGCTCTTTATCTCTCCTTCTATTCTGAATTAGCCTTTCTGGATAAAATATTCCTGGCTGCATGTTCTTCTCATTTAGTACCCTATATATATAATGCCAGCCCTTTCTGGCCTGCCAGGTCTCTGTGGAGAGGTCTGCTGTTAATCTGATATTTCTCTCCATATAAGTCAAGAATCTCTTGTCTCAAACCGCTTTAAGAATTTTCTCTTTATCTTTGAAATTTGCAAGTTTCACTATTAAATGTTGAGGTATTGAATGGTTTTTATTGATTTTGGGGGGGTCCTCTTTATCTCTTGGATCTGAATTCCTGTTTCCTTCCCCAAATTTGAGAAGTTCTCAGCTATGATTTGTTCAAATATACTTTGTGGTCCTCCCTGTCTCTCAGCCTCTTCTGGAAAACTTACTAGATGTATATTCTTCCTTCTCCAGCTATCATTTATTTCCCTAAGCCTTTCCTCATGGGCTCTTGTTTTTCTCTTTTTTCCTCAGCTTCCTTCCTTACCATCAACTTGTCTTCTATGTCACTCACTCTCTCTTCCATCTCATTAACCCTAGCAGTTAGAACATTCAGTTTGGATTGTATGTCGTTTAATCTGTTTTTAATTTTGGCCTGATTAGATCTTAATTCTGTGGTAACAAAGTCTCTAGAGTCCTTTGAGTTTTTTTCCAGAGCCACCAGTAGCTTTATAATTGTACTTCTGAATTGACTTTCTGACATCGTATTTAAATCCAAATTCTGTAACTCTGTTGCAGAAAGTATTGTTTCTGATTCTTTCTTTTGTGGTGAATTCTTCTTTCTAGTTATTTTGTCCAGTGTAGAGTGGCTGAATGAGTGGGCTGAGTCAAAAATATCAACCATGACCTAAGTAAAATACATCCTAGATTCTGAAGAGGTCAGAGACCAGAAAATAAAAGAAAAAGAACAACAGAACAAAAGGATACTGAAGTAAAAAACAAATTTTAAAAGAAAGTAGTAAAAATAAAAAGCCAAAAACCAAAAACAAAGAAGAAGAAAAAAAAAGTAAAAAAAAAAAGTAAAGAAACGAGGAAAAAGAAAAAAAGGGGGTGCTGGGGGATGGTGGTGGTGAAGAAGTGGTAGTGGAGAGAGAATTTAGTTTACCTGAGGGGTCCTAGAGTGTGATACTATTGGTTCTGAGTGTATTTTGTTCTGTATGTTGGTAGATGCTCAATCCCAAATTTGTATAAAGCAGAAATACTTATAGAAAGCCCCAATATGGACCACCAAAATGTAAACAAGATAAAAGAGAGGGGCAGAATGGGAAGAAAGAGAGAATAAAATCTCACAGAATGAACCAACACAGTTTTCTACTTGGTTCTGGGTGTATGTTGGTCGTTAAGAGTTAGGAGTTAGAAGTTAGAAGTTGGAAGTTAGAAGGTACTAACTTCCACCATTGTAAAACAAGGCAGAAAAAAACAAAAAACAAATACCCATATCTTGTCTATCTACCAAAATTAAATTGAATACGTTGAAGGGAATCCATAAGTGAAAAATATATCTAAGACATGTAATTGTAGAAATATGAAGGTCAAAAAGGAAAAAACTTAAAAATGAAGAGCTGGTAAAATATTGTAGTTAATGTGGGAAAAGAGAAAAAATATTGGAAATTTTTAGTCTGATATAAAAATGCATCGTAATGGAAAAAGGAAAAAAAAGGACCCTCTAGTTCTATATACTATTTTCTCTCAGTCCTGGACCTTCCCAGTGCTGCTTGTTCAGTAAACTTTCTTTTCCCTTGTACTTCCAGCAGTTCTGGGGGAGGGTCTGGTGTGCTGATTCTCAGGCATCTGTGCCTGGGCAGAGATGCCCCGCTGCTTGCCAGGTGCTGGGCTCAGTATGAGCTGTTTATCCTGTGAGGCCTTTGTTCCCTAGAGGCCCTGCCTCTCCCGGGCACAATGTGAAACAAAGAGGAAAAGCACATCGGGCTCCCTGCGGGGAGCCTGCTTCTCCCTCTGCCTGTGTCTCTCCCTTCTGCCTGTGTTTCTCATGAATAAATAAAATCTTAAAAAAAACCAAAAAACAAAAAACAAAACAAAAAACAAAGAGGAAAAGCAAAAATGGCTGTGGCCAGATTTCCAGCTCTTGGAGTCACACTCCCTGTGAGTAACTAACTGCAGTCTCCCAGTCTGCACTGGCCTAGATGGTCCTGGGGACAGGTGCAGGTGCATTGATCTGCACAGCTTGCTGGGCGCCCAGCGGCAGGAGAGTTCTCACTTTCCTGTGCCCTCCATGCTTCCACCTGTCCCAAGGGGAACGAAGGATCACCAACTTTGTCTGCTTGGGTCGGGGATCCGGGGCCCTGTGCCGCTGGACCCATGCCCCTGGGGGCTGCCTTTCCTGAAGAGAATGGGGTACAGCCACCCTGCTGTTGCCAGCCTCTAGGGTAAAGGCAGCTCCGGAGCCAGCTCCCCTAACCCACAGGCTTCTCCTAAATGCCCCATGGGGCTGCGGTGCTCCAGCCCTTTACCAATACCCAACCACAGTTTGCGGGTGGCCCTCCTCTTATAGTGACTCCAGGAATCTTGAGGCTTCCCTGCCCCTCTTGCTATTCTGCCCGATTTCCCTGCTAAGCATTTTTCCATCAGGGAAAACTCCAGTGTGGATTTTTAAAGTTCCTGCTTCTCTAGACGTGGACTTTCCTGCCCTGGAGGCTTTTGCCACTCTGCTTTAGCCCTGCTTAGTCGTGGTTCCTGTCCCCAACTTTATTCTTTTTTATTTTATTTTTTCATCTTCCTACCTTGTTAGAAACAAAAACTTTTCTCTCCATAGCATTCCAGCTGTTCTCTCTTTAAATCTCAGGTCGAATTCATAGGTGTCTAGGATGTTTTGAAAGTTATCTAGGTAAGTTTGTGGGGTCAGGTGAGTTGAAGACCCCTACTCTTCCACCATCTTGCCCCTCTGTCTGATATATAATATTTTATAATCTTTTTTCTTCTTACTTGATCCATGGTCAATACATTTCTACTATAATAGAGAGATATCTGTATAATTATTTTGAATGTACTGCCTTAAATGTAACAGTTTGAAGGAGAAGATATTGAGTCTGGCTTTGAACATGTTTAATTGGAGTGCCTGTGGGAAGGATATATTAAGTAGCCCATTGTATACAATTGTATGCATTGATCTTGAATTTAAAATATAAGTCTGAGGTGAAACTATAAATTTGGAAGCCATCATATTGTCTATTTTAATTGCAGTGATGGCAATGAAACGTCATGTGAGAACAAGTAGAGAAGAGGCCCAAGGATCAGGCCCTTAAGAACTCTGACATTTAAAAATGAGGTAGAGAGCAGCCCAGGTGGCTCAGGGGTTTAGCTCCACCTTCAGCCCAGGGCCTGATCCTGGAGACCCGGGATCAAGTCCCATGTCAGGCTCCCTGCATGGAGCCTGCTTCTCCCTCTTCCTGTGTCTCTGCCTCT
Source organism: Canis lupus baileyi (assembly GCF_048164855.1). Classification (NCBI taxonomy): domain Eukaryota; kingdom Metazoa; phylum Chordata; class Mammalia; order Carnivora; family Canidae; genus Canis; species Canis lupus. The sequence continues at coordinate 27,300,130 of NC_132860.1, forward strand.
CTCTCTCTGCGTCTCTCATGAATAAATCAAATCAAATCAAATCAAATCAAAAATAAAAAAAAATAAAAGCGAGGTAGAGAGTGGGGTGCCTTGGTGGCTCAGTAGGTTGAGTGCCTGACTCTTGATTTTGTTTCAGGTCATGATGTCAGGGTCCTGGGATTAAGCCCCAAGTGGGGCTCTATGCTCAGTGGGGAGTCTGCTTAAATTCTCTTTCTCCCTTTCCCTTTGCTCTTCCCCCCGCTAGAGTACATGTGCTCGCATTCTCTCTTGCTCTCTCTTAAATAAATAAATAAATCTTTAAGAAAAAAAAGGTGAGTAGAGGGTAAAAGAGATGTCTAATGAGGTTGAAAAAAAGGAGGCCAAAATGGTAGGAAAAAGCCAGCATAGTACAATTTGATGTCAGTCAAAAGGAGAGTGTTTTAAGAAGGAAAGAGTGGTTAACCATGTTGGTGTTACAACTGTGTGCTGCTGAGAGATCCCAAAAGATAAGAACTTAACATTCTTTGGCTTTAGCAACATGGAAGTCACTGGTGACTTTATGAAAGGAGTTTCTTGTGCAGGTGGGGTGAAGCCAGTTGTGGAAGTCAGCTTGCCTTGACAGGTGAATGGGAGTTGGGGAGCTAGAGAAAGCTGTTCACAATGTTTTTATGAAGTTTGAGTGGGAGGGGAGAGAATTGACAGGAAGTGGAGAGGACTGTGGGGTCCAGGAAAGGTTTTATTTTATGTTTTTTTTTTTCCCCTCTCAATGACATTTTTTATTTCGAAAGATAAAAAAATACGGAAGAGTATAAAAAGATAATAAGTCAAATAACCCCAGAGTTAACAATTACTAACATTTTGCTAGATTTTATTTTTTGTTTTGTTTTGTTTTAAAAAGAGATGATGTTCAAGTGCTCTTATTCCCTAAGTTTGGTCTTATCCCTTACCCTCAACTAGAGGCAAAGTTTATTTTGAACTGGTATATATTCTGAGGAAAGTTATTTTTTTTAAATTACTATTAAATTATCAATTGTAAGAATTGTAAATACATTTACATAGGTGCATAGGATAAGAATAAATATAAACTGTACAAAAAGGTATATGATAAAAAGTCAAATTTTCTATTTCCCAGTCTTACTCCCCAGTGATAGCCACTTAAAGCAGTTTCTTTTATATTTCTCAAGAAGTTTTATGCATATGTGGACATATATATTCTGTGTGTGTATCACTATATCTTAATGCTGGACATTTAGGTTGTTCAGAGTTTTTGCTGTTTCAAAAAATGCTGCAACAACCATCTTAATACATCTTTGTGAACTTGTTCCCAAACATTTATAAGCTAAATTCCTGGAATTGAAATTGCTGAGTCAAATGATTATGATTAAATATTTTGGTAAGTATCACCTGATTGCCCTTTAGAGAAGTTGCATTAATTTACATTTCTATTTCCTGGTCAAAACTGGGTTTTATAAAATATCTTATATTTTTGGTAGTAAAAAATTATGTCTCATAATTTGCATTTCTTAAGAGAGTTTATCGTCTTTCTGCATTTTTATTGGCAATTTTTATTTCTTTCCTTGTGAACTGTCTATACTTTTTGCCCATTTTTCTATTGAGTTTCTGGCTTTTTTATTTTTAATTTACAAGAATTTTTTTTATATAGTTCTTTTTTAAATTTATTTGTTTATTCATGAGAGACACAAAGAGAGAGGCAGAGACATTGGCAGAGGGAGAAGCAGGCTCCCTGTAGGGAGCATGATGTCAGACTCCATCCCAGGACCCCGGGGTCACGACCTGAGCTAAAGGCAACCACTCAACAACTGAGCCACCCAGGTGCCCCTGTAGTTTTTATATATTAAGAAAATTAGTATTTTTCATCTCTGCTTTGCATTGCTTCTAGTTATCTGTCTTTTGACTTTTTGTGTTTTTGTTGAAAAGAAGTTTTATGTTTTTATATAGCTAAGTTTATTAAACTTTGATTTCTATCTAGGTTTTTGTTTCTTGCTTAAAAAGATCTCTATTCCAAGATTAGTTTTAAAAATCCTTCATATTATCTTCTGGTATTTTTTTCCCTTCATATATGAGATGTATCTGGAATGAGAAGTGAGTAGGGATGCAGGTTTTCCCCAAAATGTGTAGTTAACTGTTTCAAACTTATTGAAACATCCATCTTCTCCTCAGAGGTTTGACAAGATTATCTTTATCATATACTAAGTTTCCATAAAAATCTGAGATTATTTTAACTTTGTTTTGTTCCATTGATTTGTCTGTATATTTGATGCCATTACTATCCTTTTAAAATATTGGTTATATAGTTTTGTAGTATATTTTAGTATTTGAGAGGTACTTAAATCTGAGGATTTTTTGGTTTTATTTTGTTTTTAAAGCTGGAATCAAAAAGGCCTGGTAAGACCTATTGAAGGAAATCCAGCAGGGATCCTTCTGAAGAGAGAGGTGGGGGATAATATAATTTGCTCAAATAGTTTTCTTTTATTAAGATTTTTGAGAGTGAGTGGGGTAAGGAGGGGAAGGGGGAAAGAATCTCAAGCAGGCTTCATGCTGAGTGTGGAGCCCAACAGAGGGCTCTATCCCCATACCCTGAGATCATGACGCCAGCTGAAACCAAGAGTTGGGCCACCCAGATGACCCTTAAACAATTTTCTATTTAGAGAAATTTAAGCTGTCTTCACGACTTTGCAATGTAAACAACACTATGATATGTATCCTTATATATCTTTGTCTGATTATTTACTTAGGATTCATTTCTAACAGTCAAAATCTTGGGTTAAAAGAAATGGACGTTTTTAAAGCTATTGAATATGTATTACCAAATTCGTCTCCAGAAAGATTGTGCTATTTTATTCTTCTTTGGTATTTGAGAATCCCTTTTTATATAGTCATCAATATTAAGTGTTATTTTTTTAATATTTGGTAATATAAGTTTAAACATGTCATCCCTTGTATTTGTAATTTGTATGTCTTTGATTACTAGTTGATTGACCATATTTTCTTTTTTAAAATATTTTATTTATTTATTCATGAGAGACATAGAGAGAGAGAGAGAGGCAGAGACATAGGCAGAGGGAGAAGCAGGCCCCATGCAAGGAGCCTGATGTGGGACTTGATCCCGGGACCCGTGGGATCAGCCCAACCGCTGAACCACCCAGGCATCATGGTTGACCATATTTTCATATATGTACTGGCCATTTATCTTATTCTTTGCTCATTTTTCTTTTTTAAAAAAATTATTTGTTTGTTTATTTATTTATTTATTTATTTATTTATTTATTTATTTATTCATAGAGACACAGAGAGAGAGAGAGGCAGAGACACAGACAGAGGGAGGAGCAGGCTCCATTCAGGGAGCCCAACATGGGACTCCATCCCACGTCTCCAAGATCACACCCCGGGCTGCAGGCAGTGCTAAACCGCTGTGCCACCGGGGCTGCCCTTTGCTCATTTTTCATTTGTTGTCAGGGAATCTCAGTGCCTAGAAGGCCCAAGGTAATTCACCAAACTTGGCATGCCAGGATAATTCTACTTGAAAGCACATAGTTTTGTTAGCATTTTTCATGGATTCTTTGAGATATCCATAAAGTCAGAAATTCCAATATTGAATTACATTGGTTTTCAGAAAAGAGTGGGGAGCGGTGCCTACCTTTACCCACCATACTCTCTGTGGGCCTGGGTACCATCCCAGCTACTCTCTTTAAAAGGTGGGCATGATTGTAGTGACTGCCTTTTTCTTACTGTTTTTAAACATATAGAGAGAAGTAAAAGATATACATATGAAGAGGTCTGAAGAGGTTAAATGAAGAGAACACAGAGTTGTCTCATTACAGCATGAGCAAAAAGGTGGAATCAGGAACATGGCACATTCAAAGCCAAGTAGTTCAGTGTACTATAATTAGAAAAACTGGAAAAATTTTGAAAAGAGATTTTGAAAAAAGTGGGTAGCTGCCAAGGCCAAATCATTGCAGCTTATCTTGGTAAAATATCTTAAGAACCTTTCAGTGTGGAGCCCAGTGTGTTACCTAAAACTGACAACTTGGAGATCAAGACCCAAGTGAAGATCAAGAGTCAGATGCCCAACTGACTGAGCCACCTAGGTGCCCCATAAAGGCAATTTTCTGAGTGTATGCTATTTGCCAGGTGTGGGTGTATACCTGCCCTTGTGGTGTGTAAGGGACGTCCCGTCTATTGAATGGAGAGAATATCCTGTAATTAATCTTGACTGGGGCTACCCCAGTGTTTTCCTCTTTCTCTCCAGCATAACCCTGCTATAAAAATGCTGTTCTAATATCGAAGGAGAAATAATTAAAATGATGATGTTTACCCCTATCCTGGACTGATGGATTTCATTCCCAGTTTAGTAAACAGACACACTGAAGGACAGTTGGCTTTGGCATATATAAAGTAAACGGATGTGATGCGGGAAAAGTCAATATGTGATTACATCCTATAATTGTGCTTATTGAAAGATCTTCAGAGCCTCCTGTTGAAACCCTGGGGTTCTGTATCTTCAGTGAAAAGAATTGTCTTTCCTCTTAGGAGGCTGCAATGTTAATGCAACAGCAGGAGACCCAGTTGGATGACAAGGAGCAAGGGAAGAATTCAGTTGAACTTATTAGAAATTGGAGGCTTTCAAACTGGTACATTTTATAACATAAACAAATGGCTAATTAAGCAGTTTAAACGCTGGTAGTTTGACCAAAACCTTTCATTTAAGGGGGAAAATGGTTAATTTAACAGTAGTTTGAACCAACTTCTTAATTAACCAGCTGCTCTAATTATAGGAATTGCCCTAAGCTGAATTTGAAAATGCTTCCTTGCCAAGGAATTCTGGCAGATGAGAGGCTGAGGCAGGAATGTGGTGCTTTCACCTAAGATGTGTTATCCCCAAAGATCACCTTTTGGTTCTGCTGTTTGAAACCACTGAGGGGGGTGATTGAGTTTCTGTGTACTTAAAAACGATGGTTGGCATCTGAGTTTTCTTTAAATATTTTTGTTTTTATTTTTATTTTATTTTAAATATTTTTAAAAATTTATTCATTTGAGAGAGACAGAGAGTGAACGAGAGCATGATCAGAGGGTAGGGGCAGAGGGAGAGGGAGAAGCAGACTTCCCATTGAGCAGAGAGCCCCAATGGGGGCTGGATCCCAAGACCCCAGGATCATGACCTAAACCAAAAGCAGACACTTAACCAAATGAGCCACCCAGGCACCCAATTTTCATTCTTTATACAAAATGTTTTACTCGGTGTCCAACGAAAGATGAATGGATAAAGAAGATGTGGTTTATGTATACAATGGAATATTACTCAGCTATTAGAAATGACAAATACCCACCATTTGCTTCAACGTGGATGGAACTGGAGGGTATTATGCTGAGTGAAGTAAGCCAGTCGGAGAAGGACAAACATTATATGTTCTCATTCATTTGGGGAATATAAATAATAGTGAAAGGGAATATAAGGGAAGGGGGAAGAAATGTGTGGGAAATATCAGAAAGGGAGACAGAACGTAAAGACTGCTAACTCTGGGAAACGAACTAGGGGTGGTGGAAGGGGAGGAGGGCGGGGGGTGGGAGTGAATGGGTGACGGGCACTGGGGGTTATTCTGTATGTTAGTAAATTGAACACCAATAAAAAATAAATTAAAAAAAATGTTTTACTATATGGCGGAGGCATGGAAGAGCTATAATCATGAAGTAAACTTGATGATCTTTGAATGTTCAGGGTAGCAGAAGAGTTTCATGGAGATGGTGATATTTGAGCTGACCCTGGAGGCTGGCTAGGATTTCACCAGTCAGAGAAGTGTAGTCTGAGCAGGAGGTACTGCCCAGTATGGCACAGAACCATGACAATTGCATGATTTATACAGAATGGCAAGTGTAGCTCTGTGGTTGAGGAACAAAGTTTTAAAGGCCTGGAGGAGTAGGAGAATGAGGAGATGAAGTCATTGGAACTATATTATAAAATCAAGTTTCTTAAATACTTACCTAAGGAGTGTGAACATTTTGAAATATAGCAAAGACCTTCTCTGCCTCATTCATTGGTGTTTCTGTAGTGCCTGGTACAATGCCTGGCACATAGTAAGTATTTTTTAAAAATTATGTGCTTATGATGAATAAATGGTTGAATTAATGAAAGAGAAGAATGTCATTAGGTTTGTGTTTTAGAAGGATTAGTTTGGGGGATTCCTGGGTGGCTCAGTGGTTTAGCGCCTGCCTTCGTGATCCTGGGGTCCCGGGATCGAGTCCCACATCAGGCTCCCTGCATGGATCCTGCTTTTCCCTCTGCCTGTGTCTCTGCCTCTCTCTCTCTCTCTGTCTCTCATGAGTAAATAAAATCTTTAAAAAAAAGAAGGATTAGTTTGTCAGCTCGAGAGGATGGAATAGAGAGGGGATGTGGATACAGTGAGATCACCAACAACAATTTAGCCAAGGCTGCCACTTGAATCTCTTAACCCATCCATGCTCTCTCTCCCTTTTTCCATGTACCAACCAAAGTGATCTTTTAAAAACATATCAGGCATATACTTTTCCCTGTTCAGCTTGAAATCCAAACTCTTCACAAAGCCTAGTGTGGTATGTTCCCACTCACTGCTCTAGGCTCTGGTATACTCTGTGCCCTTCTCACACTGACAGCCTTTCTTTTCCTTTTCCTTACCCCTCTTTCAAGAATGCATCTGTTACCGAGGCCGATTCATTGTTCCTTCCTCTAGGCACATAGTGCCTTGCTCTCATCTATTAAAGTAATTTGTGTACTGTAAGGTAATTATCTGCTTTCCTATCATCCTTCCCTAGTACACACTGAGCATCTCCAGGTAAAGTGGCATATTCTAGTCATCTTTGTCCCAATGTGTATACAGTTGTTGGCATGTAGCAGTATGTGTGGACTAACACATATCATAAAAGGGACTCATGATATCCAAGGTTTGTCTTGATGAAACAATGTGGATTATAAAGGCAGGATTGGCCTGGCAAAGAGCAGACCTGCTTGGAAGCCCATTTTATTCTATTTTTTTATTTTTTTAATTTTTATTTATTTATGATAGTCACACACACACAGAGAGAGAGAGAGAGAGAGAGAGAGAGAGAGGCAGAGACACAGGCAGAGGGAGAAGCAGGCTCCATGTACCGGGAGCCCGACGTGGGATTCGATCCCGGGTCTCCAGGATCGCGCCCTGGGCCAAAGGCAAGTGCTAAACCACTGCACCACCCAGGGATCCCGGAAGCCCATTTTAGAAAAGAGAAGCCCAAGAAACATTTCACTTCTTCACATCTTTTCTGTTTTACCTCCCCATAGCGATGAGGATAGGACCATAGGAACTGAGAGGAAAGGGAGCGGGACCTAAGACTAACACTAATCCAGGAGGTAGAGAGTGAGCAAGAGAGACAGACATAGAAGAGCCATGTAGTACTGGTTTCAGTGAAAGGGTAGAGATAAGGAACTGACATCTGAGCTAGGAAAAATCATATCTAGCTAGATTTTATATTCCAGAAATTCAGACGTCATAAGAACCCACCTGGGCAAAGGCCTTTCATCCAGATAGAACTGGGTTTATTTTTTTATTTTTATTATTTATTTATTTTTTAAAGATTTTATTTATTTATTCATGAGAGACACAGAGAGAGAGAGAGAGAGAGAGAGGCAGAGACATAGGTAGAGGGAGAAGGAGGCTCCATGCAGGGAGCTCAACGTGGGACTCGATCCTGGGACTCCAGGATCACTACCTGGGCCGACAGCAGGCGCTAAACTGCTGAGCCACCCAGGTATCCCTAGACCTGGGTTTAAATTGCAGTTCTGCCTTTTACTTGCTGGATGTCCTTGGCCATTTCACCATATTTTCTGAACTACAGTATCTCTTTTTTTAAATTGTTTTAAATTTTAATTCCAGTATAGCTAATGTACAGTGTTATACTAGTTTCAGGTGTACAATATTGTGATTTAACAATTTCATGCATCACCCCTGGGTGATGATCATCAGGTAAGTATGCTTTATAGTCCCCATTACCTGTTTGACTCTCTCCCCAACCAATCTCCCCTCTGGTAACCATCAGTTTGTTCTGTAGAGTTAAGAGTCTGTTTCTTGGCTTGTCTCTCTCTCTTTTTTATCTTTGTTCATTTGTTTTGTTTCTTAAATTCCCCATATCAGTGAAATCATATGGTATTTGTTTTTGTCTGACTGACTTATTTCTTTTTTTTTTTTTTTGACTGACTTATTTCACTTAATCTTATACTCTCTAGGTCTATCCATGTTGTTGCAAATGGCAAAATTTCATTCTTTTTTTATGGCTGAGTAATATCCTGTTGTATATGTATATATACCACATATCCTTTATCCATTCATCATTTGGTAGACACTTGGGCTGTTTCCATAATTTGGCTATTGTAAATAATGCTGCTATAAACATAGAGGTGCATATATCTCTTTGAATTAGTGTTTTTATGTTTTTTTGGGTACATACCCAGCAGTGTGATTACTGGATAATACCACTTTTTGAGAAACCTCCATATTGTTTTCCACAGTGGCTGCACTAGTTTGCATTCCCATCAACAATGCACGAGGGTTCCTTTTTCTCCACATCCCTGCCAATATTTGTTGTTTCTTTTGTTTTTGATTTTTAGCCATTCTGACAGGAATGAGGTGATATCTCCTTGTAGTTTTTATTTGCATTTAGTTCCCTGATGATGAGTGATATTGAGCATCTTCTCATGTGTTGAGCTACAGTTTCTTTATTTTTAAACAAGGATAAAAATAATGAAGACTCAAGTCTTCCTCGAAGGTGGACCCAAGTGGTGCATCACCAGACCTACCACAATAAATATGTGAATGGAGAGCCTAGTTTATACTTGATAGTAGTATACACACACACCGTTCTGTACCTTAGGCTTTTGTTTTCATTGTTATTTACTTAGCAATGTGTATTGGAGATGTTCCATATTAGCACAAATAAATCTAATAGATGGTATGTAAAACTTTGTGGAAATCTGTGATTGTCCTCTTACCTGCTTGTATTTGCCACCTATTTCTTTCTCTGTATGATCCACATTAGAAAACTTCAAAAGGATTATTGCCTGTTGAGGAGCAAGAGAAAACAGGAACACTGTGAGAATGTATTTTCTCCGATCACCAGTGGCCGTAGCAGGAGAGAATTTCTCAAAGAAAGATAGGTAGCGGGGAGTGGGTATGATTGAGGTACCAAAGGGAGAGATAAAGGGGGTAAATAAGGGTCAGCTCAATATCAAGAAATAGCTCTGGTTCTTTAAGCCAGCAAGAGACCTGCTATCCCCAGATATTCCCAGTCTTGTGGTAGAGAATTGGTCTCCTCACGTGTGATCTGTCTGCCCTGAAGGAGCTTTGAAACAGGTTTGTCTTATTTTCTGTTTTTTAGGTGGCATTCTGCTGAATACCAGTCGGCACTACAAGTCAAAGCCTACCCATGGCATTGGAAGATACAAGCACCTAGTTAAAGCACAGGAGGTAAAGAGAGTAGGGGTCCTTTAGAAGAGGATAGTGTGTGGCTTTTGCACAGACTAAAGATCACATATGTATAGGGTGGATAATATTGAAGGTAGAAGGGTGGGGGGACACCTTTTAGTCCTCTCCAGTTATTTAGTTTGGATATTATCCACAGTGAGCTGTTTCTGCCAGCTCTCAATCTTGTCCCTACACTTAGTGAAAAGCAAATGATTTGGTTTTATTATTTGTGGTACTTAAAAAAAAAATCTTCTTAGTATTTATTTCAGTATGGACCCCAGAATAAATGATACATTCACTTAAGCTGAATTGATGGTTTGTGGCAAGTAGTGGCGGATTAGTATTTTCAGCCAAATAGATTTACAGTATTTGCAGATTTAAAAGATATTTATGTTCCTTGGATCCATTGTCACAGATAATTGGGAATTAGTTCTAAGCATTATAAGATTATTTAGCCCATTTCTTAGGATTCCCATAGCTACAGGATTGCTTCTGTGGTAGTGAGATTTCTGTGCATGTGCAGAGGATTTTGTGGTGAGGTGGACCCAACACCGGCCTGAAAATCAGAAAGTCTGGTTTTGAGTCATGATTCTCTCACTTCCTGTAAATAGTAGTTAAGAAGGATTTTGCTCTTCTTTTTAGGGAGACTTCAACATCCCTCTTGGTTCTTTGGCTTGTTGTAATGCTCCCACATAACCATGAACTTTTCCTGTTGCCCCTTTCTCTCCTTAGCAGAGGTCCAGTACACTATATTTGGGCCTCAGAAGCCATTAAACTTGCCATGTTTTCCTGAGCATCCTCCTTCTAGCAAGGAATTTCATGAGAGGACCATTGCCACTTGTATTAGGCAGTCTCCCAGTGGGAAATAGCCCAACTAAAATTATTCATTTGTAGTTTGTAGTAGGAAGAGGACTGAAAATTGGGAACCAGGAAACTTGGAGGCTTAGTTATGCCACTAATTACACCTTCATGACTTTGTTGTTGTTGTTGTTTTTCATAAATTTATGTTATTGGTGTTCAATTTGCCAACATATAGAATAACACCCAGTGCTCATCCCATCAAGTGTCCCCCTCAGTGCCTGTCACCCAGTCACCCCCACCCCCCGCCCACCTCCCTTTCTACCATCACTAGTTCGTTTCCCAGAGTTAGGAGTCTCTCATGTTCTGTCTCCCTTTCTGATATTTCCCACTCATTTTTTCTCCTTTCCCCTTTATTCCCTTTCACTATTTTTTATATTCCCCAAATGAATGAGACCATATAATGTTTGTCCTTCTCCGATTGACGTATTTCACTCAGCATAATCCTTCATGACTTTGGATAATTAACCTTGCTCCTTTGAGCATTGTAGGCTCTGAAATTATATGTAAAATGTTTTCTATGTGCGATTTTTTCTGAAAAGAGAGTCCATTGCTTTTATCAGAGTCTTTTATAAAGGCTGAGAAACTGGATTAGAATATCTTTAAGAGTCTTTTGGCTCGGGATGCCTGAGTTGCTCAGTGGTTGAACGTCTGGCCTTTGGATCGGAGAATGATCCCAGAGTTCCAGGATCCAGTCTTACATTGGGTTCCCTGCATGGAGCCTGCTTCTCCCTCTGCCTGTGTCTCTGCCTCTCTCCCTCTGTGTCTCTCAAGAATAAATAAATAAAATCTAAAAAAAAAAAAAAAAAAAAAAAAAAAGCTCTGGTATCATGTAACTCTGTGATGCTCTGAAACATTTATTGAACATCTATTATGTGGTAGTCATTGTTGAGGGTGCCCTGTCTATTCAGACTGGATTGTAATACAATTTTAGAAGATGAATGAACAAGAACCAGTCAGTGCTCAGAGAGCTGGCAAACCATTAGAGGTAAAACACAGATAATTGTGCTCCTCAGCAGAAAGTAACAGGTACTAAAAGGAAGATACAAAGTGCTATTAAAATTCAAAAGAAGGAGTAATCCACACCTTTTCTGAGTTGTGACACCTTAGAGTAGTTGTTGGAGTTGTTTTATTTTGGAATATCCCTCTTCTAAAAGTTCTATATAAATTAGTAGGAGATAAAATTCATTTTGTTAAGATGTGTGTTCTTTGTTATTTTTTTCTTAATTTCTTGGCCCCTATGTCTTAAAAGATAATTTTCTGTGTATGCCATGCTCTCACTTGCTCCCTAGGTTGGTATAAAAGGAAGTTTAATGCCATAATAATAACATCTGTCCCTATCTTTCTCCCTAGTTTCTTCTCTCATCTCAGGGATACCATGTTTTAACTGCATTGAGCCTCTTGCTTTTTTATCCAAATCATCATACTGTTTTAGAGCCTCTCACAAGTCTCTCTATGAAATACATATGTTTCAAGGCTGTTCTGTTTACTTGGAGTATCTTCTCCCTCTTTTTACTTGGCTAATATATCCTCAATCTTTAAATTCTAGTGAGGAGGGCAGCCCGGGTGGCTCAGCAGTTTAGAGCTGCCTTCAGCCCAGGGCCTGATCCTGGAGACCCAGGATCGAGTTCCACGTCAGGCTCCCTGCATGGAGCCTGCTCCTCCCTCTGTGTCTCTGCCTCTCTCTCTCTCTCTCTCTCTGTGTCTACCATAAATAAATAAATAAAATCTTTAAAAAAAAAATTCTAGTGAGGAAGTAGGGTGAGGAGGGAAAAAATGAAGATCTCCTTCTGAGATACCTTCCTGGATTCCCAGCCATGGATTACTTGTCCTACCATGAGCTGCTAGAGTTCCTTGAGCTTCCTCTGTACTATGACTTACTGCTCTGTTTTAATTGTCCATTTGATGACCATTTCCCCTTCTAGATGGTGAGCTTTCTTAGAGTAGAGGCCATGTGTCTGTGTCTTCAGTTTGCAGCAGGGAGCCTGACATCAAGTAGAGGACAGTAAATATTGATTGAGCTGAACTGATATGTGGTTATTGGAACTGCTCCGAGGTTTTGTAAATCAGAGCTGGCAAACACAACTCACTATTTGTAAACAGCTGGTTCCAGATGACCTTGGTTGCTTGAGGGGAGTGATGCTCTCTTTGGTTAAGGTTATAGGCTTTTCTCTGATGTCGTTCGTTGTCCCTGGGTAGCTACCCAGATAGTAGTGAAAGCTGCTGCAGGCTCCTTGCTTCCTGCATGGGACAGTTCGCAAAACCTCTCATCTGCCAGCTTGCAGAGGCTCTGTCCCAGGTTCCTGTCTCTTCTGTTGCAATGGGGAACTGGACTAGAAAAGAAGGCATCCTGTGGTCCCCTTTCTCTCCCTAAGCATAGATCCTAGAAAAAACAATAAGCAATCAAATTCTCTTTTTTAACTCGGGGTCCCATACTGAGTCCTCTCCTCCCTTTAGCCCCACATCCTTAAGACAAGAGTTCATTCTCAGGCACAAAGTGCCCAGGCATTATGGTATTTCTGCTAGTGTAATCTTACATGTTGTATAACCCAGCTTGACTGGCATCAAGGGATCACATTTCAGAGCTTATCTCCACCTAGCACTGTGTCTCAATGTGTAGATCTCATTATTTCCTCAAGGGTCCTAAATCACCTTGTTGAATTTAAAAGGCTTCAGATTGTTTGGAGTGATTTTTATCTCATAGAAATAAATGTGTAGTCCTTTGTATTTGTAGAGTGCTAGGTTATTTCTCCTAAGACCGCTTACTTGACCTCAGCTGTTGTCCTGCCTTCAGTCTTGGGGTAATAACAATCCAAGAACCAGAGAATTGCTAAGAGGAAGATGTGGGATGATGAAATGGAGGCAACATAAATTGTTGTCAGTTTATAATTGTTTTGTGTTCTATTTTCTAGGCCCTGGGGCAAGAGAGTAATGGGTATCTTGTAATGTAAGCAATTTACTTCCTTTTTATAGAATGGCCCCCTAGGAGGTGAGATGTCTTTTCTCTTGGAAACTCTTTACACTGTTGACATAGAGGAGGTGTCTGTCATTTATGACACCTTTTTAGTTTGTTGTAACACCCATAGATAGATTAGCTCCCACAGCCACAAGTCTGTGAGGAGACTGTGGCATCATTCCCAGAAAAATCAGCAGATCAGAATCACTTTATGGTGACAGTCCTAGCTTCCTGGGAACAGAAAGATTAATTTTTGCTGGTGCAGTAACTGTAGGGCTTGACATGGATTATAGGACTGATTTATGGAAGAGTTGGTTTAAATTAGCATCCACATTTTCCCTCAAGTCTACCCCCTGTAACTCATTGAAAAGAAAAACCATCATTGAGCATCTACTATGTGCCAGGCACTGTGTGAGCACAAATGATGCTCAGGTAAATGGGACACAGTCTTCCTACCAAAAGCATAGAGCAGGCTAGGAAGATAGTGCTCAAAAATGTAACTAACTACACGTGTACGTGTTTTATTTGGGGGAATGAACTAAATAACAAGAGAACAAGGTTAAGGAAGCAATTTTCCCTGAAAGGGTCAGTGAAGGTGTTATGGAGGTCACCTCAACAAACATTTACTACTAAAACAAACAAACAAAACCCAAACATTTACTAAATGCCACTCGCATTCATACACTGAGTATGTAAAGTGAACTGACTTTTGGAGTATCCAGCTGTGTGGGGTACACTGAGAAACACTGGGACTGTAAAAAACATAAAAGAGTTCCCCAGAACTTTTCTGGATACAGAGAGTGATTCCTGTGATGATTACTCAGCCTGTGCCATTAGGTGCCCTCGTCTCCAGCTCACCAGTCTCATTCTGTCTTGCCCTTTCTGCTGAGTTATAACCGTGGCAGAGTTTCAGAGGGAGTCGTGTTTGATGAATAATAGTAGTGATCCCTTTCCATTTTCACAGTGCTTTCACATCCATTATCTCTGTGCCTCTCAAGCCATGTGCCCTTGGAGCACTGGTGATCCTAGAGCTGGACCTCTTATTAATGTCAATCTTTCACATTTTAGAAAGATAGTAAGTTAATGGATAGACTTTTCTAAATTTCAGGTTTTTCTCCCATCAGTTTTAGTTGATGAAAACAAATATTAACAGAGAGGTTCAGATGTGTTTTCATATTTTTTGAGATGTAGAGAACTCCATTTATATAACATAATCATGTTTTGTGCTAGTAAAGTCATTTTTGTTGTATATGATGAAGGTATACTGATGAATATTTTATGGTGTTTCACAAAGGGAAACATGATTTTGTTAGGCTCTTTGCAACCAGCAAATTTACAAACAATGCCATTTGATTCACCAACTATCCTGTAAGATAGACAGGGTAGAAAAGGAAACTAATTAAGGCCCATAAAGGATTTCTCTATGACATGTGTCTAGTGAATGATGGAACCAGAACTGGAGTTCAGTTCAACTCAACATTTAATGTTGAGAAATAGAGAAATGAATGAAACATAGTACCTTCTTATAGGAATTGAAATGGTAGTTTGTCTGAAATAATAAAGAGGCCCTCTTAGTTAAGGGGCATAAAAGAATCTTATTTTTCTTTCACATAAAAGTATAAGTAGATATTCCAGCTTTTGGCTTTGGCACACTTATACTGCTTCTATCTCTTAGTTTTGAGATGGCTGCTTCCTTTGCAGCCATCATGTCCACATTTCATCAAGCAAGATGGAGAAAGGGAAAATACTATGCATAAGCTCTTATCTCACCGGCCAGAATTTAGTCACATATCCATACTTACTGGCAAGATTGCTTGGGAAATGTGATTTTAATTATAAATGGTCATATACCCAGTTAAACTGCAGCAGGTTTTTTTTTTTTTTTACTTTGATTTCTTGAATGATTCTTTCATGAATAAAGTTTTCCATCCATAGTTGTGTTTCAGCAGTTATATTATTAAAGGAAAAAGGGGGAATAGATAATGAGGTAACTGGCAGGCTCTGCCCACTTTCCTGGAAAGGAAAGATGGAGGTTAAGAGAAATGTTTTTGAATTAGGAGGATCTGAATTAAAGATTCAGCTCTGATGATTTCTGGTTGTGCGACCTTGGGTACCTTTCTTAACTTTTCCAAGCCACAATTTCCTTGTCTTAATATAGGAATTATATTTCCCACTGTTACTGTGAGAAGTAAACTAAATAAGAAAATTTTAAGAACTTAGCACAGTGCCTGAAACATAGAGCCCATAGGTGGTGATGATGATGATGATGATAGCATTAGTTTGTTTTTTCATAATTACATAGCATTCTATTTTCCTTCCTCAAAACATGCATAACCTTATAATTACTTGTTCTGTATAGGCCTTTCTTGATAGATTGTAAACATTAGTGAGCAGAGACAATGGCTGTCTTATTTTTCTCTTATATCCCTAATCCTAATCTTGCTCATCACTAGCAGTCAGTGTTTGTTGAATAAATGCATACATGTGATTGATAGTGGTGTATCTGGGGGAGGGTCTGCTATGGGAACACATGAGTGGTACCTAACTCAGCCTGAGGAATCAGGGAGAGCTTCCTGGAGAAGCATGAGTTGAATCTTAAAAATAAATAGAAGTTACTTATATTAAGCATGTGGGGTGAACAGTCAAAGGCTCTGCAAGGAAGGAAACCTTCTGGGTAGAGGTAGAGAGACATTGACCCTGGAGATGCAATTGGGGAACTTCTAGTAGTTTTTTTAATCCTAGAGTTTAAAGTGGGTACTAAGGGTTGAGGGACCATGAAACCTGAAAAGTAGGCAGGTTTAGATCAACCCTTTTTAAAAGATACCATTTATTAAGTAACTACTATATACCCTTAAGTATCTCTACTTACACTGCCCTTTCAACTATATCCACTTGAGGTGGTTGCTCTTGAGATTGCCTTGGGGAGTGTCAACACAGGGTACCTTGTGTTGAATTTGCCTTTGGAAGTGAGCTGCTCTTTATGATTAAATTGAGATTTGATCTCTTTTCCTGTCACTGAACTGTAATTCCTTGAGGGCTAGAACTATTTCTTTGGTATCTTTCATCAGCACTTTGCACACAGCAGGTGCTTAATAAGTATTTCATGAATGCCACTAAGATACCAGGAGCATGATTACCTCCAATTTATAGTACTACTAATGTCCTATTTGTGTATATTACTAAACCTTTTTTTTTTAAC
The DNA here is from genome assembly GCF_048164855.1 of Canis lupus baileyi. Taxonomy (NCBI): domain Eukaryota; kingdom Metazoa; phylum Chordata; class Mammalia; order Carnivora; family Canidae; genus Canis; species Canis lupus. The sequence goes on from NC_132860.1 coordinate 27,316,607, forward strand.
TCAACCTTTTTAAAAGATACCATTTATTGTGGCACTTGGGTGGCTCAGTTGGTTAAGCATCTGCCTTCAGCTTGGGTCATGATCCTGGGGTCCTGGGATCAAGTCCTGAGCCCTGAGTCCAGCTCTCTGCTCAGCTTCTTCTCCTTCTCCCTCTTCCCCTCCCCCATGTTTGTGCTCTCTATTGCCCTCTCTGTTGCTCTCTCACTCTTCAAATAAATAAATAAAAATCTTTAAAAAAAAATAAAGACACACCATTTATTGAGTGACTGCTATATACCAGATGCCATAACTACTGTGTGCCAGGCTTTAAAAGCACCTTTCCATTTTTTGGTATTATAGTACACTTATCACAGTAAGCACTGAGTAATGTACAGAATTGTTGAACCACTATATTGTACACCTGAAACTAATAAAATGCTGTATGTTAACTATACTGGAATTGAAATGAAAAACTTAATAAAAAAGAAATTAAAAAAATAAAAGCATTATTCCATTTTATAGTAATATAAATAGTATATTTTATTTAATCCTCAGATATCCTAGTTATTAAAGACCCCGTTCGAGGACCCTAAGACTCCGAGAGATTAAATGACGTGCCTAAATGGCTAGTAATTTCCAGAACCAACATTTGAACCAAGAATGGTCAGAATCTATCTGATGTCTATGCTACTTCCACTTCATAGAAATTCACTATTTCAAGCTTCACAAGAACCTTAGGTGTTACAGGCAAAGAAACTGACACATAGAGAGGTCTTTCAATGTCATTTAGTGACTAAGCAGACAGGCTTTAAGTCCAGCTTTTCTTTGGCTTCCATCTAAGTACAGCGCTTTTTGTGCAGTACCAGGCTGTGCCTCTTGGTCATCCCAGTCAGGGTCAGGCCTTCTGTCTGGTGATGTCTCTTGACAGTGTGCCACATTGAATTATAAACATAGTCACTTGATTTCTGTGTGCTTTATAATAAGTTCATTATGGACTGATCAGAGTACCATCACCAAATCTGAATTTTAAAATTTTCATCACCAGAATTTCTGGAAGCGGAATATGCTGCAGGCATATCTGCTTTTTCACTTGAGGATTAGGATAATACTGTTCCTCCCCAATTTTCCCACCCTGGAGGATACCACCTATAGTGATAGGCAGACACAAGCACTTCCGCAGAATCTAGAGGAGAGAGAGCACCTGGGCTTGGGGCTGCAGACCCAGTTTCCAGCCATGGCTACACATAAAGTGGTTACATTTCCCATTTCCTTATTATTGTGACCATAAATAAGTCATTTCCCCCTTCTAGGTCTCAACTTTCCCAGTGGGTAAAATTAGGAGGGAAAGAAGGAGAGACTATATTATCTCTGGGACCCCTTGCAGATATAGTAGCCTGTCATTCTAATGTGACTCCTTTTTCTGCTTTTTTCCCAGCAAAATTTCCCAGTAACCCTGGGCAAGTATTGTGCTTTCAGAGGGCCTCAGTTTTCTCTCTGTAAAATAGGGATTATAATATGGATGTTTCTTTACAAAAATGGTTTAGTAATTTATTTCATGGCTTATTTGGGGGGTCATAATGCAATTCTTTTTTTCTTTTAATTTTATTTATTTATTCATGAGAGACACACACACACACACACAGAGAGAGAGAGAGGGAGAGGCAGGCTCCATGAAGGGAGCCTGATGTGGGACTCGATCCCGGGACTCTGGGATCACGCTCTGAGCCAAAGGCAGGCACCCAACTCCTGAGCCACCCAGGCGTCCCATCATAGTAGTAATTCTACAGGGATCTAAGAATGGCTACCCTGGACCATCATACACTGAATCCAGGTCAGTCATAGGAGTGCCAGGGTTTGATGGTAGACAGTAGTCCATCATCCCTGCCACATTTCTCCTAGCTTTCCTACCTGACTCTCTCCATGTGCAGTCAGGGTGGCTTTCCATGAACACAGCTTTAGTCATGTACATGCTTTGCACAGATATCTTTAATAAGTCCCCTGGATGGTTAGAAGGGCACAAACTCAGGCAGTAGGGATAGAAAAGAGGGGATGCATAAGAGAAGATTGTACAGGTAAAATTATAGGAACTGGTGACTGATACTATATGCAGGCAAGCTCTTGCTGGCTATGATATGCCCTGGCTCAGAACTGAAATATAATGTTAAAATGGGCTCTTGATAATGTGGATAGGTCCAAGCATATCTAGGCCAACACAGAAAAGCAAGTGAGATGCCAAGAGGGATACTGGAATCAGCCTTTTTTGTTTTGTTTTGTTCCCCTAAAGCAACACCTTTGAAGAGCCCTGGCATTTTCCCTAGTTATAAAAGCCTCCTAAAGGCTTTAGAGAAGCTCCTCCCCTCTCTGCTGGAAAATTTTAGCGGTTCCCCGTCGCATTCCAGCATTCCAACCTTAGCATTCTCTGACTGCAGTGCTGAATGTCTTGATGAGAAGTCGGGATTGCTGCACTTGGCCACGAGTGTGGTAGGCTCTGAAAAAGAGAGCCAGGTCCCTGATCTTTGATGGTTGGTCTCCAAAGGTTGGCTTCTCACTCAGCAAAGTCTAAGACCCTGCAGTGGCCACCACTGTTAAGAATTTTAGCAATGAGGGTTCCCTGGGTGGCGCAGCGGTTTAGCGCCTGCCTTTGGCCCAGGGCGCGATCCTGGAGATCCGGGATCGAATCCCACGTCGGGCTCCCGGTGCATGGAGCCTGCTTCTCACTCTGCCTGCGTCTCTGCCTCTCTCTCTCTGTGTAACTATCATAAATAAATAGAAATTTAAAAAAAAAAAAAAAAAAGAATTTTAGCAATGAGAAACCATAAGAGACTATATACATAATAAAGGAGTGAGAAAGATCTTCATCATAAAGATAAGAAATCCAGAAACTATAAAGGCTATAAAAAGTTTAACAGTGCGCAGGCTGCAATGGAAAAATCCCTGCTTTGGGGGTTAGAAAGTCTAGGTTTTAGTTCCTAGGATCTGTCTTGTCTGGCTGTGTTGCTCTGGGGAAGATGTTTAATCTCTCTGGGCTTCTTATTCTTCCCCTGCAAAGATGAAGAACTGGGACAAAATAATCTCTAAATGCTGTCCAGTTCTAAAATTCTAAAATTGTGATTCATTGAATGTTTTCTCTTTGCCAGGCCTTGTGTTAGACAGGAGCATAAGATGGAAAATAGTAATAAAAGTTAATATAGGGGATCCCTGGGTGGCTCAGCGGTTTGGCGCCTGCCTTTGGCCCACAGCGCGACCCTGGAGTCCCGGGATCGAGTCCCGCATCGGGCTCCAGGCATGGAGCCTGCTTCTCCCTCTGCCTGTGTCTCTGCCTCTCTCTCACTTTCTCTATCATAAATAAATAAATAAAATCTTTAAAAATAAATAAATAAATAAAAGTTAATATATAATATATATAATTATGAACATAAAATTATGAACATAAGAATGAAAATAGCAATAAATAATAATATATATAATTATGTGACATGGATTGTAATAACCACTTTACATAGTGTTTTGTTCAGTTCTCAGAACATCCCTGTGAGATCAGGTCTGTCATAGGTATTACCGGTTTTATGAAAGGACCGTTTCTTGGCCCTCCTCCTCCTCCCCTAAATTGGGCCTCTGCTATCTTAGACTGACCTAAAGAGCAGTGATGGGAGAGAACCATTTTAGGTGCTCTGCCAGGAACAGTTCTGCTGTGGCAGCCACTTAGGCTGTTGGCTGTTAGATAAGGGTGATTTAGGACATGTAAATAGAGATAGGTTTTTTGCCCTTTTTCTTTTTTTTTTAAGATTTTATTTATTTATTCATGAGAGGCATGTTTATTCATGAGAGACAGAGAGAGAGAAGCAGAGACACAGGCAGCAGAGACACAGGCAGAGGGAGAAGCAGGCCCCCCACAGGGAACCCGATGTGGGGGGACCCGATTCCCGGACTGGGATCACACCCTGAGCCGAAGGCAGATGCCCAGCCGCTGATACACCCAGGCGTCCCTGCCCTTTTTCTTAAAAGAACTATTTCTACCATATAGCAAGACTTATTATAAATCTCCAGTACGTAGGACATGTGGTATTGGCTCAAGGATAGGCAAACAGCCCGAAGGAACAGAATAAAGAGTACAGAAACTGATCCTCATATCTTTGGGTACTTATATGGCAAAGGTGACACTACCATGCAATGGTACTAATGGTACTAAGTCAACTGGACTGGATGATCATGTGAAAAAAATTATTCTTAACTCCTATTTCACACCATACACAAACACCACTTAAAAATAGATTGTAGGGCAGCCCGGGTGGCTCAGCGGTTTAGCACAGTCTTCAGCCCAGGGCGTAATCCTGGAGACCTGGGATCAAGAAACAGAGCCTGTTTCTCCCTCTGCCTGTGTCTGTGTGTGTGTGCGTGTCTCTCTCTCATGAATAAATAAATAAAATCTTTTAAAAAAATAAATAAATAAAAATAGATTGTAGATCTAAATGTAAATGCTTAAAATAATCACACTACTAGAAAATAACATATGAGAGTATCTTCATGATCTTAAGATAGAGATTTCTTAAGTGGGACACAGAAATCACTGTAACTGTAAATGAATGAGTAAATTGAATTACATTAAAAAAAAAGAGCTTCTGCTCCTCAGGATGCACCATGAAAAAGTGAAGAGGGAAGCTACGGGGAGGGAGAAGATATTTGCAGCACGTTTATTTAACAAAGGATCAAATCTAGAGTATAGAAAGAATGTCTACAAATCAATAAGAGAAAGGCAGACAACCCAATCTAAAAAATGAGCAAAATACTTGAATAGGCAGGTTACAAAAGAGAGTATCCAAATGGAAAGGTGCTTAGGCTCAATAGACGTAAAGGAACCACAAGTTAAAACCCAAATTCATTATCACATACCAGCCAGAATGGCTAAAACAAACCAGAAAACCTGACTCTAAGTTTTGTGTTGGCAAGGATATAGAACAATTAGAACTCTCATTAATTCTGATGGGAGACTAAATTGGAAATATCTTTGTAAAACTGTTTTAGAGTATTTATTAAAGACGAATATGCATACTCTCTAAGTCAGTAGTAGTTCAGGCTTTAGGTATATCCCCAACAGAAATGCATACATGTGTTCACTGAAAGATACATACAAGAACATAAGTAGTACTATTATTCATTATGGTCCCACACTGGAAACAACCCAGATTTCCATCAACTGTAAAAAAAGATTTAAAAAAAGATAAATAGGGATGCCTGGGTGGCTCAGCGGTTTAGCACCTGCCTTCGGCCCAGGGCATGATCCTGGAGTCCCATATAGAGCTCCCTGCATGGAGTCTGCTTCTCCCTCTGCCTGTGTCTCTGCCTCTCTCTCTCTCTCTCTCTCTCTCTCTCTCTGTGTCTCTCATGAATAAATAAATAAATAAAATCTTTAAAAAAAATATTGTTGCATATTCATATAATAGACTACTAGAGCAATGAGAAGGAAAGAACTGTTGTTTCAGCTACTACATGATGAATCTTACAAATATAATGAACGAAAGAAACCAGATATAAAAGAGAACATAGCGTATCATTCCATTTTCATGAATTTTAAAAACAGGCAAATGGTTTTAGAAATAAGAATAGTGGGCAGCCTGGGTGGCTCAGTGGTTTAGTGTGGCCTTCAGCCCAGGGCATGATCCTGGAGACCGGGTATCGAGTCCCACATCAGGCTCCCTGTGTGGAGCCTGCTTCTCCCTCTGCCTGTGTCTCTGCCTCTCTCTCTGTCTCTCTTTCTCTCTCTCTGTCTCTCATGATTGAGTTAAAAAAAAAAAAAGAAAGAAAGAAAAGAATAGTGGTCGGGAGGCAGGAGCTTTTGGGGTGCTGGTAGTGGTCTATTTGTTATCAGGATACTGATTATACATGTATTTTCACTTTGTGAAGTATTTTCACGTTTTGAAAATTCATTGAGCTGTGCTATTTATGCATTTTTTTCAGTACGAATACTGTATTCCAATAAAATTTTTACTAAAAAATTTTTTAAAACCATAGTAGATTTTTGGGGCACCTGGCTGGTTCAGTTAGTAGAGTTTGTGATCTTTGAGCTCGGGGTTGTAAGTTTGAGCCCCATGTTGGCTGTAGAGATATTTAAAAATAAAATCTTAAAAAAAATAGTAGAGGGGCGCCTGGATGGCTCAGTCATTTAAGCATCTGACTCTTGGTTTTACCTCAGGTCATGATCTCATGGGTTGTGGAATCAACCCCACGTCAGGCTCTGTGCTCACTGGGGAGTCCTCTTGAAGATTCTCTCCTCTGCCCCTCCCCCCACTCACATCACTCTCTCTCTCTCAAATGAATAAGTAAATCTTAAAAAAATAGAGACACCTGGGTAACTTAGTCGGTTAAGCATCTACTTTCAGCTTAGGTCATGATCCCAGGGTCCTGGGATCGTGCCCTGCTCAGTGGAGAGCCTGCCTCTCCTTCTCCTTCTGCTTCTCCCCCCAGGCCCACTCTCTCTCAAATAAATACATAAATAAAATCTTTACAAAGTAAATAAAAAATAAAGATAAAATTCAAGAAAGTAATTTTATGATTCTAGTTATGAACTGACAAAAGATTTACATTATTAAAAATTGTTTAAATACAGAGGGGAAATAGTTAAAAAGTCTCCTTCCCACTTATATGCCTGAGCTATCCAGTTCTCTCATAAGCAGCCAGTGATATTAGTATTTTTGTGCATCCTTCCAGACATAGTTTTTGAATATGCAAGCAAATAAATATGTCTATAATTATACACACAGACTTTTTTTATATGTATGGCAGTATTTTGAACATGTTATTCTACAGTTTGCTTTTATCACTTATTTTAAAGACCTTTCCATATAGTAGTACATAAAGAAATGCCTTATTCCTTCTTACAGCTGCATAATGTACTATTGTATGGATGTTCCATGATATATTTAACAGGTCCCTCCTCTAGATGGGATTTAGGTTAGATTATTTCCAGTTGAGAAACTTTCTTGATCCTGATCTGTGTTGGGTTAAATATCTACTTTCCCAGGCCTCATTTTAACTTTTTACTGCAGCCTGCACAGATTGATACATAGTGAAGTAATACAAAAGGGTAAAGTACAGATAATTTGTCTATCTCTCAATTCTTTCTTTCTTTCTTTTTTTTTTTTTTTAAGATTTCTTTATTTGAGAGAAAGAGAGAGAGAGAGTGCAAGTACATGTGCATGTGAACATGTGTTCAGGGAGTGGGTTGGGAGGAGAGGCAGAGGGAGAAGGGAAAGAAACCCAAGCAGAGTGTGCTGAGCATGGAGTCCAATGCAGGGCTTGATCTAATGATCCTGAGATCAGGACCTGAGCCAAAATCGAGAGTTGGATGCTTAACTGACTGTGCCACCCAAGCGCCCCATCTACCTCTCAATTCTTAAAAGGAAGACTAAATGATTGCAGAATTTCAAAGCTAGGAGAGCTGGAAGAGATCTAATGCTGAGTTTCCTTGCAATTCATTTAAGATTCTGATGAAAGCTAACAATTCTTTAAGAAAAATATACACTAAAAAAAAAAAGAAAGAAAAATATACACTTATAAAACTTTATGTATAAATTTTGAGGTTGATAGACCACTTGAAATTCCTCAATGGGTTCTAGATTAAGAATCTGTTATCTAGTATAACCCCAATAATTTGAAAATTGGGGAGCTGAGGACCAGAGATGGGAGGTGGTGAGTCTCATAATAAGTTAATTGTAGAAGATAGTCACTTGTATTCGTATTAAAGTAATGCCAGCAATAGTCCCTCTCCTTTCATTGGCTGGTATCACAGCCCAGACTGGCAAGGGAAGCCAACCATTTCTTCCTTGGGGAACTTCAGTTTGAAGGTAAGGTAACCTAAGAGAGAAAAATGGTAAACAAACTTATTTGAAAGATTGATTTCTTTGATATCAAGATGAGATGATTAGAATTTTTTGTATAATACTTTGATTTATTTTCTTTTTCCTTTTGTTTTCTGTTCAGCCCAAGAAGAAGAAGGGAAAAGTAGAAGTGAGACCCATTAATTTGGGGACAGATTATGAATATGGAGTTTTAAACATTCACCTGACTGCATACGACATGGCCCTAGCAGAAAGTTATGCCCAATATGTTCACCACCTCTGCAACCATCTATCCATTAAAGTTGAGGAAAGGTATGAAGGATGCCTTTGCATGGGATGTTCTTGGTTTGAGTAGCATGCTCTGCTTTATTGTTATTGTTAAATGAGGTTTTGAGACATAATTTACATTTAGTAAAATTCACCCTTTTTAGGCATATAGTTTACCACAATCAGAATATAAAACAATTCCATTAACCCCAAAATGCCCCTAGTGCCCAGGTGTAGTCATATCCCTGGCAACCAACAATTAATATTCTGTCCCATTGTTTCAAGTCTCCAGAATTTCATGTAAATGGAATCATACAGTATGTAGGCTTTTGTCTCTGGCCTCTTTCACTCAGCATAATGTGTTTAAGATTCTTCCTTATATTTTATTGCTGAGTAGTGTTCTATTATATGGTGGACCTTAATTGGCTTATCCATTCACCAGTTGATGTACATATGTATTGCTTCTTTTTATTGGTGATTTTGACTAAAGCTCCATAAGCATTTTTATGTATGTTTTTGTGGGGCAGATATCTTTTCTTCTGGATAGCTACCTAAGCCTGGGATTTGGGGGTTATATGATGACTGTATATTTATAAAAAACTGATATCTGTTTTCCAAAGTGGCTGCACCATTTTGTTTTCCCACCAACAACGTATGATGATTACAGTAATTCCTTTTCCTGGTCAGCACTTGGTACTGTCAATTTTTTCCTAATGCTATTCTAATAAATATATAGTGGTATCTCGGAGTTTTTAATTTTCATTTCTCTAGTAAATAATGATTTTGAACATCTTTTCATATGCTTGTTTGCCTTCTGTATATCTGCTTTGATGACATGTCCAAATCTTTTGTCCATTTTTAAAATTGGGTTGTTTGTTTTCTTATTATTGAATTATGAAAATTCTGTATCTATTTTTGGATACCAGTTTTTTTTTCAGTGTGTGTTTTGCAAATATTTTCTCCCTGCCTATGACTTATCTTGTCATCTTCTTAGCTGAGTCCTTTGGAGGGCAGACTTTTTTTAAGTTGATGTTCAGTTTATTAATTTTTTCTTTTATCGTTCATGCGTTAAGTGTCATATCTAAGAAAAATATTCTCCTGTGTTTTCTTCTAGAAGTTCTATAGTTTTAAGTTTCACATTTAGGTCCATTATCTATTTTTAGGGGTTTTTTTTGGGGGGGGAATGGTATGAGATACGGGTCAAAATTCTTTTTTTTCATATAAATATCCAGTTATTCCAGCACCATTTGTTAAAAAGATTTTCTATCTTTATCAACTTATCTTAGCACTTTTTGAAAATCAATTAACCATGTATGTGTGGGTCTATTTCTTAACTCTATTCTGTTATTATTGTGACTTATGTATCTATGCTTATACCAGTACCACACTGTCTTGATTACTGTACCTTGATTACTGAAACTACAACTTTGTTCTTTTTTTATTCATTTTTTTAAAAGATTTTATTTACTTATTTATTTATTTAAATTTTCTTTTTTTTAAGATTTTATTTATTCATGAGAGACACAGAGAGAGAGAGAGAGGCAGAGGGAGAAGCAGGCTCCATTCTGGGAGCCTGATGTGGGACTTGATCCCAGGTCTCCAGGATCAGGCCCCGGGCTGAAGGCGGTGCTAAACTGCTGAGCCGCCCGGGCTGCCCTCATTTGGTTTTCTTTTCTTTTCTTTTTTTTTAAGGTTTTTAATCTATTTATTCATGATAGACATAGAGAGAGAGAGAGGCAGAGACACAGGCAGAGGGAGAAGCAGGCTCCATGGTAGGAGCCTGACGCGGGACCCAATCCCCGGACTCCAGGATCGTGCCCTGGGCCAAAGACAGGTGCCAAACCGCTGAGCCACCCAGGGATCCCCTCATTTGGTTTTCTATATAAATTTTAGAATTAGTTGATTTCTACATAAAGGAATCTGATGGAATTTTATTGGGATTATGTTGAATCTGTGAGTCAATTTAAATAGAATTGACATCAATTTGATTCCCTGATCTATTAACAAGGTATATCTCCCCATTTTTTTAAGGGTTTCTTTATCTGCTCTGCTTTTCATTTAATCTTTGGATTTGCTGGAAAACTGTAGGGAAGGAGAACTAACATTTACTGGCTGCCTACTCCAGGCCAGGCACTTTATATATCTTATCTCAGTGTTTCAGAAAGTGTGGGATGCCCTGTAGTTTGCTTTAAATAACATTAAATCACATGGTGAGAAATTTCTTCCCTTTTTAACTCTCATTCAACCTAATTATGTCAAGGAGAAATTCTTTGTGTGATTCTAGTATGTCCTGAATGCTACTCCAGCACTTCCTAATTTTCATAGCAGGGAAGAGATCTCAGACTCCGAGTCTTTGGCTAGCATAATATCTAGCTAGAATTTTACATTATTTTGTTTTCTTTCCGTTGTACTTTTTTTTTCTTTTAAGTGATTTCTAGCCCAATGTGGGGCTTGAACTCATGACCCTGAGATGAAGAGTTGTGTTCTACCGACTGAACCATCCAGACACCCCTTTTATTTCTTAAAACAAATCTCTATTGATGGCAGCTGAAACTAGTCTTCCATTTACAATAGTGATATAAAGACAGACTTATTGAGATATAATTTACATTCAGTAAAATTCACCCTTTCAGTGGACAATTTCTATGAGTTTTGACAAATGCACACAGTAAATACCATTATAATCAAGATATAGAACATTTACACTATCTCAAGAAGTTCCATCCTGCCTTTGTAGTTAATCCCTCCCCTTACTCCCAGTCCCTCACAACTACTGGTCTGTTTTCCTTTTAGTTTTGCCTTTTCCAGAATGTGATATAAGTGAAATTATACAGTATTTTTTCTTTTGAGTCTGGCTTCTTCCACTAAGGATAATGTATTTGAGACTCATCTCTGTTTTTGCCTGTATCAAATAGTTTGTTCCTTCTTGTTGCTGATTATCATTTCATTGAATGGATGTATGTTTGTTTATCTATTCAATGAATTGAAGGACATTTGTGTTATTTCCAGTTTTTGGCAGTTATAAACAAAGCCACTATAAACATATACAGGTTTTTGTGAGAACATAAGTTTTCATTTCTCTGTGTGATTGCTGGGTCGAATGGTAAGTACAGTGGATTATTTTTTAAGATTTTATTTATTTATCCATGAGAGACACAGAGAGAGAAGCAGAGACATAGGCAGAAGGAGAAGCAAACTGCCTATGGGGAGCCTGATGCAGGACTCTGATCCTAGGACCATGGGATCATGACCTGAGCCAAAGGCAGATGCTCAGCCACTGAACCACCCAGGTGCCCTGATTTTTTTTTTTTTATTAAAAGATTTTATTTATTCATAGAGACAGAGAGAGAGGGACAGAGACACAGGCAGAGGGAGAAGCAGGCTCCATGCAGAGAGCCCGATGCGGGACTCGATCCCAGGTCTCCAGGATCACACCCCAGGCTGAAGGCGGTGCTAAATCGCTGCACCATTGGGGCTGCCCTGATTTTTAAATTTATAAGAATCTGCATACCAAACTGTCTACCAAAGTGGGTATACCATTTTCTTTCTCATCAGCAACATGAATCCCAGTTGCTCTACAAAAAGTTTATTCATTCATTCATTCATTCATTCATTCATTTATAAGATTTTATTTATTTATTCATGAGAGACAAAGAGAGAGAGGCAGAGACATAGGCAGAAGGAGAAGCAGGCTCCCTGTGGAGAGCTTGATGCGGCACTTGATCCCAGGACCCTGGGATCCCAACCTGAGCCAAAGGCAGACGCTCAACCACTGAGCCACCCAGGTACCCCCCAAAAGCTTATTTTTTAAACTAACTTTTTAAGTGAATTGATTTAAAGAAAAATATTTAATTAATAATCATTTGTGTGGTTTACCATTGTGGCAAGGTAAAACATGGCACAATATGTGGATATGGCAAAAGTTATACTTTCTTACTCATTAGATAGTAGTATATTTCCATTACAGATGAGGAAACCAAGGCTTAGAAAGCCCAAAGAACCAATAAGTGGCCTAGATTTAACCCATTTCTGGCTGACTCCAGGGATCTTATTTTAAGTCCTTAAGTTAAATTTGAACTTTTAAGCCTTTGTAACTTAGTGTAACTGTGCTAAACATGCTGTCTAGGAGACTGGATAATAAGCTGTGACTTTAGCTCTCACAGCTGATAGTACTTCAATTGTTTTAGGACTAAAGATGTGCTTTATCTTTTTCTGATGCCCCAGAGAGTTGGTTGCTCTTTCAGCACTTGACACACATTTCTATCATGTCACTTAGTGCTCTGGGCTGTAATAATCTATTCATATGTCAGCTCCCCTCCCCCCCCCACACTGACTAGTGGGAACTGTGTTCTTTATTATGTCTTTAGCATCTAACACAGACCTGCCATGTGGGGGACATTAAGCCATTGTTGAAAGAATGACAGGTTCTTGAATATGACTGCACAATCCAGTTGTGTGGTATACCTGGTATACATTTCCTAAAGTTTAATTAATGATAGTGCTTTTAATTAAAATTAATTTAAAAACTACTGATCGAGCCTTTTCCTCCTATGTGGTAGATATTGTACTAGATAGACATTCTGACTGGAGGAGACTAAGGAGAATGTCTCTGATTTCAGGGAGTGTGTGTGTGTGTGTGTGTGTATAGCATGTGGAAGGTGGTAAGTGAAAGTGCAATGTCAGTTCAAGGAGGATGAATAGCATAATAATTTAAAGCCGTGCCACTCAAAGTGGCCACTCTGCAAAGACATCTGAAGCTTATGCCAAAATGTACATTAGTGCTTTGCTTCCTTAAGAAAGTCTCACTATTGGAAACAAAAATGTCTGCTGAATTAAATAACATGTTTAGTGACTGTTGTATGCTTCTTATCTTGTCATGTACTGATAACAAGCAGTTTGTTCACCAGCAACTTGTCTATGGACCATACTTTGAGTAGCAAATGGTTATGAATACAGGCTCTGCAATACAACTGCCTGTGTTCAAATTCTGGTTCTACCAGCTAGTGGCAGCGTGACCTTGGTAAATTCTGAACCTCAGTTTTCCTCATCTATTTAATGGGAATGATAATTTTCTTATTCCTTTAAGTTCTGAACATTGAATAATATATTATATGATAGCACCTAGCAGAGAGACTGGAACATTGCAAATGCCCTATAAATAATCTTGTTATTAATAATTAATGAGGGTTTTTTGTTTTGTTTTGTTTTGTTTTTTAGCTAGCAAGAATTAGGGGTAGTGTTTGTGGTGGCAAAGAGGCATTAAATGTCATTTACAGAACATTATCATATCTACAGTAGGTCAGCTCCTGGAATAATGCTTTAAATTTTCAGAAGGACTTCTTAAAAGGTGCTATTTTTAAAACCTAGCTGTGGAAAGTTCCGGCTTCATTTGAGTAAAGGCAGGAAGGCAGCAGCATTTGTTGAGCACCTACTATCAGCCAACCACTCTGGCTTTTTGTATAATGTTGCTTAATTCAATAAGCACCTTGCACATATTCATGAGTCAAAACATTGACTCTGTAGCCAGACTGCCTGGGTTTTACTCTTGTTCTGCAGCATTCTTATTTTGTGGCATTGGCAGTTTATTTAAATTCTGTATCTTGGTTTCCTTGTCTATAAACTGGAGTTACTAAAAGTTCCTGCCTGAAAAGGCTATAGTGAAAATTAAGGAAGATAATATATTAAAGTGCTTATAACTGTTCCCAGCAACAATTGGCTGCTATTATTATTAGTAATTATTATTAATATAGTAGAAGCTTGCCTATGATCATACATTTAATAAATGGCAAGGTCTGGATTTGAACCCACTATTTTCAAATTCTTAATTCTTCATAATTTGTTCTCCACACAGCTTTCAGTGTTTCCATTTCTAGAATGGAAATATGAGCATGTTACTATCATGCTTAATATCCTTCCATGGCTTCCTATTCCTTTAGGATCATTATTAAAGTTCCTCCCATGGCTTGCTAGGTGCTCTATGGATTGGGTTTGCTTCTCTTGCCTTAACTCAGATTTCCCTTTCCCTCTTCCTCTCCCTCCAGTTAACATGGGTTTGGTTTTTATCCCTTTCCACCTCAGGACCTGTGCATATTCTTGCTCTCTAAAAGTTAGAATACTCTTTCTCCTTTACCTAACCCCTACTTTTTTTCTTATACTTCATATTGGATGAGGTTCCTTTCTTCAGAGAACCTCATTAAATTAGATCTTTATGTTATATATTTAGGAGAAGTAAAGATTATATAACTTCCTTTTCATTGCACTCATTCCTTGTCCTTATAATTATGTGACTTTATTGGTCTTCCTTCTTAGACTCAAAGGTGTATAAGGCAAGAACTGTTTCTATCGTCTTTAACAGTCTAACCCTAAGACCTTGCCCAGTACCTGACACATAGTAAGTACTGAATAAATATTCACTGACTTGGATTGAGTTCCAATAGTCATAGACATGATTCCTAGAACAGTGGAATTAATGATGTTCTGCTTTTTGCCTCTTTTCTGCTCTTTGCTCCAAATAGCACAGAACATAAAGAAATGTTCACTTTCAGCAACTCACTTCTCTGCATTGATTGAGGTTTTCAGACCATCGTATTGTCAGGCATTATCACTGCCCAGCTTTTCAGAGATGAAATGATTTTCTTTTTTCTTTTCTTCTGATTTTCATTTCATCATGATCCATTTTTTCCTCTGGGAGTGGCAGGGTAGGGCTCTGACCTTGAGATGAAATTGGGCAGGGGAGCAGTGTGCTGGCTTTTTTGTTCTATAAATGGTGTGTACTGCTGCAGCTGCAACTCACCTAGGAGAGAGGAAGAAGCCTATCCTACAGGTCTCAATTTGCCTGCCTTCCTTGCTGATCAGCTGCCTGGAGATGGAAATCTTACTCATCTGGGATCAGCTTCCAAGCCTGAAGCTGTTCTAGCCCCTGTGCTTTGTGGAGAGTAAAAGCATCATTCAGCATCACTCTCTGTAAGGCTACTCTTTCCTTTTTTTTCCCCCCTTTTTCTTGAAGTCCACTTACATTGTTTAAAATGGAGGAGTAGGGGTGCCTGGGTAGCTCAGTCAGTTAAGTGCCCCATTCTTGATTTTGGCTCAGGTCGTGGCCTGGGTTATGAGATGGAGCCCTGCATGGTCGGGCTCCAAGCTCAGCAGAGAGTTGGCCTGAGACTCACTCTCTCTCTAACTCTTTCTCTCCACCTCTCCGCTGCTTGGGCATGCCTGCTCTGTCTCTTTCTCTCTCTAAAAAAATAAATAAATGAATCTTTTAAAATGATAAAATGGAGGTATAATTTATATTTAGTAAAGTCCAGATTCTAAGTTCCCTAGCACCCCAGGAAGTTCCCTTGTGCCCCATCCCAGGGAGTACTCCCTGAAGGTAGCATTGTCATTTTATTATTATTATTATTATTATTATTATTATTATTATTATTATTATCATTATTATTATTTTAAATTCGTGTCAGAGAGGCAGAGACCCAGGCAGAGGGAGAATCAGGATCCCTGCAGGGAGCCTGATGTGGGACTCCATCCCAGAACTCCAGGGTCATGCCCTGAGTCAAAGGCAGATGCTCAACCACTGAGCCACCCAGGCGTCCCCTATTTTGTCATTTTAGATTGACTTTTAGCATTAGGTTATTTCATTTCTTCCCTTCTGTTTTTCCTGTCTGATCATCCAAGTAATGTTTATTGTAGAAAATTTATAAAATACAGAAAAGTGTAGACACAAAAGAAAAATTACCTATATTCTTAACTAATCAAAAATCTATTCTACCTTAAAATGACCAGGGCTCCCAGTATTTCCTTATCAAACTATGTCTAGCTTTTCTGTTCTCTTTGAGGGCCTCTCATGCCTCCTTGCTTTTGTAGAAAATTGCTTCACTTTTTGGAATGGCCTGCAGACAAACACCTAATGTTTATTCTTAACATCTTGATAAAATGCTATCTCACCTCTAAAGCCTTCCTTGAGCCCCTCTTCTCTCTCTTGTCCCTGTAATATTCAGTACATGCCTATTATTGCTTTTTGTCTTACTGTAGTGAAGATGTCTGTCTTTCCAAAACACTCTAAGCAAGCTCCTTTAAAGCATAGGCTGCATATTCCCCACCAGCATGCCTAGGACAGAATAGGCTTTCAGTAAATGCTGAATGAATGAATGAATGAATGAATCAATCAATCAATGAACTCTTGCTAAAGTAAGTGTGGAAGATTAAAATGCATGTTCAGTGGCAGGAATGGACAACTCCCACTTTAGTCAGGTGATCTTATCTACAGAATGTCAAGAAGGAAAAAGAGCATTTCAGAGTGCTTTTCACTTTCCTGAAAGCTTTATTTTTTTTTCCTGAAAGCTTTATATACTTACTTTTATTTGATCTTTCCTGACAAGTCTATGAATGTGTCCTTATTTTTTTTTTTTTATGTAGGGAAGTTATTGCCAAATTTGAATTGGAAGAGGAGATTAGAAATTGTACTGGAAAGTAAGAAGGAATGTTAATTTAGGGAGGTTACCTGGAAGAGTTTGTAATACCTAGCATTTACTGTTTACAAGAGCAAAGGAAGGGCACCTGGGTGGCTCATTTGGTTAAGTTTCTGCCATTGGCTCAGGTCACGATCTCAGGGTCCTGGGATCAAGCCCCACATTGCATTGGGCTCCCTGCTCAGCGGGGGGCCTATTTCTCCCTCTCCGTTGCTCCTCCTGCTTGTGCTCTATCAAATAAATAGATGAAATCTTAAAAAAAAAAAAAAAAAAGGAACTGGCAGTTATAGGCATATTATGCCAAGCAAATTACTTATGTAATCTCATTTAATCATTGCAACAACCCTATGAACTAGCTATTATTATCCTTATTATACCCATTTTGTAGCTGAAGAATCTGAGACTCAAAAGCTGAATTAATTTGGTAAGAAGTAGTAGAGTCAACACTTAAATCCAGGACTGACTGGATTTTCTAATCCATTTTCTTCTTTTTTTTTTTTTCTAATCCATTTTCCATTATTCATTTCATAGAGGGCCATGCCCCTTGCTATCAATTGATGAAGTTTTGTGTAACATGAAAATTCAGGAATTTTAATAACTGTTGTTATTATCCCATTTATCTTCATTTTGATGAACTTTTTGATAAGACGAACACAACACTAATACCATATTTCTGTGTAGCCATTGGTCCAATCTCATCACCATGCCTGATCTCCACATGTCTACTGATATAGACCTAGATTGTAATCCCGTTTATTCTGGAAGAAACTAAGGCCCAGAGAGACAGGTAATTTACCTTCGTAAAAATCGCTAATAAGCTGTAGGGCTAAGATCTGACCCCAAATCCAGTGTTTTCACTGCAGCGTGTAGATCTGCTGAAGCTTATCATAGCAAGCATAGTCTATACAACAATATTTCTCAAGCCAGGGACTTTTAACAATGTCTGGAGATAACTTTATTTATTTATTTGAGAGAGAGACAGAGCACAAACAGGGGGAGGGAGAAGCAGCCTCCCCACTGAGTGTAGAGCCTAAGGCAGAGCCACTGATCCCAGCACCCTGAGATCATGACCTGAGCTGAAGTCAGACACTTAAGCAACTGAGCCACACAGGCACCCTTGGAGATAATTTTTATTGTTACCACTTCAGAGGGTAGTACTGGCATCTTGTGGGTAGAGATTAGGGATACATAGGCCAGTCCCCCACAACAAAGAATTATTTGGTCTAAAATGTTAATAGTGCTGAGGTTGAGAAATCTTACTCTTTGAAAACAGTTAGGTTTCATGCCTCATTTCTCCAGAAGAGGTGAACTACCCAAGGTTAGCCTCAGAGGTGATGACATTGATTCTTTTGGAATTGGCTTTTCTTTAGGAGCAGCAAATAGTTATTAATCACCAGGTTTATGCAATGTTGTGTCAGGCAAGAACTAGGGATGCAGAAAGGCATTAGACATGGTCTGTCCCTTCAGGGAGTTTAGAAGCTTCTGGAGGAGGCTTAGGAGGATCTGGTTACTTCCCCCTGGCTGCAGATGAACAGCCCTAGATTCCAGGAGCTACTGCATTGCAGCAGGGGCTTTACTCAGGGACTACCCTGATTGGAGTGGTGCTGCTGACTTCAGTGAGCCCTGTTCATGGCCAACTCTTCCTTCCCACAGTTATGCAATGCCCACCAAAACCATGGAAGTGTTGCGGCTGCAGGACCAAGGTAACAAAATGCTCCTGGACTCAGTTCTTACCACTCATGAACGAGTGGTTCAGGTAGGCACTATGGGAGAAACTTTGAAACATATTTGCCTTTCCTGGTTCTTCTGCCCATTTTTTTTTTTTCTGTTTCTACAATGTCCTCGTCTTCCTCTTGGCTGCTCCTTGAATGATGATGTTCTTTAGGGTTATTTATTTATTTATAAATATTTTATCTATTTATTCATGAGAGACACAGAGAGAGAGAGGCAGAGACATAGAGGGAGGAGCAGGACTCCCACTGCAGGGAGCCCAATGCAGGACTTGATCTCCGGACCTGGGGATCCAGGGGCAGACACTCAAGCACTGAGCCACCCAGGTGTCCTTTCTTTAGGGTTTAGTTCTGATCCCTCCATTTCTCCTTATGTAATACCTACCCTCCGTGCAATCTCATTCATTTTCCTGGCCTCAGTGACCATCGTTATATACTGATAACCCCCTGATATACATCTCCAGTCCTGATCTTTTTGGTTGAGCTTCAAACCTAGTATCCACTTGTTTACTGGACTTCTCCACTGGGATATTCCACAGGTGTCCTATACTCAGCATATAAAACTAATTGTAGAGGAACTGACATTTTTCTTTTTCTGTAATCCTCCCCACCTTTGAGCTAATGTTTAACTCTTCTTTGTCCTCTGATATCCATTCATTTACCAAATTCTATAGCTTCACCCCTTGCCTTACCCTCTTACCAGTGTGATCATGACGTTTTCCTGCCGAGAGCAAAACCCCTCAGTGTCTTTAAATCTAGACATGGTTTCTGTTGTTCTACTGCAGAGACAAACATAGAACCACACTACCATGAGGGTACCCAGGGTTATTAAAAATTCATACTTACTATCACCCCTTTTTATAACATCTTTATTGATGTTTTATTCATATACAATTTACCCTTTTATTTTTTTATTGTTTTTTAAAATTTTTATTTATTTATAATAGTCACACACACAGAGAGAGAGGCAGAGACATAGGCAGAGGGAGAAGCAGGCTCCATGCACCGGGAGCCCGACGTGGGATTCGATCCCGGGTCTCCAGGATCGCGCCCTGGGCCAAAGTCAGGCGCCAAACCGCTGCGCCACCCAGGGATCCCACAATTTACCCTTTTAAAGTGTACAGTTAAGTGGGTTTTAATATATTCAGTTATGCAATCATTACCACAATCAATTTTTGAACAATTTAATCGCCCCAAAAAGAAACTACCTGTTTATAGTCACTCCTCTTTCACCATCGCTCTAGCTCCTGACAACCACTAATTATTTCTGCCTCTATGGTTTTACCTCTTTGAGACATTTCACTTAAATGTAATTGTACCATATATGGCCTTTTATGTCTGGCTTCTTTCACTGAGCATGTTTTCGGGGTTTATCCATGTTGTAGCAGGTGTCAGTGTTTCATTCCTTTTTATTGCCAAATAATATTCTAATGTATGGATGTCACCCCCTCTTGATCCACTCAAGAAGTTTATCAGCAAGATAATGAAAGGAATGTTAAGGTAGTAACACCTTAAATCTGTGCTAACAAAGAAAATAATTAGATATTTGGGCTCCTGGATGGCTCAGTCAGTTAAGTGTCCAGCTCTTGATCTCAGCTCAGGTCCTGATCTTGGGTTGTGAGTTCAAGCCCTTTACCTGGCTCCACACTGGATGTGGAGCCTACTTTGTCTTTTGTTTGTTTGTTTGTTTGTTTGTTTTTAGGGTTTTATTTATTTGGGATGCCTGGGTGGCTCAGTGGTTGAGCATCTGCCTTCAGCTCAGGGCGTGATCCCGGGATCCAGGGATTGAGTTCTGCATCAGGCTCCCAGTGGGGAGCATGCTTCTCCCTCTGCCTATGTCTCTGCCTCTCTCTGTGTCTCTCATGAATAAATAAAATCTTAAAAAAAGAGAGATTTTATTTATTTGAGGAGGGTCTGAGTGGTTTAGTTGGTTACACGTCTGCCTTCTGCTCAAGTCATGACCCTGGGGTGTGGGATTGAGCCCCACATCAGGCTCCCTGCTCAGCAGGGGACCTCTTCTCTGTCTGCCACTTCCCCTGCTGTGCACATGCATGTGTGCTCTCTCGCTCTCAAATAAATGAAATCTTATTAAAAAAGATTTCATTTATTTGAGAGCGAGAGAAAAAGAGAGAGAGAATGAGTGGGAGAGGGGCAGAGGGAGAGGCAGGGCTCCATCATACCTGGAATCATGACCTGAACCAAAGGCAGATGCTTAACAGGTTGAGCCACCCAGGTGCCACTGGGTGTGGAGTCTACTTAAAAACACCTTGAATGTTGCAAGAGAAATCCTGTAGAGGCTGAGCTCTGAAACCAGCTCTGCGTGTTAACCCTGTACCCATGGGCCCTGTAGCTCTGCTGAAGCTGATACCGAGCCCATGCCAGGTCTGCCCAATCACCTGACTTTCAGTACCCTCTCTTAGAGTATCTTCTTTCCTTTTGCAGATCAGTGGTTTGAGTGCTACATTTGCAGAGATTTTCTTGGAAATAATCCAAAGCAATCTTCCTGAAGGAGTCAGATTGTCAGTGAAGGAGGTAGGTGCTAGTTTGAGAAGAGGCCCCCTGGTGGCCCACTTGTGCTCAAAATATGGATAAGAGCATCTGGCTTTAGAAACAAGACAAAAATGTGGATAATAAACAGGAAAGGTATGCAGACTGGTATTATCGTGATCATTTTCCTAACTCTTCCAGTGCATCCGGGCTGATGCTTTATGGACCACAGGAGCTGAACTCTATCACAATATCCTGATGTTAGGAGTGAGCACGTAATTGGGTATAGAAAGAACATGATTTAAAATTACATACAGTATAATTAATGAAAGCACAAATAGGGAAATGTACTTTAAGGAATTTCCTGGATCTTCAAGGCCTGACTATAGCCTGACTGAGAAAAGTATGCCAATCAGAAGGAAGTTTGGCATGGAAAACTTGGAAAACATTAGGAACCTCAGCATAAATAGGTAAAGCCTTATTGTGACAGATCTACCAGGTTACTTTAGACTGATACCATTTGCTACATCCAGTTCTCCTTGTTGTGACTCCATGCTTGTTAATCCTCTTCTTATTATTTGGGTTTCACATATTCTGTATACAGGAGAAAATGTGCTGGTCATGATGACTTAAATATTCCAGTCCCTATGTCTATTATTTCCGATTGTAGATGGAAAATGTGGGCATTCTAAATGCTTCTAATGAGATACTTATAACATTTGACATTAGTTTTTTATAGTTGGTTTTCTCTCACCAGACCCTAAGTTCATTTAAGATGGAGGAGGTCTGATTTAGAATCCTAATACAAATCGGTAAATAGTATATGCTAAATAAGTTAGTTGAATCTGAATCATTCTCTACAGAGCTGGCTGATGGATTTTTTTTTAATGTTGCCTATTTTTGAATAACTGAGAGCTCTGTAGTAATTCATATTTTCTTTTTCTTCTCCCCAGCACACTGAAGAAGACTTCAAGGGAAGATTCAAAGCTCGGCCAGAACTGGAAGAACTGTTGGCCAAGTTGAACTAGCTCATTGCAGACCCTTTCATGTCAGGACTGGTGATGTTGAGTGCCAAGGGGAAGATCTTCCTGGGTGGTCAAAGTTAAGCAGAAGACACTAACCTTTAGATATCATAACTACCCATCCCCATTAGCCAAGAATGCTTCCTTTCTTGTATGGAGGAGTGCTTGCCGATTGTCACCACTTTCCTTTGAGCTAACCGAAGACATCCTTCATCTAATAAAAATCTGTAGCTGATGGGTATGTGTGTGTATGTTAGAAGTCAGTCCACCCTGCTGATTTTTATTTTATTTTTTATTATTTTAAGATTTCATTTTTAAGAAATCCCTACGCCCAATGTGGGGCTTTATTTTTTTAAAGATTTTATTTATTTATTCATGAGAGACACAGAGAGAGAGGCAGAGACACAGGCAGAGGGAGAAGCAGGCTCCATGCAAGGAGCCCGACGTGGGACCCGATCCCAGGTCTCCAGGATCACGCCCTGGGCCGAAGACAGGCACCAAACCGCTGAGCCACCCAGGGATCCCCCTAATGTGGGGCTTTAACTCACAACCCCGAGATCAGGAGTCATATGCTCTACCAACTGAGTCAGTCAGGTGCCCCTGTGGAGTATCTTTAATGGATTATATTTTCTCTTTAGCACAGAAGCATGTTTCTCTTCAGTATTTCTCCAGTTAGAGTGATCTCATTCTTTTTTTTTTTTTTTTAATTTTTTATTTATTTATGATAGTCACAGAGAGAGACACAGGCAGAGGGAGAAGCAGGCTCCATGCACCAGGAGCCCGACATGGGATTCGATCCCGGGTCTCCAGGATCGCGCCCTGGGCCAAAGGCAGGCGCCAAACCGCTGTGCCACCCAGGGATCCCTGATCTCATTCTTTAAAGCAATCTGGCATTGAGTCTTTTAGTGAAACAGAGGATCCCATAAGTAAACTCCTTATGGGTAGAAGGCATAGGGATGGAGATTTTGGCTTTGTATATGAAAGGGACTCTCCAGAAAGAATCATGGTCTGTCTGTCTGTAGTGAAAAAATATTATTTTGTGGGTAGTGAGTGACTTGTCTTATTCAAGCAGATGTTACATAACTGCTAATTAGGGTTACCTGGAATGAGTTTAAGCCAAGAATTAAGGTTGATCTTGGTCAGACGTCAGAAAACTATTGCCTGTGAGCCAAGTCCTACTGACTGCCTGCTTGTTTTTTTAAAAGTAGTTTACTGAGGTGAAATACACAAACCACAAAATTAACCATTTTAAAGCAGATAATTCAGTGGTATTTAATACATTCACAATGTTACACAACTACCACCTATATTTAGTTCTAAAACCCCATTGCCTATTTATTGGAACAGAGCCAGAGTCATTCATTTACATATCATCTATGGCTGCTTTCACACTGGCAGAGTTGAGTGGTTGTGACACAGACTATAAAACCAAAACATTTGTTATGCGTCCTTTATAAAAATAGTTTGTCAAACTCTGATCTAAGTCACTGGTTCTCAAACTTAAGCAGGCATCAGAATCACCTGGGGGGCTTTTAAAACAAAAATTGCTGGATTCTGCTCCCAGATTTTCTGATTTAGTAGATCTTGAGTGAGGTCCTAGAATTTACATTTCTTACATGTTTTGCATTTCTTACATGTTCCCAGGTGATGCTGACACTTATGCTACTGGTCCAGGGTTACTTCTTTGAGAACCACTAGTCTAAGTGACCTGTAATGTTTTTCCTATTTTGAGCATTAGTGTGTTGATATTTTTGTACATAATATCATTTATTGAGCTAGGCCCCGTACAAGGTACTACATGAACTCTAATCCTTACACCAGTTTTTTAGGGTGTGTATATGAGTGTGCATGTGAATGGGTATCTGTGTGTGTGAAAGGTTATGTGTGAGTGAATGAGTGTGTGTATCTCACGTTTACTGAGCCCTTTATGCTATGTACTTTATAAAAATTATCATTGAGGTTAATGGTATTAATCCCAGTTTTACAGATGGAAAAACAGGTTTGGAGAGATGTGGAGAGATGAAGTGACTTCCTTCTCCTTAAGGTACACATAGCTAGTAAGTGGCAGATCTTTCTCCCCTGTGCTCCACTGTTTCTGTGGGGTACCCCTACATAGAGGTCTATGGGAGCCCAGAGCATTCTTAGCAACTCAGCAGTTTCAGTCCTGAAGTTATTTTGGTTTCTCTGCCTTGGTCTCTAAAGGTAACAAGAGGAAACTCAGATTTTCTCCCAAGGTATAACACTAAAGGAGAGCTGTCAAGATATCAGGTATGCTCCATTAAAATGCTCAATTCAAATAAATAAATAAATAAATAAATAAATAAATAAATAAATAAATAATAAAATGCTCAATTCACATTAAAGGTTTAGTAGGCCACTCCTTCCAAGTGAAGCCCACTGGGAGTGTGGGCAGAATTTTTCAGGTGAGGGCTGGTATTTTGGTTGTAGAATTATGCATTGCTGAGTCTCCTTTAGGGAAGATAAAAGAGACTTTGCTAATGGAGGAGTGTAATTTTGGAGCATGTATAGTGACATGAAGACAAAAAGATTAGAATAAACAAATGTTTACAAATATATACATACTGTCCCCATATCATATGGACTCCCATTTAGGAACCTGGAAAATAGCATTCTTTTCCAGTTAGTAAGCTGTGGAAGCAGGACACAGGATTCCCTAAACTGACAAGCTACTAGAGCTGAAGAACATTAGGACCCAGGCAGCCTAACACTCTCTTTTAGCAATATACATTAGGAGCCCAAGAAAGGCAGTGTTTTTACCCAAGGTCACAGGGTGCCTCATAGGCAGAGCTGGGAGTGAGATTCAGATCTCTTGACTCCCAGTCCATCCCTTTCTGTTACATCACTGAGGGAGGAGTCAGGTTTATCTCTTAAATAGGAGGCAGCTGGGTTCTGTCACCTTGGAGCTCTTGTGTCACTGACCTAGTTGATGATTTATCCTCTCACCAGAGTCAAAGAGCTTTTGTTACTCCTTAGTCTGCCCTGAGATAAATGGGAATTGCTTTTAATGCCTTATTCTGGCAAGGAGGTTGGGAGATACTGTGATTGCTAGAACCTCAGAGTTACAAAACAATTATGAGCTTTCATCTTCTCTAGAGTGAGGTCCAAAAGGAAATGGACTTTCCTAGAATCACATGGCAGTGAAATCAAATGGAATGCAAGGTTGAAAATAACTTTCCCACCCTGCCTGAAACAACTTATTATAAAGCAAAGTCAGACAAAACTGGGCTATTCCTAGTTTCTACACTTACTAGTCTTAAGGCCTCAGGTGAGTTGTTTTAATCTCATAAACCTCAGTTTTCTGATCTGTAAAATGGGAATAATCCCTTTTTAGGAGTTTGAGATGGAGATAATATATATAAATGGGCTGGCAAGAGCACAGTAAATGTTAGATTAACTTCCCTTCTAAAATTCTTCAGCATACTTTTTAAAAAGTTTTCTTAAATTGAAGTATAATTTATATGTATAGTGAAACAACAGATCTAAAGTGTATCTCTGATTAGTTTTAAAAATGCTTGGCACACCTGGGTGGCTCAGTTAAGTGTCCGACTCTTGAATTCAGTGCAGGCCATAATCTCAGGGTCCTGGGATCGAGCCCTGCATCAGACTCCACATTCAGCATGAAGTCTGCTTGTCCCCCTCCCTCTGCTCCATCCCCTCTCCTAACTAACATCTTAAAAAAAATGCAGTCACCCATGAAACCTACACTTCTATCAAGATAACATTTCTATAACTCCAGAAAGTTCTTTTAAATTCCTTCAGTTATTCTTCCTCAGAAGCAACTGTTAATCTCATTTCTAGTGCCACAGATTAGTTTTGTCTTTCTAGTACTACATATAAATATCATACAGTATGTACCCTTATGTGTCTGACTTCATTTACCATTTTTATTTTAAATTTTTTTTTTTTTTTTTTTTTTATTCATGAGAGAGAGAGAGAGAGAGGCAGAGACATAGGCAGAGGGAGAAGCAGGCTTCCTGCAAGGAGCCCGATGCGGGACTTGATCCCGGATTCCGGGATCCAGGACCTGAGCCATCCAGGCTTCCCAATTTACCGTTTCATCCATGTTGTTGTGTCTATCAGTAGTTCATTCCTTCAGCATGCTTTTAGTTTCGAATGTCCCAGTTAGGGTTAAGCTGTGCTTAGAACCACTGTAATAACCTGGGGGGTAGGCAGGAGAGATGAAAGGGAAGGTCAATGGATTGGGATTCAGAACAGCTGGGTCCTGGGTGCTGGTTTTGGCTCCATCAATACATAACTTTTGGGATAATCTGTTATGGTCTATATTTTACAGATGAGATCATTGGCATAGGAGGAGGGAAAGAGACATGTCTGAGGTCACCGAGTTAGCCAGAGACAGCCAGAGATTGCTCCCGTTCACTCAATTCCTGGTTCAGTGCACATTACTAAGATTTTGAGAAATGGCTTTTTATGCAGATAAGTAACTTTCAAGAAGATTGAATGCCTGGGTTGAATGGACAGTCTTCCTAGGTAAGGCCAGCAGATTCTTCAGGTTCATGTTTTAGTCCCTTTCCTCTGATTCAGGATGCCTTGTTGGCCACCATGGAAGCCTGGAAATTGTCAGCTATGGATTCTGAAAGTGTATGTTTTAGTTGCAAAGAAAGAAATGGGATCAGGACATTTTGGCTATTCAGACACTGTAGCAAAGCTCAGAGACCCCTGTTTCTAGGGTATAAACTGTATTTAAGGAAGGAAAGCTCTCTGAGCATGAATGGGGTGTAACTAGAACTAGACCTGCTGGAAAGGCACTGCAGACAGAGGTGGCCAATGTGTCCTGTGCTGGTGTAATCTGTACTTTGATCTCTTTGTGGCATTTTTTTGTCTTCAAATGTCTGATCTCCCTGAAGAATCTGAAATGATCCATTTAGTTCTTATAAATCTCCCTGGAATAACTTTCATTCCCAGTCATTTCAGGTTAACTTGCCATTGAGACAGAACGTGCAGGCTCTGAAAGATGCCCAAGCTCCACAGAATGAAAACTCTTCAGAATACAGCTGCTAAAGAAGTAAAGAATCCCTCCCATTTCTGTCTGCTTTAAGTCCCTGCTGGAGCAGAGTAGGAGGCCCTATCATTCTATACAGTGGAAAGTATAAGGTTTCAACCTGGACTGGCTCCAGTTCTCTTTGGATTTTTAGTCAGCAGCCCAACAACACCCTGGCAACTTTACCTGAGGGAGGGAGAGTAGGAGGCATCTCTTATTACTCATTTAGTAAAACACATTACTGTGCACCTTTGTACTGAGCACAGGCCAAGTCCTCAGCCAAGGACCTTGCAGTTAAGGGCCAACTCATGAGTCGGCCCTGGGCCTGGTCACGGGGGGCACCCAGCCAAGAGGTCTCTCCACTCATCCATGTCACCAAGCCTCTGTACAGAGGTAGGTATAGATTGTTAGGGATGAGCATGGACCACCATAAGTGACATCTCATGGCTTTGGGCTCCAGAACTGAGAGACTAAAAAAAAAACATGCCAATCTAGAACACTGGCAATGTGCACTGGTTAATCTTCTTTCTGTAAAGCACTTTATTTATTTTAAAAGACTTTATTTATTTATTCATGAGAGACACACACAGAGAGAGAAGGCAGAAACACAGGCAGAGGGAGAAGCAGGTTCCATGCAGGGAGCCTGACATGGGACTCGATCCCCAGTCTCCAGGATCACACCCTGGGCTGAAGGCAGCTCTACACTACTGAGCCACCGGGGCTGCCCTGTAAAGCACTTTAAAAAAAAGAGTAATATTTACATAGTAAATGTAGTTACTATTTGTTAAACATCATACTAGGCACTGGAAGATTATGAGAACAGAGAACAGCATAGACTTCTGAATAAGACACACTTGGAAGTCTGACCCCCAATCTAACCTTTATTTCCTCCTCTGTAAGGGGGAGTTAATGAGAAAATGAGGAGAGAGCCTACCACACAATAATAATCAGAGTAATGGGCTTACTTAGTGAATGCTTACTAGGTACCAGACACTGTTTCTAAGGTCTTTACCAAAGTTAATTCATTCTTTCAACAAGTCTATGAGAAAGGTCTACATTTATTAGTTTTAAGGCCTATGAGGAAGGTTTTATATGCATTTTTACAGAAGGAAAAAAAACAGATCCTGTGATGTTATTTGCCCCAAATTACACAGCTAGTAAGTGGCAGGGTTGGATTTGAAAGCAGTATGTCAGAGATTGAGAGCAATTTTGGAACCAAACAGCCTGAGTTAAATGTTTCATAAATATTATGTAACATAATCTTTTTAATTTTTATTTATTTATGATAGTCACACACACACACACAGAGAGAGAGGCAGAGACACAGGCAGAGGGAGAAGCAGGCTCCATGCACCGGGAGCCTGACGTGGGATTCGATCCCGGGTCTCCAGGATCGCGCCTTGGGCCAAAGGCAGGCGCCAAACCGCTGCGCCACCCAGGGATCCCAAATGATTCCTTAGTTAATTCTCTATGTCAAAAAAATAATTCTCTAAGGATGCCTATTAAATAGGAATTATCCCTACTTACTTGAGGAAACAGGTTTGAGTGACAACAGCATTCTCTTTGCCCAAAAGCAATCTGTGACCCACTCAGTGTTAGCTCCCTGTTTGAGGTGAAGTCCTACAAAACCTGCATTTAGCTGGTTTGGAAGCTGTTTCTCCTGCTAGAGAGGTCCTTCTGCCCTTCCTCTCTGCTAAAATCCCATCCACTCTCCCCACAGCTTATTATTTCTATTTTAATTATACAAATTAATATATAGATACATTCCTGTTGTAAAATATTTGAATATATAAGCAAATACATTCCTCACTGATGGAGTTTTACATTTTGACCATTTATTCATTATATAAACAATGCCGTAATGAACATAATAGTATATACATCTCATAAAAATATATTCAAGAGGGCTCCTAAAATAAGAATTGCTGTTGAAATAAATTATTTTATTTTAAAAAATAATTTATTCATTTTTTCATGAGAGACACAGAGACAGAGGCAGAGACATAGGCAGAGGGTGAAGCAGGCTCCATGCAGAGAGCCCAATGTGGGACTTGATCACGGGACTCCAGGATCACATCCTGAGCCAAAGGCAGACGCTCAACCGCTGAGCCAAGCAGGCATTCCTTAAGTTTTTATTTTAAGTAATCTCTAAACCCAACCTGGGGCTAAAACTTATGACCCTGATATCAAGAGTTGCATGCTCCTCCAACTGAGCCAGCCAGGAGACCCCTGTTGAAATATTTAAAATATTTATAGATCCAGAGGCACCTGGGTGGCTCAGTCAGTTAAGTGACCAATTCTTGATTTCAGCTCAAGTCATGATCTTGGGGTCCTGCAATCAAACTCTGCATGGGGCTCCATACTAAGGAGAGAGTCTGCTTCTCTCCCTCTGTCCCTCCCCTCACGCACATGGGCAGTCTTTCTCAAATAATCTTTAAAAAAAGATAAAATATTTGTAGGTCCCACCAAATTGTCCTCCAATAGCTTTACTAATTTATTATCCCTTCAGTAGTGTGACTGTGCCTGTTCTTCATCCCCACCAATTATGGTCATTATAAATACTTTTAATTGGGGATCCCTGGGTGGCTCAGTGGTTTAGCGCCTGCCTTTGGCCCAGGGCGCGATCCTGGAGTCCTGGGATCGAGTTCTGTGTCGGGCTCCCGGCATGGAGCCTGCTTCTCCCTCTGCCTGTGTCTCTGCCTTTTTCTCTATGTCTATCATGAATAAATAAAAAAATTAAAAAAAAATACTTTTAATTTTTGTCAACAGAAGTAGCTAATACTACTTTATTTAACTTTGTTCAGTTTTCAATTGGGCTGTTTGCTTCTTACTGATTTCTAGGTACTGTTTTTTTTTTTTTTTTAGAGAGGGAGAGAGCAAGCGAGTGAGCTGGGAGTGGAAGAGCGGAGAGAGGCAGAGAGGGAGTGAGAGCTGGGCGTGGAGCTCAAGACAGGGCTTGATCTCAGGACCTTGAAGTAATGTATCCTTCGTCATTAAAAGGTCAACCCAACTAACTCCCTCCTTTCAGATTCTCAGACACTGCTCCCTGATGACCCACAGCAATGAACAGATGGTGCCCCACAGAGATTCACCTCTCTATATATGTACCCAGTCATCCCATTCTAATTGAATTTTATTCTCCTTTAAGTTAGTATTCCTCATATCTTCTCCCCTCTTTTCTCTTTCTCTCCTCCCCATAAACACTGAAAGTCGTTTTAGGGCCTACTATACTTCAGATCTGTGCTTCTAATATATCTGTGCTCAAGAAATGTTACTGATGTTGATGAGAGCATATGCCCCTTTATATTCCAGCTTCTATGGCAGGAGTCACTCTTCCAACTCCCTTCCTACTCTCAAATGCCTTACAGGGTTAGGCAAAAAGTAACAGAATGGGCAGCCTAGTTCCATGGAAGGAAAATGAGAGGCTATGGCAACTGTTATCAACTGGAAAACACAACCACCTAAAAGAGGCATCGTTACTCGGCTCCAGTAAATTGTTGTCAAGTAGGAATATAAGCTCCATGATAGCTTCTCCATTTTTTAAAAGCTGAAAACCTGTATTTTATGTTAAATGTGCTTTTTTTTTTTTTTTAAAGATTTTACTTATTTACTCATGAGAGACATACACAGAGAGACAGAGACATAGGCAGAGAGAGAAGCAGGCTCCATGCAGGGAGCCCGATGTGGGACTCGATCCCAGGACTCCAGGATCACGGAAGGACTTCATGTTTAACTAAAAGGCATATACACTGCGGCGCCTGTGTGGCTCAGTCAGTTAAGAATCCCAGACCTGGGGCAGCCTGGGTGGCTCAGCGGTTTAGCGCCACCTTTAGCCAAGGGTGCGATTTAGCGCCTGCCTTTGGCCCAAGGCCTGATCCTGGAGACCAGGGATTGAGTCCTGCATCGGGCTCCCTGCATGGAGCGTGCTTATCTCCTCTGCCTGTGTCTCTGCCCCTCTCTCTCTCTCCCTCTATATCTCTCATGAATAAATAAATAAAATCTTAAAAAAAAAAAAAAAAAGAATCCCAAACCTGGGGATCACGCTCAAAGGCAGATTGCTCCTGAGCCACCCAGGAGTCCCTAAATGTGCCTTTTTTTTTTTTTTTTTTTTAAATGTGCCTTTTAAATATCAGGTCAACATTGTGTGTTTGCTGGGTTGTGAGCAGGTTGAGGTCAGACTCTGTATCTGTCTGGCATATAAGAGGCACTCAATGTTATTTTCCCATTTGTTTTCATTCCATTAGACTGAATGAAATATCCACATCAACTAATGAAAGATAAAGGCACTTACATGATAGCTAGTAATTAGTTATTCTAATATTTTATTTCTATCCCTCAAACCAGACTAAGTAACATGAAGGAAGAGATCCTATTATTCATCACATGAGATCATATTATTCACTCACACAGTACCTGGCACATGGAAAGGTCTTAGAAAAACTTGCCAGTCATGTGTTGAACCAATGAATGAATAAATGAAGACTCGATTAGGTAATCAATTTACACTTAGACTGTTAATTTACTTTTAAAAGTAAACATCCATGTAATTAGTTAAGTACTTGGCACACTGATCCAAGATGTAGGAATAAGAGAACATCCCTTAACCCCACTCTTTGTTTTACTTGTCAAGTATCAGTCAATACTTAATATTGGTAGAAAATGATGGGTGAGGATATGTGGGATCTCACAATGAAAATATGACACTCTTTACAGCAGTCATGTCCAAACCCATGGCTGCCTGGCTTTCAACGTTAGTCTTGGGCAAAGAAAATCCCCGAGTTTTATACCTCTTGGCCCACACTTGGACTGTTTAGGACTTCTTCCCATGGTCTCTCTGGATGCTAGTTTTTGGAGGTCCATTCTCTGGGGTAGGTGTTTTGGGGTCTCAGTGGTGGGCACTGCCTTGCTCTTTCCTCCTCTGCAGCTCCTCCCGCCGCCTTGCCTGTTGTTCACTCATGCAGTCCCTGAAGGCCTGTACCTGTGGCTGACAATGTCGCCAGTCCTGGTGTTGGGCCATGCACTCCTGTACTGCATAATGGGAAGCAGCACAGCCAGAACGGGAGATCAGCTGGTCCAGCGGGTCCTCTTCCTCATTCTCCTTCTTCACCTGTCGGGCCCAGGTATGGCCTTGAGTTGACATCTTTGGGAGTCTCTAGAGTATCGACAAAGGCAAAGTCAGAGTAGGGATGTGATTATGAGGTTCCACTACTATAAATAACACTGACCAAACTGCACTGTTATAGCCTATTTATGCATCTGTCTCCTCTTGGAGACTGTAAGCTTATTTGAGAACAGGTACTGGGCCTGATTCACCTTGGTGCCATCAGCATTAGGTCTGGCAAGAGAGCAGATCTGCAAAATGGTTTGAATTCAATGGAATGACATAAAGTATATGAGAATGTTTAGCACAGCACTAAATAAGCTTGAATGGATTCTGCTAATGGAATTTGAATTAGATGAAATGTCACCTTTTTGGAGCAGCTGTCTTGGATCAACCCCAAAAGAATTAATCTTTTATTTTATTTTATTTTTATTTTTTTAAGTTTTATTTATTTATTCATTCATGAGAAACACACAGAGAGAGAGAGAGAGAGAGAGAGAGAGGCAGAGACACAGGCAGAGGGAGAAGCAGGCTCCATGCAGGGAGTCCGACGTGGGACTCAATCCCGGGTCTCCAGGATCACGCCCTGGGCTGAAGGCGGCGCTAAACCGCTGAGCCACCCAGGCTGCCCTAATCCTTTTTTTCTTTTAAAAAAGATTTTATTTATTTATGCATGAGAGACACAGAGAAAGAGGTACAGACATAGGCAGAGGAAGCAGCAGGCTCCCTGCTAAGCAGGGAACATGATGCAGGACCTGATCCCAGGACCCTGGGATCACAACCTCAGCCAAAGGTGGACATTCAACCACTGAACCACCAAGATGCTCCTAATCTCTCTTCTTTTCTCCTATCAGCCTTTTCCTATAGTGGGAAAAAAACAGTTTAACACTTGGCAGAGTACCCAAATATGGGCAGGGTTTGACATATAGGAGGAATGGAGAGTTCAGTGTGGCTGTAGAATAGTGTGTGCATGGGCCAGGGCAAGAGATGAGCCTGTGAGGTGAAAGTGCTTATTGTGAGGTCGATTTGCCCAGACTGTGTTGCCAAAATCATCTGCTTCAGAGCACCCAGCAGAAAGTGCCCTATAGAAAGAACTTGAGAAAGGTTTGCAGGGAAATAACCTCAGCCATTATACAAATTGCACCATGAAAGGCTTTAAAAGAATTAGCACTCTAATGCCTTTCCTGTCTGTCTGACTCATTCAACAAATGATCATTGAGTACCTACCATATGATGCACTATGCTAGAATTGAGGATACAGGAGTCACCAAGCCCAATTTAGTTCCTGCCTTAATGGTATACAATCTAGACAACAAATATGTTACTACACAGTGTGCATAGATAGCTAAGGTTGGGAACACACTGGAGGACTACCTAATCCAGACATGTTGGATGGGCAGGGCAGGTTTCCTGGAGGAAGTGATTTCTAAACTGAGACTTGAAGGATGAATAGGAAGTTGGCCAGAGATGGGGAGAAGGAATATTCCCAGTCAATGGACAAACAGTGTCAGGAGTTGAAGACAGGATTTGATACAGGAGAGGAACTTAAAGTTCTGTATGACTGGAGAAGAGTGTATAAGGAGAACTGTAAAACAAGTGAAACTGGCACTATGAGAAAGTATCTGATCATAGCAAGGTCTTGTTGGCCATGTTAAGCAATGGGAAATTTACAAGGATTTAAGGACTCCATAGTCCTACCCAAAACCCATTTACTTTGGAGGCAGTATAACCTCAAGAAGGAGAGAGGAAATAGGTTGGGATTGGAAACCTAGTCTTGTTACTGACTCACTGAGCGACCTTAAAAAAAAAATCACTTCATAACCTCTCTTCAAAAATAGTGTCTACCTCACAGGATTGTTGATGATTGAATGAGCTAATGGACGTTAAGAAGCCTGCCACGTTCAATGAGTTTTTATTACTGTACAGATAAAGTGCCCTGGATTCTAAGACATGACATCCAGCACCATGTCTTACTATACCATCTTTTTAGCTTCCTCCTTAATGATACTTAAGTCACAAAATTAATGTAAGGATTAATAAGATAATGTACGAAAAGTGCATGGACGACAACAGGGTTCAATAAATGCTACGGTACTCTTTCCCCACCATATCTCGCCTTCAGCCTTTCCTGGAGTAAAAAGAGGAAGACCCATGCTTGAAGATCAGGGCAGGCTACATGGTGGCAGCTGGCCTGGACGAGAGAGGCATGGAAAGCAGAGAAATTTAACTGTCCAAGTCACCAGCAGCTACGCTCCTACTTTAACGCATGCGCATACGCGGTAGCTAGCCGCACGCCGTGCCTGCTACGCCTTACCGCGCAAGGACGCTGTACGCGGTGCTCACCGAACAGGTTGGACACGAGAATTCGGACGCACGTTTCTGCACGTCGGCCCCCGTTTTGCAAGCAGTTGGAACTCTTCCGCGCCCCCGACCGGAAACCAGCCGCCGCTGGGAAGCCGAGTACGGAAGTGGGAGGAGACGGGTCCGCCGCGCATATTCATTGGTGGCCTCTCACTATAGATCCCGCCCCCAGGCCGCGCCGCAAGCTCCTTTGGCGACCCACTTCCGGCAAAGGGCGGAACAGGCGGGCAGGTGGAGGCGGGGTTAAGATGGCGGCGCCTTTGAGGATTCAAAGCGACTGGGCCCAAGCTCTCAGGTGAATCAAGGCCCACAGCTGGGACGGAGGAGGGTAACGCATGTTGTCTTTGCGTTAAGGAGGGCTTTCCCCGGTCCAGGATAGGGATTACCTTCGTCATTTGTTGAGGGATCAACAATGTAGC
The DNA here is from genome assembly GCF_048164855.1 of Canis lupus baileyi. Classification (NCBI taxonomy): domain Eukaryota; kingdom Metazoa; phylum Chordata; class Mammalia; order Carnivora; family Canidae; genus Canis; species Canis lupus. The sequence goes on from NC_132860.1 coordinate 27,351,293, forward strand.
AAATGGTTTTCATTCTCAACAGAGCTGCCCTGAGGCCAAGGGAACATATAGATGTGCATTGTGACCCGAGCATCAGAACTAGGATCAATGCGTTGGAGAAAGACAGGAAAACTGGTAGGCAGGAAGACTCTTGGCCGAGAAATCATAGGCATTTAGCAAATATTTAATGGTCGTCAATTCACAGGTCCTAGTACTTCACCACCTCCACGTTGTCTTTGAGTGTATGATGGAATCTTTGTATCGTCCTTGGACCCCTAGTGGTACGTTGGACATATTGGACACTTCTATTCAGGAAACAGTGTAACACCCACTATGTCCATGCTCTATGCGTGTAGAGTTTAGATGAGTAATCTAAATTTAAAGCGTGGCTCCTGCCCTCAAGAAGCTGACAGCTTGGGGCAGCCCGGGTGGATCAGCGGTTTAGCGCCGCCTTCAGCCCAGGGCGTGATCCTGGAGACCCGGGATTGAGTCCTACGTCGGGCTCCCTGCATGGAGCCTGCTTCTCCCTCTGCCTCTGTCTCTGCCTCTCTCTCTGTCTCTGTCTGTCATGAATAAATAAAATCTTAAAAAAAAAAAAAAGCTGACAGCTTAATTGGGAATGCACAGCAAACCACCTCTTTGAAACGTTGATTGATGGATACCGTGTAAGTTATTACTCTGTGCACCAGGATCAGTACGGCAGTGCCATGAATGGCAACTATGAACATTATTCATGTTCATAGTTATTACTAAGGGATTTTTTAAATTGAAACGGTGAAGATGAATAAAGCATAGTTTTCTGAAGTTCAGAAAATTACACTTTACTATGTGAGCTAAAATAAAATACACATTGCTTACTACACAGAATGTGTGATAAGTAATGCAGGAAGAACAGATATTTACTGAGGGCCAAGGTGCCTATGGGAGAATGCAGGAGAGGAATCAGAAAGCAACATGTCCAAGATTTTGCAGTCAATAAGTGATTGTTCCTGTGAAACTCAATCTTTTGTCTTAAAAACGTAGGTCTTTTTCACTATACCCTAAAAGTGTTAGGGTGATGAGATGAGGATTTTGATGATTGGGAAGTGCATTCGAAAACCTGTAAAAAGTCAGTGTGAGGGGGATCCCTGGGTGGCTCCGCGGTTTAGCGCCTGCCTTTGGCCCAGGGCCTGATCCTAGAGACCCCGGATCGAGTTCCGTGTTGGGCTTCCTGCATGGAGCCTTGCTTCTTCCTCTGCCTGTGTCTCTGCCTCTCCCTCTCTCTCTCTCTCTCTCTCTCTCTCCCCCTCTCTCCCTCTCCCTCCGCCCCCCCCCCCCCCGTGCTTCTAATGAATAAATAAATTTTAAAAAATGTCAGTGTGAGTTGGTAGAATGCAGACATTGTGTACTAGTCTCATGTTTCAGTTTTAGCTTTCCGGGTAGCTAGGTGACCTTGGGGAAGTCATTTTTTTTTTCTGATCCTCAATTTTATCTTTAACATGGGGATATTAAAAGGTATATTGTTAAATTGTGAAGATTAATGATACTGTTTGCAAAGTGCTTAGCACGGGGCTTAGCTTACAGTAATCCCAATAAATATCTAAATATAAAGCATTCTTGATTTTTCAAAGCTGTGTAGCTTATAAATGAATAATGAACTCCTTATTGTTGAAATAATTTGAATATTCATTTAACCAATAGATATCTATGTATTAAATACTTAATCCATGACTAGTTCTTCATTAAATAAAGTTTGTCTTATAATCTGTCAGTGGATGATGAGATATTAGGCTAGATCATACTTATGTACTGTCCGGACTAAAAATTATATAATCTTTCTCCCTTGCACCAGTGGCATCCTTTTCAGCATTGAATGAACCTAATTAGTCTTTTGTCTCTCTTCATAGGAAGGATGAAGGGGAGGCCTGGCTGAGTTGTCACCCTCCAGGTAATATCCATAAGCTCAAATTGCGATGCCTTCCCTGTAGAGAAAGGGGATTTACTACCCTTAGAAGAGAGCCTCATAGTTTCTTTTGGCTCAGACTCCTTGTACAATGTTCATAGTTTTCAAATGTTCTTGAGCAGTTTATGTGTAGGATGTCTTATTTAGCCCCCATCACTGCAAAGTAGTGTTCTCCTTAAGCAAATTGTCTAGATTACTGAAAGTTAACTCTTGGCTATGTATTATGTGTATATACTGTGGAAAAATGCATATATGCATGATGATCTTCAACTTTCATTCTGGAAGAATTCTATTTCATAGTAAAACTGAGTTTGAGATCACTCTAGTAGCTTTTTTTAAGACATTCATTTATTTTAGATGGAGAGAATGAGGGCAGCAGAAGAGGGAAAGGGAGAGAAACTCAAGCAGACTCTGCACTGAGTACAGAGCATGTCTCAGGGCTCAATCTCATGACCCTGAAATCATGACCTGAGCCAAAACCAAGAGTCTGGTGCTTAACTAACTGTGCCACCCAGGCGCCCCTCTATTAACTTTCTTACAAATGCTGTGTCTTTAAATCTTTGTACCTAGTTTTTAGCTCTTGAGCATATATTCCCTCCCAAATTAGGTTCCCATGCTAGGGCTTTTTCCACTTCACCTCATTTTAACATAAGAACCTTTTTTTCTTTCGTGAACCAATTTCATACCATCTATACAGATGCCTGAATTGAGTCTTCATGGAGAACAGGATTAAATTCTTATTATTTTCTTGAGAAATGCTTCTTTTGTGCTATGTAGGGAAACCAACTTTGTATGGCAGCCTAACTTGTCAAGGAATTGGCCAGGATGGCATTCCAGAAGTTACAGCTTCAGAAGGATTTATTGTGAATGAGATAAACAAGGTAGGTTTTTATGCCTTGTAAATGACACTGAGTCCAAAACTAGGGTAGTACCTATATATTTACTTTAAATATTTATACTATTATTTATATATGTATCATCTTTATTTGTATAGTAAATAATTTTTACTGCCTTTGAATGGTAAGAGTTTTTTTTTTCTTTTGTAGCTACATATACTTTGAGATACATTTATTTATTTATTTTAAGATTTTATTTATTTATTTGAGAGAGAGGGCAAGCAGGGGGAAAGGCAAAGACAGAGGGAGAAGAAGACTCCTCCCACTGAGCAGGGAGCCTAATGTGGGACTCTATCCCAGGATCTGGGAAATGACCTCAGCCAAGGCAGATGCTTAACCGACTGAGCCGTCTGGGCCCCCTACTTTGAGATACTTTTAGTTGCGTTCTTCCCTTGTATCAGTGCTGTCTAATAAGATAAATAATGTGAGCCACATATGTAATTTAAAATTTTCTAAGAGCCACATGAAAAAGTTAAAAAGAAACAGGTGAAATTAATTTTACTAATTACTTTTTAATATAATAGATCTGAAATATTATTTCAACCTGTAATTAATATTAACAAATTATTAGTGAGATATTGCACTTTCCTATTTTCTTAATTGAGTTTTTTAGATCGTGTGTATATTTTACATTTATCACACATCTCAGTTCAGACTCCTTTTATTGAAAATACTTGATAAATGTATTTAGGTTCTATACATTTACAGTTGAGAATATAGATTCACATACCCCAGTAGTTCCAAATTTACTTAAAAAGTTTTCCAAAAACTGAGGCAAGTATCAGTTTTTAAATTAAATTTTAAATAAAATAAAAAATACAGTTCTTCATATGTACTGGCTGCATTTCAAATGCTCAATGATCTAATGTCTCCATTATCTACCATTATTGGACAGTATAGCCCCCCCGCCTTTTTTTTAGGATTTTATTTATTCATGAGAGACACACACAGAGAGAGGCAGAGACACAGGCAGAGGGAGAAGCAGGCTCCATGCAGGGATCCCGATGTGGGACTCAATCCCGGAACTCCAGGATCATGCCCTGGGCTGAAGGCAAATGCTTAACTGCTGAGCCACCCAGGCACCCCAGTGTAGCCTTTATAATGCCTTTGGCTAGGCCTTGAGGAAGACCTACATTAATAGTACTTAATAGTTTTTCTTATTGGTCTTGAGGTGAGTAGACATCCAAACTAAATATTTGCAGAACCCATAATCTGACTTTCCTTACACATTCTGCCATCAGTATGCTCTGGTGGGTGAGATGATTCCCAAAGCCTTTCTTTCTTTCTCCTTTTCTGTGTAATTAATTTTTTTTTAGTTATGAAATATTTCAGGTATACTGATGAGAATAGATGATACTGATTTTAAACATTCATTTATTGCCCTCTGCAAGGCAATAGGCTATATGTTATTTCATATATTTTGCATTTGTTTTTCATAAGCAGCTATGGTATTGTAGAAAAATGTCAGAAGATCTGAGTTCAAGTTTTAGTTAACTCTGACACTAGTAATATGATTTTGGCCAAATAACTTTGTTCTTTGAGCCTCAGTTTCCTCATCTATAAAACAGAGATGATACTCTATGTATAGGCTGATTAACAGGGAGTGAGATTGCATATGAATGAAACTGTAAAATCTTACAAAAGTGAATTATTATTATAATAATCTTGTGGGATTGACATTTTAAATTTCCATTTTGCATATAAGCAGACAGACTCAGAGAGGTCAATTAACCCCAATAATCAAAGCTAGTTAGACTGTATGCCAGAATTGAAACCAGTCCTATAAACTTCCAAATATGAACACTATCTTGCAAGCCTACATTTTCCCCAAATGTTTTGCCAGTATCCATATCCACAGCCTCAGTGCTGACCTCTTTTCTTCCTTCATACCTAGGCCCTAATACAATCCTTATCTCTTCCAAATTCATTGCTAATTTCTGCTTTGTACCTGCTGAGTAAAACAATTAGTGCTTATGGTTGCAAATGCATTTGTTTCCTAATTGCCGTGAGTCACTTTGCTATTTGATGTTGCTGCATTGTTCTATTGAACAGTAAATTATGCTTAAATACTTAATCCTGGAGGACAAAATGTGAATTTTATCTTAGAGTGGAATGCTCACACTCCTTCCACCACCCCTGCCCTGAATTTTATGTTTTGATATCTTCTACAGCTTTTCATTAAAATATTTTCATTAACAGCATGATTCTCTACTGCTGATATTGGAAGGTAGTTCAACATTTTCTCTTCTTTCATAGTTTGTTTATGGATTAAAGGTTGATTTGCTTAATTGGCAAGCAGGAGAAAACTACTGATTCTTGAAGTCTTTCACATAATTAGTCCCAAAGAAATGAAGTCTTCTGGGCAGCCTGGGTGCTCAGTGATTTAGCACCGCCTTCAGCCCAGAGCCTGATCCTGGAGACCTGGGATCGAGTTCCATGTCGGGCTCCCTGCATGGAGCCTGCTTCTCCCTCTGCCTGTGTCTCTGCCTCTCTCTCTCTCTCTCTCTTCCTCTCTCCCTCTCCCTCTCTGTGTCTCTCATGAATAAATAAATAAAATCTTAAAAAAAAAAAAAAAAGAAATGAAGTCTGAGAACAAACCCAATTTTTACAGATGCCTGAACACTAAGTTCTTGAAGTTCCTTGAATCCTTCCTTACTGGTAGGAATATTTAAGCCAGGAGAGTTTAGCTGATACTTTAGTTTTGGCTACAGGAGGCAATTCCAAATCCAGGTCAACTCTCTTGCAGCTGTATGGGCTTTGTCATATGGTGAGAAGCAAAAACTTGTTTAATGAAAAGCCTGCAGGCAGCCACATATGAATATGCTGGCTAAGAAAGTGCTATTGGTATAAACAGATAATCTTACTGTCTTTTTAAAGTAGTAGAAGACTTGTAATAAGAGCATTTTGATTTTTAGTGATGAGAATGTTATTATTTTGAAACTGTTCTTCCTAAAGAACTGAGAACCTGTGTTTGCTGTGTATAGATTAGTCTTAGAATGAGGTTTAGAAAATTTTGAAGACATTTTCACCATGCAGCAGAATTTCTAGCAACTTTGAAGTACTGCTGCAAAGATAACAGGTTAGGGGCCATTTGGTGAGTAGCTTCCCATAGGAGATAGACACGTAGGTGGTGGTGTTGGTATTCTGGCATTAGGTTAAAGGACTGTCATATTGCAGGAATTCCTGAAGGGTTTACCAGGCCTTTTATGCCTCTGTATATGCTACCTTGAGACCCCAACATACTTAATGTTGAATGGTTACAAAGGCTGCCGTGTGCAAGTCATATCACCTGAACCTAATATCTTTTTCTAGGTATGATTTCCTACTATGTCACCAGTGTTTTCTTGCTTCAGTAGCTGAAATGTTAAAATGGCTAGCAAAACACATGGGGAATTAATACAGCTGTGGGCAATGAGCAGTCAGTTTAAGTCCTAGGTAGGAGTTATCACTGCAAGCCTGACCAGGGACTGCTCATGTGTAAGTGTACCATGATTTACCTAATTTACCAATTTCCTCTGGTAACTATAGATGTTAGTAGTCTAACATTTTTTTTCTAAAAATTCCTACAGGCATTAAGTTTACTTTTAGACTGGTCTTTTAGGTCCTAGACTTGAAGTCTGGTGCTGTTTCCTCCTATCTTTTAATGCTGTTCCTTGCCCCACTGCTAGTTGAAAGTATTGATATTAGATTTTCTTTTAAAAACTAATGCTCTATGGGGATCCCTGGGTGGCTCAGCGGTTTAGCACCTGCCTTTGGCCCAGGGCGTGATCCTGGAGTCCCAGGATCAAGTCCCGCGTCAGGCTCCCAGCATGGAGCCTGCTTCTCCCTCCTCCTGCGTCTCTGCCTCTCTCTCTCTCTCTCTATGTCTATCATAAATAAATAAATCTTTAAAAAAATAAAAACTAATGCTCTAAATAAATAAAAATTAATACTCTCATATTTGTCATTTGTATCTTACTGTTAGTTTGTCTTCTATGAGAGTTTACTTATTATAAAAGGATAATGGCAGCTAAGCAATACTAAATTACGTTGCAGCCCTCTGCAGTAAAAGGGCTGCTGATTAATCTATATTGGAGTGATAGTGTCGTGAGCTGGTGGAGGATTAGAGAGGGTACATTTAAAAAATGGGAATTTCCTATCATCCTAATATTTTCTTTAAGAACCTTTCATTCCATTGCAGTAACTTTACTGATGAATTTCATCTTATCCTCTCTATTTTTTTTTTTTTTTTTTTATCCTCTCTGTTTAGAAAAGCATTCATATTTCTTGTCCAAAGGAAAATGCATCCTCGAAGTTTTTGGCACCGTACACTACTTTTTCCAGAATTCATGCAAAGAGTGTGAGTATTTTGATAAAATGAGCAGAGAATATAATAGCATGTTAGTTTTTCATTTTATCTGCTTGAGAGCTATAAACATATTCATAATTAATAGTATTTCATTTACTGTGTATTGTTAAGGTACCATAGAAGTGTGATATGTTTGGCCAAACTGGTATTTGGGCCCACATAGAATATGTATACAAATCGACTCACTGGTAATCTTAGAGAATGGAATGGTCTGAAGTTTACTTATTTATGTTTTAGCAGAGCTGCATAATGGCTTTTGGAGAGTGATAGCAGCTGTGTTTGTATAATTCGTCACTGCTCATTTTTTCTGTCTCATTGCCTACGGGACAGGGACATTTTCTCAAAATTCCAAGTACAGCATATTGAGGAATAATTTTCAGAGGTCTTTGTGATAATGCCCTTTCGACTACCATGATCTTTTTGGAAACATAAATGGGAAATATGTGGATAAACTGATAATATTAAAGGCTTCCATTTCTTATTGTATGGTATATTTTACAAAGTAGCTATTTTTATCCTTAGTACAAAACAGCTGTAGATTTAGTGATGAAAATTTAGGAAATACAAAAAGGTGGAAAATCACTCATATTTTACAACCTAAAGATAACTATTGTGAACTTTTGTTACAAAGTCTATATTAATAATAATTATAGTAGTAATAGCTAACATTTATTGATTGTCTATTATGTGTCTGCACCATGCTAAGCTTTTTTTTTTCATGCTAAGCTTTCTATTTCAGTTAATTCTCTGTCTTTTTCTTTAAATATTTTACCAAAATAGGCTTTTATAGTACATGCTGTTTTATAACTTGCTTTTTATTCCTTAATAATATATTATTTACATCATTTTATATCATCTTTCTACATATTCCTTTAAGAGCTGCATAGTATTCCACTGTATCATTTTATGACAATTCATTTTTCCAGTCTTATATTACTTGGACTTTCAGATATTTTTCAGGTATTCCTGATTTCATATTTTGATAATATAGCTAACCCTTTACTCAGAAAGATAGGAAGAAATTAGAATACATTTATAAAATAGAGTTGCTGAGTCCAGGGAATGCAAATTTTAAGTCTTTTGGTATATTCTCACTGACTTTGACTTAACTAATTTATTGAAGTAACTTGCTCTGCATTTTCTGTGTAAAATGTACTGACTGATCTCACAGCACATTTACAGCTTATAAGCTCTTCTCTGAGATCTGTATACTGCTGACAATACTGGTTAAGTCAACTGATCACCAAGAATAAGTTATAGTATCAGTTACATTGTTTTTGAAATTATGTTAATTAAATATGGTAAACCAATGTAGTATGAATATGAAAAGGAAGAGTGATTATATCTTTGAAAACTAAATTGAGGAACACCTGAGTGGCTCAGCAATTAAGTGTCTGCCTTCAGCTCAGGACGTGATCCTGGGGTCCAGGGATCAAGTCCCACGTTGGGCTCCCTTCGAGGAGCCTGCTTTTCTGTCTGCCCATGTCTCTGCCTCTTTCTCTGTGTCTCTCATTAATAAATTAAAAAAAAAAAAAAAACTACATTGATTGCTTTGTAAAGACTTGATAAAGAAGAGGTTTTTAAAAAACTGTTAAAATAGGGGCACCTGGGTGGGTCAGTCTGTTGAGCATCTGGCTCTTGATTTCAGCTCAGATCACGATCTCAGCATCTTGGGATCGAGCCCAGCATCAGGCTCCTGGCTCAATGCGGAGTCTGTTTGAGATTCTCTCTCATCTTCTCCCTCTGCCCCTTCCTCTCCTCATGCTCTCTCTAAAATACATACATTTCTAAAAAACTGCCATAATAGTATATGTGGACAAAATAAATGCAAGATGTTAGGGAAAAGATTTTTCTTCTTAAATCCTAGGTGAATTTTTACTCTTAGATTGCTTTATAAATGTGACTAAAGATTTACCTTGCTTTAAAGAAATCAAGTTATGAATTATGCCTTTCGGTTAGTAGTTTATTACAGAAAGTCAAGGTGAAACTTCCTTGCAGAGATCAATAGACTAATGAAAAGATTAGTGAATTTTATGTACATTTATATATTTGAGTTAAAATATGGATATATATATATTATTTTTTATTATTTGCTACTTTAACTGAATTTTTTTTTAATTTTATTAATTTATTCATGAGAGCTACAGAGAGAGGCAGAGACATAGGCAGAGGGAGAAGCAGGCTCCATGCAGGGAGCCTGATGTGTGACTCTAACCTGGGTCTCCAGGATCACGCCCTAGGCTGAAGGCGGCACTAAACCACTGAGCCCCCCAGCTTCCCTTTAACTGAATTTTTTGATTGATTGACCTACAAGTGGGCCCTGTCCATTGACTAAAAAGGCTTTTTTTACTCTTTAGCTTTTCTACCAATCTGACTTGACATTCTTTATCAATACTGAGTATTCAATGTTTTTTTCTTAAGTTTTATCAGTTTGAGAGATCGTATTTCATTGTTATTTCAATTTGTGTTCCTTTGATTAATCACGGATGACCACTTTTTCATATATTTACTGGCCACTCTTTGTGTCATTTGCTCATTTTTCTAAGTGAATTTTTTTCTTTATTGGTAAGAGCTCTCATATTAAAGGTATTGACCCTTTGCCATATATTTTGCAGATAGTTTCTTCTTGCTTATTGTTTATTATTGTTTGTTTGTATCTTGACATACAGATATTTAATATATGTAGATAATAAAACCCATCAATCTGTTCCTTTATGGTAACTATTTATGGCATCTTGCTTAGGGTAGCCCGTGATTTCATATATAGTCACTCTTTTTTTTTTTTTTAAGATTTTATTTGTTTATTCATGAGAGATACACAGAGAGAGGCAGAGAGAATAGGCAGAGGGAGAAGCAGGCTCCTTGCGGGGAGCTGATGCAGAACTCGGTCCCAGGACCCCGGGATCACAACTTGAGCCAAAGGTAGATGCTCAACCACTGAGCCAAGCAAGTAAGTGTCCCCCCCCCCCCCCGTTTTTTAAGAGAGGGAGAGAGGTAGGGGAGGGGCAAAGGGAGAGAGAGAATCCTAAGCAGGCTCAATATCCAGCACGAAGAAGCCCAGTGTGGGGCTCGATCTAACAACCCTGAGATCATGACCTGAGCTGAAATCAAGAGTCAGACACTTAACCAACTGAGCTACTCAGTTGCCCTTATATATATATATATTCACTTTTAATTGCACAGCATAATGAGTAAGAGCATAGACTCTAGAGATACTCATTGGATTTGACTCCTTGAATTTGAATTTTGGTTCTGCCATTTACTGTGACCTTAGGCTGGGTGCTTAATCTCTATGTTACAGATTTTTTTATTTGTAAAATAAAAGATAATAGAACAGATCAGTTTTGCAACCATGCACTATTGATATTTTGAGCTGGGTAATTCTTTATTGTGGGGGGCTGTTCCCCAATTGTGACAACTAAAAATGTTTCCAGACATGACCCAATGTAATGAGCTAATTTGTCCCTGGTTGACAACCACTGCAATATAAGAACGTAGTACTGAAGACCAGGGAGGAAGTGATAAACTTGTTGGCATAGTTGGAAAAACCTTTGGAGAAATAGGTCATTTTTTTTTCTTTTCTCCAGCTTATTTTATTGTAAGAATATAGTATATAATACATATAACATACAACATATCTCATAGGATTGTTACAGGGATTGAAACAGAATTTGGTCTGAAACATAATAAGCATGATATAAGTATTAAAATAATAAGTATTAAATAAAATTATAGTATTTTCTTTGAATTTTTATGTTTTTTTATTTTTTATTTTTATTTTTTATTTTTTATTTTTTTTTAATTTATTTTTCTCTCTTTTTTTTGTGAAGAAATTCTTTTTTTTTTTTAATTTTTATTTATTTATGATAGTCACACACACAGAGAGAGAGAGAGATAGGCAGAGACATAGGCAGAGGGAGAAGCAGGCTCCATGCACCGGGAGCCCGACGTGGGATTCGATCCCAGGTCTCCAGGATCGCGCCCTGGGCCAAAGGCTGGCGCTAAACTGCTGCGCCACCCAGGGATCCCTGTTTTTTTTAATATATATTTCAAACTTTATTTTTGTTATTTGCTTTAAAGTAGGGATCTAATAGGGCACCTTGGTGGCCTTAAGTGGTTGCCTTTGGCTTTGGTCATGATTTCAGGGTCCTGGGATCAAGCCTCGCTTTCGGCTTCCTGCTCAGTGGAGAGTTTGCTTCTCCCTCTCCTCCTTACCCCACTGTGTTCTCTCTCTCTCTCTCTCTCTTTCTCTGTAACTCTCAAATAAGTAAAATCTTAAAAAAAAGTAGGGATCAAACTTAATTCTTTTTGAAATGACTAGCATATCAAGGCACTGTAAAGTAATCCATCCTTTATCTCACTCACTTGAATTGTCATATTTATCCAATATTTAGGATTATCCCATTGATCTGTTTTTTTTTGTTTTTGTTTTTGTTTTTTTTTTTGTTTTTTTTTTGCTGTAACTAAGAAATAGATCCTTACACTCTGACCTAGGTTTGCATCCTGGCCCCGTTGTGTCACCATGGGATATTACTTAATCACTTCTTAAACCTCAGAAAGAAAAATAGAAATAATACCTTTCTTACAGATCTTTGAGGGTATTATATGAGGGTAGTGTCTGTTACACATCTGGTACATAATAGCTATTTAATAAATGTTAGTTTCTTTTCCTCTTTAATAAATATTTGGAGAAAGGAGATACCTGGTATGACCTAAAATCTACTCTTCAGTGTTCTGTCACTTTGGAAGAACTGGATTATTCAGATTCAATTACTTTTTAGATCTAGGAATTAGGACTGCAAAGATATGTAAAACAGGTAAGGTGACAATATCCCTGTCCCCTCCAGGGACCATATTATGTTAACTGAGGGGATATAATAGAACAGTTCAAAGTTTCTCAACCATGCACTATTGACATTTTGAGCTGGGTAATTCTTTATTGTGGGGGGATGTTCCCCAATTGTGACAACTAAAAATGTTTCCAGACATGACCCAGTGTAATGAGCTAATTTGTCCCTGATTGACAACCACTGCAATATAAGAACATAGTGCTGTAGACTAGGGAGGAAGTGATAAACTTGTTGGCATAGTTGGGAAAACCTTTTGAGAAATAGGTCATTTTTTTTCTTTTCTCCAGCTTATTTTATTGTAAGAATATAGTATATAATACATATAACATTCAACATTTTAAAATTAAATTTACTTTTTTTTTAAAGTAACATCGAGCTTGAACTCACACCCCTGAGATCAAGAGTCACAAGCTCTACCAATGGGGCCAGCCAGGTGCCCCCAAATTTACTTGTTTTGAGAATAGTTGAGAGAAGTAGGTCATTTTTAAGAATTATTAATTGTGCCCTTTTAAAAAAATTTTGGAGAGTCTTTTTTTTTTTTTTTTTTTTTAAGATTTTATTTATTTGGGATGTCTGGGTGGCTCAGCGGTTGAGCCACTGCGTTTGGCTCAGGTCGTGATCCCTGAGTCCCGGGATCGAGTCCCACATCAGGCTCCCTGTGTGGAGCCTGCTTCTCCCTCTGCCTTTGTCTTGCCTCTGTGTGTGTGTGTGTGTGTGTGTGTGTGTGTGTGTGTCTCATGAATGAATGAATATTTACTTATTTATTTTTAATAAATAAATATTTTAAAATATTTATTTATTTATTTATTTATTTATTTATTTATTTATTTATTTATTTATTTATGTATTCATGAGAGACCGAGGGAGAAGCAGGCTCCCCCTGGGGAGCCTGCTGCAGAACTTGATCCCAGGACCCTGGGATCACAACCTGAGCCAAAGGCAGACACTCAACCACTGAGCCACCCAGGCGCCCAATTGTGCCCCTTTTCTATTTCTTATTCTCCTTTCCTCTTTTTTAGTTCATTATTAGGCAATTTATCTATTTATTAATCTCCTACCATAATCCAGGTACTCTGGGCACTAGGACTCCAGCAATGAATAAAACTGTGGTGTAGTGCCTACCCTTTTGGGGTATGGGACCAAACAGTATTTGCTAATGACTTGAATATGAGATGTGAGAGAAAATGAGGAGTTGGGATGATTCCAAAAATTTCCAAAGAAGTGGATAAATTGTGGTGCCATTTACTAATTAAAGTCAACTAGTTGTATTGGTGTGAAGCAAGGGGAAATGAGAGTTTTGTTTTGAACATGTTAAGTTTGCTGTAACCACTATAGAGCCAAAGGTAGATGCCTAACTGGCATCTGATAGCACCAGAAAAATTGAACTATGTTGCTTTATGGATTAAATCTATTTCAGAGTTGGGGATCCCTGGGTGGCTTAGCCGTTTGGTGCCTGCCTTTGGCCCAGGGCATGATCCTGGAGACCTAGGATCCAGTCCCACGTTGGGCATGGAGCATGCTTCTCTCTTTGTGTCTCTGCCTCTCTCTCTCTCTCTCTCTCTCTCTCTGTGTGTGTGTGTGTGTGTGTGTCTCTCATGAATAAATAAATAAAATCTTTTTTAAAAAAATCTATTTCAGAGTGAGTAGAAAGGTGTTTAATTAAATGTCTTGTTTCTGGGGCCCTGCAAATTGGGACAGTAGTTGCTTTTATTGATATGGGTTAAATGGCTTTACTCACCTACCTACTGTTGTTAAGATACTTCATTCTTATTACCAAACTGCTGTCGTTTGGTATTTATTGAGTGGTCACTATGTACACAGTCTATGAATGTGTTAAGAAAATGCTGGACAGGCTCCTGCCTTGCTCAGTCAATAGAACATGGAACTCTTGATCTCAGGGTTATAAGTTTAAGCCCTGCATTGGGTATAGATATTACTTAAAAATAAAATCTTTCAAAAAAAAAGTTCTGGACATTTTTCTGACACAGCTTGTCATGTAGTTGGAGAGCCAGACATAGAGTTGAAAAGTTAATTGACAGCTGAGTGAAGTAAGTCAGTCGGAGAAGGACAAACATTATATGTTCTCATTCATGTGGGGAATATAAATAATAGTGAAAGGGAATATAAGCGAAGGGAGAAGAAATGTGTGGGAAATATCAGAAAGGGAGACATAACGTAAAGACTGCTAACTCTGGGAAACGAACTAGGGGTGGTAGAAGGGGAGGAGGGCGGGGGGTGGGAGTGAATGGGTGACGGGCACTGGGGGTTATTCTGTATGTTGGTAAATTGAACACCAATAAAAAAATAAATAAAATAAAATAAAATAAAATAAAATAAAATAAAATAAAATAAATGAAAGAAAGAAAGAAAGAAAGAAAGAAAGAAAGAAAGAAAGAAAGAAAGAAAAGTTAATTGACAATACTAATAGTCAGATTTAAGGCCCAATATTAGGGTGGTAGTATGATTTGGAGAAGGAAGAAAGATCTGAGAGATGGGTACTCCTGTACTAAAATGTGAAGGCATTGTCAGATAGAATGTCACATTAACCTCCGTGTCTTCAATACCCAGCAATGGTAAGCTAGGAGCAGAATGGAATTATTATGAAGATCAAATGATATAATGTATTTGGAAATGTTTTATAAATGATGACAAAACATGATATAATTAATTGTCATAATCCTTAAAATTAAAGGATCCACGATTAAGTTAATAGTACTTTTATTCCAGGGTGGTTCAGTTGCCTAAGCGTCTGACTCTTGATTTCAGTTTAGGTCATAATCTCTGGGTTGTGCGATCAAGCCCATCAGGTCTACACTCAGCAGGGAGTCTGCCTGAGGATTCTTTCTCTCCATCTGCCCCTCCCCCTGCAGGGGCGTACACATACATACTCTTTTCAAATAAACAAATCTTTTTTTTTTTTTAAGATTATATTTATTTATTCATGAGAGACACAGAGAGAGAGAGGCAGAGACACAGACAGAGGGAGAAGCAGGCCCCATGCAGAGAGCCTGACGTGGGACTCCATCCCAGGTCTCCAGGATCACGCTCTGGGCTAAAGGCAGCGCCAAACCGCGGAGCCACCCCAGCTGTCCCAAATAAACAAATCTTAAACAAACAAACAAACAAACAAAAAAACAAAACAGTACTTTTATTCTGAGGAACCAAAATAAAGAAGAAAAAGTCTTAAGGAAAAAAAAAAAAGAAAAAGTCTTAGAAAGTATTAGAGTTGACAGATTATCCCTTTGGTTCCTTTTTTTAATCCCTTTAATTCTTACCAAACGTAGTCGATGTGGGTCAACTAGCTAGAACAAAGAAAAATGGAATGTTGGATAATTTTTTTTATGATTTTTTAAAGATTTATTTATTTATTTATGATAGACACAGAGAGAGAGAGAGAGAGAGAGGCAGAAACACAGGCAGAGGGAGAAGCAGGCTCCAAGCCTGGAGCCCCACGCGGGACTCGATCCTGGAGTCCCAGGATCGTGCCCTGGGCTAAAGGCAGGCGCGAAACCCCTGAGCCACCCAGAGATCCCCGTTGGTTAATTTTTTTTTTTAAGATTTTATTTATTCATGAGAGAGACAGAGACATAGGCAGAGGGAGAAGCCGGCTCCCTGCAGGGAGCCCAATGCAGGACTCAATCCCAGGACTCTGGATCACGACCTGAGCCAAAGGCTACAACCACTCAACCACTGAGCTACCCAGGTGTCCCTAGAAGGTTGGATAATTGAAGCCTACCCTACTTTTCCCTTAATAATTTAGGTATTATGGGAATCATTGTATTGAGAATGTGCCTGGGATTACATATCTCAGTCCTACATTTCTGGAATATTTGCAGCTGGGTATTTTTTAATAAAAATGATGTTATGTATGCATGTGTATGATTGCTTATGCATGAAGTGGTTGCCAGTGTTGGAACTGCATAAGTGAATCAGAATTTTTTGTTACTTATTCTGAAATACACATATACATGCAATTAGAACTTGAGAGGGAATGTAAAGTAGTAAATTGGAAACATCTTTGCTTTTCCTTGAATCTCCTTCTAGTACATGTTAGTTTTTTGTTTTTTGATTGTTTTTTTTTTTAAGGAAAAAAATTTTTTTTAAGATTTTATTTATTTATTCATGAGAGACACAGAGAGGGAGAGGGAGCGAGGGAGAGAGAGAGAGAGAGAGGCAGAGACACAGGCAGAGGGAGAAGCAGGCTCCATGCAGAGAGCCCGACATGGGACTCGATCCCGGGTCTCCAGGATCACGCCCTGGGCTGAAGGCGGCGCTAAATCACTGAGCCACCTGGGCTGCCCTGGTATCTTAATTTTTAAACAGCAAAAGATGGAAATGATAGAACTGATATGGGGAGAGTAAAACATTTTTAGTTGAAGCAAGAGACTATAGATGATTACAAGAACATCTTTATGTTTTGAGAAATAAGAGGTGTTGGCACTAACTAGCCTTGTTAGGAGATGGATAACACCTCAAACCTTCACATGTAAACACATGTCCTTCGTGCTGGAAAGCATAGGCTTGAAGTCTTGGAGGAGTGTGAAACAGGGGAGATCTTTAACATAATTTAGGGGAAAAAGAGCATTTCATAATTTATAACACCAGTTATCTTGTCTTGAACAGATAACATGCCTGGACATTTCCAGTGGAGGCGGCCTTGGTGTGTCTTCTAGCACTGATGGGACCATGAAGATCTGGCAGGCTTCCAATGGCGAGCTCAGAGTAAAGACTTTGGATATGTTTTTAGGGTCTTATACCTGGAAGGTGGTCTGAGAAGCCTTAGACTGGGTCACTGAAGAAGAGTGGTGCATTCTAAATTTATAGGACCACTGCACTTCAATTGGTCTTTGTTTTCCCATTTGTTAGTCTCAGAACCATCCTCAATCTTGATTTGCCAGAACTGATTAGGGCTGGAACAGTGGAAAAGCCAGGCCAGTGAATGTCTAAGTGGGTGGTCCCTTGGTATGAACTGCCTTCAGTGATCAGTTACTAAGACAGATTAGCTAGGTTATTATACTGATTATATGGCTAAGCCTCTCCAACCTATACAGAGGATTTTAAGAAGAGGTGAGTAAAGGAGTCCTGAAGCCTCCTCAGCTCCTTATATGTAGAACTAGACTTAAGGATGGCTGTTAGAACCTTGGAGTTCAAATCCATAGCATCTGTAGGCAAAGCTACAGGAAAGGGAGTTAACAGATCTTAGAACACTACCTGGTATACAAATGAGCTAAAGAGATCCTTTTGAACTTCCATAGTTTTAAAACCCAGCATGTAGGTATAGCATGTAGACATTTCATTTCAGGGACCAAGGATATGAGAGGTAAGAGAATATCGGGGGATGGACAAGAGAACTAGCATGGAATTTTCTTTTGTTTTTCCAGAGAGTTTTGGAAGGACATGTGTTTGATGTGAATTGTTGCAGGTTTTTCCCATCAGGCCTTGTGGTTCTGAGTGGGGGAATGGATGCCCAGCTGAAGATCTGGTCAGCTGAAGATGCTAGCTGTGTGGTGACCTTCAAAGGTCACAAAGGAGGTAATGAAAGCTGAATTCTCCAAAAGGCTTCTTTAATGATCCCCAGAGACAAATCACCAAAAAAGGTGGAAAGAGAAGCTAATTAACTGCATAAAACACAGTTCCTCTAACTGGCCATTTAAATGGTGTATTTCCTCAAGGATTAGAAATTCCTTTGACACTGAGTCTTGTTGTTGCTATCTAGAACTAACTGCCTTACACAAATAGTTGTTTTCACAATTGATAAGTGGAAAAAAAAAATCCTCCCGAGGAAGTCATCTGCTTGTGTACTGGGAGAGAGAGAGATGTGTGCCAACATTTTCTCATTAGTCCTTTGAAGCTGGGTGGCAAATGGCTCTGTCACTAGATATCAAAGTTGGAGCTTGGTACTTACTGTCATTTCCTATGGATTTAAGTCACAGTTCAGATTTTTTTTTAAAGATTTTATTTATTTATTCATGATAGACATAGAGAGAGAGAGGCAGAGGCAGAGACACAGGCAGAGGGAGAAGCAGGCTCCATGCCTGGAGCCCGACGCGGGACCGGATCCCGGAACTCCAGGATCGCGCCCTGGGCCAAAGGCAGGCGCGAAACTGCTGAGCCACCCAGGGATCCCCCACAGTTCAGATTTTAAAAATGGATTAGCCATATAGCCAGTTGATACCAGGTTATAGAGACAGAATGAGAACATTTTCCATTTGTAACTGGTTGGTTTGTGGGAAAAAATTATAAATTAGAGATGTTTTATCTTTTTTTTTTAAGATTTTATTCATGACAGACACAGAGAGAGAGAGAGAGAGAGAGAAAGAGAGAGAGGAGGCAGAGACACAGGCAGAGGGAGAAGCAGGCTCCATGCAGGGAGCCTGATGTGGGACTCGATCCCAGGTCTCCAGGATCACACCTTGGGTTGAAAGCGGCACGAAACTGCTGGGCCACCGGGGCTGCCCATAGAGATGTTTTATCTTTAATTGAAATGTTAAAGGTGATAAATGTTATTCTTGCTTTACAAGTTTAGATATTTTTGAAAAAGTAATAACATCCCCAAATAATTCCTTAACCTTGTTCCCTCCTTTGGAACCATAGTTCCAAATGTTATCTGTGCCACTCATTTGAGAATTAATTATATATTGCCCTATACTTAAAT
This sequence comes from Canis lupus baileyi, assembly GCF_048164855.1. Lineage (NCBI taxonomy): Eukaryota > Metazoa > Chordata > Mammalia > Carnivora > Canidae > Canis > Canis lupus. The sequence goes on from NC_132860.1 coordinate 27,369,963, forward strand.
GGTATTTAAACTAGTCTTTTGCTTTGTGTACCTGACTATATTATAAATAACTCGTGTGGTTGAGTTTTAAATTTTAATATTTATTTATAATGATTTGTCAGGTTACATACAGATCATCTAGCAAATACATGTTAACCTTAGCAAGGTTATTTCTGAGACTATTAGTATGTAGATGTATTGAGAATGAATAGAAAAGATATTTGGAGCCTTCCTTGCATTCTTCCTGAAAAACTGACTGGTCTAAGGAGTCAAACTGGCCTGCATAAATGGGGAGTCCAGGAGACAAACAGGTCTAGAGGAACCCTGAGTTACTTCACATCTGGCCATCCTTCTGAATTTGTGAGGCACAGGGAAGTTTTACAAAGGAACAAGATATAACTGTTCAAGAACGTAAAATGCGTATTCCGTGTCAGCGCACATTCAACTTAGGAATTCCTTTGGGCTACTGCAGTTGAGTATGCCTACCACATGAATCCTAAGTCATCCAGTGTTCTTCATTTCTTCCCAAGAATACATGTGCATTACTTAGCTTAGAGTGAATTACCTGATGTTTGTTAATCTGATTGAATCTATTCATTCTTTGGCCTTATGAGAAAGTCCGCAGGTGGGGTGGGAGCTTCTCTAGATATAACAACTCTGACTTTTTTCTTTCAGAGGAGGATTTTTTATTAGGTTGAATAAAAGTGATAAACTGTAGGAGAAATGACATGAAGTCAGATCTAGGCTAATGTCTGTCAGGTGTTGAATGCTCCTTCCCAGGTAGTTCTGTAAAATAGGGCCAGGTTTGGTGTTTCCTATTCTCCTACAACACAGAAAATTAAAATTAATCTCTGTTGTTTAGCAGCATATGGGTCACTGTCTCCAGCCAAATGAATTCCAAGTTGCATTGTACAGCTCCTTTGTAAATAATCTCTTTAGCTTAAAGATTTTGGAGCATGTTTATTAGCAAAGGCCATAAACCACATAAAAAACAGAATAAAGAATTATTACCTGCATTTGTGATCTTTAGTGGTTTCACAAGTGGTGAGTAAATGGGAAACAGAAGATAGTATTGAAAGTGAACATGGTCTTTTAGTGCCTAGGTTAAGTCTTGGTAAGTGAGACATAGAAGAAACCACCAGAAACACTGGACTGAACATAGCCTGATGCTTATTGCAAAGAACCATTAGGATGCTAACAAAAGGATAAACTTTTGTTGGTTTGATTAAGTCCCTGGCTTGCTTATTGCTTCTAGTATATGAAAAGATGATAGTGAGACAGTATGTAGAGTGTTTAAGCATGTGATTTGGACACATAAAAATCTTGATTTTTTTTTTTAAAGATTTTATTTATTTATACATGAGAGACACACACAGAAAGAGAGGGAGGCAGAGACACAGGCAGAGGGAGAAGCAGGCTCCATGCAGGGAGCCTGACGTGGGACTCGATCCCGGGTCTCCAGGACCATGCCCTGGGCTGAAGGCAGGTGCTAAACCGCTGAGCCACCAAGGGTGCCCCAAATCTTGATTTAAATCTTAATTCTTCCACCTAGAATTTGTATGACCACAGATAATTGCTTAATTAAAAAAAAAAAAAGTTGCTTAACTATTCTGAGCCTTAGTTTCCTCATATAAAATGGGGATAGCAATATTAAATGAGATGGTGCATATCAAAGATTTAGCATAATCCCTGGTATTATAATAAATACACAATAAATGTTATTGTTCATATAAAATACAAAACTAAACTTTAAATCCCTGGCAAAGAAGGTGAGATTTGTGATGTTTTAACATACTTGTCATATGTGAAAAGCAGAAATTGTTATTTCTAATAGATTAATTCTAATAGAATTTTTCCAATAGAAACAGATATGATCCTAGTTAATATATAATTGGTTTTCCCTTATACTTTTAGATATATATTTTATATATAAATAAAGGATTAGTGTATTCTTTAATTAACAAGCAGAGATAAGATTTGTGTATGTTTTTAAATCTTTCCAGTGACAAGATAAACTAAAAGTAGTTTTGTCTTTGTAATATAGTAGTCTCCCTTAATCTATGGGGGATCCCCAGTGGATTCCTAAAGCTGCAGATAGTACTGAAATGTGTATATACTTTCTTTTCCTATATATACAAACCTGTGATACGTGATGGGCAAGTGTGCACTGTGTGGATATGCTGGGTAAAGTGATGTGATTCATATCCAGGACATGATGTAGTGGGACAGTGCAAGATTTCATCATGCTACTCAAAACAGCATGCAATTTAAAATGTATGAATTGGGCGGCCCCAGTGGTGCAGCGGCTTAGCGCCGCCTGCAGCCTGAGTTGTGATCCTGGAGACCCGGGATTGAGTCCCATGTCGAGCTCCCTGCATGCAGCCTGCTTCTCCCTCTGCCAGAACCCAGGAGTTCTGTTTGAATGAATGAATGAATGAATGAATGAATGAATGAATAAATGTATGAATTATTTATTTCTGGAATTTTCCACTTAATATTTTCAGACTGGGTTTAACCATGGGTAACTAAAACCACAGAATGACACTGTGGTTAAGGGGAGACTACTGTATACGAGTCTTTAAGTAGCTCTAAGGTATTACTTTAGTTTGAAGTTTTTAAATTGCCCAGGTCATTTAATTAAGTTTGGTGAATTTGGAGATATGTACAATATAATCTTTTGAATAATAATAATTCTTTCTAATAAGTACCAGATCCATTCATAATCTATGAAAATGTTGAAGCCAAATGAAACACCATTTTAGTTGATTGGTTGAGTTTTTTGTTCACTATAACAGGAAAGCTGCTTATATTTGTGGAATAATTTTAGGAAATCAGGTTGCATTTTTAGCACTTCAGCTATTATTTTCAATCTCCTCTCTGTATTTTCTTTTAAATAAGATATGCTGCCTCCAAGTAATAGTAGGTGCTTCAAGGCTCAGTTATTTCTAAGATCTGAGTCGCAGCCATTAGTCTTGGCATGTGTACACATACACACACAAATGCGCATGCGGATGCACATGCACACCCACGTGCATGCATACCCCTTCTCTCATATGTGTATATTTTCTTCCTGGCAACATTAAGCCAATCTAATAGTAAAACTAGGTAATTTTAATATAGTAAACTTTTTGAAAACTGCCAAATGTATGAATTTTGCTCTATTTCTTGCTAATACTTATTTTTGTCATAGTTTCATTTAACATTCTTAATTCCCAGACATTGGCTAGGATGTTTACATGTAATTCAGCTGAATCTTTTCTTGAGGGCAAATGCTTTTTCATCCTGTTTTATATGTTGAGGACTTACGTCAATTTGGTTTAATATCTAAAGTCTTTATGGTTTTTGCTATGGCTGCCTCTCTTACAAGGGCATTCCTGCTACTTTTATAGCTTCTTTCTAGAGTAATTTGTCATAGGTTCCAGGTCCTGTAAGGTTCCTTTTTCTTTTTTTCTTGTCATCTAAGAGTGAAGAGACCCATACTAGATGCCACCATATTGTGAGAGGGCGGTTAGGGGGAAAGTGGAATGCTACTTCCCACTACTTTGTTTTTCCTCTTTCCACCTGTTGTTGTCAGGTCAGGGTAGAGTCTCAGCTCACCACTGGACCGTGCTGACAGTACCCTGCTGGGCCTGATTATTGTCAAGGGTCAAGGGAATTGGACTGCTACCTCCTGCTTCACTGGGGATGGAATAAAAGATCACTCTCTGTTTAACCTCACTGACCTTGGGGAAGGGGAAGTAGCAGTTTTTCTCTTACTATTTGAGTTAATTTCCAAAATTTTCTGTTAGGCCAATACTTTCCCAGTCTTTTGCAACAGACATTTCTTGGAGTTGGTTTTTTGTTTTTTGTTTTGTTTTGTTTTTTTTAATTTCACCTTTTTTGTTGTTGTCTGTTTGTTTTTAAAGATTTATTTATTCATGAGAGACACAGAGAGAGAGGCAGAGACATAGGTAGAGGGAGAAGCAGGTTCCCCATCAGAAGCCTGATGCAGAACTTGATCCCAGGACCCCAAGATCACACCCTGACCCAAAGGCAGACACTCAACCACTGAGCCACCCACGTGTCCCTGTTTGTTTTTTTTTTTTTTTTTTTAATTCTTTGTTGCAGACTTTTGCAGTATCCTATCCAGAGTATATGGGAAGCAATAAGGAAATCCAGGGAATTCGTTACCCTGCTCTTCAAGTCCTAGATCCCTCGGTGGTTTGCCGCCTTTCCATCTTTCAGTCTTCTTATACTTTCTGTCTTTTGTCCAGTTTTTGGTTTTTGGTGGTTTTTTTGTTTGTTTGTTTTGTTTTTTTGTTTTTTTGTTTTTTCAGTTATAAGGGAAAGGACCCTAGGAGAAATGGGGCTACTATATCTTGGCCAGACCAGAAATCACATATTTTTTTAAGATGGGGAAGTTAATCCTTTCTATTAGTTCTCAATGGAAGCAATAAGACAGTGATTTTCAAACTGAACTAAGATGTCTTCTCAATTTCTCAATTTTTATTTAAGAAACATGGTTTAGGGATGCCTGGGTGGCTCAGCAGTTGAGCATCTGCCTTTGGCTCAAGGTGTGATCCTGGAGTTCTGAGATGGAGTCCCACATCAGGCTCCCTTCATGGAGCCTACTTCTCCCTCTGCCTGTGTTTCTGCCTCTCTCTCTCTGTGTCTCTCATGAATAAATAACTAAAATCTTAAAAAAAAAAAAAAAAGTTTTAAAGCCAAAATTAAAGCTTGAAAACTGGGGCACTTGGGTGGCTCAGCAGTTGAGCATCTGCCTTCTGTTCAGGGGCATGATCTTGGAGTCCCAGGATTGAGTACCACATCGGGCTCCCTCCATGGAGCCTGCTTTTCCCTCTGCCTGTGTCTCTGCCTCTTTGTGTGTCTCTCATGAATGAATAAATAAAATATAAAAAAAGAAACACCAAAAACAAAAAACAAAATAAAAAAACCCTTGAAAACCACTATTCTAGGACAACTCCACTAAGAATTAAATCCAAACCTTTTTCCATATCTGTCTCTAAGGGCTAGTCTTTGAACCATTGGAGAGCAAGGACTCTCTTCTATTTCTGTTTTTCCAGCACTTGAACTTACCCAGCGTGTAGTACATATCCAACACATGTTTGTGAAGCAATGAAGTCATTTATGCAGATCCATCTTTTCTGCCCTTGTAGTTCCTTTATGACCCACTCCATCACAGCGTCTTTCCCCCCCTTCCCCCCTCAGGTATTCTGGATACAGCCATTGTTGATCGAGGGAGGAATGTGGTGTCTGGTTCTCGAGATGGGACAGCACGACTTTGGGATTGTGGACGCTCAGCCTGCCTGGGTGTCATTGCAGACTGTGGTTCTTCCATCAATGGAGTGGCTGTGGGTGCTGCTGACAACTCCATAAACCTTGGCTCCCCTGAGCAGACGCCTAGTAAGTTGATAATTATTATGTTGAGTTTATTTTGTTTCCTTAGGCACCTTCAGTGTTTGTCCTAGCTTCTCCTTTTCTTCCTCATCTTTTCTTTGTCTTGGCTGGTATTTGTATTTTCACCATAAGTTTAATATTTATTGCATACCTACTATGTTTCTGTTGTTTTGGAATCTACAAAAGTGTATGTCATTGTTACCTATATTTGAGTAAGTACAATCTAGTTTAGCAGGTAAGACTGATGCCTATAAAACAACAAAAAAATTTTAGCTAAAAGAACTTAATGATTCTTTCTTTAACATAATTTTTTAAAAGATTATTTATTTATTTATTTATTTATTTATTTATTTGAGAGCGTGAGAGAGAGCACGAACAGGGGGCAGGAAGAGAGAAAAGCAAACTTCCCTGAGCATGACAGCAGACTCTCCAGGACCCCGGGATCATGACTGGAGCCAAAGGCAGATCTTAACTGACTGACCCACCCAGGTGCCCCAACAACTTAATGATTCTTTTTTTTTAAAGATTTTATTTATTCATGAGAGACACAGAAAGAGAGAGAGGCAGAGACATAGGTAGAGGGAGAAGCAGGCTCCATGCAGGGAACCCGATATGGGACTCAATCCAGGCATTCCAGGATCACGCCCTGAGCCAAAGGCAGATGCTCAACTGCTGAGCCACTCAGGCATCCCCAACTTAATGATTCTTAATGCAAATAAAATAGGTTTTTTTGGAAGAAGAGAGTATTTTATATTTTAGGTTAGTGTAGATGAGAAAGTTGTCACAAAGAAGTTGACTTGAACCTTAAAAGATTAATTTGAGTTGAACAGACAAGAATGGGAAGGATGGGAGAATGGGAGCTGGGAGTAGAGCTAGGGGCAGTTAACATTGAAATGGTTTGGAGGTGAAATTTACTAGAAAGAAAGGTATATTTGGCTGTGTAGGTTGGATTTAGAATAGTAATAGTGCAGGGCACTTGACTGCTCCGTTGGTAGAGCATGTGACTCTCCATCTCAGAGTTATAAGCTTGAGTCCTATGTTGTGTGTAGAGATTACTTAAAAAAATCTTTAGGGGCACCTGCCCAGGCAGTGGAATATGCAACTCTTGATATTGGAGTTGTGGATTCAAGTGCCATCTTGAATGGGGTAGCGATTACTTAAAAATAAAATCTTGGGATCCCTGGGTGGCGCAGCGGTTTGGCGCCTGCCTTTGGCCCAGGGCTGATCCTGGAGATCTGGGATCGAATCCCACGTCGGGCTCCCGGCATGGAGCCTGCTTCTCCCTCTGCCTGTGTCTCTGCCTCTCTCTCTCTCTCTGTGTGACTATCATAAATAAATAAAAATTAAAAAAAAAATAAAATAAAATCTTTTTAAAAAATATTTATTTTTATTTTTTTTAAGATTTTATTTACTTATTCATAAGAGACACAGAGAGAAGATAGAGACATAAGTAGAGGGAGAAGCAGGCTCCTTGCAGAGAGCCCAATGTGGGACTTGATCCCGGAACTCTGGGATCACGCCCTGAGCCAAAGGCAGACGCTCAACCACTGAGCCACCCAGGAGTCCCTAAAAAAAAATCTTTAAAAAAATATATTTCTTAAACCAAAAAAAAAGAGTAGTAGTAGTGGGAAATAGGTGAGTAGAATGATAGCTTTGGGGAGTCAAAATGATAATGTCCTAATAAGGCAACTTGCATTCTTTTCTTCCTGTGATTGTAACTAATAGTTGCTTTTCTGTTTCTATAGGACTATTATTCTACCATCACATTTGCTTCGCACATTAAAAAAATAAACAAAAACGCAAAACTTTATTTTTTAGAGCAGTTGCAGGTTCGCAGCAAAATTGAGCAGAAAATACAGTTTTTGAGGGGGATCTGGGTTAGTCTGGGCTCATTGGGTTAAGCATCTGCCTTCAACTCAGGTCATGATCTGGGGTCCTGGGATCCCTGCTCAACAGGGAGTCTCTTCCCCCTCTCTCTGTACCCCTCCCCCTGCTCATGCTCTCTCTCACTGCACTCTCTCCCTCAAATAAATAAAAATCTTTAAAAATAAATAAAATTGATAGGGTTTTTTTTGTTTGTTTGTTTTTTTAAGTACAGTTTTCAGGGTGGCTCAGTCAGTTAAGTGTCCAACTCTTGGGTTTGGCTCAGGTCATGATCTCAGGATCATGAGATCCAGCCCTGCGTCGGGCTGTGTGCTCAGTGTAGAATCTGCTTAAGGGTTCTCTCTTTCCTCCCTCTGCTCTCCGCTTGCTCATGCTTGCACATGCTCGCTCGTTCACTCACTCTCTCAAATAAGTAATCTAAAATTTTGAAAAAAGAGAAAGTACAGTTTTTGTATACCCTCTGCCCCAGACAGCCTCCTCAATTATCAGTTTATCAACATCCCTCACCAGAGTGGTATATTTGTTACAATTGATAAACCTTTGTTGACATATCATTATCACTCACATAGTTTACATCAGGGTTCATTTCTTGGTGTTGTACATTCTATGGATTTGGACAAATGTATAATGACATGAATCTATTATCGCATTACACAGAAGATTCCCTGCCTGAAAAATCCTTTGTGCTCCACCAATTCATCCTTTCCTCTCCTATAACCCTTTTCCTCTCCTTTTAACTTTTGGAAACCACTGATATTTTTACTGTGTCTATGATTTTGCCTTTTCCAGAATGTCACATTTGGAATCATAAACTATGTAGTCTTTTCAGGTTCATTTTTTTCACTTAGTAAAGGTTCCTTATTAAGGTTCCTCCTTAATACTTTTTGCACTGAATAGTATTCCATTGTCTGGATATAACCTCATTTTATTTATCTGTTCACCTATGGAAGGACATCTTAGTTGCTTCCAAGTTTTGGCGATTATGAATAAACAAAGCTGCTGTAAATATCTGTGTGTAGGCTTTTGTGTGGACATATGTTTTCAACTGATTTGGGTTAATTTTGCCCTTCACTTTTGACAAAACTGTAGGTACTCTCCCCCTACCTTAAACTTCCCATGCAGATGCCTGTGATCCAAGAACTAAAACTATTACTGACCACCAGATGTTCCCTGAACATCTCTCTTTGGAATTAATAGGAAGAGTCATTTTCCCAAAATGTGATACATGTGCAATTAGTGATAAGATCATGTCAGGCAGTACACATTTTTAATAGGTATATATTTAATACATACACATTTTACTTCAAACGTAAGATATCCCACAAATGTTACTTAAAACAAGGTCAAGTTTTTAAAAATTTGTTGATTTAAAGTAAGTTAAATGAAAATATTCTTGTTTGCTTTATTTCCTCATTTCCCGCTTACTCTTCAATCCATTCTAGGGTAGTTGGAGCTCCTGTGGCTTAACCGCAGTAGCTCTCATCAAGGTCCCTTGTGACTCTGTGTTGCCTGATCTACTGTTACATCTCTGTGCTTATCTCTGAATTCCCAACAGAATATAACATGGTAAACTCCTCTCCTTGGGACACTTTTCTTTCTAGGCTTCTTTCTTCCAATCTCACTGGCTGCTGCTTCTTGGTCTCCTTTTATAAATTTCCTTTATTCTTACTTTAATTATTGGAGGACACTCAGTTCTGGCTACAAGGTAATTTCATCAGTTCCATGACTGTAAATATTGTATTTAAACTGGTAATTTCAGTTAAAAATGTCTGTAATATAAAAACCTCTCTCCTGAGTTTCAGACTCTTTAGGTGTCTGATAGACACTCAAACTAATGTTGTCTTGCATGGAGTGTTTGATTTCCCTCCCCACCCCAAATCTGTTTCCCCCATCTCAGTAAATGGCACCACCATCTACTTATTTGCTCAAGCTCAAAGCCTGATCATACACCATCCACCCCACCTTTCCTCACATCCTCCATCAGCAAAATCTGTCATCTCTACCTTTATAGTGTTTCTGATTTCTCCACCTACCCTCTTCTTTCCTCCTGTCAGTATCCTGGTCTGGTCTGGCATCAGCTGTTGCCTGTACTAGTCTCTTATAATCCATTCTCAAAGCAACCATTGTGATCATTAAAAAAAAAAAAATCAAATCATGTTGCTCTTCTTTGTCCCTACTGTCCTCCAGTGACCTCTTTTTATATATATATTAAAATCCTGTCCCCTTCACTTGGCTTATCACAAACCCTTAACACTTTCTGTCCTCTCCAGTCTTTTCCAGCTTCATGTCATAGTGCCCATACTTCCCAAAGCTTTTTGTAAGACTGGTTTCTGGTTACCATTCAGGTCTCAGTTGAAAAGTGGCCTCCATGGAGTTTTTTAAAAGATTTATTTATTCATTTTAGAGAGACCAGGATGATGAGGAGGGGGCAAAAGGAGAGTCTTAAGTGGACTCCTCACTGAGTGCAGAGCCCGACACAGGGCTCGATCTCATGACCCTGAGATCACTACCTGAGCTGAAAGCAAGAGTCAGATACTTAACTGACTACACATCCCAGGTTCCCCTCCGTGGAGTTTTTTGATAGGTGAAGTTTAAATTTAAAATCACCAGGGTACCTGGATGGCTGAGTTGATTAAGCATCTGCCTTTGGTGCAGGTCATGATCCTGGGTCCTGGGATTGAGCCCACTGGTGGGGAGCCTCCTTTTCCTTCTCCCCGTCCATGCTTGTGCTCTCTCTTTCTCTTAAATAAATAAATAAAATATTAAATAAAAATAGATAAATAACTTTAAAATTACCTTCCTTAGTGGAACTCATCACTGTCTGAAAATATCCTATTTGTTTATATATCAATTCCACTATTAACTATTTCCACTAGAGTTCTTGAGAGTAAGGACTTTTTTTTTTTTTTGTATATTACTATTTCCTTAGCACCTAGAATAGTGTCCAATACATAGTAGACTTTCATTAAAGATTTCTTTAGTGAATGAATAAATTTCGTTTACTCCAGACCATAAGAGCCTTGAAGGCAGAGACTGTTTTGTTCAGCATTGTACCCCTGCTCCTAACATGGTATCATGTCACATTGCAAAGGACTTAATATTTTTAAGTTGGGTTTATTGACATATACTTTATATGTAGTAAAAGTTTATTTTATTTTTTTAAAATTAGCTTTTTTGGGGTGTCTGGGTGGTCGGTTGGCTGACCATCTGACTCCTGGTTTTGGCTCAGCTCATGATCTTGTGGTTGTGGGATTGAGCCCCATGTTGAGCTCTGTGCTCGGTGTGGAGTCCACTTCAGATTCTTTCTCCCACTCCCTCTGCCCCTTCCTGAGCATGCTCTCTTTCTCTCTCTAATAAATAAAATCTAAAAAAAAACTTTTAACTTATTTATTAAGTAACCTCTTACCCCCAACATGGGGCTTAAACCTACAACCCTGAGAACAAGAATTGCATGCACTACTGAGTGAACCAGCCAGGTGCCCCAAAAGTCACCTTTTTAAAATATCAGTTCTGTGAGTTTTGACAAACATGTACAGTTATATAAATAATACCAACAGTCAAGAAATAGAATATAATAAATGCTTTTTTAAGTTAGTAAGTTAATCACTAACAGTAATTCAATAAACTGTCATCAGTATCTGTGCTTTCTGGTACTGCCAGCTGATCAGCCTAGCCCACTGTTGACATGGCTTATCTGTCATGCAGGTGAACGGGAGATTGGAACAGAGTCAAAAATGCTGCTGTTGGCACGGGAAGATAAGAAACTTCAGTGCTTGGGACTGCAGAGCAGGCAGCCGGCAAGTGGTTCCTCCAAGACTGTTGAGCTCTGGGGCATCCTGGGTCACTCTGATTTTTGGAAAGCAGTTTTGGAAATGTTTCTACTTGCTCCCTGTGTTCACTTTTTGAGAAAGCTGTAGGAATAAGGGCCAGTAAAATGTAATGATTAAGAGCATGGGATTTGGAGTAAGGGCAACATTTATATTCTAGCTCTTCCATGATAGCTGTGACATTTAAGAGGTTACTTAACCATTCAGAGCCTCAGTTTCCTCATCACTAAACTGGGCATAGTAGTACCTCGTAGGGTTATGTGATGAGGTTTAAATACTGCTTTGTGACCTTCGTTAAATCACTTTCTCTCTGGGCCTTAGTGTGCTATATAGAAAATGATGAGGTTATGTAAATTCCCTTCCATATTCAAGGTAATGTGAAGAAATTCTGAATAAAGGACTCATGAATTCAGGGGTCTTGATCAATTAATGACCAGATGTCTTTTATGGAAGAATTAGTTGAATTTTCTTCCTTCAGCCTCTGAAGTTTTGCTGGGCAGACTGTGCTCATCATTAAGTCCTGAGTTCCCTGGGATTTGAGTTTTAAAATTTCTTTTCAGCTCCTATCAACCTCAGCAAGACAACTTTAATGGTTTGGTTTGGCCACAGGTTTTGTATTTTCATTTCTCCTAGTTACTTCATTGTTCTAGTGATGTTTCCATTTTCAGAAATGAGGTTCCAGGAACATCACTCTTTTTGATTCTTTCATCTCTGTACTCTGCACTGCTTTACCTTCCAAAGGGAAATCACAGGTTTTGTTCATTTGGCTGAGTTTGGTTCTTTTCTTTCCTTTTTAGAATATTTGAGGGAGAAATGATCAGATTGAGCCAACAGTAGAGAACAAATAAAAATCTGATAACTCCTTTTTTTTCAGGCACTTGGGGAGAATTGTAATTCTTTAAATTGCCGCTTTAAGCTTGTTTCTTTTCCTACGTAGTATCTCCCTTCAAAAGGTTGTTAGAAGTGAAATGAAGCAAAATTTCAATGTGTGAATCCCAAGTGCTTCTCAAATGGAGAGTTGTAATGAGAGGGGGGAGGAGAAAGATATTGTGGACTGAAAGTCCTATGAGTCGTTGTGTTGAGAGGTTAATAGTCTGAAAACTGCTGCCTCCATGTATGGTAGTACTTACACTGCTGAAGTTCTGGGCAAGCCTTAGATTCCCTAAATCCTGGGAGGGGTTCCTCCTCAGTCATTGCTGAATATTTTGTTTAGATTCACGGTGCTTAAAGGGAGAAGAAATAAAATGTCTCTAAAAATGGGAAACTTTGGGGATCCCCGGGTGGCGCAGTGGTTTGGTGCCTACCTTTGGCCCAGGGCGCGATCCTGGAGACCCGGCATCAAATCCCACATCGGGCTCCCGGTGCATGGAGCCTGCTTCTCCCTCTACCTGTGTCTCTGCCTCTCTCTCTCTCTCTCTCTCTCTCTGTGACTATCATAAATAAATAAAGGAAAAAAATATTTTAAAAAAATGGGAAACTTTTCTTTTTTTCTTTTTTTTTTTTTTTTTTTTTTTGGTGCCTATTTATTCCTGAAAACAAATTAATCTTTAAGCAGCACTTTTGGCTTCTGCTTGTTTTCAGGTGTTCCTCTTTGTTGGCTCAGATGCCTTCAACTGCTGCACTTTTCTCTCTGGCTTCTTGCTATTGGCTGGGACACAGGATGGAAACATTTATCAGCTGGATGTGAGGAGTCCAAGGTGAGTCACCATTCATTTGCATGATGCAGGTCTTCTGCAGAGTGGAAATTTTTATTAGCTTTAACAGATTTAAACAGATTTAGCATAGCGTAGCATTTAGGTGACTGTTGAATCAAGGTATATTTTTCCATTCATAAAGGTTTTCCAGTGTGAGTTGTCTGATTGCTCTTATTATTCCTGGAATCATATTAAAAGGTAATTTGATTCATGCTCTCATGATTGTCCTATTGTAGTGCTGACTTTGGAATCTACGCTTAAATAATGAACTAACATTTCACTTAAAATGGTTGTATAGAACTTTTAATTTTAAGGAGCTCAGTAATTTTCTCAGTGTTACTAAATCTGGGTTGGTCTAAGATTGATCATTTTTAGTTCAAGTAAGCCAGCTGTGTTTTTTTGTTTGGCTTTGATCATAACCTACCTGAAACAGGCCTTATTCAGGTCTTAAAAGTACCCAGAGAGAATCACACAGCCTCTGCATCCCAGGATTTAACGGTTTCTCCATTTCTGTCCTTTCCTCCTTCCATTTCCGTCCTTTGTTCAGCTGACATTTATTGAATGGCCTTTGTGGTCACCAGACATTGTGCAGGGCACTGAAAAACAGAAATAAAAGATACAGACTCTGCCTTTGAGGCACTTGGAGTCTAACAGTAGAGACAGGCAAGTAAAAGACGTTTGTGATGCAGTGTGTGATCAGTGGGCTCCACACAGGAATTTGAAAAAGCACTGAGAAAGAGAAAGACGGTGGGACTGCTTCTCCAAGGAAAATGAAGCTTTAATTGGATCTTGTCCAGTAGGAAGTTACCAAGTAAAGAAGAGAGGGGTCTGACATAGGTAGAATAGCATACAGAGAGAGATACGTGAAGACATTTGGAAGTACGACACTTTCAGGTAGTCGTAGTTTAATATGTTTAGTTGAGTAGTTTAATATGTTTAATATGACAAATATGTACCCTGCAGACAGGGTAGCAGTGAGAAGTAATGCCAGACAGGAAAGCAGGAGTTTGTTTGAAAGAACTTGTGTACCATCCAAAGGAATTTGGTCTTTATTCCAAGAGCAGTAAAGAAATTCCAATGAAAGGTGACTAGCTTATATCTTTTCTTCCATAATTTGAATTACTTTACTTCTCTACTTGTTTTTTTCTCTGTGAAGATAGGGAATCTCGGATCACTATTAGAAAATCAGCCTTACAGGGGTGCCTGGCTGGCTCAGTTGGTAGAGCATGAGACTCTTGATCTCAGGGTCGTGAGTTCAAGCCCCACATTGGGTGTAGAGACTACTTAAGATTTAAAAGAAAAAAGAAAATCAGCTTTACATACATATTAAATTGATTCTCACCTTTCTTTTTTATCTTAAAAAAAGTTCTGACACTTTTAATATCTCACAACTGTCTTTTTTTTTTTTTAATTTTATTCTCACAACTGTCTTAATTTTGTCTACGAGCAAAACAACTAACATATTGTTAACATTGTTATCTTAAACTCTTGTCAGGCCTCTCCTAAAAACTGGAGTTATTGGTGGTGACTTAGTTCATTCAACTCAATGACCTGTTTAGTTAGAGACATGTTTAAATTCACTCCAAGGTGATTTTGAGTGGATCACCTTGATCTACTGTTTAAGGATCTTGCCAGGAAAGAAACTTTATGAATGTTTAATCTCTATCCACAGTTGTCCTGTTTGCTTTTGTATGGCTAGTACTATATATTGAATATACTCTTAACATTTTGCTTTTGAAGTAAAAAAGGGAAATTTCCCCTTTTTCTTTGATTCTAGGACTCCAGTACAAGTCATCCACAGATCAGGAGCACCAGTTCTGTCCCTGCTGAGTTTCAGAGATGGATTCGTTGCTAGCCAAGGTGGGCCCAGGGGCCACTTGAGAGAGATGGCTTCCTGTAGTTCATTTTTTTTTTTTTAAGATTTTATTTATTTATTCATGAGAGACACAAAGGGAAAGAGGCAGAGACATAGGCAGAGGGAGAAGTAGGCTCCTAGCAGGAAGCCCGATGCAGAACTCGATCCCGGGTCTCCAGAGTCATGCCCTAGGCTAAAGGCGGCGCTAAACCGCTGAACCACCCAGGCTGCCCCTTGTAGTTCATTTAAACTTAGATTTAGGGGTGCCTGGGTGGCTTAGTCCATTAAGCATCTAACTCTTAATTTCCACTCAGGTTGTGATCTCAGGGTTGTGAGATTGAGCCCTGGATCAGGCTCCATGCTGTGTAGAGCCTGCTTAAGATTCTATCTCATGGGATGCCTGGGTGGCTCAGGTGGTTGAATGTCTGACTCTTGATTTTGGCTCAGGGTCACGATCTTGAAGTTACGAGAAGGAGCCTCATGTTGGATCCAAACTTGGAGCCTGCTTGGATTCTTTCTCCCCCTGTCTGCCCCTCCCTTAAAAAAAATTAATGATTCTCTGTCCCTCTTCCTCTGTCCCCCTCTATCCTACCCCCACTTCCCCACTCATAACCCTCTCTATATTTATATAAAAAATAAGTAAACAGAGGTTTAAATACATGATCTATGATGGGGCTACAGGCATGGTCCTCCACAATTCTTTGGCATATTGTATTTATCAATAGTGTTTATCACCGGGGATCCCTGGGTGGCTCAGTGGTTTAGCACCTGCCTTTGGCCCAGGGCGTGATCCTGGAGCCCCGGGATTGAGTCCCGCGTTGGGCTCCTTGCATGAAGCCTGCTTCTCCCTCTGCCTGTGTCTCTGCCTCTCTCTCTCTCTGGATCTCTCATTAATAAATAAAATCTTAAAAAAAAAAAAGATAGTGTTTATCACCTACACTGTGATTGTCTATGTCTCCCTCTAGTCCAGGATCCTTGAGAGTAGGGACTGTGCTTTATTTGTCATAACTCTGTTTTCAGAGGATGAAACTAAGAGCAATAAAACAAAGTTACCAGGTGCCATATTTCAGTTGAATATGAGGAAAATGTTCTGTTTTGTAAGAGAGAAGCTGACATTGTGAAGAGTACCACTACCTCTGGGGATGGACAAGCATTAGGCTGGTTGGCTACTCTGCAAGGTGTTACGAAGGGAATTCCGTACTAGTTTAGAAGTTGAATATAGATCACCTTTGAGGTCCTTTGGAACTCTTTGATTGACTAGAGAGGAGATTGAAATTGCCAGATTAAACAATTTTAAAACTTTTTATTATGGAGATTGTCAAAGATTGATAAAAAGGTGGAGAGAATAACATAATGAACCTGATATACTTATTATCTAGCTTTAACTGTTACCAATTTGTGGCTAATTTGTTTTACACATTCCCTTACAATCCCCACCATTGTAATATTTTGAAACATATCACAGACATTGTATTATTTTACTTGTCAATATTTATATAAATATATCTAAAAAGTAATAATTCTTTAATGAAAAGATTTTTGGGGTGCGTAGCTGGCTCTGTTGGTAGAGTGTGCAACTCTTGATCTTGGGCTGTGAGTTTGACCCCCATGTTGGGTGTAGAGATTACTTAATAAAATAACGTTTTAATTTTAAATAAAGGGACGCCTGGGTGGCTCAGCGGTTGGGCACCTGCCTTCGGCTCAGGTCTTCTCCCTCTGTCTGTGTCTCTGCCTCTCTCTCTCTCTCTCTCTGTGTCTCATGAATAAATTAATAAATCTGGGGCACCTGGGTGGTTCAGCGGTTGAGCACCTATCTGCCTTTGGCTCAGGGTGTGATCCTGGAGTCCTGGGATCGAGTCCTGCATTGGGCTCCCTGTGAGGAGCCTGCTTCTCCCTCTGCCTATGTCTCTGCCTCTCTCCCTGTGTCTCTCATGAATAAATAAATAAAATCTTAAAAAAAAAAAAAAAAAAAAAACAGTTGTTTTGGACAGCAGTTTCAAATTTTAAAAAACTTGAAAAGATTAATTAAAAGTTTTTCCTGGATTCTTTACAAAGCCACAATATTGATACAGAAAATGTTTATGCATAAAGATACTCTTTTTTTTTTCTAAGATTTTATTTATTTATTCATGAGAGACACAGAGAGAGAGAGAGAGAGGCAGAGACACAGGCAGAGGGAGAAGCAGGCTCCATGCAAGGAGCCCGACATGGGACTCGATCCTAGATCCCGGGACTATGCCCTGAGCCAAAGGCAGATGCTCAACTGCTGAGCCACCCAGGCGTCCCATAAAGATACTCTTTTATGCAGTGTGCTCTCAACCATGTAAAATAAAAATTTGCACAAAGAAGATTGGAAAAATACATAAAAATGTTAACAGTAGTTATCTTTGAGTGGTAGGTTGAGTAATTAATTTTTTTTTACTTCTGTTTCTTTGTTTTTAAAGCTTTCTTCAATTAGCATATACTATTTTTATATTAAGTAAAACAATAACAAAAAATTACCTAATTCAGCAGTTTATAGATCACCCCAAGTCTCAGTTGTCCATGTTCTTTTGAGGAAACAAAATTTAGAGATTAGAGATACTTTTATTTTCTTGGTATAACAGCTTTGCTCCTTTGCCTACTGTACCTGGTCAAATTTATAGATTGAAGAATAATTTGGGAGCACATTGAAACATTTACACAGATACTTCTCGGTTAAAAATCATTGTCCACAGTCAATTTGCAGTCAGATATATAAACCTGTCGTTGCTTGCTCTGTGCCCTTGGCAGGTATTGCTAATCAAAGAGCCCTTCTTCCCACTGAGCTTGAACTTGTCCTTCAAATCCTCTAGCCCAGCATTCTAGTTGTTTTGTTTGTTTGTTTGTTTGATTGTTTTTAAAGATTTTACTGGGCAGCCCCGGTGGCGCAGTGGTTTGGCGCCTCCTGCAGCCTAGGGTGTGATCCTGGAGACCCAGGATCGAGTCCCACATCGGGCTTCCTGCATGGAGCCTGCTTCTCCCTCTGCCTGTGTCTCTGCCTTTTTCTCTCTCTCTCTGAATAAATAAATAAATCTTTAAAAATAAAATAAAATAAAGATTTTACTTATTTATTCATGAGGGACACAGAGAGAAAAGCAGAGACATAGAAAGAGGGAGGAAGCAGGCTTCTTTCAGGGATCCCAATATGGGACTCCATCCCTGGGTCCGGGATCACGCCCTGAGCCAAAGGCAGATGCTCAGGTGCTGAGATACCCAGGCATCCCCTCGCCCAGCATTCTAGGCAGGCAGTGTAAGTCCTCATATTTGACCCACATAATGAGACTTGTTTGCCATTCTGGGTCTTGGGATGATCTTCTTTAGGCTAGTGATGTACAGAAATAAACTAAAATATTGATTTTTTTAAAACCTCCTTTACATGCAGCTTTCTCTTCAGTTATCTAAATGTTACTTTTTGCCTTTTAGGTGATGGAAGCTGCTTCATTGTCCAGCAAGACCTAGACTATCTCATTGAGCTCACTGGGGCTGACTCTGATCCTGTGTACAAGGTACAGGCCTGTGAGGAGCCTGGGTGATTCTCACCTGGGATCAAGGGCTTTTGAGAGAACTGAATCCAGCTACTTTGTGGGCATTCAGGATGATAAAATATTTATGGATGAGATAAAAGGAAGTGAGAATTTTGAATCAGAAGTGATTTCACCACTTCTTAGCTCTAGAAACTTGAAAAATCAGTTCATCTCCCTGGTCTGTCAATTCTGTATATTGAAAGTGTTAATGAGATAATGTATATGAAAATAGTTGTAAATTTTAAATCGTCTTTAAATATTAACTATCATCATCATCATTATTATTATTTAAAGTTCAAGACTGATTATATTATTTGATTAGAGTGAAAAGAAAAACAAAAGGGGAAATAATATTTATTGACCAGACATTGTGCTGGATGTTTTACATGTATCATCTTGTTTCATTGTTGTTAACTATTCTTAAGTTATAGGTATTATTATTTCTATTGTTTTTATAATTTTTAAAACGTTATACAGTTAATATATACCTAAAAAATTCAACCAGTAGAAAATTTTACAGACTTTGAAGACCCCTTTAAGACTTTTTTAGTTCTGCTCTTCTTTGCAGAAGTGTCTAGCATTAACAGTTCAGCAGTATCTTTCGAGGCTGTTTTTGGAGAATTTGCACTTACATCATTATGTTTATGTATTTATGTAAATAATACAGTTTTATCTTTATTCTGTTCATAACTGAGATCATTCTATATGTATTGTTCTATGACTTTTTTAAATTAACATCTAGGGCTCTTTTCAGATAAATGCATATATAGATCTACTTCGTTTTTTAAAATTTCTGCATAGTTCTGTGTTGGGAATTAGCATACCATTTTCATTTTATAGGTGAGGAAACTGGGATCCAAAGTGGTTGAGAAAGTTGCCCTAGGTCATGTAGCTACACATTTGCAAACCTGAGATTAATCTACCTCTAGAATTCATGCTATTTCCACTAAATTAGTGATTCTTAATCTTAGAGTCTTTTCCTTTTTTTTTTTTTTTTGAGGGATGATACAGACTTTATTAACAACTGAGATCTCACCTACATATTATTTTGCTAGTCTGCATGGGTACATTAATCCTAATGAGTTTAGATTTATGATGAGTGGGCTCAATCATACAACAATATACACAAATTATATATTTTTTTAAAGATTTTTTATTTATTTGTTCATGAAAGAGAGAGAGAGAGAGAGAAGCAGAGATACAGGCAGAAAGAGAAGCAGGCTCCATGCAGGGAGCCTGCTGTGGGACTCCCATCTTGGGACTCCAGGATCACGCCCTGGGCCAAAGGCAAACGCTAAACTACTGAGCCACCCAGGGATACCCCACAAATTTTTTTAAAAACAGTATTGCACATATTATGCTCCTATAAAGTCAGTTTTGATTAAAAACCTCTAGTTTCAAAGATCAGTCTGATTTGTTTTTTTTGTTTGTTTTTTTGAGAGAGTGTGAGAGAGCACAACAGGGGGAGGAGCAGAGGGAGAGACAGAAGCAGAGGGAGAGATAGAACCAGGCTCCCCACTGAGCAGGGAGCTCCAACGACGTGGGGCTCAATCCCAGGACCCTGAGATTATGACCTGAGCTGAAGGGAGACACTTAACCAGTGACTTAGCCACCCAGGCACCCCAGATCAGTCTGATTTTGAAGATGAACCAAAATATACTGTATGATTCTAAAATCTATTTTGGTCATTTTATACTATGCTATTTTAGTGAACTACAATATATGTTTTTTAAACGGACACTGATAAAGGGCACCATCTGGTATTAACTTTAATCTTAGCTGACTTCCTTCCTCTGTCCCCAAATCCCTTGGCCAAAAGTTCTCCTTTGTGAAAAAGACGGAAAGACCCAGTGATACTTTAGCAGCAGTCCTATTACTACATGGAGGTAAAAAGAAGGGGGGCCCAGATCCTCCTCTCATTCTCCCACACTATGCAACTCACAAATGGTTCTGAAATGAGAATATTCACTGTCATACTTAAAAACTTAAGGACATGGCGAGTCAAGACAGGAAAAGAAAGCCATAGGTGGGCACCTGAAGAGTTAAGCTGCTCTGTCCAATACCTGTGTAACATGTGGTTTTAGCTAAATCTTTTTAACTACCAAAGAGGACCTGCTTGATTCACCTTCCAAATCAGAACAAGACTAAAAATTCATACTTGCATTTTCTGTGGTGCAGAGGTTCCAGCAGTGGTGAGGAGCTCATAAGCAGGATCTCTACTCCTGCATAATATGAAGCATGCACACAGCATGTCTAGCAGCTAAAGAGCTGCAGATGCCAGTACTGCCCAGATAACGTGCACCATGATTTTTTATAGCTTTTTCACACCTAGAACATCACATCTCTCAGTATGAAGGTCAGAGGAGTGGGCCAACCTACCATTATAGCTGCTGGCTGTTTCTCTGCTGTAGCTGAGAGGGACACTGTGGTTTTTGGTTTCTTTGAACCAGTCCCTGTTTTTCCAGTCTGACTAGTTGGTTCTGTTGTAGGGTTGGTTCCACTATAGGTCTTACACACTTTCTAAATGCTGCGATCTACCTCACTTTTCCACCTTTGCTCTGCAGACGTATCCCAAAACCATTACAACAGCTTCTGTGACAAAAACCAAGAGTAGGATGATGACAAATGTGGCAAGTCTACAGCAGCTTTCCCAGATTGTGGCACAGTAAACAATGGGCCAAAAAATGAACAGGGGTCCACAGCTATGATCATTATTGCAGGAATGAGAAGGTACACATCTTCAAAGAAGTGGTCATAGTCACCATAAATGATGAAGACATGGGCTCCCACATAGCCTAAATGCCAGAATGCCTCCCGACCCCAAAGATGAGGTTGAGAAACTCCGGAAGTCTTGGAGGAGGTGATGCTGCAATGGCCTATGTCCATGGTGCTGGCAGCCTACTGGCACCATGCACTCACCAAGCAAGGTGGCAGTGGCAGTGGAGCCTCCCCACTGGGAGCTGCATAGCCTGAGTGACGCTTACCTCAGCCCCTGGTGCCATTGCATAGCTCCAGCAAGTGCCTTGCTCCTCCACACAGCAGCTGCTGAAATCCTCCTCAGACAAGCACATATTGAGAACTTCTTTGAATATAATTATACAAGATTCAGGAATATCCTGGCCCATCTATAGGTTATCTCCTTTCCCAGGTACAGACCCTCTGCTCTCAACTATGCACCACACTAATGAGTTTGCTCTCTGCTTGGCTAATATCTGTTCTGTAGTCCCAGATCCTAGCCAGCTATTTTTTAAAATACTATCATGGATATAATTCTTCTCTTGTCTTTGGAGTCAGTAGAGCTTCTTAGACTCACTTGTACTAATGGGGATAAATAACACACCTCTTTTTGAAATGGAAGACTCTCAGGCTTCCTTTGAGCTGTGAACTTTTGTGTTCCAGGTAGCCACATGGGAGAAGCAGATCTACACATGCTGTCGGGATGGTCTCGTGCGACGCTATCAGCTCTCTGACCTCTGACCCCTTGGGAAAGGATTCATAGTTAATGAAAAAGATTGACCCTAATCAACAAAAAGCAAAATAGTCATCAGTCCTTCTCAAGGATCATGGCCCTTTATTGTTTTGGGCACCCCTTGGAAGTCACAGAAAAGCAGCTGCATTGGCCCATGCGGAAGTATCATTCCATGACAAGACCTACTGTGAACTGAGTAAGAAGCTAACGTGTTCCCTGTATAAACTTACCCCAAGAACACAGGGCAAGGATATGGATCCTTACAGTTTGATCTCATACCATTATGTTAAATGTTTACAAGGACTAGAGGACTAAAGCTTGTTCTCTGATGGAAATAAAGAGAATGTATTGTAAGGAGTCTGAATTTGAAAAACTTTGTTAAATATTCTTACTCCAGCAAAGTCATTCAAGATGATGGAACTCCTTTCTCAGGTATTTCCTGTTGGCCTGGCCATGGAGAAACACTACTTACTAGCACCAAATACCCCTTCAGCAGGAACCTGGGAAAGATTCTTATACAGGTAGGAAAACCAAGGACTGAGGGGTTTTCTGCTACATGGGACTTTTAGTCCTAGGCAAACTGATATGATTCATCAGTCCTTGTACAGGTGATAACGTTAAATCCTAGCTTCGTAAAGGCAGTGGCTGAGTGTGGTCCCTGGAACAGCCATATCAGTATCACCTGAGAACTTGTTAGAAATAGAAATTCCTAGGCCCCATCTCAGCCCTAAATCAGAAATTCTGTGGGCAGAGCCAACCAGGTGATCCTGATGCCTGCTAAAGTTTGAGACCTAGAGGAAGAGATAGCAAAGGGCACTTTAATCATAGCTGGAACCCAGCATTCATAGGATAGTGAGGCTAGTCTATAGACAATGAGCCTGGAGAGGCTGGCCAAATAGTGAAGGGGCTTGAGTGCCCGGTAAGGAGCTTGAGTTGCATTTGGTTGGCAAGAAACCTACTACAGAAGAGTTTTAAACAAGGGTTTGTAACATGGTCACCTCTTTTTCCCCTTAAATATAAAAATGGAGTCATAATGTATGTATTTTGTGTTTTATTTTCACTTAGAATCTTAGAGTTCTTTCTTAGTACATTTAGACCTTCATCATTCTTTTTAAGACTTCCCAGAGTTTTACATTTTACATTTTAGAGATTACTAGAGAAAAGGTTTCTTGGAGGATATAACACTTGAGCTGAGCAATGTAGGCTAACGTCTGGGTTTATTTAAGGGAAGAAGCCAGTTTCTGGCTGGGGGAACAGTATGGTTCTGAGCGTTCGTAGGTATGTTCTCAGGTAATGTTTATAACTTCACTATGACAAGCAGGTAGTGAGACTCAAATAAATTGATTTGCTAAGGGTCATAGGGAGCAAGAACTTGAATATAGTTTATCTTAACTTTAAATCCATTTTTTTCTACCTGTTGTATATGCCTAAATTGTGAAAATAAAGTATTCATTGAATATTACTGGGTATCTACACTATTTTAGGGACTATATTTATATATTTAATCCAAACACTCTTAAAAAGGAAATGGCATTATTTTGTTTTATAGATAAGGAAACTGAGGCTTGAGAAATTAAGTACCAGACCTTTGTTTTGGACCTTGCTTAGTCTGTCTCCAAGACTGTGCTCCTTCCACTACCCCACATGGTCACGAGACCTCTGGGACTAGAACAGTTCCGTTTTAGGAGTGATTTGTGATAAGGTCAGGTAGACCCAAAGGGACATATTCCAGAGCTCAGAAATATTGGATCCGAGGAGGTCTGGGGGGGGCCTCTAAGAAGTCAGATGAAGAAGACAGGATGAAGGAGGATATGGCTGAGTTCACACAGCAGGTATGTCTGTGAGTTCCGATTCCAGGACTCATTCTTCTCCACTGCCATCACATCCATAAGCCCTTTTTCATAAGGTCTCCAGAGTTGATATCCTGATTGTAATGGATGCATTGACTCTTGATAGCTACTCTGAAATCCAGATCCAAATGGAAGGACAGAGGTAGCTCTCAGGTGCCGCAAAGCCTTGTCTACTGTGAACAGACTATCCCTAGTGTTAGCAGACAAAGTGTTTTTTTCCTTTTGGGTTGAGGAGTGCATTCTGGATAAGGAATGGCGGACAACCTATATCTGCTACTGTAAAGGCCCAGGCAAGCTAGACTTTGTTTCTTGGCTTTCAGATGCCCCCTTGTGACTTCTTGTGAGAAGTGCCTCTATTTCTCAGATCTGGAAAGCTGGTGGTGGCATCCGCTAGTGAGCATACACCGGGTGCCAGGCACAGTCCTCACAATAGCCTTGCAGAGTAAAGGTTGAACGCATCTCTTTGTGGATATATTTTATATTTTTGTTCCTAATTTGTTTCTCACTTTGAAATAATTTTACACTTGAGAAAAGTTGCAAGGATATGATAACTATATTTAACATTTAGAGACTGTCCGGTTTTCCAAATGGCTACACCATTTTATGTTCTCAGCAGCAGTGCGTAAGGGTTCTGATTTCTCCATGTCCTTGCCAACCCTTGGTTTCTCTGTCTTTTTTTATTATAATCAGGTGATGTTAATTAAATGGTGTCCACCAGGTTTCTCCATGGCAAAGTTAGTATTTTGTGGAGAGCTAGTTTGAGACTATATAAATATCCTGTTCCTCATTAAACTTGCATCATGTAGTGTCAGCATTTGTTGATAATTTCTTTCTATCTGAGTCAGTTATTACTACTCTGTCAAATGGTGATTTTATAATTCCATCATTCTTTTTATATTTATAATTGGCTTTTCTACTCTAGAACTTTCCCTTCTCTCCCACTTATTTAATTATTAACTCACTCGTTTATCATGGATATATTATTAGTATAGACTACACATGGATTCATATTTTATTCTATGGATTATAATCCATTATTGCTATTATTTATTTTAGTGTTTAATTTGTCCCAGTTGGACCAGTGGCAGCTCCTTCAAGCTGGATCCTATGTCCTTTTGACATGTTAGTATCATTCTTCTATTGCTTCTATATTTTCTGATACAAGATATTCAAGCTTCATCTTATACTTTCCACTCCAGTCTTGGAATCAGTCATTTGTCTAGATAGCTCTGGTTCCTTTTCATGGAACATAATGGCATTTGGAAATTAAGATCTGGGCATCATATTTATATTCTTGCCTATTAGGGTATTATTGCTTCTAGGCCCTATCAGTGGACATCTCTGTCTCTACATCCCTCATTCTGTATGTACATTAAAGATCATGAGTTCATACTGATGTCACCTAATTCCAATCCAACTCCACTGGGATTATTCTAGCCCTCTGCGTATAAACCTTCTTCCGATAGTGAGAAACTTGGCCATCATAATTCTCAATATTTCACTTGCTCAATACCTCTGTGAATAAACAGTCTGGCAACTGCACGGCCCATCTCCCCTTTCACCCCAGCCCCAGCACATGTGGTGTCCCTCAGATAGAGTCTCCTTGTTCCCATGTTTACCTCAGCCAGTCCCAGGCTGAATAAGCCCTTCCCCCAACCCTCTGGGTTTAATTTAACATCTTTTATCTGGTAATACGAGTAAAAAGACCAATATACACATGAAAAGATATGCAATTCTATAGTTAAATGCAAATTAAAATCCACAAGAAAGCTCAGAAATGCAAAAAATAAAAAATAATACCATATTTTCACTTTACAAATAGGAAACTGTGGCTAAGAAATCATTGTTTAAGGTCATAAAACTAGTAGCTAATGGATAGGATTTGGAACTTGGTCTCTGACTCTACTGCCTCAATGCTAAGGAAGCATTTCTTTGTGACATATGCTTTTGTATAATTGTATTTAGTATTTTTAAACCTACCTTGTGGTGGAGTTTATGTTAACAATCTCATTTATTCAAGGAAACAGATTTGGAGCCATTAAGTAAACTTGCTTCAGGTCACACAAATGGGAAGTGAGCACAGCACCATCAATATAGTTGCTTTCTGACCACTCAACTTCTTTTTTTTTTAACTTCATTTAAAAAAACTTTTGGTGCAATATTAAAAAGCAATACAGGGGCAGCCCGGGTGGCTCAGCGGTTTAGCGCCGCCTTCAGTCCAGGGCGAGATCCTGGAGACCCGGGATCGAGTCCCACGTCGGGCTCCCTGCATGGAGCCTGCTTCTCCCTCTGCCTGTGTCTCTGCCTCTCTGTGTGTCTCTCGTGAATAAATAAATAAAATCTTTAAAAAAATAAATAAACTTAAAAAAAAAATAAAAAGCAATACAGCCAGCTAGAGTGACAACCAACAGCAAGAAAGGAGAGAGTTAGGGAAGACACAGGGACCCATTCCAGCTGCTCCCAGGGGCTAGAGGCCAGGGGCAAAACTGGTTGGGGCATGGGTGATGGGGGAGAGAGGAAAGGCCACCCACCAAAATAAACAGAACATTTATATAAGAAACACCAGGCTGAACTGAAAAAAGGATCTAGGGAAGATGGGAAGCCCCCATTTTTTCCCCCAAAATGTCCTAGATTGGGGAGGTTTGGCTTCCTGGAGTGAAATGAGCCAGAGCCCTGTCCCACCTCACACTCCATACTCTGGAGTACAGGATGTGCTAGAGGCTAAATGTGTGTATGCTAGGGAAACACAGGGAAGACGGGTAGGGAGGAATGCCCCTCACTGGAATCTGTCATGAGGGCTGAGAGTGTCCCCATCCAACTCCTGGACTCTGGGGGTCTTGGGTGAGATGGGGGCTGAAATGGGTTGGGGCAGAGAGGAGTCTGGACGCTCAGCCTAGAAAACCACCGAGGTCATCATCCTCATAGTGGCCTTGCTGTGGCACCTTGATGTAGTGCTTGTAGATATTCAGGGCTGGACCCAGGTGGATGCACAAGCCAGTCAGCACATCATTGTGCTGCGTGAGCAACAAAGACTTGTCACTGATTTCCTGCTCTTGGGATGCTGCTGGCCTAGATGAAATCATGTCCATCACTTCTACTCCACAGGGTCAGCTGGCTTCTTTTTGTGCACAAAAGGATAGCCAAAGGGGATTCCATTGGCCCCAGGTAGGGCTGGTTTTCCTGGCTGACCACTCAACTTATCCAAAACCTGCATTTTACTTCTTAGCTCTTTAATTGATTTCTGTGGCCTTTGGCCCAACTCCAGAAGTGTGTTTTAACTCCTCCAAATATACCTAAAGTAGGCCTCAAAACAAATAATATGAAATAGTTACTTTAAAGCAAGTCCTCCTCTGTAATAGTGTGGCTTCAGAGAACCCAGGAAAGTTCTTAAACATCATAGTCACTAGTATCTGAAATGCTATCATGAAACCCAATGTTTTCATCCACAATTAGAGATGAGGTTTAAAATGTAGCACTCCGGGACACCTGCACCCCAATGTTTATAGCAGCAATGTCCACAATAGCCAAACTGTGGAAGGAGCCTCAGTGTCCATTGAAAGATGAATGGATAAAGAAGATGTGGTTTATGTATACAATGGAATATTACTCAGCCATTAGAAACAACAAATACCCACCATTTGCTTCGACCTGGATGGAACTGGAGGGTATTATGCTGAGTGAAATGAGTCAATCGGAGAAGGACAAACATTATATGGTCTCATTCATTTGGGGAATATAAATAATAGTGAAAGGGAATAGAAGGGAAGGGAAAAGAAATGAGTAGGAAATATCGGAAAGGGAGACAGAACATGAAGATTCCTAACTCTAGGAAACGAACTAGGGGTGGTGGAAGGGGAGGAGGGCAGGGAGTGGGGGTGACTGGGTGGCAGGCACTGAGGGGGGCACTTGACAGGATGAGCACTGGGTGTTATTCTCTATGTTGGCAAATTGAACACCAATAAAAAATATATTTATTATTAAAAAAATAATAAAATGTAGCACTCTTTGGGGCACCTGGGTGCCTCAGTCAGTTAAGCTTCTGTCTTTAGCTCAGGTCATGATCCCAGGGTTCTGGGATCAAGTCCCACATCAGGCTCCCTGCTCTACAGGGAGCCTACATCTCCCTCTCCCTGCTATTCCCCTCGCTTGTGCGTGCGCTCTCTTTCTCTCTCTCTCTCAAATAAACTAAAAAAATTTTTTAAATTAAATTTTTTAAAACCACACTTACATTTGAGAGTAAAGGAGTAGTACTTAGAAAAGATACTCCTGAAGGAGGAAGAGGAGGAGGAGAAAAAGAAAGGTTATAGTGTGGCACTGGCCCAGGGAAACACAAGTGGAACAATAGTCCAGATATAAATCCATATATATTTGGAAACTTTATATGAAACACAGTAATCAATACAGATTGGTGGGGAAACAAAGGACTATTAAATTGGTTCTGGGATTCCTAAAGGGGAAAGGTCCTCCAGGACAAGGAATAGGGGGTGGTCCTGCACTCCAAGAGAAGACCCAGGCCCAGGCTGAGCGAGTATTTGGCGCCGACACCTTGGGCACTGGACTCCCCTTCCAGCTCTGAAAGAAGGGTTCAGGGCAAAGGGGAGAAAACAGAAGAGGTTGTGATTTGGTTGAAGGTGCCTGGTTTAGTGCTGTAATTGGCTTATTTTATATATATATATATTTCTTGGAGTAAACATTTTAAATAAAACGACATCATTGTTTACTCTGAAAAAAATATTGGTTCTGGGACAATAGGATATCAAAAAGAAGAAAATGATATTACCTTGTACCATATACAAAAACAATTCTAGGTGGATTAAAGGTTTAAGAGTGAAATGGACTTAGAAGAAAATATAGGTGAAAATCTTTATTACCCTCCACAGAGAGTATTTCTTAAACTAGACACAAAAAGTATAACCAAAAAGAAAAAGATTGGTAAGTTCTACCCCATTAAAAAAAAAAAAAGGTTAAAACACAAGCTCTGAAGTGAAAGGGTTTGTATTTTATATATTTTCAACAAAGAAACATAAAACATGAAGAGTCAACAACAACAAAAAGAGCCCAATAGGGACATCCACATGCAGAAGAATGTAACTAGACCACTCTCTTGCACCATACACAAAGATAAACTCAAAATGGATGAAAGATCTAAATGTGAGACAAGATTCCATCAAAATCCTAGAGGAGAACACAGGCAACACCCTTTTTGAACTCGGCCACAGTAACTTCTTGCAAGATACATCCACGAAGGCAAAAGAAACAAAAGCAAAAATGAACTATTGGGACTTCATCAAGATAAGAAGCTTTTGCACAGCAAAGGATACAGTCAACAAAACTAAAAGACAACCTACAGAATGGGAGAAGATACTTGCAAATGACGTATCAGATAAAGGGCTAGTTTCCAAGATCTATAAAGAACTTATTAAACTCAACACCAAAGAAACAAACAATCCAATCATGAAATGGGCAAAAGACATGAACAGAAATCTCACAGAGGAAGACATAGACATGGCCAACACACACATGAGAAAATGCTCCGCATCACTTGCCATCAGGGAAATACAAATCAAAACCACAATGAGATCCCACCTCACACCAGTGAGAATGGGGAAAATTAACAAGGCAGGAAACCTCAAATGTTGGAGAGGATGTGGAGAAAAGGGAACCCTCTTGCACTGTTGGTGGGAATGTGAACTGGTGCAGCCACTCTAGAAAACTGTGTGGAGGTTCCTCAAAGAGTTAAAAATAGACCTGCCCTACAACCCAGCAATTGCACTGTTGGGGATTTACTCCAAAGACACAGATGCAGTGAAACGCCAGGACACCTGCACCCCGATGTTTCTAGCAGCAATGTCCACAATAGCCAAACTGTGGAAGGAGCCTCAGTGTCCATCAAAAGATGAATGGATAAAGAAGATGTGGTTGGGCAGCCCCGGTGGCGCAGCGGTTTAGCGCCGCCTGCAGCCCAGGGTGTGATCCTGGAGACTCGGGACGGAGTCCCATATCAGGCTCCCTGCATGGAGCCTGCTTCTCCCTCTGCCTGTGTCTCTGCCTCTCTCTCTCTAGCTGTGTCTCTATGAATAAATAAATAAAATCTTAAAAAAAAAAAGATGTGGTTTATGTATACAATGGAATATTACTCAGCCATTAGAAATGACAAATACCCACCAGTTGCTTCAACGTGGATGGAACTGGAAGGTATTATGCTGAGTGAAGTAAGTCAATCGGAGAAGGACAAACATTATATGGTCTCATTCATTTGGGGAATATAAATAATAGTGAAAGGGAATAGAAGGGAAGGGAGAAGAAATGGGTAGGAAATATCAGAAAGGGAGACAGAACATGGAAGACTCCTAACTCTGGGAAACAAACTAGGGGTAGTGGAAGGGGAGGAGGGTGGGGGGTGGGGGTGACTGGGTGGCAGGCACTGAGGGGGGCACTTGACAGGATGAGCACTGGGTGTTATTCTCTATGTTGGCAAATTGAACACCAATAAAAAATAAATTTATTATTAAAAAAAAAGAGCCCAATAGTAAAATGGGCAAAAGACACAAATAGGCATTTCATGATAAAAAACAAATGGGCAATAAACATGAAAAGATGCTCAATTAAAAAAATGCAAATCAAATCTACAACGAGATGCAATTCACATCTGTCTTGGCAGACATTTAAAAAATTGACATCAGGGGTGCCTGGCTGGTTCAGTGGGTACAGCATGCAACTCTTGATCTCAGGGTTGTGAGTTTAAGCCCCACATTGGGCATGGAGCATAGTTAAAATAAGATATATACACGCTCATGTATATATCATATATATATATATATCACATGTGATATATATGTGTGAGATATATATATATATATATATATATATATATATACACACACACACACATGAGCTTTAAAAGAAAATTTAAAACGACATCAAGAATTGGTGAGGATGTGAAACAAAAAGGAGCTCTCAGACATTGCTATTTTGCCAGTGTAAATTAGAATAACCACATCAGAAAACTGACATTACCTTGCAAAATTGATGCATATACCCAAATGTTCAGCATCAACAGAGAATGCTATACAGCCTCTGTGTAAATAAATCACACAAATACATACCATTTGCATAAATGATTCCATTTATTTAAAGTTCAAAAACGTGAAAAGATAAATGTTGGGAATATATGCAGTGGTGTGCTGAAGCTGGTTCTAACAGCTTGAGAGAACTTGGCAAATGCTACAAATCAGGGCTATTTTTTTTCCTTCTGGTAAGCTGGTTGTTAAATATTTACAGGTATATGACAGGATATGCATAGCAATGAAACAATAAAAGCAAGAGAATACTAAACAGGTAGAGAGGGGCACACAGGGGCAACATGCCTTCAATAAGGAATGTTCTAATGCTGATGCTCTTTTGTGCATACAAACTTATTCATAAGAAAAACAAAATAATGAGTTAGCTTGGTCGAAGCCAGAGTCAGTGGTGTGTGTGGTTTGGCGGGTCTGAGGAGAGGTAGCCGCAGAGGTGAATGTGAGACAGTGGTTAGCTGGGGCAATTATAAGCATGTTCTTCATTCTTAAGCATTCTGACAAGCAAGGAGCAAGGGGGGTTGTTGTACCCTGGGGTGAGAGATTAGGGTAGATAGAGCGGGAGCAGATCAATGATTGGCTGTGTGCCAGGGTAAGCAGTTTGGATTAATTTTGAGCAACGTGGAGTATAGTCTTGGCAGGGTAGAGACAAGGTAGGCAGCACAGTGAGGAAGTTAGAGTGGCTTCGCTGAAAGGTGAAAGGCAAAGCAGGACCATGGCTCTGAGGAGGAAGAGCAGAGGAGGGGCTTGTGAGGTACCTAGGAGTTTGTAAAATGGACTGAGCTTGGTGACTTAATGGATGTGAGATGTGGAAAACGGTGCTTCTGCCCTCTAGGGAGGGAGAAGGGCAGAATTCTCCCCTCTAAGGAGAGCAGAATTCCCCACTCTTCAAGGGCAGGCCACAAAATGGCTTCCTTCCAAGAGGTACAATCCAGAAAGGAGGAAACAAAAGTAATTTGTGGTCAGTGGAGAGAAACCTGACAAACACAACTTCAGCAGAAAAAAGTCAACATCACTGGTGTTGGCAATGATGTGGAGAAAAAGAAACACTGTAAACTGTTAGTGGGAGTGCCAACTGGTGCAGCAACTGTGAAAAACAGCATGGAGATTACTCAAGAAGTTAAAAATAGAACTACCTTATGACCCAGTAATTGCACTGTTGAGTACCCCAAAAATACAAAAACACTAATTCATCCCTGTCAAGAAAGCCCCACTTTTATCTCTTCCTGTGTTTATAGCAGCGTTATTTACAATAGCCAAGTTATGGAAACAGCTCAAGTGTCCATTGGTACACGAATGAATAAAGAAGTGTGTTTGGGCAAGGGAATATTGTTCGGCCACAGAAAAGAAGAAAATCCTGCCATTTGCAACAGCATAGATGGAACTAGAGAGTTTTATGCTAAGCAAAATAAGCCAATCAGAGAAAGATAAATACAGTGTGATTTCACTCATAGGTGGAATTTAAGAAACAAAACAAACGAACATGGTGGGGGAGTGGGAAGGGGGAGAAATGAGAGGAAAACCAAGAAACAGACTCTTAACTATAGAGAACAAACTGATGGTCACCAGAGGGGAGGTGGGTGGAGGGATGGGTGAAACAGGCGATGGGGATTAAGAAGTGCTCGGTGCTGAGCCCTGGGTGATGCATGGAATTGTTGAATCACTGTATCGTACACTTGAAAGTAATTTAACACTGTATGTTAACATGTTAATATGTTAACTATACTGGAATTAAAATTAAAAATATGTCACTAAATTGAGCATTCAAAAAAACCCTGGTGTATCAATATTATTGTGACAAATATATCGTATTCATGTAAGCCATCATAATACAGGAAACTTAAAAAAATACAGAAAAAAATCATACAGGAAACTAGGTATGGGGTATATGGGAATTTTTTTTATATGGGAATTTTGAACTGTGTTCCTAACTTTTCTGAAAATCTAAAATTATTCTACAATGTAAAACCTATTTTTAAAAAATCAACTAAATACATTTGTTCTGAAACTTTTTTTTTAAAAAAAGATTTTACTTATTTATGAGAGAGAAAAAGTGTTGGAGGAGGTGGAGGGGCAGAGCGAGAAGGAGAAAGAGTCTCAAGCCCACTCTGACTTCGCACTGAACCTGGAGCTCCAGCAGGGTTCCCTGTCACAACCTTGAGATCATGACCTGAGCCAAAACCAGGAGTTGGACCTTCAACTGACTGCCCCACCCAGGCGCCCCTGTTCTGATAACTTTTCATTAAAACTAATTGCTGGGCAGCCCTGGTGGTGCAGCGGTTTAGCGCCGCCTGCAGCCCAGGGTGTGATTCTGGAGACCCGGGATCGAGGCCCACATTGGGCTCCTTGCATGGAGCCTGCTTCTCCCTCTGCCTGTGTCTCTGCCTCTCTCTCTCTCTCTGTATCTCTCATGAATAAATAAATAAAATATTTAAAAAAATAAAAAAAATAAAACTAATTGCTACTTTCCTGGGGTACCTGGGTGGCTCAGTGGTTGAGCATCTGCCTTTGGCTCAGGTCATGATCCCAGGGTCTTGGGATCGAGTCTCACATCAGGAGCCTGCTTCTGTGTCTGCTTATGTCTCTGCCTCTCTCTGTGTGTCTCTCATGAATAAATAAATAAAATCTAAAAAAAAAAGAAAAAAGCTACTTTCCTTTAAAATTCTGAGTTGAGGAACACCTGGGTGGCTGAGTGATTAAGCATCTGCTTTTGGCTCAGATCGTGATCCTGGAGTCTTGGGATTGAGTCTCACATCAGGCTCCCTGCATGGAGCCTGCTTCTCCCTCTGCCTATGTCTTTGCCTCTCTCTCTCTCTCTCTCTGTCTCTCATGAATAAATAAAATCTAAAAAAAAAAAAAAAAAAAAAAAAAAATTCTGAGTTGAGTGACCTTTATCAGGTTCACAGAATCAGCCCCTGTTCTTCCAATTCTTCTATTGGCTTTTCTGTGAAGCAAAACTGAGCAGGAGGTTTGCTTAGGCAGGAAGGACTACCACTCCCAGAGGGCCCCTGTGCGGTTGTCAGAGCAACCAAAGAATGCAGACTAACAGCCCTGCTGGTGTCAGGATTACCCAAGGACTGAGTGCCAACCAGCCATGGGCCAGGATTATTACTCCGTGCTCCAGATCACTCGAAATTCAGAGGATGCCGAGATCAAGAAGGCGTAAGTTGGGGTTGGAGTGAGGCTTTCGGGGTGTGTGGAGAAAGCCCCACCTTTATCTCTTCCAAACTGAGCTTTCTTGCACAGCTTAAGGCAGGCAAGGTAAACCTTGTTTTTTCTTGCATATTTATAGCCTGGGTTTGGACTAGGTCAGAGTTCTCAATCCATCATCCTTTATCCCCTCTACTCTGTCTCCCCTCCTGGATATGCTGGTTTTCCTAGGAATAAAAATCGAACAAAGGAGACATTTGAACTTTATCCTGATTATGGAGAACCAAAGGAACAGGAAAGTGACCTGGCCAGATGGATGTGTTTCAGATTTTATTCTGGCAATTATAATGAGTTTTTGATGTTGAACTGCATTTCTCAATACTTTCATCAGGTCATGGGGACTTTGTGGTCCATTTCCAAGAAAGTCAAGGACAGGAGTCAGCACATTTTTATGAAAAAAATGTGGTTTTGGGGGGCACCTGGATGGCTCAGTTGGTTAAGCATCTGACTTGATTTCGACTTGGGTCATGATCTCGGGGTTGTGAGATTGATCCCTGCTTTGGGCTCCACATTGAGACTGCTTGGGATTCTCACTTTCCCTCGGTTCCTTCCCACTACCTCTGCACCATCCCCCCACCCTCCCACCCCCACTCCCTGTGCTTGCTCTCACGTGTGCTCTCTCTCTCTCTCTCAAAAAAAAAAAAAAAGTTTTTTGATGAATATTTATTGAGTGCCTACCCTATGGTTAGGTGCAGTGGTAGCAGCTGGAGATATAATCATGAATCAGATACGCAGCTTAATTTTGGTGGTGAATACAGATGTTGAATAAGTCATAAGTGTGATGAGTGTTACAGAAAGGGAAGAACAGAATGCTATGGAAACTTATTTTAGGAGACAGACTCTTTCAGAGTCTGTCATGATAACCAAGGCAGAAGATGAAGCTTGAAAAAGGATACTGGGCTGGAGAGAGGAGAGAGAATGGATTTAGCTATTAATTGGGTCATTGAAGGGTAAAGAAAAAGGGAGGAATCTGGGATAATATAGTTAATTAAGTTGGGTAGTGATACAGTTTTTGAATGTGCAGATACTGTTCTGAGAACCTTCCATCATTATTTCATTTAATCCTCACAACTCTGAGAAGTAGGTACTGTTATCCCAAGGCCATGTGCCTAGTAAATGGCAGAACCAGTATCCAGACACCATGCCTACTGTGAGTCAGGTCCTGTAGGGCATTTATGTGGGGTAAGGGGAGAGAATCTACAGTGTAGCTGGAGAAAAAAGACACAAACTCATGAGACAATTACAGAACAATTCAGGATATTGTGTGATGTCACCCACTGCTCAGAGCATCTCCTTGGCCAGTGGAAGCCATTTAGGGAGAGGTCACAGGAGTTGGAATGCAGAAATACATGCCCAGCTTAAACGCTGGAAACACCCAGGCCTGAATCTAGTTTCTCCTACCTGCTAGCTGTGTGACATGGACAAATTAACCACTCTGAGCCTCTGCTTTCCCATCTCTAAAATAATAATTATAAGGTTTGGGGCACCTGGTTGGTTCAGTGGGTTGGCTCAGGTCATGATCCCAGGGTCCTGGGATTGCTCCCTGTTTCCCCCTCTCCTGCCATCCCTTCTGCTTGTGCTGTCTTGCGCAATCTCTCTCTCTCCCTCAAATAAATAAATTCTTTAAGAAAAATAATAATTAATTATAAGGGTTGTTGTGGTATTGACATGGAATTTTAAAAAAATATTTTATTCATTTATTCATAGAGACACAGAGAGAGAGAGAGAGAGAGGCAGAGACACAGGCAGAGGGAGAAGCAGGCTCCATGCAGGGAGCCTGACGTGGGACTCGATCCCTGATCTCCAGGATCACGCCCTGGGCTGCAGGTGGCGCTAAACCGCTGCCCTTGACATGGAATTATATGAGATAAAGAACATGAAATGCCCAGCAATCATTTGTAGCAAAAAATCATGTCATATAAAGAGTGATTAAAAGAACCACATGTATTTCATACAATAGTTCTTAACCCTTCTCTCTCTCTCTTTTTTTTAAAGATTTTATTTATTTATTCATAAGAGACACAGGGAGAGAGAGAGGCAGAGACACAGGCAGAGGGAGAAGCAGGCCATGGGACTCGATCCCAGGTCTCCAGGATCACACCTGGGGCGAAGCGGCGCTAAACGGCTGAGCCACCCAGACTGCCCCATTTTCCCCCTTCTCTCTTATAACAACTTTAAGAGATGAGTCCCATACGAGAGCACCTAGATTTTGATGCCCCACCTCAAATGCTGAATGTATAAAATAAAGAAAAGCACTGTGATGATTCCTAATTGCCCAGCTATTTACCTTCTCAGTATCTCTCATTCGGTCTAGGCTGCTGCATCCAAGCTGTGACTCCACTCCATCTTGCCCACTCAGGGAAACAGAGTGGTGGCACTGCAGGGCAAATATTACAACCACTCAAATTTAGATGAAAATGGAACTCTTCTCAAACCTACTTACTTTTACTTGTTCTCTCCATAACTGATTTTGACCTTTGTAACTGAGAAGGGCTGGTTTCAAAGCCTCAAGGAGGTCATGACAATTGTCTTGAAGTCAATGAAGGTATACAAAGTATATTAGAGAATGAAAATGTGTTTGGTTTTGGGCTCGTTGAGTTTGTGGGGCCTGTGGGATATTGGAGAGGAGATACCAAGATGGCAGCTGGATACAGAAGTCTGGAGCTCAGTGTCCTAGTTTCAGAGATTTGGGAGTGGTCAGCGAGTGAGTGGTACTCAAAGCCTTGGGATAGATGAGCCTGTGCACAGACGGTATGTGGAGTGAGAAGAAAAGGAGCAGAAGGGGTCACTAGCATAGAAGGCGTGAGCAGGGCAGAGGAGCTGCACTCTGACCCAGCAGAGGGTACACAGGGTCAGATTTGTACTAAGCTGTTCAGGGGCCTGCACTGATGCCCTCCTTTGGCTCCTCCAGACCCATTCCCTACCTTTCTGTAACCCTGCTTTCTGCACTGGAAGCTGGGCCATCTGAACTGCATCGATAGATGCCCTGGCCTTCAGACTTCCTAATGCATTCCCCTAAAGACAGCCCAAGGCAGGTGGTTGGGAGGGAGGAGAGTAGGACTGGGATATTTATTCCCAGCTCCCTTCCTATGAAGGCTCTTCAGGTTGGCTATATTCCTTAACTGAAGATGACAGCTCCTGCCAAGGGCCCATCCACATACACTCCTGTGGGATTTTGTTAACTTCTCCCTCCACTCACTCCTATAGGCTCGGGTGGTCAGGATGCCTCAGGGCTCCTGGCCTCGGGCTACAGCATTGTCCCCTGTGGTTATCCTCCCTAATTCCCACACTTTAGTGAGTGGCCCCTTATTAAACCATCCACAAATCACCCACTTCCTGACAGCTCTTTGCTCCTGGAACACTGATGATACAGATTTTCAGAAGCTGTAGGCATCGCCTCACTGAGTGGTGGGATTGGGCAGATAAGAAGCCGAGAAAGGAATGAGCACAGAAGTGGGAGACAGTAAAAGGGCCTGACATGTGCTGAGTGCCTCTCTGTACCTGGCCCTTTGATATCTTATTTTACCTAGTCTTCCCAAGAAGCCTGTGTGTCAGTTCAGATATTAGGATTAGATTTGCAAGAAATGTACTGGGGGAAATACGTGTGAGGGTGAAGGGGGACCAGCAGTGTGCAGAGAGTGACTTCAGACCCCAGAGCAGGAAGAAACAGCTGGATGGGGAGGGCTGTGTGTGGAGTGGTCTGGAGAAAAATCACAGCTGGGTCATTCAGTAGGAGTCCTGAGGCAGAGGTCACATGTTGGAGGGGTCCTGTGTCCTACAGGAATGCACCAGCACTAACATCCCCACCACGCTTAGGCACTGGCTGGAGCAATGTGAGAAAGGGTAGACTCAGCATGAACACCCAGGGCAGGCAGCTACACTTTTCACCCACTGGGTTCTCTTTCAGGCCATATGAGCCATATACCACCTTGGCCACTACAGCCCTGATTTTATAGCTGAGAACATCAAAGCAGTAGACAGCAGAGCCAGCTCTGAACCATGATCTGCACCTCAGGCCCGTGTATGACTTATGTGAATCTTCCCTCCTCTAGGTACCGGAAACTGGCCCTTAAGAACCACCCTCTCAAGTCCGGTGAGCCTTCCTCAGCAGAGACATTCAGGCAAATAGCAGAGGCCTACGATGTGCTGAGTGACCGTGAGTGACCCCATGCATTTCTGCTGCTCACCTCTATTTTGATATCATTCCTTAGGTCTCTGGGTATTGGACTTTCTGAGGGGGCCCAACAGAGAGTAAGCATTCTTCTTCCCTGCCTAGAGTCTGAACAAACTTGGAAAGAAAATAGCTTGGGGATGCCTGGGTGGCTCAGCGGTTAAGCATCTGCCTTCCGGCTCAGGGTGTGATCCTGGAGTCCCGGGATCGAGTCCCACATCGGGCTCCCTGCATGGAGCCTGCTTCTCCTTCTGCCTAAGTCTCTCTCTCTCTCTTTCTCTCTCTCTCTCTCTCTCTCACAAATAAATAAAATCTTAAAAAAAGAAAGAAAGAAAGAAAGAAAGAAAGAAAAAAAAAAGAAAGAAAGAAAGAAAGAAAATAGCATGCAGAACTGCTTCTCTCTGTAGTCACAAGTGAAGGTTGACATGGCATGGAGAGCCCCTGATTAAGGTGATCTGATCAAACAGTCTCAGTTGGGCAGGACCTGGATTTCAAAGCTCTAGGATTGGCAGCTCTAGAATTCTTGGATTCTAGAATTTCAAGGTGCTAGGATTCTATTTGCCCCAGATAAAACAGTAGCAATGATGATGAGGTTAGCCAAATTCCAGGACAGCAGCCTGACTGGTAATCTCTAGATCCTTCCTCCAGTCCTCTCCCACTTCATGGCCCCCAGCAGGTCTCCACCTTTCCTGGCTCCCCTCCTGACTATAGAATCATACATAGATGCACCCACAATGAAATTAAACCCCTAACTTTTAGGGTCTCCCTCCAAGAATGCCAGATAACAGGCAATTTAGAAATAAGGTTGCTTTTACCCTTTTCTCTACCGTGTATCTCCCTGCTTCCCAGCCCAGCAGCTATCTTAGTTGCCAAGGCCGGCCCCCTCCTCAAGGTGACACATATCCACAGCTGTGAAGAGAGGCATCTATGACAAGTTTGGAGAAGAGGGCCTCAAGGGCGGAATTCCTTTGGAATATGGATCCCAGACCCCTTGGACAACTGGTTACGTCTTCCACGGCAACCCTGAAAAGGTTTTCCATGAGTTCTTCGGAGGAGACAACCCCTTTGGTGGTAAGAGGCCCAGCCTACCCGTTTGCCTTACTGGGAAAGGACAGAGCTATAAAAGGTGCTTTTCTTTAAATCCTTTTGTTTTGTTTAAGAAATAGATATAATGTATGGTAAAAAAATTTTTATTAAAGAAGAAATAAATTCTAGCCTTTATTCCTTCTCCAGAAGCAGCCACTTCCTTAATAGTTTATCTATCCTTCCAGAAATTATCTATGCATTTATAAGCATGTATTAATCTTTACATATAAGCCTTTAATTAAGGAAAAAAGACTTGTACACACTGATCTTTTTCACTGAGTATATCTTGGAGATTATCTTATTATATACCATATTATATACAGATCTACTTCATTCATTTTAATAGCTGCATCATATTTCACTATACAAGATATGTTAGATGAGTATATGGATGGATGGGTGGATGATCCCAGGTCCCAGACAAACAGACAAAGAGCTGATTTCTGAGGCTCAGGGTCATCTTGCAAGGACAATTACCCTTCAGACCTGTCTTCCTGTCTCCAGGTATGCAAATTAGAGTCTATGTTTCACTGCCTGTTCCCCTGCAGCCCATTCCCCAGGCTGTCTTATAGCCTTTCAGCATTTCAAAAGTTCTCTCTTCTCCATGTTAATGAAAAGCGAGTTATAGTTGACTGCCTGTCTACCTCAGAGACCCCTCCCACCATGCATTGCCTTCTCCTGTCTGCCAGAAGAAGCTAAGTTTATGAACCCCATGTGTGACTGGACAAAGCAGGGGACTTGGAGTCAGGCCTGTTTCAAATCCATGCACTGCCACTTATGAGTTGTGTGATTCTGGGCAAGTCTCTTCACTGCTCTGAAACCTCAACTTCCTTACTGTTAAATGGCTATAATAGTCCATTCCTCACACGTCATTATCAAATGAGATAATGCACTTTATAAAGCCATTATGAACATGGGCTTTGCAGACTGAAAGATATCATACAATGGATCTGTCTCTTCCAAGGACAGGTACAAGGAAAAGAGGCAGCTCTGAGGAGCCAAACCAAGCTTATAAGAGGCATTACTTTCAAGGTTTGGGCCCCTCAGGCAGTGCTCAGAAGCTATACTGCCACAGTGCTTCACCCTAGGGATTCTGTGTCCCATCTCCCTGCAGGGCCAAGAGACTAGGCTTTCCTATATAACCTGGATATTGGAGTGTCTACCTGGTACATCACCCTGCTGGGTGAACAAATAAATTCAGTGACACAAGAAGGGACTAGGTAATTCACAGGCCTCTTGATTAGTTATCACATCATAGTGGGGCACAGTATGGTGCTGCTGCCTTGTTCTCCCTAACCTCAAGTCGTACCATTCTAGCCTGTGAAGTTCATTCATGGCACTGACCATAAAAGATAGAGTATAAAAAATCTTAATTATGATAGCAACCCTTGACTCTACAGAATTTACAAAGGGCTTCACATATAGCAATAAGCAGTGGTTCAGGGTACAGGTTCAAATTGTCCTGGGTTCAGATGGACTGTGGGACTGTGAATATTTTCTTTGGCCTCTCTGGCCAATGAGATAATAGTATGAAGAGCTGAGACCAGCCCCTGATGCAGAGTAAGCTCTCCGCAAGTTTTAGCTCTTCTTCATCATCTTGTTATTGAATCCTAATGGTAGACAGTGGATCAGGCATTATTACTCCATCCCACAGACAGGAAAACTGAAACTGAACAACTACATAGCCCTTGAAGAGACAAGGGCTCTTTGCACTGGGATGGAAGGGTAGGACAGCAAGAGGGGTTACAGGAGGGAGAGCTAGGCAGGGAAAAAAAGGAAAAAAAGAGCTTGGTAAACTCTCAAATTTGTTAAGAACCACCTCTGCCCCAGCCGTTTATCAGCTGCTGACTTCATAGAAACTTGAGTCTGGGGTCTCTAGTGGTCTTGGGCTGGGTTGGATAGTGAGGGAGAATGGAGCCTGGGGAAGGGACCTAGAATGGACCCTCCCTGCTGCAAGCTAACAGCTGGAGTCATTTCTGACATACCAGAAGCTACCACCAGAGGGCACTGAGACAGCCAGCCCTGCGGGGTACTTCCTCAAGTTTATTGGGGAGGGAGTCAGAAAGTGCGGGAATATCCAAACTAGGGGATGACGCAGTGGGAAGTGGCAAGGAATGATAATCATTAGATCTGCAATTGAGGACAACTTTTTGGCCTGGCCTAACAGTCTGAGTCTGCAAGGCAGGAATGGGATGCTGGGTATTACACTTGGGGACTGAAGAGGTATGTGCGTGGAGGTGTCTATGCGTCCAAGTCCCTGGAAACAATCTCTCTTACTCCTCTCCTCTCCTCACCTCCTGCAGAGTTTTTTGATGCAGAAGAAAGTGAGATAGATTTGAACTTTGGGGGGCTCCGGGGCCGAGGAGTCAAAAAACAGGACCCCCCAATTGAACGAGACCTCTACCTATCCCTGGAAGACTTATTCTTTGGTTGCACCAAGAAAATTAAGATCTCCCGAAGGGTAAGTACTTGGCTTGCTCCTACTGGGAGCTACTACCTAGCCCTTCCCCAATCTTACAAGCAACCTCCTCCCTGTCCTCACCGGAGACTTCAGATATGGTCTCTGATGGAATCATAAAATCTCAGATTTGGAGACCTAGGATAATAGAATTTTAGAAACTTTTTTTTAAATATATTTTTAAAGATTTTATTTACTTATTCATGAGAGACACAGAGACAGGCAGAGACATATGCAGAGGGAGAAGCAGGCTCCCCAAGGGGAGCTTGATGCGGGCCTCGATCCCAGGATCACACCCTGAGCCAAAGGCAGATGCTCAACTCCTGAGCCACCCAGGCATCCCAGAATTCTAGAATCTGAAGTTGGGACAATTGAGGGTATTAGCCCAATTCTTTCCTAGTGTAGGAATCTCCTCTCCAGTGTTCCTAATGGGAACAGGGTCTTTTCCTTTTCAGTTGAGCCCCATCCCTGTGGGAAGGTAGGCTCTGAATGGGAGGAGTCTCTTGTGAATTCTGCCCTCTGCGCATTACCAGACCATATCCCCAGAGCTTCATCAGTGTGTACGCCCCATGAGTAAGAAGAAACAGTATGGGCATGGAGGGTGGGCTGGGGGACAGTCCCCAAGGGGTCTGATTGAAGACCTTCAGTGCTCTAGGGTAGAGTCCTTGGGTTGGCCCTGTCCTGTGGCCCAGCCCTACTAGTAAAGCACATGAACAAGCCCTCCTAACACCTTTGCCCAGAAGAAGAGATGCCAACTATGGCCAACTATGGCCATGCTTTCCACAGATGGCACCCATCTGGGCATGTGATTGGGGAATGGATGGATGACATAATAGGCAATGCTCAGATATACTGACCTCTGTGGTCTTTCTCCCTTCATGATTAAGAGACCAGCCGTACCCTCAGGGCCAGAGCCTCTGGGTTGGGAGAGAAGACCTGGGTATGTGTTCATTATGCATTTGTTAGTGGCGAGGGCCATGTGGTTTCTAGGGCTGGAGTTGAGGGCTTGATCAACTCATGGTAACTGCTTGGCATAACAGGCCCCAGCCCCATGACATACCTGTCATCCTGGGATAATAAATTCTTGGTTCCAGTGAATGAGGTGAGAGTGGGAATGGCTCAGGGAAGGTTTTCTCTGTTGCTGGAAGAATGAACCTGACCATAGAACCCCCCATAACATCCTTCTCATGTGAAAAGGCCAGGTGGGAAATCCCAAGCAAACCTCCCCCCTGCCATCTGGCTGCAGGTGCTGAATGAGGATGGGTACTCCTCTACTATCAAGGACAAGATTCTTACCATTGATGTGAAACCTGGTTGGAGGCAGGGCACACGGATCACCTTTGAGAAGGAAGGGGACCAGGTAAGAAGGAGGGAAGTGACTAGGGCCAGTCCTAGTATCAGTCACCTGGGCTTGCTCATGGCTGGGAAGACTGACGGGGAAGGAGGTGACGTATTTTGCTGCCCCTGTGAGGCCTAGTTTGGTTGGGAGCCCAGTCTGCAGAGTGGGTAAGATGACCCCCAAAGTCTTTTACAAGGAACAGAGCCTCACAATTCCTCTGTGAGTGGATAGCCCAAGGCTTTTCCCCATTTTGCAGAATAGGAAACTGAGGCCCAGAGAGGGTAGGGATTTGCCCAGGGCAAAGAGCACAGGAGCTCTTCCTGATTCTCTTTGGTGCTTCCTAAATAAAGCCCAGCTATAAGAGCTATTCAGAAAGTACTTATTAGTAATAATTTTAATACTATTTAATATCTTAGTGATAATCACTTTTTCAAATAAAAATATAAAATTATTGTTGGAGGCATACTGAATCCTTAAGTCTGAGAAAAGGCAGAGTGATGGTGTTTTCAGAGCCAACAGAGAATAATTCCTCAGCCCATACTTCTGCTCCCTTTCTCACCTGT
The DNA here is from genome assembly GCF_048164855.1 of Canis lupus baileyi. Taxonomy (NCBI): domain Eukaryota; kingdom Metazoa; phylum Chordata; class Mammalia; order Carnivora; family Canidae; genus Canis; species Canis lupus. Next base: position 27,413,366 of record NC_132860.1, read on the forward strand.
AAATCATCTACTTCCAAAACACTCCCTTCGGGACCCAGCTCTCATGCTCCCAGCTCTGGGCAGCCTCCCCTGACCTCCCCACCTGGGTCAGTGCCTCTTCGGCTCCCTTTACCACCAGCCTGAGCATCCTGAGGACTGTGTGTGTCTGTCCCCACCCCCACTGGACAAGGGAGTTCTTGTGGGGAGGGACCAGTTTGACTCCATCCCCAAGTGCCCAGAAGAGACCTCAGAAGAGTTTTGGTGACTTAATAAAGCTTGGTCGGACAGAGGCTTGCAGGAAGTTGTCTTCAAAACTTGCAGCTCAGTGTTTGGCCCACTACTTGAGGAAGCCTCTGCTCCCCTCCAGCTGAGTGAATCCTTTTGGGCATGCTCCATAGAGGAGAAGTAGTGGGAGGGCTGGATTCATCAGAGTAGGCTTCTCAGAGAAGAGGCTATGGAACCAAACTGTAAAGGTCTTTCCAGAAAACCTGGTTTAATCTTTTCATTGTTCGGATGAAAACATGAAGACCAGTAGAGGCAGGAACTTGGCCAATGGCACACAGCCAATTAGCACTTGTCAACCCTTGGACTCTTCTGCCCAGGGCCCCAATATTATCCCAGCCGACATCATCTTCATCGTAAAGGAGAAGTTACACCCTCGCTTTCGCAGGGAGAACGACAACCTCCTTTTTGTGAACCCCATTCCCTTGGGCAAGGTAAGTGGGCAAAGTGGAGTAGAGGTGGGCAGATGAGAACGAGCAAGCAGGCCTCACTCTGCACTTACCCCACTGCATGGTGTAGGCCTTCAGAATGAGATGAGTGCACACAGAGTCTTTGTAGCTGTCTTCAGAGACCTCTGTGTCCTCATAATCCAAGCAAGGAGTAGCACCAGCCTAGATTTTGCCTTCCTTCCCCCAGCCCACCTACAGGCAGTCACTGGGTCAATTCTGCCATGGTCTACTTCTGTTGGTCCCCACAGTCCGGGTCTGAGCACCTGGATCTGCCCAGCAGGCCCTTTGGTGGCCATCCTACCTCCTTTCCCATCTCCTCTAGGCTCTTCCTTGCACTCATCTGACTGTGCCACATGCCTGTTTAAGCATCTCAGGTGGCATTCAAGGCCCTCCACACTCTGCTCCCGCTGATCTATCCCCTGCACTCCAACCAGTGTGCCCCTTGGAGCTCCTGTCGATTGGGTGCATTTTCCACACCTCCACGTTTGTGCTAGGCCCTCTGCTTGGAATGCTGTATATCCACCTTGTCTAACTGGCAAGCTCCTTCTCACCCTTATGACCTGCTACCACCACTGTGTAGCCCTCTTGTCCCACTCCAAAATGGTTTGGGGGGCTCTCCTTGGCTCCTGCAGACCCCTTTACTTCCCTCGATCATAACATATGTCATCATCAATCTTACTTACCAGACTGTGAGCTCCTGAGGGCAGGTAGTTGCTTGGCTCGCTCTCCTGTGAGACCTTGAACATTCTTTTGTCTCCTCGAGGCGGGGCTCAGGACCTGGCACTGAATAAGTTCATAAAAGTGCCTTCTAAACAGAATGGCCATGGCAATCTCCCCTAATCCCACCTTTGGTCCTGATGTCCCCTAGGCTCTAACCTGCTGCACCGTGGAAGTAAAGACACTAGATGATCGTCTGCTCAACATCCCCATCAATGACATTGTCCAGTGAGTGCATCTGTTTGGGCCCTAGTTGGCAGAAGGGCTGGCCTGGGCCTTAGAGGGTAGTGCTACACTGGTCAGCCTAGTGCAATTCAGTTTTCACCAGACAGGACAAATCCAGCCCCAGCTCTGGCCAAGCTGCATTCACCTGGTAAATGGAGTGCATTTTTCTAACTGGCACAAGGCCACTACAGAGCCCAGAGGCCCCCCCCCCATGTTGGGCAATCTTGGTTGCCTTCTGAACCTTTCATTAGTGTTCTGAGTTGTATCCCTTAAGTCCTTTACAGGAAAGGCCCTCTGCATGGGAAGCTTGAATCAGCAGTTGAGCACCCCCACCCCAACAGAGGTGGAACCTCTATTCCTGAAACCCTCTTAGAGATTCAGTGTAAATAGGTTTTCAGGGGGCAGGCTGTCTGAACAAGCCACTCCCCCTCCTCCTTGCCCATCCTGTTCTGGCTGAAAAGAAACACCTGGTGGAAGCAGTACAATTGCCCCATGCCTGAGGTTATACGAGCAGGGGCAGCATAGGATCTGTCAAAGTGCTGTTTGGGGGGGCCTCTAATTTCCCTTCTTTCATCCTCTGTCTCAGTCCCAAGTATTTCAAGAAGGTGCCAGGTGAGGGGATGCCACTACCTGAGGACCCCACGAAGAAGGGGGATCTCTTCATTTTCTTCGACATCCAGTTCCCTACCCGCCTCACACCCCAGAAGAAGCAGATGCTGCGCCAGGCATTGCTGACATAACTCTGGTGGCTGGGGGCTGGAGCTGGGGAGAAGGCTAGCTGAGCCTTATCTCATTCCTGCCTCAGGATGTGCAGGGGAGCCAGCCCACTGCACAAATGTGAGGATGGGATGGCATGGGACTTTTAAACTGACACAATAAAGATTTATTTCCTATCCTCCAGCTGCACTCAGGAGACTGGAGGGAAAGGAGCTTCATATATCCCTTCTTTTGGAGCAGAGGGAAGGGCAGGGCCCAGGGAACCTAGAACCTGGGTCCCTGTCCAGGTTTGTGAGTATGGCCAGGTCCCTGATGGTTCAGGCCTGTATGCTCTCCCCTTGACAGAGTGGGACAAAATTGTGTGGCCTCTGTGGGTCCCCACTCTGCTCTGACTTCTCAGGACACAAAATCTTTAGCAGGGGCAGTCTCTAGAGTGGGATGTGGTCATACTGTAGACAGGAAACATGGAGAAGAAAACACTTGTCAAGGTCACACAGGGCAAAGGTGTCACCAGAACCTTGAAGGCCACTTCCCAGACTCACCCTGCTTAGATTCCACATAAAGGACAGTGTTGGAAATGGCTTTGGTCAATTCTCAATTGACCAACCTCAATTCTCATCTCTGCAGGGGGTCCTGGGCTGCCTCTAGGCAGGATGGGTCTACTCTCTGCCCTGCCACTGACCCCCTGGATGTTACCACTCATAACCTCCCTGAAAGGCTGCTTGTGAGGACTGTCATCGGTGTGGATGTGCTTGGTGAACTCAGATCTCAGGGTTCTAGGATTGCTGCTGATATGGCTGCCAGGCCCACATGGGTCTGTGTGGGGGGCACCTGCCTCACCGACCTGCCTTCCATTGGTCAGCAAGTGTGGCATGCAGCTCTTCTGTGCCAACTCTTATCTTCTGAGTTAGGTTTGGGTTAGGATAGGTCCAAGCTTATGAGAATAGGTGGCCACTTTTGAGGGACTTCAGAGGTACCAGAAAAGGCCCCCCCATATTGTTCATATTGGATTCCCCTATTCAAAGCACTCTTAAGTGTTTTTCTTAAATGGGGGATTCAGTGGTACCAATCAACCTTTTTAAAGACCACTGGGGAAAACATGGGACCAGGGTTCTAGGAAGCACCTCTGCAGTCCTTCAGTAATGTGGGTGTTGGGAGTCAGACACCCCTCAGATATATGCCCTTGGGCAATTCACTTGGCCTCTCTGAGCCTTAGAGCAAAGATTACAACCCTGATCTTGCAGGCCTCGTGGAAATCAGATGAGGACTCTGTCTCTGAGGCATGGCCTCAGGGGAGGAGTGGTGGTAGCTGTCCTGTGGCCAGAGCAAGCAAGTGGGTGAGGGAGGGTGGGGCTGGTATTAGGAAACTCCAGGACCCCAGGTCTCCTCTAGGCCAGCAGGAAAGCCTGCCTCTAGCCTTTCCCTCATGGCAAGGCTCTGAGGGAAACCTGATGAAAGACCTTTATGAGATTTCTATTACCTCAGTGATCTTCAGTGCTACCTCACCTGGCAGGCAAAGCAGGGCTTGTCGTATATCCATTTATTGGGTCTGAAGACTGGTCACTAAGTTACTGAGGCCTACTCATACGCTGTCCAGTGGTCTCTGCCACCTACCCCAGCTCCTAACCCAGGATCATGCCCAGAACCATGAAGTCTGGTGGCCTTGTGTCCATCCTAGTATCTGGGACACAAGGCTGGTGACTCAGTCAGCTGACAGACATGCCTAGGGGAACAAACTGACCTTGATTCCTCTGGTGCAAAACAGGGAATCACCTGCCTCATAGGCCTAGTGTGAGAATTAAGGTGCATGAGGTGCACACTGGATCAGTCCTCCATTTATGCTGGGCTGCTTACCACCTTCACCTTGGCTCAACTTGTGGCACCCAACCCTGTCCTTGGGGACTGAGACCCCAGCTCAATTTGTCAGATGCTAGAATATAAGGTGGGGAACCATGAGCCCTCTTTCCTTCCCAGGAGCCTAATATCCTAGACTCCTTGCCAAAGCACTGAAGGGCTGAGCCTCCAGCTCTGACCAATGGGAAAGTAGTGTTACGCTGCTTTAGGTTGGTGGGAAGAGGGAAGTCACATACTCTGACCAACAGACTTTCCAAAGGACTCCAGCACTTGTCCCTGGGTGAAGAGTCCACAGGGGGAGGGAGGAATCTGAGCCCATGTCGCAGTTCAGTTGCTGACTTCCTGTATGTCCTTGCCTACATGACTGGTCTCAGCCCTCAACTTCTTCCAACAGCTATAAAATGGGTGGGCCTGCCTCTGCACAAGATGCCTCAGAATTCTGGAACTTCACAGAGCCTCCCCAGCCTCTTGAAACAGATGTAGAATCTTCTGTCTTGCCTCTGAGGACAGGTAGTAGGGACAGGGAGGTTGACACCCTTTGCAGCCTAAGCCCTGGCTTGGCACTGCCTCTTTGGGATCCCCAGCCCAGGGATAGTTGAGACTCCAAATCGAAGTATCCTCAGGTTGAGGCCTCATGTTTGCCTTGCAGCCTGTCCCACCCAGTACAGTAACACTGCCTCGTAGGGGTTGATTGTGGAGGATGAGAAGCAGCCTGATTTCCCCTCACTAGGTCTGGGACTTTGGGGAGATTTCCCATTTGTAGGATGGAATAAAATAAGTTCATAGTTCCTCTAAATCTTCTAGGAAGCACAGGAGATGTAGGGCAGACAGGAACACACTCATTTTGCAGATAAATAGGCCTGGGGCCAGCGGGAGGGTTAGAAAGGCAGATGCTGGAGTACCAGGCACTGGGTGAGTGAAAACTCAAGTGACCTGGTAAGAGTGAAGCCACTGCTGTGACTCCCAGCTGCTCCTTCACTTGCCACCTAAGCCCTGGGTGTGGTCTAGAAAGAAAAATGGACAAGATGACCTCCGTGGGCTCCCGAATGGATGCTGGAAGCAGAAGGTGTCTCCCTTTCTAAGTCAGGTGGCTCCTCCCCTGCCCACCGGTGCCAAAAGGGCCCACTGGACCAAGACCTCTGGTAACTCTGGTAGCTATGAGAGAGGGAGGAGACACCAAGGTTGAACCTGTTTTATGGGTGACAAGCTGGCTGGGCTGGGCTTGGGGGCAGAACAAAGAGCTGGGCTTAACTTTTCAAGGGACTGAAGTCTTGGGTCCTGGCTGGTGCCAGGCCTCCCACAGTGTTAACTGAGATCAACTCTACTGGGATTGAGAGGCAGTGGGGAGATGAGGTAGGGAAGAGGGGGTGAGAATGTAGGGAGAGGAAAGGGAGGTGGTGGGAAAGGGAGTGCAAGGAAAGGGAAAGGAGAGAGGGAGGGGAAGCAGGGCCTGGCTGGAGGCAAAGCCAAAGCTAGAGGTGGTGGGGTCAGCAGCAGGAGATCCTTAAAAGGGAGCCTCCCGGGAAGTGCAGGCAGCCATGAGGGCCCGTTTGAGCTGCTCATAGGTGACAAACATCACCACGTTCCAGGAACCCAAACGGAGAAAGGAAGGCATGAACCTAGAAGAGAGAAAACATAGGTCACAGGAGGCAATTTGGTGACTCCTGAGGGCATGCTACCTCCCACTCTCTCCACCGGGCCATGGTATCTAATCCAACCCAGCTGCTGTCACAAAGGAAGTTGAGAGGGCCCAGGAACAGAGCTCCACAGTTGTGTAGCTGTGAGCAAGAATCCCCTGTGAGTCTCTTATTTTAATACCCATAAAATAGGGATGACAACTCTGGAAGTAGTTAGGAGCATGAGAAAATGCTGGTGAAATACCAAGACCAGGATCAGAATAGCCTGACACCTGGTCGCTAATCAGTTCCAGGTGGTTCTCTCCCACTTGTGTGTAGGTATGGGCATCCAGGAGGCTTGGAATTGGGTGGGATGGATCAGAGACTCACCCTTTGTAGAAGGCTCGGGGACCCTCCTTCTGGAGCATGGTGAGGGCACAGTGGCCAGCGCTGCTGTACTGGCCTAGGGCAGAGTTCATATATCTCGTCTTGACGACATCGACGGGGGAGGCGATGACGGTGGTGCAGAAGCCTGCCCCGAAGGCAGAAGTGAAGTGGCAAGGGAGGTCATCTGCCAAGGAGGAGCAGAAAAGGCAGTCAGGACTCCAGAAGGAAAGAGATTATTAAAATAACGTAGGAAAAAAATAATACTTAGAGGTCTGATGGTTTGAGGGGGAGAACAGGCGGAAAGGGGGAGGGGGAGAGGGGAGAGGGGAGAGGGAGAGACTCCAGCTGGGACTTCTGATGACCTAAGAATCATTTTGCCTCAGTATGCAAAGTGGGAGGTTCATCTCAGCTGGCTTCAATATTGTAAATCTAAACTCATTCCACAAGCAGAGGGGAAGTTGGATGAAAAGATGTGGTCCTCAGGCAACAGACTCCCACATCTGCTCCTAGATTACAGGAAGGATGAGACTCAGCACCATTTATCCTCTCACCTGTCATGAGGTTGGCCTTCAGGAGGGCGTCCTTGATGAGATCGTAGGTCACCAGCTCAGCACAGTTGACAATGGCATTACGAGCAACATTGGGAGAGGTCCCTACAGAAGGAAATGGTACTGATGTGAGACCAGAGAACAGGGGAGGAGGAAGATGAGGAAGAATAAACTGATACACTGACCTTTCCAGAGTCCTCGGAACCCTTCCTCTCGGGCGATGGTCTTGTAGGCATCAACAGTGCTTTGGTATCTCCGGCCACTTCCAGCCCGGGCCTGAGCCTGGAACCGGACCTTTACTACATCTGTGGGCTGGGCTACAGCCACAGCCAAGGCACCTGTGGTGCTGCCTGCCAGGAGGCGGCTCCCGATGCCAGCATCTGTGGGAGAACCATGGGGGTCAGTGCCCAACTGTGGCTGTACTCATTTTCTATCTCTCCTCACCAAAACCACCTCATCACTGTAATCTCTTGCCTTTTGGGATTAGGATACAGACAAGCTCTTGCTCAAAAAACTCCTTTCATCAAAGAAAATAACACTGTGAATGTCTACTACTTGCTAGGCACAAGGTCATAGGAAGGAGCAGGACATAATGAGCCTCTGCTCAGCAGAGTAAATGCTCTGAGAAATCACAATCCTTTTCACTTGGCAAATGTGAAACCAAAGCTCAGAGAGAGGTGGCCTTCTCAAGGTCTGGGACTCCTAAGACTTGGGTTCTCTTACCACATCTATTTCTCCCTGCCATGTAAGCTTGGGAAAAGTTAACCTTTTGATCTGGGTTCTCAGTTTCCACCTGTGTAAAATGGAGGGCAGGCAAGGCATGCTGAGATGAAATGGAAGTGTGGCTTTGGAGGCAAAAATCCTGGGCATTATTTCCGGCTCTCCATTGTGTGCCCTTGGCCACATCCTTTGCACCCTGAGTAAGACTCAGTCTCTTCATTTGTAGATACTGTCTACTCTCAAAGTGGTTGTGAGGACTGTCCTGGAAAGATGCCCCTCACAGACCTTAGCATAGCCCAGGTATTCAGAAATCATTAGGAGGATCAGAGGATCCTCCTAGGGATCTTGGAGCCTAAAGGAGCTATACAGCAAATCATCAATCAAGGATGATTTGATGGGATCAATCATCACCAAGAAGAAAAGGCCAAGAGGCCTATGGCCCAGTTCCATACTCACGCTCAGAACCCTTGGTGTAGAATTGCTTGACAGAGTCGTAGAGGCCGATGCGGACAGAGGCAAAGCTCATCTGGCGCTGCAGGCCGGCGACCAGCCCACTGTAGAGGCTACGGGGGCCCTCAGTGCGCACCATGGTCAGGATGGTGCCTAGCACGCCTCGGTACTGGGCGCTGGCCGCAGCCCGCACTGGCCCCTGCCTTTCTCCTTGGATCTGCAAGATCAAATTGGGTGGTTGTATGGATAGGCAGGCTGTCCTTCCCATCTCCTGCCATCCCTATGCTCCATAGTTTACAGTTCTAAACACTTTCCTGACCCTTAAGGAGTCCGTGTCTTCAGGCAGAGCAGACTAGACAACATCAGGACCCCAGGCTTCATCCCCTCACCTGCAGCCGGACTTTAGCGGTGTCCAGAGGAAAGGTGATGAGATCTGCAATGCAGGCAGCTGTGCCAGCCCCCAGGAACTTCACAGTGGCAGTAGGGGGTACATCCGTAGCCTTGAACCCAACCATAATGCTGACTGCTCACTACCTCCCAGGAGATGGAGAAAGACTGGAGAAGGGGTCACCTTCAGTCAGCAACAAGACGAGATAGAAGAACTCTGCCGGAATCTAAGCCAAGGAGAGAGAAGCCCCATTAGCAACAGTCCTGTCCTGCTCACCACCCCACACTTACCTTGGTAGTACCACCTCCCTAAGCAAGAACCAGAGCAACCTTGTGAGGGAAAACAGGAGTGTACTCGGGAAGTACTCAAATAGGGGCTGGAGAATTCCTGCTGGAGGAGAACACATTCTGTGAAGAGCCCCCTCCTTTTCACTACAGGGAGAGTCTGGTCAGGGCCTCACAATGGGCAGTGACCCAGCTTCTGTGTGCTGGGTGCAGAGATTTCACTGATCATGCCCACATTCCTGCTCCTGCAGATAGACCTGGAGGGCCGGCAGAAGTCAGGAAAAGGTTCTGATCAGACCAAGACCTGACAGGCACAAACTCACAGGCTTATGCTCTGGATCTCTTAAGCAGGAGAGGTTCCTACGGGTCTGAAATTGTCTAAGTCTAGAAAAAATGGAATGGGAGAGACCAGTTCAACCCCTTCCCAGCCCACTAGGAATTTTCTTCCCCAGTCCCACTCAACTTGAGCTCTCGCAAGTCATTTTTTTTTTTTTTAAAGATTTTATTTATTCATGAGACAGAGATAGAGAGAGGCAGAGACACAGGCAGAGGGAGAAGCAGTCTCCATGCAGGTAGCCCGAAGCGGAACACGATCCCGGGTACCCAGGATTAGGCCCTGGGCCAAAGGCCGCGCTAAACTGCTGAGCCACCCGGGGTACCCTCTAAAGTCATTCTTTCAAGACTGCTTTGCTGGGTGCTGGTTCACTGATATGCCCAAGACAGTATCGACCCTAGAGGAGGCTTACTGTCTGGCACGGAGATGGGCAGGTAATTCAAGCTGCACTGCATTCAGGGCTTACAGGACATACTCTCAAAATGGAGGGAACAATTCTCTCTGGGTAGAGGTATGGAAGAGTTGGTAACTGGAAAAGGTAATATTTAGCTGGGCCTTGAAGGATACTGGGTAACTCTCAGGGGTGAGAGTAGGTGCATAAGCACTGGACCCTCTCCCCCTAAACTACTGTGTGATGCAGGGAAAGTGGTCTCCCTCTCTGGCCCATTTCCTCTCCTTCAACACAGGGGATCCACATCTTCACCACAGAAGGGGCGGGGATGGGGAGGTGCAGGTCAGAGCTACGAAAAGTGACACAGGAAACCAAAAGCTCCATTTTGTTCTCAGAGTTGGAACAACACCCTTCTATGCTGCCTCCGCAGCCTGGGGAGGAAGTGAGCCCAGCACCCCCAATGGGGGAGGGTGACCTGCTTCTCCCTTGCCTGAGCTCACTTCTCTGACTTCAGGGGAGCAGCTGCTCTGAGCTTGGCCTGATTGGCTACCCGTATCATGAGGAAAATGCTGGCCAGCAGAGGGAGGATGTGGCTGGTCTGTTGTGAACACAAAGACCTCTGGACACAAACAGCTCGCCCAGCTTCTTCCTCTTGGGCTTCTCACTCCAGGTAGCTGGGGCAAACAGTGAAATCCAGAGGCTACTCACCACTCAACTGCATCCAGAGCTCCTATAGGCTAGGCCTGGCCTTGAGTTTCCCTGGAGCCTGGCCATATGAAGCTCAGTGAACATTGGTACTCAAATGGCAGATGGGTTGATGAAGATGCTTCAAATTCCCCAGCTCCCCTTCTCTCACATCCCTCTCCTCCCGGATGTGTTCCATACCTTCCCCATCCCACTGCCTGGAGCACTCTATTAGCTCACTTGCTCTTCAGAGCAGCCCTATGAAGTGGCTGCCTTAACTCTACGTAACAGATGAGGGAACTTAGTAAGAGCCACATGTACAGGCTCCATAGCTTATTCAGTTTGCTTTGCACTGGTGTCCAGAACATTTGTGTCCTGTGGTCTTCTCAGCCCCCAGCAAAGGCAGGGCTTTTACAAGGAAATCTAACACCCAAGTTCTCTTATGCCAAATATGACAGTTCTGAGAAGGTTCAGGCAAATCGTGTCCCTTCTCTGGGCATCAGAGACATGATAAATGAGTCAGTCATATCCTGATCCTGTGCTACATGCACTGTTGTGAAGGCCAGAGAAGAACAAGACCCAGCTCCTGTCCATCTCAAAAACAAGTACACTGAGGCTCAGCTGCCATTTTGATTGCTGCTTTGGGTTTGCCCAGGTCTTTCAGAGGTGTTGAGTATGGGAGCAATGGTCACTTGTGCTAAAGACCCTACTAAGAAGAATAAATAAAAACTGGGACCTAGAAAGTTTGTCCTAGCTCTGCTGGTGATTTCCAGGACGACCAAGGACTAATCACTATCCCATTCAGGCTTCAATTTCTTCCTTTATAAATATGGGGACCACCATCCCTGGCTTGTCAAGGTCAGCTTAGAGGATAGAATGAGACCAGGGATACATAAGAGTACTTGTGAACTCTGAAGAGCAACTTCACTGGGGGTGGGGATGTGGTGTAGTTATTTTTGCTAATATCCTACTGACCCCTACCCCCAGGCCAAAGCACTGTTGGAATCAGGAGATCCCTCCCTTAGACTGGACACTTACCCGGCTTTTTAAGGTCTCACGCTGAGGCCTCCAAGATCAAGCTTCTCTAAAGGCATCCCATTCTTCAAAGCTGCCAGTGGCTATCATGGCCCGATCTCCTTGGTTTTCCATAGAAAATGGCTGGGAGACGAAACACCTAATAGTCATACTATGTGTCCTGTGGATGAGGGCAAAGAAGAGAATCTGTGTTAAGATTTTTATTTTAGAGAAGGAGAAAGAGAGCATGCGAGTGGTGGGGGAAGGGCAAAGGAAGGGAGAGAATCTCTAGCAGATTCTGGGCTGAGTACAGAGCCCAGTACTAGCTGGATCCCACTATCATCCCCAGATCATGACCTGAGCTGAAGCCAACAGTCAAAGGCTGAACCGACTGAACCACCCAGGTGCCCCAAGAGAGTTTAGAATGGCAAATCTGCCTTCACAGATTACACTCCAGCAAGGAAAGGGCCACCTGCCCAAGGCACACAAACCCCACACAATCCTTAAGTGGGGAGGTGAGGAGGAGTAAGGAACAGGGTCCATCTCACCCAGGGCAGCTAGGGACAAATAATTCAGTGCACACACTGGATGGGGGTAAATGAACCCAGGAGTCCTCCTTCCCTTGTCTGCTCTCTTATTTTTTTTTTTTTGTTTTTTTTTGTTTTTGTTTTTTTTTTATTTATTCATGATAGTCACAGAGAGAGGGAGAGAGAGAGGCAGAGACACAGGCAGAGGGAGAAGCAGGCTCCATGCACCGGGAGCCCGACGTGGGATTCGATCCCGGGTCTCCAGGATCGCGCCCCGGGCCAAAGGCAGGCGCCAAACCGCTGCGCCACCCAGGGATCCCCCCTTGTCTGCTCTCTTAGTATCACACATTGACTCCCAGATTTCTGCTTTGGTGGCAGTGTGTATTCTGAAGAAGCATCCCCCACAACAGTCAGCAGACTGGTGAGTGGAAGTGTTGAAAGGAGGTCATGAAAGGTCAGAGACTCTCTGAGAGTCAAGTAGGCCCCAGGGGTGGGATGTGAGGAGGTGAGACCGGCTGAGGGCAGACTCTGCTCCAAACCTCCTCTTCTTCAGGAGGGGAAGGTCATTCAGATAGTTGCCCCGGCCCAAGGCCCCCATTCAAGGCGGAGCTGGGCATCCAGGCCCAGGGGAGAGAGTTGGAAGGGTAGAGGCTTAAATTACAGCCAACGTGAACGTGAAAGATAAAGAAAGGACGGGGAAGGAAAAGGAGGGAAAGAAGAGAGGTAAAGGAAAAGACAGAGGACAGAGAGGAAAAATATAAGCTAGGCTGGGAGAAGAGGAAAGAAATTGAAGAGCGGGAAGGGCGCGGGTCCGCGCTACCCGGTAGCGGGCGTGCGGCAGGTTTAGCCCGCGCAGGGCTGGGGCGGGAGGGGCCCGGGCTCACCGGGCCGCAAGGAGAACACGGGAGCGCGGGCGGCTCTGTCTGTCGGCGGGCGGAGAGCGCGCGGAGGGGGCACGGGCGGGGCTCACAAGCCGAGAGCTGCGGCCGTGTTCGCAGTGGGCTCCGCGGAGTCTGCCGCGCGGTTATGGGCTCGGGGGGCGGGGCCTGCGGGGCGGGGCGGGGCCTGCGGGGCGGGGCGGGGCCTGCGGACTCGGGGTGAGGCGACCCTCTAGCCACCGCCTTTCCTCAAAGACTGTCACGCCCCAGGTTCTCCGAGCGCCCTCCTCTGCTCCCATTTCCAAGCGGACGGATCCCCGCGTCTACCCCTTCGTTCCCCTGCAGGGTCACTCCCTCGCTCCGGTCCGCTAACTTCCTGACGCCTGGAGAGAAGCAGACCCTGCCCAGGGTCACACACACCTCAGCTCCCCCCGCCCCCCGGCACCCCGCCAGGGCTTTTTCTAACAGTGTCCCATGAGGCTCGGGTGGAGCCCACCCCCCCCTTTCACCGGCAAACACAAAGCTCCTGCCTCAGGGAGCTCTCGCGGGGCGGGGCCTCCCGGCCGCCGGCGATTGGTTAAAGCCTCCGCGTTGGCCGAGGAAGGAGCCAATCAGGGCTGCAGTGGCAGGTGGCGGGTTACCGCCAACGGCTGCGGGGAGCTGCCCGGCTTCCGGGCGTCTCCCGCCACACAGCAGCCTTGCCTAGGGGTCCCGCGGGACTTCCGGCCTGGCGGGACCGAGGCACCGAGCGTGACGCTCCCGCCCCCACCTGCAGCTGAGTGCGCGGCCGGCGCCCCGCGACTGAGAAGGCGGAACGCGGCCCGGGCCTGCTGCGCGCCTAGGCCCGAGATGAGAACGTGCCTTAGATGAGCCAAACCTGGGTCGCCCTCAGGTGGCTGGCAGTCCTGTCGGGGTGACGGACATGTAAAAAACCAGTAACTGGGTCCTGTGGCTGGGACAAATAAGACGTCTGTGAAGTAGGAGGGAGGACTGTTCGCCCTTGGGCTCTCCGTCCCTTTCTTCCAGTTTTCATCCTTTCAGCCAGGACTATTTCTAAGGGATGAATCGAGCTAGTGGAAGCGATTCCCCTGAGTAGATTGTAAACTTCTCGAGAGCAGGAAGCTATTGCCGGTATTTTCAGTATCCAGCACTCAGGGGCCCACAGACAGTGGGGCCTCAGGGCGCGCTGCTTGGGCTGCTGTTGAAAGTGCCTGTTAAAGTGTAATGGGAAGATGGGGGTTGGGGGACGACGAACGTTTGGCAACTGCCATTACCACCTTCACGTTCAGTATGAATACTTCGCATAATCCTGTGAGGCCGATATTAGCCTCAGTTTTACAGATAAGGACGCAGCTCCCCAAGAGGTCAAATCACCTGCTTCATGTCACACAGCTGCGAAGTGGTGAGCCGTGGCTTGAATCCTGGTGTATCAGGCACCGCGTGTTTGTTTTCTGAATTGTCCACAAGCAGACATTGTCAGCTGAGAATAACTGGAATGGGTCTGGATAGTTCTAGCAGGAGAGAAAAACATTGAGCCCATGGCCTGGCAGAAGCAGAAGCAAAGTGGAAACTGAGAAGTCAGGCCAGAGAATTCTTTCTGGTACTGAGGAGTCGGCCATCCACCAGCTGGTCTCACTTTTACACAAGCTTCTCTTTGTCTCTCTCTCTGTCTTTTTTTTTTTTTTATGATAGCCACAGAGAGAGGCAGAGACATGGGCAGAGGGAGAAGCAGGCTCCATGCACTGGGAGCCCGACGTGGGATTCGATCCCGGGTCTCCAGGATCGCGCCCTGGGCCAAAGGCAGGCGCCAAACCGCTGCCCCACCCAGGGATCCCCTTCTCTTTGTCTCTTGAAGTGATTCCCAGGATGCTTTGTGACTGGCGGTGAAACTGCTGAACCTGAGGAGACAGAAAGAACAGGATGGAACTAATGGCCTGAAAACGAAAAGCGTCACCCTGATTGCCAAAACAGGGAAGAATTTGGATTCCAAAGATCATATACCCATGAGGTGTTTATTCATCCCTGGCAAAATCCAAGGGTTGTTGAAAGGATGGTGTGTGAACTTTTAAAAAGGAGGTAGAGATTCCCAGGACCCAGCATGGATTCTTTAAGGAGAAATCCTGTTAGAACAAATTCTCTCAACACAAGAGTTTGAAAACAAAACAAAACAAAACAAACAAACAAAAAAACAAACCCCTTAAATTCTCTTTTATTTTGAAGGGAGCCAAGCAGATTAGCACTGCTACAGGCGCTGTACCTCTGGATTTTTAGCAAGCAGCTTGTCCAAGTCATTAGAGGTCCTGTAGACAGATCAGTATAAAAACAGGTAAGTGCTTTTTTTTTTTTTTAACATTTTATTTATTTATTCATGAGACACACACACACACAGAGAGAAGGAGGCAGAGACACAGGCAGAGGGAGAAGCAGGCTCCATGCAGGGAGCCCGACGTGGGACTGGATCCTGGGACTCCAGGATCAGGCTATGGGGTGAAGGGGGCGCTAAACCACTGAGCCACGTGGGCTGCCTGGTAAGTGCTTTTTAAAAACTTGTTTCACATCTATTTCGTTGAATATATATATCCCAGTTTGTTTGTAAACATATGTTCCAGTGATCAAACTGACAGAGTTTATAAAGTTGATATCATACTAGAAAACAATACACTTTTAAAACTTAAAAATTTTAGGGATGCCTCGGTGGCTCAGTGGTTGAGCATCTGCCTTTGACTCGGGGCGTGACCCCGGGATTCTGGGATTGCATCCCCGCATCAGGCTTCCTGCATCGGGCCTGTTTGTCCCTCTCCCTATGTCTCTGCCTCTCTCTCTCTCTGCCTCTCATGAATAAATAAATAAAAGTCTTAAAAAAATAAAATAAAACTTAAAAATTTTAAATACAAACTGTTTGAAACACTGCCAATGAAAAAGACACAAGAATGCCAAAAATATTGAAAACATCAGGTAATAAAAACCAACATGAGAAAATATTAAGTAAAAAAAGAAAATATTAAACATTTCAAAAAAATAAACATTTCAAATGTCTCTGATAATTTGAGATGTTGAGGAGGTTGGCTATGTTAAACCCTCCCCCCCCCCATAAACACAAAATTACCTGATTGTGCATTTTTAAAAATATTTTATTTTTAAGTAATCTCTACACCCTATTTGGGGTTTGAACTCACAACCCCAAGATCAAGAGTCTAATGTTCCTGGGCTGAGCTAGCCAGATGCCCCTGATTGGATATTTTAAAAAAGAAATCAAGAAAATTTGATGATCATACATTAAAAAAAAAATGATGTAAAGCTGATTTTTTAAAAACCTACGTGAGATATCAAATTGAACCATATTTTTTAAACTTCCCTATCCTTTTTGATGTTCCTTTCTCCCTTGGTTCCTAAAAAAAAAAATGGGGGGTGGGGGAATGGCAACATAAAGCCTTATAGAAATACTTTAAACATTTACAGTAACAGGATTGAATTAAAATTTTTAATGAATATTCACTGGCAAGAAACAAACCCTATGTTTTAAATGTTGAATGAGAAAAACACTGTTAAGAGTTAAAAGATAGGGATCCCTGGGTGGCGCAGCGGTTTGGCACCTGCCTTTGGCCCAGGGCGCGATCCTGGAGACCCAGGATCGAATCCCACATCGGGCTTCCGGTGCATGGAGCCTGCTTCTCCCTCTGCCTGTGTCTCTGCCTCTCTCTTTCTCTCTCTGTGACTATCATAAATAAATAAACATTTAAAAAAAAAAAAAAAAAAAAAAAGAGTTAAAAGATGCATCTTTTGTCAGCAATAAAAAGAAATGAAGTACTGGTACGTGCTACAACATAGACGAACCTTGACAACAGTATGCTAAATGAAAGAAGTCAGACACAAAAGACCACATACGGTATGCCTCCTTTCATATTTTCACTTATATGAAATGTCATAATAGGCAACTCTATAGAGGCAGAAAGCAGGGCTGGGTTGGATGGAGGGAATTGGGGCATGACAGGCACAGGGTAAGGAGGGGCTTGTTGTTTTGGGATGATGAAAATGTTCTAAAACTGGTTGTGGTGATGGTTGCACAACTCTATACTAAAAACTGTTGACTTTCTCTTTAAATGAATGAATTATATGGTATATTATATGTCAATAAAGCTGATAATAAAAAAAGGAAAAAAAACAAAATGCAAATTGGGTTAATGTCCTTTCAAGGGCTGCTTATTGCACTTTGAATGAATTCTAAATGAGTTAAAAAAAATGTTTTCCATAACTTCTCTTATCAGTGAATCTTTATAGTCTGAGTTAAGACCCTATAAAACAAAGTTAAATTATACATAACTATTGCTGATTTGCATACCTTCAACAAGGTTCAATTGATATACATAATTTGTAGATATCCACAGGAATTCTTACTGTCTCATCAAATTTCTCAATACTGGATGTTTATAATGTTTCTACTCTAAATACCAAGAAGTATTTTCACAGGAACAGTTACATGTCTTCTCATTATCCCCAAAAGCATAGGTAACAAAATATAAAATTAAACAAGATTTCTATTTGATAAATTAACATATAAAATCACCATTACAGTATTCTTTGTGATGGCTTATAAATGTTAACAGTCATCATGAAGCCTATGAAGTTTATCCTTAGATTTAGAAAATGAAATGCAGATTAACTCAAAATAAAAAAATACAGTTTGGATTGCCAAAAACAATCTGTTAGGGATGCCTGGGTGGCTCAGCAGTTGAGCGTCTGCCTTTGGCCCAGGGCGAGATCCAGGATCGAGTCCCACATCAGGCTCCTGGCATGGAGCCTGCTTCTCCCTCTGCCTGTGTCTCTGCCTCTCTCTCTCTCTCTGTGTGACTATCATAAATAAATAAAAAAAAATTAAAAAAAAAAAAGATGGTAAATCAAACTTGAAAAACTGGCTTCAGGGGCACTTGGGTGGCTCAGTTGGTTGCATGTCTGCCTTTGGTTCAGGTCATGATCCCAGGGTCCTGTGATCAGGCCCCACATAGGGCTCCCTGCTCAGTGGAGAGTCTGCTTCTTCCTCTCCCTCTGTCACTCCCCCTGCTTGTGCTCTCCCTCTATCAGATAAATAAAATATGAAGAAGGAGAAAAAGAAGAACTGGCTTTAGTGTGAATATCCAGTGTTAAAGCTCCTTCCTAGAATGAATGAAAACTTAAGGACATGTAGACAGAGTTACCAATTAGAATGGAGTTGTTTGTTTTGAATGGAGTTTTTGAAGGCTTTCTTCTCTGCAAAGGTTATGTGTAGCAGTTTTCCTACAAACTGTTGATCTTGTTTAATTCAGAGCTAAACAGGAATTTCAAAGCACAGCACAAGTGGAAACCAGTCAGCTTCTGTTGTAGCAACATCAGAGTTCTGTTTTGTTGTCGAATCTGTAGTTGCTTCCTCCGTGACTACTTCAAATGATTCTGTACTTTCATTTGCTCTGTGTAGGAAGTTAAATCAGGTTCTTCTTTCTTCTCAGAAACATCATCAAGCTTTCTATTTGTAGATTGTTTAGAAGTATACAACATAGTAACATAACCACAAAAATCCGTGCAAGCGCATTTTGTTCTTTAATATTTGCAAAGCTTCATGAACACCCATATTGACATGACACGTGACTCTCCTAGTTGTTTTATCAAATGGGAAAAATTTCTCCCATCCCATTGTTCAATGTCATGAGCATATGTAAAGTAGAAGTTACTTCAGGTTTATGACTCCCAGACATTGTTAATGCTTAAGAATACCATGAAATTTACCTGACCGTTTTTGAAGTCTTATACTTTTAGACAGTAATAAAATTGGGGATTTGATTTCTGGATAATGGGTCTAAAATGGAGAGCAGTACTACTGCTGATGGGTTGGATCTATTAGTGAGAGGAGCCATGGAAATAAGAAATTTGTAATTTTTTGTTTACAAGTCTGCTGCAAGTCCTAGGGTTCAAATCAGGAAGGCTTTTACAGTGTAAGAGATTCAGAAGAAAGCCATAATTGGGTTGTTATTGTTATGCAGACAGTGTTGTGTTTCTGTAAGTGCCTGATCAAAATGTCTCTGTAGTCTGCATTTCTCCTTCCTAAGTGTTTTGAATCTTTTCTAATTCTGTAAGGAAGCTGTCCAGAGACTCATGTGAGAGTTTGCCAACTTTTTTTTTTTTTTTTTAAAGATTTATTTATTTATTTATGATAGACAGAGAGAGAGAGAGAGGCAGAGACACAGGCAGAGGGAGAAGCAGGCTCCATGCCGGGAGCCTGACGTGGGACTTGATCCCGGGACTCCAGGATCGCGCCCTGGGCCAAAGGCAGGTGCTAAACCGCTGAGCCACCCAGGGATCCCGTGTTTGCCAACTTTTGGTGAAAGGTTTCCCATCAGTTAAAAGGTAAGAGTTAAAAAAAAAAAAAAAGGTAAGAGTTGAGTCAAATAGTTGTGTATCCTGTAGACCGACCCAAACTGCTTATACTGGTTGTGTCAGCTGGATCAAGAATCAGTATCAGAGCTGACAAAGCTCCATGTTCAGGACTCCTACTTTCTTCCCCATGCCCGATAAGAATATCTTTTGTGGATGTAAACTACTTTTTAATTTGTTTATAGGGGGTATATTCCACCATGATAATGAAGTTGATCCAAATTTATTACTTGTCTCTTCTTATGGGTAAAGCCCAATCAGCAATACATGGAAACATCATTCTTAACCAATGATAAGTATATCTCAAGGACATTTGCAAGCCCAGCAACATTAGTATGCTTATCTATTGAAAGGAATAGTTTCAAAGTAATCACCTAGTCATCTTGCAGTCATTTCATTATAAAACGTTGAAGGAAAAAAAAAATACAAAAAATAAAAAAAATAAAACGTTGAAGGATGAAATTGTCATCAGAGATTGATATGCTCAAATAAAAAATCCTTTATTATATAAACTATGTACCACATTATAATCTAGTGATCCAGAAAGTTAAGGACCTGAATCAGTGATCTTAACTATAGTGTATTTCTCAGGCAAAATGCATGTCTTTATGTCATTTTTGTGGTCTGACCAGTTTATACTACCTACCAAGTTTCTGTGGGATTTTCTGCTGCCTTTATTGGTGGAAGTTGTGATCATTCCTCCAAACTTCAAAAAGAAAATATTTGGGCAGCCCGGGTGGCTCAGCGGTTTAGCAGTGCCTTCAGCCCAGGGCCTGATCCTGGAGACCCGGGATCGAGTCCCACGTCGGGCTCCCTGCATAGAGCCTGCTTCTCCCTCTGCCTGTGTCTCTGCCTCTCTGCCTGCCTCTCTCTTTTTCTCTCTCTCTGTGTCTCTCATGAATAAATAAATAAAATCTTAAAAAAAAAGAAAATATTTGATGATCTATACTGGTTCGTAATATCAATGTATTGCTGCCTTTTAATGCCAAGAAACCATAGACAGTCTTTAGTAAAACTGGACAATGAAGCATAACTGTTTCTCATTTTTCAAAATGTCCTCCATAATATCAAGATAATGAAAAAATTGTATTATCCTCAGGCCCACAATATCTAATAAATGGTAAAGGTACAGCATGAAACAATCTAGAAACAATAGCTTCTCAAAGTATTTGCATTCATCTTTCTTGACATGTTTATTTTTCTGTATCATAACTGATGGTGGATATGTGGGGATTTGCATATTTTCCCTGTGAATTTTAAAGACCCTGTCACATATTGTCTAACAGCTTACTCTGTGGGTGATGTGCCTTATGTGGAGCTCCATGTGTATGGTGTGAGGTACCCTGGGACAACTGGGGGGAACCCACTAGAGCCTGGTGCCACACACTCTGGAATTCTCCAGGCTGCCCCATGGTGGGGGTTCCAGACAGCTCAGCATGACAGAGAACAGAGAACAGTGTCAAAAGTGCAATGGAGGACCTAGTTTTTTCATTATATTTTAAGGGTAAAGAAAGAGCTTTTAAGATCTCTTTTTTTTATAAATAACTCTCTAGGCCCTAACCAACTTTCCTATGTGACCATTCCTGAAATTTCAATGGGAAGGTTGGAGAATGCTTTCTTTTTGCCTCTCTCCCTTTCAAAATGTTTGCCCTATGGCTGTTTTATTTCTCGCTTTCCCATATCCGTTCCAAAGTGATCCCTACCATGTTATCTCCATTATTCTGTCTTCTTCTGTTTTCTCCAGGATCTTATTTCTGCAACCTGTTTCCTTCATCTTCAATCTTTCCTTTCTTCTATTGTGTGTTTGTGTGTGTAAATAGAAAGGAACCCTCAGAACTTTTTTTTTTTTAAGATTTTATTTATTTATTCATGAGAGACAGAGAGTGAGAGAGAGAGGCAGAGACACCGGCAAAGGGAGAAGCAGGCTCCATGCAGAGAGCCTGATGTGGGACTTGATCCCAGGACTCCAGGATCAGGCCCTGGGTGGAAGGTAGGGGCTAAACCGCTGAGCCACCCAGGGATCCCCCCTTTTTTATTTTTATTTTTTATTTTTTTTAAAGATGTTTTGCATGCTCAAAGCATCTCATTCTAAATTTTTTTTAAATTTTTATTTATTTATGATAGGCACACAGTGAGAGAGAGAGAGGCAGAGACACAGGCAGAGGGAGAAGCAGGCTCCTCACAGACAGCTTGATGTAGAACTTGATCCCGGATCCTGGGATTAGGCCCTGAGCCAAAGGCAGACACTCAACCGCTGAGCGCCCCCCCCCCCCCCCCCCGAACTTTCCAACCCCTTCAATAGTGGCTTTTTTCCCCCCTCCTCCCTTTCTCTGTCACACTTTCCAAACAATTGTTTGTCCTCTGACTTCTCAGCCTCTGGCACAACTCTTAAAGATTTGATGAATGAATAAAGGAATGATCTCACGTTCATCTCATTCACTTTATGCCAGCCACACACAGCTTTCTTTCTGTTCTCTCAACATGCCAACCTCATTCCCATAGGGCTTGTAAGCTGCTTGTTTCCTTATCCTGTAACACTTCCTCAGATCTCCTCCTGGCCAGCTCCTCTCATTATCCCTGTGTATACACAAATACACAAATACTCACATGTACACCCAGATACACAGACACACAGAGACATACAGAGGCATACACGCATACACACTTCTCAAAGATCATTGGTGATCACTTTTTCAAATTCTTTAAAACTTTTTTTTTAAAAGACTTTATTATTTATTCATGAGAGACAGAGAGAGGTAGAGACATAGGCAGAGGGAAAAGCAGGCCCCATGCAGGAAGCCTGACGTGCAACTCATACCCAGGACCCCGGGACCACACCCTGAGCCAAAGGCAGACGCTCAACCACTGAGCCACCAGGCGTCTCTCTCTTTTTCAAATTAAGTGTGTTTTTAACATAAGCGTTTTTTTTGTTTTGTTTTGTTTTGTTTTTTGTTTTTTTGAGAGAGAGAGAGAGAGAGAGAAAACGTGCACAGTGGGGGGAGGAGCAGAGGGAGAGAGAGAATCTTATGCAGGCTCCATGCTGAGCTTGAACTCACAACCCTGAGATCATGACCTGAGCCAGAAATTAAGAGTTGGATGCTTAACTGCCTGAGCCACCCAGGTGCCCCTAAAGTAAACTATTGAAGTATAACATACATATAAAACAGTGCACAAACCATTAAGTATACAGCATGATAGACTTTCAAAAAGTGAACACCCCTATATAGTGAGCACACACCTCGAGAAACATTATTAATATTGTTTGGCAATGATACCTCATTAAAGCTGGAAAAAAATAAAATTACAATAAAAAAGGAAACCTTATTAACACCCCGCTATCGCTATTCACCTAAAGAATAACCACTCTCTTGATTTCTAACACCAAATATTTGTTTTACCTGTTTTTAAACATCATGTAAATGGAATTATACATTATGTACTATTTTGTGTCTTTCACTCAACATTATTTTTGTGAGATTCACCCAAGTTACATGAAACGGTAGTTTTAAAATTCTCTTTGCTGTATAACATTCCATCATATGAATATATCCAACTTATCCATTCTACTGTTTATGGGCATTTATGTTGTTTTCAGTTTTTGTCTATTACAATCGTATTGCTGTGAACTAGAGCATAACCTTTTCCACTACAGCCTTACTGAGGTACAACTTAAACACTTCATAATTCATCTATTGCTAAGTGTACAGTTTAATTAATTCTTAGTAAATTTATACAGTTTTGCAACAATTACTATAATTAATCATCCCAAAAGTATTTGTAGTCATTTCCTTCTTTCACTTCCAGTGGTAGAAAACCACTGATCTTTCTGTCTGTACAGTTTTGAATTTTCTAAAATTGCTTTTTAAAGATTTTGTTTTTAGGTAATCTTTACACCCAACATGGGGATTAAATATACAACCCTGAGATCAAGATTTGCATGCTTTACCAACTGAGCTAGCCAGGCACCTCAATTTTCTAAAATTTTCATATAAATAGAATGTAATCTTTGGTGTCTAGCTTCCTTAACATAGTTTTTTAAACTTTTTTTTTAATTTATAAATAATAGCTTTATTTATTTATTTATTTATTTATTTATTTATTTATTTATTCATGAGAGACACGGGGGGGGGGGCAGAGACACGGTGGGGGGGGGCAGAGACACAGGCAGAGGGAGAAGCAGGCTCCATGCAGGGAGCCTGATGTGGGACTCGATCCTGGGTCTCCAGGATCACACCCTGGGTTGAAGGCAGCGCTAAACCACTGAGCCACCCGGGCTGCCCAATTTTTTTTTAAAGTAGGCTCCATGCCTAGTATGGAGTCCAACACAGGGCTTGATTGAATTCATGACCTTGAGATCAAGACCTGAGCTGAGGTTGAGAGTCAGACATCCAACTGAATGAGCCACCCAGGCGCCCCCATATTGGTTTTCTTTTTTTAAAGATTTATTTATTTATTTATTTTTAGAGAGTGAGGAAGGAGCAGAAGGAGAGAGAGAGAGAGTCATAAGCAGACTCCGTGCTGAGCACAGAGCCTGTTGTGGGGCTTGATCTCATGACCCTGAGATCAGATCTGAGTCAAAACCAAGAATTGGATGATTCACCAACTGTGCTACCCAGGCATCCCAACATAACTTTCTTTTTTATTGCTAAGTAGTATTTTATCAAAGTGATAATGAAATGTTGTGTTTGTCTTCTCAACTGTCAATAGGCATTTGGACTGTTTAAAGTTTGGGGTTATTATGAATAATGCTGTTACAGATATTCACATGCAAGTCTTTTTATGGACATAAGCTTTAATTTCTTTTGGGTAAATACCTAAGAGAAGGATAGCTGGATGAAATGGTAACATTTTAAGAAACTCAATTTCCAAAATGGTTGTACCATAGTACAGTCTCACCAACAATGCATGGGAATCTGGTTTGTTTCCTACAAAGTTCACCATTTTTAGCTTACAAAGCCATAGCTCTCTGCCAAATTATTTACCATATTTTATAGATAAAGAAACAGGCTCAGAGAGACCAAGAATTTGACCTATATCCCATAGCTACTAAGCTTTATTTTTTGTTAGGAGTTCACTAGTCATTCCATTTACATGAATTCACATGTATACTCATATCCTCAAGAGATTTCCACTCTGGCAGAAATAGATTATTCAATATTTTTGGTTCCCAGTGGAAAAGCTATATTTCAGGAAGAAGTTTTTTCGATCTTTTAAAAGTTCATTCATTTTAGAATGAGCTTGGATGCTTACCTGATACCATATACAAAAGGATCAAAGACCTAAATGTATGAGCTAATACTAGAAAATTCTTAGAAAAAAACACAAGGAAAAAGGTTTTGAGGGGACACAAACATTCAGCTCATAATGTGTAGCTTCTATGGCCTTTCAGGGTCCCTGTTTTCCTCTTCATCCCCATCTCTCATTGCTTCCCTTTGGGTCTGCAACCCAGTCATACTGACAACTAGCAAAACTTGGATGCCTCTTGTTCTTGCCTTCCTTAGCACAAGCCTTTTCCTCTCCCTAAAATGACTTTCCCACCTTCTTTTGCTTAGATAACATCTATCATGTCCTTTAGGTGTCTTTCTTTAAGAAGTTTCCTGGCCCCCAAACCAGGTTAGGTATCCCTAATCTATGTTACAGCTCTTAGATGCCTCATGCATATCTCTAATGTGGCTTTTTATCACTTGGTGTAGCTTATTTGTCTTTCTTGCCCAACTGCTCTCTGCCTCAGTGAGCTGGAAGGCAGGATTGGCCTTGTTCATCTCAGCATCTAGTACGATGTGTGCCTTATACTATATGTACAATGAATGTTTTCCTTTGTATACCACTCAGCAGTTTTCAAAGTGTCCTGACACAAATTAACTCATCTATAGAGATATATTTCCTTAACATTCATTCCTTCTGAATAAAATATTCCTTAAGAAAACATTACCTTTGGGATGCCTGGGTGGCTCAACAGTTAAGTGTCTGCCTTTGGCTCTAGGCGTGATCCTGGTCTGGGGATCTGGTCCCGCACTGGGCTCCTTGTAAGGAACCTGCTTCTCCCTCTGTCTATGTCTGCTTCTCTCTGTGTGTCTCAGGAATAAATAAATAAAATCTTAAAAAAAATATTACCTTTACTTACAAGATTTATGTGAAGTCAGTTATCCGTTATGTCACTAATGTGACTGAGTTGGGGCCTAAACTATGTCATTTTTGCTTGATACACCAGAAGAGTTTAAGAAAACTCTTTTTTTTTTTTAAATGTATTCACACTGCTGATTTCTTTTTTTTTTTAATTTTTTTTATTTATTTATGATAGTCACAGAGAGAGAGAGAGAGAGGCAGAGACACAGGCAGAGGGAGAAGCAGGCTCCATGCACCGGGAGCCCGATGTGGGATTCGATCCCGGGTCTCCAGGATCGCGCCCTGGGCCAAAGGCAGGCGCCAAACCGCTGCGCCACCCAGGGATCCTTTTTTTTTTTTTGAGAGAAAGTGAGTGTGTGTGTGCAGGAATAGGGGAGGAGCAGAGGAAGAGGGAGAGAGAGAATCTTTAGCAGACTCCATGCTGAGTAAGGAGCCCAACATGGGGCTCAATCTTAGGACCCTGAGATGGGTGATAACCTGAGCCAAAATCAAGAGTTGGACACTTAACCAACTGAGCCACTCAGGCACCCCAAAGCAGATATCCTCTTAATGACTGATGAAGTAGGTGTCTGTGGGTGTGCAGTGCGGGATGGGTGCACAGAGCTAAGAAGCCAGCTCCTTCTGTGGGCCTCAGCTGATGATCTGACCATTTTGCAAGATCTCATCCCTAAGTTCCTGATGGCAGAAATTAGGGCCAGAACTAGGAAGGGCTTGCATGCTGTGGCTTAGAGGAAGCTGTTTCAGTTCTTAAAATCACTGAACTTTAGAGCTTTAGGTCATTTGGTTCAACCTCTGCCTTTAAGAAGTGGGGAAAGAGATATAATATTTTGCCCAGGAAACTGTGGAAGACCTACCTCCCACCAATCTTGTTTTCCTTTTTCCAGAAGCCTGGACTCAGAGGTCACTAAGGTGCTGTTCCCAATCAAAATATCTCTTAGTAGAATTGATCCCCTCTCTCTTTTGGTATCATCATCTGAATAGTTTACTCTGGGTAGAGGATGTGTTAATGTTATGTAGAGGGCAGGGCACCTAGGTGACTCGGTTAAGCGCCCGACTCTTGATTCTGGCTCAGGTTGTGATCTCAGGGTCCTGCTTTCAGACTCCTTGTTTAGCAGGGAATATTCTTTTTAATTTTTTTAAAATTTATTTATGATAGTTACACAGAGAGAGAGAGAGAGAGAGGCAGAGACACAGGCAGAGGGAGAAGCAGGATCCATGCACCGGGAGCCCACCGTGGGATTCGATCCTGGGTCTCCAGGATCGCGCCCTGGGCCAAAGGCAGGCGCCAAACCGCTGCGCCACCCAGGGATCCCAGCAGGGAATATTCTTGAGGATTCTCTTTCCCCTGCCTTTCCCCCTGTTTGTGTGTGCGTGTGTTCTTTCTCTCTCTAAAATAAATACATAAATCTTTAAAAAATATATTACTATGTAGAAATTCATGGAAGATGTAGTTCCTGCCCCTAGGAATTTATGAACTGAGACTAGGAGTTTAAGAATGACTTGTAGGGATCCCTGGGTGGCTCAGCGGTTTAGCGCCTGCCTTCGGCCCAGGGTGTGATCCTGGAGACCGGGGATCGAGTCCCACGTCGGGCTCCCTGCATGGAGCCTGCTTCTCCCTCTGCCTGTGTCTCTGCCTCTCTCTCTCGTGCTCTGTGTCTCTTATGCTCTGTGTCTCTCATGAATAAATAAATAAAATCTTAAAAAAAATAAGAATGATTTGTACATGCCAGTCAAGTCAAAAGAAAGATAATTTTTTAAAAAAAGATTTTATTTATTTATTCATGAGAGACACAGAGAGGCAGAGACACAGGCAGAGGGAGAAGCAGGCTCCATGCAGGGAGCCCGATGCAGGACTCCATCCCAGGTCCCCAGGATCACACCCCGGGCTGACGGTGGCGCTAAACCCCTAAGCCACCGGGGTTGCCCAGAAAGAGAAAATTTTTAATGTGAGTTTTATTTGAAAGTCAAACCAGACATTAAATAAAAATAATCTTTATTTTTTTACCTTTATTTGGACTTTCCAGTTTGTATATGTTGTTAATCTCAAATTATAATTTAAATTTAGGAAGGTGCTGAGAGTAAGTGGATATTTGCTTCTTCCCACCTGCCCCCACCCCCCAGAGTCAGAGTGGGTAGAGAGGGATGACATGCTGAGCACTTCTACAGGGTAGGGGTTTGTTATTTCCACCTCTCTGCTAGGACACTGAGGTACACCAGTGGTTAGGCTGCTGGTAAGGTGAGGGGAGCGGACATTTGAACCCAGTTCTGTTATCAGAATCCTATTCACTGCTAAGAAGCAGAAAAAGCTGACATTCTGGGTCCTCATTATCAACCTGAAAGAGCTCCAGTAAAGTTCAGAAGGAGGTCATTTGGTTTAAGCCCACTTTTTACATACAGATGGAGAAGCCAAAGCCGTAAAAGGCAGAGCAGCCAGCCTGGGCTGTGGGGGCATGTGGGACCACAGGCCCAAGAAAGGGCCTGGTGAGAAAGGGTGAAAGAAACCTGGTGAGAAACCTGGTGAGAAAGGGACATTCTGTCCAAGAAAGAGAAAGGGGTGGAGGGAAAGGCTATGCTGTTCTCATTCCCACACCCTTTATTGAATTATAATAATTTTCCAAAAAACTGAGTCCTGCTGCTTTAGGCTGTCAGCCTGCCATCACCCTCTTTTTCCCCAATCCCAGTACCCTTCAGGGGTCTCACAGACCATCTAGCTGGAAAGCAAGGACTGCGTGGGAGTGGGGCTTCTGTTAGTACACGCCATTCTCTGTCACCCCTGGCCCCCCAGCCCCTGGTTCCTTTGGTCAAACCTCTAGACAACCTTTCAACCTTTTAAAAACTGCTGTTAGTTCCTCCCTGTCTTGAGAAAATCTTTCCTAAGGTCTTGTCCTTACGTTTACAGTGGTGAATATAAGAGCTTTCATGTCCACCTTGTCACTTGATCCTCATAGCATCCCTGGTGAGATGGGAGGGAGGGGATTATTATTTCCATTTTATAGGAAAGAAGATGGAGTCTTCCCTCTTGATTCTCCAGTGTCATCAGGGAACAATTACAAATCTCAGCCTCATGCTGGCCCAGGTTTTCTCTCTCTTTCTCTTTCTCTTTTTTTTTTTTTGGTTTCATATTTTCTAGAATCTCAATGGCTTCTAAATGGCAGGCGTATTGCACATATGGCTGATGATCCACAGTTAACCAAAGGCTGTAGACACAGCTATGTTGCTTTGGCAGCGTCTCTCCAAACCCCTTGTATCCTGTGCCACTCCTGATTTCCAAGTATCATGTGCCACTCCTGTCCTGTCATGCTTTCAGCCTTTCCTGTACACAATTCATCATCTAATCAGATTGTTTTTTTTAAGAGGACATCAGTTTGCAAACTTTTGTTTTTATCCAAATGGATGTTTTGGTTTATTCTCTCTTGCCTAAATGTTAGGCATCCAACTTAATAGGTCCCCAAAATTAATATAATTTATTTTCCATCTTGTCAGTGCAAAACAAATGTGTTCTTAAGACAAAGCACTGAAGGCCAGAATCCTTCCTCCACTTCTCTTTCTTGACTCAGCAGCAAGTAAACAGTTCTGTAAACATGTGTGGGTGTGTGTGAGCATGGACCCACTGCTTTAATGCATTCTTCAGTGGTTCTTGTTCCAGCAAAGTACCACATGGCCCTGCCTTATTCAGAATGGAGATTCCCGTAGCATCTGGACTTTCATCAAGGCCCGTTTCAGCTGCTCATAGGTCACAAACATCACCACATTCCAGGTTCCCAAACGCAAAAAGGATGGTGTAAATCTGTTGAGAGAAACAACCAAAACATAGGTGGAGCAGACTAAGAATCCTGAATATACCACCAGTGCTCCCCCTATTCACAGTGTCAGTGCCAAAAGACCTAGGCTTCTGTTAGTCATGAGCATTTTCTGAGATTTCTTCAGACTTTTTTCTCTACTGAAGGAATTTAGGCAGAGGCTGAAGTCAGGAAAGGAAAGAAAACACATTTTGAGCCAGGTTCTGTGTTAGGCAGTTAATTCCCACAATTCTATAAAGTAGCTATGATGGTTGCCACATTTCTTTTTTAGAGACTGAGGCCCAGGGGCACGTGGTTGGCTCAATTGGTTAAGCATCCAACTCTTGGTTTTGGCTCAGGTCGTGATCTCAGGGTTGTGGATGGAGTCCTATGTTGTCAGGTTCCCTGCAGGGATCCTGCTTGGGATCTCTTTCTCTCTCTTCCTCTCCCACTACCCCTCCCTCTGCTCACTCACATGCTCTCTCTGTCTCTCAAATAAATAAGTAAACCTTTGGGAAAAAAAAAAAAAAGAGCAGGGGGAAGAGGAGGAAGAAAAGGAGGAGAAGAAGAAAATTGAAGCTCAGGGCAGTTAAGGAGCTCTACTAAAACTACCTGACTCCATATACCCTGCTGGGTATTTCTGGAATCATTTATATGCTGAGGGGCCATCCCTGAGGAGGCCCCATCAAGGCACCTTGAAGCTGGCACACCAGAGGGCAAAGACTGGGTGACATGATGTTTAGCTAATCTCCGGAGAGCCTACCTGTCCTGTGATAGCACAGCTGGGAGACAGTCCCCATATCAGCTTTGCAGACTCAAGGTGGACCCTGTGACCTGGACCTGCTCCCTCTTTAGCTCCTCTCTCTCTGCTAATACCCTCCTGGTCCTTTCCTCTTCTGCCAGACTTGCTTCCATGCCTTTACCTGTGCTGATCCTTCTGCCTAGGAATGAACCCTACTCACTTTCTTGCCTGGCTGGTTGCTCTTGGCTCTATAGGACTCTGCTTGGGCACCATAGCCTCATACCAAGGTTTCTCCAGAACCCTCAGCCTAGGTTCCCCAGGGAGAATAGCACTGGGGCAATGAATGTGAACTTCAGAGTCAGACCTGGGTTCAAACGCTAGCTCTATCAGTTTCTAGCTTTATGACCTAGGATAAGTTACTTAATCTTTCTAAGCCTTAGTGACCTCATCTGTAAGATATTTACCTCATAGAGTTGTTGTGAAGGATTAAATGAGCTAATGTATAGTATACAATGCAGGGCCCAATATCAGTCAATGCTCCATAAATGTCATGTATGTGTCTGCTGCTGTTTGAAGACAGGTGGCTACTGCTGATGATTGTAATGATAGAAGCACTTATAGGAAAAGAACAGTCTGGCAATTGAAATAGTTTTATTATATCACTCTCAGGTTTGAGAACCTGATTGCATGTTGGGTCCAATCTAACATTGCCTACCAGAAAACGATCTGCTGAAGTGGTGGGAGGTGTGAGGGCCAAGCCAAGAGCTTGGGAGTAGGATGGATGACAACATGTGGGGTGGCATCTGATAATCTGAGTTAGAGCCATGGCTCTGACATTTTAAGTTTGTGATCTTGGATAAGGCAGTTGACCTTTCTGAGTCTCAGTTTCTTTCTCAGCAAATGTGGAGAATACTGCCCAGTACAGGGGGTTGTTGAGATAATCTATATAAAGTGCTTTGCATAAGGCCTTGTACTTAGTGACTTAGTGATCATGGTGATTGTTAATAACCTACATTATTGAGTGCTGGCTTTTGGCTAGGAAGATGAAAGGCATATAAGCCACCAGTTCTGGCTTCAAGGAGCTTGTGATCTAGCATGGAGCATAATTTAAACTTACAAATCCTATAACACTAAGTAGGAGGTGGTAAATGCCATAAAAATGGTATCAAGGTATTACTGCTGAAGTTCACAGGGAGGAAGAAAAATTTATACCTGAGAGTGTTGGGGAGGTGGCATTTGAACTAGTTCTGAAGTATGGCTAAGATTTAGAGCATGTACCTGATATGGGAAAGGCATTTCATTAAGAGGGAATGATAAAAGCAAAGACACAGGAAATGTGACAATGTGTTTTGGGCATTTTGGCCACCATCAGTAGAGATCTATAGTCAGTGGGCTGGAGAAAAGTCTCAGGACTACCAACTACCTTTCCCTCTCTCTCCCTTGCCCAATAAATTTGGGCATAAATAGCACTTGACATATGCCTAGACTTCTTTTTCTCAGGTAAACCTCCCCTGACTCTCCAAATCAGATTTGGTTCACTTTTTTTTTTTTTAAACTTCCATAGTTCTTTATATTTGTCCTTTGTGACATTTACATCTGTGCTGTTCACCGTCACATCCCTAGGTGGACCCATTGGTATACACATTATACATGGAAGGAAGGAAAGAAAGGAGGGAAGGAAACAAGCTCAGGTTCTCTGGGAAGGGATGTTGGATGCAGGAGAGGGAGCCTTACCCCTTATAGAAGGCTGTGGGGCCCTCTTGGGTCACCATCTTCAGCATACAGTCCAGGGGGCTGCAGTATTGGCCTGGGGGCGAGTTCATGTACCGGGTCTTCACCACATCCACTGGGGAGGCCACCACTGTGGCACAGAAACCGGCTCCAAAGGCAGAAATAAAGTGGCAGGGGAAATTGTCTGTAGCAGGGAAGGAAGGAGCAAATATCAGTAGCAAATAACAGAAAGGCCCCTTTTCTATTCCATGTGTGTCATCCTTTGTCTTTCACTAAACTGTGGACTCCTTGAGTGTAACGATAGTGCTTTCTAAATCTCACACAGTACTTGCAGAATAGAACAGGGCTGTGCCACAGTTAGAAGGCTGTGCAGCCCAACGATCGCAGAGGAAAATGAAGTCAGAGAAGGCGACTCTTGCTTAAAGATGCATGATGGGATGTGCTGGGCTGGCATCCAGGACTCTGGCCTCCCTATCCAGGGTTCTTTCCCATTCATTACAATGAGCGACTGGGTTTTTTTTTTTTTTTTTAAGATCTAATTGGCATTATTAAATGATTCATGAATTGGGCAGCATCCCATCTAACAAGTAGAGAGGCATTCCTGTACTGGGCATCTTTATTGGGCACTACTCTTCTCTCTGCTCCTTCTAATGCCCTGTTACCTCTGAGTGGTGCCCCCTCTGTGGAATTTCAGGTTCCCTCCCTGCTGTGGGAGGGCAGCTGCCTGGAGCCCAGGGCCTCACCAGTGAGCAGATGATAGTCTAGCAGCTTCTCCTTGATGATGTCATAGGTCACCATCTCAGCACAGTTGACGATGGCATTCCTTGTGATGTTGGGCAAAGTTCCTGTTAAAGGATGGAGTCGGGACTGATGAGTGAAAAATAGACATGGATTTTCTGGTTGCAAGGCCACAGGCTCCAGTTTGGGGGCAGAAGTCTCCATTCTAGTGGTCTCAGAGGAGCCTGCCTCAGTTGAGCAGATTCCACACTTTCCTCTCTGGGGTTAACACTTAAATTATCCATGTCCACCTCAGAGACAGAAAATAGAGAAGCCTTCTTATGTTTGTTTGAGCCACATTTTGGAGAATAATCTGCAATATCTACCAAGATTAAAATATGCCTCCCTGACAGCTGGCTAAAACCAGGCAAGGAAGCCTTTGTTTGGAAGAGGGAGGCAAGGCTCTGGGTGACCCTGGGAGGCCCTAGGAGAGCATCAGGACCAAGCTACTGACATCCCAGATGAGGGCTGGGCTTTGGGAAAGCATAAAGCAAATAAGGGTATGACCCAAAGGTCCTGCTTAACCACTGGGCCACTGTTTCTTCTGCAAGGATTTGTATGACCCCTGGTCCACATGTGGGAGAGATTCCAGCATTTGTCAAGGTGACCTCCATTTGGACACATAGGGAACTTGAAAACTTTACTCCTGAGGAGGCCTCCTTCTTATCACTTCTCCCTGTACCCGACAACTCACAGCTGCCTCCTCTAGTGGCCTCTGTTCTCCATGTCCTATGGATAGAACTTTGTTGGGAAAGCCCTTCCCTTCCATCCCCACACACCTAGAGCCCTTGTCCTATGGATAGAACTTTGTTGGGAAAGCCCTTCCCTTCCATCCCCACACACCTAGAGCCCACTGAGCCTTTGAGGCCCAGTTTATAGGTCACCTTCCCCTCAGAGCCTGCACAGCCTCTCCTACCTCTGGCCCTGTACCTGAACATGAACCTAGCACATCCTATCCTGTGGAATGGCTGCTCCTTGACATATCTCATCTCCTCTCTTTGTGAGAGCCATGAGGGCATGGTGGGTATCTTCTATTCATTTCTGTCTCCTGCACATCAACCTGCACATGCTGAAGGGTTGACAAATTGAACTGAATTTGGGGCACTCTGGCAGGTCAGTGTGATAGTTTTGGTTGAGATGATCTTACAGAATCACTGAAATATATCATTCTGGGAGTTCCCTCCTTGCTCGGTTCTCTGCCCTAGCTCAGGGGTGAGGAGTGCTCTGCCCACGACCCTGTGAGCCTCGAGTCCAGGCCTACCTTTCCATAGGCCCCTGACCCCTTCTTCCCTGGCGATGGTCCTGTAGGCATCCATTGTCCCACTGTACTTCCTGTTGCTCCCCGCCCCAAGGTGTATGCTGGCCTGAAATCGGACCTTCACCACATCTGTGGGCTGGGCACATGATACTGCCATGGCTCCTGTGGTGCAGCCTGCCAAAATCCGCGTAGTGATGCTGGAGTCTGGAGAGAAGGAAAGAGAGTAGGTCGATGTTCTATTACCTACACTTTTCTGGGCTTGATGCTGTTCTCTGTGGGCCTGCCTCTGCCTGAGGCCTGCCTCTTCTAGGCCAGGGTTCTAGAGAGGCTCAGCAGATTTCTGACAGCAGCTCAGTCTCCTTGCGAATGTCTATTACCACCCTTCTATGCCCCAGTTCTGCCTCTAAGTCTATACTGCCCTCATCTCTGATCTATTAGCCTAGAGTCTGCTTCTGCCTACCCCCTCGATGTCTACAGGATACCAGGCACTCACGGTCTGATCCTTTGGGGGTGTAGAACTGCTTGACAGAGTCATAGAGGCCAATGCGGATGGAGGCAAAGCTCATCTGGCGCTGCAGGCCGGCGACCAGCCCGTTGTAGGGGCTGCGGGGGCCCTCGGTGCGCACCATGGTCAGGATGGTGCCCAGCACACCGCGGTATTGGATTCTCCGGGCTGCCTGTGTCGCCTGGTTCTCCCCCTGGATCTGAGGAACATCCCAGCAGAGTTGTGAGGAGCTGGGAGGGGGCAGATGGGGCTGGGTGCAGAAGGACCTGTCCAGGGCTGGTTCTTGAGAACAAGTAGGATTATAGTCATCACATCCCAGTAAAAACAGCTGAGGTCATCAGTGTAGAGCTCACGAACTGTTATACGTGGTGTGATGCTCAGCCTTCAGAGCAAATGGAGGACATATTGTTTTTCCCACAACAAGTGATCAGTGTTTTGTCCAAGGTCACAGTTACTTTTACTTCACACTTTATGGTTTACGAAGTAGGGCAAGGCCATGAAGGGCCCAAGGAACTAAGATTTTTTTTTTTTTTTTTTTTTGTCTTGGATGGTGAGGCAGGATTATAAGCAGCGGAGTGAGTGGCCTGCTCAGAGTTCTGTGTGAAGAAGAGCATGCGGGCAGACACAAGAGGTGCTGGAGTGGAGAACTCAGTCCCTCTTTTGATCTGAACAATGACCCTTGTCAAAAAGCACCTACCTGCAGGCGAACCTTGGCTGTGTCCAGTGGAAAGGTGAGGAGATCAGCAAAACAGGCTGCTGTGCCTGCCCCCAGGAATTTCACAGCTGTGGTAGGGGGTACCTCTGAAGGCTTTAGTCCAACCATGGTCCCAGAAGGTTCTGCTTGGTCCCTCCAGGGTCCAGGTGAGGTCCAAGAAGAGAGGCCACTTTGCAGCCCTGAGCTTTAGTGCAGGGAGGAGGCTGCAGGAGACAGGCCGGAGGAGGCAGATTGACCTTGGCCCATCCGGACCTGTCCCCAGGCTCTTTCAGTACTGGGAGAAGCTTTAGTAAGAGAAAAGCCTGGGCACTGCTATGCTTAGCTGAGGGGATTTGGCTTATAGAACAGGTCACTTCCCCATATCTTCTCTCTTGTGATCCTCACCCTCTCTTCCTCCTCCCTCTACTGACCAGGTGGATCTTCATCCTTTAGAGGAGGAAACTGAGGCTCAGGAAGGGAGCAGACCTCATTCTGACTCCACCCACCACCCTGTTCTCCGTCCCCTGCATCAAGCTGCTCCCTGGGAAGGACCTGCTCCCTGAAGTGTACAGAGAGCCTACCAGTCTCTCCACTTCAGGTCCCAAATCAACAATATGACTGTGCCTTGTGACTCACCTAAACTGTTAGTTATCTTGGATGAAAGCCTGTTTTTTTGCAAGACTGCCTGAATACACTCTTATTATACTTAAAATGAAATCCTTCCTGGCCTGTGATTCCTTCTCTGTCACTAGAGATTGTTAATCTATGATTAGAGATGTTTCCTCCCCACACTGTAAGATTTCTGGGGCTAGTATTCTGCTTTGGAGGAGGGAGGGAGACTGGTCCTGGGCTCCTTCGCTGCCCTTCCTCCCCAGAGTTTCTGGGGAGATGGGGTACAGAGTGTCCTGCTACTAATATTGGGGGCAGTGGCGGCTGATCTGCCTGGCTCAGCACATGCCTTTTTCCCCCTCACACTTCTGAGTGTATCCCTTCTCAGCTGAAGAGAACGAGTTTCTCAGACAGAGGAGGATCAATCTTGGATCAAGAGAAGGTGCCCCGTCTCCCAGTGTGCACTCATGCCTGCGCCCATCCTACTGCGGGCTGACCAGGGGCACGTTTGCAGCTGAAGGTCCTGGCTTAGCTGTGGTTACCTTGGAAAGCTGTCACACCTGTCATGGGCAGTGCTGCATTCTTATAACATGTACTTCTGTGCATCAGGTTTTGGTGCTGATGCCATTTCTTAGCAGGTCACACACCCTGGTGCCCAACTCACACATACCTGTAGCGTGCTGCGATCCTGGACTCTTAAGTGACCTCACCTCTGGAGCCAGGGCCAGTCCCACAGAGCTGTGAAATGGGCACAGTGTATGTGCCCTTCTTTATGGGGCAATAAGAAAACTCTGGTCCTGTGGTGAGGAGACCTGAGCTGCCTAGTCTTCATGGCTTACTAATGGTGGTGGGAACTTAGCAATATCATTTAACTTCCTTGGGTAAATGAGAATAATATATTACCTGTTCACCAATTTATCATTGGATGCAAAAAGATAAGGGTGACCACTCAAGTCTTTCAGGACTGACATTTAGAACTCTGGTTGTCTCTGTGCTGTCCCCTCAACCTACATGGTACCTAAACTCTTATGCTTGCTGCCAGCTTTCCCTAAAAAGACTGTTCTTAAGATGAAACTGATGTTCTAATTCATGCTAAAGTGTAAGTGATTATCTTAGCAATCAGATATTTTTGACCACTATAGGTTGGAACTCACCAGCCACTGGATCCCAGTCTAGAAGCCTGGGTCATAGTGTGGTGGGACAACTTTTAAATCATGCCCAGAAAAAGGGGATGCTTTTATTATTTATTTATTTTTAAAAAGATGATTATTTATTTATCTGAGAGAGAGAGAGAGAACGAGCAGAGGGAGCACTTATTCAGAACAAAGTCCTTGCCATGGTTGGCAGACTCCTTAAGATCAACCTCATGCTGGGTTCTTGGAATTCCAGGGAATCTGAGGATAAGCAAAAAGAGTCTGTGCCACTTGCCTACAAGGAACTCCTCAGGAGTTCTGTGGGGGTATCAGACACACCTACAAATAACTAGTGCAGGATGGGTTGGACGAATGTCAGGGGGCAGGAAAGCACCAAGAAGCGACCCAAAGGAGGAGGAGGCCCTGTCTTTTGTTTGTGAGGTGGGATAAGAACCAACTCATGGTGGGGGGTGGGAGGAGGGTCACATAAGTTAGGCTTTGAAAAGTGAGCAGGATTTCAGCAGCTGAAGCAGGAAGGGTGTTCCAGATGCAGGGAAGGCATGAGCTTGTGTCAGAGCCCAGCGTATGGATTCAACTAGGGAGGAGGAGAAAATGACCACCTGACTGTGAGGCCCTCTGTAGAGTTTTACACACAATCCCATTGAATTTTCACAACTTTCCTGAGAGGTAGCTGCTCCTTTCCCTTACTTTTGGATGAGCAAACCAAGGCTTTGAGACATTAGCTTGCTAAATATACCAGCGACTAGTGTCAGATCCTGGTTCACTCTGTTATACTAGGCTCAAAAGGGCCTTGGAAAGAAGGCAGGGCAGCATTTAAATCCATTTTATGGATGAGAAAAAGAGGCTAAAGAGGCTTAAGATGGAGAGAGACTGGTTTAAAGGCACAGAACCTCAACTAAATTCCTCTGATGGCGAGGAGGCCCCTTCACCTTTCCCCTAGAAACCCCAGTGGGTATGGTAGTATGGATTTCCAGACCTCATCTTTTTTATTGAGGGCATTCAAAGCCCTTTGCAGTTAATGAATTATTTTGCAAACCCATCTGAGAATTAATGCATACAGAACAACAGCTTGGTGAGGAATGCTGCCACCAGCTTGGCAAATGAAAATGGCCTGAGAGGCTGAGACCTGTGTGTGCCACACAGTCAGGCCTTGGGCTCCCTCTGCAGTGCTCCTCCCACAGCCTGTTTTCCTGCTTTTCTGTACTGCCTCCCTGAGGGTCCAAGAAGGATCTGGCTCCTAGGGGTGGTGGTGTGGAGCCTGGCTGAGGGGACAGACTGCAGCGTGCTAGGAGAACCCTGTCCTCCACTTGCCTCCTTCCCCTTTCCCTTTGCCTACAGGAGACCAGCAGCTGCCAGGAGGGCTCAGTTCCCAGCAAGGAGGCTCTGGCTCCTTTGTCTGGGGCTGGAATGCATGTGCAGGTGTATGCACGAGCAGCTGCCTCTCTTGTTTCAAGCCATGGCATTTCCTCTGCTTTTCCTCTTCTCTGACGTGAGCTGGACTGCTCAGAGCCCCAGCATCAGGAATGAGTGCCTGACAATCAGGGTTAGGGAGGCCCTTGGGGACTGTGTTCTCTAATGTCTCTTACTGGTTGTAGGAGTGTCCTTTCTTCAAAGCTTTGGGGATTGTGTTCTCTAATGTCTCTTACTGGTTGTAGGAGTGTCCTTTCTTCAAAGCCTTTGGTAGCCACTCAGACTCTAAGGGAAGAATCCTACGAGTTAGGTATTTTTACTCCACTTGAAGAGTTGTGAACTGAGGCCCAGAAAGGTGAAATGACCGGGCAGAGGTCACATAATGAGCAGAAGTGGGATTCCCACCAGGGCTGTGTGACTGATGCATTCTCCAGCCTCCTGAATTGATACTTGAGAAAACCTAGCTGGCAGCAGAACTTTTGCCACTGGCAAAGGTGAAGTTGAGAGCAAGAACTCTTCTCTCTGTAGCTCTGCTGGGGCTCTTGATGGATGGATGGGGTGTTCTTGCTATGTGGCCATGGTAGTAGTGCCCCATTAATGTCTGCTCAGTGCTTCTTGCATGAGGCATGGGGCTGAGGGCTTTATAGGTATTGACTAATTCAGTCCCTTTATAAGGCTATGCAGTAGTGGTCACAGTGATTCCCACTTCATAAACAAGGGATGTCAGGCTCCAAGGGCTTCCGCCAATCATAAGACTGAAGGGATGGGGCTGGGATTGGAGCCCTGGTCTGACACCGTGCCTGTTTCAGGGTCCAGAGCCTCACATTTCAGGGAGAGCTCAGGATCCCTGGAGCTGCTTGTTTACAGAGTGGATTCTCAGAGGCCCTCAAGGCCAGATATCCTGATTCAGGTGTAGGCTGGGGCTGGGGTATCTGTTCTCCATGGCAGCTCTGAAGCAGGGGTCAGGGGACCCCGTTCTGAGATGCCCCGCCTGGTCTCACCCTCCTGGCAAAGCCTCCACAGCATCCCCGCGGAGGAAGCCGCCTGAGTAAAGAGTTTTGGGGGCTCTGCAAACCTCCCTGTATATAAGGCCAGAAGTGCCTGTACCACCTCTACCCAGAAAAGGGGTCCCCAGGACCCTCATGGGGAAAGGGCTTAACGCTCTGGAGGGGTTCTGGAGATTCTGTGCCACACTAAGGAGAAAGCCATATTACTTATGGAGATTTGCAAAATCACAGCAGAGGCAGCCAGCAGAAAAGGGAAAATGAGTTGTGCGTGAGTGACACAGGTGTGGGGGTGTGACACAGCCCAGCCAGTGTCCCCTCATCAGGGTTGCAGTTCTCCCTTTCTTGACACGGCTGGGGAGGAACTAAATCTACCAGCCCTGTAGTGACCCCAGATTGGTGTCCCATCAGCTCCAGACCGCTCTCTGTAAGCTAAGGGCAGCACATGGAGGGGGAAGGGGTGGTGGAGAATGGGGTCTTACCTGTGAGTCAGCCAGGGTTGGGGAAGCACGGGGTTCCCTTAAGGCTCCTTAGGGCTCCATCCCTGGAGGTGGCAGCAGGGATCTAGTTGCCCCCTTGCCATTCACTGTTGTCTCTGCTGCCTCTGGCTTGGCACCTATCTTTATACGTTCCAGCTGACCTGAAACCTTAGCCCATAGAAGCTTAGTTGACAGCTTGATCACTTGACAAGAGGCGGCTGGCTGGTGAGTGGCAGGGAGGTGAGGGGAAAGGTCAGAGTTCCAGATCTGGTTTAGTTCCTCTGACTTGTGGTTCTTTAAAATAGCTCCTTCCAGCTGCTGGAAGAGCTACCTCAGGTAATAAGGGTAACATATGGGGATAGGGGTTGGATTTGTCACCTTTGAGAATTCAAAGGTCAGGGCCACACACGATAGGCTGGGCAGGGCTCTCCTAATATTAAGTAGGCTCTTGGCGCCTACTATGTGCCAGATACTTTATATACATTATTTCTGTATTTCACAACCCTATGAGGTAAGTACTATTAGGATTCTGTTTATTTATGTGTATTTTTAAATATTTTATTTATTTGAGAGAGTGTGCACAAACAGGGGTGGGAGTGGGCAGGGACAGAGGGAGA
This sequence comes from Canis lupus baileyi, assembly GCF_048164855.1. Classification (NCBI taxonomy): domain Eukaryota; kingdom Metazoa; phylum Chordata; class Mammalia; order Carnivora; family Canidae; genus Canis; species Canis lupus. Next base: position 27,453,097 of record NC_132860.1, read on the forward strand.
GAGAGAGAGAAGCAGACTCCCCGCTGAGCAGGGGGGCCAACCTGGGCCTTGATCCCAGGACCCCAGGACCCTAGGATCATGACCTCAGCCAAAGGCAGATGCTTAACTGAGGCACCCAGGATTCTGTTATTTAATTTTTTATTTTATTATTTTTTTGAATTGTTTTTTTAAATAACAGCCTTACTGAGATATAATTCACATATCATACAATCCACCTATTTAATGGATACGATTCAGTGGTTTTTAGAGTTCGGTTATGCAACCATCATCACAATTTTTTTTTTTAAATTTATAATAGGCACACAGTGAGAGAGAGAGGCAGAGACACAGGCAGAGGGAGAAGCAGGCTCCATGTACCGGGAGCCCGATGTGGGATTCGATCCCGGGTCTCCAGGATCGCGCCCTGGGCCAAAGGCAGGCGCTAAACCGCTGCGCCACCCAGGGATCCCCATCATCACAATTTTAGAATATTTTCACCACTCCCACCCACCACCCCTTAATATCCTTGTGAACATCAGCAGTCACTTCCCTTCTTCCCTTCCACTCAGCCCCAAGCAATCACTAATCTACTGTCTCTATTGTATGATTTCTGAACCTTTCATATAAATGAAATCATATAGTATGTGACTAGCTTTTTGCAGTTAGCATAGTTCTTTTTTTTTAAATTTTATTTATTTATGATAGTCACACAGAGAGACAGAGAGAGGCAGAGATACAGGCAGAGAGAGAAGCAGGCTCCATGCACTGGGAGCCCGACGTGGGATCCGATCCCGGGTCTCCAGGATCGCGCCCTGGGCCAAAGGCAGGCGCTAAACCACTGCGCCACCCAGGGATCCCAGCATAGTACTTTCAAGATGCATCTGTGTCATAGCATGTATCAGTACCTCATTCCTTTTTTATTGCTGAGCATACTAACATTTGTAATGCTTATTTTACAGAAGAGAAAATGGTGTGAGGGAGGGACAAGGACTTACCCAGGTCCTACTGGTAGTGTATGGTAGGGCCTACCTATAGCCCTTAAATTATAACATCCTATGCGCTGTGACCATTACCATCTGAGACATGGAGGCTTCAGCACGAATGCTGCTGAAGGGAGCCACAGGGCGCTGGGAAAGGTGTGTGAAGCACAGCCTGAAGAGTCCCTAGCAGTTGCTACTGTGGGCACTGAGGGGGAAGAGTGGGGCACATCTGAACCTGGGACCCAGGTGACATAGGAAAGAGGTGGGTAAGGGGACAGAAGAGGAGAGGGGGAGGGAGAGGGAGGGGAGTTACCTGGGTGGGGCAGAGGGGTAGGCAGAAGCCATTTCTGGATTTGAGTCCAGAGCCATGGCTGCAGGGCAAGTGGTCATGAGTCCAGACACTCAAGTGCAAAGTCAAAGCTGTGCCTGTCCTCTTCCTTAGAACAGGCCCTGCCCTAACATCAGCAGCACAGGCAGTTGTGTTAGCGTTTATAAGGGAAGGGGCTGCTAGGATTGCTGAGGTTGTGCTCAGGAAGTAGGTTCTGGGCTCTAGCTGGAAATGCCTGAAGGTGGTGGGTGAATTGCAGCAGGTACATGGTGTGGGATAAAGAGTAGGAGCTCAAGGGACACCTGGGTGGCTCAGCAGTTGAGCACCTGCCCTTGGCTCAGAGCATGATCCCCCGGTCTCAGGATTGAGTCCCACATCAGGCTCCCTGCCTGGAGCCTGCTTCTCCCTCTGCCTATGTTCTCTGCCTTTCTCTCTGTGTCTTTCATGAATAAATAAATAAAATCTTAAAAAATAAATAAATAAAAAATTTAAAACAAACAAACAAAAAACAGTAGGAGCTCAAACAAGGAGGCTGCTGTGGGCCATGGAGTACCCAGAAGGAGGACTCAGCTTACATGGGCCTGGGAAGCTTCTTGAGGGCAGGGCTAGGTGTGTCTGCTTTGGCTCCCTGTCCCCAGAATCCAACAGGCGCCAGAAGTTCCAAGGTTGGTTGCAAGGTGGCTGGGTTCAACAAGCATCTGGGGATCAGAAACACCCATTTTCAGGTCTCAGCAGGGACAGTGCCTGAAAGGAAGTGAGGGAGTTGATGGCTAATTGTCAAATGTGTACTTTATACCCTTAAGCCAGGCTGCATGGCTTATACCCTTGCAAGGCATTTCACCTCTGAGCTGTCACCCAGAAAGAGATCCAACTTTCTGGGAGAAGATACTGGTAAATAACACCCTTTTAAAGTGTAGGTGGTGGTTTACAGGCCCTTAGGGTGCCCTTGTGTTATTGGGGGCTGCCTTGGCCTGGATAGGAGAAACCACCTGGGTAGGAACAGCCCATGTCCTCCTGTGGCCTTATCCTAACTTGACCCAATCAGGTTATTTACAGAAGCTGGAACAGGATTTGGAAGGAATATTCTTCATCTGAGGCTTAACCCCTCAGGTCTGGGCCCCTGACTGCCCCTCTGTCGGTTCCATGTGGCCTTAAGGGAGGTGGAGCCCTGTGCTTTGAAAGCTCCACTGTCAACCTTAGAGGAAGGCACTGGGGAGGGGGTGAGCTGGCCGGCTGAAGGTGGGGGGGGGGGGCGAGATGAACAAATGAAGGGGAACAACCTGGTCTGAGGGCACTTCACTGATGGTGGGGGGCACTCTGTCCCTCCTTGGGATTCCTGCATTACCCTGTACCCTCTAGGGCACATCCTGCCTGTCTCAGAGTTGTCGGTGTGTTTGCCTATCTGCTGGTCTCTGGAAGCTTCAGGAGCTTCAGGAGAGTGGGGGAGGAGTGGGAGGAGCTGACATTTCCTCAGCTTTCACTAAGTGCCAAGTGCAGGCGAAGCACTTTCACAAATGTCATCTCATTTCATCCTCACAACCACCCCAGGAAGTGTTATTATCTCTGTTTTACAGATGAGGCAACAGAGGCTCAGATAGGACATTCAAGCCAGAGGGGACCTATCAAGGAAGTGGCAGAGTCAGATCTGTCTCTTCTCTATCCCCAGTGGCATGTGGCCCTTAGTGCCCTCCAGGTTCTCTCTCTGGGCTCATCCTCAGACTTAACTTTTCTAGAAAGTCCACCCTGGTTGCTCCCGCCCACATGGTATTTCTCCATGAATTTCCCAGATTCAGAGCACTCGTTGGCTCTTCCCCGTGTGCAGAAGCCTTGTGACATCTCTGGAAATGTTTTGTGTGGTGATTCATTTCCTAGCTACATGAACAGAGAGGCACATGACTTAAAGTTTCAGTTTAACTATAAAATGGGTATCATGATCTGCAGGTTATAGAGTTGTTTTGAGGACTAAGCAAAACGACCTGTGCTTAGGGAAGAAAGCGGGGCCCTTCACTTTAGTTCTCCTCCAACTTTCTCTTCCAGCCACTCTGTGCATCATTGTCCCTTTCATTTTTTTTTGGCAAGGACATCCTTTATTCTGGCTTAGCTGTTCACTTTGGAGAGATGTTGGGTACCAAATGGTATGTTTTTTAAAAAATATTTTCTTTTTAATTTAAATTCAATTAGCATATAGTGTATTACTAGTTTTAGAGGTAGAGTTCAGTGACTTGTCAGTCTTATATAACACCCAGTGCTCATTATATCAGGTGCCCCATCCCCCCACCTCCCTTCCAGTGACTCTGTTTCCTATGATTAAGAGTCTCTTATGGTTTGTCTCCTTCTCTGATTTAATCTTGTTTTATTTTTATTCTTCCCTCCCTTCTCTATGATCCTGTTTTGTTTGTTAAATTCATACAAGTGAGATCGTATGATAATTTTCTTTCTCTGATCAACTTACTTTGCTTATCATAATACCCTCTAGTTCCATCCGTGTCATTGGCAAATGGCAAGATCTCCTTTTCATGACTGAGTAGTATTCCACTGTGTATATATACCACATCTTCTTTACCCATTCATCTGTTGATGGATCTTTGCCCCTTATCTTCTCTACAGGCCCTGTCTATAGGTTTGTTTGGAGTGTGACAGTCTTAAGCCAGAGCTATCCATCCTGGAGAGATCAGGGATTCTGAGCAGACCTGTTTCAGGAGACCCTTCCACTTTGCTGATGGATTTGAGGCATAAGCAAGGGAAATATGGTGTCATTCAAATCTGGACCAATCTGATCTCTCACCATGAGACTTCATGTTGACCCTGGCCCCCAGTATCAGGTGAGCTTTTTTTTTTTTTTTAATTTTTTATTTATTTATGATAGTCATAGAGAGAGAGAGAGAGAGAGAGGCAGAGACACAGGCAGAGGGAGAAGCAGGGTCCATGCACCGGGAGCCCGACGTGGGATTCGATCCCGGGTCTCCAGGATCGCGCCAAACAGGGATCCCTTTTTTTTTTTTTAAATTAGTTTCAGGTGAGCTTAAGGGACTACATGGTTTTCTTTTTTTTTTTTTTTGGACTACATGGTTTTCAAACTTTCCTTTGGCTGTCAGAGCACAAATGGATTTCTAACACCCAGGGCTAGTGGCCAACCCACAAAACAACCGTGTACAGAATATAAATACCAATATGATTTTATTCAGACACAGGCAGGAACAATGACCTTCAGAGCTGGGTAAAAACAATAAGTTAAAAGCATGGTTAGAATTTCAGATAATCAGATAAAAAGTCTAAAGGAGGTGATTTTCCCCCTCTTTTTCTATTGATTAATTCAACACAGCATAAAAATAATTTATATCTACAAAATATCCTTATTTCTAAGTAAATCAACTGGAGGTGGCCCTGGATTTCCTCAGCTATGCACAATGCATACAATCTTCATCCCGTCCTCTACCCCACCCAAACTTTAAGGCAAAAATGGCCAAAGAAGATGGGCTCATGTCAGCAGTAGGCTATCAAAGACACTGGAAGGAGTTTCTCAGCCGAGAGATGCCTGGTTGGGTCTCTTGGTCAAAAGATGGGTGGTTCCACTTGAGGACTGGAGTCTACTTTGATTCTAGCTGTTGCCTCACCTTAGAAGGAATGAGCTGAAATCCTGGCACGTGGACTTTGGACTGGTTTGGGAACATTCCTCCAGTCGGTGCTGGATGGGTCTCAAGGCATCCATGGACTAGGCTGGTGGTGGTTTCAGGACTTTCATGGCCCTGAACGAAGCACACCTTGTGTCTCATGCAAGCCAGACAGGCTGAAGGAGGGTGGGCAGGTGGAGCCTTCCCTTAGTGTTTCAGGCTGTATTAGTCTTTCTGGGAATATTGGGAAGAAAATATCCGTGCAATCCTGCGAGTTTCTTCCTCAGGCAGGTTAGGAGGCAGCGAGTTAGGTCTGGGACGACAAGGCCTTCCAGACAAGGCTCTGCTGGAGGCCCCACTTTTGTCCTGAAGAGGAAGAAGTCAGCTAGGTAAGCAATGAGGATATGGCACCTCCAAGAAATGACTTTGGTTCCTTTTGTATTTTGGTCCTTTGGCTAATATCGATACAGAGCTGACTGGTTTACAAAGTATACCTGATCTTGCTTAACCCTCACCTCAACCCCATAGGTGGGTGCACTGTTCCTAGGTCACATAAAAGAAACTACAGTTACAGTTCAGGTTTAAATGAGCTCAAGGTCCCAAAGTTTGGAGTGGCAGAGCCATGATGTGAACCCTGGCTTAGAATCTTTCTATGCCTCGAGAGGAGGAATCTCCTCCAGTACACGCTGAAAGCCTCATCCCTTCTCTTGCTGCATGGGTATAGATAAGTCATTTGTCCTCTCAGTTGTAACTGTTCCATATGTCACCCGGGGAATATATCCAACTGCCAGGGAGAAGATGTTGGTGAATAATACACTCTCCATATGTTCTGAGAGCTGCCAGGTAACATGAACCATGTCCCCACAACCCCGCTACCAAATCTTCCCTGCCTCAGGCTGACAGGGTATCACTAATTCCCCTTTCAGGTCCTCGTATACATTTGGGTTATGAGATTGTGGTCTTCTGGACTCCTCTATGGCTCACTCTTTTACTCATTCAACCCCCACCCCCACTTAATTTTTTTTGTACCACATTCTTGCCCCCAAGGAGCTCAAAGCTATACAGAAAAGCCACCCCAGACGGCTGGCTGACAGTAAGGCCCAGGGGAAGAGGTGGAGGTATGGCAGGGGAAGAGGCAGTGCTAAAAGGAGATGGGAGTCGCCATAACAGGTGAACTTGGCTGACCTCACGGCATGTAGCCTGCACTATGGATGGGTATCTCTTCTCTGTCCCCAAATCCAACAGCTGAGATCTTCATAAGGTGATGGAGACACAGACAGCACACAGTACCAGTGCCCAGGCCAGAATGACCAGAATCAGCTTGGTGGAGATTTTCTGATTTTTCTAGATTTTCCCTAGAGATTTTCTGGAGTCAGTAACATTTAGTAATCCCTTCTTTCCTCCATTTCTTTAACCTTTCAAATGCCAGGATGCCTGAATGGCTCAGTGGTTGAGCGTCTAGTGTCTGCCTTCGGCTCAGGGCATGATCCTGGGATCCAGGATCGAGTCCCGCATTGGGCTCCCTGCGATGAGCCTATTTCTCCCTCTATCTATGTCTCTGCCTCTTTCTGTGTTGCTCATGAATAAATAAATCTTAAAAAAAAACCAAAAATTTTAAATGCCTGTGAGGAGACAGAAATGTACAGAACCCAGTTCTGACTTCCATAGCTCAGAGAGGACAGTGATCTACTAAAAAAAAAAAAAAATAGAATAGCAGCCAGATTGTGATAAGGGGAGTGGAAACCAGGCAAACTTGAGGATCCTTGCCAGTCTGGAATTCTAAATGCTAAAGGAGTGCATACAACCTGAGCAAACTGTCAGCACTGATAGCCCACAGTTAGGTTTGCCTGAGAAGTAAGAGCAAAACGGTGCTAGTAGAGATGAGAAGATAACAGCTCTGTATCTTCTAGGCAGGCTTAGGCTAAAAGGAGAAAAAGGAAGCCCACCCTTTGCTCCCATTTGGAGTTCTTCCTTCCAGGATATGATAGGCACCTGTACCCTATAAGGCTTCAGGACAGGGTAGGCCAGTTGCCCAGTCACTGCCTGTTGGCCTCCCCATCTAGACTGGATGGGTGCTCCTGGAAGACACAGACTGAGTCTGATGTTTGTGACTCCAATTGGGCCAGATCCAAGATGGGAGCTTGGTAGCTGCTAGATCAGTGAATGGGTGGGACCAAGCCATGGTGACCAGAGGCTGAAATTGGGTGGGGAGGAGACTGCCTCTTACAGAAAACATCTTATTCATTCTAGAACCACTGGTCATTGGCCTACCATATGTCAGGCCTTTGGTTAAGTCAAATCCTCAGGGGCTTGGCAGCACATTGAGTCTCCATATACCCCTCTCTACTCCCAAGATCCAAGACTTGTTTTGTGAGCTATTTGGGATTTAGAGGTAACACCAAATCCCCTTCCAGTACCCTGGCTACTTTGCAGACAGATCTTCTGGGTCACCAGATGTACCTTGCTTTTCCATTTCTTTCTCTGCTACAGTTAAGGAGGACTAGAGAGATGCTTGTTCTATAAGCTAGATGGGAAAACAGGCCTAAGAGCAGTCTCCTATCTCAAATCCTAAACCAGGCTTCTGTGTCTTCATCTGCCAGAAGAGAAGCATTGTTTAGGAGGCTCTGATGAGTCTTGTTCTCCATCATTGGAAGGGCCAAGAACGTCAGTTCCTGAAATGACCATCAAAGACCTTTGTTGGTGACTCATCAAGCCTTTCAGGAGCCTAAGATCTGTTCAACCCCCTCACTTTTTAAGGACATTAAGTAGGCATGGTTTCTGTCCCCCACAGGGCTGCTTAGGCTACAGGGGAGAAGACAGATGCCAACCTACCCAGCAATCACAGAGATGAAGCTCAGAACTCAAACACGGAGAAAGGAGCAATTCCTAACAGCCAAGATGGACAGGGGAGGCTTCACACAGAGGTGAGATCTGAGATGCACAGTTTCAGCAGAGTTGGGGGTAGGGAAGTGAGGTCATTTCCCTTGAGGGAATTGCGTGAGCACAGGCCTGCACCTGACCGGCTGGGCCAACATCTGCCCTGGAGCTGAATCCAGTGTGGCTGGTTTAGTCAACTTCCCAGCACCCATGCCTGGACCCAACAACCTAGGGGAGCCTTATCTGTATGGCCCAGGCCCAGGGACAGGGCTTGGCTCTGTGTACTGGGCAGGGCAGGGGGTGTGGAAGGACAGAGAACACACACTCAGCAGCACTTGGCTTTTGTTGACCTCAGTAGAGTCTAAAAAACATCTTGGCTAGGAGCAAAGGTTCCTCCTTCATCAGAGCGGTTACCCCAAAACACACAACTCTGGTGGGGCTGGGCAGGGGGGGACATTGCTCAGAATAGGGATACCCCTACATGTACTGACTGTTCCTCTGAAGTATTTGCATGCTCCTGTTGAAGCTGTGGGTGTGCAGGTACCACGAAAAGAGCAGGGCCCCAGGTTCAGTACAGATACCACCAGCCTTGTTCAACTTTTACCCCCTTGGCTGGCTGCCCTCCCCTAGGCTGGGACTGAAACTTCTTTGGGGCCAGAGAGTAGCCGATTGAGCAGCTGCAGCTAGGAACAGGGGGGGAATGGGGACAAGATCCACAGACTGGGGGCTTAGCCCTAAGAGGCAAATCGTAATTTGACCACCCAGCCCAATTGCAGCATGGCTGGGCTTACCCTGTTTCTGCCTATGATTTGCAGGAGCCTTAGAGATCTTGGAGTGGCAGCAGGCGCCCACATAGAAGCTGGATCATCAGACCCAGGGGCTGCAGAGATCTTGGAGTCTGGACAGTGGGTGTTACATATGGGGTAAAGTCCCTATGTAGGGTACTTTCAAGAAGAGGGACTTGAAACAACATGAAGGTGGAATCTGAGCAAAGGATATGGGAGAGGGTGTTCCAGATACAGGCTAGACTGAGCAGGGATGAGAAGGAGGAATATATTCCCTAGCAAAGTAGTGGGGATAGGTGTGGTCGAGTATAGGTATAGAAAGCAGAAGACAAACCCAGAGAAAGGGGCTGATGCTTGCAGAGGGGAGTTCTCAAATGTCTGGAGAGTAACTGACTTTATTGCTTAGACCTGCACAGTGAACAGGATCTGGATGTGGGGGGTTGATTACTATTCTAGGCTGAAGAATGGAACTGGATTTATTGTGGTCTGGGTGTTAAGCATGGCAGCAGGCCAGGGGCTCTCAGACTGCCCCCATTAAATCTACCCAGATCTCTCATTAAATTCTCCTACTTTGAAATATGGGGACTTGCTCTTTTCTGGGCATCTGGGCACCCAGGCTATGAATATGAATAGGCCTCTCTGGCCTATTATTTAAGACAGATGTGTCCATCTCAACGTCAAAGGTAGAACTCTCCTAGGATGAAAATAAAGCATCATGTAAAGAGTAAGGAATAATGGTGGCGGGCAAATCTGGGGCTTCCTCAAATCAAAAGGCTAACTCCATCCTGGGGAGTTGGTTCTAGTCCTGGCTCTACCACTTAGCCAAATGGCTTTGGGCAAGTCACTTAGTCTCTGGGCCTTGGTTTCCTCATCTGAAAATGGATCAACATGAGCAGATAATGTAAGAGGAGGTGCTTGCAACCCAGGAACTTCTAGCTGATGGTTCCCTCTTTGGCCAGGTCCCTGTGATACAGTGTCTTCACCAAAGGCTCCCTCAGGAAGGGCCAATCCTCTTCTTTGGGCTACAGTGTGGTCTGGTCCAAGCCACTGTGTTCTAGGTTCTCTCCACTCTAGTCTCCAGAGGGATCACCTTGAACACACACCTGCTCCCAGGTTGTAGGTGTCTGTACTCATCCTGGCTTCAGGGCGTTCCTGGGACTTTCTTAGAGGGGAGGTGGTGGGCTGGAGTGGAAAGAACACTGGCATGTGGCCAAGCCCAGCTGTCCACTTGCTTAATGCCAAGACACACTCTTTCTCTGGGTCTCAGTATCTTCATTACCAAATGGAGCTAAGAACTTTTGTTTAGCCTTCTTACCCAGGTCTACTGTGAAGGTGAAATGAAATTCAGATGTGACCAAGGCTGTGGCCAGGTACAACATCTTGCAAAACACTGGGGTTAAGCTGGAGCAAAAGCTGACATCTGCTGCAGAGAGCAAAATGAGGCCTTGCTGTTCTCAGACCTTACCTCAGGTAGAGTAGAAAGAAGGTACTGTACTGCCGCAAGGCATGCCCTGTGCTAGGCCAGGCCTGGCCAAGCTCTCCCCACTCGATTGCCTCCTGCCCAATGAACCTCTGGGCTCAGCATTGGGGCTGAAGTTTTGTTCTTTTCCAGAGCAGTTCCCTTAAGTAACATAAACCCTGACTTAGGAGCTGGAAGCAAAACTTTGAAAGCGCTGAAAACTGAAAGTAAACAGCTGACTCTGGCTGGTTACATGGGCTTGCCAATGGATTGCTGCCTCAGAGACGAGTGAGGGCTCAGTACAGCTGTCTGCCTTCTTCAACTTTCACCCCATTGGCCTGCTGCCTTCCTCTGGGGTGGCTCCCAGAGTCCTCTCCAAAGGCTGAACTTCCTTGGGCTGAAGAGAGTTAGCAGATTCAGGAGCTGTAGCTAGGAGCAGGGCGGGGGTGGGGGGGTGGGGTGGGGAAGTGGGGATAAGATACAGACCAGGGGCCTAGCCCTGAGAGGCAAATCTTAAATTTGATCACCCAGCTCAAGTGCAGCATGGCTGGGCTCCATGTTCTGAGCTCACCCCCTATTCCTGCGTTAGATCTCTGGCTGTGTGGTTCTCACTACCTACATGCTCCATTTCTCACCATACCCTGATCCTCCCTATTCTTCCTTTGAGAAGGTTTCCCTGACAACAAGCCCATTTTACAAGGACTAGAGCCCCTCCCTCACCCTGGCCTCAGTCTTCCCCCCCCTACAGAATGAAAAGGTCTGACTTAATCAAAACTTAACCCTCTGAACTCATGCCCTGCCAGGGAGAGGGGTTGAAAGTCCAGACTTATGAGAGGGAAGGGTTAAAGTAACACTCCTAGAAGAGGTCCTGGCTCCTCCCAGACTCTGGCCTCAGAGTAGCTCAGGCAATGTGAGCCCTGCACCCGCCCAATAGTCCTGTGAGCCCTTTCCCTTGAGATGCCTGCCAAGTTGCATTCTGGGGCAGGGTGGGCACCAGCCAATTCTGGCTGTTTTCCCTGACTTTTGTACACCCTTGGCCAGGGAGCTCATCTCCTCCCAAAAGCTTTGTGTGGCCTTTATCAGAAACCCTTGGATCTTTAGGACTCTTCTTGGTACTCTGCAGAGAGCTAGGGACTTGGTGTCTTAAAGAAATGAGGCAATACATCAGGGCTTCATGCCCTAAGAGGGATATCTCAGCCATCAGGCCTGGACCACAGGCTGAAGAGAGAGGATAATGGGCTCAAGAAGTTCCCCTAGGCCCCTGCTGACCTGATCTGATGATTTTGTGGAGGCTGGGTTTCTCTACTGGGACTATGATCTCTTAGATGCCTCTGGGCTTGAGGAAGGGAAACCAAAAGAAAGAAAAATTCTCTGGACTGCTGTGAGGAAAGAAGCAGACATAAAGCCCTAAGACTCATAGATAGGTAGGCCAGAGACTTCTGAGGCTGGGGATCTATTATCCATAGGTGGGGGTGGGGTGTCATTCTGGGCTTCTAACTTAGGGTCTGAGCTGAGTACACAGTCCACTGCTACAACCTTGAAAACTGCTCTCCTACTTCAGGGGTGCTCTGTCGGGCTAAATTCCCAGCTCCCAGTGCTGTTCTTGATGGTGCTCCTATCCCTTAGCATTTCATCCTACCAATTCCCTCCCAAAATGGAACAGTGTAAGAGGGAGGACATCTCAATAGGAATGATGATAAAAATAATAATAGCTAACACTCATATAGTTGTTCTTTCTCTCTTTAAAAGATTTATTTAGGGATCCCTGGGTGGCGCAGCAGTTTAGCGCCTGCCTTTGGCTCAGGGCGCGATCCTGGAGACCCGGGATCAAATCCCACGTCGGGCTCCCAGTGCATGGAGCCTGCTTCTCCTTCTGCCTATGTCTCTGCCTCTCTCTCTCTCTCTCTGTGTGACTATCATAAATAAATAAAAAAAATAAAATAAAAGATTTATTTAGGGATGCCTGGGTGGCTCAGCAGTTAAACATCTGCCTTCAGCTCATGGCGTGATCCTGGAGTCCTGGGATTGAGTCCCATATCGGACTCCCTGCATGGAGCCTGCTTTTCCCTCTGTCTCTGTCTCTCTTTCTCTGTGTCTCTCATGAATAAATAAAATCTTAAAAAAGATATTTTAGAGAAAGAGAGAACACTGGGGTGGTGGTGGTGGTGGTATGAGGGAGAGAGAGCCTTAAGCAGATTCTGTGTTGAGCACAGAGCCTGACGGCGGGGCTTGATCTCATCACCCTGAGATCCCCTGAGATCCCAACCTGAGCCAAAACCAAGAATTTGCCGCTTAATTGACTGCACCACCCAGGCACTCCTAGTTCTTCTTTTTTATGTGCCAAGAACTGTATTTTACATATCTTACTTAGTTAATCCTACACAAAACAAACCTTAGGAGGCAGGTCTATTATGCTTATTTTTCAGATAAAGGAACTGAAGCACAGAGAAGTTGCCCCAGGAAGTTCCACAACGAGTAAGTGGCAAAGCTCAGTTTTAAGTTTAGGCTGTGTAGATTTAGGGGCCATGGTCCTTGCCACTACACAAAACTACCTGGTAGGAGAGAAGAGGGAAATGCAGTCACAAATTAAGTCTGTGCTGCCTCTGGAGACTCCATGCCCAAGACCTCAGAAAGACAGCAGCAGAGTCAGGGCAAGAAACCAGGTTTGCTGCTTTTCAGCTCCCCAGCTGGCCTGGAGCACCTCGCTTTCTAGTGGTGTCTACACCGCTGTGGGGTCTGGCTGACTGGAGGTGAGAACACTAGAGTGGGAGGGGATAGAAAGCTCAAGGCTTTTAGGGTAACTTGTACATGGCCTTGTGTCTGACTTCTTGCCTCCTACACTCACTCCTCAGGAACAATAGCCCTGGCCCCATGCCTGTGGTTAGTCCAGGGACTCGTCTGTGCTGTGCACAGAGCCTGGCCTTTAGGCAGGAAGGCACAGAGTAAGACAAGGCCCATCTCACGGTTAAGAACTGCCATGTAGACAGGCAGGGAGGCCAAAGCTCAGATGACAGGTTCCTTTTGCTCTTTGCTTCTGATTCCTATCCTACCCTGACGGTTCTGGTCCAGTTCAGTCTCTCCCTACCTCTGACCTCCTTTCTATCATATACTGCTTATACCTGCAAGTTGCCAAATTCTGCTGATTCGCTGAGGTTTCTTTTCTCCAGATGCACAGCTTATAAAGACTTTCCTTCATCTCTGCTGAATTCTACCCAAGTCACTATTGTGGCTCTGCCTTCTTTTCCCTAAATTCATTTTATTTATTTATTTATCTATCTATTTATTTAAAAAAGATTTTATTTATTTATTCATGAGACACACACACACACACACACACACACACAGGCAGAGACACAGGCAGAAGTCGAAGCAGGCTCCCTGCAGGAAGCCCAATGTGGGACTTGATCCTGGGTCTCCAGGATCACGCCCTGGGCTGAAGGTGGTGCTAAACCGCTGAGCCACTGGGGCTGCCCTATTTTGTTTTACTTAAGTGTTAATATCATTTGAGAAAGCGAATGAGTGGTTTGGAGGCCAGTACCTCTAGAACTGTGAGCTCCCTGAAGGTACGGTCCAGCTCTTTAAGCATAACAGGTACTTAATAGGAGTTGGTGGACTGAGATGTAAAGCTGACTCCCCTGGGGAACTGTGAGCTCCTGAGGAAGGGACCTTCTTCTGCCTTCTCTGCACCTAACTCAGGACAGTGGTTTTTTAATTTGCCAGAAGATACACATTTCAAGTTTGAGGCCCAAATTACCATCTTATTCTCTGGCCTGCATGTCTTAGGCACCATTCTGGCTCTCCTCGTCATCAATGTCAAGTTACTGGAAGGTTCCAGGCAGAGAAATCACATGATTTATTCAACATCTTAAAAGGTCAACTAACAGATGCTGTACAGGGAATGGATTGCCAGGCACAAAGGCAGAAGCAGAGAGGCAAGCACAGAGATCCTTGTAATAATCTAGGCAAGAGGTAACTGATGGTGGTTTAGATTAGGGTGGTAATGGCTGGAGTGGTGATAAATAGATTTGGATATATTTTAAAGATAGAGCTGTCAGAATTTCTTGGTGGACTAGAAACAGAGGCATCGGAGGGGGTGGATTCCAAGGGTTTTGGTTTAAACCACAGAACTAGAAGGACACAGTGTCCATTAACTGAGATGTCTGAAGACTGAGGAACAGCAATGAGGAATAAATTGTGAAGTAAGTGTTAATTTGAAGTATCTGTTAGATATCGGAGAGGAGCTGTTGAGTAGGCAGCTGGACACACTAGCCTAGAGTTTACAAAACTCTGAGCTAAGATAACAAGTCGTCAGCATGTAGAGGGGATTTAAAGTTCTGAGATCAGATGAGGTCATCTAGAAAGCAAATGTAAATGGAGAAGTCTAAAGACTATGCCCTGGATTACTCTTTTATTAACAAGTAGGGGATATAAGGAAGAACCAGCAAAGGCAGCTGAGTAGGAGCAGCCAGGAGGGGGGCAGAGAGCCAAGAGGAACTGATGCCTTCGAAACAAGTGAAGAAAGTGCTTAAAGGACAGAAATCAACTATGTTATATGCTGCTGAGAAGTCAGATAATTGGGCACTCAGATTTGATAAGTGGTTTAGGAATATGGGTTTTAAATTAAAAACAAAACAAAACAAAACTTTTCTTTTTTGGGCAACCCTGAAGAGTTGCTCTCCTTTCCAGGGTGGGAAAGCATGGACATGAGTGAGACTAGTTAGAAGGAATCATGAGGGAGATGATTAAGACTAGATGATAGGACGGTGAGAAGTGAGTGGATGCAAAAGATATTTAGCAGACAGAATTAACAGGCCTTGGTAACAGATGGGCTCTGGGGCATGGGGGACAAAGGAGCAAGAGGAGGGAAAGATGACACGTATGCTTCTGACACCTCTGTATCCACACGATGAGGGCAGAGTTTATACAGATAAGGAATGCAGGTGGCAGAGGGGGTGTGCAAAGGAAGGTGACAAACTCAAGTTTTGGACATAATAAACTGTAACACATCAAGGAAAAGATGGCTAGGATGCAGCTGGATCCACATGTATCTGCAGCATGGGAAGGAAGTCTAGACTGAAGATAAGGATTTGACAGTCATCAAACTGGAAATAAAAACTCAAGTACTTGGAGTAGCTTGAGAGTTCCCCAAAGAAATATCTACAAGCGTAGAGAACAGAAACCTGGAGAAAACAACATGTAAAATACTGCTGTCTCATCTTCTACCTCTTTCTTCCCCTTTAGGAATGTTTGCCCATAAGCTGCTAAGCAAACAGAATCAGAAGTAACTTTCAATAAACCCAGGCAACTGTCCCAGTGAAGAGGTACCTGCTCAGGAGAGTTAAGAGAAAGCAAAGGCAGCAGAACTTGATTGAATCACAAGTAATATGAAATTGCCGCTGGCTGGCTGTGCAGCAGTCCTGCTAAACCGGCCACCCATCTTCCTTCTCTCCTTCAAGAGGTGACAACTGAGGATGAAGCAGTCACAAGTAGGAGAGCTAAGGGCTGGCCTCTATACCCTATCTGTGTGGCACCTGGTATTCTACAACCTCCCTGTGAGGCCTGGTAACTCCATGTGACAGATGAGGAAACAGACTCAGAAAGATCAGAAGACTTGACTAATGTCAAGGCGCCAAACCTCTGAGCCACCAGGGATTCCCCCCCAATTTTTTTTTAAATGATTTTATTTATTCATGAGAGACACACAGAGAGAGGCAGAGACACAGGCAGAGAGAGAAGCAGGCTCCACACAGGGAGCCTGATGTGGGACTTCATCCTGGACTCCATGATCACGTCCTGGGCCAAAGGTAGATGCTTAACCACTGACCCATCCAGGCATCCCTACCACATTTCTAATGCTAATCTAATCCTTGCTTTAGCATCCATCTTCTCCATCTTCCTTCATGCTTCAGAGTGAGTTTTCTTTTTCCTCTCAAAAGGCTACCTCCACACGTGCCTGGATCTTAGGCCCTCTCTGACTCAAGGACCAGCCTTTCTTTTCTCTCTCCCTCTCCTGCATCTTCCCATTCTCCTTTTCTCTATGGGATCATCGCATTCCCATAAAGAAAGCTGTAGTCATTCCCATATTAAACAAAACCAAACCAAAAATCTTCCCTTTATCTCCTATGCTACCCTGGTCACTATCGTATTTCCCTGCTCCATATTCACAGCCAGATTTATGGAAGGAAGTTGGTATCTCCATTTTGGCACCATTTAATCACTTTTAAAAATTTAACTACATACAGTTTTGTGATTGCATTATGTAACATACCAAAGAAACTATGTAACATATGTGAATTATAAAGCATAAGAGAAATAAACATCCGTGAACCCCCAACCCAATCCAACTGTGAAAATAAAGGAAACTCCATTTAAAATAGATTCAGGGGGAACCCGGGTGGCTCAGCAGCTTAGCGCTGCCTTCAGCCCAGGGCCTGATCCTGGAGACCTGAGATACAGTCCCACACTGGGCTCCCTGCATGGAGCCTGCTTCTCCCTCTGCCTGTGTCTCTGCCTCTCTCTCTCCCTCTCTGTCTTTCTCACAAATAAATAAATAAAATATTTAAAAAAACCCAAAAAACCCCACAAACATTCAGGAAGCCCTGAAGGGGGAGTTCTCACACATGACCACTGGTACTAAGAAGCAGACCTAACATTCAACAGGAAGCTTATGTTACATACATACCCCAGAAGGAAAAAATAGAGAATTTCTCCTTGCCTAGCAACAACCTAGCCATGGAGAACTCAGCAGAAAAGCCCATCCCAGCTCCCTCCTTTCCCCTTATAAAAGCAAGCCCCTCTCTGTTCTTCAGACTTGTCTGTTTTGCCACAGTTTGCTTGTCCCAAAATTGCAATTCCTCTGCTGTTCCAGAATAAACTCCTTTAGCTGGTAAAATAACTGCCTCTTTTGTTTTTTAAGGTCAACAGAATCAAACCTAAGGACTAAAATACTGCTAACACTGTTGAAGAGACCTATGTGCTCTTCCTCCCCTATTCTACCCCTGCTTCCACAACTATGAACATTGTAGGCAGACTGTTGAAAAAGAGACAATCTTAAAAGCAGACAGAAAATAAAAGTCATATTACATTTGAGGCAACAATAGGAACAATGGCTGCTTCTCAACAGAAACAATGTTAAGTCGGAATGTGGATTGATAGCTCTAAAATGCTAAAACAAACAAAATTCAAGTTGGAATTCTATATCCAGTTGAAAAAAATATCCTGGAAAAATAAAGGCAAAATGAAGATATTTTCGGACAATTGAAGCTGTCATCCGCAGGTCTGCAATACATGGAATTCTAAAGGAAGTTTTGTGTTGAAGGGAAATGATCCTGGCATGAAATCAGGATGTGAAAAAGGAATGAAGAGTGTCAGAAACAATATGTGGGTAAATACAAATATCTGGTTTTGGTCTTAAATTCTTCAAAGTGAGGCCACTTTTAAGACCTTCCAAGACCATAAGCTAAGAAGATTATGGTGCTCCTGCCCAAATATAATTCACAATTAGATCTAAAATAAGCCATAAACATAACAAAGTCAATCAAAATTCTGACTTATTCCATGATTTAAAAAATACGTGTAATTCTTAATTTTTTTCTTAAGTTTTGGGGCCTTTACTTGCTAGTGTCTTAAACACACACTTGATTTGATTCCTAGGTTATCCAGAACGGAGTAGCAGCCAGGCAAGAGCACAGACTCAGAAAATATGCTGGTATGAATGCATCAGGTAATCAGAGGGTCATTGCTAGTGGGGATGATCAACCTCCTAAGGTTTTCTGGGTCCTGGGACTTTCAGTGCTGAAATGGGACAGTTTGGGGTGAACTGTGATGATCAGTTACCCTAACTAGCACCCAGAATGAAGTCCTGAGGAGAGAGGTGGCCCTGAGAACAGCAGACAAACAACGGAGTTTTTCTGTAAGAAAGAAAAGTGGCTAAAAAGTATATGAGACTTATCTTCTCAAAACTAGACTTGCCCTTTAATTGAAGCTGAAATTCTTATTTCTTCTTCATCCATACTTGTGTCTTAGATTTAACAGATCAAAGACAGTAAATTCCTCTGGGAGTTGGCACATCATGAAGGCAGAAGCACAAAAGTAGGAACAGCAGTTCTGCATGATAAGTGGCTCACAGACTCCCTTCCTATGGGACGTGATTCACTGACATTTCACCCACTTTGCTAGGTGGGGAAGAGGGAACAGGAACTAACAGGGTCTACTTTCTTCCTCTAGACTAATTCTTGCCATTGTTCTATTAGCTAAGAATTATTTTAGCCTGATGTTACTTATAAGGAAACAGAAACCCGGAAAGGTCAAGTCACTTGTTCAAGATCCCTCAAGTACTTAGTAGCAGATTTAGTATTTCACCTCATGGGTGTCTCGCTCAAGCTTCTGCCTGGTACCTGGATAGAGGCCTGTGTCTCTAGCATAAATGCTGATGGGTATGTATGGGACATGCAAGAGGAAGGAGAGGAGTCAGAAACTACAAACCAGAGTAGGAATAAAGGCCACAAAAATGCAGAGCTCCTGGGTGGGGGCTGGCATCTTTCCTCCTCTAGGAAAGGATTTACAGATCTGATAAAAACGGAGATGTGTGAGAACTTAGATTGATCCATGTGCCAAATAAATGAGATGTCCTGAAAATGGTGCTAGAGAAGTTGAGGGAGAGGGGGAAGGAACATTAGTAAAAGGATTAGATATCTGACGGCTTTTCTTTAGGACTATATCCCCAGGCTCTCAAGAGGTTTCTGGACTGATCCCATTGGTCATCAAAATAGGCTTTAAAAAAGCATAAAAAATGTTTAAATGTTCATTGCAAAATGAAGCCCATATAAAGGCAAATGGGCTAGAAAAGTAGTAAAGGGTCATGATTTTAAAATGGTGAAATAGAAAGCATAGAGTCTGAAGTCATATGTTTTAAATCACTTACTGTTTGGGAGACCCTGGGCAAGTGACTTAATAGTTATGTGTCTTAGTTTCTATGTAAAATTGAATAATATCTGATTGTTTATATGGAAATTCTGAGAGGGCTGCCTGAATGGCTCAGTCAGTTAAGCATCTGCCTTCAGCTCAGGTCATGATCCCAGAGTCCTGGGATTAAATGTCGTGTTGGGCTCCCTGCTCAGTGGGGAGTCTGCTTCTCTCTCTATCCCCCACCCCCAGCTCGTGCTTTCTCTCTTGTTCCTACTCTCTCTAAAATTAAAAAAAAAATTTTTAAATCTTAAAAAAAAAAAAAAAAACCTCTGAGCTTCAGTTTTCCTTTCTATGAAATGAGGTAACGATATCTCATTGGTTGTTGGGAGAATTAAATGAGTTTACACTGAAAATACTTAATGTCTGGTGCATAATAAGCATTAAACATGAGTTTGCTATTACAATTGATAAATTAATATATTTTGTTCATAGCATGTATTATTCTCTGAAATGATCTTGCTTTTTTAAAAGTTGCAAGGGCTTTGTGTCCAGTTCACCCCTAGGATTTAGAACAAGTGCCTGGCACATAGGTACTATTACGGTTCTTTTCTCCACATTACTGTAATTACTCTTTCAAGATCACCTATGACCATCATGCTGCAAAATCTGACAGCCGATTCTATTGAGCACCGTGGGTGAATTCTTCAAAATTTAAAATGAAGCTCACTCCCCTGCTTAACAGACTTCAAAGAATATCCTTTCATTTAGAATAAAATCTAAACTATTTCATGGTTACATGTCCTGTGTGCCCTGGGCCCTCCAGCTTCTTTATGTTCCAGTGCCAATGGCTCTGTGTCAGATTATGCCAAACTCTTTTAGCCTCAGGGCCTTTGCATTTGCTGTTTTCTCTGCCTGGAATATTCATCTCCAAGTTCTTACATGGCTGGTTCCTTCTCAGTAGTTAAGAACACAGATTTTGAAACCAGACTGCTTAGGTTCCTATCTTGGCTCTGTCACTTAACACCTGCTTGCAGCAAAATACTTAACCTCTTTGTGCCTCAGTTTCTTCTTCTTTTTTTTTTTTTTTAAAAGATTTTATTTATTCCTGAGAGACACACACAGAGAGAGAGGTAGAGGCATAGGCGGAGGCGGAAGCAGGTTCCATGCAGGGAGCCCGACATGGGACTCGATCCTGGGACTCCAGGATCATGCCCCGGGCCGAAGGCAGGCGCCAAACCACTGAGCCACCCAGGGATCCCGTTTCTTCATCTTAAAATAGGGATAAAGTATATACATCATTAGGTTGCTGAAATGTAAAGAGTTAATACAAGGTACTTTGAACAGTGCCCAGCAAGCACCACCATGAGCATCATCTTTCAGCTTAAACACTGCCCTCTCAGAGAGACCTGTTCTTTAACAGAACATCTGGTTACTCATCACAACCTGTAAATATTTTTTGTTTACTGTTTGTGTTCCGTAAAGACAGGGAATCTGTCTTATTTACTATTGTATGCTCAGAACCTAGCACATTGCCTGACACAGGATAGGTACTCTGTAAATATATGCTGAATGATTATGGAAGTAGAGATTATTGCTTTCTTGCCACTTGTAAGAAAGGTCTGGTGCTGTGCCAAGGCAGGAGGAGGAGAGCTGGGATCTGTAACCACCTAGCTCAGCTGAATGATGAATAGTGACACAAGTGGGTATATCCCTGATACTTTTCTCTTCCAGACCTTACTCATCAGCCACTGTGTGCTGAGGCTGCATCTCCCATTTGAAGCTTCCTTTCTCTGCTCATGCCCACCTTGGCTTAGTGGTGCTCCCACAGCACTCAGTATTCATTTCTTGGCCAAGTCCTACTTTTAATGTTTCTGCACTGTTTCTTCTGCATATTGTCTTAGCTGATGATGCCCTGCTCTTAACACACTTACTCTTCATTTTGTGCCTAGTTCACCCCTAGGTGAACTCCTGGTATACTGCTAGGTCTCCAGAATGTGCTCAGCACAAATTTGGAGTGACCACTGCTGCCGCCTTTTCAGGAAGCTGGCCCAGGGCAGCTCTACATTCTGCCCATGCTTTCATGGACGAGACGAAGACTCTAGGAGGGAGCCAGCCAGCTGATCTTACCTCATCTGTTGTGGCTCGTGGTGGCAAAGTTGTAGAGAGTGAGAGCATCCGCAAGGAGGCCTCCAATTGCTGGGGAGGCAAAAAGAAGTTGGGCACCACAATGGACTCCGGCCTATATGGTAGTTAAGGGGCACAGATACCTAGAAATCCCCCCCTCCTTTGCCAGACTGGCATCTCCATTGGGCTTAGTCACCCTGACTCATTTTGTCCAGCTTATTCTTGCCCAGGAATCCTCTGCTCCAGTGGTGCCTTCTGCTTGGAAGACCCTGCCCAACTCTAACAAACTGCTGTCTATACTTTCTGCAAGGGTCAGTTAAAATCCTTTCTCCTCTTAAAAGCCTCTCCTAGCGTCAGCCCTATGGTGACTTCTTCCCCAGAGTCTGCAACATAGGCTAACACTTGTTTTACTCTGCTACGACTCTCAATTTGTCTCAGCAGGGACAGTGTAGTTTCCTTCATTTACCTCACTACTTCCCAGAGCCCTGCATGATGCTGATAGGTAGCAACATTTCAGTGACACTTGCTGAGGGCCTGCTGACCCAAAACTGACCTGTCAGAAGTCAGACAGGGTCAGGGTGAGAAGGTGGCTCCAAAGGCAGTGTCTCAGGCTGGAGGAAGATGCCTGGCACTGAAGGAGGGCTTGTCCTCCCAGCTGTTCTCTGCCAACATCCAGGAATGAGGACTCAACACATGAGGCGCTGTCTGTAGGAATAGCTGGTCCACCTAGTCTATATCTGAACCCTAGGAAGGCAAGTACCACATCCTGTACTTCTCTGTATCCTGACATACCCAGTACTGTGCTGAGAACACAGTGTTCCAAAAATATTTATTTGTTCATTCAAAGCACTGATTCTGTTTGGGAGGAGACTATTTTGATGTTTTAATTTTGTTTCTATTCAATAAGCTAAATAGGATTCTGGTTCAAATCGGTTTATCACTGCTCTTCCATGCTAGACTTTGAACTCCAGGAGAGTAGAGATGATTGATATCTTTTTCATAGTCATATTCCTGTCACCTAGCAGAGTACCTGGGATTACAGTAAGTGTTCAGTAAGTATCTACTGAATAAATGAAATGCATCATTTCCTGTTTTGGTTCAAGTCCTTGATTTTTCTAGAGAGGTGGTGTTGGAGTTGGAGATGTTGGAGAAGGACCCTTTTACCTAAGCCTTCTTCAGAGGCCCAAGTGAAGAAGGACCTAGTTGCTGTTGCTGCTCTGACTCCTGGGAACTGTGCCAGTTAGCTGATGCTGTGGGGAAGATTTGCTATGAGGTGTCACAGGTGTGTCTGAAGCACTAAGCTCCCCCTCTCAACCTATCACCTCCTGCCTTACTGCTCCCACAGTAACTTGTCACTTTTTAGACGGTAACTTTGGGAAAATTCATTTTTTGCACCCATTTCTTCACCTGTAAAGTAGATATAATAACAGTACCTTTGAGGATTACAGGACTCTATACACGCAAGTGCTTAGAATGATGCCTGACACATCAAGTGCTCATTAAATGTCAGCTATTCTTATTTCTCTGCTTAATGGGAAAAAGTTGCCTATTCTTGTTGTGTTTACTACTCTGGTTCCCTCCCCCCACTGAAGTCTGCCTTCCGTTCCCACGTCTGCACTGCCCTCCTTAATGCTAAAGCCACCAACCAGTCTACATTTTACTGGACCTGTCTGAAGTGTCAGAGCATTGTCCACTATTCCCTGAAATTCTGCTCCCACGTTGCCTCCCTCCTGCTTTTCCACCTCTGCCCAGCTCTTCTCCACCTTTTGTGGCCATGTCTTGTTCTGAAGCCTGCTGGTGATCCTTAGAGCTCCATCTTGTGTGTGTGGTTCTCCCTTTTGAGGTTCTTCCCACTGCCCTGATCTGTTTCCAGAGACACCCCACCTTTATAGTTGGCCTCCTCTTGGATGTCTCACAGGCACACATGTCCAAATGGAAATCTGTACCTTCCCCCAAAACTGTCTATCTTTATGTGCTGTTCCCTATCCAGTCAGTGACTTCACTTACCTAGCAACCTGTGACAGAAATCTCTAAGTCATACTTTATATTTCCTTCTTTCTCTTTCCTGTGGCTAATTCTTTCAAATCTATGCCCTTCCACTTCATCATAAAGCAGTCTGTTTTGGGTCACATTTCTTCACCTTTTATTATTATTGCAAGTTTCCTACCTCGTCTCCTTGCTTCTGGTCTCCCCTCATCTAATCCATAATCCACCCTCTACAAGGCATTTATGACTTCTAATATGTAAATATGACCAATCACACTCTTGCTTACCAGTTATCATTTACTGAACACTAGGTACCAGGCACTTTGCTAGGTAGTTCATACTGTTGATTGATTTTTCAGTCACCCCACAAGAGAAGTACTATTAGTACCTCTATCTTAAAGATAAGGACCCTGAAGTTTAGAGTCCAAGCACATTAGCCAGGCATAAAAGGCTCTTTAAGATGTAGCCCTGCCTTGCCATCCCACATACCCCTGGGCTCTAACCAGAGTAAACTGCTGCCCACAGGCCAGGCTCTTTCACATGGCTATGCCTCTGCAAACACAATTCACTATGACTAGAACTTTTTCTCATCTCTACCTACAGAATGCTATTCATCTTTGAGGTCCAGTTCTATGGTCTCTCTTGCTGGGATACCTCTAAACAGTGTTACAGCAGCTTTTTCCTCTTGCTCCCTAGCATTCTGTCCATGTTTCATCACAGCAATTAAAATGATAAACTGGGGCAGCCTGGGTGGCTCAGCCATTTAGTGCCGCCTTCAGCCCAGGGCATGATCCTGGAGACCCAGGATCAAGTCCCACATCAGGCTCCCTGCGTGGAGCCTGCTTCTCCCTCTGCCTGTCTCTGCCTCTCTCTCTCTCTGTGGGTCTCTCATGAATAAATAAATAAAATTAAAAAAATATATAAAACAATAAACTGTATCGTTGCCTGTCCCTGCTTCATAATGGGAACTTCTTGGGGATCCCTGGGTAGCTGAGCAGTTGAGCACCTGCCTTAGGCCCAGGGCGTGATCCTGGACTCCTGGGATCGAGTCCCACATCGGGTTCCCTGCGTGGAGCCTGCTTCTCCTTCTGCCTGTGTCTCTGCCTCCCTCCCTCTCTCTCTGTGTGTGTGTCTCTCATGAATAAATGAATAAACTCTTAAAAAAAAAAGGGAAACTTCTTGAGGTAAGGTCTAATTTAAATCTTCAGTAGCAGCACACAGCCTGGCAATACCCATTTTTTTGAAGAACGAATACTTGGCAAGGTCTGAATTAGAGCATTGCCCTTAGGATCTGGGCACATGTGACTGCTCCAGCACAGACATACATTCTGAGCATGACTAAATTGCCTGTAAAGGCAACAATATCAGAAGCCAGGATTAGTGAGGCAGGAAGGATCTCTGCTGCAGGCAGTGTGCTTCCAGTGCTCCCCCTCTAGCCATTCCATGGTTTCGGTCTCCTGATCCCTCACCCCTACCTTTTAGTTTCTCTCTGCCCTGCAACACGAATCACATTTGTGTAGTGAGTAAAAATGTTTCCACCTCACTTAATTTCCTCAAGAATCAATTTGATTGGATTTTCTCAAGAATTCTGTGAAATTATGATAGTTCTATTCAATCTAGATTTACTAATCCCTTCTCTGTGCAATGTATGGTTCCAGGGACACAGAATAAAACAAGGTCCCTGACTTACCTGGGGCATGTACAGTCTGGTAGGTAAGGTGGGCAACTGCCTCCACTTTACAGGTGAAGAATCTGAGGCTCAGAAGGGTTAAATTATAGATCTGATGTCACACAAGTAATAAGAAGCTGAGTCTGCAAGGGTCACAAACAGGCCCCCTGGCCTCTTCAGTAAAACAGACTCCTTCACCAGCAGCTGCACAGTAACTCCTGCTTGCTGTTGGGATGTCAGGTGAGCTGATCTGATCAGCCAGTTAGGCAACAGATGTGAGGGCTGTCGATGGTCCTAGCTGGTTTCTTTTTCTCATTACATGTCCATCTATGCTTCAAAGCAGGAAGAGGGGGAATGTCAGGTGTCCCTTCCCCCCATTAACACTGCCATTTTGGGGGTGGGGCGAATTGGGCAAGTGCATTTCAACTGTGTCCACTTTCTCTCTCATTGTTTTTTTTCTAAAAAAACTGTTAGGCAGATCACTCTTTGAGCCTCAGTTGCCCTACATGCAAAATAGAAATGATGATACCGACCTTCAAGACTTAGGTATGTGAAGTGCCTGGCACATAGTAAATGCTCAGTCAGTGAGCATTTACTCTCCTTTCCCCTCTCTGCACCCCCTACTTCTATTTCACCTGCGATTAAAGGTCTCATTCCTTACATCCAGAACTCTGCCTTCAAGTGTAAAATACCCAATAGATTGATCCAGTAAATCATGTGGGGCTATGCTAATGAATGTGCTACTAGCACTTAAACCCAATTCAAAGCATGATGCTTCAGACGGTGGGTGTTAATAGCATCACAGCACCTTATTAGCATGGGCAAGTCTTCTGAAGGAAGGGACTTCCTATATATTCCAGTGCATTACATGAGGGAGGCCACTGCTCACACTCACACACCAGGCTAGCCTAAGTGCCAGCATCCAAAATGCCTAGAAATGGCTTAAGGGACTACTTGTGGGAAATATGGGAAATACCAAAGGATACAGGAGGCTCTGCCTTGTGGACACTTCTGATCCAGATGTTGCCTGCTTCTGCCTGATGTCAGGGCAGTTGATGAGTAGCTCCCGATGACTTTCCTTTCTGCTCTGGGAGGGTAAGTGGAGAGGGAATTTCTCGAAGCTATCAGCAGAGTCACTTAGTTCACTGGAGGCAGCTTCATTCTCAGTTTGGGCCTCTGGCTTGGGCTCCTGGTCCTGATCTGCTCTTGGTGAGCTCAATCCAACAGAGGCGTTGCTCTCTTGGGCTCCTGAGGGCGTCACTGGTGTGATGACCTGAGGGTTCGCTGAAGCAGGCTCTCCATCCCTGGCATGAGAGGCTTTGACCTCATAAGCAATAAGACTTTGGCTAGGAGAATCCTGCCTAAGCAGGTGGGGGTTGACCCCTCTTCCTGCGCTGGAGAGAGGGCTACTCTTGCCCTTTAGCTCCTCTCTGGGGAAAGGCTTTGAAGGACTAGAGGGGTCTTCCCTATATACCTTATCAGGCTGAAGGCTGATCTCATTTGTGTCTGACATGAAACTGGACCAAGGGCTAGTTTTGTCTGTCACAGTGGTGATGTCATTGAGGGTCCTGGGCTCAATGATGTCTTCTTCATAGTCCTCATCACTGTAGGCTGGGCCTGCCTCAGTTTCCTCACTGCTCTGCATCCTTGTAATGGGTACTGTGTACCCCAGGGATTCATGGAGCACTCCTCTTCTGCCTGAAGTCTCCTCAAGAGTAAGGGGAGTTGGGGAGTTTCTGCCCTCATCCGGAGGTCTTGCCAATGGCAGGTCTGGAGTTGTGCTTCGTTCCTGCATGGCCACAGTATCCTGAGCATCTGGTAGGGTGTGAACCTCTTCACTTCTACTCCTGGCTCGATGAGAACTCAAAGATGCTTGAGAATTCCTGGTGATAGTCTGCAGATCTGAATAGCAACAGATATCACTCTTACTACAAAGTAGGCACACACCATTCAATTTCCCATGCTAGGCTCTAGATTCGGATGTATTCTTACAATCAGATTTTGAACAAATCTTAAAGATAGTTAGTCCACCCGAGTCAGTGAAACTATATTCAAGGCAATACAATTTCTAGCACTTTATTCTAACATCAGAGGACCAAAATCTATCTGTTTATAGTTGTAGTTACATCTGTGGAAATGCTTTCAGAGACTATCTGCTCATGCTCAGGAATTCTTGGGAGTTAGGAGTCCTGGTGGGCATGTTCATGCTTCCATTTACTTCAGTAATTACCTATATTAAAAATCAAAATGAGAATCTACTTATTTATGTATTTGATGACAGTTATTAGAACTATATATCTTACTTGGAAAATAAAAGCAAGTAATCTATCACCCAGATGGTAAGGGAGGGGAGGTTTACAGATAAAATGTAGGCAGCATGGTATGTGGAAAGAGCAGAGACTTTTGGAGTTGGTCAGTCATGGGTTCAAATCTCTACTGTCACTTATCGACTGTGGTCATGAGTAAACTATCCTCTCTGAACCTGTTTATCTTTATTTATTTTTTATTTTTATTTTTTTAAAGATTTTATTTAGTTATTAATGAGAGACACACAGAGAGAGGCAGAGACATAGACAGAGTGAGAGGCAGGCTCCTCGTAGGGAGCCCAATGTAGGACTTGATCACACCCTGAGCCAAAGGCAGATGCTCAACCGCTGAGCCACCCAGGTGTCCCTGAACCTGTTTATCTTTAAAATGTGATTAGCACCATCCTTTGCACAGGGTTATGGTAAAGAATACATGAGATAAATGGCTGTATGTGGTATGGCACATGTATAAACAATAAATGGGGCAGCCCTGGTGGCACAGTGGTTTAGCGACGCCTGCAGCCCAGGGTGTGATCCTGGAGACCCAGGATCGAGTCTCACGTCGGGCTCCCTGCATGGAGCCTGCTTCTCCCTCTGCCTGTGTCTCTGTCTCTCTGTTTCTCATGAATAAATAAATAAAATCTTTAAAACAAAACAAAACAAAACAATAAATGGAAGCTACCAGTCACTTCAAATTGTTTTGCAATTAAATGGGAGGGAATAAGTTAATAAACAGGCCTAGTAAATGGCTTGTTTGCATGGTTATTTAAGAAAAGAAAGTTATGAATTGGGAGGCAAATATGACTCCTGGAGTGTGGAGTCACATCTCCCTCATAACATGTAATGGAGTCTTCAGCCTATAGGAGGTACTGGTTAAATTTAATACATTAACAATTTTCAAGTTTCAAAGAGGAATATAGATGTATGAAAATGGAACATCCCTACCTGCAAACAGGAACAGGAACCAGGAAGCAGGTTAATTAATCCTGATCTCTTGGCCTGAACTATCCTTTCTGTCTTGGAACATTCTTTTTGCTTTTTATAAATCAGCCCATCCTTCAAGGCCCTGCTCTACTATAACCTCCTCCAGGAAGCCTTCTCAGGTGCATCAGCTGGATGAGATGGCTCTATAGTATTGTTCTAGAAGGAAGCACTTAAGATGTTATTGTGTGTGTTTCCCCCATCAGACTGTGAGCTTCTCAAAGGCAGAGACCATGTGTCTGATTCATGTTGCATTTTTAGGGCCCAGTAAAGGACTTGGTATATAGATGTAGCATAAATGAGATCCCCACTTAGTAACTTACTGTCAAGCGTTACTCTTATCTATTTGTCTAATGACTTCTTCAAAAGCGTACTGAGATGTGATGGAGGCTGGGGGAGTTTATTTATTTAAACTGTTTTCTTCTCTTTCACTCTCTTCTCTCTCCTCTTTTAATATACTGATTTAAAGGGTTCCCTATTTGCTTTACCTCTACCTCAAAGCAGTTTCTTCAGTTGACTATAGAATGTACGCTTGAGAAAAGCAAAGACAATTCCTGTCTTGTCCACCACTTTATCCTCCTGGAACTAGTAACACAAAGTGCCTGGCATAGTTGTGCTCAATAAATAGATGACTGAATATTTTCAAGCAAGTAGAAGCCAAATATAGGGGGCAGCCCGGGTGGCTCAGTGGTTTATCGTCGCCTTCGGCCCAAGCCCTGATCTTGGAGGCCTGGGATTGAGTCCTGCGTCGGGCTCCCTGCGTGGAGCCTGCTTCTCCCTCTGCCTCTGTCTCTGCCTCTTGCGCTCTCTCTGTGTCTTTCATGAATAAATAAAATCTTAAAAAAAAAAAAAAAAAAGAAGAAGAAGCCAAATACAGCATGTACCTTTGGAGCCCTAGCTACCAACTGGTCAGCTCTCTGGGAGAGAGGATAGGAAGAAGGTTTGTACCTAGTATCAATCATGGTGGCTTCTTTCCCCTTTAAACAGAGAAAACTGAACTTATTCATCCTTGTGTACAATATACATCTTTTGCTTGAACAAAATGACACCCAAGTGATGACTAGAGGTACTGGTCTAATTGATTTCTCACAATTCTCCAAACTGTGCCTGATATAGTAGTTCTCAGGTCTTACCACCCCTACACTCTGATTCAATATAATGAAGCAGGACTCTGGTGATTTTTATGCTCAGGCAAGTTTGAGAAATACTTGTTCTACAGCAGTGCCTGTCTGGGCTGCTCAGTGGAATTACATGGGGAGTTATGAAAAACACTGATGCCTGGGTCCCACCTTCGGAAATCCTATTGCAACTAACTGATGGTACAGCCTGGGCATCTGGATTTTGAAAAGTTCCCTCAAAAACTCCAATATGCAGCCAAACTGAGGACCACTGCTTTAAGCGATTTTTCAAAGGGTTGACTGTGGAACACCAACATCTAGAGTCATCTGAGGTACCTGCTAAAAATTCAGACTTCTGCCTTCTGAGAATTACAATTTTGAATATGTCCGTAGTTGATTTTTTCCTGAAAACAGAGTGGCACAATTCAAGAACTGCTACTGAACTTACCTAATCTGCTCTCACTTTTTTTTTTTTTTTTTGAGGAAACCTCAAGAAGGGAAAGGGTAAGTGGTGTTAAATAGTAAGCCTGTGCCAGAAAACCACCAATGACCTGACTTAGGTCTCCAGTCTCTCAGTTCAATGCTCTTTCCACTTCACATGTTCCTGTGCCATGCTCCTGAATCTATCCTTTCAAAAGGAAGACAGTAAATAAGATAGTGAAAGCTGTTGGTCTCTATTTGTCATAGGGGCTTGTCTGAGGGCAGACATTCAAATGGTTTTTGAATAGGCACCCAGCGACCATAACTCCTCAATAAAAGGGGCCCTGAGCCATACCCGTGATTAAGGAGCTGACTTGCAACACCAGGTTATTGGATTTCTCCAGGATGCACTGGCTCTCAGGGTCTAGGCTGCTGTCTTTGGGTCCAAGATGGTCCTTCTGGCTCTCCTGATACTGTGAAATGGTATGAGTCTGAGGACTGAGGGGAAGTAAAGGCTTGCTGAGCTTCTGACTGAAGTACTGCTGGATCTGATCTAACTCATTCAGATTCTTCCTATAAAAAAAGAAAGGGAAAAGAGGACAAAATGGTTATTCACTGGCTTTACAAGCATCTTTTACATTTCCTTGGCATTCTACTGCTTGAGCTAGGAATTAGTATTTCTCACTTGGTCTATTAACACTAGGACCCTACCCTCTCCAATCCACTAATTCATCCTTTACTTGACTATAATCCTGCTGCTGGGGACAACTTTCCCCTCCTTTCCTCTGGCTACTGAGATTTCTCTTCTGATGTCCAGCAAAAACCCCACATTCTTGGTTACCATTCAGGTCTAGTCTTCATATCCTCTTACTCTTGAAGGAGGAAGGCCTTACTCTGGACTAACACTGACCTTTGCTACCTCATAACCATTCCCGATCCTTCAAGTAAGTGACCTCTTCTAGCAAGTCTTCCCTGAACCTCTAAATTGGTTTTTTTTTATTTTTTTATTTATGATAGTCACAGAGAGAGAGAGAGAGAGAGAGAGAGAGAGGCAGAGACACAGGCAGAGGGAGAAGCAGGCTCCATGCACCGGGAGCCCGACGTGGGATTCGATCCCGGGTCTCCAGGATCGCGCCCTGGGCCAAAGGCAGGCGCCAAACTGCTGCGCCACCCAGGGATCCTTCTAAATTGGTTTAAGAGGTCCCCCTTTGTGCTCCACAGTTCTGTATGCTTCAATCACATCTGTTTCCCTTGATGTACTGTAAGCTCTGCGCTGATTCCTTTGTATCTACTGTGCTTTCTCCATGATAATAGATGGGCCCTCCCCCAACTGGGTTCATTTCTGCCTCATACCTCTGAATGCTGGAACCTTATTTTAAGCTACTCCCCTTGCTGTGTCCCTGTGCTACTTTTAAAGTACTCATATCTCTCTCTCTTAATATTTCTCCTTTTCAAAACTCTATCAACCCAAGTCATTGGATGACCTCTCTCTTAAACTCCTTTACTCTTGGCATCTCCATCAACATTTTGTCTTAGATTTCTGCTTAGTTTTCTCATTATGTGTCAGTTTCCCAAACTAGGCCATGAGCATTTGGTAATGGAAGACAG
Source organism: Canis lupus baileyi (assembly GCF_048164855.1). Taxonomy (NCBI): domain Eukaryota; kingdom Metazoa; phylum Chordata; class Mammalia; order Carnivora; family Canidae; genus Canis; species Canis lupus. The sequence goes on from NC_132860.1 coordinate 27,484,235, forward strand.
TATCTCAAATTTCTCTACTTCTCTGGTACACTCAGTGTGCCTGGTACAACTGGTACAACATGGACTCTTAATACCTGTGAAGTAAACTCAGTTTTTCTCTCCTTTTGTTAGGAACAGTCTGTATGTTCTACAGTCAAATCTAATTACATGAGAGTACACAGAGCTGATCCTTAATCTGTCAATAGAAACCATGACTCTCTCAAATCACAGTGGATTTACATAGGTGTCTACATCTGGGTATATGCCACATGCCACCTGTAGCAGGAACATGCAAACAACTGTAAACTTGGCAAAACTTAAGAAAATATGCAAAACCAACTGGCCGTGTCAGAGATTCTGGATATAGAACCTATTAACACGAAGCTGCAATTTTCTCATCTGTGAAGAGGTTTTTAATTTTTTTAGATTTATTTATTTATTTGAGAGTGAGAGAGAGAGAGAGAGAGAGAGTGTGAGCATGAGCAGGGGTAAGGGGCAGAGGGAGAAGGGAAAGCAGGCTTCCCACTGAGCAGGGAGCACAATGCGGGGCGGGGCTCAATCCCAGGACCCCGAGATCATGACCTGAGCCGAAGGCAGACGCTGAACCAACTGAGCCACCCAGGTGCCCTTCCTTCATCTGTGAAAATGTTTACTAATATTTGCTCTGTAGGCCTCAGAGGATTGCTGTGATTCAAATGAAGCACTATTTTAGGGCTCTGTGAACCCAAGGAAGTAATGCAAAATTGGTATCTTGTTTGTCTTCATTTGGTAGGGAATTCATCTACCAGCAGTTTTAAAAACCTGGTTATGGTGTAGCAGCATCAGCATCATCTGAGAATTTAGTAGAAATGCCAATGTTCAGGCACTATCCTAGACCTACTGAATCAGAAACTGTAGGGGTGGGTCCAGCAACAGATGTTTTTAACAAGCTCTTCATGTGATTCTGATACATTCTAAATTTTGAGAACCAGTGGTCTAAGGCAGTGGTTTACACAGCCTGGCAATTTGGCCCCAAGATATCTTTTGGCAATGTGTGGGGACATTTTTGGTTGTCACAATCAGGGGAGGGGTGCTTCTGGTATTCAGTGGATAGAGGCTAAGGATGCTAAATATCCTATAATGCATATGACAGGCCCCCTACAACAAAATATCTGGCCTAAATGTCAATAAGGTTGACACTGAGAGAAACTGCTCTAGGATGCAGGAAGAGTTTCTCTCTTTTCTCAGTGAATTCTAAAATATGTTTTGTGAATGACCCAATAAAATGCGGCCACACTGTTAATGGTTTTACTTAAATGGCCTCCAGTCTCTAGCTGAGAATCAAAATGAGAATCTTAACATACCACTTCCTTGTAATATAAAAGTTTGAACAACCCATGTCCCACCAATAAAAAATATTTTGCCAATTCTTTTCTGACTTTGCTTTATGAAAACAAGTGATAAGTTAGTTTTTTCCAAATATAAAATCTGTCAAATATTTTTTCCTCAAACTTTACACACTCTTCCTCCCCTCGCCCATCGCTATTCACTTGAGAATCATTTGTTCTAAAAGTCCAAACTCTTAGCTGAAATTTAAGGCTCATATAAGATGACCCTATAGAATTTGCCCTGCTCTTTTTACATCATCCATCCATCCATTCATATTTCTGAGTGAGAGAGAGAGAGAGAGAGAGAGAGAGAGAGAGAGGCAGCACATGTGAGTGGGGTGAGGGGCATCTTGAGGATCTCAAGAAAATCTCAAGCAGCCTCCCTACCTGCGCGGAGCCTGAACATGGGGGGCTCCATCCCATAATCCAAGAGATCATGACCTGAGTCAAAACCAAGAGTTAGATGCCCAACACTAGGCCCTCTGCTCTTTGCATCTTAGGCTCGGCTGCAGCCTAAGTGTATTGCTAGTATTCCATCAAACTTGATGTGATGTTTCATGCCTCTGGGTCTTAGCATGTTTTCTGCATAGAATGTCCTTCATGTTTGTTGACCTGCTCCTTCAAAGACCAGTTCAAGTGTGACTTCTTTAAAGCTTCCCATGACCAACTTAGAATGTTCCTCATTCTTCCATCTACCCTTGGCCAGAAAATCTGCAGATCTTTTTTTTTTTTTTTAATTTTAAACAAATTTTTATTACACAAAGGTTGTCACATAATTGGATATTTTTTCTACTTTGTACACAATTATTCTTACTCTCCACAGAAAGGCTGCTTAACTTTTCATCTGGTGATGGCAAACACTAAAATCCTGATTTTAATAGAATAGTAGTAAAAATGCCTCAGTGATTTAAGTTGAAAGCAGTACATTGGTACATGGCTCTTGCACTCAGTTATCAGGAATGTACAAATGTCTTTTTATTCAAAAATAAATTATTTGTAGGCATGGACAATGACATCAGTAAACCATTATATATCGTCAACTGAAACCAGTAACTGATGGTTATAGTGATTTTCTTAAACATCAGCCAGCCTTTTATTCAGTCATTTCCTTCAACTGACTTCTCTGAAGTTATGGTTGAGGAACACAGCCTTGAGCTTCCTCTCAAAATCTGCAGCTCTTATCCCACATCATTATAATTATCTGGCAACAGGCTATCTCCTCCTCTAGGAATGGCAGAGCCAGGATTGGAACCTAAAACCTTTTCACAGCACCACACTTCTTACTAGATAACCCAGGGGCTAACTCACATGATCTACAACGGCCCCTTCAATTCTCACAGTGCTTCTCTGGCTCAGATGCTGACTAAATTAAGAAAGAGACAGGGGAACATTAATAGGACAGATGCTGGTCTGGAAGAATTCAGTGGTTGTGTGAAGAAAGATGGTGGGCAGGATGAGGTTCTGTAAATTTAAAGTAGATATGAAGCAGTATAGATGTGAGGGTGGTTATTAAGTTTGGTGGATAACCTCAAGTTCCTGTGTTAATAGGTGGATCAGTAATAGAAACCTGTGAAGGAACGGAAGGCCCCAAGGTTGAAAAAGATTTACCTATGAGGAATCCTGAGAGGTTCCAGGGTCCAGCTCAACACTTACATAGACAAAAGCCCCCTCAACCTCCCAGGGCAGTGGTAGCTGGTAGAAGGGCAGTACTGCAGGTTGCCACTGGCCATTTTACCTTGTGCTCGCTTCACTATGGTTTCCTGTGTCTTTTCCCAGCACAGGGCCTTACCTGAGAGAAGTCAGAATGGAAGTACGGGAGGACAAAGGCAGTGTGGTCAGTTTGTCATCACGTGGCAAAACTGCCTCTCCCTGCTGCAGGGATTCATGAAATCGGCGGATATTCTGCACATGCTCTTCATGACGTAATGCCTGACTTCTTGTGGCACTATTTCTGTCAGAAATAAATGGGGCCAAAATAAATTCCGAACCAATGAGAAAACCCCTAATATGATGATCAACCAATAACGCTCCTAACATGGTACTGCAAATCCATCCCCATTACCATAGTGCTGGCTTCATGAATTCTTGCTTAGATTACAACTATTTTCCAAATAATCTTGCCTTCAGTTTTACCCACTCTCCTTTATTTTTCTCTCTTTTAAAATTTTAATTCCAGTGCAGTTAAAATACAGTGTTATATTAGTTACAGGTGTATAAGAGTGATATAGCATACATTATTCAGTGCTTATCAAGATAAGTGTACTCTTACTCCCCATCACCTATCTCACCCACACTTCCACCCACCTCCCCTCTGGTGACCATCTGTTCTCTATAGTTAAGAGTCTGCTCCTTGGTTTGTCTCTTTCTTTTCCCCTTTGCTTTGTTTGCTTCTTAAAGTCCACATAGGAGTGAAATACGTTATTTCGTCTTTCTCTGACTTATTTTGCTTAGCATTATATACTCTAGATCCATCCATATTGTTCCAACTGGCAAGATTTCATTCTTTTTAATGGATGAATCATATTCCATTGTGTGTGTATATATACATACACAACCCCGTATCTTTATCCATTCGTCTATCAATGGACACTTGGGCAGGTTCCATAGTTTGCCTATTTGTATATAAATGCTGCAATAAACATGGGGTATTTGCCCTTTGATTTAGTGTTTTTGTATTCTTTGGGGGAAATAGCCAGTAGTGCGATTCCTTGATCATAGGGTAGTTCTATTTTTAACTTTTGAGGAGCCTCCACGTTGTCTTCTATAGTGGCTGCACCAGTTTGCAATCCCACCAACAGTGCACGAGGGTTCTTTTTCTCCACATCCTTGCCAATATTTGTTTCTTGTGCTGTTGATTTAGCCATTCTGACAGTGTGAGGTAATATCTCATTATGGTTTTGATTGCATTTCCCTGATGATGAGTGATGTTGAGCATCTTTTCATGTGTCTGTTGGCCACCTGCAAGTCTTTGGAGAAGTGTCTGTTCATGCCTTCTGCTCATTTTTTAACTGAAGTTTTTGTTTTCTTGAGTGTTGAGTTGTATAAATTATTTGTATATTCTAGATATTAACCCTTTATTGTATGTCATTTGCAAATGTCTTCTCCCATTCAGTAGGCTGTCTTTTAGTTTTGTTGGTTGTTTCCTTTGCTGTGCAGATTTTATTTTATTTATTTATTTTTAAAAAAGATTTTATTTATTCATGAGAGACACAGAGAGAGAGAGAGAGAGAGACAGAGACAGAGAGAGAGGCAGAGACACAGGCAGAGGGAGAAGCAGGCCCCATGCAGGGAGCCTGACGTGGGACTCGATCCCGGGACTCCAGAATCATGCCCTGAACTGAAGGCAGGTGCTTAACCACTGAGCCACCCAGGGATCCCCAAGATTTTATTTTGATGTAATCCCAACAGTTTATTTTTGCTTTTGTTTCCCTTGCCTCAGTGGACATATATAGAAAGATGTTGCTATAGCTGATGTCAGAGAAATTATTACTGCTTGTTCTCTCTTCAAGGATTTTTATGGTTTCAGGTCCACATTTAGGTCTTTAATCTATTTTGAGTTTATTTTTGTGTATGGTGTAAGAAAGTGGTCCAGTTTCATTCTTTGCATGTTACTGTCCAGTTTTCCCAACACCATTTGTTGAAAAGACTGCTTTTTTTCCCATTGCATATTCTTGCCTTTGTTACAGATTAACTGACCATATAACTGTGGGTTTGTGTCTGGGTTTTCTACTCTGTTCCACTCACCTATGTGTCTATTTTTGTGCCAGTACCATACTGTTTTGATTACTACAGATTGTAATATAACTTGAAGGTCCAGAACTGTGATGCTTTCAGCTTTGCTTTTCTTTTTCAAGACTGCTTTGGCTTTTCAGGTCTCTTATGGTTCCATAAAAATTTTAGGATTGTTTGTTCTAGTTCTGTGAAAAATGCTGTTGGTGTTTTGATAGGGACTGCATTAAATGTGTAGATTGCTTTGGGTAGTATAAACATTTTAACGATATTTATTCTTCCAATATATGAACATTCAATGCCTTTTATTTCTTTTCCCTTCTTTTTATTTTTTATGTAGGCTCCATGCCCAGTGTGGAGTCCAATGTGAGGCTTGAACTCATGACCATGAGATCAAGACCTGAGCTGAGATCAAGAGTTGTACGCTTTTTTTTTTTTAAGATTTTATTTATTTATTCATGAGAGACACACACAGAGAGAGAGAGAGAGAGAGAGAGAAAAGAGAGAGAGAGAGAGGCAGAGACACAGGCAGAAGGAGAAGCAGGCTCCATGCAGGGAGCCTGACGTGGGACTCAATCCCAGGTCTCCAGGATCAGGCCCTGGGCTAAGGGCAACACTAAACCACTGAGCCACCCGGGCTGCCCCCATGTGTCCCTTCATAATATTTTCTTATAATTGCTTGTATTTCTGTGGTGTTGGTTATTATTTCTCCTCTTTCATTTGTGATATTGTTTGAGTCCTTTCTCTTTTTTGGATGAGTCTGGCTAGAGGTTTATCAATTCTGTTGATTTTTTATTTTTTTCAAAGAAATAGCTCCTGGTTTCACTAATCAGTTCTATTGTTTTTTTTTTGTTTTTTTTTAAGTTTCAATGTCAATTATTTCTGCTCTAATTTTTATTATTTCCTTCCTTCTGCTGGTTTTGGGCTGTGTTTTTTCTTCTTTTTAGAGCTCATTTATTTATGTATTTAGATTATTTAATTAATTAATTAATTTAATTTATTTTTAAAGATTTTACTTATTTATTCATGGGAAACACACAGAGAGAAGCAGAGACATAGGCAGAGGGAGAAGTAAGCTCCCAGTCAGGAACCTGATCCCAGTATCCTGGGATTACACCCTGAGCCGAAGGCAGACGCTCAACCTCTGAGCACCCAGGTGTCCCCTTCGAGCTCCTTTAGGTGCAAGGTTAGGTTTTTTGAGATTTTTCTTGTTTTGAGGGAGGCCTGTATTGCTATCAATGTCCATTCTAGAACAGCTTTTGTTGCATCAAAGATTTTGGACCATTGTGTTTTCATTTTCATTTCTCTCCACATACTTTTTGATTTCTTCTTTGATTTCTTGGTTGACCCATTCATTGTTTAGCAGCATGTTATTTTGTACTCTTTCCGGATTTTTTCTTGTGGTTGACTTCTAGTTTCATAGTGTTGTGGTCAGAAAAGATATATATGATTTCAATCTTTTAAAATTTGTTGAGACTTGTTTTGTGGCCTAATATGTGATTTATTATGGAGAATATTCCATATGCACTTGAATACACATTCTTTTCCTTATACCAGTAGCACACTGTACTGTTTACTGTAGCTTTGTGTTAAGTTTTGAAATTAGGCATTTCTTCTTCATTCTTCTGCCTATTCTGTGTCCTCTGAATTTCCATATGAATTTTTGGACGAGCTGGCCCATTTTCATGAAAATCAAGCAGGGATTATGATAGAAAGTGTGTTGAGTTTACAGACTGTTTTGGGGAATTAGGCCATATTAAGTTTTGCAATCTGGGAACGTGGGATGTCCTTCCATTTATTTAGAATTTCTTTAATTTCTTTCAACAATGTTTTGTAGTTTTCAGAGAATAAGTTTTGGTCTTTTTCACTTACATTTATTTTTAAGCATTTTATTCTTTTTGATGCTATTGTAAATGTAATTGCTTTCTCAATTTCATTTTGGTTTATTCACTGTTGATGTACAGATAAACTGATTTTGTGATTATATTTTAAAATGTTCTCAGTTTAGAGGTGCTGGGGGCTCAGCTGATTAAATATCTGACTCTTGATTTCAGCTCAGGTTGTGATTTCAGGGTTGTGAGATTGACCCTGTGTGGAGCTCCGCACTCAGAGGGGAGTCGTCTGCTGGAGGATTTTCTCCCTCTGCCTCTCTCCCCACTCGTACATGCTCTCTCCCTCTCTCTCTGAAAGCAATAAATAAAACTTGAAAAAAATGTTCTCCGTTTAAATTAAAAAAAAATTAAGATTTTATGTATTCATTCAGAGAGAGAGAGAGAGAGTAAATTAAAAAAAAAATTGGGATCCCTGGGTGGCGCAGTGGTTTAGCGCCTGCCTTTGGCCCAGGGCGCGATCCTGGAGACCCGGGATCAAATCCCACGTCAGGCTCCCGGTGCATGGAGCCTGCTTCTCCCTCTGCCTGTGTCTCTGCCTCTCTCTCTCTCTCTCTCTCTCTGTGACTATCATAAATAAATAAAAATTAAAAAAAATTTAAAAAAAATTAAGATTTTATGTATTCATTCAGAGAGAGAGAGAGACAGACAGAGAGAGAGAGAGGCAGAGACACAGGCAGAGGGAGAAGCAGGCTCCATGCAGGGAGCCCGATGTGGGACTTGATCAGCCTGATGTGGGACTTGATCCCGGGTCTCCAGGATCACACCCCAGGCTGCAGGCGGTGCTAAACTGCTGCACCACCAGAGCTGCCCTCAGTTTAAATTTCTAATATGGTAAAAATAGGTACAACTTACCTAAATAAACCTCTTTGAGGTCATCAATAATTTTTAAGAGTATAAAAGGCTTCTGCAGTAGAAATGTCTGAAAACTACTTTACTGAGGTATATCAATTTATAATAAATTTCACATATTTAAAGTATACAATATGAGGTATTTCTTTGCGTTATAATTTTTTATTGTGACTGAAAAATTATTGACCAAATAACCCTTTATTGGAGAAGTACCAAAACTATTTGGTCTAATTATAGCATAATTTTGTGCCACAATATTGAGTTTTGACGTATGTGCACATCTAAAGAAGCCATTAAAACATTAAGATTATGTACATATCTATCACCCTTAAAAGTTTCTTCTTGTTCTTCATAATTCCTCCCTTTTCTTGTTCTATTCATCTTCTCTTATCCCTAGACAATTACTGATTTGCTTTCTGTCACTATAGATTAGTATGAATTTTCTAGAATTTTATATAAATGGAATCAGATACACGGGACCCTCTTTTGTCTAGCTTCTCTCTCAACATAATTATTTTGAGGTTTTTTTGTTGTATATCAGTATTGCCTTTTGCAAAGTTTTTGAGTGTCATTTCATTATATGAATATACCACAATTTGGTTAGCCTTAGATGGCTAGCTGGATCAGAATGTCATTTTGATATGGTCCTTCTGAAGTGGGAACAGGGATATATATATTTTAAAGATTTTATTTATTTATTTGAGAGAGAGAGAGAGAGACAGAGACAGAGAACATGAATGAGGGAGAAGGGCAGACAGAGAGGAAGAAGCAGGCTCCCCACTAAGCACAGAGCCCAATGTGGGGCTTGATCCCAGGACCCTAGCATCATGACTGGAGCTGAAGGCACCTGGGTGCCCCTGGAACAGGGACATTTTTATGTGGACAAAAACCAAACCACTAAACTTAACTTTTACAATTACTAAATAGTGTCTTCATTATCAACCTATATTTCTATCCTTGTACCAGTACCCTATCCTACCCATGTGTCATGGATTGGCTATGGTCAAAGTAACACCCATAAAATAGATAACAGAACAACTATTTTAGCCTGTGATCTAGGATTTGGCAGACACATGGGATCCCTTTATGCGGAGGGCAGAGGCATTTTTCATGTGGTAAGCAAGTAAAGAGCTACAGAGCGTTGAAATGGGCCTTTGAGTGGCTAAGTGGTATAGAGAGTGTCTTTCTGGACTACTCATAATTGCTGCTGTAGGAATGGCTGTGGTAGGGGAAGATCCTTTACCTTATTCCTGAAGTAGAGAGATAGACACAGGAAAGAATGGTGGAGGCAGGGGGATGACAAATGGCACTAGGGCCTGGAAGGAAGTGGGGTGAAAGTAGCAATGTTATTCCTAGACCTTGCCTTTTGAGAGAATGGAATATGTTCTAGCCCTGATATCCATATGCATGTCCATGGTTGGCATGGGGAAGCAATTGGATGGGCCAGTTGCTTTTTATAAAATATCCTGGTTCCTATATTTAGAAAGGGAAAGATCTCAGACAGCTGATTACTGATTTTAGGGATAAAAGTTAAAAGCCTTTGAGGAAAAGAGATAAGTGTTCTTTCCACAGAAGCTACCCTTTTGATAGCAGTAAAAGTTCTAGTTTCCTATCTTATATATATAAAAAAAAAATGTTTTCATAGAATCCTGGAGTTCCCAGGGGTTGTAACAGGAGATCAAAGCTCTTTCCCTGTCTCTAGTTTCTTCCTCCAATAAAGGAAAGAGAGAAATGACAAGCCAGTTAGCAGACGTACAACTCTCTATTTCTTCTTATCAAAAATTCACTCACCTCTCAGGAGAGGAGAAATCAAGTTCCTTTGATGAGGTGTGAATAAGTTGTTCTGGGGTCCATTTTGCAATGCAGCTGGGGAATGCAGCATATATATCAGAGGCAGGGAAGGAAAAGGAGCTATATATTGGGATCTGTAGAAATAATGAGAAAAATGGTATACCTGTCACCACAAATCCTTTTGGAACAAAGCAGTATAAATACATTTGTAAATTTGTGTTTAAAAAATTTATTATATGTAGATAAATATAATTTGCTGAGTATTTTCTGTCTTGAATGCTGCAATAAGCAATTTATATGCATTTTTTTCATTTAAGATTCAAAATAATCTTATGAGGTAGGTACTATTATTATTCCCAATTTATGTACTATGCTATCAGATTGCTTTTTAGTTGCTTTGTTTGTATTTATGCTCCTGCTCTTCCAGCTAGTTTGTGAACTTCTGACTGGATATCATTTTACTTTACAAGTGAGGGTGATGTGGCTGTAATTACTTCTTGACTACCAGGGCTGATGTGAAGGAAAGACTTTCTTATACAGCAACTGTTTAATAACTCTTTGTTACTTTCTCATGTGGTCACTCATGCATTCAATATTTACTGATGCCCACCCTGCCAGACCCTGGGCCAGGCACACATGATAAGGGAAATGTATAACCCCACAATCTTTGCTTTGATAGAGCTCCCCTATCTGGGATAGTCTGGAAAATTCTCCTTTCTTTTACAGTTAAACTCCCTGAAAGAGTTTGTCTGTATTTACTACCATGATTTTTTTTTATAGGAACAATGACTTTAATGTAATAGTTTTTAAAATGTTCAACCAATGTGGTTTCAAACTCCATGCTGCAATTAATCTTATTTTATTTAAAAATTGAGATACAGGGATCCCTGGGTGGCGCAGCGGTTTAGCGCCTGTCTTTGGCCTAGGGCATGATCCTGGAGACCTGGGATCAAATCCCACGTCGGGCTCCCGGTGCATGGAGCCTGCTTCTCCCTCTGCCTATGTCTCTGCCTCTCTCTCTGTGTGTGACTATCATAAATAAATAAAAATAAAAAAAAAATAAACATAAAAATTGAGATACAGCCATTTGTGACAACATGGATGGATCTAGAGGGTATAATGCTAAGTGAAATAAGTCAGAGAAAGACAAATACCTTATGATTTCGCTTATATGTGGATCTAAAAAAACAAATTAATAAACAATCAAAAAAGGAGAAAGAAACCCATAAATACAGAGAACAAACTGATGGTTTCTACAGGGGAAGAAGATGAGTGGTGGACAAAATCAGTGAAAGGGAGTGGGAGATACAGGCTTCCGGGTATGGAATGAACAAGTTGTGGGAATAAAAGGCACAGCATGGGGGTAAGTCAATGGTATTGTAATAGTATTGTATGGTGACAGACCGTTAGCTACACTTGTGGTGAGTATAGCATGGTGTATAAATTTGTTCCATCACTGTTGTACACCTGATATTAATGTAGCATTGTGTGTCAACTATACTCAAGTAAAACAATTTTTTAAAAATTGAGATATAATTAATGTATTATAAAGGTCACCCTTTAAAATTCAATTCAGTAATTTTCAGTATATTCAGAGTTGTGCATCCATCACCACTGTGTAATTCCTCTATGTACACAACCGTATAATTTTTATCATCCTAAAAAGGTTATGAGATCATTATGAGACACAAATATATAATGTGTTCTGTAAGCTGGAAAGTACCAAGCACATGTAGAGGATCTTCTTATAGATTTTGCTCAGTAGAACCCTTACTGGTTAAGAATGTGAATCAGGATACGTACCAGTGATCCTGGGGTCTCCATCCCACGTCTTGATTGTCTTTCTTCTTTGAAGTGCATCAAACTCTCTAGAGGGGAGACAGCAACTTTTATCTGCCCCTGGCACTCTCCACTGAAGTCTGTGATGTTGTACCAGCCACAGACAAACTGGAAGCCAGAAAGAAGTGGGGAGAGGTCCACTGAGGCAAAGCCAATCACCCTCTCCTCATCTGTGGGGAAAAGAGAAGAGCTGGGCAGTGTGGCTGGGCATGTCTTGCCACTGACATTAGAGGCTGCACACAGAGATGCTGATTCAGGGGACTGTGGGGCAGGACAGGGATTTCAGTGATTCCAAAATCAACAGAGAGGACAGATAATGAGAGAGACTGGCACACAGCCTGCTTTCTACTCTTATGAATTCCCTTTTGGAATAGCAGGGAAAAGCTAGCAGGGTTGAGTTTTTGTCCTCTTGATATAGGCAACTGGAAAACAACCTTAAACACAGGGAACACTTCTTTTTTCCTTGTTATCGTGTCTCCGTGATTTTTCTCAGGGCAGTGAGTCTTGAAAGAAATCATTTGAAAGACCATCACCTTTGGAATTACGAGGGATTTGCATTTTCCCATTCATACTTGTCTGTATTTTCCAAATTCTCAATAACCCACATATGCATTATAGTTAATTAAGAACAAAAGTGATATAAATCACAAAAGAAAAATAACCCCCTAGAAAACCTGTACATGGTGCAAAATAACAGTTTGGACTCAGGCTTGTAAGAGGGCTGCCCTTAATGAGTAAGACCCCTTCTTGGTTGGACAAGCAACCATGCTATGACCTTTGTTCTCAGACTCCTTGCTTTTTGTTCCTTATGTCTGGCATGAAAGTGGCTGGGGACAAACAGACCCGCATTCCTCTACAAGTTGTTTTCTATGGACTCCATTCCTGATAATGAGTATTAAAGGCTGACTACCAAAAATGGACACAATTCTCAGTTTTCAATTTGCTAAATAAATCAAAGAATGCAATTTTTAAAGAATGGTCACTAGTTTCCCAGTTTCTTATACATGCTGCTGGTAACACTGAACTCATTACACACTGTTTAACATTTGTTCAGACAGCTTGCTCTTCTTTAAACTGCGACTCACCTAAAAGCTGAGACCAAGCATCACTTGTTTTATGTTCTCTACACTTTCCATTCCTGGCATAAATCTTTCCATGTACTGAGGAAGTTGATCAACCTCCACTGAGAACACAAATGGACTGGCCAATGTAGAGTGGGACAAAGAAGCAGAGCACCACAATAGCTAATCTGAGTGTGGCTTTGATTTGAAAACACATTATTATAACTTCCCAAACCTCAAGTCTCATATATACAATGAGAAGGACTAATAAACTAGATTTAAGATCCTCTTCAACTTGGACAGTCTTCTTTTTTTTTTTCTTTTAAGATTTTATTTATTTATTCATGAGAGACACAGAGAGAGAGAGAGGCAGAGACATAGGCAGAGGGAGAGGCAGGCTCCATGCAGGGAGCCCGATGTGGGACTCAATCCCAGGACTCCAGGATCATGCCCTGGGCCGAAGGCAGATGCTCAACCACTGAGCCAACCAGGCGTCCCTCAACTTGGACAGTCTTAAGAGTCTAGGAATGTTTGAAGTTGTGTTCCTCAGAGTAGGAGTCAAGTAGTTCTTACCCAATGGGAGTGAAGAATGATGGCTAGAACCATTATTTTGCACTCCAAAGATTTTTTTATAGCTTTGCAAAGAAAATTAATCTTGTTTTATTTGGTTAGCCAAACATAACTTGTTCTTGATAGATTGTAACTTTAGGTAACCTTTGAGGGTTCTGCTTAACATAAAAGCACAATATCTTAAACATACCTGAGGAGAAATCAGGCTAAACTGATCATTGAGAAAAACAATAGCTTTGAAGAGTTCAAGTTTAATATCGTATTTAGTGGGACAACTCATCATTCTTTCTTTAAAGTTTTATGTTCTAATGATTTCAAACTTTCTTCATACTCTTTCTTTACTCTAGATTTTTGTATTTGCTGTAGCCTCTGACTATATTATGTCATGCCCCTTCATTTTTTGCTGACGAACGCTCCAGGAAGCCTTCTCTATCATCCTCAGTCTGAGGCAGATATCCCCTTCCAGAACACCCTATATTTGCCTAATCATACTATCCTCTAATTGTCTCCCCCATAGGGTACAAGGTCTGTGAGGACAGAGACCATGTATGTCTTATTTTACCTTTGAATCCCTAGCACCTAGCATAGTGCCTGGCATAGAGTAGGAACTCAAATATTTATTGAACACAGCTGGGTCTGGTTTGCATAGCTGAGGCTATGTGGAAAGGATGGAGTTAAGGGAAAAGAGTCATCTATTTCCACTGAGAGAGCTAGACAAATGCGGTCAGCTGGGTCTAGGTATTTTCCCAATCTCCGTTTACAACAGGTTTTACAGGATTCTCTGGGGGTCCTGGAAGATAGGAAATGTATTTTGTTCTTCTCTATACTGAACAGCCCTAGCATAGTACCTAACACATAGTAAGCATAAAAAAAACCAGCTCCATTTATTAAGCACCAATTATGTGCCAAATACTTTATAAATATTATCTCTAATCCTTATAAAAACCCTACATGGCAGGTACTATTATCCTAATTTTATTCAGAAGGAAACAAAGGCTCAAAGAGGTAAAGTGTTTTAGCTTAGATCATATAATTTATAAATGACAGAGCCAAGATTTGAATCCAGGTCTGTATAAGACCAAAGCTTATTCTTTTTTTTCTTGTTATACTAAGTGCTGAATTGAGTCAAACCCTAGTCTGCTTGACAATCTCTGGAGTACTTTAGAGAAAAGAGAAGAATAGAAAGCCAGAGAGGAGGGTGGAGCCTAAATACAGCAGGAATTCCTTGTGTTGATTCAGAGAAAATGGATTTATGATCAGTTCCTGCCACATTTATGAGGTTTGGTGGGGGTGGGGGACATAAGTGAAACCAAGGCAGGAGCATGGGACAAATCACTGAAATAAGGTTCATGGCATCATTTTGAAACAGAAGCACAAGAGGAGAGCCGGAACTGCTCTCAGGTCTTTATTTTTTTTATAGGATTTTACTTATTTATTTGAGAGAGAGAGTGCATGAGTGAGGGGCAAAGGGAGAGGGAGAAGCAGACTCCCCACTGAGCAGGGACTGGATCCCAGCACCCCTGAACTGAAGGCAGATGCTTAACTGACTGAGCCACCAGGCACCTTACTCTCAGGTCATTAGGCTCTGGAGTTAGCTCTGAAACTTATCACTGGCAAATAAAAACTGTAATGCTGTAGATTCAAAACAACTGAAGGTCTGGAAACTAGATACTAGCAAGAATGTTAAAAGAGCTAGATTTATAGGAAGGATTTAAGACAAAATTTTCTAAATATAGAAGCTGTGAGATAGCTCAATGTCCTCATCCACTCACCTTTCCCATCCAAACTTACTAGCATGGTGAAGTACAAAGGGTGAAGGCTGTATAGCCAGTCAACTGGGTTCAAATCCTCATTCCATTAATTAATATGATCTTAGTCAAGCCCCTAAACTTCCTTGGGGCTCAGTTGTTACATTTATAACACTGAATGAATTATGTTTTTGCCTTGCAGGATTAGAGAGGCTTATAAAACTCTCAGCACATTGCCATTCACTAATAAGAATAAAAACTGAGATGGTTTTACTAAGTATCTGGCACTCATTTAATTCTCCCACTGAGGTAGGTACTATTATCCCTATTTTATAAATAAAGAAACTGAAGGAAAGGGAAATTAAGTTACCCAAGTCACACTACCTTGTAAGGGGTAAGAACTGGTATCTGAATTCCAAGAGTGTTATTTTAGAGTCTGTGC
Organism: Canis lupus baileyi; assembly: GCF_048164855.1. Taxonomy (NCBI): domain Eukaryota; kingdom Metazoa; phylum Chordata; class Mammalia; order Carnivora; family Canidae; genus Canis; species Canis lupus. Next base: position 27,499,502 of record NC_132860.1, read on the forward strand.
TCTAAATATTGTTGAATTACACCTCTTAATAATGGTAGCTGACTAAAACTAGGTTCAAGGACCATGCTGTCAGTACCTCCATCCTGGGGAAGCTCTTAAAACAAGATTCTAGTGTTATATACTGCTTAAAAATGCTGGGATCTTGGTTAATAAGCCAGAGTCAACAGAAGATAAAACATATAAAGAGGACGAAATCACTTGTGTGTGGCAGGCTGTACACTGTGACTGCTGAGATACAATTGGAAAGATTAAATGTACTTGGACTTCTGCACTAAACAGGCAGTCCAAAAAAATGACATAACTTCTAAGGATTTAAATTCCATAGGAGAATAATGTGACATTCTTGAGATTCTCTCTAGCACATATATATGAGTTCCTTGCATCACAAGTGCCATGGTTTGGTTTCACTTGGTTAAAAAAAGAAAAGGATTGGGAAACTGTCAACAGTATGTGAGCTTATTTTCACAGCCAGAACAGATATTCACAGAATAGAGTTCTTACCTCCTTTATGCCAAACTTTGAACACCAGAGTTTGTTGAGGGTCCAAAAGAAGCTCTTTTGATAGCCTGTTAAGAAAAACATGGAAAATTGAACTCCAATTAAAAAAAAAAGAAAAAGAAAAACAACCACCATAAATTAATTGTGTAGGAAGCATCTGCCATATGAAACTTGTATTTGAAGAATATCTTGTAGTTTGCAAAACACTTTCCTAACATTTTCATTTCATCTTCATGGTCATCTTCTAGGATGTGTTTTTACCATAACAGTTAAAATGAGGGATGGAAGCTCAGAGAGAAGGAACTGGCCAAGACTTGAAATCAGGCTCCCCTGATGCAGTACTTTCCTGTCTGATGTTATCTGCCACATTCAAACTCTTTATCTCAGGATGAGAGGAAGTGTGGAAAGAGAGCACCTCAAGATGTAAGGAACAGTTTTACTGGAGCAAGGTAGGGATTCCTTCCATCTGATGTGGAAAGAGGATGGTGGGAAGGGAGGAAGAGGGGAAATCAACACCCACTGAGGGCCTCCCGTAGGCCAGGCATGTGTAATCTGCGCAAAAGCCTGGACACGGGCATTATTACCCCTGCTTTACAGATGATAAAGGTGGGCTCAGGGAGGTGAATTGACTTGCTCAAGGTCACACGAGAGTCAGTAAGTGGGAGGGATAGTATTTAAAGCTTAGTTTGCTTGATTCTAAAGCCAAACTGTACACAGGCAAGGCACCAAAATAAGAAAGTACCCAATTTTCATACCAGATAAAGAAGTGGATATGGTATTCAGTGAACATCTCCTATACATTTTATATGAAGTGACTTCTATCATTTTAAAGTACAGAGACTTGGAAAGTTCCAAACCAGGTGCCATTGCTCCAGGAGCTCCAGGGAAAACCTAGAGACTTAATTTCCTTCCTAGATACCCCTGGGGAACTGAAGAGAATCCACTTCAAGACCAATGAGAGGCCTTGTGATAAAGTGAAATAAGTACTGTATCAAAAATCTGAATTCTAGCCAGTGGTCAAAATACCTACCTCTGAATTCCTGCTCTAGTACTGTCACCTGAGTGACCCTGGGAACTAAGACTTTTTGAGCCCTGTTTTTCTTACCTGTTAAATGGGATAATATTTTCTACCTCCAAGGTTGCTAGGAGCATCAAATGAATGTTTTGTGATAGAGCAACTATAAACAAAACCATTATTCGTTTTTTTCTTCTAATCTTCCCTCTGCTATCAACAGACTATGTAACCTCCCTGGTCCACAGTTTTAACTTTAAAGTGAGGGGATGAAATTAGGAGACTGTCAATGTCCTTCCGTCAAGTCCATAAAGTTAAGCTCTGAGTGAATAAATCATCTTCACTTAGAAGCTTAGCCCCCTAGCCTCCTGCCTTTTAAGGCAGATTTGATATTTTAGATCTCAAGTACCTTTCTGTAATTTCCAGTAGCTCACCATAGATAGTAATGAGTTGTCACTGTAGTTCTAGCTCCTGACTCAGGTCAGTCTCAAATTTCAAAACACTGAACATGTGAGCAACTGCTGAGGCTCAATTAGGTACATAAATCATGTGAGAAAATAGCAGATCAGACACCACGTGGTTGTGCCTAGTGTTGATGGTCAAGAGAGAAACTTTATAAAAAGGTGATACAGTATAATGATAACAATAGTTATACTAGAACTCACGCTTTTAAGGACGATGAAACAGATAATGAAGAAAAGGGAGGGTGAGTCCTGCACTGCAGCAGCACTGGGCCTGTCAGCCCCTGACCTCCAATATTCGAGTCTTCCAAAGGAGGTCTAACATTCCTTGAGTACCTGCTATGTACCATGAGGTAACTTTCCTAAAGGTCACCTAATCTGGACCTCACAATAACCCTGTAAAAATTAACCCCCCCTTTGCAGATAAGGAATCTCATTACAATGTAATTTGTTCACACTACTAGTAAATGACAGAGATGGGGATGGAGGCCATATCTCTCTTGGTGCAAAGCTCAGGCTCTTTTCATTGTACCAGAAATCTTTTTCAAGGATATGCAATCCATTGCCTTTCCTGAAATTAGTTTGCTCTGCCTTCTTCACCTTAGGTAAATTGTGTACATTCTTCAATACTCAGCTGAATTATCTTTTTTTTTTCTTAGCTGAATTACCTTATTTTAAAAGCCTTCTCTGAACGTATAGGTTAGCCTAAATTACCTTTCTGAGATGCACTAGAATCCTTTTTTACTACTTTTGCAGCACTTGTCACATTCTATTGTATATTTTCCCAGGTAGATCATGAACACCTCAATAGCAAGGACTGTCTTAATAATCTTTAATTCCCAGTCCCTAGAACAAAGCAGGGAATATAAGAGGTCTTCGCTGAATAGCTTTTGAGTTGTATGGAATCAAAAGAGCTCAAAAAAAAGTGAAAAAAAAAATTACTGTGGTAAAACCTTTAAACCACTACTAGCTGTGAATTCATAAGCTCCAGGATTAAATAAATGCTTGATAAGAAAAGCATTTTCCAGGTCTGCTCAATATTGTTGGGTCTGTTACATTCCTTGATCTGAGTTTGTCTCTTGGAACAAAAAGTGGATTCTGCAAGACTGATGGGATATCATAAAATACAAACCTTGATTGCTGTTGAAAATTCCAGATGGGGGAATCTGTGTTTTCAACCACTTGGGTGTAGACAGGAGATGGCTCATCAGCCGTTGCAAAGGATACACAACAACTGGGTATCAATACTTTTCGCTCTGTCAAGGGACTCCCTGAAATAGAACACAGTGGAATGACTGACTTTAGGGTGCCAGAAAGAATGTCTGGAAGCCTTCTATTATACAGGTATAAGCAGGACCATTCCTAGCCCTCTCCTACCTTTGGGTTACTATGTGCCAGGTACTGTTCCAAGTACTATATATGTATTAATTCATTTAAACCTTACATCAACCTACCTGTGAGGTGGGTTTTATGATAATTCCCATTATATAGATGAAAAAGCTGAGGTACAGAAAATTTAAACATCTATTAAGTAGTCACATGTTTATTAAATAATAGACCCGAGACAGTAAAATCAAGATTCTGGCTCTAGAGTCCAAGCTCTCAGACATATTTTGTATTGCCCCTACTAGATAAAGAAACATAAAACACTCAGTACAGTGCTGGTGTTAATTCTACAAGATCAAGTTTCCAATGTGGGGGACTCTTTTAGTCTCTCCTAAAACAAAGTAAAATGGTTTTCTTTTTCTCTTTCCTAGAAGAGTAGCAACACGTAAGGGTAAATCTGAACTAGAGGGTTATAAAGAGGCAATATGAAAGCATTAAGGCTCTTCATTTGTTAAATTCAAAACCCAAACATAGAAATCAGAATGTGTATTTTTCACATTTTGCTAGCCTGTGTTCCAGTCCTAATGAGGATATAGAGCAGTTTTTCTTCAGTCATTTTCATTTTACCCAAAAAATCAGTTCTGTGTATGTCTGTTTTGCAAGGGCTGACAAATGAGGTCCACACAAGGAGGATGAATGTCCTGAATTATATTCATACAAATTTAACCTTAAGAGTTATGAGATGTAGAGAGCATACTTTTTTTTAAAGATTTTTATTTATTTATTCATGAGAGACACACAGAGAGAGGCAGAGACACAGGCAGAGGGAGAAGCAGGTTCCATGCAGGGAGCCCAACATGGGACTCAATCCTGGGTCCTCAGGATCATGCCCTGGGCTGAAGGCAGTGCTAAACCGCTGAACTATCCAGGCTGCCCGAGAGCATTCTTTTTTTCCTCTTTTCTTTTCTTCTTCCTTTTTAAAAAGATTTTATTTATTTATTCATGAGAGACACAGAGACAGAGAGAGGCAGAGACACAGGCAGAGGGAGAAGCAGAGGGAGAAGCAGGCTCCATGAAGGGAGCCTGATATGGGACTCGATCCCGGGAGTCCAGGATCACACCCTGAGCCAAAGGCAGACGCTCAACCGCTGAGCCACCCAGGTGTCCCTAAGAGAGCATACTTTTCATATAAGATCTCAATATGTTGCCTAAGTCTACTTACCTAGATTTCTATTCAAAGAAATATAATTGTTTGTTGAGGACTCAATTTAAGTTAGAAAGTGTAACATTAAAATTTTTTATTTTATATGTGAGTGGAAAAAAACAACATAAAATGAAGATGGTTGCTGAAACTAGATAGTCTATAACTGAGCTGTTTAACAAGATAACCACTAGCCATATGTGGTTATTTAAATTGATGAAAATAAATAAGATGAAAAATAACCACTAGCCACATTTTAAGTGCTCAATAGTCACATGTGGCTAATGGCTACCATTCTGGACAGAAGATGTAGAACATATCCATCATAGTACAGAGTTTGTTTGAAGTGCTGAATAGACTATATAATATAGGCTACATATTCCATAAGATCACTTTTAGCTCTCAAGTGCTATGAATCTCAGGATTACAGAGGAAGGAAAGAGACAAGAATAAAAAAAAAACGGAGTATCTAAAACATAATTTATACAATCAGAGGAACAAAAAACTCTCATCATCATTATTCCCATAGAGTCTCTCAGCACCCATGATGTAAAATGGCTGGAGTGAGTTCTTTCCTCTAACTGGATACCCCCTGGCACGGCTGCTGTCTCTCTCTCTCTCTTACTTAGCCTTACCTTTATCTCTTTCTCCCACTTTTCTCAGAAAGTCTTAAGCTTTTCAACTGGTTTCTTCCAATAACATGTCATAAACCCTCACAACTATGTAGAGATAATCTACCTCTCTGTTGGCAGTTCCCACAGCATTCTGTAATAATTTGTGTGTCTGTGTGAGAGATCTCTGAATGTGGGGAGTGGGCCCAAATCCCTTATGAAAGGTTTGCAGACTGACTACTACCTTTGTCTATAGACAGTTGCCAGGGTTGAAGAAAAGAGAGAAGCTGTCTCGGTCTGCCTGCATTGTGTACCAGCAGAGGACCACAACTGCTCAGAAAAGCTCTGAGAGAGATCAGCAAGAGGACCAATTGTGGGTCTGAGAGGCAGGACCTTAGGTTCCTGTGTGCTCTGCCACTCATTTAGCATGACTTGTCAGACACTTCATCCTGGTGCTCTGTGTATCAGTTTTCTCATCTGAAACATGCACCCAGTTGCTTCCCACAATAAAATTCTATGATTCTAGACGTCTACTAGTACTGCTCAGCACTTTCACTCATACTGCCCACCTCTGCTCTACCCCTTTTAAGATTTGTTATTTTTGAAGATGCTATCTCCTAAAGGGCCTTGAAATAAAACTATTATTTTGACTTTGGAAGAAAAACTTTCCTTACTTAGTCTTGAATAGAAATATTCCTTTCAGCCAAACAGGCAGATGACAAATCAGCTTGAAAAAGCAAGTTATCAGGTTTCCCTGGCTCTCTCCTTGTGGGTGGACATTGAGGTGGGCCTGTTAACATTTCTGGAAAAGGTCAAGTTCTGAAACACTTTTGGAGGCAGCCTAGAAGAAAGCTGCTATACCTCCCACAGGCTGGGATACACATCCAGAGCAGTTATGAAAACTTGAGATGAACTAGCTTTACCATTTTCACTAGATTTCCTGTGTTTTACATAAATATATGCATCAAGAAAGATATAATTGTTTCAAAGAGATTAAAATAACAGCCCCTTATGTTTGGATAACATCTTATAGCTTACAAACTTTTCATATATACTAAACTTATGCTGATAACATACCTGAAAATCACACAAAATGTGTCTCTAATTCACAAGTAAGGCAACCAGGGAACAGAAAGGTAAAGTGGCTTGCTCATTGCACACCTGTCTAACTAGCATTTGGAAGACGTAGCTAGGTTTCCTGACTACCTACTCCAGGGGTTTTCCATTGCAATAGGTCTAATTAACTCTATTTGGTTAAGAGCTCCCCCTCTGGCCTGGAATGAATGCATGAAAACTTTCCTCTCAAGCAATGCTCAAATTTGTATATTAACAAAAACTTAGGACGCCTGGGTGGCTCTGCGGTTTAGCGCCTGCCTTCGGCCCAGGGCGTGATCCTGGGGACCCAGGATCGAGTCCCGCGATGGGCGCATCGGGCTCCCTGCATGGGGCCTGCTTTTGTCTCTGCCTCTCTCTGTCTCTGTGTGTGTCTCTCATGGATAAATAAAATCTTAAAAAAAAAAAAAACAAAACAAAAACCTTAGTACAGTTCCATTAAATGGATGTTAACTAACATTTTCTTTGTGTCACACATGCCCAGATGAGTCAGGTTTGATTCCTGATTTGGGGGGGAGACAATTAAAATAAGAGAAAGACCATAGCAAAAGTGCAGGGAGCTGTAGGAACTCAGAGGGGCTCTTGACACAGCCTGGGTAGGTTAATGATACTTCAGATTATGAGGCTGATGATACTGTAGATAATTTTGGTTTTTACTGAGTATAACTTAGATTACCCCAAATAATTTTACCTTTCTGTTCCTCAGTGCCTTATTAGTAAAACAGGGCTAGAGACACCTGTCATCTCTAGTTTAAGAAAACAAATCTGAAGAATACTGAAGGTGATTCATAAAGAAAGGGTCTAATAAAAGTATTCAAGAAGCTCTTTCATTGGGCGGCCCTGGTGGCTCAGTGGTTTAGTGCTGCCTTCAGCCCAGGGCGTGATCCTGGAGACCCGGGATTGAATCCCATGTTGGGCTCCCTGCATGGAGCCTGCTTCTCCCTCTGCCTATATCTCTGCCTCTCTGTGTGTCTCTCATGAATAAATAAATTAAATCTTTAAAAAAAAAAAAAAGAAGCTCTTTTATTTTCAGAACCAGGACTACAGAAAGTTCAAACTTGCTTCAGATTTAAGCTTTGCTGAGGGCAAAGCTCATAATTTAGGGCTTTTTGTGAATCTTCTGCATGCAGCCTTGCATGTGAATTGATTTTCACAAAACCTTGGCAAATTATGGCTGACTCAGAGAGTGTGGCATGAGCTGCCCTCAGCTATATGTTCCCAGATGAGGAGAGTTGATGAGAATCTTAAGAGATGAACTTGTATGAGCATCATATTTTATAGCTGCAGAGAAGGGAAATGGGTTTGCTCAAAGCCACAAAGCAAGTTAATGGCTTAGCTAGGGTCAGAACCCAGTCTACTGACTCCTATTCCAAAACTTTTTCTATTATATTATCATTTGGAAGGCACATTTCAGAGAGATGATGTGCAGGTCTATAGTCTCAGGACCAAACACAGGGTTTAACTGGCACATAAACTTTGTGGGAGGAAAGAATATATGGGTGTATTACTGAGGGTGGGAATCAAGAGACAACAGAGACCTCTGAAAGTTAGATATCCATTCTGATGAGTGCTCTGCCCTAGAAAAACAGAAAGAGGCCAAATAACAAGTGATTTATAGATTTGTAATTCATGCCAGATATTTTAGAGGTGTTAAGTATCATATTCACAAACAAGAGGGCATCATTACAATTGCTTAGCTGCATAATGAAGATCAGGGTGCTAGGGCACAGAAATAAACAACACACAGTCCCTGTCCCCCAAGAAAAGACAGCTAGTGGAAAGAAACATTTGTAGACATTTTCAGTGCAGACTACAGCATATGAAGGAGGAAAACTGTTGGCGTAGGGGTGGTGGTATGGAGAGACAGGGGGACTTAGAGGGAGGTTTTGTACTAAGAGAGGTATTAGTAGGCTTCAAAGTGTTGGTGTCACTTCAGTTATTCTCAAAAGACAAGGAGTAAATGTGTTGAAAAGGAGAGAAAAAAGGCATTCTAGGAAAAGAGTATGGTCACAGGCTTGTTAGTAGGAGAAAAGGGATTTGGCAAAATGTAAATTGTGGAATTACGAAATGGTGAAAGATGTGGCAGGAAAGACTGATTAGGTCACATGAATGCTACTCTGTTGCTGTCACTCGGAGTACAGGGGATACGACGCCAACAAAGTATTTTCAGTTGAGAGGTCATATTTGTTGACCAGACATATAACCTCAGCAGCAGAATGAAAAAGATATGGAAAGAGAATACTGGAGGCTGTAACCATTGAGAGGGCTATCTCATTAGTCTCCTGAGGCCTGACTCAGGCCTGAACAAACAAGGTGGCACTGAGAATGGAGAAAAGGTGACAAATTTTCTGTGCAAGAGGCCATGATCTTATACCTTATATTGGACACAGTGGAACTTAATAAGTATTTTAAGTAATTGTTGAATAAATCTGCTAATCCCTGTGACTTATCCTCTGTTAAATTCCCCATAAGCAACTTTCCTGCAGGAGAGGCAAAGTAGGAAATCAGAGAAGATATTAAGAAGGTGGCACTGGACTAAGGCTTCATTTTCATCCACTTCTTCATTTAACAAATATTTTTTGCTTACTATGTGTCAGATGCAGTCTTAGGTGTTGAGGATTCAGTGTAAATAAAACATACAAACAAAAATCCCTGTTTCTATAGGACTCATATTCTTCTAGGTAAGACAGAAAATAAACAAAACACACTATTAAAGGCTACAGACAAAAATAAGGCAGGAAAGACGGACAGGAAATGTTGGGGGAGGAGCTACAATTTCATTTCATTTCATTTATTTATTTATTAAAAAATATTTATTTATTTATTCATGAGAGACTCAGAGAGACAGGCAGAGACACAGGCAGAAGAAGCAGGAGCCTTGCAGGGAGCCGGATGTGGGACTCGATCCCGGATCCTAGGATCACACCCTGACCCAAAGGCAGATGCTCAACCACTGAGCCACTCAGGCATCCTGGGAGCTACAATTTTAGATAGGTGGTCAGGGAAGACCTCATGAGACAAAGTTATTTCATTTTTTTTTTTAAGAGATGACTTTTATTTTTTTTAAAGATTTTATTCATTCATTCATTCATTCATTCATTCATTCATTCATTCATGAGAGACACAGAGAGAGCGAGAGAGAGGCAGAGACATAGCAGAGGGAGAAGCAGGCTCCATGCAGGGAGCCTGACATGGGACTCGGTCCCGGGTCTCCAGGATCATGCCCTGGGCTGAAGGCAGCGCTAAACTGCTGAACCACCCGGGGTGCCCGACAAAGTTATTTCAATAGAGACATGCCAGAAGTCCAGAATATTCAAAGCAGAGGAACATCAGATCCAAAGGCCCCAAGGCAGGAGTCTGCTTATATTTCAGAAAAAGCACAGAGGGGCCAGCATGGTCGAAACAGGGTGAACGAGGGGAAAAGCAGGATGCCAGCTGGAGCTTGGTAGCTGGGGGAAGGGAGAAAGGAATCCAGGCTAAGAAAGGTGTGTGAACAAAGGCCCAGAGAATGGTTTGTTGTTTGTTGTGGTAGGAAAGCAAAAGGAGGCCATGTACTACTGGAAGCAAGCACTATTGTGCCATTCTCAACCACTCTAAAATCATGTCAGTCTTAGTTGAGCCTTTAGTTGAGCTCAGTAATCTTTTCTATTTTTCCATGATTCTAATGGCTCCCTTGCAATGACCAGCCAAAGGAGGAGCAATTGCTATCACAATCCCCCATGCCCTCCCTAAGCAAGCCCAGAACATATCCTTCCCACTTTAATACCTTTGTTTCAGTTGAAATATCCACCTGGAGTTTTATCCTCACTTTTTTTGAAATCCTATTCATTCTAAAAAGCTCTCCTGATTTCTCAGACATATTTTATCTCTCTGTTCTAATCTCTCTAAACACTAAATATTATAGTGGCCTTCAGAACATTTTGCCTGTTTTTTTAAAAAAGATTTTATTTATTTATTTGAGAGAGAGAGAGTACAAGTGGAGGGGAGACGAAGAGGGAGAAGCAGACTCCCCACTGAGCAGGGAACCCAATGTGGGGCTCGATCCCAGGACCCCAGGATCATGACCCGAGCTGAAGGCAGATAGATGCTTAACCTACTGAGCTACTCAGGCACTCCACATTTTGCTTTATATACCATTAATCGTGTAGTTGCTAATCTTCTTAACAGGGTTATCAGCTCTTGGGAGGACAGAAACTATGTGTCATTTGCTCTGTTCTCTCTGTACCTGGCATTGGCCCTGCAGAGATTTACTACTTGCTAAATTGAACTGCCATTCTTGCAATGTAAGCACAGGACTGGGTGTGCAATATATACCCACTCTAGGCTAGAGAGACTAGTAAACATAGTGTAGACAGGATTAATTGGCAAACACAGTCATATCTCCTACTTGAAAGGCAGAAAATGTGTATAGGAAAAGAGCTTCAGATCCAGACATAGCTGGGGCCAAATCCTGGCTTTCCAGAGCTTATTAATAACTGTGTAACTCAGGTACTTTATCTTTTTGAGCTTTATAAAATGGGGTAGGTACTATAATCTATTCACACCATAACTACACTTGTGGTAAGAATTAAATGAAATTATTAATGTACAAAAATGAGAACAGAACTTGGTATAAGAAGTGCCTGGCTGGCTCAGTGATGCCTTCAGCTCATGTCGGGATCCTGGGGTCCTGGGATCGAGTCCTCCATCAAGTCCTGCTTCTCCCTTGCGTATGTCTCTGCCTCTGTTTCTCATGAATAAATAAATAAAATCTGGAAAAAAAAAAAGAACTTGGTATAAGGAGATACTCAATAAATTATTGTCATACTACCTTGCCAAGTCATATTTTAAAAATGTAACTTGCTGTTCTTCTTGTAAGCAGCCTGAGGTGATTTCTGAAAATGGTTCACTATTCACTTGACCCAGAAAACCCTACAAAATCATGCAAATCAGAAGGTTCAAATCTTTGGGTTCACTCTAAGAACACATGTAAAACTGCCCAGGCCATCAAGGTATGCATATCCGAAAAGCCACCAAGTATGTGAGATGTCACTTTGCAGATGGAATGTGTGCCATTCCGTTGCAACAATGGTGCAGTTGGTAGGTATGTCCAGGCCAAATAAGAGGACTGGACACAGGGTCAGTGGCTCAAAAAGAGTGGTGAATTTTTTACTGCACATGCTTGAAAATGCAGAGACTGGGATCCCTGGGTGGCGCAGCGGTTTGGCGCCTGCCTTTGGCCCAGGGCGCGATCCTGGAGACCGGGGATCGAATCCCACGTCGGGCTCCCGGTGCATGGAGCCTGCTTCTCACTTTGCCTGTGTCTCTGCCTCTCTCTCTCTCTCTGTATGACTATCATAAATAAATAAAAATTAAAAAAAAAAAAAAAAAAAAAAAAAGAAAATGCAGAGACTAATGCTGAACTTATGAGTTTAGATGTAGATTTTCAGGTCATTGAGCACATCCAGGTGAATAAAGCTGCCAAAATGCAGTGTAAAACTTATAGGGCTCGTGGTCGGATTCATCCACTCATGGACTTTCCGTGCCATACTGAGATGCTCCTTACTGAATAGAGCAGATTGTTCCTAAACCAGAAGAGGTTGCACAGAAGAAAACGATGTCCCAGAAGAAACCAAAGAAACACAAACTTATGGCCTGGTAGTAAATTCTGCATAAAGTAAATGCAAATTAAAGTAAAAACAACAAAAAAATATAACTTGCTAATAGAAAAGTTACACGTATATTCATATTGCTTTGTATTTGTACTTTTACAATATGGGGACTCTCCCTAAAATGGAATGTAATCCTTATCTTTATATTTGAAATTCTATTTTCAATGCAATAACAATAATAAAACAAAATGCAATAACAAAAAATAATAAAATTCTTACAAAAAATAAAAGTTTTTTCTGCTTTCCTTAAATTCATTCATCTATTGATTTTTCTCTTTTAAAAATTTGTTTTTATACATTATAGTCAAAAATAGACTGCTTTGGCAGGTTGGTAAAAAGGCAAAAATTATTTTTCAGTTTTGTGACTCATGTGAGATCTTAGTATCTCTAATACAGGAAAGCACGGACTGTACTTGAAGAAGACTTTGTCCTAAGATAAAACATTTCAAGGTCTCAAAGGTTATGAGAAGGATGAGAACCTCAGAGGTCATTATAGCAGCTGATACTCCTGGGAATAATGCCTGTTGGTGTTATGTACAGAGAGATAGAAATGAAAGCTAAACAACAGTTACTATGGCATGAGTTTTGTTTCTGTTCCAACATAGCACTAATTGAGAGAGGCCAATACAGAGATGATAGGAGCTAAGGAGGGAGGCCAAATGAGAAGATGTATATTGAAACCTGAACTCATAAGGCTTTGGTTGTCTGGCTCACACAGCCATCACACATCTCAGAACTGTTAACTCCAACCATTTATAGATGAGAAATTTAAGACAGAGAGACAATAACTTGCTCCAAGTCACACACATACACAGCTGGGAATACACAACAGCTGAGGATATTTCCACTAGAATGTAAACTCCACATGGGCACAATTTTTGTCTGTTTTGTTCATGCTTTATCCCTAGTATATGGACAGTGCTTGCACATAGCAAATACTACAAGTCTTGTTGAATGAATGATGAGTGAACAAATAAGATAAGGTCTCTGCTCTTAAACAGCTCATATTTAATAGAGAAGAAAGCCATGCAAACAATTTTAATACCATGTGATATATGCTGTGATAAAGAGGGCAAAAATGTGTGAAGAGAGTAAACAAGAGGGGGCCCTTTATGACAGGGAAACTCTGATTAACAGTGTCTTAAGAGAGGAGTTGGAACTAGCTAGGGGAAACAGAAGGGTGATGGCAAACAGAAAGCTTTAGGAGACATTACAAGGTTGAATAAAGAGTAAGACAAAGGTTCTTTGTGCCACAGACTCCTTTGGCTGTCTGGTGCAGTCTATGGGCCTCTTCTTTTAACAGTGTGTGTATTGGGGCACCTGAATGGCTTAGTTGGTTCAATGTCTTGCCTTTGACTCGACATTTGCATGGCTCGGGTCATGGTCCTGGGGCCCTGAGACAGAGCCTTGCATCAGACTTCCTGCTTAGCAGGGAGTCTGCTTCTCCCTTTCCTGCTCCCCCTGCTTGTGCTCTTTTTCTGTGTGTCAAGTAAATGAATAAAATCTTCAAAAAACAAAAAACTGTGTGTGTGTGTGTGTGTGTGTTCTGAGAGAGAGAGCAGGAGGGAGAGGGGCAGAGAGAGAGACAGAATCTTTTTGTTAAATTTATTTATTCATGAGAGACACAGAAAGAGATAGAGACATAGGCAGAGGGAGAAGCAGGCTGTCTGTGGGGAGCCTGGTGTGAAACTCGATCCCAGGACCCTGGGACCATGCCTGGAGCTGAAGGCAGCTGTTCAACCACTGAACCACTCAGATGTCCCAGAGAGACAGAATCTTAAACAGGCTCCATGCCTACTGTGGAGCCTGACGTGGGGCTCAATCTCACAACCTGCGATGAACTGAGCTGAAATAAAAAGTCGGATGCTTAACTAACTGAGCTACTCAGGCGCCCCAATGTATGTATGTGTTTTAAAGATTTTTTTATTTGAGAGAGTGAGAGTGAGGGAGAGAGCAAGAGAGAGCAGTAGTAGGGGGAAGAGGCAGACAGAAAGGGAGAAACAGGCTTCCTCCTGGATAGCAGAGAGCCAGACGTGGGGCTTGATCCCAGGACTCCAGGATCATGACCTGAGCCAAAGGGAGACACTTAACTGACTGAGCCACCCAGCCACCCTGTGTATGTGTTTTTTTTTAAATGCATAATGTAAGGTACACAGGATTACATAAAAGTTGTATTAGCATCATTATCAAAACACTAAAAAAGGTAAGACATGCTAATATATTTGCTTTATTAATATGTTACAAGATCTAACTGTAGGTTTTACAACTACTGTAATTTTGAAGTAATGATAGGTATGAATGATACTCTAAGACATTTGCAATAACTACAATGTGATATGAAAATACCTGTGATTTTTATTGCTAACAACCCCACAGGTACTGTCAATATTACTGGGTCTATTGCCTATGTTCACAACTGTAGGAAATGTTAAATTTTAGTTAAAGGTTAATAAAATTCAGATGCGATTATTTTCCTATCCAAGTTCGCCACCTTGACTTTTATCTTTGGGTCTCTTGGGGCTTAGGGATCCAGTGTTAAGAACTCTTGGTCCCAGGTACATAATGAAGAGGGCCTGAGTTGGTATCAATGGAAAGGATAAAAGAATCCTAAGAGAAATTTAGAGATACAATTTAATGGATTTGATGATTTGACAGTGGATAAGGCAAAGAGAAGTACCTTAGCTGATACTCAGGTTTCGGACTGGGAGATTTATGATATGCAAAATTAATATAGAAGTGGCAATGTCGGGTAGCCCGGGTGGCTCAGTGGTTTAGCACCACCTTCAGCCCGGGGCCTGATCCTGGAGACCCAGGATGGAGTCCCACGTCAGGCTCCCTGCATGGAGCCTGCTTCTCCCTCTGCCTGTGTCCCTGCCTCTCTCTCTGTTTCTATGTCTCTCATGAATAAATAAATAAAATCTTAAAAAAAAAAAAAATGAAGTGGCAATGTCCACTTCAGTTCAGAAAGGCTTTCATGTTGCTTAAACCTTTAGGCTTGAGAAATATAATAATAATTTTTTTATAATAATAATTGATTAAGATGGTTAACATTTGTTGCAGGTTGTCATAATTTCAAAGATTTGTGAAGACAGGACCATAGCCTGAGGAGTCAGATACATATGCCTGGAAAAGTAAATAGAGCATACCTTTTAAGCTCAAATGCATTGCTCTTTCCACCAGGATACTGACTGCAAAAGTTCCATCCAACTCAGCAGGGCCCTCCTGGTCTGGGCAGACTTCCCTTGTGGTGGTGTTGCAGGGGAGCTGGATGGAGGCAGGAGATTTCTGGTGGCTAGGTGATGGAGAGAGCTGGGTCTCATTAGTCCTTCTGGGAAACTGTTCAGACTCACTGTGGCTGCTGCAGTCCACAGAATCCAGCTCAGGAGCAGGCCCAGGGTGTGGGGAAGGAGAAGAAAGAATCACATGAACTCGCAAGGCAGCTCCCGAGAGGTTGGAAGCATTTCGTCCAAATAGAGGATACACACCTGCAAGAGGATGGAGGAGAGTAAGTCCAAGCAAGCAGGAACCAAGAACACTCTCTAACCTTGGAGGTGAATCACTGAGAGCGCTTGTTGTCCTCTTTCCCTTGACAGGCCCAACAGTCCCCAATATGCTAATTTGTAAAAGAAACTGTGAAGTTAGTATACTGTGGGAAAATTTTTACTTCCCTTCTCCCCAACACACTCTCTCTATTAATGGAAAGAAGTGAGAGCTCAGATTTTTTTTTTTAATTTTAATTTTTTTAAAGATTTTATTTATTTATTCATGAGAGACAGAGAGAGGCAGAGACAAAGGCAGAGGGAGAAGCAGGCTCCATGCAGGGAGCCTGATGTGGGACTCGATCCCGGGACTCCAGGATCAGGCCCTGGGCTGAAGGCAGGCACTAAACCGCTGAGCCACCCAGGTGTCCTGAGAGCTCAGATTTGAAGCCAAATCCAAGTGACTACCAGGCAGAGTTGGTGTGGAAGAGTTTCATGTGCTGGAAGTGAGCAGACTTAGACGACTTCTGAAACCTTTTGAAAGTAAGATTTTTATTAAAGCAGGAGTGGTGTGTCTTCTCTGCCACATGTCCCACTGGCTCTTGTCCTTAGCTGTCCTGGTGCTCAATTTAGCCTGTTTCAACAACTAAATATGTTTGGGCAGTAGCCCTGAAGATCATTCGGAAGTGAAATAAGAGGCTTTGGCACAGGAGGCAAGAAGGAAAAACAAGGGAATTAGTATTTGATGAGTGTTTTTCAGGTGTCAGAACCTGGGGGATTAGGTAACCTGCCAAGGTGACATGACTATTCTAATAAGTGGCAGATTTAAACCCAGGGATCTGAACTTATAGGCTTCTTAGATATTAAAATGAGATTTAATTATATAGCAGAAGGCACTAAGAATTCTTTCAGAATCTCAAAGTTTGCTTTAATAGACTCATTTCAATTTGGGAAAATGGAGTTAATTGATTCACAGGAAGCAGTAAGATGAATTTTCCCTGTCTTTTTCTGTTTTTAGGTAACCTCTTTTCTTCTGACGCAACATGATAATTATCATCATTATCACAAGCAGAAAGTAAGGGCAGCAGAAGGGAAGATACCCAAAAGCAACACAGCTAAATCCTTATCCTCAAAAAACTCAACAGCTACTTATAAGGATGGTTGGATGGATGACTGCATGGACTGCTTGACTCATTCAATAAGCAGATCAACTGCCACATCTTGTACAAAGCCCATTTATAAGAGAATAAAAAGCTTAGACTGATGGGATGTGGAGAAGCATGACAGAAATGGACAATCTGAAAAGTTAAATACTTCTTTTGTTATCACTCAATAAAAAGAGGTATTTGTGCTTGAGTTCTGAATCTTAAATCTTTATTTGTGTTCCAAACCTACTTTCTTCAGCAGAGTGAAGTTAAAAGCCTGCCTTTACGAACTTTAGTTCAGGTGAGCTTTGCTTACTTCAAAGATTTTTTCTACAGGCTCTCTGAAGTGACTCTAGGCTCACCAGATAAAATAGAGCACATGGCATTTAATGAGGTGTTCAACAGAGCCAGAATTATACCTGCTAGGTCCAGAGAGAGCCAGAGAATCTGGGATGATCACCCAAATACACAGTCTTATCTTTTTTTTTTTTTTTTTTTTTGCGCCATCTTTTTAACAACAGTCAGAGCATAAGGCTTAAAATAGGGTTGTGACTGTTTCTTTAGCTATACAGTAGAGGAAATAACTAATCCTATAAGGAGTGTGCCAATGAATATATACCATATTTATAAAGAATCTAGTCTGGTCACCTTCAATTCATTCTGCATTACAGTTACTGGATATAGTCTTCCTCAATGCAAAATTATCACTCTTCTATTCAGACCCTATTAGTATAACTTTCCATAGCTCTCAGATAAAAGTCCAGTACTCTTGTCTACCTTTTGAACTTGATCTCCTTATCATCTCCCATCCTATATCTCCTATGATCCAACAGTACCAAATTACTTATAGTGCCTAAAAGGTATCAACCTGCTTCATGCCTCTATGCCTTCATGGGCTAGTCTCCTGTTTAGAATATCATTCTTTCCCTTTTCTTGGCTTATTCATAAATCCTTTGAAACACAAGTCAAGCATCATTTCTACTGAGATGTCATCCTTGAACCCAATGGATGTTGCACCCCTGTGCTCTGCAATACCACTGAGAATGTCTTTTCATAGTTCTAATGCTTCACTGTAATTGTTTATTTACTCTCTATTCTCCCATTGACTATTTCTTACTCATCTTTGAATTCCCAGAACCAAGTATATGTATCAAGTACTGAACAAAAGTTTAAAAGAAACGATGTAGCACATAATGCCACTTGTAAAATGTTACCTTTTTCCTTTCTGCCTTGTGAACCAGTTTATTATCTTGCATGTTTTTTTTTTAAATTTTTATTTATTTATGATAGTCATCACAGAGAGAGAGAGAGAGAGAGAGAGAGAGGCAGAGACACAGGCAGAGAGAGAAGCAGGCTCCATGCACCGGGAGCCCGACGTGGGATTCAATCCCGGGTCTCCAGGATCGCGCCCTGGGCCAAAGGCAGGCGCCAAACCGCTGCGCCACCCAGGGATTCCCTGCATGTTTTCTTTTATGATTTCAAGATGTGCTGACCAGAGAGAGAGGATAACAGTCTCATCAGCAGGTATGTTTTTCAGTGTATTTTAAAAACCAGCATTCTAGATTATCATATAGGTTCTGATACATGGGTTAAAGGCAGTCCTCCTCCAATTCACCCATTTTTATTTTACATGTATTGAGTGCAATATTCTAGGCACTATTTTAGGTGCAAAAATCTGGTAAATTTGAATGTATTCTAAAGCTACAAAGTTCAGAGCTAGTTCTTATATCTGTAGTGACCCTACCAAGATATATTGTCACTAGGTAATGCCCTCTTGTAAGCAGCCAGTGGTCCTCTTTTTGAAAATTCTTCAGTTATAAGAAGCATTACTAAATTATTACTAATCTTTCAGGATACAATACTGGAAAAAAAACCAAAAAACACTTACTAGCTATGAGCCTGGGTAGTAATCTAACCTGTCTGAGCCTCCATTTTCATGACTATAAAATAGGTGTGTTACCTATCTCACCACACTGCTAGGAGGATCAAATAAAATAATGTGTGAGGGAGTACATCACATAGTGCTTATCACAGAGCAGGTGCTCAAACCACAGGAGCTAAGGCTGGTTCCTCACTTACCACTGACAGTTAATGTCCTTGCAGACGTCTCCCCAAGTCTGGCCAGGTCCACATAGGCTGAGCCAATCCAACTGTCCGTCTGGTGGGGCCTTTCCACACTGTCATTGCCATAAGCCCGCCACACTTGGATCTCTAATCTCTCTTCCCTGAAATACCAAAGCAGTGATGGGCCCCTAATGACTTCAGCTCTTTTGGATGCCTTGAAAGTAACCATGACCTGTTTTTTGTTTGTAGATTCCTTAGGCTTCTTGAGAGGGGTCCAGAAGGCTTCCTGATCATAGAGCTTGTAGCGGAGGTAGCAATATGTGTTCTTATGAATGTGGTTCTGGCCAGCAAGAAGCACACAATGGATGGGCAGCCAGAGCCTTGGGGTGGATATGGTGACAGTGGCTGGCTCCTCTTCATTCATCGTGACAAGATTCTTTAGGTTATTCTCAAAGTTCCAGCCCAATAGCTCAGCAGCTTCTAATACCCGCTCTCTATCTCCAGGATGTGTGAAGGTAACTGAAAGCTCTAGGCCACCCACAATTTTCTGCATGAGCTCCAAACCGTGTGGCAGGGCCCCATCTTCTGGCAAAATGATGGGATACCATCCTGTGATCCCTTATGGAAAAAAATAAGATTTTCAATTATTGTTTTAGGAATAAAAGGATTTACCCACTTCCTACTCAAGAGCCATCATCACTCTGGCCTGTGACAGAACTGAAAACATATACCCAAAGACCACTGGAGTCTGTTTCATCTGATTACTGGAAGACAATGAGACCAGGTGGAAGAACAAAGGCTAAGAGTTGGAAGACCTTAGTTCTCTCCTAGCTTCAGCCCCAAACTAGTGGTTTAGTCTAGGTAAGTCACTAATTTCTCTCAGCCTTGGTTTCCTTACCTGACAAATAGGAAAATTAGTGCTAATCTTGCCCACCAAAGCTCTTATATCATCAAATGAGATAATGGTTTTGGAAGAGTCTGAAAAGTGCTATAAAAAATGTGAAATGGAGGAATAATAGTGGTCAAGCAGAAGCACCGTAGGCTCACCTTGTCCCACAAATATGCTAGATAACTATCAAATCTTCCTAAATACCTCAGAAATCAACCTGAAGACTGGTAGAACAAATGCCACAACTAAAGGTAGAGAAGAGGCCACTTCCAAGATGGTAGGTGGTGTGGAGACACAGTTTGGGAGGGAAACAGATAGTGGCCGTTCCAGTGGAGAGGGAGCTATGGCCACAGAGAAGGACAAGAGACAGACTAGCACACAAGAGAGTGGATGGGGAAAATGAATTCCCATAGCAACTGGCTGGGAAAGTGAGAGGGACTGAATTTCTGAGCTCCTGCAGTGAGTGAGGCTTAAAGCCTAGAGTTTTAAAGGTCAGCATGCTGGGCTCTGAGCCTGGAGGGCATTGGGGCTGCTCTTGGAGAGAAGGCAAACAGCCTGAGAACATAATGTAGAAACAGCAATCTGAAGAGCACTTGGAGCACACAGTGGGGAGGTTATATGCAAACCTAATGGTGATCGTATACCAAAAACCACTAACAAATATGCAAAGAATAAAGAGAAAGAAAGCCAAATATACCATTAAAGAAAATCAGCAAACCATGAAAGAAAGGATCGAAGAAAATCCTCAGAAAACAGCACAAAACAAATAATATGACAATAAATATATATCTATCATAATTACTTTGAGCATAAATAGACTAGATGCTCCAATCAAAAGACAAAGAGTAACAGAATGGATAAAAAAACAAGACCTATTTATATGCTTCCTACAAGGCCCACAGAGGAGCACCCAAATACATGAAACAGTTAAAAACAAACATAAAGGAACTAATTGATAACAATACAATAACATGAGCAGACTTTAACAGTCTACTTACATTAAGGGATAGATAATCTAAACAGAAAATCAATAAGGAAACAATGCCGTTGAATGACCCACTAGAACAGATGGATTTAACAGACATATTTAGAACATTCCATCCTTAAACAGCAGCATACATATTCTTTTCAAGTGCACATGGAACATTCTCCAGAATAGATTACCTAATAGGCCACAAAACAAGCCTCAACAAATTTAAGAAGATCAGTCATATCATGCATCTTTTCTGACCACAACACTATGAAATTAGAAGTCAACCACAAAAATAAATGTGGAAAGAGAACAAAACACATAGAGATTAATAATAACATGCTACTAAATAATACATGGGTCAATCAGGAAATAAAAGAAGAAATAAAAGTAGAGGAAGGAGCTCCTGGGTGGCTCAGCAGGTTAAGCATCCATCTGCTTTCAGCTCGGGACATGATCCCAGGGTCCTGAGATTGAACCCGTCATCAGGTGCCCTGCTCAGTGGGAAAACTGCTTCTTCCTCTTCTTCCTCCCTTGCTCATGCGTTCTCTCTCTCTCTCAAATGAATACATGAAATATTTTTTTAAAAAGTAGATGAAACAAATGAAAATGAAAACATAATGATCCAAAAACTTTGGGATGCAGCAAAAACAGTTCTAAGAGGGAAGTTTATAACAATAGAGGCCTACCTCAAGAAGCAAGAAAAACCTCAAATAAACAACTTAACCTTATACCTAAGCTAGAAAAAAGAACAAAAAAAGAACGTAAAATCGGGACACCTGGATGGCTCAGCAGTTCAGTGTCTGCCTTCCGCTCAGTGCGTGATCCTGGGGTCCCAGGATCGAGTCCCACATCGGACTCCCTGCATGGAACCTGCTTCTGCCTGTGTCTCTGCCTCTCTCTCTCTGTGCCTCTCATGAATAAATAAATAAAATCTTTTTTTTTTTTAGACTTATTTTATTTTTTTTAAATTTAATTAATTACTTTATTTATGATAGTCACACACACAGAGAGAGGCAGAGACATACGCAGAGGGAGAAGCAGGCTCCATGCACCGGGAGCCCGACGTGGGATTCGATCCCGGGTCTCCAGGATCGCGCCCTGGGCCAAAGGGATTTATTCTTGAGAGACACAGAGAGAGAGAGAGAGAGAGAGAGAGAGAGGCAGAGACACAGGCAGAGGGAGAAGCAGGCTCCATGCAGGGACCCCGACGGGGGACTCAACCCGGGTCTCCAATATCAGGCCCTGGGCTGAAGGTGGCCCTTCAACTGCAGAACCACCAGGGCTGCCTAATAAATAAAATCTTAAAAAAAAAAAAAAAAAAAAAAAGGTAAAATCAGCAGAAGGAAGGAAATAATAAAGAATGGAATAGAAATAAATGATATAGAAACTAAAAATATAATAGAACAGATCAATGAAACCAGGAGATGGTTCCTTGGGGAAAAAAAAAAAAAATCAACAAAATTGGCAAGTATACAAAAAAGAAATAAAAGGTATCCGAATTGGTAAAGAAAAAAAACCCAAATTAGTAAAGAAGTAAAATTTTCAGTATTTGTAGATGACATGATACTATATAGAGAAAACCCTAGACTCCACCAAAAAACTGATAGAACTGGGACACCTGGGTGGCTCAGTGATTGAGTGCCTACCTTGGCTCAGGGCATGATCCCGGGGTCCCAGGATGGAGTCCCACATTGGGCTCCCTGCAGGGAGTCTGCTTCTCCCTCTGCCTATGTCTCTGCCTCTCTCTCTCTCTGTGTCTCTCTTGAAAAAATAAAAATCTTTAAAAAAGGGGGGATCCCTGGGTGGCGCAGTGGTTTGGCGCCTGCCTTTGGCCCAGGGCGCGATCCTGGAGACCCGGGATCGAATCCCACATCGGGCTCCCGGTGCATGGAGCCTGCTTCTCCCTCTGCCTGTGTCTCTGCCTCTCTCTCTCTCTCTCTGTGACTATCATAAATAAATAAAAATTAAAAAAAAAAAATCTTTAAAAAAGGGACGCCTGGGTGGCTCAGTGGTTGAGCATCTGCCTTTGGCCCAGGGCGTGATCTTGAGTCACGGGATGGAGTCCCCCCTCTGGTTCCTCGCATGGAGCCTGCTTCTCCCTCTGCCTGTGTCTCTGCCTCTCTCTCTGTGTCTCTCACTAATAAATAGATAAAATCTTTAAAAAAAAAATCTTAAAAAAAACCCAAAACTGGTAGTGTGGGACCCAGAAAATTGAACAAAAATCCCCTACCCCTGGACAAGCAGAGCAGGACTAACTCCATTTTGTGCTGCACCCGCCACCTCCTGTATCACCCCCACCAGACCTGCTTATTGCTTAAGGCGCTGCCCCACCCTAGTCTAGCCACTGGGCACACCCTTACGGGAAATCGGCTCATAACAATGTAACCCCGCCTTGTGCCCGCCAAAACTGCGAGCGAGCGCCAATTCTGACCAAAGTAATAGGCCAGTTCAGATGGATACTATAGGGTAAAATGTAATTCAATCGGCCACCTGCGTGTGGACCGACATGACTGTGCAACTCTGCGTATGTTACAATCCCACTGGCCCCTATAAAGCTGCTACACCTCTTAGCCTCGGGGTCCAAGTCCCTGCTCCGCTGTGTCGGGTATACTTGGACCCAATCTTGAGCTTGTAAATAAACCCTCGTGTGTTTGCATCGGTGTGTCGGCTCATTGGTGGTTTCTCGGATTTGCAATCTGGGGCACAACAGTAGAACTGATAAAATGAATTCAGTCAAGTTGCAGGATACAAAATCAATGTATAGAAATCTGTTGCCTGCCTGCCTTCCTCCCTCCTTTTCTCTTTCCTTCTTCCTTTCCCTTTCCTTCTTTTGTTCGCTTGTTTGTTCATTTATAGGTCAATACAGGGCTTTTTAAAGTAGCCCAATGCAGGGCTTAAAATCACAACCCTAAGATCAAGACCTGGGCTGAGATCAAGATCGGATGCTTAACCAACTGAGCTACTCAGGCACTTCTGTTGAATTTCTATACAACAATAATGAAGCAACAGAAAGAGAAACTAAGAAAATAATCCTATTTATAATTGCACCAAAATAATAAGGTACTTAGGAATAAACCTAACCAAAGAGGTAAAAAAATCTATACTCTGAAAACTATAAAATATTGATGAAGGACACCTGGGTAGCTCAGCGGTTGAGCATCTGCGTTTGGCTCAGGGCATGATCCCTGGATCTGGGATCAAATCCCCCATCAGGATCCTGGCAGGGAGCCTGCTTTTCCCTCTGCCTGTGTTTCTGCCTCTCTCTATGTGTGCCTCTCATGAATAAATAAATAAAAATCTTAAAAAAAATATTGATGAAAGAAACTGAAGACAACACAAAGACATGGAAAGACATTCCATGCTCATGGATTGAATGAATATTGTTAAAATGTCTATACTACTCAAAGCAATACACATTCAATGCAATCCCTATTAAAACACCGATAGCATTTTTCACAGGACTAGAATAAACAATCCTAAAATTTGTATGGAACTAGAAAAGACCCTGAATAGCCAAAGCAATCCTGAAAAAGAAAAGCAAAGTTGGAAGCATCACAATTCTAGACCTCAAGTTATATTACAAAGTAGTAACCAAAACAGTATGGTACTGGCACAAAAATAGATACATATGTCACTAGAGCAAAACAGAACACCCAGACAATAAACCCAAAATTATAACATCAATTAATCTTTGACAAAGCAGGAAAGAATATCCAATAGGAAAAAGACACAATTCAACAAATGATGTTGGGAAAACTGGACAGCAGCATGCAGAAAAACGGAACTGGACCACTTTCTTATGCCATACAGAACAATAAATTAAAAATGGATTAAAGACCTGAAACCACAAAAATCCTAGAAGAGAACATAGGCAGTAATCTCTTTCACATTGACTGTAGAAACCTTTTTCTAGACACGTCCACTGAAGCAAGGGAAACAAAAGCAAAATAAACCATTGGGACTACATCAAAATAAAAAGCTCCAAAACAGTGAAAGAAACAATCAACAAAACTAAAAGGCAATCTGTTGAATGGAAGAAGAAAATTACAAATGACATACCTGCTAAAAAGTTAGTATCCAAAGTATACACAGAACTTACACAACTCAATACCCAAAAAACAAATACTTCAATTAAAAAATTGACAGAAGATATGAGCAGACATTTCTTCAAAGAAGATATCCAGATGGCCAGGAGAGACATGAAAAGATGTTTATTATGACTTACAAATGAAAATAACAATGAAGTATCACCTCACACTTGTCAGAATGGCTAAAATCAACAACACAAGAAACAACAGGTGGTGGTGAGGCTGTGGAGAAAAAGGAACCCTTATGCACTGTAGGTAGGAATGCAAACTGGTGCAGCCACTGTGGAAAAACAGTGTGGAGTTCCTCAAAAGTTTAAAACAGAACTCCCCTATGATTGAGGAATCGCATTACTTGGTATTTACCCAAAGAATACAAAATTACTAATTCAAAGGGATACAGTGCACTTCTATGTTTACAGTAGTACTATTTAAGATAGCCAAGATATGGAAGCAACACACATGTAGATTGACAGATGAATGGATAAAGAAGATGTGAATGAAATCTTGCCTTTTGCAATGACATGGATAGAGCTAGAGAGTATAATGCTAAGTGAAATAAGTCAGAGAAAGGCAAATACCAAAGGATTTCACTCATATGTGGAATTTAAGAAACAAAGCAAATGAGCGAAGGGAGAAAAAGAGAGAGAGAAACCAAGAAACAGACTCTTAACTATACAGAACAAACAGATGGCACCATGGCGGAGGGGAGGAAGGGGATGGGTTAAATAGGTGGTGGGGATTAAGGAGTGTACTTGTCATTATGAGCAGAGGGTAATATATGGAATTGTTGAATCACTATATTGTACACCAGAAACTAATATAACACTGTATGTTAAACTATGTAGAACTAAAATAAAAACTTTTAAAGAAAGATGTGGTATATATACACAATGGAATATTATTCAGCCATAAAAAGAATAAAATCTTCCCATTTGCAATGACATGGATGGGGCTAGAGAGTCTAATGCTAAACAAAATAAGTCAGAGAAAGACAAATATATGATTTCACTCATACGTGGAATTTAAGATACAAAATAAATGAGCAAAGGAAAAAAAAGAGAAGAAGATAAATCAAGAAACAAACTCTTAATTATAGAGAACAGACTGATGGTCACCAGAGGGGAGGTTGATGGAGAGATGGGTGAAATAGGTGATGGGGATTAAGGACTGCACTTGTGATAAGCACACGGTGATATATGCAAGTGTTGAGTCACTATATTATACATCTGAACCTAATAATATACTGTATGTTAAAAAGCTAGCCTCATGATCCATGGCACCAATTCGCTTCTCCAGCCTTCAGTTTTTCAATCAGCAAAATGAGTAAATTGGGCCTACAAAAATCCTCCTGAATCTAAGAATGCATAATTCAGTACTGTGTCTATATAAGGGATAGAAAAGAGGAGGAGGAATACAATACAATTGCCTATATCCCAATTCATTCCACTTGAGCCTATTAAAACACATACACATCATTTAGGAAAAAAAGTGAAATGTTGTTAACATGCCATAAATACAGTAGAAAAGGCATGGTTCAGGAGATCCAGGGTCTAGTCCCAGGTCTTCCACTATAGGAACTGCCACTAGTGGACATATATCAGGGACCAGGCATTAGATTTCAAGATAATAAAAGCTACTCTTTATTGAGTATCCACTGTGTCAGATATACTCTTAGTGCTTCATATATATCACTTCATTTAATTTTCCTGATAACTGGAATAATCTCTATTTTACAGATGATAAAAGGGAAACTCAGAGACCTGCCCAAATTACTATAGCTACCACATTGTACAAATAAGTGACATAAGTGAGAAGCCCTACATACCAAGTTGTACAGGCTTTTCTCTGGAAGGCGCATAGAAAATACCTATTAGAGTACTGCTCAAATTTTAATTCACAATTAAATTTGGGAGATGTGTGGTGTAATTCTGGAAACTAGATTACACAATCCTAGGGAGGAGGATGTGCAAGAGAAGAAAAGCTGACATTTACTGAGTGCCTACTCTGTGTCCAGTACCTTATACATCTGATTTCATCAACTCTTACTTGGTAGACTTGTTAGGATTAACTATCTCCATTCATAACATAAGAAAACGGAGGCTCAGAAAGGTCAAGGTCACTGAGATAGCATTAAGTAGGACAGGACCATTATATCCAGATGCCTTGGTGGCTGTCCTCTATCTTTATTCCTTCCGCAGTAAGAGAGGAGGGCACAGTATAAAAGAATAGGGGAATCTGGATTTCCACTGCTGCTACTCACTAGTTGTGTGGTTTTGGCAAATCACTTAAACTCTGTGAGCCAAAGTTTCCTCATCTGTAAAACAAAAATAGTAAGATCTTGTATCCCACCAAGCAGGGTTATAATGAGGCTCACATAATACCTGAGAAAATATTTCACAAAATGCTACATAATGTAATGGGTATCATCATATTTATTATTTGTAGCACCACCACTATTATCATCATCTTTCCTGGAGTAAGATGACAGTCCAAAGCTTTGAGTTACTTTACTTTGTTAAGAGACTTTTGAAATGATTAGGAAATGACTTCTGGCGTACCTGGGAGAATTCAAAAGTATTTGTTAGGGGTCATATTTTCTTCTGCATATCTTACAGGGGAGCCATGCAAGATGATCTCTTGTAGGAAAGTAAATGAGAAGGGGTAGAATTAGAAAGTGATAATCCAGGATCCTTACCAGATCTCTTGACCAGCAGCTCTTTTGTTGGAACCTTTACTACTCCAAGCAGATAATCTCTGAATGACCGAATACTCGTTATATCACTGGCTGAAAAATCAAACAAAATAGAGAAATTAATTAGGGCTTTACTGACCAAAGGGCTAAAAATTTCAACATGTATTTTCTAGAGTTATACCACTCAAAACAGAGCCCCTTTTAATTCTGATTGTGAGTCATCTGGTGCTCACCTGACTTGGTATCTTCATGATAAATAGCAAAAGTGACCTCTGCAAATTCCAACAGTTCTGCCAGGAAACACGCCTCTCCACTGCAATGCTGAGTCACCAAGTTACATGGAAACTCAACGTGATGGGAGAACTCAGGGCAGAAGGAACAGGCTACAGGGCGGGTTCGGCGCTGCTCTCCTTTGGGCAGGAAGGAGAGATGAGTGGTGACAAAGGAATTGACCCCAACTGTGGCACTGAACTGTAGAGCGGGTTCCTGCTCAGCCAAAGCCCTGTTAGGGGAGAAGGTAGGGAAGGCAGTATCAGAAGTCAGCTGGATTGCCTAGGGTACGGGAAGACAACATTCACCTGTTTACCAGAGTGCCACTCCAAGGACACTCCAATTGTGCTGTCAATGACCTTCAGCCAAAGACTACCAGGGAGCAATGGTAGTTGAACAAGTTGGTTTTACTGTTCATTATGATGAGAAAGAACATACACCAAGGGAAATCATGGGGAATTTTTGTACAAAGGTATCAGAAAGGACTTATACAGCACTAGATTCATGTTAGCAAACTTTGTTGAAGAAGTGGGGCTTTGGCGTTGGGCTCCCGGCATGGAGCCTGCTTTTCCCTTCTCCTGTGTCTCTGCCTCTCTCTGTCTCTCTCTCTCTGTCTATCATAAATAAATAAATAAATAAATAAATAAATAAATAAATAAATAAATAAATCTTTAAAAAAAAAAAAAAAAAGAAGTGGGGCTTTGCTCTGGATTGCTGTTCTGATGAATCCTACCCAAAAGGAGGGAAGACTACAATAAGACTAAAGCTGTAATTGGTAAAGCAGCAGTGATCAGTCATTTTAGCCAGGATGAGGGGATGTTAGGTATTTTTGTGATTTTCATAATGACCTTGTTTTGGTTTGTTAACTAGACAAGATTACAGAGTAACTTTATTTTTGTCTCACTTCATCATGGTTGCAAAGCAGCTTTGTCTGATGTTGGTGTTCTGTGAGATTGTTTGTGCTCAGCATGAAAACATCAAGCCCAGCTTCAAGTGTCAGACCAGTTCCCAGATGTCTTTGAGAGCTGTTTTTGTCTTGTTCAGTATAGACAGAATCTATCCATCTTTAACTGGTACTCATAAAGAGTTGCCAATTCTCTCATGTATGAATATAATATGAGACAATTTCCCTTATCCCAACTTTCCCAAGAGAATAAAATTGACATTTAGACAAAGAGGTTGTCTCTTTTTATATACTTTTTTTTTTTTTTTTTTTTTAAAGTAAGGCGTTGTACCCAACGTGGGGCTTGATCTCATGACTGTGAGATCAAGAGTCCTATGCTCTACCAATGAGCCATCCAGGCACGCCAAAGAGGTCACCTCTTTTTGAAGGATTTCCTGATAGCCCCAAAGGAGATTTAAAGGGTGTCTTCTTTATTTTACTTGGTATACATTAGTAGAGGGTAGTAATCTAGAGTTAACAGATCTGGGTTTTAATCTTGGCTCTATCATTTAATCAAATGTGTGACCTTGCACAAGTTACTCACACTCTTCCAAGTTTCATTGTCCTCTTGCTAAAATGAGGACAGCATAAGGATACAACAAATACTAAAGATGTATGTATAATTATATGCTTACTGCATTTTCATTTCTAACGAAATTAACCTAAAATCCTCATTAATAGATTAGTGTAATTCTACACAAAGCATAGTCTGAAATATATATTATGCACAGGAAAAATGAGAGGGAAATAAATCAAATGCCAGTAGTGGCTAAAAAACAAGGATAACAAGGAGCATTGTAAAAATTATAGTAGATAATGTATACAAAGTCTGTGGGTAATGAAAGGACTTTTTGTTTTTTACTTATTTTTAATTAAAAAAAATTTTTTTTAAAGATTTTATTTGTTTATTCATGAGAGACAGAGAGAGAGACAGAAAGAGAGAGAGAGGCAGATACCTAAGCGGAGAGAGAAGCAGGCTCCATGCAGGAGTCGGATGTGGGGCTCAATGCCGAGACTCTGGGATCATGCCCTGAGCCAAAGGCAGACATTCAACTGCTGAGCCACCCAGGCATCCCTAATTTTTATTTTTTTTTTAAATTTGAGACACAGAGAGAGCACAAGCAGAGGAAGTTGCAGAAGGAGAGGGAGAAGCAGGCTCCCTGCTCAGGAATTCGGGGCTGATCCTAGGATTCTAGGGTCATGATCTGAGCCAAAGGCTTACTCTTAACTGACTAAGCCACCCAGGCACCACTGAAAGGACTCTTAATTGGAAACTCTCAGAGATGGCAGTGAAGGAAAGAAAGGTTTGGACCCAAAAGCCAGCCTTAATTCATTCACTCAATAATTATTTCTTGAGCATCTACTCTGTGTATCATGCCCTGGGCTCAGAGCTAGATACAAAAAGCAGCAAAATAATTATATTTACCCTCGTGGGACTTAAAAAGTAATGCAGCAGGGCCACTGCTGTCAATCAAGTGCCTATCTATATCTACATCTATACCTAGACTGTAATATCTCTTCCTTTGATCCAATTATCTCTTCACTAGTATTTCATCAGCAAATCAATGAACCCATGTATGTTCATAGAAGTTTCCACTCATTCTCAGTTAAACATCAGGTTAGTTAAAAGACTCAAGTGAATAAGAAAGAAGGAGTCTGCCTACATAGTATCAGGAAGACCACTGGCACTTAAGATGAGGGTTGGTATTTCTCTATCCCTCTCTCCTTTTTAAAAGATTCATTTATTTATTTTAGAGAGAGAGTGAGCACACGCAGATGGAGGGGAAGAGGGAAAGAATCTCAAAGAAGACTCCCTGCTAAGCAGACAGTCCTATGTGGGCCTTGATCCCAAGATCCTTAGATCATGACCTGGGCTGAAGTCAAGAGTCAGATGCTTAACCGACTGAGTCACCCAGGTGCCCTGGGAGTTGGTGTCTCTTGTAAAGAGAAGGCTGACTTCAGAGCACCTGCTCTCTGGATACCAAGAATTCCTTTCTTTAATAAGATGCAAAATAAAACTAATTTCTGATTTTACTATATTTTGCTGGCTAACAAAGGTAATGTTAATTATGGAACAAATCACTTGTATATTAGTAGTTTATAAAGTGACTTCATAACTGTTAATCTTATACTGATCCTTATAAAATCAGGAGAGGTGTTCATAATTTCCATTTTTGGGATGAAGAAACTTAGACCCAGAGATGTAAAGAAACTAGCCCAAGATAACGCACAGCTAGTGTTAGATGCAGGTGGGACCAGAAGCCAAGGGATCCAATTTCTAGTGAAATTCTGTTTCCGTTATACCTTGTTTGTCTCATATTCTGTAGGACTTTCCCAACCAGGGGAATATAGTGTCAGAACTGGCCTGGCTTCTTACCCTTCCTTCTTGCAATGGTAACACAGACCAAATGCAGGGCTTACAACAAACTGCCTGCCATCTGATCTGACCTACTCCATGATCCACAGAGAGAGTAACTAGTGAGTTTCTTATCTATGATGCAGTGTCTTAGACATCTTCTGAGTATCTAAATGCCAAGTCCGTCTCTGACAATTAAGTAGTGGTTAATTTAACACCATATTTGCAGATTCTGACCTTGGCTGGGTCTTACACAGAACAAGTACTTCACAGACACAAGTTTCATGCCTCTGTGCATTTGCACCTGTTCTTCCCTTTGAATAGTTTTCAGTTCTCCTGGGCATTTTGATAACTTACTCTTCTTTCAAGACTGAGATTAAGAAGAGCTCTGAGTGCCAAGTTGAGCAGATTAGAGCTTATCCTGTGAACCAACAGTCCCTAAAGTAGAGTGTGTACGGTTAACTTAAGGGGCATCGGAAGAAAATATTAAAACTTCTTTATTTGTTATCTCATATGTTAAAGTTTTATATACGCTTGTTATTTTATAGTATATTTAATAAATACATGAAAATGATTTACACATGAATAAGTACAGTTATTTAGAAGATATGCTAAACTTTTATTTTTCTGTTAATAGGAATGCACAATTAAAATTAGACCAGTTACTGACAATGGGAAACCATCAAAAGTATTTTTCTTTTTAAAGATTTTATTTATTTATTCATGGGAGACACACAGAGGCAGAGATCAGAGGGAGAAGCAAGCAGGCTCCCTGCGGGGTGCCTGATGTGGGACTCGATCCTAAGACCCTAGGATCACACTCTGAGCCAAAGGCAGATGCTCAAAAGTTTTAATGTGAAGGAAGAACATGATTAAAAAACTGCCCTGGTATCACTTACACCAAAATGTTCTCGAGTAATTACTGTAAGTCTATTTGGAGAATTTAGTGACAAAAATATTAACCAAGCTGAGCATTTTACCAATTGCTTCAATGTCAGATCTCACATGGCAGTAATTCAGTTCATTATTGACTGTGAAGTTAAAGGCAAATGATATGACTCAAAGTTACAAGGGAAAAAGTTATTGACTGCTTCTTTCCTGAACCTGTGTCCAAAGTGAACTAGTCTACAGTAGAAGCATGACTTAGTTCTCTTTCTTACTGGCCACCTGATATGTGCTAGAACTATGCTATGCAGTGGTAGGGGGCAGAGAGGAGTTCAGATAGTGACTAGAGGAACTCACAGCCAAGTGGGGGAAACTCATGTATGCAAATCACTGAAACTGAGTAATATGGGTTACAACCAAGGTGGTAAAAAACAAAGGACAGGGGTGCCTGGGTGGCTCAGTCAATTGGGTGTCTGCCTTTGGCCCAGGCCATAATCCCAGGGTCCTGGGGTTGAGCCCCACATTGGACTCCCTGCTCAGCAGGAAGCCTGCATTTCTCCCTCTCCCTCAGCTCTTCCCCCTGCTTATGTTTGCTCTCTAAAATAAGTAAATAAAATCTTGGGATCCCTGGGTGGCGCAGCGGTTTGGCGCCTGCCTTTGGCCCAGGGCGCGATCCTGGAGACCCGGGATCGAATCCCACATCGGGCTCCCGGTGCATGGAGCCTGCTTCTCCCTCGGCCTGTGTCTCTGCCTCTCTCTCTCTCTCTCTCTCTCTGTGACTATCATAAATAAATAAAAATTGAAAAAAAAATTTAAAAAAAAATAAAATCTTAAAAAAATTAGAAAGACAAAGGACAAAGTGCCACTTCCATCTACATGTAAGAAGAGATAAAGGAAGGCTGCAAAGAAGCTACCAAGCCAAAAGAAAACAGGAGTGTGTTTAGTGGACAAGAAGAATATTCAAGGTAGAGAGAAGTATGAACAAAGGCCTGAAGGAGATAAAAGAGAGCCATGCTGTTTATATACAGTAACAGTGTTCCAGGCAGAAAAAACAGCAAGACAAATTACCTGAGGGGGAAATGGGCTTGGTGTGTTCAGAAGCAATAAGGCCAGTGGTTGAAGTAGAGTAAGCAGAGGGGAGATGAGCAGGAGAAGATAAAGTAATAAATATAATAAGGAGCCAGATCATGTGGGGTCTCATAGCCATTTCTAGTAGTTTGACTTTTACTTTGAATGAGATGAAAAGTCACTGATGGGTTTTAAGTAAAGGTGTGTCAAGGTCTGCCTTATGTTTTCATAGGCTCACTGGTTTCCGTGTTGAGAACAGATCGAAGGGGTAGAAGCTAGAAAAATGAGAGGTGAAGTAGTAAAGTTTGCTACTCACACATACTCTTACATGCTTTCTTAAGAGAAACCTTAATGAACTGGAAACTGTACACAAGGAAGTTTTACATAGCCGAGCCTCATATACTATGTGGATTATAATGGAAAAAGATGAGGATTGCTTTTCAGAGGTGGACTTACTTGGCTGCTGCTTGCAGACCACAGGCTCTGATAATCTGGACTGAGATAGAGACAGCTCGGGCAGCAAGAACTCCCTCTGCTGTCCTGGGAGTACGCCTGTACCTTAGGCCCACATCCAGTAAACCTAAAGGATGAGGGGAAAAAGAAAAAGATAAAAAGATTAGTTGGAACAGTTTCTGTTGTATCAAATCCCAAGTCCTGGTCAAAAGGAAGAGGATAAACACTACAATCCTAATGAACAAGTGACATTAGCAGTGAGATAAAATGTCCATGGCCAGAATCACTTTGTATTATTGTACTTTATGATGAATAAAGGCAGAACAAAAGTTACTATTTTCACTTTACATCCAATAAACTATGGCTCAGAGACTGAAATGCTTGCCAAAATCACACAACTATCAGAGGCAGAACTTAATTTCAGATTTTTTAAACTCCCAGTTATTTTTTTTTTAAGATTTTAAATTCATTTGAGAGAGAGAGAGAGAGAGAGAATGGGGGGTGGGTAGTGGGAGAGGCAAAGGGAGAAGGAGAAGCAGACTCCCTACTAAGCAGGAAGCTCAACACAGGGCTCAATCCTAGGACCTAGAGATCATGACCTGAGCCAAAAACAGACACTTAGCCAACTGAGACACCCAAGTGCCCCTAAACTCTCAGTTATTTTTATAGAATTGAGATGGATTCCACTTTTCTTCTTTTTTAAACTTTTAAAAGGTTTTCACACTTACATTTCTATTATCCTTTTACTACTACCACCCAAAACACCCTTTATATGCCCTTTATAAAAATTCTACCTTTCTATTATCATATTTCAGAGAAAGCTTTAAGAAATAACTGACAAGCTGATCAGTGACAGTCTGGAGGAATAACTTAATCTTAGTCATGGTAAAATAAAAACTTTTGCTTTGGCAGATACTCTCAAGCAAGCAAGTATAGTAACTTAACTTGGGAGGCCAAGTCTACATACCTGGAGGTCATCCTACTGAAACAATTAGGATGCAATTTAAAACTCCAAATTCTAATGAATCTCTTTCAACTTTAAATCTTAACCTCTTCCTTTCTTACAGTGAATTCTCAGTTCATGCTAATTGTATTCCACCAATCCCACATCTGCACATGTTGCCCCGGAATTATTAATAATTCTCTGAGCACACCTTACATAACACTTAGGACTTATGCTGTGAGGCTTCTTAAATGCTTGCTAAAGTTAAAGGTGAAATGAGACAAGCCACATTTATACAGACAGGCCATGGAAATATGAATTTTCTAAAATTGTAGACAAAATTTGCATATAACACACTCATTCATTTTTCTAAAAGAAGGTAGATCATAGTTTCCATTAGATTCTTTTTTTTCGTTTTCATTAGATTCTTAAAAAGGTAAGTCTCACAAAATATGAAGAGTCTGTATTTACAGAGAAAAGGGATATTTATGTATATGGAATTCGAAAGGGAGAGACAAAGCAGTCTTCAATTACCTGATGACTGGTTTCTCAGTTCTTTCCTATTTTCAAGCCTGGGGGTTAAAGGGAGATTAAAGGTCTGTATTCCCACATCCTCACGGTGCTGCATGGTTACCATGGCACAGATCCTTGATAATGGCAAGGTTCCTCTGGCAACCATCTGGTCTCTCACGTTGGGATAATAGTATCTGTAAGCCACAAAAGCACAAGCTGTGAGTTAGAAGAATTAGGTGGAAAAACGATTCAGTTTGCCCAAGGGATCAGCTTTTGGTATTGAGTTATCCTTGAAGCCTGGTCTGTCTGTATTTGTGGTATACAGCTGTGGTCATGTCTGGCTGGATTTATTGCCCATCATGTGGAGGAGGAACTCCATAAATTATACTCTGTGTTCAGAACAAAGCCCCGCTCCCTACAAACTGGTTATCTGCATCTGACTTGGACTTCTGGGAGTAGCCACTTTTGAGAGCATTCACCCTGTAGCAGCAAAAGTGGTTCTAAGTGGAGCAGTCCCAATCTCTTCTATGGCTTAAGGCCTAAGTCCCTCAAATTTAAAGGATCAGTTAGTACCTACCATACTTCTTTTGACATTCCTAAGAATGCCAAAACATTCCATTCTTTTATCAGTTTTAAATCAAACCTAAATTCATCTGACTTTTTAGGAAAAATTTCTGGCAAGTGAATGGTACTCTTCCCTAGTTCTGTTCTGGATGCTCTATCTTCTTTTATATCTATACATCTATACTTTGTCATTTTTGTTGGTTTCTTGGGAGTAGGGATGTAAAGGAGGCTGAGCATCTGTATTCATGTAAAGTCTGTGACATGAGTGGATCTATATTTTATGAAGGCTACTCTTTTGGTGTTGGGAAGAATGGATTATAAGAAGTAAGTCTAGAGGTGGGGAGACCAGTCAGGAGGCTTCATTAATTTAGCCATGATATGATAAGGGTCTGAACCAAATAAGGCAGTAATAGGAGAAAACAGGTAGATCGAAATATTTAAGAGCAGTAGGAAGTAAAACTGATAGAATTTCACTTCCAAATGTAACAAGTGGTTAGAAGCATGAGATACAACTGTTCCTAAGAGCCTAATAATTAAGCAGATTTCAGTAAAATCTGGAGAAGAGTCACTAACAAACCAGATGATATAAAATAAGTAGTAGGGATTGCTTCACTTCCTTACAATTCAACCTAAGCTATCAAAGGAAGCATGCTCTGTGATTCTGTACTTCCTTCCTAGGTACAAAATTGGTTTCATATTATACCTGCACCAGATTTCAAACTGGACTCCACCTCCAGGCACAAGCCCCTGTGCAGAGAAGGCACTCAGTAGAAGCCTTTGCACTGGAACTTCAGCTGGCAACAGAAGAGAGTGATGGTGTTCACTATTAAAGATGGGATCTGGAACACAGAGTGTGGTTGCAGATCTGAAAGGCTTCAGAGAGACTCCTTTGGAAAAGAAAAGCAATTCAGTATAATCCAACACAACATCTAGTGTTTTATATGTAGTAAGACAGTATGTTAACATCCAGTATTATTATATTTTATCCTCATAATACTCCTGTGAGGAAAACAAAGCAACTATTATTACTCCTACTTAACAGACAGAATATGGACATATTGAGGTTACATAGTGAACCCAAAGGTCTTAGAGGTAGTAGGTCATGGACCTGGAACCAGAATCTTTATCTTCTATGTTATTTCTACAAAAGTCCATTTCCCTAGTAGCTATGGTCCCCAAAATTTTCATGATAATGCAGAAGAAAGAGATCCCTTTGTTGTCGGACAATATTTAAGGGTTGCAGTTTCTCTACATCTTCATCAACACCTCTTGGTCTATGCTTTGTTTTTGGTTTTCTTAATTATTGCCATCTAGGTGTATCTTGTGAAGCTTTTGGTTTTCATTCCCCAAATGACTAATGATGCTGAGTATCTTTTCACATGCTTACTGGCCTTTGTAGATCTTAGGAGAAATGTCTATTCAGATCTTCTGAATATTTTTTAATTAGACTTTTTAAATTATTATTTGTAAGAGTTTTTTAGGAGCACCTGGGTGCCTTAGTCGGTTACGTGTCTGCCTTCAGCTCAGGTCTTGATCCCAGAGTCCTGGGATTGAGCCCCACATCAGGCTCCCTGCTCACTGGGGAGTCTGCTTCTCCCTCTGCCTTTTACTCCACTCATGCTCACTCTCTCAAATAAATAAAATCTTTTTTAAAAAATATTTTAAAAAATATATTCTGGATGTAAGTCCCTTATCTGAACCCCCAAAATCAATAATGGCAGCACTTTTGCAGTTATTTGTGGACATGCTCAGAATGGCAAAAAAATTGAGTCACTTGACTTCATTGTTCCAAGCTTAGCTTAAACAAAGTGACACTCTGCTTTCCTGTTTTAGCTCTCACAGATGATCAGATGATGGAGATGGTAGAGGCTAGTGTGGTGTAATGCAAGAATACCTGGCTCTGGGGTCAGCTGGATGGGGTCTGAACATGAACCTTGTTATTGTCACTGGGGCAGCCTCAGTCACTTAACATTTCTGAAACTCGTTCTCTCTTTTGTAAAATAAAGAAAATAGAATCTACTAGAATAAGTTGTTTTAGGATTTACAATTATGATCTATGTGAGATATATATGTACATATTTCCCCTAAGAGCAATGGTTCAGTATTCCCTAACTCAGTGTTCCTAACGCTATGTTATGTAGAATATAACTGCTGTGAGTAATGAGGATCAACTGTATGTGCATAGATAAAAGTGAGGAGGTATGTAAATGATATAAGATGGGGCAAAATATAACTTGTGGATCTAGGTAAAAGGTATATTGAAGTTCTTTGTGATATTTTTGTTAAATTTTCTATAAATTTGAAATCCTATCAAAACACTTATAATCCTTATAAGTTACAAGACATAACTTATAAGAAAAGAAAAATAAAAACTTAGCCCATTTCCTCTACTACTCAGGATAAGACTAGAAACATTTAGGAACACAAAATTCACTCAGGAAAAAAAAATTCTAAGTACAGCCAATGAAAGAACCATACAAAAATGAGAAACTCTAACCTCCCAAACCTACCGTTTTCAGGGAACTCAGGTCCTTTTAGCACACTGGATTGGGAGTCTTGAACTGGAAAGTAGTACTGGACATAACAATCTGCTTCTCCCCAGACTGTTGCCTGAAGAGGGGCTAGCCCTTTAATTTTCTCTACGCGGAGCTCAAAGTGATGTTCCATCAATCCATTTCTTTGGTCTTCAGCCTATTGAATGAAATAGAGATACTGGTGAGCTTTAAAGAAAAACTTTCTTGGAATATTCCTGCTTCTCTATGAAATATGTGCTTAGATGAAAAAATGGGCATAATTAGTTGACACTAAAACAGATACTTAATTTTCATTGTATATAAATCTAACAACTGCTCATTGTAATTAGATCAAAGTGGATTTACTCTAGACTGTGAGACTAGGTCAATATTAGGAAATCCATAAGTGTAATATAGTTCATTAATGGAACAAAGGAAAAAACATGACAATCTCGATAAATGCTAAAAAGGTATTTGATTCAACACTGTCTCCTGATTCTTAGTACACTAAGAATAGAATACGTCAAGAATAGCTTAATAGAATAAAGAATATATATATATATATATATGAAGCAAAGAGGTATTAATATGCTAATTTTTTAAAAAATGTTTTATTTATTTTAGATAGAGAGAGAGAGGGAGGGAGGGAGAGACAGACAGATAGTGTAAGTATGAGCCAGGGGAGTGGGAGAAGCACACTTCCCACTGAGCTCGATCCCAGGACCTTGGGATTATGACCTGAGCCAAAGGCAGATGCTTAACCGACTGAGCCACCCAGATGCCCCCATACTAATTTTTTTTAAGTAGGCTCTATGTCCAACGTAGGGCTCAAACTCATGACCCTGAGATCAAGAGTCACATAATCTGCTGATTGAGCCAGCCAGGCACCCCAATTTACTTACTATTTTTAATGAAGTTGGGAATAACACTGAGACTATTCATTAATGATAAAGACTAGTCAGGGAGGTTGTGAACATACCATTACTGGTTACCTATACTAATAACAATTTAATGTTTTTATTATTTACTCTAGCCAGGCACTATACAAACCCCTTCACTTGTAGTAGCTAATGTAACATGTATAGCTAACAACAGTGGAACCTGGGTTTGAATTCAGGTAGTCTGACTCCAGAGCCAAGGCTCTTTATCTCTACTCTATACAGCTTCAACAGATACTAGATAACTGATATTTGGGAATATTCAAAGAGGGAATTCAGGATTCAGATAGGGGTCAAATTGTATGATTTATTTATAACAAATCTATTCCATGAATTTGGAATAGAAATCGCATAAGGTCTTTGCTTTGTATTCTAAAAACATATCAGCAATATCTGTTCCAAAATCTTCTTTAGGAAAACAGATAACTTTCAGTTCAATTCCCCAGAGAAGAAAAATATGAGTAAAAAACCTCATAATCTCACCAGCTGTTTAATTTGGCCATACAGTATTAGAGTAATTTAATAATTTAGTTCTGCAGATGCTAAAATAGAGAGACATGAATACAGGAAGAAAAACAATTGTCTTTATAGATATCTAATCTTTCAAAGAGTTTTTATGCTCATAGTAACATTTTCTAACTTTTAGTATGGAATTTAACAAAATCTGAGTTTACACTGCAATGTGAAGGCCATATAACACTTAAATAGACTTGAGAATATTATAGGTAAGTTTTCTTTGTGCTTTTATGTCATTTTTAAATTTAAAAAGCTATGCTTATTTATTAATAAACACTAGTATCTAATAGAAACAGTAGAGAAGAGTTTGGAGTTCATAACATACAAATAAACAAAAACCTACACATCGACATTTTCCTAATCTTTCTCTGTTAGAGACAACACATTTGTCATTCAGGTTCAGATTTAAAAAAATAACATACTTAAATCTGTCTCCAGACTGAGATTTGGCTCTACGGATAAAGACACCAAAAGTAAGATACTACAGGACATGATACAATTGAATGAAGACTGGACTTTATGTTAGAAGGCTGGTGTCTAGGGGCACCTGGATGGCTCAGTAGGTTAAGTGTCTGACTTTTGATTTCAGCTCAGGTCATGATCTCAGTGTTGTAAGATAGAGCCCAGCATCAAGCTCCACACTCAGTGGGGTGTCTGCTTGATACTCTTTCCCTCCCCCTCTGCTCTTCCCCCCTTGCACATGCTATCTCTCTGGCTCTCAAAAAAAGAAGAGAAAGCTTGTGTCTGAATTTTGATTCTCCCATTCTTAGCTATGTGACCCAGACAAATCACTTATGTGATTGACTGTGTTTCATCACCTAAAAAGTGAGTGACAATGATTCCCCCTCATGTAGTATTAGGGAAATCAACATGAAAAAGTATATGAATGTGCTTTCTCAATTATACAGCACTGTACAAAAAAATTACTTTTAAGAATTTACTGGTAGGAAAGCAAGGAACTTCACTACAACTTTCCAACATGGATTTGGTCAAGAAACAGAAAAAGATTTTGCAGGCTTATATTTGGGATCATTCTCAACCTCCTACCCCTATACTCCCCCCCCCCCCAGATTATCTTTTTTTAAAATAAAGACTTTTTAAAAAATGCAGTCTT
Organism: Canis lupus baileyi; assembly: GCF_048164855.1. NCBI lineage: Eukaryota > Metazoa > Chordata > Mammalia > Carnivora > Canidae > Canis > Canis lupus. The sequence goes on from NC_132860.1 coordinate 27,539,781, forward strand.
AGGTTCACCCCAATTTTTAAAAAGGCAATTAATTAAGTTAGTAAATTAGAGAATTAGGATGTGGTTGTCCAATTAGAGTTTCTTTATAAATTCAAAAAGCTCAGAAGGACAGAAATATATTTAAACCATAAAAAATAATTTCTTGGATCTACTGCATTGGAGTACAAATATGTTCTTTTTCACTGCTAAAATAAGGATCTTGGGCAATGGTTTCATTAAAATGTGCAAGATAAAATGAGATTATGAAACTTAAAATTTGCTAATAGATCTTAAGTGTTCTCATCACACACAAAAAGGTAACTAGGTAAAGTGACTGATGTGACTGATATGTTAATTGGCTTCATTGTGGTGATCCTTTCAAAATGTTATGTATATTTAAAGCATCATGTTGTGCACCTTAAATGAGATTATGTTTTTGTAAACAATCAAGTGTTTAGTTAGTACCATAGTAACAGATGCTACAGATGGATGGTCCAGAAAATGTGCTGGCCTAGGGCTGAAGGGAGGAAGTTTTCCTTCTTCATTTTTTAATCTTTGTAGTGCCATTATCTGATCTGAAGAACCCATGGCTAAAAAGACACGAAGACTTCCATTTTGGTGGCCTGAGAACACATCAACCACAGGCATGTAGCTGTCAACAGCAACAACTGGGTACTGAGCATCAAGCAGCAGGCGAGAAATTTTGGGATCTCTAGGGGGAGAGAAATTTCAAATGAGCAAATAACAACCATCAATCATGTCACAGAGTTGCTATTGCATTTCCTACTTGGCTTATTTTCTCATTTGTTAAAAATGGGTCTACAACTAGAAAACACTGGTTTGAAAAAAACACATGATTCTGCCGTAACTCATCAAATAAAAATTACCAGGCAGGTAAGTTCCAAATGTAGCAATTTGAAAGCAGAGAAAGTGTCTGATTTATGTCTGTTATCACCATGACCCCAAGCCCAGCATCTGGGACTGAGCACAATCTTAGTAAAGCCTTGCTGAGTTGCATTACTTTACGGGAAGGCAGTGTGGTCAACTTGAAAAAGTATGGACTTCAGAATCTGGTAGATAAGATTGGGATAATGTTGCCAATAATATTCCATTTATAATCCTTCTAACACTGAAAAAGTTGATACTATCCACTATTAATAGAGGAGAAAAAGTCCAAATGCTCTTCATTATATCATGCTGAATCTTAGCTCTGCCACTTACTTGCTGAATGACTCTAAGTAATCAACTTAACCTTTCTGTTTCCTCTTCTATAAAATGTAGGTAATAAAACTTCCATCAAAGGGCTGCTGTTCGGACTTGCTGAGATAACAAATCTAAAATACAAACTATAATACTTAGCATATAAAAGTGCTCAGTAACTGGTAGCTACTATTGTTTTTATGCTCTTTCAGCAAAGAATGGGGTCTAATGAAATGAGAAGGGAAGGGAAATACCAGACGGGACCTTAATATCACAACTAAAAATGAAGAAAAAGCCAAAGCCTACAACTGACAGGGGCATGATTCCAGCAGTACTCCTTAGTCTGACCACGCTTTCCAATGTTACTATCTTAAGAATATCACTGTTCACAGAAGGCTTATTTATTTTCTCACTAGAATGTCACAATTGTGCCATAAGTGAGACAGGGGGTCTGTCATCACCTTCATTTTACAGATGATGAACAGAAAGCCAGAAAGGCTGACTTTAGCAAGTTAAAGGATAAGTTTCCTTATTTGTAAAAAGAGGATAATGATAATATTTCCTGGGGTTATAGAAAGGCTCATGTGAAACAGGGCCCACAAATTTGAGGGGCTCTCTGCAAAATGTAAAATACAGCATTTAAAACACAGAGCCATAAGAAGGCTTTTAGGGAAGAAGTCAGTGCTAAAATAATTAAATATCAGTACTTTGAACCAAAACAAAAAATGAACAGTCTGCAGTGAGGACAGAAATAACCTTCAGATAAATCGATACCCCACTGGCAAATAGCTGGAGCGAACAGTACTGTTTTTGTGACAGAGAACTAAACCATTAGTTTTGTGCAGTGATAAACTTTGGCAGTAGAGCTTCTTGGTGAAGCAGTAGAACTCTCTGGGTTCTAATCCTGGTTTTACTACTTATAATATATATAACAAGTTATCTAAATCCTCTGTGCCTTTGTTAACTCATCTGTAAAACAGGGGAAATAAAAGTTACCTGCCTTAGAAAACTGTTGTAAGGATTAAATGACTTGATGTATGTAAGTTTCTTAGCATAGGGCCTGAAATATCTCTATCTGTACAATATCTGTAAAACTGTTTTAAAATAGGAGAAAAAAGCAGCAACTGTGGTGAAATTGAGAAAAGTCCTCCAAGGTATTATTGGGCTAGTGATTTTTTGCAAACTAAAAGAATTCCTCTTCAGTCCATACAAAGATAAAGGTGTAAAGTAAAGAATATTTCAAAAGATCCTATTTACTTGAATGACATGTAAAACTGATGGAGAGGGAGTTTCACCAGCCCGAGCAACTTGTCCTGTCCTGGGCTCCGCACCTTGTTCCAAGTTTCAATTACCATCACATTATTCTTCAGCCTTTCCAGGTATTTGGAAGACAGAGAGACAGGAATCACCTGGGGAGAGGAGCAATCAAAAACCAAAACCAAACAAAACCTCACACCTGAGAGAAAGGATTAATTTATGTCTTTATTCAACAAGTACTAACTGAATGCCTAATTTGAACTGAAAGCCATGTACAGTGCTAGAAGCTGAAACCATTAAAATAAAACCCACTCTGTATCCTCAAGACAAGCTAGTCTGGTTTAAGTAACCAACATATAAAGGCCAAATACAAAATGGTATGAGTTCTCTGATGAAAAGCTCATACAGACGGGGCTTTGAGGACACAGAGAAGTTTGTTAGACACGTCAGTCACTGTGCCTGCCCACCTCATCCCCTCATCCAAGCCTTTGTATGGCAAAATGACCCATTTGTAGACCCCTGATGAGATTTTTTTTCTGCCCCGCCCATCCCACAGAAGTTTTTGAAAGAAAGATGGCTACCGACTGGACAAGGGTTGAACACCTAATCAAAGAGCAGCCAATTCATTGACTGGATAGATATGGCCTAGTGCAAAAAGCTCTGCCCAATCGATGTCATGGTAAATAAAAAGCCAACTGTTCACTTGAATTTTCAGTGCAAAATTATTCAAGAACTAGCCAGCCAGCTGGTAGCTGAAAGGGAAAGAGAAAGGACGCCTGGGTGGCTCAGTGGTTGAGCACCTGCCTTAGGCTCAGGGCATGATCCCAGAGTCCTGGGATCGAGTTCCGCATCGGGCTCCCCGCAGGGAGTCTGCTTCTCTCTCTGCCTATGTCTCTGCCTCTCTGGTCTCCCATGAGTAAATAAAAGCTTTAAGAAAAAAGAGAAAGGGAAACTCACAAAGAGAAGCAGAGATCTACAGCCAAGAGCAAGTCAGTTAAATTAATGGCAGAATCAAACACTCACAATTTGAAGGGACCAAAGCTGTAGTATAACTGCATCAGCAGAGGAGAGATAAGCCCCATGGTAAAACCAACAGAAAACATGAAAGGAAAATGAATGAAACCAGAAATGATGCATGGCAAGATGACAGGAAGATACCAGAAGAGCATAGAAACCTAAGCAGACCTACTTTTGTATCCATCTTGAAACTACAATTATATTAGGTACCCTGAGAACATTTCTGTTCTGTGAAACCAAAAAAAGTGAAATATAGTGACCTAATCTACAAATAGAGAGATTTCAGAGCAAGCTGCTGGCAGAAAGTAGCCCTAAATTCTGAAGGACAGGCAGAAGTCAACTCATATAAAAAGCTCTGCCTAATAGGAGTCCTGAAGGTTGAAAAGGAACACAAGGCAGAAGGAAAGCACATGTAAAGACACAGCGGTAGTAAAAGAGAATGTTTATGAAACTGTAAGTAGCGGAACACAGCTGGACTTCCTAGTGAGAAGGGAAGAGTGACAGGAGTTGAGACTGGAAAAGTACAGAGACAGTCAGTTCTTAAAGACTCTTGTAGTCCATACTAAATAAACATCTGGACTCTATCCTGAAGGCTCTGGGGAATAGCCGAAGTTTAAAGCAGCGGAGGAAAATACTCAGATTAGTGTTTTAGAAAGATCATTCCTGTTGGTACAAAAAGGAATAGACAGAGAAAGACCAGAAACAGACTAGACTAAAGGCTATCCAGAATGGGAAAGAGAGTCTGAATGAAAGCACTGGCAATTGAGTTGAGGTAAGATTTATTCTGGAGACAATTAAGTTTGCAGCATCTACTGGATTTGGTGAAAAATTATGTAATAAAGAGTCAAGGATATCTCTCAGGTTCTGCTTGGGTTTCTGAATAGATTACAATATGAATTAGGGCAGACAGGACGAGGTGGAGCATATTTGGAAGGAATAATAAATTCAGATTTGGACACACATGAATTCCTTTTTTCATTTAGACATCTTTACTGAATACCTCTGATATGCCAGGAAGTACATTAGGTGTCAAGTGTTAAGTGCTTTTGAGACATCTTGGGACAATGAGTAGCAGAGAGATCAGAAACCTGATTGGAAATGTTTGGATGGAGGTATGGATTTGGAAGTTATCTTCATAAAAATAATAGCTAAAGCTATGGGAATAGAAGTAGTGACCCTGGGAAAAGAGGGTTGGTTTGGAAGAGTGCCAAGGAGCAATGAACAGGAGCATCAATAATTAGAGGTAAGAGAAAGGGAGAAAGAAGTGCTGGGTTACCACTCTTTTCCTATTGGCCAAGAGACTGAAAAAGAACAGCTGTTGATTTAGGAAGAAAATAAAAGTAGAGTTACAAAAATCAAGAAAGGAAACAATCTAAGCAATAGCATCAAATCCTACAGAGAAATCAAGTAAGGTAAGTACTGAAATAAGTAGAGGAATAAAAGAGAGAAAAAATTTTTTTAAAGTGTTGGAGATACAGAAAAGAAAGGGGAAATTTAGTTCTAGAGGAAGCAAAATAGAATTCAGAACTCAGGCAAAAGAGACAGTGGGAAACCATATCAACTGAGACAGAACACATGGAAATGAAGACATAAGTTTTAAAATGTTGACAATGTCTTTTCCTCTTCCTATCCCACAATGGGAATGGATGTGCATGGTAGATAAATTACAAAGGTCTCTTCCAGTCTGAACATCCTAGGTTTCTACAAAAGAATGGAATTATGATTTGGGAAACATACTTGTCTCAGGCCCCCATATATCTTTAAAGGATATGGAAAGTTGATATGTACAAAGTTACCTGAAAAAAGTTAAAGACTGGTTGTGTTGTGCCCCATGCGATGACAGATCTGGTGACTTCCTCTGTGCTGAAAAGCTTGCAATTTAAATAAATGTTGCACGGTGGTTGTTTGTCAGATTCTCCAGTAATGAAATCTTTCCCATCTGGCACCATCAATAGCACATGCAACAGCAAAGCACTCTCCTTGGTTGACTCATTTGTCTGATTTGCTGAATTTTGAGAGGCTGGCACAGCCACGAAGGTCATTGAAGGATTTGGTGCAACAGGGTTTGGTGACTTTGGGTTGGGGAGCACCAAATTCTGCACTTTCTTTGCAGCTTCTTCATGAATTTGATCTATGTTCTCTGGATTTTTGGTACAGGTAACATATTGACCAGGTTCTGACAGTGTCTTATCTAGACTTGTAAGAGCACAAAGTTGGCTATGTTGGGTACTGCTATTTAATTTAGTATTCACACCAGTGAAATCCTTGTTATCTATAACAAGCTCTATGGTTACCTATAAAACACAAAAGGAAGAGAGTTAGCAAGAATGTCTTCTGAAGTCAGAATCAGAATTCTGGAGCTAGAGGCAAAACAGATTATTAGAAAATAATTAACTCATTCTCAAATACCATAATAGTAAGAACGCTAATAGACTATATATACATTACCTTATTAAGATTGAGAAAAGGTAGAGGATTTATCAATGATACAAGATGAGCATGGAACATCATCTTGTGCCAGAAAATAAGGAAAGGCTCAAAAAAAGGACGGAAACATATTGAAAGGATACAGAATTCAGTCAAAGGAGCTCATATTAGCCAAACCTGGGACAATTTGAGCATCAAAATGAATAATAGTGGGGATCTCCCTGGGTGGCTCAGTAGTTTAGTGCCTGCTTTCGGCCCAGGACACAATCCTGGAGTCTCGGAATCGAGTCCCACATTGAGCCTCCTGCATGGAGCCTGCTTCTCCCTCTGCCTGTGTCTCTGTCTCTCTCTCTGCCTCTCACTCTCTCTTTCTCTCTCTCTGTGTGTCTCTCATGAATAAATAAAATCTAAAAAAAAAAAGAATAATGTAATGGATTATAACCTATTGAATAATGCAAAAATCCATGAGTCTATACCAACATAAATAAATATGGAAGAATGGGCAACTCTTCTATATAGTAGAATATGATTCTACTTGGAAGGGAAGAGTCAGAAAATCATCATCTTACAATCATTATAGTGATAAGTGATTTAGGTAAATCCCAATGGAGGACATTCTACAAAATAATAGGCCTTACTTTTAAAAAATATCAAAGTACTGAAAGACAAAGAAGGGTTGCAAAACTGTTCCAGACTCAAGGAGATTAGAGAGAGATGACAAATCTAATAGATAACCCTGGACTGGAAAGAAAAATCTATAAATGGACGTACTGTCACAATTGGTGAAATATGCATATGTACTACAGCCATTATCAATGTTAAGTTGATTTTTATACCAGTACAGTGTTGCATATGATAAAGTCCTTGTTCTTAGGAAATATAAGAACTTAGGGGGTGTGAAGAGGCATGATGTCTATAACATATTCTCAAATAGTTCAGAAAAAAATTGTGTGTGGGTGTGGGGGGCAGTGCAGAGGGAGACAAAGAAAAAAAGAGAAAGGGAGAGACAGGAGGTAGATAATTATAAAGCAAATGTGACAAATGTTAGTAATTGGTGAGTCTAGGTAAAGGGTATGTGAGTTCTTTGTACTATTTTTGCAGTTTTTCTCTAAGTTTGAAGTTATTAGAGATAAAAGGGACACACTGTTCCCTTCATTTAAAACCTACAGCAGAGTTCTCTCACTCTATTAAATATGGACAGCAAACTATCTAGAACAGTACTTCTCTCAACACAGCCAGGACAGAAAAATTTCTAGTTCATCAGTTCTATTAATTCCTCCTTTCTGATTTTAATCTTGCAGTCTAGAATGAACTAGGCAAACAAAAAATAAAACTTTGATAGTGAAAGAGTAGCGTGATGTTAATTTTTCATAATGACAATCACATCAGTCTTTAAAACTAAATGGTATTTATTATCAAGAAGATCAGAAATTAGGCAGAGATGGCTTCCAAAAAGAGGCAGCAGATGCAAATCAAGATTAAAAGTATGGAGGTATGAACCAGCACGATACCTTATTGATTCTTTACACAGTTTGACATGGCTATTGGTAGGGAAGCTGCAAGTGATAGGCTAGGGTCTTATACTGGGCCCTGTATTTTATCTTTTGGATAATGGAGAGCCATGGAAATGTCATAGGTATGACTGTGATTATTTTAAAAGCTCATCAGAACAAAGGGGATTTTGTCATAAGAGAAAGTCATATGGAAGCTACACATTCAAATTCTGCCACCTAAGAAATCCTGGAGCTTCCGAATACAAGGAAAGAACTCTCTCTCCAGTGAATTATACATCAGAATTCATTCCACCAGGCCACAAACTCAGTCACTTCTGCCCTCGTTTACTGCCACTTCTCTAGTCCAGACCAACAATTATCTCTTTTCTAGATTAATGTTAAATCTCCCTATTTTTCCTCTTGATCCCTATACTCTATTCTCCACAGTTACCTTTTAAAAATGTAAATCAGGGGCACCTGCGTGGCACACACAGTTGGTTAAACATCTGACTCTTGGTTTCGGCTCAAGTTGTGATCTCAGAGTCATGAGATTGAGCCCCACATTGGAATCCATGCTCAGCGCAGTCTGTTTCTGATTTTCTCTCCCTTTGCCCCTTCCGCTTGTGCTCAATCTCTCTCCCCATAATTAAATTAATTAAAAAAACCAGATGTCACTCTCAATGTTCGTTCTCAGCTCTAAGGATAAAATCTAAACAATTTATGTAGACCTACAAAGCTCTGAACGATATGGCTTCCGCCTGCTTGTCCCATTTTACTTTCTACCATTCTCCCTCTTGGCTCCCTATCCCATGGCAACATTCCTACTTTAGGACCTTTGCATGTGTCATTCCCTTTCTCTGGAATGATCTGCCCTCGACTTTTTACTTGGTGGCCTCTTCCTCTCCTTCAAATCTTACCTAAAATGTCACTTTTTTACAGAGACCTTCTCTGACCACCATCCCCTACTTCCTCCCAGGTATTCACTTTCACATTGTACTGTTTATTTCCTTCACAGCAATTCTGCTCCCCTATTTTCATAGAAGCTGCAAGAGGAGAGACCCTCATTTTCTCGTTCAGTGCCAGCCAGTAACATGTGCTCTTTAAATACTTGACTACTTGAACATCTACCTACGTACCTTAAGGGGGCCCAGGGGAGTCTGACCATGCTCTTGTTGCACTGGAAGCTGGTCACTGAAAGAAAGCAACTCAGACTGAATGACAGTTCGTAAAGACAGTGATGCAGATCCAACAGCTTCTGGCTGAAAGAAGGAGGAAAGAAAGAATTTAGGTTAAATTAAAGACAAGCCACAGGGGATTTTAACTGAAGTGACAATGTAGGACAGTTTAGAAAGGAACCTACATTTTATGAAGTAAATAGCTTAACTATTTGACTGACGCAACTTAAAGTGGGAACCTATATTCTGTCATATTTTGGTTCCCATTCCGGGTTCACTACTTCTCTCTGGAAGATTACAGGGGGTTTCATGAGTCACCAAGAGGTTGGAAGAGAACCTTTTTCTATTTTTAAGAGTTAGTTCTTTACAAAAAGTATTCAACTTCACTATTAAAAATAAAAAGTAACATCTAGATGATACAAATTTTTGCCATTAAGCTGGAAAAATTACAAAACTTAATATATCTTATGCTCTTAAGGTTATAAAGAAACAGGCTATCATAAATGTGTGAAGTTGGGAATATAAGTTGGCAACATAGTTCTGGACAGCAAATTTGGCAGTAAATATTAAAAGCTTTAAATATTCACTCTTTATCCCAGTAATTTCACTTGAGAATTTATACTGAAGAAATAACAAATACATAAAAAGCTTATACATAAATATGCCTATTTTTGAAATCAACAATTAGTAATAGCTAGAGGTCTAATAATCAAGAATTATTCAGTTAATTATAGCACATTGCTACAATACAATAATACACAGCCATTAAAACGATGTTTACAAGAAGTCTAAAATAATAACAGTATTTATTATAATGCTTGATAGAAATAGTATTAAGTATATATAGTAAATCTTCAAATATTTATAAAGATAATGTTAAATTTTTTAAAAAGCAGGATAAAAACTATATTCAAAATTATCCTAATACTGCCAAAGATTTAAACATGTATTTTATTTATTTGAAAAAAAAACAAAAACAAAAACAAAGGGGAAACATAAATATTAGCAAAGTTATTTCTTGGTGTTGGGATTTAGACAATTTTGCTTTTTCAGAATTATTTTTTCAAGTTCTCTGCAAAAAACACATACAATTCTTTCATTAGAAAGAAGCCATGAAAAAAAAAAAAAAAAAAAAGAAGCCATGAGCTAGATGATTCAATGTAAATATACTGGAATGTTTATAGAGAGGCAGTCTTGAGGTTGTAGAATTGTGTTTTTCCACCTCTTCCTATTTTGGTAAATTTTCCAAAACGAATGGGACGCCTGGGTGGCTCAGCGGTTGAGCACCTGCCTTCAGCCCAGGGTGTGATCCTGGAGTCCCGGGATCAAGTCCCACACCAGCCTCCCTGCATGAACCCTGCTTCTCCCTCTGCCTATGTCTCTGCCTTTCTCTCTCTCTCTGTGTCTCTCATGAATAAATAAATAAAATCTTAAAAAAATTTTTTTTCCAAAAAGAACTTATTTGTATCCTCTGAAAAAAAAAACAAAAACCCCCCACGATACATTCTTCGTGCTCTCCATACCAAAGAGGTGGTCAAAGATTAGGAAGGCTATTACTGAAAGAAGTTAAAAACTGCTCACAAAAAAAAAAAAAAAAAAAAAACCTGCTCACAACATAGTTTATTGATTTATGCTGTGCCAATTACAAGTGGATTTTATAAACTTGGAATAAGCTGATCAAAACTGCTATCTACATTATATTATCTTGGACCTCTACATATTTTGCCTGAAAATAGGAAATAGAGTCTCAAATTAAGGCTAATAATTTATATCAATCCAGATAGTCTCCTCTCTGTAGCAGGGAATACAGTGAAGAGGTTAAGATCATAGGGTCTAAAGCCAGAAAACTTGAGATAGAATCCTGCCTCGCTTTATCTTTTATTAGCTTGAGTGATCTAAGTTACTAAACTTCATCAAATCTCAGTTTCTCTGTCCACAAATAAAGAAAATAATGTACTTAATTCACAGACTTGTGATGGTTAAATTTGGTAGTATATTGGTGTAGTACCTTAGCATATCTGGCTTCTGACAAATAGCAAACAGATATTAGAAATAATAATATGCTATGTTTGGAGAAATTCCTAGTACAGGTAGGAATATAATTTTAAGTATATTCTAATTCCCTAGTGTAAATGGTAAGGCAAAGGTCAAAGGTACCTTTTTCTGTGGGGTTTTCTTTGCATAAATTTGGAAAGTGAGATTGGAATTCCACCAGTGTTCTATCATTGGGCCACCAAATTGTACTGGAAACACAAATCGCTGTTGGAATTTCACCACTGTAAGGAGAACCAAACACATAAGAACATGTCAGGCTACCCAACTAGAGTCATCATCAATTCATGCTTTGACACCACCCACCTCCCTTTTGATCTAAAATCTTTTAGAAATTTAGTCAGTGTGGGGCACCTGGGTAGCTCAGTTGGTTAAGTGTCTGAGTTCGGCTCAGATCATAATCTCAGGGTCCTGGTATTGAGGCCCACAGTCGGGTTCCGAGCTTAGTGGGAAGTCTGCTTGCCCATCTCCCTTCTTGTGCACTCCCTCTCTAATAAGTAAATAAAATCTTAAAAAAAAAAAAAGATGTGAAGAGATAGATCTTCACTGGTGTAAGGTGATAGGATTTGTTTTAAGAAGACAAAAGATAAGCAGTATAACAAAAAAAGAAGGGAGTGGGCCAGAAGTGGGACAAGAGGGATTAAATAAAGGAAGAGAAGAATTGAATAAAAAACTGTAATACTGAAAATGAGTTTATTTTTTGGCTGAAGACTAGGGGACTCCTACTGTCACATTTACATAAGGTATCAGGTACTGATGTTAGTTGGCAGTGTTAAGGCAGGGTAGAGTCTGTGTCTTAGAAGGGAAAGGATTTCTACTGTAATAATAAATGTAAATGGAATAAAGTAGTGTTAGTATTTGAGTTTGTGCTCACTGCTACGGGGCTTTAACACAGTTAAAAAACAGAAAAAGGATTTTGGGATTAGAATAAAAGAATAGGAGGTCAAGCTCCAGTTCTATTACTTACTAGTGACCAACTTTGCCACAATTTCCCACCTGTAAAATGATCTTCCTGTTCACTCACTTCTATACCCTTAAAATGGATCTGGAAAACCTTCATAAAAGGCCCAGTTACAGAAGAAATTGCTATTTGTGGTATTCATTCAAACTGACACTTTGGTTTATTGATCAATTTCATTCATCTTTGCCATCTTAATTCTTGACTCTGTATATTTCTCTTGGCACTCATAAACAAGATCTGGGTCTCCTAATCTTGATCTCCACATAGGAGCTGTAAACAAAAGGTCTGGGCCCAGGAAGCCCACACCCATTGGACCAGTTTACCTGATTATTCAACCAGGAGAAGGGAAATAAGCAACACCTACAATCTCATTGGTGTTGGAAGGATTGAGGTAACAGATGAAAAAGCACTTTGAACACTGAAAAATATTTTTTGTACAAATAGAACTCTATTTCATTCAGATTTTTCCTCACCATCTAGGTACATTTTTACACTGTATTACTCTATTTCTCACATAATTCTCGGTTTCTTAAGCTCATGGCTTTTTTTTTTTTTTATTAAAAGTGAGTCGGGGAGCCCCGGTGGCGCAGTGGTTTAGCGCCACCTGCAGCCCGGGGTGTGATCCTGGAGATCCGGGATCAAGTCCCGCATCGGGCTTCCTGCATGGAGCCTGCTTCTCCCTCTGCCTGTGTCTCTGCCTCTCTCTTCGCTATCTCTGAATGAATAAATAAATAAATAAATCTTAAAAAAAAAAAAAAAAAAGGTGAGTTAAGGCAATAATGAAATAAACTGTAAATAAATGGCTAAACAATGTCCCAGAGAAGATTTGTTTTTTTTTGTTTTTGTTTTTGTTTAAGAACTGGAAGTGATAATAATAGAGTTGGAAGGTTACTTTGAAAATACCTAGTCTAATCTATGTTATTGTTAAGGGGGGCCCTCAGATGAAAAAGGGGATTTTCCTTAAGCTCATACAATTAGTGTGTGGTATAAACAGAACTAGAACTCTGTCTTCTAATTCCTGGCTTGATGCTTATTCCACACTGCCTGTATGATCTTTTTCAGAAGGACACAGGGAAAACTCAACCACTGTGCCCAACAATGATAATAATTTAAAAGCGATACAGATTAAGAGCACATGAATTGGAATAAAACATGTTCTAGGTTCAGGGGCACCAGGGTGGCTCAGTTGGTTAAGCATCTGACTCTTGATTTCTGTTCAGGTCATGATCTCTGGGTCACAGGATTAAGTCCTGTGCTTAAGATTCCCTCTCTCCCTTTCCCTTTGCCCCTCCCTACCCTCTTTCTCTCTCTCTCTCGCTCTCCTCTCTCATTAGATAAAGAAATAAAATCTTGTATGAAAATCAATGAAAAGGTTAATGTATATAAAACACTTGGTAGAGTTCTTGGCATGTAGTTTAGTGCCCAGTAAATGTGAGCTACTACTATTTACATACTATTTTAGAGTTTAGTGATTTTATATTCATTATCCCATTTGTCCATCAATTCCTTGTGTCCTTGCTTTGCAGGTACTATGTTAACTGCAAATCATGTATATCAGAACTGTGTCCTTGCTGTATCTCAATTTTATAGATGGGGAAACTGAAGCTCAGAAAAGTTTTAAGAAACTCATCAGATATTATATAGGCAGAAGGAGACAGAAGGGAAGTCTAAGAAAAAGATCCAACATTTTTCCGTGCGATGGGAGTTTGATAAGTTTTAAGCATGTGAAAGCTCCTTAAACATACTTTGAGTCAACAGTATCTTGAATGCTCTGAACAAACTTCCAGAGCAGCTTCTGTTGCTGTCAATAATTTAAGCATATACCAGAACGTAAACATATGAAAAACTGTAAATCCCCCTTTAAGGTGATGGGGAAAGTCAAACAATGCATTCTAGTAAACAAAGAATACTTTAGGCATTGTTTTTTAAAAGTATTTTCTAACCAAAAACCACAATTAGATACCACCTCACACTGGTCGGAATGACTAAAATTAACAACACAGGAAAAACAGATGTTGGTGAGGATGTGGAGAAAGGGGAACTCTCCTGCACTGTTAGTGGAAATGCAAACTGGTGCAGCCATTCTGGAAGACAGTAAGGAGGTTCCTCAAAAAGTTAAAAATGGAACCACCCTAAGACCCAGCAATTGCACTATTAAGTATTTAGCCAAAGGATACAACCATAGTGATAAGAAGGGGCACATGCACTCCAATGTTTATAGCAGCAATGTCCACAATAGCCACAGTATAGAAAGAGCCCAGATGTCCATTTACAGATGAATGGATAAAGAAGATGTGATATATATATCACACATCTGTTAACATATATACAATGTTTATAGCAGCAATGTCCACAGTAGCCAAACTATGGAAAGAGCCTAGATGTCCATCACCAGATGAATGGATAAGAAGATGGGGTGTGTGTGTATATGTATGTGTATGTGTGTATATACATATATATGTATGTATATATGTATGTACATATGTACATATATATGTATATGTATATATATACATATATACACACATACACACAATGGACTACTACTCAGCCATCAAAAAAAAAGAACTTTTGCCATTTGCAATGATGTGGATGGAACTAGAGGGTATTATGCAAAGCAAAATAAGTCAAAGAAAGACAAATACATGATTCCACTTATATACGGAATTTAAGAAACAAAACAGAGGAACATAGGGGAAGGGGAGGAAAAATAAAATAAGAACAAAAAGGGATACAAACCATGTGAGACTCTTAACTCTAGGAAATAAACCGAGTGTTGCTGGAGGGTAGGTGGGTAGGGGGATGGGGGAACTGGGTGATGGGCATTAAGGAGGACACTTGATGGAATGAGCACTGGGTGTTTTTTTTTTTTTTAATTTTATTTATTTATTCATGACAGAGACAGAGCGAGAGAGTGAGGGAGACACATAGGCAGAGGGAGAAGCAGGCTCCATGCAAGGAGCCCAACGTGGGACTCGATCTGGGGACTCCGGGATCATGTCCCGAGCCAAAAAGGCAGACACTCAACCTCTGAGCAGTCCAGGCATCCCAGAGCATTGGGTGTTATATGCAACTAATGAATCACTAAATTCTATCTCTGAAACTAATAATACAGTATATGTTAATTAAATTTAATTTTTTAAAAATGTAGAAAAAAGTAAATAAATATTTTTAATGATTGTATTGGATATACCCACATCAAATAAGAAATGAAGCATATTTGAAATTTTTCTACTGAAGCATTGTTTTTAAAAATAAGAATGAAAACAACCTAAATAGTGATATATTAAGCAATTAGGGGTGTTTAAATTATGGCACACGCATACAAGGGAATACTATATAGTCATAAAGGACTGGGAAGACTGAGTTCTTTAGGTCCTGGTATGAAAAAACTGCTAAGATAACGGTGTTAAAGACAAGGTGCAGAACAGTGCATAAGGTACACTAATACTTGGATAAAAATGGGAGGGCAAAAAAGGATAAACACATTTACTAATATATGCACGAAATACTTTAGGAATAATACAAAATTTACAGCATTGCCTACAAAGATTTTGAACCAAATGAATAGATTATATCTAGTTAAAAAAAACAAATAAAACAAAGCAAAATAAAAATTTAAAAATCCAATGTTACCATGCTGTCTAGGAAAATTACTTGAATGTGTAGGAGAGTTAAGACCATATCTTTTAGTTCTTAAATTACCTCCCAGAGAGGGAATTCAACACTAATGAACCATTCATGGATCAAATTGGATAATCAACGCAAAGATATTTGCAAAATCTGTTAGAAAGTTGTATAACTTTGGATGGCAGGAACATAAATGTTTATTATAATACCTTTTTGCTTTTTTTGTATTAGAAATACTTAAAACAGAAAAAAATACAATACCAAAAGTACATGCAACAAAAGAAAAAAATAATGGACTACAGCAAAATTTAAAACATTTCTGCTATAAACAATAGTATTTAGAAAATGAAAGGCCAGTCTGTTAATGTAAGAAAACATTTGAAAATCATAGCTCTCACAAAGGCCTCATATCCAGAATATATAACCCATAAGGGTCTTTATCCAGAACGTACAAAAAATTCTTACAACCCAGTAATAAAACTTAAAAATGGGCAAAGGATTACAACAGACATTTCACCAAGATATACAAATGGACAATAAGCACAAGAAAACACGCTCAATATCCTTAGTCATTGGGAAATGCAAATCTAAACCACAGTGAGATACTACCTCATAATCCCTAAGATGGCTAAATAAAAAATGATAGATCGTGTGGGTGGGTGAGGATGTGGAGAACTGGAAACTTCCATATATTGCTGCTGAGAATGTAAAATGGTGGAGCAGCTGATGAAAACTAACTGGTAATTCTTCAAAAAGCTAAAACATACTTGCCATATGATCTAGCAATTCTGCTATTAGGTTTATAACCAAGGGAAATGAAAACATATATCCACACAAAAAAGTGCACAAATATTCATAAAAGCATTATCCACAATAGCCAAAAAACAGAAACAACCCAAATGACCATCAGCTGATGAATGGATAACCAAATGTGGTATAGCCATACAATAAAGCATTAGATAGCTATAAAAAGGTACATGGTAGTGAAACATGCCATAACATAGGTCAAATCTGAAAATATGGTAAGTCAAAGAAGCCAGTTACATAAAAATCACATATTGTAGGATTCCATTTATATGAAATGTCCAGAATGAGTAAAATGATAGAAAACAGATCAGGGTTGTTTAGTGTGGGTAAGGGTAGAGATAGGAAAATTAAGAGTGACTGTTAATGAGTAAGGGATTTCTTTTCAGGGGATGGAAATATTCTAAAATTACTTTATGATGGTTGCACAACTCTTTGTATACACTAAAAACTACTAAATTCTTCACTGGGTTCAATAAACACTTCAATAGTTAAATCATGTAGTATGTGAATTATATCTTGATAAAGCTTTTAAAAAAAGGAATAAAAGAAAAATCGCAATAGTTGAGCAAACATGCTATAAGCAACAGTTCTGCATTCTAGTCTCAGGTACGTTACTGACTTGGTACCTTGTTATCAGGATAGTCATAGCACTTCTGGGCCAGTTTCCTCACTTACAAAATAAAAGAATTAGAGTAGATTCATTTCACAATTCTTTCTAACTCTAAGATCCTATGGTACTATAAAAGTCAGATGAGTATTTGGAGATTGAAAAATTCTTCCACAGCCAAAATATTTAAGGAACAGAAAACTTGTCTTTCTCTTACTTCCATCTGTAATTTTACTGGAGGCAAGTCGAATGACCTCGGTGATCAAAGTTGTCTTTCCCAATCCACCTTTAGAAAAGCCCACAGGAAAGTGATATTCCACAAAGAAGGTGCTAAAAATCAAAACCAAAGAAAAGTGATTAAAACATAAACCAAATAACAAACGTATTTACTGTCTGATCCTACATATGTTTTAAGGCCCTATTTTTAGCACCTTAGGTCCTCAAAGGACCTCTCTCCTCTTTGATGCCTTCACCAATCGTGTCAGACAGAGCTTCCTTGTGCTCCCATAGTTCATTCACTCTATTTATCTATTATTGAGACATAATTAATATATAACATTATATTAGTTTCAGGCATATAACAATAATTTGATATTTGTATAGGTTGGAAAATGATCACCACTGTAGGTCTACAAATTTTCCACAGCACTTTTATTTTTTTATTTATTTTTAATTTTTAAAAAAGATTTTATTTATTTATTCATGAGAGAGGTAGAGACAAAGGCAGAGGGAGAAGCAGGTTCCATGCAGGGAGTCTGATGTGAGACTTGATCCTAGGATCCTGGGATCACAACCTGAGCAAAAGGCAGATGCTTATTAACCAATGAGCCATGCAGGTGCCCCTCCACAGCACTTTTTAAAATAAAACATCTATTTTCGCTCCTATAGCCATTTAAATGTATCTCTCTTTGGCTGACTGTAAAGTATGTAAAAACAGAGTCAGGGTCTCAATTTCCTTTATTCTCACACTTACCTAGTATTGTCCTTGAAACCTACTGAGGAAAAAAAAAAAAGAAAGAAAGAAACCTACTGAGGAATTCAATGCATTTTTGTTGAATGATTCATGTGAAAGTACTTTACAAACCATAAAATGTTATACAATTATTTATTATATTACTATTATCATCACACACTTTTCAGAAATGTCAAATTTAGCTTTTCCCTGTTAGAGACGTACCGCCTTTTTGTTGCTGTCAGCTTAGGTGGTCTCCCAGAAAAGCTTTTTTTGTCAGAGGTCATCTGAGGACTATCTGGAGGAACTCCCATTGTTTCAATGATGATTCTGACTGAATGTGTTCTACCCAAAAGGGCCAACCTATCCACACTTAGTGTCATCACTTGGGCATCTTCTGGAGTTTCTGATATCATCTGTTGTTCAACCAAATTTCTGAAAGAAGTTCATACAGACAGTGAAACAGGTAGCCCAAGACCCAACATGAAACGATCTAGTTTGCACAGGCAAGAAGAGGAAAGGGGAAGGGCAGCAAATATCTTAATTCACAAGTTGTCAAGAACTGAGAAATGACTTTAATCAATAGAATTTTGGTCCTAATTCAGAGTGAAAGAAATTTCAAAAAAATGTAAAAACATTCTTGTAATCTAAAGGTTTATCTCCATACAAGTATAGACACTGATGTTACAGAATTAGATTTTCTACAAGAGCTACAGACAGTACACCTCAGTTATCCACTATTTTAATATAACTACTATCATCACTTTTGTGTATTCCTTTTCATTTGCTTTCTTTATGCATATTTTCTACATAAGTGTAGTACAGCACACATTCAACCTAGAATTCTGCTTTCTCCCTTAACCATTTTATTATATCCATCTTTTCATATTATTACACTTTTAAGAACTTAATACTTAATGAATTATTGTAACTCACTTTACCAATATGATAGTGTTGGGCAAATACAGGTCATTTACTTAGGAGATTTTTTTTTTTTACTTTAGGAGATTTTGTGAAAATAATCTTTGCTTTTGCCTCTAAATAAGCAATCATGGAAAGGCTCACCTATTTTTCTTGCCCGCTGCCCTTTTCTTCAACTTAAGATCATCTGACTCTAGAACCTTAGGAGATTTAGCAAGAACTTTTGACTGGTTCATTTTGTTAGAAGGGACAGTATCATCTTCACTGAAGAAATCACTGATGCTGATATCAGATTTCTATGGGGGGAAGAAACAAAAAGAGAGGCACTAAAAAAAATTATTTTAGGGAGAGTAGTAATGAATATATTTCTCTAAAAGTAATCAATTCTTCTCTGCACATGTATTGTTCTTTTAAAGAGATAATTGATGCCAAGGAGATAACCTCACATTTTTTTTGGTATATAAAAATAAGCTATAAATTCAGTTCAAAGAAAATAAATAAAAACAGACTCTTCTTCCACATTCTCAACAAAAATAACAATCATTACTTATTTACTACCTACTATGCATCTAGTACCAAAGACAGATTCCAAAGCCTGTATTTCTACCACAGTGTAAGGCAAAATGGTACAATGTCACCTAATTATATGGATGCAAAAACCCCATCTTTTTTCACCACTCCATACTACCAGTGATTTATTTTAATCTTGCAAAGATGAACTGTTTATTATGTCACATAATAATAATCTTATTATTATTTATCTTATTATCTTTATCTTATTAAGATTATCTTAATAATAATCTTATTATTAAGATTTTCTTAATGAGGGAACCAGTTGCTAAGCCTCCTGTAATTAAATTTTACTTGGAGAAAAGACAGCTTAATACAATTGACTCATCAGCCCTTTCTATCACAAAATGCAAAAGAGAGAAAACAGTGATATACTTATTTGGTTCCAAATTAAAAAAATGAACTTGTTAATATAAATGCAGAAACGAATCCAATGTCATTTTAAGTTTATCACCTCCACTTCCCTTTTCTCAGCATCTCAGGGTGTATACTATATTGACCTGTGACAAGGATAACAAATTAATAGTTAAAGAAGTATGATCAAAATGTCCTTTAAGAAAGAAGTATAACTTTTTTCAAGGTGAAATTGCAAAAGCTTTTTGCTCTTAGGTTTTTCTTTATTAAGTGGCAGCTTTTAAAAATGGTTATAGACAAAGCATTCAAAATCTAAATGGGTCCACAGCCCGAAGGAAATTAGAGTAAATATAAACTAGGTGGTTCAAAAGCTAAGGATTTTAGGAACCAAAAACATGGGCTAATAACACTGAATTTCTAAGCTGTGGATGTTATTCAATATTAAAAGAATCAGGTGTGCCTGGGTGGCTCAGTTGGTTAAAGTGTCTGCCTTCAAGTTAGGTCATGATCTCAGGGTCCTGAGAACAAGTCCCTCAAAGGGCTCCCTGCTTAGCGTGGAGCCTGCTTTTCCCTCTCCCTCTGTTGCTCCCCCTGGCTGTGTTCTCTTATTCCCTATCAAATAAATAAATAAAATCTTAAAAAAGAAAAAAAAAAGGAACATCAAACCCTGGGGAAGGACACAAGTATTCTAACTCCTTGATCTTTTCATTACATCATAGTTTATTGGTTCACTCCTTCCCATCAACAAATCTTTTCTAAAATTATTTTGTTCAAACAGCATGGGGATTACTTAGTGCCATTCATACAGTCATTTATTCACTAAGTCCTCATTGAGTATTCAATATCCATCAGGCTTTGTTGTACTGGCAATACAAAGATAATGCAGACATGTTCTTATTCTTAAGGAATTGTATCATACAACATTGCCTGAATGTCCCAGGATCCTGTGGACATTCAGGCAATAAATTCTGCTTGAGGAAGTCTAGGATGTTTACTTCACAGAGGCGATCACTTGAAATTTTTTTTTTTTGATCAGTTGATTTAAAAAAAAATAAACTGAGTTTACTAGATGTCTAAAAGCATTTCAACATTCAAAGGAGAAGGATCAGTCTGAGCAAAAAATACACAGATTAAAAAAGAGCTAGAATGTTTGAGGAGTGATGAGACAATCAGTGTACCTGGATGGTAAAGGTCAAATGTGGGAGATGAGGTCAAGACCAGATTCTAATGCCATTCTTTTTTTTTTTCTCTAATGCCATTCTTAAAGCTTATGAGATGATGTGGTCTAGTGGGAAAAACATTAGTTTTTCTCCAGACAGACTAAGGTAAGAATTCTACTTCTGCCACTTAATTATTAGTTATTAACACCTCTATGTGTTTATATCATGTTATGTAAAAGATAATACTATCTCATAGGGCTAGAAAAATAAGTGAAATAATAAATTTAAGACATTTGGCACAGTACTCAAAAATAACAGATAACATGTAAATTTCCTGGCACACCAAAAATGTAATAAATGTAAATTCCCTCTCTTTTTTATCCCACAAGTAATATATATTCGTGATGATTTTTAAAATAGCAAGTCATGAAATCCTAGTAACTCTTAATGTCTTTTAAATTCATCACTTTCTTTCCAATCCCATTGCGGCTACTCTAATACACACGTCCAATAACCCAGCGGCTTCCTATCTGCTTCTAAGTATTCTCCCCTAAATTAGCTCCCTACACCATTGCCAGATTAACATTCCTAAACCACCATTTTGATCATGTCATTTCCTCCTCACCTGATATTCAAAGGCTTTCACAGACTACCTGCCTTATTGATAATGACTTTCTCACATAAATTCTCATCAATTCAAATTAGATCCTTTGCAGTGCAAAAATTGCTTCTCTAGATCTTTCTATTCCCATTTCATATCCTTTCTCTCTCTCTTTTTTTTGTAGTAAACTCTATATGGAACGTGGAGCTTGAACTCACACCTTGAGATCAAGAGTCACAGGCTCTGCAAACTAAGCCAGCCAGACACCTACTAGGCCTGTCTCCTCATCTGTAAAATGACATATGTAAAATGGACAGCTTTCTGTCTGGCAAACGGTAACAATGCCTGCACCTAATATTAATACTCTTGTTCTCTAATTTCCAAAACTGCAGATTCAAGGACTTACAGGTGCTGTGTAAAATAAGCTCTCCAGGAGACTCTGGTCATACTGAGGATCATTAAAGTCACTGCTATAATACACATCACTCCCAGGAGATGGGGAATCTGGAGGAGAACCTAGCCCATTCCAGTAACGATCTTGGGATAATTCAGCACTGTAGAGGTAAGAAAAAGACAACAGAAGGACATTAAAAGAAGTTTCAGTTGAGCTATATTTTTTAATTGAAACCTTTCTAAAAGTTCTAAACATGAAAGAAGACATGTTAAGCAGAGGACTCACATTAGGCAGAAGACTACCTGATAAATACTTTCATATTATATTTCCCCTCCTCTGGGATGCCAACAGCTAGCATTCAAAAAATACACTACTGCCACTGATTGTGATCTCACTGATTTATTTAACAAACATTTTTATTTTCTGGGCACCTATTATGTGCCAGGCATGGTGTTAGGTCTTGAATGATACAGAAATGGCTAAACTAATTTGCTCTACTCTTACACTGCTTACGGTCTAGCTCCTTGCTAGAAAAGAAGGTAAAGGAAGGTAAAGAAGGTAAAGAATTAACTATAATTCAATGAGTTAAATGCTCATACTGTTTTGTGAAGAATTCATAAATATGCCTATTCCATTAAGCAAAAATTAGTGTATTTAGGGTTAATTACGGCAAGAATAATTTCATGTGTGATACAGAAATAAGTAAAACAGAAACTCTACAAAAAGTTTGAAAATTAATAAGGAATATAAGCATACAAATATGTGAACACTTCATTTTTGTTTCTTCTATAATAACTGGCACTGAATGCACATCTGTAAATGAACTTATTGAATTTTTAGCATGTTATTAATAATAAAAGCAATATTTATTAAATACTTAATATGTACCAGGCACCATGCTAAGCATTTCAGTTATTAATTCTTTCAACTTTGCTTCCCTTTCATGTGAGCTGCTATACTTTCTCCCCCTTCTTTAATTTTTTATTTATTTTTTCTTCTTCTTTAATCTTTTAAAAAAATTTATTTAAGTAATCTCTACACCCAATGTGGGGCTCAAACTCATGATCAAGAATCAGGAGCTCTTTCAACTGAGAGAGCCAGTCCTTAAAGGAGGCTCTTTAATTTCTCAAGAAAATAGCACATAATTACTACTTTCAAATTAGGTCATATTCCTACATTTCTTGGAACAAAAAGATACTCAATAAATGTTCCTTTCCTCACCTTTTTTTAATCTATAGCAGGGTTTCTCAAACTTAGCTCTACTTATATGGTGGGTCAGATAATCCTTGATCATTGGGAGCTATCCTGTGCATTCTGGATCCCTGGACTCTACTCACCAGATACCAGTAGTTCTCCAGTTTTGATAACCCAAAATGTCTCCAGACATTACAAAATGTGCCATAGGGCTGGGAATAGGGGAGAACTGTCCCTCAGCTGAGAGCTACTGATCTACAGAAATCTCTCTCAAAGGTCAGAACAACTCCCTAACTGCTACAACTCAAATAACAGCTTCCCAATCCACATAGCTTCTCTGTAGTTCCTGAGCACTGTTCCTTTTTGAAGCTCTACCTCTTGGTATTTTACTTAACAATCATTTGCTATTTATGGTTCCTCCTCACTCAGTTACTTCTTTTTTCCCTCACTGCACAACCCTTAAAGTTATGATCTCTTGAGTATGCAGTCTTCCTCTTTTAATATTTGTTTTTTTCAATGAACACTTCTTTGAACTTATTCTACTGTCTATGACACATTAAAGGGCCATGTTGAATAAAAGTGGTGAGAACAGGCATCTTTTGTTTCTGATCTTATAGGAAAAGATTTCAGCATTCATCAGTAATTTTGATGTTTGTTATGGGCTTGTCATTTATGGCCTTTGTTATGTTGAGGTATACTACTTCTTTTTATTTTTTTTAAATATTTTATTTTTTTATTCTGGGGTGGGGGGAGGGGTTAGGAGCAAACTCCACATTGAGCATGGAGCCCAAAGTGGGGCTAAATCTCAGGACCCTGAGATCATGACTTGAGCCCAAACCAAGAGTCAGATGCTTAACTGACTGAGCCACCTAGACAGCACCTGAGGTACATTGCTTCTATACTCAGTCTGTTGAAAGGTTTTATCATGAATGGGTATTGAATTTTGTCTAATGCTTTTTCTGCATTTATTGAAATGTTTATATGATTTTTATCCTTCATTTTGTTAATTGGCATATCATATTAATTGATATGTGGATGTTGAACCATTCCTACATCCCATAACTTTTGGTATACTGTATTTCCAGTTTCCTTTGTCTCAAGTTACTTTGATTTTCCTTGTGATTTCTTCTTTGACCCACTAGTTGCTCAGGAACATGTTTAATTTCTACATAATTATAATTTTCTAGTTTTTATAATTGATTTTAAATTTCATATTACTGTGATCAGAAAAAAAAATCCCTATTTTAATCTCCCTGAATTTTTAATTTCGTATTACTGTGATCAGAAAAAAATGCCTAGTTTAATCTCCCTGAATGTATTAAGAACTGTTTTATGGCCCAGTATATGATCTATCACAGAGAATGTTCCTTGTGTGCTTGAGAAAAATATGTATTTTGCTGCTATTAGATGGAAAGTTATATATATATATTAGGTCCATCTGGTTTG
Source organism: Canis lupus baileyi (assembly GCF_048164855.1). NCBI lineage: Eukaryota > Metazoa > Chordata > Mammalia > Carnivora > Canidae > Canis > Canis lupus. Next base: position 27,563,978 of record NC_132860.1, read on the forward strand.
TGTCATTTAAGTCCAGTATTTCCTTAGTGATTTTCTATCTAGATGACCTACCCATTGTGGAATGTGGGACATTAAAATTCCCTATTATCGTATTGCTATTATTTCTCCATTCAGATGTACTAACATTTGCTTTATGTATTTAGGTGCTTCTATGTGGGTGCATAAATATTTACGGTTGTTATATACTCTTGATGAATTGACCAACTATCATTACATCATGACATTCTTTACCTCTTGTTATAGTCTTTGCCTTAAAGTCTATTTGTCTAATATAAGAATAGCTACTTCAAACTCTCTTTTGGTTTCCACGTGCATGGAATATCTTTCTCCATCCCTTCACTTGGAGCCTATAAGTCCTTAAAGTTGAAATGAGTCTCCTGTAGGCAGCATATAGCTGGGTCTTATATTTTATCCATTCAGCTACGCTCTGTCTTTTGGTTGGAGACTTTAGTTCACCTACATTTCAAGCAATTATTGATAGGCATGAACTTACTACTACCATTTTGTTAACGCCTTCCTAGTTGGTTTGTACTTCCTCTCTTGCTCTTTTTGTGATTTGATGATTCACTATAGTGGCATGTTTCAATTTCTTTGTATTTTATATATTTACTATAAGCTTTTGCTCTATGGTTACCACGGAGCTTACATAGAACATATTTATAACAGTTTATTTTAGAAGGATAACCTAAAACACATATAAAAGCCAGCCCACTTCATTTTTAATTTTTGGTGTCACAGTTTGTACCTTTCTACTGTGTATCTATTAACAAATTATTATAGTATTATTTATTTTTAATACTTTGTCTTTTAACCTTCAGGCTAGATTTATAAGTGAATTACCCACCACCATTGTAATATTACAGTATTCTCAATTTAAGTATATATTTACCTTCAGCAATGAGTTTTAGAATTTTGTATGTTTTCTTGTTACTACTTAGTATCCTTTTGTTTCAGCTTGAAGAATTTTCTTTAATGTTTTTTGTAAGGCTGGTCAAATGGTAATTAAGTCCTTCAGCTTTTGTCTGGAAAATTCTTTATCTTCCCTTCAATTCTGAAGAACAACTAGAATAGAATATTCTTGGTTGGCAGTTTTTTCTTTCAGCACTTTTTGAATATATCCCATTGCCTTCTCATCAGCAGGGTTTTGTTTTGTTTTTTAAGATTTATTTGAGAGACGTAGGGGAGGGGCAGAGGGAGAGAGAATCTCAAGCAGACTTCCTGCTGAGTGTGGAGCCTGACACAGGGCTTGATCTCATGACCCCAAGATCATGACCTGAGGTGAAATCACGAGTTGGACACTTAACCAAATGAGACTCCCAGGTGCCCCTGGTCTGCAGGGTTTTTGCTGAAAAATCTGAAAGTCAAATGGGGAGTCCTGTGTCAGTAGCAAGTTGCCTTTCTCTATTTTTAAGATTCTCTCCTTGTAACTTTTGACAATTTAATTATATTGTATCTTAGTATGGGTCTTTTTTTTTGTTTTAATTTTATTTATTTATTCATGAGAGACACACACACACAGAGGCAGAGACATAGGCCGAGAGAGGAGGTGGCTCCATGCAGGGAGTCCAATGTAGGGCTTGATGCCGGGACTCTAGGATCACGCCCTGGGCTGAAGGCAGGTGCTCAACCACTGAGCCACCCAGGTATCCCAGTAGGGATCTCCTTTGATTCATCTAACTTAGAACTCTCTGGGATCCCTGGTTAGGGAAATTTTCAGCCATTTTTTTCCTTGAATATTTCTGCCCTTTTCTCTCTCTCTCCTTCTTCTGGGATCCCAATAACATGTATATTGGTTTCCCGGTTTCTCTTAAGTCCTTTACAATTTCTAAACTACTTTTCATTCTTTTTTTTTTTTTTTTTTTTCATCTCTGACTGAATTCCACCACCTTGTCTTTGAGTTTGTTGATTCTTTGTTTCCTTGATCTAGTCTGCTGTTGAACCCCTCTTGATTTTTTTTTCAGTCAGTTATTGTGTTCTTCAGCCCTATGATTAGTCTGATACTTGAAAATTTTTTCTGTCTCCTTGTTGAAATCCTCACTTGGTTCATGCAACTGTTCTCCTAACCTCAGTGAATATCTTTAGGACTGTTATTTTTAATTCTCTCTCAGGTAACTCAGTTATCTCTGCTTTATTAAGATCTGTTTATCTTAATTCTGTCCTTTTGTTTTGAACATATTCTTTTGTTTCTTCATTTTCCTGGACTTTCTCTGTTGAATTCTGCATATTATACAGAACAGTCACCTATCTCAGTTCTGTCATAATGTCCTGACAGATAGTCTTGACCTGTCTCTATTCTTGACAGTAGGAGATGAACCTCATCAATTAGTTTGTTTCCTAAGCTCCTACTTGCCTCATAAACTTTTCTGATTGTCCAAGCCTCCACCTTTGTTCTTAGTAGCCCCCAGTAGTTGAGAGTACGCTAAGACTCACCCGTGTCCCAAACAGGAGGATCATGGTCAGTTCCTAGATGCAGGCTGATTGGAAGCTGAACCCTCAAGTAGCAGCTGGTAAAGTATGTACCTGCCTTTCAGAACTAAATGTTTTTGGAGCTTATATCTCTTGTAGGAATCTTAAAAGTTGAGGCACTGAATAGGGGGTCCATATCCTTCACTCTTCAGGAGGTCCCCTCCTATGTTGGAGATAGAGATTATGGCGATAGTTTGTATCAGCTTTTCCTACCTGTTTTGATATTTTCCCATTCATACAATGTGCAGGAGTTGCTCAGTCCTATCTCCTTCAGAGGGAACTGCTCTGTGTGTAGCTTTATATTCAGTGTGTCCATGGAAGAAGGGAGTTCAGAAGCCTCCTGTGTTGTCATTTTGGTCAACTCTCTGGAGTATCTGATATCATTCTAATCCTGATACTGTTTACATGACCTTTCTTTTTTGCTTTTTGGAAGCATTTATGACTGACTCTTTTTACTCAGCATTTTCAAAATTCATGATTGTATATTTTGATGTGTCTTTTTTTGGACCTTGTGCTGGATTTTCGATCTTATTTTTTAAAAAAAAGTTTCATTTACACATAATTCATATAACATACAATTTACTCATTTAAAGTGAGCTATTCAGGGGGGCACCTGGATGGCTCAGTTAGTTAAGCACCTGCCTTTGGCTCAGTCATGATTCCAGGAACTGAGCCCTGTGTTGGGCTTCCTGCTTGGTAAGGAGCCTGCTTCTAAAAAAAAAAAAAAAAAAAAAAAAAAAAGGAGCCTGCTTCTCCCTCTCCTTCCTGCTTGTGCTCGCTCTCTCATATAAATAAAGTCCTTTTTTAAAAAAAAAAAAAGATTTTATTTATTTATTCATGAGAGACACACAGAGAGAGGCAGAGACATAGGCAGAGGTAGAAGCAGGATCCATGCAGGGAGCCCAACATGGGACTCGATCCTGGGTCTCCAGGATCACACCCCGGGCTGCAGCCAGCGCTAAACCGATGCGCCACCGGGGCTGCCCAGAATTGTTTCTTAATTTCGTTTTTGGATTGTTCATTACAAGTATATAGAAATATAATTGATTTTGTGTATTGATTTTATATCCTGCAATCCTTTGGAATTTATTAGTTACAATATCTTTTAGTAGATTCTTTAGGATTTTCTACATAACAGATCATGTCATCTGTTAATAGAGATAATTGTACTTGTTCCTTTCCAATTTGGATCCCTTTTATTTTCTTCCTTCCTAATTACAGACCACATAGGTTACATGAGATATAATAAGACCCTGAATTAACTTGTGTCTGTTTACTTATTTATTTTTTTTTAATTTTTATTTATTTATGATAGTCACACAGAGAGAGAGAGAGGCAGAGACACAGGCAGAGGGAGAAGCAGGCTCCATGCACCGGAAGCCCGACATGGGACTCGATCCTGGGTCTCCAGGATCGCGCCCTGGGCCAAAGGCAGGCGCCAAACCGCTGCGCCACCCAGGGATCCCTTGTGTCTGTTTAAAATCTGAGGTTTTGGGGCACCTGGGTAGCTCAATGGTTGAGCATCTGCCTTTGACTCAGGTCGTGATCCTGGTGTCTTAGGATCGAGTCCCGCATTGGGATCCCTGCAGGGAGCCTGCTTCTCCCTGTGCCTATGTCTCTGCCTCTCTCATGAATAAATAAATAAAATCTTAAATAAATAAAATTTGAGGTTAAAAAAATTATTTACTTATTTATTTTAGAGAGAGAGAATGAGGTAGGGGCAGGAGTAGAGGGATAGAGAAAATCTCAAGCAGACTCCCTGCTGAGCATGGGACCTGACCCACGGCTTGATTTCACTACCCTGAGATCACAAACTGAGCCAAAAGCAAGAATTGGATACTGTTGGGCACTTAATCAATTAAAACATCCAGGAGCCCCTAAAATCTGAGTCTTAAAAATTATACCCTAACAATGGTGTTGGGGATAGAGCTGAGAGATAAGAATGGAAAGGGGAGTTGGGGACCATTCTGTAACTGAAGCTAAGAATAAAAGGCTAAAGACTAGATTTTTACTTAGTAGGTAATAAATAGTGATTTTTATTTAGTATGCAATGAGTAACCTAGGGAATGACTTGGTCACTCCAAGGAAGTGTTGTTCCAGAAGATAAATCCGTTAACAGGGGCACCTGTGTGGTTGAATATCTGCCTTTGGCTCAGGTCATGATCCCGAGGTGCTGGGATTGAGTCCTGCATTGGGCTTCCCACAGGGAGCCTGCCTCTCCCCCATGTCTGCCTATGTCTCTGCCTCTCTCTCTGTGTCTCTCCTAAATAAATAAATAAAATCTTAAAAAAAATCTGTTAACATATATACAATGAATTGAAGTTAAGAATTTAAAAGGAAGATAGTTAAAAGTCCTTACCTGCCTAATAGCAGCTGAATGGCTCTGGCATCATCTTTTGTGTCACGTTTCCAAAATGTATTCTCAGTCGGAGGGAGGAGGTGATCTTCTATTTGGTCTTTAAACGGATTCCTAGATAAGGTTTTGATTCTGTGGTGTGGAAAAGTACTTTCTGAGCGGCTAACAGACAGGAAAAATCTATATCAGAATTAACTGAGCTAAGAGATAGTACATGGAGATAGTTCAACATGGAACATTTAACATCCTTTAGACTTAACTACCTTAAATATATATAAAACTTCACAATTTACAAAGCCATTTTCTACCTCAGAATCTAATTTCATTTCTATAAGAGAGGGAGGAGAGAATATCCCCATTATAATTAATATAAGCATGGCAGTTCATAGGGAGCAAAGAATTTAGCCATTTACACATTAACGAGTACCAGTAATAGGTCCAGATTTTGACAATCTTAACTCCTAGTTTAGGCTTCCTTTCCACCACATTAAGAATTATTTGCTGAACATTTCTAAGATTATTTAGTCTATACCTTAATAAAAAATATACATTAACAACAATTAAGAAATGAACTGCCAGGAATCATGTTTATCCTGTAACTTACTGTGTTGAGGCTCTAAGAAAATCTTCCTTCATGGGAGGATGAACTTCATCCAACAACATGCTAGTATCTGGGCTTGATTTCATTGCAGAAATCACCATGGCATTACGTAGTTTATTGCCTTGTTCTAACAGAGCTGAAGGAGGCAAAAGCAGAACATGGAAAATCTAAACTCCAACAGCAACACTTGCAATATTCAGCACCTTTCTTTCAATTACAGGACTTAAAATAGTATATTATAATGGCTTTCCTGTCTGCTTTTCCCACTAGCTTAAGAATTTTTTGAGGACACTCGCTTTGCAATAAATGTTTACTGAGCTTCTATGATGGGACTATTTTAAATGCTGGCATTACAGCAGTGAATGAAGTCTATTCTGGAGGGAAGTCCGTTTCTCCAGAGTTATATGATGGGAGCTGTTACATGAATGCACTAACTCTTCCAACAGGTTTTTATACATAATAAAGTTAATAACGTCTATATACTATTTTTGTATCCAGATACCTTACTGAAATCTCTTATTATGTGTCACTACCATCCAAAAAACACTAACAACTATACCAGCTAAACTTTTAGAAGCTGTAGTGATAATCTATTGCAATTTTATACTTTTACGAAGAATGCCAAAAAATTTCCATGACTTGTCTAAGATCATACAGCAGGTTAATAGAAAAGTCAGGATGAAGTCTTCAGACTTTCTGGTAAGTAAAATTTATCCAATCCATAAGTAAAAATAACAATAATACAGCAATAATAATTTATTGAACTCTTAAGCACATGCTGGGTACTACTCTATGTATATTATACATATTCACTCATTTAATCCTCCTAACAATTCTGAGATGAGTACTATTTCCTTCATCTTCCAGATGACAAAAATTGAGGCACAGAGGATAAGTAACTTGTCCAAGTTATACACTCTACATAACCAGAATGATTTCACAGCCTATCATTTTATTTATTATTATTTTTTAAAGATTTTATTTATTTATTCATGAGAGACACAGAGGGAGAAGCAGGCTCCCTGTGGGGAGCCCGATGTGGGACTTGATCCCAGGACCCGAGGATCATGACCTGAGCTGAAGGCAGATGCTCAACCACTGAGCCACCCAGGCGTCCCTATTTTTTCTTATTTTAAAGACTTTCTTTTTTTAAAGGCTTTCTTTTTTCTTCACACCCAGTGTGGGGCTCAAACTTACAACTCTGAGATAAAGAGTTGCATGCTCCACCAACTGTGCTGGCCAGGCGCCCCACATTCTATGATTTTAATCACTATATGATACATGACCCCACTTTAGTTCTTAGCTATCTTTTTTAAAACCTTAGGGCCAGTGGCATTATTCCAAGGAACAATGGGAAGTACCATGTTTTTCTTGAGGTTCCAGAATTGCTTTGGAGGTAACTGAGACTAGACACCAAGGGCCTGTCTCAGTCTAGAGTTTTATAGCTCCTGAAAAAAAAGAAGATACAGGGGTACCTATGGGGTGGCTCAGTCGGTTGGATGTCTGATTCTTGGTTTTGGTTCAGGTCATGATCTTGGGGTCATGGGATGTAGCCCCACCTGGGGCTCCTTGTTGGGCATGGAGCCTGCTTTGGGTTCTCTCTCTGCTCTCCCACCCTTCACCCTCCTGCCCTGCACATATATGCACATGTGTACTCTCTCCCTCCTGAAAAAAAGAAAAGGAAGAGGAGGAGGAGGAGGAAAAAGAAGAAGAAGAGGAGGAGGAAACAATGGTGGTCAGGCCAAGAAAAAAAGAAGCCAAGATCCATAAACATCTAACATTTGTCTGTATAAGGAGTTGAAAATATAGCTTACAAGGTAAAAAACAAAACAAATAAAACCCAAAATATCATATGTACAGTGAAAATACGATTAAACTAAAAGAAAATAAAGATCAACTACTCAGAATTCTAAGATAGTTCTCCCTAAGATTCTCAACTCTGGTGTACACATATCTTTTCTCTGATTCAAACATTCATCTAAATGTACTGCTATAAAGGGATTTTACAGATGTAGTTTTACAGTTCCAAATCAGTCAACTTTAAGATAGGGAGATCATTTTAGTTGCCCAAACCTTTTAAAAGCAGAGTTTTCCTCTGGCTATTTGCAGGTTATGACATTATAGATTTAAAACATGAGAAAGATTTTATGTATCATCGTTATATATATATATATATTTTTGAAATTGTTTTTCACTTAACAACATACATTAACCTTTTCTATGCAAATAATGGTTGCACAATATTCGTTCAGAATTCATTATATATTTTTTAAAGATTTTATTCATTTATTTGACAGAGAGGGAGCACAAGTAAGGGAAATAGCAGCAGGAGAGGAAGAAGCAGACTCCTTGCCAAGCAGGGAGCCCAATGCAGAGCTTGATCCTGGGACACTAGGATCACGACCCAAGCCAAAGGCAGATACTTAAGCAACTGAGCTGCCCAGGCACCCATACTTTGTTGTTGTTGTTTTTAATCTCTTTGAGATTCAACCAAAAAATGACTGTCTTGTTTATTCAATGAGAAAGAGTAAGGAAACCATGGTCTTTCTGGCATTGGAAATTTGGCTAAAGATTACTATGTGACCGGAAACCCTTTTTTGAGTTTCTAGTTGGCCCTTTGCTTTACTCAATATAGTTTAAAGTTCTTGAATGAGATGGGCACACTCAAATGCTTTTTTAATAAAGTGTTGATGATAAACTTTATTCAACACTTAAAGCAGTGTTGATAATAAACTTCATTTGATTTCAAGGCCTTGTAGAAAAACAGTTTTTCTACCGATGCCCAAAATGTTTTTGGAGAGATAATATCCTTGGTACTTTATGATTTAACTAACCATACCCAACTGTTTTTAATTCCTTGAATACAATACTTCCTTTGTGTTATCAAAGCTCTGGGTATTTAATTCCATCAAACAATTTATCACTCAGTATTATAATTGTCTATTTCATCCAGTGAACTTTAAAACCAGAGATTGGTTTTTGTTCGTTTTTCTATCCTCAGTGTTTCATATAGTGCCTAGGATATACTCAGCATTTGATAAAATGTTCTAATATTTCTACTGGGGTTTATATCATATATAATTGTGTAGTGTCTGTTTTAGAGTCAGTTTCCTTTATTAGATTTAATTCCTTAAGGTCAAATACTGTGTCTTATTTATCACTGCAACCCCAATACTCAAAACAATGACTGACCTAAATAGTCACTCAAAAGACATTTGTTGAATTAAATTGAGCTTAGAGTTATGTTCCTGTTAAACAAAAATTCCTCCAGGAATGGTAATATTTTAAAAGTGATTTAATAAGTCATTTACATTTAAGTGGTAATAAGTACTTAAGATACTTTCTGAAAGCAGGTTTTAAAAAGAAAATAAACATTGAGGAAAACAAGTAGGACAAGTCTGAGCACAGGTGGTTGCTCCTTGGCCTCCCAGTGGTTTGACTGTTTAAACAGCCATTCTTAGAAAAGCTTTTCTAAAATCTGAGGCATGGTAACCAAAAAAAAACCTATCTGATCTCCCCTTCTCAAGGGGAAGCTGGTACCTACCTCTAAGAGCTGTCATGGCACCAGATTGCACATCAACTCAAAAATCATTCCCTGAACACAAAAGAAGGCACCTAGGTGAGTTCAGGATAAATGTTTTCCTTGTTTATTTCCTACAAGCCAGGGGCACAGACCCTGCTAAACACAGGGAGACGTACAGCTTCTGGTTTTCGTTCCAACTCTTTGCTATCTATTCTAAACCCAACTCTCATAAACAAGATGTGTAGTTCATGTTTCGTAAATACTAGGTGGTTGACCAATTCAGCTCTGTATCTCTTTTCTGGTGTCATGTCCGTACAATGAAGACCAGAAAGATAATTATATTTATGTATTTGTTAAGATTTCTCTCATAATCTCAGCTCTAGACCTTCTTACTTAATCTTAGTCCTCCAGAATCTTGTGTTTGGAAGAGGCCTTAAAAGATCCTATTTGTCCATCTGATGATTCAATACAATCTGTAAAAGTCCCATTAGATGGTTAGCTAGGCTCATGTTTTCCAGTAATAGAGAAGTCACTACTTCTTGAAGCTGTCCTTTCCTATTCTGCAGAGGTCATATTATTAACTCAGTTGTTTCATCTGTAAACCAACTGATCCTCATAACTCTCATGGAAGAGGTTGCATATTGGCAGCCCATAGGTTTTACTGTTCATATTTTGTTTGGCTTCACTAGTTGGCTAGCAAAGTCTTGATTTAAGGAAAAAAGGGAAAAAAGGAAGGCCTAGGTAAACAATGAACCTACAATAGGATAAACAGAGGAACTTACCTTAGAATCTAAAGACAATAATGAACTGGAGCTGAAGATCAGGTTCCCCCTTTGATAGGACAGTAGCTCCCTAATTCTGAGCCTGTGTTTTCATTTTTAAATGCATTTAACAACCCATAGTTCACTTGTTTTGTTTTGTTTTTAACTAAATTTATTTTTTTATTGGTGTTCAATTTACCAACATACAGAATAACACCCAGTGCTCATCCCGTCAAGTGCCCCCCTCAGTGCTCGTCACCCATTCACCCCCACCCCCCGCCCTCCTCCCCTTCCACCACCCCTAGTTCGTTTCCCAGAGTTAGGAGTCTTTATGTTCTGTCTCCCTTTCTGATATTTCCCACACATTTCTTCTCCCTTCCCTTATATTCCCTTTCACTATTATTTATATTCCCCAAATGAATGAGAACATATAATGTTTGTCCTTCTCCGATTGACTTACTTCACTCAGCATAATACCCTCCAGTTCCATCCACATTGAAGCAAATGGTGGGTATTTGTCGTTTCTAATGGCTGAGTAATATTCTGTTGTATACATAAACCACATCTTCTTTATCCATTCATCTTTCGATGGACACCGAGGCTCCTTCCACAGTTTGGCTATTGTGGACATTGCTGCTAGAAACATCGGGGTGCAGCTGCCCGGCGTTTCATTGCATCTGTATCTTTGGGGTAAATCCCCAACAGTGCAATTGCTGGGTCGTAGGGCAGGTCTATTTTTAACTCTTTGAGGAACCTCCACACAGTTTTCCAGAGTGGCTGCACCAGTTCACATTGCCACCAACAGTGTAAGAGGGTTCCCCTTTCTCCACATCCTCTCCAACATTTGTGGTTTCCTGCCTTGTTGATTTTCCCCATTCTCACTGGTGTGAGGTGGGATCTCATTGTGGTTTTGATTTGTATTTCCCTGATGGCAAGTGATGCAGGGCATTTTCTCATGTGCATGTCGGCCAGGTCTATGTCTTCCTCTGTGAGATTTCTCTTCATGTCTTTTGCCCATTTCATGATTGGATTGTTTGTTTCTTTGGTGTTGAGTTTAAGAAGTTCTTTATAGATCTTGGAAACTAGCCCTTTATCTGATACGTCATTTGCAAATATCTTCTCCCATTCTGTAGGTTGTCTTTTAGTTTTGTTGACTGTATCCTTTGCTGTGCAAAAGCTTCTTATCTTGATGAAGTCCCAATAGTTCATTTTTGCTTTTGTTTCTTTTGCCTTCCTGGATGTAGCTTGCAAGAAGTTACTGTGGCCAAGTTCAAAAAGGGTGTTGCCTGTGTTCTCCTCTAGGATTTTGATGGAATCTTGTGTCACATTTAGATCTTTCATCCATTTTGAGTTTCTCTTTGTGTATGGTGAAAGAGAGTGGTCTAGTTTCATTCTTCTGCATATGGATGTCCAATTTTCCCAGCACCATTTATTGAAGAGACTGTCTTTCTTCCAATGGATAGTCTTTCCTCCTTTATCGAATATTAGTTGACCATAAAGTTCAGGGTCCTTGGGCAACCCCGGTGGCTCTGCGGTTTAGCGCTGCCTTCAGCCCAGGGTGTGATCCTGGAGACCCGGGATCGAGTCCCATGTCAAGCTCCCTGCATGGAGCCTGCTTCTCCCTCAGCCTGTGTCTCTGCCTCTCTCTCTCTCTCTCTCTCTCTGTATCTCTCTCTGCGTCTCTCATGAATAAATAAAAAAATATATATATAGCTAAAAAAAAAGTAGTTCAGGGTCCACTTCTGGGTTCTCTATTCTGTTCCATTGATCTATGTGTCTGTTTTTGTGCCAGTACCACACTGTCTTGATGACCACAGCTTTATAGTACAACCTGAAATCTGGCATTGTGATACCCCCAGATATGGTTTTCTTTTTTAAAATTCCCCTGGCTATTCGGGGTCTTTTCTGATTCCACACAAATCTTAAAATAATTTGTTCTAATTCTCTGAAGAAAGTCCACGGTATTTTGATAGGGATTGCATTAAATGTGTAAATTGCCCTGGGTAACATTGACATTTTCACAGTATTAATTCTGCCAATCCATGAGCATGGAATAGTTTTCCATCTCTTTGTGTCTTCCTCAATTTCTTTCAGAAGTGTTCTATAGTTTTTAGGGTATAGATCCTTTACCTCTTTGGTTAGGTTTATTCCTAGGTATCTTATGCTTTTGGGTGCAATTGTAAATGGGATTGACTCCTTAATTTCTCTTTCTTCAGTCTCATTGTTAGTGTATAGAAATGCCACTGATTTCTGGGCATTGATTTTGTATCCTGCCACGCTACCAAATTGCTGTATGAGTTCTAGCAATCTTGGGGTGGAGGCTTTTGGGTTTTCTATGTAGAGTATCATGTCATCGGTGAAGAGGGAGAGTTTGACTTCTTCTTTGCCAATTTGAATGCCTTTAATGTCTTTTTGTTGTCTGATTGCTGAGGCTAGGACTTCCAGTACTATGTTGAATAGCAGTGGTGAGAGTGCACATCCCTGTCTTGTTCCTGATCTTAGGGGAAAGGCTCCCAGTGCTTCCCCATTGAGAATGATATTTGCTGTGGGCTTTTCGTAGATGGCTTTTAAGATGTTGAGGAATGTTCCCTCTATCCCTACACTCTGAAGAGTTTTGATCAGGAATGGATACTGTATTTTGTCAAATGCTTTCTCTGCATCTAATGAGAGGATCATATGGTTCTTGGTTTTTCTCTTGCTGATATGATGAATCACACTGATTGTTTTACGAGTGTTGAACCAGCCTTGTGTCCCTGGGATAAATCCTACTTGGTCATGGTGAATAATTTTCTTAATGTAATGTTGGATCCTATTGGCTAGTATCTTGTTGAGAATTTTTGCATCCATGTTCATCAGGGATATTGGTCTGTAATTCTTTTTGGTGGGGTCTTTGGTTTTGGAATTAAGGTGATGCTGGCCTCATAGAACGAATTTGGAAGTACTCCATCTCTTTCTATCTTTCCAAACAGCTTTAGTAGACTAGGTATGGTTTCTTCTTTAAACGTTTGATAGAATTCCCCAGGGAAGCCATCTGGCCCTGGACTCTTGTGTCTTGGGAGGTTTTTATGACTGCTTCAATTTCTCCCTGGTTATTGGCCTGTTCAGGTTTTCTATTTATTCTTGTTCCAGTTTTGGTAGTTTGTGGGTTTCCAGGAATGCGTCCATTTCTTCTAGATTGCCTAATTTATTGGTGTATAGCTGTTCATAATATGTTTTTAAAATTGTTTGTATTTCCTTGGTGTTGGTAGTGATCTCTCCTTTCTCATTCTTGATTTTATTAATTTGAGTCTTCTCTCTCTTCTTTTTAATAAGGCTGGCTAATGGTTTATCTATCTTATTAATTCTTTCAAAAAACCAACTCCTGGTTCTGTTGATCTGTTCCACAGTTCTTCTGGTCTCGATTTCGTTGAGTTCTGCTCGAATCTTTATTAACTCTCTTCTTCTGCTGGGTGTAGGATCTATTTGCTGTTTTTTCTCTAGCTCCTTTATGTGTAAGGTTAGCTTTTGTATTTGAGTATTTTCCAGTTTTTGAATGGATGCTTGTATTACAATGTATTTCCCCCTCAGGACTGCTTTTGCTGCATCCCAAAGATTTTGAACGGTTGTATCTTCATTCTCATTAGTTTCCATGAATCTTTTTAATTCTTCCTTAATTTCCTGGTTGACCCTTTCATCTTTTAGCAGGATGGTCCTTAACTTCCACGTGTTTGAGGTCCTTCCAAACTTCTTGTTGTGATTTAGTTCTAATTTCAAGGCATTATGGTCTGAGAATATGCAGGGGACGATCCCAATCTTTTGGTATCGGTTCAGACCTGATTTGTGACCCAGTATGTGGTCTATTCTGGAGAAAGTTCCATGTGCACTTGAGAAGAATGTGTATTCAGTTGAGTTTGGATGTAAAGTTCTGTAGATATCTGTGAAATCCATCTGGTCCAGTGTATCATTTAAAGCTCTCGTTTCTTTGGAGATGTTGTGCTTAGAAGACCTATCTAGTATAGAAAGAGCTAGATTGAAGTCACCAAGTATAAGTGTATTATTATCTAAGTATTTCTTCACTTTGGTTATTAATTGATTTAAATATTTGGCAGCTCCCACATTCGGGGCATATATATTGAGGATTGTTAAGTCCTCTTGTTGGATAGCTCCTTTAAGTATGATATAGTGTCCCTCCTCATCTCTCACTACAGTCTTCGGGGTAAATTTTAGTTTATCTAATATAAGGATGGCTACCTCTGCTTTCTTTTGAGGACCATTCGAATGGTAAATGGTTCTCCAACCTTTTATTTTCAGGCTGTAGGTGTCCTTCTGTCTAAAATGAGTCTCTTGTAGACAGCAAATAGATGGGTCCTGCTTTTTTATCCAGTCTGAAACCCTGCGCCTTTTGATGGGGTCATTAAGCCTGTTCACGTTCAGAGTTACTATTGAAGGGTATGAGTTTAGTGTCATCATGATATCTATTCAGTCCTTGTTTTTGTGAATTGTTCCACTGAACTACTTCTTAAACGGGAATTTTAAGAGTCCCCCTTAAAATTTCTTGCAGAGCTGGTTTGGAGGTCACATATTCTTTCAGTTCCTGCTTGTCTTGGAAGCTCTTTTATCTCTCCTTCCATTTTAAATGAGAGCCTTGCTGGATAAAGTATTCTTGGTTGCATGTTCTTCTCATTTAGGACCCTGAATATATCCTGCCAGCCCTTTCTGGCCTGCCAGGTCTCTGTGGAGAGGTCTGCTGTTACCCTAATACTCCTCCCCATAAAAGTCAGGGATTTCTTGTCTCTTGCTGCTTTAAGGATCTTCTCTTTATCTTTGGAATTTGCAAGCTTAACTATTAAATGTCAAGGTGTTGAATGGTATTAATTGATTTTAGGGGGGCATCTCTCTATTTCCTGGATCTGAATGCCCGTTTCCCTTCCCAGATTAGGAAAGTTTTCAGCTATGATTTGTTCAAATACATATTCTGGCCCTCTGTCCCTTTTGGCGCCCTTGGGAACCCCAATTAAACGTAGGTTTTTCTTCCTCAGGCTGTCGTTTACTTCCCTTAATCTATCTTCATGGTCTTTTGTTTGTCTCTTTTTTCCTCAGTTTCCCTCTTTGCCATCAACTTGTCTTCTATGTCACTCACTCATTCTTCCACCTCGTTAGGACTTCTGGTTTGGATTGCATCTCATTCAATTGATTTTTAATTTCTGCCTGATTGGATCTAAATTCTGCAGTTATGAAGTCTCTTGAGTCCTTTATGCTTTTTTCTAGAGCCACCAGTAGCTGTATAATAGGGCTTCTGAATTGACTTTCTGACACTGAATTGTAATCCAGATTTTGTAACTCTGTGGGAGAGAGGGCGGTTTCTGATTCTTTCTTTTGAGGTGAGGTTTTCCTTCTAGTCATTTTGCTCAGTGCAGAGTGCCCAAAAACAAGTTGTATTGGGAAAAGGAGAAAAAGAGAGGAGAGAAAGAAGAAAAGAAAAGCGAAAAAGAAAAAAGAAAAAAAGGAAGAAATAAATAAAAAAAAGAAGAAAAAGAGAAAGAAAAAGAAAGAAAGGAAAAAAAAGGGTGGGGGAAGTAAACAAATCAAAAAGCAAAACAAAACAAAACAAAACACAGGGGAGTATCTTCTGATTCTGTATACTTTAAGTCCCTTGACTTCCCCTGGAACTTGTCCGTCTAGTTGGTCTTCTGGGGGAGGGGCCTGTTGTGCTGATTTTCAGGTGTTAGCACTTGGGGTAGCTGCTCTGCCCCCTGCCTGGTGCAGGGCTCAGTGGGGGTTGTTTACCCCATGAGGCCCCAGGGGGAACAACCCCAGTGGCAGCGGCCAGCTCTGGAGCCCTGGAGTCAGCTACCACAGTAACTCCGGAGCTCTCTGTCTGTAGGGCCTGGATGCTCTGGGGCCGGGCCGCTGATCTGCTCAGCTCGGGGCAGGAGCGTCCTTGTGGTCCTGGGCCCTCCCGGCCTCTGCCTGTCCCGGGGGGGAGGTCGGATCCTGGGCTGTGTCCCCGGCACCCTGTGCTCCGGGGCCTGCGCCGTTGGATTCGCGCTCCCAGCCACGCAGCCCCCTCCGCAGAGCCGCTGCCCGAGCCCCTTCGAGCTGCTCCGGGTCCTGCTGGGCGCGCTGCAGCCCTTTAGGGAGCTCGGCGCATCTCCCGGGGCACAGGTGTCTGTTACTGTCTCAGGGAGCCTGAGGGCATCCCCGCCCTCCTGGGGTCCTGCTCCAACTTCCTGCGAGGCCTTTCCTCCCGGGAAGATTGGTGAAGCTCCTGCTTCCCCGGGACGGAGCTCTCCTGTCTCTTCACTTTGTTTTTTTAAGATTATGTGTAGAAGGCACTTGGCATAGTAGTTAGCACATAATGAATGCTCAATAAATGGTAGCTGTTTTTGTGAAGCTAAAAATCTCTTGGTAGTCCCCTCACAAACCTAGTTACTCTCCTCAGAAGGAACTCATCTTCTTTAGATCTTTACTCTCCTGTTACATTCTTAATGAGGTCTTCCTTTGCCAACCTATGTAAAACTAACATCCCCTCCTCTATGTGCCCTGCTTTGTTTTTTCCACTGCCATTATCACCATCTAACACTACATACTTACTTATTTGTCCAGTTTATTATTGGTCTCCCCATCTAGAATACAAGATCCATAAGGCAGAAATTTGCTTTTTGTTTTTTGTTTTTTTCACTTAAATTGCTGTATCCCTGACACCTAGAAGAATGCCAGACATTTGACAGGTACTAAATAAGTAACTGCTTAAAGAGTATTCAAATATCTTTCTCAAAGTCTGGTGCCTACATAAAATATTCCAGGTGTGAACTAATTGTGGATTGTATAGTGGAATGATCTGTTCTTGTTAATGTGGCATAGGATCTCACTGAAGATTAAAATTAATAACTATAGGAAACAAATTGAGGGTTGCTGGAGGGGAAGTGGGTGGGGGAATGGGGAAATTGGGTGTGGGTGTTAAGGAGGGCACCTTATCAAATGAGCACTGGGTATTATATGCAACTGATGAATCACTGAACTCTATGTCTGAAACTAATAATACATGATATGTTAATTAGTTAAATTTAAATAAATTTTTTTTAAAAATAAAAGAATAAGGACGCCTGGGTGGCTCAGCAGTTGGGCGCCTTCCTTTGGCTCAGGTCATGATCCTGGAATCCTGGATGAGTCCCCGCATCAGGCTCCCTGCAGGGAGCCTGCTTCTCCCTCTGCCTGTGTCTCTGCCTCTCTCTCAGTCTGTACCTCTCATGAATAAATAAATAAATCTTAAAAAAATAAAATAAAATAATAAAAGAATAAAATTAATAGATTGTAATCAGAGTATATTTTCAAAAATAAGTGCTCACAGACAATTTCATTTAAAAAATATGAAGGATGTCTTCTTGAAAAAAAATCCTTACTAATGTAAATTATGTACCCAAATAGTTATTTTAAAGATTTTTCTACTAATGCTGCAGCTTTTCTACTTTGGAAATTTGCTTGTAAAGATGGAGACAAATTGCTATGCCCCCGCTGTCACAGAGATAAATGGTTGAGCATTACATGTAATGTAAGGTTATTTAAATTGCTTTTATACTACTACTCCCAAATAATCCTATTTGGATTTCTTTATTTCAGTCTAAGCCCTTGTACAGGTAAACTAACTGCTTCCTACTTCTGCTTGGCTGTAAGTCATATTTAATTCCCAGGCTTAAGATTAGCAGTTGCTGTGCACTGAATGTTCCCACTGAGACCAAGAATTTTCAGAATGTGAAACAGATTTAGTACTAGCCTCTGTATGGTGGCACAAGTAAATTTGCTGATGAGATGAAAACTGCATTTGCCTTGAATTATTTGGGAAAAAATAAAGAATAATCTCTTTATCATAAACACTTTTCCCCTGTATCCAGGTTCATTTTAAATGGCTCCTTCCCTAAACCTATAATTGGAAGCACCCAGTAATTATTTAGTAGTAACTTACTGGTTTAATAGAGCTGTCTTTAAATGGTGAGCAATTCTGAACTACAGTGAAATCACTCACTTTTATTTGGTTATTTATTTCAAACAGAAGGCTTGGTTCTCTTTGAAGACTGGCTAACAAACAGTAATCCCAATAAATATAGCTTAGACTTGGTTCACAAATACATACATACCTGAAAGAAGGTCCTTGGTAGGGGGGTTGTTTGAAGAAAGAATGCATGAGTCACTGTGACTCTTGGCCACTGTTCTAATTTGAGGC
This sequence comes from Canis lupus baileyi, assembly GCF_048164855.1. NCBI lineage: Eukaryota > Metazoa > Chordata > Mammalia > Carnivora > Canidae > Canis > Canis lupus. The sequence goes on from NC_132860.1 coordinate 27,581,885, forward strand.
TGGAATTCAGAACTGTTAAGAAGGGACATCTGCTTCCGTGGGGCCTTGCCTTTCAGAGTCATAGACTCTAAACTCTGTCCTGAATTAGGATGGTGTTGTAATCCAAAGAAAGAGTCCTTTATTGTATCAGAGTTCTCTGCAAAGTACAAGTGGTCCTTTCCCCTGTTATAAAACAAAGGAGAACTTTAGCAACTACTTTAGTATCAGTAGTTTACAGCAGTGTAGCTTAGACTTTGGAAATCTGTTTTTCATTTCCCGAATGAAATAAATAATAGATGTTCTATCTACAGTTGTATAGTTGTGGCTCAAGTATGACGATGAAATAAAGAACTCAGTTGGGGTGCCTGGGTGGCTCAGTCAGTTACGTGTCTGACTCTTGGTTTCCGCCCAGGTCAGGATCTTAAGTCATGAGATCGAACCCCATGTTGGACTCCATGCTCAGGAGAGAATCTGCTTGAAGATCCTCTGCCCCTCCCCCCACTTGAGCACATGCAAGTGTGTGTGCTCTCTCTCCCAAACAAATCAATCTTGAAAAAAAGAAAGAGCTCTGTACAGAGCCTGACACAAAGCAAATGCTTTGCAATTATTTAAAATAAAAATCTGGGATCCCTGGGTGGCGCAGCGGTTTGGCGCCTGCCTTTGCCCCAGGGCATGATCCTGGAGACCCAGGATCGAATTCCACATCAGGCTACCGGTGCATGGAGCCTGCTTCTCCCTCTGCCTGTGTCTCTGCCTGTCTCTCTCTCTCTCTGTGACTATCATAAATAAATAAAAATTAAAAAAAATAAAATAAAATAAAAATCTTTCTCCCGCTCCATCCTGTTTCATGAAATAGTGCCCTTTCCCTCTTTTTCCCTATCATAGCATCTGTACATGACTTATACTTAGGTATCTGCATTGGCCTCCCCACCAGATTGTGAGCAGTCCTCAAAGACAAGAATTGTCTCTTATTAATTTCTATTCCCAGTACTTGGTACTAGACCAGGCACACAGTGAGTACTTGATATTTATTTGCTGAAGAAATGACTACTTTTAGTCTTTTATTCAAACACAAATAAAGGAAAGAAATTACGAGTACAGTGGGAGTTAGTTGACAGACTGTGGTAATTACCTTAGAGTGGTTGAACTACTATTGTTAGCTTCTAACTCTTTTCCATCAATTTTGGTGGTAGGCATCTTATGAGGCCTTGATGGAACCAGAAACTGGGTGCTGCTGGGTTCAGTATATTCTCTGAATTCCTGCTCAGATAAATGTACATTTTCTGTCACATCAGGGGTAGGAAGAGGATTGTAGCTGTTATAAGTTTCTGACAGAGGCTCCAGGGCAAGTGAGACCTGAAAGAGATACACATGTAATATATCACAAATTTTCTTTTATAGCAACTAATTTTAACATTCCCTGCTTAATATAAATTAATGGTCCCCATTCTTTGTAGGATCAAATTCAAATTCCTGCAGAAGCCTCACTTCTCACTTTGCTCCCCTCCTCCATCCCTCTCTCCTAGATATATCAATTATTTAGGGTTCTTTACATGTACCTTATGTTTCATTCTCTTATGCCTTGTATATGCAATTTCCTTCAGTATTACTTTCTCTGTGAAAACTTTTCTTAGTTTTTTAAAGATCTTTTTTTAAGAGAAAGAGAGCATGAGCGAGCACAAGTTGGGGGGGGGGGCAGAGGAAGAGGGAGAAGCAGACTCTCCACTGAGCAGAGAGCCAGAGGCCAGATGCAGGGCTTGATCCCAGGACCCTGGGATCTTGACCTGAGACAAAGGCAGATGCTTAACCAACTGCACTACCCAAGTGCCCCTGTGAAAACTTCTCCGTGTCCAAGTAGAGATGTCATGGCCACTCCCTTCTTCATGCTTCTGCTTATTTGGTCCATCAAAATAACCCCCATTTACTGAACTCTTTACTATGGGCCACAAGGTGTGCTAAGTTCCTCACCCAGAGAGGCTCATGTGATGATATAACTCTGTCAGGAAAGGGTATTGTTCTACTTGGAAATTTAAAAAAAAAAAAAAAAAAAAAAAAAAGCAGAGGCTTACAGGAGATATTTGTCACTTTTAGCTTATTCATTACCCTGATTCAATTTTAATTCCTTGAAGGTATGAACTTGTCTTTTTCATTTTTGTATGGACAAATAGGCATAGGCACTTGGTATATTATGCTTAATAATGCCTAATTCTTATGTCTGATGAATAAGAGAGTAACAACACCTTCCATATCCTTATTGTTGGTTATTTTAGAAAACTAAGACCCTAGTTCTATGCTGGAGATGAGGCAGGGTAAAGAAGGAGAAACACTAATATGAAAAGTAATCACTTGAATTTTCTTTTATCATCTCATTCTTGTTGAGTTCATGTTCTCTATTAAAAGGCTCTCCAGACCTCTGAAAAGTCTAATGGAAGAACAAATTACTTAAAAAGTAGAGTCTAAAACAAAGCTTTAGGAAAGAAATTGAAGAATATATCACAAAAGAAAAGAATAATGGTGTTGAAAGTTCAGTTATAATGACAGAGAAAGCAGAAGGAATTGTTCAAGCAGCCAAAGAGTCAAATAATGATGAAGGGCCTAACACAAAAAGGAAAGGTTGCAGTTAGATATTTTAAGATGTCTTTGGAAAGGTCAATGGAATAATTTGTACAGAGAAACTGCCAAGGTACAGACTCCATAAAATACACTTGGGTCTTGATGAGAATTTTGTTCTTGAACCAGGTAACAAAGTCCTTTAAATCTATTCACCATCAAGATTTTCTACAAACACAAATGACAGGAATGCCATTGGATAAATACTATGCGTAGTGATCGCTATAACAGCATCACATAAAGTCCTGGCTGCCCAATGTAAATGTCAGAAAGTATTCCCTTACCATTCATCATTTTTCAAAAGACTGCCACTATATTTTAGAAACAAAGATGACACTGAGAATAAAGGCATATGTCCCTGGCCTTAATAATGACCTGCTGTCTGGCTACTGAGTTTTGCTTTTTCTAAGTAGATCTGAACCAATCACAAAACAGCTTATAGGTCTATACTACCAGTCGTCCTTAAAGAAAGAAGAAAGTCTAGGTTCCTGCCACAACAATCTTGTAATCAAAACATGTGCTAGCTTAACTCCTCTGTTCAATTAACAATATTTGTTGATACTAGCTCAGCGCAAGGCTCTGTGCTACCTGTCTGAGGCAAAGAGATGAATAAAACATGGACCCTGACCCTAGAACCTTATAGGGGAACTTAAAAAAATATTTTTAATACAAAATAGTGAGCTCTGAGGTAGAGATGTGTATTGGGTGGTAAGAGAAAGAGGAATCTGAACTTGGGGGAGAGGTGAGGAACAGCCGGGACAGTTTCCAGAAGTGAAAATATTTACATCTGGATTTAGAATCTTAAATACGAATGATACAGATAAGGCTAAGGGAGGTTGAGGTAGAACATTCCAGGTGAAGGGAAGAACATTAGTTAAGCTTTAGAGGTATAAAATAGAATATTGTAGAACAAGAGAAGGATTTCCTACAAGTCCAAAGGATTTCACTCCTAACACCTCTGCTTCCACATAATGTACCCAATATATTCCTGTATTCATCTCCCAGATCATCATTCTTATCCACCTCAGTCATGCTCCTTCCCAATTATGTTTATCATTGTGCTCACTCCTCTGCCAACCCCTTCATGGAGCCCTGTAGGATTTCTATTTTATACAAACTACCTTACCACTTCAATTGAACATCTTTCTTAAAATGTCCTAATTTCTCCACAGTCTTCTCCAATGGAAACTACTTCTTTTACTAGCCAAGAGAAGGGAAGTTGACTTATTCCTTTCTAGTACCTTCCCCAGACCATCATTCTGTCACCTAAACATAGCACATCTCTTCAGAAGCCCATGCCATCCATGAATACCACAAATTTACCATAAGATTCTCACATCCATAATAGAGCAACCCTAAGGACATTCATATTCTTCTCTTAATGACACAAGGCTCTCTTCAGGACTAAGCTGCCTAAAATTATCTACTATAACATCTATCAGTATCAGTGATAGCATATTAGTATGTCTATTTTTCAGTCTTATGCTGGTCAACATAGCATTTAAAATTTAAAAAAATTATTTAACAGGGACGCCTGGGTGGTTCAGTGGTCTAGTGCCTGCCCTCGGCCCAGGGCATGATCCTGGAGCCCCAGGATCAAGCCCAAATCAGGCTCCCTGTGTGAAGCCTGCTTCTCTCTCTGCCTATGTCTCTGCTTCTTTCTCTCTCTTTCTCTCTCTGTGTGTCTCTCATGAATAAAATTTATATATATATATAAAGATCACTTTAAAAACTGTTTAGTTTTTAAACTAAAAATTATTTAACAATGCTTTAAAATACCAGATTTTATGTAAAATTTTGGAATTCTGGTTCTCTTGAAAAATCAGAAGATCCAACAATGCTGGGTCTCCATTACAATGTGACAAAAATTAGCTCAAGTAGACTAGTAGCTTTAGTCAGGGTACATGGTCCAATTTGAAAAGTCCCCAGCCATGTCCCAATGAGGCAGAGCGCTATTATCATCCCACTTAAAAATATTGCTTTCTTATAATAAAATGGATATTTTTGTGTTTATACACTCCTATACATTTTAACCTATGAATAGATGCATTTAACCACTACCATAACCAAGACAGAGAACACTTCCATTACTCCAAAAAACTCCCTGGGACTATCCCTCTCCCAAGAGAGAGTCACACTCTCCTCACCTCTAATCCCTAACAACAGCTGATCTATTCTCAACCATTATAGTTCTGGCTTTTTGAAAATGTCATGAAAATGGAAACCTATAGTATATTATCTTTTGAGATGGATTTCTTTCACTCAGAATAATGCCTCTCAGATTCATCAGCATGGTTCGTGTATCAGTAGTTCATGCCTTTTTACTGATTTACTAGTATTCTATTAACATGGCTTATCACATTGGCTGATTTTCAAATACTGAGATAGCCTCACATTCCTGGATTAGACCCCATTTGGACATGGTCTTACCACTCTTTTTATATACTGCTGGACCCAACTTGCTAATATTTTTTTGAGGATTTTTAGGCTTATTTTTTGGTCTAAATCTTGTACTGTCCTCTATTTCGCTATCAAGGTGGTGCAAGTCTCATAAAATAAGTTGAAAAGTATTTTCTCTATTTTCTGGAAAAAACTGTACAAAATTGGTGCTATATCTTTTTTTGAATGTTTGGAAGAGGGCAGCCCGGGTGGTTCAGCGGTTTAGTGCTGCCTGCAGTCCGGGGCGTGATCCTGGAGACCTGGGATCGAGTCCCACATTGGGCTCCCTGCATGGGGCCTGCTTCTCTCTCTGCCTGTGTCTCTGCCTCTCTCTCTCTCTCTCTGTGTCTCTCATGAATAAATACATAAAATTAAAAAAAAATAAATGTTTGGAAGAATTCACCAGTGAAATTATCTTGGCTTGGTGATTTATTTTTTGGAAGGATTTAAGCTGCAAAAGCAATTTCCTTAATAATTACAGGTCTATTCGGGTTACATATTTTATCTGGAGTGATTTTTGGTAGTTTGTCATTTTCAAAGAATTGATCAATTTCATCTAAATTGTCAAATTTATGTGTACAGAGTTTATACTATCCCTGTCTTTGGGTTCCATAGGCTATTGTGTCTCTTAAGGTAGAATCAAGAGGAAAGTGAAATATTTCTTGTGTCCATGAAAGAGAGAACTAGAGACCTACGATTTTCAAAAGAAATATAAGGCATATTTCTTTGTGAAAAAGACTATTCCTAATGGTGAAATAAACCAAAGAAAATGTGACTGCCAGGGGGAAAAATGTAATCGTCAAAGACAGCATTATGAAACAAACTACAGTAGGATGATAATTACTATGTAGAAAAGATGATAAAAATGGAATAAATAGAAAGGAACAGATTTTAGTTAGAGTTTAAATGTGAATAAAATAAGTGGTACTCCTGTGACAGGAAATTATGTATTTAAGATAAAAAATTTTAAGGTACAAAAGTCTCTTATAGATGGTAACATGTATTAAAGAATGTAGCCGAATTTGTGAATAATAAACAACATTTGCATATGTAGGTATAATTAAAATTATAGGTGTTCCCAATGTTAGCAGTAGGCCATAAACTTACAAGGTAAGCTGAGTAAAAACATAAATAATTTGTACTTTTCTTTGTAGTTGATGAGAACGCAAATAAAACAACTCGCTGACAGCTGTGTTTATTTAAAGTATCAATGAGAATTTTTACCCGAGTTAAAAACTTTTGGAGGAGATGCTCATGGCAAACAAATTGAGGAAATGGTATTTCTCCAAACTGAGGAAGGTCTTAAAAAGTTTATTAAAGATTGATAACAATGGATGATTCTTTTCGTTGACAATAGACTTGTTTCAAAATTTAAATTCAAAGTGCAACATTTTGCCAAGACAAAGAACCATAAATCTACTATCTTGTTTACTTCATCTAAAAAGCTAAAAATTAAACAACACAGGGCTGCCTGGGTGGTTCAGTGGTTGAGCATCTGCCTTTGGCTCAGGTCATGATCCTGGGGTCCTGGGATCAAGTTCCGCATCAGGCTCCTCACAGGGAGCCTGCTTCTCCCTCTCCCTATGTCTCTTGCCTCTCTCTTTGTGTCTTTCATGAATTAAAAAAAAAAAAAAAATCAAACAAAATACATATATAATTAACATATAAATTAAACTACTGTGGTCAGCGTTTTGCTTGATAAACTGGATCAGCAGTATTACAATCTGTTTTTACTACATGAATACTAGGTGGTATTTACTACATGAATACTAGGTGGTATGAATACTAGGTGGTATGAATACTAGCAGTATTACAATCTGTTTTTCCTACATGAATACCAGGTGGTATATACACATATATATATGAAGCTCTGTGCAGTGTAAATGTTTTTGCTTGTTAAAAGAAGTCATCTGGTTTATGTTTTCCAGGAGAAATCCCACCCCAGATCACCAGGAAGGCCACTGATCAAATACAGGACTATTTTAATTGACACGAGAGGTTATATAAATTACTCAATGACTTATCTCCAAGTGGATTCACAAGGAACTATATAAAATGTGATTCAATTTATTCATTTTTTTATGATTCTATCTTTGGAAAATTTATTTGGCAAGGAACCATCTATCCCACTTTTCTGTATTTTTTATGCTGAAATAGGGTTTCCAGACATCAAAGTGACAGTATGAAATATATTTCTAAAACTGTAAAGACCAACATCCCAAAAAGACTTTTTTTGATTTCCAATGTTATGAAAACCAACACTGCTCAATTTGCCTTTCTCAATTTATACTGACAGTGCAACATGGAAGTTAATGCAGTGCAGTACAATATTTAAGCTTAAATACGCTTGAATATCTTAAATTTTAAGAATATCTTAGAAATAAAATCCAACTTTTGTGCCAAGATTCTGTCTTTGTTTGGAAATAAAGGCAGCCATGTTTGTGAACAGTTATTTTGTTATGAAACTGAATAAAAACTAAATTTTATTCTTAAATGGTTTTATTTTTAAAAGATTTTATTTATTTATTCATGAGAGACACAGAGAGAGAAGCCGAGACATAGGCAGAGGGAGAAACAAGCTCCCTGTAGGGAGCCTGATGCAGGAGTCCACTCACAGAACCCTAGGATCATGACCTGAGCCATAGGGAGATGCTCAGCCACTGAACTACCCAGGTATCCCTCTTACATGGTTTTAAAAAATGCTGTAATGCTCATCAAATATAAAACATCTGGTATTGAAAACTTGGTAGAGAAGGAAACGTATTGAGTTTTTAGTCATATCAAAGGAACTGATTTCAAAAGCAAAGAATTTATAATTAAGTTTTTTCTAATTTCAATTTAAAATAATCATATATATGTATGTATTATGTTACATGCTCATATGAGGGTTTTTTTAAAGTTTTTTTAAATTAATTTCTACCCCCAACACGGGGCTCAAACTTATGACCTCCAGATCAAGTTGCATGCTCCTCCAACTAAGCCAGCCAGGTACCCCAAGTTTGGTATTTTTTTTTAAAGTTTATTATATTTATGGTTGATTTTTCTTTTTCTTTTAAAAGATTTTATTTATTTATTCATGAGAGACACACAGAGAGAAGCAGAGAGATAGAGGGACACGCAGGCTCCCTGCAGGGAACCGGAATTGAGACTTGATCCCAGGACTCTGGGATCACACCCAGAGCTGAAGGCAGACGCTCAACCACTGAACCAATCACTCAAGTGTTCTGGCAGTTGATTTTTCTTGTCGTCAGTCTGTTTGACTTGTTATTTTCAACATCTGACCTATACCAATAATGGAATACAGAAAAGCTTCCTTTCTTGGTCAGCTTGGTTCCGATGATCTTTATTGTCAAAGTACTCTGAGCAACCTCCAGCCTGCTTGGCCCTTATTATTTAAAATTGTTCTAACTCCATAATCTCAGTTTTCCTTTAGTAACTATGCATCTGTCTTCTTGAGGTCTGACGGAACCTGATCTTTATAGCAATGGTCTAAAGTCACCTCTATTCACCTTCCAGTCTATCAGCTGTCCATTGGCTTCATTTACCACTTGACAAGAGGGATTCCATATTTAGTCAATTCATGACTGTTTTGGGGGACAGCAAATCAGTGGTATGACAAGAACTCCATCACTCACTATGTGTTATTTTTCAAAAGTTATTTTTATTAAAAAAATATTTTATTTATTTATTTGAGAGAGGGAGATTGAGAGAGAGAGAAAGCGCACTCAGGGAAGGGCAAAGGGAGAGAAGCAGAGTGTGGAGCCCAATGCAGCCCATCCCACATCCCTGAGATCATGACCTGAGCCAAAATCAAGAGTTTGACACTGGGATCCCTGGGTGGCGCAGCGGTTTGGCGCCTGCCTTTGGCCCAGGGCGCGATCCTGGAGACCCGGGATCGAATCCCACATCAGGCTCCCGGTGCATGGAGCCTGCTTCTCCCTCTGCCTGTGTCTCTGCCCCTCTCTCTCTCTCTCTCTCTATCATAAATAAAAAAAAAAAAAAAAAAAAAAAAAAGAGTTTGACACTTCACCAGATGAGCCACCCAGGGGCCCCAAAAGTTATTTTTTTTCCTCAAAAGTTATTTTTAAACTAACATTTTGCATTCATGTAAAGAGTCAGTTTTATTACAAAAATGAGCCCCTCACATAGACGTACATATTTTTCTTTTCTGAGAGGCAGCTACTTTCAACTCCTGCCCCTGATTCTTAGGGTATTTACTTCTATAGTTCCAAATAATGTCCTTATATTTATGTCACATATTGATCCTCCCTCAGTTTTCAGGCATTATCTTTTGACTTAATATGGAAGATATAAATTTAGCTCAATCCCACATCCATCTACCACCTCATCTTCCAATCTGCCCATCTAGCTATACTATAAACACTGATTATTGATCTAACTGAAATCACTATTTGAGCATGTATACTATTTAAAGCTGAACCATGAGATGCACAGATTACTTTTCCTTTCCTATGAAGCCAGAGAGTTATTTTAGGCTTTGCATACCATACAGTCTCTGTCATAATTATAGTAGCTCCCCCTTATCCACGGGGGATACGTTCCAAGACCCCTATAGATGCCTGAAACTGCAGATAGTTCTGAATCATATATATATATATATACACACACATATATATAGAATATATATATATACAGAGAAAGAATATATATACATATATATATACTATGTTTCCTATACTTACATAAGTATGACAAAGTTTAACTTATAAATTAGGCATGGTAAGAGAATAACAATAACAAAATAAATTATGTGGATGTGGTTTCTCAAAATATATTATACTGTACTCATCCTTCTTCTAGTGATAAGATGGTAAAATGCCTACATGATGAGATTAAGTGCAGTGAATGACATAAGCATTGTGACATAGTGATAGGCTACTATCAAACTTCTGAGGATAAGTTAGGACTGCTTCCTGACTGCACTGAAACCACCAAAAGAGAAACTGCAGACAAGTGGGGACTACTGTACTCAACTTTGCTATTGCAGCATGAAAACTGCCATCGACAACCATGAATAAGTACGGCTATATTCTAATAAAACTAATCTACAAATATAGGTGTTGAGTGAGTCAGATTTGCCTTGGAAGTTACAGCCTGTGAATCCCTGAAGAAGATAAAATAGCCCAAAAGCCTATGTAAAAATACTCAATAGATTAATCATCAGGAAATCCAAACTAAAACTTCAGTGAGATAGCAGTACATACTCACTGAATGACAAAAATTAAAAAGACTACCCAAACCAAGTGCTAGCAAGTATGTGGAGAATGTTTATATACTACTGATAGGAATAAAGTCACACCACCCCTATGAAAATGGTTTGGTTGTTTCTTAAAAAGTTAACCATGACTCAGTAATTCCATTCTTGGATATTTCCCCTCCCCCAAAATAAAAACATGTGTCTACACAAAGAATTGCTTTATTTATAAGCAGCAAAAAAGTGGTAAGGAAAAAAAACCTCAAATGTCCACCAACTGGCAAATAGATAAATTATGGAATATCCACATAGTGGAACACATCTCTGCAAAAGGGTACTACTAATATCTCTTAGCCTGGGTGAGGAGACAATAGTGTTCACTATGTGGTTATTTATGTATTTTATATATATAAGATACTGTTTGGCATATCTCTATTTAAGAAAAACAACACAAAAAGTTAAAGTGAAATAAAATACATAATGCCTAACATGTGGTAGATAGACATACAACAAATGTTGATAAGAAAATGATCAGAATGAAACCCCTTCAATTTTGTCTATCTCAAAATGTTCCTCCTCCATGCCTCTTGGTTGTAATTCCTCCATCCCAAAGAAACCCTAGCAATTGTGTTCATGATAGAAACTCATTATTTAATTCTCTTCATGATTTTACTGGCTCAATTATCCTCTTATTTTCAATTTCTTTCTTTTTTTTTAATTTTTATTTATTTATGATAGTCACAGAGAGAGAGAGAGAGAGAGGCAGAGACACAGGCAGAGGGAGAAGCAGGCTCCTTGCACCGGGAGCCCGACGTGGGATTCGATCCCGGGTCTCCAGGATTGCGCCCTGGGCCAAAGGCAGGTGCCAAACCGCTGCGCCACCCAGGGATCCCTTATTTTCAATTTCTTTCTTCACTTGCTTCTCTTTGGTCTACAAACAAATCATAATATTCTAAAAAGAAGTCAGCAAACTTATTCTGCAAAGAGGCAGAGTATAAATATTTTAGGCTTTATCTATTGTATATTCTTCTTCTTTAAATGGCCTTTTAAGGGGCACCTGAGTGGTTCAGTCGGTTAAGTGTCTGCCTTTGGCTCAGGTCATGATTCTTATGGTCCTGGGATCAAGTCCTGCATAGGGCTCCCTGCTCAGGGAGGAGTCTGCTTCTCTCTCTCCCTCTGCCCCTCCTCCTGCTAGCGTTCTCTTTCTCTCAAATAAAATCTTTTTTTTTTTTTTAAGATTTAATTTATTCATGAGAGACACACACAGAGAGGCAGAGACACAGCCAGAGGGAGAAGCAGGCTCCATAGAGTCAGCCTGATGTGGGACTCGATCCTGGAAACCCCAGGATCACGCCCTGAGCCGAAGGCAGACGCTCAACCACTGAGCCACACAGGCGACCCTCTCAAATAAAATCTTAAACAATAAATAAATGACCTTTTGAAAATGTAAAACCTATGTTTAGTTAGAAAGCCAGATATGGAGCACCAGGCAGTGTATCAACCTCTCTTCTAAACTAGTACCAAAAAACTTTTGAATTCTGCTACCCACTATCAGTCATGTCCTCTCAAGTTCAAGTAAATTTGGCATGTCCCCCATCACATGCTTAACTATGATGTTAAGATGTTAAGTGTTTCCATATTTTTAAATATCATTTAATCCCTACAACAGGGTTGCCTGCCCTTTTTTTTTTTTAAGAATGAAAGGGTTGTACAATTTAATTTCTATATAAATGACCGTTTGAATACACAAAGTATCAAATATAAACAGTAGTGTAGAAGAAAATAAATTGGCAGAAATAATTACTCAACCAGTAGTAATAATTAAGACTACCATTTAAAAGATCTTCTATACATAAAAAATGAAAAAATATTGTTATAGGATTTTACAGCACACAACTTAATTCAATCCTAATTCATTACTATTATACTTCTTTCTTCTTCAGTATTAATGGGCCCACATTATCTCCTGTCAATTCATTGTGTTTATTATGTGAACCATCACAGGCAGGAAACGTCTTAGAACGCCAACACCTACAGTAAGCTGCTTTAGTGAGACACAAATCTTCAATGTTTATTTCATTCACCACTTTGGGATTTTCCTTTTGTATTTTAAAATTAATCAAGCTATCCTTCTGTGGTTTTTTCTTCGGGAGGAATGGACATTGCAAGGTAGCCAAGTAGTGCAAGTACACTGAGGAAAGGCAGTAATCAAAGCCATTCTGAAACTGTGAGCCGGGCGAACCCGGTAATGCTCTAGGGCACAGGGAGCCGCTTAAGATACGCTGGGAGCTGCACCTTCACGATGCGGGCCACGCTCTCCAGCACCATCCTTGCCAGCAGCGTCCACTCCCCTCTAGCCTCGCGCCTCAGCTCCTCCCTCGCCTGTGCCCAGACGGGTTCCAGACGGGAACCTTTGCCTCAGGTTGTGATCTTGGGGTCCTGGGATTGAGTCGGGCATCAGGCTCCCCACGGAGAACCTGCTTCTCCCTCTAGCCTGTGTCTCTGCCTCTCTCTCAAATAAATAAACTCTTTAAAAAGAAAATAATCCGGGATGCCTGAGTGGCTCAGCGGTTGAACGTCTGCCTTCGGCTCAGGGCATGATCCTGGATTCCCCAGGTGGAGTCCCATATCGGGCTCCCTGCATGAAGCCTGCTTCTCTTCCCTCTGCCTATGTCTCTGCTTCTTTCTGTGTGTCTCTTGTGGATAAATAAATAAAATCTTAAAAAAAAATCCCTACAACAATGCTGTGAAGTAAAATTTTAGTATGTTCATTTTACAAAATAGAATATGGAAGCTCAGAGAGGACAAGTGAACACCAGAATTGTTTTGTAGCCATTTCTGTTCTGGTTTCTCCATTGTCCATAACTGTTTTTCCATGTCCAAGCTCTAGTGCTATTTCCATTAGATCACACAACCTCTCCCTCCCTTCACTGACATTTATTTGGCAAACAAATCTCTAATTGCTAATCTCTAATTGATTTCCTTATTCCCTAATCTTTTAAAATCTGACTTCTGCCTCCAATGCTCTATACAATTTTCCAACAAACCCAATGACATTTAAATAAAAAAACACACAAGTATTACTGTATCAATGGATATTCAAATACGGGAAAAAAATGATGCAGCCACTTTAGAAAACAGTGTGGCAGTTCCTTAAAGTTAAACATACTTTTCCTATGACTGCAATTCTATTCCTAGGTATATACCAAGAGAAATGAAAATGTGTTTACAAAAGAACTTATACATAAATGTTCATAGAAGCTGCCATTATTCATAGGAGTCAGGTGGAAATAATCCAATGTCTATCAACTGAAGAATGGATAAACATGTGGTCTATCCATATAACGGAATATTATCCAGCCATAATAAGGAATAATGTACTGAAACATGCCCCAACAAAGATGAACCTTGAAAACATTATGCTATATGAAAGAAGCCAGTTACAAAGGCTACATAATATATTATTTCATTTCCATGAATTGTCCAGAACATGCAAATATTTAGAGACTGAAGTTAAATTAGTGGTTGCCAGGGACTGCGGAAAGGTGAAAAGGGGAATGACTGCTAATGGGCAAAGTACTCCTTCTTAGGGTAATAAAATGCTCTAGAATTAGATAGTGATGGTTATAAAATTCTGTGAACATATTAAAAACTAGTGAATTGTATACTTTAAAAGGGTGAATTTTATGACATGTGAATTATATCTCAATTTTAAAAATAGGAAAAACCCGCCTAGAATCCTAAGTCCAACTGTTTTCAATTTTCCTTATTCTTTCCCAGGCATTGATTATGGAAAATCCATTTTTCCATGCAGCTACACAATCATAACTATGTGTAATTTTATCTTTTATGGAAACAAAATATTCCACTAACAGACTATAATCTTAATATTGTTGAGTAACTTATTTTCATTTTTTCAACACTAAAAGTGTATTTCCATAAGTAGACATTGGCATACAGCTACCCTCTCTTTTTATGGTATTTCCTTAGAATAAGTTCCTAAGAGTATGGTTACCGAGGTAAATGGTCTGCGGTAATTTTATGGCTCTTGAGACAGAATGTCAAACTGTTTTGCAGATCTAATGTGAATTTATACCATCATCAGAAAAAGAGGAATAAACCAGACTCATTTCACCATGAAGTTACTGATGTAGTGTCACTACTTTTAAATTTAATATATTATATATAAAAATATGATAAATACAATTTTAAAATGTTACATTCTTTCATTCAGTTGGAATTACTTCTGGACTGTATTCTGTTCCACCAACACAATTATGTGCTCATAGTTTTTTTTTTCTTAAGTAATCCCTACACCCAACAGTGCGGCTCCACCTCACAAATCCGAGATCAAGAATCATGTGTCCTTCCAACTGAGCAAGTAACTTATAGTTCTATAAGAAGTTCTTACATCTGGTAATGCTGTATGTTCTATACAGCGCTTATAGTTCTAGAAGAAGTTCTTATATCTGGAATGCTGTATGTCTTTTCTCATATTTTTGGAACTATTTTCTTATATACTTGTTTAAATTTCCGTATTTTAGAATATACTTGATAAGGTATAAAACCCATGAAATTTCTAAGCGATTTGAGTCTTCAGAATTTTCTAGGAAGCACTCTCAAAGAGTCTCCCTCAGAAAGGACCCTTCTATGTTCTTCCCCACAATCCTACACATACATGTAGCATAATACCTATCATTCTACATTCTACTTGTTATTATTCTATTTTTTCCTATATGATTTTGGAAAACTACATGAAAAGATCATCTCTTATTTCTGTATCCTTAGTGGTACATAATAAAGCATCAAAAAAATTTAGGCTAAGTCAATGAATGAACACACCAAAGATACCACTTACATGAGTCAACAAGCAATTATTGCTTGGCACTATGTTAAAAACTGTGGGAAAAACACAGAAAGCAGAAAGCACTGTCTTGATTCCCAGGGACTCTAGAAACTAAAAAGAAGGGAAATTAAAGGGAGACTACTAATACATAATTTTAGAGATTGTGTAGGATTATAACTCACAATAATTACATAATCAATGTTATAAATTTAATAAAGAGTATAGAGAAGAATGAATGCAGCAAGAGCTATGGAAGACTTTTGGCACTTGAGCTGGGCAGTAAAGCACTAAGAGGATTTGGGTAATTAAGTTATATTACAGTCTTTGGGTAAAAACATGAACAAAGGCATGAAATGGGAATTAGCATGATATATGGGAGTCATTTACCTAACCATTCTATAAACAGACTCAACTACTTGTGCTAAAAATGTTTTATCGTATTCAACAAAGAAAATATTTTTTACCTGGAGTTCTCCAAGTTTCTTGGATGTTGGTGAAACAATGGTAAAAAATCCACTGATGTGATGAGTTGGAGAAAGCTGATCTAGTCCACTGATCTGAACTCTACCAATTGGAAGATGATCAAGTTTGGTGATTACTTCCAGCACCAGCACAGCCATGTCTAATCAGAAATAATTACAACATACACAGATATTTTTCATTTACTTTCATTTTTTTTGGAAGTGGGAAGGATATACATTAGAAAACTTTTTTACTTAAAAAATTACTTTATTTTCAAATAAAACATGCACCTACCACATCAGTTGGGCTGGGGAAGAGTGAACCCAAGAACAATAAAGTTTTAGAGAAGAATAACAAATACCTCACACAGAGGATAAAAAAATTAAATTTATATAATTGGCAATGCTTACAGGGTGTTAGGAAGACTTGCATATGGCTTGGATATTAAAGAGTGGGGTTCTCTCAACTTTTCTTTTTAGTGTTTCGCTGTTTTGTATATAAGAACCCAACTACTTCTGCTTGCTGCCTGGTCTATGGGGACAGGAGGGACTCTGAATAGCTAGGATCTCCTAAAGCCTGGTAGTGGTCACTTAGGATTGCGGCCCAGTGTTGGCTTTATCAGGCTGGCCACCAGGCTGCTTCCTCATGGCTTCTAAAACCATGCACTTTATTTTTTCAAATGAAACATGCATACAAAAGAGTACATAAAATGCCAGTGTGCTGATTATCACATCAATAGATATCTTCTTACTGAAGAATTTTTAATTACTCTTCATTTGTTTATTATTAATAATAATACCTACCACATAGCTTAAGAAATAGCTATACTTTTTCTAAGTTTTCAGTTAGAGCATATATCTTATAAACTAATGTTTGATCTCTTGTGTCATTTTCTAATTTTTAATAAATACATCATATTCACATCCACAGCTGGGCCTCACATACAAGGTTCACTTCATCCATCTCTTCAAATCCTACCTTCTACAAAGCTTCTTTCCTAACTAGATTTATAGAATTTGAATACTGACCCATTTGGTGGTTAACCCCTTCAATTTATTAATGGGAAAATTAAGGCCCAGGAAAATGAAACGGCATGCTCAAATTCAAGCAGCACAACAGAAGTAGGATTCTGCTTTCCTAAGAACTTATGCTAAACTTAGCTCCGAATAACTTCCTGGAATATTCATATGGTACTTACTATATGTGCCAAGTAATCAGACATTTAATTACTTACTGTCTGGCACTACTCACTACTATTTCATACATATCAGTTTTGTTTTTTTCAACTAATCTGTAAGCTCCTTTTGATCAGAGACTACATCTAAAGTTTCTGTGTTCCCCACAGTGCCCAAGACTTAAATATTTTTATAAGGCTCACACCTACAGTGTGCCAGGTAGTGGACCAATCACTTTACAAAAATTTTTTCATTTAATCTTCTCAATAATCCCTTCCAGTAAGTGCTATTATCTCCATTTAACTAATAGGACACTGGGGCTCCAAAATCTTAAGGAACATCTCAGCAGCCAACAGCCACCCAATCCTGAAGCTAGAATTCCAATTTAAGACTGACTTCAAAGCCAGGTTCTTCTCATTCAACCAGGCCGCTTCTTCATGAAAAAGCCAGGTGAAAGAGCAGCTATCGAATCCCATTTTACAGATGAAGAAAAAGGGGAGTCAGACATGGGAAGAAATTTTCCCTAAATTTTACAGCTGATAACACCAATCAGAAGTTCAAACGCTTTATTACACCACCTGATGCTCACATAAATGTCTGATCTGCTGATTATCACATCAATAGATATCTTCTTACTGAAGAATTTTTAATCACTCTTCATTTGTTAAATTAGGTTTATAGCATTCAGAGTATCATATAAGAGTGCTGATCATGTCCTACCTAGTATTGTAACTAAACCTCTCTGTGAATTTAGTTAGAATTAGATACCATTCTGATTAAATTGATTCATTTCTGTAATTCCCCAGTGCCTAGCACAAAGTCTAACATACACTAAGTGCTCAATATATATCTTCTGACTGAATTTTTTGTCCTTTATATCTTGAGATTTTCAAAATTTTTTTCTTAATAGAATATAAGCTGTTTAAGGACAGTTTAACCTTTAATTCACCTCTGACTCTCCAGTGTTCTTAGATTAACAACGTTTACATGATACTTAATTCTTATTGACTTGAATTGATTTGATAAATAACCCACCATCCAAAATGTGTTTATGTGAAAGCCTGATCCAAACAGAGGAAAAACAGTACATTTAGAATGCTTTCCTTGAACAGAAATGAAGAAATCTTGGCTCCTGGTTTCCTGTAAATGGATCCTTCCCTGCTCTGAAGACCAATATTACTAATTTGCTAACCCATTCATTTAGCATGTATTAACTTGCATTATTAGTAAAGTTTATATATATATTAGAATTTATACATATGCTTTTATATATAACTCTTTCCTTGAGCATAATATAAGTCCCAGAACAGAGACTACAGTTATTACTTAAAGAAGCACAGGGTGGCAAAAGTGAATGAGTTTTGGTGTCTGACAGAAATTGGTTCAAATCCTACTTTTGCCATTTATCAAAAATTTAATCAAATCTTTGCCTTAAAGATTATTATTTTTTTTAAAGATTATTTATTTATTTATTCATAGAGACACACACACACACACAGAAAGAGAGAGAGAGAGGCAGAGACACAGGCAGAGGGAGAAGCAGGCTCCATGAAGGGAGTCTGACGTGGGACTCGATCCAAGGTCTCCAGGATCCCGCCCTAGGCTGCAGACAGCGCTAAACCGCTGCGCCAATGGGGCTGCCCTGCCTTAAAGATTATTAATTTCATCTCTGAACCTCAGTTTCATTGCCTATAAAACAAAGCAAGTGTCTTTTTTGCAGGGTTATTAAGGATTAGAAGTAATATATATCAACAGCTGGCACACAGTATACTCTTAAAAGGTGGCTGTTGTAAACTTCTTTCACTCAATAATTAACAAAGTCATAGATACTATATACACAATAACACCCACTGCTAACAACATAACACATGATTATTAGGCCTGCAGGTAAAATGATAAGACAAAAACATACCAGTTAGATAAGAGGTAAACTGCTTTGGACCACAGCGAACAGCATAACGTGTAGTGGTTCTCACAGCTTTTGGTTCAGTTTGCAATGCGTCCCTAGGACAAAAGAGGGTTCCATCTGATGTTTCACCCCACCATCTCACTCGGACAAGTACACAAGAGGGAGGCTTTGCAATCTTCCATATGACTTTATCGACAGTAAGTTTCAGAAAGCAGCGTAGCTGGCCTTCAACCAGAGGTGGTAGGCTCGTAGATGGAGAAATGTCACTCAAACCTGTGGAGGAATCCAAAAACACTAAGTCAAAATTTAGACTAAATATAGAAACATGTACTTTAAAAAAAAAAAAGTTTTATTTATTTACACAGAGAGAGGCAGAGACATAGGCAGAGGGATAAGCAGACTCCCCATGGGGAACTTGATGTGGGACTTGATCCCAGGACCCCAGGATGGTGACCTAAGCTGAAGGCAGATACTCAATCACTGAGCCACCCAGGTGCTCCTATACTCTGCTTTTTGAATGAGAACGCACATTTTAGTCTCTATAGACTGTTTATCCTATGTATTCTAATATATGAGAAATAAATAGCAAATCAGACCATAGAATAACCTACCTAGTCACTTAAGCCACCTTGATAACTAATTAGTATTCAGGGTCTGATTCAGGTTATTGTGGAAAGGAACATAATACCAACATAAGACATGCTAAAACAGACTCCCCTTTAATTGAAAGATACCATTTCATGCACATCAAAACCACAAATGAGATATCACCTTATACTGTCAGAATGGCTAGAATTAAAAAATACAAGAAATAACAAGTGTTGTCAAGATGTGGAGAAAAAAAAGAACCCTTATGCACGATTGGTGGGAATGTAAATTGGTACAGCTACTGTTGGAAAACAGTATGAATGTTCCTTAAGAAATTAAGAATAGAATTACCACATGATCCAGTAATTTCCACTACTGAGTATTTACCCAAAGAACAAGAACACACTAATTAGAAAAGATATATGCAATCCTATGTTTATTGCAGCATTATTTACACCAGCCAAGATGTGGAAGCAACCCAAGTATCCATTGATAGATAAATGGATAGAGGAGATGTGGTATATGTACACAACAGGATTTCATTCAGCCATTAAAAAAAAAAAAAAAAGATCTTGCCTTTCAAACAACATGGATGGACCTATATTATGCTAAGTGAAATAAGTCAGACTGAGAAAGACAAATACCATGTGAGTTTACTTACATGTGGAACCTAAACAAACAAAAAGCAGAAATAGACCCATAAATACAAGGAAAAACTGATGGTTGCCAAGGGGAGAGGAATGGGAAGATGGGCAAAATAGGTGAAGGGGAGTGGGAGATACAGGCTTCCAATTATGGAATGAGTAAGTTACAGGGATAAAAGTAAGGCATAAGGAATATAGTCAATGATATTGTAACAGTGTTGTATGTATGGGGATAGATGGAAGCTACACTTGTGGTAAGCACAGTATAACATATAGATTTGTGGAATCACTATGTTGTACACCTGAAACTAATGTAACATTGTACGTCAACTATACTTTAATTTAAAAAGATACCATTTCAAAAATACAAGTATAATGATACAATGCATAGGTTTTTAAAATCTCAGAATTAAAATTTTTCTTCCAAGTATTTTTTAAAAAAATTATTGCAATGTCTAGGTTTTATTTGTTTATTTAAAGATTTTATTTATTTATTCAAGAGAGACACACAGAGAGAGGCACAGGCAGAGACACAGGCAGAGTGAGAAGCAGGCTCCATGCAAGGAGCCTGACGTGGGACTTGATCCCGGGTCTCCAGGATCACACCCTGGGCTGCAGGCGGCGCTAAACAGTTGTGCCACTGGGGCTGCCCAATGTCTAGGTTTTAATATATTATCTTTACCCCTTACTTTAAAACCATCACTAAACATGAAACAGCAACAACTCCCTTCACTCAATGCTCAAATGATTAAGTCTATACCATATGACAGCATTTCAATAAAAACCACCTTAAATTGTGTATTTTCTTTCCTGCCAACATCATTCAGTCAATGAAGACAGACACTATCATCTTCAGATTCTGCCACATTTTACTACAGTACTGGGCTCATAATATTATTGGCTTTTATAGAGTTTGTTTTTTTTTTAAGATTTTATTTATTCATGAGAGACAGAGAGAAAGAGAGAGGCAGAGACCCAGGCAGAGAGAGAAGCAGGCTCCATGCAGGGAGCCCGATACAGGACTTAATCCCAGGTCTCCAGGATCATGCCCTGGGCCAAAGGCAGGCGCTAAACTGCTGAGCCATCCAGGGATCTCCAGCTTTTATAGCATTTATTGGATTTCAGACAGATAATAAATGTAAACTAGGCATTTAATCATGACTTTGTATAAAACTTTCCCTTAATGACCCTGTCTTCCATTCATAGTTAGATGAATTCATATATCTGAATAATACTCATATACATATGAAGATAACTATGAACCTTGTGATCTATGAAGATCTATGATCTTTGCATGATTCATAGTTATTTTCATATATATATCTATGAATTATTCACGCATAAAAGAATGAAATCTTGCCATTTGCAACAACATGGATTATATTAGCTAGAATATAATGCTAAGTGAAGTTAGAGAAAGACAAATACCACGATTTCACTCATGAAGAATTTAAGAAACAAAACAAATAAACAAAGGAGAAGGAAAAAGAGACAAACCAACAGACTCCTAACTACAGAGAACAAACTGATGGTTACAAGAGGAGAGGTGGGGGGAGGCATGGGTGAAATAAGTGATGGAGATTAAAGAGTACACTTATGATGAGCACTGAGTAATGTATACAATTATTGAATCACCATTCTGCACATCTGAAACTAAATAACACTGTATGTTAACTAGAGTGAAATTAAAAAAAAAGAAATCATTCCTATATTATACACACATTTCTATTCCTCTTTTTCCTTGGAGAATGGTCATGCCTAACAAGAAGAAAATATACTGGAGTATATCAGATCAGGAGATCTATATAAGTAAGTCTTTGGATTTCTAAAGCGAACAATTCTCTGCTCTCTAGTCGAAGATGACCCACCATAATCTTTATAGATAACTAGTTTGAATATAAAAATAATACATGGGTGTGTATATGAGCATTACTATGTGTGTGTGTGTATACACACACACACACACATGGTATAGCAAGAAAGACATTCTTATGTTATTTCTATTTTTATCTACCTCCTATCAACCAAATATACTTGGCTGGTTTGGCATAGGGAACACCAGTATTGAATATATCCATGCTTCTATTTCATATCCTCCCATCATTCCTGGCAGGAAAGGTACTGCCTCAAACTGCCTTATTATCTTTAAACAGTTTGGATAAGATTCATTCTCAGACTGTAGATTCAGTCCTTAATCCAATGGCCTAATGTACTATCACCATACCTAACACCACTTTACCTATAATGTAAAAAGCAAAGTCACACAATGTATGTTTGTTTGTAGGCAGCTCCACTGAGATTCAATTTCTAATTTCCTGATCAGTCCTGGGTTACTAGGGCGCCTGTTTCCTCCACAACTAACACTTCCCTGCTTTTCTGGTGTGCATATTTCTCCTTAAGCATACTATCCTGATAAGGTCCTCTTGCTACATACTCTTTCACCACCACTCCAACACTACCACACTTTGTCACTCCTCCCTCTTTCTTCCACAACTATCTTTCCCAACTCCTGCCTGTACCCCTTCATGCTTCAAGATTGCCTCATGTTGGACCCATTCAACCAACATTTACTGAGTCCTGCTTTGTGCTAGTTCTTGGGGATTCAGTAAAGTATAAAACATGATCTTCTCCTATTAGAATTGACATACCACCTCTCCAACATGTGTTGTTTTTTTTTTTTCCCAGTCCGTGTGGAACTCCAAAGGTATACTTTCCCAAACACAGACACATATTTACCTTTGTTATCAAAAGCACTCCTAACTCATGGGGATGTAATAGCACAGTGACTATAGGTAATAGTGTACTGCATATCTTAAAGTTGCTAAAAAAGTACATTTTGAGAGTTTTCATGACAAAAAAATTTCTTAGTAACGGTGATGGACGCTGACTAGACTCACTGCGGTGATCATTTCCCAACATATACGAATATCCAATCATGTACAACCTGAAGCTAAGATAATGTGATATCAATTATAACTCACTTTCAAAAGGCTAAAAAATTCCTAGAATTTTTATTCCCTTTCTTTAGAAACGTTCTGCCTGTACCCTTTTAGCCCTCACCTCGGCCCATTTATTCGCCCGTTTTGTCCCCCTACTTCGGCCTCTATTTCCTTTCCATTCGTGTGAGGGCGAAATGCCTTCTCTTTCGACCTTTTCATTCTTTGGTTATTTCCCTCTTTCTTCCCTTCTCCCTCCTTTTTCGCAGGCGCATGTGGAAGTCTCCCTAGAATTCTTTATACCTGGCTCCCCTAACTCCGCCTCGTTACTCTTTCCTCAACCTTTGGTCGCTCCAGTTACCTCTTTTCTTGCGGCCACGGACGCCCGCAGACCCCTGGCCTTTTCGTTGTTTCATGACGAGCCGGGGCTCTTCTTCACCACCTGAACTCTGGCTCCAGCACCTAAGCCGTCGCCTCCCGCCATCCCTTCCCAAGGCGCCTGCGTTCCCCGGCAACCGGAGCCGCCGGGCAGCTTGGGAAGCAGGAAGAAGCGGCTCTCCCTCCAACAGCCTGCGAGAAGCGGTAAAAAGGAAAGGCGCCAAGACGTCTTACTGCAAGAGACTACAACACCCAGGATGCTTTGCTACACTACCTCTGCGAGGTTGGCCGCTGTCGTGTGCAGCTGCGCAAGCGCAAAGGGATACGCCCTTTGAGGACTTCATTGCCCAGAGTGCATTGCCTGTAGGAGAGCCTGTCTTTCCGGCGAGGGTCGATGAGCTCTCCGCTTAGGGTCTAATAGATCCATAGACTCCGTTACCCAGCTTCCTTTGTGGAGGGCTGTTGCGCACTTCCGGTGGAAGAGCTGAGGAGAGGGGGTGGAGTTTACGGAGCCGGTGGGCGGTGGGCGGTGCTGCCGGTAGCTGGGTGCTGTCCAAAGGCACTGGGCGTCGCTAGGGGAGTGAGCTGTGACCTGCTGGGCCGCACTTAGCGTGGGACGAAGCTTAGGCTACTGTTTGACTACCTGAGGCCTTCCCTTCATGTCGGCCCTCGAGAAGAGCATGCACCTCGGCCGCCTGCCGTCTCGCCCACCTCTACCCGGCAGCGGGGGCAGTCAGAGCGGAGCCAAGATGCGAATGGGGTACGTGACCCATACCCTTTTTCCCTAGAGGCCAGGCCCCGGCCATTGGAGAATGGTGTCTCTAGGCGTTTAGAGCGGCACGGCAAGGGAAGCCAAGGATGGGAGCGAATGTTAGCAGCGGCCTGGAGACGTTTCGATGGTGTTGAAGGCAGATTTGGGAACTAGGGGAGGCGCCAAGTCAATGGAAATTGGAGGACAAATAGTATTGAAGGGAGGAGGGAATGAGGCAAAGATTGAGGAAGCTGAGAGGATAATTTAAGAGATGTAGGAGGCACCTCCAGAAGAAGTGATGGAAGAGGTTTGAGGAAACGTAATAGAGTAAGGGAATATCTGTCAGGGAGGGTTGAGAGACATGGAGAATGAGAAAAGTTGAGGGAATTAGGGGAACAACTAGGAAAAGATTTGGGATAGTAAGATGACTGAAGCAACTAGATATTAGAAAAGCTGAAGGATGATAACACCTGAGGCAGAGTTGGAGAAGGAAAGTAAAATAGGGAGCAGAAGGTTCTAGAGAGAGTGCCTAGGGCCGTAAGAGGCCGATTCAGGGAGTGAGGGGGTGATTAGGAGATTAGATCTCTTAAGGGAGAACTGTGAAAGCTTGGAAACAGGGCCAAGGAAAGATGGAGAATATAACTAAATAGACTGTTATGGAAAGGAACGTGCTGAGAAATAAGGGTAGGGAGTAAGGGGAGGAGTGAAGAGGAGCTTAGAGAGTGACCATGAGCTCTAGAGATGGAGAAAAGATTGGGAACAGGGTTTAGGGAATGAAAGTGCTGCAGAGATAAGGTATGAGAAGCTTAAAGAGGAAATTTGGGCAGTTGATTTTTGCCAGGCAAGTAAGTCTGATGGAGAAGGTACATACTGGTTTGAGAAGATTCAGACTTAATGAAGCATTCAGAGTAGCCAGTTAAAACGTTTGGGGGAAAACCATTTACTGGGAAGGGAGGAGCTGTGTTGAAGAGATAGGTTTGGGAAATTTTATGTCATTGAATGGCTTGAGCCAGATTAGGAGTTACTCAGGTGTAAGAGAGGGTATCAATTGAACATAAGAGAGGTAATTACTGGAAAGCAGAGGAAATTGAGTAGGCAGTTGTTTTGTTTTTTAAAGATTTTATTTATTTACTCATGAAAGACACAGAGAGAGAGGCAAAGACATAGGCAGAGAGAAGCAGGCTCCATGCAGGGAGCCTGATGTGGGACTGGATCCAGGAACTCCAGGATCATGCCGTGGGCCGAAGGCAGATGCTCAACTTCTGAGCCACCCAGGTGTCCCGGCAGTTGGTTTTGTGAGGTATTTGTAGTATAAAATAATATTCTGGAGACTAGTGACTGTTAAGAGAGAAGGGGTAGAAAGAGTAGGTGTGAGGTAGTCAAGAGAGTGTGCTTGGGATTTTAGAGTTCGATTGATAGATATCCTTGGAATAAAGACTAGAGAAGAGAAACTTTCGTTTCTAAAGAAGTAGTACGTAGAAAAACTGATCAAAAAGGAGATGAGGACAGGAGATGCAGTACTATGAAAGAAGGTCTCTGGAATAAAGGGAAAGGAATATCCCATAAATTAAAACAGTGGGGTAGAGAGGTGTGAGAATTAATGGGTGGTGGTTGAAAAAACCAGGGGGAGGAAATTAAGAATTGGAAACCTGACTATGATACACAGTAGAAACATGAGAAAACCTTGACAGAAGATAGATAGTGGATGCACAATGGAAAGACGTGGTAGAAGGCCTCATATAAGGTAAAACGGAGATTGTTTTGGCTTTAGAAGACAGAAAGTGAAGACTGTAACATGAATAAGGAGGATCTGGAAACTGATCCATGACAGATTATTTGGGAAAGTTAACCTGGAGTATAAAAATAAATGTAACATTTATCGTTGGTATGTGTCTTAGTTGTTGCCTTTCTTAGACTAAAATTCATCCTTTAGTATACCGGTACTCTTCTGTAAAAATACATAAAAATATTAGCTTTTTGATAACTATACTTGCTACAAGTAAATTAGAGTTCAGCTTCTCACTTTGTTAAAACTAGTTCTCTGAAGATGAACTGAAAAGAAAAACACTAAGAGAAAATACAGCAAAAAGCTGCTAATTAGAAAATTGTGTTAATTGTTGGTAATGTACTCTCTTTAAATAGATGCTTTTGTTAACTATTTATCCTAGAAAACAAAGTTCTTTAGAAAAATCCTTTATGATACTGCGAAGAGAAGGGCTTTGTTGGTGAATTTTATGTGCTTCCCAAGTGGCTTGTTTTCCTTTATTTTTCTTTCCTGTTTCCTTATTGGAATATAGGCAGGCCTCAGCTGAGTCTAAAGTTAGTGGTAATATTGACTCTCTCCCTGTCCTAGAAGGAACATGTATAAATGATCTCATTTTACTGTGTCACTGTATAGTTGAGAAAATAAATTCGAAGAATTTAATTCTGTATTCTGTAAGGTAAACTTAAGAGGCAAGGGACAATATTTTTTATTAATAAAAAAGTAAAACTCAGGGTACCTGGGTGGTTGGTTAAGTGACCAGCCTTGGTTTCAGC
This sequence comes from Canis lupus baileyi, assembly GCF_048164855.1. NCBI lineage: Eukaryota > Metazoa > Chordata > Mammalia > Carnivora > Canidae > Canis > Canis lupus. Next base: position 27,608,355 of record NC_132860.1, read on the forward strand.
TCAGGTTGTGATCTCAGGGTCATAAGATGGAGTCCCAAGTTGGGCTCCAAGCTCAGTGTAGAATCTGCTTGAGATTCTTTCTCCCTCTGCCCCTCCCACTTGTGCTCTCTCTCTAAAATAAATCTTTAAAAAAGAGAGACAGAGAAGACAAACTCAAATCTTCTTCATACTAAGGCAGTAGGAGCTAAGTGGTTAGAGCCACTAAAGACTAAGACTTGGAGTCTCTAAGATCCATTTTGTTTTTCGGATTCATAGTTGTTATCCTGTTTTGAGTTGTATGTCTTAGTTCTTTACAAATACTCTAGGATTCAGTCTTTTTCCTCAGTCTTGATTTATGAAGTCTTACTTCTACCAATTTTAAAGCATCCTGCATCCTATTTTATTTCTTCTATTCATTCATTTGCATTTTCCTTATCTTTTTCCATTCCCCCATCTATTTCTTACTCTCAAGTTGGACCTGTGCCTTTGACAATCTTTTTATGACTTATTCTTTCAACTCTTTCAATTCATAATCTCTTACCTTTAATTTCACTAAACCTTATTTAGATGTGTTTCCATGTTCAGGGTGGTTTTGGGTTTATGATTTTTTGTGAGTGTCCATAATTTAGTTTTTCAAATTAGATATAGAAATTCCAGAGTATTGTTTGATAATGTAATAATAACAATTACTTTTTTTTTTTCTAGATAGGTACTTTGTGCCAGCCATTGTAGTAGTAGCTTCATGTGTGTTACTTTATTATATTTGTTTGTATGTTACTTTAATCTGTTTACAACCTTGCGAGGTAGATATTTCTTTGCATTTATAAATAAGGAAGTTCAGACTTGAGATTAAAAGTCACCCAACTGGTATGTGGGAGAACTAGAATTCAATTGATGTTTAGTCTCGAAACACCAACACTTTTTCTTAGGTAAGGCCTGAATTCCTGGTTTTATTGTTCCATGATGGATGCCAGTAGATGATGCCAAAAACCGTGGTTCTGAACTTTTTTATTAAAGATTTTGGAGCTGTTCTGGTTTGTGATCCCTACTTGTAACTGGTATCTTACCCTGTTAGAGTTGCCATAACAAAAATACCATAGGTTAGATGGCTTATAAACAGCAGAAATGTATTTCTCACATTTCTGGAGGCTGGGAAGTCCAAGATCAAGCCGCTGACAGATTCTGTGTTCAGTAGGGACTGCATGCTGGTCCAGAGATGGCAATCTTCTTGCTGGGTCCTCACACAGCAGGGGGAAGGAAGCTCTGTGCATCTCTTTTCTAAGGGCACTAATAACATCCTTGAAGGCTGCACTCTCATGACCTCATCATCTCCCATCGTCCCACTTCCAAATACCATCAAATTGGATGTTAGGATTGAACATGAATTTGGGGCTGGAGGAGGGGCACAAAGGTTCAGTCCACAGCACCGAGGTGTGCTTGAGAGGAGTGTGTTTTGAAAATCACTGCTTTAGTACATGCCATTACCATTAAAGAGACTATATAGATTATTAGAACCATTCATTTTCAATGTGTTTTTGGTTTATCAATGGTACTCCATTTCTGTAGTTATATCTTAACATTTCTCCAGTGCTTTAACTGAAAGATATATTGGTGCTTTTTTGTATTATTTTATGAGATTCCTTAGGGCAGGGATATTTTCTCTTAATGAGAAAACTCCAATGTTCTCTGACTTGCCTAAAAACCAGAATCATCAAATGGCAGAAACAGGATTCAAGCCCAGATTTCAGATTTTTAGTCCATTGTTGCTCTTGTTATACTTTGCTGTAGAAATTGTTTGAAGTGATACAGATCTAAAAAAAAAAAAAAAAAAAAGTAGTAGTATAGATCGGAGTTTGAAGCCCAGCTTGTGCATTTACTTTGGTTAAGTCATTTAACTCCTCAGTCTTTTTCTTTTTTTTTTTCCTTTTAATTTCTGCTTACTTTAGAGTTCTATGAGAATGAGATAATACATGCAAAGCACTTATACTTCCTGACACATAAGCTTTTAAGGAATGATAACTAGCAAATTATTTTATATAGAGAACTGTGAGAAAGGCTTATTCTTTATGAAGTAGAAGCTCTCCTTTGAATTTTTTGTAATGTCAGCTTTTTTCCCTGTAAGTTCTATATTACTCATATCTGATTAAATAGTCCTTCATTTAACTTCTTAATTTTATATTGGATATCAGGCCTTTTAAGAAGGCTTTAAGTAGCTATTCACACAAATGGAGAAATAAAGGACAAAGTAAAGTGACTTGCTCAAGCTCTATAAATCCCAGTATCTCTGTTGTTGTTACTTACTAGGTTTTTAAAAATTAAGAGTCACATACCATAGAATTCACCCTTTTATAGTATACAGTTCATTTAGTTTTGGTGTACTCAGGGTTGTATAGTCATTGTCACTAATTCTAGGACATTTTCATTATCCCATAAAGAAACTACCTACTTGCTGGCAGTTATTTCCCCCTCCCCGATTCCCTGAGAACCACTAATCTATTTTCTGTGTTCATGGATTTGCCTATGCTGGAGATTTCATATAAATGAAATCATATAGTCAGCAGCCTTTTGTGATTGACTTCTTTCACTTAGTATAATGTTTTCAAGATTCATCCACACTGTAACATGCTATCAATATATCATTCCTTTTTATTGCTGAATGATATTCCTTTGTGTAGATATACCAGATTTTACTTACTTGTTTATCAGTTGCTGAACCTTGTTTCCATTTTTTTGCTACTCTAAATAATACTGCTCTGAACATTCACATAGAAATCTTTCTGTGGTAGTATATTTGGATTTCCCTTGGGTAAATACCTAAGAATGGAATTGCTGGGTCATACGGAATTATGTTTAACTTTTTTTTTTTTTTTTTTTTTTAATTTATGATAGGCACACAGTGAGAGAGAGAGAGGCAGAGACACAGGCAGAGGGAGAAGCAGGCTCCATGCACCGGGAGCCCGATGTGGGATTCGATCCCGGGTCTCCAGGATCGCGCCCTGGGCCAAAGGCAGGCGCCAAACCGCTGCGCCACCCAGGGATTCCCCTATGTTTAACTTTTTAAGAAACTACAAGCCTCTTTTCCAGAGTGGCTCTTTCAAGCTCTTTGTATTCAGGATATTTCCTCTTTATAAGTGTTAAAATATTTTCCAACTTGCTTTTTACATATATTTTGCTATGTAAAAAGTTTTGTTCTTATTTTTAAATTTCTTTTCTTTTTTATAGAGAGGGATCTGGGGATGGGCAAAGGGAGAGGAAAAGAGAATCCCAAGGAGACCTTATGCCCACCCAGCGTGGAGCCCAAACATGGGGCTTGATTTTACAATCCCGAGATTAGGTATGACCTGAGCCGAAATCAAGAGTCAGATGCTTAACTGACTGAGCCACCCAGGCATACCAAAAGTTTTGTTTTTAAATTTTATTGTACTCAAATCTCTCTAGTGTGTGTTGCTTTTGGAATTTGAATCCCAGAAAGACATTTCCTTCTCCCAGGTTATAAAGGAATTTGTATATGTTTCTTTCCAGGACCTGTATGGTTCTTTTTTTTTAACATCCATTTTAAGTTTGTCTTGATGTGTGAAGTGCAGATCCAGTTTTATCTTTATCCACAGGTTATCCAGTTGTTGGAACACTATTTATTAAAAAGTCCTTTTCCTATTATGTGAATTTCACCTCAGTAAAAATTAGTCGTTTTCCCCATGGATTAAAATGATGCCTTTATGAGATACCAAATTTTCACATAGATTTGGGTCTGTTTTCTTTTTTTTCCTCATCGGCTTGACTATTTATTTAGGTGCAACTATTACCCTTTAATTAAAGAGGCATTTTTAATATGTTTTAGTAGATGGTAGAGGTAGCTTCCTCCTTATTCTTCTTAAAGATTTTCCTGGCTCCTGCTACTTGTTTATCCTTACAAATAAACTTTTTTTTTTTTTTTTTAGGAATGGTTGACACACAATGTTACATTAGTTTCAGGTGTACAACATAGTGATTCTGTAAGTTTATACTTTGTCCTATGCTCACTACAAGTGCAGCTACCATACAACATTATCATAATACCATTGACTATAATTCCCTATACTATACCTCTTATTCCCTGTGATATATTCATTCTGTAACTGGAAGCATGTATCTCCCATTCCCGCACACCCATTTTGCCCTTCCCCTCACTCCCCTCCTCTCTGGCAATCATCAGTTTTGTGTATTTATGCATCTTTTTCTGCTTCTTTGTTTATTCATTTTGTTTTGTTTTTTAGATTCCACATATAAGTGAAATCATGTGATATTTGTCTCTCTATCTTATTTATTTCACTTAGCATAATACTTTCTAGGTCCACCCATTTGTTGGCAGATGGCAAGATCTCATTCTTTCTTATGGCTGAATAATATATAAATAAACTTTCTAATCAACTAAACTAGTGCCAGAAAGAAAAAATCCTCATACTCTTTTTATTGGGATTACATTAAATATATAAGTTAACTTAGAATACACATTTTTATGATGTTGAGTCTTCTTTGAGGAAATATGATGTTTTCCAATGTATATAAATCCTTTTGAAGGAAAACTGTTTCAGATCCCAAATATTGGCCCAAGTTATATCTAATGTAATATCACTTAATTATGTACAAAATAAAACTAGGGGTAAATTTTTCATGTGTAAGTAAATACCATATTCTTATGTAATTACAAAACTCAGTAAAACTATTTAAATACAATTAGACCTACAAAATTCCCCAATCTAAATTAGAAGTATTACATTCACGTGAAATCATCATATTTGCTGTTAACAATTTACTGTGCTTTAAACCAAAAGGATATTTATTATTCATAGGAATTACCAGAATTGATACATTCAACTGTATTAAGGACCCTGTCCATCCTTCGTTTTGCCATCCTTAGAAATGTTGGATTTTCCTTTTCTTGTCACTTTTTGTTTGTAAGATGGCTGCTGCAACTCTACTTTCATCTTACCTTTATTCTATCTTTCTAAATAAAAAGGAAAGGAACAAAAGCAAAGGCCTTTTCCTGGCTAAGCTTGTCTTTTTTTCCCCCTTGTTTTGTGGAAAGGGAACCCCAGCCAATTTTTCCTTCAGTCCCATTGTTCTGAACTGAGTTATTTGTGCATCCTAAAACCAATCACTGGCAGTAGGGAATGGGATTACTATGACGCGTTTAGACCAATTCTGGTTCATTCCCTTGGGCTGAGGGTAAGACAAGATATTGGTGCTAGCTACTAAAACAATCCGGAATTCTGCTAGGGAATAGAGAGTGGTGAGAAGTGGAGAAGGAATGTCTATAGAGTAGATGGTAAACATCATGAAACACAAGGCCTTAATGTTAGCAAATGGGGGGAGACTGATCTTTGCACATTCTCTGCTATTTTCACTGCAACACAGATAGAGGAAGTAATCAATCTCTTTCTCTCCCTCTTTTCTCTCTTTCCGCCTTGTGCTGGGTTTGAATCCCTTGACCTAAAAGCACTTCTAGTAAATATCCCTTTTTCTATTGTTGCTAGGCTTATTGCTAGCAAAGCTATTTCTTAGTGTCTGCAAAATTGGATAATTAGATTTTGTTTTTAAACGTAATGAGCCCTCCTTGTTATGTTACTTGAGTCAGATTTGAGAAAACACTTATGGTTGGTTAGGAAGGACTTATTCCTTCATGTCATAAATTAGTTTTTTTTAAGAGAAGAAAGTTTTAATAGTTTTATTTAAAGAGTGGTCCAAATATATGGCACACTTAGATGTTCTTCAAAATATAGTTTTGACAACCAGTTCCAAGCACATACTACCAATTAATTTTGATGATTGAATAAGAGGTTATGTTGAGGGGGTAGGCCTGGCTGGCACAGTTGGTTAAGCGTCTGACTCTTGGTTTGTGGGTTTTTTTGTTTGTTTTGTTTTGTTTTTTGTAAATTTATTTTTTATTGGTGTTCAATTTGCCAACATATAGAATAACACCTAGTGCTCATCCCATCAAGTGCCCCCCTCAGTGCCCATCACCAGTCACCCCCATCCCCCACCCACCTCCCCTTCCCCACCCCTGGTTCGTTTCCCAGAGTTAGGAGTCTCTCATGTTCTGTGACTCTTGGTTTTGACTGAGGCCTGACCTCAGGGTCGTGAAATCAAGCCCTGCATCTAGCTTCAAGCTCAGTGTAGAGTCTGCTTAAAGACTCGCTCTCTCTCTCCCTCTGCTCCCCCACCCGTCTTTTGTTCATGCATATGCGTACATGTACTCTCTCCCTGAAGTAAATAAATATGTCTTTAAAAAATATGAAAGGGGTTATGTTGAAAATTCCAGTCATCCAAACCATAGAGAAGGCTGAAGTTGTTTATTATCATTCCTTTTATACTATGCAACTGTGTGTGTTCTTTGCTATGGACTTTTTCTGTCTATAAGTGGAAACTCTGTCTCTGTTGCTAATAAGTCATGTGGCTATGGTCAATTTATCTTTTTCTCTTTTTGGGACTTACTATGATGTTGTAGTAGAAAGAGTGCTTTGGAAATAGACATACTTGAGTTTAAATCCAAACTCCAATGCTACTGAAAGTGGCTCTAGGCAAATTATTTTATATTTGAGACTGTATTTCTTTCTTTATTTTTTTTAAAGACTTAATTTATTGGGCAGCTCAGGTGGCTCAGCGGTTTAGCGCTGCCTTCAGCCCAGAGCCTGATCCTGGGGACCCAAGATCGAGTCCCGCATCAGGCTTCCTGCATGGAGCCTGCTTTTCCCTCTGCCTGTGTCTCTGCCTCTCTCTCTCTGTCTCTGTCTCTGTCTTTCATGAATAAATAAATCTTAAAAAAAAAGAATTTATTTATTCATGAGAGACACAGAGAGAGAGAGAAAGAGAGAGAGGCACAGACAGGCAGAGGGAGAAGCAGGCTCATTCCATGCAGGGAGCCCGAGGTGGGACTCTATCTCGGGTCTCCAGGACCATGCCTGGGCCGAAGGCGGCGCTAAACCGCTGAGCCACCCGGGCTGCCCCTATTTCTTTGTCTTTAAAATGGGGAAACTTTTCTTGCAGAGCTCAAAATTCTGTTTGACACATAATAGGCAGCTAATTAATTGTTCCCTTCCCTTCCATAAAGCAAGATTTAGGTTAGATGATCTTTAATAGTCTGATCTAGTATGTAGTTTTTAGAATCTTTAAGTCAGCTGCTTTAATAACATGCCCTTATCACTAGTAATGAACACTCCAAACTACCACAACCCATACAGCCATCTGGTTACCTTCTTTCCATTCCCTTCAAAGTGTTCCTAATGAAGACTTTTTTTTAAGGTAGTAATGCCTTAATTTAAATAGCTGGCTGCAATTAAACTTCAGTATTTTGCCTCTACTACAAGGCTCTTAGACTAGAGAATTTGTAACAACAGCCGCTAGAACTGCTTCTGTGCAGCTCATGACTCATTTGTAACTCTCCTAAGATTTAAGTAGCCTAGTAGATGTTGAAATTATTATGCCTCTTTGGATTTGAGACATTTACTTCAAAACGTTTAACTTTTCTTAGTCCTTGTTCTCTAAATATGCAAGGAAAATTTTTTCTCCCTTCCTCCTATTCTCCTCTCTCCTTTCTTTCCTGAGCAGCTAATCATATAATTTTGTTGCTGTTGCTTGTATCTCCTTTAGGCATCATCACATAGTTGGCAAGCAGCACACATCTATGCCCCCATAGCCTTCTGTAGTATAGCACTTATCCTCTGACTTGTAATTATTGGTTGACATCTATTTTTCAAGACTGTGAGCTTCTTAAGGGTAGAAGTTGTATCTTAATTTCCCTGGTTTTCACCATGCTGGCTACTTAAGTACTGACCTATTTGGCCTCATTTTGTAAGAACAATTTCATTTTTTCACCAGTTCCATTAAAATGGTGTAACCTAACTTATATTCCCTTTCTCTTGAAAGCTGTTTCACTTCATGAAATAATGGAATCTATACTTTATTTCAGCACCAGCACTTAGGCAAAGTGTGTTGTGAGTGCTTCCAAATACCTTGTCTTAATCTGAAATTTAAAATATTCATGGTTGAAGCTCATGCCTGCAATTAGTCTATTATATGTAAAGATTCATAGCTGGTTTTGGTTTTATTTTCTTTTGTGATTCCCCAAACCTGAAAGCAATTCCATTACTATAAGAGAACATATGTCAATTAGCAATTATTTGTGGAAGACCTGTATTTAATAGGATTGGGGTTTTTTGTTCTTGTTCAATTTATCCGTTATTCTCTTAAGAGTAAAGACTATTTTCCAAGGAGATGGTACCTGCACATTGGTGACTCTACCAAGTGTAGGGATCAAAGCAACCAGTTTACTATTAAAAGCTCTCCCTAAATGTTTCTTGCACTTACTAACTGCCAAGTTTATTTTACTTTCAGTGCTCCCTAAATGTTTCTTGCGCTTACTAACTGCCAAGTTTATTATACTTTCAGTGCTGCTCATTGACTTGTTCTATTCCTCCTCTGAGCTACATTACACTTTTAGTCATTTCTACTCACCTTTCAATTATTGTGCATTACTACTCGATATTGCATTTTTAATTGTTATATCAAATTTATCATAATTTTATGGTTATGTAATTTGGCAATTACCATAATTAATTATCATAATTTATATCTCATGGTAATTTTTTAAAGTTATTCCAATAAAATTGAAGATCTGGAGTGCAGGGGCCTTTGTTTTTATTTCTTTGCACCTTCTGTGGTAGCACAGTTAGATAAATGTTTTTATAAAATTTGATTTAATGGACATGAGGCACACAACATTCATTTAAAATGGGATCCTAAAACTTTTCCTGACCATTCAGCCTACAGTATTTTTTCCATTTTCTGTCCTTTCATAGTACCCATGGTTTATACCAGAGATTGGTAAACTTTTCTGTAAAGGGCTGGATAGTAACCATTTTATGGTTTGCAAGCAATACAGTTTCTGTAGCAGCTACTAAGGTCTTGTTGTACAGTGAAAGCAGCCATGAACAATATGTGATTGAATGTGATTGTGTTTCAACAGTACTATTTTTGTGGACACTAAAATTTTAATTTCATGTCATTTTCTCATGTTATTAAGTATTATTCTTTTTTTCTCCCAGCTTTTTTTTTTTTTTGAGATTTTATTTATTTATTCATGAGCGACACAGAGAAGGCAGAGACGTAGGGAGAGGGAGAAGCAGGTGCCTCACAGGGAGCCTGATGTGGGACTTGATCCCCGAACTCCAGGATCACGCCCTGAGCCAAAGACAGACATGCTCAACCACTGAGCCACCCAGGAGTTCCTCTCCCAACTTTTAAAAATGTTAAGAACATTTTCAGCTCATGAGCCATACAAACACAGGCAATGGCTGGATTTGCCTCCAGGCCATAGTTTGCCAACCCTTTATCAATACTATTTATTTTGAGGGCAGCCCGGGTGGCTCAGCGGTTTAGTGCGCCTTCAGCCCAGGGCATGATCCTGGAGACCCAGTATCGAATCCGTTGTGGGCTCTCTCCAGGGAGCCTGCTTTTCCCTCTGTCTGTGTCTCTACCTCTCTCTTTGTGTCTCTCATGAATAAATAAATAAATAAATAAATAAATAAATAAATAAATATTTTAAAAAAAATTTTTTAAAAAATTTCTACTACTTCTGTAGTAGAAAGAATATAGGTTTTAAATTAACAAGCTAGGATTCCCTTTCTGCCTACTACACACTAGTTAACTAGTCTAAGCCTGATTTGATTTTCTTAAAATGCGGATAATACTAAATACAACATTATATGTTAATTACACTTCAATAGAAACTTTTAAAAAATTTTAATGTGGATAATACTAGCCTCAGTTGTTTTGAAGAGAAAGAGATTATGTATATGTAGAATCATTATTTAAATTATAAAACTAGATAATGGAAACCTATTTGCTATAATTCATGAATTCTGATACGTTTCTTTTCATATTTAAAATGATAGTGCCTTAACAATTGCTATTGGTCAGGTAACAACCCTATCTTGGTTCTCCCCACTTGTATGAGCAAACACTAAAACCAGCATCAAAACTTGCAAATAGGTGTTGGTAGCTTGGAAGAAAATTCTGGAGACAAAAGTGTGGCACACTCTCTTAACTAAGAATTGAATGGTTGTGAGAAGAAGTGGGTTTTCAATTAGGTAAGTTAAGCATTATTCCTAAAGTTAGAGTCAAAAAGTAATATAGCTCTCTATGTAATGGAAAGTCAGCATATGAGCTGATGTTTAGTTTTAAGAAATACTCCATCACCAATGTTCTTGGTGTTGGACCGTATTAGTCAAAGTGATTCAAAAGAGAATATGACTCTCAGCATGAAGAAATTGGTTAGAAATATTTTAAGTATTTAATTTTGGTTTCATTTTCCTTTATACCCATAAGTGATATATGTTGAATCAGTATGAAAGAGCTTTTTAAGAAATTTAAAGTTAATTCTAACTGGTCAAATGTGTCTTTAATTGGTAGTACGTAAAATTATTGTTCATCTTACTTTTGATAGTGCTGTGTATATACAGAATTTTATCTATTCTAATAACTACATTGTGGTCTACTTGTTTAGTCTTCCCTAATTTAATTGTAAACTCCTGTGTTTTATTTACTTGCCCCAAAGTGGTTAGCACACAGGAACTTAATAAACATTTGATGAAGGAATGAATAATGCCCTGATACAATGGACACATGATATTGTTTCCAGTAGTTTAAAATTTAGTAGGGAAGGGAAAGCCATAGATTTGTGCAGTATAGAAATGAGATTTTAAAACTATAATTAAAACTGTAATTATTGACAATGTGCTAAAGTGAACTTGTGCCCTATTTATATCCATTATAGCCATCTGTGGTTTCCTTCTATCTTTATTCTATTAAGAAAATATAGCCCAGATTATTATGAGGATTAAATTTAGATAATGCTTGTAAAGTGCCTAGCACAAATACATGAATGGTTTGTTTCATTTAATCCTTTTCATCCCTTTAATTAAATCAGCTTTTCCTAAAGCATAAGAACTATGGTTCACGATATATTAAAATCACTTCAAATTCAATTTTCTGTGCTGATGACTTGAATTACATTGTTATATTAGCTGAATTTCATCATAAAAAAAAGCATTTTATCATATTATGACTAAGTAGCCTTGAAGGTAGAACTACCCAGAGAATTTACTAATATTCATAATAATGTTAACTTGGGAAAATGTGCTTCATTTTTCCCAACCACCTACTTTACAGATTTTTGGAATATAAACCCATTTTTAAGTTGTAGAATCTCTATACTAACATTTTTCTCACAAATATCGGGAAGTCATAATCTTTTATTTGGTAATTAGAGAAATTACTTTCCCAGTCCAGGTCACTATTTAATAAGGATAGTACTTCAAATTTTTATAACATTTAAGAAAAATCTTCACACCAGACCTCATCTTTGTGAATCTTTCCCTGACCTGATTCTGTTCCCATTGTGTGGGATTGAATTGAATGAATAGATTGAATAGATTGAATGTGCCATCTATGAGTTTTCATAGTATGCTAGGCTTATTTCTGTCATGGTTTTAATATACAGTGACTGTTTTCTTACTTATTTTCTCCCAGGCATGAGTTTTTTGAGGGCAAGAACTAAGTTATATTCATCAGTGGGAACTTGCTTGCTGATATCCCAAATGCCCAGGAAGTATATCAGGGCCTTCCATAAAAGGCATACTCAAATGTCACTTTAATTGAAATGGAATTAAATTATTTGATTATATAAGCAAATCATGACTAGAAAGAGGCTCTAGAAAATTGCCCTAAAGATATCTGAAATGAAATGTCTTATGAAATATATTCTCCATTATTATGGCATTCAGGTGAGTCAGAGAAGGGAGTTATATGGTGGTTGGTTCTGAGCTATGTACTTATTAGAGTCTTTTTTTTTAAGATTTTATTTATTTATTCATAAAAAACACAGTGAGAGAGGCAGAGACACAGGCAGAAGGAGTAGTAGGCTCCATGCAGGGAACCCAGTGCGGGACTTGATCCCAGAACTCAGGGATCATGCCCTGAACCGAAGGCAGATGCTCAACTGCTGAGCCACAAGGAATTCCTATTAGAGTCTTCTATATGGAGTTTATTGGCTTTTAAACTCTGACTCCAACCAAGCCTGCTTGCTTTCTTCCTGTTGTGGTACTATCCAAACAATAATAACTTACATAAGTTCTGATTCCTGAATACAGCTATAAACATTGATTTTAAGAGTAAACAGCTATACTAAGACCTTATAAAACATCAAAAAACCTACTTTCTTGCTTTCATTACTGATATCTCAGTGATTTTGTTTTTGTTTGAGGCCAGATCACTGTACTAAAATTGTTGTATCTTTTTTTCTCTTCACTTTTAGGACTTTGGAAAAATAAGTTATTAATTAGGTTGGGTAAGTGGCAGAAATAAGATTTGGAAGATTTTCTAAACCTAAGTAAAGCAAAATTCTTTGTTATCAGAGATAGAAGATTATAGTTCTTCTGGTGCTGCAGCAGCCTGTCTTTATCTATACATTTAAAATGAAGTATATATTTTTGTATGATCTGACTCAGCAGGTTGGAAGTTCCCATGCATTAAGTATCTTATTTGAAAGTGGTCTTAAGTGAGATAAGCTTTCATTCATTTGCTTGAAACCACATCATATATGGGACCATAAGTATCCTGTCTAATTTAGGACATTGTGGTAAATGCTACTATTTTCATTTTTGGATTCCATGATGCCCAAGTAACAACACTGACTAATGGCCAACAAAGAAAGCTAATAGGTATAGGATCTAGGATTTTCAATCACATGGTAAATCAGTATTTATTAACTTAGATCTCTTTATAATGGCCTCCTATGTTCTTTTTTTTTGAATGGCATCAGAGAAACTTAAGAGTTGTCTTGATTCTCCATCTCACTCCACCTTCCTGCTCTGTCCCCTTGCCATCTACATTTGTAAACCTTGACTTTTTCTTCAGTCTCTATGGTACTCAGGCTTGCTACTAGAGAGACACTGCTAGTCACTACCCCCACAGCAGGAACTTATCCTCTTTCACCTCTTCTGGAGGTTTCTACATGCTCATCTTTAACTTGGGTGATTTCAAGAATGGAGAACCTAGTATTATTTTGAAGGTAGTATTGAAAACTGATAAGGGAAGTAATAACACTGAGAATAAGATTCTAGGTCAGCTACTGTCTTGGATGAGTTATTTAACCTCCCTTAGCTTTAGTTTTCTCATTTGCAAAATAGAAATAACTACCCTAGAGGTTTATTGCAGAAATTAATTCATTTGTTTATCTCCATTCTCTTACCAAGCCCTATTAATTTATGGCACAGTAATTTGGAAAAAGGAATAATACCAAAGGACAAATAGAAGAGAGACGATAGGCTCCCAAGATTCAGGAAGATAGCAAGTTGAATATTAACTAACAGAGAAGAGCAAACTGAAAACTATCCACAGGAGAATGGAAGTACAAGCTAATCCATATCATAACCCCATACAGGCTCAGGAATTGTAGTTGCTAAGTACTTCTGGAAAGGGGGCTAAAACAGGAGGATTGATTGAAAATCTGTATAATGCACCATTAGACTCCCAGATCTCCTGTCCCTCAATGTGATGGTTAACCTTTAGAGAAACTGAGTGGGAAAAATTAGAGAGGGAGACAGACCATGAGAGACTCTTAACTCTGGGAAACAAACAAAGGGTTACTGAAAGGAAGGTGGGTGGGGGGATTGGGGTAGCTGGCTGATGGGCACTGAGGAGGGCACTTGATGGGATGAGCTCTGGGTGTTATACTATATGCTGGCAAATTGAATTTAAATTTAAAAATGTGGGCAGCCCTGGTGGCACAGCGGTTTAGCACCGCCTGCAGCTGAGGGCGTGATCCTGGAGACCCGGGATTGAGTCCCACGTCAGGCTCTCTGTATGGTGCCTGCTTCTCCCTCTGCCTGTGTCTTTGCCTCTCTCTCTCTATGAATAAATAAATAAAATCTTTAAAAAAATATATTAAAAAAATAAATTTAAAAATGTAAAAAAAAAAAAAAAAAAAGAAGAAGAAGAAGAAGAAATTGAACCAGAGTGTCTGGCCTCAGAGGCAGTAGCCATATGACAATAAACGTAAAGCAACAGTATGCGAGTAAGGGTTAAGTGAAGGTATACATTCTGTCTTCTAGACACACCCATGGCTTGCTTTCTCACCTTCAGATCTTTGCTTAAAGGTGTCTTCCCTAGCCACCTGATTTAAAACTACAGTTCTTCCTAACCTGGCATTCACGGTCTCCCCCTCCTGGCTTTATTTTTTTCCATAACAGCACTATCTGACAAATTTTTACTTAAGTCTCCTTCTATTGGAGTGCAAACACCAGAACAGTAAGGTCTTAGGTCTGTTTTGTTCACTGAAGTATCCCTTGGAACCTACAATAGTATCTTGTGAATAGTATCTCAGTGAATGTTTGTTGAATGAGGAAACAAATGAGATTATTCAGATCTTTTCTGAGAAGGCTAATACCTAGTCTTATGTTCCCAGGCAGGAAATTGGAGGATTTCTCTCCGGAGAATTGACTGGCCTAAGATAAAAGACATGCAGTTATTGGTGTTTCGGGGAAGAGTCCCTCATTTAAAAGGCTAGGACTCTGTTAAATGTATAGTCATATTGAATAGTCAACAAGCCCTGTTCTCTTATAGAATCACTGGACATCTAGGGAAAGCCTCTAACACAAAAGACAGATACTAAAAATGAGAAAGGGAAACAAGAATTCATAGAGTAAAAGAAAATCCTAAAAAAACCTAATACCTCTTGTCAGAGAGACAAGAGACAATATGGCATCTGTGAAACAAGAATAGGATGCTCTTTAAAAAGCAGGGGGGAACCTGGTTTCAGAGAACAAGAAATAGCTGTTGGAAATGAAAATATGTTTAGTAGTTATAAATTTAATAGAAGAGAAAGTTTAAGGAATCTTCTAGACAGTAATGTGTTCTAGTTTAAGGTTAAATTTAGAAATATGAGGAATAAAAGATTCTTAGTAAAAAAAAAAAATCGACTACACTACCTTACTTAGAAGATGATAGAAAAATGCCTTATATTTTGAGAAAGAATATCTGGCCTAAAATTTTTTGGCTAGTATTTCCCTACAATATCTTCATCTGTCTCTTTAATTTTGGAACTGTTTGTCTCTTTTAAATAGTATATAGCTGGAATTAAAAAAAAATATCCTCTGAGGATACTTGCTTCAGATCAGCTTCATTTTTGTGCATAGACTATCCTAGAAAATAGTCTAGTGAATTTAGTCTGTCCTTGATATATTTGGTTTTATTTCTACCATCTTTTTTTTTAAGATTTTATTTATTTATTCATGAGAAACACAGAAAAAGAGAGAGAGAGAGAGAGGCAGAGACACAGACGGAGGGAGAAGCAGGCTCCATGCAGGGAGCCCAACGTGGGACTTGATTCCCCAACTCCAAGTTCATGCCCTGGGCTGAAGGCAGGTGCTAAACCGCTGAGCCACCCAGGTGTCCCAACTTCACTCCTTTTTATTACTGAATAGTATTCCATTTTAGATGCCAGATTTTACTTATCCATTCAGTGGTTGATGGACATTTGAGTTGTTTCTACATTTTAGCTATTACGAACAATGCTGCTGTGATCATTCATATACAAGTTTTAAGGTGGACATTTGTTTTCATTTTCCTTGAGTATTCCTAGGAGTGAAATTGCTGGATCACATGGTATCTCTCAGTGTTAATCTTTTGAGGAACTGACAAACTATTTTCTAAGGCAGCTGCACCATTTTATATTCTCACCGGCAATATATGTGGGTTCTATTTTTCCACATTTTTTAAAAAGATTTTATTTATTCATAGAGACACAGAGAGAGAGAGAAAGAGAGAGAGAGAGGCAGAGACACAGGCAGAGGGAGAAGTGGGCTCCATGCAGGGATCCCAAGGTGGGACTTGATCCCGGGTCTCCAGGATCACGCCGCGGGCTGCAGGCAGTACTAAACCGCTGTGCCACTGGGGCTGCCCTATTTTTACACATTCTTGACAACAATTGTCATTGTTGATCTTTTTGTTTATAGTCATCCTGGTTGTGCGAAGTGGTTCTTCATTGTGGTTTTGATTTGCGTTTATCTAGTAACTAATGATGCTGGGTATTTTTTTATATGCTCATTGGCCGTTTGTAGCTCTTCTCTGGAGAAACATGTATTCAGATTGTTTGCTCATTTAAAAAATTGGGTTAGCTGTCTTTGTACTGAGTTTTGAGTTCTTTATATATTCTAGATAAAAGTTCCTTATCAGATCTATGATTTGCAAGTGTTTTCTTTCATTCTGTGGGTTGTCTTTTCATGTTTTTGATGGTCTCCTTTAAAGCACAAACATTTAATGTTGATAAAGTTCAAATTGTCTTTTCCTTTTCTTGTGCTTTTGGTATCATAGCTAAGAACCCATTGCCTAACCCAGAATCATGAAGATTTATGCTTATGTTTTCTTCTTAGAGTTTTGTAGTTTTAACTGTTGGTCTGTGATCCATTTTAAGTTAATTTCTGTGTATGATGTGAGGAGTGGGTCCACTTTCATTCCTTTGTATGTGAATATCCAATGAAAAGACTCCTCTTACCCCATTGACTTACCTTGGCATTCTTGTCAGAGATCAATGGATCATAAGTGTATAGATTTATTTCTTAATTCCTTATTGATTTATATATCTACCACACTGTTTGGATTACTGTAGCTTTGTGGTAAGTTTGAAATCATGAAGTATGAGTTTTCCAACTCTTTCTTTAAAAAAAAAAAGTTTTGGCTATTTTAGATTCCTTGAATTTCCATATGAATTTTAGGATAAGCTTGTCAATATCTGCAAGGAAGCCAGATGTTTCATGACGTATGAGTCTTCTAACTTTGTCTTCTTTAAAAAAATTGTTTTCACTTTTTTGGGTTCCTTGAATTCCTATGAATTTTAGGATAAGCTTGTCAATTTCTGCAAGGAAGCCAGATGTAATTTTAATTTTGATAGATATTGCTTGAAATCTGTAAATCAATTTGGGAGTATTGCCATTTTAACAAAATTAAATATTCTGATTCATGAATGCGGAGTGCCTTTGTATTTATTTAGGTCTTTTTATAGTTCTTCCAGCAATGTTACATAGTTTTCAGTGTGTAAGTGTTGCATTATTTTGTTTAAATTTATTCCTAAGTATTTTTTTCTGATCAGTGATATTATAAATTAAGTTGTTTTCTTAATTTCATTTTGGATTGTTCATTGCAAGTGTATAGAAATAGAACTGATTTTTGTATATTAATCTTGTGTTTTGAAGCATTAGTGAACTTGTTAACCAGTTCTTTTTTTTTTAATGGATTCCTTAGATTTTGCCTGAGGCATTTAAACATGAGTACTTAATCTATAGAAGTCCCAAATTTAATCAGTACTCCCATTCTTCTAAAATAATACGAAGACTTTAGGAACCTGTGGCAGCCAGAATAATAGCACCTTAAAGATGCTCAGGTTCTATCTATAAGATATTTATGATTTTACATGGCAGAGGAAAATTAAGGCTGTTAATCAGTTGACTTTAAAATAGGTTATCTTGGGGCACCTAGATGGCTCAGTTGATTGTCTGCCTTCAGCACAGGTCATGATCCCAGGATCCTGGGATCAAGTTCTGCATTGGGCTCCCTGCCCAACAGAGAGCCTGCTTCTCCTTCTCTCTCTGCTGCTCCGCCTGCTTGTGCATGTACATGCATGCAAAGTTTCTCTCTCTGTCTGTCAAAAAAACAAATCTTAAAAATGAAATAGATTATCCTGAATATTTGGGTGGGCCCAAAGTAATGACAAATGTCCTTTAAAGAAGAGGGATGCAGAAGAACAGGTCAAAGTCTGAGAGAAATGTAAAATTGCTACATTGCTGATTTTGAAAATGGAGGAAGAGCCTATGAACCAGGTAATACAGGCAGCCTCTAGGATCTGGAAATGGTATTTAAATATCTCAGCCTGGGTAGTAGAGAAACTCATAGCTACCAGGTTGCTTATTTTTGTAGACCTTTGCAATATGCTGAGTTAGAATATACTTTTTTAAAAAAACAAAATAAAACAAAAGGAATCATGAATTCATACTAATATTTCCAATTAAGATTACAGAGTTTTTTACTTCTTTGATTTTATATAATTTTGTCTTCCTTTACAATGGAAATCTTGGTTCCTAATGACATTAACCTACCTACTTGCTTGATATATGTATGTAAATATGCACATATATGATGTTCAGAATAACCAGTTAAGCTACCAATTAAAACTATCAACAACATTATTACTGAACTCTGTTTAAGATTTCTATTCAGTTCTTTCTTTTTTTCTTAAAGTATGTCCCACCAGAGATGAAAAGTCAAATAATTATGTTTTAAAGTCACGTGGAATAATTGTTTATATACCATTAGGTTAATTCTTTTTTGTTGTTGTTGGTGGTGGTGGTGATTGGATTCTATAAACTGTTAAACGTATTCATAAAACAAAAAAGAAATTATTTATATGACTCCAAAATTAAGACTATAAAAGCAGTATACATTCAGAAACTTTATGACATCTATTCATTTTCCCTCTAGTACCCTACTGCAGGGTTTCATTAGTTTTTGTTTAATTCTTACACTTTTATTTTTTTAATATATTTTTTATTTTTTATTTTTTTAAAGATTTTATTTATTTATTCATGAGAGAGAGAGAGAGAGAGAGAGATTGGCAGAGACATAGGCAGGGAGCCCAACGTGGGACTCAATCCCTGGACTCCAGGATCATACCGTGGGTCGAAGGCAGGCGCTAAACCGCTGAGCCACCCAGGGATTCCCTTTTTAATACATTTTTAAAAGATTTATTTATTTGTTTTAGAAGGGTAAAGTCAAGGGGGAGAGGGAAAGAGAATCTCAAGCAGACTCCCCACTGAGTATGGAGCCCAACACACGGCTTGATCTCACAACTCTGAAATCATGACATGAGCTGAAATCAAGAGTTGGATGCTTAAGCAGCTGAGCCATGCAGGTGTCCCAATTCTTCTACTTTTAAAAAGTGTGTGTGTGTGTATTTATATTCTTAGGTAAAAGATAACATATATACTGTTCTGCATAGTACTTTAAAACTTAATATATCCTGGTCACCCAACAGTGTATACAGATCTTTTTCATTCTTTTTTTCTGCCTTCAGCTACAGAGTACTTCATTGTATGTATGCAACACAGTTTATTCAACCATTCTCTCTACTGATGGACATTGAGTTCTTTCCATTCTTTTGTATTTCAAATAGTGCCAAAATGAACAAATTAGTGCGTATATCACTTTGTATTTTGGGAGGTGGAGCTACTTTTAACATAATTATCTTTAATGTTCTGCAGTTTTACTATAATATAGTAATTCTCTTAAAATCTTGTCATTCATTGGGCTTTAGGAATCTGTATTTTGAAGTTTTACTTCTGGAAATGTTAGCTATTACTCTTCAAAGATTACCTATATCCATTCTCTAATTTTCTCTTGGAACTCCAATTTGACATAGTAAGTTATTTCTCCTCCGTATTTCTTAACTTCTTTAATAATTTTCATCTTTTGTTTCTGTGCTACATGCTACATGTATCTAAGTTTATCTGAACAAGTATTTAGTTCACCCTTAACTGTGTCTAATTTGTTAAACCTTACCATTTGTTTTTCAATTCTATTCTTTTCATTGTAATTGTGTTTGTTTCAAGTTTTTATTATTTGTAAAACATATCAGTTATTTATATTATCTCTGATTATTTCAGTCCCTGAAGTCTTTGTTTCCTCACGTGTTTTATGCTTTTTTTTTTTTTTTTTTTTTTTTTTTTAGATTATTTATTTATTTATTTATTTATTCATGAGAGACACAGGCAGAGGAAGAAGCAGGCTCCATGCAGGGAGCCTGACATGGGACTGGATCCTGGGTCTCCAGGATTACACCCTGGGCTGAAGGTGGCGCTAAACCACTGAGCCACCCAGGCTGCCCTATTTTATACTTTTTGACTATGAGGTGGTCATGTACTTTGGAACTTTATGTTTGGGAGTTTGTGGTCCTAGAATGAAGGTTGATCTCTTCAAAGAGGATTTTCTTTGATTCCACTTGGGTCCTGAGAGCACTACCAGTCTAAATCCCACTTTAAATTCTCAACTTGAAACTTCTTAGAGTATATAAGTGGTATAAATTTAGCCAAAATCAGTTTGACAACTGTCTGTGTGGTTAGTTTCATCAGAGAAGGATTTTTTCTTCCTCCCTTCCATTTTTTTGTTTCAAATTTTTAAATTCTAGTTAACATAGAGTATAATATTGGTAGAATTTAGTGATTCATCACTTACATATAACATTCAGTGCTCATCACAAGTGCCCTCCTTAGTACCCATCACCCATTTAGCCCATCCCCTGCCTGTGTCCACTCTATCAACCCTTAGTTCTCTGTAGTTAAGAGTCTCTTGTGCCTTGCCTCCCTTTCTTTTCCTGCCTTCCCCATGTTCATATGTTTGTTTTTTAAATTCTACATATGAATGAAATCATATGGTTTTTGTCATTCTCTGACTAACTTGTTTTGCTTAGCATAATAGAATTCTAGCTCCATTCACATCATTGCAAATGGCAAAATTTCATTCTTTTTGATGGCTGACTAATATTCCTGTGTGTGTGTATGTGTGTGTTCATACACATATATATAGCACATCTTATTTGTCCATCAGTTGATGGACATTGGGCTCTCTCTATAATTTGGCTATTATTGAAAATTATAGAGGTGCCTGTGTCCCTTCAGATCATTATTTTTTGTCCTTTAGGTAAATACCTAGTAGTGCAATTGCTGGATCGTAGGGTAGTTCTATTAACTTTCTGAAGAACCTCCATACTGTTTTCCAGGGTGGCTGCACCAGCATTCCCACCAATAGTGTAAGAGGATTCCTTCCTCTGCATCTTTGCCAATAACTGTTGTTTCCTCTGTTGTTAATTTTAGCCCTTCTGACAGGTGTGGGGTACTATCTCATTATAGTTTTGATTTATATTTCCTTGATGATGAGAAATGTTGAGCACCTTTTCATGTTGCCTGTTAGCCAGCTGTATGCCATCTTTGAAAAAATGTCTATTCATATTCTGCCCATATCTTAACTGGATTATTTGGTTTTTGCATGTTGAGTTTCATAAGTTCTTTATAAATTTTGAATATTCTTTATCAGACATGTCATTCACAAATACCTCCTCCCTTTCCATAAGCTGCCTTTTAGTTTTGTTGATTGTTTCCTTTGCTGTGCAGAAGCTTTTTATCCTGATGTGAAGTCTCAATAGTTCATTTTTACTTTTGTTCCCTTGATTCTGGAGATGTGTGTAGTACAGAATTTCTATAGCCAATGTCAAAGAAATTGCTACCTGTGTCCTCCTCCAGGCTTTTGATGGATTCCTGTCTCACATTTAGGTCTTTCCTCAATTTTGAATTTGTTTTTGTGTATGGTGTAAGAAAGTGGTCCAGTTTTATTCTTCTGCATGTGGCTGTCTAGTTTTCCCAAACCCATTTGTTAAGGAGACTTTCTTTTTTCCATTGGATATTCTTTCCTGCTTTGTTGAGACTAGTTGACTGTATAATTGTGGGTCCATTTCTAGATTTTCTGTTCTTCTCCCTTGATCACTGTGTCTGTTTTTTTGCCACTACCATACTGTCTTGATGACTATAGCTTTGTAATATAGCTTTAAGCCTAAAACTGTGATGCCTCTAGCTTTGCTTTTCTTTTTTCAAGATAGCTTTGACTAATTGGGGTCTTTTATGGCTTCCCAGGAGGAATTCTACTAAACATTAATTTTTTTTTCTAATTCTTTTTTTTTAAATTTATTCATGAGAGACATAGAGGCATAGAGAGAGAGAGAGAGAGGCACAGACACAGGCAGAGGGAGAAGCAGGCTCCATTTTATGCAGGGAGTCTGATGTGAGACTCGATCTCCAGGACCATACCCTGGGCTGAAGGCAGCACTAAACCGCTGAGCCACCTGGGCTGCCCTAATATTTTTTTTTCAAGATTTTATTTATATATTTGAGAAAGATAGAGACACAAGAGCATAAGCATGAGGGGGGGGAGGGGGGAGAAGGACACTCCCTGCTGAGCAGGGAACCCCATGTGGGGCTTGATCCCAGGACCCTGAGATCATGATCTGAGCCAAAGGCAGAGTCTTATGCAACTGAGCTACCCAACTGCCCCATCTACCAAACATTTAAAGAAGAGTTAATACCTATTCCCAAACTGTTCAAAAAATAGAAATGGAAGGAAAACTTCCAAACTCATTCTATGAGGACAGCATTGATTCTAAACGAGACAAACACCCCACTAAAAAGAATTACAGACCAAAATCCCTGATGAACATGGATGCAAAAATTCGCAACAGGATATTAGCCAATCAAATCCAACAATACATTAAAAGAATTATTCACCACGATCGAGTGGGATTTATTCCTGGGCTGCAAGGGTGGTTCAGTATTCACAAAGCAATCAACATGATATGCCACATTAATTTTTAAAAAAGGAGGGGACATAAGAACCATTGTGATCATCTCAATAGATGCAGAAAAAGCATTTGATAAAATATAGCATCCATTCTTGATAAAAAGTAAGTTTAGAGGAAACATACCTTAACATTAGAAAGGCCACATATGAAAAAGACAAACAGCTAATAATCATCCTAAGTAGGGAAAAACTGAGAGCTCTTCCTCTACAGTCAGGAATAAGACAGGGATGTCTACTCACCATTGTTATTTAATATAGTGCTAGAAATCCTGGCTCAGCAATCAGACAACAAAAAGAAATAAAAGGCATCCAAATCGACAAGGAAGAAAAACTTGCACTATTTGCAGATGATCTGATACTCTATGTGGAAAACTCAAAAGACTCCACCAAAAAATTGCTAAAACTAATACACGAATTCAGTAAAGTTGTAGGATTCAAAATCAGTGTACAGAAATCTGTTGCATTTCGATACACCAATAATGAAGCCGCAGAAAGAGAAATCAAGGAATCAATACTGTTTACATTTGCACCAAAGCCCATAACATACCTAGGAATAAACCTAATCAAAGAGGCAAAGGATCTGTACTCAAAAAACTATAGAACACTCATGAAAGAAATTGAGAACATCACAACAAAATGGAAAAACATTCCATGGCTATGGTTGGGAAGAACAAATATTGTTAGAACATCTCTGCTACCCAGAGCAATCTACACGTTTAATGTAAGCTCTATCAAAATACAAGGAGCATTTTTCACAGAGCTAGAACAAATAATCCTAGTCACAAAAGATCCCTTCCATTCAATGTCAAGTTTCAAGACAGATATTTTTCTTTTAGTCCTGAGATTGGGTTAGGGAGCAGAGTTAATTCTACTTTACCCTTTCACTGACAGAATTGTCTTTTGAGATACCAGCTTTATGAGAGAAAGGTTTCCTGCAGGGCTGCCCAGCAAGGCTCCTCACCTTGGGCTTTACGTCGCATTTTGTGTGCCCCAAGAAACCCCCCAAACCTCCATTTAGATAGTTGGTAAATCTATCAAGATAAAAGCCAGCTTTAATGTACTAAGTGCCTCTTTAGGTCCCCACCTTCACTTTTGGCCTCAGTATTCCATATTCCTTACTTTCTTGCTGAGACATCCTTGCATTTACGAAGAATGAATGAATGAATATATAATTTATATATAACATGTAAAAGTATGATAATACATAAATACAATCTCACATATTGTATATTTATTTTTATATATATATTTTTTACACATACATACATACAATTTTAGCCAGTACATCCAAAGTTAGATCTATCAAGGTACCTAATTACCATGGATAGAAACAGTTCCTGACATAAAATTTCTATTGTTGGTAAAACTGTTAGTTATCTGTGAAAATGGGATAATAACATCATCTGGCATGGAGAGTTTCAAAATTAATCTCCCTTTCTCAGGAAGCTACCAGAGGATGTGTTCTATCAAAATAAGATAATGCATCAAGAAAAATACCTGATATGGAAATCAAGGATTCAGCACAGGAGAGAGGCAAGAGGAATTCACAGGATGATGGTGAAATGAAGCATTTCATCATCTCCAAGAGTAAACAGTCCTATTTGGAGCAGAATGGAAGGTGCCAAGAATGGAAATTTAAAAAGAAAAAAATAGACCTGATAGATTATTTAATGTGATCATATTAAGAAAAGTTTTACAGATTTCTCAAAGGGTTCTTTTTATTTAGAAAAATTTATTTGTGAAGTATACAGAAAGGTTTAAAGTATGTATGTGTAGTGTAGAGAAGACCAAAATAAATCCCCATGTATCTACCACCTGGCTTATGAAATAGGACATTATTATTATTAGCACTTTAGATGCCTGTTTGCTTTTCCCCAAAAGCACCTCCACTCCCCATAGTCTTGAATTGCATGTTTATCATTCTCTTGCTTCTTTTTTAAAACTTTTATTTTATTTTCTATTTTTGATTTAAATTCAATTAATTGACATATAATGTTAATTATATATAATAACATATAATGTATTACTAGTTTCAGAGGTAGGGGTCACTGATGCATCAGACTCACATAATACCCAGTGCTCATTACATCACATGCCCTCTTTAATGTCCATCATCCAGTTATCCCACCCCGCCACCCCCCGTCTCCTTCAGAAACCCTCAGTTTGTTTCCTCTGGTTTGTCTCTGTCTCTGTGTCTTGTTTTATTTTTTCCTTTCTTCCCCTATGATCCTCTATTTTGTTTCTTAATTCCACAGATGAGTGAGATCATAGGATAATTGTCTTTCTCTGATTGACTTATTTTGCTTAGCATAATACCCTCTAGTTCCATCCACATTGTTGCAAATGGCAAGATTTCTTTTTGATGGCTGAGTAGTATTCCTGTGTGTGTGTGTGTGTGTGTGTGTGTGTGTGTGTGTGTGTGTAGCTAGCTAGCTAGATGTATACACCACATCTTTATCCATTTATCTGTCAGTGGACATATGGGCTCTTTGCATAGATTGGCTACTGTGGATATTGCTGCTATAAACATTGGGGTGCAGGTGTCCCTTCAGGTCACTACTTTTGTCTTTGGGGTAAATACCCAGTAGTGTAATTGCTGGGTCATAGGGTAGCTCTATTTTCAAATTTTTAAGGAACCTCCACTCCATACTGTTTTCCAGAGTGGCTGCACTAGCTTGCATTCCCACCAGCAGTATAAAAGGGTTCCCCTTTCTCTGCATCCTTGCCAACATCTGTTGTTTCCTGACTTGTTCATTTTAGTCATTCTGACTGGTGTGAAGTGGTATCTCATTCTGGTTTGGATTTGTATTTCCCTAGTGTTCAGTGATTTTGAGCATTTTTTCATGTGTCTGTTGACCATTTGTATGTCTTCTTTGGAGAAATGTCTGTTCCTGTCCTCTGCTCATACTTTCTTGATTGGGTTATTTGTTCTTTGGGTGTTGAGTTTGATAAGTTCTTTATAGATTTTGGATACTAGGCCTTTATCTGATAAGATATTTGCAAATCTTCTCCCATTCTGTTTGTTGTCTTTTGGTTTTGTTAACTGTTTCCTTTGCTGTGCAAAACCTTTTTATCTTGATGAAGTCCCAATAGTTCATCTTTGCCTTTGTTTCCCTTGCCTTTGGAGACTTGTCTAGCAAGAAGTTGCTGCAGCCTAGATAATAGAGGTTGCTTGCTGCCTGTGTTCCCCTTTAGGATTTTGATGGATTCCTGTCTCACATTTAGGTCTTTCAATAATTTTGAGTCTGTTTTTGTGTATGGTGTAAGGGAATGGTCCAGTTTTATTCTTCTGCATGTGCCTGTCCAATTTTCCCAATGCCATTTGTTGAAGAGACTGTCTTCTTTCCATTGGATATTCTTTCTTGCTTTTTCCAAGATTAGTGGACCACGGAGTTGAGGATCCATTTCGGGGTTCTCTATTCTGTTCTCTTTCATTGATCTATGTGTCTGTTTTTGTGCCTGTCTTAATGATTATAGCTTTGTAATAGAGCTTGAAGTCCGGGATTGTGATGCCATTAGTTTTGGTTTTCTTTTTCAACATTCCTTTGGCTATTCAGGGTCTTTTCTGATTCCATACAAATTTTAGGATTATTTGTTCCAGCTCTGTGAAATAAGTTGATGGTATTTTGTTAAGGATTGCAGTTAATGTATAAATTGTCCTAGGTAGCATAGACATTTTAACAGTATTTGTTCTTACAATCCATGAGCCATGGAACGTTTTTCCATTTCTTTGTATCTTCCTCAGTAACATCATCTGGCATGGAGAGTTTCTTTTTTTTTTTTTTTATAAATTTTTATTTATTTATGATAGTCACACAGAGAGAGAGAGGCAGAGACACAGGCAGAGGGAGAAGCAGGCTCCATGCACCGGGAGCCCGACATGGGATTCGATCCTGGGCCTCCAGGATCGTGCCCTGGGCCAAAGGCAGGCGCCAAACCGCTGCGCCACCCAGGGATCCCTGGCATGGAGAGTTTCAAAATTAATCTCCCTTTCTCAGGAAGCTACCAGAGGGTGTGTTCTATCAAAATAAGATAATGCATCTTATTTTGTTTTCTGAGTACAGATCCTTTGCCTCTTTGGCTAGGTTTATTCCTAGGTATCTTATGATTTTGAATGCAATTGTAAACAGGATCTACTCCTTGATTTCTGTTTCTAATTGTCTCATTGTTAGTATATAGAAATGCAGCTGATTTCTATGCATTGATTTTATATCCTGCCACTTTGCTGAATTCCTGTATGAGTTCTAGCAATTTTGGGGTGGAGTCTTTTGGGTTTTCCACATAGAATATCATGTCCTCTGCAAAGAGTGAGAGTTTGTCTTCTTTTGCTGATTTGGATGCCTTTTATTTCTTTTGTTGTCTGCTTGCTAAGGCTAGGACTTCTAGTATTATGTTGAACAACAGTGGTGATAGTGAACATCCCTGCTGTGTTCCTGACCTTAGGGGAAGGGTTCTCAGTTTTCCCCCATTGAGAATGATGTTTGCTGTGGGTTTTTTGTAAATGGCTTTTATGATATTAGGGTATGTTTCCTCTATCCCTACAATATGAAGTGTTTTAATCGAGAAAGGAAGCTGTACTTTGTCAAATGCTTTTTCTACATCTATTGAGAGGATCATATGGTTCTTGTCCTTTCTTTTATTACTGTAGTATATTGCATTGATAGATTTCTGAATGTTGAACCACCCATGCAGCCCAGGAATAAATTCCACTGGGTCATACTGAATAATCCTTTTAATGTACTGTTGGATCCTATTGACTAGTATCTTGGTGAGAATTTTGGTGTCCATGTTCATTGGGGATATTGGTTTGTAATTCTCCTTTTTGGTGGGATCTTTGTCTGGTTTTAGGATCAAGGTAATGCTGGCCTTATAGAGTCTGGAAGTTTTCCTTCCATTTCTATATTTTGAAACCCCTTCAGAAGAATAGGCATTAATTCTTCTTTAAATGTTTGGTAGAGGGATCCCTGGGTGGCGCAGTGGTTTGGCGCCTGCCTTTGGCCCAGGGCGCGATCCTGGAGACCCGGGATCGAATCCCACGTCGGGCTGCCGGTGCATGGAGCCTGCTTCTCCCTCTGCCTATGTCTCTGCCTCTCTCTCTCTCTCTCTGTGACTATCATAAATAAATAAAAATTAAAAAAAAAAAAAAGTTTGGTAGAATTCATCCTGGAAAATTATCAAGCCCTGGACTTGTGTTTGTTGAGATATTTTTGATGACTGCTTCAATTTCCTTGCTGGTTATGAGTCTGTTCAGGTTTTTTATTTCTTCCTGTTTCAGTTTTGGTAGTTTATTCCTCTCTAGGAATGCATCCATTTCATCCAGGTTGCCTGATTTGTTGGCGTATAGTTGCTCATAATATATTCTAATTGTTTGTATTTCTTTGGTTTTGGTTGTGATCTCTCCTGTTTCATTCACAATTTTATTTATTTGAGTCTTTTTCTTTTTGATAAGTCTGGCCAGTGGTTTATCAGTCTTTTTAGTTCTTTCAAAGAACTAGCTCCTAGTTTCTGTTGATCTTTTCTACTCTAATTTTGGTTTCTATTTCATTGACTAATGCTCTAATCTTTGTTAATTCTTTTCTACTTGCTTTAGGCTTTATTTACTCTTCCTTCTCCAACTCCTTTAGGTATAAAGTTAGATTGTGTATTTGAGACCTTTTTTGTTTCCTGAGAAAGGCTTGTATTGCTACATACTTCCCTCTTAGCACTGCCTTTGCTCCATCCAAAGGTTTTGAACGTGTGTTTCCATGATTTTTTAAAAAGATTTTATTCATTTATTCATGAGAGAGACAGAGAGAGGCAGAGACACAGGCCGAGGGAGAAGCAGGCTCCATGGAGGGAATCTGACGTGGGACTCGATCCCAGGTCTCCAGGATCACGTCCCGGGCTGAAGGTGGCGCTAAACCGCTGAGCCACCCAGGCTGCCCCCATTATTATTTTTTAATTCTTCTTTAATTTCATGGTTGACCTATTCATTCTTTAGTAGGATGCTCTTTAACCTCCATATATTCGAGTTCTTTCCAAATTTCCTCTTGTGACTGAGTTCCAGTTCAAAGCATTGTGGTCTAAAAATATGCAGAGAATGATCCTAGTGTTTGGTACAGGTTGAGACCTGATTTGTGACCCAGTATGTGATCTGTCCATGTATACTCAAGAAGAATGTATTTTTTTTGCTTCAGGATGGAATGTTCTGAATATATCTGTGAAATCCATCTGGTCCAGGGTGTCATTCAAAGCCTTTGTTTCCTTGTTAATCTTCTGCTAAGATGATCTGTCCATTGCAGTGAGTGGGGTGTTGAAGCCCCCTACTATTGTATTATTATCAATGTGTTTCTTTAATTTTGTTATTAATTAGTTTATATAATTGGCTGCTTCCATGTTGGGGGCATAAATATTTACAATTGTTATATTTTCTTGTTGGAGAGACATTAAATTATTAGTTAATTATTTTTGTAGGGCTGGTTTAGTGATCACAAATTTTTTTAGTTTGTTTGTCCTGGAAGCTTTTTATCTTTCCTTCTATTTTGAAGGACAACCTGGCTGGATAAAGTATTCTTGGCTGCATATTTTTTCTCCTTTAACACCTTAAATATATGATGCCAGGCTTTTCTGGCCTGCCAGGTCTCTGTGGGTAGGTCTGCTGCCAGTCAAATGTTTCTACCCTTGTAGGTTACAAACCTCTTGTTCTGAGCTGCTTTTAGGATTTTTCTCATTGTCTCTGAGATTTTCATGTTTTAGTATTATGTGTGCCTCCTAGAGTTGAATGCCTGTTTCCTTCACCATATTAGGGAAGTTCTTCACTATAATTTGCTCCAATATACCTTCTGCCCCCCCCTCCCCCATCTCTCTTTCCTCTTCTTATGGGATCCCAATTATTCTAATATTGTTTAGCTTTATGGTATCACTTATCTCTCAGATTCTCCCCTTGTGATCCAGTGGTTGTTTATCTCTTTTTTTTGGCTTTATTATCCATAATTTTGTCTTCTAGATCACTAATTCTCTCTTCTGCCTCATTTATCCTAGCAGTTAGAGCCTCCGTTTTTTATTGCATCTCATTAATAGCCTTTTTTTTTTTGACTTGATGAAATTTTAGTTAGTTCTTTTATTTTTACAGAAAAGAATCCTCTAGTGTCTTCTATGCTTTTTTCAGGCCTAGCTAGTATCTTTATAATCCTTATTCTGAACTCTAGTTCCAACATCTTACTTAGGTCCATATCGATTAGGTCCCTGGGTGTCAGTACTACTTCTTGTTTTGTTTTGTTTTTTTTTTTAATTTATTTATTCATGAGAGACACCCAGAGAGAGATAGGCAGAGGGAGAAGCAGGCCCCATGCAGGGAGCCCAATGTGGGACTCGATCCCGGGTCTCCAGCATCATGCCCTGGACTGAAGGTGGTGCTAAACCGCTGAGCCACCGGGGCTGCCCATTGTTCTCTTTTTTGAGGTGAGTTTTTCTGTCTTGTCATTCTATCCAGAAAAGAATAGATGAATGAGAGAGCAAAATACTAAAATGGCAACAGTGATCCTGGAGAAATATACACTAAACAAATCAGAAGAGACCCAAAACTGAAAATAAATAAAACTTAAAAAAAAATAAGAGAATATAATCAGACAGGTGGATAGGACAGAGCAATACACTGGATCCTGTGTGTATTTTGGTCTATTTGTTAGAAAACTAGATCCCCAAATTTCAAAGATGAAAAACTTATATATGTACAAAAATAAAATTAAATACAATGAATGGACAGAATGTAACTGTAAAAATGAAAATTAAGAGACCAAAAAAAAAAGAGAGACCAAAAAATATATAAACAGACAAGTGAGCGGAACAGAGCAATATACTATATCCTGAGTGTATTTTTGAATGAACTGAAACTACATTTCAGAATTGTAAAGAAAGAAAAATATATGTACACAAAAATAAAATTAAATATATTGAAAAGATAGAATGCAACTGTAAAGATGAAAAAAATTTTTTTAAAGATTTTATTTATTCATGAGAGACACACACAGAGAGAGACAGAGACGTAGAGGGAGAAGTAGGCTTCCTGCAGGGATCCTGATTCAGGACTTGATCCCAGAACCTCAGGGTCACTACTTGAGCCAAATGCAGATGCTCAACCAATGAGCCAACTAGGCATCCCTGTAAAGAGGAAATTTTAAAAATACTTTCACAACAACAAAAAGAAGAGAGAGAGAGATAGAGAATATGATCAGACAGGTGAAGAGAACAGAACCATACACTAGATTCTGGGTGTATTTTGGTCTGTTTGTTAGAAGAAACTGTATCCCAAGATTGTGGAGAAAGAAAAACTTGTTATATCCAAAAATAAAATTAAATACAGTGAAAGAGTAGAATGTAACTGTAAAAATGAATTAATAAATTCTTTGAAAGAGGAAAAAGAAAAAAATTAAAATTGAAAGACTAAAGAATTGTGGGAAATAACCCGTGAATCCTATATACTATTTTCCCCTGATGCTGGCATTTTGCAATTCTTTATGATCCATATACGTGGTTTTAGCCTGTTTTCTTTCTAATCTTCTGGGGGTGGGGCCTGTTGAACTGATTCTCAGGTGTCTTTGCCCCAGGCAGAATTGCACTGCCCTTACCAGGGGGCCAGGTAAAGTAATTTGCTCAGGATTGCTCTATGTGGCTTTTGTTCCCTGAAGTCTTTCTTGCAGCTTTAGAGGCTGAGAATGATGGGACGCCTCCTGTGGTTGAGCACCTCCTTTGGCCCAGGGTGTGATCCTGGAGACCCTGGATGAGTCCCACATTGGGCTCCCTGCATGGAGCCTACTTCTCCCTCTGCCTGTGTCTCTGCCTCTCACTGTGTCTCTCATGAATAAATACAATCTTGGAAAAAAAAAAATATATATATATAGGCTGAGAATGAAAATGGTGGCCCTCCAATCTCCAGCCCAGAGCTGGAAGCTCATGGTTCCTCAGTGTGCCCTCAGGGAAAAGCAGTCAATCACTTCTGTGTCCCTGGTCTCCCTCTGCACTCTACTCACCCAGCCTGTGATTAAGCATTTGTATTTCAGGCACAGGACCCACTTCTAGTCTCCAAACCTTGCAGACTGCTGAGGCTGGCACCCGTACCAGGGTTGGGGGCCTTGTGGTGGTTCTGCTGCTTGTTGGGGCCCCTGCTCAGAGAGTGGTTGCCCATCCCCGCAGTGGTTTGTGGTTTATGGTAACCCCTAACTGAGAGCCTACTCCTGGGTTCGCTGATTGCAACCAGTTTCCCCACTCTGATGCTTGGGGAACTCTGCTACACTCAGGCACCCCTGTTCTTTCTGTGACCCCAGGGATCCTGAGACCACACTGTCCCACCTAGGATTCTGCCCCTACTTCACTGCCTGCGCACCTTTCAGGCAGGGACATCCCTCACTGGAGCAAACTTCTAAAGGCTCCAGTGTTGTGCTCCACTGCTGTATCACTTTCTGGTGCTGGCTGCCAGAGGCTCCTGATCCCTGTGGTCTGTCTTCCCATATATCACCTTCCATTCACTTCTCTGCACCTCCTACCTTGCAGAAAGTAGTCGCTTTTCTATTTGTAAAGTTGCAGCTGTTCTTTTCTTAGATCTCTGGTTGAGTTTGCAGGTGTTCAGATTGATTTGATAGCTATCTAGCTGCGTTTCTGGGACCAGATGAAACTAAGGTCTCCTACTTCTCCACCATCTTGGACTCTTCCTGTACTCATTCTGTTGCCTTTCTGTATAGTTTGAGCACCTATGCAAGTATCCATAGAAAAGATATTATTTAGTTTTGCCTGTTTTGGAACTTTGTTGTTAATAGAATCATACTGCACTTACTCTTCTATGCTTCAAATGTATTTTTGAAATTCACGCATGTTACTGCATATAATTTTAGCATATCCATTTCTTCTGTTGTGGCATGTTCAGTTATCTGAAGATATCTCAATATATATATCCTAGTGGTGTTGGATTTTAGTTTGCTTGTTATTCTTTGGTTTTATGCAGATGGTTCTGTGAACATCTTTTTATGTGTATCTTAGTGCCTTTCTGCAGATGTGTTGATGTAAAATGAAACTACTAAAGAACACCCACAGTGGATGACAGTTCATCCAATTTAGATCCTTATCAATACCTAGTAATGTCTGGCTTCATATTTTGTCAACATAATGGGTGTGAAATTATATATTACTGTGACTTAAAATATTATGTCTCTAAAACATAAATAAAAAATAAAATAAAATTTTATGTCTCTGACTCTGAATGAAATTGGGAACCTTTTCATTTATGAACTATTTGTGCTTGCTTTTTTGTGAAATGTCTGCTAATATCTTATGCCTATAAAAAGTTCTTATAAAACAGTTATAGTTTAATAAAAAGCTATGTAAACAAAGTAAAAGACAGTCATTCTGGAAAAAAGTAAGAGGACACAGAAGAAAATGTAATCAATATACTATGTGGCTCAGCTGTGAACAGTATTTCTACTATAACATTTCTGAAGTACATTTTATGTGCCTATTTGTAATCATTTTTTCAGAGCTTACAGTTGAAGAAATTGAAGCAGAGATTGATTTGCTAATGATCACAAATCTTCCAGTCACTAGAAATGATTACTTTAAATAGAAGTTTAAACTAAGACAAACTATATACAGCTGTAATGTAAAAAGTGTATATAGGGATTTTTTTCCCCCTTGGACTAATCTAAATTATTTATTAGCTATCTCATGCTATAAGGAAAGGGATAGAAGATCAGTATACTGGTCATCTGGTCATCATTTGATACAAATAAAGAAGGTGAGCTTAAGGTATCATATACTTTTCTGGTCTATGTGCAGAGTCATGGGTCCAAACCAGTAATGTGGTCCCCACTGGGTTGTGGTCCCAATTCTCTTTGTTCATTTTCATAGCTGGTCAGAAATGGATTCATGTGAGAATTATGGAATAGAGTATGATTACCATCTCCCCAGGAAAAGGGCTTGGACCTGATGTGGAGATGAGGGTAGGCCATCCTACCCCAGAACTTGGGTCTCTGATACTCTCCATGATGTAGCTTTAGGAAGACATTCAATATGCTCATTCCCACGCTGGGGAGTGTTACATAGTAGATGAGGGCCTCCCAGATTTGATTTGAGCTCTCCTCACTCTACATGGACCACCCCAGCTATTCCTGGGACTGACCAAGCAGCCCAGAAACCCAAAACTGAGCCACCACTGCCATTTTCAACCTGGACCAAAACTGTATATAGTTTTAATGAAAAGTTTTAGTTTTGACAAAGTCCAACTCCTGAGTTTTCTCTTTAGCTCTACTTTTGGTGGTGTAGCTAAGAAATTGTTGCCTAGGGACACCTGGGTAGCTCTGCGGTTGAGCATCTGCCTTTGGCTCAGGGCGTGATCCTGGAGTCCCGGGATTGAGTCCCACATCAGGCTTCCTGCTTGGAGCCTGCTTCTCCCTCTGACTATGTCTCTGCCTTTCTCTCTCTCTCTCTCTTCTCTCTCTCTCTGTCTCTCATGAATAAATAAATAAAATCTTAAAAAAAAAAAAAAAGAAATTGTTGCCTAATCAAAGATCGTAAAGATTTACTCCTGTATTTTCTTCTCAAAGTTTAATAGTTTTAGCTCTTACATTTAGGCTTATGATCCACTATGATTTAATTATGTAGTGTGGGGGGGGGGGTCCAGATTCATATTACATATGAATACTCAGTTGTCCAAATAGCATTGGTTGGAAAGACTGTTCTTTCTCCAGTGAATTGTCTTGGCCCTTTTGTTGCAAATCTATGGACTATAAATGTTAATTTATTTCTGGACCTTCAGTTCTATTTGACCTATCTATATGTCTACTCTCATGCTTATACCACAGTCTTGATTAGTGTAGTTTTGTAGTGTTCCATTTCCTTTTACTGGAAACCTCAGGATTCAGTAAGGAAGATTCTGTTTCTTAGCTTCAGCCTGATGATGATGATGATGATGATGATGATGATGATGATGATGATAAACTTACCGAGACACCAAGCTAAGTGCTTTATGCCCATTAGCTAATTTCTTACTGTCAACAGTTAATCATTAGTATGTTGGGCCCTGAGAGTATATCAGTGAACAAATGGAGAACATTTTTGCTCTTGTGGATCCTACATCAGTAGCAAATTAGGTGGAATGATTAAGATAATAACAAATAGAAGAGTAAACTAATTTTAGGAAATGATTAATTCTGTAATAAAAATAGAACAGGTTAATTTGAGAGTAACCAAGAGAGAAGGCTACTTTAATCCTCATTACATCCCCTATTAAATTGGATTATGACCCCATCTGACATGAAGAAACTCAGGCATAGAGAAGTTAAGTGACTTGCCCAAGGTCACACAATTAATAAAGGCAGAACTGGGTCATGAAAAGAAACTTTTGGTGTGTAGCAAATGGAAAACTAATTTAGGTTTAGGAAGTTTTAAGGAAGTAGAATCTCCTCATAATTTTCTTCCTTTTTATATTTTTTGCCTTTCTGCTGGAAATAAGTAGTTATGGTCAAGGTATAGGCCAGGGGTTCTTATTTAGGAGTCATACATGAGCTTCTTGAAGCCAGTGCAATTATGTGCAAAATATGCACATGCACTTGTTTCTAGAGTGAGGGTTTATAGCGTTCATCAGATTCTGAATGGAGTGTGTGACAGTAGCAAAGATTCTATAAACACACTTGATTCACATGGTTTAAGTAGAAGCTCTATTTTCTCTGTATCTCCCATTGCACTACTTTGTTCTTTGTCTGCCAAACTCTTCCCTCTCGTAGCAAGAGGTGGCAAGAAATTAAACATTTATTGTGTTGGGTTTGAAATAAACTTTATTCTGACATCAAAAATTCTGTGTACTTACACCTCTCAGAGTAGTTTTGGTTTTTTTGTTTTTTTACAATTTGTTGGACTTAATAATTCATCTCTCTGTTCAAAAGTTTAGAATTGACTTGGATTCTATCAGTCATCTTCCATGTCTTGAACATTCCAGAAATTTGTTGATTGCCTTTTTGAAAGGTCTTTCTATATTTTCCTCCTTTTTAATTCTATTGCCAGTTAGACTCCCATCTTCTTCTAACCAGGTTATTTCAGCAACATTTTTCCCCCAGAAGCAAGTCCATCTTGGAGCTTTCACCACATTGACTTTTCTAAAATACTTTAATCTGAATCATCCAAACTCTTTCAGACTCTTGGGACTCTAACATGCAAATAAGAGAAAAAAGAACATATATTCCCCCACTCTATTATATCTGATATCATTCTTTCTCCATGATCTGCTTTTAGTTGTATTAGCTTCTTTTTTTCAAAACTATTGTACTTATTTCCACCTTGTTGGAATTAGCTATTTTTGTTTGCTTTTTATGGGTGTTACCTATGACAGGCACCATACTGGGTTCTTATTTGTGCCCTTCTCCCTGCCTGACAGGTCTTCCTTACCCTTTCCTGTTTCTCTCAGTCCAAATTCTGTCTGTCCTTCAATGCCTAACTTAACTGTTATTTTTCTCTTTGAAGCCTCTTTTTATTTCTCAAGCTATAAGTGATCTTTTTTTTTTTAAGTAATCTTTATATTTCTTCCTTTGAACATTCACAGCACTTTAGCTATACCTCTTAGGGCATTTAACTCCACCTTATGTTAGATATTCACATATTTAACATGAGCTTCTTGAGAGCAGAGGCATTGTATCACTAGTTTTATAATTACCCCTTCATCTCCTATCACCCTACCTCAGTTCCAGCCTAATACAGATAATAGGTTCTTGGTGAATAAACCCTCACTTTTTTTTTTTTTTTTTATTGGTGTTCAATTTACTAACATACAGAATAACACCCAGTGCCCGTCACCCATTCACTCCCACCCCCCGCCCTCCTCCCCTTCTACCACCCCTAGTTCGTTTCCCAGAGTTAGCAGTCTTTACGTTCTGTCTCCGTTTCTGATATTTCCCACACATTTCTTCTCCCTTCCCTTATTTTCCCTTTCACTATTATTTATATTCCCCAAATGAATGAGAACATATAATGTTTGTCCTTCTCCGACTGACTTACTTCATTCAGCATAATACCCTCCAGTTCCATCCACGTTGAAGCAAATGGTGGGTATTTGTCATTTCTAATAGCTGAGTAATATTCCATTGTATACATAAACCACATCTTCTTTATCCATTCATCTTTTGTTGGACACCGAGGCTCCTTCCACAGTTTGGCTATCGTGGCCATTGCTGCTAGAAACATCGGGGTGCAGGTGTCCCGGCGTTTCATTGCATTTGTATCTTTGGGGTAAATCCCCAACAGTGCAATTGCTGGGTCGTAGGGCAGGTATATTTTTAACTGTTTGAGGAACCTCCACACAGTTTTCCAGAGTGGCTGCACCAGTTCACATTCCCACCAACAGTGTAAGAGGGTTCCCTTTTCTCCGCATCCTCTCCAACATTTGTGGTTTCCTGCCTTGTTAATTTTCCCCATTCTCACTGGTGTGAGGTGGTATCTCATTGTAGTTTTGATTTGTATTTCTCTGATGGCAAGTGATGCAGAGCATTTTCTCATATGCATGTTGGCCATGTCTATGTCTTCCTCTGTGAGATTTCTGTTCATGTCTTTTGCCCATTTCATGATTAGATTGTTTGTTTCTTTGGTGTTGAGTTTAATAAGTTCTTTATAGATCTTGGAAACTAGCCCTTTATCTGATATGTCATTTGCAAATATCTTCTCCCATTCTGTAGGTTGTCTTTGAGTTTTGTTGACTGTATCCTTTGCTGTGCAAAAGCTTCTTATCTTGATGAAGTCCCAATAGTTCATTTTTGCTTTTGTTTCTTTTGTCTTCGTGGATGTATCTTGCAAGAAGTTACTATGGCCGAGTTCAAAAAGGGTGTTGCCTGTGTTCTTCTCTAGGATTTTGATGGAATCTTGTCTCACATTTAGATCTTTCATCCATTTTGAGTTTATCTTTGTGTATGGTGAAAGAGAGTGGTCTAGTTTCATTCTTCTGCATGTGGATGTCCAATTTTCCCAGCACCATTTATTGAAGAGACTGTCTTTCTTCCAATGGATAGTCTTTCCTCCTTTATCGAATATTAGTTGCCCATAAAGTTCAGGGTCCACTTCTGGATTCTCTGTTCTGTTCCACTGATCTATGTGTCTGTTTTTGTGCCAGTACCACACTGTCTTGATGACCACAGCTTTGTAGTACAACCTGAAATCTGGCATTGTGATGCCCCCAGATAGGGTTTTCTTTTTTAAAATTCCCCTGGCTATTCGGGGTCTTTTCTGATTCCACACAAATCTTAAAATAATTTGTTCTAACTCTCTGAAGAAAGTCCATGGTATTTTGATAGGGATTGCATTAAACGTGTATATTGCCCTGGGTAACATTGACATTTTCACAATATTAATTCTGCCAATCCATGAGCATGGAATATTTTTCCATCTCTTTGTGTCTTCCTCAATTTCTTTCAGAAGTGTTCTATAGTTTTTAAGGTATAGATCCTTTACATCTTTGGTGAGGTTTATTCCTAGGTATCTTATGCTTTTGGGTGCAATTGTAAATGGGATTGACTCCTTAATTTCTCTTTCTTCAGTCTCATTGTTAGTGTATAGAAATGCCACTGACTTCTGGGCATTGATTTTGTATCCTGCCACACTACCGAATTGCTGTATGAGTTCTAGCAATCTTGGGGTGGAGACTTTTGGGTTTTCTATGTAGAGTATCATGTCATCGGCGAAGAGGGAGAGTTTGACTTCTTCTTTGCCAATTTGAATGCCTTTAATGTCTTTTTGTTGTCTGATTGCTGAGGCTAGGACTTCCAGTACTATGTTGAATAGCAGTGGTGAGAGTGGACATCCCTGTCTTGTTCCTGATCTTAGGGGAAAGGCTCCCAGTGCTTCCCCATTGAGAATGATATTTGCTGTGGGCTTTTCATAGATGGCTTTTAAGATGTCGAGGAATGTTCCCTCTATCCCTACACTCTGAAGAGTTTTGATCAGGAATGGATGCTGTATTTTGTCAAATGCTTTCTCTGCATCCAATGAGAGGATCATATGTAAACCCTCACTTTTAAAGTATAACTTAACCTTGGGGTGGCCCATTCAGTTAAACGTCCAACTCTTGATTTTGGCTGAGGTCATGATCTCACCATCGTGAGATGGAGTTCCAAGTCCTTCTGCTCACTGGGTGTGGAGCCTGCTTAAGATTCTCTCTCTCTTCTTCTACCCCCCACACCCGCATACTCCCACCCTCTCTTTCTTTCTCTTAAAAAAAATTATGGATAAATTAACCTTGCTTTTGAAAATTCTTTTCATTACTTTAAAATTATTCCATTATGACTCCATGGAGAAAAAAAATCAGTAATTTATTTAAAAAATTATAACTAAAAAGCCTATATAAGCTGTAATGACTATAAAACAGGTAAGCATAAAACTATTAAAAGCAAACCATTTTTAAAAAGAACTAGAACTACATCCCTAAAATACAGAGTATTCTTTCCAACTAGAATATAAAGATTAATGTGAGATCCTTACTATCTATTTCCCATCTAACATTGATTGCAAAATTACCTGGACACAATCGTAGAGTATATAACCAATTACGTTTTCAAAGGAATATCCCAGAAAAAATGTCTCTGGGAATAGGAGCAACCTTTGGAGGTATAGATTATTGGCTCTTTAAACAGATGGGAATTACTCATATGTTGGTATACCTTGGGTAGTCCCTAGAACTTTTTTTAAATGAAGGGAATTAGAAATGGAGGGTGTTCTCATAGGAATAATTTCTATTATACAAACTAATTTTTCTTTAACTGGTAATTTTTTCTGGTGCCCGGCCAACTTGGAAAGTTTCTGTGGCCTTGGAAAAGACTCTCTGAAAAGGAAATTTCTGATAATATATGCTAAAGCCTTATTACTTCTCAGAAGCATAAATGAAAGAGTGAGAGAGAAAAAAAGGATCTGAGAATTAATATAGCATGGGGGTAAAGAGCAGAGACTTTGAAGAGTGATGGAACTGGATTTGAATTCTGTCACTGCCACTTAGTAGTTGTATAACCTTGCATAAGTTACTTCATATCTCTAAATCTGTTATCTGTGAAATAAGGATAAAAATAACTTGAAGTTTTGTGAGGATTAAATGGAATCATGCCTATAAATTACTTGGCAGAGTGATTCACTGTTGTGGCACAGTAAATGTTAGATACTATAACTGTGATGACGTCCTAGGTCCAGACATAAAAAATTCACCCATAGATTCTTAGAATCCATTATAACATGTTTGACATGCCATGTGTGGTTGTTATACTCAAATTAGTATATGCATAGGTGGTTTTGTGAGTGACTGATGAGTCAGTAGAATTAAGAATTCTACTTTTAGTTTTCCAGTAGGAATTCAAGTGCAACCAGCAAACCAGAAAAAATAAGTCTAAGCTGAAGTTGAAGTTTATTTCTCTATAGGCAGTTTTTCTATCAGAAGATAGGATTTTACCTGTTCACTGAGCAACTACTAAATGTCAGATGTGTTAGATTCCTTTAAAAGGACTGACTCTTGGTTTCAGCCCAGGTTGTGATCTCAGAGTCATGAGATTGGCCCCGAGTCAAGCCTCCCACTGAGAGAGAGTGAAGCCTGCTTAAGATTCTCTCCCTCTTCCTCTGCCCCTCCCCACACACGTGTGCATGCTCTCTTGCTCTCTCTCTAAAAAGAAAAAAAAGAAAAGAAACAGTATGTTATTTTATTCAGTTGCTATAATCCAAGGCAGAAAGAATTTAAATAATAATTCGAATTTGCTCAAATCCATACTGTAACTGGTAGGGATTTGCAGGGAACTATAGGTAAATGGTAGGAACTCTGAGGAATTTGAACTCTTCTCTCATTCCAAATCATTTCCTCTAGCTTTGTATTCCTAGCATCCCTCTTTCAACTTGGGGAACTTTAAAAATTATCAGTGCCTATGCCACACTTCAAGCCTTTTTTTTTTTTTAACATTTTTTTATTTATTTATGATAGTCATACAGAGAGAGAGAGAGAGGCAGAGACACAACAGGCAGAGGGAGAAGCAGGCTCCATGCACTGGGAGCCCGATGTGGGATTC
The DNA here is from genome assembly GCF_048164855.1 of Canis lupus baileyi. Classification (NCBI taxonomy): domain Eukaryota; kingdom Metazoa; phylum Chordata; class Mammalia; order Carnivora; family Canidae; genus Canis; species Canis lupus. The sequence goes on from NC_132860.1 coordinate 27,648,863, forward strand.
GATCCCGGGTCTCCAGGATCGCGCCCTGGGCCAAAGGCAGGCGCCAAACCGCTGCGCCACCCAGGGATCCCCACTTCAAGCCTTTTAAAGCAATTTCTAGAAGTGAAATCCAAGCATCAGTATTTTTAAAAACTCCTTAACTGATTATTGTTACATGGATTGAGAACTATTGATATGTTCGATGCGTTTTGACTGTTGAAAGAATACATACCTAATGGTGCAGTTGCTCCATTGTAATTCCAGTAATTATAGTCAACTATAGAGTGCTTTTGTACTAACTTAAGTCTTTAAAGGGGGCTTTGTATATATTCTCCATTTGCCCCCATGGCACATATAGGACAATATCTGGCAGGAGGTAACTTTTTGTTGCTGACAGAATTCTGAATTCCTTCCATTATTGAAGAGAATAGATATGGAAATAGGGTAAGGTTCAAGGTTCCTTTCTTGTGTCTCGTCCAAGGTTAAAGACATAGGTTGTAAATAGATATTTATTGGTTATTTTTAGAATAATTTTATTTTTTTGAAATAATTCATGGTTCAAAAATAAAACAGTAGAAAGGGATAAACATTGAGAATTGTCCATCTGCCAATCATAGTTCCCATCCCAGGATATATCAAATGTTATATTGGTATTTTTCCAGAGATACTCTAAACATTTATAAGCAATTATATTTACACATACTTCCTATTTTTACCCAGATAGTAGTATGTCCATTATGTTTGTTTGTTTACTTAACAGTGTATCTTTTTTTTTAAGATTTTAAAATTTATTTATTCACGAGAGACACAGAGAGTGAGCAAGGCAGAGACAGGCGGAGGGAGAAGCAGGCTCCATGCACAGAGCCTGATGTGGGACTAGATCCTGGGACTCCAGGATCACTCTCTGGGCTGAAGGCAGGTGCTCAACCACTAAGCCACCCAGGCATCCCATTTTTATTTTAAATTTTATTTATTCATGAGAGATACAGAGAGAGGCAGAGACATAGGCAGAGGGAGAACCAGGCTCCCCAAAAGGAGCCTGATGTGGGACTCTGTCTGAAGACCCCAGGATTAAGCCCTGAGCCCAAGGCAGATGCTCAAACACTGAGCCACCCAGGTGTCCTGACTTAACAGTCTATCTTACCCACATACAAAGAATGTTATCAGCATATAATTGCTTCCATCTTTTTATGACTAAATATTATTTCTCTATGTACCACAACTTATTTTCATCTATCAGCTGTTGGTGATCAGTTGTTTCTAATTTTTCTCTATTATAAACAATGCTACATTGAATAGATAAGTCATTTCACTTCTGCATGAGCATATCTTTAGATAAATTCCTAGAAATTAAAGTATTGCCAGTTTGGCTCTTATGAAGGTTGTGTATTGATGGGTTGGGAAATAATGAAAAAGCATGAAATAATATGAGGATTAAAGGTATAAAGAAGGAAGAGTGACCAAAAATGATTATACGGGAATGATATTAAAATGGCTTGACAGGATAGGAATGAAGCTGGTAGCCAAGAACAAGGAGAGAGAACCAACAGGTTTTGTGGTATATATACATGGAATATATTTGGAATTAAAATATACTAATGAATTTTCTAAAATCCTAACATTTTTACTCTTAAGTCTTGAACTTTTTAAAACACATTTTTAATGTGATGCTCTCTTTATGAAAACTCCTCATTCTTTAAGAGAAAATACCCTTGCAATTTTCATTTCATGATTATATTTAGCATTTGTTGATCAAGATTTTAATGTTTTCACGCATAACTATTTTTTACTTGAACTCTTTCTCTTTTTTTTCCTTCAGCCCTGGAAGAAAACGAGACTTTTCCCCTGTTTCTTGGAGTCAGTACTTTGAATCCATGGAAGATGTAGAAGTAGAGAATGAAACTGGCAAGGATATATCCTTTGCAAATGGCTTATTCTTTAGCAAGCTTATAATACTAAGAAGACATGTATAGTTTCTGAAATGTTCTTTAGTCCTGCTATTTATTTCATTTTTATTCTCCATCTGTTCTGTGTACAGCATGGAATTTAACCTATAAGTCTATGCCAGTATCTTACTTGGATATATTTGTCTAATGCACGGGGAGAGGATTAAGAATTAAATTCCTGACACTGATATCTCTTTTAAGGAGAAGTTTTTATGAGTCAGGTAAGTTGAATCAGTTTAGCATCTAGAAATTAGGGACTATGTCCTCATTAGGGCAACAGGGAATCTTTTTTTTTCCCCCATTGATACTGGCTCCATGCTTCAAAAACAGGTTTGGTGTTTCAGAAACTTCTGTTTAAGTGTCTCTTGAGTTTGGAAGTCTGCAGCTTTACATAGAGCCTGGTACTGCCTGAGGTTTTTAATCAGTATTATTATGATTAAATTATCAAAAACATAAGTGAGCAAAAGCTTAGATATATTATCTTTAACTATTCATACACTTTTCGAGTTTACAAGAGTGGGTCAGAGGGTCCCGTCCTACTCCTTCTGCATGGAGGAGGCCATTCTGCCCTTTCCTGGGCTGTGTTCACAGTAAGTAAGAAGTTGATAATAGAAGCTGATGTTAGCACAACCATTGTTTACTTCTGGATAAATTTGACTAACCTAACTCTTCCTTCTATGTTCACTCATATAGCTTGATATAAGAAAGTTAGGGATGTGGGTTGATTATGAATATTTTTAATGGGAGGCCCAAGATCACCTGCTCTTTAAAGTTCTTAACTGGGGTGAGCTTTAGTGCATGAATTGTTCAAACATTTTATAAAATGTTCTCTATATATTGCATTGGGGTGAGGGAGATAGGATTTGTTCCTGGTTGAACGTGGATATTTAGGATTTGTTCTTGGTTGAACGTGGATATTTAATTAAGTAATAGATAAGCAGAAATATTCTATTCAGGTGCTTTAGATAGAGATAATGTCTATCCTTTATTTGTCTCCTTCATAGAGCCCAGTGTAGTACTTTATACATGGAGATGTTACAAAAATATTTGGTAAATTTTTCTTCTCTTTTAAACTAATGCTTTATATTTTAATGATATTAGTGAGCTACTGGGAAATAAACAATATTTAGTTGATGATACCCTGGTCTATAGTAGAGGATGTATGTCTATGTGAATGCTACCAATTCTAGATCTTCCTGATTTTCTTGACTCTGTGCAAGGAGAGATGCTGGTAAGGAAAATACTAGCAATGTTCCTATTGAATATGAAATTGTCATCTCTTCTTATGTGTATCAAGCAGACGCACAAACTTCCTCTATTTACCACTAGGAAGTCTGAGGGACAGAAAGTGGGGGCAAGCAGGAATTCAGTACAAGATAATTGGACCTAGATGACTATGGAATTGAGGAGGGCTCTGAACATATTATTATATTCCTGGCAGCAGATTTATTGGGAATAGTCTCAACATGTAGGCACTTACTCATCTTATTGAATTATTAAATGATTTGATTCCTATCTTGTTTTCTACTTCCTTTCTCTTGACTTTAGGATATAACTATTTGATTTGCCCTTGAGTGCCAGGCTCCTTCATCTCCCTACACCTATATTGTCCAATGTAATGCAAAATCATATATGTAAATTTTTTGCCACATAAGGTAATTTTAAATCTAGTAGAGACATAAAATAGGTAAAAAGAAACAGATTAAGATTATTTTTAATAATATATTTTTATTTAACCCATGGTACCCAAAGTAGTATCATTTCAATAGGTAATCAGTATAAAAATTACTATTGAGATATTTCACTTTATTTTTTATACTGTCTTTGAAATTCAGTGTATATTATAGGTAGTCATAACACATCTCAGTTTGGACTAGCCACATCTCAAGTCCTTAATAGCATCACTTTGGTCACTTACATTCTTCACCTCGCTTGTGAGGTGAAGACCATGTCTTAGTTATGCCTGCCACATTATTGTATGCTCAAGGAATGTCTCTTGAATGAACAAGTGACAGCATCACATGCCTGTTCCTAATGTAGCAACTATAGTAGTAAGTATACTCCAGTTGCCCTGAACTAAGGTCAGAGCCACCAGAAATGGTTTATGTACTATAACTTGCCTGACATGGTTATTGGGCAGCTAACATGCTGGAGACATGGAGGGGAAGAAATGTGTGACTGTGGAGAGGAAATAAGCACCATCTTAATTGGTGTGTCACATTCGTATAACTGAGTTGAAACTTGCTAGGGATAGTAACCCCAGGCTGTACCTCATAAGAAATTTGGCAAAAAGTAATGTTGGGATAGGAAGAGCTTTATTCCAAGGATAGTATGTAATGGGTCACAAAATCTTGTAAAATTTTGATGAGAATTACCTACGAAAGCCTGAGGTAGTCTTGCTGTATTCTTTGAACTTTTAATCAGCTCCCTAGCACTCTAGTACAAAATCAGAGCTAATGTTACCTATTTGAGTGTTCAGAGTCCTTAAAGATGAGGGATCTGCATAGAGCTAGAACAGATTTCCCATGAAACAACTATTGTTTAAAAAAAAAAAGGGGGGGGCAGCCTGGGTGGCTCAGCAGTTTAGTGCCACCTTCAGCCTGGGGCCTGATCCTGGAGACCCAGGATTGAGTCCCACATTGGGCTCCCTGCATGGGGCCTGCTTTTCCCTCTGCCTGTGTCTGCCTCTGTGTGTGTGTGTGTGTGTGTGTGTGTGTGTGTGTGTGTGTGTCTCATGAATAAATAAATAAAATCTTAAAAAAAAAAAAAAAAAGAAAGAAACAGCTATTGTTTTTGACATTAAGGAAAGGAACAATGAAGTAGAAGTTGGAAGATGTGATTTCTAGTCCCAGTTTTACTGTACTGATAATATATCCTTGAGGAAGCTACTTAAGCCCTGGAACAAGCCATGTAAGCCTTTACTCCTCAAATACAGTCTTCTTACACTTGAAGTTTTCTTTGAAAATTATGTAAAATAATAGAATATGAAAACTAAATTTTAAACTCATGTACAAATATTGTAAGTGGTTTGTTGAGATATATTGATATTAAATATTTTTATCTCATAGAAACAATGAAATAACATGGAAAGTGACTGGCATAGAGAAGGTAGTTGATAAATAGCTGCTGATGTTATTAAATGTGTCATTGAGGAAATCTCTAGTTCTTTTTTTACCAAAGTATAGTCTACAGATTACAAATTCCATGAGATATTAATGAAATAGGGTTTTTGTGATTAAGTGAGTTTAAGAAGTATAACATGTAATATCCTTCTCTGATCTCTAAGAAATTCACCATGTATCAGTATGTTATTAAACCCTTTAAGATGTTCTTCTACTTCTACTTCATGCAGCTGTCTTCCCAATGTATTTGACGACTCACTTCCTTTTTTCTAAAACATCTATTACCATCCCATACTTTGTGAAAGTCTTTTATAGACAGATCATTATATCCCAATTGTTTATCTGGTTTACTTGTATAATCAAGGAAATGACCTACCACTCAGCTTAATAGCTTGGACTTTTGCTCACTAAATTTACTTGCCCTTTTTTTATTGTTGTTATTCCTCACAGTGTACCAGCCCACTGAATGAGTTTCTATGTTACAGTGCTTTGAAAATAAAAATGGCTACATAAAAGTTAGTGCTCTGGCAATTGACTTGACTCCAGGGGTTATATTTTTCATAAGCACTAGAAAATGATCCAGAAAGCAGCCATGGCAAACAGCAGGAATAAGCCCTAGCACCTTATGGTCATGAGAGGCAGAATTTCCCTCAGACTTCGATCTAGATGATAGTTGGTAAAATACGGTAGTAAAATAGAAACAAAAAGGCACTAGCATAGCAGGAGGACAAGTATACTGACAGCCAAAGGAAGAGATGAACAATGGATTGATATTTATGAATGCTAAATCATGAAATTCTTGAGAGCAGGAACTGTGCCTTATCCATTCTTAATATGACAGCACACAGGGCCTGTCCTGGAGTTGGTGCTCAATAGTTATAACTTGAATAAGTTAACACTGACCTTGAACAATTAGCAAAGGATAAATTTTGTTCATTGTTTCCTGTTTGAGAAAGCAGAAAAGATGTAATCATTCTAAAGCCTTTATCAAATGTCAGCAAGTCATTTACGTATGATTGATACACAAAGAAGTTATATAACATGCTTAGAAAAATCCCAGACACAAGATAGGCAAGACCAAAGGACATGAAGAGACAGTTCATGGAGAACAAACAACATGAGCAAGTTCGTCCTCACTAGTAATCAGGTATGATTCATAGAGGCGGTGTCATTTTTTTTAGATATCAATAATATTTTCCAAAACTAATTCTTAGTGTTGCCAAAAGTATTAGAAAACAAATACTTTCAAACATTGCCAGTAGTATTGTAAATAGAGCTCTCTTAGAAAGTAATTTCTCACTTTGATTGAATTATCAATATATTTATACCATTTGACACAGACATCATACCTCTAGGAATCTAAGAAAATAATACCAAATATAAGACATGTTATTTGTCTGAAATTAGCAGTCTCAATGTCCAACAACAAGTAAATGATTTAATAAACTAGATGTATTTATAAGACATTATACAATGTTGAAGAAACAATTTTCGGGGCACTTTGGTGGTTCAGTAGGATTAAGCATCTGCTTTTGGCTCAGGTTATGATCCCAGGGTCCTGGGATGGAGCTCCACATTGGGCTCCCTACTCAGCAGGGAACCTGCTTTTCCCTTTCCCTCTGCAGCTCCCCCTGCTTGTGTGCAGACATTCTCTCTCTCTCAAGTAAATAAATAAAATATTTTAAAAGAATAAAAGTAAATAAATTTAAAAAAAATTCTTCTGGACACTATGGAAAAAAGCTGAGTGATTTTTTTTCCTGTTTTTTCTATTTTTTAGGTTTTGTTTTTCAATTGTATGTATGTATTACTTTGTAACTTAAGGATTTTTTTTCTTTAATGGAAACTATTTTCAAAGGAAAAACTTTGTACTCATTTGAAAGGTTTTATTCAGTTCTGGATACCACAAGTTAAAGGGACACTAGCAAACTGAAACTTGTCTAGGAAAGAGCAGCCATGAGTAGAGTACTTGAAACCATAACTCAAGGAACAGTTGAAGGCACTGAAAAAATGAAAGACTTGGGAGATGTAACATTTGCCTTCAACTATAATAATAATTTTTAAAAGTCAACCACATCTTTTAAATATTTTCTATATGCCTGTTACTATGCTAAGTGCTTACGTGCATAATCCCATTTAATCCTTTCTGTGTTTCTATGAGGTTAAGCAGATGAGAACATTAAAATTTAGCCAGTGACAGTACCAGAACTCAAAACTACCTGTATCTGTCTTCCGTATGCATGTTTCTCTGAAGACTGATTCTGTACTACCTAAGAGTAGAGACTCAGGGCAGAAACCATAGACATACAAAAGGCAGAACTTCTAATGATTAGGACTATTTCAAAGCAGCTCAGGCCTTCTACAGAGGAAAAGTAAGCATTCATCTCAGTAGCATACTAGCACAGTGCATATTATAAGATTTAATTACAAATGTATCTTTCACAGTTCCTTCTTATCCATCCATAATTCTGTAAAATCCCTAGACCTGAATAGAACTCGTTTTCTATCTAAATGTTTCATGATTTTCTTTTTTTTTTTTTATAAGGTGACCCAGAGATTCACCCAAAGAAATCCTCTTAACTATCAAGAGAAAGCATTTCTACTTTGGCTTTTTAGTAACAGGAAAAAAGCAAATAAAAAAAATATATAGTCATTTTTGTGGAACTAGCAAAAAGTTATAGCTAATAGAGGGAAATTATGGTGTTTTAAAGGATAGGCTTTAAGTTTCTAGAAAACTAATTTTTTAGAATCCTTTATTCCTTGGTTATATCCAATAAAGTAGTTGTTACTGTAGTTATTACTATAATGATCATATATAGTGAGTTATACTTAGAACTCCATAGCACCCATCACCAGGTACTAGTTATAACAGACTGACCTCATTGTTGTTGGAGAATCCAGAACTAAGCAGAAATTGAAGTTTGACAGAAAGGAGAGGAGCAGTGGTAGCTCATTAGCACATGCACTCTCAACAGGCTAGATTTTGCCAGTCTCCAGTTGTTTTCAGCTTTGGTAACTGTGTCGGACCTGGAACCAACCAAGTCCGAATTAATTAAAGCCAAGAGTTGAATCTGAAGTGTCTTCTGATTTCTGTTTCTTCTTCCAGTTGATTTAGTTCATGTTAGAAATAATTACTGAATATATTCTATAATCCAGGATTTGTGCTGGGTTACTAAGGATAGAAAAATGAGAGTTCACTTCTTAATAAGATCAACTAATCAGGAAATAACTTGCTAACTCCCTACTTTTTTATATTAGGTGCTATGGATACAGTGGAAAATTAAACACATCCTATCCTCTTGTTCGTATGTTTTAAGTCTAATGAATAAGATAGGAAAAAGAACGCATATGCGTACAAATAACAGCAAAAAAAAAATTAAGGTTTGAATCTAAAACAGCTTAACCTGTCAAGCTTTAGTTTCTCAGTCTGTAAAGTGGGTATGATGCCACCTAAGTCAATAGGGAAATTGTGAGAGTAAGTAAAAGATTATGAGCCTTTGATAAAGTGCTTGACTCACACTCAGTTTTAGATAAATTTACAGCATCTGTATACAAGATACAAAAATAACAGGAGGGAATGATGAACTCTGGTGATGATTGAGGGGACTATAAGAAAAGTAGAAAGTTTCATTAAGAAAGAGGACATCTGGGATCCCTGGGTGGCGCAGCGGTTTGGCGCCTGCCTTTGGCCGAGGGCGCAATCCTGGAGACCCGGGATCGAATCCCACGTCGGGCTCCCGGTGCATGGAGCCTGCTTCTCCCTCTGCCTGTGTCTCTGCCCCTCTCTCTCTCTCTCTGTGACTATCATAAATAAATAAAAATTAAAAAAAAAAAAAAAAAAGAAAGAGGACATCTGGGGGATCCCTGGGTGGCTCAGCGGTTTAGCACCTGCCTTCGGCCCAGGGCATGATCCTGGAGTCCTGGGATCAAGTCCCACATCAGGTTCCCTACATGAAGCCTGCTTCTCCCTCTGCCTGTGTCTCTGCCTCTCTCTCTCTCTCTCTCTCTCTCTCTCTCTCTCATGAATAAATAAAATCTTAAAAAAAAAAAAAAAGAGAACATCTGAACTAGGTTTTGAAGACTGAATAGAAGTTACCTTAGGAAAGAAGACATTCCAAAGAGAGAGAAATGCAAAAGCAGAGACTTGTAACAATGAACTATGTTTGGGAAATTATAAGTAGCTTGAGTCTAAAATATGAGGGTGAAGAGGGAAAGAAGTGACTAGAGAGGGATGCCTGGGTGGCTCAGCGGTTGAGCATCTGCCTTTGGCTCAGGGCGTGATCCCAGAGTCCCATGTCAGGCTCCCTGCATGGAGCCTGCTTCTCCCTCTGCTTGTGTCTCTGCCTCTCTCTCTGTGTGTCTCTTGAATAAATAAATAAAACCTTTTTGAAAAAGTGACTAGAGAGATCACAGGGGCAAAATTATGAGAGGGCCTTGGATACCAGGCTAGAGAATTGCAGCTTATTCTTTAGTTCAGGGTAAGAGTAGAGGGAACTTTTTTTGTTTTTTAAAGATTTTATTTCCTTTTTCATGAGAGACGCAGAGAGGCAGAGGGAAAAGCAGACACCCTGTGGGGAGCCCAGTGTGAGACTTAATCCTGGAGCCCTGGGATCAGGCCCTGAGCCGAAGGCAGATGCTCAACCACTGAGCCACCCGGGTATCCTGAGGGGTCTGTTTTTAAACACTTCCCCCACCCATATCCACATAAAACATATCGTAGGCATGTCAAAATTAGGGAGGGGTTACGGAAAGTATGTTTTGTTTGAAATAATCACAAGCATATCCAGACTGGAAAGTTCTGGGAAGTTGAGTATTTTGATATACCTCTACTTACTTCTAATTGAGTGTACTGTTTTAGGCAAGAAGTTATTGAAGGTTGTTAATTAGCATACTACTATAGCTAATGGATTGGGCCAGAGACACAAATGGAGGCAGGTAGATTAGTTAAAAGGCTGTTCTTATATAATTCTAAATATTTGATATCTTGTGGGATGTTAATTTCTCCCCAAAAGGAGAATGTTCCATTACATTTTTTTTGCCGTGTAAAAGCACTACTTAGAATAGCACTGTTTTAAGCTACCCAGTTTATTTACAAATGTAGCATCAGTCTAATACCAAAACTAGGCCACTAAAATTCAGGAAAACTATGAACCAATTTAAGTTATAAAATAGATGCAAAATTCTAAATAACAGCAGATTTAATCCAGTAGTGTAGTAAAATAATAATACACTGTAAACAACAAGTTTTATCACATGAATCTGAAACTGGTTCAGCATTGGAAAATCTATATGTGTAATTAATACCAAAAAAAGACTTGATCAAATGTAATATTCTACTTAGGTTGCAAACTCTTGACAACTAGGAATAGGTGAACAACTTCCTTAATTTTATTAAGTTGATATACCAGAAAATTATATGTATAAATACACTTAGTAGTGAAAATTAGACACTTTCCTTTAAAGTCAGGGACAGGGATCCCTGGGTGGCGCAGCGGTTTAGCGCCTGCCTTTGGCCCAGGGCGCGATCCTGGAGACCCGGGATCGAATCCCACATCGGGCTCCCGGTGCATGGAGCCTGCTTCTCCCTCTGCCTATGTCTCTGCCTCTCTCTCTCTCTCTCTCTGTGTGACTATCATAAATAAATAAAAATTTAAAAAAATAAATAAAGTCAGGGACAAGATAAGGGAGCTTTTTCCAACAGGTTTCCAGGTTCTGGCCAAACAATAAAACTAGAAAGAAAAATTAATTTTAAAGGTTTGAAAACAATGAGAATTGTCATTACTTGCAAATATTGTCTTCCTGGAAAATCAACTGACAAACTACTAAGCCATAGTTCACAAAGTCACTATCTTAACCGACTGAGCCATCCGTTCTGATTTGCAATTCCCTAATGAAATGTGATGTTGAACACCCTTTTATATGTTTATTTGCCATCTATATTTGGTGAGGTATTTGAAAATAATCTAAATGGGCACCTGGATGGCTCATTCAGTTAAGCAGCTACCTTGGTCTCAGGTCATGATCGTGGTTTTGGGATTGAGCTCTGATGGGCTCCCTGCTCAGCAGGGATTCTGCTTCTCTCTCTCCCTCTGCCTTTCTCCCAAGCTTGTGCCCTCTCTTTTTCAAATAAATAAATAAAATCTTTATGTATATAATTTTATACAATAAAAATAACAATCCAAGTGGATTAAACTACTGAATTAAACAAAACAAACTTTAGGAGCATTCATATGATGTTGGGGCAGGGTTTTTTAAAAGTTAACCATAAGGGGTGCCTGGGTGGCTCAGTTGGTTAAGTACCTGCCTTCAGCTCAGGTCATGATCTCTGGGTCCCAGAATCAAGTCCCATATCGTGCTCCCTGCTAAGTGGGAACTCTACTTCTCTCTCTCTCTCTCTCCCTCTCGCTCTCTCCCTCTCTCTCTCTCATCCTTCCCCCTTCCCTCCCACCCCATCACTTGTTCTCTCAAAAAAATAAAATTAAATAAATAAAGTTAACAACAAGAAGTAAAAGCCATAAAATCTCTGGGACACAGCAAAAGCTGTTCTAAGAGGGAGGTATATAGCAATCCAGGCCTAACTCAAGAAATAAGAAAAAAATTCAAAACAGTCTAGTCTTACACATAAAGGAACTACAAAAAGAAGAACAAACAAAGCCTAAGGTGAGTTAAAGAAAGGAAATAATAAAGATCAGAGCAGAAATAAAAGATGTAGAGACTAAATGAAAAATAAAAAATCAATGAAATCATGATTGAAAAGATAAAATTGACAGATCCTTAGCCAAACTCCTCAAGAAAAAATAGAAAGGACCCAAATAGGTAAAATGAGAAATGAGAGAAAAGTAACAACTGATACCACAGAAATACAAAGGATTATAAGAGAATACTATGAAAAATTATATGCCAGCAAACTAGACAATCTAGAAGAAATGGATAAATTCCTGGAAACATACAACCTTCCAAAACTGAACCAGGAAGAAATAGAAAAGCTGAATAAACCAACTATAAGAAACAAAATTGAATCAGTAATCAAAAAACTACCAAAAAATGAGATGGCTGGGTGGCTCAGTCTGTTAAACATCTGTCTCTTGGTTTCATCTCAGCTCATGATCTCAAAGGTCATGAGATCAAGCCCCGCAATGGACTCCATGTTCAGCAGGGAGACTGAAGATTCTCTCCCTCTGCCCCTCCCGCCCCTTGTGTGCATGTGCTCTCTCTCTCTCTCTGATTTAAATAAATCTTGGTGAGGGAAACAAAAGCAAAAATGAACTATTGGGGCTTTGTCAGGATAAAAAGCTTTTGCATAGCAAAGGAAACAGTCAACAAAACTAAAAGGCACTTTATGGAATGGGAGAAGATATTTGCAAATGATGTATCAGATCAGGAGCTGGTATCCAAAATCTATAAAGAACTCATCAGACTCAGCACCCAAAAAACACAAAAATCCAGTCAAAAAATGGGCAGAAGACATGAAAAGATATTTTTCCAAAGACATACGAATAGCTAACAGCCACATGAAAAAATCCTCAATTTCACTCAGCATCAGGGAAATGCAAATCAAAACTACAATGAGATACCGCCTTACACGTCTCTTAGAATGGCTAATATTAACTCAGGAAACAATAGATGTTGGCGAGGATGTGGAGAAAGGGGAATACTGTTACACTATTGGTGGGAATGCAAACTGGTGCAGCTATTGGAAAATAGCATGGAGGCTCCTCAAAAAAATAGAGCTACCTGGGCACCTGGGTGGCTCAGTCAGTTAGCATCTACCTTTGGCTCAGGTCATGATCCCAGAGCCCTGGGATCAAGCCCCACCTCGGGCCCCTGCTCTACAGGGAGCCTGCTTCTCTTTCTCCCTCTGTCTGCAGCTCCCCCTGCTTGTGCACACTCTCTCCCTCTCTCTTTCTGTCAATATATAAAATCTTTTTAAAAATAAAGTAAAATAATAAAAATAGAGCTACCCTACGACACAACAATTGCACTACTAGGTATTTATTCAAAGGATATGAACATAGTGATTAGAAGGGGGCATATGCACCCTAGTGTTTATAACAGCAGTGTCCACAAGAGCCAAACTATGAAGAGATGTCCATTGATGAATGAATGGATAAAGAAGATGTGGCATATATATACAACTACACACACACACATACACACACACACACACACACACTGGAATATTACTCAGCCATCAGAAAGAATGAAATCTTGCCATTTGCAAGTCTGTTTCTACTTCTGTTACTCTAATGAATACCTTTAAAGAAAATAACTATTGTGGACATGCTCTGACACTTTTTCATTATTTATAAAACATTTTACTCTTTGAATTTACTTAGTTCTTTCCTTGTTTTCTAGTTTTTGCTACACTAAGATGTAAACATTATAAGAGCAGGAAAATTGCCCATCTTTTTAATACTGTAACCCCATTACTCAATTGATGCCAGATTTTTGTAAGATGTAGTATAGAAAAATTTGTTAAATAAATGAATGGAAATTTTTTTTAACATTATCATCAGTGTCTGACAGGCAAATGAATCATAAAGTATTGCTTTCAAGTTAAAGTTGGAATCGACAATTACTACCTTCAAATGAATATTTTGTTGCTGTCTTTTAAAAATGTAGAGCAATAAAGCAAAATTGACATTATTTTGCCACTTATTTCCAGAATACAGATTTGTTTTTGTCATTGAAAGTTGTACTGCCACCATAATGTATTAAGTAACTCTTGTAAATTAGCTTTCAGGAACAAATAGCAAAATATAATAGAATTTCAGTCTGTTATTCTCTTTAAAGGTATTCATTAGTTAGAGTAATAGTAGAAACAGACTTACTTTTCTAGATGATTTTTTAAAAGATTTTATTTACTTATTTTTTTATTTTTATTTATTTAATCTACTTATTTTAAGTATAAATCTTTACACACAATGTGGAGCTTAATTTCACAACTCCAAGATCAAGAATTACATGCTCCTCCAACTGAGCCAACCAGTTACACCTCTAGCTGATTTTTAAAATGTGATAATACACTAACAATGAACTATCAGGAAAAGAAAACATTCAGAAAATGTGAGGGTTAGATGAGATGGTCCTCCTGTTTTATTCTTAAAAGTTTGAAAATGTTGATGACATTTACTAACACTGGTGGTAATATATTGTCAAAGAATCTAGTTTATTTGAGGAAGAAGAACTCCAATTATTTCAGGTTTGTTTAAATCTCAAAAATTGTACCTCCTCATGATATTATGATTTCTTTTTCAGTATATTTTTATCTAACTGTGGTATAAGATTGTGTATAATGTGGGCAGCCCCGGTGGCGCAGCAGTTTAGCACCGCCTGCAGCCCAGGGTGTGATCCTGGAGACCTGGGATCGAGTCCCACGTCAGGCTCTCTGCATGGAGCCTGCTTCTCCCTCTGCCTGTGTCTCTGCCTCTCTCTCTCTCTCTTTCTCTCTCTGCATCTATGAATAAGTAAATAAAATCTTTAAAAAAAAAAGATTGTGTATAATGCTGCATCTTGAATATTTGGTAGATTTCATGATTTGTTCTGCTTTTAGGATTATTTCATGATCTAAATGTCACATTTGTGTGATATCCTAAGCCAAAATACAAACTTACTCATGGTCCTTATCTAGGGAATTTCCCTTCCAGAGTAGGGAAAAGATAACCAAGGAATATGGATAAAAATTGTAGGTGATAGTAGAGTTCAGAGATTCATCACTTAGAGGTATTTACTCTGTCTCATGAAAAGCAAGGGAGAATTAGGATTTAAAGAGGGATGTAGGTGAAGAAAGCCATATTCTGAAGTTGGGATAGAACTAGAACATGCACAAAAAGAGAATCGTCATTTTTTAGCTTTAGTTAAAAGTGAAAAGTCTTTGTATAAGATCATATCATATGCAAATAGAGACCGTTTAACTTCTTCTTTACCAATATGGGTGCCTCTTTTTTTTTTTTTTTCTTATCTGATTGCTGTGGCTAGGACTTCCAGAACTCTCTGAACAAAAGTGGCAAGAGTGAACATCTTTGTCTTGTTCCTGATCTTAAAGGAAAAGCTCTGTTTTTCACCATTGAGTATGATGTTAGCTGTAGGTTTTTCATACTTGGGCTTTCTTATTATGTTGAGGTATGTTCCTTCCAAACCCACTTTGCTGAGAGTTTTTATCATGAATGGATGTTGAATTTTGTCAAATGCTTTTTCTGCATCTGTTGGTGGGAATGTAAATTGGTACAGCCGCTGTGGAAAACAGTATGGAAGTTCCTCAAAGAAGAGTAGAAATACTATATGGTCCAATAATTCCACTACAGGGTATTTACCCAAAGAAAATGAAGACACTAATTTGAAAAGATAAGCATCCCTATGTTTATTGCACCATTATTTACAATAGCCAAGATATAGAAGTAACCTAAATGTCCATTGTTAGACAAATGAATTAACAAACAAGAAGCAGAATCAGAGCTTTAAGTACAGAGAACAAATTCATGTTTGCCAGTGGCGTAGGGGTGGGGGAATGGGCAAAATGGGTCAAGGGGAGTCAGAGATACAGGCTTCCAGGTACAGAATGAAAAGTCACAGGAATAAAAGACACAGCATATGGTCAGTGATAATGTGTGGCAAGCATGACAAAATGTATAAACTTGTTGAATCATTGTGTTATACACCTGAAACTAATGTAACATTGTATGTCAGCTATACTCAAATTTTAAAAAAAAGTGAAACATCTTTCTTTGCTTACTTTGAGATTCTGGAATTCTGATGGCAGTTCATTCAACAAAGTTATCATTGGTAATGGAGAAGATTTGCTAACACAGATTTTCCTTCTTTCTAGGCGGCAATCATTAGTAGGGTTCAGTGTAGGATTGTGGCTTTAGATCTTCGAGGTCATGGTGAGTGATTTTCTTAATTAGTCACTGACTCAATGATATATATGCCAACTTGTTTGAGTAGTGTTAGATGTTATGAATTTCAATATGGCCATTACGAATAACCTGGTTTCCATTTGGGCTCTTTGAGGGAAGTCCTAGTTTCTATAAGATATTTTATAAATACACACACTTAAATATGTTGTTGTTTAGCTAAAAAAAAATGTCCTTTGATGTAACCAAATTCTGATGCTAGTGATGTATAAGGAATGTGCAAAGTCTTTGCTAGGCTACTGAAATTACATCCTCCTTGGGGTGGCCAACTATAAAGATGCATCTTAACATAGAAAATACTAAACCCATCAAACACAATTATAAAGTCTGCATTTCATTCCAAAAAATGAGATTTTTGAGAGAGAATTCTCTTGCTTTTATAATTCCTATCATTGGGAATTTTATTTCTTAAATATTTTCTTTTTAGGTGAAACAAAAGTCAAGAATTCTGAAGACCTATCTGCAGAAACAATGGCAAAGTAAGTAATGTAATATTGTTTATACATCACCTGGCTTCCATTTACCATCAAAAAAGTTGTATAACTATTACTCTCCTGGTGAGGTTGTTGGACAATAATTAGCATAGAGAAAATTTTACTACTGTTGTTTTTCCTCTGTATTTAGTGTCTCCTTAGTATTTAATCTTGAAAGAAACCTTCATCTTTCTTGATATATTCAGTGTTATAGTCATCGTATAAAGCACTTGAAAATTCTCTGAGTTTGTGTTGCCTTTTGCAAAGTTTTCTTCTGTTGACAGAGTTGAATATAATCTAGATATCTATTGGGAGCTTATTCTTGGAAAAGCGGTTATATGTAAGATCTACCCTGTAAGATCTTACGGTATCCTGCCCACGTTCTTTGGGCAACTTCCTAGTAAGACAAGAACAAGATATTAAAGAATAATTAATTATACCCTGGGCCTCAAAGTATAAGATGGTGATAGTATACACAATGGCCCTAAACCTGATCACTCATTAGAATCACCTAAAAAGTGATTAAAATAACAGATAATTTGACCTTATCCCATTTCTCCTACTTCTCCCAGGGAGACCTGGGCATTTATTTATATTTTGATAAAGCTCTATAAAGAAATCTTATACAGCTAGTTCTTGACTGGTGTTTGGGAACCACTGATCTATATTGTAAACAAGATTCTTTTAATTATTATTTTAATTATCCATATTATTAATTCTGTAGTGTATTTTTTTTATAACGAATGAGGAAAAAAAACTCCAATTGATTGAGGTCACACAGTTAATAGAACAGAACTGTGATCATTCAGCTATAGTGCTTGGCAGAGAGAGAAAGATATATGATATATGATACCATTCCATTCATATATGATATATGATACCATTCCATTCAATGAACATATTCCTGAGAAACCATGAAAAAGAGCTAAGAATCTGTTCTCTCAGTTGTTCCTAATACCTTTGTAATGTGAGAACAATAAAGCCCCAAATAAACAAGTATGTTTATACCTATAAAAAGATTGTGAATAATTTTTAAGGATTTAAAGGGTTTCCTGACTGTTGATAAAAAAGTGAGATACATCATCTAAGTGGCCAGGCTGCTAAAGAGTTATGATGGCTTGGATGATGTCCTACAAGAATTTGAATTCTGCAACAAAAATATTGAGGATGGTTCCAGAGATCTGCTATACAACATAGTGCCTGTACTTAAGTGCCAGCTTACCAAATTATATACATTAATTATTTAAAGATTTTATTTATTTATTCATGAGAGAGAGACAGACAGACAGACAGACACACAGGCAGAGGGAGAAGCAGGTTCCATGCAGAGAGCCCGACGTGGGACTCGATCCTGGGTCTCCAGGATCATGCCCTGGGTTGCAGGCGACGCTAAACCTCTGAGCCACCCGGGCTGCCCAATATACATTAATTATTTACCCTTTTTTGTATACCAAATTTACCCAGTAAGGCTAGGGGAAAAATTGGACATGGGGATGGTGTGCTGGAGAAGCCACCTGTGCTGCAAGATTTGGGCCATAGGGAAGCTGTGTGTGCTGTAAGGCTTCCCATGCTGCAGGACCTGGGTGCTAGAGGAACGCAAGCTTCAGGAGCTTGTAGAGTAGTATTGCACATGAATCAGGCGCAAAATCTTCTCTTTCTGCAGTGTCTCCCTTGCACCCTCTACTGTTGAAGTTTAACATCATGCCAACTGGAAAACAAAAAATATGTAAAGACCTCAGATCCAGTTTTGGAAAACATGCAATAATGGGTGAATTGGAGCTGAGAGATAATAAGTTGATAACGTTTAACAGAAGTTAAAAAGAAAATAGGTAATTAAAACTATCTAGAATGATGAAGATGATCACCAAGAATCAAAAGAGCCAATAATTTGGATTCTTGTGAAATAGTCAAAGCAATAAAACATTTATATGATTTCTGAATTTAGTCACTCTGAAACAGAAATCTCAAAATGGGCATATTTAATAGATAATTAATGGGATTTTCACATAGTACTGATAGCACAATTTTTACCTTGTGTATCAACTTTAGAACTTCAACCCTGCATAAAATGTAATGCCACAGAAGTAGAAGAACCAACAGTTGAGTTCAGGTCGCTCTGATACTCTTTTTCTGTTACGTCTGTGATATGCTATATTGCTTCTCAGGAAATGAACCCGGTATTAATAAGCATGATAGAATCTCCTTATAAAGCATCTGCCAAAATTGGTATATCCAGTTATAGGCTAGCTTTATAGATAACATCTGCTACTTTATTTTTCTGGAACTTCAGAACAAGTCTCAAGGTACTAATCTTGGTAGTCTGGCTAGCTTTAATAATAAATTCCTCCTGGTAGTAAATGATCAAGTGATCATAACCACCTTTTACCTGGATGAAATATACCTTTCCTAGGTTTAGATACATGATAGAGTTGGTTTGGTTTTGTTGTTGTTGTTGTTTTTCAAGACTTTATTTATTTATTCATGAGAGACACAGAGACAGACAAAGAGAGGCAGAGATACAGGCAGAGGGAGAAGCAGGCTCCATGCAGGGAGCCTGATATGGGACTCGATCCTGGGAGTCCGGGATCATACCCTGAGCCAAAGGCAGACAGACGCTCAACCACTGAGCCACCCGGCGTCCCTCAGACCCTGTCCACCTTCATGCATGAAGCAGATATCACAGAACTCAGTTACTGAGCATTTTAAGGAGACCTGTACTTAGATCATCTTCTGTGGCATCCTTTTACTTTATTACAGCTATTACTAATCAAAAGTTTTAGCTTTAAATTTAACTCCAAAGGAACTATTACTTTTTTCACTTATAAAATTAGATGGGGCCTCATCTCCCATTCAGATTGTCTGCAGATGCCACAGCTACCCTATTCACATCTATAATTGTTGTATGAGGTTTTTTAAGATTAATTTCTTCTGAAATTAATGGCATTTACCTTTGCCATTCTGAATACCCTGAAAACAATATTCAAAAGGCTGTGTTCCTACATCCACATCTGCTATATTTGGGTAACACTATGTGGGTGCTTGAGGTATATAATAACACCCAGCAAGACAAAACTGTCTTTTGAAGTTAAATGACTCAGCCACGCCCAAAAGAAGACAGTAGAGCCAGTGGTCTCTAAAAACATACCATGCCTACTTATTGCTGTAGCAAAGAGGGTCTATATGCAAATCAAACCCAAGTTTCTCCTTCAGTTCTCATTTTCAAAACTTTAAGGTTTGATTTTGTTAAATCCACTCATAATTAAAGACTACAACAGAAGCCAATAAAAATTAGCTCTGGGCAGCCCGGGTAGTTCTGCCCGGTTTAGCGGTTTAGCGCTGCCTTCAGCCCAGGGCGTGATCCTGGAGACCCGGGATCGAGTCCCACATCAGGGTCTCTGCATGGAGCCTGCTTCTCCCTCTGCCTGTGTCTCTGCCTCTCTCTCTCTCTCTCTCTCTCTCTCTCTCTCTCTTTCTCTCTCTGTTTCTCATATATAAATAAATAAATAAAAATCTTAAAAAATATTAGCTCTGAACATCTCCTTTCTTAGAACATTGTACTTACATTTATGTTCATACTTCAAATAACTTTAATGACAAATTATAAGTAATGGTTAACAATTGTATAGCATTTACACTTTTCAAAGTAGTTTTCATTCACTGTTTCAATTAATCTTCAAGGCAAAAAAAAATCTTCAAGGCAATCTTGAATCATACATATATGTGATAATAAAAAAATATATATTTTTTTATATACATATACATATATACATATATATTTTTTAGTAAATCACATTTTTATCTTCATTTTATAGGTGTTGAAACTCTGGAAATTAAATAATTCAAGTCTACATAATAAAAAATAAATCAGGACTGCAATTCATCTTGTGACTCTAAACTTTACTACATTATAATGCCTAATAAAATTGTTTTATAATTGGGGAAACTGAGGTGTAGAGTGCTTAAATTATTTTTCCAGTTTCAAGCTTAGGTTTAAAATAAGGGTATATATAGGGGATCCTTGGCAGCAGTTTAGTGCCTGCTTTCTGCCCAGGGTGTTATCCTGGAGTCCCGGGATCGAGTCCCACATCAGGCTCCCTGCATGGAACCTGTTTCTCCCTCTGCCTGTGTCTTTACCTCTCTCTCTCTCTCTCTCTCTCTCTCTCATAAATAAATAAATAAAATCATTTAAAAAAGGGGGGGTATATGTAATTTACTAAACCTATGGAACAGTGGAAGTGTGATGTAAATGAAAATCAGAAAATTTGGATTCTTGGGGTGCCTGGATGGCTCAGTTGGTTAAGCCACTGACTCTTGATTTTGGCTTAGGTCATGATCTTAAGGTCATGGGATTGAGCTCCCTGTCTGGTTCTGCACTCAGGGAGTCGGCTGCTTCTCCCTCTGGCCCTCCTGCTCATACTCTCTCTCTCAAATAAATAAATCAATCTTAAGAAAAGAAAAAGAAAATTGGGGTTCTTAGTCCCATTTATCAGAAGAGCTAGATATGTGGCTACATTTGTAGATACTGGGGGGCATATTAAGAGATTTACATAGGCACATTTGCAAGATGGCCCAGTAGACCTTTATAGTCTTAGGGCTTTTACTTACAGACCAAAGGAAGGAGTGAGGAAAGAAAACAATTTGTACAGTGTTAACAGAGAGCATTCTCAGCTTTTTTTTTTTTCTCTTTGCAGGGATGTTGGCAATGTGGTTGAAGCCATGTATGGGGACCTCCCTCCTCCAATTATGCTGATTGGACATAGTATGGGTGGTGCAATTGCAGTCCACACAGCATCATGCAACCTGGTGCCAAGCCTCCTGGGTCTCTGTATGATTGATGTTGTAGAAGGTAAGTTTCCTAAGTACTGACCAAATCAGAAATCTTTGATTTATGAGAGACATCTATAGTCAATTATTATTATCTTGTTTTCATTTATTGTTGATTTCTACTCATCTTGAACTATGTCCCTCTGCCTTTATATATATATTATTTTTTTTTATTTTTATTTTTTTTTACTTTGTGGCAAAGGTATTCCTAAGGGGTTTTTTTGTATATTTTTTTATTGCCAACATATAGTATAATACCCAGCGCTCATCCTGTCAAGTGCCCCCCTCAGTGCCCCTCACCCAGTCACCCCATCCCCCTGCCCACCTCCCATTCCACTACCCCTTGTTCGTTTCCCAGAGTTAGGAGTCTCTCATGTTTTGTCACCCTCTAATTTTTCCCACCCATTTTCTCTCCTTTCCACTATAATCCCTTTCACTATTACTAAGTATTTTTTTTAGTTGACATATAACTTTTTATTAGTTTCAGGTATATAACATAATGATTCAATAAATGTATATACTGTGAAATGATAACCACAGTATGTGTAGTTAACATCTATCACCACACATAATTACAAATTTTTTTCTTGTGATGAGCACTTTTAAGATCTACTCTCTCAAATATACAGTACAGGGGTGCCTGGATGACTCAGTTGGTTAAGTGGCTGACTCTTGGTTTCGGCTCAGATCATGATCTCAAGGTCATGAGATTGAGCCTCCTGTAGGGTTCTGTGCTTAGCACAGAGTCTACTTGAGATTCTCTGCCTCTCCTTCTGCCTCTCCCTCCACTCACGTGCACTTGCTCGCTCGCTCTCTCAAATAAATAAATAAATAAATAAATAAATAAATAAATAAATAAATAAATAAAATCTTTAAAAAAACAATATATGATACAGTATTTTTAACTCTAGTCACTGTGCTGTACATTACATCATCAAGACTTTTTTATTTATAACTGGAAGTTTATACCTTTTGAGCCCATTTCACCCACACCCCACATTATGTAATTATTTTCCATATCATCAAAAACTCTTTTGTTAATCTTTTGTGGATGCATAATTTTTCAATTATATGTATGTATGTTCCATAATTTTATTTAACATTTAAAAAGAAGCTGCCATGTCTTTTATGGTCCAGCCTCAGAAGTCACACTTGTGTAAACTTGTGTAAATCAGCCCCTATTCAGTGTGAGAAGACTACACAAGGGAATGAATACCAAGAGGCAAAAGTCACTAGAGGCCATCTTGGAAGCTGATGTCAGTCTTACGAATTTTCTTAAGCTGCATCTTTTTTCCTCAAAACATCACTGAATTCTACTATCATTGAGGGCAGATGTACACAGTTAACCCAGTAAGTGTAAATGCTTAGAATATGTATGTGCTATAGTTAAAATATTTGTTTAACATCTAGGTACAGCCATGGATGCCCTTAATAGTATGCAGAATTTCTTACGTGGTCGTCCTAAAACCTTCAAGTCTTTAGAGAATGCCATTGAATGGAGGTAACCTACAAGTCTTTATTGTCTGTATTTTAAATGTTAGATTGTAGCTGTCCTTTATCATCAGTTCAGGCACCAAGTTCAAAGAAATAGTTCAGTTTCCAAACCTTAGCTTTATTATTATATCATGTGTGGAAACATTGAGGTAAAAAGTAGAATTTTTTTTTAATATTTTAAATGTTTCCTGCTTGGCCCAGTTATCTAAAATCCATCCTTTTTCTAATACACTATAGTACCTCCTAGAATTTTAATAATTATGGATCATCTGCTATCTAGCTATTTCCATCTCTGAGGTAAGAGTTTAGACTAAATGAGCCTCTGAGGCCTTTTCTACTTCTGATGCTTCATGGTTCTGGATTCACTTTCTGTGTTCCAGAGGAAATGGGGAAGAAACAGAAAAGATGAGCATAGGTTCCTTTTTTCATTTTTTATTTGGGTTTTGGGTAAATAAAAACCCTTTGGATAGATAGTTTTCATAAAAATCACTGACAAAATTGGCTATGGCTTCCACTTAAGTAAAGGCTGTTTTGTCATTGATTATTTTATTAATTCAATCAATTATTTGATTAAATATTAATCACTTTGTGCTAAAGGTCGAAATTTCAGAAATCAGTAAAACACTGTCCCTCCCCCAAGGAAATCAGTCTTAGGATAAAATATCTTTAGTATCCTGTCTTCCTACCTATTCTTCAAAATCAACTCTAGTTCCTTTTCCAGAACCCTTTCTCCAACTCCTCCAAACCACTCAGATCACTCCCTTGATCAAATTGCTAGAGATCTCTGTCTGTATTGTATTTGTACTGTTTACCTCTTATGTCTTCTAAACCTCCCCTAAAAAATATGCCCATGTTGTTAATATTCATGTCTGTCTTAATCCTTTTCCTGCGTCATTAGGGCGGAAGCTATTCTGTTTCTGTTGTACTTTCATATAGCACACAGCATACTGCTGGCTGCCTTAGCAGAACATACCTGTTCTTTGAATCAGAGATATCAAGTGGAAATGAAGGATCTGGTAAATATATCCTATGTAGATTTTCTAAGACAGAGAGGGTCTCATGCCAAATGTGGCTTGCCAAAATGATGTTTGTGTTTGGTGAGGTTGTTTCTATTTCCTGTTGTTCACACTACTGAGATGCATGATTCCTGTTTCTCAGAAGCACCAAAGATCTCTTCCTCTTCGGCAGCCACAGCATTTCAGAATGCAGTCGCTGCCAGTTCAGCATGTACCTCAGATACTTTGCCTTCTTCCTCAGTAACATCTAGTGAGAGTATGATTCCAAATAACTTTTTAAATTTATTCAGTAAACTCTTTTTTTTTTTTTTAGTACCTACGAGGTGTGTTAGTACCTGATTCAAGAACTGGGGGTGAATCAGGCTTAGTTTCTATCATCAGAAAACTGGGAATACAAACAAGTAAATATGCAAACACAACACAATGAAGGAAGCACAGGAGTTCTGGAAGATAGATACTTAATCCAGCATTGCGGTCATGGTGGACCTTCTCTGAAAAGAGATAGAGTCCTTATTCTAGAGGCAGACGTGGAATAAGATGAGGATTCTATTTGTTGTATGTTAAAATGTTTTGGGTACTTTGAGAGCCGTTGATTCTTAGAACCCACTTCCTGAGCCTGAGATTCAGAAAGAATACAATGAAGTATTTTATAATCTTGTTTAATACTCTGCTGGATATCTGAATCAAGTTCATGACTCATGGCTATTGTGGCTATTCCAGATGAAAAAAAAAAGATGTTGAAATACAAAGCCAACTTGTTTAATTCAGTAAGAATTTAAAGCAAAGTGAATTTCCACTTACTTCTACTTTCTTGGTCATCCTAATGAGAGGCAGTAGGTTATTGTCATAAGAAGCTTAGGCTTTGAAGTTGGACAGATAAGGATTTGCACTTTGGTTTCATCACCCTGGCTGCTCTGAGTAGAACACTAGGGGGAGAAGTAGAGAGTGTGTGTGATAATGGAAGTAGGAAATTGGTTAAGAGGCAATTGTAATAGTATAGAAGAATAATGATGGTACGCATAGATTAGAATGGTTAGAGAGGAAGTAATGTGTCATATTTGGAATGTATTTTGAAGGTAGAACTGACAGGACTTCCTTATGGGTTAGATGTCAGGAGAGAAGAGGGGGGCAGGAGGCGGCACAGCATTCATAAATGACTTCTAGGTTTTTAGCCAAAGCAATTGGATGGATGGTAAAAATAAAGAGAAGTAGATTTAGGAGCAGGTAAAGGGTCAGGGAATCAGGATTTTTGTTTGGATAAGCTCAAATGCTTATTGTACATCTAAGTGGAAGTGTTAAGTAAATATTTGTATACTTGTTTGAAGAGATTGAGCTAGAGATAAATTGGAGAATCATTATTGAATAGATAATATTTAAGAAAAAAAGATTCCTTTAAGATAACTTTGTTTTTACAATAACTTTTTTGAGAAATTTTGTTAAATAGGAGAGCAAAGAAGTAGGGTAGTATCTAGTAGTGAATGTGGAGTTGAGAATGTTTTTAAAAGCTGTTTTATATTATCCACTAGAGAAAAAAATTATAACCCATAGGATAACTATAGGAAGCAAGGTCCTCATAAGCAAGAGTAGATGGGAACCAGTGCCCAAGGTTAGTCTTGAATAGGAACAGAGGTGTATCATATATTGAATAGTCATCAAGTCAGGGTTTATAATTATAAATACTGGTATATTTGTAGATCCTGTAGATTCAGTTGGTAGTCAAAAAATGAAGTAATCATTCTGTGTCTATTTATCACTAAAATAAGAAGGTCATTATCTCAGGGGGTTGTCCGTTAAAATTTTACATGATTTTTTAAGCTAAAAATTTAGATTTAAAGAAATGTGTTTTGGTAGCCTGCTTCAGATATTGTTTCCAGTTCTCCCTGGGACATGTAGCCATTCTACTGAGCCCTTAGGCATACATAGGTAGATAACTCTGAGAGAACTAATCTGTTAAAATAGCATCTAAGCTCCTGAACTCTATATCATGGCGCAGAAGGCCCTCTAGGAGCTCGTCGTTGCCCACCTATCCCTTTCTCCTATTTACACTCCTTTTTGGTTCTCTCCTGCTTCTCCTTGTACTCTGTCCTCTGAAATCTTCATCCTACTGACTCTTCCAAAACATAGTGCCTTTGTTCACAAGGTGCTCTCTGACCATCTTCTTTTCTCTTCCACCTAACTTCTTTTCTCCTTGGTTTTAGGCAGGACATTTGGGAAGCTTTCTTTAACCTCTTCTTTCGGGATAAAGTGATTCTTTTGAATCTTGCCTTTATTAAAACAATCTGTTTGTTTTTCTTTCTCCCCACTGAGTTAGGTGCTTCTTGAGCACATAGTACCTTCCTGGTAAATGTTTGCAGAACTGAAATGGCTTGAATGTCTACTTAATTTTTACTACGTGGCTTATAGCCATAATCAGGTAGGAGGCAGTGGTAATCTCCATAGTAAGCTGTATTGGTAAACACAGCTTTATAATAGGTTTCACAGAATCTGCAGAATTATTCATTTGACCTTATGCATGCATGATAAGATGGATGCTGAATAACCTCCTCTCTCCCTTTTCACTTTTCTAGTGTTAAGAGTGGTCAGATTCGAAATTTGGAGTCAGCCCGTGTCTCAATGGTTGGCCAAGTCAAACAGTAAGTCTTATTTTTCTCCATTGGGCTGTTAGAGACTGAAACATGGTGTCTTCAGTCCCTAATAGCCTGAAACATGGTGAGGGATATACAGATTGCTTTTTGTTATATACCTGTCCTACCATCCTAACTGCCTTTATTAATTTAGATGATTTCAACAAATGAGCTCAGTTGGGCTAGTTGGATACCTTTTCTTTTCTTTTTCTTTTTATGAAGAAATCTCAAAGCCTGTAGAATACAGGATTACCTTATTAATGCAACTCTGGACATTTAAAGGTGAAGAATCCCAGAGAATGGACATTAAAAATTAAGTGTCCACTTTAGTGCTGGAAGCTATGGTTTTATTCTGGTAATGGTCTCGTTCTTTCTTTTTTTTTTTTTTTTTTTTTAAATTGGTCTCGTTCTTAAGCCAAATCTGATTGTGAGGAAGTCACAGTATAAAACTTTAGCATAGCCTGAGTGAAAGCCAGATTCTAAGGCTGAACTAAGATTATTTAGTCCAGCTAATCTTGGATAGGGTTACATGAGTCCTGAGTATTGCTATGCAGTCACAAAATAAACTTTAGATGAATTGAGAATATGTTGCCCAGCAGAATAGATGGAGAGTGCAAAAGTTGATGACAATGATAGTGGCATTACTGAATGCCTGCTATTTGCAAGGCATTGTACCAGGTATTTTATATACATGCTCTCATTTTTAAAATCTTATATTATGGGAATTTTCAAACATACAAAAGTAGAATAATACAATGACCCCCAATGTACACATTGCCTTTTTCAACAGGTACTTACTTACTAATGGCCAGTCTTATTTCATCTGTACCTCTTTATTTTCCCCTAAGCACAAAATATTTTGAAATAAATTCCAAGATTTCAGTGTTCTCTAAACGGTCAAGACACCTTAAACACAATCACAGTACCAGTATCATACCTAAAAAATTAATAATTCCTTGATATCATCAGATGTCTATTCAGTAGTCACATTTCTGATTGTCCTACAGATAATTTTTTTAGTTCAAATCAGAATTTTATAGTTCACAGAATTACATAGTAATTGGCTGATATATCTCTTAAGTATCTTTAATTTATAGGTTCCACTTATGTATTTTTTCCTTGGAATTTATTTATTGAAGATACCTGGTTGTTTGCCCTGTAGAATTTCCTACAATCTGAATTTGCTGATTCCTGAAGGTGTAATTTAACATGTTACTTTCTTCACTATATTGTCTGTAATTTATTAGTTAGATCGAGAGATTTGATCACGTTCAGGTTTGTTTGTTGTTATTTTGGCTTTTTATTAGTTAACAAGAATAGGTATACTGCCTTTAGGAAGTATGTAATGTCTGGTTGCCCTTTTTTTTTTTTTTGAGTGTTGATAGCCATAAATGATTATTAACTGGATTCATTAATTCATGTGCACTATCTCATTTGATCTTTACAATACCTCTTTAAGATAAGTATTGTTTTAGAGGTGAGAAAATGGAAGTTCAGAAAGGTAAAGTGGCTTTCCCAGGATCACACAGCTAGTGAATGACAGCTCAGATTCAGTCTCCTGTGTATTTGACATCTGGGCCTATATTATGGACTTTATGCTTAAATGTTCAATCTGAGTAATATCTAGCAGACACAGTGTAGTCTTTGAATAAGCTATGAGACTGCCTGCTTTTCAATGCCCAAATATTTTGAGATCTGATTTGTTGAATCAATGGTAAAGCATTTTGTGAGGAAGTTATATGGCTTGTATTCAGGTAGTTCAGCAATTTTAAAAATTTTACTTAGTATGTAAATTTAAGTATATCTTCTCTTAATATGTAAACTTATGTATATAGTGTGTGTTTTAATTGTCACCTAGATATCATGTGGAACCTTCCTGCCCTTCTTGATCTAGGTGAAATTCTCTTGAATTTCCTAATCCATAGCTGTGGAAATCCAAAGCACAAGTTGTTTCTTTGTTATACTACCTTGATCTTAGATGTGAAACTTGACACCTCAAGTCCCATAGAAAACCCCCACCTGACAAAACATTTCATGAACACACCACTTTACTGAGACTGATAGAGGAGACAAGGAAGGACAAGTTATCACTGTTAAAAATCCACCATTGAAGTTTCACTGACCCTTCAATTTATCCCAGTCTCTTTTTATCTTGCCTCTTCTCTGTCCTCTTCTCCCTTCTCTCTCCCTTTCAAGGGCAAAATAACAAATTCTTTATCATGCAGAACAGAACTTGGCACTAGCTGCTACCTAGGTTCTTGGGATTTTTACCTTTAATATTGCCAGTGTATTTTTTCCAGCAAGTTCTTTCTAAAAGGAATTATGGTATCAACTGTTCATATAGTAATATTTTCTACCTAATTATATAATAGAGATTTTTTTTAGAGGAAAAAAACAACAGTAATTGATTGGATCAGATGTTCTAATCTCCAAGGTTCAGCTGGCTCTGGTTATTGTAATTATCAGTTTCTATCAGCTAATTGAAAGTAGGGGCATTTTACCAAGCTGTTTGAGCCTTATTCTACTGGAAGCAGGGTACAGTAGAAAAGTACTATGCTTTCAAGTTAATTAAGCCTGGATTTGCCTTCCAGCCTCATCTGCTAATGAGCAAGGTGATCCTGGACAATTTTTTTTTACTTTTCAGGGCTACTTCATAGGATTATTATGTGGATTATATAAGATAATATATATATTGTCACCATGCCGCAGGAAATGATTATTCCCTTCTGTGGGTCAGTATTGGTGCAAGAACTGGAAACCAGCCTTTGGAATATAGTCCATGACCATGACCATGACCTTCCACAGCCCTGATCTATTTCTGCACATTTTAAAATGCACATTGTTCACATCCTCCTTCTCCCAGAAGCATTGTTAAGTTTTAACTGACATTTGATTGTAAAGACTATAAGTATCAGTATCTCTGAGATAATTGTGTATAAAAGAGAGATGAGATGTGTGATGGAACTTTAAAAAAAAAAAAAAACCATCTAGGTGTGAAGGAATTACAAGTCCAGAAGGCTCAAAATCTATAGTGGAAGGTATCATAGAGGAAGAAGAAGAAGACGAAGAAGGAAGTGAGTCTGTAAACAAGAGGAAAAAGGAAGATGACATGGAGGTGAGTGAAAACTGGTATTCTTGGAAGGATGGGGCAATGAATGGTTCAGAGTGTGTGGGGGTGCGGAAGGGGAGGTGACATGTTCTTTTTGTTCACCATTAGATATTTTAGGGGGTGAAGATCTTATCATCATAGATATTTAGGTTAACTATAAGATATAAGGCACTTGTTGATAGCTCTGACAAACTGAAACATAAACTTACAGTTATATACCCTACCCTTAAACAGACTGCTCTCTCATCAGATTCTTTCCCATGATGGTACTTCTGTTCCTATGGTTTATCTCATGAGAAAAATCTGATTTCTTACTTTCTATGCTAAACCCATCAGATATTATTCATCTTTCAAGGTGGATCTCTTTGGAGAAGTTTTCTGACCTCATTTTACATCAGTCTATCTCCAGTATAGCACTGAATCTGTATAACATAACTTAGCATTTTCTTTTTTGAAGTTGTGGCTAAGTCATAGAATTAATTTTCATAAACCACATCCTAAGATACTATGGTCTCCTGTAATCATTCCTAGAATGTAGATTCAGTGTCTAATTGCACAAGAATTGTCACCCAGCAAAAATAACCTGTGTATTTTGAGCACAGGAACTAATGTTCTATATGAATTTCCCTCAGCATTAGGTTGGGGGTGGTGTGCTTCACAAGTGTTCTGTGCATACTTGTTGAACACTTGATCTGGGGATAGTAGTGGGAAAGGGTGCTTTTTTGGGGAAATGGTTAGTGAGCGTGAGCATGAGCAGCAGACTTTCTGGGATGTATTATAAACATCTTACAAATGGCAAGTAATCAACTTGTTGTACACCAGATATTCCTTGATGTTTGGAGATGCTACTAATAGCGAGGAGGAGAAGACAATTGACCCGTGAACAATACGGGGCTTATGGACACTGACACCGTGCCCTCCCCCACCCCCCACACACACTGTCAAAAATCCAACTCTAAGTTTTGGAGCACTTGGGTGGCTCAGTTGGTGTCCAACTCTTGATTTCAGCTCAGGTCATGATCTTAGGGTCAGAGATTGAGCCCTACATGGGGCCCTGTGCTGGGTGTGGAGCCTGCTTAGAATTGTTCCTCTCCTGCTCCTCTGCACACACCCCCACTCACCGTGCACACTCATACAATCTCAAAAAAAACCCCAAACCAACTATAACTTTTGACTCAAAAACTTAATTACTAATAGCCTACTGTTGGCCAGAAGCCTTACCAATAATATAATTAGTTGATTAATATATAATTTGTATATTTATATGTATTAAATACTGTATTCTTATAATAAAGTAGCTAGACAAAAGGAAATATTCTTAAGAAAATCACAAGGAAGAGAAAATACATTTATAGTACTGTTTCCAAATTCATGTGTGAATGGACCTGCACAGTCCAAACCTATATTGTTTAAGCATCAACTGTACATTTTTTTAAACAGAATTTTTAATTTTTTTTTAATTTTTATTTATTTATGATAGTCACAGAGAGAGAGAGAGAGAGGCGCAGAGACATAGGCAGAGGGAGAAGCAGGCTCCATGCACCGGGAGCCTGATGTGGGATTCAATCCCGGGTCTCCAGGATCGCGCCCTGGGCCAAAGGCAGGCGCCAAACCGCTGCGCCACCCAGGGATCCCCAGAATTTTTAATTTAATGAAGATCTTTTTGTCGTCCTTAAGATCAATAAGTAATTCTGTGTACCTCTTAGAAATTTATAAAAATATAAACAGTGCATGATTAATTTGCCCTCCGTACATTCTGTGAGGTGAGATCTTTTCTCCCATGTTAACAGTGTAGAAACTGAGACTCTGAGATGAAGAGACTTGCCCAAGGTAATGAAATAATATTTAGTAGATCTAAGATTCTGATACAAACTGTCAATTACTTTTTTGCCTTTTATGTACTGGGAGCTATACTAAGTATATCATATTTATCATCCCTAGTTCTCATTTTAGCTCTTCACTGTAGATGCAGTTACAACTCAGGTACAGTTACTTGCCTACAGACACCTATAATGTTGGTGCTGAAACACATCCAGATCCTCTGGTTTTTAATTTCTGCTTATTTTTTCCTTGTAATTTTTTTTTATAAGCCCAGTTATATGGAGTTAGTCAACTCCAGCAGTTTTGTTAGGAGGGCAGACTGAAACACATCAGGCAATAGGGAGTACAACTGAAACAGTCTACCTTTGAGGAAGGGCGCAAACCCCAAACAACACAAACAACTTCTTGCAACTGGTAAATAAATAGATCCTGGAGATCCAATGTACAGCATAATAATTACAGGCAACAATATTATAAACTTCAAAGTTACTAAGAGACTAGTTCTTAATTGTTCCTAGGACAAAAAGAAACTGTAATTATGTGACATAATAGAGGTATTAGCTATCGCTATGGTGTTGTATATTGTAATGTCTAAATGTATCAAATCAACACATTGTACACCTTAAACCTACACAATGTTATAAGTTAATTATATCTCAATAAAGAAAAAGTAAAATTATGGAGAAAATATTAATAATGCAAATTAAACTTAGCAACTACAACAACAAAGTCACAACTTCTAAAGCATGGTAGCCAGGGGCCATTTAGAGCCCATTAGCCCTTAGAGACATCTCTGTTATAATATAATATAAAAAGTTTGAAATGATCCTGATACATATGTAAGAGTTCTGTTGCATTCATTTTGCTGTGTAAAAGAAGACAAGATATATATTGGCAGTGGGGAGTGATATTTAATACAAAATGATTAAAATATAGAAGAGAAAAGGGAAACTTTAACCTTTGGTCATTTATTCTTTAAAGGAATAAACTTCAGTTGTCTAGGAGGTATTCCTTTATGCATCAGTCTCTCTTTTTAAACTGCTTTATTGAAAGGTAACTCACCCAAAGTATACAATTCAGTGGTTGCTAGTAATCACAGAGTTGTTCAACCATCACAATGATCTAATTTTGGAACATTTTCATCACTTTTTTAAAAAAAAGTCATACCTGTGTGCAATCATTTCCTCTTTCTCCCCAACATTCCCAGCCCTAAGCATCCACACTAATCCACCTTATGTCTCTATAGATTTGCCTCATCTGGACATTTCATATAAATGGAATCATAAATACATAGTCTTGTGACTGGCTTCTTTTACCTTAGCATAATATTTTCAAGGTTCATCTATGTTGTAGCATGTATCAGCATTTCATTCCTATTTATGGCTAATATTCCTTTGTATAGGTAAACCACATTTTTTATCCAAACTCATCAGTTAGTGGACATTTAGATTGTTTTCACTTTTTTGTCTGTTTTGAATAATGCTGGTATGAACATTTGTGTACAAATTTTTATGTTGGCATAGGTTTTTATTTTTCTTGGGTATACACCTACAAGTGGAATTGCTGGATGCTAATTCTGTGTTTAATCATTTGAGGAATAGCCAAACTATTTTCCAAAGGGCTGACAGCACTTTATATTCCTACCACCAGTGTCTGAGTGTTCTAGTTTTTCTACATCTTTGTCAGCACTTATAATATTGTCTTTCTTTTTGATTATAGCCATCCTAATGGATATGAAGTGGTATCTCATTGTGGTTTTACATTTTCCTGATGACTATTGATATTAAGCATCTTTTCATGGACTTACTGGCCATTTCTTCTCTTGAGAAATGTACACTCAGATCCTTTGCCCATTTTTCAATGGGGTATTTTGTCTTTTTATTATTGAATTTTAAGAGTTCTTTATATATTCTAGATACAAGTCCCTGATTTGCAGATATTTTCTCCTGTTATGGAGGTTGTCTTTTCTTTTTCTTGATGGTGTTCTTGAAGTGCAAACGTTTGATTTTGATGAAATTCATTTTATCTAGTTATCATTTTGTTGTGTCATATCTAAGAAGGTTTTGCCTACCAAGTCACAAAACTTTATGTGTATGTTTTCTCCTAAGAGTTTTCTAGTTTTAGCTCTTATATTTAAGTCTGTGATCCATTTTGAGTTAATTTTTATGTATAGTACAAGGGTAGGAGGTGTAACTTCATTCTTTTGCATGTGGATGTTCAGCTGTTCCAGGACCATTTGTTGGTAATACCCTTCTTTCCCATTTAATTGTCTTGCATTCCTTGTTGGAAATCAAATGCCAGAGTTTATCTCTGGACTCTCAGTTCTGTTCCATTGATAATATATGTCTATCTTTATGTAAGTTCCACTGTCTTCATTATTGTAGCTTCATAGTAAGTTTTGAAATCAGGAAGTGTAAGTCTTCCAGCTTTGTCTTCTTTTTTAAGATTATTGAAATCCCATATTCTTAAGATTTTGGTTTTTTTATTACTTATTATATGCCAGACCATGTTCCTATTGTTTTACGTACATGAATATCTTAGTTCATCCTTACAACAATCCTTTGAGATTTTCTGTTGCCCTCTTTATAACTAAGAAAACAGACTTGAAGTTAGGTAACTTTCCCAAGGGTCTCATAGTTTATTAGTTGATGATGGAGCTGGGATTTGCATGAAGTCAAGTCTGACTGACACAAGCCTATCTTTTTAAATGCCTTTCAAG
The DNA here is from genome assembly GCF_048164855.1 of Canis lupus baileyi. Classification (NCBI taxonomy): domain Eukaryota; kingdom Metazoa; phylum Chordata; class Mammalia; order Carnivora; family Canidae; genus Canis; species Canis lupus. Next base: position 27,682,900 of record NC_132860.1, read on the forward strand.
TGAGGTGTTGGGAAATAACACAATCCTGTGGTTGATGCCCTTGTGTGGAAAACCACATCCTGCCCAGGTGAACATCCCAGGATGATTGGTAGCCAGCCTTCTGCTTCTCCTCTCCAACAGTTAGATCTCATTACCTCGATCTTTGGTGGGTTTTTTTCTTTTCTTTCTTTAGTTTTAAGTTTTCATTTAAATTCCAGTTAGTTAACATAGAGTGGAGTGTAATATTAGTTTCATGGGGTAGAATTTAGTGATTCATCACTTATATACAGTACCCTGTGTTCATCATAAGTGCCCTCCTCAGTATCTATCACCCATTTAACCCATCTGTCCACCTACCTCCCCTCAAACAACTCTCAGTTTGTTCTCTATAAGTTAAGAGTCTGTTTTCTGGTTTGCCTCTCTCTTTTTACCCCTATGTTCATCTGTTTTGTTTCTTACATTGATCTGTTTTACCATTTGCAGGAGGAGGCATCTAAACTAAATTAACTTTATGTTATGATCCAGCTGTCCAGAGAAAGGATATATTATTATAACCCTAAATATAGGAGCAATTCTAATTCTATCCAGAATTTTTTCTTTGTTTTTACATTTTTAGGACTTGAGATGAGCTCCTCTTTTTTTTTAATTTGTTTTTATAATAGTACTATCCTTGAAAGTTCCCTTACCTTAAATTTGTCATTTGCATATAGAGTACATTGTGCATTTAGGAGGGTCTTGCTGTCTCTGACTGTGGAATTTGTTAGAAGTGGTTCATAAATGGGAAGTGTTGCACATGCATTGTTTAGTGAGAACTGGAAGACACAGTGATCTTTTTTTTTTAATTTTGGTAAAAAACACATAAAATTTACCACCTTACTCATTTTTAATTATATAGTTCGATAGTGTTCACATTGTTGTGCAACAGAACTCCAGAGCTTTTTCATTTCAATCTGAAACTCTGTACTCATTAAACAACAATTTCTGTTTCCTCCCATACCTACCATTTTACTTTATATGAATTCCACTACATTAGATACCTCATAGAAGTAGAATCAGTGTTTGTCTTTTTGTGATTGGCTTATTTCAGTTGATACAATGTCCTCAAATTTCCTCTATGTTGTAGCATGGGACAAGATTTCCTTCTTTAAGTCTAAATATCTATATAACACATTTTGTTTATCCATTCATCCATCAGTAGATACTGGGATTGCTTACACCTCTTGACTGTTGTGAATAATGCTGCTATGAACATGGGTCTACAAATATCTCTTCAAAACCCTGCTTTCACTTCTGGCTGTATACCCAGAAGTAAAATTGCTGGATCATATGATAGTTTTATTTTTAATTTTTGAGTAACTGCCATGCTGTCTTCATAGTGGTTGTACTATTGTATAATCCCACCAGTAGTGCCCTACGTGTTCCAATTTCTCCACATCTTTGCCAACACTTGTTATTTTATCTTTTTTGTTATAGCCATCCTAATGGGTACAAAGTGATATCTCATTGTGGTTTTGATATCCATTTCCCTTATGATTAATGGTGTTGAGTATCTTTGCATGTACTTATTGGGCATTTGTATATCTTCTTTGGAGAAATGTCTATTCAAGTCTTTTACTCATTTTTTAATCAGGTTATTTGATATTTTATTATTGAGTTATAGGAGCTCTTTATATATTCTGAATATTAAACCCTTATCAAATAACATGATTTGCAGATATTTTTTACCATTCCATACAATGCCTTTTCACTGTTGATTGTGTTCTTTTTTAAGTTTGATGTAGTCCATTTGTCTATTTTTGCTTTTGTTGCCTTTGCAACAAAAAGATGTCTCATAACCAAGAAATCATTGTCAAATTCAATTTCCCAAAAAGCTATATGAAGCTTTCCTCTATGTTTTCTTCTAGAAGTTTTATAGTTTTAGGTATTACATTTAGGTCTTTAACCCATTTTCATGCATTTGGCCAATAGAGTAATCAAGAAATTATATCCAGAGGTGCCTGGGTGGCTCAGCCAGGTAAGCATCTGACTTGTGACTTCAGTTCAGGTTATAATTTCAGGGTCGTGAGGTTGAGCGTTGAGTGGGGCTCCACACTCAGTGGAGAGTCAGCTTGGGCTTCTCTCTTTCTCCTTCTCCCTCTGCCCTTCCTCCCACTCACACTCGCATTTTCAGTGATACAGAAAAGTATAGAGAATCATTTATTTGTTCAGCTTGTATTTGATGAGTGCATATATTCTGGCTTTTCTAGTATATATCAGGATTTAACATATATTTTATAACATTTGTGTCAGGTTTCCTTTTTCAGATTACTATTGCAGGAATATGATATCATTATCATAAATCAAAATACAAGAAAAAATGCTCTACTGACAAATCAACATATTCTCAGTTTTTCCTTCCAGTTCTTTCCCTATGTGCACCACATTTTTCTGGTAGTCACTTAGATGACATGTTATACTCTGCTTCTTTCTCTTAAAATTATATCATAAGCATTTTTTTTCATACTGTGCTGTGATTTTTGTGATTATCCTTTTGATGGATATGTTCTTTTTTGTCAAATGGATAGAAGAGAAGCATAGTCTTGGCTCTACCATTATTAGCTTTGTGATCTTAAAGTTTCCTAAGTTCACTGATATTAATAGAAGCAAAAAGTTAACTTCTAGTTATCTAAACATGGAAGTTATAACAACCTATATCACAAGGCTATTATAATGATTAAGTGTATATGAAAATATCTGGGACATAGTAGGCACTTTAATAAGTGCTAGTTTCTTTCCCTTTCCTTTCTCAGGGACCTAGTTTTTATCCTCTTCCTCCAGGGCTTGCCCTCAGAGACTCAGAACTTGCTTTTATTCCTCCAGACCAAGAAGGACCATCCGTACACTTGGAGAATTGAACTGGCAAAAACAGAAAAATACTGGGATGGCTGGTTCCGAGGCTTATCCAATCTCTTTCTTAGTTGTCCTATTCCTAAATTGCTGCTCTTGGCTGGTAAGTGTGTATTAGCTCAGGCTACCATAACAAAATATTATAGATTGGGTGCTTAAACAAGAAATTTATTTTCTCACAGTTCCAGAGGCTGGAAGTCTAAGATCAGGGTATCAGCACAGTCAAGTTCTGGTGGGAGTTTTCTTATGGCTTGCAAACAACCGCCTTCTCACTGTGTCCTTACATGGCAGAAGAGTGAGAGCAAACTCTCTAGTGTTTATTCTTAAAAGGACATTAATCCTGTCTTATGAGGGCCATTACCCATATGACCTCATTTAATTTTAATTCCTTCCTTATTTAATCTTAATTATTTCCATATCTCCAAATGTGGTCACATTGTGGATTGGGGCTTCAACATAGAATTGGGAGTGGAGGGGCAGATAAATTCAGTCCATAGCAGTGTAGGTATATCATCATCTGAGTATATCCTTGTTAAAACTACATACCACATGGGTAGTGGCTTCCAAAGTAAAGTACCATCCTCACTCATTTGTCCTCTTCTCTCCACACCAAATCCCTAAAACCTAACTAATAAGCACAAGCATCCATCTGGGATAGCCTAATTCTGGCCTGCCTTCAATCCTTAGTTAAGCGCAAGTCCACCCAGAGTGGTGTGAAGATATTCTGAGTATAATGGAAATTTTAAAAAGTAAAACTCTGTTTTCAGAAACCAGTTTAAATGAGCAAAAAGATTACAGGGGAACTTCATTCTGGAAATCTTCATGTGATGAGGATATACCCTTAAGGAGTTAGGATTGTTATTAACATGAATTAAAAATGTCATCATGTTTACAACTCTGTAACAATTTTCACACAACCTTTTTTAGTAAGCTACTTCCGGATTCTCCTATTTTGTTCTAGGTGTTGATAGATTGGATAAGGATCTGACTATTGGCCAAATGCAAGGTAAGTAATCAAGAAATTATATCCAGAGGTGCCTGGGTGGCTCAGCCAGGTAAGCATCTGACTTGTGACTTCAGTTAAGGTTATAATTTCAGGGTCGTGAGGTTGAGCGTTGAGTGGGGCTCCACACTCAGTGGAGAGTCAGCTTGGGCTTCTCTCTTTCTTCCTCTCCCTCTGCCCTTCCTCCCACTCACACTCGCATGCACAGCTCTCTTTTAAATAAATAAATAAATCTTAGAAAAGACGTCATGTCCCTAGGTCCTTCTCTGAAGGCAGAGTTATGTGGAAATTAATGTTTTGCGATGGGGAAGTATAATGGAAAGAGCATGAGCTTTAGAGTTAAGCCCAAATTTTACATCAACATCCACTCCTAAACCAAACATTTCCCTTTTCTGAGCTTCAATATTTTCTTATATCTAAAAATGGGACTTAACTACCATCTACATCTCAGAGTTTATAAGGATAAAAATGAAGCAATGTCTTTGCAGAGTATATTATAAACCATTAAGTACCCTATAAATACATAATATTGTGAAGGAGATATTCTGAATACTGATCAGTATTTTTATCATTGTTGGAATTCTTAGGAAAGGGAAAGGTCCAGGATAATTGGGATGCAAAAAGGTGTAAACTATGTTTAGAAGACAGCATGGTGAGGTAGCGAAAGTAAAGACTTTGAGATTGGAAGAACTGACTTTGAGTACTACTTCTTTCATACTCATTTTATAACCCCAGGCAAGTTACTTGACTTGCCATAGCTTTAGTTTTCTCAGTCTATAAAATGAGAAAGTTTATGGGATCATGAGATATAATGAGCAGAAAAGTGACGTGCTGTACTCAGGTCCAGGTGCATCAGCCAGATGGAAGTGGAGGCTGTGGGACCAATTTTGTGGACGCTCTTGCTTTGGTGTGGATGAATGGCTTGGTAAGGTGAAATCAATAGGGATTGGTATCTTTTCGGTTACGGGAAAAAGAGATGCTAACTCCAAGGCCAAAGTTTCAGGCTTAAGCAGATTTTGTTCTTGACCTTCCTTTTTTTTCTACTTACTCTCTCTGGAAAATCTCCTGTCTTTTATTTACACCCTGATAACTCCCAATGCTAAAGGTCCAACTCATCCTCTCTCTTGAGCTCCAGATCTGGCCCATGTATCAAATCTATTGGACATTTCTACCTGGATGTTTATGGTCTCAAACTGTTCTTTTAGCTGTCTTCAAGCTTTCAACAGACAAGGGGGCTGTATTCCCTCACAATAGTTATTCAGAGGCTCCTGAATGATTTATCATATTCTGGACCCAGGGACTCCTACCCTACCCTTCCTCCAACTACATAGTATCCTGAAGCCTGGAGCAAGATCATGGTCTTGGACTATGTGAGTTTTATGGCACTGATGTTAGTAATTCTTTTTTTTTTTTTTTTTTGATGTTGGTAATTCTGAGTTTAGACATCTTTACTTAAATTCAGTTCAAGCAAACCTTTCCTAAGCAGTCTTTCTGTGTAAGACCTATGCTTAATGCTGGACAGACAGAATCAAATATGGCCCCTGAGACTTATCTGAAAGCAGTTGATCTGGATGGACTACAATAGCATTTGAAACCATTTTTGATCACCAGCCTTGGAATCAAACAGTCCTGGCTTTGAGTCACTTACTAGTGTTATGGCCTCAGTGAATTGCCAACTTCTTTAATCCTGAGTTTTTTCATCTATAAAATAGAAATAATACTGTATCTCAATTCATTTGTATGGTGTTTGATGAGAAAATGTGTGTAAAGTAAGAGTCTGACAAATGATGGCTTCATTATATCCAGGAAGTATTCATGATTTCTCATTAGATGCCCTGCTATTTCCCCAGTAAGGATTATGCCAAGACTAGCTTCTCTTTCAGAGCATCCCATGACTATAAAAAGTAAATGGCTGGAGAGAGGGACATCCCCTAAGACAAAGGGAAATGGCCAAATTGGCATAGATTTCAAACCAAGTCCTTCCCAGGACTGTGTTTAGACCTGCGAAATTAGTTATGGATTCCTAGAAACCTAGCACTCATTCATGATGCAACCTAGGTAAATAATTTAGGTTGTCTGAACCTAAGGATTTTTATCTATAAGATGAGAGGGAAGAGTTTGACAATATGCCCACTTTATAGAATAATTGTGAGGATTACCTGTGATTATTTTATGTGTACCAGACAGAGTGTTGTTAGTATCTGTGAGTTCCCTCTGATTCTTTATTCCCATTCTTCCAAAGAGGAACAAAAAATGCATCCCTAGACATCAAGCCCAGGGTGGTATTGTAAGTGTTATCAGGTCATTCACTCAGTTACTCATTCAGGACTTATTAAGCACTTACTCAGTGTCTAGCCCTGTGTTGGACCCTGTAGGAATATTGAACAAGTAATGATATTAGGCTCTATTCTTGCAAAAATGACATACTCCTAAGGAGGCAAGCACCAGTGGCATATAAAATATAAGCTTACAAAACAAGCAGGGCACAACTTTCTTTGTGTTTGAATCCAAATGTGTTAGCAGTTGTATATTAGATACAAGACAGAGGGGATGAGGCTGACTAGGCTGGAGCACCCAGGGACAGACTACTGAAAGAGGAAGGGCATAAGCTGGGCCTTACTGATTGGAATGGTCTTACTTCCTCTACTAATTAAATAAGCAGCCTTGGGCAAATCACTTCACTAACCATGGTATTAGTTTCATCATCTCAGAAAAGAATTTGGTATTTGTCCTGTTTAAGTTTATAAAAATTGGATAGAAGAGTATTTTGAACAAATTTTAAAGCACTGTAATTGGGTTAGGAATCCTGGGATGTGATGACCAGGATTTCCAGAGCATGCTGCCTTATTTTGTAAATGGAGCCATTTAGGCTCTGAGAGTGTACTCGCTGTACTTAGAGGAGCTGTGGCTTCCATATCCTTTAGTCTCTTTAGGGATCTTGCTTTATCTGTCATCTCTGTTCACTCTTAATAGCTATCACATTAATGGTGAGCTTACGGTGTTCTACAAGGCAATGTGAGAAAGTGGTTAGTACAGTCTGGCATATAGTTAAGCACTCAAACAGTAACTTATTGTAATAATAAATTTCAAAATCCTTGACATACCCTGCTTTCCTCTCCATCCCCATTATTAACTCTCATGAGCTCCATGCCAAGCTTTTTATTTCCAGGAACAAGTATCATTTCATCCTTCTTTCCTTTGTGTAGGCTGTTTTTTTTTTTTCTGTCTCGGAAGACTTCCTATTTGATTATGAAGCCTCTCTTTCTGTGTTCTTCCATGTGCTCGGTTTTATCATAGGAACTACGTGCTACATTAGAATGTTGTCTTTTATGTTCCCCTACTAGACTGTAAATCTCCTGAAAGCAGGAACTGTTTCTTCCTATGTATCTGGCCCAAAGTAAATGCATGCTAAATAGTTGCCAAAGGTATAAATGAAGGGAAAATCATTTACCCAGGATTATAGCTGCAAGTATTACCATCCTTCTCAAACCTTGGTAATTGGGTCCAGACTACTGGGGAGGGGAATAGATAGATAGGAAGGTCCTGGACTCCTGGAGTGGCCTTTGAGACCACAGAGGTTGTAAGGAGAGGACCAAATAGGCCTTGAGGTCACCTGGATTTGTTTCCTCTCCAGGAAAGTTCCAGATGCAGGTCCTACCCCAGTGTGGCCACGCAGTCCATGAGGATGCCCCAGACAAGGTGAGTCTGGTGCTCTATGACTGTAAAAAGACAGCTATGAAAGTAACCGTGGCTCTCACAGAAAATAGTACAAACCTCTGAATCAGGCTATACAAATATAACTCCACCATCTCCCCAGACCTCTCCCTAGCAGTTGCTTATGGTGTTGGCTTTCCGTGTATGGGCTGAGGAGGTACTCGCACCCTGCAGTTTCATCCCAGGGCCCTCTGGTTAAGATCTTCAGCTCTACTTCTCTCCTTCCCCCAAAAGTCAGATGGAAGAAGGGAAAATTGGGATAAAAACTGCTCCCTAAACTACAGTCACAGTTGGAAGTTAATATGCATTCCTTCTATAGAATAAGGTACGTTGTAACTCTCAGGGGATAAATAAGCCTTCACATCATTCCTCTTGACTTCTCTGGAGCTATCCTTGGAAAGATGGTAGAGAAGAGTCTCATAGCCCTGCCAGGACTCAGATCCTTTAGATTTCAAATTCCCCAGACCTGTAAGATCCATGAATCCACTAAAGAGCATAACCTTCCAGTAGAAGCCCACAGGACCTCCAAACTGATCCCCTTTGCTAATATATAGCCTGAAATATCTCTCCCTTTTCCAGGTAGCTGAAGCTGTTGCCACTTTCCTGATCCGGCATAGGTTTGCAGAGCCCATCGGTGGATTCCAGTGGTAAGGAAGTAACAAAGGTTTAAGGAGCCCAGCAGTGCTGGCCCACTCCAACAAAAGATATTGACAATGTTGTAAATATTTCTGCCTTACCCCTGCCTCTTTGGGTTACCATGTCTTTCTTCTTCCTCCTCAACACAGCCCAGACTGTGTTTCTACAGACCCATGGTTGATAGTTTCTGTGTGCTTTGGTCTAGTGGGTTGCTGCTGAGCTGAGATTAAATTGTGCCTAGCCCCCACCTCACCCCACTTCTTAAGAAATCCCCCCACTTCTTGAGGTGCCTCCTTCTCTGAGGCAGCTGGGATGGGAATCAGTCTTTTTCCAGACTCTTAGAGAAGTTCTGTATGCCTTCCCCTGCTCTGCTGCTGAGGGATGCTAGAAGACCATGGAGACTGTAGAGATCCAGAGCAACGTTTTCAGCCTCCACACTATTGACATTTGGGGGCCTGTCCTGCGTAGTGTAGGACGTTTGACAGCATCCCTAGCCTCTATGCACTGGAAACTGGTAGCACTCCCACATGCACAAAGTTGTGATGAGCAAAAATGACTTTAGATTTTACCAAATGTCTCAAGGGAGACAAAATCACTCACAGTTGAGAAACACTGGTTTGAGTGGGGAAAGGATGCCTCTCATCCTTGGAAGCTTTCCATCTGATTAGGGAGACATAGTTGGACTCTTTGTTAAGGGAGAGGAGAAAGAGAGGCATGATTACCCAAACCAAACAGTTCTGGCCCCACCTTAGGGAGCTCTCCTAGTCTGTGCTGCTATATGCCCCTGATCCCCAGAGAGCCCACAAGTGTGATGAGTCATACCTGCCAGTTGGAAAGTCTCCTGATTTTGGTGAGGGTCCAGAGGAACTAGTCCCTACCCTCAGGAATTTTGAAGAAGAAATGTTGAAGAAAAATCACTTCTGCATTAGAGAATTCTGAATGCCAGGACCTGGTAGATGAGGGTGACAAGGCAGCATAGACGTTAGAAATGATGATAGGAGCCTGACACGGTGAGCCACACAAGTGACTCCCTTATGCCGAACCACCCCTCAAGCAACTAACCATTGACGGATACCAGGAATTAAAAGTAAAGACTTTGTTTCTCTTGATAATAGTGTTTGGACCCCTGGACCATTTGGTCACATTGCCAGTTCACAAAGAGCAGAGCGTATGTCTAGATCTAGATGGGGCTGTGGGGAGGTGGGACAGATCCTCAAGGGCCTTGGTGGTCATGAGGGCCCCAGGCTTCCAGGAGGAGAAGAGGTGAGCAGGGGAAAACTAGTAATGGTCTCATTTGTTTTCCCTTCTCTTTCCACTCTTTGCAGTGTGTTTCCTGGCTGTTAGTAACCTGCTATCCGTCCCTCCCCCAACATTGAGCTCTGTTGTAAATACATCGCACCAGAGGCCACTGTGATGCCGCTGTCTCCTCCTCACCATCCCGCCCGACCATGTGACACCGGCTCCCTATAGACGGGCTTCCCCAGATGTACAAACCCTTTTGTGTATTCCTGCTAAAAGCATTGTTTTCCAGGGCCTTCGACCAACCTCGGCTTCCTTAGTCCAAGGCTCCCCAGCTCCTACCCCTTCGCTGTGCAGGGGTAGCCCCTGCCTGTTATCCCTGCGTTGCCTAGGGTGAAGCCTCCATCAGAACTGTGACCCTGGGCCCCTATTTCTGGTATTTGGCAATGCACCTGGGTCCAAATGTCTCTCCAGGCTCAGGGACCTCCATTCCTTGAGATTGTTCTTGGCATGGTCCTGCCCTACCTCATGGGATGGATCATGCAAAGGGTGGTCCTTATTTTCCCCTTTCAAATAAAATACTAGTCAGGTACCTTTTTAATCCCAATCTTACTCTTCTAGCGTTGGAAGACTCAGAGAGGCCAGGATCCCATCCTTAGGAATAGGGAGGGGTGGTGGATAGCATCACAAGAAACCAACCTGAAAATCAGGTCCAGTCAGTCCAAGCACATGGCCTCCCATCTGGGGAGAGCCCACTGTCCCTCTCCCACATGTCTGGGCACCTGCCCTGGGCTGAGGCCAGGCTGCTCCAGGGGCCTCTTGAGCCCTCACCTGCCACAGAGCAACCCAGGTTAAATACAGCCCGTGCACAAAGCCATAGGCTAAAGCCTGTGGAGTTGTTTTTACGAATCAAATTTAACCATTTCATACTTGGTCCCTGAGGTGTGCAGAGTGCCCACTTGCCTCTTCTAGACTCACAGCTTATCTTCGCCATTTGTGGTTTCCATGTCACTCTTCGTAGAAACAGGACAGCCCAGTATCCTCAATCTTTGCCCTCTTCCAGCTGCCTCATCACAGCACTGCGGCCTCCCCCTGCTGCCCAGGCACGCCATTTCCAAGGGCAGGAAGGGGCAGTGTCCTGCAGCCCATCTTTTCTGTGACTGTCTTAGGTGATGCGTGGCCCCCTCCACCTTTCCACCCAACAACTTCCTATCCCTGTCCTGCTGCACGGTCCAGAGTCTGGGACCTACTTTGTTTCTTTGTTATTTATGACCTTGTTTAAAGAAAATAAATATCTCCCAACCTTTATCGATCTTGTTTTTTTCCATGGAATTGTCTTTATTTCTGCTGATCTGGGAGCAGGGGACAGTTTGTTGGATTTAGTCACTATATGTCTCCAGAAACCCCTTTCCTGAGCCCATTGGCATTTTCTGCTCTGCCCTGCTCCTCACATCCAGAATTCCCAGTAGAATGGGCAGAGCCAGCCTCCACTGCAGCCAAGGAGACCTGGATTCCAGTTCCATTCTTCCAGTTATGTGCTCTTTTGACTTTGGCCCAGAACAGGACAGTCTATGCACTGTTTACGTGAGTTCCGACACTCATGGCTTCACATCTACCAACACCAGAACTTTACCCCCAACCCAGATCATCTCCTGAGCTCTAGATGCTTTAGGTCCGTCTGCCTCCTGTCTCTCCTAGATGACCAAAAGCCACTCATACTGAACATTTCTAAAACTGAACTAACCTTCCCCCTGAAATTTGTTCTTCCTCCCATGTTTCCTTGCTCAGTAAGTGGTAGATACCACCATCTCTCTATTGTTCAAGTCAGAGGCCTGAGCTTCTAGATGGCTCTTACACCTGTATTCCAGCTTACCACCAAACCCCTACCCATGTTCTTTTTCAACTGTTTCCCATCCCACGGCCCCTACCATAGCTTAGGCCTCACCTCTCAGCTAGATTACTCAGTATTCCTGCTGGTTTCCTGCCCTAGTCCCTCCCTTGGTCATCCCCTCTATACTATTGGAGTCTTCTTCCTCTTAGGCCTTGGAGCCAGGCTGCCTATATTGGAACCCAAGACCCACTTCTTACAGGCTCTATGAGATAGCCCTGTACTTTCTCCTTGTGCTGGAGTTTCCTCCTCTGAAAAATGATCAACAGTACCTCCCTCACACAGTCTTAAAGACTATATAAGTTAAAATAGGTTAACTGGATCTCTCAGTAACTAGCACAGGGTAAGCACTTAATAAATAGTTCATGTCATGTTACTGCTGTATTGTACTTAAGGAGAGTAGTCTGTGGACCAGTAGCATCAGTATCATGTGGAAGCTTGTTAAAGGTTTTATCTGCACCTCAGACCTTTTGAGTCAGAACTGATTTGTGTTCTAACAAACACATTAATTCTGAGAAGTTCTGGTTTAGATGTTCCCTTAGTATATCAGGGTAAAGCATGAGCTCCCTAGCAGAGAAGAAAAGCGCCTTGTGTGTGATCTGATTTCTCCCGCCAAGCTCTTGGGGTAGGGGGTCTGTGTGGAGGGGAGATGGTCCCTTGCTGGGCTGTGTCCTCTCTCCACTGGAGGGCAGCATAATCACACGCATGGTTTTCAGGAACACATCAGCATTTCTGTTCACCAGGCAAGTCATAATAGTCATCAAATTTTGAATGCCATCTAATTCATTTTGCACACATCTCATTTATTTCTCACAGCATCTCTATGAGGTAAGTGCTGTTATGTTCCTTTTACAAGTAGGTAGACAGGTCCAAATTCACACGGCTCAGAAGTGGTGGTATCAGAATTAAAAACCTAGGTTGTTTCCTCTCCGTGCTACCTCCTGGACAATACAGGGGACCCTGGGCAGAGACCATTTTGGTCGAGATACCAGACTAAATAGCAAGAAGATGATGACTAGGGACTTGAGGCTTTTTCAGACTTGATGGACGGAGACTGAGAATGAATGATATGTTAAGCTTTGGGTTAGGTTCTATGCTAGTCACTTACATCTTTTTCATCTTTGTATCATTGTGAAGTATAGACATTACCCCCACTTTAAAGATAAGGAGAGGGGCAGCCCTAGTGGCTCAGCGGTTTAGCGCCACCTTCAATCCAGGGCCTGATCCTGCAGACCCAGGATCAAGTCCCACATCGGGCTCCCTGCATGGAGCCTGCTTCTCCCTCTGCCTGTGTCTCTGCCTCTCTCTCTCTCTCTCTCTGTCTCTCATGAATAAATAAATAAAATCTTAAAAAAAAATAAAAGTAAGGAGACTAAAGCTCAGAGATGTGAAATGACTAACCCACAGCCATGGCTAGGAGATGGCAGCATCTTTGCCCTCTGAGTGTTCCATTGTACCACAGCAGGGAAGGAACCATTCATATGTTCACAGAGCATATCTTTAATGAACACCTACTATGTGCTGCCCATAACATCCTTGTGAAGCCTACATATCAGCAGTATGAACTCAAGAAGGAAACAGAAGAGACCCCAGACCCTTTGAATGAAGGATTTGCTATAGAGCCAGAAGGAGCATGTTTGGTCAAACCAAAGGCCATTCTGTCACACATGCGCACTAAAGAATGTCAAAGGAGAGCTTCCTGGAAAAACAAGGTAGGCAAATTTTGGGGTAGCCATAGACCTATTGGGGAGGAGAATCTTGAGGTTGAGAGTACTCAAAGGCATGAAGGGAGCTGGGTGTGAATGACTTCTTGTCTTATCCTCTTCTAAACCTGCTGTTAGAAGCACGTATTTGCTGGTTAAGAAAACCTGAGCACCTATTCTATACCAGATTTCCGATGGACTTTGGAGACAGATAAATAATGAAGCCCTGCAAATGGGCTCATAATCTAGACAGATTATTATAGGAACAGTGACCACATTGTGTAAAGAGGAAGGAGACAACTGAACCTCTTTGAAAACAGGTCGGGCGGAGAAGGCTGTATAAAATAGGTATCATTTGAATTGAGCTTTGAAGCATCATCGCAAGGTAGAGGTGGAGAAGGAAAGGAAATAAAATACATTGGAGGAAGAGGGGACAGCATACAAAAACCCAGCACACTTGAAAATCAGTCTGAGAACTGGTAGATTAGTATGAGTAGAGTGGTTGGAGTAGAGGCTGACAGGAGAGTCAGCAGGAGGCAGGACATAAAGGCCCTGAGTGGCAGGACTGGGGAGTTGTCAAATGAACTTCAGTATCCTGTGGAGATGGACTGGTCTGCACCAGACTCCAGGCAGGGAGATAGTAAAGAGCAGTGTAACAGTGAGGTAAAAGGCAAAGGTATACTTACCTAGCATAGTTGCCACCACAGGGATGATAAGAGGAAAGGCTTATTATCTTGCAGGTGGAATGAACAATGCTGAAATTCATTTGGACAATGAGATGCCAAGGACCCCTCAGTTGGATTCAGAGGTCTGTCATCAGAACGAGGGGTAGGGAGTTAAAAGGTCAGGACTTTAACAAGGGAGGCTCAGGAAGAGACCCTACAACAGGAGTAGAGAACGTGAAAGTCACACTCTCCCCTGCAAGAAGAGTTTTTGACTCAACTCTTCTGCCCCAGTTGGCTGCCCCACTAGTGGCCAGAATCACATTCTCAGTCTGGCTCCAGGGCTCAGAAAGTTATATAAACTCAAGAGGCTCCCTTATTCCTAGAGCTGGTTTCCTCTCCCAGTAGTTTGCTAGAAAACCCCAGCCTGTGGCCAGCCAAAACCTTGGAAATAGACTAGCCAAGTGCCTGATCTCTTACACATGGAGGAAATACTGCTGCCTTCCCCATAAGGTGATAAGCACATGAACAGGAGGTTAATGGTCATTAGTTATGCTCCATCTGAAAGTGGGGCAAACTTCAAAGAACATGTAGACAGTTGTTATCTATGGGGATCCATCTGAGCCAGGCCCTCAACCCCTTAGCTAAAAAAGACTGTCCCCTTAGCACTTCATTCCTTTGAAATAATCTTTGATTTCACCAAGGGCGACCTGCTTCATATGCAAATATGTCCCTGGCAGGGACCAAGGAAAGGAATAAAAGAGGAGTGCAGCAGACTGTCCTCCTAGAGGGGGAGAAAATTGTGGGAATCTCAAGGTGAGGAAAAAAAAAAAGTCTAGAGACAGGTTAGTTAGAAGCAGCTGGTGGGGAGAAACTCTACAGTCCAGATCCCAGCTCTTCTAGCTCTGCAAATTTAGGGAAGTTTTTTGTTGTTTTGTTGTTTTTTGAGCCTCCTTTGCCTCCTTTATCAAAAGGAATAATTGCTCTAAGACAAGGGAAATAAAATAGCTGGCACAGAGTAGCCACAAATGTTTGTCTCTTCCTCCTAGCTGAACTGATTTCATAGTTTTGCTAAGTGTACAGCAGTCTGCCTACAAATGTCCCTTCTCCCACCTTACCCCCTCTCCTTTGCCTTCTCCCAGTTTGAACAGCCAAGTCCCCAAGACTGGAGACTCTTTGAATGAATGGTTCCATGAAAAGGCAGCTTGTGCTGGCTGCCCTTGGCACTGTTGGACAAGGGCCTCCCGGGATTAATACCCTCTCACTTCCTTCTCCCAGACAGCTCTCCCTGCTCCCTTGGGTGCAAAAGTGAGGTGGTAGCTGGTGTCCCCCCACACACACACCCAATCCATAGGCACTCATTCTCTTTCCATTGTGTTCCTGGGGCTCCATTGTGGAAGCCCTCTCCTCCCACTCTAGCCATAGGGCTCTGCCTTTTCTCTCAGCTCCCATGATTCTTAAGGTAACACCACACAGCTTTCCACTTGATTATATCCAATTAGCTAGTCTTATATTTGGGAGTGTGCTAACTTAGCCTCAAGGGCAGTGAGCAGGCCTTCTCATTTTCTTGGATTCTCATGAAACATGTAGCACAGAGCTGTTCACACAAAAGTGTACAGTGTAGCTCTGTGCAATTGAGGTGACTCATTTATATATTCAGCAAATACCTACATCTGATAGGATTCTTAACCATTAGGCCTTAGAAGCAGAAAGGATAGAACTTTCAACACCTGGGAAGGGGTTGGAGACTCCTCTCAAAAATTATTGGCTTTAAAGATATTACTGCCAATGGGAGCAAAACAACCACAGCAAAATAACAGGTAGTGCAGGCAACAGATGGCTAGTTAAGATCTTTGGAGACAGACCTGGATTTGAATCCTGCTTTGCCACTTTATAGCTGTGTAACCTCAGACAAGCTACATATTCTCTGCCTCAGTTTCTCACATCTGCAAAATGGACATAATAGTACCTATCTCATTGTAAGAATTGAAGGAGACAAGTATACCCAAGTTCTTAGCACAGTGCCTGGCCTCCAGTGCATGGCCTGTATGTGGCCACTAGTTGTAATGATGTTAGTCATTTACTTAAGAGAATATTCCCTGGAATGAGACTTGAGTGATCTGCAACAGCTCAGTTGGACAAGGCTGTTAGAAAAAAGGCTGAAGAACAGTGCAAAAAAGAAAGAAACAAAATTATAAACAAGCAGCGCCCCAAACCACAGTCAGTCCTATCTAGAATTAGCTACCCACCCACTCAGCACTGTTGGGGCTCCAAAGCCTACCACTCTGTAGTAGGACTAGTCAGAGTTTCTGAGGGCACAGAGACTGGTGCAAATATACAAGAGTAAGGCCTTTCCACTCTCCAGTTGTGGTACAACAGTATAACATTTGCTAACCATTGAATGGAAAGAACACGGGTGAAACAGACAGACCAGGCCTCAGGCCAAGCTCTACTGTAACCCCAGGCAAGCCACTAACCATCCCAGACTGTGCTTTCCATAAGGCCTGCTCTCCTTTCCTCCCTGGGTCGGTGAGATTCAAGAAAAATGCTAAAAGTATTTTGAAAACTGACATACTGACCAAAAGTAAGGTGGGACTCATAGCTCTAAGGACAGGCAGTCCTGTTTGCACAGCCCTGCCTCCAAGCCTCTCCACACCCTCAGCATCTTCAAGACTTGCTTGGTCAGTCTCTCCTTTCCATGAAGCCTCTGAGGGGCTTCTCAGTGCTGTGTTCCTGTTTCCACTTGTGGCTACACTTTGTTACAGTGATTTAAGGATCTGAACAGGGTCAGCATCTTAACTCTCCTCTCCATTCCTGGGGCCTGCAAGGACTGGCACTGTTGGCTAAATGTAATTTGGATACTCTCCTTGGATAATGGATAAACAAACAAGGCTACCCCAAGCCACAATAGGGCCCACCAATTCTAGACTGCCGCACTCAATAATTCATCTCTTACTGCACGCAACCTTTTCACGTTTTGCTTAACTTACATTTAATACTAGATGCATTTGTCTCATCTCCCTACTGGCCATCAGCTTTAGAGACTGAATCCTGTACCTCTCAGCACCCCAATAGCATGCCTCGGCCTAGACCTGCCCCTGGGAAATGCTCAGTAAGCATTTATTGCCAGACAGTTCTTAGGCCTCAGTCACCTGATCAGGATGTGTGAGAATTGCCACATGCCAGACTTTGCAAAAGTAGTGATTCGAAGCACAAGGTTTGGAGCCAGACAGTGGGACATGGGCAAGTTACTTAACTGCGCCTCTGCCTCCATATCTGTAAAACAGGCATAATACTGTATTGACCTCATAGGGTTGGGATGAACATTAAGTCATTGATACATATAAGCCCTTAGAACAGTGTCCATCGAACAAAAAACTCACCCAGTTCACCATTGCTGTTACTAGCTGAGACTGACGCTGCAGTTTTGAGAAGGCCCAGTTCTGATCCCTGCAGCTGTAAAGAAGGGGAGCTGTGTTGCTCGTAGACAGTAGCTTTCTGTTTCAGGTCCAGTCCTCTGAAGCCTCAGTATGTGACTGAGGGTAGCAGACCATGCCACCCCCAAATATGCTGCTCTGGCACATTAATTATTTTGAGCTGTAGGCACTTGAAAAACAGCAAATGCAGGGAGCAGCTTTCTCTAAACTCTTATCTGCCTAAAGACAGATCCTCCAAAAGGAAGTCAGTTGTCATAAACCTCCTCCCTAGGAGTTTCTGCAACTGGGAAAGATTGACTCATCACAGGAGAGACGAGAAGTGGACACCACACCCAGACAGATTTTGTCACAAACTATCATACCTCTCATCTATTCTTCTAAGGGCCCATTCATCTTTCCTAAAAATCTCCCCTAAGAGGCCTACATCTCCCCCTCCCTTTTCCCTATTAAGATGCTTAATCCTGAATTCTAAGCCACCTAGGGAAGTTAGTAATTTTTCCCTCAGTGTCTCCCATGTATACATGAGGAATACATGTTCATAAACTTCTGTTTTCCTCTTATTACAGAGGTCTCAGCTAAAAATACAGATGGATAGAGGTAAAATTCCCTCTCCTCTACATGATGAAATTTAGTGATTTAGTAAGAGGATTTCCAGAATCTTGGCACACTCAGCAGAAATACTGAAGATGTGACCAGGTGCTCATTGAGGCCCTATGGGAAGCTGAATATCACATCAGAACCCTTTCCTTAGGGGCCACAAGCTCTGGGAAGCAGAAATCCTGAAGTGCATGGTGCAGGGACAGGGCAGAGGCAACCCAGCATCAACTACCCTGTTCTTAACTGTGTGCCTTCTTTGTAAGCGAGACCCACAGTCCCTCCCCTGTTGAGGAACCTGAGCCAAGTTGCCTGGAATGTGCTCTGCACAAGTGCTCAAACATTACAGTCACTTATCAATACAGCCTTAGCTCATGCTGGTCCTTCTGCTGGGAAATACTTCTCATGAGACTCTACCTATAAAAAATTCTACCAGGCCTCCAAAGCACAGCTCAAAAGATGCCTTTTTATTCATTTAACCAAAAATATTTGCTCAATGCCTGCTTATTTGAACTAGATCTTCTTTTGGGGATACCAAGAGGAAGAAGGAGTGCAGAGTCTAGTGCACACAGCCAGGCAAATAAACAAATATTGAAATTCAGTGCAACGAGGGACTATCATAGAAGCACGTACAAAGTACAGTGAGGCCCTTTAAGCTCTCACCCTGCAGGGATGACAACTGACTACAATTAAATGACTAGAATAATTTCAATTTGATAAACGTGTTATTGAAGAAAATAAAAATCAGTTAACATGAAAGAAAATGGCTGGCGGGTTGGATGGTCAGGGAAGAGTTAGTTCTCTAGTGAGGCCAGAGTGCGATGATGGGAAGAGCTTGGCCATGAGGGTAATTTGAGGAAGGAGCAAATGCAAAGACCTGAAGTGGGGACAATGCTAATGGCAATGAGCATAGTGATTTTAGGAATAGAAAGAATGTCATGTGACTGGAAAGTACTGAAAGAGGAATCGTGGGAGGTGAGCCAAGTTGAGATTATAAATACAATTATAAATACAATTTTACATATATATGTTTTTTATTCAATGTTATAATGTAAGAATATTCTTGATTGTGAAAAATGACTTGTAAACATTTTTTAATGGCTGTATTAAAAAAATAATAAAAAAAAGTTTCATCCTGCTTGAAAAAAAAATCATATGAGGTACACTCCTTTTACAGAGATAGTCCCTGCTCAGTCTTCAGGACAAGTCATTGAGGAGAAAGGCAAAAAGCCATGGGAGTTAGGCTACCCCTCGCCTACAGTTATCCTTATTGTCACTTTTGGGTCTCTGTGGTAGTGGCTCAAAGTGGCAAAAACCCCAATGACCAAACCCCAGGGACTGTTGATTATATCCTGTTTCTATCATAGAGTGTCAGCCCCAGAAACTTCTCCCTCTGGCCTTCTTGCTCCTTTCTGTGTATTGCCCATCCATTCTACTCTGATGGTTTGAGGTGAAACAATGTAAAATCTCAGGTGTTCCCTGGTATAGACCACTTCCTTTTACAAGGAACAAGCAATGCTGACAAGGCCCTCTTCCAGAAGGTAGCTCTTCTTTCTCCTCTCCTAGGCTAGCCTTTGGCTTCTGGCTTCTCTGGAAAGCCACAGGACTCTACCAGCTTCTCTCTGCCGACACCTTAGTCTTCAGGCCTTGAGCTACAGGGTCTGCGAAATTCCTGTCCATACTCATGTATCCACTTGTTGGCCACTGGGAGAGAACAGGGAAGAAGAAAACAGTCTCAACAGAGCAGACAGCAGCAACGCTCACCCACAGGATCACGCAAAAGTCACTTACACTCTGTATCCTGGGCAACTCCTTTGCCTCACCCTAGTCTCAGCCCTGCTACAGACTACAAGATGTTGCTATTAGCAAAGATAAATAGCAAAGAAGACTCTGTCCCCTAGAAAGAGTCTCTGATAGGTCCTGTCTACTATAGACTAATCTTTAAACCTTAGGTACTAAGGTCACTCACTCTTCATTCATGTATTTCCTTAAAGTCCACCCTCCCCCTGGTGCAATGAAAAATAAGGGATGGCTTCTCTTGGTAATGTCGATCTCAGCAGGAGCATCTCTCATCTACTTTTTTTGTCTTCAGATCTAAGTGCTTTTGGGCCTAAATATGACATGAATACATCTGCTGCTTATTTATCTATTTGTTTCTTCCTTGTTTGACCATCTCTTCATGGGGAGGCACTAGATGGGACACAGGATGGCTTAATGGTTCTTTCCTTGGCTTAGATGACTGGAACTTATGACCGTTTTCCTCGTCAGCTGCGCTCAGGAATCAAGGCCTATCTGACCAGGTCAATAAGCTTTCACTGACATCTGCTCTGTGAGAGGATCTCTGCCCTTTAAGGCTTCCAATCTGTTGGGGCCAACTAACCTACAATCTGATCATCTCAGTATAAGGTGGCACTATAATGAAGCTTTTGGAATTACAGAGCTATACTATTTTCCATCTACCCCCTGTTTCACTTTCCTCTGAACCCCTCACCCATTCTGATGCTTCAAAAGGCAGGCCTTACCCCACTTATCTCCCACCAGGACAGGACAGCCAGCATGAAGTGTGTCACCATCCCCTTCACCACTCCTATGCAGATTCCACCAAAACAGAGCTGCATTCTAAAAACAAAATGGCCCACCCCAGAGAGAGTCAGCCCAGAATTTCAGTCCTTCGGAAGTACATGACAATGACTAAGGACAAACACATGCACATCGTTAAACATGAAAACCGTCCATGCAGATTGGGGGCAAGGCATGCACAAAATGGTATAAGTTGCCATTCTCCCATTCATTCATACATGCAGCATTTATTGAGGGCCAATTCTGCTCTCAGAAGCCCACAGTCTTATAGGAGAGACAGACCTAAAAACCGAGCAGGACAAGACAGTGTGGCAAGTGCCAGGAGGAAGGTGAACACGTGCTGTCATTGGATCACCGAGGAGAGGCACTCAGCAAAAACCATAAAGTGGAACAAAAAATTCCTTATACAAGGAAGAACTTAATTCAGATGCTTAACCTTCCTCAGGCACTTACTAATAATACCCCCAGGAAGCAGGCTTTATCATACTCCCCAATTTACCAGCAGGGAAGTTGAGGCTTTGGAGCTGTGAGTAACGCAACTAAGAAGGAACAAACTCGAGACTCAAACCCAAGTGTTTTTTACTTCAAATCCTGGTGTGTCCTTTTTTGCCCTATGCACAGGTTTTTTGTTCCCCCCTATACAATCCCTATAGACTTAGGTTAACCTTGGCTATTAGAAATAGTCAAAGCCTAATGTAATGAAGAGCTTTCTAGGATACACTGACAAGCGTACACATTCCCAAGTCTCAAAGAGACAACAGTCCCCTGAGTACTCAAAGATTCCTGCATTTACTTAGGCAACACTTAAGATCTACCTGGCACTGTGCTAAGTGTTTTATAGGCATGATGTTATTTATATATCTTCATTTCATTCCCAAATTAGGTAAAGGCTGTGAGGGAGCTTTACTGATCTGAAACTAGAGGAGAATGAATCCTTTTACCACATGGCCCTCCTCTGTGCCTCACCTAATCTCATAGCTCTTATTTCAGTATGTTGTCACTGCCTGTTAACTTCTCTGCGAGCTCTTGGAGGACAAGGACTATGAGTTTTCCTCTGTACCCTCAGTGCTTTCAGCCCTGAATGTTTACTGAATGAATGACTAAGGGGACCTGTTGTTCTGGAAGATCCAATGATCACTAAAATAGAGTTCTTACCTTTGAGGAGTTCTATTGTAATAGAGAAGGCAGACATGTAATCATCTACTTGTAATATAAATAGTCATAAATTTAAAATAAATTTTAAATTTAAAATAAAATTTAAAAATAGAGGCACAAGTAACATGTGGTCATCCAAATTAAGGAATTATCTTTGATTTTGAGAAATCACAGAGAGGAATGAAAAGATATTTATTTCATCCCTCCTCCCAGGAATAAGCTTGCAAGCACAGACAGCACGGAAGCTCAGGTATTAGTTCTGCATTCTTATTACCACCATGTGCTGGGACCAGACCTCCACTCACCTTGACCACAGGCACGCTAAAGTTGGCATAGATGAAGGCAGTGGCTCCTCCAGCTTCCACAGAGCTCAGCTACAATGCCAAAGAGCCAGTGTTGAAATAGCCCCTGACTACCCAACTCTACCTTACTTGACATCTGATGTCATTTCTACATAGAATTCTTAACTGTGTTT
The DNA here is from genome assembly GCF_048164855.1 of Canis lupus baileyi. Classification (NCBI taxonomy): domain Eukaryota; kingdom Metazoa; phylum Chordata; class Mammalia; order Carnivora; family Canidae; genus Canis; species Canis lupus. The sequence goes on from NC_132860.1 coordinate 27,704,851, forward strand.
CCCAGTTTCAAAATACTTATTGAAAGATAACCCCCCAATGTAGGAATTAAGGGAGGCTACTCCCTAGCATATCAGTGTTTGTCTGCAGTGCCATACAAGGACAGCCTTTAGGAAACCCCCTTTCTTTATCCTTCCAGCTAACATCCTTATTGAGGGCTACAATAAGTAGATTCAAAGTTTGAGACCCTCAGGAAGAAATCTAGTTTATATCACAACCCAAGACATATACCCCCAAAATAAAAGTTTCATAAAACATTCTTACTACATGAGATACTCTTTGTTTTTTTCCATTTTATTTTATTCTGTTCTAGTTCAGATTTCTTAAATGCTGACCACATCCACTAAATTAATTTCACAGCCCACTAATGGATCATGGCTTACAAAACACTGTTTTTATTACAACTAGTTTTCAAAGTTGGTAGTTGTAGGAACCTCTGATTGCAGCTTTGGCATGTTTCCCAGACCACTCATCCTACTCTAGATAACCTCAGCTTCAGAGTTTCACCACTGGTATATTGTAGAGTTGTAGATGTGTTTTCTTAATATGAAGTTTTTTTATTGTCAAAAAATATATTAAAAAATTTTAAATCCAGGAAAATACAAATATTACTTAATCATCAAGAAAAAAGGCACTGTTTACATACTAACTTACATACTAGTAACTGGCATTTATTTATTCAGCACTCACTATATGCTAGACATCATACTTAATCCTTACAGACACATTATCTCACTTATTCCTCACAACAATCCTATAAGTCAGAATTGTTATTGTTATAATTCATATTTTACAGATGAGGAAACTGAGTCTCAGAGAGATTAAGTACTTTACAAAAGGTCACATCACTCTAGTGACTAAGCCTGATTTGAAATGAGCGACTGCTAACTAGAGTTCCTGCTCACAATCTTTATGCTATACCCTTGAACATTCAGGTTATTTCCAAATATTTACTATTATAAGCAACTCTTAATGAGTAAAATCATTTTTTCATTTTACACAGTTCTCATAAGAATGAGTCTGGACCATTATTGAGTCAAGAGTGTATGCGTACATTGAGTATTTTTGATACAAACTGCTAAATTATTTTCTCACCAACAGTGCAACATGACAGTGCCAGTCTTACCTCACCCTGTGTATCAGAGCATTTGTGGATCTCACCACATTCACCTATGTGGATCTCACCACATTCACTTATTAGGAGTTAGGACATTGGCACTTGTTAGAAGAAACTGAATTGACATGATGATTCAGAACCTAGAAATGGCGGTGGTGACTTTTTGGCATTTCTTGGCTCCCCCTGTAGCCCCTTGGGAAAGTCAATGAGAGCAACAATTTGCTCCTGTGTTCAAGTAACTAACAGGATAATTCTGTTCTAAACCCTGTTGTCAGCAGCTATGGGTATAAGAAAGATATACAGGGAGAACCTGCACTTTCCTGTGTTCCTTTACCTGTGGTTTTGGAGTATGGGGAGAAGGAATGACTTAACAAACAAATTGAAAGGAGAATATGACCTGTGTGTTCTGAAGATCCTGAGTAGGACTGTAAGATGAGTGGAGTGGAAGTAAACATTCTACTGTTTTGTACTGGGACTGATCTTATCTCCAGGTGGAACAAAAAATTACTAATTTGATTTCAGCTCAGTCCTCTACATATCTTATAGACTATTTTTTCCCTACAATATTACTCTCAGATTCTCCATAAACCTTAATGTTTGTTATTAGAAACATTTATAACCGTTTTTACCCCAACCTGAAGATGAAAGAATTGGGATAACCTAGCACTTACTAGGTACCACGATGCCAGTGCCCCTTTAAGAGGTCCTATACCTGCTTGTGGGATGCAGTGATTGAAACCTATTGGATAAAACTTTACAAAGTGACATCCCCTTACATTATCTTATCAGATCCTCCTGACAACCCTATGAGGAGGCACAGGACAAGAAAACAAGTTCAAGAATTGATGTGATTTGTGCTGAGGCCACATATTAAGTGGCAGAACTGGAATTAGGCCAACTAACTTTAAGTGCATCCCATTCCACTGTCACAAATGCTTATAACTTAAATGTACATGCACACATGTGTATATACTCACCCCTCTCTACACTTACTCACTCACACTTACTTACATACACACACTTGCATTCTGCCATTTAAAATTGCAGGGCTCGGGATCCCTGGGTGGCGCAGCAGTTTAGCGCCTGCCTTTGGCCCAGGGCGCGATCCTGGAGACCTGGGATCGAGTCCCACGTCAGGCTCCCGGTGCATGGAGCCTGCTTCTCCCTCTGCCTGTGTCTCTGCCTCTCTCTCTCACTGTGTGCCTATCATAAATAAATAAAAAATTAAAAAAAATTAAAAAAAAAATAAAATAAAATAAAAAATAAAATAAAATAAAATTGCAGGGCTCTTGTATCCACGCTACCCTTATCATAGTAACTGGGCCTCGGTAACCAGGGAACCAGCGGTAGGAGATATTAGGAAGGTACAGAACAGAGAGACACTGGCCCTCAGATGTCCTATTCTTTGGTTGATACCAATATTCTTCACTGCCTGTGACTTCCCATGCCATCTCGAGTCATCAACCAGAGATGCAACCAGATGCTGATGTAAAACATGCTCCCTGCCTGAAGAGCTGACATGCCTCTATGGCTGATCAGAACACTCAGAATGACCACTAGAGGCCAGACTCTGGAAGTGGGAGCCTTCTGGTTTTGCAGGAAATATAAAACCATGTGAAGAACTACGATGGAATCACCAACATTACAGATCATAAAGTGTGGTCTCTGGGGATGCCTGGGAGGCTCAGTTGATTAAGCAACTGCCTTTGGCTCAGGTCATGATCCCAGGTCCTAGGATGGAGCCCTGCATAGGACTCCCTGCTTAGTGGGGAGCCTGCTTCTCCCTCTCCTGCTTCCCCTGCTTGTGCTCTCTCGATCTCTCTCTCTGTCAAATGAATAAATAAAATCTTTTGTAAAAAATGTGGTCTCTATGGGATCCCTGGGTGGCGCAGCGGTTTGACACCTGCCTTTGGCCCAGGGCGTGATCCTGGAGACCCGGGATCGAATCCCACATCGGGCTTCCGGTGCATGGAGCCTGCTTCTCCCTCTGCCTATGTCTCTGCCTCTCTCTCTCTCACTGTGTGCCTATCATAAATAAATAAAATATTTTAAAAAAATTAAAAAAAAAATGTGGTCTCTGGTTGTCTTTTCTTGGCTACACTGTGGAGACAACACAGCAGTGAGAAAAGAGGGAATGCTGGAGGGGGCAGAGGTTGGGTGGGTGGTGTGCTATTCTAATGAGCCTGAAACCAGCACTTCAACTTTGGATGTTATGTAGAGCTCTTCTATTAACATGTTTATCCCTTCAGTTAACAGTAATACTCCTCTTACAATTTAAGTGACAGATGACTGAAATATGACTGGTCCATAGAGAATGAAGTAAACCCACATGATCTGCAGGGAAGGGGTTAGGTGAGATAATAGCCACTAGGTTCAGGGCACCTGGGTGGCTCAGTCTGTTAAGCATCTACCTTCTGCCTGGGTTGTGATCCCAGGATCCTGGGATAGAGCCCCATGTGGGCTTTCTGCTCAGTGGGGAGTCTGCTTCTCCCTCCCTCTGCTACTCCCCCTGCTTATGCTTGCTCTCTCTCTCTGTCGAATAAATAAAAAATCTTTTAAAAAAATAGCTACTAGGTTCAATTCCTAGAGTCAGGTCAGAAATTAGGAGAGGAAGCCAATTTATTTAAGGGGGTATCATGCAGATTTTCCAGCAGATTATATGGGAAGATAGGAAAGAGAGTTTTCATGACATATAAGACAGCAACATTGGGGTAGCCCCGGTGGCACAGCGGTTTAGCGCCGCCTGCAGCCCAGGGCGTGATCCTGGATACCCTGGATCGAGTCCCATGTCAGGCTCTCTGCATGGAGCCTGCTTCTCCCTCTGCCTGTGTCTCTGCCTCTCTCTCTGTGTCTCTATGAATAACTAAATAAAATCTTAAAAAAAAAAAAAAAAAGACAGCAACATTTACTGAATTTCTCAGTAGACCTCTCTATTCTCTCCTGTAATCTTAGCTGTCTCATTTCTCTTTCCTCTTTCCCCTCATGGCTCCACAACCTTGTCTATGGGTCCGTGCTTTCCAACACTAACTAGTCAATGGGGCCTCAAAGAGAGACTCTCTCCCATCCTCTTCCTGTGTAGGTCAGGTCCCAGGTTTCTCCTACTTCCCATCCTAATCACTGCCTACGATAACATATTTAAGTCTATGTGCTGGAAGCTCTCTGTGGGCAAAAGAGAACTCTTGACTCATTTCTTTATCTCCTATAGTGCCTAAAAAAGATGCTGTCTGAAAGTCACAAAAGTCTCAGATTTTTGAGCTGTATCAGATAAAATCAGTGTCTGATATTGCTTTGAAAACCATAAAATAAAAGCATAAAATAAAATACTGCTTTTATTAAATCATTAAATAATGTCATTAAATAAGCCCTGGTCCTTCCAAAGCAAGACTCACATAGATCATAAATGTTGCAACTCGGTTCCCAGACTTCATTCTATACAGTGGGCTGGTTGGTGACTGAAACAAAAATAGAACATATCATTATTTTATGCATATGGCACCAAAGTGACAGTCAGGATTCCAACATAATATAGGGAAAAAAATAGGCATGTTGCAGATGGGATATAGCCCTGAGCCATACCTAGTTGGGTGTCTACCCTTGCTGACAGGTACTCAGTTATTTTTTTTTCTTTTACTAATTTATTAGATACTCATTTAAGTGAACTGTATACAGTTGATCCTTGAGCAATATGAGTTTGAACTGTGCAGGTCCACTAGTATGCAGATTTTTTTCAATAAGTACTGTAAATGTGTTTTCCTTATAATTTTCTTAATAACTTTTTCCTCAAAAAAAATAATAACTTTTTCCTCTAGCTTTATTGTAAAATTACAGTATATAAAACATATATCAAACAAAATATGTTAATCAACTTTATGTTATTGGTAAGGCTTCTAGTCAACAGTAGGCTATCAGTAGTTAAGATTTTGGGGAGTCAAAAGTTATATACAGAAAAAAAAAAAAAAAAGTTATATACAGATTCTTGACTGTGTAAGGGGTTGGCCCGTGTTCGAGAGTCAACTTACTAATCAAACAATTGCTTGTCAGTAGTGAAAGTACTATCTATATGAAGTTAATTTCAGGTTCAGTGAAATAAAGAAATTAGTAGATACACTATTATAGATAATTATTCTATAGGAACACCAAGTCATAAGACTGGAGTTCCCAATTACTTGCTAAAGAGACCTACCTTTGTCACAGAACATTTTAACTGAGACATAATTTACATAATTTTCATATCATAAAACTCACCCACTGTAAGAGTATTTTTCAGTGAGTTTTAGTAAATTTTAACAGTTGTGCAGCGCTCCCACAATCCAATTTTAGAACACTTGCCTCAGCTTAAAAAGTTTCCTCATGTCAGTCTGTGGTCAGTTGCTATCCTACCCTCAACCCTGGACAACCACTGATGTGCTTCCTGTCTCTATAGTCTTGCCTTTTCTAGAAGTTTCATATAAACAGAATCATAAAATATGTAGTCTTTTTTTGTTTGGCTTCTCTGACTTAGCATAGAGTTGTAATGGTTCATCTGTATTGCTGGATGTATTAATAGTAGTTCATTCCTTTTTATTGCTGAGTAGTATTCCATTGTGTAGATAAAGAAAATTTTGTTTATCCATTCACCTATTGATGAGCACTTGGGTTGTTTATAATTCTTAGCTATTACCAATAAATCTGTTATAAGTGTTTATATGGATATATATTTCTTTTTCTCTTGGGTAAAATACTTAGGAGTGAAATGGCTGCATCATATGTAGGTGTATATTTAACTTTTTAAGAACCTTCCAAACAGGAGCCCCTAGGTGGCTCAGTTGGTTAAGCTTCTGCCTTTGGCTCAGGTCCTGATCTCAGGGTCCTGGGACTGAGCCTGTCAGGCTCCCTGCTCAGTGGGGAGTCTGCTTCTCCCTTTCCCTCTGCAACTCCACCCCACTCATGCTCTCTCTCTCTCAGATGAATAAAATCTTAAAAAAAAAAAAGAAACTGCCAAGTTATTTTCCAAAGTGGCTGTACCATTTCACATTCTCAATTAGCAATGCCTGAAAGTTTGGGTTCTTCTACATCTCCATCAACACTTGATATGATCTTTTTTATTTTAGCCACTGTAATAGAAATATGGTACTATCTCGTGGTTTTAATTTCTGTTTCCCTAATGACATTGAGCATGTTTTCATGTGCTTATTACCCATTCATTTATCTTATTTGGTGAAGTACCCATTTAAATAATATATTTCATTCTTTTTTTTAATATTTTTAAAAAGATTTTATTTATTCATGAGAGACACAGAAAGAGAGGCAGAGACATAGGCAGAGGGAGAAGCAGGCTTCCTGTGAGGAGCCTGATGTGGGACTCAATTCCAGGGCTTGGGATCACTTAAGCCAAAGGCAGATGCTCAACCACTGAGCCACCCAGGTGCCCCTATTTCATTATTCAAAATAGTAATTCAAATAAACTCATTTTTAAAAATTGAGTTATGGGGTGCCTGGCTGGCTCAGTAGATAAGGCACACAATGCTTGATCTCGAGCTTGTGAAATCAAGCCACACATTGGGCGTAGAGCCTACTTGATTGATAGATAGATAGATCTATAGATAAAAAATATTTTTTTAAAAAAAGATTTTATCTATTTATGTGAGAGAGAGAGCTCAAGCAGGGGGAGGGGCAAAGGGAGAGGGACAAGCAGACTCCCTGCTAAGTGCAGAGCCAACTACCCAGGCTCAATCCTAGAACTCTGAGATCACTACTTGAGCTGAAGTCAGACATTTAACCAACTGAGCCACCCAGGGGCCCCTGAGTTGTCTTATTATTGAATAAAAAGTTTTTTTATATATTTTGAATACAAGTCCTTGGTCAGATACAGGATTTGCAAATGTTCTCCTAGTAAGTGGCTTGTCTTCATTTTCTTTTTTTTTTTTTTTTTTTTTGTCTTCATTTTCTAATGGTGTTTTTGAAAGGCAAATGATTTTAATTTTGATGAAATCCAATTTTATCATTTTTATTTTATGGATTGTGCTGTGTTAATTTTTGTATATGATGTGAGGTAAGGGTCTAAAGTTGTTGTTTTGCAAGTAGATATACAATTGTCCCACCACTGTTTGTTGAAAAGAGTATCTTTTCCTAATTGAATTTCCTTGGCACCTTTGTCAAAAATCAAATGACCGTAATAAATGTGTGAGTTTATTTCTGGACTTTGTTCTGTTCCACTGACCTATGTGTCTATCCTTCTATCAAGACCACACAGCTCTGATTACTGTAGCTCTATATTACATTTTGATATCAAGTAGTGTGTATCCTCCAACTTTGTTCTTTTTCAAAATTTTGGCTGTCCTGAGTCTTTGTATTTCTGTATATATTTTAGGATCAGCTTATTAATTTCTTTTCTTTTTAAGATTTTATTTATTTATTCACGATAGACATAAAGAGAGAGAGAGGTAGAGACACAGGCAGAGGGAGAAGCAGGCTCCATGCCGGGAGCCCGACGCGGGACTCGATCCCGGGACTACTAAGATCGCACCCTGGGCTAAAGGCAGGCGCTAAACCACTGAGCCACCCAGGGATCCCCCAGCTTATTAATTTCTATAAAAATAAGCTTCTTATAATTTTGATAAAGTTGGGTTGGATCTATAGATCAACTCTGGGGAAATCTTTTATCCTCAAATATTATTTGCTAAGGAATGCCTGGATGGCTCAGCAGTTGAGTGTCTGCCTTCAGCTCAGGGCATGATCCTGGGTCCCAGGATCAAGTCCCATATCAGGATACCTGTGTGGAGCCTGCTTCTCCCTCTACCTGTGTCTCTGCCTCTCTCTGTGTGTCTCTCATGAATAAATAAATGAAATCTAAAAAAAAAAAATTTTGCTGAATACACATCAGCAAAGATGGGCAGTTTAGATCATGAGAAAAGGAAAATGACAATCTTCACTGAGAAATCCCAGAGAGAAATGAGACAGAAGACACCATGACAGGCCACATTCTTCTCCCCACTAGCAAATTTTGGAAAGGGGAATGGTGGCCCAAAAAGAAATGAGTCAGCAGCACTCAGCTTGAAACCAAGGCTTTCAGACCTTCCTGGAACAAGAGGCTTCGTTCTAAGATTTCACTTGGTATTCCCTGAGAGCATTATAAAGGCTCTGCCTCAGAGAAATAAATAATACCTGGTTCCCTAACCCAGGAGATTGATCATTGACCCTGTAGTTACCGTAGCATGGTCAAAGTGAGGCTCATAGTGACCACCAATTCCGTAATTCACCACCTGGAGATACTCTGCGTAGGGCGGCTGGACATCAAGGCCTGTAAGAGCACCAATGCGGTGGTCAAGGGTCACCAGCAGAGGGTCAACCGTGTCCTTCAGCCAGGCACTAAAACACACCACAAGTTGTAGCATCAATGATCTGATGCCAGTATGACTGTGTCTAAATGGATGAGTTGTATCAATTGCTGGAAGGAAGGAAGGAAGGAAGGAAGGAAGGAAGGAAGGAAGGAAGGAAGGAAGGAAGGAAGGAAGCCTAAAGACACAGCATAAGCAGACACAGAGGTGTAACAATACACAGTATGTACACATGTGGGAGCATTTGGTCTATGAAAGAAGTGATGGGAGACAAGGCTGGAGAAGTAAGTTCAGGACACGCTATAAAAACCCAAGGATGCCATGGTCATAAAACTGATCTTTGTGGGTGGTAAATAGTCAGTGAAGGTTGGTGGGCAGGAAGGTGATTTGGTGACTAAGTTCACTGGAGACCTTTAAAGGACAAGCTCCAGTGAAGTTGTGAAGACAGAACCAAAATTTGAAGGGGTGCAGAGTTATGGCAGGGAAAAAAGAGGCAGTGAGGGGCTCAAATTCTTTACCTGAAAAGTAAAGAGAATACACCTACTCCCTTAAAAGCAATGAATCTAAGTAGAAGGTCAAATTTTCTCTTTGACACTACAATGTCAGAAAGGTTAGAAAAGCAATGAAGTAAGGCCATATAGACCTTCCGAAGTTTAGAGAATAGTTCCTAGTATGAAAGGTCCCTAAATATACCAGACCAAAGAAGTTAAGCCAAATGATTCCAAATCAAAGCTTTCACTATTCACTTTACTTCCCAGACAACAAACTATCCACTCATCTGAGTTCTGGCCTCTCCCCAAGGTTGTCACTGTCTCCCATGGCTCCGATGGGGATCATCCTCTTACTGATCATAAGTCCTGTCTTTACAGTACAAATCAAGGGCTGCAGGTGGGTGAGGGCAGGGGTTGAGGGGAGAGGAGAAAGCTGGGCTCTCTCAGCTGAATCTGCCTCTCTAGAAGCCATCAGGTCCAGAGATTCTGGCCACCACCCTTCTTGCCTGAATGTTGGCAAGTCATGCTTTGAATATGAGTCAGGAGACAGGAATGGAACCTCATAAAGTCAAACTCCAAATGGGAACAGGACTGAATTCTCTGGAAAAGCAATCCTGGTTAGGAGGACATCTACACACTTATTTTCTGGTTTCCAGCATAGAAACTTTGTCAAGTCTTTCCCTAAGGGCCTCCTAGTAAGTCCTGAGAGCCTGTAACAACCTGTGAAAGGCCCTTGGGTAAGAGGAGTAGAAATTTCTCCCTCTCAGCAAGAATGTAGGGATATAAACATGAACTAAGGGTTCACTAGCAGCATTTCTGGGTGGCCGTTGCTGATCATCCGTCAGTCAGCTATACCACCTGCCCAAGGGTGGGCAGCAAGTATGACCGGAGTCCCTGGCAAGGAAGGACCCCTCTTACCTTTTGCTGATGCGATACTCCACTGGCAACTGCTTCTCCCCTGATGCCACCACAGATCTCTGTAGCTGATATGGTAGATGTAAGAGAAAATACAAGTTATGATGTGAAGGGAAGGACTCTGTTTTCATAGACATGCCCCTCTCTTCAATGTAAACCTAACAATTGCCAGTTCCTCCCTAATTTAAAATATTTTGCACATGCTACTAATTTAGTGACAGCCCTCGATCTCAAAAACAAAATATAAGTGACCAAAAAATCTGAGTTCAAAATAACCTTTAGGGTCATGTCTGGTAGACAGTAAGCACTCAATAAAAGTTTGTTGAACTGAAATAGAGTGATACCCTTTTGCCTCTGAGATTGTGAATACTGTCAGAATAAGGGTTGTTTCTCACTATCTTTGTATCCTAGTGGCACAGGATCTGGCCTGTGGGAAGCACTTAGTGTTTGTCATATTAAATGAACACCTCCAATGAGGAAACTCTATCCTCAGAGGTAGCCTGCTCCCCTAAACAATTCCAACAAAGCCTTTTTTTTTTTTTTTTTTTTAGATTTTATTTATTCATTAATGAGAGACACAGAGAGAGAGCGAGCATGAGCGGCAGAGGGAGAAGCAGGCTCCATGCAGGGAGCCCGACGTGGGACTCAATCCTGGGTCTCCAGGATCAGGCCCTGGGCTGAAGGCGGCGCTAAACCGCTGTGCCACCTGGGCTGCCCAACAAAGCCCTTCCTTACAAAAAATCAAAATCTGTTTTGCTGCAGCCGCCTTGATTATGTGGGGGGAGGGGGGGAAACCCCAAACAGGCTCAAGGTCACTAATTTAACTAAATGTTTCTATTTTGTTCTGAATGTCTAGATATAAATTTTAAGTTATTTTTAAATAAAGTGGCTTCCAACTGCAAAAGCACTGTACTGGGGATGGAAAGAGAAAGATTTACAAAAGGATGTGTCTACTTCTGCATCTGTCAGAATGTCCGCTCTATGAGGGCCAGTCTTTTGTCAGTGCTGTGTCCCTAGAGTCCAGAGAAGGCTTAGCAGGGAGTAGGTAGGTGGTCAATACTGGTGAAAGGAACGAATGAATGAATGAATGAACCAGAGTCCTATGCTTAATGACCCAGCCCTGGCATTTCACATGCAGTCAGAGCAGAGCACGGAGCAATGAACTACACAAATTCTCTTTCTTGGAGGCTTCTATAGTATTATCATTCCTGCTACTAAACCAGGTAGACAACTTTGGAAATTTCCGTCTCTGTTTCCTTGAACCCATTTCCCCAGCTATAAAATGGGGCATGTGAGCAATACCTTCTTGGGAGTTCCTTTCAGCCTATCCTGAAATTAGTGACTGAAAATGCCTCTCTCTAGTCCTTCACCCAGCATCCTCCCCTGAGCCCCTTCTAGAGTAGAGAGGAGAGACTCTTAGAGGAGTTGCTGCCTTATGCCTTCTGGGGTAACATCAAATCCTAGGGAATCTCCATTCCAGTCCCTTCCCCATTAAGGAACCACCTTGCATTTAATTCCTTTAACAATTATTTGTTGTACACCAGCAAGTCATTCGCTTTTGGAGACAAATATTTATTGGCTGTTCTCTGTGCTGAGCACCATACTAGGGACTGGAAATTCAACATACGGAGCAGATATAAGTCCTGCAATGGGACCATCATGGACAAGCACAGGGCACTAAGAAAATATTAAGAAGGAGCATCTAGTCCCTTATGAGGGACAGGAAGGCTTCTCAGGATACCCAAGAGACAACTGGAATCATACAGGTGAAAAGAGGCCAAGGAGAGAGTGATTAGGCAGAGAGAAGGGTGTACACAGAGGGAAGAGTATCCACAGAGGTCAGGGGGAGCATGTCCCGTTCATGCAGATGCAAGTTATTTAGCGTGGCTGGGGTGTCAAGTGCAGGGGCACACACTGTGGAGGGGCCAGCAGCAGGCCAAGGAGCTTCATAACATTAAAGTGACCCATTAAAGAGTTTAAACAAGGGCTTGATGTGGTCAGATGCAATCTTTTAACAGTTACTCTGGCAATAATGGGTATAATACAGGGCTAGGCATTTCAAGAAGCATGGCATATGATCCCTCCTAGATTATAGTCTAATTGAGGAGACAGGATGCTAACCCTTGAACCAGCTAGTGATACTAGACAACACAAAAATCGCAGAATAAATGAAAAAAATTAAGTACCAGACAACTGGTGACAAAAGCTTTCAGAAAATGAGTTCAAATAAGAGAGAGGTTATTATACGTGGCTCCAAAAAGTGCTCTGAAAAAAAATGTTCCTACTGAAAGAACCCATGAAAGTGGCCCAAAGTGATAGGGCTAGTAGGCAAAGGGAGGCATGTGGCTTCAACGGAGTCTTCAAGAATGGGTAGGATGTGGATAGAGGGAGAAGTGGCAACAGGGCAGTGTTTGTGAATGGGAAGCTGATGAATTAAATTCAAGCCTCAGGAGAGGCTTCAGTGGCTTGTTTGAATTTAGGTTCCATGCAGCAGCCCCACCCTAAAAGCTGAGGCTTATTCCTGGCAGAGCTGAAGACCAGACAGGGATCAGCGTCTCTACATCAGCTTCTGGAAGAGAGAGAGTGGCAAAGTCTTTGCATGCCAAGTAGATGACCTGGCCGTGAAGGACTGCCGGGTGGGCTCCCTGTCCTGCTACCACGACAACAGAGTTGTTCTAAGGAAAAAGTAGTTGTTGGCCAAATATTATCACTGGCTCACTGAGACGCCAAAGCTATTGAAGATACTTTGTCCAATTGACCAGTGGAGCTTAATGCTCTCAAAAATTGCACAAAGAGGGGCAGCCCTGGTGGCTCAGCGGTTTAGCGCCACCTTCAGTCCAGGGCGTGATCCTGGGGTCTGGGGATGGAGTCCCACATCAGGTTCCCTGCAAGGAGCCTGCTTTTCCCTCTGCCTGTGTCTCTGCCTCTCTCTCTCTCTGTGTCTCTCATGAGTAAATAAAGAAAATCTTAAAAAAAAAAAAATGCACAAAGATTCCAGACTTCATTGGAGGGGTTTCTGGATGAGATGATTATTGCTTCTCTAATCCCTCCAATCCATGTGTGCTGTCAGAATCTTCCTTAAAACTTACAGGCCTGATAATGCCAATCTCCTGTTTAAACTGTCCAAGAGCTCTCCCCCTGTGGGATAAAATCCAAGCTCCCCAGCATGGTATTTATAGCACTTCCTGATGGTGTCTCACATCTAACCTCATCTCCGATCACTTCCCACCCCATCACTTGCACACTTGAACCACCAAGCCTCCACCCCATATGTGGAGCCATTACACATATTGTTTTATCTTCCTGCAATACCCTTTGGCACCTTGTTGCTCTGATGAATTTCATATCCACAGGGAAGCCACTTCTGTTTTTCCCTCCCATCTGCTCTTCACCCATCTGCCTTTTCTCCCTCACAGGAAGGTTCACTTTTTGATGCCACCACAGCACGGCTCCCTGCACACACCTCTATTACAGTGTTGCCCATCACAATGTAGTGCAAATGTCTGTTTTCCCCCATTATGCTATGAGCTCCTAAAGGGAAAGGGCCAATAGTAAATCTCTGTGAATGTCCCACCCCTGGTACAATGTCTGGCCCACAGCAGGCTCTGTTCTGTTGAAAGTGACCAAATCATGGTGTGGATGAGCAGCATACCATCAAGGTCATGATGACATAAGTAATTCTGAGACAGCCATTTAAAGAGGCAATGTGCTTATCACAAAGAGGTAAACTGTGTTATTTTTCTAAATAGTTGCCACACTTCCTGGGGGAGGATAAATGTCCTCTCCCATTGGCATCACAACTGGAAGCCCCTTCCCAGCAGAAGGATTAGACACACTCTTCCCGTTGACTGCGGTGATGGCCTCATGCTTTGCCTTAGCCAATGAAACAGGGACAGGAGCAGAAGCTTTAAGAGCCAACTCGTAGTTTGCCATCTCTGTCTACAGGACTGGAAATGTCCCAAACGTAGGCAGCTTTGTCAGGCTGGTTCTCAAAATGAAGACAGTTCTGCCTCACAGCTGCAGCCAGCCTAAGGCAGACACTGATGTAAGTAAGAAACAAATCTTTGTTGTAGCTGTGTCTGAGATTTGAGGGCTATTTGTTGCTGGACATAATTTAGCCTAAGTTAGCTAATACAAGAGGGCAGACTAACAGAGCACCCATCAATGTACCAATAAGTTCCAGGTCCGGCTCTAGCTACATATGTGACCTTCATCAAGTCTCTTCCCCTCTCTGGGCTTCAGTTTCCTCTTTAACAAAATTATCTAGTTAAAGTAGATAATCTTTCCGCTCTGAAATTCTGTAAATCTGCACTAGGAAATCACTCCTAGTCCATTTTTTCCACCCTTTAAAAACAATTTTTTTCTACCCATCATGTGGAATGATTGACATTGCAGGGGAGGGGGCTTTTTTATGTTTTTTAGGTTAAATTTACATATATGATATGCGCAGATCTCAAGTGTACCACTTGCTGAATTTTAACAAGTGCACACAGCAGTGTACTCCATGTCCCTAACAAGATATGGAGAGCACATTTTCAACACCCCAGAAAAATGCCTTTGTCGCCTTCCCCAGCGAATCCCCTCCTTCCAGAAGCAACGACTACTGTGATTTTTTTCACCATTTATTTGTTTGATGGAACAGTTGGCATTTTGAATTCCTGGCCTGCTAAAGTGTGTAGTTGTTCAGGCTGCCTGTTCTCACATTCCTGAACCCCAGGCATGTGATGACACAAACAGAAGTTCTTGGCAGGCTTTAGGGACACTCACCCACGGTTCTGCAAGCCCTCTAATTTTCTGAGCCTCCACGTCATTGACAAAGTCATGGTAGAGAACAACATAGGGTTCCAGGTGGATGACCTCCTTCCGGACGGGCTGGAGCAGCAGGTAGGGGCTTGAATTTGTCTCATAGGAGCAGTAAAGGCTAGGGATCTGGTAGTGAGTAGGCTGGAAGGAAAGCCTAGAATCAGCATAAGAGGTGAATGGTCGAGCAGAAGCCAATGTAGGGAATTACGGCACAAAAAAAAAAAAAAAAAAAAACTGGCATGCAGGAGATTCAGAATGTGGTCACTCTGATACTATCCAAATAAGCTGTTTTGTTTTGTTTTGTTTTCTAATGCATCAGCCTTTCCCCCCTCACATCATTCCAATTCTACCTTCTGTTTCTCTAGCTTGTTCCCCCTTTCTCTTTCCCTGAGGAATCCTACCTGGGATCCCAGAGTCTGACATAACCCCTCATAGGTGTCTCTGGTCTGCAGGTGGGGTACGTTGGGCCTCTGGATGACAGCCTCAGCTACCACCTGACTGGGGCTTTCAGCCAAAAGCTTTTCATATTTCAACACATTTCTGGCCATCCTCTTATTATCTGGACCTAGAAGAAATCAGAGCAGGGATAATACAGATTAACAAGCAATGGTTTCAGGGAGGGCTGCCAAGGTTTCCTAAAGCTTCCCTGTCACACATGACCAGCAACTGGACACCCTGAAAAGCTCCTGTGTCCATGCACCGGAGGATATAAGGCCCTCACTCTCAGAAAAGCACCTGGTATTAAAAAAAGATTGAGTTAGGCCCAGTAGATCTGAGGGTACAAAGGACTTTGGGAAGGAAAGTGGTATTTAACACTATTAGAACAGGGATCATGGGGATCCCTGGGTGGCTCAATGATTTAGCACTTGCCTTTGGCCTAGGGTGTGATCCTGAAGTCCCAGGATCAACCTCTGCCTATGCCTCTGCCTCTCTCTCTCTCTGTGTGTCTCTCATGAGTAAAGAAATAAATAAAATCTTAAAAAAACAAAACAAAACAAAACAAACAAACAAGGGATCGTAACGATGGCAGTAGGAAAGTATGATGGTAAGTTTTACATAATGGGAAAAAAGCTTTACTCATTCCTTCCTTCATTCATTCACTCATTCATTTACCCATTCAAAAAATCTTCAGTGAACATCTACCATGTACTGGATACTGTGCTAGAGGCTAATCTCTCAGAGTCTAGAGCCTAATAGAGAAAAGCGACATTAAATAACTACTCACAATGAAACCCAAAAATGCCATGAAAAAGAAAAGCAGGCAGACCCAATCTATTCTTCCCTGGAGCAGTGAAAGCTAATCCATTCCCAAATCTAATAGAGCCTTCAAAATTCCTAACTGGCCTACATACAGAACAGAGCAGTATGAGACAAATTGGTTCTAGATTTTGTTTCTAGCTTGGGTTCCCATAGGGGTCTGATGTCTTATTTGTGCCCACCAACTGGTGCCCACTTTGGCTGTTGGACGCCCATGGGCTGGCAGCTACCCATGGCCTGCTAGTCTCTGTGCATGATTTTCAGTGCCTCTCAGGACGTGCTGAATTGTTCTAATGCTCCCAATGCATCTTTCTCTAAGAAGCTCAGTGTGCTTCTAACTACCACCACGACCACTCTGGCGAAAGATAGGACATAAGTTACCCTTTTTTTTTTTAACAAGAGGAGAAATGAAGTTTGGGAGAATGGAAATGATGAGCCCAAAACCCCAGTGAAAAGACTGCAAAGCCAGAAATATAACTGGTAATCTCAATTTGCTGTGTCCTACTTCTCCACCTAGAACTGCATAGTTTGAGTTCTCTGGGATGGGCAGATTTTAAAAGAGCAAGCATAAAAAATAAAGAAGAGTTGGGTTATCATTTTGCCCGGAGTAATTGCCCGCATGTTTCCAGACCATATAGCTACTTCTGTATGCTGCTTGCCCAACTATCAGAATGGAATAATGTTATTAAATAGATTCATTAAAAAAGCAATCAGATGTAGTGAAACGACAGGACACCTGCACCCCAATGTTCATAGCAGCAATGTCCACAATAGCCAAACTGTGAAAGGAGCCATGATATCCTTTGACAGATGAATGGATAAAGAAGATGTGGTATATATATACACAAAGGAATATTACTTAGCCATCAAAAAGGACAAATACCCACCACTTGCTTCGCCGTGGATGGGACTGGAGGGTATTATGCTGAGTGAAATAAGTCAATCAGAGAAGGGCAATCATCATATGGTTATACTCATATATGGAATATGAGAAATAGAAGAACCATAACGGAAAGGAGGGAAACTGGGTGGGGAAAAATTAGAGAGGAAGACAAACCATGAGAAACTCCTGACTCTGGGAAACAAACAAACGGTTGCAGAAGAGGAGGAGGGTGGGTGGGGGGATGGGGTAACTGGGTGATGGGCATTAAGGCGGGCACTTGGGATGAGCACTGGGTTGTTATACTATATGTTGGCAAATTGAATTTAAATTTTAAAAAAGCAAGCAATACATACAATTATAAAGTCATGTGAAATACTTTATAAATATTAAAATATAATAGTGATTATTTATTTACTTTAGTATCTCAATATCTTATTAAAGGAAAATCTGGGAAGCCAGCTTCCACCAAAATTTTAAGTAAAAATATCCAAGTAAAGAGCTAAGCTTGGAAGTCTCCCTCCCATTGAATTCTGGTGACGCACTGTGTGAGGAGGGTCGAAGCTCAACCCTGCATTCACTGAGCAGGATGCTTGATAGCCAAGTGAGCTCTGGTTTAAAGGGAAGAACTGGTATCTCTGTAGAAACAGCCAAAATAAGTATACCTGTGGAGTCACTCTTCTTGCACACACAGCTCTCATCTACTTTATTCACTTCCAGTCCTGGATTTGTTCCCCCCGAGACAGCACTAATGTATATCCAGCTGGTCGTGGAAGAGGAAAGGGACAGGCTGATACCTTCTTGGCATCATCCCACAAACCAAAACACTTCCCCCGATACACTGATACATAGATAAGTAAGATTCAATCCAAAAGTTAGAAATGCGGCTTGGATTATAAAATTAGAAGAAAAAAAAAAAAAAACACATAGCTGTCTTATCCCTGCAGAGATTAAAGGCCAGGAGCAGAAGGGATTTCCCAGTAAGTCAAAGCTGTGGCTCATCTTCTGTCATTACGTACTATAGAGAAGAAACTCTCGGGAGAGGCTGAGGGCGCAGGAAACATTGCCGGCCTAGAAAACAAAAGAAAGAAAAGGGAAAGTTAACTACACTGAGGATATCTCCTTTGACCAAATCATTAAATGGATTAAAAAAAAAAAAAGAACTATAAAATACTCTTACCACCAGTAGAGAATAAGACTCATTGAAATGAGCAGCAGACTAGAAATGTAGAGGTTCTCGGTCCTAATTCAGGATTTGCAGCCCTAATGCAACTCAGGTCTCCTCAGTGTCCTCATTTACAAATGACTCATTCCCACCCTTACCAGGGAAGGTAAAAAAATAAATGAAAATAAACTTTCTTAAAGTGCCCTCAAATCTTAAAGCATGCAAAACCACAAAACTGCAGGGTGTTGTTATTTCAGTATAATTCATTATTAAACTTAACGTGAAACTATAAAAACCCTAGTAAAAATATAGCCTTGTTTTCCAGGCTCAGTCCTTCCTAGAGTTTACGAAGGTAGCGGGAGGGAGACAAAGGAAGAACTAACCCTGAAACATTCCAACTGCTCAGTAATGACCTCCCTGCCACCATCACTCGACCTTGAACTACATGTGGTCAGAAGCACACAGGGGCTTTCCAGACAAATGAGAACAGAACCCAGTATGGGTGGGCTACCATCCTGCCCTGGGTGCCAAGGAATGATGAAGAACTGATATAATTGTATTTCCTTCTGGTTGTTTCATTTTTGCATGTTAAAAAATTCACATTTAATGATAAAAGCAACAATAGCACACTATGAGGGCAGCCCAGGTGGCTCAGCGATTTAGAGCTGCCTTCAGCCCAGGGCATGATCCTGGAGACCTGGGATAGAGTCTCACGTCGGGCTCCCTGCAAGGAGCCTGCTTCTCCCTCTGCCTGTCTCTCTCTCTCTCTCTCTGTCTCTCGTGAATAAATAAATAAAATATTTTTAAAAATAAGCATACTATGAAACATGAGAAAGAGGAAAAAAGAAATGCTCTGCTAAAACCCAGGTGCAAAAAAATAAATAAAATAAAACCCAGGTGCTCCAAGAACTTCAGATGACACATAGTGTGTACATAGTTACGGTCATATTTGTTACACATTTTCATATCCTGATTGTTTCACTCTACATTGTTATCAGGGGACTTTTTATATCATTTTGTAGTCTTCAGAGACAGTCTATTTTAACTGTGGTGAAAAACACACAACATCGGGGTGCGCGGGTGGTATAGTTAGTTTTAAGTGTCTGACTCTTGGTTTCAGCTCAAGTTGTGATCTCATGGTCATGAGATTGAGCCCCACGTGGGCCTCTAAGCTCAGCACAGAGTCTGCTTGAGATTCTCTCCATCTTTTTCTACCCCTCCTGCTTGTGCTCTCTCCCTCTCTCTCTCAAATAAAGTTTTTTTCTTAAACCCACAAAGGAGGGCAGACTGGGTAGCGCAGTGGTTTAGCGCCGCCTTCAGCCCAGGGCGTGATCCTGGAGACCCGGGATTGACTCCCACATCAGGCTCCCTGCATGTAGCCTGCTTCTCCTACTGTCTGTGTCTCTGCCTCCCTCTCTCTGTGTGTCTCTCATGAATAAATAAATAAAATCTTTTTTTAATTTTAAAAATAAACCCACAAAGGGGCGCCTGGGTGGCTCAGTTGATGGTCTGCCTTTGGCTCAGGTCATGATCCCAGGGTCCTGGGATCAAGCCCCACGTTGGGCTCCCTGCTCAGTGGGGAATGTTTCTCCCTCCCTCTGTGTGCTCTCTCTCCCTCTCTCTCTCTCTCTCTCTCTCTCTCCCTCTCAAATAAATAAATAAACTTTTTTTAAAAACCCACAATATAAATTTACCATCTTAACCATTTCTAGGTGTGCAGTTCAATAATGTTAACTATATTCACACTATTGTGCAACCAATCTCCAGAATTTTTCCATCTTGCAAATCTGAAACTCTATACTCAGCAAACAACAACTTTCAATTGCCCCCTTCCTTCAGTCTCTTGCAACCACCACTCTAGTTTGTCTCTATAAATTTGATTATTCTAGATACTTCATATAATTGCAATCATACAGTATTTGTCTTTTTGTGACTTATTTCATTTACCATAATGTCCTCAAGGTTCATCTATGTTGTAGCATGTCAGAATTCCCTTCTTTTTTAAGGCTGAATACTATTCCCTTGTATGTATAGACCACATTCTGCTTTCCAATTCACTCGTCAGTGGACACTTGGGTTGCTTCCACCTCTTGACTGCTGTGAATAGTGCTACTATGAATGTGGGTATGCAAGAGAAACAGCAATTTTAATAGCTGCGTTTTATTCCACCTAGAAGCTACATCACAGATGACCTGGTCATATAGATTGTTAGCACTTATTTAATACCATTAATTATTATGTGCCATACTTAATAGACGGATAGTTAAGTAATCTATTGATATCTTCTAATGTCAGATTATTAACTCAGGATTATTGCTTTTCAAACTCTTTTGAGATGAAGAGAACTAAAATACAAGTTTACATATTTTTCAAACTCAAGGGCTCTTCCATGAGATAAAATTACATTTTATCAAGAAGAAAGTTACTGGGACGCCTGGGTAGCTCAGTGGTTGGGCGCCTGTGTTCGGCTCAGGTCGTGATCCTAGGATCAGAGATCGAGTCCCACCCACATCAGGCTCCCTGTGAGGAGCCTAATTCTCCCTCTTCCTGTCTCTGCCTCTCTCTCTCAGTCTGTGTTTCTCATGAATAAATAAATAAATCTCTAAAAAAAAAAAAAAAAGAACAAAATTACTTTTGGTGTCCCAGTTAAGTGCCTTTGGAAATATATACACTAAATAATGTTAAATGAGAAAGGCAAATGTTTTCTTGTAGTGTATAATATTAATAGTTTATGTTTGTGGAGTACACATATGTCATGATCTGTGTTAAGGGTTTTACATAGATTGGCTCATTTAATCATTATGACAACTCTTTGAGGTGAGCATTGAAGGGGAGCAGAATAGAACAAAATATGCCTCTTCGGCATAAGGATTATTTTGAGCTAATTATTTTGAGAAATGGCAGACTCAATAGAAGTTCTGAAACCAGAGAAGTTACCCTTTTGTGAGAGAAATTTACATCTATAAAGGAACCTTCCATTTGTAAGAGTGTCCCTCTCTGTGTATCTAGAAAAGGAGGATGATTCTGAATCACAAGAGAATCTTTTTTTAAAGGTATATTTATTTATTTGAGAGAGAGCATGCACGCCGAGTGAAGGGGATGGACAGAGGGAGACGGACAGAATCTCAAGCAGACTCTGTGTTCAGTGTGGGGTCTGGCACAAGGCTTGATCTTACAATCTTGAGATCACCACCCAAGGTGAAACCAAGAGTTAGACCCTTAACCAACTACAACTCCCAGATGCTCCCTGAATCACAAGAGAATCTTATCAATGGAGAAAGCTCACTTAAATCTGCATAACAACATTACCCTTGTTTGCTTTTCCTGGTAACCCCCCAAAATTGGCCTCCCCCCACACCTTTCTTTCTACTGTCTTTAGCTAGAAATGGAATTAAGGTGGCAGCTTAGGTCACCTCAAAGAGTTCCTCATTCCCCAGCCTCATCTCCCATGTATACAGGTATACAGGAGATACACATGTAATAAACTTCTGTTTATTTTTACCCTTGTTAATCTGTTTTTGTATTACAGGGAGGTCTCACCCAAGACCTCAGAAGGTTAGAGAATTATCTCCTCACCACCCCACGCTTCCTAACAGCATCATTATTATTATTCCCCTTTTAAAGATAATAAAACTGAGGTCCAGGGAGGTTAAATAAGTTGCCCAAATTTTCAGAATTTGAACCCAGATCAGTCTGACTTCAGAGCCTGTGGTTTAATCACTACACTACTGTCTCTTTTTAACAATTAGTGAAACAATTTTTCACTAAAATATACATTAAAATCTACTGTATAATATATAGCATTATATATTCTATAATATGTATATTATAATATTTTCATGGTATAAATAATTATATATATCATATATTTTATATGATAATGAAAGGTCCATGAGGGACGTGTATCCTGAATTTACAAGAGTTAAAAAGGGGACCATAGATGTTTATGAGACAATGCCCTAATGTGTTCTATTATTGAAAGGTAAAAGAAAAAAAAAAGTGCTGTAAGAGCACAAAGGAGTCTGAGGAGCCCAAGGAGAATCAAGGCAGACTTCATAAAATAGATGACATTTGAGCTATGCCTTGTGAGATGAATAAAATTTACCAGACAAAGCACAATTGTGGAAAGGGAGAGTTGACAAATGAGCAGAGGAGAAGTCTAAGTCATCATAGGGGAAAAAAAGCCAAAACCAATACTCAGGCACAGCATTTAAAGCTCTGCCTCAGGGTAAACTGCTTTAGTTTACCTTCTCCTAGTCTCCAAGTCAATCCTCCATTTTCTTCCTCTACTAAAATTCAACTACTTCTTGTCCTTTGTTGTACCACAGTGATTCTATTTCAGCTTTAATATGTAGCAACTGAGCAGGAGTATTAGGAAGAGCACCCTGGAAAATTTTACAACAAAGATCTACTTACCAGGAACTTCCATGAGAGGAACAGGCCCATTTGCTATATTGAGAATAAATCTGTTTTGGCAGCAACATATGGGTTTGGACCACCCACATTCTCCTCCCTTTCCCAGGAAAAGGGGGAAAGAGAAAGGAATGTAGGGAGCAGAAATGGTTTATTAGTTTGGAAACTAAG
Organism: Canis lupus baileyi; assembly: GCF_048164855.1. NCBI lineage: Eukaryota > Metazoa > Chordata > Mammalia > Carnivora > Canidae > Canis > Canis lupus. Next base: position 27,727,377 of record NC_132860.1, read on the forward strand.
GAATTGGCTCTGTAAGTGATATTTCCAGCCTATTCTTAAAGACTATACAATTCTGGTGGGAAATGGGATTAGCTATATAAAAGGATGGCAGATCCCATATTTAGGGAAACGAGCTTCCACAAGAGGATCTACAATGGCTCATAGATTAAGTGCCAGGGAAAAGCAACCCCTGGAGGAGATAATGAGAAGGTACCATGGACCAGTGACACCAGCTCAATAGCCAGACACTAGTCATAGTTACAGTTGGACTCAATTGCAGATGGGAGAGGATAATGTCGAGGAGGAAGACCTTCCTCTGCCCTATAGTCCTTCTAGCTGGCCATAGAATTAAATTGACATGAGACAGATTAACAGGAGAAAACCAAATTTAGTACACATGTGTATAGGGAATCCACATAAAAACAAAACTCCAAAGACAATGAGGCAACATGAAGCTTATATGAGCTAAGGAGAGGGATAGAGTCAGAAAACACAAAGGGGGAGAAAAACCATTAGCAAGAAGGTGAAAGGAGATGTTTGGAAAGACAGGGTTGCCTGATTATGCAGATAAGTTCCTTAGGTAGAAGAGAGTCTCTCTTAATAGCTCTCTTCCTGTTACAGGTTCTCTTTTTTAATGTAAACTTAGACAGTTGCAGGAAGGCAGAGAGCTTTTCCTGTATCTGCTGGGGTTTGATTACTTTTAACTCAAATAATCTTTTTGCCAAAGTGGCCCATCTTGGGACAGCCTGCCCGGGGCCCCTACAATAACAATCAAACTTCTTCCTTGGATATTGGCATTATCATGACAGAACATCTGTGAGGAGATATGAGTTGCTGAGAGTGCAAAGAGTGATCTACCTTGACTATGAACCCATAAGACATTTGTCAATGCAGCTGCTGCTCTACAGATGGGAGCCTACAGGGAAGACGATAATTTTAAAGCAGTCAAGGCACTGGAAAGAGCACCAGACAAAAAGTCAGACAAACTTGGGCACTAATCCCAGCTCTATGAACTTCGTGACAAGTTAGGAATTTTTTGGAGATTTAGTTTACTCACATGTGAAATATGGAAATAATAAAACAACTGCCCTGCTTGACTCACATTTGGTCCTGTTGGGAAGATGAAATAAATTGAGAGACATGAAAATGTGTAGAAAATTGTAAAGCAGATATAAAGCACTATATTTACTGTGATAAAAGTAGTGAGCCTCACTTATTCCCCTACCTGAAAATAGGCAAAGGCCAAGTGATCCAAGGCATCCTCTAGACTTGCCTCATCCTCTGTCTTCCAGTCTCCATAAGATCCTCGGAAGAGACTAACAGCCTCCTCCAGCCATGGGATAGCATGGTAGTAATCCCCCATGTCATAGGCCACCTGTAGGTAACATAAGTACCATCATTCAACCTGAATCCACAGGTAGAAGAAAGGAAATGACAAAGAGTGGGAGGGCTTTTGGAATACAAGAAGGCAAGTTTTCATCTCAAATCCATTTAAATTCAATTTATCAAGCATCTGTTATATTCAATGCATTGTTCTAGATGTAGAGAAGACATCTGAAGAATGTCTTAATCTGAGGAATTCATAATCTGAGATATATGAACTCAATTAACTGTAATACTAGGTAGAATGCATAAATACTCAAAGGAAATATGCAAAATATGTCATGGAGGCAGAGAAAGGAGAGACTTGGGAATCTCGCAAGGCTTCATGGAAGAAGAAGCATCTGAGATAGGTCTTCCCTGAAGAAAGAAGAGGATTTCAATGAGCAGAGGTTGAGAGGAAGAACATTTTAAGGTGAGGGAATGGCAGAAACAGAAGCCAAAAGCCAGTTTGTGTTCAAGCTGGACACTGTGGTTATAGCCTAAGGTGAAGAGAAGCAGGAAATGAACTTCAAAAGGTACCATAGGCTAAGCTAATAAGAGATGTGAATGTCATGTTTTTAAGATACTGCTGGAAGCAATGTGAGAAATGGACTGAATTCATTCATTTATTTATTCAATATTTTCTGAGTATTTACAATGAATCTGGTGATCCCTGATCTTAAAGACCTTACAGTCATATGAGAAGCACAAGAGTAAATCAATAATTGCAATACAGTGTATTAGATCCATGTGGGGAATGTTCTAAGAGCACAGTGACTTTTTTCTGTATTAAATGTTGGAAGGTGGGAATATGGCAACATGTACTAGACCTAGCTCCTGTCTCTTAATAGCTTTACAGTTATCTAGCATACCAGCACTGCAGGTGGAATTTCCTGGAAGTTGATGTTGGAGACAGCATGGAATTACAGTCAGAGAGTTGGAAGCACTCTTACAAAACATTCTAATTCTGCTATAACTTTCAGACCAGCAGAAAAACAGGACAGAACCTGGAGGTACTGAAACTCTGCAGTCGAAACAGTAAATCAGCTGCTGTTCCAGGCCTGCCATTAATCTGCCATATTATTTCTCTGATCTGCAGGTTTCCTGTTTGTAAAAAGGTTGAGTTGAAGAATAACAATCAAAATGACTGAACTTTTTCTGCTAAGTTAACGATTTGTTTAACTAAGTTTTCCTAAGGCCCAAAAATATGCTAGATTGAGGTTACTGGAATCTTTCCAACCAAAAAGACTTAGAACTTTTGAATAAAATATAACAAATATTTTATGATATACTTTCAAGAAAGGATGGAAAATACTCAGGTACTAGAAACAAAAAAAGGACCTAAAAACCTGAGCAATAAGCTTAAGAGCAGATGCTGAAGCTGCTTAGGATAGGGGCAGGTATTAGTCTTAGTAATCTTGGTACTCAGCAACCTTTGGTTATAATGGCCACATGAAGACAGAATATGAGCCCTCCTTAGGCCTCCCAAAACCTAGGAATTGGAACAAAGACACACTCATAAAACTGAAATCCATGAAAAACTATACCTTAAAAGAGAGGGTAGACCAGAAAAAATCTACCCACTGTTGCAAAGAGTCAAAAAAAGTTGGTTTGGGATCCCTGGGTGTCTCAGCGGTTTGGCGCCTGCCTTTGGCCCAGGGCGCGATCCTGGAGTCCCAGGATCGAGTCTCGTGTCAGGCTCCTGGCATGGAGCCTGCTTCTCCCTCCTCCTGTGTCTCTGCCTCTCTCTCTCTCTATGTCTATCATAAGTAAATAAATAAATATTAAAAAAAAAAGTTGGTTTGTTTCTGTCTGGATATTGTCTAGGGGAAACAAAATCTCTCCTTAGAATATTCACAATCTTGAGCCACTCACTTCATGTGAGTTTAGGGTTTGAATTTGCATTTTTCATAGAGCTAGGGAAATTCCAAGCCAAAAAATAAATATAATGATGAATCTAAGGTTAGTGTAAATCAAAACCACAGTAAGATATCACCTCTTGCCTGTTAGAGTGACTATTACCAAAGGACAAGAAATAGAGCTGGCAAGGATATAGAAAAATAGTGCTGTGTACTGTTGGTGGGAATGTAAATTGGTACAGCCCATGTGGAAAATAATATGGAGGTTCCTTAAAAAAATAAAAATAGGGATCCCTGGGTGGCACAGCGGTTTGGCGCCTGCCTTTGGCCCAGAGCGTGATCCTGGAGACCCGGGATCGAATCCCACGTCGGGCTCCCGGTGCATGGAGCCTGCTTCTCCCTCTGCCTGTGTCTCTGCCTCTCTCTCTCTCTCTCTGTGTGTGACTATCATAAATAAATAAAATTTAAAAAAATAAAAAATAAAAAAAATAAAAATAAATAAAAATAGAACTGCCATGTGATCTACTAATTCTACTTCTGGTATTTATCTGAATAAAATGAAAACACTAATTTGAAAAGACATATGCACCCCTATGTTCACTGCCAGCATTATTTACAATAGCCAAGATACAGAAATAACCTAAGTGTCTATTGATGGATGAATGGATAAAGAAAATGTCACACACACACACACACACACACACACACACACACACACCATGGAATATTATTCAGCCATAAAAAAGGATGAAAGTTTGCCATTTGTAACAATATGGATGGACTTTGAGGGTATTATGCTAAGTGAAATAAATTAGAGAAAGACAAATACCATGTGATCTCACTTATATGTGGAATCTAAAACATAAAACAAATAATAACAACGAAAACCTGAGCCTAAAGATATAGAGAATAGATGGGTTGCCAGAGGTGGGAAGTAGGGAGTGAGTGAAATGGGTGAAGAGGGTCAAAAGGAACAAACTTCCAGTTATAAAATAAATAAGCCATGCAGATGTAATATACTCAAAAAAAAAAAAAAAAAAAAAAAAGAAGGATCTAAGGCCAGTGATATTACCAGAGTACTTAGAAGAAGAAAACCCAGAACCTTTGAGGTAATATTCCTGCAACTCCAGTCACAGAGATTCTTTTAGAGGGGAAAAAAGTCCTGCTAAATAAGCTCACAAACATAATAAACCATATCAGGAAATAATCATTCATGAGCAACTGTCAACAGATATGACAGTAGGGTAGTACAATTAAACAACTAAGAATTTCAGAAACTATAAAGACTGATCTGATTTAACATAATCCATGGAGGAGGAACTGGAGACATGTAGATGAAATAAATTTGGCCACATGTTAATAATTATTGAAGCTTCTTCTTTGGCCCAGCAACACCCCTCCTAGGTATTTATTTATTCAACAGAAATAAAAACAACTGTCCACAGAAAGACTTACACAAGAATGTTAATAGCAGCCTTATTCATAGTAGCCCTCGCTGGAAGCAATCCAAGTATCCATCACTAGGAGACTGGATAAACAGTATGTGGTATATTCATACAATGGAATACTACTAAGCAATAAAAAGAAATGAACTACTAATAAATGCAACAAGGTAGGTAAATTTCACAGATGCAGTGTGCAGAAAGAAGCTGGACCCAGGATAGTATGTATATATTGTATGGCTCAGGATAGTTATCAGGCAACCTAGCAAGGGTAGAGTAGAGGGGAGGGGTCAAAGTGGTGAGAAGAAAGAGGAAGGGGGCTTTATTGAGCTATATGTAAATTTATTTTTTAATATTAACTTTGATGCCTTCTGTTTTATGTCAAATTCCTCTTTAAAAATCTGAAACAAACATTGTAAAATTTTAACACACATTTCATCTATAATTGATTATTACATTATTTTATGTAGTTTTATGTTTGAAATGTTTTATCTTTTAAAATAAGTAAATAAATACAGAAATAAAGATTGCCAGTGAGGGTTTCAGGAGGGGACTTACTGAATTTTCAACATATGGTTTGAGTTTCAGAAAAGCCTTGTGAATGAAGCATATATTGGTACCATACACAGAACTATTTAACTGGCTTAAATTCAAATTAGCCATGAACATGATGATTGAGCTCTGATTCCATTCAGGATCTTAGAGAAGGAAAAATGGTACATAGAGGGGCTCAGGGCAATCCACTTTGCACTAATTTGGAAGACTGATCCCCAAAACTTGAAATCAGGGCACATGATGCCCACTCACAGATCTGCTAATGAATACTGTAGGGGGCTGAGAAAATTCACTCTCCCGCAATACATCTTCAAAATTAAAAAGGATTTACTACCTTACTTCTTAAGGCAAAAGCTAACAAAGAGTATATTGTAAAATGACCTCAAATGTGCTTATAAGTTATGATCAAAGATCAGTTAAATATCTCATATGGAAGGTTCCTGAAGTCTATTTCCTCAAGTAATGTTAAAGTGAATGGCCTCAGCTTTTTGACACTAACTTAATCTAGTATTTCTTAAATGCTTAGGAAATACTGCAAGAGATTCCAGAAAGTCTCAGAGGCTGAGATTTCTGTGACCTTACCTCACATTTCCACCTTTTATCCCTTTCCCCACCTTTGAACTCTGATTCTCTTTTGCACCAAGCTGCTCATCTGCTGGCAGGGTGCTATGGTTAGGAATGACCCCAGGACCATTTTTCCCAGCTCAGTCCCAGTTCATGTCTGTTGTCTAAGTGTAACTAGTAATACTTCCTTCACTCTCAGGTGAAGTATCCTGCATAGGTGATCACCTTAGTTATTATGGAAAGAGCATGGGATTCAGAGTTAAAAGACCCAAGTTCAAAATGTATTTCTACAACTTAAAATTGTGTAACCTTGGGCAAATTATTTACTGTGTCTGAACTGCAGCTTCTTCATCTGAAAATGGGGAATGATACCAAATTTCCAAGATTGCTGGAAGTACTGAAAGCATGTAAAAGCAATCAGGATAGAGTTATTTCATCCACGAGAAACTAGAGCTGAGCCCCCTGCATACCCACCCCCCCCCCCCGCCCCAATACTGTTACCTTGCCAACTTGGAAGCAGTCGTCTGCTGTGAGGGAGAAGAGCCGCCTGGGACTGTACAGGTCAGTGACGGCTGAGCCAGCAACTCTCTGAAAGACGCCCCGGGCGAGGCCCTTCACGTTGAGCATGTACACATCCTGCAGCCGCATTAGGGCCCTTGCTGCTCCCTCAAGGTCCTCAAAGGCTGGCAGGTCCTGCTCCACCTTCTCATAACCATCCTTCAGAGCTGTAAGGGCAGTAAAAACACCAATCCACTGTTCAAAAGCACAGGTGGTGAGCATTTAATTTATGCAAGGCATGATCACCTATTCCAATATTTCATGAGCAAAGATAATATTTTATGTGTTTTTATTCCCCATGGCTAGCACAGCTCCGGGAGCAGAGTGGATGCTACATACAATCTTCTGAATGAGGAACATAAGCTCTAGAGTACAAACTAAAGCACACATATGTTGTTCCATCCTGTCTGTTTCTGGAATCTTGCCCTTTGTGAGGACAATTCTTCTTCCTCTTAATTTCCCCAAAGTCAACAAATTTCTTCAAGTACAAAATAGAATAAATTAGGAAACCAACTTTGCTACAGATCACAGTACAGTTTAATAGAAATTACTAGAAAAATATGTAAATGGATGATATAAGCTGTACATCTTCACAGGTTGTAGTAAAGATCAAATGAGATAATGGATTGGAAAGCACTTTTTCTTTTTTTAAGATTTTATTTTTAAGTAATCTCTACACTTAATGTGGGGCTGGAACTCAAAACCCGAGATCAGGGATCCCTGGGTGGCGCAGCGGTTTGGCGCCTGCCTTTGGCCTAGGGCGCGATCCTGGAGACCCAGGATCGATTCCCACGTCGGGCTCCCGGTGCATGGAGCCTGCTTCTCCCTCTGCCTGTGTCTCTGCCTCTCTTTCTCTCTCTGTGACTATCATAAATAAATAAAAAAAAAAAAAAACCCGAGATCAAAAGGTGCACACTCCACCATCTGAACCAGCCAGGCACCTCAAAAGTGCCTTCTATGTACAGTCTCATAGACATATTAACAAGGGGGCCTAGTTCTTCATAATAGCTAAAGCTAAGAAGATGGAGTAATACCTACCCACTTCATTACCCTTCATCACATTCCACCAGAATCTCTCTCCTTTCCAGAGTCAGGAGATAGAATCTTCTCTTACCCTCCAGCCCTCCTCCTCATTACCTCGGATGTTCTCACTGGCCTCCAGACTATGTACCACATTCCTCCAGTCAGACTGTAGGCGTTTGATGAGAGTAAATGCAAGCAGAGGGTTAGATACAGGGGTTGCCGAATCCTCATGCAAAGAAAGCACCTTGTCATAGAATCTGGAAGAGAGGAGTAGAATGATCTCGATTACTGATATAGCCACTGCCCTTAGCAAAGGCTGGCACGGTATATGTACATTTAGAGTAGTTAAAAATGAAACATAAACCCCTTGAGACTCACATAATATTCTAACCATTAGGCACAAAGAACATGAAAATTACCAAGACAACAGAAGTAGGTCCATTCATTCGTTCATTCAATGAATCAGTCTCTACTGGTCAATTACTGTAAATCAGGTACCACACTAGATGCTAGAGATACAAAGGCAAGACAAGGTGGAGCTCTCAAGGAGTTCACAAATCAAAAAATCTTTCTTTCTCTTCATCACTCTATAATCAATACTTTGAATCTGATAGAAGCTCAAAAATGTAATAATTGCAATAAATGTGATACCTGCCAGGAAAGAAATGAGGTTATATGTGAGCTTATAAGTGAGTTATGTAATGTTACAGTCGTTTGTAGGCAGGGCCCCTAACCCAGATGGGAATTAGAAGGTATAATGGAAGACTTTCCGGAGGAAATGGCACTTGTTCTGAGTTCTAAAGGATTAAACAAAGCCACTACTTACTGAGCCTTTACTGCCTACTAGGCATTCTGCTAAGTGCTTTATATATTTTTTGTCTCAATTAATCCCTTCAACAACCCTCAGAGTAGATTTTATCACTCCCAGTTTGAAGGGAGAGAAAACTGAAACGAGGCCACACTGTCAGTGAGTGACAAAACCAGATTTGAATCTAAATCTTCTGACTCAAACTTGTTCTCGGGCAGCCCAGGTGGCTCAGCTGTTTAGTGCTGCCTTCAGTCCAGGGCATGATCCTGGAGACCCTGGATAGAGTCCCATGTCGGGCTCCGTGCATGGAGCCTGCTTTTCCCTCTCCCTGTGTCTCTGCCTCTCTCTCTCTGTCTTTCATGAATAAATAAATAAAATAAAATTTAAAAAAAAAGAAACTGGGATCCCTGGGTGGCTCAGCAGTGTGGCGCCTGCCTTTGGCCCAGGGCAGGATTCTGGAGTCCCAGGATCAAGTCCTGCTTTGGGCTCCCAGCATGGAGCCTGCTTCTCCCTCTGCCTGTGTCTCTGCCCCCTCCCCTCTCTCTCTCTCTGTGTATATCATAAATAAATAAATAAATTTTAAAAAAAGAAAAAGAAAAGAAAAAAAAAGAAACTTGTTCTCAGCTGATTTTGCCATATTGTTTCTCCATGGAGCTAAACAAAAAAAGGACAAAGAAATTTTTTTTTTTACTTGCATATAGTTGACTCAGTGTTACATTAGTTTCAGGTGTACATCACATTGGTTCAAAAATATGGAACACTTCACGAATTCACATGTCATCTCTGTACAGGGGCCATGCTCATCTTCTTTGTATCATAGGAAGAATATTTTTTGAGCCAACAGGGACCAACATGTACAAAAGCACAGTGGCTTGACAAATATTTGTTCATCCAACAACTCAGTCTATACTGGTTACTTGCTAGATGTCAGACTCCATGCTACATGCTGGGGATGAGAAGGCAAGACAAGTTCCAATGCTAGAAAATTTCATGAACAAGGGATGCCTGGGTGGCTCAGTGGTTGAGTGTCTGCCTTTGGCTCAGGGCGTGATCCCAGAGTAGCAGGATGGAGTCCCACAGTGGGCTTCCTGCATGGAGCCTGCTTCTCTCTCTGCCTATGTCTCTGCCTCTCTCTCTCTGTGTCTCTCATGAACAGATAAATAAAATCTTTAAAAAAAAAAAGAAAGAAAATTCATGAACAAGAAGATAGCTGTTTTTCTCATTGCTCTAAATTCAACACACATTTCTATGAAAGAGTAACTAAAATATACTCTTCTAGGAGCTAGGAACAGAATTTCAAATAAGACCGTAAACTTGGTCTCAAGGACTCATAGACTAATGGGTAAGAGACAAATAATTACAAAACAGATGCAACACCAGATTTAAGAACAAGGCTTAGGGGGCAGTAAGGAGAGTAGGTAATTAATTTGGCCAGAGCAGATCAGAGATGATTTCACAGAGGAGATAATAAAACCAAAGCTTGCTGAGTGAATGCAAATAATGAAGAAGGGAGGAAAGCCAGGCGGAGACAGTTCAACATATGCGAAGGGACAGAGAGAAATGGTGGGGAAATTCTACACCGTTCGGTACTGCTGGAGCAATATCTAGAGGCTGATAGGTAGATCAGACTGGAGAAGTGAGGAGTACCTCATAGGTCCTGCTGAGAAATTTGTGATTTTTTTAAGATTTTATTTATTTATTTAGGAGAGACACACAGAGAGAGGCAGAGACATAAGCAGAGGGAGAAGCAGGCTCCCTGTGGGGCACCTGATGTGGAACTCAATCTCGGGACCCCAGGATCACCATCTGAGCCAAAGGCAGATGCTCAATCACTGAGCCACCCAGGTGCCTCAGAAATTTGGGTTTTACTCTGAGTGCAATTAGGAGCCACCAAAAGCTTTTAAGTAAGAGTTGGATATGTTATGTTTACATATATGAATCTATGAGAGGGTAGAGTTGAGAAGTAGGGATGACTGGATGCAGAAAGAACAGTTAGAAGGCCAATTCAAAACTGTAAGCAAGAGTATGGAGAGTCTGAATCATACTAAAGACAGTGGGGTCAGAGAACAGGATAGATTCAAGGGAGATATTTAGGAAGCAGTCCACATACAAACTGGTGGTTGTAATAGGAGATGTAGACAGGAGGTTGTCCAGCATGCTTCCAGCCTCTCTGGCTTGCTGATTTGTGTCAAAAATCTCCAGAAATGGAGGGACCAAAAGTTATCCCCTTTCTAGTTAATTTCTCTCCTCTTCAGATGTCCTACAACAGTGTTCACATAAGCAAAAGATGCTGTTTCCTTTCCTGGGATACTATGGCTATTCCATTTCTAATGCACCATCGGGATTAATATTACGAATTATTGATTATAATAAGGCAGACCAAAAAGAGTTCTAGTCATGCCCTCTAAAAATGTTTCCCTTGTTTTAAAGTTACTGATTTCAAGAACAATATATTAACAACATGGAAGTAAAAGAAAAAAGTGCATGCAAAGTGAAAAGGATATGGATTTATAGGAATGTGCACAAGAGAGGTGAGAACATGAGTCCTCTGGCCAGATTGGAAGACTTCAGGGAGCAGAAAGAGATGAAAGTGAAGAACAGAGGGAGTGGCAGGGTGGGGGGATTCAATCTCTTGAAGTTGAGTCTGACCTGAGGGTTTCTCAAGGGTGGAACCCGCCACTGTGACATGGAGACTGAAATAGAAGATGACTGTCTCCAGGTGCCTCCAAGGAGCCAAGAGTTCAATTCAAGCATAAACGAAGGAACAAGAATCTGGGCCTGTGCCCCAGGGAGGAAATGAGAACTCTGTCAAGTCCCAGGATGTCTCTGATCCCTGAAACAAGGCACTTTGAGAGCGGCTACTCCAGAGCTTTAAAAACTAAACCAGCCACCAGGGTGTGGGATTTTTTTACTACCCATTATTTCCTGCTTCAGCTCCATATGGAACTACTTAGTGAAAGATATTCCACTGCTAGACGAAAACACTTACAAGCAGAGACTTGGGCTTGAATCCAGCCTGAAGAGTAAGTATCCAAGGACAACTGAGGCTGAGTGGGCAGTAATTTTATAGACAGTTGGATTGGTAAGAGATCCGGCTTCCAACTATCCCTCAGTTTCCTCCTCTATAACATGATAGAACTAGTCTTGTCTAGAAGGTCTCAAAGGTGAATCCTTTCACCACAACATCCTTTTCTTTCTTTCCATCATCTTTTCCATAACTGAATAAATAGATTCTTCATTTGGTGTTTGAGCACTAATGTTTAACAGGCATCAGAGGAAAGAAGCAAGGCAGAGAGGTGAAAATTTTCCCCACGTCCTCCAGCATATCAAAAGCACTAGTTCCTTGTTCTCTTCACATCCCACTCTGTGTATTATGGGGTCAGTTTATTTAGGGTAGGGGTTTGATCTCTACTGCAGCACATAACTCAATTTAGTATCCAGACACGTCATTTTTCTGTAACACAAAGAAAAAACCTATCAACAGATATCTGAGACTGGTTTGGAATCCAAACATTGGCCCCATTCCCAGCCTCTGAGCAAATAGCTGGTTTTCAGAGACCGAGTAACTGGATGTTGAATTCAAACCCCCGGCTTTCCTAAATGGCTTTTTGCTTTAACAAATGTTGCTGAGAGTGGAAAATCAGATCCTTTGCTTCAAGAATCTGCACATAAAATTTGCAACCCAATCCTGCATTAAACATAGCCTGGATAGGTTATCCAACAGTAATACATAGGCTATTTTAATTCAATATGTTTCTCCTTAGGAATTCAGAAATGGCTTTGTCTCAGTTCTTCTGAGACATTCTGAATGCTTAATTCATAACACAAAAATTATTGCAACTATTACTCTTTCAATCTTGCTAGTTTTTTTAAACTGTAACAACAAAAAAAGCTAGGGGTTAACTATATATTAGTAAAATTTTTATTCATTAACTTGGGGTAAGGAATAGTTTCGACATTGAAAAATATTTTCTTTTTTAAAAAAATCTTAAAATATTTTATTTCTTTTTTTAAAAAGACTCTATTTATTTGTTTGAGAGAGAGAGAGAGCATAGGGGGCCAAGCAGAAGGAAACGGAGAACCCGCTGAACAGGGAGCCAGCCATGGCTCAATCCTAGGACCCCAGGATCATGACCTGAGCCACCCAGGCACCTCCAAAATATTTTACGTCTAAATTTATAAATTTAAAGAAGAATAACAACTGAGGCCCTTAGAAATAACATCTCAAGTTACATTAGATCACCAGACTGAGACTATAGGAAAATGATCAGGAACTGCCAAAATACTTGTTTTAAAAAGCGAATATTTCACTAGGTTTTAGATCCTGACTAAAGAACAGACTCTAAAATATCAAACTAAACTTTCCGAAATTAAATGTTCATAAATCATAGGAGAAAAGAATCTAGAATTTTTCTGAATCTTTTTTGTTTCTGGGCTTTCTCTGCTTAGAACCAAAGGCGGGGTCTAGTTTTTCACCAGGCACTCTCAAACAAAAATCATACAGCTAGAGCTAACTTTGTTGAGCACCTATTACATTCCAAGTAAAATGATAAATGCCTTTATATGGTACTTATTCCCTCCAAGTCTTTGGGGTAGGTGCTATCATTATCATCATTTTACAAATTAGGAAGCTATGCTTAAAGAGGTAAAGGAACTTGCCCAAGCTCAGAGCCAAGGATTCAAACAGAGGTCTGTTAAATTCCTGCATCCAGACCCTTAACCACTATGTACTCCAGCTGTTCATAAAACCTCAGTAGTAATGGGGGGTTTGGTCTGGGTCCTGGCAAATCAGATAAAGTAAGCAGTAAGGACATCATGGCATAATAGAAGAAACAACCAAAAGAACTATGTCCTAGTCCTGGATTTGCTACCTACTAGATTTATAATCTCAGATAAGGTACTAAACTTTAGTTTTCTCATATTTTAGATGAATTCTCATTTTTTTAAGAGTCATACAACCTATTTCAAAGCATTGTGTGTAAGAAGCAAATGAGATTAGGGTCCTGTGACAAAGCTTTGAGGACAATGGTGATGAGACAGTAAAGGAGACCAGCATTGGAGCCCCTCACTCCCTCCACCAGTCACTTTGATCCACACTGCAAACTTTCTGTTCTGAACCTGTTCCGTGAGAGGCCCAGCATCATGATCTTGACCCCTCATCTCTATCTGAGCCACCCAAATAAAGAGATTAGTGGTATGAGAATGAGCACATGGGTAGCAGGGAACATGCTGGAATCTCAAATTAAAGAGAAGAGTTTTTTATTCCCACCAATAAACCTAGACTCCAATGCATGGACTAAGAACAGAATTAGAACATTTTGCTTGACGCCTGGGTGGCTCAGTTGGTTAAGTGCCTGCCTTTGGCTCAGGTGATGATCCTTTGGTCCTGGGATCCAGCCCCACCTCAGGCTTCCTGCTCAGCAGAGTCTGCTTCTCCCTCCCCGTGCTCTTGTGCTCTTACGCATGTTCTCTTTCTCCCTCTTAAATAAATAAACAGAATATTTTTAAAAAATTTAAAAAATAAAACATTTTGCTTTATAGAGTAGGCCCATAAAACACTGGACAACTATGCAACTCTAAAGAGTGACAAGAATTATTGAAATTTTTATCTTTTGATTGAAATTATTGAAATTATTATCTTTTACTGTTATAATACACATATATTTTACTGTTATAATACACATATATTTTGTGTATGTGCATGTGTGTATATTCACACTATTTCAAACTAATAGTAAATTTATTTATTTGTTTATTTATTTATTATTATTTTTTAAGATTTTATTTATTCATGACAGACACAAAGAGGCAGAGACACAGGCAGAGGGAGAAAGCAGGCTCCCTGCAAGGAGCCTGATGTGGGACTCCATTGCAGGACCCTGGCATCACGACCTGAGCCAAAGGCAGATGCTCAACCACTGAGCCACCCAGGCGTCCCCTAATAGTAAATTTAAAATGAATATAACTGTTTCTATGCAAGCTACATACTTAAGAGGATATACCAAATTACATCATCATTCAGTCACCACTGATTAACAAACAAGGTCTTTCACACTGTGTGTGTTTGATTCTCTCCAACAGGGGCTCTCTCACACAGTCATGGTGTCCCACACGCCTTCTTCCCATTCTTCGCATTCGCCCCAGAATTAGTATTACTATCACATACGCTCGCCCAGTTTTATCAGCAGTACATTGTGAGACAGCTCTCTGTTTTGTCAGCTCAGCAGAGGGTCAGATGATGTAAGAGTTATATTAATGTATTCAGATAGCAATGTGGTTACACCACTGTTTGTAGGCTTCTTCATGTCTGGAGCAGAGAACACACAACACAATGCATCACATAATACAATCATTCATTTTTCATAGTTTGGCACTGACAGTCAATACAGGATTGCAGTGCCCCAATGTGCCAAGTCTATAGTATTTTATGCCACGGTGTGTAGCACTAGAGTTTGCTGATTGTATAGCAAAGAGAATTAGCTGAGCATCTGCTTGTGTGTGCCACACTTAGAATCCCCCAGTATCAAGTATGGTTTTCCCCTAGTTTTTTCTTGGTGTCAATATACATATATTATTTTTTTAAAGATTTTTATTTATTTATTTATGAGAGACACAAAGAGAGAGAGAGAGAGAGAGGTAGAGACACAGGCAGAGGGACAAGCAGGCTCCATGCAGGGAGCCTAACATGGGACTCGATCCGGGGGTCTCCAGGATCGAGCCCTGGGCTGAAGGCGGCGCTAAACCGCTGAGCCACCCGGGCTGCCCAATATACATATATTAAATCGCAGTTTTCTTGTATTTAGAATTGAGAGAGCTCTTATGTGTGGGAAGAGAAGGGAGAGTTGCAAGCAAAGGAGACAATGGACATCTCTGATTAATAATCATGATGCTACAGACTCCAAGCTCCCTGAGGGAAGGATTGGGTCTTGCTCACCATTTTATCCCCACTGCCTGGAAGAGCGGTTGGCTCATAACAGGCACTCAAACAGGCGTGTTGAAAGAGTTAATGAACACGAAGCCTTATTCATAAAGTGAGCAGTACCATCAGCATCCAGGGTGATGCAAAGATGTCCATAGCTTCGTGCCCATCCAGACCCAAAGGCATGTAAATCTCACCCATGGTCACAGAACGTCACCTCATGCTAACCACCGGTTCTCGGTCACACACAGGGCTACAGGCACACAGTATTTTCTCCCTCTACTTTTGCAGTCTGCTGTGTCCCTGTGACACAGAGCCGGAGGCCCACACAGCTTGCCACCGCGCCTTGCGAGGTCCTCCTGGTCCTGAGTCACTCCCGCCACACTTCCACAGCGCATCAGGTAGGCCGTGTGAGGATGGACCTGGGATGCGACTGTGGGTGCACGACGGAGTGGAAGGCTCCACGCTGTGCGACACAGCGTCTCGGGGTCCCCCGCAGGGTGACCCGGGGGCTGACGGTCACACCGGGCCACGGAGTCTCAGCCTCCCGGTCCGGAGAGGCTCTTACCCAGGCTCCAACCGGGTCCGGGGTCCCACGCTGGGTGACTGAGACTGAGCCACTCGCCCCGAGAGCACGCGCCTCGGTCTCGCCCTCTGACTCGGTCTCCCCGCCGCAGGCGCCTCGGCGGCTCCCGCGCGCGTCCTCACCTGGTCAGGTCCCGCAGCCGCGCCTCTTCCCCGCGCAGGTAGCGCCGCAGCAGCGTCAGCAGCCGGCGCTCGGGCCCCAGGGCGCGCGCCACGCTGGTCAGCGCCGAGAAGGTGTCCCCCCGCGCCGCGGCCCCTGCCGGGTCCCCCGCCCGGAGCGCCAGCACCGCCAGCAGCGCCGCCAGCCCCGCCGCGGGGCCCATCGCCGGCTCCCGCGCGCGGCCTCCTCGGACGGTCCGCTCGGCTCCCGGCGCGCGCCGCTCCCGCCCGGCCCGCCCCGCCCCTCCACGCCCCGCCCCGCCCCGCCCCTCCGCCCCGCCCCTCCACGGCCCGCCCCGCCCCTCCCCCCACCCCGCCCGGCCCATGGCCCGCCCCCCCCCCCCCCCCCGCCGTTCCCGGGCTCCGACGCCTCGGCCCGCTCTCCCGCACCCGCTCTCCTGCCCCCTCGCCCCCCCGTCCGCAATGTCCGCCCGCCCGCCGGCCACCACGTCGCAGCCCTGGCAGGTGTTTGCCGCGGTGCCGGGTCACACTCGGGGGAAACAGGCGAGGACTGGGGTGGGGGTGGGGGTGGGAGGATGAATTCACTGGTCTGTGAACAACGCGACGCCATCCTCCAGATAGTCACCCCTCTGGATCGGGTGGAAATGCAACAACACTACTGGATTCTGATCGGGAAATCCAGGAGAGTGAATGATGTGATTGGTGATGACGATGTGGGTGCAGAGCTGTGGAGGAGCAGAGGGAAGGAAACACCTCCCAGAAGACTTGACATCTGAACCATCATGAAAGACGGGCAGAGTCGGACCTCAGGTAAAGAGGGTGAAGGCGATTAGGGTCACTGCCTGACAAATCGAGGACCTGCCAAACCTAAAACTGGGGTCCTGGATCATTGCCCTATACCATGTACCTATGGCCACTTTAAGCAAAAAAGTTACTATTATCCTATTAGGCTACTTATCCTTTTCCCCACCTTCCCAGGCAACTTCCATTCCTTCATTCAACAAATATTTACCACCTCTGTCACTGTGCTGAAGACACGGAGAAATAGCACACCCAACCTGGACTCACAAGGGAAAACAGATGTAAACCAGGAACCACAATAAAGTGCTATCAGGATAAGAAGAATCAAAAGAAATTGTCTGGAAGATGATAGGCAAGGGAGGGATGGGCTTTCCTGGCAGAAGGTACCTATGTGTACCCAGGTTTGGAGATGAAAAAATAGTTTTGAGTTCCAGAAATGATGGAACTGTGGTTGGAACTGTCAGATTTATTGTCATTGCATGACATACTCAGAAACTTAGCCTATTCTCTATGAAAATCCAATGGAAGTTTAAGGTAGCAATAACAGTAATAACAGCAACTGTAAAAATAATAGTTAATACTTACTGAACACTTCCTGTGTGCTAGGCATTGTCCAAGCATTTTACATGTGTTAGCTCATTTTATTCTCGTATTAACTCTATAGCATAGGTAGTATTATCAGTCCCATTTTACAAATAAGAAGATTGGGGCATAGAAAGGATAAATAAAACACTCAATGTTAATTATCCATTGATTACATTCAGAGGTGTGCTGGTAAACTGGCTCTCCAGGAAAAGAAAAATCCTGATTTGTGACATTTACTAATTTCTATGATGTAAACTCTCCCACAATGGCCAGTATTAGGGTACTTAGATGATGTCACTGAACACAATAAAGAGCTAACAATTAGCTTGCATGAGCTGATCGAAGCCAGCTCCAGGGCAGTACTATTCATGGAAGACACAGAGATGCACCACCCAGAGCCCCCTTGGAGGAAGGACTTGCAGGGCTCCAGGGAGTGTAGTCAGAAGAGTCTCCAACAGTTAGCTCCTTAGGGTCTGTCCTGCAGCAGAGAGCACTTACCTGAGGCCATTTAAAAACTTCCCTGGGCAGTTTGCATGACTGATCGTGGTGAGGGAATAAAGACGAAATTTAACTTAAAACATGTGTCATTGGCTTTGGCAAAGTCTTAAAGACCCTCACAAAGAGGGTTAGCAAAATCTGGAAGGGCTGCCAGGAGACTGTTGATGAAGTCTTGATAGACAGGAGGGAAAACATTGCTGTAGGCTGGAGAAAAGGGTACCTGAATACTGTTCCATCCTGGAAGAACAGTTAATGACCCCTGTCCTGCAGGGAATGTAAAAATAGATGACATTCTATTGTGAATAATTACATTGTGAATCTGGCTAAAGGAGTCTCCAGGCAGAATGATCAAGTGCCAACTGGCTTCTGGCAGAATATGACAAAACACAAAAAACACTCAAGGAATGGCTCAGTTTCTGAGCTGAATTTAGAGGAAATCCAGAGGGTCTGGTACAGTCTTTCCAAGGATCTAAAGTTTCTCAAAGAAATGATGCAGCACAGAGAACAAGCCCAGGGTGCTATAAGTAAAGCATGACCACAAGGTAAAGCTTTCAGAAGTGTGGTTTTAAAGATTCTCTGTTAGGGGGATCCCTGGGTGGTGCAGCGGTTTGGCGCCTGCCTTTGGCCCAGGGCGTGATCCTGGAGACCCGGGATCGAATCCCACGTCGGGATTCCGGTGCATGGAGCCTGCTTCTCCCTCTGCCTGTGTCTCTGCCTCTCTCTCTCTCTCCCTGTGTGCCTAGCATAAATAAAAAAATAAAAATTAAAAAAAAAAGATTCTTTGTTAGACTTTAGAAAGATTTTTAGGGCATTGCTTAGTAGAACATCAAAGAATCTTGAGGCATTTCTTTTAGATTCTCTCTGGTAAACAAGGCAGCCTGAAAGAGTCTTAAGAGTGTCCACCATAAGGTAGACTATTTCAATTAAGCAAAAATGCTTCTAAGAACCTTAATACTGTTATACCACAGCATCCTGACTCTAAACCCAAGTTATAGAAGGGCCCAGAAAGAAATATAGATGTGGCATTTGTCTTAAGGAGTGAATTCCATTAAGATTTATAGATCATCAAAAGTTTTAAGATGAGGGGCACATGGCCGGCTCAGTCAGTGGAACGTGTAAGTGGATCTCAGGGTTGTGAGTTCAAGCACCATGTTGGGTGTAGAGATTACATACACACACTTAAAAAGTTTTAAGATAATTTTATCAGAAGAAGTACTGCCAGTTTTGGCTAAAGACAAAGAAAATACGAAAAAGAAAGGAAGGGAATAAAGAAGAGAAAGAAAGAAAGAAAGAAAGAAAGAAAGAAAGAAAGAAAGAAAGAAAGAAAGAAGAAAGAAAGAGAGAGAAAGAAAAGAAAGAAAGAAAGAAAGAAAGAAAGAAAGAGAGAGAGAGAGAAAGAAAGAAGGAAGGAAGGAAGGAAGGAAGGAAGGAAGGAAGGAAGGAAGGAAAAAAGAAAAAGAAAAAAACCAGTTCCCTATTGCTGCTAGTAACAAATTACCACAAATTAGTGACTTGGAACAACCCAAATTAATTTTCTTACATTGCTCGAGTTCAGAAGTCTGAAATGGATTTCAGTAGGCTGAAATCCAGGTGTCAGCAGGGCTGTTTCTTCCGGAGGCTCTAGAGGAGAATCTCTTCCTTGCTTTTTTCCAGTTTCTATGGGTTGCCTTCATTTCTTGATTCATAGCCCCTTCTTTCATCCTCAAAACCAGCAACATAACATGTTTCAATTTCTATTTGACTTTGCTTCTACTGTCACATCTCCTTTTCTGACTCTTTTAAGGACCTTTTTCTTTTTTTAAAAGATTTATTTATTTATTCATTCAGAGAGAGCGAAGAGAGAGGCAGAGACACAGGCAGAGGGAGAAGCAGGCTCCACGCAGGAAGCCCGATGTGGGAGATGTGGGACTCGATCCCGGGTCTCTGGGATCACACCCCAGGCTGTGGGCGGCGCTAAACCGCTGTGCCACCGGGGCTGCCCTCTTTTTAAGGACCTTTGTGATTACACCAGTCTCACCAAGATTAATCCAGGATAATCTCCCCATCTCCTTAACTTAATGACACCCGCAAAGTCTCAGGTTTCGGAACTAGGGCATGGGGGCATTATTCTGCCTCTATAATCCCTAAACTTCTATGGGCAGAAAGCTGACTGAGATCAACTCAGTTGCAAACAAAGGTCCATGGCCATTTCACCATTCTCTCTGTCAGGAGAAGTGTTAGGGGGAAAAAGTGTAATGGAGAAGAAGCCAGAGTAGAAAGAGAGAATCCATTGTGGTTAAAATAGCTTTCTCTGGTAAATTTTACAAATTCATATAGCAATGTGAACACATTATTAGGCTCACCCACCCATCCTCCCAATCCTGAGGGCCTCAGAAAGGGTTTGTGCTGGCAGCCGGGGTGGCTCAGCAGTTTAGCGCCGCCTTTGGCCCAGGGCGTGATCCTGGAGACCTGGGACGGAGTCCCACGTTGGGTTCCATGCATGGAGCCTGCTTCTCCCTCTGCCTGTGTCTCTGCCTTTCTCTTTCTCTCTCTCTGTGTCTGTCTCTCATGGATAAATTTTTTTAAAATCTTACAAAAAAAAAAGTGTTTGTGTAAAGCAGGGACCTTGAAGCTTAAGCTTCCTGGCAAATCTGCCTCTGGTCGCCACTAAGTACATGGACTCTGGATCTATACTACCTGAGCTCAGATCTCTGCTCTATACTTATGTTGTCTCCATTGATGTTATAGATTGGGTATTCCAGAAGCAAACTCTAAGATAGAGTTTGTTCAACAATTTTGAACATTTGTGTTATCTCTTCCTGGGTGTCTGTTGATTGCCTTTTCTCATTCCTGAGATTTTCCTGGTTCTTCATATGCAGATACTTATTTACAAGATATTTATTACAGATCAACATCTGTGAAGGGGAGATGAAGGAGGGAAGGGCAGAGGAGGAAGTCAAAGAGGCCTGACCAAACTTTGGTCAAAGCAGCAGGAGGGCTGCAGCTACTTTCTCCCATCAGAGCTGTCTCACATCAGGCCTGAATGGCTGGGCTTTATTCCCTCACCTCACTCCATCATTGTTTTAGGGTTCACTGAACTCTTGGAACTGTAGGCTTACGTCTTTTGTCAAATTTGGGAAATGTTCATATATTATTTAGTCAAATACTTCTTTTACAAACTCTTCTGCAATTTTGATGACATGAATTGGATACTGTCTCCTAAGTCTTCAGGCTCTGTTCACTTTTTATTTTTTTAAAGATTTATTTATTAATTAGAGACACACAGAGAGAGAGAGAGAGTGGCAGAGACACAGGCAGAAGGAGAAGCAGGCTCCATGCAGGGAGCCTGATGTGCGACTGGATCCTGGATCTCCAGGATCAGGCTCTGGACTGAAGGCAGTGCCAAACCGCTGAGCCACCAGGGCTGCCCTCTGTTCACTTTTTTAGAAACATTTTTTCTCTGTTGGTCATATTAGATCATTGCTATGGATCTATCTTCAAGTTCACTGATTCTTGGCTGTTATCTCGATTCTATTGAGTCCATCAATGAGGTTTTTAAAATTTTGGTTATTTTACTTTCAGTTGTAACATTTCCATTGGGTCCTTCTTTATATCTTCTATTTATTTTCTTTCTTTTTTTCTTTTTTTTTTATATCTTCTATTTCTTTATTGATGCTTTCTACCTTTACATTCATTTGAAAGGTGTTCATCCTTACTTCTTGGACCATTTTGTGAGTCTTCAACAATTTTGAACATTTGTGTTATCTCTTCCTGGATGTCTGTTGATTGCCTTTTCTCATTCCTGAGATTTTCCTGGTTCTTCATATGCAGAGTAATTTTGGATTAAATACTAGATATTTTGAATATGTAAGTGCCAATATCTTATTTAAATCTTATGGAAAATATTAATATTTTTGTGTTAGCATGTAATTAACTCAGTTGAATTCAGGCCACAAGTTCCAATCTGCTTTCCGTGGCCATGTTTTTTTTTTTTTTTTTTTAAGGTTTTAATTATTTATTCATGAGAGACAGAGAGAGAGAGCCAGAATCACAGGCAGAGGGAGAAGCAGGCTCCATGTAGGAATCCTGATGCAGGATTGATTCTGGGACTCCAGGATCACACCCTGGGCTGAAGGCAGGCGCTAAACTGCTGAGCAACCAAGGGATCCCCATGTGACCATGGTTTCAATGCCAGTTCAGTTTTCAAAGTTTTTGTAATGCCATTCAGATCTGTCCCAGTTGTGTGCTACCTTTGGATTTGGACAGTGGTCTATCCCATACGTCAGTACTTAGGTCCATGGCATACAATTTAGCATCAGAGCCATCCATCAGCATCCATTTAGCATGCAGAGCTAAGGGGTGAGTCCAGAATTATGGGGTGGATCCCTTGAGCTTTTCCCCACTCTGCAATCTCTCTGATCGTTTCCAGTCCCTGAGACTTTCCTTTTTGTTTCTCTGGCCAGAAACCTGGACTTCAAACAACTGCAGTCTGCTGTGTGCTTCCTCTCTCTTTTTAAAAGATTTTTTTATTTTTTTGAGAGAGAGCAGAGAGAGAGCTTGCGTGTGCATAAGCTGGGGGGAGGGGCACCAGGCAGAGGGAGAAGCAGGCTCCTTGCTGAACAAGGAACCCAATGTGTTGGGATTCCTGGGTGGCTCAGCGGTTTAGCGCCTGCCTTGGGCCCAGGGCGTGATTCTGGAGTCCCACGTCAGGCTCCCTGCATGGAGCCTGCTTCTCTCTCTGCCTCTCTCTCTCTCTCTCTCTCTGTCTGTGTGTGTGCGTGTGTGTCTCTCATGAATATATAAAACTTAAAAAAAAAAAAAAAAAGAGCCCAGTGTGAAGCCTGATCCCAGGACCCTGGGATCACGATCTGAGCCAAAGGTAGGTGCTTAACTGACTGAGCCACCCAGGCGCTCCAAGCTGTGTGCTTCTCATGACTACAAATGTCTGGGGCCAAGCGGCAGGAGGACATAGAAAAAAAAATCAGTGGGGGTTTCCCCATCCTGTTGGGATTGCTGAAAGCAAAATTAGAGCATTATTTGAGGTGGTTCCAATGTAGGTAGATGTAATACATAAGATAACTCCAAGTTTTAGACAGCCATAGGAACCTCACTACCACCATTGCCATTGGGGCCACTACTGTGAGATTGCCTGGGGAAGAAGTGTGGGGTACAGAGAAAAGAGAGAACGAAAGGAAAACATGAGATAGCCCCCCTCTGAGTGTGAGAAGTTCTATTCCATTTCCCTTTAGGCCGAGAATGAGGGCTTCTTCTGCAGCTTTCCCAGTCCTCACCTAGGGTCCCAGTTTGGGGTTTGGGGCTACTGAGGATTGAAAGGCAGAAACTTAAAGCCAGCTCTGTGATGCTTCAAATTCTGGTCTTCTTCCCAAATCTACCTGCTGTCATTAACTTTTCCCAGTTCTCAAATGCCATTTACATGCATTCGGTCCAGGTTGCATAGCTAAATTCAGTGGGCTAGACGGGGTAGACTGTGTCCATTTCATCTTCTTAACAACAGCTCCTTCCACAATAAAACTTTAATTCTATACCAGAGAGGAATTTTAAAAACATTCTAAGTAACACAGGGTTTCAAGTTTAACTAAATGCGAACTAAAATCTAACTAAATTATACCACCAGTTCGAATAACTACGTGACGATAGAATAGGTATTTTCCAAGCACAGCTAAATATGTAAGAGCTCAGTGTATGTTCCTGTTTGATATTTAGCAAGGTGTTTTTATTTTTAAACCTGTATTAGTAGACAATCCCTATTTCTGAAAGTCAAATACTGAGAAATGTATCCAGTAGTCCCCACTTATTCACAGTTTTACTTTCTGCGTTGTCATTCACCTGAGGTCAACAGTGGTCCAGAAACAGATGATCCTCCTTCTGACACATTGTTAGGTCAACAGTAGCCTAATGGTACGTCACAGTGCCTACTCCCTCACCTCATTTCATCTTCTCACATAGGCATTTTATCATCTCACATCATCATGAGAAGGGCAAGCGCAGTACAGTAAGATGTTTTGAGAGAGAGACCACATTCACATAACCTTTATTATAGTATATTTTTATTTTGTTCAGCTTTATCATTAGTTATTGTTGTTAATCTCTTTCTGGGCCTAATTTATAAATTAAACGTTATCATAGGCACACATGTATAGGAAAAAAACCTGGTATATATGGGGTTTGGTACTATTTGCAGTTTCAGGCATTTCCTGGGGGTCTTAGAATGTATTCCCTGAAAATATGTTGCGACCACAATATTAGATTTGAGGAAATATTACTAGTTATTAGGCTTTCTGGTGCAAAAATAGAAAGAAAATTGAAGTAGACATAAAAGAGTCAAGGAAAAGATCAAAATTTCCACATACATATCAAGGCACGATAGAAGAAAGGCTTTACAGAAATAATAATCATCCTCAGTTTCATATCATGCCTCTCTCCCCTGCTCACTCCACTACTCTGGTCTTTGACCTTTTCATTTCCCACTCCTGCCAAGCTCTTTCCTGATCCGTGTGTAATTTCTGACTAATTCCTGCTCAACTGTTGAGTCATTTCCTCAGGACATTTTATTTGTCTGAAGATTAGGTTTGAATCCCCATATGATTCAAAACACATCCTATATTTTCCTTTGGTAGCCTTTATTACAATAGTGATTTCTTATTTCCATAATTAATGTCTATCTGCTCTACTAGATCACAAGCTTCACGTAGGTGGGACTGCCTAGCAGAATGCCTGGCAATAGTAGTTATGCATTTAAAGAAATAGAATAAATGAAGTAGAAAGAGCTTTCAAAACAATCCCATCAACCAATCTCTATCAAGGGTCCTCTGTGTGTCAGTCCTCTGCCAGACCCTTTATACTATTTATCTCTGTTTTTCATCAAAATAAGCCTATGGAGTATATGTGTAATTATCTCACATTTTACAATTGAGAAAATCATGGTTCACTGAGGTTAAGTGATTCATTAGCAAGATGGTAAAGCCTGAAATTGAACCCAGGTGTTCAGTTCTTGGTTGGGTGTTCTTTTTTTTTTTTTTTTTTTTTTAGAATTTATTTATTTGTTCATGACAGACACAGAGAGACAGAGACATAGGCCGAGGAAGAAGCAGGCTCCCTGAAGGGAGTCTGATGCTAGATTTGATCCCAGGACCCTAGGATCCATGACCTGAGCTGAAGGCAGACACTCAACCGCTGAGCCACTCAGGCGTCCCTAGTTGGGTGTTCCTCAGTTACATCATTACTTGAGGTTAGCCTCCCTTACTACATCCAAGGAGAGTTTCTGGGGGACTACTTCTACCCATTTCTTTTCAGTTTCTCCTCTATATTATGAAAAGATTAAACCAATGGATTAATGTTTCTAAAAGTGTAGTACACAGTTCATCTGCATCAGAATCATGGTGAGGAAGAATGGATGTTCTTACGAAAACTTCCATTTCCAGATTCCCACCTACCCTTGTTGAATCAAAATGTTTATGTGTGATGAGAGGGTCAAAGTCCAGGAATCTGCATTTTTTTAATAGGCTCTTGAGGAGATTCTTATGCATATCTGAGTTGAGAACACTTAATTAGGTGATTTCCCAAATTCTCTCTAGCTTTGATAGTCTTTGCTTCTAAGACATTTGAAGGGCATGCCTTTGTATTTCTATCATCTTTTACACAGCCTGGAACTCAATATAGTTTTAGTGAATAAATTCATTTGAATTTGGAAGACAGATTCAAATCCCTGCTTAGATACAACTGTGATTCCTTGGGGAGATTTCTTCCCCTCTTTTTTTTTTTTTTAATAGTTTAAAGTATATTTATTTATTTACTTATTTTAAAGATTTATTTATTTATTTATTTATTTATTTATTTATTTATTTATGAGAGACACATACACACACACACACACACACACACACACACAGAGTGAGAGAGGCAGAGACACAAGCAGAAGGAGAAGCAAGCTCCATGCAGGGACTCCATCCCGGGACTCCAGGATCACACCCTGGGCCAAAGGCAGGCGCCAAACTGCTAAGCCACCCAGGGATCCCCAATTTCTTCCCCTCTTGACCCTTAGAGTTATCATCTTTAAGATGGAAATAATAACAACAATCCCTATTCTGGCTCCCAACAGTTGATGTGGAAGAGAAATTCAATTATGTTTTTGAAAGCTCTTGTGATGATTTCATTATAGATATAAAGTGGACACCAACAGGAGTTTCTTTGGTCCTTCAAACACACTGATGGCTGAGCTATAGCTCTTTTGAGTGGGCCGAATAAAGAGCTTATTAAAGCAAAACAAAACAAACAAAAACCAAACAAGCACTACTAGGAAAATTACATTTCCTTCAAAGTGGGTAGGGTCTTTCCAAGGAAGTAACATGGATTTTTTTTTTTTTTTTAGGAGAAACCTGAGGCATTCCCATAGTGCCCCCTGGTGGAACTTAGAAGCAAACGCAAATCCACCATCCTTGTCACACATTTGCTGTTTGTTTAGCACAAAGATTTATCTATCATCTATCTGTCTTATCTGTCATGCATCTATCTCATCTGTTCTCCACCTAGACTAGGAGCTTTTGGTGGAGCTTCTTTTTGTCCCCAGAACCTAGCATTCATTCTCCATGCGTTCATTCAACCATTACTGAGCATCCATTGTGCCAGTTACTGTGCTTGGCATCCAGGGATAGGCAGAAGAGCTTCCCTCCCCCTAGAACACTTACAGTAAAGTAGTGGAGACAGACAAGTAAAGAGCCAATAACAACAGTGATTTATGCCATGTAGGAGAAGGTGCAGGGAACTATGGAAGCCATTTTCTTTGGCCAATATCCAATAATCAGTTTAGGGATGGATGGTAAAAATGAGGCAGGAAGTATAAACAGGAGCTAGACAATGAAGAGCCTACTCTATTAATAAGTTTGGTTTTATCCTCGGGTCGATGGGAAATAGTTGAACAATTTTATTTTTATTTATTTTTTTAAAAAACATTCTATTAATGAGAGAGACATAGGCAGGGAGAGAAGCAGGCTCCATGCAGGGAGCCTGATGGGGGATTTGATCCCAGGACTCCAGGATCACGCCCTGAGCCAAAGGCAGATGCAACTGCCGAGCCATTCAGGCATCCCAGCTGAACAGTTTTAAGCAAAGGAATGACATGATTAGATTTTTGTTTTTTAAAGATCATTGTGACTATAGTGGGTTGAACTTATTGGATGAAGCAAGACCAAAGGTAGAAAAGGCCAGCTAGGAAGTCACTGCATAGTCCAGGTGAGAAATGAATGTTTGGTTAGTAAGGATACACAGGGAAATTAAAACATATTGCCAAAATTCTATTTCTCTCTTGCAAAAGTGTTTTATTCTTTATATCTTACATTTACATTATATGAATTCTTTAGTATATATGAAGTCATTCATTTAAAAACATATGAAAATGACAGAGAAAAATGTATTTTTGTGTTCACATAATTATAAAGCCAAATTCATGATGAGGCTTGCTTCTGAAGAGCTATGGTGGACTGTAAGATAGCCATGATCCTTATTCCACCCTGTATTCACACCCTTTATTGTGTGACTTTGCATTTTCCTTCATTAAGAAGTGGAGACTATGTCCCCTCCTCTTGAATCTAGGAAGGCTTTATTACTTTCTTTAGGCAATAAAATGCAACAGAAGGGACAGTATGCCATTTCTGAGCCTAGGCCTCAAGAGGCTTTACCTACTTTGGCCCTGTCTCTCAGAACCCTGCCCAGGCACCCATGGGAAGAAGCCTGGGCTAGCCTGCTGGGAAATGGGAGCTACCTGAGGAGGAGCTCAGCCAACCCAGCTGAGGCTATCCTAAACTAACCAGCACTCAATCAACCTGGCAACAGACTTCCATCTGATATGTGAACCCCACTATGATCAACCAGATAGCTGACCTCAGTCCAAATTGCCAAACTACATAACTGTAAGATGTATAAATGGTTGTCTTCAGCCACAGATTTGGGGGTAGTTTAACAGCAAAAGTTGACAGAAGCTGGTGTCTGCAAGTGAAATGCTTACCTTTAACAAAAGCTCAAATTCACAGCATTGGCTTTGGGATCAGGGATGGGTGGAGATTGGAAAAATGGCAGGCAAATAGTGAAGTCTGGAAAAATGGTGAGGAAATTGTTACTGAAGGCTGGAAAAATGGTGATCTGTGTTTTATAATGGCAAAATGATTGGCCAAAGTGTTGCCTATGGTAACTTGGAAGATGGGGGAAAATACTCAGAAAGTTTTTGTTTGGCTAAGGAGATCTCTAGGCAGAGTGTTAAAAGTATCATCAGTTGGATGCTCCTAGCTATGTAACCTTGTAACAGGAAGGGAGCTATGAGCCAAAGAAAGAACTGGCAAAAAGAATTTAGAGAGAACAGAGAGGGGCACGACTTAGTAGGTTAAAAAAATAAAACTTTTTCCATCTTGAGGCTGTCTAGCCAGCATAGAGTTATTATAGGAATGTAGCTCAGAGATGTAGATTATACCAAAGGTAGCTGTAACACACTTTATTAAGGTCTTTGAAAGAGTTAGTGATGTCCAGTAGATTCCTAGACAGAAAGACTTCTTGGAATCCTAAGAGCAATATCCACAAAAACATATGAAACTAATCCAAAATAGTTAATAAGGGGCATCTGGGTGGCTCAGTCAGTTAAGTGTTTGCCTTCAGCTCAGGTCACAATCTCAGAGTCCTGGGATCTAGCCACACATCATTGGGATCTCAGCTCAGCAGGGAAGCCTCTGCTGAAGTTGTCTCCTCTGAGCCTCCTCCAGGTTGTCTCTCTCCCCCCTGCCTGCCACTCCACTTGCTTGTGCTCTCACACACACAAAATAGCATGATAAAATTGAGGGAGAGGTCTCAAAAACAGTTGTGAGGATGTCATTTGGAGTATAGAGTTGACCATAATCAGATACATAGAAAACCCACAAAGTTTTTATTTTTATTATTTATTTAAGAGAGGGAGAGAGAAAGAGGGTCAGGTGGAGGGGCAGAGGGTGAAAGACAATCTTAAGCAGGCTCCATACCCAGTGTGGAGGCCAACATGGGGCTTGATCTCACAATCCTGGAGTCATACCCTGGGCTGAAATCAAGACACTTAACTGACTGAGCCACCCAGGTGCCCACCCTGCCCCCTCACAAAGTTTTTAAATGAGTTATATGTGGGACAGTACCAACAGCCTGAACCAAAAGGGACTGAGAGATATTTCACATTGCTAGTCAGCTGCCAACATGCGCCACTGCTTCAGTAGTAACTAAGGAAGAAGATGGTCAGGAAGGATGGTCCAGAGGGTAGGGCTAAGAGACACAGAGATCAATGGACTAGGGAAGCCACTCCAAAGGAGTAGAGTCCAGGCCCAAGCAGGGAAGATTTCTTCTCCCAGGCCCAGACAGTGTTTGTCTAGCAGGAGTCAGAATTGCTCTGTCAGAATATACACCTTTCATGCTTTTCTTTTTTTTCTTTTTTTTTTCAAGGGGTTAATCTTTTTTTTTTATTTATTTTTTATTGGTGTTCAATTTACTAACATACAGAATAACCCCCAGTGCCCGTCACCCATTCACTCCCACCCCCCGCCCTCCTCCCCTTCTACCACCCCTAGTTCGTTTCCCAGAGTTAGCAGTCTTTACGTTCTGTCTCCCTTTCTGATATTTCCCACACATTTCTTCTCCCTTCCCTTATATTCCCTTTCACTATTATTTATATTCCCCAAATGAATGAGAACATATAATGTTTGTCCTTCTCCAACTGACTTACTTCACTCAGCCATGCTTTTCTTTCTTGAATGGAAATGTCTGTTAAAGTTATCCTGTCTCTGTCTCATTGTGCACTCTCAGAGTGATAACTGAAACTCTGGACATTTTACTCAGAAAGAGTGTATAAAATCCAAAGTGCCAATGGCTGAGATCAGAAACCTATTATCCAGCCTTTCCAGGATGCTCCGCCCTCTTTCTCTTCACCTCTCCTGTGTCTGCAAGGCCCTTCCTTGGTTCTTTGCCTAGCAAACACCTGCTCTTCCTTCAAGGCTCCACTCTAGTCCTTGGGATTTTCTGGAGGCATGGATTAAGCTTATTGACTTCTTTTTTTAAATAATTTTTTTAAATTTATTTATGATAGGCACACAGTGAGAGAGAGAGAGGCAGAGACACGGGCAGAGGGAGAAGCAGGCTCCATGCACCAGGAGCCCGATGTGGGATTCGATCCCGGGTCTCCGGGATCGCGCCCTGGGCCAAAGGCAGGCGCCAAACCGCTGCGCCACCCAGGGATCCCCGCTTATTGACTTTTTATTCACTGTTCTGCTCCTTGTAGGTTAGGTTACAGGAGGAGAAATGGACAACCAGTCAGGAGACCTAAGTATCAGTCTTATTAGTCTCAGGTTTGCCACTGACCAGCTCTGTGACTCAGGGCATCACTTCTCTCCGGACTTACTTTACATCTGAATAGAAGTAGGAAGGGTTCTTTCTGATTGAAGACTAGATAAGATTTATTGAAAGCCATCCTCAGGCCTTGGGTGGGGACGAAGTAGTAGATTGGGAATAAGACAATTTAGGTTCTATAGAAATCCACTCTGTGGACTCCAGTGGATCCCTGACCTGACCCTTGGGCTTCCGTAATTGTAAAGAGAGATGCTGGCATTGAATTTGGGGTGCTGAGGTGCTGAGTTTGTTTTGTGGGACATGGACCCCTGTCCACAAGGGGGAAGTATGCATAAGTGGGAGCGGCAAACAGCTGGAAAAAACTGATCCACTTGGTTTTTTTCCTCCCCTTGCTCCCTGCTCACAAGGGAATAAATCTCTTCCAACCCTCTCCCAGCTGGCTTGCTTTATTCAGCCTCAGGTTGATTTTTTCCCTTTGGCTGCAGCCAAAGTCTGGCTGGAAGTCCTCTAGCAAATCTCAAGTACTCCTGCTTCCCAGTCTTCACTCATATTTTCTCTGCTTTGAGTTGAATGCACTCATGTACCATGCATGCCTCCTCCCCTTTGTTTATTCACAGCATACTTGCCTTTGAAAACTCAGCTCAAATTCCAGTTCAGTTCAGTTTAGCTGAACTTTTTTTTCTTTCTTTTTTTTTTTTTTTTTCGAGCGCTCACTATCTGCTTGGCTCAGTTCTGGGCACTGGGGATATTGCATTGAGTCAGCAGTTCCAGCCCTCGGGGAGCTCACAATTGACTGGTTGACTCAGAGAGTCCAGCACACAAGCAGATCATTTACACATGGTGTGGGATGTGCCATAAAAGAGGGCAGCAAAGGGCACTCTGGCGGTATAGAGCAGGGCCCCTGCCCAGCTTGGCTGCTGGGGTCAGGGGTTGGGAAACAGGCAGGAAAGGCTTTTTGGAAGGGATGATGCTTGGGTTGAGGGTTAAAGGAGGAGCTGTTTGCAAAGTGAAGAGGTGTCAAGCCATGTGCCCCAGGCAGAGCCCCCTCTCTGTCATGTCTGCTGTGTGGCTCCCATCTTGGGTGGAAATCCCACCTTTTATTACTCTGGGCTGGTACCACCATTTCTAGTGTTGCATGTAAATTCTGGATCCAGCTCTTTGAAAACTGTCCACGTGGTGATCAGGAAGGTGAGAGGATGGTCATACAAGGAACAGTAGCTGAATTGTGCATATTTAGACTGAGGGGAAAGGATTCTGAAACAGAAGGGAGTTTTAAATAACACTGAGCTTCCAGGGGGATCCCTGGGTAGCTCAGCGGTTTGGCGCCTGCCTTTGGCCCAGGGCTTGATCCTGGAGTCCCGGGATCAAGACCCGAGTGGGACTCCTTGCATGGAGCCTGCTTCTCTCTCTGCCGCTTTCTCTCTCTCTGTGTCTCTCATGAATAAATGAATAAAATCTTTAAACACACACACACACACACACACACACACACACACACAAAAGAAAAAAACATTGAGCTTCCAAGTATAACCAAAGTGTAGAAGCTGCAGGAGACAGATTTCAGCTGAACACGAGAAAGAACTCTCTACTGGTCTTTCTTTAAATGGGTACAACTTAATAGTGAAAGGGAATAAAGGGGAAAGGAGAGAAAATGAGTGGGAAATATCAGAGAGGATGACAGAACATGAGAGACTCCTAACTCTGGGAAACGAACAAGGGGTAGTGGAAAGGGAGGTGGGCAGGGGGGTTGGGGTGACTGGGTGACGGACACTGAGGGGGGGGCACTTGATGGGATGAGCACTGAGTGATATGGTATATGTTGGCAAATTGAACTCCAATTAAAAAAAAGGATACAACTTGTCTGAGCAAATTATAATGGGAGAGGTTCAAATATAAATCCCCATTTGGTAATCAGATTGTGGGAACTGGTAAATTGGATAAGATGACCATGAAGGTTCTTTCCAAGGGTGGGTTCTCTCATACCTACTCCTCACCCCCACCACCGTTTTAGAGACCTTCTGCTTATGCCTTTCCATACCCTCACCTGCTGACTGAAGTCCAAGCTCCAGGGCATAGCACACAGGGCCCTCTCCATTCACACCCCTTCTCAACATGGCAATACCAAACCACTTACAGTTCTTGGAATGTTCATGCTGTGTTCTGTGCTTAAGATGGCCTCCCTCCTCCTTTGCCTTCCCCATAAATTACAACTGGTGAAATAACTCTCTCCCACTCTTCTTTAAAAAATTTTTATTTATTTATTTTTTTAAGAGAGGGTAAGGGCAGAGGGAGATAGGGAGATGAGAATCTCAAGCAGACTCCATGCCCAGCGCAGAGCCCAGTGTCGGGCTCTATCTCACAACTCTGAGATCATGACCTGAAATCAAGAGTCAGACACTTAATGGACTGAGCCTCACGCTCCCACTGTGTCTTGATAGAAGGGTAAGTGCAGTGGTCTGCATTTCAGAAGGCACCTGGGAGGTCAAATCCCTCCTTAATTAGTTTCTGGGTTTAGCTGGAATGCATGTGACAAGAGTCCAGCCAACTGGGCCTTCTCTCTAGTGCTTTGAATCCAAAGACATAAGGAATAGATAATGGTGATCTGGTGGAGTGGGGGTAGGCAGAACAGTGGCCTGAACAGACTGTTCCAGCAATAGCATGGTTGCTGTCCTTTTTCCTACTTTTTAAGCTTCTACAAGTGCCCTTGGTACTAGCATATTTCTAAGTCAATAAATATTTTATAAAATGAAATAATGAAGCATAAGGATAAAGGTCAAAGATTTAATTTAAATCAAATTGCATGCAAGACTGGACTACTTAATGATTAGAACCAGAACTATAGAGGAAAATAAAGAGATAGGAGAATGGTCACACCAGTAATAGAAATAAGGAAATGCTAGTTTAGGGATGACAGGAGGAAGGATGGGGAATAACAGATTTTTATTATAATATATATTTAAGGGACAGCTGGGTGGCTCAGTGGTTGAGCATCTGCCTTTGGCTCAGGGTGTGATTCTGGAGTCCTGGGATCAAGTCCTGTGTTGGGCTTCCTGCATGGAGCCTGCTTCTCCCTCTGCCTGTGTCTCTGCTTCTCTCTGTGTCTCTCATTAGTAAATAAATGGAATCTTTTTAAAAAAATAATATATATTTAACATTTTAGTTATATTAGCTGATGCTAACATGGGTGGACAAATTAAGTCAACTAAAGGAGTGAAAGGCAAAAATAAGATGGAAAGGACTTTAATATTAGCTCTTTCTTCTGGGACTTCTTTTTTTTAAAAAGATTTTATTTATTGATTTCAGAGAGGGAATGAGTACACAAAGGGAGAGGGAGGGGAGGAACAGAGGGAGAAGGAAATGGTAGAGGGAGGGACAGAGGGACAAGAGAGGCAGACTCCCCACTGAGCAGGGAGCCTGCCTCAGGGCTCTATCCCAGGACTCTGGAACCATCACCTGAGCCAGACAACCAACTGGGCCACCCAGGTGCCCCTTCTCCTGGGATTTCTGATGAACCAATCAATACATATTCACCAAATAATAAGCTAGAATATTCATTTAGGCTGAAAGTAGATTCTAGGTTTTATATACCATGCATATATTTCAAAAACATGTTCCACTTGGATAGCAAATTTTATGAACCATACAGTAACTAAGATAATAAAAAATACACAGAAATTCATGCCTATAAAGAGGCCTGTTTATTACTGATAACACTTCATTTGGTTAAAACCCACAAGAAATCCACACACAAACACTTTAAGTGCAAATTCTCACAGGCAGTACTTATCATACACCCTGGTGTTTTCATCAGAAAAAAAATGAGAAAATGTTGACAAAAACTGCTAAAACAAGGGCACAGTTTTGATCTACTGCTACAAAGAAAAATAATTCATTCTTAACTGCATATATTTTAGCGGGTATATTCAATGACACATACAAAGTTTATTTTAGCATAAAACAAGAAGTCCTCACCATATATACAGATGCAGACTCTTGCCTGAGTGCCTCTTGTAAGATATATGATGAATCATAGCAGTGAACAAAATATACCAAATAGTACCAAATTAGTTGTGACTCACTTGGAAGGTAGTGGTAGTAGGTTCAAAATGGCACTTATAACCAGTGATATTAATTCTACATAGATACTTTCTTTTTTTTTTTTTTCATAGATACTTTCTTAGCCTACTTGGTCAACATCTTGATATTAAGTCTACATAGATACTTTCTTAGCCTACTTGGTCAACATCTTGCTTTGAGTGTAAATACTAGGCATTATATATAATTTCCAAATAGGAGTATGATCTGATCTCTCAAAAGAAACAGAGTATTTAAGTGTGTGCGTGCTTAAAGAAGATTATTTATTACAAATTTCAGTAATGAGAATTGTTTAAAAAACTGAATCAGAAAATTAACAGTTTGATTGTTTCTTAAACAATTAGCTTCTTTAAAATACAATCCCCTAATTCCTATAATCACCATCCAAGCACTCTATAACAGGTACTATACTGGAGGTGGGAGGATATGAAAAATAATAAAAAATGATCTCTGCTCTTAGAGAGTTGATAGTCAGATACTCTTTCTCAGTCAAGGAATGCCAGTGAATTAATGAAAACGGACTGGCCAACACCTCTGACAATATTATAAGGTTCAGTGATAACTGTTTCAGGTCAATTTAATTTGGCAGTAATACTTTCAAAGTTCAGCTTTTAAAATGCAGGGAACAGGCTAGATATGTTCTATGTTTATATTTCTCACATTAAGGTCAGTGTATGTACCACCAGGCAGATGCAACAATTGAGGAAGGGAGGGAGAAAACATTGAGAGGCCCTGTGATAAACATAGTGTTCCTTTCTGGCAGCACCAGTTTCTGTGAGGATTGAAGGAATCATTTTTATATTGGAAGAATTTTATTATGTGGAATGCAAAATTCAACTTAACATTTCATGACAGAACATGAAATTTCAGGAGTGGTAGACTGCCTCAGATTTTTCACTTGGGCCCCTTCCCTCACATATTCATGTTCCTCTGCTTTAGGGTTACACTGGTGGAAAAATTTGAGAAGCAAACTTCAGATATATCATTTGCCCTTATCTTGGTCGCTTTACTCATTCTTGTATGTCCTTTCTTTAAAGTATAGAGTCTTGAACTAACTAACAAAGAGAAAATATGGTTGGATGAATGTAATGGTGTGGTTAATATTTTCAAGTAACCAATGGTTAAAAAAAACCTAACTCAATTTTCAACTGAAACTAAAGAAAGTCATGCTGTGTAAAGTCTTGAAGTGAAAGGTTCTTTTCTTTCCACTTGAACTTCCTATGGCTTATGGTCAGATGCTCTGGGGGACAAATGTAAAAAATATTTCTCAAATTTTGTGCTTTGGGTGCCCCACGTACAGGGAAACCTGAAATAAAATGTGAGAGCAATTGACCATCCATTGTGATAGTATGACTCTTTCCTCATCAGTTTCTAGAGCAATCTCAGAAAAGCAAGTGAATTTATAAAAGGCCATAATAAATTAACATACAGTAATATCCAGATGGACCAAAAAAGGCTATGAAATAGATTCAAAATTACTTCTTACAATGTCTTAAATATTCTCACAATAACAAAATAACCAAAAGTCAAAAAAACAAACGTAGTTATGAATAAGTTTAAAGCATTCTGAATGAATACAATTCAGATTTCTTATCAGTGAGGTAATAGAGCAATAGCTTTTCACAGTAATAAAATGTAGGAGGGGACCTAGGGAAGGAGGGAGGTAGAGAGAAAAAGGCATAAAATAAATTTATCCAAGCAAAATTTGGATTTTTCAAGCATCACAAACATCAGTGGAAAACATCGGAAAGAAATACCAGTAGCAGCAGTTCATAGAACAACTTCTCCATTAACTCCAGCTAATGTCCATTCCAGAAGCAACCTCCTTAAGAAACGGGAGGCCTATTTCCTATGTAAGGATATTCCCAAAGTGTCCCATCTCTCAGAACCTCGTCGTCTGCTGAAGTTACTACACCCAAGCAGCAATACAGTTAAAACAAAACCCTCAGACATCCTATAATGCTATACATTCTTCAAGATGAACAAAATGGTGTTCAAGTCTTACTTAATTTGCCAGGTTAAATTAAAAATAATATCCAAGCAGGTCTCTGTGCAGCAAATGAAGACCGCACTCATGCATCTACTACTCAACATATACAAAAACTCTCTTGTGAGCTAAATTCTTCTAGACAGGGAGTGAAACTCAAATGTTACTTTCAGTGCTCTCTATGACATCGCCATTGTTCCCACCTGAGTTTTTAAAAAAGTATTGGAAGGAACCCTTAAAAGACAGTACATCCTTTAATATTTAAATTTGTTATTTGGGTTTTTTTTAAAAGGTCCTTATTCTCTTTTATTCTGTCCTCACTGAAGACAGAGAACAGTTTTTCACATTACTTCTTACTTTGAGTCCTTTAATAAAAGATTCAACTAATAGTATAAGACTTCTTAAATTATCTCAGCAGCTCTCTCTCCTCCAGAATTAAATGGTCTTAATTCTTTGAACTTTTTATCACAACTCTTATTTTCCAATCTGTGCTGTATTCCTTTTTATTTCTGCTATGTCCTCTCCTCCCTAGTTCCCACATGATCCTAAAACACAACATCCCAGCAGAAACTGAATCAGTAAGAGGGGTACTTTTTCTCTCCTAAAACTTGGCCTCTTTTTAGTGGTTGCTAATAAAGGAAAACAAAAGGTTCACTATCTATCTGCTCATAATAATAACAAATACACACAGCTAAACAACTTGCCCACAGCCAGTTTATTCCCAACTTTAAGAAAGATAAGTTTGCCCTTCATGAGAATCATTTCCTGTACCATCTTAGTGACCTATTGTTTATTTCTATTGCTTATTAATTCTAAGCAATTTCTATTGCTTATTTTCATTGTATGCTTTGACTTTGCCCCAATAACTCATTCCTTTTATTCAAAACTCTAGAAAAGCCCAGTTTTGATCTACACATTCAATGAAAATGGATTCATTTTCATGGTACTGTTGATAAAGAAAAGCGAAACAATGTAGAGCCCAAGGCTGAGACCTATAGTCCAGGACTTCCGTCTTTCCTGGTTGGCTTGGGTTACTAAAATTATCCTGTGAGGCAACTGTACACCACTATGTCAAGTTCATGTCAAAGATTATGCTAATACAGACTTGAGAGCTTGGCTACAATCAAGTAATTCCCTTAATCTATACACTTCAGGAACATCTGTAACATTTTGTTGATTTTAACTTTGGATTTTTAAATATTTGAGATAAGATTCTAAGTTTTAATAACTTTTCACTTTAAGATGACTTAAATGTTGCATTATATTAAAGCACTCGAAACTGTTCTCTTTATAATAGAATGACAATCATGACATGGCTTTAGTGATTATGAATGAACTATCATATTATTTTCGCTCCACTTTGTTCTTTAGTCACTGAAAGCCACTAAAGCCAAATATACATATTTTTCATATATACAGCGTTGTTCACACTACTTGGTAGAATATAGGCCATCTCCTAAATTACATTCTACATTACCAAAAGCAAATAAAACAAACAAAAAAAAATCTGCACATTTCTTTTTCAGTACAAAGCCTTTGAAAAACAAAGTCATTCAGAAGTATGCTGTCCCCTACATTTACCTAGTTGTCTATTATCTACAGTCATACAAGATCTAGCTATAGGAAAGGAAGGAACAAATTAACAATAGTGGCAATACAAGAATTTGAAAATTATATTTGCATTCTATGGTTTCAACCAAATGTTAGCTGGTAGCTACAACAAACCATACCATTATTTACTAAGTATTCTAATCCGTTTAAATTTTATACTATTTTTTTAGGAAATAAATACTCTAATATCAGTTATATCCCACTAGCAATTTGTTTAGTATAATTACACCCAAGGCCTTGTTTTGTTACCACATGAGTTTAAATATTTTGTGAGTTGTATAGGACAGGATACATTTTAAGAGGATTAAATAGTACTTCTCTACTAAGATTTCTTTAGAATACTGGAGAATCAACCAAAAGTGACCTTCCAATTTTTTTTTCCACATTGAGGGGTGCCTGGGTGGCTCAGTCAGTTAAGCCTCTGACTCCAGGTCTCAGCTCAGGTCTTGATCTCAGAGTCATGAGTTCAAGCCCTGCACTGGGCTTTACACTGGGCATGGAGCCTACTTGAAAAAAAA
This sequence comes from Canis lupus baileyi, assembly GCF_048164855.1. Lineage (NCBI taxonomy): Eukaryota > Metazoa > Chordata > Mammalia > Carnivora > Canidae > Canis > Canis lupus. Next base: position 27,765,591 of record NC_132860.1, read on the forward strand.
TATGCAAAAATTTTTTCCATGTTGAAAAAGATAAATAGTACTCTGGAGATCAGAAATTCTACAGTAGGCAGCAAGATGACAGAATAAATTGGACTTCAGTTTTAAAACATGTAGTTTTAGTGTTTCATAACACCTAAAATCTGGATATTTTATTTCTTAGTAAAATTAGCATTACTTCATCTGATAAAGGAATAAATCTACTTATAAAAATGTAATTCCAAAGTTAGGCTTTTAAAGAAATTTAGAGCTCCTTTTTTTGGTTCAGATTTTCTTCTTTGTCTGAAGGCTGTGGTTATTGACATTTAATTCTCATAAGAAGATCCTTTAGTTACATTGAGACTGCTTTTTAAAAGATTTTTATTTACATTCATAAGCTTTCTAAAAGGGCAAATCTATTTGATATAGAGTGGAAGCACCTACATCATTTGGAAGATTTTCCTTAACTGTCTGAAAATGAAATGATTAAATTATATTCAATGGAGGAACACTGTTTTAATTCATACCATATCCTGAGAAGGCACTAAGAAATCTGACAAGAACGAAGCCACTAGGAGCATTGCCACTATTGTTTTACATTCGGTAAATGTCAGAATTTTAAATACATACAAGAAATTTACACTGCACCAAAAGCACCTGAAACCACATATTGTAATCTCTAAGCTAGAAATGCTAATACCAGATTTCAAATACTCTACTTTGTAAGTTAATATCTGTGATGTAATAATGACACTATTCCACAGTATTCTGGGAGCAATGCCATTTTCTTGTCAATTTTATTTTTATTTTTATTTTTTTCTTGTCAATTTTATAGATTAATTTCCTTAACTAACTCTACAACTATATAACATTTATCTGCCTTTTTTTAAAACCATGCTATACACAATTACAATACGGAACTAAGCTTAATCACACTTTAATAAGAAAATTCACTTATGTATTGGTTTTCTTTTCTGTTGAAGGAAGAATAACGTGTTACTATAATACTTTTAATGCAATGACTTTCGTTCAAGATTATGAAAAAATTTGAAGCCTTTCTCTCTGGACCATTTCATTTCAAATTTATACAGTTGGTTTAGTCAGCCAACCAAAAAGAAAGAAAATAAAAGTAAAAAGTACTTGGCCAGATAAGATAGAGAACGCTAATACGACTTCAACGCATGGAGTTCTTGGCTATTCTGTTCCATGTGCCACTGCAAAGTGATGACGTACTTGCGTGTACTAAACAGAACGCCAGATCAGTCCATTTTTACTGGGCTCAAGGAAATTCTCAATCAAATCTTCGATGAGTTTCCTCAATTCCTCTTCTAGTAAGGCAGTGTCACTGAAGAGAAAGATTAAGTTTTGAAATTCTTTATTTTCATCACCTTAAATTTTGTTTAAATTGTTATAATTTCAAAGGCAGACAATTAAACAACTGGTAAACCAAAAAGAAGTTCATTCAGTTAAAACAAAACAAGTACAAAGGAGGGAAAATCAAACTGAAATTGAACTGCATTAAAGGGAGTTCCTTGGTTCACGATACATGGATGAGCTTCGGTAAATCTATAGATTTCTCCTGGGTCAGGCAATTTAATGGCCCCGAACACCAATACTAGGTATTATACTAAAATGGCTTCCTGAAATACTTTGAGAAACATCCAATAGATGTTATGGGATGATATGGCATGACTCAGATACAGAGCAGGGATGGGACTAAAAAAATGAGATGCTTAAAAAATAAATACACATTTATAAGTATGTGCTTCAAAGTCATCATTGCTGCTGACCAGAACATTTATAGGAAAGCCTCTTTTCAACTGCCTTCACGTGTCATTTGTCATTATTTAATTTAGTTTCCTTTGAACTCTACTCTGACTGACTTCAGGACGTCTTTTTTTTTGCCCCCAAAGGAAATAAAATCTACTGTTAAATGCAAAGATTTAGGGACATACAAAATAATATACCTTGGACTCTGAAGGCAATTCCAAGAAACCACTTTGTCAAAAATATACTGATCAGTGACAACATTATAGGAGGTACTACTTTTAATAAGTTTAAATGGCCACTGAATATGTTTATTAAATCAATTTAGTGACAATTCATGCTCTTTAAAGGAAATAAACTGGACAGATTAAGTCAAAGCATATTAATATAAAAATGAATATCTGACAATAAAAATTATTTGATTATTTTTTAAAAGATTTTATCTATTTATTCATGAGAGACACAGAAAGAGAGAGGCAGAGACACAGGCAGAGGGAGAAGCAGGCTCCATGCAGGGAGCCCGACGTGGGACTCGATCCTGGGTGTCCAGTATGAGGCCCTGGCCCAAAGGTGGCGCTAAACTGCTGAGCCGCCGGGGCTGCCCTAATCATTGCTTTATGTTCATTATATAATAGGTAATAGTCACAGAGCCTTCCCAGTAATAAAAATTCGCTAAAATTTTAAAATTCAGGGACACCTGGGTGGCTAAGCGGTTGGGCGTCTGCCTTTGGCTCAGGGTGTGATCCCAGAGTCTCGGGATCGAGTCCCATATCGGGCTCCTTGCATGGAGCCTGCTTCTCTTGTCTCTGCCTCTCTCTGTATCTCTCATGAATAAGTAAATCTTTAAAAAAAATGTTTTTTAATTCAATTCCCATGTGGTCCAGTTGCTTTGGAAAATAGTGTGGCAGTTCCTCCAAATGTTAAGCATAGAATTTCCATATGACCCAGCAATTCTATACCTACATATAGACCCAAATGAAATGAAAACCTGTCCACACAAAAAGTTGTGCACAAATGTTTGTAGCACTGTTATTCATAATAGTTAAAACGCGGAAATAACCCACGCGTCCACCACCTGATAAATGGATAAAAAAAGTGTTACATACAACAGAATATATAGGCCAAGAAAACAATTAAAAAAAAGAAAAGAAACAAAGTGCTGATTCATGTTATAATACAGATGAACCTTGAAAACATTACGCTAAGAAAAAGATGATAGTCACAAAGGGCCATATATATTTCATTATTCCATTTATATGAAATCTCCACAATAAGCAAGTCTATAATGACAGATGGTAGATTGGTGGTTGCCTAGGGCTAAGAAGGAGGGTGGATGGCAAGTGATTGCTAATGGGTATGGGGTTTCTTTGTGAGGTAATGAAAATCTTCTGAAATTGATGTAGTAAAAAAAAAATTTTGATTGTAGTGACGTTTGCACAACTCTGAATATACTAAAACCCACTGAATTGTCCACTTTGAATGGGTAAACTGTACAGTATGTGAATTTTATTTCAATAGAACCTATATAAATAAATACATGTAAATCTAAATATATATGTATGTATATATATTTAAAAAGTTCATTCTCACCTTTGCTCAGGTGATGCACACATCTCCGCATAATACTTTATCTTTGGTTCTGTCCCGCTTGTCCGAAGAGTAGCAACACAGCCATTTTGAAAAGTAAATGTAATCATTTGGCTGTTTTTACTCACAGGCAGCACCTATGCACAATGTTAACAACAGCTCAGTTACACTTGGTACCTTTTTCATTTTCAAGCATTGTAAAATATATTGTACTCACACGAGGCATCTAAAGGAGTCAAATTCATAGAAACAGGAAGTAGAAGGCCTGCTGGCAAGAGGTGGGGGAAGGGGGAAATGAGGAGTTGTTTAATGGGTATAGAGTTCAGTTCAGCAGGTGAGCAATTTCTGGACATCTGCTGCACAACAACGTAGATAGAGTTAACACTGCTGGACTGTGTGCTTAAAGATAGTGGTGGTAGATTTTATGTTATGTGTCTTTTACAATTAAAAAATCTTTTTAGGGGGATCCCTGGGTGGCTCAGCGGTTTGGCGCCTGCCTTCGGCTCAGGGCGTGATCCTGGAGACCCATATCGGGCTCCTGGCATGGAGCCTGCTTCTCCCTCTACCTGTGTCTCTGCCTCTCTCTCTCTGTGTCTCTCATGAAGAAGTAAATAAAATCTTTAAAAAAAAAAAATCCTTTTAAAGGGGCACCTGGGCTGCTCAGTGCTTGAGCATCTGCCTTTGGCTCAGGTCGTGATCCTGGGGTCCTGGATGCGAGTCCTGCATCAGGCTCCCTGCGAGGAGCCTGCTTTCCCCTCTGCCTATATCTCTGCCTCTCTCTCTATGTCTCTCACAAATAAATAAATAAAATGTTTAAAATTTTTTAAATTATAAAATATAAAGGATTACAGGATTACATACACAATAACTCATAAATATACCATTTTACTGAACATTCATAATAGTACAGGCATTGGGATATATACCTTACACACACCATCTCCAGGCCTCAACAATAATCTTCCAGAGTATATATAACTGCCAATTTACTGACATGGCTCAAAAAGAGTAAATGGCCTAGTTAAGGTCATCAACTAATGTGGCAGAGCAAGAAGTTGAAGCCAGGTCTATCTGTATCAAAGTCCAAACTGCCTCTACGGTTGCAAAGGGCTTTACAATATTGAAGCACTTTCACAGACAGTTTATCAATAGTCTCCAAAACAGAGTGAGCATACCTTAGAGGATGGGCAAAATTATCCCCTGGGGTACAAAAAATTTTATACTTTTAACGTAAAAGTTAAAAAAGGAAAACAATTTAAAAAATAAATAAAAAAGGCATCAAAGCTTTACTGATGTTGAACATATAGATTAATACTCTTCCTGGACTACAGATCAGTCTGTGAAACTTTTTTCGGGGGAACTGGGGGGGTTGTACTAGGACAGAGGTGGTACCTTTCATCAGGTGTCCTGAGCCTGGTCCTCTCTTTGAAACCTCTTTCTCAGTTAGTGGTACTACTACACACCACTTGCTTAAGACTGAGACCTTCCTGACCTCTTTTTCACTCACAGAGCATCAACTAGCAAGTCCTATCTATTCTATTCTTTATTTAATTCAACATTGTCCAACTCTCTCCATCACTACTGCTAGTGAATAGACACAAAAGGAATAGGAGTTGTATTCTCCACAAGAAGTTGCAGATTTCCCAAAATATATCATGCCCCTGGCATCCTGAGACAACAGCAGGACATTATAAATGGAAATTAAGGCTAATAATCATTCACAATAACCAAATACATATGATCAGCAATTTATGGCATTTAAATAGTTGTTGAGCACCTACCATGTAGGCAGGAGCTTTGACAGGTATAGAGGTATGTCAGAAATGGATCTGCCTGTGGAATCCCTGGGTGGCTCAGTGGTTTAGCACCTGCCTTCAGACCAGGGTGTGATCCTGGAGTCCCGGGATCGAGTCCCACATCAGACTCCCTACATGCTTCTCCCTCTGCCTGTGTCTCTGCCTCTCTCTCTCTCTCTCTCTGTCTCTCATGAATAAATAAATAAAATCTTAAAAAAAAAAAGAAATGGATCTGCCAGGTACAGCACACTGACAACATAAGATAGAAAGTGATAAGTAACAAGAGAAAGGCACAATGTATAATGAAATCACAGGAGAAAGAGATCTAATTATGGGATCTAGAAGGTATGTGGAACAGGTGACATCTACCTGAAGTCTTTTTTTTTTAAGATTTTTTTTTTTTTAATTCATGAGAGACACACACAGAGAGAGGCAGGCAGAGGGAGAAGCAGACTCCTTGTGGGGAGGCTGATATGGGACTCTATCCCAGGATCACAACCTGAGCCAAAGGCAGATGTTCAACCACTGAGCCACCCAGGTGTCCCTGCCTGAAGTCTTAAATAAGGACTAAGGTGTGGACCTGCAGCAGTAGGAAGGAGAGGCAGATGGAGGAAATAGCTTGAGCAAAAACACAGAAATTTTTATTTTCATTTAAAAAAAAGATTGTATTTATTTTTCTTGAGAGAGAGAGAGAGAGAGATAACAAAAGAGAGCACAGGGGATGGGGAAGAAGAGGGAGAAGCAGGGTCCCTGCTGAGCAGGGAGCCTGATGTGGGGCTCCATCCCAGGACTCTGAGATCATGACCTGAGCCAAAGGGAAATGCTTAACCAACTGAGTCACCCAGGTGCACCAAAATACATAATTTTAAAATAACAATGTATGCATATAAGAAACTGTAAGTTGTTCTATTTGGCTGCAGATATAGGGACGAAACGAGAAGTTGCAAAGAGGAAGGCGAAATGGTGAGCTTTGAAAGAACAGGCTTTTGGACTTTATTTTCAACCTCACACATCTTCCCTCTCTCCATCTGGTTCTCTTTTTGTCTAATTCTCTTTTGCATCTCCCTCCCCAGGGAGGAGCACACACTTGGAGAGAGAGGAGGACAAGATCAGAGGCAGGGAGCCTGTTAATGGGATTACAACTGCTCTGGAAAAAAAAAAAAAAAACGGATCATAGTTTCAAGACATTCACAGGCTTGAACTTCCACTATTTTACAATAGTACAAAGCACTACAAATGTTAAGAAAGTAAAAAAAAAAAAAAAGTACTTACTGATTTTTTATTAGGCTGGCTGCTGTCATAGCCAGTGGTAACATCCCTTATATACAATATAGCAAATGACCCACAGAACTTTGGATATTCTTTTGGAGAATCAAAATTGCGAAGCCTTTCAAATATACTTTTGATGGTGGTTGGATCATAACACAAGAAATATGAAGTTTTTGAAATATGATAACCATACCTGCACAAAGATTTAAGTGTTAAAATCAGATTTTAGATAACTTGAGAAAAGTATATATTCAAAGATAATTATTCTAGTATTATTTGGAAAGTGCATGTCTTTAGTTCAGTTTTAGAACTTTTTAAAAAGGACTATTTTCAAAATCAAATTTAGAAAGCTAAAAGCAGGACCAAAAAAATGAGAAATTTGGCAATTGAAATGATAAATTCATAAAAATAGAACTTACTTTTCATAAACCTTGATCAGTTGCTGTTTCAATGTTATATTCTTGGTTTCCAGGTAAGCTGCCATCTCGGCAGCAACTACAGCTGCACTCACCCCATCTTTATCCAAAACCGAAGTGCCACACAGAAAACCTAAGAATTAAAACACATTTTTTAAAAAGATTTTATTTATTTATTCATGAGAGAGACACACATACAGAGAGAGAGGCAGAGACAGAGGGAGAAGCAGGCTCCATGCAGGAGCCTGGCGTGGGACTCCATCCTGGGTCTCCAGGATCACGCCCTGGGCTGAAGGGGGCACTAAACCGCTCAGCCACAGGGGCTGCCCCAAAACACATTTTTTAAAAAGGGGAAAACTTAAGCCTATAATAATTTCAATAGTTTTCATTTACAGAACCAGTGGATTTAAGAGCCTACAAATGGATGAAACCCACTGATACTGAAGATAGTTAGGGAACTTTTAAGGGTCTCCCCCACCCCTGCCATGATCAGTTCTCTGTGGTTTTTATAATTCAAAATGCAAAACCAGAAGACAAAAATTCCTCTCCATAGAATTACTACATTTAAAAAAATTGCTCTCATTCAAATTTCAAGGATTTTAATATTTACTACATACCAATTGACTCCTCAAATGCAAAAAGGACTTCTTTTCCATTTGCCAGGAGGTCTTTTATCCGACTTCCAATCCATTTAAAACCTGGTAATGTTTCCTGAAATGCAGTGAAGGCCACTCTAGTTAAGTGATTCCTCATAAAGGCCTATTGCTAAGTGCAGGTAACACTCTCCTAGAGATCTTCTCTTACAGTTTTTAGTCCACACAGATTTATACAGTGGTAAGCACATAGCCAGGAAGTGCTTGGATTCATATTGCCATGAGTGATAACCCACTATTTATTGAACATAGAAAGAAGTGATTTACACCAACTATAATCCAACATTTGTAAGTGGTGATCAATATAGTTACATAGTAACATTAATACACACATATATTATAATCATCTACTATTTACCAAGCACTATTAATAGCCGCTTTATATCATTGGGGGTTTTTTGGTGGTTTTTTTTTTTTTTAAGATTTTAAAAATTTATTAGACACACAGAGAGAGAGAGAGTGAGCACAAGCAGAGGGGAGCAGGAGAGGGAAAAGCAGGCTGCCCACTGAGTAGGGAGCCCTATGTGGGGCTGGATCCTAGAACCCTGAGATCGTGACCTGAGCTGAAATCAAGAGTCAGTTGCTTAACTGACAGAGCCACCCAGGTGCCCTATCATTGCCTTTTTTAATGATTACAAAAACTCTGTTGCTGAAACAGAAGCTCAGAGACTTAGTGAATTTGCCCAAGATTATGCTGTATGTAAGAGATGGAGCGAGCATTTAATGACACTGCTTCTCAGAAACTGGCCTTTGGGCTGTATTATAAGTACTAAAACGAGAGCACCTATTAAAGTTGTGATTTAGTTTCCTGAGTAATCGATCGATTGGTTACTCAGTTTCCTGAGTAATCAAAGGCCACAATGCTTTTTAATGATGCACAGCGTATGCTTGAACCAAGTGTTCCTTACTGCAATACCAAGGCCTAAATAAAACCAAGAAAGTTACTAAGCCCTTCTTTGGTAATTAGATTTGGGGACTTTTCATCTGTGAGTTACTGTTCACTTTAAGGACATGAACTGTTTTAGAGTCAATAGAAAGAGCATGTGATATAGACTGATTCTAGAGCTCACCATTACTAACTTAGGATTCCCACTTCACCTCTCTACTTCCTCAGTGGGAAAAACTAAAAACCAAAACCGCTGCTGCCCTCCACAGAACCAACAACAAACACAAGTAACCAAATTTATAATACTGGTCTTCAGAATCATGTTTTTGTTTCTCTTTTGTGCTCGTTATGCATTTTTCTTGCCATAGGTATTAACGAGAAAAATGTTAACATTACTGTCATTCAGAATCTTAGGCTTGAATACATTTTTCAATTTCTTCTCTTTTGCTATTTGTATTATTATTATTTTTTTAAGTAGGCTCCATGCCCAATATGGAGCCCAATGTAGAGCTTGAACTCATGATTGTGAGATCGAGACCTGAGCTGAGATCAAGAGTTGGACACTTTACCAGCTGAACCACGCAGGTGCCCCTTTGTTTGTATTTTTTCTAAAAGCCTGAAATTGAAAGTTTTATTTCATTAAAACAGGTATAATTTTCTTTTATTCATCCAATCAGTATTAAGAGGCGTAGCTTGGCTATGGCTCAAAAAAAGTGATCAGAGGTGACATCTGCACTGATATTTGGCAAAGATGGCAGAGGAAAAGCAATTTAATTGGCATCAGTCCCAGAAGCTATAAAAATTGTTAGCCTAACTGCCAAAGGCTTACAAAGGTTAATGATCTGTGCTGAGAGAGAGTTATTTGTTTCTTGGGTGTCGAACATTGGGTCTTAATTTACAATTTAGAAGACTAAGTTTCTGAAGACTGAATTTGAAGAGCCTAAACAATGGCCAATGATACCTACAATTTTTTTGGAATGGAGTTTATATTACTGATGAAGTCACTGGTTTTCTCAGTATAAAAACCAGATTTTGTTGTATGGAATAAGTTTTAGTGCAATTTTTAAAGAATATCTTATCTTAGTTCCAGAAATTCACATACTGGATGGACGTGGCTCAAGGTGTCTAAATCATCAAGAGATTAAGCAAGTGTTAACAGAATTAGAAAAAAAAGGCGGGACTATAAATCAAATCAAGTCAGTTTTGGTGGGAAGATGGCTTTGATGTATAGAAATCGATTTAGAAAAGTAGCACACAGATGTTATCTGTTCTTACTTCAAAATGAAATCCTTCTTTAAGTGCAATTGCCTTCAAAATTTTGGAAGAGACTGTGGTGGCTAACATATAAACGTTCTTCACATCAGCATTTCTTGATTTATTTTTCTTCCAGCAATCAAACATCCACCACCCAAACAAAGCTGCCAATTCATTCCCTGTGAAAACTTTCCAATGACCACTGTAGAGAGAATGAAAATTCAAGTCAAGACTTTTATACCTTCTCACTAAAATTTCTTGACCCTAAGATACACAAATTACCATCTTTCACATAGGAAAATCCAAAAACTAGTATATGAGATTTCTGAGAAAATATTTAGTACTTATTTCTAGCTCACCAGTGGGTGAACTTAGGGTAGAAAGGGCAGCTGTGCCTGTTAAAAAATTATTACACTATAACTTTAATTCTCCTACCAAACGTGAAAAAAGTTATATGATGTCCTGTCTATGTAAGGATATCTGTCACAACATTATATTGGCAAAAATACACAGCAATCCCAAGGACCAAGATTAGAAAATGATTAATATTGGTAAAGCAATCTGTTGGGATATTATACCATTTTAAAAAGTAATATTTTAAACAATATTCAAGTACTGAAAAAAGTGCCCACAGTATAATATTAAGTGGAAGACAATCAAGATATGAAAAATGTATGTAATATGATAACAATTTTATAAAAACAAGTAGATTTTAAATGTCTGAGTAGAAAAAACAGGAAGGAAATGTCAAAATGCCAACCTCCGGGGGTTATCTTTGGATAATGGACTTACAGGAAATTTGTTTTCTTATTTTTTATTGTTTCAAATGAATCTGTAAGACTCAATATTAAAGACAGTTTTTCAAAATTTAAGATTTTATTTAAGTGCCAGGTTTACTTACTTCTCCTGAAGTTCTGCCACTGCTAGTCGATCTGCATCAGGATCTGTGGCTAGCACTACGCGGGCATGTTCTTTCTCTGCCAGTCTCAAAGAAAGTTCCTGAAACAGTGAGCCAGATCACCAGATTGTATTCCAGATATTAAATTCAGTGTTAATATTCCTAAATGTATAGGCACTATGTTAGTTGACATAAATTTTAGAAGAAATAGAGTTTGGCTAAATTTAAAAGAAGCCTAGAAGTAGGGATATTCACCAGTGAGATTTCAAATAAAACAGAATATTTGGCTCAAATATAATTTAAATTATGTAAACTAAAGTGGTTTCTGCCTTTCTAAGTAATCTTTGCATTGTCAATAAGTTCTGTCTATTGATGAAGTTTAATGCACTAATAATAATTTAAATAAAGAAAAAAAATACCAGCACAGATTCTCCTTCTTCAGGATTTGGACATTTAACAGTAGAAAAGTCTGGATCAGGATCTTTTTGTTCTGGTACTGGAATTGGAGGCTTAAAACCAAACACTTGAAAAGCCAGCTGCACATAGTCATGTCCGACTCCATGAAAAGATGTATGTACGAATTTCAAGGTAGTCTTTGAGTTTAATTCCCTATAAAGGAAAAGAATTATTCAATCAAAATCATAAAATGTGGTACTTGTGATATAATTAAAATTAGCTAGGGAGGAAGTTAAAATCTATTTTTTAGGATAAAGAAAATACACTCAGCATGCCAGGATGCTTTCCAGCAATAGTGTTAGCTATTTATAGAATAGTTAAGGAAATGTGGAAATAAGGCAAAATCAAATTTTAGAGAAAATTTCCTAATCTCATATAAAGAAAACACATGTTTAGCTATAATTTTTAATAGCTTTATTAAGAAGTAATTAATACACTATACAATTCATTTACTTAAAGTATACAATTCAATGGCTTTTACTATATTCACAGATTCAACCATTACCATAATCAATTTTAGAACATTCTCATTACCCCTGAAAGAAACTCTGTACCCAGAGCCACCACCCCCAACACTCCCATTCCTCCTAGTGATAGGCAATCACTAATATACCCTCTGTCTGTTTCTATCTCTCTATTGATTTGCCTTCTCTGGACATTTTATACAAACAGAATCATACATTCTGTGGTCCTTTGTGACTGGCTTCTTTCACCTAGCATGTTTCCAAAGTTTATCCATGTGTGGTATGTATCAGTATTTCTTTTTACAGCTGAATAATATTTCATTGTATAGATATACCACAGTTTATCCATTTATCAGTTGATAGATATTTGGGTTATTTCCACCTTTTAAATATGATGACTAGTACTATTTAGCTATACTTTTAATATAATGAATAGCCAACATATTTTTATCCCTATTTCTTTACTTTATTCATCAATCTTATTAAATGGTAATGCTATCCTATATTCCCTTTTGGATACCTGTGAAAACAGATCTTTTTAAGATCTTCCATGTATCTTCTGCAAATGTCCTGTAGAGGATCTCTCTTCAGTGGGCTGGTATCCACTAAATTATCATTCCAGGAACCATTCCAAGGTTCCACACATTCTTCTATACATTTCAGAATTTCTTTATCGTGAGGAGATGTGATCTGAGCACCAGTTTCCCAATAAACCTAGATGACAGGTAAATACGACTATAAATACTGGAAATGTTGGCCAGATATTTTTAGCTACAGTAGGGATATTTGGCTTTATAAAGAAGCTTCCCAAATTAATTAAGTAGAAAATGTCAACATGGGACTAACTTTATACCAAAGGATGTTGATGATGATCCCACAGGGACTCTTCAATAAAATGATCATGTATTATTTTCACTTTTAGAAGTCTACTTTAATAACAATACAAGTAAAATATAATCTGGGTATCATTATGACAACATATTAATATGTATATACCATAGAATCCACTCATAGATCTATAACTATATACTGAAGATAATCTAAGAAATCATGGGATATCTATAAAATTTGATACTAAGAAATCTTAGCATGATAAAGGAGTTCTGTGATAAAGAAGAAATTATTTCTCAGTTAAAAGTATATGTCACAGCAGAGAAAGTCTATATCAGGAAGGATAATTAGCATGTTAATTATTACATATACATTTTGGTATATGTATTTTCAGCACTTAATGAATGAAAATACATTTCATTAAACCGTCAGTTTGCCAAGTAGCTTGATCAATAAGACATTAGGAACAGTTAACAAAAAAAAGCAAGAAAATGTATTTCTATAATTCATAGGATCTCAAAGTTAGAAGGGACTCTGCTTAGAGAATATCTATACTGACTTCAACCATATATGTGACAGGACTACCCTCTTTTGCATCCTGAATGAAGGAAAGAAGAATACATATATGGACTACGTACTAAGCTCTGTGCCAAACAAGATAGTAGACTAGATGACCTAAAAATTCTCATTCTATAGACACCTTAAAATGTGAGCTAATGTCAGAAAAACATTACCTAAAATGCATAGCTTAGTTCATAAGAAAAGGGAAAACTTCAGGCAATGGGAAAAAAAGAAAACCAAAGTGATTTAAGGCTGTGAGCTGATGCTGTGACTGCCTAGGGTTTGGGAACTGTCCACTTCTCCGGTTTTTGGGTTGCAATGCCATGTAGAAGGTAGGAAATTGGAGACCTGAAGATGTTCCCCCTTTCAGTAGAAATACAGAATAGAAGTTCTGCCCACTAGTATAGAAAGGTGTAAGGAAGCATGTCTATTCAACAGGTTTTTACAAACTTTCAAATCTGAGGTCTCAGTTAACACAGAAATTGCTCCCAGTAAGTGAAACTTCTAGTTCCTGTAGAAATTTAAAAATTTAAATTTTTAAATCACTGCTAAACCTTAGTTATAACACAGGTGCAGATTAAACATAACATTTTCATCGATCTGATTGGCAAAGACCAAAATGATAATATGGAAGGTATAGGATAAAGATCCTCATACATTGTTAGTGAGATTATCAATTGGTACAACCACCTTGAATACAGAATGATAAATTTTCTTTCACTGCTCCGAGTGATGCTCCCACATTCCAAGCCACAAAAAAAAAAAAAAAAAAAAAATTCTATCCATAGGTTCCTTCAGGAAAACTTATAAATGAAATTTATAAATTTACCATGAAAATTTATAAAACATGAGAAAGAACTTCTAGCCTTTCTCCTTGCTCATTTCTTCTTGCTTTGTATATGGATGTGATGCCTAGAGGTACAACCATTATATGAGGTTTACACTTGAAGGAAAGGCCAAAAAAAACCCTGCAGAGATGCCAGGCCCAACAACACTGAGCTACAGAACCCTGCTAGCAGCCACCTACCTGTGGACTTTACTTTATTTGTGACAAATAAATTCCTATCAGCTTAACCATTTTTGTGGATTTTCTGAACCTATTGCAGAAAGTATCCCAATCTGATATAATAAAAGAAAAATCCATGCAACAAAATATACCCATGAATAAACTTTAAAAGAAATATGAAGGGGAGGTGCATGGGTGCCTCAGTTGGTTAAGTGTCTGCCTTCAGCTCAGGTTATGATCCCAGGATCCTGGCATGGAGCCCAGCATAGGGCTGAGCAGGGAGCCTGCTTCGCCCTCTCCTATTCCCCTTGCTTGTGCTCTCTCTCTCTGTAAAATAAATAAAATCTTTCAAAAATATATGAAAAGGACAGGATGCCTGGGTGGTTCAGTCAGTTAAGCGTCTGCCTTTGGCTCAGGTCATGATCCCAGGGTCCTGGAATTGAGCCCCGCATCAGGCTCTTTGCTCAGCAGGGAGTCTGCTTTAAATATTAAAAAAATATTTAAAATGTTACTAGAGTATATAATAGAAGTTTTGAAAGAATAGAAAGATATATACTATTCATGAATAAAGAGACTCAATAAGTAATATAAAAATATTGAGGCTTCTTAGAGTAATCTACAAATGAGATATGATACCAATAAAAATGCCAAAATAACTTTTTTCCCAAATGGAAAACATATCATGATACTATGATTGGAAAAATATAAATAAAGTCAAAGTCAAATGATAACATGGGGGGAAAATACCTGCAAAACAGATAACCAAGAGCCACTTTTTATGTATAAAGGGTTCTCAAAAATCACTAAGAAAAAGAGCAACAGCCCAAGAGAAAAATGGACAAAACTTTCAACATACTTCTCAGGAAAGGGAAAACAAATATCATGCAAATATGGATGGCTGGGTGGCTCAGTTGGTTGGGTGTCTACCTTCAACTCAAGTCATGATCCTGGAGTCCAGGGATTGAGCCTTACATCAGGCTCCCTGCTCAGTGGGAGTCTGCTTCTCTCTCTGCCCCTTTCCTTGCTCATGCTCTCTCTCTCTCTCTCTCTCTTTCAAATAAAACCTTTAAAAAATACCATGCAAATAAATGAAAAGATGCTCAACCTTAGTTATAACACAGGTGCAGATTAAACATAACATTTTCATCGATCTGATTGGCAAAGACCAAAATGATAATATGGAAGGTATGGGATAAAGATTCTCATACATCGTTAGTGAGAATATCAATTGGTACAACCACCTTGAATACAGAATGATAAATTTTCTTTCATATGTCTTTAACTCAAAAGTTTCACTTCTAGAAATTTATTCTATAGTCAACAGTGCCACAGAAGTATATGTGCGCCACAAATGCAAGCCACTTACATAAATTTAAATTTTCTAGTAACCACATTGGGAAAGACAAAAAGAAACAGGTAAGATTAATGGTAATATACTTCATACAGCCCAATATATCCAAAATATTATCATTTTAACATGTAATCAATACAAAATTAATGAAATATTGTACATTCCTTTTTCATACTAAGTCTTTGAAATCTGGTGTGTATTTTACACTTTCAGCACATCTCAGTTCAGACTACTCATATTTTATTTTATTTATTTTTAATTTTTAAAAAGATTTTATTTATTCATGAGAGACACAGAGAGAGGCAGAGACATAGGCAGAGGGAGGAGTAGGCTCCATGTAGGGAGCCCGATGCAGGACTCCAGGATCATCACACCCTGGGCAGAAGATAAGCACTCAACCACTGAATCACCCAGGTGTCCCGAGACTAGTCATATTTTAAATGTTCAATAGCCACAGGTGGCTAGTGACTACCATGTTGGACAATGCAGGTATAATAGCTAATTTATTGAGCACTAGGCATTTTTCATGCAATATCCCTTTAATCCTTATTCTCACTCTATGGCCTTGGTTCTATTATTTTCCCTAGTTTGCAGATGGGGAATCTAAAGCATAGGGAAATGAACTTGTACAGGGTAATAAAGCTTCTGAATGGGGCAGACAGGTTTTAAACCCAACCCATAGTGTTAACTACTATTCTATACTGATTATATAAATCTACTTGCACACATGGATGAAGACATATGTAGAATAATATTCTATGTAGCACTGTTGATAAGTAGCAGATGATCAGAAACAAACTGTTCATCAACAGAGGATTGGTTAAATATATCAGGATTATGGGGAACCTGGGTGGCTCAGTTGGTTAAACATTCAACTCTTGATTTCAGCTCAGGCCATGATCTCAGAGTCATGAGATCAAGCCCCATGTCATGCTCCACGCTCAGTGCAGAGTCTACCTGAGATTCTCTCTCTCTCCCCATAACCATGTATTCTTTAAATAAATAAAATCTTAAAAAAATAAATCAGGATTCGTTTATATAGATTTTTAAAGATGAATGAGGCAGACCTATCTCCCTATCAATTGATTGATTGAGAGAATGATCTCTAAGACTATTTCATGCTGTTGCATGAAAAAAGCAAGGTGCAGAACACTCCATATAGTACTCTACCACTTATGAAAAAAAAATGTGGGAGTGACAAATACATATGTGATTACATGTACTGGGGGTAAACTAATACCAGAAACAGTATTTGCTTCTGAAAAGGGGTATGGGGTGGGAGGAGGGAGAAATGGGAGAGATACTTTTTACTATTTAACTTTATACACTAACTTTTATCCTTTTTACCTTATATTTTAAGAAAAAAAAATCTTTAAGGCCTTGAGGCTTTATGTGACAAATATGTTTGCCAGCAATGAATATCAAAACAAGACTAAGTCCCTTCATCCATGAGTTTGTACTGAGGAGTGGGGTTGGAGAAGGTCAAACAAGTCGAAAAAGAAACAATTCATCCTAAAGTAAGCAGATAATCAGAGATGGTGATAAATTTGTGAAGGAAATAAACAAGATGAGAAAGTCATTGGGGGAAGCCACTTTGGATAAGGAGGCCTGGGAAGATCTCTTCAAGGAAATAACATCTGGGCAGGAACCTGAAGGATGAAAATAAACAAATCTGCAAGATTAAGGAAGAGCAATGAAAGCAAAGGAAGACCATCTACAAAGGCTCAGAGATGGGAACGGGTTTGGTATATGGAGGACAAAGGAGAAGAAAGAAGAGACAGTGTGACCAGAATGCAGTGAGCACAGGAGGGGAATGAATGAAATGAGGCAGGAGGCAGTCCTGTAAACCCCAAAGAGTTTGGATTTTATTTGGAGAGTGAGAAGTCACTGGAGAATTTTAAGCAGGGAAGTAACATGATCTGTTCATATTTTAAAAGATCATCTGGCTGCTTGGTGGAAAATGGATTTTAGGGGGAACAATGGGAGCAGGGAAGAGAGCAGTTAGGATGCTCTAGCTCTGACAGAGGATAACAATGCTTTAGAATGGTTGAGGTAGAAGAAGTGAGCAGAAGCAAACATTCAACATACATTTTATTTTATTTTTTTAAAGATTTATTTATTCATGAGAGACACAGAGAGAGAGAGAGAGAGAGAGAGAGAGAGACAGGCAGAGACATAGGCAGAGGGAGAAGCAAACTCCCTGCAGGGAGCCCGATGTGGAACTCGATCCCAGGACCCCTGGATCACGCCCTGAGCTGAAGGCAGACGCCCAACCGCTGAGCTACCCAGGCATCCCTCAACATACATTTTAGAGGCAGAATCTGTTAAACCTGTTAGTAGTTTAAATGTTAGATGCTAAGGAAAAGGAGTAATCAAGAATAATCTTTGGTTTTTGTTTGGGTGGGTGGTAATGCCAATTTATAGAGACAGGGAAGAATGGGGGAGGAACACATTTGGGCATGTATGTGAGAGGCTGTGGGGGAATTAAGACTTCTAGAGACACTAATTCTGAAATGTCTGTTAGACATGCCAGTGGTATCAAGTACATCGCTGGATTTAGGAGTCTGATCTGATGCTCAGAGGAGAGATCTGGGTCTCAGCTCTCTTGGACAGTTGACTTCTCTTTCCTTACAACTCTCTTCTTATCCCTTTGGTTTTGATGGCACTAATCTCTCCTGGTCTTTCTATATCTCCAGCACTTCTTCTTTCTCCCTTCTCTTAAAGTTGATATTCCCTAGGGATCCCTTTTGGGCCTGTTTTTTTACTATATACTATCTCTGAGCCACTTATCCAAGTAAAAGACTTCCAAATATGCTTACATGTTCTAATATGTATGATGGACCCAAAATCTGTAACTTCAGCCTAGATTTCTCCCCCAAACAACAGATCTATATATCCCATTGCTTACAGGATGTTGCTACCTGGTTGACCCACAAATGCCTCAAATTTAGTATGTCCCAAACTGAATTCATCATGCTTCTTCTCTGCCTCTGTGCGTGGTAACACTACTCATTTAGCTAACCAGGACCAAAATCTTAAATTAGTATTAAATCTTCTTGTCCCCAGTTAAAAAAAAAAAAAGAGCTCAGTGTACCTCCCACACAAGAAGAGAAACAAATATAAAGTCATGCACTCATCAGCCAGGAGCCTCTAACACTGGCTCAATATTGTGCTGTATCCTCTGTTTGCCACTCTTTACCCTTCCCCACCCCGCTTTCTGCCCTGGAGACCGATACATCACATGGATCCTTTGGCCAATGGTACGTCCCAGTAGAAGACTGCAGGGAAAAGAGCATCAGATCAAGGTACTGTTTCTCTGGCTCATAGTTGTACACATTGAGAAGTAATAAGGGTCACCAGGGAAACACATTCTTAGAGAGCTGGTCCTCATGTTTTTATCTTCCTGTCCCCAACATCTAAGCCTGCTCCTCAGTGATGAGAATATACTCTGCGCATGTTATTTATTTATTTATTTTCATCTTTTTTTTTAAAGATTTTATTTATTCATTCATGAGAGACACCGAGAGAGAGAGGCAGAAACACAGGCAGAAAAAAAAAAAAAAAAGAAAGAAAGAAAGAAACACAGGCAGAAGGAGAAGCAGGCTCCATGCAGGGAGCCCATCGTAGGACTCGATCCCGGGTCTCCAGGACCATACCCTGGGCTGAAGGCGGTGCTAAACCGCTGAGCCACCCAGGCTGCCTGGTGCATATTATTTAAATTAAGGACTAAGAAATAAGCAAAAATTAGGAGACCAAGGTTTACCTTGTATCCATTGTCTTCTTTGCGGTTATGAGAAGCAGTAATCATCACACCTGCAACTGCTTTGAGCTCCTGGACTGCATATGGCTGAAAAAACAGTAACACCATAATTCCATTTTGCTTTCCAGGTACTTACACATTTGACATAAGAATAACCTTGATTAAATAGCGGGAGAAGACATTAAGACATAAATAGCCTAAAACTTTAACTAACAATCAACTCCACACTGAGTGGGATCTAACTAAAGTCATCTGTTAGGTCACCAATAGCTACCTAATTGTTAGACTGAATGGTTTTTTCCTCCTAGCCTAATTTTCCTTAGTCCTATAAACCTTTCTTATTATTTTGTTCATTTAACAGATATTTAATGAACACCTCCTATATGCCAGACTCTGGTAATATGAGTGGTGAGTATAATCTTAAAAATGTTAGTGTTGGAAGTTAGTTTAGGAATCATCTAATCTATCATATTTTACACATTAGAAAATCATAAGGGAGAAGATTCACAGGTAGAACATAGCTCTACTGACTTCCAGTGTGAAGATATTTACATATACTCCATGACCTTTATAACATATATAGGTCAACTCATCATCTTCTTCCCCAAGTTAATTCCCAGGTTGGATTTCCTTTGTTCTCTGTAGTAGCTATCGTTTGTCAGCCTAGGATGTTCCCCCTACCCCTTTTACCATCACATCTGATTCTTCTCCTCCTGGCCATAGGGATATGAACACAAGATCCAGGTCTGACCAGAGTAAATTATTTGCCTGATGATATGATTCAGAGACTGGCTCATAAAAGCCCGGTCAGTGTCCTTCCCCAAGATGTTTCTTCTGCAGCTAGTTCAGGAAAATTGCCTTTTTGACTCATGGTGATAAAGGGTGTAAATCTGGGACCACCAAAAATATCTTCCATATATATTAGAGCAAATCTATTTGTAATGAGAGAGGAAGGCCAACACACAGGAATTGAAGGTAGTTGGAACTGGCAAACCAAATAGCAGAATCCTACAGATATGGTCTAGATTTCTGGACCCTTCCTGTTTTCTGTATCCATTAGAGTTCATTATTTAGTGATTCCTGCCATTCTTTGAGCCACTCAATATATTTCCAATTAATCACTAGAATATTTTATAGAGACATCATCTATTCCTCAAGTATTTGAGAAAACTTGCCTATAAAATAATCTGGACCTGCCATTTTTAATTTGAAAAGATTTTTTAAAAATTCCATTTGAGGGACACCTGGGTGGCTCAGTTAGTTAAGCATCTGCCTTTGGCTTGGGCCATGATCCAGGTGTCCTAGGATCCAGCCAGGGAGTCTGATTCTCTCTCTCTCTCCCTCCCCACTGCTTGTTCTCTCTCTTTCAAATAAATAAATAAAATCTTTTAAAAAAATTCCAGTTGAGTTTCATTATGCTCTTCAGGTTTTCTATTTATTTTTAAAAATATTTTGTTTATTTATTTGAGAGACAGAGCAAGCAAGCATGAATGAGGGGCAGAGGCAGAGGGAGAGGGAGAAGCAGACTCCTCACAGATCAGGGAGCCTGATGTAGGGCTCAATCCCAGGACCCCAATATCATGACTTGAACCATAGGCAGATGCTTAACCAACTGAGCCACCCAGGTGCCCCTAGGTTTTCTATTTCTTATCAGTTTTGATGTATCAATTATTGTAGGAAACTGGCCATTTCATCTAAGCTTTCATATTTATTTGCGTAATGTTCAAAATACTGTAGTTTTCTTAATCTCTACTGTATATATTATGCTCCCTTTTAATTTGTCTATCTCTTTTTTTCTTGAGCATCCTTGACAAAGGATGGTCTATTTTTATTAATCTCTTCAGAGAGTCAACTTTTGCTTTTATTCATGCCCTGTTTTTTAAAATTTTCTATTTAATTTATTTTTTCTTCAGAACTTCACTCCTCTCTTTCTTTTACTTTATTTAGATTAAGTCTATTTTGGTTATAACATACTCAGTTAAAGGGTTTTAGCTCATTATTTTTTCATCTTCCCTTTTTCTGATATGTTCATTAAGTCTATATATTTCCCTTGAAGTAGGGCTTTAGTTATATTCCATACTTATTGCTATTTATTATTTTTATTATGGCTTAGTTTCAAATATAGGTAGTCCTTGTTTTGCACAGTTCAAGATACATGAATTTCTGGTACCATGTTAGCTAAATAACATCCAACAACACGGTCAACAACAACACAGTCTCCTAACAACACATTTAAATTTCAGTCACCATAGTATATTAACTGTGAGAAACTGCATCAAGTGTAAACTTGCTAGTTCCTCAGTCTACAAATAGTATGTATATAAGAACTCTATCATGATCAATGACCAATCATATCACTATGTTAAAGTCTGTCAGTGATATGTGCATCTGTTATCAGCTCTCAACAGACAGCAAAGCATGTAGTTGTGTTGCCTCCTTAACTCCTGGTGATAAATCCATGTGATAGGGTACAAAAATGAATAACTGAAAGAAAGACCTGGCCAATAAATATGAGAGTGCAGCAAAGAAACAAAGTAACAACAATGGAAGGGAAATTTGAATCAAACATAAATGGAATTATAGAAAAAAACAGTTAGGAATGTTGACATTGCTGTCATTCAAGAGACTCTAGACATGCAACCCGATGAATTTAGTGAACATATGGATATAAAAGGAATGTGGTTGTGATGAAAAGGATGAAGATGTCCCAGGGGAAGTGATATTGGCAAACAAAGCTCACATTAAAGGAACTCTCAGAGAAAAATCACAATATTGAAAGCACAACAGATAAAATATGGGAAGCTGATCGAAACTTATTAGGAACATGATAATTCACCAAGACATAGATAGAAAGGATGCTCACTCATATTAAGTTATACAACAAAAAGTAAGTACTGTTCATACTCTTTATCTACCTACCAAGTAGGTTACCTAAATCTGTCTATCTAGACACACAGTCTATCTACCTAAGTAATCTCTATACCCAACATGGGGCTCAAACTCATGACACCAAGATCAAGAGTCACATGCTTTTCCAACTGAGCCAGCCAGATGCCCCTGTACTGTTCATACTCTTGATAAATTTTTTCCAAGAAATAAAATATTTTATTATCAATGTTTTTAATGTTTTAATTAGAGTGTACTAAAATAACCATCAATTTTACTATTTTTTTCTTTTCCTTATACATTTTTAACCAAGAAGAGGGTATTAATGTTTTGACAAAAAATTTTAAAGTTCACAGAACAGTTGTAATTTTTCCATTTTTTTTTAAAGATTTTATTTATTCGTTTGACACAGAAAGAGAGAGAGAATACAAGCAGGGGGAGCAGCAGGCAGAGGTAGAGGGAAAAGCAGACTCCCCGCTGAGCAGGGAGCCTGAGGTGGGGCTTGACCCCAGGACCCTGAGATCACAATCTGAGCTGAAGGCAGACACTTAACTGAGCCACCCAGGTGCCCCTCTATTGTTTATTAAGGATCACTGTACATGGTTTCAGCTTGTAGTTGTCTTTATAGTCCTGTACTCCAATGCAAAGCAAGGACTGCTTATAGTTTCTCATCTTTATTATGATATCTTCCTTAATCCAGGAATTATTTATAACTATGTTTTTAAAATTCCAAATATATGGAGTATTGTGAGTTTCTTATCTCTAATCTCATTGCATTGGGGTTCAGGACCATGGCTTGATAAGCAGTTCTCAGATATTTATTGAAATTTCCTTTGTGGCCTTACTTGGTAAGAATGAATATCCTGCCATTACTGAATACAGGGTTTTCACACACCGCCCCCACTCAGATCAAGCATGTTAATAGTGTGTTCAAATTTATCCTCAGTCATTTTTATCTGCTTGATAAATCAGTTTCTGAAAGAAGAGTATTAAGACATCAGACCATTACTGTGGACTTATCTTGTTATAGATCAAATTCTTTGGTGGGCCAGCACATGCTTGTTGAATGAAAATAAGCTCAGAGCAATATTTGTTTTCCTTCTTTGGTCCTTCATATCACTTAATAGAGAACTACGAGCATGACAAAGATGTGAATTCCAGTTGAATTAAGAAATCTTTTCAAGAGCAACAAATTGTACAATCAATAACATGGCACACTTACTACAAAAGGTGTAGGAACATATCTTGAAAAAAGGTACACAGGAACATCTTTGGCCAGTAAGACTGCAGCAGTGAGTTTAGCAAGTCTAAAAAAAGAGAGAGAGAGAGAGAGAGAGAGAGATTTCACTTAGTTTTTAGCTTACCATACATTTTAAAACCCAAACTTCCATAAATATTTCATATTGTAATTATTCTGAATATATAGTAGCCTAATACAACCAATTCTTACAATCACTGGTTATTTAGGCTTCATGCTCCAACTTAAAAACATTAAGTAAGATTTTTTTAAAAAGGAACTTAATAAGAAATAGAACTGATATTTTAATTTCTTCCTTTTTCCTCATTCATCTTTTGATGGCTCCTTTACTAAGAAATAAAACCCCAAAAAGGCAAGAAAGAATGGAGGAAAGTGAAATAAGAGACTTGGATAAACACAAATGCTTAATTAACCCCTGAAAAAGGTATCACTATCTCATGATTATCTATGTGTGAAAATACCCCAAAACTAATTAAATAGGAGAATAATGAGAGAATACAAGCTGTATAATCACTTCTACTGAATGTTTTTGCCAAAATATAAAAATCATAAGCTATGATGGTGTCATTCTAAATACTAACTCTATTTAAAAATTTTAATCCTGCCTGTAAGAGCTAAAGGTTATACTAGAAGGTTTAAAATGCTTCTATTTGAGCTCCAAAATAAACATCAGCATGTTATCACATTTCTATTTGACAGTTTCCCATTTCAGAAATCCTCCTAATTTTTTTTTCAGGCTTTACTCCAATCCAACTTAATCTCTGAAACAATTAACACTGTACCTCTGGCTGCTGCAGCTGCTAGTTACTTGACCTCGGGTGTCATACCCAACAACAAAGCCTCTCTGCTTGAAGTCTGAGAAACATCTTTCAAGGTATTTGTACATTCCCTGAAGCAGATAAACACAAAAGATTAGTTCCGACTAATACCTGCATTTTCCATAACTTAAGATCTATTATTTTTATGTGTAGTGTGCCACTTACTGGTTCATAGGAAACTGGCTTCCGCCTTTATGCTCATATATACCAGTATGGGAACAGTACTGTTCAGTCTTCAAATATGAGATGACAAACATTTATTTCCTCAAGTTTCAGATACATTTTCTATCACAGAAATATCAATTATGTAACTATAAAAGCCATTATGATATAAAACATTAGGGAAAAAAGAAGGGACAGAGAGTGAGTATGTTTAAAAAAATCGTTAGAAGAACCAAAAGAAAATGTTTCTTGCCTTAAGGCTACAGAGAACAGAATCTTGATCATTTTAGGCTCTGCTAAATCATAAGACTGAAGCCAACCAAAAAGATTTGAGCTACTTATGAGAAACATTTTTTTTTTTTTTGAGAAACATTTTTAATCAGCAACATTAACCTTCATTAGGACCTTTCTTGGGCAGCCCGGGTGGCTCAGTGGTTTAGCACCGCCTTCGGCTGGGGCGTGATCCTGGGGACCCGGAATCCAGTCCCATGTCGGGCTCCCTGCATGGAGCCTGCTTCTCCCTCTGCCTGTGTCTCTGCCTCTCTCTCTCTGTGTCTCATGAATAAATAAATACTAAGAAAAAGAACTTTTCTTTCTTCTTTTCTTTTCTTTTCTTTTCTTTCTTTTTTTCTTCTTTCTTTACCTTTTTAAAGATTTTAAGTAATCTCTACACCCAACATGGGGCTTGGAACTCACAGCCCAGAGATCAAGAACTGCACATTTTAGGGATCCCTGGGTGGCGCAGCGGTTTAGCGCCTGCCTTTGGCCCAGGGCGCCATCAGGATCAAATCCCACGTCGGGTTCCCGGTGCATGGAGCCTGCTTCTCCCTCTGCCTGTGTCTCTGCCTCTCTCTCTCTCTCTCTCTCCCTCTCTCTCTCTGTGACTATCATAAACAAATAAAAAAAAAAAAAAAAGAAAAGAATTGCACATTTTACTGACTGAGCCAGCCAATGCCCCATTAGAACATTTTTTTTTCTTTAAGATTTTATTTTATAAATTCATGAGACACAGAGAGAGAGAGAGAAGCCGAGACACAGGCAGAGGGAGGAGAAGGCTTCCCACATGGAGCCCAGTGTGGGACGCGATTCTGTATCTGGAATCATACCCTGAGCCCAAGGCAGGCGCTCAACCGCTTAGCCACCCAGGCGTCCCCCTATTAGAGCATTTCTTAAGATTGCTGATCCCATTAGTAATTCCTTAGTTTTAAAATCTCACAGAAAGAAAACTTCATGAACTAGGAAATTTGCAGTTAATGGTGACCAAAAAAGAAATGAAATATTTAATATTTAAAACATCACAGTGAGGGATCCCTGGGTGGCGCAGCGGTTTGGCGCCTGCCTTTGGCCCAGGGCGCGATCCTGGAGACCCGGGATCGAATCCCACATCGGGCTCCCGATGCATGGAGCCTGCTTCTCCCTCTGCCTGTGTCTCTGCCTCTCTCTCTCTCTCTCTGTGTGTGACTATCATAAATAAATAAAAATTAAAAAAACAAAACAAAAAAAAACCATCACAGTGATAAACTAAAACCATTTAACTATCCTATGAATGATTTGCTAACCTTAATAAGTTCTTTCATCTCTAAAAATAACACTTTATATTGTTATAGTTGTTTAAAACCACTTTCACAAATGTTGCCACATTTAGTCCTTACGACCTCAAAGGGAAGGAATGTAGATATTTTTTCTATTTTTGTCCATCTTTCAACATCTCTTCAAAGAAAGAGGAGACAGTAAGATTGAAGCTCCACTTAACAACCTGCCCAAGGCCATTCATTCAACTAAAACTATGTTATTCTAATTTATTGAAGACCTACCCTATGGCGACACTGCTAAGAAACAATGTGGCAGTGCCAAATGAGGCCCTAGTGACTTTTGAACCTGTTTTTTTCATGACTCTTTCAAGTATAATTATTCTTTCCAACCAACTTCTGAAAGAGGGTTTCAACTACCTCCATTTTGGCCTCAGTCTGTATACTCTATTTGATTAAGCTCTTCTTTCCAGCTTATCTCTTAAAATCAGGCAAAAGACTTGGCTGGCAAAGCATCCTGTGACGGAACCAAAACTACCTATCCCTCAAATAATAATGTCAACAAGACCCTGCATGAGTGACCCCAAGAAAATAATCAGTTTGATCTTTACTGCCCACCTGCACATACTCCTACTTTTGTCCCACATTTTCCTTATATAAGCTTCGAAGATTTTTCAGCACTTTGGAGACAGTCTTTGAGATGGTAAGTCCACTGCCTTCCTAGTGTTGGCCTCATAAATTCCTTTCTTGTTTCACCACCACTTGTCTCTGCCTTTGGATTTTGTCAGTGGCAAGTGGCCAAACCTGGTCTACTTAGGACCCTCAGAGCCAGGTGCTCTTGCACTCCTGTACTCCAGTTACACTCCCAATGAGTGTGTGTGTATGTGTATGTGTGCATGCACGCATGCTTAACCTAGCCCACTAATTGGTTAGTTTCACTAATTTATTTCTAATGATGATGCTATCTTAAAATCTCACAGAACTTCCTATTATTCTCTGGTATAAAAATTTATCGTATCTTAAAACCCCTATTCCTAGATCCTGAAAAGGGTTAGGGTAAAAGAATCAGATTCCATTAGGCTTTTCCATTTCACACATGGAATTTCAAGTCCAGTAAAAAATTTACACTTCCACAGAAACTGATTTTCAAACACTCCTCCAACCCTTTTTGTAAAGTCAAGGATCTTCATTTAAAATGAAAGCTTATGAGGAAACCAATTTATTAAAAAGAGTAAGCTGATATATCTCTGGATGAGGAAAAGTAAGGGGACAGAGGTGCAGGAAGTGGCACATATCCTACCCATTTAATCATTTTGTCATCACTTCTTCCTCATCCCCTGCATTAGCCTTTGCCTTTGAGAATTCTTTTACAACGAGGCTAAAAATGATTTACTGTTTGGCAGTATTGATTAGAATTGTATCTACTGAGCAGTTCTCTAGCCCAGAACTATTTTTAGTATATGCTAAATGTGTTTTAGCCTCAAGTGTAGTTCCTTAAAGCTGTGAGAATGATTCACTAAAAAAGAAGTAATTTGCTTCTAGAGAAAGTTTTATAAAAATGGGGAGAAACAAATCATATATCATACACTGTCTTAAAGAATTCTCAAATGGATATGGAAAACCACATTAAAAGGAAATATTTTCAACGAAAATTTGCAAATACTCTGGTTAACCTTTATCAATGGCTATATGCCAAAATGAGTAATTCTTTTTTTCTATCTTTGTTTCTCTGTATTAATTGGAAATGTCAATATCCATTTCCTGATTGCAAATGCAAAGTAACATTGTCAAGAGTTTGACAATGGTAGCCAAAAGAACTCTTAATCAAAAAATTAGTCTATGACCTTGAAGATACACAAATGACTTCTAAGATAAATGTTGTGCAAGACCAAAGGTCAGCATTTATCCCACATTTTTTATTTATAAGTACCTTCCTAGATATAAGTTTGTCTGTGGTTTTTTTTTAGAAAGGCACTACCTAATTTATAAAGCCAAAAAATACAGTGAGAAAAAGTATATATATAATACTTTGTAATACTTACCTGTGTTGACTGTATTACCGTAAGGTCATTAATATAGCAAAATCCTGCCCCCATAGCAGAACGAAGTCCTGCAGTCCCAAAAGTCATTCGGCAACAAAGACGATCTCGCAGTTCCTTGTTCATCCCATTCCGTAACAGATTTTCAATCTGCTCTTTTGTTTTCGGATTCTATAAAAAAGTATTCAGATTAATCAGGATCATAAGCAGATTCCTAATGTGAAGCCCATCTGAGGAGCCAGCTAAGTATGCATATATCACAAGGTTCTAGACAAACTATAAATTCCACAGTGCTACTGGTCAATCTTAGTATGTATAGTAAAACAATACCAGCCATTCACTGAGTCCCCCAAGGAGCCAAGCCCTTACTGAAGTCGGATTTACATATCTCTAATTGTCATAGCATTTTTTGTAACAATATTCAAGAATTTTTTAACAAATTGTCAAATTGATAAACTTAAGAGCTGTGGATCCAAAATAAGCCTCCTAGTCAAAAAATAACATTAATTAAATTGGAGTCTATATTAAGTCTTAAAAGAAATATGGAAGTTATTGGGTAAAAGCCATTCAACACATGCCTACCAACTGCTTCCTAAATCTCTGCCATTCAGAATGACCAGATAAGCCTTCCTGCTCTTTAAAGTCACAGGAAACCATTCAGTGTATCTACAGTAAAGGTGATCATAAAAAGGTCTTAGATGTTAAATGTGGATTTAGTTAAGAATGAGAATGAAAATTCAGTCCAAACTTGGCTTGCGAAGCAGGACACACTAACATCTATATTTTAGGATTCTGTGTTTTATTATCACATCCTTTACCTTATTTTCATAAAGCTCAAAGATGCCCTGACTGATATAGGACTTCACAAACAAATAGCAAACTTAAAATAGAAATACAATTATAATTAGAATAAAATTTGAATGAAATTTTCCAGTATTTTCTTTTCAAGAGTAAGAGTCAAATATTATGAAAATAAAGTAAACCACAACTCCCTTCCATGCTATGTATAGTATGGATTTAGTCCATACTAACAACTTAGATCTTCTACATTTATAGCCTATACAATGATGAATGAATATTCAGAATATTCGGAATGATAAACCAAGGCACCTAATAGGTGCATATTTGTACTTGCAAAGTACAAAAAAAACAAAACCCCAAAGTACAAATAGAGCATATCTGTACTTGCAAAGAAATAAAAACATATTAATAAATAATTTAAACAAAAAGGTTTTCTGGTTATAATGGAATTAAAGTAACCGGAGTAATGCCACAAACTAATGAGAAGCCATGAGCATTCTGATTAACTGAAATTGTAATCTGCTAAAAATGGATAAACTATACAACATATATATTTATATATATACATATATATACAGACACATAAAACCTTGATTCAAAGAATCTCCATTTTATAAATGGCACACACTAACAAATACATGGGCTACATAAAAATATGCATAGCTATTTTTTTTTAAGATTTTATTTATTTATTTGGTAGGGGCATGAGCAGAGGGGCAGAAGGGGAGGGAGAAGCAGGCTCCCTGCTAAGTAGGGAGATCATGACCTGAGCCGAAGGCAGACACTTAACCAACTGACACCAGGTGTCCCAAAATATGAATAGCTATTAAGAATCTAAACAATAAGATTACCTGGGCAACTATATATTATTTCAATGTCTAATATATGACCAGACTTGATACAGAGGTCAAAGAGACTTGAAGAGGGCTAACAAGCCCAGGTGGCTCAGCGGTTTAGTGCCGCCTTCAGTCCAGGGCCTAATCTTGGAGACCCAGGATTGAGTCCCATGTCAGGCTCCCTACTGGAGCCTGCTTCTCCCTCTGTCTCTCTCTGTCTCTCTCTCTCTCGTTAATAAATACATAAAATCTTTTTTTTAAAAAAAGAAGAGGGCTAACATTGAAAAACAAGTATAAGAATGACAAAAACTGAAGACTAAAAAACCTCCATTCTGTAGAGGGTATGTGACAGTGTCATATAATTAGTGACATTGAAATTGGGATAGTCCTGGGGCATCTGGCCGGCTTAGTCAGAAGAACATGAGACTTTTGATCTCGAGGCCATGAGTTCAAACCCCATGTCGGTTGTAGAGATTACTAAAATTAAACAAATTAAAAAAAAACAAATTGGGATACTCTTTTTAAAGTTTGCAACAATTATCAAGATTTAAACTGCATATGACTTTTGGCCCATAAACTTCTCTGTCCACAGCAATATCTTCACCCAAACAAAAAGATTTATTTATTCATACAAGAATGTTGATTAGAGCATTTTACTGGGAGTAGTATTATTACCACTATATTGATAACAAAATTAAGATTTAGAGAGGGAGCCTAAGTAACCTGGAGTTAATATTGGAGGTTTAGACAAGATTTGAATGCAGGTTGGTCTGGCTCTAAATCCTAGAAACAACAAAATAACTATGTAGGGCAGGCTAGTGATGCTTCTAATAATAATAAACTCTAACTAAAAAGTAAAACATTATTCCTTTTAATTACAGCCATATAAAAATGATCTACCAGACATGAATACTATTAGGGTACTGAGTACTTCCTAATGTTTAACTGCACAACTACCACAGTAAGGGCCTAAACATTCCATTCTCCATTATAAACACTGCAACCAGTCCTAACCTTATTCCTGGTTCTGAAAAATCCTGTGAAGTAGAAAAAATAAAAATGGATTAAAAATCATGATGCATAGACGTAAGTATATTTTTATGGTAAAAAGTGCTAAGTAATTACAGTGACAGGCATATGTAAAGTTAAATCTACTTTAACTCAGATTTCTCCACTATTTCATTGCTAGACATTAAATTAGATGTTGATGTTACAGATGTTTAAAAATAGACCTAAAGGGCTTTATATGTAGCCATGATTATCATATATTTTCCATTCAGATGAAATTGCATTTGTATTTTGTTGTTAAAATCTTCAAATAACCATGTTTTTTACAAGCTATCCTATATGAAGATTCTAAAGAACTACAAATTATTTTTTTAAACATCATTTCCACACAGAACTCGGATGTAGTAAATGAAAAGCAGAAATGTGTATAAAGTGTTTTAATTTATGTAAAAAGAGGTATGTGTATACTTATATATCATTCCAGAAAAAACCCGTGCAAATAAATATAAGAGGCTAAAAATGGTGATTACCTCTGATGGGAAACCAGGAGTGAGGTCTGAGGTAGAAAAGTGACATTTTAATTGAACAGCCTTGGTACTATTTGGATATATTATGGATGTATTACTTATTTTATGGTAAAAACTAGATAAGTATGATGGCTGAGAAAAACTACTATTTGTATGTTTACATGAATACTTTTTATCTCATAAATTGTTCTTTTTAGAACAGTACCCATAAAAGACTATTAGTAAAATGTATATTAGAGCTTTCTCAAATATAAATTATTGTTTGCTTTCTAAATGTACTCTCATTTTTTTTAAAGATTTTATTTATTTATTCACTCATGAGAGACACAGAGAGAGAGGTAGAGGGAGAAGAAGCAGGCTCCCTGAAGACAGCCTGATGTGGGACTCAATCCCAGGACTCCAGGATCAGGACCTGAGCCAAAGGCAGAAGCTCAACTACTGAGCCACCCAGGTGCCCCTGTACTTTCTTATTTACAATGCACTCATTACTCAGGAGGAGCAGCGAATCAGCCAAAAAAGAAAAAACTGGTTCAACTGGTGTCAACTGTAAAGAAAGTGCCTCTAAAATTATCCTGTAAGTCTGTGGAGAAGTTATATGATTTACATACTTTTTGGTAATGCACTTATTGATCTATCATATAAAATGAAAATTAATTTTTTTAGAAAGTAAATGCATTCAATCTGAACTAAATTTGCTCTTAACTAGCATATCTTAGAATCCTAATAATTTTAGTACCCCAAAATAGTAATCTTGCAGAAAATCCAAAAAAATTTTAGTGACCGCTAGCATTTTCTATACTTCATTGGGAATAAAGCTGATTGTCTAGTAGGAAATCAGTAAGCTAGAGAATACAAAATTAAAGCCATGCATTATTTTCAAATTTTACCTGTTTACCCAAAATTTTCCTTTAGGTTCTAATCTATGGATTGCTGCAACTTTATATGGATGAAATGAAGAAAATACAGTGTCTTCTTACATAATACTCTGTGGAATTCTGTTTTTTCCATAGTGTAGGTCCATAAAGCCCAAATTCAAAGAAAACATGAAAGAACTGATTTACCAAAAAACAAAAGAAAAAAGAAAGGCAGCACTTTATATATATTTATTATATATATATATAAAGAAGTACCTCTTTTAACATACTTCTTACAAACTTACAAACTCTCATAGATGTGAATAAAGCTATATACCAGATCAAAGCCACTCCAACTCTGCCTGCCATCAAATGAAAGTATTCACCCAAGCTTTTCTGAACCTAATCTATTCATAATTAGGGGTTTCTATATTATTTATGTGTAATAAATATAAATATACATAAAAATATATAAAAGTAGTTAATCATCATTATATAAAACAAATCAAGTATGCCAATGAGGAATTCACCTATAAATCTTCTTTCCTAACTCTTTTATAAACCTAATATTTGTATAATTTTTATACAACTTGAATCTACTCTATTTGTATTCTAGTACTAAATCTAACAGCTTAAAAACAATTTAAAATGTGAACTTCATTGTTTAGAAGATTAGAACAGATCTAAAAGAACATAGTATGTATTTACAATCCAAATCCTAATATTGTTATATATCTAAAGATGAGGCAATATACAAAACTGACTTTGTAGTGGCTCAAATATATCCAACGGCAAAGCTGTATATAACATTTGAAAATGTTACTGACAGAGGCTAGTGTTCTAAACATAAACACCAGTTTTATTTACAGAGAAAACATATTTAAGTTTATTTCTTTTTTTAAAAAATGTTTTATTTATTTATTCATGAAGACAGAGAGAGAGAGACACACACACAGAGGAAGAAGCAGGCTCCTTGCGGGAAGCCCAATGCAGAACTTGATCCCAGGACCTCTGGATCACAACCTAAGCCAAAGGCAGACAGACACTCAACTGCTGAGCCACCCAGGCGTCCTTTAAGTTTATTTCTAAACAGAAGTTAAAATAGGAAACTGCTGTCTGAAAATCTGAAGGGTAAATGCAACTGACATTTACTTCTCAGGGTCAGCCAGCTTGAAGATCCAAATCTAGAGACCTGAAGCAGAACATGTTTTTCCCAACTAGATGCTTCCTTATTGAATCCAAAATATATCTTGCTAACCAATAATTTTTTCCCATTTAAGGGTCTTTGTGTAATTATAAATTTAATTTGTCCATCTTTAAATTTTTTTTCATATTGAAGTATATAGTTGACAGAAAGCATTATATTAGTTTTAGGTATAAAACACAGTGATTCAATAATTCTATAGATTACAAAATGTTCACCATGGTAAGTGTAGTTAGTTATACCATCTGTCATATCATGTTAACACAATATTACTGACTATATTCCTTATGCTGTACTCTTCATCTCCGTAACTGGAGAAATTCCATAACTGGAATTTTGTATTTTTCACAATCCTTTTTGCCTATTTTGCACATGCCCCCACCCCTCTCTCCTCTGGCTACCACCAGTTTGTTCTCTGTATTTATGAGTCTGTTTTTGGTTTTTGTTTGTTCATTTGTTTTGTCTTTTGATTCCAAATATAAGTAAAATAATTTATCTTTTTAAAAAATGTATAGAAATTGGATTAAATTAAATTGGCTTAGATAAATCTGAATGAGTATCCTTGTCATATAAAGTGAGATTTCATTATTAATAATTGGCTTAATAAACTCTGAGAAATAATCACTTAATGAATATAAAAATTATATCCAGGAAATAAATATTCTAACTATTCAAAAAGCAGAAAATATGATTTCAAATATAATATATTATCATCTAAGTATAATACCAAATATACCAAAATTAGTGTGAAAGATCAAAATGTTGATTATTTCAAAAATTAAGATTACATAGACATAGTCTTTTTTTATTTTTTAATTTATTTTTTATTGGTGTTCAATTTACTAACATACAGAATAACCCCCAGGACACAGTCTTTTTTCTAACAAAGCACACACACTGAGCTGAATTTTACTGTTCAATAACATAGTCATACTCAAGTATATATTAAACTTTAAACAAAAAATATTTCTCATATAAGGCAATCAAAATAAAACATTTCAAATGTTTGCTGTTTTGCTCTAGGTATTCTGATACTTTTCTTGACTAAAACTGCTCTTAAAAACTAGTCTTAATTTTAAAAAAATAACAGAAAAAACAATATCTCAGTAGATGCAGAGAAAACATTTGAAAAAATTCAACACCCAATAATTATTTTTAAATTTCTCACTAAATTTTTAATGTAATTCCAGGAGGATCTAACCAAGAGAAAAGAAACATGTTCACACAAAGATCTGTAAGTGAATTTTAATGGTAGATTTATTCTTAACAGTTGAAACCAGTTGTCCATCAATGAATGAACAGATTGTTGTACATCCATAAAATGGAATAACATTTAGCAATAAAAAGGAATAAACTGATGAAATAGACAACAAAATGGATAAATCTCATAAGCATTATGTTAAGTGAAGGAAGCCAGACACAAAAAGTCTATAACTTGTATGATTTTTGCAAATGCAAACTATAGGAACAGTAAAGAACTATTAAAACTCAACAATAAAAAAACTCACCCAATTTAAAACGAGGCAAAGGGGGATCCCTGGGTGGCGCAGCGGTTTGGCACCTGCCTTTGGCCCAGGGCGCGATCCTGGAGACCCAGGATTGAATCCCACGTCAGGTTCCCGGTGCATGGAGCCTGCTTCTCTCTCTGCCTATGTCTCTCCCTCTCTCTCTCTGTATGACTATCATAAATAAATAAATAAATAAAATTTTAAAAATAAAAAAATAAAAAAAAAGAGGCAAAGGAGGGGCACCTGGGTGGTTCAGTTAGTTGAGTGTCTGACTTTGGCTGGGGTCTGATCTTGGGATCCTGGGATCGAGCCCCTGGGATGGGCTCCGCATCAGGATCCCTGCTCAGCAGGTAATCTGCTTCTCCCTCTCCCCCTCTCTGACCCCACGTGTGCTCTCAAATAAATAAAATATATATTTTTAAAGATTTTATTTATTTATTTATGAGAGACACAGAGAGAGGCAGAGACATAGGCAGAGGGAGGAGAAGCAGGCTCCATGCAGGAGTCGGATCCAGGACTCAATCCCCAGACCCCAGGATCACGTCCTGAGCTGAAGGCAGATGCTTAACTGCTGAGCCACTCAGGCATCCCTCAAATAAATAAAATCTTAAAAAATAAAAATAAAAAGGGGCAAAGGATTCACTAAAGAAGGTATATATAGCCAATTAGCTGTAATAAGTATTGATTCATGCTACAACATGGATGAACTTTGAAAATATGCTAAGTGAAGGAAGGCAGACACAAAGGCCACATACAACCATAGTATGCTTCCATTTATATGAAAGGTGCAGAATAGGCAAATCTAGACAAATGAGTGGTTGTCAGGAGCTGAGGGAGAAGGAGGTATGGGGAATGACTACTATTGGGTATGAAGTTTCTTTCTAGGGTGATTAAAATGTTTGGGAATTAGAGAGTGCTGACAATTGAACAAGCTTTTGAATATACTAAAACCCAGTGATTTATACATTTCAAAATGGTGAATTTTATTTCACATTATGTGAACTATATCCTTTTTTTTAATGATTTTTTTTTTTATTCATTCATAGAGACACAGAGAGAGGCAGAGACACAGGCAGAGGGAGAAGCAGGCGCCATACAAGAAGCCTGACGTGGGACTCGATCCCGAGTCTCCAGGATCACACCCCAGGCTGCAGGCGGCCCTAAACTGCTGTGCCACACGGGCTGCCCACATTATGTGAACTATATCCTAATTGACAACTACTGGGCAAAATTAGATCAGTGGTTGACAAGGGCTAGATCAAGGGGATTCACTATAAAAGGGGCACAAGGATACTTTCGGCAGTGATACAAATGCTCTTTAATTGTGATGTTGGTTGTGCAATTGCATATACTTTTCAAAATTCATTAAATGGAACACCTAAAAAAATGAAATTTACTGTCAATTATGTAAATATAAATTATATTCAATTTATATTCAATTCAATCAATCAGCATGACTTTAAAAAAAGTATATATAGGGAGTCCTGGGTGGCTCAACAGTTGAGCGTCTGCCTTCAGCTCAGGGTGTGATCCTGGGGTCTGGGGATCAAATCCCGCCTCAGGTTCCTTGCATGGAGCCTGCTTCTCCCTCTGCTTATGTTTCTGCCTCTCTCTGTGTGTCTCTCGTGAATAAATAAATAAAATCTTAAAAAAAAAAAGTATATCTAGAAAAGCCCTAAACTTAAGTTGAAGTAGAGGAAATATGCATAAATCCAGATGCATAGCGATATACATTATAAAGTATGAATTAAAAATAAGCAAGTATTAGGTGGTTTTTTCCAACTCTTTATAAAACATTTGAAAAATGTAATTTAATGTTAAAAATAAAATACTTGAAAGATACTTGAATTATATTTATGAAGAAGAGTTTAAGAAAATGAAAGAGAGTTAAAAAAAAGACACGCAAATTACAAAAATAAATTCATGGGTGTGAACTGTACTGTAATAGAGTATCAACTCTCTTACTGTTAAGTTTTTCCTGATAATTATGTAAAAGTTTCTTGATATTTGGGAGAGAGGACATTTAAATCATTAATTCTATTAAGTATGAATCTAATTTTACAGAAACCACAAATGAAACTATCATTGTAAAATATGACATTTCTATTTAGTGAACATCTGAGGCTGTACTTGATGCTATTTTATTGTTGACTTGCATTTTGTTAAGGAACGGTAGCTTCTGGTACTATTTAGGGATAATTTAACAGTATTCTCATTTTCAAAAGTTATATAAGGGATTTTTAAAAATCCTATTACCTATTTTTAATTAATTAACTAATTAATTAATTATTTTAAAGATTGTATTTATTTATTCATGAGAGACACAGAAAGAGAGAGAGGCAGAGACACAGGCAGAGGGATAAGCAGGCTCCAAGCAGGGAGCCCAATGTGGGACTCCATCCCAGGACTCCAGGCTCACGCCTTGAGCGGAAGGCAGGCGCTTAACCGCTGAGCCACCCAGGCGTCTCCTATTTTTTAAAAATTAAAAAAAAAAAAAAAGATTTTATTTACCTATTTGAGAAAGAGCAACAGAGAATACAAGCAGTGGGGAGGAGCAGAAGAGAAGAAGCAGCTGACTTCTCTTCCCTGCTGAGCAGGGAGCCCATTGGGCTTGATCCCAGGACCCTGGGACGTGACTTGAGCTGAACAGACACTTAACTGAGTCACCGAGGTGCCCCTAAGTGATTTTTTGTGTGTGTGTGTGATTTTTTTTTTTAAAGGAGCTTGGCTCCTTTAGCTCTTTTTTTTTTTAAAGGAACTTAGCTCCTGTTTAGCTTCTAGGGTTATTTTTACTTGATTTAATGGAAAATAAAGCTATTTTTCAACCAAACAGGGAATTTATTCATTTTTTTAAAAAGATTTTATTTATTTATTTGACACAGAGAGAGCACAAGCACGCAGAGTAGTAGAAGGCAGAGTGAAAGGAAGAAGCAGGCTCCTCACTGAGGAGGGAGCCCAATGTGCGGCTCCATCCCAGGACCCTGGGATCAAAATTGGAGCTGAAGGCAGGCGGTTAACCAAATGAGCTACCCAGGGGCCCCAAACAGGAAATTTAGACAAAACTCTAGTATTCTTAGATAAATCTTGGTTACTTTGGGGAAAGGTAGAAGGGAATAGAATGGGATCAGTAAAGTGGATATAGGAATTTAAATTGAACCTGTAATGTATTTCTTTGAAAAGGAGATCTGATTCAAATTTAGCAAACTGCTGTAACGAAACAGGAGAGGTTTGTCATTCTCTGTGGTTTTTAAAAAAGAGAGGTCAATTTGTTAAAAAGGCTCATTAATTCTTTAATTTTGTTGGAAGGCTGTATAATCACCCTAATGTAAAACTTTGTTATCCATAATTCTAGAAGAGTCTCCAGGCTACCCTCCCTATCTCCAACCCATCTCATCCTAATTTCATTCTGGCAGATTAATCAGCCAAGAACCAACAATAGAGTCCAATTCCGTTTACAACAAATATAAAGGTCAGGAAGGGTGGGAATCAGATCCCAAAGGGCAGAGATCAAAATCTCTTTGGATTCAAATACTCTCTCCATTTCTCTGAGTTTGTATTACATAGGTTAAAAAATGGGAATAACTACCTCAAACAATCCTTGAAGGATTAAAAGATTTTTTTTTACATGAGAGCATCTATTAACACATCTGGCACATGATCACTCAATAAACATGAGATTTCCTTTTTCTTTTACGTAATCTTCACTACAACAGCAGTCTAACATGTATGCTATACTCGAGTTAAAAAAAATTATTCTTGCATGCTGCCCATTCAGTTTCATTTTCCTGATCAGTATCATTTTCCGTTTTATTCTTCTATTCCTCCCACCTTAAATTTTCTCCCATATTCATCATCTATTTCAATCCTATTTACCCATGAAGGCCCAGCTCAAATTCTACTTCTTACATAGTCTTCCTGACTTTTAATTTCTATGGTTCTTAAAAAGCATCGGATAGTTGACAAATTAATCGTTCTTTTTTTGGATCTTATTTAATTTTATTTATTTTTTAAAGTAGGCTCCATGCCCAGCATGGAGTCCAATGTAGGGCTTGAATGCATGATCGTGAGATCAAGACTTGAGCTGAGATGAAGAGTTGGATGCTTAATCAACTGAGCAACCCAGGCGCTCCTCTTTATTTGTATTTTAAAAATTATTATTAATTTTGAACTATATCAATACATTTTCCTAGTTAAAAAAAATACTAATAATACAGATAAAGCTAAAGATGTCTTAGACTGTTACCCCTGGTCCCAGACCCCTCCTGTGGGGGGAACCAGAACTGCTGGGATGCATCCTTCCAAATCTTTACCAGCATTTACATATGTATAGAAATGTAGTTTTGCTTTCTCTCTTTTTATTTTATATATATGGTATCAAATTGCACATTAGGTTCTATATAGCCACTTATTTCACTTAATATATTTTGGGGGTCCTTTCAATACAAACAGATCTATTTTTGTTTTGTTTTGTTCCTGTTTTACTGAGAAACAATTGACATCACTGTGTAAGCTTAAGGCATACAGCATAATGGTTTAATTTATATATACAATGACCCTTGAACAACACAGGTTTGAACTAAGCAGGTCTATTTATATGCAGATTTTTTCAATAAAGTCAGTACAGTATTCTGAATGTATTTTCTCTTCTTTATAATTTTCTTAATAACATTTTGTCTAGCTTATTTTATTTTCAGAATATATTTTATAATAGATATAAGATATAAATATGTGTTAATCAGCTGTTTATTTTATTGATAAGGCTTCTGGTCTACAGTAGGCTGTTAAGTTTTCTGGGAGTCAAAAGTTACATGCAGGGGTGCCTAAGTGGCTCAGCTGGTTAAGTGCCTTTGGCTTTGATCATGATCTCAGGGTCCTGGGATCGAGCCCTGCATCAGGCTTCCTGCTCAGTGGGGAGACTGCTTCTCCCTCTCTGTACTGCTCTCTCTCTCTGTCTCTCTCTTTCTCAATCTCATTCTCAAATAAATAAATAAATTAATTAATTAATTAATTTAAAAAAATCTTTTTAAAAGGGCAGCCCAGGTGGCTCAGCAGTTTAGCGCCACCTTCAGCCCAGGGCATGATCCTGGAGACCTGGGATTGAGTCCCACATCAGGCTCCCTGCATGGAGCCTGCTCCTCCCTCTGCCTGTGTCTCTGCCTCTCTGTCTCTCTCTCTCTGTGTCTCTCATGAATAAATAAATAAAATCTTAAAAAAATATATTTTAAAAAAAGTTACATGAAGATTTTCAACTGTTTGGGGTATTGGTGCCCCAACCTTCATGCTATTCAAGGTATTGTGAAATGATTAGCATAATAAGTTTAGTTTAACATCTTATATAGATACAATAAAAGGAAAAAAATTCTCTGTGAAGAAAACTCTTAGAATCTACATTTTTAAAAAAGAGATTTATTTATTTGAGAGAGAGAGAGCAGGGAGAGGGGCAAAGGGAAAGGGAATGGGAAAGAATCTCAAGCAGATTCCCTGCTGCGTATGGAGCCCAATGTGGGACTCGATCTCATGACCCTGAGATCATGACCTGTGCTGAAACCAGGACTCAGACATTCAACTGATTGAGCTACCCAAGCGCCCCTAGAATCTACTTTCTTAAATGTTTTCAATATATCATATAGCCCTGTAAACTATAATTATATTGTCCGTTACATCCCTAGTACTTACTTAAAACCATAAGTTTGTACCCTTTGACCACCCTCCTCTAATACTGCATACACATACCCCATCCGGTAACCACAAATCTGATCTCTCTAAAAGTTTGGTGTGTTTTTGGTCTTTTGGGTTTTTTTAGATTCCACATGTAAGTGAGATCATATAGTCTTTGTTTTTCTTGTGTCTTATTTCCCTTAGCATAATGCCTTCAAGTTCCATCTACGTTGTCACAAATAGTAGGATTTTCTTTTTATGGCTGAATAATATTCCACAGTATATATATACCATAACTTCTTTATTCATTCATCCCCAATCTAGTATATTCAACTATTGCAGTGTTCAAATTTGTTTATCCTTCCCCCTTTGGTGGGCATTTAGGTTTTTTCTAAATTTTACCTGCATAAACAACGAAATATTTCAGAGGCAAAAATAACATGAGAAAAATTCTGAAGCAGAAACCACAAAATAAAACCACATTTACATTAAAGAGATCTTTATATTAGAGAGATCTTCTGGTTAGCTGAAAGCTAATAGGCCTATGTATCAGAGAAGCATAAGATTTTTCATTTACATTTTAATTTTCATATTATTTTGTGCATTTGATATGACCATGTCATAGTTCTGTTTGGTAAGATCCAGTGCTCACTAAATTATCTGGTGTAAAGGATCCCATGCCGTATTAGATACAGTACCTACCTGTCTATATTTTTTTCCACTAGAAAAATATTATTTTCTCTTTAACTCCCAACACCAGAGGGCAGCAGCCTTAATATGAGCTAGCAGTAGAGAGAAACTGACTAATGAAAAAATATTTTAGTAAAATTTGCACTAAATTACTAATCATCCTTTCATTTTGGGGAAAATATATTTATAAAAAAGTGAACAGACACATGAAATATGTAAAAACAACTAAACAAGCAAATCATGCTGTTTCTCCAAGAGGATGAAAGAAATCTAACTTAGATAATACAGGGAAGGAGCATGAAAATCTGATATGGTGAAATATAATATTTACATTATTGGATTAGTTCGATGTATCTTACAAGTAAAATCTGAAAGAACCAAATGAAGACAAATTCCTTTTCATTAGGTTCTCAGGCTCCCTAAAATTTTTCAAATAGGAGGAAAGAAAGAGGGAAAATAATTCCAGATCAAAGATATATACACATAGGCTTTCTAATGGCCTTGTAGAAAACTTGAAGGAACTAAACAAAAGTCCTTTATGAAAGAAAAGATAGGGCAAAAAAGCCCCCAAACAAAAAGCAGAATAAGCCAGTCCACCTATTTTGAAAATTTCAGGTGGGAAAAAGGATGTGCTTTCAAATATGAATCCTTTCCCTTTGAAGTACATATATATTTTTAAAATTCATAGACTGTACCTTTTTAAATCTTTTGTTTGTTTGTTTATTTGTTATTAAGTAAACTCTACCCTCAATGCTGGCTGAAACTCATGACATCAAGATCAAGAGTCACATGCTATTGACAGGCGGCCTAGACTTTACTTTTTAGAATAGCTTTAGGTTTATAGAAAATTGAGCAGATAGTACAGGGAGTTCCCATAAATGCCCCCCTTCACAATAGTCTCCCCTGTTGTGAACATCTTGTATTAGTGTGGTAATTTGTTGTAATTAATCCAATATTGATCCAATATGATAAACTGAAGCCCATAACTTACATATGGGTTTTGACAAATACATAATGTATTACATATTATAGTATCATACAAGAATAGCTTCACTGCTCTAAAAACCTCTTGTGGTACATCTACTTCCTCCTTTCCCCTGTTCATTTTTTTTCATTGTCTCCACAGTTCTACCTTTTTCAGGATGACATACAGTTGGAGTCAGACAGTACGTAGCTTTTACAAAATGGCTTCTTTCATTAAGTAGTATGTATTTAAAGTTTTTTAACTGTGTTTTTGTGGCTTGATGGCTCATTTCTTTTTTGTAGCTTGACAGGTCATTTAAAAAAATCAATAAATAGTATTCTACTGTGTGGATATACCAAAGTTTATTTACCCATTCACCTACTGAAGGACATCTTAGTTGCTTCCACTTTTAAGTACATTTTTAATTTGAAAAAATAATAGAGAGTTTCATTTGAAGATGAGACTCCTCTTCTTCCTGAGAATTTATTTTATTTTTATTATTATTATTTTTTAAGATGTTACTTATTTATTCATGAGCGACACAGAGAGAGGCAGAGACAGGCAGAGGGAGAAGCAGGTTCCCTGCAGGAAGTTGGATTCGGAATTCAATCCCGGGATCCCAGGATCATGCCCTGAGCTGAAGGTAGACGCTCAACCACGAGCCACCCAGGTGTCCCTGGGAATTTTTCAAATGACAGTAAAGGTATCAAAGGACTAAATCCACAATGCAAAAAGAACTGGAGAAAGGGTCAGTGGGTACTGAAGGAGTAGATGAAATTTCAACATATTTCTGAAAGTCAGAAAGTAGCATGAAACAAAGCACAGTAAGCCAAAACCCTACTTATGCCTCTAATATCTACATTTTGTTCCAGCAATCTCATTTCTGGGTTTATAGCTAAAATAATTGAAAACAGGGTCTTGATGAAATATTTGCACATCTATGTTCACAGCAGCACAGTTGACAATGGCCAAGGGCTGGATGCAACCCAAGTGTCCACTGATGCTTAAATGTATAAACAAAATATGGTATACCATATTATTCAGTTTTAAAGATGGAAATCCTGTAACATGCTACAACATGATGAACCTTAAAGACATTATGTTAAGTGGAATAAACTAGTTACAAAAAGACAAATACTATATGATTTTCTTTCTATGAAGTATCTAAAATAGTCAAATTCATAGAAAGAGTAGAATGGTGGTTACCAGGGAATGGGGGGGGGGGGAGGGCAAAAAGGGACCTATATAGTGGGTGGATTTCAGACTTAAAAGATGAAAAATATTCTAGAGATGCATTTCACAGCAAT
The DNA here is from genome assembly GCF_048164855.1 of Canis lupus baileyi. Lineage (NCBI taxonomy): Eukaryota > Metazoa > Chordata > Mammalia > Carnivora > Canidae > Canis > Canis lupus. The sequence continues at coordinate 27,808,571 of NC_132860.1, forward strand.
GTGAGTATAATTAATACTACTGAACTGTACAGTTAAAAATGGTTATGATGGTAAATTTTATGTTGTGTGTTTTCTCACCACAATATAAATAATTAAATCTTACATTTTGTCTTCAGGTTGATCCTCAAAATTGAACATAATGTGAACACCAAGTTAAGATCATCTACATATTGTTCACTGTGGATCCCTGTTGTGGGTTTGGATAAAATTTGCTTCTGTTCAGGCCCATCTATGTCTCCTGAAGGTATTGGGATCAAAAGGAATTTTTTCTGAAGTCCTATCAATTGGTTGTTCAAAATCATGCCCTGTTTCAGTTTGCTTCATGTTCAGACCATAACTTGCTTACTCAGGTCTTCCTTCTTTCCTTCCTTCCTCCCATCCCTCCTTCCTCCCCTCCCTTCTTCTGAACTATCCGTAGAAAACTGCTTTTCTTTTTTTAATGTTGTTGCCAGAGAAACATACCATCTTCACCATATCATTAATATCTTCCAGTTTTTTATTATTTACGGCATGTGTGTAGCATTCTTTTTTCAAGACACATTTCTTGAAGCCCAATGTGGATCTAGGGCACCATAGTCATTTGGGATTTCTTTCCACTGGAGTAGTTCCTCCATGTCAGCTTCCCTTATATTTCCTATATCCTTTTTGCTGTAGGTTTCCTCAACTTAAGTTTTTATATTTTCTATTGCATTTGGCAGAAGGTGGAGAGGGATTCAGTCATTTTTTCTCTCTCTTAACTTCCAAGAGTTCATTCTTGCTTTTGATTCCTTTTCATAGCATCTTTCCTCATTTGATGGAATCGTCTCTTTAAATTTAATCTAAAAATTTTTAAAGTTCTATATATCTCGTTAACCTCAGCTTTTCTTTCTTTCTTTCTTTCTTTCTTTCTTTCTTTCTTTCTTTCTCTCTTTCTTTCTTTCTTTCTTTTTGTTCTGGGCCCATTGCTTTCTTTTTCTTTGGTTTTCATGATGTTTCTTTCCTTTACATAACTTAATCCTTGGTCAGTCATTGGTATCCCCAGATTTTTCTGGGAAGATGGTATGGGTTTTCTCTATTTCTGTGTATGTAGGTTTGTTTTCTGCCACTGTCCTCTTAAATAAAATGGGCAATTGGGAGCTCTGCATTTGTGAGTTAGCACTAAGTACATTTTAAAAAAATTATTTATTTATGATAGTCACACAGAGAGAGAGAGAGAGAGGCAGAGACATAGGCAGAGGGAGAAGCAGGCTCCATGCACCGGGAGCCCGATGTGGGATTCGATCCCGGGTCTCCAGGATCGCACCCTAGGCCAAAGGCAGGGGCTAAACCGCTGCGCCACCCAGGGATCCCAGCACTAAGCACATTATTTAAACTTTTAAGTGAATAACTAAAACGTAAATGTTGAAATTTAGGAGAGAGAGAGAATGGTGTACATGAGCTCTGAGTTTTTAGAGCATATATTTGACAAATAATGCATAAAATAAATCCAGGACTAGTGGTACTAGCATATTATTTAGTCTTTTGATGGTAACCATGAGAATAACTAAAAACAGCTAAAAATAGCTTGTAAGGAACAAATCAAAAACAAGAAGCAGTTAGGAACATCATCGTTTTCTATTATGTTCCTTTTTGTACTTTTCTTTTTTATCATAAGTATGTATTTTTTGAAATGAATAAAAATGCATGGAAGATGAAATGATGGAAACTGAGGGGGAAAATGTAAGAAATGTGGAAATAAAAAGAAAAATGAATTTTATTTCTAAGAAGTAAAATAAGTTCAAACCCTCATTTATATGTACAAAATTACTCAGAGGGAGAAATGTTGTTGCTAGGGAGACCAAAGCAACTGTTGATCTGCAAATTCAGCTCTTAAAAAAAATTCCATGACATTTATTCTGCAATTACATCCTACTCAGGTTTAACATAAGCCAATAAAATCATTTTAATGAAGTCCTTGAAACCTGGTGTATATCACTAACATTTACTAAATATTCAGGTTACAGAGTATAGTTCAGTGATAAGAAAACTAGAGTAAAGGTCAGGTAACCTTGGTTCTAGTCCCAACTCTACTGCTTAAAAATCATACATCCTTGAGTAAGTCATTTACCTTTTCTGAAACTAAGTTTCTTTACTAGTAAAAATGGGGATAACTACTACCTAGCTTGCCTACCATTCAGGGTTGCTGTGAGCATCAAATGAAATTTGGAGTATTTTACACGGTTTGAAAACTACACAAATATATTCAACTAGGAAGTACTATTTTCCCCAAATTAATAAAGCCATGTGTATTCTGTACTCTTCAGTGATTAAAGACCAAATTAAGTATTAGAAAAATGTGAACCAAGAAAGGGAATATAAATGAGTATTTGTAAAAATTGAACTAGCTGACAGATACAAGCCCTGGTTAGGCTCTACCACAACTTCTTTAGGTCTCTGTATGATAAAATTACACAAGACTGCCTTTGTAGAGGTGTTTCTTGGGTATATTTTCCATCACACAATGATGATTTAAAAGAAAATTCATTCACCATTTTCTTTTTAAAAAAATTTTTTTTTAATTTTTATTTATTTATGATAGTCACAGAGAGAGAGAGAGAGAGAGAGAGAGAGAGAGGCAGAGACACAGGCAGAGGGAGAAGCAGGCTCCATGCACCGGGAGCCTGACGTGGGATTCGATCCTGGGTCTCCAGGATCGCACCCTGGGCCAAAGGCAGGCGCTAAACTGCTGTGCCACCCAGGGATCCCCATTCACCATTTTCCAGGGCTATATTTTGCTTGAAAAAGTTTAACTATGCTAGATATCTGAAAATCACTGGCTTAAAGTCTTTTATTTCTATTTTCAGGCATTTCATAGCCTTAACCTAACCTAAACCATCTTTAACTTTACATTCTATCCTTTCTCAGCATACACCTACATTTTGAGACCAGAGTGCTCTACCCACTATTTTTCAAAATGCCATGGCCAATCTCTGCCTGCACATTTTGTCAATATAGCTGTTGCTGCTCCACCTGGAGCATTTATATGCCCTGTGTCCTGTTCCACTCCCCACCCACACATTCACGCACCCAAACTTGAGCAGTACTCAATATCTTGGTTATATCTGCTTTCAAAAAGTTAAAATTTACTGTAGATCAGAAACAGGTGATAGTTGTCATGTTACAGAGAATCTGGCTTCTAGGCCAGTGAAGACTTGTTTATAATGTGATAGAATGTATGAAAACATTGAAAGAAGTAGAAGAAAGTGAGGGCCTTAGATCTAGAACATAGAAGGGAGAGAGCACGACAGAAGTCATCTGTGCATTACCTGGAGGAAGAACACCTTGAACCATGGACTTGTTGGGTTCCAGTGTTAGGATAGTTCCATCATAGAATGGTAGCATTTACTTATTACAGGCCAATGCTGTTGAACATGTAGTTATGTATCTGAATCCCTGTGATTTGATTTCATGATCACTAAAAATCTTCCGATTCTTTGACTTCCCTTATGGTACATCTAGAAAATACCCTGATTAGAGACAAATCCACTTACATTACATCTGTACTATAAATTAATAAAATTACATTCTGAATTCAGACATCAGTTTCAGTTTCTTGAGGGTGAATTCATCCTGAGACAAGAGAGACACAATCTGAAGGCTTAAAAACTGAGGGTCAGTTAGTGAACTATGGTAAATTTACCAACGCACGGGACAGCCCTAGTGGCGCAGCAGTTTAGTGCCGCTTGCAGCCTGGGGTGTGATCCTGGAGACCCAGGATTGAGTCCCACCTCAGGCTCCCTGCATGGAGCCTGCTTCTCCCTCTGCCTGTGTCTGTTTCTGTCTCTCTCTGTGTGTCTCTATGAATAAATAAATAAAATAAATCTTAAAAAAAAATTTACCAACAGAATGCCACCCCATGGAAATTACATGGGGTATCCCAGACTGCCCCAATAAAAAACCTTTCTTGTTGCATTATTTTCTTTTTAACACTTATATATACTTTTATTTATTCAAGGCCGCTAAAGACATACTGAAGCTTTTCTATGATCTGTCTCTACATACCTTTCCAATAATTTCTCTCTATGTATCCAAACCAAAGCTACAGCAGTAAGTACACAAACTTTCTATATCTGCTTGGAATAGATCCTATGTTGACAAATCTAAATTTTAACCAATTCTGAAAGTTTAGCACAAGTAGCACTTTTTTTTTTCATGAAGACTTTTCTAAGTACATCACCCTACCAAGGCTAAAACTAGCAATTTTGGTGATCTAGGCAAGCAGAGTCATTCAGAAGCAGCCACATGTGATAGGTTCCTTTTTTTTTTTTCCACTAAATAGATATTAATTAGGTATTAAACTCAGTTCCTCTTCTAAAACACTATATATGTTGTCAGCATGTCATGTAATAAATGCTGAAAGTTTGATCTATTATTTTACATTTCTGCACTCTAAATTTCAGTGCCCTGGGATATAGCCTAGGTTACCCACACTATCAATATACATTAAATACACCTTTGTTTACCAATTAAAAGTATTATTTCCCATTATAAGAGGGATCAATTATTATTTTTATGAAACAATTATTTAAATTATTTAGATTTCTTCCTCAGTTAAGGACACGTATTACTTGTTCCCTTTGTGAGCTTTTGTTTCATTTTCCCTTCTATGTTTTTTGAAGATATAATCCCTATCTATTTCATCTTTGTATCTTCCACAGGTTTTTAGCTAGTATCTTATATAGAGAGGGCACTCTGGGCAGCCTGGGTGGCTCAGCGGTTTAGTGCTGCCTTTGGCCCAGGGCGTGATCCTGGAGACCTGGGATCAAGTCTCAAGTCAGGCTCCCTGCATGGAGCCTGCTTCTCCCTCTGCCTGTGTCTCTGCCTCTCTCTCTCTCTCTCTCTATCTCTATCTCTCTCTGTGTCTATCATGAATAAATAAAATCTTAAAAAAATAGAGAGGGCACTTTAAATATAATTTAAGAATTTCTCTTCCATTTTCAATAAAGACTCCTCTCAGTCTTTTTATATGTATCCCATTTTATAAAGTCTTCCTTGATCATCCCAGTCCACAGGTCACTCTGACTTCTGAATTCCTATAAGGACTGCCTATAAAACATTTAATTGCCACCAATACTGCCCTAGTGTTATCTTTTTATGTATATACACATTTTATAGTCTTTTTATATTTCCATATATCCCAATAATACCTAGACACAGCATAGACAATGAATAAATATTAATTCACTCAAATAATCTTTTAAAAAAATCAATCAAGAGACTCATTAGGAAAAGTATAGACAAAACTGGTACCTAAAAAGAACAAAAGATCTCCTCCATGGTAATGAATACAAATTCCTATTGTTGCGGTCAAAAGCTTTCACATACATGGTAGTTACTAGTAAATTAAATTGTGTTGGAATTCTACAAGTGTTTTCAAATTTCATGACTCTTCCTTTCTCTTTAGGGACAATAAGGGCCCAACCACTTTCACTTCCTTAAAATAGCAATGAAAATACAAATGAAAGCAGATGGCTTTAAACAAAAACATCCATATTAAACATATAAGGTTATCATTCATTATAATTTGGTTAGGCTTCCCTGCTGAAGACACTTATATAGTCAGTTTATAATATATTGGTATGCTAAGCTTTAGCTCTTTTACCAAGCTGACCTCCAGCAAATGGTTTTAAAGTTACTCGCTTTTTACACATCCTTATGGTAATTAATGGGATATCACAAATTCTGCACACTTGACTTAAAAAATATATGTATATGGTCAAATACTATAATAACAGAGCGATTTCTTTAATTTGATTTTTGAATCAGAACACTCTAGAGTCTTCCCGCTCCAAGTGGTCCACAGACCAGCAGCATTGGTATCACCTGGGAGCTCATTCTTGAGGAAGAATCTCAGACCCTACCCCAGACCTATCAGTTGTGAATCTGCATTTTAGATCCAGGTGATCTGTAAAGACTTTAAGATTTGAGAAGCACTGGTTTAGACTCCAGAGGAAGAACAGAACGTCCAAGATGCATATGATCAAGTAACAGTAACTAACTTATTGTAATTGCTTATTTGTTGGTCTTATCTGCTAACTGAAAGCTTGTTGAGGGCAGAAACCCTTCTATTTTCTCACTATTAGTATTCATTCCGTGGCCCTAACAGACTCAGAAAACGTTACCCAATGCTCAATAAATATTTTTTGCTAAATGCACGAATGAGCAAAGTGAAAAGAAGACTTTTTAAGAAAGCGAATCCTTTGGGAAATTCTTTTGTACACGATTTCACATACCGCCATACTAATTTCTTCATTCACTATTATTAATTCTATTTCAAATACGTTGCCTTCTCTACTTCAACAAACGCATTTAATGCACTTGACAAAGCAAAAGCTTGGATCATCTTCCTCTGATGCAGCCTCTTCTACAAGTGCGAGAACTGCGTTTTAACTCTGGCTCTCACATATCCATCCCATCTGCCTGCACAAGATGAAATCACCCCAACAACTTGGAGGGGGTGTTAGGGGCAGAGGAGGAAAAGCAGTGGGTAAAGCAAAAACACTTCCGTATCAGGAACATCAAACGAAACCGTGAAAACGTGATTCTTTGAACAGGCTGCTTCCAGAAAATAACTCCTGACAAGGGAAATAAAGAGGTAAGACAACTCTTACCTTTCTCGAGAGCAAAAGGTGATACTAGAGAATACCGGGGAATGATAAAAGACCAGCGACTACCTAGCGACGGAAGGTGGAAACACACCAGACCAGAAGTAAAGCGGTGAGCGGTTAGAGACATCTAAAAAGGGTACCAAAACCCACTTTCAGGTTTGCAGAGAAGGAAGTCAAGGGAGAAGAAAGGAAATAGCTCTATGAAAGGTTTAACTTAAGACGATGATGATGATAATAATAATTTTTTGAGAGAGAGAGACGACGTGCACTTGAAGGGCGGGGGGGGGGGGGTGATAAAGGGAGGCTGCAATTCCGCGCACTGCAAAAGGGACTACAGGCAGCGGGGCTGAGACGGTCCCGGGGAGGCAGCCCAGGCATAGGTGGGTGGCAACGCCCGGCTCCGCTGGCCCCCAACGGCTGGCCTGAGCCATCTCCTCTGCAGCCTGCCGAGCACCAGACCGGGTGGGGACGGGGAAGGGCAGACTGCGTGTGGGAGGGCGTACGGGAGGACCGGGCGGATGCCGGGCTGGACCAGGTACCCACCTTATCCCAACGGAGCCACTGCCCGATGGCCGTGTCTAGCTGAGGATCCCCGGTTTGGTAGGGGGCGTGCAGCAGGTTGGAGTTCAGGTCTCCCTCTGCGTTTTCAGCCATGGCAGCCAGACTGGGGTGTGAGGGCCTGGGGGGCCGGCGAAGACAGATCTGGCGGGTGGGGAGGCTGAGATGCGCTCACCAGGGTTCTGACGCCCCCTCCTCACTGATGGGCATCGGAGACCCCCCGCAGGGTGTCTGAGCCAGCTCCTGCTGCAGCTTCGGGGAAGCAGGAGAGAAGAGGGATGCGGCCGCCCGCTCCCACCAAACCAGCTCGGGATCTCTTTCTGCGCGAAAGGACTGAGGCAGTCCCGCCGCGAGAGAACAACAACAGTCCCAGATGTCTGGGTCGTGGCCGCTGCCGCCGCCGCCGCCGCCGCCGCCGCCGCCGCCGCCCTACGCCCCGCCCCGTGCGCCGCAGGCCCCGCCCCTTCCCGCCCCTGCTGATTTAAGTCCCTGGGGCGTGAAGCGCGAGCGGGAGAGCGCGCTCCCGGCCCCTCCGCAGTAGCGCAAGGTAGCATCAGCTAGGGTGATGAGGGGTTAGGCACGGCTTTTTATTTTTTAATTTGACTCTTGCCACGCGTCTTATCCCTTGTTACAGGATATATTCTCTATCCCGTAACACATTCCCGTGCGTCTCGTTTCCTCAGCTACCACGGCCACCACCAGCAGCCCTCTTCAGCGACCGCTCCGCGGACCGACGGCGCGCGCGCTCCTAGGACCCCCTTCGGCCTCTCGCTTCAGCCTGGGGAACGCACTTGGCGGGAGGGTGCAAGGGACTGTTTCCGCGCGGCTTCACGGGAATTGTAGTCCTCTTCTTTCCCCAAGACCTGTGGAGACTGCCGCAAAGACTACAACACCCAGCGGCTCCGCGCTCTCCCTCTCCTCAAAAAGATTTGCCTCGAGGCTGTTCCCTGTGGACACGCCCTGTCCCTGCTTTGCTGCGCAATGTGGCCCTGGGATTAGATTAATTCAAACCAGGACTGATGGAGTAAGGGGACCGCTTCTATCCATTTAATGCTTTACAGTTTACGAATCGTGTTCTGTCGCTTCAACCATCTTGTGAGGTAGGTGGGCGTGATCTATCCCTATTTTACAAAGAGGAAAGTACCTCAGAGTGAAGGGACTTTTTCAAAGAGGCAGAATTTCCTAAGGGATGGAACCAGGGTGCCAAACTCGTGTTTGTTTGTTTGTTTTTAATTTTTAAATTTTTTCCCCCTCGTTTCAGATCTCGTCTGCCGGCAGTTCTTTTTTTTCTCTGCTACTGCAGTGGAGGAGGAGGGAGAACAAGATTGATTGCAAAAACAGGCAAGGAAGTTAAGGAGGGAAGATGGGTCAGCATATAACCGTAACACAAGCAACAGTGTACAAGCGTCCTAAGAGGGATACAAAGAGCAATGGCAATAGGCATACGGAGGAAGAAAAAAGATGATTGAGATAATCGTCAATTTCTTCTTATCCTGGCTTCTCTCCTCTGGAACGCTCACCTTGCAAAGTCACGCAACTTGAGGTCTGGGAGATGTTGAGAAAGGCTTACCGGTCACACTCAGCTGCTACTGATTCTTTCTGGTTTGGCCTTCTTAAAATGACTCTGTGAGTTTGGCCGAGTATTTTACAGCTCTTTCCCTAGTCAGCGTTTTTGTAGAGAGGGTGTAATATTTACACCATGGGTATACAGTAACTTAATAAATGGCTTTAGAGTGCTTTAGGGTTCACGGATAAAAGACATAATAAATTCAAAGTATTACTTTTTTTCCCTTGACAAGCCATTCACCATAATAAAATCCAAGCTACCAAGATACAGAAGGATCGTAGTGTCAATACCTGAAAAATAACGTGCCACAGTTGGGATTGACAGTCTTTGCTAAACAGTTGGGTGTTTCCTTTTTGGAATCAGCAGATTCTTTTAATCACACAAGGCCGGGGATTCCTGGGTGGCTCAGCGGTTTGGCGCCTGCCTTTGGCCCGGGGCGTGGTCCTGGAGTCTCAGGATCGAGTCCCATGTTGGGCTCCTTACATGGAGCCTGCTTCTCTCTCTCTCTCTCTCTCTCTCTCTGCCTCTCATGAATAAATAAATAAAACCTTTAAAAAAAATAATCACACAAAGCCTGGGAAGCAACCACGTGCCCTGAAAATAAGTTAATCGTTCACTATCATCACCATTATTGTCCATGACAAATGTTAATTAAATGTTTACTCTATGCTAAGCATTATGCTAGGAGCTGGGGCTACAAGAAAGTATATAACAAAACTGTTCATTTCGAAAAATAAAATGTGTCTGGGGAGACAGGATATGTGCGAGAAAAGATAACTCATGATAAACACCAAATATTTGCTGCAGACAACTATTAAAGAATTCAGTCTGAGGTGGTCAATAAAAGCAACAAGGCCAGAGCAGCAAGCACAAGGCTTTGAAGGACAAAAAATAAGCAGAGAAAAAGGTGGAGGGCATTTCAAATCCATATACCATTGGTTCTCAAATCTTCCTAGGAGTTCATTCTATGTATTTATGTATTTATAGATTTTATTTATTCATGAGAGACACAGAGAGGGGCAGGGACATAGGCAGAGGGAGAAACAGGCTCCATCTCAGGACCCCGGGATCACGACCTGAGCCAGAGGCAGATTCTCAACTATTGAACAGCCCAGGTGTCCCCCTAGGAGTTCACTTTAAAGTATGTATTCCTGGCCACTGCTCCAGAGATTCTGACTCAGAACATTGGGATAGGGCCTAGGTTCCTACATATTTAACAAGTATTTATTGATTGTGACATAAATGGCCATAACCTTGCTACACAGAATAGGTCTTCTTATAGGGTCTTCCAGGAAATACAAAATTTCAGGCCCCATCCCGGTTCTACAGAATCAGAATTACGTTTTTTAAAAATATTTTTTTCTTTATTTATTTATGATAGTCACACAGAGAGAGAGAGAGGCAGAGACACAGGCAGAGGGAGAAGCAGGCTCCACGCACCGGGAGCCCCACGTGGGACTCGATCCCGGGTGTCCAGGATCGCGCCCCAGGCCAAAGGCAGGCGCCAAACCGCTGTGCCACCCAGGGATCCCCCAGAATTACATTTTTAATAAGATCCAATGATGATTTCTACGCATATCAAATTTGATAAGCAGTGGTTTTTATAAGACAATTCTTAAATTTAATTCAATTCTGAGAAATACTACTAAATCAACAGAACTTCCAAGAGATGGAATTATATAAGGCAAGTATAAAAGACCGGAGAAGTACAAGTTTTAATTCAATTCCAGAATCAAACAAGCCCTCAATTTTATCAACAAGGTTATAGTATACACTGGTTATCAGAAACCTTGCCCAGCATCTTTGGCTTATTGCTTAGGAATTGAAGGGTGACCAAAGAGACTCAGAACTCATTAGATCAAGGAATAGTGTGTGTGTCCAGGAGAGAAAGTATGATAGTTTTCCTACTCAGAGTTCAGAAGCTTTAATTTCTGTTGGAATTTGCCCAGAGTTATTTTTTTTTAATTCTATTTATTTATTCATGAGAAGCAAAGGGAGAAGCAGGCTCCACGCAAGGAGTCCGTTGGGGAACTCGATCTCAGGTCTCCAGGATCACGCCCCGGGCCAAAGGTAGCGCTAAACCGCTGAGCCACCCAGGCTGCCCTTAAGTTTTTATTTAAATTTCAGTTAGTTAGCCTACAGTGTAATATTTTCAGGTGTATAGCATAGTGATTCAACACTTCCTTACATCACCCCCTGTTCATCGCAACAAGTGCATTCTTTAATCCCCATCACCTGTTTCACCTGTCCTCCCACCCACCTCTCTTCTGGTAACCATCAGTTTGTTCTCTATAGTTAAGAATCTGTTTTTTGGTTTGCCTCCCTCTCTTTTTTCCCTTTGTTCATTTGTTTTGTTTCTTAAATTCCACATATGAGTGAAATCATATGGTGTGTCACTTTCTGACTGACTTAACTTCACTTAGCATAATACCCTCTAGTTCCATCCATGTTGTTGCAAATGACAAGATATCATTTCCTTTTTTGTGGGAATTTGCCCAGAGTTCTCTAAATCTGGCAACCCTAACTGTACTTATGAAAGAGAATGTCTCTCTTGGTCCTAATATATATGACTTAATATTTTAGGATCATGATATATATATAACTTACCCTCAAATGGTTCAGAAAAAAAGACTTTATACACACACAAATATATGTTGCACATATATATTATATAAATATACATACAAGCTTATTAGATAAACAGGAAATAATATATCAGATGGAAATTTTAACAATAGGTGAATCTGAGTAAAAGGATAGATGGAAAATCTTTGTACTATTTTAATTTCTGCAACTTCATATGAAATTATTTCCAAATTTAAAAATTAAAAAACCCCTCAAGTGTATAAGAAATATCTATTTGTTTATTGTTTTAAAAATTTGAATTAAGAGACTCAAAGCTGGGCAGCCCCGGTGGTGCAGTGGTTTAGTGCTGCCTGCAGCCCAGGGTGTGATCCTGGAGACCCAGGATCGAGTCCCACATCAGGCTCCCTGCATGGAGCCTGCTCCTCCCTCTGCCTGTGTCTCTGCGCTTCTCTCTGTGTCTCTCATAAATAAATAAATAAAATCTTAAAAAGAGAGAGAGAGACTCAAAGCTCTCATTCTGTTAGGCTTGCAAGAAATTAAATTTTCATCAATATCAGGAGCTCCCCTCTCACCCAGGCTTTATATGGTACCAGAGAAACAGAAAGTGTCAATAGCTCTAGTTCATCAAGGTTTTTGCTAACATCTGTATTGTCCAGGATCGTAATGGTCTCTGGAAATCTGACAGCTTTCTCCTTGCATACCATTCATAAGCTTGGTCAGGAATCTTGGTTAAGGCTATGAACCCCAAAGCCTGTAAGTATACCATATGGCCATCCCCTTGAAAATTTTGCCAATTCCTTGAAGTACTGCCACCAAGCCAACTTCAGGGACTCTTTTCTCATCACCCTCCTATTTTAAGACTTTAAATCTTGAGGAAATCTATCATTCTGCTGTGTGATTTCTCTGAAAAGAGAAGTATTATCTTGTGTTTTGGGTTTTTTTTAAGATTTTATTTATTTGAGAGCGAGCACAGGCAGCGGGGAGAGGGAGAAGAGGCTCCCTGCTAAGCAGGAAGTCTGATGTGGGGCTCGATCCCAGAACTCCAAGATCGTGACCTGAGCCAAACGCAGAAGCTTAACTAACTGAGCCACCCAGGTACCCTGAGAAGTATTTTCTTGTTGCTCACAAGGATACTTGACATGAACTCTAGAGAACTCTGTTTTTTTTTTTTTTTAATTTTTATTTATTTATGATAGTCACACACAGAGAGAGAGAGAGAGAGAGGCAGAGACATAAGCAGAGGGAGAAGCAGGATCCATGCACAGGGAGCCCGACGTGGGATTCGATCCCGGGTCTCCAGGATCGTGCCCTGGGCCAAAGGCAGGCGCCAAACCGCTGCGCCACCCAGGGATCCCTAGAGAACTCTGTTTTAAAAAAAAAGAAAAGTCAAGAAAGGAAATATCTTGTAAACAATTCCCTACTTTTAGCCCTATTACATAAAACTCCAAAGGGACACAACAAGTAAAATGTAGAATTCCCTGTTCTAAACATTTCATATAAATGGAATCATATAATAAGTGGTCTTTTGTGACTGACTTTTTCCACTTAGCATAATGTTTATTTTTATTTTTTAAAAGATTTTATTTATTTATTCAAGAGAGACACAGAAAAACAGGCAGAGACACAGGCAGAGGGAGAAGCAGGCTCGCTGTGGAGAGCCTGACGCGGGACTCAATCCTAGGACTCCGGGGTGATGCCTTGAGCCAAAGGCAGATGCTCAACCACTGAGCCATCCAGGCATCCCTAGCATAATGTTTTAAAAGACCATACATGTTGCAGCATATAGGACTATTTAATTTCTTTTTGCAGTTGAATAATATTCCATTGTATGGCTGTATTACATTTTGTTGATCGGTTTGTCCATTGATGACATTTGGGTTGTTTCTGTCCTTTAGCTATTAATTTTGGCTATAATGCTGCTACAAATATTCATGTACAGTTTATGTGTGGTATATGTTTTCATTTCTCTTAGGTGAGGCTGGAACATATGGTAACTCTGTATCTAATCATTTGAGGAACGGCCTGTTTTCCAAAGCAGCTGCACCATTTACATTCCTACCAGCAGTATGTGAGAGTTTTCCCACAGATTTTCCAACTCTTGTTATATCTTACTTTTTGATTCTAGCCATTTTTAAAATATTTATTTGATTGTTTGTTTTTTAGAGAGCGAGCGAGCATGGGATATGCAAAGGGGCAGAGAGAGGGAGGGAATCTTAAGCAGTCTCCAGGCTCTGTGCTCAGTGCTTGGCATGGAGCCCAACTCTGGGTTCTATCTCAGGACCCTAAGATCATAACCTAAGCAAAAGGCAGACGCTCAACCACTATGGGCCTAGGTGCCCCTTTTCATATGTTTATTGGCCATTTGTATGTCATCTTTGGAGAGCTATCTATTCACATCTTTTTCCCACTTTTTAAATTGTTTTTTTATTATTGAGTTGTAAGATTTACTTATGTTTCTGGATATAAGTTCCTGATACAAATCAGATAAATGATTTGCAAATATTTCTCCTCATTCTGTGGGTTGTCTTTCACATTCCTTCATTTATTACAGTATAGTCAACATACAGTGTTATATTAGTTTCAAGTGTACAACATAGTGATTTGACAATTTTATACATTACTCAGTAATCACCACAATAAATGTAGTCACCATCTGCCACCATACATCATTGCGATATTGACAATGTTCCCTATGCTGTCCTTTTCATCTCTATAAACTTAGTTTATAACTGAAAGTTTGTACATCTTATAAGCCCCTTCACCTGTTTTACCCATTCCCTCATCCCTATCTTTTCACAGTCTTTTTTGTAAAAATTAATTTATTATTTTTTTAAGATTTTATTTATTCATGAGAGACACAGAGAGAGGCAGAGACATAGGCAGAGGGAGGAGAAGCAGGCTCCATGCAAGAGGGATGATGTGGGACTCAATTCTGGGACTCTGAGATATCACCCTGAGCTGAAGTCAGACACTCAACCACTGGAGCCACCCAGGTGTCCCTCTTTTTTTTTTATTTTAATTTTTAGATTAAAAAAATATTTTATTTATTTATTCATGAGAGACAGAGAGACAGAGAGAGAGAGGCAGAGACATAGGCAGAGAGAGAAGCAGGCCCCATGGAGGGAGTCTGATGTGGAAGTTGATCTCAGGACTCCAGGATCACAACCTGGCCGAGGGCAGGTGCTAAACCGCTGAGCCACTCTGCCCAGTTTTATAGTTCTAACTCTTATGTTTAGATTCTCAATCCATCTTGAATTAATTTTTATATATGGCTCAAGGAAGGGATCTAACCTCATTCTTCTGCGTGTAGTTGTCTGAGATCCATTCTTTTTCCCTACTCTCTCTGGTAGTAAAAATTACTCTTTCCCTACTGGATGGCCTTGTCATTCTTGTAGAAAATTAGTTGACTATGGACATACAGATTTATTTCTGGACTCTCTGTTATATTCCATTGATCTATATGTTTATCTGTGTGCTAGTACAACAATGTCTAGGTTACTGTTACTTTGTACTAAGTTTTGAAATAAGGAAGTGTGAGCCTTACTATGTTCTTCTTTTTCAGGATTGTTTTGACTATTTTATTTATTTTATTTTTTAATTTTTTTAAAACATTTTATTTATTTATTCATAGAGACACAGAGAGAGAGAGAGGCAGAGACACAGGCAGAGGGAGAAGCAGGCTCCACGCAGGGAGCCCGATGTGGGACTTGATCCCGGATCTCCGGGATCACGCCCTGGGCTGGAGGCAGCGCTAAACCCGCTGAGCCACCTGGGCTGCCCTGTTTTGACTATTTTAAATCCCTCACAATTCTAAATAAATTTTACAGTTAGGTTGTCAATTTCTACAAGGAAGTCAGCTGGGAATCCAGATTGGATGCACTGAATCTTTAGATCAGATTAGGAAGTATCACCATTTTAACAATGTTAAATCTTCCAATCCATGAACGTGGGATTTTTTTTCTAGTTGTGGATTTTCTTTAATATCTTACAACAATATTTTATAGTTTTCAGAGTGTAAGTTTTAGGCTTTTTTGTTAAATTAATTCCCAAGTATTTTATTCTTTTTGATGTCATTGTAAATGGAATTGTTTTCTTAATTTAATTTTCATTTATTGGGACACCTGGGTGGCTCAGTGGTTGAGCAACTGCCTTTGGCTCAGGGCATGAACCCTGACTCCCGGGATTGAGTCCTGCATCAGGCTGTCTGCATGGAGCCTGCTTCTCCCTCTGCCTATGTCTCTGCCTCTCTCTCTTTGTGTCTCTCATAAATAAATAAAATCTTAAAAAACTTTTTTCATGTCTTAATTTCATTGTTTTATTTCTGTATACTTGCAATGAACTATCAATTGTAGAAATACAATTGGATTTTGTATATTGATTGCATCCTGAAACATCACTGAATTCATTTATTGGTTCTAATAGCTTTTTATTTAATTTTTTAGGATTTTCTGTATACAAGATCATGTCATCTGTGAATAGATAGTTTAACTTTTTTCCTTTGCCGGTTTGCTCTGGCTAGAACTTCAGTACAATGTTGAATCAAAGTGGCAAAGAGCAGACATCTGTGTCTTGTTCCTGACCTTAGGGGAAAGCATTCTGTCTTTCACCATTAAGTATAATGTTTGCTGTGGGTTTTTAGTAGATGCTTTTTTTCATATTGGTGAAATTCTCTTCTGTTTTTAGTTTGTTGAATGTTTTTATCATGAAAGAGTGTTGGATTTTGTAAAATACTTTTCTGCTGTAAAATACTTATCTACTGAGATGTATAAATAAGTTTTTTTATTATGTTGATTATATTATTACAGTTATTACATTAAATGACTTTTAGAAGTTAGACCAAACTTGCATCCTACTTGTTCATGGTATTTCACTGTTTTTATATGTTTGTGCATTTAGTTTTGCTAGTATTTTGTTGAGAATTAATCTGTTCATATTCATAATAGATACTGGTCTGTAGTTTTCTTGTGATGTATTTTTCTGGTTCTGGTATCAGAGTAATGCTGGCCTCACAAAATGAGTGTTCCCTTCTGTCCTAACTTTTGGAAGGGTTTGTAAAGAATTGGCATAACCTTTCCTTTAATTTTTAGTACAGAATTCAATGGTGAAACAATGTGGGTTTGAGCTTTGTGAGTTGTTTTCTGATAATTAACCTCTTCACTTTTTATAGGTCTAGTCACTTGTCTATTTCTTCTTGAGTAAATTTCATTAGTTTGTTTCTTTGTAGGAATTTGTCCATTTCAGCAAGGCTCTCTAATTTGTTGGCATAGGGTTGTTTACGGTATTCCTTTATAATCCTTTTTTTTCCTGTAAGGTCATAATAATGCCCACTCTTTTATTTCTGATTCTAGTTATTTGAGTCTTCCTTGGTGGGGAGAGGAAGTTAGTCTAGCTAAAGGTTTGTCAATTTTGTTGCTCTTTTCAAAGAACTAGCTTAATTTAATTGATTTTCTCTATTGCTTTTCTATTCTTTATTTCATTAATTTCCATTCCAATCTATCTAATTTTCTTTTTCCAGTTTCCTAATTCTCTCTTCATCAGAATCTCATTTACTAAATTGGGCTTTAGTGTGTGTGCATTGTTCCAATAAAATTTTATTTACAAAGCAGATGGCAGGCCAGATTTGGCCTGTGGGCCACAGTTTGCTCATCCCTGATCCAGAGTAATGATTCCTAAACCTAGATGCATACCATTTTAAGGAACTGATTCCTGGACCTCACCCTGCAATTATGACTCAATTGATCTGGGTTGAAGTATAGAGTGTTTTCTTCTTTGCTTGTTTTTTGTTTTAAGCTTTCTTAGGTGTTTCCAATGAGCAGCCAAGTCTGAGGGCCATCTTTTCAGAGCAGGGATCTGACCTTGGGTTTTTTGTTTATTTGTTCTTGGCTTAAAACAACAGAAATTTATCATCTCAGAGTTTGAGGCCGGAAGTTTGAGTTGAAGTGTCAGTAGGGCCATGCTCCCTCTGAAGGCTCTAGTGGAGAATCCTTCCTTGACACTTTCAGCTTCTGATGGCTATAACCTTTCCTTAGCTTGTGGCTGCATAACTCCATCTGTGCCTCTGTCTTCACATGGCCTTCTCCTTCAACTCAAAACCAGAAAATGAACAACAGATGCATAAGCCAAAATGTTGGGGCATGGGGTAGCATGGAGCTTTGATGTCCCAAGGGCATGCTACCCTCTTAGTATCTGGATGTGTCCACCAACCTGAAAGCTCTGTCTTTGCAGTTTAAATTTCATTTATTGTATTTTATACGATATTGAATCCTTTTAGATTCTTTTCAAAATTTGGTTTAGCACTTTTTACGGTTTCCTATTCTCTATAGAGATCTTCTATTTATTTGGTGAGAGAACTGATAGCATGTGGTCAGTTTTCTATCTCTAAAACAGTGTTTCATTTCCTGATGAAATACAAGATCCACCTTCTATTAAAATATGCAGATAGGGACACCAGGATGGCTCAGTGGTTGAGCATCTGTCTGCCTTCAGCTCAGGGCATGATCCCGGTGTGGGGATTGAGTCCTGCATCAGGCTCCCTGTGAGGAGCCTGCTTCTCCCTCTGCCTGTGTCTCTGCCTTTCTCTCTCTCTGTGTGTCTCTCATGAATAAATAAATAAAATCTTTTTTAAAAAATGCAGATAGTATAATATATTGTGGATGAAGGGAAATTGAATCTGTTGGAGGCAGCTCTGGGCTCTGGGAGAGAAACTGATTTTGTGATGATGTGATGTCCACAGCCTGATATATCCTGGAAATTTCTAGGATTAGAAGAAAATTAAAGAATCTGGACTCAAAGCAACAGGAGAACATAACTCCTTATCACATGGCAAAAGGAGGACTAAAGGTATTATTTTTGTAAATTTCATTGTTTAAAAAAATTCTATAGAAATCACAAGCTAGATTGAGTAATATACACACTTATATTTTCCTGCCCACCTTTAGTTAGCCATATCAGTGAGGAGTGAAATGGGCAAAAGTATGTATCAGTTGCGATTGCATTTAGCTACCTGTAATGAAAACCAAAATTGAGTGGCTTAACCAATGAGAGATGTATTTTTGTTTTCCAAATAACAATAAGTCCCAAGGAAGGCAATCCAAGTGCAACAAGTCAAGGACATCAACAATGACCAGTTCCCTTTTTATTTTCCTGCATTGTCATTCTAAATGTGTGGCTCTCAGCCTCATGGTCAAAAGATGACAACTGACTTCCAGTTTCTAGTCAGGCATGTAAGGAATTCGGAAGTTGCCATTGCATGCTAACGATCGGTAAAGAGCTGAACAAACTGAAAAAATCAACAGCTTTCTTTGGTTCATCAGAGAAGCGAGGTCACAATACAAACTGCTGCTCCCAAACAGAAGAATCACAATTTACTATGGCAGAAACCGACAGGCAGAAGCCTAAGGAACCAGTGCAAGAGTTGGAAAACCAAAACTGCAATTGATGAATTATTGGAGGCTCAATGTGGCCAAGTCTGAGAATCAAAAGCTCCAAGAAGACTCAGTCATATGGGGATATATACTCTTGTCAGTTTTACCTCCAGGACCTTGACCATGTTCTCATAGTGAATATTGGAGAAAAATTCCTCATGCTTCTGGCAGGGCAAGGCGGAAAGTAGCCATTTTGAATATACCAAGCATCTGTTCTTAACAAGGCCTGCCTCGGAAGAAACTGTTCAACCAGAGCCTGACTGAAGGAAAGGGAAATACCCAAACTAAATCATCTCTAGCCATCTGTCCCTCCTAAGGATTAGGAAGAAAACTGAAAGGTACTTGTGAAGCTCACAATCCAGAGAGGCACAGGCTCCTTAAAAGACTAATACCAATTATAGGACTACAGAATACTTCTCTATTCCCCCCACACCTTGCCACATTACTAAACACCTATTTATAGCAGTTCTTTTATCCAGTATATCATGTCCAACTATCAAGAAAAAGTTATAAGACATATTAAGTGCCCCACCCCCCCCAAAAAAAAAAAAAAAAAAAACGTTTAGAAAGACAGAGAAAGCATCAGAACCAGACTCAGATATGGCAGAGTTGTTTGAATTCTCAGATCAGAATTCAAAACAACTGATTAGGGCAGCCTGGGTGGCTCAGCAGTTTAGCGCTGCCTGTAGCCCAGGGTGTGATCCTGGAGACCCAGGATCGAGTCCCACGTCAGGCTCCCTGCATGGAGCCTGCTTCTCCCTCTGCCTATGTCTCTGCCTCTCTCTCTCTGTGTGTCTATGAATAAATAAATAAATAAAATATTTAAAAAAATAAATAAAACAACTGATTAATATGCTAAGGGTTTAATGGATAAAGTAGACAGCATGCAAGAATAGATGGGTAATATAAGCATAGAGATGGTAATTGTAAGAAGGAGTCAGAAAAAAATGCTAGAGATTAAAAACACTAGCAGAAATGAAGAGTGCCTTTGATGGGCTTCTTTCTTCAACTGGACACAGGTGAGGAAAGACTCTCTGAGCTTGAGGATATCTCAGTAGAAACTTCCAAAACTGAAAAGCAAGAGAAAAGAGACAGAAAAAAAAAAAAAACAGAACAATATTCAAGAACCATGGGACAGCTACAAAAAGTATGACATATGCATAATGGGGATATAAGAAAAGAAAGAAAAGAAAAGACAAGAAAGCAAAAAGGAAGATATATTTAAAGCAAAAATGAAGGAGAATTCTCCTAAATTAATGTCAGACACCAAATCACAGATCCAGGAAACTCAGAGAACACCAAGCAAATGAATGCCCAAAAAAGACTTTATGTAGGAATATTGTATTCAAATTGTTGATAATACAAGATGAAGAAAAAATCCTCATAAAACCCAAAATTAAAAAACATTACCTATAGAGGAGCAAAAATACAAATTACATCGGCTTCTCATCAAAAGCCATGCAGGCAAGAAGAGAGTTGGAGTGAAATATTTAAAGTGTTGAGAGGAAAAAACAACAACCTAGAATTATGTTCTCTGCAAACTAATTTTTCAAAAGTGAAGGAGAAATAGAGAGTTTCTCAGACAAGCAAAAATTAATGGAATTGTTGCCAATTGACTTGCCTTGTAGGAACTGTTAAAAGTTCTTTAGAAGGAAAATGAGGGGTGCCTGGGTGGCTCAGTCAGTTGTGTCTGACTCTTGGTATTACAACCCTGAGATGGAGCTCTGCATCAAGCTCTGTGCTCAGTGAGGAGTCAGCTTGAGATTCTCCCTCCCCCCTCCCCCTTTGCCTCTGTCCCCAGTTTCATGCATGCACATGCTCTCTCTCTCTCTTAAATAAATAAATAAATAAATAAATCTTTTTTAAAAAAAGAGAAGGAAAAGGTTCAGGTCAGAAAGTTGTATCAAAAAAAAAAAAAAGCATTAGAGAAGAAATAAGTCAAAGTGAAATAAAAGCATGTAATTTTCAAAAAAAGTTTCATTTTCTTATTGTTAATTGATCTAACAGAAAAAGTTTGTCCAAAACAATAGTGGCAGCAAAATATTTGATTATGTACTTTTATGTATATAAGTGAAATAATAGCAATAATACAATGGAAGGGAGGGAGGAATTATTTTGTTATAAGGCACACTACCTGTGAAGCAGTGTAGGATTATTTGAAAGTGGACTTGAATTAATTGCAAATTATAAGGCAACTACTAGAAAAAGTAAAAAAAAAAAATTACATATATATGTGTGTGATTTATATATATATATACATATAAAATTTTGTGTATATATATGTATATGAAAGGCATACTAAGAAAGAAAATGGAATTATATAATATATTCTATGAAAATGATGAAAGGCAAAAAAAGTGGACAAGAACAAGGGCAACAAATAGAATATAGTAACAAATATGTCAGAAATTAATCTATGACAGTAATAACTTTAAATGTCAATGATCCAATACACCAATTAAAAGATTGAGATTTTCAAAGTGGATCAAAAAGCAACTATATGATGTCTACAAGAAACCCACTTTAAATATAAAGACACTTGTGGATTAAAAGTAAATGAGTAAATGGGTGGAGAAAGCTATACCATGCTAACCCTAATCAAAATAAAGCAAGAATAGCTATATTACTTCAGGCAGTATAGACTTAAGAGCAAGGAAAGTTAACAGAGATGAAGAAGGACATTACATAATGAAAAAGGGGTTCATTCTTCAAGAAGGCATCATAATCTTTAATGTGTATACACCCAACAACAGACAGCCAAAATATGTAAGGCAAAAACTGATAGAATTGCAAGGAGAAATAGATGAATTCACTATTACATTTGGAAATTTCATCACCCTTCTATCAGAAATGGATATATCCAGGGGGGTAGAAAATCAGTAAGGACATGTTTGAACTCAACAGTACCATCAATCAACTGGATATAATGGACATCTATAGGCTTCTTCATCTCACAACAGAATATACATTCTTTTCAAGCCCATAGGAACATTCACCAAGATAGACCCACATCCTAGGCCATAAAACACACTTTAACTCATTTAAAAGAATGTCTGCTCTCAGACAACAATGGAATTAAACTAGATACCAATGACAGAAAGACAATTGGAAAATCCCAAAATATTTGGTGATTAAACATTTTTCCTAATAACACATGGGTTAAAGAAGAAATCTTCAAGGTAAATTTTAAAATGTTTTGAACTAAATGAAAATACAAGTTATCAAAACGTGTGGGGTATAGTGAAAGCAATCCTTAGAAGGAATATTATAGCATTGAATGCATATATTAGAAAAGAATAAAAATCTATAATCAATAATCTAAACTTTCATTTTAAGAAACTAGAAAAGAGCAAATTAAATCTAAAGTAAGCAGAAGAAAAATAATAAAAGTTAGAACAGAAATCAAGGATATTGAAAACAGGAAATCAATAGAGAAAATCAACAAATCCAAAAGCTGGGGCATCTGGGTGGCTCAGTGGTTGAATGACTGCCTTCAGCTCAGGTTGTGATCCTGGGGTCCAGGGATGGAGTCCCACATCAGGCTCCCCTTAGGGAGCCTGCTTCTCCCTCTGCCTATGTCTCTGCCTCTCTATGTCTCTCATGAGTAAATAAAATCTTTAAAAATATTCAAAAGCTTGTTCTTTGAAAAGATCAATAGAATTAATAAACTGCTAGCTAGGCTAAGGGAAAAAAAAGGACAGAAATTACTAATATCAGAAATGAAAGAAGATATCACTACAGATTCTATTAAAAGGATAAGAGGGGCACATGGGTGGCTCAGTCAGTTAAGCATCTGACTCTTGATTTTGGCTCATGTCATGATTACAGAGTCTTGAGACTGAGCCCTGAGGCAGGCTCCATGCTCAGCAGGGAGTCTGCTTGAGACTCTTTCCCTCTTCCTCCCACCCCAACTCTTTCACCCTTTAAAATAATTTTTTTTAAGGATATAATATTAAGGTGGGTGCCTGGCTGGCTCAGTTGGTAGAGCATGCAACTCTTGATCATGAGTTCAAGCCCCATGTAGAGGGTAGAACTTACTTTTTAAAAAAAGGATAATAAAGAGTACCAAGAACAACTCTATGCCTATAAATTTGATGACCTAGATGAAATTGACGAGTTCCTTGAAAGATAAAATCTGCCAAAAGTCACATTAGAAAGTATAGATAATCTGAATAGCCTTGTATCTTTTTTTTTTTTTTAAGATTTTATTTATTTATTCATGAGAAACACAGAGAAAGAGGTAGAGACATAGAGGGAGATGCAGGCTCCTTGCAGGGAGCCTGATGTGAGACTTGATCCTGAGATCCTGGGATCACACCCTGAGCCAGAGGCAGATGCTCAACCACTGAGCCACCCAGATGTCCCAACTCTGTATCTTTTAAGGAAATTCAAATTGAAACAGTAATTAATAACTTTCTAAAACAGAAAACACCAACCCAAATAGATTCACTGATGAGTTCTCCTAGACATGTAAGGAAGAAATTATACTAATTCACCAGTCTCTTTCAGAAGATAGAAACAGAGGGACTACTTGCTAACTCATTCTGTGAAGCCAGCATTACCCCATTACCAAAACCAGACAAGGACATTACCAAAAAAAGAAAAAGAAAAAAACTATAGGCCAATATCTCTTATAAACTTAGATGAAAATCTTCAACAAAACATTAGCAAATCAAATCCAACAGTGTAAGGTTAATGTGATAACCACTACACTATGGAAACAAGGCCTAACAGTGTATAAAAGAGTTAGACATCAGGACACCATAACCAAGTGGGATTTATCCCAAGTATGCGATGCTGGTTTGACATTAATTTAATGTAATCCATTACATCAATGGGATAAAGAAGAAAAATCGCATGATCATATCAATAGATGCAGGAAAAACATTGCACCCACTCATAATAAAAACTCTCAGTAAACTAGGAATAGAGGGAAGCTTCTCAACTTAGTAATATCTATAAAAACCTACAGCTAACATCATACTTAATGGTGATAAACTTGAATCTTTCCCCCTAACATGAGGAACAAGGCAAGGATGTCTCCTTTCACCACTCCTTTTCAACATCATACCGGAAATCATGGCCAATGCAATAACATAAGAAAAAGAAATAAAAGATATACTGATAGATAAGGAAGAAATAAAACTGTCTTTGATTGCAAATAACATGAATGTCTACGTAGAAAATCCAAGAGAATTGAGAAAAAAAGAAACCTCCTAGAACTAATAAGCAATTATAGCAAGGTTGCAGCATATAAGGCTAATATACAAAACTCAATCATGTTTTTATATACTTGCAATGAAACAAATGGAATTTGAAATTAAAAACACAGAGGTTGTTGGCAACTTGCTGCTCACAACTAATTGTCTAAGTTAGATACATACCTAACCAATCCCTGGCAAGGAGAATGAGACCTTATGAGTACCTTTTTTTTTTTTTTAAGATTTTATTTATTTATTCATGAGAGACACAGAGAGAGAGAGACGCAGAGACACAGGCAGAGGGAGAAGCAGGCTCCATGCAGGGAGCCTGATGTGGGACTCAATCCCGGGTCTCCAGGATCCCACCCTGGACCAAAGGTGGCACTAAACCCCTGAGCCACCGGGGCTGCCCTGATGAGTGCCTTAGATCAGTCATAATTACCTCCTGCAGTGAGCTAGAGCTAGAGAGCCTTGGGAAGAAAGTGGGATCTACTAAAAAGTGGAGCTCAGCCAGCATGAGAATTGGAAGAATTGGCATATGGAGAAGCTCCAACAATATCTGCTAAGGACAGGGAGAGATGGAAAAAAATTAGAAGGAGAGAGGAAAAGGGAGAGAATGTGTGTGTGTGTGACACACCAAAAGAGAGAGCAAAAGACAGAGAGGCCATACTATCTTAGGTTCTTGAATGCTGCACTCTGGCATCAAAATTTCCTGGGGGAGGGCATCGAAACATGTATCAACATTGGGAGAGATAAGTTGCTATGGTAATTAGTAGTGGCTCAATTCTTATTTTTGAGTGCATGGACTTTTACATCAGAGGAAATAATAATTGATCTCTGAAAAACTTTTTCAAATTACTGATATAAAGTCTACTCTAAGAGCAGTCCGTTTTCTCTATGATATGTGCTCATGGAACACTTGGAGAAATTGTTTCTATGCTTGATGTTAGGGCAAAATGAGCAAGGATGGAGTTGTACAGATAACCTGCTTTTACTTAAAGCATTCTTTATTATCAAGAAATGGGATTTTTTATTTTTTTGGTCTGAAGTGAGTGGAATTCCATTACATTTCTTTTAAGTCACTTTTGAAGTTTTTTCATGACATTTTAAAAAACCTGAGGCAATTAAAGCAAGTTGCCTTAAAAGGTTGGCAACAAACCTCTTCAAAACAAGTTGAGCCCCCACCCCCCAACATTTCTTTAGCTAATCCAGGTAAACAGTTAAAACTAACCACATAGATTGTGGTTTACTTATTACATGCATTCAAAATGAAAAGAAATCAAGTCGTCTCAGCAAGTCGCTTGGGGATAGCTCAGATTTTGTATCTAGCCTCATTATGTGATTTTTTTCTTTGCACTTGTCTTTTGGTTACCATGACAACTGGAAACCTTACAGGGAAGAAAAATTGTTTTGGCTGCTGCATTGAGACTAGGAGTAAGAGTTGAGACAGGTGTAGAAATAACGGATTCAGGTCAGGGAACAATGGGAGCTGGGCGCTATGTGGATGTGTACATGCTGAGCATTTTATGTTATTTTGTAGGGAAGACAGGCATGATGCTGAATAGTATAACAATGCAGAGTACAAGAGTAAGACATGGATAACTTAAAGGCCATTGGGCCATTTATGTAGTCACAATGTCCCTTGCCCTCTTGTACCACAGATTTTGTGCCCTAATCTACCCCTGAGTGACTGATCCACTCAATCCATCATGTAGGCAAGTAACACAATGGAAATGTATCTAACTAATGGCTAAATAAAAATCTCCCCTGGCTATACTCCCTATTATCAGGGTATCTTGAATAGAAGAACACAACCAGCTTGATCCTTTCCTGCTGAGGTGACCTCAGAGGAAGGGATTTGGTGACAGAGTAGCAGCTGTCTTTGACAGACCTCTCCAGAATGCAGAAACTACCAAGTCCCCAACTCATGGAGCAGCCAAGAGATGTTGGGGAACATCACCTCCTGAGATGACCCTGGTCACTGGCAAGCTGAGACTTAGAAGAGGTTCTGGGACAGCCTGGGTGGCTCAGTGGTTTAGCACCACCTTCTGCCCCGGGGCATGATCCAGGGGACCCGGGATTGAGTCCCACATTGGGCTCCCTGCATGGAGCCTGCTTCTCCCTCTGCCTGGGTCTCTGCCTCTGTATGTGTGTGTGTCTCTCATGAATAAATAAATAAAATCCTTAAAAAAAAAAAAAAAAAGAAGAGGTTCTGTTGTCCCCAAGTTGGACCTGACCCAATTTGAAACTGCCCTAATTTGGTACACATTGGTAAAGATTGATCCTCAAAGAGGATGCCCTTCTTGGCAGTTCATTCTTTACAATTCTACCCTGGCACAGCCACTTCTTGGATTCCAGCTACCATAGGGACAGTTATAGAACTTATTGCATTTTTGGGGCACGTGGATGGCTCAGTTGGTTAAGTGTCTGACTCTTGATCTCAGCGCAGTGCTTGATCTCAGTGTTGTGACTTTGAGCCCTGCATTGGCTCCATGCTCCATGCTTAGCATGGAGCCTATTTAAAAAAAATTTTTAGGGCAGCCCGGGTGGCTCATCAGTTTAGCACCGCCTCCAGCCCAGGGTGTGATCCTGGAGACCCGGGATTGAGTCCTGCGTCAGGCTTCCTGCATGGAGCTTGTTTCTCCCTCTGCCTGTGTCTCTGCCTCTCTCTCTCTCTCTCTCTCTCTCTCTCTCTCTGTGTGTCTCTCATGAATAAATAAAAATCTTTAAAAAAATTTTTTTTAATTAAATTTAAAATTTTAAAAAATTGATTCCAATTTTTACCCATCACAGATGCAGAGCCACTCCACTTTTTATTTAAAACATTAAAAAAGGGATTGTCCCGGTGCATGGAGCCTGCTTCTCCCTCTCCCTCTGCCTATGTCTCTCTCTCTGTGACTATCATAAATAAATAAAAATTTAAAAAATGATAAATAAAACATTAAAAAATATTATTTATATTTTTAAAATATATTTTTATATTTCTGTTTATTACTTTTTCTTTCTTGCAATACCGATTCCAAGGGGTAGAGCAATACGTGTTCCCCAAAATAAGTGTTGGAAAAATGTTACCACTTAAAATTGATTATGAGTCATTTAACTCCCAACAATTATTTTCTAATTTATCACTGTCTTGAATTAATGTCACGTCTTTATTTCTAAATCTGCCCTTTGTGTTACTTCCTCTCTCTCTCTCCCTGGCCTCCTGTTGGTGATGTGTAACCTCTGAAAGTACATTCATTAAGGCTGTCACACCATGTATTTGAACATTATAATCCTGGCTCTTTATGTTTCTTTTCCACTTGTTCTTGGTTTTTATTCTTGAATGTTCTGCAGTCTCTCTTTACTGCATGCTTGAATTACAGCTATACACAAAGAAGTGGCTTTTATGACATGCCAAGGCAAGGATGTTGTGTTCCAGCTTTATAATAATAGCATTGGGGAAAATATTTTATTTCAAAAGACTAAATAAATTCTACTTCAAAAGAGTTTTAGTTAATTAAAGTTATGAGGGTGAAAAGCCAAAAGCAATTCTTTGACCATAAAGTATTTTCATTTAGCTATTAATTAAATATATTTTCATTGTGTTTATTTATTTTTTCTTTTTTTTCTTTTCTTTTTTTTTCTTTTTTTTTTCTTTTTTTTTTTCATTGTGTTTATAGCCTTACCTATTAATACTTTGTTTTCAAATAGTCAAACAAAAATGGTTGTGCATGTTGGACTGTCTTTACTGCATTTCATTATTTCTTTTAGCTACATTATGACCTATTGAAAACGATTTCATATTTGCTGACACAGTATTGATGTTTCATGTTTATAGCATAATTAATTAGAGGTATATTTTGCATCTTGGAACAGCATCTTGGTCATCTGTTCTCCTACCCCCTCCCTGTAAGCCATCTGTTTTCTCTTATAACACCTTTACTGCTTACATAGTTCATATGCTGCCTTTGACAAAAATTTATTTATTCGTATACCAAACACCTAATATATCAAATGCATAATTGTACACATTGAGGAAATGAAAAATATCACTGCATTATATACTGTTTTATAATTTGTAAAAATATTTTTTACGATGTAGAGTGGGTGGTAAGAAGTCAGGGAGGAGGTAGGGTACATTAGAGATGAACTCAGAAGTAGGTGGACAGGATATTGCCAGGCAATTGAGAGGGAGGAGATTTGTATGAAGAGATGTCAAAATAGGTATATATTACCTTTGTCTCTCTCATCTTACTCCTGTCTTCATCTAAAGCTAGCTCTCATCATACCTCTCTATTCCTTACCTGAATGAATGTGAGCTTCATGAGCACAGGGGTTTTTAGCTATTTTGTTCACTGCTGCATATTCAGCACCAATAGTGACTGGCACATGCAGGTGTAAAGTATTGTGAGTTTTTGAATGAATAACATAGGAATGAAATGATAATTACCTGTAAGATTTAGGGTCTCTGACCTTTTAAGATGTTAATTAGTTCATTTTTTTCTCCACAAGCCTTGGCCAATACAATTTATTATAAAACTTGTAAAAAAATTTTAAATTTATAGCTTTAAAATTGTGAATGAGATTTCATATCATATTATATATTTTGCAGCTGTGTTTTAGTTTGTTATGTTACTAACTTTCGTTCATTTCTTTTCCCATTTTTATATTGGTTGTCTCTTATTGTAGGACCTCTTTATATCTCAAGGAAATCGATTTTTTGTCTGTTGTATGTCTTACAAACATATTTTCCAGCTCATTATTTATCTTTTTTTTACTTTGTTGTATTAGTTCATGTGTGTTATCTTTAATTTTTATGTAGTTATCTATATAAATATTTTGTTTTCTGAAATTTTTCTATTTAAGAAAAATTATCTCATGCTTTCTCTTAGAACTTTAACCATTTTGCTTTTTTTAAAATTTATTTATAATATCTCTGATCTAATTAGGTCAGATAATTTTTATTAAATAAGCCATCTTTCTTGGTCACTGATTTGAAATGTCATCTTATCAGATACTTAATTTCTGTTTGTATTTGGATCCATAATTGGTCTCTCTTTTCCATTACCTTGATCTTTTTGTTCATTCATGTGTCTGTACCAACATGCTTAGAATACTATACCTTTATAATATGCTGTTTTCTTGGTGTGTGTGTGTGTGCACAGTTCTATGCAGTTTTGTTTATATATGTGTGTATATATAAACAAGTTTTTATGTAGTTTTTATGCATATATTTGTATAACTACCACCACATTCAAGATGCAAAACTGTTTCATAACCACAAAGGAACTCCCTAATGTTACTCCTTTAAATATCTGCCCCGACCCTATTACCTTCTTGGCATCCACATCTTATAGTTCTGTCATTTTGAGAATGTTATTAAATGAAAACATGCAGTGGGTAGCCTTTTGAGATTAGTTGTTTTTACTAAGCAAAATGCCCTTGATATCCATCCAGGTTTTTGTGTTCATTACTAGTTTGTTTCTTTTCTTTGCTGAGTAGCATTCCACTATGCAGAGGTACCAGTTTTGTTTAATCATTCACCGACTTCACTTAATATTATTTGGGTTAGACATTTGTGTAATTTTCAGTTTTTTGCTATTACATATAAAGCTGTTATGAACATTATTCTTGGTGAAGAATGTTGTTGTTCTTAAGTAGAGAGTACTGAATTAAATATAATCTTCAGTTTATGACAGATACACTGCCATCATTGGTCTAGCTCAGAGCTCTAATCATAGTCATTTATTTGTACTGATAAAATGAACATCGTGAACCTACCACCTAAACTAAGAATAGATAACTTACATTTTCTAATGTTCTCCATCTCTTTGTCTCCCTCCTTAAGACACTCACCTCCCCCTTTTTTTAAAGCAGGCTCCATACCCAGTGGAACCCAGTCCATGGCTTGAACTTATGACCCTGAGAACAAGACCTGAGCTGAGATCAAGAGTCAGACACTTAACTGACTGAGCCACCCAGGTGCCCCAAAGATACTCACCCTCTTGAATTTTGTTTCTTATAATTGCTTTTGGGGAGAAAGTGTTTTATCACTTATATTGTTTTACTTATTTCATATTTTTATAAAAAGATTTTAATAATCTATATTATCTTCTGAGATTTTCTGTTACTAAAATTTTGCCAGCACTATTTTCATTCCTGTTAATATTCCATTGTGAGAACATAAACAAGAAAATTTAAGTTGTTTTCAGTTTTTGCTATTATGAGCAAAAGTCTTTTTCCTAACCATTAAGCTATAATTTAGTAATAACAAGAATGATAATAATACTTTGTTTTAGCAGTAATAAAAATACGACTATAATCTAATAGTAATAATAATAATAATACCAATGACAATAATAATGTGATTGCCCATCATAACACTGCTACACTGATCTGAGATGCTTTATGATAGCCCTAGCCTTGTGTTTAACTTGCATCAATTAAAAAGGTCAGTAGAAAATGGAACTAGAGGGTATTATACTAACCAAAATAAGTCAATCAGAGAAAGACAATTATCATATGATTTCAGTCATATGTAGAATTTAAGAAACAAAATAGGACTATAGGGGAAGGGAGGGAAAAATAAAATAAGATGAATCAGAGAGGGAGACAAACCATAAGAGACTCTTAACTCTAGGGACAAACTGAGGGTTGCTGGAGGGGAAGTGGGTGGGAGGATGGGGTAACTGGGTGATGGGTATTAAGGAGGGCACATGATGTAACTAATGAGCACTGGGTGGTATATACAACTGATGAATCACTGAACTCTATCTTTAAAACTAATACACTATATGTTAATTAATTGAATTTAAATAAAATATCAGTGGAAAACAGGTAAGATCTAAATATTCTGCTAATTCATGGTGCTATTTATGTTTTATAATAAAACTCTTCCTGATACACTCTTCCACAGAGTATTTTTTGAAAGTAAGGAATTATCTGCACATTTATACAACTGGTCCAAGAAGTTAGCCATTGCCCCAAATAGGGCCAGACTCCTTACACTGGTATTGACATTCAGATAACTTAAAAATAAATGCTCTGAGGGTGCCTGGCTGGCTCAGTTGGTAGAGCATGCCACTCTTTTTTTTTTTTTTTTTTTTTTTATTTATTCATGATAGTCACACAGAGAGAGAGAGAGAGAGGCAGAGACATGGGCAGAGGGAGAAGCAGGCTCCATGCAGGGAGCCCGACGTGGGACTCGATCCTGGGTCTCCAGGATCATGCCCTGGGCCAAAGGCAGGCGCTAAACCACTGCGCCACCCAGGGATCCTGAGCGTGCCACTCTTGATCTTGGAGTTGTGAGTTGGAGATTACTCAATTTTTAAAAATGCTGTCATTTTTTGTTCACTAAAAAAAAAAATGCTCTACAGAGGTTACTAACTTCATTGTACTGAATGTCTTCCATATGCCCCTCTAAATCTACCCTCTACCCTTCTACAGCCCACTGTGCCTCAGAAGGCTGACCTATATAGAGAGCCTCCGCAGGTTTCCTTCTCTTCTGCTTCCAGTCTGGTTGGTCAGTGGGCAACACGAGCAGGTAACTGAAGGAAGGGAAGAGATTGAGGTTAGAATGCAATCTGATTTATCCTTTGACATAATTGATGTCAGGTGATTCTCTCCACAAAGCTCTTTTGGTTTCTGATTCCAGTAGTTGCTACCTTCCCTCATCCCTACAGGTTTCAGAGAGGTAACCTTTCATCAAGTGTTTTTAGTTCTGAGGCCCTACATTATCCTTTGTGGTATTTCTACCCATATCTTTTTATATTTATTAAACTCTCCTCAGGTTATTTAATCTGAAAAGCCTATCTTTACCTGTCAGCACATCCACTGATCCACTGAGGTGGCAGATGATCATTTACTTGCCACATAGTGGAAAAGGCATGTCTGCAGGAGAAGAGAATGAGAGAGAGTGAGAGTGCAAGATGAAGAGGGAAAGTCCTGGTGCCATGGAGATCTGAATTCCAATCTCCAAAACCCTTGTTTCTCAACTCTCCTTCCCATTGCTTCAGTTATCTTGGTATACTCCATGGCAAACAGGCAGGTAACAGGAAGCCCATTCATGTCTAGATCAGCCTAAGTTGAATTTTCTGTTACTTGCCATGAAGTAGACTAAGGTACCTCATGGCTTATGAATCTGCAACGTATGGAGTTAGGTTGTGCTGCATAATTAGTTGATCTAGTAGTTGAATAACGTATCATAGACCCTGTTTGCCATACACAGTGTCAGCTTCATTCTAGGATCTGGATTTCTACATAGTTGTAAAAAGGCAATTGTATTCTTTCCCTTAACATCTGGTGCAAGGCAGTTGCTTCCAAGTAATTGCTCAGAAAATTCAGGACATGCTTTTTCTGAAACTCTCAATAAACCTCTCCTTGCTTCTCACTAGTCTGTATAGGGTCACATGCCCATCCTTGAACCAATAACTGTGGCAAGGAAGTGGGATTATACTGATGAGTGTAAATCTGAGCATAAACCTTTCTCTTCGAATCAGGAGCAGGTCAGTTTCCCCAAAAGCACATGGGTGCCACAGTTGGGTTGGAGTGGGAGCCTGGATGAGGAAGGAAATAGGGGAGATTACAAGTGAAAAGGGAACAGATCTAGGAGAGATAGCCATAATATCTTTTATGCCTTTTTAGCTATATAAGCCAAAAGTTTACTTCCTGCTTAAACTATTTTGTATTAAATTTCTTTCCTGTCTTGAAAAAACCATTATTAATTCAACTAGGAGTATCTTAGTCCTTGTTCTAGCTGTGCCATTTCCTATTTGTGTGACTTTGGGCATGTCATGTAAGCCACCTATACCTTGGCTTCTGCTTCTGTAAAATTAAGGTTAATAAAATCTGCTTGACAGGGTTGCTGGGAGCTCAAGTGAGATGAGACATTTGAAAGCATCTTGTAACCTATAAAGGGCTAAACAAATGTAAGGGCTCTTTATTAGCAGTAGCTTTGTTGTTGTCACACCCTGGAGATCAAGTTGCTCTCTTTAGTGAGCAAATTAGAGGCTCCCACGTGACTCAAAAATGCTAAATTCTAACAACCTCCCTAAGGTTTTATCCTCTTTCTTTTTCACAAGAGACTTATCTCTGAGCTGCTAAGAACCAGAGTTGGATTAAATTATCAGGTTTTCTCCACTGCTCTGAAAAATAACCAAGATGTACAGGTCATTCTAGTCGATCCAAAAACACTTATTAAACACCTTCTGGTGTCTCCTACTGTAGTAGATATAAATATAACCATAACAAACTGTTAGTATGAATTATCACAGAGAGAACGGCCCTTTATGCAGCTGGAGATTAGTTAAGCAGTAAACATTGTGTTATCTTCCAGGCATTATGCAAACTCATAACATTATAAGGACTTTTATGAGTTGACTGTGATAAGAAAGAAAAGCATTGAAGGAAGTGATTATATGGTTAGGAATTTGGCTAGGTGGGTTTTCAAGTAGACTAGACAGTAAACTGTATGATACCTATGAATCTCTGTTTCTTTCTTCAGGCCCCTAGAAATGAGAAATCTACTTTGAGAAAACAGCAACTTGGTTCAATTTAATAAAAATACTCTCAGTAATCAGAATAATTATGGAGATATAGAGGAAGATTGTTTCTCCCTGCAACTGCACAAAGCCGTTAGAATTAACTACACTGAATAAACTCAAAGTCTGATGCTGTAGTAGTTCTGACCAGGAGAACATAGTCCAGATTTATCTCTTTCTCTTTTACTTTCCCATTCTAGGGTATATCCGTGAGTAAGGGAAGGGAAAGATCAGGCCTGTGCAGATTGATAAAAAGTGACCCCCACACATTCTTTGAGACCCACTGGTCTAAGATAATGAGTTTTGAGTACCCAAGGGCCCCCATTTTCTTCATCCAGTGTTTTCTCCCATTATATCAGAGAAGCTCAAGGGATAAGTAGTAACTTCTTGGTCCAAAACCGTAAGGCTAGCACATAAACTTGGAGTCAGTGCTTCCATACAGTTTTCTTTCCCACTGTTCCATGCTCATTGTTGACATAAATCTCAACAGGGAGTATATGGGAAATATGTATTGCCCTTCTGTTATGTTTAGAGCACTATGATAGAACTACAAGATAAATATATATATGCATATATTTATATGTGTGTGTGTATATACATCAAGGTCTTTCATTTTATTAGTGTTTTAAATCTAGTTAGGAAGACAGGGTATATCCTTAAAAAGATTTAAAAGACTTAAACACAAAGGAGTATGTGTTTAGTGTCAAATGAGTGATTTAGACCAGTAATTGCAAGTAATTTGTTGCTAATAATAAAGCAAATTTTGTAAATATTTTGATTTTATAAAATAAATTCAAGCAGATTATAAGGATAATATTCACATTTCCATATGCTTTCTTAAATTGAGGAGTGAAGGGTAGAATTATATCCAGCTAGCCAGAAGTGATAAATTGTGTATAACAATAAGTCCTTTCACATGTAACTTTACTAAGTGTTTCTATGGGGATGCGAAGGAAAAGTTGAGAACTGCTCATTTGTACACAAAACTTTGGAATTTCCTAATATAGACAGTTATTGAAGGCTAGTGATTTTGGAAATTTTTGTAAAGAAAATGAGAGTAGAATTGTATTTTGATTGAACTATAGGATTTAGGCAGACTACAAAGAGATTATAGGGAGTGGGAGAAGGGTTTACTCCAGGCCCTAGAAATGTCAAGTAACTATATGATTTAGAGCAATGGAAACTAACATTGGATAAATAGTTATTATACGAGAAGGAGTTTGTTAGGTACTTGACATGCATTATTTCCTTTAATACTTAAAAGAACCTGAGACAATTGGGATTACTTTCATAGTTTCCCAGATAGGAAGCTGATCTCAGGAGAGAAAAAGTAAATTGCCCAAGGTCAACCAACTAGGAAGTGAGGTAGATTAAATATGGCCACAAATTATTTTCAGCTCCTGTCACCAAGATCACCATACATCTGGAGGTTGAGAGGCCACATGGAAGGCGCTCAAGCAAAGCCAGACATGTAAGTGAGGTCATGACAAGCCTTGTAGCCCCACAGACTCTCCAGTTGAAGGTAGCCCCATGAGTGAGCTCAGGTGAAACCAGCAGAGGAACTGCCCAGCTGAGGGACATAAATGTGAGAGGTAGTAAATTGTTACTGTTCCAAGTGCTATGTTACAAAGTGATTTGTTACACAGCCATAGATTACTGAAACAGCCAAGTTTTGACTTTAGGTATTCCTTGTTCCAATGCTGGTATTCTTTCCATGACACAGTACTACTTTGTTATTTTTTTTAAAAATTTATTTATTATTCATAGAGACACACACACACACACACACAGAGAGAGAGAGAGAGAGAGAGGCAGAGACACAGGCAGAGGGAGAAGCAGGCTCTCTGCAGGGAGCCCGATGTGGGACTCAATCCCAGGTCTCCAAGATCACACCTTGGGCTGAAGGCAGGCACTAAACCGCCGAGCCACCCAGGGGTCCCTACTTTGTTATTGACAACATAGGAGCATTTGATAAGGTAATCTATAAGGCTCCTTTGAATTCTTAATAGAATAATATTTTAGATGCGTGGAATTAGAAAATCCAATTTGTGTTTGGGTAATAGGAGGAGGCCAGTCTAAGTAAGAAGGTTGTCATCAAAGAGATAGTAGAAAGAAAATCTTACAGTATAGTGATTAAAAGCTGGGTTTGGGGACGCTTGGGTGGCTCAGCGGTAGAATCCTAGGTCCATCATTCAATAGCTTTGAGCAAGTCACAGAACCTCCCTGTGTCTTGGTATTCCCATTGTGAAAAGGCAATGAAAACAGAACCTTCCTCCTAGGGCTGTTGTAAAAATTAATTAATGCATGTATAAACTTAGAACAGGGACTGACTCAGTGAGCATTCAACATGTGGACACCAAATAGACTAAGGAAGACACCAGGGACAGAGAGTCCAGCCTGCCCTTGAGGTGAGGATAATGTCGAAAAGGCAGTGTTTGACTCTGGTGATGATGCCTGCCTGTGGCAATTGCAGGTATCTTCTAAACATTTAAGAATCTTGGAAACTTTTGTGGATGGACTGCTGATTCTTTTTTGCATCTCCATATGAGAAGCAGAGAAAATTTTTATTATAATGATAACTGATATAAGGAGTTCTTTTAACATAAGTCCTTAACATATACATAATGTGTTCAACTATAAAGTATTCACATCTTTTTATCATCTGATCACTACTGTGCACATAATTAGGAATCATGGAGTCAGAGTTCTAACTGTTCATTCGGTAAATGTTTATGCAGCATTTGCCAAGTGCTAGGCTCTTTGCTGGGTCCTAGGGAAAATAATAGTACAGGGAAACCAGAATGGTTTCTGCTTTCATAGAAATTACAGTGGAATGAGGAATTAGAGACAAAGTAAGGAGGTAATTACTGTCCAGGGTGATGAATATTTTGTTGGGAAAAGTTTGGGATACAGTGGATGCTTGTAGGAGGTGCTTCTGATCCAGACTGAAGAGATAGACCAGACAAAATATATATATTTCACTTCCTGAGTGAAAAGTGATTTCACTTCCTCAGATAAAGTGATCTCAGTGGAATCTGAGAGGTAAGTAGAAGTTAGCCAAGATAATGCCTGAAAATTTGCCACAAGTCTAGTTTGCTTAAATGGTGGGTTCACGTTGAGGAGTAGTGGAGAGAATACTGCATAGTTGGGGTGTGAAGGGTTCCCTCTGGTATTGGAATTTCATTCCTGACAGCTAAGGAAAAGACAACAGCAGTTGACTGGGACCTAGAGGTGACTGAACAACAATACAGGAAAACTGCCCTAGAAGAAGCATTTGAATGGGTGACCCAGAGAGACAAAAGAATGGAAAAAGGGTGAGATTAAAGAATAGCTCATATTTCATGTTGTAAAGTGTTCAGATAAACAAAGGGTGGTATAATGGGAAAAATAAGTGTCAGTTGACATGGAGTCTGATCTTGGTATGACCATTAAATGCCTTTTAGTATATGGTGTTGGGTAAGAAATATTCCTTCTCTGAGACTCATTTCTCCATCTCCAACCTATACATGTTAAACTATAGATGACTCTTGAACAACATGGATTTGAACAGCATGGGTCCAATTTATGTGCAGATTTTTTCCAATAAATACAGTACAATATTATAAATGTATTTTTTCTTCCTTATGATTTTTAAATAACATTTTTTTTCTTACTTACTAGCTTACTTTATTGTAAGAATACATTATATAATACATACACTAAAAATGTGGTAATCAGCTGTTTATGTTATCAGTAAGCCTTCTGGTCAACAGTAGCTTTTAGTAGTTAGGTTTTGAGGGAGTCAAAGTTATACTCAGTTATACTCAGGGTCATTGCCCCTAACCCCTGCATTTAATGGTCAACTGTATTTGAAAGGAGACAAGAAAGGAATGCCACAGAACAGAAAGTGAACGTGGTCAGACTAGCTAAATAGTATTCCATTGTCATTTGAGCTCCAACCTGGCCAAAGCACAGGGGATTTTAGGATCTGATGTTGAGCAGGTGAAGTCAGTAGTACCAGTTCTGTAAAGGGAAATTAAGCTTTCTAGATTTGTAGCTCACTCCTCTGATCATTTATTGAATGTTTGTGAAGGAAAGTGAACTGTGATTTTTACTTAGTTGCCTGTCTCCCTGCTCTTGTCACTTTTCTGCTGTTATAAGGAACCCACAGAAGGTATATGAAAAAATGAGCCTAGAGGAGCAGAACCCAAACCAAAGCTAAGTGATTGCAAATGGTCACATTTCAGGTCTCAGTGTGGGAATGATCTTTAGAAAACTGTGGTGGATATCCATTGTTCTGTCTGATTGGCACCCATCTTTTCATCTTGGAACAGTAGCCTCCCTTCTGCTTGAATGCTGATTCTTCCTCTCCAATCATGTGGTTGCCCTACGGGCTAGAAATCATAGTATCCCTCACCTTTAGTACAGAGGTGATGTGTCATTCAAGCCTGGGCAAAGGGAGATTTTGCAAATTGGGATTAAGAGAATTAAGCCCTTTTCAGACAGGAAAAGTATGAGATGGACTCAGAAACCATTGGTAGCCATGTCCTTTCCTGCACAATGAAGGCTGACAAGAAGGGAGATGGGAAATGGGGGAGTAGGGTGGATGGAAGGGGGAGGAGAACAAGAATGCAGATTACCCGTGGCATAATTGTTTGTACCTGTTTCCATTTGTCCTGAAGACCCAGCTACAGCTTTCCTCTTGTCATATAAGGGAATAAATTTGCCTTTTGACGTTTTTGGGTTTCTTTCCCTCGCAATCAAAAAAGTACTGCTTGACCCAGAAATCTTTGTTTTCTGTCGGCAGTGACTCCTTACTGTGTTCAGAGAAAAGGCTACTCCTGGTCCTGGGCTCACAGGTCCGGCTTCCCTGAAACAGCCCCTTACTTCTCCTGCTAGTATTTTTACAATTTACTAAGTGGTACTTTTAAATTGCTTTTCATGGGGGACTTTGGTGGCTCAGTCGGTTAAGCATCTGACTCTTGATTTTGGTTCAGGTCATGATCTCAGGATAGTCAGATTGAGCCCCACATGAGGCTCTGTGCTGAGCCTGGAGCCTGCTTAACATTTTCTCTCTCCCTCTGCCTCTGACCCTACCCACCCCCATGCCTGTGAGCGCACTTTCTCTCTCTCTTTAAAAAAAAAATTGTTTCTTACAATGACCCTTCATGGTAGACAGGATGTTTTGCATCAGGGATACTGGGGTGAATAACCTGCTCAAAGTCACATGGTAAGTAAGAGATAGAGCAAGGTCTTGAAGCTGATAAAACAGTGTGAATATAGACTAGTAAATAGGCAACTAGAATAAAGTGTGGTAAATGTAAACGTAATGTCCCTCTTTTTTTTTTTTTTTCCATACTGTCCTTCTGAAGCAGATGAGAGTGGCACTAAACCCAATCTGAATTAGGAGAAGCTCCACAGCAGGGTCACTGCCAGTCTATATGGTACCTGTTTGTGAATCAGGAAAAAAAAAAAAAAAAAAGGTGCCATTTCTCAAAATACTGAACTGCTAACTGCTGGAAAATTGTAATAGAAATATATAAATCTGTCATATCTATGCTACAATTGGCACACCCTAGTTATATGCAGTAAGCAACCTGCATAACTGTGTGTGGCACCCTGCTTCCCAGGAAGCAGAAAATAATGCTAACACTGAGATCTAAAGGACAAAAGTGAGTTAGCAGACTCCCTACCTGTAGGCCCCTGGCATCTCCCAGAATTGGGTCTGCTGCCAAACAGGCCATTATTTATTTAGGCTGCATGGCCCTCCTGTGGCTGCTCTTGTGTCCTCATGGATACTACTCCCTTTCCTTTCACTTTAGCCTGGTCTCCCAGGGAATTCAGAGCACTCTCTCCCTACAGGTCATACAATCTCCCTAGACCTGTTTATCTTCCAGAGACTAGGTTCAGAGTTTGTGTTTCTGGACCAGAGCCCTCAGTAGTGCTTAATTCAAAAAGGAAGAAACCCCAAGAGAAAACCTGATCCTCTCTGGGAGGGGCTAGCCTGGAAGGTACTTTATCTGAAGGCCTGTGGATTATGGCCTTTTCCTGATTGGCTACTAATTATGCCATTCCCTTGGCTGCAATTTTTTATTTTTGGTTTTTAACTGTGGTGCTTAGCTCAATAGGAGAAATAAATGAGAAGGGAGCATGGAATTCTGTTGCTCTTAGAATGCTAAAATATTAGACCTGAAAGAAATCCCACGGTATGCTTTCCCCTCCCAGGTTTCTTATCTAAGGGAAAATAAATAGAAGTGGCTTGTTTTTATAAGAGAAAACGGAAGGGTTCAGTAAAGGACAGGGACAGCTCCATCTTCCCGGCTTTGGTAACATTGGGGGTTCATGTGTTGATGGAATGTATACGAATATTATATCTTCTAGAACCAGCTGACAGGGGAACTATTTTCCTTCCCAGATCATCTGCACCTCTGTATAAAGATAGAACAGAGTCACATTTCAATGCCCTAGATGTCTTGATCATTAATTTAGCTCCACTTTGAGATGTTACTAATCCCCATTCCTACACTCTACTGCTTATCATAATGCTTGTTATATTGTGTTATGTTGTATATTATATTATAGTATATAGTATAGTATAGTGTGTAGTATTCCTGGGTTCTCTGGAAATTCATTTTACACCCCCTCCCTTTCATGCCTCTCTGCAGACTCTTCCAAGATTAATTTAGGGAAGCTGATAAAATCTTAGACTGTTCAAATGGAAGAACATTAAAGAATGTCTGGCCTAGTTCTGCAGATTACAGCTAAGGAGCACAGGCCCAGAGAGGGCATTGAATAACAAAGGTCAGCCAGGGAGTTAGAGTCAGAGCTTAGATATCAGGCCTGGCATTCTTTCCACCACTGACACTATCTCTTGCCAGGTGATTAGGTTGGGATGAATTTTGGCATGGTTCTGAAAAGCCCACTGTCTTATCTTTCTAGCTATAAATTCTTTTTTTTCCCAGTTCCTTCCTTTTCACTCCCTTGTCTCTCTTAAATTTTGACTCTGATCCAGGAGCCGCAACAGGTGTTGGGCCTGCCCCTCCAGAGAATCCTGAATCTTGGCTGGCAGGCTCCTGGGGGTGGAGCATGCCCTTGTGCCACCCAGCAGGCTGCCAGATCAGTTTCAAGGTCTCTCTGGTAACTTCCAAGCCAATTCTACTAAAAGGCTCTTTGTCCTTGGAGCATCCAGTGATTAGCATGAGGAAAGTCCTCAAGTCTCCTCTGAGCTACCTATGGGTGAGGGATATTTTATTGCTAACCCACCTTGAGCTCCCTAAGGATTTTTCTCTTTTGAACTAATTTGACATAGTATTAATGTACATGCCTGTAGTTAAACATAATGGTAATAAAAACTCACCCAATTATTTGAAACCCTCCCAGACTCAGTCATTCCACTGGGAGACCAGCCTAAAGTGAAGGGAATAGGTGTAGTGTCCATAAAGACACAAAAGCAGCCACAGGAGAGCTATGTAGCCTAAATAAATGTCCCCTCCTAGTACTGAGTGTACTACCTTTCAGAAGTCCAATAAATATTTGTCATAAATATGCAAAACAGGCCTCAGTTTGAGCTTAAATTATGCCCATTTTTTGAATTCACACAGCAGCAGGCATGTCCAGTATGGCAGGCATAGGCGTGCACTGCTCAGATTTCCCACACAGAGAGCCTGCTGGGAGGCAGCCTCTAGCTGTAGCATCTTTGGAATCTACTACAGTGTTTACACCATGGTCCTGCTCTTCTTGGCCTTCTCTCCATCAGTGATGGAGCACTGCTAAAGTGCTAGAGCCTGGGATGCCTGGGTGGCTTGGTGGTTAAAGCGCCTGCCTTCAGCTCAGGGCATGATCCTGAAGTCCTGGGATCGAGTCCCACATCAGACTCCCTGCATGGAGCCTGCTTCTCCCTCTGCCTATGTCTCTGTCTCTCTCTCTCTCTCTGTCTCTCATGAATAAATAAATAAAATCTAAAAAAATAAAGTGCTAGAGCCAAGCCTTTCCTGCACAACATGGGGCTCCTCTAATGGGCAGTCTTCATCCTGAAGCTCCCCATTAGTCTGGCTGAGACTTTCTCAGAGCTGCATTATTATTATCATTATGATTATTATTATTCTCTTGTCCAATCCTCTTTCCTCCCCCCCACCCCCCTTCAGAGGTGTCAGGACTGCATTGCAGTCCAAGGCTCTCCTGTTCCCTCTCCCCTTTATGCTTTTCAGGTGTTTCTCCCAGTGAATCTTTTGTACTTCTTTTTTTTTTAAGTTTATATGAAAAATTTATTTATAAGAAAAATATCTTTATTGGATGACTTTCAAAAGTCATTCACCAAAAGTCATACCATGCTAGAACGGCAAGAAAAATTGGACAACATCCTTAGGTTTTATCATTGCTACAAAGACAGTGTCAGTTAATCACTGGCATGATTCTCTCACTGAGTAGAATGTTATACATTTAAACATTAATTTCCTAAATAAAAGACTTAAGAAGACTATCAGTGCATACAAACGTACGTATTTTAAAAATCCACTCTGGATAGACCACTTCTGACTTCAGATGCACTTGTTGCAATCAAGAGTGTTTTTTAAGTGGCACTCATCAGGAATAATCCCCAAATAGGCTCACCAAATCTTCCATACACAATCTAGAGTGAGTCTCTGTCATAATAAACACCCCAAATAGCAATGGTTCCTAATCATACTGTGCATTTCCACTAATTTCAAAGATTACTGCTAAGAAGAAAAAAAAAAACTTATGGCCTAACAGCCCTGGAAGGGAGAAACTCTGCTAACCTTATGCATCACAGAGTTTATAAATAATTATCGTAAATCATTTCCAAAGCTTTCATCACAAATATACACCTAGGTCATTTTGTGTTAAATAATAATGATGCATTATGCAAATACTTAATCCTTATTATTTACTCTTGATTCTTTCATCTCAGATCTACAATGAGAGATTTAAAAGGAAAAACTGGAGGGAGCAAGACGTTTAAATCCCTCTGCAGGAATTTCTTTTGATTCTAATTATCATTGCAGGTACTTTCCAGTAGAGTTTAATGTTTCACTAGAGTTTCCTCCAGAAAGAGTCCTACAAATGTTGGGTCCCACTCTGTTCCTAACAGGGAGGCAGCTACTGAGGCTCCCTGAGGGGCAGAAACCAGGGCTCACGTGAGGGATCTGCAAACTGATCCCCTCGCCCCACCAGGTCCAGCGAAGCTGTGCACTGACTGTAGCAACGCACGACCCAGCCTTCACCTTGGGAGGGACGCCCACCAGGCCCCGGAGAAGTTGTCTCCAGGAGCAAGTCAGTCCAACCACGGACTGGATGGGGACTGAGCACACACACACACAGTT
The DNA here is from genome assembly GCF_048164855.1 of Canis lupus baileyi. Taxonomy (NCBI): domain Eukaryota; kingdom Metazoa; phylum Chordata; class Mammalia; order Carnivora; family Canidae; genus Canis; species Canis lupus. Next base: position 27,851,374 of record NC_132860.1, read on the forward strand.
ACTCTCCTGGCCCATGACGAGCACAGGGAAGCCCATGGTGCGGGCCAAGGACTGACAGAATCAGCCGTCCTGACACTAACACTTGACACCCTTGAACACCATGGCTGTCCTTGTCCCCCGAGGCCCAGCGGGGCTGCGCAGAGAGGCTGTACTGGGCAGGCACTCACCTACCTATCATGGTTACTGGGCAGGTAGAGGCTGCTGGGCACACAGGGGCCTACGCTCACACCAGCACCCACCAGTGCCTCCCACCAGTGTTGAATCTCTTGCAATTCTTACTCCATCTTGCCATTTGCTTCTTGGAGGCCCCAAATAGGCACTTCCCACCTAGTTGGTTCAACTCACCAAAAGTCTATTTTTCATGAGGGAGGGACTTTATCCTAAGGAAAGTGAGGAGATAGGCAATGTGGATGCAGTAACAGAATCTTCAAAATCAAAGAGGAGGGAGTCTAAGCTCAACATATCACAGACTGGGTTCCTGGCCTTAGGGCAGCCCTACCCCTACCCATACCATTAGCACATACTTAGTAATTTGTGGAGAGGAATGGGGGTGAGGAGGAATCAGCAAAATATGGAAAAGCTGCTTTACTGAAAACCCTGAGTCAAAGGGCACAAATAATCCTTATTGGAGACCTATGTGACAAAGTATAGCATGATAAGGGGAGAAAGGTAGTCTCTCCTTTGCACAACTCATATAATAGGTTCTTTGTACTGGGGACCCCAGAAGGACCAGTGTCACCTGGCATCTCAACAATAGAGCATCTTGAGAATTACTCTCTGGGTCTCCCAGAAATGGAGAGGAATATGTTTCAAGAAGCTAGGGCAACTTTGTTAAGAGGTTGAGGCAAGAGCTTGCAAAACTATATACAATTTGAATCACAGAGTCACAGAGCTGAGAGGAACTATAGAGATAATCTAGTCTGCTAATTCTCAAACTGTGTTTCATAGAAATTCTCAAAGGCCTGGGGAGGAGTGCTACAGATGAAATATAAATGTATGATAAGTTAAAGAAGGGAGAAATTGATTTGACTAAGAAGATTTTCAATAAAAGTAAGGGAATGAGCAGATGAATTAACCATCTAGATCAAATGGCTAATAAGTGGAGGAGCTAAGATGGGAGCTTCTCAAAGGCCTGGGAAGGAGTGCTAAGGATGAAATATAAATGTATGATAAGTTAAAGAAGGGAGAAATTGATTTGACTCAGAAGATTTTCAATAAAAGTAAGGGGATGAGCAGATGAATTAACCATCTAGATCAAATGGCTAATAAGTGGAGGAGCTAAGATGAGAATCATGACTTCCTGGTGGCTTGTGTATGGTCATATGGGACTAAAGCTGTTACTTTTATAATGTGGTGGCAGTGAGCAGATTATTCAGAATGGAATGAATTTTGGGGTTGTATTTTATGTTTTGTCTGTATATTCCTGCTTTTGGGAGAGGGGCAGAGTGGATGTGCCTTTTGAATGCAGTTGGGTGACTCTAAACAAGTATGCTCTTCCTGGAGTCTGGTTTTCATTATTTTCATATCCCCAGGCTCACAAATCAGCCTGGTCAGAGATGCCAACAGAAAGGCCTAACAGGAGGAGTATATTTGTTTCTAATTTAGAATAAGAACAACCACGCCCCACAGATCAAAATCCATGGAAACTTCCACTGCCCTACAGCACTATGCTGAACAGCATTTCCAAATAATTCTAATATGGTCTTGAGAAGAGATTCCATATCAATACTTTGGAAGAATGTTCCATATTATATCCTTGTCTTGGAGACTGATGTTGCTCATAGAAAAGTCTCTGAAGAGCTCTGCAAAAGATGTCTATTTAACCTTAATCCAATGTTTTGCAAACTGGCTTACAGATAGAAACTTTTAGAATATCTGTTACCATACAGAACATTCTTGGGAAATGCTGAGGTAAAGACTACTGACTGGGAACAGAGGAGGTCTGGGTTGTGGTCCCGGATCTGCCACTAACTGGCATGTTTCATCATCTTTGAACTTCAGTTTCCTCATCTGCAAAAGAAGAGGTTTGAAATCAATGATCTAGAGAGAAAAAAAGGACTATCATTTATTGTACACTGACTCTGTGCCATGCACTGGCATGCCATCAGGGTCCTGATCTTAGAAAGGCCCCATACTTGGTTGTAATCAGATGTCACCATCTGCTATCACCATCGTGAAATGCTTCATAAAATTTTAAAACAAGGAGTTCTGCATTTTCATTTTGCAGTGGGCCCCATGAATTATGTAGTAGATCCTGTGAGTTTGTATATTTAGAGACAGAAAGAGAAAGATTATCTATAATGTTATCTCTCATCTTCACATCAGTCTAGTGAGAATATATGCATATTATTATTTTTGATACACAGAAGGGCAGCTGAGAATGAAAGAGGTCAAATAAATTACTCAAGTTCACAGAGGGAATGAATAACAGAGCCAGGATTCCAAGCTAGTCTACTGGGAAGCTTTTGCTCTTCCCACTAGACCAGCTGCCAGTGCAAACATTCTATAATTCTAAGATTCTTTTGTTCTTCCAACTACTGGTAGATCTCACTATTCCAGTAACAGAAGAAGTGCATTAATACCATCTGTTTCCTGATTGACTATCTAGCTAAATGAATTAGAGAGTGATGAACTAGATGTCAGTGAAAAAACATGGCTAGATGGCAGGGAATGAGTGGCTGTAGAAGTTAGACAAATTTGGAGCCCAACAAACCTGGTTTTGCCATTTACTAGCCATGTGACCTCGGGTGACCCACTGTACTTCTCTGTCTCAGTCTACTTCATAGGTCATTTTGAGGATTAAATAAAATAATGCATTGCTTCACACATGGTAATCTCTCAAAAGATTATTACTGTCTTTTTTTATTACTGTCTTTTTATTAACCTTTTTATTAATCACACCAAGATTTGCTGTTGTGATATCAGAACACCAACTATGAGAACTCATTTGATTTGTTCAATAACAAATGCAAAAACATTAGATGTCTTTACTTTTTTCTAAATCAAATCAAATCTTAATTTCTCTAATTCAAGTCAATTAAATTTAGCTTCACTCTCACCTACCAGGTTGGTGGGACATAAAATTTCAGAGCTTTTGTGGGGATGCAAAAATCTCAGGGCTTACCCAACCTGGAAAACCTGGGGAAGTGTCTTCAGCCCATTGTAGTCATAGCTCATTGTCCAAACAGGTGTGTTGCACTCAGATATATCTGGTCCATTTGCTCTGGTCCATTTGCTCAAGGCATCTACTCCTATTCTATACCTGGCTACCAAGAGCTCCTGCATGGCTCCCAAAGCCACTGCTTGTTCTTCATTCCCCAGGTGTCTTTTTGGTCATCACTGCCAGAGATACTGGGAGAGAGCCAAGTGTGGGTCCCTACCTCCTCCTGGCTTTGCTTCCCCTCTCCCAAACAATCCAGTTTGGTCCCTTCAAGAATGTATATGTTGGAAACAGGGACCTCTGAATGTGTTCCCCTGAGGCAAAGAAAGCCTCCCAACCTACAAAGGACTAACTTCCTTCCTAAAAGAGTGCAGAGGGAATTTCTCTTTGTCTTCTTACTAAGTCTACAGAAGAAAAAAAATGAATCGATTAATTCATTCAATTACACCATGTTCTCAAACTTTGTCATCTCCTGTCAAGACTCCTGTAAGCTGTTTCTCCCTTAACCACTATATTTCACATCAAACCCTGCATGTTTTATTTTTACTGCAAACTGGGATAGGAAAGGGATTTGGGGAAAGGGCAGCACTAGACAGATTATGTTGCTGATTCTCCCTATTTCTGGGTGAGAATTTTCACAACCAGCTATTTCGAATTCCATGTTTCAGATCTTCTGAAACTTGGGAACAATGAGTAGTGGAAACACCCTTTTACACAATGGGTGGGAAAAACACAGGCTTTGGAAACCTTGATTTATAGGAGTATGTTTGTATGTAATGGCACAGAGGTCTTGGTAATAGGGTATTGGAACAGGTTAGGACACTGATGTGAATGGAATATATAAAAGGACAGAAGTTATGGGTCATTGGGAAAACGATGTTTTTCCCTGTGTACATAGTTATGCTAGATGTCTGCCAAGTGAAGAGCAAAATTTGAATTTTACTGTAAGGGTGCCCAGAACTATAGATCTGTAGTGCTGCGCCCTCTAGCGGCTAGTTCATTCAATGACCATAATGCTGTTTTCTCTGATTCCCTGGTTCTTACTAGGTAAACTGCCAGTCTCGGTAACTGTCTTGTCTTCTTTTTGGTTCTGTTAGAACCACTGACTGCCTCCATCTATATTTTGTCCTCCCATTCCTCTATAGTTACTGGCTCAGTGGTATGGCATAGATCATTAGGAAAAGATTGGTTCTTTTGGAAACAGATGGAGGTGGAGGATGGCATATAGGGTTGGTGGGGGGGGTGGTAGTACTGCAGTAGGGAAGTGAGGAAGCAGGAGTGGGCAGAGGGAGAAGCTAATTCACAATGTGGTTGCAATTGAAGCCTCAGCTGATCGAATGGGGAGTCCTGGAGTTGAGATGGCTCCTGAGTTGTCCCAAATTGATGCCATGGAACCAGATCTTTGTATCCCTGCATCAGTCTGTCAGAACCCCAGGAGAGGTTCCAGTTTGGGGTGAAATAGTTACCCGTGGCTCAGGGCAACAAACAGTGAGGGACCCAGCTGGGAGCTGTCAGCAGCTCACATTCCCAGTAGCTGGGTGATAATGAAAGTTCTGGGCAAAGCACCCAAGTATCCACTCCTGGGAGTTTGCATTCACATTCCCGGGCATCCTGAGCACTTTGTTCCTCTCTTTAGTCAGTTTTTCCTTGATGCAGGGAGCATCAGAGCCCAGAAATGAAAGTCAGGAGTCATAGATTCTAGCACAGACTCCATCTGCATGGCCTTAAGTATGTCAACTAAATTACTGTGGCCTAAGGGCTAGAAAGAGAGTTTAACAACAACGCTTCAGCATTTAAATTTTACAAAGTGCTCTCACATTCACTTTTAATTGAATCCACTGGACCAAACTGTCTAAATCAAATGAGATAATGGAGACAGAAGTAGTTTGAAAGATCGGAAACAGTATGCACATGTGAGAGATTATGTAGCTCATAATAATGTTGATTCGTTCTCAAATTTATTGAGCATTTACTTTGTGTCAAGCTTTCTCTTAGTTGATGGAGGCATAGAGATACATTAGACATGGTCCTTGCCTGCTCCTTTGCATTTTTTCTAGGAGGGGAAAAGACATGCCAAGAGAGTACAATGGGGTAAAAATTATAGAACCATAAACAGAGCAGTAAAATTAGTGAAACAAGCCTCAGTCTATGTAGAGGAGAGGCATAGGTGGGTTCAATGTAAAGCTTCATAGAAATAGAACATTTTTATAGGTAGAAGGCCTGAAGTGGGTGAGCTAATCCTTGCCCTCATATGCCTACCATATTTGCTGCTTTGTTCTTAGTACTAAACACATTGCTTACATCTAGGTACTTAATAAATATTTGTTGAATAAATGATAAACCAAGAATAGAATTATAAGCCTGTAGCTGTCCCACAGAGCTCTTTTCAGATGTATTTAAATAGTCCCATCCTCTCTCCACCTAAGGGAGGTTTAGCAATAATTCACATTAGATGTTTTCTTGAGATTAAACCCTTCTAATCTCCCAGCAGATTTTGTGGCTGGTTTCTGTTTCCTTGTCCCCAGTGTTTAGTCAGTGCTTTAGGGACTCAGGGACACTTAAGAATGTCCCAATTGGCTTATTATTCCCATAGACCTGTGACAGTGTCCTCTCTTCTCTTTGTGGCATCTTGGTTGGGGATGGAAGGAGCTGAGCAGGGATGAGATTGTGACTGCTCTATTTGATCCTTGAAGGGAAACAAAGAGGCCAGCCACAGTCTATTGAGAGAGTAGGAGGGTTCAGATTTAAGAAAGCACCTAATGTGACTCTCAAAGGAACCAGCTCCAGTGGGGAGAACATGGGCTTTGAATGCAGGCAAATCTGTGTTAAAATTTAGACAGCCTCACACACTAAGTAAATGTTAAAGGAGCTATTTCACTTTTGAGCTTGTTTCCTCATCTATAAAATGGCAATTAAAAAAGTTCAGAGCTTTTGAAAAAGAAATAAGGTAACATGAAAATTCCCAGCACAGTACCTAGCAGAGGTTGGTTGCTCATCAAAAACTAGTTTTTCTTCCCCTTTTCTTTTCTGGTTACTAATTTCTGACTTTCCTGTTTCGCAGGAGCTCATGCTCTGTCAGTGTTTAACCACTGCCACCAAATGGGTTCTCTGATTTCATCCAGGTAGATTATCTGATTTCATTCTTAGTTTCTTAGTGGCACCTGAAAGATGATTCTTTTTCCTACACAAAGTTGGCTGAAAGCCTTGCTTGGTCTATTTCCCTTATGCCTAAACCAATATCTTGGACATTACCATTTCAGTGAGAGACAAGACTCACCAATGCCAGAAAAAAAAAATGAGCAAAAGTCACACTTTTAAGCCATGACAGTCTTAGTTATACCCACTAGGTTCCAACCCCTACAGATCACCCAAACATGATCAAATCATAGTAATAGCATTTCTTTCTCCTTGACAAAGCTGTACGTCTTTTTGTTCAAGGCCAGTCCTGGGGGAAAGAGTGAGGAGGGTAGGGTGAAGAACACTAGCTGTCCTCCAAAATTCAATCTTCCCTTCCATAGTAATAGAGATTTAGCTGGGATATGACTGCCCAGATAGGAAACTCATTTGCTGGCTTGCCTTACAGCCAGTTATGTTCATGTCACTAAGTCCTTGTCAGTGGTTGTGAGCAGAAAGGATGTGTGCAGCTTTTGCCTTGCTTGCTTAAGAGTAAATCGGTGGTCCTGGAATTCTGTACTTGCTCCCTCCTAAATACTTCCAACCAGAGTGAACTTGGAAGCTACATGTTGAAGATGGCAGTAATTATCCTAATTCCCTGAATGACTGTGTAGAGCAGAGCCATCCACCTACTTGAAATGCTGCCTTGGACCTCCTAATCAAATTCTTAGAGTTCTTCATATCCTTCTTTGAATCTCCAGGAAGTATCCATGAGTACTTCTTTCTCCTCTTCTTTTTTTTTTTTTTTAAGGTATTTATTTATTTATTTATTTATTTACTTACTTACGTACTTACTTACTTACTTACTAGAGAGAGAACATGAGTAGGTGGAAGAGAGAAAGGAAGAGGGATAAGTAGACTCCCCACTGAGTAGGTAGCCAGAGATGGCCTAATCTCTGGACCCTCGGTTCATGACCTGAGCAGAAGCCAGACGCTTAACCAACTGAGCCACCCAGGTGCCCCTTCCTCTCCTTTTCTTGACCATCACTTATAATATCTGTTCCCTACATTTTCTAGGACTTAACCACATTGTTTCCTACATGGTTCTTTTTGGTGTTATTTTGTTCTTTATTTGGTGTGTGCTTCTTGTCTGTTAAACAAAAGAAGATCCTAAGATGTGACTACAGATGTGCTCCCATTTCCCCAATAGCACATCTGTAGTAGACACTGAGAGAGCCCAAAGAGGCCTCCTTCCCCAGCTGCTGTGGATGTTGACTGCTATCAGTTTGGAGCTGCTCCCTTCTCCAGAGATTTGGCCTCAGCCAAATGTGAGCACCCTTGGGAGGTTAAGTAACCCCTTTAACAGCTAGCAGCCAATGATGTGCAATACAGGGCAGAAAATGATAGCTACAGAAGGTGGGGCAATTCTGTGATGAATATTCATCAGAACCTTCCTGAGGAGCCAGGCTGTTGCAAACCTCCAATCAATACAACCTCCTTACTTAGCTTGCTTCTGCTGTGTTAGCCCGCAGTAGCTCACAGGTGCCACCTATCTCCAGAGAATTGCCCTCAGGTGATGAGATCCTCCTTCCAACCTCCTCTTGTCTCAGAGTGGTCTACAACCAATGACTCACTGATATGGGGGCATAAAAGGCCAGCCCCCTTGCCTCAAGGAGGTGTAATCCTGCTATGTGGTTTGTGCCCCAGCCATGTAGAACAGTTCCCTGTGGATCAGCCCAAGGCTAGACATGACTCAAGACCCTCTTCGTTCTTTCCATTTCCTAACTGCTTCATTGTATCCCTTTCTGGTTTTTCCTGAAAAGTGTCCTGTCAAAAAAATACGTCTCAGACTCTGTTTCTAGGGAACCCAACCTCAAACTATCAGCGTCAGCGCTCTGCTATCATTTCCCCAGATCACTTTCCCATTCATTTCTAAGGACTATTCAAATCTATACCCTGGATTAGGTGTGCCACAGTGCCAAGATTGGGTTGAAGGTGGTGCAGCAGTTAGATGAAAAACTTGTGGGCTCTACTGAAGTAATTATTTTTAAGAGATTTCATTCATTCATTCATTCATTCATTCATTCACTTATTTAGAGAGAAGATGAGCGAGAGAGAGTACAAACCAGGGGGTGAGGCAGAGAAAAGTAGACTCCCTGCTGAGCGGGAAGCCCGACACAGGGCCCCATCCTAGGACCCCAGGATCATGACCCGAGCTGACAGCAGCCACTTAACCAACTGAGCCACCCAGGTGCCCCTCTGCTGAAGTAATTATAAGGAATATCTACTGTTCAGGGTTGTTAGGAAGGTATTGCAAGCTATATGAGTTAATGTGTATAAAATGCTTAGACTAGTAGCTGACATATAGTAAATGTTTAAGTGTTAGGGCAGGAATTTCCTTGATCTATTTTACTTGTGTATCCTAACAGTGCCAAGATAAGTGCTTGGCACATAGTAAGTCCTCAATAAATATTTGTTGAATGAGTGATTATCAAAGTTTTGCTTTGAGGGCTCAACGTGATGTGCTGGGATCTGGCCAGCAGAGGGCAGAGCCGGTGCAGATCAAATATCCCATGCACTGAAGAAGGTAAGTGCCACTGAACTCCACAAACAGTTGGGGTGGGGTAGAAATGGGGGGCTGAGGAAGAGGAGTAATGAGGTATATTGAGCCCCTACTTTGTGAATTCAGACAAATAAGTAGCTCTAGGCTGTGGTGTCTGTAGCTCTTCTTTTGAACTTGTGACTGATTATTCCATGTTCCCCTCAATAAATCCCTTTTTGTGTTTATGCTAATATACATTGGGTTTCTGCAACTTGCAAGCAAAAGAATTTCTTTCATTTTATTATTAATCCCTGCAAGTGTGAGGGCTATGTGAAGGGAAGCCACTTCCATGGGTAGAGACACTGAAGTCCCAGACATGCCCCACTGGGCCTACATCCTGCTCAATTTCCCAGTTAACCACTGTCTTTAGAAGTGTGGTTTCACCACATTTCTACCCACAAGCTTCCCTTGTCTTGTTCTCTTCTTTCACTCTGCCCACTTCGATCAGTCCTATCTTTCAAAGCCCAGTGAAAAGATTTCTCTGAGTCCTCTAAATCTACTCAACCTCATTTCTTAAAACCCTTCTAGCCTGACCATACCTATATATGTTTGTATTTCCTATTTTATTTGGGAGTTTGGGTTGAGTGGCCTCTAAAGTCCCATTCAACTGCAGACTTCTGAAAATGATGCCTACCCACGTGTCAAATCTTCTACAGTAGATCTTCACCTTCTTCTTCAAGTAGAGCTAAGGAGAGGCTTGAGCATACATGGGCCTCAGCACCAATTTGCAGAGAGTGAACACAACCAACTGCTCATGGGAGTGAATGTGTTCTGTGATCTTCCATTTAAGAAACACACAGGCCTTTATTTTTACTTTTTCAAAGTGGAAGCAGCCCCCTCCTGCCCATTATACAAGCAATATACTTATGGTCAAGTAAATAAAATATTACATAAATTTTTTAAGTAAAAAAGGAAAATCACCCACAATCCTTCTCTTCAAAGATAACTGCTATTAAAGTATTCTTTCAGAGTTTCTGCTATATACAAATATGTATGTTTCAATAGGGCCTTCTGGAAACCCCATGTTGATCCCTTAAATAGAATCAAACAGAACAGTGGGAGGTTCCAACCTGGGATTTGTAGCTTGTAAGGTATTCACTTGCCACATTGCACATATTTGACTGGACCATATGAAAACCACTGATATTCAGCTGCTTTTGACCTACAAACACAATTTATTATTTAACCTAGTGTATGTGAAACCCAGAATGTCAGAACTGGCAGAGCCTTTACAGACTTTGAGGTCTTACTATTCTATTGTGCCAAAGAGAGAAAAGTATCAGACAGAGAAGTAATCCGCCAGTTCATGTACCAGAATCCTTCTACTGAATCAGGTACCTACCTTGCATACTCTTCTTTTAAGCAGCTCAGCCACACTGAGGCTTTTTTTTTTTTTTAAAGATTTTATTTATTTATTCATGAGAGACAGAGAGAAGCAGCCTCCATGCAGGGAGCTTGACGTGGGACTCGATCCCGGGACTCCAGGATCATGCCCCGGGCCGAAGGCAGGCACTAAACTGCTGAGCCACCCAGGGATCCCTATATACTCTCCTTCTTTTAATTTGATAATCCTCTAGGTGTAATAATAATCTTCAAGAAGCAGATTTCAATTTGGTATCAGAAAATTTCTCATAGAATCTCATCAAATCAGAAGAGGCTGTGTTAGAGGTAATGATTGGAGATGTGGCTGGGAAGGACACTGTGACATGGCTGGAGCTAAAAGGCCTCAATATTCAGGGGTCCACATTTGCATGGCTTCTTAGGACTTTAGAAGGGGTCCTAGTAATGTATTAGCATGGCAATATGTTTTTTGTAATATTTGCAAAAGCAGGATATTTTTTAATTCTTTTTCTTAAGGAGGGCCCCCAGAATCATAGAAGTTTCAGGCCTGGATCCTATTCTGTATGGTGGCCCAGTTTTGAAAAGCAGTAGGCAAGGAAACCAGAATTCCTAGGTCCTAGTTTATAGCCCTGCTCTGGCCCAAATGGCTAGAATCATACTTACTTTGCTTCCCTCATAGGGGGTAAAATCACAAATGTTAAATATCTTAGAACACATAAAAAATGTGAACAAACATAAATAAGTCATATTACTCAGATTCTTACGGTGATATGGGAGAATCTCTGCTGCTTTTCATGGCTGTTGAAGATAACACATCAAAAAATGTGTCCTCAGTGCATCTTCCTGTTTCATTTCCCTCTGTTACAACTTCCTTTTCTCCTTCCTCCAGCCTCTAGGCCCCAACCCCCAGCCACTGGACGAATCATTGGTTATTATCTTTTGCAACTTCTATATATTTGTTCATGGGGCTCCCACTGTTTATAAAGTCTATCTTTACTGGAAAACAAAATCTTTACCAACAAGGCCCAGGTCTGCCAGCCCCTCTCCTCCCACTGTATTGATGACCTCCCTTAGGACTATTTCTTGTTAATCTTACAGATGGGGACACTGAGGCCTGATGTGGTCCATAACTGAGTTCCAGTGTCTTGATGTTCGGCCATTCCCAGGCCCCTAGCATCAGATCATAGACACACGGTTCTTGATATACACATGATAGGGGTCACTGCGTTTGTCCACTTTGCGGGAGCGGGTATATCCCAGGATGAGGCTGCCCACGGTGGCAGCAAATAGAAACATGACAAAGAGAATGTACATGTAGGAGTTGTCATCACGGCCAGGTAGGCTGGCCCGCCGCTCCCCAGTCAGGTTGTCTGACCCTGGCCGGCAGAGCAAGTTGCTGTGAAGAGTGGCGTTTAGAGCCTTCAGCACTGCGTGCAGGCTCTCATACCAGGTCTCAGTCCCGTTGGTGGTCTCCATAGCAACAGAGATCCGGAGTGGGAGCAAGGAGGCCGCTCTGTTGGTTACAGAAAAGAGAGGGGAGTGGCTTCTGTCACCTGCAGTTTGAATTCCCGCCCAACCCCTGTAGGCCCCAGCTAAAATCCCAATGTCACAGTTTATTTGTCTGTCTTCTCCATTAGACTATAAGGTAGGGACCATATCTGTTTTATTAACTGCTATACAGAAGCACATAAGACAGCGCTGAACAGATGCTCAGTATAAACTTGTGGAATAAAGCCTTCCTTCACCACTGTAACACATATTAATCTTTCTTTGGATTCTATAAATCACTGAGCTTTGGGCTTCAAGGACCTTAGGGGTTATTTATTCTAACTGCTTCCATTTTATACACAAGGAAACCAAGACCGAGAGAGAATTAACTGGCCTGTCCATGATCAGAGAATATTGGAAGTAGAGCCAAGACAAGAGTCCCTCTCTGTGATGGCCAACTTAGAGCTCCTTTGGCTCCTGGGCCAGCTATCAGCAGGAATGTGTGGCACAATCAGAAGACATTCCCCAGAATCCTCCTTCAACACAGTTCTTTTTTTATATTCCACAGGGAGCATTTACAAGAGAGGATGGCTTAGATTTCATCTTACCTGGAGGCCAGAGGCTCAGTCGTTTGATCTCTCAAGTGTCCTATGTCACAAACACTCTAGATATTCCTACCTATTGGGGACAAATTCTGTTGGAAATGAGGTGGGTGGTGGGGGAAGCAGGGAGAGGCTGATAATCACTGCAGACACCAGGGAAAAGAACAGGGTTGGGCTGAGGGGAGGGGAGTGAAAGCATCACTCAGTCCGATTTGGAGTTTTACCTACCCAGAGAAAGAACACAGGCATCTCAACTATCCTGCTTTGAGAAAAAAAAGTCACTGTATACTGGTATATAATAAATGTTTCTTTTTCTTCCTCTCAGAGATTCTTAGTCTACAGAGTAATATCCAAAGACAGCCTTGTATCCTAGTCTCTAAAAAACCATGTCATTCCTTTTAAACAAGGCTCCACACTCACTTCTTTCAGGAATACTTCATTGAGTGCTCCCTACCCCTTAACCATATTCCACAAGCTTTATCAGTGCAGCCTTTCCTTTTAGCCAGCACTTATGTATAAGGCAATATGTGGCTATTCTCTTGTTATTGATAAGGGTATCAGCAGACTACATGCTCCTGGTCAGCAGGGCTGTGTCTCTCCCTAAAGTCTAGAGGACTACCCTGAGACTAGCTGGGTGTTGTGCTTCCCTCCAGGGTCTACCTTGTGACTTGCTGGGTGTTCTTTCAATGGTCTCCAGTAAAGATGGCTACTTTAGGGACTTTTTTCTTTTCTTTTTTTTTTTTTTAATTTTTTTTTAAATTTTTATTTATTTATGATAGTCACAGAGAGAGAGAGAGAAAGAGAGGCAGAGACACAGGCAGAGGGAGAAGCAGGCTCCATGTACCGGGAGCCCGATGTGGGATTCGATCCCGGGTTTCCAGGATTGCGCCCTGGGCCGAAGGCAGGCGCCAAACCGCTGCGCCACCCAGGGATCCCTTTAGGGACTTTTTCCATAGGCCATACACACTCAGAGTTCACTGACTGGTTTCAAAGCCTTCCTTTATCTAGGTAGAGTTGTCAACCAACCAAAGTTAACAAACTTGACTATTACCCAGTTCTCTTTCCCAGAAGAGATGACAGTTATGACCATGGCCAATGTTTATGAATGCAAAAGAAGAATCTCAAAAACACAGCAATCACCCAGGACTGGCCTACATTTCATGCAACGCCTTTGGGGGCTCCCTGCTCTGTGGTGCTTGGACTACCTTGTCTGTATAGAGGAAAGGAAGAGAACAAGGGCTCATGGAATTAAGATCCAGGAGGCAGAGGTTCTCATCTACTACCCCACTTGTCAGGTAAGAAATTTGTGCCTTCTTCATCCTTCTTATCGACCAACGGAAGGCAGTAGCAGCAGCACAATGAATTAATGGCTCAACTAATCATTCAGCCAGTCATCATTTATGTAGGCCCACTCTTGGGCAGGCCTCATGCTGGGAGCTTGAGGCAGCTCGAACCCAGTCCCTGCACTTAGAGACATACTGCCAGCTGATCCATAATGCAAGGGACAAGCCAGGGGCTACTGGGGCTTAAGGAAAGAAGGGAAAAATTCTGATCAGAGCTCAGAGAGTATTCAGACTGATGGAGGCATTTGAGTTGGACCTAAAAGGATTTTTAGGAGGTAGAGAAGGCAAGAAACATAAAGAGGTAAACAAGCATGACAAGAATGTTCAGAAGAATAGAAAGTAGCATAAAGGGGTTGGAGTGTAAGATGTGTGGAAGGATAAAATAGGACATGGGATAGAGAAACTGCCCTGGATTAGATTATGGAGGGCCTTGACTGCCACACTGCAGAGTTAGAACTTTATCCTGTAGTTGGGGAAGAACCAAGGGACAATATTTTAAAAGAGGGATGCAATGATCAGATTTGTGTTTGAAAGGACATTCTGGCTGCTATGTGGACTGGAGGGGACAAGAATTGAGGCAGGGAGCCCAGTGACAAGGGCCTTGAAAGAGTTCAGGTAGAAGACACAGAGTCCTGTGCTGGGGCCATGGGGTAACAAGGTGGGGGCCAGAAGAGAGGTGAGATATGAGAGACATGTGGGGATGGGTTTAGGGAAGAAAGAGCCTCGGACTTTTTACAAGGAGATAACAGACAGATGGGGTGCCTGGAAGAGCCCACTTTGAAAGAAATGAGCTTCTTGCCCTGTTTGGGCTTTTGTTTCCTCATCTGTCAAAATGATTTTCAATCTGGAATTATTCAATAGGTACAGAGTTTCAGTTTTGCAAGATGAAGAAGTTCTAGAGATCTGTTGCATGATAATGTGAATACAGTTAATACTACTGAGCTGTATACACTTGAAAATGGTTAATAGGGTAAAGTTTATGTGTTGTTTTTTTTTTACCACAATTAAAAACAACAACAAAGAGAAGACTATCATGCCTGCCCTGCCTCCCTTGCTTTAGCACACAGTTTTATTATGGTCAAAAAAAATTTTTAATCCTATTCTCCACTTTTGAGAAGTAAATACATATACACAATACATACAATGAAGATGAAGCTTCCCTGTTCCCAGTGGTCCAGGACTCTTTCCCAGAGCAGTTTTCTTAGATGTCCTTGCAAGGCAGTTTTAACTGACAGGACAGAGGAAGGGCAACTTGAATCTGGAATACTCACCAAATAACAGGTAAATCCTCTGGCTTGGAGTCAGTTTCAGGAATCTCCCTGTGGGTGCCTCTGAATTTTCCTGAGGGCTCTTCAGCCCCTCAGCCTCTTCAGGGTGTCTCTTGACACATCTGGGGTCTCAGTATTGACTTTGGGAGCTGGGAAAGTCCCAGAGCTGGAAAGCAGGGGAGGCGGCAGGAAAGGAAGGAATCAGACACACAGAAAACTCTTCAGAACCAGGGTGGATCTCCCAAGGCTGGGGCCCCAAGAGTTGTGCAATAGCCTTGCTGTGGGTACTAACCCCCACCCACTTCCCCTCCCCTTCCTGCAGCAGCTGGGTCAGGCCAGTCTAGGGTTGCAGTTACAGGAACTGTGCAGTGGCCAAGGGATGTCTGATTGCTGCCACCCAGCTCCAGGCCTGCAATGTCAGGGTGACTTTATGAGAAGCCTCAGTTTAACACGTGGGCTCTCGCTCAGGGACTAGCTAATAGTGCAGACGAAAATATTCCCTTTAACAAGCATACAGGTATCTTAGCAGAAGCCTCTAAAAGGTTGACAGAGGCTGAGACCCAAGGGAATGATGATGGCAGCTGGCAGTCGGTCAATATTTTACATAGGAACAAATGATGTTCCCAATGAACCTATTTGGAGAGACTGGGTAAAATATGGTCACAGCATCAGCATTATCTGTAGCACAGCTCATTGTGAAAATTAAAGAAGAAAATTGCAATGCCTGACACTAGACGCTGCACAGATGTGGTGGCAGTTTTATTTTTGCAATGCAGAGGCTGGTAGGATCTTCAGAGTCCATCTAGTCTAATCTCTAATTAATCTTCTTCATCTTACAGTGAAGGAAATGCTGTCTTGGTTCAGCTGTTACTTGTGTGACGTAGGGCATGTGACTTTTCTAGGGCTCAGCTTCTGTCTGCATCTGTAAAATGAAGGGGTTTTATCTACATAATCTGGTAAGATCAGCTCTAACATCCCACGAGGGTACAAATCACAAAACTACTCTTTGAGACTATGGGACATAGGATATAGGTTGGTGGAAGAGACATTTGGCCCCTAAATCACAAGATAGAAAAGGCTGCAGACCTTGTTCTCACAGATTAAGGTTTGTAACTAAGCCCCAGGACTGAGTTACACTGAATATGCCTGACTAGATAAACTGAGAGCCAAATCGATTGACTAGTTCATTTTTCCTCTTAACAGCCATTCTGCCCAGGTGATCTAGACAGGGAAGGAAGCAGCCTCTGTGCAGAAAATGGGGTCGAGGGACAGTGTGGGGGACAGGGTGGGCGCTAAGGTAGGGTTCAGTGAGGGGACTAAAGGTTCATGAAACCATTCATCCTTCACATCTTCCTCCTGGGGCCTCTCTGGATAGACCCGGATGTTTGTGGTTCTGACAGGAGAAGCAAAGAAACCACTATTACACACATTTAGGTCCTGGATTGGGGTAGGAATGAGGGCCTGGGTACATGGGCATTGTGCTGGGTCAAGAGAGACAGAGAGCAGATAAAGAGACAGGTTGATTCTCTTTGAACTGCCTCTACATCCAAGGATTGGCCATTGGCATCACTAAGAATTTTGTTCCTCTTTCTCAACTCCTTGGCTTCACTCATCAAGATAGTCACTGATTATGAAGTTCATAATGGGGGAGATGGAGCTCTGCTCTGTAGAGTTCTTAACTTGAAACAGAAGATAGGCCAGTAAGGAAGGAAGGTGAACAGTGACTGACCATGCTGAAAGATATTTTAAAGATTATTTAGAATCTAGATTCTAGGTCAACTCCTTCATTTTGTAGATGGGGAAACTGAAGCTCCAGGAGGGAAGGTGACTTGCACAAAATGGCATGGTTAGTGAAGGGCAGATCTCTCATGAGAACCAAGATCTTTGGAGGTATGTGCTGTTCGGGTGCTCCTTCCACTACCAATGGCAACATTCCCTGGCAGCATCTGAGCTGTGCATCACACCAAACACAGCCTCCTCATGTTCTGAGGTCCCAGGTCCTCTACCTCCATACTACTGCTTTTTTCTGGCTGCACATTCTCACCAATCAAAGATCTGGCAAGGGGGGCAGTTGGCATGTTTTAGAAGAGTTAACCTTTCTTTATAATCTCACCTCCTATGGTCCATTCTGCTCCAGACTCACTCCTGTTCCCCCACACAAGCCAGGAGTACTCTCTTCCTCCACACTCTGTTGCTATTTCCTGCACATTAACAGGTTCTTCCTGAATGTTCCTTTTTTTTTTTTTTTTTAAATGTAAGCTCTATGCCCAGCATAGAGGGGCTTGAACTCCTGACCCTGAAATCAAGAGTCACATGCTCTACCAACTGAGCCAGCCAGGTGCCCCATCCTTAAATGTTCTTGACTTGAACTCACAGGTGTCTAAGGTGGAGGTAGAAGTATAAAGCTGTGATCTGAAGGATGAGCTGAGCATCTTAGGTTTTCTTCCAGGTTTTTCTGGGAAAAAGTAAAACTCTACCATTGTTTTTTTTTGTTTCCCCACTGCTATATTTCAGCTACTCTTTCAGAATGAATGAGTTAAGTGCCTGGAAATGTGGTAAAGAGAGGCAAGGGGGGGAAACACACAAGGAAGATAGGGGATCCAAAGACAACCCTGGAGACCAGGGTTGTCACCACCATTGACTGGGGAGCCAGTGGAGTCAGAGAGGAGTTAAAGGAATGGAACTTAACACAGAGTTGGAAGGACACACAGGAATAAAATCTGAGTTGGAAGGGATCTTAATATTCATGTTGTTGGTACAACCTTCATTCAACCAGAGGAAAGTAGAGCACCCCTCCCTGAGGAGATCACCTGTGAAAGGTCTCACAGCCCAGGATGGGTAGTGCTGGGACCACAAATAGGTATCCCATCCACAGACCTACTTTTAGTTTCCTGTTTTCTGTAGGACAGTCTAACTAACCTCCTCAGATTGTCATTTAAGCTTCTTTGGATGTGACTCTGCCTTTAGTCCCATCTCACCACAGCTCTACCCAGTGCCCTGTGCCATATGATACTGAGCTACAGGCCATTCTCCAAACATTCTTTGCACATGCACTCTTCTCGCCTTTGTTTATGCTGTTTTCTTAGGCAAAGGAGTCCCCTTCCTCTTTTTAATCTTTCTGGTGAACTCCTATTCATCCTTCAAGACCCAGCTCCAATGTCACCTCTATAGACCCTCTCCTGAGACACCCCTGCCCCTTCCCCACTCCCTAGCCAGTTAGTCTCTCCCTCTTGTCTGTTCCTAAAGTGCAGTGCATAAACCCTATTCAAGCACTATGCTGTACTGAAACTATATGTGTGTGTGTGTGTGTGTGTGTGTGTGTGTGTGTGTAGGCATTGATACATATAAATAGGTATGTTAAACTATGTGCTGTGAGGTGTGAGGGCAAGGACCTTTGCCTCATACATTTCTTTGTTCCCTGGACCTGAGCACATAGTAGGCACTTATTCAAGAATAAGTGAATCAATGCCTCTTCTTATTAGACAATCCCCCATCTGGCACACATAACACACTCATGAAAACAACTTACAGTACTTAAAGCAACTTCCAGAGCAGAAACAGATACCATTTGGTTTGGGAAAGGGGAGTGCAAAATAAAGAAGCTATCTTGGTCAGGTAGAGAAGAGACTCAAAGAAGGAAGAATTCTAAGCCTTCTTTGGAAGCCCAGACATTCCCTGTACCTGTACTCCATGCAATCCAAAGGGCAAACATTCTTGGCCCCAAAACACTAACGGTGGTTTTGCCACCCTGTTCCCTGTGTACCTACCTAGGGTGTGGCCACACACACCCACCCATTGCATACACACAGTCCAATTTCCAGTCACCCAGCCTGTGATCTTGCCTTTCATGTGTGCCTCTGATGGTTCCAATCTTGACCATATGCTTGGCTATGTGACCTTGAGCACTGCCTTTATTTCCTCAGAAATTCATATATGAGATGGGGATAATTATCCCTGCCCTGTCTACCTTACATGGGAACTGGGGGAGACAACAGAGGGGAAGGTGTTTTAGAAATTGCCAAGTATTGGGGATCCCTGGGTGGCTCAGCGGTTTGGTGCCTGCTTTTGGCCCAGGGCGCGATCCTGGAGTTCCGGGATTGAGTCCCACGTCGGGCTCCCAGCATGGAGCCTGCTTCTCCCTCGTCCTGTGTCTCTGCCTCTCTCTCTCTCTCTCTCATAAATAAATAAATAAATCTTTTAAAAAAATTTGCCAAGTATTATAGAAACATAAGAGAGAATTACTAGCAGTTCAGGCCAATTTCCTTTTCTGTTTCCCTACCCCCAACTCCAGATTACCAAGAACAGCCATCCCTATATTGCTCCTCCCCCCTTCCTTTGGTTCTCTATCCTCAGGAGAAGCCAGTAGTTCTTATGACTCTTCTTGATTCCCAGACACACTTTCCTCCTTCAAAAACCTTCCTTGGAGTGCCTGGGAGGTGCAGTCAGTTAAGCATCCAACTCGTAGTTTTATCTCAGGTCCTGATCTCAGGATTGTGAGATAAGTCCTTCTTTGGGCTCGTGCTCAGCATGGAGTCTGCTTGAGATTTTTTTTTCTCCCTCTCCTTCTGCCCCTCCTGTTCATTCTCTTTCTCTCTCTAAAATAAATAAACGTATCTTTTAAAAAAATAAGTCTTCCTTATTTCTCATACTCTGATCAGCCCTGTAGTCCCTTTTCATTTAACGGTACCATTTGGTAGTCCTGGGGTTGATGGAGAACATACCAGAGCTGGAATCAAGAGACATGCCCCTATTTGGCCATGTCTAGACATGTGTCTTGGTTAAGTCATGTTTCCACTCTAGGCTTCATATTCCCCATCAGTAAGATGGGAGTTTTGTCTTACCTCCTAGTAGGTATTTGGAACATCCATGCATTTAGTTTATGGATAGAAATGTGTTTTGAGATGTGTGGACTTAGTGAGGGATGAAGAAGGTTGTTGGCTATCATAAGGAGTCAAGAAAATCTGAAAGCAGTTCCCATGCCTCAAGCAGGGGTCTCCTCCATTTGGAACCAGCAAAGAGGATGGATCTCAGGAGATAATGAAGAGCTTACACATTTACCACGCATCTTTGTAGGTAAAATGGAGATACCCCTGGACTCGAAGTGAGGAGACTTGGGCTCTGCTTCTCCTGGTATGTCCCTGGGCAAGCTATGCCCCCCCCCCCGGGCCTCAGTTTCCCCACACACAAATTGGTGAAGAGTGGGGAGGAGGGATAGGAGGAGATGCTCTTCACGGACCCTCACACAAGGGTCTGTCTGAACTCATCTGCTTTCTAAATAAAAGAATCCCAAGTCCAGACCTTGTTCCTCTCATGTCACATGGAGTGTACAGGCAACTGGACTAAGAGGCTCATTTTATAGGTAGTGACCCAGGCAAAGAAAGTACAAGGCGTACAGTAGGAGACTTGCACGGGTTTACACAATCTGTAAAATAGAACCCGGTCTCCTGACTCCTAGCCTACACCTCTGTTACTAGCAGGAGAAGGCGTCTTTGGGAGTCCCCAGGCGCGGGGCACAATGCAATAGCGAATGGGCAAGTCGGCTCCGGCTCCGCAGAGCAAGCAGCTCCCGCCAAACAAGAAGACCGCGCAGGGTCCGAAGGCCATTTCTGCGCGTGCATTCGCTGCGGCCCCGCGGGTGTTCGCATGCATACCTGTGGACGTGGAAAGAGCTTTCAAGCCTCCCTCCTGAAGCCTCTGAGTGCCGGTGCAAACCCCCGTGGCTTTCAGGCTGGAACTGCCAGGCTCCCAGCTCTGCACTCCCACGCGGGGCCCCGGGATCCCTGCACCTCAGTTCTGTGAGCCGTCCCCCACCTCCGGTCGGGGTTCTCGACGGAGTCGGGTAGACCCCTAACTTCCATCCCCCGCTGCAGCGCAGCCTTCCCGACCCTGCCAGTGCGCCTTACCTGCCTCTTGGCAAGACTCCGAGGGGCGCCGGTCTCTAGATAGTACCCCGCACTCTGTGCCCCTGGGTGCCCCCCGCACAGCAACCCTCCGCGCTGGGTCTGCCTGTCTGCACAGTCTGCGTCCCGACCTGCCCTCTGCTCCCTTTAACCTTTCCCAGGGCGCCTCCTCCCCCGGCCCCGCCCGGCCCCCAGCACACCCACTTCTCCCCAGGCTGGTTTCGGGCGCCTCCGCCCAGAGCTACTTGGCCCCACACGGCCGGCCGGCTGTGGGCTCCGACCCTTCCGTCCCCTGCAGCGCCTGCTTCCTGGACCGGAGACCGAGTGCCTCTCACTTGGCTTCAGCTCGCCCAGCCTCAGGCTGATCTAAACGCAAGGCTGAGCGTTGGGTGTTGGTGGAATTAGGCTTTGCTCCTAAGTGGCTGTGTGGTGGTTGGCAAATCACTGCTCCTCACTGGGCCATAGCTTCTTCGCTGTAAAATGGGTAAAATTCGTGCTTCGCACGGCGTTGGTTTGGGTTAGTTGAGATCGTAGAATGCAAACATTAAAGCCGATGGTCACTGGAGAAATCACCTGATTCTAACACAAGCCATCTTTTCCAGACAGAATGCAGGGGCCCAGTTTGGGGAAGAACTTGCCCAGGCTCCCAACAGCACAGTGGCGGGGTTCAGACTCAGAATTCACTATGCCACTTTTCTCTTCTTCACCCCAGCTAATGTCTCCTCCTTCTAAGTCTCAACACTCTTCACATGCCCTGAAAACTGTTGTCCAGCATACCTCACTGGTCCTGGCCCCAGAACACTCTGCACTTTCTGGCCACCAGGCCCTCCCTCACACTATTGCTTTCTTGCTGGTGACACTACAGGCTCTAGAAAGACAAACAGCCAGGGAAAGCTGGGAAGTCAGGGCGGTTCTATAGGCAGAGGAGTGGACAAGTGGCAGGGAAAGCCCCTGAGGGACTCTGTGGGAGTCCTTATCAGAGCCCTTTTTAACAACCTCCTACTTTGGCATAATTATTAATAAACTGAGGCCAGCTCTCATTCCCTTGCAAACAAAGATGTGTTCCAGAATATCTGAAGCACGTACCCTTATCATAGAATCTCAGATTATATGTAAGAAGTGCTATCATTTTAAAAAGACCCACTGCATGGACAGAATGCCATACAAAATTGCTATTCTTTATCAAAGCACGTTACTTCCCTGTTATTTCTGTGGTTACATATTTTGACCCACTTACACCTTTTGCTCAATCACCTCTCAAGGAAGAAGTCATCCTGACCCTGGGCATGAAGTATCAAATTTCAGTCTGCCTAAGAATCACCTCAGAGCTCATTCTGGTAAAGTAGACTTTTGGGTCCCTCTCCAGAGGTTCTGATCCAAGAGACCTGGAATGAAGCTCAGAAATTTAACATTTAAAAAAAAGTTTCCCTGGCAGCCCGGGTGGCTCAGCGGTTTAGCGCCGCCTTTGGCCCAGGATATGATCCTGGAGACCTGGGATGGGGTCCCACGTTGGGCTCCCTACATGGAGCCTGCTTCTCCCTCTGCCTGTGTCTCTGCCTCTCTCTCTCTCTCTGTGTCTCTCATGAATAAATAGATAAAATCTTAAAAAAAATAAAAAAGTTTCCCACCTGATTCTGATGCCAGTGGTTCTTAAGATCAGCCCTGAGGAACCAGCCCAGGCTAAGGTATGGCTCCTTCTTCCATTCTACCCAGAGCCTTGAATTTACCGTATAGGACTATTTACTATAGTTATCAAAAGTAACTATTTGCCCACTTCATCTACTAGATTGTGAGTTCTTTGAAGATAGAGATTTAGAATCATAGTCTTAGAATCACACCGTCTTAGAGTTCTAGAGTCTTTTAGTGATAGAATCTAAGTTGGAAGGACTCTTAAAATTATCTGATCAAATCCCTTACCTAAAAATCCCCTATATTTGATTTTTAACATGAGACTGTCCAGCTTCTCCTGTATACCTTGAGTGACAAGGAGTTATTGCTTCCAAGGCAGCCAAGGTTGTTGTTGTTGTTGTTGTTGTTGTTGTTGTTGTTGTTCTTCTTCTTCTTCTTCTTCTTCTTCTTCTTCTTCTTCTTCTTCTTCTTCCTCTTCTTCTTCTTCCTCTTCTTCTTCTTCTTTCTTCTTCTTCTTCTTCTTCTTCTTCTTCTTCTTCTTCTTCTTCTTCTTCTTCTTCTTCTTCTTCTTGTATATGTTTTTATTGGAGTTCGATTTGCCAACATATAGCTTAACACCCAGTGCTCATACCGTCAAGTGCCCCCCTCAGTGCCTGTCACCCAGTCACCCCATCCCCCTGCCCGCCTCCCCTTCCACCACTCCTTGTTCATTTCCCAGAGTTAGGAGTTTCTCATGTTGTCACTCTCACTGAGATTTCCCACTCATTTTCTCTCCTTTCCCCTATAATCCCTTTCATTATTTTTTATATTCCCCAAATTAATGAGATCATATAATGTTTGTCCTCCAATTGACTTACTTCACTCAGCATAATAGCCTCCAGTTCCATCCATGTTGAAGCAAATGGTGGGTATTTGTCTTTTCTAATGGCTGAGTAAAATTCCATTGTATATATAGACCACATCTTCTTATCCATTCATCCTTTGATGGCAGCCAAGGTTCTGATTGTTAGGATGTTTTCATGTTTTAACAAAAATTGCCTCCTTGTTACTTCTACCCTTTGGTCCTTGTGCCCACTGGAGATATAAAGTATGTGCCTAATTTTTTTGTTCCCGTTTTTTGGTTCTTCAGAGACTTAAGACCTGTCTTCCACTTCCCTTTCTCTGGAGTGAGGATGGAGCAAGAACTCTGTTAGGGAAGCTAACTGGCTAAGGGGTTCTTAGAAAGTGGACTGAGCTGCCTCATTTTCTTTATCTGTGATTTGCGGGTTTGCTACAAGGCTTAGATGACCCAATGTGTGTAATAGGCCTAGGTTGGGCCCAGCATAATGCATGTCCTTCATAAATGACAGCTCTTATTATTATTAGATGAGAAAAGATGGAACAGGATTCCTGTCATAGGGAGACCATAGTCTGAGAACTATCTTCAGGAACAGTCTAATACAAAAAAGTTGGAGACAAGGCCCGGACCTTAGGACAGGTTGGGCCAGGGTGTGGGGTGGGATGGACTGACTGAAGGGGTCAGGGGAAGACTCACCTGGAGATACACCTCCTTCAAGTCTTTAGTTAAGTCTTAGCTGAGGTCTTCCCCAATCATTCTATTTACAAATCCTAATCCCTCCCTTCCTCTGCCCTCCCTAACTCCCTTTCCTGCCTTGTTTTTCAGTAATACTTAACATCATCTGATATATTTAACTTTAAAAAAGTCTTTTTTTTTGTTTCTCTTGCTGCATGCTTCAACTGAAGCTCCCAGCTTCTGTCAGTCCTATCTCAGAGTGCTCCCTGTTCCCACAATCCTGTAAAACCCCCTTCTCTCTCCCCTACAGGCCTGGGGAGGTAATGATGCCCAAGTGCTTCCAGCTCTGGAGTACTTCAAGATCCCTTGTGGTTTCCCTACTCCCTGCCTACCTCTGTGAATAGAGCCTCCTCAAATTACTGGCATGGGATGGCCATCTGCTTCCTGCAGGATCTGGCTGATACATTCTCCAATGGCACCTTGCATTTCCCTTCAGCACAGCACTTACCAGTCTGTGTTGTAACTGTCTACTTTATTTGTTGACTCCACACCTAGAACATAAGCTCCTTGAGGGTACCAGGGCAACATTAAGTCTGTACCAAGTAGACCTTACTGAGAATGTGTTGAATGAATGAATGAATGTCACAAAATGAAGATCACTAGGAATTATGTCATCAGGGAAAACTTGCAAGAAGAGTTGTAACCTGAGAGAAGCCTGAGGCTGCCTGGGTGGCACAGTTGATTAAAGCGTCTGACTCTTGGTTTCTGCTCAGATCAGACCTCAGCATGGTGAGACAGAGCCCTGTGTCAGGCTTCATGCTCAGTGGGGAGTCTGCTTGAGATTCTCTCTCTCCTTCTCCCTCTGCCCCTCCCTGCTCTTGTACATGCACACATGCATGCACAATCGCTTTCTCTCAAATACATAAATAAATCTTTTTTAAAAAGAACCTGAGAGCCTGGAAGGATAACAGGATGCTTTTCAACCTTTAAGCCAGACCTTTCCTCTGAGCACTAGACTTCTATATCTGACTGTCTACTTCACATCTCTGAATGATACATTGGGACTGGGACCCTTGACTTCCTTCCCTGGCTCCCCTCAATCCTCATTCTCTCAGTAAATAGAACCATTATCCCTCCAGTTTCCTGTTTGTTTTCTTCAGAGAACTCAAGCTGGTCTTCTGTCTACCTGTGTATTGACTTGGGATCTGCCTTTCCCATCAGACTGTGGGCACTACAAGAGCACAGACCAAGTATGTCTCTTTCACCATAGAATGCACAGGATGTAACTCAATGTCTACCTAGTTTTGGGGGAGAAGGGTTGGAGGTAGGATGAGCACAGATTGTGTCTGTCAATGGAGTTAAAAGCCTGGGTCGCCAAGGAAAACACAGCATGAAGCATAGAGGAAGTTTAATGGTCACATCAAGTTATTTTATTCCATTACTCATCAGCAGTTTGTACTTCTGTGATTTGTCTCCTCCTGGCATGTTGGTTTGACCCTCAGAACACTTTGTCTTCTTGTTCTGAGCATACCTTTCCCTTGCCTCTGCAAGCAGCCTAGATCAGTGGAAAGACCCCTGGAAGAAGGTATAGCAAGGGTGGGATGGTGTGGTATCAGGAGACTAAAGATCTCTGTGGCATCTTCTCCCATCTCACCCTCATGCATGCTACATCCTGGGAAGCAAGTGGTCCAGAACACAGCCTCTGGTGTCCTACAGAGCTGAGTTGGAATCCTATCCTTGACATTTATTGGCTATGAGAGCCTAACCTCTCTAAATCTTAGTTTCCTTATCTGTAGAATGGGGGTAAAAATAGCTACATCTGTGGATTACAGTAAGATATTATTTATAAAGTGCTTTACCTGATACCTGGCACATAGCAAGTATTTCATAAAGAATGACTATTAATGAGGGCCTATGCCTTCACAGTTATAAATATGGACTTCTGAATCTTATGATTAAACAATTAGGGTTATGGCAAAGCAGAAGAAAGTAGGGTATGTGAGGACTAAGATTTGCAGAAGAAGCAAGTCTCAGTCAGGAATCTTAGTTGCAACAGGCAGAAAACCTAACTCAAACTGACTTAAGTAGAAAAGGGAATTTATTGGCTCATGCAATTACAAAATTCAAAGGATGGCTTCAGGCATTGTTGGATTCAGGATCCATCCAGCTTAGATGATGTCTTCAGGAAGCTGTCTCTTTGCATCTTTGGGTTATACTTTTCTCACTGCTGCTCCATTCTGAGACAGGATCCTACTTTGTGGTAACAAGATGGCTGCCTGTAGTTTCTCTTTTTTTTTTTTTTTTTAAGATTTTATTTATTTATTCATGAGAGATATAGAGCGAGCGAGAGAGAGGCAGAGACACAGGCAGAGGGGGAAGCAGGCCCCATGCAGTGAGCCCGACATGGGGCCTGATCCCCGGTCTCCAGGATCACAACCCGGGCCGAAGGCGGCGCTAAACCGCTGAGCCACCGGGGCTGCCCTGTAGTTTCATATATATATACTCTATCCTGTCTGTAAAACTAGTAGGGAGAGCTTCTTTACCCCACAACCCTCCTGTCAGAATTCTGGGTCTAACTCTTCTTGTTCTGAAACAGGCCCAGTGCCCATCCCTGCCCCCATCATAGAAGCCAGGGAAAGAAGCTTACAGGGGTGTCATCTTTACTCAAACTACATTTTTGGGTGAAAGTGATCAAAAGGTATAAACTTCCAGTTATAAAATAAGTCATAGGGACATAATGTACAGCATGGTGATTGTAGTTGCTAACATTGTGTTGCATATTTGAAAATTGCTGAGAGTAGATCTTAAAAGTTCTCATCACAAGAAAAAAAATTTGTAACTATGAAAGGTGTTAATTAGACTTATTGTGGTGATCACATTGCAATGTATATAAATATTAAATCATTATGTTGTATGCCTCAAACTAATATAATGTTATATGCCAATTATACCTTAATAAAAATAACACGTAAAGTTGGTGGGGGTATGATTCCCTAAGGAAAATATGAATGTTATTAGTACAAGTAGGGTAAATGGTTGTATAGGCCCAAACAAGTGGGCCTTGAAGAACAGCTCTGATTTGGGCAGACAGTGAGGAGGAAAGGAAGGAGGGCACCCAGAGATTCACAGCCAAGGTAAAGTAAGAAGAGGGGAATTTTTAAAAAGATTTTATTTATTTATTCATGAGAGACACAGAGAGAGGCAGAGACACAGACAGAGGGAGAAACAGGCTTCCCGCAGGGAGCCCGATGCAGGACTCCCAGGTCATGCCCTGAGCTAAAGGCAGACGCTCAACCACTGAGCCACCCAGGTGTCCCAAGAGAAGGGGATTAAGTTGCGTTGTGAGCCTATCTCCCACATCTAGGGTAGAGGGAGCAGACATGTTCTATGTATCCCAAGGAGAAGACACAAAATAAGTGTGCTTGGGGACAGGGGAGTCATAGAACCCAAATGTCTGTTCACTGGGAGCATGGAACAACAGGCTGCCTCTGGCCAGAATGGGCTTCTTATCATGGGAGAGGTGTGCAAGCAGAGCTTCCTTGTCAAAGCTGCTATCAGAGGAGTCTTCTATATATTTTTTTTAAGATTTTATTTATTTATTCATGAGAGAGAGAGAGAGAGAGAGACAGAGACACAGGCAGAGGGAGAAGCAGGCTCCATGCAGGGAGCCTGACATGGGACTTGATCCTGGGTCTCCATGATCACACCCTGGGCTGAAGTCAGGCGCTAAACCGCTGAGCCAGCCGGGCTGCCCCAGAGGAATCTTCTGGATGGGCTCTGACATTCCTTGCATTCCCCAAATCTGAAATCCTATAGTCCCACCTCCCATCCTGATCCCCACCCCTTTCTCTCTCTTCTAAACTCTTCTCTGAAGAGAATGCTACATCCTTTTCGCTTATATGTTTATGAGGTGTCTGCAGACATTCTTGATCCTAATTCTGGTTCCTGCAGGAATGGTTCCTGTAGGAACCTAAGGAGAACCACTTGGGGCTGTTTCCTCCTGGGCACAGGTGAGGGTGAGGTTGTCTGATCTCTGGGGCTCCTGTCAGCTCTGATCTTCCTGTGTTCTCAAAAACTCAGCCTGGCCTCCTGGGGGAGGGATGGGGCATACCATAGTTCTTAGTCCAACCAGGTAGGTGGACTCTTCAGAGTCTCCAAAGCACCAAATAAGACAAAGCTGTCTTATTTGGTCCTTCCACTTGATCTTTGAGGGGAGCAGAATTGAAGTCATAAGGGTGCTATTTAATGCATGAGTTTGGAGTTAGACTTGAGTTCAAATCATGGAACTGCCTCTAACTGTATGAACTTGGGCAAATCTCCAGCTAAGCCACTTTCCTCTTCTTAAAACACAGTAATTCAAACCTTGTGGGTTATTTGCTGTGAAGATTACATAAAGTGTATAAAGTGCCTAGAACAGCTCTGGCTCTTGTGGGTCAGGTTGGAGAGAGGTGAGTATGATGGAATGGAGTCAAGCTAAATAACACTATCTCCTTGCAGGTGCCTAGCACTTCACAGGGCCCAGCATGCCTCCAGCCCACCCCTGGCTGCAGGTGAGGGTCTTGTGTTCGTCAGGGTTCTTGCAGGAAACAAATGGTTCCCTGAACCTGGGTAATTTGAAGAGAGTGTAAGGAGGGTTCAGGAAACCAGCAAGGAATGGTGCCATCCCCCTAGCTAGCAATGGTGGGGAGGGACACCACAGCTAGGCTCAGAGGGCAGGGGAGAAAGGGGTTCCTAGAAACTGCAGAGGGCAGCAGGCTGGAGCTATGGTTTTTGGTAAAGATTACACCCAACCGAACCCATATTGATCCAACAGGGAGAGAGCTGAGGAAATAAAGTACTTCTATTCCTTCCTTCCATATGGTCTTCTACCACTATCTCCCTTTGCCCCAACTCAGATGAAGGCTCCAGAGCTGGGATGCCTGGGTGGCTCAGTGGTTTAGCACCTGCCTTTGACCCAGGGTGCAATCCTGGAGTCCCAGGATCGAGTCCCACATCAGGCTTCCTGCACTGAGCCTGCTTCTCCCTCTGCCTCTCTCTCTGTCTCTTTCCCTCTATCTCTCTCATGAATAAATAAATAAAATATATTTTTTTTAAAAAAAGAAAGATGGGGATCCCTGGGTGGCTCAGAGATTTGGTGCCTGCCTTTGGCCCGGGGCGTGATCCTGGAGTCCCGGGATCGAGTCCCGCGGCGGGCTCCTGGCATGGAGCCTGCTTCTCCCTCCTCCTGTGTCTCTGCCTCTCTCTCTCTCTCTCTCTCTCTCTCTCTCTCTATGTCTATCATAAATAAATAAATAAATAAATAAATAATTTTTTAAAAAAAGAAAATAAAAGAAAGATGGGAAGCCTGGGTGGCTCAGTGATTTAGCGCTGCCTTCAGCCCAGGGCCTGATCCTGGAGACCTGGGATTGAGTCCCACATCAGGCTCCCTGCATAGAGCCTGCTTCTATGCTTGTGCCTCTGCCTCTCTGTGTGTGTGTGTGTGTGTGTGTGTGTGTGTGTGTGTGTATGAGTGTCTCTCAGGACTAAATAAATAAAATCTTAAAAAAAAAAAAAAGAAAGCAAGCAAGCAAGAAAGCTCCAGAGCAAGGAGGCCTGTGTAGGTGGAGAAGGGTGGTGAGCATTTGGAGGGACAAGCAGGAGGGGCAACAGTCTGATGGGTGGTGGCCTGCCCCATTATTCCTCTTTTTTTTTTTTTTTAGGATTTTATTTTTTATGAGAGACACAGAGAGAGAGGCAGAGACATAGGCAGAGGGAGAAGCAGGCTCCCTGTGGGGAGCCCAATGTGGGACTTGATACCAGGACCCTGGGATCACATCCTGAGCCAAAGGCAGACGCTCAACCGCTGAACCACTGAGTCATCCCTGCCCCATTCCTCTTTATCCTACTCTGGGCAAGGAGTAAGGGAAAGGAACAGGAGAATGAAGGAATATGGGAGGAGGCTATGAACCCAGGCTGTTCACCTTACAAAGAAGCTGGAGAACAATCTGAAGTTCCTCAAATACCCACATACTCTCTATCCCCTCCAGGCCTTTGCTGTACTATTGTCTTTGCTGGAGCTCCTTCTTCCTGGAGCTGGCTAACTCACCCTTACCTGCTACCTCCTCCTGGATCAATCTGTGCCTGAAGTCAAACCCCAGTCTTTTTAGTTTGAGTTCTAAGTTCTCTTTTCATTTGAGCTCATTTGAGGCGGGATTTTTTTTTCTATTTACAATCTAGAATTCTAATTCAATGTCACGTTGAGCCTTTTCTGCCCCTTCTCTCTTTTAAGGTTTGTACCTCTTCTTTTATGTTTCCGTAATACTCTGCAAACTTCTCTCATGGTACTTGTAACAGTTTATTATGAATTTATTTATTTATTACTTTATTATTTTTATAATTATTATTTATTATTTATAATTATTATTATATATAATATATAATAAATATATAATAAATATTATTATTTATAATTTATTAATTTATTATTTAACATAGTTTATTACTATGTTTCCATAGTACTCTGCAAACTTCTCTCATGGTACTTGTAACAGTTTATTATGAATTTTATTCATAAGTATGTCTCCTCCACAAAGCTGTGAGCTCTTTGAGGACAGGGATGAAGTCAGATCCTTCTCTGTGTCCTCAGGGCCCAGCACAGGCTGACACACCTCACACTGGCCATACCATACCAGCCACATTGTCTTCAATTCCAAGTAACACAGATTAAAGTCATATTAGCCAATTAGAGCCTATTTAGATGAGGGTAGCAGTGTGGAATCTGGAAGCCATGTTCTGTGAAGAACAGAGGAATCAGGAAAGTTAAACTTGAAGAAGAGATCACTACTGGGATAGAAGTCATTTCCTGACCCAACAGGCCATTTCTGGGCATCTCTTCTGTGTGATGCCCTAGAATGGGCCTGCGGAGGCCACAGATGATGCAACTACAGTCCCTGCCTGGAGAGCTCACAGTCTGGACAGGGTCAGACATGGAAACAAGTAACTATAACAGTGTCACCACTTCCATTAGAGGGGATGTAGGACATGGCCAGGAAAGGACCCACAGAGGAGGCCTTGCAGGATTGTAGAGTTATGACAAGATTGGGGGCGGGTTTCAGTTTAGGATGAGGAATAACTTTCTAATGACCAGAATTATGCAGGAATGGGAGGTTGCCTGCTCCATAAGTGAAGTGCTAGAAGCGTGTGAGGACAGCCACAGAGAACACTTCACAGACTGGATATTGATGCCTGTCAACAAAAGAACCAATGTGGAGGCTACAGGGAATTATTCACAATAACATAGATATTAAACTTGCTTCCTTTTACATGCAAGGTACTAGGATAAAACAAACAAATCAATAGTCTCTGGCTTAGAAAACCTCACAATTTAGGTATTGCAAAAATGTAACACTTTAGCCTTATTACCAGTGTCTCTTGAACTTGAATAATGTATGGATCCCTCAAAAATTATTGAGGTACTCAGTGCTGGTAATCTAAATATGTTCAAATTTAAGCTCGGTATAAACCCTAATGCAACTATAAAAGCAAATCTTTTATATAGGTAATTTTTTTATTCAGTACAAACTTTTGTTGAATATGAACAAAACTAAAACATGAATAAAATGCCAAGATCACTAATGCTACTGGTCTTGTTGAGTTTTATAAACGTACTCTAGCTAGTACATGAAGAAGGCATGAGAGAGTGTCACATTTAGTAAACCCCTAACAAAATAATGACTCTAGGGAATGGTCATCATGAAAAAGAGAAAAAAAACAGATACTGCATGTCTTAGGAACACACCACTACCTATGAAGCTGACTTGTCAACTCATATCAAGCATCAGGCTTCACTTTTCTTTCTTTTTTTTTTAAATATTTTATTTATTTATTCATGAGACACACAGAAAGAGAGGCAGAGACATAGGCAGAGGGAGAAGCAGGCTACCTGAGGGGCACCTGATGCAGAACTCCATTCCAGGACCCCGGGATCACGACCTGAGCCAAAGGCAGACAATCACCCAGCCACCCAGGCGTCCCTCCCTTGTACATTATGATGGGAATATAAACTGGTATAACTTTTATGGCAGGCAATGTGGCAAATATCTATTAAAATAAAAACGCACATATCCTTTGACTCAGAAAATTACTTCTAAAAATGCAGCCTCTGTATTCAACATTTGTAACACACACACACGCACACACACACAAGAATTTTCGGGCAGCCTGGGTGGCTCAGTGGTTTAGTGCTGCCTTCAGCCCAGGGCCTGATCCTAGAGCCCCGGGATCGAGTCCCACGTCGGGCTCCCTGCATGGAGACTGCTTCTCCCTGTGCCTTGTGTCTCTGCCTCTCATTCTGTGTCTCTCATGAACAAATAAATAGATAAAAAGAATTTTCACTGCAGCCTTGCTTGTAAAAGCAAAGGATTAGGAATAACCTAAATGTACTCAATACTGTAATAGCAAAATAAGTTATAAGAAATCCACTGAATGGAATACTCTGTAGTCAGTTTTTTAAATGAGGATGCTCTTTATATGCCGATCTGAAATAATCTCCAAAGTGCATTGCTGTGTGGGTATGGTATGGTACTATATGAAAAAGAATGTATATAATCATGCCCGTTTATATATGCATAAAATATTTCTGAAGCATACAAAAAAGAATTTATCATCCCTTAGGCCTCCAGGAAAAGAACTGAGTTTACAGGAAAAGAATAGGAGCAAGACTTATATTTCAATGCTACCATTTTGTACATTTTAAATTTGCATTACCTAGTTCTAAAAAAATCTTAAATTCTAAGTGTTAAGAGAAAAAATTAAGACATTCAAAAATATAATTATAAAGGTTATGTAACAATGTGGGAAAATGTATGCAATATTAGATTTAGTTTAAAAGAGTATACATAATATTATCCACATAATAATTACAAGTACATAAAATATGTCTGTTCATGATCAAGTACTAAAGACACAGATAGTCTTTTCTCTCCTACTCCTTGGCAGGCTTCTTGGTTAGTCTACATTTCTCTGTTTCTCTGTTTCCCAGGCTGCATGATGGAAGATGGCTGCTGCTGCTGCTGTCATCCATGAATACTGGAGTAGAGTTAAGGAAAATCTCTAGTTTTCTGGCTTGAGCAACTAGGTGGATGCTAGAAGTATTGCTAGGATAAGCAACACTGGGTGAAGACCAAATTTGGAGAGAAAGATAATGAATTCAGTTTTAGATAAATCAAGTTTGAAATACTTGTGGGAGGTGCAAGTGGAAAGGGCCAAGAGGCAGTGGGTGTGTGGATCTGGAGCATGGATGTGATGAGTTAGGGTTTAGGTCTGGAGAGAGAAAAGGAGGGCAGAGGACTGATAAATGAGGTATAGGCCAAGGAGGGGCAGGCCCAGGAGGCAAAGAGGCAGTGGGCAGAGAAATAGTTGGGAGCCCAGAATGAGACAAAATGACGATCTCCTCCATTCCTCTGGCAGCACAGCAAGCTAGGTAGTGTGATTTTAAGGATGAGAAAACCAAGGCTCAATGAGGCTCAGTGATTTGTTTGAGGCTATGTGGTTAGTAAGAAGCAGAATCAGTCTCTGACTCCCAGTCTGGGTCTTTCCACTCTTCCACAGTAGCCTCTGAAGGCTGGATTACCAGGCATCCTGGAAGAGCCAAGCTTCCAACAACAGGTGGACTGTGGGTCAGCAGAGCCAGCTATATAGAGCAGAAGGCCAGAGTTCAGCTGAGGCCAGGTCCATGGGATCAAGTCTGGCCATTGCTGTGTGTTCCAGTGTCTTCCTGCCTGGACAGAGCCCACCATTGGTTTCCCACAGGGGCCCTTCCTCAAGGAAGGAAGCTGAGCATATGAAGAAGGATATTTAACACCCTGATTTTCTTACCTCCAGAAGGCCTCTTCTTGTTTGTGCAGAATCTTCTCCCCATAAATAAAGAGTGTCCAGGTGAAGAGTGTTTGGTGAATAAGTGCTAAATGTAAGGATGTGCAGTGACTAGTTTGGCATCTTGTTCTTCCAGTGAATCTAGCAGAAAGCCACATAGAACCAGCTTTGGCAGTGTTATCAGATACACCTTATTTCTCAGGAAAAAACTTTCTCCGAAAGCTCTCTCAGTAGCTTAACTCCACCACATGTCCAGCAACACCAGGGGCCTCTGCTCATTGCAGTCTCTCAGAAAGCTGCCACCATTTGAATGTTGTTGGTCACTGTTCCAGAGGGGAAGAGAAACCCCAAGGGGTCTGATACCAGCAATTCAATGCTCTTGCTCAGAAGTGGCATGTCATCTCCATTCATAACTCATTGATCGGAACAAGTCATTTGGCCCCAACCAACCACAAGGGAGCCACAAGAGTACAGTTTTTCCTAAAGTATTTGATGAACAACAACAACAAAAAAGTATTTGGTGAACAACATTAATAACCGCTATACATTTCCTGCTGCCTAGTCTGTGCCAAGCCTTGAGCCTAATGAAATGGAGACTCAAGAAGGTCAGGTAACTTAGTTACTACACCATGCAGGATGATTTCCAGTGATCCAGAAGCATGGGACAGGCTGCTGAATGAGAGAATATATTTAAGAGGGCTAACCCTGGTACTAAAAATAAGTGCTGAGTAAATGTTTTTTTCCCCCAGTCTCTGGAGGTATTCAAGAACAGGCTGTATGGTAACTTATTAGGGTTGCCAGAGAGGATAGTTGAGTACTAGATGGTAGTAACACTACCAGCTGTGCACTGTGCACAGCTTTCCAACCATGAGAGTCTAACTACACTTTTCCTAGAATAATTATTTCCCTTCTTGTCAGTAATATTGTAAAATAATTATCAATTTTATCCATCCCCTACCTTCCTACAATAGCACTGTTAGCTCTATGGAGGGAAAACAAAGGGCCTAGAAGGGATATGGGTAAATTATGGGTGGACAAACCACCAATCAATTACTACTGACCAAGTGTCCATGATTTTTAAAGCATCCTGTCCTGTGCTCTAAGTCAGTTGTGCACAGCAGGAAAAGAGCATGAGAACAGGGCTTATAGCTAGCACTCAGTCCTGGCTTTGTGATTACCTTACTGTGTGCCTTGAGCAAGTTTCTTCCCAAGTCTTGGTTTCATCTCTGTACAATGAGGAGACAGGAATATACTTCCAAAGTCCAATTCAGCTTGAATAACTGATATAAACAGTGCACAGAGTTCAACATCAAACCTCAGAAGTGGGAAGACTCACCTTTCTTCTAAGAAGCCAATGGGGCCACAGGACCCTGTAAGCTCAAAAGGACTTTAGATGCTGTATTACCTATAGCTGCACTTTGCAATATGGTAGTCACTAACCATATGTGGCAACTGAACTTCTGGAGTGTGACAACTCCAAAATGAGATATACTTTAAGTAGAAAATACACACTGAATGTCTGTATATAGTATGGAGAAAGGGAATGTAAAACATTTTTATATTAGGTTAATTAAAGTGTTTTTTAAAATATTTTATTTATTTATTCATGAGAGACACACAGAGAGAGACAGAGACACAGAGGGAGAAGCAGGGGTCACGCAGGGAGCCCAATGAGTGACTTGATCCTGGGACTCCAGGATCATGACCTGGGCCGAAGGCAGCATTAAACCACTGAGCCATCCAGGGATCCCCAGGTTAATTAAAGTGTTATTCATGTCATCTGTTTATTTTTCTTTTTAATATGAAAAGTTAAATTACATGGTGGTTCACATTATATTTCTATTGGACAGTGCTTATATAGGGGAAACTGAAGCCCAGAAAAGGTAAATGACTTGCCCAAAGAGCTGGGACTATAACCTGGGCCACTCAACAGTTCTCATTCAAGGATCTTTCTATCCTAACTGCCTATGGTAGCCAGTCTCCAAGATGGTCCCTAATGATCTTCACTTCCCATCATCCTGAGTAGCCCTTCCACATTGTCTAGTTCATCTGCTTGGAAACTGTAGAAATGACTGTACAACTTCCAAGGCTGGGTCATAAGACCTTGTGGCTTCCACCTTGTCTCTTTCTGGCATCACTTGTTTTGAGGGAACAAATAGCTCTATGGAGTGGCCCACATGGTGAGGAATGTAGGCCCCATCAACAACCAGTAACAATGAAGTAGAATCAACCATCTTGGAAACCGATCTTCCATTCCCAAACCTTCAGATAACAGCTGATCCAACTGACATCTTGACTACACCTCATGAGAGATCTCAACCCAGAATCACCCAGGTAAGCTTCCCAAATTCCTGACCCACAGAATATGTATGAGATAATGTTTATTGTTCTAAGCTATTAAGTTGTGGGGTGATTTGTTACATGGCAATAAATAATTAATATATAATAATTACATAGCCTTATAAACTTAGAGATCTCATTTAAGGAAAACTTACTTCTACCTTTTGCATTTGTACAATGTGAGAAATTATTCTTGTCTTTTCCTGGCCTCTGGTCTAGCTCAGGTTACCTAACCGAAAAAAGCAATCAGGCTTGGCAATCCAACCCAGGAAGTCAAGATCTCATTTTTATTCTTTAAAGATTTCTTTCCCTTTTCCTTTTATTGCAGAAAGCACCCCACCATATCACCTTCACATATAGAAATATGATTCCTCCAAAAATCAAAGGAACTGGAGCCCAGAATTGCCCAATTAAATATAGTATTTGGGAGGTAATAAACATTTGAGAACTGATTCTCTATATCTGAGTTTTTCTAAGCTGAGAAAATGGTGCAGACAGTAGTGTTAATGTCTTACATTTATATAGCATGTGTTGCTTTTCATGTTTTCAAATCCACCATATTGGAGGTAGGTGGGAAGATATAAATAAACTAGCATACATATGGAAACATGTATGCTTTGCTCATAGTCTCATGGTAAGTGAATAACAGGACCAGGTCTAGAATTTGGGTTTCAGTGACTCCAAGTTAGACTTGATGCTTTTCAAGCAGGATCTCCCAGCAGTGATAACATGAACACTCTTCAGTTGGGGCTGTCCTCTGAGATCAACGTGCATTTGTAGGTCTCTTTAAAAGCCTGAAGGAAAGGTGGTATTACTTCATCCACAGTGACATGCCTTCGGAGCTCCTCACTCAGAGAGGTGACACCTGTCCCAACTAGCCCGCAGGGGACAATGTGCTCAAACCACCCAAGGTCTGTAGAACAGTTCAGAGCCAGGCCGTGGGACGTGATGTGCCTTCCACAGCGGACTCCTGCAAGACAAGCCAAAGGGTCTCAGAGTAGGTAACCTCCCTCCTCGGGCTTCACCATCCCCCTCAGTGTGATGAAGGAACCGGGCTCCATCACTGGCTTTCCCGCTTTGTTTTTGAGCACCCAAGGAAGGGGTCGTGCACAGATCGGGGGAGGGGGACATAGTAGGGGAGGGGTGTGTGACACCAGAGCTGCTGCATTATAGAGATTCCAGAAAATGTCTTTTAACAGAGATTCTGTTGCTTTAAAAAAAAAAAAAAAAGGTAAAAAAAAGTTTGAAAATTCCTAAGTTCCATTATTGTCTAGACATTGTGATTAATTAGGAATAACCTGGCAATTCACTTCTCGAAAAGATGAATGTTGGATGAGATGACCACTGAGAGCCCTCCTGAGGGCTGTGAATAGTTTAAGAGATCAGTGAGAAGGCTTAAGACCTCAAACCAGCGGGTAGCCCGCGCCAGACAGACTTCCTCCCGCTAAGCCCCGCCCCGGCCCCGGCCCCGCCCCCGGCCCCGGCCCCGCCCCCGGCCCCGGCACTAACCGATAGCGCAGACCTTGCGTTCCCCCAGCCAGACACCGGTGTAGGGCGGGGGCCGCGCGCGGGCGCCTTGCAAGCCCCGGGACTCGCACAGGCGCACTGCGCACGCCTCCAGCGCCGCTACGTGGGTGCGCAGGCGCAGGCCCAGGCGCCGCAGGTCTAGCACCGGGTGGCAGAGCAGCTGGCCCGGGCCGTGGAAGGTGGCCAGGCCGCCGCGTCCCGTGGCGCGTACCTCGGCGCCCAAGGCCCGCAGCCGCGCCATCTCCTCCGGCGTCAGGCCGCCACGCAGCCCGGACGTGTACACGGGCCCCGCGGGCTCGCAGAGCAGCAGTGCGCCCGCCTCAGCCCCGGACGGGGCCTCAGGGCCTGGCGCGGCCTGCAGCCGCCGCAACCAGCGCTCCTGTAGGGCCAGGAGCTCGGCGTAGGGCATCCGGCTTCGCCGCACCAGCCGTACCGCGGGTGGCCGCATGGCGTCAGCCGGGGCGTCGGCGAGGTTCCGCCCCTGCCCGGGCCTGGGGGCGGGGACTCGGAGGCGCGTCCTCAGCCGCCGCTCTGAGCGCTGGTCGCGGGCTGTGCAGAGCTGTGAGCCCTCCACCTAGTATCCGGTGTGTCTCTCCCATTCATTCCTTCATTCATTCCGACAGCCAGTAGGCTTGATACTGTGGTGCACAGTATATGGGGAAAAAGTCTTTCCTGGGAAGCTGACAGCCTTACAGCAGACAATACGCAAGTATTCGAGCATGAAATAAATAAGGTTATTTCACATACTAATAACTGCGAGGAAAAGAATGCAAAATAGGATAATGTGTGCCCTGGGTAGTTACCTGAAGAGGAAACTATGAAAAGGAGGTGAACGTGCAGAAAGTTTATGGTGGGAGGGACACTTGGGTGGCTCAGCAGTTTAGCGCCTGCCTTCGGCCCAGGGCGTGATCCTGGAGTCGCGGGATCGAGTCCCACGTCGGGCTCCCGGCATGGAGCCTGCTTCTCCCTCTGCCTGTGTCTCTGCCTCTGTCTGTCTGTCTGTCTCTCTCTGTGTGTCTGTCTCTAATGAATAAATAAATAAAATCTTAAAAAGTTTATGGTGGGGAGCTGTAAGAGCGTGATGGAAGCAGGATTCCCAGAGGGAGGAATCAAACTGAAACAAATCTCTGCAGAGGCCTCAGCCTATCTCAAAGGATGCTCTGAGCCTGAGATGACCTTTAAGAATTGTTCCAAATTAAAGAACTGGGGCCAGAAGTTTATATCCTATCATTGAGCGGTGATAGAGGCTCTATCTGTAACTTTCAGGAAGGCTGCATCCTTCTATAGGAGACAATTCCCAGAGAATTATGAGCCATAAGCAGCCTACTCCCAGAAGTTGGGGGAATGACTGGCTGGGTCCAGAAGCTGGATCTAGACCACAGTATCCATTATGTTGTATTGGATTGTCATTCAAATAAATCTGAATTCGTTCAGTAAACTTTCACTGAATACCAACAAGAAGAGGATACATAAGGCTGTCCCACCCCTGTATTCCTAATAGCATAAAGAACCCCATTATTATGTCCTCAGTCTGCCTTCTGAATCTATCTTCCAAGCTACAGGCAAGAATTGTTCAACTAAAAAGAAAGCAAGCAAAACAAAAATAAGAAAGCGGGAAAGTGTAGATAATAATGTAACAGCAAATTATTGTTACCCACTATCCAGCATTGTCAAATTTTAGTATTTTCACTTAGGTCTTTTTTTTATTTTTAGAAACTGATAACATTGCTTACTTAGGTATCTGAAAGAGATTTCCTAATATAAACATAAAAATCCTAAGCAGACATTAGTAAAATGAATACAGCAATGTATAAAAGGATTAACACATCATGATGAAGTAATGTTTATCCCAGGAATGCAAGGTTGGCTTAACATTATAAAATCGAATAATATAATTCAAAAAACCATATGACTATTTTCAGTAGATGCAAAAAAAACCAGTTGGCAAAAATCAACACCTACTCTGGCTAAAACTCCCAGCAAACTAGGGCAATCTAGGAAAAGAAGGGAAATTTCTCAGTCTGATGAAGGGTATTGCATCAGTCAGGGTTCAGACAAGAGAGAAACCAGTTTATGGTGGGAAGCTGTAAGAGAGAAAGGTGATATTTCAATTTTTTTTCTCTTTTTTATTTTTTTAAAGATTTTATTTATTTATTCATAGAGACACACACACAGAGAGAGAGAGAGGCAGAGACACAGGCAGAGGGAGAAGCAGGCTCCATGCAGAGAGGCCCGATGTGGGACTCCATCCAGGGTCTCCAGGATCACACCCTGGGCTGCAGGCAGCGCTAAACTGCTGCGCCACCGGGGCTGCCCTCAATTAATTTTTTTATTTTGAGAAAATTGTAGACTCATATGCAGTTATGAGGAATGATCTTGTATACATTTTACCCAGTTTTCCCCAATGATGATGTCTTGCCAGTGTCACAATTAGAATATTTTCATTACTACATTCAGGATACAGAACATTTCCATCACAAGTATTCCTCATGTTCTTCTTTTATATCTACACTACTATTTAACTCCTGGCAAACACGAATCTGTGTTCTATAAATGGAACGACACAACGTGTAAACTTTTGGAATTTTTTTTTCCTCAACATAATTTTCTGGAGACTCATCCAGGTTGTTGCCTGTAACAACAGTTCATTTCTTTTTGTTGATGAATAGTATTCCATGGTAAGGATGTAACACATTTTGTTTATCCATTCTCCCACTGAAGAATAAGTTATTTCCAGTTTTCAGATATTTTGAATCAAACTGCT
Source organism: Canis lupus baileyi (assembly GCF_048164855.1). Classification (NCBI taxonomy): domain Eukaryota; kingdom Metazoa; phylum Chordata; class Mammalia; order Carnivora; family Canidae; genus Canis; species Canis lupus. The sequence goes on from NC_132860.1 coordinate 27,891,817, forward strand.
ACAAATATTTGTACACTGGCTTTTTCTACATGAGCATAAGTTTTCATTTATCAGGAATAAATGCCAAAGAGTATACAATTGTTGGTTCATACGGTGCTTGCATGTTTAGTTTTTTTTTTTTTTAAAGACTGCTAAACTGCTCTCCAGAGTAGTTGTGCCATTTTACATTCCCACCAGCAATATATCTATGAATGATCTAATGTCTCTGCATCCTTGCCAACATTTGGCATTGTCACTATTTTTTATTTTAGACATTCTAATAGTAGTATTTTGTTGTGACTTTAATTTGTATTTCCCTAATGGCTAATGATGTTGAATATTTTTCATGTGCTTATTTTCAATCTAAATATCCTCTTCAATAAAACATCTGTTCATGTATTTTTCCTGTTTTCTAATTGTGTTTTTTTTTAATGTTCAGTCTTTAGAATTCTTTAAGTATTTTAAGTAATTGTCCTTTGTCAGACACATTGTTATACACAGTTTCTTCCACTCTATTGCTTGTATTTTCATCCTCTTAACAAGGTTTCTTGAAGAGCAAATGTTTGTAATTGTGATAAAGTCCAGTTTATCTACTATTCCTTTCATGGATCATGCCTTTATCCTAAGAAGTCTTTGGCTAGTCCTAGATTCCGAGGAGTTTCTCCCACATTTTTCTCTATGTTTTGAAACTTTGGTCATGATTTTTTGGTTTTGCTTTTCTCCAGCACCATTTGTTCAAAAGTTTATGTTTCCTCCATTTAATTGCCTTTATACCTTTGTCAAAAAACAGTTGGGCATAAATCCCTATCAAATTTTTCACAGAACTAGAAGAGATAATCCTTAACTTTGTATGAAACCACAAAAGATCCCAAATAGCCAAAGCAATCTTGAAAAAGAAGAACAAAACTGGAGGTATTACAATATCAGATTTCAAGATATACTATGAAGCTGTAGTAATCAAACCAGTATGGTCCTGGCACAAAAATATGTTAGATGAATAGAATAGAAAACCTAGAAATAAATCCATGGTTATATGGACAATTAATCTATAACAAAGGAGGCAAGAACATGTGATGAGAAAGTCTCTTCAACAAATGATGTTGGGAAAACTGCACAACTACATGCAAAAGAATGATACTGCACCACTTTCTTACACCATACACAAAAATAAACTCAAAGTATATTAAAGACCTAAATGTGAAACTTGAAACCATAAAATTCCTAGAAGAAAACATAGGCAGTAATCCCTTTGACATTGGCTGTAAAAACATTTTTGTAGCTATGTCTCCTGAGGCAAGGGAAACAAAAGCAAAAATAAACTATTGAGACTATACCCAAATAAAAAGATTTTGCACAGTCAAAAAACCACCAACAAAACAAAACAAAAAAAACCTCTGAATGGGAGAAGATAATTGCAAATTATATATCCAATAAGGGGTAAATACCCAAAATATATGAAGAACTTACACAACACAAGAAAAACACACATAATCCAATTAAACATGAGCAGAAGACATGAACAGACATTTTTCTAAAGAAGACATGCAGATTGCCGACAAACGCATGAAAACATGCTCAACATCACTAATCATGAGGGAAATGCACATCAAAATCACAATGGGGTATCACCTAACATCTGTCAGAATGACTAATAACAAAAAACACAAGAAACAACAAGTGTTGGTAAGGATGTGGAGAAAAAGGAACCCTCTTGCACTGTTGGTGGGAATTCAAACTGGTGCAACCACTGTAGAAAATAGTTATGGAGGTTCCTCAAAAACTAAAAAAAAAAAAAAAAAAAAAAAAAAAAAAAAAAAAAAATTTACCCTAAGATCCAGTAATTCCACTACTGGGTATTTACCCAAAGAAAATGAAAACACTACTTCAAAAAGATATATGCAAAAAAAAAAAAAAAAAAAAAAAAAAGAAAGAAAGAAAGAAAAAAAAAAGATACATGTGGGGTGCTGGGTAGCTCAGTCAGTTAACTGTCTGCCTTCAGCTCTAGTCCCTGCTCAGCAGGCAGTCTATTTTTCCCTCTCCCTCTGCCCCTCTGCCCACTTGTGCTCTCTCTCTCTCTCAAATAAATAAATAAATAAAATCTTTAAAAAGATATATGTATTATCTACAATAGTCAAGACATGGAAGCAACCCACATGTCCACTGATAGATGAATGGGCAAAGAAGATGCATGTATATACAATGGAATGTTACTCAACCATAAAAATAAGAATGAAATCTTGTCATATGCAAACATATGCATGGATCTAGGGGATATAATGCCAAGTGAAATAAGTCAGAGAAAGGCAAATGCCATATGATGTCACTCGTATGTGGAATTTAAGAAACAATATAAATAAACAAAGGGAACGAGATGTACCAAAAAAGCAGACTCTTAATTATAGAGAACAAACTGATGGTTACCATAGGGCAAGTGGGAGGGGGATATGTGAAACAGGTCATGGGGATGAGCACCGAGTAACATGTAGAATTGTTGAATCACTATATTGTACGTCTGAAACTAATGTAACACTGTATTTAACTATACTGGAATTAAAAGGTAAATTAAACTTTAAAAATTATTTTAATGATCATATTTTGTTTACATCAGCCATTATAATAAAGGCTGTTTTATGCTTAAAAAAAAAAAAAGGCCCACAAAAAGCAGTTGGTCATATTTGTATGGGCTGATTTTAGGGTTCCTTTCCATTGATCTATGTGTCTTTCTCCACCAATACCATATATTCTTGATTGTTATAATTCTATCATAAGTCTCAAAATGAATTATCCCCATTCCTCCCACTTTATTCTTTTTTTTTAATTGGTTTATTTTTATTTTATTTTTTGGAAGATTTTATTTATTTATTCATGAGAGACACAGAGAGAGAGAGGCAGAGACACAGGCAGAGGGAGAAGCAGGCTCCATGCAGGGACCCCAATGCGGGACTTGATCCAGGAACTCCACGATCATGCCCTGAGCCGAAGGCAGATAGACGCTCAATCTCTGAGCCACCCAGGTGTCCCTATTCCTCTTTTTTCCAAATAGTTTTAGTTATTCTAAATCGTTTTAGGTTTTTGCCTTTCCATATAAACTTTAAAATAATTTTGTCTAGGGGGTGCCTGACTGGCTTAGCTGGTAGAGCTTGTGACTCTTAATTTCAGGGTCGTGAGTTCAAATTGGGTGTGGAGCCTATTTAAAATTTTTTAAAAAAATAATAACATTTAAAAAAAAGATAACCTTGTTTATATCTAGAAAAATCTTGATGGAATTTTGATAGGAATTGCATTGAACGTGTATATCAATTTAGGAAGAATTGACATATTTGCTGTATTGGATCTTCCAGTCCATGAACATGGTTATGTCTCACCATTTATTTATATCTTTGACTCTTTTCATCAGCATTTTGTAGTTTTCAGCATACAAATCTATATATGTTTTGTTAGATTTATACCTAAATGTTTCTCTTTTTTGAGTGATTCTAAATGGTACTCTTTTTAATTTGTGTCCATGTGTTCATTGCAAATATATAGAAATTCAGGATGCAAAAATCAGTTGCGTGTAATGGAGTATTTGAATTCTGCTTAAGGGAAAGCATTCTGTAGCCTGACTACTCAGATTTGAATCCCATCCATAGCATTTACTAGCAGCTTAATAGTAAGTCAAGTACTCACTTTATGCCTCAGTTTCTTTATCTGTGAAAAATAATAGTACCTATGTTATGAGTTGTTAAGATATTAAATGCATTGATGATTTTAAAGCTTTTAGAGTGCCCAGCACATGGTGTTAGCTTTACTCTGTATTCTCAGATCACAGGTCAAGTAAGGGGTGGGAGGGTGATCAATTCAACCTACAATAACCCAGGCAGACTATGTATTAGCAGGGGTACAGATAAGTTGTTAAAGGAGGGGCCAAGGCGGCATTGTGGAGGAGGCAGTCTTTGAGGTGAGGCTTGTAGGTTGAGTTTAGGTTTGATTTAGCATGCTATGAGATGCTAAGGTCTGGCATTTCTTATCAAACTAAATATACACCCTAACTGTGACCTAATTTTTTTCTTTAGGGATTTACCCATGACAAATTAAGACATTTATATCACAAAAAGATTTGTATAACATTGTTTACTACAACTTTATTCATCATACTCCCAAACTGGAAATAGCCCAAGTGTTTATCAATAAGAGAATGGATATGGTATATTTATATAATGAAATGCTGCTCAGCAATTAAGATGGACAAACTGTCTTCCATGAGTAGCATAATTTGTGGCTCACAGAGTCTCAAGTCCTGACTATGAAGAAGGTGAAGATGGGCTCACTTTATTGCACAACCCAAACTAGTAGGTATTCACTTCTACTCACTCCCCATGTCCAGAAATTAGTCACATGACCACATTTAGCTTTTGCCGGGTGATCTTATGCCTAGTTAAAATTCAGGCAATCTATTAATAAAGGAAGAATGAGATACATGGCAGTCACTGTCACAATTAAATTGAAAAGCTAACAAAGATGATATAAATTTGCATTTTTAGACATTTTAAATATTTATTGCTTTTGGTTTCATAGTTTTTGTATTTTGGATTTTATAAAAAATATGTGAGAGGGTTGGCCTAAACATTTTGAGGGGGCCTTGAGAAGCTTGTCAACTTCAGGTGCTAGGCTTGTGGTGCCTAATGAATACAAGATATCTGAGGGTGATGAAGCTGCTGAGAGAGGGAAGGTGTGTCCTAGCCCCCATCCTACACGAGAAGGTAGCCTTTCAAATGGCTTTGGGGCTAGACTCAGTATGCAAGCTGTGGGGCTAAGGGGATATAGACACTTAGACAAAGATACCAACTGATCCTTATGTAGTTGGGGAAATAGTCCATAGGGGTGGGAGAGGAGGAAGTGGGAAGGTAGGGGAAAAGTAATAACAACCAGAATGAAGCTTAGGACCAAGAAATTGGAAAGGGAAACAAAATAACATGGACAGGCACATACAATGGTAGGTTTCAGAGCAGATTATAAGAGTCATTGTGAGTCATCAATGACAATGCTGTTGTTTAAAATAAACATAATATTTAGATAGCTCTAGGCTCTGAGAGAGAAATAGAGGTTGGGTTTCATTAGCCCTGTACCAGGGGAATCTACAGTCCACTACAGTCCATAAATAAATATATATGGACTGTGACTCATGACTCGGTTCTTGGAGAAGATGAGCTCAGTGCTTTAGTCTGAGAAAGGTCCTGATGGGAATTGGAAGGAGCCCTGGGCTGGGAGGCTGGGATCTGGGTTCATGTTCTGTTTCTATCACTATTTGAGTATATCCACTCCTTTGGGAAAGGTCAGGCATACTTTGATCCCTAGATTCCCACCAACCCTAGTGCCTAGCACATAGTAAGTTCTTAGTGATTATTTGCAGAATGAATGAATTATTTGTTAAATAAATAACTAGCTGTGTATCCTTGAACTAGGACCTTTTACCAGCTCCCCCCCTTTTTTTTAGATTTTATTTATTTATTTGAGAGAGAGAGAAAGAGGGATTGAGAGAGAGCAAGAAAAAGAGTGCGGATAAGTGGGGGGAGGAACAGAGGGAGAGGGACAAGCAGGCTTTCCACTGAGCAGGGAGCTTGATGAGAGTTTAGGGGCTTGATTCCAGGACTCTGAGATCATGACCTGAGCCAAAGGCAGACACTGAGCCACCTAGGCACTCCCAGGGGTCTTGACCATAAAAGGAAATAGTGGATCAAGGTGGCCTTCAGGTCCCTAGTGACCCTAAATTTTCAGAACATGAGGATGGATGTGTTTGGCTACCATCTCCCTAAAAAGTGTACATCATAGCATGCTAAATCAAGCCTAAACTCAACCTACAAGCCTCACCTCAAAGACTGCCTCCTCCACAATGCCGCCTTGGCCCCTCCTTTAACAACTTATCTGTACCTCTGCTAATATATAGTCTGCCTGGGTTATTGTAGGTTGAGTTGGTCACCCTCCCACCCCCCACTTGACCTGTGACCTGAGAATACAGAGTAAAGCTAACACCATGTGCTGGGCATTCTAAAAGCTTTAAAATCATCAATGCATTTAATATCTTAACTCATAGGTACTATTATTTTTCACAGATAAAGAAACTGAGGCATAAAGTGAGTACCTTGGCTTACTATTAAGCTGCTAGTAAATGCTATGGATGGGATTCAAATCTGAGTAGTCAGGCTACAGAGTCCTTTCTCTTAAGCAGAATTCAAATACCCTATAACACGCATCTTATAGTATGGCATGTGGTAAGTGCTCAGCAAAAATCTTGAATAAATAAATAAGCAAAAGTGGAGATCCCTGGGGGGCTCAGCAGTTTGGCGCCTGCCTTCGGCCCAGGGCATGATCCTGGAGTCCTGGGATGAGTCCCACATCGGGCACCCTGCATGGAGCCTGCTTCACCAGGGAACACTTCTTAGTCTATGGGATGAAATTCACTTTGGGGTTTTTAAAATCTGCTCTAGGTCCCTTTTGGACCAGGGTCCTGCCTGATGCCAGTCCATGTAACTGGAGACAGAATAGCTTGTCTTCTCAGCTGCCAGCCGCAATCTTGCCCCAAGGATCCACAGCACTGTCTGTGGTCTGAATCCTGGTGTTCTTGTTGGCTCCTGTGCCCCTACATTGAGGCATACCCCTCTGGACCCTGATTCTGACTATTGATCCTGAACCTTTAGCTCCACGGTCACAGCCAACCATGGCCCCCTTGCCAGATTCCATCAACTCCCTCCCTTTCTTGATCAGCAATGCCCAGGGGCCCAGCATGCCTGTAAGCATGTGATGTCATAGACCTGAAACATCTCAGTGCCCTGATCTCTATTATTGTTGACCCTCTTCTCAGCTTCTTAAGGAGTCACAGATAAAATGAAGCAAGGACTCGAGCCAAAGAAGGCATGTGAGGGCTCTGCTATACTTGTGAAGACTCTGCTTGTCAACACTGTACTGACCTCAGAAATCATTCAGATCCCTGCCCTCGCTGAGGTTCAGGAAAGGCAAGACTTACAAAGAACATTCAGGGAAAGAAACAGGACTGGAACTCAGGTCCTGACTACCAGCCCAGTGTTCTTTCTGTTACACTAAGGATTCTGAAATCCATTTTTAGTAATGGAGACTTCCCACTGAAATTTTACATAGATCTCCATTATATAAAGCAGAATGCCTCTACTTCTTAGCCTCTCTCTCCCTGTTTCACACTTTAAGTAACTTCTTTTTTTATCATTTACTCTCAACAGTAGAGGTTAGTCAGTGAGATCCTAAACCCATGCATAAATGGCAACCACCTCCCTCCCGCCTGTTTCCATCTATCATACCTTCCACATTACATCCAGACACCTTTAAAAAACCCAGACTTGTCAGTGCCACCTTTTAGTTTAAAAACATCCATGAAAAAAAAAATCCATGCATCTATTTGGCCAACAGTAATTATTAAATGCTTTCATTGTGACAAGCAGCAGTGCAATGAACAAAACAGATAGCTCCTGCCTGCTTTGGGTGGGTGGGTGAGATAAAAAAAAATCTGTGGAAAAAAAATCTGTGGGCAATCACACAAATCCCTAAACAGGGTGTGCTGATTGAGAATAAATCAGGAGGATGGCTTGAGGCCAGAGAGATGCACAGGGGACAGTCCTGGAGAACCCTAAAGGTCCCTAAAATTATTGGTCTTTATCTTAAGAGCAAAGGGAATACAGTTGAATGGTTTGCAGCAAGATAGCAATTCTGATGCTATTTATGTTTTAATATCATGCTGGTTGCTATGGCGAGCGCAGGTAGGAGGAAGGCAGGAGAAGAAGCAGAGAGGCCAGTTAACAAGATTGTTGTAGTCCAAGTCAAAGATGATGGCAGCCTGGGCTGGAGCAGGGCAGCAGAGGTACAGCAAGAAGAGAGATTTGAGATATATTCTGGAGGCAGAAGCCACAGGGCCAGCTGATGGATTGGATATGTGGGGAGTGAGGAAAAAGGAGGAATCAAGGATGCAATGCTACTCATGGACCAGTGCAAGAGAGGTCTCTTCCCTGGGCCCCATGCTTTAGAGGCATATATTACCTCCCTCCCTGGCATGCACACCTCCTCACCACCCCCCACCCCCCCACCCCAGAGTTTAGTAAAGAAAGCTTGGTTTACTTGACACTTAGGAGCTGGTGCTCAGTGCTGACACTGCATGTCCTATACACCAAACATTCCTTTTTGGGCTTAACCTCGTTCAGGCCCCAGGGAAATACTTCACTATTCCTTTTTTTTTTTTTTTTTTTAAGATTTTATTTATTTATTCACAAGAGACACACAGAGAGAGACACAGGCAGAGAGAGAAGCAGGCTCCATGCAGGGAGCCCAACATGGGACTCAATCCCGGATCCCCAGGATCGGGCCCTGGGCTGAAGGCAACGCTAAACCGCTGAGCCACCAGGGCTGCCCCACTTCACCATTCTTGCCTTACAACCTCAATACAAAAAAATTGTGTGTTTTACATACAATAAAACACGCACATCCAAGTACATAGATGAATTTATCCATCTGTGTAACCACCATTCCACTCAATCATGCATAGAGAGACCACTTTCATTACATCGCTATGTCTGAATTTCTGTGGCTTGTGCTGCTGCCCACATCAGGCTGGATGCTGCTGCTCTGGAGTATGGGGAGCATGTGAGTGGCGGAGCTTTTGGGTAGAGGAAGAGATAAACACATGAACAGGTCCTGTGGAATCTTTTCTCTCAAATAGCATGAGTGCATAATGAGACATCATTTCCCAGTGGAACAGAATCTATTTGCTCTTTATGTTCCAATTTGTGGTCTAGGAGGAACTCAAGAATTGCTTGGTATTTGTAACAGTTGCCCATGGCAGCTAATAAATATTTTGATTATGAAAAATTCATACTACTCTTACATTTGTTTAGATGTAAACATATGGTCTGGTTATAGCGTGTGTGAATATGATACTGATTCTTTATGGACTTAGATACTGCTTTAAGGAATGATGAAAATCACAGTATAACTGATGATAATTTATATAATGAAATGAAAAGATTTTGGATTATTTTTTGTTATAATTTGTTACATATGTTAATTTTTATAAATTTCGTTATTTTCTCCCCCACTAACCTCTCTGGTAACCATCTGTTTGTTCTGTATGGTTCAGAGTCTGTTTCTTGGTTTGTCTCCTTTTTTTTTTTTTTTTTGCTTTGCTCATTTGTTTTCTTAAATTCCACACATGAGTGAAATCATATGCTATTTGTCTTTCTCTGACTGCCTTATTTAACTTAGCATTTGGCTCTCTATCTCTATCCATGTTGCAATGACAACAACATTTTATGGCTGAATAATGTATACGTTATTATTTTGTGTATATAGATCACATCTTTGTATGTGTGTGTGTGTATAACTCACATCTTTTTTATCCATTCATCTATGTGTAATGTAATTCAAAGTCCAGAATTGTGATTCCTCCAGCTTTTTTTCTTTTTCATGATTGCTTGGCTATTCAAGATTGTTTGTAGTTCCATACAAATTATAGGATTGTTTGTTCTAGTCTGGTTAAAAATGCTGTTGGGGCCATAGGAAAGTTACTTAACCTCTCTGAACCTCAGATTTCTAAGATGTCAAGAATGGGGATAGCAGTACCTACCTCATAAGGCAGATGTGAGGACTAAATTATTTCATTTAATTTAGTAATTTAATTTAGGAGCTGGGCAGAGGGAAATGAGTATTATGGGTACAGAGGTTCAGTTTGGGATGATAAAAAAGTTTTGGAGATAGATAATAGTGGTGGTTTTATAACAACATATTTTTATAGGGATTCCATTAAATCTGTACATTGCTTTGAGTAGTATAGACATTTTCAAACCCATGAGCATGAAATGTCTTTCCATTTCTTTGTGTCATCTTGAATTTCTTTCATTGGTGTTTAATACTTTTCAGAGTACAGTTGTTTTACCTCTTAGGTTAAGCTTATTCCTAGGTATTTTATTAGTTTTGGTGCAATTATAAATGGGATTATTTTTTTTATTTTTTCTTTCTGCAGCTTCATTATTAGCATATAGAAATGCAACAGATTCCTGTACATTGATTTTATATCCTGCAACTTTACTGAATTCATTTATCAGTTCTAGTAGTTTTTTCTGGAGTCTTTAGGGTTTTCTATATATAATATCATGTCATCTGCAAATAGTGCAAGTTTTATTTCTTCCTCATGCCTTTTATTTCTTTTTGTTGTCCAATTGGTGTAGCTAGGACTGTTGAATAAAAGTAGTAAGAGCAGACATCCTAATCTTGTTCCTGACATTAGGGAAAAAGCTCTCAGTTTAGTAACTTATTACATACGCTAAGTTTTAGAAATTTGCTTTGATATATAAATATAATTATTATGAAATACATAATTTATTATGTGTTCCCACAACAATATTTGACCATAACATATAAAAATCATGATACATTTTTTCATCTAAAATATTGCTTTAATGGGGATCCCTGGGTGGCTCAGCAGTTTAGCACCTGCCTTAGGCCCGGGATATGATCCTGAAGTCCGGGATCGAGTCCCTCATCAGGCTCCCTTCATGGAGCCTGCTTCTCCCTCTGCCTGTGTCTCTGCCTTTCTCTTTCTCCCTCTCTCTCTCATGAATAAATAAATAAAATATTAAAAAAATAAAATATTGCTTTAAGAAGCTTTTTGACAATTCCAATTACTACTGGAAAGTTTTTCCAAATTGAAATTAGTAAGTAAAAAAAAAGTCTCAAATATACAGTAATTCAACAAAGCTTATTTAATTTTGGGCTTTATTATCAATCAAAATTATTGAAAAGTCTTGATTATTACAATGTAATTAGTGATTTTGCAACAATAAAGGTAAGAACAAGTTTTATGAAATATATATATTTCTTTTTTATTTTTATTTTTTAAGATTATTTATTTATTTATTCATGAGAGACACAGAGAGAGAGAGGCAGAGACACAGGCAGAGGGAGAAGCGGGCTCCATTCAGGGAGCCCAATGTGAGAATTGATCCTGGGACTTGATCCCAGGGCTCCAGGGTCATGCCCCGCGCCGAAGGCAGGGGCTTAACCACTGAGCCATCCAGGGATCCCCTATATTTCTTTTTTTACATGTATACTACTATCTATCAAAAGAACACCATTAAATTCAGTCATCTTTGATATTTTGCCAGCTTTCAATCATAACATATCTACAACAAAAGAAGCCAGATACAAAAGAGTACACTGTCCAGTTCCATTTACATGAAGTCCTGTAATAGGGAAACTAAACAATGGTGAAGAAATTAGATGGATGATTTTGCCTGCAGGAGAGAAGGGGGAAATTGGCTGCAAATAGGCATAAGGAAACTTTCCCCTGGGACCTTCAGATCCTCCCACTCTTCAGCATCTAAAGTGCTAATACTATCTATTAACTATGGGCCTTTGAGTTGCTCATCCCAACCCCTGGGGTGCCTGCTGGTGCCTCTGTCCTAAATATTTTTAATATCTCTGCTGGTGGGGTTGGGCAAGGAAGCATGTAAGTCAGGATTCTTTCTGGGAAATATATAGTTAGAGATGACTATAAGACATCCAAGTAGAAGAAAAAAAAAGACATCCAAGTAAAAATGCCAACACAATACATATATAAATGGTTAGAAATTGACAGGTGAAGTCTGGTCTGGACATGGAGATGTTGTCTGTGTGCTGCCAGCACAAATCCAGACTCCATTAGGCTTATCATCCAGGCCCACCTATCTTAATAGCTCCATCTCCTGCTACCTCCCTGCCAGGACCCCTGCCCTCTTCCTGCTTCCTGATCATTCTGTGTTCTAGATGTGTGAGGCTGTCTGCCTGGAATGCCCTACCATATCTTCTCCACTGACTGCCTTCCTCCTCATCCTCGGAAGGACTAGGCTCTCCACTTCTTCCAGGTTAGGGTGGAGTGTGGTGGCTCTCCGGGCCCAGCAGAAGCCCTGATAAGGAGCAATTTTCCAGTAAACATTGAAGGAATGGATGATAATGCACAGTCCTGATGGTATTTGCCACAGCCCCACCCTCATTCCATAGCCTCTATACATGTTGAGCCAAACATTTTGGCAAGCTATACTTGTTTTTCTTGAAAGAATAGGCTCTTTAATAGCAAAGACCATTCCTTTCACATCACTTCTCACTCTCTCACAGCCTGAGAAAGACACACAAATGAAAAGAATGGAAGAGCTTAGTCATTTGGAATTTAATCTCAGCCTGGATTCTTAAGAGCTGAATTGCTTAACCTCTTTGAGCCTCAGATTTCTCAGGTGTCAAGGATGGGGATAGCAGTATCTACCTCATAAGGCAGATGGGAGGACTAAATGAAATAATGTATATGAAAGTGTTCAGTGTTTACCAGGAGCTGGGAAGAGAGGAATGGGGAGTTATAGGTACAGAGGTTCAATTTGGGTTCGTAAAAAAAGTTTTGAAGATAGATAATAGTGATTGTTGTACCATAATGTAAATTAGTTAATGCCACTGAGCTATATACTTAAAATATGGCTAAAATGGTAAGTTTAATGTTATGTGTATTTTACCACTAAATAAATTCATTCGTTCACTCATTCATTCACTCATTCATTTGATCATTCCAGAATGAGAGAAGCCCGACCCTTATTCCCCACACTAAAAAAGCATGTTCTCAGGCACCCAGTGGGTGATCTCTGTGTCTGAGTTTCCTCCTTCCTTCCTTCCTTCTGGATTTTTCTTCACCTGGGTTCCAGGGACTAGGCCAAGAGGCAGGATGAAGAAGAGCAGGATGGGTGTCGAGAGAGGAAGTGATTAAATGTTGAACGAGGATCTGGTGGTTGTGGGGTCAAACCGACGATGGCCCACTGGGAAAGCCTGGCTTGAGAAGCCAGGTTGCCTTTCTGCCTGGAAGGAAGAAGGATATCCTGGGGTCAGGGATGACACTAGTGTTTTCAGCCATGGGAGAGAAGTGAGACATCCAAATGAAGGAGGAAAGGCGGGTGGGAATTGCAGGATGTCCGTATTGGCCTATGCTGCAAAAATAAATGCTTCTGGGAGTAAATATTACGTAAACAAATAAGTACAGATTTTTTTTTTAAAGCCCTCAAATCCACTTTTTCCCTCTACTTTACCAAGGACAAGGGCAGCATAATAAACTGAGAAGGGAAACAAAGAGATTTTAGATTCTGGCTGCTATGGGGAAATTACAAATGAGGTCTGACGCTATTTTTGTTTCTTTTTCATTATGAAAAATACCTTGCCTGACATGGGCACCCTGCCACCATTGGGAGAACCGTGAGAATCCAGTTTGTTCCCAAAACATTGCCATGGGGAGGTGAGGTCACAAGGGAACATGGGTTTCCCCCAAGGGAGGTCTAATCAAAAATAAATAAAGGAATAAATGATAAATAAATAATGCCTTAGAAATCAGAATCAGAGCACAAAATGTAAATGTAGTTACATTTCTAGTGCTTTCACATCCTAGCTGGGTTCCCTGGGGCAAATAATTTCCCCTCTCTGCATTTTAGTTGTATTCATTTCACTAGGTGCTTCTATCTCTGATAGCCTGAGTCTAGGATGAGTCTTTTTCAAGCTCTTGAAGAGAACAGTGGGAGTTGAAGACAGGAAAGAAAATGCTGAGTTGGATGGTAGAGCTGAATATCCTAGAGCTAGAAGAGAGGTCCCTTAGCTCAGTAATTAATGAATTCATTCATTCATTCATTCATTCATTTATCTATTTAGTATTCCTATCTGAGCAATACCCTGTGCCTGGTCCTTGTGTAGGGAAATGAGGACCACAAATGGGTCAGACTCAGTTCTTCCCTTCACCAAGCTTGCAGTCTAAAGGATGGAGGGGATGATACAGGGGCAAGGCAAGAGGGTGAAAGAATAATTATATCACCAGGGCTAAGGGGGCTGGAGACTGAGCATATCGGGTATGTATGGTAAGAGTGCAGAGTGTGCAAGGCTGACTCAGCTTCTAGAAGCCAGAAAAGACTTCCAGAGGATGAATACACTCAAAGAACAAGTAGAAGTTCACCAGGCAGATAAAAGGGGGAAACAGCAGAATAGTGTATGTACAAGTGACTCAGTCATTCCGATCCCAGGGGACTGATGTTCTTCCTTATAGTTCTTTAAGTAAAGACACCCGACTTTTGGAGATAGTTGGACCAGAGCTTCTCAAACCAGAGTCTGTAGACTCCTCATGGCTCATAGATTTTTAGAAGCCTAAAATGTGTCTATGAGATTTTAAAAATGTTATATTTCATTCTGGTGATATTCCACATAAATTAAAACAGTCACGCTCTCAGTTGTCTGGAAGACCATCACCTGCCACGCCACGCATTTACTTTATGCTTGTGATTGCTCTGGTGTCCAGTAGTGCTACATTAACTGTTACAATGGGAGGGAGGTGGACTTAATGTAAATGATGCCACGTGAAAGTCAAATGGGTTCTTGGAGTACTATCAAGATCAAGATTTTCCATGAGTTTGACCAGAGACGCATGATAGGAACTGCCTACAGTTACACAGTGCTATGAGTGTGCCAAACTCTAAAGAACTATGCCAAAGCTGTATGAGGCACAGTCAAGTTTCAAATAGCAATTTAATTTCAGCAAAAAAAACATCTTCTATCACATTCAATTGAAGTTTTTATTTGAATTTTATAGGTTTTATTTTATAGGTTTAATTTTATAGTTTTATTTTCCATTTGTCTTGGTTTAGAGTTGTAGAAGAACCATAAGCACAAAGAATGTATACTGAGTTTTGTTCTTATAAATATGTAAGTGGCAGGGGTGCCTGCGTGGCTTAGTTGGTTTAAGTGTCTGCCTTTGGCTTCGGTCATGATCTCAGGGTCCTGGGATCGAGCCTTACATCGGGTTCCCTGCTCAGCAGCAAGTCTGCTTCTCCCTCTACCTCTGTGATCTCTCTCTCACTCTCAAATAAATAAATAAAATCTTTTTTAAAAATATGTAAGTGGAATTAAAATAAAAATTAGTCAACTTTGGAGTGAGTCCATGAGAATTAAAAAATTTTTTTAAATTTTATTTTTAAGTTATCTCTACACCCAACATGGGACTCAAACCTACAACCCTGAGATTAGGAGTTGTATGCTCCACTGACTGAGCCAGCCAGGGGCCCATAGTCTATGAGAATTCTGAATAGTGGCCCATCCATAACTTGAGTTTGAGAAACAGTCTGCTAGCTACTTGGTGAACAATTTCATTGTTAAAATTTTTTTCTTAGAGTCTAAAGGGAGCGTTGCCTGGGTGGCTTAGTGGTTGAGCCTCTGCTTTTGGCTCGGGTTGCGATCCTGGGGTCCCAGGATCGAGTCCCACATCGGGCTCCCTGCATGGAGCCTGCTTCTGCCTCTACCTATGTCTCTGCCTCTGCCTATGTCTCTGCCTCTCTCTGTGTCTCTCATGAATAAATAAATAAAATATTAAAAAAAAAAGTCTAAAGGGAGTCTTTGAAGGGGGGGGAGAATAAAGGGAGTCTTTCCTCCTACCACCTAAGATCAAAATAACTTCCAAAAAGATGAACCACAACCTATTATCATATAGTTCAAAAAAAGGTGCACAGGGCTTCTAGAAAGTAACTCCATCTCCAGAGTTTGACATATCTGACGTTTATTTTACCATTTTCACCTGTCCCCCAATATGTACTTTCAGCCAGGCTGCAGAGGTTGGTACCTTAGCAGTACTTAGTAAGCAACTTGAATAATGTCCTTAATCTCTCCAAGCACTACTTCCCTAATCTATAAAACAATTATGCTAATAAAATGTTACATATCAGGACTATTGTGAGGATTAATTGTGCATGCTTCTGGAGTACAGTAGTAACAGTTCTAATTGCCACCATTAACATTAAACACTTTTCCTACTTTATCTCACTTCATCTTCCCCAGTTTGCATGGAAATAGTTTAATATGAATTTTATAGCTCAAGAAACAGGCTTAGAGAGGTGAAAGGAATTTGTTCAAATGGCTGAATTGGGATTCAAACCTAACTCTCAGACTGGCAAATGGCCTTTGATTGTGACTATTGCCTTAAGTACTCACACTCTGCCAGCTTTTACTATAGAAATCTTTCCTGCCTTTTAACAATTCTTAACAGAATTAAGCTCTTCTCCTGTGTGCTCATACATTTTACTTAGCTTCATGGGTTGCAGGAATTTAATCTAGCTTTGTATTGTACAAAGTCAGTTTATCCAGGACATGCCCACTGGGGGTGGAGGACTGGGACAGATTGGCTAGGAACAATCAAATGTTCTCTGGCTCTGAGCCCCCACCCAGTGAAGTCACCTACATCCAGAGCCCCTTCCCAGAAAACCCCTACCACTCCTTTCCCATGGCCTGGTTCCCAGGGGCTCACTTAGGTGTTTGTTGTGTTGAATGGAATTACATGAAGCCAGGAGATTTGGGCTCCAGCCCCTGCCCTGCAACTATGGTGTCTGGTTGGACAATTCATTTGAACTCTCTGGGCCTCACTCTGTAAAATGGGGTCAGGGTGTGGGTATGTGTGGAATGCCTGGTGAAGTCCTACCCGTCTTTAACATTCTATATTTTAAAAGTTGTAGCCAGAGCATAGGTATGAGATGTATGTATGGCCAGATTAAGTTTCTTGGAGCGGGTCATCTCCTGAGACTGTCATAGTATCTCAATGAATTCTAGTAAGAAGGGGAAAAAATGGATACTGAAAATAAAGTTGACCATAGTCACATTTGCTTACCCATGCTCTTTCTGTTATTCTTAATTCATTTTTATCTATGTAGTTCATTTATACCGTTTATATTGTTGTGCCTTTAACTCTGCTAATCTTTTCTTCTATGTGTAATCTACTCTTAGTCCTACCTGGTGTCATCACAGACATCTGAGGTTTTCATTTCTTTTTTTTTTTTTAAGATTTATTTTTATTTATTTATGATAGACAGAGAAAGAGAGAGAGAGAGAGGGAGAGGGAGAGAGAGGCAGAGACACAGGCAGAGGGAGAAGCAGGCTCCATGCAGGGAGCCCGACGCGGGACTCGATCCCGGGACTCCAGGATCGCGCCCTGGGCTGAAGGCAGGTGCGAAACCGCTGAGCCACTCAGGGATCCCCCTGAGGTTTTCATTTCTAAAGGTTTGATTTGTGTCTTTTTTTATGTCTTCCATGCCTCTATTTAACTTTCTGAACATATGGAATAGTTGCCATTTTTTTTTAATTTTTATTTATTTATGATAGTCACACAGAGAGAGAGAGAGAGGGGGGGGGGGGCAGAGACATAGGCCGAGGGAGAAGCAGGCTCCATGCACCGGGAGCCCGACATGGGATTCGATCCCGGGTCTCCAGGATCGTGCCCTGGGCCAAAGGCAGGCGCCAAACCGCTGCGCCACCCAGGGATCCCAATAGTTGCCATTTTTGATGGAGAAACTGAGTTTAGAGAAGTTAAACAATTTATCAAAAGTCTTTAAAACAAAGATAGTCTGGGGCACCTGACTGGCTCAGTTGGTAGAGAGAGCACATGTAACTCTTGATCTCAGGGTTGTGGGTTTAAGACTCATGATGGGTATAGAGATTACTTGAAAAATAAAAAAGAATTAAAAAAAAAAACCACAGAAGTCTTTTATCTCTAGCACCCATGTTTTAAACCATCAAACTGTACTGTCTTTCCATATATGTGTTACTATTTTCTCATTTTTATGATAAACTATGGTGTCATTTATAATCAACATCAGTTTAGAATAGAGAGGACTGAATAATTTTATAAACTAAGGACAGAGAATGAGAGAATGTGAGGTAATATGTCAGCTACTGGGACACCTGGGTGGCTCAGTGGTTGAGGGTCTGCCTTTGGTTCGTGTGGTGATCCCAGGGTCCTGAGATAGAGTCCTGCATCAGGCTCCCTATGGGGAGCCTGCTTCTCCCTCGGCCTATGTTTCTGCCTCTCTCTCTTTGTCTGTCATGAATTAAAAAAAAAAAAAAAAAAAGCTACTAAGTAAAGCTAACATTTATCAAGCACTTGCCGTAGGCCTGAAGTTTGGCTGAAAGCGCTGCATGCACTGCCTCTTTTATCTTCACATTCTACTGAGCAAACATTATCTCCATTTTACAAGTGAGGAAATCAAGGCTAAGAAAGATTTAAGTAGTTGCTCACTATCCCACAGTGAGATGGCAGCCGTAGACCATACACAGATCCTCTGACTGCTAAAGCCGTGCTACTTACTGCTCCACTGAAATGCCTGGTTTGGGAGGGTGGAAGGACAAAAACGCATAGTACAGAATCCTAGTCTCAGAGTTGAGTTTAGTGGAGGAGATAGGTGTGAAAACAGTTGCATTATATTATCCTTTTAGTCAGGATTTCCTTCTTGATTGTGACAAAACTCCAATTTGACAGAGCAGAGTATAAAGAGAATTTTTTTCCAAATATAATCATGAGCAGGACAGGAAAGCAGCTGGAATGTTTAAGACAAGCGAACCCAGAGATGGGAATCTCCTCAGGATTCTCTCACTCTCTGACTCTTGTCTCTTTCTTCCTCCCTCCTTCAATAATTTATTATAACAAATTTCAGGGGTGCCTGGCTGGCTCAGTCAGGGGGGCATATGACTCTTGATCTATGGGTCATGAGCTCAAGTTCCACACTGGACATAGAGCTTACATAAAAAAAAAAGTCAATACACAGAAAAGTTTAAAAAAATATTTGTACACACATACACAACCATTTAGGTTTTATAGTAGCTCCATTTTGTTATATTTGATGTATCATGTAACTGTCCATCCATTTCTTCTTTACTTTGCACATTGGACTTATTTTCTCAGAGTACCTTTACCCTGATAAGCAAAATGCCCATCTCAAACCTCACAGCCTTAATTCTGCAACTCCAGTTCAAATACTCCCATGGCAGGATCAAAGCTATCTAACGTAAGTTGTAGCCCTCTGGACTAACTAAGGAGAAGGTATATTGTAGTGGCAGTTCCCACCAGGACTATGTGGTGGGAAAGGGAGACAAGCAAACAAAACAGTAGAGATATGATAAGTTCTATGACAAAAGGAACAGCAGGTGGTAGTGGGAGGGCAAGGGGAGACACCTAACCCAGTTGGGATAGTCAAAATTTGGCTTCCTTCAAAGGAGGTGATTCCTGAACTGTCCTAAAGGATGTGGGTAGGTAAGCATTAGAAAAAGGCTGGCACTAAACAGATCAAGACACAAAGTAGTGAGAGAATCTGGGGAAGCATAAAGTAAGAAAAGAAAAATAATGTGACCACACATGTGTGCTCCAGTGTTGAAATACTTTGTAGCACAGGGAGAAATAAACTGGCTCTCAGAGCTGGTTGTGTGCAGGGTGTAGTCTGAAATTGGCCATTTAGGAGCATTTACACCATGGAAATCAGCAAACCTGCTTCCCTGCCCCTCTTCCCTAACCTTTGCCAGAGATGGTTAACCATTTGCCAGCACCACTGGCTTCAGGCTATAAAAACCTGAAGATGACTATTATATTTTCTCCCGATGTATTCTCGTGTAGGCTGATGTATTCTTATTATAAAAGCTTCTTTGACAAGTTCTATTTCTGGCCTTGAATTATTTTGTTTTCCCTTGAAGTTTCATTCATTCATTTCACAAACCTGCCTAAGTGGTGCCATGCTTGTTCTGGGTCCACTGAGTAACCATGACATACCTGCTGTCAGATACCCCCAGGAGCCCAGGGCCAGTACCCTTGTTCTTGTCTGGGTTTTGCAAGAATTTTACCAGGAGCTTAAGTGGACAGATTGCTATCAGGAAAAAAAGAGTCTTTAGCCCGTGAGATTGTTGTTTTTCTTTTCGAGAATAATCCATTAGTGCTCCAGGGAACCTTCAGTCTGGCTCCCACAGGAGATTACAATAGGGCTTGGCAAACTTTCCCAAGTCCATGTGTAACCATTCCCCTCTTCAAATCTCCTTTCCCCCAATGGTATGCTCAGAATGTCTTCTCTACCAATTTGATAAAATTTTTTTATCAAAGTAACCACTAAGCTATGCTAAAATAACTAGGACCTACTTCCTGCCCTTTAGGGGAGTCAGGACCCATTCATAAATATATAAAAACAGATAGAAGCAAAAATACATAAGAATAGTACTTAAATTAGAGAATCAAAAGCATGGAAGGAATTATCTGATGTGTCCATTTTGTATGTTTTCTTTTCACTCCTTTTTAAATAGTAACCTCTATGCCCAATGTATGGCTCAACCCCAAGATCAAGAGTCACATGTTCTACCGACTGAGCCAGCCAGGTGCACCTGTTTTCAGTTTCTTGGTGATGTCTTTGAAGCACTGAAGTTTTAGATTTTGATGATACCCCATTTATTTTTTCCTTTGTTGTTTTAGCTTTTCATGATATATCTCAGAAATATATATATATATATATATATATATATTGCTTTATACAATTGCTTTTTCTTTTTAACTTTTTTTTTTTTTTTTTTTTTTTTATGGTAGTCAGAGAGAGAGAGAGAGGCAGAGACATAGGCAGAGGGAGAAGCAGGCTCCATGCACGGGAGCCCGACGTGGGATTCGATCCCGGGTCTCCAGAATCGCGCCCTGGGCCAAAGGCAGGCGCCAAACCACTGCGCCACCCAGGGATCCCTACAATTGCTTTTAAAATCAGTTTCAAAATAAAAGAGAATTACGCACCTATAATTATAAAAGTTAACATAATTACCTTTACCAGTGTTCTTTGTTTTTTTCATTTGGATTTGAATTACCATCTGGGAAGAACTTCCTTCAGCTTTTCTTTTAAGGTGGGTCTGCTAAGCAAAAAATTCTTTCAGCTCTTTTGTTTGAATTCTTTGAACTTTGAATGCTGAACATTGAATAAATGTTCATAAAGCATAATGACTACTTTGAAGTCTGTATATTAAATCTGACATCTAGGGCTTCTCATAGACATTCTCTGATCCTGCCTTTTTTTTTTTTTTTTTTTTTTTTTTTTGTAGGGGGGCACCAGAAGGAGAGGGAAAGAGAGAATGTTAAAACAGGCTCCCTGTTGGGCATGGAGGGCTCAATGCAGGGCTCAGTGCAGACCTCAATCTCGTAACCCTGACATCATGACCTGAACTTAAATCAAGAGCCAGGTGCTTAACAACTGAACCACCCTGGCACCCCTAAGCATCTTTTGTTTTAAATTTCATTTTTAAGTGATCTGTACATCTAACACAGGGCTCAAACCCACAACCCCAAGATCAAGAGTTTCAAGCTCCATCAACTGAGCCAACCAAGTGCCCCTAAACATACTTTTTAAAAACTAAGAAGTGTAGGGGTGCCTACACTGGGTGGCTCCGTTGGTTAAGTGCCTGCCTTTGGCTTAGGTCATGATCTTGCGGTTCTGAGATCGAGGCTCTGCAAGGAGTCGGTTTCTCCCTCTCCTGTGCTCTCTCTCCCTCTCTTGCTCTCTCTCAAATAAATTAATAAAATCTTAAAAAAAAAACCTAAGAAGTGTAATATATATTCTTTATAATATGTCAAACAATGGGAGAATTAACATCTAAAGCATATGATAATCTTCCCCTACTTTCCTCTAATACCTTTACCATTCCCTTCCTATATCTTCTAACCTAATATTGATAATCCCTAATTATCAATATTAACAGTGACTGTATAACCTTCTACACCTTTCTTTTTGCTAACACAAATATACAAACCTAAAAAAGGGGTTTCTTTTTTTTCTTAACAAAAATAGTTACATGTAATACACACTACTATGCAACTTGCTTTTCACTCTTCCTGGTTGACATATATAAATTTAAATCATATTTTATTTATTTTTTTAAGACTTATTTATCTTAGAGAGAGCAGTGCACAAGCAGGGAGAGGGGCAGAGAGAATCTTCAAGCAGACTTCCTGCTGAGTGTGGAGCCCAGCATAGGGCTCAATCCCACAACCCATGAGATAATGACCTGGGCCAAAAGCAAGAGTCAGACTCTCAACCAACTGAGCTACTGAGGTACCTCTAAATTTAATTCATATTTTAAATAGCTAGCTCATATTCCATAATACATGTAAATGCACAAAAATGTACTCAATCATTTCTTTACTGTTGGACATTCAAGTTATATCCAGTATTTGTTTGTTTGTTTTTGCCACTATAAGCAATGTTGTTATAAATATCCATATATATATATAAATGTAAATGTATTAGTACCTAATATTAGTATTAGTAAATGTACTAGTAAATGTATTAGTACTATATGTATTAGTAAATGTATTAGTACCTAATGTGTATATATATACACATTAGGTACTAATACATTTACTCCAATAATATAAAGTGTTAAAAGAGAGATACTAAACCAAAAAATATATACATTTTAAATTTTAATAGATTCTTCCAGAGTACTTTATGGTGTAATTACACCTTCACCAGCAATGTGTAATGGTGTCTTATTCCTTACCCTCTAACAACAGCTGGATGCTCTCAAAAATTAAAAGAATTTTTGTCAGTCATATTTTGTAAAGGTGCATCCTATTTTTAAAAGTTTACATTTTCCTAACAACTAGTGAGTTTGAGCATCTTTTCATATTTCCTGTCCATGTGCATTAACCTCTTCTGTGAATCGCCTATTCATATCTATCCATTTTTCTCTGTGGGTTGTTCATCTTGTACACATTCCACACTGTAACTAAAGTGGTCAGTAAAAGAATCAGGACTACAACCCAATCTCCCAACTTCCAACCCAGGATTTTCTCTACTGTGGTCATTTCCTGAACTATTATGTATTTTTGTTGTCATTGTTGTTGTGCTGTGTATTTGTTTTATTACATTTATGTCTCCTCTGCCATAATGTTAGTGTAACTAGTTTGTTAGTATAACTAGTTAGTGTAACAAAGTGAGCTCATACTGCTGTAGACAGAAAACCTTATTTTTTATCACCAAGTTTCTCTAACTTTCAGTGTCCTGAATAGTTTTTCTAAATAAATAAAATCTTGGACAGATCCCATTGCATTTTTTGTTTGTTTGTTTGTTTGTTTGTTTTGGTCCTCAGGTAATGAGAATTCTCCAAGTGCTTTCAAATATTAAAAAAAAGATAAAATTAGAAAGATGAGCTCTGTTTGGTTTGGAAGAAAGCAAGCATTTGTTTTGCAAACTCCATAGGCTGTATTAGGCAGCTTAGCTGCCATGACAAAATACCACAGGCTTAAACAATGGAAGTTTATTTCTTCACTGATCTGGAGGCTAGAAGTCTGAGATCCTATTGGATTAGATCCTACCCTTATTACCTTACTTAAGCTTAATTTTACCTCCCAGAGTCCCCATTTCCAAATAATACTCACATTGGAGGTTAGGTCTTCAACATATGAATTTGTGGGGAGGGGAGGAAGACAAACATTCAGTACATAACAAGGGATCCCATGGCAAAGTATTGGAATGGCCTCTAAGAGCTCAGAGTGGTCTCTAGTTGACAGCAGGAAAACAGGGACCTCAGTCCTACAATCATAAATGGCTGAATTCTGCCAATAATCAGAGCCCCAGACCTGACAAACACTTTGAATTTAGCCTGGTGAGATCCTGAACAGAGAATTCAATTATGCCATGTATAGGCTTCCAGCACACAGAAACTGAAATAAGAAACCTGTGTTGTTTTAAGCTGCTACATTTGTGGCACTTTGTTACATACTAATAGAAAATAAATATACTCTTTAAGGAAAAGAATCCAAAATTATAACGGGCCTAAAGGGGTTCATGCAAGGGAGGCGCACTGAAACACAAGCTTTGTTAGTTTCGAGGTATATCTATCCCTGGTTCCAAGGAAGGGAGAAGATGAGGAACACAGGGCATGAACTGCAGTATTATGCTGCCATGTAGGGTGGATCAGATGTCCTAAATCAATTCTTTCTCTTTGGAAGGCGTTAGCAGATCTTTTGCAGATCCCCGCCTAGAGCCTTTACCTGGACTTTGCTTAACAAGGCAAGGCCTCCCCTCTAAATTAGCTCCTGAGCTTCTAGTATTCCATCCTCTTTGTTGGAATCACAGTGCCTTCCATGTGATTCTTTGAGGGTAGGTCACTCTTAAGGAGATCCCAGTCAGCTTCCTTCTTCTCAGTCTACATCAATTCCTAGGACACGCCTGTCTTTGCCCCATGGCCAGTGGGAGAACAGTTTACTCTTAGCACAACCATCTCTCTCCTTGTCCTACAAATTTCATTTGGCCTCTCATCACAGAGGTCCTCAAGCATGTGTCAAGTTATGTCTTATGATCCCCAAACTCCAGATTCACATATCAAGCTCTCTGAGTAGTTTTTCTGGAATTCTCCTAACTCCCTTAGCTTAAGGAAGCTTAATTCAAGGACTCTGAGCTCTAGTCTGACTTACTGTGTCCTTGGGAAACTTTCCTTTCCATTCTGGGCCTTGCTTCCTGGGGTCAGTTAAATGAAGATGCTGGATCAGATTCACACATTTATTCAGTAAATGATTATTGAGCATCTACGATGTGCCTGGAACATTTCTGGGCACCGAGAGTCAGCAGAGAACAAAGCAGATGGCCTCTGAGGGCCCTTCTGGCCCTCACATTCTCTGATGCTTCTCCCTACCACTTCCCATTCACCCTCCACTCCCGATGGGCAGTCAGTCCTGGCGTCCCACATGACTGCCTTTTCCACCCCCATCGAGCATAGCCTCCTCTTGCTGCAATCGTTGATGGAACTAGGGGTGAGCCTCCTCTGAAGGCAGCATTGCTGTCCCCCTCTGCTATTGCCTATCAGTCTGGTCTGTCTGGGCTGGAAGTGCTGCCTGGCCAAATACAAAGGAAAGGTTTATTTGTAGCGATCAGGAAGTCCCCCATGACCCCTTTCCATCCACCTCTGGGACAGGAAGCCCCAGGAGGAAAAAACAAAAGATGAAACGCTGGCTGACTTCCCAGCTCCCAAGTGTTCAGCAATACTCTGGTCTGGAGGATCCCTTCTGCCCCTCAGACAGTGACCTCCCTCAGAAACTCCTTCCTTGTCATTGGGCCCCAGGCCCCCAGTTCCTTTCCAGAGAATCCAGAAGGACTTAGGTGACGTAAAAGTGGGTATAAGAAATGAAGATTGACTCTCTGGGAAAGGATGCATGATGTCTTATCCTAAGCTAAGTCTCCGCATCTGGGAGAGAGGAAGGCTGAATTCACAGAGTGGGAAAAATATTCTCGGTGGTTAAGGAAGCAAGTGAGTCACCTGCTTTGACCTTCATCTGTGCCTTCCCATGGCCAGGGAGGGTAGTTTCGGGGGGTTAGGGGGTGGGGATGGAAGAGATTTCCAAGACTCAATTTTTGCTTTCTGAGTTATTTGGGGATCCTTACCTATGACATCACCTTACATCCATCACTCTTCTCCCAACAACTTAGCTCACCTGCCTGGAAGAAAGTTAACATGAATAGGATATTCTTTTATGGGTGCCCAGGGCCTGTACTTAAAAGGACCTCATGCTAGGTTTAAGCTCTGCTGTTGCCATCGTGAAATTCACGATAATTTCTTCTTTTTTTTTTTTTTCATGATAATTTCTCAAAAAGAAGCCCATGTTTTCATTTTGTACTGGGCCCCACAAGTTGCACAACTGGTCCTGTTGTGTGCACAATTGAGAATGTCCCATGTGTTAGGTTCTAAGCCAGGTACTTGACATACTGGTATCATTCCACCCTCTAACTGTGCTGAGCTAAGGATTGTTAGCTCTCATTAACCATTGATGAAATTTAAGCTTTGGTAAATACCAAGTACAGAGTGCAGCCAGGTTTCAAACCCGAGTCTGACTCCAGGTTCATTCTGCTCCATGGTCCTGTCTACCAAAAGAAATGCTTTTACTTCCAATATATGGGAGAGCTGAGTCTGGAAAAGCAATCAGGAGAATTAGGCAGAGGTGGGATGAAGGGCTTTGACCAGAGCTAGAATTTCAAGCATAGGCACATTCACATGTCACATGCCCTCACTCACACTCCAATTCTCATGCACATGTATGTGTACATGCACACATGCACACTCACATCACTAGTCCAGAGCCTGCCTTCAGAAGCAGTTCAGTTCTATGTATCGTTACAGTGTCCTAGAGTGTCAACACCACAAGGATCCCTAGGGAAGCACATACTGTACTAATCTGATTCCTGCATTTGACAAATGAGAAAACCAAAGCTCAGAGAGGGAAGAGATGGTCTAAGTCACACACTTTACTAGTGGCAAAGCTGGGGGCCTTGTGCCAGCCTCCCAACTCTAGATCCAACAGCACAGCATAGGATGAATTTATGGGAGATAAAATGGGGCAAATACAGATGGTATCTGAGCAAAAAGGAAGTGTGATCTTGAAATTAACCAGGTTTTCTTTCCATACTGACCACTCTTCCTCTGCACCCCCAAGCAAAATTTACCCATCAGCATCTGAGAGATACTTTGCTTCTGACCCTGGCTCAGCACAGAAATCCCCACCTCCCTATCAGTATTTATAGTAATCCTATTGCTCAAGGCCCCAAAACACCTGCTTTAAGGAGTTAGCAAGGTTGATTTTTCTTTCATTCATAAGCAAAACAAAAGGAAAAGGCAAAATATAAACAGGATAAAGCATGAGGGCTTAATTACTCTATAGAAACAGGAGAGTTCCTATGAAGTAAAAAACAAAACAAAGAACTGCCAGGGACTGCCCTGGAGGAACAGGTGACTTGGGGCTGGGCCAGTTTTTGGCATTCTCTGGGCAATCTCCCAACACCAGCCCCTAAAATCAAACTGGGCTTGAGATGGGGTCATGCAGCTAAAGAGCAGAGTTTTGATCCTCTTTCATTCTGAAGACCCTTCTCCTCCCACATTTCCTCCTAGACAGATTTAGGTTCAAATTTTGACTTTGTCATTTACTAAATGTGATTTGGGGCATGTTGCACAGTCTAAGTCTCAGTTTCCTAAAGTGTAAAATGGGCATGATACTCAAACCTATGTCCAAATCTCAGGGGATTCCCAGCATGTGGGTCTTTCAGTACTAAAGCCACAGAGTCCTACCTTAGGTTGGTCATCTTAGGCTATTGGGAAGATAATGCTGATGAAGCATTTATTAAAGTGGCTGATACACCGTAATTGTTCCTACAATAATTATTATTCTTTCCTGTTACTTCAAACGTTCTTTTTATTTTTTAAAAGATTATTTATTTATTTATTTATTTGTTTATTTATTTATGAGAGATACAGAGAGAGGCAGAGACATGGGCAGAGGGAGAAGCAGGCTCTTTCTAGGGAGCTGGATATGGGACTCGATCCCAGGACCCCGCGATCACGACCTGAGCCAAAGGCAGATGCTCAACCACCGAGCCACCCAGGTGTCCCTCAAATGTTCTTTTAAAAGATTTATTTATTTTAGAGAGAGGGAGAGAGAGAGAGAAAGAAAGAGAGATCACACACCGGGTAGTACATGGGATGGGGGTAGGAGCAGAGAGAGGAAGAGAATCCTCAAAGAGACTCCCTACTGAGCTTGGAGCCCTAGGCAGAGCTCCAGGCTGGGCTCAATCCCAGGACCCAGAGATCAGACCTGAGCTGAAAGCAAGAGTCTGATGCTTAACTGACATAGCCACCCAGGCACTTCCTTACTTCAAACATTTAAAGAGCACTTTCTGTTCGCCACACTTTGTGTTAAGAATTGTTAAGCTAAATTATAAACATTCATAGAGTTCATTTTATGTTTATAAAGCATTTTCATTAACCTATTTTCTCAGTTAATCTTGACAACAGGCCTACGAGGGAGCTAAAACTCAATATCCCCATTTTACAGGTAAGGTAACTGAAGCTCAGAAAGATAAATGACTTACTCAAGGTCACTGTCACTTGGCTAATAGGTGGCTATGGACTGAATGTGTCCCCCCAAATTCATATGTTGAAGTCCCAATGCCCATTGTGATGGCATTTGGAGGTGGAGACTTTGAGAGGTAATTAGGTTTAGATGAGTCCTAAGGGTAGAGCTCCTTATCAAGGATTAGTGTCCTTATAAGAATGAGACTAGAGCTCTCTCTCCCTCTCTCTGTATCATGTGAGGATGCCACAAGAAAGTGGCAATCTGCAAACCAGGAACGGGCTCTCACTGGATCTCCCAGCTCCCAGAACTGTGAGAAATCAATGTTTGTTTAAACCAGCCAGTCTACAGTGTTTTGTTACAGCAGCCTGAGCTGACTGAGACATAAATGAAGAACTAGGATACAAATGTAAGTCCCATTGCTGCAGAGCTTCACAGCATATGACAGATTTTCACAGCATATGACACTGTCTTACTACCTTTCTCCATCCTTATCCACTAAAACTACTAATACCTCCTATTTCTTCTTACCTTTGTCAAGCAGGATTCTTTGCTGCAAATGGAACCACATTTTTGCTTATTTAAACAGAAATGGAAGGGTGCCTGGGTGACTCAGTTGGTTCAACATCTGACTTTTGATTTTGG
Organism: Canis lupus baileyi; assembly: GCF_048164855.1. Taxonomy (NCBI): domain Eukaryota; kingdom Metazoa; phylum Chordata; class Mammalia; order Carnivora; family Canidae; genus Canis; species Canis lupus. Next base: position 27,920,150 of record NC_132860.1, read on the forward strand.
CTCAACCAAAATTCCAGGGTCCTGGGATTGAGCTCCATGTTAGGCCCCTTGCTAGGTGGAGGAGTCTGCTTGAAATTCTCTCTCTCCCTCTGCCCTCCCCCCACCACTGTGCTCTCTCTCTCTCTCTAAAATAATAAACAAATCTTTAAAACAAAACAAAGCAAAATACAGAAAAGGAATTGTTGAAGGGATATTAGGTAGCTCACAGAATCTCCTGGAGGGCCAGAGAAGCTTTCACCCCAGGGTCAACTTCCAAATTCACTACACAGAACTGGCCTAATGAACATGTGACAACCACTGCTCTAGGGAATGGGTTCCACTGCCGGCACCATCAAAATGATCAATGCCAGACCCTGGACTCTACCACTATAGCTGCTTCCTCTGCTGCTAGCTGTGGATCACACTGATTCTGTACACTCCTGCTTCTTTGCCTCACTAGCATCCAATTCAAGGTTGGCCTAAGGGTAATCTATCTGACTGGCAGGGTTTAGGTCATGTGCCATGCCTTAGTTGCAGGGATTGCTGGGAAAGCAAGTCTAGCATTTTCAGTTTCTATGATGGGAAGCTGGATCTGTCTATCTCATAAGATGAGGACTCTCCAGACATGAAAATGTCCTAAAGCTCAGCAGCCCCAATTACAACTATTTGTAATCCCTTCTCCCCTCTCTCCACACCTGTAGGCCAGCCACCTCCAAACTTCAACTTTTATTTTGTCTCAATATAACTTACTAAAGGTATCCCCAGTGTTGTGAATTCATCCAGAGTGAAGTCCAGAGTTCTTGAAGAATTTATGCTTTTACACAGATATGTTAGTTCAGGTCTCCCAAGAAGCAGAACAGAGAGGGGATTAAACATACAAGAATTTTACTCATATGACAACAGGTGTTTAAAAAATGAAAAGGGAGAGGTTGGTTGAACCATTAATCCTCCATGCAAGTCTGACCCTAAGTAAGCAGAAGGGGAGGGAAGGTTGGGTGGAAAGTATCCTAGACCACTGTGCAGTCTAAAGAAGGTTGGGCTGTCATGAAGCCAGAGTTGGCTGTCGGAGGAGTCCTTGTTCCTCAGGAATATGTCTACTTAGTCTCCCTGCTGCACAATCCTTGGCTGGTAACAGCTCAAAGGAGGTGTGATATCAGCACAAATAAGGTGGTGGACTTTACAGAGCAGTGTCTGGTGCCCTTGGTCTATTACACTCCCATAGTTGGAGATCTGCAAAGCACCTTTTCATGACCCCATACATGCTCTTTTCTCTACCTGCAGTCCCTCTTTTCTAGCTTTTTCTTTTTGGCTAACTCCTCTTGATCTTTTAAAAAAAGGTCTCAAATCTGGGTGAAGTCCTCCTTGAACTCCCTAGCCACAATACCCCCACAGCATCTTCTATCCAGGAGTCTCCTGGCAGCCACCTTGCTCTTTATAATTGTCTATTGAGATGCCTCTAGACAGAGCCCCTCTAAACTGGGAGTTATTTCTACACCCCCAGCACTTACACATCGGTACATGTTGGGGAATGAATGAGTGTTGAGATGGGACAGTTGGGTTGCCAGGGTTCTGTTCTCACTTAAGCAATTCTGACAAGGTCTACTCAACTTCTGCTTGCTCATATCCATCTCTGACCCTCTCCATTGCCACTGCTACCACCCTAGTTCTCTTCTGTCATCAAACATCTAGAATATGGCAACTGCCTTCTCACTGACCTCTTTGCACACTCTCTCCTCCAGTTCATCCTCTGCACAGCATCAAAATGATATTTTGAAAATAAAATATCCTCCAATAGCTCTATATGGAAAAAAAGGAAGTCCATACTTGTCTGAACTCTATAGCCCTTAATGATCTTTTCCCCAGGACCTGTCCAGCCCCTGTCTTGCTGTGCGGTCTCACACCCCAAGCGTTCACTGTTGTGTTGCCCATGGTTTCCCCTAATGCACTTGGCTGGTCCATGCCCTGATTTCCTTTCTTGTGCTTAGCAAGGCACCAACCCACCTTTCGAGTTTCTCTTCAAAGATTCTCCTCTGCAAAGACTTTCTAGCCTTCTTCCCAAGGAGAATTGACCAATCCCTTGTTTGTGCCCTTGTTTTCCTCCTTATCCTTTTAGCCTGGGGCCCATACTACTCCACTTTTTCTCCTCTCACTGCTTGAGTGGGAGGTCAGTGTTTTATTTGTTTCTGAGTCTATGGGGCATAGCCTAAGGCCAGCAAAGAGATTTTAGTACTTACTAAGTGCTTACAGTGACTTGGGGCATACATGAATGAATGTTTGAAGGACAGGTTAATCTGAAATAGTTGCATTTCAACTGGGATTATATATGTGTATAATGGCTTGATTTTTTTTTTATTTTTGTTTGTTGCTTGATTGGTTGGTTTGCTCACTTGTCCAACTCTAAACTCTTTTCTTATATTTGGAGAATTCTACACCATAAGAGTCTTGGAGAAAGACAGGTCTTGTCTCCTATTATAGAAGTAAAAAAGGCTAGAAATTTGATTTTCCAGCTCTCCCTTAAAGCTAGGGTATGATTTAGACTCTATCAGTAAGTTATATTATCCTGGAACTTAGAATAAGATGCCTGTATTGCAAAGAATCAGGGATGGTGGAGAGTTTGGCAGTGGTGGGGGCAGTGTCAGGGCAGCCTAGGTTTTAGGGCAGCAAAGCCAGCAGAGTGAGTGGTGGCCTCTGGGTCCAGTGTTCAGGGCAGGGATAAAGGTGGCAGTGGTGTCCTTACTGGATTGGGCCTGTAGCATGATAGATTAGGGATGAAGTTGTACCTGCTGACTCCCTTTGTTTCTGCCGATTGTTCTAACACCTTTATTGAGATATAATTCACATACAATTCACCCATTTAAAGTAAATGATTTTCCAGAATATTCATAGATATGTGCAGCCATCACCATAGGCAATTTTAGGACATTTTTATCATCTAAAAAAGAAACCTCAAGATCTTTAAGCCCACTCCTCTTGCTTCTCCATCCCCAATCCATTCCCCAGCCCTGAGCAACCACTAATCCACTTTCTGTCTATAGATTTCCTCATTCCTTTCATATGAATAGAATCACATAGTAGGTAGTCTTTGTGACTGGCTTATTTCATTTAGCACAATTTTTTCAAGGTTTGTCTATGCTATATCTTATGTCAGTACTTCATTCTCTTTTATGACTGAATAATATTCCACTGCATTCCAGATCTTGTTCATTCAGTCATCAGTTGATGACATTTGGGCCTTTTCTACTTTTGGCCATTATGAATAATACCACTATAAACATTTGTGTACAAGTGTCTGTGTGGACGAAGGCTTTCATTGTCAGCCCACATTTTTACCCTAATTCTTCAGGCTTTTTGGTGACTCTATGAGCTATAGAAGATCATCTTAACAAATTTATTTCTTATTTAAATCAGCCAGAGTTGACTTCTATTGTTTACAACCATGAGGTTTTTACTCCTTTCCTTTGGGGCCAGGTTCTTAGCCCCAGGATAAAAGAGTTATCTTGGCTGATGTGACACATTTCCCAATTAACTTTCTACGTCTCAACTCTATATTTTAATTGTGAATATTCAAGTCCAAAGAGAGAAAGTGACTTGCCATAGGTCACACAGCCAGTCAGTGGCATACTTAGAACTAGAATTTAGGACTCTCCATCATAATTTATTTTCTTTATACTAGGTTTCCTTTTACCAACTCAACAAATGTTTGTCAAGCTCTGTGGCCATAGGATACATGGAAGAAGCAGAAATATAGAGTCCAAGGACATGATTTCTATTCCCAACTTTGCCACTTCCTACCTTTGTGACCTTGGACAATTCACCCAATGTTTCTGGGCCTCAGCTAGTTCCATCCACAGAAGAGGGAAAGGATCCTGGGGGAAGAGGTTGAATTAGACAGAATCTCAAATGCCTACAGCCTCTGTAAGGTGCTACTGTGTTATTTATTCTGTTCTATTTCATTCACTTATAATTTATTCCCTTTTTTAAAAAAAGATTTTATCTATTTATTCATGAGAGACACACGGAGAGAAAAGCAGAGACACAGGCAGAGGAAGAAGCAGGCTCCATGCAGGGAGCCTGACGTGGGACTCGATCCCAGGACTCCAGGATCACGCCCTGGACCAAAGGCAGGTGTTAAACTGTTGAGCCACCCAGGGATCCCCAATTTATTGTCTTTTAATTAAAGTTTATAGCTGAAACATTTACCTGAATTAAAAATAAATTATGTTGATGTTTTACTGCTTCCATTTTGTTGCTTTTTCATTTCACATCTTTTCCATATTCCTCTTAGTTCTTATTTTGCTTTATTTTCATAATGGCGTTTCAGGTTGTATTCTTTCAATATAGACAACACTGCGCTTACTTCATTTTCACAAAAATTCCATTCTTTCCCCCTCTTTTTCTGAAACTCATGGTCCTCAATGTAGCTCTTTCTTTCCTTTTATTGAATAAGTAGCCAAGAAATATTTCACTTACAAGAAAAGGGTTTGAGAAAAATAATAGAGCAAGTACTTTGGCCAATGGCAAAATATCCTTGGCAGAACATGACAGCTAGTTGTTTGGATTAATAAATAAGACCTGAAATCTGATTTTTAATGTGAAATCCTTTGTTCTTTAAATTCAGGCAATTAATTCAGAGTGGCCCATAGGGTGTTTTCTAATTAGTTGTTGAGCTTCTATAGCCAGTGTTACTCTTCTCATAAGAAGGAGCACCAGCGCCTCCTAATGGGAGATGACAGAAGGAAAGGTGACTTCCATCTGCGACTAAACATCTGGGACTTTAACTTTTTCATTTCTTGTATACCCATCTGAAAAATGGCTCCCTCCATGAGGCAGTTCTTCTGATCCTGTGTTTTTACTTGGTCTCTCCTCTAATTGTTTATACTGTCTGATTTACTCTTCTTACACAGAGACCAGTCTTATTAGATTAAGGTCCACCCTAATAACCTCATTTTAACTTAATTACCTCTTTAAAAACTCTATCTCCAAATACAATCACATTCTGAGGTACTGGGGATTAGGACTTCAGTATATTGTTGGGTTTGGGGGGACACAATTCAGCCCATTACAGAAGCCATACGCAATAACTATATATTGTAGGTTCCATCTCTATGAAAAGACAAAATTATAAAGACAGAGAACAGATGAGTGGTTACCTGGAGTCAGGGATGGGAATAGGGAGTGATTGTGTAAGTGGGGAATGAAGGAACACAGGAATATTTTGGGGCTGTTGGAAGTGTTCTAAAATTGGATTGTGGTTTTAAGTGGGGGGTAACACCATCAGATCTACGTTTTAGTAGCATGATCCTGGGAGCACCTGGGTAGCTCAGTTAGCTAAATGTCCAACTCTTGATTTCTGTTCAGGTCATGATCTCAGGGTTGTGAGATGGAGCCCTGTGTTGGGCTCTGAGCTGGGTGTGGAGTCTGCTTGGGATTCTCTCTCTCCCTTACCCTCTCTCTCTCCCCTTCTAAAACAGAAAGAAAGAAGAAATAGAAAGAAGAAAGAAAGAAAGAAAGAAAGAAAGAAAGAAAGAAAGAAAAGAAAGAAAGAAAGAAAGAAAGAAAGAAGAAAGAAAAGAAAGAAAGAAAGAAAGAAGAAAGAAAAGAAAGAAAGAAAATTACATCACCTTAGAACTGGTATTAAAGATGGACCATTGGGGTGCCTGGGTGGCCCAGCAGTTGAGCATCTGCCTTCGGCCCAGGGCATGATCCTGGGGACCCAGGATCGAGTTCCGCATCTGGCTCCCTGCATGGAGCCTGCTTCTCCTTCTGCCTGTGTCTCTGCCTCTCTCTATGTGTGTCTCTCATGAATAAATAAATAAAATTTTTTTAAAAAATAAAAAAATAAAGATGGGTCATGGTGCAGATTGGAACAGAGATGAGCTGGAGAAGATGGAGATTAACATGAATTTCCTTAATAAGCAAAAAACAAGTTAAGAAAAACAGACCAATGATAAGGAGGTCCTGAAATTGGACAGGTAGGGAGAAATGAAAGGTGTAATGGAGCCATTTACTTATGGTCAGAGAAAGGGGAAATGACAATTTGAGTGAAGTTTACCCCTTGGTTTTGTTTTTACTCCAGACTCTTGGGAGAAAATATTGAAAGGTAAGATACTTCAAGTTAGTCAATCCATGGAATATTTACTAGACCAAATTTACTAGATAAACCACTGTGTATGAAGTTTATATATATAGGAATGTATGAAGCCACTCTTCAGCATCTCCAACAGCAGTACTCTGTGCAGCTCTCAAGGTTGTTTAGGACCTGTGCTTGGTCCTAACTTTTGTCCATAAAAGCACCCCCACACCCCTGCCCCATTTCTGATCACTGAGCCTTTGAAGAAAGCTGGGTTTCCCCAGTTAGCTTATCAGCAATGCTCACCGTGATAACAGACCATGTAATAGTTTGAGTAGTGGAAGGGAAGGTAGACAACACCTTCCACAAACAATATTCTGTAGATCAACAAAAGGGATTATAGAACAGAACAATATTGAATTCTATTTTATCCACCCATTGATTCATTTGGCCATTCAGTTACGAGTCAATGCATATTTACTTAGGACCTACCCTGTGCCAGCTATGACCACTCTGGGTGCTGGGAATGCAGGGATGAAAGGTCTTTAATGAAATCTCCATTCTGTGGGAACTGAATATCTACTGTATGCCCTCCTTCTGCAGATTCCAGCCTGAAGTTTCAGAGGCATCCCTACTGAGGACAGTCCAGATGGAAAATCCCCCAGAATGCCTGTCATACTTTTTTCTAAGACAAGTGTCCATCACCAACTCCCACCACTATTGCTTGGACAGATATGTTGTGAAGTTCATGGCTACGCTCGCTCCCAACCATTTCTCCACTTCCACATAGTTAATTGGCCAGAGTTGTCTTTAGTCTCCATGTTCGGTTCCTCTTCTAACTTTTTCTCACTCTTAACTCACTGCCATCTGGCTTTTGTGACTCTTGCCCTTGGGCCCATGTCAACAGAGGCCTCCTGACTGCTAAATCCAATGCCTTCCTCTCAATTGCTCCCAACACCATTTCAGGGAAGCATTTGACACTGTTGCAGACTCCTTCCTTCAAGCTCACTTCTTTTGTTTCCACACTAAACCCTCCCAGGGCTACTTCTCTCTTTCAGTTCCCTTTCTAGGCCTTTTCTTTTTTGCATGTCCCTTATCTGCTGATGTTCCTTAAGGTTCTGCTTTCAGCCCTGTCCCTTGGTGGCCCATCTAGATGTTGTAGATCCCCAATCTAATTCTGCATCTGGATATCTTATATTCTACTGTATCTCATATATATAATGGGTTCATAGAAGGAATTCAATGAGCAGTTGGAATGAATAAGAAACATCTGTCCAAGAGGAACTTGTCCATGGCTGCTCAGTATCCTGAAAAAGATATCAATAATCTGAGATAGATTTGCTTATGCGTAGACAGCAGAAGGAGAGGGAGAGAGAGAGTCTTAAGCTGGCTCCATGCATAACATGGAGCTGGACTGGGGTTTGATCTCATGACCTTGAGATCATGATCTGAGCCAAAATCAAGATGCTTAACTGACTAAGCCACCCAGAAACCCTGATAATCTGAGATTTAAAAGACCAAACACTGAGGTAAGCTGAGCAAATCAGGTTCAATCATTTAGGAATTACAGAATGGAGAATTATCAAGAGCATCTGTAATAATGTGGTGAAAGCTGAAGGTAGATGAGCCCTGGTAACTTATGGCTATGTTTAAACTAAAACTATGAGGAAATAACTGTGATTAAGCCAAAGTCAAACAGAATAGTTGTAGAGAAAGAAGCAGAGATACAGGAAAGAGACAATGAGGCAAAAAGAGCAGGTACTCCCTCCACTGTGTCTAGAATGGCTTTTGCCTCTTCTTTACTCCATACCAAAGCTGAGGCCCTTGACATTTCCTCAGGAAGTCTTCTCAACCAGCCATGCTGGGGGCCAGAGAGCAATGGTCTCTAGAGAAGGATCATTTTTCTTTCTAGCCCTGAATGCCAAGCCTCCCCCAATCCGCGCACCCCCCCCCCGGCCACCTCAATCTAATAATTCAAAAATGGTGTGCTTAGGACAAAACTTCCCATAACCAATTATTTCCACTTTTACCATCCCCCTCTGGCTTTAGATAATTTTGCCATAAGCATCTTTGCCACATAACTAATTGGCTATAAGGCAATATTGGCTCAAAAGTAAAAAGTGACATTTATTGGCTTATTTATTGGTTTTATTGGTTTATTTTATTGGTTTTATCAACTGGTTGAGTTTGGTTTCATTTTTCCATTTATGCAGAACTCCCATTTTTACATTATATAAATCTTAGCCCTCATACAGTGGCACAGAGTTTTGAAACCACATTTCCCGTAGAACTTTGTATGTCTAGCAAAGGACATGTGGCAATATGCCAAGAACAAACAACAGTGTAGAAGGCTTTCACAATGCAATACAAAGTTCAATTACAGAAATGCATCCTACTCCTTGGAAACTGATACCTCTCTTAATGAAGGAAGAAACCTTAGCAAAAAACATTCAATGTCCAATGAGGAGATGAACCAACAAGCCAAAAAAAAAAAAAAAAAAAAAGTATAATACCATGAATGAAAGACTTTGAAGACAAATGCTTAGGTATAATCCACAAAATAAAATCAGTTATTTAGGGATGTGTGGGTGGCTGAGCAGTTGAACATCTGCTTTCGGCTACGGTGTGATCCTGGAGTCCCAGGATCAAGTCCCACGTGGGGCTTTCCATGGGGAGCCTGCTTCTCCCTCTGCCCGTGTCTCTGCCTCTCTCTCTCTCTGTTTATCATGAATAAATAAATAAAATCTTTAAAAAATCAGTTATTTATGGCAGTACTGCCATGAATCTACACTATACATTTTGAATGTATTCAAATATTTTGTATTTTGCCTTAAAGTCTTTTTAAGTTCTTCACTTTTAATTATGTCCATTTTAATGAATGTCCCTCTTTTATTTTTCGTGATTTTATCTTTTATGGTGAAATTGTCTTTTGGCTAATTAAGTTATGTGGCTAAAATGCTTGCAGCAAAGATGCTTTCAGTGAAAATATGGACACACACTCCTCCAAAGCACCCTTCCAGCCCCAAAGGGGATGGGAAAAGGAAAATAATATACAAAGCAATTGCAAGATGGGAGTGTGGGTGGGATCTTTCTGCTCTTTTTCTGTGTGACTGAGGCAACAAAGGTAGCAAAGTGACCCTTTTGGTGACTGAGCTGAGAAATAAACAGGCTGAGGTGCAAGCATGGGCTGGGGGGTGTGTGTGACAGAGTGGCAGTGGGTAGGAAATAGGGGAAACAAGGGAACCAGTGTCTGAGTGCCCTCTTGGCTCACCTGCTTTGGCTTGGTAACTGAGGGGTTTAATATTGATTTTTATAGAACTGATAAGGTGTGTTAGAACAGGATGTTGTTTTGGCCTTCCCTGGATCTTTCCTCCCCAGCTGTCAAGAAGGTTGATGTGTCCTGGCCTTGATAGCTGTACATTCCACAAGACAGTCTGAACAAGGTAAGGTACCTATGTTCTCATAAAGTAGCTCTTTTTATATTGGCTTGTTGTGCATGTAAGAAGCTGTGATGACAGTACTCTGATTTCATTTCTTATATATTTCACCTAAAGTGAAAGGATACGTGCTACCTAGTCCTAGATACCTAAATCCAGTTTTCCCCACATTTATTCTGATCCCTAGGTTGGGTTAATTGCCTTTCCCAGGTTTCTATGGCACTCTGTGCTTCCTCACAGAGGAAGCTGTTTACTCCCCACAGACTAAACTCCCAGAGATGAAGAGCATGCTGTGTTCCCATTGTCACACAGGGCCTGATAGACAGGAGGCCTTGAATAATGTTTGATGAATGAATGTATGAATGATCTAATGCTAAATACCTTAGTGTTAATAAGTTCTGGATCCCCAGGACTCTGGAATGACCATTGTGGACCCCCAGCGATTTGAGGCCCCATAGCCCAGCCAGCTGGTTGTGCTCCTGAGCTGCTCCCACAGGCCCCATTTCCTGGTCAGAAGCCTGGCCTCTTTCCCCTACTTTTAGTCTGGGGGTCCTGCCTGCAGGGGTTGACTACTCTTCATGTTTTCCCCAATATTGGGTCCAGGCTAGATTTCCCATCCCATGCCTTGTCACAATCATTAGATTTTCTTATGCCAATCATTTCTGGGATGAAGTGGGGATGAAAAGGAGGAAATAGGAATGTCCGTCTTCTAACATCAACCTCTTTGAAACATGAAGGCTGAGAATCTTGATCCTATGGCTCTCACGTCTGGTATCAGCTGACACTACCATCTCCAAGTTTTGTCTGGCCTCATGTGCTTAGGAAATGCTTTAGTTGGTTTTTCTGATTCCTGGAGAACTGCTCTTGTTTTTGACATTGATGTGAAGCTTCATCTTTAAGGAAGAGGGACTGAATTCTTTTTTTCTTTTTTTAAGATTTTATTTATTTATTCAAGAGAGACACATGGAGAGAGGCAGAGACACAGGCAGAGAAGCAGGCTCCCTGCGGGGAAGCCCCATGCAGGACTCAATCCCAGGATCACCACCTGAGCCAAAGGCAGATGCTCAAACACTGAGCTACTCAGGTGCCCTCCCTCCCTCCTTCCCTTCCTTCCTCCCTCCCTTCCTGGTAGAGGTAGAAATGGTGGTACTTTTCCCTTTTGGAGATTTGCTGGTTACATTTCAAATAGGAAAGATGTTCCCAATGCCTGGAATAAGGAGTTAATTTTACATTGCAGATGCCCCAGGCACAGAACATGGCCTGTTGAGTTGGTAATTGACAAGGAATGATAGGCCCTGAGAGCTCCCCATGCTGACCCCAAACTAGGTTTCCTTTTATTAATTTTTCAGGAGAGCCACAGTTAAAAATTAAACTATAAATTTATAATTAAATCATTAAAAACAAAGACAACAAATATTCAATATAACCACTTCCTAATTATTTTACTGCCATATATGCTCTTGAGGTTATTTGTTTATTCTACATGTATTGTGGAAGTAATTGTGTGATATTGTGTGTCTCTACCTGTGTTCAGTGATGTCACTATCAGGAGTTTGAAGTCTGCTGTGATGGCAGTATACACATCACAGATGTTGTCAACCACTACAAATCAGGGCTTTTTAAATTTGGCTGTTAAACATTTATTAGTATACCACTGCGTTCTATTGTCCCATCTTTTAAAGATCATGAAATTGAGGACTAGAGACGTTAAGTGATTTGCCTACAGCCATACAGCTAGGAAGTGGTAAAGCTGGGATTCAATCCCAGGTTTTTGTTTGTTTGCTTCCTTTTTAAAAGAAAAATATATTTCCAAAGCCCACATGTCTTCCATTCAGCTCCTCTTCCCTGAGGTAGGAATGTTCAAGCTGGGTAGGCGTCTCAAGGTTAACCACTAATCTGGCTTCTAAACATCACACAACCTTTTAATACTGGTATACCTAGGGCCATGTTGGGTCAAGTATTCTATATAGTATTATCATTTGCTCCCTTTGGCATGGGGATAGCGTCAAGAATCTGGTCAATTATCTTGACTTTCTTCCCATCCCTGTGGAACAATGAAAAGAAACTTGAATTCCTATCCCAGCACTACCGTCCAACCCTGTGACCTCGAAAATTCATCTTTCCTCTCTTAAATTTCAGCAATCTACTCTATAAAATATGGACAAACACAATCCATTTGAAGGGTTGCTCTAGGGAGTAAATGAAATCTCACTCTCAAAGCACCTAATACAGTGTACCCTGTGTATAGTAATATAACCCAACTGCTATTAATTTTATTGTGTACAGGCATGGTGTGAGGGTTTTATATGTTTTCTCCATTATAACTGTGGCCATAGAGAATTCTTTGATTTTCTTCATCTGCTCTTTCTCTCAGTCTTCCACAGTTCAGTAGTCAAATGCACCACCATTTACCTAAAGATTTAGATTCCAAATCTAGGTGTTTTCTTTTCTTCCCAGCAAATGCTCTTGCTTCTATCTGAAACATTTCTCTTATCCCATCCCTTCTGGAAAGCCACCCCTAATTTCTCAATTCTGAGGGATTATAACCAGGAGTACTTCATTCCAGCTGCCATCACTCTACTAAAATTACTGGCTTATTTCTGTCTGGATCATTCACCGCTGTGTCCCCAGCATCTAAGCAGTGCCCGGAATAGGTAGGTAGTTGATAAGCATTTTTTGAATAAAGGTATGAAAGGGCAAGGATTATGTTATCAATTTACAGGTGGTAAGGCTGTGGCTCCTACGAGGAGGTACTTTGCTTTGGGTCAGGCATTAAATTGCAGACGGGAGATTTAAAACCAGGGCTCCAGAAACACCCTCCCCAGGTCCCGCGCAGGTTCCTAGTCCGCGCTTGCGTTGGCTCCTACCTACTAGCTCCGCCTACTTGAGCCGGCGCCGTCTCCGTCACTAGTTTGACCCTCGGGCGGCCGCCGTAGCGCGTCGCCTCCGTTGCTGTGGGAAACGACCCCGGACCCGGGAGAGAGGAAAGACGTTTCCCGCCGGCGGGAGCTGCGTTTGTGGTGGCGGGGCTCGCAGCTGTGCCGCACGATGGCGGACCAGCTTTATCTGGAAAATATAGACGAGTTCGTCACGGACCAGAACAAGATCGTGAGGAGCTAGGACTGGGGAATGTGGGCAGGAGACTGGAGTCCTGAGGGCGGCAGGGGCCTTGACCCCTCTGCGCTTGGCCTGGTGGGGACTGGCCGAGGGGCGACGGGTCCCCACGTCTGGTGCCCCAGGGCTCGCGAGGGCTCACGGGGGCTCGCAGGGGGAATTCCTCTGGCGCGCGCTAGTCCGCGTCGCTTGGGTTGGGCGTGCCGGGTGCTGTGCAAGGAGCAGAGGCCAAGAACAGGCGTGGAGGGAAGGGCCCTGGTAGATAACAATTCTGAGGTGTTTCTGCGTCTGTCCGATGAGGTGAAATGGTTTAAAGCCCCAAGTTGACTGTTGAAGAATTGTGCCGTGATTCGGTTAGGTGACTAGTTGTTTCACCTTTCAACCGTCAGTTTCCTCCGCTAGGAAATTTGGTATTCGTAGGCTTGACCAGCCCCCTCACGGTTGGAATGAAAGATTGACTGAGAAGATGAATGTGAGTGGACTTTACAGACCGTGACGATTGAATGCCTGCTGTGAGCCTGGGATGTACTGTATTGCATTTAATCTTTACAGCGACCCCAAAGGGCGCCGGACGTATCCCTATACTTGAAGCAGAGGAACCACATTACTTACTTGTAGTTAGTGAAGGATAGGCAGTTTTCCAACCTAGATCTGTCTCTTTTACTAATGCTTTCGCCTCACCTATGTTCTTAATTATTGGAAACTCGGCATTTAGAATTGGAAGACTTCTAAGAGGTGAGGAGCATCCAAGGAAGTGACATTTGACAAGAGAGTTCAAGGAAGGATGGAAGGAAGACCAAGGCTTGATGCCAGTGGATTCCAGTCTAACCCCAAATACAGCATTCGTCCACTTCTTTTTTTTTTTTTAATATTTTGTTTTATTATTTATTAGAGAGAGAGGCAGAGACACAGGCAGAGAGAGAAGCAGGCTCCATGCAGGGAGCCCTACATAGGATTCGATCCCAGGTGTCCAGGATCAGGCCCTGGGCTGAAGGCGGCGCTAAACCGCTGCGCCAACCCGGGCTGCCCCCATCCACTTCTTTAATTCCCTGGCCCCTGCACCACCTGTGCCTGCTAATGTTTGCATTAGCAAACAGGCACGGCTGCAGCTTTTCCTTAGACGTTTATGTCATACACTGCAAAGTAATCTAGCTTCTGGGTGAATTTTAATAGTTAACAGTGGTGGCCACAAAAAAGGACAGTGTGAATAAAGGGTAAAACAAAGAATGTGAGGAAAATGAGAGCTTTTTCTTTGTATGTATATTCAGCCTTTCATTTTAGACTTTTGTATTAATTAGCCTGTGAAACAGACTTTTTAGTGTAAGATAAATATCTCAGTCCTACCTACCCAGATGGACTGTTCTTGGCAAAACTAGGGTGGCATCCGCTGTAATTTATAAGGCACAATCATCTGAGAGTAGGAATCTTTAGGAGCCCCTGGGACTAACCTGCACGCTGGAATCATTTAATGTTAATGTCATTAATGTTTTTTAACACTTAAAAACCAACTCCTTCTTCTTGCAGGTGACATACAAATGGCTGAGCTATACACTAGGGGTTCATGTTAACCAGGCCAAACAGTAAGTACAATTTACTACGATTTTTATTCACACTGGAGTTGTGTGTGTGTGTGTTTTGTTTGTTTTGTTTTGCTTTGTTTTAAGCTTTGCAGATAGCCTTGAGGTTAGAAATTTTTTTTTCGGGATCCCTGGGTGGTGCAGCGGTTTGGCGCCTGCCTTTGGCCCAGGGCGGGATCATGGAGACCTGGAATCGAATCCCACGTCGGGCTCCCGGTGCATGGAGCCTGCTTCTCCCTCTGCCTGTGTCTCTGCCTCTCTTTCTCTCTCTGTGTGTGTGACTATCATAAATAAAATTAAAAAAAAAAAAAAAAAAGAATTTTTTTTTCCCCTGGAAAATAGGAAAGAATACTATTTTTACTACCTTTCACTAAATTTGTATTTATTTAGGAGATAGGTGGACTTATATACAAATATGTGGTTGTATATTTGCTGGATTTATTAGTAGCCTTGGCCTCTGGTTAACATCATTTTGTTACTTCAAATTTATTAAACGGGCTACTTCTCAGATTTTGTATGCTTGTCATCTTGTATCTTCGTTACATTTTCACATGTGCTCCTTAGGCCCACATCTGGGTGTTAGTGAAGTACTTTCATAATGAGGTCAACAGGTGTACTGGGGAGGACTATTTAAATGAACTAAAATGGGAGTGTTCAGGATGATGCAGAGCATTGCCTTTCTTGAACTTTTGCTTTATCACCTTTGCTTGCTGAAACTTGTAGTTCAACTTGAGGCCAAAAGGGAAAAGGCAAGCTTTTGAATTAACTTCCAAAATTTCTTAAAAATCTTGTCTCTATCCCAAGAGGAGGAATTGGTAAATAGGCTGAGAGCATATATATTGAGTTAAATACTCATTTAGTTCAATTTATTCCTAAAGTGGTCTGATTTTTTTTTTTCCCCAATTTTTTGAGTCATGGGAGCTTTCTTTGAGTCAGGCAATGTTCCATGAATCTTAGAAAATTCCTGATAACTAGAATCGGTTGATTTGGCTTTATGTGGGCTACTTTTGACAGACCTAGAATCTGGCTTTGGCTATGATTATGCCTTCAAGACCTGAAACTCTTGGCCTAGGGATGAATTTGGACTGACCTTTATCTGAGATTTTCTGTTGCTAATGGCAGTGCTGGCCCAGACCCAAGGGTTTCAGGTAACTTTCAGAACGGACATATATGACTAATTGTTATGTTTATAGATATTTATGAAATAACTATTATTATATAAGCCTGTTGGGGCTTAAAGGTGCATATTGAGGGCTGGAGATGAAATAAAGTTGCCTGCGATTTTATAGTAGTTACTTTGCTTGTAATTTTTATAGAATTAACACACTGTCTAGCCCCTGTCTCTCAACCAACTTCATCCCATGCCTCTCTCTACCTTACTTAAACTGTAGCCATATTCATCTTTTTGTCCGTCAAATATGCCAGGCTCATTCTGACTTAGAACATTTGAACCATTCCCTCTGGAATGCTCTTCTCCCAGCTGTTCTCATCCTTCAAGTTTTAGCTCAAATGTCACACATTACTTTTTGCAACCACCCTTCTCTAATGCTTTATTTCAGGTATCCCCATCCCTTCCTCTCTGTAATATCACTCTGTTAACTACTTTCTTAATTTTTTTTGAAAAGCAGCTTTATTGTGATAAAATTCACATACTGTACAATTCACCCACTGAAAATGTATAATTCAGTAGTTTTTAGTATGTTCACAGAGTTACGCAGCCATCACTATAATTAATTGTAGAACATTTTCATCACCTCCAAAAGAAACCCTGTATCCATTAGCACGCACTTAGCATTTTCTCTCCACTCCTTTCACATCCTTCCCCCACCCTCCCAGCATTAGGCAATCACTAGTAAACTCTCTCTATAGATTTACCTATCCTGGCCATTTCATATGAATGGAATCCTGTAATATATAGTCTCGTGTCTGGTTTCTTTTGCTTAGCGTAATGTCTTCAAGGTTTGTCCATGTTGTAGCATATATCAGTACTTAATTCCTTTTTAGGGCTGAATGATATTCCATTATATGGCAAGTTAGTTTCCTAGGGCTGCCATAACAGAATGCTATGAACTGTGTGGCTTAAAACATTAGGAATTTATTATCTTACAGTTCTAGGGGCTAGAAATCTGAAATTAAGGTGTTGACAGGGCCATACTCTCTCTGAAACCTATAGAGAAGAATCCT
Source organism: Canis lupus baileyi (assembly GCF_048164855.1). Classification (NCBI taxonomy): domain Eukaryota; kingdom Metazoa; phylum Chordata; class Mammalia; order Carnivora; family Canidae; genus Canis; species Canis lupus. The sequence continues at coordinate 27,936,511 of NC_132860.1, forward strand.
TCATTCCTTCCTAGATTCTGGTGGTTTGCTGGCAACCTTTGGCATTCTTTGGCTTATAGCTGCATAACCCCAGTGTCTTTCTTGTTACATTGCATTCTTCCTGTGTGCCATATCTTACATGGCCATCATATAAGGATACCAGTCATTGAATTAGGAGCCCACCCTACTCCAGTATGACCTCATTTTACCTAATTACATCTGCAAAGATCCTCTTTCCAAAGAAGGCCACACTCTGGGGTACTGGTGTTTAGGATATCAACATATCTTTTTTTGGTGTGTGTGGGGGCAGGCACAGTTCAACCCATAACACACTTAAATAGTACAATGATGGACATTTGGGTTGTTTCCACATTTTGGAAATCATGAATAATACTACTATGGACATTTGTATACACGTTTTTATGTGGATATACATATTCAGTTCTCTTGGATCTATACCTATGTCTGTGTCATAGAACAGTTTGAAGAACTGCCAAGCTGTTTTTCAGAGTGGCCACACTAATTTAAAATCCCAGCAGTAGGTTATGGGTTGCAGTTTCTCCACATTCTTGCCAAGTCTTTATCATCTTTTTTGTTTTAGCCATCTCCTAGTAGGTGTGAATTGGTATCATTATGGTTTTGATTTGCATTTCCATAATGACCAATGATGTTGATCTTTTCATGTGTTTATTAGCCATTTGTGTAACTATGCCTACTCAGATCCTTTGCCTATTTTTTTCACTGAGTTGTCTTGTTAAATTGTAAAGAGTATTTTTTATATATTCTGGATGCAAGACCCTGATCAAATATGTATGTGCTGCTGAAGTGAGCACCTGATCAGATATATGATCTGCAAAAATTTTCTCCTATTCCGTGGGTTGTCTTTGCACTTTTTTTTTTTTTTTTTTTTTTTTGGTGAAGAAATTTAGATTTATACCCAGCTGGACTCAGTTTAGATGATCCCAATTTTGTTGGCAACATCCAAAGCATCATAATCAGGAGCCAGTTGAATATATGCTTTCTTCACTCCATCAGGCCTGATCAAGGTGTTGACCTTGGCCTCATCAATGTTGTAGAGCTTCTTGGCAGCCTGTTTGATCTGGTGCTTATTGGCCTTGACATCCACAATGAACATGAATGTGTTGTCTTTTCTTTTTCTTCATGGCTGACACAGTAGTCAAGTGGAACTCGATGGCATAGGGATCAAGCTTGTTTCTCCTGGGGGTTCTCTTTCTAGGATATTTGGGCTGCCGCTTTAGAGATGCAGTCTTGGGTCATTGGAATGTATGTGATGTGTGGATCTTTGTTTTTTGTGACTGTGCACACCTTTCAGCACTGCTTTTTTAGCTTTCAAAGCCTTGGCTTTGGCTTTGGGAGGCACAGGGGCTTCCTTCTTTGCCTTTGGCACCATCTTCGTGAAAGGGTGTCTTTGCACTTTCTTGATGGTACTTTTTGAAGCACAGAAGTTTTTATTGTTGATGAAGCCCAATTTCTTTTACCTTTTTTAAAAATATTATTTTTAAGTAAGCACTATGCCCAATGTGGGGTTTGAATTCAGGACCCCAAAATCAAGAATTGCATGCTCTACCAATTGAGCCATCCAGGTGCCCCTGTTTTATCTTTTGTTGCTTGTGCTCTGTATATAGTATGTATCTAAGAAGGCTTTGCCCAACTTAAGGTCATGAAGATTTACTTCTATGTTTATTCTAAGAGTTTTATAGTTTTAGCTCTTACAACAATAACTATCACTATATTCTAGGTTTCTCCATATCATGTGCTTGTTAACATCTTAAAAATCCTTCAGGCCTCATAATAAGAATACGCTGTAATTTTCAAATTAGGTGTTGGCTCAAGCTTATTTTATTAATTTTTATTTTTAATTTTTTTAGAGAGGGGCGGGGGAGGGGCAGAGAAAGAGGGAGAGAGAAAATCTCAAGCAGGCTCCATGCCCAGCACAGAGCCCAATGGGGAGCTCAATACCACAACCCTGAGATCATAACCTGAGCTGAAATCAAGAGGTAGGCACTTAACTGAGCCACCCAAGTGCCCCAGCTGAAGCTAATTTTAAATGAAGCCCTCAAATATAGACACTATTTCCTCCAGGAATCATTTTGTATATAGTGTAAGGAAAGGGTCCAGTTTCATTTTTTTTAGATGTGTATATCCAGTTGATCCAGAATTTTATAATCATTACTCTGACATTTTCTTGGTCTGCCTGCTTCTACTAGGGTATAAAGTGCATGAAGGTGGGGAACATGTTTATCAAATTGATCACTTTTCCACTCACTATTGCTGTGAAACAAATTATCCCAAAATTTAGCAGCTTGAAACACCCATTTTATTATGTTCATAGATTCTTTTGGTTTGGAATTTGGGCAGGGCACGGGGAAAATGGTTTATTTCTGCTCTATAATGTCTGGTCTTCAGCTGGGAAGCCTCAATGGTGGGGGGCAAATCCTCTGTGGGGATCTTTATGCACATATCTGTCGGTTGATGCTGGTTATTTGCTGGGACTTCAGCTGGGGCTATTGATCAGATATTGCATGTGTCTTTGTATATGGCCTGGGCTTCGTCAGTGGGTTTCCAGGTGGTTGGACTTCTTACATAGCAGCTCAGGACTCCAAAAGCTGATGTTCCAGTACAAGGCAGAAGCTGATTACCTTTTCTGACTACCCTCAGAAGTCAAGCAGTGTCATGTCTGCTTCATTCTTTTGGTTAAAATGAATCACTAGCCCTCCCAGATTCAAGGGGTGGGGATGGACTCCACCTCTTTATGGGAGCATATTGGATGGGAGATATTGTAGCCATCTTTGGAAAATACAGTATGCCACAATCATTGTACCTTCAGTGTCTGGCTCTTAATAAGGGCCAATAAATATTTGTTGAGTGAGTACTAAGCACTATGGTAGGTATTTTCACAAACGTGTCTCACATAATCTTTGTAACAGTCCAATATGATGGATGTTATCAACCTCTTTAACAGTTGAGAAAATTAAGACCTAAGTGTCCTGTCATCTTTTAAAATTTTATCTGTAGTGGAAGCATTTTAAGTATCATTGGTGGTACTGAGGAAGTGATTGGGCATGCAGGTGGTAACAGCTGTTTGTTGTCTTGATGAGGAGTTGGGTGGATGAGGTCTGAGAAGAGCATTCTAGGCAGAACAACAGTCATACAGAGGAGCAAGGGGAACCACAGAATGTTTCCTAAGGCTGAAAATTGTATGAATGTGGGGAATGGTGAGAGATAGAGGGGCTAGAACCAGAAGGGTCTTCCCTATCATCGTTAGGATATTGGAGTCAATCCTGAAGAGATTGGGAAAGACTGAAGACTTTGGAACAAGGATATTCAGAAAAGAATTCAGACTACCTCTCAATATCACTTACTGACTAAAAGTCATCTCAGACTTAACATTGCCTAAAACCTAACCTCTAATTTCTCCCCCAGCACCTGCTTTTTCCTGTTGCCATAAATGACAATTTTATTCTTTGAATCATTCTTGACTCCTCTTTCTCTCATTTCCCAAAATCAGCCCACCTCAAATTCTTTTTTCTTCCTTTAAATTATACCCAGAATCCGTCTACTAATTGCTGCCTCCATTGTTAATGTCCTTGTTGAGCTACCATAATCTCTAGCCCAGATTATTGCAGTAGCCTCCTAACTAGTCTCCCTGCATCCTCCCTTGCCCCTCAATAGTATATTGTCCACACAGCAGTAGGAATCCTTCTAATCATGTTATTTCTATTCTAAACCTTCTAATGACTTCCTTGCTTGAAATCCTATAAAGCCCTGCACGTCTAGCACTGGCTCTCTTTTCCCTACCAGTCTTCTTCCTCCACACTTGCCTCTTTCCTGTTCCTTCGACCTTGCTTATTTGCATATTTACTTCAGAACCTTTACATTCTTGTTCGCTGTGCCTGAACTTTCTTCCCCAGGATATCCACATTGGCGGCTCCCTCACTTCCTGCAAGGCTCTTCTGCTCATGAGGTCTTCCCTAATGACCTTATATAAAATAACAAAACTTCTCAGGCACTTTCTAATCTTCTTACCTTTGTTTTTTTCCATAGCTTTACTACTGTCTGACATTATATACTTATTTTTTTTTTTTGTTTTTCTCTTCTATGATATAAGGGTAGGAGTTTTAACTCCTTTGTTTACTGCTCTATCCTTAAGGCATAGAACATAAAGTAAAATTGTATTGATCAAATGACTTGATTTACATTTTTTTGTTTGTTTTTAAAGATTTTATTTATTCATGAGAGACATAGAGAAAGAGGCAGAGACACAGGCAGAGGGAGAAGCAGGCTTCATGCAGGAAGCCTACATGGGACTGGATCCCAGGTCTCCAGGATCACGCCCTGGGCTGAGGGTGGCGCTAAACCGCTGAGCCACCTGGGCTGCCCTTGATTTGCGTTTTTAAAACTTCACTGTGGTGGCCTTGTAGGTAATGGGAAAGAGGCAGGGCAGAATTGACGTTTGAAATTGAAACAGTCCAGGTAAGAGGTTTGGGGCGTGGAGTCAAAAATTACTTGGGAGGAAGAACCAATGAGATTTGGAAACTCACCGGATAAGGAGAAATGCAGGTTGACCTCCCGATTTCTGGCTTGGGTGGTTTGAGCAGATGATGATGTTGACAGGATTAAATGAAAACATGGGGATGAATGAAACCAAAAGGAGAATAAGTAGTAAGGTGACCAACCATCCTGGTGTGCCTAGGACTGTCAGTTTTAGCACTAAAAGTCTATGTCTCAGAAAACCCCCAAGATCCAGGCACATCTAGATGATTGGTCTCTCTATAAATTAAAAAAAGGGAGCTGACAACAGAATTCCAGCCATATGGAAAAAGAAGTAGTCAAGTCTTTTTTTTTTTTTTTTAAGGTTTTATTTATTTATTCATGAGAATACACAGAGAGGAGAGAGAGAGAGGTCGAGACACAGGCAGAGGGAGAAGCAGGCTCCATGCAGGGAGCCTCACGTGGGACTCGATCCCGGATCCCCAGGATCAGGCCCTGGGCTGTAGGCGGCGCTAAACCGCTGAGCCACCCGGGCTGCCCAGAAGTAGTCAAGTCTATGCAGGAATGGGGCAGAAGCAGTTGGTCACTCCATGTAGAAATAATGAAATTCAGTGGGGCATGGGATCATGGAAGCTGAGAGAGTCGATGCTTCGAGAAGAGTGGTTAACAGTTGGGTTGAGTTTCCCTTGGAATTTTTGAGTTTTTAATTGTGGCAGAAGTATGAGTGGCATTTCAGACGCTCATTAAATGTTTCTTGAAGTAAAAGACACAAATGATGCATCTCTTTTATTGTTTTTGTTAAACTCTTTCCTTAAACTGTAAGTTGTTACAGGGAGCCACCTTCTGATGCTTGCTGGAACACAAGGACAAAAAGGAATGTAGGGATAATACTAAAAGCATTATTTCTACATGGAGTGGCCATTTCAGGTTTATGAATATTCTGAATACTAGGCAGTGTGAGTAAGCTGTTAAATTTTGCAGTTCTGAAATAGCACGGAGTCTGAGTGAACATAAAATTGAAATTTCAGAACTAAACACTTATATACATAGTGGTTCTTAATGTTTTAGAGCAATCCCTCTGAGAATCTACTGAAGACCCTGAACTGGCTCCCCCTGAAAAATACATATGCATTTTGCTTACAGTTTTGGGGTGGAGGGTTATAAATGGCCATATGAATCCCAGGTTAAGAGAATCACTGATCTAATACAGCCTCCTGGTTTAATACCTCAGGATTAAGAGGCCTAGAAAAATTATTTAACTTACCCAGGATCATATAATTAGTGACTGAACTTTTTCTTGATTCATTGTTGTGTCCATTGTATGTTATTGCCACTGTTTTAATGCAGATTCAGTCTCTCTTGGTTTATAATTAGATTTCTTTTATTTCAGTTGTTTGGTCACTATGCTAACTCAATACTAGTTGATCCCAACCTATATGTCCTGTCTAAAATCCATCTTCTTATAACTCTCTGTCCATGGGATCAAAAATACTCTGTAAAAAAAAAAAAAAAAAAATACTCTGTAAAGAATTTGATGGACTGTCAGATTTAATATATCTAACTTTTAAACCATGAATTAAAAGTTTTGAGGTAAAAACTCTTACTAATAATGACTTTTACCTTCTATTTGGAACAGGATGCTATACGATTATGTTGAAAGGAAGAGAAAGGAGAATTCAGGAGCCCAACTGCATGTAACCTATTTAGTGTCTGGCAGTCTCATTCAGAATGGACATTCCGTAAGTTGTCAGAATCTTATGATGAACTGAAATATGTTTGAGCTATTAAACTGTGTTATAAAACATAGGGGAAAAAAACAGGATTTAGTATTGTGGAAGTTTTAAGACAGCTTCAAGATGATTGTTTTGAATTTTGAGACCAAACCTAAAACTCAGAAGTTTGGGTAGTATCTTGGCTGTGATGCAGAGACAATATCATAATTATGTAGTTTTCTTAGGCAACAAGACTTTAGGAGACTGCTCTGTTATTCCTCCTTTTTCCTCTTGAAAGTATATTAGGAACAGTGATGGTTAATTTCTAGACTGTTCAGACATTAGGCCAAAAATTCAGGTGTTGAGGAAGTCCAGTTTTATTTTTAAACTGAACTTGATTTCAGTTTGAGCTTTCATTTTGGTAGGCTTATGTCTGAGTGGCTGAAGGATAGGGGTGTTGGCAAGGGGCTGAGCTAGTGCAAAGGCCAGGAACATTTTTATTCTCCTGTGTCTTTTTATAGTCTCATCTGCTATCGGGTCATCCATTAACACAAGTCACCGTTGTGTTTTCATCATCCTGACCACAAAGCTTTCTTGGGCTTACTGACTTTCTTTTAGCTACTTCCTTGTCCCTTTTAGGGGCACAGGGATCATCTTACACTCCTGTGTCTGGTTAGGCATCAGAAGCTCTGCTGATATAACTTGTTCCTTTCCCTACACCAGACTGATCCTTGGGAACTTTGATAATTTCTCCTCTCTGGCTTCCTGCCAAAAGTAAGGCACACTTCACACTTCTTCTATTCTCACTACCCCAAACCTCTACTCTGAAGGCACTTTTGCTCCCACCATCACCACCATCAGCGCCATAGAATTTAGCCCAAGGATTAGGTTTCCTTCTCAGTGATCCACTAATACATGTTTTTTGTCTTCCCTTTTGACTTTCTCTTAGAGTCCTAAGATCAGAAAATCCTGATTTTCGAAATGCTAACTGGATTTATCTTGTAGCAAGAGTCCCAAGTATTTGAGATTTAAAACTATGGCAATTTAGTAATTAATCTAGGGGATTATGGGGAATAATTATGTTATGGGGAATAGATCCTTATATTCTATGACCAGCATATTCTTTCCTTATTGGTAAGCTATTTGGCAAGCCAGATGATAATCAAGATATTTATTATAAGTGTAGACAGAATCAGATGTCATATATTAGAAACACAAAATTAAGTAGATCTGATTCATTCATTCTCAGAAGTAAACCTGCCACTAGCATCCTTTCCACGCATGGCCTAGGTTTACATCTGAATGTGTTCTTTCCTTTTGTTTCCAGGATTAACTAAACCCTCTGTTTCTTTAATTAGTCAATGCCTTCAATCCAGCCATGTCAGTTCTTTTTTTCTTTTTTAAGATTTTATTTATATGTTTATTCATAAGAGACAGGAGAGAGAGAGAGAGACACAGGCAGAGGGAGAAGCAGGCTCCATGCAGGAAGCCTGATGTGGGACTCGATCCCAGGTCTCCAAGATCATGCCCTGGGCTGAAGGTGGGACTAAAGCGCTGAGCCACCCAGGCTGCCCCCATGTCAGTTCTTTACCTAGGAATCATTGTGTATTCCTTTAAAGCAGTGGTTTTTATTTTTTTTAAAGATTTTATTTATTCATGAGAGACAGAGAGAGGCAGAGACCTAGGCAAAAGGAGAAGCAGGCTCCACACAGGGAGCCTGATGTGGGACTTGATCCTGGGACTCCAGGATGACACCCTGGGCGGAAAGGAGACACTTAACTGCTGAGCCACCCAGGCGTCCCTGATTTTTATTCTTTATTTGATCGTTGATTCCTTTGAGAATCTGAAAGTACATATGTTGACATATTCATAAAATTATTGAGTGTTCACAGATCTTCTGGAACAGAGTTCAAGGTTAAGAATTTATGTTTTAAGGTAAAGTTATATATTTTCATTCTGACCCACATGACAGAGGTTCTTAATTTCAAATCCTTGGATGATCTTCAGGGTGAGGATCCCTGAAAGTGCATTAAAAAAAAAAGCATTTAAATTGTATTCCTCAGTTTTCAAAAATTTCAAAATTCCTCTCATTTTTTGAGACCATCTTTCAAATTCATGTATAACTCAATTAAAAAAAATTCTATACTATGGCTTATAGAAGGCATTCTACCAATTTAACAACATTCAAATTCTGCTTTGGTTTTTCAAATGAAATCTTAGAATCCTAATATATTAAATATATTAAGAGGAGAGTTGCTGTGGTTGAAGTAGGTGTGAGAATTTTGGAGCCTTGTACTTACCCTCCAAACAGCCCCGCAGGGCCCCTTTGTGGAACCCGGTAGAATTAATAGATCAAATGTGGATGCTTACCCTTAAAGAGAGCTCTCCTAAGGAAAGGCAGATGATTATGCATAATATCAGGTTTAGTTCTTTTCCGTCTAATTTCTTTTTTAAGTGTTATGTGTTTTTAGGAAGAAAAAGGTCTTTAAAAAAGAAAAAGGATGGATTTTTAAAAATATAAATGATTTTTATTTTCCAGTGGTCATTATTATACAAATATTTTTTTTTTTTTTTTTTTTTTACATGTAGGAAGTGAAAGCCTCTTTTTAATCTCAACCCAGAGAATCTTCCAGAGAATTATCTGAAAATTTCAAGGGAATGTTTTGTTAACTTTCTTTTTGTGGTATTTAAGGTTGACAGCCTAATCCATGCTTTGTGAAAGTTCCCCATTAGCTGTTCATCTAAAGATCTTAGCCAAGATTGATTTTTATCATTACCTAGATTATTAATTCACTAGGAGTTACAAAATGGTAATGTTCTGTCATACTTTCTGAATTTATTGGCTGGAATTTTTCTATAAAGAATAACTTTCTTTCATTAAATAGCCATATTTCCCTTTCTTCCTTTAATTGCTGAAAAATGCAGAAGGCTTACCCCAACCAGGATCTGGGTTTGTGGATGCTGAACTTACTCCTGTGTCCATCTTAGAAGTAACTCACTCTTAGCAGAGCTCTACCCTAGTCTATGTTATTGAACATCAGCAAGTTGGCATTTTGACTGTCATTTTTAGGCATTTTCAGTATTCCCTGGGGCAGCATTTAGCCACACTGAACCGTCTGGGATGTCCAGATTTTCTCCTGAAGCTACCAATTTTTGTTTTTTAGGGCCTTACTTTACAAAGCTGCATAAATTTGAGTGGTTAATTCCTACTGTTCCTTTTCTCATTAGCTCTGTAATTTGTTTTTTTTGTTTTTTTTTTTTTTTTTAATTTTTATTTATTTACGATAGTCACAGAGAGAGAGAGAGAGGCAGAGACGTAGGCAGAGGGAGAAGCAGGCTCCATGCACCGGGAGCCCAATGTGGGATTCGATCCCGGGTCTCCAGGATCGTGCCCTGAGCCAAAGGCAGGCACTAAACCGCTGCGCCACCCAGGGATCCCAGCTCTGTAATTTGTATAGTTTACAGAATATGGCATTTTTTGGAATGGCTTTTGTTTTTTTAAAGAGAAAATACATTATGAAAACATACTGATATTCTCAGTTTAAATTTATAGCTATCCTTTTTTTTAATTTTCTTGATTTTATACCATTTTTTCTCTTATGTTGTAAATTTTAGTAGTTCCTAATGTTTTTCATAAATATATATTTGCTTAAGCCAAACATAAGAGATTTAGAAAAGCAAACCTATATTTCCTGATAATACGACTACTGAAAACAGTTTAAGATTTCTTTCCAATTCCTTTTGTTTGTAGAATATATCCTTCTAGGAATGCACAATCAGCCTGTGTTCTAGTCACTTGCAATAACTCTTCTCTATGGTTAAGCCACTAACTCAGTATCTAGTTAAATTTAGATCTTTTCCCACTTTCAATTTTTAGATTTCTTGCTTTTCCTTACAGGTAATAGTTTTAATAGATTTTGCTTCCCCTTCCATTATTATTGTATTTGTTTTTAATATATTCAAATATATATTCATATTACCCCCTTTTCTTAGATAAAACTTTCATTCTATATACCTTATTTTACACTTTGCTCTTTTACTTAACTGTGGATCCTGAACATCACTCCATAGCAGTTACAGAAATATTCCTCATTCCTTATTATGACCACCTGAACCTACATTGATCTGTTAGTTTTTTCAGCAGTCCCTTATTGATTAGATTGTTGAGTCACTTAAAATATTTGGCTATTACAAATAGTGCTATAATAAATATGTGTTTTGTATATTTTTGCCACTTTTAGGGTTAAATTTCCTAGGATTCCTAGGATGTATATGTATTTCATTGGGTAATTGCCAAATACCTTTCCATTTTTCATTCCCACTAGTAATATTTAGAGCCCCCTTCTCCACAAAATGCATGTTGTCATCTGTTTCAGGGTGAACTATCTGTTCATACTTTTTGCCTATTTTTCTAAAGGAATATTTTTCTCTATTTTAGAAACTCTAAACTCTTTTGTGATATGAGTTACAGATATTTCCCACTTTATCATTTGTCTTTGTATTTTGTGCTTAAAGTTTATTTTTGTCATTCAAAAGTTGTATATTAGTTTTTATGGATTATTTAATAATTTCTTATTGTTTATTATTAGGAAACTTTCCTCATTCTCCGGTTATATCAGTTTACATTTATCTGTTTATAGAAGAATCATCCATATTTTCTTATGGTATATGTATGGTTTCATTCTTTACATTTAAGTCTTTGCTTGTTTTAGAATGTATTCCAAATCTGTGAGAGACAGATCCAATTTTGGTTCTGTATGATTATATATTTATTCTCATTACATCACTTACTGAGAAGTTTTCTTTTACTCACCCTATTTGAGATGGTGTTTGTTTTTTTGTGTTTGTTTTCACAGTTCTAAAATTTAGTTTCATTCTAATATATTTATACTAATGTATGCCACTTAAGCTAGTGATAATTCATAAGTTTAGAAGTTCACAACATATTTTAAAAGCACATAGTAAATATTTATAGAAAATTTTGTAGAGGCACCTGAATGGCTCAGTTGGTTTAAACATCTGCCTTCAGCTCAGGTTGTAAAGAATGTTTATTATAATCCTTTTTTTTTTAAAAGATTTTATTTATTTATTTATTTGACAGAGAGAGAGAGCCCAAGCAGGGGGAGTGGCAGGCAGAGGGAGAGGGAGAAGCAGGCTCCCCAAGGAGCAGGGAGTTTAATGCGCCCCTTGATCCCAGACCCTGGGATCATGACCTGAACCAAAGACAGATGCTTAACCAATTGAGTCACCCAGACACCCCTACTGTAATCCTTTTAAAAGCCTTGGTCCATTTTGAAAGATCAACATTGAATTTTTAAAATTAAAAAAAAAAAAAGGAAAATAATTTTTCCCCCCACAAAATACATAAGAACCACTTATTGGCATTTGCATTTTAAGTGCCCAGAATAAAATGGACTAAATTTTCAAAGGCAGTTAATAACAGCTTGTACAAGGACTGGTTTCATTTGACTTAGCACCAAGTAAAGTAAGTGTAAATATGCCATTGAAGAGTCAAGTTTCTCCTCCAGCTCTCATATTGCTCTATTCTTCTTAGCAGGCGATAGGATGTCAGCAAGCATCCTTGTTGTTCCATTAAGGAATCAAAGCATTTTCATTTTAATATGGCTACTTAGATTATACTCGCCAGTAATTTTTTTCCTTCCAGATAACACTGGATGTAACTATGCAGTTAATGTTCCAGGTGTTAACTTCTTGGATTAGGAATAAAGAACTCATTTAGCAAACTCAGTTATTTTCCTGGTCTTTTTTAACCTGTCATGTAAATCCTTTTAAGTGCTATACCTATTTACTAATTATGATTATTATATATATCAAGGGAATTTTCCCCAAGCATACTATTTCTATTTCCTGATGATAAAGTATGCTTGTTTTACTAGTGCTGTGGGTTTTCTTTTCTTTTTTTTTTTTTTTGTACTTTGTTACTCATCAAAGTAGATCTTATATTTGATTAAATAGTGAAACTAGCAAGTAGATCCTAAAGCACACATTTCTATACTGAATAACCTCTAAAAACATAAGACTACATTTTCTGTTGAAAATTCAACTTTGGTGTTTTTGCAAGAACTTATGTCAATTTCTAACATAAATCATATCCCTTGGTGCACATGTATTTTCCAAAGAAAAGTCTTAGGAAAATAAATTTTCCTATGTGCTATAATTAATACATTTTTATAGTAAACTGAAAATTCTGAATAAACTGAAGGTTTGTTTAACAAAATAAATTCAGCATATATGGCTAGATTATAAGTGTCTTAGTATGGGGGGCTGGGAGGCTCAATCAGGTGTCTGACTCTTGGTTTTGGCTGAGGTTGTGGTCTCATGGTTTGTGAGGTCGAGCCCTGTTTTGGGCTCTGTGTTAAATGAGGAGTCTGCTTGGGGTTTTTCTCCCTTTGCCTCCCCCTTCTGCTCACTTGCTTGTGCTCTTTCTCTCTCTCTTTCTCTCTCTCTCTCAAATCTTTAAAAAAAAAAAAAAAAAGTAATAGTGTAAAGGCAGCAGTGAATTTGCATCCTGTAACTACTCTGTAAATCCATTTGTTTTTTTTTTTTTCCGGAATTTTATAGACCTAGTATCTCACAGAGCCATACACCACCATGCTAAAGATGTCCTTTTGGCATCAATTTATGCAAAAGCCTCTGATGAGATACTTTCCCCAAATGACATGGAATTTTTTTGTTTCTTTTCCAGAAAGTAAGGAAACATTATCAATCACTTAATCTTCTGAACAAATGTTAGGTTACTATCAATTGCTCTTTTAATTATGCTCTAAAGATTTTTAATTTAGACATTTCTGATGTCTTTCAGTGGCGCACTGATAGAAGATAACTGAATAAAACACACTAGATGATTTCAAAAGATGAGTCTTCATATCTGACTCATTTGGCACATCCTTAATTTCCAGATAAAATCAGTAGAAATGAAATTAATATAATTTTCAAAGAATTCATACATGCCAATCTTAGGACAAGGAGCTTCTCAATGCATGGATGAAGAGCTTCTCAGCTTTCTAGGTAAATGTGGTTATTTCTTCATGGAGTAACTACTTTCTGGTTTATTTGTTGAACTTTGTTATAGGGGCAGATCTTGTTAGTTTCTGTTCTGGAGAATGTTTCCAACACCCCTTTTGTCTGGTAGGTGATATTCCAGGACCAGCTCTGTTTGGGCTTTGTAAGCCTTCAATCTCTTGAGAACCATCTTTAATCTGTTACACTGGATGAGAGGCTCTCCAGTCAGATCACCCTTTTGGGAGGGTTGAATTTGATGTAGACTTGGTGGCTAGGTGGATGAATTTAGCAAGCAGTGAGATATTGCTTAATGACCTTACAGGGCATGTTTAGATTAATCACTCTGATAAACTATCCAGGGCTTCTACCTGTGGAAGTACCTTGGAAAACTGTCCAATAGCCAGCTACATTGGATGAGTTTTTCAGCTCATGAAGGGCCAAGCTGAGTCATGACCTTGTTTGAAATGAGCTTCTCTTGTTCAGTCGAAGTCTTGGCTAACACACCAATTTCTGTGCCCCAAATCTATTTCAGAGGGGCCCCTGCTGGAGAGGTGTTTCAGCTTGAAGTATTGGTGATGTTCGATGGTACACCTTGCCCAACATCAGTGCCATCATGATCACTGTGCTCAGTAGGCCTGGGCCCCACAGATACTGGGGCTTTGGCCTCGCTGCACACTCACCCTCTTCTGTGGGCTGGCAGCACTGTGAGCTGGGGGCTGCTGTTTGGTTTTGGATTGTATTGATATGTATGTTCTGTCACTTTTCTTACCCAGATGGAGAAATTTTAAAGTAAGTTAAAAATAAGTCTGACTTTATTAAACTGTACACAGATTTTTAAAGAGGATTTTATGTATGTATGTATGTATTTAATTTAGCAGGGGTGTCCAAAGGGGGAAGGAGAGGGGTAAGCAAATTTCCTTCCCTGGCTGGATCCTAGGACTCTGAGATCATGACCTGAGTGGAAACCAAGAGTGGGACACTCAACTGACTGAGCCACGTAGGCACCCTGTACACAGATTTTTTAGGGGTACTTGATATTCCTAATTTCACATCCACGTGCAACTGAATTTATTAGCAAAGAAGCTTTAGAATCGCAAGTTGTACTACTACTTTAAACACTAATGAAGTGTTATTTCCTTACAGTGCCACAAGGTTGCGGTAGTGAGAGAAGATAAATTGGAAGGTAAGTTTCAGCGACTTAGCAAGATTTTCCTCTTATGGTATCAGTGTAGGTACAGTAAAAAATCGCCCCCTAGCATCTGCATATAATATATTTAGCTACTTAACTGAAGAGCTGAATATTCCTTTTATTAGTAGTTTCTGAAGCATGTTAAAATAGAATACCACATCTGCCTAACTTCCCATTTTAAGACCAATAGCTGCCAACATTTACAAAGTACTTTTATTACAAGATTTCAAAACTCATGTCTTTCATTGCAAAAAACTATCATGAATGCCATATGGAACACCTCATCACCTGAAAAAAGGCAGTAGTCTCTAAACATTGTATTGTGTTCCATAACGGTTTTTTAGGAAGAAAATTAAAGAATGCTTTTCTGAAGTCAGAAAGTCTTAAAATAACTTCTAAATTAAATGTATCCTCTCACTTCAAGACTATTAATGCTATGGTTCTATTATTTAAAAATCCAGTTCAAAGGATTTTTATAACAGGGTCTACATTGTCTGGACATACACCTCAAGATAAAAACTGCCCTATTGTACTTTGTATACAAAGACTCCTACCAGTGGTGTGGTTTTCTTACAAATTAACTCTGAACTACTTAATGGTGGTGATGTCCACTTTTGTCTTTCTGAATTCCCCCACAGTGGTGGCCAAAGCGAGATTTATTCATTCAGTAGATACATAATGAAGCGCATTCCCTTTCTTCATGGAATCTAACATTTGTTCTTGTAATGTTCTTTTGTGTTTTTTCTCTGCAGACTTACCTGGCTAGTAGTATTTTGCTATAGAGTTGCTTTCTCTATAGAAAAATTGAGTTATATAATTGAGTCTTCTCAAATAGAAATTACTTATTTAATTATATGCTAGAGTGTAGGATTCTTCCCTGAAAAAAAAAAAAGAACACATCAAAATCATCATCAATCATTTATTAATATTTACTGAATGTCCACTGGATGAGTGATACCCTCACAGGTGTTGTACTTAGAACTGACTCACCACCACCTACCTTGTCATGATGTCTCAGTTGTAGACAGAAGAGTTGATGTTATGCTGTGTATGTGACTCTTTGGCCTTTTAGTGCTTTTTAGACCACCACAGATTGCAAATGGTTTTAATGCAGAAGGGTTTCTTGTTAAAGTCCCCACATGCTATGAAGTTTGTGTATTAACAGACTGCTTTTCCTGTTGACTTGTAGCAGTGAAGTCCAAGCTAGCTGTGACTGCCAGCATCCATGTGTACAGCATCCAGAAAGCCATGCTAAAGGACAGTGGGCCTCTGTTCAATACCGACTATGACATCCTTAAAAGCAACTTGCAGAACTGCAGCAAGTGAGCTCCTTAATGTTCCTTGTGGGCTTCTTTACGAATTGATTTTGTAAGATGTTTACACAGTGGCTGCCTCTTAAGAGTGAATGCCAAGTCTAGTAAAACCCCATTTATCTTGCAGTAAGACACATGCCTGGTTTTATTAGTACATCATAAGGTGAAAAATAGCAGCCACAACCCATACTGAAAACCCCAATGGACTCCCCATAAATCTATTTCTCATGTATTTATCCTGTCACCGCCACCAGAAATGTTTGTTGTGTCCCCTCATTACTCCCTTACCCTAGTCTCTACTTGTCTAAATCCTACCCATTTTTCAAGAACCAGTTCAGATGTCTTTCAAAAACTATTTCTACTTTGTTATCCCTCTACCTTCCATCAAAAAACATTTGATCTTCCACAGCCAGGATCAGATCTTGTTCATCTTTTGTATTCTTTGTATCATCTTCCATAAGGAGATGGACTATATAATACACAGGCTTGTGTTGTGGCTTTGCTGCTTAATAGTCTGGTGGCTTTGGACAAATTACTTAAACTCTTTGGCTTTGGCTTTTCATTTTTAAGCTTGAGCTTTGGCTTTTTCATTTTTAAATTAGATATAATAATGCCTACTTTGTGGGGTTGTACAAGGGTTCAAGTCAGTTCCCCAGATGTATTAAGCACCTATTACTTTGATAGGTACTAAGTGAGATAATTTGAATTCATTCCACAAAGATCTGATGAGTACCTATGACATGCCACACACTATAGAGTGAATATGGCCCAATACCTGCTTATGGAACTGATGGTCCTATGGGAGACAATTACAGTATCGTGTGACAGAGCTGTAGTAGGAGTAATACCATGGGAGGATGTTTGGGGAGTATTCATCCTCCACTTTTGAGTGAGGAGGCAAAACGAAGGCTTCCTTGAGGGTGTGGCAACTAAGTGAAGCCTGAAGGCCTGAGTAGAAGTAGCTAGTTAAAGGAGAAGTAAGAATGTAAGGACAGAGCTACGAGAAAACCTGATGCTTGTGTGGGACCACAGTCATTTTCTATGGCAGAAACTTAGAGTGAGAGGTAGGAAATAATGAGGTATAAGAATGGAAGTAAGTGTCAGATTATATGCTTTGACTACTAGGATAAGGAGTTTAGACTTTATCTGAGGGTACCTCTGAAGATTTTGAAGCCAAGGGATAAAATGATCAGAATTGTATTACAGAAAGATCACTTGGGAAAAAAAAAAATCACTTGGGGGTGCCTGGGTAGCTCAGTCAGTTAAACATCTGGCTCTTGATTTTGGCTCAGGTCATGATCTCAGGGTTGTGAGATTGAGCCCTGTATTGGGCTCCATGTTTAGCAGGGAGTCTGCTTGAGATTCTTGCTCCCTCTTCTTTTGCCCCTCTCCTGCTCACACACTTGGACGTGCATGTTCTCTCTCTCTAGATAAATAAATAGAATCTTTAAAAAAAAAAATCACTTGGCTGCATTGGTGAACATAGATCAGAAGGGAATAATCAAGAGACAAAGCCATCGTTGAAAAATATTGCAGTGATTCAGAGTGGAGATGACAGTTACCTGAAGTGTAGTAGTGATGTTGAGGGTGAAGAGGTATAAAGGTTAAAGAATCATGCTGTCAAAACCTGGATATTGTAATGCTTGGGGACCAGGGGTGGGGGATGGAAGTAGGAGAGGGGTGTTCATGCTGTTAAGGGTGATGGCCACGTGTCTGACTTGGGTGTCTGCTTAGGTGATGGTGTCATCACCAAGAAAGGGAATATGTGGGGAGGAGTAGGCTTGGGAAGAGAAAGAAAATGATGAATTGGGTTTGAACATGTTGAATCTGGGAAACTTGTGGGGAGTTCAAGTGGAGATGTCCATGCAATAGTCCAGAGTTCAGGAGAGAAATTTGATGTGAAGATAGAAATTTTGGAATCAGAGAAAATAATTAATTGGGCCACAGCAGTAGATATAGTCATGCAGAGAGAATCAATAGAATGAAAGAGGGCAGAAAGTAAAACTCTAGGCCACAATTACTAGCTATATAACCTTGAGCAAATTATTTAACCTCTTGGTACCTCAGCTTCCTCATCAGTAAAATGAAGCTAACAATAGTTCCAACATCAAAGGGTTGTCAAGGAGTAAATGAATATATATAAAATACTTAGAATGGTGCTTGGCACATAGTAAGCACTATTTAAGTGATAACCGTTTTTCAAAAAATGGGCAAGAGAAGGGGAGCCTAAATGGGAGCAACCAGAGATGAGAGGAAAATCCCAAGAGTATATGGGATTCTAAAAGCAAAGGAAAGCGTTTCAAGGAGGAACTGATTGACAATATCATACCTTGCTGAGAAGCAAAGTAAAATAGGAACTGAAGGGCAACCTGGGTGGCTCAGGGGTTTAGTGCTGCCTTCAGCCCAGGGTGTGACCCTGGAGACCTGGGATCGAGTTCCACATCGGGCTCCCTGCAAGGAGCCTGCTCACTCCCTCTGCCTGTGTCTCTGCCTCTCTTTCTCTGTGTACACACTCTCATGAATAAATAAATAAAATCTTAAAAAAAAAAAAAAAGGAACTGAAGAGTCCATTGGATTTAGTGATGGCCTCGGTAAGAGAGTTTTCAGTGGAGTGACCAGATTCTGGTCAACTGAATAAATGGGAGCATGAGAAAGTGGGACAGCAAATATGAACAACTCTTTCCAGGGAATTTGTGAAATGGAGAGAAAAGAGAGGTAACTAAAAAGGAATTGAGACTAAGGGAGGATATATACATTTTTAAAGTTGAGAAGGCCTTGAACATGTATTATTAGGAAAGAGCCATAAAAGAAGAAATTGGTTGAAGCTACTGGGGAGGATGGGATAACTGATAGAACCAAGTTCTTGAGGAGAAATAGATATAGACTTCCCGAACATAGTTTCTGAACTTCCATAAGAATAGGGGTTGTGTCTGTTTTGTACCCAAAATGTTCCTAGCAAATGTTTAAGCGTTTGATAAGTAACTGTTGAGTGAATTAATGATAGACATTAGTTCTTTTTTCTACAGCTCAAAACCTTAAGTATAATAGGCATACAGATGTTTATTAAATAAGTAAATATAATTACATAGCTAAAGAATAATAATTTATAAGTGGTGTTTTTTAGGGAAGGATCCCAGGAAAAGATGAATACCCTGATATGTTTATGTAAATTATAAGATTCCAAAAATAACTTGTATTAAAATGTTGTCATGGCATATGAAGCTCTAAAAATCAGTTATTCTGTTGTACCTAATAAGTAAGCAAACAGGAATAAAGGTGACTCAAAAGTTGAAAATGAAATTTGCTCAGGGACCACTCAAGTAAACATGGCAAGTAGAAATGTAGTAATAGGAAGCACTTTAATGAAATGTTACTTAAATACTTAAAGTATCATGGGTAGAAATGTGAAGAATTTATCTCCAATAAAGAAGTTTGTATTTGGTCCTGAGAATTATGGGCCAACTGAGATCTGACTCATTGTTTTGTGTGTTCTAAGAAGTGCTATGACAGGAAGAAAGTTGAAATTTTAGAACTGAGCAGATTCTTCTGCCTTCGGACATGTTCCCAGCCTAACTTGGTCTCTTCCTTATTGCTAGTTTCTGGTCCTGACCCTAAGGTGTGGATTGTAGACCAAATGGAGAAAGAGTCTGTCTCAGGGCCAACTTTAGATGTTGACAATGAAATGAAACATTGCACTTTTCCTCGTATGTGGAAGCACTGCAAGGCTAGAGAGGAAGACTAGTGGGTGAAAGGAAATGATTTCTGTCTGTTCTTAACTCTGGTGCACAAAATATTTGTGTTAGTATGGGGTTTTCTGAAATGGACCATATAAATCAGTGGACGATTCTTGGAGCTATTCACTCTAGCTTTGGGGCTGCTCAGTCTAAAGTTACTTCTAAAATTAAATGATTTATCAGAGACTTTTTCTTAGGCTGGTTATTCTAGCAGTTAATCTTGAAGTTGTGCTTGGTTGATCTAGAAAATTACTATTACCATATAGTTTCTTTCTTAACCTCCATCTTCTCCCACTCCAAGTTGAGGTGATACGTTGGAGAGAGAAACCAGAAGCCTCACTTCCAGGGACATCAGTTATCATTCTTTCACTAGTACTTCTGTGTGCCAGGTCTTGTACTGCATACCTAAAATACAAAAGATGAATAATGAATACCCTTCCTACATCCAAGGAGCTCTCACCTACCTCCAGTAAGCTAAAGACTGGGGGAAATTAAATGTCCTTTGTTAGAAAAGTTGGAGAACTTTGCTTTAAGTACAGCTATGATTTGTGTGAAACAGGCACATCTACAATAATTATAGAAGAGATGAATGTTCCCTTTAATATGCCACTTATACCGTTCCAGATTTCTTCACTTGGCTTTGGGCATACTTGTCTGCCTCTGTTGGTATTATTAGAAATTATTAGCAAACAACAGTGAAAGGACCACCAGTCATAGGAGCCAGAGGTTCTGTTCCCAGCTTCTTCCTTGTTTTAAAGCATGATCCATTCTGGCCAGGATAGTTGCCAGGAAATTTGTTAATATTTAAAGTTAATAATTTTGGTTCAGTCAATATTTATTGTATATGTAGTCCTGTAAGTTGAAGGTCTTTAAAAACAAGAGATAACCATTTGATTTCCCGAGGATAGTGAAAATACTAATCTTTTGTTATTTTTAGTGTGTCCTTATTGTTTTGAATTAATATACTTTCTTGAGAAAAGTAAAGATACTCAAAATGGTACAGTAGAACAGTTCCAGTTCTGTTATTAACTAGACGTATAATCTAGGGCAAGTCCTTCAGTGTCTCTCCAATACTTGTTTTGTATCTAAATAAGAGTTTTGTGCAAAGTAATTTCTAAAATCCATTTTAGTTATAAAATTTTCTAATTTAATAGTATTAGAGTTAGAAAGTATTATGTGGAAGAAGCAAGACTTTGAAACTAATGTAACCTCTGTGACCTCAGATTTAGTGCCATACAGTGTGCAGCTGCAGTGCCCAGAGCTCCTGCTGAATCCTCATCTTCTGAAAAGTTTGAGCAGTCAAATCTTCAAGTACAAAGTGAGACACCAGCCAATCATGAGTTGACAACCAATGGTCACAGTCCACCTACCTCCAAACAGATTTTACAGCAGCCCAAAGGAATAATGGGAATGTTTGCCTCTAAAGCTGTTTCTAAAACCCAAGATGTCAACAAAGAAACCAAAACAGAGACTAAAGAGGTAACAAATGTAAGTCTTCTTTAAAGGTATGTCTTTGTAGCTCAAAATGGTTAACTAGAAAAGCATTATAGTTCTAGTGGTAGTAATTTAATCACATAAGGTTCTGATATATAATAATATGTTCTAGTTTTTCTACTTTAGTCTGAATCCTTTAATTCTTGATATTCTCATCTGAAATAGTCCTTTTTCTTTCAATAAAGCTTCTCCCCAAATCCCTCCATTTCTTCTATAAAATGGCCCTGTGCACATTGCAAAATTGTTGTGTACAAGCCAATTGAAATAAAGCATACAAAAATACTTGAAAATTACAAAGTTCAAGGAATTGCGTATTAGCAATACATCATTTTGGGAACATCTTATATTCTGAACTATGCCATGTATGCTTTTCTTCTTAGTATATTTAACATTCCTGTTCTGTTTTCTGAATTTTCGCTTTTTTCTTTATCTGCTTCCCTTAGTTTTTTATTATTCACTCATATAAAGTAACTTGAAGTACACCGAGTTAAGAAGTCTCATTAAAAAACTATTTAAAAATACTCCCAAAAAGCATAACTATTGTTATTACTGTTAATCCCTTCATTGTGATTTTACAACTTCCACTTTGGGAAAGGAGAGGGGAGTGGAGAGAAAACACTGTGTGCCAGTAGTTTGATCTTTGCTTAAATCCTAACAGTTCAGTGAGGAGGAGAGATCTCCATTTTGTATGTGGTGAAACTAAGTGCTAGATTTTTTGAGTGATTTGCCTGGGTATCAGATTGCTATTAAGTGGCACAACCAGCATTCAGATCCACTTGTGATTATTACAAATGTAACATTTTAGAGGTTCTCCCCTCCACCACCCACCCCTTGTGTACCATATTGCCTTTGATCTGTTTTAATTCCATAAAACTAAGTAGTTTTTAAATATACTCAAAAGTTTAGACACATTCATGGATAGTAAGTCTGTAAGAACTATGAGCAACTAAACTTTGGAGATTAACATCGGAGGCTCTGGCCTGGATTTGTTCTTAAATCTAATGCCGACACATTTTGGCATGATTATGTAGTGATTGTGCCATCATGACACTGTGCCCTGCTATTGAAGAGATTGTTTACGATTACCACTTGAAGAACAGCCTAGATACTAGAAAAAAAATCATGTGTTTTCTGCTTTTAGGTATCTTCTGTAGGCAACAAGGCACCAGGAAAAGGGAATGTGATGAGCAATTTTTTTGGAAAAGCTGCTATGAGTAAGCATATTTTTACCTTCCTTTGATTAATCCATAAATGTTAGTATAATAACATATTTGAGGTAAAAGGCACCCTGTCCAGTTTTTGCCCATCTAGTATATCATTGTAGCCTTCCTGCATCCTAACATAAATTTTCAGTCTCCTCACCAGTAGTATATTGAATGGAAATAATCCAACTGGGATCCCTGGGTGGCGCAGCGGTTTGGCGCCTGCCTTTGGCCCAGGGCGCGATCCTAGAGACCCGGGATCGAATCCCACGTCGGGCTCCCGGTGCATGGAGCCTGCTTCTCCTTCTGCCTATGTCTCTGCCTCTCTCTCTCTCTCTCTCTCTGTGTGACTATCATAAATAAATAAAAAAAAAAAAAAAAAAAAAGGAAATAATCCAACTGGAACAGTGGATTTGATTTTATGGGTGAGCTGAGTTCAGTTTAGATCTCTTGGAGGGTAGTTTACTACTCCTGTTTTGACTTTCTGCCTTGAAAAGAGAATTTGTTTCATAGAGCTTTTGAAAATGGGTGACAAAATAGAAGGGAGGCTGCTTGGTTAAACAGTACAGTGTTGAGGTTAATATCCTAGGTGGTAGGGTCAGCTTGCCTCGTGTGACCATCATTAATTATTACCCCTGTCTCCCCAGGGGGATGCAAAAACAAATCTCTTGACTTTCTATAGTTATTTTTTTGCAAATTACTCCTGGTAATGAACTAGACTTCAGTATGAATTAGAAGGGCCCAGATGGTACTGGCCGTTTGAAAATAATACTTTTCGAGAAAACAAAATTGCCTTTATTTAAATTTTTTTTAAAATAAGAATTCATATGGAAAGAACCAGTAGTCACATATTTTCATACTTCTCATACCAAGTACACATCCCCCGAGGGTATGTGGCATAATACCAGAAAGAATTCAGGAGCCGCAGGATAATTATGGCACACTCTCTTGGACCATCAGTTTTACAAAGATCTTGTGGTAAGGCATTTTGTTACATGCCTATGCAAGCAAAATTAGTCAGAATTCTCCTTTCCCATGATGGTCAAATTAGTGGTTGGAGGAGGCTTTTGGGGAGATGGTGTTTGTTTGCCGTAAAAACTATCAGAGAAGGTTTTTGTGTTCTGAAAGTATATGGAAAATTTGATACTTTCAGGTTATTGGTAAGCATGTTGTATTGCAGGCAGAGTGCACAAGGAGGGCTCCCTACTTCTGTGAAAATTGATGGTGCTAAGGTCACTGGCTTGCATGGCTGATACTGGTCCACTGAACTGAATCAGATTATGTGGTTTCTTGGTGACTTTTAGGTCCACTTTTGTTTTGTTTTTTTTGTGCCTTTGTAACCAGTGAATTTAAAAATTTTTATTTCTAAAAAAAAAAAAAAATTTATTTCTAAAATATATAAGCCATGAATTTTTCCTAGTCATAAAAAAGTCAAGCCATACAGAAGTATACACTTATTTATTCATGTGTTTATTTAGGACATATTTACTGAGCAACTACTGTGTACTTGGTGCTAATATGCATGGTGATACAATGGAAAAATCTCTCCAAAGGGTGAGATCTCTGCCCTTGTCCTTAAATGCTAGTAGAGACCAACAAATAAATAAAGAATAAAATACTTAATGATCGTAATTGCTAGGCAGACAATAACAATAATAGAGTGGGGAAACTGGATAAAATAAAAGATATACTTACCTAATAAAAAGAATGGCTTTAAAAAGGATCCAGGGCTCCTGGATGGCTCAGCAGTTTAGTGCCTGCCTTGGTCCCACATCAGGCTCCTTGCATGGAGCCTGCTTCTCCCTCTGCCTGTGTCTCTGCCTTTCTCTCTGTGTTTCTCATGAATAAATAATATCTAAAAAAAAAA
Source organism: Canis lupus baileyi (assembly GCF_048164855.1). Lineage (NCBI taxonomy): Eukaryota > Metazoa > Chordata > Mammalia > Carnivora > Canidae > Canis > Canis lupus. The sequence goes on from NC_132860.1 coordinate 27,960,536, forward strand.
AAAAAAAAAAAAGAATGGCTTCTAAAGTTGATTTATTGAACAGATCTTTTTTAAGGATGAATGTTTAGACTAAAACGATGAATATTGGGCAGCCCGGGTGGCTCCGCGGTTTAGCACCGCCTTCAGTCCAGGGCCTGATTCTGGAGACCCGGGATTGAGTCCCACTTCAGGCTCCCTGTGTGGAGCCTGCTCCTCCCTCTGCCTGTGTCTCTGTCTCTGTCTCTCTCTCTCTCGTGAATAAATAAATAAAATCTTTAAAAAATAATAAAAATAAAACAATATTTTTATTGTATTTGACACATGACAAGATCATTGCAATGAAAATGAAGACAGTTGGATGAAAAGAGTTGTGGGGACTTTGAAGCATTTAAAACTTAATGCTGGACAATAACAAGTGTTGGCAAGGATGTAGAGAAGTCAAACCCACATACATTGCTGTGGAGAATATAAAATGATATGCTTGCTCTAAAAACAGTATGGCAGTATTTCAAAAAGTTAAACAATTATCCAACACTTCCACTCCTACATATCTACTCAAGTGAATTAAAACTATATGTCCACACAGACACTTGTACAAAAGTGTTCATAGCAGCATTATTCATAATAGCCTAAAAGTGAAACAACCCAAAGGTCCATCATCTGATGAATGAATAAACAAAATGTGATATAACCACACAATGGAGTATTACTATTATTTATTTTAAGATTGTATTTATTAGAGAGAGAGTGAGCACGTGCATGTGTGTGCACCCAGTGGGGAGCCTGATGCAGGGCTTGATCTCAGGACCTCAAGATCACAACCTAAGCCAAAGTCGGATGCTCAACTGACTGAGCCACCCAGGTGCCCCACAATGAAATATTATTGAGCCGTAAAAAAAGGAATGAGGGCAGCCCCAGTGGCCCAGCGGTTTAGTGCCGCCTTCAGCCTGGGGTGTGATCCTGGAGACCCAGGATCGAGTCCCATGTCAGGCTCCCGCACAGGGCCTGCTTTTCCCTCTGCCTGTTTTTTTTTTTTTTTTTTTTTTTTTTTTTCTCTCTCTCTCTCACTCTCTGTCATGAATAAATAAAATCTTAAAAAAAAAAAAAAAGGAATGAACCCATACTATAATATGGATGAACTTTGAAACATGTGAAATGAAAGAAGCTAGACAGGAAAGGCCACATGCTATATAATTCCATTTATATAAATTTCCAGAATAGGCAAATCTTTAGAGACTGAATGTAGATTATTAGTAGATTAGTGTCATGGGCTGGGTTGGGATTGGAGAGTGACTGCTAATGGGTACAGGGTTCCTTTTTGGGGTGATGAAAATGTTCTAAAATTAGACAGTGGTGATGTTTGCACAATTAAAAACCACTGAATTTTACACTTTTTAAAAAAATTTTGCACTTTAAAAGGGTAAATTTTTTGGTATGTGAATTATCTCATTAATAAGAACTTTAATGCTTAGTATGTGAGAAAAATTACAGCTTTGATGACGAAATTAAGAGGTCATCTGTATCTTATCAAGGTGTTTCATATTTCCTTGAGTATAAGAAGGAGATGCTTTTATTTTTTATTTTTATTTTTTTTAAAGATTTTATTTATTCATGAGAGACACAGAGAAAGAGGCGCAGAGACACAGGCAGAGAGAGAAGCAGGCTCCATGCAGGGAGCCTGATGTGGGACTTGATCCCAGGTCTCCAGGATCACTCCATGGGCCAAAGGCAGTACTAAACCTCTGAGCCACCCGGGCTGCCCTAGGAGATGCTTTTTATTAGTCAAATGCTACAAATGACTTGATCATTAAGATTAAAAGAAAGAAATATGATTACATTTTCCTTAACCGTAGTCTGAGAATGTTTCAGTGAACTGCCTCTTTGCCAGCTAATTGGCCAATTGTAGTTGCATATGTGAATGAGTTGAGAGTTCCTCAAATACTGTGAAACCACAACAAAGAGTAAAAACTCTGGGTACTGAAACTGTTTGGTCACTGGTATTTTAATTAACATCAGTTTCTTGCAATTGGTAAACTCAATGCAATAGCCTCACTTTCCTTATCCCAAGAGGGAGGGAGGAAATAGTTAACAGTTTTTTGTAATTTTAAAACAACTGCTATCAATGTGATAGAAATTCTGTAACAGAATTCATTTTTTAAAAAGATTTTATTTATTTATTCATTAGAGACCCAGAGAAAGAGAGAGGCAGAGACACAGGCAGAGGGAGAATCAGGCTTCATTCAGGGAGCCCGATGCAGGACTGGATCCCAGGACTCCAGGATCATGCCCTGGGCCAAAGGCAGGTGGTAAACTGCTGAGCCACCCAGGCTGTCCCATGTAACAGAATTCAAAATGTGCATAAACTTTAAGGATATACATGCAACTTTAGAGAACTGGGTTTTTTTTGTTTTGTGTGTGTGTGTGTGTGTGTGTTTTTGTTTTGTTTTGTTTTGTTTTTTTTTTGACTATCACTTTAGTCCCTGTTCCTAACAAATTACTTGGCACATAGTAGACTATCGGGAATGATAGATTAATATTGCACGGTGAGGTTATATATCATACTGACTCGATCTCCTGGCGATGCATGTTTACTCTCGTACAATTTGGTATAAAAGTTTGAGGAGTACTGATACTTGAGAAGATCAGTTTTGAAAAGGCAGGGGAGAATGCCGTCATTCTCTGATAGATTCCACCATTCAGAATTCTTAGTAAAGTCTTCAAAAAAAATTAAATATAAACAGATTGCATGTTATACTTTTATCCATCATCTGTTCTTTCAAATACTTTATAAATTGTTATACTAAGCAGTGTATAATGGCTAAGGCTAAGGTATCAATGTTTTTTTTTTATATATATATATATATATACTATAGCTGGTTTAAGCTATTTTACAGCATATAACCAAAGCTACTTATTGAAGAACGTTAGCTGTTCCCAGCTTTGTATGAGTATTTTGTGACTTCTCTTGAAAAAAACTATTATTCATTATAGCACAAAGGCTATTCTTATATATATAATTTCTCAGATGGCTAGGCCCATCTTGCTTGCATTTCTTAGTCCTCTGCACAGCATAGTAGTTGTTTTTGTGTTTTTCAGCTTGGTGTAGAGAAAAAGGTAAGGATTTTGAGGGGTTAAAGTGACCTACATTCAAATCTTGACTCAGCCTTTTTTATCAGTGTTACCTTGGATAAGTCATGTAACTTCACATACTAATCCTTTTTAATCCTTAAAGTAATCTCATAAGTATTACTTCAGTTTTTTTTTTTTTTTTTTTTTTTTAGAGAAGATTGACCTTTAGGTCACTTACCCAGAGTAAAACAATTTGAATCAAACTTTTCTGATTCCAAAGTAGTCTTTTAATTATATATCATTAAGATAGTAGTGAGATAATAAGAGTATCCAGGTTTAAGAAGATAGAAAACAAGATCTTGGTATGAATTTCTGTTGTCACTATTTGAAAACTGTGCTCTTGGGACACATCTTTTATCCCTCAGACTCTTAATTTTCTCATCAAATAAATAAGAATGATGTTACCTCATAAAGTTGTATTTGCTTTTTGTAAGCCCTGCTTTTACTATTATTTGGCCTGGGGGCTGTGATATAATGAGGGATTAGCAAGAGGCAGAAATGAAAACAGTTATAGGTAGGGTGGTAGTTGGAAAGGAGAAATGTTCTCTGACTAGACCCTGAGTTCTGTTAAGACAGGACTGTTTTTTATCCCTTTAGCCTCTGCCTCTAACAAATTACTTGGCACTTAGTAGACTGTCAGAGGAATGATAGATTAATATTGCACGGTGAGGTTATATATCATCTGCTATACTGTATTTGTAGATAAACTTAAAGTCAATTTGGATTCAGAACAAGCAGTTAAAGAAGAAAAAATAGTGGAGCAACCTCCAGTGTCTGTCACTGAACCAAAGCTGGCAGTCCCTACAGGCCTGAAGAAATCCAGCAAAAAAGCAGAGCCTGTTAAGATGCAGCAGAAGGAAAAAAAAAGGTAGGAAAATTTTGTTGCCTGTAGGAGAAGAGCGTCTCTGCTGGGGGTGAGAAGGTCTGTTTGGGCTTATTGACATGCAGTTTTCAGTTGAGTACTAAATCCCACTTAATGCCTTAGGGATACAGCTGTATAACCAAAATGAAGAGAGAAGCTAAGTAGCTTATCTAGTGAAGTAGAACTGTGGAATCAGCCAGTTTAGATGATTTAGAGCCCAAAGCCAGAGTTTTGGGCCCCATCGATCTAAATTGATTGTCTTTTTTTCTTTACTTTGTTTTAAATTTGTGGACATAGCATAAGTGTGCCTGATTGTGTCTGTTTTGCACTTCAGATTGCCAAGTGAAGGGTTGCTGTTTCCAGTTAAATTTAAGAGAAAAAGTTCTTTGTTTTCTTTTTATATCAATGAGTTTATTTTTCAAGTGGTAAAATGTAATTAGAAAAGAAAATAAAAAGCACACAAGCTGTTAAAAATGGATCCAGGAATTTGAGACACTACCTCATAGTTGGTAGGAATTAGTCTGTTGAAAGAAATTCTAAAGACACTGTCAGCACTGATAGGCCCAGAAATACTTGACTTTTGTAGCAAGACTGGGGCTACTCTAGTAGAAAACATCAACAAAATGCTGAAGTTCCAAAGGGTCAAGGCTCTGTCCAGTGGGCCTTACCTCCTAGGAATATGTGATGTGGTTGGATTAAAATGTCACTATCCCATGGGAAAGGCACTCATGGTTGATGGCTATAGCCAGGTTACAGCCATTTCATTACCAAGTATGATGTTAACTGTATGTTTTTAGTAGATGCCCTTTACCAGACAGAGGCAATCCTTTTCTATTCCTAGTTTGCAGAGAGGTGTTGTATGAGTGGGTGAATTTTGACAGATGCTTTTTCTACATTTATTGAGATGATCATTTGATGTTACTGTTAAGGTGGGGAATTTACCTTAATTGGTTTTAAAATGTTAAACCAACCTTGCATTCTTGAGATAAACCTCACTTTGGTCATAATAGGTTATCCTTTTTATAAATTGTTGGATGCTATCTGCTAATATTATAAGGATATTTTTGCCACTGTATCTGTGAGGGCTACACATCAGTTATTTTCTTTTCTGATAATGTCTTTATCAGATTTCAGTATCAAAGTTATGCTAGCCTCATAAAATTAGTTGGGAGCAGTGTCCTTCTGTTTTCTGAAAGAGTATAAGATATACATTATTTTTTTTTTTCGTTAAAGGTTTGATAAAATTCACCAGTGAATCCGAGCCCAGAGTTTTCTTTGTGGGAAGGTTTATTTTATTTATTTGATTTTTAAAAATAGAGCTATTCAAATTTTCTTGTTTCTTGTTGGGTCAGTTTTGCTTATCTTTTTAAAGGAATTTATTCTAAGTTGTTGAGTTTATTGCCATAAAGTTCCTAATACAGCTTTATTCTTTGAGTATCTGTAGAATCTGTACTTATCACTACAGATTCCTTCATTTTTTCATTCCTAATATTGGCAATATATAGTTTTGTCTTCTTCTAATCAGGGTTATAAAAGGGTTTATTAAATTTATTAATCGTTAGCCCCAAAATAACAATTTTTGGCTTTAATTTTTTCTATTTTATTTCATTGATTTCTGCTCTTTGTTATTTTTTCTTACTCATTTGGCGTTTAATTTGTTTTTTTTTTCTAGCTTGAGTTAGAAAGGTAAATTGATATTTAAAGTTACATAAGAAGTAAGTTACTTGAAGATAAAAACTATGTCTCATACATATTTGAGTAGTGTGATAGAGTATCCAGAGGAGCTAACTAATGTCAAGATAGAGTCTAGGTTTTTATTATGTCATTAGAATCACCTTAAGGTCTTAAGTCTATACCTTTGCCCATATTTCTCTTTAAAATATTTATCTCCCTTTTTTATCTGATACACTTCCACTTAGCTTTCAGTTTTCAAATAAGAGTTTTGTCCCATAGCATTTTATTCATCCAGTAATATTTATCACATTGTCTCCTGTGTATTGGTTTTTATTTCTCTTGCCAGAGCTTCTTGAGAACAGTATTTTCTTCATCTTTCATCCTCGGTGTTTAGCAAAGAGCCTCTGTATACGTAGTAGCTGCTTATTTAATGCTTGTTGAATGATTGAAATGCCAATAGAAGTAAGAAGGAATTTGTAGTGATTCTTTATGAATTGGTGAGTAGCTTCTAATGATCTATATAGAGAGCTAGAAAAATGTTTAATTCTGGTCACCCCATGAAGAGACTAGGTTGTCAACAGTATATCCTTAAAAAGAATCCTTATTAGTCTACTTTGACTCTTCTGTCTTCTGGAATTAAGACCATGAGTTATGAAGCAAGACTCATAATAGCATATAAATACTCATATTTTTATTTTGTGTAACATGCTTAAATTTTTCCTGAATAGTAACAGGGGGAAGCGAGTGGAGTTATCTGATGATGAAACAAAAGAAACTGAAAATATGAAGAAAAAGAGGAGAAGAATCAAACTTCCTGAGTCTGATAGCAGTGAAGATGAAGGTGAGCATTGCTATTAATTTTTGGCTAATGGGATTGTCTCAGTCAGGCTGCTATAACAAAAATACCACACACTGGATAGCTTAAATAAGACAAATTTGTTCCTCACAGTTCTGAAGACTGAGAAATCCAAAATCAAGGCACTGTCTGATGTGTAGTTCTGGATGAGGAGCTCTCTTCCTACTTTGTAGGATACCTTCTTGCCATATCTTCACGTGGTAGAGAGAGAAATCCTCTCTCTTATATGGACAGTAATCTCATTCCATTAATTACTTCCCCCACGGCCTCACCTCTAGATAACATCACTTTAAGGATTAGAGCTTCAGCATATGAATTTTGGGGAGCACAAACATTCAGTCCGTAACAGGAGTCAATTCTTATGATGCTCAGGGAGTTAAGAAGTAATTTATTATAGATCACAGTAACAGTAGCAATCCTAGTTTTGTGAGACATATAGCACCATTAAAGTCTCCATTAGCCTTTTGACCAGAACTGTCATTTTCTGGTAATGTGCCAAAATAACAAATATGAAAGAGAATAAGGATTATTATTATATATATTATCAAAGACCTTTTCTCTTTAGAAAATGAAATGGGGATATGCTTTTGGCCAACTTCATGTCAGTCTTTTAAAATGGGTAATATGGTAGGCATCAAGGGTGGAGGTGGTACAGTGGTGTTCTGCACCACATAAGTATAACTGTGCTAAGATTAAAAATCTATAGTTCATTGTTGAAAGGGAACCATAAACCCTTTCAGTTTCAGGCTGTGGGCTCTATTTTAAGATAAATAGAATAAGGACAAGATTCTTACCTGGAAAATTAATGTGCCTTTTCAAAGAATATCAAGTATTCTAATACCAAGATCTCTTCCCAAAGAGTGTAAATGTGTAAATGAAGGTGTAAAGAAAGAATAGGCTGCTATGGAGAAAGATGCCTTGGTTGAACTGATACGCCAGATGACTTCTACCCTGCTTTGAGAACAGTGATGAAAAGCTTGAGTTTCTGTAATCAGTTCTCCATGATTTTTTGCCATGCTGGGTATAAAAGATTTTGAGGGGTTAGAGAAATCTAAATCTAGTCCAAAGGAATTCAGCAAAAGGTACAAAGACAAACTGATGCTAAAAGAGATTAAAGAAGAATAACAAATATGGAAAAAAAAAACTGTTCTGCTGTTGTGGGACGAAATAAACTGGCTAGACTCTACTCTTACCAGAAACTGCTGGAAGATCTGAAAATGGCAGAGGAGGCTTCCCCAAAGCAACTCAGCAACGGTATATGTACAAATGAGTGAAAAACCAAATTGTATAAACAAATGACTGTAATGCAAAAGAGATGAACAGACCTAAGAAATTACACAAGGAAATTAAATCTGTGATAGAGGTACATCTTTGACTCTTCAATGGATTTAGATCCTAATAGCCATGCTTACATGTTGGAGGTTATAGGCTTTTTTTATTAATTTAAATTCAATTGCCAACATATAACACCCAGTGCTCATCCCATCAAGTGCCCTCCTTAGTGCATGTCACCCATGGAGTTTATGGCCTTTGATATCCTGTGAGAGGTATAGTGCCTACCAGAGCTGTGATTATTTAATGACTTTGGAATAGGTAGAAATAGGGCATTGTGAGCATCCCAGAGCGACAGTTGCTATATACTCATTGCATGTGCTTTATCAAAATGCTTTAACCAAGACTACTGAAAAGAAGATACCCAAACATGTGGATGCAACAAGAACCATCAAGAAACATTCTGACTAGTTAAGAATTATGGAGAAATGGAGGCAACTCCATGCAGATACATGGGGAAAATAATTAGGAAGTAACAGAGATATGTGCTAATTGGAATAGTCTTCCCTATTTCAACCAGGAAAAGGCCTTGGGGAAGATTCTGGAAGAGTCTTTCAAGCCAGCAGCCTAATGTACTAGAAAAGGTAAACTAGATACTTTCGTGAAAGGAGTCACCTCTAAGTCAAGGAATTACTGTGGTTAAGCACTCATTATGTACTTCTGAAATATCTCTGTAGTTCTGATCCTTAGCCCACAAAAATAGTACCTGTGGGTGATTAGAAATATGAGTGGGGCTATTAGTTTGGAAAGAAGAGAGAAGAAATGTGATAGAAGTGGATAACCCATAATAATAGATAATATAGGGACGCCTGGGTGGCTCAGTGGTTTAGCACCGCCTTTGACCCAGGGCGTGATCATGGAGTCCCGGGATCAAGTCCCGCATCGGGCTTCCTACATGGAGCCTGCTTCTCCCTCTGCCAATGTCTCTGCCTCTTTCTCTCTCTATGTCTCTCATGAATAAATAAATAAAATCTTTAAAAAATAATAAGACTATAGATGAGAGGCTCAGATTTTTTATCTAGAAAAGATAATTAGGATCTGACTAAATACATAAACCTTTGCCATTTTATTCCTGAATTGTTTGTCTCAAAGCCAATGGGCTTTTATTTTAAACCTTCACATAGTCTCTAACCTATTACCATTTTATTACCAGTATATACTATTCAGTATGCTGACTTCAGCTAGAAATTAGTAGATGAGCAACAGGAGTAAGGGAAATGGCAGAGACTTTGGAGTCAAACAGACCTGGGTTTAAATCTTACCTCTGCCACTTACTGTGTGACTTTAGGCAGATTGTTTAATTTCTCCACTTCCTTGTTTCCCTATCTCTAAATTGAGGATGTTATCGCACACTGTGTAGGTTTTTTATGAACATCAAGTAAGATACATCAACAGTGCCAGGACAGTGGTTGATATAGCAGGTTTTCTTACAGTTCACCCCACTTTTTCTATGGAGGTGTTCTGTAAGTGCTAAACAATAATAAGTCTCTTAGAAATTCTGTTCAACTTCATCTTTAACTACTCAGGGGACTTTTCCTTTGTTTCTCTTCATGGCAGTCATAGCACCTTTAGCAATTCTACGTACTCTGTTTATAAAGCAAGAGAGGCCAGACCCAGAAAGAAATCACATTAAGAGTAATGTCCACATTGCTAGAAAGAAATAGGTTTAACTGATATGTTTAAGTTTTTGCTGACATTTTCAGTTTTTGCAAATTGCTTATGGAGAATGTTAAGCAAATGACCTTCCTCTTTTTAGAGTCATATAAATAGTTTAAAAAATTTCCTAGGAACCTATGACTGATTTCCAGGAATTGTAATTATCTCTCTCTGCCATAGAACTCATTGATTAAACAGTGATTACATTGCTGGATCCCTGAAATTAGTTTTACCACAGTTCTTATTCTGCCCCGATAAAGGTTGCTTTCCTGGGGTAAGTGTTAGCATTTACCATCTGAGTACCTTTTCATCTGAAGGGCTGCAAATTCATTACAAATATTTTTAAAATACACTAATGTAAAACATTCCTTATGCTTATGTCTCTAAAAATATATCAAGGGAGAATGCCCTGATGGTAAAAACTAAAGTAGATAAACATGGGTTATAGCATATGAATGTGGCCAAATTTTTAAAAATCTTTGAATCTCAGGTAAATAAAATAATGGAAATAGTGATTTTTGTTGGGTTATTATGAAAATGAATGATTAATGTTTGTAAAGCCCAGAAGATTCTAGTTGTTTTCCCCATCCTTCCTTCCTTAAAATATTTTACTTAAAAGATTTTCTTAAAGTGAGACACAATTTGAAAAATTAAATAAAATAGAAGTTTTGTAATAGATAGTAACCTTTCCTGTCTGACTCATCTAATTGACTGATGCTTCTCTTGTCGACTTTTCTCCCATCTGCCTTCCATCTTCTGGGAATTTGTTGAAAATTCTTATTCATTACAAGTTCCTGGCTCTCTCTTTTCTCTTCCCTGTTATAGTGGGGATAGGGGTGGAGGGGCAGGTTCACAGCATTTCATTCCTTTGCCATCACCATCATTGTAATGATTCTCTTTTGGGGGATGTGGGAAGGGAGAGGGACGTTTATGCTGACTCTTCTTTGACCCAGAAGCCCCTCATCCCAAATTTAGTTCAGAAAATGATTGTTTTCCTTTATTAAAAATACTGTGTTCAGTGCCAGGGGAATTGTGGTGTCTCTGCCTCTATGGAGGTTAGAGTCAGAGGGGGAGCTAGATAAACAAACAGTTCCATACAGTGTCGTGAGAGGGGTCTTAGAGGGTGCCACTAGGATTAAGTGTTTTTGTGGTTACTGAAGTGGAAATAGAATTAAAACTAAATTTATTACTGTGAGTACTCTGGATTCCTTTTCTTTGGCTTCCTCACTGTGTAAACTTTCCTCCTGCCCCTGTAAAACATGTGACACAGTTTTCTTAATTGCTATACCTTTAGAAAAATAGAAGCTTGGTTCTGTTATTTGACTTTGCTCTTGCTTACTTGAGCTCCTGTCATGTTCTCTAGCTTCCCACAGCTGGGTTGCTAGCTGGACCACTTTCCTCATATGTTTCTGACTCTTGCTTCCCAGAGCTTATAAAGTTTTGGGGCCCATTTCATACTGAAGTGTATAATTTATTGTTTCATTCTGGCTCTTGTTGTACTTCACCTCTTTAGGTCATTTGGCCTTGAACCCTCCAGTGTCATAATTTTTAACACTGACCTAATCAGTTGGGAGAATTTCAGATCCAAGACTTGTGCTAAGAATTTGAATACAGCCAGGAGATTCAGGGAGCAGGTGAGGCTAAGCAGCTACCCAGTCTTTTTACCAGCAATTTCTTTGTGATGATTAAGCAATAGGTCAGCTGAGGATTTTCACTTCCTCTCTCATGGACTTTATACAAGACCAGTATTTCTGGAACTGTTCCGGAATGGTGGGATCCTTCTGGTGATTCTCTCTCTTCTCGGGTGATACCACTTCCAGGTCAATATTTCTTTCCTAAAAGTGTTCTTTCCTGCCAATCTCACTGTAGGAGAACAGTGTACCAAAATTACTAGAAATAATTGCCCTATACAATATTGAGCCAGTTTAAGTTGTTAGAATTATAATTGTGAATATTTCAAAGTGGTTTTTCTTCTAAAGTTTATGCTCTTAAAGTCAGCTGGGAATTTTTGATCTAACATGTTAGGTGATTGCAAATAATCTTTATATCACAGTCCCAAAGACTGTGATATAACCCGAGCATGGAATATTTGGTATAATCCGAGCATTATATCCACTTAAAGAAAATGTCTGCCCTTAATGGTGAGGCAACACAGGATAGTTGGGATAGTAAGGCTGTGGCATCAGACTGACTGAGGTTGAAAACCTCTTGCCTCAATTACAAGCTCTGTGATCTTGGCAAGTTAATTAACCTCTTTGAATCTCTTTTTACTCAACTGTAATGTGTGAATAATAATATTTGTCTCTTAGGGTTGTTGTGAGAAAAAATGAAATACAAGCGGAATACATGACACATGTACATGATCAACAGATATTTGTAAAACAACTTTATATCCTGACTTTCCTGTAAAGTAAAAAGTTTAGATAAGATGATCTCTAAGGTATATTCCAGCTTTAGTAATTCTTAATTCTCTCGTTTTCTTTGTATAAAATTAAGAAAATGTGTTTCTTTTTTTTTTTTTTTTTTAAAGATTTATCTATCTATTCCAAGGAGAGAAGGAGACAGAGAGTGAGCAGGGGAAGGGGCAGAGGGAAAGAATCTTCAGGCAGAGACCCAGAGGGAGCTCCATCCCACAACCCATGAGATCATGACCTGAGCTAAAACCAAGAGTCGGACACTTAACTGACTGAGCTACCTAGATGCCTGAAGAAAAAGTGTATTTTAAAGATATATAACTGCAGAGCCCTTGGTTGTCATGAATTACTGCTTGCAAAATGTCTTTTGTTGGATGTGGAAGTTTAAAAAGCCACTGGAGAAGGTATTGTACCACATAGTACCACAGCTCTCTCTCTTATCTAAGCTTATTTCATTATTTCAGTTATAGCAGATTCTCCTGGGGATTATGAAGCTGAGTCACCATCCCCACCTCCTCCTCCTTCTCCACCTCCTGAACCAGTGCCAAAGACTGAGCCAGAGCCTCCTTCCGTCAAGGTAAAACTGTACTGGGATGGTTGCCTTTCCATCTGTCCTTTGTCTCCCAAGGATCTGAAACTCCTTTGCTGAATCAGATGCTGCTGTACATTTCACAGATACCAGTAGAGGGCTCTTGTCTCATTTTGCTCTTCTGTAGGTACTATAGACTGGCATTCCCTCTCTTCTCACCTGAAGTGAGAGTTTGGCTAAAGGGGCAGAATCCTAGGAAGGTTGCAGAGGTCAGGCCTGGGAGTTTTGTTTTTCATGACTTCTAGCATCAGGACTGCTGTGCTACCCAACTCCTGTTGAAATTGTGCAAAATAAGGTCTTGCTTGCAACTTATATACATTTATTGCTCTTCATGAACTCTCCTGGAACAGGGCAAGGTGAGAAAAGCTGGTAACAAATGGGGAAATACAGTTTTGAATGATCTTCAACTGCACCTTGTCTGTATCTATTAGTGTAGATAATGAAGAGTTGAGGAAAGGGGTGCTAACAAGTTTTTTTTTTTTTCCCCTTTTATGACTATTAGTTTTCCTTAATTATATTAAGACTGTTATTTAAATTTTGCACTGATTTATTCATTAGCTGAAGAGAAAATGGATAAAAGACCAGTGAAGATGAAAGGAAATTGATACTAGTAATAACCTATGTGAGACTAAATTAGATGGAGGCAATGTTGCAGTGTCGAGGCTGAAATAGCAAGTATCTACAGCAAGGGGGGGATGCCTTGGAGACCTCTCATGTGGTTTAGGGGCCTTCCCTTTTGCTCCCATAATGTCTGCCACCGCCCTCCATTAAAGACCTTACCACAGTGAACTGCGGAGGTCTGTTTGTCTTATTTCTCTCCCCGACTGAGTCCTTGTCCTATTGGTCTTTTCAGCCATGGGGCCGACACTACTCAACCAAAGTTTGTTGACTGAATGAACAGTTTTGTTGTTGTTTTTTAGATTTTTGAATTTATTGATGAGAGACAACAGAGAGAGGCAGAGACATAGGAAGAGGGAGGAGAAGCAGGCTCCATGCAGAGTGCCCAATGTGGGACTCGATCCTGGGACTTCAGGATCACACCCTGAGCCAAAAGGCAGAAGCTCAACTATTGAGCACCCAGGCATCCCCAAATGAACATAGTTCTTTGCTGAATGTGCTTCTCATCTCATAAACAATTAAACATCCAGCTTGCGTGTATAAGAACAGAACTTGTCTGAGTGGTAGGACTAGTCCTGAAAGGAAATGGGTAGAGTTCCTCATTCAACTTTTTATCATCATGGAATAAATATTTGGAGAGTGATTGTTATAGATTAAAAAGCTTTTGTTATTCTTCTCTATAGATTAATTGGTTGGCTGGATGTTGTAACCTCTGATCTCCCTGTGATTTTTTTTTTTTTTTTAAAGAGCTCAAGTGGAGAAAAAAGAAAACGAAAACGGGTGCTGAAATCAAAAACCTTTGTGGATGAGGAAGGCTGCATAGGTAAGAGTTTTTGGCTCCAAATCTAGAGATAGAGCTATTACTGTAAAGAGGCTTCGTAATCTCATACAGAGCAGTGCTCCTTGAACTTGAGTGTGCACATGACTCATCCCTAAGTGAGGCCGTGCTGCTGGTCTGTGGCACACACTCTGAGTAGCAGAGTATAGAGAACACTACAACTAAAGTCAGGACGTGGGTCCTTATTTGGGCCGTATGCTATAGAAATGAGCTTTGAGATCTTGGATGAAAGTCACATCACCTCTGGTGGGGAGTTTCTTGATCTATGGAATGGATGTAAAATATCCATTTTTTATGTGTATGTGGAGTTGTGAAGATGCAGATGAAGAAACATTTAAAAACCACTTTTGGGGCACCTGGGTGGCTCGGTCGGTTGAGCGTCTGACTCTTGATTTTGGCTTAGGTCATGATCCTAGGGTCATAAGATCGAGATTGGTATCAGGTTCCCTATTTAGCAGGGAGTCTGCTGGAGATTCTTTCCTTCTGCCCCTCCCCACACCTGCTCGTTCTCCGTGTGTGTGTGTGTGTGTGTGTTGTGTGTGTGTCAAATCTTTAAAAAAAACACACACACACTTTCAAGGTGGAAATAGTACCAACCTAAGATGTTACAGACGTTGAGAAACTTTTTTTACAATGGTTGTTTTATACATTTGAACAGTGGAAAAGAAGCCCCACAGATGATGAGACTCTGAAGAGAGTCAAGAGTCTTCTTGGTATTTTGTCCCATTTGTTCTACAGAGGGGTTTGACTCTTCCACATCACTTCCTTTGTTTCCTGTTTGTAAGTCACAGGCTTTCTATGGTGACCTAGAGAGGTATTAGAATTTAGACTTTGAGTTATAAGTGATTCTCCAGCCATTGCTTAAGCTTATCTTACCCTTCCCTAGTTGAGCCAAGTTTCTGTGGGCCTTTCACCATGCAACCTCCAGTCCTGGTGCTGTCTTTCTCTGTTTAGAGAAGGTTGTGGGCTTAGGCTCCTGAACCTCTTATAAGTTGGCTAACTCATAATTGTAGTTTCTCCCTTCCTGTGGCACTTGCTCTCCTAAAGTATTTTTTCCCTTTCTTGATTTTCCTTTTCTGGTTCAAAACTTACATCCTAAAAAGATTGATCAACTCCAAAGAATCCACTTTTTCTAGGATATGTAGTTGTGAGAACTAGTGTGAGCTCCATCTCATTGTTCCCCCACCTCCCACCCCTCTGAAAAGGCCTGTGCTGTTTTAATCGTAGCAGATGATCAGGGAATAAAATTCCTTACATGTGGAAATTTGTCTTTTCAGTGCCAAATTTTTTGTGAGCCTGTGAATTCTGGACTTTGAGCAGGGTTGGATTTTTGGTTTTTCGTTCTGTTTGGTTTTGTCTGCTTTCAGTCTTTTGATAGTATATTCTCAGGCCTTTTTTTTTGTTTGTTTGACTATTGGTGATATTATATATATTTACTATTGAAATTCTTATTTTTCTTTTCTTTTAAATTTAAGAGGACAAAAGGCTCAGTGCCAGTTTTTTCCTCCTTCTACCCCAAAAGAAAAACGTGAGATATATCATTGTGAGCATTCACTGGGAGTTTGTGGCTAATTACCTATTGCTTTGTTCAAAACAGTACTCAAGTTTGGGCCAGGTATGGGATGTGGGCTTTTTGCACTCCTGTCTCCAGACAGGACTATAAAGAGCCTTGGATGCAACAAAGAAAACTGTGCTCACATAGCACTTTTTTTTTTTTTTTAAAGTTTTTAGTCCAAACTCAACCAATGAATCTTGGCTCCTGTTACCAACAAAGGAGTTGTGCTTTCCTCTCTCTGTTTGGACTATTCCAAGTGTACCGGCATAGGGGGCTTGCCCTGTCCTATGTTGGATCAGAGTTGGTATGGGGGTTTTAAAAACTGATCTTTCCCTTTTTGTGATTTTGCTGCAGGGACTAGGGATTTGAGCCCCTGAGATAAGTTTGGGGTAGACTTCTGGATGAGGTGGATTTCCAAGAGCAAAACGTTTGAATGGAGAATAATTCTGATATTACCCACATTAATTGGGTTGTCTTGTGGCAGCATAGACCAGTTGCATGTTATTCAGTTAAAATAAAATAAAAGTTCTATATCTTTAAGTTGAAATCTCCTTTGTCTTGTAATTTGAAATAACTACAGCTTTCAATATAGAAATCCTTCTTTTAGCTCTCGGTGTATACCACATGTGCTGCTTAAGAAACTTTGTCAGTGTTGCCCTCACTGGTTTTTAACAACCCCCCCGCCAAGCAATGCATTGCACAGATTGGCAATGAGACAACCAGTGGTTTCAGTAATAAGTAATGAAATAATGAGCTAATTGATTTTAGAGTTTAATATTATAGACCTGCTGCCATTTGAATACAAAATACAGCTTATGAAGGAGCAAGTCTTACGCTAACAACTACTAGTAAGTTGTTTCTTTTCTATATCTGCATGTGACTCTCATACTTTCCTAATTGAAGATACTGAGTAAATAGTAGCTCATAAGTTTGTTCCAATAATCTTTTCAATTTGTCTATAAGATGGTGGTAGTGTTCAGGGATCATAATTGCTGAACCTATAGGTATGCCATGGGAATTCCTTAAGTATCTTAGTGCAACATTTCTCAAACTTGTCTAAGTATATGCATTATTTGAGGATCTTGATAAAATCTAAATTCTGATTCAAGAGGCCCTTAGGCAGGATCTGAAATTCTGCATTTCTAGTAAACTCATGGGAGGTTCTAATGCCTCTGGTCCGTGGAGCACAGTTGAGTAATAAGGCCTTAGAATACTTGTGTGTGTGCGTGTGCGTGTGCGTGTGTGTGTGTGTGTGTGTGTGTAGCACCTCTAAGTTGACAGGAATCAACAAAATGAATTCTAGGCTCTTGAAAGTAATGACAGATCCTAAAAACTCTTAAGGAGGGAATCATTAATTATTCAACCTTAGTGGGATTAGATGGGTACAGAGAAAGGAAGCTCCACTGCCAACAGCCAGTTTACCTCTAATATGACTTTCCCATTATGAGGGGGAAAAATAGCATGGAGGGGTACTTGCCCTAAGATTACTAGGTGCATCCGTACTTTCTGTGAGGCAGTGTTACCCCATTTTACAGGGGAGGAAAGAACAGTGATTGTCAAAGTGTGGTCCCCAGACCAGCAGCACCAGCATTCCCTGAGAACGTGTTAGAAAAGTGAATTCTCAGGCAGCCCGGGTGGCTCAGCAGTTTAGTGTCCCCTTCAGCCCAGGGCCTGATCCCGGAGACCCGGGATAGAGTCCCACATCAGGCTCCCTCTGCCTTTGTCTCTACCTCTCTCTCTCTCTCTCATAAATAAATAAAATTTAAAAAAAAAGAAAAGCGAATTCTCAGTTCTATCCCTGACCTACTGAATCTGAAACTCTGGAAATACAGTCCAGCAATCTGTTTGAACAAGCCCTGTAGGTGATCCTGATGCACATCAGAAGTTTGAGAATATATAAGTGACAGACTGATACTAGTTCTTTTTTTTTTTTTTTTTTTTGGCAGAAGGACACACTTTATTGAGCCCCTCAAGCCTAGTTCCAGACTGATACTAAAATGCAGACATGTTTGATTCCAAAGCCACTGCCTCTAGAACAATTTGACTTGTATCAAATTGTATATATTTTATTAAATATATTTATTATATATAATAAATAAATTTATTAAATATAAATTTATTAAATATAAATAAAAATATAAATTAAATATAAATTGTATATTTTATTAAAAAGAACAATCAATAATTGATTAGGAGCACCTGCGTGGTTCAGTTGGTTAAGTGTCTGCCTTCAACTTGGGTCATGAATCTGGGGTCTTGGGCTCGAGTTCTGCGTTGGGCTCCCTGCTTGGTGGGGAGTCTGCTCTCTCCCTCTCCCATTGCCCCTCTCCCCCCGCATGTTCTCTCTCTCTTTCAAATAAATAAAATCTTTTAAAAAAATAAATAATTGGGACACCTGGGTGGCTCAGCAGTTAAAGCATCTGCCTAGGGGATCCCTGGGTGGCTCAGCCTGCCTTTGGCCCAGGGCGGGATCCTGGAGTCCTGGGATGGAGTCCCACGTTGGGCTCCCAGCATGGAGCCTGCTTCCCCCACCTCCTGTCTCTCTCTCTCTCTCTCTCTCTCTCTCTCTCTCTCTCTCTCAGTGTGTGTGTCTATCATGAATAAATAAATAAATCTTAAAAAAAAAAAATCTGCCTTTAGCTCAGGGTGTGATCCTGGGGTCCTGGGATCGAGTCCCACATCAGGCTTCCTGCATGGAGCTGCTTTTTCTTCTGCCTGTGTCTCTGCCTTCCCGTCTCTCTCTCTCTCATATAAATAAAATCTTTATAAAAATTAATTAATTAAGTGCTTGAACCTATTATTGTTCTTTAAGTGGAAAAATACCTTTCACTTCAATTGTTTGAGCATTTATTATGCATATTAGGTTACTGTGTTCAACCAAGAGGAGATGTTTTCCCTTATTGCTTCTCTTCAACCTCTGGCTGCAGCCATTAAGGCTGAGAAAGAATTTAGAGGTTAATACAACTGGTTATACAGCTGCTGCAGCTCTCTCAAGTCACAGGAAGGTGGCATTGTACTGTTTGGTTTGTGTACCACAGTAATACTAAAGAGACCCTCATCAGTCTGACCTCATTGTTGGAAGTTATTGCTTGTGCCCTTTTCAGCTTCTTTGTACTGACTGCTCACTGATATACTTCTTTTCAAAGTTTTCCTTTGGGGAGGGGTCAGTGAATTTTATTGATGTAAGAGAAGGCAAAATATGCCTTTGGCTGATAGGGAGTTAAAAGAATTGGTAACTTTGGTTTCTCATTTTATTATTGTCCTTACTTAAAACTATCAAGTTTGTCCTATGATTGAATTTGCTTGGGGCAGTTAACTTTATGATGTAGACCACTGCTAAGTCTTGGGTCATTCAGACCTAAGAATCAAACAATTGAGTAATCTATAATTCTTTGTACTTGGGATATACAGAGTGGGTGATATCAGGATAGAACTAGCCAGGAGGGTCCATGACTGTGCGCCCAGCTAGACAGAATGGGGACTGGCATATAGAGCAGAAATTAGGGCCAGGGAAACCAGCAGTGGACATAGGCAAGCACTGTTGGCCAGGGAAGTGAAACTGAAGAAGTCAAGGCATAGAGGTAGAAGTAGAAGTAGGTATCTGAAATATAGACAGTTCCAGTGCAGAATTTAGGAAGTTAGCTAGCATAGACCAGGACCCAAATGCAGAATTTGGGCAATTAAATGATAATGGCCCATTGAAAGGCATGGGACATAGCAGTGAGACAGTTAGGATGAATGTTGGTTCTGAGGCCATGTGAGCTCAGGATTTGTACTTCCTACCTGTGGCCGGATGTGATCTCCTGGTGGGAGAAAGCTTTGGTACCAGGTGAGCACACTCGCCTTGATCAGAGGGTCTTAGGGAATCAGAGTGAATGAGACATCTCATTCTCTTAATAGTAGTGCTCTAAATGACTTGACCCATTCCTATCCCATTTTTTCCTTCTTCTGCCAGTGACTGAAAAAGTCTATGAGAGTGAATCCTGCACAGATAGTGAAGAAGAACTTAAGATGAAGACCTCCTCCATACACAGACCCTCCACTATGACTGTGAAAAAAGAACCCAAAGAAGAACGAAAGGGCCCAAAGAAAGGGACTGCTGCTCTGGGCAAAGCCAACAGACAAGTATCCATCACCGGCTTCTTCCAGAGGAAGTGAACAGCCATCTCTGTTAGTTCTGAGGTGTGGAGTGGTCAAGGGAGAAGACCAAGGCAGAGTCTCACTTACTGTGTAAGTTCATCCTGTGCCTCACCTTGCCTGTATCAAAAGACTTCTTCCATCCTGTGAGCTTTACACTGTTTCTGGTTTTAACCAAAGGGAAAGCACCTGGAAGCAAGAGGCAAAAAGAATATTTGAGAAGCTGTTATGTGTTCTAAGGACATTTTTTTAAGCACAATCTTTGACCTGTTCTGGAGAAGAATTCACTCCAAAAATAAATTATAACAGGTTTCAGAATTATCACTGAAGCTAGTTAGTTGCTCATTCACTGGGCCCTACCTACCCTGCGCCCTGAGCACTTATGGCTCAGGAAGTATTCCTCCTTGTTCCTTTGCATTCTGTGGACTTGTGTGGGTCTTCATTTATCCCTGAAGTTTACTCGACATGTTTACCACTCCCCCTGTAACCTCTTTCCCACTACCGTACTTCTGTGTGAAGCCATTTTCTGTAAGTCTTTTAAATCTTGGTTGGACTAAAGGCTGAAACAAAAATCTCCCCGTAATCCTCTAATCCTCTCTTCCTCTGTTATAAAGTACACTGACACTTGGCTACAGACCAGCTCATTGCTTGTGTTCTCCCCCTTTCACAAAAACTCTCTGGACCTTCACTTGCAATTAGTAAGTAGGGAAAAGCCTCAGGCAGAGCACAAATAGAAATTACTTAGTGTTAGCATTGACGACAGTAGAGACCTTGCCATGCTGCTGACACAGGGCATGCTTTACACTGCTCTTTGTGATCTTTGTCTCCTCCCCTCTCCCACTCTGAATACTTAGTAAAACCCAGGCAGTAAAATGGAGTAAAATTTCTCCTTATTGAGGAACCTGAATGTTCAGAAACAGCAGTTTTCCAGGAATGTAATGAGGAAGAGATAAAGCACACATTTTTATACAGATGTTGTTCATCTGTATTTGTAACCCTCCCATTTGCCTGAAAATACAGGCTGCCCAAGAAAAGATGGAGAGATTGAGTTGTTAGTAGGACTAAACAGCTAGTAAAACATTTTCATTTGTTACTTATGGAAAATAATCTATTTCAGTAATAACTTTTAAGTGATTTCCATGATGGCTGGACAGTGAGCTCAGTGGATGGAGATGGTGTGTGGTGGTGATCCTTCACAGTGAGGTCCAGGGGAAAGAACACAGGCTCAGCTGCTGGCGTGACTCACGACTAACAGATGAGGGATGTCTGACTTAGCCTGCGTATGTCGTGATGCAGTCAGCCGTCCACTGTTTAAGGTTATGATTGCAGCTGATCTTGGATTAACGTGAACATCTTTAGCAGCCATCATGCAGCTCTCCGGCCAGGCACTGTGTGAACTTGATTGAGACCAGAAGTTTGAGAGATGAGTCCTGGCATTATGTCCAGGACTTAGAAGGCAGAGGCTTTGTGTAGCAAGCAAAGGTTGACTTATTCCACAGCCTTTTCTTTTTAAAATGTGAAAGGATGGAAAGCCTGCACTTATCTTTACAAAAAACCTCTAAAGAGTGATCTCTTTTAAAATGGTTATTTTTGTCATTGCCTCTAAGTCATTTTTCTTTTTTTTTATTTTTTTATTTATTTTTTATTTATTTTTTCTAAGTCATTTTTCTAAATAAGAATGAAAAATTAAAGAAAAAACAACGGTCTGGTCTTTTTTTTTTTTTTTTTAATCTGAGATCTCTAGTATAACTGAATTTTGAACTGGAAAGTTCTTGCTCATGGTTGGAGTTCCACCTTTAAAAGGATTATGAAAATCCTGTGATCACTACACCCAGTATACTGCCTTAACTCTGAGCTGTCTACAAGGCTTAGAAAGGAGTAAAGTGGTGGCCTTTTTTTTTTTCTTTTTATACAAAACTCTACCATGTTCTCCACAGGAGTTAAATAAATATGAGAAGTTGTGTTAAAACAGTGCTTCAAACTGAATGTCTGCTGAGGCTGTTACTTGACAGAACAGCAGCAGTGTGTGCAGTTATCTCAACTCTGAATAGGAACAAGGCTGGTTTTCAGTTTATATTGTTAAAACTGCACACCCATAGTTTGAGATGAACAAGTTATGTGCTGCCTTCATCATTTTTTCAACCCCATGAGAAATCTTAGTTTCAGCCAACATCATTTTTTAGTTTGTTTAGGAGAAAATATAGTCCTGATCTTGCACATTGTATTAGTTTGCCTTCATCATTTGCTAGCCATGTGACCTTGGACACATTTCTAAGCCTCGAGTTTTTTGTCAAAATAGAGCTAAAACAAATTACTATGGATTGTCAAGACTGAAGAAATGTTTATTATATGGTATAATAAGCATAAATTTGGTATACAAGTGGTAGCACATAGGTGCTCTACAAGTGGTGGCTTTCTTCCTGATGTGAAAAATGTTCAGTCAGCTACCAGCTTTCTGAAATGTTATCAAGGATATGAGCCAGATATTACACTGTTTCAAAGTCATCATTATGACTATAAATGTGATCAAAGGGAGAAGATAATTCTATTTTATGAAAAATTTTAGAGAATAGGTATTTTTCTTTTGAAAGAAGGTAAGGTTTCCTCAGCTATATTTACTATTCACGAAAACATTTATGTGTGTCTACTATGTGTCAGGCCTCTGACCTTGGCACAGGAGGCTATAGTAGTGTCCTGCACTTGTCTACAAGCTCTAGTGGAAGAGGAAAAGTCAAGCCAGTAAAATGAAATTATAACATTCTATGTAAATTCAGTGATAAATAAGCACAGGGTTCTCTGAGAGCTCAGGAGGGTGGACATTCTTTCTGGAAGAGAGAAAGCTAAGCAGATATTTTTGAAAGATGAGTAGGATTTTACCAAGCAAAGAGGAATAGAAAAGATTTTCTAGGCAGAAGAACATGGCTTTGAGGGGAAATAGACAATAGACTTGGGAATTGGGAGGAAATGTATTGAGAAATGAAGCTGGGGTCCTGCTAAGGAGTTTGGATTTTATTTGAAGACTGTGAGGGCCAATTGATGAATTTTAAGAGAAATAACATTAGAAGTTGATTCTCAGAGGGCAGCTGGCATTTTCTTTGATCTTGTATGCCATATAGTATTTCTACCTATGTGTGCATGTTATATCTTAGTTCTAGTACTATTAAAGTTTTAATGAGATTAATGAAAAATATCACTGTTAAAACGAGGCTACTTAATTCTGGCAGCCAGTGTAGACCGTTGCAGTATTTCCCTTCTCTTCCCCCATCAATGCAGATTTCTTTAGCAGAAGTCATTTCAGTTTTTTGAAATTGATTTTAAAAACTGGGTAGTTCTCTGACACACTCAAGGATGTGTGCCTCTACTCACCTCCCTGAAAAGAACTGAGGAGGGGAGGGGGGATGAGTGGAACAGTTCTATTTCTTTTCTATCTTTGTTTCTCTGAGAAGACATTAGTTCTTTTACAGGAGAGAGCTGAAGAGAAGGGCCATATAAGGAAACTAAATAGTTTCTCCAGGACATGAGTAGAATGAGTGCATAATAATGTATTTGCCAGAAACGTACTCTGTGTCAAGACTCGTTTTGGTAAACTTGTCTCCTTTCATTGGTTCCGGGATCTCAGTGTGCTGTAATGCAGCTTTTTACCACCATGAAACATTCTGGGGCTGCCTCGTTTTGTTGTGAGAAGGCAGTATTGCTTTCTGAGTTATTGCCCTGGCGGCTCTGTAAATTAGCCCATGCTGTCACCATGCCCTCTCTAAAGGGTACATTGTACCCAAATGACTGCATTTAGGATTGACTCTTGCCACTCCCTGCTGCATGACACTCCTCACCACTTGTATCTGTGTCCAGTTTTTTTTGTGTTCTTAAGTGTGGGCCACCCACAGATTGCCACCCAGGCTCTTTAGCCAGAGAAACTTGGTAAGGCTTCTGGTCCAAACCCACCTTAATTCTAGAATTGCCCTTTCATTTCAAACTCTAAATATCGTCTGGCTCCCCCACACCATTCCCTCTCTTTTTTTCTCACTTGCTCTTGCCAGACTCCTTGTTTCTTGAGGCTTCTCTTTGGCTTCTCCTCCTCTTTTTTTCTTTTTTTAATACTCAAAAGTTCCTCATAGCCAGTCCTTCTTTGACTTCTTTCTTTCGGTTTTTCAGGCTTTCTTCAGGTTCTTTCACATCTTTTACTGGACTGCTCTTGAAGAATGGAAAAACCACGTTAATAGCTGCTTTGGATCATTCAAATCCAAAGTGTCAAGCAGTTGTTGAATGCTAGTTATGTTTACTCCTGAATAGCATACTTTAGAGACTGCTAGAGCTCAGAGGTTTATCATTTTGGAGTGGCAGGACATGCACCCTAAATAGCGTTATGTAGGAGTGTAGATGACACTTAGAGAAGTGACATACAAGGGACTTAATAATTCAGAAAATAACCAGGATAATCATAATGGGCAACATTTCATAGTCTTTTGTAAGAACAACAGAGCAGTTAACTCAAGTCACAGGCTGGGGAAGGTTCACCATTTGAGTGGATTTTATTTAACTGTTAGAATGTCACTCATCGGGATCCCTGGGTGGCGCAGCGGTTTAGCGCCTGCCTTTGGCCCAGGGCGCGATCCTGGAGACCCGGGATCGAATCCCACATCGGGCTCCCGGTGCATGGAGCCTGCTTCTCTCTGCCTGTGTCTCTGCCTCTCTTTCTCTCTCTGTGACTATCATAAATAAAAAAAAAAAAAAAAAAAAAAATGTCACTCATCATTTACACAGTCATGGTATAAGTAATCCATTATTAAGTGAACCTTTAGTGGAGTTATTTCTGTTCTGTCTTAAGAATGAGAATATTGATAGGAAAGAAGCAGGTACCAAGGATTATTCCCAAAGCTAATTTATGGGATATATATTGCATTAGCATAAATTCAACTCAGTTTTGTGCATGCTCAATTTTGGCATACTGGGAGAGCAGGGTGCTTTGATGGAAACTGTACAAGTTGGGAGGCAGAGAACTCTAAAGTCTAAGGTACTGACTTTAGTAAGGTACTCATTCTTCAAGAACTTGAGTCCTCATCTTTATTTGTTTATTTTAAAGAAGATTTTATATATTAGAGTGAGCATATGAGCGGGTAGAGGGAGGGGCAGGAGAGGGAGAGAGAGAATCTCAAGCAGACTGCACTGAGTGGAGCCCAACATGGGACTCGATCTCATGACCTGAACTGAAATCAAGAGTTGGACTCTCAACTGACTGAACCACCCAGGTGCCCCTACTCATCTTTACAGTGAGCTACTTACTTAAAAGGTTTTAAGGCTTTAATGAAATACTCCACAGGCAGCTCCTACTATTGGACATGTATTAAACTCACACTTTAGAGCACCTACTAGGTGTCAGGCACTGTTCAAGTATATTAAGAAGTATTAACTCTTAATGCTCATAGCAACCCTATGAAATAGGTACTTTTATTCCAGTTTTACATGAAGAAACTAAGGCAGAAAAGTTAATTAACTTGTTCAAAGTCACAGAGTTCGCAGTTAGCAGGTGACACAGAGCCAAGATACAAATCTTGACCATTTGACTTCAGTGCCTGCAGTCTCAGCCACTATGCTATCTTGCTCTTGGCTCTATATTAGTTCACACTTTGATACTGCCCAGTGATGATTGATGTTCGTTTTTATAAGTGAAAGTACAACTAGTTGTTCAGTTCCCAGATTGTGAGATGTGAAGGCGATCTTAATGTTTATCTAACTCAACCACTCATCTGCTGCTTGAGTCCTCTCTACAGTATCCCTGCCAAGTGGTCTTGAGTCTATAAACAAAGATTCCATTATGCTCAGTATACCATGCTTACTAAATTACCAAGTTAGATAAGTAGACTAATAAATGTGTTAAGAAGAATTTAAAGAGAGGCTGGAATAAAATAAAGTTTTCTGATTAATTTTAGATCACCAGAAACTCTTCTAAATAGAGCATAGTTCTCTAAGCAATGCATTTAGTTGGTTTCAGTTTAAACCAAGAACACTGTTTTTCTTTGAAAAAAGATTGTCCAATTTTTGGCCTTGCCTTTGATTTAACCGTGTAAGACAAGAGGAAATTTGGCATTTTTTATCCTATTTAAGCAGTGCTGCAGGTTCACAGAGAAAGCCCCTGAACATTTATTGTTTACTTATTGCACTGGAGTAGGACAAGGCCGTGTTTTACATTTTGAATATCAAAACCAAGTTTGGGGTACCTGGCTGACTCAGTTGGAACAGCATGGGACGCTTGATCTCAGAGTTGTGAGTTCAAGCCCCCATGTTGGGTATAGAGATTACTTAAATAAAACTAAACAAACAAACAAAACCCCAAGTTTTTCTAAAAGATGTGTGAAGAATATATAAACATAGCATAATCATGATATTGTGTTTTATTCTATCATGGAGGGGGATGTACAGGAAGCAGAACCATTTTCCTGCAAATCATAAAGTCTGATATGTGTGTGTTTCCCTTGTATCTCTTAGTTATAGTCTGCTTTTATGTGGGGCTTTATCTTATTTCATCCTTGTGATAATCTGCAAAGTTCTTCTCTTCCCTATTTTGCCTAAAACAAGCCTTAGTTGCTTAGCTAGTATGTCCAACATCTCACAGTAAGGGAGTGAACCAGGGCTAGAACCAAAGTCTTCAGACTTGATGTCGTGTGACTTTACTGCCTCTAGTAAGAATGTATTGGTCCACTCATAAGTGTGCTTTGAAAATGTCTACTGATTTGCCTGACACCCATGATGGCAGCTGTGAAAACAGGAGAGAAGCAAATGACAAGTTCTCTGCTTTCCTGGACCAGACCATCATTGGAAAGGCAAATGTGCATGTTTATGCATTTCACAGATTTTTGTTAAAAGTTTACTGTGTCCCCAGCACTATTGTGCTAGATACTAGGGGTACAAAGATGAATTTCTTACCCTTGAGGAATTTACTATCTAGTAGAGGGAGAGATGTAGACAAGTAATTATAATGTGCTATAATACTATCATACTTTCGAGTGCTTATCAAGGGCCAAAATTTGTGCAAGATGTCTAAATCAACTTTCTCTAATCCTCACAACACTTTAATTTCCAAATGAAGTTAGGGAGTCTCAGAGAGTTACATGATTTGCCCAATAAGTGTCAACGGTAAGATATGTCTTTTTTGTCTTTTTAAAAGATTTATGTGTTCATTTAGAGTGAGAGTAGGCAGTGAGCCTGGGAAGGGGCAGAGGAAGAAGGAGAGAGAATCTCCAGTAGGCTCTGCACTGAGAGCGGTACCAACTGGGGCTCAATCCCCACGACTGTGAATTCATGACCTGAGCTAAAATCAAGAGTTGAACACTTAACCAACTGAGGCACCCAAGTGTCCCTCTTCTTTCTTTTTAAAGATTTTAAGTAATCTCTACACCCATCATGGGGCTCGAACTTAACAACCCTCAGATCGAGAATCACGTGCTCCACCACCTGAACCAGCCAGGTGTCCTGAGATGTGTGTTTAATAAATTTATAATGAAAAATTAGAGGAACTGGAATACTTGAATGATTGGGATTAGCAAACCTGTATAGGAAGCTGACTCCCTGTCAGGTGTGCAAGTGAACAAAAGGAGTAAAATGAATTACACCTTTAAAATTACTGATCTCAGATAGGGATGATCTTGCCAGTGGTTCAAGTCCCTGACTCTTGGCTATGATGCCCTGCTTCTATCTTTACGTAGGGAAAACCACACCAGTGGACTATACATTAGGCTAGAGACTGAGGCTCTCTCTCCTCTGGTTGGCCTGGAGAGCCAGAATTTGAATGCTAGGCTTTCTGACTTGAAGCCTGCATTTCCACTGTACCATGTCCTTCCTCCTCATGTAAAGGGGGGGTATGTGTCCACAACTTGGTGTGGGCCCCAGGGTGGTCTGTCTGTGACTGCCTTAGGGATTAAGGTTTCAGAGGACAAAGTGCTTAAACTGAGTTTGCCAGATGAGAAAGTGAAGGGCATCCCAGGCAGAAGGAACAAGACATACAACATAAGAGAAAGCATGGAATGTTTAGAGATTATAAGTGGTTTGAGGAGAGGTGGAATAGTGGGCTATGAGGTCAAATAAGTGAGCAGAGGCCAGATCACAGAGGTCTTTGCTAAATAGTTTAGAGTCACTCTATAGACCATAGGAAACCACTGATGAATTTTAAGTTGTCTGAATCATACATTAGAAAAATCACATTTTGTAGCCTGAAGAAATACCTCTATGAAGGAGGTCATAAGTCAGAGCCAAGTTGCGACTACATCTTGAAATAAAGCAAGCAGAAGAAAATAATATGGAGTTGGAGTTAGTTCAGTTTTAGGCACGTGACTTCTTGATTTCCTTGGAAACTCAGGAGAGAATTGGGAGTAGCTTCAAATTTGGAATGATTAGCCTTCTGCTGGGTCATCTCATGTTTGGAAATCCTCTGGCTCTTGCCTGAGCCATGGTCCTAGTTAAACCATGGAGATGGGATTGGTTCCACAGTTCCACTAAGGATACATGTAGGCCATTCTCTGACGCACAAACACAAACTCTGATTTAGACCTGGAACTTACTGCATCTCCCTGGAATTCTTTGGGCCAAAATGACCCATAGTCCTAGAATGGTCAACTAAATTCATCCCAAGTCACATTTATTATACACTAACTCCATGCCAAGTGCTTCCATATACTTTATGTTATTTAATGCTAATAATTTTGTGAGGTGTAAATATTAGCCCAATTTTGTGAATTAGGAAATTGAGTGGCAGAGAGGCTGCCCAGCTAGCACCTGGTAGAGCTGGATTTGAGAGTCAGACTGTGAGTGGCCTATCACCATCCATTCTTGCCCTGCGTTCTTTTCCAGTGGTGTGGAGCACAGGAAGCAATATTGCCTGTCATTACTAGGGTGAAGATCAGTCACTCACTGAACAGCCATTATACTTGGGACTGGTCAGTGATATGCTTTTATTTCTATTGCTGCAAACCCCAAAGCTCACCCCTAAAGTAAGGGAAAAGCTATCCTGAATGAAGCTACATGAAGCCTCCTTACCCTTATTTAGAATTGTGTATAGCTCACCTTCCCAGCCTATAGAATCAGTGGAACAGCTAGAGACACTTGCTTTTTGCTATCAGGCAAGTGTTTGTCACTTATTGGTTTTATAGAAAGTACTTGGACTTTAAAGTTGGACAGACTGGGGATGCCTAGGTGGTTCAGTCTGTTAAGCATCCAGGTCTTGATCTCAGGATTATGAATTCAAGCCCCTCATTGGGCTCCATGCAGCGCATGGAGCATACATATATATATAAACATGAACAGACTAGAGCTCAGTACCTGTTGACTACTTTTGTGACATCTAGAAAATCACTTAACTTCTCTGAGCCTCACTTTGCTCATCTGTAAGATGAAGGTAATAGCTATCTCAAGATTGTTGTAAAGATTAGAGATTATAATAAAATGCCAGTTTATAGTGATTGGTCAGTAAATGATAACTATTATTTGCAAAGCAGTACTTTAGGCTTTAACCTATATGAGAAAAATGAGTTGTCATCATTTATTTTCAACTGTCCTTTATTAGAGGGGCCACTTTATGTTATAGACAACACATTGAAACTATCAAAACTGATGTTCTGACAAAGCAAGGAGGAGGTGCTAATGGACCCAGTGTTTTAGTGGGCTTGCTGGTGATTCTGCTCACCTGTCTGAGCTCCCCTTTGATCTCCCAGCACCCAGCCTTTCAGGTGGGTTGCTGTGTCACACCATGTGTCTTGTACTCTTCATTTCAACCATGTGTCTACTTGAAACAATTTAGAGGAAAGCCAGTGATCTTAAGTGTGCATTCTATTTCCCCACATACAGACCTCAGGGGGCGCCTTTATAAATGAAAAAATAAACAGATCTCCAGCCAGGAAGAGGCCTCTGCCTACCTCCCCCAGTGATGTATGGGGTGCTCAGGCAATAGTCACGCCTGTAGTTTGAGCCCATCTGTTTTCTCTGTTCACCTCCTGAGTACTGTCCCCTTGTGGTTTGCATCATTCCCAGAGACCAGCCAAATCCAACCCTCCTCAAGCCACTTGGTCAATAGCTGTCTTATTTAAACACACTCCCTCTCTTTGGGTGCCAGATGTGAAGTTTCAAGGCAGTAGAGGCCAGGCTGGCTAATGCTGTGACACCTGCTTTAGCAGGCAAGCCAGTCAGCTGCTACTTCTGATGATGTTGGCCCTTTTTCATGGACAGCATGAGGGTTTCACCCCACCAAGCACACACACAGGCAGCTGAGGGAGCCTCATAAATTATGGTTTTGTTTGTTTACTCAGGGCAAGCAGCGTGGTGTAGTGGAAAGAGCCCTGCACTTTGAAGCAGAAAACATTGGTTTGAGTCCTCACTGGTTATGTGATTTTTGTCTTCAGAGAACCTCTTTCTTTGTAGATCTATAAGGTATGAGATAGTGATAAATGCTATTTATGTATCTGATGTATCTGCCTATTGGCCATCTCTACCACCACGATGTAAATTTCAGGAAGTAAAGGTCTGTCTTGGCCATCATTCTCACTCCAGCACCTCAAACATGCCTAGAACATAGTAGGTTCATAGAAAATATTGAGGGGCGCCTGGGTTGTGCAGTTGATTGAGCATTCAACTCTTGGTTTTGTCTCAGGTCTACATCTTGGGGTCATGAGATCAAGCCCCATCTCTGGCTCCTTGCTCAGCAGGAGATCAACTTGAGTTTTCTCTCTCTCCCTCTGCCCCCACCACCCGATTGCTCATGTGCTCTCTCTCTCTCCCGTAAATAAATCTTAAAAAAAAAAAAAATATATATATATATATATACACACACATATATATATATATATATATATATATTGAATGAGTGAGCAAACTGTAAAACTACCTTGTCCACTTACTGGCCATGTGATGCTAGAAAAGTCATGTGTCTTCTCTGGGCCTTAGTTTTGTCAGCTATAAAATGAAGGCATTAGATCTCCATTCCTGGCACTACAAGATTATAAGGATACACTCATTTAACAAATAACGTCGGGTCTCTGTGCTGGGCACTCTGCAAAGTCCTGAAAATATAGTCATGAACAAATCAGAACCAGAACCTGCCCTCATGGAGTTTTGAAAGGGAGAGGCAACCAAATAAGTAATGTATTTAAGGACCATTGTGATAATAAGCCTTACAAAGGAACTGCAGAGGGCACTGTGAGAGAATATAATTTATAGAGAGAACCTACCTATGGTAGGGGGTAGTCTGGGAGGATGTCCTAATGAAAGTGGCATTTAAGCTCAGATTTTATAAATCAGTAGGAGTTTGCTAGGGAAAAGGATTTCAAGCAGGATTTCAGGTAGAGGGAAGAGTGTATGTGGAGGCCCTGGGGAGAAGTGTGGCTGAACAGTGACCCACAGGGAGGTTATGCCCAAGATTAGGCTAGAGATGTAGACAGGGCCTGACTATTGGATACTTTGTGGCTATGGTAAGGATTTTGTCATTCTGAAGGCAAAGGGAAGCCAATAAAGGCCATTCCTATCATTATGGAGAGCTCAATAGTACAGGCAAAATGGAAGTTGGGTCCCCTCCTTATATGCCTGTCCAGTGTAGATAGGGCAGATATTACTCTATGTTGTAGATGAGGAAAGGGAGGTTAGGTGATCTTGCAAGTCAGAGGTGGAGCTTAACCTTGAAATATTGTCCACTTCTCTCAGTACTCTGCCACATTTGTAGAATTGAGAGGCTTTTTTTCCTCTCAGATCTTCCAAATGGCTAAATTTTAGACCTAAATAGTTTATAATAATAATTCTCATCTGAAAATTCAATGTCTCAAGGAACTTTTAAGCAGGTCTCATAGAGACATATTTCTTCTGAGCAATTTCTCCTGCTTGTATTTTGGGTAACTATAACCAAATCTTTGATGCATTTTTAATTTTCCTCAGGAAGGATTCCTAGGAGTAGGATTCCTGTGTCGAAGTATATAAATTCTTAAGGAACTCTTGATACATACTGCCTAATTGCCCTCCTCGCCCCCAAGGTTATAACAATTATGATGTTCATCATCAGTACATGAGAATGACTTTCTCACTGCTTTAAGCCAATCTAATTTCTTAAGAAAGCTAAATAAAGCTGAGTTTCTAGTCATTTTGTTCATTTGGAGACAGGAAATACAACTAGACTTTGACAATATTAATTGGGGGGAAAAAAGATGAAGCTATAGAGATAGTACACAAGGGAAGCAGGAAACTCCCAGAGGCCTAGAAGAAAGCTAGAAAGTACCTCCTGTGGAGTCTGGTCATTCACTGACGGGAGGCACTCTTGTGTGTGCAGTTGCTGCTGTTCAGAATTTGGTGTGGTTCCTGGAGACATAAGTAGGGTCTCTAAAGCTGAAAGAACTCTTAAAAGCATTGAGAAAGAAGAAACTTTTCCAGCAGAAGCTGAGTTGGTGGGAAGAGCAACGGTGAGTTATGACTACCAGCAGAATCAAGAGGGTATCGGCATGGGCTTTGTTAGCTCAGCGGGTGGGGACCCAGACCTGAATCGGAGATCTTGGTAGTTGTTACTCACACTTAGGCTGGTGTGATGCACCCATATCTTGATCTCCCTACAGTACTTTGTACAGAGTAGGTGCTCTGGATGTTTCAGAGCCAAGCTGAGCTTTCATTTTTCAGTTAACAGTATTTACTGTTAATTCAAATATTTAATGTGCAAGGCAGTAGAAATGAAGATTAGGACTACATGGTTCATGTCCACATAGAGTTTCCAATCTAGCGATGGTTAATTTTAAATTATAAGCAATGACAAAATACTAAGAGAAGGGGTAAGAGGGGAAAAGTGCAAGGTACCATGAAAGCATATAGCAGGGCCCCCCATGTCTAGACTATAGCCATGTTTATAGTAAGGCTATAGGATAAATTCAATGAGGACAGGGCTGTATACACCTTGTTTATTGGTGTATCTCAGTACCTGCCATATGATGGGCCTTCCATCAACATTTGATGAATGAGGGGGATCCCTGGGTGGCTCAGTGGTTGAGCGCCTGCCTTCGGCCCAGGGCATGACCCTAGAGTCCCAGGATCGAGTTCTGCATCGGGCTGGGCTCCCTGCGTGGAGCCTGCTTCTCCCTCTGCCTGTGTCTTTGCCTCTCTCTCTCTCTCATGAATAAATAAATAAAATCTTAAAAAAAAAATTTGATGAATGAATTGACAAAGGAATGAATAAGATAAACTGATATCTAAATTGATAAGCCAAGTGGAGGATGGGAATAATGTTTCATACAGAGATAAAGGCAATGTAAAGGCCTGGATTGAGACCTAGGTGGTTCAGTGGTTAAGTGGCTGCCTTTGGCTTAGGGCATGATCCTGGAGTCCCACACTGGGCTCCCTGCATGGAGCCTGCTTCTCCCTCTGTGTCTCTGCCTCTCTCTCTGTGTCTCTCATGAGTAAATAAATAAAATCTTAAAAAAAAAAAAAAAAAAAAGCCTGGATAGATTAACAAAGTAGTTCAGCATGGCTGAAGCAAAGTCAAGGGGGCTCAGATTATCAACATTCAAGGCTGAAGAGGTCAAAGGAAGTCAGTCCAAGGAGGGTCTTCTAAGGCATATTAGGGAGTTTGGATTTTTTTTGTAAAAGAAACAAGAAACCAAGGAAGTTATTAAGCAAAGAGGTGATATAGTCAGATGATAGAGCTAATAGTTCTTACATGGCAGCTGTATGCTATAGACTTTACATATAATATCTCTTACTTTCAGAACAACCCTGCAAGGTATATATTATCCCCAATTTTAAAGATGAGATTATGTGGCCTA
Source organism: Canis lupus baileyi (assembly GCF_048164855.1). NCBI lineage: Eukaryota > Metazoa > Chordata > Mammalia > Carnivora > Canidae > Canis > Canis lupus. The sequence continues at coordinate 27,993,947 of NC_132860.1, forward strand.
CCTAAAGTCAACACATCTGGGATTGAAATTGAGGACTGACTCCAAAGCCTGTGTATTCTTTCCACTAGATCCCACTGCCTCCATACTACTTGTTGCTCTTTCATTTCTTGTGGACAATGCCTTCATCTGTCTTTGGCTCCAAGAACACCATCCTTTAGCTCGGCAGGTCAATAGCTGGTTAGGACAATCCAAAACCTATAGGCTATGCCACTGCTACTGAATTTTTTGCTGTGTGTGATGGTGAGACCTTGTGGCTTCAGGTATAATTCCTTACCTATGTTACTTCCCTGTTATCCTTTTCAATCATATCTGCCCAATACAGATTTTAACACATTATACCATAACCACAGTAATATATAGTAATTCTTTGTGGAGCTTCTGCAAAAGTGCAGGCACTATCAGAAATTCATAATTTCTTTTCATCTTCATAACACTATTTTGGAGTAACTATTATTAGCCTAATTTTGACATGAAAAAATTGAGGCTAAGAGAGGTTAAATGACTTGCCCAAGATCACACAGTTAAAAAATGATAGAGGATCATGTAGAATAACTGATACTAAATTAGCTCTCCTGCCACAAACAACTATAAAATTGGATACAACATGTGAAATAATTGTTTTCAGATGTTGGACAACAGAGTAGGAATATGATCCCTAACAGAAATAAAACCAAATGTGATGTGCCTCATTATCACCCAATTTGGAGGCATTTTCTAGATTCTAATGCAGAGATTTACTAGGATGAGGAAACAAATCAGAGTTCAGGATTACTGAAGCAGCTGAAATTCGCAGGGCAGGGTTTCAGAGAGAATGAAATTGGTATAGAAAAGGAGCTCCAGAAATATGCATAGGTGTCCCCTACACGTGGATAGGTAGATAATCCATAAGGCCAAGCAGAGAACAACTACTGGAGAACTGTGAGCTAAACAACTACTACTGCATGCAGAGAACTGAGGTGTTTGAGTTATAACTAGCTGGAATATGGAGATTTCATTGAATACTCCAAGCATCCAGTAGAGCTCTCAGAAATTCCAAGCCTTGGGGTAAAGCTAATCTAGCCCTAGAACAAAGGCTGCTCTAGGTGTACCCTAACAAGTTTTAAAACTAGCCTCAAAAGGATCAGGTTTTTCCAGATCCACAACTAAATTATCTGCCTGCCAGAACAAAACCCAATATCCCATTAAGGAAGACAATAAAATCGACACCCCACAATGTAGCATCCATGGTGTCCAGCACAAAATAAAGTACTAATAGACATGCAAAGCAGGAAATGTGACTCATAGTCAAAAATAATTTAGTAGAAACCAATGTGGCATTAATATTTGGAATTAGCAGACAATGAGCTTAAATTAGTTATAAATATGTTCAAGACATTAGAGAAAAGTATAAACATGAGGAAAAGTAAGGATCTCAACAGGGAACCAAAAATTATCAAAAAAAAATTTATAGAATTAAAGCAATAGAACTTAATTTTTAAAATACAATTTTTAAAAAATTCACTGATTGGGGGCACCTGGTTGGCTCAGTCATTTAAGTCTCTGACTCTTGATTTCAGCTCTGGTCATGATCTCAGGGGCCTGGGATGGAGCCCCAGGTCAGGCTCACTCACTCAGCAGGGAATCTGCTTATCTCCTTCTCCCTCTGCCCATCCCCCATTCACATGCATGCGCTTGCTCTCTCTAAAATAAATCTTTTTAAAAAAATTCACTGTTTGATCAGCAATCACAATCACAATCCCAGCAAGTTGTTTTGTGAACATGGACAAACCAATTCTAAAGTTTATGGGGGGGGGGGGGGGGGGGTAGAAAATCCAGAATAGCTAACACAATATTGAAGGAGAACAAAGTTCAAAGTCACTACCTGACTTCAAGACTTACTATAAAGCAACAATAAGACAGTGTGATGTTGGTGAAAAAATAGAAGATCAATGGAACAGCATAGAGAGCCCCAAAGTAGACCTGCATAAATATAGCCAGTTGATTATTGGCAGCAGAGCACATGCAATACGTGGAGCAAAGATAGTCTTTTCAACAAATGGTGATGAAACAACTGGACATTCATGTGGGAGAAAGAAAAGAATTTAGACACAGACCTTACACCCTTCACAAAAATTAACTCAAGATGGATCATAGACCTAAATATGAAACACAAAACTATAAACCCCCTTGAAGATAACATAGGAGAAAACCTAGATGACCTTGGGTATGGTAATTACTTTTTAACATCAAAACATCAAAACCACAATCAATGAAAGAAAAAATTGATAGACTTCATTAAAATTGAAAACTTATGGGCAGCCCCTGTGGCGTAGCAGTTTAGCGCCGCCTGCAGCCTGGGGTGTGATCCTGGAGGCCCAGGATCAAGTCCCACATCGGGCTCCCTGCATGGAGCCTGCTTCTCCCTCTGCCTGTGTCTTTGCCTCTGTGTGTGTGTGTGTGTGTCTCTCTATGAATAAATAAATAAAAATCTTTAAAAAAAAATTGAAAACTTATGCTCTGTGAAAGATGCTCTTAGGAGAATGAGAAAACAAGTCACAGACTCAGAGAAAATATTTGCAATAGATAAATCTGATATAAGACTGTTATTCGGGACACCTGGTTGGCTCAGCAGTTGAGCATCTGCCTTCGGCTCAGGGCCTGATCCCGGAGTTCCAGGATCAAGTCCCACATCGGGCTCCCCTTGAGGAGCCTGCTTCTTCCCCTGCCTATGTCTCTGCCTTCTCTCTCTCTCTTATGAATAAATAAATAAAATCTTAAAAAAAAAAAGACTTATTCAAAATATATGAAGAACTTTTAAAACTCACCAAGAAAATAACCAATTTTTTAAAAATGGGCAAAATACTTAGACATCCCACCAAAGAAAATAATACACATGACAAACATGAAAAGATGCTTCACATCATTTGTCATTAGGGAATTCTGGATTAAAATGACAATGAGATGAAGCACCTGGATGGCTCAGTGATTGAGTGTCTGCCTTCAGCTCAGGTTGTGATACCAGAGTCCTGGGATGGAGTCCCGTTCCCCGCCTCCCCATCAGGGTCCCAGCAGGGGAGCCTGCTTCTCCCTCTGCCTATGTCTCTGCCTCTCTCTGTGTGTCTCTCATGAATAAATAAATAAAATCTTAAAAAGAACAAAAATGAGATACCACCATACACTGATTAGAAAAGCTAAAATACAAAATACTGACAACAACAAATGCTGGCAAGGATGTGGAGCTTTAGGAACTGTCATTCATTGCTGGTGAGAATGCACAATGGTAAAGTCACTTTGGAAGATAGGCAGTTTCTTACAAAACTACATAGTCTTACCATGTGATCCAGCAATTGTGCTCTTTGATATTTACCTAAATGAGGTGAAAACTTAGGTCCACACAAAAATCTTATGTCCACACAAAAACCTGTACCTAGATGTTTAGGGCAGCTTTATTCATGAATTAAAAATTAACAGAGGGCAGCCCTGGTGGCTCAGCGGTTTAGTGCCGCCTTCAGCCCAGGGCCTGATCCTGGATACCCAGGATCGAGTCCCACGTCAGGCTCCCTGCATGGAGCCTGCTTCTCCCTCTGCCTGTGTCTCTGCCTCTGTGTGTGTGTGTGTGTGTGTGTGTGTGTGTGTGTGTCTCATGAATAAATAAATAAAATCTTTAAAACAAAAAAAATAAAAAATAAAATAAAAATTAACAGAACCGGAAAAAGATGTGGAGAAATCCACAATTTACATGGATATAGAATGATGGAGGCAGGACTTCTGGAATGGCAGATTAAAGAGCTAAAAAAAATTCTCTTTAAAAAAACAAAAATCAAAAACCTAAAGCATTAAAACTATAAAATTATCAAAAACAAAAGTGATCAAGGGCTTACAACAAATTGAGAAGCATTTATTCATGAAAAACTACCAAACCTTTGGTAAGAACAGTAGCAGTCTGTGATGTCTTAGCTTATGGCAGCTCCTGACCCTTTTACCCCACACTACCATGCCAGCTCAGCTACCACAGTAATTGTTCTACATAGAGAAACAAATCATGGAAAACTACATCTTTGTTCTGGGAAGGATCTCCCTTGATTTGAAAAACCCCATGCCCAGGGGCATTGAAAGAAAAAGTAGCAATTTCAGTGACAAAATGTACAAGGAAAGCGACAACTCAGCTAACTTGAGGTTGAGGTCCTGGCTGGACAAGCTAGAGGACAGAAATTTAGTAGGAATATATAAGGGATGATATTGTCATAGTGGGTCTTGATAAGTACCCATAGATTTCTGACGTGAACAGGAGAGCAGAGTGCTCTGACTGTCCACATAATCCTGGTAGAACTTGAGGCCATGCAGACAGAGGAACACAGTAGTGCCCAACAGAAAGTAGAAACTGTGGCAGCCTTGTAAATTGCCTGAAATTTGAATGTACTCTTAACACACACATTAGATTTATCAGAGAGCCATTGAAGAAGGTGTTTTATGGACTCAATGTATTTGAACACATCCTCTGACCAATCATTGGCTGACTGTTTAGCAATGCAGATACAGAGGCAAGGAAGCAAGATGTAAACATAAAGACGGGGATTCCGGGGTGGCTCAGCGGTTTAGCCCATGTCTTCTGCCCGGAGCTTGATCCTGGAGTCCCGGGATCGAGTTCCGCATCAGGCACCTGCATGAAGCCTGCTTCTCTCTCTGTGTCTCTCATGAATAAATACATAAAATCTTTAGGAGGGGGGGCAACTCGGGTGGCTCAGTGGTTTAGCGCCACCTTTGGCCCAGGGTGTGATCCTGGAGACCTGGGATCAAGTCCCACGTGAGGCTCCCTGCATGGAGCCTACTTCTCTGTGTCTCTGCTCTCTCTCTCTCTGTCTTTCATGAACAAATAAAATCTTAAAAAAAAAAAAAAAAAGACTTCAGTGACTGCACACTGCATGCTCTACAGATCTATCCAGTCAAGTTACTAAGCAACAAAAAGCAAAAACAGCTTGTAGGGGGAAAATTTCAGATTTCAGAATTGCTAGAACATTTTATCTAACAAAACCAAAACATGAGATATGCAAAGAATTGGGAAACTATGACACATATTGGGGGCAAGGAGGAGCACTCAAAACAATAATATACAAGACTTAAAAAACCTTAATCAATTTGACTTGACTGACATTTGCAAAACAGGACACTCAATAACTGCAGAATGCTTGTTCTTTTTAAGTGCACATGGATGATAACCATCTGTAATTTTTTTAAAGATTTTATTTATTCATGAGAGACACACAGAGAGAGGCACAGACACAGGCAGAGGGAGAAAATAGGCTCCATGCAGGGAGCCTGACATGGGACTTGATCCTGGGTCTCCAGGACCACACTCTGGGCTGAAGGTGGCACTAAACTGCTGAGCCACCCAGACTGTCTAACCATCTGTATTTTTATAAAATTTAACACCTATTCTTTTCTTAAAAAGTTATTTAAGTAATCCCTACACCCAGTGTGGGGCTCAAACTCACAACCCCAAGATCAAGAGCCACACCCTTCCAACTGAATCACCAGGCTTTCCCTCAACACCTATTCTTGATAAAAGAAAAGAAAAAAAAGAACTTCTCCAAACTAGAAATAGAACAAAATATCCTCCATCTGTAAAGCCAGATCTATAAAAATTCTATGGCTAAATGATACTGTATAGTGAAATACTGGACACTTTCCTACTAAGTTTAGGAACAAGGCAATTATGTCTGCTAGCATCATCAATTCTTTCAATATTATATTATTGGAGGTTCTAGCCAACGCAATAAGACAAGAAAAGTAACTAAAAGACATTCAAATAAAACCAATTTTTCGGGATCCCTGGGTGGCACAGCGGTTTGGCGCCTGCCTTTGGCCCGGGGCGCGATCCTGGAGACCCGGGATCGAATCCCACGTCGGGCTCCCTGCATGGAGCCTGCTTCTCCCTCTGCCTGTGTCTCTGCCTCTCTCTCTCTCTGTGTGACTATCATGAATAAATAAATAAAATCTTTAAAAAAAAAAAAACCAATTTTTCTTTATTTTCAAAGAGTATGAATAAATAAATAGAAAAATTTAAGAAATCTACCTGAAAAAACCTACTTGAGGCAATAGGTGAATTTAGTAAAGTGACAGAATATGAGGTCAACTTATAAGAATCAATTGTATTTACATATACTAGCAATAAACAATTGGAAAATTAAAAAATTTAACACTACTTATAATAACATTGAAAACATAAACAATATGTGCGAAATCTCTACACTAAAAACTGCAAAATGACGGGCAGCCCCGGTGGCACAGTGGTTTAGTGCAGCCTGCAGCCCGGGGTGTGATCCTGGAGACCCGAGATCGAGTCCCACGTCAGGCTCCCTCCCTGCATGGAGTCTGCTTCTCCTCTGCCTGTGTCTCTGCCTCTCTCTCTTTCTGTGTCTCTCATGAATAAGTAAATAAATAAAAATCTTGAAAAAAAAACTACAAAATGCTGAAGAGATAAAGAAACTCAAAATTAATGAAAAAATATACCATGCTAACGTGTTGGAAGAACCCAATATTGTTAACTTGTCAATTTTCCCCAAATTGATCAATAGGTTCAGAGCAATACCAAATTTCTAGTCATACTTTTTAAAAAGAAACTGACAAGTTCTAAAATTTATAGGAAAATATAAAAGATCTAGAATACACAGTCTTAAAATAAAACAGGTGAAGAATTTACATTACCTGATTTCTAGGCTTACAAAAATGTTACAGTAATTAAGACATTGTGGTACAGGAATAAGGATAGAAAGTAAATCAATGGGAACAGAATAGTTAGTACAGAAATAGTGTTTAATTGATTACATCCAAAAAGCAAAAGCAATTCAATGTGGAAAGAAAAATCTGTTCAACACACAATGCTAAAAAAATTTGCTATGAAAATTTTTTCTAGATTATTTTCATGATCTTTGGGTAGGCAAAGATTTCTTAGACCACAACAGAAGGCAATAACCATAAAAGAAAAATCATTAAAATGGAATTAACAAAACTTAAAGTTTAAAGCTCCTGCTCCTCAAAAGACATCATTAATAAAATGAGTAGGAAGGTAAATATTCTCTATGTCTAAATGTTTGACAAAGGACTTCTATCTAGAATATGTAAATAACACCTACAACTCAATAGTAAGAAGACCCAATTAAAATGCAATTAAAAAAAATGTATGAGCAAAAGATATGAACATGTGTGGGTTTTTTGAAAGATTTTATTTATTTATTTGACAGAGAGCACAAGCAGGGAGAGCAGCAGGCAGAGGGAGAGGGAGAAGCAGGCTCCCTGCCTGCTGAGCAGGGAGCCTGACTTGAGACTTGATCCCAGCATGCTGGGATCATTACCCAAGCTGAAGGCAGACGCCCAATGACTGAGCCACCCAGGCACCCTGGACATGTGTTTAATATCATTATTCATCAGAAAAATGTAAATTAAAATATTGAGATATCGGGCAGCCCAGATGGCTCAGTGGTTTAGCGCCGCCTTCAGCCCAGGGCATGATCCTGGAGACCTGGGATCGAGTCCCTCGTCCGGCTCCCTGCATGGAGCCTGCTTCTCCCTCTGCCTGTGTCTCTGCCTCTCTGTCTCTCTGTGTCTTTCATGAATAAATAAATAAAATCTTTAAAAAATATATTGAGATATCACAACATGCCCACTGGAATGGTTAAAATAAAAAAGACAGGTCACATCCAATGTGGTAAGCATAGTGGAGTAAGCAAAATACATTGCTGGTGGGAGTGTAAAGTGTAGTGATGCAACCACTTTGAAAATTAGTCTGGGACTTTCTCATAAAGTTAATATGCACCTACCAAATGACCCAGCAATTCCACTTGTAAATATTTACCCAAGAAAATGAAAACATATGTCCATAGAAAGATTTATACACTAATGTCCATAGCAGCTTTATTTCAAAACTGGAAACAACCCAAATATCTATCCACAGGTAATGGATAAACAAACTGATATTCATATAATAGAAAACAATTCAACAATAAAAATGAATGAACTCTACCAAACATTTAAAGAAGATTTAATACCAATTCTTCACAAACTCTTCCAAAAATTAGAAGAGGAGAAAACACTTTTCAACTCATTTTATTTATGAGTAACTCACTGTTACTCTGAGACTAGAAACCAGACAAAGATATCGCAAGAAAAGTACAAATATCTCTCATGAATACAGATGCAAAAATTCTCAACGAAATACTACCAAACTGAATCCAGTGACATATAAAAAGGATTATTCACTCTGACCAAGTGATATTTAGCCTAGGAATGTAAGATTGGTTTAACATCTGAAAATCAGTTAATATAACATACCTAATCAGAGACATAAACCACATGATCATCTCACTAGAGTCAGAAAAAGCATTTGACAAAGTCCAACACTGTTTCTTGATTTAAAAAACTTAAAAAAGAATAGAAGGGAACCTCCCAACTTGATAAAAGGAATCTATGAAAACCCACAGTTAACATCACACTTAATAGTGAGAGACTGAAAGCTTTTCCTATACAGTCAAGAATAAGACAAGGATGTCTTACTTTTACCACTACTATTTAATATTATACTGGAAGTTCTAGCTAAGGCAATTAGGCAAGAAAAAGCAATAGCAGGAAGAAGTAAAACGAGCTCTATATTCATATGACATTATTTCCGATGTAGAAAATTGTAAGGAATCCATTAAAAAATTATTAATAAACAAGTTCAGCAAGATTTCAGGAAAAAGATCAATATACACAAACCAATTATATTCTACAGATTAGCAATGAACAATCTAAAAATGAAATTAGGGACACCTGGGTGGCTCAGTTGATTAACCATCTGCCTTCGGCTCAGGTCATGATCCCAGGGTCCTGGGATCAAGTCCCATAATGGGCTCCCTGCTCAGCAGGGAGTCTGCTTCTCCCTCTGCCCCTCCACCCTGCTTGTGTTCTCTCTCCTTAAAATGAATAAAATCTTTTAAAAAATAAAAATGAAATTAGATAATTTCATGTGGAATAGTATCACAAAGAACAGGAATAAATTTAATAAAAGACATGCAAAACTTATATTCTGAAACCCACCAAATGCTGTTGAAAGAAAGAAGACCTAAATAAATAGATGTTCCATGTTCATGAATCAAAAAACTTAATATTGTTAAATGGCAATACTCCCTACATTGATCTACAGATTTAATGTAATCTCTATCAAAATCTAAGCTGCCTTTTTTTTGTGAAATTGCCAAGCTAATTCTGAAATTCATATAGAAATGCAAGGGACCAAAAATTTTCAAAACAATCTTGAAAAGAAATATCAAAGTGGGAGGATTTATATTTCTTGATTTAAAAACTTACTACAAAGAGGTGGTCTTGAGTGGCTCAGTTGGTTGAGCATCCAGCTCTTGATTTCACCTCAGGTCATGATCTCAGGGTGTGGGAGTCTTCTTGAGATTCTCTGCCTCTTCTTCTCCCCCTCCCCCCCACTCCCATGCACATGTGCTCTCTCTCTCTCTTTCTCAAATAAATAAATTTAAAAAAAAACTTAGTACAGGGGCAGCCTGGGTGGCTCAGCGGTTTAGCGCCACCTTCGGCCCAGGGCGTGATCCTGGAGGCCCGGGATTGAGTCCCACATCAGGCTCCTTGCATGGAGCCTGCTTCTCCCTCTGCCTGTGTTTCTGCCTCTCTCTCATAAATAAATAAAATCATAAATAAATAAATAAATAAATAAATAAATAAATAAATAAAAACTTAGTACAAAGATATAGTAATCAGGACAGTCTGATACTGGCATAAGGATAGACATATGGATCATAGAACAGAATTGATAGTCCAGAACTAAACCCTATTTTGTATTTATGCTTAATTGATATTTGACAAGGGTGCCAAGACAATTCATGGAAAAAAAAAATAGTCTTTCCAACAAATGATGCTGGAACAATTAGGTAACCACATGCAAAGGAATAAAGATAGGCCTTTTTCTTACATTGTGCATAAAAATGAATTCAACGGGGACTAGAGGTGGGGGAAAGGGAAATTCTTTAATGAATATAGAGTTTGTTTCACAAGATAAAAAGTTCTGAAGATTGGTTGCACAACATAAAAGTACTTAACACTACTGAACTGTGTACTTTAAAATGGTTAGGATGGTACATTTTATGTTATGGATATTTTACCACAATCAAAAAAAGTTTTTAATAAAAATGTTTAATGTTTAACTAAAAATGGACCATAGACCTAAATGTAATAACTAAAGCTATAAAACTCTTTGAAGAAGACTAAGGTAAATCTTTGTGATTTGGGGTTAGACCAAGCCTTCTTAAACACCAAAAGCATAAATGACAAAAGAAAAGATAGGTAAAAAAAAAAAAAAAAAAGAAAAAAAGAAAAAAAAAGAAAAGATAGGTAAGTTGGACTTTAAAGGATGCTCTCAGGAAATGAAAAGACCTCCCACCAATGGGAGTAAATATTTGCATTTATCTGATAAGGGAATTGTATCCTCAGAATACATAAAGAACAATTGCAACTCCACAGTAAAAAGACAATAATCCCAACTGGAAAATAGGTGAAGGGTCTGAACAGACATTTCTCAAACATACAAATGGCCAAAAACATATTTAAAAAAAAGTTCAGCATCGTTATTCATTAGAGAAATGCAAATGAAAATTACAATGAGAAAGCACTTTATGCCCCCTGTAATGGCTATAATAAAGAAGATAGACAATAGCAAGTGTCAGTGAGGACATGGACAAATTGGAACCCTAATACCTTGCTAGTGGGAATGTAAAATGGCACAGCCATTTTGGAAGGCAGTTCTGCAGTTTATAGTTACCATATGACCCAGAAATTCTACTCCTAGGTATATACCCAAAGAAATAAAGCATAGAAAAGTGTACACAAATGTTCATAGCAGCATTATTCATAATAGCCAAAAAGTAGAAACAACTCAAGTATCCATCAACTGATGAATAGATAAATAAAAGTGGTAGATATGTACAATGGAATATTATTCGGCTATAAAAAGATAAAGTACTGATACATACTGCAACATGGATGGACCCTATAAACATTATTCTAGGGGAAAGAAACCAGACACAGAAGACTAAGTATAATGTAAAAATGGGATGCAGAATAGACTGTAAAGATTTAGCATATATTAGTACTGCCTGGGTGAATAAATGAATTAATAAGTAAAATACCCATGCCAACTGGATTTAGAAGGTGAAAGAGACATGAAAATATGGTAAAGCTGAATTTTCTAAGCTGGGTGAGTGAGGGGCAGGTGGGAACATTACAGAGACCTGGAGACACAGGGTAGGATCTGAAGCTCTCAGGTCCCAGAGGAAAGCACAGATGTGAGAGCCATTGGCTTAGAGGTGATCAGAAAGGAGAGGTGATGGTTACATTCACCAAAGAAAGAAGTTCAGAAATAAGTCCAGGTTGCAGGTAGCTGAGCCCTCTGCCCTTGTTTCTGGAAGAGGGTGTCTAAGACCCTGGGCATTCAAGTGCCATGAAGGGTGTGTGGTACTGGGGAAAGAACTGAGGACTCAGTCAGAGGACCCAGATCATTTGCTTTAAACTCCTCCATCTTGCTGTGTGACCTCGGGCAGCTGATCTTATCTGAGGCTCTTTCTTCACCTGTAGTGGGGTATAATAATCCCAGCCCTCTTTCCCAAAACTGTTGCTGGACCAAAAGAAAGAATGCATAAGAAAGTGCTTTGTAAACCGTAAAAGACTCATCAAATGTAAGGGGTTGTTATTATTGCAGTGGGAGATGCAGAAGGCCAATAAAATGGATTTGGTTGCAGTAAGCACAGGGGTTACTTTCTGTTTCTTAAAAAAAAAGAAAAAAGGGAAAAAAACCCAGCAGCGGCAAGTACTGCCAGGTGCACAACGTAGTTTTTCCAACTTTGAGAAGCAAATAACCGAGAGGGGCCAACTGGCTCATCCCAAGAGGCCTGTCTTCACCAATAGAATCAGAAATCACGGCTCAGGGAATAGTTACAGGCAAGAGCCAGGACAGCAGGCCCTGTCCTGGCAGGGCAGGACCCAGGGGGTGTGGAGCCAACAAAGGTTGTCCACATGGCCCAAGACCTGGTCCCTGGGCCTCTGCGGCTTGGAGCTTCCTTCAGTCCCCACCCAACCAGATGTACTCCTTAGGGTTCCAGGTGGCCTGTGAATGGTGTTGCCAGCCCCCAGGCCACATTCAGGAGTATCACCTCAGGGTTAGGCAGAAAAGTGACCCTGGTTTCACCACAAAATAGGCCAGGCTGAGTGTCTATGGCTCCCCAGGTGGCCAGCCTCATTAGTGCTCAGGGCCACACTGGGCCTGCCAGGATTGTGGGCCAAGTCCAGCGCAGGAGGCGTGGGGAGGCTGGGACTCTGGGCCAATTCCAGCGCAGGAGGCGTGGGGAGGCTGCTTCCAGTTCTTTTCAGGCCCCGAGACACGTCCTTCCAATGCCTGGCTAGATGGGAGCCCCTGAAATTTGTGCCAGCCTAGACACAGTCCTCTCAAATAGTACCTTTAAGACAGCCACACTTTTCTCGAATCTTCTTGGCCAGGGCTAGAGAAGACGTTAATGACCATCTAGTCCAGCCTGCCTGCCCCTGTTTTCAGTTGAAGAACCCGAGTCCCAGAAGCAGAAACTTGCTGAAAGGTCAGATCAGGGGAGCTTCTCTGAGGCCGAACCACAGTTCTGAGAACAAAAATTGAGTCTCTGACCTCTCAGCTGCCCACCTCCTCCCTCCCCTCCTTCTTTCCCCATTACTAGTATTTTCCAGTCTCTTCTTCTTGGGGCCACTGCCCTCTCACCTCTCTGAACTTCCTGGCCAGCCCTACCGGCCTGAGGTCTCCACCTGAGGCTAAGATTCTGCTTCCCCGCCTCTGCTCTGCACTGGCCAGTTCAGAGAGCTCACCCGCTGCCCCAGGCTGCCTCAGAGATGCTCCCTAGGCAGTGGCCTGGGACATAGGGGGGTGAAGGTGAGGTCAGGAGCTACAAAAGCAGGTCCCATTCAGCCACCAATGGCTATTCATTCACTCTTCAATCCCTGAAAACTTGCTGAGGACTTAAACTCAGAGCCTTGTACAAGGCATCAAGTCACAAGCTACTACTTACCAGCTCAGCCCTGTATGCAGGTGCTCCCAGTTTGGTGGAGGTGGCACCCAAATGGGCATTTGCCACCAGGGTGATCAGCATAGGATAACAGGGCAGCACAGGGGACTCTAGAGGCCCAGAGGATGCCCCCACTACCCCCAGCCTGGGCAGTGAGAGAAGGCATTGAGCTCCAGTGCAGCTCGAGGAGACACTGCCTAAGCAAAAAGGTGGGGAAAGGCATTCCGGGAAGCCCACACTAAGATGAGAAGGTAAGCGGCATGACAGGATCAGGGAAATGGTGCTGGATGTCATGTGGCTTAAAGCACAGGCTGGGCAGGGGTGAGGGTGGGTGAGGCCGGGAGTTGGCAGGGGCCATATGTGAAGGGTGCTAAAGGCAGGTCCAACGTGTATTTTCCAACATGACCAAGCCATTAAGTCAATTCTGATGCTGTCGACCTGGAGATAGCATCCAATCCAGTGGGTCAAGGGCTCAGGCCCACAAGACTGCCCCCATCTATGCTTCTGGCCAACTGGTTATAAACTGGAAGGTCCTTCAACATGTTCCTCAGGCTCAATTAATTTGGTAGAGCAGCCACAGAACTCAGAGGAACATTTACTTCTGTTTACCAGCTTATTATAAAGGATATTATAAGGAATACAGATGAATAACTAGATAAAGAGGTACAAAAGGCAGTGTCAGGTCCAACCTTCCCTTTGCCCTCATGTTCTAGAGAGGTGCTGGGGTAGACCCAACGAGCCCACATTCTTTGTAGAGTGCTAGGCTTGCTATTTCTTTTCCTTACTAAACCTTGTCATCCTTGTGCTGGGGCCATACTAATTTTCTCTGTATTGTTCCAATTTTAGTAAATGTGCTGCCAAAGCAAGCACTCCTGACTGAACCTTAGGCTTCCCATCCAGCAACAGGAAAGATGAAATCCAATCACATCTCAGGGGATTTCACCCCCTGGTGAATCAGAATCAACTATGGAACTTTGTACATGACACACACACGGGCCCCATCCCAAGATTATTAAATCATCCTTTCATTCCACAAATATTTGTGTGCATATACCACGTGCTGGATGGACACAGTTCTAGGCAGTAGGGATATGGCAATGGGCAAATCTCCTGGCCCACCTTCATGGAGTTTACACTCAGATCTCTGGAGATGGGCCCAGACATCTGTACTTAGAAAAGCTCCACTAGCGATTCCAAAGCCCGGTGTTATGGGCCTAATTGTGTCGCCCTCAAAATTCATATGTTGAGGTCCCCGTCAGTATCTCAGAATGTGATTGAACTTGGAGATAAGGTCTTTAGACAGGTAATTGAGTTCAATGAAATCACAGGATGGGCCTAATCCAATATGACTGGTGTCCTTATAAGAGGAGATTAGGACACAGAGAGGAAAGACCATGTGAAGCCACAGCCAGAAGGTGGCCATGTACAAGCCAAAGAGATGCGTCAGAAAAAAACAACCCTAACAACACTTTGATCTTGGACTTCTAGCCTCTAGAATTGTGAGGAAATGGCAGCAAATTAAGATACTCAGCCTTACTCAGGAACTACGTCTTAAAGAACTGGACAAGGATGCAGAATGCAAATGGGAAGCACATCTGGGTAGTGTGGCTAGGTAACCCAAAGCTTAGAGACATCTTTATAGGTTTTGCCTGATAGAAGTCAGTTAGCTTCGTGTGTTTCACAAAGGCATGACCCTGTTGGAAATGTGGATGCTACTGAGAAGCCTACAGAGTCCTGCTCCAAACCCTGACAGGCCTGGCACAGGCTCCTACTCATCTACAAAGAACCACATCCGCAGGAGTGACCAGCAGAACCCCAGGGTTCTTACCTCCACAAGGAGGCTCCAGTTGGGACAGGCCTTGGGAACAGCACCAAGAACCCATCCTGCCCAGAGAGACCCAGCATGGGCAAGGATCTGGCCTGAGGTCACACAGCATGATGGATACAATCCAAGCTGGAATCTCACCCCCTGCTGGTTCCAGCTGCTTTCTTCCTCAGCCCCGGCACCTCGCCCAAACCTGCTGCCACCCGCTCTGCTTTCCCACCCTCTCCTCCCCACCTCTCTGCCTCTGACTAAGGCCAGGAGCATGATTTCAGAATGATGAAACTCAGCTCCTGAGGTCACGCCGGCCTCTTTCAGTGGCTGTAATTTTGCACGGCTTCATCCCCCCCAGTAGGCTGGGGCAGCTGCCAGGCTTTTGGCACATGTCTGGGGGGAATGTGAGGATGAGACAACCAGGAGAGATCACTCAAGCTGGGTCAAGAGGAATTGTGCATTACAGATCGTCTCCTGACCCAGCACGGGTCTGGGGGACACACAGACCGATAATGCAACCTTGTGCTCCTGTCATGCCTTAACCCATCATTCTACTTAATCTTCATAGCATCCCATTTACACTCAGGCTTTCTACATCAACACCATGAAGCTGCTTGTACCTCTGTCCCCCAACCCATGCTGACTCATATCTCTGGGGACTTGCTTCTCTGCTGTTCTGTCCGGATTGTTCTTTCTCTTTTCCTGTCCTCCTTGTCTGCTCTGCCTGGCTTCTCCTACTCATCCTTTAGGACCCAGCTCTGACATCACCTTTTCTATGGAGCCTGCCCTGACTGGATAGGGAGCCCCCACTCCCAGCAGGTGGGCTTATATATTTCTCAGTGTACACTTATAATAATCTCTCTTTATGGGACACCTGGGTGGCTCAGTGGTTGAACATCTGCATTTGGTTCAGGTAGTGATCCTGGGGTCCTGGGATCGAGTCCCGCATCAGAATCCCCACAGGGAGCCTGTTTCTCTCTGCCTATATCTCTGCCTCTCTCTGTGTGTTTCTCATGAATAAAAATAAAATCTTAAAAAAAAATCTCTCCTTATGTTCATCACATTATATTTTAATTACCTGCTTACATGTCTGTCTCTTTACTCATCTCAAGAGCAGAGATGAGGTTGGGACTAGCTCCAGCCCCCAGCACAGAGTTGAGCATAGAATAAGTCAGTGAATGTGGGACACTCCACCCACTCACCACCACAAAGATAGATGAGGCAGGGATTATTATCTCCCTACTTTACAGAAAAAACCGAGTGAGTTAATATCAGAGCAGGGACTAGAATCCAGCTCTCCTGGTGCTTAGACAGTTCTCTGTCTCTGCTCCAAGGACAGCACTCATGGAACAGCCAACCAAAGGGACCCGCTGAGCCATACTAGGTGTATCAGTTTCCTATTGCTGCTATAACAAACAAATCACCACAAACTTAGTGGCTGAGAACAACATACTTATTGTCTCACAGTTCTGGATGTCAGAAGTTCAAAATGGGCCTCAGTGGGCTAAAATCAAGGTATCAGCAGGTCTGTATCCCTTTCTGGAGGCTCTAGGGGAAAATCCATTTTCTTACCTTTTCTAGCATCTAGAGGCTGCCTACATTCCTTGGACCCATCTTCAAAGCTAGCAATGGCTGGTCAAGCCTTTCTTACAGTGTTTCACTTTGGCACTCTCTTTTTTATTTCCCTCTTTAGTTTATCAGGATCTTTGTGATTACATTGGGCTCACCCAGATAATCCAGTTGACTCCTCTCAAGGTCAACTGAGCTATAACCTTAATTCCGTACGTCAGGTGATCTAACATAACCTCAGGTTTCCAGGGATTAGGAAGTGGCCATCTTTGGGAGAGGAAGAATTATTTTGCCTACCACACTGGTGGGCAAGGAAATAATAGATCTCTGAAGCATGGAATGACCAGACTTCCCAGTATGCCAGGTTCTGCCTTAAACCTGTCATCCCTAAATGATTATTGATAGTGCCCATTTCTCTCTCAAAAACATTCTGGCTTGGGCAGCCCCAGTGGCCGAGCAGTTTAGAGCCACCTTCGGCCCGGGGCGTGATCCTGGAGACCCGGGATGGAGTCCCACGTCGGGCTTCCTGCGTGGAGCCTGCTTCTCCCTCTGCCTGTGTCTCTGCCTCTCTCTCTTTCTTTCTTTCTTTCTTTCTTTCTTTCTTTCTTTCTTTCTTTCTTTCTTTCTTTCTTTCTGTGTCTCTCATGAATAAATAAATAAAATCTTAAAAAAAAAATTCTGGTTTATATGGTTACCCTAGTCATAGACTATTGGAACAGGAAGTCCAAGCCTACCATTTTGCAGATGAGGAAACTAAAGCATTGGGAAGGGGAGGAGCTTGCTCAATGTCACATAGCTACTGACAGAGTTGAGACTGGGATCCAGGTTTTTTGCCAGGAGGAGAAAGCCAGCTTGGTGCCCAGTTCAAGATGAAATATTTCTTTCATCAAGTCAAGAAGGCTTCCTAGAGGAAGCAGTAGGCAGTCATCAATGATAATGATAATGATTAAATATTTGCTATATTTTAGGCCCTGTTCATTAATGCTGAATGCTTTATATGTATTATCTTATTGGGGCCTCACAAAAATCTTGGGTTATTTTATATATTTATAAAATAAGGAAAAAGAGAAATAAGGGAAAATAAAATTTGAGTGGTCAAGTGCCCAAACCAGTAAAGTCTCAAGCCCTTTTCTGTCTTATATTTAACCTAATAATCTTTCCTCTCTACCTAGAGCATTACTGGGTTGAGGAACAAAGAGGGCTGGAAGCCTTGCCTTGGAGAAGCATGGGCTTCAGGGTAGGGAGGAAGAATGCAGAGGGGCTGATGGTTTACTGAGCCTGTGAAGTGATGAGGGAAAGGATTTGAGGATGAGGTAGCTCAGACAGTTGTGTTTAATTTCCACTGAAGACTAAAAAGATGGTCGTAGCAGGAAAAATTTATTTTAAAGGGTTTAGTTATTTTTTTCCATATATGTTCAATGTAGAACATTTGGAAAATACCAGAATTAAAAGGAGATAGTAACAATTGTGATAATCCCATTCTCCCAAAGAACCACCATTAAGATTTTGGCAGATGTGGGATGCCTGGGTGGCTCAGTGGTTGAGCCTCTGCCTTTGGCTCAGGTCATGATCCTGGGGTCCTGGGAGCGAGTCCCACTTTGGGCTCCCCACAGAGAGCCTGCTTCTCCCTCTGCCTATGACTCTGCCTCTCTCTGTGGGTCTCTCATGAATAAATAAATAAAATATTTTTAAAAAAAGACTGGCAAATTCCCGTACAGGGATTTCTTTTTTAATAAAATATGTCAACATGTGGAGAAGTATAGGAATAATATTATCAACACCTGTGTACTTGCTCTCTGGCTTAAAAATAAGCGATTACATATATAATTGATGTCTGGTGTACCTCTTTCCCGTTGTGTTCCCTCCCTCCCTGATCAGTGGTCCTTCTAGGCTTTTCTCTGTACATATCACTTTTACTTAGTTGATGTCTGTGTGATTTTACAATTCTGTACCAGAAGAGTTCAGGAGAGACATCATGGGGTCCTGAATATTCCCACAGTTGGTGGGGGCCCCAATTTTTTCTTATGAAAAATAGCAAGAAGCTTTGCACTGGCCTCCCCTTCACGCCACCGTTGGTGCTAACTGCCTCAGGTGTGCAGCAGGGGATCTGATTAAGCCCTTCCCCTGCCTCCTGCTCTGCCAGTCTGACCAGCCTGTTCATCCTCTCTCCCTCTCTGTCTCCACCTCTCCCTTTTCTCCCACTCAACCTCTTCCCTTGTCATCCCTGTCTCCTCTGTCAGGCACCTCTCCTTCTCAAGGCCCCTGGCCCTCTTCTCCGTGCTGCTCAGCCAGCCCCAGCAGCTGCCCAGGTGGAGACAGCAGCCAGTGCCCAAGGCCCTGCTGTCCAGGGGCCTCAAAGCCTGCCCCCAACTTCCCCTGCTCAAGCCTGGAATTGCTCTGCTGCAGCTAACTCCTCCACTGTCAGGACTGGAAGCATGCTTAGAGGCTAGGCCCTCCACCCCCATTTCACAGCTGAGGAGATAGGCTGAGAGACGAAAACTAGTCTGCCCGACAACACTAGACAAAGTGGAACCAGAACCAGAACCCAAGGGTCCTGCCTCTTACTCCCCTGCTCTTGAGACCCTTCCTGCTATGGAGCACCCCCAAGGCTGGATCTCTCCCTGCTTCCAGAGGACTGGTGTGCTGTGAGGGTGATCAGGGGGGTTGGTGGGTGCCACTCTCCTGTCCGCAGCAAGGGAGCGCTCGTGGCAGGAGGACCACGAGCAGGGTGGGCAAAGGCCAAGCAGCTGCCATTCCGGGCCAGAGTGTGGGAGCTGGCAAGGTCTCTGAAGCCCGCTCCTTCTAGGGAGGGCGGGGTGGGGGCTCCCAGTGGAGGGGGGAGTAGACTGCGCTTTGCTCGGGGTAACATTCACAGTCTGGCACTGGGTCAACGGACTGCAGCATGTAGAAGGGGAGAAACAAACCTGTGGGTCCTGAGGAGATGCTGGCCTCTCTCCCAGTGTCCCACTTTTCTTGTTTTGGGATATCCCTTGCTCCCTTCTCTCCCCTCCTAACTGTCCTCAGTCTCCATCCCCCCATCCTTTATGTGCTAGAGCTCCTTGCAGAGGGAAGGGCTCCAGGTGGTGAGATCTGAGAAGTACAGTAAGGAAGGAGACCCTTCTGATTGATGGTTTTGTGGTCATCCTGCTAAAAGTTTTAAATGTCCGCGGGAAGATTTGATCTTTGCTTAAAAGGCTGCTGTAGGATGTACAGAATCAGGGGACAAGACCGAGGCCTGGCTCCATCATTTACTAGTTGTGTGATCTTGGGCAAGTCACTAACCTCTCTAAGCCTCCATATCCTCATCTGTAAAATTGGATGGCAATAACATTTTATGTACATATTAGATAAGACAACGCAGGGCAAGGACCCAGCACGAGGTTTGGCACACACATTTAACTACAGTAAATGGCAGCTGTGTGACTCCTGCAGACACCCTGGGCTCGCACTGGGCCACTATTGCCAAGACCCTAAGTTGCACTCCACTTCTTAGACCCAGGGCTTGACCCCATGAAGGGTCAAAGATGAGGAGGATTCAGTCTCTCTAACCTGTTGAACTCAGAGCTCATAATCTTTCTGAGGAGCTAGATGCATGCACACATAGGAGCTGCAGTTCTTACTCGTGAGAGGTCAGATGTGCCAGGGTAGGGGTGTGTACACTGGGAGGGAGAACCAGGAGATATGGGGTTGAAATGCAGTTCTGGCCAGACCACATGTTTTTAAGTAAAAGCTGAAAATTCTGATGCGGATGCCAGCACCCAGCACAGGGCCAGGCCAGAGCAGCCTTCAGGGAGTAATAATGGGCAACACCTCCTGCTGCACGCAGACCCCACTTAACAGTATCCACAGAATGCCAGGGAAACTGCAAAGACCACAGTGCTGATGCCTCACCTCCAGTAATTTATATGGAGTTGGACAAGCGTCCCCAGTAGCCGCCCTGAATCTCAGGTTCCTCTCTTGTGGACAGAGGATAATACCACCCACCAGTGATCGGTACAATGAAACATCATGTACAGAGCACACTGCACAGTGCTGGCATAGAGGGCGCCAAAAAATGGTGGTGATTAGGTTTTGTCTGAACTTCATCTTCCAGACAGACTGTAAGCCCTTGGAGGGCTATGCTGGGATCTTTTTCTTTTGTGCCTCTAAAGACCCAAATGGTGCCAGGCACCCAAGTGTGGCTTTTTCTGTATCCGTTGACCAAATAACTGAATAATCTCTAACCTGAGTGAGGGAAAAAGGCAAGGATTTGCCATTTGGTGTTTTCACGCGGGTGAGGTCATAAATGATGAATCACGTGTAATTGGATGCTGAGTCTCCGTGTGGTTTCCAATTTGTGATCTCATTTTATTCGCACAACCCCTGCCCCCTGCCAACATCATGTCTTGTGGGAGGATTTGGAGAAACTGGGATTGGTCTCCCCAATTTCCAGATGGGAAAATTGAGTTTGGGAGAGGCTGAGTGACTTATCTGGGTCACCTGGCATTTGACAGCATGGTCAGGCCTTCTCCCTTCAAACCTGAGAGTTTTTGTCAGAGTCCAGTGGTAAATTTGGGTCACTCAGGTTTCAAGTACCCACTGAGGTACTGTGGGGGAGGTGGGGGATGGCAAGAAGACTTCTCAGGCAACACAGTCATTTTGAATCAGTGTCTAAACTGTAATTCTGGGGCAGCCTGGGTGGCTCAGCGGTTTAGCGCCGCCTTCAGCCCAGAGCCTGATCCTAGAGACCCAGGATAGAGTCCCACGTCGGGCTCCCTGCATGGAGCCTGCTTCTCCCTCTGCCTGTATCTTTGCCTTTCTCTCTCTCTCTCTCTCTCTCTCTCAATCTCTCTCATGAATAAATAAATAAAATCTTTGAAAAAAAAAACTGTACTTCTGCTGGCCTGGCAGCCCCTAACAGAGCCCTCTCCAGGTCATCCCCAATCCCAGATTAGGCTCTCCTCGTCCCATGACTCAGCCTCCCACTCGTCTGTACTCTTTTCTGCCCACTCTCTGGGCCTCCCATTTAAGTTCCCTACGAAACAGAATCTATTACCTAGACACACATTTTGGTTGCAAGGACCTTGGGCTCTCAGGCCATCTTAGGATTTCTTCTCTAGAGGCCTGGGGGTGGGCCGGAGGAGAAATGCATGGGCTAGAACTGGGAATGGCTCAGACACCAAGACAGCTCCATATGCTCCATCCTCCTCCACTTTCACCTGCCCATTGCTATGGCAGGTCCCAGGCCAGACCCCTGCAGGAAGCATTCAGAAGACTGAGCTATTCCACCACTGGCAAGCAGATCACCTCACTTGACTACCTCTGGTCTCATCAGCGGCCTCCCCAATGCAAACACCTGCCCAGCACTGCTTCTTTGAAAAGGGGCAGGGTAGTGTAGTTACCTACCCTGCCTACCTACCCTTTTCATCAAAAGAAAATGTTGGACAGGGCTGCAAATATCCTTTGTGCCTTCAGATTGGATTTGCCTCTATTTACCCTGGAGTGCCCCTTGGGGTAGTATTCCTGGGCCAGTCCACCTCTTAGAGCACTTGGTCTCTCTTAGATCTAACCTAGTGTGGCTAGGGTGGAAGGGATATATAATTTAAAGCTGGCAATTTATGTGTCCAAAGTGGCCATCTGTATCAGAAGGCACTGTGCGGGTAGTAGGCCCTCTGAGGTAGGGGATGGTTCTCTGTTGCAGATGGACCTCAGAGTCTGTGGGCAGAGTGGAACAGCCAGTTATTCCCTGGGCCCATGGTCAGAGCCCTGTCAGCCCGTAAGGTGTGTGATAAATGGGGACTCAAGACAAGCATTGCATCATGGAAAGTTCTAGGCAGCAAGTGGAAAGATGTAGATGTGGTGAGGCGCCCCTGTGGGTGTGGGGGAAATGGCTGGAGTGAACGTACAAACCCCAGATAAACTCACCTGGAGTGAGCCCGTTATGGAGTAGAATTCACAAAGGGGAAGAAATGGTACTCAGGTCCATAGCCAGGGTGAGCTTAGGGATCGAGAGACCACAGGGGGGCAATGCCCAGGGGCTATTGTGAGGAACCCAGCGCCACCAGGACTCCTTCAAGGGAGGTGACGTGTCTTCACATCTGCTGACCGTCATGACCCCTCCCTGCTATGACACCTGAATGGGGCCTGTGTGAAAGCCAGGCACATTATAGCTCTGGCTTTACTTTCCTATTCCAGGAGTGAGCATTTGTATCTGCTTGGATGGATGCATGGGGAGGGCTAGGGAGAGCAGGGTAGAAGCTGCCCAGTCGGGAGCAGCCAGGCTTTCCATGCCCTTATGAGGGCTGGGATTTCCCTGTGTCATGGGTCCAGGGGATGCCACTGGATCCAAACAAAAGCAAAGCCCTACAGGATAATCTGGTGTTTTTGATCCTGGGGCCTCCCAGGGCCCTCTTAGCTCTCATCCAGAACAGGAGGCTTCCAGGAGCAAGGGAGTGGGCTCCTTCAAGCCATCCCCACTGATTTCGAAGGAACCCAAGGCCTCCTGAGGCAACATAAGGAGGCTCTATTCCCAACTCTACTGGGTGGCCTCAGGCAAGTTATCAGCTTCCTAAGCCTCAGTTTCCTCAACTGTAAACTCAAGAACACAATAGGTATTCTTTTCTGTGCATTTACAGGAAGCACCTTGAACACAGCTGAGCTCTGTGCCTACCTGAGCAGTTCTTGCCATTAGACTGGAGTGGAATTTACCAGAATTCAGGACCTACCTGTCCAGTTTACCATTGTGTACCCAGTACACAACAGGTGCTCAGAAAATCATTTCTAAATAAGCCCACAATGGAAAAGGAGCATCTTGACACTCATTATCAGTGACAGTCATCCCATCAGCCAGCAGAGAGGCAGGCCTCTGAACAGGGCATCAGGTCAACCGACCCGAGTTGTAGCCCTGTCTTGCCACTGCCTTGCTGAGGAATCCAGGGCAAGTCATGTCACCAGGCCGGGCCTCAGCCTCCTCATTTGTTCAATGAAAAGGCTGGACAAGAGGGGTTCTTGGGTAACCGCCTGGTGCTCTGGTCCTGAGGATTTGCTGGGGGGTGACTGTATGCTTGCCCCATCTGGGTTCTTGGGAACCATGGGGCCACACTCCTGGCCCTGCCCTCCCCCCTGGAGTTTTCTTTCCTTCTTCTTTCCTTCTTCCCTTTTTCTTCTTCTCCTTCTTCTTCCTTCTTCTTCTTTTCTTGATTTTATGTATTTATTAATGAGAAACACAGAGAGAAAGGCAGAGACACAGGCAGAGGGAGAAGCAGGCTCCATGCAGGGAGCCCAGTGTGGGACTCGATCCCAGGACCCCGGGATCACATCCTGAACTGAAAGCAGACGCTCAACTGCTGAGCCATCCAGGTGTCCCTTCTTTCTTCTTGGTATGTTTTACTCTGATCAGGCTGTCTTCACTTGCGGGAGTTTAAATGCTGCTTTGCCTTTTGTACATATGTACCCACCCACCCCCAACCCTCATTGGGGGGATCTCCCTATGGGGCAGAACTGCCTCCCCCACCCTCCTTATAGGCAAGACTGTCTGGGGTCCCCCTCTCTCTGTGCATCCCCACCCTCTTCAGATTGGGCCAGGCCTCATCTTGAGGTTCCAGCCGCCCTCCCAACAGGGTGGGGGGAGGGCAGAGTGACATGCTCGCTGACAGACCAAGGCGGTACTCCGAGGGGAGCCAGCCAGCAGCCGCGAGAAGGTACAGCCGATGCCAGGTGGGCCTTGCCAGCCAGAGCTATTTTTAGAAGCCATGTTTGCAAATTTTGTGTTAATAGTGTCTCTGTCCAAGCTCTGGCTCCCAGGACTTAGAGAGGGGGAGAGTCTTGCAGAAACCCACCCTCCTGGTTCTCCTCCCCCCCGCCCCCCATTCGTGCTCTCCTCCTCGCAGGTGGCTGGGATCAGTGGGGGGACAGCCATCTGCGTGCAGACCCATGCCCGTGGTGGGTAGAGGTGAGGGTAGGGGTGGAGGAAGGTGGGGAGGCTTAGAGCTCAGGTTGCTAGAGTCCAGTCTCAGAGGGGTGGCGGGACCCCCAGCCACAGGACACTTCTTTCAGTGCCCACATCACTGGATGGGCACGGTCAGTTGCCTGGTCTGTCACCTCCTTAAGCAGTGAACTTGAGCTCCCACCAGGGTTCTGTATCTCTCTGATGGCACCCACCCTCACGCCATGTTCCCCAGACAGGACTTAATAGAGCCTGAAGCTCTGATCCCCATGCATCTTCCTGGCCCAGTCCATCAAGGGAGGGGACTGGCCGGTGGCAAGCCCATATGGTCCCACCCTCAGGGGCCCTGACCTGACAGGGATGGCAAGGGCATCAAGGATGTTCTTACCACTGTGATGGGTTATTCCAAAGGACAAACGGTGGGTGCCTCAAGAATGGAACTTGCTCTGAGCTGACAACTAAAGCGTGAGCAGAAGTCAGGTGAAAAGTGGGTGGAAGAGAGATCCATATGGCTGGAGCAGATTCTTATCACTGGAGGCTGCAGTGTAAAGGCCCAGAGTGTGAGCCTAAGGTTCAGTGATTCTGTGACCATGGAAGCAGAGGATCCCTCCAACCACAGGGGCTTCCAAGGAGGAGGCTCCCATCTTTTCCTGGTCCCCACTCCAACCCCAGTGCCCAAGACAGCCCAGGATGGAAGGTGCCTCCCTTGCAGGGCAGCGCCTCTTTGCATAGCCAGGGATCCTAAAGACCAGGGCTGGAAGGGACCTCAGAGAGCCACCACTGGTTGTGTTGGGACTCTGCTTGAATACCCCAGCGCTGGGGAGCTCATTCTCGGGGACACCTTGATAGGGAGTGAGCAAGCTCTGACTAGGAAAATTCTTCCTGCTGAAACGTACCTTCCTGTGAGTTCCAGCTGGCCCTAGCCTTGCTCTGCTAGGGAGACAGCCTCCTGTAACTCCTGGAGTCACAGGCTTGGATTCCAGGCCCGGCTGTCTCATTGAGAGCTGCGTGACCTTGGGGGCAAGGCGCTCAACCTCTCCAGCTTCATCTGTAAAATGGGGAGAGTAATGAAGGTGGAGGACTAAATAAAACGAATGGGGCGGAAGCCTCAGCCCAGGCCTTGGAACACAGCGCGCGCTCGTAGGCATTCATGCCCAGCGAGGCTACCAGGGCCACCGCGGGATTCACGGGGAAACTGAGGCCCAGCGCGGGAAGGGACCGGCGGGGCTGCGCCGCCGGGAGGGGGAGCCCAGCGCAGCGGCCCGAGCGGGGCCGAGCGGGGGCGGCGGCCGTGGCCTCAGGGGCCCTCTCCGGCTCCGGCCCCCCTCGCCGCCCCGGCACCGCTCGGCCGCCCGCTTTACGAGCAAAAACAAACACGGCCCACAAGCGGCCCCTGTGCGGCGCGGCCCCGCGCCCGCCAGCGCCGCCGCCGCCCGCTCAAAGCCGGCTTTGTGCCCGCCCCGCCGCCCCCGCGGCCCAGGCGACTTTAATTAGCGTCTGGGTCTGCGCCGGGAGACGCAACTCAAAGCCCCCGTTCTTCAGCGCCCCGGCCCCGACCCCCGCCTGCGGCCCGCGGATCCCCAGGCTCCGCGAACCCCTGCTGGCGGCCGCGGGAAGTGGAGCCCGCCCGGAGCCCCGCCGCGGGTTCGAATCGCGCCCTCCGCGGCGCGCGGCCGCCCCGGCCTCAGTTTCCCCCGCAGCAACGGCGCTCCGCCCGGCCCGGCAGCCGGCTTTTTTTTTTTTTTAATATTTTATTTGTTTATTCACGACACACACACACACACACACACACACACACACACACACACACACACACACACAGGCAGAGGGAGAAGCAGGCCCCATGCAGGGAGCCCGATCCCTGTGGGACTCGATCCTGGGTCTCCAGGGTCATACCCCTGGCTGCAGGCGGCGCTAAACCGCTGGGCCCCCGGCTCCAGCAGCTGGCTCTTAAAATGTTGGGCCGGTCGATGAGGTCTGACTCCAGAGGAACAGGGAGGAGGAGAAGGCCTTGTTGGGGGGCGAGGGGTGGGGTAGGGGGAGGCTGCGTCGTGGACCCCACTCTAAGTCCAAATTTTTGACCCTTATGCTCTTGAGAGCTTCTTTTTTTTTTTTTATTTATTTATGATAGTTACACACACACACACACACACACACACACACACACACACAGACAGAGACACAGGCAGAGGGAGAAGCAGGCTCCATGCACCGGGAGCCTGACGTGAGATTCGATCCTGGGTCTCCAGGATCGCGCCCTGGGCCAAAGGCAAGCGCTAAACCGCTGCGCCACCCAGGGATCCCGAGAGCTTCTTAAAAGGGTGCTCTGGACGGACCTTCCGGTCTGCCTGGGGTGCTTGTTTAAAACGCCAAAACCTGGCCCCGTTCCTCACCTGCTGAATCAGAACCTCTGGGTTTGGAGCCTCAAAATCCTTATTTTGAACAATCCCTGTGTTGCTTCTGGTGCATGAGTGTAGGATGTGCAAAGGAGGAATGAGCCGTATTTTGTAAGAAAAACACAGTCCTTGCTTCCCATCTCCCCAGCACCATGACTGAAGTGAGACATTTGGGCCTGCTACTTAGCCTCATTCCCCTCATAGAGTCCTCCAGGATCTCAGTGTCCTTGCTCATAAAATGGGCACGACCTCATTCATCCACCCTCCTTCCTTGGGCTTTGGGAGACTCAAAGGTGTTCTTGAGTGGAAAAGGCCATTAGAAGCAGGAAAACTCTCACAGTTCCCTCTCCCATGCTCTGCCATTAACACCTCTAAAGGCATTTTGGTGCATGGCTGCTGCTGCTGCTGCTGCTCAACATCCTGCTGTGGCTCCCAACTGCCTTCACATAAGACTGCACTCCTTATCCTGGTGTTCCAAGTTGGGTCCTGGCCACATCTCTAGCCTGCTTTCTCATAGTCCCCCAGCTTGGTCTGAAGCCACCCTCCATCCCTACCTCATCTCAAACACCTGTGCTTTCCTGCTTCCTTGCCTTTGCCCAAGCTTTCTCCCTTTTTGGAGATATACTTCCTCCTTACCACCTCCCGACTTGATTTCAAATAGCCAAATTTTGTAATTTCCTTATGACCCTGTTGAAAAGCTACCTCCTCCATTCCTGCCCCACACCTGCTCCAGTGGAGTGTCCTTCATCTCCCATGAACTTTTTCAGCACTCTATTCTTCTATTAAGATGCTACCTTTAACATTGGTTAAAATCTTGGGCTTGAGAGTTTGATCAACCTGGTTTGTTACCCTGACTCCACCACTGTGTGACTTTGGGTGAGTCTCTTAACCTCTCTGAGTCTCTATTTCCTTTTTATGATTATTGACTGGATTCAGGGACATAAGGAAAGGGAAAGAACTTGGGGCAGAGGCTCATGAGTGCAGGATCATGGTTAACAGTACAGGCTCTGAACTGGAGTGCACAGGTTTGAAACACATTCTATGTCCACTCATTGGCAGTATGACTTTGGGTAAGATTACTGAAGTCGTTGCCTCAGTTTCCCTAACTACACAATTTGGATAATAATAGTGTGGTAGACAGTCTGTAGGGTCCCCGTGATGTTCACACCTTGTATAATCCCTGTCTTTGAGTGTGGGTGGGACCTGTGATTTGCCACTGGCCAGTGGAATATGACAAAGGTGAAGGGATTTTGCAGGATTAAGATCCCGAATGAGATTTGAGTCACTCAGAAGGGAGATTATCTTGGGTGGGCCTGATTGAATCAGGTAAAAGCCCTTAAAAGAGGAACTGGATCCTCTCTGGAGTCAGAGACTCTCCTCCAAACTTTGAACCTTGAAGAAGTAAGACCACCTGATAGTCTATAGGAACTGAGTGGCCCCTGGCAGACAGCCAGCAGGAACACAAGGACTTCAATCCTATGACTACAGGGAGACAGATTTTGCCAATAACCTGAGGGAGCTCGCAAGTGGGTCTCATCCCCTCGGATGAGACCACACCCCTATGGATACCTGGATCGTGGACTGTTAGGACCCTAGCAGAGAACCCAGCTAAGCTGTGCCTGACCTATATAAACTGTGAGATAATAAATGTGTTTTAAGTGGCTAAATTTATGGTAGTTTGCTACCCAGCATAGAAAACAAATATAAATAGTATCTACCTTGTAGAGTTCTGGTAAAGCTTAAATGAGGTCACTGAGGTAAAGCTAACAGCTTGCTACTAGTTCATGGGAGCTATTCATTAGTAATTAGCTATCATTGTAATTATGTTTATAATACAACACGTTACAAAAATAAATTTTAATCACCAACTTATTAGTGTGTTTACAAAAACCATAAGATTTGCAAGCCAGAAAACTACATTTGAACAAACTTGCTACGAGAACTTCCCCTTGCTGGGTTATGTCTGTTAGGTTACTCTAGGCTGCAAGTACAGAAAACCTGACTAGTAGTGGCTGTCTTGGGTTGGGATTCTTAAAAGCAGAACTTAAGGCAAGGAGTCATGTGAAAAATAACATATTAGGAAGAGTTTCTAAGACAAACCAGTAGTAGGGGAGTGAAGAAGTGGGACTGGAGGGGGAATTTGATCGAGCCAAGTCCCACAAAGAGGAGCTTTGGCTCCATCTTGCAGAGGAGCTCTGGGGACAATGCAGATCACCCCACAGAGCTGGCCAGATCAGTGAGTGCAAGGCAGCTGGAGGACTGACACCTCCATACTCTTCTGTCATTGGCTAAGGGCCTCCCTTTGGGTAGGGCAGGGGTGTAAATTCCCAGGCTCTTCTGGCTTTCCATGCTCATAGTCAGAGTGGGCTCCAGCAGCCTGAAGGTCATCCTCTGACAAGGGGAAGCAGGTGCTGGCTGCTGGGAGTAGAGCCGGTGTGTATGAAAATGTTAAAAGGATGAGAAGGTCATTGGCAGTGCTGCCGTGGTGGCATAAGCTATAAGGACATCTGTTGTTTGCTTAACAAGAAACGTAGGTGGTCCCCAGATTGGCTCAGTGTGAGTCATTGATGTCATTGAGGACTCTGGCTCCTTACAGCCTTCCTCAGCACTGCTGGCTTTCATATCCTCAGCCTCATAGTCACAAGATGGTTGCTGCAGCTCCATATCTCATCTCCTTAGCTGATAGCATCTGAAGTAGAAAGCAAAAGAGGGCAGCAGCACACAGGATTTCTCCTCATGTCACTCTCTGCTTTGATGTGGAAAATCCTCCCCTTCGACACGTCACCAGAATTGGATCACATACCTAGCCCTAGACCAGTTACCAGCAGTGGAGAGTTGGGTTGCTAAGGCTGGCTTAGACTGGTCAGTGGTTCACCCTGGGTGCTGAGCCTCTATCCAGATGGAGTTCCGTGAGTGAGGAGGAGGTAGGGGAGACGGCTGGGTGGACACCCAAGAGTATCTGCCACAGGTCATCACTTTTCCTCATTTGCAAAAGGGGAATATTGGTACCTGCCTCTGAGATTCATGGTGAGGATTAAATGAGCTGATTTTAATTGCTGTGTTTATCCACGCTGCTTTTTCTCTGTTGCACTGAGCTCATTGAAGCTTGGGGCTGTGTCTGGCTTACCCTTGCTTCTGTTGATCGACCCTCTAAATAGTAACCCTATCTATTTCTCTCCGTGTGTTGCCACACCGTAGTCCAGACTGCCATCACCTCTCTCACTGGTAGCTGTGATGGCTTACTCATGGATTGCTCAGCTTCCATTCTTGGCTCCCTCTAAGTCTTTCTCCCACAGAAGCCTGACGGATCTTTGTAAAACACAAATCTGCTTGAGTTATATCCCTGCTTAAAATCCTTCCAGGCTCAAGAAAAAGGGCGGGGTGAGGACGGGTAGTGATATTCAGAGTAAATACTGGCTTGGAGTGGGCCCTGGACAATCAGGATAGGCACCAACATTGACAGCTGGGTCAGCACATCTTCCCTGAGAATCAGCCCTGTTTTAAGGGCCCTAGGAGAGCTGGCCCCTGCCTGCCTACCTCTCTTTCTTGGCTTGACTCTAGAGACTGTTTTTCCCACCCACCCCCACCCCCCCGCTTGCCCTGGGCCAAAGCAGCTCTCTTGTCAGCCTGATCTGCTTGCCCTTCCCCAAATGTACCACTTGTCCCCAGGCTCCTGAATGTGCTCTTTTCCAGGACTGGATCAGGATTTCTCCACGTCTCCTGGCTACTTCTTTAAAGCCTACATTTGGGTGCCCCCTCTTCCAGGACACTTTCTCTGATACTCCTCCTGTCCCCCACCCTGTTGTGGTCTCTCATGGCCTCTGTACTTTCTTCCATCATTGTAAATGTCCCCTTCTCTCTCACCAGATGGGGATCTTTCCAAGGGCACAGTGGGACACATGGGACAGTTGCATCCCCTGTGTTGGTAGTAGTAGGTGGTGATGGAGGTGGTGGTGATAGTGGAGGGTAGGACCACTCTCAGACCCAGCTCCACTCTGACCTTCTTTCAGCTGGACCCCTATCCATAACACAAGAAGTCTACGGGTTCAAGAGGATGTGTGCCCTCACCCTCCTTCCCACACTCTGAGAACCCAGGATCCCAGAATTCTCGGTCCAAACAGCCCAAGTCTGCAACCGGGACCACGTTGTCCTCTTCTCTAGGTCTATTCTTCAACTGTTCAGAAGGGATAGTTCACCCAGGGAGGTGGACTTGGTTGTAGCTTGGATGTGGTTTTGGCTGCTATCACTGGGTAACAAATTACTCCCAAGCTGAGCAGATTACAAAAGCTTTTTTTTTTTTTTTTTTTTTTTTTTTTTAATGCTCATGAATTCTGCAGGTCAGGAATTTGGGCAGGGCACAATGGGAATGGTCTGTTTCTGTTCTACTATGTCTGGGCCTCCACTGGGAAAGCTCAGTGGCTGGTCGCTGGAATCATCTGGATAGGTGTTTATCCATAGATCAGATGGACGATGCTGGGAGCTGACTGGGAGCTCAGCTGGGGCTGTCCACTAGAGTATCTGTGTGGCCCCTCCAGGTGCTTGGGCTTCCTCACAGCATGGCGACCTCAGAGTTACTTAGACTTCTTACATACTGGTTCCAGATGCCAAGGGCAACTATCTCATTAAACAGAGCAGTAGCTGTATCACCCTTTGTGCTCTGGCCTTGGAAGTCACCCAGCATAATTCCTGCTTCATTCTGTTGGCTAAAATGAGTCACAGCCCACCCAGATTAAAGGGGAGAGGGCATGGGCCAGACTTTTCAATGGGAGGAGTATAAAATCATACTGGACATATTTTTAAACCACCAAAGGCATGCAGACTGGGGTGTCTACTTGTGCGTGCATGAGGCCCTTCACACTCTAGGGCAGAGTTGAAATGAGAAGAAAGGTGGACCTATTGGGACTTAATCAAGATATACTGGGACTTAAGATAAAAAACTAATGCACAGCAAAAGAACAGTCAAGCAAACTAAAAGACAACCTACAGAATGGGAGAAGATATTTGCAAATTACATATCAGATAAAGGGCTAGTATCCAATCTATAAAAAACTTATCAAACTCAACACCCAAGAAACAAACAATCCAGTCATGAAATGGGCAGAAGACATGAACAGAAATTTCTCCAAAGAAGACATACACATGTCCAACAAGCACATGGAAAAATGTCCACATCACTTGCCATCAGGGAAATACAAATCAAAACCACAATGAGATATACCACCTCATGCCAGTGAGAATGGGGAAAATTAACAAGACAGGGAACAACAAATGTTGGAGAGGATGTGGAGAAAGGGGAACCCTCTTGCACTGTTGGTGGGAATGCAAGCTGGTGTAGCCACTCTGGAAAAGAGTGTGGAGGTTCCTCAAGAAGTTAAAAATAGAGCTGCCCTATGACCCAGCAATTGCACTACTGGGTATTTATCCAAAGATACTGATGCAGTGAAACGCCAGGACACCTGCACCCCAACGTTCATAGCAGCAATGTCCACAATAGCCAAACTGTGGAAAGAGCCACGATGTCCTTCGACAGATGAATGGATAAAGAAAATGTGGTCTATATACACAATGAAATATTCCTCAGCCATCAGAAAGGACAAATAGCCACCATTTGCTTCGACGTGGATGGAACTGGAGGGTATTATGCTGAGTAAAGTAAGTCAGTCAGAGAAGGACAATCATCATATGGTTTCACTCCTACGTGGAATACAAGAAATAGTGAAAGGGGGGCAGCCCGGGTAGCTCAGTGGTTTAGCGCCGCCTTCGGCCCAGGGCATGATCCTGGAGACCCGGGATCGAGTCCCATGTCGGGCTCCTTGCATGGAGCATGTCTCTGCCTCTCTCCCTCTCTGTGTCTCTCATGAATAAATAAATAAAATCTTTAAAAAAATAGTGAAAGGGATTACAAGGGAAAGGAGGGGAACTGAGTGGGAAAAATTGGAGAGGGAGACAAACCATGAGAGACTCCTAACTCTGGGAAACAAATAAAGGGTTGTGGAAGGGGAGGTGGGTAGAGGGATGGGGTAGCTGGGTGACGGGCACTGAGGAGGGCACTTGATGGGATGCACAATGGATGTTATACTATATGTTGGCAAATTGAATTTAACTTTAAAGAGAGAGGGAGGGATAGTAAGAGAGAGAGAGAAAAGAGAGGTAGACTAAAAACTGGAAATCAGGGGCCAAATGTTAACTCTCTGTGTTTTTCCATTGTTCTGGCAAAGAAGAAGTCAGAAAATTTAAAGTTTGGCCTTCTAAATCATTAGGAAGGTATATTTGTCAAGGTAGGAAGATAGGACATATTTATTTAATAATTTGGTAGTCTGATTTATACCTTTTAAATATTTAGGATATGATGCGCAAGTTCCATTTGGACACTGCAATGGGAGGGGTGGTCCTGGTAGTGGAGTGGCAGTCATGGTGGTGGTGGCGGCGGAGGTAACGGTAGTAAGAATAGCAGTGGTGATCATTCAAGGCTCAATAACCACTTGCTGAGCATCTCTTCCACATCAGCAGTCAGCCACACTTCACCACTGTTGTCTTCGCCATCAATGTCATTCCTCCTTCCCTCATTTCCTTCTTCAGTAAGCATGCATTGAATGCCTCCTGTGGACTAGGGGCTGGGAATGCACAGATGACCATGTGGTCTCTGGCTCAAGGAGCTTACTGTCCAGTGGAAGAAAGGCTCAGGAACAGATCATTGCAATACAAAAGCATGTGTTTGGTTATAGCAGAGCATATAATAATGTTGGGGCAGCAGAGAGGCCCGGGGGACCTTTTTCTCCTAAGAGGATTTGGAGCATAAGCTGGAGTACTGTAGGAAGAGACTAGGGAAAGACATTTCAGAAAGAAGGAACAGTGTGTTTAAGGTGTGGAAGAGAGGACACTGGTTTAAGTGGTCCGAAGTTGTAGTGGTGGCAGCTGGGAATAGTAAAGGTTACCCCTTTACTGACGATGTGTGTGCTGCTACCTCTTTATTTGAGGAAACTGCTCCCTCTACTCCAGTCATGATTCTAATACCTCATTCCTAACCACCTAAGGTTGATTATGTACCCAAGATGGACCAACCAGCATCGTTCTCCAGAATCTTTCTATGGGAATTGGAAGGGCAGATCCTTTGTCCCCTGTCTGATTGAGAGCTGTTAGAAGCCTGAGCAGTGCATGGTGTCCTATGTGCTTCTTGAAAGAGTTGGTTGGGAAAAACAGATTGGTACGCAGGGGGCAACAGAGAATGTCCTGATGGTGTCAGAATCTGTGATCCAGTCTTCCAGGAGCTCAGATCCATCCCAGCCTGGTCAGGTAGAGCAGCACACTGGATCTCAGCGTGCTGCTAGGAGAGGTGATGGGGAGTTGGGGCCAAAGAGGCCATAGGAGTCAGATCCTGAGGGACCAGGAGGGAAGGCATCGAAGAAGGGGCTTCATGGGGAGAAAGAGCAGATTTGTGTTTCTGAAATATGGCTCTGGGGTGGCAGGCGAGACTTGCTGGGGAGGGGAGTGGTTCAGGGGGCGGGAGGGGGGCAGCAGAAGAGCTGGTGAATAGGCCGATCTCCCCTCCAGCCCTGACATCATAGGGCGTGGAGAGGAGGTAGACGCGGAAGTCAGACCCTATAAGGGCCCAACTCTAGGTCACTATTGGACCTTGGGCGAATGTCGTGGCTCTGTTTTGTGTTGGAGGTGAAAGGTAGGACTGGGGAGAGACGTCAGAGGTCATATGGTCATTCAAGCAGCCTTGAGCTGGGGCAGACATCTAGGTCCTAAATCCCATTCTAGAAGGTCTGAGATAACTCCCTGTACACAGGAACACATACCACACCACCCCTTCCAACGTCAGTCGGCCGCCTGCAGCACCTCCTGTCCATCTTCCATGAACTGGCCTTGCAGGAGGGGAAGACAGGCAGTGTGTCTTCCAGGGACCAGAGTGAGGGGAAGGGGGGTGGTTGGGCCTGCCCTGCAGAGAGACACCATTGTGCCTGGTGGGGCCCCAGGCCTTCCCTTACCCCCAGGCCAGCCCTAAACCACAGGCCACGTCCTGTTTCTCAGAAATACTGACATTTCCCAGAGCCCAGGGTTCGTGGAGGGACAGGGGGAGGTGGCTTCATAGCTGCTGGAGGAGGAGGAAGAAGCCTCCCCAGGAAACCCAGAGGGCAGACTTGGCATCAGAATATGAAGATCAGGATTGGGGACCAGGAGGCTACCAGGTTCGTTGCACCTGCCCCAGCCCAGGACCTGGCCTATTCGGTGTTCTAGGACCCATCAGGGTACAGAATCACAGACCTTGGCTGGAATCCAACCCCTCCATTTACCAGTATATGATCTTGAATAGGTCACTTCCTCTCCCTGTGCCTCAATTTCCTCATTTCTTAATATGGTCAACAGTCCCCACCTCACAGGGCTGTCCTAGAGATTGGATGAGACAACAGACTTGAACGTACATTGTTAACAATGGCCAGCCTATGGGAGGGGATGCCACTATTTTTTTTTCTCAATATTTTATTTATTTATTCATGAGAGACACAGAGAGCAAGAGGCACAGACACAGGCCAAGGGAGAAGCAGGCTCCATGCAGGGAGCCTGACATGGGACTCGATCCCAGGTCTCCAGGATCACACCCTGGGCTGAAGGTGACTCTAAACTGCTGAGCCACCCGGGATTCCCAGGATGCCACTATTTCAATCAGAGCCCAGCCTCGTCACCAACTAGGACTCCCTGCTGGAGTCTCAGGGAGCCCTATGAGTGGAAAAGCTGGGCAGCCCTGGGAAACCACCCCTTCCTTCTCCCCTCATCACACTCATGGGGAGACCTGCAGGGTTACACAGTGAGTTAGTGGCTGAGGAAGAATGGATTTTAACTTGTCCTTAAACCTCCCCTCTTCCATCCTCACTCCTGTTTCTTCTACTTTTCCGTGTCCTGTGAGGTCTCCTCATCACCAAGACTTGCTTACATCTCTCCCATCAGAAAAACCCTCTTCTTCTTTGATCCATGTCCACTGCCAGCCACTGCCCGGCCCCTCCCCTCTCCTTTACCACCAAAGTCTTCAAACACTTGTCTGTTTCCTCACCTCCCTGACACCACCTCAGCTCCCCAAAACCTGTTCCTACCTCCCAGCTTGCTAACCCACAGATCTGACCAAAGCACTAAAACCCTTCTAGGGCTCCCAGCTCCCCTCAGGATGAAGCCAGAGCTCCCCAGCTGGGTGTTCACCCTCACCTCCCTTAGCTCTTTGCGTCAAATTATACTGTCCAGGAACAGTGAGCTGTTTGTGATTCCCCCTATAACATGCTCTCTTTCATCTCCCATGTACCATGTCTTCCTGTGTCATTTCCTTCCCTACTCCCTCCATCCCTCCATCTTTTCTTCTAATCCTCTTCATCCTTCAGAGCCTGCTGAAGTGTCCTCGGTCTGGGCAGGCCTGTGCTCCCCAGGGCCCTGCTGTCAGAGCCCTTAGCACTCCTGGTATTGTGACACCCCATCTCCTCCTCAAGACTTTAGTTCCTTACTCTGTGTGGGTCATGTAGCATAAGGCCTATCCCCGAGCAGCTGAGAAAGTGTTTTATGAATGAATACATGAAAGGGGAATATAAGTCAGAAAGGCATAAACTCGTGGGAAAGCTGCCGAGAGGTTCCCAAGGCAAACCTTACATGTGCATACTCAGAAACATCTGGATCAAAAGGAGGAGGTACTGATATGCTGAATGTGCCTCCCACGGTGGAAAAGGTTTGGGGTGAACATCACAGGCTTCAGATAAGCCCATCAAAGAAACCAAGAAGGTGGTTGGTCTGCAGCATCAGGAAAAGTATACAGTCCATTCCTGTCCTGAGGCCTCAGAGGCACTTCTGATTACAGAGTCCTGCCTCCAACCCCATTCTCCAGCAGAGGGGAGGGGCCATCGTGCAGAGGCAGGGTAGGGGGCCTCCAGGAAAGCTTTACTGAGACAGGACATCTGAGCTAAGTTGAAGGATGACCAGAGTTCACCATGTAAGTGGCTGCGTGTTCTGATTCCTGCACTTCAAATGTGAGATGCTCAGAACTCATCCCCGAGTTCCAAGTTAGCCCTAGGTGGTGGGCAAACAAGGCAAGAATTTGGTGTCTTCTCTCAGAGTGACAGGTAGAAGCTGGGAAGAGCTAATGTCTTCTGACTTAGGGGGAGAGGAGGAGAGTCCAGCCATTTCCTCAAACCCCAGCCTCTCAAACCAGACCCCTGGGACCTGGCGGAGGGAGTTTGGGGAAAGTGGGATTGGTAGGCAGCTTAGCAGACTTCCCAGACCTCAGACATCCAGGTACAGAGACCAAGGCTCAGGGGACAATGGTCAGAGCCCTCTAAGTGGCAGCAGGTGGCAGGACTCCAGCCCTTCCCATCATGCCTGGGGGGGAGGGCAGTGCTATGCTGGAGGGAAACCACAGGTCTGGGAGACGCAGGCCTGAGGGCTAGTCCTGAGCTCACTTAGCTGTTACTGCGAGGCTTTGGGGAAGACATTGGCCCCATCCTGGTCCTCTGTTTCCTCTTCTTAACGTCGGGGTAATTCCTACACTGTTCATCTTAAGTGGAATCATGAGTGTTAGAACATCTTTGAAACTGCAAGTAATTGTACATGTAGGCAGGATAAATTATTAATGTTGTCTTTAATTGTAACTGTTAGGCTTTCTTCCCAGATTGTGGTGCCAGGGTTAGCAATGTGACTGCCAAGGCTTGGAAATCCTTAGAGGTGAGACTATTTGGGTTTATGACATCGGTCACAACAGACGGGGGGAGGAGTGCTAGCCTGGAGCAAGGGACCTGGCACTGATTCTACCTCTGCTACTGCCTGCTTCAGGCACATGACTTCTTCTCCCTAAATTCAGTTTCCTCCTTGTAGAGCGTGGCTGACAATCGCGATCCCTGAAAGATTTGCTGGGGAAAGTGCCTGGAGGCTCCCTTTCCCTCTCCGCTGGCTAACTAGAGTCAGTCTGCTTCCTAGGCTCAGTGCCTGTGGGCCCCAGGAGGGGGGCACCCATAAAAGCGGGAGGAGCCATAGCTGGGGGCCCAGGGACAGAAGCAGTATGGAGCCGGGGAGAGGCTGCGGAGCCAGACAGGGGCCTGGTCAGGGAGGCTGGGGCAACTGGCCCTGGCTCTGGTGACAAGCAAGGACAGGGGCTAGTCTCTGTCCCTACTGCATCTCAGGCTCCAGCCCTATAATAATATGGGCATAACCAGGCCTACCTTGCAGTTAGTCCCTGTGGGGACACACAGTAGCCGGACATGAACTCAGCAGGCAGGGCTGAGGAGTAATGCAACTTATCATTTATTAATATATAACAACAAAAATGGTAAAGCTCGTATCTGCAACTGCTTAGGTCTTCATTACAAGGTCTTGGTTGCTTTGTCTGGACTGGCTGTGACCTTCAGCTCCGGGGTCTGGGCTAGGAAAACATTCCAGTAACCTGCATCGAGGAAAGCAGAAGAGGCGTGTAGGGGTGGGGGTCAGGGGTGGGATGTGTGCATGTGTGTGCAGGGGTGTGTGCGTGTGCATGTACTGTGCACAGCAGAGGCAGGGTGACTGGGATGGGGAAAACTGAGGACAAGAAGGATGGTGAGGCCCTGGGTTTGGAGTCCCTAGGAAGAAGAGGATGGGTATTTCCATCTTAACCCCGTATTGTGATCAGTTTTGGCACACGACCCCACCTTCAGCCAACTGGCATCTGGAGCTGGGCTGGCTTCCTAACACCCGTTGGGGACACTCCCATCTATGACTTCCTCTCCCCCACCGGAAGCCCCACCTGAGTCCATCTTCCTCAGTATAGTGTAGGGCAAATGAAAGGCATTGGGAGGAAAGTGGTTAGGAGGGTTTCGATAGGAAATGTTCCAATAGAGAGGGGGTAGGCAGCATCAGGGTTTGGGGGCTCAGGCCTCCCTCCCTCACAGCCCTGTCTCCCTCACTCCCAGGACCAAATCCAGATGGTTCTGCTTCACCTTCCCGCTCCCAAGCGCCCTGAGTTGAGAAATCTCTGGCCCAGACGCCCACTGGATTCCTGTGCCGGGAACTGACGTCTGTGGCTGACAAGCACCCTGCCCCCCTCCCAGAACCAGCAGCCTGGAACTCCCCAAGAGGCCCCAGCCTCTGGCTCAGCTCTTTTCCCAGGCCCCAGTCCTTAGCCTAACGTCCCACCTTCATGGGTGCTGGTGAGTAGCCGGAAGTTCTGTGCCTCTTTCTGGAAGTCTTGCTTCCTGACTTTCTTGATCTGAATCAAGTGGAAGATTCCTGAAGGCAGAGGCAAGGGCATGAGCAGGAAAGGTGAGGTAGTCAATGGAACAGGGTAACTTAGACACAGACTGGATCTTACCACCCCTCTCCTCCCCTTTCCCGACCAGACCCCAAATCCTGCAGACTAAATTTCCCAAGAATTTTGGACCTATCCCCCCACCTCCACTGCCAGCCTCCCTATTCAGGCCCCATCACATCCTGCCTGGGCACTACACTAGACTTCCGACCTCTTTCCTCTCCCTTCAATCTGTGATTCTAAATGCAGGCATTCAAAACTATACATCACCTTGTCATTCCCTTTCCCTGACTTCTTGTCGCCTCTCTGCTCACCCTCCACCACCTGTCACCCTCAGCATCCTGCTCTCACACTGTTCACCAGTCCACAATGTGGGGTGGAGGGAGGGGGAGGCCTATATGGCCTGCCCATAGAATGTGTGATAAAAATCAATAGGGGTGCTTATTAGACTCCAAAGAACATCAAATGTCAGAGTGGTAGGCCTCCTTACAGCACGAGGCTCTGTTCACCCCTGAGCGGCCTTCCTGTGCTCTAACCCTCGCCAACTGCTTAAAGTCCCCCAAGGGGCCCAAGCCTTTACCTAGGCCGCCCCCTCTGCTGCAACTCCTTCCCCTATTGACTTCCGATTCTCCTGCTGCCATCGGATGAACTCCTACTCATCCTCTAAGCTTTAGCTGGGAAGTAGTCTTCCTTTATCTCCTCTCCTTGGGGGCACCCACAGCTCTTAGCTTCTGTTGGTCATTGTACCTATTTCTAATGTGCTATCATTATGTCTCTTCTTGCCTCCCCTGGTTACTCCTGGAGGGCTTTCCTCTCTGGCTCCCCTGAGCCTGGCACTCGTGAATCATGTAGGATAAATGAATGAATTAACAAACGAGTGAATGATCCCTTGATGAATGGATGGGTAAGGAAACATACGTGTACCCAATCTAGCCTGGGCCCTGAAGGCAACGAGGTATTAGCTAGATCTTCTGATGTTTGTGTCCCTTGGGGAGCTGGCCATGGGCACCATGCACGGCACAGAGGCCCTGAGCACATGG
Organism: Canis lupus baileyi; assembly: GCF_048164855.1. Lineage (NCBI taxonomy): Eukaryota > Metazoa > Chordata > Mammalia > Carnivora > Canidae > Canis > Canis lupus. The sequence continues at coordinate 28,034,018 of NC_132860.1, forward strand.
GCTGTCCAGCTGTGACCGCCAGGGTCTGTGGCCAGAAAGAACAGGTGTGACAGTGAGGCCTCTGCTAAGAAAGAAAACTAAGAATTGGCCTTGCTTATGGAAATCTGAGTAGGATCCCACTGAGGAGAACCGTCAGCACTCAGGTCCAGGAGGCTGGGAATGTCCAGCATTGTTCTCAGGACCCCCAGTCCAGATGCCAAGGACCAGGGTCTGGGAGACACTCGCTCCAAAGGCCCAGGCTACATTACAAGCCCGACATGGGGATAGGTCCTTCTGCTCAGGCCCGCCACTGCACACACCCCAGAATACAAATTAGAGAGGAAATGACGGGGTGAGGGAGGGTCCTCACACTCTAGCTAAAGCATGATTGTAGGGACAGAGCTCTTAGACTTGGAATCAAGAGCTAGCCTGAGGAGCACGGCCATGCCTTCTCAGGTTGTGCCCCCTCTGAGGGCAGCAGGGCTCTGTGGACCCCCAGGGCAGAGAAGGCACTGGCAGGTGAGTCCCAGGAGATAGGACATGCTCAGCTCAATGTGGACACAAACCGTTTCTGGATGGAGCTGTCCACAGTGGAGGTGGGGAGGGGGCATATGCAGTCAGGGGCTAGAGACCATGAGGGAGGCTGTAGGGGGCTTCCTTCCTAGATGGGGGTTGGAATCAGGATCCCTGAGGTCCCTTCTAGTCTGAAACTCCAGAATCTACAAGGCTTTTAACAATCAGCCCTCTGCTCAGCTTTTGGGGCCTGACACTGGTCCCACAGTGGTGTGGCCTCAGCCCAGGTGTCCGTGTCTCCAGGCCAATTCTGCCCTTATTCTCCCTGCACCACCCCCAAGGCTTGCTGATACCACTCCTCTGGGTGAAGAAACAAGGTTTCCCACTGAGAATCAGACCTTGAGTATTTGCTTTGATGCCTGCAGTCTGGGACAGGAGGTAACAGAGAGCCTGAAGAGGCAATTAGGCCGCCCAGGGGGTCAGGAGATGGGGAGGGGTGTTTGCCAGTGATGCAATGGTACAGCTGGCACTGAGAAGTTGAAGAACCCCCACCACCTGCTCCTTTTATTGCTGGACCTGGCGGTAATGAGACGGGCCTCGAGCTACAGCTCCCCGGTCTATGCCGTCCTGCACCCCATGGCCTTCCTCAGGCACCTCTCTGAAGGCATTAGGTCACCTCCGTGGAGGTGGATCTGAGGACAGTCAGACCTGGGTTTGAATCTTTGCTTTCCTGCTCGAACTGTGTAACTTTGAGCATGTCATTTTACCTCCCAGACTCAGTTTTATCTTCAGGTGCATGAATGCATATCCCTCAGGTTTCTCACGTGGCTGAAATGGAACAGACTAGCACAGGGCCTACTGCCCATGAATCACAGGGCACGGGGCAGGTAAGCATAGGCTCCAGGGTCAGTCTGAAGCTGTCGCTGCCCCCCTCACCTGCCTGTGCCCCTCTTGCCTTCCTAACTCCTGTTCCAGCCACTGGCCTCTCCTCCATGAAGCCTTTCAGCCTGACTCCGCTCAGCTCCCGAGGAGCTCCTACTGCATCCGAGTCACTAGGTCTTGGACTCCTGAGGACAAAGGCTGGGACCTATTATTCCCTGTGGTCTCAGTACCTGGTGGGCTTGGGGGGAAGGTCTGGAGTAAACCAGCACCTGTCCAGGGAGTGATGGAATCTCGAGGCGCAAAACAAGTATAAGGGTTGCTGACTCCAACTCCTCAACTGCGGCAGAACCCTCACCCAGCCGCCGCTTGTACACTCCTGTGAACTGAGCTTGCTCCCTCCCTTCTTTTACAGAAAGGGTCTAGGTATGAGAAAGTGCTTCCTCTCTGATGGAAACGTGCTTCACCATAATTCTAAGGAGGTAGAACGAAGATACAAATGTTGTTACTCCCTATTATAGGAAAGGCTGTACCCAAGTTATTTCATTTAATCCTCTAAAAACCCTCCTCCCCAGTTAACAGAAGAAAACAGTTGAGGCCCAGAGAGGTCAATTGATTGCCCGAGACCACACAGCTAAGAAATAGCAGAGCCAGGATTCAAACTCAGGTCTGTCTGATTCTTAAAGCCCCCGCTTGTTGTTCTGACCCTTGTAGTCACTCAGAACACAATGGCTCCCCTGTGTGGGGCAGTCCTTCAGAGCCAGGAAGCCAATGGTCCTGTCCCCCTGAGTCTTCTCTTCTCCAGGCTGAACGGCTCCGCTTTCTTCGTCCATTCCTCCTAGGACAGGAGGCAGAGTAGACCAGGGAAAGAGCCGCATCTGACGTCACAAGACATAGGCTCTAGCTCCCGTCCTCCACTTACTGGCTGTGTGGCCTTGGGCCAGGTACTTCACCTCTCTGAGCCTCAGTTTCCTCATCTGTAAAATGGGGATAATAATACCTAACTCTCAGGATCGTTGAGGATCAAATGAGATAACGAATGTGAAGCACTTTGTAAACTCTAAAGTGCTCCACGCATTGGTTATCATTATCATTACCATCATTATCAGCATCCCCTCTTCCACCCCCGCCCACTCCAGCCAGACCCATCAGTAGAGAAAAGTGATCTTATAGCTGATTCACACTTAAAGGGTTTAGTTTCTTTTACTCTACCCAGGGGATCTGTGTTTGGCAGGAAGAGCCAAAAAGCCCAACTCAATGGCAATTCCTCTTGACCTTCAGCTGGTGATATGAGCGTCCCCGTTGCATCGGGTGAGTGAGAAATATATTCTGATGTCAACTTTTTGGAGGGATGGAATCCACAACATAGAAGAGGTTGAATGATTCTAGCCTCGAGGCCCTCCTGCTTTGAGGATGCCGTGAAGGCGCTTCTGCCTGAAAAGCTCTCCCCTCACAGTGCTGAAGCTCTACCAGTAGACATGCCTTTGCTTCAACCACATAGGCTTTACCACGTCCTGGCACTTTGCAAGTGCAACAACCCCTTCCTCCCAGGAGAGGGAGCACTTGGAGGCCCTGGTGTCTCAGAGTAGATGAGCTTATCAGAACTGTCAGAGAATCACAGAATCTCTGTCTCCCTCTATCTTGAAATTGGAGACAAATCTAGAAGGGTAGCCAGAGGCTGGTCTTCCTGGGCTAGAGGCACTTGATCAACCAAATGCCCCTGGTAGGGGGGCATGGGCCAGAGGTCAGCCCGGCTGGGAGTGGGCCAATGCTCACCTTTTATCAGTTTCCAGAGGTAGATCTCCACCTGCTCAGAGGCCTCATGCTCGAGGGCAAAGCGATGTAGGTTGTCTGGGCTTGGAGCTACTGATGTGTGGACGAGGACCCGGCCTGGCACCTTCGGACACCTGGTGGCACTGATCTCACTGTGACCAGGATCTGCCTTGTCCTCTGGGGAAGACAAAGGACCTGTGAACACGCTGACCCCCACCCCCCACCCCTGCCTGGTAGGCCCAGGAAGCCAGGCCACTGGTCTGACATCTCCCTCAGGTCTTTAAAATCCTTGGGAAAGTTCTGGTGCCCCTGGGAAAGAGAAAGGGGCCACCTCTCCCATTTGCCTCCCATTGATTAGCATATCAGAAAACTTGTCATCTTTTTGGGCCCAGCTCATCCTCCACCTCCTCCAGGCAGCCCACTTGGAATGGCTTAGCTTACCCTGCTTCTTCCCACTCACAGCTTTTAAAACCCTTCTTGCTTATGCATCCCACTCATGTCCTTAGTCTGCCTTGCACTGCCTTGCACTGTCTTGTAATTGCCTCCCTTGGGTATGTTTTTCTCTTAAAGAGACCTATGGGGTGAAGGAGGAACTATATCCTTTAAGTCTTTTGAGTCACCCACACCAGCAAGCAAGGCTCTTATGAACATACACAGAATGGAAGGTTTGGGAGGGGTGCGGTAATCATGGCCACAGTGATGATTATGGTTGTGATGGTGGGAGAGGGGGTAGAGGGGGCGATGATCTGACTGAAATGGTGAAGGGGGCCGCAGGAGTGTGTGCAGGGGGGATGATGATAATAGTGGTAATGGGTTTTGGTCCCAAATTGGATCCAATCCTAAAGCCTCAACATGCTGGAATTCCAAGGACATTCCCCAGAATTTTCCACGTACCAACATTCCCTATTTTTCAGGGACTAAAGGACTAAGTCCCTACACATACATACTTCCTTCTAAACTCTTACTAGGGGACACCTGGGTGGCTCAGTGGTTGAATGTTTGCCTTTGGCTCAGGGCATGGTCCTGGGGTCCTGGGATCGGACCCATATCAGGTCCCCCACAGGGAGCCTGCTTCTCCCTCTGCCTATGTCTCTCTCTGTGTGTGTCTCTCATGAATAAATAAATAAAATCTTTAAAAAATAAAAATAAAAAAATAAACTCTTACTAGTTATGAAGCCCTTTGAGATGTCCTGCTAAGGGTTGTAAAGCTATAGTCTCAATATTTTTAAGGGGAAATGGATTGGGGTCTGGTGGCAGGGCCTAAGACCAGGTGTGTTTGTGAAGGAGCCTAACAGTGAGCTACTGCCAGTCTCCTGGAGAATTCAAGTTGAATCCCCACCACTCATGTGTCCAGGTAACACCTTGTCATGCTCCCTCTCTAGCCCTGTCCCAGTAGCATATTTCTCAGATACTATCGCTTACATTTGGATTCTTATTTACAATTTATAAAACATTTTTCCTCAATGTTTTCCTCTGTCTGAGGCTCAGAAAGGACAATAACTTGTCAGCCAGTAAGCAGCTAATATAGAAGCACACGCTTCCTGACATCAAAGCCCCGGGGGAGGTGGAGACTTAGGATAATTGCAGCCACTCTGTTATCTCATTTGTAAACTATCTGAGAGATGAGGAGTACATGGACTCTGTGAAATCACAGTACAATACCTGGCACTAGTAGGTTCTCGATGCATGTTTCCTTCCCCTTTTTTCTTCCCTATTCCTCTCCTTTTAGTTTTGCCAACCCAGCCTTCTAACCAGATGTGGTGAAGCACAATCGCAGCCCACAACTTCAGCCCGTCTTGCTCTCCTTCCAGGCTTCAGGGAATGGGCCTGCTCCTCACAACAGCGCTGCTGACAGCCATAGGCTGTTCTTCCCAGGAGATACTCAGATGTTTTCTTCTGCACCCTCATTAATCCTCAGGTCACGTGACAGTGTTAGAAGAACTCAGCTGGCAAGTCGGGAAGCCTGAGTTCTAATTCCAGCTTCTACGACTACTTTGCTATGTGATTTAGGATCTCTGGCTCTCAGTTTTCCTCATACATAGATGAGCGTTGAAGGAAGACAACAGTGGTCAAGAGCACTGTCTGTGGAGTAAGACAGACCTGGGTTCGGATTCCAGCTGTCACTTGAGCTGTGTGACCTCGTCCAAGGTGTCCAAGGCCCACACCTTGGACGAGGTCACACAGCTCAAGGTCTTCTCTTGGTCTGCGAAATGGAGAAAAAGATTCCTGCCCTATCCATTTGTGGGAAGGAGTACGTGGATTCATGTATGCGAAATACCTCCTTGGCACATGGCAAGTGCTCAGTAAATATGGGCTCTTTCCCCTAAAAATCCTCATATCCTATGATTTTATGATTTCTCAGAATCCAGAACATTATTTCTGTGTCTATGTGTGAGAATCTCTGAATCTGTCACTATAATACTCGATGTTCCATGCGTCTAATATTTTGTGAGTCTGGCCTCTTCCACTCCAGTGCATCTAAAAACCCTGCGTCCTGTGGCTCTGAGTCCATGCCCCATCCATGTGGGAGATGTTCCAAGTATCTGTGCCCTGGGGAGAGGGACCCAGAGCCCATTCTGGGCAGTGCCCTCCCTGCCTCCAGCATCTCTTTGTACCTGGGCAAATCTTGCAGCATTTCCCGGCTACTTTCTCAGGGTGATGGCAGGGATACTCAGTGGGGCAGGTCACCCGCTGGCAATCCTGGCGGCCGTCCTGGCAGGTGCACAAGATGCAAGGCAGGGGTCCAAAGGAGCGGAAAGCTGGGTGCCACACCTCCCCATGGGAGTATGTCTTCCCACTGTGCACGCAGGCTGGGCCAAGGAGGGCGGGAAGGGAGGAGGGTCAGTGGCGCAGACCTGGGCCAGAGTCCAGGAATAGGTGGGCCGGGAATTCGGGGAGCCCCTGCTCCACCAGTCTGGCCCAGCCAACCACCTGCAAAGTGGGGGCCAGGGATAAAACTGGTCCCCGTCCCTGACTTCACCCCTGTTTCGGCATTCAGAGCTGACTCATGGCCAGGAAATTCTTGCTGGAGATGGAAAGGCCTCCTCCTGCCCTTCACGGGCTCTCCTGGCAGGAGGAGGCCTGAGATCAAGTTCTGTCACTGCCTGGCCGTGTGAGCTCTCACTGTCCCATCTGTCCCGAAGTGGCCAAGACACATCCCTTGGCAGCTGTGCCTGCCCCACCCCCAATCAGAAGCCCCGCAGGAGCCCCCTTTCCTCCCTGCTATGGTCACGGCCACCCACCTGGTCACCCTTCTCCACTGCATCCTGATCATCTGCCCACAGCCTCGCTCCACTCCCTCCTTCCTTTGTCCCAAACTATCTCTCACCACTTCCTTCTATGACAGTATTTATTTACATGTCTAGCCCCTTGAGGACAGAGACCATTTTTCACCTCTGTTCTGTGCCCCTTGATCCCCAGCAAGAATACAGCAGAAGCTCAAAAAATACTGTTGTGCCGCCCCCCTGGTCTCGGTTCTAGGCCTGGTTCTGTCTCTCACCCTGTACTCTCAACCTCAGTACCCTTTAAGGACACCTTCAGTTTTGATGCTTTCTGAATCCACAAACTCATGGCCAAGCTAAGATTAGGGAACCACTGAGTGGGGGGTGCAGGGATGGGAGACGGGAGCAGTCAGGGTCCCCTTTTCACCCCCGCCTCAGGGATCAGAGGAGGTTCCCATCCCCACCTTTCTTATGTTTCTCCTTCAGGACAATCTTGACTGTCGTGCTGCCTGCCCCCTGTGGTCGGAAGTGGCGAGGGATGAAGCCCAGAGGAGAGCTGAGGCCAGTGGGGGCTGGGGTGCCCAGGCCTCTCTTTCTCCCACTGTCCCCTGAGCACGGATCCTGGGAGTGTCTCTGCAAATGGCAGGAAGGATGAGGATCACTGATGGGCCAGTGCCAGCAGAGGAGCAGCAAGACAGAGGCTACAGTGAGGCCTGTAAGTAGACACCCCCATGACTTCCCAGTAAAGAGAGCCACACACTAGGGATAGAAGGATCTGGATGGGGCCTAAGACATTCTCAGACAATGGATCTCTGCAAACTCTCAGAGGACGGTGCTTTGGAAATCCAAGCCCTTCTCAGGCCTGTCAGAGCCAAGGCCTTGGGGCTGGAGTGAACAAAGAGGGTAATGAGGTCTTGATCTGGGAGAAATAGTGATCAGGGTCCTGGGCAACTTCATATGTAAGAAATCGAAGGTGAGGGTGTAGTGAGGATGAGAGTCAGGGAATTCTTTAAGAAGATTTAGATCATGGGAGAAGGGGATGGGCCTCTGAAGTTCTCACCAGGCCCCAGAGTCCCACAGGGCAGAAGACTGAGCAGACCCCACTTGGAGACCATGGATCTCCAGAGCCCCCTTTCTTGAGCCCCTGGAACTCAAGTAAGACCCTGCCCCTTCAGACCAGGTAAAAGGCAGACTGGCAGTGATAGCAAAGGTTCTGTGGTGAGGGTGGTGGTGTAGGAGCATCTTAGCTCAGTTAGAGGACTAGGTAGCCCCAGGCCATGGCAGAGGAGCAAGTGGGCTTGTTACCCTCTTCGCTGATACCAAGTCACTCATATTCCTTCTTCTACAGCCCTTTCCTGCCCATAGAGTCTCTGAGTCAGAGACTGGCCAGACTAAGCCCAGAAGAGCTCCCAGGAAACTGTCTCAGGCCCTAGAACAGGCCCAGGTACATAGGAAGCTCCCAGGAAATGCTTATCAAGTGGAATAGTAGCAAGAAAGAATTGAGGAGCCAACGTTCTAATGGGACTTCCTCACGTCATCCAGTAAGTAGCTGTTTGGGGCCTGCAGCTAAGCCTGGGTGGGCTTTGCTTCACACACTGCCTCCTAGGGAGAGGATGGGATGGCAGAGGAAAAGGGAGAGCTCACTAGTTCAGACCCCTGGGGAGTCCCTGAGCATGGGAGGCCAGCCTCCAGCCTCCCAGGGTCCAGGTGACCCAGGCTAACAGAGTAGGTGGAGATGTTCCCATTGCAGATATATCACCGAGGGTGGATGGAGACCTGAGTCGGGGTGTAAGCCCATCCTCCTGCCTCTTGCCTCTCTGACCAGAGAAAGCTGGGCAGTTTAGCTAATTTTAACTCTAGACTAAGATCGACAGGGGCCAAGGCAGAGGGGAGGACAGAGAGGTGGCCCCCAAACAAAGAACCAGCACCTCAGGGGCTGAGTGGGGAAGGCTGGGCCAAGACAAACACCGTTCCCTTGGGGGAGCGTGCTGCACAGAGGCAGCCTGAACTAAGGACAGACACAGGTTTGGGACAGAGCAGTGTCAACATGTTTCTCAGGAGGGAAATTGGCAAGTTTGAGGGCACCTGGGTGGCTCAGTGGTTGAGTGTCTGCCGTCGGCTCAGGTGTGATCCCAGGGTCCTGGGATCAAGTTCCACACTGGGCTCCCCACAGGGAGCCTGTTTCTCCCTCTGCCTGTGTCTCTGCCTCTCTCATGAATGAATAAATAAAATCTTTAAAAAAATTGGAAAGTTTGGGGCCTGCTCTCATACTGCATGCCGCTTTTTCCCAGGCCCCTGCTGCCCCACCAGCCATGACAGAGGCTAGGGAGAGGGGCTGGAACATGGCAAAGCTCATGTTGCTGACCTAGGCGACAAATGAGAAATGAGGACAATATCTGGTACTGCCTGTTCTGGAGTCATGGGATTTAGGCCCTGGATACCAGCTCCCCTCACCACCTCTCCCCACCCTGTCAGTGAAGCTGTGTACTCACCACCCCACGGTGTGACTGTGTGGTGTCCTCTTCTGCTGACTTCTCACTTGACCCATCTGGAAACCCAACGGGAAACTGGGTCAGCCTCCACTTCCTCAGCCTTGCTGACTGGAGGCCTGCCGGCCTTCAGCCTCCCAGGCCTGGTGCCATTTCTGCAGTCCCAGAGCACCAGCAGGTCCCTTTGCCCTGATGGGGAATTACTCCTACTTCTCATTACCACCTCTTCTCACCCTTGGGTTCACAAATTCCCTACAACTGGGTTTCTGCCTCAGTTTCCCCACACTGACCTCCTGGTCACCATGAGGACTGAACTTCTTGGCTAGGCCAGAGCATGTTGTTCAATGCCCATCATGGATGGCTCAGGAGGCCAGAATCCCATCCCTGAAGCCTGCTTAGTTGCAGTCCCTTGGGGAGCCACCCTGTCCAGCCACACTTGAAGTCACCAGGCCTTCATCTATACTGTACATTCGCAGGCACCATCTCCAGCCCCTCTGTTCTTCCCGCTGGAACACCCTAGGACTCTATCTTCCACCCCCTGGGGGGCCAGCACGCAAGGCCCTGAGTGGGAGTCTCTCTCTTCAGCCCCTGCCTCACATGCAATCTGGCTCCCTCCACACATTCCTGGTGCAAAGACCAAGAACACTAGAATTAGACAGTCTATTAGAAATCACCGAGGCCAACCTCTCAGTGCACACACGACACAGCTGAGGCCCAAAGAGGGGAAAGAATCTGAAGGAATTAGCTGGAAGAACCAACATGAAACCGGAGCCACCTGGTCCCTGGTCCAGTGTCCTTCCACAACGCCAGTGCTTCTGGAGAAGCATTCTACTATGAAGCACTCCCTTCCCCCAGTCCTTCCAGGAGGCTTTCCTAAACTACCCTGACCCACAGGGTCCCATCTGACCATCTGTGTACTTGATTCTGCTTGAGCCATTTGCCCTTCATTAGTGGAAGGTCCCCTACCTCTAACAGTCTGTGGCTAGATCCCTGGGGTGGAGTGGGTGAGCACTGCCCGGATTTAGGCACAGACTCACCTTTGCAGGTCTGGCAGCAGGATGCAGGCAGCGGGAGAGGTGCGGGGCAGCCTGGTTCTGGGCAGGTCATGAGACCGCAGTAGATCTGGCCCTCCTGACAGAGCAAACAGGAGATGAGCTCTGATGAGGAGCAGCCTTGGGGTGGGGAGAGCCCCTTGCTCTGGGGGCAAATGACCTTGAGGTGTCCCTTGAGGTGGGAGAAGGAGAGAGCAGCAGAGCATCCTGGGGAATGCCCAGTCAGCTCAGAGGAGGGATCCCCTGTGCCCTCCCCACTCCCTCCCCAGGCCCTGAGGCCCTAACATTCATCCTTTAGCTTCTAAAGCATTCTCAGACCCTGTCTCTCCCTAGGCTCTCTCATCAGCCTGGTGAGGTGAGAGTCCTCCATCCTACAGATGAGGAGGGTCCAAAGAGGGGTCTGAACTGCCTGGAATCAGAGATGCAGCCCAGCAGAGGGGACTAGAGCCCAGCCTGCAGGCTTTTCCTACTGAAATCCATATCCTCCTCCTCTGACCTGAAACAGGTGGACCAGAGAGAGGAGAGGGATCAGTGGGCTCATCATGTTGGGCTCATCTTTCTTTTACTGAAAACCCCAGGTCCCCATCTTCAGGGGCCAGCCTGGAGAGGCAGCACTGCAGAGGGAAGGGGAAGCCAGATGACCTTCGGTGAGTCACTTCTCTTCTCTGGGCCTCACTTTCCTCTTCCATGAAATGGGGGTGCTCCCATCTGGGTTGTGAAAAGCAAGTGAGGGGGTGGTTGTGAAAACCCTTTTTAAATAGGAAGGCACAAACATGGACCCCTGGGTGGCTCAGTGGTTGAGTGTCTGCCTTCAGCTCAGGTCATGATCCCGGGGTCCTGGGATCGAGTCCCACATCGGGCTCCCAGTGGGGAGCCTGCTTCTCTCTATGCCCATGTCTCTGCCTCTTTGTGTCTCTCATGAATAAATAAATAAAACATTTAAAATAAATTTTTAAAAAAGATTTTATTTATTTATTCATTCATGAGAGACACAGAGAGAGAGAGAGGCAGTGACACAGGCAGAGAGAGAAGCAGGCTCCGCGCAGGGAGCCTGATGTGGGACTCGATCCGGGACTCCAGAATCACGCCCGGGGCCAAAGGCAGGCACTCACCCGCTGAGCCACCCAGGTGTCCCTAAAATAAATAAATTAATTAATTAAATAAACTGGAAGGCACGATATTCCTGGCAGGAAGTGATAATTACCTTGAGTCCCTTCCCTATTCCTTTTCAGAGAGTCTCAGTAGTCAAGCCAGTCCCATTTAATAAACAAGGAGGAGAAGAAAGAAAGGGAGACCCAAGTATCCGAGAAGGGACAGGAATCACAAGAATGCTCTCACCACCCTCCTGACATGCCATCACTTCTGTCTCTTCCCACAGCTCCTCCTCACCCAGCCCCTTGTCTCTTTACAGGAAGCAGCACAATTCAGGGGGAGGGGACGTGAATTTTGGAGTCATGTGGCCCCGCATCTGAATTCTGGCTCTGCCACTTAATTACCTGTGTGACCTTAGGCAAGTTGCTTAACTGATTTGAGCCTCAGTTTCCTCATCTGAAAAATAAGAACAGTGCTTTTCTGCTCCTGGGGTCTTTGGGGGGCTGTCTATAAACACAAGACATCTACATGCACTAGCAGGTATTAGACCACTGGAAGAGGCTCAAGTCCTGCAAAAACAATTGCTCTCTAGGTTGATTCATAAGTGGTCACTCTTTATTATTTGTAAGTTGTTTGCTCTGCAGCACAGATACTTTTAAGATTCAGAATCTCAGACTCAGAGGATCCTCTCACTGAAAAGATGGGGACGCAGGCCCCAGAGAAGTAACTCAGTCAAGGTCACACAGGGAACCATGGCAGAGCTGGAACTCATACATGGGTTTCTGACATCAAATCTATGCCTCTTACCCTTGTGTCACTGCTAAATCAGAGAATTATTTTAAACAGGACATTGGAGATCACCTGGTCAGACTCCCTTCCACACTCAGAGGAACTGAGGCCCAGAGAAGTTTGATGAGCAGGTGAAGCAGAAATCAGGAAAGCAGGAGTTCTCCTGCCAATGCACAGATGAGCTGAACCCAAGGGTAAGAAAGACATGCTGAAAGCCATCTGTAAACCTATAGCAGAGCCACACTTGAGCCCACCAAGGAGGAGGCTAAAGACTTTCCAGATCAGCCCCTGCTTGGCTTCAGTCTCTGTCCCCTGAGGGGGACACTGCTGCCTGTTCCTAGGCTCAACTCTGATCACAGCAGGGGGAGTTTAAGCAACTTCAGATTAAATCAATTTGCAACAAGCAGTCTGACCCTGTCTCTGTACCCCAGGACTGATCATTCACTCATTCATGTATTCATTCAAAAATCATTATAGACATCTGTGTGCCGGGCCCTGGGAGCTGGCTGGTAGCAGAGGATACAAAAGTGAATTGGTTATGTTCCCTCCATTCAAGGAGTGCAGAGTCTACTGGGGAGAACAGAAATGGGCAAATGTGAGTATGAGGTAACGGTGCTATAACAGGCAGCTCAGGAGCACGAGGAAGCCCAGAGAAGGGCAGGACGTTCCAGACCCCAGATGCTCCCTTCCCCCGGAGTCCATTCACTCTCACTTTGCTTTAACAGGGAGGAACAATCCCCCCCACCCCCTCTCATACCACCCCACTGTGCTTTGCAGGCCTGTCTGTGCTGGCCTGTGCAAAAGAGAAGATGAAAGTTCTTACAGTACAGCTGCAGAGGACACACTGGTTGGGCAGGCGGGAAGGGAGCAGCTCATGGGCACTGAAGATCTCTCCGTGTTGGTACATGGTCCCATTGTGCTGGCAGTACTTTGGGGGGGCCCGGAGCCCAGAGGGGGTGTGAGGTTCTGCAGATGAGGGGGCAAGGGGAAGAGATAATGAAGTTTCACATCACTCCAAAAGGTTTGTTAAAATTAACTGGGCCACTTTACTGAAGATTCTGCATCTAATCCTATCTTGGGATTTAAACCAGACTCCAGCCTCAGCCTTCCCAGCCAGTCTTCATATTAGCTAATTGAGAGATCTCGCTGATACCTGCATCTGATCATGTCAGTCCCTCTCTTGGGTCCCCACCATGGCCTTTCAGCCCCTCAGTGTCTTAGCTGGCCCTGACAAGAACAAGAAGGCAAGGCCAGAAGCCTCAGCCCCACTGAGCCCCATGTGGTGGGGACCTGTTCGTTCAACATTCAATGAGCATATCTATGAATCCCCTTTAGTGCCAGGTACTGTTCTTGGTGGTAGGGATACAGCAGGAAACAAAACAAAGTCTCACACAGAGCTATATCCTAGGGGAGTCAGCTGGAATGATCTAGACTGTCCTGTGCTTGGTGTAAGCTCCATCATTCACTGGCCACCACAGCCCCATTCCTCAGCACCTGCCAATCAGCTAGTCCTCACCCTGCCAGGCAGTGGGGTAAGTCTCCAGTTTTGAGAGAACCTACTCATTCTCTCAAGACACCTTCACTAAGCACCTTGTCTATACCAGGCATCAGGCTAAGCATTGGGAATGGAGTGCCGAGTAAGACCCAGCCCCTCCCACCAGGAAACTCACAATCTAAGTGGGTAGAGAGACATTCTACAAGCAGTGACACTGTAGTAAGGGCTTGAGCAATGGAAGCACAGTTGTGGCACCACAGAGAAGTGGGGAGGGAAGCTGGTGGGAAGGCTTCCTGAAGGAGCTGATAGCTGAGCTGAGTCATGAAGAACATGTAGAGCCATAGAGCTGGGCAGGCAAAGGGGCAGGATGTGGAAATAGAGAGGCAGAGAGGAGCATGTACTGGGGAAGGGGCCTAGGCACAAAGTCAGCAAGGAGAGGTAAGCAAGGACTCCTGGAGTGAGCCTCTCCAAGGAGAAGGCATAATGCTCCCCTCGCCAGGCAGGGTGAAGCTCAAAGCCCCTGCTCCCCAAGGGAACCCAGAGCCATGAATACCTATGACCCAAGTCAGAGCCATGGGGAGATCCTTTCTGGGGTCCCACATGGAAAACAAACGTACTTGACACACATATTCCCCACAGGTCCCCAGCTCACCAGAAGACCCCTGGCTCCAGAGCCTGGAGCCCCATTATATCACCTTCTTGATGCTTCTAAGCATTGATTCTCCTCTCAGCATCTCCCCGCTTCTAAGCTGGTCTCCCACTAGCTGCCCCTCATTGGCCATTTGGTTGCATATATACTTGGTTATGCTAATTCCTTCTCTGACCATTTCTCCTCTCCTCTCTTTTACCTTTGCTTCCTAGAATCCCAGTCTCAGAATCTCTTAGAACCTTAAAATCATAGAACCATAGGCATTCAGCATTAAGACACACAGAGTGCCTGAACTTCAGCACTGGGAGGAATCTTGGAGAACGCGTACTCCAACTCCTTTGGTCATTCCCAGCCTCAGGGCCGTAATCCTGGCATCCCCTACAGCTCCTCCCAGCTCCTGCTCGCTCATCCCACTGACATGGGGCATGTCCACTCCCTCTAGCTCCGACCAGCCAGAGAGAGCTTGGAGTTCACATGTGCCATCCACAGGCCAAGCACACCCCTGTTTCCTTTAGCCACTTCCCACATTTTCTCCCTCTTCCTGCCAAGCCCAGCTACCTAAGAATGAGAAGACTGCGGCTACCCCAGCTTTCCTTGGGGATCCAGGATGTTTCTTCCTCTGAGTACCTTTGCCTCCTCGATACCTCTGATGGCTAGAGACTGCCCTCTCTCATTCCAGGGGCCTCCCTCAGCCAGAAGCCCTAATTGGGATGGGAGTAAGGATCAGTGGGCAAGGGGGAGGAAGGAGGCTACTCACCCACACACCGCGGACAGCACTGCTGTGGCTCAGTCACAGGTTGCGGGCAGTGGACAGGCGGGCAGTGGAGGCGGTAACAACTCACATGGGCACTCTGAAGGGGACACAGGGGAGTGGTCCTGATTCTAAGAGCCACTGCCTCCCACCCAAACCCGACCTCTCCCAAAACCCCATCCCCGCTGTGGGGCACTACACTCATTTTAAGCCTGTGACAGGACAGGATAAAAACAATAAACTCAATTTGTCAGGTCTCTCCCCTTCCCCAGCTCACATGCCCCACCATGGAGGAAGGGGTAGGGTACATGGATTTGCACAGACCCATGTCCATTTCCTGATGTTTGAGAAATAAGAGTAAAAGGCTGGAGTTACTTTGATGTTGATCTTGACTGTTGTTATTTTAACTCTAGGACTTCATTCTTTTACCTCTGGGCCTGAGCTTCATGGCTAAGAGGGAAATGTGACACACGAGGGCCGGAGACAGGGATGGGGACATGATGAGATGCTTGATGTGGCGATGACTCAGGGCTTTGTGATCCACTCCCTGAATCTCTGAGAGGTTTGGGAAAACTTACACGACGCTTTGGAGCTGGCACCAGAGTAGCAGGGCCCCAGAGTTCTTATGCTTTTTCAAGTACAGCAAATGGGGGAGAATGATACAGAGAAACTAAGAAAGAGAGAGATGAGCAGAAACAGAAGAACTGAAGGGAGAGAGGCCACTGCTCCTTCTGGAGATGGTCCTAGCTTTCCAGACAGGATCTGTCAGCCCAACCTGGGCGTCCCACACCTTATTCTCCTCTCTGCTATAAGGGCCATTGCACTATGTTGTAATGAAACATTTACCTTGGTCTCGTCTATTCAACCACCAATTCCCAAGAACAAGGGCCATGCCTCATCTGTTCCTCTCTGAATTGTCAGCTCAGGGCCTTGCTCCGAGCTAGTGCCCATGCCGGTCTGAATGAAGGAGTGACTAACTGAGAGCCAGAAGAGAAGTGAGAAAGGGCCTCTTGGTTAGATGAATGGAGCCAGCTTTTTTCAACTGTGAAGTTGGCAGGTTTGCTTCCAGCCTCCTGCCTACCGAGTTTCCCACAGCACCTCTTGCCCCACAGAAAACCCTAGACCAGCCTACAGGCCCTCTGGATCACTACTTCCCAAGATGGCCAGATCACAGGGACTAATCAGCACCAAGGGGCATCCCAAAGTCCATAGAATTGGTCTGAGTTCCAAAAGGGGCCTTCTAGAGGCCTGCACACATGATACTTAATGTCTAGAGGGTGAACTGAGCCCCTCAAAAGAGTAACTAGGAGTTCAAGGAACTATGTGACCTGAAGAGTTAGAATTTCTCTCTTGATTCCAGCTTGGAGGTGCCTAGTTATAGAGACGATCAGCAACATGCAACCGGGAGTAAGGTGGGGACAGGTGAGGGGTTGAATGGGCAGGTGACTGGGCAGGAGGCCTGGCAGCCAGATCACCTCTCAGGAAAGTCAGAACTACCATTTACTGGGTAGCAACTAGGTAGGGGCTGTATATTATACATAAATATATTATCTCTCTTCATCTTCTCTGCAGTCCTCGGGGTAGGTACTGCTATCCAAACTTTTGCAAGGAGATAAGAGCTTCTGTCCGAGAGGTTAAGTTGCCTAAGAGCACACAACAGATGAGCACTGTCTTCAGGGTCCATGTACTTTCCATGATGCTGGGCCACCTCTGGTGACTGAGGGGACTCATCCATTCACTCAGTATTTACTGCATGACTACCGACCGGGTGCCAGGCCCTCTTCTAAGCTCTAGGGACACAGCAGTGAAACCAACACGGTTTTTGCTCTCAAACAACTTGCATCCTAGGAGCAGGACACAGACTATAAAAACTAAACAAGTAGGAACACGATCATTTCAGATGTTAAATTTATGATACAAATAAAACAGGGGATGTGATTGAGTTAACGAGAGTAGACTATTTTAGAAAGAGCTGTCACAGAAACCCTCATGTATGGGATGAACTTCGAGAGGGAAGGGACCTTTCCAGAGGAGGTCTTGTGGGGGAAGCATCCAGGTGGAGGAACAACCAGATAGGAGGTCTGAGAAAAAGGCAGAAGTCAGTTCATGCAGCCCCCAAAGCAGGAAATTTGAATTTTACTTTAGGTGCAATGAGAAGCTACTAGGCTTTAAGAGTAGAATATAACACGATCAATTTTATGTTCAGAGACGATCATCCTAGCTGCCATGTGGAGGAAGGACTTAGGAAACAGGGAGACCCATTGGGAGGCTGATACAGCAGCCCAGGGAGAGATGAAGGTGGCTTTTATTAGAGGAGTGGTGATGGTGGAGAGAAGTGGAGGGATTCGGGGTATATTTTGGAGATACCACCATAGTCTCTTGGGTTGGGGAAACTGTGTATGTGGGAACTCTGGGAAGCCGGGGAGAAATGAATTGACTCCAGTGGATCACAAAACTTGGACTTTGTCAACTGGACCGCACAATACGTCTGGAATTTTCTGTTGGTTTTCTTCCTGTTCTCTGGCTCTATTTCATAAAGTTCTTTTTGTAAAGACTGATTGGCCTCAGATGTGCTAAGGAGAACCAAGGAGAAGCAGTTGTGAGTGGCTATGTCGCCACTGGCACCAGCGTTCTGCCTGGGGCCAACATGGTAGAAGCAGTAGATCAGAGGGAAAGATCCTAGGAGGAATGAAACTCCAGTGATCAGATCAGGAGAGGGGCTGGTCCACTCCCCTTCACCTCCCAGTGTCTTCTCAGAAGCTCTTCTCTGCTCCCACTCTGACGGTTGTCTTAACAAGGGAGACTTTTACAGGCCTCCTGCATTCCTCTCTTGGCTTTGTGCAGGGAAAGACAGGCACCAAGAGGCTGGTTCCAGGTAGGAGCCAGGTACCCTGTCCCCCCAACCACCAGCACCCAGAGAGAGCTGAGGATATTACACCAACCAGACTGGGCCCCAGGCAGCTGAACCAGAGCTGAGGGTGTTTTAAGCCTCCCAAATCACTCCGCCTCCATCCTCATCCCTGGCCAGAGAACTCTAGACCTGGGGGTCTTATTTATTCCACCTAGTTGACAGTACAAGGCTCTGTGGAGGTTGCCGGGGTGGAGTTGAAGGGGGAGACAGAGGTGAACAAGAAGATCTGGTCTCTGCGCCAGTCTGTTCAGCCTCCCACGGGACTCCGAATCCAGCCTCAGTGAGTGCCCAGTCAGACCTGCTCTCAAAGGGCTGTGACTGACAGATCTAGGAGGGGCTGTACCTGACAGACACAGGTAGCTGTTACACTTGGCCAACAGGGATCAGGAGGGAAGGACAGAGAAACTTATGTAGCACCCCAGAAGAAGACACCCTTGCAGGTGAGGCATCAAATAAGGCTAATGGTGAGGGTGGCATTTGGGTGGGTGAAGCCTTCCTTGAAGAATTGATATTTGAGCCAGTGGCCTTGGAAGAACATATCCTAAGGCAGGACGGCAAGAGAAGTGGCTGGAGGAAACGGCACAAGGAAAGGAAGGAGTGGGAGGTCAGGACAGAGAGGCTCTTGTCCTGGGACACAGGCATGGCTGGCAGCAGCAGAGGTGGAAGGAAGGCTGGCTGAAAGACAGATGGCCCAGGTCCCCAGCCCAGTCTCGATGTGACTTATCTCTGGGAGGTGCACAGTAGCTCCCACGTATTGAGTGCTTGCTGCTGAAGTGCCACGGCCCCACCCTCCCTCTGGGGTGACCCCTCTGTGGTCTCCCAGACATACCTCTCCCAGGTGGCCAAGTGGCCAGAGGAACTTACTTCAGAGCAAGTACAGCGCAGGCAATACATCAGGCCTTGTGGCTCCAAGTAGGGGTGCCAGCTCTCACCGGGGGCATATCTCTTCCCGTGGAAGAAGCAGAACAGGTCTGGACCTGGCAAACCAACCAGTGCTTTGTCAGTCCCAGGAGGCTCCAGCCCAAAGACCCTGCTTCATCCCTCCTTCTCTCTGGCTCTAGGTAGGATGTCACCTGGCTGGACCAGACAGGCGAAAGAGAACCTCCCAGGTGTGCTCTCCCAGTGAGACGCCCAGAATATCTGAGCTTGTCAGCCTGACCACACTCTTGCTGAGTGACTATGGGCATGTCACTGCCTCTTTCTGAACCTTAGCCCTTCTCTCATAGGGCAGTTAGGAAGATCAAACAAAGTGCTTACAGATTTAAATTGTGGTATAACTGTTATTAGATGGATGATCCGAGGCCCCGAGAGGATAAATTACACCTTTATGGTCACATAGGAAGTCAGTCACCAAGCAGGGATGATAGTCCGAGTCTCCTGACTCAGTCCAGTACTCCTTTTGCCCTCACAATCACACTGGCTTCCTTTCCCTTGGTCCCATTTTGCTTATCTATTTACTGCATCTCTGCACACACACCCTTCCCACTGCTGACTCTCTCTCTACTCACACACACGTGTGAACATACGTATACACAGGCACACCTTCTCTCTGGGTCCTTTTTCAATAAAGCTGCTCACAGCAGCTTTCCTGCTTTCACAGTGTACTGTGTCCTTATAGTTCAGGGAGCTGTGATGAGAGTGTTTGAACCGGGAAAACATGGACTGCCTAGCCAAAGGTTCTTAGAAAGCTGGCTTTTTTAAAAGATTGTATTTATTTATTTGACAAAGAGAGAGAGAGCACAAGCAGGGGGAGCAACGGGCAGAGGGAGAGAGAGAAGCAGGCTTCCCGCTGAGCCGAAAGCCCAGTGTGGAGCTAGATCCCAGGATCTTGGGATCATGATCTGACCTGAAAGCAGATGCTCAACCCACTGAGCGAGCACCCAGGAGCCCCAGAAAGCTGACTTTTAAATATCCTTAAAGATGGTCATTGCTATGACTATGACTGCATATCAATTGATCATTTTTGTGATCTGCATATCAGTTGTCAATATGCAGGTGAATGCTTCTAAGAACGATTGAGGAATGGTTGTTTCCTTAGGCTAGATACCTCTCCTGAAATCCTGCTTTCCTGAAACCCCCTCTTTCACTTCTCACAGCCAATCAGCCACCCAGGCTGCCCCGCCTCTTACAGATCACCACCAAAGGTGTGGGTGAGGGCTCCAGGTCAGGCCCTATCCCTGCCACTCCTCCTCCTCACAGGTAGCCAGTGATTTTTTACAAGCCAGAGGGGATGCTATCATTACTTACAGGAAAAGTCTACATTACCTAAGAACAAGCTCTAGGGTGGAAGTAGGATGCTTAGCACAAGCTAAGTGTCTGCAAAGATTTGTGGGATTGAGTGAGCTTGAGATATGGAAAAAGGAGCCAACATTTATTGACTATCTTCTCTTTACATAAATTACTTAATTACCCCACTGACATTATTATTTTGAGCATGAAATTGGATAATGCTCATCGAGGGCTTACTCAGCCTAGTTCCTGACACTTGTTGAATCCTATTATTATGATAATTGTGGTAACAATGACCCTGCAAGATGGGTCATCTTGAATAAACTGGATCTTGTCCCTCTAAGCAGGGTCATTGGGACTGTTACCATCATTATGAGAAAACCAGATGGAAAAACTGAGGATCTGGCACCTAAGTGCCTTGCCCAGGCCGTCTAGCTCGTGATCTGAACCCAGAACTTCACTCCAAGGCAGAACTCCTTGCAGATCACCTCCCTCCTCCATGGCTTTTTGCCCAATCTCACGGTCTAGAGGCTTCTCTCTGCCTCAGCGGCTACCATACCCTAGTCCCTATTTTCTTTCCTAATCCCCTCCGGGTCTAGAGTCTAGAGGTTGCCTTTCACACTTCCTCCTGCCCACTTTCTAGAGTCTCACACTTTCTGAATCTTTCTCGCAGGCAGGATTTCCTCTCAGTGTTGGGGGTGGCCTGGGGTGCAGGCTGGCACACACCTCCAAAGGAGAGGAGCTCTGGGGCCATTCCTAACCTTTAGAAAGATTCCCCTGTAAGAGACTGGAAGCGGCCTGCCCCTGGCTCCTTGCACTGCTCCTGGCCTGCCCCTGGCTCCTTGCCCTGCTCCTGCTCTGTCTCTCAGCAGGCCTCCCTGAACAAAGATTTGCGGCATGGTCATGGTCCATGATGCCCTCAGTCTGCTTCAGTGGCCACTGGGGACCATAGAAGCACACGGCTTAGCTCCCTCCCTGCCCCCTCCCCTGCTCCCCAAAGCAGAGGGGGGATCAGACAGCAGATTTATTTCCCAGCAAGGCCCAGGCTGGCCCGTATCAAATGAGCTGTGTTTATCTCTCAGCCTCTGCTGGCAGAGAGGGCGGGACACAGCCCCAGCTGGGGTGCTTGTCAGAGCCAGCCCAACTCTCCAAGGACTGAATAATGTCTTTCTTCCTCAGTCCCCTCCCCCAACCAGGGAGGGGCCGATTGCAACACGACCACCTTCCTGGGGGCGGCCCTGTGGCCTGGCTCCTGTGCCAGTTGGCACCCCAACCCCTCACTGCCTGCTCAAAGCCTGGAGACAGAGAAAATGTCTTAGCCCATGCCCAGGCCAGGAGGCTGCTTGCCCCACCAACAGACCTGGCAGCAGCTGAGAATATTGGGGGCCTGGCAGGCTGGTCCCTCAACCCCAGGGGGCCTCCTGCAGCCACAGCCACAGCACACCACACCCTCCAAGATGAGAGGCACAAGGAAGGGTGACATTGCCTGGGGTTCCCTCTTATACTAAGGAGGTGAGTGCCCAAAGCTATGCCAAAGCCAGGGGGAAGGAGGAATGGCCAGGCCTCGGTGGCTCCATCCCTGCAGTCCTGGCATTAGCCCTGATCCTTGCTAATGGCCGGAGGACGGAGCTCTAGCTCCTTATGCCACGAATTCACTGTGTGACAATGAGGAAGACTTTTCTTTCTCTGATCTTCAGTTTCTCCCCTGCAAAATAAGAGGGAAGGTGAACTTTGATCTCCAAAGGTTTCTAAACAGATACTGATTATGAATCCATGATTTCATAATCCTAAGACTCCAAAGCTCTAGGTTTCTAAGATTCAAGACTTGAGAATTCTGTGCTTCCAAGAGCCTACATTCCATGAGAACATGAAGCTTCTAGAACTGCATGATTTTGTGGTTCTAAGATTTGATCATTTCAAACTTCCATGATTTAGGATATATTGAGGGTCTCCTATAGGGTCTCCTATACCCATCAGTATATGGGTATAGGAGACCATCCTGGTTCTCAGGAGCTCCAATGTGGGCTAGGATAAGGTTCAGGGAGCCAGTGGGGGCTGATCTGAGTAGCATGAAGAAGGAGGCAAAGCATGTCTCTCACATCCCCTCCCTTCCCATCTATTCCTTTTGGTCTTCTGTGGCCTTCCATATCTGCCCTTGGTCCTGCCCTTTCCACCCATATGCATCATCTCATCCATCTGCACCCACATCCCTCTTCCCAACTCAGGGGGGCACCTTCTCTCAGGTATCTTTAGAAGTTAATGGTCCTTAGCAGTGATATTTAATCCAGGAAAAAGACAGTAGTGGAGGAAGTTTTCATTTGAAAAGGACAATTGGCCCTGCTCCAGGCTTAAGATAGAGAAAAATTAAAGTTGGACAGGTCTCTTGCCCCTCAAAACCCCTTACTCAGTGGAGGTATGTATATAGTCCAAAGACTCTGGCTTTGGAATCAGATAGGTAGGGGTTCTGATTGGTTTTGGGTTTTATTTTATCAAGGGAGGGGCAGGGGGAGAAGTAGAGAGAGAGACTCTTAAGCATGGAGTCAGAGGCAGGGCTCGATCTCACAACCCTGGGATCACGACCCTGAGATCATGACCTGAGTCAAAACCAAGACTGAGACATTTAACCAACTGGGCTACCCAAGCACCCCAGATCTGACTTTTATCTGCAGCCTGAGTTTAGATAAGTTACTTATTCACTCTTGGCCTCAGTTTCCATAGCTGTCAAATGGGATTAGTAATAATCTCTACCTCTCTGGATTATTGTAGAATTAAATCAGATAACATATGTAATATACCTAGCACCTGACACATATTAGATGCTCAATTAAATGGTAGGCTATAAAACAAAAAGTAGATCTGGGTTCTGACTCCAAACTACCCTACCAGCTTTTACTTCCATAATTCTATGGGCAGCCCCCAGGCACCCATTAGGTTGTGAACATCATGGTAATTGCCACTGAGGTAAACCTCTCAGGTGTCATTTATAACCTTACCAACTCTGTTTCCTGTGGCTCCCCACACTCTCCTAGCTGCAGTCACAAGCCGGACTCCCTCAGCACCCCTGGGCTTACATAGACCTCAGGGCCGGGATATAGAAATCAAAGTGGAGGGGTAAGGGGCTGGAGATCAGGCTGGAGAGGGAGGGAGAGGCTCAGGAAGGGCCTTGAAAGCCCAAAGGGCAAAAGAAAGCCATGCAAAAGTTTTAAACCAGGGTGTGCCTGTGGTCATATTTGCATTTTAACATAATCACTGTAGCCACAGAAGTGGAGAAAGGATTGGAGCAGTTGGAGGGCAAAACTGGAGACAGAGAGACCATGGGAGGTTGTTGCAGAGAGGTTGTTGCAGTCACTGGTTTTGAAAGCATGCTGGCCTGAGCCAAGATGGAAGCAGTACCCACAGGTAAAATGCAGATTTGGGGAATACTTCGGAAATATGGTGGGTGAGCTTTGGGGCAGGCTGGAAACAGTTGGAGAGGGAAAAGGAGTAGTCCAGGATGTGGCTGCAGCTTCAGGCGGGTGGACGCGGAGCACCTGACATGCCAAGCAGGGATATTATCATGAGTTAGAATAGCTTATCATCGGGGATCCCTGGGTGGCTCAGCGGTTTAGTGCCTGCCATTGGCTCAGGGCATGATTCTGGAGTCCCGGGATCAAGTCCCACATCGGGCTCCCTGCATGGAGCCTGCTTCTCCCTCTGCCTGTGTTTCTGCTCCTCTCTCTCTCTCTGTATATGTCTCCCATGAAGAAATAAATAAATAAAATCTTAAAAAAAAAAAGGATAGCTTATTATCATTAGGAATAGTACTATTACTTCCTGCTCTTCACTCAGTTATGGAGCTTCTGTGTATCAGGTCTTATGCATGTTGGTGGGCCTGGGCTATGACTTAGTAAGACACAGTCCCCATCCTCAAGGAGTTCACAGACTCATGAAGAAGATGGATGGATGGATAAAATACAGTTGACCCTGAACAATATGGTTCTGAACTGTGCGGGTCCACTTGTTAGTGGATTTTTTTACAGTTCAGTACTGTACCTGTATTTTCTCTTCCTTATGATTTTCTTCATAACATTTCCTTTTCTCTAGCTTACTTGATGTAACATATAAGATACGAATTAATCCACTATTTATGTGACTGGTAAGGCTTCAAGTCAACAGGAGGCTATCAGTTAGTTATTAAGTTTTAAAGGGGAGTCAAAAGTTACGTGCAGATGTTTGACTGTGCCGGGGTTGGTGCCCCCAACCCCCACATTGCTCAAGGGTCAGCTATACATCAGTGTGGCAAGTTCTATTATACTGGAAGCACAGAGTCTTTAGGGAAGGCTTCCCTGAGAAGATGCCTGAGCTACATCTTGAAGTAGTTAACCAGGTGCAGACAGAGGGGAAGGGCCTGTCTGGCAAAGGGAGCTACACAGCCAAGGCACAGAGGTGGGGGTGACTGTGGTTCATGCAAGGCCGCTCATGGCGGGTGGCTGGCATGTGCTAGTGCCCTTCCTTGCCTGAAGCGTCCACTTGGAGAGGCCACAGCCACAGCTCTTCCCTAGCTTGATACTGGCTTAAAGTGATTGGACTTGGCTGATCTCCTCTGAATTGAGGGGCAGCGGTGTTTACTAGACAGACTCTGAATGTTATCATGTCACCCCAGTCTGTTAAGCCCTGGCTCTTGCCTGCTTTTCCAGCAATACTCTCAGTGGAGGCCTTGTTTTCAGCCTCACTTCCTCTTGCTGAATTTCTGACTCTTGCACCACCCCACCAGGCTCTTTCTCACGTCCCTTCCTCCCGCGCTGTTTCCTCCCCACCTTGGAATGTGATTCTCCATCTCCACTTTTGGCCAGCTCATTCCCGTTCTTCAAAAGCCTGCAGATGCCACCCTGTTGATGAAGCTGCCCCATCCTTCCAGGCCAGCAGCCTCGGGCTCCCATGGAACTAAATTCAGCCCTCTATGACAACTCTCATCACGGGATCGGGAGTACTGACTAAGTGCATTCTTCTTCCTTACTACACTCTGAGCTTCTTTAGAGCAGGAACCGTATCTCATTCATTCATGTATCTCCAGTGCTCTGCGCAGCCCCTACACAGAGTTGGCGCTCCATAAATGAATGCGCTGTGAAAGAATGAAGAGTCAAGGGAGAGGGGAGGTTCTGGATGTATGGCCCTTGATCCTGGAAACCTCTAACAAGAAGAATGCTTCATTCATGTGATAAGGCCTTGCCACCTACCAGGAATTGGCTCTTGACCTCTCCTTTCCAGCTCTCATCACCTGAACTCCCAAATCAAACACCATATACAGAAAGGTCAGGAGCCCAGGCAGGGGAGGGGATGAACAAGCCCATGATCTTCACATGTAAGTAAAAATTTCCAATTTGTCCCACCCAAGGCCATCCCACAGTCCACAATGAAACTGTCAGACTATGATAAAGGCCCTCAGAGGAGATAGTTAGGAGTGGGTGGTAGGACTGGGAATTCTTCCAGCAATAAGCAGGAAAGACAACCAAGAAAGAAGCTCCTGGGCTGTGGGGGAAGCTGGAGAGGACTAGGGGGCTTGAGATGTGAGGAGAGAGGCCCAGGACTATGGCTGGTCCCCAGCCTACCAGGACCTGAGCAAGCCAGCTGCAGAGGAATGTGAGCATGTTCACATCTTTTCCCTTGTGCCCACACAGGCATACTTCATTTCTTTATAGTTCCCATTCACACAAACCTGCTTCTCTCTAAGACACAAGCTCTGCTCTGGGCTCTGGCACCCAATGGGGGAGGCCTCCTAAGGGAATCAGAAGTGAAAACCTCAGATTCTTAGGAGCTAAGCTGTGTGATCAAGGGAAAAGGCCCTCACTTCTCTGAACCTGACTCATCTTCTCTGGCACATGATAGATGTTCAGGAGCATAGAAGGACCACAAAGGAGAGGACCGTCAAACCAGGAAAGACAGGGCAGCCCGGTGGTACAGCAGTTTAGTGCCGCCTCCAGTCCAGGGTGTGATCCTGGAGACCTGGGATCGAGTCCCACGTCGGGCTCCCTGCATGGAGCCTGCTTCTCCCTCTGCCTGTGTCTCTGCCTCTCTCTCTCTCTGTGTGTCTCTCATGAATAAATAAATAAAGATTATTAAAAAAAAAAACAGGAAAGACAGCTCTCCTACTGGCAACGGTTAGGGGGCAGAGAGGAGATTATTTTCTTCTGCCTCGGACATCTACACTTAGATCTGCAAACTCTTGGAAAGTTAGGGGCTGAGAGATGATATCCAATCCTTTATTTTACAGATGTGGAAACTGAGTCCTAGAAGACGGACTAGGACTTGCCTAAGATCATCGATTTGTGCCAGCGCAAACTCCAACAGTCTTCAGATCTAAGGGGGCAGAACCAGAAGAAATGGCTTTAAATTGAACACAAAAGGATCCAGGTGAGACATAAGGAGGAATCCTGACTATAAGAATGGGTGTCAGAAAAAGACTGGAGCGGCCTTCTCTGGTACGGGATGGGATCCTGTTCAGGAGGTTGCCTGAAATGATCTCCGCACTTCACCTCCCAGAGGGCAGCGCTCTCACACCAGTCCTCTTTGGGAGTCCAAGGGATTCAGGATCCCTCTCCCAGAGACCGGCGCCATGGCTAGTGGCTGGGGGAACTTGAGAGGCCAGTCCTAGAACAGGTGCAACAGCTGGAAATAACTGCAGCTGTTGCCCGGCTCCTGCTCAGCAGCCTGCTAGCGAGTGAGTAAGACAGAGACCTCTACTGGTGGGAGAAAGGAGGTGCAGAACCACCTAGACAGACCCAGAGAGGGCCCTGCCTGGAGCCGGATAGCAAGCCTTCACTCAAGTGCCCCCCACCCCAATGTACACCTGGACTGGAAGATGGGATGCAACTAAGCTGAACAGCAGGGCAAGGTCTCTACTGGTGGGTCTCCCTCCAAACCAACCGTTCTATACCTTCTGGGTTCACTTTCCTGGGGTCTGAGGATCGGATCTACTCTTCCCTAGCAGGGCAAGAGTATCAGGCTGTAGATTGAAACTCCCTCAACTTCCTTTTCAAAAGCCCACAGCAGACTCAGAAGCGAGGCAACAGCAACTTCGGATCCTAGAGTCTTAGAATCATGAGATGTTAAAGCCAGAATTGTTCTCAACGATTGTCTATTTGGGTGAACCATCTCTCTTTACAGCTGGGAAAACCGAGCGGCAAAGAAAGGCAACTTGTCTGGTGTCACAGTTGGAATTAGTAGCAGAGCCAGGCTGAAGCCCTGACCTTCTGACTCCAATTTGTCCTCTATACCACATCATATGATGGGAGCTCCCTTCCTGCCCCATCTCTGCTTCTGCAGTCTGGGATGCTGTCACCTGGGAACAGAAGCTTTGATTCCCACTGTACACATAGCCCTTGGAGAGAGGATATAGAGTTTGATGTTTCTACTTGATAACTGTCTCCCAAAAGCAGGATTGGACAGTGGGAAGGAAGAGAAAGCGGAAGCATGCCGGATACCCTAAACAGTGGGAGCAGAGGGGAGCTGAACAATCAGTAAAGGAAGAGCATGATAGAGAGGCACTGACATAAGAGAAAGAGCACTGGAGAGAGAGTCAGGATACTACGCAGGTCCTCATTCCACAGAGGGATGGGTGCCCAAACTAACATCATGCATGTATGTGGCTCTGCCTGGGATTGAGATCAGTATCAGTTAGTGACCAGGTCATGGACCTAGAATGGAATCAGGGTTCAATCTGTGGTCAGAGTTTTGAGGATCAGGGCTCAGCCTGTGGCCGGAGTTGAGACTCAGTCCTCGTTGAACTCAATCTGTGGCTGGAAACAGAGCCAAGGACAGAATAACCTTTGTTTGACCAGCCTTGCATTGTAACTGAGGAGCAAACAGCTCTGTGTGCTCACAGGCCTTTGGCATTTCTGTAGGGCCGAGCCACCTCAGGAGTCTGACATGATGCAGACTTGAGAATTTCCATCTGTTGGCACCACTAATGAAAGCACCCAAGGTGTCACCAGGAGGTTTATTATGCACGACAGGCCTGGGATCTTACTTGGACTAAGACAAGGACCTTCATAAGAGACCCCCAAATAGGACCCTTGCAAATGACTATAGAATAGGATTGTTCCTAGATTCATGGATTGACAGCACTAGACAAAGTGAAGCTCAGAGAAGGGAAGTGATTTGTCCCAATTCACACAACCATTAAGTGACAAATCTGTTGTTATTTTCTTTAACAAATTTGCTGTGTGAACTTGGGCAAGTCACTCCCATTTCCTGGGCTTCAGTTTAACTGTAAGGATAGGAAAATTGCAGGTAGGAGCAGATGATTTTCAAAGCTCTTTCAGCTCTGTCATCCCCAAATCTGAACACATCCCTCTGAATGCCAGTCCACCTCACCTTAATTCAAGTCTGCTCTGAGTTGTTCTCTTGCACATCTGGAAGCTAAGCTCCAGGCTGTAGGTGACATAGAATGGCAGGACCCAGTGAGAGGTATGGGCCTGAAGGCCGGTGGAGGCACAGCGGAAGGAGACTGAAGTGGCTTAGGTGGCCAGGAAAAGTGTGTTGGAAGAAGTGTGACCCAGCAAGGTGATGAAGGGCTGCCAAGATATGGGAGGTCCACAGGAGGGGTGTGGGTAGGACATTAGCAATCATGCACAACGATCTGATTCTGGGCCACCTTTCAGAGATGCATCGAGAGCAACAATGTCTGGAGAAAAGCCTTGGGGGCTAAGAATGATGAGCCAAGAGGAAGGGAGGTGGGCAGGGAGGGCATTCTGTGGTAAGTCCCTTTTAAAATGTTAGGAGGAAACCTCCAGGGCCCAAGGAAAGGGAGGAGACATTTACTGAGTGCTAGGCATTGTGCTAGCTAATTTAACACAGTCCCCTTCTTTAATCCTCCCAAGAACTCTTTGGGTTCCAGGTACCATCTGTGCCTTAGATGAAGAAATTGAGGCTCAGAGAAGTTGTGACTTATGAAAAGTCACACAGCTACTAAGGGGCAGAGGCAGGACTTGAACCCAACACTGAGTTCTTTCCATTACTTGTTGCTAAGGACTTCTATGAGTCTCATGCTGCTGGCAGCCCAGAGACGACCAGACATGCAGCTTGCCCTCACAAGCAGAGACAAGAATGAAACAAAATCCAGCACCACCAGCTCCAGAAAGTCACGTGCTAAAGAAAGGCAGCAAAAGAAAGGGGAGCTGAGCTGTGGAGAGGACAGAGCACTACGCTGGGGCTTGGGAAACCGGGGTCTTCATCCCAGGCTCTGTGCCGGGTAACCTGGAGCAAACCCTTGCCCCTCCTGGTCCTCAGTTTCTTGATCAGGTATTTTAGGGTTTGAACTAAGCTCCTTCTTTCTCATTAAGTGAATCTTTGGTTTTGTTTTCCATCCTCACAGGATTCCCCAAGAGACTGGGGATGGGGAGGGGGTCTGCTGGCCTCTTGCAGGGACAGGGGGAAACTGAGGTCCGGAGAGATTACATAAACTTAGGCATATATGCTCTAAGTGGAGAAGTATGAATTAGGGGACTGATATTTTTAAAGATGCTACCATGTACCAGCTATTTGCTTGACATATTTTCTCCAATTTAATTCTCACAACAGTCCTGGGATTTTGATTCCCATTTTATAGATTAGGAAACTGAGGCTTAAGAGAGGTGCTCTCCATCTGATGGTATTCAAAAGATTTGGGATAGTGAAGACTGGCCTATCTCCCTGTGCCTTCCTGCCTCCCAGAGTCTTACAGCTCCAAATCAGGGATTCTTCCAGATGCTGGCGGCGGGGGGGGGGGGGGGGGGGGGGGGGGGAGTATAGGATTTGGAATTGAAGAGCTCAGGCTTTGGATGGCTTGCTAGCTCTGTAAACTTCAGCAAGTTTCTTCTATCAACCTGTTTTCTCATCTGTAAAATGCAAATGACAATACCCACCTCATGGAAGTGTTGTGAGAATCACAGGGGGTAACAGAGTGAGGTTATCTAGTTAGCTCTTCTGTCTTTCCATGGGTTCCTTTTGAATGCAGTAGTCTACATCTTCATCACTTTTGTCTGCACCCTTGCAGCCAGACATGCCTGGCTCTCTCCTGAGAATGTTAAGCACCACCACCAGCCAACACACATGCACAGTGTCCTGCCCTCTCCCCCACTGTCCTCAGTCCCCTCATCCTCAGGTCCATGGCAGCAGCCCCCTTAGCTCTGAGTTTTCCCAGGTCCCCCCAGTCCCCACCCCTGTATCCCAAACTCATCAGCCCATACTGGCCGGCAGAGGAGTCTCCGCTCTCCCCCGCACAGGTGCTGCCCTGACGGCTGTCAGAACAGTTTGGGTCCCCAAGTCCCGGCACTTTCCCACCCACCACCCCCCGCACCTCCCAGGGGCTCGAATCCCTCCTCTGCCTACTTACGGGCTCGAGCGTGGGAGTCCAAGGGGAACCAGAGCAGCGCGAGTCCCAGCAAGGAGGAGAGGACCCTTACCTCGGGAACCATCCTTCCTTCCTTTCCCCCAGGGCCAGGCCGCCAGGCGCTGAGCCGGGAGGGGCGTGGGGGAGAGAGTGAGACGAGGACACTGAGGCAGAGGGGCACAAAGCAAGGCGCAGACCCAGGGAGGGCTGCCGCCGCTACCGCGGGGAGACCGAGAAGGGTGGCGAAGGGGAGAGGCCGAGGCTGGGTCCAAGGTGGGAATGAGAGGAAGGTGGAAAGAGGGAGAGA
Source organism: Canis lupus baileyi (assembly GCF_048164855.1). Taxonomy (NCBI): domain Eukaryota; kingdom Metazoa; phylum Chordata; class Mammalia; order Carnivora; family Canidae; genus Canis; species Canis lupus. The sequence goes on from NC_132860.1 coordinate 28,064,495, forward strand.
TGGAGAGATGGAGGGAGGTACGGCAAGAAGGAGAAGCAGTAAAAGCAAAGGAGAAGGTGAGAGGGAGAGGAGGAGGACGAGGGGGAGGAGGAGGAGGAGGAGGAGGAGGAGGAGGAGGAGGAGGAGGAGGAGGAGGAGGAGGAGGAGGAGGTCGGGGAGGACAGGGGTCTGCGGGCGCGCAGCGTCGGGCGAGGCGCGCGGCACCGGCGGGCGGCCCGGGGCGCGCGGGCTAGAGGCGGCCGGCGCCCCCCGCTCGGCGGGCTCGGGGTCGGGCTGCGGGGCCCTGGGGCCCGGCGGGGCGGCGGTACCGGCGGCGGCGGCGGCGGCGGCGCGGCGGCCGCGGGGGCTGGCTGAGCGCGGGCCGGCTGTGCTCGCCAAGGGCGCCAGGCGCCGCGCTCGGGCGCATTTGTACTTTGCCGCGGGAAGCAGGCAGCCCGGCCTGGCGCTGGCCTAGCCCTGGCGCCTCCTCTGGGGCACCGCGGGCTCGGGGGATTGGCCACCCGAGAAACAGGCCCACTTCTCCCCTCCTCTCTCGTGCGGGTCTCCGGGACGCACGCTCCAGGCGCGGCGCCGAGCGGAGGCGAGAGGGCTCGGGAGGGGGAAGGGGCCACCCGGACCACGGGCTTTAACCCCTGACTCCCCGCGGCGCCCCGAGCGCAGGACGACGCGACCCAGCGAGGCTTCAGGTGGAGCTGCGGGGTGCGGCGGGAGCAGACGTCGGGGTGGCGAGCGCTCGGGGTCGGGCGGGGGCGTGCGTGCACCGAGCTCTGGGCGGAATCGTGGCACTTGCCGGTCTTAATTCTGTTTGTGGTCTTGGACACGCCGCCTCAGAATCTAAAAACGGGGATCTTAACGCCTTCCACTTTTTTTTTTTTTTTTTTGCGAGGATGAAATGAGATAATGAACGTCAAAGTACTTAACATCTCAAAAAAGAAGGGGTCCTAATTCCAGGCAGCTGGAATGCCCTTACCACAGTTCCCCTTCCTACCCACAGGCTCCGTGCCTAGGTTGAAATCCAGTCCAGCGGGATTCTTGGCCCTTTCTCTGGACGTCTTCCTCTGCTTTCCCCCCTCCCACTCCTGAAGCAGGACGTGATCTCTCCTTTGTCTCTGCAGGTAAGGCCTGTACCTCTCTGAGAGTGATGGCCATGTTCAGTTCTCTTCAGTGAGAGCTGGTTGTCAAAGTGTCAAATTTCTCACCAGAAGGTGAGCTCCCTGGGGATACAGCCCTGAAAACCATGGTTAGTGCTCCATACCTTGTGTCCAATGAGTGGACGAATTAGTAAGACCTCTGAGCTTTCCCGATAAGAAACACCCAGGCTCTGAAATCAAAAGGGCAGGGTCCTTCTCCTGGCTCTCCCCCCAACTTGCTGGGCCATTTTGGTAAAGTTCATTTATCCCACATTAAACCTCAACTTCCTGCCCAGCTTTTCTTGCAGAGCTATTGGAAAGTCCAGTGAGCACAAGAGAGGAGAGGGTCGAGTAAAGTAAGAGGTGAGACAGGATGCTGAGCCACATGCCATTCTGATAGAGAATCATTTCCACACTTCTGGCTGGCTGTCTATAAAGGTACAATAAGGCTGGGCTCCCCATGCCCATGTGCTGCCAGGCTATCCCCTCCAGAACAGAGGGTGCTGGGAAGAAACAGTGATCCCCAAAGATGGAGTTTCGCCATGGCTTTCAAAATCAGGGACAAGCATGATCTACCTCCTAGGTGCCCTTCAAACTTCATTTCTCCCGCTCTCATCTGGCCAGTCTCTTTCTCTTCCTTGAGTATACTTTAACAGATAATGAGAGCTATGTATGTCATCTTGCTTCCCTTTTTGCCTTGGCTTTCAGGGAGCTCAGAGTTAAATGTAGTGCATAGTTGCAGAAATAATCTCATCCTAAGAATCTGAGACAGAGATCTTTTCTTTTCTCCATCTTTGCTTAAAGTCTGTTGCACACATATATTCATGTCTTAGATGAATTAGGATCAGCCTGTCCTATATCCCACCCGTTCTACTTCAGGAAAGGTCTCTAGCATGAAACCAAAACATGCCTCAATCCTCCTCTCCATCCACACTGCTCCCAGCATTGGGGCCATTGTCATCCCTTCCCTGGACTTTGCCAACAGCTTCTAAGCAAGGCTTCCATCCTAATTTAGGCTCCTCCAGTGTATTTTCCTCACGTGAGCCCTACGAATTATGCCGATCGTGTCTACTGACAAATGTGATCACGGCACTTTCTCCTTAAAATTCATTATTGGGGGATCCCTGGGTGGCGCAGCGGTTTGGCGCCTGCCTTTGGCCCAGGGCGCGATCCTGGAGACCCGGGATCGAATCCCATATCAGGCTCCCGGTGCATGGAGCCTGCTTCTCCCTCTGCCTGTGTCTTTGCCTCTCTCTCTCTGTGACTATCATAAGTAAATAAAAAAAAAAAAAAAAAAAAAATTCATTATTGGAAATAAATAAATAAAAAACATGAAATGCAGTGCAGTATCCTGGATTGGATTCTGGGACAGTAAAAGGGCATTAGTGGAAAAAGCTGGTGAATGAAGTCTATACTTTAGTTAATAGCTATGTACCAATCTCGGTTTCTTCATCTGAACAGAGGTTCTCTGGCTACGTGAGATGTTAGCATTGGGGAAAGCAGGGTGGAGGATATATGGTTCTTAGGTTAAGAACACTGTACTACCTTTGTCACTTTTCTATCAATCTAAAATCTTTCCAAAATGAAAAGTTTATTGAATAAATAACAGAAAAAATGATAAGCTTCCTATCATTTACAGAATAAAATCCAAAGTTGTTAGCATTGGATTCAAGCCTGTGCACATTTTGGCTCCTACTTACCAGTCCCATCTACCCTATTATTCCACCACTCACTCACTTCCACAAACTGCACTTTCACACCTTCATGTGTTTGTGTTTTCCTTCTGCCTGTACCATCTTTTTCCTCCTCTAGTTAGTGAATTCCTTTTAACTTTTCAAAAGTCAGCTCTGAGTGACTTCCTCTCTGAGGCCTTCCCAAGGTTCCCCAAACAAAGCAAATTTTTTGTCTTCATTTTCCAGAGCACTTTGTATTGTAAGCTACTGGAGTGTAAATATTTAATTTGCATTTTGGAGTAAATATTTATTTGCATTTCTACTCAGTACTGTGGGGAGCAGGGTCCTTTTTTCATTTACATTTATACTTCTAGCATTTAGCAAGGTCCCTGACACACAAAGAAATAAATGCTTCATGAATGAGTGAAGACTTCAATGACTTGAAAAGATATTACTCTTTCATGGAGGAGCCTTCAGCATACGTATTGCCCTTGGTTTTAATCAATGATTGACATAAGAAACAAGCACTTGATAGAAATCTCTGCATCTTCTGTAGAATTGTTGTTGAAGATGGGTGTTCATTAAGATAGTTGTCCCTTAAGAAAGGAGATTGTATAAATTCTTCCAAAATCTAGTCAGAAAAAAAAAAAAGTATCCATCCAGAGCAATTTGTTGCACCAAACTTGGCACCTGTTGCTAACCTCTTAGGGAACTAGCTTGTTGCCTTCCAAGGCAACCCATTGCACTGCTGGACATCTCCATTAGAAAGTTCTTTTTTTTTTTTTTTAAGACTATTCATTTGAGAGAGAGAGAGAGAGAACAGAACAGGAGGAAAGGCAGAGGGAGAGGGAGAAGCAGATTCCCCACTGAGCAGGGAGCCCGATGCAATGTGAGGCTCAATCCCAGAACTCTGAGATCATGATCTGATATGAAGGCAGATGCCTAACAAACTGCGGCACCCAAGTGCCCCGAAATTTCTTTAACTGATATGTGATTCTCTGTGACTCCCCCCATGGTTCCTAGCTCTCCCCTCAGGGCTGTACAGAACAAGCCAACTCTTTTTGTCTCCTGGGAGCTCTGCAGAGATTTGAAACAGAGAACCTCTCTTCGTACTTGCATTCTTACCAGTTTCAGTCCTTGGACTCCTCATGCCACATTAAATTTTCTTTCTTCAAATTGTATTTCTCTTTCTTTTCTTGTACTCTCCATGCTTCTGCACTTGCTTTCTTTTCTTTTCTTTTAAGATTTTATTTATTTGTTCGTGAGAGAGAGAGAGAGAGAGAGGCAGAGATATATGCAGAGGGAAGAGCAGGCTCCATGCAGGGAGCCCAATGCGGGACTCGATCCCAGGACCCCAGGATCACACCTCGAGCCAAAGGCAGACGCTTAACCGCTGAGCCACCCAGGCGTCCCCCTGCTTGCTTTTCTAATGCCCTCCCTCTACCCATTCTTATCTGGCAGCCTTCTTTTTCCCAGATCAAAATTTACTACCTCCTTTATCTACCCAATGCTGTGCCAGGCATTGTGCTAGGTGCTAGGGACACAGTGGAGAACAAGACAAACACTGGTGCTTGTAGGCCAAGTTCTTACTGAAGTCTCTCTCCTGGTGTCTGAGTTAGCTTCTTTCTCCTTCATGCTTCTATATTTCCATTATAGCACTTACCACTTATCACATTGTATCATCAAAGGTTTCAGGTCACCTTCTCTGAGTGAGTTCCTCCAGAACATAGACTACTCTCTTCCCTAACCTTCACACAGCTTTGGACATAGTAGCTGCTAAATAAAGGTTTGTTGAAGAATATCTTTCTTCCTTTAGATAGTCCTCTTGTGACCTGTTATTTGTGGCTAAGACCTCCTCCTGGCCTGCAGGCTGCTTGATTATGTAAAATTAGTGTAGTGATAAAGATCAGAGAGATCAGCATCAAGGAAAGACTTCTTAACCCGTCCACTTAATTCTGTTAAGACTCTAAAATCAGATTCATCTAAGAGTGAATGTAAGACAAGACTACATAATAGAAATTCTACATCAGTGGTGTGCTCCTAAATGTGTAACAACCAGCTCTCCAGGGGAACAAAGCCCTGGTTTATAGCAGTTGCCAATTTCCATGGTGTAGATACTCCCACCTTGGCCAATTTCAAGCTACTGATATGACATAACTGAATGTGGAGTTGACAGCAGGACACCATTATGTAGTATTTCCATTGGTCCAATAGATATAAATAATTTCAAGAATATTGATAATAAAACATAGTAATATAATAAGGAGTTGAGTTTGAATGTTTTGAATATAACTTATTTGTGAGTTTATGTAATTTAATGTTCAGAATGATCATGTTTAACAACCAGCTTGTAAAATTCCTAAGAATTTAACACTCAGCTCCCCTGAGCCCTTAGAGCCAGCTCTAGGACACTGCCCTTACTCAGTGATGCCCTGAAAGGTGTGAACTGATTGAGTCTTTGAAACTGGGTCCAGTTTAGGTACATTAGGAAGAAAATCTTGTTTATAGGAACTGTCAAAGTTAATTTACTTATAAATTGAATAATCCCCACTCCACTTTCACTCTTCAGCCAGGTTGGAGTTACTTATCCATACAATAAATCTTTACTTAAAATAGGAGGGAGGAGGAGGGGCACCTGGGTGGCTCAGTAGGTTTAACATCTGCCTTCAGTTCAGGTCATGATCCCAGGGTCCTGGGATGGAGCCCCACGTCAGACTCCCTACTCAGCAGAGAGTCTGCTTCTCCCTTTCTTTTTCCCTCTGCTTCTTCCCCTGCTTGTGCTCATGCTCTCTCTCTCTCTCCAATAATAAGTAAAATCTTTTAAAAAGCAAAACAAAAACAAAAAACCTGTTATTACTTTAAGACACATTCTTTTGCATCTCCAGATATTGTACATATAGTTGACCTAAATAAATGTTTGTAGAATGGATGTGAGGCTCATTTGTATTTATTTGTATGGGTTTTTAATGTGGCTTCGTGAACATTTCTAAGCCTTTCTTTTCTTTTCTTTTCTTTCTTTTTTTTTTTTTTTAAATCTCAGCAGGCCCTCTCTTCCCAGAACAGTCTGCAAATAGAGATTCTGATGGAGAGAGGCAACAGTAAAACAGGATGGGAGAAGACATAGCCCTTAATTTCACAGGGCTCTCATGAAGGAAACTGAGTGGGGACAAGTGTCTTCGGAAGACACGGAGTGGAATCATCCTTCATCCAGATCCTAAGCTCTGCTGCCAACCAGAAGCCTCTTCTATGGTAGGTGCCATCACTAAGCAAGCACAAAGGAGAGTGGAACTTATATTCTTGCCTCCTCCATGCTCATGCTCTGGGGGGCCTTTGCAAAGCAGTTTGCCCTCAGAGACTTTTCTCCCTAGGTCTGTGATGATATAACTAGAGTGCTAGAGAATGGTGCCATATAACTTGGGCCCCACAGCCAGATGGTGGCAGGCGCTGTATCCACCCACAGATGGGAATAAGGAACCACCAGTTAGCTCTGTGTTTTCCCTAGCAATATACAGATTTCTTTAATTTTTTTCCAGAGTTATCTTTTAAATATGTAAATCAAGTAGTGTCAGTCATTTCCTTAAAACCTCTCCATTGCTTTTAGATTAAAACCCAAGCCCTTAACAATTCGTAAATCCTGCCATGACCTGGCCTCTTGCCTACCCTCTGACTTCAGACCATTATCCCTGTGCTTGCAATGCTCTAGCACACTGGCTGCCTTTTTCTTCCTGGGACGCACCAGGCTGCCTGGACCCTCTGGAGGGTCTTTCCCCTTGAAATCTCTCCTGCTTGGAATGCTCTTCCCTCAGCTTTTTCCCTAACACTTCATTCAGCTCAAAAACCAGTGAGGTTTCCCTGATCTAGACTATTAAATAATGACCCCTGCCAGTATTTTATATCATATTGCCTTGTTTTATTTCCTTCGGGTCGCTTATCATTATCTGAAATGTATTTCTTCGCTTGTGTGTCTGCCTCTTCCATGAACATGAAAGCTATGAAAGCTCCGTAACAGCCTGCACCCTAATTCTTTTTTTTTTTTTTTTTTTTTTTATGATAGGCACGCAGTGAGAGAGAGAGAGAGGCAGAGACACAGGCAGAGGGAGAAGCAGGCTCCATGCACCGGGAGCCTGACGTGGGATTCGATCCCGGGTCTCCAGGATCGCGCCCTGGGCCAAAGGCAGGCGCCAAACCGCTGCGCCACCCAGGGATCCCTGCACCCTAATTCTTGATCACTGTTATAATTCCTAGCTCCTCAGACAGTGCTCACTGTCTTACTGAATTTTTTTAAAAAGTATTTATTTATTTTAAGTAAGCTCTACACCGAACATGGGACTTGAATTCATAACCCCAAGATCAAGAGTCACATGCCCACCAAGCCAGCCAGGTGAGGTGCCCCTGAATGCTTTTTTATATAAATGAAAATAAATGGAGGATAGAATACTTGGGTTATCTGATTCATATGAGGAGTGAATCCTAGACTTAATTAAGACTCTGAGTCCTTGGAATTTAACCACATTAGTATTTTTATCATCATTATTATTACTTCATTTATTATCATCATACCACCACCATCATTATCAACAATGGTGTTGTATGGCACATGGGCATTCTTACTCTTTATCAAATGAATGAATGGACAGACATCAACTTTACAGCCAACCTCAAACTACCTTTATCTTACTGCTCAAACTATTTCATCTTACTTGCTACCTCCCCCTTCCCTCATTCTAATGTCTTACATGTACTATGCTCCCAGCTACTCCGAGACAATCATTTTCACTTAGCACACCATGTCTTCACATCTCTGTGTGTTGGCTTATTCTGCTGTTCCTTCTATTTGGACTTCCTATTCATTTTTTGATAAATTCTTCCTTTAGGACCCAATTTTGCATCCCATCCAGGTAATCACTCTCTCTTCTGTGCTTCAATGTCACTTTGCCTGCACCATTGTTGAAAAATCTTTTCCTGAATTATAGCTGTTTGTTCACATAGCTGCCTTCTCCCTGAGGTAGAGAACTCCTTGAGGACAGGGACAGGAAATTTTCTTCTCTGTATTCTCAGGAATCATTGTGGGCTTGCCACATGGCAGTTTCACAGCATTTGTTGAAATACATCTGGAATTGGGCATAGGCTACCTGCAGAGAGCCCTGTGCTAGGTGCTGGAGGAGTTAATGTACAGGCTGGTCCAAAACACAGTCCCTGGCTCTGGTGCTTACAATCTAATTAGAGATATAAGTCCTTTTCATAGGAAGAAATATAATTAAAATCTAGTGTAGTCTAGAATTAAATATGAGACAGGAGAAAGCTTAGTGTGGTGGAATATGTATAGGGCTGGACTTGGTTTCTGGTTCCTACTTTACCATGAACTCACTAAGTGGCCTTGACACATTATTTCTCTTCTTGAGACCTTGGTTTTCTTCTCTGTAAGCGAAGATATTTGATGAGAAGCCTTGGACGATTTCTAAAGCCAGATTCCTGCTCTGACATTCCGATTTTGGCTCCATGGAAACTAGGTGGAAGCGATGTGGCTAGAGCTCAGTAGTCTCGGTTTGCCCCCTGGTGGCTGCTCAGCAACATCACAGTCAGGGAGACAGCTGTAGGCTTTTCCCAGGGATGGAGATAGGAGAGCTCAGAGCCTAGTAAACAAAGAACTGTCGGACAATGATCATTCTAGAAGAGAACCAGTCAGGTTTTGCACTGGTCACTGGTAAGATGGGTAGAGAATCCTATCCTTCTGCAGATTAGAGGAACTTGGGTGATCATGCTTTCTGATTTCAGCTTCCTGCTGAACCCATTTCATACCTGCTTCTTTCCAAACCAGTCAATCTTTGGGCGGCTGCTTTGTAGTCCCTCTGACTTTTTCTTCTGCTCCCGTCACAGTGCTTTCTTCTGAGGCAAATTCTTCATTCTGGTCAGTATAACTATATATCCATTTATTTATGACAAAATGGGGGTTTTTCTCCCTCTCACTCTTTTCCTGGAGAAGGGCCTTGAGCCAAAGTGAAGGTGGTAGAAGGATTTCTTTGGTGGGATAGGGAGAAAAGACAGACTAAGACAGAATAAGACATGTGATTTACACTGTGAAAGGTGATCAACTTTAGCAGAGAAAGGGCTGTCTTTTAGGTATTTCACTCAAAGTGGTTTTGGGAAGGGCCATTTGCCCATTTATCTCCTTATTCTCTATATATTGAACCTAAAGGACTTCTTAAAGCCACCTCTCTTCCCTAAAACAAACAAACAAACAAACAAACAAACAAACAAACACACACACACACACATACCACAACTAAATCAAAGATGGAATTGGTTGCTTGGACTCTTGGACCAGAGCCTAGAGAAAAAAGAAAAGGGACTCTGAGGGTAGGAAAGAGAGGAATAAAAACCAAGGGGAGGGGTAGGAGGGGCAGAGAGAGAGACAGAGTGAGAGCAGTTGCTGATTCCAGGTGGATTTATTGGTATCTAGACAGGAAATTTAAGAAAACTAAAGAATTATTTTTTTCACCAATGTGCTTGTTAGCCAAACAGAGTTTTTTCTTTTCTGACAATGCCATGTGCTTTGAACCTTGCTAGACATTAAAGGCATGACTAAGGGGATAACATTCATTCATCCCACATTATCTAGAATGTGCCAAATACTGTACCCAAAGCTGGCTCGGCCAAACAGGCTCATACCTTGTCTGCCTTATTCACTGCTGAATTCTCAGCAGCTCTATTATCCTGCCATGTAGCAGATGCTCAAAAGAGATTTTGTTGAATAAACGAATGGTAGCTGCCCTGTACTTTGTCCAATGATAGCTTAATTCCATGAGGGTACGAGGAAGGCTGCTTGTTTTTATTCCTCACTGATGATGATAGGATTGAGAATTATTCTTATAAAATACAAATCCATATTACTCCTTCAGCCCCAATGTTAAATCTTTCAGTAGTCCCTCAATATCCTGAGTTTCTCTGTAAAATGGAGACAATACCATACACACCTCACAGGGTTACTTTAGGTCTAAATAAGATAGATATATCATTGCTTAGCATGTTCCCAGCATATAGTAGTTGCTCAATAGATTCTACTTCCTTTGATTCTCTAATTTTCTAGCCTAATGTCCAATCAAGTGTTCTAACCTAATGTCAGTCTAGTTCTTTATTATTCTCACACAGGAATACCAGGAAGGCCATCTCCTCTGTCTACTTGGTGAACTCCTCCTCATCCTCCAGAACAGAGCTTGAATGTCCCTCTTTCTGTGAAACCTTCACCCCACTTCCTCTTGCTTTCTGCTTCTTCATTACCCTGTATATGTCTCAGTTACAGAGCTTTCCATTCTGTTATAAATTTTTCTGTTATAATTACTTACTTATACTTTTGCTTCTCTATTAAGCTGTCAACTTGAGAATTACAGGGACCAAGTCTTATTTGTATTTGTAGAGTGTTCAGAAAGAGTCTGGAGGAGGCTGAGAAGATGACAGAAGGGGTTAGCTTTAGAAAAAGAACTGCTTCTCGGGGCTCCTTTTAAGCCTCTGCCTTTGGCTCAGATCATGATCTCAGGGTCCTGGGATGGAGCTCCTAGCCCCACATCATGTCATCATGTCAGGCTCCCTGCTCAGTGGGGAGTCTGCTTCTTCCTCACCCTCTGCCCCTCCCTCTACCCATGTTCTCTCTCTCACTCGCTCACTCTCTCTCCCTCAAATAAATAAAATCTTAAAAAAAGAAGAAAAATCTCTTCCTCCTCTGAAACAAAAGGGAAGTAACTGAAGATGAGTAATAGTAAGAATGTAGCCATCTTTAAAGCAAAAGGGAAGATGCCAAGTCTCCAGGGGAAATCTGGCTTGAGGGAGGAAGAATACAAGAAGATGTTATCCCAAGAGATAAGGAGGGTAGGGGAGAGGTGGCACTGGGATGGTCTGATCCTTCTCCTTCCTAGATGTGAGGTCTCAGGAGGGACTCAGCACCTGGGCTGGTAAGAAGGGGTCATTGCACCTGTGTGGAGAAAAAACCTGTCCCCACAGAACTAGGCTGAATGGCCTTGCTTCACATCTGAGTCTTTCAGGCCAGCTGAGAGGAGCTAGAGCCTCTAATTGCTGGGAAAAAGGAAGGTTTGCAGTGATGTGTATGAGGAGTGCTCAAAGGCTAGTGGTGGTGTGGAACCCTGGACACACTATGAGAAGGAGTGCAGGGAATCTGAGCAGCAATTGCAATCCCCAGGAAATATGGTAGGAGTGGCACAGCAAAAGCAGCTGGAGAGGAAGCATTGGTATGTAGGCTGCACTGCTATTTGTTCCAACTGGCATCTTTGAGGACTGCATTAAAGTGAATCTGTGAGTCCCTCTTCTCTTGGTGGTCTGTGGTACAGGTTGGGGCTTAGAAACATAAACACACGCAACCCTGGCTCATTCTACTCTAGGCTATGGCACTAATTGTAGATAGTTTTGTAACTTTCAAAGCACCCTTGTCAACCATTTTCAGGTGACACTTCAGAAACAACAAACCAGGGGCGCTTGGGTGGCTCAGTGGTTGGGCATCTGCCTTTGGCTTGGATCATGGTCCCAGGATCCTGGGATCAGTCTCACATCGGAGCCTGCTTCTCCCTTTGCCTATTTCTCTTCCTTTCTCTCTGTGTTTCTCATGATTAAACAAAACAAAACAAAACAAAACAAAAACCCAAAACCAAAACCAAAAACAACAAACCAATATCTCCATCAGAAAACTTTGATGCAAAAAAAAAAAAAAAAAAAAGAAACTTTGATGCAAACAATAGAAATGGTGAGAAATTTAAGGAAAAAAGAATTTACTGGAAGGATACCAAGTTGACAGGAAGGCTGGAGAGTCGGGTGTAGAAAATGGGTTGTAACCTAGGAAGGCCAGGCAGCAGGCAACCAAGTTTGTGCCTAAAGAAGAATCTGGAATGGCCACCATCACTATGATTGGGACCCCATCCTCCCAACCACTATCAGGGACCCACTGTGGGTGGACACCTACTGTTTCTGTTGCTCTGAATAGTTCTAAACTTGTCAGTATGTCTCATGTCATTCCCTGAAGATTCAAAGTTCAGAGAGGTGCGGCCAGGTGGCCAAGCCTGGGTCATATGTCATCTAGCCACTCAGGGGGCAGGGAGAATTATAGCCTTGCTTCAGCTTCCCTAGCCTTCGCAATACTGCAAATACTGCATAGCATGGGGGCACTTCCCTGAGTAAGAAGGACTGGATATGCTGATGGCAAATGAAATAAAACAAAATGTCTACCATGCCCTCATCTTTTCTTTTCTTTTTCATGTATTCTGTTTTTGTCAGTTGTCAATTGTGATCATAATCTCAGGCTCCTAGACTTGACACGTTAGAATCATCCTCATCGCCCTCATTTTCCCACACAGTGAATAACTCTCCAGATTTCTTAGGTTTGCCTTGCCTTCTGTCTCTGCTACTGCTTTAGTAAGATTACTCTGGCAACGGCATAGAGGAAAGAAGAGACTGGGAGAAATTGGGAGTCAGACTTCTAGAATGTTAGAGCTAAAAGAGAGCTCTGAATTTATCTATCGTAGTGGTCTTATCTGGGAGGATTTATAAGAATTTCTATGGCATAAAGAAAATACACATGTTGGTATTCTACCTTCAATTTGGGGGTTCAGTGGATCTGAGGTGGGATTTTGTTGCTGTTGTTGCTGCCTGTGTGTGGACCTTTCTGAGGTGCATACCAGGTTGAGAACTGCTGAATTCCAATACCCTTGTTTTAAAAATGAGACTGAGGGTGCCTGAATGGCTCAGTTGTTTAAGTGTCTGCCTTTGGCTCAGGTCATGACCCCAGGGTCCTGGGATGGAGCCCCATGTCAGGCCCCCTGCTCAGTGGGGAGTCTGCTTCCCTCCCTCCCTCTATTGCTCCCCTGCTTGTGCTTTCTCTCTTTCTCTCTGTCAAATAAATAATTTTTTTTTTTTTTTTTTTTTAATGAGGAGACTGAGGTTTACAGAGAAGTTATCAGCTTGAAATCACACAATGAGTTAATGAGAGGGGTAAAGGGACCAGGACCAATCCCAGATCGCCTGGCTTTTGGTCTTGTGCTATTCAGACCTCTTGTTTTTTCTTCCCTCTGCAAAAGATAATTTCTTGTCTTTGTTTCCAAGAGAGCATGTTGCATGTCTATGGTTCAACTCTTCCAACACTAAACAGGCTTCAGATTAAGAACCCCAAACTGTCAGAAGTGAGCCCAGACCAAGGGCCCCATTTCTTTCTTTCTTTTTTAAAAAGATATATTTATTTATTTGAGAGAGAAAGAGAGTGTGCTTGAGCAAGCCCGAGGAGGGGCAGAGGGAGAGAAAGAATCCTGAAGCAGATTTTCCAATGAGTGTGGAGCCTGATGTAGGGCTTGATACCAGGACCCCAAGATTATGACCCAAGCCGAAATCAAGAGTTGGCTGCTTAACTGACTGAGCCACCTACGCTCCCCCAAGGGCCCATTTTTTATTGTAATTCACTTGATCTCTGGGCCACAGGCCTCCCTGTCAGAATCTGGGCAAAGTATCCTCAAGAATCTTGACTGGTGGGCAGCCCCAGGAGGCTCAGCGGTTTTAGCGCCGCCTTCAGCCCAGGGCCTGATCCTGGAGACCCGGGATCGAGTCCCATGTCAGGCTCCCTGCATGGAGCCTGCTTCTCCCTCTACCTGTGTCTCTGCCTCTCTCTCTCTCACTGTGTGCCTATCATAAAAAATTAAAAAAAAAAAAAAAAAAAAAAAAAAAGAATCTCGACTGGAGAGTGAAATGAGGAGGATCCCTCGATAAAGGACAGTCCAGATGAAGCCATACTTCTATGTTTGCTAGGATTCTGACTGGGCCTCTGTACACACAAGGTCTTGTTTCAATTACTCAAAGACTCTTCTTCAATTCTTGACTGTTCTTTAGCCATCTGGTTCTCATCTTGGGAATCTACTTTCCTTTTCCTGCTCTCTGACTTACACCAATCACTCTGGCTTACCACTAGTTCATACACTGTTTCTGGGCAATCTCATGGAAACCCAGGGCCTCTGGTGCCTTCTGTGACATTACATTGCTTTTTTGATTTTGTTCTCCTCTAAAATTTATGCTTTTCTATAAAGATTCCCAACAGGAAATGCCATTTGTTTAATTCCTCCTGGTCTGTATCTACCTTATTGCAAAGAAAGCAAAGGGTGGGATTATTGCTATAGTAGAACCATCTATCAGAGGGGAGCCATTTTTTAAAATCATATACCCTCTGCATCCAGAAAGGGGGCTGCCATCAGTCTGAGCACCTCAATTGGTGACTAGCCCCAGCAGGGATGACATGGCCAGAGCTGTCCTTTAGGAAGCAGCTCTAAGAGCTGTAGAGGATGGATTGGAGGAAGAGAGGCTGTGGGCAGGAGGGCAACCTAGAGGAGCTACTGTAGTAATCTAGGTGAGAGATAATGAGACATGATTTGGGCAATGGGACTGAGAGGAAGAAGAGAAGATAGGAAAACAGTCAATTTTGGTGGGAGAACTGGCAGGACTAAGAAACTCACATATCTGGGGATGAGGGAAAAGTAAAGACCACTCGGTTTAGAGCTTGAGGTCCTCGGAGGATAGTGCCTTTAATAGGATAAGGGGAATAAGAAATCAGCTGTTTTGTAAGACAGTGATTTTAGTTTTGTGCACGAGGAACGGAGACATCCAAGATAATGTTTCCAGCAGGCAGTTGAACATGCAGGGCTAGACTCAGGAGGTCTGGGCTGTGGATATCAATTTGAGAGTTTAAGCTGGAAGAAAGTGTGAGGTGAGGGTGAGGCACCCAAAGAGAGAAGAGGACAGAGGCCAGAGCCTAAGGGAATGTCCACATTTAAGCCCCAAACAAGGTGGAGAGTTCAAAACAGCCTGAGACAGAGCTAAGAGGTTGAGAAAAAAACCCTGGAAAGTATGGTTTTGCCAGCCAAGAGAAGGAAGTTCTGGGAAGATATGGATGGAGAGGAGGACTGACAAGAAGCTGTTATTTTTGGTAGTTAGCTGCTGGTCGCAGGAGCTGGTCACAACAGCTACCCTTAGGATGAAGCACCGAGGGAAGGTTCTGGATAATTCACAGAATCCCCGCTCACTTTAGCCTTAGTTATCTGGGTATTGCTGGATAAATACGTGTAATTACTTCATAAAGTTTAATATCACTCAGAATTTCCAAATCCCTCAGTCCTCAACTTCATCTGGTTCAATAAGAGGAAATTGCAAAGACTGGAGGGCGAGGCTGAAGACGGCATAGAAAGTAACTAATAAATATTAATGAAGTCCCGCTCTCCGCCAATCAGGCCCCGGGAGAACCTTCTCCGGGCTCCCTGGAGCCCCGCCCCCTCATAAATATGTAGATAGCCCCGCCCGCCGCGCGCAGCCCCGCCCTCTACTCTTCTCCCTCGCAACGGACTCTCCCTTCAAACGGGAAACAAGATGGCGGCGGCAGGTCCGAGTACTCGGGCCTCTTCCGCGGCGGCAGCGGCAGCTCTCAGTCGGCGGGGCCGACGGGGCCGCTGTGACGAGATGGCGGCAGCCAAGACTGGGGCCCCGGGCGCAGCCTCTGGCCCCGCACTGCTGGTGTTGCCGCCGCCGCCGCCGCTGCAGCCGCCGCCGCCGCCGCCGCCGCCGCGGCCGGAGGAGTCGGGCTGCGCCGGGTGCCTGGAGACCCCGGGGGAAGCGGCGGCCCTGCCGTGCGGCCACTCGCTGTGCCGAGGCTGCGCCCAGCGCGCCGCCGACGCCGCGGGCCCCGGTTGCCCGCGCTGCCGAGCCCGCGGCCCGGCTTGGGCCCGCCGTCGGGCCCGCGACGACGGCCAGGCCGACGCGGAGGTGCAGGGCGAGCGCGCCCGCCGCGGCCACCCGGAGCGCTGCCGCCCGCGCCGGGACGGGGGCGCGGCCGCCGCGGGGCCCAGGCCGGAGCAGGAGCCGCGCGCCCCGGCCGCCGAGCCAGGTGGAGCCTCCCGTCCTCCCTCTGGGGTCCGGGGCGAGGCCGAGCGCGCCCGGCCCGGCCTGGGTAGGGGGTGGACGGTCCCAGGCCGCCCTCGAGCGGCCGAGCCGACTTCTCGTGCGGTTAGGGCTGGGCTCTGTCCGGGTGCAGCCGGTTCTGGGTTTTGAACTTCGGAATGAAGTGCGGGCAGCACGGATTTGGAGGGGCAGCGAGGGGGTCCCGCGCCGTGCGGAAGTGAGAAGTTTGGAGGGCAGCCGAGCATTCTCGCCACCAGTTGGGGCCGGGTCGCCGCGGTGCGGGGAAGCAGGGCTCCGAACTCTGCAGGGGCGCTGCGGGGTCAGGGGAGTGTTGGGCTTGGTGCTGCGTGTAGCAGAGCTCGGGGTCCAGCCGTGTCGAGAGGGGGCTGCTGGGCCCGAGTGCGCGGATCTTGAGGGGCCTGGAGTATCGGGGGGGGGGGGCGGGTTGCGTTTGAGGATGTGGAGGGAGCTTTTCAGACTTCGTGCGGAGTGCGTTGGGAGAATGAACTCCCATGTGCAGTTCGCACAAAGTCTTGAAAAATGCATGCCTGTGCACGGAGCTTGGCACATAGTGAGTGTGGAAGCAATAAATCAGGGTTATTTATATATAATGATTCCAGAATCTTATAAGCTCCAGTAGTGCTGGAGACCAACAAAACAAAACAAAACTTGGATGGGGTTTAAAAGTTTCGTAAATGGAGATTGGTTGGCAGGGGCTGCTTCTAAGCTCCACGGCAGTGTGGGTTTCCGACTATCATCCTGGCAGTTAAAAGTCTGTTGCAGGACTGTTGCTTTCAACCTCTTTGCCTTTCTTTTTTCTTTTTTTTTTTTTTTTTTACCTTCCATAGCCTGTCACTCTTTGGTGCTGAGCTTGACATAGAAAGTGTCCAGTAAACATCACAAAACAAAACTGTTATCACTTAGGACTCTTCTGAGACCCTTCCAATCAGCACAACGTCTAGAGCTCTTTGATAAGAAATGCTCACTTAAGAGGAGATTTTCAGGAGGCATTATTAGGAAAGGCCAGATATTTGCGCCTCTTGTGTTGGGAATTCTGCAGTGTGTTATTTTCAGTAGGGAAAAGAAGGCGTTGCTTGTGTATGGAAATGTAGTCTCTAGAAACTGCAGGTTCCAAAATGCAAGTCTGTTTTGGTTCAAGCAGACACCTTCCACTGCCCTAGGGTACTTTATTATTATTATTTTTATTTCTACATCTTATTTCTCTATTTCTTATTATTTCTTGTGAGCTTCACATCAGATAGGTACTTTTATTTCCATTTTACAGATGAAACTGAGGCCCAGAGAGGTTAAGTAACTTGCCTGAGGATGAAAACCCGGTTCTATCTGATTCTTGCTCAAATCAGGCAAGAAGGCCTCCTCAGATATCATCTAATTTGTGGGTGATGTGTGAGGATCTCATGCTATTTAATTTGCCTCAAATTCTGAGATTATGATTTAAAAAAAAAAGTATTTCACTGGTTTCCCTACGAGTACTATTATATGGTCAAATAGGATAGAAATTTCTATTCTTATTTCTAATGTCTGGACTCCTTTGTGAAATAGTCTGAAATTTGATCCATGTGAGGGAGTGTGGCTCGATAATTTGTACAAACTTTTTCCCTTGAACAAATTTGTCATAAAGTGTATCAGTAATTAAGGAAAATTATATAAAATGAGATTCCTAATTAGGATCTATTGAATCACTGAATATCCACCAATTATTTTATGTATTTATGAGGACTGTGATGAAAAATATTTTTCCTTAAATGTTCTTGTTGGATCATTGAGTATATATGATTACAGGCTTATAAGTCAAATCATTATAGAAGAATATTCCTGAGCAGCGTTTGGGAATTCTAGTTTCAGTGGGTTGTTTGGACTCCTTGAAGTAATACACAATTTTTTTTTTTTAATTTTTATTTATTTATGATAGTCACAGAGAGAGAGAGAGGCAGAGACACAGGCAGAGGGAGAAGCAGGCTCCATGCACCGGGAGCCCGATGTGGGATTCGATCCCGGGTCTCCAGGATCGCGCCCTGGGCCAAAGGCAGGCGCCAAACCGCTGCGCCACCCAGGGATCCCCAATACACAATTTTTTAATTTAAAATTTTAATACACAGTGCATTCACATCATACAAGAATATAAGGAAGTATGCAATGGAAAGGTTCCTCCTACCTTTTACTCATTTACCACTAACACCAAAATTCTCATTTGTTCTTCCGGTTTCCTTATGCTTACACATAAAAATTCATATACATTTATTTTAGTTTTTGATCTTTTTTACACAAAAGGTTGTATATTGTATACACTGTTCTGCAACTTGCTTTTTTCATATCAAAATACATTGTGGAAATCTTGTCATATCATTATATAGAAAGTTCCTTCATTCTACTTACAGCTGCCAGGAATTTCATTGAATGGCTTTAACAATTTACTTAATCATCTGTTGGTGGACATTTAGGTTGTTTGCAATCTTTTGCTATTATAAATAGCTATTCATAAAACTGTTATATACACGTGTATGTGCATTGTTATGGAGAGGTCACCTGTAGCTTTTACCAATTCTCAAAGTGTGGCAGAAAGAAAGCTAGGAACCATTGTTTTAACCCAGGTCCCTCATTCTACAGAAGGGAGGACTGAGGACTAAAAGAGAGTAGACAGTTATCAGCTAATGGTCATAATGAGTTAGTAGCAGATAAACAAGGACTGAAAGAGTAACCCATAAAGAAGGGGTAAAACATACCCTAATTCTCAGTTAAATGCTGATGATGGCTTTTCATAGGGAAAAAGTAAAAGATACCAGTTTCATAAATATTTACATTGTATTTTTGAGTGGGAAACAGCAACGGAATTAGCAGCTTTAGGTATATTCACAAGTATATTGTTTAGCAATATTCTTTTGGCATAGTTAGGCCAGTTGATGAAAGAAAGGTCAGGCCTGCTTTATGATACTGGAAATTAAATTTTGTAGTAAATGATTGGTGTTTAAGAGAAATTCTTATACTTTTGTTGTTGTTGTTGAAGCCCCATGGCTCTCTTGGAATGGAATTGTCTATGAAATAAGTGCAAGAGTTTATGCTTGTTGAAAATTTTGGTTGTGTTGGTGACATTTTTGGTTTTTTTGCTAGCTTCTTGGCAAGCTTTAAAGTTCAGAACCTTAAGGACTCCTGTGTAAAATGTTTTGTTTTATTATATGCATTGTCAGTTTGCTTATGGATATAGTATCAATTGATTTGTGCAACATTGTGCGAAGGCTACTGCAACTTTATGTTCCTTGAGGATCTATATAGCTCATTGCATATACTGATACAGTATTTGGACTGCTTTGAGGAATATTCACAAGTATATAATGAATGCCGGTGCTGTGCCAGGCATTATTCTAAGTCCTTGGGAGACATTAGTGAATGAAGTATTCAAAGATTTCTTCCTCTTGAAGCTTATATTCTAAATTTAGAGACAGTCTTGGTCCACTGATTTTATTTATTTTTTAAAGATTTTATTTATTTCTTAGAGAAGGGGAGAGAGAGATTGAGAGAGAGAGAGAGGCAGAGACACAGGCAGAGGGAGAAGCAGGCTCCATGCAGGGAGCCTGAGGTGGGACTCTATCCCACCTGGGTCTCCAGGATCACGCCCTGGGCTGAAGGCGGCGCTAAACCGCTAAGCCACTGGGGCTCCTCTAGGTCCACTGATTTTAAAAAAAATGTAGCACACAGGCATGCATAGGTACCTTTGCAACTACAGTTGACCCTTGAACAACAGGAATTTGAACTCTGTGGGTCCATCTGTACATGGGTTTTTTTTTCAATGAATACATTACAGTGCTATAAAATGTATTTTCTCTTTCTTAGGATTTTCCTAACATTTTCTTTTCTCTAGTTTTATTGTAAGAATATAGTATGTAATGCATGTAACATACAAAGTATATGTTAATCAGCAGTTTATGTTATTAGTAAGGCATCTGGTCAACAATGGGCTATAAAGTTTTGGGGAAGTCAAAATTTACTCTGGATTTTTGACTGTGCCAGGGGTCAGCACCCATTACCCCTGTATTGTTCAGTGGTCAACTGTATATACAACAGCAATACTTAAGTCTCTTTGGTAATAATTAATGAATTTTAAGAATTCATTTAGTCTTTTGATTTTAAATCAGAAGTGATCATTCTAAATTACACTGCCTTTGAACTTGAAACCAAGACCTTTTTAGTTCTTTTTCATCTACTATGGGTAATTATTAAAGAGAAAAGCTAGACAAAGGCCAATGAATGTTTTAAATTGGCAGTTAGAACTTAAAAAAAATGTTTTTCGTGTTAAAAGTGCATTTCAAACATTGAATAGTACCTTATTTATCTCTTCACTTTAATCCTACCCAACCTCCTTGTTCACTTAGGGTTAACTTTATACATTTAAAAAATTTCCTCTTTCTGTGACAAACAAGTAGTTCTGGTTTATTACTCAGTTGGCAGACAATGTTTGCTATGTGTGCAGCCTAAATTGCATTTAGAACTAATGAATAATGAAATCATGTGATTGTAGTGTAAAAGGACAAGAATTTCCCTTAGCTGTAAGGATTTGTTTTAAAATGTATAAAATGACTCAACTTTTTAATCCTTAATGACACATATTCCAGAATTTGAACATGTCTTTATGTGTTATACGAATGCAGGAAACAACTCAGAATGAGATTACCTCACCAACTAAATATTAATTGCCATTGAAGGAATATCTCTATTCTATAGAATTCAGGATCGAGCAGCAGGAATTCAGGAGGTGTTTTTGTTCATTCATATTTCTACTCCTGCCTAATTTGCAGTTAATCTGGATGAGTTGCTTACCCTTGAATTCATTTATATGAGGTTTTTTGGAGTGTAGGATATAGGACGTGTTTGTCAAATATTATCCCACTAATTCAATGAGCATTTTGGGAGCACATACTCTGTAAGATAATACAATAAAAAAGATGAATAAGACATGGTCCCCATTCTTTGGGATTCCACAGTGTGGTTGGACAAACGCCTTACCAAATAACATTACAAAGTGGTAAGTGGGCTAAATGCATAATGCCAACAGAAGAGTATAGGAATGGGATAAGTGAGAATCTGGAGGAAAGCTGAGGAATTTGAGCTGAATGTTGAAAGGTGTAGGAATTCACCACATGAAGGAAGAGGGGATGGCCATTACAGCAGAAGAACCTGCATGTACAAAAGCATGAAGCCTCTTGGCATATTGAGGGACTGACAAGGAGTTGAATATAGATGGAATGTGTGACTGGAGGGGTCAGGAGAAGAGAAGGTACTGTGGAAGTTAGATCACAGATCACAGGGCATGGAATGTCATGACAAAGTAATTTGAGATTTTTTTTCCTGTAGATAGGGCAGAGCCCTTAAAGATTTTTTTAAGGATGGGGAGAGACAGAGAATCTTAAGCAGGCTCCATGCCTAGTGCGGAGCCCAACACAGGGCTGAGATCATTATCTGGGCTGAGATCATTACCTGAGCCGAAATCAAGAGTCAGACGTTTAACTGACTGAGCCACCCAGGGACCCCTGCCCTTAAAGATTTTTAAGTAAGTGGAATGACATTATAATGTGCTTTAGAAAGACAGTTTGGTTGGAGTTTGGAGGAAAGATGTGAAGAGAAACAAAGGAGTCCAGTTAGGGTGCTATTTTGGTAGTTCAGGAGTAGACAGATGAAGAGAGGCTGGACTAAAGCAGTGGCTTTGGGGATGTTTCCTTCAGTCATGTGTTAATTTAGTAACTATTTGAGACCCTTCTGTGTGCTAGGCACTAGAACTACAAATAGAATAAAAACATTCTTTCTCTTCAAGTCAGTGTAATTGGGAAGATTGGTATATAAACATGCCACTGAAATGTGTAATAAATGCAGTTATAACCGTGATGCAAGATATAATTGTAGAAGGTAATAAGGTATATATTAATAGAGCAAGTTAACGGAACAGGATCTGGAAATGGATTGCCTATGTTTGAATTCTAGCTCTGCTGTTTATAGCTGTGTGTCATTGGGTACATTGCTTATGTCTCTGTACCTTAATTTCCTCATTTAGAAAATGGGGATAGTAATAGCAAACGAAATCATAAGATTGTTAAGACTAAATGAGTTATTAGAATGTATGGCATATAAAGAGCTCAGTGAATGTTAGCTGTTTCACAAAGAAGAGAATCAAACTCAGATGGGTCAGGAATGGCTTCAGTAAAAGATACTTGAATTTGATATTCAGTAGGTGGATGAGGACAGGATAAAGACAAGGAAAATCAGTATATTTAAAAGCACAGGACTATGAAATAACAAGGAGACTTCTGGAGATTGTAAGTAGGAGTGGTTGGAGCATGGAGTACATGTGGGAGAGTGGAAGGAGATGGAATTCCAGAAATAAGCAGTTACTAGGTAATAGTGGACTTTAAATGCTGTGCTCGGGAGTAAGGATCCAGTGAAGAGTTTTAAAGAGGAGTTCCATCTTTGTATTTTACAGTAATTACTAGTATGGGGTTAATGTAGCAAATGGATTGGAGAGCCCAGATTCTCTTTTAGCAAGATGGCTAACTGAGATAAGAAGACTCCTCTCCCAGAAATACCCAGAAAAGCTAGATGATATTGAGCTAACAATTCTTTTAAATGCATTCCTGAGCTTGCAGGAAAGACAGAAAAATCTCCAGGTCCTAGAAATAAAAATGGAACTAAAAACCAAAACTTTAGTAAGCCCTTGAGTTCATGCTGTGTTGCTCTGGAGCAGGGTGAAGGGGTGGGGTGAGGGGTTATTTCTGGTTTTCTGTTCCTAGTGGATTGAATTTTAACCATGTAGAAAAAGGAACCAAGACTAAGACTTCTGCACAAAACTGGGATTCTTAAGTGCATTCAAAGTGAAAGGGTGAGTAGAGAAAAATCTTCCCACTGACACAAGGTAGTAATAAGAAATCTTGTCTTGATTTACCTGGGCTCTATGCAGAGAGGAAATGGGACAAAAAGCTTCCTGAGAAATTGAAGCACAAGACATAAGCTTTGCTCATATTTGGGATCTGGATTTATATTATATGATTTAAGTATCACCATACTGAGAAATTAATGTACAAGCTGGCCCCAAAATAGCAATACCCCTGGGTCACCTGGAGAAAGGGAAAACAAGACTCCAAGGGGTTTTCTCAACTCGGGCCAGAAGAGATTCTCTAAAAAGAAGTAAGCCCAACTGAAGATGAACTTATAATTAAATGTGACACGAGAGGAAACCATTTTCTAACATAAATGAGAGTTAGCTGATATAACAAGCAAGAGGATTATATCTCTGGGAACTGGGATAGTAGGATAGCAGCTTGAAGGATAATTTAAATTAGCACATTTTAAGTGACTAGAGACATTAAAGAATTAATTGACATCCCAGGAAATGAGTAAGACATTATGAAACAGGTACATTTGAAAAATATAATAAATGAAAAATATAACCAGTGAAGTTAAAAAAATCTTAGTAAACAAGCAATAGCATATACAGATGAAGAGAAAATCAGTAAGCTGGGAATCCTGAGAATGCAAAACATAAAGGAAAATCTGAAAGATGAAGAATAATGAAAGATTAAGAATACCCAAGGTTGGGATCCCTCGGTGACTCAGCGGTTTAGCGCCTGCCTTTGGCCCAGGGTGTGATCCTGGAGACCCGGGATCGAGTCCCACATCAGGCTCCTTGCATGGAGCCTGCTTTTCCCTCTGCCTGCATCTCTGCTTTTCTCTCTCTGTGTCTCTTATGAATGAATAAATAAAATCTTTAAAAAAAAAAAAAAGAATACCCAACATCTAATAGTAATTACAGAGGGAGAAAAATAGAATGAGGAGACATGGAATTGAAAGAGATGATGACATGAGAATATTTGAGAATTAGTAAAAAGACATGAATCCTTAGGTTTTAGACTTAGAAGGCCCTAGAAAGAATTAAATGAACAAAACAACCCCATATATTGCAGTGAAACTGTAGAATACCAAAGGCACTTTAAAAAGCAACCAGAAAGCAAAGACAAAGGAGCAACAGGCTGAGAACAGACATCTTGAAATCAACAAGAGAGGCCAGAATTTTGGCTTCAACAAGAGAGATCTGAATTTTGTACTCAGCTTAGTTATCATTCAAGAGTGAAGGAAAATCAAAAATATATTCAGATAAACAAAAATACAGAGAATTTACCATGATATTTCTGAAAGAAGTATTATACTAAATACACTTCAGGAAGAAAAGAAATTAACAGGGGAGAAAGGATACAAGAAGTCATGGTGAACAAAGAAATCAGGTAAACTAAGCCAAGATTGACTGTATAAAACAAAAATAATTATGATTAATTGTGGGGGCTAAAACCAAAGTGGAGTTAAAATATTGGACAAGGATAAAGTGTAAGCTGGGAGAGAAAGTGATCAGTATTAATGAGTTCTAAGGTTCTATATATAGTTCAGGAAGAAAGAGATATTGATTAACTTTAGGCTCTCGTCAGATGCATATTAAAAATTTAAAGGTTACCACTAAAAGAAATACAGTGCATAACTTGATCTGCTATATATATATATATATATATATATATATATATCCATATATTTCCCAAGTTAGAGAATATACATTCCTTTTAAACAAATGTAGAACATGCACATAATTAGGCACAAAGAGAGTTTCGACAAATACCAAAGATTGCTATTTAAACCATGTTATCTGACCCCAATACACTAAAATTAGAAATTAATGATAAATATAGCCAATCCCCCTGCCAGTCCATGTTTGGAAATTAAAAATGCGAAAACAAACTTCCAGATAATGTATGGTAAAGAACAAAATCATGGAAATTGGAATATATTTAGAGTTTAGTAACAGTGGAACTAACTCTCAAAATCTGTGGAATACAACTAAAGCAAAACTAAGGAAAATTTAAGTGCCTATATTAAATTTCATTGAATGTTAAGATGCCATCATTTGTAAGATATACAGACTTTTTTTTTTTTTTAAGATTATTTCTTTATTTATGACCTGAGCGGAAAGCAGATGCATTAATTGACTGAGCCGCCCAGGAGCCCCTTACTTAGACTTTTTAACTTTATACTTACTGAAAGAGCTCTTTTTTTTTTTTTTTTTTTTTACATAAGTCTTTTTTTTAAACTCTTTTTTTAAAAAAATATTATTTATTCATGGGACACACACACACACACAGAGAGAGAGAGAGAGAGAGAGAGAGAGAGAGAGGCAGAGACACAGGCAGAGGGAGAAGCAGGCTCCACGCAGGGAGCCCGATGCCGGACTCGATCCCCTGTCTCCGGGACCACGCCCTGGGCCAAAGGCAGGCACCAAACCGCTGAGCCATCCAGGGATCCCCTGAAAGAGCTCTTATGAGTTTATTTAGATATAGATTTAGCTTATCAGTTGAGCATATATTTATAAAAGGAAGTGAAGTAATAATTTGTAGAATATTCCTGTTTTTCATGATTCTTCTAAATTAGGTTTTGACTGAATCATGGAGATTTGAGTCTTTCTACATAGTATTACCTACTGTGTCATAGAGAACATTTGTGATACAGTGTTTCTTAGAAGAGTTTCCTGTAGCTATCTCTACCATTTTCTTTGACATTGCTGGCATCCATCAAATTTTGATGCTGATGCTTTCTTGAGCATGCCAAATGGCTTCAACAAAAGGTTTTCAGATGAGACTCTTAGTTCTTCCTCAGATGGTCTATAATAGGCTTGTTGGCTAATAGTGAGAGGTTACAGTTCAGTCATGCCACCAGGAATAACCAACAAATCACTACATTTTTTTGGCAAGCTTATTCTTTAATTGTCTTTATTTATACATAAATAAGCAATGACAGTGACATCATCACTACTCCCTGGCTGACAGTGATGATAAGACTTCCATTGTAAGAAACATCCCAATTTCAGAGATGTTAATATGAAGAAATGTGTGTCCTAGAATCTGTAAGGTATTTGAATTGAAAAAAGACTGAAAAATATATTTTTTAAAGATTTAATTATTTATTTGAGTGAGAGGCCAAGGGAAAGGGAGGGAAAGTCTCAAGCAGACTCTGCACTGAGCACAGAGCCCGACGCAGGGCTCGATCTCATGACCCTGAGATCACAACGTGAGCCAAAACCAAGTCAGAAGTTCAGTCGACTCTGCTACCCAGGCGTCCCAAGACTGAAAATTATTGAGTTAAGTGGCCAACTGAAGATAGAATAGTAATAGCAGATTAAACCCAAAGGAAGAAGAAGATAGGAAAGTATAAAGATAACAGAAATTAATGGACTAGAAAACAAACAGTGAAGAGGATTAATAAACTGAAAATCTAATTCATGGAACTAATACGAGATTTATATCGTAGACAAATCTCTGGCAAGACTGGTCAGAGAAAAAGAAAAGGCATAAATGTTAGGAATACAACTATAGATATGATAAAGATATAAAAACCCCATAAGTATAGAATATGTCATGCTTTTGAAAAGTATAAAATAGTCAACTTCCTGGAAAATGCAACCTGTCACAGCTTACTCGAGGATAAATAAAAAGTATGAATAGAAATGTAACTTAAGAAGAACTTAACAGGGGATCCCTGGGTGGCTCAGCGGTTTAGAGTCTGCCTTCCGCCCAGGGCGTGGTCCTGGAGTTCCAGGATCAAGTCCCACTTCGGGCTCCCTGCATGGAGCCTACTTCTCCCTCTGCCTGTTTCTCTGTATCTCTCTCTGTGTGTCTCTCATGAATAAATAAATAAAATCTTAAAAAAAAAAAAACTTGAACAAATAGTAAAATCTTCTCACTAAGTAACATGGGGATGTAAAGAACAAAATCCAGAATGTGGGAAACTGTAGGATACATGGTCCATTTGCTTCCACAAATAATGTGAAGAAGAAGAGGAGGGGGAGGAAGAAAAAGAGAAGAGAAAGAAGAAGAGCAATAGAAGGGAAACCTGTAGTAGATTAAAAGATACAACAAATTTAAGTGTATGAATTTATTTGGATCCTGATTTGAAAAACTATAAAAAAGTTTGTCAGGAAATTGAATACTCTTTCGATGTTTGTTGGCATTAAAGATTATGAAATTTTTAATGTGACAGTAGTTTTCTGGTTACATATTTTAAAAGAGTCCTTTAGGAGAGATACTAAAATGTTTATAGGTAAGATGATATGATGTCTGGGATTTGCTTCAGAATCATTCCTTCAAGGAGAATGGGGGAGGTAATGATTAGGGGATTAGATGAAATATGATTGGCAGTGAATTAATTATTGAAGCTGGGGGATGGATAGGTTGGGGTTTATTATAGAGGTCTAATAAATATTTGAGATTTTTCCACAATAAAAAGTGGAAGAAAACTTCTATCCATTAAAGAAGTACCAGGCACAGGGTTTTGCAGTTTACTGGAATATTATAGGATGGGTAGGAATAAAAGTGTTGCTAGATTTCTTCTAGAGGGCTTTTACAACTTGATATCAAAATCACACAAGGGCAGGATAAGAAAGGAAAAATACTGGCCAATCTCATGAATGTATATTTTAAAAATCCCAGATGAAATATGCACTACTCTAGTAGTGCATTAAAAAAAAAAAAAACAACAACAGCCAAGTAGCATTTATTCCAGTAATGGGAGCTCAGTTTAACATTAAGAGTCTAATGTAGGGATCCCTGGGTGGCGCAGCGGTTTGGCGCCTGCCTTTGGCCCACCCAGGGCGCGATCCTGGAGACCCGGGATCAAATCCCACGTCGGGCTTCTGGTGCATGGAGCCTGCTTCTCCCTCTGCCTGTGTCTCTGCCTCTCTCTCTCTCTCTCTCTGTGAGACTATCATAAATAAATAAAAATTAAAAAAAAAGAGTCTAATGTAATTCACTATATTAATGAATTAAAGGAAACTAAAACCATATGATCTTTTCAATAAATTCTTAGAGGAGCAGTTGACAGAATATGCCGCTCATTATTTAAAAAGCCAGAACAGGGCAACCCCGGTGGTCCAGCGGTTTGGTGCCACCTGCAGCCTGGGGTGTGATCCTGGAGATCCGAGATCGAGTCCCACGTCGGGTTCCCTGCATGGAGCCTGCTTCTCCCTCTGCCTGTGTCTCTGCCTCTCTCTCTCTCTCTCTCTCTCTCTGTTTTAATAAATAAAATCTTTAAAAAAAAAAAGCTAGACTACTTGGAATAGAAGGGAACTTCTTTTTTAAGTGGGATTTATCAAAAAGGATATTTAGTGGCCAAGAACAGTCAAGACCATTTTGGAGTACATTGCTTTACCAAATATTAAGCTATTATAAAGCTGTATTAATTAAAACAGTGAGGTATTGGTATCAGGATAGTTGGATAACCAGTGTTAAATAATTTAAAAATCAAAAAAATAAAAGAGTCCAGTAACATGCCCTCATATATTTGATTGGTAGATGACAGGTGGCATTACAAATCAGTGGGGCAAAGACACTGTTTTCAGTTGTGGATAGTTAGCTAACGATACAGAAAACAGGAAAAAAATAGATCTTTACCTTATACCATACACAATTCCAGATTAAAGGTCAAACTATAAAGCTTGGGAAATACTACAAATGTCTCTAAAAATGGAGTAGAGAAGTATTCTTCATACAAGCAGCATGAAAGAAATATTGATAATTTTTGGACACATTAAAACACTTCTCTATGATAAAAGGTAATAGAAAATAAACCACAGGATGGAAGAAAATATTTTCTTTTTTTTTTTTAAGATTTATTTATTTAGTCATGAGACACACACATAGAGGCAGAGACATAGGGAGAGGAAGAAGCAAGCTCCCAGGAGGGAGCCCAATGTGGGACTCAATCCCGGATCCCAGGATCACGCCCTGAGTTGAAGGTAGATGCCCAACCACTGAGCCACCCAGGCGTCCTGGAAGAAAATATTTTCAATGAAATAACTGACAAAAGATTAATATCCAAAATATATGAGGAACCACAAATCATTATGACAGACACCTCATTATAAAAATGGTGAGGGGATTTGAGTAGACCTTTCACAGAAGGAGGAAAACTGAAAGGCCAATAAACGTCTGCAATGATGTTCACTATCATTGATAATTAGGGAAATGCAAGTTAAACCCAATCATGAGAGCTCATCAAACTGGCATAATTTATTATCGATTAGTGACAATAATGGTGAACTACATGCTGCTGGAGAAGTATAAGCTGGTATAACCATTTTGGATAGCAGTTTGGCCATACCTAGGAAGGTTGAAGAGATACATTTCTTGCCATATGGCGATTCCATCAATAGGTGTCTGCCCTATATATGAATATGTGTATGACACTTATGATATATTCATGAATATATACCTATACATAATTACAAAAAAATTTTTTTAATGATGCTCACTATAGTACTGGAAAAAGTAGTAGCAGCCATCCTTGATAGGAAAAAAGGATAAAGGGATAAATTATAGTTGAGACAATTATTGTTTGTCTCTCCAGAAAAAAACGTTAATATACATTTCCTGCCAGACTCTACTAGCCTTTTTACAATGCTTAATTACTATATATAGCTTTTTAATGATAAGATTAGTAAAGAAATGGTTTGACTTTCTAGTGATAGATAGGGTCAGACTGATGTTTAACCACTTTGGTGATTAGGGAAGTTTCTGTTGCCTCAGGATATCACTCAGATATCCTGTAGTATCTGAAATTCAATACATACTCTCTTTCGGTCTCTTATTCTTGTGGTTCTTTTAAAATGCAAGTACTTCTGAGAGAGAAAAAGATAAACTTGTTCATGTAGGATAGGGAGGTTTTATCAGATTTATACATTCTTCAAGTTGGAATAGTTTTGGAGAGGGAATTCACATTTATGGAATTTCCTTTGTACTAGGTCCCATATGTTAGGTTTTATAGTTTATTTACTAGACATTTATGGAGTATCCCGTATGTATAAGACCTTGAACTAGGTACATAAAAGGATAGACTTGAAGAGAGCAAGAATGTTTAGGAGAAACACCTAATCACAAGAACTGTGCCTCAGTCTATTTTAGAAGATTGGATTAAAATAAGTTATACAATTATGAAGATATGTAAGGAAAGAAGAGTGTTTTCTGATTATTCATACTGATAAAGATGATGCAAGACTGTCCAGTTTCAGCATCTAACTATCCTTCCTGGTTTTCCAGAGGAAATGGATAGTATTATTGTGAAGATCGTTGTTTGCAGAAGCTGAGGTGATTTATCCTAGATTGATACTTTCCATAGGGCTGATAATAGTTGTTTTGATTTGAAAGGTCCATAGTTCTTAGGCTAAGTAAAGATTCTGTTTATTTTATACCCATTTATTGAACTCTTGTGTCTATATTATAAACTGATCCTGGGGAACATTGGAGGTCCTCCTGGTGACTTTTAAAGAGCAGTTTTGGGAGAGTGGTGTAACAAAGAAGGCCCTAATAGCATGGGTTAAAGTGAGAAAGGAGAAACTGAATATATATATATATATATATTTTTTTTTTCTTTGTAGGGGTTTGCTGTAAAGGGGGGCAAGGAAACAGGCCAATACCTGCTGGGGGACAAGAGCTTAGGAGTTTTTTTCTTCTTCAGATAAATGATATTAAGTCGTTTGTATATTATCATATTAGGGAGAAATTGATGGTGCTGGGGAGAGTAGAGGAAACTGATGAGCTAAGGTTATGAAGAGGTGAGAGAAGATGTGAACTGGAACACCAGGGGGAGATTGATCTTACACATAAATAGGGATACTTTTCCCATTCTGGTGACTCTACTCATTGCTGTCTATATTTGGACAGTTTTAATGGTTTGAAAGTTCAGTTTTGTGGTGTTTCAAAATCTGCTTCCCTGGTGTTAATATTCAAGTACTTAAAAACCATGATTATTTCTATTTAAAATTTTAGGTTAAACTTCTCTAATTAATCTCTTTGTTCCTCTTCCTTTGTTACCAAAGGTTCTGGTCATACTGCATTACTTAAAGATATTGTAATATAGTATGCTTTTTGAATCCTTTTTGACCTTTTGTCACCTATGATTATTCTGCCTGGAAGACTCTATCTTCCTGTCAAATTATACTTAAATTCTTTTAAGGCCCAGGTGAAATGTAAGTGCTTTGTGAAATTTTTTCTCACTCGCACAAGAGTCATGCCACCACATAAGCATGTGTATCAGTCATGTCACTGAATTTCTGTTCCTCATTTGTGTATTGGGCACTACAGTGAACTCTCTGAGGTCAAAGATTATGTTTCTATGTATTCAGCACTTAATATGGTACTTAAAATGTATTAGATACACAGTCAATGCTTAATGAAGGAAAAAGAGTCTTAAAAAAAAGCCCCTAAAAGTTTTTGATTATTTCATGATTCTTATACTGTTCTGGTCTTCTTTAAATATGCCACACAGAGCTGACCCTCAGACTTCAAATAATGCCTAACTAGTATAGCGGGTAGTGAGGTTTACTATCTCTCCACCTAGAGGCTAAATTCTTAATACTGCTAAAGATTGCATTAGCCTTGATTATACTGAATTTGTCAGCAACAAAATTGTTGGGTTTTTGTTTTGTTTTGTTTTGTCATGAACTGTTGTCAAACCATCTTCCTCATCATATGTATTTACCACAAAATTTTTAAGCTTGAAGATAATTCATTTTCAATTTTGGTTTGGTTTTTATTTTTCTGAATAGCAGTGGACTTATTTTCCTTTCACTTCTGTTTTGCCATTTCTCTTGTGTTTTGTCTGGTGTTTCATTCTGTAAAACTATTATAATAAAAACCTCAAAAGGTTGGACTTTTTTAGTATACTAAAGTTTACCTTTGCCTTAATTATAAAGCAAAGCTTTGCTAACTTTAGCTCCCTTTAGACAACAGATTCTTTGAAAGACTTTAGTATGAAATGGTTCTAATGGTATTAAAGATCTTTTTATTGGTTCATGCAACAAAACAATTTTAAGCCACTGTCTTACGCTGAGACATATACCTAAAGATCATCCCTATCTTCAGGGAAATCTCTTAGTTTAGGGAGGCAGAAACAGAGACAAGTAATAAAAATACAGGTAACAAATACTACCATCGAAATAAGTGCAGAATGTTATGAGGGCCTACAGGAACCAATTGTCATTCTCTCTGGGTTAGTGGGAAAGGCTTCACAAAGGACAGGGCGGGGTTTTGAAGTAATCATATAGTGAGAAGGAGAAAAACCATTCTGGGAAGAAGTGGCATATATAAAGTCCTAGAGGAGACAGGATATGGCAGATCTAGGTATAGTGAGATATGTTAAGGTTGGGGAGAGGAGAGGTATCGCAGGAATGGAAAAATGTAGCTGGAGTCTTGTTTACAAATCTTGGAAGTCAATAAAAGTTAGTAAGCAGGAAGATGATAGGGTCAGGACTCTTATAAAGAACTAAGAAAACAGTATAGATGAGAGAAGGAAAGTCCAAGGAGTCCAACAGGCCAGTCGGGCTACCAATTTATACACCCAGAATCTGTACCCAGTAGGTATTGGAGGATTAGATGAGAAAAACAACCTTGTTAAAGTAGATACTACTCCCATTTTATGGATGAAGAAGCACAGACTTCACAAGGGTAAAGACCGTTAGTATTTATCCAGTGGATGGTAGATTTAAATGCATTGTGATATGGTTCCAATCCTGCACTCTTTCTAATATTGCTATCATTCCACCTTGTGGACTAGCATGAATGATTCTTTGCCTCAGACAGCAGAAATTAAGTCCAAAGGATTTTGTGCCAGGGTGATGGATATAGTGGGGGCACCCATATGATGGTCTTGTTCCACCTAGATCTACAGGGCCTTCATCTCTGCTGTATTCCTATACCTGTGTTTGCTTCTGTGATCTCTTATTGTGTGTCTCCTGTTGCTTCAACCATGCTGATCTAATGCAAGCTGCCAAACTGTGTCTTATTGTTTGGGCCATTTCTGGTTTCAACAAGGAAACAGTTGTTTTCACTCTACTCTTGTTAAATACCTGCTCTTGCAAATCCTGTTGATCGCTACTCTCTTGCTTTGTCTTTCCCCAATCCATGTGTCTTAGTCCATTTGGGCTGCTATAACAGAATGTCACGGACTAGGTGGTTTATAAACAACAGAAGTTTATTTCTCATGGTCCTGGAGGCTGGGAAGTCACAGATCAAGATGCTAATTAGATGTGGAATCTTCTGACTTAGTTCATAGACTGTCATCTTGCTGTCTTCTCACTTGGTAGAAGGGGCAGGGGAGCTTTCTAGGGTCTCTTTCATAAGGACACTAATCCCATTCATAAGGGCTTTGCCCTCATCTAATCACCTTTCCAAGGCCCCACTTCTAAATGCCATCACATTGGGGATTAGGTTTCAACATAAGAAGCTGGGGGCGGGGTGTATGTGTGTGTGTGTGTGTGTGTGTGTGTGTGTGCAGGGGATGCAAAAAGCACCAGGGGCTGATAGCTAGAGTCAGTAGGCCAGATCTAGCCTGCTGCTAATTTTTGTAAATAAAGGGTTTTTTTTTTTTGAAACATAGCCATACTCATTCATATTGTCTATGACTACTTTCACGCTACATCAGCAGAGTGGACAGTTGTGACAGAGACCTTATGGTCTGCAAAGCCTAAAATATTTAGTATCTGGCCATGAGCCTACAGCCCTAGGCTGCTCGTTATTCTTTCCAGATCAAGGTACAAATCAGGTTAATTCTTTAAGCTAAAGGAACAAGATGCAACTTGAAATTTGAGTATTATCATTAATTTTTTTAGCAGTTAATTTAGTAAATACTTTTGAGTTGCCTCACTATATATAAAAAAAAAATCTTTGGTGCCTTTTTTTTCATTGAATTCCTTATATTTTCCTACAATTCTAAGAAATTTTTATCCCTGAAAAATGTTGAGTGGACTTTTTCTTTTACCTTACAGGGAAGTTTCTAACATTTAATGAATATCAGTTATGTAGCCAACACTGTACCAGACACATTATATTAAATCATGTTTAATCATTCATAATGGTTCATTTGAGGGAGATATTATCCCTTTGGGAATGGGGAATACTGAGGGCTAGAGCAGTTGTAGTGTGCCCAGGGTCACCCAGGTAAGTGAGTGATAGTGTCTAAGCAGTCTCCTCAGCCCAGGATCTTTGTACTTGTAGAAGTTATCAGGCATACTCACGTAGCTGGTAAAGAGCTTTATTAAAAACAAAAAACGAAAAACAAAACACAAAACATTTAACTGAGTGACTGACACAGGTTCCCGATGGAATCCCAAAAGTAGCTCCTTTATACTGTACGCAGGGGAGATTCTGCCCAAATTTGGCATTGTTTTCACAGAAAAGTAAAGAACACCCTATTCCCCAGCTTATCTTTTTGACCCGTACAACTCTTTTTTTTTTTCCTGTACAACTCTTCTAAGCAGCCTTTCTGCTCTAGCAAAACCTATTTATTCACTGTCCAGCCTTCATACTTCATGCTTTGTTGTTCACATGAATTGCGCTTTCTCCATCTGTTTGCTTATCTAAGTTTTACCAGTTAGTCTCTGCTTCATCCCACCTTCTTAAAGCCTGCCTCCTTCCCAGCCTTGGTTCTCTTCCTTCTGCAGATGGGCGGACACTTACTGCACTGTTTGCTTATAAGCTTCATTTAGCGGTTGTTTACTTTGTGACATTGCATCTGTCATGGTCTCTGTCCTTTTAAGAAACTTTTTATAACTTTGTCTTCGCTAATAAGCTATACTATAAATGCTTTGGGGAAAGAGTCTCATGCCTTATTTTGTGTGTATTTTCTCTTCCCATGGCAACTCCCTTTTTCTTCATTGATCATTCTGCTTTAATTTTCTTTTTTTCTTTTTTTTTTTCTGCTTTAATTTTCTAATCTCTGGAAACATTTTTTCCTTATTCTCACATATTTTTATATGATAACTTGATATGCTATCACTATTTTTTTCCTTTTGTGACTTCTACAATTATATCGCTGTTTCTTTTTACCTTTGCTATTGCCATTTTATGCTTAATGTTTTTTTAAAACAGCCTCTATGCCCAGTATGGGGCTCGAACTCGCCACCCCAAGATCAAGAGTCACATAATCTACTGACTGAGCCAGCTAGGCACCCCTGCTTAATAGGTTTTTTTGCTTTGTTTGAAATTATAAGGCAGTCTGGCAGCTTGCATGTCTCGTTTAGCCTAAATGGTTTCCTATCTTATTAAAGCAATAGCTCACATTATTAAAAAGTCTTTCTTGGCAGAATGATCATACATGGTATAGACTGTCCATAATTAGCCTAACCATTCCTTCAAAACTGGACTTTTAGGTTATTCTCAGTTTTTGTTTTGCAGTTATGAACAAAGTTGCAATGGAAATCTTTTTTTTTTTTTTAAGATTATTTGAGAGAGAGAGAGAGAGAAAGAGAGCAAATATACGTGGGGTGAGGGGAAGAGGGAGAAACAGACTTCTTGCTGAGCAGGGAGCCCAGTGTGGGGCTGGATCCCAGGACTCCAGGATCATGACCTGAGCCAAAGGCAGATGCTTAACCAACTGAGCCACTCAGGTGCCCATTTAGATTATTTTCCTAGATAAATTCTTGGAAATTAATTATTAGGTCAAAAGTTATAAGAATTTTATATGTTCTTGGTATGTGGGCTGTAACAATTTGATTAGTTCTTTGCTGAAGGATAGTTTTAAAATACAAGCAGTGTTAAGTTCATGTAGTAGTAATCTGTGGTGTTAATTATGGTACTTAAATAAGCAGCCTTAAAGTTTAGTGTTAACATTTTATTAGCTTTTAACTTTTTCTCTGTGTCCTTCTTACCAGGTAATCACTCTTTATATTGCCTGCTGTAAATTGTTACTTGTCTTGGGCAAGTTGGTAATGAGCAGTTGCATTAGTTTTAGACAGTACTTGGCTGTCATCTGCACTCTTAGAAAGGAGTAAACAAAAAAGTAGATAATAGAAACCACTTTAGTTTGGTTTTAGAACACATTTGTGGTTCACTCCCTAGGTCTTCACCTTCCTAATTCTAAATGGTATGCTTAATTTAACATTAAGATTTCTTCTTTCACATATTCCATTTACAAAAATTATTTGAGAGAGAGAGAGAGTGAGAACATGAGTGGGAGAGGGGCAGAGCGAGAGGACAAAGCAAACTCCTCGCTGAGCAAAGAGCCTGATTGGGGGCTCCATCCCAGGACCTTAGGATCATGACCTGAGCCGAAGGCAGACACTTAACAGGCTGAGCTACCCAGGTGCCCCTCACATATTCTATTTGATAGTGGTTGTTTGGTGGGTAGTACAAGCAGGTAACCTTGAGATAAATATGGATAATAGCTTCTGTTTATTATATATCTCTGCACTTACATGTTTTGTTGTAGAAGATGTACTTGGATTCACCATCCTCCTTTTTGCTGTTGTGCACCTCTACCTCTTGTTGTTCTTTTTTTTTTTTAAGATTTTTATTTTATTTTTTATTTTTTAAAAGATTTTATTTATTCATGAGAGACAGAGAGAGAGGCAGAGACATAGGCAGAGAGAGAAGCAGGCTCCATGCAGGGAGCCTATGTGGGACTCCATCCTGGGACTCCAGGATCATGCCCTGGGCTGAAGGCAGATGCTAAACCGCTGAGCCACCCAGGCATCCCAAGATTTTATTTATTTTTTATTTTTTTATTTTTCCAAGATTTTATTTTTAAGTACTCTCTACACCCAACATGGGGCTTTAACTTATAATCCCAAGATCAAGAATCATGCGCCCTACTGACTGAGCCAGTGAGGCAGCCCTATTCTATGAGCTCTTAAATGTTTAGTTTTATAACTGTTTGACATTCTGTAATTGTCTCACTCAAGTATATTTTTCCTTTCCTAGTAAGATTTTATTTTTTTATTTTTTAAATGTTTTTAAGATTTTATTTATTCATGAGAGACACACAGAGGCAGAGACACAGGCAGAGGGAAAAGCAGGCTCCTTGCAGGGAGCCCGATGTGGGACTCGATCCCAAGATCTGGGATCATGACCTGAGCCGAAGGCAGACGCTCAACCGCTGAGCCACCCAGGCGTCCCTCCTAGTAAGATTTTAATTTTCTTTGGGACATAGACCACACATGTTCTACCTTTGTTAATAACCCTTTCTTGATTTTCTCAAAGGAATCTTCTCCACTTTTGTCTTCTTCTTCACTGCTCATTCCCTCTTTACTAAGGGTCTGTGGTTTCATGATGAAAAAAATTGTTCTCTCCATTGCTTATGAAGAATATAGATTTTGCTTTTGGCTATGGTGAAACAGATTGTAGCAAAGCAAAACTCCTGCTGAGAATAACTAGGAAAGCCTGATTTAAAAAAAAAAAAAAATATATATATATAAAGGTATTGATAAGTTTCCAAGGCAGCCAGGACTTCAGACATTTGTGGTTTGTTGGCTAATGGAGAGTGCAACTTGAAGAGGTGGAAAAGCCAGTACAGTTCTCTTCATGGGGCTAGGACTACAGAAATTGTAGTTCAGGGCTTCCAGAGCAACAAGAACTTGAAAGTTCAAGATTCCAGAGAAAAGGGACATGCATCCCCTCTACCTGCTTTTTTTCTCTTGAGGATTTGTTGATTCTTAAACTGTGGGTGACAAAAGGGTGAGAAGCTTCACAGAAAGCTACTGAAAAGCAAAGCACTTTTGTAGCAGTTCTTTAGTGGAGAGAAAAGTTTAGGACCCTCCAAGGAAGGTGGTCTTGGTAAACATCCAGACTCTTGGGCCCTTGGAGGGCTACAAACCAGGATAGGCTTGACAAGCATTACAAAGATTACAGCCAGCCTTAAATCAGTTCATGTCCTAAATGGATTATGAGGTTATCTGCCCTCGTTCTCTCTGTTTGTGGAGAATATGATGAATCCTCTGTAGGAGTAGAATATCATCCAGCGCCTCTACAGTTTTTCATACACAATGAATGAATGATTCTTTTTTTTTTTTTTAGATTTTATTTATTCATGAGAAACAGAGAGAGAGAGAGAGAAAGAGAGAGAGAGAGAGAGGCAGAAACACAGGCAGAGGGAGAAGCAGGCTCCATGCAAGGAGCCCAACGTGGGGCTCGATCCCGGGACTCCAGGACCACGCCCTGGGCCGAAGGCGGTGCTAAACCGCTGAGCAACCCAGGGATCCCTGAATGAATGACATTCTAACAAAAATTAACAAAAACCAAGAAACCAGACCAGGAATAAAAACAGACAATATAGAAAAAGATTCATGGCATCCTCGTCATCTGATAATTTATTCAGTCAGTCTCTCATTGAAGGATATGTAGGTTATTTCCAGTCTTTAGTGTTGTGATGATCTACAGTGAACATTCTTGTACATGTATCTTTGTACACATGTATAATATATCTTTTAAGATAAAGGATACCCTTATTAACTGTTTATCAAACTCTTTGATCTTTGCCAATCTGATACAAAGAAGTATTTTGTTAAAAGTTTTTAATATCTTAAAATATGAGTGAAATTGAACACATTTTAATAGTTTTATAAGTCATCCAAATTTACTTTTTCTATAAGCTGCCTGTTCATGTCATTTGCCCATTGTTTTATAGGACTGTTAGGCTTTTTTTTTTTTAGTATGTAAGAGCACAGATTCTGGAGCCAGATTGCTCAGGTTCAGTTCAAGCTCTTTCACTGATAGTATAACCTTGGGCAAAGTAAGTGCTCTGTGCCTCCCATTTCCTCATCTATAAAATTGGAATAATAGTATATTCCCTTTGGGTCATACAAAGATTAGATAAGGTAATAAATACAAAGTGCTTAGAAATGAGCCTGGCATAATTTAAGTGCTACATAACTGCCAGCCATCATGATGGTGCTGCAGGTGGTGATAAAGATGGATGTTACCCAGAGATTTTTTCCTTTTCCATTTCTTTAAGTAGGTTCCACGCCCAACATAGGGCTTGAA
Source organism: Canis lupus baileyi (assembly GCF_048164855.1). Lineage (NCBI taxonomy): Eukaryota > Metazoa > Chordata > Mammalia > Carnivora > Canidae > Canis > Canis lupus. The sequence goes on from NC_132860.1 coordinate 28,103,069, forward strand.
CTCAGGACCTTGAGATCAAGAGTTGTGTGTACCACCAACTGAACCAGCCAGGTGCCCCACCCAGAGACTTTTTTAATTTGCCCAAGGACAAGTAGCTAGTAAGTAGGAGTATTCAAATTAGGATCTAGGTCTTGGGGATGTGAGTCCAAAGTTCTTATTCATCCTGATATATTGATAAGAAATTGAACTTTGGGGGTGGAAGTGGAATGTGAGAACTCAAGCATGGTCAGGTACCAAGGGATGATTAATTTAAGATTTGGGAGTTGTTAGGGTTAACATCTCAGTACAGTTGAGTGAGGTTCTGTTTCTAATTTTATATTGAGTATGCTTTGACAATGATACTTCTTTCCTGAGGTTTTGGTGCAATTAGAAAAATACCTGTCCTATATTTTGTTTTGTTTGTTTTTCCTTTATTAATAACCCATCACCCTACCCCAGAGAAAATCCTTTTCAGGAAGGACCTTCAAGGAAGTACAGCTATTCCTACAGTTCACATTAGACTGAATGCAATGCTCAGCTTGGTCACCAGCCACAGATGTGTGTCATTCTTAAGGCATAATATCATTAGAGAGTTTCTCTTCCTGTTAAACATAGTAGTAGTTGGAGGATGGGCATTAAGAAAGTACTACACCCATTGGATTCATTTACAAATACCAACGTATTCAGCATCTCAGTGACACCTGAAGTAGTTTCTAGCATGTCTTTTCTGTGTGATGAAGGAAAGATGAGTAGTTGTTTCTGTGCTACCGAGACACTTGACAATCCCTATAGAAGCTGGTGGAGGAATTGGGTTTGGGACCAACTCCTCTGGACTAAGGAGGGTGTTTTTAGTCTCCCCCATCATCTATATCATTCACCAAATGGTAGATTTGTTACCAAGGATGAACCTACAGTAATACATTATAATCACCCAAAGTCTGTAGTTTACCTTAGGATTCACTCTTGTTATACATGCTATGGGTTTGAACAAATACGTAATGATGTATATCCATCATTGTATTATTGTACAGAGTATTTTTAAGATTTATTATTTTTTTATAATTTTTAAGATTTTTAAAGAAGATTTTATTTATTTATTCATGAGAAACTGAGAGAGAGGCAGAGACATAGGCAGAGGGAGAAGCAGGCTCCTCACAGGGAGCCCAATGCGGGACTCAATCCCAGGACCCCGGTATCATGCCCTGAGTCAAAAACAGATGCTCAACCACTGAGCCACCCAGGTGCTCCCAGAGTGTTTTTATTGCCCTAAGAATCCTCTGAGCTCTGCTAACTATCCCTACCCTCCTTCATTCCTAGCAACCACTTATCTTTTTATTGTGTCCATAATTTTATCTTTTCTAGAATGTCATATGGTTGGAATCAGTTCAGTATGTGGCTTTTTCAGGGTGACTTCTTTGACTAAGTAATATGCATTTAAGTTTCCTCCATGTCATTTCATGTCTTTAATAGCTCTTTTCTTTTCTTTTCTTTTCTTTTTTCTTTTCTTTTCTTTTCTTTTCTTTTCTTTTCTTTTCTTTTCTTTTCTTCTTTCTTTTTTTCTTTTCCCATTTATTATCTCATAGTTTCTTATTTATTCATTTATTTATTTTAGAGAGAGAGAGAGCATGTGTGTGCACACACAAGGTCAGGGGAAGGGCAGAGGAAGAAGGAGAGGGAGAATCCTAAGCAGGCTCCACACCCAGTGCAGAGTCTGACGTGGGTTTTGATCCCATGACCCTGAGATCAGAACCTCAGCTGAAATTAAGAGTTGATTGCTTATCTGACTGAGCCACTCAGGTGCCTCTAATAGCTGAGTTCATTTTAACACTAAATAATATTCCATTTTCTGGATGTACCACAGTTTATCCATTTACCTGCTGAAGGATATCTTGGTTGCTTCCAAGTTTTGGTGATTATGAATAAAGCAGATCAAAATATCTTTGTGCAGGGTTTTGTATGGACAAAATTTTCACCTCATTTGGGTAAATATCAAGGAGCGCAATTGCTGGATCATATGGTGAGACTATGTTTAGTTTTGTAAGAAACTGCCAGGTATATTTTCTAAAGTAGCTGTACCATTTTGCATTCCCACCAGCAACAAATCTTTTGCTCCACATCTTCCCCAGCATTTGGTGTTATCAGTGTTTTGGATTTTGGCAATTCTAATAGATGTGGAATGGTATCTTGTTTTAATTTGTAATTCTTTACTTATGCTGTGGAGTATCCTTTTATGTGCTTATTTGCCAAGTATATATCTTTGGTGAGGTGTCAAGGTCTTTTGGCCATTTTAAAAAAATCACGTTTTCTTACTTGTGAGTTTTAATAGTTCTTTCTATATTTTATTTTATTTTCTTACCCCCCCTTTCTTTTAGTAATCTATACACCGAATGTGGGGCTCAAACTCATGACCCCAAGATCAAGAGTTGTATGCTCTACCAACTGAGCCAGCCAGGCATCTCTAGTTCTTTTTTTTCTTTTTTCTTTTTTTATTTTATTTATTCATGAGAGCCACAGAGAGAGGCAGAGACATAGGCAGAGAGAGAAGCAGGCTCCATGCAGGGAGCCTGATGTGGGACTCGATCCCAGGACTCTGGGATCATCTGGGCCGAAGGCAGCCACTCAACCGCTGAGCCACCCAAGCGTCCCCTAGTTCTTTATATATTTTAAATAATAGTCTTCTATCAGCTATATCAATTGCAGATATCCAATCTGTGGTTTGCCTTCTCATTCTCTTGATATTGTCTTTTGCAGACAGAAAATTTTAATTTTAATGATGTACATGGGTCATGTTTTTGATAGTGTATCTAAAAAGGCATCTCCATACCAAGGTCACCTGGGTTTTCTCCTGTTTCTCTGCAGTTAGTTAGCAGTAGTATTGCACGTGTTTCAACCACAATTTCATCTTTTGGAGATGAAGAATCTGACATGACCCTAGAGAGGCAGAACGAAAGAGAAAAGTCCCACATCAGCAGATAGCAACTATTTTATTATAAATGATTGTTTTTTCTTTATTAAAAAGCAGGGAATCTGAAAGGTTAATAATGTTTGATAAAATATCCTGTACAATTAATAATGTTGATTGTATGCATGTTCTCCGGCCAACTTTATAAAATATTGTAGAAGACTTTGATTTAAAAGGGGAGATTTTGGGGTGCCTGGGTGGCTCAGTTGGTTAAGCATCTGATTCTTGATTTCAGCTCAGGTCATGATCTCACAATAGTGAGATCAAGTCCCATCTTGGGCTCTGTACTGGGTATGGAGCCCGCTTAAGATTCTCTCTTTCTCTCTTTCTCTGGCCCCCCACCCCAGCTTGCACCCTCTCTCCCTCGAAAGAAAGAAAGAAAGAAAGAAAGAAAGAAAGAAAGAAAGAAAAGAAAGAAAGAAAGAAAGAAAGAAAAGAAAGAATAAAAGGGAAGATTTTCATATTTCTAGTCTTTTTTCTTTTTTCTTTTTTAAAAGTTTTTGTTCGAGAGAGAGAGAGAGAGGCAGAGACACAGGCAGAAGGAGAAGCAGGCTTCCTGCAAGGAACCTGACGTGGGATCCGGGATCTCAGGATCACGCCCTGAGCCAAAGGCAGACCCCCAACCGCTGAGCCACCCAGCCGTCCCTCTAATCTTTTTCTATTCCAGTTTCAATAGTCCAAGTGTATTGAAACCCCATGTTTCATAAAGCTTCAAAGAAATTGTTTTGATATTGTAGCTATTATAGCTTATAGCTATATGTTTAAAATCCTAGTAGCATTTTTACCTGTCCTGTTAAAACTTTAATAGAGAATTTCAGAATTTAGAGAAACTTATTGAGATCAATTAAAATGAAATAAAAACATTGTTACTGAATCATTAACTTTAGAAGTTATCTAGTGTGTTGCTTATGTCTCAGGAAGAAACAGATCTAGATATTTTAATTTTGGTCGGTGATGTGTGAATGTGTGTGTGTGTGTGTGTTAGGAAAGCTCCAAGACTACCCAATTATGATGATTTACTAGGAGTACTAAAAGGACACAGCATATAGTCATACTCATGGCTATGATTTATAATAGTGAAAGGATACAAACCAAAATCAGCAAAGGGAAAAGGCAAATGGGATGAAGTTCAGGGGAAACCAGGTACAAGCTTTCAGATCCCTCTCTCAATTGAGTCACTCTGGAAGTGCTTAATTCCTCTAGCAATATGTTGTGACAACACATGTGAAATGTTGCTAACTAGGGAAGCTCGTTAGAGTTTTTACTAGAAGTTGATGACAGGCACCCTCTGCCTAGCATGTGCCAAAATTCCAGACTCAGCAGCAAAGAAGGTAGTCAGCATAACTAGGTTGTTACTACAAACAGTTTAGGTGTAGTGAACTGTACTTAATCAGTTAGGGAGAGTGGGAACTCTCCTGAAATCCAAGTTCCTAGGCACCAGTGAGCCAAGGGCCAACCTTGTAATTAGGCCTTTTAAGATCAGTAGTTAGGCCTGCTATGTTACCTCTTTTTGAGTATGTGTATGTAACACTTAGCATGTAGTGTGCTTTTATTAAATGTTAGCTGTTTTTATTTATTATAGGAATTCTTCATTGATTACTACTACTTCTATTAATTGTGATCTTCTGCATTCCTAGGAGGTAGGTTGGCCAGTATTTTGATCTTCATTTGATAGATGAGACCTAGGCAAAGAGAAGCAATGACATTTCTAAATACTTAATTGACAGAGCAAGTATCAGAATCTAATATATTCTTTTTGCAAGTTCATAGGAAAAAGATTTTTCTTTTGCCTTGTTGACATTTCTAGAGGGCATTAGTAAAATATAAAATAGGATTAAATATTTAAGTTAATGTCATGTTGGAACAAATTCACATTTTATATTTAGCTATGTAATTTTTGAACTTTGGGGCACAATGTCATTTAATGTAGCACAGTTCTGTTGGGGCAAAAAGTGATCTTGACTCTTTAGCATTTTGTATTCTTAATGAATTAAATATCGTTAATCTTAACCTAAGATTAAGCTAATCTATATCAGTACTGATTTTGGTGAATGTGAATTGGTATTTTATCTCTACCCTACCCATTACCTTTTACTCTCAAATAAATTAAGGCATAGTAAGATTTCAGTCACTATGCTGAGTTCCACTTGGCCTTATATATGAACTTTGAGATTTCTTAATGGGTATCCCAAAGTGAATTTAACTTTTCATGTAACATACCTATCAAAGCAATTGGATCATTATCGTTATTTCTTGTAAGTTGTACTTGCAAGTAAATCGGACCAAAACCACAATTATTCTCTCCCAACACCAGAGACAATTTTATAGTTGTTAGATTCTCTTGTATGCCACTCTACTGGCTGAAATAGTTTATAGTATATTTACTCTCATTACACTCATTTGATACTCATAATGCTAGGTGGTATTCTAATTTTACAGAAGAGGAAGTTGAGCGTGACTTATCCAAGATTTTGGAAACTTCTGAGTTGGAGATCAGGCTTTTAACTTTGTATTATTTATACAATATAATGAAGATGGTAAGCTCTTTGGATATTTTTGTTCTAAATGGTAGCAAGAACCATTTTAGAGAAAGCAAATTATCCCATGGTAAGTAAAAATTTTCATAGGGACATCTGAGTGTCTCAGTTGGTTAAGTGTCTGACTCTTGGTTTTGTCTTAGGTCATGATCTCATGGGCTGTTAGATTTAGCGCCAATTTGAGCTCCTCACTTAGTGGGGGAGTCTGCTTGAAGATCCTCTCCTTCTGCCCCTTCACCCCCCTACCCCCACGTGTGTGGACGCATGCACAGTGTCTCTCAAATAAATCTTTAAAAAACCTTTTTTTCGTAATTTCCCCAGGCCATCACTAAAATATTTTTAGTCCCTTACGTTAGTAAATTTATAAGCCTGAATAAGATTATGCTCCTTATGTTGCTCCTCAAATGAAAATAAAGATTCAGAATTTTTAGTTTTTATTTTTTAAAAATATTTTATTTATTTATTCATGAGAGAGAGAGGGAGAGAGAGAGGCAGAGACACAGGCAGAGGGAGAAGCAGGCTCCATGCAGGGAGCCCGACGTGGGACTGGATCCTGGGACACCAGGATCACACCCTGGGCCGAAGGTGGCGCTAAACCACTGAGCCACCCTGGCTGGCCAAGATTTAGAATTTTTTAAAGAATCTTAAACTTTGTATCAGAAGAAACCATGATATTTGCTATTATATCTTGTCCTGAGGAAGATCTTTCCGAATATATAAAATATTGAAGCCATAAAAAAGGGAGTTTGATTAATATAACTGCATAAAAATAATCACTGTGAGGAAAGTCAAGACAAATGATAAACTAGGAAAAGTATTGCTAGTCATGGAACATACGGCTAATTTTCCTTATAGAGAGCTTTAACAAATCAAGAAGAAAAAGTTTATATAAGGAGTAAAGGAAATGCGCAGACCTTTCATATCAAAGTAAATGCAAATTACTCAGACATGAAAAGTACTTGATGTCACTTATAAAATATGTATGTAAGATACAGAATTTCACCTGTTAGATTGGCAAAACTAAAAAGTTTCGACATTCCTTGTGTTGGAAAAGCTAACAAGGAGATGGTACTGTCTTGCGTTGCTGGTTAGGACTTAAGTCAGTAGAGGCTACAGGAAGGAAGGACAGCTTTTTATTGTCTGTCAGAATTACAAAAGCACGTATGCACATACTGTTTGACACACTAATTCTGATTCCAGCAATTCAATCTATGAATGCAAGGTTCATAGATTGAATTGTATATAGATACATGCAAGATCATTCGTGACAGCATTGTTTGAATAGTGTTTGGAGATTTAAACTCCCCTTGATACCTGCATTTTGGTCCTCCTCTTTATTACTTTGTCTTCTCTTTTTGTTCTTGGAGGTTGTTTTGTGGCCATTTCACAGTTCTGTCTAAAGGATGGAATCAGCCAGGGTTTTTCATTTTAATCAGCAGAAATCTACTCTGACAGATTTAAGCAGAAAAAGAATTTACTGAGAAAGAATATTGGGTAATCCAGAATAATCAGCCAGGTAGCCAGAAAACTTGGCTTGGAAAACAACAGCTAGGATCCAAGAGCAAAGCCTGTATAATACGGATTCTTTGAAAGTTCTTCGTGACCCACTGTAGTTTTAATTGTTCCTTGTTTATTTTAAGGAGTAAATATTCTATTTATTGGGTTCATACATATGTATAAGTGTATTAGTATAAAATTTGTTAGTCTTCTTTTTCAGTGTTTCTACCTTTTTACTACCTTTTGGTCTGCGTGGTCTGTTTTCAACTGTGGTGTCGAGATTTCTTTCATTGTTTTGGAATTCTTCATATCTCCTTATAATCTTATTAGTTTTTGCTGTGGTGTATGTTCATACAAGTTCATGATTATTATATCTTCTTGCTTGGGTTGCCTTTTTAATTATTATGTAATTTCCCTCTTTCTTTCTTTTTTTAAATTTTTTATTTATTTATGATAGTCACAGAGAGAGAGAGAGAGAGAGAGAGAGAGAGGCAGAGACACAGGCAGAGGGAGAAGCAGGCTCCATGCATCGGGAGCCCAACGTGGGATTCGATCCCGGGTCTCCAGGATCGCGCCCTGGGCCAAAGGCAGGCGCCAAACCGCTGCGCCACCCAGGGATCCCCCTCTTTATTTCTATTAATGCTTTTCTCTTGGTTTTGCCATGTACAGTTTTATGGCCTTGGGCAAGTCATTATCGTCTCATTTTCTTATTGTAAAATGGGTATAATACCTATCTTATAAAGTTTCTGTGAAGATTCACTGAAAAAATATATATGAAGTATTTTACATGTAATAAGTTCTCCATAAATGGACTGAAATTACTTTTTTGCCTTGAGGGTTTTCTTGTTCCTCTCTCTATTTCCTTCTCTATTAAAGCGTCAGATTTTAAATACTGTTTGCCTATAACTAGAAATGTGCTTAAGGGACATGATTAAAATACTCATTAGGACTTTTTTTTTTAGTATATGTGCTGCCGAAGCGAGCACAGGACTTTTTTTTTTATAAGTGAATGAAGGTGGTGGAACGTTTGCCTCCCACAGCGAGTCTAACAATTCTCTAGTACTTGTAGACTTAGTAAGTCTTAAAATTAATGCTGTATTTTGATCACTACATGTACATAGAGGTATATAGAAGTGTCATGTACTTTTAAGGAAGCAGAAGTCTGTACTTTACTCCTCCTTGTTGATAGCCTTTAGAACTTATCTTTTATTCTTGTTCTTAATTTAGATTTTTATCATCTATTTATATTGCCAACATGTGTTATGTGCTTCTGTGGCCCTGGATATCTCAGATTTAAAAATATATAGAGATAAGGGGGAAAAACAATGTCAGCTGGGTAAACCGCATAGAAAGTCTAAAATATATGGTATGTATCAATTGTAACTTGATAGTCAAGGGTTAGGAGAGCCAATGCTGGAAAAAGACAAAACTGGGATGAAGTTGTCATCCATCTTTGGAGAGTCTTGAATGAAGAGTTTTGACTTTGTTCCTGTAGGCCAGTAAAAACCACGAGGCTTTTAAGGATAAAAAATCAGGTTGCATACTGAAAATACTGACAGGTTGTATGCAGGGAAAATACTCTGCTGGCAATGTTGAAAAAGAAATAGAAAAATACAGCATTATGAGTAAAACTTCAGCTCATTTAAAATGCTACTTGGTAACACTGAACTAAGAACTTTAAATGTAGTTTTTTCTTAAGGTCCCTTAACATATTACTTTATCAGTGAGGCTTTTCCAGACCATTCTTTATAAGATAATTTTTTTCTTTCATCCTATATTTGTTTTCCTCCATAACACTTAGTACTACCAGTTGTATTTTATGCACACACTTGTTTATTGTCTGTAAGATTGTAAACTCCATGAAAGCAAGGGCTTTCTTTGTTCAGTGCTTCTCAGTGCTTAGAACTGTACCTCATTTATACCCTTTAATAAATATTTATTATGAATTTTCAAATTAAGATGACCACAGTTTTTTATGTAGTTTATAATGTGGGGACAGCAGTAGGACAAGGTTTTGGGTTCTTTCCTAGAAACTCCTGTTAAAAAAAGTGTTTTGTTTTCCCTTTCTTCCAGAGTTTATATTCAGAGCACCAATCAAATTAAGCAAGCCTGGGGAACTTCGTGAAGAATATGAAAGCCTGAGAAAGGTACAGTATATACATTATCACACACTCATTTTTTTTTTAAAGTAAATTGAAAGGATGACATTAAAGAATACTTAATGGGAGCTTTTAAAATTTACGATGCATTGCCTTTCTCCATACTACCTTATAGTATAGCTATAACGGAAGCAGAATAAACCTTAACTAAGAACCCCTTTTTAGCTGTCCTTTCAAAGATGAAACTGTAGTTCACCTGGCCTGTCTCATACCTGCCACAATACTAGCCACCAAGAGACGTATCCTTGGCATATATTTATTTATTTAAATTTATTTTAGAAAGAGAGAACACAGTGCATATGCACACGCTAGTGTGGGGAGGGGCAGAGGGAGAAAATCTCAAGCACACTGCCTGCTGAGCCTGGAGCCTGGCACAAGGGGGTAAGAGGGGCAGGGCTCTAGTCCCAAGACCCATGAGATCTTAACCTGACCTGAGCCGAAACTGAAAAGTCGGACCCTTAACCCACTGAACTACCTAAGTGCCCCTATTCTTGGCATTTAAGTGTTGGCTAAAAGGCAACATTTAAGCTCTCATAATAATAGCTTGTATTATTTTTCCTTATCTTGCAAGTTTCCTCTAATTACATGTAACTGGTATTCTCTTTTGTTGCTTTTACTCTGTTATGTAGTGCAGAAGAACTGTAACTTAGGACAGTAAAGGAGTAGTAAGTAACTTCCTAGGTAGAGAATGTTTACTACTGGGAAAGATTTTAGCTATGTCCACATCATCTTATTTTCAATGTTTTCAAGCTAATTGCGAATCATTTAGAGAATTAACATGTCAAAAAGGCTGATAATAAGTATAAGATTTGTATCATCCTTCTCCAGCCCTTTCCCTTCACCACCATATCTTATCCACCTTTGTAAATTATTCGATGCATGGATATTTAATATTTTATAAAGGCACATAATCCACTAATTTGAATCGGACGTTATAAAACAAGCAATACAATAACATTATTGCGACACTTTATACTGAATGAACAAATCAGTGTTTAAAAAGGTCATGTTGGGATCCCTGGGTGGCGCAGCGGTTTGGTGCCTGCCTTTGGCCCAGGGCGTGATCCTGGAGACCCGGGATCGAATCCCACATCGGGCTCCCGGTGCATGGAGCCTGCTTCTCCTTCTGCCTGTGTCTCTGCCTCTCTGTCTCTCTCTGTGTGACTATCATGAATAAATAAATAAAATCTTAAAAAAAAAAAAAGGTCATGTTAAAGAGAAAATAGAAACTTTGTTTAATTACTATACATTCTTTGACTTTCTCTTTTGTTTTTATTTTTTTTAAATATTTATTTATTCATGAGAGTGTGTACACAGAGAAAGAGAGGCAGGGACACAAGCAGGCTCCTCACAGGGAGCCTGATGTGGGACTTGATACCCTTCTCCAGGGTCACACCCTGGGCTGAAGGCAGCACTAAACTGCCACCCGGGGCTGCCCCGACTTTCTCTTTTAAATGAGAGTGTCAGATGTTGACTTGGGTCCTCATACTCCTTTTGTATTCTATTGTGAGGGTTGTTTGGTTTTTAAATCACTTATAAAAGTTTTTTCTACATAGGAAGAAATTCATTTTAGGGACCACATCAAAAAACCACAGATTCCAAAAAAAAAAAAAAAAAAAAAACACAGATTCCTCTTGAATAAAATTCTAGAATCTGCAGATATTAATTCTGATAAACCTTTTTACAAACTTGGAGAATATGGAAAATTTAAAGCTATCAGCTTGAAGATAAAGTAAGGAATTGGAGGTAGAAAAAGGGAGGTAAAACAATGCATTGTAAGAGTAGAAGTTTTTATAAGCTTTGGGAGAGAGAAAGAAACCTTGGGGAACTGTACTTTTATTCCTTTTAGGAGGAAGGGATAGAAAAGTGGTTTTAAAAGGGACCAATAGCAGGGCAGCCCAGGTGGCTCAGCAGTTTAGCGCCACCTTCAGCCCAGAGCCTGATCCTGGAGACCCGGGATCGAGTCCCACATCTCTCTCTCTCCCTCTCTCTCTCTCTCTCTCTGTGTGTCTCTCATGAGTAAATGAAATCTTAAAAATAATAATAATAATATAAAAGGGACCAATGGCAGAATGATGTTAAGCGAAGCTAGGACAGTCTCACCTTATATAAACTGGATTGGGTTTGAAAAACATTCATTTGTGTCATTTGAGTTAAATAAGTGACATGTATGGCTCCCTCCTCCCAACTCCCAAGTACCCAAGTTGCTGGCATCCATTGTACACCTGGAAAATGGAAATTCATGTCATAAAATCAAAAGGCACTAATATGACATATCTATACAGTAGAATAATATTAAACAATAAAATAGAATGAACTACTGGTACATGCCACCACTTGGATGAACCTCAAAAAGATGCTAAGTGAAAAGAATGAGGTACAAGGGACCACACATTGTATAATTCCATTTATAGGGGATGTCCAGGGATCCCTGGGTGGCGCAGTGGTTTGGCGCCTGCCTTTGGCCCAGGGCGCGATCCTGGAGACCCGGGATCGAATCCCACGTCAGGCTCCCGGTGCATGGAGCCTGCTTCTCCCTCTGCCTGTGTCTCTGCCTCTCTCTCTCTCTCTTTCTGTGACTATCATGCATAAATAAATAAAATCTTTAAAAAAAAAAAAAATATAGGGGATGTCCAGAATAGACAAATGTGATGGAGACAGACTGGAGATTAATGGTTGGTTGAAGTAGGGGGTGGAAATGGGGGTTAATAATAAATGGGCATGAGTGATTTAATTGCAGTAGTGAAGATTTTTAAAACTCATTTATGGTGTATTCCACAGCTTGGTAAATTTACTAAAAGTCCCTGAATCATACACTTGAGGTGAATGAATTATATAACATGTAAAATATGCCTCGATAAAGTTGTAAAGAAAAATTAAAAGACACTAGACACTTGGATGGAGAACTTGATAGAGAAAAAGGTGTCTCTTAGAGTACATATATTCTAAAACAAAACAAAGTAAATATATAATTATTTGCTGAATATCTAGGGAAGGAATATCCTTAGAAGTTTCTACTCAGCAGGGGATGGTAAGTGGAAATTAGTTTTATACAACTTACCATTACTATTTTGATGCATAACATGCTACTAATACACTTTTTGTTTGGTATATTTTATTTTGTTTAAGTGACAGAAAAACTTTTATGAGGGCTACAAAAATTTAATAAGAAATTTTATTCTTCTAATTATAGTACTTTTCAAAGATATTTACTTAGTAGTCATAGATCTTCTTACCTATGGCTAGTGTTATGAATTTCTAAATTTTATGATTCTATGTGTGGATTTATATTTCTGAATATGTTTAAAGGTTTCTTCTTGCCACATGCCATAGGTAATTTTGTTTTCTTGATAAAAACAATGTATGAATATGCAGAACAAAATGTAAAAGTCCCTCTTTTCCTTATTTCTCATGCTCTTTACCATAGTTAACTAGTTTCAGCAATTTAGTGTATATTAGGTCCTTTATATACCTATACACGCATGTGTGTACGCACACACACACACGTGCATGCTTTAGTCTTTTCAGTATAAATGAGATCACAATGTATATTCATTTATTCATCAGATATTTTTTGTGTCCTTACTGTGTGCCAGGCATTGGGGATATGGTGCTGAAGAAGACACCTAAGTTCCTTGCCCAGGGAGATTCCATTCTAGTGCAGAATACATTAAATAAGCAAACAGATACGTAATATATATTAATAAAGTAGGATCAGAAGAGTTACAGGGTAATGGAGAGGGAACTTGAGGAGACACAAAAAGACTGTTTTAGATAGAGTAATCAAGAAGGTCTCTCAGAGAAGATAACGTTTGAGTTGCTACCTGGAAGAAGTGAAGTAGCAAGCCAAATGAAGGTATGAGGAAAGAGTTTTCCAGGCAGAGGAGCAAAATGCAAAGATCCTGAGACAGAAACAAGTTTGGCTTGTTCAAGAACAGTGTGGCTGGAGCTGGTGTGTGCAAGTGGTGGGTAGAAGGATGGTATGGGGATTTGGTAGGACATGAGCTGGGAGAAATAGAAGGGCAAGATCAAAGAAGGCCTAGTTGAGCTGTTAAGGAACCTAAATTTGAGTGTGATATGAAGCCAGTAATACGATCTGACTCATACTTTTAAAAGGTCTCTGGTTGCTGTGTAGGGAGAAACAGTAATGGGCCTAGGAGTTAGGAATTGTATTTACTGTGGATAAGAGAGACCCAAAAATAACAACCCAAACAAATTATTTTTTTTTTTTACATTTTTAAATTTAAATTCAATTTGCCAACATATAGGGTAACACCCAGTGCTCATCCCATCAAGTACCCTCCTCAGTGCCCATCACCCAGTTACTCCATTCCCCCACCAAACAAATTTATTTTTCTCAAGTAACAAAAACCAGATGTAAAGCTGATACATACAGCAGCTTCATGACATCAGGAAGTCAAGTTCCTTTTGTCTTTCTATTTAGACCTCTTCAACTATGCCTATTTACTTGTACTGTGAGTTGGCTGATCCTTCTCTAGAATCATATCTAGACAGAAAGTAGAAGAAGAAAGACATGTATCAGCTGAATGGAGTTTTTTTAAAGATCTTTCCCCAAAGTCCCACCCAGTGGTTTCACGTGTGCTTCATAGTTCACTGTCATAGACTATCTCTAGCTGCCAGGGAGTCTGGGAAGCAGAGTGTTTTGGCTGGTTACTAACTTCCCAAGTAAAATCTGGGTTCTCTTGGAAAGAAAGGAAAAAATGGATAATGGGTAGGTAGCTAGAAGTCTGGTGACTCATGGGACAAGAATGGAAATAAGACCAATTAGGGCACTTTGGGATTAAGCAGTGTGTTGGGTTTAAGCAGGGTTAGGTGTTGCTAGAAGTATGACAGAGTGAGTGATACAGTGGACTGGAAAAAGTATACAAAGGAGATGCCTGGGTGGCTCCGTGGTTGAGCATCTGCCTTTGGCTCAGGTCCCCGGATCCTGGAATCAAGTCCCACATCGGCTCTGTGCCCTCCCACAGAGAGCCTGATTCTCCCTCTGCCTATGTCTCTGCCCCTCTCTCTGTGTCTCTCATGAATAAATAAAATCTTAAAAAAAAAAAAAAGTATACAAGGAAGTTGTTTAGTTTTGGACCATGGTTTTAAAGGAGGTAATTTAAGGAGGGAATTGAGATGATGGACACAATGGACAGTGAAAGTGTGGTAAGGTCAGTGGATTGAGGTTTTGATGGTGATAGAATTGTAAAAGTAGGGTCACTAGCATATAAGTGAAGCTGGAAAGCTGGGAAGTGGTGGTCTAAATGTGAGAGGCTTAAAAGTGAGACTGGGGGTAGTTTAGTTACTGGATGGGAAGAGGTTTAGAGTATGATCAGGGAGTAGACAACTGAAGTAGGAAAAGACTTCTTTAGGAGGAAGTAAAGGAACTGAGAGAGTATACTAATGTTGAAATCTTCAGGAATGATCAATAACGTAGTTGGAGAGAAACGTAGGTGCTAAGTTTTTCTGTGAATAAGGGGAATTGACAAAGAGGTGACTACCGCAAAGAGGAGTTGTGGGTGTTAAGTCTGATGGTAAATACTTCAGAGAAGCTTGGATTTTTGAGGAGTAATATGATCTATTCTGTAGTTTGCTCTTTTTTTTTTTTTTTTTTTTACTAACCATATATGATGTGTGTGTGTGTGTGTGTGTGTGTGTGTGTGTTGTGGGAGGTAAGACTTTCATACAGATATTTTTTTCATCCTGATTGATATTTCATAGTATGGATGAGGCATAATTCACTTAACTATTCCATTATCATTAGTCATTTAAGTTTTTTTCTAATTTCTACCAGTTTTAAAGAGATGCTGTACTGAATACACTTGAACATATGTGAGCAAATACTTCCTTTAGGTAGATTCCTAGAAGTGAAAGTTCAAGGTCAAATGGTATGTACACTTTGTATTTTGGTGGATATTAACAAATTGCCTTTTAAAAAGACCTTTTCAACTTATTTTGTCACCAACAGTGGAAAAGAGTCCCCTTTCTTTAAATCCTTCCCAAACTTCTATCATTTCTAGTATTTTGCTAATCCGCCAGGTAAAAATAATATCTTTGTTTTTTTTTTTAAATCTTTTTTTTTTTTAAGATTTTATTCATTTATTCATGAGAGACACACACATAGAGAGGCAGAGATATAGGCAGAGGGAGAAGCAGACTCCATGCAGGAAGCCTGATGTGGGACTTGATTCCCAGACCCTGGGATCACGCCAAGCCAAAAGCAGACACTCAACCACTGCTGAGCCACCCAGGCATCGTAATATCTCTTTGTTTTCATTTATATTTCCCTGATTACTAGCTAGGATGAGCATCTTATACTTGCTGGTCATTTATACGTTTTCTGTGCATTGCTTATTTACAGTCTTTTTATTTTTTTTTTAAGGTTTTATTTATCTGAGAGGGAGAGCAAGAGAGTGAGTGCACAAGCAGGGGAGAGGCAGAAGGAGAGGGAGAGCAGACTCCCTGCTGAGCAGGGAGCCTGGCCCAGGTCTCTATCTCAATGGACCCTGGGTTCATGACCTGAGCTGAAGGCAGACACTTAACCCACTGAGCCACCGAAGTGCCCCTGTTTATAATCTTTGTGAAAACCGCTTCCATCTTTTGAACATTTGTAAACTTGACTACTAATGGCATATTTTTTTCCCCTGTGCTGTTGTAGAGTATTCTATTGAAAAAAGTTTCTGACTTCTGTTTATTTATTGAAGAAGGTGGGGCTAAGCACAAGGGAGAGGGACAAGCAGACTGTGCTGAGCCAGAGCCTGACATAGGACTCAATCCCACAACTCAATCCCACAACCCAATCCCACAAATCATGACCTGAGCCAAAATCAAGAGGTGAACTATTAACTGACTGAGCCACCCAGGCACCTCTTGACTTCTTTCCCTGACATTTTATGGGGTTTTTAAGTGGAAGGAGAAAATTAGCATGTGCTCAGTGTCTTCTAGCTTGTTACATTATTTGAAGAAATAATTTTGTTGTATTCACTATTGAGTATAAATGTATGGATATATATATTCTTGTTATATTCTTGTCTACAGTGAATGTTGAAATAAAAAATAATTTTAGCAAGAAATTATTTCAATATTGTTATCTTTTTATGTTTCTATTTTATATGAGATTATTAGTGACTTTTGTCTTTTGAAAAAATTGATTCATCTCTGAGTTCTGTTTATTGGTTGGATTAAGCTTATTTTGTACACCATTATTTTTTCTGCTTATATAGTTTGTTAGATGCTTAGTTTTGACCACATGGTTAAATAGTTGCTTTATGTTAGAGTTAGGAAACATATAATCCTCATGCTCTTGTTTGTCTTCTTTGAAGCATTGGACTCTGAAAGGTTGAAAGTAGAGGGAAAAAATAGCTTCTACTTCTAGACTGCTTATCTCCCTGGTTTCTGTAGTGGGAAAGATGAACTGCTTTTGATAATTCTGTGGGTCACATGAGTGGTTTAGACTTTCTCTGAATTGGTTTACTGACCTATCCATTTTCTTTTTTCTCCTGCTCTACTGGTTCGTTTTTGAGGAGTATTTTTTCCCCATTGCTGGCTGAATTATTCAAGTAGTAAGCATGCAGTTCTTAGTCCTTAGCCAGAGCACAGGGTAATCAGATATGGTCAATGGGTTACTGAAGTGAATAATGTCTCCATAAGGCAGATGCTAACTTTTGTGAAGAAATTTTTTAAAGGTAAGTAAACTTTGAGGACCTAATTGTTTTTGAAAGGATGTATCTTTAAAGTCTCTTTTATTATCTTTATGCCATGAACTTAAAATATAATGCACTTAATTAAAACTAGAACATTTCATGGGGCACCTGGGTGGCGCAGTTGGTTAAGTATCTGCTTTTGGCTCAGGTCATGATCCCAGGATCCTGGGATCGAGCCCCATGTTGGGTTTTCCTGCTCACTGAGGAGCCTGCTTCTCCCTCTGTCCCTCTTCCCTGCTCATGCTTTCTCTCTCTCTCAAATAAATAAATTAAATCTTAAAAAAAAAAAAACTAGAACATTTCATTTAAATCTATTTGGCTATGCAGTGCATCATGAACTAAATGTTGGACTGGCCTTATCCCTCCCCCTTTTGAAAATCTACTTATTTTTAAAGCTTATATTTACCTAGAAAGTTTGATATATATTCTGTCACACTGCAGAAGCAACAGACTGTTCTTTAAAATTTTTTTTCCTATTAGATTGTAAAGTCTTTCAAGATGGATCTGTTTGTTTAGTTTAACTCTCTACTGCATGTAAGATACAGGCATCCCTACTGATGTCTGGGGTATATGTTCCATGACCCCCAGTGGATGCCTGAAACTGTGGATGGTACCAAATTCTGTATATAGTGCGAGGTTTTTTTTTTCCTGCGCATACATACTTATGATAAAGCTTAATTTATAAATCAGGCACAGTAAGAGATTAACAATTATAACTAATAATAAAATAGAACAATTTTAACAGTATACTATAATAAAAGTTCTGTGAACATGGTCTCTTAAAATATCTCATTGTACTGTACTCTTCCTTTTTGTGATAATGTGAAATGATAAAATACCTATGTGATGAGATGAAGTCAGGTCAGTAGGCATGGTGATGTAGTGTTAGGCTACTATTGATCTGATGATATATCAGAAGGAGGATCATTTACTTCCAGACTGTAACTGCAGAAAGAGAAATCATGGATGGGAAGGGAGTAGAGGCAGTTTACTGTAGTATCTTGGACATAGGTTTTCATTGAATGCTGATTGAATTGATTGGTTGATCATTTAGTTTCAGAGCTCCTCCTTTTAAGATAAATGACTTGTGTAGGGATGTATAGCTGGCTTACAATAGAACTAGATATGTTTTAAGATTTCTAGTGTTCTTTTTCTCCAATATTTGTTCTTTTTTTCTTATTCCTCTGAAATATTATTGTGTAATCTTTGAGGAAATGCCTGCTTTTGGCAGGTGCTGATGTGCCTGTTTCTAGAGCCATAAAACAAATATGATATCTCATAGTACATCTTTAAGAGAAGGTAAGCTATATGGTACTAAGAAGGAAAAACCCTCAAAACAATAAATTGTCATTTTGACTGCCTGAGGGAAGAACAATTAGCTGTTGCTGAAAATCTAAAAATGTTAAACCTGGTTGTTTTCTTCTTTTGCCATTTGCAACTATTCAGACAAGGTTGGGAGCAACTTTATCAACTTACGGCTTTTCAAAGAAAATAACCTTTGGGAAATTCAACGCCTAATCAAATGTAATTATAATAGTAGGCTATTAAGTGATTTCTGCAATGTGCTATCTTTCCTTGTCTCTTTGATTTGTGAGGAGAGAGGATCAGTAAGTAGTTATAAGATTATTGTATTAGTATAATAGTTTTCATGGTTTAGAGAATAGTTTAAAATCATTTCAGTGCTACTTATGAAAGCCAAACTAGGGAATTTTATAGAACAGTTGCAACTCTTGTTACAAAACTCTTAAAAATAAAAAAAAATTTTATTTTGTAAAAATATCTGATTAGTGAAGCTTTTAATAAATTTTAAAAAACTTCCTGCTTATAAAAGTGAGCAGAATTGTAAAAAGGGAAGAAGTTCAGGTAATGAAAAGATTTAAAGAAGAAAGGGAAGATTACCAGTAATCCTGCCATCTAATAATCACATTAAATGTTTAAGCTTAAGATTTTTCACAAAATAATTTGGAATTGCACTATACAAGCCATTTTTACTGTTTGTTTTATTCAGCATATCATGTGAAACTTTCCATATCAATAAATTTAAATTATGCCAATATTTTTTAAAGATTTTATTTATTTATTTGACAGAGAGAGAGAGAGCACACAAGCAGGGAGAGCATCAGGCAGAGGGAGAGGGAGAAGCAGGCTCCCAGCTGAGCAGGGAACCCACTGCTCGATCCCAGGACCCTGGGATCATGACCAGAGCTGAAGGGAGACGCTTAACCGACTGAGCCAACCAGGTGCCCCTTCGCTGACGTTTTTAATGATTATATAGAAAGAGAGAAAATATCTCTATAATATATCACATGCATGCCGATATATTCCTTAAAGCCAAAACCATTCAAGAATGAGAAACAACTTTTAAAAATGATATTAAAAAGATTCCACAATTTTGGAAAAATTTCCCTAATTTTTAAAATTTCTCATCTCTTGCCAAATTGTCTGAAGATTCACAGGTAATCTGCTTTCAGTGGAATTGCAAGCTTGGTTATATTTTTCTGGATACAAATGGGAGTTTAAAGTCTCATTTGCTGCTGCTTACATCTAAGACTCATTGTTTTTGTTTATCTTAAACTGAAAAAAAATGCATGTGTTCTAAAGGTCACAATAAAGATGTGTGGATATTTTACACTATGCTAAACGACATTATTTTATAATGAGTAAGAGCTAGCTGAGTTCAGATTTTGGCTCTGCATGTGAATTTGGGCAAGTTTGTTAGTCTCTCTATGTTTTAGTTCTTCATCTGTAAAATAGACATCATAGTACCTAGCTTATAGGGTTATTGTGAAATAGTGCCTGGCACATCCATGTATAAGGATAATTATTATTTAAAATTTGAAATTCTGAAAAATCTAGCACAAAGTAACCACCTCCCCCCCATTACTGCCATTTGTTTGTTTGTTTGAGTAAGCAGTAACTGACTCTCAAAAAGTCAGTTGGAAGCTGGAAAATTAGTGGTATGAACCAAATGAATTGAAATTTTCTTGAACTTTGGACAGTGAAGAAGGCCTGTCTTTGCCTTTTCATAATTGATACTTAGAGATCTTTCTTTCTGCTTCTCATATGTGAGTTCCCTCCTGTTCATTTAGTCTCTTAGCTTGGCAACTAAACATATGACTTTTAGATTATCTGCTGGTTCAATTTATGTGTAAACTTAAATGCCTGCAATTAATTTTATATGCATTTCTGCATAATGTATGTAAAACCTATATTGAAGTAATTTTAAACACCATATTACATAAAGGAAAAAATTTGTAAAATATTCTCTTGGCATAAATATTTATATGTGCCTAATTCTAAACATAATATTTAAATTGAAAGGTATTTGAGAATTAAAGTGAAGGGAGAACAGTATCATCAATATATATCTAAAATTTAGTAAGAATCACAAGAGCAAATCAATTGCTTTGGTGTTATTTATGAGATTGCTCAAGTAAAAATCAGGGCTTCAGCCTTGTATGCAGGAGATCATTTGCTATGATTCGGGATGCTGTGAAATGGAAACTGCAGGTAGTCCTAGTTTACCCAAAACTGTGTGTGTGTGGGAGGGCAGCCCCGGTGGCGCAGTGGTTTGGCGCCGCCTGCAGCCTGGGGTGTGATCCTGGAGACCTGGGATCGAGTCCCACATCGGGCTCCCTGTGTGGAGCCTGCTTCTCCCTCTGTCTGTGTCTCTGCCCCTCTCTCTCTGTGTCTATGAATAAATAAATAAAATCTTAAAAAAAAAACAAAACTCGTGTGTGTGTGTGTGTGTGTGGCAGCATCAGCAATAATCACCAGTTAGACCCTTTATTGATTTTTTATTTTTTATTTTTTTTAGTTAGACCCTTTAGAAGTGGTAACTCTTAGTATCAAATGGGAGTCTAGGAACCAGCTAGAAGATACAAAGCATTGGCTGCTCTAGATACCAAAGTACATTAAAATGTTCTGACACTATTTCATCATGCTTGAAGTAATGGTTCTGAAGCAGCGGTATTATACTCCTACTTTATCAGTTTGTATTTCTTTCATAACCTCCATAAGAATTTAAACTATTTTTAACCTACTATTATAGAATAAGCCCTAGACATGAACAAAAATGTGTTCAACCCATTTATTGAGATGGTGATATTTAGTGGATACAACTTTATGGGCTATAGTATATGATTTGTTAGATTGTTGAAAATAAAGATTCCCATTACCACCTTTGTGAATGTCTTTGGGGTCTTGGGCCCTAGTTTGAGACCCTTTGGCCCAGAGATAACTAAAAAATGTAGAAAATGAGTTAAATGTGTGTAACTCATATAATTTGCTGAATGTTTTCGTATATCATCCATCATCATATTTTATAGCAAAAATTTGTTGTCGGATGTTGGTAGGAGGCAGGTGAATGAAATACCAAGAAACTGTATTGTCCTACAACTGTCACAAACTATTTCTGTAGTCTGTCATTGGTCAGTGGACTATTGTACCATTTAGATAAGAAAATGAAGAAATTATGGATGAATGAGCTTCTTCTCCTTTAAGTGCCATCAGGCAGCAGTCCTCCCACCAGCCCTGTGTTCATGTCAAGTTCATTGGTTAACTTTTGTTGTTGGAATTGAGAGAAGCTCCCCCAAAGCATGGGGGCCAGTATGGTCACCATAACAATACAGTTTGTATCATAGAGAATATTTATTGGAAGGACCTTTTAAAAATTGTTTAGCCCAACCTTATTATTCACCTCAATTGCATTCTACTAGAATGTAAGCCCAATGCAAAAAACTTTGTCGTTTTTGATCACGGCTATGTCCTCCAGGATAAAAATATGCCTGACACATAGACTTTAGTGCTCTGTAATTATTTGTGCAACTGAACTTTCTGAACACAGATCCTAGTCTAGAACTCAAGCAGGAGAGGGGAAATCAAGGATGAATAGGACACAGTTCCATGATCCTCTTCAAAAGAAGCTCCTGAAAAAAAAAAAAAAAGAAGCTCCTGGTGTCTGAGGGCGAAGAGATTTGAAAACAAGTAACTTGATGCAAGTAATTTATTTTAAAAATCCATGATAGAAGTACTTTCTGGATGTTATGAAATATACTTGAAAATATTTCATTTGAAACAGTGTGGTACATATAGGTGTTTTATTTTCATCTCTAAGCTTGGCTCGTTAACATTTGAAGTACTCATAGGAAATACACACTTTGGAGTGGTTATGTAGTACTCAAAAGACTATAATCAGAACCTTCACTTCATAGGCTCTGATATGCCCTTCTGTTATTTCTATAATCATCCAGCACCTGAGGCTTGTTAACTACATAACAGATGTTAGAAATGATGTCTAAATTTTTAATTTTTGTAATATTAAACAAATATAAAAATGGAAAGAACAATAAAATTAATGCCTATATACTGAATACCTAGATTCTACAGTTTTGAAGTTAATGAATTTTTCATGGTGAAATGAGTATTGTTCAAGACATGTGAGTTAGCTACAAATATTGTACAGGCATTTTTGCCCTTGCATGAGTAGGGTTTAAGAATCTAATGAGCTCAGTAGCCCGTTCCATTTATGGAATATTGCCCCGTGGCTAGGAATTTTGTTTGGCTCTGTGTTTAGCTGTTAGTGGAAAATTCATTTACCTGATTCTGACCAGAAGATCAGTTGAGTCCTGCTACTAGAATATTGCCTTGACTGAACCTGTCATTGCAAGACATTTATTGTAGTATCTAAGAGGGTAGAAAGCTAGCTGGAACTTCATGATACTTACAGAATAGATTATATGGCACTTAAAGTTTTTAAATGCTATAAAATATATGTAACATAAAATTTGCCATTTTAACCATTTTAAAGTGTACACTTCAGTATCCTTAAGTATACTCACAGTGCAACCATCAGTGCTATCTTTTTCCAAAATTTTTTTCATTACTCCAAACACAAGCTCTCTACCCATTAATCAATAGCTTCCCATTTTTCCATCCCCCTAACCCCTGGTAACCTCTAACCTAGCTTCCTATTTCTTTAGGTTTGCCTATTCTAGTTATGTAAATGGAATCACAAAATATTTATCCTTTTGGTCTGGCTTATCTCACATAGCATAGTGTTTTTAAGGCTTGTCTACACTGTTGTATGTTTTAGTACTTCATTTCTTCTTACCCTAGGGGCTGAGTAATATGCCATTGTATGGACATATCACATCTTATTTATCCATTCATCTCTTGAACGCTTGGGTTGGTCTCACTTTTTTGGCAGTTGCGAATAATGCTACAATAACAGTACAAGTATTTGTTTTTGAGTTTTTATTTTCAGGGTTTTTTTTGGGGGGGGGTATATACCTAGGAGTAGCATTACTGGGTCATATAGATAATTGTATGTTTAATTTTTTGAGAAATTGTCAGATTTTTCCACAGCAGCTGCACCATTTTACATTCCTAACAGCAATGTTTGAGAGCTCCAATTTCTCCAACTTCTTGTTGGCACTTGTTATTTTCTTTTTTCTTTAAAAATGTTTTTATGATTGTCATTCTAATAGATATCCCATAATGATTTTGATTTGCATTTCCCTAATGAATAATGATGTTGGGCACCTTGTCGTGTGCTTATTGATAATCTCTTCTTTGGAGAAATATCTATTCAAGTCCTTTGCTTAATTTTGAATTGGGTTATCTTTTTGTTGTTGACTTGTAGGAGCTCTTTATGTATTTTGAATATTAAATCCTTATCAGTTATATGACTTGCAAATATTTTCTCCCACTCTGTAGGTTGTCTTTTTACTTTATTGATAATGTCCTTTGTACAAAGTTTTTAATTTGGATGGAGTCCAGTGTATCTCTTTTTCCTGTTTGGCTTTTTACTCAGCATAATTATGTTGAGATATGTTCACTTTGTTGCATGTATCAATGCAATACTACTTGGCAATATTTTTTTTATTGCCAAGTAGTATTTCATTGTATAAATATGTCACAATCTGTTTACCTTCCATGCCATTGATAGACATTTGGGTTATTTCCAGTTCTTGGCCATTGCAAATAAAGCTGCTATGAACATTCATGTATGCCGTTGTATAGATATTTCTTTTTCTCTTAGGTAAATATTTAGATGTAAAATGGCTGGATCATATGGTGGATGTGTGTTTTGGTTTTTTAAAAACTGCCAGACTTTTCCAAAGTGGCTTTACTATTTTAGTTCCTGCCAATAATGTATGAAAGTTCTGGTTTCCCTTGATCTTCACCAACATTTGGTATGGTTAGTCTTTTTAATTTTAGCAATTCTAATTGGTGTGTAGTGGTATCTCATTGTGGTTTTAAAATTTGCATTTCCCTAACAACTAATGATGTTGAACATCTTTTCATGTGTTTAGCTGCTTTCTATATGTTCTTTTTTTTTTTTTTGGCTTAATGTCTGTTCAGATCTTTTGCCTTGTTTTTAACGTTGGTCCTGTACTTTCTTGCTGTTGAATTTTAAGTGATCTTTGTATATTCTAAAAGCAAATCTTTTATCAGATATATGCTTTGCACATGTTTTTCTCCCAGGCTGTGTCAGTGTTTTCATTCTCTTAGAGTCTCTTGAAGAGCAGGAGCTTTTAACTTTCATAAAAGACAGTTTATAAGTTTTCTTTCTTTGTAGATTGTACTTTGGTATTATATTTAAGAATTTTTTGGCCAGCCCAAGTTCACAGAGATTTTCTCCTATGTTTTCTCCAGGAAGTTTCACAGTTTTAGGCTTTACGTTTAGGTCTATGATCCATTTCAAGTGAATTTTTATCTGTATTGTGAGTATAGATCCAAGCTCCTTTTCGTGCATATGGATATTAAGTTCTGGTTTGTCTGTTGAAAAAACTATCCTTTCTCCTCTGGATTGCCTTTGCACCTTTGTCAAAAATCAGTTTTCTATATATTTGTTGATTTACTTCTAAACTCTATTTTCTATCTCTACCATTGATTATTTTTTACCAATACCATGCTGTTTTGATTGATTATTGTAGCTTTATAACAAGTCTTGAAATCTAACTGTTAATTCTCCAGATTGTTCTTTTTCAAAGTTATTTTGGCTATTCTTCCTTCTCTATATATGCATCTGAATTTTAGTATCAGCCTGCCAATTCCTACAAAAAAAGCCTTCTGGGATTTTGATTGGGATTGCATTGAATCTATAGATCAATTTGGGGGGAATTGGCATCTCAATAATATTGAGTCTTCAGAGCCATTAACATGATATATCCTGTTTTTTTAGATCTTCTTTAATTTCTGTCAACAATGCTTGTGGTTTTCCGTTTCCACATCTTTTGTCAGATTTATCTTAAGTATTTCACATTTTTATGTTATCTTAAATGATATTTTAAAATTTTCATTTTTGATTGTTCATGCAAGTAAATGAAAATATAATTAATTAATTTTTATATTTTGCTATTCTACCCTATAATCTTGCTAAAATTCATTTAGTAGTTCTAGTAGTTTTTTTTGTAGATTCTAGTGGGTGTTCTACATGGAGGATTATGTTGTTTGTGAATAATGAATGCTATTACTGGAGGCCATTACAAATAAAGCAATTACAATTATAGCTTTCAAGGATTGCTATAAGGCTAGTCATTCAGGCAATATAGTATTGGCCTAAGGAAAAGACATATAGACCAGTGGAATAGAATAGAATATAGTCCTGGAATAAACCCACTCATAGATAGTCAACTGCTGTTCATAAAGGCACAAAAGTAATTCAGTGGCGAAAGAATGGCCTTTTCATCAGTGGTGCTGGAACATACTGAGTATCCTGTGAATCTTGATCTCTATACAATATATAGAAAATTAGTTCAAAACAGGTCATAGACTGAATTTAAAAGCTAAAACTATGCAGAAGAAAACATAGAAGAAAAATAATTTTTGACTTTAGGGTAGGTAAAGATCTTCTAGACAGGAACACAAAAAATCCTAATCACAGAAGAAAAAATTGGTACATTGGACTTTATCAGAGTTAAAACTTTTCACTTATTAATTAGGGAAATAAACAGCCAAAACAAGTGTGAGAAAACAGTCTCAAAATGTGTCTCCAACAATGGACTTATGTCCAGAATTTGTAAAGAACTCTTGCACCTACCAAGTAATAAGGTAAAAAAATAATAATAATAAGAGTGAAAAGTTTGACTAGACAGTTCACAAAAGAAGATATACTTCTAAGCACATGAAAAAATGCTCAACATAATTGGCTAGCAGGGAAATTGTTATTAAGGCCACAATGGGATAGCCCCTAAATCCTCTAGGATGGCTAAAATTAAAAGGCTAATGATCCAAGAGTGAGAATAAATATGAGACTGTGAATCAGCTAAAACTCTCATGCATTGCCAGTGGGAGTATAAAATTGTATGACCATGATGGGAAACATTTTGACAATTGCTTTATAATTTTAAACATATACTTACTATATGACCCAGCAATTCCACTTGTAGCTGTTTAGCCAAGCAAAATAAAACATCTGTCCACAAAAAGACATAAATGTTTTTAGCAGCTTTATTCATAATATCCCCAAACTAAATACAGCACAAATGTCCAACTCTTGAGTGGATAAACAAATTTTGGTGCCCCCTTCACTTCAAAACTAGTGAAGGGGACACCTGAGTGGCTCAGTTGGTTACATGGCTGACTTTGGCTCAGGTCATGATATCAGCATCAGGTTCCTGGTATTGAGCCCTCGAGGCAGGCTCCCTGCTCAGCAGGGAGTCTTATCATTCCTCTGCTCTCCACTACACTTGTGCATGCTCACGCACTCTCTGTCTCAAATAAATAAATAACATCTTAAAAAAAAAAAAAAACTAGTGAAAACATGTTATCTTCAGGAAAAAATTACCTGGGATTTCTTGGTAGTGTGACTGAGTATGAGATGAATGTACAGAAGTTAATAGTTTTTCTCTAATAATTAGCATCTAAGAATGGAAGCAGTAAAAATCATTCCACTTATAATAGTGGGCAGCTTCACTTTGGGGCAGCCTGAGATCTTATTTAGCTCCTACTGCCTGCCTCTTGCTGTTAGCATTAAGGCTTCTCTGTTAGTGCGGTGGCAGTGCCTACCATGGGAACTTCCTCAAGTTGTACAAGCCAATGTGAAGGGTATTTAACACCCGGTGAAGCAAAATTTCATCAAAGAGAGGAGTCAGTAGATTTGTGCTTCCCTTTTTCTCACCTCAGACTCAGTCTTGAGATGCATTTCATGTAGTTTCTCATATTGTCCTCTGTAGCCAATTACTGGACTGTCACACCACTTTTATTGGCTTTTTACCTCGTTGTGTTACTCTGTCCTCAACTCATGCTCCCAAATAAGATATTTATGCATGAGCTTCTTCTCAGACTCTGTTCAGCTCCCCCATAGCATAGAATCATGTGGCCCAAAGGTAGCTGAGTTTGTGAAGCCCTGGTATCTGAAGCCAGTGGTTTGCTTTAAAATCAAAGCCCTTTAGTATTCAATCTCTGTGACTTTTAGCTGCTGAGTGTTAATTTTTGTGTCTATAAAATGATAATGATGGATATACACAGAACCCTTAATGTTTAAGTGAAGATAGCTCTATAAACGTAGTGCCTGGCACAAGAAAGAATTCAGTACAGTGCAGCTTTTTCAAGTTTATATGCTATTTTTGGACACTCCCCGAGGCATTTTCCCTGAATATGAAACCTCTTTCCTAGAGACCAAGTTTTCAAGTCCTTATTAAAAACTATCAAAAAGGACAAAAAAAAAAAAAAAAAAAACCCAAAACAAAACTTATGCAGAACCTAGTATAGAGAAGACACAAACATGATTCATGTGAAGATATATTTATTTTTTAAAAAATATTTTATTTATTTATTTATTAAAGAGAGACACAAAGTGAGAGGCAGAGACACAGGCAGAGGGAGAAGCAGGCCCCACGTAGGGAGCCCGACGCGGGACTCGATCCTGGGTCCCCAGGACCACACCCCAGGCCGAAGGCAGCGCCAAACCGCTGAGCCACCTGGGCTGCCCTCATGTGAAGATTTAAATGCATATATGGGTTTTTCAATTTTGTTAATTTTTAGCTGTGATAAGATTATAGTGTGTTAGAGACTCAATGTTGCAATGGCAAAGTGGCTTCACCAGCCATAGTTGTTGTTAAAGTTCATTGTCAAAAATTTTGAGAGCAGCAATAAACAGTATTAGGGGCAGGAAGATACATTTTAAAACACTAAAAAGACCAGAGGGCATAGTATGTAATGCTAGTAAGCACTAAACAAAATGACGCTAAATATATAAAATAGGAAATGTAATGGTTTTTAAAAAAATAGCAACATCTGTGTGTGTGTGTCTGTGTGTTGTTGTTGTTGTTGTTGTTGAATTTAGGAGGTTTAGTAGCAATCCCTGGCCACCACCTACTGTCTGACAGTAGTATACACACCCATGCCCTCAGTTGTGACAACCAAAGGTGTCTCCAGTCATTGTTAGATGTACTTGGGAAGTAAAATCATCTTCAGGTGAGAACTACTGAGATAAGCCTAGATTTGATTTCTGTGGCTCTGTGAATTGGAACACATTACCTAATTCCAAAAACTTACTTTTCTCACATGGGATAATGTATGGATAGTGCTTAGCTCAGCACCTGACACCTAAGAGTTCAATAAGTAATAGCAATTCTTATAATGCTAAAACTTGTTCTCTTTTTGCTGCTCTGCCTCTCTATATTCTAGAAATGACATGCCCTTTTGTGTAGCCTATGGTCAAACCATGTATTTTAACCTACCCTCTGGACCACAAGATAATAGCATAAATTGCAGAACATTAGAACTGTAATATTTTTTTCAGTTGGCTATAGGATGAGGACCTGTCTTGCCTAACTCAGCTTCTTGGCCTTTCGTGGCTTACATCTTGGCTCTGCCTGACTTAATGCAACTATATCTGGTTTATGGGAATAAGGAAAGTTTAGGTTCAGCCTTTTTTGGCTCAGTGAATAAATCTTATTTTTTGATTATGTATATTAACATAGCTTTTATCATTTTATACTGCTCAAGAATGCAGAGCATTTAAATATTAAGCCTTGCAGCATATGTACAGGAAGAGCCAAGTAAAAGCATTAAAAAGTAATTAAAAGTTAAGAGGGCTTTGTATCTAATAAGAAAAATAAACTGCCGTGTGATCTGTTTGTTCTGATAGACTACTGAGTAAAAGATGTTTTGAAGTCTGCCGTTGCCTAAAACTCTTCTTTCTGGTGTGATTTGTATTTTTAGCTGAGAGAGGAAAAGTTACAAGAGGAGAAAACCTCTGAAGATCAAATCCACAAGCTGTTATCAGAGGATATGGAAACAGGCAAAAGGAAAATGGATGACCAGAAAAAGAGAGATGAGCCATTAGTACTGAAGACAGATCTGGAACATGTAAGTAGATCATCGTTTTGTTGGACATCTGGCTTAAATCAGTCATTAGCACAGGTGACATGGATATAAAAATTTATGTTGGTGAGCTATGAAACCAGTAACAGTCACTGACTGTGTAGTCTTAAGAGTAGTGAAGAACTTAGCATCCAGATGAGAGCTGAAGAAAATGATTCACAAATGGGACAATAGACTTGGGTGGAAAGAGTAAAGGAACAGTTGGGGGGAAAAGGTGACTGAGTGGAAATACCTAGTGTAGAACACTACTTGTGGAAATTTTATACATATGTTGCATTTTGACTTGTGTTATTTGATGTTTGAGTTTTTTACATCTTATATCCTCAAGTAGGTTTCCTTAAAGCTTGTATTTGATTTCCCTTTATTCTTTTAAATGCCTTAAGCAGCACAGTGCTAGGTGTCAATAGATAGGTGTCAATATTATATTTCTTAGTTTAAACTAACCTGAATTAGACTTCTAATCTTGCCAAATCTTGCCTGAATTTTTTTCATTACTTATTTACCAAGCAAATTCCTGGAAAAGATTGTAAGTGGTATATGTAATGTATGTAAGAGAGCACTTTTGGAAGGCCCACTGGATGCTCAAATGGATAATTGTAATTGAGTTTTTTTTCTTTAATACCTTGTATTGGATCAGACATTTTCTATTGCTTGTTATGTGTACTTAAGATATCTTTAGAGTCATAATCTTTTAAAATAGTTTGTGATTTAAACTTGTTAGTATTTTGGGTGAACTTTCTAATTATCTGGGATTAATAAAGCTTTATATATAAGACACACAACATAGAATAGTGGAAAACAAAATCTCTGTACCAGGAGTCTGCCTCTTAAACCAGTCCCAGCATTGTAACTGTGCACTTTGGGCCAGGTTACTTAATTCACTGTGCTTTTGCTTTACTCTTTGCAAAGGCATTTTTCCTGAACTTCAGGAAATGAAATTATTTAAGCTTTCTTGAATTGGATGGTATTTGCTGCTGTCAACATGCATGTGCATTTTTGATCCCAGTTATAATAAAAATAATCATTGTATTTAATTCTTATTAAAAGTAATCACTTGAAAAAAAAATATAAAAGTAATCACTTGCATTTTGGAGGGTTTCACCCTTCTAAAAGATTCAGTTTAACAAACATGAAATGCTTATGTACTCTTAACTGCTCTGTTCATTGGGAACTACAAAAGGAAAAAGACTGAAGAGCATGCAGTTAAGCTAGGAAGGCAAGAGTAACATATGATAGTCTTGTGCATACGGTATGTTGTCTGACTAATAGGCCCAACTATGGTTTGTAATCTCTAAACTGCAGCTCTGCCTCTTCCCTCCCAACAGGACTGTCCTTTAGAGCCGTTAGGCAAAATGGCCCAGAAGGACCTTTCTCTTTAGGACAAACTGATCTTGACAAAGAGAGCTTTCCTTTCACTGTGGTCCTTTGATAGAAAGAACCTGCTGTTTTTAGCCTTGCCAGATCCAGGTTTCCTCCAGGAAATGATCTTTAGTATTAATTCATGTCAAGGCCAGGAAATTGCTCTAATTACTCTTTCTTTTGCCACCACCAGCTTTGACATAGAAATCAACTATGTTTTGTAATTTTAAAAAGATTGTAACGTAATTGTAATCTTAAAAGAAATCAGGAAGTATAAATCCTCAGACTTTTTTTTCTTTGATAATAGCCAGTTTCACAATTTTTTTTTTTTTTTGTAAAGATTTTATTTACTCATGAGAGACACAGAAAGAGACTCAGAGACAGAGGCAGAGGGAGAAGCAGGCTCTCTGTGGGGAGCCTGATGCTGGACTCAATCCCAGGACTCCAGGGTCACGACCTGAGCCAAAGGCAGATGCTCAACCACTGAGCCACCCAGGTGCCCCAAGTTTCACAAAATTTTATATGCAAAAACAGATCGAATAAAATCTGTCCTTATGAACACTGAAAGTTTTAGATTTTTGTGATTTTGCCTCTTTCTCTGTTTGCTTTTGTCTTTTTGGGGACTTTTAAATGGCTCTGATTTTGCCTTAAATATGTGTTAAGGGTTTTTGGTATTGGAAAAATAATTTCATTAAGTTCAGCCAAGACTACATATGAATCAGGACCAAAGAGAGGCTCAGAGAGAGACTCAGTGGAAAGCGAGCTGAAGGATTGTATTTTATATAGAGAGCATTATGATTAGAGCTCGAACTAATCATTTTACTTTCCTGCCTCGAAGTAATCATTTTACTTTCCTGCCCCAAAAGACTTGGTAATTCCCCATTTCCTATGGGATTAAACTAGAATTCTTAACCCCAACATTCAGTTCTTTAGTATTGCTCTAACTGATCTTCCCATCGTTGCTCATACCCCAAGATCCTGAGAACAGAGCTATTTGCTTCCC
This sequence comes from Canis lupus baileyi, assembly GCF_048164855.1. Taxonomy (NCBI): domain Eukaryota; kingdom Metazoa; phylum Chordata; class Mammalia; order Carnivora; family Canidae; genus Canis; species Canis lupus. The sequence continues at coordinate 28,134,607 of NC_132860.1, forward strand.
CGCAAATATATAACTTTATGCTTTTCCTCCTTAGAGTCTTTGCTCTTGCATTTTCATCTAATTGAAATGCCACCCTGCTTACCTGTTGAAAGGCTATTCATCTGTCCATGCCCAGTTCAAAAGCTGTCACCTTCCTGGAACCCATAGGGATTCCTTACTTATTTCTTCATTCCTATTATCTACTCTCTCCCCTTCCAACTTTGTAGGTTTTACAGGATTTATTTTACTCTTCCTGATGTTATGGTTGCGTATTTGTGTTTCTCTGCTAGATTTTAGAGTTGGTTGAGTAAGGGAAATGTGTCTTAGCTATTTAAAATCTCCTACAGTATCGTGTATATCACAGGTGTTTAATACATGTTAATCAAGTTGAATTCAAATGGAGGAAGGAAAGTACTTACTCTAGAAGAAGTTATTACCATCTCTTGTTATTAGTTTGGAGTGAAAATAAAATGGATATGATAACTCACTATGATTTGTTATGGTACAGTTAATATCAATAAGAGTGTGAATTGTTAGAAAACAATTTGATATAATAATTAGAGACATAGCAAAGAAAAGGTGAAAAATTGCTCATCATCCAACAACTTAGAGATAACCGTTATGAACATTTTGGCAACTATCCTTTGAGACTTCTTTTCTAAGTGCATATAAAGAAACTTCAAATGTAAATTGAAAGACTCAAAAAAGAGTATCTAAAATAAAATGAAGGTAACTGAATGAGTATTTACAAGATGGGAAAAGTTGACTCTGAGATTATTTAGAAGCCCTTGCAGAGAAAGTGGCATTTAAGATGCCCCTGAAGGATAATACCCTCCAGTTCTATCCACGTTGAAGCAAATGGTGGGTATTTGTCATTTCTAATGGCTGAGTAATATTCCATTGTGTATATAGACCACATCTTCCTTATCCATTCATCTTTCAATGGACACTGAGGCTCCTTCCACAGTTTGGCTATTGTGGATGGACATTGCTGGTATAAATATTGGGGTGCAGGTGTCCTGCCGTTTCACTGCATCTGTATCTTTGAGGTAAATCCATTGGCAAATCGAACCTCAATAAAAAAATACACAAAAAAGGTTGCTCCTGAAGGGCCAATGAGTACTTTTTAGGCAGAGAATATGGAATAGGGGTTTTAGGCAAAGGGAATAGCATGTCCAGGAGAGTAGACTTTGAAAGGCTATGATGGTACATGTAGAGTAGAAAGTAATTTGTGTTAGAGCTCAAGGAGTTTCCTTTGTGGGAACTGATGAGAGTAAAATTATGAAAGAAGGTGGGTCTAGTTTATGAAGATTATTGTATCATGCTGAGGTGTTTCTTATCCTGAAGTCACCAGCAATTAAGCTGGGGAGTAATAGGCTTATATCTGTGTGCTTGATAGTATGGTAGGAATAGAGGGAAGAAAGGCTAAAGAGAGCAAGACCAGTAAGTAGTTTATTGCAACAGTCCAGGCAAAAGAGGATGAGACTCTAAGGAAAGGCATTGACAGTGAGTATACATGGGAAGAGTTAGATCTGAAAGACATTTTAGGAGTAGAATGGGGTAGAACTAGCATGGAGGCAGCTTGGAGACGGACACTCTGGATTTAAGTACTGGTGTTTGCTACTTATTAACTCTACAGTCCTAGGCAAATTAACTATTCTGAGCCTCAGTTTGCCACCTGTAGAAGACAAATAATCTCTTCTTTGGGCTTGATATTAAGCATTAATATAATATCACAAAGTATTGTGTGTATTCAAAACCTCCATACAATGTTATTATGACTTTGAGGAAAGGAAAGGTAAGAGTCAAGAGGTGACATTGAGGCTTCTAGCTGGATTGATAGCAGAGCTTAGAGAAGAAAATAGTGAATTGAATTTTGGATATATCAAGTTTGAGCTATGTTTGAGATACTCATATTGGGATCTCCAAAAGGCAGTTAGAAACATGGGTGCTCAGAGAGAAATGACCTATAATAGCTGTGAAACAATAGCTATGGGAGATTCCATGGGCACACCAAATAGACAGTGTTGTCTCTCTTGTCTCCTACCAGTGTCCTGCACGCCTCTCAGATTCAGAGAATGAAGAACCTTCCCGAGGCAAGATGACGCAGACGCATCGCTCAGCATTTGTTTCCAAGAACAACTCCTACTCCTTAGCTTTCCTGGCAGGGTAAGAGACTGATACTGAATTCAGTTCAGGTTCTTTCGTTTTGGAGTATGAGACTAAAGGGGCTGGGGGGGGCAAAAGTATTTGTTGCAGCCACTTAGTGGGGAGGTGAGTGGGGGAATGATGTGGGAATTGGTTTTCACATACCCATTAGGAACAAGGGGCTGAAAAAAAAAAAAAAGGAACAAGGGGCTGATCTAAAAGTAATTTTTACCTATTTCTGGTGTCCTTGGAGTAGGATTATGCTAATTTCTGAGCTGCAGAGTGTGATCTTTCTATCCTGGGAGCAAACGACAAAGACAGCTTCTGCTAATGATATCCATGGATTCTCTCCTCTCCGTGGCCTTTTCTCTCTTAGTAGAAAGTTCTACTAAGGCCAGAGTTCATTTTATGTTCCATGCCTAGAACTAAAATATATCTCGAATAGGTTCTAAGACAGCAAACTGAAAAGTTTTTAAGACACTTGTTAAGAAATCTCTTGATCCTTTAGACTTCACAGGCTATAGGAGGAAAGAAGGGAAGAATTGGATGATGGAAGGAAAAAGAGAAGGAGAGAGGGAAGGAAAGAAGGGATACATAAATGGAAGGGAAGAAGAAATGGGAGGAGGGATGGTAGGAAGGAATCATTCATTTAGCAGACATTTTATGAACAGTTATGTGCCATGTTTTCTGTTTTAATATAAAACAAAAAGACATAATCTTATGCGATTTTGTTGTCTGGTTAAAGCTGGCATTGCTCTCCCTTATATCTACGGTTCCTCTCCTTCCTAGTAGCACTATGAAGTAAATCTCTTTCTTTCTGCCCCTGTGGACATATACCTATTTATTTTATTCTTTTATTTTAAGGCTTTTTATTGCTAATCATTAATAAATATGACCCAAAAGAGCTACCAACTTTAAGAATGTTATAAAGTATGAACTATTATGATCCCTGATGTAGTTTTTATATCTGAATCTTTTTTGTATGTGTTGTTTTGGAACAGTCTGATTTTCCTGTTGTTTCTAAAAGTAAATTTCACTAACTCCCCACTTTCCCTTAAATGCCTCCCCTTCTCTAGGTAATGGTAACTCCTTCTTCCAGGAAGGCTCTTTCCTAGAGTATTTATTCATTCATATGACATTTGTTTAGTGGTCACTGTATTGTAGCCACTTAGGTTTGATTGATGCATCAGAACTCAATAAGTAAGATGTAAGCCAGTGTACTTTCCATTTATGGAAAAGATCAAACTCTTACATCGTGCGTATGAGCTTGAACTGCAGATGCCCTCTAAAGTTAAAAGTTTCAAGATTACTTAACTAAGAATTTTTCAGCGCTGATTGTATATATGGATTTTCCCCCATTTATAGCAGGCATATTTTAATGTTTATAAGAGAGGTCTGCTGAAGAGAGACAAAGATCATATCATTCATTCAATCAAGCCACAATAAATATTCCCTAAAACAAATAAATGTTGCTTTTAGGTGATTAGTCTGTGATTAGTCTGTGATTAGTTAATTAATATAATTTGAAGTCACTTAGGAAAAAGAGAATTTTTTTTAAAAATCCAAATGTATAATGCCAAGGCCAAATTACCCCAATTAGTTATCACCAATTCTAGTCTCTACTTGTAATTCATTCTTTTAAAAGAGGTAGCAGGTAAATGTGTCATTACTTAGAAATGCCTAGCAAGGTACTTAGAAAATTCTTCTCTAACGGGTAAAAATGTAGCTTTTAAAATTAAAATTAAATTTTTTTAAAAAAGATTTATTTATTTGTTTGAGAGAGAGAGCCCGAGCAGGAGGGACAGTGGGAGAGGGAGAGAGAATCTCAACCAGACTCTGTGCTGAGCACAGAGCCTGATGCTGGGGCTCCATCCCATGACCCTGAGATCACAAGACCTAAGCCAAAACCAAGAGTCAGATGCCCAACTGACTGCGCCACCTAGGCGCCCCATGGTTTGCTTTTGATTATGTGTGGCTCTGGAGTCTATGTAATATATCCTCTTTTCCTGCCCCTTGGCTCACTATTGGCTTTACTCTATATCACCAAGCCATACAATGGGACTAATTTAAAGGAAAAGCTTCACTTAACATTTTACTATTAAGGAGTATTTGCAATTTGTCTTACACATTTCTGGATTTCAGCATTCCTTCTTTCCAAATATCCAAGGCTGTGGACTGAGTTCAGTTATTAGTATAGTTATGAAAACAATTCATTGGATTTGGTTGGTAGGCTTATCTTTTTAGGACATAGTTTACTGATGTCATGGAAACCTTAGACTGGAAAATCGATTATGGTTAATACTATGAATTGCCTCTCTTACTTAGTCAACATGCTTTTTCCTTAGATAAGAAAATATTTAAATTTCAGTTCCAAAGGATACTTAGAAAAACAATATGGACTTGTTAGTGCTAAAATTGTTGCCTGGTGGACTGAGGAGACCCTTGGCCCTGAGGCCTCAACCCAGCCCATCTCAAAGATGTCGCTGAAGGCTCTTGGTCTCCTTGCAAGAAAGAATTCAAGGATAGACTAGACACAACAGTTGAGTGGTGCAAGTAGGAGAGTTTATGAAAGTGAGAGTCCACTCTTGAGTTGTGAAAGCAGGCAAGCTCAGGGATTGCTGCACACCCTGGGGATTGGGTTTCTGTCTTTTATTGACAGTAGTTAACTAGAGGATGGAATATTTATTACTTGGGGAGGGTATTTCTTGGGAGCAGGGTTTCATACATTTTCTCCCTTACTTGATCAGAGTCTCTGGCCTTCTTTATCTTGGATCTGTTTGGTTTGATCTGGCTTCTGTGGCTTTTGTTTTTGGAGCCCTGCCAGGGCAGGTCTCTAACTTTCCCTGATAGCGGTAGTGAGCCGTGACACACCTCCTCCTCTTGGGTGGCCTCCAGGTGTCCTATTAAAGTCTAAATAACTGCCTGCTCTAACACAATGAGATGTGGCTTATGAATATATTAAAAAATAATTAACATGGTGATGGTTGCACAACAGTGTGACTATAAACTTAAAACAGTTAAAATGATAACCTTTATGTTTATATATATTTTACCACATTAAAAAAGTGTTAGCATTTTTAATAGTTTTGGGGTTTCAGATGCATTTCTTTCTATGTGTTAAGCAACAACAAAAGAAGAGGTTTTCTCTGTAAGTTGTTTTTCTAAAGAGAGGTCATACGTAAAAACTTTGGAAGTTTTTACAACTGTATTTAAATCAAATCAATCTGCATTTGTTTTACTTACCTGCTTTATTAACTTTTCTTTTTTAAGCCTAAAGGCATGGGAGGTAAGAGTGAGTTAGGTCTGATCGGATGGTTATTTTGGAAGGAATCCATTAATCGATTCTGGCTATGAGTCTTGCCAACAGCTCAAACTCTTTTATGTGAAAAAAATCAAAAGCAAAGAGGACGGCTTTAAAGCACTGTTCATAAAATTTTATAGTCCTATTGAAAATGAAACTTCTTTCAAGTAGCAAACAGAGTAATAGTTAATCCAAGATCATTTCTAAGTTATTCACAAAATACATGTTTATTGAAAAAAATTAACTTGAAACATAATATATATAATTGTAAAGTTTTATTTTTAAATATTGAGAAACTGGCTTGTTTGTTTAAATTTATTTCCCTTCATTTCTCATTCCCTTCTTCCCCACTAGAATTATTATTATTATTTTTTTTTTTCCCACTAGAATTAAACAAAAAACCTGGTTGCAAATTCTTCGAAAAGCTCAGGCTGGAAAACTTTATTGAGGTAGTGTAGTGTCTTTTCAAAAGGCCATGTGTCCATTTGAATTTTCCTCTTTGCTTTTGCTATCATGAGGTTTAGGATTAGGACAGGGTTTCTTTTTTTTTTTTAATATAATTTTTTTATTGGTGTTCAGTTTGCCAACATATAGAATAACCTCCAGTGCTCATCCCATCCAGTGCCCCCCTCAGCACCCGCCACCCAGTCACCCCCACCCCCCGCCCACCTCCCCTTCCACCACCCCTAGTTCATTTCCCATTCAGGAATCTCTCATGTTATGTCTCCCTTTCTGATATTTTCCACTCATTTTTCTCCTTTCCCCTTTATTCCCTTTCACTACTTTCACTATTTTTTATATTCCCCAAATGAATTAGACCATATAATGTTTGTCCTTCTCCAATTGACTTATTTCACTCAGCATAATACCCTCCAGTTCCATCCACGTCGAAGCAAATGGTGGGTATTTTTCGTTTATTATGGCTGAGTAATATTCCATTGTACACATAGACCACATCTTCTTTATCCATTCATCTTTCGTTGGACACCAAGGCTCCTTCCACAGTTTGGCTATTGTGGACATTGCTGCTATCAACATCGGGGTGCAGGTGTCCTGGCGTTTCACTGCATCTGTATCTTTGGGGTAAATCCCCAGCAGTGCAATTACTGGGTCATAGGGCAGATCTATTTTTAACTCTTTGGGAACCTCCACGCAGTTTTCCAGAGTGGCTGCACCAGTTTACATTTCCACCAACAGTGCATGAGGGTTCCCCTTTCTCCACATCCTCTCCAACATTTGTTGTTTCCTACCTTGTTAATTTTCCCCATTCTCACTGGTGTGAGGTAGTATCTCAATGTCGTTTTGATTTGTATTTCCCTGATGGCAAGTGATGCAGAGCATTTTCTCATGTGCTTTTTGGCATGTCTGTGTCTTCCTCTGTGAGATTTCTGTTCATGTCTTTTGCCCATTTAGGACAGGGTTTCAATTCAGTCATCATGACTTTCCAACCTGGCCTATAATTAAAAAAAAAAAAAAAGACTTTTGGTATGCTTTTTCCATATTTATTACTTAATGTGATCTTTACCCTCCACTAAGGCTCAGTCTTTATGTATTTTTGCAGTAAGTCGTTTTGGATTCTTCTTGCAAATAGGGCATAATCATAAAAAGGAATATAATTAAACCATCTATCCTCTTTCTAGTTTAAAAAATGAAAAAAAAAGTAATCTCAGTATTCTCATTCTATACAAAGTTGTATCTTAAGTAAATGGCGCCTACCAAGATTTTTGGCACATGATAAGTTCAGTGACTATTGCTGCCAGTCTTGCTATATTCTTTTATTTTTATGTATTTGAGAGAGAGAGAACAAGCATGAACAGGGGAAATGGGCTGAGGAGAGGCATAGGGAGAAGCAGACTTCCTGTTGAGCAGGGAGCCGATCAGAATGTAGCCTCTTAGAGCTGAGAAGGATCTTAAGTATTATATTACCTAATTATTTTGTTTTATTGATGAGAAAACTAAAGCCTGGAGAGAGAATATGATTTGCCACATAGTAGGAATATGAGTTAGAACTGAGGGTTCTTAGCTCATTCCACTCTACCCCTTGTCCCCCATCACCGTCGTCTTTTTTTTTTTTAAAGATTTTATTTATTTATTCATGAGAGACAGAGAGAGAGAGAGAGAAAGGCAGAGACAAAGGCAGAGGGAGAAGCAGGCTCTAAGCGGGGAGCCCGATGTGGGACTCGATCCCGGGACCCCAGGATCATGCCCTGGGCTGAAGGCAGGTGCTAAACCGCTGAGCCACCCAGGGATCCCCTCCCCCATCACCTTCTTATAGACCCCTCTACTGCCTCTGGCCATCTTCCCACTAGACTTTAAATCCATGGCAAGCAGGGACAACATTTTGTTCACCTTTATAGTTGCAGTGCTCAGTACAGTGCCTGGCCTGTAGGGGAGGCTCAATAAATACTTGGTGAATGTTTGAGTATGTTAGGTCTTGTGCCTGTGGGTAGGTTAAACTGGAGTTTTGTCAGAATTGATTGTCAAACTTGCAACATAGGAGGGAGAGCTCTGGGAGCTGTAGAGGAATTGACTGGCTGGTAGCTGTTTTATAGACTAGATTCCATAGGATTAAGATAGGATTTAGGGAGTCTAGTGACCACAGTGATAAGGCTTATATGTTATAAAGTTGCTTTTACTCTTCTAATACATTAACAATAGCTTATGGTGATACTTTCTATAGAGTCTATAAAAGAAAAATCTGTTTCCCACTGAGTAATAATTAAGCCTTAATTAAGTAGAAATTAACCACATTATTTTGTTTTCTAATGTCCAAGTACTTTAATCCTGAGTCTGTGGTTCCGAATGGGGCACATCAAAAAACACCTAAGGTGTTTATTTTAAGGTGTGTTTGAGGAGATAGAGGCAAAGACTGACAGATTCAGCAATATTAAATGCATTCCCAGTGAGTGTTGGAGTAAATTAAATATTCAGACTTGTCCCTCTTCCTGAAAATGAACAAATGAAAATACAGATACTTTCAGGAATCAGATACCAAACAGACACACAAGTGTTATGATATTGGAGAAGCAGCTCTAGAATTGATGAAAGGAGGTAAAGCCAGAGAGGTGGGGATGGGAAGCCTCATCTAGGGAGTTGGTAGGGAAGTAGCAGTGTGAGCTCAAGTAAACTCACTTTACCCCCCTCCACCCTGTCTCATCTATGTAAAATGCAGGTTGTTATGCCTACCTACTGCTGGTCAGGGTTTTTTACTGGGTGGTTTTTAAGATTCTTTTGACCTCTAAAATTGAAGCCCCTAGAAGTGGCTTAAAGAGTGGAGAAAATGAGGCCATGGCATGAAAAGAAAGCGGTGAGGGCAATTGGAAAATTCCATAAAAATCTAAGATTTAGACTTAGCACATTGTGTGAAGGGAGTAGTCCAGCAGTAACCATGAGAGAGAGGAGACTGTGAGAGAAAGATGAGGTAGTGAATTACAGGAAGCCCACAAGACTTGGTGATGGCATGTGTGGATGTGTGTGTTGGGGAGGGATAAAGGAATTGATGCAAATCAAGCAGATGAACTCATTGTTAAGAGGACAAATCTTGTTAAAAGTAGTGGAATCTGGTTGAAAAGGGAAGCTAGCTCAAGGAGAAATGATGTGGAACTTAAAGAGAGTGGCAGTTTTCATAGGTGTCAATTTCTCTGCCATACCAGGACAGAAATACCTGATAGTTTTCAGAGGGTGGGATGGTAAGTGGTAGGTAGCATCAGGAGAACTAGCTTTTATCCAGTGCATTCTGTTATTTTTTTTGTTGTTGTTTATTTGTTTGTTTGAAGATTGTATTTATTCATGAGACAGAGAGAGGCAGAGACATAGGCAAAGGGAGAAGTAGGCTCCCTGCAGGGAGCTCCATGCGGGACTTGATCGCAGGACCCCGGGATCATGACCTAAGCCAAAGGCAGATGCTCAACCACTGAGCCACCCAGGCACCCCCATCCTGTCATGTTGAGTGCTTTACATTCCTCATTTAGTTCTCACATGAATCCTACAAATTGTGTAGTACTATTTTCATTTTACAGCTAAAGAACATGCAGTTCAGAGAGGTTAAGTAACTCACCCAAGAGCTTCTCACCTCATTATAGTGACAGAGATGGAACTGGAACTCAGGTCTCTCTTTATTCCAAACCTATTTGCTTTTTCATCAAACCATTGTCAGAACCCTGTGACTAAAGGCTGTGCACTTGGAGCCTGGTCTTGAGATGATCTGCCTTGCAAGGGAAAACTGTCTTCCTTCTGTTTGCTTAATTTATTCCCTGCCTTGTTCTAACAGAGGTAAGTAAGAACCTGTCCAGTTATCCTGCTATCTGAGGGGACTGAAATCCTTTTGCATTATGCTAGTCATTTTAGAATATAGTTGTGTAAACAGTGTTCCTGTTGATCACAAAACAGATACTGGTATGTGTCCAGAATAGGCATATAGGTGGAGACAAAAAATAAATCGGTAGTTGCTTAGGGCCCAAGGAGAAATGGAAGTTTAGGAGTGGTAGCTAAAGGGCATGAGGTTTCTCTATGAGGTGATGGAAATGTTCTGAAATTGTGGTAATGGTTAAGTAACTGTGAATTAAAAACCATTAAACTGTACACTTAAAAAAAGGATACTAGGGTATACAAAGTGGATAACTCAGATCATAAATATATAAAGAAAGGATTATAACAAAGTCTCACCCATTTCTGGGTACATGGTGGCTACAACTGGGCCTAAAGAAGTTGATGGTTTCATTCAAGTATGTGTGTATGTGGTGGTGGTTGGGAGGGCTCATACCCACAGGCGAGGGGCTAAAAGGAGGCTCCTCTCCAGCTTTTAGCTTCTGAGTGGAACTCAGCTCTACCAGACCTGAGAGTTTAATTAAAAAACTAATGTGGTTTGGATATGTGAGAGTGATGATTGAACAGTTGAGAGCATGAGCTATCTAATGTTTTGTATCATGTATTACCATTTGAAAACCCTTTAAGCAGTGTTTTATAAGCATTAAATCTTCTAGTTTTCCAGCTGCATGTTTATACTGGCAGCCCCTCCTTTTCTTTGTTTGTAAGTCAGATTCATTGTGGTTTTGGGTATTTTTAGCCTAACTCTGCATCCCAAAAACCATCTGGTCTCTTGGCAATGGAAATGTTAAGCCAGTTGCCTTTGAGACAATGCTGCTTTCTCTTGTTTATGACTTCATTATGTGTTTAGAAAAGAGCTTCCCTAGATGTGCTGGGTCTGTAAGATCTATAAGATCAATATGCTGTGGTAGAAAGAGCATAGGCCTTAGAATCATAGAGATACATGTTTAAACCTTGGCTTCAGCTGTGTGACCTTGGAGGATCACCTACCTCAGTTCTTTGTCTGTAAAATGCCTATCTCATAGGGTTTCTGTATGTATTAAAGGAGATACAATATATTTAAAACGGCTCAGTGCCTGACAGATATTACATTCCTAATAAATGTTGAAGTTTCCTCTTTTCTTTTTTTTTCTTAAGGGGGAGAGAGGTGTTTCTGTACATATTTTTGTTTGTTTATAAGAAACTTATAAAATATATTCACTATGTGTTAGGGTTCAGGGATACAGAAATGAATGTAGTGAGAGTAGTTACTTCTCTTATTTTTCAGTCAAAATGTTGTTTGAGTTCTTCAAGCTCTAAGAATATTATCCAGTTCACTGGTCTTGACTATCCTCAGCCAGTATTTTGAAGCCTCTTATCTTGACTAATACTACAATCATAATATGTTTATGGCTATGAGATGTTTTTACCATCATGGTTTTTGTGGCTGTCCATATAACAATAAGTGTAAAAAGGAGAGAATATAGTTATATAAAACAAAGCTTTTGTATGCTATTGAAATTAAATTGTTATTAATTTTGAAATAGATTATTTTAAATTAAGGTGTTAATTATAATCCCCATAGCAACCACTAGGAAATAACTAAAACATGTTTAGTAAAGGAATAAGAAGAGAATCAAAATGATATACTGGGAAATATCTAACACAAAAGAAGGCATTAATGGGGAATTGAGGAACAAAAAATGTCTAACACAAAAGAAGACATTAGTGGAGAATTGAGGAACAAAAAAGGTATAGGACATATAAGAAACAAATAGCAAAATGGCAGAAGTTAAGTCCTTCTTTATCGTAATTACATTAAATGTAAGTGACTTAAACTCTCCAATATAAAAGACAGAGATGGGTAAAATGGGTTATTTATTTTTAAAATTTTATTTATTTGGGAGAGAGAGCGAGTGAGAGCAAGCACATAGGCTGGGGGAGAGGCAGAGTGAGAAGGAGAAGCAGATTCCCCACTGAGCAGGGTGGCCAATGCAGGGCTTGATCCCAGTATGACCTGAGCTGAAGGCAGACGCTTAACCAACTGAACCACTCATGCGTCCTAGTAGAATGGATTTTTAAAAAATATTCATATAGGGGCACCTGGGTGGCTCAGTTAAGCATCCAACTCTTGGTTTCAGCTCAGGTCACAATCTCAGAGTTGTGAGATCGAGCCCTATGTCAGGCTCCACAATGAATGTTGGGAGCCTTCTTAGGATTTTCTCTGTCCCTCTGCCCCTCCCTCTCGAGCTCTCTCTCTAAAAAAAAAAAAAAAGAAAGAAAAATAGAAAAGAAAAAAAAATCCAACTATATATGCTGAGACTCCCTTTAGATCCAAAGACAAATGTAGGTTGAAAATGAAAGTATAGAAAAAAATATTCTATGCAAACAGTGACCAAAAGAGAACTGGCCGGAGTAGGTAAACTAATATCAGAAAATGTAGACTTTAGGACAAAAATTACAAAAAACAAGATAAGCATTATAAAATTATTTTAAAAAGCAATCTACTAAGAAGATATAATCATTATATGGGGCACCTGGCTGACTCAGTCAGTAGAGCATGTGATTCTTGATCTCTAGGTCATGAGTTTGAGTTCCATGTTGGGTGTGGAGATTACTTAAAAAAAAAAAGATATAACCATTGTAAACACATGTACACCTAATAATAGATACACAAAATATATGAAGCAAAAACTGACAGAATTGAAGGGAATAGTAGACATTTTAATGATAATAGTTGGAGACTTTAATACCCACTTTCAATAAGGGATATAATATATAGATGAAAGGTATACAAGGATATAGAAGACTTGCACAATACTGTATACCAACTAGACTTACCATATATAAAGCACTCTACCTCACAACAGCAGAACACACATTTTACTGTATGGAATGGAAAATATGGAATATTTTCCAGAATAGACCATATGTTACACCACAAAACAAGTCTCAATAAATTTTAAAAGATTGGAATAATACAGAATATCTTTTTTTGACCAAAACAGAATGAAACTATAAGTCAGTGACAGAAGGAAAATTGGAAAATTCACAAATATGTGGATATTAAACAATACATTAAAGAAACCCTAATGGATCAAAAAAGATATCACAAGAGAAATTAGAAAATACCTTGAGAGGAATGAAAATAAAACCCAACATAGTAAAATTGTTGGAGTGCAGTAAAAGTTGTGCTTAGAGGGAAAAGTATAGCTTTAAAACCCTATATTTAAAATGAAGAAATGTCTCAAATAAATAAGCAGATCTTCATCTGTGGATCCTCCCACCTGACTCACAGGCACTCCCAGCACTTCATATACTTCATTCACACTTCCACCCTGTGGCCTGCTTCCTGTACATATTCCCAGTGGCAATGAGGATGAGTATTGATAGATGGCTAATGAGTGTGTGTAGAAAGCTACCCAGACTCTGGGCAAGGGAGAGACTGCAAATTTGAGCTTCCGTGCCATCCTTGGAAAAAGCAAAATGGTGGCTGTCAGCACTTGACCTGTTATGTTGCAGGATCAAGAGAATTCATACAAGCTTAAGAATTCTGCCACAAGAGGGAGCAAGAAGCAAGGAGCAGGTGTATCCATAGAAGGTCTGAGAAAGCTTCAGAATCCCTACCAAGGCTGATGGAAGATATTTGAGCCTGGAGGATGTGACTGCTCCTTCAAATGTGAAGACAGCAATGCAAAACTTCAAGGAACAAGGGGTGCCTGAGTGGCTGAATTGGTTAGGTGTCTGCCTTCAGCTCAGATTGTGATACTGGGGTCCTGGGATGGAGCTTCATGTAGGGCTCCCTTCTCAGCGAGGAGCTTGCTTTTCCCTCTCCCTCTACTTGCTGCTCCCCCTGTTTTTGTTCTCTGTGTCAAATAAATAAAATCTAAAAAGGAAAAAAAGACTTCAAAGAACATGAAAAATAAAGGAAATAATGACACCATCAAAAGATTGCAATAATTTTTCAGTAATGGATCCTAAAGACATGAAGATCTCTGATATATCCAGTAACGAGTTCAAAACAGCTGTTTTCAGGAAGCTCAGTGAGCTACAAGGAAATACAAAAAGACAATTCAGCTAAATTAGGACAACAGTACAGAAAAAAAAAAAAAGAAGAAGAAGAAGAAGAAGTTTAAGAAGAAGTTTAACAAAGAGAAATCTTAAGGAAGAACCAAACAAAAATTCTCCAGCTGAAGAATACAGTGAATGAAAAGAAAAACCCAGTGGAGAACAACAACAGCAGAATGGATCAAGCAGAAGAAAGGAGATGAGAAACAGTGAAGAAAGCCAGTATCATGGGATACTATCAAAAGAAACCATTTGCGAACTATTAGAATTCTGAAAGAAGAGGAGGAGAGGGAGAAGGCAGTAGAAAGGTTATTTTAAAAAGTAAGAGCTGCTCAAATCTGGGGAGAGGTTTGAGTATCTATATTTGGGAAGCACATAGATCACCAAACAAACTCAAAGATTCTCACGAAATTAGAAAAGAAGAAGTAAAATTGTCTTTGTTTGCAGATGATATGATCTTATATATAGAAAATCCTAAAGACCACAAAAAACTGTTAGAGCTAATGAATTCATTAATGTTGCTGGATCCAAAGTTAGCATACAGAAATCACTTATGTTTCTACAAACTAACAATAGAATATCTGAAAAAAGAAATAAAACAGCCTGAGAACACCTGGGTGGCTCAGTCAGGTAAACGTCTGACACTTGATTTTGGCTCAGGTCATGATCTTAGGGTTCTGAGATGAAGCTCTGTGTCAGGCTTCGTGCTCAGCCGGGAATCTCCCTGAGAATTTTTCTCTGGCTCCTCCCCCTGCTTTCTCTCAAACAAATATTAAATAAAATAGCCCTATTCACCATAGAATCAAAAAAATAAAATACTTGGGAATAAATTTAACCAGGAAGGTGAAAGATCTGTACATTGAAAACTGTAAGATGTTGATGAAAGAAATTAGAGACATAGATAGAGAGCTGTCCCATATTTATGGATCAGAGGAATTAATAATAAAAAAATCCGTCCTACCCCAAACCATCTATATCCATGCAATCCCTATCAATATTCCAATGACCTTTTTCACAGAAATAGAAAAAAAAATCTTAAAATTTGTATGGAACCATGGAAGACCCCAAATAGTCAAAACAATCTTTAGAAAGAACAGCTGAAGGCATCATACTCTCTGACTTCAGACTATATTACAAAGCTATATTAATCAAAACAGTATGATACTGGCATAAAAATAGGCAGAGACCAATGAAATAGAATTGAGAGCCCTGAAATAAACCTGTGCATGTATGGTCAGCTAATAGCAGACAAGAGAGCCAAAAATACTCAGTGGAGAAAGGATAGTCTCCTCAACAAATGATATTGGGAAACCTGCTAATCACATTGAGAAGAATGAAATTGGATGCCTATTTTATACCACTCACATAAACTAACTTGTAATAGATTAAAGACTTAAACATGAGACCTGAAAGTGTAAAACTCCTAGAAGAAAACATAGGGGAAGAGCTCCTTGACATTGGTCTTGGCAATGATTTTTTGGATATGACACTAAAAGCACGAGCAACAAGAGCAAAAAGAAAGAAAGAAAGAAAGAAAGGAAGGAAGGAAGGAAGGAAGGAAGGAAGGAAGGAAGGAAGGAAGGAAGAAAGAAAGAAAGAAAGAAAGAAAGAAAGAAAGAAAGAAAGAAAGAAAGAAAGAAAGAAAATGAAAGAGAAAAAAAGAAAGAAGTGTAGCTACTTCAAACTAAAAGTCTTTATCATGCAAAAGAAATAATCAACAGAATGAAAAGATGGTCTGAGAGATGGGAGAAGATATTTGTCAATCATCTGTCAGATAAGGGGTTAGTATCCAAAATATTTAAGGAACTCATATAATTCAGTAGCAAAACAAAAACAAAAAACCAGACAACAATAACAAACTCAAACAACCCAATTGAAAAAATCAGCAGAGGAACTGACAGACATTTTTCCAAAGAAGATATATAAATGGCCAACAGAAGGACACCTGGGTAGCTCAGCTGGTTGAGCATCTGCCTTTGGCTCAGGTCATGATCCTGGGGTCCTGGGATCAAGCCCTGTGGGGAGCCGCCTTCTTCCCTCCTTCTGCTACTCTGCCAGCTTGTGCGCGCTCTCGCTCTCTCTCTCTCTCTCTCTCTCGTTCTCTGTTGTTCTCTCCCTCTCTCTCTCTCAAATCTTTAAAAAAAAATGGCAATAGGTACATGAAAAGATGCTCAATATCAGTAATCATCAGGAAAATGCAAATCAAAACCACAGAGATATTAGAATGGCTTTCCCCAACCGAATAATAAATAAGTGTTGACAAGGATGGGGAGAAAAGGGAACCCTTATGTACTGCTGGTAGGAAGGTAAACTGGTACAGCCACTATGGAAAACAGTATGGAAGTTCCTCAAAAAATGAAAATAGAGCTACCATATGATTCGGCAATCCCACTTCTGGGCATATATCCAAAGGAACGAAATTAGGATCTCCAAGAGCTATATGCACTACCATATTAATTGCAAGATTATTCACAATAGCTAAGCCATGGAAACACTTGAAATGTCCATCCATGGGTGAGTAGATAAAGAAAATGTGGTGTCTATATACAGACACACACAGTGGAATATTATTCAGCTAGGAGGAAGAAGGAAATCTTTGCCAGTACAGCAACATGGATGGACCTCTAGGACATTATGCTAAGTGAAATAAGAGAGAAAGATGCATACTGTATGATATCATTTATGTGTGTGGAATCTTAAAAAATCCAAACTCATAAATACAGGGTAGAAACGTGGTTGCCAGGGGGATGGAGGAAATGAGGAGATGTTGGTCAAAGGGTGCAGACGTTCAATTGTATGGGATGCCTTGGTGGCTCAGCAGTTGAGCGCCTGCCTTTGACTCAGGGCATGATCCTAGGGCCAGGGATCGAGTCTCACATCAGGCTCCTTGCGGGGAGCCTACTCCCTCTGCCTATGTCTCTGCCTCTCTCTCTCTCTCTCTCTCTTTCTGTCTCTCATGAATAAATAAAATCTTAAAAAAAAACACTTTTCAGTGGTATGTTCTGGGCATCTTATATACAGCACGGTGATTATAGTTAACAATACTATATTATATACTTGAAAATTGCTTTCAAGTATACTTGGAAGTTAAATGAGCTCACCACAAAAAGTAAATGGTAATTATGTGAGGTGATGAAGGTGTTAACCCTACCATAGTAATCATTTCACAATATTTTAAGTGATCAGATCAATATATTGTAGACTTTATATAATATTATATGTCAATTATATCTCATAAAGTTGGGAGATAAAAAGCATCCAGATTGCAAAGGAAGAAGTAAAACTATCTCAATTCACAGATGACATGATATTATTCATGGGAAATCCTAGTAATGTTAGAATTTTGAAAAAACTACTAAAGCTCATAAACTTAGCAAAGTTGCAGGATACAAGATCACCACCTAAATATCAGTTGCATTTCTATACTATTAGCAATGAGCAATCTGAAAATGTAATTAGGACAGCAATTCTATTTACAATAGCATCAAAAAGAATAGGATAGTTATGAATAAATTTAACCAAGGAGGCGCAAGACTTATACACTGAAAACTACAAAACATTGTTGAAATAGTTGAAGACTTAAATGAAGGGAAAGATCTTCTGTGTTCATGGATTAGAAGACTTAACATTGTTAAGCTGGCAATATTCCCCAATGTGTTCTTTAACATTTTAATCTGTCATCCAATTTATTTCTGGGTGGCTTACATCACGGACTGTGTGGGTTCTGAGAATGCAAATGGATTTCAGTAGTATTCTAGGTAAAGTACAAAACAAGCAGATTTGTAAGCAGCTGCCATTATAGGGTGATGTCGAAGTTTCCTGCCTGTTCCAAAATACGTTTCCCACTAGGTAGTACAGCTCTCACATTATTTGCTTGTTCAGTGTTGAATTTTCTTGGTAAAGTTCAGGCATGTGATGCAGGTAGGCCATCACTTTCTCCTATTGATATTTTTTAAAAAGATTTATTTATTTATTTATGGGGGGGGGGGGCAGAGACACAGGCAGAGGGAGAAGCAGGCTCCACGCGGGGAGCCTGACGTGGGACTTGATCCGGGGTCTCCAGGATCAGGCCCTGGACTGAAGGCAGCACTAAACCACTGAGCCACCAGGGCTGCCCTCTCCTATTAATATTATAGCATAGATTAGTTCAGCAGACCAGAGCCATATAGCAAGGTGATGTGGCCTTGAGACATAGGAGTAGAGAGTATTGAATGGGAGGAATAGCACAGAAATGCTGGCATAGAAGCCAGTGTGAGTAGGTAGGACAGGCCTTTAGATGGAGGGAGAGGAGAGGCACCCTGGGATGCATCTTATTTCCTCCTTTGTAAGTTTTCTGAGCTAATCCTGACACTGGCATAGTGAAACTTTAGAAAAGTAAATCTTTTGCTACAAAAGAGTAGGTATGATGTTGTATTTGATTCTAAAGCTAAATAGAGTCATGCATGTAAATAATTTTGGCTTGGGATCATCTGCATCCACCTTGACTTTTTTGGCAAATTCTTATTTGTCCTTCAAAATAGTGTGCCTCAGGGAGGCTTTTCCAACCCTGCTCTGCCTCCATCCCAGGTAATTAATAACTCCCTTTTTTATGCCATGCTATCTCCTAGGCATACTTTTTTTTGTAGTTGTACCATTTCACTGTATTATATTGAATAATTTGTCTGCCCCACTGGACTCTGATTCCTTGAACACCCTAAACTATGCCTCATTTTTCTCAGTATTCCCAGTGCTTAGATGGTGCTACTCAGTGACTAGCATGCAGTAAGTGTATGATAAATGCTTGTTGAATAGAGTTGTAGCACAGGTAAAATAACAGCTGTACACATGTGTAAAAGCATTATTCTCGCTAGATGTGTGTTAGGCACAAATTGGATAGTAGGAAGCAAAAGTGAGTAATAAGATAATCACAAACTCAAAAAAATTCCTACTTACAGTTCCCCTTTGTCACTGGGGTAGGTAACAGCCATCTGCATATAATTCTTACACAGTAAGATTAGTGTTATAATACAGGTACTGTGGGTATTGGATTGGGTTGTAAAGTTATAATGTTGCATGCATAAGACAAAAAAGCCATGTGTTCTTGAAATCTCTGAAGTCACCAGGATTTAGGCCTTTGGAATCTCAAATGTAATGAATTAAGGAAGAGACTGCATTTAATTTTGACTCCCTACATAAAAATTTAGTGCACTGCTATGTATTTTTTAAGTACTTAAATTTTGTTTCATGACTGACTTAGATTGCTTGAGGAGACTTTTGGGCCTATTAAAAGGAAAAGAATTGTTGTTTGTAAAGGTGATTCTAATACTGTATCCACCCTCTTAAAGCAGGTGAATTCTCCCTATCTCTAAGCATGAGCGAAACAGCCATTGGTCTTTTATCTTTTAAGCAGATCTAGTTTGGAAACAAAGGCTTACATCAAATGTCTTCTCTGGAGGGCTCTTTCTCTTTTGACAGGATTTGTTCTTAGAATGTGTTTTGTTAATAAATTAATTCATTTCCTATTGTAACTGCCCAAGGGAATTGTCTTTCTTGGCAGGTGGCTTTGAAAGCACTTCCTTAGTGAGCACATGGGCTAGTTTTCACTAATTGTCTTGTGTTGATTGTATTTATTACTATATGTTTTGTATTTATTTAGGAACCTAAATTCCAAGTTGGAAAGGAGTCAGAGCTGCAATGACACTGCTCAAGACAGAGCGAAGAGCAGACTCAGAGCACCCCCAACCAGCAAAACCAAGGTACACGTTTCTGGAGCTCTCTACTTCCTTCCTGTAGCTTCTTGCACATGGCCATGAAAGAAATTATTCCAGATGAGCAGAGGTAGAATGGGTCCTATGCATAGGAATTATGTTGGAGAATTTTGCAAATAAATGTGAAGGAAGAGAGTTTGAATTAGTAGCCAGAAGAGTAGAATGAGGGCCAGGAGAAGAACTTTTTTGAAAGTTCTAGATGAGTTTTTTTCCTCCTATAGGTTTTCTTTTCTTTGGTTTAGTTATTTATTTTTAATTTAAATTCAATTAATTAACATAGAGTGTATTAGTAGTTTCAGAGGTTGAGCTCAGTGATTCATCAGTCTTATTCCCTCTAGGTTTTCAATTTTATTAGTTGTTCCAAATGTGTAGGAATTTCTGCAAATGGTGTGCATTCTAGGTCAGGGATTTTCCCCATTTCTTAGGCTCACATCACCCTTTATCCCTTTTTTTAGTCTTCCCCTGCTATCCTTCTACCATCATGAAGGAATTATAAAGAAAAAAATATGTATATATGTATGTATATGTAATCTTTCTAACCTCTTTCAGGTCACAGCTATGACCCCAGCCTCCAACCCCATCATTGGTGTCCTCTTGTCCACGCAGAACAACCGCTGCCTCTCAGCCCCTGACTTAACCGTGGAAAAGCGTCTACCCTTCAGCTCCCTCTCATCCTTGGCTTCCCTGCATAAGCCAGAACGCTCCATCAGTCCTGAGAGCAATGACAGCATCTCTGAAGAACTAAACCATTTCAAGCCCATTGTCTGCTCACCATGTACTCCTCCCAAGAGACTCCCTGATGGCCGAGTGCTAAGTCCCCTCATCATCAAATCAACACCCCGCAACCTAAACAGAAGCCTGCAGAAGCAGACTTCTTATGAGGCTAGTCCAAGGATCCTCAAAAAGTGGGAACAGATCTTTCAGGAGCGGCAGATCAAAAAGACCCTTTCGAAAGCCACCCTCACCTCTCTGGCTCCAGAAGCAGGGGAAGACTTAGTAGTCTCTGAAGTTATCCATTCTAGCAAGGAGAAGCCACCTCTGGCCCTACATGCAAGACTGGCCAGTGGTCAAGCACTCTCTGAGTGTGCGGGACCCACCCCCATTGACCTTGATTATTTCCCCTCTGTTAGCCAAACGAAAGCGGAGCAGGGCAGTGATAGTAAAAGGAGCCCCGAGGTCCCATTGGAAACCTGCTGTTCTTCAGGACTCACAGTGGGAGCCAGCGGGACTTCTTTGGAGAGAGAGCAATACCAAGGGCCGGGGCCAACCCCAGATGCCAAGTCAGACAAAACCTGTTCAAGCATGACCACGAACATCTCGGCAGTTAATTCAGCGCTGCCCAAAAATAGTGTTCTGGGTGGGGTCCTCAAAACAAAGAGGCAGCTGAAGG
Organism: Canis lupus baileyi; assembly: GCF_048164855.1. Classification (NCBI taxonomy): domain Eukaryota; kingdom Metazoa; phylum Chordata; class Mammalia; order Carnivora; family Canidae; genus Canis; species Canis lupus. The sequence goes on from NC_132860.1 coordinate 28,155,545, forward strand.
CCACCAATCATTTTGATCCGCCGAACGGCGTACTGGCAGACGGCCTGGGTGAGGAGCCACTTCCTTCCCTGCGCCGGGGCCGGAAAAGACACTGTAAGACCAAGCACTTGGAACAGAATGGCTCCCTTAAGAAACTGCGACAGAGCAGTGGCGAGGTGGGTCTGGCCCCACCTGACCCGGTGCTGCAGGAGACGGAGCAGAAGCGGCAGCAGGAGGAAGAGGACCGGCAGCTGGCTCTGCAGCTGCAGCGCATGTTTGACAACGAGAGGCGGACTGTGAGTCGGCGGAAAGGAAGCGTGGATCAGTATCTCTTACGGTCCAGCAATGTGGCCGGGGCCAAGTAGCACCTACTGAACAGTATTACCTATTTTTAAGAGGTCTGTGGGCCTGATCGTTTATCTCTGAAGAGCTGAGTGTTCTCACTTTGGGTTTCTTCTAATGGCAAAACACTGTCTGCTACGGTTCTGAGAGGTTCCGGGGCCTTTGTAGGCTATATCCAAGGGAACTGTGTCTGCCTCGCTGTGACCGAGGCCGGAAGCACTCCTTACCCCCTGAGTGACCCACCCCTGAGGGCTTCTGGGCCAAATCTGGCGGCACCCACTTGGAATGAGATTCAGGAGCACGATGGCTGGACTTAGAAATGGTAGATGAGAGAGAGAGGATGCCTTCTTAAACTGACAGACCTTCTGACTTCTTTCAACAGGGTGTTATTTTAAATCAGCCTTGCAGATAAAAAGTAGTTCCATCTTCCTCATAGAAGTGGAACGGGGCAGTTCTTTGGCAGATCCAAAAGAGATTATGTCCCCTTTCTCCTTACCCGTGCCACAAGTAAATATACCTGATGAAAGCAATGGAATTCTCTTCTACAAAAGTTAACTTACTTTCCCTCTTTCAAAAGTAACGTTGAATTAACGCTGTCTGGTTGACCACTTTCACCATTGTGGTTCAGTTTGGTCTTCCCAGGAGCGCTAATGTGTAAGCCCCTTTGTAGATGATGGAACTGCAGGGCGAACGTTCAGGTTCTGGCACTGAGTGGCATCGCCCAGACTGACCGTTGGGTCTCCTGACAACAAATCCCATAGATTATCCACACTAACCGGTTGCTGTAATGGACTGCAACCCATGGGCATGCCTAGGGGAGCCTCGGGAAAGCTGGCTGAGCATTTGAATACTGATTGTGCAAAATCCATAGGCAGATATTTGAGATCAGTGGGAACTATCAACAAATACTGTGCAGTATCTGCTCTGCTCCTCACCCCCCCAGTTTACAGCCTTCTGTCTTTTGGGGCTGGGGAGGGCAGACCATCCACTCTATGAGACAGACTACAGTTGAACATTACTGCTCTCTACATGTCCAAGGGTTATCTGCAATGTTGATCTAAAATCCCAAAAATTTGCCCAGAAGTCAGGAAAGAGCAATGCTGAAACTCCATACTATGGAAACAAGGTATCTAGCTGGATGCAGCTGGTAAATTCAGTCCCATGGACCTTTGGGATTTATTTTTCTTAGCAGCTGACACCATGTGTCTTTTGCATCCCTGGTGGTGCTTGGTGCTTCTGCCCATCTGGGCTCATTGAGAATAGGGGTTAAGAGATGATTTTAGGGAGTCTCACATGGGCTGGCATTCCCTGTGCATGTATGAGCTGTTACTATAAAGTCATGTGACGGGCATTTTAACAAAGGTTTTAGAGCTTATGTATCCCAGTGTAAGATGTCCCTCTTGAGGGGCCCCAGCAGGATACTGTATAGATTTTCCAATGATGTTGCCATTGGCAAGAACATTTCTGGAACTTTCCTCAATGTCTAGAGATGGTAGAAATATAGACTCCTAAAATGTTAGAATTGGAAGGGACCTTAAGGACCATTTTTTCCAACCTCCTCTTCTTACTAAGGCAAAAGCCAAGATCCAGAATGGTGACTCACTGATCACTAGGGATCTACTGTATCACCTTCTTTTGGTTCCTCTCAGATTTTCCCCCTCTTCTCTGGGCAAATCTTTAATCTTTTGTGGTTATAGGAGGGAGAATTATAAGTCTAAAACTAGTCAGAAGCTATTTGAAGCCTCTAGGAGTAAAAGTGGGCCAAGAGGGTTCGGAATTACAAATGAGGTGTAGCTGTAAAGCAGTTGGAGCCATTTCCTCCTGCTGCTCATGAACAGTTCCCAGAGAGAACTTCCAGAGATGTCATAAGCATCTTGGTCATCATTGAGATACGTGAACCTCCTCAGTGACTACTTTGGTGGGAGTGTCACTCACTTGAATGTATGTGTTCTGCGTGTCTGTGTGTCTGTGTGCGTGCACACACGCAGATGTATGTTTTAAAAACACGCATCAATCTCATTCCTCAATATTCACACCACTTCAGTTCCAGGCCCTGCCAGCAACACAGGCCTCCACAGACTGCTGGAAGGTTGGTACCCAAGACGGCAGAGCCGGCACTGGTCTGCGTGGAAGGGGAGGGTGACTTACTCAATGCCCTTAGAGAAAGCCTCAGTTACTGCCTTTTGCTAGAGCTCCTCGTTGGTCTTAGTGAACAAGCCCCGGGAGGCTAGTCTGCTCGGGACTAGCAAAGACACTTCTTTTTCCACTTGCCACCTTTTTTCTATGTCTCCAATCATTTGAAAAACATGGTTTCAGTTGGAACTGATTTTTGGTTTTGGAAAAAAGATATTTTTAATAGAAAAAAATATATTTTAAATATTTCCCCAAAGTCATACTTTCATTTTAAGAAATTGTGTTGCAGTAGCAACAAATTTTAGTTTCAGGTGCAGAGTGAAAAGCTCCCTCCTGTTAAGAGGATATTCCAAACGCTGGATCCAGCTTCCTGACTTGCCCCCTTGTACCTACTGTTGTGTCTAGAGTGGCACTGACTCAGCTGAGCAAGAGTAGTCCTTGCTGTGAAGACAAAGCAGTTTAGGTCAAGGAGTGACAGGGCCTAACCTCTAATCTGCTCGGCTTTGGAGGAGGGAAAAAAACCACTAAGGTATTATCTGTACTTTAAGATGCTTCCCTTACTTAACTAAAACCTGAACACTTTCTCCTCCTGAAAAATGTCTGTGTCCTGTTGCTTGCTTGTTTGTGAAGTTTCTCACAAATGGAGTGGTTGACATGAATTATTTGAAGAAAGAGAAAGAGGAAAACAGAGTGATGGGGAGAGTTTGTGAGTGAGAACAAGAGAGACATTATTTCACAAACATTTCTCACGAATCATTGGAATCTGATTCACCATACAAATTCCCCATGTCCTATCAGCTCTGCTCCCTGTGTATATGCATTCTGTGCTTTCTCATTAAAGGGGGAGTTAGGAGAGGTTGGAGGATGAAGGTCATTCTGATGAGAAATCCAAGAAATGCGGTGCCCTGAGAGTGGGGAAGACCTTTGGGAACATATTTGTGACCTGTTGATTGTATCTGCTGGAAGAAGTCATCTGGGCTTGTTGGGTTGGTGTCAAATCAGGGGATTAAGCACCCAGCCCTTGGACCCTTTCATATAATTGCCTCTTTTTAAAAGATTAGTTTATTTTGGCTGAAGCTTCCCAGGAAAACTTTGTAAGTGGCTTCTATTATTTTTTTAATTTTTCAAATTTATTTAGATTTTGCCTGGAGGAAGAATTGATGATGAATGCCTTCTGGTTTTCTTGGGGTTTTTTCTTTTTTGTTTTTGCTCATTTTCCCTAAAAGAACAATGTCCTTAAGAGATTAAAGCTGCTTAATTAATTGTTGTCTGGTTACAAACTGACAAGCTAAGATGAGAAGCTGCCACTGTGCTTGACTGGTGGAGCTGATGACTGAAGGCTGTGCTGTTCGCCCTTTCTGTTCCATTTGACACACGTTCCTGAGCTTTGAACTTGTGCCAACCCTGTACTGGGTCATGGAGATACAGGATGGAAAGGACAGTCCCTGCTCTCGTGGAGCTCAGTACTCTAATGGAATGTGTTTGAATGTCTATGTGGCTGGAGTTTGTTCGCGGTCATGTGGAAGACCGCTTCTTCATCTAAGAGGATCCATTTAAGATACTCTCCAGCATCCAGCAGGCTGCCTCGAACATTTTAGACAACCTCCCACCCCCACCCTGCCATCAGTATTTCTGAATTTGATTGGAACACTGCTTTCCATTTCCTAAGTAATTTTACCAGAGGAGAATGAATTTTCCCTTCCAGTGACACAGGACAATAATTTCTCTTCAGGAACTGCTTTTACTTAATGTAAAAGCCAGGAAATGAGGCAGGTGTGGATCATTGACATGGTCCGAGGAGGCCCACGTCCCAACTTTCTAACCTCCTCACCTCTTTCCCATCCAGACCTCTCACCACAACGGGCAGCAACTTTGGATTCCTTTTTCCTGCTTGGCTTTTCATTGAGATGGAAAGCCAGCAGGAGAGGAAGGAAAGAAAAATTGAAGGCTGGATTATAATCATAAAATGCTATAGCTGGAAAGGGCATGGAAATCATTCAGATCAAACTCACCCACCTGCTGCCCCATTTTTCTAAGAAATAAGGAAATTGAGGTCCAATGCCCTATTTTATACTGTGGTTTTCTAGGATCTAAAGAAATAGTCTGTTTAAATTACACAATTTGCTAATGAGGACACCCAAATGATTTAGGCGGCTTTTTGTTTTAATAGCTTTTTCTCCCCAATTTGTTGTTAGAATTAAAATATACCTATATCCTCCGAACACACACCCAGATAGGGAAAACCCCGTTATGTGACATGAATATGGTATCTTGGGAAGTGATATATTTTGATTGGAATAGTCATCATTTTAACCACCAATGGTTAAAACCCAGCCAGCCCTTCATTTTTCTTTGAAAATCAAGAACTCCTTAGGGACTTAAATCTTTCTCAGCTAGCCTTTTCTCCATCATCCCACAGAATGGTCTTTTGACCTGATTTTTATAAATTCTTGTCAATCAAGTGACAAAGCAGGTATTTGGAGGGGGGGGGGCGGGTAGGGGAGATTCTAGGAAAAGCTGCTGAATAGCTTTTCCTCCAAAGATACAGAAAATGCATCTTTACACATGATTGTTATCCACTGTAGCTTTCAGAAGACTGTTCTACAGAGAAAAGAGACATAAGCAGAGGTCACGACCAGTTTAGAAATTGGTTAAATTGAAGAAAAAGTGCCAAGACTGAGTGTGCACATTGTTCTATGTATTATCAGTATTTTTATTCTTCCTAAGAAAAATATTTACATACTTCGCTTTGTGAGTAAATGCTTCCTTAATGTCTTGTTAATATGTGTGGCAGGCTCCCTGTCTACCTGTACCTGGTGTCTACATCAGCTAGTTGGACAAAGCCACGCTGAGGCTGGGCTTACTCATCTTCTGTCCCTCTCATTTGCAGTGAAACAGGCAATGCACTCCTCAGAGGTCAGGCTGGTAACTTTTGGGTCCTGGGTCTGGAGGGTAGACAGAGTCTCCCTGATAGCCCTGCCCACCCTCCAGCTATGCCTCCAGTGGGAACAGGGGCCCTCCGTCAGTGGGTCCAGCCCTTGGCCTGCAGCAGAACACAATTCCGAAGGAGACAATGGAGAACTAGGCCAGGGAAAAAATTATCTTAAATGCCACCTATTTGATTTGATTTTTGTTGTTTCCCGATATGCTGTTTACTCTCAATGTGTACAAATACAGTTGTCCTTAAGGTCTTTGCTCTTCCCACCTAGAAACAGAAAATGGGGTGTATATTGGTTTTCAGCCTGCTGTCCACATTAGAATGGAGAAGGGGCCTGGCCCTGGTGCACTGCCACTGCTGGCTGCTGCCTCCAGCTCATCAGAAAGAGCATCTTGACAAAGACAGACTCAGAACAGGGCATGCCCTCTTCTGTCAACAAAGAAATGGCACACAATCAAATGGGATGATGTGTTGTTTATTTAAACCGTACCAAAGTACATTCTTCAGTGTCTGTTTGCCTGCCTGAGGAGAGGCCCAAGTTGAGAATACAGTAAGGCAAACTCATGAAAGTGAGTATTGTTTCTAGTCAAAATCTTAACTTCTAGAGCACAATCACAGGTAAACTGGGGCTAAGCTTAGACTAGGTGTGTCTGATTTTTGGTGCTGTCTTTGGGAGTTGCGCCACATTGAAATGTCTTGCTTTTACATTCAAAATGGTGGGAGAAATTAAGAGGCAAAATGGGATTCCCTGGTGTGTTGTGTCTGGGGTCTGCTATTCCCAATTTATAACCCAATTCTATTCAACTGTTCTTACTCCTAATGAGGGCACGAGAGAGAGAGAGAGTAAAGAACAAACGTACAGGATGACATTGTCTGAGGCCACACTCAGAACGTCTGATTTTAAAAATACTGGCTTTGAAAGCACCGCTCAGGAATTCATCAAAATCCCCTTGGTGTCATCCATTTCTCATCACAGAACAAATGTTTCCCAATTTGAAGGACTGATGTAAGACATGCCATACGTGCTAAACCACTACTTACGGGGCCTTGAAATCTGGCTCAAGACTTTTCCAATAGAGGGTCTTTAAAATGACTCGCCAGAAATAAGGCAGCTGCTTGGAGGTCTAAGAACGAATGTGATGGTCCCTTGGCCCCTAAAGTATTGGACTCATGGACTCCCTGATAGCCCAGTGTGGTGAAGGGGGAGCCCTCCTTTATAGATGGGAAACTCTGGCCCGAACACAGCCTGGAAGTTGGGTCCTCTAACTCCAAAGCCACTGATTGCTTGCTTTTCCTGTTGCCCTGGCTCAGTCACCTCAAGATGGTGCCATCCTCCCACTCTGGGCTTGGCGAACTCTAAGATTCCAGTTGCTTTTTGGGTTGGATCTCCCTGGCCAGGGAGAGAGACCAGAATCTTCCCGTCTACACCCACCGTCAGCGGTGGCAGTGGCGGCGGGGTGGGGGTGGGGGGCAGTATTCTACAGCAGCCAGGATTGTGAGACACAGTTTGTATCTAGATCAGTTCTCAGTGCCCTCTCCTTGGCCATATCCAGCTCCCAGGCAGTTACTGGCATCTTGGAGAAGTGCCTAGGAAAGCAGGATGGCCCTACCTGGTTCTGAGCATTAATGGAGAAATTACTTCTGGTCTGCTCTTGTTAGAAGCTTGGAGAAGGCTCAGAAGAGTGTGGCAGCCAGCTTCCCATCTACTTACGGAGAAGGAAGGGGGCACTGGGTGAAAGCAGCCCAGGGGGTCAGAGCATCTAGTGGCAGATGTGCTGGGGAGAGTAACTGTGCTGGCAGCAGGGAAGGTAGATGCCACCCAAAAGGTTTCCCTGATTCGTTATGAATTCATGTTCATTTGACAATTCTAGTCAGAGGTTTTACTCCTTGAGATGAGGACCAGTTAGTATTTCTTCAAAAAAGGATAAAATTCAGGAAACCAAGTGACTGAAATTTGCTCGCTCAAGAGCCCTCAAAGTATGTTTTTAACACCTGAAGGAGCCAGAGATTGAAAACCCCACTGGTGCTGTGGGTAAGGTTAAATGGCCTGCCCTTTATCATATAGCAAAATGAGGGTTAAACATCAAATCCTGGCAACTCCAGAGGTAGAAAAGAATGGACACCATTGATAAACAATTGTATGGCTTCCAGAGATGCAGCAGGCCACCTGCACGGGAGGATGGGTGAGTAGACCGTGGGATACCCTCACATACTTACAACAGGCACTAGGAGGGGCAACTAATTTATTCAGATGGTATCCCGTGTAGAATAACGGAGAAAGTTTAAGAGTATTTGGTCTGGATAGATGGAGCCTCTTCAGGATGTTCTCACGTTGGAACAAACAGCAGCTCCAAGAGCACCGAGGCACTTAGGCAGATAGCTTTGCCAGTGGCTAGAACCGCCCAATAGCTTTACCAATAAGGGAAGGCACAGTCTTTGGACGGGAATGAGTTCCCCATCACTAGGGGTGCAGGCAGGAGCTGAAGTATCTTTTAGGGGCACTGCAAGAGGCTTCGGGTCTTGAGGCTGGGCTAGGACGTTCCCAGGAGACTTTCAAGCCAGAGAGCCTATGGTTGGTAACCGTTTGTAGCTGAAAGGTGCAATCCAGTTCTCTGGGACTGGGACCGAGCACGGCTTACAGGGTCACCGTCGGGGTGGTTCTCCTTCCTAATGTTATGGCCAAGGGCGTTTGGGGCCCCAAGAGATCCAAGGTGGTGAGTCAGCAACATGCTGCATTGTGAGTGCCACTTTGGGCGACCCTGTAGCTCGTGTATCTGTCCAGGTGCCCGTGTCAACAAGCATGACAAAACTGACTTTGCAACTAGCTCTGCATATGTGATTATGTTGTGTGACTTGTGTGAATGCAGATGTATGCGTCTGGCATGACCACAGCTGGTCCCATGTGTGAGACTGTGTGGCCAAGTAGGAGAGCGAGCAGGTATTTCTGTGCCCTAACAGTTTCACGCTCACAGCAGACATGCCACCGTGCTTGTCAGATCTGTGGCTGCAGGACAAGATTCTAGCTCAAGGATCACCTTAATAGCAACTTAAGTTGTAGGAGTTTGTGCCTTGCCGAGGATCCTTAATCCCTGTGCCACTGATTCCTGGTACCCCCCGGGAGAGTAGCCTTGGGAGCAAAGGTCGCCTGGGAGACTAGTGACACCCAGTGTCCACCCCCAAATGCAAATCTCTGGAGTTCAGTCCCCATGGCCTCCTCTAGATCCATCTCTGGAGCAGGTGCTGACTGTTGGACACTCACAAAAAGGGGCAACCCCACAGGCTGCCTTGACCAGAACCAGTTTACCTGTGAGCCCAGGCTGACCTCGCATAGCCCCAGGATCCATTTTAGAGCTACCGTGTTTGCAGTACGGGACCTCAGCTGGTGTCCTGGAATAGAGGACCTTAGGAAACTCCATGCAAGCCCTCCCCTCAGCCTGTCCCAACTCTGTGGCCATGGCCATCTGCTAAGGGAATTCCAGTCCTCTCTTCTCCCTCCTCTCCGTTTGCCCTCATTGTAGAAAAAGCTGTCCAACCAAAAACAAAAGCCCCTTTTCTGGAGGCATTAGTTTTGCCTCCTACCCCCGCAACATGTGCACTTTGTTGGCCATGGATGGTTTGTTCATCCTCTGAGCCTTAGAGTCTGCTGCTTTTCTGTTGCATCAACCCCCTTGTCTTCCACCCCAGTGCTCGTCACAGCTGGTGGACAGGTGTGACTCAGGCAGGTTTCCTGAAGGATGTGCACATCAGCCAGGATCTTTCTCTAGCCCAATCCACAAGGAAGGCTACCTTGCTCTATGCACCCGCTCTTTATTGCTGCCGGGCCAGGTGCTGGGTCCTGCCCAGGCTGGGGAGGGGAGGTCCTGACCAGTGCCCCCTCTCTGCAGCCAGCAAGCAAGGCCAAGCCAAGGTCTGAGGCCTGTACCTGGCCACCCAACCCCAAGGTGCGGTCCGGGGCTCGGAGCCTGCAAAGGGCAGAGGGCACAGGCAGTGTGCATGGCCCTGTGCGCAGCCCTTAGCCTTTCGAGTCACTAGCCGTGGGCTCCTGGCAGAACTCATCCATGAATTGGAGGAAGCGGCTGAACCTAGGCTGGCCCTCACGCAGTGCCGGGCGGCCTGGGGGCGGCGCCGCGGCCCTGAACATGGTTCGCAGTGAGCAGTGCACCAGTTGCCGGTAGCGGGCCCGAAACTCCTTCAGCAGCCTCTTGGCCTCCAGGTATTGCTTCTGGTTCATCAGTCGCTGCTCAGTCCGCTGGCGCAGGACAGCTCCTGGAGGGGGCGAAGCCTGAGGGGTGCCACACTCACTCTGGGTGCCCCCTAGCCCAAGACATTGGGGACTGAGTTGGGAGGCACCCCCTCCATGCCAGAAAGTGGGATGGAGTGAAAGGAGGATGCTACAGGGCTGGAGGCCATCCTCCCCAGCTTTGTGGCATTAGGAAGCCAGTGGGTCCCCTCCTGGCTTAGGCCTTAATTCTGGTCCATACTGTCTTGTGTGACTCTAGGCAACTCCCTGCCTCACTCCATGCCTCAGCCTGTCTGCACAAGAGGAAGAGCCGGGGCAGATGCCAAGGGCCCTTCCCGCCCTGACATGCCTGTGCCCTCTGCCTCCCAGTTAGCAGATGAGTAAACTACTCTGTGTCCGGTAGGTTCTGGACAGAGGCTGGGGGCAGGCAATGCTGTACCTAGAGGAGCCTCAGTAATGTTCCGGGGATCCCGCATGCGAATGAGGATGTCATCCAGCAGCTGGGCTCGAGTCTTCCGAGGTGGGGGAACAGGGATCCTCTGGGCCTGAGGCAAGGTAAGAGGAGCCTGTCACTCCAGTCCAGTGCTCAGCCTCTCTTGGCCTCACCACCTCATCCAGACTCAGCAACAAGCAGGAGAACCCATGGGGGCACTGGGAAAGCACAGCCCTCAGAAGGTCCTGAGGTGACAGCCACATCTCTACCTGGGGGATCCTGAGGACCCACCTGAACACTCAACAAGGTGGGGCTGGCCCATTTACCCGTTTCTCCTTGGGAACATAGTGTTTCTGAAGCTTATCCAGCCTGGGCTTGGAAGAGCGGCACAGCAGGGGGTACTTGAGCATGTGCTGCAGCGCCTGTGTGTTCTTCTGGATTCCTATGGCAAAAAGGCAAGGCTTGGGGCAAGGTACCTGTCCTCCATCTACTGGATGCCTCCCTCAATTTTTCCCTTCCCTGGTCTCACAGTAGCCCTGGGTGAAAGGATTTGAGAGGCCCCAGAGGAACACGCTACGCTGCTCCATCTTTCCCTGATCTGCTGCAGGGCCCGAACCTCCATCGTTCATCCAGTGAATACTTGTCCCCTATGTGCACAGATCCTAATGGACCAGTAGCACTGGAAAGGGGAGAGGGACTGACCCCAACGTAACCCCATTTAACAGCCATTTAACAACCCATTTAACAGTGGGTTACACTGTAGGGACTGACATCTGAGAGCGCAGCTGAGTGCCAGGCCCTTTGAAGCACAAATAGCATTAACACATCAGTCTAAAACAAGGGGCTCAAAGAGCGCTCTCTTGCCTCAAACCACATAGAGAGGATTTGGGATGTTCCATCTGGGGCTCAGTTGGGCTGGGAAGGAGCTTAAAAATCTGGCCAGTCTAGGTGTCTGCTCATCAAACCCTTTCTGGAGACACTTTTCCAACCAGAGCAGCTGGGCCTAGACTTGCAGGAATCTCAAAACAGCTGTGGCTCCTCCAAATCCAATGAAGGCCCAGGCCAGGAGTCCTGATATGTGAGGCTCCCAACCAGGACAGCTTCAGGAGCCCTTTGACAAGACATTCATGCAGAGGGCAGCATTCCAGACTGGAAATGAGGCATGCCACCAGCTTTAGCTTTGCCCTGACTTGCTCTGGGCTGTGGACTGAGGGCCCCCGCCTTGGAGCCATTCTCCTCACATACCCTTTGGCTCAATAAATGCTGGATCAGGCTTGGCTGTCAGCAGCTCCTCGTAGCCATGGTACTTGCTGGAGAGGGAGGCAGTTGGGAGCTTCCTCCAAGCCCTCTTTACCTCTCTGGGAGCTGTATGGGGTGGTCTTTGCCCTTCCTTCTTCATGGCTGAATCATCCCTCGGGAGGATGGAGGGAGGCAGCTCGTTCACCTGTGCCCAAAAGAAAAGCATCTAAGCATCAGCCCTGTGTGTACCTATGCCGGGCCCGGTTAAGGGCAAGAACCAAGACTGAGGTAAGAGGAGGCAGACATGAAAGCAGACAATGATCATGCACTTTGGTAAGCACCACAGAAGGGAGCACAAAGGTTCTGGGTGAGCCCACCGGAAGCCTGAACCCTGCCTGTGGGACCAGGAAGCTTCCTGGAGGAAGTGAGGCCTTAACCTGCCTGAAGTCTTGAAGAAGCAGGATAGCCATCTCCATGTGGGGAAGGGGAGAGGGATGGGCTATGAGTGATGGGGAGAGAGAACTGCCACAGACCAGGAATAGCAGGGGCCGAAACACACATAAGAACCAGCAAGGTGGATTTGGGAGAACTCCGAGTTGGTATCGTTGAGGTATATGGTGAAAAGATGGGCGACTGGAGCAATAGGCAGGCCTCAGATCAGTAAGGACTTTTAAAAGCCAACCTGAGGGTGTTTGCTTTGTTTTTGTTTGTATTTTCTTTATCCTCACTGTGATGGCAAGCCACAGAGGAGTTTTAAGGGGTGAGTGAACACTGTCTGAACTCACACTTTTAGCCTACCCTAATGGTTTTTTTTTTTTAATTTTTATTTATTTATGATAGTCACACAGAGAGAGAGAGAGAGAGGCAGAGAGAGAGGCAGAGGGAGAAGCAGGCTCCATGCCCCGGGAGCCCGACGTGGGATTCGATCCCGGGTCTCCAGGATCGCGCCCTGGGCTGAAGGCAGGCGCTAACCGCTGCGCCACCCAGGGATCCCTACCCTCATGGTTTTTAAAGAAACATATCTATGAGACCTGAATTTCATGTAGGGATATTGTTTATACCCTTCATTAAAGCTTGTGGTTAAGAAGAAATAAAAAATCTGAACAGACCTGGAACAAGTAGAGACTAAATTGGTAATTTCAACAATTGTCACAAAGAAAAGCCAAGAACCAGATGGCTTTACTAATGAATTCTTCTAAACACTTAAAGAAGAATTAACACTAATCCTTCACCAATTCTCCCAAAAATTAGGAGAGCTCATTCTCTTCCTTAATCTTACAGCTCATTCTCTGAATTATTACCCTGAAACCAAAAGTAAGGAAAGACATCACAGAAGGACAATACAGACCAATATCCCTATGAACATAAACACAAAAATCCTAAAAAATATACTAGCAAACCAAACTGACAACATATAAAAAGGATTATATACCATGATCAAGTGGGACTTATCCCAGGTATAGACAAGTTTGGTTAAACATCTGGAAATCAATGAGTATGATACACCATTCTGATAGATAAAGGACAAAAAAAAATCACATGATCACTCAATGGACACAGAAACTATATTTGGCAAAATCTAACACCACTTCGTGATTTAAAAAAAATTCAACAAACTAGGAATAGAAAGAAACTTCCTCAACCTGACAAAGGACATTTATGAAAAACCCACAACTAACATCAGAATTAATGGTGAAAGACTGAAAGCTTCCCCACGAAGATGAGGAACAAGATGTATCTGCTCTTGCTGCTTCTATTCCAGATTGTGCTGGAGTCACAGCCCCGGCAAGTTGGCAAGGGTAAAAAAGCTTTTTCCATCATGGTGACTCACAGTTGATTGTATTCCTTTGGCTCCCAGGAAGCTCACACTTGCATTTTGGCAATACACCTCTGTTACGAGAGCAGCAGTGCATGATGAGTGGGTTACAGTGATGGAGACCTTATTTACTCTCCTGTCCACATTTTCCTTTCATCCAACTTTCCCAAACTCATTTTTATTTATATCTTTTCAAGCTTGTTTTTAAATATTTACTTAGACTCTGCTTTGTTCTAAAAGTTTCTGATACAGTTCATAAAGATAGTTTTACACCATATAAATGTGTATGTCACCAGAAGTCATCTTTAAAAAAGGGATGGAGGGCAGCCCCGGTGGCGCAGCGGTTTGGCGCCGCCTGCAGCCCAGGGTATGATCCTGGAGACCTGGGATCGAGTCCCACATCGGGCTCCCTGTGTGGAGCCTGCTTCTCCCTCTGCCTGTGTCTCTGCCTCTCTCTGTGTGTCTATGAATAAATAAAGTCTTTTAAAAAAATAAATAAAAAATAAAAAAGGGATGGAGTCCAACATAAATGTATGCATGGACATTTTGGAAAGCTCTGGAAGCCTGGAGAGGTGAGACTGGAGGTACAGAGATGAGGAAAGGCAACAGTACAATGACAAAATTCGAGGGACCCTGCCATCTCTTCTAGCCTCATAGTTCCTTTTTCCTACATGTCACCTTCTGCTGCCCAGACACTGAACCATTTGTGGTTTCTGCACATGCCACTTAAATTTCTGTCCTCTGTAGCCTGCTTCATGCTGTTTGCTCTGCCCAGGATGCCCTTCCCGCCCATGTTTTCACCTTGTCACTGCCTACTCAGCCTGCAAAGATCAGCTAATTGGAAGGAACATCTTTCAGGAGCCCTCCTGGTCTGGGCAGAGGACCCTTCTTTCCTCCAGGCTCCCAGCCCCTGGGTTTTCCTTGGTCTCGGCACTGACTGCATGCACAACTTCATCAGACTGAGGACTTCTCAAGGACAGGATCTTTATCTTGCCCATCTGTATTCCCTGTATTCCGAGGCAGCAGCAGAATTCATGTGACCTTATACAGATAGGCAGAGGCAGCTGCAAACCTTCCAAGAAACCAATCAGAACCATGCCCGAGCCAGACCCCAGATGCTGTCTGTGCCACAGGACCATGACTTATCTCCCTGGATCTCCCCACCAGTAGTCTTGGATCAACAGATCTCTCAGAGGAGTTTGCAGGTCCTGTTAGGGGTGCTTTCTTCTGGTTTCTGGGCCTGTCTGGGCTTACTTCTGGCTGCCCACAGCAATCCAGCAATGCCAGGGTTGTGCAGAAGCCCCTAGGAGCTAGGAACAAGGCAGGGGAAGGGGAACCAGGCACCTGGGTCAAGAATATGGACTCCATGCTCTTGGTGTCCTCGTCTGATGGCTGGTCCGGGCTGAGGTGGCTGGGTCTGTCATTCTCTTGGGATGTGGTCTCTTCACTATGCACGGTGGAATCAGAGCAGATGGGAGGCAATGGCACGAAGGTCCGGTGGGACAGGGAAAGGCCCTCCAGGCCTTCGACAGGCATCTGCTCCAGAGGACTGCTTCTGGCAGCCAATGGCTCTTTAGTTGGCCCTGCATCAGACTCTAGCATCTCCTTTGAGGAAGACTTGACTATGGTCACAGGTGGATGATGGAGAATTAGAGGCTGCTTTGGCACCTTTGGGACTTGGGTTTTTACCTGTCAAAGGAGAAAGGCTAGATTGGTTTGCTTCCTGATCAGAATCTCTCCTTCTGGACCTCACTAGACTAAGGCTAGTTGGTACAGTGATCAGAGTACTGGATGAGGGCTCATAGGCAGAGGGAGGGAGCCAAATCACACTAACTGGGCATCTACAATGTGCCCTGTACATGTTGCTTTATTTATACCAGGGCTCAGAGAGGTAAAATGACTTGTCCAAGGTCACAGAATTATTTGGTGGCAGAGCCTGGACTATCTGATTTCCATCCTGGGCTCTGCCTCATTCTACATCCCTGATCATATTACTTACTCTGGCTCTCAATAGCTGTATTCTCCTGATTGAGGTTTAACATAGTACCCTCGACTTTCCTCCTAGGAAGGCTTGGAGGAGATGGTCCTGTGCCTTCTGGGAGGCAGCAGCACCAGGTCCCTTTCAGGATGCTGGTCCCTATATTTTTGAGGTTTCTTTCTTTCTTTCTCTTTCTTCCTTTCCTTTCCTTTCCTTTCCTTTCCTTTCCTTTCCTTTCCTTTTCTTTCTTTCTTTCTTTCTTTCTTTCTTTCTTTCTTTCTTTCTTTCTTTCTTTCAGATTTTATTTATTTGACAGAGAGAAAGAAGACACAAGCAGGAGCAGCAGCAGGCAGTGGGAAAGGGAGAAGCAGGTTCCCCACTGAGCAGGGAGCCAGATGTGGGGCTCAATCCCAGGACCCTGGGATCACGACCTGGGCTGAAGGCAGATGCTTAACCAATTGAGCCACCCAGGTACCTTATGGAGTTTTATAAGGCAAATCTCTCTCAGAGTTCAGAGCCAAGGAAATAATTTCTTTCCTGTTGTAATTCTCAGCTTCCTTAATTAATTAGCAAAAGACCACTGTCCTGGGAGAGAGGATTATGGACTTAGCATCTGGCTCACTCTGACTGCACCCCTCTCAGGCTGGCTAATGGAAAGAAGACAGTCCAATTCTTAGAGGCAACAAGCAAGGGAAAGATGACAGAAACCTTTTGAAATTCTATCTATTTCTGGCTTTTAATCCTGCTCTGGTCTTCTAAGGGCTACAGACTAGTTTGGCTGGACAGAGACAGGCTGCATAAGGGGTAGAAAGGGAATAGCTATTTAACTTTTGAGATCAGCAATGCCCAGTCTAGCTTTTTGTTATAGGAAGGCTGAAGTTCAGGAAGGAGGAGTATTTCACAGAAATTTCTGCAATCCTTCAGATGAAGGAGAGATGTGACTTACTCTACAGCATCCCAGAGGCAAGTCTAAGACCACTGGCTGGGGTTGGTTTGGGGCAGCAGATTGCTCTCAACATAAGGAAATGCTTCCTGAGACAGGCAGATGTGTATTCTAGGCCAGGTGCAGCCATTCATGACTCCTACACATGGTTAGAACTCACGCAGGTGTGGGCTTGAGGGTTTACAACATATTTTTCTATCTAATGCTTCTCTAGATGAAGGAAGCTTGGAGTTGAGAAGCTGAAGCTCAGAGAGTGAAGCTCTTGCTCAAGTTCAGGCAGCCATGGAAAGGGATGACACCAGGCTCATCCCTGGGTCTTCAGACTGGTTTCTCCCCTACATCACAGCTCCTTCTTGGGGTCTCAGTTTCTCTGTAACAGTTGGGGGTAGGATTCCATGACTGTTTTGTCCCTTCTGGGTTTATCTGTATGTAACAGATGTTGAAAGAAGACAATGCCAGTACTACAGACCCAACAGAAGGAATCCATGATGAGTGTGAGAGGGCACTCTCCCCAGGTCAGTTCACATCCATTAAGATGGGCTCCACTTCCTCCGGGCTTGGCAGTCCTGCCTGAGGACTTACCTTCCGAGAGTCCTTCCGAGGCATCAAAATATGATGCTTAGCTTTTACTATCTTCCTTCGAATCAAGTGGATCCCCAGCCGCTCCTGGAGGAAGCTTTTCAGCAGTGGAGGGATCCCTGGAGCCATGATGGGGAAGTACGGTTACTATCAACGGATATTTACTAGGGGCTTACTATGTGTCCAACACTGTTCAATCTGCCAGACATGTATTAACTTGTATCATTCCCACACCAACCCCAAGAGATAGGTACCTATATCATTTCCATTCAATAGGTGAGGAAACTGAAGCATAGAGAAGTTAAGAAATTTGCCCAAGGCAATAAGGATGGTGTAAAGCAAGGGTGAGAACTCTGTTGATGTCACACTAGGACCTAGGATTCTAATGTGCCTCCAAAGTGTCATGCTGATGTAGCATCCACTGCACCCATGATGCTCTGGGAGGGGAGGGCCTTGCACCCCTCACAGCTGGGGAGTAGAAAGTGAGGCCACAACAGACCTGTTCAACAAAGCTGGGAGTCACTTAAAGATCTCATGCAGGATCTAGCTAATTCTGTATTCCATTCCCAGCTCTGCCTCTTTCTTGCTGTGGGACCATATGTAGATCATGAACCTCCCTGGTCCTCAGTATCCTTCACTGAGCATGGGGACAATGATGCCTGCCTCACAGGGTTGCTGTCAGATAAGCTGGTACAGAGCAGGTGCTCAGCAGTGTGTTGTTCTCTCCATCCCCAAATGCACCATGAACTTTGTCCACCCATGACACAGAGCAGAGCCCAGGGCTCAGCATCGATGAGGTGGGGTTGAGGGTGCCCAGACTGCCCCTGGCCACCAGGATGGGGGTGCAGGTTTGTAGGCACCATACCTCGTGTATGGGCCACCAGAGGGTTGTTATGAAAGATGAGCTCGCAGAGAGACGGGAAAAGAGCTACTGGCAGGATGGCATCTTCCTTTGCGATCTGTAAGGAACACAGGGAAGAGCTTCAGGTCAACACTGCCCCACCTCTGTCCCAGTGCCACCAGGCCCCACACTGCAGGGCTGCGTGCTTACTGGGGCTTCAGTGCAGTCGGGTAAGTGATGCTGCTATGCTCAGACTCAGTGCTGGCCAGTGTCTATCCTGCAGTTTTACCCACTCACACCCACAGAATCAGGATCCTGTCTGAAATTCCACATTACTTTTCATATTTGAAAGTTAAGAATTGTTTTTTCTTCTCCACACCAGAAAGTTGCCTTGAAAGATGTTGGTGACAAAAAAGGAACAAAAACATGTAGATAGTGTCCCACAGGGAGTCTAGAAGTTTGGCAGGGCATAGACTTTGACCTGAGGATACAACGTGTCTGATACTGTGCCTTCCTCAACATAACCTCTACACACCCCACCAGCCCGTCAACAGCATCCCTGATGGTCTCTTTCGTTAAAGCCTGTCATGGACACTGAGCTGGGGAGGGACGGGGGGCAGGCAGGTGGGGGGGGGGGACACATTAATCTAAGGCATAAGCAGAACCAATGATAAGGAAGACCTCACATTGTCTAGACCCAGGGACTGCTCTACTACCATGAGGCCAGCCTCTGAAGGGTGAAAAATACCCAATCTTTGTTGAGCAGAGTGGTTGGAACACCCTTGGGAGGGTGCCTGTTAGCAGCAGAACAGTATCAGAAGGGCCGAGGGTGGGGCAGGGGCCTTTCAGATGCCTGAAAGTTACTGGATCGGACTCAGGACCCGTGGAAGGCAATAAGGCCTGAGGACTGCGAGAGGGTGGGCTCTTTGGTTTAGCTTCTTCTGGAGCCCCAGTGGGTAGCACTCTATGCCCACTGGGCAATTAACCATTCATTCTCTTTCCTTTGTGTTCATCCAATCAGTAAATATTAATAAATGCCTACATATGCCAAGAACTGGGTTGGAAATGAGCTAAACAGCTAGAACTGTCCTCTAGGAGCACTGCCTAGTGGGAAACACACATTGAAATAGTAATGTGAAGGATGTAGCTCTACAGCTGTGATTGGTGCCACAAGAGAGGGTGTGTAAAATCCTAGGGTGATTTGGTCCAGGCAGGGAGATAGGGAAGGCTTCCCTGAGATTTGAAGGATGAAGAGGAGGTAGGGACACCAAAATCGTTTCCTCTAATTTCTAGGCACACAGAGGCACACAGGTAGCCTATCTTCATGCCTCCCAGGCAGCTAGATACAATCATGTGATTCATGTTATAGGCAACCATGGTGAAAGGGATCATTTCTTGTCATAGCCCATTTGAAATCTCCTATGTGACCCTCTACATTTCTCACCCCTCTCCCCTGCTCAGCCATCTATCTACCAGATGCAGAGGAGTCAATAAAATCCCCTTAAAGTCCTATGGGATGACAGAGCCACAGCCAGGAGCGACCTGGGTCTCTGGAAGATCATGTTTGAGGCCATCAGCCTACCTGGAATACTGACAATGGATTTTGTGAAAGCAAGAAATAGACTTCTACTGTGTGAGGTCACTGGGTATTTAAAGTGTGTGGCAGCAGTTCATGGTGCAGTGAGTGCTCCTTCTAACGTGTTCCATGCAAAGAACAATGTGTGAAAGGCCTCACAGGAAGGAGGAGGAAAGCCTGTTGGAGGGACGTAAAAAGGCCGCTTTGATTAACACCAGAGGGAAAATAAGGCTGGAGATGCAAATAGGGACCAGCCAAAAGCTAGAAAGATCTTGGTCCCTGGGAATCTATTACATGGATCTTCAGAAATATGAGGACCTAAATAGGACAAGACCTGGTCACAGATTAGATGCGTGGGATAAGGAGGGATGCAAAGGAGAAACATTAAAGACGACAGCCAGATTTTGGCTTGAGCAAACTGCACCCACGATGGAGCTATTCTCTAAGATACAGGGAAATGGAAGAACCTCAAATTCGAAGATCATTAATTCACTTGGGAGACATGTACTTCGGAGGTATCTTTGAGACCTCCCAGTAGAGATCCAGGGAGGCAGTAGATATACTGGCCTGGAGTATACAAGAGGGTTTGTTTTGGAATTATAAATTTGTGAGCCACCATTCATGGGCCAGTGGGCATGTGAAGCTATCCCTGGGGAGAGAGTCCAAAGTGAGAGGAGAGAAGGGACCAGGAGCAGGCCTCAAGCAACTCTAACTCTAACTCAAATCCTCTAGGTCAGGATTTGACACACCTTTTCTGTCAAGGACCAAAGAGTAAATGTTTTAGGCTTTACAGGCCATACCATCTGTGCTGCAACTACTCAACTGTGCTGTTGTAGCATAAAAACACCCAGAGACAATTCATAAATAAGTGTGATGGCTCTTTTCCAACAAAACTTTAGTTACGGACTCTGAAATTTGAATTTTGTATAATTTTAATGTGTCATGAAGTATTATCCTCCTTTTGATTTTTTCAACCATTTAAAAATCTAAGACTCAGTCTTAGCTTAAAGGCTATACAAAAACCAAGGTCAGCAGATAAAGCCTGTGGGACAAATTCATCCTCCCATCTGCTTAATAAAGTTTCATCGGAACACTGCCACGCTCATCCATTTACATATTGCCCTTTGTGCTACAAGGACAGAGTTGAGTAGTTGTGACAGAGTAATATATTTATCTGGCTCTTTATAGAAAGCGTTTGCTGAATTCTTATCTAGACTCTAGGGAAAGAGGGAAGGAGGATGAACCTACAAAGAAGTTTAATATATGTTGATAAATAATTATAAAATGATAGTTAAAGAGGGTGGGTGCAGTGTCTCTTATATGTAAATCAGATGGTCAAGAAGCACTCAAAACAGAATGGGGGGGTTAAATTTAATTTTGTCAGGATACAAAATCTAATCATCTAAATCAGATGGGTAAAGGGCACCTGGATCGATCAGTGGTTGAGTATCTGTCTAACTTTGGCTCAGGTTGTGATCCCGGAGTCCTGGGATTGAGTCCCACAACAGGCTCCATGCAAGGAGCCTGGCTCTCCCTCTGCCTATATCTCTGCCTTTCTCTCTGTGTCTCTCATGAATAAATAAATATATAAAATTTAAAAAAACCCAAATCAGGCGACTAAAAAGTTGAAGACAGTTATAATTAAAACTGATAGTTAGGGGTGCCTGGGTGGCTCAGTGGTTGAGCATCTGCCTTTGACTCAGGTCATGATCCCAGGGTCCTGGGATCAAGTCCTGAGTCAGGCTTCCCATAGGGAGCCTGCTTCTCCCTCTGCCTATGTCTTTCCCTCTCTGTGTCTCTCATGAATAAATAAATAAAATCTTAAACAAAAAACAAACAAAAAAAAAACCTCAAGTAGGCATGCAGAAAAATAGAGTATTGCTCCTCTCCTAACAACAAGAAAACAGAGAATAACCTATAACATCATAACTTTTGTTGCATCTAACACAGAGCTAGGGTCTCAGGGCAATTATGTGGACTGAAATCTAAGGAAAGAAAGGCACCTCCAACGAGAGATGGGACACGGACACTGGCCCACATGTGGCAGAACATGGGAGGAAGAAATGGCAAGTGCCATATAAACAATTGGAAGAATGAGTTGCTAAAGGCTAAGTATGGGCTAGCACAGGAGAAAAGAACTCTCAAAAGCTGCAGACAGAAGGAGAATTCATGGCTACTTATATGCAGAAGACTGGAATCAGGGAGGAAGACTGGAGAAAGCTGTCCCTGGGGTGTAGGCCTGGAGGAAGAGGGCCACTGCCACTGTCAGAAAGGCACCCCTCTCCCTAGGGAACAAAAGCCTGAAGTTTCTTTTCTTTTTAAAAAAGATTTTATTTATTTATTCATGAGAGACACACATAGAGAGGCAGAGACATAGACAGAGGGAGAAGCAGGCTCCCTGCAAGGAGCCTGATGCAGGGTTCGATCCCAGGACCCCAGGATCATGACTTGAGCCACCCAAGACTGAAGTTTCTGAGGGAGGTCAGCAATCCCTGTCAGGCCCCAGGTCCTGCATCTGGGAGAGGGAAAAAACTAAAACCTGCTGCTCCCTGGGTAGTGGCAGGAAACCAACCTGGGCCCACTGCCTGACAGGTCTCAGACTGCTTGCAGAGGGGTGGGACTGTTGAGAATGCCCATCCTTAAGACACAGGAACCCAGGGTCTACTTAAGAGTGGGGCTGGACCTTCCCTTTGGCCCTCTACCACCACACAAACAAGCACAAGGTAACAAGTAAAAACAGTCTCCTGCTGGGCAAGAGGAACTCTAGTGGTTTAGTGGAGATAAATCTTCCTGAAGTACAGGAGCACAGGGAAGGCTGCAAGCTGAGGACAGAGCAGGAACACAGAGAAAAAACATTCTGATATCCCAGCAAGAAACAACTATATGCTGTCCCAAAGAGACAGACTTGAAATACAAAACTGTAAAGAGGTTGAAAGTAAAAGGACAGAGACTATGTAAATAGCAAGCATAAGAAAGTTGTGTATCTATATTAAAATCAGGCAAGAAAAAAAAAAATCAGGCAAGACATACATATATCAAGACGAAATTTTGTTCGAGGCACAGGGAGACAAATCATAATAATAAAAGGATCAACACATCAGGCAGATATAAAAATTCTAAGTGTTTATGTACCTGGTAGTGAAACTTCAAAATACATGCAGCAAAAACTGACAGAACTAAAGGAAGAAATAAATAGATTCACACAGAGAGTGGAGTTAATATGTTGCTCTAGATATTGGTAGAACAAAGAGACAAACAATAATACAGAAATGATCTGAGTTATAATACCAACCATCTTAACTTAATTGATATTTATAGAACACTATTTTTTTTTTTTATAGAACACTATTCCCTCAAACTCCAGAATACACATTTTTAAGAAGTGTATACAGAACATTTACCAAGATAGAATATAGGATTGGACATAAAACAAGTTTTAATAGATATCAGAAAAATGAAATCTTTTTATTTTATTTTGTGTTTTATTTTTATTTTTTTAAAATCTTTTTTTTTAAAGATTTATTTATTTATTCATGAGAGACACAGACTGAGAGAGAGGCAGAGACACAGGCAGAAGAAGCAGGCTCCCCACAGGGAGCCCAATGCGGATCGATCCCAGATCCCAGGATCACGACCTGAGCTGAAGGCAGGCGCCCAACCACTGAGCCACCCAGGCATCCCAGAAGAATGAAATCTTACAGGTTATCTTATCTAACACCAAAATAATTAAAGTAGAAATAATAAGACATCTAGAAGATCTCCATATATTTGGAAATGAAGCATTTCACTTACCTAAACAACTCATGGGAAAAAGAAGAAACCACAACAAGAATTTTAAAAGTTTAATAGAATGAAAGTAAAAACACAAATCATAATTTGTAGGATGTAGCGAAAACAGTACTTAGAGAAAAAGTTTATAGCTTTATATGCTTATGTTTAAAAGAAGAAAAAGGTCTAAATCAATGATCTAAAATTATACCAGTTAGGAAACTAGAAAGAGAGGAACAAATTAAACTCATGTGAGTAGGACAGAAATCAAGTTATGAGCAGAAATCAATGAAATGGGAAAACAGATAAGTAGAGAAACCCAATGAAATCAGCAGTTAGTTTTTTTTTTTTTTAAGTCAATAGAAGAGACAACTTCTAACTATTTTGGATCAATAAAAGATACAAATGACCAATTTCAAGAATAAAAGAGGGACTCATAACATATCTATGGTCCACTTATTACTGACAAGGGTGAGAAGACCATTCAATGGGTAAAGAATAGTCTTTGATCAATGGTGTTGAGGAAACTGCATATCCACATACAAAGAATGAAGTTGGACACCTTTCTCACACCACATATAAAGATAAACTCAAATGGGATCAAAGTCTTGAATGTCAAAGCTAAAATTATAAAACTCTTAGGAAGAAAACACTTGGGAAGTATGGCTGTACCAACTGCTTGCCTTAGAAGGAATGTAATCAGAGTACCTGCTGATGCGGTTTATAGAAGTCAATCAGCACATGGATATTGGAAAATATGTTAACACAAAACATGAAGGAGAAAGATGTTAAATTTGTCCCATGGACTTTACATCTGCTGTTCCCATAGGCTAGAACATTTCTCATTTCACTCTTTCCTCACACTTCACCTCACTAAACCCTTCTCTTAAGAACCTTCCTTGATCCCAAATATTAGGTTAAACTGCCCTTGTCACACTTTATAGTACTGTAAATTTCTTCAAAACATTAAGCATGCTTATAGCAAGACCGTTTGTCCTGTATCAGTCTTCCCTATGGGTGATAAGCTCCAAAAAACAAGAGGCCCAATCTTTCTTTGCATAGCTATATACCTCGTACATAATAGTCTGGCACGTGGTATTCAATAAATATCTGTGACTGAATGGATGGACTCCTGCCCTGGCCTGCACTCTCTCCACTTCCCTCACCCTGAGAATTCTAGAGCCCACATATCTGTAATACTGGGAATTGTAGGGTTGACCTCAGGCCAGAGCACATGCATCCCAACCTCCCAACTGTGCCCCTGAGGAAATTGGTAGAGAAGCAAGAGAAGAATCACCTTGTTGTAGGCCAGGCTAAGGTACCTCAGCTCTGGAAAGGGCGGGGCCAGCGTCTGGTTCCTGATCTTCAGTGACTTCACAGGAAGAATCTCGAATATGGGAGGAAATGCACGTACCTTGGTTGCCTAGAAGGAAAAAAGGCCTATGTCAAAGCGTCCTGCTGATAACAAGCTAAATGCTGCCAAGGGTCAGCAGACCCTTCTTACGGAGGGTGATGGAAAGAATGACCACTCTAGAGAGGCTTGGCTAAAAGAGACATCTAGGATCGTAATGGGGGATGTTACCAAAGGCCCAGAGTTCTGGTTCCAAGTTCTCTGAGGTCACATAATGAGCTAGTTCTCTGGCACCCAGAGTTCCAGTTTCAGGTTCTCTGAGGCCAAATGATAATATAGCAGAGGTATAGACATCAGAAGCTCTTTTCTTCCACCTATCACTTTCTGTATTATAGCAGCTTATTCTGAAATGGCCCTTCACTACAGTTGGGCTAGAATTTCTTTAAAAGGCAAAGGGCAGTGTTTGCATTTTATTTTACTTATTTTTTTTATGGATTGTTTTATTTTTTTTTAAGATTTATTTATTCATGAGAGACAGAAAGAGAGAGAGAGCAAGAGAGAGAGAGAGAGGCACAGACACAGGCAGAGGGAGAAGCAGACTCCATTCCATGCAGGAAGCCTGACGTGGGACTCGATCCTGAGTCTCCAGGACCACAACCTGGGCTGAAGGCGGTGCTAAACCGCTGAGGTACCTGGGTTACCCAGATTGTTTTATTTTTAAATAATCTCCATACCCATTGTGGGGCTTGAACTAGCAAACCTGAGATCAAGAGTTGCACACTCATCCAATTGAGCAGGTGCTTGCATTTTAAAGGGGGCTTTTCCTAGTAGGAAGGTGGAAAGCACAAGAGACCTGAGCCTTGAGTACCTGCTCTGATGGGCTAGTTCACATCCTACAATGGAGACTTTTCATTCCAGAATAAACCAATGGTTAAATCTTGGATGACTTCCAGCAAGCCTTTGGACCTGAACGTGACCTGGTATACCCAGGTCACTTATAAGGTCGTGGTTTTTTTAGCACAACCCAGCCTGCATCAGGATCAACATGTTTCATTTAGCATAAAGTAGAAGGTACCGGGTTAACCATGCCTGACTTGGTTCACTCACTGATTCCTTAAGCTAGATGGGACCAAAAGAAGTTACAGGGTAGATGCTGGGCTACTAACTGGATGCAAATGAACTAGATTCTGTTCTAAGCTCCATTCATTGCTGTGTAATCTTGAGCAAGTCACTTAAATTTCACTTGTTCATTCAGTGAACATTAGTGGAGCACCGACTTGGAGTTACATATTTTGTGCCCTCCTAGGGTCCAACTTGTATACCCACATGAATGGGGCAGGTGAGTCATGGGTGAGTAAAACAAAAACTAGTGATCATGCTTGGGAATTTCTATAACTCTCCTCTCCAGGCGATCCAAATGCAATCTACAAGAGGCCAGAGTAGAAAGTGGTGGCAGTCTGGGAAGGCAGTATCCTCCACTGTGCAATTCCCTATTTGGAGCAAGTCTGTGAGACCCGGAAGAGGGCGATTCAGACTGTAATACAGAAAAGAAAGAGCCAGAGAGTGAGGCTCAGTGGTATCTAGCACTATCCAGGGGCATAAGTGTCCTGACCTGAGGGCATGAGGGATACATACACACCTGACTTTTACAAAACAAGGCCACTACAAGTCTCAACCATCTAACACACTGTCTACATTCTCAGATGCCAGAGAGTTGGGATCTGAGCACTGAACAACCTACCAATTGTCTTTGACTTTTGTGACAGACTGTTTAATGGTCACAAGCTTCTCTGTTCCATACGTATGACCTTCGGCAATGTGACCTTGGTGCTCCTCTCATTCAGAGGTGGAGTCTGTATCTCTATGCCCTTGAAACTAGACTGGCTGTTGTATAATAAAGAATTTGTCTGGTCTTTGTCCCAGGTTTTTAGCACTGAGCTTCCAAAACTCTTGGAAATTCCTAAGTGATAGGAATGCCTTTGTTATCCATGAGCCCTGGGTTCACACTTAAACTTATGCTAATGAGATGATTCAAGATGGGGGCTGGCCGCACCTGAAAGACAACCAGGTGATTAGAGAGCTGGCATTTTTGAGGCAGCCTGACCTCTGGGGAGGGGAGGGAAGGGCTAGAGATTAAGTTCAATCATGTGGCCAATGGTTCAGTCAGTCATACGTATGTAATGAAACTCCAAAAAAGCTCTGGACACTGAGGCTTGAGTGAGCTTCCTTATGTGCTAGGAGGGTGACAAATCCTGATTCTACAGTGAGAGGGCACAGAAGCTCTGCATTTGGGACCCTCCTAGACCTCACATTATGCAACTTTTCATTTGGCTGGTCCTTACTTGTATTGTACCCTTTAAAGCTGTGATCATAGAGATAGTGCTGTCCTGAGTTCTATGAATTACTTCATAGTTCACCAAATTATAGAGCCTGAGAAATTGGTGTGAACTCTAGAATTTATAGTCAGTTTGTCATAAGTGTGGGTAGCTTGGGGACTCCCAAACTTACAGCTAGCGTCTGAAGTGAGGGCAGTCTTACTGGGGACTGTGCCTTTAATTTGTGGGGTCTATGCTACCTCTAGGTGGTGAGCATCAAAACTGTACTGCCTTGTCATACTTATGACTTGCTTTGACCAATAGAATGTGGCAGAAGTGCCATCATTTGACTTTCAGAGCCTTGCAATTCACCCCTGCCCTTCTTGAACCCTAAGGCCACCATGTTGTAAAGATGTCCATAATAAAAAGACTCCGTATAGATGCCATGCCATACCAGCTGTCCATGAACCCAGGCCCCAGTGAACCAACCAGCTGCACGAATGAGCCCTGGCAAAACCAGTGGAACACCTAACCAGCCCAAATAATTGTGAGAAATAATAAATTGCTATTGTTTTAAATCAGTAATTGTTGGATTGGTTATGTGGCAACAGTTAATTGATATAATTTCTCACCCAGTTTTATCTGTGGGTATATATATATACTGAGCTGCCTCTCAAGGACGCAGGTTGACTAAACGTGTAGTTGCACTTCTTACTGAAAATAAATAAATCAACAGCACATCAATCCCTGTGAGCTTGGTTAGTAAGCATCTAACCCTGAGAGAAAAACCAATTTTCTGTGCAGACAAAAATCAAGCATCTAAACCTGTGACACTAAGGATTAGACCCTAGATGGTGGTGTATTTGGTAAGGATCAGTCCAGTTTTGGGGGGCTCTTACTAGGCACTCTTACTAGTGCCAAGGCTTTGTCTTGGTTGCAGCCTCACTTCCATGCCAGCTTGATCACTTAAGGCAGCAACCATTACTACTCGGTATATACCTGTTCAATGAACGTGCTTTTTCAGTGTGATATATATAAATGCCTTTCATGGCTTCAGTAGCTTACTTCTGTTTTTTAAAATTAATATTCTAACTCAAGGACACAAATATAAAATAGGCAGTTCCTACCTCTGAGGTTGAAAATCCAGGGTAAGATGAGAATACAACCTCTGAAACAAAAGAGAAACAAAACAAAGGTTGGTGAGAGCACTGACTGCCTCCAGAGAAGCTGGCGTCTGGGTTTCCCGGCCACTGTGTACAGGAGGGTGACTCTAGAGGGGATCTCATTGGTCCTCCTCTCTGAAGCTAACTGGGAAGGGGAGTTCGCTGTGGTACTTATCAGGTAGTGAATTGCACTTAGAATAAAATAAAAACTCCTTCGCCAGGGGACGCCTGGGTGGCTCAGTGGTTGAGTGTTTGACTTTGGCTCAGAGCGTGATCCCAGATTCCTGATTCCTGGGATTGAGTCCCACATCGGGCTCCCTGCATGGAGCCTGCTTCTCCCTCTGCCTGTGTTTCTCTCTCTCTCTCTCTCTCTTTCTGTCTCTCATGAATAAATAAAATCTTAAAAAAAAAAAAAAAGAAAACACAAAAAAACATAACTCCATGGCCAGGCCTCTGAGGCCTGATCTTGCTGATCTGACTCCTGCCTACGTCTCCAATCTTATCTCAGGCCACCCTACTCTATTTCAGCCACATTGACCTTCCTTCTGACTTTGCAACATGCCAGCTCTTTTGTGCAGGCAGACAGTATTGATCAGAAGCAAACCAACTGTCTTAGAAGAGAGAAATGTATATAAAAGATATTCTGCCAAAGGACTTGAAAATAACCTTTGCTATGTTAGTAGAAATAGAACGTATTAAGACAGTGAATTCAGGAGAGATACTAAGAATAACCAGCAGCACAGTAGTAAGGAAGAGGCTGTGGAGTGATTTCATTCTTGGCACCACTGGGATGAGATGAGCCAATAAACATCTGAGTTCAACCATAAATCAAAGCATCTTCTTGAACTGGATCCTGCGTAGGCACTAGTCACTTTTGCCTTGGCTAATGGGACCCCTTCCACATGTTAATGATATTATACTGATATAAGTTACATGAAAATGAAGTAAACAAGAATAGGGATGGAGCATCACATGACCCAAATAGCTTCTCCTATGACAAGTGTCTAGAAAGGATTGGAGGATGGGACAAGGAACAAAGTAGAAGTTAGAAAGAAGATGGGCCATGGTTGCAAGTGTGGCTGCTAAAAAGTAACTCCCTAGGGAGACAGCCCCCATGTCTAGAAAGATGAGCCACGGTATACTCTACCTGAACGTATATCCTTCCTCTCCCTATGATCAGGTTAGAAAGGTTACTGGATACAAGTTCAAAGTTTCTATGTACTAGCAACAAACAAGCAGAAATCATTGACAATAGCACTGAAAAAGGCCAAATACTTAAGAATAAATCTAATGAAAGATATGTAAGACTTCACCACTGAAGACTACAAAGCCCTGATGAGAACAATTTTTAAATGACCTAAAACATGGTGGAATATATTGTTTTAATGCATTAGAAAACTCAATATTGTAAAGATGTCAATTCTCTCTAAATTGGTCTATAGGATCAATACAATTCTTTTATTTTTATTTTTTTAGAGAGAGAGAGAGTAGCAGAGGAGGGGAGGAGAGGCAGAGGGCAAGGGAGAAAGAGAATCTGAAACAGGCTCCACACCCAGCACAGAGCCCAATCTCACAACCCTGAGAAAATGACCTGAGCCAAAATCAAGAGCTGGACACCTGACTGAGCCACCCACATGCCCCTGATCAATACAATTCTAACCAAAATCCCAGCAAGATTTTGTGTGGAAATTGACAAGCTGATTCTAAAATTTATACACAAATGCAAAGGCTTTATAATAGCTAATTTTTAAAAAAGATTTTATTTATTCATAAGACACAGAGAGAGAGGGCAAAGAGACATAAGCAGAGGGAGGAGAAGCAGGCTCAACTCAGGGAGCCGAATGTGGGACTCAATCCCTGGATCCTGGGATCACACCCTGAGCGGAAGGCAGATGCTCAACCACTGAGCCATGCAGGCGTCCCAGCTATAATAATTTTTAAGAACAACACAGCTGGAGAACTTCACTATCAGTTCTCAAAATGTGTTATAAAGCTACAGTAATTTTATTTTATTTTTTTTAATTTTTATTTTTTTTAGAAAGGAGAATGAGCAGGGTGAGGGAAGGCGCAGAGGGAGGGAAAGATAGAACCTCAAGCAGGCTCCATGCCCAGCACAGAGCCCCATGTAGAGCTTAGAGTCGGATGCTCAACCAACTACCCAAGCACCCCTAAAGCTACAGTAATTTAGACACATACAGACCCTATCTTACCATAATACCTCTCTTACAACTCAGTGGGGAAAAGGATATAGTCTTTTCAACAAGTAGTGTTGAGTCAGTAAGATATCCATATAAAAAAGTAAACTTTGATTCTACTTCACATCATATACAAAACTTCTAGAAAGACCATAGATCAAAATGTAAAAACTGAAATAATCAAGCTTACAGAAGAAAATATAGGAAAATATCTTAGTGGTTTGAGGTAGACAAAAAAATTCTTGAATAGGAAATAAAAAGCACTAACCATAAAAGATTGAAATGAACTTCATTAAAATTGAGAACTTTTATTCATCAAAATTCATTATTGAGAACATGAGAAAGCAAGCTATAGACTTCAAAAAGATTTTTGTAATATATAGATCTACAAAGGACTTGTACTGAGCACATATAAAGAATCCAAACAAATCAACAAGAAAAGGACATATAACTCAATTTAAATACAGGGAAAAAAGACTTGAATAGGCACTTTCAAAAGAGATATCAAAGTGACCAATAATGGCAGCCCCAGTGGTGCAGTGGTTTAGCGCCGCCTGCGGCCAGGGGTGTGATTTTGGAGACCAGGGATTGAGTCCCACGTCAGGCTCCCTGCATGGAGCCCGCTTCTCCCTCTGCCTGTGTCTCTGCCTCTCTCTCTTTCTGTGTCTCTATGAATAAATAAATTTAAAAATATTAAAAAAAACCAAAGTGACCAATAAACATATGAAAGGTACTCAAGATCATTAGCCACTTAAATGAAAATTAAAACCACAATGAGAAACCACTGCATACCTACCCAAAACAGGTAGAATTAAAAAGACTGACATTACCAAGTGTTTATGAGGATATGGAACATCTGGAAATAAAATCTCTTAAATTAATATGGGGCTGAAAATCGGTACAACTGCACTGGAAAAATACTTGGCAGTTTTTGCTAATGTTAAATGTACTTTTATACTCTATGATGCAGCAATTCCTGGGTATACACCCAATAGAAATGACTGTTTAAGTCCACCAAAAATGTAAAAGAATATTAATAGTAGCTTTATCTATAATAGCCTCAAACTAAAAATAACCAAAATGTCTATCAATAATAAAAAGGGTAAATAACTTGGAATACATAAGAGAAATGAAAAATAGTGAACTACCAAAATATGCAACAATATGAATGAGTCTGACAGACATAATTTTGAGTGAAATAAATCAGACACAAAAGAGCACATGCTGTATAATTCCATATTCATAAATTTCAAATCAGGTAAAACCTATCATTGGTGATAGAAGTCTGAGTGGTGATTATTCTTGGAGGAGGTACTGATTAGGAGGATACCACATGGGATGCTGCAAATGTTCTATATTGTAATATGGGTAGTGGTTAAAAGGCTGTATATATGTAAAAATTCAAGCTCTACACAATATTTCTATATTTTTACTTTATGTTGGTTATTTCTCAATTTAAAATAAATATTGAAAAAACCCACTATGATACTGGCACAGTAATAGATAAGCAGATCACTAAAGCAGAATATATAATCCAGAAATATGCTCGTGTATTCAAGAGATTTTTCTGCCTCTAATATTGCCATTTGGATGTGATTCTTGGCACCATGGTAGTGATCTTGAGATCTCTATGGGAACCAGCCTATAAGGACAACGATGACAGAAAAAGGGATGGAAAGAACCTGAATCCCTTGAGAACACCAAATGCATCCCAGAATTAGCCATCTCTGGGAAGTCTTACTTCTGAGTTTCTTGTTATTTGAGATTTTAATAACCTACTTAAAAAAAAGATTTATTTATTTATTCACGAGAGATAAAGAGAGAGAGGCAGAGACATAGGCAGAGGGAGAAGCAGGCTCTTCGCAGAAGCCCAATGTGGGACTTGATCCCAGACCTTGGGATCACAACCTGAGCCAAAGGCAGCCACCCAACTGCTGAGCCACGCAGGCATCCCTAAAAATCTACTTTTCTTTTTTCTTTTTTTTTTTTAAAGATTTTATCTATTTATTTATAAGAGACACAGAGAGAAGCAGAGACACAGGCAGCCATGTAGGGAGCCTGATGCAGGACTTGATCCCGGGTCTCCAGGATCACACCCTGGGTTGAAGGCGGCGCTAAACCGCTGAGCCACCTGGGCTGCCCAAAAAAATCTACTTTTAATTGGATTTTAAAATCATCTTAACAGAGAATCAGTTAGGAAGTCAGTGAAGTAATTCATGGGAGACCTCCACCTTCCCAGGCAGAGCAGCTTAAGCTCAGCAGCTCCTCAGGGAGCCATGGACTTTAGAATAAACTGTTAGAAGTTTATTCCCACCATGGGGCTAGAGTCTCTGGAACAAGGGGCATCACTCACCTGTCCGGTCAACATCCTTCTTCATGGGCAGTACAGTATAATCTGGTTGCTCATCTGAGGCCTCAAATATGCACGATTTGGGCTGCCGCATGGATTGGGGCTCTTTGTGGGGATTCCCCTTGCCTCCAACCCAGTCCCCTGACCCATCACGAAGCTGAAATTGCTGTAGGTATGGGATCCGGAAAATCCTGTTTTGGTCCAGGCTTAACTTCTTCAGTCTTCAATTAAGGAAAATGAATACAGAATCACAGTAATAATGATACCTCAGGGGCATTTACCAAGCAACTTTAGGGAAAGAAATGGACTCAGACTTGGACACTTACTCTTCTGGTGTGACCTTGAGCCAGTGACTTACCTCTCTCTGGGCCTCAATATCCCTATCTCTAAAATGGGGATAATATTCATTAACCTTTCAATCCTGTAAAGACTAATAACACAATATAAATGGCCTGACACAAAGTAGTATTCAGTAAATGGTAGCTGAATCCAAAGTAAATTTTCCAGGGATCTAAAGCTTAACCTTTTAAATGCCAGCATTTTCATAATTTCAATCAAATAAGTAGAATTTAGCAGTTAACCTTATCTTTCTGATTCCAATTTTTCTTTTCTGTCTCCTTTCTCAGGGGTCAGGACCCTATCTCTGGTAATATCTCCTTTTACTCTCTTTCTCTTGTCACTTTTAATCCAGTCAATTGATCAGAAATGTCCTACTGATAGTCCATTTTTATGGCTGAGCTAAAGCTCAGAGGGGAGAAGTGAATTACCTATAGCCACACAGCAGAGATAAGTGGTAGAGCTGCGACTTAAACCCATGTCTTTTGGATTCCAGAGCAACACTCAAGTATGTGGGCCAGGCTCGGGTTAGCAGGGCACCCTGTAGAGACAGGACTGTGGTTTTACCTTCTGAGCCCAGCCAGGCTGGCAAAGCAATTGGGGCTGGAGAGCTTGTTGTCATCCAGCATCAGTGTTTCCAGCGCTGGGAACCTCAAGATGTACCTCCTCCTTGTCAGTGATGTTACAGATGCTTCCCTGTGAGTGCAAGGATCCTGGATAATGAGTAAGGGCAGGAGACAAACCCTACCACTTCAGGAAGTAGGAATGGGAATAGGAATGGAGATGGAGGATAGGGAATCAATCAAGAGCATAACCAGCTTGGGAACTTCTCTAGTGCCCCTGAAGCATCCCTGAAGAGAGGGACCAGAAGGTAATTCCCTCCCCGAATGACCCCTTCCCCAAATCCCACTCATACATCAGTCTTCTGTATGGAGAAAGGTTGCTCATGTTTACAGATGGTCTTAGTGAGACTGGGTTGGGGCAGGATGGGGGGGCATTAGTAATGCTCATGGAAAATACCAGAGTGAACGAGGCATGACCAAGTTGAGGAATATTGCTAAATTTTGGGTCAAGTCAGGTTACTTGGTATGCTACATTACCAACGACTGGTAACTGTGGGAGCACCAAGAGACAAAGCCCTTGGCACAGACCATAGCTTTGGTCCATGTTGGGTAATGTAGGCTGGCCAGTGAGGTTCTCCTCTAAAGTGACTTAATAAAATACATACATCAGTAAGGGGCTGAGAAGACTCTTTTAAAACTCCAACTCTCAGGGGATGCCTGGATGGCTCAGCAGTTTGGCGCCTGCCTTTGGCCCAGGGCATGATCGATCCCGGGATAGAGTCCCATATCGGGCTCCCTCCATGGAGCCTCCCTCCCTCTGCCTGTGTCTCTGCCTCTCTCCCTTTCTGTGTCTCTCGTGAATAAATCAATAAAATCTTAAAAAATAATAAATAAATAAATAAATAAATAAATAAATAAATAAATAAATAAATAAATCTATCTATCTTCAACTCTCTGAGGAGTCCCAGAAACATTTGAGAATGTAATCTAATGGGCTGAGATCCTGAGACACTCAGGTGGGGCAGGAAGTGGTGGCATTCTATATACTACCATTAATGTGGCCTCACTTTTTTTTTTTTTTTTTTTTTTTTTTTGTGTGGCCTCATTTATGTCCCCAGCTGGGTGAGACCTGGGTAATTCTTTTTTATTTTTTCAACCTTTTTTTCTTTTTAAGATTTTGCTTTTTAAAGTAACCTTAATACCTAACATGGGGCTTG
The DNA here is from genome assembly GCF_048164855.1 of Canis lupus baileyi. Classification (NCBI taxonomy): domain Eukaryota; kingdom Metazoa; phylum Chordata; class Mammalia; order Carnivora; family Canidae; genus Canis; species Canis lupus. The sequence goes on from NC_132860.1 coordinate 28,189,840, forward strand.
AACCTACAACCTGAAGATAAAGAATCACACACTCTACCAACTGAGCCAGCCGGGTGCCCTTAGGTAATTTTTTTTTTTAATTTTTTATTTATTTATGATAGGCACACAGTGAGAGAGAGAGAGAGGCAGAGACACAGGCAGAGGGAGAAGCAGGCTCCATGCACCGGGAGCCCGACGTGGGATTCGATCCCGGGTCTCCAGGATCGCGCCCTGGGCCAAAGGCAGGCGCCAAACCGCTGCGCCACCCAGGGATCCCGATTATTTTTAAGTACACAAAGTTTAGATGACTCAAATCATGTTTTCATTCCTCCCTCTGTCTCCCCTCCATACACCCAAATAAACACTCAACACACTCAACAGAGAAGGAAAGAAGCTTTTTGTTCATGGTATTTGAAGGTCACAGATGACTCTTTTCCTCTCCTAAAGGACCAACTTTCATGTACTAAAATTTTAATTTCTACCTGAAAGCAATTACAGGAGGATGCACAGCAGCTCTGTCAATTTATAATTAATTGACTAATCTCTTTTTTACTTCCATCAGATGTAAAACAACTAAAAAATAAGACTTCAAAAAATTCCTCTTACACCCCGTAATGGAGAAGCTGGCTCTGTCCTGTCTCTTTTGACTGGTTACAGTGTTTTGCCTTTTAAGTTTCACCCTAATTATAAAATATAAAAGCTTCATTTTGTCTCTAAAATAGAGGTCTTAAAATGGGGGGGCAGTCAACAGGTGGGTAAGGAGGACAAGAGGCAAAGCTTCAGAGGAAAGCATCGGGCTCTCCCACTGGGTCCTTCCCATGGCAGTTTTGGGAGAAGAGCACTTTGAAGTGGCAAGAGTCTATTAGTATGGAGAGGCTGAGGTTACTAGCTGTTCAGAGTGGTGTTATTTTTATTATACCTTTTCTTAGCAAAAGGAATTAATGCCATTTAAAATATGATATGTTTGACTAACTTTTTTAGAAGCTAAGAGTATTGGATTGGATTCAGCAATGGGAATACTGTGTGCCATATTAGAAGAAGCTTGGGAATGGAGATCAGCAGCCCTAGGGGCTGCTGCTGCTACTGCTGTTGCTTGGCTTGCTAGGTGACTGGTGGCTGGTATTCAGCATCTCTGGTCCTGGTCAGTCCCTCTATCTACATGATGAAAGAGGGTTTCTTTTATTTTACATTGAAAGACTGGATGAGGCTAAAAATATTGCTGAAAAGACTGGGCAAAGAGCTGCAGTAAAACAAATGAAATTTAGCAAGCTCTAATGTCCATTAAAATGTCAGATCAGTGAAAATAAAATAATGACTTTTATTTGTTGGCAAACTCTATTTTTCTTACTGTTCTACTGTATACCTTTCATTAAAATCAAAATGAATATTCTCTATCAAAAAAAATGTCAGATCAGCTTCTGTGATAAGATACAGAAAACCTACCATGCAAACACAGGATGAGGGAGATGTAGTCTCGCAACTCAATTTTGTAAAAGAAGACTTATGATGTGGCTACTAATAAAGTTGGCACTCTTTTAGGTGGCCACTTTGAGGAAGAGAGTGGTTGGGAAAAAGAAGGTAACCATCCCCCTCTGCTCCATGCCAGTCAAGTCTGAGAGGGCAGACCTGTGCGGTCCAAGAGGGACAGGGAATAGTCTTCATGGGAGACTCAAAGATTCAGATGCCGATCCAAACAAGTAATGGGGCAGGCTGATGATCAAGTAGGTCAGATATGATCCCCCTAACTTACCCAGACAAAGATAATCATGAGATCTAGCCAGAAATGGAGACACAAAAGTTCAGAATAGATGAGGTCTGTGGTGAAATGGAAAAAAGTGAAGAGAAAGGAGGATGGAGAAGCAGGCAGAGTCAGGTCATAAAAACCCTTGTGATCAATGTTAATGGAGTTTATCTTTAGAACGCCGGGAAGCTGCTGAAGGACTTTAAGCAGGGCAGTGATAGAATCAGAGGTACTTTTTAGAAACATCCTTCTGGCTGATGGTGAAGATGGTGGGTTAGGAGGTGATAAGAAAAAGAAAAATGTGATATGTCCTTAGCTAGTATCCTTACTTAGTATCCCAAATGTGACATGTCCTTAGCTAGTATCCTTACTTAGTATCCCAAGTAGCAGGGGCTGTGCAGCCAGATTAAACAGGAGGGGGCAGAAATCGCCACGTTTGAGAAGCATTTAGGAAGCACAATTCATAGCATCTGGTGACTGAATGGATGTGCAGGGTGAGGGAGGAAAGAATTCAGGCTGATGCCCATATTTCTCACTGGGACAAGTGCACAACTGATAGAGAGCAGTGCCTATCACTGAGGCCAGGGACACAGAAGGAAGGAGATCCAGGCATGGCCACATGTGTGATGACTTTGGTATGATGAATAAAATATATGCGCTCATAACTCGGAAGATGAATGTAAGGTAGAGATATAAAGAAGACTTGGAGGGATGCCTGGATGGCTCAGTGGTTGAGCACTGCCTTTGGCTCAGGTCATGACCCTGGGCTGCTGGGATTGAAGCCCATATCAGGCTCCCTATCAGGAGCCTGCTTCTCCCTCTGCCTATGTCTCTGCCTCTCTCTTTGTGTCTCTCATGAATAAATAAAATCTTAAAAAAATAAAAAAAGACTTGGGAAGGGATGAAACCATGAAGAAAGATTATACAAATTAAAAAAACAGTGGGTTGAGAGTGGACAACTGGGGACTGTCAACATTTAAAAGGTTGGCAGAAGAAGAGGAATCCAGAGCATTTTGAATGTGGACAGACAAGTGAGAAGAAAATAACAGTAATACTTGTTTGGAGCTTCATAGTTTTCAAAGCACAATTATTTCAATTGATACTCTGATGTAAGTAGAAGTGCATTTATCCTCCCTACCTTACATATAAGTAAACAGAAATACCTAGTGGTAGAGACTTGCCTTATTTTATGCAACAAGGCTTCCCACTGAAAACAACTAATAAGATGAATAAAACCTAAAAAGAAAAAAGATTCATCATTTAAAAACATGAAAGAGATGTGAAGATAGTAAAGCGGTAGTATGCCAAAATCAAGAAATCCAGAGACAGAAAGCAGACACAAGAAGCCACGTTTGCCTTTTAGACACTTGCTGATAATGCTGGAACAGCATGTAATTGGAGATGCTCTAAACGAACGCAGGATCCTAAAGAGATATATATTCAGGAGAGAGAACTAGCACTAAACCCATGCCCCTCATCACACAGCTAGGGGAAAACTGCCTTGGAATGAAAAGAAGGGAAGGGGGAGGGCAGACCGGTTCTCTTGCAAAATTGTAGCCTAAATCTGTATCATCATAGTGGTTCAGAGAATATCCAACTAGTTTAGTTTAGTTTAAAATGGTTCCATACTGAGTGACCCTAGGCACCTGGCCAAAGTAAATGGAAAGGTTTATGGTATTGCAGACTAAATATTGTGGGCCAACTCTTCCCTGAGTATGAACTAGAAAATCCAGACAAAATACATATATTAAAAACAATTTTCTTTAAGGCATCTGAGAACTAACAAGCTGTGAGAAATTAGGGGGCTAAGATTTGGAAAAAGAAGGAAATCAAAGAGGACAACACTTGGGGTCTCTTTTCCCCTAGGGCTATCTGCTGACTCCAGAAGTGGCAGATAGGCTGAGATGCTGAGCAGAAATCCTAACAACCTTGGTAGTCTAGGAACCAAAAATTAAGAGTCCAGGGTACACCACAGAAGGGGATTCCTGATAAACTACCCCTCCTTTAAGTTGGGGCACTGAAGGACTAAATACTAGGAGGAAGTGTGAACTAGAAATAGTACGTACTGGGATGCCTGGGTGGCTCAGCGGTTGAGAGTCTGGCCTTCGGCTCAGGGCGTGATCCCGGGGTCCTGGGATCAAGTCCCATGCCGGGCTCCCTGTGAAGAGCCTGCTTTTCCCTTGACCTATGTCTTAGCCTCTCTCTCTGTGTCTCTTATGAATAAATAAATAAAATCTTAAAAAAAAAAAAACAGTACGTCCCTTGCAGAGACTGAAGTCTAGCTTCAAATAATTATGCATGAACTATACAATATAAATAATAGTGAAAGGGAAAATAAGGGAATGGAGAAGAAATGTGTGGGAAATATCAGAAAGGGAGACAGAACGTAAAGACTGCTAACTCTGGGAAACGAACTAGGGGTGGTAGAAGGGGAGGAGGGCGGGGGGTGGGAGTGAATGGGTGACGGGCACTGGGTGTTATTCTGTATGTTAGTAAATTGAACACCAATAAAAAAAAAAAAAAAAGTCTAGAGCTGGTGAGAAAAAAAATGATTCAAGTTGCTCAAAGGGAGAGTCACAGCCTCTTACTCAGTTTCCTGATCATTTACATTTACATTTTATTTATTTTTTAAAAAGATTTTATTCATTCATGAGAGACATACAGAGTGAGAGAGGGAGAAGCAGGCTCCATGCAAGGAGCCTGACGTGGGACTTGATTCCGGGACTCCAGGATTGTGCCCTGGGCCGAAGGCAGGCACTAAAATCACTAAGCCACCCAGGGATCCTCTACATTTAAATTTTAAAAATTAAACTTAAATAAAAGTAAAAATTCAGTTCCTCAGTCACACTGATCACATATTAAGTGCTGAATATGACTAGTGGCTGCCATATTGGACAATGCAGATACAGAACATTGCCAACATTGCAGAAAATGCTATCAGTCTTAAACTGGGCCTTTCAAGGATTATTAGACAATATCTGTGAATTGGTGCTAATGTTTGGGGATATGAAAGGCATGGTGGTCTACCACTCAAAGTAGGGGATTATGGAAGAATGGAAAGTTAGCCTGTGAACCCAGTGATGTCATCAACCTATTTTATGGTTATCTCCCCAGTTCCTGAATGTATAATTAGAATAGACATACTAAGCAACTGACAGAATAACCACATGTGTTTACTGACCAACAAAGTGAAGGATATTATAGAAGGAAGGAACAAATTGAAGCCCCAGGAAATTTACTTCTAGAACACTAAGCCTAAAATTATTCTGCATCCCTGAGGTAACTACAGAGATTACTGCCATCACTAAAGACAAGAAAGGTAAAAGGATATTGAGTCTAATGATATTCCTGTTTAAGTTGTTTATTTGGCTTGTATAGAAGATAGATCATGAAGAATGACTAGAGATTACTGTAGACTTAATTAAGTGGTGACTCCAATTTCAGCTGCTGCTCCACATGTGGACTCTTCTTATTGTGCATGAACATAGACAGCCCTTGGCACTTGGGAATACAGCTAAGGACCTATCAAATGTTTCTCTTTACCAATGTACAAGAACTGCCAGGAACAGTCTGCTTTTGCCTGGCAGGGACAGTAATACATATTTGCCCTCTTCTCTCAGGGCCACATCAACTGTTTCAGCCTATCATAATCTGTTACACATCTATTGCCTATCTGTTTATGTATTCCACAGAACCTCATGTTGATTGGACCTGATGGACAGGAAGTTGCAGATATTCTAGATGATTTAGTAAGATGCACGGTGTCAAAGGATGGGGGGAAACCCCACAAAAATTCAAGGAACTACCACCTTGATTAATTTTCTTGATGTCTTGATCTGGGAGCATGTCAGGATATACCTCCAATGTGAAAGACATAATCTTTCACCTTGCACCACTTGTTACTTGAGAAGAAGGCACAAAGCATTGTTGGGCTCTTTGGAGTTGGGACACAATGCTATAAAACATTTGTGATATTCTGATCCATCCATGAGGATGCCAGTTTTGTGTAGGGCCCAGAGCAAGACAAGGCTCTGCAATAGGTCCAACTGCAGTGCAAGTTGCTCTCTGGGCTTTATGTCATTGGCAAGTGGCATTGGGCAATATGAGTCAGTGGGTCCAAGAGTGCTCTAAATGTCTAAGGCAAATAGGTGTGCTGTGTAGTACAGGGTTAACATACATCCTGGTTTTCATGGACAGTCTGAGTTTTTACCTGTTATCCCAAAATAATTAGTAGTGTTCCTTTTCCCTCTCAAATCTGTCCTGGTTGAATAAGTTACATGGTCCCTCTATGAATAGAGCATTTTACAGACACCTATTACAGAATTTTTAAAAGTTTTTTTTTAATTTTTAAAAAAATTTTTTAAAAATGTAATTTCTACATCCCACATGGGACTTGAATTCACAACCTCAAAATCAATAGCTGAATGCTCTTCCAACTGAGCTTGCCTGATGCCTCTGCAGAATCATTTTTGAGCAAAGTTATGCTCTATTCTTTTTTAAAAAAAGATTTTGTTTATTTATTTGAGAGAGAGAGAGCACGAGTGGGAAGAGGGGCCGAGGGAGAGGAATAAGCAGACTCTGCTGTGCAGGGAGCCTGATGCAGGGTTTGGTTCCAGGACCCCAAGATCATGACCTGAGCTAAAGTCAGATGCTTAACCAATCAAGCCACCCAGGCGCCCCAAAGTTCTGCCGTATACTATCAATAACTATTTTTCTTTTGAAAATAGCTTACTACCCCATATTGATAATGACTGAACATCTGATCACAGGAACACTAAGTGACCATGTGACCCGAGTGGCTCATCATGTGCAGAATTCTGCACTGAATGTGCAGAATTCCCTCATCAAGCAAAAGAAGTATGTGAGATCTGACCTAAGCAAGTCTGTAAAAATTGCATGAACGACTATGGCTTAGATTCCTATGATGCCTATTCCTGCTGTACTGTTATCTTTCTGTTAACACATAACTAAGGTTCTATGAGCAGCTGATATAGGAGAAAACCCCCTAGCTGGGTTTACAAATGATTGTGCATGATATGCTGATACTAAAGATAGACTATTACAGTATTACAATCTTACGTGGTGGTGGCTCTGAAAGACAGAGGAAGAGAAACCCTCCCAATAGGTAAAAAATATTTATCTATTTGCTTGGTTTATGCTGATTCATGGGCAGTGGCTGATGGCTTAGCTGAATGGTCAAAGCTTAGAAAAAAAATGTAAAACTGCTGACAGGGAAGTCTAAGGGGAAATTATGTGAACGGACCTCTCAGAATGGATAGAGTATGAGGACTTGCATCCCATGTGAATGCTTCCCAAAGGCTATCTACTTTAGAGAAGACTCTCAGTGATCAGGTGGACAAGATGACCCATTCCATGAAGTCAGTTGGCCTCTCTCCTCGTATACCCTAGTGCTTGCAAAATGGCCTTAGCACACATCCCTTCACAAAAGCAGACCTGGCTACCACCCCTGCTGAGTAACTAAACTGTCAATAGCAGAAGCCAATGCTGAGCCCCTAATATGGCACCATTTCTGAAAGAATTAGCAAGCCATCTAGTGGGAGGATGACTACAGAGACAGAGACCACCTTCCTTCATGAGAGGAGCAGTGATTTTTTTTTTTTTTTTTTTGCTTAGAAAATAAACACGTATTTTGGATATTTACATTCCCTGACCACAATATTCTGCCAGCATCACCATCTGGGGACTTATAGAATGTCTTATTCTTTTTTTCTAAAAAAAAAAAAAAAAGATTTTATTTATTTATTCATGAGAGACAGACTGAGAGGGAGAGGCAGAGACACAGGCAGAGGGAGAAGCAGGCTCCATGCAGGGAGCCCGATGTGGGCCTCGATCCCGGAACTCTGGGATCACGCACTGGGTCGAAGGCAGATGCCCAACTGCTGAGCCACCCAGGTGTCCCTAGAATGTCTTATTCTTTATCCTGGTACCTCACATAACATTGCTTCTAACCATGCAACACATTTGGTAAGTGCAATAATGAGCTCATAAACATGGAAGTCACTTTTTGTTATCATGTACCTTATCATGTAGAAGTAGCTGATCTAATAAGAAAGGTAAAATAGTTTTTTTTTAACAACTTATTTATTGCACCAGCTAGGAGAGACTACCCCCTGTGAAGTTAGGGGCTCTGACTACTTATAGGATCTGATGTCACATAAATTGGCAACCAATACTGATGCTGTTTTTCTCATAACCAGAACATAGGATCTAGGAATTAATGGAAGGAAATGAGAACAGATCCTCTTACAATTATCCACTTACAGAATTTTTGCCTCCATTCCTGCAAGTAGAGGTCTTTGTTACTTCGGGAGGAATAATTTTACAGGGAACACAAAGAATAGTTTCTCTTAACTAGAAATTGAAATTGCTACTTGCCACTTGGGTCCCTCAAACCACTAAACCAATAGGCAGAAAAAGTGGAGCTTACTATATTGGCTAGGTGATGGATACTGATTATCAAAAGTAGGTATGATTGCTGTTATACCTTGAGGGCAAAGAGAAATATGATTGGAATCCAGGGAATTATAAGGTATTCTTCTTAGATGTGTCATGTCCATTAGTCAAAGTTAATGGATTTTTTGCAAGATGAAAAGAGTTCTGCAAACAGATGGTGGTGATGGCAGGACAATAATATGAATGTATTTTTATGAATTCCACTGTACATTTAAAATAAATGTACAAATTCCATTTGTACATTTAAAAATGGCTAAGACAGAGGGTGCCTGGCTGGCTCAGTCCGTAGAACACTTGACTCTTTGACCTTACAGGAGTTTGAGCCCCATGTTGGGTATAGAGATTACTTTAAAATTTTTTTTAAAAAAATGGTTAAGATGGTAAATTTTATGTTATGAGTATGTTACCATAATTTTAAAAAGCATTAATAGAAGACTACAGCATCCCAATAAAAAAGCATTAATAACTCCAATCCTTCAGGAATGAACATTTAGGATATCACATCAGTTAAAGAGCCCAAATAACCAAGATGCTAGATAAAGGAGAAGGAAACATTAAATAGGTGGTGGAAGAAGGATTCATAAATACATACTATGTATGGCCTCCTGACCAGTTAAGAAAAAATTATTGTAGCAAATATGTATATTTTCTTCCCTACTTGTTATGTGTATGTAAATTGCTAGTGATAAATGATTTTGCAACTTAGTTTTTAGGTTCTAAAACATCCACTTAGCACTGTGATTGCTTTAGAAGAGAAAATAGTATCACCCAGAAATGGATACGGTGACTGATGGAACTGTGTCTCATCCCTTTATAGAAGAAGGTGAAAAGTATCTTCATAAGAGGAAAAGTTCTTTCATGTAAGATGAAAGCACACTGTGGTTGCTAGTGTTGTAAGAAAATTAAACATGGAGAGAAGGAGGACAGTAGATGTTGGGTTTCCAAGGGTTGGGTGGCACCAGTCATCTGCCTATTTGTTCTTGAATTTTACTCCTTTCCTCTGTGTTCTGCTATGTATTATAAAGGGCTGAGGCTACTCCTAAGCTACACTTCCCAGACCACCTTTCCAATTGGCTTCCAATGAGATACTGCCAAGGGAGAGATTGGTAAGCCTGGAAGGCCAGAACAGGGGCAGAAGCAACTCCCTCATTTGGTTTCTGACAGCTTGCTGGTAACAGCAGCAGTGTAGCAATGGCATCCATGCTGGTAGAGGTTCCAGCTCTGTTTGAGGCAGCACATCTGCAGCAGATCTAGAACTACAGCAACAACCTCTCAAAAACCCCAACAGCAGGAATAGGCTTGTGGGCTTGAGTCCAGGGAGTGTGGGTGGCTTCTGATCTCTGGGTATCAACTTTCATCCTTGCTCTTGCAGCTCTTCCACTGCCTATGGAAACAATTCCCTCTATTTATTGTTGCTAATATTTAGGTGGAATAAAGGTACTCTGATTATGACTTCTTTTCTTTTTTTTTAAAGATTTTATTCATTTGATTCAGAGAGAGAGAGAGAGAGAACGAGCAGGGGGGAAAGCAGAGGGAGAGAGAGAAGCAGACTACCCACTGAGCCAGGAGCCTGATGTTGGGCTCTGAGCTGAAAGCAGAGACTTAACCATCTGTGCCACCCAGAGACCTCTGATTATGATTTTTTAAGAGTCTTTATCTTTTAGAGGTACACACTGGATTATTTACAGATGAAACTACATAAATCCCTGTATTCATTTATGGCTAGATATGTCTGAGATTTTTCTTAAGAATAATTTAAGGTTGGGTGTGGTGAAGATATATATGAAACAGGATTGGCTATGACCTTAGAACTGTTAGGCAATAATTGTTAGGTGATGGGTGCTTGGAAGTTCATTTTGCCATTGACTCTATTTCTATGTGTGTTTGAAATTTTCCATAATAGGGATGCCTGGGTGGCTCGGCAGTTTGGCGCCTGCCTTCAGCCCAGGGCGAGATCCTGGAGTGCCGGGATCGAGTCCCACATCAGGCTCCTTGAGGTGAGCCTGCTTATCCCTCTGCCTATATCTCTGCTTCTCTCTCTCTCTCTCTCTCTCTCTCTCTCTCTCTCATGAATAAATAAATAAAATTTAAAAAAAATTTTTCCATAATAATATGCCAATTATTATCTCTCCCCATGAAAATCAATGAACTTCCCTTAATTGGCAATACTTCACATGGGTTTTATATTCCTGACCAGACCCTGACTGACATGTATCTGGTCATAGAGAAAGTCGCCTAAGATGAAGCCAACACTGGGGGAAAAAAAAGATGTGTATGTGTGCCTGAGAAAGCAAGTAAGAGAAAAGACAAGACCAAGGTTATGTGCATACTCAAGAAACACACTGAATTACATGCAGAGCCCTGACAACATCCTGTGTACCTGTATCCAGCCAAAGTGAATCTAGAGTTCTATTAGACTTTTACAGGTACATGAACAAATAAATTCCCTTTTGGGGGGTGTTGATTTTTCAAAGATTTATTTATTTTAGAGAGAGAGTGACAGCACACACAAGTGGGGGGAGAGGCAGAGGGAGAAGAAGCGAATCCTTAAGCAGACCCCATATAGGGCTTGATTTCATGACCCCAAGACCCTGATCCGGGCCAAAATCAAGAGTCAGACGCTCAGCCAACTGAGCTACCCAGGTGCCCCATAAATTCCCTTTTTGGTTAAGCTAGTTTGAGTTGACTTCTGTCACTTGCAAACAAAAAGAGCATAATGAAATCCCTAATATAATGATCACTATTATCCAAATCCTTTGGGCAACTAACCAACCTCTATCATCACTATAAATTCCATCACATCTATCATTGTCACAACAAACATCATCATCATGACTTTCTCCTTCACCATCTCTAAATTAGTTAACATCCACTGAATACCTCAATGTGCAAAAGCACTGGGTCCTCATCTAGGTGCTTCTAATCCAAGATGACTAAGACACAGCCTCTGCCCTCATAGTGCTCACAATCTGCTTACGAGACTGTAGGTATATCATCCATTTATCTATCTATTACACATATATATACATATTTGTGAGACATAAGCCACAATAGAATATATTAAGTTCTAAAGTAAGATAAAAAACATTAAATTCAACAGATGCTTAGAGAAGGGAGGAAGAAGTATGGTTTAAAGCAGTCAGGGAGGGATCCCTGGGTGGCGCAGCGGTTTGGCGCCTGCCTTTGGCCCAGGGCGCGATCCTGGAGACCCGGGATCGAATCCCACATCGGGCTCCCGGTGCATGGAGCCTGCTTCTCCCTCTGCCTGTGTCTCTGCCTCTCTCTCTCTCTCTCTGTGTGACTATCATAAATAAATAAATAAAAATTAAAAAAAAAATAAAGCAGTCAGGGAAGGCTTCTGATAGGGACAGGAGGATTTGAGCAGACCCTTGGAATACATGCAGAAGAGAAGAAGAGAAGATAGAAGAGAAGATAAGGGAGCCCTGGGTGGCTCAGCAGTTTAGCTCCTGCTTTCAGCCCAGGGTATGATCCTGGAGTCCTGGGATCAAGTCCCACATCAGGCTCCCTGCATGGAGCCTGCTTCTCCCTCTGCTTGTGTCGCTGCCCCGCCTCCCTCTGTCTGTCTCTCATGAATAAAATCTTAAAAATAAAAGAAGAGAATGGTCATAAACATGGTCTCTGGAATCAGATGGACTTCATTAAATTCTGGCTCAGTCACTTATCAGCAGTTATTTAACATATCTGTGCCTCAATTTCCTCATCTACACGGATAGTAACAGGATACATACTTCATAGGTCTATTTTAAGAATTAAATGAGTTAATATGTATAATGTGCTGAGAACAGCATCTAGCACATAGTAAGTAATACATATATGGCATTATCATACATTCTGGTCAGAAGGCATGGCTTAAACAAAGGTGCAAAATGGGAACATGGGAATATATAAAGCTTAGTAGGTTTGTGAAGGGGAATAGTCTGGCAAGAACAATATCCACAATTTACCAATGACTAATCAGAGACCAGGAAAGTGACTTGCTAGATACCTGAGTGTCTCCTAATAGCACAGTAGAGTGTGAAGACATCATCTGAAGCCTCATCATTCTTTGGGGCCCTGTTCCCATGACTGCCTTTCCTACGAGCTTCAGCAGGCAGCATTGTCCCTGTTTTGAGCACTCACAGCCTATCTTTACAGCACTTCTGAGCTGTAGGGGCCACTTCGGGGCCATTTCCTGGCACACTTGGACCCAAAGGTTCATGAGGAGCACATGGGATGGATCCTAGGATATAGAACTTACTGTTCTGTGACAGCCAAATTGGGTGGCAGGGAGGTGAGCCCATTGCCCGTGAGGAGTAGGACACGGAGGTGTGGCAAAATCCCCAGATCACAAATGGCCTCTGCAGTCAGACTGTTGAAGGAAAGGTCCAGGAACTAGGGCACAAAGATAAAAAATGGGAGAACAGATGGACTATTCAATGACAAGGATACTCATACATGAGGTGGGAGCTAACTACTTCTTCCTTTAACCTAGGCAACCCCATCGCTCATAAGCCTGAAGCCTTCTTGACTCTCTGGGTTAACATTCAAGGCCTACTACAGTCAGTTCCCAGACGACTTTCTAGCTTCATCTCCCACTGCAAATCTTGATTTATTCTGTGGCACTGACCAAAGGGACTCCTTCCCCATTCGTGGCACCACTATCAGTGTTACACAGTCAGTCAGACATATAAACAAGTGGCTGGAGGTCACTGCCAAAGGAGGACTGGATTAGGTCTGACTCCACTGTAGTAATCAATTGATGGGTTCTGTAGACCTGAGTTTAAATACCAGCCAAATGTGTGATTTGTGCAAATTACTTGACCCGAGCTTCCTTATCTATAAAATAGAAATAATAAGGAATTCTTATGAGAAATTATGTAGGTAAAACCTTTAGCATGAGTCTGCCACATAGTAAGTACTTAGTTCATGTTGGCTGTCATCTTTATAACCATCTCTTCATTCAAGGACCATGTGCTGAAGGCTTATTTTATGCCAGTCTGTCCTCTGCTGGCTCACAACCTAGTTGGGTAGCTAGATACATATATTTTAGTGTCTACTAAGTAGCAATGCTGCTGGGATAGAGGTCTGAACACAGATCAAAGGAAGCACAAAGGAAGGAATATTAAGCAGCTCTACCAGAAGATTCAGCAGGCTTCAGAGAGCAGGTGATGCTTGAGTTGTCCTCAGAGACTAGTTGGTATTCACCAAACTGTTAAAGGCAAAAAGAAACGCAATGCAGCCAGGAGATAGGAGATAGGAGGTAGCCTGCTTTGTTCTAAGAACTGCAAATAGTTTGGGCATGACTAGAATCTGTGGTATAACAGAGGGTTTGATAAGACTGGGTAGGCCGTGAAAGGGCCAAGCACCAAAGGGGTGCTAAGTTCATGCTGCCATCAGCAAATTCCAAGTTTTGAGAGTTCACAAAAAGGGGTGATTCCACTTGGCAGGGGCAAAGAGAGAAGCCTTCAAGGAGGAAGACCTGGATGGAGGGATCCCTGGGTGGCTCAGCAGTTTAGCGCCTGCCTTTGGCCCAGGGCACGATCCTGGGGTCCCGGGATCGAGTCCCACATCAGGCTCCCGGCATGGAGCCTGCTTCTCCCTCCTCCTGTGTCTCTGCCTCTCTCTCTCTCTCTCTCTTTCTCTATCATAAATAAATAAATCTTTAAAAAAAAAAAAAAGGAGGAAGACCTGGAAAGCTGGCTCAGATAATCATAGGTAAAGGTCAGGAAAATCCTCTCCTTCATACCCATATGTGGATAGTCAATAAGACCTATGGATACTATTTCCTTAATATCTCTCTCATTTTGTTCCAACTCATGCTTCGTGCAGCAGCCATACCTATCATCCATTGGATACTTCCCACAGTCTTTCTTCTGCTACCTACCCAGGCTCATCTATCACTACACTCTACTGTGTTTTACTTCCCATTCCAACCACACTGAGCTGTTACATCAGTATGCTAGCTCAGGAGTTGGTAAACTAACACCTCTCTGCCACATCCATCCTACTGCCTGTTTTGTATGGCCTGTGGGCTAAGAGTAATTTTTACACTTTTAAATGGCTGAAAAAAGATTAAATGAAGATTATTGTGTGAAAATTATGTGAAATTCAAATTTCAGCATCATAAAGTTTTATTAGAACACAGCCACGTTCATTTGTTTACATAGTATCTATGGCTGCTTTCTTTCTATAACAGCAGAGTTGATTAGTTAACAACAGTTGTGACTAGTTATGACCACACAGACTACAAAGCTTAATACATTCACTTTACAGAAGAAGTTTGCTGACCTTTGTCCTAGCTGGTTTGGCTATTTAATGTTGGGTCCTAATTTAATTTCCACAGAATTACGAGCAGATCAAAGAAATGGATAGTCTTAGAATCACAGGTCCCAGAACTTCACAGCTGGCCCAGAATTTACAGAGGAGGAAACTTAAGTCCCAGAGAAGGGAAGTGATTTGGCCAAGGAGCTATGTCCAAATAGTGGCAGAACCAAGACAAGAAATGAAGCCTCCTGACTATCAGGGCAGGGCTCCAGCTGAGCCTTTTTCAGACTGGTATGAAGAAAATCAAATCACAGCAAAGTTAAGTTTTTCTAAATTGACTGCTGAAGAATTCTACTCTTCGGATGGCAGCCTTTCTGGCAAACAAGAACAGAAGATTCCTAATCTACTGCATCTGCTGAGTCATAACAAGCTTTATTACACATCAAAGTATTCATTACTATAAACTGCAAATTTAGGACTTTTGACAGTTTTATGCTTTTTCTTAGAGAGACCTTATAAATCACAGAGATAGAAACAAATCATTAGCCAAGAGATTTCCTCTTCTCATTTATATTTGGCATCTTGACTTTGGTCTGCTCTCTTATGTAAATAAATTCTCTTGGATAAGGCTGGGTCTATCAGATAAATAATCTTCATCAGAAGCTATCAAAGAAGTAGGGCATCGAAAAGTCAATCATGATCAATTAGTAGATCCAAGCTTGTCAGGTGTGGTGTCAGAGCCTATAGTCATTCCCCTCCCCAGGGCCCACTGGCACTTAAAATAAGGATTTGAAATAGTAGGGGTGAGGAAGACAAGATGCCTGACACAATGCATGACAATGCGTGACCAACATACAAATAACTACTTTTTTAAAAAGTAAAAAGTAAAAAAAAAAAAAAGGAAGTTCATAAGAAGCTCCCAGGCCTGCAGGTCAAAGAAATGGCTACTTCTATCTCTAGCATCTGGGATCTGTTTCCCACTGTTTATACTAAAATCTAACAATGTTTTTTTTTTTTAACATAGCAAAAAATTACACCAGTTGTCAATTTATACTCTCTCTGCTTTATTGGACTTTCAAGAGCTCTGCTTCTGGGACAAGTCTGAGCACAACTCCTGTTCCAAATCATGGTAAATCACTTCTATCCTCAATATGACTTGAAACCACAGAGTGTAAAGCAAAAGAACAAAAGGACATATCATCCGTTTTAGAAAGGCTGCCATCCCAAGCAGTTAAAACTTTTTAAAACTCTGGCATACAAAGGGCATCAACTCTGAAATACTCACTTTTGTGAAAGGACTCTCTCTCCCAGACAAGACTTAAGTGAGGCTTTTGTGAAGAGTGGCTGGCCCTTGATATTGGCAGATTGAATAATTTATCAACTCTGGGGTCAACCCAAGGCTTATGACGCACAGACATTCTGCTGGGATTTGAATCGAAAACACTTGTACTATAAGGCCAACATGTGGAGAAGCGTCCCTTTATTTAATGAATGAGCCTGGGCAGGTGCCCAGCCCCATACCTTGCTCCAACTCTAATCTCCATGTAGGCAGTGACTTTCAGGGAGTGACAAAAGCTTTGTTACTTTGTGAAAAATGGCCCTAAAGTTTTCATGGAAGTTGAAGAGGTGATTAACTTCAAGTATGAGAACATGCATAGAAAATGCATCACTATAGGAAACTTAGTTTTGGAGAAAGGCAAGAATGCAAACAAATTTTTCTGTATTTTTGAATCTGGGGTTTGGAGAACAGCTATGGATGCATAAATGTCAAGAGTGTGCTTTAGAACTCATAGGATTCCTATTTCACAGTCACCTTTGGTTCAATAAACTAGGCCTTTAGCCTCCTTACCTGAGCCCACTGGAGCCAATCTGGCTCATTTAGACCAGGATGGGTCTCTGGTATCAGTCTGTAATGCCTCTAGTTCAGCTGGTCCAACCTGCTGTGCCTAGCACTTAACCTCCAAGGCTCCTCAACCCTCACTGGATCCAGATCTTCCCTCAAACTCTCCTTCCTACCGTGCTCTGTTTAAAGTCAGTTTTCTGCACAGACTCCTTTGGCATGGTGTTTGGCATTTCTTTTCCAGAACCACGCACAATAGCCACAGGTATGATATAGTCTCACCTATTTGCCATCGCTGCCATGACCACTACCCTCATTACCACCACCAACCCTGCCAGCCTCTACAAAGGACTGCTATGAAGAAGAGTCTGACTCTAAACGCCCAGAGAACTCCCTCCCAACTGTTATAAGCAGTAGAAACCTCTACTACACCCATTCTTTACAGGGAAACAAGTGGGCACCAAAAACTCCCTACCTCCAACTTACTTCCAAGAACTTAAAGTCTCCATATTTCACATAGACTGTTTTAATTCCATTAAATGCAAGCTCCAGTTCCTTTAATGTTGGAAATGTATGAAATGCCTCTACAAGGGAAGGAGAAAGAAAGAATCAGCTAGTTGTGAAGGACCTAAGAGAAAGATGTAAACAGTGGTCATTTACTGGGTTCCCACTGGGTTAGACCAGGCTTATGGTCAGGAGCTTTGTACATACGGCCTCTAAATCTCTAACAATCCTGAACAACAGGGATTCCTCCATGGAGGAACAATAGGGATTACTACTCTCATTCTACTGCTAAGAAAATCGAACCTCGGCTAGGCTAACTGATTTGCTAGAAATGGAATTGCTGGGAAGTAAAAGGGCCAAGAATTGAATTTATGTCTAACTCCAAAGCCCATTTAAAAATTATATTTGTTATTTATTATAAAAAACATGCCTACCAAAAAAGTAAAAAAATATAGAAAAACTAAAGTTCCCTTTTTAAAAAAATATTTTATTTATTTATTCATGAGAGACACAGAGAGAGAGAGAGAGAGGCACAGACACAGGCAGAGGGAGAAGCAGGCCCCTTGCAGGGAGCCCGACGTGGGACTCGATCCCAGGTCTCCAGGATCACACCCTGGGCTGAAGGCGGCACTAAACTGCTGAGCCACTGGGGCTGCCCCAAAGTTCCCTTTAATCTCAATACACAGAGATAACCACTGAAAGTTTCATGTGTAATATTTCAGAATTTTTCTCATGGGTACAGTGAACACACACACACACACACACACACGCACACACACACACATCTTTTTATACAAATGGAATCAGACCATATACGTTGTACTGTGATTTGCCTTTTTCCCTTAACAATATGACTTAAAGATTGGTCCATGCTAGGGCGCCAGGGTGGCACAGTTTATTAAGTGTCCAACTCTTGATTTTGGCCCAGATTGTGATCTCAGAGTTGTGAGATCGAGTCCCACATGGGGGTCTGTGCTCACAGAGTCTGCTTGAGTTTCTCTCCCCCTCTCCCTCAGTCTTTCCCCACACTGCTTTCTCTCTCTTTCTCAAATAAATAAGTCTAAGAAAGAAGCTTGTTCCATGTCAAAACATACAGATCTGCATAATGTCAGATTATGTTCTATATTATAGACATTACCTGAATTTATTTAACCATTTCCCTATTGATAGCCTTTGGGCTATCTGGATAAAAATAAGAACACTTTTCCCCTTCTGCATGAGAATTGGACTTCATTAACCTTCTAGCCCTTTTCCCTAGTATCCTGAAACAAATGGTATGGCAATATAGTTAGGCAATATTATTATGGTAAAAATGATGCCAGATTAGTAAATCACATACGGACTAGGGCAAACTATAAATGAACTATAAACATCTGAAGGGGTACCATAACTTTGGGCCTCCCTGTGTGTGGCGACTCCCATAATTAGTCATGTCTTTTGCCGGGACTCTAGGAGCTATGTCTATGGAGCGTTACAATAGCTATTTGCTCCTGTAGGGAATGAGGCTTCTAAACCAGAGTGGCTCCAACATCTACCAAATGAAGAGTCTTGCTGTCTTGGACTTGAGCAGGGGGCTGCAGAGAATGGCCCACAGACGGCTTCATGGACTGCTACAGGAATTGTTGTGAGGACTCCACTGAGAAACAAGTGCAGATGCTGTATTGCTGGAATACTGTGTGGAAGGACTTAGAGCCTTCTGATGTCAAGGGGGCAGATGGTGGCCTTATGAGTCAGAATGTTCACTAGAGTCTAGGAAAAAGACTGCTTGGTAGGTATTTCAGGATGTTTCCAATGAGTGTCTCTATACAAGTGTGTTTCTGTAGAATAAGTTCCTGAAAGTGAAACTACTAGATTAAAGGCAATGAATACTGGGTTCCTGGGTGGCTCAGTCAGTTAAGTGTCTGCCTTCAGCTCAGGTCATGGTCCCGGGATCCTGGGATCGAGTCCTGCATTGGGCTCCCTGCTCCTCAGGGAGCTTGTTTTCCTTTTGCCTGCCACTCCCTGTTTGTGTGCACCCTCTCTATCAAATAAATGAATGAGATCTTTCAAAAAAAATAAACAAATAAAATAAAGACAATAACTATTTTAAGAGACACTGCCAAACTGTCTTCCAAAGATGTTGCACCAATTTATTATACTTCTACCAGTAGAATACGAGAGTAACCATTTCCCTATCAATGCTGGCTGTCATCAATCAGTCCTTCTCATGTTTGCCAATATTTGATAGGCAAAAAACAGGATTTTGATGGTTTCAATTATTAGTGAGGCTGAGTATCTTTTCCTATGCCTATAAGCCTTTGTATTTTAAAACCACCCTCCTGACAGTGTTTTCTCAAGGGCAGGGACTGTATATCACATGTTTTTTAAAAAACATCCCTCAACCTCAACTATTAAAAACTAAACTTACCTGATTTCTCTTGAAACCAGCCTCTCCTCTAGTGCTATCTGTTCTTAGTGAACTCCTTTGGCTCCTTCTTTCCATGTGCCCATTAGCTACCAAGTCCTATTATTTCTACCTTCTCCTGAATATCTCTTGCCATTGCCCTCACCTCTACTGCCTAGGCTCAGACCTCCCTACCCTGCCCCTGGGAAAAATGAAATCATCTCCCAGATTTCCTGGTCTCCATCTTCTTCTCTTATCATTCAAGCTCCTCACAGCTCCCACTGAGCTTCTCTATTTAGAAGCCTTCCAAGGCTCTCTTTTGCCTGCTAGATTAATTACAACTCAAGACCCTTGATATTCTTGTCCCTGCCAACCTTTCTGGTCTTCATTTTCCCCTACTCACATCCCTTGCAAACATACAAAGCCTCTTCAGCATCCTCCCATCCAAGTACTAACCAGGCTTGACCCTGCTTAGCTTTCGAGATCAGACAAGATCTGACACTTTCAGAGTGGTAGGGCCATAGACCTCTTCAGCATCCTGATCAGGCACTGCTGTTCCACATCTGCTCCACTGGACTGAAATACTTTCTAATTCCTGTTCATTTTTTAGGTCTCAGCTAGGTGCCCCTATGCTCAGAAGTTTCTCCTGACACTCTCGTCTGGATTGGTGTCCTGCTTATACGCTTGCATAGCATTTTCTTATTCCTTCTATCACTACACTTACCATACCCTGCTATAATTGTCTGTGTCTGAACCCATCTTTCCCACCAAACTATGAGCTCACCAGAACAGGAAAATTAGATGCATTCATTTCTAAAGGCCAAGCATGCACATAGTCCTGACACCCAGCAGGGGTCGCTGTGGACTTGCTGAAAAAAGGAGCTCCTATAGTCCTATAGTTCTTACAGGTTTAAAAACATTTTCCTATACCTATCTCATCAGAGCCTACAAAGCACCCTGCCTTGGGGAGGAAGAAGGAAAAGGAACTGTCTCCATTTACAGAGAGAGAAGCAGCAGCTCAGAGAGAAACACTCTAAGTAGGTAGCTGCCAGCTCTGCTCTGAAATCCTGGTCTGGGTGTTCTCTAGCACCCAGTCTATTGCACTCCAAAAAAAAAAAAAAAAAAAAAGATGAGCAGATAGTCATGAATGCACTGACAAGCAAGTTCTAATAGGAGTGACTAGCTATGCTGGCTAAGATGCAGAAGTCTAGTTTTAAGGAAGAAAAGCTTACCTAGAGGAAGCAGGTTTTCTGAGGCATTGATGTAAATCACAGAATGAAAATGCTTGAAGTCCTTTTCCTTAGCCTGTGGGAAAGCATTTCAAAAGAACACCAAGATTAGTTCCCTGCCAAGAGGCTTTGCCAAAGCTCCAGAGCTGCAGTCAAAAGGCATGAAAACATAAAGGGATATAAGCTATATTCTTAGCAAAGAGCACCTACTTGCTAAGAGCCAGAATGGCCTTTCTGCTTCTTTTTTTCTATTATGAAATAGTTCAAATGTACAGAAAAATCTAGTGAATAATACTAGAAGACTCATGTAACCACTATCCACCTTTAATAAATATGAAGATTTTGGGGCAGCCCCGGTGGCACAGCGGTTTAGCGCCGCCTGCAGCCCAGGGCGTGATCCTGGAGACCCTGGATAGAGTCCCACGTCAGGCTCTCTTCATGGAGCCTGCTTCTCCCTCTGCCTGTGTCTCTGCCTCTCTCTCTCTCTGCATCTCTACGAATAAATAAATAAAATCTTTAAAAATAATAATAAATATGAAGATTTTGCTGTCTTTGTTTCAAATTTCCTTAAAGAAATAAGACACTAAAGAGCTGACCACGCCCCCTGCCCCCATGATCTTCCCCAATTGTGTTCCTCTCTCTCTCTCACAGATAACAGTTATCCTGAACTGGTGATGATCATTCTCACACTTGTTTTATACTGGTATTCTATATATGTATATCCATAAACTATATATAATATTATTTACAAGGTTCAAAACTCTGTATTAGATGCAATCATACTGCAGGTATCATTCTGCAACCTGCCTTTTTCACTCAACATTGTTTTTGAGATTCACTTCTGCTGATATACATAAATCTCTTGAGATTGACTTATGTTAATGGTACTGATTTATTTAATTGCTGTATAGTATTATACCACCAATCTCTCTTCATATGCCATGGGTGGCCTACAAACCGAAAACATATGCCATAATATTCCGCTTATACACTGGCTAGTGGGGAGCCACAAAGGTGGCTCAAGCTACCTATTAGCCAATATAAGAAAAACATGACTCATTACATGAGTCACAGCATGTATAAGAACAAATCAGTATCTTGGGAGAACCATTATCGCTCCTGGCACTGAATCTTGAGCGAAATTTCTCCTGTAGGTTCTTCTGATGGAATATAGGTAATTCTATGAATAAATTCTATGATGATAAATTCAAACCAACTCCCAAAATGCTACTTCCTTTAATTCACCTCACATAGGCCAATGGCAATAGCAAATTTACTGCAAAAGACTGTGTCTGAATGTTGTTTCCACTCATTGAGGCTTTGTCTGATACCCCCCTCCAACCCTCTAATCCTCAGGGACTTTGGAGATACAATGGACAAACAGCCAGGAACCACCTCAGGTCTGGCTCATCCCAATCACATCTGTGCTGGCTGTCCCTACCTTGGAGAACTTCAGGCCGCTCACATTAACACTGCACAGGTCTGATGGCTTCCTCACACAATGGTGCTTCAGCTGAAACAAAGTGCAGAGAGTCAGCTCTCAAGGCCCCAACAAAGCTTATATAATTGGCCAAGACAAAAAATGACTCCCTGTTGAGAAAGGTGGCCTAGTACAGTTCAAAGAGCATGAGCTTTGGGAGTTGCTCAGACCAGAGCTCCGACCTCAGCTCTTCTACCTCTCAGTTTCCCATCTGCAAGATGGGGATAGTAACATTGACTTGACAGGGTTCTTAAGATTTCTCTTTCTCTGTTCCTTCTCTGTCTTTTCTGAGCCCCACTTCTTCTACCTGGCTGTTAAAAATCTGTATTTCTGGGGCTTTTCCAATCTCTTTGTGTTTATAATAATTTGTTCATTCTTTCATTTGCTAAATATTTACTAAGCATTAGTTTGAGCCATGCACTGTACTATATGCATCGATACATTTTCTTCTAATCCTAAATAGGATAACATAAGTATCACCATTTTCCTTTTATAAATGAGAAAAATAAGGTTAAAAAAAATAAAAATAAAAATAAAAATAAAAAAGAAAAATAAGGTTAAGAGAGATAAAGTGCCTTGCCAAAGGTCGCACAGCTAGTAAATTAGATGATTTGAATCCAGAAATGTAATCACTAAGCTCTGTGCTCCTTTGACTACTATGTTGCCCCTCATAAGTAAAAAGAGGAAAATCTCAGTGTTGGGGCTTCTATTTCTTCTTAACCAAAACTCATTCTTTTTTTCTGTTAGTCGTTTATTTATGGTATCATATTTAAGCATGGAATTAGGCATTTGTAATATTCTATTCACAGAACTTATGACAGCATGGAAACCAAGTAGCAAGCAAGTATTTATAAAGGTGATAAAAACTTTTTTTACAGATTTATTCTTTCTTTATTTTTAAGAAATCTCTACAACCAATGTGGGACTTAAAATCATGACCCCGAGATCAAAAGTCAGATGCTCTACCAACTGAGCCAACCAGGCACCCCTAAATGTGATAAATATTTTAAAGGAGAAATTCAAGATGCTATGGGGGATAATAACAGCAGGTTCTAACCTCAGTCTGAAAATGAGGAAATATCTAGTTGAGGAAGTAATATTTCAGGCGAGACCTGAAAGCTAAGTAGGAGTTGGTCCCATAAAAGTGGGTGACAGGTTGTGAAAGCTATCAAGGCAGGAAAAAGCCAGGTGCTTTTGAGAGGATGAAAAACAACAAGGCCAGGGAGGCAGCCACTGGATCACCTGGGTCCATACTGGCTGGGTAAAGGAGTGTGGATTTTGTTCTACAGTTAGTGGAAAGCTAACAGGCTTTTTTTTTTTTTTTTTTTTTTTTTTTTCTGGCAAGAGCTGATAGCAATTTTATAAAAATTGCTTTGTCTGATACACATAGAAACGATGTGAAGAGACGAATACGCCAGACATTGTTAATTACCTTCCCTAGGGCAACTTCTCTACTACTACTTATTAAAGAACCCCAACGTTATTCCATTTTTCTGCATGGATGTGTCCTAGGCCCCAGCTCCAAGGGATAAGTCCTGACTGTCTAATCCAATCTTGGAGGTCATATTCCCCTAACTAATGACTGTTGGGACATATGATATAGGTCTGGCCAATCAGACAGACACTGTAGGAGGCCAGTTCTGGGGAACTCTTTCTTACTTTTAAAAATAGACATAAGACAGTGGCAATCCTTTTTGTACCTCTGGATGTTATCTTTTATATGGGATGACTGGAGTTGCTGCAGCCATCTTGGGATCATGAAAGCAATCAGCCCAAGAGGACAAGGTAACATGCTAAGGAAATAACAGCAGAAAGATGAAGGAACCTGGGCCTTTAACAGTAAATTAACCTACCCTGGAATAACAATGCCTCTGGCTTCTTTGTATGTTAAATAAAAGCATCCTAGTTGGTTCAGGCTAGTTAGGAAGTTATTGAATTACTCTAATAAAAGATGATGGTGGCCCAGATTAGGGTGGAGGCAGTAGAGATGAGGAGAAGAATACAGATTTGACAACTATTTAATAAAAGTGCCAGGGCTTGGTAGTGTCAGGAGTGGGGTGGTGAAGGAAAGCAAGTGTCAAGGATACTTGAGCAGATTCCTGGCTTGGTGTTTGGATACAGCACCATCACTGAGGCAGTAAACACTAGGGAAGAGGTATGTCTTGGGACTTGGAGTAAGGGAATTGGTGCAGTATTTCAATCGGAAGTGTCAAAGAAACATTCAAGTGGAACTATCCAGCAGGTAAGTAGGTATCCCATTACTGTGAGAAACACCCTTGTTTTTTCTGCTATACAAAACAGCAGCATGAGTAACACACCATCTCTATTAATGTGGGTATATATACATAGTAGGAAACAAAAGGGAAAAGAAGACTACTATGTTAAGTGTTTCCTGCCCTTCCTGGATACTGTTATTTCAGTCCTCTGCACACCCAGTGAGAAGCAGACATCACAACT
Organism: Canis lupus baileyi; assembly: GCF_048164855.1. Classification (NCBI taxonomy): domain Eukaryota; kingdom Metazoa; phylum Chordata; class Mammalia; order Carnivora; family Canidae; genus Canis; species Canis lupus. The sequence continues at coordinate 28,214,191 of NC_132860.1, forward strand.
AAGGACATACCAGGGGACTCTGCAAAAAGCTCACACTACCCCCTTGAGGTGAGTTGCAACCTCAAAGCTGCCTTCTCAAAGCTCTCTTTTAACATCTGATCTGTGTAGAAAGCCACCCTTGGGAACCACAGAGCCTGGGATGCTGAAGAGTTATTCAAAGGGACTATGTGAACTAGCAAGAGCAACTTCTCTACTACTTCTTTTTATTACCCATCTCTTAGGTAAAGAACTAGACTGGACATTAATATTGGTTTACAAAATGGGTATTTCTTTGCCAAGCCACCAAGTCATTGCAAAGGGCAGATGTGAAATTACCTGTCTGGTTTCCAATAGAGCCACCCCATGTCTTCTTTGTAAAGCCTGCCCTAGACACTTGGTACTATCTGAACTGCTCCCTCAGACTTCAGCCAAATATTAAAACCACAGGACAGTGGTTGTAGAGTGTGGAATCTCCCCAGTCCCCCCATTCCGGGAAAAATCTCCCCAGAGAATAAGAATCTCTACTCCCTACCAGATGCAAGAATTAGATTTTCACTTTACTATTCCCCTGACCTACTCCTTTGCCTCTCCAAATCAATTAAAAGTTCTTACATGATACTATAAAGGTACAGGCTTTGGAGTCAGTAGACCAGAGTCCTCATCCTGAATAGATATAATCCTGAATAGCCAGAGTTCTAATAGTCAGCTGTGGGACCATGGCCAAAACAAATTACCTCTTTGGGGCCTCAGTTTTCCCATCTTCACAATGGCAACAACATAATAGGGACAATAATCCCTATCTCACAAGGTGGATGTACAGAAAGTTTTGGGTCCCTTCATCATCCTCAGTTAGCCAAGATCACTCTAATAGTTTGGGCTGGGTTGGGGGCATTGTACCACAGTGGAACAGGGCAAGTCCTTGTCCCCCACCAAGACAATCATCAGATGATGTTGCCAGTCATTCCAGGATACATTTACTCTCACCAGAAAAGCCTGGTCCAGCACATGCCCAGGAATGTCCTCTTGGTTTTCCTGTTGAGACCCTTTCTTCCCCCTGACCTCAAAAGAAACCTTCTTCTGGATTTCCTGACTGTCAGATGGTGCCTGAAGCACACTCTTGGGCTTCTTCTTGAGGTTACATTTCCGAGCCACTAACCAGTGTCCTCGGCCTGTTGAGAAGATGAGAACAGTGAGGAGGAGCAAACTCCTCTAAAGCTACAACTAGTGTGTTTACAGAATATTTACCTATAATACCAAAACCAAAAATGCTCATTACCTGATATGCACCAGACGCTGTGCTGCTGGTGGTGGTGGTAGGGGAGGTGGGATGTCTGCATACCTACCCCATTTAATTGGCCCCAAACCATAGTGAAGGAGAAGTTATTGTCCTCATTTTTACAGATGAAAAGGCTAAGACTCAAAGAGGCTTGTCCAATTTTTTCCTCCTTACTTTTGTCTCCAAACGCTAATTTTCCTTCAAGACTCCAGATCAAGTGATTTCCTGTTCTACAAATCCATCTCTGACCCTCCTCAGCAGAGCTGATCATTCTTTCCTATGTCAGCTTGTTACTCTCCCATTGGTCATCTCTTGGGTAAAGATAAAATCCTGCTACAACTCAATGGGCTCCATCTTGCTAGATCTTACCCTGGATCCCGTCATTACAGCATAAAGGTTGTATCAAGAGCTCAATAAGAAAATGATTGGACAGTTGGAACTTTTAAAAAATCTAATACATGTTCACTGTAGAAAGAACTCAAAAATTTATGTGAGCAAAAAATATGAGGTTTACTAGTAAGCTCACCTAACAAAATTCATGACATCCTAGAATCTGTTCTCTCCTACATCAGTTTATTTACTCCAAGGCATTCATTGAAATCTATAATTATTTGTTCACTTGTTTACTGTCTGTCCTAAACTCCAGAGAGCAGGTTTCATCTGATTGACACACCTCAGTATTCCCAAGGCTTACAGAGCTTACTATATTGTGAGCATGACTGAATGAACGGCTGAATGAATGCTGAGCTACAGCACCTACCCACAACTGCTCATCCATACCTTTTCTGAGCATTGACATTGTGCTAGGAACTAGAGCTGTGAAGATGAATAAGACAGAGGCCCTGACTCAAAGGAGCCTAATAATAGAATAAGTGCTGTGAAAGCACAGAAAGGGGAGCTACTAACCTAGGGCATGAGCTAGATCCAATAAGTTTGACTTGATGGAGATGGAAAAAACAGGCAGCCTGGACAGAAGGAAAAGTACAAGTACCCAGAAGCATAAAAAGATCAGAAAGATACAGAACAGCATGGAGTTGTGGGAACCAGCTTGGTGCCTCTGACCATTGGCTCCTTGCCTTCAACGGCCCACTACCTCTGCCTCAGGGGCTTGCCCTGGCTCACCTGACCACTGCTGCCAATCCTGCCTCTTGGATACAGTTCTGCCTTATGTCTCCCAGGAGTCATTTCCCATTCCCACTCTAGGCCTGACATTGCAGATGCTCAATTTCCCAGGTTTGCTCCCATCTGGCGCATGGACCTTTGTTTGTCCTCTTCCAATAGGCCTGACTCCTAAAGACTCTAATGTGAGTTGGTTCCCAAACTCCCAAAAAGGTGAGAAAATAAGGTCCAGGCTGTGTCAGGAGATGAACATGACAGAAAAGAGATGAGGCTGGGGAGGTCAGCAGAGTCAGATTAGAGAAGGTCTAGAGAACCAAAACAAGGGTTTATTGGGGTAGGCTTTTAGCACAAAGAGCAACCATGGGAATGTTTATCCCCCCGGAATTTTTCATTCTGAGATCATTTAAGACTTCCAGAAAAGTTGTGAAAATAATAGAGTTCGTGTACAGCTTTCACCCAGTTTCCCTAATGTTAACATCTTATATAATCATTATATAATTATTGAAGGCAATAAATTAACACTAGTACAATATTAGTAACTAACCCATAACCCTTCTTTGAACTTTGCCAGTTTTCTCACTAATGTCCCCTTTCTGTTCCAGGGGGATCTCACATTTCATTTAGTTGTCATGTCTTCTTAGAATCTCTCAATCTGTGAGTATTAGTCAATTATTTTGTAGAATGTCCTTTGATTTGAATTTGTTTGATGCTTTCCCATAATTAGATGAAGGCTCTGTGCTTTGGCAAAACTACCACAGAAGTGACATGGTGCCCTTCTTGGCGCATCCTATCAGATGGCAGGTGATGTCAATATGTCCCTGAGTTTTCAGCTTGCCTGCCCTAAAGATTTCAGTCTTTCCAGCCCCCATCATTTCATAAGAATTCCTTAGCACAGATAATGTGTGTGTGCATACACATATATGAATATGAAAACAGAATGAGTAGGATATTAAATACATATCCTATTGGTTCTATTTTGCTGGAGAGTCCTGCTACAACACCCATTAGCTTACCTGTAAAAAGTATTATTGTGATCTTTTAACAGTGATTTTCTATTTCCTTCATTCCTTCTATGTTTACTAACTGAAATTCTACTGTTGGAAGAGCTGTTCCTTCTATATTTATTTACTATACAAATATTTATTTGTGTCAGTATGGGCTCATGAATATTTACTTATTGTATAGTTTACAACCCAATACTATCTATATTTATTTTATTGTTTAGGTTGTCCTAACTTTAGCTATTGAGAGCTTCTTCAGGTTAGGTCCTATGTCCTTCTGACAGGCACTCATCATTTCTCTGAGCACTTCTGTACTTCCTGTCACTATACGACGTTCCAGGCACAATTTATATTTTTCTGGCCCCAGCCTTGGAAACAACTTTTTCTCTGGAGAAACCAAGATCTATCCAGAAACCAAGATCTAGGGGCCACGTATACTCTTTGTGAATGAGGTGTTCTCAGTGGACCAGAAATATACATATACATATATATATATATATATATATATATATATATATACATATTAACACATGTAGATGCACATGGCTGTATTAATTTCTTTATTGTCCATCTGTGTGTGGAAGAGGGTATAGGGATGCAATTGTGAGTTCATACTGAGAGCTCCACGGGAGGGTTTTAAACAGGTAGGTGGCCAGATGTCTCTATGTGATAAAAGAAATCACTCTAGAGAAGCTGGGAGGATGGATTGGAGGAGAAAGTTCTTCTAATATTCCACATAAAAAGTAACCAGCATATTATTTCATCTAGAGTAAACAAGGGGTACTTCCCCCTTTCTCTACCCTTTCAAATTAACAAATCCAATCTGCTGAACTCATACTTCTCAGCAGTGTTCCATCTGTAGGGCTCTGCCCAGAGTTATGAGGAGTCCCTGCCCCATGGGAGTTTTTAACTAGATGAATGCTTGAAAAACTACTTAGCAGAGTCATTTTATTTAGCCATTTTATTTAGGAGCTTGGCAGAGTAATAAACAGGAAGACAGCTCACAAGAGAGTATGGTCATTGAGGGCTGGAGTAGCTAGACAGGAAGAAGAGCTGGGTTTTGTGGAATGGGAAAAGTTTGGATAACTAGAATGAGAGCTGGAACATTCTGGGCAAATAAAACAAGCTTTGTGAAAAGAAAGTACTATGGAATAGACCATACATAAAGGAATGGGATTGTAGCAAAGGATAAGGGCAGTTTAGACTCTGAATACAGAATATCAGGTAAAGGAGCCAGCAATGAGAAGTCACTGAACAGAATGGAACACTGTGGTTCGATGTGCATTTTAGAAAGCTCCCTGAGGCTACTGAGGGAAGATGGATGGAAAGGGATGGGGTCAGGTAGTGCAGGGAACAGTAATAAATGGATTGGAGAGGAAGGAATATATGCGGGAGCTGGGTGTGAAGCAAAGGTGTCAATTAGAGAAGTCACCTGACCTTCTTCTGGAGTCCGAAGGAGATTTTTGGCTGGAAAGCAGTTGTTCAGGTAAGGCTTCCCATTATCCAGCTTGTATATTCCTGAAGAGGTCATCTCCCTGAGAGTCAAGAAAGGAAAGTGAGGAAGTAGAAGCACTGAGAAGGGGCACCATAGTTCTCTCAACCAATGTGGCTTGTGAGCTCACCAGGAGCATCATATCCTATCTCTGAGGCCCAGGAGTCTCCAGTTTCAGAAATGGGCTGGCTCTTTGAATGAAGAGGGAGACCAAGGGCCTTGGGTTTTTTGGTTCAAATCAATCCTAACTCATTGGAACACTATACAGAACACCTTTGGATTCAGACAAACCTGGTTTGAATCCTGTCTTTCCTCACTCTATGGGTATGCTCCTCTACCCCTCTGAGCCTGTTTCCTCATCTGTAAATTGGAAGTAGTAACACCTACCTTAATAGACAGATGAGAGGATCAAGTTAGAATGGTAGTGCTCAGTACATACTAAGTGCTTGCTAGAAATGTTCTTTGTTTTAACAGACTTCAGGGAAGAGGGGGCTCACGTTTTAGGCAAGATGTCATGAAAATTACTATTTGAACTGCATAAATAGGATTTGAGAGATGAACTGAGTTTGCTAATAAAGAATAAGCTTTCCAAACAAAAAGGGCCATAGGACTAAGGGCATGGTAGTGGGCACATTTGCTGCAGTAAAGAAACAACTCAATCCAGGAAGGAGAAGGATGTATATTTGGGAGTTTGGGATAATAAGATTACACAGAAAGGATGGTGCCTGCTCTTGAAGGCTTTTAGCACCAGGCCTAGGGGCTCAGGCTTCCCCTTGTAGGTAACTGAGAGCCATGGACGTTATCTGAGCTGGGGAAAGCCATGACCCAACCTGTGCCCTAGAGAGAGAGATCTGACAAAAATAATGCTAGATTGAATCAGATTCCATCAACTGGTCACTTAGTCAAGACAATTCTAGCTCAGAAAAACTGTTTTGTTTTTTTTTAAGATTTTATTTATTTATTCATGAGAGACACAGAGAGAGGCAGAGGCAGAGGGAGAAGCAGGCTCCCTGCAGGGAGCCCAATGTAGGACTTGATCCTAGGATTCTCAGACCATGCCCCAAGCCAAAGGCCTACGCTCAACCACTGAGCCACCCAGGCGTCCCCAGAAAAACTATTGTAATGTTACTTTTCTCTGTCTCTCACTGTTTCTCCCAAATATTTTACTCTCCCACCTAGAATATTCCAACAGTCTTCTGATTGGATTCCCACTGAGCAAACTTGAGCCTGTTCTTGAAGGCCCCTGGAGTCCCACGTCCTAACCTTTCTAGCTCCAGTCAACCCCGCTCAACAGGCTCAGAGAATCATTTTCTATTCTCCAAACACATTCAGTCTTTCCTGCCTTTGTTTCTTTGGACTAGAATAGCCTTTTCCATCTCACCTGGTTACTTTCATGCTTTAAGATTCAGTTCAGGGGTGCCTGGATGGCTCAGTTGGTTAAGCATCCAACTCTTGATTTTGGCTCGGGTCACGATCTCAGGTTTGTGAGACTGAGCTCCGCATTGGGCATGGAGCCGGCTTAAGATTCTCTCTGTCTCCCTCTGTCCCCTCCCTACCCTCTCCCTCTCAAAAAAAAAAAAAAAAAGAAAAAGAAAAAGAAAAAGAAGAAAGAAAAAAAAAAGATGGTTTAAATGCTACTTCTGTTAGATATAAATCTCTAATGTAAGATCTAAATTTCTTAAATCTTGAGCTCTTGGAGATTTGAGATTTTTCTTTAAAGAGATCCAGCCAAAAAAATAAAAAAAGAGAGAGAGAGAGACAGAGACAGAGAGATCCAGCCAGGGGGCACCTGGGTGGCTCAGTGGATTAGGTGAGAGCTTTTGGCTCAGGTCATGATCCTGGGATCCTGGGATCAAGCCTAAGTCAGGCTCCTTGCTCAGCAGGTAGTCTGCTTGTGCCTCTCCCTCTGCTTGCCCTCCCTCGTGCTGTCTTGTTCTGCTCTCTCTCTCTCTCTCTCAAATAAATAAATAAAATCTTAAAAAAAAATAATAAAGAGATCCAGGCATTCCCAGATCTGCTTTGAAACAACTGCAGACAACTTTCAACAGAGTCAGAGACTTACCCTGTAAGTACCTGGCTAGGACAATGTGGCTCCTGAAATGAGGGTCTGGAATGAGATTCAGTAAAAGGAAGGAGTAGAGTGGAGACATAGGATCAGATGTCCTGAGAAAATGTTTTCTGTAAGTGATAAATATGTAGAGTGGTGCAGTAGGAAAGGCAACAATTTTGTTGGAGATAGGAGGCTTAAATTTGAGTCTAGTTTCTGCCACCAAGCTAAGTGACTAGGCTATCTCTTCATGCCTCAAATCTCTCACATGTAAAATGAAGATAAAAACCTGTGCCTTGGAGAATTACTATAAGAAGTAAATGAGGTAATACATTTTTAAAAAGCTTCTTTCTAGACATGGTCCAGATGCTACCCTTTCCACAACGTCTTCACTAAACCTTCTAGAGGGAAATTAGCTACTTTGGCTAAATGCTGGATTTTTTTTTTTTTTCTAGCTGGAGAAAATGGTGGAGCCCTTTCTACCTCAAAAGATTACTATTGATCATGAAGGGGTTCCTTCAGTGGTCTGTGAACCTCCAAGTCTGGAAACATATCCAATCCACCATCTCTCTTTCGCCTCTGGGATGCTTATAGGAAATACCCAATAAACATGTGTGAGCCAAATGAAGGATAAGATGTATTCCCAGGGCCCAAAGGTTTTTATACATATTTCTGATCTCCCTAATTAGATTCTAAATTCCTTTAAAGGAAAAAGAGCACCTATGACACTCACTTCTTTATTCCCAGTACCTAACACAGCACCTAGCACATAATAGATCCCACAACTATCTGTGGAATAAATGAGTGATGTTGGTATCTCCTCTGGTTCAACACAGGGCACTATGAATTTTCTGACCTTTTACCATCCCAAAAGGGGTTGGATGCCCTGTGTGTTCCCACAGTACTCTATACCTCTCCTAGTATAATGCTTATCCCTTTATTATAATTGTTTGTTCCCCTTAATAAACTTCTCACCTGCTGTGGGTCCCCTGATATCTTACTCACCTATTTAATTCCAGAAGCTACCATTGAACCTAGAATTCACTAAAAATGTGTTGGGAAGATGAATGGATAGATTGATGGGGAAAGATTGATAATCATTCAGTCAATCTGTCTTTCAGGAAATCTCTCTTGTGATTAATCATATCTATCTGCTACATAGGTGAATGGATGAATGAGTAAATAGCTGGCTGGGGAATGTTAGAGATGATGACTGTTGGGAGAACACTCCAGCAACTTACAGTATATAAGGACCTTGATTCTGATCTGTATAGTACTTACTTGATCTTCAACCTTGGGAAAGACCCCTTGACTTCCTTTTTTTTTTGTTTCTTCACCTGTAAAATAGATATTACACTCCTTCTTAGCCTGCCATTCAGAGTTCTTGAACTTTCTCATTAGTTACATCCTACTCATGTAGGCTCCAAAACGTGTCTCAGCTGGGATCCAAAATATGTCTCAGCTGGGGCCTTAAAAAAACCCATAAAACTAAAGATCCCAGAAATAGACTGAGACAGAAACATGGACAGGAAGGTGGAACAAGAGAGTAATTTTGTGATGATGAAGTGAGGCTACAGTGCTTAAATAAGATGTGCAAATCACAAATCAGGAAGGAAGGATCTTTTAATATAATTAATACAAAATAAATCTATGTATGATAAAAACAGCAAAGACAGAGTTGAAAGATAAGACACAATTTGGGAAAAGATACTCGCTATACATAAATAAAGGATGACTTAGACTGGAGGGCATAGAGACCCAGACACAACTAATTCATTAGGAAATTCCAAGTCCCAATAAAGAATACCAGGTGAGAAGGTGTGGATTTAAAAAAATGGGCTAGGAAAGGCACATAATCCCCATGTTACCTGGTCTAGAAAGTAACCCTAAGGAAAGTATGAACTTTATCTGGATGGTAGGAAAAAGAAAGTCCGAGTTCCAAGCTTAAAGGCTGCCTGCCTAGTTATCTTCAGCTACCTTGGGTCTCTATCTCAAACGTGAAGCAGCTAATCTCAGTGTTAATTGTAACGTCTCCTCTCTCTCTCTCTCTCTCTCACACACACACACACACACACGCACACACACAGTAATGATGCTCATTTACATCCATGTGCTGCTCCATTCCTTTGGTCTATAACACTTCTGCCCCTCTTCTTCGCCTAGCTCAGACAGACAGCTTTCCTGGATCTCCCCCTCCTCAGGTTGACCCTTCTCTGTGCTACCACCTCAGTCCACCTCTTAATTGGAACACTCCACCATGCTGTAGTTACCTATCTGTTCCCCACTCCTCACACTCCCAATTCCAGGCTGTGAGCCCCTCAAAGGCCAGGCCTAGGTCCTACCTATATCTTTGTCCCCAGCACTTCATACAGGGTCTTGCCCATTGAAGAGGTTCAATGAGTGTTTACTGAACTAAACTGAACCATAAACTCAATGCCATGGAGTTCTTCATTCTGTCTGCAAAGAAGGAAAAAATAAGGATCAGGAAAGGTTTCACAGAGCAAGTGACATTTGAGCTGGGTCATGAAAAACGAGAAGGTGTAAAAGATAAAAAGCAAAAAGATATACGGGTACCTGGATTGCTTCACAGAGGTGAAAAAATCTCGTATAATATTATTTAGTGAAAATGATTATCACACAAATGTTAGCTTCATCAAGACAGGTATTTTGCCTGTATTTCGCATATTATTCAAGAATACATCCCGTGACCAGAACAGTGACTGCTACATAGTAAGCACTCAGTATTGGTTCAATATTTTGACACTTAGGGATTCACAGTGATTAAAAAAACAAATGAACAAGTGCTGCAATGTAAGAGATCATAGTATAATCCCGTTATGTGATAAGTCTAGGTCACTAGAATAGATGTCCCAAGAGAGTAGTGAACAGATCTATCTTGCTCTTCCAGTATCCCTTAGTACACTTCAATAAATATTTATGGAAACAGGGTGCCAGGTGGCTCAGGTGGTTAAGCAGTGGACTCTTGATTTTAGCTCAGGTCGTGATCTCTGGGTGGTGAGATCCAGCCCCACACTGGGTGTGGAGCCTGCTTAAGATTCTCTCTCTCAGGGAGGACTGGGGGGCTCAGAGGTTGAGTGTCTGCCTTTGACTCAGGGCGTGATCCTAGGGGTCCAGGGATCAAGTTCCACATTGGGCTCCCTGTGAGGAATCTGCCTCTCTCTGTGTCTCTCATGAATAAATAAAATCTTAAAAAAAAAATTCTCTCTCTCAGGGGCACCCGGGTAGCTCAGTTGGTTAAGCATCTGTCTGCCTTAGGTTCAGGTCATAATCTCAGGGTCCTGGGATAGAGCCCAGCCACTCCCTGCTCAGCAAGGAGCCTACTTCTCTCTCTCCCTCCTGCTTGTGCCTTCTCTCTCAGATAAATAAGATCTTAAAATAGAAAAAAAAAAAAATCTCTCTCTCCCTTTCCCTCTGCTCCTTTGCCCACCTCGCTCCCCAGTGCACTTCCCCTCTCAAGAAAAAAAAAATTGTTGAAAAAAATGAATTAATAAAAATCTAGAATACTCTTACATCCTAAAGCTATTAAAAGCAGAGTGGCAGGGCAGCCCGGGTGGCTCAGCGGTTTAGTGCTGCCTTCAGCCCAGGGCCTGATCCTGGAGTCCTGGGATCGAGTCCCACGTCAGGCTCCCTGCATGGAGCCTGCTTCTCCCTCCTTCTGTGTCTCTCATGAATAAATAAAATACTTTAAAAAATAAGTAAATAAAAAGCAGAGTGGCAGAGGGAACATACCAAGGAGGGGAGGGTCGTTAAAACGCCCTGGCTTCTAAACCAGGTTCTGATACATGCTATCTATCCCGCGCTATCCCGCCTTGGGAAAGCTTAATTTCCTCATCCGACCGGGCTGCTAAGGGACTACGAGAGGACGGCTATACAGCCCGGCCGACCGTGGACACTCAGCAAATGTGAGTTCTCTACAGCACGAAAACATTACTAACACCTTAGATGACAGTCACCAGAGAGAATCACCAGTAAGTGCTGTAACAGGGCTGGAGCTCCCGCCGCCCCTTTGGAAACTCTTTTGCGGGGTGAAGAGACTCCTAATTCCTCACGCAAACTAAGCTTCCAGCCGCACCTGCCTCCGTCGTCGCTTCCGCCTCCGAGGCGTCCGCAGAGGCTGCGTCCCGGCGACGCGGGCAGCGCGCCTACGACCCTCCCGGGGATGTCCGAGCGGCTCCACGGTGGCGCCTACCACTACCTTTTCTAGCCCTTGGTAACCGCGACGCGGCAGCAGGCGGCGTAGGCGGCAACCGGCGGACTGAGCTTCCAACTACTCTAAGTCCCGGCAAGCCCCGCGGCCACTTCCGCTGGCCGCCTCGCGTCATCCGGCCTGGACTACGGATCCCGACGGACTCCGGGCGGAGCGTCACGCCGTCGGCCTCAGCCAATCGGCTTCGGACAAGTAGGAGGGGAGGGAGACGCAGAGACAGACAAGATGGCGGCGGCGTCTGCACAGGGCGGGAGAACTGGTGGTGGCGGAGGCAGTAGTGGGCCCGGCGGTGGTCCTACCTGCGGGTCCGGCAGTGGCCGCAGCGGCTTGTTGGACAAGGTGAGGAGCCTGTTCTTGGGGACAGCCGAAACCTGGGGAGGCCCGGGAGGCGGCGAGCCCACCTTCCCATCCCCGCCCCCCTTTTCTTCCGTGGCTTCTCGGCGGGTAGTCCTCGTCTGGCCCACCTTCAGAACCCTACCGGCGCTTGTAGCCCGATGTCTCCACACCTCCAACTCCAGCCCTCTCTTCATCAGGCCTTCTTTCCTTCTTGGAAGTGTGCCTGGTCCTTAACGCTAGCCACCACAGCTTCTTAGGTTGATTTGATTATTCCTACGTTTCAATGCAGCCGACACTTTTCTTCGGAGGTGCTGTGGGACCACAGTTGATGTGCCCATTTCACTGACGGGGAAAACTGAAGCCTGAAGGAGTGAACGCAGCTATTCGAAGTCAGTAGTCCCCAAACTCTCCTCTACGACCACCACACTTGGGTGCTGCTACAGATTTCAAGTGCTCACTGGCCTTTTGCTTACTGAAGTTTGTAGGCGTTTTATTGCGATACTCAAAATACTGAATTTACTTGAGTATTTACTTACCTTATTGGGCTGACTGGAAGCCTCTAAGATTTTTTTTCCCTCGTCGTCTTCGCCCCCCCCCCCCCCTTTTACCCCTCTGCCTGCTACCGAGGGCAGTAAGTGACACGAATTCATGAGCTTGTTGCCTTCTCTGGGTTGGCTCTTTGCCTCTCCACCATCCGTTCTTTTTTTTTTTAAACTGAGGTGCTATCAATAGGGCTTAAAGGAAAAGAAAAAACAGAAAAGTGTGCTCCTCGGTTGGCCCATCTTGCCCTTTGCGGAGCATCCTGGAAGAAACAGTTGCATGGAGATGTAGGTCCTAGTACTGGTTTTGCCTCTGATTTAGCTGTGTGACCTTGAAATACACTTGTTCTCCCTTTGTTGCCTCATTTGTAAAATGAGGGACTTAGCTTAAAGTTCCCTTAGTCCCTTCCAGTTCTCTCATTGTAGGAGTTTGAGGAGAAACGTTGCATGGGGCCTTTAATATAGTAAATAGGATTTTTTTTTGCTGTAATGGAAAGCAGCTTTCAGACATCCTTGTGCCTAACACATGGTAGATGCCTAAGAAAGAAATAGGTGAACATATAGAGGGGTTCAGATCCAGGTCTTTTTGCCTCTATTTTTGGGTGTCATTGGTTTTGAATGGCATGGTTCACACTCTTTAACTATCTTAAAGAGAGGGAACATAACACGTTCTGAGGATTGGAATGGTAAATTGCTCCAAGACACATGAGAGTATTGGGAATTGATGTTCATTTTCATACACAAATCCTGCCTTTCTGCTGATGAGCATCTCACAGCCTGTGCTCATCCTGTTCCATTCACTGTTCTTGCTGTTCCCTCAGTTTGGATCGTCACCAGCAAACATTAAGTATGGACATTTTTTTTAAAAATATTTTATTTATTCATGAGAGACACACACACACACACACACACATAGAGAGAGAGAGAGAGAGAGAGGCAGAGGGAGAAGCAGGCTCCATGCAGGGAGCCTGACATGGGACTCGATCCCTGATCTCCAGGATCAGGCCCTGGGCTGAAGGCTGTGCTAAACCGCTTGAGCCACCCTGGCTGCCCAAGCATGGGCATTCTATCCTAAAGAGTATATGGCATCATTGTGTTACTGAAAGAACCTGGATTTGAGGACCATAAGATTTAGGCTTTGCTATTTTCAAACTCTGTGAAGAGTGGCAGGTCAGTTAACCATACTAAGCTTACATTCTTCATCTGAAAGAGCATCGTTTTTGGGGAGAATTAAATGATATACATGAATGATCGCTGTAACCTATAGTGTCTAATATACGTATGTAGTGGCAGAGGAAGAAAACCAAGAATCCCAACTGTGAGAAAGTACTCAGTTTAGCTGATTATAGGACAATAGTAAAAGTATTTGGTGTATTCAGATGTGTGCTTTTTACAGAAATTGAAATGAGAGAGAGAGTGATCACTGAGCTCTAACTGATAAGGGAGTGAGTGCCCCATGGGAAGACCTCATGTCTGAGGATGGAGCTGGGACCTTGTTTTGGGAGAGAAGGGCAGCATACTAGGTAAGAATGTCCTTGAGCAGATCGTGCCTGATATTTCAGGTAGTGAGTTGACTGGACTGTTCTCTAAGAGACTTGTAGTGACATGAAGATAGAATCGGATTGAAGAGAGCATGGATTGCTTGGAGTAATCCAAGCTGTTGAAAAATTTTGAGACTATGTAAAGTGGTTTTCAGAAAATTAGATTTAGAAATTAAAAGCTTTCTAACAAGGCCTTATACCATACAAGTGTATAGGGCTTATTATAAAAAGAAAAACGTTTGAATTCTAGTATAGCTTGTTAAAAGCCACATGGCCTTGGATAGGTTACATTGTATTACTGAACTTAAATTTACTTATATAAATAATGTGGATTCCCATAATGTATTATGGGCTTGTAAATATTAAATTGTACAGTATTGGTTAAGTGTTCTTTGTGAACAGCTATAAAAAAAAATGACCAGATGATGAGAACCCCAATTTGAGTATCAGCAATAGATAAAGGCTTCACAAAGGAGCATTTGACAGAATTAACCAAGCAGTGAGGGCCATAGAGGATAGAAAATATGATCTGCTTAGCTGCTTTTTCTCGGAAAACTTCATTTCAGCTTTACATCGAGTTATCCTCCTCTGAATTCTCTAGCATTTATTGCACATGGGAATTAAACTGTCACTTAATATGACATACTATCTTATTTTTTTCTACCAGTTTGTATTTGTCCAGTTTCCCATGAAAGATCCTTATAGTTCTCTGAGGAAAACAACACAGAATAAGTACTTGCAGCATTAAATTTAGCAGAGAAAAAACTCTCAGATCTGCCCTGTCAGTCTTCAGAAATTGCCTTAGAGAATGGTGCCTCTAATTGTCTGAAAACTGAAGGTACTGTGGAAGAGAAGATGGGGAAAATGTTATTCTCAGTGGAGTAGGATCTGAATGAATAGAGCAGCTTTTGCTCTGTGGGAGTGAGAGGCTGTTACCTTTAAATTTCTTAAATTTTATTTGTCTTGATTTTTTTTTTTTTTGGAGGGTTTTTATTTCCTGCACCAGTAGTTTCACTTGCCATGAAGAAATATAATAAAGAGAGATATAAGTGTGCTTCAACGTGCTTCTAGCTTTCCCTAAGCAGATGTGAATGTCTGCTCCTGTGAAACTGACTTGGGGAACAAAGCAATTCTAGTTTCCTGATCTTAAAAATAGGTATGCAAATGTAATCTTCCAGCCTCCATCACAGAATAACTTAGATCATTGCAGTAAGTTATTTTGCCCAAAATACATCAAAGTATTTTGTTCTGCATAGCAGGCTATAAAGAAAAATTACTTGCTTAATTGTTTTATTTTTATTTTTTTAAGATATTTATTTATTCATTCATTCATTCATTCATTCATTCATTCATGAGAGGCACACAGAGACAGAGAGAGGCAGAGACACAGGCAGAGGGAGAAGCAGGCTCCATGCAGGGAGTATGACGTGGGACTCGATCCTGGGTCTCCAGGATCATGCCCTGGGCTGAAGGCGGCACTAAACCGCCGCTGAGCCACAGGGGCTGCCCTGCTTAATTGTTTTAGCGATCAAATTGACATGTGGTATTAAACCATGCTTTCCAGAACTATATCCAGGTCCTTTTAACCTTGTACATGGATTTCTGTCTCCTGGCTGGATTTGTTTAGGCTATTAAAATTGTTTTGGCTATGAAAATGTGGTATTAAACTGTTTTTTAAAAGCTCTATTCAGACCCTTTTAACTTCATACCTGTTTAACTTCATTTCTGTCTCCTAGTTCATGATTGTAAAGCAGAGCTTTTGTATCTTAGTAGTTGAGAACACAGGCTCTGGAGCTAGCCTGTCTGGCTTTGAATCCTGGCTCTCCCATTTAGCAGATACGTATTCTTAGGCAAGTTAATAAATTTCTTTGCATCTTGATTTCCTCATCTGTAGAGTGGGAATAATAATATTTACCTTAAAAGGTGTGTGGCACTATGTCTAACACATAGTACTTAATAAAATATATATAGCTACTACGAACTAGCTAGTTATTGTGGACTTCAGCTTCCTCAGATACATATTTTTTTCCTAACATCGTATAAAGATACCAGACTCCATTGGGGCTTTAGTTAAAAATACAAATTACTGGACCTCATCCCAGACCTGAATCAGATTCTCGAGGTGGGACCTGGACAGCTTCATGTTTTTACACATAGCTATTTATTTCTTCCTCTACATTTTAACAGTTACTTCCAGGTTGAGAACTATCTTAGATTACTTTTTAAATCCCTTCTGGTTCTGACATATTAAAGGTTTTTTAGTTTGTTTTTGTTGGTTTGTAACCGTTCTGTTTAATCAATAGTGGTTTCTCTAAAATCTAATGAAGAGATTTTGAAATTTGTCTGTTCCAGCATCCTCATTGTATAGACATGGACAGAGTTGAAGAGGGGGAGATGAAGCAACTTGCCCAAGATGAGACATTGAGTTAGTTACACTTCCAGAACCTGGCACTTCCCAGTTCTTAATCCAGTGCTTTTATTGTACTTAGTACATTGACTCTCATACTGGAGCAGGCCTTGTGCTGGCTACTGCAGTAGTGGAAAAAGCATTTGTTTTGAGGTTGGAAGACCTAGGTTCAAGCCTTGTCTTTGTCCCCCATCAACCGTGTGTCCTTAGGTATTAAAAATTGTTTTGGCTATGAATCTCCTTTGGTCTCTTCAGTGGTAGCTTGCGTAAGATATTGTATGCCTAAACCCTAACCCACCTCTGACAAAGACGATGAACGGTTTTATAGCATTGCTGTAGTTGGTGTGTATGTGTGTGTGTTTAAGGAAACAAGATACTGGCTTTTTAACATTGTTTTGCAAACTAAACTTTAATGACATCTCAAAACTCATTATTTTTTACTTCAAAATTTAAAAATCTTGTGTCAAAGGACACTATTAAGAAAGTGAAAAGATAGTCCATAGAATGAGAGAAAATATTTGCAAATCATATTTCTGATAAGTGTCTAGTATCTAGACTATATAATTTTAACCCAATAATAAAGAGACTAACTTAAAAAAATTTTTTTTAAAGTAGAGTCTATACCCAGTGTGGAGCCCAATGTGGAACTTGAACTCATGACCCTGAGATTAAGACTTAAGCTGAGATCAAGAGTTGGACGCTTAACCAACTGAGCCACCCCGGTTCCCCAAGACAAACTAATTTTTTTTTTTTTTTTAAGATTGTATTTATTTATACATGAGAGAGAGAGAGAGAGAGAGAGAGAGGCACAGACACAGGCAGAGGGAGAAGCAGGCTCCATGCAGGGAGCCTAACGTGGAACTCGATCCCAGGTCTCCAGGATCACGCCTTGGGCTGATGGCAGTGCTAAACCACTGAGCCACCCAGGCTGTCCACAAACTAATTTTTAAAAAAGTAAAGGATTTGAATGATATTTTTCCATATGAAGATATACAGATGACCAATAAACACATGAAAAGATGCTCAGTATCATTTGTCATTAGAAAAATGCAAATCAGGGATCCCTGGGTGGCGCAGCGATTTGGCGCCTGCCTTTGGCCCAGGGCGCGATCCTGGAGACCCGGGATCGAATCCCACATCAGGCTCCCGGTGCATGGAGCCTGCTTCTCCCTCTGCCTGTGTCTCTGCCTCTCTCTCTCTGTCTCTCTGTGACTATCACAAATAAATAAAAATTAAAAAAAAAAAAAAAAAAAGAAAAGAAAAATGCAAATCAAAACCACAGTGAGATACTACTGAGATGCCTATAATAATAATTTTTAAAAGAAAAGAAAAAAATAACCATTGTTGATGAGGATGTGGAGAAATTGGAACTCACCTATGTTTCTGTACCATAATGTAAAATGAATGCAGCCACCTTGAAAAACATTGTATCAGTTCCTCAGAAAGTTAAATATAGAATTACCATATGACTTAGCATATTTCACTCCTTGGTATACACACAAGAGAATTGAAAATGTATGTCTATACATAAAAATTTGTACACAAACGATCATAGCAGCATTATTCACGGTAACCAAAAGGTAGAAGCAACAAGTGCCCAGAAAGTAGATTAGTGGTTACTGGAAGCAGGGGATAGGGAATGACTACTTATGGTTATGGGGTTTGTTTTTAGAGTAATGAAAATATTCTAGAATTAATGGTGATAGTTATACAACAGAAGTATAGTAAAAACCATTGCATTGTCCATTTTTAAACAGTAAGTTTTATGGTATGTGAATTATATCTCGGTTTTAAAAACTGAATTCTTTTTGTCTTTACAATGTTTATGGAGTAACTTCTAAAGTTCCAAGTTATTATTTTTTTAACCAGTCATTCACAATTACGTAACACAGTCCTATCACAGATGTTAACAATCTCCATCTGCCCAGGTCCCTTTTTTTTTTTAGCTGTTGCTTGCACCATTTCTCTGCTCTGATCTCTGTTTTGTCAAATTTCAGTAATAGTTTTTTGTATTATTTGAACTTTGAATAGTAGTTGACTCACTGATAACTTCTTTCTTAAATGTGTGTTTTTTTTTTTTAAGATTATATTTTTTCATGAGAGACACGGAGAAGAGGCAGAGACATAGGCAGAGGGAAAAGCAGGCTCCACGCAGGGAGCTCGGTGTGAGACTCGATCCCAGGAACACGCCGTGGGCCAAAGGCAGGCACTAAACCGCCAAGCCACCAAGGGATCCCCTAAATGTGGCTTCTAGAAGATCAGTTGTTCCTAGTTTTCCTCCTTCATTAGCTTCTGTCTTTTGCACTGTTTTGTCTTCTTCCTGACCTGTAAATATTGGCAAGCCCCTCTCCTCTATATACATTCATTCCAAGGAGATACCAGTGTCATGGCTTAAATACCATCTGTGAATTGATGACTTCCATATTTGAATTTTCAAACTGGACCTGTCCTTTGAGCCCCAGACTTTTATGTCCCTATTGCCTACTTGCCATGTCCACATGAATATCTAATAGGTATACTAGACTTAAGTAGCCAGGACCAGTCTACTTACCTTGTTTCTCTGGTGTTGCCACTAATTTTCATGCTCATAATTAACACATGGTAATTTCTCTGTCAGGTGTCTCATCTACTACTGCTTTTCCTTCTTTGCAGCCTGTATCCTTTTTCTAAATTGGGAGAGACCTTTCAAAGAGACCTAATACACCAGAAAGTGTATTAGTTTTTCTTAGAGCCATACTTAGCTCTTCCTAAATGAGAGCAGGATCCTATTGGCACTGCTCACCTCTGATAGCCTTCATCTCTCTAGTGCAAATTGAATCTTTTGAGTCTTACTGCCCTTTATTAAGCGAAGGAACTTTATGAAGCAATTCATTGAGGTCTTTATCACCGCATAACTTCTATTTTCGCTTTTATTAAAATAAAAGTAGAAGTGTTCATGCTGTTATTCCATACTCAAGACAATTTTGTGTTTTGGACATGTCCTTAATGACCAAGGATTTTGTCCTTTTTTTTTTTTTTTTTTTTTGCCTTTAAGGCCAGAAGATGCATGGGGAACAGGAAAAGCCTGTAAACCCTCAATCAAGTCAGAAAATGCCTTCCTGCACTATATATATATATATGCTCAAGACCTGGATCGTGTTTGATACCCTTCTGAAGTCCTTAGGAGGTAGCGTTCTTAATGCCATATCTGCAGTGAAATGTCTTTGTAGAACCTTTTATTATTCAAATTTGCAGCAGAATGAGCCTTTGTAATGTTCTGTCAAAGCCATCTAATGCTTATTTTCTATGAACTGGTTAGCCATCTAGATCTGGCAACAGGTATATGGTGGTCCAATAGAGTTTTATCTCTTTAAGTTGGTACTGACGGAGAAGTGATCTCCTTAAACTAGGACTTACTCAGCTGTATTTTCAGTTAAATTGCAGTTGGTTTTAAAGGGAGGGAAATGGAAAATTCAGATATATTCTGTGGGTTTCGTTGGCATATTCAAGATTAAATCTTTTTAAGATTTCTTTATGTTATGTAACTATAACTTATTAGATAAGAATCAGGATACTTCATGTAGCTGTCACTTCAGGGATTTGTGTCTTTTTCTTTTGTTTTTGGGGGTAACCAATAACTCCTTTCCTTATGCTTTTGGAAAGTGATGTGGAATAGTGAGAAAGAGAATGGGTTTTGAAATCATGAAAACTCAGTTGAGTCCTGGCTTTACCGCTTCCTGGCTGTCACCTTATGCAAATTTCTTAAACCCTAAGCGTTATCTGTAAAAGGAAGATATTAGTCAGTTTGAGCTGCTTTATCAAAAATACCCTAGGTTGGGTAGCTTAAACAACTGAAATTTATTTCTCATGGTTCTGGAGGCTGGGAAGTCCAAGATCAGGGTGCCAGCAAGGCTGGGTTCTGGTAATGGCCTTTCTACTGCTTGTGGACAGTCTTCTTTACTCACATGGTAGGAAGCAGAAAGAGTGGAAGCAAGCTCTCTTGTTTTTTTTTAAGGGCACTATTCTATCTCATGCAGGCTCTACCCTCATGACCTAATTTCTTCCCAAAGGCCAACCTCTTAATATTATCACATTGAAATTAGAATTTCAACATCTGAACTTTAGGGTAAATGTAAATATTTGTCCATAACAGGTGGTAATTTTTCTTAATGGGGTTATCATAAGAATTAAAAGAGATGATGTATATAAAATATTTAGTTCAATACATAGGACACATTATGTACTCAGTAAGTAATACCTATGGTTATACCTCCCTTAAATTCTGTGGATAAGAACTAAGTGAGATTATTTTGCCTTATATGCATCTGTTAAGTTTAAACTGAAAGTTGACATTTTAGAAATCTTTTCCTTCTCTTTTTTTCTTTATAAGAGTTTATACATCTTTTCAGTAAGTAGCTGTTGACACTATGTTATTCCCTGATCTGAGGAACATAAAAATATATGTAGTTCCTGTTACTGAGGGAGATGTTATATAAATCCAGCTAACCATGATACAGTATATTAGTTTTACATAATTAATAGCAACAATGGTAGGTAATTTTTAATAAGTACTTGTATACCAGGCATTTTGCTGTGTTTTATAATTACGGTAATTAAGCCTCATACTAACGTGTGAAATAGATATTTTTATCATCTTCATTTTACAATTGAGCAAAGACTGTAGTAAGATTAAATTATTTGCCCAAAATCATACATAAAATGGAAAAGTGAGAATTAAAACAGTAGTCTGACTCCAAAGCTGTAGCTTTTAACCACTATAATTGTGCTACTTTGCATAAGGGCCACAAACAAAATCTGCCTTGGGGTTGAGTTCAGAGATTAATAAGGCAAGTTAAAAATAAGTTTCTATCACTGAAGAAGGGACAATTTTATGGTGAACCATGTATTTTGTAAGTTAGCCCTAAGTAATTTTGTTGCCTGTCACACACTGGCTGTGTGACACTTAATATCCCTGAACGCTAGTTTTTTAATCTGGAGGGCATTGGTTTCAAGACAGAGGATCTGCTTAGAGTCTAGCAGTGGTACTAGCAGTTTAACAGTGGATGAGAATTGACCTGTGTAAGGGACATCATCTTGAAATTTTAGATACACAACATAAAGAACTTTGTGTAACTTTGTCTAGAAGGGAAAAAGCATTGTATGAAGGATCAGGAATCAGAATGGCTTTAGGAATCCCATAAACCATTGAGACAATGGAATAAACTTTAAAATTTTTGAAGAGAACTTGTTTCTCTTAAGTGTGAAGGTAGAATAAAAAGACATTTTCAGATGTGTAGTCTCAAAATTTATTTCCCATGTGCATTCTTCAAGGAAGCCACTGGAGGATATGTTCACCAGATCAAGGGAATAGTAAACCACGAAAGGAGAAACATGGTTATCGAAAGGAGAAACATGTTTATCTAAGAAAAGGAAGTCCAGCCCACGAGGAGGTTAAGGGAAATAGTAAATGGTAAAAGGAGATTCTAAAGTGATAGCTATACAGCAGCCCTGGAAAGCAGTCCACCCAGATCAAAGCAGGTCAGGAGGCTCCAAGACCCAACTTCTCTAAAAAGATGAAATTCACAGAATGCGGAATACTTTTGCACATATTGAGAAGAGACTTAAACAATTGAGAGAATTCGAAACTACATTGGTGATAAATAATTGATTTAAAACAATAACCAAAATGACAGTAGCTCCAAGGAAAACAAAAAGCTATCAGGAAAGAAAAAGTAATCCTGGTGTACTATATAACTCATCTGTGAATAGCATTTATAGTCATAATATACAGTTCAAATAATGATCTAGCCAAAAGTTAAGCTCTTATATAAGACCAAATCACTAGTACTCTGCTATGACTGTATTAAAAAGATGGTGGTGGAAAAGCTGGAAAAATTGATATTTGTGTTGCAAGGGATGAAATGGCTCAATTTCCTCTTTCATGGTGAAAAGTCAATAGATTTAATGCCACAAACTGAAAAATTTTAAAATAATATAAACATGTTTTATAGAGATGAATATATTTTAAAAATCAAAAGGAGTGTCTCTGCAGAATGATATTGACAGTAGCAATGGTCTTAAAGTCAGTACCAGTGATTGTTGCTTGGGCCCAGTATGTATGTATCTATGATATGCAGGAGGGAATGTGGGAAAGAGGAACTGAGGAAGTTCTGCGAGGAACTGAGGAAGTTCTGCTAGGAACTTCTAGCAGAAGTTACCCCATCTGCTAGATCTTAATTGGCAGTATTGCTGGTATCAGCGATCCCGAGACTCCTTTTTCAGTGATTTATTAGAAGGAATCACAGGATTCGGTACATAGTTATATTCGACTCAGTGTGTAGTTGTACTTTACTTCAGCAAAGGGAAAAGGTGTATAGAATGGAAGTCTGGAGGAAACCAAGTGCAAGATTCCAAGAGTCTTCTCCCAGTAGAGTCCAGAAGCTGTGCTTAATTCAACTCTGGCAACAGTGATCTGGCAGTGACAGTACCTGTGGAGTGTTGTCTGCCGAGGAAGCTCATTAGAAACCCAATGCCCAGGTTTTTGTTTTTTTTTACTGGGGGTCGATTAAGTATGCGGCCTCTGTCTAGCCTGTGCCAAAATTCCAGACTCCTAGAAAGGAAACTGATGTTTATCATAAACTATATTATTTACACAAACAGTTTAAGCACAGCGAGCCACTCATCACTTAGGGAAAGTTTTAGATCAGTGTAAGCGACTGTTTACCAGACAACTTTCCAATACCAGCCTTTCTAGCAGGCCTTTCTAAGGATATCAGTCTCAGGCCTATATTACCTCTTTTCTGCACTGAGCCTTTTTTCATAATTTATCCTGTGAGGTCCCACATAAAAGAAACCAACTTTGCTTTGCCTTTTTATTACAAAAGGAAAGCAATTTGCATTTATAGTTGAGGAAGGTAAGAGTGAGAGAAAAGTTTCTAAAATGCCCTGAGTAGCATTAGAGAGAAAATGAATGAGTAGCATACATTTTAGTTGATGAGCAGTTTTGGGAATGACAAAATAAATCAGAAAAATAAGTACCTAATGGCTACCCTCCTTCCCTTTTTTAGATGTCTCTGTACTACAACAAAGATACTGTCTTCTCTGAAATAAAGGTTTTTTCATGCACCCAAAATAGATTATACTCCCATCTCTTCAGAAATCATATTATAGGGACACCTGGGTGGCTCAGTTGTTGAGCGTCTGCCTTTGGCTCAGGGCGTAATCCCAGGGTCCTGGGATTGAGTTCCACATCGGGATCACTGCAGGAAGCCTGCTTCTCCTTCTGCCTATCTCTGCCTCTCTGTGTCTCTCATGAATAAATAAAATCTTTTTTAAAAAAAATCATATTATAAACTTTCTTTGTGATTCAGTAGAAACGTTCCTGTGCCACTTACTGAATATTACTTGTAGGTACCAGGCTGAGGAGGTGGAGCTAGGGCCATTTCAGCACGTGCTGTAATCATTGCTTCTATGTTTTATCCCCTGAAATTGCCGAGGAATTACCCTCTGAACTGTAACGGCAAGTTTCTTTTCTGCGATGCCCAGCAGGTAATAATGTGAAGCTGAGTGTCTATGAGAATATGATTTTTCTTTTTTGGAATGACTCCAAAATTTTTTAATGACTTCGTTTCACAAATAATTTGAATTGTGAATTCTGGTTGTACAAGTTTCTTTTGCTTGCTGTTATCAAAATGGAATTTACTTAACTAAGTGTAAGTGAGCTATTTAGCTATAAAACCTATTAATTTCTTCTTGGTTCATCTATGTTTTTAAAATTAGGTGCCAAGTTTGATTTGTAGACTGGCAGGCTGTGAGAATCAATATTATAGCACGATTTTCTTATTATAGCTGCCATGAGTAATTTTCTCCAAGAAAATTCTTGTTTTTATGAGACACAAAAGGGAAAAAACTATGACTTTTTAATCACTTGAAGTATGACTGTTGTAGTTCTTTTTTTTTTTCACTCAACAAACTTCACAGAACAGTTTTTCTTTTTTGCATAATAGTATATAGTATCACAATTTTTAAAAAGCAAGTTTGATGAATTCTATTTCTATATTTCTTTAATATCTTTTCAATTACTTTTTAGATATTTATTCTGTCTCCTTATTTCTTGTATGCAGTATTTCTCATATTGTGCTCAATCAGAAAGATAAATATGAAGTTCTTTTCTCTTTCAGTAAAATCTGTTCTAAAGCCAAGCAGATTTTGGATTGCCTGCTGGTTTGTAATTTTTATGAAATATGGTATTTGTTCACTATTAAGTGAACAAAAAAATTAAGAATTGAGCCTTATGGTCTATAAAAGACAGGTTTATCAAATTATTTGTTAACACCCTATTCCACTTAAGCTATGTTCATATAATCATTTGCATTTGAAAACATTTTTTACTATATAAAATGCTCATATGTTTACAAAGTTTAAAGGCATTCTTTTTAATCAAAATTTGAAGTGCTTTGAAAAAAATATTTTAAAAGGCATACATTGAGAAGTCAGTCCCATCCAAGTCCCTTGACCTTCTCAAGATATCTCGGTGCACCAGTTTGTTTAACCAGTCCCCTATAGTTGAGTACTTGACTTACTTTTCCTATTAAAAACACTGCTGTGGGATGCCTGGGTGGCTCAGTCAGTTAAGTGTCTACCTTCGGCTTAGGTCATGATTCCAGCGTCCTGGGATCCAGCCCCATATTGGGCTCCTTCCTCTGTGGGGAGCCTGCTTCTCCCTCTGCCTGCCACTCCCCCTGCTTGTGCGCACATGCTCTCTCTCTGACAATAAAATCTTTAAAAAAAAAAAAAAAAACTGCTGTAGTGAGGAACTTTGAATATTATTTCATGTGTATGAAGATACAGAAAAATTCCCAAAAGTGGAATCCAAGGTGCTAAATTGTCTTAGTATGTGTTGTACCATTTTGAATTATTACCAACAGTGTGTGATACAATCATTTGATTCTAACTAGTACGGTATTGGGGAACCTTTCTAAACCTCTGTAGATGAGAGAAATTGAAGTGGAGTTTGTCCAAAGTCATATAACTACCTGATAATGGGACTTGATTTTTAATTCAAAATGTTGTTTCCAACAGACTACACTAGATTTGCTGTTTTCCTGCAGTTAAGACATGCTGGTAATATATAAACATTGTTAGCTGACAAAGATATATCAAAAGAGACTTTTCTCATTTTGTTAGTGTCTGCAGGTTCATAGATGTAAATTGTCTAAATTTTGTGGTCATAGAATGCAAGGATGAACAAATGGAGTTCTTCCTTGTTCCCACATTTGGGTAAAATGAGGATGGGGTATGTGAGTTCACACTGTAGTCTCTGTAGCCCAGGTAAGTGTTCTGGTTTGGGTCTGGTAGATAAAGCTTTCCAGCATGGAGACTGGCGACATCAAATGAGTACCACCTGACTCTAGAGACCTAGTCTCCTTCATCTTCATTTTTTTAAGTATTTGTCTTTTAGCTGTCCAACATCAGAGGACAAAGAGTAAATGTACATATACTTGAAGATGCTCTTGTTAAGTAAAAATTCAACCAGGTAACCTTTAAAGATTGAATTGGCTTTAATAAGAGATTCATGAATTGGGCAGCATCCCATCTAGCAAGTAGAAGGAGGTTCCAAAAGGCTACAGAAACAGATTTTGAAAGCTAGAGAGGGAGTAGAGATAAAAAAAAAAATTATTAGCAGAGAAGCCATTGTTTTAGACAAGGTTGCCCTAAGAGGACTGGAAGGAGCCTATTAGTAAATTTCCTAATGCTGACCAGGATATTCCTCTGTTGATTGATTAAAGGATATGTTTTGTGGGGGTTGAAACTGCAGTTAGGTTAGGTACTAGATCTTAGTTTCCTGACTCGAGGTCTTAACCTAAGTGACACCATTTTGGGCCTGTGAGGGGGTAGGTGGTGGTTTTTTTAAACACTCTTACGGAAGTAGTTCATTTTACCTTCTGTAAGATGCTATGCTTCTTGATGCACAACTGTTCTGTTTTACAGTGGAAAATTGATGATAAGCCTGTAAAAATTGACAAATGGGATGGATCAGCTGTGAAGAATTCTTTGGATGATTCTGCCAAAAAGGTATTTTCTTGAGGTGGGAGTCTGTTAGCATATATATAGCTTACGGCACATCTGCAGGATCTTTTTCTTCTGTAACTTGGAATGACCATAGTTGTTAGTTTTAGGAATTGAGCCATAAAACAGTTTGGAATACAGTAAATGTGGGGAACATGTATTAAAAATGTTAGCTACCTCAGGCTTCTGTCAAATTCTCTAATTTTTTAATCCAGAAAGCTGGTATTCTGTTGTTTTTGAGGTTAGTTAGCCTAGAGCCAAGAGGGTTGAGGGAATATTGGACATCATTCGTGATTGGTCATCTCTGTTTAAAAAGGGAAGAGGGGCACCTGGATGGCTCACTTGGTTGTGTCTGACTTCTTTGGCTCAGGTCATGATCTCAGGGTTGTGAGATCGAGCCTCATGTTGGGCTCTGCACTGGGCCTGGAGTCTGCTTAAGATTCTCTCTTGCTCTCTGCCCCTCTCCCCCTTTCCTCTTTAAAAGCAGAAAGGGGGAGACTTTTAGCTTCATCCCAGGGAAAAAGTTGAGGATTAAAAAAATGTATGAGCAATTGATGAACTTTTTCTCTGGGACCATTGTGAACAACTTGAGTCTACTTGGACTGATAAATTCCTGATTGGAGAGAGCTATTGGTATTTATATGATTCTTAACATAACTTTTATCATGGAAATTAAGAATAAAAGCAGTTACTAGGAAGGAAGCAATCCTGTAAGCTTGATTCCTGTTCTTTTTACTAGGTACTTCTGGAAAAGTACAAGTATGTGGAGAATTTTGGTCTGATTGACGGTCGCCTCACCATCTGTACCATCTCCTGTTTCTTTGCCATAGTGGCATTGATTTGGGATTATATGCATCCCTTTCCAGAATCTAAGCCTGTTTTGGCTTTGTGTGTCATATCATATCCTTTATTTATGCTCAGGTTTGTTTTCTAGTGACTCTTTATTAAAATCTCTACTGATAATCTTCCCTGCTCCCTACAAAAAACAAACTTTGATTCTGAGGCCTGCTAATGTTAGAATTTAATATTATGAGCTATGGGCATCTATAACCTTAATTAATGATTACCATCGATATTTGAGATTTAATGTGTTTATTTTATCTTTAATTCTATTTAGTTATTAATGTAGCGGTCATTATAATCTGAGTGTGAGTGCCTAATAGCAAAACACACCTTATTGCGAGACCCAGTTCTTATTTCTAGCCTACACATTCCCATTAGACGTGGTCTGCTTCAAGATACTTATTCCAGGATATTGGGGAAGGATCAGATTTTGGAGGTTCAGGTTTCCTTGAAGCTGAAGGGCTGGATTGGGAGGTACTGAGCATGAGATAGAGATGTGGCTTGTATAACATGGAATTAAATCCTATTTTGGAGCTTGAGAACCTGGATTTGAAACCAAGCTGTTTTGTGATCTTGTGATAATAAGCACTTATTGGAAACTGAATGCTGCTCAGTTACAAATATGGGCAATACACAATCAGAATTAAAAAGATTAAGTGAGACATTTTATGTTTGTTATGTAATCTACTCTCAGATTGTTTCCTTTCCCCTCTCCTTCTATGGTAGAATCATGTTTGTTACCTATCCAGCTTAATTTCTCAAAACGCTAAATACAAAGAAATCCTATACTATTACTATAATTATAAAAATTCTGTTTGTAGTAACAGTTTTCTTGTGGTTCTCACCACCTCCTCCCTAAGTCAGTTTGGACATACTGCACTTTTCTTTGTAACTTAAAAAGATACATTGGATGTCTTTTCATGAAGGAATATATAGGATACCTTATTCTCAATAGCCACATAGTATTTTTGAGTGTCTGCTCTGTGCCAGGACTGTACTAATTTAAAACAAATCATTTTGATAGGCAGTTTACTTTTCTTAACAATGGTGTCACTACCTGAAATATTTCTTTTAAACTTTTTTTTTTTTTAAGATTCTATTTATTTATTAATGAGAGAGACACAGAGAAAGAGGCACAGAGACACAGGCAGAGGGAGAAGCATGCTCCATGGAGGGAGCCCGACGCGGGACTCGATCCCAGGTCTCCAAGATCAGGCCCTGGGCCGAAGGTGGCGCTAGACCGCTGAGCCACCCAGGCCACCCACTACCTGAAATATTTCTAAAAGATGTGCTTTGGGGATTTTTCTTTTAACAAGTCATTTAATAAAGCAGGCCCTGATTTAAAATGGTATTATCCAAATTGATCCCAAATCATAGTCCCAGAATTGGCACCTTGACTCCTTGCAGTATGAATTGTCCCAGTATGAATTTTTTCACCATTAAGGCAGTTCCAAAGAATATGCCATAGGTTCTGGAGGCAGTTCCCAAAGGAGTTCCAAACAGGTTTAAACAATGAGGGCAACATTATTACAAATATATAGCCTTCCAAGAGAATTACCAT
This sequence comes from Canis lupus baileyi, assembly GCF_048164855.1. NCBI lineage: Eukaryota > Metazoa > Chordata > Mammalia > Carnivora > Canidae > Canis > Canis lupus. Next base: position 28,242,607 of record NC_132860.1, read on the forward strand.
GATGGAATTTCATTTGTTCCATTTGTTTTGCTTTAAAACAAAACATGATCTTGCTTTTTTCATTTAAAATCATGAAATTTTATGTATAATGGTAATGACTTCTCTGTGCTAGACACTAAATGTATATATAAATGTAAGGATAAAAAATAAAATAGCTAAATATTCAGTGTTTTTTGTACCAAGATGAAACTGTCTTCTTTAGGACTATCATTATGAAAGTTTTCATAGCCCTTGCTTGTCAGTTTGTGTTATTTCATGTGTTTTCTCCTTAACTTTATCTGAACCTATTTTGTGATGATGGGGATCCTGACCATTTATACCTCATATAAGGAGAAGAGCATCTTTCTTGTGGCCCACAGGAAAGATCCTACAGGAATGGATCCTGATGATATTTGGCAGCTGTCCTCTAGTCTCAAAAGGTATGACTCTACTCAAATCCGTAAATCCTGATGTTGGATTTTCTCTGGGAGTCCAGTTATTTTCAGCAACAGACTATTTTATGGTGTGCTTACTCCATGCAGATCATAGTGCCAGTCATGTAATATGAAGTAAGGGGTATGAACGGTCTAGGAGGTTTGGGTATGAACGGTCTAGGAGGTTTCTCCTAGCATTGTACTTCTGGGATTGTATTAGCATAGAAGTGTTCTGAGGATAAACTGTGGGAGAAAGAACTTTGGTGGAAGGATGATGAAGAATGCCTATCTTTCCCTGTGGCCAATAAATAGAGCCAATTAGAGTACAGAGCTGTGAAGGCCAAAGGTGTAAAGTGAGTTATGATTGAAGAACCCCATTAATCTTCTATGTTTTCTGTGACCTTGACTACAGTCTGTAATTAGGAAATTTTGCAGCAGTGCACTCGGCAACTCAGAGAAACACATTTCAGTGTTCTGACCAGCCGTAGGTATAACTTCATGCAGGTGACACCTGAGGTCTTTTTAGGTATCCAGAGTTAGGTTTAAATTCCAGCTCATCGCTTTCTAGCAGTATGGTTTTTCTGTATATCATGTAAACTATTTGAGCTTTAGTCAAAACTGAATTAAAAATGACTCACAGGGTTGTTGGGAAGATGCCAGCTGGTATATGTACCAAGTATAAAAATATCAAACGTCTGTGGAGCATAACAATATACTGGGTATTGTGCAAAGTACATTATCTCATTTAAACCTTAGAACAACCCATTTTATAGATAAGAACACAGACCCAAAAGGTTTAATTAATTCTTCCAGGGCCCTAGAACCCTAAAGTGTAGGTATTCCAGTTCATATCTGAGCCCAGACCTCATGCTCTTAGTCACTATCCTAAAAACACATGGGACAGGTCCTAGCACATAGTAGGCTCTTAAATTACAAGTACAGTTATTCACATATACGAAGGTAAGTACAGCATCAACGCCAAACAGCCTCTTCTCATTACCAACTTGTGGTAATGCCTATGAAGAGGAGCAGAATGTCATTCTGGTGTTCCAGCTGCATTCTCCTGGAAGAGCTCCCAGCCACCTTTTGACCTCAACCATCATAAATCTATACCTTGTGGCAAACCCCTAAAACAGAATTGCAGAATTCTAGACCCTAGCAACATCTTGATTTCATCATTTTCATGCATATATTCCATTTGATTCATACATTCCATTTCATTCATACGTACGTTCATATACACAGTGTGTTTTTTTTAAGATTTTATTTGCGAGAGAGCAGAATGAGAGAGAATATGAGCTAGGAGGAGGAACTGAGGGAGAAAGAGAAGCAGACTCCCCGCTGAGCAGGGAGCCCAACCATGGGGTCTAAGTTGAAGGCAGATGCTTAACCGACTGAACCACCTCGACACCCCTACACAGTATATTTCTTTTTAACAACTTTATTATGATATAGTTCATATACCATACAGTTCATACATTTAAAGTATACAGGTCAGTGGTTTCTAGTGTGTTTACAGATATTGCAACAATTACCATAGCCAACTTTAGAACATTTTTGTCATCTCAAAAAGAAACCCTGTGCCCTTTAGCTGTCTTCTCCCTGTCCACCACCCCTCCCTGCCCCATTCCCTCAGCGTTAAGTCACCACTGATGTACTTTCCATCTCTATAGATTTCTTTGTTCTAGATGTTTCATGTGAATGGAATCATAGAATATATGGTCTTTTGTGATTGGCTTCCTTCACTTAGCATAATGTTTCCAAGGCTCATCCATGGTGTGGCATGTATCAATATTTCATTTCTTTTATGCCAAATATTCCATTACATGGCTATACCACATTTTGTTTGTCCATTTATTGATGGACATTTGAGTCATTTCCACCTTTTGGCTATGGTGAATAATGTTGCTATAAACAGTCACAAATTTTTGAGCGGACATACGCTTTCATTTCTCAGGTAATGTACCTAGGAGAGGAATTGCTGGGTTATATGGTAACTTTTTTTTTTTTTTTTTTAAGATTTATTTAATTTAGAGAGAGTGCACAAGTCGGGGAAGGGACAGAGGGAGAAAGAATCTCAAGCAGACTCTTCACTGAGTGCAGAGCCTGACTCGGGGTTCCATTTCACAATCCTCAGATAAAGGCCAGAGCTGAAATCAAGAGTCAGGTGCTTAACTGACTGAGCCACCCAGGCATCCCGTATGGTAACTCTTTAATTGGTAACTTTTTTTTTTTTTTAAGATTTTATTTATTTATTCATGATAGACATAGAGAGAGAGAGAGAGGCAGAGACACAGGCAGAGAGAAGCAGGCTCCATTCAAAGAGCCTGATGCGGGACTCAATCCCAGGACCCCAGGATCGCTCCCTGGGCCAAAGGCAGGCACCAAACCGCTGAGCCACCCAGGGATCCCCCAATTGGTAACTCTTTAATTGCTTAAAGAATTGCCAGACTGTTTTCCTAAGCAACTGCACCATTTTCAGCCCCACTAGCAGTGTACAAGGGTTCTGATTTTTCCTCATTCTCGCTGATTTTTTTTTACCAGCTGCCACATTATTGTTTCCTGTGGCAAAGAAATATGCCATCTCTGTTCCTTCTCATTGCCATTAAATACAGATGCACTTCTCTTTCCTTGAAGATAGCTCCTGGCTCATTGGCACTGTCTTTAACATAGCTCCTTTCATTATCCAAATAGATAATGGATTCCAGTTCTCTGGCCTCTCCTCTGATCATTTTGTTTTCTACCATAAATTTGTTTCTACCAATACATAGATCCTGGACATATTCTAGACTTTGCTGATCTGGTAACTAATTACCTTCAATAATTTCAGTTGAGTATCTCACTCTCTGACCATTGATTGCTTCTTTTTTTGGTTCTCTTGTCCCAGTGGTCTTCAGCCCCAAAGGCATCTCTGATCCATTGAGCAGGTTTTCATTGCCCCTTTTCTCCTACATTGTCTCACTTCATTACCCAACTTAGATTCTGTGGCATTTTAATAGTCTAGTTACTTTCCCTGTCCTAGAGCATCTTTCATACCTCCTCCTTTATTCTCAAACCTACCTTTCTCTCCCATCTTTACTCTCAGCTTCTTTTGTTGCAGAGATGATTGAAGCAGTCAGAAAGTCTCCTATCATTTGCCTGCTTGCAATGCTCATCAGACTTGTTTCTTCCTGAGTTCCTATCTATAGCCTCTTGTCTATTTGTCTACTAGATTCTCTCCCTTCTCATTTACTTAATGTTTCCCTCTCTGCTGGATCATTCCTTGTGGCATACAAACATGCTGTCATTTCTCCCAACTAAAATTTTTGTTCCTCTTATTCTCCTCACATGGTCTTATTTTTCTGCTCCCCTTTTCTTCTCTCACTGTCTCTTGGATCTACTTGTCTTTATTTCTCTTCTCATCTTACTCAACCAGCATTTGATAGTGGACCACTCCTTGTTTTACTTGGTTTTTTAAAACTAGGTTTCTAGGATACTGTAATCTTCTCATTTTCTTCTTACATTAATGTCTGCTTTTTTAGGCTCCTTTGTGATTCCTCATTGTTTAAAGAATAGCTCTAAATTTGAAATGCTGGGCAGTCCTGGTAGCCCAGCAGTTTGGCGCCTGCTTTTGTCCCAGGGAGCGATCCTGGAGTCCTGGGATTGAGTCCCGCATCAGGCTCCCTGCATGGAGCCTGCTTCTCCCTCTGCCTGTGTCTCTGCCTCTCACTCTCTCTGTGTCTGTCATGAATAAATAAATAAAATCTTTAAAATAAATAAATAAATAAACAAACAAACAAACTTGAGATGCCACTGGTGCTTGTTCCTAGCACCTCTTCTCTATCTGTATTCCATTGCTAGGTGTAATCTTGAATTTAGAATTTCACGACTTCAAATACCATCTATATGATAAAGATCTCTGAATCAGTATTTTCATCCTAGACCTCTGTCCTGAACTCCCAGATATATTCCAGTTTTCTATTTGACATCAGATCATAATAAGCATTTCAAAACCTAACTGCTGTGCCTCATCCAAACCTGTATTCCTGCCCCCGTCCCCGCCCCCATTTTTCTCTATCTCAGTTATGGCACTTCTATCCTAGTTACTCAGGCCAGAACTCAATCATTTTGACTGCTCTCTCAGTCCTTCCAATAGTCTGTCAGCAAATCTTGTCAGCTCTGCCTTCTAAATATATCAGTCTGACCATTTCTCATCTCTTCTGCTACCTCATCTCTCAATTAGGTGACTGTAATAATGTCCTCATAGACCTTCACAGCTGCTCTCTCTGCTCATAGTCTATTTTCAGCATAGCAGGCAAAGTGATCTTTTTAAAACAGAAGGCAGATCAACTCAATCTGCTCCAAACCCTGTTACTCTGAGAAAAATCTAATTCCTCTGTTCTCTGTACTTCACACACATAATACACACCCCTTATCTCCCGTGCCTCTCCTCCTCTCTCATACCATTCTGTTATTCATATTCCAGGCGTATTCTTGCTCTGGGGCCATTGCATTTGCTGTGAACTCTGCTTGGATTTTTTTTTTTTTTCCAGATAGCTTGTTCTTCTCTTCTTTAGGGCTCTGCTCAAATACCTGCTTATTAATAAAGCCTTTCCTGCCTACTGTATTTAAAACATCCTATGTTTTATCATAATGTTGGTTCTTTCATACACACTGACGTAAAAATCCCAAAAGGCAGAGTTTTGTCTCTTATGTTCACTGCTATATATCTTTAGCATCTGAAAGTGCCTGACATGTATAGCTGAGACTGAATAAATATTATATAATTATTATACAAAAATATTTTTCCTGAAAAATGTTATATAAAATAATTATGTGTTGTATAATTATATAATATGTAAGTTATATAATACATAATGTAAAATAAATATTAATGAGAAATTTCTAAAGTGCATCAGATCATAACTCATCAGATCATGCGCTACCATCCAAACCACGGAACTGCCAGTGGAACTGGGCCTAAAAGTTCCCAGATTACTGTGAAATCAACTAACAGCAGTTTACTGGAGTTTGAGAAAAATTTTGAGGTGTTGAAAGTAGCTTAAGGATTTTCACTCATAGCTATCTGGGTTGGGAATAACTGGCTAGAAAACAGTTTTTTTTTTTTTTTAAGTATGGTTGACACATGATGTTACATTAATTTCAGGTGTACAGCATAGTGATTTAGCTCTGTAGTTAGCTCGCCACAGGTATAACTACCATTTGTCACCATGCAGTGCTGTTATAGTACATTGACTATACCCCCTATGCTGTGCCTTTTATCCCTGTGACTTACTCATTTCCATAACTGGAAACCTGTATCTCCCACTCCCTTTCACCCATTTTGCCCATCCCCCAGCTACTGGCAATGATCCCTCCCTCTGGCAACTATCAGTTTGTTCTGTGTATTTACAGGTCTGATTCTGCTTTGTGTTTGTTTGTTAATTCCCTTGTTTTGTTTTTTAGATTCTACATGTAAGTGAGATGATATATTTATTTTCTCTGGCTTATTTTAGTTTAGCATAATACCTTCTAGGTCCATCCATGTTGTCTGTCACAAGTGACAAGATCTCTTCCTTTTTTATGACTGTGTAATATTTTGTTGTGGGTGTGTGTGTGTGTGTGTGTGTGTATATATATATATATATATATATACACACCACATCTTCTTTATTCATTTATTGATGGACACTTGGGCTGCTTCCATATCTTGGCTATTGTAAATAATGCTGCAGTAAATATAGGGTATCTGTAGCTTTTCAAATTAGTGTTTTCATTTTCTTTGGGTAAATACCCAGTAATGGAATTACTAGATCATATGGTAATTCTATTTTTAATTTTTTGAGGAACTTCCATACTGTTTTCCACAGTGGCTATACCAATTTACATTCCCACCAACAGTTCAGAGTGTTGTTTTTTCCATATCCTTACCAACACTTGTTATTTCTTAGACAATAATTTATTGAGCTACGATTTTTTTGAGCACTGGTTAATAATAGGCACTGTTTTAACAGAAGACAGATAACTCAATCCTCTGCTCCAAACCCAGTCACTCTGAGAAAAATCTAAACTCCTAAGTCCATATTCCTCTGTTCTTTGTACTCCACACACACAATACACACACACCCCTTATTTCCCATGGCTGAAATGTGCCTTTTATCCTTGTGACTTGGGATAGCGACCCTGAAAACTAGGTTTTCAGATAGTTCTTCTGCAGAAACAAAGGCTCTAGCAGTTGCTTCCTATAAAGATACTAACAGCTTGACAATCCACTGAATATGCCCTAATTAAATGGAGACAGAAACAGACATCACGGTCGGGGGAGGAATATCAGTCTGCTAAAGATTGATTTTATAAACTTTATTGAATGGGCAGAGATAGCAAAGGCCTTCAAGGTACCTTAAGACGTACTTAAGGAATCTCTGGAACTCACATAATAAAAGATATTTCTGGCCTGAAATAAAGGTAGAACCTGGAACTAGATTGATGACAAGGGCTGAGCAACCTAGAATTGGTGAACATCTGTAAAAACAGAAGTTCTTAATTTATTCATGAAAATTTGTGTACCAAGTGCCAAGCTAAGAATAGAAAACAATATGGAATTTTTGTCCTCAAGAATCTCTGAGTTTAGTGAAGAATGTAGATATGCAAACATCATTTCAATAGATAATTTGATTGCACGGGAGCCTAGCATTAGATCTGGCATATGCTAGGTGCTCAGTATTAGCTGATGATTGATGGTGCAGTGTATGACAAACGAGAGTAATCTGATTCAATTTGGGAAGGGTATCCCAGAAGAGTTTATGCCCTAATATTAACAAGTGGGAACTAATCCGGTAGATTGGAGAAAAGTATCGACTAGGAAGACCCCTCTAGCCTAACAAGTGTAAAGTACAGAGGTAAGAGGAGGTGGTCCATAAAACTTAATAATCTATGACAAGGTAGAGGAGGTACACAGTAAGTAAGGCAACATGGCAACACCTATAAATCAGGACTTGTATCTTGAAGGCAATTAGGAACCCCTGGAATTTTTTTTTTTTTTTTTTTTTTAAGGATACATATGTTTGTTACCTGTATCACCAGTAAGTTCTTCAAAATCACTTGATGCTCTCGTTACTAGTCAAATCTCTATGTTTAGTTTTTGATTTATTATCTTTGCTTAGGTTTGATGACAAATACACTCTGAAGTTGACCTTCATCAGTGGAAGAACAAAGCAGCAGCGAGAGGCCGAGTTCACCAAGTCCATTGCTAAGTTTTTTGACCACAGCGGGACACTGGTCATGGATGCATACGAGCCTGAAATATCCAGGCTCCATGACAGCCTTGCCACAGAAAGAAAAATAAAATAGCCAATTCTAAAAGCAGCCATCTTTGCTGGATCATGCTGAATTTTGGGGTGAGAGAGAAGGAAACAGAACTTAAAATGGATAAAGTAAGATATGTTAAAAATGTCCCTGTTTTGTCCTGAAATTTTAGTCCATTCTGGATAAATAGGATTTTCTAGTTCAGATATGAGAAGTTGTAGCTCTGATATCTAGCTTTAGCCTTGGTCTGCTGATTGCGTTGTTTTGATTTGCTTTTCTGGAAAAGCATTTTTGCTAGCAGCCATACAGACTTCCTCCTTCATACCTAGCAGTACTTTATATCGTAAAACTTTGTGCCATGCAGCATTTGAAGACTCAGTTTTTAAAATTGTTAGCCTGTTGCTGACTTTATTGTGTTAATTCCTATTTCAACAGCTATTTCCCTTAATTCAGGATACAACTTCTTGTGTATGACAGCTTTCCTTCACACACCATTTTTGTGGGTGTGTATATATCTGACTTGGGGAGAATTGGAAAAAAACACAGCTTTTTAATTTGTTTAAAACAGACCTTCTGCCTGTTACATTTTGTGCTCTTAACCAATTAAAGAAGCCAGTGGCATTTTTAATTTTATATTGTGTATGTTTTCCACTAGTATATCTCCATTGATTTGTTTGTGCCCTTTATTAACTGCCATTTTCTAAAATTTTTTTCAATAAAAGGAAAGAAGATGTGAAAAAATGGAGTTGTATAGTCTTGATGGAAGGAACAGAACAACAAGTGTTACGACTAGAAGTTCCTTTTATTTTTAGGCTGTTTTACTGATCAGAAACCTGTGCGAACCTGTAGATAAGAACTGCTAGCTTTCCAAGGATAACAATAATGACACTCAGTACTTTGTGCCTGCCAATATTCCAAGTACTTGACATGTATTTAACTCACTGATGCTCACAACAGTTCTAAGAAGTAGGTGCTGCTGTTACCCCATTTTATAAATGAGGAAAGCAAGGCACAAAAGTGGAATAATTTGTCACACAGCTGGTATTAGAACTGGAATTTAAACTTGGTTTGTCTGGCTCCAGAGTTGTGAGTTGGCATCTTTTCCAATATTTTCCCACTATAATCACTTGCCCAAATCCTGTGACCTATGGGAATATTGTCTCTCTTGCTTACAAAAGTACAATTCCAGCTGAGCCTAGTACCTAAGACTTTTTATTCAGTTTATAAGAAATTAATCCTTACCACATTTTCCAATGGGAATGTTGCCCTATCTAGTGCCGCACAGTGGGGGATTATGGAACATCACTGGACAGGGAGTTGAAGCCTTGGATTCTATACTCTTTACTCTTAAAAACTTTGGGTAAGTCATGTAATTCTCTGAGCTTCTGGTTTCCTTTTTTTTTTTTTTTAAGATGATCATCCTATTCTGTCAGCTACTTGGAGCTTTCAAAGGTGTATAATTGGATAATTGCATTTTTACATGAAGGAGTAACTGTTAGACGGGGGCTGGGGGGGTGAGGCTTGTGGGTATAGGGTATTAATAACCCACCTCTCCACGATGATTTGAGTTCTGTCATACCAGGTGTACCTTTTTCTTTACATTACAAACACGTGTTGTCATCTTTTCTTTTTTTTTACAAAAAGAATTATGTTGAAATATGTTCTGTATTTCTTGTTTTTTCCTGCTCCTTTCTCCCCCATCTATAGTTTTTTTTTAACTTCCCTGTTAGTATATGTAGGCCAAACTCATTTTTTTTTTTTTAATTTATTCATGAGATACACAGAGAGAGAGGCAGAGACACAGGCAGAGGGAGAAGCAGGCTCCATGCAGGGAGCCTGATGTGGGACTTGATCCCGGGACTCCAGGATAACGCCCTGGACCAAAGGCAGGTGCTAAACTGCTGAGCCACCCAGGGATCCCTGGCCAAACCCATTTTAATAACTGCATAATATACCACAGTATAAACGTTTTAAATTTAACTATTTCCGTATTGGAAGATGTGTTTGCTTTCTAGTTTTTCACTATCCTGGGGGAGGAGTAGGTTTGAGAGAGAGAGGAAGAAAATAGATCTTCAAATGAGAGATAAGAGACCTGGGTTATTTCCAATTTTATTCTAACCTGCGACCTCTGGTAAATCCCATTCCTTCTCTAGGAATAAGTATCTGAACCTGTCAAAGAGGTTTTAGATCATGTATCTTTTGAGATGATTAAAGCTCTATACCCCCCCAGAAATGCCCAAATAGAAAACATTTCTTAGGAATATGAAGATATGAGTGCTGTAATCTCTTAAATCTGCCCATAAACCCCACTTTGAGATTTTATAGGCTGCATGGCTCTCAAGGTTTTTCCCTGACTCCAGAAACCATTTGAAGCAGTATGATTTTCTAAATAAAGAAGTGGGTTTGCAGCCCAGCTGTGTGTTGCACTTGGTCACTAATCTCCCTGTCACATTTGTGGTATTTTAGGACAGTTTCTCCTCACTTGAACAGTCTCGAGTCTCAGTCTGAGTTTGTGGGTTTGTGGAGCTGCAGGGCACCTCTGGCCAGCTTGCAGCACCTACATCAGCCAGTGGTCACTCCAGCCCCTTTTGAGTGCCTCTGGGCTACTCTTTTCCCTTTAGTAGGTCTGCAGCACCCCTCCCACCAGGACATCCTGACACTCATCACATTCTCCTCCTGGCTCTTAACTCCTTACATCCACCCAGAATGGACTTGGGTCTTCCAAAATATATGAGACTATAAGGAGAGTGGGCTAAGATACCTAATGTTCAGTATTTGAAAATTTCAGCTGCTAATGTGTATTTGATGTTTGGTGCTTTTATATATTTTTAGAAACCATCTTTTTTGCTTCAGGACAACCTAAGAGAAAGGCAGAGAATGTGGCACAACAGTTATATTTTTCTCTGGGTCCAAGTTCTCCCTCAGTTAAGAGTCCTTTCTCTCGCCAGCTGTTTCCCTTGTCTCCACACCTGATTAGACATACCTCTTCCTAAAAAAAAAAAAAAAAAGACATACCTCTCCCTATCCCAAATAATGTCTCCCTGATGGAAACCATCTGAGAAAACTGCTAAGTCACAGTATTTTTTCTAGAACAAATCAGTATAGCCACTGACAACCTCTTATTAAATAGAATATTCTTAACAACCCAGCCTGAAAGTACATGTGCTCAGATGACTTCTGGTATCCACAACTATGCTGAGAATACTTGCAAGGATTCATAACCTTTTTTTGTGCCATGGATCTTTTTGGCAGTCTGATATTGTCTGTGGTGCCCTACTCAGAATGATGTTTCATATATATAAATGCATTATTGCCTGTTACAATGAGGAGGATTGAGGAGTACTTGGGGAAGTAGGTTCAAAGACACTTGCTTAGAAGTGCCTTGATTGTTGCTTACTCTCCTCTGGGCAGGAGGACTTCCTCACTAATCTGGCAATTTTGACTCCGTCCTGTTCGTTACACTAATATTCACTAATATTCATTGTGAGTGGGCAGCAGGTTTCTCCTTTCAGATAGCAGTTGCAGAGACACATACCTACATGAGCATGAAAAGAGGTAAATTCCCTACTTCTGTGGGCAGAAACCAGGTGAATTGCTAGAACTTTAGCTGTTTTGCTTAGGAGAGACGGGATTTGGGTACAAAATGGTTGTTAAAAGAAGAATGGCAGGGCACCCCTGGGTGGCTCAGTGGTTTAGTGCCGCCTTCGGCCTGGGGCATGATCCTGGAGACCCAGGATTGAGTCCCACGTCGGGCTCCCTGCATAGAGTCTGCTTCTCCCTCTGCCTGTGTCTCTGCCTCTCTCTGTCTCTCTGTCTCTCGTGAATAAATAAATAAAATCTTAAAAAAAAAAAATCACAGCTGTTGGGTTGTCTTAGCCAAATCCCTCCTATAATCTATCAGGCCAACCTTAGATCTGTTCAGAGACCATGGTAAAGAACTCAAAATATTTTGCAGTGGGTCTTGTCTGTGTCTGTTGTGAGGGAGCTCTGGTACTTTTGGGAGATTCACCTGTGACATACAACAAACCCTGTGACAATGGGAAACCATTGAGTATCAAATGGTATTCAGGCTCTTAGTTCCCTGGATTTGGTTTATAATGCTGTAGAAAGTGACCCACTGGAGAATGGGAAACCTAGAGAAGAGGCAATCTACCATGAGCCCTGAGCACCCCTGTGTGTTCCTGCTTCACATGAATGGAAGACCCTGACCACTTTCTGGGGCATATCTCAGTGTTCTGTTGGCAGTGAGAGATCTTGAGAGATGAAGTAATGTCTCTTCCTAAGGAGCAGATTTCCCTACTGTGTATTATAAAAATATTGAATCCCCCGAAGCTCAGGGTTCTGTTCTTATGACACATCCCCTTCCATGTGTAGGCATCCATTTAGGCCTACCCCAAGTCAGTTTTGTTGGGTGAGGGTGTAGAGAAGTGGCACAAACATCATGCTCATGTTGCTTCTTATAAGCATTAAGTTCTTTGTCTCTGATCTGGGAGTCTCATCTTCTGCCAGTTTCCATATTACTGTAGTCGGCTAACTTGTTAGTTGAAAGTAGGACTAGACTTTGCCCAAACTTTGCCATATGAATTCAAGTACCTCCTCCTCCTCCATCCTGGCCCCCAACCCACCCCACTATGGGAACTCGAACCAGGCAATCTAAGAGTGAGAGATTGGAAGGCACAGCCACAATACCAACTGTCATAGACTACTCTGACAGTTTGGGTAACAAGGATGGGATCCTGACAGACATGGCTTTCTAAAAGAGAAAGGACATGGATCCAGTGAGGGGATATGAGAAAATAACCTGGGGTCTGGTAATAAATGCTATTGAGCAAGCAGGCATGTAAGGGTCCCTCGAAGTCCCACCTGTTAATGACTATTTTCAAGGATAAACAGCAAGAGGTAGAATTGAAACACATTGCGCAAATGGTACTTAGGTTGTTGCTCACTCTTCTCTGGACAAGAGGAGGAAACGATGTTTTGACAAGGCAGCAAGCCTGTGGCACCAGCTGAAGGCACTATGGTTGTGATTGATGAGTAGAGGGTTCCCTGAAGGCTATATAAATGGTGTCAGCAAAAAAGATACAGAGCTTTGAATGGACCAAATATATTAGGGGTTTGTTGAGTCTGAGCAGGTAACCATTTAAAATGAAAGTAGGGATCCCTGGGTGGCGCAGCGGTTTGGCGCCTGCCTTTGGCCCAGGGCGCGATCCTGGAGACCCGGGATCGAATCCCACATCAGGCTCCCGGTGCATGGAGCCTGCTTCTCCCTCTGCCTGTGTCTCTGCCTCTCTCTCTCTCTCTCTCTGTGACTATCATAAATAAATAAAGATTAAAAATAAAATAAAATAAAATGAAAGTAAATACATAACCTTGTTGATTGGCACAAGTCAATCTCCCTCTGTAACCTCTGATCCTTCCCCCCCTCTGTTTTAAGGAAAGAAGCTCTTTATGCTGGGGATCTTTGAGGAGGAGAGGGACTCTTTTTATAGCTTTGTTGAATGTAAGCATCTAGGTCACCATCCACTTGGTCCCATGGGGACAGGAAGCCTTGAGCACAGGGATGGTCAGAAGTACCAAAGATGGTGGGACAGTTCCATGGTGGTGTGCAAGGTGGGCACAAAAACAAAAATAGCCACCCCTGAGCCCTAGGTGCTTGTTAGAACCAAGAGGTACACAAGGGAAGAGGCAGCACTGACCTTGGAGCAGGGGTCCCAAGAAGAGACCTCACTGAGCGGGCGGACTCCTGCAGGCTAACCTCTCCTGCTCCCTTCATGTCCTCACACAGTTTGCTGAGATGGAGCATAATCTCTTGGTGGCTGTCCCTTCCAATATCTCACTCTTAGATTGCCTGGTTCGAGTTCCCATAGTTGCGGGGGGGCGGGGGGCAGGTTGGGGGCCAGGATGGAGGAGGAGGAGGTACTTGAATTCATGTGGCAAAGTTTGGGCAAAGGCTGTAGTGGTCAAAGAAAATTAGAATGACAGTAGGGGAGCCTCTGAACTGATTCAGTGTACTACTGTTTTATGGCTTTCACAGTAATGTGTTATTGATAGCAATTATACATTTAATTGAACTGTGAAAGTTTGTAAGCCTCCTGTTCAGGGACTACTGCATATAGAGAAGTGATTCCTGGTTTCTCTTGAGTAGTATAACAAAACATAGAATCCTCAGAGGAGCAAAAGGAAAATCAACAGCTTTGGTTTGAAAACTTGGTGACTGCTGGAGTACTCAGGCCATTTCCCAGTATAGCACATGTGCTTTGCAGACACCAAGGTACACCCCTTAAAAAAAGTTGCACAGCCAGGGGCACCTGGGTGGTCAGTTATTTAAGCGTCCATGATCAAAAAACAAAAATTGGACAGCTGGGAGACTTACTACTAAGCTATTGCTGAAACAATATCCGACCCATGGAAGCCTGGTAAGTGGCCTAACATCCCCATTTTGGATTATGTGAATTTAGACGAGAAACTAACAAAAAATGCTGCAGCCTTCTCTAGTCAAATGGAAATGATGTTCTGGGGATGCAGCCAGCCGTCCATCTTAGTTTTACATGAAGAAGTGATAGTCACTCCTTTGGAAGAGCTGTACTCCCCACTCAGTTGCCTGAAGCAAAGACACAGCTCAATAAGGCCCTTGATTCACAGAGACTTCCCTAATTAAATGCCTGGGTCTGGTTCACTGATGGTCCAGCTAAGTTAAGAGCTGTTATTGTCAAGTGATGATTCTGGAAACTGACAACAGTAAAGGCTGATCAGCACAATGGACTGAATTGAAAACTGTTACCCTTGTTCTGCACAATCCCTAGGGACCAGACATGCTACATTTAACTCAGGCTCTTGCCAATGGCCTAGTCTTCTGGTCTGTCACTTGGCAGACACTGTCAGATTAAAGACAGTCTTCTTGGGGGCCACAAACTAAAAATGAATTGCAGCTATTAATTGAACTGTCTGGGTCACTCATGTAGATGCCCATCATGGAGGCTTGTTCTCTGATGAGACCAACTGGAATCAAGCTACTGATGGAGCCTGTAACTATTCAAATTGCTATCATCATTGCCTGGTGTCATCATCATAGCAGACATGCACCATCATAGCCTGGGCACAGATAAAAGATGTGCTTCTGATGCAGAGGCTACCACTACATGCCAGGCTTATGACTCCTATTAAAAGTCTTTGTCCAGCCATGAGTAAAACCACATAGCAGACATGGCCTCCACCTGCTTCTGACTGACTCTATGAGACCTTTGGTTCCTTCTTGTTATCAGTACTGCCTCAACACCATTGATACTTTTTAGGTTACAGTGTTGCTCTTCTAGTCAGTCAGCCAACTCCAACTACACTGTTTTGATTTTGAAACCAATCTGTCTCGTGTTTGTTTGCTTGTTTGTTTTTTTTGATCACATATAATCTGACAGTGGTGAGTCTTTTATTGCAAAAACCACTGAGCAGAGGGCTGATAGTCAAGGTACTTTGAGGGACCTACTCCTGGATCCACAGGCATCAACTATTGTTGAATGTTGAGACTGCCTACTCATTTCTACTTCTCTTACCTCATCCAGGACAATACACCTCTGTAAGGCAGTTTGGCCACTGAATATGGCTGTCCACAGAATGCTTTTTCCACTTCCTCTTTACTGTGTACTAAAATTCTCCAGAAAAAGAAGAACCAATATTTGTGTATATATAAAGAGATGTATTTATAAGGAAATGGCTCACATGATTATAGAGGCTGAAAAGTCCCATAATCTACCATTAGCAAGCTGGAAACCCATTCTGAATCCCAAGGCCTAAGAACCATGAGAACTAATGGTATAAGTTCCAGTCTACAAGCAGAAAGACTCGTGTCCTAGCTTGAAGACAGAATCAATTCTCCCTTACCCCAACCTTTGTTCTATTCAGATCTCCAACATATTGGACAGGGCAGTTTACTGAGTCAAATTGTAATTTCATCAAGGAACACTCTAAGACATACCCGAAATGATGTTTAACCAAATATCTGGGGACCTTGTGTTCCAGGCAAATTGACATGTAAAATTAACTATCATAGCAGCTTATGGTGCAATGATCAGAATGAGAGGGACTGGAAAGTAGATTTATTCTGAAAATACAGTATTGTGCACTGATCTTTGCTAGGCATGATGTTATCTTTGACCTAACAACATACACAGGCCAGTCTTTGCTGCAAATTCCAGGTGGCAGCCTAGCCAAAAGGAGGCTAGAGTATTCTCATTCAATTCTGGTTCAGATACCTAGATTCTCTTGTTGGTTTGACATGGTCCTAGATTATGACATTTGGAAAAAGAGTCACTCTTGGAGCCTTCTCAAAGGAAAATGGCCTAATGCAACTCTCCCAAACTATGGCAAACTCCTTAAAATTGACTGACTGGGGGATCCCTGGGTGGCTCAGCGGTTTAGCACCTGCCTTCAGCCCAGGGCGTGATCCTGGAGTCCCAGGATCGAGTCCCAGGATCGAGTGCCATGTCGGGCTCCCTGCATGGAGCCTGCTTCTCCCTCCGCCTGTGTCTTTACCTCTCTCTCTCTCTTTCTCTTTCTCTCTCTCTCGAGTGAATAAATCTTTTTTAAAATTTTTTAAAAATTGACTGAAAAAAAAAATTTGACTGCTGGGTTTGACATTCCCCTACTAGATGGCTTACTATAATTTAGTCATTGACCTACTGAGAAGTCTATCAGAAACATCAGGTGCACTTTTCAGCTCCTATACCTCTCTTGCAAAGCACTTGTCATAAGCTGTAGATGCTCCTTAACCCCCATTCTTGTAGCTATTGCTCTATTTTCCTATGGGGTGGACAAATGCCACCTGGCTGTGGTGTGGACATGTGGGATAGTTTGTACCAACTGCCATCAGGCAACCTCTCCAAAAATAAGGACTGGTTTCAATTATTCTAAGTGAATGGGAACTCTGAAGCCTATCAGGTGACTGGGAGGCTTCATTAGTGACACTGTCAACCCTGAATGATGTAGGCCCCACTTCGGAGGCCCCTACAATTGTAAACGAATGTCACATATGCCCTTAAGACTGTACTTTCTATGTGGAAGCCAGGCATTAACTTGCTCCTCTCCCTGAAAACATAGTCCCTTGCACAATAGAGAGGATCATAAGCAACCTTCAAGTGTTTAAGGAAGCACCACCATTAGATCATGTAGCCCTCAGATGACTGTGGAGATTACTCCAAAATGAGGCTAGCTTCGGTTACATGGAGGAGCTTCCTGGAGGGATGGCTGTTTTATTTATGCACATTCTGCAAGAATCTATCCCTATTTTGAGAGTCATCATACTTGAAATGTTGATATGAAATTCATCCCTGCCTTTAGCTGAAGGCAATTAGACGAGCCTCAACTCCCTGGCCAATGTGGTTATGGATTATAGAATGGCCCTCAATATCTTTGTGGGCCAAGGTAGGTCTCAAATTACTGATACATCCCTCTGTACCTGGAGTGATCCAGGTACAGGCTAGGTATAAAGCCAATAGAGAAATTAGAGAATGCTACCTGGGTTTCTAAGGCAGACCTTGAGGGCTTATAGTTGGTTTTTTTCTGGATGTCATTTTTCTAGCTAGTTGAGTCCTGGCCCTGACCAATTCTGCAAATTGGTCTCTGTTGCTTGGAGTTCTGTTGATAGTATGTTAATTAAATGTATGAAACCATTAGAATGGATTTGGTCCCACTTTTATTAGATTAATCAGAGTGACCAATAGAAAATTTATCAGAAGATATCTGTATAAGTTGCTGTGAAGGCTGGATGAGGAGTAACTGTTACAGCATGGAAACCTGGGAGGTTCTCATATGAACCTGTTTGTGAAACCTGTTTGATCTGAGTCATGGATGAGGATTAGTGCTAAATGTGTCCATTTTAGATGAGAAACTAAGACACAGAAGTTAAGTAACTTGCCAAGGTCACTGAGCTAAGGAGTAGAAAGTCAGGATTTAAACCTACTCACTGTTTCAGGCATAAGACTGAGATCATCAGTCAAAGAATTGAGAAAAATTTGGCTTTAGATATTTTAGATATTTTTCTAAAATTGACCTGGTGATTTAGAGTTGGTGATTGTGACTTTGGAGAAGCCTGGATGAAGAACCCTAGGACTTTGTATGAACTAATCTTTGAAAATAGATTAAAAAAAATTTTTTAAATAAAACCTGAAATATTTTAGAAATAATAAGGTTTAAAGAAGAATAAAATGAACCACCTTAAGATAAATTACCAATACAATTGAAGTTTCTTGGGTATCCTTGATATGTTCTACTCCCTGCACTCTAAGAAGTTAACTACTACCCTGAATTTAGTATTTATTATTCCTATGCATTGTCGTTATGTCTGTCCATTAACAATATATGGTATTGTTTTATGTGTTTTAAACTATATATGGTATTTGGTTAAGGGTTCCCAAGACTACCCCCTAGATTCACACCCACTAGAAGGACTCCTAGGACTCAGCATTTGAGTTGCGCTCACAGCTAAGGTTTATTACAGCAATGTAGTAAGGACACATTGGATCATAAGAAAAAGACACAAGCGGAGTCTGAAGGATCCATGTGTACTATTTCTTCTGCTTCTCCCTCTCATTAGGCATTGGGCTAAGCACACTTTTCCCCAGCAAGGAAAATGCAGCATGTGTACCACGTTTCTTGTTTCTTCATAGTGAATCCATTAGAGACTCAGCACTCACAGTTTTATTGAGGGCTGGTATGTGAGCACCCTCTGCCTAGCATGCCCCCAAATTCCAGACTCCCAGAAGAAAAGCAGGTGTTCAGAATAAACCATATTGTGTTCAGTCTGTGCACAATCTACATTTAGTAGAATTCTGTAGAAAGAGCTGTCCTCCCTCCTCCACTCATGTATTCAATTATATCAACATGAACTCATGGGTTTTTATTCAATGGGTTGTAATATTATTATTTTCTCAATATATAACCATGCACACACACATTTAAAATTATATGCATGATTTTTATTTTTTTAAGGGCGGATGTCCAATGCTCTGGATCTCCGGTCCGTTTTGTGGAGTCCTCTCTTGCGGGCCGGAACTTTTGCTTGGCTGCCAGGCTGTCCGGGGAAATTTTAGGCGGTGATACCTACCCACTGAGAGGCAACCCAAAAGATAAGAGCTTGGGGCGAGGGGACCGAGGGTAGGGACGGAGGGGTTGAAAACGGAGCGGAGCCACGGTAGGCCCGGGGCCTGAACCAAACTCGGGGCTGGGCTGGAGCGAGCGGTGGTCGGAGGGGAAGGGGCAGGTGCCAGGCCGCGTCCGGAGCGCTGCTACAGGCCGGACACCGCGCGGCCCAGTCGAGCGGCGAGGGGGCGGGGCCTCGGGCGCGTGCGTCCCGGGGGCGGGGCTGAGTCGGGGGCGGGGCCAAAGGCAGGGCCAACGGCAGGGCCAACGGCCGGCCGGCTGCCGCCTCCGGGCGTCCCCGCCCCCGCCGCCCGGCCAGTCAGTCTGGGCGTCGCGGGGTTTGTCCGTCTCCTTCCCTGTGGTCTGGTCGCCTGTTTCTTCAGTTTCCGTGGCTTGCTTGCGAGTCGTCTGCGGTCATTCTCTGCACCCCGTCCCCTCTCCCCCCACCGCCTCCGTCTCCTCAGCCTCGGTGGTTCTCCCGCGCTTCGGTGCCTGAGACCTGAGGGCCGCCCGGCGCCCAGCTGCGCCCCGAGAGAGATGGAGGAGCCGGAGTCCCGCGGAGGTGAGCGGGGGCTGCGACACTGCAACCATCCCCGAAAAGTGGGGGAAGCGTGCGTGTGGGGACAGGCTCGGCGGCACCGTCGGGTCCGAGGAAATCCAGTCTGGGGGAGGATATTGAGTCAAAGCCACGCAGTCGGCTGGGATCTCAGACCTGGCCAGGGAGGATTCTTGGCTGGTCTATTTTTGTTTCCCTTCCAGTGAAGCCAAACCGAAGCCTTAGAGCTACCATTTTAGAGATGAAAGGGAACTGAGCCTGGGGCAACTCTTCTCTCTAGAGAGGGGTGTGTGGGTCGTCGGCAGTCCTGAGGGGAACTGAGGCGACCTGGATCTTGGCCTGTCGAGTGCCCTTATATAAGCTGTGCCCCTCTGTTGGCCTGAGCCCTCCCACCTGTCCAGTGAGGGGGATTCGGAGTACGGATCGCCAAAGGCCTGACAGGATGAATGCTCTTTAAGTTATCGGTTGTTAGGAGGAAATAGTGAGTTAGGAAGGCCTCCTCCTGGGGTTCACTGGAAGCTGCCGGATGCACCGAGTCAGCTGGAGACTTTGGAATTACACTGTCCATTACAATGCTGAGGAAAAGGTGGCATTATCCCTTTTACAAGTGAGGAAACAGGTGCAGAGATAGCGTGGCTTGCTGATCTGTGTCAAAGTCCAGGCTACATTACACCCTCTCCCAGTAAGAGAGCAGGGAGGCCTCCACTGAAAGGTGATCATACGGAGCAGCAATGAACAACAGCAGCAGAGAACTTTTAGTTCTCAGCTAAAATGAACAACTCCAAGGCAGAACTCTATCCGATTTCTTCTCTATCCTTAGTTCCCGGTATGTGGTTTGTGTGAAATAGTTTGGGTTTCAGCACCAGAGTCGTCATCTGTGTTCCTTACCACTGTCGTCAACGTGATGGGCGTAATGATAATTAGCAAAAGTTAAAGTAATGAATAACTAATAAAAGGTAACGATAGTGACTCTAGTTGTTATAGAGACAGCAAAGCCATAAGCAAAATTGTGAAGACATCAAAATTTGTAATATTTTGGCTTCTATAGTGCTTTAAAGTTTAGAAAGCACTTTTGAGTGGTTCTTCATATTGGTCATCTTAGGTGGGTGTTATCCACATTTTTTAAAGCAAGGAGTCCAAGACCTAGAGAGATTAAGTGAATAGCACAAGGTCACAGGGAAGTATAGCTGGGATGCAAATGAAGTCCCATTTGACAAGCCTTGCTTCTGCTTTGGTGCTCTCCTTGCTGCTTCTCCTTTTCCTTTTTCCTAGTCCCTCCTCCCCACTCCTTGCCTGTCCTGTACTCCATTCTATCACCCAGAGAATTCCTGTTTCCATGTTAACTAATGATGTTAACTAATAATCATGTGTTGACTGATGGTTAATAGTGTTGGTATTAACTCATAATTAAAGTGTGGGCTAATAAAAATTTAAAATATGGTCTTTCCCAGAGGCAGAGAGGGATTTAAATGCTTTTAAGAAGGAGAGTTGTAACTGTTATCATCAGCACCCACAGATTTCAAGGAATAAAACTACAGTTGATCTTGAACAACACATGTTTGAACTACACAGTTTCACTTATATAAAGATTTATTTGAGTAAATATAGTACAATACTAAAATTTATTTTCTCTAACTTGTGATTTCTTAACATTTTCTTTTCTTTAACCTTATGGTAAGAGTACAGTATATAATACATATACAAAATGTATAATACATATACATTTCAAAATGTGTGTTAATTGATTTTATATTATTGGTAAGGCTTCCAGTCAACAGTAGGCTATTCTTAGTTAAGTTTTTGGGGAATCAAAAGTTATACATGAATTTATGACTGCTGGGGTGAGGGATGGGTCAGCTCCCTTAATTCCTGTGTCATTGGGTCAACTGTAGAATGTGCAGTGACTGACACTGCAATAAAAATATTAACTGCCATATATTCAGTTCATATTATGTCATATCATAGGCTCTATAACAACCAATTTAACTTTTGAACTTAATTCTCTCAACAACTCTACTGAATTTTATACACAAAGATACTGAAGCATTAGGAAAGTTAAATAACAAGCCCAAGATCATATAGTCCCCAGTGTGGTCCAAATCCTATGTTCTTAACCATTACACCAGCTTGGCTCAGGAGCAGATGTTTACTTAGAAAAAGCCTGATCCCCCCCCCTCCCCCCCGGCAAGAGAGCATGAATTGAGACAGAGATGTGCTTTAGTACTGTGTGAGGAAGACAGTTCACACTTGCCTTTCAATTCTGCTACTGAGCACCTAGAATTGGAGTGAGGGGAGGCTTTTCTTCTGGACTCTGGAGGCCACCTCCCCAGTCCCCTTATGGTAATGAGCCATGGTTCTTCTTTTTTTAAGTTAGAAACAGGTGACCAAATAAATCATTCATATGCCATTGGATAATCAAGTTTGTCTTGATTGACACTAGGCAGCTGTAGCCAAAAGCAGTGCAGTTTTTTCTTTCAGTTTATTACCCACAGAATACCTGGAAAATTGATCTAAAATGCATACTTGGGGACGCCTGGGTGGCTTAGTGATTGAGGTCTGCCTTCTGCTCAGGATGAGATCCTGGGGTCCTGGGATCAAGTCTGGCATCGGGCTCCCCACAGAGAGCTTGCTTCTACCTCTGCCTGTCTCTGCATCTCTCTGTGTCTCTCATGAACAAATAAAATCTTTAAAAAAAATAAAATGCATACTTCATCATGCCATTCCTCTGCCAAAAATTCTTGAATGGCCCCTTCTCTGTGGGATAAACACCTTAATAAGGTATCAAAGCCTCCCAGGACCTGGACTCTCCCAATCCCTTCAGTCCCACCCTTGCATTCCACTGTACTCATAATGCACAAACGATAGCTCCCACAGCTCACTGCTTCCTGTCGTTTATAGGCTTTTCACATCCACTCCCTCTGCCCTTTTTACACCTCAACTGGCTGACCCACTGTTCATCCTTTAAGATCCAGCTCACCCATTCATTCAGTCATTCAACAGCTATTCATCAAGTGCTTGTCAATTACCAGACATGGTTCTGGATGTAAAGAGGTGGTGGTGAATAGAACAGACCTATCTCTGCCCTTTGTGGAGCTTTTGCTCCGTAATATGTATCAAACAAGTATAATCTGGATGATAAGTGGCATGGAGAAGAGCAGAGAGAGGGGATAGTGAGGAGCAGGGGAATTGTCAGGGAAGTCCTCTATTAGATAACATTTGAACAAAGCTGAAGTAGTTGAGGGAGTGAGCTCTTGGTTATTTAAAAGGAGAATGTATTTGAAAGGCACAGAGTGTAAGATAAGAGACAGGAGCTCACTTGGCTGCCCTGATCTGGACAGATGCCCTTTTTCTGTTTTCCTGAACACTCTCATGTTTACCTCTAATGTGGCACTCACTGCGTGACATTGTAATTGTCTGTGTATGTCTGTTTCCCTCACTTGGATGTGGGTTTCTTGAAGTCAGGGACTTCTGATTCCTTTCTGTCACCTCAGCGCCTACCTTATATCCTGACTTGGAGTGGGCACCCAGAAATATTTATTAAATAAATGAAGAAGGCTTTCTGGGCCTTGTTTTATAGCCTGACAATTTTTATAAGTGATTTATGAGAAGGTTTGAATGACGGATGGTGAGAGAAGAAAAAAAAATAGAATTCTAAGCCTGGTTCTGTCTGGCTTAATTCCCTTTTTGGGCCTCTGAGAAGTAGAATACTTGATTTTCTTTGAGAAGCATCCCTGGAGACTTCCATTTTCAGCATTATGGCTGGCTAGCTAACCCCTTACATGGTGGATAAAATATAGCAAAGTCCTTTATAGCTAAAATGGCAAGAAAGTAAGAAATTCCCAGGGGCCTAGAAACCAAGAGTAAACTGAAAACCAGCGTGGTTAGCCCTCACCTCAGCCACCCCAGGTTTTTGCTGATCTCACTTACCTAGAAGTTTGGGCTTTAATAGGCCTGCTGTTGGCAGTAAATGCAACTATGGCCCAGATGAGTTAGATTGTCATTGGAACTGAGATCCCTGTATGAAGCTGGGCCCTTGAAAATCCACACCTTTGGATGAGGTGGACTAAGCAAAGACACAGAGAGATGACAAAGAAGACTGCCTCTTATCCAAGGCTCTAGTAGAGGGAAAAAGTTTCCCCAGATAATTCTTAACCACAGGCATTTCCTCAAACGGATTTGGACTTATGTATCTGTTACCCTAATGGCCTAAATACTCCAAAGAAATTGACATTAGAAACCATCCAGGCTGGTAATACCCCTGGATGCTTGGCAGAAACATGTGCAGAATCTAGAGAGATATACTTAACACAGGCTGTGTAGGAATCCCATAGTCTAAAGGATAGATTTGTTCAATGAGAATGCGTATTGCTTGCCTTATGCTTTTGTGATCATGATGTTACTTTTGTATAAGAAAATAAACATTTGAGTAAATCTTTGCCTCCCTGTGTGTGATCTCAGAAATGGGATGATAGAGCAGAACTTGTACGCAGGTCAGCATTTGGGTATGGACACGCATTTAGCTGCCTCCCTGTCCTTGCAGAGGTCATGGAAGAAGTGACATCGTGCTCCTTCAACAGCCCTCTGTTCCAGCAGGAAGACAAGAGAGGGATCACCTACCGGATCCCAGCCCTGCTCTACATCCCCCCCACCCACACCTTCCTGGCCTTTGCAGAGAAGCGCTCCACGAGCAGGGATGAGGATGCTCTCCACCTGGTGCTGAGGCGAGGGTTGAGGACTGGGCACTCGGTACAGGTGACTCCTCATCCCAAATCTGTCTCTGAGCCTCAGTCTTTTCTCCACATTGCTTAGAGTACTTCAGCATCCGTGCCTTTTCCTGTCAGTGCTGGAAAATCCCTGTGTGGGAGGAAGAAAAAAAAAACAGTAAAAGCAATGGCTTTCTCAGAGTACTTACTGTGTGCCAGGCACACATGGGCTCCTCAACAGCCACCCTGTGACATAGGAATGGTTGTCAGTCACATTTTATGGATGAGGAAACTGAGGCTCAGAGACGTTGCCACTTGTTCAAGGTCACATAGCTATACTAAAACTACAGAAGCAGGCTTTAAACTCCGTCTCTGATTCCAGAGGCCTCCATGGTTCATTCATATTCAACTAACATGTGGTGTGCTTTTGATTCCCATTCTCTTTTGTTCTTATAAGTCACCCAGGAAGTAAGCATTATTAGTTCAGTTTTCTGGTGAGGGATCCTGGTCCTTCGGGGGGTACGTCTTGTTCAAGACCACAACTAGCAGACAGTGGGGGTGAGGATAACAACAGTCCTCCTTTTCCTGCGTATTTTATGTGAGGTGCACAGTATTCCTGTTGTACAGGAGGAAACGTGATTAAAGTGGCTTGACTCAGATACATGCCTACCAAGCCACAGAACTGGGGTTGGATCCCTCACCCCTAAGTAGCACATCTTCACTGCATTTTTAGAGGAGATTGAGTGCTTCCTTTGGGACTATGAGTGTAGGGTTATTTCAGATCCCATTTGTCTTTTCTTCTGTAGAGCTGGCTGAAATGAGGATCAAATGGGATAATGGATTTGAGAGTCTTTTATAAACAAACAAAGATACAAACATAGATTTCTTTATAATAGACACTCTAATCCCCCTAATGCACCCTGGTTTTCTACCCACGGAAATATCACCATTAAAACTTTACGTCACCAGGAATGCCTTTGTTTGCTATTACAGTGCAAATGCTTTTCTGCCATAGGTGGACCTTGCCAGCACCCCCTGCCTCTGCTCTGGATGACCTGCTCACATTTTCTTGTGGGGAAGATTTTTACTTTGGGGAATTTCCAGTCCCTGCTCTTTCACTCTGTCTTGCCATGAGCCTTCATGGCTTCCCAGGACCAAACCTCTGCTTGTATCACTGGCCTCCAAAGAGGCCCAGCCCTGCAGCCCAGCTTGGAGTTACAGCTTTTTTGTTTCCTCCAGGACTACGCATTGCCTGTGGTCTTGTTGTCTTGCTTTCTACCGCAGACCGTTGGGCTGTGAAACACTTCTTACCAGACCATGCCTGACATAACCTCACTGCCCAGCTGTCACAAGCATTCACAGATGCATCCATTTTAACTCAATCTCCCTTCTCTATATTTTATCACTTTTCATTTTCTGACTTACCCAACTGTAGAATCTTGAAGTTAGAATAATCATCAGCCTAACTTCTTTCCCAGGACAGAGAACTTCTGTATTCTCTTGGTAGCTAGTAATAGCTTAGGGGTTAAGAACATGTCTTTGGAGTCAGGCAAAACCTATCATTTATTGGTGGTGTGACCTTGAATGTCTGACTCTTCTGTTTCATCATCTGTAAAATATAAATAATAGCAGTTACATATTAGGAACTCAACATTAGTCATCCTCCATAAAGGGTCTGCTTACACAACTCTTCAAGTGAGAAACTTAGTCCTGTGGCAGCTGTTAACTTTTGTTTTTGGAGTGAAACAACCTATACTTCTCCATAATTAATTACCCATTGGTCTTGTTACGGTTTCTGGGACAACTAATCCATACATAATATAAAGTCCCTTTTCCAAAGAATGCTCTTTGATGTACCTAAAGAAAGCAGTGTTCATCCCCTCCAATTCCTCCAATCTGGGGGATCACCAGCTTTAGTTCTTTCAGTGGCTCATGAGGCCATAGTCTTAATTTCGTTTCTGGTCCCTTGAAAGCTGTGATTACTGTCTTTGGGATTTTTTAAAATATTTTTTATTTATTTATTAGAAACAGAGAGAGAGAGAGAAAGGCAGAGGGAGAAGCAGGTTCCAGGCAGGGAGCCCGACGTGGGACTCGATCCCGGGTCTCCAGGGTCATGCCCTGGGCAGAAGTCAGCGCTAAACCGCTGAACCACTGGGGCTGCCCTTGTCTTTGGGATTTGATCTGGGATGTCAGTGTCCTTTTTCAAAGAATGGTACTCTGAATATAGGGCCCCTAAGGATAGATGGACCAGTTCAGCAATGAGGTAGCTATCTCATTTTATATTCTTGTCATGCAGTCTAATGTAGCATCTGCTTTTTTGCCAGCTGCGTAACACAAGTTGACTAACACTAAGTAGATTGTCAGCTACCAACCTCTAAAACCTAAAAAAACCTAAAAAACCTAAAAAAATTTTTTTTTTAGCGGGGGCACCTGGGTGGTTCAGTGGTTGAGCATCTGCCTTTGGCTCCAGTCATGATCCCAGAGTCCTGGGATCAAGTCCCACATTGGGTTTCTCACAGGGAGCCTGCTTCTCCCCCTGCCTATGTCTCTGCCTCTCTGTATCTCTCATTAATAAATAAATAAAATCTTAAAAAAAAATAAATAGGGATGCCTGGGTGGCTCAGCAGTTGGGTGTCTGCCTTTGGTCCAGGGCATGATCCTGGAGTCCTGGGATTGAGTCCCACATCTCTCCTGTGTCTCTGGCTCTCTCTGCGTCAATCATGAATAAATAAAATCTTTAAAAAGTAATTAATTAAAATTTAAAAATAGAACTAAATAAAATTTAAAAATTTTAAATTATAGTAGAATATACCTAAAATTTTGCATCTTAACCATTTTAAGTGTACATTGTAGTATTGTTAACTAGAGACACGTTGTGCACCAGATCTCTAGAACTTTTTCATCATATATGACTGCTATGTTATACCCTTTGGACAAGTCTTATTTCCCTCTTCCCCATCCCCTAGCCACCACCTTTCTTCTTCTTCTTCTTCCTTCTTCCTTCTTCCTTCTTCCTTCTTCCTTCTTCCTTCTTCCTTCTTCCTTCTTCCTTCTTCCTTCTTCCTTCTTCCTTCTTCCTTCTTCCTTCTTCTTCTTCTTCTTCTTCTTCTTCTTCTTCTTCTTCTTCTTCTTCTTCTTCTTCTTCTTCTTCTTCCCCTCCTTCTTCCCCTCCTTCTTCCCCTCCTTCTTCCCCTCCTTCTTCCCCTCTTCTTCTTCTTCTTTATTTATATATTTATTTATTCATGAGAGACACAAGCAGAGGGAGAAGCAGGCTCCATGCAGGGAGCCTGATGTGGGACTCAGTCCTGGGACTCCAGGATCACACCCTGAGCCAAAGGAAGATGCTTAACTGCTGAGCCACCCAGGCGTCCCTCTTCTTTGTTTTTATGAGTTTTTAGTTACTTTAGATTCCTCATGTAAATGGAATCATCCAGTATTTGCCTTTTTGTGATTGGCTTTTTTCACTTAGTATAATGCCCCTCAAAGTTCATTTATGTGGTAGTGCATGACAGGATTTCCTTCTTTAAGGCTGAATAATATTCCATTGTATGTGTATACCACATTTGATTTATCCATCCACCTGTTGATGGACACTTGGGTTCTCCTACCTTTTAGCTATTGCAAGTAATGCTGCTGTGAACATTTGCTGTGCAAATATCTCTTCAGGACTTTGCTTGTCATTCTTTTGGGCATATATCTAGAAGTAGAATTATTCGGTCATGTGGTAATTCTGTTTTTAATTTTTTGAGGACTCTCCATACTGTTTGCCACAATGATGACACCATTTTATATTCCCACCAAGGGTGTACAGGATTCCAATTTCTCTATATCCTTGCCAACACTTATAATTTATTTTTGATAGTAGTCATTCCAGTGCATGTGAGGTGCTGTCTTGTGGTTTTGATTTACATTTCCCTAATTATTAGTGATGTTGAGTAACGTTTCATTATGCTTGTTGGCCATCATGTTTGCTGTTCTTTAATCATGTTCTCCATCCAGATTTTTAAGCCCAAGACTTCTATTTCTGTCAAGCCCCAGCTTGTTTATGTCCCATTGCTCCAGCTGGTTGAGATCATTTAGATTCTAATGCTTTCATGTTTTAGTTACTGTTTCTTCCAGCTTCATGTTAACTTTGTATTAGACTTATCTGGCCCAAATAATTTTCTCCTCTTAACCAAATAATTTTCTCCTCTTAGCCAGTAAGAGTGGTGAGCTTCTGACTTCACAGTGACTAGACTGGCCAATAACTTCATTGAATTTGACAATGTTTAAAGTGTTTACTGTGCATAAGGTACTCTGGTACAGAATGGGCTGCCCCAGAGATACTGACTTCCCTGTCCCTTGGCCAGTTCCAGGAGACTGAATGGCCTTGATCCAGAAGGCTTAGAGAAAGCTCTTCTATAAGATGGGAGTTAATTCTAGGTCCTTATGACTCTGAGATTCTCTGATGTGAGCTTTGCTTAATAACATGTTTTGCCCATTTATGCAGGGATTAAATGTTTTATTTCACATAGTTAATACATTCATGTGGCATACATCATATAAAACACTATAAAAAATATATATATCCCATCCTTAGTGCCCTACTTCCTATAGGTTGTCACCATTGTTTCCTATGTACTCTTATAGTGCTGCTTCTTACAGAAACAAAGAAATACAAGTATATATTCTTAATACACACCCTTTAAAAATTTTTAACATGAAGTGATAACACATATATAGAAAACAAATGTCCAGTGCACAAAACATGAATGTCTACCTGTGAACTGAAAATGCCAACACTTGTAGACTCATCACTTAGCTCAAGAAATAAAATATTACCAGCACCTCAGAAACTTCTCTTATCCCCCTTCTCTTTCTCAGAGGGAATTGCTATCCTGATTTACAGCTCTAGTTTAGTGTTTTTTTTTTTTTTTTAATTAGACTCTATACCCAGCATGGGACTTGAACTCATGACCCTGAGATCAATAGTTACATGCTTTACTGACAGAGCCAGCCAGGAGCCCCTAGTTTTGCTTGTTTTTCATCTTTATTCTTTATGTTTGGCTTCTTTTGTTCAATATTTTTGAGGTTTATCCAAGCTATTGTGTATGGGCTGCTCTGAATATTATTGTACGTGTTTTTGCTACTGTGTGCGTGCATTTTTGTTGAGTTTATATCTAGAAATGGCATTACTGAATCAGAGGGTAGGTTTATATTCCACTTCAGTAGATAATGCCAGCCAGTTTTCTAGAGTGGTGGTCATGAGAGCTGGTCTACTTCAGTTTCACCCTTACTCTGTGCATTTAGCTCTTTGAAGTTCTACCGTAAAGCATGGGAGTTTACCAGGGCCCCAAATTTTTGCCTTCCTGCTCCTATAAGGCTGTCAAACAAATTGTTCATCTTTTCAGCTTTTCAGTTCTCTTTGAGAATTAGCAGAGATATCCTGAGAGGAAAAGGGACTTGAAATACCAGGCTAGCTTCTCTGAATGAACTTCTCTCAGTTCTTGGTTTATAATTTTTCATTCTCTTACTTTCTCTCTGGTGCTTTTAACCAGATGGTTTTGTTTTGATATTTTATCTGTCATCCCTAGTCTCAGTGGAAAGGTTGGTTCAAACTAGTTTGCTGCTATTAGATTTTTCTTCTTATTTCTTATACAAAGGGTAGCATACTGCATACATTGGTCTGTAATTTGCTCTGTTCATTTGAGATCTATCTCAGTGTGCAGAGGTCTTCCTTTTTTCTTTTTTCGTCTCTTGCATTGTATGTTCATTTAACCAGTTCCCTACTGATGAATATTTGGGTTCACAATATTTTGCTGTTCTGAATAGTGCCACAGTGAGTAATCTTGCATATATTTAATTTGATGAGCAGATATATTTTAGGATAAATTCTCAGAATTGGGCATGCTGAGAAAGGATAAATGCATCTGGAATTTTGACATGCCCTACATAAATGTTGAACCATTATGCACTACATTGCATATAAGAGAGTTCCTGTTTCTTCACATTTTTGTCAACAGAGTAGCGTCAAAGATTATGATGTTGCCAGTTTGTTAGATGAAAAGTGTGACCTCAATTTTAATTTGCTTTTCTCTTTTATATGTGAGATTAAACATATTTTTATTGTTTTTTCCTCTTTCTGTGAGTTACTTAATCTTGCTCTTTGCCCATTCCAGTTGGGCTTCTGAAAATTTTCTTACCAATTTCTAATATAGTTTTAAAAATATATTAAGGAGGTTAGGCCTTTCTTTGTGCTATTTCTGATTACGCATTATCTCATTTTAGCCTTATACCACAAACTCCTGTGTGAGCATGTGTTACTATATTTTCTGTTTAACTGCTGAAGAAATTGAGGTTAAGTAAGTTTAAGTAACTTGCCCAAGTTCACACAAGAAGTGATGAAGGCTGCTTTGAACCAGGTGTCTCTGACTTCATGCTTGACTTTTTAATGACAGAGTTATGAATAGCGTCCCCAGGATAGTAGAGAAAGGAAAAAAAATCTTTGCTTAAAATTTCTCTTTATTTGCCTAAATTCCATATTTGTCTGCCTTGCTTTGCTTTTCTTCATCTTCTTTTCTTTTTCTTTTTTCCCCTCTTCCTTCCTTTTTTCTTTCTTTGAAAATATATTTCTTTAGCTCCTATCATGTGATAGGAGATAGGTAGGCACCAGAGAAAGAAAATTTGAATAATTTTATTTCTGTCCTCAAAAGACTCAATCTAGGAAGGGAGCCAGTCACATAAAAATTATAATCATCATATAATAAATGCTAAAATTCTTCTGTGTGTACAAGGAGGAAGCCACCAACTGCTTTTGGGGGGAGAAGGGAGGGGAGGAAGTTTCATAGAAAGTTTTACAAAGGAGGTGACTTTTTTGAGTGTGGAGGGTGAATTGGGCATCTATACAATGTGAGGCAGAGTGTTCTAGGCAGAGAGGACAGCATGTACAATATCTAGCATTGCCTCTTCCCAGCAGTATAAATCATCCTATAATATTTGAGAATTAGTGAATATTAGTGAATACTTGATTTCATAGATTTTAATACCATTTATTTCTTAACACTAAAAAATACTAATGTTCTTTCAATGAGCCTCATGTCTTCCTGTTAGTCTCTCACTCCTGTTCTCTCTCCCTTCCCCTTGTCTAGTGGGAACCCCTGAAGCCATTGATGGAAGCCATGTTACCTGGGCATCGGACCATGAACCCCTGTCCTGTGTGGGAGCAGAAGAGTGGCTGTGTATACCTATTCTTCATCTGTGTGCGCGGCCATGTCACCGAGCGTCAACAGGTCATGTCAGGCAGGAATGCAGCGCGCCTCTGCTTCATCTGCAGTCAAGATGCTGGCTGTTCATGGAGCGAGGTGAGGGACCTGACTGAAGAGGTTATTGGTGCAGAGGTGAAGCGTTGGGCCACATTTGCTGTGGGCCCAGGTCATGGCATCCAGCTGCAGTCAGGGAGGCTGATCATCCCTGCATATGCCTACTACATCCCTTATTGGTTCTTTTGCTTCCGGCTACCATGTAAAGCCAAGCCTCATTCCCTGATGATCTACAGTGATGACCTAGGGGCCACCTGGCACCATGGCAGGCTCATTAAGCCCACGGCAACAGTGGAGTGCGAAGTGGCAGAGGTGACTGGGAGGGCTGGCGACCCTGTGCTGTATTGCAGTGCCCGGACACCAAACAGGTGCCGGGCAGAGGCTTTCAGCATTAACAATGGTGAATGCTTTCAGAGACCAGCCCTGAGCAATCAGCTGTGTGAGCCCCCGCATGGCTGCCAAGGCAGTGTGGTGAGTTTCCGGCCCTTGGAGATCCTTCATGGGTACCAGGACCTGAATGGTAAAGATTCTCCTACCATTCAGCAGAGCCCTCTGCTGGACAGCTCACTGTGGCCAGAGCAGGAAGGTGGAATTCTGTCCAAATCTTGGCTCTTGTACTCACACCCAACCAGTAAGAAGCGGAGGGTCAACTTAGGCATCTATCTCAACCAGACCCCCTTGGATGCTGCCTGCTGGTCCCGCCCCTGGATCTTGCACTGTGGACCCTGTGGCTACTCTGATTTGGCTGCTTTGGAAAAGGAGGGCTTGTTTGGATGTTTGTTTGAGTGTGGGACCAAGCGAGAGTGTGAGCAGATTGCCTTCCGCCTGTTTACAGACCGAGAGATCCTGAGCCACATGCATGAGGATAGCACCGGCCCTGGTAAGAACTCTGAGCCAACTGAAAGCTAAAAATTGGCTTAGGACCCAATTTTCCATAGAAAGGAAACCACAGAAGGCAACCACAGCCAGGATAATGGAGGCCAGGTTAATAGAGTTTATTAAAGTCTACAGAGAATCCAAAAACTTAATATTCTGCTCCCCACCTTTCTTCACTTCTCCAAAGAGCAAAATGAAAATTTTGCCGTAGCTACCGCAGTGGAAAGAACTATGAGTTGGGAAACGATGATGTAGTCCTTGGTTGTCCACTGGCTTGCTTTGGAACCTTGGACGTGTCACCTGAACTCTCTGGGCCTCAGGTCTCCATCTGTAAAATGAGAGGATTGGTTCTGTGATTTTTCTTCTTCCCATTCCTAGGAACAGCAGAGTGACTGCATAGTCCATGATCAGTGAGTCCTGGCTGTATAGGTCTCTGATAGGACTCTGATCTCGAAATGGAAGTCAGAGGATTCATCTTTTCCAATGACTCACCACTCATCCAGGTGTGAGGCTACAAGCAGGTGTTCTGGCACAAAGGAAGATCTGGTTTATTAAGAACAAACACACCCTCACCCTTCTAATCATGCTTAGAACTCTACAGGCTCTCTATCCTAGAGGAATTGGGCAGAACAGTAGAATCATGAGGTCACCTACCTTCTCCAGCTTTGCAGCTCTGCTCAATCGTCCCTTCCTCAGCCAGAATGCTTATTTCCTAGGAATAAAATGAGAAACTCAAAGCCAGTGGCCCCCAAGGATGATACTTACTGTTTCTGATGGCATCACTCCTATGAAAGATGAACCTGAAGTACGTGTACTAGGATGGTGCCTGATGAGAAAAGGACACGGATCAGGACTTTAAAGCATTAGACAAAACTTCCCATGTTCTCTGCCCTCAAGGAGCTCACAGTTTATGGGGCTAGAAGTGTGAGAAAATTCAAGCAAATCAGGGCAGCTGGTTTGTAGATGTTGGGCTTTAAGTTGGGGTGATGGTAGCTCCTAATGTCATTGTCTTAGTTGTATCTTCATTGTGCTTGGAGTCAGCAGCCCCAGGGCTTGGCCAGGTCGCTGGGTTTCCCCCAGGTCTGTTTTTTTTTTTTTTTTTTTTTTTTTTCCCTCAGAATATTGCTCTGGGCTAGTCACTCCTTTTTACACATGAAGAAGGTCTTCACCATTAGGAAGGTCTCTGGACTCCAGACCTCTGAATCAGGCCTATTTTTTGTACCTACTGCAATCACTGTTTGTGAAGTCGAGATGCCTCTTTGATAGATTTGGGGCTGAAATTTGCCAGTGCTGAATGTCTCAGATGATACCAGATTGGTTCCTCTTATTTTAGATTCAGTTCTCCATAGCCTGTTATTATAACAGAAATTCTATCAAAGATACGGTTTTTCTCCCTATTTTAGGAGAAGAATACCTCCAACTTGTATCAAATAACTAAATTTGGTGCCAAGTAATGGCCTGGAAAGCAAGTCTTGGTTGTAGAACAGAGCCCAGGAGGCAGGGGTTGCAGTTGTACCTGTCATATGGGGGAGAGTCTACCAGGATGAAGGTAGAGATTAACTTCACCTACTTCTGCATATGGCTTTAAGCCCATGGCTTAGAGTGACTTTTTAAAATTCCCTCAGCCTCTCACCCATTTGTCAAAGTTATCCTCCTAGTACACAGTTATGATCACTTATTCACTCATTTGTACATTTATCTAAATATTTTCGAGAGCTGTGCATAATGTAAGGTGCTTTCTATTGCCATTCCCTGGTTGAAAATCATTTGTGGCTCCTCAATAGCCTACTGAAGGGTTTTTACATTTAGTCTGGCATGTAGAGCCTTCCGTTTTTGGCTGAGATAATGAATACAAATCTCCACACAAATCTCTAAACAAATCTCTCTTTGTATGAAGCCCACTCAGAGAAGATCTCTGTCAAGTTGGCAGTGGAGGGGGTGACAGAATTGGTGGTACAAGGAGGAACAGGGGAAGGGCAACCCATTCCTGACTAGTGGAAGCTTCTTGTTCTGCAAAGCTTTCCTGAGCACCATACCCCAAATAGATAGGAACCGTGGGGATGGCTTCCTTCTCTAACAGGGTCTAAAGGATGAAGAGAATGAAAAGCAAGAAAAGAGGGTTGGGGACAAAGGGAATCCAGAATGAGGATTAGGAAGAGGAACAGAGTTGGCAATGGCAGCTATGAAGAAAGAACAGCAAGGAAGGAGTCCCGGCATGTTTAGGAGGAGAGAGAACATGGCCCAGATATGAGACCTAGGCTGGAGAGGTGGTGTGGGTGGTGGCTGCTGTGAAGAAGAAATGACAACAGGCTGGAGCTGTTTGCCAAAATGTGGGGGAAGGGACAGAGGCCCACACAGGCTGGCAGTTTAGGCTATTGATAGGTTCCTACCCAGCCCTGTAACTTTAAGCTGGTTTAACTCGTTCATGTTCCAGGTGACCAACAGAAACTGCTGTAGGCACTCTGACTCTCTTTGTGCCAAGTACCTTAGGCTTTCCAGGCCCTTGGGAACTTCTTGCGACACTGGCATCCTAACAGTCCATTTCAGGCCCTCTCACGTTGGTAGAATGAAAAAGATGGGGCAGGTAATGGCAGCTGTGAAGAAAAGAGGAAGGTAGACTGGAGGCCTCTAATCTAGAGGCATGAAGAGGACTATAGAGGCTGTGGTCCCTTTGCCCCCAGAGGCTCCCACCCTATCTTTGGACACTTAGAATGGATCCATCCAGCACACATGGCTCATCACTGGGAGAGCAAGAAAGCATAGGTAGGGGCCTCCTGCTGCTGGTCTGTGTCCAAATCCACCTCCTACCCCTTCAACTTGCTGGTCCTGCTCATGCTCCCAAACCCCTGATGCCTTCACTCCTAGGCTCCTACTATTTTTATTTCAGGCCCTTGTTATTTGGTGGTTTATTTGGATCTGTTTCTCCTGGTCACCGATCTCCCCTCATATCCTTGGGATATCATGCAACTGTAGCCATAGATAAGAGACATTGCACCTTGTTTCTTGGGTAGCCCAAGGCACCCACAGAGGTCAACATAAGGCTGCCTCCCCTGCCTCCTCTACAGGGCAGTAGGTTTCAATACTTCTACTTCAGCCAGATTAGGCTGCTCTGTCTTCTTCAGTAGGCTGTGCGTTTTCCCCACTGCATTATTCAATATATGTCATGTCATCCTTTCCTTGCTCCTGCATAGTGCATAGTTGGAGCCTCCCTCCCTCTGGTCATTACTACAGGGTGCAATATATCATTATTGTCTGTCTTGTGCCCTCTAGGCATCTGCTGGGTTGTGAATTCCTTGAGGGCCAAGTCTGTATGAATCCTCTATCCTTTTTACCTTGAATTACAGTGATTTCTTTATAAAAATGCTTTTTCTATTGGATTCTGAACTCCCTAAGGATAAGGACTGTGCCTGATTCCTTTCTGTGTCCTCTGCACCCAGCACAGGGCCTGGAGCAGAACAGACAGCAGTAAAACTAGGCTGAATGAATAAAGGAATCAAAAATCCTGGCCTTCTGGAGCTAAGTGAGAAGGCCGGGGCAAGCTACCCCATAGGGAGGAGCATATTGCATCCCTCTGTGGATTGGATGGTGCTCTAAACCCACTGAACACTCACCCTAAATGAGTCTTCTTTTTGCTGGCCTGCATCCGGGTCAGTCACAGTGCTTCCCGGAAAAAGAGCTTTTCTCTGGCTTTAGCTGCCTGCCTGGATGTGTCAGAATCACAGCCCAAGCCCAAAGCCAAGCCTTGATTTGGGTTCTCATTTCAGTGCTCTTTCCCCTCTGTCCCTAATTGGAGTTTCTGTAACTGCTCCTTGTCCAAGACTCCAGGAGAGATGCTGTGCTTCCAGTGTGTAGCGAGCATGTCTTGGTTCTGTGATACCAAGTGCCAGAAGTGCCCTCTGTACTATAGAAACTACCAGGACTCTTGGAAACAAGAGAGATGAATAAAGAGTTTAATTCTTATGACTGCTATTTGTTTTGTTGAGGTCAAACTGTGAGGTGATTATCATCCTAATACTTATATCTAGTTTGTACCCAACTACTTTTGAAAAATAGATTTGAGGCCTTTTCTTGCTTTTCATCAGAACTTTTACTTCCAGAAAGCTTTATTGATAATAATCCTTTGTACTTTTATACATTGACATTGGAACATAGTTGCTTTTTGAGGGAAGCAGGGCAGAGATTACCATGACTGGTTAGATTGCATATTACACATGAGCTATAAAGTAATTAAGTGAGGGAACTGGGATACACAGAATCTTCCCATCTGGTACCATCCAGTCTACCTACCCTGGGGCTTGTCACTGCACATCTTCTTTTTACACAACACCCTGAGGTTATTCCCAAATTGTAGCTAGTGAGGCCACAAATACTTACCTCAGTGATACGGGGTGATAGCCTTCACTCATGACTTTTACTTGACTTTGTACTCTGCTTTCTTAAAACAAATTGTTAAAAAGTTTTACATGGGCATCTCTTTTGTCATAAAACTAAGGGTCATACATAAAATGACATAAATGAAAGCATAAATGTACAGAACTAATAATTTACCTCCTAAAAATAGTTTTATAATAATTATTGATATGATCATTTTTAAAAAATCCAGTGACCTATTTTTTTGTGTGTTTGTTAGATTGCTTGATGTCTGGGAACCTTTGGGCTTGAGAGGAATATGCACTACTCCATAAACTTCAGTGCTCAATTTCTTTTTTTTTTTTTTTTGATTAATGATTTATTTGAGAGAGAGAGAGTGCATGTGCACACAAGAGAGCACAAGCAGGGGGAGCGGCAGGGGGAGAGGGAGAAGCAGGCTCCCCACTGAGTAGGGAGCCAACGTGGGGCTCTGATCCCAGGACCCTGGGATCATGGTCTGAGCTGAAGGCAAATAGACTGCTCAACTGACTGAACCACTCAGGCACCCCTGGTGCTCAATTTCTTAAACTCCTATTCATTAAAACATTGAAAACCTCTTGAATGGGACGCCTGGGTGGCTCAGCAGTTGAGCACTTCCCCTCTGCCCAGGGCGTGATCCTGGAGTCCTGGGATCAAGTCCCACATTGGGCTCCCTGCATGGAGACTGCTTCTCTCTCTGCCTATGTCCCTGCCTCTCTCTCTGTGTCTCTCATGAATAAAATCTTAAAAACAAAACAAAACAAAACAAAACCTCTTGAATATTTAAACAATGACAAATTTGATTAAACTGCCTTCAACAGAAATACCAGTTACAGACTTAGCATAGCTGATCCTTTTGAACATTTCAAATACCATAAATGGTAGATAAAACATAAATAAGTCCAATGATTATAAAAGGTATCCTTAAACCAAAATGGAGTACAAAAGAGCTGATGCCATAGACTTAACTTTGTTAGTTATGGGACCTTATAAGCCCCCCTTTATTTTTATTAATCTCTTTAGTTTGAGTTGGGTATTTTTTGCAAGCAAAAAAAAATTAATACCCATCCTCAGAGGAAATTTGATTACTTGGTACCACAACCTATTAGTCACTACCTGAAGCAGAACTATATTAATTTTTTTTTAAGATTTTATTTATTTATTCATGAGAGAGAGGCAGAGACACAGGCAGAGGGAGAAGCAGGCTCCATGCAGGAAGCCCGATGTGGGACTTGATCCTGGGTCTCCAGGATCAGGCCCTGGGCTGAAGGCAGCGCTAAACCGCTGAGCCACCCAGGCTGCCCAGAACTATATTAACTTTCAATGCAGTCTACTAAAGTGAACAGCATTACCTAAAGGGCACATTACCAGGAGAGTCCTTGGGATAGAATGGAGGAAGGGCTGGACTAGAATGGGTGGAGAGTCCAGGGTCTATGTCCTCGAGCTTGCCACTGACCCAATGGGCTACTTTGTGCCAGCCACTGGCCCTCTCTGGGGAACCCATTTACTCAGTTACAGCAGGAGGCATAATCCTTGCCCTACCAAGGCCACTCACCAGGAGCTCTGTAGATACGAGGAGCTAGTGAATCTGCGAGAGGGTGTCATGTAAATAGTGAATAAATTATCGTTTGCCCTTTGATATCCATATTGCCATCAGTGTTGGCAACATCTGACAGTCAAAAGCTGAAAATGAAGGTGATGGATGAAGAGGAGGAGATGAAGGCCGCCCACTGAGGAGAGCACTTCAAGGCTAGACAGCAATCTTGCCTCACCTCTGTCCTGTCTTTAGCACACTGTAGGCTTCATGGTTTTACCCAACCTTCTGGTTTTGCCCCAGACCTTTTGCTCCCTTTCTATGAGGAATGACCCAGCCTGGGTATAGAAGCGGGAAAACTCAGCCCCAAGTAGGAAGGGACTTGGTCTGAGTCATCTGTGTTTTCAGTACCCACCATAAGGCCGGGCATGGCACATGCAAGAAAGGATGCAAGAGGAATTGCATTGATAAGTGCCTACTGTGAGTTGAGCTATACATACATTATCTCATTTAATTCAACAACCCATTTTAGAAATGGAAAAGTCAAGACTCAACAAAGGTGATATGTTCCACTGTCTCATACCTGTAAGTGATCAAGTCAGATCTGATTCTAAACCTATATTTTTGTCATATGGCAAATAAGAGGCAGAACTGTGGGATGCTTACCCTGCAGGTTGACATGAGGCAGAGATAGTGCCTCTTAATTCCTTGGAACATCATGGGCATCCAGCCACTGGTAAGAGGCTGGTAAAGAGGACCCCATAGTGATAACATGTCTCACAGTTGCACTAAAGTGGCCTCTCAGACCAAACGTCTTCCCCTTTTATTTTACTCAAGAAAAAATGCATTTGTTTCTTTCTTTGGAAGCCCAGATCTAGCTAGAGATTATTTTCCAGTACCTCCAACTTCAGAACAGCTGCCTCCCACAACCCAGAGGCCTCCTAAACATAGATTGTGTTGTCTTCAACCAGGAATAGAATTAGAGTGAGAGCTTGGATTCTCTTGAGGGATAAACATAGAACCTGATGGCAGGTGAAGCTGATTAGTGCTGAGTGAGAAGGTCAGGGCCAGCAGACACTGGGTAGGACTCTGATTGAGCGACAGGTTGGAGATAGCAACTCTATCTCTGCCTTTCCCCACTATGAACCGGTCCCTGGAGCTATACCCATGGGCCAGGTCTGAGCCCATCATGCAACAGAGATTGCCTCCCTATAATTGTCTCTAATCCTCACAACAACCAGGAAAACAAGGCATTATTGTACCCAGCCTACAGACAAGGAAACAGCCTTGGAAAAGTTAAGTGATTAGGCAAGTATCTTAACTATAGTTTCATCTGTAATAACTTGGGATAATAAAAGTATCTCATAGGGTTGTTGTGAGTTAAGTGTAAATGCTCTATGTGTATTTAAACTCAGTTCAAAATTTAAAAGAGCCTGGCACATAGTAGTCAAAGAATGAAATCTGCTGTGATTATGATTTTTCTGCAGTAATCATATTAGCCCATCAAGTGTGCATAGTGTGATAGCAGTACTTTTCAGCTTACCTGTGCATATGAATCACCTGGAGAAGTTAAAAAAAATAGTCGCCTGCCCTCACCCCTATCTCCACCGCCAGGAATCTAATTTGGTGGAACTGGGTTGAGGCCTGCAAATTTGTGTTTTTAACAAGCTCCCAAGTCATACTGACGCTGCAGGTTCATGGACTACTCTTTGAATAGCACTATGTTTCAATACCTCTCCATCTATTGCCCCACCTGTCTCTTACACGCTTGCCAGCTCCATGGTGTCGGAGGAACATAGCCTGCTATTACTAATGTTCATGTGGAGCAAAGTTTTATTTCCCAAATAGGCATCTAACTTCAGTCTCTAGCTTGCCAGTAAGCTGCATCCTTCCTGGGTCCGAAATTTAGCTTTTCCATGACATGATAATCACCTGGGATTCCTATTGATTTTCTTGCCAAATCGCATGGAGCTTAAAGGTGACACCACAGCTTGGGAACAGACCTGGACCTGTGGCCACAGGGTGGTTTTCCATTTGTAAAGCAGATTTGTAAGATTCTTGCACTCAGCCAAGTACTGAGGAAGCAGTGGAAAAAGAGGCCTTGGGTTAGCTGGGCTGCTGACAACTCAGCTCTGTGAAGAGGGGCTTTTCGTATCTGCAGAGGGGAGAATGAGAGTCAGCACAGAGCATGATAAGCCTGGAGAGTTGCCAAGCTACAGATTGCTGAACTCTATTAGTATGAGGATCAAAAGTGAATAATCTGACCATATGCCTGCTCTGTCATTTTCTGCCTTTGGGGGCCACACAGTGTGGAGGAACATAAAGTTCCTCCTTCCTGTCTCCTAATAACCCTTTCCTTAGCGCCATCCCCCTCAGGGGCCCCAGGCCCAGATATCTTTGGATCAAATGTCGGAAAATGGTCAGGAATCTGTCATGCCCTTTTTGCTACTCTATGTCTCTGATTTCAAAGCTGAGGTTTCTGTATTGAAATTGAAAGATGGGGTGCACCTGGGTGGTTCAGTGGTTGAGTATCTGCCTTTGGTTCAGGTCATGATCCCGGGGTCCTGGGATTGAGTCCTGCATCAGGCTCCCCACAGGGAACCTGATTCTCCCTCTGCCTGTGTCTCTACCTCTGTGTCTCTCATGAATAAATAAAATCTTTAAAAAAAAAAAAGAAATTGAAAGATGGCTATAGGCCATGGAGTTTGGGTTAAGGCAAGTCCTATGGACAGGTAGGAGCTTTGAGGGGAGAGTACTATGTCCATTGTTCACCATATTATTCCATCCCCTAGCACAGTAGGTACTTGATAAAAATTCATTGAATGAATGAATTAATGATCATTCCACATTCAATCCTCCAAAATTGGGAACTCAGAGATGGATATTAGGCAGGATAGGCAGGATAGGACACTCTTGCCTTTTCTGACCTCACTCCTTTGGTTTGAGACTTGATGGCATCTAAATGACCCAGAAGATGATCCCTAATAGCCTGAGTTAAAGTGAACCCTGGAGTCAGGGAGGTGCTATTAAGAGGATCTCAGGCCGGAACTGAGGAACACCTTTTCTGTCATTCCAGTAATCCAGGTTTGTACCACGGTCTGTATTGTTACTGGAAAACCTTCCTAAAGCCTGATCTGAATGCTGTAGTTTGGCATCTGCTGTGCTGTCAAGCATCGAGGGATGCTTGGGTGAGCACACTTGGCTCGGAGCCTTGAAAGTTGAGAGTGAGGCTCCCAAGGTCAGCATGGTGGTGGTAACAGGAATCAGAGAAGACCTAAAGGAGGAGTTAAATCATGAGGCCGGAGTCTGCTGTGTCAACTGCCTTCCACCTCTCATGTGAAGATTCCCCCTTGCTAGAAAGTAATAAATTTCCTTAGAACACTCAGGACGGTAGAGGTGGGGTTTGGAATAGGGTTCCAGGGTTTGTTTTCCAGGCCAATGAGTGTCCCAGTGCTTCCAAATGGAGGGCACCCGCCTCACATTAAGCCGAGAGTCAGGAGGTAGAGCAGATCCTCCCTCATCAGATCTCTTTGACAAGGATCCACAGCTACAAACACTTACACTTGTTCGGAAGCTGAGGCTGATCCCACCAGCTAGGGACAGGTGGGTTCCAGATTCAGGAGCTTCTGCTGGGCTGCTGCTTCTGGTGTATCATACAAAGTGCCTGGCCAGGAGGGCGAAATCCAGCCAGTGGGGAGCCCTCCAAACCAGGTACCTACATGTAGGGCTGCAAATGCCTGTTTTCCATTAGTACTGGGTGGACCATAGAAAATGCTGAGTTTGGGTGTTTGAGGTGAAGCTGAGCATGACTTCCTGAGAGTGCTGGACTGGGGAGCCTCTGCCTGGCTTCTTTGGGAGGTGCTGGGACCAAGAGCTGCCTCTCCTCCTTGCTGTGTCTGAGAGAGATTGACCTGGGCCTGAGATAGGACTGGCCTGTATCCAGACCATTCTCAAAAGAGGCCTGTGTTCCTAACAGTGGGACCTCTGGCCTGTGGGTAGGGATTAGTGACAGGCTATGGAAGGACATGGCAGTAGGGAGGGTAACACTTTAAAATGACATTTGGGAGAATGTAATTCATTGAATAGAATCTTTTTTTAAAAAAAATATTTATTCATGAAAGACACAGAGAGAAAGGCAGAGACGTAGGCAGAGGGAGAAGCAGGCTCCAGGCAGGGAGCCTGATGTGGGACTCGATCCTGAGAGAGCGGATCACGCCCTGAGCCAGGAGCAGGTGCTCAACTGTTGAGCCACCCAGGCATCCCAGAATCTTATGGAAAAGAGCAAAATGATAGGAAATCAGGGTTATGCCGGGAATCAAGAGGAAGCTTGAAGCAGCAATAAAGGCTCTTAGTTCTCTTTCTTTTTTTAAACCTCGCTCCTTCCCCCTTCCTTCCTTTCTTCCTTTTTTAAAAAACACACAGAAAACCAAAACACAGTACTGTAAGACCTTGGGCAATTTACTAAACTCGTTGAGCTTGCATTTCTTCTCTGTAAAGTGAGCACAATAACATGAACCTCAGGTTGTTGAGAGGATTCAGAGTGTGTCTATGTGATGCAACAGGGCAGGAATGGGCAAGCTTGTCCTCCCAACCCCTCCTCCCCGCCTTGTTCGCAACTTGTTTCCATCTCTGGGCAGTACCAGGGGGACTGAGGTAGTTTGTCAGTGAGTCTAGAGCCATCAAGGGTCTTTCTGAGATCCATTGAACCATGGTGACCCGTGGAGGACGCCTCGCTACTGGCAACCGGAAGGGCTGGTGCTAGTGAGGGCTGTGAGCCCCATCATGTCCTATCAGGCTGCCCAGCCAGCCGTCACTGCTCCTCTGGGGCAACAGTGATTACCTGCTCTGTATAAAAGAAGAAATAGAAGCATAGACTTGCACAGATACCTTGTTGAAGGTCACACAGCAAGTGATGAAACTGATGCTGGAATCAAGTATCCTGGTCCAGAGACTCTAGAGTCAGCACTCCACTTTCCTGCACACCTGTAAGCCCCAGGAACTGTCCAGGTTTGGGTTGAGAACAGTTCTCTGGGTGGTGGCTGTGCGAGAAACCCGAGGAGCAGAGATCTCTGTGAATTTGCCTCATCCTGTTGTCCACCATCCCCCATCTCCTGGGGTTGACCCTTGCTCGGAGTCCTGCTGGAATGAGATCCAGGTAGGTCAAACCTTTACTGAAGGCCTGCCCAGGACAGGTACATCGGTGCGATTGTTTAGTTTAATGCTCACCCTGGCCCCATGAGACTGCCCCGCTATCCCACATTTTAGATGACAAATGGGAGGCTCAGAGAGTGGCAGTGATTTGCCCAAGGTCATACAATGTCAGGAGCCTGAATGCTCCCAGACTGGGACTTCACCTGGAGCCCTGTGGCACTGCCAATATTGTCCACCAGGTGGCAATCTCTGCCCAACTCGCTGTGGGCTGCAGGTAACCTGGAATCGGATGGCAGGGCCTGTGGCTGATCCCAGCAGCCTCTGCCTGGTCTTTCAAAACTGCCCTGAAGCATCACTTAGTAACTGTTGTTTCCAATGGGTAACAGATGCCCTGAACGAGGTCGTGGCTTTCAAGAGAAGGAAGTTCTGTGCGTGTGCCTGAGCACAGGATCTGCTTCAGTCCCGTTCCACTTGAGACTGATTGGTGAGATGTTGGGCCTGATTTTCTTGGCACCCCTCCGCCCCCTTTGTCATCAGGTCTTGCTCAGTGGTGGCAGCTGAGTTGACCTTTGACTCTGGCAGAGGTCCAAGGCCCAGCCTCTTCTATAGGTGGGGTCACCCTGACCTGGT
Organism: Canis lupus baileyi; assembly: GCF_048164855.1. Taxonomy (NCBI): domain Eukaryota; kingdom Metazoa; phylum Chordata; class Mammalia; order Carnivora; family Canidae; genus Canis; species Canis lupus. The sequence continues at coordinate 28,286,571 of NC_132860.1, forward strand.
GTGAGGCTGTCTGGACAGCCCGAAGGAGCCATGCCCTATTCTAACCTGTGGGCTCTTCGTGTGGAGCCTGGGAGCTTCTGTGTTCTTTTTCCAGGCCTCCCTACATCCAGGAAGAACTAGGAGGGGGTCCTCTGAATCCTTCCTGGAACACCTCACACATTCCTTTCATTGCTGCTGGATGGAACAGCTCCCCCTCAGTGGATTCCCATCACTAGATCACTCTACTAGAAACTTCACCCCAGGCTCTGTGCTGTTCAAGGTGGGCCTGTGGGTTCTCAGCTCAGCAAGCTTTCTGCCCGGGTAAGAAAGTGAGGTTCCTGGATGCCTGAGTGGCTCAGCGGTTGAGCGTCTGCCTTTGGCTCAGGGAGTGATCCTGGAGTTCCGCGATCAAGTCCCACATCGGGCTCCCTGCATGGAGCCTGCTTCTCCCTCTGCCTGTGTCTCTGCCTCTCTCTCTGTGTCTCTCATGAATAAATAAATAAAATCTTAAAAAAAGAGTGAGGTTCCCCTTCTGTCAGGCATGCCCAGTTTCTCTAAGGAGTTCTGGAATAGTTCCCATTCTCCATCATGGCGGTAACTTCTCCACAGGAACACCGCACTCCTCACAGGGCTACGCCAACATCCCCGCTCCTAAGAACTCCATGTGTTTCTTTATAGAGTGTCTCGCTAGAGTGTGGTCTTAGAGCCTCCTGTCCTCAGCTGGGGCCTTTGGTACAATTCTACAAGCCTGAGACCTCAGGGGAAGTCCTACTCTATATCCTGCCAAGTAAAGTCATGGCAGCTGCATTTAAAGACACTGAGCATATTTAGTTTTGAAGGGAGAGAGACTTAGGAGCTCCACAAAGGCAGGGAGGGAGCTGCTATTTGAGTTCTGTGTTGCCAGCTCCCATCACAGGGCCTGCATGGAGTAGTAGGTCGGGGGCAGATTTCTTACATGAGTGAGGGGCCCTGAGATGACCTCCCCCCAACCCTGGGTTAGGTTGGGTCACCTCTCAGAGCAGAATGGCTCCCCTCCCTCTGTAGCCCCGCTTCCCCCACCCCCCCACCCCACAATTCCCCTCTGCAGGAACTGGGAGGATGGAGAACAAAACAAATATTTATGAAGGCAAGCACCGCACAGCTGTGACTTCTGGGTTTCCACACTTCTCTTGTTCTTATGCCTCCTTCATGATTTTTGCTAAATCTATGTATTCTTAGTATTTTTCTTTAGCATATTTTATGTATATACCTAATCTCATTATCCCCTAAGTAATAATATTCATGAAATCATAGGTTTTTTATATTAGTTTTTTTTCCTAACACACACTAAAATAAATATGTAACTATTAAAAAATTAGCAGAGATGACCAACAGACATCCTATGTACCACCAGTGAGGTGTGTGCCACATTAGGGATATTTATTTTTCACAAAACCCTATGAGGTCAGTGATGTTATTTCTGTTTTACAGTGAAGAAATAGAAGCTCAGAGAGGTGAACTGCCTCGACCAAGGTCACATGGAGTCTTCTGATCTTGACCCCATTGCCTAAAGATAGGAGAGGGGGACAGAGGATGTGTGCTGAGAGGGATCTGTGGTGGAAGGGGATGGGGACAGCTACCAAAGAGAAATGATGGCGGCAGAGAAGATAGGCAGTGGGGGCAGGACTCCACATCAGAAAGGCAAATGACCTGAGTCCCAACGTCCTATGCACAGTAATGGCCACGCAAATAGCAGCAGATTTGCCTGCATTTGTGTGACTAAGATTGATTGTGCCAGCAGCCCCGGTAATTGGATGATGAAAGCACTGCAGCTGGGACTGTTGGCTGGAGATTAATTATTAGGGAGGAGGGGGAGTGGCCGGCATGATGCCTGGCAGTGGGGTCTGTGGGTGGCATCTGTGACCCCCTGCAAGAGCAGGCAGCCAGACCTTAGCAATCCGGCAGACCCCTCCCCATTCAGCTGATATCCAGAGAGGGAGGCTACTGGGCCAAAGCCACAGCCATTCCATGTTTCATGGCAGACCTGGGATGGGGCAGGGGTGGGGGTGGGGTGGGGGATGGGGGAGGGGAGCTCCTCAGGAAGAAGCCAATTCCTGGGAAGTAGCTACAGTGGCAGGAGGAGCCTGGGCTTGGAGTCAGGAGACCAGAAGGGAAATCCCAGCTTTGTTGCTTATTGGCTTTGTAGCCTTGGAAAGGTGGTCATATTTGAGCCTCAGTTTCTCCAGCTGTAAAATGGGGATGACGGTGCTGACTTTACTAGGAAATTGTGGGAGTCCAAGAAGATTATCAGACCTTCTGTAGACCTGGGACCCAGTCTGGGGAAGCTTTTATCCTCACCTCCACTGCTCAGATCTGGCCCTTGCCTCCTCCCTGCCCTGGGGCCTGCATGTCTTTTCTTACCCTCCCCAGGGCCCTAAAACTTGATGCCCAGCCACTGCAGGCAGAAAGTGCCTGCTCTCTCCAAGGCAACAGGGCCTGAGGGTAAGAGCTGGGGATGAAGAAAAGCAGCTCTGGTTCCTTTGGGGCAGGAGGAGTGGGCTCTGGAGGAAGAAAGCTCTTGGATTCTAATTCCAGCCCGGCCACTCAGCCAGCTAGCTGCGTTTAACTTTTGCTTACACGTGACTTTTCATGGCTATAACCAACTCCGTGGTTCCTCCCTCAGGGCCACGTTGGAGTCTTCATTTCTTACTATGAGATGCTCCCACCTGTCCCAATTCATATGCATGGCAGAGGGAATCTGGCCATGATCAGGGGGTCCCAAGGCCCTCACAGATCCGTGGGAGGGACAGGCCCTTGGACTGCCATGCCTCTTAGCAGACGAAGACTGAGGTTGGATGGGCTCATGCATAAAGGGCCCACAGGGCACCTGGCACATGGTAAGTACTTGGAAGACTTTGAATGAAATTCAGAAATCCTCCTCTCACACCACAGACCTTTCTCCTGGCCCTTTCCTTTTGGCTTCACCCTCATGGAGGCCTCCAACCTTGGATTTCCTCACCTCTGCAGCTTTTCTTGGCCTCTCTTCCTCTCCTGGCCAGCCTAGACCCAGGGTGGGGCAACTGTCCCATCCAGACCCCTTGCAGTGCCCTCCAGCCCCCACCTTCCACTCCCTACCACAGCAAAACTTCTCCCACTTAAAATTCCAGACCCCAGCTCTGCTGTCTTTCACAGACCTCCTGCCAAGGTCTCTGTCACTGGGAAGGGAGTAGGTGACAACTAAGTATTCACTGAGCACCTCTAAGCACCTGGCCTGGTGTTCAATGCTTTACCCACTATGTTATGAACACTTTACAGTCACCCTTGAGAAGAGGCTTTGTCCAGATGAAAACACTGACGTTTGGCCTGGTGAGTGGAGGTGAAGCCAGCTCTAACTACATATCCTTGGCTCACGAGGCAAGCTGTTGGCGTGAGCTCTAGCATCATTAATTCCATTCAAGTGGTGCTTCCACACACCACCCTGGTATTTCCTGCCTTCCCTCTAGCTTTATAAGATGAGTTAGCTAATAGCTAAGTATTATCAAGCACTTTATATGTGCCAGGCACTGTTGTAAGCACTTTACATGTACCAATTCATTGGGTCTTCATCACAACACTATAGGACAGGCTCTTTCAGTACTCCCATTTTGGAAGCAAGGAACTGATACCTCTGCCTCAGGTGAAGTAAGTTGGCCACAGTCACATCATCCTGATCGAACCAAGTTTCACAGCCAAGCCATCTCACTGTAGACCTCAAGCTCTTGATCACCATGCTACAGCATAGTGGCCCCACAGCTGCCTCTAATCCAATGTGAGGCCCCAGAGCCCATTCTCTGCCCACTTCCTCCAGGAGGGTTCCATCAATCACCCTCCCCACCCCCTACACACACGCACCTTTAAGTTATATCTCCACTGGCTCCTCAACACCCAACACATTTGTGACTTTTCCATGCCAACAACATCCTCCATCCCATGTTACTCTGCAGCTATTTCTCTTCCTTTCCTCCCACCACAGCCCATTTTCTGGAAAAACTTTCTCCTCTTGCCGTCTAGACTTCTTCACCCTTCTTCAAACTGACTTCCACTCCTCCCACTCTGCCCTAAGCAGATGGAGATGGTGCCCTCACATTTCCAGAGGAAAACCTGCATGCCCATCAAAGCTGAAAAAACCCATCAACCAAACATGAAACCAGCTATGTAAATTGTAAAACCTGTTACAGATCTGGTAGTTCTGCAACAAATATAATCAAGATTAAAAAGAGGAGCAAAGGTAAACATTGGGTCCTTTGGTAAAACCCAACTGGTGATGAGGCTTGAGCTGAGTCTCTTCCGTTTGCCAGAGTTCCGCCTCTTGGCTCCCATCTGCTCTAGCATCTTAGCCAGCCAACACGACATCCGAGTATGGAGGTGACAGACCCATCCTCGCGCTGTCCCATTTCACTGCGGGCACACCATTTTTAAGGCTTCTTCGCTCATTTAGCATTTGGCCATGGTGGGCTGTGGCTTCTTTCTCGGCAACTACAAGTATTGGAAAATATGTTTGCATGTATCTTCCTGCTGCTCATCCTCTAAGGACTGTAATTCTCTTAAATTCAGCCTTGATTTTCTATTAGCTGTAAACACTCCCTCTAATGAGCTAATCCACTCTCACAACTGTGGCTACCTTGTGGTCAGCCATTCCCAAATCTCTGTCTCCAGGCTAGCTCTGGGCTTCACACCCACATATTGAACTGCTCTCAAATCCCATGGCCAAGACCATGCTGCTCCCAAACTTGCCCCTCCTCCTGTGCTCCCTCTCCCCACCTGGCTTCCCTGGACAGAAGTATGTACAGACTCCGTGAGTCTTCTGTCCTTTGCTTTCCACATCTAAATGACAGCAGAAATTAGATGGACCCTAGGCCCCATGGACTCCCTGAAAACTGTAGATTTTAGCTGTAAGTGTATGGACTTTCGGGTTGCACAGATCTGGGTTGAAATGCTGCCTCTGCTACTTACTGGCTATGTGACATTGGGCAACTCTCTTAATTTACCCAAGGCTTAATTTCCTAATTAGGAAAATTTCCTAAGTAGGATAATAACCTATTTTAAAGACTTGTTTTGAGGATTAGAAACACTGGTGTAAATACTTACCCTGTGTCCATCTCATCATAACACTTACTGGTAGTTGTCCTCATAATGATGGCAGTGATTATTATTTCCAGATTCATGTTATTGCTCTAATCTAGGGCCTCATCTTCTCTCTCCTGGACCACCGATGGCATCAGCCTCCTCACAGAACTCCCTGCCTTCATTCTCCATCACAATCCCCTCCTAAATCTGCTTTTCCAAAGGTAGGTGGAGAGATTTTTCTAAAATGTAGATCTGATCATGACAGTTACCTGCTTAAAACTTTTCTCTCCCCTATTCTGTCTAAATGTGTCCTAGCCACATTCACAGGTCTCTGAGCATACATTGGTCACTCATTCTCTTTGCCCGAAAGTCTCCTTCCCTTCTCTTCCCTCATTCCCTGCCTGACACATCCTCACCCTTTACGTCTGGAGCCACCAGCTACCACCCCTCCACAGGGATGTCTGTTTGCAGGGAGTTGACTGCCAGCTCCTGGAGGGCAGGGTTCAGGTCTGATTCTGCTCTGTGGCCCCTGCTTGCCTGCACAGGGCTTGGCATAAAGAATGGCCTCACAGAATGTCTCCAGACACTTGCCCGAGGCTTGCTCAAGCTTGAACCTGAGTCCATTGTCTTCCTGCCCGAGACTCTTTGTGCTATACCAGTCATTTTGCCCCAGCAGAGAGCAGGAACCCAGAGCTGGTGGCTTGGGTGGGAGACCTCCCCATGTGATGGTAGCAGTCGACTTGAGGACATCACATACCCCATCTCAGTGCTGCACTCAATAAGTGGGGGAAGGATAAAATTATCTACTGCCCACGTCCCATATCTCCCCATCCGACATGGACTAGAGATAAAAAATGAACCGGCACAAAATCCAATCTTCCTTGGCGCAGAGGCTGGCAGGGATACTGGGGGTGGGGCTGGCGGCCCAAGCGGCAGCTCCTCGCACAGCACATCTCATATTTATTGGCTCATAATTGAAGGCAGCCTGGAGATGTCCCAGCACTGGCCCCCCGCAAGACAGATGGGGGCACAGTGACGGCTGAGGGAGGGAGTTGGGATGCAGACATCCTCACAGGACTGCAGCTGTGGAGGGGAGGGCAGAAAGGGGGAGGCAGCTAAGCTGGCTGCCACACTGCCCTGGGGATCTCATCTGGGCTCAAGGTTCTGCTTCTGCCACCTACTTGTGATGACCTTGGGTCAGACTCTTCCTTCTCTAGGCCCATGATTTCAGGCTTTTGCATTTCATTACCAGGGGATAGGAGAGCTGTCCTGGGATTTGGGGGGAAATCAGGCTACTAACTTTTGGCATGGCTTTAGGTGATTCTCTTTATCTCCTGGGCTTTGTGCTTTCTCCTAGTAAAGATGAGAGATTGCCTTTGTCTTCCATGTAAAGACCCAGGGGTTTGGGGTGACCTACAAGCAGCCAACTCGTGCATGTTAGCAACAGCACTGGAAGGCTCCATGTTGGGGAAGCAATGAAACAGGAAATGTGGCCAAATAGTAAGAATCTGCTTTGGCTCCCAATGGTTCATGGGAATATTCCAAATTCTGAGGCTTGGCATTGAAGACTTTACCTCTGTTTTTTGTGCCACTGTGGGCAAAGGGTTTGGGCCTAGGGGCCAGGATACCTGGATCCAGTCTCACCACTATTTTTTTGTTATGACTTTCAGCAGAGCTTTGACCAGCTTCAGATCTCATTTTCCGTGTCTGTAAGATTTCTGTATGTGATCTATGAGATAATTCAGGTCTCCGAGCCCAGAGACAGTCAGTGACTAAGTCCTGCCATCTCTCCCTCAGTTTCCACCCCTCCCCCCTCCTATTATGGCTACTACCTCACCTCAGTACTTACCTTTTTCTCCTGAACCGATGCAGAAGCCTCTTAGTTGGTGTTCCAGCCTCTGCCCACCCTTCTCCATGTTCAGGTCACATGACCCTCCCAAAGCACATATCTGACCCTGTGTCAAACCCTTCTTCAGCTTCCTGGACATTTAAGATCCTGCATGACCTGGCCCTGTCTTGTCTTCCTGTCCCCCACCTATCTGCTCCCTCAGGCTGGCCTCCTCACTTGCCTCTTTAATTCCTTTGCTCAGACTGTTCTCCCCCACCTTCCCCCTGCCCTCTCTTCAGCTCTGAAAACTGGACCTTCCCAGACTGGCCCCTGCTCCAGCCTCTCCAGAAGCTTCTGGAGTTCTAAGCCCCACAGGGGACCTGTTCCATGGGGTCCCTACAGCCTGAGGTATGAATGATGCTGCCTCTTCTCCCTCCTCCTGCTGATGACCAGAGAATGTCTGAGCCACAGGGGGCCCAGAGGTAACCTCCTATAATCCCCCATTGTACAGTTGGAGAAATGGAGGCCCAAAGAGGGGCGGTGGCCACCTAGCAAGTCAGTGTAGAGCCAGTGCTGGGGCTCTTCCGGTGCCTGCCATCTGGAGTGGGGACACAAGGCTGGAGCAGAACTGCAGAAGAGACAGAGAGGAGGTTGGGCAAAAGGGACCTCTCCTCTAGTGGTCAGAGTGAGCTCAGCAGGAGAAGCTCAGGGATGAGGGGAGGCTTCTACTGAATTCCCATCCTCACTTGGCCCCCTGCTGGTTTTGTCACATCAGGGGTTACAGGTCTCAATGCTTTAGCTGACTGAGGCACAGGGTAGGGGAGGATTTGCCTAGTTGCCCCAGAATGTTTGGACTAGACACCAGAATCTAAGGCCCCAGGAGCCCACCCAGCATACCACATTCCCACTCTGGCATTGGGTGGTGAGCATGTGGACACTCTGTATCTCCAACTGCCCAGGGGTGATGGTAGCCAGACCTGAGCTTAGGATGTCCATACTGTTAGATTGTTTCTGGGGCTTGGACTCATAGGGCCCTTCAAAGAAATGAGTCCTGATCAGAAAGCTGGCCCCAACCAGAGAAAGGCCAGGAGAGTCTCCCCAGGTCCCTCTCTGTATTTCAGGGAACCATTGTCTCAGGGCTGAAGTCACTGCTTTGGATGAAAGTCTAATTTTATGTAGGTGGGCTTGATGTGATGGTCCCATTAAGTGGTGCCGTAAGGGAGCTTTTCCAAGTATGAGGTTATTAGTTTCCTAGATGTAATTTCATAGGAGGAATATGGTCAAAATGGATACTCATCAATCTAGCAGCTGAAGCAGCCTTTTTAAGACCCTAAATCACATGTTACCTCCATAGCATATCTGTCAGTGACACTACAGACCCCGTGTTCATCCCACAGATCATCACAGAGCACTGTGGGCCAGGCTCTGAGCCAGGCTCTGGGAATCCACAGTTCCCACCTACATTTCCTTTCTTTTTTATACTTTCATTCTTACATTCATTCTTTAACTCACCTAGGGTTTATTTGGGAATATGGTATAAGATGAAGCTCTAAAATGACTTTCCTCCAACTGGGCTGAGTATATGTGAATTGTGATCTATGTTAGAATTTTCAAGAGTGGTTCAACAGAATACTGGTCACATAAGATGCTCAGGAGTCAAAAAGATCTGTAGTGAGAAAGTCTCAGAACTGCTGCATCATTATAACCCTCTCAGAGATTCCCAATGGATACGGGCCTAGTAAAGGCTCTGAGGAGTCGTGCAGGTAAGGAAATCTTTGGGTCCTGTTTCCGAATTTTCTTTGACTGTAGAAGCCACTATTAAGTTATTGCTACAAGCATAATGCAAGGCATCATCCACTTTGGAGTAAAGATGCCAATATTGCAGAACTAAGACTGAGGCCTCTTCTGCCTCAGATGCAGCTTCTACTCACTTCTGGATCTGGGGTTGTGGCCAGAAGAGTGGTATGCACACAACCAGCTCTGTTCCAAGTCCTCAGCACTAGAAGCTCTGCCATGAGCCACAGACCATAGGCCTCAGGGAGGGTGAGGTGGCCTGTCTGGCATTGGACTAAGAGTTTACAGAGGAGCATTAGCTCTGGGCGTTGAAGGATGGGCAGGAGAGTTTGATGGAAATAGATTTCATGAGGGCAGGACCTCCAGCAGTGACAACCTGCCAGGGCAGAGACAGACCCTGCCTCCAGAACCATGGGATGGAAAGAACTTGGTGAACAGAGATGCCCATGGGGAGTCAGGTAAGAATGTAAATGGCTATGACATGGGGCAAAGTGAGTTTGGGCATGCAGCCAGAAGAGGAGCAGGGAAAGGTTATTAGCATTCACTTTCCAAGTTTGGGGTCTGCTTTGACAAGGCAGAGTTTCCTGGGGCCTCATTACGATAGTCAGCACCAACCACACATGTCATCCTCTCCCAAGGCCTCTCTTTCCTCGGGGAGTCTGCAAAGTTCCTTTCCTGTCTGGAACAAGTAACTGGGGAGTTGATGTGGAACGAGAGGAGAATGTGGGGAACTGAATTCCTAGGGATTAATTAGGGCCCTTCAATGAGATCTGTTTCCCCTCTGGAGGCCAATTAGGGCATCTGGAAGCTTGGGAGAGGAAAGGTGAATCTGTGTGTATGTGCTCGAGCAGGCCCATCCATCCTGTGCTGGGTCCCTCTTGGGGGTAGCAGGTCTTAGGGGCACCCGGTCCACTTACAGGAAAAGTAAAAGTGCAAAGATAATCACAGAATAGTTTTCATGTTCTAAGAACAGGACTTTAGTGTTACACTGTACGAAGTGCATATCATCATCACAGAAATCACGGTCCCCTGGATAGCATTGTTCTACACTGAGCACTCACTGGGGGCCAGATACTAGGCTAGGCTTTTGTATTCATGAGCCGCCAGCAAAGCACAAGTGTTCCAATTTTTTCACATCCCCACCAACACTTGCTTTTTTCCATGTGTATGTGTTTCCTAACAACTCTCATCCTAATTTGTGTGAAGTGGGTTCTCATTTTGATTTTGATTTGCATTTCCCTAATAACTGGTGATGTTGGGTGTCTTTCTATCCCCCTATTTGCTATTTCTATATCTTCTTGGATAAATGTCTATTTAACTCACTTGCCCATCTTTGAATTGTGTTAAATTTTTGTTGTTAAGTTGTAGGAGTTCTTTATATATTCTGAATATTAATCCCTTGTCAGGTATATGCTTTGCAAATATTTTCTCCCATTCTTGGGATTGCCTTTTCCCTTTCTTGATAGTGTCTTTTGATGCACAAAAGTTGAAACTATTGTTTTAACTGGGAGATATACAAGATACTGTGCCTCATGTCAGTTAAGGCTGCAGGTGGGAAACATTATTATTGTTATTGTTGTTGCTGCTATTATTTCATGTCTACTCCTAAAAAATGTTTAGAGGGAGCCACAGGGACACCATGAGTGGGGTGGAACTAGCCTGGGATTCCGCAGCACCATAATCCACTCTCCATATGATTCAGTCATTTTTCCATCTAGAAGGGGAACTAAAGATGAAGAGATGCCATAATGCTCCTCCTGGCACACAGGAAACCACAGCCCTGAACTAAAACTGAAACTGGGGCCAGAAGAGAAGTTGCATCAGACAGAACTTTAGTAGTAACGTGGCAATATTTGTGGAGTTGTTTATTGGGTGGTAGTAAAGAGCAAAAAATAAATACATAAATAAGAAAAATTTCCCTTCCAGGTCCTTAGGTTAAGTTCTAATAGCTTATGGAACTCAGACACAAAGCAACTTATTAAGCTGTCTTTTTTAGACCTTGAGGAATGTAGTCCCATAGAGGTCTAGACACCAATTTCAAGGACTAAGGGAAGTGCTGCAGATTGAATACAATTTAGGTAGGGATGCCTGGGTGGCTCAGTGTTTGAGCATCTGCCTTTGGCTCAGGTCATGATCCTGGGTTCCTGGAATCGAGTCCCACATCAGGTTCCCTGCGGGGAGCCTGCTTCTCCCTCTGCCTATGTCTCTGCCTCTCTCTGTGTGTCTCTCATGAATAAACAAAATTTAAAAACCTTTAAAAAAAAAAGAATATGATTTAGGTAGAAGAACATGAGTCCTGTTTCTGGCTCAAGGCCAATAAACAAGGAGACTGAGAGCCTTGATATCATTCTGCTTCAGGAAACCCTTTCTGACCATAACAGGATCATGAGATGGCTGGACATGGAGTCCAGGATCAAATCATATTCTTTGTCAAATTGCATGACCAGTTGGATTTCCCACTATACTGAGTTTTATGCAATAGGATAATGGTTAAAGTTAGTACCACGAGTGGCAAACATTTGAAGCCTGGAAATTGGAATGAGAATACCTGTGATGAGCCAGAGATGAGGATATCTATCACCTGGGTCCCCCAGACACTTTCACTGTATTGTCTGTATGTCCCTGGCTGGACAAGCCGGACAGGTCTTCAAGAGATAATTTGGCATGGGGGAAGGGAATAAGGAGCCTGGCCTGGGTGCTAAGGCCAGAAAGAGGAATATGTGGGACTATATTTTGAGAAAGAGTAGAAGTCATGGACACAGCATTCTAACCATACGGGAAACTACTCTAGTTAGTTCCCCATTGTTATGGAATGGCTGAGAGATAAAGGATCCATAATGCTTTGCAATGCCCATGCAGATTTGGGAAGGAACACCCCTTGCCTAAGCAGAAGCTAGAGGAAGGGCATGCTCTACTTTTATGATAGGAGCGTCTAGATACCAGAGGTAAATTTCCTATGACTAGTGTTAAAATATTTGCACTGGCAGTGAATTTGCAGGCAACCAGGATTGAAAGGGTAGCAGTTTCAGATTCTTTCATTGAAGGGGATTTCTGAGTTGCTACCACAGCAGAAAAGGGCAAGGATGATTCACATTATCTGTTGTCAATCCTGGGAACATCTGAAAATATGGGAAGAAGAAAAACAAAGGGAAAGACTGAAGTTCTTGCAGGTCTCTGAGATTCAAACTTGTTTGAACTAATGAAAATGTGACCACAATTATCTACACAGTCTTGTGAGATTTGGGTTTCACAACTTAAAAATTGAATAGAAAAACCCTACACATTTCATTTGTGAATTAAGGAAAGAAAAATCATTATTTTATTACAATGGAGGAGGAACACCTAGGACTGTATTTTGAGAATTATTGTTCTATTCGGCTATCTGAATGGTCTACTTTCCCCTCCAATGTTATCAGCATTTGTGTGTAGATCAAGTTACACCTATGCATCAGGGTTCCCCAGCGTTCCTTGGGTTTCAGAGACATGCCATTCTGGTGATGGCTGCTTTGACATCCTTGTTCCTCAGCGTGTAGATGAGAGGGTTGAGGACAGGTGTGAGAATAGCATATACCACATTGCCCATGATGTGGAAATCAAGGGGCAGGTCAGCCTTATAGGCCACATAGGCTATGGCAATGGATGAGTAGTATGTGCCAACCACCAGGAGGTGGGAGCTACAGGTGGAGAAGGCTTTTGAACGTCCTTCTCGGGAGCTGATGCGAAGCACCGAGGCCAGGATGTGGGCATAGGAGAGAAGCACCAGGAGAAGGGGCAGGAAGGATACCACCATGGCAATGCAGAATCCCATGAGGGTCTGGGGCATGGTGTCAGAGCAGGAGGCCTGGACCACGGCCAAGTGGTCACAGAAGCAGTGATAGATGTGAGCAGTGCTGTCAAAAGCCAAGTGGGAAGTCTGCACCACTGCTGGGATGGGCAGGAGGAGGGCAGTGAGCCAGGCACAGGCTGCCAGTGTAGCATTGGTCTGTGGGGTCATGAGGACAGGGTAGTGCAGTGGGCGGCAGATAGCCACATAGCGGTCATAGGCCATGACCACCAGGATGAAGGCTTCAGAGCAGGAGAAGCTGTGGAAGAGGTACATCTGCAGGAAGCAGGCAGGGAAGCTGAGGAAGCGGTCCCCAAGTAAGAGGAGGGACAGCATCTTGGGGACGGTGGTTGTGGTGAAAAGGATGTCCAGGGCTGAGAGATTAATCAGGAAGAAGTACATGGGCTTGTGGAGGCTGGGCTCTGCCACCACAGCCAGTAGGATCAGGACATTTCCCAGCAGGATGAGCAGGTAAAGGAAGAGAAAGACAAAGAAGATAGGAAGAAAGAGGGATTTGGGCAGAGAAGGAATGCCCACCAGGTAGAAGATGGGTGAGGAATCCTCTGATCCATTACAGGCTATAGTTTCCATGGAGGGTTAATCTGGATGCCCAGGAAGTAGGTAGTAGAAACATCTGGGAACCAAGTACATCTGGAAATGAGAACAATCAGTGATTCTAGAATGATAATTATGTGATGGTCACTGTATGATTAAGGTAGCTCTCTTTTCTTTTATAATGAAGTATGGAAAAATATCTATAATATACAACCATGTCTTATATGCTGGGTATATAGTAGATAGTTGAACAAGACAGAGATGGTCTCTAACTTCTTGGAGCTGATTCCAATGGTAGAAAGAGATGTTAAGCAATAAATCACATAATTATTTAATTAGTTGTGTTAAGTGTTATGGAAGAACTTCCGTTGGTCCTCTTTCCTGTGTTCCATATAATCCTTTCTGGGGATATCAGATCTCTTAACCTATGCACCTAAGCTCTTTTTTTTTTTTTTTTTTGCACCTAAGCTCTTATCTCTTTTAGCATTTGCTTTAAGTTTTTAAAAAGTGACATCTTTGTCACCAAGTTGCTAGGGGGGGGCTGATTTCCTCCAAGGTGTATGGTAACATGCTATCTTCCAACCATAATTATTAACCAGGGAATGGCTCCTTTCTCCCTTGTCTACTTGGTGCAGTGGTTCTGCCTGTCTCCATCTAAGCTGAGTACTCCATATCCCATCTCTGAGGGTGGGGCTCTTTGTTAGGTTACAGTGAGGGGAGTGACCCTGAAAATGTGCTTGATGGGAAGAATCATTCCTGATTGGAGTCAGAACTGACAGTAGATTCTCCCACAATTGGCAGCAACAAACAATCCAAGACAGTATCTATGTGACTCCATTGGACTTACCTTCCTACTGGCTGCCAAAGCTCAGCAGGTGCTCCTGTTTAGCCATTGCATGCCCCCCACCCAGCAGGCCACCCTGGCACCTGGGTAGAAGTTGTCTTGTGACCTGGGAGGCATTGTCCACAGAGAGAAACTGGCTTGCAGTAGCTGCTCAAAGGTGAAAGAGCCCCTCCCAGAGGAATCAGAACGGATTCTGGATTTTCAATGTTCAGATCTGTGGGGTTTGAGCTGAGGGAAATACTGATTCACCCTCCATTTTGGACCTTGAGAAATCCATGTTGATATTGGTATTCCTGTCTCATTGATCCTGGTGACTCCATGAATCATGTCCCCATGATTTTCCTGGAGTCACTTCTAATTTCTCTCTCTTCTCACAACATTCTTATGTTTAATACCAACAGTGTAAAAACTGGAAAAAAGCATTTTTATTTTCATGTCCAACAACTTTCTCCCCAAAGACCAGAGAGTGAGCAGAGGAAGGGCAGGGGCTTGGGGCACCTGAATGGTTCAGTCAGTTAAGTGTCTGTCTCATGGTTTCGGCTCAGGTGGTGATCTCAGGGTCATGGGACTGAGCTCCAGGTTGGGTTCTGTGCTCAGCAAGGAGTCTGCTTGAGATTCTCTCCCTTTTCCCCTCCCCACACTCTCTCTCAAATAAATAAATAAATCTCAAGAAGAGGAAGGAAGGAAGGAAGGAAGGAAGGAAGGAAGGAAGGAAGGAAGGAAGGAAGGACAGATGGGCAAAGGCTTTCCCAGGTGCCACAGGCAAGTTGCAGATCCCCGGCCAGAGCTTAGGTCTTTGTTCCCCAAAACAGAGTTATTTCTTCTTCTTCTTCTTTTTTATAAGTTTATTTACTTATTTTAAAGGTTTTATTTATTTATTCATGAGAGACACAGAGAGAAGCAGAGACATAGGCAGAGGGAGAGGCAGGCTCCTCCCAGGGAGCCCGATGTGGACTCGATCCCAGACCGGGATCACGCCCTGAGCTGAAGGAAGACGCTCAACCACTAAGCCACCCAGGTGTCCCTATTTCTTCTATGCCATATTTCCTGAAAGGTCCAGAAGTTCAAGTTTCCAGGGTAGAAATTTGAAGAGACAATACTAAGACCTAGGTTTTCTATGTCCATTTCTGCTTTTTTCCCTATTGACAATATCAGACAAATCTATATTTCATATTTTTATCTGAGTCTCTATATGGTGAGTGCTGAAACAAGATGTGGTATCCGCCAATCCAAAAGTTCCTTTGAAATGTTCCAGAAGTCAGACCCAAGGATCTAGCAAAAGAGTGAAAGTTCTTTGTCCCAAACTGAAAGGGTTATCCTTTAATATCCAAATCCCATCCTAAGATGTTGGGTCATTGGGATTTTCTCATACCTGAAAGAATGCAAGCTGCACTGCCATGGGAATTTTTGCCATCAGAGAGGCAGTTGTGGCTGACAGTTCTGGATGATGCACAGTAGGGCATCTGAGAGGCAGAAACACAGAGGGTCAAGGCCAGAGGAGTTCTAAGGGGCCATCAAGTCCAACTGTTTTCTCTTCCCTCCTCTGCTCCACTACATTGCAGATGGAAGTACAGATGCTACAACCTGGGTAGACAGGTGGCACATGGCTTCTCTCTGCCAGGCGGCACTGGGCTATCCAACAGGCACACCAAACATGTGCTGGCTCACCAGCGAAGCAGGGCACCAAAATAATTTCTGAAAGATTTTCGCATTTGCTATCTCAAAGCATCGCTCAACTGGCCCATCCTAGGAAATAGCAAGTTTGGCTGGAACTTCTTACACTTAACATACAGGTTAAGGTCCTTGTTTTACTTGAAATTACCTAGTACATGTGAACAATGCCATCCTGTGCTTCAGGCCCAAAGGGCGCTGTCTCCCAAGACACAGAACTTGCCTCCATACCTGGCAGGGGTCCTCCCTGTCTGGATTGTCCACCAGTCAGTTACACAGGTGGACAGAAAAATCAGTCACTGGAAAGTACAAGCTGATGCTGTAGTTCACATATATCACCCCCTCTCATCATTTAAGCCTGCCAGGGAATGGTTATGCCCTTCAACCAGCAAGAATGAGGGTCCCTCCAAGGCTACAGCTGGTGAGGGTGAGAGCGTGTTCTGGAGCCAACCTGCTGCAAAGGCCTGAGCCCCACCTGGCCACCAAGAGTGCTGGCTCCTGGACCAGCTATGCCACTCACCTGCTATGACTCTGGGTCCCTGAACCTTGGTTTTCTCATCTGGGCAGTGAGAGCTTGGGAGGAAAAGACCTCTGGGGGGTCTCCAACTCAATGAGCTCTTTTCTGGGGGTCCCCCTCTGTGGTTGACAGATTGGATATCACAGTGGTCCATGCCCTAAAGGGAGAGGGTGAGGACTATCCCACCTAGTGAGCACCTGTTGCCAGCCGGGTCCTTTCCCTTCATCTTGTCATGTGGACCTTAGTGGTCAAGTGTGTGGACTTGTGAGTCAGAAAGGACCTGATTCCAATCCCAGCTCCTACCTCCAGCAGTGTGGCCTTGGGCAAGTCACTTCCCCCTCCTGAAGTTCATTTCCCTCGTCTGTGACCTCCTGGGTTGTTGTGATCCATATGGAGCAAATGCTTGGACAATGTTTACCCAACAGCCTGGAACACACAGGGCTCAGAGCTTGCTAATGTGTCCACTGGTAATTGCTGTCATCAGTCTAGCTTTCCTGGGGGAAGCCTTGGCCGATATGATTTGAATCCTACCCAGAGGTGCACCTTGTCCAGATCTGCCAGGATATGTGGTCCAAGGTCCCAAGCCAGGGTATGCACAGCCAACCTGGGTCTTGGTTGCCTACATCTTGTGTACTCAATCTGTATTCTTGATCCCTGTTTCTGGTTTATAGATCCTGGCCTCCCTGCCCTGTTTCCCAATCCCAGCTTCTCTGCCTGTCTTGGAGCACTTTATCCCTAGCCCTACTCACCTGTTAAAACCTGGTTCACAGTGGTGTCTCCTGTGGTATCTCTAGGCAAGGCCTTTTGGTGCTGAGCCATGACCCATTAAACCCTTAGCTCTCTCCTTTCAAGCAGGTCTCCTGAGGAACTTTCCTTCAAGATGGTACTCCTGTGGGAATTGCACCCACCATCCCTCAGAGATCAACTACATGGCATCCCTTAGAACATATTTGGAGGAGGGGAGGATTTGTCCCTAGACATTGCTGATAATGAGAAGAGCATCATTAACAGCCCTCAAGGGCTCAGCACTTTATGCCAATGGTGTAGACTTTATTTTAATTAGAAGTCTGGCTGAAATCCATGGATGGATAATCTTGTCTACCTGATTTTGCCTGTTGGAACTGTCTGCTCAGTTGAATTCTCTTTTGCCATTTTCTGTTCATTAATTTATTCAACAATATTTACTGAACTCCTAATCTGTCCTGGGCACTGTTATTTGGTGTCTTGAATGCAGAATTAGCTGCATCTAAAACTCAAAGGCACTTATCAAGACTGGGTCTTGAGACATGTGATTTTGGTAATGGCTGCTTTGACATCCTTGTTTCTCAGAGTGTAAATGAGAGGGTTGAGAATTGGTGTGAGAATAGCATATGCTACATTGCCCATGATGTGGAAGTCAAGGGGCAGGTCAGCCCTGTAGGCCACATAGGCTACGGCAATAGATGAGTAGTATGTGCCAACCACCAGGAGGTGGGAGCTACAGGTGGAGAAGGCTTTTGAACGTCCTTCTCGGGAGCTGATGCGAAGCACCGAGGCCAGGATGTGGGCATAGGAGAGAAGCACCAGGAGAAGGGGCAGGAAGGATACCACCATGGCAATGCAGAAGCCCATGAGGGTCTGGGGCATGGTGTCAGAGCAGGAGGCCTGGACCAGAGCCAAGTGATCACAGAAACAATGGTAGATGCGAGCAATGTTGTTATATGCCATCTGGGAGGTCTTGACCGCTGCTGGGATGGGCAAGAGGAGGGCAGTGAGCCAGGCACAGGCTGCCAGCACAGCATTGGTCTGTGGGGTCATGTGGACAGGGTAGTGCAGTGGGCGGCAGATAGCCACATAGCGGTCATAGGCCATGACCACCAGGATGAAGGCTTCTGAACATGTGAAGCTTTGGAAGAGGTACATTTGCAATAAGCAGGCAGGGAAGCTGAGGAAGTGGTCCCCAAGCAGGAACAGGGACAGCATCTTGGGGACGGTGGTTGTGGTGAAGAGAATGTCCAGAGTAGAGAGGTTGATCAGAAAGAAGTACATGGGCTTGTGGAGGCTGGGCTCTCCCACCACAGCCACCAGGATCAGGACATTTCCCATAAGGATAAGAAGATAGAAGAGGAGGAAAATAAAAAACACAGGGAGGAAGAAGGTCTCTGGCAGAGAGGGGATTCCCACCAGGTAGAAGACAGGTGATCCATCCAGTGATCCATTACAGGTTGTGGCCTCCATAGTGAGGCAGAGGTGGATTTCTGGGATATAGTCAGCTGGAACATCTGGATACTGGAGTTATCTGAAAATCATAGAAACAAATGATTCTGCAATGAGATTTTATAATGTTTACTCTATAGTTAATATAAGCACAATTATTTATAGCCAATTCTAGAAGATTGATTGTAGGCTACAGTATTTATTGATTTCTACCACGTGAACCCAAAATTCCTACTTTTCTTCTTTGGTCAAATATTAATTACTAGTTTAACTAATAACCTACCAAATGGAAGTCAGTATGCCCTGTTCCAGTGATACGGTGACAAAAGTAAAGAAGGCAGGCAAAATTCCTATCTTAGAGTTTACGTCTTACTGGAAAAGTCAGATCTACACAGTTGATTATTGAATTATAATTGTGAAAAGTTTTTGGAAAGATTTCTTCTGATCTTCATCTTGGGTTCCATGTTGTCTGGTTTGGGATGTCAGTTCTCTCCAGATCTGTTCAAGTCCTTAAGCTTGTGTTTCTACTTTCACACTCAAAGTTCTACTATCTTGCTACTATCTTGTAAGGGCTGCCTTTTCCAAGGCTCTCTGCAACATGCTGCTGTTCACGTCCTTATTAAACCTATTTCTTGCTTGTATGCCTTGAGTAGTGGTCCTTCCATATACCTTTTTCACTACATGTCTGGACTTCTACTCCTGTGTAGGATGTAATAGGTCATGGTAGCCCAACACTTGCACTGCAACAACTAGGAAAACCTGGATAAATTACACATATCACATGTTTTAACAAATTGGAGAAACATGGCTGCAATGAAGATTAAATGAATTGGAACTACAGAGAGGAGGAACCCTCCAAGGTGAACTGCCAATCACCAGCTCTTGTCTTCCCTGAGAATATTTGATTTGGGCACCATTGTGTGGCTTGGACTTGGCTCAGACAGAGGGACACAGATGAGGGAAAGAAAAGTCAACAATGCTTTTCGGCAGTCAAAAAAGAGTTCGCAAAACATATTGGAAATTTAAGGCACTCTAAATGCATAACAAGTTTTCCCACTTGGACAGCTTCTGAATTTGGGGGCTATGCAAAAGAAGTTGGGAAGCTGGACTGAAGGCTTCTAGAAAACAGAATAGAAAGATTTCTAGAAGACAGATCTCATAATGCTTCAGAGATGAAAGGGAAAGAGCCTGCCTCAAATACACAATGGTCTTACCCTTAAAACACTTAAAAAATTTCTGAAGCTGTGTGTGTGTGTGCGTGTGTCGAGGGTTGAGGGGGTGTGTGGCAAGGTTGCTAAAGACTTAAGTTCAAAACCTCCAAAGGGTAGAAGCAAATCTACAATATTTCAGGGCTGAGGAGACAGTGGTCAGCCACACTATCAACCCACAGTCCAGGAGGCCACACATTAGGAACAAGAGCAAGCCAAAGTTAGACTAAATCTTATGAAAACTGAAAGTGAGTCTAACTCAAGCCTCAGTTAGCTAAATTTTGTGGGGGATTTGACTGGGATGGGCACAAGGGAGACTTCTGGGTTGCTGGAAATGTGCTAATCTTTAGCTGGTCTCTTTAAATCTACATATCTATATTTGTATCTCTGTCAGTATCTCTGTATCTATGATGTCTGTACCTATAGCTATAGCTATATTTATAGCTAGATCTATATCTGTACCTAATGTTGTAGGCTTCATTTCACTTGACATATACCTTAATTAAACAAGCAAGCAGGCAACAAGACAACAGACTATTTTAAACCTTGCCTCTAGCTTTTTGTCCTACTACAATGAAAGGAATGGCAAGGATGCCTTTTGTTGGAGAAGTCATTTGCTGATAGGAGTCAGAGTTAAAGGCATATTCTACCCAATGGCAGAAACAGAGATTGGAAGGCATTCCTGTGTAGTATGATTTGTTTCCTCCCTGATGAACCACTTCATATCCACTAACCTGTAGACTTCTCTAGACCCAGCTAAGAATATACTATAGTAAACTAGAAATTTCGAGATCTTGGAGGGTCACTGCTGCAGAGACAGACACAGTATTCTTATGATAGTGCCAAAGGCACTAGTCCCTACCCCAGAGGCTCCCCTTGTCAAGAAAGGGGAGATGTTTGCTTCCGATCACCCACAGAACTGGAAGTCTTCAACGGAGTGGGCATAACGATTCCTCTCTTACACCAAGATGTCCTTCTGAATAAATGACACAGGAACAAGTCCATGGTCACCTCCTCTTCAACCTCGATGATTTCTAAAACTACTCCCTCCTTGCTTTTTCCAGAACTGTCTTATTTCTCTTACTTTTGATAAAAACCACTCTCATGTCATTTAATTGTAAAAATACCAAACCTGAAAAGTCCAGCCAGCTTTTTTCTAGACCAAAAGGCCAAGGGCTTGCCCAAGATCACATGGGGTCAGCCAGCCACAGAGAAGGACCAGAACCCAGGCCTCTGAACTCCCAGACCAGGGCTCTTTCTCTAGATCATGTTCCCTGGATAATCTGGAAGTTTTTGTGTGGGAAGAAATATTCTAAGCTGATATTGTCAGCAACAATCAGAAATTTCAAAACAGGGACACCTGGGTGGCTCAGCGGTTTAGTGCCTGCCTTTGGCCCAGGGCGTGATCCTGAAGTTCCGGGATTGAGTCCCACATCGGGCTCCCTGCATGGAGCCTGCTTCTCCCTCTGCCTGTGTCTCTGCCTCTCTCTCTCTCTCTCTCTCTCATGAATAAACAAATAAAATCTTAAAAAAAAAAGAAATTTCAAAACATTCTTTAGTCTTTTTTGTGTGGTGGGTGGCTCGGGAGTGAAGGCTGGTAAAATGTCTTTCTAAAAGACACATGAGGGACGCCTGGGTGGCTCAGTCAGTTAAGCACCTGCCATCAGCTCAGGTCATGATCTTAGGATCCTGGGATCCAGCCCCTGCATTGGGTTCTCTGCTCAGTGGTGAGTTGGCTTCTCCCTCTATCCCTCACCCTGGCTTGTAGTCTCTCTCTCATGTTCTCTCTTTCTCTCTCAAATAAATAAAATCTTTAAAAGACACATGGAAGAGACCACTCCATTGTGAATGCTTTCTTGAAAGTAAAAAAAAAAATGAGTTCTGCAAGTCAGCCCCAGTGCTTGGGCAGTAAAGCAAAGCTGCTGCTCCCCAACAGAAAAGAATGAATCCTCAGCTAACCAGACTATTAGTCCCAACCTGCCTAAGCCAGTCACTAGGTTTTCCTCATACCCAAACTGATGCCAACTGCATGTTCCTACATGTTGTTATAGCTCAGAGACTTGACTTTGGATTGGTGGTCCCTGAGGTAAGCTGAGTTGGGGTTTGAGGTGCAAAAAAGTCAGAGCCAGCAAGTCCATTTGTACCCCCTGTCCTCCCTCCTCTGTCTCACTTCTATTCAACAGCGGTGGTGGGAAGGGAGAACAAATGCTGAGTCTGAAGTCTAGAAACAGTGTTTTCTCAAGGTCAACCATCAAGTTCATAACAAAGGTGGGTCTTGAATCCAGTATTCTGGCTCCCATCTGGTGTTCATGAGGATTTTTCATGAAAGAAGATGACTCCCTAGTCTGCCATCTAAGGTCAATCTTCTTGCAGCCTCATTTCTTCTTACTCTAGTCAAACAGCAACTCCTTGCTCTTGGCTTGTTTTTCTGCCTAACTCAACTCAAATATTCCCTCTCCCAAGAGGCTTTGCAGGTCTTGGCTGGCTCAGGGCCCTCTTTTCTGGCTCTCACATTTCCTGTGCTTTCCTTTGTCATCACTACTATCATCCTGGGTTGTCTCTGTCTATTTATGTGTCTGTGACTCCACCAGATCGGAGCACTTGCAGGGCTGTGATGGAACCAAATTATTTTTATTTAAAAGTGAGCCAGCACCCATATCAGGAGCTCAGTGCACCAGAGACAGGAGCCAGAATTCAGCTTTCCCAATAGACCTCGAGTTGTTGCTGAATCTTAACAGTCAGAATGAAGGAGTCATGAGCAATTAAATAGTTTTAGTTCAACCCTTTTTTTATAGGGCATACAAATGGGGCGGGGGGAAGGGTGCTCAGAAATGGGCTGTGAGGGGCAGCCCGGGTGGCTCCGTGGTTTAGTGCCGCCTTCAGCCCAGGGCCTGATCCTGGAGACCCGGGATTGAGTCCCAGGTTGGGCTTCCTGCGTGGAGCCTGCTTCTCCCTCTGCCTGTGTCTCTGCCTCTCTCTCTTTCTCTCTGTGTGTCATGAATAAATAAATAAAATCTAAAAAAAAAAAAAAGAAAAAAGAAAAAGAAATGGGCTGTGATTTGCCCAAGGTCACACAGTAAGTGGGTGACAGAACCAGAACTAGACTATCAGAGGGTCTGGATTATCATCTGGAGCCAGAGATAACTCTTCCCTGGCTCAGCTCACCTGCAAAAGCCCTGGCTGCCCTCCCTACTGGGGCCCCAGGACACACCAATCAGTAAGATTTATTTGCTCACCCCAAAGACACTAAAGCACTTCCTTTCCCTAAACTTCTGTTTTGGCAGAATGCATCTATGCAACAGATAAAGCATGTACTTAGGCACCAGCTAGATAGAAGCACTGACAAATGTTTTTGAAAGAATTTAGTATTTGATATTTTTAAAAAGCACTGATGTAGCATCATGCTAATAATCAGAAACTTTCTGGACTTCCTTACATTTATTTTGTGGTTTAAATGAAGGGAGTTTATTTTGAATATGTGTTTGAATATGTATTTTCAGTGCGGAGACACCAAAGGTACTGTTAGGGGACACTTCCTTGATTGGGATTATCTATAAACCATGAGTTACAGTGCTGGTAGGGGACAGAGGACAAAAAAGCCAATCACTGACATGTTCAACCTGATGCTGCACTTTACATACATCCTCTCCTCTCACCATCCAGGCCTGCCAGGGAGTGATTATGCCCCTTGAACAATGGAGAAACTGAGGGTCCATCCAAGATCACAGCTGGTAAGGGGCGAGAGCAGAGGGTGTTCTGGAACCAGTCTGCTGCAAAGGCCTGAGGCCCACCTAGCAACCAAGAGTGCTGGCTCCTAGACCAGCCTGCCACTCACCTGCTGTGACTTTGGACCTCTGAGCCTCACTTTCCCCACCTGCAAAAGAGGGCTTTAGAAGAGATGGTCATCTCCAGCTCAGCTAGTTTTTTTTTTTTTTAATAGGATTTTTTAAAAGATTTATTTATTTATGATAGACAGAGAGAGAGAGAGGCAGAAACACAGGCAGAGGGAGAAGCAGGCTCCATGCCGGGAGCCAGACGCAGGACTAGATCCTGGGACTCCAGGATCGCGCCCTTGGCCAAAGGCAGGCGGCAAACCGCTGAGCCACCCAGGGATCCCCTCAGCTAGTGTTTTTTGAGTTTTTGAGCATGCCTTCTCTGTTTGGCCTAGTGAGGAGTCAGAATAGCCGTCTCATGGCCCCAGTCTCTAAGGAAGGAGTGAGCCAGGGCCCTGCGGTGTGCTTAATCCTTATGGGGGATCCCTGGGTGGCGCAGCGGTTTGGCGCCTGCCTTTGGCCCAGGGCGCGATCCTGGAGACCCGGGATCGAATCCCACATCAGGCTCCCGGTGCATGGAGCCTGCTTCTCCCTCTGCCTGTGTCTCTGCCCCTCTCTCTCTCTCTGTGACTATCATAAATAAATAAAAATTAAAAAAAAAATCCTTATGGGATCAAGCCATCCAGGTGCCCAGATCCATGCCACTCACCAACAATATTTCCACTATCCTCTGCATTCCCATAGCCGAGGAGCAGGATATGTGTGCATGTTAGAGTTTGGGCTCATTAACTGGAGTTAGAACAACCTGGGTTTCCACTCTGACTTCACCACTTTTCGCTTTCCCTCTGAACTGCAATTCCCTCATCAGTGACTCATACTGTTACAGATGCCTTACTAAATATTTCCATTTCTTTCATTGTCATCGACCTTGCCTCTCTGTGAGAAACTCTCTCACGGCATCATTAGCCTCTTGCTTGTGACTGCACATCCCTGCCCATCCTGCCAGGGAGTCTGACCCAGGGCCACATAGACCAGGTGTGCACACTGGGGCCCCGATGTTCATACCCAGGCTCCTCACTGTGGCTGCATGCATTCCCGGCCTCTCTGAGCCTATCTGCTCACTCCAGCCTTTGCCTACTTCTGGAAAATGCCATCTCTGGCTTAGCTTACCTTCAAGCCCAATCCACCTTGGTGTCTTCTGTAGAGTCACCACACTTGGCCCTAGGGGAAGAGCCAAGTAGGACCTGGGCCACCGCCCATTAAACCCTGGAGTCAGGGCCTGCTGGGGCCCCCTCCCTCAAATTGGTTCCCCTAAGGGACCCCACACCCGCCAGCTGGGAACAACTTCCTAGGGTGGAGTGAGGGACTTGGCACTGGGCTTTGCAGGTAATGGAAACAGCGCCATTAACAACCCTCATGGGTCCCAGAATTTTATCACCAACAGAAGACTTTGATTCTTGTTTTCCTAATTGGCCTCACAACAGCCAGAGAGGACAGGCAGAGCCAGGATTGTCCTCAGTATTCAACATTTGAGAAACAGATCTGGAGAAGGGAAGTGACTTGCCCAGGGTCACACAAGTGGCTGCTGGCAGAGCTGGGATTTGGACCCAAGGTTCCAGTTCCAGTCCAGCGATTCAGCAGTACGTCAACTAATGGCTAAGACCTCATTTCTTTCCAGTGCCCTTAGCCTTAGCCTCTCTGGGCCTTTATTTCCTTGCCTGTGAAAAGGGTATAGCAACCTTGCGTATCCCACAGGCTCCCGGGAAGGTGTAGGTGCCGAGCTCATGTCTACCACATGGTAAACACTCAGTAGGTGGGAGCTGTTATCTTGACAAACCAAAATAGTAAAACCCAGTTGCAGGACTGAGAAACGCCGCTGCAGCTGTACCATGAGGAACTTATACAAAGGTTCTGTGGAAAGAACATGAGGCAGGGCCCAGGCCAGGTCACAGACCATTCATACCTCAATGTTTCAGATTCCTTCCTTTGGCTCCATAGTTCTCAACTTCTGACTCAGCCCCTCGTTCACTGATCAGTATGAAATTTAAATCATTTTTAAAATTTCACAAGTAATAAATAGAACCTATTGTAAAATATCTTTTTTTAAAGATTTATTTATTTATTTATGAGAGACACAGAGAGAAGCAGAGACATAGGCAGAGGGAGAAGTAGGCTCCCTGCGGGGAGCCTGATGCAGGACTTGATTCCAGGACCCTGGGATCATGGCCTGAGCCAAAGGCAGATGCTCAACCACTGAGCCACCCAGGCACCCAAGTCATTTTGTTCTTATTGCATCACTTACATTCCAACTTATTAAGTCTTGGAACCTGTCTGACATACTTCATTCTTTCTCTCTGATATTTGGTATTTCCTAGTATGGATATAGCACAGATTATTTCATAATTTCCCTGCCAGTGAACATCTAGGTGGTACATAATTGTTGCTATTATGAACAATATTATAATTCATGTCATTTTAACATTCATTTGGGGGACAGATACCCAGATATTTCTCTCTGACAGATCCTTAAAGGAGACCTTCTGGCCCAAACGGTAAGCACATTTTAAAATGGAATAAGGTATGCATGTGCAGGGACTATCCCAGGTTTGCACCTAGAGACTTTGAGAGCACAAAGTCATCCCAGCAACACTGAGATGACCTTGCTGCATCTGTGCCTGATGCTGCTGCCTAGAACCAGGGGGAAAGTATGCACAAGGGATTCATTGCAGCCCACAGAAGGGACTTCCATAATAGATGTCTGCTGACTATAGATTTACAGCCGCAGGATGCAAGATGATAAGTGTTTGGCAGCTCCACAGAAACCAAAAGAATGGTACAGCAGAGGCTGTAACCCCTTCTGATCGAAGGAACTGCATGGTGGAACTGAAGATGGTTTTGGAAATTTCTCTGAATGACAAACCAGAACTTTTTGTGCTGTCTCCTCCTGCCCAGATCTACTCCTTCCAACTGAATGAGGAATCTTAGTTTGGAGTAAATTTGTATATGTGGATCTTTGCTTCACTACCACTAAAATAAAAGTCAGAGGTTTTTCTAGGCGAGGAGATCTAACCACTCTCAAGTAAGGCAAAGAATCCCGCAGAATCACTGGACTATTAGGAGGATTCTTTTGTTCTGTTTTCTGTTTCTCAGACTCAGAGCTCCTTAATAGACACCCAGAGTCATGATAGTGTTGCATGGTGACAGATGGTAGCCACACTTGTGATGAGCATAGCATCACGTATAGAGTTGGTCAAATCACTATGTTGTAATGTTGTATGTCAATTATATTTCAATTAAAAAAAATTTTTTTTTACTGGTTGGTACTTAGAAACAGGAGTGCCTGGATGGCTCAGTTGGTTAAGTGTCAGACTCTTGGTTTCAGATGGGATTGTGATCTCAGGGTTGTGAGATTAAACCCCACATTGGGTTCTGTGCAGAGTAGGGATCTTCCTGGGGTGGTCTCTCCCTCTCCCTCTGCCCTCCCCCCCCCCAAAAAAAATACATCTTTAAAAAATAAAAAAGCCTCCAAAGCCAGCTTTTGGCAGCATGAAAATGACTAAAGTCTTTCTGGGATGTTACAAATGAAACTAACGAAGACTCGGTTATTGGCCGGAAGAGCTCACATAGAGCGCAGCAGTTGGTGGAACTGCAGTAGGTAGGAGAAAACAAAGAGAAACCAAGACTTAGATTCCTTTCAGATTTCTAATTTTATTTTGTTTTACTTATAAAGGTGAACCAAAAATAGGAGAGCTAAACTGTTGGCTGAGATTTCTTTGTAAAAAGCCAACATTTTAAGACTTCCTAGTATGACATTATGGGATAAAATATGATTTACTTCATTACCTCTGAGAATAAAAATGTTCTCAGGCTTCTAGGAAATGAGTGGCTATTCTATAGCCATGGTAACAAATAGTCCTCGGAACTCGTTTTAAACCTGTTTGATTGTTCAAAGACAGCTTCACACAAATACACACGTTCCTGAAAGCCAGCCAGTCTAAAAGTCAGCCACCCAGCAGCAACAGCTTCATCCCAGTAACCTCACTTCCACCACTAAAGGCAAACCATCCTCTCAATACCAGCACCCCTGAAGGTCCACCAACCCTTCACCTCCATATTGTCTGCAGCCCTGTGTAAGACCAGCTACCTGTGTGGCTCAGAACCAGACTGTGCCATGAACTGGAGCATTCCCAGGGTTAAGCTGGTAGTAAGTTCAGCCTTTTGTTTCAGATATGGTGTGGTGATCTCTTCCTTTAACATTTTGTATTTATGTCTCTGCAGTTGAGCAGTAATGGTCCTTCTCTCATTTTTTATTTGAGTAAATTGGGATCTTTTCTCTTTTTTTCTCAGTCTACCTAAATGTTTGTCAGTCTTGTTGATATATTCAAAGAACCAGTTTTGGTTTTGTCAATTTTTCCCATTTGCTTTTTATTTCCATTTTAATTGCTATTGTTAATTTCATGCCTACTGCTTGCTTTGAGCTTAGTTTGCTTTTCTTTTATAACTTCTTAAAGTAAAATTATACTATTAATAACTAATCTAATAAAATTAGATTATTAATTTGAGATTTTTCTTTTTTCTACACTTCCCTTGGAGCACTTGTTTCAGCTGCATCCAGTGACTTTTGGTATGTTGTGTTTTCATTTTCACCTCAAGATACTTTCTGATTTCCCTTGTGATTTCTTTTTTGATCCACTGGATTTTTAATTTCCATGTATTTGTGGGAGCAGAGCTTTTATTATTTTAAAGATAACATAGAGAAAATGGGCAGGCTACTTAAAACACATATAGCAGGCAGCCCCAGTGGCTCAGCGGTTTAGTGCCGCCTTCAGTCCAGGGCATGATCCTGGAGACCTGGGATCGAGTCCCACGTCGGGTTCTCTGCATGGAGCCTGCTTCTCCCTCTGCCTGTGTCTCTGCCTCTCTCTCTCTCTCTGTGTCTCTCATGAATAAATAAATAAAATCTTAAAAAAAAACATATGGCTTGGAACCAAAATATCTAGTTTTTAGAAATAATGATGACTTCTAAGGTGAAACTAGACAACATATGATCTTGGGAATATATTTGAAGAACACATA
Source organism: Canis lupus baileyi (assembly GCF_048164855.1). Lineage (NCBI taxonomy): Eukaryota > Metazoa > Chordata > Mammalia > Carnivora > Canidae > Canis > Canis lupus. Next base: position 28,314,920 of record NC_132860.1, read on the forward strand.
AGAGGAGGATAAAAGAAGTTAAAGTGAAACCATGCTGTTTGAAATATAAACAGAAAACACAAAATAAGAATTTAGCATACTAAAAAAAAGAATTTAGCATACTATGAGCATTTTACTTAGCATCAAGAATATCTGAAATTAATGCAGAGGAAATGGTATTACCATAAATATCGTTCTTGTAATGGAATCATAATTTCATGACTACGTAAGTATTTTTACTGTAAGTGATAAATGGAGCCAGCTTTGGAGCTCAATGTTGTTACTGAGTTTAGAAGTGTTTTAAACTAGCTTTTGACATTTTAGAATTCATTTTTTTAGTGTTTTTCTTCCTTCCTCTCCCAAGAATATTGAGATATAAAATGTACCACATAGTAGGCTCATGACATATGTACTTGATATATAAATGACCTTATGTCATTTAGCAGACAGCTTTTATTTTCTTAACAAGAAGCATAGGTAGCCATTTGTAAGGACAGATAAATGATCAGATTAAAAAAAATCAGATCATTGCTGCCTGTAAAACTGGTTGACTTATGTAATTATCCTAATGCGTGGTTAAAAACAGAAATCTCAAACAACAACAACAACAACAAAAAAACACAGAAATCTCCACTGGGAAGAATCAGTAACACTGCGACACCAGTCATACATACTCTGTCTCAAAATGAGCCCTGCACCCTTAGGAAGAAGTGAGATGGATTAAAAAAAAAAAAGTATTTTCCTGATGTAGGTGTACTTTATATGAGCTTAATGTAAGAGGGCTCCACAGACCTTAATTCTGGCAGACAGTCATCCCATATGTCCCTGGTTTGTTCCCTGGTCTCCTCTTCTAGATGACTTTTTCTCTCCTCAGTCCACCAAGACCTCTTCCCATTGTCACTCCAGCCAATCAGGAGAGAAGCTCACAGAGTCCCATCACACACCCAGCCACCTGGCTGGGTAGCCACCTTGGTGCCTGCACTCTGCCTCCTGCCTGTTCACATGGACAAACTCTTCCTCCTCCTACCTAAAACTGGGCACTCCAGCAATGCCCTCCTCCCTCTCCCACCACCACCTTTTGTTTTTCTTGCTCATCTCAAACAAAAACTTGATTTCTATAAACTGCTGATTAAATTTTCAAAATCAAGGGATGGCTGGATGGCTCAAGGCAGTTGAGCATCTGCCTTCTCCCTGGGTCCGGGGATCGAGTCCTGTGTCAAGGTCCCTGCAAGCAGCCTGCTTCTCCCTCTGCCTGTGTCTCTGCCTCTCTCTCTGTGTCTCTCATGAATAAATAAAATCTTTTTTAAAATTTTAAAAATCTTTCAAAACCAAAGTATAGAACAGTCTTATAGTATGCTACTATTTCTCTAAGAAAGAGATAATATAGCCATATTTATATATTATACATATGTAAGTATATGGAATTGCTTATATTAAAAATGGAAAGAAATGCAAAAAGTGAATAAAACAGTTTTTGTAAAGGGTATGCAACAGAGAGAGGGAGCAGAAATGGAGGGGAGAATTCACTACAATTGCCTTGTTTCATAATTTTGACTTAAAATAGTTATCATTGTGATTTTAAAAGACCCTCATTGCTATTTGCTGAAATTCTTGCTCTCTGCTAATGCCCTTGCTTTAAGTTCCATCACATGCTGTGCCTTTATCACAATTTGCCAAGAAAGATAAATATTCTTCCCTTTAACATATGCCACAATAATGTCACCACCTGTGCCATTCACTTTTCTGAGAATGGTTTCTCTTCTTGCCTTTTTAGGGGGCACTGTAGTTCTGCCCAGCTCAGATCCTTTTTTGACCTGTGTGATTTCTGAAGAAGACTGAGTGGCAAAGCCTTTTGGGTTTGCTTCAGTCTAAACTCCATTTCTTAACTGAGGGGGGATCCAAGCTAAAAATCAGCAGCCCATGACAAGTAATGACCTGGATGCCATACCACATTCTGGTCAGCTCTAGGATGAAACCTCTCCTTCGCTGTTGGAAGTAGCTCAGGCTTCTGTTCAATCAGCCCACATCTTCATTGTCTTTAACTCCATTAGGACTCCCAAACAAGCAGTAGCAGGTACCATAGGTTAAAAATATTTATGGGAGAAATTCTTGCCTTGGATTAAATACCATCTTCCATGCTCCCACCATCCTCTGCATTTCCCTCTGATAAGACACCTCCCACATTATGCTTTTTCTACCTGTTGTCTTCCTCACCAGATTGTAAGCAAATTGAGGGCAGAGACTATCCCGATCTCTCTCTACGTCTCTAGCTTCTTTCACATGGTCAAGCACCTCCTAAAGGCTAACTAAAGTCTTCTTTTTTTTTTTTTCTAAAGTCTTCTTAAGTGAACAAATGGGAAAAATTATATTCAGCAGCGTGGTGCTTACTATGAAGGTGAAAACCACCACAAACCATCATACCCATGGAAAGACTCAGACCAAACATTGAGTACTACATTGCAGCCTCTGTCCAATGGAATGACGCCTTGTAAGAGTTTATTATGAAATGCAGGGGGTACCTGGATGGCTCAGTTGGTTAAGTGTCTGCCTTTGGCTCAGATCATGATTCCAGGATCCTGGGATCAAACCCGGCATGGGGCTCCCTGCTCAGCAGGGAGTCTGTTTCTCCCTCTCCCTCTGCCCCTCCCTTGCACTCATGTTTTTTCTCTTTCTCTCAAATAAGTAAATTAAATCTTTTTAAAAAGAGTTTATTATGAAATACAGTATTCATACAGAGCACAAATGTATAAAGTTAATATATACAGCTTAATTGTAAAACAAACACTGTGTCCCCACCCTTCAGGGGAGAATGAAACTGACAACTCCTTATAAGGTACTTGGTGCCCCTCTCTGATCATAACCCTCTCCCTCTCTTACAGAAATAACCCTGATGTTCACTTTTATAATAAATATGGCTTCTCTTCTCTTCACAGCTTATGACATTTGTATGCATTGATAAAAAATGTAATTTGGCTTAGCCTGTCTTTAAACTTTATATAATTGGAATCATATTGTATGTATACTTTTGAGTCATGGTTCTTTTGTGCAACGCTAGATTCTTTCACTCAACACTAGATTCTTTCATCTATTCATGTGAAATTACTCATGTTGTGCATATATGTAATTCCTTCATATTTTATTGGCATGTGGTGTTACATCTTATGAACATTTTACAAGTTAGAGAAATGCAGCTGTGTCAGAAATTAGAGTATGTGTATCTTCAGCATTATAAGAAAGTGATAAAGTGTTTTCCAAAGTGGTTGTGTCAATAAACACTCCCACTATCAGTGTATGTGTGGTCCCTCAACCTACATGCTCATCAATTTGGGTATTGGCAGATTTTGACATTTTAGCCAGTCCGATCAGTTTCTAGTGGTGACTATTTGTTGTTGTAACTTGCACCTCTCCTGTTACTACTAGGTCAAGCATGTTTTCATAGATTTATTGGACATTTGCTTGGGAAATATTTTGCTAATTTTTCTAATGACTTGACTATTTTAGAAAATTGACCAGAAGTAATTCTCTGTATATTCTGGATGAATCCTGGGTCCTTTAGTTGGTTATATATGTATTGTAAGTACTTTCTGTTCTGTTACTTGTTCTATTTTCTTTCTGGAGTCTCTTGATGTACAGAAATTCTACATTTTAAAGCAGTCAAATTTATCCCTTTTTTTCTAGGTTTAAAGCTTTAAAAAAATCTTGCTTAAGAAATATCTCCCCATCTCAAGATGAGGACTATAGTCTCCTATATAGTTTTATAGTTTTACCTTTCATATTTAGGTATTTAATGAGGTTGCTTTTTTGTTTGCTTGATCTAAGAGACAAATTTCATTCTCTGACATATAGATACCTGATAGTACTAATACCATTTAATTATATGTCCATCTTTCAAACTGCTCTGCAGTCATTTCCTTCATATATCAATTATTTGTATATTTAAGGGTCGGATTCTGGGATCTCTCTTCTGTTCTATTGATCTATATGTCTATTCATGTCTTAATAACTAACCATTCTGTGTTCTCATCTTTATTACTATTTTAGCCTTATTATATTAAAAAATCTATTTGATACTTTTATAAGACTGACACACTGCCCACTGAGCTAGGAAGGTGATAATTTAGATACTTTTAAGAAGCTACTTTTTCTATTTTATCTACCATTTTTCTTTCCACAGAAATGTTGATTTCATAACCTAGTCTATAATTAACAGAAATGGAAGTCTCAATGGTATATTTTGGGCCCTACTCTAAGTCATTCTTCCCTTCAAAAAAAATTTTTATGGCATTCTCTCTTTTTAACACACTGGTATCCTGGAAGCAGAATTAACTATATCTAAGGATCAAGAGTCCCCAGAATGCCCTGGGTCCTGGGGACATGCCATTCTGGTGATGGGTACTGACATCCTTGTTCCTCAGCATGTAGACGACAGGGTTGAGGACAGGTGTGAGAATGGCAAATACCACATCACCCATGATGTGGAGGTCAAGGAGCAGGTCAGCCCTGTAGGCCACATAGGCTATGGCAATGGATGAGCAGTATGTGCCAACTACCAGGAAGTGGGAGCTACAGGTGGAGAAGGCTTTTGAACATCCTTCTCAGGAGCTGATGCGAAGCACCGAGGCCAGGATGTGGGCATAGGAGAGAAGCACCAGGAGAAGGGGCAGGAAGGATACCACCATGGCAATGCAGAAGCCCATGAGGGTCTCGGGCATGGAGCAGGAGGCCTGGACCATGGCCAAGTGGTCACAGAAGCAGTGATAGATGTGAGCAGTGCTGTCAAAAGCCAAGTGGGAAGTCTGCACCACTGCTGGAATGGGCAGGAGGAGGGCAGTGAGCCAGGCACAGGCTGCCAGTGTAGCATTGGTCTGTAGGGTCATGAGGACAGGGTATGCAGTGGGTGGCAGATAGCCACATAGCGGTCATAGGCCATGACCACCAGGATGAAGGCTTCAGAGCAGGGGAAGCTGTAGAAGAGGTACATCTGAAGGAAGCAGGCAGGGAAGCTGAGGAAGTAGAAGATGGTTGAAAGTCTTTTGATCCATTACAGGATGTGGCGTCCATGTGAGACAGCTCTGTCTGTACTTCCTCCTGATTAATCTCTCAGCCCTGGACATCCTTTTCACCACAACCTCTGTCCCCAAGATGCTGTCCCTCCTCTTACTTGGGGACCACTTCCTCAGCCTGGGTGACAGGCAGCCAGAGCATCTGGAAACCAAGAGTTTGGAATGAGAATTTTGTATAGTTCACTGTACAATCAATGCAATCTAAATGATCTATTACCAAGTTTAGAGGGCTGCTGGCACCATCCAATATTGCTCCTTCCATTTTTACCCACAGTTCACTCCCTCCATCTTCCCTCAAGCATTTAGTAGGTACCTACCTACAATCTGCAAGTCTATGAGGTGAACAAGGCATCCTACCTTCACAGGGCTTTATTTAAGTTCTAGGAGCAGGATGGTATATTTAAAAGATAATCACACAGTTAATTATCTGGTTACAACTATAAGTGCATTGAAAGGGTTTCTGTCACTTTCCTACTCCATGTCCGACCCTCTCTTTTGGACATCATATTTCAGATGAGATCTTAGATCCCTGTGCCACTGAATTTTCATTTAATTTTGTTGCAAGTTCTCCTAAGTGATATCACTATCAGCACATCACTAGGAAAGGCTGATTTTTTCCTGCAACTTTTCGGCAACCTGCTGTCTGCTGAGTCTACTCATTACCCAGGAAATGGCTGCTCTCTCATGTTCTGGTGCAGCAGCTCTGCCTGCCTCTCCTGAGTTCTCTGGCTGCCCTCTCAGTGTTGGGAAGAGCAAGCGCCTTCTGTGGGACTCTCTTCCTGATGGAGCCCAAGCAGAGGGCAGATTTCCCACCACTCAGGACACATCATGAGTCTATTATCTTCCTTCCTCCCAACTGCTGCAGCCCAGCGCATGTTCTGTTTGGTTCTTCAGTGCCGACTTTGCCAATTGGCTCCTCTCATACCAATCCAGAAGAAGCCACAAGGACTGTCGTCAGAGCCATTGTTGCTAGAAAGGATTGGAAGAACTGAATGCCTGGACTGCCAGAGACAAAAGAACAGTGTCGGGGGTTGTTCACTAAATGTGTGGCTGGGGTCAACCCTGGGATTGCTCAGGCAGTACTGACTCATCCCTCTCTCAGGATGAACCTCTGCTGAGCAGTCCAGGCAGGTTCATGTTTAAGTCTATATCACTGCTGTTCCACCGCAGGGATTCCACGAGACAAAGGGCACATGCTTTGTTTACCTTTTTGTGTATGAAGAGCTTGTACCTCCTCAATTCCATGTTCTTGAAAAAGGAGTTGGTCTTTTGATCTTTGCAACCACTAGCACAGTGCCCGCTCAGGATGTTATGACTCTACTACTTTGACCCCACAGTAATGAAGTTTGTTCTTGGCTTTTTCAGTGGATTGCAGAAGTGGTAGACATCTTTCAAAGTGCTCAGAAGGACACAAAAGAATTGGCTTCTAAATCTAATAGACTGATCATGGACCACAGAGTGAGTCTGGACTCATTTAGGAAGAATGTTTGTAATTTTCCCATGGATTAGCTAAAAAGTGTTCCAGCCAAATCATAATGAATATCTGCAATTGAAATGATCAATACAAAATAAAACTGGCAGCAACTAAGAAAAATTGAATCCCTCAGAACTATATCTACCTGCTTGTTTTTCTAAAACAAATGCAAAGCAAATTGAAAGCACCTCTCAAGTCCTAGAATCATAGAATGTCAGGCTGGAAAAAAAATCTTTTAAATCTTCAATTCCAATACCAGTGCCCTCCCCAACTCTTCTCCACCACCTTTTATATTCTTCTTGGTTGGCTCTGTGATTAATTTGGATTATGCTGCCTGGCTTCTCCATTTAAAAATGGTAACTGACAAATGCATTATCTAAAATGAGCACAAGAGAGACAACTATCCCATGTGTGTGCCCCTTGAAAGAAAACCTCACAGGTCACCCCCAAGACCTAGGCAAGGGTGAATCTCATTGTCTCCATTTTATTTATTTATTTATTTATTTATTTATTTATTTATTTATTTATTTTATTGTCTCCATTTTAAAGGCTTAACCCTCAGTTGATCGAAATCTCATTTGACAAATCCAGTCAAAAAATTTTTTTTCTAACACCTGAAGTGATGTTGTGGCTGATAGTCCTGGGTGACACACAGTAGGGCATCTGAGAGGCAGAAACACAGAGGGTCAGGGCCAGAGGGATCCTAAGGGGCCATCAAGTCCAACTGTTTTCTCTTCCCTCCTCTGCTCCACTACATTGCAGATGGAAGTACAGATGCTACAACCTGGGTAGACAGGTGGCACATGGCTTCTCTCTGCCAGGCGGCACTGGGCTATCCGACAGGCACACCAAACATGTGCTGGCTCACCAGTGAAGCAGGGCACCAAAATAATTTCTGAAAGATTTTCGCATTTGCTATCTCAAAGCATCGCTCAACTGGCCCATCCTAGGAAATAGCAAGTTTGGCTGGAACTTCTTACACTTAACATACAGGTTAAGGTCCTTGTTTTACTTGAAATTACCTAGTACATGTGAACAATGCCATCCTGTGCTTCAGGCCCAAAGGGCGCTGTCTCCCAGGACACAGAACTTGCCACCATACCTGGCAGGGGTCCTCCCTGTCTGGATTGTCCACCAGTCAGTTACACAGGTGGACAGAAAAATCAGTCACTGGAAAGTACAAGCTGATGCTGTAGTTCACATATATCATCCTGCCAGGGAATGGTTATGCCCTCATCATTTAAGTCTGCCAGGGAATGGTTATGCCCTTCAACCAGCAAGAATGAGGGTCCCTCCAAGGCTACAGCTGGTGAGGGTGAGAGCGTGTTCTGGAGCCAGCCTGCTGCAAAGGCCTGAGCCCCACCTGGCCACCAAGAGTGCTGGCTCCTGGACCAGCTATGCCACTCACCTGCTATGACTCTGGGTCCCTGAACCTTGGTTTTCTCATCTGGGCAGTGAGAGCTTGGGAGGAAAAGACCTCTGGGGGGTCTCCAACTCAATGAGCTCTTTTCTGGGGGTCCCCCTCTGTGGTTGGCAGATTGGATATCACAGTGGTCCATGCCCTAAAGGGAGAGGGTGAGGACTATCCCACCTAGTGAGCACTTGTTGCCAGTCGGGTCCTTTCCCTTCATCTTGTCATGTGGACCTTAGTGGTCAAGTGTGTGGACTTGTGAGTCAGAAAGGACCTGATTCCAATCCCAGCTCCTACTTCCAGCAGTGTGGCCTTGGGCAAGTCACGTCCCCCTCCTGAAGTTCATTTCCCTCGTCTGTGACCTCCTGGGTTGTTGTGATCCATATGGAGCAAATGCTTGGACAATGTTTACCCAACAGCCTGGAACACACAGGGCTCAGAGCTTGCTAGTGTGTCCACTGGTGATTGCTGTCATCAGTCTAGCTTTCCTGGGGGAAGCCTTGGCCGATATGATTTGAATCCCACCCAGAGGTGCACCTTGTCCAGATCTGCCAGGATATGTGGTCCAAGGTCCCAAGCCAGGGTATGCACAGCCAACCTGTGTCCTGGTTGCCTACATCTTGTACACTTGATCTGTCTTCCTTATTTCCAGCTCCAGTTCTACATCCCTCCCACCATATCCTTGCCCCTGTCTCTCCACTTTGGTCTTTGCTCAGCTTTGGCATTTCCCCTCCACCCTACCTTGGCCCCCTCACCTGTCAAGCCCTGCTACCTTGGTATCTTCTGTGGTGTCTCATTTGCTTCTTCTAACCTAGTCTAGCAGGGAAGCACCAGGCAGATGCTGAGCTGTAACCCATTAGACGCTCCAACCCCTCCTTCAGCCAGGCCTGCTGGGACTCTCTCCCTCAAGATGGGGCTTCTTAGGAACACTATGCCATCTAATCACCCAGGATCAACTTCTTGGCACCTCCTAGAGCATGTGTTGGGAGGGGACATGCCTCTGGGATTTGCCAATAATGAGAACAGCATTGTTAACAGCCCTCCTGGGCTCCAGAGCCTTACAACCAATGCAACAGCTTTTTTTTTTTTTTTTTAAGATTTTATTTATTTATTCACTAGAGACACAGAGAGGCAGAGACATAGGCAGAGGGAGAAGCAGGGTCCCTGCGGGGAGCCTAATGTGGGACTCAATTCTGGGACCCCAGAATCACGACCTGAACCAAAGGCAGATGCTCAATCACTGAGCCACCCAGGTGTCCCCGGGTAGCTTTTGTTGACATTATTCTATCTGGTCTTCAGAAGAGCCAAGGGAGACAGGAAGCCCAGGAAGAGAAAATGAATGTCCAGAGAAGTGAAGTGACTTAACCACTGCTTATGCTGATGTTTAGTATTAGAGCTGCAGGCCAAACCCTTGGGCCACATTTCCAGCCCTGTGCTCGGCAGTATCCATTGTGGAAAAGGGTAGAGGCTCTAAAGTGAAGAACTCCTGGGTTTGAGTATCAGTTCTAATATATTTTAGCTATGTCACTTTAGGCAAGTTCCTTAACCTCTCCGAATCTGTTTTTCTATCTGTAAAATAGAACATAATATTACCTATCTCACAGAGTTTTTGAGAGGATTTAATAACATAAAGAGATACTGGGTGCTTGGAGTAACACATGATTATCCAAAAATTATTCCAGAAGTTCTCTGTGTACTACCTGGCAATATCCAGGGGACAGGCTACCTGCATATATTTAATTTCTGAGGGGACTGGAGCTGTCCATTTCCTGTGGAAGGAGATGCAACTTTCATGCGTTCTGAGGGTCTCAGGATGCCACTGGTTTTACCAGGAACTATGGTAGTATCCAGTGGTCAGTTTGTTCTGCTTATAAAACTACTCTCTTGCTTCCTTCCTCCCAAAAGAGAAGCAATCAGGGTCAGGGCATTATACCTATATCTTAAGATATATGTGTGTGAACTGTTAGCAGCCACTGCTCAGCTGCTAGAGGGCAGGCCACCAACTGTGTGTCTACTACAGTCTACCACTCAAATCTCTCAGATTCATCCACTTATCATAAGAAGTTCATTCCATTTGGATCTAGTATTTCCAGGATTCTTATTAGTCACAATTTTGGGGGGAAATTTCTAAGAGAAGCATTAGTAGTATTGACTACTGCCCCTGCCACTGCAGGCAGTCCCATGGCTACGAATGATTCTCATCATCGCTTCCCTCTACCACCCATTCTAGATCCCCTTCTCCTTTCCCTTCACATTCACTTACCTCAGTTGGTCTAGATGGATTCCCTTCTGGCATGATGCAGACCCTCATCCCTGACAGTTCTGAGCCCTGATTACTGTGCCTCATCAAGCTAGGATTGCTTTCATTGCCCATTTACAGTTAAAGTCAGTCATGGAAGAAACAAGAAATGCTCCCATGCCTGAGTACCAACCTCCCAGCCCCCACTACCTATGAGCAGTCTTATCCCTCCTGAAGATTAGGGTCACTTACCCTTGCAAGAATAGTAACTCCTTTTTTGATTGCTAATATACTGGCACAGTGGGCTTAAAATGACCAGGCAGCCTGTTGTAGCTTTAAATTTAGTGAGACATACAGTGTCCCCTGTGGAATCAGTACCATTTAATCCACAGAAGCAAAATTGTAAGGACTGGAAAGACAGATTTGCCACAATGGGTCACTGTGGGTGACAGTGAGTGGAGCCACTCTACCATCCACCCACTGGTTCTTGGCAGGAAGCATTTTTTAATGGGTATCCAAGCTGAAAATGGATCCTTCCCTTTGGTCAGGAACATGGACCCCATTAACACTCCCTGATTGGAACAGCTAGTGGTTTTCTTATGCAATTATTTCAAGCCTCCCACCTGCCCTCAACTCCACTGCTGACACACAAGTACTTGCTAACAAACAAGTGACACCAATGCCAAAAATATAAGAACTTAATAGGAAAAACATTTAACATTGAATTAAATGCAAACTTCTTGGCCCCCACAGCCCCCTTTGCTTCTCTCTATCCTATCACCTTTTATTATTCTTTGTATGTGACTCTCCACCAAACCATGGATATCTTGAGGACAACAACTGTGTCTGCTTCATTTCTCTCTCTGGCATCTAGTAAATTTTTTTCTGAATGGTTGGATGATTGTATTTATCACATTAATGACTGATGAAAATTGTGAAAACTACAATTGTTCTATAACACAAGAGAGAAGCCTTCTTCTTCTTCTTCTTCTTCTTCTTCTTCTTCTTCTTCTTCTTCTTCTTCTTCTTTCTTCTTTTAAATTTATTTGAGAGAGTGAGCAAGAGTGAGAAAGAGAGCACTAGCAGGGGGAGTGGCAGGCAGAGGGAGAAGGAGAAGCAGGCTCTCTGTCAAGCAGGGAGCCGATTTAGGGCTTGATTCCAGGACCCTGGGATCATGACCTGAGCCGAAGGCAGACACTTAACCAACTGAGCCACCCAGGTGCCCCAAAGTATTCTTGGTCCAGTATTTGAGGACTAGGTTTTAGTTGTTTGCTCAACTGAATGAAGCTAATTTAGACTGCTGACGTTCATTTAAAAAATATCTCTCGTGTTTCTTTTTTTTTTTTAAAGATTTTATTTACTTATTCATGAGAGACAGAGAGAGAGAGAGAGAGAGAGAGAGAGAGAGAAGCAGGCTCCATGAAGGGAGCCCGACGTGGGACTCAATCCCGGGTCTCCAGGATCACGCCCTGGGCCAAAGGCAGCGCTAAACCGCTGAGCCACCTGGGCTGCCCTCTCATGTTTCTATTCTATGCTAGGCACTGTCATTAGTGTCCAGGGATCTGAATTTGTTGTATCTAAGAATCAAGGGTCCCCACAATGCCCTGGGTCCTGGGGACATGCCATTCTGGTGATGGCTACTTTGACATCCTTGTTCCTCAGCATGTAAATGAGATGGCTGAGGACAGATGTGAGAATAGCATATACCACATTGCCCATGATGTGGACATCAAGGGGCAGGTCAGCCCTGTAGGCCACATAGGCTATGGCAATGGATGAGCAGTATGTGCCAACCATCAGCAGGTGGGAGCTACAGGTGGAGAAGGCTTTTGAACGTCCTTCCTGGGAGCTGATGTGAAGCACCGAGGCCAGGATGTGGGCATAGGAGAGAAGCGCCAGGAGACGGGGCAGGAAGGATACCACCATGGCAGTGCAGAAGCCCATGAGGGTCTGGGGCATGGTGTCAGAGCAGGAGGCCTGGACCACGGCCAAGTAGTCACAGAAGCAGTGATAGATGTGAGCAGTGCTGTCAAAAGCCAAGTGGGAAGTCTGCACCACTGCTGGGATGGGCGGGAGGAGGGCAGTGAGCCAGGCACAGGCTGCCAGTGTAGCACTGGTCTGTGGGGTCATGAGGACAGGGTAGTGCAGTGGGTGGCAGATATTCACTTGGCGGTCATAAGCCATGACCACCAGGATGAAGGCTTCAGAGCAGGAGAAGCTGTGGATGAGGTACATCTGTAGGAAGCAGGCAGGGAAGCTGAGGAAGTGGATTCATGCAGGGAAGACAGGAAGAAAGATTCATGCAGAGACAGGATGCCTACCAGGTAGAAGATGGATGATGAGCCTCTGATCCACTACAGATGGCTTCCATCATGGGTCAGGCCTGGATATCCACAGACAGACATCAGCACATATCTGAAAGCCAGAACAGCCAGGGAAACATTAGCTAGAACATTCATATTTTTCTTTTCAACCATGGATCTCAATCCTAGCAGTTTCTTCAAGTCTAGAATTTTACTGCACAACCAAGATGCCCAAGATGATGAGGTGTCTAATGAACAGTGGTTGAAAGAGCTGGTCCTATCTGATGGGGAAAAGAGGTGAACACAAACACATGAAGGGCTACCAAAACCCCATATATGGATTAAGTCTTATAATTAGAACTATCCCATAAGGCACAAAATTGGTTTGAAAATTAGTAAATTCCATATAACCAGAGGTATGCAAGACTGCAGTCTTTTTGGCAGTAAGACTACAGAGAAATTTTAACATTAGAGTAGGTGCTAGATTACAAAATCTTTATACAGTCTTCTAACTCTACATCCATTGGTTCTAAAAAAAAAGTAGCATAAATGAACCCACAATAATAATAATAATAATAATCAGATTGTGGAGTTTAGGGGGCAAAATTATCCATCTGAGAGGGAAAGTCTTGAGAAGCATCCATTTCAGTTCAAATGTCAATTAAAAATCCAGTAGCTTCTTTGTTAGTTCAGTAGCTCCTTTAAGGATGTCTCATATGGTAGCCTACTTCCTGCCACCACAGGTAAAGAAACATTCTGGGTATGGTAATGTTGATAAGTCAGTCCCTCATTAGATTTTTTCCATTGTTAGAATCTTGAGTAAGGTCATTTGGCAAAAGCACATCTGGTCTGGGAATCTTTACACAGCAGTTCCTAGATAGAGTTCTTTAACCTGAGACCCAGTAAAGATAACAAGATCACTGGTTGAGGATGATGAAGCTGAAGTCTGCGGTGAAAACTCTACGTACTTTGCAGTGCGGTTTCCTTGAGTCTACCTCCGTACCTCTGAGCCTGAGGTTGTCAGTGGCTTCTGATACGGGCTTCCAGCTCATGAACTCTATAGGACTGGTGAGAACCCTTCTCTGGGGACCCTGAGAGAACCATTTCTGTACAGCTCTGGATTCGATTCCCCCACTCATTCTTGTCTTACTCCATCTGGGCTGGGATGTCGTGTCTCTATTTTCTTTTTAAGATTTTTATTTATTCATGAAAGAGAGAGAGAGAGGCAGAGACATAGGCAGAGGGAGAAGCAGGCTCCCTGTGGGTAGTGCTATGCGGGACTCCATCCTGGGAACCCGGGATCATGCTCTGAGCCAAAGGCAGATGCTCAACCTCTGAGCCACCCAGGCGTCCCATGTCGTGTCTTTTGAATCAATGTCCCTTGTCTCTATATTTCCATTCCCTTGAGGCTTCCCTTTCTGTGTTATCTTATTGTGGTATTGATACGAAGAGCGGCTTCCTCCAACGAACACTACAGACTGATGTCTGCTTAGCCCAAGAATGGCTTCCCTTTCTGTAGAGCCGCTAGTGGGGCCCTCTGTCCATATCTCTCTAACCTGGGTGCCCGTGACCTGTCTTTATGTCCTGGTTCTTGGTCATATCCAGAGAGCAACCAGAATTATTTTCCCAGAACTGCCTGGTTTTTGCATTGAAATTCCCATTCCGCAGGAAATCCCTCTGTCCCCAGCAAACCCGAATGATGGTTGCCCCATAAGGGTAGAGGGTACTGTATATGACTTTGGTAGAAGGAGTCCTTTCCTGAATGGAATCCAAGTTGAAGATGAGTTCTCCCTACTGGGGAAAAAAACCCCAAAAAACAAAAAACCTGGCCTCCAGGGAACTTCCATATGTCTTCCCCTTCCTAGCTGCTGCAGCTTGGCAGGTGTTACTCATTAGCCACTTTACGCCCAGCACCCGGGAGCCTTCCTTTCTTGGCCTCAGTTCAGAGGGCACTGCAGAGAACTGAGAAGACTCAGAACGAGTGTCAGGAGAACCACTCCCGGCACTCTGCAGGGAGTGACTCCACTTCCCTCCAGACCGCTGGAGAAGGTCCTCACGCAACCCCTGGAGCTGAGCAGTGTTGGTTCGCCCTTTACCTTGACTAAGTGATCCAGGACCAGGTTATGCTGACATTCAGATCGCTGCCTCTCTGTACCAGCCACTGCCTGAGCAGGTCCACTTGGTTCTTCTAAGACCACCTCCGGCTTCTCTCTCCCTTAACAAAATCTTTATCGTGTCACACAATATGTAAGAGTGCAAACGGCCCCTGCAGACAGATTAGTCCCCAATCCTTTTTTCATAAACGAAGAAGAATGCGGTGGGGCTGGCGATGGGGAGCAGCCCCAGGTCAACAGCAGCTGGTTGCTAGAAATGGTCCTGGAAAGCAGGCCTCCTGGCTCTGGCCTTGGATTCATTCCACCAAGCCAGGACACCTGGAGAATTGGGAAGCTCTGCTTTCCACCTAGCGAAAAAATCAGGCCAAAGATTTTATTTTCCTCTCTCCATTTCTTAGGCTGATGTCAGAGATAGCTATAATTTTCTATTTTCTGCTGAGGGCATTTTCCAACAGTTTCAAATGGGCTAGTTACCAGAGGCTCTACATGGCCAGAAAAAAATGCTCCTCTCAAGAAATGCCTTAAGGAAGAGCTGGACTGGGTACATCAATGAGGTCTTGGCAGCCAGGCCCCACAACCTGAGCAGAAATGTTATGTGTCCCATACCTGGTCATCATAAAGCCCCCCAAAATATTTTTTAATATTTTTTAATAATTCGTGACTGAAAGGGTTAACCTGAGTTAAACTCAACTTTTCCCTTTAATGGACTCATCAGCAGGGGTTTCTATTTTATTCTAGCACTGAAATTGATACAAACCGCATTTCCTGCAAGTCACTGCAAGTCTGAGCGGCTGTGCCCTCCCCAGACGGGGCCCACGTGAGCTGCTCCTGCCAGGTTTGCTGGGCAATCATGGAATGTCAGAGCCAGAGGTCTCCTGAAACACAAGCAGTTTAGTCCAACCCCTATTTCTCCCCATCTTCCAAAAAGCCCAAAGAAGGGAGTGACGTGCTGGAGGTTACACAGGGGTAGGTGGCAGAGCTGCACTAGCAGCCACATCCCTGGCTCCTTGGCCAGGTCCTTTAAGGGGCCACCTTGGGAGAGCCACTGAAGCTTCCTGGTCTGGAGGCCCAGATCATTCTGGGAGTTGCCATTCATGTTTCCCTCATTGGCCTCTGGGTTCCCTGGGACTGGAGATCTGACTCTTGTTCTATAAAACCAGCACCTCAGTGGGACCCATCTTGCTTCTTGCCAGACACTGGAGCATGGCTGTCCCCACAACCTCAGGGCTTCCTCTCCAGCCTCCCTGCACATTTCCTGACTTTATGGAGATCTTCTGGTCCTGCTCCCTTATTGCTAATAGCAAGGGAGAGGCCCAGAGAGGGGTTATGACCTGGCTAAAATCACACAGTTAGCAAGTCAGCAGCAGAACCAGCCTGCCATGCTATAAATTGGGGCAAAAAGATTTTAGCCCATCTCCCCATCTCTTAGAGCCCTTCTATAGTGGTATGAGAATCTGCCCAGTGCCCTCCCAGAACCTTGCCCTTCCTTGGGCTCTGACCAGCTCTGGGCACTTGCCTTCGTCCCCAAGTGCTCTGCAGGGTGGCCCAGTTCACCTGCAACCCAGACCACTTCAGCTGCACCCTCCTCTCCTCTCCCCAGGCCAGCGCTGCCTCAATAGGGAGAACCAGGCTGGTGCTGAGCTGGTCCCATTAAGCCTCCAGGCTCTGCCCATCACTACTCATCTGGGGCTCTCCACGTCAAGATCCCATTCTACTGGGGGCCCTAATGTTTTTCTGGGGACTCCCAAGTGGCTGATTAACAACTACCACTGGGCTTTGCTGAGATGGAACAAGAGTAACAGTCCTCACTGGGACCCAGGACTCTGTGGTCTGTGGATGTTTTTCCAGCTATTGAGCAACAACCAGGAGCCCCATGTGACCGATGAGGAAACGGGCTCAAACATGGAAGGAATTGCCCATCACACAGCAAGCCAGGGGCAAGGGCAGACCTGAGGTCTCATATTTGTGCACTCTCAAGCTAGCCTCTGAGCCAGGCAACCACACACAGAAGGAAAAGTTTGTGAAAATTTTCTCTGTAAATGTGAAGTCAGTCCTGTGCTATTGCCCAGGGGCTAGGGGCATGGCTTTGAGTGTTTTGAAGCTAGAAGAACAAGTGTGACAGAACAGGGAGCCACTCAGACTCCTAGATCTTCACCCTCTCACACTCACCTGCCGTCTCTTGCTTGCTCTTGCTCTTTATTAGACACCTTATAACTCAGGCCAACCTCCTCCAGGAAGCCCTCTGTGATTTCATCTTCTCTAGTCCCCAGGACTCTTGCTCTCCTCTGGATTAACCAGGCCTGGCTGCTTATGCTGCTTATTTTTAAAATTAGGAGAACTGGGGGTCACTATTAATTCCATATTTAATGAAGCTGGCCGTGTGCCGGCTGCCTAATCACAGTGAATCTGCATGGTCTAGTGGGGATAGCCAATGACAACACTGGCCAGCAATTATATCTAGGGTGATGTGTATTACTATAGAGTTGAAGGGCTCAGAGGAGGGAACAAAGCAGGCTTGCAACATGGAAACACCTTTTGGGTTGGTTGTGAATTATATGCAGATGAGGAGAACCCTCCAGGCCAATAAGGCAGGGACAAAGGAAGGGCTGAAAAAGCAGGAGATGTGTTCAAGGGGCAGATAGAGGAGTGTTGGGGATATAGTATAGAGGGAGAGACGGGGAGTCTCAAAAGGGGAAGCTACAGAGATTGGCAGGGACCAGAGAGAGAAGGGGCTTGACTTCTAGGATAAGAATTCGGCACGAGACATTGGAGAGCCTGGGCCAGCCTTCAGGCAGGGGATTAATAGCTGCCTGTTCTAAAAAGATCACCCCCACTGCCACGTGAAAAGCAGATTCTAGTGGGAGAGGCTAGAGGCAGGGAGGCCAGCTGGGCATCTGGACAAGAAGAGGTATAGGGAGAAATAACAGTATTCCAGATGACAGAAGCTGCTGCCTTTCCTGAGCCCATGATGTGCCCAGGTGGTCACATGCTTCATCTCAGTTCATCTGAGAAGTGGTTTTCATTACCCTTGCTTTATAGATGACGAAGCTCAGAAAGGTTATGTAACTAAGCCGGCTTGGTCCCTCCTCTGGGCCAACAGGAAGTCACTGTTAGAATTCTCTCCATCTCTAAGACCCACACACACCTTTATACCACCCAGGATCAGAGAAATCTTCAAGGGGCAGAGTGGCCAAATTTTGATGACTGCATGTGGAAGAGTCAAGCATTCTGGCTTGGGTGACAAAGGCAGATGGCGGTGATGTTGACCGAAATGAAGACGCCATGGTGATGGTGTGTGGTGGGCAGTGCAGGTGGAAAGGCATTTTCAGAGGAAGACTATGAGTTCAGTTTTGCACTGAACATGTTGGACATGTTGCATTCGAGGAACCAGTGGGATCTCCAAGTAGGGCTGGCTAGTAGATATTTGAGGGTTTAAGTCTGGAGCCCAGGAGAGAGAACAGAGTTGCAAAGGTTTGGGATGGGGGTGGGGGTGGGAAAGCCTCTGTTTTATGGAGCTAGGGAGAGGGTGTGGAGTGAGTAGGATAGAACCTTGGAGGAAACCAGCACAAGACGGGGACAGAACAAGAATGGTCTGCAAAAGGCGCTGAGAAAATAAATGCCCGGAGAAGTGCAGCCACAATGATATCACAGAGGAACCCCAAAGGGCACCCGAGGCCAGCAGCCCGCAAGCAGCTGAAGATACCAAAGTTTGAGAAGCAGGGAGTGTCCAGGGCCCAGCAAGGAAGAGCCCACTAGTGATGCTGTGGGGAACAGGTCCAGAGGAACAGTGGGTGTGGGATGTCGGGGGCTGAGTAAGTGGAGAGAGAGGTAGACAGCATTTTCAAGATGCTTGGCCGTGAAGTATGTGGTTGGAGGGCAACGAGGGGTCAGAGAGGCTTTTGTTGTATTTTTAAACTGGAGATATTCTAGATTTCCCAGCATTTGTTGGTGGAAATGAGCCAGTAGAGAGGTACAGGGGGAAGGAGTGGGAGAGGAAAGAATGGTCCACAGGGGAGAAGAAGAGCTTCTGAGCCCAGAGTCTAGACTCGTGGTGAGTCAGGTGGAGGAGCGGGGGGGGGGCGGGGGGGTGGTGGCAAAGGAGGGACATAAAAGCAGGTTTGCAGATTTCGTGGTGCAGGTGGCGGGGGTGGGGGGGCAAGTCTCATTTCTGACAAGCGTGGTGGGCAAGTTCTGGGAAGACACAGGGGTTGTGGGGAATTTGTTCTCCGTGCAGGGAGACCTGGGGTCTGTACAGCGTTGCAGGCTCAGATCTGGGCGCCAGACCGATTGGATTCAAGCCTGACATTTAGCTTCCCGAGACAGAATTCCCTCTTCTGTATAATGGAGCTTTGTTCATTGAGCATGTGTCTCTTGAGTGCAAGCTCTGTGTCTGTGCGGAGAGGGTCGAGAGGAGGTGAAGGGTGCAAGCTGGTGTCATAGTCATTTCCCACCCAGATTGCCTAAGCCCTGTCCCTCTCCCCTGGGGCCACGGGGAGGCCTTTAACACTCACAGTCCAGGCCTTTCCCTCCTAAGAAAGTGGGAGGTCCAGATATGTCTCCAGGAGGAGCCCACGCATCTCAGGAGCTTTTTGGAGCTCAGAAGAGAAAACAGCCGGGCCCCTCGGAAGTTCCTGCCCCATAGAGGCCAGCAGCCCGCGCCCCTCTGCCCTGAAAAGTGGTGACAGTGACGCTCTGTCTCCATCTCGCCCCTACTGCTCTTCACCCTCATGGGCGCGATGCTCCGGCAGACTCGAGAAGCTGGAAAAGGAAAGTGCCAAGGAGGAAAAGGAAGTTATAAATACATTCAGGGAGAGCCTAGGCTGCCTCCCCAGCTGTGGGCCATGGAGCCATGGAGCTCCAGAAGGAGAGTCCAGAATCAGGGCCCAGGGTTGGGGCCTCCAGCATTCTCATCACTGTCACCATCCTTCCCACCACCAGGAGGCAGTGATGCATCAGCTTTGGGGGCCAAATGCAGTAGGGGTTCAAATCCTAACTCCTCCATTTACCAGCTCCACTTGGACAAACAACTTCACTTCTCTCTGCCTCTGTCTCCCCTGAGTGAATGGAGGTAATAGCACCAGCGACGGTGGCTGGAGTGAAGGTTTAGTGAGATACTCTAGGTCAGAGTACTTTGCAAAATGTGAAGGGCTATGAAGAAGTTTTCTATTGCTGCCATCACTATAGCCACAGAGAGGCCACCCCCTGGAGGTCTTCTCCTCTGAAGTTTTTCACCCTGGAAGGCTGGAGACAGAGGAACTGGCTGATGGAAAATTCTCTGAGGGAATGGCCAGCCTGTTAATGCCCACTGACCAAGGTCATGTAGAGAACTAGGATATGATCCTGACTTTGTCCATTTTCTTCCTGGAAGAGTCCATTTTCTTCCTAGAAGAGTTAGGAAACACTTTATTATTTTTTAAAAGATTTTATTTATTTATTCATGACAGACACACACAGAGAGAAGCAGAGACATAGGCAGAGGGAGAAGCAGGCTCCATGCAGGGAGCTTGATGCAAGACTTGATCCCGGGACTCCAGGATCACACCCTGGGCTGAAGGCAGGTGCTAAACCACTGAGCCACCCAGGGATCCCCAGGAAACACTTTAGAGGGGGACAGGATGAGTGCTAATCCTATGACAAAGGAAGGAAGGACATTTGACTGGGGGACATTGTGCGTGTACAGCTATTAAGACGTGAGTGTGAGTGGTGTGCTCTGAGCAGGGGAGCAGGGCAGGTGGAGAGGCTGGTAAGGTGGGGTCATAGGTATGTGATGACCAACATCAATTTTAGGCTGAAAAAATAAACTTTGCTCTAGGAGCAGGACTGGGTGCCATGACATTGGGGTTTGGAAAGACGATTCTGGGAGAACAGAGATGAATTAGAACAGGGACACTGGAGTCACAGGAGACTAAGGGGTCTGTGGACCCTGGAGGAATGAGGGGTGGATTCTGAGAGAAGGGGGGCAGGGAGGAGGACACAGGAATTCGAAGAACTGAGAGTTACCATGGGCTGTGGGGAGGGAGTCAGGGATGGACCTGACACAGCGAGACTGGGACTCTGCGGGGGTCTAGGAGGGGCCTAAGAGGGGCAGGTGTCTAGGCCAACAATGAGCTCTTGCTGAGCCAGAGGTGCCTGGGGGACCCCAAGGAACAGGTGGGTGTCAGGAGGGAGCCTGGGCTAGAGTGAAATCTAGAAATCACCTACTGGGGCTTAAGCCCTTTCTGTTGTGGATTTTGAGGAAGAAAGTGACATGCCCAAGGTCATTCAGAGGGCCATCAGTAGAACAGGCCTGGACCCCTGTCCAAGTGCTCAGCTCCGTACTCAACTCTATTCAAGCCCATGGTTTAGGGACTGGTGGACAGATGACCAAGTCCTCAAACTAACCCTTGGGGGCAATTAAGTGCCATAATTCCAGACACAAGTTCTAGAGCCAGACTGTCTAGGTTAAATCCTGATGCTGCCTCTTAGCAGCTGTGTAACCTTAGGTGGGTCTCCTCACATCTCTGTGCCCCAGCTTCTGCATCTGTAAACTGGTTGTTCTAGTGGGTAGTTGGGAATATTAACTGAGTCGGCACAAGCACTTAGAACAGTGTGTGGCATGTGATTCATGAATGCTAGTCATATTTATTGTTGACAAAACTGAGGCTTAGAAGAATGAGGTGAATGAAGCACCTACGTGGTGGTCAGTTAAGCCACTGACTTTTGATTTCAGCTTAGGTCATGATCTCAAAGGTCATGAGATCAAGCCCTGCGTCAGGCTCTGTGCTTGAATAGAGTCTGCTTGGGACTCTCTCTCGTCTCCCTCTGCCCTGCCCCTCTGCTCTCTCTCAAATAAATAAATAAATCTTAAAAAAAAAAAAAAAAAGAAGAAGAAGAATGAAGCGGCTGCCCAATGCCACATAGCTGGTTGTTGGCAGAGTTCAAGACTAAGTGACTCCAAAGACTGGATTGGTTTGCTTACACTGAACTGCCTTCTCTTGTGGCTATTTCTGGAAGATGGTTAGTGTTTTCAGCTCAAGTAACAGGAGTCCGCAACCTAAGGACCCTTAGGGAGGGATTTTATGGGTCTGGGCTCTGATTCTGGGCCCAGCTTGGATATGCTGGAAAGATCCACCCCTGCCCTTGCCAGAGACCTGGTCTGCTCCATTTGGGACATCTCAGGCCTGGTCTCTCCCTTCCCTGGGAAGATGCATCTGGGTTTCACCCAGAGGACAACCAGGGCAGGTCTTTAAATAAGGACAGCGCCACTTTGATAGTGAGAGTGCTATAGGCATGAGTGCCAGAACAGTTGGAGCGGGCCAAGCTAGGAGGAGTGTGTGCAGGGCAGGGGGCGGGGGGTGGGGGGGTAGGTGTGTTCGGATGGAGCGTGAGAAGGAGAGAATCAAACGAAATGCAAACTGACAATGCTCCAAATAAACGGCACTGATGGAACCAGTTAGCCCGTTCCAGCTGCTCCTGAGAGAGTTAGAACAGAGGCCAGTTGTGCATCCTGCTCTGGGCCAGACCAGGCCCTAACGCCAGACAGAATTCTCTTTGCCCCAGCAATTCTCACTGGAGCATCTGCGGAGGGCCAGCCCGGCTGAGATCAGCTGCCTGTGTGCTCTGCTTCCTGCCTTCCCCATCTGCAGGCTCGCAAGCCCATCAGGGAGGAAGTGACTCATCTTCCTAGATGAAGCATGCGGCATGCTTCCCCAGCAGCTGTCATAAACTCTGCTCAGGTACAGCAGTGAAGCCCAGGGAGTAACAGGCCCTCGGGTTTCTGTAGATAACCCATGCCGTGCTGCACACGTACGCTCCCGAGCAGTTTCCTCAACAGAATAAAATAAATAGTATTTGACTGAGTCCCTATTACCCATCTACCAGGCACTGTGCTAAGACATCCGCTTATTAGCCCCACCCCACAGATGAGAAGACAGAGGAGTAAAGAATTAAGTAACACATGGATACAGAGTTTGAGTTTGGGAAGACAAATAGCGGGTTATTGGGGCTAATAGGGCTGCGTGAAAATGTGAATGTACTTAATGCTTCTGGATTGTACATTTAATAATGGTTAAAAGGGTACATTTTATGCTATGTATTTTTACGTCAATGCAAAAACGAAAACCTTACAAATAAGGAAAGCTCAGTTACCAAGTGGAGAAGCCAGGAGTCACACCCAGCAGTCCTGCCCCAAAGCTTTGTCCTTGCCCATCCACTATTTTGTCTCATTTGCAAGTGGAGATGCCAATCTGGCATAAGACAGACAGAGGCATTTGCTATCAGGCCGGGAAAGATGGGCGCTGGGGAGAGTTTTAAGTAGAGAGGGCAGGGTCAAATTTAAGAGTTGGAAAGTTCACTCAGGCTGGAAGGAAGATGGGCTGGAGGTGGGGGGAGGCCCAGGCAGGGCCGCTGGTGGTCTGGGCCAGCATGGGGCCGGCAGGGGGGAAGAAAGACTTGCAAAGCGAACAAGCCGGTGTGGAGGGGAGGAAGAGACGGCCCAGGCCGTGCGTGCTCTCACCGGGCTCCTTCTGGCCTGTCCACTCCAGCCTCCTCTGACAGTGGGCCTTCCGCCCCCTTTCCCTGAGTGGCGGCTGGAGAAGCCCAGGGCACAGACCTCCTCTCTGGCCTCCAGGGGGCAGTGTTGCAAAGTCTTCTGGGAGTTGGGGCCCTGACTTCAATCTCCCTGCAGGGGGGGGCGGGAGGGGGGGTGATGGTGACTCTTCCTCCCTCTCCTCTCCCAGCCTTTGCTGCACCCCTCCCCACATCCTCTCTCCCAGGAACCAAATTATTAATAACCATAATCCTTCATGTCCCACGCTGGACACTTTACAAAAGCACTGGTACATCCATTATGAGGTCATGTGGTTCTTCCCCAAAGACTGGGGAGGGGAGCAGAATGAGAGCCTTCCTTTTATCCCCTAACCACCATTTTATAATAAGGAAACTGAGGACCAGGCAGGAAATGGGATCTAACCAAAGCCAGTGTGTTGGTGGCAGAGCCAGGCCTGGGAGCCATGGGCCAGCCAGTACCCAGTCTGGACCCTGTAAAAGGGCAAAGCCCTGCAGCGCCCCTACAACAGCAGCTGCTAGCAGGGGCCACCTAGCCAGCCTGCAGAGCCCCAAGTTTGCCCTGGAGCTCCCTCCCATCTCAGGGGGCCTTCTCAGTGATTTATTCCCATGGGGTTGTCAGTCAGATCAGACTACCTGGCACATACCTGCCATGATTTACTTCCTCCTCATCCTCTGCTTCCAGAATTACAAGAGTCACCCCATTACCATCGTCACCATATTAATAATGGCTCGTGTCTGCTTAGCTCTTAGAACTTAGCGCTAAGCCATCCATTAGCTCATCTGAGCCTTATGACAGCCCTAGGAAGGTATTTCACAGACAAGGGCACTGAAGATCAGAGAGGGCAAGTGACTAGCCTCAGGTCACCCAGCTTAGCCTTGGGAGAGGTTACAATCTCCTGGGAAAGGGAAGCTATGCACATACCAAATTGAATATAGGGCAAGACGGTTGGGTTTATGGCTGCTTTGCCTGAAGGGCTCCTGTCCTGTTATCTCGATTTTACAGATGAGAAAACTGAGTCTCAGAGATCTCCTTCCTGGGTCAGGATTGAACTGTCTGATTGATGCCCATGCTCATGCTGCCACTTTCAGGGAGGGATGCAGATTTTCTAGCATAGAACATATTCTCTCCAGCCTGGAGGGAGAACCTGGTGGGAAGTGGATGCAGTGGGATCCAGGAGCAAAAGGGCTTCCCAGGGAGGAACCTCCAGGGGAGTGTAAGTTGTAGAGAGAGCATGGCATAGGCTGTGCAAAGCTGGCTGGGCTGGAACAAACCAAGGGGAGCCAGGCTGAGTAGCCAGGCTGCGCACCCACCTGCCTGTAGACCTGTGCTTCTCCGCACAAGGTTGGGAGATTTTCTGTTTTGACCTAACAGCTGTGCCAACAAAGAGGGATAAGGTCCTGAACCCTTGGCAGGATGGGGTCTGTTTCTCATCTGCCAGAGAGAGAAAGTGAAGCCATAGGAGAGACAGTGGCTTCCCTGTGGTCTCTCCAGGCCTCAGTCTCCTGGTCGGAAAAAGGGAAGGATTGCATGAAATGTGCTCCAGTTTCTTCCTGCTCTGACCTTCTAGGTACCACGCGTCCATCTTTGCTGTCCTTGGCTCAGATCCCAGTCCCTGCTGTATATTTGACTTGTAGCTTGGGCAAGTCACATGGATTTTCTGAGTGTCGGGGTCCTCGTGGGTGAGGACACAGCCTCACCCTGGGCGGATTAAAGGAGCCATGCATGGGAGCGTGTCTATGTAGCTTGGGTTCTGACCCCAGCAGTGGCTGGGGGTGGGGAAGGCTGAAACTCCGACTGAGGTCCTCACTTGTCTGCCCAGCCCAGGGCTCATTTATAGACATCCGCACCCTGGCTGCCAGGCTGAGGGGAAGTGGGAGTAGAGGTGCTGAGATGGCAGTTTGGAGCCTTTATCAGGAAAGAGCTTCTGACTACTCTTCCCCTTCCCACCCCATCCTCCCCATCTTCTGGGCATTCTCACAGTGATACTCATGACAGTCCCGAAGGTGGGTGGTTTGATGTCACAATCTCCATTTAATAGATGAGAAGACTGAGACCTAGAGAGGAGAAAGGACTTGCTGCAAATCCCATAGCTAGTTAGTGACAGACTGGGACCAGAACTGAGGTCTCTAGTCCTGAGCTCAGCACTATTCCGTTCCACCCAAATTCAGATAGTTCTATAAAATGAAGAGTGTCCTATTTTTCTTGGCTTGCAAACCCCCTACATGGGTTGACTTAAAGAAGAGAAGGCCTCGGGTTCTGCAAACAGCCCAGGGTTTTATGGACAGCATAAGACTTGACATGAGACACGGGACTGTGCACATGTCATGGGGCCTCAGAAACTCTGCAAACCATGCTGGGCTTTGCCAGCAGCGTGGGACTCAAAAAAAAGGCATCAAGTTTTGCAAACTGTGGGAATCCGCAGATGGTGTTGCAATCTACACACACGGTGGGGCTCTGTAAAATGCACAGGACTCGGCAAATGCCATGCTGCCAAGTGGTGAAGCTGGGGTGCAAACCAGGTTGGTTGAACAAGCTGGGGCTACCCACATTGGGACCTCACGGCAGCATTAGCCCAAGAGCCCCCACCCAAAGGCCTTGTTAGCCTAACTCCCAGAAGCTCCTGGGTAGCTGCCCCTGTTCCAATTCTATAGCTGGAGTTCTGGAATATTCTTGCACTGGGCTATCTCAGCCTAGGGAGGCTGAGGTGATAAATGAAGAGCATGTATATCTGAGATTATTGTATGTTCCATGCTTTGTGGGGTGTTAGGCATTGTTTCTCCCAAAGATTGATGAGATCAACTTAGCCAGCCAGGCTGGGCCCAGCGTATACTCAGGCCAATCCATGTATAGAATTTTTTAAGCCTCTGAACCCAAGATGGAGGCAACCGAGCTTCCAGAAAGCCTATAGGGACCTTCTCTCTCTTAACCATGCATCTACACTTAAGAGTCTGAAGGTTGCATCTCTGCCAGTCTCTATGAAGACTCACAGTGCTGACTTTAGTCTGAAGGATTTAGAGAAATAGAACCAATTTGGTTTTCTCAAGCAGGAATAGGACCTGGTCTTTATATCAATCGGAGCCAACTATTGACCTTTCCTAGTAGAGTGGCCATGCATTCACATTTCTGGTTTCTCAAAGACAGGTCATGCAACAAGTATTTATTGAGTGCTACTATGTGCCAGGCTGCACATTGATTATTTCAAATGCTCCCCGCTTCCCACCAACATCCTCATATGGCCCCTGGGAGCCAAGTGGGGTCGATGTGTATTCCTCTTATCATTGAACCTTAAAAGTTGGATTCCAAACCCACAGCCCCATTTCAGCAAAGACCCTGTTCCTAGAATTGGGTCAAGTTTACTTCTGGATCCATTTTGGATTTGGGGAAACCCAAAGATCTTCCTCAGAAAGTACAGCCTGGGTAGAGGAAAAAGCCTGGTTCTAGCACCAGAGGTTCAAGGCATGGCCCCACGACCTACTAGCTGGGTGATCTCTGGGTGGTTACTGAGATTCAAGACCTCATCCGTAAAATAGAGGAATAAATACCTGGACTACAGGGCTGATAGGAAGACACAGTGGGGCCATACGTGTGAGAGAGCTGAGGCAAGCTGGCAAAGGCAAGCTGATAGGTTTCCTCTTGCTGCTCTGTTCTGAGCCCTGCCACAGTGGCTCCCTTCTCTGAGCTCCAGGCATTCAGGCTTGGCCTTTTGCTTGCTGAACCTGCACAGCAGCCCTACAAGTGAGGGGCCCTCTGTCCCTTCTTTATGGATGAGAGAAATGACACTGAGAGGTGCAGAAACCTGTTTGAAACCACGTGGCCAGTGAATGACAAGGCTGAGATGAGTCCCTCAAGGGGGCCGGCCATCGTGCTTCCTGGTGAATGGACTGACTCCTTGCTCCAGATCCTCAGTGCTCAGAGAGGAGATGGGGGTTTAGTGAGAGGGGGTGAGATCTTGAGAGGACCTGGGTTCTGGGAAGGGGCACACTGGGGGAACAGAGGCTCTCTGCAGGGCTCATGGAGGGCGACAACATTTCTGTGATGGGGGACGAGAGGGTGGTGGGAGACAGATTGAGATCAAGAGCGCAAGAGGAAACTGGAGAATCCAGACTCACTGAGATGAGGGCTTGGAAACCATCAACATTCCCTCTGCCCACCAGCCCTCTACTGCTAACAGAGGAACAGAAAGTATCCAGGGGAATGCTGAGGCCAGAGGATGTGAAGGAACAGCTGAGGGGAGGTGACACAGCAGCCTCCTCCCAGCAGCGGGGCTGGATCGAAACAAACCCAGCCTCCTGCACCAGTCTGGCCCTGGGCTGTCCCAGCCAAAGATCAGAGGAATTCAGAGAGAAAGAGAAGGGACAAGTGTCAGGCTGAGGCAGGCCCTTGGGGAGTGGGGTCAAGTTTTTGGGAATTCCTAACTCCTCTCAGAAGAGGTGGCTGCTGTCCAGTGTGGCCTGAGCAGCATCGGCTAAGTGCCTGGAGTCTCCACATTGCTGCCTCCCTTCTGTGGCTTGCAGCTGCTGTCTCCAGGGGCCCCGGACAAGGTCTCACTCCTTCTCCAGCTCAGCCCCACTCCTGAAATTGAAATCGGGGGTGGAACTCACTGCACCCCAAAAACCATGGGACCCAGGATAGGTAAGTGCGGATGAAATTAAAAAGGGGCACTGGGAGAGGGTCTGGGGGCTACCTTTCCAGTGCAGAGGGTGAGGAGCCAATATGGGTGCACTGGGTGGGGTGGGGGCCTTGAAGTTCCCCACACGGAGCCCGCCAGAAGACCAGACCTAGCGAAAGTGTGCTGAATGAATGAGTGAATGACTGAAGGGGCAGGAAGGGACGCTGTTTACTCAGCTGGAGGCAGGGAACCCAGCCTATCTGCCCTGAGGAGACAGAGACCCGGAGAGGACAATGGAAATTCAGGCCACTCGAGCTCCTCCTCACCAAGCCCTGTTCCCTCTTTGAATCGAGCAGAGATAAAGACAGACAAAGCCGAGAAATATGGGGATACAAGCGTAGTCAGAGACACAGCAAGTCTAGAGATACGCAATCAGACAAAGGCTGGGACAGAGGAGAAGGCAAAGACCAACAGGTGTCTGCAGGAGCGTGCAGGGACAGGCGAGGAGGTCAGCCCCAGAGAGAGAAAGCCGCAAGAAGACCCCGGGAGAAAGGGGAGAAGCAAAGGAGCGCGTGCGAGAGAACCAGACAGAGACAGACAGGCACACCTGCCTCAGAGAATTGGAAAGATCGGCACAGAAGAGACGCGGATTCAGAGAGAGACTCGCAGAGCCCGGCCTGGAGTGTGACAAGCGCCACGTGGAGAGGGTGGAGAGGGCGGCTGCGGTGGCTCTGGGAACGGAGCGCCCCGCTGGGCATTTCTTGTGCTGGCGGGCGGCAGGCGAGGGAGGTAGAGGAAACAAAGGATCTTCAGACCGGGTGCCCTGTGGGGTGCCCTGCGGTGATCACCTCTGGCCTCCTTCCAGCTGCCTGTGTGAGCCTCACACCCACTCAGGCAGGACTGAACCTGCTCCCTGGCTCGTGTGTGCGGCAGTGAGGGCTTTGCGGGCAGGGCTGGGGACCATGGCACAGCAGGAAGGGTGGGGTGGATGCATCCTCTGGGGGCCTCACCGGAGAGATGACAATGAGGTCAGATTTGGGTGGGTTGGTTTAGAGATGGGCTACTGACAAAACAAATTCCCCATCAGCTCTGGCTTGCTACAGGATGGGAGGGTTGGTGACCCTACAGGTATGGGAAGAAACTAGAGACTGGCTGTTTTGTGCAGAATAACAGCCCACTGTTATTCTGACCCCTGTAGGGCTCTGGAATATTCTCTAGCTGTCCTCACTTCCTGCACAGACAGCAGGAGGCTGACCCCACTGCCCACATGGCCACCAGAAGCCACCTCTGGCCTTGCTTCCTAAGCCCCACCCTGAGCTGAGGCCAGGCTTCCCCCATGCTCTTTCTGGTCTGAGGGCACTCTGAGGGATGTGGTGATGCAGGTGGGGCAGGGTATAGAGATTGGAGCCTGGGAAGAGCAGGGGCCAGCTCACCTGAGGGAGCGGGGTCAGCTGTCCTGGCCAGGGGTAGACACCAGAGAGAGGAGTCAGGCTCAGATCTGGCTCTCAGCCCAGCCCTACCACCAGCTCACCACGTGCCCTTAGGCAAGAGGCACAGCTTTCCCTGTCTGTGGGGGAGGAGTTGGAGAAAATGATCTCCCAAGGCCATTCCCCTTTTATGATTTCAGAGAGGCCCCTTTCCTACCTCTGCCTCTTTGCTCGAAGCTTTTACCTCTACCAGAAAGGTATCTGTCTACGTTTCTTCAGCCATTCTGGTGAAATTTGTCATTTGCCAACTCCTCCAAACATCAAGTCCTCCAGGAAGCCTTCCAGACTGATTCTCCCAACTAGAAGTAACCTCTCTCACATATGCTGCTTGACTTCCCTTTTTTGAGGTTCATCTTTTCTTGTTCCTCATATCATTTCTGTTGCTCTCCAGCCGTCCTGGGTTCAAAGTATGTCACTCCAGTGCAGATAAGTAGGGGAAAGGAAAGAACCAGCAGCCCTGGGTTAAAATTTGAGGTCTGCGTCACTGGCTTTATGAGAATGCAGTGACATACTCTCACCCTTTTTAATAGTTGAGGAAACAAATGCTCAGGGAGGGCAAGTGGCTTACCAAGGTCACCCAGCAAGGAAGCAGCAGAGTGGGGGCCAGAACCCAGATTGTCCTGATGTCAGAGCTCTTTCCTCTCTCTACCATTACCCTTGGGGATCCCTCCTGTTTTCCATAGACCCCACACTAGTGAGATTCTACCCACTTGGGCACTTCACTGGTTCCAGACAAAGTAAACTATTCTCTAGGTGCTAGTGACTGGGGAGTGAGCAGGGTTGGGGATAGTTATTTCCTCCTAGGCTAGGCCTTGCCTACTGGGCCAGATATCGGGCAGCTGTGAACCAGATGGCAAGCTTGCCTAGACCCTACAGTCAGGGGCCAGGCATTCAACACCCAGTCTGCTTTTGTCCCTTTCTGGGACTCACTTTCTCTGGGCAGTAGATGGAGGGGGTTGTCCAAGGTGGTCATCTGGTCTCTTCCTGCACTGAGAAGCTCAGTCTTCTGTCTCTGGAAGGAGCAGTGCAGCAGAAGCCTCTGTAGGGAAGGGTCAGGTCTCCCCATCGGTGTTAGAGGGGCTTGGCTATCCCCAGGGTGCCAGCCTGAACTTCAGCTGCACCCTGGGGTCAGGAAGAAGTAAAGAAGTAAACTTTGTCCCTGCCATCCCTCATGGGCTGCAGACCAGAGCCCTAAGCACCAATGCTTGAAATGATGGAGAACAATGCCTGCCTCACCAGAAAGGGAGCTCCATGGGGGTGGGGCCAGATTCGATCCATCCTTGGGGCCCCAGATCTCAGCAAAGGCTGGGCAGACACGAGGCATTGGGAAAGTCTCAGTACCTAAGCTGTCCTCCCTCCACTTCATGCCTCCCCCAAGACATTCCTTCCTTCCCTCCAACCTGTTTTGAAAACCTGCCCTAGTTGAGGACAGGAGACTCATGATGTGGATGGAGTGCAGCTGGGTATAATAGGGCCCTAGGGAGGACATGTAAGCACATAGAGAGATGAGCCGGGACTCATGGTTGGGAGGCAGCATGGCCAAAGCCAATGGCCACCTCTCTCTGAACCTCAATCTCCATGTTTTAGGCCAAAGGAGACTGGCCTGAATTCCCTATGGGCTCAGGGCTCACCCTCCCCCCAGACTTTCTTCACTGTTTTTAAGATCATCATGGGTCTAGATGGGATAGCCAGGGCTGGAACTGGGAACAGAAAGTCCCAGTACAGGGTGCCTGACCCAGCTTGGAAACCACCAGAAAGTGCTTGGCCTCCTCCCCCACCCTGCATGGATCTTCCTCAAGAAGCAACAGCTGGGACGCCTGCAAGAGCTAGACCTCAAGCATGCTAATATCCTCCCAACAGACCCCCCAAAGTCCTGCCAGGAGGAATTTCTCAAAGATGACAACCAAGCTTTTCGTGCTTCTGAGTCTCCCTCTCCAGAAGCTCACTCGGCCACACTGGGAACCGGAGCACCCCCACCCAACCTGGGCCCCTCCTCTCACATTCCCATGCTCCAGCACTGTCTTCTCCCTCACTCAGCTTAGCTCAATTCAACAGTCATGTTTTTAAGCTGAACCAGGCCTTGAAAGATGAGAAGTGGTCCGCTGGGGAGGAAGGACACTCCAGGCTGAGAGTACAGTGCGTGCAAAGGCAGAGGGGTGAAAGGAATAGGATGATTTTGAGGAATGGCAATCATCTACGGGGCCAAAGAATAATGTTCGCTAGGGGTGGATGAGACAGGAGCTGTTCCTAGGGGCCTTGACCTTTTCTTTTCTTTTTTTTTAAGATTTTATTTATTTATTCATGAGAGACACAGAGAGAGAAGCAGAGACATAGGCAGAGGGAGAAGCAGGCTCCCTGCAGAGAACCGATGCCACACTGGATCCCAGAACTCTGGGATCACACCCAGAGCCGAAGGCAGATGCTCAACCACTGAGCCACCCAGGTGCCCCAAGCCTTGACCTTTTGAGGCTTGGTGGCTGAACTCACATGTTGCAGATGAGGTGGGAAAGGAGGGGGCCAACTGTTGTTGAGGACTACACTGTACCGGGCATGGCATTTTCTTTCAATTCCACAAAACCCCATGAGATGGGGCCTCTTCTCTCACTTCCAGGGAAGGAAACTGAAACTTACGTTGACTGACTAAGCTGCCCAAGGTCACATAATCTGATGTGGCAAAGCAAATATTTGAATCCAAAGTCTTCTGACCCAGAGGGTTTCAGTGGGACTGGATATGGTCCATTAGGACACAGGATGGGACAGGTTCTGCGCTGGGGAGTTGACTGCTTCATCGGGGGACATAAGCAATACAGGAGACTGACGAGCACTGCAACTCGGAGGAGAGTCTGAGGGAACTGGCCAGGAAAGGGTTTTACAGAAGGAAAGACAGCTGGCATGGGCCGCAGGAGCTAGGCAGGAGAGAGCAGCAAGCCGAGGACATACAGAGCCATCTAGGAGGTAGGAAGAGCTCAAGGAGCAGGTTGGCCATGCTGGCCTCCTTCTACTCCAACACTTCTGGAGAGGTATCTGTAGA
Organism: Canis lupus baileyi; assembly: GCF_048164855.1. NCBI lineage: Eukaryota > Metazoa > Chordata > Mammalia > Carnivora > Canidae > Canis > Canis lupus. The sequence goes on from NC_132860.1 coordinate 28,347,178, forward strand.
GGTATGTCATTGTTATGAGGAACAGATTGCCCAATATCTGCTTCTGGGAGTATTTCCCTTCCCAGGCTCGGGCTGTGGGTGTGTCAGTGCTGGAAGCTATTAGGTTTTCCAAAAACATCTTGGCGCCTTTGTGACTCTGTCCCCCACCCCCCACCTTGGCACCTGAACACAATTCCAGTGTAGGTTTCTCTTTTCGCTCTGTTCTCTTCAGATGGGGCACATGGCGGAGGCGTCTCACTCTCGCTGGGCAAGTTGCCCACTTGTGGCTACTGTTACCTTCTTTCCACTCTTGTGTCCAGACAGCCAGGGAGCTGACGCTAGCCCATATTCTTGCATGAGCTCTCCTGGAGCCCACAGCCTCCTAGACATCTCTCCCTTGGTGCCCCCTTGCCACCCCAAACTCAACCATGGCCATGGCCAAGGCTGAACTCACCACCCCCTTGCAATCCTGACCCTCAATGGTGACAAACCCAGATGCAGAGCTACGCTCCTCCCCACTCCACCCTTGCCCCTAGGACTCCTCGGCCTCCTGCCCCCTCTCCCCACAGCTGATCTTCCATCACGTCCTGCCCATCCTCCCTCCCCACTGTGGTACCTCAGCTCATTATTCTCCTTTTCCACTGCCATGACCTAGCCCAGGTCCCATGGTCACTCGCAGCCCTGGACCCCACTCCTGCCCTCTCCCTTGTCCCTGCCTATCACCTGACTCTTCCACTCTTCCCACACAGGCATGGAGGTCTTCCTAGGTGGCCAAATCAGACCTCATCTCTGCCTGGGATCAGAACAAAGTCCAGCCCTTCGACCTGTTATTCAGGCTCATCATAGCCTGGCTCCTCCAACCATTCCAGCCTCACCCATCTACCCCCACCTTGGCCCCAGTGCTCCAACCTCGCCAGACCATTTGTTCCCTGAACATTCTTTGTACTTTGATACTTCTGCTGTTTTATCTGATGTTTCTTCCTTTAGGAAGCCTTCCAAAACCTCATAATCTAGGCTAGGGCCTCTGCTGGGTTTCCATAGTCTTGAAACTCCTTGTATTACATCAGTGAATGCATATCCCTGGGATTCTGCATTAGATGTCTGCCTCTCACCCCCACCATGTACACTGGGAGCTCCCTGGGGGCAAGGACTGGAGCTGCTGGCCTCTGAGACCCCAGCAGGTGCAGAATGAATCTTCACTGTCACTTCTAGAACCAGCAGAGACCAGTTCTTTCTGTGTGGTGACCCTGGGCAAGTCATGGTCTTCTCTGGCCCTGTTTATTCACCCCGCAAAGGGTTAACCCAGCCCTGGCTTCCTGTCCAATGGACTCCTCAGGCCCAATGTTGCTGTGGAGTCACAGTCAGAAGAAGTGGGTCCCTGAAAACACGCGAAACAGGCACCCCTCACCTCCACCACCACCACCACCACAAAGAAACCCTAACAGGGCAAATTGTCACGTGCAGGCCCAGCATCTCAGATCAGCTGAATGTTGCCATATGAGAATGTGGGCCTAGTATTGCCAGATCTGCGGCTATTTCAGGAAAAAAGCAAAAATCTGAAGTTTTATGTGAAATTTCCTGTTTTTAAATTCTGGCAATTAACTTAAAAAACACTCAGAGAGCAAGCATTGTGCAAGCCCCCCAAAACATCTAGAAGCCAGATGTGCCACCAGGCAGGACTGCCTGTGCGCTGCACGACTCCAGATAGCACCCTTCACTTTGTGGTGCACAGCCCACACCACTGCACATGGGGCTTTTGGCCAGGGCCTCCCTGTTGTAACCTCTACCTTATAGTCTATCTCTGCTAGTTCTTTTGATGGCCTTGGCAAAGGGTGTGGGGGAGAGGCCTTTCGTTTTCTTGTACAGGGAAGTTATTGGGAGGGGGGAGAGACCTTGGAATGCAGCTGGTGGGATAGGGTAGGGGTGGGAAGAGGACAAGAAGTGGCAGAGGGAGGCATCCATGGGTGTCTGTGTTGCTTCAGGAATCAGGAAGAGGTGAGTGAGTGATGCCAGGGCTGAGTCTCCACAGGTAGGAATATAGTTTTTCTGGGGCCCAGACATGGAAATAGATTCCTTGGTGAGTTTGGAGCAAAGGCTGACAAAATTGCACCTTGCAGGATATCCTGGTGTTGACAACGGACATTATCTTGTGTGACCCTCACACAGGCTTGAGAGGCAAGTCTTAATATTCCTATCTCACAGAGATTCAGAGAAGTCTCACTGCTGGCCCAAGGCCATACTGGGTCTAAATGATCTTTGATTTTGCTCTCTCTGCTGAAGACAGGCTGGAATGTTCTGGAGAGAAAGTGCCACTGTCTTGTCCCTCCTTGGTCCTCAGGATGTGAGAACCCTCACAGGCTTTCTTGGCATTTCCCAGCAAGTCTCTCCTGAAAGCTCAAATCTGGGTCTTGTCTATGAGTCCTCAACTCCCACCATACTCCAGTCCCCGGGGTATGGGACTCATGTTGCCACATATCTTTCTTGCCTTATTTCCCTCTCCAGCCTTGCCCTGACAGCACTCTCTGAGGCCATTAGAAGAGGCTGTTGACTTTCCAGCGAATGATTGGCTCTCCAAAGCATTAGCTGGTGGAATGGCCAACTCTTCCCCTATAAAACTACCTTTGACAATGCACAAAAGGGAAGCCAGGCTGGAACAAGAAATGGCTATGTGGGGATTATTTTTCATTTGTTCTAAAGCCATCTTTGCAACCAACCTTCTCGTGGTTGTTCCCGGGGGCCCAGGAGTCAGACAGACCTGGGTTCCAGTCCAGGCTTTGCCATTTATCGGCCCCAGGACCCCGGGTAAGTTGCTTTCCCTCTCTCTATGCCTGTTTTCTTCTCTGCATCATGGAATCACAGCAGCTATTTCTACGGGTTGCTAGGAGGTTGGGTGACAAAGTTCAGCCCAGCCCAGCCTAGCATGTAGTATTGTTTGGTCTATGGTAGCCCCTCAGATGAGCACCTAGGACAAGCTCCCCCATGACACTTCCTGTAGGGGATTAGGGTGAGCCAGAGAGCTGGGTCTCCCAACCTCCCACCTTGCAGCCCTCTTGGGTTGAAGTTCCTCTGGATTCTCAAATACAAGATGTGGCAATGCTCTTTGCAGTCATAAAGCAAGTATGGAAGCCAGTGGGGGAGTTTGCAGCAGAATAGACAGCTGACAGAAAGACTGGCTGCCTGATGGGGAATAAACAACATTTACTGCACACCTGCTGTGCATGATGTCTGCACTGGCTCCCCACATATGACCAACAGAACCCACTGATAAGACAAAGCCCATTGTTTACTGTGATGAGGGATAATACGGCTCTCAAAGCTCTGGCAGTGGTTCAGAGTGGGGAGGTAAGGTCAATATTTGTCGAGAACTGAAAGTTTGTTTGAAGGCTAGTCCGTAAGCATGGGGAGGAAGGCAGGGGAGGGAGGCTCAACTGAGATTGGGTAAGAATCATGATACAACAGTTTGTTGGTAGAAATAACAAGGTAAGGATTTTTGTGGGGAGACATTCAAAGAATCAGAGGTGCACACTCTGTGGATGATTTCCCGTGAAGAGTTGATGGGTCTTTAAGAAGGTAACGAGCAATGAAGCCGTTTGTTTGAGCTGGTCAGTCTGGGAAGAAAGAGGAAGAAGAAAAATGCTAATGAAGACAGTGGACCTGCAAGGCCAAGTTAATACAGACGGTAAGGTATGATTTCAGGCTTTTAGTGTTCAGGCTGAATGTTGGGTGGAAGGATCTGGTTCTCAGTGGGCGCTTTCTGTCCTGGGATGTGGGGATTACAATCCCTGCACTGCAGATGAGGAAGCAAAGGGGCCACTGGTCTCAGGCCACACAGCAAGATTGTAGCCGGCGGGGATCCAAACCTGGGCAATTGCTTCTAAAGATAGGGAGTGTGCATGGAGGGCAGGTGTCCCAGGTCCCCAAGTCTGGTGGTAAATTGGGGCTTGGATGAGAAGCAGAGAAAATCTAGGGCTGGAAGAATGATGCTCTTAGAAGAAGGCGTTAACCTGGAGAGGCCAAGGACCTGCGGAAGGGAGTGGGTTCAGTTGGGCCCTGTGGCCTTGGAGGCACTTGAAAGCTATCAGGAGAGGGGAGGGTAATTGTCTTCAGTGGGGCCTACTGTGTCTCAGGGCTGGGCAGGTGCTAGATGGCTCACCTCCTTGAGGTAGATGCTATCTTTTCATCTTTCAGATGAAGCAATGGCTTAGAAAATGAAAGGGCATGTCCAGATTCACACAGCTTCTGGCAGAGTTGGGGTTCAGACCCAGGTCTGAGGACTTTGAAACCCAATGCTCAGTCCCACATCCGCCTGGATTTTCTGTTTGCAGCTGGGAGGTAGCTGGAGGAGGTAGGACTTTTGAGACTTTCCAGCAAAGAACAGGCAGAGAAATCTAGCCTTCCCCATCAGGCTGCTCTCAGAAACCTTGGTCCTCATCACCCTGGATTCAGCTGGTATGAGGAATGCTGATTCTTGCTTCTGGAGGGGGCAGCTAGAGGCAGAGCCTCTGCCTTACAGACATTCAGAGTCTTTGAACTGAAGATCTCAGGCTGACAGACGTTCAGGGTAACTGTCTGACTGGTCAGCTAGTTAGTTCAGCCTGCCTGAACAGACAAGTTTCCTAAGAGACAGCCAGACCAATGACTTACCAGCTGATGGACATGAGTGGGCCTGAGTGAAAAGCCAGCCATGTCCCCAACTGACAGGCACACAGACCCCTTGCCTCCCAGCAGGCTCCAGCCCTAGGATACACCTGGCCTACCTGGAGCCTCCAAACCTGGTTGCCCACCTGGGAGAGAAACAAGCTGGGATTTTTTTTCCTAGGGTCTAGCTCCATGCCTCTCCCCTCATGCCCACCTGCCCCCTCATCTGTGAGGGGGTGACCCCTGACAAAATCTTCACAGGATGGGAGGGTCCTCAGAGATGTCACAGGAGGAGAATGTACTTTCCTGAACTCAAGACTCTCCTTCTGAGGGGCGCTTTGTTCTTATTCAGAGTCAGACTATTTGTTGCTGGTCTACTCAGAGGCCTCAGCCCACAAGAAGAGCTTGAAGAGGCCTGGCTACCTGCCTGACCAACCCCATTCTGTGACCACCTGACCACCCAATGGCTGCTCTCAGCTCCCAGGGGCCATGGCTTCCCTCCTTCATCAGGAGGCTCAAGCTAAAGACTAGCCCACAGGAAGGCAGAAGATTCTATGTTGGTCCACCGATCTTCTGTCCCCCTGTCTTATCTATATCCTGGACTTCTTTCAGAGCTGGGCCTCCTGGCCCATGACTTCTGCCCTGCCAGATTCAGCCTCATCATCTGGTTGACCTGGCCCCCTGGTGGGTTGGCACTGTCACCTTTCAGGTGGCCTGGTTAGGTTTGGTTAGGCCACAATAGAGAAGAGTGCTGTGCTTCTTCCCCTCATCAAACCTGTGCAAGGAGCATGGCGTGATGTTGAGGCTAACACCTGGGCTTGAGTCCCTACACTGGCGCTAACCAGCAGAGCTTGTTACCTCTGGGCCTCAGTGTCCTCCTCAGGTGCAAGAGATAATGAAAGTGCTAAGGCCCAGAGGTGTGGAGAGCCTTCAGGAACACGGAGAGCCTGCACATGAAGGCGTAGCTGTATGTCAAGCAGGTAACTCAGCCTCCGTGCTATAGTAGGGGATTCGTTTATGCCGGTGAGAGAAACCAGGGCTTGGAAATGGGCCTACCAATCTCCTCTGGGCAAGTTCGCTTGGGACCCTCCCCCCCACACCTCCTTTTCTCCTTCTAAGTGACCTCCACAGAGCCTGTCCCTTCGCTATGCCAACCCCTTATCTCCTCCCTGTCAGGTGGATTTTGTTTCAATATCTCCTTGTTTTCCCTACATACTAATGTCCCCCAAAGACACTCTTCCCCAGCCACACACACTTCCATTTCTAAGCTTTTTGAATAGACATTTCTCCAAAGAAGGTACACAAACGGCCAATAAGTACACGAAAAACGCTCAACATCATTAGTCATTAGGAAAATGCTAATCAAAACTGCATGAGATACCACTTCACACCCACTAGGGTGGCTATAATCAAAAAAGACACGATACTAAGTATCAGCAAGGATGTGGAGAGATTAGAACCATCATACACTGCTGGCAGGAGTATAAAACAGCACAGCCACTTTGGAAAACAGTTTGGCAGTTTCTTAAAAAGTTGAACAGAGTTGCCATATGACCCAGGAATTCCACTCCTGGCTGTATACCCAAGCGAACTGAGAACATATGTCAACACAAAAATGTGTACAACATGTGAACATTCACAATCCCCAAAACAAACAAAACGTGATTTATGTCCGTACCGTGGAATATCATCCAGCCATAAAAAGGAATGACATACTGATGTGCTCTGTAACACTGGGCTATGTGAAAGCAGCGAGACAAAAACTTACGTATTTTACTATTTCGTTTGTATGAATTTATGTTAAATATCCAGAATAGGCAAACCCAGAAAATAGATCCACGGTTACCAGGAACTGGGAGGAGGAGGGAGGATTGCTACCAGGTGTGGGGTTCCTTATTGAGACGATGGAAATGTTCTGGAATTAGCAGTGATGATGTATGCCTTTTATAATATAACAAAACCACTTAATTGTGTCCTTTAAAAGGATGGAGTTTATGATGAATTAACCTCAACTGAAAACAATTCCTCAGGCTCCCAGTTATCTTGTGTGAGGAATGCAAACCCTTCGCTGGGTGGTGCCAGGCCTCTATGGCTCCTTTCTGAGTTTGCCTTCAGGATCTGGAGATGGAGAATCCCCACATTCCTGCCTGGGTCAAGGGTGGCCTTGAGTCGGTTTCCAGACCCCAGAAGGAGCTTGTTGAATGAAGGGAAACTCCTGCCAGGTTAAGAAGCATATGAAACAATGGGGAAGGCTTCCTCGGGAAGTGGACCGGAGGAAGGCTAAGGGGGCCCGGTTTCCATTTAGGTGGAAGGGTGGAGCCTCCCAAGGCTGGACTTCCGAGCTCCTCACTGAGATCAAATGTCAGGAGACTCTAGGAGATGCCCCTGAGGGAGTTCAGCTTTCCTCTCACTGCAGTGAGTGGGATACTGGCATGGTTACCATGGTTACCAGGGAGCAACCCAGACATGCCTAATGGGGCCAAGGATCCAGGTTCTAACCACACCTCTGCCTCCTGAGTCATCTCCACCCTTGGGGAGTTCATTTTGTCCAGGGTGAGGGAGGTGGTTACATGGGATGATCTTTCTGCACGCATCAGCAACATGGTTTGATGTACGAGTTGGAACTGGGCTAGGTAGCTCTGGGTTCCGGGGAGGGTGCTGGTGTCTGCCCTGAACTACGCCCAGGAAAAGCCGTTATGCCCTGACTAGGGACTGAGCCTTGACCCTGTACCTGATCCTAAAGCTGTGAACCTATACTGAGCCAGACAGACCTACAGCCAGACTCAGCCTCCAGGAGCACCGGTGTCTCACAACTACAGGCCCAAGTGGGGCTAAGCCTGCGTGTTCTTACAGCCGGAGTCCCTGCTTGAAGGCTACATAGTGTGGCCAGCAGCTTCTCCCTAGAAGGAAGGTTATGCTGGGATTGGAATGAAGATGTGAGGCAGGTGGTCCCAGCTGGGATCCGGCTAGCGTGGCTACATGGGCCACATACCCTCTTAGGAAGGGTCCTCCCATCGCTGGGCCTCAGGAAGCCTGAAGGTGCTCAGACTCTCAGATTGTCGCCAACCCGCGGAACACCTTGGGTGACCTGGGTCAGGGCCATTCTCTGAGACCCCATCTCCACTCTCCCCTCCTTGCTGTCTGTCCCACAGGGCCAGTGGGTGAGGAGGCCCAGATGCCAGACAAGGACACCAAGGCCATGATGAGTGTGGAAGACACACCTGGAGGCAAAGCCTGCCCAAACCCTCAGGACTTGCGGCCAAGTGTGTTCTACAGCATCAAGGTATCACTCGGGGCCTGCCGGGAGCGGGGCCATCTGAACCCCGTAGGGAAGGCTGTGTAACTCCAAGCAAGCTGCTGCCTTTCTCCGAGCCTCAGTTTTCTCATCTGCAGAATGGGCGGCTGTGAGAACCACAGGGATAATCTACCAAAGCATTTAGCTTGATGTGGGGCACCTGTTCCCTCCTTCCAGCGAAGAAAGAAGGGCTGCTCTGTGTCAGTGGAGGACCAGGCTCCTTGCCTCCCATTGCCCCAGAGGGAAAGAAAAGGACCTCAGGAGTCCTGAGTCCGTATGACTGCTGGGGAGCTCTGTCCTCCCGGGGCAGCCCTGAACATCCAAGCATCCCTGGGTGCCCGGGTCTGTGCCACGTGCTGTCTTACTCAGTTCTCACAGTAGCCCTGAGTGGTGCGGATGTGGTCCTTGCTCTATCCAAGAGGAAACCAAGACTCAGAAAAACAGTGAATATTTTTAAGCTCCGGCACCAGCCCCCTTCTTTGAAGCTAGTGTTTCTTCTCTTGGGAATTTTGCCAGCTTGCCGGGAGGCAGGCAGGGATGTTCGGGGCAGGGCTAGGTGGGGTGGGCAACTTGAGGATTCTGTGTCTGCAAGTGCTCTCCCAGGGGAGCGCTGGGGGAGGAATGGGTGGGCTGGGGTGGAGGGGAGCTTCCCAGGGAGAGGGGCGGGTGGCGAAATAGGGAGGGGGTCCAGTCCAGCCCAGGGGAGCTCTGAGGGTCAGAGTGGCTCCCATCATTCTTGGCCTCAGGAAGACCCAACTCCCCATCATGTGGGAATCAGGTGGCGCCGTGACCCCCTGGATATACCTAGGACAGCTTGTATCATTTTTAGGCCTGTAGGAGAAGCCATGGGCTACTCCAATAACACTGTGTGTGTGTGTGTGTGTCTGTGTGTCTGTGTCTCTGTCTCTTGTCTCTCTCCACCTCTTATTCTTACCTCTCCCTCTCTTTCTCTCCTGTGTGTCTGTCTCCTCTGACTCTGTTTCCCCATCTCTGTTCCTTGCTCCTCCTTTTCCCCAACTCTGTCTCCTAACCCCCACTCCCTCTGGCTGAACCCCCACCCATCTCCCTGCTCCCCTGCCGGCTGCCACCGCCCTGGCCCCCCACCCCCCCCCCCCCGGCAGTTCTTCGTCCTGTGCCACAGCCTGCTGCAGCTCGCACAGCTCATGATCTCCGGCTACCTCAAGAGCTCCATCTCCACAGTGGAGAAGCGCTTCGGTCTCTCCAGTCAGACCTCAGGGCTGCTGGCTGCCTTCAATGAGGTACTGGCCCTGGTGCAGCCACAGGGGTGGGTGTTGAGGGAGACCCTCACCCCCAGCTCCTCACCCTCCTCTCTCACTACCCTGACATGAACCCTTCCCTTCTTAGTGCCACAGGCAACCCCATCACAGCTTCCTCCCCAAATCTCCTTAGCCAGCTCCTCTTCGTCCTGGTAGAGAAACTGACCTCTGCCTCCTTGTAATGTCAGAGTACTGGCGGTGGTCCTGCCCTTGGGGGCATGCGAATGGTTGGGGTGTGGGAATTCCCCTACCACCCACTCTCCCTTTGGAGCCTTTACCTGGCTATTGCCTGTCCCAGGAAGAAATCAGAGGAAGTCACTTCAATAGCAGTAAGATTTAAGTTAGATCAAAGGCAGGACTCTGGGACCACTGGTGGTGCGGGGAGGGAGCAATACCATGGCATGAGTGTCTCCTCAGAGTTGCCCAGAGATCCCTAAGTCTGGGGCCAACAGCCAAGCAGCGAGGAGTGGACAAGCTGCTTTGGGGGGCTTTAGAGATCAGGATCCAGCTATGGCCCCTACCTCCTCCACCAGATGTTTTCCATCTCAGAGAAGGCCACTGTCCAGAGAAGTCTCTTCCTCCCTACCCCACACCAGATTTCTGTGTGAGTCTCTCCCCTTGGGATGATATGTCACATTTCTTCCAAGCCAAGGCCTGAAAACTACACAGCATCCCCAGATATTCCTCAGACCTCACCCCCAGATGTCAGAGGTGGGAAGGAAACGTCATTACCTAGCTATGGGACCTGGGGGAAGTCATCCCCCACCTCTGGGCCTCAGTGTTCCCCTATAAAATGGAGAGTGGCCACCCTTCTCAGAGTTGGCCCTCCTACCAACTGTCTTGTGAATACTGCCCCCCTCCAGTAGTAAGGAGCCTGGGGCTGGGAGTGAGTATAACAGCCAAGAAGCAGTGGTGTGGGCAGCACCCCCCAGCTTCTGGCGATAGAGCCTGCCCCTGCCCTGCAAGTTCTCAAGGCCCCTCCAGTGCCCACATCCTCAGTTTTTTATTCTAAGGCTTGAAATTCCAAGCCTTAGTCCTCTGGCTTCGGATCTTACTTATTTGTCTCAGTCATGATACCCCAGAAATTTAAAAACCCTTTCCTTGACTCTTCCTTGTTCCAACATGGGCTCTAGCCTGTTTTCCAGCATGAAATCGAACTTCTAGCCTTGTCCACCCTGCCCTCATTTCTCTCCCCTAATGGGACATTGGGGCCCCTCCTAGGAGAACCCAGAATCCATATAAGAGGTGCCCAAATGATTCTCATTCAGCTAGCTAGTCCTTTATACTGATGGGAACACCAGACTGGTGACAGAAGCTGGGGTGGTCCTGGCCTCTGGTGGCTCTGCTCCACTTGAATGGGTCCCTTCATCCCTTGGCAGGTGGGGAACACAGCCTTGATTGTGTTTGTGAGCTACTTTGGCAGCCGGGTACACCGGCCCCGACTGATCGGCTATGGGGCTGTCGTTGTGGCCCTGGCAGGCCTGCTCATGAGTCTCCCACACTTCATCTCGGAGCCATACCGCTACGACCATACTAGCCCCGGTAAGAGCAGGAAGGGCTGGGCTGGAGATGGACGTGAGGAGCCTGGTACTATGCACCAGGGCCCATTGGTCAGGATGGGCCCAGCTTCCTGGGGCACTTGCTGGTCCTCCCCACTCCCTCGGTCCCATTCTGGGTGGGTCCCTCTGGAAGTCCTGGGAGTGGGGTTGTTCTGGGGCAAACGAGTGAAACCCTCCGGGTCCCTCTTAGTAAGGGCCTGCTTATGTGTCACTGTGTTTTTGAGGTGGGGTAAACTTACAACACAGCCTACCTTAGGACCTGGCATGCAGTAGATCCTCAGGAAATGTGTGTGGAATAATAATAGTATCACATACCACTCATGCTGTACCAGACACTGTTCTTCCAAGTACTTTATGTGTATTAGTGTATTTAATCCTCACAAGTAGCCAAGACATTAATGTGAAAGAATGAATGAGTGCATAAACAAATTTAAAAAATGAAAGAATTTTAGATAGGAAGCCCAGTGAGATTTTGTTGAGGGTCAACTGGACAGGTAGATGCCTGTCTCTTGGAGAATAACCCAAGCAGCCCGAGCTTCATTCCTTCAATATTCCATCCACCCAATCCAGCTACCCACCCATCTATCCACCCTTCCATCTATCCATCATCCATCCATCCATCCATCCATCCATCTAGTGGTCCACCTAACAAACCCTCAGTATAGCCTACTTTGTGTCAGACCCCCTCAAGGAACTCAGTCTTGCTTCCAGAGAGCTCCCAGAAGAGGAGATAGAGGCAAAAAAAAAAAAAAAAAAAAGCCTGCAGTGTGTCACTTGTGTGAGGAAGGAAGCACAGGGACTGGCCTAGCGTGGAAGCCTTCCCAGGGGAAGAGGGCTGTCTGAGAGCATGGCCTCCTTTGCCTTCCCATCAGCTCACACGCCAGAGCTCTCACTCTGTGCCAGGCCCAGGAGTGGTAATGTGGAGTATTATGACCAGCCCCAAGAAGCTCCCAGGGAGGCACAGGTCAGAGGCATGGGCAGCTCTGCTTTGGGGTGGAGACAGAGCTAGCAGAGTCCTGAGTGTAAGGAGAAGGTGGGTGTTTCAAGTGCAGGAAGCCACAAGAGCAATGGCCATGAAGTGGGAAAGTAGAGAGTGTACGTGAGCAATTCAGAGTGGTCCTCAAGGCCTGAGTGGAGAGCTGTCAAAGCCCTGATTGGAATGCTGGGGAAAAATCCCCACATTTCTGGGTTCAGAATTTTCACTTTGACAGAGTTTTCACTTTGGCAGAATTTTCACTTTAACAGAGCTTTTCCTGTGCAGGGTCATGCACTTCTTCACCCTCCGCATCACACAACATCCCTCTGCCCTGAGCACCCTGTGAAAGCCTGAGCCTGTCTCAGGTGAGCAGGTGAGGCTCGGTAACGTCCAAGCACCCAGCCTGCTCTGGCATCCCAGACTATTTCATTCATTCATTCTTCATCCAATAATGGATTCGTGTCTTTATCGCTAATACTTCTGCACCAGGCCACCTGCGAGGTACTTCACAGGGGTGCAAAAAGAAGCCAGAGCCCCATAACAATCATGACCTCTAACGTCTAGTAGGTGCTGTGCATGGGTGGCACTCGGCACTCTTCATGTTTACGGCCCTGCAGCCGTAGGTGTTATCAGCATCCTATTTTACAGGTGAGGAAACCGCTGTTCACAGAGAGGGGGATCCCCTCAAGGCCCACAGCTAGTGATGCCATGACGTGTCCAGGTAGCTTGGCCCCCGAGGTCCCACTCCGGATCACTGAATTATTCTGTTTCTGAATTCTGGATTTCCGTAGAACTTCTTATTCTAGGAAACTTTTGAAAGATGATGAAACTGAGGCCCAGATGGGCTGAGGGCCTCTGTCAAAGTCTCCCAGTCTTCAACTCACACACCTTGTTTGAAGGTCCAGGTCCTTGACCCTGGTTCATGTGGCTTTTTCTCAGAGTCCTGGCTGCCAGAAAAGGCGGGGCAGGCCACAGAGAGAAGGCCACCCATATTTGGAATAATAATAGCACGAGGGTCTCTTTAGGTTTGCTCACCAAATATTGGTGAGCTCCAGGGAGCAACTGTCTGCTACTAAATTAAGAAATTCTCCTTTACTGAACTCTGCATCTGTGTCCTGAGCTGACACTGAGCCCACCCAAAATGAAGGCCAAGCACACTAGAGCCTTCCACCGTCCCGCCCCAGCATCCCTCCCCGGCCTGGCTGTGCCTTCAGTCCTGTTGCTCACATTCTGTGAGTCAGTCATGCTTAACTTCTCAAGCCCCTGGGTTTCACTGTGCTGTGACCTCTCCCTGGAACACCCCTCCCACCTTCTCTCTCTTGAAAAATCTATTTGTTCTTGGTCCCATTCAAACCCAATCTCCTTTGACAGCCCCACCCCACCCAAAATCCACAGTTGCCATGGGACTTCCCCATATCTCTGCTCAGAGAGGTGGCATGAGGTAGTTTAAGAGTATGGACTTGAAGCTGAGCTGCCTGGGTTCCGATCCTGGCTCTGCCTTTCCTAGCATCAGTTTCCTCATCTGTGCAATGGGGTAATGAGAGCATCAATCCCCTAAGTTTGTCAGGAGGGAGGGAGTCAAATGGTTTGTGTACATAGCACCTAAAATGGTACCTTGCATCCAGTGCATGCTGTATAAGGGTCTTAGCTATCGTTATATTTTTTATCATCTCTTAGTAGACATGCCACAGGATTATGAGGCTTCTCTGTGCCAGCCCACAACCTTGGTCCCAGCCCCAACCCCAGCCCCCTCCAACAGCAGCTGCTCAAGCAACACGGAGGCCCAGCATCTGGCTGTGGTGGGGATCATGTTCATGGCACAGACCCTGCTTGGTGTGGGCAGTGTGCCCATTCAGCCCTTTGGCATCTCCTACATCGATGACTTTGCCCACAACAGCAACTCGCCTCTCTACCTTGGTAAGTACCGGGCTCGGAGGGAGGTCCAGGCTCGGGAATAGGAGGATGCGAGGACCAGGTAGGGGCTGGGCATGAGTTCCTGACCTCTGCCTTGTCTGGTCAGTAAAGCCTGGAGAAGCCCTGGAGCTTCCTGGGCCTGACCAGGGAAGATGGGCTGCTCTTGCCTATTGGAAACTGGGCAGGCACTGATCTGCTGAGGGAAGCCAGGGCCAGAGGGGCCTAATGCAGGCTTCGTGTTGCAGGGATCCTATTTGCAATAACCATGATGGGCCCAGGCATGGCCTATGGACTGGGCGGCCTCATGCTGCGCCTTTATGTAGACATCGACCGGATGCCAGAAGGTGAGCCTCAAAGAGCACACAGTTGTTCCCAGGGGCACACAGATGCTAGCTCACTGAGCACTGGCCTCATAGGAGACACTGAGCCAGGGGGCTCATGTTCAAATCCCAGCAATCCCACTGACCTTGGACATGCCTCTTAACCTCTGAGCCTCAGCTTCTTCATTTTTTAAAAAATATTTTATTTATTTATTTGAGAGAGGCAGAGACATAAGCTCCCTGTGGGAAGCCCACTGTGGGACTTGATCCCAGGACCCCGGGATCACATCCTGAGCCGAAGCAGATGCTCAACCACTGAGCCCCCCAGGCGTCCTGCAGCTTCCTCATTTTTGAGACACTCTCCCTCCTGTCCCCCTCCCAAAGCTGTGATCAGAATCCAGTAAGAGATGAAGAGAGGCTGTAGAACACCATCAGATGGGCAGTCGTGTTATCACTATTATTACACCTCTTCACCTAGTCCCATCCCTGAGCTCCCCCAGACCCCAGCCCATGCTCAGATACACTGCAGGGCAGACAGGGGCACATACTTTCTTGGGCTGTAGGGAGCTCCCATCTTTAGGGGGAACAAGACCCAGGTGAAACAGAGAAGCCTGCAGGAGAGAACGTCTGGAGCAGGATTTGGTGAGCTTGGGCCTACCTCAACTGGGAAATTTACTGGGTGACCTCGAAGGACCCTTCCAGTCCTGACCACGTCAGAGTCTGGGAACCTGTGCCGAGGGCACCACTTAAGGAACAGCAGTCCCTGATCCAGGCAGTGGTTGGGGTGGTCCAAGGAGTGGGACTGAAGCTTGGTGTGAAGGCAACCAGGAGTGGGAGGGGGAAGGGTCCCCAAGCTCTGGCGCCCTGCAAGGAGTAGGAGAGGATTCCTCTCACCTGGAGATTTTCAGCAAGCCCTAGAAACCTCAGGGGACACACATATGAATGGATGGACACGCAGATTCAGCTTCTTGCTCTCTAGCTTTTGCACAAGGGTGCCTCCTGGGCAGCTCTGAACAAGATACACTAAGCATAGCCCTGTCCCACCCTCCTTCCTTCTAGAAAACTGGTACCATGAGCCAAGTGTGAGTTCTGGTTGTCTTCCTTGGTTTTCCCAGACATGCCCCACCCAGCTTCAGGGAAGGTGGGGTATTTTCTGGCTCTGTTGACATCATCTGGCAGATGGGGCTCCTCCACTGGCAGATGTGGTATTCCTGTAGATTGATCTCCCTACCCTTTCCCTATGGGGGATTTCATGGGGTGGGCAGATCACAGGCACAGATGGGTGTGTAAGAAGCAGAGGAGTCAGGGAGATGCCTGTGTTCGTACTCACCAGGCTGGCAGGGGGAATAATAGGTGGAGGAGGAATTAGTGCAAAAGCCAACTTCATCCCCAGCTTCACAGATTCATTTTCTGGGTGCCAATTGTGTACTCTGGACCCTGGCCAGGAGAGCTCAGAACCAAGCACCTGGGAACCAGCCCTACTCATGGAGTTGGTGTCATTATGCATTGGTGCTGCTATAAAGTTGTTTGCGGATGCTATGGCAATTGAGGGAGGAGGTATCTAACTCAGCCTTGAGCTCAAGGGCTTGGGTGGGAGATGTGGGCACTCCAGCCAGGAGACACATCTGGAATAATTTAGTCCCAATTACACCTGGGGAACCTGTTAAAGGTCAGACTCCTCGGTCACCTTCCCAATCCACCCCATGGTAGTTTTTTGTTGTTGTTTTTTGTTTTTTGTTTTTTGTTTTTTAATTTTTATTTATTTATGATAGTCACACAGAGAGAGAGAGAGGCAGAGACACAGGCAGAGGGAGAAGCAGGCTCCATGCACCGGGAGCCCGACGTGGGATTCGATCCCGGGTCTCCAGGATCGTGCCCTGGGCCAAAGGCAGGCGCCAAACCACTGCGCCACCCAGGGATCCCCCCATGGTAGTTTTAAGTTGGTCTTGGGTATTTTTGACAAGCACCCTGGTGATCTTAATGATGCAGGTCTGAGATGCACAAGAGTAGTCCTAAGCATCAATTTAATAATAATAATAATCACAACAGTAATGGTAAGATGAGGAAGAAGAATGAATATCTATATCGCACATACCATGTGCTTTACATGCATTGGTTTCTATGATTCTCACACGATCCTGTGATGTAGGTACTCCTATTGTCTGTATTTTACAGAGGAAGAAACTGAGACAAAAAGAGGTTAAATGATTTGCCCAAGGTTATGTTAGTAATGGAATTCAGACTCAGCAGTCCATTTCCAAAGTCCATAACCTTGACCACTAAACACAATGCCTCAGTAGTTGAAAAGCTGAGGTCCAGGAAGGATCAAAGCCTTGTCTAAGGTCACACAGGACGTAACTGGCAAAAGCCACAACTGGAGCCTCGGTCTCCTGACTCCTGGCCCAGGCCACCCCATGTCTCCAAAGGCCAGTCCCAGGGTGGTGGCCAAGAAATGACAGCCCATCCTGACCCTAACACCATGGTCTTCTCTTCCAGGTGGTATCAGGCTGACCTCAAAGGACCCCCGATGGGTGGGTGCCTGGTGGCTGGGCTTCCTCATCTCTGCTGCTGCAGTGGCCCTGGCCGCCATCCCCTACTTCTTCTTCCCCAAGGAGATGCCCAAGGAGAAGCATGAGCTCCGCTTTCGGCGAAGGGTCTTGGCAGCCTCAGCCTCAACGGTCAGCAAGGTAAGCCCCCTCCAAGTCCTCACCCTGGTCCCAGCTCCAGCCCCCACCCACTTGTCTTCCCTTGTGACTTTAAACATCATCCTTCCTGGGCACTACAATTCATGGCTTACAAAGTCATTCTGTCCAAGCTCCACAGCATCCCCCAACAGCCCCACACATGAATACG
The DNA here is from genome assembly GCF_048164855.1 of Canis lupus baileyi. Lineage (NCBI taxonomy): Eukaryota > Metazoa > Chordata > Mammalia > Carnivora > Canidae > Canis > Canis lupus. Next base: position 28,363,989 of record NC_132860.1, read on the forward strand.
GCCTGCCCCTTCCACAGCTGACATCAGGGGCCAGAGGAGGAAGTGACCTAGCCAAGATCACAGGCCAGCAAGGACAGCACTGGGATGAGAATCCCAGCCAGGCTGAGCCCATGCCCTCTGTCTAGCCATCACACTGTCCGCCTCTCTGCTCGTCACTTCACGGTTTTTGTGAGTTCTAAACATGTCATGCTGGAGCAATATTGAGAAGTAGGAGCAGGTGAGAATGTAGGAGCGGGGGAGATTGGTCTGACAAGACTTCTCTGAAGGGGCAGGATTTGAGCTGGACTTTGAAGGATGGTAGAAGCCTGGGGAGGGGGCATTCTAGGTGCAGACACAGCATGGACAGAGGAGTCAGCTGTAGAAATGAATCCAGCCTTTTCAGAAGCAGTTAGGGGACAAATGCATATTGAGTGCAAGCTCTGGGCCAGGTGCCAGGCCGACACTGGAGCTCAGCACATGGTCTCTACCCTTAAGACAGGTGCGGCCTAGTGGGGACCAAGATTCATTGATAAGGAGCAAACTGTGCAGTGCTCGAGGGTATCTTGCTGAAACCTTCCCATTCGGCTGAGGGCCAGGTGTCCTTTCCTCAGAGGAGATCCACTGGGCAGGAGAGATGATTTGGGGGTTTTCCAGAGGCTCACCAGAACATGCGGCCTTAAAAACAATCAATTGGCTCCAAAGTACAAAAAAAATGACAAAACAGAAAGGTTGGATAAAAGTTCAATGTGTCATTAATGTTGACCGTGTCAGGTTTTCTTGAGCACTTACACACATTTTATTACATTCTGAAACTTTGCACGTTCGATATTCTCTTTTCCCAAGTACTCATCCACAACATTTCTGTGACCAAGCGTGTGGGGTGATCTTATTTCACAGGGAAATAATGGTTGAGAAACCACCATCATAAATTATTTGCTGCTAAGTAATTCTAATTTCAAAGGGACGATTTGTAAAAAGCCTGTCGAATATTTTGCAGCAAGAATAATTCTATTTAATGAGGCATGTTGGTGCATTTGAATATGCTTGCTGTGATGTGAGACAGGACTTCCAACTTAGAGCAAGAAAGTTTGGGCCTGGGAGAGAGGGCTAAAAATGTCTTTGTCTAGAAAAGCTAGAATTTGAGCCCCAGTCTGTCCAACCCCAAACCTGGCTGCTCTATGAACCTCACTACCCATCCCCCACCTCTGCTGGAGCATAAGTTTTATATGTGGGAGACTAATGAAAATTGATGTTAGAACAGCCAATAAGGGCCAGAATAGGAAAGGTCTTGCCTGCCAGCTTCAAGAGCAGCTGGTAGCCCTGGAAGGAGGAGAAATGGGAGTCCCATGGCTCTATCACCAGGTTCTTTTTTTTTTTTTTTTTTTTTTTTTTTAAATTTTTATTTATTTATGATAGTCACACAGAGAGAGAGAGGGAGACAGAGACACAGGCAGAGGGAGAAGCAGGCTCCATGCACCGGGAGCCCGATGTGGGATTCGATCCCGGGTCTCCAGGATCGCGCCCTGGGCCAAAGGCAGGCGCCAAACCGCTGCGCCACCCAGGGATCCCCTATCACCAGGTTCTAAGCAGAGAAAGGGACCAAGGGGGTATGTGGGGAGCAGTGGAGGCAGGGAGGCTGATGCAGGAGCTCTGGCTGTGGTCTAGGTAGGAAGCAGTGCGCTGGCAGTGAGCAGGGACAAAGAGATGAGTCCAAGAGCCACCCAGGAGGGAGACTGCTCAGGCCCGGGTACTGCTCTGCTATGGGACATCCCTGGACAACACAGGGCTGGGCTGGTGCCCGGCTCAGAGGCAAAGGGAGGCAGGCCCTGCAGAGGGACCATTTTCAGGGGAAGAAGACAGCTTGAAACCACAGATGGCCCTTACTGGTTCTGCCTAGCTCAGGCCAGAATTTGAATGAAGTAAGAATTCCTAGAACTTGAGGGAAGAGTTCTTAGAAGTCAGGGTGGTGATAGAGGAAGCAAGGAGTTTCTGGTTATGGGCAATCTCCAGGTTGGGCCTTAGATCTGAACAGAGAACATCCAGTTGAGCCATGGGGTGAAGAAGCAAGGCTGAGGCATGTCCGGGCTGAGTCATGTGCCAGTTGTGTGACCTTGAGCGAGACACTTCCCCACTTGGTTCTGTCTCGGAAGATGCCAAGGGTCGATTCCTGGAGCAATATTCTGTGTGCCTTGAAGTCTAAGAAAGCACAGTTTCTGGAGGTGACGCTGCTGTGGTGCAGGCTCCGGGTTTGAAGAGCTGCCGCTCTGTGATGCTTGGAAACCCTGGCTCCCCGGCTGTGAACCTGTCTGGCTGTCTGGATTCATTCTGTCAGCACATTGGGGATGGGGAGTGAGGAAGGAAGGGGGTGAGAGGTTCTTAAAAAAGAATCGAAGGCTGAGAACATGATGATCTGCTTCCAGCAGCTCTCAGGCAATAAATATTGATGTGGGAGGACTTGTTCTCCCGCCTCCCCGAGGCAGCCTTGGCCAGCTCTGCTTGCAGTTACTCGGGCTGGCCCAGCCCACTCAGGCCACAGGCCATGGAAGGGGAGGTAGATGGACCAGGAGGAAGGGCCCAGTTAGGCAGAACTGGCAGCCAGAAAGCCCAGGCCCATGGATATGGGAGGTGTAGCTTCTGTAAAGAGTGGGAAGAGGCGGGGGGGGGGGGGGGGCGGTGTGGAGAGTGAAGGGGAGAATGTTTCTGAAATCCCTTTGAGTAGCTTCTCCCAGGCTCAGGGGTCTCCTAAATACCCTCCTATAGGGAAATGCAGTTTTTAATGGTGGTGTGTAATATAAGGGTTTTATGACCCAGCGAAGCTCTCTGACCTCAGTCTCCTGATCTGTACGATGGGCAGAGGTTTGGAGCAGGGTCTACCCGCTCTGACAGGTTCAGTGATGTCTTCTCCAAATGGAGCAGTACATAAAGCCCTTTCACTGTGGGAGAAAAGGGTGCAGCCCACAGCCTCGGTCCCAAGAAGCTCTCAGGCAGCGAAGGAGGCCAGAAGCCAAGAGAGGGATGACTGATGGACAGCTCATGATGGACATGCTTGGAGTTCTCTGCCTGGGGGGAAGGGAGCCTGAATGGTCTCCACAGGGAAGATTATGAGATGGTAGATGGGGGAGGCCATACAGGACAGGGAAGGCCAGGAGCTCTGCTTTCCTGCCTTTGATTCCGCCCATGTATCTGTGACCTCATGGTGGCTACTTGACAGCCTTCTAGGAGGGAACCAGGGCAGGCCTTGGCTCTCTGGAAGCCTCAGTCTCCCTCTCTATGATTGGCCAGTCTTTAAGGTCCTGTCAGGCCCCAGGACTCCTGGCACATGGCTCTGTCGAGCCTGTGGAGTAGAGATGGCCTCTTCGGGGCTCCCCAGCTGGTCATCCGGCCCTGTCTGTCCTTGTGGTTGCAGGATGCCACTCAGTCAGCGGCCCTCCTGTGTCCTCCATACCCGCAGGTCCCTCTGAGTGGCCGTCCTTGGGGCTGGGCCAGGGACTAAGAAAGGCCTCATCCATCGAGAGCCCCCATCCCCACCCAGCCTCTGAGCACTACTGGCCTCTGTCACCTCTCTTGGTTCCTATCACCCAGGAGTCTCCATGTCTGTTATTCTAGGCCATCTCCCAGAGTCTGGGATCCTAACATACAGTTTTAAAGTTCTGTGTTTCTGGTCAAGATTCTCAAGTGCCTGTGTTCTACTATTCTATGATTCTGTGCAAAGTCTGTCTTGGGGGTTTGCCTCCCCAAATTCATGTTTCTATGTGGCTGTAATTTTGGCCTATGAGTCTAGGAGTTTATGAAATCTGTTTTCTCCCAATCATGAACCTGATGTGCTTCTGTGGAAGAATGGTCAAGGACAGGGACAGGAATGGGCAGTGGCAGCAACGTTGAGAACTCAGGCCTTAGGGCCAGCTGAGAGGTTTCTGTTCCCATGGGATTCTGTGCTCCTTCTGCAGCCCCTGAGAGGTCCAAGGTGACTCGGGTTTCCCTTGTGCCTGGGTACCTCTCCCCCCACAGGCACTGCCTCCAGATCCCGCCCAACCAGCCTGGGAGCCCTGTGATGTGTCCTTCCGTATCCCCGGCAACCCAGGCCTTGTGACTCCACTCCTTGTGGTCGGCCTATGAAGTAGGTTCATTTATTCCCATTTTACACCTGAGAAGGTGGAGTTACAGAGAGATCAGATAACCTGACTGCAGGGCTAGTGAATGGTGGAGCTGAGATTCAGACCCGGGAAGAGCATCACGGGACCTCACTCAAGACCAAGAGGCAGGAAAATAGAAACAGCAGCAAAAGGGTATCAGAGAGGGAGGAACACAGGAGCATGGACCACACAGATGAACTCAGTTGATATAACCGCTTATTTGGTTCTGAGCTTGCTGGTAGCCAAAGGGAGAAGAGCAGCACGGCCAGTTGCACAGACTCAATGTGAGAAACCCCGAGCATGTCGCAATCCTCAGTGAAGCTCTGATCACTCCGATCTCCAGGCACACTGCTAGAAACAGTCTCCCTCCCTCCCACAGCGGGTGGGAAGTCTAGCAGATAACCCCACTCCCGGGGCTGCTTGCCGTGGCCACGTGTGAGGGAAGCTGAGGGCTGGCAGAGAGCACCCTATCACCTGCCAGGGTCAGCGTGGCTCTGTGGGGCTGGGGTCACAGCCTCACATACAGCTTTCTAGGGACACAGCTTCCCCTGAGGGCAGCTCCTGGGGCCCCCGAGGCAGACCTAGGGCCCTTGCATGCACCAGACCACACACAGCATCCTGCATCCCACAGGCCTGCAGCAGTCAGCACATGGCCCCGAGAGGGGAAGTTCTAACCAGTCCCCTCAGCACAGGCCTGCTGACCTGGGCAAACTGCAGCCAGATGCGTCTGACTCCAAGCCCTGCTCGGAGCAGAGCCACAATGCTTCTGGTTCCTGGAGCCGGCTCTTGGTCAGGAGTCCTCAAAACAGATCTGGGGAGAGAGGCACAAACCTGTAAAGAGCACAGGACAGGAGCGCCCAGTGCCCACCTGAAAAAGCTCGAGTCCCTTTGCACGGCCCTCCAAACTGCCCAGCTGCTACCCCTGCTCCCACCCCAGCCCCTGCTCCCACGGTGGCTTCCCGGTCATCTCCCGCACACAGGCCTTTCCCCCGACCGTGCTTCCGCTCTAGCATGCCTCACCCTTCCTGTCCACCCAAATCCCAAACCTCACTTCTCCTGGAGGCCTTCCCTGAGCACCCCACAGCTCTGGAAGATCCACCCCACCCCTGCTATCTCCAAACCCCGTGCTCTTTTTCCCAGCATGAGATAGGGGTGAGACGGTGGTACTGGAGGACCTACATTCGAGAACCTCCTCTGCTTATTGCTCCTGGGGCCTCTTCTAAGGCCTCAGTTTCCTCTTCTGTGAAAGAGGTGCCATAATGACCTCTTCACCAGGCTGCTGTAGGAATCAGCTGACACGGTGGATGTGAAGGTACTGGGTAGACCACAGGGGACTGGACGTGCAGACCCTGTGGTTGTCTTCACTGTTTACATTGAGAACAAGGAACTCAACAAGATCTTGCCTGTCCAAAGGCGGAGCCTGATTGTCGGTCCTGATAAGAACGCTGGGAGGGGGACGCCTGCGTGGCTCAGTGCTCAGTGGTTGAGCATCTGCCTTTGGCTCAGGCTGTGGTCCTGGGGTCCTGGGATCGAGTCCTGCATCAGGATTCCCACAGGGAGCCTGCTTCTCTCTCTGCCTATGTCTCTGCCTCTCTCTCTCTCTCTCTGTGTCTCTCATGAATAAATAAAATCTTAAAAAAAAAAAAAAAAAGCCACACATTGGGAGATTCTTAGTTTACCTCAGTACCTCCTGCCTCCATTCCTGGGGCCGTACCCCAGCTCTAGCACCCCTCCCTTGGGTCCCAGGGCCCTTCCCCCACCACTCTCCGTGCCTTGGCTAGGACAGAGAAAGGTACGAGCAGATTCTGATTCTCTTGAAGGCAACATGTCCCAAAGAAATATTACGTGAGCCACATATGTAATTCTAATATTAACTGGTAGCACATTTCAAAAGTAAAAGACATTAATTTTAATAATATGTTTAAATTAACCCACCATATCTAAAATACTCTCATTTCAGCCTATCATAAATTTTAAAAATTAAGAATGAGGTATTTTCCTTTTTTTAAAGATTTTATTTATCTTTTATCAAGCCGGTGCTTGATACTCAATGGCACAATCTCAGTGTGGACTGGCTATGTTTCCAGTGCTCAGCCCCCACATGTGCCTGGTGGCTGCTGCATCAGACAGCACAAATCTAAGGAGTAAATGAATAACAGAGCCACAGCGCCTCACCCAGTGACTTAGACTGTGGGCTTTCAGGCCCCTTCAGAGTACTCCACAAAGGTGCCTCCATGTCTGCCTGTTTTGCACCACGGGCCTCTGACTCACAGGGCGTCGTGGGTAAAGGTCTCCACTCAGACAGGCTTGAGCTCAGATCACAGTTCTGGGCAATGTTGAGCAAGCTACCCAAACTCACAGCTACTTTGCTCCTGTGTGGAGTGTACGTCTCCTTCCTTTGCAGGTCCCTGTGAGGAGGAGAAATGTGCATCCGGAGCCACCAGGCCACATACCGGTGGCCTGGCATACCTGGAATCTCCATTCTGCTAGGCCCCTGGGGTACTCGGTGCAGACCCTCTGCTCCATTCTGAACCAGAAGCAGTGTAGGAGCTTGCTTGCATTGCAATAGTCTCTCTTGTTGATCTCATTTTTCTTCAAGAGCCTGACATTGGCCACACCCATTGCCTATCTCAGCCATCTCTTGCATTCCTTCTGTTCATAGATATTTATCAGATACCCACTATTCCACCCCAGGCCCCTACGCTAGGCACCAGAGTTTCAACAGAGAATAAGATAAACACGATCCCTGCTCTTGCAAAGCTCGGAGCCCAGTGGGTGAGAGACACTGAGCAAGGTTTGACTCAGACCTAAGTGGGTATGTAAGATAGTAATTTTTCCTGAAAATCAACTTTTCTACTCTGAATGCCCATCCTGCTGGTTTAACATGACACTCAACCTCAGCCTTTCTCAGGGATCTCCCACCAAGGTGAAGCAAAGGTCCTTCTAGGGTGTTCAGGCACCAGAGAGGTCTCACCCCCACCCAGCAGGCATCAGGATCAATCCATCCACACCCATTCGGGACCAAGAACAAATGGAACACACTGACCCTACTGCTTCTGATGAGGTGATAGCCCCGTACCCTCTTCTTTCCCAAAGTATTTCCCCAGCCCAGGGGCATCTTGGGGCAGAACTGTCTGGCCATCTAGCTGACTGCCTTGGTTGTGTGTCTTCCCAGGGTGAAGATTCTCCCTCTGAGAAGAGCCCGGGGGCATCCCAAGAGAAGCACGATGGCCTTGCCCAGATTGCACCAGACCTCACAGTGATCCAATTCATCAAAGGTAAGTGAGCTCAGGCCAGGATATAGAGAAGTGGGAGCAGAGGTGTATTGGAGGCTGTACAGGGTCCAGCCCCTTCATCCCCTTCTTTATTTATCTTTCACACCTATGGACCCCTCAGGAGCACCATATACTCCTATAAGTCTTTGCTTATATGATCCCCTCTGCCTGGAACATGAGTTTTTATTGCTATCTAGCAAAATCTTTCTTGTCCCTGTAGGTCAAGCTCAAGTGCTATTCCTCTGCTTCCCCTAACAAGCCTGGCTCTCCCTCCTCTCAGCTCTCTAAACTCTCAGGGCCAATAATCTTTGCTCTGCTTCTCTCAAGGACTATTAGGGGAATCAAATGGAGTGATGAATGGAAAGCCTTTTGTACACTATTAAAAAAAATTTTACTTATATAAAGTACAATTTTTTTTTTTTCAATGATCACCCCTGCCCTATTGCTATTATTCTGACAATGTCCTGGGACAGTAAGTTGTGCTGCCTGTGGTTTAGGAGGGTAATGAACATGGGGTTTGCTTCAGCACCCACCCCTACCCCCACTGAGGACTTTTGAAACAGGAAGTTAGGCTCAATTCTTGGAAGTGTGATGTTGGGATACCAGTAATCCAGCCCCCAGTTCTTTAGCCTCCCCAGGGTAAGGGGGGTGGGTGGGTGCTGGACTACATGGGGCTGGGCTTAGGGGCAGGAAGGGCTTAGATTCCCTAACCTTAGATCACCCCCAGCTGCTGGAAGGCCCCAGCAGGCTGCTTCATGGGAGAGTTTATTAATCACTGCTTTGGCTTCTGCCCAGAGGGAAGCTGGGGCCAATCACTGAAATTGGATCCTGCAGTGGGTGTCCTGGGCAGATTGTCTCTGGTTGTTTCAGCTTCTCCGTGAGCCTAGAGGACACTGAGGCAGGGCTAGCCATCGGTCTTTTAGTTGGTCAGCAAGCCTGGCTTCAGGGCTTTCTGCTGAGTTCCAGAGGGATCAGCATGACCTGAGGCTTGGCCTTGACCACATGCGACCACGGGGGGAATCCAAAGGGAGGAGGAACAATGGCCCTGCAGCTAGAAGAGGCCTAAATTCTTGGGAGAAGACAGTCCCTGAGTTAGAGAAGGCCCCTGTCTGATAGAGGAGACAACATCCTTGAGTTAAGGGAGGCCCCTGACACAGGGAAGAAACATTATTCCCAAAGTGAGGGAGGACCTAGTCCCTGAGCTGTGGGAGGCTCCGATCTGATAGAGAAGACATAGTCTCTGAATGGAGAGAAGTCCTAGCCTGCCTGATGGAGGAGGCACTGCTAAGCTAAGGGAAACAGCTATCTAATGGAGGTGCCCCTGGAGTTCCCCTTCAGGTATTCCTATCTAAGTGAAAGGCATATCCCCACCCTCCAGGAATTTTCCAGCTGTTCTAGGGATAGGCTGCAGATGCTGAAGAGCCAGAGGATGGTATGATGGCTGAGATGATTAACACAGGAGAAGAGGAGAGAAACAAGTAACGAGCTAGAGCCCTCCCACAGCCAGAGGCACAGGAAGTGGGTGGGGTGGGGTATCCTAGGCCGAATGGCCTTTACACTAGGACTCAGGAAACCCCTGGCAACTGCTGGCCTTGCCCCAGCCTCTCCAGATGAATTTGGATAGGTCCCTGCCCCGCTACGAGCCCCCCTGTACCATGAGGGCACCAATACAGCCTGGGCAAGTCCTGGCCAGGGCAGCTCAAGGATGGAGGGAGGCTGGCACAGGTACCTGGAGTGAAGGCCACCTGTCATACCTTCTCACTCCACCGGCTGGCTGAATGTGCTGTGTGTAGGCCAAGGGACTCAGGACAGGAGGCAGGCCTGGGACATAGAGGAAGGGGAATTCCATGGCCCCAGCTCTTACCCACCCATCCTAGACTATTTGTCTTTATTTTTTGGCCTCTAAGGAAACAGTTCCTGGCCTGGCCCAGGGGGCTAGGGAACTAGCTGACAGGGCTCTGGTCATGGTCTGAGGACAGACAGAGATTTCCAGCAACAGAGAAATCCTGCTACTGCAGGAACAGAAGGGACCTCCCACTTGGTGCAGAGGAGCCCCAGGACCAACTTTCCGCACAAGTCCCGACTGCCAAGAGGTTTGCTCCTCCAATGTGTCTTCTTAGAAGGGCAGAGAGAAGAAATGGGTAGGAAATATCAGAAAGGGAGACAGAACATGAAGACTCCTAACTCTGGGAAACGAACTAGGGGTGGTGGAAGGGGAGGAGGGCGGGGGGCGGGGGTGAATGGGTGACGGGCACGAAGCGGGGCACTTGACGGGATGAGCACTGGGTGTTATTCTGTATGTTGGCAAATTGAACACCAATTAAAAATAAATTTATTATTTAACAAAAAAAAGCAGGGCCTTTTCTTCTCCCTCCCCCACACCTCACGTTAGCTTCCATCTCGCCTCCGGCAGGCAGAAACACGTCTTTCTCTTTTGCTGTTAGTGGAGGGAGAATTGCATGTGTCAGAAGAGAAAGCATTCTTGGTCATCACACTGGCCACCCAGGGCGCAGATGAACGCTTTGGAAGCTCTTTCGAAACTTACCCCATGTTACGTGCCTTTCAGGGTAGCAGATTTGCCCGCACGCAAAGCACCGGTTTAGGAGCTAACGGGAGTGGGGAGGTTGTCAAAGCCAGACCTATCGCTTCCAGGCCTCTCTCTGTGCTGCTGTCCCTGCTGTGTCCCTAACCCTACAGGAATTCCTTTTCCAAAAGATCCATTCTTCGGGCCCTACTGAAGAGAAGCCACCCAGCACCTGTTCAGTTTTCACCTTCTCTAGAGATCGTACTTCTGCCCCAACATTTTGATACTTGATCATGTATTGGCCTGCATGTCCATTCATTCATTCCCTCATTTATTCCATAAATATTTACTGAGTGCCCTGCTATACCCCAGGCTCTGCAGATTTAGCAATGAACAGAGCAAACAAAAAGCCCTGCTCTAAATGAAGCTGATATGCTGGTGGGGTGACAGTAAAATAGCTAAGTAAGCAAAACATGTGGGTAAAGCACCGTGGAGAGGAGAAATTAGGGATGGAAGATCAGACGAGGGGCTGCTGTCCCATGCTGGGGACAACGGAGGGAAGACAAAAGCCTGGGTTGGCTTGGAAAGAGCGAGAGCAGGACAGGATGAAAAGGACGTGGGCGGTGGGGGGGGGGGGGGATAAGATGAGTAAGTAGAACAGAAGACATGGAACGAGGTGGGATGAGATGAATGGAATAGAATCTGATAGGAGGTATGGAAAAGAAATAGATGGAATCAAATTTTGGATAGAATCAAAGGGAAAGAGGCACAATCGAATAGCGTGCAATCTCACTCAATGGAATAGAATGAAACTGAGCTTCAAGAGCAGAGGAATCCCTGGGTGGCGCAGCGGTTTGGCGCTTGCCTTTGGCCCAGGGCGCGATCCTGGAGACCCGGGATCGAATCCCGCGTCGGGCTCCCGGTGCATGGAGCCTGCTTCTCCCTCTGCCTGTGTCTCTGCCTCTCTCTCTCACTGCATGCCTATCATAAATAAATTAAAAAATTAAAAAAAAAAAAGAGCAGAGGAGAATTAAATGGGAACGAGTCAAACGCAATGGGATAGAATTGGGTGCAGTAGAATTAAATGAGACAGGATGGAAGGAGTGGACCAGTTTGAACAGGGTGAGACAGGACAGAAACGAAAACATGCCTGGCCTGCCCACCTGACCTCCTCCCTGCTCACCCCAACAGTGTTCCCCAGGGTGCTGCTGCGGACCCTGCGCCACCCCATCTTCCTGCTGGTGGTCCTGTCCCAGGTGTGCACGTCGTCCATGGTGGCAGGCATGGCCACTTTCCTGCCCAAGTTCCTGGAGCGCCAGTTTTCCGTCACAGCGTCCTACGCCAACCTGCTCATAGGCTCCCTCACCATCCCTTCGGCCATCATGGGCATCGTGCTGGGGGGCGTCCTGGTCAAGCGCCTCCACCTGGGCCCCATGCGGTGTGGCATCCTTTGCCTGCTGGGGGCGCTGTCCTGCCTACTTCTCAGCCTGCCCCTCTTCTTCATGGGCTGCCCTACTCACCAGATCGCAGGCATCACCCGGCAGCCTGGGTGAGTGTGTGCTCAGAGCATGTAAGAAGCAGGTGGGGAAGGTGTCGGGGAGGGGGTGCAGACAGGGCCAGGGGAGTGGGGTACCCACCCACCTCAAATCTCACCTTCTACCAGCACCTTCGCCTCCCCTCTCCTCCTGGCTGCAGAGCCATGGGACTGCTCCCTCCAAGCCTCCAGGGAAAGGGTCAGGCATCACTAAGAGGGGCGAGGAGGGGATTTCACAGACAGGACAGCTCAGGCCCGGGGAGAGGTGGAAGCCAAGGCACGGCAAAGCCACTGGTGTGGACGGCATCTCCCGAGGGGCCCCACCCCGTGGGCCAAGCGGAGGTAAGGCACGTCGAGAGCAGGACCCCGCTCAGCGTGAGGGAGGCTCCACTCCTGGGCAGGGGAGAGGCCTGCCTGGGAGCCTGCAGGCCTCCATCCCTGGAGGGTGGGGATGTGGAGAGAAGGGGCGAGCAGGGGCTGGAAGGCATCTGTCATGGACAAGGCAGAAAGGACTGAAGCCCTAGGGAGGAGTTGGCCTAGAGGCTTTAAAGACTAGGGGTTCTGAGAGCTCGGCAGCTAAAATTCTGTTGTCCCATGACCCTAAAACTCCTCTTTTCCTCCATCGGAAGCAGCACCGGGAGGAAAGCCTCGAAGCCTATCTCCCTTCTCCGTCTCTCTGTCCTCCCACCCTGCCTCAGACATACACCCTCTCCCACTGGGGACCGTCTTCCAGACAGTGTTGGAACTTACATTGCTGCCTCTTCTCCAGAATGATTTCACTTCTCCTGGGAGCTGTTCCAGGCTTAGGCTGGCCCAAGACCCAGCTAGAATTCCCCAACTGCCTCTGCTCCCACCTTTCCTGGGCGTCTCCTCCCTCTACCACAGGCTGGCTCTCCCCACCTGAGGGAGGCACGGCCCTTCTCTCTGGCCCCGGCCCCACAGCACACCCTCTCCCTCATCATCCTTTCCCTTCCCCTCCTTCCTTGTCCCTTCTTCTCCCAGACAGTAAGGCAATTCTGCTGCCTCCTGGCTGCAGAGTCCGTGTTCTAGGCACAGCAGGTGGAGCTTTAGCCAGGCCCTCTGAAGTCCCTGGTCTGAGAAGTGAGCCACGGCCTTTAATATTTTTGTTGTTGTTAATATTTTTAAAGATTTATTTATTTATTTTAGAGCAGAGGTGGGGGGTGGGTGGGGAGAGAAAACATGTGCCTGGCGGTGAGGGGCAGAGGGACATAGAGAATCTCTAGCTAACTCCCCACTGAACACGGAGCCTGGCATGGGGCTCAATCCCAGGACCCCGAGATCATGACCTGAGCTGAAATCAAGAGTTGGCTGCTTCACTGACTGAGCCACCTGGGCGTCCCAAGCCAGGGCCTTTAAATGACTTTTTTTTTTTTTTCATAAAGTAAATGGAAAAAAAGTCAGCCTAACACACATGCCTATTTCCCTTTCCTTTTGCCTCTCACCTTGACCCTGACATCTCATCTCATTGTGTTCTCATCTTTGTTCTTGCTATTTACTCCCTGAGATTTGGGTTCTAATTCATTGAAGAAGCTTTTTAGGACCAACTGAGCAAATTCAGGAGACTTTTTTCATATTCCAGCCCAACTAGTGATACTGACAGCTGCCAAGAACTGAGGGTCTCCCATGTACCCAGTGTCCTGCCCAGCTCTTCCCATAGTCTGTGTCATTGAACCTTCACAACATCTCTGAGATGGGTCCTACCGTTATCCCCATTTCACAGATGAGGATGGTGAGGCTCCAAGAGGTGAAGTCGCCCAGCCAGGGCTATCCGGCTGGGAGGGACAGAGCCTGAAGGCAGGGGTCTCCCCACAGGAGCAAGGGGCTGAGGAAGAGCCCCCAGCTCTCATCCAGTCACCTTCCTGCTGCCTGCAGGGGCAACCTGAGGAGTGCCTGCCCCTGGGCAGAAACCCCTGGTGCAGCTTCAGCTCAGGCAGTGCCTTGCCCGTTCCCCCTCCTGCCTGCCAGAGAAGCAGGAAGAGATGACCCCCACCACTGTGAGAAGGAGACCCCTACCTGAGGGAAGGAGTGAAACTCCCCACTTGCTCCATGCCCCCTCCTCACTCTGGTTACCTCTGGCTGACTCAGCAGTTATCCTACCCACATCCCCAGCCCCCTGTGGAGCTGAGCCTCTTCTCCAGGGAACTGAGATCTCACTAAGCTGGCCAGGCCTGCCCCTCTGCCTGTGCCTCTGCCCATACCCACCCTAAGCCCACAGGACCCTCAGCCACCCACTCCAGCCTCCTCCTCCTCTGTAGCCTGGCCGTAGGCTCCCTGGCAGGTTTTCTCCCTCCTAGCCATGAAGTCAGGTCATACTCTGAGCCCCAGGGGCCACCTGCAAATGGCACCCCCCCAGGGTGACCTACGCTCTTGGACTCAGCCTCTCTCCTGATCTCCTGCCCCTATCTACCCCATCCTGCCCCAGCTGACTAGAATGGGGGTATTCCTGGGACTTGGGGGCAGGCCCTCCAAAGGGAGTTACTGGGACTAAGTCATGCGGTGGCCACTGGGAACAGTGTTGTGACAGTGAGCTGAGAGGTCATGAGGCTGCATGATGGTGACGGGAGGGGATCCCCAGCTGAGCTGACAGGCAGGGATGCTGAGGTCCAGAGAGAGGCAGGGATAGGTCAGTGATCCCACAGCTAGTCAGGTATCCTGACTGGTCCAACATACACAACTCAAATTTTCTAAGAAAAGAAAGCAAATCCAGCCCATCAAGAAAAAGGCACTTTTCATCTAAGACTAAATCCCAGGATGAGTTTATCTTGTGTTTCCTAAAGAGAGGCCATTAAGGGATGGAGATATTTGCCAAAGTTCAAAGGCTCATAGGATCCCAGGGCTGGAAGGGGTCTCGGAGGCCTCCATCAGACTCTACTTCCACTCTGCCCATCGGGAGGCTTCCTGCGGCTTCTAGCCCATCTCCCTGCTTGCTCACCTCCATGACAAGGAGCTCCTCATGGCACCATCACAGGGCAGCCTTGATAGTAAAAAAAAAAACAAAAAAAAAAAACAAAACAAACAAACAAAAACAAAAACAAAAAAAAACGAAAAAACACCTCTGTGTGGAGCTAAATCTCTGGCCACTGTTCTCAGGGTGGAGAGCTGGGCTGCAGGGTGGAGGTGGCCCCGGTTCATGGTCTGGGAGGGGGAAAGCCAGGCTAACCCTGCCCACCTTCTCTCCCACCAGCAACCTGCCTGGACCGGAGCTGTTTCCAGCCTGCTCAGAGCCTTGCTCCTGCCCATTGGATGACTTTAATCCTGTCTGTGACCCTAGAGCCCATGTGGAATACCTCACACCCTGCCAGGCAGGCTGCACAAGTCTGGTGGCCCAGGAAGCTCTGGACAAAAGCCAGGTTGGTCAGGCCTCTGACTGCTTCCTCTGCCCCCGCCCCGGGCTCCACCCTCCCTGTCTCTGTAGGCCTTTCATGCTCCCCCATCTTTGAAAATTCTCATTCAGTGGCTCTTTGTCTGTCTGTCTATCTATCTGTTGGCCAGTCTGTCTCCTTCTGTTGGCCAGTGTAGAATATGATTCTCACAATAAACTTTTATTGCCCATCTGGGCCCAGCCACGTGCCAGGCCTCAGAGCACAGGCGTGCACCAGATCTGGCTCCAGCTGTCTGTGCAGTGGAGAGGCAGAAGGAAACAAGTCAGGAATTCTGGGGGTGGTGATAGGCAGGAGACATGGTCCCCACAGCTACAGACAAAGATGAAAGAAGATGCATCCTGCCTAGTAGGCTTCCTGGGATGTGGCATCTGTGCTGGATCCTCCAGGATGAGTGAGCAAACTAGAAAAGGGCCTTCCAGGCAGGGGAAAGAGCAGAAGCAGAGTCTGGAAGCAAGCACATGCACGTGGCATGTGCACACATGCACGCAGTGTTTCAAAAAACTGCAAAGAATCTGTTGGAGCAGAAGCCTAAGGTTTCAAAAAGGGAAAGTGAGGCTCAGGCAAAGAAGGGCCTTGAATGCCGGGCCACCATCAGGGATTTTATTAAGGGAGTGATGGGAAGCATTGGCTAGGCTATGATAGGGTCAGAGCCATGTTGGATCATACCTGAGGCCACAGTATGGAGGAAGATGAGCAGAGGGCAGGCTAGGAGATGGGGAGACAGCAGGGAGCCTGGCACAGTGAGCCCCATCAGTTATTCATTCAGTCAACAAACCTTCACAGAGCCCTCCTCTGGGCCAGGCCCTGGATTGGGGACAGAGGACCCAGAGCCAAGGGGTCCTACCCTAAAGGAACTCCCAGAGGGGAAGAGAGTGGAATAAGTAGCAGCAGCTACTCCTCTTCCCCTTTTTCCTCAGTGCCCCAGATGACAAATGAGGATAACACCTGCCTTCCTCAGACCCCCAGGCTGTAGAAGAGCATGCGTGGGGCTGTGCGGTGTCAGGCTGGCCATCATGACAGCACGTCCCTCTCTCCAGAGGTCCCCACCTTTGTCATGTGGAACTCCTGCCTTTGCATCCTGCTGGGCATCAGTGTCCAAGCCCAAGGCTCCTCCAGGTAGAGACCTAAGCCCCAGGGGCTGGTGCAGAGGGAACCACCTGATTTATGGGGCTTCAAGCCAACAGGTGCCACCTGGGCTGTGCAAACTGTTTGCATTTGCAATAATCGCAATCCCAGCCTTTGGGCCTCCTTAGCACTCACTGTCTTTGCCTGGTTTCATCTCCCTGAGACCCTTCCAGAGGACCCCAGATCTTGTCAGCTGGGGCAAGATCCCCAAGGGAATAGTCAACTTTTTGTGGATATGGGCCCCTGAGCCCGAGGCCAGGCCCTCAGTTCGAATCCCTGTTCTACTTGTAATTGGCTCTGTTACGTCAGGCAAATTATTTAATCTGTGCCTCAGTTTCCTAGTCTATAAAACAGAGGTGATTGTACTGAGTACCTACTGTATACCAGCTACTGTGCTAAATGCTTTCCTCAGGTGAATTGATTGGAGAGTGAGTAAGGAGCCACATGACAAAATCCATGAAAAGCACTTAGCACAGTGGCTGGGAAATTTCAAGCACTTGGTAGTACACACTCCTGTTAGTCCACATACACATGAGAAATTGAGGCTCGGGAAAGGACCGGGCATTGCCCAAAGTCTTAATGCCAGAGCTGGGACTATAACCCAGGGTTCTGGCCTCCCAGCCCAGCTACCTCCCCAGAGCATCCTCAGAGGTTGTGTCTGGACATAGTATTTGGAGGAGGGTGCAGCTGGGTCTCGGCCAGCCCTCAGGAACTGTCCCTCTGGCCTGGAGTAGTCTTGCAGCAAGCCAGCCTCCTCAGGTGGACTGTGAGCGAGCTGTCGGGCCCAGGGCTGGGTGGCTTATTGCCCAGGGTGGCTCAGAGGCCAGGGTGGCTGTGCTCAGTAACTGTGAATGAGTAAATGACCAGGGGGATGATGGGGAGGGGTGGGCAGCTGGTGGGATCTGAGGCTCAGGGGGTGAGGCTGAACCCCCTGGGGAGTGAGAATCAGAGGCAGCTGGAGAGACTGAAGTCATCCATAGGAAGCACTTCCTGCCGAAATTAGACGAATGTGAACGAGAGCTGGGAAAACTCTAAGAGCAGGGCCTCTAGCTTTGTGTCCACCCCAAATCTTCTGCTACTCTGAAAGGGCGTGCGGGCAGGGTATTTCTCTGCTAGCAACCTTGCCTGGAATATTTCTCCCCTTACCTGTCCCTCCATTGTATCTCCAAGCCAGTAGGTTGTCAGCCTGCAGGCAACGCTCCAAATGGTATATGCTCAGCAAGCTGCACACATGTGGCACCTTAGCCATGCATAGGCACCCTGCAGCCACAGAAGAGCACCCAGTTACCCAAGCCTGAATCCCAGGTCTCTCTCTCTCTCTCACCTTGCCCTAATTCTACCTCCAAAGTATCTCTCAAATCAAAACCTTTTCTCCATCCTCCTTCGCCTCTGACCACTCTTTCTATGTTGGGCCTCTTGGCCTGCCTCCACTGTCTGGCCCGTCCTCTTGCAGGGGCCAGAGTGGCTTTTGTACTGTCAGCCTCATCCCTCCCATGCTTAAATTCTTCCCAAGGCTCCCAGACTCCACCTCAGGGACTCCTAACCCTTTTCACAATGGGAAGTATCTGAGGCTGCCATGGCTAGAGGTGAGAGGCTGCCCCAGGCCGACCAGGCCACCTCAAGGGCTGATGGCACCCATCCCTGCACACCCATGTCCCAGCAGAGGCTGAGGCTCCCTGGGACACACTGGTGAGAAACTGTTGTACGGAAAAGAAAAGCCTGTGCTTCCTGGCTTGCTTTGCTCCTGCAAGACACCCGAAGGCACTGGCAATCGAGACCATTTCTGAAAGAATCCGAAGCTGGAAGGTGTCTAGGCCACATGGGGGTGGGAATGCGGGTGCAATCAAACACGCCCCTGGGCCAGCCTGGGGGCCATTCCCTGCAGTTTGAAAAGGGGTCAGCTTTTACACATTCTTCAGCCTTTGGAGGGGTCCCAGTTTGTGAAGGGGGAGGAGCCTCCTATTAGACTTCACCATGGCAGGAGGGAGGGCTAGGATTTGTCCTCGGGCCCTCGAGTCCCCAGGCCTCAAAGAGCTCTAAGTCCCTGTCTAGTACAGGTTCTGTAAACATGCTGTGGCCGACACTTGTTTCAGGACTCTGCTCACCAATCCGGGTGCCAGCCTCTCTCAGTACTAACCCTGAACGTCTTTCAGTTTCTGCCAGCTTGTGGATGCACTCAGGACATTGTTTCCAATACTTGACCCAGCATTTTGTGTCAGTGGGATGACTGGCAGGGTCCCCAGTCCACTGTGTTTCTGGACACAGAAGTCCAGGTTTCTCTTTCCAGTCCCAAGCTCTTCACGATGCCCTCCCAGCACAGCCCTCGAGCGCCTCCCCTCTGCCCATCCCTGCCTGCACTCTCCACACCAGGCAGACAGAAAGATTTTGTTGGGTTCTTTCCTGCTACTTTTATGTGATTTTATATTTGTCCTTCCATTTCAGTTTTCCTCTTGGCAAACTCCTATTCATTCCTCAAGGCAAACTCCTATTCATTCCTCAAGACCCAAATCCAACAGCCCTCTCTGGTGAAACCTTCCTTGCCCTCATCTGCTGCAGCAGGGTTCCCACTATGCTGTCTGCCTGTCTCTCCTGGGCTTGATTCTCTCCTGGGGAGTCTCCTCTGCAACCAGGTGCCCCAAAAGACGTCAGTAGAGTAGAAAGGGGCGGGGGAACACTGAGCTGGAACATCAGAGTTCCTTCCCCAAAACACTCTCGGTTACTTTGATTCCTGGCACAGTCAGGAATTTGGAACATTCTGACATCTCTAGGTGAACGAATGAGAGAGTTTGTGTGCACGTGTGTGTGTGTGTGTGTGTGTAGGTGTGTGGGTGTGTGCTGTGGGACTGTGGCGTGTGTGTGTGAATGCCAGATGTATGTGAGCATGTGTGAATGTGCATGTGTGTGGGTGTGGTGTGATGGGGGGTGATGCTCTCCCAGCCCCTCTCCCTTTCCTGTTCTCCGCTTGCCTCTCCCCACGGCCTCAGCCCATGTGTGCATAAAGCAGGGGTTCGGGCACCTGCCTGGCTGCAGGGGTCAGAAACGCCAGCCTCCGGCCGGCTCTACCCCAGCTGGTTAGTGCCCACGGGTCTCTCGCAAGCCTTCTGGGACCTCGGGCGCTTGGCCAGCTGCTGGCCCTTGGGGGCTCCTGAAGGCTTTTCTCCACTCCCTTCCCACTCCAGGTTTTCTACACCAATTGCAGCTGCGTAGCGGGGGGCGGACCCGTGTCAGCGGGCTCCTGTGACTCAGCCTGCAGCCACCTGGTGCTGCCCTTCATGTTCCTGGTCAGCCTGGGTGCCGCCCTGGCCAGTCTCACCCACACACCTTCCTTCATGCTCATCCTAAGGTGAAAGCAGGCGTGGGCCCTACCTGGTAGAGATCAAGAAGTCCTTAACCCCAGACGGAATAAGGGATCCCGAAGGCAGGGTTTGAAGGAGGCCACCTGGGTGTCCTGCTCCCCCACCACCGCGAACAGACCAGATTCTCACTGCCCTGCCTTCGTCCTCATGGCATCCTACTAAAGTGAAGCCCCTCCCCGCCACACCCATTTATAGATTAGAAAACCGAGGCTCAGAGAAATTCAAAAGCCAGACCCAAGTGTTGTGGCAAGTGTTGGGTAGAGTAGTACTGAGAGCCAGGCCCCTATTTGCCCCAGGGGAGTGGAAGCCACACTGAAAGTCCTGACCCAGCTACCCAGTCACAGGGAGGAAAAAGTGGAGTGTCACCTGACTGCCCACCTCGACCCTGCCTATAGTTACAGGGTGGGCCACAGGAGGCACATGGAGAAAACCAAGCCCTGGCAGTGTGGTTCATGATTCTTCAAGCCAATGAGCCTGATATATGTCCACGGTGGGCCCAGCCCACGAAGAGCAGTGCCTCTTTGTCTAAGATCTTTTTGTTTTTAATTATTCATTTATTCATGAGAGACACAGGCAGAGACACAGGCAGAGACAGAAGCAAGTTCCATGTAGGGAGCCCGACATGGGACTCGATCCCAGGTCTCCAGGATCATGCCCTGGGCTGAAGGTGGTGCTAAACCCCTGAGCCACCCGGGCCGCCCTGTCCAAGATCTTTCTGGCCATTGTCCTGAGGTAGCCTGCTGGGACTAACAAATTGTTACCTGAGGCCAGAGTCAGCATTTCTAGGGTGGGGACAGGAATAAGGGGACCTCAGAGCAGAATAATCCCAAGTTTTCCTTATGCTGGAGTTACTTTTATTCCCTATCTGCTTTCTGGAAAAGTAAAAAGGGGATGGCACTTCCTTACAAATATGGAAAGACACGTAGATCTATAAAACTTACGGCCACATGAGAGAAGGTAAAGGAGTCAGGTGTCCCGGCAGACAGCCCGGGTAAGAGGAGTTAATGCCAGCAGTGTGCCACAGATTCTGACTCTCGACACCCACCATCTGTGGGATCTTAACCAAGTCACTTAACCTGTCTAAACATTCATCAGTCTCCCAATCTATAAAATGGGGCTACCGGTATAACCTACCTCATGGGGGTGATGAAAGGGTTGCAGTATAGAATGAGCCCTTAGCAAGCACTCTGCAAACACCAAGTGCTGGTATCTCTAAGGAGGAGCCAGTGATTGCCTGGGCACCCTAGGCCGGGGCCTCACAGTGCTTGGGTCAGTTAGAAAGCATATTTAGCTACCTAGCTTCAGGTTGTACCAAGCGTAGGAGGAAGGGGTGAGGGGGGGGGGGTGTGACCAAGAACACAGGGAGGCCTGCCCAGGGTCCTGATGGCTAGTGAGAGTGCCTGGAATGGGGCCTGGGCTCCACAGGTTGAAGGGAAATGGGGAGCCTGAGCCCATCCCCACCCCCACCCCTAGGACCCTCAGACTGGGGGACGGCTGGCCCTGGGTGTGAGAGAGAAGGGGATGATGAGAGTCTCCGTGAGGCTGGGACCTCTTAATCCTCATGTCGCTGTGTTTCTGCTTTTAGGGGAGTGAAGAAAGAAGACAAGACGCTGGCTGTGGGGATCCAGTTCATGCTCCTGAGAGTTTTGGGTAAAGAACCTTCCTGGGACCCTTAATTCACACACTCATGGTGTGCCGGGCCTGGGGACACAGGGATGAGCAGGACCTAGTTCCTGACCTTAGGGTTCACAAGCCCATGGGACAAGAGATTGGACCTGGTACCCTGGAGGTGAGTGTGCAAACAGCTAGAGAGCCCTCCAGAGAAGCAGCATCTCACACCAGGATAAGGGATGGGCTCGAGGGTCAAAGACTTATGGGAAAAGAGGCCCCAGTGGGTCTGGGGGTTGTGTCTCCCAGGGAGTAGGGGGGCTGGGTAAGGCAAGAATGCCAGGCCCCATTGTCCCCTGGCCACCTTCTCCTTCAGCCTGGATGCCCAGCCCTGTGATCCACGGCAGTGCCATTGACACGACCTGTGTGCACTGGGCCCAGAGCTGTGGGCGTCGGGCCGTTTGCCGCTACTATGACCACGACTTGCTCCGAAACCGGTGAGACCTGGGGTGGGAGCTGCCAGGGCCCTGCGGGAAGGCTGCTGGAAATACTCTTGGGGTCCCAGGTAGGACAGCAGGGATGAGAGGCCCATTCGTATCGCCCCGTCAGGTAGCAGGTGCTACATCCTGCACTGAGCTTACCAGTCCTATGAGCTAACCACAATCCCCCACTCTTATGGATGATGAAAGTGAGACTTAAAGCAGCCCAAGGCACATGGCTGACAACTGGCAAAGCTGGGCCTTGAACCCAAATGATCTAACCATGGTCCGTGAGCATTTGTCATCATGGTTGAGTGTGGGGAGAATCAGGGGAGCAGCCCAGCTGTGAGAGAGACAAAGGGTTGGGGTTGGGAGAAGGCCTATCTAGGACACAGGAGGCCTGAGTTCAGCCCAGCTCTGTCTCTTTCGTTGGAAGACCTGCCTTTTCTGGAACGGAGTCTTCCCATCTGTGCAATGGGGAGCCTAAACAAACCCAAAGGCAAAGAGGCTGCTGGGATGGAATAGGAGGTGGGAAGGGACTTCCTAACAGGGCTGGAAGCAGGGAGCTGGTCCCTGCCAGCTCTGAGGAGGGCATGGATCCTGTGGGCTGGGACTCGCCAGGGACCTTCCTAGAGGAAGGAAAATCAAATAAAATAAGAGCCTTGGTGAGTTAGGCAAACAGGGGAGAGCGAATCCTCCTTGTGGGAGGTGGGGTGAGCTCAAGTTGCATCTGTCGGGCCCCCTGAGCCCTTAGACAGCCAGAGAGAGGCAGGGCTGACCCAGGCTACAAGCCAGCCAGGGATGGGACACAGAGGCTCCTACTGCAGAGCCTCTCCCCCTCTACAAGGGAAGGACCCCCAGAGGAGTCAACCCCAGGGGCTTCCTCATCTCCCTAACTAAGGCCATGGTGACGGTCCATTGCCCTAGGCTGGCTGCACGCCTCTTTCCAACTCACCCCTAACCAGGCCTCCATGTCTCTGACCACATGATGGGTGATGGCTGCTGACCCCACTCTGCCCCACCCCAAGGACACCCAAGCCCTGGACAGGGAGAGCTTGAGTTCACAGGTCCCTTTCTCTTTTCCAGATTTGTTGGCCTCCAGTTCTTCTTCAAGACAGGATCCCTGGCCTGCTTTGCCTTGATTTTGGCCATCCTAAGGCAGCAGGTCAAAGAGGAGGGGACCCAGGTGACCGTATCCACCTCTGGCCCACAGCAGCAGCTGTTAGCGTCAGGGTCAGGAAAGAAGCCTGAAGAATCCAGTGTGTGAGCCGGCCCTAGAGCAGCAGTCATAGAGAGTACCTCCTCTGGGCCCTTTGCCCAATTTTGGGTGTCAGGAACCCTGTTTTCCAATTCTGACGCCTCTGCTAACTTGTTATGTGACTTCAGGCAACACTGACCCTCTCTGGGCCTTTGTTACTCATCTGAACCAAAGAGTTATCTAGGGGTTTGGTGTGTTTGGTCACTTCCAAAGCACGATGGCCTTCCCCCTTCCTCCCCCAGCCAGACAGGCTGACCTGAGCCACTTTCCTGATGGAAGGACTGTATATCACTCCCCCAGGCCCCAGGATAGAGAATAGACAATAGTAGGCCAGGCTGCCCTACACACCTGGTTCTAGCCCAGCTCTGCTGTTTATGTGGAGCACCCTACACTCTCTGGGCGTCAGCCACCATCTCTGACAGGTGGAAATGGACTTGCCAGCTTTCAGGCCCTTTCCAGCTATGGCCAGCTGTGTGGTCAGGATGGACTCAGGTCTCCTCCCCAGCCCCAGGCAGTCTGGAGGTGGGGCCAGGACAGCCTGTCAAGAAATGTCCACTTGGCGCCCCCTGGAGGCAGAGTGCTGAGGTGAGGGGGAGGCCCCCACTAGGAGGAAACTGGCCTCTCTGAGTATCCAGGCTGGTCAGGGCCTTCTGCAAGCCTGGTGTGAGGGGCCCCTGGGGGACTTAGCTGAGGGGGAAGGCTCACTCTGTAGACTCAGGAAATCCCAGTCCTTGCCCTCAGAGAGCCACAGTCTGGATGAGGCCTGGTCTCTGTGTTAGGAAATCCAGTGGGGAGGTGGATCCAGGCCCCACACTTGGGTATTTTCTGACTTCAAAGACCACACACACTTAGCGCACATCCACTGATACTTATGCATTGCCAAGACTTCCCACATTTGACCAGGGCCGCTAAAACCATCATGATCCTCATTGACTAGACTCCTAATTTCACCATTTCCTTCCAGGTGCCTGAGTCTATGTCACCTAGCACTATGTAGATAATGTCTGGTTCTGTCATAACCATGTTTTAGGGATAACATCTGGTTCTCTGTGATGCCTGGGTTGGTGTAAGGACCTGTTCTTTGTAAGGCTGAGGCCTGTAACGTCCAGTTCTCTGTAATGAGTGGATCTGTAGAATGCTTGGGTCTGACCAACTGGTCCTTGTCTTGTTTTATTCGGCCTGGTTATCACCCCCAGGAAGGAGGAGGGAGTTTCCTGATCTACTCCAGCCCATTTTGTTGCCACTACACATCTGACCTGACCAGGACCTACTGCTTGGTAGGAAGGAGACAGAGCTGTGAGCAGCAGCTTCCCAAGCCCTGTGTCCAACCCTGTGCTGGAAGCAGGGGAGAAGTCGAGGGCCGATGGGGGTAGTGGGGGCACATGTGGTTCTAGCCCTCTGAGCAGCTCCTGTAGCAGGGCCTTGAGGTTCTCCTTGAGGTGAAAGAAGAAGAAGAGGAGGGTACAAAAGTTCTAACTCCCATTTTGATTCTACTGGTTGATACCTTTAAATGTTTTATAAATACCTGAGCCTGTATTTATCAATGCCAAGAATTTCAAAATTTCCTCCAACAAGATGAAGCAGTTCCCATGTTAATATTCCTTCTCATTACCTCCTGTTTCCCAGGTTTTGCAGAAATAATCTGGAATTATAAACACAGCTTATTATTAAATTTGTTCTTGCATAATGTCTCTTATATTACAAAATTCCTTTCTTACCAACTGCCTTAGAGTTTGCAACAACCACATTATTTCCAGTTATTTATATTTAAGTTTTACTGGATTCATTGCTATTATTTCTTGTATATGTCATCTTTCCCTATCTGTATATTCTGGTCTAATTTTCATTTGACTGGGCTACTTCCTCTAGTAATGGTTTCAGAAATGGAATAAGGTCATGAAGCTTTCCGAGTCCTCACCTGTGCAGACTGTCATTCACATTTTACAGAAGAGGAAATAGTTTAGAAAGAATAAGCAACTTTCCCGAGATCATAAGAACATAAATAGCAGAGCCAGGATTTTGTGGGAAATGAAGCTTATATACTTTGTGGAGCCCTTTTTAAGAAAAAGAACACAAAATTAGGTAAGTATAAGAAAGTGAATATCTAGAACAAGAAAAGTCAAGGCAAATACATGACACAATTTTTTAAAAATAACTTATTTTTTACAAACTGTTGTGCACACATCTAAAATACATTTCCCCCCTTGATGATTGGAAGGATTTTCTGCAGCCTAGCTTCTGGTTCCATCATTGCAAACCTGTTTTTCCTCCGTTGTCCATGTGCTGCCAGGGCCAGACTGCACAGTATATGTGCTGCCGAAGCAAGCACTGGGCCAGACTGCATAAGGCACGTTCATGGCACAAGATGACCTCTGGATATGACACTTTGATGTCACAATGCCGAGTTGGACAGTGGGTAGGAAGGTTCCTAGAGGCCATTCTCCACATGCAAGTGGCTAGCAATGAGTTATCTAGATACAGAGGCGACTGAGAACCATATAAATATAGCCCAATGAACCAAAATTAAGTTGTTTCCCAACTCAACTGCCCCTTAGCCAGATCCCAGAAATGCCCACGGCCCCTCCAACCACCTCACATAAAGAGAAACTGTGCACAAGCAGTTGGAGTAGAAAGAACTAGCAACCTTAACTGCTCGTGTTCAAGTATCTTACCTTTGCAAATTTCTCAAGAACACGACAACCTGAACACATTGCAGGGGCCCCATCCTGGGCCTGGGGAGAGACCCTGATACTCAAGCAGCATTAGCTTCATGTTGAGTCCACCTCTGGGTCGAGGTGAGATTTGAAGGAGAAAGTGAGGTCTTTATGCTTAAAACGTCCCAGGCTGGTCAGGGCGAGGAGACTCCAGGAGTCAAAACAAGAGAGACACCTGGCTGAGAGCCAGGGGTAGAGCAGGTCAGGCAAGGGAGTCCAGGGAGCAGCCCTCTTATGGCTTCTGGCCAATGAGGAGCTGCAAGCAATTGCATCTATGAGCTCACTTTTTTTTTCACCCAGCGTCCAAAGGCTGGAAGATGGCATTGTCCCCATGCTCGAGCTGACTGGTGATAAAATCCAACAGTTTCTCCTGGGACCAGAACAGACATCCCAATGCCTGGCCTGGAGGCCCTTTGGCCCACAGACCCATACTGGAAAGTTGCAGCAGGCAGATGCCGCTCCAGAGCCAGGAGCCAAGAGCCATGACTGGAGTGCAAATAAGTGAAGAGCAAGAACCCACAGCACTTCACCATTCTTTGGCCCTGTTGAATTCCTACTCCCTAACAGACCCCAATATGTGCTCTTCCTTCTACCTTCTTCATCCCCACCCTACTGCTTGCCTCTCTGTCCCACTTCATGAATCAAACCCAATCTTCCAGGCCAGACTCAGAGGCCACCACCTCTAGGGAGACAGCCTGGTACAGGTAATGGAGAGTGGATGACAACCACCTTAGAGAATGATAAAAGATGTTTCTCCAATAAAATTGCACACAATCATATACACACCTGTGCCTCTGATTTCAGAGGTTGGGGATCATCTGAAGTCTGGCTATAGACTTCCAGTGGACTGGACGGAAGAGAGGTTTAGAGTCAGTGAGATTTGGGTTCAAATCCTGACTGCTTCTTACTCTCAGTGTGACCCTGAACAAGTGATTTAACTTCCATGCATCTGTTTCTTCACTTGCACAGTAAGGCTGATCATTCCTATCGCCTGTCTCCCAAAAGTTGTAAAGACCAAATAATGACATATTTGCTCACAGGCAGTGCACCGGATGATCAATATTTGTAAGTTTCCTTCCCCCGTCCCTGAAATAATTTAAGGAGTACAAAGAGCATGGGGGCAGGATTGAGGGTGAAGATAGAGGGAGGAGGCCCCAGTGAGGGGAGACACACCCCCTTCTCTGCCCTGGCTGCAGCTTTGCTTGTCCCCTAATCTCCCTTCCACTGTCAGCCAGGACTCAGCCTGCCCAGTCTTATCTCTCCCCACAGCCAGCCCTGGACAGCTTTTCTCAACTAGATTTACATTTTTATTGATTTTCTTTCTCACTTCCAGAGCGTCCCTTCCTCTGCTTCCCCTTTTGCTATAAAATGGGCTTACCCCGGGAAACAGCAGTTCTGGGGCTGGCCAAGAAGTGATAGATCAAGGCTGGATTCATCCACCAATCTCTCATTCATTCAACCACCCACCCAACTGATAAATCCTACACTGGCACTGATGGGGACACAGCCAGTGTCAGATACAGCAAACTCCCAGTGTAAGCAGACAAACTGACAAACAGGAACAAAAGCATGAGTTGTCTATCAGAGAAGGAAAAAGAGGAAGCCATGAACTCTTCCTGGGGCCACCAGGAAAGGCTTCCAGAAGAGGTCAAATCAGAGCTGGCTCAGGAGCTAAGGCAGGAAGTACCCAGGTGGAGAAGATGGGAATGGGCACGTGAAACAACAGGATGAGCAAAGACAGGGAGGCACGAGAAAGTAAGGTGTGTCTGAGATAGGATACAAGAGCAACATGGCAGGGGTGTACCATGTGTATAGGGCAATTGGGAGAGACAGGAGAGCTGAGGCTGGACACATAGCGGGGACCAAGCCTTGAGTTCCAGCTGAAGGCTTTGGATATCTTCCTGAGGGCAAGGAGAAGCCCTTGAAGCATTGATTGATGGATTATTCCATTGACTGGTTATTTTAGGCAGGGAGTGACAGGACAAGATTTGTGTTTTAGAAAGCCTGCTGGCTGCACCATGGGGGCTTTGAGTGGAAAAGGAAAGCTGGAGGCCAAGAGCTCAGGCAGGAGGCTGGGGCATTAATCAAGGGGAGAGAAGTAGGAGGCCTTGACCAGGTCAAGAGAGGCATCCTCGAAGTGGGGGCATCTAAGCCGAGTCTTGTAAGATGAGTAGGAATACACCGGGTAGAGAAGTTGGGAAGGGTGTCCAGGGAGAAGAAATGGCACAGATGAAGTCTCAGCATACAGAAAGCTCCCGGCAGGCTTGGGGAATTTCCACTAGCTCAGCAGGGCTGCAGTGTGGCCTAACAGAGAGGTCATGGTGAGGGATGAGGCTGGAAAAGTGGGTTGGGGCCTTCAATTTCTCTCAGTATTCTCTGTCTCTTGAAGCTAGACTCAGGTGGAAGAGAAGAGTGAGCACCTGCCACTTGTGCAGAGGCAGCTGTGTGGGGCTGCCTTCCCTACAGATAGGAGAGCCCTGGGTCACCGGTGCTCCAGACTCAGAGCAGACCTTTCCATAATCACAACCCTTCACATTTTACAAAAATCCCCTCACGCCTGAAATTCATGGTTTCCTGGTGAGGCATGTGGAATGAAGATTATATTCCCCATATGGCAGACAAAGAAACCACGGCCTAGAAAAGTGCAGGAAGTTGTCCAAGGTCACTCAAAAGCCTTTCAAAACTCTGCTGTTTTTTTTCTAATAAAACTTCTTATTCCAGAATCACATATACACACTAGATGATGTAGTGGCTGCTAAACACATCAGAGAAAGAGACCTCCTCCTTCTGTTCCCAGTTCCTTAACCTTCACCCTACGACACTCCAGCTGAGAAAACAGAACCAGGTTCCCTCTGCCCTGGAAGCCAACAGGCATGAGAGCAAATCCCAGCTCTGCCACTTTCCAGGCGTGAAAAGTCACTGCCCTCATCTCAGTGTTGTTTTTCTCATCCTAAAAATGAGAGAAATAAACTCCACCTTTTCTGGGTTGTTGTGAGGATTCAATGTGACAATACAGCACCACAGGAGTTAACTACTGCTGAGTGACAAACTACCCCCAAAACTTAGTGGCTTAAACAACACATTTATTATCTCACAGAATTTCTGACGATTGAGAACCCAGAAGTGGATTAACTGGGAGATTGTGGTTCAGGATCTTTCATGAGGTTTCAGTCAAGTGTCAGTCAGGGCTGAAGTCATCGGAAGGCTCAACTGGGATCTACTTCCAGGCTCACTCTGTGGTTGTTGTCAGGACTCTGTTCTTTGCTGGCAGTTGGCCAAAGGGTTTGATTTTTATGTAAGCCTCTCCACAAGGGTACTCTTGTCATGGTGGCTAACTTCCCCTAGAATGAATGATCCAAGAAAGAGAATGTGTCCTATTGAGATGGAAGCCATGGTGCCTTTTATAATGTAATCGTAGAATTGATATATCATAACTTTTGCCACATTCTATTGGTCACACAGTTATACCACAACTCTGGTATAATGTGGGAAGGGAATACAAAAGGGTGTGAATACCAGGAGATGTGGATCATTGGAATCCATTTGGAAGCTGCTTACAAGTGGCCAGAGCAGTGTCTGGCACACAAATAGGTACTTATTCATTTGGTAGCTGCTATTATTCTCCCAATGCTCATAGACTGCCTGGGACAAGATCTGAACATGAAAAGATGAGTTTGGCAAAGTAGACTTGAATTGGGTGATGCTCAATTATATGGTAGAAGAGGATGTGCTGGACAAGGGTGGAAATCAGGGCGGGCTCTCTGGCAGATGTGAAGAGCACAGGGAAGGCCATCCAGAGAGGAAATAGAGTAAGCATGGCAAGCACTATTGGTTGCCTTCCCACAGCCAATTCCCTCTTCCTTGTTCTGGTAGCAAGATGCCTGGCCACAGGGATAAGCCAAACATTTATGGAAACACCTTTCTCTTCACCAGTGAGTGGTCTAAGAGTGGACATGTGACCTCATTTTGGTCAATAAGATACAAGAAGATGGTTTGCATAGAAAAATCTCCTGGAAAAGACAGAGGCATGAGAGGAGAAGACCCTTTATGTTCTCATGGCCTTTCTTCCTGCTTGAAAGGACATGGTGCTTATTGCCATAGCCATTTTGTGAGGCAGAGAAGTCTCTCTCAAAGCTTAGAATGGGAAAAGCCTAGGTCATTAAATATGGTTGAGTCACCAGACAAACCTGGATCCACCTTCCTTTGGTCTCCTTGTTAAAGAAATAAAAGGTTTAAGCCTCTTAATCCTGTATGCTCTTACTTGCATTCTAACTGATTCAATGAGCAAAGTATTCCAGTTCCCTCTGGGGTTGTTGCTTTTTCCCAAGGAAGAAAGAGCGGAAATGTAAACAGGAAAGTGACTTGTCCTGGGAGGCAGGAGTCCTTGATCTAACCCCAGTGCTGCCTGTGAGTTGTTCTGTGATCTTGAGCAAGTCCCTGCCCCTATGGACCTCCAATAATTATAGCTAATATTTATTGACTGCTTACTGTGTGCCAAGCACTCCTCTAAGAGCTTCCCTTGCATTATCTCATTCCATCCTCACATCAACTATTATTCTCTTTATTTTATGGACAAAGAGACTGAGGCCCAGATATATTAGGTAATTTGCTCAAGGTTACACATGAAGTTAGTGCTTAGTGCTGGGTCTCTGGATTCTGAATTCAGGCTCATCTCTCTCTAAAACCAAGGCTCCTGACCATAGGGCTGTACTGCCTGGCAGTAAAAGAGGTGTCTGGACAAAATGACCTCTAAGGGCCTTTCTAGCTCAAATATACTTTGATTTGCTGTCCCATTTCTAGCTGCATGATGAACAAACCAGCTTATCTTAGGCAAGAAAGAAAGAAAGACTGTCTTTAGCCATATGAAAAGCTGTCATGTGAGTGGGAGATTAGACTTACTCAGTATAACTCAGAGAACATGAAATGGACCAGTGTGGGGATACTACAGGAAGAGAGTGCAGCTTACATAAGACAGAACTTTCTATTTGCCATTCAGCAGGGTAGAGGTATGCACAGAGGTAATCACTCCCTGTCATGAAGCTTATGCAAGCCTATGTTTGATAAACCTCTAACAAAAGTACTCCATTGAGTAGAGATGGGACTAAATGGCTTAAACTTTGTGGAAGAAATTAAATGGACTAAAATACTAGAATAATCCAAGCACCATAATTGACAGAAATAGTAGAAGTCAATCAATAGTTTCTTTTCCTTTTTTGACACTCAGATTCTTAGATTCAAGATTCTCTAATATGGACTTCTGGCTCTTTGGCACTAGAATTCTACAGTTCTATGATTTTAACACACTGTGTTCTGCCCGGCTAAGATGCTATGGTTTTAATATTCTAACTATCCATGGTTGTGTGGCTCTAGAAACTGGGAAGTCTACGATTTTGTGACTTAAGAGTCTCTAGCTTTAACAATCCAAGATTCAATAAAGTATATATCACCAGCTCCAGAAACATGAGGGAGTCGTCTCCAATGCTGTGCTTCAGTGACCTGGACATACATTTGGCTACTCCCTCTACCCATCTTATCTCTCCACCATATCCCCACCCCCACCCCAGCCTCAGGCTCTCCATTCCAACCAACCCTTCTCCTTGATCTCTACACCATCCCCACTCTGCTACCTCCCCACACATCAAGTAAGTACATTCACTCTCTATCTGCTGGTGATTATTCCTTGAATAAGGACTTTCTCTGTGCCTGGCTTGTGCTTACTCCAAAGGAGATACAGGGAATGAGAAGGCATGGTCATGATTCTCAGAAGGCCTAAGATCTAGGGACCCAAGTCTCTTGTTTTCCTTTAAGCTCTCAGCTCAAGCTCACCCCTACCAGAAAATTTTCCTTGATTCACAATATCTAGCACCAATAACCTCGATTGCAAGTATGATGACCTGAGCTCTTTGGTGGGTTGTTATGCACATTTTAACTTATCTGTCCATCCTGTCTCCCTGATTATAATTGAGGTTTCCCCCTAAATCAAGAGCATGTCTCCTTAGCCAGACAGATTTTTCCAGAGGAAGACCATGTCTTCCTCATCAGACTGGAGGCTCCATTTAGACATGGGCCATGCCTACCTTTTATCATACTTAAGAGTTAAAAACAGAGTGATATTCCTCCACTAGACTAATAAATTCTCAAGGGCAGTTCATGACTCTATCATTAGACTGAGGATTTATTTTTATTTTTATTTTTAGACTGAGGATTTTATAAAAGCAGAAGTCACATCTCCCTTTAAGATGGGGAAGTCCCCAAGGCCAAGAACTGGACTTCTACCCTCATACTGGGGTTCATCTCCCTGAAAGCAAAGGGTCTAAGGCTTTTCCTTCTCTCCCTATTTCTCCAATCCCAGCTGAGGACTCTGGCCATAAGAAGGGAAATTTTCCCTAAAGAAGATAAACAAATGAATGGAAAAGAGAAGATTCAGAAGTCAGAGTAGGAACTCAATCATCTCCCCAACATGTCCAGACCTTTTCTTTATTTTTTATTTTTATTTTTATTTTTTTTTTTAATGGACCTTTTCTTGCTATTCCTGGGCCATCTCCTAAAAGCTGCCCTCCCTCTGCTATGAGTGGGCCCCTCCCAGCTCCTCCCAGCAACTCAGAACAGTAAGTGAAGATGTCAGCACCTTGGACAGCGCCCAACCCATTACAGTTCTCCGAGCTAGCGGAAGCCAAGCTCTCCAACTCTCTTAGCCCCTGGGTGATGGATTTCCTCGTTTCTCAATTTGATTAAAGCCCAGTAGATAACCAGAGCGCCTTGTTCCTTTCTTTTCTCTCTTCCTGATGAACATAATTAACTCCGTCAGGCTGGGAATACTTGTTCTTAAATACTGCCTGCCCAGCCCCCACCCAGTAACACACAGTCAAAACATTTGGAAGACACATGTTCCTTCCTGGGGAATGAAAGTGGGAAAGGAAGCTCTTCCCGAGATATAAAGGGGCTGTGACTGGAGACTGAAAAAATGGTGGTTCGGTAAAGAAAATCTTGAGCTGAAAGTCAGGAAATCTGAAGTTTAGTTCTGGCTTTGCCACTCATCTAGGTATGATCTAGAACAAGTCACATGCCCTTTATGGGCCTATTTTCCCATCTATACGATGAAGATATTGGCCTAGAGGATCTCAAATGCTATGCGGAGGTAGGGGGAGTTTTAAAACAGAGAGGGAAAGAGACTTGCCTGAGGTCACATAGCAAGCTCATGGCAGTGCTGGTTTTGAATTCATGGCTTCTGGCTTCTACTTCAGTGCTATTCCCCTTGCACAGCCCCCTTCATGCATATTACAGAATTTCTTGCCTAGGGATGAGGCTGAGGAAAGTGAAGACAGCTGGGATTGAGTTTATCGGTGCCAACAAAAGAAAATAAAATTTAAAATATGTGGAAATGCAATGTTTCTGAAGACAGCAGAGAATATAGTAGAAATACTTAAAATTAAGGGAAAAGGACCACCTGAGAGAGACAGAAATTCAGCCCCAAACTCAGAGAAGCTCAGAAAGGTTTTGTTACTTCTCCAAGGCCACCCAACAATGCAACTGTAGAATCTTCCTAAAGAGAAGGAGTAAACTCTTATCTTGATTAAGTGTTGGAGGTATCCTTGTCAGAGAAGAGAAGGGAAAATATTAATCACCAAGTATGTATTAGGTTACTAAAATGTGCCCAGTTGTGTATGAGGTACTTTAGTGGGGGTAAAAAGAATAAGACATGACATCTATCCTCTAGCAGATATGCCACTTCTTCTACTTGGAATTATATCCAATGCATTTTATGTATGTCCAAATATGGTTGTTCTATTAAGGCCCGAACCAAAAGTTTCCTCCGGTGGAAAGCCATTCATAGCCTTATCCAGATACTACATCTGTCTCCTCTGAATCCCTAAAGCATTTTCTCTGTTCCTGTTTTACAGTACTCAGCATCACCCGCTTAGTCTGCTCCCAAAGAGTGAGCACCTGTATTTTATTCAATTTTTAATCACTCAGAATACCCAACACAGATTTGAAATGTAATAGAATCCCAGTAAGTACTGGATGAATGGATGGATGATGAATATAGATGTGTGGATGACTGGGAGAGGGAATATATGAAGAGACGGTGTATGAATGGGTGGGTGGTTATATCACTAGATGATGGATGGATGGACAGTTAAGTACATGCTCAAATAGGTGGATAGAAATGAATAAATGGATAAATGGTTTGGGAGGTAGGTAGGTAGATGGATAGGTGATTGAGTGCATGAATGAATCTGTGGGCAGCTGAGTGGAATGGTATATAGGCAGATAGTGGTGTTGGTGATTGGATGGACTAATATATAGTAAGACAGTTGTGTGGGTGGATGAGTGGATAGATAATTACGTGATTGTATGAGAAGATAAATGTCATGGTAGATGGAAAGAAGAATTACAGGAAAGAAACATGGAAATGTTTCTAATATCACAAAGATCATTTTCATGGAGACTTTCCATTGCTAATGTCAGAAAAATGACAATGGGGATTTGCTGACTCTATGCATAAGCTGAGTCAAAAGTGTGCTAAGGCCTCAAAAGATCTCAGGCAATTTCAGGCTATATCAATGGAACTCTAATATCAAGATCAGAAAAGGTGACAGTCCTGCCCTGACCCAAGCTGTTCACACTGTCCTGGAGTCTGTGTTCTGCTCTATGCATCTGGAGAGATGATCTCCATGACTTTCCATATAAGAGAGACAGTGAGGAGGAATATGTAAAGTCTACCAAATGAGGGACTGGTGAAAGAGCCAAGTGCTCAGCCTGAAGAAGAGCAATCACCATGTCTCAGGATCTGGCTAGCTGTCATGGAACATGCCCTGTGGTCCCAGAAGCAAAGCTGGATCCCAGTAGAAGTCACAAGGTTGATGTCTCAGCCCCATGTGAGAAAAGCCATCATACAAGAGAAGGAGTATTTTAGGGGAGTAAGCTTTCAATCTCGGCGGGGGGGGGGTGTTACAGAAGATCTGGACATCCTCTATCAGAGAAGTTACAAAGTGGAGATTTGCTTGGTGTGGAAAGTAAATAAAGACAGCTCCAAGGTCTCTTCCTACCCCCAAATTATATCATCTGTTCATCTCTTCATTTCTCAATAAATTATATTTAGCTATGCCCTGTGCTCAGATTGGAATGCAGGGAATTTCTGTCCAGAGCTGAGGGTTTGAGGAGATTTGAGATAGGTAAGGTTTTACTTTCTCTCCAAGTAAGACTCAGGTTTGAGAAATGAGGAGGAGGTGAAAATGTCCTTTCAGAGACACAAATGACTGGGGAGGGGGAGAATCAGAGCCATTCAGAGCCAATCCATGACCTAGATTCCCTGTAATTAATGAGCCTACGTCACTGACGTGCTGGCTTCTGATCAATGCTATCTCCCCAACCCCGCCCAGCTCTCTGGTATGAGAAGATTAAATCAATTAGGAGGAGGAGATCTGGCTGGCGCTGGTTGGGAACAGAGGATAATTCACTTACATAACAGGGGATTGAGATTTGGACTTGGTCCCTGGGTAGTGGAAGTAGATCCTAAACCCCAGGCCTCCAGGGACAGACTTCAGGATTTAGGAGTGAATGCAGAAAGGGCAAGGGAGCCTAGGGGAAGGGGAAGTGATGACCCCAGGCAGAGGCCCATCTTCCATCTCCCTGCTGAGAACTAACCCCCTGTTCTCTGGCATGGGGAGCCAAATTGAAAAACCATTCTTCCTACCGCAAGTGAGAGGGGTCTCAGCCACTAGGATCATTCAACAATGAAAATCAGACCAAGCCTCTCTGCTTAGCCTAGCATTTACAGCCCTGCAACCTCTCCCACAACATCTCTTGCCTCCAAGAGGTGGGGGTGGGTAGAGAGGAAACTGACATGTTCTGTTTTTCTCCTCTGAGCCAGAAGCTGGCCAGGCACTAGAGGTACACAGAGAAACAGGTCCAGAACCCTCTGAAGTGTTGCCTTGTGTAGGAGGACACGCACCTGCAACACTCTATGCCAAGTGGTGTAAGAGGACTGCACGGGCAGGGTCCAGAGGGGGCACAGTGAGGGAGGCCTCCCAGGGTCAGTTCCAGAAGGCTCCCTAGAGGAGGCAGTACTTGCACTCAGTGAGCCTTAAAATAAGAATGGATTAGTGGGAGTTCTCCAGGCTGACCTGGCTGAGGGAGGGCCTTGAGTAGAGGGAACAACATGTACAAAGGCATGGCAGTGAGACAGCTTGGCACACATTCAGGGAACTAGTTGGTGTGGATGGAGCCTACAGCATTAGGTAGGAATGGGGGAGATGAGGCAGGAGATGTAGCCAGGTCCAGGTCTCACTTCTGACAGCATGCCAAGAAAAGACTGAAGCAATAATCTCAGAGTCTCTGATCAATCCATGCCTCCTGAGCACTGACATTATGCCAGGCCCTATGCCCGAATTGGGAGCAGGTGGAAGTGGGGAAAACAGATATGAACAAAACTTGGGCACTATCCTCCAGAAGTTCTAGAAGGTCACACAAATATTCCCCTTTACCAAGCTGGATAGTCCCTGCTTGGCTTCAGCTGGGATTCAGACCTGGCTAGTCTTTCTGGAGTTCTACTTATTGCCTGGGCCTGCCTGTAGCCCCCTGCCTAAGGTACCCAGACAAGCAGTCTTACTGGACAAAATTGGGCTGACCTGACACCTAACTGGCCTCCTGAAGACCAGTCCTATGGTGAGCAAGGTGGGCTGAGATGATATCCTGGGGATGGAGGCAAGTTATAGATTAAGAAATGTTTAGAAGGTAGACTGCAAAGACAGCCAGGGTTTTTATCTTGGGCCATGCCATCCTATGGAAAACCCAAGTCAGGAGGGAAGAAATTAGCTGCCAAGAAATGAGCTTTCAGGCTGCTCAAGTCACAGGATTCACCACGTGGAGGTCCAAGGAGCCTTAGGAATTCAAGTGAACCATACACAAGTTGCCTGTAGGAAGCAGACATACAGAAATTCCTCCCTTACCCACTCTCTCCCTTCATTCTTTCCTTCAGCAGCTCTGAATAATCCTCTCTCTAGTCAGGCTCTGGGCTAGCAGTGAGGCACAGATCTAGCTAGGATCACCCTGTTCTTTGTCCAAAGGGCCAGCAATATGCACACCACTTCTATCTTCATATCCAGGACTCGTCTGCACTAAAATTTTGGCTGGTAATTAAAGCTAGTGCCTGAAATTTATTTTACTGTTGAAAGATTTAGAATCTAACCTTTGTGGTTGCAAACAACAGAAATGGACTCAAGCTAAGCAAAACAGAAAAAAAAAATATTAGCAGCTCCACTGGGCAGCTCAGAACAGATGAGAAAGCTGGAGAATCAAATGAGTGGGCACCTGAATTCACAGCCAAGGTCATACCATAGGAAGAGCTAGTCCCAACACGTCTACCAGGATGGCCTTTGAACATCCCCACAGTACTACACATCCAGATGTGGCACTGCTGCAGGACATAAGCACACATAAATTCTAATGAATCTTCCTCCCAGCCTCACTAACTGTCATGTCAAAGTCCTGAGCCAGAACAGCTGGCCAAATTGCCCGGGGGGTGACAATGGGAGAGTATCTGACCCCTTTTGGCTTTGAAGTGTAAGATGGGGTCCCAGCTCTC
The DNA here is from genome assembly GCF_048164855.1 of Canis lupus baileyi. Lineage (NCBI taxonomy): Eukaryota > Metazoa > Chordata > Mammalia > Carnivora > Canidae > Canis > Canis lupus. Next base: position 28,400,965 of record NC_132860.1, read on the forward strand.
ATAAGGACTCAACTAGTGGGAGATTCATTAAAAAAAAAAATATATATATATATGGATTCATTTTTAAGCACCGAGAAATGTAACAAATGTCCACTACATTTTTATTGAGGACTCACTAAGTGCTGGATGCATTGACAGGTGTTTTATATATACACAGATCTGTGAAGCAATTCTCTAACCAGATAATGGCTGATCTCATTATACAGTTGAGGAAACTGAGGTTTTAGAGGTGAAAGTAACTTTCCCAAAGTCACTCAGCTAGTAAGTGACAGAAAACAGGTTTTTGTTTGTTTGTTTGCTTAAGTAGGCTCCATGCCCAGTGTGGAGCCCAGTGTGGGGCTTGAACTCAACCCTTAGAGTGAAGACCTGAGCTGAGATCCAGAGTCAGATGCTTAACCGACCAAACCACGCATGCACCCTCAGGTGGGTTTTTGTTGTTGTTGTTACAGATACATAATGCTGTCTCCCAAATTGTAAACACAGCACTTGTACTTATGGTTCCTAACATGTTTAAAAAACAACAACAACAACAACAACACATAGGGGCAGAGAAAAATGACTAAATGTAAATATTCCAATGTCTCTACACAATGATGGGATAATGGGATTATGAGTAATTTTTCCTACTTTTAAAAATACTTTCCTGTACTTTCTTCTTTTAAAACTAAGAGCATGCTCTACCTTAAAAATCGTAAGAAAAAAAATAAAACAGTTTTAAAGATTAGAGCAGTGTTAACACAACTGTGGAGAATATCTGCGTAGAAAAAAGACTGAAAAGAAAAAGACTGGAAGGAAATTTGTCAAAAATGTCTCTACATAGTGGGATTATGGGTGTGTTTATCTTCCTTTCAACTTCCATTTTTCAAATTTTCTCTAGTGAGCACACTCTGAAAAAAAAAAAGCAAAATGACCTTCTAAAAACATGCATAAAATGATATTAAAGAGATGGTGCTGCTGTGTTTGGGTCCTTTAAAGCTCCTATAGTCACGTGTATAGTGATTTGGAAGTCTAGGTAGTTCGGGTTTCCTGGGGCAGCCTGGCAGTCCCCCGCAGCATGTGCTGCCAGAGCTGGCCCAGCTGGCATGGAGCACGGCCACCACAGTCATCTCAGGCCGAGCGCTCTGAACCAACATCCCCACCTCTTGCAACAATGTGCATGTTATCAGACCCTGCTGCGCTGTGAGGAGTCAGCCCCTGAAGCTGGAACCCTCCTCTGTGTTGGTTTTCTCATTTCACAGGCTTCAAGGTTCACCTTCCCCTCTGTGAACAGAGCAGGACTGGCCAGTCATGTCAAGGTTTAGACCCCTCTAAGGCACCAGCCCCGGGCCCCTCTCCTGCCTGCACTGCCCTGGCCCCCAGTGCTATGGATAGACAGAGGATGGAGGTTCAGTTCTGGCCTGGCCCCAATCTGGGGAGACTCCAGACTATTCCCTGCCTTAGGAATGGTCTCAATCAGATGGAAGAGGTGGTCCCTATTTTCCAGGAGTTCCAGTGTGACAGGGAGAAAAGAGAAGAGCGTGGGGATGATTCAGTCTCGGCCAGCCTTGACTCCAGAACCTTCTGTTCCAGGACTACCATTCCTCCCCAACCCCTCCTCTAGGTGGGCCAGTCAATTGCCAAGTCAATTGACTTGGCAATTGACCTGGCCTCCAAGCCCTCTGCTCCCTCCTCTTCTCCACCTCCCCAATTACAGGGAGAGGGGATCCTTATGCCCTGTGTATCCTCTAGCAAGTCACACTCCAATCCCCACCCCCAGATTCCCCCACCCTTCCTCCTCAGTTTCTCTGTGGCCAAAGCAAGGGAGCCAGATACTCTTGACAGTCCTCCAATCCACTGGAGACCTTCTGCGTCTCCTTAGCCCCTTCCCAGACCTCTCCTCTTCCCTCTCCCTTCCCACCTTTTTATCTAATCTGCTCCCCTTTCTCCTCCTTCCAGGTATGCCCCCTTCCTGCAAAGCCCCCCTGAATCTCCAGGCTAATACCCACTTTGGCTCTTACAATGGCCAAACTGCTGCAGTAAAGGATGCAGTGGGCTAGAATAGAGGGGGCGGGGGGCGAGGGAAGAGGGCTCAGGCCAAGGCTGAGGTCGAGGAGGCTGGGCAGGGCAGGTGGCCAGCCCCAGCAGTCCCGGCCAAAGCTACCTCAGCAGCTTCTGCAAACCCTAGCAAGGAAACTACGCTTGGGTGGAGCTCCAGAGTGGAGAGGCTTGAGGGGGAAGGGCGTGCCTGCTGAGGTCAGCACAGCCTCCAGAAACCTCTCCAGAGGAGGAGGAAACCACAGAGTCCCAGTCCAAACTCTGGACTCCCTAGGGGAAATGACTCAGGTCTGGAAAACTAGAATCCAGAGCTGAGAGGGTCCCAAAGGACACCTGTTGGGAATAGGAATTTCCCCACAGAACCCCTGCTCATGTGCCTTCTGGAGCAGGAAGCTCATTCCTTTCTATGGCAGCCCCTTCCTCTGAGAGTTGGTTCATGCATCAATTATCAAACTGCCACCCAAGCCTCCTCTGTGCCAGGATCCGTGCCAGACTCTGGGGATGCAGAAATGCATGTGGTCCCTACCCTCATGGAACTTACCATTGAAGGAGGGCGGCAGACACTGACCACACTCTGCGGTGAGAAAGCTGCAGAAGCCCAGAGAGGGCCCTGCACCAGCTTTGGGGCAGGCTGGGAGAGTCAGAACTGCCTCAGAGCAGGTAATGGACCCAAGGGGGCCTCAGTAAGCACGCAGCTTCAGTTGGCACCTAAATACTGACAAATCTAGCTCTGCACCTTCAGCCCTTACACAGATCCCGAACTCCATGTCTTAAATACCCAATCGCCCATTCAACATCTCTGCTTGGATGCCTCAGTGTCTCTAATGCAGCAGCAATGGGCCAAGCTCACCCTCTCTGCCCAACCCATCCCTGGTCTTCCCTCTCACAATGAATGGCGCCATCATCCACAAGCTAGACACCCAGAGCCATCCCTCCCTTGCCCCACTATCAGGGCTCCAGGTCCCTGTGACAAGCCCACCACCCCTCCCACCTCCACACCACCATGGGCCCCAGAGCCATTGTCTCCCACCTATACCACAAGCGCCTCATTTGTCTTCTCACACTTGGGCCCCTTCAATCACACAGTGACAGTGATCTTTCTGAAAAGCAAAGAAAATTGTCACCTCTCTGCTTAAAAGCCTTCAGTGGCTTCTCCTTGCCTTTGGGATAAAGGTTAAAATCTTGAACAAGACATGCAAGGCCTGGCTTTTGCTGACCTCACCAATTGTATCTCTACAACCCCCCTCTCCTCCATCTCCGGGCCCCTTATCTCTGGCCCACCAAGCCTGTCCCCTGACCTCAGACCTCTGCACATGCTATTCCCACTGATGCCCATGGATCCAAAGATTTGGGTTGCCCTCCTTTCCTCTTCCAAATGATTCCCAGGACATGGGTTGTTTGCATGTTCCCTGGCCCTGAGCACCAATCTCTGGCCCTTGAAGGAACAGCTGTGGGCGCAGCCGGTGGTTACAAAGTAACGGGCATGTTTGGAGTCCAAGGTCCCAGAACCTCCCAGCGTTCCCAGAGGAAAATTCCTGACTCTAGCTCCTGGATGCCTTCCAGATCTCCCACTCCCCTCCTGCTCACTTTTACGATTCCTTGGTGGGGAGCTGGGGATGGAGAATGGGCAAGCCTCCCCATCTCCTCAGCACAGTCTCTTCCTGGGCCTTACAGTGGGGCCCAGGGCTGAAGAGTGAAAGAAATGAAGTTCCTAGGCTGGTGCACTCCACCTGGACCCGCAAGCCATGTGCATCCTGGGCTCCCTGACAAGCCAGCCATCCTCAGGCCTCAGGCCAGGTTCTGCCTCCTCTTGCAGTTTGCCAGGACTCCCTGAAGCAGGAGACCCAGTTTTCCCTGGGATCTCATGGTATTTGTACACCCAGCACTATCAAATTTGCCTTTTGTGTTGGTTTCTCTCGCCAAACAATTCAGCTTGCTTAGGGGCCACATGTTTCCATCCCTGCATCCCAAGCCTGGCTCCAGATTGGTTCCCAAAAGAGAGGCTCAGGAAAGGCTCAGCATTACAATTTGGGACGAACATCACATAAATGTGTGTTTTTCTCTTTTCACATAATTGCTGTTAAGCTCTGTCTCCTTTGTCTTAGACATTTTGTGAAAAGGGGGACCTGGGAGTCTGACCAGCCTCAATTTTGAGCTCAGTTCCACCCTTTACTAGCTGTGACCTCAAGCAAACGCTCAGCTTCTCAGGGACTCAGTTCCTTTCCCTATAAAATGAGAACAATGTCCTCCTTCCTCTGAGGGTTTTCTTTTCGTCTTTTCTTTTTTTAGGATTTTATTTATTTATTTATTTATTTATTTATTTATTTATTTTAAAAAAATTTTTTTACTTATGATAGTCACAGAGAGAGAGAGAGAGAGAGAGAGAGAGAGAGGCAGAGACACAGGCAGAGGGAGAAGCAGGCTCCATGCACCGAGAGCCCGACATGGGATTCGATCCCGGGTCTCCAGGATCGCGCCCTGGGCCAAAGGCAGGCGCCAGACCGCTGGGCCACCCAGGGACCCCCTAGGATTTTATTTATTTACTTGACAGAGAGAAAGAGGGCTCACAAGCAGGGGGAGTGGCACGCAGAGGGAGAGGGAGAAGCAGGCTCCCCATGGAGCAAGGAGCCAGATGTGGGACTCATTCCCAGGTCCCTGGCATCATGACTTGAGCTGACAGCAGATGCTTAACCAACTGAGCCACCCAGGTGCCCCTCTCTGAGGGTTCTCATAACTAAGTGAGCTCTCTTATGCAAGTCATGGCACACAGCATGTGCTCAAAAATTCCTTTCCTTCTTCCCACCCCAACCTTTGAGCCTCAATAGGAACTTGACATATACTTCCATGAACTTGAGCCTATGGTTGTCACCTGTATATCAAGTCAATCTAAATCATTTTGAAACACAGTCCTGCCTCCTAACACAGTCTGCAGATATGATATACATGTTTTATTTGGCTTCATCCAAGTCCTTCAAAAATACATCAGCCTGAGCATGTCCTCGTGGAAGACTGAGCCCTGAGCAGAGCTGTAGTTTGCCCTCCAGACTGCCATTGATCCACTAATCAATTTTCCTCTACCAGCTGTCCAGGCAGCTAGGGATTCCCCTAGAGTATCACTATTTGATCCTGCCCCTTGTCTTGCTGTAAAAATACCCTGGGAGATGTTCCAAATGCCTTTCTAAAATTAAGATTCTCAGGACAGTGACAGACCCCTGATCTATCACTCAGTTTCTCCCAAAAGGAGGAGAGAGGGGAGATTAGCCTGACTTCCTTTAAGTAAGCCTCTGCTGGGTCCTGTAAGTATTACCTTTTTTTCTTTTTTCAAGGATACAAATCACTCTTTCTCTACCATCTTTGCTGGTGCTGTTAACTCTGAAGAATCTTTCATCTCTGGTGAAAAGTCTCACTTAGAAATGATCAAATTAACACAGGCAACTTGCCTACAACAGTTGGCTGTTGGCTAAAACAGTTCAAAACACTTAAATGAGAACCTCCCGCTACCACAGGAAATCTGCTTTCCAAATGAATGAGGGTTTCTATAGGCAGGTAAATTTCCATCCTGTTCTTCTCATTATAAATGTGGAATCGGTTAAATTCAAATAATCGCTGTCTTCTTGTAATATTGAGTCAAACATTCACTCGTTAAAAATATAACAACATTGTGTCTTAATAAAAGCATAGCTGCATATTTTAAGACCAAGAACACAAGCTCGGCCAACTATGATTTTCAAAGTTTTGTAAGATTGAGAACACAAAAAGCCAGACAAGAGGGAGCATAATGAAATCCAGCAGGAATAATTTGTAATTAGAAAACCCCACGCAATTCTTCAGCCAAGGATAATGGTGATCTATCTTAAAAACACATGTGTCCCATGCTGGGCACTGATGAGTCTAATCAGACACACTCCGCTGACATTCTTCACAATACCGAGGGGCCCCTAATTGCTGGTGGGTGCAGACAGGCAAGCTTCTGCTGCTCCTCTCAGAAGATGATGATGATTAAGAGCAGGCCTGGAGCCAAAGAATCAGGGGTGGAATCCCAACCCTCCTCCTACTCACTCTGTGGCCTCAGACAAGTTACTTAGCCCATCTGTGCTTCAGTTTCCTCATCTTTAAAATCAGGACTGAGACTACCTTTGAGGGTGGTAATTATAAAGACAGCTGCTACGTGATGTCTACTTGACCCAAAAGGTGTTCTCTCCTATTCCCCAGTTGCTACTGGGGTGCTCACAGACAGGGCCAAAGTGGGGGAGTGACTCTTTCCCTCTCCCCATCCTGCTGTTAGGGATGCTCAGCACCTGCCAGAAGATCCAGCCTGTGTGGAGGAGCACTGTGCCCACAGCAGCCCTGCCCTGAGGCCCAGTGTATTTCTCCTCAACGCCCCCGACCCTGCTCTGGACCATAGCCTGGCCCTGGCCCAGCTGGCCCATTGGTGATCTGCCCAGGCTAAGCAGAGGTGGCTTGGCTCCAGCAAAGGCTAAAGGTTCTTCATTTTGTTTTCTGCTTTGGCTTAACCATTTGTGGTGGGTGGGAGAGTAGGAGGAATGGCAAAAGGGGAGAAGAAATGCACTGTTCCTGCACTTCTTCCTCCCCTGCCTCCCCCACTGCCAGGCACAAGCTATGTTCAGTCCAGTACTGTCCTCCGCCCCAGGAAAGCTGCCCCAGGGCTCCCCTGCATGATGTCCCAGGGGATAGAGTGATCTATCTCGGTAGTACCTCCATCATCGCTCCATCCTCCTCTTTTTATGTCCTTCCCTGGTTCAGCCTGTCCTGGCTCTTGAGTACAATAGCTCTTCTCTGCACTAGCCACATGCCTGCGCCTCCCCAGGCTGAGCACCAGGGCATAAGCGATGATGCAGGCAAGGGCTCTGCCCTCCAAGCGCTCATTTTATAGCACCAAGAGGACAGGTTGCCAAGCACACAGCCTAAGCTGGACTCTCCTCCACTCGGTCCCTTTTAAGCTGTGTGATCTTGGGTCAACTACTTAACCTGAGTGCCCACTTCTTTATTTAAAAATTGGGGCTAAAGTACCTCCATTTCAAGACCACTGTGAAAATTAAATACAGTCATGTATGGAAACCTCTAAACTCAGCACACTGCATACAGTGGATGTTCACTCAAGTCTGTCTCCCCTCCCTCCCTCCCTCCCTCCTTCCCTCCCTCCCTCTTTCCCCATAGCCAGCTGCCTCTTCCAGAGGAGAGAGCCAGGGCAGTTCTCTGGGTAGATGTAGAGCTCTCCCCAAGCTGGGGGTCCTAAGAACCAGGGTCAGATGGGCTTTTGTAGGGCCAAACCCTGTGCTGGGTAGTGTGAGGGTGCAGACCAGCCATGGCTCTGCCTGCCAGGTGCTTTCTTTCAAAAGTAGACTCAGGCCTCTGACCTCCTTTTCTCTCTCCCAGTGGCTAATTAGGGCCGATTGTGGGCTCCTTTTTAGCCTTTCCTTTTCTGAACTTCCAACTGGCTTCTTTTTTCCTTCCCCAGGGCAGGGCTGGGGACATACTGGCAGGGCCAAGCTGAAGCCCCTGCCGTAAGTAGGCAATGCACTAAGACAGGAAGAAGGGGGTAGCTGTTTATGCTGGGTGTGCCACAGGAGCTACCAAGACACAGACTTTGGGGTTGGCCCAACAGGGAACTGCTCAGGTAGCTGTTCATGCTTCTGTCTTGAGATTCCTGTCCTAAGTCCAGGAATATGCGGGGACATTCAATAATAAATGTCCTAGTTAGCCTTCAAGATCTTGCTGCCTACCCAGAGTGATGAGCTGCTAGAAATCCCCAGAGATATCATACCCTTACAGAGTTGGGGGAAGATACCCCAACACACTTAAAATGGAATGCTTTCTCTATCATTTAGGGACACAGCTGGGGAAATCTAGGGACTTGGAACCTGGCCTACTGGATGAAACCAGCACTAGATCATCCTGGCCAATGTAAGGCTAGAAAGGCAGAAGTAGCTTTAGGGTGGCAAGAACCTCTAGTTCTTGAGGCTAGTTCTTGAGGCCTAGCCTGGTGGCAATAGATGATCTAAATACAAAGATCAGGGCTTTCTGCTGGCTCCTTCATAAGCTGGGAGCTCCAGCACTCCAGAGATGGGAAATGAGTCAGTCATGAATCTCAGGGCCAAGGATTAGCAGCAAAGGGGGCTGAGAACCAAGGTGGGACCCAAACATCTTCAATCACTAAGAAAGGACTAAAACCACAGTGAAATAAAGTTGCTGTAGGTAGACAGAGAGGAGGACCACAGTGGCCAGAAACAGAAAGGGCTGCCACTTACAAAGAAGCACTGATCAATGGAAAGAGTTGACAGCTAAGGGTGATGTTATATAGGAGCTTTGAGGAGAAGCAGAAAAAGAAAGACAAAGGAGAGCAGAGGAGTCATCAGGAAGGCTTCCTGGTAGTATCATTGTGAAGGTCAAGAAATCTAGTGTCAAAGGTTCAGGAGGTGAACCAAAGGCAGGCTCACCAACCATCTTGAGCACCAAGGTCTGTAGTTATCTTTGCATAGTACGTGGGTGCCAGGGGAGTGATGCTGGAATTACTCAGCCAAGGTGTCCTCCACCCTTCAGCTCCAGTGAGCAGGAGGCTGCCACATGTTCTCATCACGCCTTCTCACCTGGAGCCAGAGCCTGCTGCCTGATGGCTCCTCTGCTAATGGTTTCCAGGTGTGTCCTTGGGCCCCTGGGGGTAGACATCCTGGAGGACACACTCCATCCAACCCAGGTTCCACCCCTCTGGTAACCTTCAGCTGTAGAACCTGGGCTGGCCTGGGGCAGGCCATGGAGCATGGGTGCAACCTCACTCCAGGTGAGAGGCGTATCAGAGGTCACACGGTTTCCTTCTCCAATTGGCTGCTGAGCTCTGAGCCCCTCAGCAGTGTCATTTCTGGTCCTTGGTACCTTTAGGACATGAGCCCCAGGGGTAATATGAAAGTTATCCTGTGGAATAAGATGGCTGCATGGCTTGTGTCTCTGGAGAGAGAGGTTGGCCTGTTGCCGCCTTATGAGACGAAGTGTGTCTGTGCATCTCCAGGACTATGTGGCTGTTTCTATGTATCTGTAATTCTCTCTGTATGTCTGTCTTTGAATCCATTTATCTCTATTTCTGAGACTATGTGTCTATGTGTTTCTCTGTATACTTCACAGGAAAGCCTTCTTTGATTGCAACAACAAACTCCTCACTGTTTATTATCTAATAAATGGAAATCCAGGGGCACCTGGATGACTCAGTGGTTGACCATCTGCCTTCAGCTCAGATCATGATCCCAGGGTCCTGGGATCGAGTTCCACATCAGGCAAGGAGCCTGCTTTTCCCTCTGCCTATGTCTCTGCCTCTCTCTGTGTGTCTCTGATGAATAAATAAATAAAATCTTTTTTAAAAAAATGGAAGTCCAGGGATCCCTGGGTGGCGCAGCGGTTTGGGGCCTGCCTTTGGCCCAGGGTGCAATCCTGGAGACCCGGGATCGAATCCCACGTCGGGCTCCCAGTGCATGGAGCCTGCTTCTCCCTCTGCCTATGTCTCTGCCTCTCTCTTTCTCTCTCTCTGTGTGACTATCATAAATAAATAAAAATTTTTTAAAAAGGAAGCCCAATATGAACCTTGCTGCTTCACCTCCCTAATGCTGTAAGTTTTCATCCCAGAGTGATTTCCAGCCTAAATGGGAGGAATCTGATTCATGTTCTCCTGTGGGTGACTTGGATTCAATGTGAAAGGCTCAAGGCTGATGAACTGTAAGGCTGCAGGGCCCCTGTGGCTCAGAGCAGGCCCCACGTTCCAAACACTTTATAGTCACTGAGACCATCTTCTGGTATTCTCCTGGTCCAGGCTGATGCTTGAGTGAGTCTCTATTCCTGGACCAGAGCTTATACTGACCACCAGCTTTATCATCACCATCCTTACCACTATCTTCTTTAACATCATCATCGCTGCTATCATCACCACCATTACCGTTTTCATCCCCTCTACTACCACCACTACCACCATTACCACTGCTGTCCCATCAGCACCACAGTTAGTACAGCACAGTCACTGTCACCATCACTGCCACTGTTCTATTACTAACGTCAGAGATTTCTAGTTACTTTTCAATAGCTATTTCTCCTTAATTCTCAATAATAAGGACTACAACTTTTTGCTGGGCACCTTGCCTCCCACTTCAGACTATTATTTACCATGCTCTTTGAAGCCAATAAGATATATAAGTGAAAGTGCTGAATAAAATTATGGGAAGTGGCACCCTTATTTATCTTTTGTCTCCATCTCCTACCTGATGTGATGGCTGGCACTCTAGAAGCCATTTTGTTCCAAAGAATGAGGACTAGACCCTAGGGAAGGCAGAGCGGGAGGCAGAAAGGACTACTGGTTTCTCATGACTATGGAGAAACGATTCAGACTCAAATGGACATTTTTTTGTGAAAAAATGAACTTTTATTTTGTATAATTTAAGAGACTGTTGCTTAGGGCATTCTGATGCATACCACCAAACATTATCCTAATTAGTATATATCACCAGATATTAGTTTCATTAAATATTCCACGCTAATAAGTATGAGTGATGGAGGGACAGTAAAGAAGAAATAGGAGACAGGGATAGAGGTAGGGAAGGAGAGGAAGACAGAGAAGAAGAGAGAGGGAGGGAAGGAGTGGGGGGCATTGATTGAGAGATTTAATTGCAGGACATAGAAATGATTCCTACCGTTTAGAAGTAGCCATTCTTAGGCAGACAATGACGAGAAGGATAAACACATTCAGCACCACGGACAGATCCAGGAACACTGCAGTAAGGGGACAGCAGGAAAAAGTGAGTAGTTGGTGGTGGCGGCAGTTTTCTCCAGGATATGTTCATTAACCCACTCTGTGCCAGGCACTGGGATAAATATCAAGACGTGTTATCATCACATCCACATTTAGTTCCCAAGATCAAAACAAGCAGATTGACATGGAAAGGCTTCCTAAAGTGGGAGGAAGGGACTGAGAAACCAACTGAGGAGTGGGGCAAGAAGACTTTGTGACAGAATGGACAAAATGCCAAAGAAAGAAAAACGCTGTGGGTGGGGGAGGGCTCCAGGTTGGGAGAGGGAGAGTGGATCAACTAGTCAGGAAAGGAGCATGTTGCCCTGAGTGGGAGTTAAAGAAGTGAGTTCTCAGGGCCCTTCAGATACTACATCAAAGATTCCAGTCTTTGGTCCCAGGAACAAAGGTTCATGCTTGTAGGGGTATATGAAATCTATGACTAAGATTCCACAATTCTAAGCTTCTGAATCAGTTACCTATGTGTAACAAATCACCCCTCTCCCCAAATTTAATGACTTAAGACAGCAACCATTTTATTTGTTCACAATTCTGTGAGTCAGCAATTTTGGGCTTGGGTCAGCTGGATAGTTCTCCTGGTCTTTTCTGGGGTCACAGAGGCAGCTGATGTCAGCTAGAAGATCACCTGGGAGCTGGCTGGTCTAGAGGGCTTCAGCTGGGATGGCTCATTTCTGGTTTCTGCCTCTAAGAAGCTTGCCTGGATTTCTACACATGGAGATCTCTGGGGAACAGAGAGGGAAGCCCCAACTAACAAGCACTTTCAAATCTTCTGCTTACATCACGTTTGCGGATATCTCAATAGCCAAAGGAATTCATTTGGCTAAACTAGTCAGTGTGGGAAGGGACAGTATAAAAGTATAGATACAAATACGCAGGATTCATTGGGGGAACATTAATATAACACTCTTCCACAAGTTCTAAGTGTTTCGTTTACCACCATAAGAATCTTATGTTCTGTTTCAAACAGAACATAGTTCTAGGAGTTCTACAGTCTTCCAACTCTGCGGTTCTTATAATTCAATTTTTTGATTCCAAGATTCTGTAATTCTAGAAGTAGAAGGCTTGGTATAGCTAAGGTGGAACATGAGGACCCAACAAGAATATACTAAGGAAGTCAAGCAAACTAAGGTCACTCTCAGATCTAAGCAAGAACCCATTTGCCTCTCCCATTCTCATCCCTTAGCCCCCTACTTCCTGTATGCAACAGGACAGTGGCATGAGCATCACACTGGGAATCAGAAAACCTGTAATATAGGCCCTGTGCCATCATTAATTTAGAGCGGCCCCAAGCACCACTCTTAACTTGCCAGTGTGGGGTGTTTTTGTTTTGTTTTGTTTTCTTTGTTTTTTTAATGATTTTATTTACTCATTTGGGAGAGAGAGTGAGCGTCTGCATGTACAAATGAGGGGGAAGGGCAGAGGGAGGGGGAGAAGCAGACTCCCCGCTGAGCAGAGAGCCTGATGCTGGGCTCCATCCCAGGACCCTGAGATCATGACCCAAGCTGAAGGCAGACACTTAACCGAGAGTGCCACTAAGGAGCTTTGTTCTCCATGTTCTTCTACGACCAACAGAGATACCAATTCCTATTTTCTGAATGACACAGAACAGTGGTAAAGCCAGGAGAACTGGGCCCAACTTCCATTATCAGGAGCCTGAACCCGGTGCAGCTTAGAGTTTTGTTCCCACCTCTCTCCTATAGTGCAGACCCTGAGTTTTAAGAAAACCATGATTTAAATAAGTTACTGCCCTTGATCTGTCCTGACCTCTACTTGCAAAAGAAAGGAAGGAGAGGAAAGGGAAGGACTTGGGAAGTGAGGGGAGGGGAGGAGAGGAAAATCCTCCAACTCTGCTCCCTCTCCTTTTCCCCACCAACTCCAGTCCCAGACTCAACTGGTTCAACACTGGAGCCCTGGGGCCAAACCCTGCCTGGCCTTGAGCTTGTTTGCTGTGCCTTTCAACTTCCCCAAGAAGAAGAGTATGCAAGCAAAAAGCAGCTCCATGAGAGACCTAGATCGGGGCAGCAACTCAAGAAAACTTTACAGATGGAGGGAACCACTGGAACCCACCGGCTGAACCACCTTCTATCACAGGTAAGGAATTAGAAGCCCAGACTGGGACATGAACCTGCTCACAGTCACACAGCTAGCCACTAGTAGACCAACACCAAGAACGAGATGGGGTCACTCCCCTTTCCTAAACTTCAGTTTCCAATTCTAACCTGGGGATAAAAGACCCAGCTTGGGACACCACTCAGAAACTGTAAAGCACAGTGCAAAGCTAATAAAGAATCAGGTTTTTCCCAATGGCTTGGGAGCCTGGGTGGGGGAGGGTGTGTTGAGGTGGAGGCAGGAGCACTTACGACTTTGAGAGGACTCATCCAGCTCATTTATTCTAGCCTTTCCCCAGAGGCCCAGGCTGCAGAGTGGAGGAGAAGGGTATTAAATATCAGAGAGAGTTATTTAAAAGCCAGTTGCTGGCCCCTCAGAAGCAGAGTGTGGCCTCTGCTGACTCAATGGAGAAGATGAATCTTGGGTCTATGGATTTTCCTGTGTCTCGTGGTCGGTGGAGGGGTGGGAGGGGCAGTGAGAAATGAGAACAGTAAAAGCTGTGGTGGAGTTTCCCCCTCCCTGCCAGTGCAGAAGTTACACTAGAGAGAATCTGGGGCCTCCCCCACTACCTAATGACTGAGCTTTATCACATCAGCCCTGTCCAGCTGCTCTTCCACTTGCCTCAGAGGAAGGGGGAGCAGAGGGAAAGGGAATCAGCCAAGGTAAAGGGACTCTGGATATCACAGGCTGCTACAGACTTAGGAGGACCCTCCTCCCCTGCCAGACTATGCTACCACCACAATAGTTGGGGTGGGGCCAAGTTCGAAGTCATACATTGAGGTGAGGGCACCAATTGGGCAAATTACAGTATTATCTTCCCCTCCATGGCCTCCACCCCTAAAAGGGCAAGGGGCACAGGACTAAAAGCCCTCTAAGACCATCCTGTCTAGACACACTCCTTCTTTGCAGAGAGGAAACAGATCTGGAAAAGTAGACTTGCCTAAGGACTTTAGGAACACTGAGACACTTCTGACAGACAAGATGGGAGCTGGAGGCAGACAGGAATGGGGCTCCCTGATAGATGACCTCAGGAAAGTTGCCAAACCTCTGTAGGCTCCTTACCACGGCTCAGTTGACCTTATAGAGAGCAGGGCCTTTGTGGAGAGAAAAGTGAAAGAGCTGGAGTTACGAGAGGGAGAGTACCTTGGAAGGCTCCGAGAGGGGCTCTGGAGCCTAGGGGGGTAATAAATTCAAGAATTGGGGTTCAGGGGTGCCTGGGTGGTTTGGTCAGTTAAGTGCTCGACTCTTGATTTTGGCTCAGGTCATGGTCTCAGGGTCATGAGATAGAGCTCCTGCTGAGCATGGAGCTTGCTTAGGATTCTCGCTCTCTCTGTCTTTCCCCATCCTGCTCATGAACATGTGCTCTCTCTCTCTCTCTCTAAAAAATAAAAATAAAAAATATTGGGGTCTAGAGTAGTTGACATGTGGATGATTCTCAATCCAGCAAAGGGCAATCACTCTGCTTGGGCAGGTTGGGGTGACTTCACTTGCTGAATCCTAAGAAAACCCTGAAGCTCTGCGCCCACAGGATCCCCTGGGATCTGACCCAGTCACACTCTCCAGAGAGAGCCTAGAATGGGGAGGGCTGCAGCAGAGATGAGCAGGAAACCTGAGCTCTTGTCAGGCTTGGGGTTCAGTCAGCTGTGCGACCTTGAAGAAAGCACCTCACCTTTCTGGAAGGCTGTCTCCTGGTGGAAAGTGTAGATGGGAGCTCCTCAGCTAGCCTGCCTCGCAGAGATGAGACGATCAAGCCAGAGATTTTTAAATCATCATTTCATCCAGTAAATATTCCCCGGTGCCTTCTCATGCTGAGCTCTGCGCTGATAACACAGGAGACCAGACCCAGTCCTGAGCCCCAGCTGCAGACGGTAAGGGGGCTCAGAGGAGCTCCAACCTTCTGATTGCTAAGTGAAATTCAAAGGAGATAAGGAAGCCAGGAAGGCTTCTTGGAGGGGACAGAACCCAAACTGAGCCCTGAGGATCAGTGGGCTGGGCCTGAAGAAACAGTCAAGGGGAGGGAAGAATCCAAGTGGGGCAAACAATCTGAGCAAAGATACTTCCACGGAATGCATCAGAGAATGAGCACAGCCCCAGACACAGCTAGACATACATTTATTGAACACCTACTGCATGTGGAATACTGACAAAATGGAGAGGAAAGTTCTTCTAGAGAACAGAGACCCCCCAAATGGCTCACAGTCCAGAGGAACCTGAACAGAGAACACCTGCATGAAGAAGGGAGGGCAGGGAGGAGGCTGGGTAGAGGCTTTCACAGGGACAGCAAGTGGAGACTCATTCCTTGTACCATCTACATGAACTTGCTATGCTGAGGGAGGGAGGAAGATGGAACAAGACAAAATGACATGGGAGCTAATTAGTCCCAGAAAAGGGCAATGCATCATCCAGTCACATAATAAAGGCCCCCAGGCCCGAGGTGTTATGGCTTTTCCTGTTTCAAAGCACTTTCTGTTCACTTTGTCACAACAGCCCTGAGAAGACTACGAAGGATAGGAATCCAGAAGCCCATCTACTTTCCAGAAGTAGAAGCTGACAGACCAGAGGCAGAAAGACATTCAAGGTCATATCACATCCAGCTTGGCATCTGTTGCTAACTTCAGCTTCCAGGGGTCAGGATGAGATTCCCTGTCGTACTGGTCCTTCTCAGATACAGCCACTACCTTGGACAAAGCCCTAGGCAAGGAGCCTGGGCCAGGTTTAGGCTAAGCCCTGACAGCCACTAGCTTTGAGGCAAGTCCCTGGCCCTATGGCCTCAGACTCCCCAGTTATAAACCATAGTCACATATGGATGTCTGAGTGGCTCAGTCCATAAAGCATCTTGTCTTCAGCTCGGGTCATGATCCCAAGGTCCTGGGATTGAGCCCCATATCGGGCTCCCTGCTCAGTGGTATCTTGCTTCTCCTGTCTCTGCTGCTTCCCCTACTTGTGTTCTCTCACTCACTCTCTCTCTAATAAATAAATAAAACCTTAAAAATTTTTTTAAAAATAGTTTTCTGCACTCAGCCAGCAGCCCATTGGCCGAGGGTCATGGGCGGCTTTTTGGAGCGTGTAGCGCTGCTGGGGTTGTTGAGCGGCCTGCAGGCCCCTGACCCAACCCTGCTCACATGCCCCAACTCCAGTGGGTCCTCCTGGACCTGGGAGCAGACCCTGGTTGCAGTGCAGCCAGATGGGGTGCAGTGGCGGCTTGCTGGGGATGTGATCCAGCGCTTTGAGAGGAGGGACTTCAAGGTGGTGGGGATGAAGACACTGCAGGAACATCATCCATGCAGTGACTCTGTGGAGGGGGCCGGAGAGAGACAGCTATGGCTTCAGAGCAGTGAGCCGGTAGACTGGGCAGACAAAACCCACCAGAGCAGCATCCACCCAACCTGAGCACTCAGGCTGCCCTCAGCCACCCAAGCAGCCAACCAGGATCAACTAACTACTTCTGTCATCCAGAACCTGAGCCTACACAGATGGTCTGCCCTTCCATCCCAGACCACCTCTCTGTCTACCTTCTCCCCCACCCCACCCCACCCCAGAGGGATTGAGCAACCAACTTTACATGCCTTTTAGTATTGTAAACCAGTAAGAAATTGGACCAAATTCTTTCTATACCAAAGTGCCAGACAACCTTTGGGATATCTCCAAAAGTGTGTAGTATAACCATCCTTCCCCAAAGGGGGGTGGGACATTAAAATTCACTACGTTGTGTAAATAAGCAAATAAATAAATATTAAAAAAAAAACTATAGTCACATAGTCACTGCCTTCTCCTCTGGTACATGATGGTTCTAAGTTCTCTCTGGGCCTCCTTTCTTCAATTGAGATGTCTAGTACCCCCCAATCAAGGCTGCCTGTTGCCCTGCAGCCCTTTCCCAAGGAGGCCATTAGCCCACCAAGACCCAGCACCAAGGGGCCCTAGAGAAGGGGCTCTGGCCTTGGCAGGCGGTCTGTGATTCCGCAGAGGCTGGAGGCAGAAGGGGCTCTCTGTAGTAGTGGGACAGGAAAGCAGAGACCTTTCCATTCATCCATCCATCCATCCACCCATCTACAAACGTTTACTGCACTCTCTCGTGCTAGCCCCTGTACTGCAAGTCCAATAGGGAAGAAGAGCCAGTGCCTCTCACCATGGAGATGTCAGAGCTGGGGCTTGCAGTTGATGTGGGCCAGGGCTTGGGGGAGTTCAACAGCTGAGTGCACAGCCCTAATGGCTGAGCACCTGTGCCCAGAGCAAAGGGATCTCAGCCTGTTATTTATACAGACCAAGGGCAGTGGAGATCAGAAATGGGCTAAGAGTATGTTGTCCAATCTCTGGATGCATGTGCTTGCATGCATGCACCTGTAAGCTTCCCCTCTGAGAATGTACCCGGAAACCTACGTGGTCCCAGAAATATGAATGCTCAAATATCTATGCGCTTATGGATGTATGAACACATACGAGGATGTACTCAAATCTATGTTAACACGTGCACATGTATGAATGAGCCTGAATATACTTGCACGAGGCATACCTGAGCCTACCTGCAACCATGTACAGGCTTGTACACAACATCCTAGGCATGTGTATGCACATCCAAGGAAGCACGAGTCTGTGTTTCCTCACATGTGGATGCACCTTGAGCTGTTCATGTGTCCAACTTGACTCCACATGTACACCTGCATAGACATGTCCAATCCTGCATGTGCAAGTTACAGTTCTCATCTGCCAATACCCAGGAGTGATGATGGGGAAAAAGGAGGAAGGGAGAGGGGAGCCCCAGCCCCAGCATCAACAGACCTCGCCCATGATGTTGGTCTTGGCCTGGGACCCAGGCCACGCAGAGTCTGTTTCTCCTCCTTAAGGGATATCGATCTGTTGGTCAATCTGTTAAACATAACCTCAGGGAAGAAGTCAACCCAACAACTGTCCCTAATTCAGGAGAAAGACTGACTAATTCTTATGGGGGAAGGGGGCAGCCTCTATCCCAACCAGCTTTGCTGATACCAGAATGGCCTGTGGATCAAGTGTCAGCCTCTCCAGCCTGAATAATTCATGCCAAGGCCAGGAGTGCTCCCTTCTCAGGAGCCTATCTCTTTAAATCATGTCGGGAGCTTCCCCAGTTCTGAAAAAAGAAAAAAAAAAATCCAGAACAAAACAAACCTATAAACAGCTCAGCCCCGGCCCCCTCTGAGACCACCCCTACCTCACCCCCCATCATTCAATGCTGCAAAATCTGCTCCCTTCTCCAAATCTCTAGAGCTCCAAACCCTCCCACCCTTTCAACATTTACAGGTGGGATACCCTGGAGGGTAGGAGGGGCAGTCAATGGTGTATAACAACCCCAGGGTCCCGAGACCCAGTAGAACAATGTAATAGGGTGCCCAGGTGCGGGAGCAGGGAGGGGAGAGCAAAGAGCTGAATCACCACACCCACCAGGTCCTAGGGCCTAGGAGAGTGCTTGGGGGAGGAGTCCAGCCTGGTGGAGGAAACCAGATGGAAGAACTCCCGGCAGAGCAGCCAGTGAGTTGAAGGGGAGGTGGGGGGAGGAGAGGAGGAGGGGTTGTCGCTGACTTCCCTGGGTGGGGGTCGGATGGGGTCGAGAAAACGTTGGTCTCCCAGGACCTGCAAGCGTGGTGACCCCAGCCAGCCTGATGTAACTGGGGTTTTGCTGAGGGGGTAAACCAAGGCTGGGGATTTTCCAGTCTCTCCTAGCACAGCCCTCTCCTGGGTCACACGCGAGGAAGAGGCTGAAAGATGAGTAACTTTCTCAGCCCACCCCTCATCCTCGCCTGTGCATGGAGGGGGAGCTCTAAGGTCCTCCCCCCAGATTCTCGCTCCGTGGTGCCGACCCACCTGCCAGCTCTCCCCCGCCCGGCCCCGCCTCACACGTGCGGTAGAGGGAGGAGGAAGGAACCAGCTTAACCGTGGGGGGGGGGGGGGGGAGGGGGGACGAGGGGAAGCAAGTCAGAGCCTCGGAGAGCCAAACTTCTCAGCAGCCCCGGAGCCGGAGTGGGAGTGGGGGAAGCGCAGCAGCCGAAAGCCCTGATTCCCGGGAGCCTCCCACCCCGCCCCTCGGCGAGGAGGGCGCGGAGACTCCGTTGGGGGAGGAGGAGGAGGAGGCCGGGAGGCTGCGAGGGGGGAGACAAACCCTGCCCACTCGGCTCGGAGCCCGGAGCGGCCGCGGAAGTCGGAGGCCGGCGCGCAGGGCGAGGAGGGCACCGGGGGCGGGGGGCTCCGCTCCCCGCCTGACCCCTCTCCCCCCGGCCAGGAAAAGTGACGGCTCCTGGGACTCTAGAGCCAGCGGACGGACCGACCGCGATCGCCAGCCGCGCGGGGTCAAGGACTTGCCCCGGCCGCCCCCTCCCCGCCCCCAGGCGCTCCGAACTCACTGCTGAGCGCGGCGGCCCGGGCGCTGTATGCGGGGGCAGCAGCGATGGCAGCAGCGATGGCCCCGCGCGCCGCACAGCCGGAGCAAAGGGGGCCGCTCCTGCCGGGGCTGCTGCTGGTGGCGGCGGCGCTGAGCCGGCCCGCCGCGCCCTGCCCCTTCCAGTGCTACTGCTTCGGCGGCCCCAAGCTGCTGTTGCGCTGCGCGTCGGGCGCCGAGCTCCGGCAGCCGCCGCGGGACGTGCCGCCCGACGCGCGCAACCTCACCATCGTGGGCGCCAACCTGACGGTGCTGCGCGCGGCCGCCTTCGCCGGCGGGGACGCGGACCCCGGGGAGGCGGCGGCGGGGGAGGCGGCGGCGGCGGGCGGCGTGCGCCTGCCGCTGCTGAGCGCGCTGCGCCTCACGCACAACAACATCGAGGTGGTGGAGGACGGCGCCTTCGACGGGCTGCCCAGCCTGACGGCGCTCGACCTGAGCCACAACCCGCTGCGCGCCCTGGGCGGCGGCGCCTTCCGCGGGCTGCCCGCGCTGCGCTCGCTGCAGCTCAACCACGCGCTGGCGCGGGGCGGCCCCACGCTGCTGGCCGCGCTGGACACGGCGCTCGCCCCGCTGGACGAGCTGCGCCTCCTGGGCCTGGCGGGCAACGCGCTGAGCCGCCTGCCGCCCGCCGCGCTGCGCCGGCCGCGCCTGGAGCAGCTGGACGCGCGCCTCAACGCGCTGGCGGGCCTGGGCCCCGACGAGCTGCGCGCGCTCGAGCGCGATGGCGGCCTCCCCGCGCCGCGCCTGCTGCTCGCCGACAACCCCCTGCGCTGCGGCTGTGCCGCGCGCCCCCTGCTGGCCTGGCTGCGCAACGCCACGGAGCGCGTACCCGACGCGCGGCGGCTGCGCTGCGCCTCCCCGCGGGCGCTGCAGGACCGGCCTTTCCTGGACCTGGACGAGGCGCGGCTGCGCTGCGCCCACGGCGACGCCGAGGGTCGCGGAGACGAAGTGGAGCTCGCCGGCCCGGAGCTGGAAGCCTCCTACGTCTTCTTCGGGCTGGTGCTGGCGCTCATCGGCCTCATCTTCCTCATGGTGCTCTACCTAAACCGCCGCGGCATCCAGCGCTGGATGCGCAACTTGCGCGAGGCCTGCCGGGACCAGATGGAGGGCTACCACTACCGCTACGAGCAGGACGCCGACCCGCGCCGCGCGCCCGCCCCGGCCGCCCCCGCCGGCTCCCGCGCCACCTCCCCGGGCTCGGGGCTCTGAGTGGTGCCCCTTGGGGCTTGGCGGCTGACCCTGCCGGTTGAGGACTTTCCTGCCATTACCCGGCCTGAAGCCATGGGTATGAGACACCCGCCAGTTGGGGGCTTCGAGACTTGCCCCTGACCGGCCTGAGACCTCTGGATTATGGCCGTCCCCGCCCCCCCGCCCCCCACGCCGACCCGGAGGCCCCAAGCTGGTACCCTCCTCTCCCCAGCCTCTGAGAGCCCTGGCCAGGCCATCCAAGACCAAGAGACACCCCTTATTGATTCCAGACACCGTACCTGCCCATCCCAGGCTCTGACACATCCCTCCCCGAACCACCCCCAAAGCACCGTCCCCCTTTCGAGGCTTGCCAGGAAACTTTGTCCTTCAGTGCGAAAGCCCTGAGACTGCTTCCACCCCCCTGTGCTTTGAGGCTTGATCTCTCAGTGGGAAACGTCACCCTAGACATCACTGGCTCCCAACTCCAGCCTGGAGACCTCAACTCCCTTCCCAGGGCTCAGGGACCCTCATATCCTATTCTGCTCTCAAGCAGAGCACCCCTCTGTAGGCTTTTGTGGACTTTGAGCCTTTTTTCTCATCCCAGGGCTCTGAGCTCTCCCACCCTGCAGACACCCACATCCTAGGGCTCTGAGGGTTGTGCACCCTCCCCCCATTTGGGGGTGGGTGTATTTCATACTGCCCACCACCCCAGCTCTGGCTCAGGCTCTTCCCTTCCTTGGCCCAGGCTTGGGGCTCAGCTCCATCAGTCTCCCATCCCAGGGACAGTCACACCCTGTTATAGCCTTAGTATGGAACCGATCCTCAGCCTTTTTCACCGGGGCTCTGATCCCCCAGTACTCCGTGCTTGTCCCTAATCTCAAGACTCTCACCTCTTCACCCTGATCGGACTTTAATCCACCTGCCCAAGTCTTAGGCTCTCTATCCCCACCACACCCATCGCTTGCACTCACTTGGTCAGGATCCAGTGAGAAATCCACTCCTGGGGTGTGCCCACCCACCCCCCTTTTCTCCTAGGATGAGCTCCCCAGCCCTGCAAGACAGGTGCAGGTGCCAAGCATCCCCCAACTATATTGGCAGATCCCCAGGGGGAAGGAGAGAGTCCTAGGGGTTCAGAGTAGTTGGTTGGGCCTCAGAACCAGGGTCACCTGTACATGGTGGCCTCAGAGAGCAGTAAGGGAGGAGGCTCTGAAGGGCTGGGAGCTGCAGCCCCCAAGCTCTTTTCCACCCATGTGACTCTTCTCCCCTGGGGATCCCTTGTCCCCACGTCCCCCTCCACCAGGCCTTTTGGCCTCAAAAGGGAGGCCAAAGATGAGGGGCCTCATCTCTTGTCTCAGGCACAAGCCATCCTGTTTAGGGTCAGAGCCTCAGTGCCCTGCCTTCTGCATGATCCCAAAGCACAATTGGTGAGTGGGGAGGGGGCTGCCTCTCCCTGACTCCCATCCCCTAGGTCAAGCAGAATGGCTGGCCTGTGCTGCCTCTGCACACAGGAAGTCCCATAACCCGCTCCCCCCAACCCCAACTCCTTCAACACATTGGCTTGAGGTCTGCCTTCCCGCCCCCACCCAAGACACCTGGATCTCCCTTGGGCAGTTTTCTATAAAGTCTGCAATAATCTCAAATACTCTGCTCTTGTAAGTGGTGCCGTGTCGTTCCTGCTGACCTTGGGGCATTGAAAGTGGTGGGAGGGGACACTTGGGAGGGTGTTTTGGACCTCCCTGAGTGAGGCAGCGACTTTTGATGTCTTCTTCTGGCGGCCTATGGGAGAAGAAATAGGCTCTGACTACGTGTGGCAGGTTTGAGGTGAGACATATGGAAGGACTTTCTGCTGGGATTGCCTCGCTCTCCAAACCGGCCTGCCTTTAATCCTCTGAGAGGGGGCTATCCATAGCCAGGCTGCAATCTATACGCACTCTACATCCTCTTACCTTGTCATTCCTCATCGCTGAGGTAGGATGGGGGCTCTGGGGGAGGTGCACTGGGGAAGAAATCCAGCTCCAGAGACTCAGAGGCAGTTAATTCGGGCAGGAAAGGAGGGATCATTATTTGCCGCTTTGGCATCCTCCCCTGTGATGAATTACCTGCCACTCCCTTATAACCTGTGTCATGCGATGCTGTCCTGGAGTGAGGACTAAGCAAGCGTGGGTAGGGAGAGGCTGAGAGAAGCAGCAGCCTAGGAGTGGAGGCGGGTGGACATGGATAAAATGATCCCTGCAATATGTGGAGCAAGGAGACAGGTGAGTTCTGGGCCAGCAGGACCTGGGTAAGAGGCTTATCTCCTACCTCAAGGTCCCCAGACTAGATTATTTCGCATTCAGGTTCTCAGAGCCCTAGAACTACCAGGCAGAAGGCTAGAATTCTGGCATTTTAAATCGTAGGGCCACGTTATTCTAGAACCTGTGCCCTTTAGACACTGAAAAGGATCTCAGAGGTAATGTGGGAAGTGTCCTAGGCCCTCTCAACCAGGAGCACCCTCTCTCAATGGGGGGCTCACTCCCTCCCATCCTGGGAGCATCCCCCTCATTGCCTGGGGATTCCCACCTGGAACTCCCTGACGGTCCCAGCTTTGCCTTGGGGCCAGGAGTGCCCCTCCCCTGGCACAGGTCTTCACAGAGTTGGGCATAGTGTAGGAGTGTCTGTTTCCAGCAAATTCCCAGTCATTCCTCGTGAGAAGGGATCAAATTCTCTAGAACTGTTCCCATCTGTGAATGACCTTCGGAGGGTGCCCTCCCAGTACTCCAGGATGAGATAGGAACGATATCTCTAACACAGGTTAGAGACCTGTGTCTAACAGGTCACCTCCCCACTTCCAAAGACATGCCCTCGTAATGTAGCCTAAGACTGCAGTAGGTCCTGGCAAATAAATCATGCTGTTAGCTGTGGGTTCATCATCAGCAAAAATCTTTGAACGTTTTATATGAGAGCTGCCACTAAGCTAAGTACCAAATCAATAGTTGTCAAAAATCAACTAATTGAGTGCCCAGTATATGCCAGTTGATATTTAATCTTAGTGCCATTCACCGATTCCCATTAGATGTCATTTCTGGGTTCCCACCCTCCTTGCAGCCTGTCAGTGGCCTTTGGCCTTATGTGACTATCAACAGGTCCCTAAGGCCTGCCTCCTCTGCAAATCCAGCCAGCCATTCGGCCTCAACTGAATACAATTTTGCCAATTCTAGAGAAGCTAATGATCCAGGGAGGATCATATTTAATCATGGTCTAGAGAAAAGAAGTCTTGGGATACAGAGCTTAGAGTAAGGGCCCCTGACCCAGCTTAGAGAGACTTCTACTTAGAGGAAGTCACATTTGAGTGGAGTTTTGAAAGATGAGCAGGATTTGGAAGAACGGAAGGAAGGATCAGCAGTATCGGCTTTGTGCAAAGCACTGGAGGCAGGAAGATCTGGGTTGAGAAGCAGAGACCACTAATTGCTGTGTGCATGAGATGGATCTGTGATCCCCACGTCTTCACTGGGAGGCTCTAGAGGGACATCTACCCTTAGAAGGGAACTCGGGGAAGTGGAGAGATGGGTATGGGAAGCAGGAGAGCAGCGCAGTGCCTCTTATTTGTTGCTTCCTTCTGTCCAGCCTTTTTGTGCCAGACCTCACACTGGGCTGGGCACTGGAGACAGAGGAACCAGACCTACGTCATGCCCATGGGAGCCCAGATGGGCAGGGGGACAAGAGCAGTGGGCCCTTTAGGATCCCAGAAGAGACCTTGCAGAAAAGGATGACATGGAGAGGTCTGGCTGGCCTGCCCTGATACCCTGATGCCCTGATGCCACCCACCACTCCGGACACTCTGAGCAGTGCCCAAGCCTCACTGAATGACCAGCCTCCCTCTATAATCATAATGCTGCTAATGCTGCTGGAAGTCTGAGGTGGACAGTGGGGGGGGAGGGTCAGGGCCAAGTGCCAGGGGGGAAGAACTCCATCTGGGATGTCCCCTTAAAGAGCAGAAGAGGGAGAGAGAAAAGGCCTGCGACTGTCAGAAATGTGATAGACACGAAACTACACACTTGGAGAAACATGTCAGACTTCCCAGGCTTTCTGGCCCTGTAAAAGCTGAAATTGCCTCTCAGAAACAAAGGGAAGCCATGAGCACCATCTCCTTGGGAAAACTTTTACTTCTGCAGCCCCCTTTCCTACCCACGCCCCACGGGTCTGGTGTGGGAACTGGTGAGGGCCCAGCTAGAGTCCAAGAGGACTGGGTCTCAGTCCAAGTTGAGCATGACTGGCCACACCATTTGGTCTTCAGTCAGAAATAGGTGTTGAGACCCTACTGTGTGCTGGGTGATGGGGCGATTGAGCAGTGAAGGTGGCAGAGCCGGCTCCTGCCTTCCTCGCCCAGTCCAGGGTGTCCATGGACACCCTTTGCCCCTCTCTGATTCAAGATTCCTTTTGTCCAGGCTGGGGCTGGACTTGTGACCTCCAGAGGGACTTCCTGCTCTCAATAAAGTTCATCTCGTTCTTCATTAAGTCTCTGCCTGGCAGACTCACGGCCCTAATTTATGGATGTGGCCTTTGCCAGACTGGGAGAAGTGATGGGGCAGTTAATGTTTCTGTGGTAATGCGCTTGGCAGCCTTTGGAGTCCCCTCTCCCATTCCCCTGCCCCCCC
The DNA here is from genome assembly GCF_048164855.1 of Canis lupus baileyi. Lineage (NCBI taxonomy): Eukaryota > Metazoa > Chordata > Mammalia > Carnivora > Canidae > Canis > Canis lupus. The sequence goes on from NC_132860.1 coordinate 28,426,136, forward strand.
CACTCCTCCCTCACCACCCCTCCTCCCTCAGTGCTGCCTCAAGCCAATTTGCCTGGGGCTGGCTGGTCCCTTACAGACCACCCAAACTAACCCTTCATAGTACTGATGGGGAAACTGAGGCCCAGGGAGTGCAGGAGCCCATCCAGAATCAGAGCAGATCCAGAACCCAGGATGTCCCCAGAGCCATCCCTGTCCTGCTCTGGGTCTGACAGGACTGTCCTGTCTCTTCACCCTGTATCTCCACCCCTCTGGTCATTTCTTCCTGCAGCCATACCCACACCTGTGGTGGCCTGGAGATGGGGGGCGGTGGGAAGTGGAAGCCAACACCAAAGGGGTGGGGAGGACTTGTCAGCTTCCATCAGCAGCTTCCAGCAGGCCTCAGAAACCTGCCTCAACCTCCTGCAGGCAGAAATCCTGCTGGGGATCCTCCCCCATGGTAAGGGGTATCTCTGCCCTCCCTGAGAGGGGAGAGGGGTTTGCTCTGGAACCCCAAGCTCTGTGGTTCAAGATATAAAACTCATCCTTCCTGAGCCTCTACTTTCTGCTGAGCGTACCTGACAAGATGACAAGATGGACTAGATCTTGGAGCTGTCCTCCGTGAAGAGAAGGTCTCTAATGATGGAAGCACATGGGGGTCCCTAAATAAGGGGCCAACCAAACCAGGAAACTTTGGAGAGTGAAAAAGGCCACTATTAATAATTATATTGGGACAAGAATAATTTAGGACTGTACCAGGCTGGTGGGCCCTGGACTCCAGCGACTTTTGACAAGACCTGGAGGGGAAAAGAAAAAGTGCTAGACTGCTAGACTAGTCTAACAACACGAATAATAATACACTCCCCACCCTTGACCTCGTCCTCCAGCCATGCTAGACACCTTCTTGAACACTATTCCCCAGGTATGCTGAACTACTTAGATTTTAATACCTGAGCCCAGCAATTCCAGTCCCTGTACCTCTCTGTTCACGTAGTACTCTCTGCCTGAGACGCCTTCCCAATGCAGAGAGCATCAGGACGGCTTGAGTCCCCTCTGCCGTCCTAACCTCACCTCTTCTTCCCATCACTGCACTCCCCCAGACCTTTATTCATATGGATTGGTTTTCTGGCCCATTGTCCACACCAGATCAAAAGTTCCCCTGAGGGGCTGGGCCCAGTTCCCTTTTGGGTTCCCAGTCCTAGAGCAAGGAAGATTTATGAGCACTCTCCCTGCTCCACAGAAATGCACAGCACCAGGGAAGAAACATCACACAGGGCTCATGACCTCCCTCCGCTGCTCTCAGATGCCCACTCCCTTTGACTTTCATAACCTCTCACCCCACTGATTGTGGTTGTGGTTATATAAGATGCCTGCTCCTTGTTGCTATTCAATGCACGTGAGAAAACAGAAAATGCAGCTGTAGAATATTTAATCGTGTAAAACATAAGGTAGCCTTAGCTTCTCCACTTTGGCCTTTTAGTACAATCATGACTTTCTGGCCCTCCATTTGGAACACTTGTCCAGCATCCTATCTGGGTATCCTTGGCTACCGGCTCAGCCAGCCTGCCCACCCGTCTTGTGTCTTTACCCAGGGAGCTCCAGCGACATCTGATGGCCAATTTGTATCAGAGCAGAACCAGTTTTAATTTTTTTGCATTCTTGTGCTATCTGCTGGTGAGCATGGGAAAGTTCCTTCATTCATTTAGTCACAATCTGTTCAACAAGTACTTTATAAAGATGCCTACTAGTGCTGAGCACTGTGCTAGGAAGAAGTTGGGAGTTGTTCTAGGCGCTTTATATATAATAACCCATTTTAACCTGATGACAACTCTACGAAGTAGTTACTATTATTCCTACCAAGGCACGTATGGGACGCCGGGGTGGTTCAGTGGTTGAGCATCTGCCTTCCGCTCAGGGCGTGATCCTGGGGTCCTGGGATCGAGTCCCTCATCAGGCTCCCTGCATGGACCTGCTTCTCCCTCTGCCTGTGTCTCTGCCTCTCTCTGTGTGTCTCTCATGAATAAATAAATAAAATCTTAAAGAAAAAAAAGAAACCAAGGCACAAGGCAGCCCAGGTGGCTCCGCGGTTTAGCACCGCTTTCAACCCAAAGCCTGATCCTGGAGACCCAGGATCGAGTCCCACATCGAGCCCCCTGCGTGGAGCCTGCTTCTCCCTCTGCCTGTGTCTCTGCCTCTCTATCTCTCTGTGTCTCTCATGAATAAACAAAATAAAATCTTAAAAAAAGAAAGAAAGAAAGAAACTAAGGCACATAAATGTGAGTGATTTGCTCAAGGTCACACTAAGGGACCAAATTGGGCTTAGAACCCAGAGCCCATGTGCTTATACCATAAACAAGCAAGATCCTTCTTAGGAGGGAAATAAACAGAGTGAAGAGCGATGGGGAAGGATGTGTTTGACCAGGGTAGTCAGGCAGACCCCTCTGAGAAGAGGCTTACCCTGGAAGGATGGGAAGCTCTGAAAGATCTATCAGTCCAAGCAGAAGAAGCAGCAGGTGCAAAGGTGCTGAGACTGAATATTCAAATACCAGATGGGAGGTCAGTTCTGGCCAATGTCCATAGCCTCTCCTCACCTGCCTAGCTCCATTTCATCCTTCAAAATTCAGTGGAAGTGATTCCTCCTCTAAGAGGCCTGCCTTATTCCCCACCTCACCCACCCCAGCTAAACATGATGACCCCCCCCCACCCAGTGCTCTCATGGCATGCCATGAGTACATGTTAGTCCCATTTCCAGTATCCCTCAACAACAATTCCAAACCTTTGTGGTCATGCCTTATGCTCCTGTGAATCTGTGAGCTCCTTAAAGGGATTATCTTATTTATCTTTGTGTCTTCAGAGTCCAGAATAAACTCTAGCAAATGGCACGTGCCCAGTAAGTATTGTCTGCAGTCTGCGATATAAATTGTTTACTTTCTTTTTTTAAAAGATTTTATTTATTCATTTATGAGAGACACACACACAGAGAGAGAGAGAAGCAGAGACATAGGCAGAGGGAGAAGCACACTCCATGCAGGAAGCCCGATGTGGGACTCGACCCCAGGACTCCAGAATCACACCCTGAGCCAAAAGCAGATGCTCAATCGCTGAGCCACCCTGGCGTACCAATTGTTTACTTTCTTTTTTCCTTTTTTGCTTTTTCTTTTTTATTGAGATACATATTTGCAAAAATTCACTCTTTGGGCTTACAGTTGATTTTGAAAAGCAAGATACAGAATAGTTCCATCATTGCCAAAATCCCTTCTGTGGTACCTTTATAGCCAACTCTCAACTCTCCCTCAATCCCAGCCCCTGGCAACTAGTTTTCTGTGCCCATAGTTTTGCCTCTTCCAGATGTCATATAAATAGAATCATACATATTTGTCCTTTTAAGTCTGTCTTCTTTTACTTAGCATAATGTATTTAAGATTCATGTTGTTGTAGGTATCACTAGTTTGTTCATTTTTATTGCAGAGTAGAATTCCATCATATGGCAGTGTAATAGTTCATCCATTCACTCTAGTTGAAGAATATTTGGGTTGTTTGCAGGTGTTTTTTTAAAGATTTTATTTATCGGAGAGAGAGAGAGCACAAGCAGGGGGAAGAACAGAGGGAGAGGGAAAAACAGACTCCCCACTGAGCAAGGAGCCCGACGTGGGGCTCGATCCCAAGACTCCAGGATCATGACCTAAGCAGAAGGCTAATGCTTAACTGAGCCACCCAGATGTCCCACCAGTTTTTTTACAATAAAGCCATTATTAGTGTTTACATACAGGTTTTTGTGAGAACATAACTTTTCATTTCTTTGGGGGAATAGAACATCTAAGTCATAGGTAAGTATGTTTAAATTTATAAGAAACTGCCAGACTGTTTTCCAAAGTGTCCGTACAATTTGTATTCCCACCAGCAGTGTATTAGTGTTCCAGTCTCCACATCCTCACCAGCACTATTTATTGGAAAGACAATGATTAAGGCCACCATCAATTGGCAGTACATAATGCAGGTCTCTTTCTGCATTTCTTTACCTCTCCATATAAATTTTAGAATCAGCTTGTCTATATCGGCAAAAAAAAAAAAAAAAAAAAAAAAATCTTGCAGGGATCCTGATTTGGATTGGAGAGAATTCTATCTTAACAAGTGTTGAATCTTCCAATCCATGAACATGGTAAATGTCTCAATTTTTTTAGGTCTTCTTTGATTTCTTTCATCGATATTTTGTGCTTTAGAGATGTGCATAGAGATTATGCACATATTTTGTTATATTTATACCTAAGTATTTCCATTTTTGTGTTGTTGTAAATGGTGTTATCTTTTTATTTGGTGCTATTTTTTATTTGGGTCTGTCTTCATTTCAATATGATGTTACTATTCATAAGTACAATTGATTTTTGTGTATTGATCATGTATCTTGCAACCTATATAGACTCATTCATTAGTTCTAGTACCTTTTCAGGGTAGATTTCTTGGGATTTTTCTATGTAAATAATCATGTTGTCTGTGAATAGAGACCATTTTCTTTCTTTCTTTACAATCACTAGGACTTTTATATCTTTTTCTTGCCTCATTATACTGGCTAGGACTTTTAGTAGGATGTTAAATAGGAGGGGTGGGAACAGTCATCCTGGTCTTGTTCCCAATCTTAGAAGAAAATGATTCACCACTACCATACCATTTCACCATTTAGTATGTGTTAACTGTAGTTTTTTTTTTTTTTTTTTGTAGATGCCCAATATTAGATTAAGAAAGAAAGTTCACTAAGGCTTTGGGTTTTTTTTTCTTTTTAATCAAGAATAAATATTGAATTTTGTCAAATGCTACTTCTGAATCTATTGAAATAATTTAGCAGCATCCCATAAATTTACCTATTTTTGTTTTCATTTTTATTTAATTCAGAATATTTTATAATTTTCTACATGGTTTTCTTTTTGATTTATGTATGAGGTTGCTTAATTTCCAAGTACATAGGAGCAGCCTGGGTGGCTCAGTGGTTTAGCGCCGCCTTCAGCCCAGGGCCTGATCCTGGAGACCCGGGATTGAGTCCCATGTCGGGCTCCCTGCATGGAGCCTGCTTCTCCCTCTGCCTGTGTCTGTGTCTCTTTCTGTGTGTCTCTCATGAATGAATAAATTAATAAATAAAATATTTTTTAAAATTTCCAAGTACATACATTTTCCAGATACTTTTCTATTATTAATTTCTAGTTGAATTGTTATGGTCTGAAAACATATTTTTTATTATTTAAATTCTTTTAAATTTGTTAAGGCATTTTTTAGGCCCAGAAAATGGTCTTTCTTGGTGAATCTTCCATGTGTACTTGAAAATAATGCACATTTTATTGTTTTGAGGTGAAATATTTTATTAATATCAATTAAGTCAAGTTAATTGATAATGTTCAGGTCTTCTATATCCTTACTAATTTTCTGTCTTCTTGCTCTACTGATCACTGAGAGAGGAGTGTTGTGGATTTGTATATTTCTCTGTTCAGTTCTATCAGATTTTGCTTCAAAAACAAATACTTCCCCCACATTTATGGTCCCGTTTAGACATCAGGGCACTCCTCAATTGTGGTATCCAGGCCAATGTGATTATTTTTATTTTTTGGATGAAAAGATTGAGGAAGAGCTGGTGATTTGTCTGTTTGGTCTCAGATCTAATCTTTTGACCTTCTGCTCTGTATTGCAGGGCACCAACCCTTGCAAACCACATTTCCCAAGATTCCTTGAAAAATGGCTTTTAATTAGATTCTGCTAAGGGTAGGCATAGGCATGAAGTCAGGGGGCAAAGGGGAGGGCAGGAAGAGAGGAGAAACCAGTGTTTCTACCACTCTCTGCTTTGGGTAGCATCGCCAGCAACAGATGTGTTTCTCCTGTGGTCTGAATTCCTCAGATACCCTCTTCCTCTGTGTTGCTAGTTCCTCAGCTTGGTAACTCCTCTCCCTGTCCTTCCACCCTACAGGTGGTAGTGGTTTCTGGTTGCACCTAATCTCTGGGTTGCCTCACATCCCACTTCCCCTTTTAACTCTTGCAACATTATAACCAGCTTCATCAATAAAATCCCTGATATTGAAATATGAGCATAGGCCATTTCTCTGAACCCAGACTGACACAGACCATGCAGGAAGGCAGAATGAAAGCCCTAGCTGATGTCTCCTAATTCAGATGTCAGTGTCTTCCCACTACCTTCTGTGGCCTAAAGGGAGCATCAGAGGAAAGAGACCACCTTCTGGTCAACCAGGAGGGCAATGCTTTGATCTAAGTTACACATTATTTTAAAGGAATGTAAAAAAATTATTTTTCATACATAATCAATTTTCTAGAAAAGTCATCTTACATTCATTGGAATGTCCCTTTTGTTAATACAGAATATTATCATTTAGAACTTTGAATCTTCCTCACATATATCCCCACTCCTTCCATGTGTTTTTTTGGAACAGGCAGTGCGTAAATTATGGAAAAGTGAAGTGACTTCAGGGAGACCCAGCAGAGCAGGAGATGAGAACTGAATAAGACCAGGGGCTGGGACTGGGGCAGGATTCTGGCTGAAGTGGTTGGTGGTGCCAAAGAGAAGATAGGATGGCTTTACCTGAGGAGCAAACCAGGGGTCATGGGATCCAGTGATGCCTGAGAGGTCTGGCGACTTCTCCAAGGCCAGAAGACTGGTAAATGGCAGAGGGAAGAAGAGAAAGCTCTTTGGCAGTTTCCAGAAGGGGGTGCAGGAACCAGGTCGGAGTTGGGGCCAGGGAGAAGGAAGAAAACACCTGACCCATCCACAGGTCCTGCCCAACATTCCAAGGCAGTAGGGAGAGGATTTGCTGATCTATGTCTTGCCGTGAGCTAATGAGACAGAAATGATTGCACATCCAGCATCTGTCACAAAAGACCTTTAATGGTCTCCTATTTATGGTTCTCTTGTTCATTTGTCCTGTTAGAGTTGAATAAACTGTAATAACTTATCTGACATAATAAGGAATGCCACAGGTACAACAGATAAACCTGGCAGGTGGCCCAGGAAAGAGGGTGTCACAAAATAATCACTTAACAGAAGGGCTACGGACCTGGAGACCTGTCCCAGACACCTGTCACTCCCTGCGTCCAGGATCCATAGTCACTGTGCCAAGCTGAATGCTGGCTCCCATTGGGTAGCAAGAGACCGGTCTCCCATAGCATCTGTGTGGCTAGACCTTAACTCTGAGCAGAGATGCCCCAGGAAGATGGCACCTCCCGTACTCATTCTCCCAAGTACTTGCTGATCTACCGTGCAGGCCATGTCTACACCCCAAGTTTGTGTGACTCCCACTTCATTCATCATTCATGTATGATACCACCTATCATACTTCCCATGACCTCCCCTTGCAGTAACCTGTGAGGTGAGCAGGGCCTGGCACAAGCCCCATCTTACACATGGGGAAATTGAGTTCAGTGGAGGTTCCCAGGGGCATACTCAGACTGCACTTAGGACTCTTTCTCCCATGCCACATAGTCTGCTGTGCCCTGAGCCTCGTATTTCCACCTAGAATGCCCTCAGTGGGAGGAGGCCAAGCAGGATCCCCTGTCAAAGGCTAGTCCAGGTCTCCCCAATGTGCCACCCCTTGGTCAGCTCTTGTGGGGAACTCGTGCAGAGGGGCAAGTTGGCAGAGAATGCGGGAGACTGTGAGTGGGAGACCGTAGCATCTCTTCAGGCACCTTTCTGTTGCCCCCAAACTTGCTTGTCCACTGATGTGGGAATAGAATCCTATTAGAATTGCTCAAAGGAAACTTTCCACTTAAAAGTCTCTAGAGGGACTATGTCCTTATGGAGGGACCTCTGGCATAAAGTCCTCCCTCAACATTTCTTTTGGAAAAACCCAGACGTCCATCCATCTGGCTACACGTAAAGAAGAACCTGAGTCTAGTTTCTCCTTCTCCCATGTGTCCCTTAGGCCTGGGCCAGGGGAGTGGGGTGCAGACACAAGCTGTGGGGTAGGGGCTGGGCCTATTTCCTTGTTCCACAGTCCCCTACACTGCATGGGCTGATATCAAGGCAAGACCCATCCTCACTGAGCACCAGGCCCTTGCCCAAATCAAAACCCAGGCCAGAGCTTCAGGGTGGGTATGTCGCAAAACCATCGTGTTTGTGTGTGTGTGTGTGTGTGTGTGTGTGTGTGTGTGTGTGTGTGTAAGCAAGTGCTTGGGCCTGGGTTGCAACCCAAGTTCCAATACAAAGACACTTTGTATTGGAATGCTAGAGCCATTCCAACATGAAAAGCAAGAAGAGAACCTGTGCTTGCTGGTTGAAGATCAAACCTCAGAATGGTGGTTTGATGAAGCTTTTCTTCCAAAGTTTGAAGGTGTAACCTCAATAGGCAAGACAGATGAAAGCAGAGTTGTCCTGGTGGAAGTGGGGATGGGGGAGAGCTGGAGACCTCGCCTTTGCCTCCACCCCCATCTTCCCACTTTAGCAGCCCCTGGTGAAGCTCTGTGAAACCCAGGAGTTCCACAGCACCTGGTTTGAAAACCACTATATCAGAGTGTCTGTAGGTCATGGGTCCTGAGGACCTGTGCTTTGACTCCCCTTTCAGAGTGAAGAGTTGGAGGAGATTGCTGGGGGACAGAGGTGCCCCTCCTTCGATGGGCCTCTCTTTGAAGCCACAGTGCAGGAACTCTGCAGGGGAGTGGAAGAGGTGGGGATCCTGCCCCACAGGTAGGCCATCTCAGTCCTGGAGGGAGGACAGAAGCAGTAGACCTGCCTGGACAAAGATGGCAAGATGCCATCAAACTGCTCGATGCAGGCTTATGCATGTAGGTCAAGATAGAGTGTGTTTTGGTCCTTGTCGACTTTAAAAAGAAAAACAGAAGAGATATAGGCCTATGCCTGTAAGACCCTATAATAGTTCAAGATTGGGGCCAATGCCTTCCTCTGGGATGGGTGAAGAATGTCCCGTCCCCAGTCACTGGTAGGAGAAGCTGTCTTTGTGGGACACTGGAACCACTGGGGAACGGGTCAGCAGGGTAAGGGGCCTGGGTTTTCCCTGGGCCCAAATGCCTCCCAAGTGTCATCAAGGTGTATTGGTAGCTGTGATGGAGGAGGCCTTCCACTATAAAGGGCAATTTCTATTCCACCTCACCCTTGGGGTTCTTTGATGGAATAGTGGTTTGGCCCTCCCTGGGCCTGGAGGCTAGTGGCTCTCCCTAATCTGGGATCAGAGCCAAGGCTTCCTGGCCTCTGTGGGATCAAAAAACTGGGAGATGGGAGTGGCACCAGGACTGGGAGGGTCCAGGATGCCCACCAGCCCAATCCCTGGCAATCTCCATGGCTTGTCTCTCTGTCATGATTGCTGGGACCACTCTCTGTGGGTAAGGCATTCCTGAATAGTGTCTGCATTTTTCTCTCAGCTGTGTCACCAAACCCAAACTGACTGCATCTCCTTCTGGTTGACATCTGCCTAAGAGAGAAGGGGGCAAGAGATGAAGACTGGTGGGAGGAGGACTCAGCCCGCAGTGATCTTCCTGTGTGACCCTGGGCTACTGCCCTGCAGTGGTAGGACCACAGTCTGTGCAGCCATCTGCAGCTTACAGAGCTGACTTTCATCTCATCTGGGCTTCAAGCGCCTTGAGTCAGGTGGAGAAGGGATTACTGTCCCATTTTATAGTTAGGGAAATTGAGCCCAAGAGGTTGAGTGACTTGCTCAAGGCTACTCAGCTGGTTGGTGACAACTAGACCGGAGGCAGTGTGGACTTCCAGGCCAGCATGCTTTTCACGGCACCACGTGGGAACCAGCTTTTCAGCAATGAGCCGAGCTAAAACCAGCCCCCAGTGTGCCCACTCTCACCCTCTGTGCTTTGAGGCTGAGACAGCCCATGGAGTCCAACTGAATAATTCAGTTCTTCTCTTCATGGGGCCTAACCCTTCTCATGGGTGAAATGCTGAGAAAGTCCAGCCGGCCTCTGCCTGTAGGTTTTCACCCTGGACCATGCTCTTCCTTCCTGCCCAGACTGCTCTCTATATGCCACCTACATGGCCCACTGGAAGGTACCAGTGTGGTCAGCACAGAGCCAAAACTATGGGCTGGTGCCTGGGGCCCAGTGGGGCTCCTTCACCCCCAATCTCACTCCAAGGTCTCACCTGACTCTAGACAGGCTGACTCCAGTCCTTCTATCCAGGGACCCTGCATAGAAGGACTTGGTCATAGTTGTGGGCTGCAGGCAGAGTGGGGTCTGGAACCAATCAAAAGCTCTGAAAGATGCTCTGGGTCCTTCTCCCAGGAAGAGGCCCAAGGAAACACTCCAGCTTGTGTTGCACTGGCTAGGGTAAGTGGGGCTAAACTCCAGCCCGTGCACCATTCACAAAGCTGTGCATTCCAACATGGGCCGGTCCACCTGGAAGGTGCACTGCTTCTAACTCACATCAAGGCACTATATGGACTAGCAGCAGCCAAGGAGCCCTGAATGCAGTGGCCCCCATGACTTCCCCCTATAACTTTCACCTGACCATGAGCTTCCTGAGGTCAAGGGCTGCCCTTCTGCAGCCCTGGGCCCCAAAGGTAAAAGTCTAGGTGGGGCTCTAATACTTCCTGCAGGTGGAGAAATTTCAGCCAAACACTGGGACAAACCCAGAAGGGTGAGTGTGATATTGAGGTGAAGAAGCTTAAGAAAACAGGCTGACAAATCTATCACGTGCATGGGTGAGGCATGAAGGAAGGGATGGAAGGGAGTGATCACCTCAAATCCTAAAGGGTCTCATCCCAGCCTCAAAGGTTCCAGAGGAAGCCACTGGAGAGCAGTGCTCGGCATGTGCTGTTCCAGCCCTTTGTCAACTCTTCAGCCATCCGATGAGGTGTAACTGCAAGCAAGCTCTGGTAGGGGCTGGATGCCTGGGGCACCCAGAGCTGGCCAGGATAATATATGGCTGCCCCAAGCTGCCTTGGGCCTGACATGGGGTAGGGCTCCCTAGAATCGAGTTTTCATGAGATTCAGGAGGGGAAGGGCTGGGGTGCAGTGCCAGGCTTGTGAACTGGGTATTCTCACCATGGATAATGGTGACACTGCCCACCCCGGGAGGGGCTGGACTGAAGAGGGCTGAGTCCCAACTTGCATAATAAAATTTTGTTGTCTTCTTTATCAGGCAAGTATGGGACAGAGATAAATGGGAGCAGAGATGGAGGAAAGACCCCCACCCCCACCCTGCTAAGCAATATATTCACTTGGGTATAAGGTAAACCTCAGGGAGTCTGCATCCACAGGGAGCTGTGAGGTACCCAAGGGCCCTGTCAAAGCAAATGCAAGCTTGGTCTTCTAGAATATTCAGGCCCTAGGGCCAAATAGCTCATGCTAGCTATGGCCACAGCTTGACATCAGAGGACCTTCCAGGGGCCCAAGAAGGGCCTGGGAAGGGGTGGGCTAGGAGCTCCCCATGGCCCTGCTACCTCTGGGGCCCAATAAATCACCCCTGGAAGCAGACAGACCATTGTCAATGGTCTGTATCTGGCTCTACCAGTCATACCAGAAACTTTGAGGTTTACATATTCTTGGAGGCCAGAGCTGGGAGGTCCCTTTGTGATCATCTGGTCAAACCCTTTGGTCTTCTAGGTGAAGAACTGAGGCCCAGAAGGAGAAAGGAACTTGTCCAAGGTCACACAGTAAGTGGGTGTCAAAGGCCAAACAAGAACAAATACCTTTTATCAATTTCTACCTCATCATCTGCCTGCCTTATTGCCTAAAAATGCCCCAGGTCCCAATCAAGCAACACCAGTTAATGGGTACTGGGTATCCATGGCACTGGGAGCTACTGGTGGTGGGTGGCGGGGGGATGGACGGTGTGTGGGGGAATCAACTCCCCAAGGAAATGAAGGGTTCCTGGATACCCAGCAGCCCCCTTCCTTTTAGGTGAGGGATATCAATGGACCATGCTGCCTCCTGGGGGAGGAGGCCCTGACTGTGGGCATGGTGGCCTCGAGCACTCTCTCCCAGCCTGCAGGGCCAGCCCAGCCCAGCTGTGGAAAACTGCAAGGGGAGGTAGTAGGATATGGGTGTCCCCAGCCCCATCTGGACCTCCAGCCTTACTTCCCATGGGATCACTGTTTGCTCTTACATCTGTAAAGGAGAGAAGAGCAGATCCTCACCTTCTTGCCCCTAACCCCAGCTTTCAGAGCCACCTTTCCGGAAACCTCCTCAGGAGTGTGGACTCACTATGCCACCAGGTAGTGCTTTGTGAAGACCCCTCCCTTGTCTCTCTATGCATGTGTACAGATAGGACACACACAGAAGCTACAAGGTAGCTAGGACGTTCCATCCTGATAGTACTGAATTAGACGGGCTAGTTCACACAGCTTGCCTTAGACTGGGTAACTGCTGGTAAGAATGGCAGTCCAGTAGCTTTTCTCTACTCCTGAGGTCCGTGAACCTTCACCAATGTCACTGGCAGACACAGAGGGACACAGGATGGGGACAGAGGGGTGGAAGGGGAGAGGCGTTTGGTAGATCCAAATGCCAAAAAGGTATTGAGACCCTATCCACAGGTGTGCCCCTCCTAGCCAGAAGAGGGTAGCCCTTGGCACGGTCATCTTTTAGCTGCCAGAGATGCGCCAGCCACCTGGGACCGTGGCCATCTCCTCACATGTCTTGAGATCTCTGCCCCACCCTCCCCATTCTGCTCCCCATCCCAAGTCAAATCCCAAGGCCAAAGCCAGGATGGCCTTTCTGGAGTCAGCAGGAAAAGGGGGGAGGCCTGGAGGGGTGACCCATGAGAGGGGTGAGAGGGTTGAAGGTGGCCCATGTGGCCCTGACAGCACGGTGATGGGCCAATCCTGAGGCCGGAGGTTCACCACCGTAACCCGGGAGACCATTGGGCCCCCTGGTAGAAACTAGAAGAACAAGGGGAGAGGGAACGAGGACAGGAAGAAGACGAGTAAGCATCCTAGTGCATGAGAGCGGCCGTGGAGCTGCCCAGAGGGAGGGCAGGCCCCAGTCTATCTGTCGTTGAGCTGTGGTGAGCCAGTACCATCCTCCTCTTCCTCCTTGTCGTCCTTCACGCCTTTCAGCCTCTGGCGGGCAAAGTCCTCAAACACAATGTCGTCATCGCTGGTGGGAAAGACAAGGAAAATGGGGTGTGTTTGCAAGGCAGGGAGAGTAGGCCTCTCCAGAAGGTCAGATAGGACTTAGAGGCTGGCCCCTGGGGTTGCCCTTGGGCAGAAAGGCCTGCCAGGCTGGCACATCAGTGACCAACGGACCGGTTGCGTCTGGACTCCAGCTAGTTGTGGAAATACCAGAGGGATGCATGAGTTTGACTTTCATGCCTAAGGGCTGGCAAGTGACCCAGTTCTTAAGGATTTGGGGGTGGAGGAGATATCAAATGGGGGTGGAGGCCAGTGTGGCCAGGCTGGGAACAGAGGAAGAATTTGTGCCTGCTGTAAGAGGCCAGGCCACCAATAGTTTCATAGCCTATTCTGAATCCTGTAGAAGAGGCCCAAGAAACCCTACCACCCACCCAAAGAACTACCCTCAGGGAGCACAGGAAGGCTTGGGCTCATCTTAGTGGGAGAGAAAACCATGAAATGTCCTTTCTCCAGGGAGCGGTCAGCTCATACTCTATCCTGAAGGATGTTGGATAGGAGGGGGCCTGGGGGTAGCAAATCTAAATAGTGAGGCAGAGGAAGGGTGGGTGAGGAAAGGGGGTGCCTGAATGGGGTTTCAGGACTCAGGACTGCTTCTAAGAACAGTGAGTTCTGTTCTATCACATAACATGTATGCTTAGGCCCACCCAAGCCCCAGCCCCACAGAATTCAGCCAGCCACATGAGGGGTCCTCACGGCATGACTTGAGATCCCCATATCCCAAATTTCTCCTGGGGGACAAGGAAAGGGTGGATTTGGAGCTGCAGAGAGAAAGCTGCTTGGTTCTGGAGGTGGTTCATGATGTCGGCCTAGGTCCTCCAGCCTCTGGCAACTGTCCGGTGAGGCGATGGCCTTTGACGGCAGGGAAATCCGGATCAGTCCTCAGGAGTCAGAAGCAGCAAGAGCCCCCAGAACCATCCCCACCCCCACAGCCTGATTCCACTGGCTGGGCGCGGGCAGCGCAGGAGAGCCCAGCCCAGGGCCCGAACCAAACCAGCCCTGTGAGAGCCGAGCAGGCGCTGTGGATGGACGAACGGACTGACGGACGGACGTGCAAGGACGAGGGAGGAAGACAGACCCCGCCAAGGCAGGAGGAAGAGGAACAGGCACGGAGGGTCCTTCAAATCACATGCAGGCAAGCAGGTTGCTGAAGAGGCGAGCAGAGGCAGCTCTCAGCAGACCGGGTTAGACCAGCTGTTCCTCAGGGGTTAATAAGTATATATGCAAATGACCCCGTCGCCCCGCCCACCGCCCCAGGCACCCCACCCCCAAGCCCCAGACCTCTGCAGGCAGGGTTTGGCTTACTTTGTGTCAAGTTCTATGAGATTGGTATCTACTGGAGCCTCGTTCTCTGGAACTAAACACAGGGTGGGCAGACGGCCACGTGTTAGTGGGGCATGGGGGCAGGTGGGCACTGGCCCCCACCCTAGGGTAACCAGGCTAAGATGGGGGGCCCTAAGTGGGGAAGAAGGGTTGGTCCCTGGTCTCGAAAACACCCTCAAACCATCCCGTCCAGGGAAGGTCCAAGGAACCCCCGCCCCGGGGTGGGGGCCCTAGCAGCTCCAGAAGAACAGAAAAACCTCTGGACCCTGCTCCTTTGGCATGTCTCCTGCATGACTTAGATTCTTTTCTTAAATACATGACTTTCATTTAGTGTTAAGACAACTGTTTTGTTTTGTTTTTTTCTTCACATTTCACCTCTCCGAACTTTGGGTATGTTTTAGAATCAATGGCATTCCATTGTTTAATTGTGAGAACACTTTTCCTTCTTTGTAGTACATACTATAGAGTTGTCTCTTTCAACTCAAACAGTCTTAGACATAAGGAAATGTGGCCAATCTGGTATCACTTGAAAGAATCATTAAGGTGTGTCCAGGGGCCATCTTATCTGTGCAGCTCCTTTCCCTATGCCTGGATGCAAGACAAGAGCTCCAAGTATGGCCAGTGAGCCCCCTCCACTCCCAACTTCCATCCCCAAGGAGGAAGGAGTCAGACCTCTCTATCTTTGGGGGGAGTCAGATGCAAACAGAAGAGTGTGGGCTTCACAAAAGATCCTGGGGAGCTGAGGAAAAAGGGTGACCCTGGGCTGATGGCTAACCCAGAGTGAGATGGGGTGATGGGGAGAGACAGCAGCTGGTGGAGAATGGGGTGGGCAATTCGGAAACTCCCACTTCAGTGACCCACAGATCCTGCCTACCTTCACGATGTGGAGGTTCCTCTTTGGGCTTGGGGTGCATTAGGGTGAAGGGCAGTTCCACAGCCACGTCACTGAAACAAAGACCCAGACCCGTTAAGCCTCTAGCTCAGTCTCAGGCTAGAAAACGCAATGCCCCATCAGTTTGAGGACTGGGGTTTTATGGTCAGAGGAGCGAGCTCTCAGTGGAGGCAGGAAATCTGGACTGAGGCTCCAGTTCTGCCACTGTCGGAACCTTACTCTCTCTAGGCGTGAATTAGAAGACCTTTCCTGCTGGCTCCAAAAAGAAATGGAAATCTCCCTTTTCCTGATTAGGATCCCTGGATTCTCATGAGTGGAGAGGAGGCCTAGGGGTGGGAAAAGGATTGCCTAGGGCAGTGTGTCCTTTGGTCCCTCAGTGGCTCCAGAGGTGCCCTGGGACTCTGCAAGCCTCAAATTGTCACAGCCAGTCCAGCCCTCCCTAACACTGCCCTTCCCAACCTCCTGTCTGGAACACGTCCCTCCCTCCTCCCCCCTCCTCAGTCCCACCTTCTAACATCTCCTTGAGGCTCTTCTAAAGTGCTCCAGGGGCCTTAGCCCCCTGCCACCTGGATGATGCACTGCTGAGGTTAGTTTAATTAAGTTCAAGTTATATGGCCCTGGGCCCCAGGGCTCTCTACACTGTGCATTAAGCCTTCCTTGAAGCCCTGTAGGGATGGAGGGTCGGGTGATGGGGAATAGGAGAGGTGCTGACGCCACCAGGTGCTTCTGACCGGGACTTCCCTCCCCTTGGCCCTGAGGAGCAAAATAATAACAGGAGCAGACACATGGTGCAGACTCTGTGCTAAGGATTATTACAGAGTAGCTCATTTAATCTCCACAACAATCCCATTATACCAAATGTACAGATAAGGAAACTGAGGCACAGGAGGAGAAATATATTACATAAGGTCACAGAACTTTTTTTTCAAGGCCACATAACTATTAATGGAAACTGAAAGATGGGATTCTTTTCTTTCCCTTTTTTTTGGAAGTGAGAGATAGGATTCTGACTCCATAAGTCACATCCTCAGCCACGGAGTGATAACAGCTCTGAATTGAGGAGGTGATTCCTACCCATCCTCTGCTCTCTACTCCTCCAGAAGCAGCTATGCAAGCTCCTCCTCTCAGCTTGGGGTGTTGTCACCTAGGAGGCCCTGCCGACTGCAAGCACCTTCCGGCACAGCCTCATTTTACTGGCATTGCTGCCCAGGGCCCCGCTGGCAGGGAGGAAGGGAGAAGGGAACAGAGCAGGCAGGGGCAGAAGCTGTGCGACCAGAAAGGTCCATTCTCAGGCCCAGCACTGTTGGGGTGGGGGTGGGGGGTACTTTGACATCTTCAAGTCTCCTACTGAGCTCATCTGGAAAACAGGAGAAAACAACGCTTACCTTCTTAGAACCACTAGAACTTCTTGGAGATGAGGTAGATAAAAGGTTTGATTGAACTGTGAAATTTGCACCTGCCAGAATCAATCATTACTTCCCCTCAATAGGGACAAGGAAGATCCATAGGCTACTGAAATGATCTGGCTTTTTTTTCTTTTTGCTTCCTAAGGGGATTGCTTTTCCAGGTTCACTTGGAAAGGTGAGCTAACAGAATGGAAGAGTGAGCATGCCAGCCTTCATGAAAGCCATACGGAATATGGACGGAAGATCTGGACATTAACCTTCCAACGGGCCATGAGTGATGAAGGGCAGGGGGTAGGCCTGAGTCCTCCCTGGAACCTCAGCATGTAGCACAAGGCTAGGCACAAATCTGGGTTCAGGAAATCTTTATTGGATTATACTGAACTGAACTAAATTGAATTAATTTCACCTCTCCAAATAGACTGATTTTTTGGGATGAACAATACTGCCATCTTGTGACAGGAGGAGGCAAAACACCACTGCATGTGCGGCACAAGCCTTTTTTGGAATGTGCCTGGATCTAGCTGGCTACAAGGAGTCTTGTCTACGGGAGCACATCTCCACAGGACCTCTCCTTAGCAACACATGGCCAGCAGTTAATTTTCATTAGTGTACAAGTTTGGAAGCCATGAAGCCAGCATTTCTCCAAAACATTAGACTTTGAGGGGGGGGGGGGACTATCCCCCTCCCCCCCACGCTCAATGAAGCTGACTTTGCTGTTGGCAAAGGTTCCTGTCACTTGCGTGGGATGAAAAAAACAGGGCAAGGTTTTTTAAAGGAAACACTGGGGACACCTGGGTGGCTCAGTGGTTGAGTGTCTGACTTTGGTCAGGTTGTCCTCCCAGGGTCCTGAGATCGAGTCCCCCATCAGGCTCCTCGCGGGGAGACTGCTTCTCCCTCTGCCTCTCTCTGTGTCTCTCATGAATAAATATGTAAAATCTTAAAAAAAAAATAATAAAGGAGAAACTGCACCTCCCTCATGATTTTGGAGAGGATACTAGTCCCAGCACATGCCTGAGCCTGGCAATCAAAAGTGACTGCTGGGACGCCTGGGTGGCTCAGTGGTTGAGAGTCTCTGCCTTAGGCTCAGGGCATGATCCCAGGGTCCAGGGATCGAGTCCTGTGTTGTGCTCCCTGCAGAGAACCTGCTTCTCCCTCTGCCTGTGTCTCTGCCTCTCTCTGTGTATGTCTCACAAATAAATTTAAAAAATAATAATAAATAAAATAAATAAATAAATAAATAAATAAATAAATAAATAAATAAATACATAAATAAAATCTTAAAAAAAAAAAAGTGACTGCTAAGATTCTTTCCAACCCAGTGCCCTACAGTTCTGGACAGTCAGTGAGCCCAGTGGTCTCTGGACCCTCCGGGAAGGTGGATGAATCAGGTTGAAGGCAGGGACTTTACCTGGATGCAAGGTCTCCCAACAGGCTGGGTGGGTCAGAGGAGGCGGGAGAGGTGGTCAGGAGAGAGTTCAGAAAGGAAGAAAACAGAAAGCAGGTTCATTCACCACCTTGCTGCCTGCACAGGTAGGGGACACCCTGAGATGCACTCCCACCCACCACTGCATGGCTGTGACCTCTCATTCAGAGATATACAGAAATGGCATTAGTCTTGCCTGAGGGACTGAAATGCAGGCCCTGTTCAGCCAAAACCCCTCACAGGAGGCCGTGCTGAGACCCCAGGATCCTCCTCTGCAAAGGAAACATGAAAACCAACCCCTGTGCTTCCTGCCCCCAGTGGAGGTGGGGGGGGGGCAGGGGTCCTCTCTGATGACCCGAGAAATCAATTTGGAATTCACCGAGGATTCCTCAAGGAAGAGCCTGAGGCAGACTGGGGGCCCTGCAGACTCACAGGACATGAGATTTGGGGTTTGCAATTCTGAGACATCCTTATAGTATGTGGTATTAGCTACTGCCACCTACACAAGGCATTATTCTAATGTCTAATATTATTAGCTTGCAAACCTTTTCATAGCAATTTATGAATCAGACAAAAAGCCCTGTGACAAATTAGAGATCCTCATTCTAGGTTTATAAGAACATACAGGCCCGACCTGTGGGGAAAAGTTGTTCTATTAGAGCCTCCACCTTCGGGGGTGGAGCAGAGACTGTGCTCCAGGGCAAAGAATAAGTCCGGTTCACTGCAGTGACTCCAGCACCCAGCCTACGACCTGATGTTAAGGGAGGAGATTTCAGGAAATGTTTGGAAAACAGTTTGGGCCTCTACTTCCCCATCTGTAAAATGGGAGAGTCAGAACACTCCCAATCCACCTCTGGGATTCTGAGCCCCTTTAGCCATTTCCTCAGCAGATCAGCATGGGCATGAGCAGGGGTGGGTACTGTGCCCCAAGATGCAATGAGGGGAAAGAACCATTTGGAGACCCCACAGCATAGACTCTGAGGAAGCGTCCCCCACCCCCTCAACAACCCCATGGGCCCAGAAAGGGATAGGAAAGAGGAGGAGGGGGAGGAGTAAAAGAGAAACATGGAAAGAGGGCAGAGGAGGAGGAAAGGAGCATGAAGGAAGAAGACGGAACCGGAAGTCTTCAAGCTTGGTTTACCCTCTTGGTGGATGCAGCTAAAAGGTCCAGCAAACAGGTAGACTGGGGCAGTGGGCTGCGGGTGGTCTGGGACACCCCTTCTGCACTTAGGAGTCTTGAGCTGGGCTAGAACACTCACCCGCCCCGAGATACCACCAGCTTCACTTTCACTTTGTAGGAAACAATGATGCCCAGGATCTCCCGGTTGGCTCCTTCCCTCAACCTGCAAGGTAACAGAGGGAAGGTTCATGGACGATCGCTGGGTGGAAGAGACATGGCAGGGGTTGGGTGCAGTGGGGGCGGTAGCCAACCGTCCCTCTCCTTGGCCACTCTGCCACCAGGTGCAAACAGAACCCAGTATATGAGAAAGGTAGGCTTTGCCCTGAGTGGGTGGGAACTGGAGCCCTGGGTCCCATGTCCAGCTGTCAAACTCCCTCTCTGTGCACACCTGATAGCTCCCTTCCTCCCTGGGCCTGAGTCCCAGCAGCATGGTGAGGGCTGGGCTCTTTCTACCCCTGGTTGGATGGACTCTGCTTCTTTTTTTTTTTTTTTTTTATTTATTTATGATAGTCACAGAGAGAGAGAGAGAGAGAGAGAGAGAGAGAGAGGCAGAGACACAGGCAGAGGGAGAAGCAGGCTCCATGCACTGGGAGCCTGATGTGGGATTCGATCCTGGGTCTCCAGGATCGCGCCCTGGGCCAAAGGCAGGCGCCAAACCGCTGCGCCACCTAGGGATCCCTGGACTCTGCTTCTTTTGCTGCCCAGCAATCTGTGTGGCACAAAGGGCCAGACAGCGGGTTCAGGGAGGGAGAGGGAGGTTGGCAAGGCAGAGGAGGAGGTATTGGGGAAGACATGCAGGAGGTGGCCCCTCCACCAAGTCTTGAAGACAGGATTTGAGCCAGGGTGGAAGAAGAGGGCAAAGGCTTGGAGGCAAGTGGTCAGCATGTCCATGTGGACAACTGTGCGTCTGGAGCAGAGGATCCATGTTGGAAGTCAGGGGTAGGGTGTTGCAGAGGCAGGCCAAAGCCCCACTGGAGGGCCAGGCCTCAATGGCCAGGGTAAGGCGAGTTCCCCACATGCCAGGCCTCCACCAGAGCAGGGTAGCCTCAGAGTCAGTGATGACCGTGAGGCAGGAGTGATCATACGGCCCAGGGATCCCTGCCTTTGAGGGGCACACTGACATCTGGTCTAGCCCTGCTCACTGTCCACATCTCCCCAGACGCCCCACTCCGACTCCTGATTCATCCTCTTGTGCTGGAGTCACTCCTTTCCTTCCAGCCTTGCTCTGTCTCAGGGACGCACCCCGTCTGATTGAAGACACGAGGTCAGGAGCTGCTGCCTTCTGCAAGAAGCCTCTCCAGGTTGCCCTCCCCTGGGCAAGCCAGCAGAGCCCAGTACTTACAAAGGAAGCAGGGTCTAGGGGCCCGTCTTGCTCTCTGTGTCACCCCTAGATAGGGGTGGGAGTAAGAGGACAATTCAAGCTCCTAAGATGGATCAGGGACAACGCCTGGGGAGAGGGTAACCATACCATGTGCTGGCACTAGTGGGAAAAAGGAAAGGTGGGTGTGGGCCCCCTGGAGTCAGGGGGTGGGGCAAGCAGGTCCTCACAAGGTGCTGGAGGCCAGGTTCGTGTCTTCATGCTTGAGCTTCCCGTCCAGGGCAAGGCCCCGCTTCTCTCGGTTGTTGGCCAGGAAGGGCGTCAGGGTGTAGACCTTGCAGAATGTTGAACTGGGCGCCACTGTGTCACTGGGAAGAAGGGAGGCAGGTGTGGACACAGCCCCCAGGGCCAACCCCCAGCCATCACCCCCAGCCCAGTCAGAACATATCAAAGACCATATAGTAACATTTAAAACATGTTTTTAACTTTCCAAAATACATTGCCATTAAAAAAAAATACATTGCCATTATATGTAAAGAAACACACACATACGTGAAAAATTATATGAAATGCACTTGCCTCCCCAGAGGAGGCAGGGCCAGGAAAAAAAACCAAAAACCACACAGATGTGTCTTCCAATGAGAGTAACTACTTCCTTTAGGTAAGAAAAGATGTTTCATCTGAGATCTCTTGCCTTAGCCGCTAACAAACTTGAGACAAAATTCCATGCTCAACCAGAGTAGCTGTCCTCAAGCCTAGATTTTTAAAATGTAATTATTCTCTACCCTCCCACATACAA
The DNA here is from genome assembly GCF_048164855.1 of Canis lupus baileyi. NCBI lineage: Eukaryota > Metazoa > Chordata > Mammalia > Carnivora > Canidae > Canis > Canis lupus. The sequence goes on from NC_132860.1 coordinate 28,447,532, forward strand.
CCCCTTTTACCTAGTAAGTTGGATTATTCTCTTATCAGACAAGAAATACTGTGTACCTAGTACCTTGCCCTCTTTGTCTTGGCTGTTAGGAAGCTCAGAGCAAAGTATGTCCTTCAACCTAGGTTTCTGGTACAGTGTAATTACAGCCCCAGTTCCCTTTGATTCATTAGGTCTCATTTGGTCATTCTAGTTTTAATGGGTCTGTCCCTTGACTGTGGCATGTATTTTCTTGTAGCTAAACCAAGCAGGTGTTTTCTTAAAAGGCTATTTGGGATGATCTACTCTGAGCGACAAGGAAGTCTGAGATCCAGCCTTCTGTCAGGTGGAAAAGAACCATCTGCATCTGTAACTACAGCCAGGGCTTCTCATTTCCCCACCCACACATCCAAGGATGGGCTTGTGCTCACTTACTCAGCCTCTTCCATGGCCACAGGGCACTTGTACTGGGCTGTGTTAAAAAGGCAGATGTCCGCATACTGGCGCACTGAGAGGGAGAGGGAGACAAGGTGGTGTGAGCCAGGACTGCAGCTCCCGGGCATCCCAGGCTCCCTTGAGTTGGGGATGTTCAGCCCCAAGAATGGCCAGAGTGCACTGGGAGATTGTTCAAGAGACCACCCTCATCTTCCACACAAAGGGTAGCCCGAACACACCTGTTCCCTTCCATCACCAAAGGTCTCCCTCAGGGACAGCTTTGCCCAGAACCCAGGGAACTTAGAGGGTAGGTGACTTAAACAGTAAACTCATTACCTGGCCAATGAGTAGCCTGTGTTACTAGCCTCAAAAGCCTTTCCCTTTGGCCTAGAGTAGGCCCTGGGCTTTCCTGCGGGCCAATAGTTATCTACAAGGCTGTTAACAAGGGGAGAACCTTCAGCCACCCCCAACCCTTGGGAGAGTTCCCTCTTGCTGGCCCCATGGGGTGGCCTTCCACCCGGGGTACCCGAGATCTTGATCTTCTTCACTGTCTTGTTGGTGTTGTTGGTGACGTGGACATTAACGCTGATGGGTTCTCCATGGTAATAGATCTGGGAGGCAGAAGAAGAGAGAAGGGTTGGACCAGAGGATACTAAAGCTCCAGAAAGATGGAGGGAGAAGAGGCCCCATCATATATCCTAGGGTTCCCCAGACTTTGGCCACTCTGACGTTGGCCTCAAGTTCATCAGCCACTTCCCACTGATGCTAAGTCACTGGGCATGTTAGACCAGTTCTTTGTCAGGATTTTGAAAGATAATTGAATGAGGAGGTGATATTCCTGGGCTCTAGTCTGGACTTGGTGACCAGAAATAATGAGAACACTAATTATAATAATGATAAAGAGGATGAACACGGTGTGACCTTGGACAGGTTGGCTAAGCCTCGGCTTCCCCCCATCTGGAGGACTTGGACTAGGTGATGTATCAAGTCCCTGCTGGCTTGGGATGCCAGGAATTCTAGACACAGGAGGGCCTAGAAGAAGCAGGAGAGAGAGGTGGGGAAAGACGGGCCTGCTCACCAAGGGAACTGGCTCTGAATCCTTACTGAAGGACCTCAACTCAAATCTGTGGCCAACACTTGCCCTCAGCTATCCACAGAGAGAGAGAGAGAGAGAGAGAGGCAGTGCCCACACATTAAGAGGGGGACGGGGTGCAGGAAGACGGCCGAGACTCAGGTCCCTTCAGGAGGCACGCTGACTTCTTTTTTTTTTTTTAATTTTATTTATTTATGATAGTCACAGAGAGAGAGAGAGAGAGAGAGAGGCAGAGACATAGGCAGAGGGAGAAGCAGGCTCCATGCACCGGGAGCCCGACGTGGGATTCGATCCCGGGTCTCCAGGATCGTGCCCTGGGCCAAAGGCAGGCACCAAACCGCTGCGCCACCCAGGGATCCCCTTTTTTTTTTTTTTTTTTTTAATTTTATTTATTTATGATAGTCACAGAGAGAGAGAGAGAGAGAGAGAGAGAGAGGCAGAGAGGAGGCACGCTGACTTCTAAAGTCGATTGTATCCCTCAGGCTCATGCCCCACTCTGCCATTCCTTTAGGCCCCCAGAGGCTTCCCCACAGCCCCCTAAGGGATGTCTCAGATTCCCTGAACCCTGTGGTCTTAGGACTGGGGGCAGAAGCTCTTACCTACCCCAGGAGCCCTGGTGACCATGAGAGAACTGGGATGGGATGTCCCAGCCCCAGGAGAACAGCCCCCACCCCCTGCCAAGTCCAAGCCTCCTACCTCCTTATCCAGGGAAGCTTCTAGATGCAAGGGCTTGTCCGACATGAGGAACTGCCTGGTGGTCTCAGCTGTGGGCTGGGGGCCAGGCCTCTCCGGGGCATACTGAACCTTCCTGATCACCAGGCGCACAGAATTCCTAATGGAGATGGGCAGAGCAAAAGATAGCCAGAGTCACCTGCCTCCATCCTCCTTCCTCATAACCCTCCCTTTCCTCCTCAGGAGACTGCCATGGCTCCCCCGGCGTTACAATCCAGACCAAACTGCAGAGGTGGACACAGAGGCCTTGTCACCACCTGGCCCCACTCCATCCTCCCCCATTGTGTACACAGCCACCCCCACTTCCTCACTATCATCCTCAGTGGTTCATCTCGTCCTGTCTCTGCAGCTTTGCTTACACCGGACCCCCGCCTGCAATACTCTCCTCCTGCTTCTACCCTCATTTATTTCCTTCTTCAGGACCCAGCTAAATACCTCCTCTTCCAGGAAACCTTCCTGGATCAGCTCACTTGATCTTGTCCCGGTCTTAACTCCCACACCAGCGGAGCTGAACCACCCCATGGCAGTCCCTCATGTGGATCTGTGCCTTGGCAGCCAGCAGGATGGCGAGAAAGGAACTATGTTTCACTTCCCACATCCCTTACTTTACTTAATAGTGTAAGCTCCTTAAGGAGCAAAATTTTTATCTCAATTGTTCACTGCTGTGTTTTCAACATCTATGACAGTGCCTGCCATATAACAAATGCCTTCCAAATATCTATTAAATCAAAATCTGCAGAGGGACCCCATGAAAAGGTGGGGGCTCAGAGAGGTGACGGGGTTCAGTGAGGGGGTGTGGATTCAATCAGGGGGATGTAGGCCAGTGACAAGGATGGGGACCCAGTGAATAGATGGAGGCCCAGAGATGAGATGGGACTCAGTGAAAGGGACAGGGGCTTAGGGAAGAAACGAGGATACAAGGATTGGGAGGGGATGGGATCTGGTGAGGCAGTGCCTGCGATGTGCTGGGTGTGCCAGCATCCCCATTTCTCACCTGCACCCCCTAGAACTGGACAGCCAGGCTGAAGGTCTGAGCTTGCCCCTTACTAACTATATGCCCTTGAGAAAATTCACCCCTGGATCTCAGTTTCCTCATCTGTAAAATGGCAACAGTAGCAACACCTACCTCCCAGGGTTGCTGAGAGGATTAAATTAGTTCCTACATGTTCACCACCCTGAATAGTGTCTGGTCCTTAATAGGCCCTTCATAAACGATAGCTGCTATATCATTATCAGTAGTATCTCTGATGTGGACTTAAAATGTCACACTGGCATAGGGTGAAGGCAGTGGCCCTCAGTGTCGTTCCTCTTCCTTGCTCCGGTCAGGCCCCCTTCAAAAACCCACGAACCCCTATCTTTCCCCTGGTCTCAGGTCTGAAGAAGAAAAGGAAGACAGAGAAGCCAGGGAGAAGGGTCCCATCTCCCCACACCTTGGAGTTGCCTGGGCTGGAGATGGAGATGCTCAATACGCTCTTCAGCCGCCAGGTGGCAAACTCAGCCCACTCCCTAAGAAGCCGCAGTGCCCTCCCTCAGCCACCCTCAGCCAGGCTCGGTAGGAATGCGGGCGGCTGCCTGGGGAGGCAGGGTGCATCAGAGTGGGGGGCTGAGGCCAGCCTCGCCTCCTCGCCAGAAGACAGGGCAGGGCCTGCCTTGAGGAGGAACAGGCACGAGAGCAGGGCTGGGCAGTCTATCTCAGAAGTCAGGTCCAGCTGTTTCCAGCTGCCAGTCTGGACTGTCTGCCCAGGGCTGTGCCTCTCCAGAGAACACTACCTCTTCTGACACGTGGGCTGACCCATCCCACACCCCACTGCCGCCCCCACTACTACCTGCTGCTGATGGCTTCCCAGGAGAAGTAGGAAGTAGGGGTTCAGGGTGGCTGGAAAAAACTCTTGCTCACTCTTTAAAATGATCCAAATTTTGTGTTTCTTTCCAAAATAAAATAAAAACATGCAGTCTCATGGGGCAAGACTTGAAGCAGGGTGATGGAGGAGGCAGGTTCAGCATTGTAAAGGGAGAAATCCTGAGGCCTGAGGCCTGAGCCCTAAGCCCCAGACAGTTGAGCCACTTTCTCCAGGAACCCCTCCAGGACTTGCCAGCCTTCCAGAGGGCCCTTCTTGGAGTTTCTGGGGCTGGAATATGCGGCCCCTCCTCACACACTTCCAGGTATTGTTACTTATCTCTTCTCTGACTTTGCTGGTCTTGTCTCTCTCCCTCTGCCAGTAGGCAGCCCACACCCAGCGGAAGCTGTGCCCTTCTCACCGCTTGTGGATCTTTTCCTCCAGGTTCTCGGCACAGAAGGCTTTGACCTCGTAGTCCACACCACAGGCCTGAGGAGAAGGGGCTGCTGACCACAGGGTCCCGACAGCACAGCCATCCCACCCTCTTATTTTACAAACCAGGACCCTGGAGGGGAATAGCAAACTTCACAGGCCAACCGCCCCTCAGCCTGATTCAGGACCCTGTGATCGGCCTCAGCCCCAGTGCTGTGCTGCACCCCAACCCCACCTGGCCTTCCCACAGAGCTCCCCTAGCTCCCCCAACACTGGGTGTCCCAAACTGCCCTAACTGGGCTCCACCCTGCAGACACCTGCCTGGTCTGGGCAGCTGTCCTCATTAAGGCAGCCACTCGGCAATAACAATGGGGGTGCTCAGCAGTCCTAGGAGGGGAGCACAGACTATGTGCAGACCCAACAGTGCTCTGGTGGCTCACTCCACCCTCTAAACTGCAGGAGGAGGCATAGCCTCTCATCTCCATTTTGCAGGTGAAGACAAGGGGGCTCAGAGATCTGGGGCCTGTGACACTAGTAGTGTCACTTCTCTTGGAGCCTCCATTTCTCCACTTGTGAGACCACAGTGAATGGACCCCCATGCAAGGTTGTGAGGCCAAGAGGTAGTCCAGAGAACATTTTGGTTCTGCTGCAGCCAACAGTAAGCCCAGGAGAGACTGCATGTAATGGAATGCGGGGGTGAGGATGACACCCTATCTGCCTGCTGCCCTGTATGAAAAGAGCCGGCTTATCTGAGGCAGTGTTGAAGTGGCTTCCACACAGGGAGGCTTCCACACAGAGTTCCGATGCCTCTCAGAAAGCCAGGGCCCTGGGGATACAAATGTCCTTTACCCGGAGAGAGGCTTCCAGAGACGTGACCCACCTTCCCCGTGTCTTCAGGCCCTGGCTGCAATGTCACAGAGCACGGGAGGTTTGGAGGGATCTGTTAAGAGGACAGACAGGTCTCCTGTCACATTGACCATTGAGCTCCTCATGTTGCCCACCCACCACCCCCACACACATTTATCAGACCAGGGGGCCCTAGCAACAGGCCATGTCTCCCCCATCAGACCATGCCAAGGATGCCCCACACTGGGCCAGAAGCCCTCCAGTAAAGCCAAGGATTTCAGTGCTTTTCTTTATCTAAAGGATTTTGCCTAGGGGCATCTGGGTGGCTCAGTGGTTGACTGTCTGCCTTCGGCTAAGGTTGGGATTCTGGGGTCTGGGGATCGAGTCCCGCATTGGGCTCCCTGCATGGAGCCTGCTTCTCCCTCTGCTGTGTCTCTGCCTCTGTGTGTCTGTCATGAATAAATAAAATCTTAAAAAAAAAATTAAAATAAAGTGTTCTGCCTAGATTGTAGTAGGCAGAACAAGCCCCCCCACCCCCTCAAAGGTGCCCACCTTCTAATCCCCAGAACCTTCAACTGCTACCTTACTTGGCAAAGGGGATTTTACAGGTGTGATTAAGTTAAAACTCTTGAGATGGGGAGAGTAGCCCGAGTTATCCAGGTGTGCCCGATGTAATCACAATGGACCTTAGCAGGGAAAGCAGGAAACAGAAGAGTCGGTGTCAAAGTGGTGGGCTGCAAGAAAGACTGACCAGCCATTGCTGGCTTTGAAGACAGAGGGGTAGGCTTCAAGCTAGGGAACACAAGCAGTTTCTAGAAGCTGGAAAAGGCAAGGCCTAGAGCCTCCAGAAAGAATACAGCCCTGCTGACACTTTGATTTTAGCCCAGTGCAACCTGTTTTTTTGTTTGTTTGTTTGTTTGTTTGTTTGTTTGTTTGTTTTGACTTGTAACCTCCAAAACTGTAAGGTCAGAAACTTGTGTTTTAATGGTCACATTTAATTCCCACCAGGTTGGCAGCAGCTTGTTTGTTACAGCAGCCACAGGAAACCAATACATCTGCCATGGACAGGATGACTGTAATGTCTCTCCTCTGGTTTCCCAGAAAGCCAGGGGATTTCACTGAATCACAGAATCAGAGTCTGAGAAACAGGAAGTTTTAAAATCCAGAATCTGGGAGTCTTTCCATTTGGAAAAGTGGCAGAGCAGGGAAATCACTACATGCCATCCCTCATTAATGAGCTGCGCTGGAGCTCAGCTGGAGCTGGGCCGAAGCCGGGCATGCGGGCAGCTGGTCTGAGGGAGGAGACAGTCCTGTAGTAATTCAGAGGTGAGAAAGGGCTCCTTCTTTCTCTGCAGCCTCTGCCCACCCGGCTCTCTCCCGCCACGAGCTGGACTCGGGAGGGTCCAAGGAGTAGCTCAGAGGTAAGGTGACACCCCTGGCAGTGGCCAGAGAAGAGACACTTACCAGGAAGTATAAGTGACAGTGCCCCAGGTCCCAATGTACACTGAGAAATTGAGTGACATGGAGCTGCTGCCCCAGCTGTCCCCATGTGCTTGCCCACAGGGCTTCCTACTGGTGGTGCAGTTGGCAGTCCCTAACCTCAAAGGTGAAAGGATAGGCATGCTCGCCCAGCTTCTTGATGAGGCGCTCCTGCAGCCGTGTCAGGGGCTTCTTGTCCTCAGGGGCTGGCGGGAAGGACTGCACGTTGGCCACAAACAGATCCTTGCGAAACGTCAGGCCCAGGACATCCAGGTCCTCCCGGCCATAGCGGAAGGCGCAGGTCAGTGTCACGTAGACTGTGGGAGCAGGGGGCATGGAGGATGAGCCCAAGAGGGCAGCAAACAAGCCCCCAAGAGCACCAGCTGAGCCCTGGGATTGGCCCAACTGGAGCTCAAAGGTCTGTCCCAAAGCTCCTGTGTGGGAAGGCTGTGCAGCCCTCGGGATGGGGGTACTGGGTACCCAGGAGAACCACTCAGACCTGGCCCCTAGGGGGAGGTGAGGGCTGACTGCTGGATCAGTTCTGTCCTTTCCCATGCCCCACTCTGGCCAGTGTGGGGAGCACAGGAGATGGTCTGACAGGGTTGGTGAGGGCTGGAGAAGGCTGGTAGGACCGGGGTGGAGGGCAGGTGGGGCTGGGGAAGTGATGTGGCTGGAGAGAGCAGAGGGAGAGGGAAACAAGTGCTGGGTGGTGTCTAGAAGGTGTGGGGTCCTCTCCTAGCCCAACCCCCACCCCACATCTTCCTGCTGACCTTGGACAAGCCCTTCACCTCCCTGGGATTCAATTTTCTCTCCTATAATGAGACTCTAATTCCTGCCCTAATGGGCATCCCCGGCCTTGCGAAAGTCATGATATATTGATGTGAGTGCTCAGGGAATTGAAAAGGTTCTCCTATAATAGGCATAGGTGGGCTGCCCAGGCGAAGGGAAGAGCCAGTGGGGCTGGGCAGGGAAAGGCCTTAAAATTAGTTGGTGTCATGTCTGGGACTCATGGAGGCCCTGGGCTAGAGGTCAGTAGGGAATAGGAGGCCCCCTCACAGCCCAGAGGTGGGGACCACTTCCTCACCTCTCCTCTCCTTGAGATACTCAGGATCCACCAGGACCACGCCATCTGGAAGAAGGACAAGAGAGTAAGCAGACCCTCCCAACTTGACCTCTCAAATTCTTGAGCCCCAAACACCAAGCCAGGCCTGACCTCACCATCTGTCTGTGGACAAGCCTCATGAGAGAAATAGGGGAGGCCAGCACCCGTAGGAAGGCACTGCCATGCCCCAGCCCCTACCCTCAGGCGGCCCTACAGACCCAGCTGGCAACTGGTCTGTTTCTTCCCTGTTAATAAAAACACCAATATGGGTCCCAAACCCCTACGAGCAGGTGTACTTTAGAATTTCGAGATTCTAAAAGGCCATGTGGTACATCTTCCATATATTCTGTAACACCCTCTGAAGGATCTGGGGCAGTGCCCCATGATCAAACCCATTAACACCTCAGCAGGGAAACATGAATCTTTTCACAAAGAGGCTAAAGTATAAAGAGCTTCCTATAGTTCAGGTCAGGTTTTGTCACTAAATGAATCCTACATCAAACTTACCAGTAAGTTTAGACTTCTAGAGTTTCTTGGATTTGGGATTTGCCATCAGGAGTTGTGATCCTACAGAACCGACCTCCCAGGCCTCCCGTGAAGACCAACTGAGTTAATATGTTTAAAGCTGAGATGGTGCCCGGTTCATGGGACTCTACAGAGAATGTCCCCGGGCCTGGCCGTGGCAGTGCGGAGTCCAGCTAGACACAAAGGACATTTTCTCCCTGTGGGATCCCAGGAAACTGGAAATACAGGCTCCTTGCCTTGACATCCCCGGTCACCTCTGGCCATACTTCACCCAGCCATACCCACTGAACAAGCAAAATTCTCTCCTCAACTCTCACCCACTGCCACCCTCCCCCTACATCCATGCTGCCCCCATAGCAATCTCTCAGGGAATGTCAGAGGCTGCCCCTGGAAGGGAGTGTTAGAGGGCTCCTGGTCCCATCCAGTCCTGGGCAGGCCCAAGGGATACTCGGCCAGGGGTGTCTGCCCCACCGCAGAACGTGCCCATCTTCCCTCTTTCTTCTGTGGGTGTTTCCTCTGTGCCTGAGCACCCAAGGTCTCTGTACAAAGTAGGGGGAAAAGGGCAATTCCCCAACCGGAGATGTCAGGGAAGGCTTCCTGGGGGACAGAAGCAGTGGGCAGGTCTTAAAGGAGAAGTACGGGTCACCGGTTAGATGACCAAGGGACAGCGCAAGCGGACAGGGGGAAGCGTGTAGATCCTGGGGGTGGTAGAGGAAGCAGGGCCAGGCCTGACTCACAGTGTCCTGTCTGCAAGACTGGGGGCGTGCGCTTGCCCCGGAGCCCAAAAGGGAACCATGGCAGATAGTTAAGCATTGGGAATTCACAATCAGCTCACTGTTGTGATGGGCAAGGTGTTTCTCTCTGTGTCATTTGATCAACTCTCGACAGTGACCTCAGAGCTCCCTGGGATCCCCAGGGCCTGGCTCAAAGTAGGTGCTCTGTGAACACTGACTAAACAGCTCTCAGGGTGCCGGTGTGTGGTGGAGGAGCTGATTCCCTCCTGCTCCCGCCCCCAGCCTCTGTGTCACCCCCACTGCTGTCCTTGATAGGCCAATGGATAGGGACAGAGCCTGACCCCAGATAGTCTGCAGGAAACTGTGCCTTGTAGCAGGTCGTAGGCAAACCAGGCAAACTGGTGTTCCTCCCAGACAGCACAGGGGAGGAAAGGTGGGGTTGTCCTACTCCAGGCCAGGAAGGGAGGGCCTAATGGGCAGCTGATGCTCTGCAGCCCGCAGCTCTACACATACCCCTTCAGCAGAAGGACCCCGGGGACTCCCCAGTTCTCCTGTTCCCACTGTCACAAAGGTCTCCCCCTCCCAGTGACCCCAAACCTGCCAGCTGTGCTCTCTGCTCCCACCTCGGCTCCAGAACCACACATTCACTTCTGCCTTCTGGCCCTAGGACAGCTCCCGGGGATACATGACAGAGGCCACATTCTCTGTGAATGTTCCCCATGCAACACATCTAGTTCCTTCACCTGGACTTGGCCTCAGGCAGTTTCCAGTGTCCATCCTCCCAACCTGCCACTTCCTTTGGCCTCACTTTGGTCTGTTCTTGTCCCTTTGGGATCATTTAACTTCTCTGGGCCTCACTTTCCCCATATGTGAAATAGGGATGATTCTGGGCCTCCCTCCCTCCCTCCCTCCCTCCCTCCAAGAGCTGTGGGAAGAGACAGTGAGGTCAGACTCTTCTAACGAGAGCTATGGTTCTTAGCATCCTAACCATGGGTGACTATGCCTCTCAGAGGGATATCTGGCAATGTCCAAAAACATTTCTGATTGTCCTACCGGGTGGCGATAGTCCTGGTGTCTAACAGATAGAGCCCAGGGATACTGGTCACCATCCTACAACAGGATGGTCCCACCAACAAAGAATTATCCAGTCCAAAATGTCAAGAGTGCTGAGGCTGAGAAATCTTCAACAAGAGTAAGGCTTTGAAAGGTGCCTTTAGCCATAGCCCAGCCTCTGACAAGACCCCCTTGTGGGTGAGTACAGCCCCCATCTCATAAGCCCCAAGGTTTTCTTCCCATGTCCCATCTTTGCCATCAGGATGCAGCAGAACAAAGGTTCTGTGGAGCTAGGCTGCCCCGGTTTGGATCCAGGCTCCTCAACCTACTAGTTCTGTGACCTGGAGCAAGTCACTTAACCTCTCTCTGCCTCATTCTCCTCAGCTGCAAAGCAGAGATAATAATGGATAATAATGGAGCTACCCTTGGTGTCTGGTATGTACTAAGCCTTACACCTGGCTGCTCACCCTCCTTACTGTCAGGCCACCCTCCCTGTTTCTTCCCTCCATCCACCTGCCCTTTCCCCTCACATGGTCCTTGCTGAGGGAAAAGGAGCTGCTTGGTAAAAGTGGTAAATGTTTGCTGACTGCCATGGGAAGCCACTCACACCCTGTTCTGGGGACCAGGCCCCGAGGAGAGCCCTCAGCTGTGGGTGGCTTTAACACATCCTTCTCTAGAAGGGGCCGGGTCAGCCCCACCTTTCCCCACCTTCCTCCTCGGCCTCCTGGGACTCACCCACAGGATCCACGAGGTCGATGTGATCCACAAAGTCCCGCTTTCCCAGATAGACAGTGAGCTGGGAAGAGAGGCACAGGGGGGTGTTAGCAGCTGTGGGCCTGGAGGGCATGTCCCAGAAAAGCCACTGGCCCTCACTCTGGAGGAAACCCTGGGAGCTGCCTCTGAAATGGCTAAACCCAACCCGAACCCACATCAGAGTCCTAGCTGGACTTGGACCTGAGCTCCAGCCCCAATACTAATAAACTCTTGTACAATTCTGAAAGCACCTATTTATTCTAAACCCCTGTGAAGCAGTTGTCCTTGTTCCCATTTTACAGACGAGGATACTGAGGCCTGAGATCTTCACGCTGAGCACTGCTGACAGCAGAGCAGCAGCAGCAAAGAAATAAGCTGCCTGGGAGCGCTGGGCACATCTCTGAGACAGCAAGGGCAACCCAGGGCAGGGCCAGCGGCGCTAAGGGTTGCCAGTGCTCTAAACCCTGAGCTCTGTGCTTCTCACTGCCCCTCACCCCTGTGCAGTCTGCGAGGGTCCACTCATACCAGCACTGCTTTTCAAGGCAATGAGGAACTGGGAGCCAGTGTCCTGCTGGGTAGCCAGCCTGCAGGGAAGAACCTCCTGAGCTAGAATCCAGAATGTCATCCAAGACACTTCCTGCATCCTGCCGAGCACCCCCTCCATCCTCGCTCTCAGTCCACCCCTCCTCCTCCCCACAGCCACTGTTGCCTGGACGACACACCAGACTCACAGCCCCCTCTGTGGCCTGCTGCCCGCAGCCTCACATGCTCTCGGCCTTTCTCCCCTCCTTAGCCAGACTGGTTATACTAGAACGCAAATCTAATGATGCAACCCCCATCTGAAAACCCTCTAATGGTTCTTATGCCCAGAGGTAAGATAACAAATGGGTTTCATTCCAAATGCCAACTCTGATAGATTGGGGGCTGCCTGAGGCTCTGGGTTGAGAAGGAATCTAAGATGGAATCCTGGCTCAGCAGGACAGGGTGAACAGTGATTGCTGATGTCTGCTATGGGCACAGAAGGCAGACGTGGGACCACTGTGGTGTATTGGCTAGCTCAGGCCAGAAATCCAAGCTCTCAGATTCAACTGCTGTTGATGCCCCTACACTCCCTGTGAGTTATGATCATGCCTAGAATGCCCCTTTCACCCTGCCTTGCTTGGATATGCATCCCTTTCAGAGAAGCCGTCCTGACTATCCAGGCTGGGTCCTGCAGCCCCTGGGCATCCCTTTATCTCACCCCTGCCACTTTAGGTGGAAATGATCCGTTTCTGTGTCTGCCTCCCCCATCTGGCTGTGAGTGGCATGGGCTGTGCTTTATTTGTCTTGGTATTCCCTGTCCCAGTCCCCGCCGGCTTGGCCTGTACCCGACAAGGAATGATGTCAGTAATATCTATTTACTGAACTGAAAAGAAAGCAGGATGGAGCCTGGGGCCTGTGGAAAGAAAGAAAGCAGGACAGGCCCTGGGAACTGCCCTGGATAAGTAGGTGATGCCAGGGTTCAGCAGAGAGGCTCTAGGGGCCTCTCACACCAGGGGAATCAGTGCCCCAGAGGCCCTTAGCACTTAGTCTAATTATCACACTCACACTGAAGTCTCTCTAGGACAGGCTGTGTCTCAAACCAGAGCAGCGGCTCCCTAAAGTCCAGGGAGTTATACCTCCCTCTGGGACAGAGTTTCCTGAGAGGCCCCCCACCCTGTCAGCTCCTTGGACAGCTCCTAAGGATAGATGGGGGGTAGGCAGAGGGTCCTGCATGGGCAGTAGAAATGTCCAAGAGAGGACAAGCATCTAGGGCCAAGGAGGAGCTGGGTTGTGGTTGCTACAGACTCACCTTTCCATTCGGGCTTGCCTTCTTGAACACCCTGCAAATAGAAAGAGAAAGCCAGGATTAACGCATCCCGCCAGGGGAAGGCTCCTGCAGGCCGTCCCTTGGCAGGACAGAGGACAAACACCTCGAGTGATTTCCAGGCACCATCCAAGACTTGAGAGCCACAACAGTGTCTGGTATAACCGGATCTCACCATCTCCAGCGCTACCCCCCACCCTCCACCCAAGCCTCCATTATTGCCATTATAGCTCTTGTGGGATCTGGCCATGGCCCCCTCAGCCTCCTCTTCACACAGTAGGCCAAGGGAGGCTCTAAAGATAGGTCAAGCCATGCTGCTCATTTGCTCAAAGTCCTCCCAGCTCATGTTGAAGAAAAGCCCTGTGTGTGTGGTCTGTCCTGCCTCCTTTACCCCTGGGCATCACCTCCCACTCTCCCTCACCCTTCCAGTCACAGTACCTCCTTGCTGTTCCTCCAACACACCAGATTGGGTGGGTTCTGCCTCAGGGCCTTTGCTCGAGCAGCACCCTCCCCTGGGATGCTCTCCACCCCCACCCCCACCCCAGATCTGCCCCCAGCCCCAAGCCTTCTGTGATGGGGTTTCACTGTGGCTTCACCCTGCATCTCCTCCTCTGGCTCTATTTTCTTTCCCACAGTACTCACTTGCTAACCTACTATACAAGCGACTTGCTAATTTATGCCTGTCTGCTCTGCTAACATGCCAGCTCCGCAAGGCAGAGAGCTTTGTCTTTCTTCTTCTTGATGTATCCTGAGTACCTAGGATGGCATCCCTAGTAGGCATTTAATAAATCTGTGTTAATGTGTGCCAGGTAGCAAGCACTCAACAAATATTAGTTGAGTGGGTGCATGAATGAATCAGTGAATGAATCAACTGAGAAACTGAGGCCCAGGATAGACAGGGGATGTGCCCATGGCCACACAACAGAGCACTGGATGCCAAGTCAGGCAGACATGTGGCCCCCAACTCCTGCCAAGTGCTTCTAGAGCACCCTGCAGCCTCCACCAGCACCCTCATCCCTTTCCCTCAGCAGGGTCTGGGAGCCTGAGACCCCCATCATCTAGCTCCAGAATTGCTCAGAGTAATGTTGGGAGAGAAGAATAAGGAAAGAGGCAGAGACTAGAGAAGGTGCTGGAGAAGGGGAAGAGGCAGAGGAGGAGAGAGGGCTGCTGCCATGTAGGTGTGGGATGAGAGATAAAACAAACAAACAATAAAACACAGGAGATGGGCACCCCGGGGGGGGGGGGGGGGGTTGGGCTCAGGGATTTAGCGCTGCCTTCAGCCTGGGGCATGATCCTGGAGACCTGGGATCGAGTCCCACATCAGGCTCCCTGCAAGGAGCCTGCTTCTCCCTCCGCCTGTGTCTCAGGCTCCCTGCACGGAGCCTGCTTCTTCCTCTGCCTGTGTCTCTGCCTCTCTCTCTCTCTCTCTCTGTCTCTCATGAATAAATTAATAAAATCTTAAAAAAAAAAAAAACAGGAGAGATGGAGCAGGCCAAGCCAGGCCCAGAGGATTCCAGGCAACCCAAATGCTTACCCAGGGGCAGGAGGTGCAGTGGGCAATGCAGGGTGAGGCCTGCAGCACCACAGTGATAGTCGCTCCTCACAGAAGGGGTGTGGGGGGGTGGCCTCCTTGGCCTCCTCAGCCCCCTCCCCTAACTTCTGGGGCCCACAGGGACCACTGAGAAGTTTGAGCTTGGCTTGCCAAGAAGGACCCGGCACATGTCTCTCCCATCTCCCCTAGTTCTGGGCTTTTCTTCTCCTCATAAATATTTATCAGTGTTTGGAGTGTGAAAATGCCACAGTCAGCTGAGGTGTAATGATCACTAAAGTGAGAAAAAATACAGATCACACAGTTTGAACCAGCAGTTCCCAAGCTAGAGCTGGACTTGCATAGGAGACCAGAGAAGTGCCATGGGCCAAAGGGACCCTCCAGTTCCTTCCAGAAACCTCGGCTCACCTCTCAGGAGCCCGGGGCCTGAGAGAAAGGAGAGATCACAAATGCCTGAGTTATAACTGAGTCAGGGAGAGCTGCTCTAGCGATCCTGGAGAGGAACAGGGGCACTGTCACCACAGGAGGGGGCTGGGGGCGAGAGTCCAGAGGGAGGGGGGAAGGAGGATGGGGAGTAAGAGGGCTGCAACAGTGCTTGTCGAGTGCCTAATTCTTTCTCGTAACACACTGTGAAATGGGCATAACTCCCGTTTTACAGATGATGATCTTACAGAGAGATGTAGTAATTTGTCCAGGAACACACAGCAAGCCTGAGGCTAAGTCAGGACTCAGACCCAATTCTGTCTGCCTCCAGAGGCTGAGTACTTTAAATCCACCCCTGCTGCTTTCCTAAAGCAGGTGTTTTTTGTTTTTGTTTTTGTTTTTGTTTTTGTTTTATCAACTTTGGGGCCGAGGAGTAGGGAGCAGAAAAGAGGGGAAATGAGTCTGGAGAGGGGAGGGGAGGGCAAAGAGATGAAAGGGCGAGTAGGGCGAGAAGGAGAACAGGGCAACACAAGGGCAGGAAGCAAGGCCAGAGTGTTGGGGAATGTCCTGTGCTAACTCCATCAGCCCCTGGGGCCACCTCCTCAGGAAGCCGGGACTCTGATGGCTTCCTCAAACAACAACAGCGGCTTCCCATGCCCTGGGCGCATGTTCTGCTCTAGTTGTGCCTCTCACTATTTGCCCCAGAACACTGCCAAGCCTTCAGTAGTCCCATTTCAGAGATGAGGAAACTGAGGCTCTGGGAGGTGAACTCTGGCTGTCTGTCTCCAGAGCCCATGTCCTTTCCACTCTGCTGCCCTCCCTGAAGTGACCCCACTGGCTTCCGGACGCCAACACTGTCAGGAAAACAGCCCCCTGGGGCGGCGGCGGCAGGTGCTTCCAGTCACCTGGGCCTGCACTTGTGCAGCACCACCCAGAAGGCCTCTGCCTGTCTGCCGTGAAGAGCAAGCACAAACATGCAAGACTGTGGTCGAAGCCAGACCTCCAGACTGTGGGATGGCTGGGTTTGGTTCACCCTGCCTCCCCCGAGAATCCCCGGGGCCCACCAGCCTGACTCCCAGAGTCAAAGCTGAGTCCCCGAGAGAAACAGCGGTGGTGTTCTAGTGGATCAAAGCTCATTGGACGCAAGCAACAGAAACCCAGCAAGGGTGGCTCGGGAAAAGGAGAATAAGGAGACAAAAATGTCACGGGAAGGATGCGCAGGCAGGAGGCAGGAGTGCTGGAGCCCCGGGCGGGGAAGCCATCAGCCTCTCGGGCAGTTGCTGTCTCTCCACCTGTCCCCCTGGGGCTGCATGTTCTCGGGCCTGTACTGCTCTCCGGGCCGCCGCTCCATCGTCCCCGGAGACCAACTGTCTCTGCTTACTCAGGGCTTTTCTGCTCCTCCATCGTTTTGGCTTGCAAGTGGCTCTCTCACTCCGACCCTGTTTCTACTCTGCCTCTCGCTCCGCTTCTCACTGTTAACTGGCTGAATGGCCCAAATCCAAATTCCCAGGAGAGGAATGTGATTGATCAGCTCCGCTCAGGTGCCCCATGCCTGGCCCAATCAGCTATGTGGAGGGTGTGTCATGTGACCCCCGACGCTTGGGCAGAGGAGGGTCTACACAGCAGCACTGTACTAATGGGGTGGGGGACATAACCCATTAGTCGGTAATGAAACCAACTTCAAGAGTTGCCACCAGTGCTTCGTTGTTCTGTTTGGTTTTAATGGAATAGAAGATCTAAGCGTGACATATGACAGCAAAGGTATAGCAGATATCATTATATTCATCAATATTCCATTTCTCTCTAAGGCTGGGCAAATTTTTCCAATCCTATTAAGTTAGGCATGCCTGTGTGGCTTGCTCTGGCCAATGAGATGGAAGTGTCACATTTCACTTCCGGGAAGAAGCATTTAAGGGCTAGCACATGTTTTAGTTTCCTAAGGAGCCTGTAACAAATGACAACAAACATAGCGGCCTTAAACAACACAAACTTATCTTACAGTTTTGTAGGTCAGAAGTTCAAAAGGTACCCCATCGAGTTAAAATCAAGATGTTGGCTGTGGGCTACATTCTTTTCTGAAGGCTCCAGGGTGAATCTGTTTCCTCACCCTTCCCTGCTTCTAGAAGCCACCCATATTTGTCTCATGGCCTCTTCCTCCATCTCCAAGGCCAACAACAGCAGGTTGAGTTCTTATTACATTGCATCATTCAGACCTCTCCTGCACCCCTCTTCTATTTTTATAGATCTCAAAAAATACATTCAGCCCCCTAATTTAAAGTCAACTGATTAGCAACCTTAATTTCATCTGCAACTGCAATTCCCCTTTGCCATGTAGTATAACATGCTCAAAGGTTCCAAGCATTAGTACATAGTCATCTTTGGAGAGCTATTCTTCTACTATCCCATCCTCCTTCCTCTGCCACTGAAACCAGCAATGATCCGTATGAAGAAGACTCCCGTAAACTAAGTGCCAGGGCTCTCCTGCTATATGACAGATGCGCAGCATGACAGAAAAGGAAAGCTCTTACACCACTAAGATTTGGGGGTTGTTACTGCAATGAATCAGCTTCTTCTGGCTAATACAAAAACATTATACTTGGTCAAACCTTCATTTTAGGATAACTAAGTTACAAGGCTAAAGGAATATGCTACAAATTTTTAAATTTTTAAACCCACCGTTCTAAAGAAACATGCCTAAAATGAGCATGTTCTATCAATGTCTGTGCAGTGCAGTCAGTTAGATCATGTTTCCTGATTTGATTCCATCAGGGTGGTACTCCCAGGCATGCAGGCAGGCAGATCAGCTCTCCAATAACCAGAACGTTGTCTTTCCAGTGAGTCTCATTCCCTACCTGGAGCATAGGATACCTTTAATACTCTGCTGCCCTTCTGTGAGCCACCTATCCTCTCAGTGTCCATTTGTGCCTGCACCAGGAGGGACCCATGACAGATCAGTCAAAAACCAAAAGTTTATGATTTTGTGTGGTACAGCCAAACAATGGAATATTACATAGCACTGAAATTATTTTTGCATCTCTTAAAATAAGGAAATGCCTATGATGAATATTAAGCAGAAAAGTCAGGATTCAAAACAATATATTTGGCATGAGCTCAAGTTTATAATCAATAAATGCCAAAAGAAAAAATGAGAAGATTTAATGTTAAGATGGCAATACTTCCCATATTGGTCTATAGATTGAGTACAATCCCTATCAAAATCCCAGCTGGCCTTTTTTTGCCCAAATGAACAGGCTGGCCCTAAAATTCATATGGAAATGCAAAGGCCCAGAATAGCCAAAACAATCTTGAAAAAAAAAAGAGAATAAAGGATTTTTGGAGGACTTACACTCCTAAACTCAAAACTTACTACAAAGCTACAGTAATTAAGATTGTGATGCTGGCGTAAGGATAGACACAGAGATCAATGGAACAGAATTGGAAATCCAGAAATAAACCCATATATTTATGGTTAATTAATTTTTGACAGAGGAGCCAAGATAAGTCAATGGGGGGAAAACACAAAACAGTCTTTTCAACAAATGCTGGAACAACTGGATATCCACATGCAAAAAAATAAAGTTAGACTCCCTACCTCACACCATATACAAATATGAACTCAAAATGGACTAAGGACCTTAATGGAAGAGTTATAACTACACAACTCTTAGAAGAAAACCTAAGTGTAAATCAACATGACCTTGGATCAGGCAATGGTTACCTTAGATATGACACCAAAAGCATAGGCAACTTAAAACAAAAAAGAGATAAATTTGCCTTTTGTCAAAATTTAAAACTTTTGAGCTTCAAAGGTCACGATCAAGAAAGTGAAAAGAGAACCCACAGAATAGAGAAAATATTCTCAAATCATCTGATAAGGGTTTAGTATCCAGGATATATAAAAACTCTATTACAGTTCAACAATAAACAGGCAAGTAACCCAATTAAAAATGAGCAATGGAGGAGTGCCTGGGTGGCTCAGCAGTTGAGATCTGCCTTTGGCCCAGGGCATGATCCTGGGGTTCAGGGATTGAGTCCTGCATCAGGCTCCTTGTGGGGGGCCTGCTTCTCCCTCTGCCTGTGTTTCTGCCTTCTCTTTGTGTCTCTCATGAATAAATGAATAAAGTCTTCAAAAAAAATTTTTTAGATGAGCAATGGATTTGAATAGACATTTCTCCAAGAAGATATACAAGTGGCCAATAAGCACATGAAAAGATGTTCAACGGTATCAGTCTTTGGAGAAATGTAAATCAAAGCCACAATAAGATACTTCACACCAACTAGGATACCTACAATCAAAAAAAGACAATAACAAGTGTTGTCAAGGATGTGTAGATACTGGAACCCTCCTCATACATTGTTGGTGGGAACATAATGTGATGGGATCACTCTGAAAACCAGTTTGGCAGTTCCTCTGAAAGTGAAATGTAGGGTTATCATATGACCCAGTAATTCTATCCCTACACACATACCTGAGGGAATTGAAAACAGATGCCCACACAAAAACATGTACATAAATGTCCATAACATACATTATTCATAAGTCATAAAGGGTGAGAAAAAACCAAATGCCTATCAACTGCATGCAAAGAAATATCATTTAGCTATAAAAAGAGATGGCATACTGATTCCTACTACAATATGGATGAACCTTGAAAATATGTTACATGGAAGAAACCAGACAAAAAAGGCCACCTGTTGTTTGATTCCACTTACACAAAATGTCCAGAATAAGCAAGCACGTAGAGGCAGAAAGTAGGTTAGTGGTTGTCAAGGGCTGGCGTGAGGGGAAATGAGGAATGACTGCTAATGGGTATGAGGTTTCTCTCTGGGAAGATGAGAATGTCCTGGAATTAGACACTGGTGATGGTTACCCAACCTTGTGAATATACTGAAAAACACTACATTTTACACAAAAATTCTATTATGATGTGTAAATTATGTCCATTAAAAAATACTAAAAACAAACCCCACAAAAATAAATGAAAGGAAGAGTACCTAAATATTAACAGGAGTTGAAGGAGAGCCTCTCCACTTACCAACCCACTTCCTTATATATCTTATTTTTCTATGTTGCACAACAGAAACAAATTACAAAGATACCAAGGCTTTCTTTTTCTTTTTTTTTTTTTTTACCAGGGCTTTCCTAACAAGATATGTCTCAGGTGCTGGTGAAAGAAGAGTCTGGAAAAAAAATATTGTTAGTAAAGTAAGGAAATGTGGATCCTATTACTCTGAATCCTTTGATGTTAGAGCCTGATTGTGCGATTTTACAATGCAGTGTCCAGATCTCTGTGATTGCCCAGATCCCTCCCAAGCCTGCTGTGCCAGCTATTAGAACTGCTGTGCTGTCTTCTGTTCAGCTATTTCTTTCTCCAGGAAGCCTTCCCTGACTCCTCTAAGTCCCACACCCAGTGGGGAGTCACAGCATTTCCCACACTTTGTGGTGGTTTGTTTACTTACTTTCTGCTTCACTTACATAAGTGAGCGCACAGATCTTATTTGTGTTATCGATCCCTGGGGCATAGCATGGTTCCTGGGGCACAGTAGGGGCTCAGTAAATAACTACTGGGTTGAATGTTGTTGAATGAACAATGCTCTAAGAAAGAAGTGTCAAGAATGAGGATGGATGAAGTTTAAAAAGATGGTAGGCTGATGATGATCCTTTTCTCTGGGTTAGCAGACTCCAAATTTCTTCTTTTATTATGGCTTCTCTTTGGCTGTCAGGATCCGTGAACATCAAGCTTAGAAAGTGCTTCATAGGGGCAGGATCCCAACTACCATCAGGCTAACTCAGGAATACAACTGACATCCCAAATGGGCCTCTGCTCAGCTTTGATAAAGCTCTCTTATTTATCACTCACCTACACACGTTCACATAGCCCCTACACTGCCAGGCTCTGGGGTCACAAAGGCGAACAATTTGGTCCCTGCTGACAAGCGACCATGGTATAGCCAAGTTAGAGAAACCCACCAAATACAAAGGCTACCATGCGTTACGCTCTCCCTAGGAGTCAGGTGCTGTGCTAAGCACTCCACATACATTAAGATAATTATGTTATTCCATCTAAATATGTCCAGTTTTTCAGAGGAGAAACCTAAGACCCAAAATAAACAGCTTATCCAAAATCATGAAGTCAGTATCAGAAAACTTACACAGGAGAGAAACCCAGTGAATGGGCTGCATAGGAGAAACATTTAGACAAAACATGTCTTACTTGACATCAGGAACCTCATCCTGGAGAGACTATCCATGAACGTGGATTCACTACCAGTGAATTGAGAGAGTGCTGGTAACAATTCATTCCTCTATGAGTATCACAAAATTCATGGTGGAGAAAAATGCTATGAATACAGTGAATGTCGGAAAATCTTCAAACATTACTCAATCTTCAGTCAACATCAGAAAGCTTATCCCAGAGAGAAACCAGGTGCCAATCACTGCTCTGAGTGTGTCATAAATATTAACTCATTTGTTCCTCCAATAACCTTATAAGGAGGTACTACTCCATCCCTGTTTCAGAGATGAGGAAACTGAGTCACAGAGAGAGAGTCTAATCTTCCCACGGTCACACAGCTAGTAGGGGGCATAGCTAGATACTAGGTCCCAGGCAGTCTGGCCCCAGGGATCACACTTTTAATCATTCACAATAATACCTTCTAAGTGGGATAGTGTGGTTCTGTGTGGCGGTTTAGGAAAGGCTTCAAGGAAGGAGGTAGCAATGAGGAAGACGTTGGAAGGACGGAGATGAAGAGGTGACAGCTCTGCAGGCCAACATCTGGAGAAGGCAACTGAGTCCAGGGGTGCTCAGGAGGGAACAGGCAGCCTGGTGTGGCTGAACTGTGTCCTGTGTGCCTGGGAAGAGCACCAGGGAGGAGGACAGGCCAGAGAAGAGTCTAGTCACTGCATGGAGCACCTCCATGCTCCAGGCTCTGGGCTACGTGTGAAGGGTCTTGCATGCCAAGCTAAGGAACTTGGACCATAACCAGAGGCATTAAGGAGCCATGGGCATTCGGGGGAGGGAGGATGACTGGCCAGGACTGTATTTTGGACACAGAGGTGCCCCTGGCCCCATAAGTTTCCCCTCTCTCTGCCCCGATAGCAATCATGACTCAGTTGGGTAGGGTGGGGACCATGCAAGGGGGCATTCCTCCTGCCCTACATTCTGACCCACTTTCTGGGTGTGAGAGCAGCCATCAGGGAGCAGGGAGGCATGAAGAGCAGGTGGCTAAGGCAGCAAAGAGGTTTCTAGGGCCCTTATCACACGCTCCCTGGTAGCAGAGTTATTTGTGTACAAGCTCGTCTGCTCTGCCAGAATTGAACA
Source organism: Canis lupus baileyi (assembly GCF_048164855.1). Taxonomy (NCBI): domain Eukaryota; kingdom Metazoa; phylum Chordata; class Mammalia; order Carnivora; family Canidae; genus Canis; species Canis lupus. Next base: position 28,469,670 of record NC_132860.1, read on the forward strand.
GCCCGCCCTGTGTCAGAACATTGCCTGCCTGTTTACCCACCATTCATGCACCTGCTTCTCAGGACAGCCCAGGAGGGGGAGAGGAGCAGGAAGACAGGAAATGTCACCCTCATTTCACAAATTTGGGGAGCCTGAGGGAACACACTGCAGCCTGCTTCGTTTCCCAGGTGGAGAAATCACAACCCAAGGGTGAGAAGAGTCTTGTGCTGGGGCCAGGAAATAAGCTCAGAGAGACTTGCTGATGTGCACAGAGTCCCAGGCAGAGAAGAGAACCTCGGGTTTCTGGTGCTCTTATAACGCAGCTCAAAACCGGGCTTGGCTCCTTTAGGCCTCTGCATGGCTCTCTGGGCACAGGGTGGCATATCTGGCAGGGCTGTGGGGCGAGGGGTGGTGGATGGAGTCTCTGATCAAATCAAGCTCCCAGCCTCTAGACTTCCCATAGGCTTCTAGGCACAGAGCAATTCCTTCGCCTTCTGCCTGCATTCACATGTTGACTTTTCTGGCCATGATCCATACTTGTGGAAAGATTTCTATGGGGTGCAGAGTCAGGAAGGAGGGGAGCCACCAGGTGGCCGTGAATAGAGTGGAGAGATTCTTAAAGAAGCAGAGTCCATTTGCCGGTAACCTAAGAAACTGGAGATCTGAAAGTCAAAGGCTAATAAACATTTCAACACGTGGGCTGGCAGCTGGATCCCAAAGAGCCCACAGACCGCACCTGAACACTCTCCAGGCTTCTCTCGGGTTGAGAGGCAGGAAGGGAGGGCTGCTGGCGGGAGAAACCGCACAGACCTAAAAGCAAGCAGACCCTGCCAGAATCCTGTGTGTCCTCAGGTGAGTCTAGCACCTCTCTGAGGCATACCTCCCCTTGTCTGGAATATGGGGGTGGTGTCTAGCTCACTGGTTGAAGGCGCACATTAAGACTTGGTACGCAGTAGGGAAGGGATAAAAGGAAGCCAACATCATTGGTAATAGCATTATTACTGTTATCCCCATTCCCCTGGCCAACACTCTGCCTCCCCTCCAGTGCCCAGGGGAGAGTTCTTGCCCAAATGTCCCTCAAGTGAGAAGGCCTTGGGGTGGGAAGAGAGATAGTTATGTTACCCTCACTGGAGACAGGGAAGTTTTTTTAGTTGTCTGTCTTCCTCCCAGTCTCAGGTGAAAAACAATAGTTTATAATGTTCTCTTCCCAGTTTAGACCCTCACATTTCAGAAATCTCTGGAGACATCCCCTATCTTTTCTTTCTATCTTCTATCTACCTTTCCATCAGTTCTCCCAACTGCAATCCTTTCTTCCTGACCACCTCATCCAAGAAGCCTTTCCTGACTTCGCTCACCTCCAGGAGGACTGTGCTTGCTCTTTTCACCTTTCCTTCCCTTCTCTCTTCTTTCCATCCATCCATCCATCCATCCATCCTCCTTCCTTCCTTTATTTTCTTCCTTTTATTTTCCAATCTCTGGGCCTGACACAGTGCTGATGTCCAGTAGATACAGGCCCTTGTGCCCTGTCCTCAGGGCACCTACACTCTGGAGCAGGGAGACAGATGCTCCACAAATAAATAAACACTCCCTCCAAAGCACAGTGGGAGGGTAGAATGAGATGATGTATGACATCCGGCTCAGTTCCAGGCACAAAACAGCCACCCACACACATGAGCACCTCTCCCTCCCACTCCATCCAGTGCCCGAGTCCCCTCGGCATCTACACAGGCCTGCACCTCTCCTCTCCCTGGTGACAGCCACGGAACACTGAAAAACTGCAGAGACCAGGAGCCTCTTCCTCTAGTCATTTACTTTCCTTGGTACATAGTCAGTGCTAAATAAATATTTTGTAGTAATGAATACAGGAATGAAGGAGAGCCAAACCCTGAGCAAAGCTGGGGACAAAGAGGACCTGGGCCAAGTGGCGAATTAGAGGTGGGCAGTCCTGCCAGCAGGATGAGAGGTGGCGCGTGGGCCTCAGCGGGAGCCCGGGACACACAGAGCAGCCCCAGACACAAGGCAGGCAAATTTTCCCAGAGGAAGACTTTATTTAAAGTTTCATTTGTTTGGGTTTGGAGTTTTGTTTTGTTTTGCCCATTTGAACATACCAACTTTTAGGGTTACAGAATAACACAGTAAAATGAGAGATGAATTCAGAAGCATGACCTCTTTCCTCTGCTCACATTTCATAAACCATTAGGACAGGTCACTATGCAGTGCACCTCCAATTCTGTGTCAACCACCCCAGGGGTTGGGTCAGAGGCTGAGAGCCCTCTGTGGTCAGCGGCTCTGTCCAGACTGAAAGGTCTAGCTTCAGGGGGCAGTTCTTTCTGGAGAAAGAATTCTAAGAGGAGAAACCCATGCCTCATATTTGGCTAGAGAAGAGGCTCGGATAAGCTCCTAAGGGCCAACTGCCACATCTGTAGAGGTTTTGTGAGCTAGAGGTTCAACACAGCCATTGCCAAGGCTTGTTACTGTGGGGTCAATGCGCCCCCCCCACACACACACACAGGCAGACATTTGGCAGCATCTGGAGACATTTTGGGTGGTCAAAGCTTGGAAGAGGGGTGCTACTGGCATCCAGTAGGTGGATACGCAGGCTGACCCCCTTCACACCTCCAACAAAGAATCTGCAGCCCAAATGTTAACAGTAATGATGGTGAGAAATCCTGATCCAAACTTACAGTTAAATAAGTTCTATTAGGGGCACCTGGGTGGCTCAGTGGTTGAGCCTCTGCCTTTAGCTCAGGTCATGATCTCAGGGTCCTGGGATCGAGTACTGTATCAGGCTCCCTGCAAGGAGCCTACTTCTCCCTCTGCCTACTTCTCTGCCTCTCTCTGTATGTCTCTCATGAGTAAATAAATAAAATATTTTAAAAAATAAAATAAATAAGTTATATTAAAAACAAAGGGAATAATACTCTAGATATATCGTTACTTCACGACATTTCTCTAGGATGCTCTTGAGGCTATTTATGCCCCCTAGATCTGTAGGGTGGGAACACTGTATGATGGTGTCCTACCATGCATTCCCCCCAACTCCATACCCTGGGGACATCACTTTAGCAGCGTGACATCCTTGCTGGGGGAATTACGTCACAGAGATTGGCAAGTACTACACCACCACCTCTGTTTTTTTTTCTGGACAGCCAGTTGTTACCAGTACACCATTGGGTGTAGCCCTAAGTAAAGAAGGGAAGTCACAAGCCTGGTAGATGCTTCTAAGTTTCCAGCCTAGAGAGATGGCCCAGCACCAGCCTGCTAGACACACTGTGGAATAAGGATCTAAACGTGGCAACACATACAAATTCTCCACATCTCATATGTACACGTACCATGCATGCCATACACATACACAGATGCATGCACCCCACGCATAGCCTCAGAGGCCACACAAACACCTCACACCCTCCACATATACCTACAGACACCACACACACCATACCACACGCACACTGTGTACACTTGCCACATACACCTACACCACACGCATATCATGTATGCACACGTACCCCACAGACACTTAAACGTACCACGCACAGACCACTCACACAAATACAAGCATGCATAAACCAGCAATATCCATCTCACAGACAACAGCCCCACACAGAGGCCATACACACACCACATAAAAACACTCATAAGCAGCCTTCTAGCCAGCAGAGAGTAACTTAAATAATGAGAACAGTAAAAGAATACCAATCTGGCGGACCATATTCTTTGATATCTCAGTACCTCTGTGGCCCATCCTTCCATACACACCGCCTCCCTACCAGGTTGCTAAGGTGAAGGTCTCAACAACCCCCCCACACCTCTCCCTCCGAGGAATACCATCCAGTGACCGTGTCTCAGTGCCCATTCCTCCTGGCCAACAGAGCCCCGGCTGAGTGGATCCCTGCTCTGTGTCCAGCTCTCTGTATGCTGAGCCCAGCTGGCTGTGGCCTCCAGGGTCTGGCCCTCCACCCCTTCCCAGAGCACATGACAAGCAGTTCCCTGGGTGACTCCACCCACCCAGCCACTTGGCTGCCACTAGATGCTGGTAAGTCCAAACCTCTATCTCTAGCCAGATCCTCTCTGACCCCACACCCACAGCTTTGTGACATCTCCACTCAGATGTCCCCCAACTCCCCAGACAAGCTGCAAATACACTTCCTGTCTGCCCACACTTGTTCCTTGCCTGTGTTCTTCGCCCCTGCCCATTCCAAAGGTCAGAGGGGCTTGATGCATCTCATGAATAAAGGAATAAATTATGTAAATCCTACAAAAAGAGGAAGAAAACAAACTTCCACGTGAGACACATAGGAAGTCTTACCCCATTTTACAGATGAGAGTCCTGAGTTGTGGTGAAGTCAAGGGACTGGCCCAGAAGCAGCAGCCAAGGGGTGGGTAAGGCTGTGTAAGTCCCAGAGCTGGGGGCTGCAGGCAACAGCAGGCAGGCCAGGACAGGCCCTTCAGGATCAGCTCTCCCCAGCCCCAAGTGAGGGGGTTAGTTACAAAGAAAAGGAAAAGGCGTTCCTGATACGCGTCCTGTTTCCTCTCCTCCTCTGGGCTTCTCAGGCCTGGAGGGCGGATGTCTCTGGGCTGGCAGCACTCAGCCTGTGCACAGGCAGTCAGAGGGTAAGGGTCTCCCCAGGACCCTTCCACCCCAGTAGGTGGGCCTGCATGAAGACAGGGGCTCCCTGGAGTGACCTCTCAATTGTTCCTTCCCAGCCTAGGGGAGCCTCCACCCTATATCCCCAATGGATACTCATCACAGCCAGCACCTCTTATCCATCAGACTGTCCCGTAAAGCCACCTCCACTGGGAAGCCTTCCATGTCATCCTCACTCGCTTTGGAGTCTCTCTGTAGTCCCTCTTCTTCTCTTCCTCCCTGTCCCACAGCAGCCAACGCCCACTCTGCCCAGCCTTCTGTGGCTATTGCCTGTAGATCTGGGCTCCCCATAAATCAGGCAGGGGGTAGGAAGCAGGGAGGAGGGAGACAAAGGCAGAGGCCATCAAATGGTGTTTCCTGAAAGGACAAGATGAACCTCCCCCATCAGACAGGGGACCTTCCTGAGGGCAAAGTCATGTCTCTTCTATCAGACAAAGATTTCCCTGAAATGACTTGTGGGCCAAAGTGGCTATGACTTTCCATCACAGGAGATTCTTCCACGACACAGGTCATGCCTCCTTCCTTAAACAAGGAGCTGCCAGAAGACAAGAGAGCTATGTCCCCTCTATTAAATAGGGAGCTCTGGAAATAGGAGCCACATTGCCCCCATCAGACAAGAGTCATTCTTCTGGAGAATGGGGCTGTGACTCCTCCATTAGACCAATAGCTCCCAGAGGGCACACTCCCCAACTGCTGGCCCCCATGACAGTCCTCAGAACAGATTTCAGTTCAGTCTAAGAAGAGAGGAGCTTCCTTCTGGGGCAGGACTGGGGGAGTCATGCCCAATCATCCCATGCACAGGGTCCCATGCCCCCATTCATGCCCTCAATTGACCCAAAGCCGCTTTGCTATACCTAAGACAGCTGCAGATCTGTATGGAGGTCCGTGGCCATCTCTCCCAGCCCAGGAAGGCTGACTTCTCAAGAGATTTTGAAGGGGGCACCTTGGAGAGGATGCCCAGGATAGGCTGTGCACCCAGCTCTGGCCTAGATATGACAAGATGCAGGGGCTTGATGGGTCTCTGCACCTGGCTCTGCTACGGGACAGGCAAATCCCTTCCCCCTGTGGCCACTAACAGCCCTCCCACCCCCAGACTGTCAGCATCCCCCTCAGGCTAAAGTGGCAGGAGGTACAGGTGAGGAAGGACAGCAGGGGCCCTTCCCAGGTCCCACCAGGAGTGCCAGGGGCCATCCCTGAGCCTGGTCCAAGCCGCCTTTACAATCCTCTTCCCTACAGTGTGTGCCAGCTCCAGGGAGCTGCTATTAGTTAGCATCGATCCACAAAGTGCTTTGCAGACACTTTTTATGAGCTTAGCCTCACCCAGGGCCCTGGGGGCCGGGAGCAAGATGTGGAAGTGGAGCTGGGGGACCAGACCACTGGGCAGAGCAAGGGAGCAATGGAGCTCCAAGAGCAAGGCCAAATAAGCCTCGGGCCAGCACCCAGTAAATGTTAGCTGCATACATGTTTGCTGAAAAACCACCTTAATCTGATAACTTAATCTGGGTATATTTTCTTACTAAGAATTATTATTATAAATTATGTTTATCATGTTTAATACAAGCCCAGCACTATTCTAAATACTATATTCACTCATTTAATCCTCACAAGAACCCTGTCAGGTGGATACTCTTCTTATTCCTACTCGACATAGGAAGAAACTTAGACACAGATAGGTTAAGAAATTTGCCCAAAGTCACAGAGCAGAAAAGAAGAAATAGAAGCAGCTCAAACCACCTGTTTGATAAATTAAGACGTAAAAACATAATTAAAATGCTTCTGAATTTGAAAAGAATCACATACTTTCAAAAGATACAATTTATTCTGTGTTCCAAACCAAATACATTCATTATTGGACATACTGTGGTACTGTCGGGATATAAGAGGTTCTCTCAAAGAATAGTATTACAAATGTAAATCACAAACTTCTCAGTCATCTCAAAATACAGTTCTCTTTTTTTAAAAAATTTTATTTATTTATTTTGAGAGAGAGCATGTGTGTGCATCAGGAGAGGGGAGAGGGAAAAAGAGAGAGAATCTCAAACAGACTCTAGAGCCAATGCAGGGCTCGATCTCACAACAGTAAATAGATATCAAGAGAGTCAGGTGCTTGGGGGACACCTGGGTGGTTCAGTGGTTGAGTATCTGTCTGCCTTTGGCTTAGGTTATGATCTCGGGGTTCTGGGATCAAGTCCCACATTAGGCTACCTGCAGGGAGCCTGCTTCTCCCTCTGCCTATGTCTCTGCCTTTCTCTGTGTGTCTCTCATGAATAAACAAATAAAAATTTTAAAATAAAAGAGAGAGAGAGAGAGAGAGAGAGTCAGGTGCTTAAGGACTGAGCCACCCAGGTCCCCCTATAGTTCTCCTTCTTTTGAAACTTTTAACTGAGTAGTTTTATTAAAACTTAGAAAACAAGAAAAACCCACAATAGCAATTATTTTAACATTTATCATGTATTCGTATATGCTAGGGACTTTGCATATTTATCATGTTTAATCTTGAGGCCCACTTAAGGAAGAAAAGGTGTTATTATTGTGCCCTTCACTCTGTCCCAGGGTGCCTATCTCATGTACCTCGGTGGTCATGGTGGTGGGATGGCCCATGGGTGTCTGTCCCACCCTGGGTGGGAGCTGCTCTAGGGTGGAGGCTGTGCCTGGCACATAGAGAAGGCACATCACAAAAGGAGTTAAGGGCTTGGGGCCAGGGAGACCCATGGCTTCATTACCCCGCACTTCCACTGTCTGGAGTGTTAAATGAGGCCCTGGCATACAGTTAGAGTTCTGTAGGTGGTGAAAATGCTAGCCACCACCACCACCACCACCACCAGCACCAGCACAATAAACAAACTCACTGGGTGGTCTTGAGCAGGTTCCTGGCCATCTTGGCCTCAACTGGCTTGCCAGCTCTCAACGGGGGTCACATTACTTTGATGGGTCTAGGCGGCTAAGAGGAGATAATGGGTATGAGGAGTTCCTAGGAGGCCTCAGACAAAGGTCTGTTATGAGAACAAGGCTGAATTATCAAGCATTTTTAAGAAATGCATTTCCATTACTTCCAAGAACACAGAAGCCTACAGATGAGGTAGGCACAGCAAGGCCAGCCAAGAGCAGGTGTCCTCGGGGAGGCAGCAAGCAGGAGGGAGCACTAGGGGCATCTCCAAACCTCTCCCCAAACCACACCCTGGGGCTTGGTAATCAACACCTCCATACCCACCCCAAACCCTCCACCTGTTCCTCATGCTGGTTCCCCTTCTCTGTCCAGGGAAGTGTAAGAAGCCTCCGGCCGGGAGGAACAGTGCTGGCCCCTTCTTTAGCCATCCATCTGTCTGGAGTGACAACTTCAGAACCTAGATGCTCATAAATCCAATTGAGTTGGTCATGGGGACCTGCTCGATTCTGAGGACAAAACTGCCATGTGGGGACCTTGCCCAGGCCACACCCCAGGAGGCCAGCTTCCCCAGCCTTTGCCATCCTGCCTCTATTTTACCACAACTCTGGGGACTTTGAGAAGCAAAGGGGTCTGGGGTGAATGCACTGCCCACATATGGTAGGGAGACAGACGCACAAACCAAAAACTATCCTGCAAAAGGCACTATGAGAGAGAGTTATAAAGATGGTGACAGTAACTCCAGGGAGGGAATGGCTTGGAAGTTACAGAGAACAGGTGACACGTGAGATGGGACTCAAAGGATGATGAAGAGTTTGCCAGGTCACTGAGGGGAAGAGAGAATATTAGAGCGATGTGCGTACGCATGGAATCACACATCCTTACATAGCAGAGTGTATGTTTCAAAATCATGACCTCATTTAACTCTCTCAAATCCCATAATAGTGTTATTACCTGCCCTTCCACTCCCCCTCACACACATGCAGTTAAGAAAAGGTCCAGTGAAGACAGATGATGAGCCCAAGGGCAAATGGTGACCAACTTCTGGGGAGAGGGTTGGAGTGAAGGATGGACACCGGCTGAGATGGCCCTCTCCTCATGAAGGGGGTGGTATTCATACTCCTGTCGAGCAATGGCCCCTCATTCCCTGCCCCTGCTGGTCTGTGATACCCTCCTCCCATCCCCAACATACGTGCATCCTCCTCCGAGAGCCCAGGGCCCCTCAGCAGGGCGGCCAGCAGAGGGACAAAGCAGCTTTCTAGGAGGCCAAGGAAGTGCTGAGCTTCTGTGAGGCCCAGCTTGGAGGCCGTGCCCCACCCTCTCCCACTCCTGAGCCTGAGTGCTGATAACCTCAACCTCTCCCACTGCAAATCTCCTCTCTGCTCCTCTCCCCTGCTCCCACAGCTGCCGCGGCCTCTCCCTCTCCTCCCTCCACCCCTTGCCCTCCCCAGGGAGCAGTGAGCTCAGCCTTTCCCATCAGCCATCCCTGGGAATGATGGGAAATGCACAGCAGGCCAGGAACCGGCAGAGGCCTGCCCCAGAGAGGGAGGAGGAGGAGAAGACGGGGCTTTGGGCTTTTCCGAGGGCCACCGAGGGAGTCCTGGGGGTAGGGCTCCATTCTGCTGCCTCCGAAGAAGCCCAGGCTTGACTAAAGGCACAGCCTGCCTGTCCTTACCACTTGGTGTAAATGAAGGTGGGATCCAACTGCTGGAGCTGGAATGGGCCTCTTTTTATGGAAGGGGTCACAGAGGCCCAGAGAGAGGAGGTAAAAGAAGTCTGTCTGGGGACTGACTGCCATGTCCTAGGCACTGTTTGAGCCTTTAGTATTTCTTCTCTCACCTAATCCTCACAACTACCGTGCAAGGTATGTGTGGCAAGCTGGTGAATGCGCCCCCCCCCCCCCCAACAAGATGCCTGCATCTGAATCCCTGGAACTCTGGATATGGTACCTTATGTGGTAAAAGGGACTTAGCAGATATAAGTTAGTTAAGGATCTCGAGGTGGGGAGATTCCCCTGCATTACCTGGGTGGACCTAGTGTCATCACAAAGATTCTTATTAAGAGGGAGGCAGGAGGGTAAGAAAGAGAAAAGGCAATGTCGTGCTGAGAGAGGCATCAAGAAGGAAATTTAGAAAATGCTATGCTGCTGGCTTTAAGATGGAGGATGGAACCAGGAGCCAAAGAATGTAGGCAGCTTCTAGAAGCTAGGAAAGGCAAAGGAATGAGTTCTCTGCTAGAGCCTCCAGAAGGATTGCACCCCTACCCACCTGCTTTAAGACCTCTGACTTCTAGAACTGTAAGAGAATAAATACGTGCTATTTTAGGCCACCACATTTGTGGTCATTTGTTACAGAAGCAATAGGAGATGAATAAGGTGGGTATTCCCATTTCTGTTTTGCAGATTGAGGACACAGCCTCAAGGAAGGCACGTGACTACCCCGGGTCCTACATGCTCCCCTCCACACCACACTGGGCTTAGTGGGAATCTCCATGGGCTCTTAAGGCCAGGAGCCGGTTGGCCAGGGCTTCAAGGCTGGGGGAATGTCTTAGGAGGAGACAGGGGTCTGCCAACTGCAGGGTTGTCCGCAGTCCAAGGCTGCAGACACAGGAGGGTGGGATCTGAGGAGGACAGAGCTCTGCCTGCAAGTAACTGTATTATGGCTGGGGCCTCCTGGAGCCAGTGACGGATTTCTACCCTGCCCCAAACTGTAAATCAGGGAGTCGCGTAACAAGGAGGAAGAGCCCTGGCCGTGCAGATGGGCTCAATGGGCCAAGAAATTTGCAGGATTAACCAAGATTAGATGAAATCTCCCCATTATCTCTCTTTGTTCTTGATAAAACCTGTGAGAGGAAAGCTCCTTATCCTTCCCATAGGACTGATGGGGAAAATGAGGCCCTGAGGGTTAGTGACTGGCCCAAGGTCTCACAGCTAATAAGAAGAGGAATCTGGGTGTTCGTGACCATCAACATAAAGAAACCACGACAAGTGGCTATTGAATTCCGTATACCTGACACTGTGTCTACTGTCGCTGGCATTTTCTTGGTCATTCTTTTTTTTTTTTTTTTTTTTTTTTAAGATTTTACTTATTTATTCATGAGAGACAAAGAGAGGCAGAGACATAGGCAGAGGGAGAAGCAGGCTCCTCATGGGGAGCCCAATGTGGGACTCGATCCCAGGACCCCAGGATCACGCCCTGAGCCAAAGGCAGACGCTCAACCACTGAGCCACCCAGGCATCTGTTTCTTAATCATTCTTGATGCAGACTTTGAAGTCTCTCCTTGGCCTCACACCCCTTCATTGCTCCCCAGAAGTCCTTCACAATCTGGGCCCACCCACCCTCCTAATCTCCCCTTCCACCCCACTCCCCTGTCCCCCCACACCCTTCCACCACACTGACCTTGGTTGTTTCCCTGGAGACACCAAACTCTTTACAACTTTAGCCTCTCCCACAGAGTTCCCTTCTCACCAGCCCCAGGTCACAGGCACTCATGGTGGAAAAAACCATAAGGTCCTGGCCACACCTGTTCCTCCTTGTGGGTAAGAGAGAGGGAGCAGAACCAGAGGTCAGCCCTCCGTGGCAGGAGACCTGGCAGGCTGGGGCTGAGAGGGCCTGAGTGAGACAGTCATTTCCTACACAGTAAAGGAACAGTGGCCTAGATGCGGGGAACAGGGTGTGGTGGGTTAACTTCTCAGGGGCATGGGCCCTCCCAGAAATGCAGACCCCAGGGCAGTGGGGCTGAGGGGGCCTCCAAGAATGTTAGGTTCCACCCCTCAGGGCTCATGTAGTGGCATGAGGCCCAGAGAAGGACAGGACTCACCCCTGGCCCCACACTGAGTCACTGTGGGAGTTTTGTTTTGTTTTTTTTTTTTTTTAAGATTTTATTTTATTATTTATTCATGAGAGACAGAGAGAGAGCGAGGCAGAGACACAGGCAGAGGAAGAAGCAGGCTCCATGCAGGGAGCCCGACGTGGGACTCGATCCCAGGTCTCCAGGATCAGGCCCTGGGCTGAAGGCGGCGCTAAACTGCTGAGCCACCAGGGCTTGCCCACTATGGGAGTTTGAGGTAATAGTTTGCGGTCTGCCACTCACTAGCCAGGGAATGATCGATCAGAACGGGTCGTTCTGATCCCCATCTATAAAATGGAAATAACGGTGCCTTTTTTGATGAATGCACGGAGAAGACTGGTGCAGTGAAGCCTGCGCTAAGTGAAAGCCGTTCTCACCCTTGAGCAAGTGGGGCTTGGACTCAGGGCACTGGCTAGGGGAGCCCACTCCTCTCTGTGATGCAGCTGGTGGGTTTAATTTAACCCCCAGGCTGGACTCCGAGGTGGGGGACACCCAGACAGACTGTCTGCAAAGCCATTGCTTCTGAGCTCCCCCAAACTGCTTGGTCCTTAATGGCAGCAGATCATCTCTAGTAAAGGGATTATCATCAGCCTTATTTTCCTTCCAGTTAAAGAAAAGACTCCCCCAAGGGAGCAAGCCTGGGATAGAGGAGCTCCTGATCAAAACCTGGGCCCCCCACCTCTAAACGGGAGGGAGGAGGAATCCCCTTCCCACAGGTGGCACTGTGCTGAGTGTCTGTGTCATCACCTCACTTACACCTGGCCACAGCCACCTGGGGGGACCAGCAGGCCCATTCTGCTGAAGAGGAAGCTGAGGCTTGCTGAGGGTAAATAATGAGCTGGCAAGGCCACGTTCCTACTGCTGCAGGAAGACTAGAACAAGGGCTGCTCCTACGCTAAAGCCTTAGACCTGGGGCCTTTTTGAAAGGGAGGAAGCCAGAGCTGTGATGTGGCCCGAGGCCACCGCCTCCTGCCCTCCTGCAGCACCTGCGACCCATCTCCTCCCTCCAGGCCCTCTCGCCTCACCTCAGCCTCCCCAGAGAACCGTTCATTGTAACTATGAACACAGCAGGTGGTAATGCTGTGGCCTCCATTCAGGGAAGGATGCCCGCTCCCACACCAAGTTCACATCCACTTCATCTTAGATATTTGCTCACTGGGTACTTCCTCAGAAAGCCTTTGGTGACCATCCCCAACTAAGTCAGCTCCCCCCCCTTAGGCATTCTCAGGGTACCCCTCACAGTGGGAACTCTTGCTGTCTCTCTGCTCCAGACTGAAAGCCCTATGAAGACAAGGATGGTGTCTGTTGGCTGCTCTGGCCACCCCGGACAAATGCCCAGTACTGGCACACAGCCTCAGGAGGCCACTCTACACTTGCCTGGTCCAGGCACTGTGCCAATGGCTGATCCCAAGCTTCACATTTAATCCTCATGATTACTAGGAGGTGGGGGTTCTCATCCTCCTGTCCAGATAAGCACATGAAACCAAGAGAGACAGTGACCTCCCTGAGGACACCCAGTTAACCTAGTACGTGGCTAGGACCAGCTACAGAATCTGTGCATCCAATGCAAAATGAAAATGCAGGGCCCCTTGTTCAGATGTCAAGACAGTGTCAGAAGAGCATTTGACCAATCGAGAGGTCCTCCTGAGCCTGGGCCCCTATGTGACTGCAAGATTGCCTGCCCCTAAAGCCAGACCCCGGGGCACTCGTGTGTCCTGACTCTGGCCCAAACCCAGGCTCCTCTAGCTGAGAGGCCCTTGGGCATGGGTCTCCTATGGCAGTGGGTCTCATGCTGGAGCATCGGTCAGAATCACGTGGGAGGCTGATTAAAACCCAGCTTGCTGGGCCCCAGCTCCAGAATTCCCATTCAGTAGGTATAAGGTGGGACTGGGAATGTGTATTTCCAACTGCTGCATTTCTAAAGGTGCTGCAGATACAGCGGCCCTGAGACGCTGAGAAGCACTGCCCAGAGGAAGGCATGTTTAGCAGGGGCATTCGGAATCCAGGGCCCTACAGAAGGAAAGATGTAGGGCTGGGCTGTCAGCTCTGAGGATGCCCCATGTCCTTGCAACCAGACCGAGGCCTCCAGCAGAAAGGGCCAGCCCTGCTAAGGAGGAGTGTGGGGAAGGAAGGGGAGACGCTGGGAGGAAAAAGGAAAACTACACAAATTACTTGAATTTCTATAACAACCTTGAGAGGCAGCCCGTGTTATCTCTGTCGTAGAGGAAACCTCTCGCACAGAAGTCAGTGATTTGCCCAGGGTCACAGCCAGGAAATTACGGAGACTGCAGCTGAACCTGGTTCTAACTTATGTGTTGTCACAAGCCTGCTTCATCCAACCTGACAAGTTCTAATCCCATGACCTGCTAGGCCCAGGGGAGCAGAGCTAGTGGCCTTGGGTTCACACAGTCCCAAGCCCGAGAAAGGCCTGGCAAGCCCTGAGGGCCCTCCCCCTGCCTGCCTCCCAAACCCAGGCGTGCAGCACAGAGACCTGGGATCCAGCTGAGGGGGCTACGTGCTGGCACCATTCCAGCAGGCCAGAGCACTCATCCTCAGATCAGAGGTTCTTCCCACATCCAGGCCCTTCTCTCCAGCCTCCCTTCTTTCCCCTTACTCGCACATACCCTAAGCCCCAGATCACACACCATCTGTTTCTTGTGCCTGGAATGCCCTTCTGACCCTGCCATCTCTTACCCATCCTTTTTTTTTTTTTTTTTTTTTTTTTTTTTTTTTTTTTTTTCTCTTACCCATCCTTAAACACCATACATCATCTCCACTAGGAAGAGCCCCCCTCAGCACCTTATCCATTCTCACCCCTCTATCCTGTCACTCTCTGCTTTGTTGGCTGCTCCTCCAAAGTTCACTCTACAAATATTTATTGAGTTATCTGCCCTGCCCTGAGGATACAAAGCCCAGGCTGAACTCCGTCAACCCAGGGTGGGGGTCTGCTTCACCTGTGAACCTCCCCACCAGGAGGGACAGACAGAGAAGGTGTCCGTGCAGGTCCTCGGGGAACAATGGGACCTCAGCTGGGGATGTGAGAAGGTGGTTGGGGCTGGGGCAATAGTGCAAATTCTATGTTCCAGGCCACTGCCAAGCTGTAGGGAGCAGCTCCCCCCCACACACGTTGTCCCCTCTGGAGTACAGATCTTGACAAAGCAGCACAAAACTCCTATGAAATGACCATAAGGCACGTTACGTGTCCCTGTGCCAAGGGGCTGCTATGCCATGGGCTCCGCAGAAAACCAAGACCCAGAGGGGGAGAGGGATACCGGGACCAGGAAGCAGCCCTAGAACGGGCTTGCAGCCTCCTCTCCCAGGAGATGTGGGTTTTAAACAGTAGGGGAAGGAGAAGGCAATGTGCCTCTACCCTGAAGGATGTGCCCCATGGAACCCCGTGTCTGGAGACAGAAGGCACTGAGGGAAAGCCAGAGCCCACAGAAGCCCCAGGCGGGAGAGGACGGCTACTGAGGAGCAGGGAGGCTGGAGTGCAGCCAGGCTGGCAGAGGAAACATCTTGAGAGGCAAGAGGGAGGAAGGGAGGAGGAATGAGAAAGGAGGAAAGAGCCAGACACGCAAACACCTCCGCCTCCTCTTTCCAACCAAAACAGAATCCCCAGAAGACAGACCTGTGAGGAAGGAGACAGGGAAAGAAGCCGGGGCCTCAGAGGGGCGGTGGCTGGGCAGGCGCCCAGGGCTGGAGCCTCTGGAAGCTTCAGGGCCTGGGTAGCCCTGCTAGAGACTGGAGCTGGGGCAGCAGGGAGGGGAGGCCCCATCGATCACCAGGGCCTGCCCAGCTCTGTCTCCACAGGGACCGGGGCTCGGGGAGGAAGGGGATACAGACTCCACCTGGTCTCTCCTACTGCTCCGTCAAGACCCACTCAGGTACCAGCTCTTCCCAAAGTCCCTGAACCAATCTCTGAGCTGGGCTTGGCTCCACACAGGATTTAACACAAATTCAGAAAACACTGCAGAAAAATCAACCTGATGCTAGAGTCAAGGCTTAGCCCTTAGAAAGCCCACAGGCCAGTGGGAAAGCCAAGGAGTTCAACGGATGGAGTGGGGACACCAAGGTGACTGCGGGCTCCCAGACAACCAGGACTGGCAGGCACTCTGGGACAGTCCACAAAGCCTTAATGGGGGCCTTTTCTTCTGGTAGGACATGATGCTGGGATTAGGAGTCAGGAGGAGCCGGGGCACTGAGGAAGGAGGAGGCATCATCTTTGTCCCCACCACCACTCCACACTCATACTCTTACACAAACACACACACACACACACACACACACACATACACACACACACACACAGTGCTGCAGGCTGAGGAGGCTTCCAGGGATCTGGGTTCTGATCCTGGCTTTGGGATTTATACCATTCCCTTGACTTTTCTGGGTCATTCCCTTCCCTCACCTGTATAATAGGAACTCTTCTATACCCTTTCCTCTCAGGAGAAGCACCAAGTTAAGGACAAGCCTCCATGTAAGTAAGAACTGATGCCTCTGCTATGATGTCAGCACACAGGAGAGTCCCACCCCATCCCTGTCCTGGCCAGTACCTTCTTTCCTCAGGCCTTCATTTCGTGACAGTGAGCTAGGGAGACAGAGGCTGTGGTCTGGAGCTTGTGGCCAAGCCTGGTGTCCAAGTGGGACAGTGGCCCCAAAGCAAATCCACTTCCTGTCCAGGGGCCCTTCCTCTCCTTCCTCTCTCCCTCCTGGAGGAAACACCCCTCCCCACACACATTAGTCCTCACCACTGTTTGAGAAGCTTTATTGCAATGACTGTGTCTGCACTTTCCCTCATCTGGCTGGCTCTAAGCTGTTAGAATTGAGAGACAAGTCTCTCATTCACTTTTTTATCATAGTGAACCAGTCTGCCGTGGGTGAACCTTCCACTTGCTAGAGGACATCCGCCAAGTGATTCCCCTTCCTCAGTCTGTTTCCTCATCTAAAATGAGGGGAAGGGGACACCTGGGTGGCTCAGTGGTTGAGCGTCTGCCTTTCGCCCAGGGCATGATCCCAGGATCAAGTCCTGCACTGGGCTCCCTAGAGGGAGCCTGCTTCTCCCTCTGCCTATATCTCTGCCTCTCTCTGTGTGTGTCTCTCATGAATAATTAAATTAAATCTTTTAAAAATAAAAAATAAATAAAATGAGGGAATGACAAGAGGGCCTACCCGATAAGGTTGTTTGGAGGATTAACTAAATGTAGTACCTAGCCCTTGGCAACACATATTAGCTTTTATTATTATTAATAATATTCTACAAATATGTATTGAATGCCTTGCCCATGTCAGACACTGTTGACTACCAGGGATGAATGGTGACTATTGGCAGATTTGGGCAATGGACCCTGTCTACACAAAGTTTCCCTTCTGGCAGGGAAGACAGCAGAGCTCCGAACTGCACAACACCAGAGGGTCCCATGGCACAGACCACAATGCCAACAGTACCCTCTGCAAGTATGCAACACAACAGCCCTGCAAGACAGACATCAAAGAAAGAGTGCACAGTGACTCTTACATTAAGTGCTGTCAAATACAGTGCTCCAAGAGCACAGGATAGGTGGCTGACCAGCCTGAAAAATTGAGAAGGCTTCCCTAAGAAGTGAGATCTGAGCTAGGAGTTGAAGAAGCAGCAGTAATAACTCTGACAGGAACGAAGAGTGGGCATGTTACATGGAGGCAAAATAAACAGAAGCTACAGTGGGAAAGTTCAGAAGCAGGAGCAAGTGGGCGAGGCCAGCAGGAGCAGGACAGCAGGGCCCGGTCACCAGGTGGCCAGCAGTCGGGATATTACCATCACCATGAAAAGACATTGGCAGGGTTTCAGCAGGGAACAGACACAAACAATGTAATTACATTTTAATATGCTCACTCTGGCTACTGGGTGGAGAACGGAAAGGTGGAAAGGCTTGAGTAGACACAGGGAGGCCAGTCAGTCAGGGGGCAGGATCAGTCATAAGGCTGCGTGGGTTCAAATCCCAGATCTACAGCTTATGAACTGGAGGCAAGATCACAAGAGTGCCTGCCTCCCTGGGTCACTGTGAGGATGAGATAAGCAGCTTCATGTATATAAAGAATTGGGAACAACCCCTGGCCCGTAGAGAGTGCTGTGTGTGTTCAGCTGGTATCATTCATTCCCGGGAGAAATGAAAGTGGCCCACATTAGAGAGGTAGCAACGAGAGAGAGTGAGACATGGTCAGACTCCAGAGGTAATATCAACAAGGTCCCATTGCAAGCACCCAGCTTCTCCAGCCCCTGTGCCAGCTGCAACCGCATAAGACACCCGAAGCCAGACATGCCCAGCTTAGCCCTTCCCACATCCGGACCCACAGAAACTAGGAGAGATAAAAAATGAATGTTGTTTCCAGCTACTAAGTTATTGGCTGATTGTTTATGCAGCAAAAGAGAAATGCAACAACTCATAATAAGACTGACCTGGTGGGAACCTCCTCTCCTCCAGGGGCAAGAAGCCGCACCCTGCATGACAACAAAGATGTGCAAGGGAAAGGGAGCGGGGGCAGATGCAGAGCTTTGGACCCTTGCAACTTCCAGGACCTTGCCTTTAGAAAGTAATTGGATAGCTTCACAGCAAGTCATTTCAGCATTATTTATAATAGCAAAAAACTAGAAATAATGTCAATGTCAAATGAGGGGAGGGTTCAATAAACCGCGGGGCATTTGCATGAGGAACTCTGTGTCATTAATAGATGTAGATTTATTAATGCTGGGTTAATGGCAGGGAAAATGTTGGAGGCGGAAAAAAAAGCATTAGTCCAAATGTCACACATAGTTTAAGCGCAACTGTGTTTGAGTACACAGGCACAGGCACATGCACACATACATGTATGCACATATGGATACAAATAGGGCAAACATTAAAATATATATATATTTTTAATGTTCTTCCAAAGCGATGAAATTACGGATTGTTATCTTCTCCTCGCCCAAATGTGAAAGTTTTGTGTTATTTATTTTTTCTTTAAGATTTTATTTATTTATTTGAGAGACAGAGAGAGAAAGAGAGAGAGAGAGAGAAAGTACGAGTGGGGTGAGGGGCAGAGGGAGAGCATACTCCCCATGGGGCCCAATGTAGGACTTGATCCCAGGACCCCAGGATCACGACCTGAGCTGAAGGCAGATGCTCAACCACTGAGCCACCCAGGTGCCCCAGTTTTATGTTTTTAAAAAAAATGATTATTGAAAGATAAATATCAGTTCTTTTTAAATGTGTCCTCAGAACTCTGGTCACTCTGTCCCTAGGATGACACAACAGCTGAAGAAGGTTAGCCTGGTGAAGGGAAGGGTCCTTGCCTACTTTGCTCTGGGCTGGTGCCCAGGTGCTAGAACGGTGCCTGGTACATAGCAGGTACTTATTAGCAAGTCCATGTTGAACAAGCAAATGAATACATGGCGCTTATCAGACGGCACTGTATTCTGAGTGCCCAGCAACCTCTCTCACCGCCGGCGGGGGCGGGGGAGACCTGGTCTGGCCCCACTCTGTGTCCACAGGGCTCAGCACGGCCCCTGGCACTGAGCAAAGGCCCCTGGATGGATGAAAGGCTGAGTACGTGAGGATTCTACCAAAGAAAGCTTCCCTGACCAGAGCGAGCCAGGCCCTTGAAGGCTGGGGTCCATGTGTGTAGGAGTGTGGTGCCCATGTCTGCAAGACAGAAGAGGGCATGTGAATATATCAGGGCTTTCTGAGAACCTGGAGATGCCTGGCCTCACTCTGGCTCTGCCTTCCTCCGGAGGCCTCCCGTTCAGCGGCGACTGCCTGTTTTATCCATTCCTCCCACCACCAGGGAGGAGTTCTGGAAGCCTGACTCAAGCTACTTAAGATGTAGCTTTGCTTTTACAAGAAGAGAGAAAATAAGCTCCTTCCTGGAATGACTTTTCTGCTCCTCTGCCCTGGGACAATCTCTGTGATGAGCATCTGGCAAGGAAGCCAGCAGGTGGAGACATAGCTCTGGGGGGAGGGAGGGCACGTAGCTGGAGGTGAGCTGAGGGATCCAGGGGTTGGAAAGGGGGTACAATAGCTGAGTAAGACTTTGCTGGGGGTGAACGGGAGTCACCGTAGCCTGGTGATTGTGCTTGTACTGACTGTCATGGTGAGGGGATGGGGATGTGACATGACTGTGCTAGAGGGACAGACTGGGGATGGCAGAGGGGAAAGGTGCCAACATGGAGGGCTTGACAGAGCAGGGACGGAAGCAGCTAGAATCAGACTTTCAGTCCATGAGACTCTGAGCCTAAATAACGGCTGGAAGGGTTGGGGAAGCCGGCAGCGGCTAGCCAAAAGGAAGCCAAGGCTTGAAGGCTGGAGCTCAGGAGGGACCCTCGATTCCCACTCCAACCTCCTTATCTTGGTTGTCCAGAATGCCAGCCCCCAAAAAAGACTGTCCAGTTTTTATAAATTAAATCTCAACAGATGTGACACCTCAGGCCCATCCCAAACACTGGCCCAGAGGTCTGGAGGTTAAACACTGAGAATGCCGGAGCATGGCCAGCCTGATCTCTCCCATGACAAGCAGGGGAAACTAAGGCCCAGGGACTCGCTAACATTCCAAAAAGCCCAAGGCGCCAGCTCCCAAGATCTGGGTGTTTTCAAAAGCCATGAAAGAGACCTGACGGGTCCTAGGGGAAACAGTGCCTGCTCAGGCAGCTCTGAGAAGCAGGAGGTGATGCACGATTTTCATTAACAGCTGGAGCTACAGGCACAGCCCAGGGAGGAGGTAGTGTGGGGGCTTGACTCCTGCACCGAGATGTAAGGGCACCCCTGAAAACAGGCCCTGGGTCCTCAGAGCACAGCCTGGGTCTGGAGCTCAGTAAGTGAGCAAATAAATAAAAATGTGAATGAGAAAAAAAAAAAAAGTGAATGAGCAATCATAACAACAGCTAACACTTACATAGTACTCATTTTGTGCCAAGTGGCATTCTCGGCACTTTACAAATATTAACTAATTTAATCCTCAGGAAAATTATATAATTTCCATAATAAAAGATTAAGATTCTCATAATAAAATATTTCATAATTCCCATCTCACAGATGAGAAAATAGAAACAGAAGGTTTAAATAACCTGCCCAAGACCACATCACTTTGAATCCTCTCAGTCTTAGTCTAGAACCCTTGGTCCTAACCATTCAGCGAAACTGCCTCCCATCTGATACCCGCACCTATCAATGCTGTTCAATCCCACACCATCTTCCTCTAGGAACCTCACCCAACACCCATGTCTCACCTCCAGTATCCCCTCTTAACAGATGCAGGATTTTTTTTTTTTTACAATTAAAAAAATAATGTATTGAGGTGAAATTCACATAACATAAAACTTAACCATTTCAAAGTGAATAATTAGTGGCTGGAGCTCTAGTACATTCAAGATGTGCAAAACAAAACAAAACAAAAAAACCCACTACCTCCTCCATTTCTAAAACATTTCCACAGGTCCAAAGTAAAATGCTTCACCCACAGATAGTTTCTTCTCCCCATCCGCCCCTTCTCTCAGCCCCTGGCAGCTACCAACGTTGGCTTTCTGTGTCTACCGATCGATCTATTCTGGACATTTCATATAAAGGGAATCCTATAACATTTGACCTATGTGATTGACTTCCTTCACTTAGAACAATGTTTTCTTTTCTTTTTTTTTTTTTAAGATTTTATTTATTCATTCATGAGAGACACAGAGAGAAAGGCAGATGCTCCATGTGGGGAGCCTGATGCAGGACTTGATCCCAGGACCCTGGGATCAGGCCCTGAGCTAAAGGCAGATGTTCAACCACTGAGTCACCCAGGCGCCCCTAGAGCAATGTTTTCAAGGCTTGTCCCTGTCACAGCATGCCCAGTGTGTCATTCCTTGTTATAACTCAATACTTTTCCATGGTTTGGAGAGACCACAATCTGTTTAGCCATTTATCACTGATGTACATTTGGACCATCTGCTTCCACTTTCTGCCGCCTTTTGATCCTTACCATGACCCTGGGAATGAGGACTATTGTCCTGTCTCCTTTCTGGAAACAACACTGACATTCATCTGTAGTAGAGTGGAGACTTGGAGCAGAGCCCCCCGTCTGCCAAATTAGAGTGTCCTTCCCTAGAGTATCCTTGTATCCCACCAGCCATTCACTCACCCTGCAAGTCACACCTTTCCACATGCCAGGCTCTGGGCCAGGTACGGACAACACAGAGTGGATGGCTCAGGCGAGGCCCCAGGGTCTTCCAGGGCCTAAAGATGCAGAGATGCACTCCTGCCCACGCCAAAAGTTCCAGGATCCAGGCACACTATGTCCAAAAGGAGTATGGGGCAGGAGGATCCTGCTTATTTTCCTCCTTGAGTCTTAGCTTTCCTTCCGGCATCGAGGGAAGATGGCCCCTAGCAGAAGGCTCTAGAGAGCTACACAGCAAGAATGCTGAGCAGAGCAGGAATTGCTGAGCTGAAAAGGCCTCCAGAAAACACAGGACTCACAGCCATGGAGTGGGAAGGGGCACGGTATCAGGACAGTCATGAGGGTTTCCCCTGCCAATCTGTCATTTCACCCCTAAGACATAAATGCACTAGAAAAAGCCCTTTGCCAGGAATGCCCACTATGCCTTCCTGCTGTGCAACTTTGAGTTAAACCTTCTCTGAACCTTCTCTGACCAAAAATAGGGGCTTGGGACTCTAGAATTCTAGACTCCAGGTTGGGAGGAGTGCGCTGACTTCAGAGAGTTCTTCCTTTTGGTTTTCTTGGTTTGGGGTTTTTTGAGAGAAAGAGGTGGAGGGAGGAACAGAGGGAGAGGAAAAGAAAGATTAAGCAGGCTCCATGCCCATCACAGAATGGGATATGGGGCTCAATCTCATGACCCTGAGATCCCGACCTGAGCCAAAATCAAGAGTCAGATGCTTCACTGACTAAGCACCGCAAGGTCACTTCCTTTTGAAGACTCCCCTTCAGGCCTCCTCTCTGTGTAAGACGGTGTGGCTCTGAGCACTAGAGACCCATAGAGGCTATCTCCTTCCTACCCCTTAAGAAACCACCTCTGCCACACATTTGCCTGTTAATGGGACCACCCTTGGGAGTTCCTGGCATTCAATGTGGAGGCAATCAGTCTGGGTCGGCACTAATAGTCAGCACCGCCTCCTCTGGCTCTCTTCACCCAGGACACGGGCCCAACAAGTATGTGGTGAATGAACGAGTGAGCGAACGAGTAAACAATCCCTCGGTGATTTCCCAACTTCTAGCCTCTCTTTTCTAGCCTATTTTTTCCACATAGCTGCCACTGGAACCTTCAGCTCCTGCCTTCCCCTGCAAGCTGTGTGGCTTTAAGTAGACTGCTTAATTTAGCTCAGCCTCGATTTCCCCATTTGCTAAACAGGGGCTCTACCTGGGGGATACATGAGGGAGTTGAAAAGAGAAAGCACAGGCCCAGCACCTCAAAGGGCTAAGGAGTCCTCCAGGAAAAGCAGTTGAAGGAAAGCTATTGCTCTTTGGCACCGCACCCCATCCCACGCCTCTCGGCCCTGATCCTCTGATCCCTCTCCATTCCAAAGGCTGGAGGAAAGAGCCTAGCCCCTGGGCTGGCCCCTGGCTGGATGTAAATGTTTATGCCAAGCCCAGCCTCCCAGGGACAAGTTATTTGCTCTGCTTGTAATTAATTGCAGTAGGCCCGTCTGGGTAATAAACTCTGCCGGGGAAACATAAACAGCTTGCACAGAGCTCCAAATCCATTGTGAGGTCAGCAGAGAGGGTCTGCAGGAATGGAATGTTCTCCCCCTCGGAGGAAGACCCTTGAAGACCATTTGAAAAAAAGCAGCTGATATTATGGGGTGCTTACCTTACCTGAGGCACAGTTGAGCCCTTGCATACCTGGTATCACTATGCTCCCCATTTTAAAGAGAACGAGGCTGAAGCCAAACAAGGCTGGGCTGGGAGGGACAGCAAGCCTGACTTCAGGAAAGGGTCGGGGGGAGGCAGCCATTCATTCAACAAAAATGTATGAGTACCCCCTGTGCCGGGTACTGGGACCAGAGAAAAGAAAAGAAAGTCACTGGCACAGAGGGTGACAGCAAGCTACAAGTGGCCATTCAAGCTCTGCAGGGCATAGAGCACCCAGTAGGCCTCTGGCGGGAGTGCAAAGTAGGTGTGCAGTGAGTGAGTTTCTGGCTGAGATTTACTGCTCTTTTCTTTGAGCCAGTGCAGCCTCTTGCCAACCAGTTCAAGGCGTCTCGAAGACACTGTGCCAGGGCTGGGGGTATAATGACGGATGAACAAAACATAACCTTTGCCCCCAGGGAGCTCAGTCCAACTGTAGGTATGCACATGTGGGTAAAGGAGTAGAATGTAAGACACAGCTTGATGAGGGATATGGGGGAGGAGAGAGGGATAACCAGCATTTACTGTGCCAGGCCCTGTGCTAAGCCCTACGATATCTCATTTAGGCCTTACTACAACTCTGGCAGTGGGGAAAGAATATTATCACCTCCATTTTATTTATTTATTTATTAAAGATTTTATTTATTTGTTCATGAGGGACACAGAGAGAGAGAGAGGCAGAGACATAGGCAGAGGGAGAAGCAGGCTCCATGCAGGCAAACCAATGCATAACCAAATCCCAGGACCCCGGGATCACAAGACAGATGCTCAACCACTGAGCCACCTAGGTGCCCATCCCCACTTTAAAGACAGGAAAACAGAGGTTCAGCAAGATTACCTGTCTCAAGGTCACAGACATAAGCAATAGTAGTGGAATGTGAACCCTGGCCTTACACCAAAGCTTATACTCTTTCCTCCTAGCCCCCCCCCCCTCCCTGTAGGGGGCACTGAAAGTGGGAAGGACCTGAGGACCATTAAGCAACCTTCACCTTTCCCCAGCTCTGCTCAAGGCAGGATGTGGGAAGCAGCGCGCCCTGCCGGCCTGGTTTCCCTTCTATGCTGGAAAAGTCAGCTTGCCTGCCAGGGCTTCGGTCTCTTAAACAAAAACCGGTCAGGCTTGTTACCTCCCTGCCCCCCAGGAGCAGGAAAGGTCAGTCCAGATTTCCACTCTGCCCTCCCCCATGAAAGGGCCACTCTGTTTACAACAGCCCCTTCCCAGGGAACTGTACTGGACAGCTTATAAACACTTTTCACCCTCTCAGGTCCTCTGACCACCAGCCCCCCACCCCAGCCGTCTGGATCCCAGCACCCAGCACCAGGTACAGCACAGTGCAGGTGAATTTGACAGCCGGCAGACTGGCTCCACTCCCATGGAAGGTGCACTGCCCACACACTCCCCCAATCCCCCAACCATCCCACCCCTCCCCTGCCCGTCTCCATCCAGGTTCCATCCACATTTACTGAACCTGGGACCTTACCAGGCAGTTTCACCTGTGGTCCATTATTTAAACATTTCCACAGCCTTTTCAGGTAGGTATTACGTCCATGTCACAGATGAGCAAGACCGAGGGCAGGACTATTCCAGTCTCTTGCTTAACACAGCAAGTAAGATCCACAGCTGGGCCTATCCCAGAACCAGCTCCCTCAGATGCCTTTCAAGTTCTGGCTCAGCAGGAGGGCTGCAAGTGTTGACCAGGTCCACACAGGTGGGATGAGACCTCCCTGAGCACATGTAGGGATAAAGCACCAACATCCTGGCACAGAGGACCACCTGGCCTGAGCAGGGGCAGATCCACACTCCAATGAGTTCATATCGTTTGGAAGCCCTCTTTAAAAAAAAATAAAAATAAAAATAAAGTACAAAAATATCTTCCTTTTGCACCTTTCACAAAGCCTCTGAGCACGTGGACCCAGCCTAGGTCTTGGAAGGGGCCCTGGAGCACAAGGGGCCTGAAGCTGAAGGTACAGCAGCCTCGTGGTGAATCCGCCTCTGGGCTGGAGGAAGGGCCCAGAGGCGATCCGATCACCACCCGCCTTCACAAAGGCCCTGCCTCCAGCCCAACAGACAGAGGAGGCTCCGGAGGACTTTCCTTCTTCTTGTCACACGTCCTGCTGCTACTAAGCCCTTCCCACAATTGGACCAAGTCCTTCTGTCTGTCTCCCTCTTGCCATGGTTGCAGAAGAGCAGAGCCCATCTGAGCGCAGGGCCGGCCCACAGAGTATGTATGCTCACATGGACAGCAGCGCTGGATTTCTTTGCGATCCTGGAGCACATCCCCAGGAGTATCTTCTATGCCTGGGTGGGCAGGGTCAGCCCCACCTGTGCCTGGAACCCTGGGCCAACAGGAACACCCCTACCAAGAGCCCCATCCCCAGATACCTAAAGGAGATGACACTATTTCCCAAGTGTTCCCACATCCCACATCCCATCTGGTCCACACATCAGCCCTGGATGATACACAGAGCCAGTTTTTTGTTCCCATTTACAGAAAGGGACAACAAATGACACTCATCGTGTGCCTACTCTGGGCTAGACATGCCAAGGGACCTTCACAAGTGACATCTCACAGACATCTGGCAGAAAGGGCTGGATTTCCCAGGGGACAGGTGGGAAGCTGAGGCCTAGCTTGGGCTCTGGGAATGGGGCTGAAGCCCTGCTCTCCCACCTCCCGGCCCAGACCTCTCTGCCCAGTCTCTTCACAGTCCGGAGTGGAGAGCTCAGAAGGCAGACATGCTGGAACACTGTGCACTGTGTGAGGAACAAGAGGAGCAGCTGGTGGCTTCTGACAGGCCTTCCTAGAAGAAGTGGATCAGAGGCTGCCTTCTCCTCTCAGGATGTGTCAGAGAAAGGGTGCACAGGCCTTGGAAGCCTGAAACCTGCTTGAAAGCAACAGCCTCACAGACTCAGGGCCTGAATCTGCCCACATGCTGCCAAGCAGGAAAGGGCCTCATGCCCACCTCCCACCTTCCACTTGCTCAGCCTTCCAGGCCCTTCACAAGACCACCCCTCACCCAGCAAGCCAGCTGCCTGGTGCCTGCTCTTGCTTGCCCAAGTCCTACCTCTGTCCTTCCCTCATGATTCATTCACTCATACATCCATTCTACAAACCCTTATGGAGAATGTAGTGTGGGTGGCCAACTGTCCCCAACCACCCACGACAAAGGAGTTCCCTAAGATGGACTGAGACAGTCCCAGGAAAACTGGGATAATTGATCCCACTGATGTACCCTGTGCCTGGCCCTGTGCTGTCACTGAGGACACACTGGACAGACATGGTGCTGCCCTCAGGGAGCTTCCAGTTGGAGAGTGGTTCTCACTCAAAGAGGAACTACCATCAAAGGCACCTGCTCAGCACCTCCCACACATTATCAACTGCAATCCTGGGAGGAGGGTATTATCATCTCCATGGTATAATTAAGAGCTCAGAGAAGTGACTTGAGCTGCCCAGAGTGGCAGAGCTAACAGTGACATGCCAAGACCTGGACTCAGATCCAGTAAGACAGATAAAGGAAAGGGCGGGTTCCAACATGAACTTTAAGAAGACAGAAAAATATAGATATGTCTTATTTTTAATTCATTTTGTAGCCCCCAGCATTGGCCTGGGTAGAGGTTCAGAAACTGTGTGGAAGGAACAGAGTGGAGGGAGGAAGGAGGGGGAGGAGGAGGGAGAGGGTAGGGGGGGATAAAGGAGACTGGGAAAGGAGGGGGGGATGAAGGGAAGGGGAGGGACTACCACGAGGGAGGGAGGAGAGAGAGGGAGGAAGGAGGGAGGCACGTGCCTGATTTAATCACCTCCAGGCTAGGAAATCCCAACCCCCAATTCACAATACCAACATTTCCCTTTTCACAGACCGTGTCAGCTGTTTTCAGCACCAGCACCAGGAAGGAAGTGAGAAGAGGGAAAGAGTGCTTCTCCTTTGGGTCAGCAGCCCAGTGTTCACTTCCTCCAGGGAATCTTCCCTGACTCACACCCCCACCCAATCCTGGGCTCTGTTTGAGTACAACAGTCATGTGTGTCAAAAGTATGTATGCGTGTGTGTGCATGTGCATGTGGGGCTTGTACACTTGCTCCAAGTCCCTTCTCCAAACCCAGACGTCACCTGGCTAGGCCAGCCCTATCAGGAGCTGGGGGTCCAAAAGGTACCAGACACAGGTCTGCCCTCCAGCACAGGAAACTGACCTAGAATGTAATGGGCCATCACAGAAGCCTGCACGGTGCAAGGGAGCGTGCAGGAGGGCACTGACTGCCCAGGCAGGGAGCCCCCAGTCAACGGAAGGTGCCACGCCTAAGCATGCTGCAGCAGGTGCTTAGTACAACAGATCAGCTGAACCAACCGTGCTGAGGTTAGGTTCTACCTTCAAACATAAGGGAGATGCCACCAGTCGGAGGAAGAAGGCATTTCAGACAAAGAGGCTGCCTTGAACAAAGGCACAGTGGGAGAAAGGATGAAGACCGTGGAGGAATACCCAAAAGTCAGTACAGCCAGGGTGTTGGCTGTGTGGTGGGGAGAGCTGGGAAAGAAGTTTGCCATAGCCGGTGGAGGGCCTCCAACGCCCCTGGAGAATGTGGACTGTCCTACACGAAATGGGAGCAACTGGCCAGTATTTAAACCAGAGGAGAAAAACAGAGTCAGATGCGGATTTCAGAGTAAGAGAGTGGTTTTGGAGGTGTCTAGCCTGAGGAAAGGGAACAGCAGCCAGCAGATGACTGTAACAGTCCAGAGGGGGCTTGGCCTGAGCCAGTGGCAGTGGAATGGGGAGAAGAAATGCGCTCTGGTGATAGGGACACGTATCCATCACCATCAGGCTGGCTGCCCCCGGAAGGTTAGGGTTTAGGAGCTTGGCATACCCCTGCCCCCAAACACTCCAACAAAAGTTGGGGCTGGAGGGAGCCAGGTTGTTGTGTGGCGTGGGACAGGACTAGATCTGGGACTGGGGGTCATGGTTCTTTGGTTGAAAGTTCTTCCTACCAAAAAACACTTCACTTTTTTTTTCCTGGCAAAATTGGCTGCAAAAGAGTGAATATCCAAGATGACCAGACTGTCTCAAGTATGCATGCAGAGTCCTTGCTGCTGCAGTCAGCCCTCTAAATGAGAAATGAATATGTGCATATTAACCACTCCATTATGCCATGTGATCATCTTTGTCATTTATAGGATATTAAAAAAATATCTTGCAAAGAAAAAGTTCTCCTTACGGAGTTTAAAAATGCTTCCAGGTTTCTTCTACTGCCCTGGGGCTATAAAGCCCCATAATACAATCATCCTGTTAATGTGCTGAGTGCTTTCATTAGCACAGATACAACAGAGAAAGAACGGAAACTTTATGCCCAGAGGCTGAAAAACCCCACACACACGCAGAGCTACTGGCAGAGGAAAGGTGAGAACCCCAGTCCACTGCTCTTCTCCACCATGCTGGCATGCAGCCCCTGGCCTCCCTATGTGTTCCCAGAGATGGCCCCCAGAGCTGCAGTGTCCCTACCTCCACTGCCACCCCACAGCCCCAAAGCTTACAGCTGTTTCTCACAAGACATAGTTTCCTATTCCATGCCCATCACTCATCTAGGAAGTCACCGGACCCTCTGCAGGGTCTCCTCCACTGGAGGAAAGCCTTTGCTCTGGTGGCCCTCTACCAGAAGAGACTTGGACAGACCCTCAAACCTTCTTGTTTCCAATGGTGGGTTTGCTGGACCTGGTGTCTTCTCATGTATCTGTCCCATTTCTCCTGTCCAGGCCCAAGCACTCACTGTGATGCCATGTGGCAGAGCTTTGACTTTCACCCTAAATTTTGTGTCCTCAAACAGTTTGCAGCCCTGCCTGGGTGGCTCAGTCATTTTAGCATCTGCCTTTGGCTCGGGTCATGATCTCAGGGTCCTGGGATCAAGCCCTATGTTGTTGGGGCTCCCTGCTCAGGAGGGAGTCGGCTTATGTCCCTCTCCCCCTCCGCTTGTGCGCCCTCTCTCTCTCTTTCTCTCTCTCTCCCAAATGAATAAAATCTTTTTATTTTATTTTATTTATTTATTCATGAGAGACACACACAGGCAGAGGGAGAAGCAGGCTCTCCGCAAGGAGACTGATGTGGGACTCTATCCTGGCCCTGAGTCAAAGGCAGACACTCAACCACTGAGCCACTCAGACGACCCCCAAATGAATAAAATCTTAAAAAAATTTTGTTGTTGCTGTTTAAAAACAGTCTGCAGCTGCAGCATACTTCTAAGTGACGACAGATGAAATGACAGTGTCTGACACTGTACCTGGTACACAGGACATCCTCAAGCATCTGATGAAGTGGGACGCCTGGGTGGCTCAGTGGTTGAACACCTGCCTCCAGCTCTGGGTGTGATCCGGGGTCCTGGGATCCAGCCCCATATCGAGCTCCCCCCTGGGGAGACTGCTTCTCCCTCTGCCTCTTTCTCTCTCTGTGTCTCTCATGAATAAAATAAATTAAATCTTTTTTTTTTTTTTTTTTTTAAGGATCTGATGAAGGAAGTCAGTCCTGGCTAAAAACATCTGTCACACATAGCACCAACACAAGCTTCACCTTTCTTTGGCTCACTTCAAACTCAGCATCCAAAGCCTGCTCCAGCACCCACCATCCCTTCTGAGGAGTTGCCTTTGACTCTTAGCCACTGGTCTTACTCTGCTCCCAGGAGAAAATAATCCACATTACCCACTTCTAGTACGTTGCAGTGATCTATTCCCAAAAGACAAGGCAGCACCAGGGCTGAGACTCACAGGTTTCCTCTTCGTGCCTCAGGGGCCCAGTCTCGGGCCTGAGATGTGGCAGGTACACAAGAAGTGTCTGTTCCCGGGTACCTTCTTCAGAGGACCGGGGTGGAGTACAGAAAGGGTACAAGCCAACCCTGTAAGCACCCAGCCCAGAGGAACCCCCGTGGTGTTCTCTGCCAGAAAGTTCCTACCACCCCAGCACTGGAGGGCTAGGCCTATGAGAAAGGGTCTCAGGTGGCAGACAGGGGCAGAGCTGCTCACGAAATCAGCTTCCCACGAGGTGAGATAGGCAGCTGGGATGGGCCAGGCAGTCTGGGGACATGTGCTGAGCAGAGGTCCGGGCCTGGCACTGCAAGTACTTGAGAAATGTTTGTGGAACAGAGTAGAACAAACTGAAAAATGCTGGCTATTTGTTCCTCTGGCTGCAAAGAGGCCAGGTCCCCTCTGGGGGCATTTCGCAGGCAAATTATCTCAGGACACAGCCTGTTTCCTCTAATGAGGGCTTCTCCCCTCTGCGGCTGGGCTCCCAGGAGTGTGGGAAGGGGGGCCGTGCACTGAGCCAGCATCAGCGGCCGCACTCCAGCAGCGCATACTGTTCTCCCCGCACGGTGTGGGCGGCAAGTACCACCACCCCAGGCAGGGGGCTGGTCACATTGACCTCTCAGGCCCAGGAATCCTGAGCAGAGCAGCTCCGGCCTCCTCCTGGGCCCCTCTGGGGAGGAAGAGAAAGAAGCCGAGAGTTGGGCTGTTATGTAACCAGCTTCCTTGGAGTCGAGGCCCTGGCATGTCACAGCCCAGCACTGCAGGGAGAGGCCGGGGGAGGGGGAGGCGGCTTTCTTCCCTCCTTTACTGCCTCTCCTCCAGACCTCGGCAGACCTCGGAGGCAGGAGGCAGAGGCCGCTTCCCAGCGCCTCAGCTCCCAGCAGACACTCCCGCTAGGGGTTAGGAACCAGGAAGGGCCTTGTCCTCGGAGTGTGTGACACAGTGGCCTGCTGGCTTCCCGGGCAGAAATCTGGCTCTGCACTCCACAGCTGCACCTGGGGGTGTGGGCTAAGGGAGGGAGGCCTGGGGCCCCCCACAAGGCTCACCCCGGCCCCTGGCTTCTGGCCCCCTCCAAATTCTCCCCACTTCCTCTTAGACAATCTGCTGCGGGGGGGAGAGGCCAGAAGGCTGGGGGCTCAGGCTGCCCTGGCAGCACACTGCCCAGCCCCTCCCTGGCCCTGCATAATCTCACTTCCCTTTCCTGCCATCATCTGAACTTCTTCTCTGGCCCAGTGCAAACCCCCACCCCCGCATACTCAACTGTGTGCACAGCCCCTGGGACAGGACAGGAGGGAGGGGATGAGGGAAGCAGGGCAGCAGAGAGAAGAGCTGAGATCTGCTCCTGGTCTTGAATGACAGCGAGGGCTTCATCAAATCCTTACCCTCTGGGCCATATTATTATACCTACCACACAAATGAGAAACCTGACACCCAGAGAGCCTAAGACCCGTCCCAAGGTCATGCAGCTGATGTGCAATATTGCTGGACAGCAAAGATGCCCGAGGCTGTGTGACTCTTCCAGACTTCATGGCTCTACCTTTGGGGTGTTACTATCAGGAGACATTGTACAGCTCTCACCGGTCATCACTGAGGATGCTAGTTTGGGAGCCACGGATGGCCATGAAGACAGGGACAAGGCATGACAAAGGCCAAGAGCTTACTTGCTGCCACCCATAGTCTTCCCTTCTGATTAAACTATAGGCACTTGATCTCAGGCTGGATCATACCCATACATGGCCTGCCCCTTCTGGAAGACTGGGATGCTAGTGGCCAAGCTTCCCTGCACAGAGCACAGCCTGCTGTCTCTGCCCTCTTCCCTCCTTGCTGTGGAACTGTGAAGGAAAGGTCTTGGGGACCTCCTAGGCCAAAGCCCTTTCCCCTTCCTTCTTGACACATGGTAAAATGGAGGCCCAAAGAAGAAAAGTACCTTGGCCATGGTATCAGAGGGACAGTGAAGAAGTGGGGTCCCTGGATCCCAGGTCAGAGCCCCTGCCCTTGATTTATCTCACATAGGTGCTGTCCCAGATAGCACTCTCTCTCAATTGTCTGTCTGTCTGTCTGTCTCTCTCCCTGCTCCCCACCTCCTGCTTTCTTTTCCCAGGTCTGCTTACAGGCCCCATGCCTGAAGCCTCCTTCACAGCACCGCTCATCATTTCACACTCTTCTGAGCCCCACTACCCCCACCCTCTTCCTTCCACTCCTCGGGGCCAACGAGCAATTCTTGGGTGGTTTAATTAGCTGATCATGACCGCAGCCTGGTGGATCCAGTGCCCAGAACCCTGTCCCCAGTAATTAGGTGGGTTCTGAGTATTTGCCCAGTGGGAAGCCAATGGGGAGATCTCTCCAGCTGCATAAAGAGCTCCTTGATCACCCATGGGTCATTAGAAGCCCCTCCTCAGGCCAGGTCAAACCACACTGGATATACTGTAGCCAGACCCAGATGTCCATTCTACAGAGAGTCTCCGTACTTGCCCATGCCACAGTCCAGACCCAGGAAGGTTCAGGAAATGTCTGAGGATGGGGATGATGAATAGAACCCACACTCTGGGGGCCAGGAAGGGATGGCTCCATGGCTGGAGCGCTAATGGAAGAAGTAGGATTTGGACAAGCAGCGAGAAGCAAGGATGGCATCTAAACGTGGGGAGCAGCACAAGAAAAAGTAAGAAGGCTGGAATGAGCCACCAATTTCCATGCCAGATAGCTCTGCTTATCAGAAAACACATTTTCAGGACACCTGGGCGGCTCAGTGGTTGAGCATCTGCCTTTGGCTCAGGTTTGATCCTGGGGTCCTGGGATTGAGTCCTGCATCAGGCTCCCCACAGGGAGCTTATCCCTCCCTGCTTATCCCTCTGCCTGTGTCTCTGCCTCTCTCTCTCTCTCTGTCTCTCATGAATAAATAAATAAAATCTTTAAAAAAAAAATTCTCCTAGCAAGGTAAAGCCACTCATCCTATGACCTCAGCTCTTTGGGTCACACACAAAATCACTTTTAGATATTTCAAAATCAGCAAAGATGTCCCATTGTCCTCACCAACCACACTACACCCCCCCCCCCCCCAAGTATATCTTTTCCCAGTGAAACACCTACAGCCAGCCTCCTTCACTGAACAAATATTATGGAGTTCGGTGCCA
This sequence comes from Canis lupus baileyi, assembly GCF_048164855.1. NCBI lineage: Eukaryota > Metazoa > Chordata > Mammalia > Carnivora > Canidae > Canis > Canis lupus. The sequence continues at coordinate 28,502,785 of NC_132860.1, forward strand.
TGCCAGGTCTGCACAGGGACAGGGACAAGAGACTCAGGGCAGGTGTCCTTGGTCTCACATGGAGGACATCAAGGAGTATGTAAATAACCAGTACACATTAGGGGGTGTAGGGGGAGTAGATCAGTGCCAAGAATGAGAGAGAGAAAGGGGGTGGGGAAAGAATGGCAGGAAAAAAAAAAAAAGTCAAAGGCACTTCGGGATCTGTGAGGACTTCCTGAAGGAGGCCATATATGATCCAGGCCTTGAAGGACAGACAGGAAGGGTACTGTGTTGGGTCAAGTCACCACCTGTGTACTAAGGATCAATGATATAACAGGCTTGTGCTGAGACCTTTGAAGCCTCAAGAGGGAATCAAACAGGGTCCCTCTCTGGAGGAGCTCACAGCCTGGTGAAGCAGCTAACCTCAAATAACACTGCCCTTGTGCCAGGGACTTGTCCATGAGCCTCAGCTATTTCAACTCAGTTAATCCTCGAGGCAACCTGCTGTGCCGGCACTATTACTGCCCCATTTTGCAGATGAGGGTGCTGTAGCAGAGAAAGGGTTAAACAGTAGGAGAAGTCACAGAGCTGGTAAGTGGCAGAGCTGGTATTTGAAACCTGGAAATCTGGTTCTTCCTAAATCCTACCCACTATACTAATCAGTCTATGCTAATCAGATCAGAGTGGGCTGAGGGCACAGTCCACAGTCACCCAGGCCCAGTTCCCCTGCAGTCTCGGTCCCCTGGCCTGTGACAGAGGCCTGAGCTTTGTCTTATCCCCCACTTCTGGCATCCCCTGGAAGAAAGGTCACCCCCAAACCTACTAGCAGAACATGGGAAAGGCATAACTCAGGGAGAGTTACCTCCTTGCACATGATGGGTGACTTGACTTCCATGGGGACACCAAGACCTAGAGAGTGTGAATGTTGTGCCCAAGGTCACAGAGCAATGATTAAGCATTAGAGCATACCCCTGGGACCCTCCTGAGATGGTACATCTCGGCCGTCTGCTCCCTCCCCTTCCCCCTGCCCTTTTGTCAAAACACATCCTTGCCCACTAATGGCACCAGAGAAGGGAGGAGGATGAAGCTGCAAACGAACCAGGAGGCCTAGCTGTCGAGCTGGAGGCCCACAGCCATAGGGACAGGCCCTCTGGCCTCATCCAGGCCCACAGCCATTCTGTTTCTGGACCCATGGGTGCATGTTGGAGAGAGAGGCCGTGCCACCCCTGAGTGCTCAGACCTTGAGTGAGGAGTAGGTCTCCTCCTGGCCTGACACCAGCCATACACCCCATCTCGTTCCAGGCTCTTCAGACCCACAAATGGATCCCTTTCCAAGTACAAGGAGGCCCCAGGGAATCAGCTGTGACCCCAGCCAGGCCCAGCCCCATCCTAGGCAGAGGGAAAGCCACTCAGTCGCTGTGGTGACTTTAGTCACACACAACTCCTGGACCTGTGTGGTCCAGTCCCTGGAGCCTGGCCTCATCTGGCACCAGGTCTCCTGAGAAGGAACAGGCAGTTCCTCTAAAGTAGACTAAAGATGGGGCCAGTCCCAGGAAGGAGGAGGCATCTCCAGAGAGATGACCCTGCCAGGGCCCCTTGGGGAGGGAGGGAGGGGACTGGGACAACAGACTCCTTTGTTCCCCTCTCAAAAGCAGCCACCCTGTCCTGCCCCACCCCCTCTGTTGTACCCCAGCTACCAGGACTCAAGCCCCGCCTGGGGCAGGACCCATCCTGCACACAGGAGACAGAGAGGGTGCCTGAAACCATCAGAGATAATACCCATTCATACTGAGACATGCCCCACCTTCAGAAGCCTGCAGTCTGACGTGGGACACAGGGCTTCCTTCGGCAGAAGCCTGTCTGATGGAGGAGAAACTGGTTTCACTCCCAGGAACCCCATTCTGATAGGGATGGTACCTCCCTCTCCCTCAGAACTTCACAATCTGATGGAAGAAACCCCCCATTGCCCCACCCCCCACTGAAACTGGTCTAATGTCCCACATGGCTTTCACCCTCAGAATTCCCGAATATTAGGGAAGACCTAATATCAGCCTTTAGGATGCCCCTGGGCTGGGATCCCTGGGTGGCGCAGCGGTTTGGCGCCTGCCTTTGGCCCAGGGCGCGATCCTGGAGACCCGCGATCGAATCCCACGTCGGGCTCCCGGTGCATGGAGCCTGCTTCTTCCTCTGCTTGTGTCTCCGACTTTCTGTGTGTGTGTGTCTATCATAAATAAATAAAAATTAAAAAAAAAAAAAAAAAAAAAAAAAGGATGCCCCTGGGCTGAGAGCAGAGGCAAGAAGGAAGGATTCAGTCCAGTCAACAAATCTTTACCAGGCATCTCCAATGAATCAAACCCAGTGATGGATAAAGGACCCACAAACAGAAAACAGAAATAGCCCCAAACCACAAGGAGCTCACCAAATGGAGAATTAAAAAAAAAAAAAAAAAAAAAAAACACCTGCGGTACCAATAAATGTGTGAGAAACTGCCATGAAACGCACCCACCCAGCACCCAAGGCCTAGTTATCAGGGCAGCCGCATCCCTCAGCAGCCACACCCCACACACTCTTGTGCCTGCACCCACCGTCTGCCCTTTCTGTCTAGACAGCTTGCCCCAGGACCCAGCTTAGAAGACACTTCCTCTGGGAAGGCTTCCCCCAGGACACCCAGCCTGAATCAGATGTCCCTCTTTCAGGAGCCAGTGCAGACAACCTCCCCTATGACCAGCTCACATTTCTGCAATGTCCTCCCACCCCCAGCTGAGCTTGACCCCCCAGGTTCCCACACCCCCAGTTCCTAACACCCCAAGCCCAGGGCCTCACACTCTTCCTCCACTAGGCCCACCCCAGCTCCAAGCACAGAGAAAAACAGAGTTCTCCCCTCTCCCCTATAATCCCTTGCCACCCCATCAGAAGCCCTCTCACCAAGTCACCAGCTGCAGCCTTCTGGCTGACTCCCAGGAGCCTCACTCAGGCTGGGCCCCTCGTCCCCCTCAGGTATCAGTGCTCTCCAAGGCTCCAGCTGTCTCTAACTGTCCTCTGCACACACCATACCTCTTCCCTGCACCACAATACCCATGTTCCCCAAGGTAACCACCACTTCCAAACCCAAGACTCAAATCCCCACCTCCCTCCTCCATCCCTACCCCAGGACTCTGACCCATTTATGCAGAAGCCTCCCTACATCTTCATCAACTTCCAGTCTGGCTCCCTGTCAAGCTGCCCCCTTCCTGCAGGCCTCAGAGAGATAGATGGTCAGCACAGTCACTCTAACAGTAGCAGAGGATGGCCTGGCTGAGGCCAGGGGGCCACTGGGTTGTGGTGACTCTCCATCTATTGGTATTCCATTGTCATAGCTCCGAGCTGTAACAAGCCCCCTGAACCCATGCCAGTGGAAAACTTCAGTCTCAGGCAAGGATGCCCAAACTTGGAAGGGAGAGAGCAGTGGAGAAGTCTGAAGCCCAGAAGCCAGCCTAGACTGGGGACCAGAGATGGTAAGTCAGATCTAACACTCCCACTTCCCAGCGAACCCCAGAAGCATCCCTGGACAAAGCCACAGGACTTCCCTAAGTTCCAGCCAAGATAGGTCACCCAGAGTTTAACAGCCAAGAGAGATGACAGCCAAGGTTAAGAGGGTTGGTGATTATGCATCCCCATCACACCCACTCTCCTCCCCTCCAACAAAGAAACTGTCATAAACATCTGTAGGAAAGAGAATCCCATTCTATCCCACTGCCTCGCAGAAAGTCCCTCCTGTTACCTAACTCTGATCATTCGTGTCGGCAGTTTAGTTAAGGAAGAACAGCAAGAACCAGAAGGGATGCACAACTTGAGGGGGGAGCTGCCAAGGAAGTGGGGGAGGCCAAACCATGTGGGCCATTCAGCCCTCTCCCTCTGGGTGAAGCACGGTGCAGCAGAGGGCTTTGTGAACACACAGGCTGCGTTCAGAAGCTTGTTGGCGGAATGGCAGCAGACAAATTACTTAATCTCTCCTAGTCTGTTTCCTCATCTGTAAAAGGGAATAAAAATCCCTCCATTAACAGGATCACTGGGAGAACCAAATGAGATCATGCATGTAAGTCTCCTGACACATACCAGACACCCGAGCAGTAGGGCTAATGGACACCACCTTCTCATTCATATTTCTCAGTTGCATCCTCTCCACAACCTTAGCTCAGATCCTACCTTCTCCCAGGCTCCTCCTGGGCCTCCTCACCAGTCCCCCTGCTTCTGCCCTATGGCCCCTGCCACTGCCAAAGGTGTTCCTCTGAAAGGGACATCTACTCCCATGCCTCCTCTCACCCTACCTGCTGAACCATGAACCACCACAGACTCTCCTTAGCCAGGAATGTCAGGTTGAGTAGCCTGTGTTTCTCTCTTGAGGCTCACTCATCATCATAAGCCCAACCTGCAGGCTGCACGGGGTGCTTCATGCCTCCGAGCCTTCGCACAGTCTGTACCCTTAGGCCAGGAACGACATCCCCAGGGTTACCACCCTGGCCTCCTCATCCTTCCAGATGAAGCTCCCGTAGCTCCAAAGCCACCTCCTTCCCACAAAAGCTTCCTTCACCATGCCCCCTGCTGGGACTGGGGTGTGGACTCCTTTTTAAGCCTCCCACAGCACATGTCACCCTGCAGTATAATCACCTGCTCTGCTCTAAATCCTTCCGGGACAGAGTGGGGCCCTTCTTCTCGGAAGCCCCAGCCCCCGACAGTCAACATTTGTTGAATGGATGTACGATTGCTCCCAGAGCACCTTGTTAGAGCAATCATCATACCACCTGCCCTGTAATTAATCCCATCCAAGCATTTGTCTCCTCCCCTTCTTCCCCCTGGACCCTGGGAGTTCCTAGACGACAGTGACAGCTTCTGACTCATTCTCATTTTCATATAGGGGGTGGGTCCAAGTGCAGAGATGGATGCCATGACTCCTGATCCTTAGAGTATTGGGTATTCGCAGTTTCCTCTTCTAGGTCAGAGAAAGTAGAAACCCATGGCCCACAGAATGAGGCAAGGTACAGCCCATTATTGATTTTGCCCTTCTCTTCCAAATTACTCAGGAAACCTGTCTGGAAGGAGGAGGGAGGCCTCCTGGGACTACAGGAGAGGGGAGAAGAGCAGGGCCACCATCCATTGAATGGACTTTAGCCAAGCCTGGGCTTCAGGCTTCAGGCAGCACCTCTTCCCCTTCCCCAGCAAATTCAATAAACACAAGAGAGCCTTGAAATTTTTTAGTATTGACAGCTCCAATTTACAGACAGGAAAACAAAGGCCCAGAAGGGTAAAGACAATTATCCAAGGTCCCCCAATGAGCTAGAGGCAAGCAGGGGGAGTTGTGGAAAAGATCCTAACCCCAAAGATAAGGTGTCTCCAACAGGTACCTAGCTGCTCACCGTGTCTCCATCTTGCTGACAACCTACGCCAGCCGTGGGGAGCAGGGACATCCCTCCTCAAGTCACAGAGAGGCAAACCAAGGCCCAAGAGGGGCTGAGTCACCCTGATGGCGAAGCAGAATAGGAGGAATAAAGAAGAGCAAGGGTTCCTAACTCTCACAAGGAGAAAAATCTAATCTCAATGGTCAGGAGGATCTTGGCTTTGGGGGACACAGACAGCAGAAGAGACAGTCACATATCCTCCTACTGAGAACAAAGACCAGGTCACAGTGCCGGCCAGCCAGCTGCAATGAGGACTAATCATCAAGGTGAATGCAGAGGCCTCATGATCTTCTGCAGCCTCCCCAACCAGCCTGGGCCTCCACACACAGAGCAGGGAACCCCACCTCGGCCTTTAACCCAGGGCCCATGCAGGCCTTCGTTAGTAGTGCCCACGGGCAAGCCACAGAGAAATGGCTCTGGGGCCAAGTGGGCTCTGGCCTCTGCCCTGCTTCTGACACCCCTTGACCTTAAGCAAGTCAGGTAACCTCTAACACTCTGGTTCCTCTTCTGGAAAACAGGAAGGGGAAAATTAACCTCCTTGAAGAGCTGTCAAGAAGATGGTGGGGAAGCAGTTTCTAAATTACCTCCAAGCCTCAGTTTTTTCTTCGGAAAAATGAAAATAATCTCTGGAGGATCTTTCTAATGCTGTTGAGAAAGAGTGTCAGATGGTAGTCAGTGTGAAATTGCTTTGTTGTGGTCACAAAACGTGATGACCACTAGGGTTACTTCTCCCTAATATCTGCTCCTTTGGGGAGGAAATAGGTCTTGCATATCTTTGATCCCCACACTATGCTTAGTACACAGCAGGCACTCAATACATAATTATTAGAAGCAAGAAGAGAGACAAGGAGGGTGGAGAGAGGGAAGAGAGGAGGGAGAAGCTTCTAGTATTACTTAAAGGAGTAGGCAAAGTGAAGGGGAACAGCTGGGGTGACAAACCAGAGTGCCTGTCTTGGTCTAGAGGGGCTGTCCCCAGGGGCTGCCCTGCCTCAGCTTCCTCCCCTGTTTTTGTCCCAGTTTTCTATCTCAGAGGCAAAGCCTCTCCCTTTCTGAGCCAGGGCAAGCTCCTAAGAAGATAGGAACCCCTTTCCCCACCCCAGCTTAAAACAGATCCTGGCCAGCCACCCCAGGCCTCTGGAGGTCAGAGGGAAAGGAAACAGAGTGGATGGGATGCATTTTTCCCAGGCTCCGGGGGGCCTGCCACCCTGTGTGATGTGGTTCCCCTTCTCGCCATGCAGGGACTGGAGAGAGTGTGTCAGCAGCCCCAGGGTCTGCAGGCTTGGGACCATGCGGTGCCAGTCTGTGTGGGTATTAGTCTGACACACGTGCCTGTGGAGGTCGGTGCTGGTGTGGTCTTGCAGACCCTGCGCTGAGGAGACATGTACCAGCATGAGCGTGTGAGGGTACGACTCAGAGGGTTTGTTACAGTGAGTGCAAGTGACACTGTATGTGTGCACTGGCGTAGGCCAACATGTGTGTGCCCACACGAAGGTGTGATAGAACTGATGTGTGCTGGAGTGTGACCTGTGTATGCCAACCTGACCGTCAGCAAGAATGTGCTCCCGAGTGTATACCAGTGAGTGTGTGACAGTATGTTATTGTACGTGATGAGCGTGTGGCAGTGAATGTCTGAGTGTGACAGCATGAGTGTGCCCGTGTGCCTCCATGAGCCTGTGTGCCATTGCCATTGTGTGTTAACCTGCCCCCTTGCGTCTCTGCGTCTGCTGGCCAGTACTGGGTGTCAGCAGCGAGGGAGTGTGTGTGTGTGTGTGTGTGAGAGTGTGTGTGAGTGTGTGTGAGTGTGTGTGAGCCCGAGGAGCTGCGAGCCGGATGGGGCGTCCGGGTCCTTGCTCTCGGTACCCCCACCCTCGGCCCACTGGCCCCGCGGCCCCGCCAGCGAGCACACGGGAGACCTGGGGCACCGGCGAGCTGCGTGCCGCGGAGCCAGGCGTCGGCGCTCCCGGGGTGACCGCCCGGAACCCCCGCCCGCGCCCTCACCCAGGTCGCCCCCGCGGGCACCGGGCCGGGCCGCCGCCGGCACTCACCGCGTCCCTTTGTCGCCCATGGTCCGCCGCGGCCGCAGGAGGTCCGAGGCGACAGCGCCCAGGCTGGAAAATCCCCGGCCGGCAGGAGGAGCGCGGGCCAGCCGGCTCCCGGCTCCCTGCTCCGCCTCCTCCGCTCCCGGCCGCCGCCGCCGCCGCCGCCGCCGCCGCCGCCCCCGCCCCGGCCCGCCCGCCGCGCCGCACAGCGCCCGGGCCGCGGCCAGGGGCGTGGAGCAGTGCGGGAGGGTGCGTGTGCCTGCGCGTGTGCCTGCGCGTGCCTGCGTGTGCGCGGCCGCGCAGGGCGGCGGGCGCGCCAGGGCCCCGAGGTCGGCACGGGGGTCCCCACAGCCGTGCACCCCGCTGTGCGTGTGTGTGTGTGTGTGTGTGTGCGCTGTACGTGAGGGCGCACGCTGGGGTGTCTATACGTGCGCGTGTGTGCACGCGAGTGTGTCGGTGCGTGTGCACGCCCGTGTGCTCCGGCCGACTAGGGAGTGTATGTGATGGAACGGTGTGCACGTCTTTGTGCAGTGGTGCGTGTGTGCAGGAGCGCTGCCCCGCGCACGCCGGAGCCGCCTTTCATGCGCGACGGAGGGTGCAAGTCCAAGGTCGGCCCACCCCAAGGCTGAGCTTCCTCCCAGCGCAGCCCCGGGTTGGGTGGGGGTGGGGGCCTGTAGGAGACCCCGGGTGCCTGGCCCGGCCTCAGCCCCACCCCCCCACCCCAACTCCCCGCCCCTTGTGGAGAGATAACAGCAACCCCCAGGGACAGGAAGAAGGGGCCACGACGCTGGGGAACTGATGAGGGTGGGAGGGGGCCAGAGACCAGCCAGGGGTGGTGGCGGTGGCTGCCCAGGAAGAGGAAGCAGTGAGCACCGGAGATAAGGAAGAAGCTTAGAGCTGGCCCGCTGTGGCCTGGGAGTCTGACCCGGCAGGGTAGCACAATGCAAAGGCCCCTACCAAGCTTCATGGCTTTTTATGGGTGACACTGGACACCAGCTCTCTCAAAAGGGCTGCAGACACATAAAGTGAGCCACTTAATACAGCTTGCAGAATTGTTCACAGGTGTTTGCTGGCCTCCCTTAGTGCCTGACAAACGGTAGGTGCCCAGTAGATATTAACCCATCCCTCTGCAGGCTTCCTGGTGTCCTGTAAAATCCTGGCTAGGACCCTGCTTTGTCAGAGGCTTCCTCTTGTTGTCCACCTAGTGGGAGAGTATGAGGTCTTTCCCACCCCCTCACTGCTGGGATTTGGCTAATTGGATCCCTAATATTGGCATATTAATGGGAGGAAAGGAAGCTATCATTTACTCTTATGTGATTGTGGGTCTGTAAACATCTCCTGTAATTATGCTCAGAAGCAGTTACCTGTTGTGGTTATATATAGTTGGGTAAGGATGTCCCAGTAAAATTACTGTAATTATGTCCAGACAGGCAGGTAATTGAGGAGAGGGTGTGCTGATGAGCAGACAGGATGGTCCAGGGTCTGGGCAATGTTAGGAATTAGGAGAGTGTGGATTAGGGCCCAGGACCTCCCTCTTGGTTTGGCCTCTGGCCTTCACCCTTACTCCCACAGAGAAAGGAGAGAGGCTACCTGCTATTTTTGCTGAGGCCAGGAATTTGAGAGGAGCACACCAGAGTCCTGCATGATGACAGGAGGCTCATTGTGTGAGCTAGAGAGGACCCCAACTGAGATGGAGAGACCAGGTTCAGCCACTCTCCACATCAGTTTCCCCATCTAGAAAACGCAGGGTCAACCCAATCACATGATCTTCAATGGCTCTCCTCACAGTGATGTCCAAAACACTTGGATTTTAAATTTCAGACAAATTCTTCATTTAACTCAACAAATACTTGTGTTTAGTTTACTACAAAACATTATGTTGTATATCACCTCCAAGTAAAACAAATGATTCAGAAAGATGCATCAGATGATTTCAGGTAACCCTTGCCCCCACACAGAGCTCTTCCCAGCCCATTTTGGAAAGCATGGCTCTAAAGTTCTGGGGACAGAACAGATTGATTAGACTGTGCAGTCAACATGCATGATTTCAAGCACATCCCCCACTAGCTCATAAACTTCATGAGGGAGTTCATGGTGTGCCTGGCACTACTTGATGCTCATAATTCTATGAGATAAATGCTCTTTTCCCTGTTTTATAAATAAGCAAACTGATGCTTGGAGTCTGCCCAATCTACAGCCTCTGGTGGACCTTGACCTCTGACCTTCCCTTCTCCAGTTCCCCACCACCACCAAGGGAAGCTAGTATGTGGAAGAGTCAGAAGTCAGCCTTTGATTCGCTCTTCATTCAATAACTGTTTGTTGAATGTGTCATGCGTGTTTCTGGGAATTTACAAATCAGTGATCAGTAGGACAAACAGAGCTGTCATTCCAGTGAGGGATCTAGGACAGGAGAAGAGAAGTGAAGGGGTATTTTTGCTATACCCGTCAGATTCTTCAGACAGTGTTAAGTATTCTTATAACTAAAATTCACAAAGATGTAAAAGTGGTATGTTGTCAAGACCTCTATAAATATAAATGATCTGATTTCAAGCAGTGATAAGTATTATGAAGGAAATAAAAGAGTGAAGAAGCAAAGAGTGATGAGCGCAAGTGTATTCAGAAATGGATTCTTGACCTTTGGACAAAACGCAGGTAAGGACCCAGTATGGGCACCCTGGCAGAGGGAGTGGCAATGTACAGAAAGCTGCGCCTTTCTGAGGCCCAGGAACCAGGTCAGGGGGCCTGCGTTTTGGTGAACAGGGGAGCAGTGGTGAAGATCATATAGGGTTTGTGGCTGGGCTATGGAGTTTGGGGAGCCAGTGGAAGACGTAGGAGATGAGAAACAGTACCTGCTTATGTTTCTAAGTGTCACTCTGGCTGTTGGCTGGAGATGTCTTGGTCCAGACAAGCAGAGGCAGGGCATCTCATTACCACAGTAGGCAAGAGAGAGCAGATGGTGGTTTGGACTACGGTGGTGGCAACAGAAATGAGAAGTAAAGGGATTCATATATATTTGGAGATAGAGCAACTGCTTAAGAGCCAACTGTGGACAGTGGCAGATCTAAGATTACTCTGAGGTTTCGGAAGGTCTGTTTGTTCTACCCTTCATGCAGGCCACCTCCCCACACATCTCTTCAAGGGAATTGAGGGTTGAGAGTCCTGGAGGCTCCCTGCTTCCTGTCTCAACCCATTTGTTATATACCTTCCATCTGAAAACCAGACTGGTCTTTCTAAAAGGCAAATAGATTCCACTATTGAGGCTCATAGGAGATGGTCATGTCCAACTATGACCCGGTTTGGGCCAGTCACATGGCTGAATTTTACCACACACAATAATAATCCCTTACCAGAAGAGAAAGAGAGAAATGAAGTATTATTCCTGCTTTATAGATGAGAAAACAAAACCACTGAGAAGGAAGGTGCTGAAGCCAAGAATGTAGCAAATAAATGGTAGAGCTATAGCCTAAACCTATAACCTCTTCTTAGCTGGTCAGGTAGTTGAATGTCAGATTGGAGAAGGAGTGAGTGGGTATTGGGGGGGGGGGGGGTGTTTTTAGCTCCTTGTTCAACAAAGGATGTGAGGTTGACTGATGCATCCCTTTGAGATGTTAGAGATTAATAAACTAGGAAGCTTCCCTACTTCTGCCCCCAACCAGAAATCTAGGTGTCCTCTTTGACTTCTCCTTTGCCTCCCTCAATCCCTCTCAAGCCAGTCCTAGACATCTACCTCCTACGTATCTCCCAATAAAGCTGAAGAGGTGGAAGGAGCCGGACCATGCTGGGCCTGGAGGGTCATGTTAAGGAATTTGGTCTTTATCCAAAGATCAATGAAGATTTTAAGCTTTGAAAGGTTTTAAGCAGAGCGGTGACATGCTCAGACATGCATTTTGAGAAGATGGCTCTGGCTGTTGTGTAAAGGATGGATTGGATGTGAGCCAGAGGGGATGCAGAGGGGAGGGACCTGGTCAGCAGTTTAGGGGAAGGACAATAATCACATTCTGGGGAGAGGACACTCAATATCTACAAAACCAGGCAGGAAGGAAAGGGCACAGTACTTTGAAAGAATTCAGATGGATCTGTGGCCAAAGCAGAGAGGGGAGGAGTGGGACTGGAAAGGAGGATGGCGCCGTATCTTGAGGAAGCAGGGTCATAGCTGGGTCAGCTCCCCAATATGGCAGGGCCTAACAAGATCTCCAGTTTGTCTAACAAGATTTCTTTATGGTGGGATTGTTGGTCTCTAACTATAACTAAGTAGACAATTCAAAGTTCTCATTTGTAACCGACAAAACCCAATTGTGGCTGACTTAAACATACAAAGAATTTATTGGCAGGATATCCAGAAAGCTGCTACTGCTGAGGAAGGAACACCACAACTCATACCCCCAACTATTGCCAGTATCAAGCCTGGCCCCAGAAACTAGGTATGACCACTACCACCTCTGTCACCAACAAAGATTCTTAACTGGCCCCACATCCCTGAGTCAAAGGCCTCCATGCTTCAAAATCTCCCATGATTGGCTGAGCCTGGTCATATGATCCTGCTTTTGCTGTAAGGTCGCTTAGAAACTGTAGTGGCATGTGCGATTTACATACTGGGAAGCAGGCTTTAACCTACTCTAAGATTTAGAAGGCAAAGGATTCCCTAAAAGTAAGAAGGGAATTTAGATGCTGAGTAGCCAGAAAATACAAATACCCACTCTACTATGAAGTGCAGCTGAATGAGTTACAGTAACAGCTCAGAGCCAGATGACAGGCAGGGACAGATACCCTTGCTAACAGAGAGGCTTTTACCAAGTTGTCGTGGTATTGTTTGCTTTCTTAAAAAGACAGACAACAGAGAGGATTCTAGTAATGGTGAAGTATCTTCTAGCCGACTAAACCCTGTAGATAGCAATATAAACTTTGAACAAAATGTAAAAACAAGAATTTGATGACACTGAAGAGCAAACAGTCCAAAACTAGAGGGGATTTTACTCTTGAAAGATGGGAAACAGGGCACCTGGGTGGCTCAGTGGTTGAGTGTCTGCCTTTGGCTCAGGGCGTGATCCTAGGGTCCAGGGATTAAGTCCCACATCAGGCTCCCCACAGGGAGCCTATGTTTCTGCCTCTCTCTCTGTGTCTGTCATGAATAAATAAATAAAATCTTAGAAAGAAGGAAAGAAGGAAAAGAAAGAAAGAAGAAAGAAAAGAAAGAAGAAAAGAAAAAAGAAAAGAAAGAAAAGAAAAGAAGAAAAGAAAGAAAAGAAAAGAAAAAAGAAGAGAACCACACTGGGGGACATCTTTTTTTTTTTTTTTTTTTTTTTAAGATTTTATTTGGGCAGCCTGGGTGGCTCAGCGGTTTAGTGCTGCCTTCAGCCCAGTGTGTGATCCTGGAGACCCGGGATCGAGTTTCACATCCGGCTTCCTGCATGGAGCCTGCTTCTTCCTCTGCCTGTGTCTCTGCCTCTCTCTGTCTCTCTGTCTCTCATGAGTGAATAAATAAAATCTTAAAAAAAGAATTGCTTTATTTATTTTATATTACCAGGCACCTATTACCAGGCACCTATTAGGATGAACAGGCACCTATTAGGATGGACATAATTTGAAATATAGACATCAAATACTGGCAACGATGTGGAGAAGCAGGAACTCTGATTCATTGCTGGTAGGAATGCAACTTTGGAAGACAAGTTTGATGATTTCTTACAAAACTAAACATATTATCATATATATGATCCAGCAATCATGCTCCTTGGGATTTGCCCAAATAAGTCCAAAACTTATGTCCACACGAGAACCTGAAGAAGTGTTTACAGCAGCTTGATTCATAATTGCCAAAAATTGGAAACAACCAAAGTGTCTTTTAGTAGATGAATGATAAATAAATGAGGGTACAATGAAATATTATTTAGCATTAAAGACAAATTAGCTAACAAGCCAAGGAAGGCCTGGAGAAATCTTAAATGCCTATTATTAAATGAAAGAAGCCAATCTGAAAAAGCTACATGCTGTATGATTCCAACTATATGACCTTCTGAAAAAGGCAAAACTATGGAGACAGTAAAAAGATCAGTGGTTGCCAGGCATTGAGGGGGAGGAGAGGAATGAATAGGTGAGCACAGATTATTTTTAGGGCAGTGAAAATCCTTGGGGGCACCTGGGTGGCTCAGTTGGCTAAGTTTCTACACTTCAGATAAATGACAGCAACAGTGTTCATCACCAGCAGAGCTGCAGTATGAGAAATGCTAACGAGAGTTCTTCAGGCTGACAAATAATGACACCAGATGGAAAGGTAGATCTTTTGGAAGGAATGAAGAGCACCAGAAATGGTAAATATACAGATAAAATGGAAGCCTTTTTTTTTCTTTACTTTTAACTGTTAAAAACCAAAATAATAACATTTTATTACAGGGTTTTTAATGTAGAAGTAAAACTTTTAATGTAGAAGTAAAAACATTAGGACAATAGGGCATGGAGGATGGAGATAAATGGAATTATTTTGTTGCAAGTTTCATATAGTTCTAAATAGACTATGGGAAGTTAATGATGCCCATTATAATCCCTAGAGCAACCATTTAAAATTTTAAAAGTAAATAAATTAAGATGAAGTATTAAAAGTATTTAACTCAACAGGAGAAGGAAAGCAGAAACAGAGGACCAAAAAAGAGATGGAACAAAAGAAGAAAACAGATAGCAAAATGGTAATCCAACCATATAAAAAATTATATTAAATAAAAATGGAATCAACATTTCAATGAAAAGAATAAAAAGGTAAGATCTAATTATATGCTGCCTTCAAGAGCTGCACTTTAAATATAAAGACACAGATGGATAGAAAACAAAGGGGTGGGGACAGATATAACATGAAAGCATAATTCATAGAACTAAAAAGAAAAATAGATAAAACTACAATTGTGTTGGTGATTTTTTAAAAGATTTTATTAATTTATTTGAGAGAAAGCATGAGCAAGGGCCAGGGGAGGGAGAAAGAGCAGGGGGAGAGGGAAGGACAGGTGAAGAGGAAAGAGAAAAAGCAGGGAGGAGGGGGAGGGTAGGGGGTGAAGGAGAAGCAGACTCCCCGCTGAACAGGATGGCTGATGAGGGGAGGGGCTCCATCCCAGGACCCAGGGATTATGGCCTGAGCCAAGGCAGACACTTACCCGACTGAGCCACCCAAGCACCTCTGAGTTGGTGATTCTTAACATTCCTATCTCAGTAAGTAAGAACATCTAGAGAAACATAAATAAAATCTGAAAAGATTTGAACAATACTGTCAGCTACCTACACCTAATTGACATTTGTAGAAGTATACAACCAACAATTGCAGAATATATATATTTTTTCAAATGCACATAAAATATTCACCAAGGTAAACTTTATGCTGGGCCACACAAAGACCTCAAAAAACAAAGAAACTCAATAAATTTCAAAAGATTGATATCTTACAGATTACATTCTCTGAACACAGCAGAACTGGGATCCCTGGGTGGTGCAGTGGTTTGGCGCCTGCCTTTGGCCCAGGGCGTGATCCTGGAGACCCAGGATCGAATCCCACGTCAGGCTCCCGGTGCATGGAGCCTGCTTCTCCCTCTGCCTGTGTCTCTGCCTCTCTCTCTCTCTGTGTGTGACTATCATAAATAAATAAAAATTAAAAAAAAAAAAACTTAAAAAAAAAAATGAACACAGCAGAACTAAATTAGAAATAAAATTAAGGTATCTAGGACTTTACATATTTAAAAATTAAAAAACTTCTAAAGAGCATGAGTCAAAGAAGAAATCACCAGGAAAATTAGAAATTACTTTGAGGGATCCCTGGGTGGCGCAGCGGTTTGGCGCCTGCCTTTGGCCCAGGGCGCGATCCTGGAGACCCCGGATCGAATCCCACGTCAGGCTCCCGGTGCATGGAGCCTGCTTCTCCCTCTGCCTATGTCTCTGCCTCTCTCTCTCTCTCTCTCTATGTGACTATCATAAATAAATAAAATTAAAAAAAAAATTAAAAAAAAAAAAAAAGAAATTACTTTGAGCTGAATGATAAAGAAAATGCAACATATAAACACTCGTGGGATGTAGTTAAAATAGTGCTTTGTGGGAAATGTATGTTTTACATGCTTGTAGTATAAAGGAAGAGAGGATTAAATCAATCACCTAAATTTCTGCCTTAGGAATCTAGAAAACAACAGATTAAAACCAAAGCAAGGGTAGCCCGGGTGGCTCAGCGGTTTAGCGCCGCCTTCAGCCCAGGGCCTGATCCTGGAGACCCGGGATCGAGTCCCACATCGGGCTCCCTGCGAGGAGCCTGCTTCTCCCTCTGCCTGTGTCTCTCTGCCTCTCCTTCTCTCTGTGTCTCTCATGAATAAATAAATAAAATCTTTTAAAAAAAATAAAAAAAATAAAACCAAAGCAAGTGGAAGAAAGGAAATAATAAATGTAAGAATATAAATCAATGGGACACCTGGGTGGCTCAGTGGTTAAGCATCTGCCTTTGGCTCAGGGCATGATTCCCGGGTCCTAGGATCAAGTCCCACATCAAGCTTCCTGCATGGAGTCTGCTTCTCTCTCTGCCTGTGTCTCTGCCTCTCTCTCTGTGTCTCTCATGAATAAACACATAAAATAAAATCTTTAAAATATATATATATATATATATATCAGTGAGATTAAGGGTACCTGAGTAGTTCAGTTGGTTAAATGTCTGGCTCTTGATTTTTTGCTCAGGTCACAATCTTGGAGTTGTGAGATGGAGCCCCAGGTTGGGCGCTCTGGGCATGGAGGCTGCTTAAGATTCTCTCTCTCCTTCACCCCCCACTTTTGTGTGAGCACACAAGCATTTTTTCTCTCTCTCTCTCAAAAAAAAAAAATTAAATAAAAAAATTAAATTAAAAAAGAAAGAAAATCCTTGAGATGCCTGGGTGGCTCAGCAGTTGAGTGTCTGCCTTCAGGTCAGGGCGTGATCCTGGAGTCCTGGGATTGAGTCCCACATCAGGCTTCCTGCATGGAGCCTGCTTCTCCCTCTGTCTATGTCTCTGCCTCTCTCTCTCTCTCTCTCTCTCTCTCTGTGTCTCTCATGAATAAATAAATAAAATCTTTAAAAAACAACAAAAAAGAAAATCCAAATTCTAATAAAATCTGGTTTTATTATCAAAAACCTTGTCAAAAAACAACCTAGGTATAAAGGATTTCAGTGGTGAATTATAAAAAATATTTAAGGAAGAAATAATACTAATCCTACACAGACATTTTCAGAAAATAAAGGAAAGAACACTTCCCAACTTGTTTTAACCACCTGAATGATCCTGATACCAAAACCTAAAAGAGATTACAAGAAAAAGAAAAACTACAGGTAAATATTCCACATGAACCTCACTATACCTAAGTGCAATGTAGCTTAATTATCAGAGCATAGTACATAATAGGTGCTCAAAAAAATCCTAAAATATTGAAAAATTGAATCCAGCTGCAGGTGAAAGATACACTATATCATGATGAAGTGGGATTTATCTCAGGACATAAAGTTGACTTAACATTTTTATTTTTTTTAATTATTTTTTAAATATTTTTTTATTTATTCATGAGAGACACAGAGAGAGGCAGAAACATAGGCAGAGGAAGAGGCAGGCTCCTTGCAAGGAGCCCGATGTGGGACCTGATCCTGGTTCCCAGGATCACGCCC
This sequence comes from Canis lupus baileyi, assembly GCF_048164855.1. Taxonomy (NCBI): domain Eukaryota; kingdom Metazoa; phylum Chordata; class Mammalia; order Carnivora; family Canidae; genus Canis; species Canis lupus. The sequence goes on from NC_132860.1 coordinate 28,519,884, forward strand.
TGAGCCAAAGTCAGATGCTCAACTGCTGAGCCACCCAGGCGTCCCGGCTTAACATTTTTAAATCAATGTAATTTACTGCATTGATAGATTAAAGGAGAAAAGTCATATGACCAACTCAAGAGATGCAGAAAAAAGCATTTGGCAAAGTTCAACATCCATTCATGACAAAAACTCTCACTCATGGGGCACCTGGATGGCTCAGTCAGTTAAGTGGCTGCCTTTGGTTCAGGTCATGATCCCAGGATTTTGGGATCGAGCCCTGTGTGGACTCCCTGCTCAGCAGGATATTGAACTTTGCCAATAAGATCTGTCTGGTTCCTTGCTGCATCCCTAGAGTCTAAAATGGACCTGAATTAATGAATGAGCATAATGTAACTTAATTATCAGAACATAGTACATAGTAGGTGCTCAATAAATATTGATTAAATAAGTGCATTTTAAGGAATGGAGTGGGCATAGCAGTCCAGTCTTCTCCTAAGGTCAAATTATACGTCCTCCCAGACATAATTTCTGGAGGTGGAGCAACCACCCTACCTTAATCCACCTCACCCATGTCTCCTAGTTACCTTCTTCAGAGTTCTCTCTTCCCTTCACCTTCACCCTCCAGAAGTCAGCATCACTGACTTTCTGATCTACATTCCACTCTCCACCACTGAGGAGCTTCTAAAATTCAGAAAGCAGGTCATACTAGTGGTTCTAGAGGTGATACCCACAAGGTATGGGTTCCCTGGTCTCCTCCAGTAGAACAAAGATGGACGAGGAGGAGTGAGAGTCAGGGCTGGAACTGTCCCCATGGAAAGGGTGACCAAGTGCCCAGGTTTGCCCAAAACAGGGGAGTTTCCTGAGACACAGGAATTCCTGTTTTAAAACTGGGATGGTGGGCAGCCCCGGTGGCTCGGCGGTTTAGCACTGCCTTCAGCCCAGGACATGATCCTGGAGACCTGGGATCGAGTCCCGTGTTGGGCTCCTTGCATGGAGCCTGCATCTCCCTCTGCCTGTGTCTCTGCCACACCCCCCCCTCTGTGTGTCTCTCTTGAATACATGAATAAAATCTAAAAAAAAAAAAAAAAAAAACTGGGATGCTGGGACACCTGGGTAGCTCAGTGGTTGAGCATCTGTCTGCCTTTGGCTCAGGGCATGATCCTGGAACTCCGGGATCAAGTCTCATGTCAGGCTCCTGCAAGGATTCTGCTTCTCCTTCTGCCTATTTCTCTGCCTTCTCTTTGTGTCTTTCATGAATGAATAAATAAATAATCTTTAAAAAAAATAAAAATAAATAAAACTGGGATGGTGGTAGGCAAACTTGGATGGTTGGTCATCACCACACATCTTGGAAATCCTCCCGCCACAGCTACCCTCACCCTGGAAAGGAAAGTGCAAATGGACTATACCTGGGCCATGGTGGGGAGCCTCAGCCCCAGAGTGAGCAGCCTTGTAAAGTTGGGTTAAATGTCGAGAGCAAACTATGAAAAGCATACAACTACCTGATACTTCAAGTTGGCCAAGGTGGGGAGGCCTAGCTCCTATCCTCAGTCCCAAAACAGTGTCTGGAGCTCAGCAAGTACTGGGTAAATCGTTGAATGAAGGAACATGCTGAAGGAGCCAAGGGGCTCTGCTTTGGGAAACACCCCTACCCAAGGTGGGCTGTTTTCTGTAGCCACAACCCTACACACACAGCTCTTCCTTCAACTCCATCATATCCCTGCCTACCCCACATAGTCCACCAGGCAGCAGCATGTTTCTGCCTCATCATTTATATATGTTTAAATTATTTTAATAAAAGTGATACATTTTTAAGCATTTCAATATAGAATGCTGCTGGAATGCTTGGGTGGCTCAGCTGTTGAGCGTCTGCCTTCGGATTGGGGCATGATCCCAGAATCTGGGATCAAGTCCCCATCAGGATCTCTACAAGGAGCCTGCTTCTCCCTCTGCCTATGTCTCTGCCTATGTCTCTGTGTCTCTCATAAATAAATAAATAAATCTTTGAAATATATATATATATATATATATATATATGTAGAGAGAGAGAGAGAGAGAGAGAGAGAGAATGCTACTAAAGAAAAGCTCAGTTTTGCTCACCCTACCTCACCCTGCCCTATGTCCCCTCTCTAAGGAAATCAGCAACCTTTTCTGCCTTTAGATGTGGTGACTTTCACCATAAATCTGATTCATATGCATATGCCTTCATGTCTTGATTTATCAGCTGAGTTAATAATTATGGACCACCTTCAGGAAAAAAAATAATGAAGAAATCTGCTCCCTTACACTACTGCTTGTCTTCCAATCCCTTCCACATTGTGTCAGTCATACTATTAGTTTTTTCTTCTATTACCTTAAGCTCAAGAATCATCTACAATCTTTATTTCTGGTTCTATTCACATTAGCTATATCTCATAGGTTCTACTATGAAATATGAAGAAATTAACATTTGTATACCATTCGCCTCTCCTCCACCCCATTCTGACTCTGACAGCTATACTATTACTGCTACATTGCAGTGAGTTATATTTACATATGTCCTGTAACCTGAATTAAATCTTTTATGCTTTATCTAGAGAGTAATGCTGATCATTTAAATCCAGTAAACAGCATTTACAACATTAGGATTAGAAATAAATTCCAATTTGAGGTTATTGTGGATTCATAAAACAAGAAATACATTTCTTAAAAAAAAAAACCCGGAAAGAATTCTGGGAAATGAAAAGTATGATTGCCAAAGTAAAAAATATAATTTAAAAGTCTAGAAACTAGTGCCAGAAAGTAAGGAAGTGCTTAAATAAATCAGGACCGGGCATGTCAGCAGGACACAGGAGCCAATCTGAAAGAGCTCTCAATGGCCAGAGCTGGAACAATCGGAACAACAAAATAAATAGTGTAGTATTGGAAGATAACCCAAAGTATAAAACAAATATACAAGAGTCCAGGCTGACCTAAATGATTGAATAAATAAATAATTGGGGGAAAAGGATAAATCTTTCTTACAGAAGAATTCCAAGTAACATATGTAGCTACTCTCCTCCAGATGGAGCTTAATTGTCTCTTCTCTCTTGAATGCGGCTGTACTGAGTGACTCATTTCCAAAGAATAGAGTATGCAAAGGAGAAAAATAGTAACTTTACAGCGGAAGACTCTAACAAACACTGCTTTAATCAAGTGATCAAGGGTACTGTCACCAGCAGATACAATGTGATGAAAGAGGTACTTCACCTTTGTGGTATTCTCTCCCCAAGCAACCTACCCACTCCAGCCTGGTCATGGGAAGAAGTCCAAATTGAGGGATGTTCTACAAAATATCTGGCTAATACTCTTCAAAACTGTCAAAATGGGGATGCCTGGGTGGCTTGGCGATTGAGCGTCTGCCTTCGGCTCAGGGCCTAATCCCAGGATCCCGGGATTGAGTCCCGCATTGGGCTCCTTGCAGGGGGCCTGCTTCTCCCTCTACCTATGTCCCTGCCTCTGTCTCTGTCTCTCATGAATAAATAAATAAAATCTTTAAAAAAAACTGTCAAAGTGGGGGCTCCTGGGTGGCTCAGTGGTTGAACATCTGCTTTTGGCTCAGGTCGTGATCCCAGGGTCCTGGGATCAAGTACCACATCAGGCTCATCACAGGGAGCCTGCTTCTCTCTCTGCCTCTCTGTGTCTCTCATGAATAAATAAATAAAATCTTTTTAAAACAACTGTCAAAGTGATTAAAAAAAGAAAAAAGACAAAAAATAAGGAAAGACTGAGAAACTGTCAGAGAGGAGACTTAGGAGACATGACTAAACACAATGTGCTATATTGGATAGAGTCCTGAAAGAAAAAAAGAAAACAGTGGGAAAGGTATTGAAATTGGAATAAAAAATGTGGAGTTTCAGTAATGTATGAATGTTCATTTCTCAGTTTTGATGTACTATGGGAATATAAGATGCTAACATTAGAGGGAATTGGGTGAAGGGTATATGAAAACTCCCTGTATTATCCTGGCAACTTCTCTGTAAATCTAAAATTACTCCCAAATAAATGACTTACTTAAAAATTATCTAGAAGCAGGGGTGCCAAGTAGCTCAGTTAGTTGAGCATCTGACTCTTGATTTCAGCTCAGGTCTTGATATCAGGGTTGTAAGTTCGAACCCAACATTGGGCTCCATGCCAAGCTTGGAGTCTACTTAAAACATAAGTTAAAAAACAACAAGAACATATCTAGAAGCAAAAGTCATGGAATTTTCCAAGAAGATAAAGAAAAAAATTTTAAGAGGGAAAAAAATTGGATCACAAAGAATCGATTCAAGAGGCCTAATATTTGTATAACAAAATTTCCCGAATGAAAAGGGAAAATAGAGGCAGGAAGATAGGCATAATAGAAGAAAATTTCCCCAGAGAAAGAATAAGTTTTAGACTAAAAGTGCATATTGAATGCAGGACAGAATAAAAAACAAACAAAAAACATGCATGCCTAGAGTCTCATGAGGTCTCAGAAAGCACCCCAGCTTCTGGAAATTGAAAACAAATAAACAGATTATCTATAAAGGTATAAAGATCAAATTAACATCAGACTTCTCTGGATTGAGAAACTAGGAAACAATGGCCTGCAAAATTGGGGCAAATGTTTTTGAATCAGCCAAACTAAAAAAGAAGTGAAGAGTACAAATAGATTTGTGAGAATGAAGAAGGCTTACCTCCCATGCAGTCTTGCTTAAAAAAAGTTACTTGAGCTTGTGCTCCAGGAAAACAAAAAAAGAAGGCATAATGTAGTGCTTTCAGTCTCTAAGTATAGAGCAAGGGGCAGCATCTAGTAAAGTGTTAGAAATGCAAATTCTCAGGCCCAACCCTTGACCTACTGAATTGGAAACTCTGGATGTGGGTTCGGCTATCTGTGTTTTAACAAGTTTGAGAACCACTGGAGTTGGGGATGGTGCTCTGGAATCGCCTTCAGCTGTCTGATGCACCGGCTGCTTGGCTGCTGTGAGTTAACTGCATAAAATGCAGCTGCCCTCCCCACCTCCCCCACTACCCAGTTTCACCGGGAGATGGGGAGATCGACTCCAGAGTCTTCGTGGAATCCCCATTGAAGCTAGTCTCCAGCCAAGAATACTTCCTTGTTTAGTTTTCTTCCCCTGCTTTATTCTGGTGATGGTGATCAACTGCAGGAGTAGAATACTCTTACTTACACCAGAATCCTTACCTCAGGCTCTGCTTCTGGCTAGCCTGACCTAATAGCCAAGAAACAATAACTAACCCAGACACACAATGAAAAGAACCTCCAGGGTAATAACTCTTTGCCTAGAAGTATTCCATTTAAATTAGAACTGGAAAACATAGGCTCTGATAATGGCATCTTAAAAATGTCTTCAAGAATAAATTGAATTCCAGTTAATAAATTGTACAATTAAGAAGTTAGAAGTTCTTAGTCATACGATAAAGAAGGCATATGTCTCTTCTCCATAAAGGAATGGGAAAGATGCCAAGAAACTCCAGGAAAAACACAAAACTGTACCAGAAAATTGTGGTTCAAATATGAAGTAAATAAAAAAAAAATGTGGCATGGTTTTAATGATTGATATGTAAGGAAAGAGAAGAATTTGGTCTTAAGATTTGAAATACTCTTTTTTTTTTCTTTTTGGCCTTATTTTACTTTCTTTCACCTTTATTATGAAAAAAATCAAACATATGCAGAGGTAGAAAGAACAGCAAATTCAGTCCCATGTACCCATCAGGCAGCTTCAATGGTTATCAAGATCTGCTCAGTCTCAAATACTGAGCTAGTTTTATCTTTTATAGTTAATTTGTCTGAATGAGGATCCAGACAAAGTCTATATATTGGTTTAGTTGCTAGGTCTCCTGCACCTCCCCTAGGCTACTCCACTTTGGACAGCACCAATGTAGGGATTGAAAGGACATTTCCTTATCTACTGATCCAGTCACCACCTAAAATCTGCAGGGGGTTTTGTTCTTGTTTTAAAGCCAAATAGTCTTAATCAATATCATCTCTTGAAATAACCATTGAGTCACCTTCAAGTAAAGGCTGCTTCAAGCTCTCTCAAATCTTCAGTTTCTTGAGAGTCAAAAGAATTTTCAGGTGCTTTATCTTGAGGTTTTAAAGGACCTGTTCTTGGTGACCCAGTCCACAAAGAAATTTGCAATTCCTCATTCCAGCATAAACACTGAGGCAGGTGTTTAATGTCTAGAAATCTTCTAGACTTTTCTGTTTACTGAAGTTGTTGTGCCCAAGATTGCGAATCCGAGAAACCACCAAGGAGCCGACACCGATGCAAGCGCACGAGGGTTTATTTACAAGCTCGATCTTGGGTCCAAGTGTACCTGACACAGCAGAGCAGGAACTTGGACCCCGAGGTGGGTTCCAGCTTAGTTTTATGGGCTGGTCTAGGGGACCTCCAGAAGGGGTGGAGGAATTTCTCAAGTTCTGTTTACATTCTGATGTGGGGCTTACAAGGGCATTAAGCTCTGTTCTCATTCTGATATGGGACTTTCTGCCACTGGCTTGAGCTCTGTTCTCATTCTAATATGGGGATTAATTGAAGTAAGGTAAAGTTCAGCTCTTATTCACGGGGGCCTGAGATGGCTGTACTCGTGCTAACACTGAACTTAAGGTGGAATGGCCTTGATTTTCTCAGCCTCCACAAAGTTTATTAAGAGTTCCCCTGGTTGAACATGCTATGGATACTTGAGTGCCAGATGAGATTAAAGAGATCCAAGCAATGCTTTAATTTGTATCTGGACTTCTCAGAAAATGCAGAAAGTCTAAGTTAGGAGCCAAACGGTGTTTGGATCTGGAACTGCAAAAGACCATCCCACCCCGCCCCGCCCCCATGGAATGATCCCATGGGTTTCCAGTTTTTGTTATAAATTGCTCACTGGACCAGGAGGATTGCCATCCTGGAACCTTCTGCCTCCAGCCCAACCCTGCCTGGGTCATAGGTGCTGGACTTTACCCCTTCCCTCCTCTTTATCAGGTGGTTGATTCTAGGAAGGGCAGGAAGCATAGGTGGGGCTGGAACACAATGTGAAGGGAGTTTGGATCTCGGTTGCCCAAGACCTCACAGCTACCAATGGGTTGGGCCAGGCTTTGGATCCCAGTCAATCTGGCTCCATATTTTACCCACTCCTCCGTCCTCAATCCTAAAACGCCTGGAAGCCAAAGGGAAAAGTCCTAATGGGACCTGGGTGTTCCCTGAGGGGTCCAAAGGGGATCTCCTGGAGTCAGAGTGGCCAAGTTCCCTGAAGTTAAACAGTTGACACAGACAAATATCAACAGACACTCCCGGAAACATGAAACCAACAGTCAACTAACCAACCGACGACAACAACAAAAAAACGGTCTTTTCAACAGGTAAGGAAAAATGGGAGAATTATTCAAGTCCATTTCTTCACTCTTGTGCCAGAGGCCCTGGGGACTTAAACATTAACCAGCTAATCAGTGTGTGTGTGTGTGTGTGTGTGTGTGTGTGTGTGTGTGTGTGTGTGTAGGGGTAGTCTATCTTGAATAAGCCAGACACTGAGTCCCTACCCTCAAGGAAACTTCCTGAATGTTCTCTGCCTGTGAATGATGAACCTCTGATGGCAAGGGATGATTTTCATCATGTTCTCCTTGTCCACTCTCATCACCAGTACAGGATCAGGCACAACATAAACACTCCATGGATGAATTCCATTTTTGAAAATGACCCTGCTTCCTCTGCCACCTGATAGTTCTTCCAGTATTTAGTGATTTTGTAAATTATTAGAAAAGAGAAAACTGTAGTCAGGGAAGGGAATTTATAGGTGAAATTATGCATGCTGCTTTGTAGACATATTTTTAAAATGCCTTCCTGGGTAAAGTAGGGGAAACAGCGAGAGAAGAAGCAGTCTTAGAAATCTGAGGAAAAGGCTTTTGCTTTCTGAAGGGGATGTGGGTCCACTGCAGACTATGTGCCATATTCAAGGATCTACAAGGATCCATAGCCCTGAGGTTGGGAAGGGGGCAGACATGGGGATGGTCATCAGGAGTGTGTATGTTCAGGCTTCAGGAATGGGTTCCTCGTTCATTCAATATATACTTATGATCACCTACTATGCATCAAATCTTGTTTGAAGCACTGGGGATACTGGAGCTTACATTCTAGTCGAAAGAGCAGGAAAAAAATTAATAAGTAAGATAAAATTAGAAATGCATGTACCCCTTGGCTCAGCAACCCCACTTCTGGGACTGTAGCCTAGAGCTTCCCCCGTACAGTAAAATGATGCATGCATAAGCTTATCTGTTGCAGTACTAGTTGTTCTAGTACAAGACTGGACATGACTTTGAATCTTGAACTGTGGGAACATATTATCCATTCAAACCAAAACAAAAAAAACTTTTAAAATTTAATAAGGTTTTATTAGATGGTGATAAATGTTACGGAGAAAAATAAAGTAAGGAAGGGGATTAGGTAATACAGGGAGGGATGTTGCTATTTTAAATCGATTGTCGGGGAAGGCCTAATGGAGAAGATAACATTTGAGTAAAAACCCAAAGGAGATGAGGATGTATTAGGGAAATACTCCAGGCAGAGGGAACAGTAGGTGCAAAGGCCCTGGGGTGAGAGCCCATCTGACATATCTGAGGAGAGTGAGGAGGCCAGCTGTGTTGGAGCAGAGTGAGCTGGGGCAGAGGGTATACTGGTGTTGCGGCCCCAGGCACTCTGAGGGGCTGCAGCTATGGGTCATTCATAACCCTGGGAGGTTTCTTCTCATGCTAGCCTCCCCAGTTCATTTGGACATTTCCCCAAGTGATAGTTAATCCTTTCCCAGATCTTCTCTTCCCATGAATATTTGTCCTAAAGTGGGATGCCCAGAACTGTGCTGGCTTGTGTCCTCAGTGCCCCTGACAGCCACCTCCAGCCCACCTGTCCTCTCAGCAGTGCTGCTGGCTGCCCACTGCTCCATCCTGGGACCTCTCTTCTCTGCTAGTCCTCTGGACTCAACGCCTACCTAGCCCTCTGACTGTTTCTTCTAAGTCCCTGTCACTGCCCCTGCATACGGAGGCTCCCAGAATCTGTCCCCACTGTCTTTGTCTTCTCTCTCTCCTCCCAACTCCTGCCAATCCCCAGGGCTTCTGAGCACATTTCTCTCTGGAGCCCAGATCCATAGTTCTCTCGCTCCCTGGAACCCAAATGCCTAAAGAACCTTGGAATCCACATATGTCCAGAATGGACTCACCACCACTGATCACCCTTTTGCCCCCTAGACCAGTTCAAGCCAGTACTCTGGATGCCCTCTCTCAGCACCAACCATTCTTCCTGTCTGCACCTTCCATACGTGCCCACCTGCACAGGGACCAGCTTGGCCCGTCAGCTGCTGCCTCCCTAGCACCTAGCACAGTCTCATCCACTGTTCCCAGATTCTGAATCTGTTCCCCTCTTGCAGTGACCCCTGCCAGGCTCAGTGGTCCCATCCCCCAGGCCCCCACATCTCCAAACCCGGGGGCAAGGGAGGCCCCCTGAGCCTGCCCCAAAGCTCTCTGATTCCCAGGTGGGCTTCCTGGGGGGATGCAGACCCCAGAAGGCACTGGCCCTTTATACTGGCCTGCTGGAGGCTCAGTGTTGTGACCTCCACCTGCTGGGATCAGAGTGTGAATAGGTCATGGAAACCTTGGCAGAGAGCTCTTCGAGTGGGAGGAGAGAGAAGCAGAATCAGAAGTTGAAGGGCCCCGTCCAATCAGGAACCTGAGGAATCCATGGCCCTCTCAACATGGCATCCTGAATGAGATCATAAGGCCCACAGAGCAAGGATCTCCTCCGTCTGCTCCCTTATGTCTGGCACCCTGATGGCAGGAGCTCTGAACAGAGGGTGATCCCTTCATCCCTACCCCCAGGGTTGCCAGATAAAATATATGCCACCAGTTAAATTTGAGTCTCAGATAAACAAGTAGTTTTTTAGTGTATCTCCCCTATCCAGTGTATCTTTGGGATAAACTTATAGTAGGAAATTATTATTATTATTATTTTAAGATTTTATTTATTTGCTCATGAGAGACACAGAGAAAGAGGTAGAGACATAGGCAGAGGGAGAAGCAGGCTCCCTCCAGGAAGCCCAATGTGGGACTCGATCCCAGGATCCTGGGATCATACCCTGAGTCAAAGGCAGACACTCAACCTCTGAGCCACCCGGGTGCCCCTATAGTAGGAAATTATTTCTTGTTTATCTGAAATCCAAATTTCACTAGGTATCCTTTATCTCTATTATTTAAATCTGAAACCCTATTCCAGATGACATTTGGCAATGTCTGAAGACATCGTTGGCTGTCACAACTGGAGGAGAGGTACTACTGGTCTTAGTGGGCAGAGGCCAGGGATGCTGCCAAACATCCTACAGAATGTAGGAAAGTCCCCCATAACTGAGAATTATCTAGACAAAAATGAACCTCTCCTTAGGGTTACCCAGAGACACCGAATTCCCATCCCATTTCCACCTCCTACCCCTAACCACCTGCCTTCCTTCCCTCAGGCCATGAGGAGATGTGGAGAGAGACTCATGGCCCTGTCAGGGTGTTAACCAATGCCAAGTTATGAAGTTAACGGGAAAAACAGGATATGAAATTATGTTGCCTCTCAACACCGCCCAGGGAGAAACTATGCACAAAAAAATTCAATGAAGAGAAAATGTCAAATGTCAAAGTGGTTACCTTAGGCCATAGAAATATTTTTTCCACTCTCCGTTTCTCTTTTTCTTTTCCCACACTTCTTGAGAATCAAGTTTGTAAAATACTTTACATTTTTAAAACATTTTATTACATAAATAACACATGAGTACATTCTCTTTGTGTTAGAAAACACTGGAAAGAGGGGCACCTAGGTGGCTCAGTGGTTGAGCCTTTGGCTCAGGTTGTGATCCCGGGGTCCTGGGATCGAATCTCACACCAGGTTCCCTGGAGGGAACCTGCTTCTCCTCCTGCCTATGTCTCTACCTCTCTCTTTGTGTCTCTCATAAACAAATAAACAAAAATCTTTAAAAAAGAAAAGAAAACACTGGAAAGAGTACAGCAAGGCCAGTGACCTTTGACCAGCACCCACAGAAATAACCATGATCCTGTAGGGCTAATGCAGAGCCATAGGAGGGTCCTGGCTCTAACATGGGCTTTGAACAGACACTGGAAAATACGATCACACAGTCATAGGGCAAACACATCCTACTAAGTACTGCCAGGTTGTTTTAGAGTTAGCTGTATCATTTTATTCAACCACAAACGAGGTTTGACAGAGCCAGTATGAGCCAACACGTGACACCAGACTTGAAAATGCTGGCCAGTCTGATGGGTGAAAAATATAATCTCATTGTTTTATTTTGCACTTCCCTTATTACAGCTATTTTTTTCAGTTTTATTGAGATATAATTGACATATGACACTGTGTAAGTTTAAGGTGTACAGTGTAAAAAAAAAAATAAGGTGTACAGGGTAATGATTTGATACACAAATGTATCATTTTACCACTATAAGGTTAGTTAACACATCCATCACCTCATATATTTACCCTGTGTGTGTGTGTGTGTGTGTGTGTGTGTGGTGAGAATTTTTAAGATTTATGCTTAGCAATTTGCAAGTGTACAATATAATATTGTTAACTGCAGTCACTGTGCTGAACTTACTCATCTTATTACTGGAAGTCTGAGTATTTGGCCACCTTCATCCATTTCCCCCACCCCTCAGCTTCTGACTACAAGCAATCTACTCTCTGCTTCTGTGAGTTTGGAGTTTTTTCTTTCTTTTCTCTTTTTTTTAAAGATTGTACATACAAGTAAGATCACACATTAGGGATGCTTGGCTGTCTCAGAGAGAAAGCATGTGATTCTTGGTCTTGGGTTAGTGAGTTCGAGCCAGGCACCCACACTGGGTGTAGACATTACTTAAAAATAAAAGAATTTTAAAAAATCACACAGGGTTTTTTTTTTTTTCCTCTGATCTCTTTCACTTAGCATAATACCTGTGAGGTCCATCCATATTGCAAATGCCAACATTTCCTTCCTTCAGTTGAATTATATAATACATACCACATTTCTTTATCCATCCATTCATCAACCGCTACTTGGATTGCTTCCATGTCTTGGCTATTATAAATAATGCTGCAATAAACATGGGTATGAGGATATCTCTTTGAGATAGTGATTTCACTTCCTTTGGATTTCCAGAAGCGGTTCCCTTTTCTCCACATCCTCGCCAAAACACTTTTCTTGTCTTTTTGATAATAGCCATTCTAACAGGTGTGAGGTGCTGCTTTTATCTCATTGTGGTTTTGATTTGCATTTCTCTGATGATGTGTGCTGCTGGGCATCTTTTCATGTATCTGTTGGCCATTTGTTTATCATCTTTGAAAAAAATGTTACAACTGAGAATGAATATCTTCAGGTGTTCATTTCTATTTTTAAGTTAATGAAAAATTTAATCGATATGCGTGCACATTTTATAACATTGAAAAAATGTGGTCAGTGGAGAGCCAGCCTCCTTTGCATGTCTGAAGCCCTGCTTTGCAGTCTCCCATCTGGAGACCATATCCAGAAGCAGTGTCTGGGATTTCCTTTCAGAGATATCCATTCAGTGCACATGTAAGTGCTCACATATATAACCTTCTCTTTAGTTTCTACACAAATCATAACATTTTCCACACAGTTCTGCACTTGGGTCTTTTCTTTTTTAGTATGGAAAGTGGCTCATTCCCCTATATGTAGAGCCTTTTCATTCTTGTTTATGATTTCATAGTATCCCATCTGATGGATATATTACAATTCATTTAAACAGTTCCCTTGTGTTGGGGCACTGGGTGGATCAGTCCTTTAGGCATATGCTTTCAGCTCAGGTCATGACCTTGGGATCCTGGGACACTGGGATGCAGTCCCATCACCATCCTGCTGGGCTCCCTGTTCAGCGGGGAGCCTGCTTCTATCTCTCCTCTGCCCCTCCCTCCACTCATGCTCATGTTCTCTCTCTCTCAAATAAATAAATAAAATCTTTAAACAGTTCACTAGTGTTGGACACTTTTGGGGCTTCCGATCTTTTGCTACAATGCATGATCTTGTGCCTATACAGTTTTTTACTTAGAGGAATATATTTGTAGGTAATTTGCCAGAAGTAGAACAGCTAGGTCAAAGGGCAGGTGTACGGAAAGCATTTAAGTTTGTAACCAAACTGGATTCCGTATCAATTTGCTGATTATGTCATTTCATGATTGTAAAGAAACTCATTTATTTTTTAATTCACAGGAAAAATATAGCATAATCATTGTCACTGATGATAAGAAACCATGATTTATAAAACATCTACTATGTTTCAGGCACTTTACACATAGTGCCAAAAGCATTCATGACACGTATGAGGAATAGTGAAGTAACCCTTCTCTTCAAGGTATCCGTGAAGTAAGTGGCAGAGCCAGATATCAAACCTTGGCCCATCTGGCTCCCTCCCCTGGGCCTGGGCCTTGTCACCAGGCTGGAGGCTGACACCCTGGAATGAGGAACTATGTCCTAGCATGGCTCACAGTGATGTCACGTGACAGGTGTCCAGCTGGAGGCCTGAACCCAGTGCCTGGGAACATAGCCCAGGGAGCACGGGACAGGTCATGGGTGGGGGTGGAAGTGGTGCTGAAGTGGCTGAAAAGACTTCACAGAGGTGAGAGCTTTTAAGATGAGGACTAAGGGTTGAAGGAATAAATTTTGCTGGTGAAAAGTAGAAAGGATGGCCCACGCTCAAACTCTGGAGCCAGACTGTCTGGATTTAAATCTTCTGCTACTTCTTAGCTTTGTGACCCGTCTTTTCATGTGCAAAATAGACTCTAATTCATAAAGTCATTATGAAAATTAAATGTCTTAAAGCATGTCAAAAAGAAAAAAAGAAAAATACCTGAAACTTTGCAAGCATTCAAAAGCATTAGCCATGTATTAGCAAATAACTAAATCATGTTTAAAGGGATTTTAATTGGCTGGGTCCCACTGGTATTGATGGGATTCATTTAGCTGAAGGTGGCAGGAGGTTATGTCATATGAGCCTGATTGAGGAACCACACATAAGGGTTTGATCAGTGCAGTGTCAGGCCCATCTGGCAGCACAGCAGCTGAGAGAGTTCCCAGAAGTTTACATATTTTGCCAAAAAATAATTGTTTAAAAGTGTTGAAATGCTGTCATGCAAATGTCACTTTTTTCAGAGTTAACATTGATTTAGCTCTTATGTGCCAGGCACTATTATAAGTCTATCATGGAATCCTCACAACAAGCCTATCAGGTAAGTACTATTTTGAGGAAACTCCAACCGAGCTTTAAGCCATTTGCCTGCCCAAGGCCATCACATCTGATATCTGCACCAGGCTCCATGAGACCAGAGTCTGTTCTCCTCTCTGAGGATCTCCCTCTCTCAATGGGCAACTGGATCTAGAATCAAGTTGTTGTCTTCTCAATCACTGTGCTCTTTTGAACCCTTATACCTCCTCAAGCCTGAACAGCTCTGGTCTCAGACTGGAGGGGAGCCATGGAGGGTTCCTAACCTGGGACATGACACATTGACTTACATTTTAGGAAGTAGCAAGAAATGCCCTGACAGGTGAGGAGAGAGACCACAGTGCCCTGGGGGAAATAATTGTGGCAGGTGTGTGGGGGGAGGGTGGGGGAGGGGCTGTAGGTCAAGGCTGTAGGCAGAGCCAGGAAAGGTCCTTGGACTGGCCTCTCTGGGACCGCTAGAATCCTCATAAGACACTTATCCTGCTAGAGGATCGAAATTAAATGCCTATAGTCACAAGCGGCTGTTGAACTCTTGAAATGTGACTCAACAGAATTGAGAAGTGCTATAAATTAGAAAATACCTGTTGGATTCCAAAGGCTTAATTAGAAGAGTAAGACATCTCAATAATTTACATATTAATTACATGTTGAAATGATAACATTTTGGATATATGGGGTAAATTAAAAATATTGAAATTAATATCACCTGTTCCTTTTTTTTTTTTTTCACCTGTTCCTTTTTCCCCTCTTCTTTTAAGTGGCTACCAGCAAACTTGAAATTATGCACGCGCTCACATTATATTTCTACTGGACAGGGCTGATTCACAGTCTTCCTCCAGGCACCTGCTTCTTACCCCCTTCATGAGAAGCTGTAGTGGTGTCTGGTGAGGACTGGGCTGCCAGAGGTGCCCGCCACCAGGCTCTTTAATTTGAGGCAAGAGGACAGAGGCAGAGTCTCCCCTTGACTTGTCTGGGTCTGCTGTGCTCTGCTGCCCTCTACTGGCTCCTCTTCCTTGCTCTTCAGTGACCTTTCATTGTTGAAGGGACTGGATTAGACTTGGTACCCTAAAATACTTTGTGGTCCCAGATCATTTATTCCTTTCATGTACTCTCCTGTTATTATTTTAGTTCAAAGTCGCCTTACAGAAAATTTAAGAAATGTCCTGTTCCCTGATTACTCTCTTCTCAACAGGTCTCAATACAATTAAGATATACCCAGTAGCTCTTCCCCAACGGCGGCTTCTGGTTGGTGGAATATTATTGATATTGAGAAACCCTTTAAATTCTTGGATGTTAATAAGCACTTTTCTTTAGAGGGCTATATTTTTAGTCTTAGAAGGCAGTTTCCTTTGGTTGGTAAAATGGGTGAATAGCATGGTAAATAGGTTAAGCTGCATCATGAGGATTATGGAGCGAAAATATATATGAAGTACTTAGTATAGTGCCTGGTAAATTATAAGCTCACAATATGTGAAGTTATTAGTATATAAAATTACTTGTTGTTTACATAAACAGAGATATTTTACAAGTGTTGTGGCTAGAGGCTTGTGCCCCTGTATGCTAGGATTTTGGTTCAGACCTTTTCTTTCTTTCTTTCTTTCTTTTTTTTTTCTGATCCCTTTTGATGAATAAACAAGGAGTAATGGGAAGGATATCAGCAGGTTGCTGAGCTAGGAAAACACCCAGCTGGTTTGGGGTCTTCCTGGAAAATCACCCAGCTAAATCAAACCTGAGTCAGCTTGGTCAACTAGGTTAAGGAAAGTTAACGGGAAGAGGTCATGGATACACTCCAAGGGAACTCTGGATTTGCCAGGGTGCATGAAGGCATTCCCAGGGTTGTGCACAATAAAAATACAAGTTCAGGGAGAAATTGAGACAATATGAAATGTGCAAGTGTTCAAGAAAAACTTGTTTGCGTATTTTTAAAGTGGATAATTGTGGGTATCAAATCACTGTGGCATTTATAATCCTGTGGATACATTTAAAAGAGTGACTAACTGCTATATTTTAAGGTGTTGACATTATGAGAGTGCTGGAAATTATAGTCTCTGCAAGTTTATTTAAACTTATGGTGGAAAGTTCTACCTATGTTAAAGTTCTGCACAACTTGGAATGTACAAAGGAAAAGTGCATCCTCCAAATTCTTGTAGGGAGGATGTGAGCACAAAATTTTGAAGACCGGAGTCCAGGCTGCACCTCAGGAATGGAATTGCTGAGGTTTGGGAATGATCAACATTCCTCAAGGACACCAAACTCTCCCCAGCCCCCCGCCCTCAGCAGTAGAGGCTAATTCCATTGCTGTGAATCCTCCCCAGTGTTTGATGACTGTGTGGAGGTCTCCAACATTCAGGAACCAGATATATCCTTTGTCTCTGGGAGAGTGCAAAGCTAAGCAGAGGTGACTTGCAGCCAGAATTCCAGGCTTCCTGAGCCTGTAGGATCAGGGTCTGGAGAACTAGATCAAATGGTTCTAAAATGGCTTCTCTCTATAAAAGCCCAAAGCACCCATTTCTGAGAAGGAGCCCTCACTGCTCACAGCCAGCCCTGTCATTCCCTAGGCCTGGCTCCTGCCCATGGGCAGCAATGGCTACATGCCACCTCTTGGCTCTTGCCTTCCCCCTTTGTCTCCAAGCTAACTAGCTGCCTGTTCACACAAGCTTGCTCTGGGCAGGAAACTGGGAGGTTGGTGGCACTGGCTTGTTACCATCTCATTCTTGACCTCCAGTACCCCCATGGAGTCACAGTAAATTCAGTCCCTGATGTGTGGGTTCCACTAGTCAAACCCGGGGGAGAGAGCCTCCTGCCTCTTGTTTGTGGAGCACGTCCATCTACCTGGCCGTGTGCTTTCCCACATTCTCAACTCCCTGAATTTGGCTCCCGAAGATGCTCACTTGGTTAGTGTACCAGTTGAGGGGATAAGGAATCCCCGCTGGGAAGAGCAACCAGCCCCGCTCCTAGCTGGGAAAGAGGTTGACCAAAGCGCTGTAGTTGCAGATTGTGGCCGCCAGAGGACAAAGTGAGCAAAGCTTTGGGAGAGCCAGTTTCGGAAAAAGTCAAACTAGACAATGTCTCTGGGTACTTCACTTGGGTTCCCCCTCCTCGAGTGGGATTTGGTAACGCCCTCTCGGGAACGGTCTAGCTGGTCTTTCTTTCTTTCTTTCCTTTCTTTCTTTCTTTCTTTCTTTCTTTCTTTCTTTCTTTCTTTCCTTCCTTCCTTCCTTCTTTCTTTCCTTCTTTCTTTCCTTCCTTCCTTCCTTCCTTCCTTCCTTCCTTCCTTCTTTCTTTCTTTCTTTCTTTCTTTCTTTCTTTCTTTCTTTCTTTCTTTCTTTCTTCTTTCTTTCTTTCTTTTTCTTTCTTTCTTTCTTTCTTTCTTTCTTTCTTTCTTTCTTTCTTCTCTTTCTTTCCCTTCCTTCCTTCCTTTCTTCCTTCCTTCCTTCCTTCCTTCCTTCCTTCCTTCCTTCCTTCCTTCCTTCCTTTCTTTCTTTCTTTCTCTTTCTTTCTTTCTTTCTCTTTTTCTTTCTTTCTTTCTTTCTTTCTTTCTTTCTTTCTTTCTTTCTTTCTTCTCTTCCTTTCTTTTTATTTATTTTTTATTGGTGTTCAATTTACTAACATACAGAATAACCCCCAGTGCCCGTCACCCACTCACTCCCACCCCCCGCCCTCCTCCCCTTCCACCACCCCTAGTTCGTTTCCCAGAGTTAGGAGTCTTTATGTTCTGTCTCCCTTTCTGATATTTCCCACACATTTCTTCTCCCTTCCCTTATATTCCCTTTCACTATTATTTACATTCCCCACATGAATGAGAACATATAATGTTTGTCCTTCTCCGACTGACTTACTTCACTCAGCTCTTTTTTTCTTTCTTTCTTTCTTTCTTCTTTCTTCTTTCTTTCTTTTTTAATTTTTTTTATTGGATGCCAACATTTAGCATAACACCCCGTGCTAATCCCGCCAAGTGCCCCCCTCAGTGCCCATCACCCAGTCACCCCAAACCCCCGCCCACCTCCCTTTCCGCTACCCCTTGTTCATTTCCTAGAATTAGGTGTCTCCCATGTTTTGTCATCCTCACTGATATTTTAACTCATTTTCTCCCCTTTCCCTTTATTCCCTTTCACTAATTTTTATATTTCCCAAATGAATGAGACCATATACTGTTTGTCCTTTTCTGATCGACTTATTTCACTCAGCATAATACCCTCCAGTTCCATCCATGTTGAAGCAAATGGTGGGTATTTGTCCTTTCTAATGGCTGAGTAATTTTCCATTGTATACATAGACCACAGCTTCTTTATCCATTCATCTTTCGACGGACACCGAGGCTCCTTCCACAGTTTGGCTATTGTGGACATTGCTGCTATAAATATAGGGGTGCAGGTGTCCCAGCGTTTCACTGCATCTGTATCTTTGGGGTAAATCCCCAGCGGTGCAATTGCTGGGTCTAGGGCAGATCTATTTTTAACTCTTTGAGGAACCACACAGTTTTCCAGAGTGGCTGCACCAGTTCACATTCCCACCAACAGTGCAATAGGGTTCCCCTTTCTCCACATCCTCTCCAACATTTGTTGTTTCCTGTCTTGTTAATTTTCCCCATTCTCACTGGTTTGAGGTGGGATCTCATTGTGGCTTTGATTTGTATTTCCCTGATGGCAAGTGATGCAGAGCATTTTCTCATGTGCATGTTGGCCATGTCTATGTCTTCCCCTGTGAGATTTCTGTTCCTGTCTTTTGCCCATTTCATGATTGGATTGTTTGTTTCTTTGCTGTTGAGTTAATAAGTTCTTTATAGATCTTGGATACTAGCCCTTTATCTGATAGGTCATTTGCAAATACCTTCTCCCATTCTGTAGGTTGTCTTTTAGTTTTGTTGACTGTTTCTTTTGCTGTGCAGAAGCTTTTTATCTTGATGAAGTTCCAGTAGTTCATTTTTGCTTTTGTTTCTCTTGCCTTCATGGATGTATCTTGCAAGAAGTTGCTGTGGCCAAGTTGAAAAAGGGTGTTGCCTGTGTTCTCCTCTAGGATTTTAGTGGAATCTTGTCTCACATTTAGATCTTTCATCCATTTTGAGATTATCTTTGTGTATGGTGAAAGAGAGTGGTCTAGTTTCATTCTTCTGCATGTGGATGTCCAATTTTCCCAGCACCATTTATTGAAGAGATGGAGTACTTCCAAACTCGTTCTATGAGGCCAGCATCACCTTAATTCCAAAACCAAAGACCCCACCAAAAAGGAGAATTACAGACCAATATCCCTGATGAACACAGATGCAAAAATTCTCAACAAGATATTAGCCGATAGGGATCCCTGGGTGGCGCAGCGGTTTAGCGCCTGCCTTTGGCCCAGGGCAAGATCCTGGAGACCCGGGATCGAATCCCACGTTGGGCTCCCGGTGCATGGAGCCTGCTTCTCCCTCTGCCTATGTCTCTGCCTCTCTCTCTCTCTCTCTCTGTGTGACTATCATAAATAAATAAAAATTTTAAAAAGAGACATTAAAAAAAGATACTAAAAAAAAAAAGATACTAGCCAATAGTGGATCAATATAGCCAATATAGGATCCAATAGTGCATTAAGAAGATTATTCACCATGACCAAGTGGGATTTATCCCCGGGATGCAAGGGTGGTTCAACACTCGTAAAGCAATCAATGTAATTGATCATATCAACAAGAGAAAAACCAAGAACCATATGATCCTCTCAATAGATGCAGAGAAAGCATTTGACGAAATACAGCATCCATTCCTGATCAAAATTCTTCAGAGTGTAGGGATAGAGGGAACATTCCTCAGCATCTTCAAAGCCATCTACGAAAAGCCCACAGCAAATATCATTCTCAATGGGGAAACAGTGAGAGCCTTTCCCTTAAGATCAGGAACAAGACAGAGATGTCCACTTTCACCACTACTATTCAACATAGTATTAGACGTCCTAGCCTCAGCAATCAGGCAACAAAAAGAAATAAAAGGGATTCAAACTGGCAAAGAAGAAGTCAAACTCTCCCTCTTCGCTGATGACATGATACTGTACATAGAAAACCCAAAAGCCTCCACCCCAAGATTGCTAGAACTCATACAGCAATTCGGCAGTGTGGCAGGATACAAAATCAATGCCCAGAAATCAGTGGCATTTCTATACACTAACAATGAGACTGAAGAAAGAAATTAAGGAGTCAATCCCATTTACAATTGCACCGAAAGGCATGAGATACCTAGGAATAAACCTAACCAAAGAGGTAAAGGATCTATACCCTAAAAACTACAGAACACTTCTGAAAGAAATTGAGGAACACTTCTGAAAGAAATTGAGGAAGACACAAAGAGATGGAAAAGTATTCCATGCTCATGGATTGGAAGAATTAATATTACTATTAATATACTATTAATATTAATATTAATATTGCGAAAATGTCAATGCTACCCAGGGCAATTTACACATTTAATGCAATCCCTATCAAAATACCATGGACTTTCTTCAGAGAGTTGGAACAAATCATCTTAAGAGTTGTGTAGAATCAAAAAAGATCCTGAATAGCCAGGGGAATATTAAAAAAAGAAAACCATAGCATCACAATGCCAGATTTCAGGTTATACCACAAAGCTGTGGTCATCAAGACAGTGTGGTACTGGCACAAAAAACAGACACATAGATCAATGGAACAGAATAGAGAATCCAGAAGAGGACCCTCAACTTTATGGTCAACTAATATTCGACATAGCCAGTCTTTCTTACCTGCTTGTGCCGCCCTAACTGTTTGGTCCCTGTTGAAGCTGTCCTTGGGCCCCGTCTCTCCCCCCCAGATGTTGATCCCATGCCCTTGGAGGAAGCCTGATGATGGGGTGAGGCTTCCCTGGCTTTTTTCTGCCCCATGGCCACATCTTTCTGCTTCAGCAGTCTTATCTTTGGACCAATTATTTCCACATCTTCCCTTGAAGGGAGTTTTATCTGCCATATACATTATAGTAGTATGGTCCTTTACCAGTATTCAAATTGTGCCTGACATGCATGAGAAAGAGAAGAACCAGTGTGGGGGTGCCCAGATGGCTCAGTTGGTTGAGCATCTGACTCCTGGTTTCGGCTCAGGTCATGATCTCAGGGTCCTGGGATTGAGCCCTACATCTGGCTCTGTGCCCAGCAGGGGAGTCTGCTTGAAACTCTTTCCCTCTGCCCCTCACCACCCCAGCTTGCTCTCTCTCTCAAATAAATAAATAAATAAATAAATAAATAAATAAATAAATAGTCTTTTTAAAAAAGAAAAGTCCTAGTGTGTTCTGGTCTTCTGCAAAGAACAGCAATGTGAGCCCACCTTTTAGTGTTGGGAAGTATTTGGTAAGATGGTAACTTACCTTAGCCAAGAACACTGAAGTTTAAGGCAAACCTAAATGCCAAGTTGCTTATCTGTGCTAAAAACAATGATAGTCTGCCCCACTTAATGAAGCCTTTCCATGGTCTAGGAACTATACCGAGTGTTTCAAAGCTACCATTTAACTGGATCACAGAAATCCTATGAGAGTAATGATCATTTCTTCTCTTTCCAGATGAAGAATCTGAGCTTCAGGAAGATTAAGTGACCTGCCTAAAATCACAAAGCTTGTAAAAGGGCAGAATTGGGATATTAAACAGATTGAACCGGATTCATTATTTCCTTAGTACCCCACCTCTGATCCAGCTTCCATTCCCTTGCACCCTCCTGGCATGGCACTGGCATCCTTCCTGGCACCTGTGCATTGTGGTGACACCATTTGTGGGATGTTGCAAATGCACATCTATCCATCACAATATAGTCCACTGACTAAGGAGAGATCTGGGGAAATGTGTCCCAATATGTTTAAACTGCTTACAGCACTGTTGCTTTTATCTTCTTTATTCTTTTCAAAGTTTTTTTATTAATGTATTTTATTTCTTGAATCAGAAGACTATTTTCATAATAGGTAAGGTCCATCTTTTGCTCCCAAAGGGTTCAGCCCATTCATTCTTCCTGAGGTGTCCACCGGTCTAGCAAACACCTGAGTGTCTTGTGAACCTCAGCTCAAGGACTGGATCTCTGTGATGTCTTTTCAAATACTCTGCCCTCTTAGTACTCTATTGTCTCCACCATGGCACTTGTGATGTTTATCACACTTATTTATCTGTATCCCCCACTGCGTCCCCAGATCTGAACTGGGGCTCAATCAGATTCATAAGTTTCTGCAGGACCTGGCATAAGCTGTGGATCCATGTAACAGCTAATGCTAATTGAGCACTTACTATGTTCTAGGTGCTTTACTATGTGCTAAGCATTTTGCCTATATTAATTCTTTTTTTTAAGATTTTATTTATTTACTAGAGAGAGAGAGAAGCAGAGACACAGGCAGAGGGAGAAGCAGGCTCCATGCAGGTAGCCCGACGTGAGACTCTATCCGGGGACTCCAGATCAGGCCCTGGGCTGCAGGTGCCGCTAAACCGCTGAGCCACTGGGGTCGCCCTATATTAATTCATTTAATCTCACAATTGTCCCGTGAGGTGGGTTTACTATTATTTTCATCCATTTTACAGATGAGGAAATTTATGCAGAGATAACTTGCTTAGGTCATGTAGCTAGTAAACAACCAGACCTGGGGCTTGTACCCAGGCTGTCTGACTTAAGCCTGTGACCTTAAACATTATGCCACATTGAAAAGACACTTGGGAAAGTTTTGCTGAATGAAAAAAACCTGGAATTTCTTCAAAGTGTCATTCAATCTGAAAAGTTCTTTGGCTGATCTCAAAGGCAGGGATTTAAATCAATATCCCGGGCACCTGGGTGGCTCAGTGGTTGAGCACCTGCCTTTGGCTCAGGGCGTAATCCCAGGGTTTCGGGATCGAGTCCCACATCAGGCTCCCTGGAGGGAGCCTGCTTCTCCCTCTGCCTGTGTCTCTGCCTCTCTTTGTGTCTCTCATGAATAAATAAATAAAATCTTTAATAAATAAACAAAATACCCCAGCCTGCCATGTGGATCTAGTGGTCACCTAGGCAGTTTACTCAGAAAAACCTGAACTTAAACCATTGGTCTCACTGAGTTCACCTCTATTCATTCACTGGACCACATGGGCCTCAATCTATAAGGAGACAAAGGGTGTGTGAATGTGGAAGAGGGGTTGTGATGGTCTGACTTTCCTGGCTCTAGGACTGCAGGAACAATCCTGAATTTCCCCCTGATGGGTCTCCTCCCCCTGTCTAGAGTGGATCTGAGACAGAGTGGATCCTAGGATCTCAACCGAGCATGCAATTTAGCTCTGAGTTTCCCAAGGCCCTAGGCAAACAGAGGAAAAAGATTGGTGTGTAACACTCCACGTGAGCTATCATTAAGTCTGTGAACAGTTACTAATCACCCAGGCTCTGCCAATCACTGTGCCCACTCCCAAGAAAACAAAAAGAAGCCAGGAACCATTGATCTGTGCAGTCAAAAGGACTACTACAGCTTTGCCCAGCAGAACTGTAAGAGCCACAGCTGGGAGCCACATATGTAATTCCAGTTTTTCTCACAGCTCCATGAAAGAACAGCAAAAGAAACAGGTAAACTTAATTTTTTAAAAAAGATTTTATGTATTTATTCATGAGAGACACAGAGAGAGAGAGAGGCAGAGACATAGGCAGAGGGAGAAGCAGGCTCCATGCAGGGAGCCCGGTGTGGGACTCGATCCTAGGACTCCAGGATCATGCCCTGAGTCAAAGGTGGATGCTCAACCCCTGAGCCATCCAGGTGTCCCTAAACTTAATTTTAATAACATATTTTAACTCAATATATCTAAAATGTTATTGTCTCAACATGTAATCAATATAAAACTACACTAACGAGATGTTCTTTTTAAAAATATTTTAAAATCTTGTGTATATTGTACATTTCTAGCACTTTCCACCCTGACCAGCCACATCTCAAGTGCTTGGTAGCCCCGTGAGGCCAGTGGCTACTGATTGGGAAAGTACAGATCTATAATCTAAGAAAATAAACTTTTTCTTTGCCTTAAACTTTCAGAAGAAAGGATTGTGGCATTGGGTGTTGGAGGCTGGGACATTCACACTGTTTCCCAAGTGATCAGAAATCTAAACCATAAGTGGCTCTTGCAATTTTTTTCTTTATTTGTTTTTAAGTTCACAGGTAATGAATATGTTTTTATTATAAGGAAAGCAATAAAGTAAATTGTCCCTTAATCTTCTTCAATACTGTTCCATTCCCAGAAATAGGCTTAACTATCTAGCACTTGGCTATAGATCCTTCTTTATTTTTTTCATATTTTTTTATTTATTCATGAGAGACACATAGAAAGAGGCAGAGGGAGAAGTAGACTCCCTTCGGAGAGCCTGATGCGGGACTTGATCCCAGGACTCTGGGATTACGACCTGAGCTAAAGGCGAATGCTCAACCACTGAGCCACCCAGGTGCCCTCTTGGTACTCCTTTCACGTGCATATATTGAATCACTTCATTCTCTTTAATGGCTACATGATATTCCAGAGCCATTTCCTTACTGAAGGGATTTTGGGCTGTTTTTAATTTATTTTTTCACTACTGGTAATACTGCAGAAAGAGTATTCTTGCCCTTACCTCCACGTACATTTCTGTAAGTGTTTTTCTGGAGTAGATAAAACGGAGTGTATTTGCTGGGAAATCTACGTCTTGAGTGATAGTAGGTGCCATCAAGCTACCCTCCACAAGGAAACTCAATTCATATCCCCTCCTCCCCTCAGTGCGAGGATTTCTCACACCCTTCCATCATACACTGGATCTGATTTTTATTGTAAGGAGGGGTATCAGATTTTAGTATCGATACAAATGCAGTAAAAAAAATATTTTTTTTATATTTATTCTACAGTATTCTTCTCTTCATATCCAGAGATTCAATTCCAGGCCCAGAGTGAGTCACTGATGATTTCTAATGAAATCAACAAGAATGTGACAGCATCATCATGTCCTACTGTGGGGCCTTAGAATCTAAAGTGAGTGATAGGGAGCCCTGGGTGGTGCAGCGGTTTAGCGCCTGCCTTTGGCCCAGGGTGCGATCCTGGAGACCTGGGATCGAATCCCACATTGGGCTCCCGGTGCATGGAGCCTGCTTCTCCCTCTGCCTATGTCTCTGCCTCTCTCTCTCTCTCTATCATAAATAAATAAACATTTAAAAAAATAAATAAAGTGAGTGATAACCGAATATGGTCAATGTTACCCTAGTACAATAATCTCTCCAGAAGCGCCCTCGTGGATACCAATGCACCTTCTAAGAATTCAGTTTTTCCTCCAGGACTGGCATAGATCTTCAGTTCTTTGGTCAAACACTAGATGAAGTTGTTAGCTTATTCAGGGATCTTGTAGAAAAAAAAACATAATTCTTCACTCAGCCCACCAAGCTGTTCACTCTGAGAGGCCCTCAGAGAAGTGAGACCTAGACAATCCGCAGGAGTGGAAGTGCCCTCTGTCTACCTCATTGGGAGCCAGGTGCTCATGGAGGAGGGAGGCAGGCACTCCCTCCCTCGCTTGCACTATTTATTACTGTTTTTTAAATATTTTATTTTTTCATTGAGAGAGGGAGCGTGCAAGTGTGGGAGGAGGGAGGGACACAGAGAGAATCTAAGCGGACTCCTGTGAGCCTGGAGCCTGAGGTGGGGCTCGATCTAACGATCAGAGCTGAAACCAAGAGTTGGCCACCCAACTGACTGAGCCACCCAGGTGCCTCCACTTGCAGTATTTAAATTCTCTTTTTTGGGATGCCTAAGTGGCTCAGTGGTTGGGCACCTGCCTTTGGCTCGGGGCGTGATCCCAGGATCCAGGATCAAGTTCTGCATCAGGCTCCTTGCAGAGAGCCTGCTTCTCCTGCCTGTGTCTCTGCCTCTCTCTGTGTCTCTCATGAAGAAATAAATAAAATCTTAAAAAAAAAATCTCTCTCTTTTTTTCATGTGGACTTCCTCTAGTGGGAGTCAGGTAAGTTTAAAGCTTTTTATGAGATTCCATTGTTCTGGTCTTCAAGTGACTACACTGTCTTCCAAAATCGTGCAGTGTATTTGTTCAGCCAGGGCAAATTTCACCTTCAGTTTTCAGGAATTTCAAGAAAGTACCTACCTGTGTGGCACTCGCAGAGCCCTGGCATGGCCTGCATGTGGCCGTATGTGTTCTCACACACAAGGCTCCCTCTTTCCAGTTCTGGGGATTCTTCTGTGGCACTGTAGGCTCAACACAGTGAGCTTTGTCTACACTTCAGAGACCCAGGGGGAGATTAAATCACTCTCACAGTTCCTTCTTGGATTAGAGTTCAGTGTATTGTTGACCACTATTATTTTTATGGTGTTATTTTGAGTAATTTAATATCTTATTATAATGGTCTTAGATAAAATGTAAGGCATCATGATAAAGACAAAGGCTTCCTTTTTGGGCTTCCTTCTGGAACCAGAGCACAATACCTAGAAGGCAGCCTCTTAGTGTCACTGGAGAAAGGCAGTAAATGAGCAACTATGAAGCCTTCAGCAGTGGATTTACCTCCAAGAACTCACCATGGTCTGATGCTCAGTTTTGGGTCTCCAGGGTTTGGTTCAGATATGGTACTTGCCAGCAAATTCATATGAACCATGCTACTAGGAAATGATCTAAAGCCAGAATCCATGCATTGATTTATTTGCTCATCAAACTTTTACTGATACTGGGCTTAAGCCAGGCCATTCCCTAGGCTCTGGATGTAATGAACAAAACAGGTTTGGTGTTGATGGTCTAGTGGGACATTAGCAGCCCATTCCAACCCAATGAGACAAGGTGTTATGGTTATGGGAGCAACTAAGAGAGAGTGACATATTTAGCACAGGGAAGGAAAGAGCCAGTAAAAGAATAGTATCACAGGAAAGATAAGCCATGACTGCTAGGGCAAGGTCTCAAAAGAAGAAAACTAAATGTGAACCAGAAATCTCTTTCCTGAGTAGGGAGGGAGGGCCAAGAACACATACAATTCTAAGATGGGTGAGAGGCAGTTCTTGCCGGTATAATCTACCTGGGGACAAAGGGTTAGGAAGCAAGTTGACTGCTGAGAGTGAGGGAGAGGTTCTGATTTGGCAAAGATTAGAACAGACACTGTAGGAGGATGAGGGACATATCTGAACAAGGAAATATGCTGACCCCAGCATGCATGCAAGGGGTGCTCCCCTTATGGCTCCCACAGTGCCCATGCCCTGAGTGGGGGCACACAGAGGTCAGACTCACAAGGGTGGAGACTATATCAGTCTGGCACCATTGAATTAATAGACCATGGAGTTGGATAAGGAAAGGAGCAGAGAGCACAGGGAGACAACACACAGAAAAAAAGCCTGATCATGGGTTCCTCATCTCAGTGAGGGTTGTCACCAAGCTTCCACCGCTGGAGTCAGAAACTGGGGTATCCTCAATTCCTCCTCAACCTCAGTCCATCACCAAGATACATAGCTCCATAGCCTCCTTATCTCTTTGGTCCATCAACTTCTTTTCATCTTCCCTGGTCCCTCTGCTCTGCTCCCCCGAGAACTCTGGTGATTCCATGAGTATAGGACAGAACTTTGCATCAGATTCTTTCTGCTGCTGGGGAAAAGCTCAAATGGCTTCTAGAGCCAGACAATGAATGAGTGAAGATGCCAGGGATTGTGGCATGTTGGAAAGCCCTTCGCCATAAAACAGGGAAGGAGAGGGCTGCCATGAGGAAATGTAGGTCTAGTATTTTGCTGGATCTTTCTATATTTTTAAGAGAAGCTTAAAAGAGTTTTATAGAGAAGTTTCCTGATTTTTAAATGTAGGCAAACTATTCAAATTTAAGGGGCACCTGGGTGGGTCAGTGGTTGAACATCTGCCCTTGGCTCAGATTGTGATCTTGGGGGTCTTTGGAATCCAGTCCTGCATCAGGCTTCCTGTGGGGAGCCTGCTTCTCCCTCTGCCTGTGTCTCTGCCTCACTCTCTCTGTGTCTCTCATGAATAAATAAATAAATCTTTGAAAAAAAACTATTCAAATTTAAAATAAAACTGTTCATCACAGAAAAACTTGTTTTTCTTTTCTTCTTTTCTTTTTATTGTGTCTATATGACACGATGGGTATTAGCTGAACCTATTTTGGTCATCATTTCACAATATTTGTAAATCAAAGCATCATGCTGCATGCCTCAAACGTATACAGTGATGTATGCCAATTATTTCTCAATAAAACTGTTGTTGAGGTGTTTCAGAGTAAAGTGTGCAGAGGGCTGTAATTTACCTTGAAAAAGATCAAAAGATGCACCCTTGGGTGGATAGAGGGATGGATAGATATGGGATAAAGCAAATATGGCAAAAATGTTAATTGGATCACCTTAGTGACGCATATACATAATTCTTTCAACCTTCCTGTGTGCTTGAAAATTTCAAAATATAAGGGGTACAGTTTTTTTTAACGGAAAAATAATTGTGACCCCATGAACCACTACTTGGTGACTTCCGTTACTAGTTTTAATGGACTTTATGAAAGTGAGGCAGAGGTAAATGAGTTCATAATATAAAGGGCATAGAACAGTCCCTAGCATATTTAATAAATATTAGATATTTATATCGCCAGCATTTGGAACAGAGAAAACGGACACAGAAGAGCTGGACCTAAACGAATTTCATTGAGTGTAGAGTGCAGAGACTAGGATTGCACGCTGTTGCTGTGTGAGTTTATACCTGTAATTTCCATCTCTGCGCCTCACGTTGCTCACTTAAGTTAATAAGAATTGGACCTAAGCTCCCCTGATTGATCTGCTCCCTTTCCTGTTTCTGCCTATACGTGTCTCCATTACCCCTCCTTTTTTCCCCTCTTTAATGCCTTCCTAAAAACTACAATTCCCAGGAGCGCCTACAGGCGTCGACGTCGCGCAGTTCTTTGTCGTAGCTCGCGCCCTTTATACCTACTTCCGCCCACGAGCCACTTCCTTTTCTTTCCGGGGCGCGCGGCGGCAAGATGGCGGTGCAAATTTCCAAGAAGAGGAAGGTAAGACGCTGGGGCCTAGGTTCGGGGATCTGTGGTGCCGCGCGGGTCGAGGCTTGTCGAGATGCCGTCGCGAGACCCTCAGCTTCGAGCCCTGCTTCGGGAAGCGGCCTGGGCCGCGTGGCATTCCCGCGGACCGCGGATGGCGGTGGATTGAATGCGAGGCCCGAGCCAGGCGAGCGCGGTTTGGCGGCGGAAGGGAGTGATGAGAGACGTCTGCCGCTTCTGGGCGAAGACCAGACGTGAGCACCGGGCGCCCCTCCCGCCCGAGACAAAGCGCTTGGGAGCATTACTTGGTTAACAGGTAGCTTTAGTAAGCGTATTTTGAGAGGTTGGGCCGTTCCCCCTAATGTCTCTCACTAGGACTTTGGTGGGGGGAGGTGGCGTGTGCACGCCTTCTTCGTGTCGGGGCGCGGCCCCCTGACCCCCGAGACCTCGGTTGGAGAGGCTGCTGTATCTTGCCCCGTCTCTACCGCGGAGAAAGTAACCGGGAGGGAGGAGAACCGGACAGAGCACTGGATCGAGCTTTAACTTTTCGCTTTTCCGCAGGCGGAAACTGTAAAGTCCGCTTGCTTTAGAAAGAGGCAACTAACTTGTCATTTTGTGTGTGTACACAGCGTCGTGCAAATCCACACACTTTTTCGAATTAGAGTTCAGCTTTGTGAGACATGTACTGTAGGCAAGATAACATGGCTGGGAGTCTTCTGATGGTCCCTGAAGGCAGCGTATTTTCATGGGTTACAAAGGTAGCATCTCTGCTCTGCAGACAGAAGGAGTTGTGAATGTGCCATTTTATTTTATTTATCTTAAGATTTTACTTATTTATTCATGGGAGACACAGACCCAGGCAGAGGGAGAAGCAGACTCCATGCAGGGAGCCCGATGTGGGACTGGATCTCGGGACTCCAGGATCACGCCCTGGACCGCCCTGGACCGGAGGCAGGCGCTTAACTGCTGAGCTACCTGGGCATCCCGTGAATGTGCCATTTTAGAGCAGCCGTTTGTTTGGCATGTGCTACTCCTAAAGAAGTCTTTAAAACCCTTCAATGAAGAGAAGATGACGAGTCTGACTGGAGGTGTTATCTTTGCCAGGCGGCCCCTACTCCTTGCTGCGTTCTGTGGCAGTTTTAAGGGTCCTTGGGTTAAAGTAACTTCCAAAGGACGATCTAGAGGCATTTGTCTGAGAAGGGTTGTTAAATTCTGTGTTGGAACAAGGGTAGTAAGAGTGATGATGGGATGTTTGTATGAGGTGTTGCATTGGCAGAAGGACAATGACCCTGCCATCCCACGTTCTAATTGTGAATTTTCCCTTTTGGTTAGTTTGTCGCTGATGGCATCTTCAAAGCTGAACTGAATGAGTTTCTCACTCGGGAGCTCGCTGAAGATGGCTACTCTGGGGTTGAGGTCCGAGTTACACCAACCAGGACAGAAATCATTATCCTGGCCACCAGGTGAGATCTCATTTTCCTGGTTAGCACCTGTTACTTGTTGTATATGCTAGGTTGGTGTATTCTGTAAACTTCCAGGGAGAACCAGTGAATTGGCCTTATTAGCAAACGTAAGTGGTTTGTTTTTGTTTTTAAGATTTTTATTCATTTGAAAAAAAAAAAAAAAGATTTTTATTCATTTGACTGAGAGTGCAAAGCGGAGGATGGGAGGGGGTGTTGAGGGGCTGAGGGAGGAGCAGGGAGCCCTTTGCCGGGCTTGATCCCAGGGCCCTGGGATCTTGACCTGAGTGACCTGAGCCAAAGGCAGACACTTACCAACTGAGCCAACGTGGCACCCCACAAATGTGTATTTTCGTAACTGCCTTTTAAATCTGATTCTAGCTCTTGTCATCCAAAATTTGTATTTTCTATGTTAGACGGGTGAGACTTCATTACCACATATATGTAAAATTTAAAGCCATGTTTGCAGTTTTGTTTTGTTTTTTTTTTTAATTTTTTTTTTATTTTTTATTTATGATAGTCACACAGAGAGAGAGAGAGAGGCAGAGACACAGGCAGAGGGAGAAGCAGGCTCCATGCACTGGGAGCCTGACGTGGGATTCGATCCTAGGTCTGTCTCCAGGATCGCGCCCTGGGCCCAAGGCAGGCGCCAAACCGCTGCGCCACCCAGGGATCCCATGTTTGCAGTTTTGTGAGAGCTATTGTGTATTTTCGTTTTCTCAGGACACAGAATGTTCTTGGTGAAAAGGGCCGGAGGATCCGGGAATTGACTGCTGTGGTTCAGAAGAGGTTTGGTTTTCCTGAGGGCAGTGTAGAGGTGAGTGATTTTGCCTTTTGCCAGAGATTACCGTGGACCTGGAAATGGTTATTTAGGGTGGTTACTTTTATAAACCCTTAATGTCATGAAGACCTTAGTTATCACCAAGTATTACATATGAATTGGTGTTTTGTTGGTTGTCTTAATAAGTAGCAGGCTTTATTTTATAGGCCTTTTCTGCTCATTTCTGGTGGTTAAGGGACTTTTTTTTACTCTCAACTTAAGTATGGTAATGATATGTATGATGGATTGGCTATCCCATCACTTGATGTAGCTGTAGAAGTATCTAGGGATGAGAGGGCAATAAGGAAAGATTCAGACTATGTCACAGCGTAGGCTACCTATGAGTAGTAGGAGTGTTTTAGTACTTGAGGGATGCCGCAGTGACCACATGCTTGTATGGTGAATGAGTTTTTTTTTTTTCTTTAATTGAAAACAATGGGGAAAGTTAACAGGTTTAAGGGTGTACCTTGATTTCTTCTTAAAGCTCTATGCCGAAAAGGTGGCCACAAGAGGTCTATGTGCTATTGCCCAGGCAGAGTCACTGCGTTACAAACTCCTAGGAGGCCTTGCTGTGCGGAGGTAAGTGTCCTGAGACTTTTTTTTTTTCAAGATTTTATTTATTTATTCATGAGTTATACACAGAGAGGCAGGGAGATAGAGGGAGAAGCAGGCTCCTCACAGGGAGCCTGATGCAGGACTCAATCCCTGGACCAGGATCACACCCTGAGCCAAAGGCAGACACTCAACTACTGAGCCACCCAGGCATCCCTGAATGATTATGTTTTAAAGAGTGGTCAGTGCTATAAAGGGAGTACACTTATTGGTGCTTAGGTAATAGAACAAAAACAACTCCAGGGAGAGGAGGTCAGGGTTCCCGTTGAAGTTAGCTCCATGAAGTGTGGAGATTATAAAGGCATAAGACATAGTCCTGATGGGAGAGAGCTAATCTGAGCAGTATGTAGGTATGATGTGAGGAGTGGATTATAGAGTGTATGAGGTAGCTAGATTGGCCCTGGAGCCGGGCCTTCTGATGAGGTTTCAGTAGGAGCTCTTTGTGTACTTTCACTGTTGTAATTGGAATGCTTTTCCTGGGTGTATGAAATTTAGGTGGTACTTCCTGCAGAGCCCTGGGAGGTTTTCTCAGCAGGAGAAGAAATTAAGAGCTGTGCTTTAGGAACATTGACCTGGTGGGGAGATGGATGGCAGGAAAGGTGTTATAGGTAGGGACATACAAGAAAGACTGCCTGGCTGGTTTGAATGCCAGCTACACTACTTAGAACTGTGGTCCTCAAAAGCTTAATCCTTGGGCTATGATCACTGATATCCTTGGAGGAATTGTTAGAAAAATTCTCAGTCTCCACCTGCTGAAGTGAAAAGGAGTGTGGACCAGCAACCCTTTTTATACCCACTGACTTGGAAGTTCTGAGACCTGAGCCACTTACTGAACATTTGACCCTTGGATCTCCTGTTTGTAAATGGGGGGTCATTATATCCACCTCTCCTTTTAGTGGTGATTAAATGAGATGATGCGAAGGGGCTTGAACCTAGAGTGGTGGGTCCTGCTTTACTTTCCCTGTTGAAGGTGGCAGCTAGCTCTCCTAATTAGTATGTCCTAGGGTGTATAGTAATAAATGAGTTGGTGGGGGGCATATTTTACGGCTTATTGTCATTTTTATAGTTCTAGAAGTATCTTTTCCAGCACTCTATTCAGGGCAGCTAGGAGCCTACATTAGTAGCTTGGATTCCTAATAAATGTGAATTCTGGAGATTGAGGAATATTTAGTAAACCATAAAGGGGCCGCTCAGTGACTGGGTTCTTACTGATTGTTTACCAACTCATTGTGAAATGCTGCATTTGCAGAGATGGACTGGATGACCTATGCTTGAGTTATACCACCCCCACCATTTAATTGCCAGTTTAGGGGTGCCTGGGTGGCTGAGTTGGTTAAGCGTCCAACTCTTGGTTTTGGCTCAGGATGTGATCTCAGAGTTGTTAGATTGAACCATGGTCAGCTCTCAATCTGTATTCAGTGTGGAGGCTGCTTAAGATCTCCCCTCCCTCCATTTGCATGTGTCCTCTATCCCAA
Source organism: Canis lupus baileyi (assembly GCF_048164855.1). Taxonomy (NCBI): domain Eukaryota; kingdom Metazoa; phylum Chordata; class Mammalia; order Carnivora; family Canidae; genus Canis; species Canis lupus. The sequence continues at coordinate 28,553,411 of NC_132860.1, forward strand.
ATGAAAAAAAAAAAAAAAAGAGTAAATTCTTGAGTCTGTAATTGCCAGTTTAATTGACCTGGTGTGAGGCTTGGACTTCACAGGTGTTGTTCTAGTTTAATCTTGAGGTGATTGTAATGTACACCCAATGCTGTGAAGCATTTGGGTTAGAAGGAACTGGAATATATATTCCTTAAAGAATTACCTTAAGATTAGGTGTGATAGGAATGGAGAATTGCCAGGCTCTGGTCAAATTTATTCTCCATTAAAGGAACACTGAAGATATTGTAGACTAGTAAGTCTATGGTTTTGTTTTTATTTTTTTAAGAATGACAGGGTGGTTAGGATGCCTGGGTGGCTCAGCAGTTGAGCATCTGCCTTTAGCTAGGGTGTGATCCTGGGGTCCCAGGATCGAGTCCCACATTGGGCTTCCTGCATGGAGCCTGCTTCTCCCTCTGCCTGTGTCTCTGCCTCTCTCTCTCTTTTTCTCTCTCTTTCTCTGTGTCTCCTGTGAATAAATAAATAAAATCTTAAAAAAAGAGAATGGGAGGTGGGATGGGGATAGGGTAGGCTTGAATAGTCTTGTCTTTGGTTATAACAGGTGGATGTTTCTTGTTCTCCCAAAGGGCCTGCTATGGTGTGCTGCGGTTCATCATGGAGAGTGGGGCCAAAGGCTGTGAGGTCGTGGTGTCTGGGAAACTCCGAGGACAGAGGGCTAAATCCATGAAGTTTGTGGATGGCTTGATGATTCACAGTGGAGACCCTGTTAACTACTACGTTGACACCGCTGTGCGCCATGTGCTGCTCAGACAGGGTGAGCAGCTGGGAGTGCTTGAGGCAGAGGGCTTTTAGCAGATAGATGTGGTTTTTTTTCATGTATACCTCCATGTCAGGGAACATGTTTTGGGAGTAGTGGAGCATGTTTGTACTCCATGTGAGTTTATTCACGAGCTGCATTGACCTCTAAGAAGTAAATTGCTGAGATCCAAGAGTTGGTTTGCTTTTGTCTCAGCCACCTATGTACCCTTCGGTGATGACACGATGACGAGTCAGAAAGGTCACATCCTGCTCTTGGTCCTTGTCAGTGCCACGTTCTGTGGTGCTGTGCATGGGTTCCTTTTGCAAAAGTGTCCTGTTTATTGATTGATTAGAGGCATTTGTCTGAGAAGGGACTGGATCCATGGGTGCTTGAGTAACCTACTATTATTTTACTCTGCTCTATCCTATTGTGGGACAGGTACAACCACAGCTAGATTCTAATTATGGCATCTTCCAGGTGTGCTGGGCATCAAAGTCAAGATCATGCTTCCCTGGGACCCTAGTGGTAAGATTGGCCCTAAGAAGCCCCTGCCAGATCATGTGAGCATTGTGGAACCCAAGGATGAGATACTGCCCACCACCCCCATCTCGGAACAGAAGGGTGGGAAGCCAGAGCCGCCTGCTATGCCGCAGCCAGTACCCACAGCATAAATAGGTGTGTCTCTAGGGGCTTCTTGGGGTGGGCACGAAGGACCCTTATCCTTTGTCTCCCTAATAATTGTATATCCCGTACTGTTGTAAGCACTTGCTATGTAAACATTGGATTATACTTACCACGGTTGGAGCCAGAGGCCCATTTAACCAGGGATTCTGTAGGAAGAGAGATTTGCCTTTAGTCTCCTAAGACATTCCTATGTTTACCAGTGTGTTTGAAACAAGAATTTTCCTTTTATTTACTTAAAATCAAGGCACTCTTGTTAGTAGTTACCTGTTGTTCAGCAGCCCCTTCAGCAGTTAAAAAGGTATCACCAACCCTCTTCTATGGCTAGCACCTTTTGTTTGTTTCTAGGTGTTCTGTGTGTATATATTCTTCATGCAAACCCTAAATGAGAAATGAAACAACCCAATATTCAGGTGAAGATTCTGTTCTTACTGTTGTGCTCTATTTGGTTTCAGGGTCTCCTTGGCAGTTGGATCTGGAGGCTGGATTTTACTCTGTGAAGACCTTTAATAAAATATTTGAGTAAAACACGTGGCACAAATAGACTGTCCACTATTTGGTCTGAGAATTCTATTGCCTGAAGGGAACATTAACTTGGTTGGCTGCTGGCCTCATTTTCCCTGAAATCCTTGGTTTCAGCTGTTGTTGTGAGGCAAGAGCCAGAACAGGAAGACCCAAACAGCTAACCAGAGTAATATCCTATAAATCTGTGTAAAGTGAAGGCTGATTGCTAGTTGGATAGCACCTTGATTAATTCACCCACAGTTTGAGGTTATAGGTTTGGAAGAGGGATATATTTAAGATGTTTTTCTTTTCTAATGCATAAAGAAATCTTATTGCACATAGAAAATAAATACGGTGCCTATTGTATTTTCGGTCATTTCTACACTATAGGTAGTTTTGTATAATTCTACATTTTATCCTGAGCATGTCTGAAGTATAAAGGGAATTTGCTTGTGCCACTGAAAAGCCTGAGAAGTACATTTATTAGAATCCACACTTCTTTGTTCAGTCCTTTTAGCCATTATACTTTAGAAGAATGTAAAGAACATTTACATTGTCTACAGTTTGTCATATTTGAAGTGCTTTCTATTGATAGTTATAAGAAATGGGGTCCTCGTAGTTTCTTTGGGTGAAAGTAGTGTGGGACCAAGGTGGCATGAAAATCCTACGTGGCTATATAGGGAATGAGTTCCATTGAGCACAGCGACAAATGTATCTCTGCCCCCTCCTTCAAGAACCTTTGATATTTATGCTGTATCTAGACCATCACCTATTGCTGGTTTTGTCAGTGTGGTTTTGTTTTAAAGATTGTATTTATTCATGAGAGACCCAGAGAGAGAGCGCGGCAGAGATCCAGGCAGAGGGAGAAGCAGGCTCCATGCAGGGAGCCCGACAGGGAACTCGATCCCTGGTCTCCAGGATCACACCCTGGGCTGAAGGCTGGTGCTAAACCGCTGAGCCATCAGGGCTTCCCTGTTTTTGTCAGGGTTCATGGAACTGAGACCACCTATCACTAGTAGAGACACTTCCCTTTAGAAGTCCATAACCTCTGGCAAAGCTAACGTGTTTACTGTTTTAGGGAGTGGAATGTGTATATTCTAGTCCCTAATGTATTAGGAACTAGAGCCTGAATAAAAAATGTAAATGTTCCTTATTTCCCCATTCTTCCCCTCACCTTGAGGTGACAGTTTCTCAAGCTGATGAAAGTTTTCTGGGAAGGGCTAAGGAGGAGGTGATTTTAGACAGGCTGGTGTTGGTCCTCGTCAGTACTATATGTGTGTAAAGTGAGATTTGAGTGCTCTGGATAAATGATTCTGTGCCCACCCCCAAATCTAATGAAATACAGGCAATAGGGTTTTTGTTTGTTTGTTTTTTTTTGAGAGTGTGAGAGAGGCAGAGACACAGGGAGAAGCAGGCTCCATGCAGGGAGCCTGATGTGGGACTCGATCCCGGATCCCCAGGATCACACCTCAGGCTGCAGGTGGCGCCAAACCGCTGCGCCACCAGGGCTGCCCCAGGCAATAGGGTTTTATTTATCCCTTCTGGGTAAAACTAGTGGCATTTTGCAATTTACTGAAAAGTGTTGGAGCTATGTTGCTTTAATTCTTGTATTTTTGGACTTGTGTAGTTCAGTTGTGAGGAGATTTTTTGCTGTGAAAGTAGTTCAGGCTAATAGCATCCAGAATACTGGGTGCTGGTAACAGGTTAAGGCAATCCTGATCATGTAGGGCCTCAGTGTCTAGTACTAGCACAGCCAGTCACAGGTCTTCGTGTATCAAATTATGTAATTGTTTAAATTCTTTAATCTACTTAAAACTGGAAGTTCGGGGTGTTGGATTCAGAAGTGCTGTTAATGTCCCACCAGGGGGTGCTGTAGCAGGAAATAAGTATCAAAGTAGTAGCTTGGGGAAGGAAAGTAAAACTCATTGAATTGCATGCACATGTGGAAAAGTACGTGGTTTATTGGCATGCGTTTGTAAAGCTGGAGTTAATGTGAACGTACCCTTGGATAGCCATTACTCCAGTAAAGAAAGGCTTTGGGGTGTGTTTTTTTTTTTTTTTTAACGATTTCAAAAAACGAAAGTAAATGTAGAACTTAGGTAAGCACTCTAACCACAGCCCATCAAGAAATGCAGGTTACTCTGGAGGATGTTAACACCACCAATCCTAGATTAGTTTTTCAGCTATCTCTTTTTCCTTTGTGTCAGTCCCTTTGACATTTTATTTTTTTTTATTTTTTATTTTTTTAATTTTTATTTATTTATGATAGTCACAGAGAGAGAGGCAGAGACACAGGCAGAGGGAGAAGCAGGCTCCATGCACCGGGAGCCCGATGTGGGATTCGATCCCGGGTCTCCGGGATCGCGCCCTGGGCCAAAGGCAGGCGCCAAACCGCTGCGCCACCCAGGGATCCCTGTGTCAGTCCCTTTAAAGTTGAAAGTTGACATGTGAATATCTGACTGGCTACTCCTGTGTGTAATCCAGCTGCCTGAGGTGGGGAGAAAAATAGCTAGCTAGCCCCTTTGATTGTAGAGGTGGGGCCCAGACTTGCACAATGCTCTCTCCTTTACCTCAGTAGGCAAAGTGTTGGTACTGGGCAGCCAAAACTTGTGGAATGGCCCTTGGAACCCAATGGTGAAAATCTGACTGGTTGTAACATGGAAGCAGATGACCTCCTTTCATGGACTTCTCAACAAAAGGTTACTGTCAAGCTCTAAAGAGTTAAGTTCTGGTCATTAGGATTCCTGGCACCATGACAGGCTTCAAGCAGGAGCTGATTGATCAGCTTGTCCATCAGGCAAGGAAAGAATAGCTGCTGAGATGTGAGAACTTGGAAAGAGGCCCTGGGTGCAAGCAAGGGCCCCAGACCAATGGACAGCACTGTCCATATGGAGAACCAGAAGTATAGAAGCTGATGGCTTCAGAGACAATGGGCAGAGGGTTTCTTACGGAGGTTTCCCTCCAGACAGAACCTTCTATTGGCACAGGCTGCTGGAACCTACAGCAGGATGATAATGTGTGGGGGGTCTGCTGCCCACCTCCAGTCAGTCAATCTACTACCTGGGAGATGAGGCAAAGGTTATGGGAATGTTCAAGCATGGTGGGGTTGAGGATACGATTCTCTGCAGAGTGCTTTAAAAAGGAGACTGGTGGTAGGGAGAAATGGCTTTGCAATCAGACCTGGGTTCAAATGTGATAGCGGCACTGATCCACTGATGGTGAATCTCCAGTTCAACAGGGCTGTTGGAAGTTAAAGATCTATCAGTACCTGTCTGTAGTGTTTATCATCTAGTATATTACCGTTGGAGGCAACAGCTAAGAGCCCAGGCCTTCCAGTCAGACTTGGTTTATTTTTTGTATTTTTAAAAAAGATTTTATTTATTCATGAGAGACCTAGGCAGAGGAAGAAGCAGGCTCCCTGCAAGGAGCCCAATGCAGGACTCAATCCTGGACACCCAGGATCACACCCTGAGCCACCCAGGCATCCCAGACTGGGTTTAAAACCAGGTTCGCAACTTAGGACAAACTTGGGGACCTGTATTATTGTCTGAGCTGTTTATCTGCCTATGATTTCATAGCACAGTATCTGATCCTCTGTAAATGTTAATGTTACTATTGAGTACTTAAGCATTTCCTCTTGGGACTCATTAATAGCTTAACTTCATGGTATTGGGTTCTCCTCAACTGTAAGGGCCCTGACCATAGAAACAGCTTTCTGCTACTGTTGTGGAGTGGGCATCACTGGTCAGGTCTCACTGCCCTATTTTACAGGTGGTGAATTTGGGTTTTTCTTTTTTCTTTCAGATTTTTATATTTATTCATTCAAGAGAGGCATACAGGCAGAGAAGCAGGCTCCCTGTAGGAAGCCTGATGCAGGACTCAATCCCTGGACCCCAGGATCACAACCTGAGCCAAAGGCAGATGTTCAACCACTGAGCCACCCAGGCTCCCTGAATTTGGCCTTTTATCGTGCCATGTTCCACCTAGTGAGAGAATCCGCATTTTCAACCTCAAAAGATAGTTTTTCTTACCATATTTCTCCCTCAGGAACATGAGATTTTGATGTTCCCTTATGAAACAAACTACTTCCCTATTGATTAAAACTACATGTATAACTTGATAAGCAGCATGACCGTGGTGAGAATTTAATTGTTAAATGCTCCAAGCTTGTTGTAAACACTTCATTATTCTCAACATCCCTGTTCCGGGCCAGTTCCATTACTAACTTCATTTTATAGCAACTTTAACCCACATCCTACATCTTAGGGGAATGTATGAATTCCCTTAGACTTGGAAAATATTTAGAATATTTCAAGATCCCTGCAAACTGGTTTGAGAGCAAATAACATGAATCCTGAGGTTGGGAACAACTTACTTGACCCTAAGCCCTTATTTTTACAAAGAGCCACAGTGGCCCTGAGATTCAAATGAGACCAGGCCTCTGCTGCTCAGTCCTGTGTTGTATTAGCAGCTCAGTCAGCTAGACACAGCTGGGCCTTTGTCCGCTGATGGGGAGTACTGCTGGGATGGGTTCATCCCACCCTCCACCTTCACTGGCTGGCCAGGGATTGCCCCCATGATCAGCGTGCTCCCGCCAGTCCTTTGTGTGGAGAGCCAGAGGAGCCAGACCCTTTGGATCCTAAATTGCTGAGAGGAGAGGGCGAACACAGACCCAGCAATAGGGCTGCTTTCCCTTCTCCCTTCAGGGACCAGAGGTGATGGATCTTTGCTCACTGGTTTTCCCTCAATATAACAGGAAAAATAGCCATTGCTATTTACCATCTAGTCCAATGACACCCTACCTTTTATATTTTAAGTCATTTTATAGATAATTTCCAGGAGTAAGAATAAAGGGAAAGTGGAAAACCATTTTATAAATTTTACAGGTATTTAAAAATACTAAAGTTTTAGCTAGTAAAGCACCATTCTGAATATACTAAAAACCATTGAATTATATACCCTTCAAATGGGTTGGTTTTATGGGATCTGAATTATATATCAGTAAAACTCAATTCATATATTCATGAAAATATATATACATATATATTTATGTATAATATATATGTATGTTTATATAATATACATAATTTGTGTATGTATATACATATATATGTACTGTATATACATGAATATATACTATATATATATACACACACACACATATATATGGATTGAAACAGGGATATCCAGGTGGCTCAGTGGTTGAGTGTCTGCCTTTGGCTCAGGGCATGATCTCCGAGTCCCACATCAGGCTTCCTTCATGGAGCCTGCTTCTCCCTCTGCCTGTGTCTCTGCCTCTCTGTCTCTCATGAATAAATAAAATCTTAAAAAAAAATAGTAAGGAAACAGTAAACACTTGCATATTTTCCTTGCCTGGAAGACCTATATACCAAAAAGCACCATCTCTTGAATGCAGATAAATGCTCATTAGCTACCATGTGTGAAGCTGGAATGTATTCATCTTGTAACTACTGATCTCAGATTTCAAATATATCTCTAGTAGGCTCTAGCTTATTGTTTCTGGGGTTTGCTTTTTGTCTAGTTTTACACTTGCATCGTCATCAATGGAATACTTTATTATTTTTTTACAGAGAGAGAGGCAGAGACATAGGCAGAGGGAGAAGCAGACTCCATGCAGGAAGCCCAACAAGGGACTCGATCCCAGGTCTCCGGGATCACACCCCAGGCTGAAGGTGGTGCTGGGCCACCGGGGCTGCTCCAACAATGGAGCACTGTAAAAATTTTTGATGGCTCATAATGTTGAAGAGAGGACAGTCCTATTCTTTCCTCCATAATTTTATTTTTTATTTTCTTAAAGATTTTATTTATTCATGAGAGACACAGAGGGAGAAGCAGGCTCCTTGCTGGAAGCCCGATGTGGGACTTGATCCCGGGACTCCAGGATCATGTCCTGAGCCGAAGGCAGATGCTCAACTGCTGAGCCACCCAGGCGTCTCTGCTCCATAATTTTAAAATATTTTTGATTTTTGATTTATAAAGATCAATTTGAATAACCAAATTAATTTTTAAAATACAGCATCTATTTTCCTACATTCACCTTAGTACACAACTGTCTCAGCATGTCTTCACTTACAAACTAACAAAGTATACTAAGTAAATCTGGGGGTATAGGCATCTTAATAAAAAAATATACAAAACGGGATGGTAGAGGTCTTTGTCAAAAAAATATTGTGCAAATGGAATCCTTTTTGCTGAATGACTTAAAATGCCACATTTTCTTTCACTTACCAATTCTTGAGTTTAAGAAAATTCATCTAGGAAAGATTTTGCTTCTGTGACCAATTTCCCCATCTTCAGAGGCTAGAGTGCTACTGTGTGTCTCTGCGTTCATTTTCTGATTTGTTTGTATTAGGTGTGAAAGATCTCTCCATTTTCTTCTCTTTTGTCATGGGTGGAAAATGAAAAATCCTGAATTCTCAGCCTACGTCTCTAGACTTCTTGTATCTATCATATTGAAAGATAATATACAGTACTTTAGGGAATACTAAATGGAAACTGAGGGATGATGTGATAGTGATGATGTATTCACTATTCTATCTTTTGGGCAATACTATCATTTTATCATTGCAGTCTTGTTTGGGAATAATTGCGGAGTAACATGAAGTGATTTTTAGGATGATCAAATAGCAAAGTTTTTCCAAATGTAGGAAAATAAATTCTTCACAATCTCATAATGTATTTTAAGTTTATTAAAGAATCTAATGAATCCATATGGTGATTGTAAGTTACAATGAGTTTTACTGTCTTTTTTAAAAGGTAAGTAAACTTGTTTTTTAGAAGCCCATTAAGTCATAAAATATCAAGTCTTACAAATATGACTTCTCAAAAACGAAACTCAAAAACTAAATTTGGGTTCAGTGGCTTCTGATGGCATATGAAGAGTTAAGTATGTTCTTAGCTGGGGAGAGTATGGCAAACTCAAGTGGCTAAGGGATCATGTACTCAGAACTTGTGGTCTGGCTTCCTGTTGGATAGTGACAGTCCCTCTCATTCAGCAGGCAGCCCAAAGGGGGGTGAAGAGCAGTGGGCTGGGAGCCAGAGAGGCCCTCCATATATGGTCTTGGTTGAACTCACAGTCTTAGAAATTAGGACATGTGGGTGTGTGACCTTTTGCTTTGTATTGTGTCCCTGTGAGCCTCACCAGGGAGATGAATCACATCTCCCCTTCATCCAACTAGAAGCCCCTAATGGCAGGGACAAAATCCCATCAGGCCGGGGCTTCTCTTGGTGGAAATGATATATAGTAGTAGTAGTAGCTCCCCCCACCCCTGTCCCCATTATCTGTGGTTTCACCTACTGTGATTTCAGTTACCTGAGATTAATTGCATTCTGGAAGCAGACGATAGTCTTGACTTAGGTCAGTAGTAGCCTAAGGATGCATCATGATGTCTAAGTCATTCACCTCACTTCATCTCATCCTGTAGGCATTTTATCATCTTGCATCATCACAAGAAAAAGGGCTAGTACAAAAAGGTATTTTGAGAGCCCATATTCACAATAACTCTTATTATAATGTATTATATTTTAATTATTAATTACTTCTAATCTATTGTGCCTAACTTACAAACTTTATTTTTTTTTTAACTTTTTAAAAATTTATTTATTCATGAGAGGCACACAGAGGCAGAGATACAGGAAGAGGGAGCAGGCTCCATGCAGGGAGCCCAACACAAGACTCGATCCCAGGTCTCCAGGATCAGGCAGGCCCTGGGCTGAAGGCAGCGGTAAACCGCTGAGCCACCCAGGCTGCCCACAAACTTTATCCTATGTGTGTATAAGAAATCATAGTGTATACAAGGTTTGGTACCATCTGTGGTTTCAGGCATCTGCTGGGATTTATCCCCCACAGATAAGGGAGGACTACTGTATCTTCTACTTCTAAACAACTCGTGCTATCCTTAACACTATTTTCTCAGATTAGCAGAGCCTAGTGAGGCTGCATGGAGAGAGCAGGGTTTTGAGATAGCTTGACCCAGGGTGGAATCTTGGCTCTGCCACTACTCACCAGACCAGAGACATTAGTAGACAAATCACATCTCTGGATCTCTAGTTCCTCATTGGTAAGTGGGGCAATAGGTATGAAATAGAATCCAGGAAACTTTGATACAGCATATTGAGTGGGGGAGGGCTCTTGTTCTGGACATGGGGGATACATAAATAAGGCTGACACCTTTCCTGACTCAAGCATTCTATGGATATGTCAGGGAAGACTAGGGATGTCACATACGAAGGCCTGGCCATATGCCTGGTGATAAAAGAGGAGCAGATAAGGAAGGGACATGAAAGACCAGACAGCTCTGGAATGAGTGGAGGGTGTCAGGTTTGCCCAGGCAGAGAGAGGAGGAAAGGGCACTGGCACTTGGACAAGAGAGCATTAGAGGCATGAATGGTCATTGTTGGAGAAATGGGGTGGTTTGCTTGGCACACAGGAAATGCCCTGCCCAGGTGAGGTGCCCATGTTCTCAAGATCTCTCCCTGAATATTCCCCTACTTTTTCCACTCAGGCTTTTGCTTGGGTGGGCAAGCAATATGGCACTTTTTTTTTTTTTTTTTGCTTTGTCCTGGGTATTATCTGTGGGGTGGGGATAGGCAGGCTCTGAAGGGTTGGGCCTCTACTCCCCTCCCCTTTACCATTATCATCTGCGTCCAGATGGTCACAGGCTTCCTAATCTGAGATAATCAGAGAATAGCAGCTCAGCTGGGGCCCAAGCCTTTGTGCTGGGCTGTGATGGGCCAGCCCCAGCTGGAGAGACCCCACAGATAGGGCTCTGGGGCTTTGGAAGGCAGGGAGGGGCATGGGGCTGGCCCTGTGCCGGAGGGGATGCAAGGAGCAGATGATAGCTCTTCAAAAAGCAATCTGAGTGCACATAATGGGGAGCCCCAGATGGGACCTGGCCAGCCCCTCTGGGCCTTAGAAACATAGGCATAGGACCTGAACCTACTGGGTCTCCCCCACAGAATACATGATATCTTTTGTCCCCTCTCTCCTCTGGGCTCATTCCTCCTCCTCTAGCAGTTTTATGTTGCTGCCTGTAGAGCCTTGCCACCCAGGTGCTTTTGTGCCCCTTGTTGATATGGGGGATCTCACAGGTCCAGGTGCAGTCCCAGGCTGGCTGGGATCTCAGGCCTGGGGCTCTGGTGCCTGCCACCCTGGGCCTGCAGTTTGCTGTGAGCCTTGGCCTCAGTGCTACTCAGGGTCCCACAACTGTTCTTGTCCTATTTTGTTTCTGCTGCTTTCAGAGTCAGGGAGCCCTACCTCAGTCCTGGCTTCTAGCAGTGAGCCTGGTTTGTAATCCCCTTTTTAAAGCTTTATACCAGGGTCTGAACCCCAGAGCTGGATGGAGTTTCTCCCTTTCTCATGGTTTTATAATTCCAGTTTCCTATGGCTCGGACTCTTTAGTTGTTTGGCTTTTAATTTTATCTGTCATTGCTAAGTGCCTGAATTGGAAAGGGTGGTTTAGAATGAGAGAAACAACCTGACCAGAAGTGCTTCACAGATTGTAAAGCTTCATGAAATCTTGAGTCATGGACGCTGCCACTTACTAGGTATGTGGTCTTGGGCAAATCTCATCTTTTTTTTTTTTTTTTTTAAAGATTTTATTTATTCATGAGAGAGATAGAGCAAGAGGGGGGGGGGCAGGCAGACACACAGGCAGAGGGAGAAGCAGGCCCCATGCATGACATGGGACTTGATCCTGAGTCTCCAGGATCAGGCCCTGGGCTGAAGGCAGCGCTAAACCGCTGAGCCACCCGGGCTGCCCGAGTCCCCTCATCTTTTAAGGCAGTTCCTTTTCTGTAAAATACAAACATTAATAACTAGCTCGTTAAAAGTTAAAAAACTGCCAGTAATCTCAAATTTAAGGACAGTGATTACCTCTGGGAGGAATGTGGGAAGGAATGGGTTTGGGAATGGAGGTGCCTACAAAGGCATTTGTAATGATCTATTTCTTAAGCTAGATGGTGGAAACACAGATATTTTATTGTAAAACTGTACAAAAATATATATATATACTTTTTATGCATGAAATATTTCATAATTTAAAAAATATGTCCATACTGCCATTAGGAAGGTAAACAAGGTAACATATGAAGGTGCTTTGTAAAGAGTCAAAGCAGGGAGCAGATATTGGGCATTACTTCTCCAGACAAAGCAGGCTTGAGCTGGAACACAGATCCAACCTTTGAAGGAGGTTTTATTTCTACAAGAAAGGGGGCAATAAGTTAAGGGTCTATATACATGGAGGTGCCATGAGGAGGGCAGTGGTGAGCCTGAATTCCCCCTCCTTTCTCTGCTTCCTGGCTCAGGCTGTTCAAGTCTGAGTCACCTGCCCAGGGTCTGAATGATGGTGATGCAGCCATGGGAGCTGGTGCAGCGCTGTAGGGACGGCTGAGCCTCCACCTGCCCATTGCTGGGGTCAAAGGTGAAGACCTTGTCGGTGCTCTCCCCAAGATCATCCCGCCCACCAAGGATGTGGATCTTCCCGTCACACACAGTCACGCCGCAGCTCTCCTGGGGAGACAGAAAGCTAATCAGCTCTGGGGCTCCCTGTGTCCCTAGCTGGTCAGGCCAAACAATAAAACCTGGACACACAGAATATGAGCAGGCAGTCTGGATGACAGAAAGGCAGGAACTAAATGAATCTGAGTTCAAGCTCTGGCTTGACCCTTACTAAATGGCCTTAGGCAAGTCACTTAAGCTCTCTGGGCCTCAGTTTCCTCACCTGCAAAGTAAGAATAATAATAGTACCTTCTTCCTAAGGTTACCTTAACAGTTAATGGGGTTAAGCATTTTATAGTGCCAAGAATATAGTAAGCACTCCAGTAAGTGACAACAATCACCATGACCACCACTGCTGCACTGAGATCTCAGACTCAGAGAAGCCAAAAATCTCAAGCTTTTAGAATCACTGAAGGTCAGAACTGGCAGGGACCACCAATCTATGTAGTCTCTTTGGAGTTTCAGGGATGGGGACAAGTGGGGGCCAGAACATCCAGGGCCTGGACTTCCCTGGTCTGATTTACTAGGGCAGGGGAACTTAACCAAGTCCCTTCTCCATCCTGGACGCCCCACAACAGACTACTGGTTGTGGCCTTCAGGACAGAAGAGACTGCAGGGTCATTTAGATCAAGACGCATCCAAAGCTAAAGACTTGGGACTGGGCTTCCATGCTTTGGTTTAATTGGTGGCCTTGGGTGAAGCCTCAGTCTAAGGCTGGTCTCATCTGTGGAAAACAAGGCTGATTATCAAAGAACAAAGCTAAGGAACGATGTATAATTGCCGAGCACAGAGTCAGAGATAAGACTCAGAACCTCTGAGATCCATATCCTTAGACATGGGACTTTGCTCTCCCAAATGGAACCGGTACTAAGGCTGTGCCCTGGAGCCTCTACTTACCACAGGGCTGGGGAGGACAGCTGCCTCCCCCCAGACATCTGTGCCAGGGTCATAGGTGAAGATTTTGCTCATAAGGCCCCCCACCACATAGATGATGCCCTCAAGGGAGACAGCCTCGAGACACCGCTGTGAGAAAGGTGCTGGTGATCGCAGACTCCACTGGTCCTCCTTGGGGTCAAAGCACTGCACCTGAGGGGCAGGAGAAGGGACTGTGGTGAAGCTTCATCCTCCAACTGCCCTGCTGCCCACATCCTCCCATCTCTCCAGCAGGGGGACTCATTTGACACAATATTTGCCTGTGTCCACCAGGCCTCAGCTAGCATCTAGGGGTGGGGGGGGGGGGGTGGTAGAGGACACCCACCATCCCTGCCCTCAAGTGTTCTCAGTCTGGCTCCACACTGTAGCCCCAGCCCTGGACTCCCTTTGTCCAAAGCCTCATATTTCAAGGTCCAGGAAAGATCTGCATCTCAGAAAATAGAAGTACCATCTGCATTAGTGCTATAGAAGGTTCTTAGAGAGCAGGTACCCCAAAGAGATGCATTTCTTATTGCATACATTGTTACTTCCCCCCACTGCCCTGCGGTGCTCTGAGCTCATGACAAGATTTCAGCTGGGTGCCTTGCAGCCCCCGTTCATACAGCTGTCTACAGGCTTCTGAGGCCCACCACTGTTTATAACACCTTCCAGATTTTCTGAGAGCTTATACCACTTGCATGTTCACTTTGACTCTGTTTCCTCGACTGTTGCCTTGGAGACTCCTGGAATGGCCTATAAGGAACCAATGCTGCACAAGAAGGTACTAAAGGGCAGTTCTCCCAGCCAGCCCCAGGAAGGTGTGTGTAGGGGTGCATGAGTCGGAATATGGAGGGGTGAGGGATCCTAGTTCTAGAAAGATTCAGATCCTGGACTACAGACTTGTGAGGCCAGCAGGGGAGGGAGGAAGCTGCTATGAAGATGATTAATTTTTATTCACAGAAAGCCAAAAATGTCCAGCAACAGAAATTTTGGTGGATAGACTATGGGTCACCCACCCTGTGGACTATTCCACATTGAAACGTTGGCTGTGAGGAGTTTTTAAGCATGGGGAAAGTGCTTACATTTAAATGAGAATAAAAAGAAGAATGCAGAATTTTACTAACAATAAAAACACAAAGCTAAAACAGAAACACAAAAGTAGATTCAAAAGAAGCCTGGAAAGCAATGCACCAAAATATTAATAGTAATTATCCTTTGGGGGTGGAATCATGGGTAATTTTTTTGTTGTTATTTCTCTGTTTTCTAAATTTTCAATAATGTGTGGGTGTTTTTTTATTTCTTTGGAGGAAAAACATTTTTAGTTATCCCACCCTTGCCCTCAGTTAATTTTTAAAATCTATGAGAGCCCTATGGCACCAGCTCAAATATTCGGGTTCAGACCCGCTGTGGGACCTTGAGGTCATCCTCCCTTCCTTGCTGAAACGGAGTCACTCTTCAAGGCTGTGGGGAGTGAGAAAATGGATGAGGATTGAAAGTTACCAGCTCTGCTCTTGGCACCAGCAGGCCTCCAGTACCCCAATCCGTGCCCACCTTGTTTGTGCTGACACCGTCCTGCCCAGCGCCCCCAATCACGTAGATCCGGCCCGCGCAGGACACCACCGCTGCCGAGCTCACGGCCTCGGGGAGCGGCGCAGCGGCCACCCAGGTGTTGGAGAAGGGGTCGTAGCGTTCTACGCTGCGCAGGCGCCGAAGGCCATCAAAGCCGCCCACCGCGAACAGCTGCAGGTGAGGACAAGCAAGGGTGGGATGCAGGTGGAAGCCTCCGCTCTGTGCGGAGAGACTACCTCCAGACCCACACAGGGCGCATCCCAACACTGCCAGCACCTGGCCGGCCTCCCTAACAACTGGGGTTAATGATACCGGTCTCTGGGACGGGTATTAGCCCTGTCAGATACCTGGCACCAAGCTGATGCTTAATCATAACATCTGGTAATTTATTGAGGGTTTACCCACCTTACTTCAGTAATCCTAAGACATGCTTTTTTTCTTTTCTGAAATTGGGATGTAGCTTACAAAGATAATTAGTTTTAATTGGCAGACTCAAAATTCAAACCTAGTCTGGCCCCAGAACCCATGCTTTTGACCCGTGACCACTAGGCTGTACAACTATAGCCATTAGTTTGTATTACCATTAGCATTATTATGTAACTTCGGGCAAGTATCTTTCCTTTTTGGTGTTTAAGATTCCTTCTTTCAAAGAGACTGTCCTATAGGACCTTCCCCCAGGAAGTCCACTGTCTGTACCTTGGGCCACAGGGCAGCAGCTTTTGTGTGTCCCTACCTGCCCCTGCATGACTGCCATCTTGTGCCTCCACCTGCCCTTGAGCAGTGAGGCCACCTTGATCCAGGTGTGCAGAGGAGTACTAAACATCCACACATCACGGCTGTTGATATGGCCTCCTAAGGAAAGAGAAGCAGCTGTTGACCCCAGGCCCTCTTGGGATCAACAGCACCACTAAAGACCTTGATACAAGGGCCTCCAGATCCAAAGAAGAGTTAAGGGTAGATGATGGAAAGGACTCCCCCCACCCCAACCCTTATGGATGTGAGACTCCTACCCAGTGACCTGGACATGTGCTTTGAATGAATGGTGGGAAGGTGTGAGGACAGAAGGGCAGGGAGTTTTGAAGGGAGAGACCTGAGAGATTTGGGGAGAAGGAGCTGATCTTCAGTGGGTGCCTTATGGTGGTATGCCAGGATCTGTACTCAGGGAGTAAAAGAGGGGGGTACTTAGAACTCAACTGGAGATAAGAGTGCAAAGTGTGCCCAAGACAAGCATCAGGGATGTGCTGGGGACAGAGCAGAAAGCACAGCCACCTGGGCTGGGGTGGGAAGAGGTAGAGAATGACTCAGTAACCCTGCGTTATTTCTGCCCTTACCTTCATTATGTCATGTCTGTTCTCATCCCTCCAGGAGGTGTTAGGATTATTGTACCCACTTTACAGATAGGAAACTGAGATGTGGCTTAGAGACCAGGAATGCCCTGCTGAAAGCCACATGGCCTTTCACTCTAGATCAATGACCAGAGCCAGAACTTCTAGTCTCCCAAGATGAGGATCAGTATGCCTTATGGGGCTAGGCCTTGGAATGCAAACTGCAGACTTTTCTTCCCCATTCCTCTTGGTTACTGACCAGGGACTCCTCTCTCAGGAGCAGCCTTTCCAGGGACAACCCTGACTACATCCCTCAGTCTGAGCCCATGAGTCAAGCTCCAGCTTTGTTTTGTAGACCTTGCCTTTGTGCATTCCCAGCAGAGGCCCTACCTGCTGCTCACAGGCCATCAGTAGCCTTGGATAAGATGTCCAGTAATAAAGTGTGGCCTGGATGGACCTTGAGATCTTTCTGGCTCATTCTTCTGTTGTCTTTCCCAGACACCCATACCCCTCCCTACGAGTGCAGTCTACCTAAGCCTGGAGTCAAAGCCTCCCTGATCTGACTCAACTCCCTTTCCTGCCTCATCTACAATACTTCCCCTCCTCTCCCAGACACAATCAGCACTCTGGAGACCCAAGTGCCTGGGGTTCCTTTCTGCACATTCTTGCCTTCATGCCTTTGGCTATGCTGTTCCCTCCAGATTTTCAAGGTCCAGCTGAAAAGTCTGGTGACAAAGTGAAGTCTCTCTGTCTCCCCCCTCTCCAGGGGAGTAGGGACTATTTTATTCTCTCTCTAGGGCCTGAATCTCAGAGAGGGCACAATCCATTGGTATCACACCAATTTGTGTTCCTTCTAGCTTTACCATTTTTGAGATAATGGGAAAATTCTTAACCTCCCTGTAAAATGGAGTTGTAAGGGAAATTGAGTAACTAACGAAAGCTGTGTAGCATAATGTTCTGCAGAGAATTGGCTAAACAAAAAGAAGTGGTTAATAATAATACAAATTGAAGTGGACATTGCGGATGAAGGTCGGAGTCATTCCAGTGACTGGCCCTGCAGGACTATATACCACTTCAGCCAGTAACTGTAGGTTACTGGGGGAAAATCCCACCCCTATCTCGTGGTTGGAGAGAAAAACAAAGGGAGTGGCATGAGAGAGGCAAAGAACCAATCCCCACTGCGCCCTATCCTCACCCGAGACATAGACATCATTGCGGAGAGCACAGGCAGCAAACTCTGAGCGTGTGTAGCCTGGAAGGCTGGGCAGTGGGGTCCAGCGCCGGCTCTCTGGATGGTAGGCATCAGTGAAGGGCAGCTTCAGGAGTCCCTTGCGGTCGCAACCACCGATGACCACGATCACTTCAGCTAGCTCCATGAATCTGGCGTGGGAATAAGCCCAATGCCCGTTGACCCACACCCAGGTTTTGGCGTCTCACATCCTCTTGTTGACCACACTGTACCATCCTGCTGCCCTTCTATGCCCTCATGCTCTTTCACACTCTCTGCCGCCCAATCTCATGCTGGACTCTGCCACTTTCAACCTCCTTTCCTAGTACTGATGGGAAGAGTCACCAATCCTTAACCCCAATCTACTGACCTCTAAATTACAGGAAAAGGATCTTTACAGAGCCCTTACCTAGGAAAGTCACCTCGTTTAATCCTTATGATAGTTTTATTAGGCAAGGATTACTATTCCTTTTGCAGAGAAGGAAATTGAGGCTCACTGACTTTGGCTTGCCAGAAGTCATGGTGCCAATTAAGTGAGACAGCTGGAATTCAAGCCTAGTTTGGCTGCCACTAACCCATTCTGTTTACCTTTTTCTTCCTTTCATCCCTAACTGTTAATTCTGCTGCCTCCCTCCTACTGTAACCATTTCCTAAACCCATTCCCTAATCACTGACTCCATTGGACCAGGATACACACCCTTTCAGCAAAACATTCTCCCCTCCCGCTAGCCAACCCCTCAGGCTCTGACCCCACCAGAATTTCCAAACCAAGCCACCTGGCCTCCTATCTAATTCCTTTGACAAATACTGAGCAGCTTCTTTGTACCTGGTCCTGGGCTTAGTGCTGGAGACACAGTGTAGTAAAACAGAGGCATCCTGTCTTCGGTCTCTGGGAGGGTGACAGACAGTCTTGGGCTACTCCACCCTAAGTCTCTTGGTCTGGCATTCCAGGGGTGGGAGAGTAGCCCTCTTTCATTTTTTTTTTTTCCAGGCCCTATTTATGTCCCTTACAGAACTGAGCTTTCGGAGGGTAAAAGCTGTTTTCAGTTACTCCCCACGTCAGGGCACCCAACACAAAGCCTGCACAGAAGCAGTACTCCGAATTACGGATGGATGGGCAGGAGAAAGAATGTGTACAAGCTGTGAGATCCCTGCCTCTTCCCCCACTGGACTGTCAATTCTTTAAGGACAGAATTCTCCACACCGAGCCCGTGAAATGTGTCCTGAATGAACGACCGAATCTCATTTCAGCGGCCCGATTAAATGACTGCATTAAAGGATGCCACAGGGGGCAGCCCGGGTGGCTCAGCGGTTTAGCGCCGCCTTCAGCCCAGGGCCTGATCCTGGAGACCCGGGATCGAGTCCCACGTCGGGCTCCCTGCGTGGCGCCTGCCTCTCCCTCTGCCTGTGTCTCTGCCTCTCTCTCTCTCTCATGAATTAAAAAAAAAGAAAAAAAAACTTTCTCAAATTAAAACAAAGGACGCCACAGGGCCGGGATGAGGGCGGGTGGGGGCTGGGGCCGTACCTCCGCGGCCGGGCCTGCAGCGCGCCCGCCTCGCGGCCCAGGATGAAGCAGGCGCGGGCCTGCAGCAGCAGCGGGCGGCACTCGCGGCTGGCCTGCAGCAGCTCGTCGGCCTCCACCTTCTCCAGGAAGTAGGCGGGCGCCAGCAGGGGCAGGCGCACGTGCTCCAGCAGGCGCCTCAGCTGCCCGCGGCGGGCCGGCGCGTCGTGGCGCACCCAGCGCATGGCCGCCTCGAACACCGCCTCCTCGCGCGCCACGCCCAGCGCCGGGTCGGCCAGCAGCGCCGCCACCTCGTCGGGCGCCAGCTCCAGGAAGTCGGCGTGGCGCGCCACCTCGACGAAGGCCTGGCGCAGCACGCGGCCGCAGCGCTCGGCCAGCGAGGCGAGCGAGAAGGCGGCGGCCACGCGGCGCAGCGCCAGGCTGTTGGCCGCGCGCAGGCGGCCCTCGAGGAAGCGGGCGCAGGCCTCGCGCAGGCCCGCCACGCCCAGCCGCTCGGCCAGCGCCAGCACGGCCGCCGCCTCGTCCTCGGCGCGCAGGCGCACGCCGGCGCCGTACACGTAGTCGAGCACCACGGCCAGCGCCGCCGCCGCCGCGCCGGGCGCCGCCTCCGAGGCCACGGGCGCCACGGGCACCACGGCCGGGCCGTGCTCCGGGCGCCCGGCCGCGAACAGGCTGCGGAAGTAGGCGCTGCCCGCGCTGAGCGCCGCGCGGTGGCAGGGGAAGTCGCGGCCGCCGGCGCGCAGCACCACGTCGGTGAGGGTGCCGCTCCGCCGGAACGCGTTCAGGGTCTGCAGGACGCGCTGCGCGTGGCAGGACGCCGCGCACGGCGCCGGGGAGCCCGCCTCCAACTCCTCCGGCGCCGGGCCCTCCAGCATCCTGTCGGGGGAAGGACACAGACAGCGTCGGAAACCCACCGGGTGGGGCGCGAGGGGGCAGGAGGGCCCTCCTCCGTCCGCTCCGTGCACTCGGGCGGGGTCCCTCCATCCAGAATCATCCGAATCCCAGCGGCCTCAGTGCTCTGGAGCCTGCCTTCCTGAGGGGCTAGGCCCTGCCTTAGCTGCCGCCACCTTCCCCTCTTCAGCCGTATTGCTCGTTCTGTTCTTCAAACTCCCTAAAATATTCCTTATCGATATCAGCGGAAGACAGATGGCAGGCTCTCAAATGGGGGTGATTTGAGGATAGTCTAATAAGGAAACGATTTACAAACACGGCGTTTAGGGCCTCTCACAAGGGATGAAGCAAGGCCTGTGGCTGCCAGCGGCGGGGAGCCTTTATCTCTCCCCGAGATCTGGAACCTGCACGAAATATCTATAGGAAGGCCCCCTTCCTGACAGGAGCTATCGAAGGGATTCAGGCTACCCTAGAAATACCCAGTGTGGTGTGGGGAGCTATAACTGGGCTCCCTCTTGCCACACCGTCTTGTCTCCTGATGTCCTGTAGGTGCTCCCCACTGACCAAATCCTGATGATTGATTGATACTTTATTTATTTGAGAGAGTGCGTGTGCATGTGCAGGAGAGGTGGGGGGGGGAACAGAGGGAGAAGGAAAAGCAGACTCCCTCCCTGCTGAGCGTGGAGCCCGAAGCCAGGCTCCATCCCAGGACCCCAAGATCATGACCCAAGCTGAAGTCAGATGCTTAATGATCAAGCCACCCAGGTGACCCCTGATGATTCTGTTTAACAGCCGCTTCTCCCACAGTAGGTGCTCATTTTTTTTAAAGATTTATTTATTTATTCTTAGAGACAGAGAGAGAGAGAGAGAGAGAGGCAGAGACACAGGCAGAGGGAGAAGCAAGCTCCGTGCAGGAAGCCTGACGTGGGACTCGATCCCGGGGCCTCCAGGATTACGCCCTGCTGCAGGGGGCGCTAAACCGCTGCACTACCGGGGCTGCCCAGTAGGTGCTCAATTAATATGTTTAAGGTTGTGTGAATGTATTAAGCTAGCATGTATTTAGAGCCTTTTCTGTGCCAGGCAGTGAGCAACACAGTCATAGACCTGCCCTCCTGGATCTCACAGCTTGTTGGGGGTCCCATGGTGGGGGGCGTGGCCACCATAGAAGGGGCACTAAACACAGTTGGAGGGGAGTCAGGGGAGGTGTCCCTGAGGAGAGATCTTCACAGTGAGAAGCAGAGGGGGAATTAGCCAGGCAAGAGGAAGGGACTTGTTCAGGGGTGATGTCTCCATTTAGAGAACAATCTTTGCTAAGGCCCAAAGGGTAGGAGGGCAGGAGGCTAGAGCCCAGAGCCCAGGTGGAGAGGGAAGTTAGCCCTCTCTCTAGTGAGTTCTGTCAGTGTTCTTGTGGAAGAACTATGGGGAAATAGAGCTGGCTCTGAGGACTGATCCGGGTTCTGGGCCTGCCTCTGTCACTGACTCACTAAGTGAGCTGTGCAAATCACTTCCCTTCAGTTTCCTCCCCTGAAGTGGGATCTTAATGCCTACCTTACAGGATTGTTGCAGTGTTGTGATTATTAAGTGGTATATGAAAACTGGCTGGATGGCTCAGTGGTTGAGCATCTGCCTTCAGCTCAGGTCATGATCCCGGGGTCCTGGGATCGAGTCCCACATCAGGCTCCCCTCAGCAAGCCTGCTTCTCCCTCTGCTTGTATTTCTGCCTCTCTCTGTGTTTCTCATGGAAAAATAAATAAAATCTTAAAAAAAAAAGTGCTAGCTAGGTACATAGTATAGACTCAGCTAATGTTTCCTTACATTGGTTTTTACTCAAGAGGAAGGGAGCACACCAGGTGTGCTAGCAGATTTTATGTGCATAATTTCCTTTGATCCTCACAACCCTGAGCATTTCTTTAGATGTCCTGCCATCCTTTAAGTTTGTTGTAAGGAAACTAGCACTCAGGAAACCTGCCCTTCAGAGGTTCCTCTGAGTGTCAGAGGAGGGGTGTTTGTGAAAGCACTCTACAGACTGAGGGTCGGTACTGGGCTGGTTGTGACTCAGTCATTATGAACATGCAGTGTCTGCTTGCACACCTCCAGTGACAGGGAGCTCACTTCTTTATGTGGCAACTTACTTTCGGGGAGCAGGAGTCTGTCCTCAACCTCTTGCCTCTCCCTCCATGCTCCTGGTCCCACGTACTCTGCCTCCTCTGAGACTGCTTTGCCCAGAGGTCAGATCTTGCCCAGTGTTAGTCTGGCTTTCACTGCTCATGCCTCGGTCATCCTGGGTAGTGGATCCTCATCTCAGGCCACAGAAATGACCTCCCTGGTGGGCAGCGTCCCAGGAAGCTAACTGTGCCCAAGTAGAGGGGCTGGGCTCTGAACCCACCTGGCTCCATACTCTGCATGCTTAGCCGCTTGCCAGGGTGAGGGCACGTCCTAAGGAGCAGCCCAGGAGCAGCAGAGGGAAGTGAGAGAGGTCACTGGAACATGCTGCCTCCATTCCATTCTCTGCCGGCTGCTTGCTAAGAAAGTAGCCACCCTCTGAGCTGAGATCCAGGAGGGCAGGTCTCTTCTGGGTATGAAGGGGCTTGCTTTCTGCAGCACAAGGGGCTGTCTGGGTGGAGAGAAGGAGTCCCTTCCCGGGAATTGCACCACTACTTTTTCATTCTTTCTACTGCTGTCTACTGTGACAGGCACTGTGGTCACACTGGGACATCAGACTCTGTTTCCACCCTGGAGGTTCCCGGGCTGGGGGCTGGAGGACCCAGTTGCAACGTGGAAGGTAGGGATTCCCAGGCAGGGCTCAGTTGAACATTCTCCTGTCCCAGCTAAGAATCTAGGTACCTCCAGCCAAGAGTCCTGATGCAGACTAAGGGATCCAGCTCCTAGAAGTTGACATGCCACCCTGTTTCTTGTGCACACCCATAGCCACTCACACAAACACACAGACTTGTAGACACCACACAGCCCTGCTGGTTGAGGGGCTAAGTCCCTGGATGTTCCTGGCACTTACCTGGCCATGCCCTCACCCAGGTGCTCTGCAGCTACTGCTCTCGTACTGACCACTCCACTCTGTCCTCCTGCTGCACCCTTGGCAGTCCGGGCTCCAGTGTCCTTGCCGCTCTGCCTGGACTCCTGCTCCGACTCAGCTGCAGGAGGACAAAGGGGCTGGACGCCAGGGGGGGAGGGAGAAGGGGGGGGAAGGGGAGGAGGGACGCTGGGCTTTTGTTCCATTCTTGGACCAGCCCTAGGAGGGAGGGAAGGAAGGAGGCGGGAGTAAGCATGGCCTTGACTGTGCATGTATCTCAGGGATCCTTGTATCTGGTTTGGGGGTTATCTGGTGCTGGGTGCACCCCTGAATAAATGCATGGATGTGAAGGTGTGCGGGTGCTGCCCTAAGGAGTCAGGCTGTAATTGGGTGGTTGTGAGGGTACAGGTGTTCCAGGGTACCTGTATATGAGCGTGCGAGTGCACTGTCCCTGACTATGTAGCATTGGGGTGGGTGTGATCATGTAGGTGTGGCGAAGACTGTGGCTCTATACTTAGAGGTTTCAGTTTCCCTCCTATCTGTGTGACTGCCTATCTGTGTTCCTGTTTGACAGCAGACATTGGCATCATAGGACTTCATGTGTCTGGTTGTCTGTCTGATATGTCCCTCTTTGTCTCTGTGATTGTTTCTGTGTTTGATATGGGTCTGTCTGTGCATGACAGGGAGCTGTGCCTTGTGGACCACATATGTCCTATGTCTGTGGCCTGGTATGAGTTGAGCTGTTTTTCAGCAATGTACCTGCCTTGGAGGGGACTCCGTGAGGTGGGGTGTGGTGGTACTGAGCAGGCCTGGTTGAGGTAGTTGAGAGGGAGGCGTCCCTGGGCCAGCCTGGCCTCCTGGAGCCAGAGGAGGCAACCACATAGGCTGGTCCCAGATCGTTTGCTGCCTCCACACAGGGCCAGAGGGCCTAGTATTTGAGAGGCAAGTTAGGAGATT
This sequence comes from Canis lupus baileyi, assembly GCF_048164855.1. Taxonomy (NCBI): domain Eukaryota; kingdom Metazoa; phylum Chordata; class Mammalia; order Carnivora; family Canidae; genus Canis; species Canis lupus. The sequence continues at coordinate 28,577,325 of NC_132860.1, forward strand.
TGCCTTCATGGAAGAGGACAGCCATTGGGAGGAGGTTGCTTTGACAAAAACCCAGACCGGCCCAGGGCACTTGGGGTCAGGTTCTGAAACTGCCATGACTTACCATGCAGCCCTAGGCAGATCACTGCCCATCCCTTGGCCCAGCTCTTCATCTTGGCAATAGGGGTTGCTCTCAGTTCCTGCTGTGCCTTATCTCATTGGGTTGCTGTGACACTCAGGAGGAGGCTTGTAAGTGAAAGCCACGTGCCACATGGAGTCAGTGAGGCCGGGGTGCTACAGTAATGTGACCCGGCCTGCTCAGGCAGGCTGAGTTTGTGGACAGAGCTGTGATGGGGTCACTGTGATGCTGCCAAGTATGTGTCCTGAGGCCAGAGCCTGTTTCTGGTACCCAACGCCAGGGAATGTTTTATCTCCCTTCTCCCTAAAAAAGGAGGGTGTGTTGCCGTGTGTCAAAGGGTATAAGAGATTCAGGCACCTTCATATCTGTACTTGGGAAGGAGGACCCTGGAGCAGGTAGAGGGTAGGCTCCACCTGGTGGAGGCTGCACCCTTGAGGTCCAAGAAAGGAAGGAAGGAGTGGGAAGGGGAGGGGCTCTGTCTCTAGTTTTCCTGTCTGTCCTCCACAGACAAGGGGAAGAGGTGGGGATGGCATCAGGAAGTGGGGTTCTCAGTGACTCCTCAGGTCAAGGGCCAGAAGCCAGTACTGGCCCCAGCTGTGGACGCAGCTGAGGGTGGAGACAGGACTGGCTGTCTGCGCAGCTAGGGGATGGCCTCCATCATCCCTCCATCGTTTGGGGTGAGGGAGGCAGCTAGACTGCCTCTGCACTGGGGACATGGCTACAGTGTAGGGCCCTGGTGAGAGTGGGATGCTAACTAGCTGTCCAGCCCCCTCTACCTGCTCCTGGAGACTCTGAGATCTCAGGTTGCCCAGGTGTGGCCACAAGCCAGGGATATCCTAGTCAGGGGCACTGATGGGACAGGGAAGGGCTGGAAAGGTCAAATCCACTTTCCTGGGTGGGTCAGCCAGAGGCTGGAACGGTTACCGGGGCATTTTGGGTAGAGCAGTGTGTCCCATCCCTGACTCAGCTGTTCAGAGTTTCCCTTATACTTCATACCCGGGGAGAGGCAGGAGTTGACCTCTGCCTCAGGAAGGGATGCGCTTGACAATTGTTCCATAGGAGGACAGGAGGGCACATCTCCTCCCAGTTCCCAGAGGGCAGTCCTAGAGGTTAATGTGGGGGGCCCAGTCTGGATTCCAGCATCTGGGAGGGATTTCTTTTTCTTTCTTCCAAGAAGGTGCCAGAATTTCCTCAGACCCCAAGAGTTCTATCCAGAAGACTCCTGTTTGGAGAAGGGATACATCCCTTGGCTCCTAGGAAGCACCTCAGAAAGTCTCCATATGGCTGTGAGGGGACCTGCTAGTTCTGCCACCCAGCCCTGCGTCAGACCCAAGAGGCCTTCCCATCTGCCTTGCCATTCTGGCTGGTTGTGGAAGGCATACATATACTCAGGCTGGAGCTTGGGCGCGGTTCTGGCTTTGTCCATTCTAAGCTGTGTGGCTTTGGATGGTCATTTACCACTCCAGGACCATCTCTCCCCACCACAATATGGGGATACTGATCCCCAATCCCAGGGCTGTTAAGGAAATCCCAGTGTCATGGTGATGCTGGGTAGGGGCCCAAGCACCCTGCGCTCTTCTATTCATTTCTGAGAATGCTTCCTCCTCAAATCATCGGCCCCAAACTGAATCCCAAACCCAGCAAACTCTATCCCTACCCTCCCACAGACCATTCAGAGACGACACATGTCAAGATGGCAGCTTTAATCATATTGGCCAAGGCCCTCAGGCTCGCTCTGCTGTAGGCTTCCTTGGCCATATGCCCACCCTTCCCAGGTGGCCACTACCCTGTGGCCACCGATGTGGAAACCTGAGGTTGTGTCAGTCTGTGGACCTCCTGGGCCTCTGTGCCACTTTGCCCTAGAAGCCTGTTGGACACTTAGGTAAGGGATAAAAGTAGCCTGAAGCCTACTCTTCTGGCCATCTCCAGCTGCTCCTGGGGACATGGCTTGGTCCCTCTCCTGGGGCAGGGCCAGTGGTGGTAGGAGGCCGGCCGGGGAGGAATGTCTCCACCACCGCAGCACCGGGGAGGAGTGTCTCCACCACCGCAGGCTTTCCTCCTGGGCTGAAAATCCTTGTGCTTTGAGACAGACAGAGATGCAGGGGGCAGAGGCCCAGCCCAGGCCCTCAAGGCAGGAAACACGCAGAGAAGTCAGTTGCCTCTGAGCAACAGGAGGACGGACACACATGGGTATACGTGGATATCCACATTCTCAACTGCCACAGGGACGTGGCACAGCCCAGAACATCGTCAAAGCTTCCAGATCAGGATACAAGGGAAGGCCTCCAGGGGAGGACCAGGCCCCAGGCCCCAAACTTTCCACAAGGAGCCCCAGGCCTGCAGGGGCATCTGCGAGGCTGGAGTCCTGACCCAGCTGGGCCTCAGGAGAGAGGGGAGCCCCCTCAGCGGAGCCCATGGCTGACAGAGGGCCAGAGCCGATGGGGAGGCCGTGGAGCCAGCTCCCAGAGCTCTCCCAGTCCAGACATGCTTGTGCCAGCTCTTTGGGGTTCCCTGGTCTCCACCTCAGGTATAGGCTGGGATAAACAGGTCTTCAGCTAGCGCCCACTCCGGTCTGTGAGAGTCTTGGTGCGGCTGCCACTCCCGCGGTTATTCATGGGGGTGGGAGCGCGGTTGGCATACGTGTCGTAACTGTTGTCTGAACATACAGAGAGCTCATCGGAGACCTCCATGCCATCGCTGATCTCTGTTGGGTCAGAGGGAGGCAGAATGTGAGTGGGGAGAAGAGGGGTCAGTGAGGATGGCTGGCTGATGCAGCAGGAAGGGGCACCTGCAGCAAGTCCTGGTCAGGCACTTGGGGGCTGATGAAATCACTGGGTTCAAGTTTGGTATTGAGGTTGGCATTCAAGGCCCTCCTTGGACTCTGCAAACACTCTGGTCACACCTCAGTCTGGTCACACCTCATCTGCTGTCCCCTGGAATTCCGTGGGAAACCATCTGCACCCTCCTGATCTTGGTACCCATGTGTTTACTCAGGCCTCTCTTGGGAATGACCTCCCTGAAAACACTTCCTCTTCTTAAAATCTGGCTCAATTTTTCTCATCTCTATTATCACCACCTCCTAAAAGCTTCTGCTGAGCATCCCCCCTGTGGTAGGATGGGGCCTTCTCACGGCCAGCCTAGCCCCTGCTTTCCTGTGCCCCATTACATCCTGTACTGTCACTATCTGTGGCTCCTACCGACTGGAGTACATCAAGCACTGGGCTGAGGTCTGGGCGTCTGTGTCCCCACTGTCTGGCACAGCACTGGACATACAACAGAGCCTCAGAAAAGGTCTGCCGAGTAGAGCTGAACCCACCCTGAGGGGACTGAGGGTGCCTTGGTGAGGCTGAGAGTCTCTGTAAAGGACTTTTTAACCTGGAATGGGCAGAGTTAGGTGAGGATTGTGGCTGGCTCCTCAGAGCCTGCACTTAGAAGATGCTAAATGAATAAATAGCCTTTGCCACTGAGGAGAGGTGGGGGCCTGGATGCACAGAACCTGCGAGGCCTAGGGGCTGGCCTCTTTCCTTCCATTCATTCTACCTGCCCCTTCTGACTTCTCTGGGCCAGGCTGTAGGAGCCTGGGGACCCCAGGTGCCTTTGATTGACCCCTCCTTCCAGGAGCTCCCCAGGGTGGCTAGAGGGCTGTGGGCCACCAGGGGAGGCACCCCAACCCAGCCTTGGTGCTCAGGGAAGGCTCTCAGGAGAGGGAGGTCTTTTCAGCCAAGGCAGGAGGAATGCAAGTACCCCATAGGCAAGAATCTGTGAATCCTAAGCACCTAAGACAGTGCCCAGCATTCATTTGTCAAAGGAATGAAAATAAAGGAACGAATGAATGAGTAGATGTTCATACCATCCTGGGAACCAGCCCCCAAACCAGTCACCCCCACTGGGGTCTCGTTCATTCAGACAGTGTTACCAAGCATACCTCTGGGCCAGGCGTGGTGCTGACCTGTCAAGCACCCTGTGAGGGAGTGCCGGTCCATTTTGCAGAGGAGGCATCTGATGCTAATGTGCTCTGGTTCTTTTATCTAGTTGGGGATGGAGCTGGGATTTGAACCCCAGTCCATCTGGCTCCCAAATATTCTTCAGATCTCTCCTCTCCTATATTCCCATACCCAGTCTCTCACATGTGTTACTGGTTTCTTTGCCTCCAGCTTCCCCCTCTTTTCTATCCTCCACACTTGTTATAGATGGAGTTGTGCTCTCCCCCAAATTCATAGGTTGAAGTCCTAACCCCCAGTACTTCCAGAATGTGACTTTATAGGGGAATAAGGTTGTTGCAAATATGAATTAGTTAACGTGAAATCATTAAGGTGGGCTCCAGCCCAATAGGCCTGGAGTCCTTATAAAGTGGGGAAATTTAGACACAGAGATGCATACTGGGAGAGCACCATGTAAACAGAGATGACTGTCTGCAAGTCAAGGAGAGAGGCCTGGACCAGATCCTTCTCCATGGCCCTCAGAATGAACCAACCCTGCCGACACCTTGATTTTGGACTTCTAGCCTCCAGAGCTGAGACTACAAATTTCTGGGTTTAAGCCACCCAGTTTGTGGTGATTGTTTCAGCCCTACTGTAAGGAGGACAAATCTGCCCATGACCATACTCTGCTTTCAAAGTGAAGCCCAAGTTCCTGACCATAGGCTTGAAGCCGAAGTGCCTCCCTAATGCCATGTGAGTGCAAGGCCACCCTTCATGCCATATGGCATGATACATAGTTCCTGGTACCCCAGTAAGCCATGCCCCCTCACTACCTCTGAACACATGCTGTTCCTGCCTGAATGCCCCTCTTTCGCTTTGCTCGGTCAGCCCTCACCTCCAGCCCACCACCCAGGCCCCTCCTGCTCATCTTTCCCATTCCAGCTAGATCACCTCCTTGCAAAATGGGCCCCAAGATCCTCACTGCCCCAGAGAGCTCTGACCATTCACTTCTGCAGCCCATTCTGGCTCGCATGCCTGTTAGAGCTCTTGTGGTACCCAATTTTCTATGTATTTGTTTATACAGCTGTCTCTTCCATCAGACTGGGAATGTCAACAGGGACTGGCAGCAAACAGGAGTAAAAAAAATCAGTATTTGTGTACAAACCAGGCAAAAAGGGGTGAACTTTAAAAGCAGACCCCCCCCCAACTGCAAAGCTGGGTGGGTGTATGTATGTCCATGTTATGTCCCTGCCAGTATGTGTTGCGTGCGAATATGTGCACACATACTCAAGTACATGTGTGGGGTGGAGATAACTGAGCCCGCTGCCTGCCCCGAGTTGCAGGCCTGCACACCTGAGAAGATGAGCTTCTCCTTCATGATGCTGACATCCCGGCTGGTCCGACGCACTGCAGCACTCAGCATGATCTGCTCAGGATTGTAGCTCCGTATGCCACCTAGGCGCCACCTGCAGAGATGGCCCATGGGCACGGGTCATTTCCCACACTTCCTTGGAGGGGAGCATCCTGCCCAATCCCAGAGCCTATCTGGATCTGGCCTGAGAGACCAGCAGGACTCTTGTCTGACTACAGATGGGGAAACTGAGGCCCAGACAAGGGCAGAACTTGAGCCTGAATCAGAGTCTACTGACTCTCAACCAGGGCTCTCCTGCCTCCCTCTTGTCCCTGGGATCCTAGATCAGGTCCCCTTGGCCCAGAAGATGGTTTGTTTGGGGTTGGTGAGTTCTGTTTTAGGTGCGCACAGTTGTACGCTGACTGAATGGGACAAACTAGGAGAGAGTTTAGCAGGCATGACTCTGACACCCATCTGTGGGGAACACACCAATCTCAGGGAGTCCCAGCTGCTGTATCATCCAGCTCCACCATCAGGGCTAGGCTGGATGAAGCCAGTGGGGAAGGCCCAAGAGGAAGTGAGAGAGGGTAGAAAGCGAGGAGGAGGCCGTGGGGGGCTTGTCTTCACAGGTTCAGAGGCAGAGGTATCAGGGTGACTTGGGTGGGCCAGAGGCTGCTCTGCTCCAATAACCCTGGAAGAGTGGCCTATTTCCTCCTGGGAGGCAGGGGCGAGAGCATTAATTGTTCTGATGGCTGAGGCAGGGGTGAGGTGGGGAATAAAATTAAGCCAGTGGGCAAGAGGTGAGGCTGTAGGGGGCGTGCAGGGGCCCGGCAGAGCCAGGAGACTCAGGTTCTGGTGCCCAGCCTGGGGCAGTTTTTGCCATTGCAGTTTCTCTCAACCAGCCCTAGATCTTTAGTTTCTGAACTTAAGACTTTTCCAGTGAACCAGACCGAAAGATTCACTGCCCCCTCTCCCTCCCACCAAGAGAAGCAGGGATCAGCTTGGAAACAAGAACCCAACCTCCCCAGGCACTGAGCCCTGCTGGGTGGTGGGGGGAGCCCAGACTCGATGAGAAATCAGTTGTTTCCAGATGGGGTCAGCACAGCAGAAATGGACAGACAGATGGACAGGCAGGTGGGTGAATGAAAAGAGCAGACAGACAGGGGAAAGCAAGAAGCAGAGGGGAAGGCAGCTTGTGCTCTGGCTGGGCTGGCTGTCCTACATGTCCTTGAGGGCGACAGGGTCTCTTATTTATCACTGTGTCCCTGGCACCGACCTCAATGCCTGCTATGTGGCAGGTGCCCGGAGTATTTGTTGAATGTATGAATGAAGGCTAGGGGGCCACAGGGAATGGTCTCCCTCAGGGTCCCCTCATCTGTCAGTCCTCTCCAGACTCCCAGGAAGACAATGTCATGGCCCTGGCTGGACACTGAGCAGGCCTGGCACCTGGGCCACCTCAGCTGCCCCTCAGCACACTGGGGCTCCAAGGGTGAAAGCCTGGCTCCCTGTTTCAGGCCCAGCACAGTGGCAGCATGTGGGGGCACCTACTGACTAAGAGGATGAAGGAAGGAGAGATGCATGTCCCTTCGCTGGGCTCTGTCCCTCAGCCAGGGAGCAGTATGTCCTCCTGGAAGCTGGTTGGTGAAGGTATCTAAACCAGGAGGGCCCAAGGCACTGGACCAACATGGGGTCTTGGATCCCCAGGACCTAGGACTCACATTGGAAATTAACATTACACCCAGGAGGAAGGTGTCAGGCTGGGGTCTCTGCAGCCAGGTACATCTAGGACAGGAAGCTCAACCACTGTGGGGTTATTCCAGGGAAAGCAAAGAGGCTACGTGTATGAGAGGGGAGTCAGAAATGGAGAGTGAGAGAGGAGAGACACAGAGAAAGTGAAGGAGCAATTTGAGAGGCAAAGCCCGAGAGGAGACACCAAGAGATTAGAAGGGAGAGACAGAGCTTGGTAGGGTTTTTGCTGGGCAGTGGTGAAGGTCCCTGCGAGCCAGCCTTGGGAGGGGTGGCCAGGCACAGTCCTTCCCCAGAGGAAGCTGCTTTGGTGCTGAGAGAGGCCTGGTCAGCAACCTGCAAGGAAGCGCTGGCTTCCGTCCACAGAAACAGCAAGGAGGACCAGAGGGCAGCAGGGCACACATGGCGAGATGGGGAGAGAAGGGAGGATCGCGGGGCAGAGAAAGGATAGCAGGAGGCATCAGGCGAGGGGAGGAGGTGTCTGGAGGGGGACCCACGAGGGACCCAGGCACAGGCTTGGTGCACAGCAGGTTTTCAGATGGAACTGGAGAAAGGGATGGCAGGGAAGAAGGAGAAAGAGGAACAGGAGAGGAAGACCACACCAGAATTACCTGATCAAGTGATAGCTGTGAGATGCCAGAGTGCAGCAGAGAGGGGAGTGGGGAGAGAGAGGAGGGACATGCGCCGGATCAGAGCAGTGTGTGACAGAGAGAGAACGTCAGTCAGGAATAAAACAGCCAGTCATTGTTTGTGGCTGGATCGGGGCCCCTGTCTGGCCCTAAACCCTCCCCTGGGCCAGCCCTCCCCTTCCCCACTGCATCACTGTCCCAGCTGCTGCCCTGACAGGCAGGGGTTCTCCAACATGGCACACCCAAGTTCTGAGTGTTGGTGACAGCCCAGGCCCTAGGGAACAGGTGAGGACACAGACAGAGAGGAGCTGAAACCCACCAAAGTCCACACAGCAAGTCATGGCAGAGCTTGGCTCTGGGCTCCCAGCTGGGTGCTTGTTCCAGAAACCACTCAGCTTTGGCTGAGGAGGATGGGCTGAGGGCCACTGGGTGGTCCTCCTTTTACCCTGAAAAGGCTGCCCAGGGCTCAGGAGGAGGTTCGACTGGCTGGGGTGGGGGCTGGGCTTGTGGGGCATGGAAGGAGGTCAGAGCCTACTCACTTCTGGAGGACGAAGATGCCAATGATGAGCATGAAGGAGATCAGGTCCGCGGTGACCCACATGAGACAGTACTCGTCTGGGGGCTGTGGACAGATGGCCCGTGGCCAGTTTTCAGTTATGTCCGGTCCATACCAGAGCTCCAAAGTGAGGGTCTGGGTAGGAGGACCCCATGTCACCCTCAAGGAAGGATGAGGGAGGACCTAGAGGGGGCTTTGGGGTTTGGGGCCTTGAGATTATATTTTGTAGCAGTGAGATCTGAGCACTGTGGGTGTGTGGGCGTGTGCATGTGCAAGTGTAGGATAAAAGAGATCTGTGTGGGCTATGTGGGGGTGCCTGGGTAGCTTTGTCGGTTAAGTGTCTGACTCTTGATTTCAGCTCAGGTTATGATGTCAGGGCTGTGAGATCAGGCACCACGTTGGGCTCCATGCTGGGCATGAAGCCTGCTTAAGATTCTCTCTCCCTTTTACTCTGCCCCTCCCTCTGTCTTCTCTCTCTCTCTCTCTCTAAAAAAAAAAAAAAAAAAAAGTCTGTGGGGAGGTCAGGGTAAAGGGGGCATATGTTAATAAGCCTGAAAGGTTTGTGTGCTTAAGGGGACTCCAAGCAGAAGGCAAGTCAATGAAAGGCAGGCAGCTGAATGTGAAGGTGTAAAGGACTAGCAGGTATGCAGGGGTGTGTGTGGAGAGGCACAGGGCATCTGTGCGGGTCTAAGGTTACATGTGTCTCCCTGGATGTGGAGTGCGGGAGCTCCCCCTCCAGGGGCCAGGGAGGGCAAAGCCTCCTGTGCAGCCAGGCCTCCAGGGCCCTCGATCTCAGGGAGACTGTGGAGGAGGGTTGGGCTGGGCCAGGAGCCCTTCTCGCTGTTGGTCAGCTCCAGTGACCTGAAAATTCGAAGGTGCTCATTGCTGTTGCCGCCAGTCAGTGAGTTCCTCCATCTCGTTCTGAGCAGAGCCCTTGGAGGTTTGTGAGGACAGTGGGCAGGTGGATGGACACACCTTCCAGAACCTAGATCTGATTCACTGACCCCGACACTGTCTCAGCTGGACTGGCTGTCATGTCCTCGGGGAGGTGGCAGTGGGAGCACAGCAGGGAGGTCACAGGCACCCCTAACCCCCTATAGCAGAGCTGGGACTGGAGCTCAAGCCTGTCAGCAGGTGCTCCATCAACCAGTTGAAAATTGGTTTTATTTGCTTTATTCTCAGACCAGCTTTTCACTTTCCCTATCCTTGTCCTGTTGTTACTCTTTTTCCCCCTCCTTTAAAATAAGACATAACCTCCCCACGCTCAAACCCCAAGTAGTAATTGACTCCCCTAGGGCCCTGAAGTGATGTTTTTCTCCCCACCCCCCAGCACCATAGTGCAGACCTCAGAGGCCACGAAAATCCTCCTCAGTGCCCTGCTCCCCACCCTTGAGACCTCACCAGAGACTGGAGTGTGGAGCCTGCCCCCCACCCTGTGCCATAGGCTCTCTCTATACATCCCCAGGTATCCTCTCTGCCCCCCCAAAATTTCCCAACTCACCATGATCCAGAGGGGGGAAGGCACCTGGGACAGGACATGGGTGTTGTCAGAGGTGACAGACGGGACCCCCGCGCACCACAGCAAGGAGAAGAGCCACGGTGCATTGACCGTGTAGAGGTTCACACTCAGGTTCCAGGATGCATAGTCCCTGTGGGGCCGGCGGACAGAGGCTGGTTGGCCCTCGGACCAGGGCCTCCAGGCCCAGTGTGGGAAATCTATAAAGCATGCCCCCCTATATAAACCTGCTGTCCTCACAACTGTCCCCAGAGAAAAGAATCTACCCCCAGAGGACCAAGCTCAGAAAACGCCCAGATCTGCCTTATGCTCTCAACCTCTACTCCTTGAACCATGAGCTCCAGTGCGTCTGGCCTCCTCTGCGTGAGCTGGGGTGGGCACCTGAGCTCCTGGCGGGACACCTGAGTGTAGCGCAGGTTCAGCCTCTGGATGTGGCCTCTCCGCAGGCTGGTGGCCGCCTCCTTGGAGCCCGATGTCTGCTGGAAGCCAGGGGCCACCCTCCGCACGAAGGGCCTCTGCCTGTTAGGCAGCCACATGACCTGCAGGCAGGAGCGGGTCAGCCTCAGATTTCTCTTCTGTCAAACCGGGTTATGGCATCTACCCTCCCAGAGCCCCGGGAAGGGTTAAAAGAGATGGGACCCGGCACACAGTGAGGCTTACATGTAATAACCATCTACAGGGGCCAGCTAGGTCCAGCCAAGGCTGTGGAATTGCTCCGGCAACAACTCGGGAACCTTCCCCTCTAGTCCCTTTGTCACAAGACTGATAACCCAGGTTACTCCGGAGGTTGCCACCGGCCTGGCATGCTGCCATAAAGTGGTTTCAAATCTCTGATCTCCAAGTAGTACACTGCAAGGATGTGGGCAACGCTTCATGAAAGTAAGTGTTCCAGAGAGCCTGCTCCTGCCCTTTGTACATTTCAAAGGGCTTCCTTGTTTCCCTCTTGTCTCCATGATGGCCCTGTCAGGAAGGCATGGGGCAGGCCATCCCCATTCTACACTGTGGAAGCTGAGGTCTAGACAGGTGGCCTGGGAGTTGATAAGGGAGTCCTGGGTTTCCCGAGGGGTGGGGCGGGGTGGGGCCGGGTGGGGCTGCTCTGCAGGGCCTCACCTGGTGCTGGGGGTAGCCAGAGCGCAGCAGGGCCTCCAGCGTGATGTTGAGGAAGCTGCCTCGGTAGGGGTGCTCCCGTGGTGGGTCACGCAGGTTGAGCAGCAGCGTGGCATTGCCCTTGGCCAGCTCCAGGAGCTCTGCTAAGCTGCAGATGGACTGGTTCTGCGCCTCCCTGTGGTCAGAGGGCGACAGGGAGCTGGCCGTCCAGAAGGGATCAGTCTGGTGGAGATAGGGATACAAGAGGCTGCCTCACCGGCTGTTGGGGCTCCTGGCTACCAAGGAGGGACACCCCTGAGCTGCCAGTGTCTGCTGGTGTTCGGGTCAGGCAAACTGATGGCTGTGGCCAGTCTAGGAGATCCCGACCCTAACTTCTCCACACCACACCCTGTTTCCTGAAAGAATCATTTGCTTGGAACTTCTCCCAGACCCCAGCACATTTTAGTAGCATTTCAGACCAGGAACCAATCTCCCTCTAGAGTTTGACAGAGTTAACAATTTTTATCTGTTAACTATTCTCATCACTGTCAACTTTTTCTATGGGGAAAACAGAATCAGAACAAGCAGTGATGACCATGATATCTGGGCTCCAGTGATAGGAGCTCACCAACCGGCCTGGTGATGAGTCACTGATGCTAGGGAACTAGGGGTCATCTGAGCTGATGGCTGCCCCATGGGGTCCCTATCTGTGTTTTCCATGTCCAGGACTGGGACAGGTATAGCCAGACCTTCAGGAACCACTGGCCGGCGTTGAGCCTCTGCAGGATGGTCCAGTTCAGCATAGAGGCGGGCTTGCGGGCGAGCTCTGGGAATTCCTCCTCCACGTTGGTGGTTCGCCGCAGGGTGTTGTCATGCATGAGGAAGGGCACACCATCCAGGCTGTGCGAAGGTGGGACCGCCAAGTCACTGTCCACCGAGGCCCCTCATCTGCCCACTGATGATCCTCCCCCAACACCCATTCACTCCTTCCCACCCATTTACAACAATGCCCATGGGAGCCAAGCAGGCTTTGCTCCTGTCTGGGCCTCAGGGAGGACAGTGGGCCGGTGGGGGACTCCCTCTGGCTCTCTGTGAGGGTGAGATGGGGGTAAGGATGGCTGAAGATGAAGGGCTGGGCCTATTCTCTTAGCAACCACAGCAGATAGGTGCCACCTCATTTGTTAATGGGGCGACTGAGGCTGTGAGAGGGAAGTACCTAGTTCAGGCCCATTAGCCCAGAGAGTGGTAGAACCTGATTTAGAACCCAGGCCATGTGAGGCCATTATAGGACAGTACAAATGCAGGCCTCTTTGACACATTCCTCTTACCACCAGCCTGGTCTACCCCACTGGGGCTGCCAATAGCCCACATGGTATCTTAGTGTGAAATAGTAAAAGGCATGGGAGTCCCCCTTCCTCAAGGCATTTTACCACCATCTGCTAGAAAGTTTGGATAAACACACAATTCTGTGATGTCTACACTGGCAATGATGGACTGATGGTGATATCTATACTTGGAACCTATGTGTGGTTTCATTTTTCACTACACAATCACCTGTGTAGACTAAACATGGTAGCCCTGTCTTTTTCCCCTTCTCAGAGGTAATCTGTTGTGACACTTTATGGATTCTTCTCAACCTTTATACTAATAGATACTTTTAAAAGCTATACATTGAGAATGTGTAAATCATTTTATGTGGTCTTCTAAGAAAAATATAATTGACATCACAGTGGATGTATTACTCTGCAATGTGTTTATTTCACACAAAAAAAAATGTGTTTATTTCACTTATGAGTGTTTGAACTCTGTCTTGCTGAGCCATATAGATCTAGTCTCTCCTTCAACAGGACCTGTGACAGGACCCCAGGTCCCATTCCCCCACCCCTGCTTGAACCAAGAGCATCTACTCACTTCTCTATTTTATATCCTGGCATTTGGCACAAACAGGGTGTGGGCCCTGCAGTGGATAGTCCAAGTCTCTGCCCTCCCATCTCTGAGGCTCTGGGACCTGAGGTTCCTCCAGCAGAGTCCCAGATGTGAGTGCAGCAGGGATGAGAGGTATAGCAGTCCCCCCAACCCCTACACCTACCTGATGGTGACATCAGCCTGTAACCCGTACAGCTTCTGCTCTAGGGCCTTCCGGAAGGACATCAGTGTATGCTCTGGGGCCAGCTGGGCAGGAAGGGAGAGCCAACATTTAGCTGATGTACACCTCCCCGGCCAATGAGAACCTGTGTCGGGAGGCTAGAGTAGGCCTGGTGCTAGTTCCCACTCCTCCAGGCAGTGGTTGTGGGACCCTGGGCACCCACGCAGATTCTCTGAGGCTCAGTTTCCTCATCTGTTAGATCATGCCTGCCTCAGAGGTTTTTTTGAGGGGAGGAGGCAGGGGTGGTTAGTGTTGACCTATAGAAATGTGGGGGGTGTGAGGGCTTTTATATAGTCCTCTGCCTTGTGGCAGTCTTGGGCTGGGGCTTTTTCCTCGTGGTTATACCCTAGGTCCAGGGGGAAATCCCAGAGGGAGAGGAGAGGGTACTCAGGATGGCAGAGTTTCCACAGGGTTCCTGGTTTTCTCATCTATACAGACATGACAAGACCACCCCCCAGATTGTTACGTGGGTTAAAAGCCCCCAACATAAGTGCTTAATAAATGACTACTAATATCATAGCATATACATCAAAAGATCCTGGTTCTAGCCCTGGCCCTTCCATTAACTAGCTTTGTGACCACCAGTGCATCTGCTTCCCCATTTTCCCCTTGGGGGTGCATACTCCGTGTTCTCTGGATTCACTGGGTCCTTCCAGTTGGGAGAGTGGGAGTTCCAAGTCTCCCTCCCTAGTTGTCTGGTCTGAGGACCCTGTCATACCCCTTGTCACCACTGGGGGTCACTACCACACCAAGGATTGGGCTAGGACTCTGCACAGTGTGGGCTGGAAGAGGAAGGACTCCTGGCAGTGAAAGGATGGGCTGCAAGGGGTTCCTGTGGCTGATCTCATTCCCACCGAGACATGCTCATGCCCATCTTCTCTCCCTCTGGTCTTGCCGCTCCCACGTGTAACACATTCCCACAGCAAGGGCCATGGGGCTGAGAAGGAACAATTCTACTTCCCACTCACCTCACCTCTGCACCTTGGTTTCTTTAGCTTAAAATGGGCTAATGTTATCAAGCTCACAGGTAAGATAAGAGACATCCTTTCTTCCTCTTTCCCTGGGGCAGAGCAGCTTTGGAGGACGTGGCTCCCTTCTCTCAGTCTTGTGGGCTGTGTGAGGCCTCACCCAGAGGCAGAATAGGGTCACAGAGGCATTAGAGACAGGCTTGGACTCTGGAGCTCCTGCCCGTCTCGCCTCTACATGGTCCACACACCCAGGCCTCTCACAAGTGCCAGAGCTCCCTCGTGGGCTGAGGCTGCAGAAGGTGGACTGTGGGTAGATACAAAGGAGCATGGCAGGGGCTACAAAGACCCCTGGTGGGTGAGGCTTTGTAAACTCAGGTCTCTCAGGGGGTAGGTGCCGACCTCCTGGAGAGAGAGACATGGAAACCTGGGCCTCCCTGGCCAGCCTTGGGACTCCAGGAGGGCTCTAAGAAGCAGGCAGGATTTCAGGGTGAATTCTTAATCCCTGCTTGCCTCAGGCCTAAGCCCAAGTGGGGTTCTTTTGTCAAGGAGTGTGTATATGAGGGGCAGTTGTCACAAACTCAGGTGGGCAGGCCACTGTAGTTAAAAGTTCCAACGCTGGAGTTAGTCTGACCAAGTAATAAAGAGGAAACACACAGGTGCACCCACATAGGAACCATACACCCAAGGGCACACAGACACCATCTTGAAGACAGCAGTGTGCACTTGGGCTCATCACACACAGATGTGTGGATCCAGAGCCAATGATATACAATGATATGTATTAGTGTAGACACCGATACACGTGCATGCACAGTGAGACACTTGGCTGTGTCAGACACTCGTGCCAGCCCCTCAACAGCCACTGCAAGGACGTAATCACCCAGATGCATGATGTGGGAGATTCTCCAGGACAAATGACTCAGTTTCTTTGACAAATAAACAGCATATGGAAAAAGGGGAGGGGGACTGCTATAAACTAAAAGATAACTTGGAAGACATGTCAGCCAGATGCACCATGTGGACCCCATTTGGAGCCGGATTTTTAACAGCTCAACTGCAAAAAAAGTATTTTGAGACAACAAAGGAAAACTGAACATAGATTCAGTATTAGATAATTTTAAACAATTATTATTAATTTGGTTGGGTGTAACAGCAGCATTGAGTTGTCATTATGTTAAAAAAAAAAAAAGTCCTTATGGATTAGAGATACATCCTGAAGGATGTATGGGCAAAATGATACGATGTCTGGGATTTGCTTTAAAATATTACAGCAGAGGGGTGCCTGGCTGGCTCAGTCTATGGAGCATATAGCTCTTTTTTCCTTTTTTAAGATTTTATTTATTTATTTTTGAGAGAGGGAGAGAGAGCGAACACACGCGCATGCACACTTGCACACACACACACACAAGAGCAGGGAGAGGGGCAGAGGAAGAAGAAGAGGGAGAGAATCCCAAGCAGACTCCATGCCAGGCACAGCGCTTGATCCCACAGCCCATGAGATCATGACCTGAGCCAAAAGCAAGAGTCTGATGTCCAACTGACTGAGCCCCAGGCAGTTGGGGCATGTAGCTCTCGATCTCAGGGTCATGAGTTCAAACAATGTTGGGTATAAAGATTGCTTACATAATACATTTTCTTAAAAATCTTAAAATAGGGATGCCTGGGTGGTGCAATCGGTTGAACATCTGACTCTTGGTTTCAGGTCAGGTGGTGATCCCTGAGGTTGTGGGATTGAGCCCTGCATCTGGCTCTGCACTGGGTACGGTATCTGCTTGGGATTCTCTCTCCTTCTCCCTTTGCTCCTCCTGCTTGTGCTCAAAATACTCTAAAATAAGTAAATCTTAAAAAAAATATATTGAAAATAGCAGAAAAAAAGTAGGGAGACAGATGAAATAAGAATGGCAAGAGTACTGATAAATGTTGAAGGTGGTCTTGGAGTCTTTGTACTGTTTTTCATTCTATGATTCCTTATACCATTCTTAACACCTCCCACAAATATTAGAGATTTTTCCTACTAAAAAAATTATCTATGCTGGGGCCACTGGCTCCTTCCCAGCTGAGGGAGCAGGTGGGAGTGGGTAATCTGGGTCATGGACAGAGGAGGTGCTATAATCTTGGGCCCCCGCCCACCTGCAGAGGCTATGCTTCTATGTTATGCTCATGATAGTTTGCAGCATAAGGCACAGAGGCGATTGGTGACCCACCCCACCAAGACACACAGGCAACATGGGGCAAAACTGGACTCCAAATCCAGATCTCTGACTCCATAGCCATGGCCCTTCCATCTGCTTTCCTCCAGGAGGTGCTGGGACCAGCAAAGGGTATGTTGGGAGGGCCCCAGGGTGCAGCTAGGGAACAAGTGTCTGTGTCTTATCTAGTAAATGGGCACAGTAACACCCACCACAGGCAGCAGGGAAGAACCTAAGAGTGATTCACAGCCCCATAAGACTCAACTACCTCCTTTTAAAAGTTACTTTGTCAGGTGCCTTGACTACCCTGAAATTCAGTGATACCATGGAACTCTCAATCACTGGAAAAAAAAAAAAAAAAAAAAAAAAAAAAATGCTCACGGAGTCTTCGAGTGCCCCCTGGGGGTGGAAAGTGGTACTGCCTCTGTTCAGAATCACACATTCCAGGTGCTTCTGGAGAAGGAACCCCTGGTCCAGAGGAGGGAGAGGGCCTGCCCCAGAAAGCAGAAATGTATACCTATTCCTTTCTGTGCACTAGGCCCATAACCAGGCACTTCACACGTGCTAAGGCCTGCTTCGCATCGGCCAGCAGGGCAGACGCTCTGGTTATCTAGGACAAGGGAACCGGCAGAGCAGATAGGGATCAGTCCAGGCTCCCACAGCTGACAAAAGGCCGAGGAAGAAGGCTCTGAAGCCATCCTCTCAAGAAGAAGGCCTACTGTGGGGTCACAGGGCTCTGACTTTGACTTCTTCCTCTCTCCAGGTGAACCCCGTGAACACCACTACCTTCCCTTTAGCCATGGGCTCTGAGCTGCACCTGTCCCTTTAGTGCCAACCCCCCCCCCCCCCCACCACCAGCCCTGAATGTGTTTCTGCTGCCTCTGGCAACCCAGGGACCTGCTGTCCTCCCCACACCTGGCACCTCTCTCACCTCACCCAGCTCTGCTGGGTCTGGCCCCAGCCTGAAGCCCTCCTGCATCTTCCCTCAGGATAAAAGTTAAATCTTTTTAGTAAGATACCTTCAGGGCTCTTCAGGATTCAGTCCATCTAAGATCACTGCTATTACTACATTACACGTACATTCCTTTCCCCACAAGTTCCTCTCTACAAGGAGATGGTTCTTGGCCTGTCTTCCCCAGAATGGTAGCCCCACTCTGCTCCTTTAGGACCCTCAGGGGGCACTCACCATAGGGGCTCCGCGGTGGCCAATGAGGGCAGGCTTGGGGCCCAGGTCCTTTTTCTCCATGATGCAGGGAGAGGAGATGGTGAGAGGGGCCAGGTAGAAGGCAAACACCACGGCAAAGAAGATACAGAGAATGGCCATCTGGGAGGCTGCAGACACCGACTGTGAGTGAGGCTGCCTGGGGAGCTATTTGGCTCCCACAAGGCCCACCCATGAACCCTGGGCAGGTTGGAGGTGAGGGGGGTGGGCAGAAAAATCCACCTGTCAGGACCCAGATACCGAGGTGACCCTGCTCCACAGGCAGCCCCCATTCTTGCTGGGATGGCGAGCTTGACTTCTAACACACACAGACAGGCAGAGGAGGGAACACTCGGGGCTGACCAAGGTTGCAGCCCTAGGTGGAACTTGTCGTCCACTCTGAACCAGAACCCCTGCACTGAGAGTGACACCTTATCCCCAGGCTCCCTAGGTGATGTTCATGTGAGGGCAGGGCAAGCTGGTTTTGGTACTCAGAAGGCAGTCATACTTACAGGACCGTTCTGCACGGGCGAACTGTCCGGCCACGATCCAGGAGAGCGCAGTGATGGCAGCTAGGGCCCCCACATGCAGGAATGGTGCCGTGCCCTGGTGTGTGGGAAGGGGCAAGAGGGACCATTGGCTCCCAGCTATGCCCAGACTCTATCTGTGGGTCAGGCAACTCTATCTCCATTTTTCAGTGGAGGAAACTCTGGGTGCAGAAACCCTGAGCCGTAGCCTAGCCCCCTCCCTGCTCTGACTTGCTGTGTGGCCTAGGCCACTCCCTGCCTCCTCTGGGCCTTTGGAGAGACATAAGTGATAAAAAGGGACTGCCTTGTTTGGAAGGTCCCAAGGAAGGAGCTGCCCATAACCCCCCTCACCAACCCCACCGTCCCCCCTCACTGCCCCCCACTACCCCTTCACCACCCCTCACCATCCCCACTCACTGCCCCCCACTACCCCCTCACCACCCCTCACCATCCCTCACTGTCCTCCCTCACTACCCCCCATTACCCCCTAACTACCCCCCACCATCCCCCACCATCTCTTACCGCCCCCCCCACACTCACCTGCAGGGAGATCAGCAGTACCTCCCACTCGTCCTTCCACAGCTGGGCCACTGCTGACATGGCCACCACTGTGGACACCAGGATGACCACCAGCCCCATCTGGAAGGGGAAGTATCCCCCAACAGAGGGTCAGAGCCAGTGTGCCTGGACAGCCTGAGCATCCCCAGTGTGTGTGTGTGTGGGGGGGGGGGGGCAGGCAGTGGGAGAGCCTGAGAGGTCACAGAGAGGAATGGAGAGTGCAAGAGAAACCCACAGAGCAGGGAGGCACGACTATAAGGGAGCCATAAGTGACAGAGGCAGGAGAAGGCAGGGGGACCTCAAGAGAATATGGAAGGGAGGCTGGAGAGGAGAGAAGATGGGAGGCAGCTGGCGGGGAGGTGAGGCACAGCCCAGGGTTCAGCCCCACTGAGGGTGTGAGAAGACACTCGGCCAGTGGGACCTCTGCCGGCCCCAGCCTGTCACGTCCAAGGCCTCTCCTGGCACTGCCAGCACCCCTTGGGGTGAAGGGTGACTTGTCCAGACCATGGGGGCAGGAGGCTGAGAAGCCGGGTCCCCTGCAAGAGCTGATACCCCCTGGGGGGTATCAAGCAGACGTGAGGCAGGGTTCTGCCCCCAACCCCCTGCCCGGCCCCACCGCCAAGGCTTGCTCCCAGCCCCGGCCTCTGAGCTTCCAGCTTCTGTGTTGGTGGGGGCTGCCCTCTGAGCTGCCTCCCGGAGAAGGTGAGGAGCATAACCCTGAGGGAAGAGGAGACAACCTCCACAGGTCAGCGAGCTCTGCGGACAGATGGGATCTGAAACATCTCCTGCAATGCAAGATGCTTCCCCAAACCAAGTGAAGCCTGGTTTCTGACTACTCGGCCCCCAGCCCCCCTCTCAGTCCAGCCACTTTCCCCCCACTGCCAAGCCTGGCAACTTAAAGCTCAGGTCACACCTCTACCTCCAACCCCCCACCCCCATAATCAGCCCATAGCGCCACCATGGCCTGCCCTGCTGCTGCTGCAAGCTCTCCCCACTGCCCCCACCCCTTCCTGCAGTGCCTTTTCTGGAGGCAGCAGCCTCCAGCTTCTGAGAGCCCTCCACTAACAGAAGGAGCTTGGATGGTAAGGGCAGAGACAGTGGTTGATCCATCTTTGTTCCCTGCCAGGCAGGGAAGATTCATTCCTGCCTGGGATTAAGTTTTCCTTTGGAGGTTTGTCATTCCAGCCCATCAGCCCAGAAACAAATGTTCCAATAAGAAACAGTAATAAGGCTGAGACGAGTAGGGGCCTTTATGGGCTGTAACATACTGGCCCGGGGGAAGCGGGTAAGGGAGAGGCAGGTACACAGAGGGCCCATGTGCCCGGGGCCAGGGGAGGGATGTCCTGTTTTCCTCATGTTTTTTCTTGTCATGTCCCAGGTGAGGTCATTATCACCTTGGGTTTACAGATGGGGAAACTGGTGGGCATAAGGGTTTGCTTGCCCTGTAGCTTTGAGGGGGCAGATCCAGAAACAAACTCCATCCTGCCTGTCTCAGGGGTCGTGCTCTTTCTGGGCTTTCATGCTGCAGTAGACGGGGAGGCCAAGGAGTGTGCTCACCGTCCCTGAGAATCCCCCCCCCCAATACCCAGGCTCCCTGCCCCTCTGCTGCCCCTTCAGGCAGGCCCTGGGCGCTGCCAATGTCTCTGAAGGGTTGTTTCCGCAGTATTCCTACATTTAACTGATAGTGAAAAGACTGATTTCCCATAATCCTAATGCAATTAAAATTTTTATTCTCTCTGAGTTTTGCAGTTGCTGTCCTGGCAACCATTATGCTCAGCAGCCTTACTGCAGTGTTCAGTGTCTGTGAGATCCACATCCCCCCCAATGTCTCCTTAAGCTATGATAACTGCACCGATTTCCAACAACGTGACCATTGTCCCTTGAATCTGACTGGAAAGGATAAAGCCCACCCAGAAGGCCAGTGATGGCTCACTATCCTGCTCTGAAAGTGGTCCTTGGTTTCCTGTGCAGGTGGGATTGTGGTTTGAGAGGACAGCGGGAGGGACGGAGGACACAGGCAAAATATCCGTGCAGTGAGCCTGGCCTGCATGCTGGTGCCTGAGAGGAGTGGGAAGCCAGCCTTGCAAAAGTGCAGCAGGTGGCTGGAATCTGGGTTCTGTGATCCAAATGGCAGATGTCTGGCCAAGGTTCGGGGCTGCACCAGTCCCATCCTTCAGTTAAATTTCAGCTTTGTGGCCTAATTTGAAGGGCTAGCCCCTCGAAGCAGCTCTCCTGATCTGTGCAATGGGAAGAGCAACTGCCCCCTGAAAGGGGTTTGGGGATACGGCGGAGAAAGCAAGTGTTGTGCTCATAAGCACAGGGGTTGGCAACAAAATAGTAAATGCAAATGCTTACTAAATGTTAGTGGTATAATTTGAACAAGTGGGCATAATACCAAATGAACAAGATTTTTATTTTATTTTTATTTTTTTAAGATTTTATTTATTCATTCATGAGACAGAGAAGGAGAGAGAGGCGCAGACACAGGCAGAGGGAAAAGCAGGCTCCGTGCAGGAGCCTGACGTGGGACTCGATCCGGGTCTCCAAGACCACGCCCCAGGCTGAAGGCGGCGCTAAACCGCTGAGCCACCCGGGCTGCCCGAACAAGATTTTTACAAGGAGTAAACGAAATACCGTGTGGAAAGCGTCTGACACACACAGTAGGCGCCCAGGACATGATGGCCACGGCTACTGTGATGAGCATCACCTAGCAGGAGTGTACCTTCCCGAGCTGCAGCTGGAGGAAGAGAGACCAGATGCCAGGAAGAACTGGGGAGCCTGGGCTGGTTGTTTGGAGGGCAGTCTGAATTCATAGGGAGCGCTGATGCAGGGAATGTGATAGGATGGCCTCCAGGGGCATTGCTGGGGCCTGGGCTGAGGGCAGAAGCACAGGCCCTGCCCCAGCACACAGTAACTGATGGGTGTGACTGTGCCCAGTCCTCCTCCCTGGGCTGCAGCTTGGGTCACTGACAGACACCTCCTCTAGGCAGGCCCTGGGCTGGGCGCTGCTGCCACTGTGGCAGAGGCCTCAGACAAGGCCACAGATTGGGGCAGTGGAGTGTGATCAGTGCCAGGACGAGGAACAGCCTGGGGAGGTAGGAGCTGTAATCAAAGCCCCTCATGGCAGTGACGTCTGAGCTGATTCTGGAGTGCTGCGTGGGGCAGGAAGGGGGGCATCTCAGGGAAGGGATCTCCTGTTTACTGGAAAGTCCCAAGTACACTTCAACCTTCTCATCCTCTGGGCCTTTGCCTGGACTTGTCTCCTGTTTCTGGGAAACAAGCTTTGAGAGGACTGGGGAGGAAGGGGAAGGTCCCCAAGTGGACACCCAGATCTGCTCACAGTACCCTGCCTGCCCCAAATGGCTCCTGTTCTGGACCATCCTAGGCCTCTTTGTTCTGCAGCCTGCCCCTAATCAGGACCCCGGGAAACCAGAGACTCTCAAAATAAAGATAATGATTAAAACATAAAACTGTAGTACGTAAATCAGTACAATACTGGGCATGAGACCGGAGAGATAAGTGGAAGTAAATAAAAACCTCAGAAACAGATCCTTTTTTTTTTTTTTTTAAGTAGGCTCCATGCCCAAAGTGGAGCCAAATGTGGGGCCTGAACGCATAACCCTGAGATCAAGACCTGAGCTGAGATCAGGAGTCAGGTGCTTAACTGACTAAGCCATGCAGGTGCCCCCAGATCTATGTATATTTTAAAAATTAGTCTAATATAAAAGTGTCATCTCAAATTAGAGGGAAAGAATGGATTACTGAACAGAGTCGAGTCAGGACCTAGGAAGCCATCTAAAAAAGAAGAAAAATCACACGATACCCTCAAATAACTTCCAGAAAGATAAAATAAGTAAATGTTAAAAAAAAAAAAAAAGTAGAAACCTACAGTTACCAAGTGATACCAACATAGAAATTTTTTATAACCTTGGAGTGGGAAAGACTTTTCTAAGGCTGACACAAAACCCAGGAGACATAAAAGAGATGACACATTCACATCCTGAAGAATAAAAAAGTTCCTATGGCAAAAATACAAGCCCAGTTGAAAGATGAATTGGGAAGAATTATTTGCAGTTCAGTGGTCAAAGGGCTGAATTTTCTGAATCCATAAAGCACTCCTACAAATTAGTAAGCAAAAAGCAAATCCCACCGCAAAAAAAGGGGCAAAAGAGATGAAGAGCCAGTTTACAGAAAAGGAAACTAAGTGACATGACTTCTAGCATGTGGAAAATGCTGAATCTAAGTCATCGAGAGAGAAATGTACAGTAAACTACTGGCAGCATCATCCTCACCCATCAGACTGGCCAAAGTCAAGAAATCTGGGAATGCTTTACAGCAAGGGTGTTTTCTAAGCCCAGACTGCAGGGCATGTGTCGCTGGCCCTGGGCCAGAAGGCCGAGTGGCAAGAACTAGTGAGAGTGCACACTCTTGACCACACACTTCCCTGCCCAGCTCACTGCCACACTATATGGGCGAGGAAGTGAGAACTCTGGGATCCGGGGCAGGCGCATCAGCCTGGAATGAGGGACGGGGTGGGGGAGGCGGGGTACAGGAGCCAGGAGTGGACACCCGTGGGGACACTCTCCACGCAAGGAGCTCTGGTTTTGCCAAGGTGCAGAAGATACTTTTTTAAATATTTTTTTTTTATTGGGCACCTGGGTGGCTCAGTGGTTGAGTGTCTGCCTTTGGCTCAGGTTGTGATCCCGGGGTCCTGTGACTGAGTCCTGCATTGGGCTCCTTGCAGGAACCCTCTTCTCTCTCTGCCTGTGTCTCTGCTTCTGTGTCTCTCATGAATAAATAAATAAAATCTTTTTAAAAAAATGATCAACAAGATAAAAAAAAGATTTTTAAGAATTTATTTGAGAGAGCAAGCTAGCAAAAGAGAGCAGGGGCAGGGAGGAGAAGGAAAAGCAGATTCCCTGTGAGCACCAAGCCCCACTTAGGGCTCTGTCCTGTACACTGAGATCATGACCTGAACTGAAGGCAGACACTTAACCTAACCTACTGAGCCAGCCAGGTGCCCCCCAAGGTGCAGAAGACAGGGAGCAGGCTAGTACTTGTGTCAAGGGAGGAGGAAAAAGGAAATGTATTTGCCTATTTGCACATAGAGTACCTCTAGAAAGGTAGTAGGGAGATTCACACTGCATAACTTTTTCGTACCTTTTAAATTTTGAACTGTGTCAGTGTATTAGATGGTCAAAATTTGGTTTAAAACAAAAAAAGATAGGATTCTTTAGAATCTTAGGATCGAGTGATAGAATCTTTGAAGCAGAAGAGTAGAATTTCCAGTCCCTGCTTGAATCTTCCGACCCCCAGGTACTCCCTCCATCCTGGTGCAGCAGGGCCAGCTGTGGATCAGCTCGGCCTGCAAAGCCCCTCCTCGTGCTGAGATCTCATGGGAGGGCATGGAGGGGAGAGGAAGGCAGGACTGGCACCCCAGGAGCTGGCCCTGGGGCACATGAAGGCATCTGATCCTCCCAGACCTAGGGGACGACTCCCTGTACTGATCTGCTACCCAGGCTGGCTTCATGCCTCTGGAGGCCTCTCCACCAGGATCA
The DNA here is from genome assembly GCF_048164855.1 of Canis lupus baileyi. Classification (NCBI taxonomy): domain Eukaryota; kingdom Metazoa; phylum Chordata; class Mammalia; order Carnivora; family Canidae; genus Canis; species Canis lupus. Next base: position 28,601,394 of record NC_132860.1, read on the forward strand.
AGGAAGTGTGACCTGACCTGCTGAGAACCAGGCATGAGCCAGAAGAGGTAACCACAGTGGGTGCCAGCCCCACCTGGGGTGCCAGCTAATGCAGTTCTTTCAAGTGTCAGCTGCCCAGTCGGGAGAAGAAAGAGCCCCATGAGGGGGCCTTCAGAAGCCTGGAGGAGACTTCAAGATAGTGTGACAAGCAGGAGGAAGGGGGAAGGCTGCTGGCTGGCCTTCACTCCTCTCAGACTCAAGTTACCAGGATCTGACTCCCCCATGCCTGACTTCAGAGGCCCCCTGGATGCCCCCTGGCACCTGCCACTCCACACAGCCTAGCTTCTTGCCCTGTCCTCCTCCTGGTTCCTGCTCCATGTCCGCCTTCTAGCAGGAAGTGAGCCCCTCCCCTTGTCACTCTGCACCCCTCTGAGTGACTTCTGAAGGGCTTCTGAACTTATCTTCCCCTTCTTTTAGGAGGGGGGTGGGTGAGCCACGTTCTGGTAAAAAGAGACACCTAGGCTCCCTCTGCGCCCCACATGCTCCGGGGAAGGAGGGGCTCTCATGGTCGGCTTTGTGCCACACCCCATGCCAGCTGAGGCCTCAGGAAGGGCAGGCATTGGCCACATGCATTCACATGTGTGCAATGAGTGGCCTGAGCACTAAGCCTTGGAATGTATGAAGCCTCCCCACTTTGGGCCCCACCCTGAGTGGGGCACGGGGGACACAGAGATGGGCAAAGCCAATCTGGCCTGCAAGGAGCTCCCAGACTGGGGAGGGTCGGTGTGGGGGGGGCCAGGTGGAAGTGGACAACACAAATGCTAAGGACCGGCAGGGGAGCTGGTCAGGGCCAGGGGAGACTGAGCAGCGTGTGGGTGGGGGACGCAAATGAAGAAAGGAATCCAAAGGAGAGAGAGGGAGGGCAGGAGCAAAGAGGTAAAGTCAAGAAGCAGCAGCCACACCAGGAGGGCCCAGGCTGTCTCATGCAGCAGAAGCGGAGGTGACCATCCCATGCCAGAATTTGGGAGGCATGAGCAGGGCCCAAGTCATGCAGGGCCTTAGTTGGGGAGGTGGGATCACCCTGGGAGCAAGGGGAGTGGTGGGAAGGGCTCTGAGTTGGGAATAACATCACCATGTGAGTTTAACCATATTGAAGAATGAAGAGGGTGGGGGCTGGGGCTGTGACCTGTGCTGGCCAATTGGCAGCTACAGAGCCAGGATCCTAATAAGTGGGAGACCCTGAGCAAGTTTCTTAAACTCATGGTACCTCAGTCTTTCCAGCTGCAAGATGGAATGATAAGTCCCTCCATCATAGGGTTACCATGAGGGTTAAATGAGTTAACATCAGCCAACCTATGAGAACAGTGCCAGCTACAGAGTGAGTGCTCTGGTAGCTGTCTGAACGACTGTAAGGGCAATCCAGAGGAGGGATGGCCTCCTTCCAAGGAGGAAGGATGGCGTGTCCAAGCTCTTCCTCTGCTGCCGCAGCCTGCAGCCCCCCTTCCTTCTCCCAGTCCCCATGGAGGTTGCCCTTACCTTGTGCAGCCAATGGAGGTTCATCTGCTGCCCCACGGCGATGTGACATAGTGCTAGGACCTGAGGATAGGGCCCACAGGGTAGCAGTCAGGTACCATGTGGGACCCGAAGGTTTTTGCTGGTTCCCACATGCCCTTCGCCAGTCAACAAACTGCAGTGGGGCAGGCAGTGGGAATGCTCAGCCCAGCCCAAGCCTGGCCACCTCCCAGGTTATTCTAGGCCCCTAGGCTCCTCCTCCCCTACAATTTCTTCCTCAAGAGGTCACTGGACCCTGCTGCACTTGGGCTGCCCGGTAAATGTTTTAGGAGTTTGAGGCCCCAGGGTTCTGAAGCAGACTTGAGCCTCATTCCCAGAAAGCCCCCAGCCCAGCATGGGAATTGACCTGAGTCTGAGGGAATAGAGAATTGGGAGAAGTTTCTGGAAGAGACAGTCTGCAGTGGGCCCTAACAGAAAGAAGGTTCTCACTGGGTCAGGAGGAAGACGTTCCAGGATGGGGCAAAAGCAAGATGACCTCCCACCCCAGAGGTGCAGCAGGCTAAGGGGCTCTGGGAAAAAGCCAGCTTCCCCCTTTAGACCAGGGTAACCCTCCATTGGCCCGTGCAAGCCGCCTCCCTCCCCCTGGGAGCAGGGCTGCCCACCCTCTGGGACAGCCCCACGTACCAGGAGGCCCGCGATGTAGGTGAAGGCGGCAGCTGTGGTCATGAGGATGGGCACGGACCAGTCACTCCAGTAGCCCATGCGGTTGTAGAGGTACCTGCCAGGAGGAGAAGAGGTCAGACCTGCACCAGGGAACCAGGAGGCTCCCCTGGGGCAGCAGGCCGTCAGCGCTCACAGCCAGCCTCAGTGACCAGGCCTTGGACCTCTCAGTGATATCACAGTCTCCGTGCTCACCGGTCAGGCCTGTCCAGGGCTCACAATGGACCCCGGGGCAGGCCAAGAAGCATAAAGAAGAAAACAACAGTTCTCCATATTTCTGCAGCCCAGGAGTAACCATTAGCAAGACTTTGCATACTTTTCTTCCAGTGGGTTTCCCATGGTTATATATTTATAAAATAGCAAAGCCAGGACCTTGCCATGTCCAGCACATGCTCAGCTTGGGTTTCGGAGGGAGGTGCAGAGGGTTCAGATCCCCACTCTCTGCCTCTTACTGGCCTGCAGAGGTGACAGGCTTCCCTGATTCTAAGATGCCATTGACTGTGACATTCATCTTAATTTCGATGCTAAAACGTGAAAGTCTGGGGGTCTTAGGATTGATAAATCGGAATCCCGGACTTCTCTGAGCCTTAGCTTCTTCATCTGTAGGCTGGAGAGAACAAAGTGTCCTTCACGGGGCTTCTAGAGCACGAAAGGAGGCAAGGCACGTGGTAGTACTCAGTCAGTTCTCTTCTCATTATTAACACAAGAATTTACTGATGTCAGTAAAAATCCCAAGGAAATGTAATTTTTGAAAAGCCATGTGTCTGCTGAATTAATGTGCCATATGTAGTCAACTTTCTACTAATGAAAACAGATTGCAATGATTCACTCTTATAAATGAACACAAAAAAGAAAATTTTGCATATAGCTCTATTATTTTCTTAGGCTCCTACAAATAGAATCATAGGCCAAAGGGAATGAACTTTTTAAGGCTCCTGAGAGCTACTGCTGAGCTGCTCTCCAGAAAGACTGAGCCACCTGCATCCTCCCTGGACAGCTGGGGACACTGAAGCTCAGAGAAGACAGCAGTTCACCCAGAGTAGTCAGAGAATGTGAGCCGGCCCCAGGTGCTTTCCAGCCTGCTGCCACCTTTGGCCTGGGCAAGGGGCTGGGAGGAGACACCAGGAGGACACTCTGGGGCACCTGCCCTTCCCTGACCCTCATCCTCAGTTGCAGGTGAAAATCTGCTGCTTAGAAGACCACTGAGTGCACCCTTCTCACCATACAGCTGGAGAAACTGAGGCCCAAAGAAGGGCAGGACCTGCTCCTTGGGAATGACTCCTGAGAGCTGTTTGGTGACACTTGTCTCTCACTTTTGGCAGGGAGCCCTCCTGGAGAGCAGCGCCCACACGGCCCCCTCCCTGGCTCTCTGCATCCAGCCCTCACCACCTGCCTCTTGCTCATGTCCTCTCACTTGTGTGAACCATCCCCAGATGCTGTCGAGACCAGGAGGGCCGGGCCCGGGTCTCCTGAATCCCAGCACCAACTCCAACAAACTGAGAGGACAGGCTGAGGGAGCTACGGGTCTTGAGGCCATCACTAAGTCCCAGGCCTTCCCCCTGCAGCCTCCCCAACAGGGCAGGCACCTGTGCTCTGCTTGAGCTGCCCAGTGACGGGGCGCTCACTCTAGGCAGAGGGAGGTAGTTCTGTGGACAGTGTGATCCAGTCAGCCACGCTCAGGTCCCTGCCTGCCTCTTGCTGTGTGACTTTGGAAAGTTTACGTAACCTCTCTGAGCTTCAGTCTCCTCAGACGGTCCTCAAACTACTTTGGCACTAACTGGTTTTGTGGCCACAGGTGAGTCCTGCCCTCTCTGGGCCTTAGTTTCCCCATCTGTACATGATGGGGGTAGACCGGACGAGCTCCCAGGAAACAGCCCGCCAGTTCAGCCCAGTCCAAAGTCTGCAGTGGAGGGCCAGCAGGGAATGTTTCCATTTATGCACAACAGTGCTTTGGGTATCTGTGAGGATGAATAATTGATTTATGGCATTTAATAAAGGCCAGAGGCCACCTCTGTGACTCAGGCTCATCTTGCCAGGCTGCAGGGGGACAGCGGCACATCCTTTATTGTGCTCATTAATAACAGGGGCACAGCCTTGTGCCATGCAGAGGCGAGTGGATGCCCAGATTCCACTAATGGCATCTTAGGATCATCTCAGAATCCTAGAACCACAGCACTTCAGAAGCCCAGAGTCCTGGAAATCCCAAATTCTAACCTCATGGCCACCTTCCAGCTGGAGCTCTGGCCTCCCTGGAAGCAGCCCTGAGGGTGATGTGGAGCTCTGGGCCCTCGTATGGTCATCATCTCTTTTCATCCTCAGAAAGACCTTATGACAGTGGAGTTATCCCATTTTACAGAAGAGGAAACTGAGCCTAAGAGGGGCTCAACTTAGTGTGCTCATGGTCACAGTGAACTGAGCTGAACTTTCAACAGGATGGAGAGTGAGGAGGCCTGGCTTCCAAGCCCCACGTCGGCTCCCACTGGCTGTGTGACCTGGGGCCTCCGTTTCCATGCCTGTCAGTGGAGGAGTTCCCCACCAGAACCCAGGGAACTTACCCCCTTCCTGTGCTCTTCACTGTCTGACAAAGGTAGGCAGCGGAGGCGGTGAGGAAGAAGCAAGTACCCTGGTGCTCTGGTACCAGCCTCAGATGGCCCTGCCCTTGGACCTGAGGAGTGCTGAGCTATCCTAGAACCGTAGCATCTGCTAGCCCTGCCCAAGGTCCTGCTTAGGGATTTCGGATGCCTGGGGGCTGGGGTCACCTCCTCTGCCGAGGCCCTGGCCTTTCTGGGCCTTGGGATTCTTGTCCACAATGAGGTCCAGAGACCCCAGACCTGGGCTGAGCCCTGCCCCAGCCTCCTGTTCCTATTTTCCATGACAGCTCAGCAGGAAAGAGTTCCCTGTTCTCCCCAGTGGCCCTCAGCTCCTGCAAGGCCTTTGTGCTTTCCAGAGGATCACCCTGTCCCCAAAAGGCATACACAAGCTCTGGGGCCCAGCCTGGGAGACAGGTTCAAACCAAAGCCCCCCAGTTCCAGCCCAAGGTCCAGGCCCCCATGTCCCCTGTCCACCCCATACCCACTCACCAGTTGAATTCATCGTAGTCATTGTGCACTTCCCACCAGAAGTAGAGCCAGGTGAGTGTGAGGCCGAAGGTGAAGGTGAGGAGCAGGAACCAGAGGCGTTCCCACTGGAAGAGCAGAGCAAGGAAAGGAGACAAGTGAGGTCAGCGGCTGGCCCCTTGGGCCACCTCCCACCTAGAATGTTCTTCTGACCTCCCCCTTTATAGCTAAACCTGCCAAGCAGGGATTGCTTCTACCCTATTCATCCTGGTGGGGACCTGCCCAACACCCAAAATAGTAGGGAGCTAGGAGCAGCATTAGGGGTCTGCCCCAGGGGTCTTCTGTTCCTCTTTGGCTGAAGCCTTTCCAGGGTGCACCAGCTTCCCCATTCTGGTGATGGCCCCCAGGAGCAAAGGCCACATGTGCCCTAAGCCTTGGCACCAGCATGGTCCTCTGCAGCCTGTGAGGTTACATCCCTCACCTCCTTCCCTTCTCACACACACCTACAGTGTAGGCGTTGCTTCTCACCCCTGCCTGATGCTACTCAAACTCACTGAGGCTCAGAGAGGTGAAGCAACTTGCCCTAGTCACACAGCAAGGAAGCAGAGGATTAAAGACCAGCACCCCAGTCTCTGGACTTGAAGCATTGTGTTCCCCCCACCACCACCAGGTGTCAGCCCCTCAGGGCTGGGCCATGTAGCCATCCCCTCCCCACTCCCGTTCCTGCAGGGATGGGGTCCCTCCCCCCCCCCCCCCATTGCTGCTTCCGGAGAGGTCTGCAGGCACTTCCGGCTGGGCCCTCAGGTTTATCCCTGCTTTCGTCTGTCCCCTTATCTCAGAAGCACAACAAGCTGGGAACATCCTGCTCTCTGGGAAACTGCTGAGATCATCAGAACAATCCAACAGCCTTTGAGGGGAAGTCAGTGCAGAAAAGAACCTTGGGGGACTGCAGGGCTTGGGTGGCCCAGGCATCTCTTGCCTGGCCACTGCCCAGAACCCTTGCAAGCTCCCTGCAGCTCCCCTAGGCTTCTTTGATCCTTCTAGCCCAGAGGCATGGTTCTAACCCTGGTGTAACCTCTTGATGGCGCTCCTCACTGCTTAGCCAGGTAGGGAGGTCCCTCTGGGGGTGCTCCCCTCACCCCCCCAGCTGCATCCCCTTCCCCAACCAGTTCCCTCACCCTGGAAGAGTCACTGCACCCTGGCTTATTTGCTTATTTCCTGGACTCCACCTCTGCCACCCACGGCATCAGTGCATCTGTCTCTAAACTCATGCCCTGTGCACCGTGGTCCTCTCCTGTGACCGTGTCTCCCAAATGACTGTGTGATCTACAAGGACACTCCCTTACAATTTATGACTGTAGGCAGGAACACACGTATAAGAGGAGGGAAAGTTCATTCACTGCCCAGGACACCTCCATCCCATGCCACCAAGAGACACCGCAGTGGAGCGGTTATACATACAGTGTCTGGAGCCAGACTCCCCATTTACCACTTACAAGCCGTATGACCTCAGGCATTACAAGCTGATGTAACCCCACTGTGCCTAGTTTATTCGTGTGTGTGGTGAGGAGAGTAGTAGTACTGACACCGTGGGGTCGATTTGAGGATCAAATAAGATAATACAAGCCATGTTCTCAGAACCAGGCCCGCACGGTCAGTGCTCTAGCAGTGCATCTTCAAGCACGCTCTGCCTCTCCCAGCATGTTGGGAAAGGCCCTTAGACCCAGAAGAGCCATGATGATCCACACTGAGCACCCACTCCATGCCTAGGCCTGGGCAAGGGGGTCCGAGCTTGGGTGACAGTTAAAGCAGCCTCCTCCGCTCACCGTCATGTACAAAGCCAGGCTGCCTTGCTTTGCCCCACTTTGCACATAAACAGATGTAGAGGTGACAACTCCCTGAAACCAGCTTTCCAGCAGGTGGTGGTGGGTGGCTTCTCAGACAGTAGACCACTTGCGTCTGTCCCACCCAGACAGAGGATGGCACGAGCCCCAGCTCCAGGCCCACGAGGCTCAGCCTTGCTCGGGAGTGGAGAAACCCCAGATAGAGGCAGGGCAAGCCATGGGCCGTCCTGGAGCATGGGAACCCTGACAGCCACCAAACAACCTGCGTGGCTGGGACCATTCAGGGGAACAGAAAGGAGCCACAGTTCAGCCGTGGGGCTGAGGGCTGTGGGATGCCACGTCTGAGCCAGCATCCCCAGCCCAGCTGACCTAGCATCCCCCAGGCCTTGACTTTCTCAAAGTCCCTCTTGCTGCCTCCAGTCCTTATTTGCTCGTAACTAAGAATTCATTCACCCCCATTCCTGCAGAGTGCAGCTGGCTGGTCCCAGGCCAGCTTAAACATCGGTCTTCCAAGACTGATCCACCTCTGGTCATGTCATGCCCCAGCTCAGGAATCTCGCTGGCTTTAGCCGTCACCTCTGCCCCCTAACAGGCACTTTCCAGCCCAGGCACCAAATCACCCGCAGTTCCTCAAACAGGCTCTTTCAAGCCCCATGCTTCTGCACAAACCATTCCCTCCATTTAGAAGGCAATTCCTCCTCCCAAGGCATTCCCTGTCCCGGCAGGGTGAATCTCCTCTCCACGGAGGTTCCACAGCCCTGGCCTCCCTGTCCTGGCACAGACCCCACGGTTCTGTAACTGTCCCTATGCCAGTCTCCTCTGCTGTACTGTAAGCACCTTCCAGATCTGGGGGGGGGGAGGGGGGGTCTTCATAGTCCCAGGGTAGGGAGGGAACCTAAGCAAGTTTTGATAGTGAAATGGTAGGTGAGAAAAGACCCTTTCTCCAGCTCCAGCATGAGGATGTCACCCAGGAGAGATTTCACCGGGGGCTTACCATCCCACCCCCGACAGAGGGGACCCCCAGCTGGCAGCAGTGAGCGGCTGTCTGTCCGTAGAGCTTGCTCCACTTCAGCAGGGGCAAGGCTGCTGCACGTCTGGCCAGCAACAAGGTTCTGCGAGGGCTCTGGGTGAAGGGTGAGCCCCAGCCCATGATGGGTCCAGTCCCAGGCAAGCAGTCTGGAATTTGGGACAGTGGCATGTTAGAGAACCTCCTACAGGTGCTGGCCAGGCGAGGTGTGACGCGGGCCCCAGGGGCAATTCTGGCAGGTGGCCAGGAAGACCATGGGTGTTGGGGGGCCCTGCGCACTAAGGCCACTGTCCCCACCTGGCCAGATCCTGACAGCAGGGCAGGAGGGACGGCAAGAATGTAGAGCTACCCTAATGAAGCTGGACACCGGCCCAGATGAGAAAATTTGAGCTGGCAAGTGGGTGAGGCACCCAGGGTCTGGCAGAGATGGAGGCCAGGCCTAAGGATCAGAACCAGGCAGGAGCTGGGGGTGGGGGCCACCTAGAGATGAGACTCTTGGGAGCCTGAAGCTGGGGGGCCTATGGCCACAGGGAGCCCGTAGATGGGGATGAAGAGGCCCAACCCCAGTGGGGAGGCAGCAGATCGCTGTAAGAACAATCGGAGGAAAAACCTGGATGTGGGGGAAGGGCTGGAAGAAATGGGAGGGGAAGGCCAAGCACTGGTGGAGGAAGGGGCGGGCAGCAGCTCCACCAACAGAGAGGCTCTGAAGGGCACTAAAGGTCCTTTGTCGGGGCCCCCACAGGAGAGAGGCCTGGGCTACCTCCCAGGAGGTCTGAGCTCTGAGGTCATGGCCAGCTGGGAGGGATGTGGACCCACCGGCCCTCCCTGACTTCCTCCTGCCTGCACAGGGCCTGGGGCTCTCTACTTGTGGGTTTTTATCCCCATCCAGAGCAAATGAGAAGGGCCAGCACACAGAGCTGAGGGAGCTGCGGACCCCAGCACTAAGAAGTGGCTCTCGCATCATACTTACCATTGGTATATAGATTTCTCATGGCCCCTTTCCAGCGGATGCTGGACATAGTCCTGGAGAAGGGGAGCCTTTTGCTAATTTGCACAAAGGCTCAAATATGGGTAAGTAGAGAGGAGTCAGAGATTGAGCAACATGGCCAAGGTCATCTAGAAGGGGAAGATGGAGGTGGGATTGAACCCAGGTGTCCTGACAGGAGGCAGCGGTCTGCAGGTTCCTTTGAGAGCTGGCCCTGCCAGCTGGGACCTAGTATAGTAGCCCCAGGTCAGCCTGGTCCCCTGCAATTCCTTGCTCCTGTCTCTCCGGGCTCCACCTGAGGCCAAACCCCCTCCTTCAGCAAGCACTTCCATCCCTCAGCCCTTGAAGACTTCCTTTCCCTGAGCACTTCTGCACAGACTCTTGGTACCCACCAACTTGGCCCTCAATCATATTCTGAAATTTGGACATGGAAAGAGCCTGGGCTCTGGAAGCAGATGGACCAGTCTCTGCCCCTTGGGCCAGTTAACCCCTCTGAGCCTCAGTTTCCTCATCTGTAAAATGGGAAGAATAACCCCCTACCTTGGAGGGGTGATATTAAATGAGGTGATGTATGTCAAGTGGCACACAGTAGGTGCTTCAAAAGGGACAGTTCCCTGGGCTGGGGACTCCTTCAGGACAGGGATGGCTAAAATATGTCTGTGTACCCTGGCCTCATCCTGCAGAGAATAAGGTGGTGCTCGGTTATGGTGTGAAGAACAGAAGAAGGTGCGAGCATGCCTGATGCGGGGAGGCTCAGGCCACCAGTGCACAAGGCCACCCTCCCACACAGACATAGCCTCAGGCTGAGCCTGCAGCCTCGAGGAACCAAGGGAAGGAGCTCCTGTGATACTCCGCCCCCTTCCCTTCAGAGCCCCAGCCGCCGAGAACAAAGGTCAGACAGAAGTCCCTGAGCTGACTGGGCAGTAGCGGGCACAGGGGAGGGGAGAGCAGCTGGGGAAGGGGACAGGCCCTGGCTGGGAGCTGGGAGCGGGGACTGAGGGAGAACCCCAGGGGCCCAAGCCCCAGAGCCTAGGGCATTCAGCCCCACACCTCCTGCCTCCTCTCCTCCCGTGCTTGTCCCCACGCTCCCTCCAGGAAGACAGGTCCCTCCAGCCTGCGCCAAGCAATGGTGTGCCAGCGTCCCAGAGGCCACTGCTTCTCCTCCCTGTCTTCTGCTGATTGTCTCCTTTTCTCCTCACCCCTCTTCATCTCTGTCCCGCCCACTCCAGAGCCTTCTGCATTCAGAGAGAAACTGAAGGAGCTTATGAGAAGGAGGGGGGGGGGGTGCGAAGGGCAGTCACACAGCCCGGGGCTGCAGCCACAAACCCTACACAGGAAGTGTGGGGCCAGGCCCCAGCTGCAGCTGGCTGCTCCCCTCAGGCCCCTGCCAGGATGCGCACAGACACGGCTCCCGCTCCTGGGGACCCTTCCAGTCTTGGCTCCGCCACAGACCTCAGATTCACAGGATGGCAGAGCCAGTGCTGGACTCCTGATCTCCCCTGTCGCCCCCGAGGCAGGGACTGCCGCTGCAGCCTCCGGGAGAGGTGCCCACCCAGCTTCTGCTCCTGCAGCTCCAGGGATGGGCACTCGCCCTCTGGATGCTGCATGGTCCTCCTCTAGACAGAAAGTTCTTCCTCCTAAGACAGCAGCCGGATAGGGACACACTGCCTTGGGAGCCCAGGGACGCGGGCTTCGAATCCCAGACTGGCCACCTACTAAATGGGTGGCCTTGGAGGAGACAACAGCAGGTGGGCAGGCTGCACAGAGCAGCAGGACCTGAGTGTCCCACCATCCCTCCCTGATGTGCCACTGACATCTACCTCCACAACTGCCACCTGCAGCTGGTCCTCTGACACCACACAGAACAAGTCCAGCAAAGGGGCAAGAAATATTGGGGTCAAATGGCCAGGGCATGGGAGAGATATGACCAAGAGTTGGATTTTCATTCTCAGCCTTCCTCCCCATTAGCTGCAGGGCTGTGGGCCAGTCACTGAGGACCAAGCCTCAGCTTCCTCCTCCATTCACAGGGATGACATCACCTCTACCTCACGGAGGGCTGCCAGGCCCGCATGTGATTACAGATGTAAGCTGTAAGTCACCAAATCCACGATCGTTCCTATAATTATCATCTCGCATCTGACAGCCCTTTAATTATGTGAAGACAGTGATCAAGACGTCCCCCGCCCCCTGCTCTACAGCAAATTTTTTCCGGCTGCTGAGGACAGCCGGTAGCTCACCTGCCCCTGGCCTGGGGTTGGTGCCAGGGTCAGCAGGAGACAGAGGGCGGGCCCAGTTTTGCAGACTGCTGTCCTAGAAGCAGGCAGGGATGAAGGAAGGAGACCCTGGCACAGCAGCTGCCCCATGCCCCCTCCTAGCCCTGCACTGCTGGCTTTGGGGGACAGAGCCCTGCGAAGCCAGAATTCACACTCGGGTCTGAGTGCCTTCAGCATCTTCAGCTATCCCAGAGCAACAACAAGCAGGACAGGTAATTATCCTTGTCTGACCAAGGCGGAAATTGGCTCAGAGGGGCAAAGCCTTGGACCAAGGTCACCAAGTGAGTCATAGGCAGTGCCAGGCCAGGAACTCTGGAATTTCAGTTAGAAAAGAGTTCAGACCTCATCTCACCTCATCCTCTACGGGCCCAGTTCCGAAATGGAAAAACTGAGACCCAGAGAAGGGGGATAGCCTGGAAGCAAGGACACAAGATTAATACATGGCAAATTAGTACAGAAACGATGAAGAATCCAACAGATGATGTCAGGACATCTGGACATCCATCTGGTAAAAAAATTAGACCTCTACCTCACACCCCATACCAAACCAAATCCCAGAAGCTCCCCTCTCTCCTTGCCGCCACTCTCTTTAGTGACCCTAGACACATGCTGAGCCCTGCACCATGCAACGTGAAGGAGGCCTGGAATCCCCTCTGAGCAACCCCCACAGATTGCAAGGCAATTCCAATCCCAGGAATCAACGTGGCAAATGGGGCAAGCATGGGCTTCTCAGGAGTACAGGGCCAATGACAGGAGGAGGAAGGATGGTCTGGAGGGCTTCCTGGAGGAGGAAATGTCTGCTGCAGAGTTGGAAGGAATGGGCTTGCTGGGATGACAGGTTAGGGAGCCTGGACTGGGGCACACACCTCGGCAGCTTTTGCTTGGGGAGCTGGCTTCTTTTCCTCTGGGCATATAGAAGCTTTCCCTATATAAGAGTATTTATCTTCCTATATACTGTTTATTGTCTTTTATTTGATCATTTTACTTTAATTTTTTTATTATGCTTTTTGTATAAAAATTTAAATTTTCAGGGTGCCTGGGTGGCTTAGTTAAGTGTCTGACTTCATGATCTCAGGGTCCGGGGATCGAGACCCACATCAGGCTCCTGGCTTAGCAGAGAGTCTGCTTGTTCCTCTGCCTCTCCCCCACCACTCGTACCCTCTAACACACTCTCTTTCTCAAATAAACAAAATCTTTAAAGAAAAAAATTTTTTTTAATTGTCATGTAGTCAAATCTACCCCTCTTTTTCTTTCTTTCTTTTTTTTTTTTTTAAGATTTTATTTATTAATTCATGAGAGACACAGAGAGAGAGAGGCAGAGACACAGGCAGATGGAGACTCCAGGATCACGCCCGGGGCCGAAGGCAGGCGCTAAACCGCTGAGCCACCCAGGGATGCCCCCTACCTCTCTTTTTCTTTATAGGTTTTACCTTTGATATTGTGTTTAAGAAAGGTAGCTCAAGATTATATATATGATTCTTAGTTTATCCTGGTAATTTCTTGGCTTAGTTGTTTACCTTCAAATCTGTAATCCACCCAGGGCTGTGTACGCATTTGTCTACGGCTCCAAGTGAATGTGTGTGTGCCTGGAGAGAGGGTGGAAAGCCATTCGTCTCAAGCGTGAAGATTAGAATTCCTTCTACTCTCCATCTTTCCAAGTTGTTTGAATTTTCTCTAACAAATGTGTGCTTCCTAAATAGAAAAAAAGAGCTTAAAAATAGAATAAAATACATTTTAATCCATTTGGAATTTATTTGGGTTTGAGGTAAGAGGCAGAGATCTAATTTTACTGCCACCAAATGGATACGTCAGCTGTCCCTGCACGGTTTGTGAAGTCTGTCATCATTTCCGTGTTCATGTACCACACGGCAGGCACATCCTCACATGTGCGTGCACCGCTTCTAGGCGTTCGAGTCTGTTCCAAGACAGCCCTTGCCCCGTGGGTGGGTGCTGCCTGCGTTCCTTCCTCGTGCCTGAGCTCAGCTCCCTGCAGCGCCCTTGGGGTCCCTAGTCTGCTTTACCGTCCTCAGCACCACACGGCCCTGCAGGGACTGGAGAGAGAGACTGTGGTGCGGGGTGCCTACCCACAGAGTCTGCCCGCGTGCAGGCTAGATCTCAGGCAATGCCAGGTCCTCCAGTCCTCAGCCTGTTTCACCCTTGCCACATGCCAAATGGGGGGACTGAAGCGCCCGAGAAGCCAGGAAGATGTCAGCTGGGAAGGATGCAGGGAGCTCTGGGAGGGGAGAGACACGCAGGGATTACTCTGGCCCTGACCCAGGAGATTTGGGGGAGGGGGTGGCCTGGGGAGGTCTGAGATGTATTATAGCATTAGGGCCAAGCAGGGAAAGGGATTAGAGTCTCCACCCCCAGCCAGCTCCTGACAGCCTAAGAGGCCGGATTGATCTTTCTGGGCTACAGAGAGCCAGGCAATTAGGCTTGTGTGTGCCCCTGCTCCTGCTGGGTGCACTGGGAGGGGCTCACGAGGCAGTAGAATGAAACTAGGCCCAGCCGAGGGCACCCTGCCTCTCCGCACCCATCCCATGGGTTGCATCAGCCCATGGGGAGATAGCAGTGGAGGAGCTAGGGGGCCTTAGGAGGGATTAGCCCGAGCTCTTAGAGGGCCTTGCCAGGGCCACAGGGGGGTGGGTGGCGGCACCTCCGGCTGCTGCCCTATCATCTCCTGCCCCTTCCAGGCTCCCTCAGCAGACACCCAAGGTGGTCACCGAATGTTAGGCGCTTCCCCTGCAGTGTGGCATGGCCACGCCAGGCACCCTTGGCACCATTCAGCAAGGAGCTAGGTGGAGTGCAGGGGTTCCCAAACGCCGAGATGGCTTGGCCTTATTACAGCGATAAATCCTCCGCGCCCTTCACTGCAACAAACCAGAGCTCCACCAGCCTCTCCTCTCTCTCATGGAGGCAATAATATCATCTCCTATTTTCTTATCATAGTGGCAACCCTGCAAGGCTTAAAGGATAATACAGGTCTGATCCACATTTTATTTATTATTTTGTTTTTTATCCCCTTTTTTGGAGTGGGAAAACTGGACACTGAAAGGCGCCCCCGCCCCTCTGACCTGCTGGGCTCCTTTTCACCAAAGCACCAGAGAAGGGAACAGCCACCCCTTTGAAAGTTTATAGGGTGGACACGTTTTCCCCAAGGTTGGGACAGCAGTCTCTTGTACAAGACATGAGGTGCACTGGTACCCCTTGGGGCATGAATCTGTACCTCCATCTAACCCATAAGCAGGCTGAAGCCCAGAGACGGTCTGGCCTTGCCTAGGGTCACACACTAAGTCACTGATGTAGGCAGGGAAGAGTTCAGGGCACAGCTCCCTGGGGGATGCCCAAGCACTTCTGGCTGACTCCAGTGACACCCTGGAGCCCATTGCAAAGGCTGCTTTATCGAGGGAGCCCACCTGGATTCCCAAGTGGGATCCACTCTCCCCTATAGGCCCACCTGGTGGTGATAGGATCGTGATGAAATGCTTCTGTGACTTACCACCAGTCTGTTGCCCCATTACACAGATGAGGATCAGAAAGGTCTGGCTTCACAGAAGAACTTCACCCACAGCTTGTCTGAGTTGGGAGGTGCTGGGGGAGGCTCCCTCAACACCTCCACCCTCGTGCTCCTGCCCACCCACCTGCAGAGTCCAGTCTCCACTCTCAGGGTGGCCTAGGGGGTTCTGTGGTGAAGTCCGCACCCTCATCTGCCAAGCACAGCCAGGAGCACCAGGAGACAGCATGCACCTGTCCACACACGTATGCTTGCCCTCTCCCAGACCACCCAATACCCCAGAACTCATCGGAGGTCTTCCCTCTCTGGGCAAGGCCAGCAGAATGGCAGGTCCCTAACTGGCTTCTTCAGTACTCTTCAGCACCCCGCCTCAGGCATCCTGCCGGCCTTGCCCGAGCCCCAGGCCCTGCTCTCACAACACTGAGTTCTTTGGGAGGCACAGAAAGTCACAGTGCACAGGAGCAGCCAGATTGGAAGTGCCACGGGAGCCCAAGGGAGGGGCACCTGGTTCTTTTTTGGTTTGAGGGGGATAATTCTCCAAGAAGGCATCTGCCATGCACCTTGAGAGGTAAAGAGCGAAGGGGCATTCCAAGCGAGGGGGCAGCCTGAACACAGGCCTGGTGCTAGGAAGGGGTGAGGCTATTCTGGAAGGGGTGGGGCGTGGGGGGAAATGATAGACTCCCCCCAGCGGGGGCCTTCCTGCGTGGCTACAGGGCCTCTGGTCATAGGAGACAGACCACTGGGGGAGGGGAGACATAGTTGTGTCCCACCCTCACTGTGCTCTTCCTGAACTCTGTGGAGACCACTCTCGTCTGGCACTCACCCCGGGACACAGCATGCTTCCCCACCCCTCTCTGGAGTGGCCTCATCCAGCTAGGCTAGAAACCATGGGGTGATGGGAGGGAGGCATCGTCAGGGACTCCCTTAATCTCTTCCATCTCCAGACTGTTGATTATATCTCCCAAGTCTCTCTAGAATCCCTCCTTTCACCAGGAACCTGCACACGCTATGCCCCCTCCCCGCCCCCTCCCCGCCATCCCCCCAACCCCCACCCCAGGTGAGGCCTCAGCCTCCCTACCTGGCTCCCCACTCTCCCCACCTAAACGCCAGCCTCTCCGTGCACTCTCCACATCACCAGGCTGGGCCCTGCACAGCCTGAGTCTGACGGGGCTCCCTCCACCCAGGATGGGGAGTAGGCTCCGCAGCACAGCCTTAGGCTTCCCTCCTCACATGGAGCCACACTGAGGCCAAACTGCTTTCGGTTCCCAAACAAGAGCAGCTCTGGTATCCCGTGCCTCGAACACTTCCCCGTCCGGCTAGACAGAACTAACTCTCAGACATCAGCTCAGGCAGGCCCTCCCATAGGCCCTCCCGTCTGGGGCTTTCCTGGGCCTCAGCACTGATCACCCTGGGTGGCCTGGGTGTGTTGGTGCTTGTTGATGAATAAGGAATCGGTGCATTGCAGACAAGACTGTTGGTGGGGAGCAGGCGGGGGGCACGGGGCTGGGGATGCAAGTGGAGGGCAGCGCACGCAGGCTGTGCCTCCAACTCTGTGGCTCGAATATAACACTTATTTTGCCTGGAGCCTAATCCATGAGGCGGAGGGGTCACAGGAGCTTAAAACAGCCCTCAGAAGGCAAAGGCAATATAGAAATACAGGAGAGGGCAGCCGGGTGGCTCAGCGGTTTAACGCCGCCTTCAGCCCAGGGCCTGATCCTCAGGACCCGGGATCGAGTCCTACATTGGGCTCCCTGCATGGAGCCCCTCTGCCTGGGTCTCTGCCTCTCTCTCTGTGTGTGTCTCTCATGAATAAATAAATAAAATCCTTTAAAAAAAAAAAAAAAGAAATACAGGAGAATTGACAGTCCCTGTCTGTCACCTTCAGTGACTTGGGCTGGGCGGCTCCTCCAGGGTCTGACCTATATGCCTCTTGCTACAAGAGAAGCTGGTTCTGACACGGTGCTGCCTCCCACAGACACGCGGTCTTCAGGGGGCCCTGGGGGACAGCCTGAGAACTGTCTCCTGTCCTACCAAGCCCTTAATTGGCAGTATTAGAGTAATGAGTCACAGACAACAACCAATTCATTATCTCCAGTTATAAAAAGCTGCACTTCCCCTTCCTAGCTGTCGAGTGAGCCAGCCTCCTGCTGCCAGGCTCTTCCATTCCCCAGGGGCTGGGGGTAGAACAGGCCATCTCACCTCTCAGGTCTGGTCCTCAGTTTCCTGTTTCCTTATTTGTCCAGAGTGTGTCCTGGGGGCGGAGGGACAGTAAGAGCAAAGGCCTGGAGGAGGTGGGAATGCATCAGGCTGGTGGGGCGGGAAGGCTCAGGCTGGGGGGCAGCAAGGAGGCTGCTAGCTCCTATGCAGAGGAGGGGGCTCCTCTCCGTGCCCCAGGATCCACTCCAGTACTGCAGGGCCTGCTTTTCATCCCTGGACCTCAGAGGGCTCCTAGTCTGGCATCCGAGCCACTCCCACTCTTGCTCCTGGTCCCACGCTCCTCCCCCATCGGGCAACTTCCCAAAGCTTCCTCCGGCCCCTCCTTTCTTCCCCTTCTTGCAAGTTCTCATTTAATCACATACTCCTCCCCTTCTGCCTTCATCCTCCAGAGGCTCCTGTTGTAAAATCCATCCTGGGCTTCAGGTGTGACGCATGGCTTAAGCCTCGAGTTCTAACTCATGGGAATCATAGTTAAACCTGCCCCACAGGGGCGATCTTACAGGGCAATGCAAGTAAGCTCTCGGCTCCGGCATATAATAGGTACTCAATAAATGTTAACTGTTACTCTCAGGCTTTATTTCCCAGCCTGAGCAGGATCGTGATGAAATGCTTCTGTGACTTACCACCAGTCTGTTGCCCCATTACACAGATGAGGATCAGAAAGGTCTGGCTTCACAGAAGAACTTCACCCACAGCTTGTCTGAGTTGAGAGGTGCTGGGGGAGGCTCCCTCAAGAGGACAGGGAGGGGAAGGGTCCCATCCCCAAAGTCAGAGGGGCAGGTGAGGATGAGAAGAGGCACAGGCCCAAAGTTGAAGCCCCTGCCCTTTCTGGGGGCCTTTCCTCTACTGCTTGGCAGTGCTCCTTTCACACCCAACCTGTGCTCCCAGAGCTCCCTCCAGGGCCTGTTTGTTCAGCAATGCTCATAGAGCACCTTCTCTGCATCAGCCCTGACTGTGAGCCCCAGGTGTCAGGCCAGAGAGCCCAGCCCCCATCATGGTCCTCACCTGGCCATCACGGGAGAGGCAGAGACAAAGGGTGAGCAGACTGAAGCTAGAACCCAGGAAGCGGGCGGGGAAGCGGGATGGGGTGAGTGACAGGGAAGGGGTGCTCTTCCTCAGCTGGGAGTCGCAGTGGGTCGCCCGAGGTGAGCTCAGCCCATTCTGCATTCTGTGAAGGCCCTGACACCCAGAGCTGCTGCAACATGCTCTCCCAGCCAAGCTGGCGTGTGGCCTCCTGCAGCCCCTACTGCCTCTGTTCCATACCTGGCACCCCCGACACAGGCATTTGCAGACAATATAATACTGCTTGGGCTCCCAGTCAGCTCAAAACCGGCTTCAGCCCACCACTTCCTCACCTGGGCCCTGGGCTGGCCTCAGCCAAGATTTATCACTTCCTGACTCTGAAGCCTGGGATGGGTCTGCCCGGGGCCTACTGAGGGGTGTGAGATGTGCTGGGAGCTCTGCCCTCCTCCAGCAGCTTCTCGGATGGCCAAGGGGCTTGCTGCTGGGGAGCTCAGCCATCCTCCCTCCCGGAGCTATGGGACCAGCTCCCTCCCAGGGCCAGATCACAGCTTCTGCCCCTCATCAGCGCTCCTGGCTTCTCTTACCCCATGAGAAATGGTAGAGATGACATTAGCTCGAGGGCTTGTTGGGAGAAACATGAGAGTGGCCATGTCAGTGCCCAGGACTGCACGTGGCACCCAGACACTGAGTGCCAGCTGCCTGCCAAGCTCCGGCCTTTCCCGACACGGGGCGGCCCTGCTGTCTGCCCTGGGTCTCTGGGGAGAATGGAGCAGAGGAGCCAAGGAATTCTGAAGTCTTGACCCAACCCCTCCTCCATTTCTCAGAGGGAGAGGCTGAGGCTCCTGGAGCTGGGAATGACTTGACTTAATGACCAGTCACAGCCAGTGCTGTACCAGTCACTCGGTGCCATTAGTGTGTGCCATCCACCAGCAGTTCCCTGAGGAGGGGGATGTTTTTGCACAGGTGAGAAAGCTCAAAGTCAAGTAGGTACAAGTAGAAGAGGCACAGTTTGGCCTTGAGGCCTGCCTGGCTCCCGATCTCATGGCCTGCACCCCTGTGGGGGAGATCCCCCAAATACATAAGACGGAAAGGCTGTCTTGGCAGGGCCAGAGATGGGGAGATTGGGGCTGCCACCTCAGCACTGCAGGGACCTGCCCTGTGGCCTTGGGCAGGCCCCTCCCTCCCCCTCGCCTCAGTTTGGCAAGTCCCCTTCTCTGAAGGCCCACACAGAAGAGAAGCTCAAGCTGGCCAGTGAGGAGATCGCCCAGGTGCACGGCAAGGCCCAAGCGGAGGCCCTGGCCTTCCAGGCCAGCCTGAGGAAGGAGCAGATGCGCATCCAGTCACTGGAGAAGACAGTAGAGCAGAAGACTAAGGAAAATGAAGAATTAACCTGAATCTGTGATGACCTCATTTCCAAGATGGAGAAGATCTGACCTGAAGCCCCTCCCCCCCTTTCTGTATATCTGTCTGTCTGTCTGGGGAAGGTTTTGTGTTCTTTCCTCTCACTTAACCTCTGGTTTTTAAACTAGACTACTTTAAGAAGAGTAAATAAAGTTTCCCTTAGGTTAAAAAAAAAAAAATGGTAACATGGTAACATGTCAGATGATGTGCTCACCAGGTGGCACCTGCTTCTCACCACTTGGGGGTCATGAACCTAGGCTCCTGACTCAGGCTAGTGCTCTGTTGCTCCCCAGCATGTGCAGGGAAGGAGGACGGGAAGGCGGATGAGCTTCCCAATCCTCCCCATCCAGAGAGCCTGGTGATACTTGGCTTCTGACCTCAGCTGCCACCCACACCCTTGGCCGCTCCATCCTGTTTCAAGGCTGGCTCAAGGTGGAGTCTGGCTTCTTTGTTTAGACAAGCAGGAGAGAGGAGGAAAGCTGTTTTCCAGGCAGCAAAGCTTTTAGATAAACACTATTTATCTCCCTCCCTTCCCTCCTCAAGGAGTTGGGTTCCTTCAGAGAAGAAACTAGATCCAGCGGCTAACAGTATCCCAGGGACGGAAGCAAGGGCTCAGCTCAGGGGCTGGCCTGGGGTGTCAGACATTGAAGGAGGCTTTCTTTATCCGGCTGAGCACCTGCTGCCAGCTCGGACAGGCCTGTGGCTCAGGTGGCGGAGCCCTGGTGCCAGGCCGTGGCCCTGCCAGCTCCCAGGCTCCGGGATGGCCTGGCCCAGTTCCTCACCCTCCCCTCCAGCCGCCTGGCCACCTGCCTGCCTAGCTGCCAGGAAGCTGAAAACTTTTGCTCCTTGGGGGTGAGCCCTTCCTCTTGGGGTGTCCCTCCTGGAGCGCCCCTTTCTGCTCAGACCTCAGGAGTAGCCCAGGACCCATGTGTCAGAGGAGAGTTCACCTCCTCCGTCCTGCATTCCGCTGGAATGATCATGGGCCCATTTTACAGAAGGGGAAATGGAACCCCAGAGGGGCAGTGACCCGTCCAGAGCCACACACAGATGACAGAGCTGAGACCCTTCCCCCCAGGCCCCAGGGCTCCCTAGGTCCTCTGGCCCCATCCCAGCACAGCTTACCGGCGTGGTGTCATCGTGGGACCGCTGGTAGCGCTTCCAGCGACAGCCGTAGATGCCGGTGAGGCAGGAGAGGCACAGCTGTGGCTCATAGTACTGCAGGGGCTGGTGTCTCACCATGCTCTTGCCTGCCGCCCTGGCGCCCGTTCCTCAGGCGCCCATGGACGCCCCGGTTGGTCCTGCAGGAGGAAGCACAGGGCCGTGAGGCAGCGGAGGGGCAGGGACTCGGCCCCAGACACAGCAAGAGTCATTGTCGCCCAGTTAGGTGCCAGGCCCCCCACAGGGCCCTGCCGCGAGGCCTACACAGAGGCCGGCCACTTGCAGGTCCCCCAGGACGGTCCCTGCCCTAACAGGGAAGTCACCCCCCAGCCACACTTGCTCTGTACCTGCTGCTGCTTCCTCTGCCTGGAATGCTTTCCCCTTCAAGCTCCACATGGCTCTTTCCTTCGCCTTCTCAGGTCTTTGCTCAAATGTTCTTTTCTCAACCAGACTTTCCCAGGCCACCTTCTATAAAACTGCCAACTCCTTCCCATACTTCCTCAGCCATTCTCAGCTTTATTTTCTCAATCGTGTCCTCTGATGCACTTTATTTAAAATATACCAGGCACTGTCTGAGCACTGTATACCTCGGGGGCAGGTACACGTCCCAAAGCCGTTTGACAACTGAATACACTGAGGCTCGGGGAGAAAGGGACTGTGCCTGGCATGGAGTCAAAGACCTGGCTGTGGCCAATCTGAGGACCTGCTCTGGTGTCCCGAGTGCTCATTGCTTTGGGCTTAGCGAGTTCTGCTGTGGTTGCTAGAACAATGAGAGGTATCTTGTGGGCTGAGTCGCTGCCACCAGGAACAATGGCCTTGGCCCTGTTTGGCACCCTGGAGATGCCTGTTGGGGACTCAGCCACTTGGGGCTAGCATCGGTCAGTGTGGCCACCTGACCGCCGGCTAAGGCATCTCACACACCCTGATGTCAAGCATCATCTGACCCTTGTTGCCACTGTTCTTATCATCCTATCTTACAGGACGAGGACCCTGGGGTTCGGAGCAGTCAAATGATTTGCCCAAGGAGTCAGGACTCAAGTCCAGGTCTATGGGACTCCAGAAACTCGAAGCCACATGTTATGTATTGGGTCCCGTCCTAGGTGTTGGAGACAGTGTGAATGGGACAGGCTCACTGATGTCCTCGGGGCCCCACAGGACCAGTGAGGGACAAAGCCAGTCACTTACTGTGCACCAACTCTTATAGTGACCCTATGAAGTATTATATTTTTACTGAGATCACACTCACCAGCCAAGAAATTCACCCTTTTAAGGGGTACAATTCAGTATTTAGCATATTCAGGTTTTAGTGTGGTCATGAAGTTGTACAACTGTCACCACTGTCTGATTCCAAAGTGTCTTCATCATCCCAGCAAAACACCCAGACCCAGACCCATTAGCACTACCCGTCCCCAGTCACCATACCCCGCACCCCGGCCATGCCCCCTCCTAATATACTTTCTGAATCTATGGATTTTCCTGTTTCTGGACATCTTGTATCACTGCAATCATACAATATGTGACCTTTTGTGTCTGGTTTCATTCATTTAATAGTATTCAAGGCTCACTCTATTGTAGCAAGAGTCAGTCCTGCATTCCTTTTCAGGGCTGAGTTACAATTGCATGAAGAGACCATTTTATCCATTCATCAGTTGAGGGACATTTAGGTTGTTACCACTTTTTTAGTTGTTAGGACTAACACTGCTAATGCACAGGTTTTCACACGAACATATTTTCATTTCATTCTTGGGTACATTCTTTGGAATGGAAGTACTGGGTCATGTGGCGACTCCATGTTTAACCTTCTGAAGAATGGCCAAGGACCGTTTGCCAAAACAGCAAAGCAGCTGCACCATTTTACATTCCCCGTGTAAAATCTTTATCACCCTCACTTTCCAGATGGGAAATCTGAAGCACAGAAAGGTTTAGCCATTGCCAAAGGTCACACAGCAGAGCCTGTCAGTCCAGCTCCAGGGCTGTGCTCTAAACCCAGGGTTGGCAAATTATAATTCATGCACCAAATCCGGCCGGCCACCTATTTTTGTGTAGCCCACAAGCTAAGAATGGTTTTTCTGTATTTTTACAGTTTGGGATAAAAAAATCAAAATAAGAATATTTCGTGACACATGAAAATTATATGAGAGTCAAATTTCAGTGTCCATAAATAAAGTTTTATTGGATGCAGCCACGATCATTTGTCTATGTACGTCTATGGCTGCTGTAACAGAAACTATAGTGGGGGGGACTGGTTATAACAGAGACTAAATGGCCCACAAAGCCTAGAACTCCCTGCCCAGCCCTTGGCGGGGGCAGCGTACTAACCCCTGCACTAGCGAGCTGGCCATAATGGCTCATGAGCTGGTATCTTGAAGAGGTAAAGGCAGGCTGTGGGCACTTAGCATTGTGCATGTTGGGTCAGGACATGCTTCCAGGAGACAGCAGGGAGTTGAGGGCTGTCTCCAAGTGCCCCAGGGGCTCCTCCAGGAGTCAGGCTGGGCTCCAGGTCCACCCACTACTTCCGCCTTGGCCTCACTCAGGGCCTCTACCTACCCCCATCCCCACCCCATCCTCCACCAAAGGTTAACCTCAGCACAGAGATTACAGCCTCTGGACAGTAGGAGGGGAGGAGACGCATTAGGGCCTTGCTGGGAATATCGACTGACTTGGAGCCTCCTAATTGCTGGGAATTGTCTGGTGTAGCCTCTGTGCCCGTGGCTCCCTGGGGAGGCCTGTGGACTACGGTGCAGCTGCTGGGGGCTCTCGGAGCCAAGCTGAGCCCCAGGCTTAGGGGCAGCATGGGATGGTGTGCTGTTGCAGTCTGGTGGCTTAGGTCCCATGGGGTTGGGGAAAGGGGAGAAGGAGGGGCAGTTTTGGGGGGGCTCTCTGCTTTCCTCTATTGCACTCCAGAAGGAGTGTGTGCTCACAAATGTACTCCCACATTCACAGCCTTCCAGATGGGGTAGAAGGCCAGATCCCACACAGCCAGGGAACCAAATCTTACCCCACCTTTGCTCTGTGGTTGGGGCCTGTAGGGTTCTTCCCTGATCCTTGGTTTCTCAATCTGTAAAATAGGTAACAGCCTCTGCCTTGACTCCTATAGGAGACCAGATTATTGGAGGGGAGGGGTTGCCTGGAGGGCACATCCCTGCAGTGACTGAGGTACAGCAGGCGGGCATTCTGTGAACAGGAGCCCCACACCAAGGTTCCCCATTCTCACGAGCCTTTCCCAGAACCTGCCGAGCCTGGGACTGATTCCCATATGTCCTCTGCCCTCCGCTGCCCCACCCCCACAAATTGAGCATTACAAGGCACCAAGAATGGAAATTCCATCTCAGATCGGGGAAGCAGAACTGCCTGCACTAGGCCGCAGCCCTGGGCTCAGCTGATCTCGGCTCTAGGAGTCGCCTCCCCTCTCCACCCCCACCCTGCCCAGTGAATTTTCACACTCTTCAGAACCTCAGGGAAGTCTTGGGGAGGCAGACC
The DNA here is from genome assembly GCF_048164855.1 of Canis lupus baileyi. Taxonomy (NCBI): domain Eukaryota; kingdom Metazoa; phylum Chordata; class Mammalia; order Carnivora; family Canidae; genus Canis; species Canis lupus. The sequence goes on from NC_132860.1 coordinate 28,625,583, forward strand.
TCTTCTCCCTCCCCTGCATGTTCTGGGGCTTTTTCTTCCACTCCCAGGGCTTCAGCTATCAGGTGTGGCCAAGCCCACTCAATATCTGCCTCCCGACAGAGGCAGCCAGCGGCTCCTGAGTGTCATCCAGACTCTACAGACCCAGTACAGACCACATCGACCTCCTTACCCCGCAGCCCGCTTCTAACACCCCTCACAGCCTCTTCTCACCAGCCCCCTGGCTGTTGGCCTGGCCTGGGTCTCATCTCTCCCTTAGATAGGCAATCCTCTGGCCTCCCTCCGGGGGCCCCACCCCACCTCACCTGTGGCCCTCGTGAGCTCTTCAACAGGCAAATGGCCAGGATGTGGCCTCTGACACTTCTAGCCTCACCCTCCAGAACCTGCTGTCCCTTCTGTTGATTAACACCTCTCCATGCTTCAAGTCTCAGCTCAGATGTTACCTCCTCCAGGAGCCTCCCCTGAGCTCCAGGTTTGCTTCCAGGGTTTCCCAGCTTCCCCTGGCCCTGAGCATCCCGCAGTCCACCCCAGGCACCCCGTGTGAGCGCGGCGGACGGGCCTGCCTCCCCCATGGAGTGGCCTCGGTTATTCCCGTGCCCTCGGTGGCCAGCCGCAAGAGGAGGGGGCACTGGGGACTCACGGGACTATATTTCTGAGGAGGCCCGGAAGTCCTGCTGTCAGAGATGTGCCGTTCAGACGCTGAGCAGTCGGACAAGCTCCCAGAGACCAGACTCTCCCCGGCCTCACCCGACACCTCCTCTTCCTGCCAGGGCTAATGACATTACGCAGGACTGATGGATTTCTCCAAGCCACCTCCAGGACCAGCCCGATGGGCTGGGGAGGGTAAGAGAAAGCCCTCCCCTCTGAGCCTGATGTTCAAGGGCGCCCCTCAGTCCAGAGTTCCATTTTCTGTCGGAATTCCTGGCCCTAGCCCTAGGCTTTCACAGACTCCTGTTTTGTAGATGAGAGAGCCTCCAAGGAGTCGGGCCTGGGATGGAGTGAACACCTGCCATGGAGCAGGAGCAGGATGCTGGCCCTCCTGGGTCCTCTCCCATCCTGACACCGTGGGTACGGACCTTCTCCTTCCTTGCATGACCACCCTCACTGCCACGGACCGTGCTGGCTGCGGCCCCCAAGCCTCTTCACTTCCCTGAGAGCGGAAAGAATTTCAGGCCAAGGTGTCAGAGCCCGGGTTCCAGCCTGATCTTCAGCTGACTTGCTGTGTAACCTCAGACGTCACTAGCTCTCTCTGAGCCTCTACTCACCTGAGAAATGTGGACCAGATGGAGTGACACAAAAAAGGACCCAAGCAAGGGCGCCTGGGTGGCTTAGGCAGTTAAGCATCTGACTCTTGATTTTGGCTCAGGTCATGATCTCAGGGTCATAAGATCGAGTCCTGCACTGAGCTCCACGCTTGATGTAGAGTCTGCTTGAGATTCTGTCTCCCTCTGCCCCTCCCCCTGCTCGCTCTCTCACTCTCTCTCCCTAAATAAAGTCTTTTAAGAAATGTTTTGTAATTAAAAAAAAAAGGACCCAAGGTTGCAATAAGAAGAAATAAAACATGAATATATGCTACAACATGAATAAATCTTAAAAACATGGTGCAGAGTGAAAGCAGCTACAGAAAGTGACATGGGTTATACCTGTGTCATCTCCTGATGACAATCTTTCAAAGTAGAGCTCCACAGACTTCTTTTACAGTTTGGAAATATAGGCTCAAGGTGAATGGATGAACAAACTAGTCCACCCAGACAACGGAATAGTTTTCAGTGAAGGCACCTGGGTGGCTCAGTTGGTTGGGCAGCTTCTTTTGGCTCAGGTTGTTATCTCAGGGTCCTGGGATCAAGCCCTGTATTGGGCTCCCTGCTCGGTGGGGAAGTCTGCTTCTCCCTCTCTCTGTGCCCCCCACAACTCATGCTCTCTTTCTCAAATAAATCTTAGAAAAAAGGAAAAGTGGTCAGTGCTAAAGAGAAGTGTATGATTAAGCCACATAAACACATGAAGAGACCTCAAAGCATATTTTTATGTGACGGAAGCCAGTCTGAAAGGCTCCATACTGTATGATTCCAGCTACATGACATCATGGATAAGTCAAAACAGTGGAAGCAATAAAGAGATCAGTGGTTGCCAGGGGCTGGGAGTGGGAGAAGCATGGAAGATTTTTAGGGCAATGGAATTATTTTATATGATGCTATAATAATGAGCACATTTGTCAAACCCCACAGAATATACCACACCAAGAGTGAACCCTAGTGGAAACTATGACTTTGGCTAATGATACTGTGTCAACATGGTCTCATCAGCTGTAACAAACATACCACCCTAATAGAGGATGTTAATAACGAGGGCAACTGTGAGGTGGGGAGGGAGAGTATGTAGCAGCTCTCTGCCCTTCCTGATTGATTCTTCTCTAGACCTAAAAATGTTCAAAAAAGGGCTATTGGGACACCTGGGTGCCTCAGCGGTTGAGGGTCTGTCTTTGGCTCAGGGCGTGATCCTGGGGTCCTAGGATCGAGTCCCACATCGGGATCCCTACAGGGAGCCTGCCTCTCCCTCTGCCTATATCTCTGCCTCTCTCTGTGTCTCTCATGAATAAATAAACAAAAATATTTTTTAAAAAGAGGGCTATTAATTAAATATATATGTATTCAATTTAGATACCTATATCAATCAATTGATCAATAGCTAGATAGGCAGGCAGGAGAGATTAAGTGATTCACCCAAGGCCAAATGGCTAAGTGGGGAGAAGGGAAGACTTGAACCCAGGACTTTCCATGGCACTAGCCCCAGTGTGCCCACATTCCTGCTGCCTTCCATGTCTGTGTCAACCACAACGCCCATATTACTACAAACTGCACATCAAAGAGCCAAGCCCAATATTTTGGTTGGTACCAGGGGAGCAAAGAGGGGAATGCGGCCAAGTACCCAGGGGAAGAAAAGGGAAACCCCTGTCCTCACTGGCCTCAACCCCAGCCCAGCCTCGGGAGACCAGCAAGCCGGGTGACCCCACAAGCCTCTGGCCTCGGCTTTCCTGTTGTGTCATGGGATACATGCCACCAGATGACCAACCAGGGCCTTTCTGGCATGCACCCTAACCTTCTAACCCCCTGCTCTGTCTTCATCCTCAGGAGAAAAGCAGAGATGGGGCAGCACAGGAAAGGAAGGACAAACCCCACAGTTCTTGCCTGGTCTGGGGGGAATAGCCCTCCCCTTCCCAGGACTAATGCTGGAAACCCTGAGCCTGCCACTGACCAGAAGAGTCCAAATGAGGATGAAAGCTGCAGGAAGGCCTGCAACATGGCTAGAGGCCTAGTTATCCTGAGCCCCAGGCCACCAGGGCTCTGCCCCTGCCTTGGTGCCTCCACTGGCTTTGACTGTGGACCCAGGTATAGGTAATTGCAGGCTGGATAAGTCACAGTGATGACCCCAACATTCCCTTAGAGTAAAACCCAAGAAATGAAAGGCACAGGGCTATGAGGATGCCTCCTTAGTGCTCAGGGGACATGGCCTCGGAGGTAGACCAGGGCTGCCCTGTGGCTCTTCCTCACTGCCCTGCCCCTCTCCCGCTCCCAGTGTGGGTGTGCCTGTGAAATGGCCTTAGCTCTGGGCCCCTCTGCCCATCTTCAAGGCCTAGAAACTCCTACTGGGCTCAGTTCAGCAGCCCCTCCTCCAGGAAATCCTCCCTGCCCCGGGGCGAGGTCTCTTCTGGGTCTCATAACTCCTTTGCCTCCTTGGCCCCAGCACCGATCATTGCAGGCTGGCTTCTTGGAGAGGGCAGATCTAAGCAGAACTCAGAAGTAAGGAAGGACTTGTGGCAAAGTAGGAGGACACGGGGGCTCTAGGTAGGGGGACAGCACAAGGAGAGCCCGGTGGCAGGGAGGCATGAATGGGGCCTCCTGCATAGCTGAGGGCATTCCCAGGCTCCAGCCAGCAAGTTAAGCCCCATGTGGGTTCCATCTGGAGGTGATGGGGGGGCCTGTTGCCAACAGGAGACTCCTCGCCCTCTGGGAGCCCAGGGGCAGCATGGAACCTCCAGGCAGCTCATCAAGCAACTAAACCCAAGCCCAGGAGACAAATCCTTGGCTCCAGGCTGGGGCCGGCAGGGGGCAGGGGCAGACAGGGTCAGCAGCCCTAGGCCCCTGTCACTCCGGCTCATTCTTTGGGGAAAAGCTGCTCAGTGGCCAAGGCTTGGGCTCTGCAGGAGGCCTCAAAGAATCAATCAGGCCATAATTAGGGTCATTATTAATCTCCTTCCACAGTGGTGCCAGGGCTGCCTGTTTATCCAACACTTCCGTGCCAGGAGACCTCTTATTTCCCTTCCCCTCTGAGCAGGCCAAGCTAGACCAATCTTCCAAGCAGGCCCTGGCAGTGGCCTCCCCAGTTCTTCTGCCTCTCTTGGCCGTCCTCCTGCAGAAAGTGCTCCTCGCCTCTCCCTCAGGAAGGGACGGCTTCCTTGGAACTGTGGCCTCTGGAACGATTTACCCTCTACCTCAAGGCTCTTGAGCTCCCTCGGTAAATGTTTAAGAAGCCTCTGCTCTGTAGCAGGCACTGCTGGGGGCCAACAATGATTCATGGGGAATCAGACACGAACCTTCCTTTCCAGGAGACAAGCTCACTGCACAACAGCAGCTGCAACTATAGCCACATGCCCAGTGCTTTCCAGCGCACGGGAGCCTCCACACACCCGCTCACTGAAGCATCTGGCCAGCTCCTCAGGTAAGTACCAGGTGCCCATTATACAGACGAGGCGGAGAGGCTGGTGGAGGTCAGGATAGGACTGCTGAGCTTCAGTCAAGGCCCTAGGGAGACAGACCCATGTGTTTGGGGCTCCGCGCTGGACAGGAGCCAGGAATACCCCTGTCCAGGGGACCCGACTTCTCTTGGCCTAGGAAGGACCACTCTTTCCCAAGTCAGGACTATGAGCATGGGCTGAATAGCCGCCAGGAGTGACCTGGCCTTGCCCAGAATGCAGAGCTTATTAGCATCTCAGAACTGAAAATCTCTAGCTACAAACTCTCCACACCCAGGGTCTTAGAATCACCTCACTCGAGACTCATACAATCACAGAATCCTAGGATCTAAGAACTATCCTTGGATTTCAGACTATTAAACTCATCGAATGTCAGCACCAAGAAAGATCTGGAACCATTCCATCCAGCCTCCCTTCCCCGGCAGATATGCCCCATCTAGCTCCTAGGGGTGGTTCCCCAGCAGAGTGGCCTGCATAGGCTTGCATACTCCCTGTGACAGGCCCCTCCCTTCCTGAACGACTGAGTGCTTCCCCCTTGAAGCCACCAGGACCCCCATCCTTCACCCCCCCACCCCCCACTAGCAGTGGCAGGCTCTCCCTGGAGAAGGCAGAGTGAGCAAACATTCTCAGGGCTTCTGGTGGGGCCTCAAGGGTCAGCCTGGGGTCCTGGAGAGGGAAAGGCTTGCATCAACCTCTCACCTTGTTGACATCTCTGTTGAATCACCTCCCAGGAGCTGGATGATTCAGTCACAGGGACCAGGCTGACTTTTTCCGGGGCCTTTCCCTCTGAGGTCCCTGTGAAGCGGGGCGATTGGGTGCCCAAATGGGAGGGAAAGGAGAAAGCGCAGTCTGGCAGAGACTTGCACTGAGCAAACTTGTCCCTGCCCAGTTTTTACCCCCAGAGGGAATAGAGAGCAATGATTTATTTTATTTATTTATGTAAAACAGCAGAGTTATCATACAAACCGGCTTCCCAAGCAGGCCCTTGGGGATGGGAAGAGAAGCAAGGCCTACCATTTGGGGAATCTTTCTCTTGCTCCTTTCCTCTTCTGCCACCTGTGTAGCCGCACCTCCCCCTGCCCCTCCTCACACCCCTCTGCTCCAGGCACTCCACACCATCCAGCCTCCTCACCTCCACGCCTTTGCTCATGCTGGGCCCTCTGCCAGGAAAGCCCTCCGCGCCACCCCAATTCAAATCCTCTCCATCTTAACAAACGGACCCTATGCAAAGCTTGGTCTGATCCCCCCACTCCCCCAGAGGCCCCCCGCCCCCCGTCTTTGTGTTCCTGTCATGTCATCTGGCAAAACTGGAGACGTGATCGCAGGCCTCTGTGCCCGGTAATTATCTGCTTCCGTAGCTGAGAGCCTCCCCAGGCAGAGATTTCGGAACCATTTGGCCAAGCTTTTCTGAAGAGCCTCAGTGCCTGCGGCCCCGCACCGGGCCACGGGGACACAAGAGACCCCCCCCCCCCACCGCCCCCCGGCCCTGCTAGAGGAGTCACTATGTCCCTGCACCAGGTCCAGCACCAAGGAGGCTCTGGTTTATCTGTCAGCCAGAAAAGCTGGTGAAACGTGCGGCGGAAGGAAAGGAGATCGGAGCCTCCTGTGCTGCGCGACTGCAGAGCCACTTCTGAGCCTGCTTCCAATTCTGCTCCTGAATGATAATTAGCCTCTCCCAATTTACAGAAAAAAAAAAGTTACTAAAAAAAGTCTCAATTAAGTATTTTCTCCCACCATTTTTGCTTAACCCCCTGATATCTGTTTGCACACATCTGTTCTGGGTCTAGTATCAGATGACCTCAGCATTAGCACAGAATACTGACTTCCTGTCACTTGTCTCTCTTCACCAGGTGTCCCCTGAAGAACGGGGTAGGCCCCTCTATTCCCAGGCATGTTCGAGAACCTGGGGCCTTTTCTTCCCTCCTTTCAAATTTCTCAGCTTCCCTTGCATGACCAAAGGAACCTGGGCTTACTAGAATGCTGAGAAAGGAAGTCGCAGGAATATGCCGGCTCAGGACAACTTCAAGGTGCGTGCCAATTGCGTGTGTCAAGACCTCCAATTCCACCATTTGCCATTCATTCCTTTGGCTGAAGCGTCACTTTTTCTAGGATTATCTTGTAAAATACAGATCTCCCCTGGCAATGGGAGCCCTTTAAACCCCCCGACTGGAGGTCAAGGAAGCTTAGGTGAATACATGGCTCTAGAGGCAGTTAATCACAGGGATTTAGAATGTGCAATAAGAGCCAGTCTGCCTGGGTTTGAGATGAGACCCAGTTCTACCACCTACTAATTGGTATAATACCACTAGGCCTCAGTCTCCTTATCTATAAAGGAGGATAATAATAGCACCCACCGCCTGGGCTGACGTGAGGATTGGAGGAGCTAACACATGTCAGGGGCTTGAGTAAGTACTGGGTATGTGGGAATAAGTGGTCTACCAGACAACCCTGCTGAGGGCTGCAGTTCTTTTTCTCACCCATCAGGTGGACAATGATCCCTGTTCCTCTTGATTATTATTATTATTTTTTGGTAAACTGTAAGGCACTGTACCCCTGGGAGAGGCAGGCACTGCTGGCAGCCAGCGTGCTGCCCTCTCTAGCTTCTCTAACTCCTCTCTCCCCCCCACCCTTCCTTTCTCTTTTCTTTACCTGGAAGAAGGTATCAGTGGCTGTAGGCGGGGCTCCTGAGGATGTCCTGTCCACGGAGGTGGTGATGTCCCTTCACTGGGACCGCTGAAGGAACAAGGGGACAAAACCAGTCAGACCACTCAGCAGTGCGCCCTGCCTTCTCCTCTCCCACCTGATTCTCTGTGAGTCCCCGTGGCCTTGCCCATCCTGTGTTGGGTGCGGGGCTCAGGGATGGGCCACATCTGGTCCCTGTCCAGGGAAGCTGCCAAGCTGGCGGGTGGTCCAGTTGTGGGCCACCAGACCCCTCACAAGCAATCCTACCTCCACACATGCTGCCTACAAACCAGCCCCAACCTGTCCAGGGTACCGGACAGCCAGTACCCTGAATAACTCCTGCCCCCTCCAGAACCCACAGAAATGCAATCCAAGCCCCAGCTACCTTGGGGAGACACTGGGGCTGCAGGTGGCTTCTGGGGTGCTGAGGCCCTTTCCTGCTGCCCAGAGACTTGCTTCTCTGGAGGGAGCTGCCAAAGCAGCACTCTTCTGAGGCAGCCACTGAGCGAGGGCCAGTGGGCTGGGGGCGGGATCTGGCCTCTGCAATTGTGCAGCTAACTTCTGACTCATGTGCTGCCTGCCCCATCGCCGGCTCCTACAGCCGGCAGAGCAGCCGTCTTGCCCAGGAACTGGGAGGAAGATGGTACCCACAGGCCTCGGGGAGGAAACGAGAGGGGAGGCAGCTCTGGGGCAGCATTGCAGCCTTGTGGGGATGTGTCACATTGCCCACTAGGGTGCACTGAGGCTGCCAGGAGCCCACCTAGGCCTCCAAGAGAGGCAGAGCCAGGGCTGGGACCCAGGCCTCCTGGTGCCCTGCAGACTCATGACGGGGGTGGCTCAGGCCCACTACCCAAGCCCATGCCCACGCCCACATGAGAACCCTCCAACCCCATCAGGCCCTGGAGCCACACACCAGCAAGAAACGCACGGCCAAGATTCAGCCTCAGACTGGAGGGGAACCGAGCTGGACTCAGAGACAACTTAGAAGTGACCTCCAGCTACTGAGAGAGAGAGAGAGAGACCAACCCACCCCCTCACCCCCCACCGGGGCACCCTACCCTTGCCTCCCTCTACCTGCAGTCCCGGCTTTCTCCCAGCGCTCTGGAAGCACTGCACTTTCCATTCTACAAAGCATACTTATTTCCTTCTTCTCTCATTATGACCCTAAGTGACATATAGAATATAAATAGAGCAGGGCTTCTCAAACTTCAATGTGCAAACAAATCACCTGGAGACCTTGTTAATACACAGTCTGACACAGTGTTTTCTAGTAGGTCTAGACAGGGACGCGAAGGTCTTCATTTCTGGCCAGCCCCCAGAGGATGGTGGTGCTGCAGGTCCGGGGCCACAATTTGAGTAGCAAGAATATCATTGTTAACAGCATGGGTGGGGGGTTAAATCGTCCAAGTCAGAATCTTAACTCTTACTCTGTAACCTTGGGCAAGTTACCTAACCTCTCTGGGCCTCCAAACACCTCCTTATAAAATAGTAACAATGATGACAACAGTATCAAACCTGACTCATAGGGTTGATGTGAGGATTAAATTATGTAAAAGGCTTAAAGTGATTATTATTTCAAATTTAAAAATGGAGACTCTGAGGGACAGACAGAGCCAGCAAAGTGGCAGAGCCAGAATTCAACCCCAAATCTCTTGGTTTACAAGCCACCACGAAATGTTACCTAGCAAACCCTCCCTGACACATGGAGATGGAGGCCCAGAGAAGGGTGGAGAGCTGGCAAGTTCATGAGAAAGTTGGTGTCAGAAATTCAAGCTCATGACTCCTAGCCTTGTATTCTTTCCAACCTAACTATCCTTCTGCACAGATGAGAAAGTGTCTCCAATTCTCCTGGAGGGGTCCCAGCCTCTGCTTGTCAGTCCCTCTATGGGCAGCATCCATCTCCTACCTCCAGTCTGTCGCACTGCTTGGTCTCAGGTCACCCAGCTGGGATGGCAGGCAGAAGGTGACATGGCCTGGGCCCAGCCCTACCCCCACCCTGGTTTCCCACCACAGGGCCAGTGGGAGCCCTGTGAGTCACTTGAAGGAAGTGCTTGGCCCCAAACAGGAAGTGGCTTTTCAAGCTGAAAACCCCTCCAGGATCTCCAGGGCCCTGCGGCAGGTGGCTGGGGTAGCAGAGCCTGATGGAGCTCACTGGGATATACTAACACCTATTCGGATTTTACCTGAAACCCAAACTCGGCACCCATCCTCTGTACCCTGAAATCTGTCCAGGTGCTTTGCTGCTGTGTGACCTTAGGTACATGAGTGTCCTGCCCTGAGCCTTTATTCCCTTATATGAAGGATTTGGGCTGCATTACAAGATCACCTATGGCCTGGCATTCCTAAATGAAATGAAGGGTTGGAGGAAGTGAATACGGGTTTTCAATAAATGAGCAAATGCATGTATGCATGAAATGCATGAGTGAATACAGACACAGATTTAAACCCCAGCCATCAGACAAGCTCCATCATTTATCTGTTGTTAGCTGTACGATAGAGATCTCACTGATGAGATCTCCTCCCACCCCCTGAATCACCCTTAGGCGCAAGGAAGAAGGGCCAGTGCCCTGAACCCACACATCACAGACACATGCTCACAGATGAACATAGTAGAGAACATATGGGAGTCTCTGCCACAGGACATGCATGGGACCTACCAGCACAATCTCTTCCCCTAATGCCACTCAGGCCCCACTAAAACCCTTCTCCATTCCTTGGGCATGATGAACAAAAGGTGATTCTGTCCAGATCAAAAACTGTGGGTTGCTTTGTTGCTGATGAGGGAAAGGGACACTGGTTGGTGGTGGTGGAGGTGGGGAGGGGACTTAGTGGCAGGAATGTTTAAGGGCAAATTCATTTTTTTAAAAGATTTATTTATTTATTTATTTATTTATTTATTTATTTATTTATTTATTTATGATAGACATAGAGAGAGAGATAGGCAGAGACACAGGAGGAGGGAGAAGCAGGCTCCATGCAGGAGCCTGACATAAGGGCAAATTCAACTTGTCAAATCCTTTCTAGCAGAGAGCAAAGAGTGATAGCTTCTTGCATAACAAAGTATCTGTTTCCCAGGAATGCTGAGCAACAATTTTTTTTTTTTTTGGCTTTTCTCCCTGTTCCAATTTGTGGTTATAAAAGTACTGATGAATTAGTGTGGTATCCATAATAAATGCACAAAGCGGCTGAAGAACATCTCACAGTATCTAAGGATTCATATTACTCAAATTAATGTAATATGAAATGTGACACTAATTCTTTACACTGGCCACTCAGTGGACAGGAATGGCTGGGACTGAATAGTTTCAATTGTATAAATGTTCAAAAATTTGAATATTTCATCTTTCTTCAAATAATTTTATTTTAAAATCGATACTCATTGATTATGTGTACAATTTTGATTTCCATAGATAATCTCAAGGAGCAAAAACAATTTTTGAACATATAAGTTTTCCTTTTTCTGCATCTACTTTAATTTACATTTTTGATGGAAATATACTCAAATTCTGTGCACTTCAAATATAATCGCATTTTACTTTTGATCCTTCATATTATCACCATCGATACCCAATTTTCAAGTGCTGTGCCAATCTTGATTATAGCAGTATAACTATAGTGATCTCACTAAAATGAAGACAATATATTTTATGAAGTGAATATGAAGTACCGTATGAATTATCTTATCACTCATCAGAACGTCACCACCAAAACACCCAGATGTGTACTCATAATTACATTCAGTCTTCTTTGCTATTTTGTCTCTCCCAGTTGTATAAAACCGTAACTTTACATGTATATTTCAATTTATATTATGAAGATGTAATTGTCAAGGTGAGACAATCAAATTATTTTATCTAACAGTTTCTGGGTTTGTTTTATAACCTTCAAATATCTGACAGAGCTACGTGGGCCTCTATTTGTATTCCTGCTCTAGGCTCTGTGCACTTTGCACTGGGCCTGCCTGTCCACCAGCTCTCACTTCTTTGGAGCCCAGGCCACCTGCACTGGTCACTTCACCTGAGCATCAGCTGAGCTGCCAGCCAGCTGTGTCTTCCCCAGAGTCTGCCTTTTAGAAAGTGTTCTACACATAAAGGTCCTCATGCTTAGATGTGGGCCTTATTTCCAGAGCCGACTAGAATTTGTTCAAGGATAGTGGCCATGACTTGACTAGCATCTCTCACAGACCTGGTGTTCCTTAAAGTCCCGTACATTCCAACACCATCTGTAAAGGGACCTGGCCCAGGGTGCCTAGAACTGTCTGGTAGCCTCGTAGCCATCAGGCTGAGTAAACGGACCCAATGACCTGTGGCCACCACAACTGGTTTTCTCTCCTGCTCTGCACCTCTACTCAGTCCCCCTCTACCCATACCACCCTTTGGCCCCCTTACTCTGAGCCTACTGGTCACACTGATCCCCTTGGATGAAAGCCACCAGAATGCACACTTCTGAGAAACCTCTATGTTCCCTGCCCACCACCCCTCGTAGCATCTTTCACAAAAAGCTTCCAGACTCTAGGGGCCAGGTTCTGGAGTGGGGGCAGCGTGTCAAGGGCACACACAGCTAAGTGAATGGCAGGGCCAGGATACATATTCTGACTCCCAAGCCAGTCTAGACAACGATAAATCCAGTCACCAGCACACATTTCCTGAGCTCTTGTATGGGCCAGGAGAAGCTCCAAGGCTCTTGTGGACAGAAGGGGTTTCCAGGGGAGGAACCCACCATCTAATGGTGTGGAGAAGGGCATTGAGTACCCCCTGAACAAAGGAGGCATGAGCTGAGGGAGGGGTGCAGGAGGGCCTTGTTGAGGGATCAGAGCCATCTCCCGGCTTCACCCCAGCCTAGCCCAGCACCTGACCTGCTGGATGCAGCAATGAATACCCAGGAGTGAGCAAACTCGTCTCCTCTGCATCCCCCACCTCAACCAGCCAAGGAGCAGGCAGGGAGCAGCCCGGGCCTCAGGACAGGTCTTGCAGTGAACTAGTCATTCAGCCTGGTGAAAGCAGGACCCTGTCCATCTGAGCACAGAGTGAACCCTTTCCGCAGTACATGCTCCAAAATTGTGTCAGACGATCTAGTGATAAACAGCACCATGACTAACCACCTAGCTCAGTCCATCCTGATCACTGAGAACTTAGTTCAGGTTCCAAATTAGACAGGGCTGGGGCCACAGCAGAGCTGATAAAGGGTTGAGTGCTTACCTAACCAGCCAGGGGGCAGGGGGCAAGTCCTGGCTCTCTCACTGTGATCTGGGCAAGTCACTTTGCCTCTCTGGGTATCAGTCAAACAGGGATTAACACCATGTTGAAATCACCTGATTTGAGGTGGGTGGATACAATACTCTGGTTAGAAACATGGGGAACTGAAGCTCAGAGAGGGGAACTGATTTGGCCAAGTTCACACAGCAGGTGACAGAGTCTGAACTAGGACCAGGGCCTGTCGTGCTCTCTGGAGCTAGTCTCCTACAGGCCAGATTATGGGTGACATCCCTTGTGATCCCCCAGGGGTGGGAGAGGGATTGGGGCAGATTCTCTCGGGGGGCAACCCAGGCTGACGTCACCACTGAAAGTCATCATCGTCAGGGTCCTGGAAGAACATCTGCTTGTTGGTTCCTGGGACACGGGGACCAACATGAGTTCCATAAGCAATCCGTGAACACCTTCTATGGAAAAAGGCCCAGTAGACAGTGGGGTGGGGTGAGGTGGGCTGAGAAGAAAAGGCAAAGTCAGTTCACGTGGGGTTGGGCCCCGAGAGCCTCAGTCTCCCCCATGGTCCTCAGTGCTTCCAGGGCCCTGAGCTAAACCACTGCTCCTGGGCCCTCTGCTGGGTCCTGCTTTTCCTGGATCCCCGCTGGGCTGTGCAGGCAGGGCTGGGGGTGGGGGTGGGGGTGGGAGTGGGGGGGACGCAGAGGTAGGCTTCTCAGGAATGGACTACAGCACGGCAACGTGGAGAGGTCGGAGGGGCTGCATGAAGCCAAGTTGTCAGGGGGACCCTTGGGGGCTGCAGCCAGGTCTCCCAGCTAGGGAGCTCTGTGGGATTCTGCTTCTGGAACCTGAGAGAGTGAGCCGACACGTGGGCCTGAGGGAACAGTGAGAGCACAAGGAAGCTCACAGAAGGTCCCACTTCTTCCACACCACACAGTCCTGACACATCTCTTCTGTCCCCTCCCCTTTCTAAAAGGTGAGAAGAGCTGTCACTTATTGGGACTTCCTCTGTGCCAGGCTCCACACAATCAACACCGCATATGCTTTATGGGCATGTGATCCATACACTAATTCCCAGGTATCGTGCTCCACCCACATCCCCTAGGATCCCTTCACCCACCAGGGGCATACGGGTTGCGTGGTACCTCCCAGCAGCCAACATCTGTGGAGGCGTGTGGGCGGGCTGCCCTGAGGCTGCTGGAATCCCTCTGCCTACGGTCATGACCACCTGGGTGAAGGTCTAAGTTCTCTAGCATTCTTGCTCTGGCAGTCAGCTCTGGGCCCATGTCCTCAGAGCTCCCCTGCAGACGGAGCCAAGTGCCTTTCCACCCTTGCTTCTCCTCCTCTTCCTGGTTCTTCTTTCCCTATTCCCTTAGCATCTTCTTTTCTGGAAAACTTCCTAATAAATCACTCTCACACGAATCCTGGCCTCAGTATTCTAGATCATCCAACCTCAGACAGCTATGAGGTCCTTGCCATTAACTTTCCCATTTCAGAGACAAGGAAACTGAGGCTGAGGTCTAGAGCTGTTAAAGCTCCCCCATGTGGCAAGCAGCAGAATAGCCTTGAAGGGAGGTGGGCCCCCAGTGCAAAGCCTGAGCCCCCGCCCCTCTGTCCACCAGCATCAGCTAAGCCTCTTTACGCCTTTCAACGCTGTCCCCTCCTGGCCATCTGGGCTAACTCTCAGTTTTTTTATTAGAAGGAAAACAGGAGAATCTGTAGATGATCCAAGGGGGATGACTAAGTCCTCAGATTCTTGTCATTGGCTCAGATCCTGTTTTGGTCAATCCTTGTGAATCAGGGCGGGTCTGACATTCTGGGAATGCAGGGAGACTTCAAACCAACTTTATGAAAACAAGTTGTAAAAACACTGGCCGCCACTCAAAGCGGCCAGCTGATCAGCTTGGCTCCGCGGAGCAGGGTTGAACAAGTTCACCAGAAGGGAATGCACAGCAGGAGAGACTTCGGCTAGACCCAGAGGAAGAACTTCCCAGTAACTGGGAAGAAAAGGAGTGCTAGCTGGAAAGGGGTGGGACAGGCCAACTGGGTGAGACTCAGGCCTGTCCAGTGCCGCCTGGAAAGAGCCAGCGTGGAGGAGGTGTCCATGGAGGAGGAGGAGGAGGAGGAGGATGGTGACTCAGGCAGTGAACACCTGTTCTACTTCCCTACAGGCGGCCCTGCCCCTTGGGGAGCTGGGTGTGTCCTCCTTGGAAGTAGGAGGATCCATGCCTTGACCTTCCCAGGCTTTTCATGTTTGAAGCAGCTCTGAAGCCACCCCTAGAGCCCTGGGGACAGAAAAACACCAGAGGCCAACTCCGCCCGGCTCTGAGCTTCAACCACTGACTTTGGAACCTGCTTTTAATGAGGATGCTCTGAGTTTGTGGGGCTTCTGCCTCCTAGGAGGTCAAAAGTCTCTGCAGATAAGGTCCAATCCTCCCACCCCTAAGGTGATCGGAGGCCCTGGAGCCTGGCAGAGCTCAGGGCAGGCCTGAAGGTGCCCCTGTGCCACCTCCTCCCTGCTCTGCGCAACCAGCCCTCCAGGAAGACCCGCCCCCTCCGGGCCCTCCCCTGGCCCCTGCAGAGAACTAAAGCAGGTGTTCACAGCCCATCTCACCTGCTCCTCCCTCGCACCTCTTCTGTGCTGGCTCCTTCCAGGCCCCAAGGAACAGGCCTGAGTCTCATTCAGTTGGCTCCCCTCCTCCCCTTCCCAGCCTGCACTCTTTCCTTCCTTCCCTCTCACCCAAACTCCTGAAAGAGTTGTCTACATTCACGTCTCCATATCCTCCCTCCTACCTGCTGCTAAACCCACAGCCTTCTGTTCCCACCAAGTTCAACCGTGACCTCCACATGACTGAGCCACCCCCTGCCCCCAGCAGCTCTCACCCTGACACTGCAGGCTTCACCCTCCTTCTGGAAACATCCTCCATCCCTGGAGTACAGGACACCACTTGCCCTGGTTTCCCTCCTTGTCTCGCCCGCCCCCCCCCCCTTTGCCCAGGCCTCAGGCAGCACTTTCTTCTATGCCCTTTGGCCGCCCTTGCCCTTCACACCCGTGCAGAGTCAGCCGGCACTGCTATCTCTGCCTGGGCCAAAGTCTGAGTATCCAGTGACCCCTGGTCATCCTCATCCTGGCCAGGACGCCTCACACTCACAGTAGTCCCATGGGAACTCATCACATCCTCCTAAAGCTGCTCCACCCTATCTCTATCTCGAGGCACCACCATTCTCCAGTCTTCCAGGCCTGGCAGAGGAGAATCTCCCATCCCACCCACCTTCCTCAAGTCCCTAGGCCTCCCTGAGACCGTGCTTATTTCCCACCAAAAATTCCTCCGGTCTTGGCTTAAATTCCTCCCGCAGGAAGCCTTCCTTGACTCTCCTGGTAGACTTGGGCATGACGCCTTTTCCTGTTTTCGAGAGCCTGCACAGCCCGGTTCAGTGGTCATGCTAGTGTCCAGCTGCATACCGATGCCCTGGCTGGCTCTGGAAGGGTAGAGGCAAGCCCGTTCTGACGATGGGCCTAGCACCCTGCCCAAGGTCTGCACAGAAGAGCCCCTGGGGGACTTGTCTTTCTGCTGAATTTGCCCCACTGGTGAGCTCTGGATCTCTCCTCTTGCCCACACACCTCCCAGGGCAAGGGTCGTCTCTGCTCTGCCACTCTTTAGCTTAAAACACATGAGCTCTTAGCCCCCAGTAGGCACATTCTAACCTGTCTGCCGTGTATGAGGACAGACCCCACGGCACCTGCAGGAAAGCAAGAGGGCCCCTCTTATACACTTGCGAGCACCAGCACAAACACAGGGCCATGGACGTACAGACAGGCCCACAGATGCAGCATCCTGGAAACAGCTTCTCTGCTTCCTTTGTAGTTACCATGGGTGCCAGGAGTCAAGGTTGGCTTGGCTGGGGCTCAGGGCTGGCTCTCACAGATGCAGGGCAGGGGCCTGGGGTACAGGGAGGCAGCAACAGTACGCAGATCTGCAGCTTCAGCTCATCTTTCCCCATCCATTTCCCTAACCTCTTCTTCTAGGAAGTCCTTCCTCTCAGTGCTAGGTGGGGAAGTGGCCCTCAGAGGGGATCCCGCCCAGATCCCACCCTGATCTTTCCCTTGTGCCCCTTCTCACAGGGAAGAGAAGGACTAGACTGGTCGGATCACAGCTCAGAGCTTTTAGGATCAAGACTAAGCCCATTTTCCCAGCCCTGGTCCTGACTTGCCTCCCCATAGTGGCGGCTCAAATGCCCCCCCCCCCCCCCCCCCCCCCAGTAATCCTTGGCGGTTCCCTTTCCCAGAGGCAGCACCAGCCTCAGAGGTAAGAACCCAGCCCTGGCAAGTTCATCTGATCCTCAGGACAGCCCTGATGGGGTTGGTGTGCTTTGCTCCTTTCCAGGTGAGAGACAGGTGACTTTCCCAGGGTCACACAGCTACTAAACCCTTCTCTTTCACTGAAACCATGTTCCCAGCCACCAGCCCCTTCAGGAGGGAGTACGAACCTTGGAGAGCGGCCGGGAGGAGGCTGCAGGAATGAAGGCGGGAGGGCCTTGCTGGGAGAAGCCTATGCCTGAAGAGCACCTATTCCTGTCGAACCCAATTGGAGAGGGCCCTGAGTGCCACTGCACCTGACTACAGCCATGTGGAGGGCCTGAGGCTGACTCCTTTACGAACTTGCTGTGGGATTTGGAGCAAGTCACTGGACCTCAGTTTCCCCATCTGTGATGTGAGTGGAGGTGGACACCACAACCCTCAGTATCTGTTCCATTTGGACCCTGCAAAGCTGCAGAGGAGGAAGGTTTTTTTCTTTTTTTAAGATTTTATTTATTTATTCATGAGAGA
Organism: Canis lupus baileyi; assembly: GCF_048164855.1. Lineage (NCBI taxonomy): Eukaryota > Metazoa > Chordata > Mammalia > Carnivora > Canidae > Canis > Canis lupus. The sequence continues at coordinate 28,643,041 of NC_132860.1, forward strand.
CAGAGAGAGAGACAGAGGCAGAGACAGAGGCAGAGGGAGAAGTAAGCTCTCCGAAGGGAGCCTGATGTGGGACTCAATCCCCAGACCCCGGATCACGCCCTGAGCTGAAGGCAGACACTCAACCACTGAGCCACCCAAGTGTCCCAGGAAGAGGTTTTGGAAAAGGACCATGAGAGGTGTGGGTGCCGCTCTGCACAGATGGGGCTGAGGCCAGAGGAGGAGACCCTCTGCCCTTCTATCTTCCCTTGCAGCAGAGAAAAATTGCAAAGTATTCAATATACTAGAAGGGGAGAAAAGGCAAGTGAGGCGGACTATGCATATCACTTGCAAAACTGATGCAAATGCCCAGGGCAAACACCTGGGCATGCACCCCATCATTCTTCTCCTCTCTCCATACCCGCTAAGGCCAGTACCTCCCCAAATCCTGCTGATCACACCTCAGAAGTGGCTCCCTCATTAGCTGGGCCTCTTTTCCAGGCTTTCATATCTCTGCCTGAAAAACAGTCAAGAACCCCTTGGGAGAAATCCCATATGCAGAGCTTTTCTCAACCTGGCCTACATTCACCTTCCCAGCCTCCCACCATCTCATCTCAGGGGAGCACCCCCCCCCCCCAATCTGGAGCTAAGTCCCTGCCCCAGGAACTTCACACTCCACACCCTCGCACAGCTAGTTCCCTCTGCACAATGAACTCCTACAGATCCCTCAATACCCAAATGAGAAATGCTGCAATTCAGTGAATTGGCTCCTGCACTGGGAATCAGGCCTTAAAGTCAGCACATTGTGAGTAAGTTGCATGTAGTCAAAATCACCCTTGACTACGTATAGCTATCATATACAATGCCTAGTCCATGTTCTAGACAGCTCCATGTTTTGACGCACCTAACTCTCACAACTGTGGCAGACTGTATTTTCAAAGACAAGGGCAGCAGTATCTCTCATCCCACATGCTCTTTCTACAATGTTCCCAGGGAGAGGTAGGGTCTATGCTACCCCCACTGGAATTTCGGGGGAGGGGCTTGGGACTAATGGCTGAAGTAACACCATGAGATTCCCAAGGCCAGCTCGTTGAAGGTGATGCAGCTTCTGCTGGGCTCACTGGAACACTCTGCTGGGGTGCTGGGCCACCATGTAACCAACCTGACTGCTCTGAGGTTGCCATTCTGTGGGGAAGCCCAGAGGAGCCCACAGCCAGGAAGGAAGCCCTGCAAGTACACGAAGAGTGAGAGAGGCCCAGCCAACCTCCAGCTGCCCCAGCTCCCCGCTGCTCTAGCTGCCATCTGCCTATAACCATGTCAGAGGCTCTGAGCCACAACTGCTCCGCTGAGCCCACCTTAGATTCCTGACCTATATAGAGATAATAAAATGGTTGTTCTTATATAAAGTCACTAAATTTCTAGGTGATTTGTTTTATAATAACTGGAATTTCATTATCCCTGCTTTGGGGAAGAAGAATCTGAAGCACAGAGAGGTTAAGCAATTTGGCCAAGGTCACAGAGCTGGTAATTGGCAGGGTCAGGATTTGAACCCAGGCAGTTTAGCCCCAGAATCCACCATTTTCACTGCTCTGCCATACTAACTGCCTTCGGGGTCTGCTTGGTCCCCAGGCCCACAGCAGGCCTCAGGGACTGTCTGCTGAATAAATGACCGAGGGAAGGAATAAGCAAATGAACAGGTGAGTGAAAGCAGTGCGAGCTCCCAGGTACAAGGCAGGACCTCAGGCAAGTCTGAGCCGTGCAGATGAGTCTGATATGAGCTCCTCAGTGCTGGGGTTGCATTGCTGTCCACAGCTCTGGGAGGAGGCGGTCATCAGAGGAGCCTGAGATGTTCTCTACTCCAGGCCTTCCCCAGTCTTGCATGCTGCAAGATCCTACGCAGGGCCCTGGAGAGCCGGTGCCACCTGAGGACAAGGCCTGTGGGTCCTGGAGACTACAGCAAGAAGGTCCCTGAGCTGGAAGGCTAGAGACCTTAGTTTAATCTTGGCATGACCACTGACTAGCTGTGCGAACTTGGGCAATTCCCTGACCCTCTTGGGGCCCGGCTGTTCTCCATTTCCATCACTGTAAGATTCACCAGATGTTGAGCTGGCCTCATGGAGGAAGGTTAGGATGAGCTTGCACATGTAGGTCTCCTAAACCCCAAAAAGGATCCATCCCGAGATGGAAAGTGCATAATGAGGAAGGATACCCACCCCTCTCACTGGGAATTTGCCTTCCTGGGCATTTTTACATGCACAGTTTTGAATCCTTGCAACCCCACCAGGCTCAGCAGCAAGTGACAAAGGACTCAGACTCACAGCTCAAGTGATGCTGGAAGCCAGGGTCCAAACCAGGCCCATTCACCTTCAAAACTCCCACTCTTCACATTAGCAAAAGGTGACACAACCCATGGTCCAGTGACAAACGGATAAACACGTTATAGGCACATATGGCCAAATATTATTCAGCCATAAAGGGAAGGAAATCTTGTCACATGCTATGACATGGTCAAACCAAGAGGACATTATACCAAGTGAAATAAACTAATCACAAAAAGACAAATATGGTATTATTCCACAGATATAAGGAATTTAGAGTAGTCAGGTTCATAGTGGAATGGAGGTTACCAAGGGCTGGGGCTGGGGGTGGGGGCCGGGGAGTTATAGTTTAGCAGGCTTTTCAGTTTTGCCAATTAAAAAGTTCTAAAGATGTGCTGTGCAATGATGTGAATAATGTTAACAAAAAAAAATAAAGTTAACACTACTGAACTGTGCACTGAAAGATTTTAAGACAGTTCTAGTTTTTTATCACTGTCAAAAAAATAATTCTCACTCTTGGGGTAGAGAGGGAGGTTATAAGGGTTATTAGGGAGGGGAGTCCAGGCAGCCTTCACGGAAGAGGGGGCTTTGAGCTGGGCAAGCACGGACAGGTCTGGGGCTCTACAGGCTCAGCTTTGGCCTGCCTCCCTCCTAGGATGAGGCTGACTCCAGGCGCTCCAGCCTTCCAGATCTGCATGCAAAAGCAGTACCCAACGGGGAGCAGGCATTGGAAGAAAGAATTTCTTAAATACCTACTATGTGCTTCCAGCCCACTTATTTCATGACCTTAGACCAGGCCCTATCCTTCTGGGGCTCAGTCTTCCCATCTGTACAACGAGAGGATGACCCAGGATTCCTTCCAGTTCTCACAGTGGGAATAATCTCTGAGGAGCAGGGGAGATAGGAGGTGGGCACCAGGGACTTGCAGAGAGGGGGACCGGGACACTCACTGTTCACAAGACCAGGAATCTGGAGCTATGGCCTCATGATCCTGCCCCAAGAAGGGGAGTCTGAGACCCAAGGGGATTTGGTTTCCTTCCAACTCAATGAACAGGTGCCTGCCCCTGCTCTGCTTATGATAGGCTCATAATTCCTCCTCCCAATCCAGTTCAGAAACCTACAGTAAAGCACAGTTCAGTGCACCAAGACAAAGTCCTCCATGCCCAGGGTTCTCTCCAGGAATTGGGACTCTCACCTCTCCCCTGACTCAGGGGAGTCCCAGAAGGAACGAGGCGGGACGGTCCTCAGTTCCAATCTCAGCTCTACCAAGTACTAGCTGGGCCTCAGTGTCCTCATGCACATTGTGGGGATGAGGACACCTCCCTGCAGCACCCCTGTGAGGGTTAGATGAGGCAAGGGCACAAACACTGAGCCTGGGGTCTGGCATATAGTAGGTGCTCAATAAATGCCCACCACCCATCAGCTCTCTCTTTGAAGACAAAGGCATTTTCAATGATCTGTTTGTTTCTCTCAGAGGCCAGTTTGTTTGTCTGAACACTTCTCGTTGAGATTATTTTCCCCCAGGAACACTGGGTGATGCTCCCCAGCCAGCCCCAGGGAAAAGAAGGGAGGAGCCATGAGACTTACGGAAAAAATCAAATCATTATCACGTGGAAACAAGAGAGAAGTCCTGGGGAAGCCCGTGGCAGCCCAGGCACCCTTCACCCACCCTCTCCCTCCTCCACCCAGGAGGATCCACGATGGCCCCAGATCCTGCTTAATAAGCCCCGTGGGCAGGGCTGGGAGGACTGATATGATCCAGCCGCTACTTAACTCACAAAGCCTTCTATTCTTAGCTGAGCAGGGGCCTAGTTCCTTGCCAGCTGCCATCAGAGCTGCCAGTCCTGTGGTGCAGGCCTGAGGGGTGGTCAGTGATGACCACGAGGAGGTGGCAGGTAGCCCCTGACCTGACTGAAGCCCGAGGCCCACGTGAGGGGGCCGAAGAGCGTGGCCCTGACACAGGGGAGGCAGGTGAAGCTGGGTTCTCTGTCCTGAGCCTCTGGCCTGCACCCCGGGCCACCCTCCTACAGATGCCCCAAGCACCCACTGTGTGTCAGCTGTGCTTCTATCCCCAGTAAAGTTTCACAGATCATTTCTCACCTGAATCTCACAACTCTGAGAGCTAGGTATCCATTCCCTTACCTCTTACGGGGATGGGGAGACTAGGGACTCACCCCGGCCACCAGCAGATACACAGAGTCACGCCTCGCACCCAGAGCAGCCTGGCTGCAGAGCCTCATCTGGTCCCAGAGGGAAGTTCCCCCAGCACCCGGTGACGTAGAATCTCCTCTGCTGGGGTTGTAGGTGTGAGAACATGTCTAAGCTCCACTGACCTTTTCAAAGAGCTTAACTCTAATTTTCTCTTTCCTGCTTTAAGATCACATCAAGTATCTAAAAACCTGAGTTCTCTGCTCTGGGCTATAATTAGGTCTTCCCTGCAAATCCGTGGCCTACTATGTGCCTGGCACCTTACTGAATGTCCCACCTGCTGGGTGGTTTGCTCTGACCTTACAGTAGCCTTGTGAGGTTGGTCTTGTCATCAGCATTTTACAAACAAGGCTGTATCACAAATTCAAGGTTGCATAGGCACTGGATAGAACTGGACAAGAACTGGGGCGTGTCAGGCCTTTGTAGGATGGGGGAGAATTGATGCTGATGTTTACTGGCTCTTCTTTCAATAAGCTACTTAAGTTTATGTTCCTATTCCATTATATCCTTCCCCCTGCCTGTCCCCCGCCCTGCCCCCATGCCAACCTAAGCAGGGCATCTGTGATGCCTCTGGGTGCTAGCTGAGTCCAGCTGTCTGTTAAGACCCCAGCCCTGCTGGAGCCAGGACACCATCTGGGAGCTTCTCAGGAACAAGGGCATCGAGAAGGACCCTCAGAACTCTAAGGGAAGGAATGCTGGGCATAGCCCAGTCTTGTCCCCCTGCACCTCATCATGGGCAGAGTGGCTTTGACCAAACACTCTGTGTGACAAGCTACAGCCTGCCCCCCGCCCCCAGAGGGGGTGCCTAGGCCCTGCTGACATAAAGCAGCATCCACACCAGAGATCTGAGTCACCCTCACTGATACCTCCTGACACCAACTGGGAAGTGGAGGGGCTGGAGGGGTGACTGTCTTATTCTGCCCATGAGCCTCAACCACCCCCTTGCCCCCAGAGACATAGGCCAGAGTCTCCTGTAGGTGGGCAGGCCCAGCTACCCAGCCTTGTGAATGGGATAGGTAGGCTGGGAGGAGGGGTTCCTTACGTGTGCTCCCCACCCTTCCCCAGAGACCAGGACCCAACACTCCACAGGCCTCTGGGAAGCAGCTGGAGAGGGGCAGTATCTGGTCCAGGGCCCAGCACAGAGGAAGGGCAGGGCAGTTTCTCCTCCTATTGGAATGCACACAGACACAGGAGTGCAAACACAGCCCTGGCCTGCATGTGCTACTTGTACATAATTCATAGGCTCCTATCGCTTTGGCCTGGATAAAATGTACTCAGCAGGAGAAACCTGCAGCTCCTGGGGAGCGCTTCCGGGAAAGACATGAGTGAGCCAGAGGCCTGGGGGATTATGGAAATTGGGACAAATAAATGTTATTAACCACAAGAACGGCTTACACATGCATGGGGTAAGTTAGTTTACCATACACTTTCATAAACTTTATCTCATTGAATCTTCACAAAAAAGCCAATGTGGGAATTACTACTGGTCCCATTTTACAGATGAGGAAACTGAGGCTCACAAGTAACTTACCCATTTTCCCAAAGATGGAAGTAGAACTTCCCCTGTGCCAAACTGCTTAACGTACACAACAACCCTCAACCCCAGGCTGGCTCAACTCCCCTTCCTGCCAGATCAGTCTGGGGCCTCAGAGGAGCCGGCATCCAGGACACCAAGGCACTTCATCCTGAGCCCAGCGCCCAACTGCTGGGGGAGGAGGGGGTAGGGAGGAGCGAATTCCCCCAGCAGAGCCAGCCTGACCTCAGCATCTGGGCTGCCCCCCACCCAGGGAGCCTCTGGCCCCTGCCCGACTAGGGCAGCTCAGCGGGCCTCAGGCAGGGTGGGGAGACACGCTCTGGTCTTGCCCCGCACACGCACACGTCAGGGATTCCTGAGAGTCAGAGCTGGAGGGGAAGTGCCAGGTGACTTCGCCCAACAGGAGCTTGGGCTACTCGGGGTCCAGAGAGTAGAAGGGCTTGTCCAAGGTTCCACAGTGGGAGAGTCCAGCCGGTCTACAAACTGGACACCGCCAGGTACTGGGGACACTGGGATAAAAGTGACACGGTGTGGCTCTCCACTCAGCTGGTGTTCGGACTCTCCTGATCTGCCCCAGGCAGCTTCTCCAGCTCCATCTCCAGCAAACCCCCTCTCCTCTATCTTCCCCACCACCCTGGCTCCTTTCAGCGTCCGGAAGACGTAATTCACCGGTTGCCACCTTTCACCTTTGCTCGTTCTTGCCACCCACGAATGCTCTTCCCACGAATGCTCTGGCCAGAGCCTGCCCACCCCTACAACTCCCACTATAACCTCTGTGCCTCTTTGCAGAGTCTCACTGGAGATTGCTCACTCCCCAGCGCAGGCTGCCAATCCCAGGGGAAGCGTTCCTTCCTCTTCCTTCCTTCTGAGCCTCCCCACACTCCTCACCTCCCTGACACTGCACCCAGGGTAACTGCTCCTGGCACTGCCTCACGACACCCCCCAGGACCTGGGGCTAATGCCCAGCTGAAGTGAGCTTCACACGCTCCCCCCCCACCAAAGACCCTGCACAATAAGAGTCATGTATTCCTCTTAAGGCTTGTATTTGTCTTTCTTTAAAAACTCTTGATGGTGGGCAGCCCCGGTGGCGCAGCGGTTTAGCGCCGCCTGCAGCCGAGGGCATGATCCTGGAGTCCCGGGATCGAGTCCCACGTCAGGCTCTCTGCATGGAGCCTGCTTCTCCCTCTGCCTGTGTCTCTGTCTCTCTCTCTCTCTGCATCTCTATGAATAAATAAATAAATAAAATTAAAAAAAAAAAACTCTTGATGGGCACGGGGAAAGGAAATGGAAGGTTCTTAATCAGACTCATCTTGGCATTTCCAAATGCTGGCTCTGTGCCTGGCACACAGTAGATGTCTGAGATCCGTTCTGTGGATGAAAGAATAAGAGTATCTTGGCCTCGCACTTCCTCCGGCTGCCCAAAACTCCACCATCATTACCAATTCCTTCCTGGGGCTAAACCATGCTCTCTGTGATCCTCGTCAAAACGCAAACAGCCCTGGGCAAGAAAGCTCTAGCTGGAGACCTCTGCAGATCAGCTATTCCCCAAGCGTTCTCTAGGCGATTAGTCTCAGACTCTGTTCTGTGACAAAGGAGTTCCAGGCTACTGCACGCTTGGGAAAGGCTGGCTGCACACTGTTGGGATCCCTAATTTATATCAACACATTGAAAGCCCTGAGAAGTCCTGTTTCAATTTAAATGACCTAGCATTTCCTGAATTTGTATGCCCATGCATCCTAGGACCCTTACCACCCCAGGGACTAGCGCTCCTCAGAGCACAGTTTGGGAAGCACGAACTAGACGGTGTGTGCAGATCCACTGCAGGGTGAGGTATGCACCCTAAAGGGCGTTTGTGCCAAGGCCATACTTCCTTGCATTGGTCATTTTACAGAGGCCCAGGTCTGACTTAAGCTACCACCAACAATCTTTTGTGACAGAAGCAGAAAATGAATGGGGACATCATATAGCTTACAAGTGGAGCACAGAGGGAGGGAACAGGTGACAGGCTAAGCTGGTGACCTGAGTTCCCACTACAATCCTGTGCTCACTGCTGGCCACTGGGTAGGAGACCTCATCTTGCTGAGCTTTGCTTTAATCATCCACAAAATGGGGCTAATGCTATTCTCAGGGCTGCTGTAAAGACTCAGGGTGGTAATACACGCAGAGGCAATTATAAACTGTAGGTCCTGTACCAGCATTCGCTATGTACCTCATTCTTTCCCTGCACGCACTGCCAGGAGGGTGTGGTCATGTCTTGATTGATCACAAGCCACTGCAGAAGTCCACAATCAGGGAGGGGTGGGTGGGTGGGTGGGTGGATGGATGGATGGATGGAATCCCTAGGAGGACCCTGAACAGGTCTACTTGAATAGGTTTGTATGTATGTACATATGTATGAATGAATGAACGAACAAACCAATTCCAATAAATTCAATTGTTCCATTTCTTAGTCTCCACCTGGTAGAAGCAGTAAATCAGAAAGGACACAGATGGACACAGACAGACACACGTGCACACGCAAGAGAGAAGAAAGGTGCGTGGTGGAGGCAGGTCTTTGGGCAGCAGAATGAAGGTGATGGTGAGGAGAGCCAAGAATCTGCAAAGCAGACACTGTGGCGGAGCCGGCACAGCAGCCAGGGCCCCTCAGGAGAGGGGCCAGCGGGTCTCGGCAGTCCCAGCAACACGGTCAGCGTTTACAAGGCCCGTCCCAGAGAGGTTAGCCATGTCAGTATTGTGCAGGGGAGGAAGTGATCTATCCTTTTCACAAAGGTTTCCAACCTAAACTATGAAATTGTTGTTTTTAAAGGGGATAAGGGAGCAGACGGAAATGTTAGGGACACAAGCTTAGCTGCCTGGAAAAATACTTATGTTTTTCTATTAACTTACCAACATATCTGTGTGCAGGACAAACATTTTTAAAGTGCCTACTGCGTGCCAGGCAGGTGCTGTTAGTTTCTTGGCTTGGGGAGGGCAGACTTGGGGCCTCATCAGATAGCACCACACATTGAAGACTGGATAAATGAGATGTGAGGTCACTTGAGGACAGAGAGGGAAGTGCTGGAGGAAAAAGCCACAGACGGGAAGTCTGGAGGACCAAGCTAAATCACTATGTGACCTCACCACATGATCTTCCCACCTATAAAGTGGGGTGATGCTAAATATCATGAACACTACTATGTGGCACCAGGCACTGGACCAGTGGTTACAGGCCGTATCTCACCTGGTGGGCATAGCTGGCAAGACAGCTATTGCTATTTGTTATGAGGAACGACTGTCCCTTTCACAGAAAAGCAAATGGAGGCTCAGCAGGTTACTCATGCTTGAGGGCAACGGGTTGGTGGAGCTGGAATTTAAGCTGAGGTTTGTCAGATTCCAGAGCTCACCCTCTCCTGCCCTCCCAGATGAGTCCCGTGCTGCCTCTCACTAATTGCTGTGAGGACTTGGTGACACCATGGATATCAAAGTGTTTTATAAAGGCAAACTATTAGGTGTCCAAAGCCAACAAGAAACAAGTCATGATTCCTCCGTGAAACCAAACACTGAAGTTCACGGGGGCATTCAGACCTGGCCACAGCTCAGGACTCAGGGCTCTTGCCCCTTCCGCCTCCTCCATTCCTTGGCCTGCTTCTTCCCAGAGGCCCATCCCAAAGCAGAGACAGCCTTGCTCATGACCACCTGGCTCTCATGTGCTCGGCCCTTGCCAAGGACCCAGAGGGCAACTATGGCCCAGGTGCCACGGGGAGCCAGGCAGAAGTCAGGAGCTCTGGGCTCCCTCACCACTCACAAGCGGTGGGGCCTCAGGCCAGTCTTCTCATCTCTTTGAGCCTTAGGTTCCCCTCACATGAGGGATTAAAGCAGAATTCACAAGGGAAAAGACATTCTCCCAAGAGGGACTCAAGAAATGTGACTGACCTTGGTTGGGTGAGTTTAGCCCGGTGGGGAGGAGGAGATCCAAGCTCTCAACATCCCTGGTTTGAAGAGGAGGCTGCTACTCCACCCACCAGAAGTCCCGCATCTAATCCTGAACTCACTGCAGACTTTGGGAGCCCTGGTTTGACAGTGGACTTGGCTCTTACCACCAGCAGGACACGAATCCGCTGGATTCCCAGATTGTCCAAGGCCCAGGTTGGGGAGAGGTAAAAAATGATCTTCAGGCAGAACTGCATACACCTTCATGGGAGGGAGCTACAACCCAGGCACAGACATCCTCACCAAGGCCCAGAGAGGTTGCTGACTGGCTTTGGGCCACATAGCAAGATAGGTCAAGTGGGTACCAGGACCCAGGCCTTCTAGGTCCAGTTCAGGGCTCTCTCCACTGCCCCAGAGTCATCCCTTTTGGAACATGGATTGAGCACAGAAAGGAAGAATGGTGTGAACAGTCAAGATAATGCACCCACCCCCACTTTCTGGGGCTCAGGAGGCTCTGGCCTTGGGCAGGTAGGCCCCCAAGCCCCAAGGTGAAAACCAACCCCCAGCCACTCCACCCCCCGGCCTCACTGCAGGTACTGACAGGGCACATGTGTAGAAGGGAAGGATTCAGTCCGCCTCTGCAGAGCCCTCAACAAGAGGAAGGAGCTTCCAGTTACAGCACAATAGATCAAAGTTAAAGGCAAGAAAGAACTTCCTGATGCAGCATTAAAAATGGACCAACAGAGAGGATGAGGGGGACTGTGAAGGTTCCTCTAACACAAAGAGCTGTGATCCCATCTGGTATGTCATTTTAGCTGCGAAACAGGCCTGCGAGGTAAGAGCTGCTGCCTTCATTTCATAGGTGAGTAACTGAGGCCCCGAGAGGTGGAGTGGCCTGCACGGTGTCTTCCACGCTCTGATCAAAAGAGGCAGAGCTGGGCCTCGCAGCCAGGATGGACTGGGAAGCCCGCACACCTCCCTTCTCGGGAAGGCCTCTGAGGATCAAGGCCCTACCACACCCACCACGGGCATCTCTCCACTCCTCCTCTGACACTGGGGGCGAGTTGTGGCAGATGCACAGTGTTCCTGTCAGGGAGGAGGGAGTGCTCAGGGGAGGCCAGCTGCAAAAAGAAAGGCTCTGTGTCCTAGGCCTGCCCAGCTACCCCCCAGGTGCCAGGTCCTGGGGGCCTCACAAGTGCTTTCCGTGCAATGCACCCCAACACATCTGTCTGGCCATGCCTCTAGCTCCCTGCTTGTCAGGAACCCCACGGTCTTCCTAAATCCCACACCTGGGCACCCCATCACAGGGCCCTGCAGTGTCAGCCTAGCACCCTCTGCATAGCCTATCCCAGGCCTGACTGGCCCCATACGACCCTTACCTAGTCTTTTTTTTTTTTTTAAGATGTTATTTTATTTATTTATTCATGAGAGACACACAGAGAGGGGCAGAGACACAGGCAGAGGGAGAATCAGGCTTCTCCAAGGGAGCCCTATGTGGGACTCGATCCCAGGACCAGGATCATGCTGTGAGCGGAAGGCAGACACTCAACCGCTGAGGCCCCCAGGCATCCCCCTGGCCTGGTCTTTATAGGCTCTCTGGAGGCACCTGAGCTCTGAGTGGTATGGCCTGTCCTGGGTGTTACAGGCTGGTGTAGGCCAGGACTGCCCCGAGCCACCAATGGCTGCCCAGCTCTACAGAGGGCCTGTAAAGGGGTGACACCAGCCTACCCATAACCTTTGCCTCCCTCTGGAGATCAGCCTGTCCTTGGCGAGGGTACCCTGGAAGCCACCTGCAGCCTGATCTGGGGGATGAGGCATAGACTGAGGCAGGCCCCTTGGGTCTCTGACTTCTCCTCAGCAAGAGGGTGGAGGAGAAGCTGACCAGGGCAGGAACCTGCACAACCCTGCCTTAGCCCTGTAAGTACTTACCCCTCTCCGCAGCTGGGGAAATGAAAGGTCAAAGAACCAATACAGAACTGAGCCAGGATTCAAACCCAGGTCTGCCTGAATTCAAAAGCCAAATGTTTTCCCACACGACTCTACCTTTGGGTCCCTGCTCAACCACTGAGGCACCCAGGCTCGCTGCGCACCCCTATTCACTGCTCCCCAGGCCTCCTTTCCCGTCCAAATGGGCCCAGCAGAGGTCCTAACCTACCTTTAGGACTCATTTCAAACACCAGCTTTGCCATGAAGCCTCCCTGGTTTCTTTCATTCTCCTCTGAGCTCCTCTTGCTTCCTGCTCGTGACTGCCTAACCTGCCAGTTAGGAATAGAACCGGCCTATGCCCTGACCACTCGCCTCCACCCCCCACCCCACGTCAAGGACTCTTTCACAGCAGGGACACCCTGATTCCTCTTCTGGCACCACTGGCCTCAGGGGCAAAACTTGGTAACATCAAGTCCAACTGCTTTCTGTCACAGATGGGGAAACTGAGGAGCCATTTCTCACAGGACATGGTTTGCAGCAAAGGACCAGGGGGAGGGGTGGATAGCCGACAAGTGAGTGTCCACAGTGTGGCCAGGTTGCATGACACCATTATAGCCTTGTCACTGGAGTCTAGACTGAGGGCGGTGACAGTCCTGTCCTCTCACTAATGGCCCAGCCGCACAGTGAGTTCTGGGCTCCCACCATATTATTTGTGATCATGGTAAAGGCTGTCATTTACTGGGCACTCCCTGCTCGCCAGGCACCGTCCCATGTACTTCATGTTAATTCACTCATCTGATCTTCACAGCAACCCTGGGTACTCGCTGTTATCCCCATCTCACAGATGAGGAAACCAAGGCACAAGAGATTAAGGGGCACGTTGTGTAGTTCTCCAGCCTTTTATGGTGGAGGCAGGATTTCAGGGAAGTCTGGCTTCAGGGCCTGTGTTCTAACCACTATACCACACTGCCCGGCAAAGAGGGACAGGGACCCAGGATGTTCAAGTGATCAGACTAGAGAAAACTCAGAGCCAGGTCCCCCAAGGACAGGTGGGGGTGGAGCCGGACAAAGTGGCAGGCATAGTAGGCAGAGGCCTAGGTGCCAATCTCGAAGGGATACTGAGGCGCCTCTGGGTAAGGCAGGCATGGAAAGGTAGGCACCCTCAGAGCTCCTCTCTCTGCGGGCACTGTGCCAGTTCGAATGCTTCGATTCTTCTCTGGTGTGGGGGCTGAGATCCCCTCCATAAGGGATATACTCAAGTAATAACAGATGATCCTTAAACTGAGTCCTGAGGAGGGTGGGTCCACTGGACTGCATGGCTATTGATGGAGGGAGTGAGCAAGGAATACCTACTGTTTGCCACCCAGGTCCACTCCCCACGCTGCCTGGAGCTGGGGAGGCTGATGCCAGTGATCTGTACTGGGCTCCGTGTCGCTGGCTTCTGGGTAGGTTCACCCAGTGGGAAGCCCCAGTGGGAGATTGGAGGAAGGAAGAGAGATAGTTGAGGCTTTCCCGCCCTCCCTGGGTCTCCCGGTTCCCTCTACTGCAGGCCGCAGCCCAGTCCATATCCACTGACCACTTCCTGCCCTGGCAGCTTCGGCTCACTTCAGCCCTGGACTGTAACTGCTCCCAGGGGCTGTGAGCTCTGAGGGCTGCACGCCGTTTTCTTGGTTTGCCACAGCCCCATTTCTCGCCTGAGGAGTTCACCATGGGCTGATATGCTCCCTCTGGCTGGGTCAGAGCAGAGGAGACCAAGCACCACCACCGGATGAGCCCCTTTCTGCAGCCTGCTCCAGGAACAGCCCTTGGAGTCACCTCTCAATACACACGGAACGAATAGCTGCAGAGCAGCTATGGGGATGCTGTTACTATTACAAAGCACACAGACCTCCACTGTCTCAGCCTGGGCCTGGCCTAGCACACGGGGCAGGCTGGAGGCAGGGGCAGGACGCAGCCAGTGAAGGGAGGACCAGGAGGGAGAGCGCGGCTCCAAAGGAAGACAACAGCTGGTGGTTTCCAAGTGCTCGCTCTCCAGTAGACACTCAGCACTCCATCCATTCACTTCTCACAACAGCCCAAGGAGTACATCCTACTTGTGCATTTTACAGAAGAGAAAACTGGTGCTGAGAAGGCTGAAATGACTCACCCAGGGTCATACTGCCAGCAAGTGACAAAGACAGGGCTCACATGCAAGTTTTTCGGCCTACAAAACCCATGCTGGTAACTATCTAGAAATAATTTCGTTGAACCGGCTTCCAGCAGAGGCAGCTGACTTAAATGGGGTCAGTTATTGGTAAGGGCCAGACAGAGGCCTCTACTGTCTCCCCATTACCCTCCCCTAGATGAAAAACAAAACAAAACAAAAAACCATCCTTCTGACATTCTTCAGTTCTCCCAGGTGGGACAGGGCCCCAAGCAGGCGGTGCAATTGGGTGTCCAGGTTGGAAAAACAAGCAGATTCAGACAAGGCTTCATTGTTAAGGAGGGCCTGACACTTTGGCCATTAAAACAAATCCCAGCAAAACAAAATGCTTGCTGCCTTGTCTTATCTTGCAGAAAGGGGGGGGGGGGGCATGTAAGGGCTCCAAGACCAGGTGTTGATCCCTCCTCACACCCCCACCTAAGACCCAGCCTCCAGTGGCTAGGGCAGTGGGAAGAGCACTGTGGGGGGAGTCCAGAGTCTGGGTGTAGCCCTGCTCTGCCACTGCCTGTGACCTTCTCCTGCACACTGCTCCCTTGTCCAGTGCTTTCTGTGCGTGGCCTCCTGTGGTCTCTATAGTCCTCTCCAAGAAAGATTATTGTTATTCCTACTTTCAGATGAGGACACCAAGGCTCAGAGATGCCAAGCAAGGAGCAGAGGAGGGTTGGAACCCAGGCTTATCAGATTGCAAAAGTCAGCCCACTCCTCCAGTTCTCTAGGCAGGAAGGGCCCAGGGAGCGCAGTGCCCCAAAGGAGGGAGCAGCCTGGGAGCAATGAGCTCCTTCTCACAGGGGTAGCATCCTGAGGATGCTAAGGAACGCAGGCCACAGAGGGTGGTGGGTGCTTGTCAAGCCTGGGCAGCTGACATCACCTGGGAAACTTTAAAAATTCCTAATACCTTCGTCTTTGGCCCAGGCAAGACTCTGAAAAGTTTCTTAAATGACTCTAGTGTGCAGCAAAGCTTGAGAGTCGTGAGCCCAGATGCCCACTAGAGCCTCTCCCATCCCACAAGCTCCCTGCCTGTCTCTTGAAGAAGAGAAGGGCTTTATTATTCAAAGCCCTCATTTTACAAGAGGGACACAAAAAATGGGCAAAACATTAAGGGATGAGGTGGTGTCCTGAGGGCCCCCCAGCCAACCACAAGCACAGGCAGCACCAGGGACCCCTGACTTCAGGGTGTCTCAGGGGCAAACTCCTTTAAGATACTTGGGGACCCTCACTCCTGCCAGTGGAAGAAAACTTTCACTTTGAGCCTCTTGGGTGGGAGGGTGAGATAAATTCTTTACGGCATTTTTTTTTTTTTTTTTTAAGTAGAATCTACTTATTTAAAAACTAAACTGCCACAGGATTGATGCTGGAGGACCACCTCTACTGGTGGGTGTTCTATGGAAGCAAGAATATAAAACAATTCTGGGCAAGGCCTGTTTATTCTTTTCCACAGGAGATTTGTCCTAGGGCTGCCTGGGGAGAGCCGAGACTCTCAGACAGCCTGCACTTCCTCCTCACCTGCCTTCCTGGTGCCCTCAAAGCCGAATGTCCCAGATGGAGAGACAGCGTGTGGTGGTCCAGCAGATCTGGCTCCTGCCCAGGCTCTACCCCAGCCAGCTCCCCTGGGACAGGAACCTCTGCTCTCTGAGCTCATTTATTTTCCTGTGCTGACACTACAGTGAAGTGTGCGGTGCCGTGGTGCTCGGGTATACGTGCACGTGTGTGTAAATAGGTACCTTCACACTCTCAGCTCTGGGTGCACCACTTCCAGGAAGCCTTTCCTGATACCCTCCCCACCCAGCCCTGGACAACCCCAGCTCCTGGCCTTCCCTGCCACATTCTGTCACATGCTGTATGGTCACCGCTTCTGTGTCCTTCCCTCCCTCCCAGGCCATTCATTCATTACACAAAGCAGATGCCCTTTGCCTGGGATTCATTCTATAGGCCCTTCCTGAGCACGTGATCTGTCAAACTCTGTGCTGGATGCTGGGGATGGAGCACCAACAGCGTGCCTTGAGTGCTTGCTGTGTGCTAGGTATTATTCCAAGTGCTTTACGTGTATTATTCATTCACTCCTCACCCCAACCGGGTGCACCAGGTGCTATCGTTGTCCCTATTTTACAGATGGGGACACTGTGACCCGGAGAGGTTAAATCACTTGCCCAAGTTACACGGTTAATAAGTATGTGTGCTCAGGCTGTGGTTCAAGCATGACTCTGTATCACCATCCACAAACACAGATGGGACTGGCCCCGCCCCAGGAGCTCGCTCTTCACAACTCAGAAGTTTTGTATCTGTCTGCTTACAGACAGATGTCTGTTTCTCCCCCCAGATCAAAATCTTCAATCAAACTACATTTTGGATGTGCATGCGTGAAATTGAGACAGACAAACAGACACAAAGACAGGGAAATAGACCAAATGAACGCTGCTTCCCTTTAAGGTAGGATTCATTCTCTGCCCAGCATCTGCTACCTGGACCTGGATGGCTCCTCCCAACTGGGCCATGGCTGCTGCTAACGCCTGAGAAGAACCAGGTCCCTGGCCATCCTGGTGCTGCCCCCTGTCCTGAACTTGGCTCCAGGCCCTCATGTCTAACAGCTGCCTGCACACTGGGAAGGCGCGGGAATCCCAGCTCTCTGACACGGGGTCTTCCCCAGGCAGCAAAGTGTCCTCCTCCGGGAGTCCTCCTGCCACCTGCCACACCCTCCCTCCTGGTACCACTGGCTGGACTCTTCAATCAGCTTCTTTCCGAGTCACTTCTTTACGGGGCCACCGAGGGGACAGATGAGTAGACTCAGGCTGACGGGAACATCTGCCTGTGTGCCGGGCCTGGCCGGGCACCTCACTTCATCATCTCATTTAGCACCACCCCCGGTGCTGTTATTATTGGTCCCATTGTATAGGGAAGGGAACAGAGGTGCAGAGGTTGAGCAGCTTGCCCAAGGAACAGCTTGAACCGCCTTCCCTGACTAAGGGGGTGCTACTTTGTGCCAGACAGTCAGGAGGGGAAAACTGGAGTGGCAGAGAATCTAGTTCTGACAGGCTGGCAAGGAAAGCAGACCTACGCCACCCCCCTCCACCGCCCATCGTCAGTGAGGGAGGGAGAAGGAGGCTCGGATTCCGCCTGCTTGGGAGGAGTCATGGAAGCTTCTAGGAGGTGGCATCTTCGGGCGTGGCTAGAAGCCTCACTGCTCTATTCCTGTGACTATTATAACAGGAAAAAGGGCAAGCCTTGGCCTCTGAAGTTCTGGTGCCCAGTGAGTACTTGTTACCACCTTGGAGGCTGCAAAGAAGAAGGAGAAGGAGCTGCCCTGTTGGCTGCCCTGTCAATGACCCCACCGTGGCCCAGCCAGCCTGGCCTCGGCCCTGCCAACCTGGCCTGGCCCCGGAGGCTCCCAATCACAGGGTCTTCTGTGCAGGGCTAATGACCATGCTGCCAGCAGCCCAGGCCACCACCCTCCTTCAGCGGGGGCAGCAGCTAACTGCAGAGCCTGCTGGCCCAGACAGTGGCCAGGCCAAAAATCACAGCTGCCTGTCACACCACATCCTCTGGCCCTGGTTGCTGTGGTCTCCTCCTCTACCCTCCAGGGTGACAGAGGACACTGCAGAAGACTGCAGCTCCGGGGGCTCAGACACCACCCCACTTACCACAGACACGGGAAAACAGGACCACAGAGGGGGGCTGACTCCCCAGCACTCACACAGCCAGGGCCTGGATACCTGGCCCTTCTTTAGCCTTGAAAAGAAGCCTCATTTCTAGGCTTTTTACATGCGGTAATTGGGTAGAGTTGAGGAGACAGGATGTCTGTTCAGTGGCAGATAGGAGCTTGATTCCTCATTCCCCGCTGTCTAGCTGTGTGACCTTGATCAAGACAACGTACCTCTCTGAGCCCAGTTTCTGGGTGATAACAGCAGCTACCTCTCCCTGAGTTGTGAATGAGAGTGTCTATAAAAGTGCTCAGCACAGTGGCTCCTAAGTATTCAAGGGCATTAGCTATTGTTGATATCGGCCACACAGTGAGTATGGAGATACATTCCACTGACTGTAAAATGTGATGCAGTGGCAGGTATTCTTTATTACTATTACTATGAGTGTTAAAAATTCAGAGGAGATGTGACCAGAGGGTGAGGTAGTTAATCTAGGACTGCTTCTGGGGGAAATTAGGACCTGAATTGGGCCTAGATAGACAAGGAGGTGAGCAAAGGAGCACAGAGGGGCAGTGATGGGGCTCTACGTGGTATGCTTAGGAGACAGTGATGAGCAATAAGCCAGACGTCCAGGCAGTGGCTGTACTGGGCAAGGCCTTGAATGTGCAACAAAGGGGCCTGGTGTTCATCTTACAGGCAAGATGAAGATGGGGATTCCATAACACTTTCTGAAATGTGAGTTCTGTCTTAGACTCAAGGCCCTCTACCTCTTCTCCACATCCCCTCGCTGAGCCCACAAACCCCAGTATTACTACCCCAGAGATCCCCCTGCCTCTCTTACTACACCATCTCATCTGTCCAGCTACTAGTCCACCCCATGTTCACAATGAGGCACCCCTTCACCAAGTACCCATTGTGCCATGTGCTTTACATACATGACCCACAGCTACACTTATTTTACAGAGGAGGAAACAGAGGTCTTGCTCACCATCTCACAGTAAGTAGCACAGTCAGGATTCAATCTTGAACTGACGTCAGGACCCCCTACTCTCTATAGCAAATTGCCTTTCATCCCAGCCGGATGCTTTCCTCCTTGATGAAGCTTTCTGGGTTATTCCAGTCCTCAATGGCCTCTCCCTGCCGGCTCCCACTGCCCATTTGGAATCAGAGGTCCGCAGCTTGATCCTCACTCATCTAGCTTGGTTTCAACCATTTCCTGTGGGTCTACCTTGCCCCCACCTCCAACAGGAAAAGAGCCAGTGTTGATGACAGGTCCCTTTTTTCCTGACCTGTTCCCCTCCCCCCACATCCAAGATTTCTTATAGCACTTATAAGAACCACCCACTTGCTCTGGGGGGGGTGGGAGGTCAGAAGCCCAGCTGAGCACAGAGCAATTTCCCTGAGACTGCCTTCTTGCTCCCCTAGTGAGGGGAACCATAAATTATTCACCGCACCTTTGTGGCTGGGGAGGCCAGACAATGGGCCAGAGGGAATGAACACCAGCTCCCCCCAACCCCAGAAGCCAACAGCCCTGGGGTAAGAGGGTCAGAAGCTACAGTACTTTGCCAGGGTCCCCAAACAGATTCTAGAAGGCTGTGAAACAGGGAAGCAGCCAGGGGAACATGACCCATTCAAGAGTCCCAGCTGGGCAAACCCAAGTCTGTGAGCCTGCAATAGAGCCTTCTAATCTAAGGCAAGCCTGAGAATTTCCTGGTCAAAATTCAAGCTTCCTTTCTTTATAGGGAAGGAAATAAGTATTTGGCAAAGCAATATATATTTATATCTCATTTCATCCTCATAACAACCTTATAAAGGAGAAATTCTGATTCACAGAGGAGTCGGGGCTCTGAGGAGTGAAGTGCTCAGCCCAGTGCCACATGGCGAGTGGGAGGCAGAGCGGTTCCACGTCCGCCTGGTCTGACTTAGCGCTGTCTGGGCTGTTTAGCCCACCCAATTGGGACCTAGTCGCCCCACTGTCTTTTCCATCTGGGTAACTTCCAGAGCACCTGGCGTGAGTCGACACCCAGTTCCTGAAGCAAACTCAAAGGCCCTGGGCAAGTGGCTTCATCGCTCCAAGCCTCAGTATCCCACACGTGGTAGCCATTGGTAACAAGCTCAGTCTTAGCAAACACGGAAATCTCCTGAGCACTTGACAGTTTGCCAGGTGTGATGGCCCCATTATCTATCTGAGCAGGTAAGACAGAGCGAGCCTGTCCCTACCCCATTTTACAAGTGAGGCTTGGAGCCACGGGTGCATCTGAGAGGTCCCAGGTGCCTCCCCCACCCCCATTCTGCCTCACTCTAGGTTCTTTTCTACCATTTCTGTGATCATGAAATGAGATCACAGGTGTGAAATCATCTTACCAAAGAGGAGCTTTGTTTAGATGCAGGGATTATTATGAGAATCTGAATCCTCACCAATGGGTGTTGGGGGGGAATCCCAAGCCCCTCAGGTACCTCTCTCTTCTGGTGCCCCCCCAACCCCTCCAGCCCTGGGGACTGAGCTTCAGCCTTCAGCTGATCTCTCTACCCTACCCTCCTCCACCTCCCAGGGGCTTTCCAAGGTGGTTTCCCCTTGACTCCAGGAAGCTGGGCATGGCAGGGGTTAACTAGTCACAGCCAAGGCCACAGGACCTCAGACCAAGGCCACATCCCCTCCCCCCCTCAGAACAAGAACCCAGAGTTCATGCCAACCTATCTTTCACAACACCCCTCTTTTGCACGGCCCCAGGGGGGCAACAGAAGGAGCCCCTGCCTGTGAATCCAGACACCTGGCACTGTGCCCCCAGTTCTGACAGCCCCAGCTGTAAGACCTTGAGCAAGCCCCTCCCCTCCTAGGCCAGAGGTGTCTGGCAGGTTCCTCCGCCCAGGAGAAGCTGAGGCTGGACCTTCAGTCTGGGCCAAAGGCAACGAGGCTGTGGGCCTGTCTCGAGCCCCAGCAACAATCACACAGACTATCAAAGCAGCCTCATAAGTGGTCACCCTGACCTCACATAAGGGGTGGGAAAGCCCCAGCCACCCACCCCAAAGATGCTAACCGGGAGTGGACACCTTGAAGGATGTTTGGGAAGGTTTTCTAAAGTGTACTTTCTGCCTCAACCGCTCACTTACTTCAGGCCCTAGGATAAGTGGCACCCCCGCCCCCACTCCCAGCCTCCAGTGTCCCATTAATAATGTGAAGGATGGGTAGCTGGTGAGTGCTGAGAAGCTTCACCTCCCCAGCTCTGATGGACTCTGACTTGGGGACCGCTAGAGTGAGTTTTCTCAACAAGTAAGCAGCATCTCAGGATGCCACGGTGTCTTAGGGACCCTAAGTGTGGCACACAGGGGCAAGGAGTCCCTGCTCCCTGGTGCGGGGTCCACAAGGAGGGAAGCTTCCCACCTCTGCCCTCACTCTGGGTCACCTTTCCTGGGACGTGACTTGGCCATGGAGTGGGAGGGAAAGAGATCCTCCCCTGCCTCAGGATCAGCTCTCGGATGCCCCGGTGGCCCCACCTTGACCCCTCCCCGTCGCCTCCAGCCTGGCGGCTATCCACTTCCTTTCTCTCTCGGTTCTCTGCTCCTTTCCCTCTCCCCCCCCCCCAACCCTCCTACCCTCCCCAGCCCCAGAGTGAAGAGCGCAGGGTCCGTCAACCCCGCTGAGCCCCAGCCTCCCCGCCTGCAGGAGCCCCTGCGGAGCACGACACCTTTCCATCCCACGGAGTATAGTGAGCGGCAGATGAGGGACCATTTGCGCAAGGGTGGGGCGCGGACCCGCACACAATGGGCGCTCAATAAGTGCGCGTTTTCTCCCTTCCCCCGCCTCCCCGCGCCCTCTCCCAGCCGGCCCCAGCCCCGGCTGGTGACCGGATCGCCCGCGCCTGGCCCGGCGCTGCCCGGCTGGGGTCGAAGGCCGCCCTGGCCCGGCATCCGGGGCCCTCTCACCTGCAGCTCTCGGCTCTCGCCGGCCGCCGGGCCAGCGGGGACCCCGGGCTCCCTTCTTCGGGGCGAGCGCCGAGCCCCTCGCCGGGGCGGCGGAAAGGCGGCAGCTCGGGCTCGCAGCACAGCTCGGTCCGGCGCAGCCCGCCCGCCCGGCCCGCCTGCGACTCCTCGCGGGCTCTGGACCCGGGCCGGGGCTCCCTGGGCGTCCGCTCGGTCCCAAGTCCGCAGCTCCGGGGCCAAGGCAGCTGCAGGGTCGGTCTCGGGAGCCGAGGCTGAGGGCTTCTGCGCCCCCTCGAGCTCAGCCGGGGGCGGGGGGCACCTGCCCTACCCGGTCTCGGGCGGGGGCTCCGCTCTCACTACAGAAAGGCTAGGAACGCGCCCGCAGCCGTGGACCGTAGGCTGGGCCGGGAGCGTCCCGCGCGGCTGCTCGGGGTCAGGTCGGGGGCTCGGGCGTCCGGGCCACGTTCCCGGGAGCGTCCCGGCGCAGAGCCCCCGGCTGGGGCAGGCGGGGCAGGCGGGGCAGGCGGGGCAGGGCGCCGGCGAGGACGCTCGCAGCCGCGGCGGGGAAGACTTCCCAGCTCCGGACTCGGCTCGCTCCGCACAAAGGGGCGGACTTCGGCGCGGCGGCGGGCTCCGGAGCTCCGGGCCGCGGCTCCACTTCCTCCTCTTCCCCCGGCTCGCCCGCGGCTCGCTCAGCCCCGCGCGGGTGCCGCCGCCGCCGCCGCCTCCGCCGCTGTCATCCCCGCCGCCCACCCCCACCGGAGCTGCAGCCGCTGCCGGAGCCGAGCCCAGCCGAGGCAGCGCCGCCCAGCGCCGGAGCGCCAGCCCCGCGGGGCCCCGGCCGAGGGGGCGGAGTCCGCCGAGGCCCCGCCCCGCCCGCCCCGCCCCGCCCCGGGCAGGGGGCGGGCACGCCCGGAGCCCCGCCTCCCGCCTCCCGCCTCCCGCCTCCCGCCTCCCGCCCCGCGCGGCCGGGCCGCAGGAGCCAATGGGAGGCTGAGGCCAGAGCGGCCCGGCGGACCCGGGGCCCTGCCGGGGAGGACAATGGAGGGGTGCGGGCTGCTAGAGTGCGGCGGGGTCCGCGGTCCCCGGGGCCCCACCCCGGGTGGAGGGAGAGGTGGTGACGACCGGTCCGTGTGGGGTGCGAGCGAGGGGGCCGCCGAGGGGTGGGAGCGGGGAGTCCGGGGGGAGGGACGGGGCTTGGGGTAGGAAGAGGAGCAGGGTGGAGGTGAGGGGCTTACGGGGCGGGGCAGCCTCCCAGGGGCCGGGGGCTCCCCGGGCGGTGGGGCTCCGCCCTCGCTCGCCTGCTCTTCGCCCCTCCCCAGTTTCTAGGGCTCAGGGCGCGGAGGTGAACGCTGGAAGCTGTGAAATCCTCAGATTTCAGGAAGCAGTGAAAAACAAGTTTTTGAAAAAAAAGAACGGATCTTTCTCCTTTCTTTTCTCTCTTTTCTTTCTCTTCTTTTCTTTCAGAGCAGATCATTCTTCAGCATTTCCCGCGGGAAGGAGAGTCGTCAGTTTTAGGAAGACTAAGTCAAAAGCAGCGTGTGAGGCTAACTCACGCAGTCAGACACACACTCTCCTTGAGTAATGACGGATCTGCGGTCTGCTCCAGGCCCCCCCCCCCGCCCTCCCCCCGCGCCTTGGGGCTGGAGCTGTGTTTGATTATCTCCCAGAGTCCCCAGCCGGCTGCAGAGGGCAGGGCACAGGGCAGGGCACAGGGCAGGCGTTGGAGGGTTTTGATGTATGAATGAATGAGTGTTGACGTGCTCCTGGGTTCATGTGAAAGCCACTAATTGGTCTGGGGAGCAAAGGAACGGAGGCTGCACAATAGAGCTTTTCTGTAAGCCTCACAGCACCTTACACAGTAGGTACCCCATTTCACTGATGAGGACACCCAAGCCCAAACAGGCCAAGCGATGTTCCCAAGACCATACCTGGCATTCTATTCACTCATCACTATCACTTACTAGGGCAGAGCTGTGTGGCTTTGACTGGGTTACTTGACCTTTCTGATCCTCTAATTCCCCATCTGTAAAAGAGATACAAAGATGTGCTGCTACTTGGTATGGACTGGGCTGGCACCAGACTTCACACGATGGACAGAAGGGTGTTCCTAGCAGAAGAGACTGCATATGCAAAGGCATGGAGTCTGAAAGAAGACCTCTGGGGACCCCTGGCCTATCCTGGAGGATTAGGAGAGGTAACAGGCAGGCTCAGGCCAGAAGTAGCGGTTAGCTAGGTTAGGAGGGAACCTCAGGGAATAGACAGTGCTCTGGGCAGAGAGGCCAACCTGCGCAAAACCCTGGAGGTGAGGGAGAGTGTTTCTTTGTTGAAGAATCCAGACAAGTTCAGGGTAGCTAGAACTCCCAGGGAAGGAACAGCAGAACTGATGGGAAGAGAAGAGTGTGGTCGGGCCAGACAGAACGGAGTTCAGACTTTATTCCAAGGGTCAAGGACTGTTGGGGTCTTGCTCAGGATCCCAAACCCAGCAGGATTATTCTGAGGCCCCAGTCTGGACTCACTGGCTGTCAGACGGGTGCCCTGGAAGTTTTTCAGCCAGGCATATTGGGAGGCACTTTGTAGGGAAACCAGGTAGTATGAAAGCATGTAGAGCCCATGGGAGGGCTATGGGGGCCTCACAGTGAAGCATTGGAGTCCTCAATGAGGTCTGGACCCAGAGACCCTGCCTCACCCCCTTTTGGGTTGTGCATCAGCCTGACAGTCTGGTTGGAAGAACAAGGAAGAGGGTGAGCTGGAGGTTGTAGTCCAGACTGGTGGGAGAGGGCACCCTCTCTTAGCCAAATCCAGGGCTTGGGTGTGGAGGTGGGCCTTGGGAAGCTCACACTGGTGGCTGTGGCAGGAGGACTGGGAAGAGTCTATTTTGCTAAGAAACCTTTGACTGCTCCCTCCACTCAAAACCTTCTGTGGCTCCCAGTTGCTAGCGTGATCAAGTCCTAAATCCCTAGTCTGGTGTTCCAGGCCTTCCATTATTGCTCTCTGCCAACCTCACCGGCCTCCTCTCCCAATCACTTCCCTCTCCCCTGTACCAAACTTCTCGCAGCTCTATCCACAAGCAGGGTGCAGTCTGTCCCATCCATGGGGTTGCTCTTTCTGTTCTCCTTGCCTGGGACCCCATGTTTCCTTTCCCTCCTGAGTAATTTCTATTCCCTGCTGGATGGAGAGAAGAAATGTTGAAGCAAATGCCCATCTGTCCTCTTTACTGCTGTATCCTTAGAGCCTAGCTCAGAGCCTGCCATGTGGAAGGTGCCCAGGAAGTAACTGCTGAATCAGTGCTCCATTTCTCAAATCAAGTGTCTCCTCACTGAGAAGCCTTCCTGGACTCCCCCAGTAGTCTGCCTTGGGTCTTTGAGATGTTGGCCTGAAGGTGCTGTAATTATGTATTTCGAGTCTAGTTGGCCCCACTGGGCTGGGAGCACCTCCATGACAATGCGCCCCCACCCACCCACACCCAGCAGAGGAGCAGGCCCCTCTAAGACCTCAACACTGGGCAATGAATAAGGCTCTCAGAGCACAGTTCTCTGGCCGCCCCTGCTGGGAGAGCTTCCTAGGCGGGTCAGATGAGTAGAATGCCAGAATGAAAAGGAGGCTTTCAGAACAGCCCCTCCATCAACCCTGGGGCCCAGGAGAAGAGTGCCCAAGGTCACCATGAGGTGACTGGTAAACAGTTCTCAGACACCCACATTCGCCCTCTGGCTACTCTCCCAGGAAGAGAAAGTCTCCTGACCTGGGAATATCAGACCTTTTTGCCACCAGAGAGTTCCACAAAGCATGACAGATTCATGGTCATGGCAGTTTGTCTGGGAGGGTGATTGAGGGCTCAGAGGCAGGTTCTGAACCAGGGTGTCTTTGACCAAAGAGGCTAACCTCATCAGGTCAGGTCAGCCTCGTGCCTTGGCACTCCCTGAGCCTCCCATCCTCCTTATATCCTTCTGACCCCAGGAGGCTTAACAGTGAAGCCACTGCAGCCACAGCTCTGTTGCACAGCTCCTTTGTAGTCAACTTCATTGCAAATAACTATTTGCTTTTATGCCTATATTTATAGCAGGAATCTTGCATTCTTTTTCTTAAACAGGGCCACCAAATTGTATGACTTCACACCCATGAGATTTGCTTCCAACAAATCCTTACGGTGCACCCATTATATGCAGGCACTGTGCTAGGTGCTGGTGAGGGCAGGGTGGGGGGAACATCATGGAGCATTAGGCAGATGCTGCTCCATCCTTTTGCTGGTGGGGCTGGGAGGCTCAGCTGAACTCACAATACATGCTGCTTTCCTGCCTCTCTGCCTCTGCCAGCGTGGAATCCTCTGCCAGCCTTGGAATTTCCTCCATCTTCCAAGGACCCTCTGAGAAGCCTGCCTGACTCCCCTAGTGGGAAGCACAGCATCGTCCACGGAAGCAGGTGACGCCAGGTACTGGGGCAAGAAGTGCATCCGAACCCTGACTGGCCTTAAAGGATGGTGGGACTAGGTAAGTGTGTGTTGAATGGGATGTGGACAGGAAGGTGGTAACAAAGTCACTTACACAGAGTGGAGGCAATGCAGGATGTAGGGCACTTGGGATGTGAAGCTTGGGCTGGCCCAGTCACCTCCACTCTCTCTGCCTCAGTGTCCCCGTGAGTGAAATGGAGATGAAAATGGTGACCCCTCAAAGGCCATGAGGACTAAAGTGCTCAGTCAGCGAGGCCCAAGGTAGCATGGTGTGTGTGGAGGAGGCCACATCTGTCCCCATAGTACCGAGGGGGAAAGGTCAAGAGAGCCCATGGCAGGAGAGGTACGCAGGAGGACCTGTCCCTCCGGTCTTTGTCATAGTTTGACTTCTGTTCTGCGAGCAGAGAGGCGTGTTGGGAGGGTCTAAGCAGGAGACAGTGTCAGTTTGGCTTCTCAGAGCTCACCCTGATCGCCCTTGGGAGAAGACAGAGGCAGGAAGAGCAGCTGGGGCCTCTTCTGAGAGTCTGGATGACAGGGAGAGATGAGGCTGTGAGTCTGGGCCCCAGGGGTGGTTGTGGGCGGGTCAAGAACATTTAGAGGGAAAGAGACAAGCTACTGATTGTATGTGGGATAAGGGAGGTAGAGAATTGGAGGGGTCTGGGCCTGCTTTGGGGTAAGAGGGGACCAGCCCCAGGGAGGGAATGTGGTTCACAAGGATGCAGCAGAAAACCCCACAGGGGATGGAGCCCAGGAAAGTCAGAGAAAAACTGGTCAGAGAAGGGGAGAAGGGGGCAGGCCAAGAGCATCAGGCCTGAATCATTGGAGTCAACAGCTGGGGACTGAGGGTGGTTCCCCAGGGGGAGGGGGAGGCAGGAGCAGGGGTGCACATGGACACCGTGTAGGTAACCTCTTCCGGGTCCTTGGGTGGCAGCTGGGGCAGGAGGCAGAATTGGAGGCTTTGGGGTTTTGTTTTTGAAGCAGGACCTAAAGCCCAAAGCCACGTGAAGGAGAGGAGGTAGCAGGGTGCTAGAGACAAGGCACTGAGCAGAGACTGGGGAGAGACAGCACCCGCTTGGCGGGGCGGGGTAGGGGGACTCCTGTGGGGCCAGGGCATGTGAAGAAGATCAGGCCTGAAGGCCTCAGTGAAGCAGGAGCCAGAAGAGTCTGCCCTGCAGGGAGAGGGCCTGGTGGAGTGGGGGCCCCAGGCAGGAAGCTGGGAGGTGCAGCTGGCAAGTGGAAGGGAGACAGAGGTGAGAGCCATAAATCTGTGCTGGCCTCTTGCATATGGTGGAGGGATTGGGGATGGCTCCGGGAAATGTCTCTGTCAAGTAAATACAGATTTATCCCTGGCCTGCTTCGCATTCTGCTGGATCCTTAGCCCCAGTCTTGAAAGGATGGGGTTGCTTCAGGGTCTTCTCTGACCCCAGATCCTGTGGGCTGCCTCCTTCCCCATCAGGCCTTGCCACGGGTCAGTGGGAATAGCAGTGATCATTAAGACTTTACCAGCACCTCCGGATGCTCACAAGAGGGCAGATCTTGGCTCCACCATTGTCAGTCGCATTACTCACTGGCCCATGAACTCCACGTTGGATTTCTTCTGTGTCTTCAGCAGCACACTGGGCGGGTCACACCCAAGAAGTGCCTGAAAGCTTTAAAGAAAGGCAAGGGGAATCACTTGATTTGACTGCCTCTGCTGCCCCCTGCTGCAGAATAATAGTTTGAAGCGCTAACATGGGAGCTCCCCCTCTCAATCTTGGGGATCTCAGGGCACTGTTTCACACCTAAAAGTTATTGAGGACTCCACAGAACATCTGTTTATATGGTTGATATTGGTATTTTTAGTATTATAAATTAAAACATACACTTAAAAATATTTATGTAATTAACAATCTGATTGAATTTTAACATATTTTTATGAAAAATATATTTTCCTAAACCAAAAATTAGTGAGAAGAGTGGCATTGTTTCATAGGTTTAAAAATATCTTTGATGCTTGTATTAATAGAAGACAGCTGGATTCTCCTGTTTCTGCGTTCAATTGGACACAATATGTTGTTTCGTTTGAAGCTCACAAAGAAAAGCTTAGGAAGAAAATACAGGCGGGGCGCCTGGGTGGGTCTGCCTTTGGCTCAGGTCATGATCCCAGGGTCTTCAGATGGAGCCCTGCATTGGGCAGAGAGCCTGCTTCTCCATCTCCCTCTGCCTCTTCTGCTCCAACTCTCTCTCTCAAATAAATAAATAAAATCTTAAAAAAAATAAAGTACAGGCTTATACGGATACATAATTAGAAAAGAACGTATCTTTTGGTCTGTTTCGCATTTTTTTAAAGATTTTATTTATTTATTCATGAGAGATACACAGAGAGAGAAAGAGAGGCAAAGACACAGGCAGAGGGAGAAGCAGGCCCCATGTGTGGAGCCTGATGTGGGACTCGATCCCCGGTCTCCAGGATCACGCCCCAGGCCGAAGTCTGTGCTAAACCACTAAGCCGCCGCCCCCCCCTCCGGCAGCCCCCGCATTTTTTTTTTTTTTTAGGTGAGCTCTCCACCCAAGATCAAGAGTTGCATGCTGAGCCAGCCAGATGCCCTTCTTTTGCACTTTGAACGTATCTTTTATCCATGTATGATTTTTTAAAGATTATTTACTTATTTGACAGAGAGAGAGCGTGTGCGTGTGTGTGCGCGTGCGCGCGCGTGCACACGTGCGTGCACACGTGCGTGCATGCATGCACAAGCAGGGGAAGCAGGAAAAGGAGAAGCAGGCTCTCCACCAAGCAGGGAGCCCGATGCAGGCCTCCATCCTGGGACCCTAGGATCATGACCTGAGCCAAAGCAGACGCTTAACCTGCTGAGCCACCCAGGCGCCCCCCAACCTGTGCATGATTTTGTAAGAGCATGCATTGGCTGTGAGGGCAAAAAATAGTTCGCCAAGTTATCTTTTAAATGCTGATAAATTTCAGCACATAAAATTAAAAAATCAAATTCAAAATATTCCTACAGATCTCATCAGAAAAATCTTTAAGTATTGAGAAGCTGTCAAGCTTACAATGGTGAACACAAGTTTTCCAAAATTCTAATTTTCACTTGCAAGCTTGAACTTTATCCTTAGCAGTAGGTACTGTCAGTCTATCTTGAAATGACAGGCTCAATTATTCATTTTTGAGAAAATGCCTGCCAGATACTTAAGTCTGCATAACCATAATTTGCCTGTCAGTTTTTCTTTAAAGGAAAAAAAAAGGTGTTCCATGAAAAAAGTGGCTAGTTTCACTCACAATTCAAACAATTGCACAAATGCTTTTTCCGGAGACAACCATGATGCTCCTGTCTACAGCAGAAGTGCTTTATGATACTTCTCATTTTGTCATGCAGAATATCAAAAAGGTGTATAATCAAGGATCAGTATATAATGAATACATTTTCTTGTTTCTTGTTTTTTAAGATTTTATTTATTTATTCATGAGAGAGACAGGGAGAGGCAGAGACATAGGCAGAGGGAGAAGCAGGTTCCCTGCGGGGAGCCTGATGCAGGACTTGATCCCAGGACCCCAGGATCACAACCTGAGCTGAAGGCAGATGCTAAACCACTGAGCCACCCACACACACCCCAATTTACGTTTCATCAATAAAATAATTTTATTGCTTTCTTGAGTGATGCTGGCAGTGTTTTACTGTGAGGGCATGGCAGCAAAGAATCTGACCGTTTCTAGGACAGTTTGTAGCTCTGATGGGTGTGGAGGCACCAGTGGTTACACCACCATCGTTTTTCCCCATTTGTGAGACATCACATTAGTGAAAAAGGCAAAGGACACCTTAGTATCGTTATGAGGGGAGTCTGGCCCTGAAAGGGTCTAGAGTCTGCTCTGGAATGTGTTTTGTATACTAGGCAATGGTCCAGGCATTTTATTCTTTTTTAAAAAAATTGTAGGGGCACCTGGGTGGCTCAGCGGTTGAGCATCTGCCTTCGGCTCAGGTCATGATCCCAGGGTGCTAGGATCAAGTCCCACAGCAGGCTCTCCCCACAGGGAGCCTGCTTCTCCCTCTGCCTGTGTCTCTACCTCTCTCTGTGTGACTCTCATGAATAAATAAATAAAATCTTTTTTAAAAATTGTGGGAAAATAGACAACATAAAATTTATGTTTTCACTGTTTGTAACTGTCAAGTTCAGTAGCATAAAGTCCATTCATATTGTTGTGCAACCATCACCACCATCCAGTCTCTAGAATTTTTCTCATTTTATAAACCTGAAAGTTGGTCCCCATAAAACAATGACTCCCTATTCCCTTATCCCTCCAGCCCCTGGAAACCACCATTCTACTTTCTGTCTCTGTGAATTTCACTACTTTAGTTTATCTCATTGAGTCATACAGACTTACTCACTTAGCATGATGTCTTCAAGGCTCATCCACGTTGGAGCATATGTCAGAATTTCCCTCCTTTTGAAGGCTGAATAATGTTCCATTGTATGTAATGTCACATTTTTTTCTCCATTCATCCTTGTTGGACAGCCGGGTTGCTTCTACCTTTTGGCTGCTGTGCATAATGCTACTATGAACCTGGGTACAGAAGTATCCATCAGAATCTCTGCTTTCAATTCTGTTGGGTATATACCCATAAGTGGAATTGCTGGATTACGTAGTACTATTTTTAATTTTTTAATTAAAATTTTAAATATTAAATATTTTTAAGTATTAAATTCTGCTCTCCACAGTGGCTGCAACATTTTCTATCCCCACCAACAGTGCACAAGGGTTCTAGTTTCCCCACATCCTCTCCAACACTTGTTTTTTTATGTTTTTTGATAATTGCCAGCCCAATGGGTTTGAAGTATTATCTCATGGTTTTGATTTGCAATTGCCTAATGATTAGTGATGTTAAGCATCTTTTCATGTGCTTATCAGTCATCCATATATCTTCTCTGAAGACACATCTATTCAAGTCCTTTGTCCATTTTTTTTTTAAGATTTTATTTATTCATGAGAGAAAGAGAGAGGCAGAGACATAGGCAGAGGGAGAAGCAGGCTCCACACAGGGGAGCCTGATGCAGGATTTGATCCCAGGACTCCAGGATCACGCCCTGGGCTGAAGGTGGTGCTAAACCGCTGAGCCACCCGGGCTGCCCTCCATTTTTGAATCAGGTGGTTTTTTTGTTGTTGACAAACATTTTGCTCTTAAACCTTACAACAACCCTATGGGGTTGTTGCTTACACTGTCATTCCTATTTTCACTTACAGATAAGGAAACCTGACATGGTAGCATGCCCACAGTCACACAGCTAGGAAAGGGTAAATCCAGGGTTAAAATAGTCTGGTGTTCTTTTTCACTATGTTATGTGCCCAAGAACAGAGGGGCATTCTTAATGTCCAAGAGCAGCAGGGGTGCAGGAGAAAAAGGAGAGTAACTCAGATGACCTCCTATCTGGTGTCATATGCTAAGAGGTGATCATGGGTGCTGTTCCTCAGGGTAGAAAATTAGAAATACCCCAACCAGCCAACACCACAGGAAAGGTGATACTGTGGCTTCCTATAATGACCCAATTCAAGGAAACTTTGCTGAGCACCCAGACCATGCCAGACCTGAGGCTGGTACTAGAACATGCAGAATGGAACCAGACCCCATCTTCCGCTCTGGAGGAGTATCTAGTTTAGTGGGGGGAAACAGATGTGCCACATCTTAAGAGTAACTTTACCAAAGAAAATTTCATAAACTCAAAATGCCACCTACTGCTTCCCACAGGGTTGTCTTCTGATTCAGTTTCTGTAACAGAACAAGTTTCAGCACAAAGGGGAATTCGGTGGAAGGATACAGGGGAGTTCCCCAAGCTCTAAACGCAGGGGTGCAATCAGGCCTCAGAATGAGGCAAAAACAGGGCCACCAAACAGATTAATATTAACAAATATTAATAATTAATATTATGGTCCACCAACCCAAAGAGAAACTGAGCTTTCTTTTCTTTTTAAAGATTTTATTTATTTATCCATGAGAAACACAGAGAGAGAGGCAAAGACATAGGCAGAGGGAGAAGCAGGCTCTCTTTGGGGAGCCTGATACAGGACTCAATCCCAGGACCCCAGGATCACACCCTGAGCTGAAGGCAGATGCTCAACCACTGAGCAACCCAAGTGCCCCCAGAAACTTGAGTTTACTATCTCTGTTCTAATTACAAAATTCTTGGAAAGAAGGCATTGACTGACTATGTCCTCATTCCTTACCATGGAGGTTGAGAGCAAACATGGTGGTATCTATGTTTGCCAACATGGATAGAGAGGCAGAGGCAATTCTTGGGGAAAAAAAAGGTACTTAGCAGGTCTTCTGCCCAATTTGCCCCATGCCGATCAACACACAAACGTGTCTTTTGTTCAGTCATGTTGATGTTTGTTGATAACATTTTGAACTTGTTTTACTAAACTATCCTATATATGTATAGCATTGATACAATTGACACATTGTGATTTCTAACATGGACTTTTGTGATGACTTCTCTTACCTTGGTGCATTAGTCAGCTACTGCTATGATAATGCTATGTAACAAACAGCTAAAAAATCTTGATGGCTTATAAACAATATTCCTCTGTCCTGCTCACAGTCTGCAGGTCAGCTGGGATGGCAAGGAAAGCTTCAGCTGTCTTTCAGGCTCAGGTCTGCTCATGTGCCTCTCATTCTGGGATCAGTGGCTACCCAGAGCATGCTTTCCTCAAGGTGGATGACAAAAAGTCCCAGAATGCGAGTGGATATGTGATGCCTCTTAAGACCTGGGTTCAGAACAATCACACAGTCTCTTCTGGCCACATTCCACAGGCCAAAGCAAGTCACAAGACCAAGTCAATCTCAACAGAGTGAGGAACAAGCTTCAGAGACAGACAGGGGTCATCCAAGAGGAAACCCAAGAGTCTATGGAGTCTGGGACTTAAGAGAGGGAAGGGTCCCCAAGGAGGGCCAGGCAGCAGCGTTGAACTAGCCACCCACTGGGTCTGCAGCATGGAGATTACGGCGACCTTGGAAGGACCTTGGGTGGAGTGACAGGAGTAACGCTGGTTAGGGCAGGTGGCTGGAACCAGAGGCAGGGATGCACCCCATTCCTCTGGGGGGTTCTGCTGGAAAAGAAAGGGAAGACCGTGGATAAGGAGGGAAACAGAGAGGCCTTCATAAGATAGACCTAGAAGATGCATATGCCCAAGGGAAGGTTCTAGAGGAGAGGAGAGCTGACAGTGAGGGAGCGAGCAGACTGCCTGGCAGGAGGGGCTGGCTTGAGCCAGAGGAGGACAGTATTACCCTGGAGATGGGAGGAGGGAGCCTGTGGGGAGTCCTTTCCATTTTCTTTCATTCTCTCAGTGACTCAGGAGGCAAGACCATCGGCTGGGAGGAGGGTAGGGAAGGGTTCTCAGAGGAGAAGCCAGGCAGCTGTTGCCCAGGAGGGCAGGACGGGAGACCCTGCGGTGCCTGCGGGGACCGTGCCGGGCCCTGGGGTGAGCGGCCTTGCGCTAAGCATCAGGCAGCCTGGAGGGCCCAGACCGCAGCACCTGCCCGGGAGCACCGCACCTTCTCGCGGGCCGCCGGCCGTGCAGCGTGCATGTGCATGTGCCGCTAGGGGGCTTGATGGAGCGCTGCGCTGCGGGGCCTGGGAGAAGGCACAGGCCCTGCAAACCTCAAGCGGGTGGTTCAGCGGTTTAGGGCCGCATTCAGCCCAGGGGTGTGATCCTGGAGACCGGGGATCGAGTCCCACATCGGGCTCCCTGCACGGAGCCAGCTTCTCCCTCTGCCTGTGTCTCTGCCTCTCTCTGCCTCTCTCTCTCTCAATCTGTGTCTCTCATGAATGAATAAAAAAAAAAAAAAAACCTCAAACTTCCAAGACTGGACTTACATATTTAGGGAAGCTCTCTTGCCTCCATATTCAGACTGCATGGCGGGGAGGGGTGGCGGGGCGTGGAGCAGCATCCCTTAGGGACGGGCGTGCAAGGCCCCCTATACCACAGACCCTAACGTAGCCATAAAGCGGATACTATCACTGGCGCGTCCTTAGGAACAAGAACCACATCTCCTTGCCAAGAGCCGGTGTTCGGCTACCCTGTCTGGTTTCATTGTCCTTGTATTTTTGGGTCTGTTTTTTGGCAGAGGCAGCTTTTCCTAGATTACTGAACATCTGTTAGCTCGCTTCTAAAATAAAACCGGACAAGTTTGACGCCGATGTTTTCTCTTCCTCTTTGGTGGCCTTCAGTAAAGGCCCGGCTGTCAGGGGCCCTGCCCGCTGCCTTTCCACCCTGATCTCATACACGTGTGGGTGGACTTTGGTGTCGTGCCCGGCATTGGTCAAGCCCTTTCCCCTTACTGGAGCATCTCCTGCCTCCAGCTTCTGGCCTGGCTTCTGAGGGCTCCTTGCCACCCAGGACCCCACTGCTGAGCTCCCAGGTGCTGGCCTTCAGATGTGGGGTGGCACATGCTGAGCCTTGTGGTACTGTGACCAGCTGGCTAGTATGTCCCTGCCTCTTACATCCCAGCCAGTCCCAGTTCTTCTCCTCCTTCTGTGTCCCATCAAGGCACTCAGGAGGCCCTGTGCTAGCTGGGGAGCCAGAGCCATAACCTTTCTCAGCCTGGGGAGCAGGAGCTCACATTTGCTGGCCTCTTCTGATGTATGTCAGGCACTGTACTGGGTACACGTGGTCAGCACTTCTGCTAGTTCCCCAGTGTCTACGCCCTTCTTCTTCCACAATAATAGCATTCATTCCTGATTTTTACCTGGGCTGTGGCCCCTTGGAATAAAAAGTACATTTCATAGGGATGCCTGGGTGGCTCAGCGGTTGAGTTATCTGCCTTTGGCTCAGGGTGTGATCCTGGAGTCCTGGGATCAAGTCCCACATCGGGCTTCCTGCAGGGAGCCTGCTTCTCCCTCCACCTGTGTCTCTGCCTCTCTGTGTATGTGTCTCTCATGAATAAATAGTCTTTAAAAAAAGGTACATTTTACAGATACTCTTGCTGTGGCCCTAGGACTAAAGATACAACCAATGGAATGTAAGCAGAATTGCTGCGTACAACTTCTGGGAAGGCCCCTTGAGGGGAGTGACGTGCATTTTGGTCCTTCTCTCATCTGCTGCCTGGAACATGGATGTGATGGCTGGGGCTCTAGCTGCCATCTTGGTCTTTGAAGACAAGGGTCATGCTCTAGGGTTGGAGGAGCCATGAGCTAGAAGGAGCCTGAATTTTCAAGGACTTAATGAAGCGGAGCCTCCCCACCCCGAACCATTTATTTCCAGACTTGTATCTGAGAGAAAAACAAACTCCTGTTTAAGCTGAAACAATTCTGGGGCTCTGTTACCCACAGTTGAATCTAATCATGCAGTGATGCCTATTTTTTGCTGAGTTACCTCATTTTCTTTTTATTTATTTATTTGACAGAGAGAGAGAGCAAAGAACAAACAAGCACAAGCGGGGGAGTGGCAGAGGGAGAGGGAGAAGCAGGCTCCCCACTGAACAGGGAGCCCAATGTGGGGCTGATCCCAGGACCTTGAGATCATGACCTGAGCCGAAGGCAGATGCTTAACTGACGAGCCACACGGGGCCCCCGAGTGACTTCATTTTCATCCTCACAAGCACCCAGTCAAGTGAATGTTACCCACTTCATCGTAGAGAAGAGGGAGGCTCAGGGATTTTATTTAGGCGAATGGCCTGAGGCCACCCGGCCAGTGTAAGGCTGAAGCAGATGCAAGCCCCAGCTGCTCTGATTCCCAGCCCTGCTCTCTCCACCAGCCCTTGGGCCACAGCCAGGCTGACCTACCTGTGTGCATTAACACTGCCTGGTCTTCCCAACAGCTTTCATCCAGGGCCCAGAAGCATCTAATGTTGCAGGGTGACAACTGCCTCCTGGGAAGTTTTAGTACTGGAAGCCCCACATCTCTCAGTCATGGGCAAACCCGGACGGGTGCTCACACAGAACTGCGGCCTGGCCAGCACCCATCGCTGCCCTGTGGGCACCCAGACTCTGAGCCATTACAACCTGCCCATTTCCAGGGATGTGTTTTCTCCCTCCTGGGAACCCTGGAAGCTTCCTGAGCTGGTGCCTTGGCTGTCAGCCCCTTGAGATCAGTTTAAGGGCTGGAGCAGGGCATAAGGGATTAAGGAAATGAGGCTCTGCTGGAAGAAAGTGACAGCCCAAATTACATCTTGACTTGACCTTGCATTGGCCTCAGAAGTCAGCAACTCCCATACCTGCCTTGACCCTTCTGTTTCCCCTGACTCCCTGCATATCCTGTGACCTCCAAGAAAGCAGAGAGTCCTAGCTTGTGGGGTCTGAGACAACCCGGCTGACCCGAGGGTGCCCACCCATCCCTGCCCCCATCCAGGTGTGGCTGAGCCCCAACTCATAGCACAAGGGGCTCTGCACTCAGGGGGACTTGTGTCAAATCCTGGCTCCCCTGCCTTCAAGCCATGTGATCTTGGCCAGTGATTTTACCTTCTGAGCCTCAGTTTCCTCATCTGTAAAAGAGGGACAATAATACCTACCACATAAGACTCTAACAGGATTAATGTGTTAGTGCACCATGAAGCTTGGCACAGGGCCTGGCCCACAGTTAACACTCAATGAAGGTTGTCATCACGGGATGCCTGGGTGGCTCAGCGGTTGAGCATCTGCCTTTGGCCCAGGTTGTGATCCTGAAGCCCCAGGATCGAGTCCTGCATCGGGCTCCCTGCATGGAGCCTGCTTCTCCTCTGCCTGTGTCTCTGCCTCTCTCTCTCTCTGTATCTCTCATGAATAAATAAATTTTAAAAAAAATTTCAAAAGGAAGAAAGAAAGAAAGAAAGAAAGAAAGAAAGAAAGAAAGAAAGAAAGAAAGAAAGAAAGAAAGAAAGATGGAAAAGAAAATGCAAGCTCCCGTTCCAAAAATTATTAAGAATTTCAAGATGGTGGCACCAGAGCATTAAACCAAGAGAAGAGTTCTTTGCTTAAGACTGACAAATTTAGGGATCCCTGGGTGGCTCAGCGGTTTAGGTTTAGGGTTTAGCGCCTGCTTTTGGCCTGGGGCATGATCCTGGAGTCCCGGAATCGAGTCCTGCGTCAGGCTCCCAGCATGGAGCCTGCTTCTCCCTCTGTGTCTCAGCCTCTCTCTTTCTGTGTGTCTTT
The DNA here is from genome assembly GCF_048164855.1 of Canis lupus baileyi. NCBI lineage: Eukaryota > Metazoa > Chordata > Mammalia > Carnivora > Canidae > Canis > Canis lupus. The sequence goes on from NC_132860.1 coordinate 28,680,227, forward strand.
CATGAATAAATAAATAAATAAAAAATTTTTAAAAAGACTGACAGACTTAGGAAGGGGGAAAAGGAAACCCAGTTAAAGGCGAATTTCAGATAAACAACAAATAATGTTTTAGTATCAATGTGTCTGGTGCAATAGTTGCAATGAAAATCTTTCATTGTTTATCTGAAATTCAGCTTTTACTGGGAGTCCTGTGTTTTAGCCAGTATCCCTACCAGTTGGGTCCTGCTGTCTCCTCCATTACCTGGTGCTCCTGGGAGACAGGTTGTCAAACTAGCTTGCATCAGAATCCCCTGGAGGGCTTATTAAACAGATTTCTGGGCCCCGCCCTCCGAGATTCTGATCCATAGGTCTTGGGTGGAGTCCAAGAATTGGCATTTCTTTCTTTCTTTCCTTTTTTTTTTGTTTTTGTTTTTGTTTTTTTAAAGTAAGCTTTATGCCCAACGTGGGGCTTGAACTCAAGACCCTGAGATCAAGAGTCGCACACTTCACTGACTGAGCCAGCCAGGCGCCCCAGAATTTTCATTTTTAACAACTTCCAAGGTGATGCTGACGCTGTGCTCCTGGGGCCACGTTCTGAAAACCACTGTTCTAGGAGCCAGTCCATTACCATAGTGCAGCTGTGAACAGGACACCGAAAAGTGCACTGACTCAAAATGGCCACGAGAGGGCAGAAGTGCCCACTAGTCAGGCCTCAGGCCTCCCCCTGTCTCCGGGCTGAGCTTGTGACTTTGCTGAGCATTTGCTCTGTGCCTGACCATGCCCAGGGCCCTTGCTACAACAAAAACATGAGTCTGACCACTGCCTGCCTTTGAGGAGCTCAGGGTCTGGAGGAGACAGAATTGAGGTGGTAAGAAGCATGGAGTGGAGTGGGGAGGCTATGGGAGCCCTGAGGAGGCTTGGGGGAGTCAGGCAGGCCTCCTGGAGGAGCTTGTCTCTTGAACCATGAGTAAGTCCGGGGCAGGGGGACAGAAGAAGGACATTCTGGACTTAGGAACCCACAAATGCAAAGACACACAGGCTGGGAGGTATTTGGTGTGCTCAAGGGGTAGTGCAGGAGCAGTGGAGAGAATTGGTGGGTGAATGCCTAGTGAGATTTGCAGTAGCTTGGCTGGATCCTAAGGGTTTCAGTGAACTTCTGGACCCTTTTAACCAGATGGTATGTTAGCATCATACCCTGAAACGCTGTGGAGGAGAGGCCAGAGGCAGGGAAACTAGTGAGGAAACTGGTCTAGGGAAGAGGTGATTAGATGACAACAGTCTCTTCATTCATTCACTTATTCATTGCATACATTTATGGAACAACTTCTCTGAGCCAAGGCCTGAGCTGGGTCCTGGGCCTTGGTATGCTCAAGACAGACAGCTTTTGGCCTTCTCAGAGCTTAAATTCTAACAGGAAAGACACCATTCGATGGCCAATGGCACAGTGAGGCAGCTGTGGTCCCTGTGGGACAGTACAAGGGATGCTAAGGAAGCCAAATGCACAAGCAGAGGTGGGGAGGTGGGACGTCTATCCCAGGAGAGCCCCTGACCTAGAGATCACAGATGCCTCATTCAGCCAGACCCTGGCACCCTCCCCATCACAGTCCAGAGCCTGACAATATGACCATTGAAGGCTGCTGCCACGGCTGGAGTCTAGCCTTTCCTGCTCCCATCCTCCCTTAGCCACACAACCCTAGCCTTTAGGAGGAAGAAAGAGCAGGATTATGTGCAGGTACCAGGGGCTGGGCCCACTCCTTGACCAGAGTGAGTCTGGCTCCAGCTGTAGGCAACTGCCCAGGCAGGCATCTTCTTCAAACATCCAGGGCTCTCATTCTAAGCATGTGAACTGTTGGCCAGCTAGAAGATGGAGAGATGGAGATGACCTTAAGTGCCAAGGGGATGCTCTGCAGGGGCTGTCCTGGATGCTCAGGGCTCCTGGAGCACACCACATTCACCTACAGAGGTGGGATTGACCCCATGGATAGTGATGATTAGAATCAAGCTAACTGGAACTTTACTTTCTAGAAGGGTGGCATTCTTGTTCTTCTGAGAATATGCCTGGCCTTGGGGACTTTGGACATGTAGTTCCCTCTGTTTGGGGGGCTTGCTGTCCTCCACTCTAAGGCCTTCACAGGACTGGCTTCTGTGGTAGGCAGAATGACAGCCCCCAAAGATGTCTGTGTCCTAATTGTGGATATGTTCCCTTACATGGTAGCAGTGATTAAATTATGGATTAAGATAGGTAGATTACCTTGGTGGCCCAACCCAGTCATAAGGGTCCTTGTAAGAGGGAGGTGGAGAGAGGGGTTCAGAGTCGGAGAAAGAGCTGAGATAACATGACAGGGGGCAGACGGAGGGGGAGATATGCTGCTGCTGCCCTGCAGCCTTTGCAGATGGAGGGAGGGGCCACAGGTCAAGCAATGCAGGCAGCCTCCAGGAGCTCGAAAGGGCAGGAAACAGATTTGCCCCTAGAGGCCCCAGAAGGTACACAGCCCTGCCAAGGCATTTTAGTCTTCTGATGTCTAGAACTGCAAGGTAATAAACTGATATTGTGGTAAGCCACGAAGCTCATGGTAGCTTGTTACAGCAGCCACAGGAAACAAATGAAGCTTATCCTCCAGGTCAAGGCTGGCCCATGTAAAGCAGCTGCCCCCCCCCCCCACAAGGCCCCACCACCTGTTTCCAGTTCTTCAAAGCTCTTATCATTCATTATCTGAAGCCATCACACTTGGTTCTTGGTCTATAGCCTGACCTCCATCCCCCGGCCCCCAGCCTGCATTATGAGGCTCCCTGAGAGCAAGGGCCTTGTTTTGTTCACCTAGAACAGTACCTGGTGCATACTGGGTTCTCAATAAATATTTGTTCTATAAAAGAGAGAAGGAAGGAATAAATGAAAGCCTTAACAGGGTCTCTGACTGTGCACACTGAGGGCAAGGGAAGGGAGAGGCTTTGGTAGGTGGGGCGGTGGGGGGCGGGCAGCCTCCAGGCTGAGAGAAAACAGAATGGAGGGACAGAGGGACAGAGGGAGGAGGAGGCATGGGGGGTAGGGGAGATGGTCGTGCACATGCCTGTGGGAGCAGAGTGCACCCAGCACAGAACTTGGGCACGCCCTTTCCCATTTCCAGGGCTTTCCAGTTTCAAACTCAGCAACATTTCCCCCCCCCTTTTGTCCCTCAGAACAACCTGGGAGACAGGCTGTTGAAAGGAACCCTTGTTCTCACTTCAGAGATAGGGCACTGCGGTTCTGGACAGTGACTGGAAGGCGGGGAGACAGCTAGGTGCCTCTCTTACAAGGACTCTGTGGGACTTGGGAGGTACCTGAAGGCTCACCTGTGCCCCTAGCTTTGCCAAAACCTCCTCAAAGGCTAGTTCTCCTAGCGATGAAGCTGGCTTCCAGGCACTGCCCTACCATTCCCCTGCCCAGACTGCCCTTCCTCTCCTTCTCCCAGGGCTGGGAGCAGCGGGAGGTGAGGCACACTCACCTGGGTGTAGATTAAAAGGGGCATCAAAAACCTTAAGAGAAATAACATTTGCAATATTTTTATTTTATTTTAAGATTTTATTTGTTTATTCATGAGAGACACAGAAAGAGTCAGAGACACAGGCAGAGGGAGAAGCAGGCTCCCTGTGGGGGAGCCCGATGCAGGACTCAGTCCCAGGACCCTGGGATCACAACCTGAGCCAAAGGCAGATGCTCAACCACTGAGCCACCCAGGCATCCCATTTGCAATATTTTTAATAACAGTTTTTTAAAAATCAAAGTTAATGCAAAAAAAGGAATCCACGATGAACAAAATACCAAAGTCTTTTTTTTTTAAGATTTTATTCACGTATTCATGAGAGACACAGAAGCGGAGAAGCAGGCACCATGCAAGGAGCCCAATGTGGGACCCGATCCCGGGACTTCAGGATCACGCCCCAGGCCAAAGGCAGGCACCAAACCACTGAGCCACCCAGGGATCCCCCAAAATACCAAAGTCTTAAACATTTCTTTTCCCTTTTGGCTCAGGCTCCAATAGGGCTTGACACGGTACTGTTTTACTGATCCTGCTCAAGACTGGCTACGTGATGTGTGGGGCCCCTTCCTTCAAAATTATTCAGAATTTCAAGAAGACAACAGCAGAACACTTAACCAAGTGTGGGACCCTGGGAGACCGCACAGGTTGTACATCCATGAAGTTGGCCTGGTTCCTGACTTTATTTGAAATTTTGATATTATGTTCATCATGGGTTATTTTTCTTTTGTGTGGCTTTGATTTTTGGAAATGTTACTTATCTTGGTTACTGTGAGTTTTGGTGTGGCCCTTAATTGTGCACCTGAGGACAGCACCCCGCTTCTTTATCCTCCCCAAGGCTTCTCAGCTTGCTGTGGGTTCCTTCTCAACGCCAGGCTGTCTCCTCCAGGAAGTCTTCCCTGCCCCTCATCTCCTCATGGGGTCAGGTACTTTCGGGTTCTAATGCCCTCTCTGTGCTCCCCTTGGTCATACCTCTGAGCATCCCATGTGAGGCCCATTGCCTAGGGACAGAGACTGTCCAAGATTCGGGCAACTCTCAGTCTGGCCATCAGTGATGTCAGTGTCAGCCTCCTGATGCCCTCAGGTATGGCCTGGTCGCTGCAGCGGACAGAACCGGACTCCAAGCAGGAAAATCTGGCTTCAGATCCAGGCTCTATCATCCCTGGCTTTTTTGAGGCTCAGCTTCCCCATTTGCAAAGTGGGAATTAAAAAAATGCCGGGCAGCCTGGGTGGCTCAGTGGTTTAGCGTCGCCTTCAGCCCAGGGCATGATCCTGGGGACCCGGGATCAAGTCCCACATCAGGCTCCCTGCTTGGAGCCTGCTTCTCCCTCTGCCTGTGTCTCTGTGTTTCTTGTGAATGAATAAATAAAATCTTAAAAAAAAAAAATGCCTACCTCACAGCAGGGTTATGGGACTTCACGGAGAATGCACACCAGTGGGCATCATAAACGCCACTGCCCTTTCCTCTGTGCCTGGTTCGGGGGCTCAGATTGCTCAGCTGTGCCCCTGGTGACCCCCTTCTCGCTCCAGCCCCCAATCTCTGAGTTCTTTTCCGCAATTCTCTGTGCCAGCTAAAGAGACGGGGCAACAGGCTCCGGAGGGCTGAGGGATTTGCCCGAAGTCATGCACAGAGTCAGCGGCTGAGCACAGACGGCCCCCGGGGCCTGATGCCCAGCGCGGCGGTGCCCAGCCGCTCCGCCCTCCCCTCCCCTCCCCTCCCCCGCTTCCCGTCCCGCCGCAGGAATGCAGGGGGGGGGGGCAGCTGAGCGTGCGCACCCCGGCGCCCCTCCCCCACCTCGCGCGCACACACCCACACCCACACCCACACCCACACGCACACGCACACGCACGGCGCTGAGGGCTCTAGGTGCTTCCATGAAAGGCGTGCTTCCCTCTGAGTCGGAGCAGACCCAGCCCGGGCAGCCTCGGGCCGCCTGGCCGGCTGCGGTCCCCGAGCCCCGCCCCCCCGCCCCCCCGCGGGACCCTCTGGGCCGCGGCCCGCACAGCTGCATCCTCGGCCGGGCCGGGCGGGCGGCGACCATAGGCCCACGTTGCGCCCGCGCGGCCCCTCTGCGCCGGCTCCCGCCCGCCAGCCAATGGGGCCCGGCCGAGTGTACAGATCCCGGCCCGGACCCTCCCCTCAGGGATGGGGCGCCGGCGAGAGAGGAGGGGACCGAGGCCCCGTCCTCCACCGCGTCCTCCACCGCGTCGCCTGGCGTCTTCCCTCCAGCCCCGGCCTCATCCGGCCCCGCCGGCTCCACCCTGATTCTCCCCATCTGTCCGCCTGGAGTGGGCCTGTCCCTCCCGGGCTCAGTTCTTCTCATGCTCTGTATCTGCTGTCCCCACAGCCTCCATCCCACGGTGTCCCCCACTCCCCTGTGGTGTGACTCCCAAATCGTCCCCTGCAGCCTGGCCTCTCTTGAGCGCCAGACTCATGGATGCTACAGCCTCCCAGATGCCTCCGAGCTGCAGACAACAGTGCCCACCTTTCCTCCCACTGCCCATCTCAGGAAGGCCACTGTGTGCCCCCCTTCACCCAGGCTGGACACCCCAGAGTCCTCCTTCCTCCTGCTCCTGGCCCCTCCATGCTCCTCTACCACCAGGACCCCTCTAGTCCTACGGTTCCTGCCCAGGTCCAGGCATGATCATCTCGCTCTGGATTGTTGGGACATTCTCCCCTCTGGCCTCTATCACTCTCCACTCAGCAGGCAGAGAACTCCTTTAAAAATACCTCTCTCTTGCTCTCTCAAATAAATAAGTAAATAAAATCTTAAAAGGGGAAGGGGGTGCCTGGGTGGCTCAGTGGGTTAAGCATCTGACTTTTGGTTTCTGCTCAGGTCATGATCTCAGGGTCCTGGGATAGGGCTCAAGCTCAGCATGGAGTCTGTTTGTTCCTCTGCTCCTTCCCACTCCCGCTCTCTAAAATAAATTAATATAATCTTTAGAATCACCAATGTGACCCTGTCTGTTCCCTGCTAAATTGTCCTCAGGAGGAAGCGCCCAAGTTCCCTAGTCTTCAAGCTTTTAGGAGACCCCTGGTTGGCCATCTTCCTCAACTTTACCCACATATAGTCCTGCCCCCTCACAGAATGACCTTTGTTGGGACCTTCCCTGTCCGCTCTGGCAGCTTTCCATGAAATACTGTCAGGATCTAGCTCATTTTAGCCTGAGGTCTAAAGCCAGCAGGCTTGCAGTGGTAGAAAATACCAGGCCTGGCCAGAAGACTCCAGCCCCAGCCTCCCAGCCTTCCCAGAGTTGCAGTGAGGGGCTCTGAGCCCCGGGCCCCACTGGCCTGAACTTCCCCACCCCCTACTCAGAGGTGGCCTTCAGGCTTAGCTTGACCTCACACTGGGTCTTGTCTTTTCTTTTCTTTTCTTTTCTTTTCTTTTCTTTTCTTTTCTTTTCTTTTCTTTTCTTTTCTTTCTCTTTTCTTTTCTTTTTTTCTTTCTTTCTTCTTTCTTTCTTTCTTTCTTTCTTTCTTTCTTTCTTTCTTTCTTTCTTTCTTTCTTTCTTTCTTCTTTCAGACTATTTATTCATGAGAGACACAGAGAGAGAGGCAGAGACAGAGGCAAAGGGAGAAGCAAACTCCCACTGGGAGCCTGATGTGGGACTGGATCCCAGGACTCTGGGATCACACCCTGAGCCGAAGGCAAATGGTCAATCGCTGAGCCACCTAGGCATCCCTGGATGTTTCTTTCCTATTCACTTTATTGATTTTTAAAAACTGACTATAGAAGTAATATATGCTATTGAAAAATTTCAGAGAAGTAGAGAGAAGATAATAGAAATAATGTATATTTCCATCTCCAAAGATAAACAGTATTACCATTTAAGAGTATTTCCTTCTGGTCTTTTTCTATGAATAATATACACATTTCTCTATATTTTTTATTAATACACATTCATTGAAAAAAGATAAAGCAACTTTAGGGGCACCTGACTGGCTCAATCAGGAGAGCAAGCATGCAATTCTTGATCTCGGGGTTCTAAGTTCAAGCCCCATGTTTGGGCATAGACATTACTTTAAAAAATAAAACATTTAAAAAATTTAAAAAAGCAAATAAAACAACTTCAACACCAGAAATGTTTTAAAAATTAAGTGGAAATCATCTAATACCAAGAGTGGACTTCTTGGTGAGATGTCCACTTGTTTCCACACATCTGGTGCCTCTGCACAGAGAGTTCTCATAAACATGCTGTTTTATAAGCTGCTCTATTTTTTGTCCACCAAATCCATTGAGCTGTCCTTCTCTGCTTGAGGATTAAAACCTCCCCCTTTATGATGGATTGAGGATTAAAACCTCCCCCTTTATGATGGTTGCCAAGAGTCCATCCCATACCGACCTTGTCTCTGATTTTCGGCCCTTACAAATGAGGCTGTAATAAGCATCCTTGTTCATGTACCTAGGCTCATATTTTCAAAAATATTTTCCTTAGGCTAAATTCCAAAAAAATGATTTTTTTTCCAAAAAGAACACAAATAATTTAAAAAATTTTAAATGCATAAATAGATAATACATTCATATTCAGTTGGCCTTTGAACAACACAAGGTTTAGGGTTGCTGACCCCCTACACAGTAAAAAAAAATCCACATATAACTTTTGACTCCCTCAGAACTTAACTACTAATAGCCTACTATTGATCAGAAGCCTTACTGATACCATAGAATCAGTTAACACATATTTTGTATTTTATATGTATTATGTACTGTATTCTTACAATAAAGTAAGCTAGAGGAAAGAAAATGTTTTTAAGAAAATCATAAGGAAGAAAAATACATTTATATATTATACAGGATTTATCTAAAAATCCTGCATATAAGCAGACCCACAGTTGAAACCCAAACTGTTCTGGGTCAGCTGTAGTCTAAAAATAAGTCTCACCCCTCTCTTTCTCCCTCCCTTCCAGTCCTTTCCCAGCAGGGAGGAAGGTTACAAGCTTCTCACCCACCTGCAGGGATGCTCTGTGCGGATCTGAATAGAAGCAGTTACCCTACACATTCTCCTTCACTTCACCCTTCCATATCAGTATCAGGACATAAAGAACTTCCTACTTTTTCTTTTTTTCCCAGCTTCTCGGTTCCCATCTCCTATCAATAGAGGAGTTGTTTTCAGTTTTTGCTATTACAAATAGTGTTGCAGGGAATTATTCAGTAACTCATCTTTAAAGCTCCCAGTGCAAACTGCCTTCTGGAAAGGGGTGCCAATTTCTTCTCCTACCAGAACCCTTCTTCCTGTTTAAAATGAAATCCCTCAGATCCTTCTAGATCCTGCTCATTTCCCTATGTGACAGATGAGGAAACTGAGGCAGAGGGAGGTGCAGTGACTTTCCAAGGTCACCCAATGAGTAGGGGCACCCAGACTTCCCGACTCCCAGGCTGGGTTCTTTCCCCTTCTCCAGGCTGCCATCCTCTGCCTGTGCCTCCCCAGGGAAGTCACATGACACTCACAGCCCTTTGGGATCCTCATGTGTATATGCAAAGCCAGGTGTGAGTGGAACCGACAGGACAGCTCAGAGGACAGAGCAGGAGTGGCCAGGTAGGACTGGACCAGGTGATGAAGAAGCAAGCGGAGCATAACCTCATTTGGAGTTCTCAAAGTGCTCTCCAATTCCTTGTTTCATCTGTGCTTCTTGTTATCTTTGAGATTATAATTCCTAGTTTACAGAGGAGTGCCCTAGATCATGGGCACAAGGCTAAAATATAGCAGACCTCCAAGCCAGGGCTTCTTGTACTTGAAACACCGGGGAAGGCTGCACTGGGCGAAGCAGATTAGGGCTGGGGGTGGTGGGATGGTCAGGAGTCAGGGGTCCCTTCTCTGAGTGTCAGAGATGGTAAGACAGGGAGGGAAGCCCTGTGGCTGAGCTGGGCATCACTATTATTAGAGCTGTGAGCGTCACCTAGGGGAGAGGAAAAGAGCTGGGCGCTGGGCAAGGGGATGGGAGAGGCAGCAGGGGAACGGCCAGACGGTGTTTAACAAGCATCTACCATCCTACCAGCCCTCTTGGCCTGGTCTTGCAGGCAGCTGGAGCTTCCATGGGGCTGCCTGGAAGCCCTGGGAGGAGGAGGCTGGGAGGAGGAGGAAGCTACCAATCCACCCAAAATACAATGTGCTCCCCTACTCCCTAAAGCTGAGCTTTCTTTTCTTTTTTTAAAAGATTTTATTTATTCATTCATGAAAGACACACAGAGAGAGGCAGAGACACAGGCAGAAGGAGAAGCAGGCTCCATGCAGGGAGCCTGACACGGGACTCGATCCCAGGACCCCAGAATCATTCCCTGGGCAGAAGGCAGATGCTCAACCGCTGAGCCACCCAGGCGGCCCAAAGCTAGCTTTCTTAAGAGCATCCTCCCTTGCTCTCACCCTAAGAAGGCAGGACACTTCTGCCCAGGGGCACCAAGGACCTTCATCTGCAAACTGGCAAGCCAGACGTAAGGTGATGAGGGCAGCAGAAGCACTTGGACTTTCTCCTAGGACCACTGGGAGCCACAGAAGAGCTAGGACGATGAAGGGGGCTGTGGACTGGGCTCAGCTGTCCTGACCCTGTGTTCTGCACCGGGCTCATTCCATTTTCCAATTGGACTTACATCCTAGCCTCGTAGGGTTTGGGGCACCTACACATGGTAGATGCTCAAGAAAGGTCTGCAGGGTTGTTTTTGTTTTGTTTTGGTGAGATTTTTATTTATTTGAGAGAAAATGAGCAAGAGAGAGAAGGAGAGGTGGGGTTGGGGAGGAGAGGGAAAAGCAGGCTCCTGCGCTGAGCAGGGATCCTGATGAGGGGCTCCATCGCCAGGACCCTATCATGCCTGAACTGAGGGCTGAGGGCTGAGGGCCAGCAGAAGGCGGATGCTTAACCACTTAACAGACTGAGCCACCCAGGCGCCCCAGGCCTGCAGGATGTGAGGTGAAGGCAGGGAGTGGGGCACAAGGAGGAGTCACACCTTCTCATTTTACAAATGGAAACTGAGAGAGGGAAGTGACTTCCCCAGTGCTTCACAGCTAATAAGGGGTGAAGAGAGGAGAGTGGAATCCCATAGACTTCCTGGCTATGCCCCTTTCCCTGTCCCCTGTCCCCTTGAGTCTGTGCCTGTACACGGGTTCCTATGAGGCAAGTGTGCTGCATGCGGCGCATTTGTGTTGCTAGAGAACACGCAGACGCGTGTGTGCGTGGATTGCACGGGCTGCAGCGGATGCATCCGCAGTGTCATGTGGCAGTGGGCGTGCGTCTCCTGGTGTTGTGTCAGGCGTGCGAGTGAAGGCACTGGATTTCCCTTGTGACCTCCCTCATCGCCTGGACTGCAGAGGGGTGGCCGTGGGGGTGGGGCGGCCGGCTCCGGGAGGAGGAGGGGAGAGATCATGCGCCCGCCCACCCCCAGCCCCACTTGGGCCTCCCATCCTCCGACGTGGCAGCTTGCAGGGCTGCCCTTTCAGTCAGAAGGCCCCACTCCACAGAGAAATCAGAGAGTGCAGAAATTGCGTTTCCCTGACTCATGCTTTGGGCTGTGAGCATATTCTTGGCTTCTGGACAGCATCTCAAAGAACTGCCTGTGGTAGCCCTGGCTCCCCGGGGAAGAGGGGCCAGCAGGGACTGGTTATCGGCACCTCTCTTGGCCTGTTTTATCCCGTGTAAAAAGGAGAAGAGGGTTCCGCTTCCTTCCAATTAGCATCCTATAATTAAGAGTGAGATACTGTTTAGGTGCCCAGCAAGGCCAGCCATTGTAAAGTGACCCGTAAATGCCATTTCTCTGTCCTCTTTCCCTGCCTTTCCTTGGACAAACCGACCTAGTTCAAAGCCCAGCACCGAAAGCAGCTCACTGTAGGCCCTTAAATACTCCACTGAGCCTCCCTGAGCTTCAGTTTCCTCAGGGTTAAAATGATGACATTCTAGGGTGCCTGGGTGGCTTCGTGGGTTAAGTGTCCAACTCTTGATCTCAGCTCAGGTCTTGGTCTCAGGATCTTGAGTTCAAACCCTGTGTTGGGCTCCATGCTGGGTGTGGAGCCCACTTAAAATAAAATGGTAACATTCTTACTTACTCTGAAAATATTCAATATGAGCATGCTGAGCACTTAAGTCACAGGTTAGTTTTTGTCCAAGGATCCTATAGGGCAAGGATTGCAAGAATCCAGCCACTGGCGCCAGGGCAAGCTCCCGAAACTGGGTCTGCCTATCTGGCTGGGTCTATGAGAAGATGGTTTGGGGCAAAGGTGGCTCCAGCTCTACTTCAGACTTGTTGTGGGACTTTGGGCAACGTTACACACCTCTCTGGACTGGGATGAGGGTGGAGGGTGGGCACAGCTCCTGCAGGGAGCCAAGGCGCTGGAGGATTCCAGCCCCGAAATGCTGTACAGTCTCTCTGCAATTTTGTCTTTCCTCCCTCTTTGAAAAGAGTGCTTTTTCCAGAATGTGCAGCCTGGGAGGGTGGGGGAAGGGCCACAGGCCGGCCTGGGCTGGGCTCAGAGCTAAGAATAATGTGGCAAAGGCTCTTGACATTTTTTTGCTGATCTCGGAAATTTAAAGGAGCCGTTGTCTCTCGTCAGGGAGGCGGAGCCCCACAGACTCAGGCAGCCACTTCCCACCACTCACTCGCTGACCACTTACCAAGTTCCTCTTCTGGGCATGCTCTGTGCTGGGTACCAGAGAGTACTAGTGAGAAGGCCTGGGTCTCCAGTGACACTCAGTGACAATATAGGATGATGACAAGACATAATGTTACAGGGGAGGCTTCCAAAGCAGTTTGAACTACAGTAGCCATCTGGAGAGGCTGGCAGAGGGTCTTCAGACCTCGCCTTCACCTTAGGCCTCAGTTTCTCTCTCTGCAAATGAAGGGCATCAATTCTTTCTACTCTGACCTTCTAGGATTCCAGGTTTATCTGGCAGCAGGAGCCGTGGTTTACCCTTCTCACTCAGCGCAGGCAGGGAGAGTCAGCACTCAGCCTACCCCTAAAGTGTTTGTGAGGCCTCAGAGAGCTAAGAGATGAACAGCTTGGAAGAAAGGAAATCTCTGTGGGATTTTGACATCTGGACTGACTGGAAACCAAGACCTTTCTTCTATTCCACAAATTTTGATGGATTAGTTCAGGGGATGATTACCATGTGAGGACCGAGCTGGGAGTGGGGATGGGGAGTGGGTGGAGTGTGGCCTGTGACCCAGGTGGTTTCCTTGCATAGCAAGGACTTCTCTTTAACAGCAATACACAGTTGAGGCAGGAGGAAGCACATGAAAACCAGGACAGCCACCCCAAAGAGATGGACACCACTCTGAGGAGGATTTCGTTAATGATCAGACCTGTCCTAAGAGAGAATCCTGGGCTGCCTCTGTGGGATTTGAACCCACAGCATCTAAGAGATGCTGTGCACTTGCCGTTGGGATACTGCAGAGAGGGGCCTGTACACAGAAAGCCGTGCCCTCTGAGATGCCTGCTTCTTTTCTTCTACGAGTCTCTGATTCTGAGATTTAACACCCTGAGATTCTCTAGATGGATTCAAAGATGCCATAGGGATTCAAGTAAGAAATCACCTTCTCTGATGGTTGCTTTCAGATTCAAGTCCTCTCAGACTCTTCGACCCTGATTCAAAGAGCCTGAAGCTCTTGGAATCTAAGATTTCCCACAGTCCTTGTAATCAAACTCTGAAGCAGACAAACCCAGACTTCAGGGTTAGTCACCACCAGAAAGGGCCCTCCCCCAACCCCTGCTTCAAGGGACCCAGATGATTCATCCACTGGGTTCTGGGATGCATTTGCTTCCCAAGATTCAAGGATGCATCCCGAAGAAGGAAGCCACTCAGCACAGCCTATTAGTGATCCACTGAAGGAGTGAATAAAGTGTCTCTCTACCCTGTCCCTTCCTCTTCATACTGTGCCCATCTGTTATCCATCATTTCACTATTAGAAGACTTGTGGGAGGTGGGGGAAGGTTCTAAATAATCTGCCTTTTTGAGTTCCCTACTAACACGCACATTTCCTCCTTATACGGTATATCCTGAGGGCAAGGACTTTGTCCTGTTCTCAGCCCTGTCTTTAGCACTTAGAAGAGACCTGAATGTCCAGTTTAGCTCAGAGCTCAAGGGACTATCAGTCATGGGTGGGTGGGTGAGAGGGGTTGATAGTGAGCCCTGGAACCCTGGGAGGGGGCCCAGACGGGAGGGGGCGGGGATAACCAAAGAGAGGGAGAGGGACCCATGGAAAAGAAGCAAGGAATGACAGCACCACATTCACACCCAAAGAAGGAACCGTGGCCCAGCAAAGGAAAAGTGACTTGCTTAGGATCATACAGCGTATTGCTTAGTGGACCCCCAGGGCTCTCCTTCCCGTGCACCCTTCCAGACGCAGCCGGACCACGGGGATCCCAGGACTCTCCAGAGTTAGGGGCTGGTATCGGGCTCGGTAGGATCCCTTCTCCCCTTAGGGCAGTCACTGAGGTCGAGGTGCGGATGGAGAAGCAGGCCGCCTCTCTATTTCTCACCCCCTCCCCAAGACACAGGAGACGGGCCCTGATTGAGGAGGGGGCGTGCCGGAGAACCAGTTAAGTTTCTGCCCTAACACCGGAGAGTGGATCTCCTCGGGGCAGAGCCCCCGCGGGGGCAGCGCTGCTGGCAGGCTGTGCCGTCCGGGGCCCGCAGGCTTGGGGGGGGGCGCTCCTCTCCGGGGCCGCTTCCAGCGCCGCCGCCCCCCGCCCCCATCTCCAGGCCCTCGAAGGTCGGGAGCCCCGCAGTGCCAGCCGAGCCGAAGGGCCCGCGCCCCGCCCGGTGTGGGGGGCAGTAGGACCCAGGGGCCGGGTGAGGGCCCGCAGAGGGAGGGGCGGGAGCCGGGGCGGTCTGGGGGAGGTCTTTGGCTTTTTTTGGCGGAGCTGGGGCGCCCTCCGGAAGCTTTTCCAACTTTCCAGAAGTTTCTCGGGACGGGCGGGAGGAGGGGACCGCCATATATAGAGCCGGGGAGCCGCGAGCGGCGGAGAGGGGATCCGTCCGCGGTTCGCGAGGGGCTCTCGTCCGGCCCAGGTGAGGGCGGGGCGGGGCGGGCCGCGCGCGGAGGGCGCTCGGGGCGCGCGGGAGCGGAGCGGGGTCGGCGATGCCCGAGGGGCAGGCCGGGGCGGGCGGGCGGCCGGGGTCGGGCCCTGGAGGCCCCGCAGCAGCCGGGCCCGGGCGGTGACGGCCGGGAGGAGCCCGCGGGCTGGGAGCCCCGGGGAGGAGGTGGGCGGGGGCCGGGGCGGGGGCCGGGGCCGGGGCCGGCGGGGCTTGGGGGGAGGGCGCCCGAGCCTCCCGAGGCGGCTGGAGGAAAGGAGGTGGAGTGGCCGTGGCTTTCCCGGGGCGGGGGCGCCGCAGTTGGGACCGACCCCGGCCGTGGCCCCTCCGGCAGCGGCCTGCACGTGCCGAGGCTGGCGGCCGGGAGGAGCGCGGCCCGCGCCGTGTCCCCGGCTCCCTTCGGAAAGGCGGTGAGCGCCTCGCAGGGTCCGGCCCCCGCCGGGAGGGGAGGCGGCGCCGAGGAGGCCGCGAGTCACCCGCTCCCTACGGCCCCGGCCGCCCGCGGCGCCGAGGCGACGACTCCGCAGCCGGGCTTCCCTGCCCCCAGCGGGGACACTCCTGGGGCGGCCGCAGTGGAGGAGGAAGGAAAGCACTTCCAGCGGGGCGGCTCCTCCTCTTCCCGGTTTCCGGCAGGACCCTCCGGGCTGGAGGGCCCGGATGGAGGCTGGAGGAAAGCTAGAGGCCTTGGTTCCCTGGAAGTCTCTGGCTGGTACCACACCCTCCTGTCCTCAGATGGTTCGTCGGCCCATCCCCCCCTTCCTGAGCCCTCCGGATCCACTCCTTTTGTCTCTAGTCACCAGGATTCCCAGAAGGTGGTTTTTCTGTTTTTTTCTTAAACTCACTGTGTGATGGGCTACCACATCCAGGCTTCCTCAGGGGCTCTGTGGGTGCTCCTGGGAGGAAGGAGCCCTGCACTAGGATGCTTGACCCCTGCTGATTCTGTGGGATGTGGCACTGGCTCCCTGCCCCTCTCTGGCCTCAGTTGCTCTGACCCCACCATGAGATGAACAACTTCCAAGGCCTCTGTGGATCTGGGACTGATTATGCCTTACTTTGTGCCAGGGACAGTGTAGCTGGGGTCCCATTCGGGGATTGGGGCTTCCAGGCCCCACCTCACCAGCACCCCAGCTCTGCCCAATCCCACCCTCCTCATTCTTCTGTTTTCTTTCAGAATGAAAAAGGCAGGCATTGACCTCCCTCTGAGGCAGTTTCAAGGTACTTTAGACACCCTCAAGTGTTTGAGATCCTCTCCGGTGGCCCTCCTAGATTTGCTTCCCTTCCCTCTTACTTCCAGAAACCCAGAATCCAGTCTAAACTCAGTCTGGCTCGCTGTGGACACAGCCCTCAGTTCCCTGCGCATATATTTATTGTGTCCTTTGTGGGACTGTAAATTATCAAACCGTGGCCTCAGGGCTGGGATTTCTCTGTGGCAATGTGGGCTGGGCTGGGCTGGGCTGTGGGAGGCTGGCTTGCTTGCCGTGACTTGTCTTCCTCTGTGACTGCTGCTGGGTTAGCAGGGCAGCCCTTCTCCACAGCCACACAGCTGCCTGCACCTCCTTGCAGAGACACATGTGCAGACTGAAAGCCAAGGCCAGGGAGGCTCTAGGGCACCCTCTGGGACCTGAACCCAGGCCTTCTGCTTCCCAGGCTGGAAGCCCCCCTCTGCCGGGCGGATGGAGATAATTCAGTTTCCAGCCTGCCACGTCACCTAGAGCTGGAGTGGGAGCAGGAGCAGGAGCGCAGCTGTGTGGCTGCCTGAGGAATCCCAAACTAGTCATTTGGAGCTTGCTTGGAATGCCCCTCCCAGTCCTTTGAGGTTCTGGTTGGCTGTGGGTGGGGGCTGTCAAGATGGTGTCTGCCACGTGGCAGGGCCGTGAGCTGGGCTCCTTGACTGTCTCCTAATGGGATGCAAGTGGCCTCTGCCCGGGGTCTGTTCTCTGACATCAGCCGTATGAACTAGAGGTGGCCTTTGAATAGAGTAGCCATATGCTTGTTATCTTGGCATAACAATTAGCAGTGCCCCTGTTTCATGTCCTCAGGTGTCCTTGGTTGTACAATAATTCTATGGTCATTCTGCCTTTGAGACTCCGGGCCTGGTGGGGAAGGAGCTAGGGCTGGGAGGAAGGCAGCCCGGGCCCTGGGATAGATCACCTCCCTGGTCTCTACTCTAGGTAGGGTACAGGTCTCTCTTGTGCCCTGCGTCCTCCCCTCACCCCTTTCCCCATGCATCCTTTGCTTCTCCTTTACACTGCACCTTCAAAGAGATGGCACCCCAGGCAGGGGGCCCTGCCCAGCTTCACAGGATGTCTGTAGCAGTGGAGTCTTCCCAGAAACCCAGTGCTCCTGCAGGCAGGCCAAAGTCCTGAGGGTCCTGCACCAGGATTCTGAATTTTCAGTCTGTCTTGAGGACCACGAGATGGGATCCGCCAGAGCAGTAGGATCCCAGCCTCCACCAGAGTTCCTTCCATCCCTTCCCTTTGCCCTGTCACCTCCTCTTCCATTCTGCCTGAAAGTAGGGAGGAAGCACCCCATGCAGAGACACTGTCCTGACTGGAAGGCAGTGAGGGGAGTGAGTGGAGGGAGGCTTGTTTTAGGGGCCACTGCTACCCTGGTTTGGGAAGGGTCTTGAGGGCAACCCTGAAGTCATAGAGCAGAGAGCCTGGGTGGCAGCGACTGTCAGATGGGAGGGCAGAATGGACCCTGAGATGGACCCAGCTTCCTGTGAACATCCGGCCAGCCTCTGGTGAAGGGGAGAGGGTGTCATTGCTCCTTTGAGCTGCCACTTACCCTCCTGCAGTATCCTTCCTCTCAGGAAACCTACCCCCTGCTCAGCTTTTGTCCTGGGGATTTCCCCTTCACTCCAGGGACCGGGGACTGCTGGGCAGGCATGTCCCTGCTAGGACACAGGCCTTGGGCTTGGAGACCTAGGCCGAGACAGCTGGGAAAATGGGGACTGGCCCTGAGAGAGGAGTGGACACACACTCAAGGTCACCTGTGGGGCAGCAGAGTAGAGCAACTGGGCTCCCCCACTTAATGAGTGAGCTAACCAGTGACTCATTAACATTCCAGGCCAGAAGGAAAGGCGTGGGGGGAGGAGCAGGCCTTCAGCCTGTCCCAACAGGACATCCTTTGCCTAGACACCTGTGCTTCATGCAGACCCTCAGTCCCTCTGCCACTTTTTTCCCCACTGGAAACCACCCCGGGGGCGGGGTGCGGGGGGAGGTATGAGATCAGAGCTAATCTTTATACAAACCGAGGACTCTTATGTCTGGCCAGGTGGCCCTGGTTTCTGTTCATTCAGGAACACCTGAGGCCTATTGTGTGCTTAGCCCTGGAGATACAGAGGGAAACCAGGCTGGCTAGATTTCCTGTCCTCTTGGAGGTCATGGACTAGTTAGGGATGGAGAGAAACGCATAATGAACGCATAAGACTAAATGTCTATTCAGTTTAAGAAATCAGTAGAGTGGAGGTGGTGACTTTCTAGAAATCCTGCTTTGGATAACGGGGTCAGGGTAGGCAGAGTGAGTCCTCTGACCTGGGCAACCTTGAGTTAGGGCCAGAACTCTCTGGCTCCGATCTGCAGGGGACTTGGTGGCTGCTAGAAGGTTAGGGATGGTCATCGGGGAGGAACACCCAGGGCTTCAGGGCCACCCTCTCTGCAGCCCTCACAGGTCCTCCGTGGTGCCTCCAATCCGTCTCCCAGCCATGCGCTTCCTCCTGCTTCTCAACACCTGCTGCCTCCTGGCCGTGGTCCTGGCGGCCGAGGTGAAGAAGCCCGCGGCTGCAGCGGCCACCGGCTCTGCCGAGAAGCTGAGCCCCAAAGCGGCCACGCTGGCCGAGCGCAGCGCCGGCTTGGCCTTCAGCCTGTACCAGGCCATGGCCAAGGACCAGGCGGTGGAGAACATCCTGCTGTCACCCGTGGTAGTGGCCTCGTCCCTGGGGCTCGTGTCGCTGGGGGGCAAGGCCACCACGGCATCCCAGGCCAAGGCGGTGCTGAGCGCGGAGCAGCTGCGCGACGAGGAGGTGCACGCGGGCCTGGGCGAGCTGCTGCGATCGCTCAGCAACAGCACCGCGCGCAACGTGACGTGGAAGCTGGGCAGCCGCCTGTACGGGCCCAGCTCCGTCAGCTTCGCCGAGGACTTCGTGCGCAGCAGCAAGCAGCACTACAACTGCGAGCACTCCAAGATCAACTTCCGCGACAAGCGCAGCGCCCTGCAGTCCATCAATGAGTGGGCGGCGCAGACCACCGACGGCAAGCTGCCCGAGGTCACCAAGGACGTGGAGCACACGGATGGCGCGCTGCTGGTCAATGCCATGTTCTTCAAGCGTGAGTCTGGAGGCGAGGGGTGGCAGGGCACAGAGCCCTCAGCAGCCGGGGTGGGGGATGCAGCTCAGTGGGCGTTGCCCGAATGCCTGATGGGTGCCAGGGCAGAGGGCAGCCGTGGTGGTGGCTGAGCTGAGGGTCCTCCTTTTTTGTTGTTGTTGTTTTAAGATTTTATTTATTTACTAGAGAGAACGAGTGGTGGGGTGGGGCAGAGGGAGAGAAGCAACCTCCCTGCTGAGCGGAAAGTCTGATGTGGGGCTCCATCCCAGGACCTGGAGATTATGACTTGAGCTGAAGGCAGCCACTTAACTGCCTGAGCCACCCAGGTGCCCCCAAAGGGTCCTCCTTCTGAAGGCATTCCTCTGTTGTGTGGAACCAGCCAGGCCCTGAGCATAGAGAGCCGCAGCTTCAGGCAGCATGTCCGGGGGTGAGCACCCCTGCCCCCCAAAGCGGGGGAGTATGTACTCTGTGGGCTGGATGCTCAGAGGGGTGGTGGGCTGCAGCTGAGTCCCAAAGACTGGAACAAAGGCTTGTGGCAGAGAGAAATCCAGGGGGGGTACAGTTGGAGGTCTGTGTCCCAAGTGTCCCCCCTGTTTCTGACCTGGTGTTCTGCTTCCACTACAGCACACTGGGACGAGAAGTTCCACCACAAGATGGTGGATAACCGAGGCTTCATGGTAACCCGTTCCTATACCGTGGGTGTCACGATGATGCACCGCACAGGTGGGCACCCTGGGAGCTGTGGGCCGAGGTGGGGGTATGCGGGTGCTTGCAGCCTGGCCTGCCCCTAGAGCAGCATGCCCAGTGCCCTCTCTGCTGCCCTCCTAGGCCTCTACAACTACTACGATGATGAGAAAGAGAAGCTGCAGATTGTGGAGATGCCCCTGGCCCACAAGCTCTCCAGCCTCATCATCCTCATGCCGCACCACGTGGAGCCCCTTGAGCGCCTTGAGAAGCTGCTGACCAAGGAGCAGCTGAAGATCTGGATGGGGAAGATGCAGAAAAAGGCTGTTGCCATCTCCCTGCCCAAGGGTGTGGTGGAGGTGACCCACGACCTACAGGTGAGGGGTGGCCCACCTTGGAGTCTGTAGGGCCTAGAGGAGATGGATGTTTGGGGCACCCATTCGTCAGCTCAGCAGGTCTGCCCTGGGCCTCTGTGGGTGTCCAGGCAGTACTGGGCACTGCTGGGGGAGGAGGGATGGGACCTGCCCTTTGGGAACATGAGGATGACCTCAGTAGCTAAATACACCTGGATGCCTGCCATATGCCAGACCCTCTTCTGAGCACTTCATATATATTCAACTTTTAATCCTCAAATTAGCTTCGTTAGGTAGGACCATCAAGCTTCTTAGAGATGAGGAAACTGAGTCTTAGGAAGGCTGAAGAGCTTATCCAGAGTCACACACAGATGGTAGCTCTGGTGTCTGGCACCAGGCCACGTCCTGAATCTGTGCCATGTTGCCTCTGAGAATCTGAGGTGGCCCCAGTTGACACACTGGTCGAGCTGGACGGTTGTCCCCCACACGTCAGGAAGACTAACAGTGGCTGTCAGCAATGGGGCACTAGGGATGGCTGGAGACTGACTCCATGCACTCAACAGTGTTTTCCCCTCCTGACCATCCTGGGGCCGGGGGGTGGCCTGTGACTTGGAGAGAAGTTATGACTTGCCAAGGTACCCTTGGTTAGTAAGCAGTGGAGCTGTAGTGAGTCCTCAGGGTGAAAACTCAGGGTGGCCTTTTTGTCAGCCAGGAGAGACTTTTACCTGCTCAAAAGAGGAGGCTTTTATCTCATTCCTGCTTTCGGTGCCAGAAATGGTTCCTTGGCAAGCCTCTCCCTCACAGAATTAAGACCCGCTGCTGACACTGTGGACAGAAAGCTTGAGATGAAATGGGGCATAGGCTGCACACCACAGGCTAATGGCACTTGTGCAGTCTGTACTGTGGATCGTGCTGAGCTTTCCAGACAGGGGCCATGGCCATGTCCTTCCTGGGCCCGCCCCAGGCCCTCCCCAGCTCCTCCTGCTGTGATGAGACTCCATTGCCCCCCCCCCTTTTTTTTTCCTTGCATCTTCCTGTAATCCTGGATGGACACACCAGTCACAGGGATACATTTAAGTTGAGAGACGTGAAGTGTGTGACTTGTAGAGGGTCATTGGAACTGGAATAGCCAGCTGGGCCTGGAACACAGGTCTCCGGACCCCCTGACCCTCAGGCCCACAGGTCAAGTGTGTGTTTGGCCCTGCCAGGGAGGTGGGCTGTTCTGCAGAAGCCAGACTGCAGCTGCTGGTGACTCAGGCTGCAGTCCTGCACTGCTGTGTTTTCCTCACCGAGAGTCAGGGAGGAGGTGGGACCTGGGCCCTGCCCTGGGAGAGCTCTGAGCCAGGGGCAAGAGACAGACAGGCCTAGACATTGAAACAGAGAGAGGCTGGGGTGCTGAGCCCCAGGGAGGCAAGGCTTCCCGGAAGGTGGGGTGGTGAAAGCATCCTATAGGGATGCAGGTAGGCCATCGACACACCGTTGCACTTGCCAGTTGTTCAATAGACTCTTGGATAGAGAGCCAGGGGGCATGCTAAGGGGTGAGGCCATGGTGCAAGCACAGTTCACGTGTGAAAGAGCTGGCTCCTGGGGGCTCTGCAGGGCCATGAAAAATGTGTGTTGCGGGGAATGCGTGTTTGCGGGGGTAGGTTTTAATTTTTCACTATGGAAATACATAAAAGTATATTTAAAATAGGTCAGCATAGTGAGCCCTCCCCCATGTATCCATCCCCAGCTGCAACCATCAGTAACTCATGACCAATAAGGCTTTATCTATACACACCCGTTGCTCCCCCATCAGATTATTTTGAAGCAAATCCCAGGCATCTGCCACTCTGAACAGGTTTAAGCCCCAGGGTTATATAGTCATAGCTATCCTTAGATTAGTCTTTCTTAAATTTGAGTGTGCCAAGAATTACCCAGAGATTTTGTTAAGGAAGGTTCTCGGGGCCACCCTCCGAAATTGTGATTTAGTGGCTCTGGGAGGTGTGGGTCAAGAAATGTGTTTCCTGGAAGCTCCCAGGTGGTGCCCCTACTAGCTGCCCACGATCCATACTCTGAGAAGGACTGATCAGGATTACTCGGCAGGACCAGAGATGAATGCTGCCTTTCCTGCAAGCCTCAGTTTTCTCATTTGTGAAGTGGCTTTTAGAAGCTCTTGCAGTGTTGTCATGAGACCTACGAAGCAGTGGTTCGAAGTGCCCACATCATGTCTAGCACACAGAAGGTGACTGGGAGGGGGACAGACAGAGTAGGAGATGATGGGTGGTGTGGGTAGAGGGTGAGGGTCTAGAAGCCTTGCCCATCGTGGCCTCACCTGGCACCTCTCCCACCTCCCGGTCCTGCAGAAACACCTGGCTGGGCTGGGTCTGACGGAGGCCATTGACAAGAACAAGGCAGACCTGTCACGCATGTCAGGCAAGAAGGACCTGTACCTGGCCAGTGTGTTCCACGCCACCGCCTTCGAGTGGGACACGGAGGGCAACCCCTTCGACCAGGACATCTACGGGCGCGAGGAGCTGCGCAGCCCCAAGCTCTTCTATGCTGACCACCCCTTCATCTTCCTGGTTCGAGACACCCAGAGTGGCTCCCTGCTATTCATTGGGCGCCTGGTCCGGCCCAAGGGTGACAAGATGCGAGATGAGCTGTAGGGCCCCAGGGTCACGGGATGGCAGGAAGCAGCCGAAGGCTCCTGAGACACATGGGTGCTATGGGGGGGGCGGGGGGGGGAGCTGAGGTACTGGCCTTGGATGTTCCATGGGGTGGGGTGGGGAAACAGAGCAGGCTTCCTGTGTGTCTGAGCAGACCTTCCCAGCCAGAATTCACTCTGCTTGGACATGGGCTCCCAGATACCACGATGCTGAGCCCAGACACCCCGCATTCTGTGGGACCTGCTAAATAGTCCTGTCCTGCCCTCAGAGTCCTGGGATTAAGCCTGCCTCAGTGTTCATATTTATAGCCAAATGCTTTCTCATCTGTGAGATGGAATCAAACTAGGGGGGGTTCAGCCCAGCCCTGTGGAATGGGGGCCCTCTCTCCCTGACTCTACCATCACCTCAGCCCTCTCTCCAGCTCTATTCCAATCCTCTCCCAACTCCCCTCAACTATAAAATGAGGTGCTGCAGCCCCTGGGACAGGCACCCCCATGATGGCCCTGGCCCCAGTGAGAGGGATCAGGAAATAGCTTGTGGGCAGACTCTGGTCAGGCATCATGGGGCTGAACTTTTGTTTTTCCTTTTGTAGATTTTCAAAGGTGGGGAGGGCAGGGGAAAAATGAGCCTTTGTTGCTGTCAAACCAAGAACTTATTTGTACAATTTTTTTTTCAATAAAACTTTTCCAGTGAAGTTTTGTTGGAGCATGGAGGGTGATTGGCTCAGAGATTCCCATGTCATTCTTCCCAGGGGACAAGGGCTCCTTCTGTTGAGCTGGGGCCCATGTCAGGCCCTGAAATGCTGGCAAATAACTGCACGCCCAGTTATCCCAGCCAACTTGAATTGTTTTGGCCCTGGCTGCTCTGGAAAGACAGTGGCTGCAGGGCTGGAATGACCATGCTGGACCTGGAGCCCAGGGCATTCCAGACTTGAGCTTTGGCCGTCTAGTCTTCAGCCTCCTAGCTTTTTGCTTGAAGCTGACCTCGTCCATACCCAGGGCCAGGTGTGCCTGACTGGGCAGGGCTTTGGCAGGGAGGAGCTTATGGGATCCTGGTTCTATTGGGGTTAGTAGCAGGAGAGGAGGAGGGACCTGACAGTCCTCATACTGGTTCCCTCTCATGGTCCTTGGGGCTCCTGATACCATAGCTAGGGAGGGTGAGGGTGAGTGGTATGCACAGGACAGAGACCTGTGGCAGAGGAGCAGAGGAGACTGGATTAAGCCCCATCTGCTGCTCGTTGGCTATGTGGTCTTGGGCAGGTCCCTCTCTCTGGCTTCTAACAACTTTGCTCTGGGATTGTTGGTCCAGGGAAGGAGCCCCTACCTGGCTGGGCAACACAGAGAGGTAGCTGTGAAGGGCCAGCTGACTCACTCCTATTAGTACCACAACAGAATTTTAACACAGCTGTCAGAACTCCAGGTCTGTCCCGAGCTGTGGGCCCAATAAATTAGCTCTGCTCTCAAGGGGCTTATTTGGAGGTGGAGACTTACAGTGACAAGTGTGCTCATCATCCACTGTTCTGGTCCCCTGGGTCATTCTGTTCCAGACTTATCACACTTATTCTCCTGCCTCAGGGCCTTCGCACTTGCTCTTTCTGTTTGGCAAGCGGTTCTTTGTCAAGGGTGCCTTTTCTGTCATCCAGAATTCAGCCCGAATGTCATTTGCTCAACAAGGCCTTCCCTGATAACCCAATAGAAGCAGCTCCTCCACTGCTGCAATTTCTGTACTGTTTTCTTATTCTTCTGACTCCTTGATGCTGTGAAATTTTCCACGTTTGGACTCATCACTGTCTCCACTATTAGAATGGAAGCCTCACAAGAGTAGGGACCACGTCTTGTTTACCACTGTGTGTCCTGCACCTGGACTCGGTATCATACACACATAAGAAACTAAAAACATATTCGCTGGATAAGTGAAGCAGCTTAGAAGGGTACGGAGGCTGTGGGAGTACAGAGGAGGGAACCATGACTGCCTTGGGGAGATAAGGAAGGCTCCCAGGAGGAGGTGAGATGGGTTGCCTTGAAGAGTGAGTTGGTATTTTCTTTTTTTTTTTTAAATCAGAATAATGATTTAAATATCAGCTGGTACTACCTTTGCATTTTGCTTCTAACACCATGTTTGTGCCAAACACCGTGTCAGTCACTTGATATATATAATTTTATTCCAGTCTTTTAGCAGCTTGCCTAGGTAGGGATTATCCCTGTGTTAGTGGTGGGATGCCCGAGGCCCCAGAGCGCAGCCAGGGTGCTAAGCGGGTATTGCTTCTAGGAAGGGCAGGAGAGGAACTGGTCGGATTCTAACAAGGTGTGTAGCCTACTTAGAGTCTACCTATGTGTGCTGTCCCGCTGTCCCACTTATTCCCCACAGTAGCCCAATTAGGTGGGAAGTCATCCTGATCACACAAGCATGGCTCCGAGGCAGAGGAACACTAGACAAGCACCCGGGACTCCGGGGCCAGGAGTTCAGCCTGTGACAGCTCCCTCAGCAGGAGGGAGTGCCCTGCCAGTTGGGAGCTCAGAGCAAAATACACCAGGCCTGGGTGTGGGGGCCACCCAGATGACACAGAAGGGCCCTGAGGTCATCTGGGCACATGCAGGGGTGGTGGTGAGAGGTCTGTGCTCCCACTTCACAGTGAAGGGTGGAGTTGCTGGTATAGGAGGTGGCAGGGCAGGTGGCAGAGGCAGATGGGTCAAGGTTGGACCGGAGCTGGACACCAGGCCAAGTGCCTCCAGTGGCCCATCCAGATCCCGTGTGGAGCTTCCCAATGGGGCTGTTGGAAGGAGGTCCTGTTATTCCCACCATGCTGCTCGTTAAAGTTGCAGAGATAGGACTGCTGAATCGTGAGGGTCCTGGATGTGGCTCAAATATGGGGACATGGGGTTTAACTTTCTACTGAGGGTTGATCATGTGCCTGGCCCTTGCTGTGTATGATCTCATTTAATCTGCAGAGCTTCCCTAAGGGGTAGCTACTACTGTCCCATGTTACAGATGAGAAAGTGGCTCAGAGAAGTGAAGTAGCCGGCCCAAGGCCACCCAGCAGGTCAATGGCAGGACCTGGCCTATATGGAAACCCAAGTCTCCTGGCTGTGGAGGAGAGAAGTCGTGGACAGGGATGAGAGCCACATTCCACAGTCACCGATGGGATTCTATGTAACCTTAACCCCAGTCCCTGCAGCATGGAGCTCATTATCCTGCACCTATGGGAGAGGAAACGGAGCCCAGCTGAGACCTCCTTGAGAGCAGGCCCTGGTCTGCCCATGTCCTGCTGCAGCCTATACCTAGCACAATACCTGGTACAGAGGAGGTGCCTAATAGATGCTCACTCCAAGGAAGTGGTCCAGTGGGTGCTCCAGTGCTTAGCTGCAGAGGCACTGGAGCCTGACAGCCCTGGCCTATGGTCCAGAATTCTCAGGATTCTGAGAGGATGAGGCAGGAGCTAAGGCCCTGGGGCCTGGGCTCTGCAACTTGCATCGTCACCTCCACACTCTGTCGGTCACAGTCGTGAGGGACACCCAGATCCTAGGGGTGAGGAATAGACTCTACTTCTCAATGGCAGGAGCAGCAAAATAGCATGGACATGTTTTCAATTTACCAGTCAGGGGCAGGCAGTTCTCAGGTCCCACTCCCATTGTCTCCAGTCCCAGAACTGGAGTTTAATGGGTGCCTGCCAGAGGGGACTAGTTCCAGAGTCAAATCTGGAAGGAGGAAGCATACACATCAAAAGAACCACAAGACTTTGCTAATTTACATCAGCACAAAATCTGGAAAACATAGGTAGGAACATTTTCTATGGGTGCTAGTCTATGGAGGGAGAAACGATTTCATTGGCTTGAATTTGTTTATAATACAGGATACATTTACCTGAGATCTAGATTCAGCGTGCTCATCAGTGTGAGCAGCAAAGGGTGCTTTTCATTGTTGGCTTAGCAGTTGATTGAACTCTAGATTCAATCAGGAGCTGTGCTTTATTGCTGTTGAAATCCCAGGAATTTCTTGCTTTAAAATAGAGGAAGAGGGGCACCTGGGTGGCTCAGTGGTTGAGCATCTGCCATTAGCTCAGGTCGTGATCCCGGGGTCTTGGGACTGAGTCCCGTATCAGGCTCCCCATTGGGAACCAGCTTCTCCCTCTGCCTGTGTCTCTGCCTCTCTGTGTCTCTCATGAATAAATAAATAAATAATCTTAAAAAAAATAAAATAGAGGAAGGAGCCCAAAGCCTAAGAGAGGGAGGAATGTTAAGGTGGGTTTACCCTGTGTGATCCGCTCCCATACCCCCTAGCCAAGTTCCACACTCCTGGCTTTCTCTTACAGAGCCTGTAGCAAACTCCCTTTACCAAGACATAGGGACCTCCATTAGTGAGGGCAGTGTCTTTGAAACGTGATGCACTACTTGCTCCCTGCAGGCTAGGGATGCTGGCGGAAGATGCTGCCATAGAAATGGGCTCCATAATTTCAGTGGAAATGCTGGGGTCCCGGGGGAGTGGAGCACATAGAGCAGCACTTGGCCTTCTGGAATATCAGACATCAGGCGGTACTCAGAATGGTCTAACTTACAGATATCTTCAGCAGAGGCTAATTGCTCAAAGGTCAGATAGAACCAAAGGAACCAAACAGGCAGCCTCTAAGTCCTCCTTCATCTGTATAACAGAAGCAACAGAACAATAAACAGACCCTTCCAGGTTGGGCTGTAGAAGCCCAGCTTGAGCCACTATGAAAGAGAGCCTCAGTTCTCTCCCCCAAAGCCCCTTGAATGGAAGAGGGGCCGGTACACTTCAGAGCAAACCCTTCAATGGCACCCAGACACGTACTGTAAATCTTTCCTGGGCCCTTTGCCCAAGAACTGTGCTCTGTCAAGGGAAAATACACAGATTTTTCAGGGATTAGCAGACCTTGAGTCTATTTAATGCTCATTTCTGAAGACACAGAGAACCACTGTGTAGGGGCTCAAATGGGTCAGGTGGTAATTGGAGTTCAGACCCAAGTCCAGGCATGCTGCACCCAGTGAGACTCTGGACTTGTCCTGAAATAATTTTCTTAGTTTCAGGATGTAAAATTGAAATTTACAGGTGGAATTCACACATGACTCTCCAGGCCTATGGAATAAGGGGCATTATAGTAGAAAGGGGCAAGTAGAAGCCCCTGGAACTTCCCCTTCTTACCAATCAATACACTGAAATAATGATTCAACTCCAGGAAAATCATAGAAACTCATGCCATCATCAAAGTCTTGAAAGTGGCAGGGGTGGTGTCTGTCATGTGCTCCTTAACTCACTGGTTTGGCCTCTGCAGAAGGCACAGGTTTCAGAATGACAGGGAGCTATCGCAGGCTTACTCAGATGATGATTCCAGTTGCAGTTGCTATTCTAGGGGTAGGTTTTGTTTTTTAAAAGATTTTTTTTATTTATTTGAGAGAGAGCACAAGCAGGGGGAGCAGCAGAGGGAGAGGGAGAAGCAGTCTCCCAGCTGAGCAGGGAGCCCAATGCAGAGCTTGATCCCAGGCCCCCAGGATCATGACCTGAGCCAAAGGCAGATGTTTAACAGACAGACACCCAGGTACCCCTAGATGTGTGAGTGTGTGTGTTTTTCTGGGACTAAATGTACATATTTTTTGTCACTTGATGTGAAACTTATCTGAAAAATTTTCTCTCTTCCTCTATATAGAACACCAGAAGCAGTTTTCTTTCTCTTGGCAGAGACCGCAGTATAGCTTTCTCATCTTGTCTCGAAACTTGTCAAGTTGCTGGTTCTCTGCTATGATTTAATCTTCGGGAATTTTGATTATCCTCCCAAATTGTAGGACATCTTATTTGTCTACTGTATTGATTACAGCATGTTCCAGGATTTGGGGAATGGAAAGTAGCAGGTACTTTAGATGCATTGATAAGGTACAAATGTACTGAGAATGGGGGATAAATCCCATTAGAACACAGAGGCCTGTCACCAGACTGAAGTTTCTGGGTGCTCAGTGGTTTGGATTCTCCATAGAAACAGAATCAACAGAAGATATAGACATACATGATATGGATATAGATATAAATGTATGTAGATACATATGGATATAAAGAGATTTATTATAAGGAGTTGGCTCACACAATTATGGAGGCTGAGAAACCTCAAGTCTGTAGTTGGCAAGCCAGAGATCCAGGAGAGTTAATGATACAATTCCAGTCCAAGTTTGAAGGCCTAAGAAGCAAGTGAGATGATGGCGTAAGTTCTAGTCTGAAGGCAAGAGAAGACTAATGTCCTAGCTTGAAGATAGGCAGAGAGCAAATTCTCCCTTGCTCAGCCTTTTGTTTAATTCAGATCTTCAACAGATTAGACAAGGCCCACCCACACTGGGAAGGCCGTCTGCTTTGCTCAGTCCATGGATTCAGTTGTTAATCTTATCCCTCACAGACACACCCAGAATAATGTGTGACCAAGTGTCCTGGCATCGTGCTTTCATCCCTAGGAGTATTAAGAAAGTACACGTGGGCTTCTGTATGTGTGAGAGGCAATCTGTATGACATTTTGGTGTGCTGCCCTGATGCATTTACTGAGTAGCCTGTAAGCTGCCTCTTAGAGAGGAGCCCAGAGCAGGAGAAGGCTTCTGGGTGGTCTAGGCTGAAGGGCAGGCAGCTCTTCCAATAGCTCCGATGACCCCGAAGGGATTCAGGTGTCTGCAGTGGATGAGGGTGCTGTTCAAGCCCACAGCCAACCTTGTTGGAAGCAGCACAGTGGAGCCTCTTAGATTTAGGAGCAAATACTCCTTGGTGAGCAATTTTCTTCCTTTTGAGGAAGAGTGCTTGGCTTATTGCTGGGCCTCGCTGAGCATGGTCCCTGTGTGGGAGGCACCAGCAACTATAAAGTAATTAATGACTGTCACCCACAATCCTCTTTTTTTCTCAGAATACTTGAGGTGTATGTGCTCAGTGATTACTGACTGGGGTGTCAGGGAGTCATGCATCACGTGTGAAAACGCACTCTGTTTCTCTCCTTTTTCCTCCCTCATGTCCCAGAATCGGGTTCCTGTCTCCTCCAGTCCAAAGATTCTGCAATTGTCAGGTTCACCAGGGATCTCTTTATTGCTAGTGCTATGGGGACTTTAAAAAATTATGTTGGAGGGGCACCTGGGTGGCTCAGTGGTTGAGCATCCGCCTTTGGCTCAAATTGTGATCCCGGGTCCTGGGATCCACTCCCTGTGGGGAGCCTGTTTCTCCCCCGGCCTATGTCTCTTCCTCTCTCTCTGTGTCTCATGAATAAAGAAATAAAATCTTCAAAAAAATATGTTGGAAATATGAAAAATTTCAAGCATATGTGAAAGTTGAGAAAATAGTATAATGAACTTCCATCACAAAACTCCAACATGTATTGACACTTTACCCATTTTGTTCAGTGGACGCTTCTTAATCCATATGGTAGGGAAGCCCTGGTGGTCTGTGATTCGGTCGGCCCCTTCCTCCTTGACGCTCCCAAGGCAACATTCTTTTCTAGTTCTCCTCCGACCTCTCTGCTGCTCCATGGCAGGCTCCTCTCAGGGTCTCCTTCCTCTCCTGTCCCTTAAATGCTGCTGTTTGGAAACCTCCACCTCGCACTTCCCACACTCTGCCTGGGTAAACACACCCTCTCTTGTGGCCTCACATACCTTCCCAGGGCTGGTGAGACCCAAATTCCAATGAGGTCCCCATCTCTGCTTTCATTCCAGACCCCTGTCCAAGGCTGAGACCACTATATCCAGAAGTCTCCTAGACACCCCTCCCTGACTGTCCCATAGGGTGTCTCCCACTCAACAGGTACCAAATGGAGTCCATCCTCCTGCCCCAACCTGCTGTTCCCTGGATTCCTATACATCCACTCAATATATAGTCATTACATATCTATTGGGGGTGTAAGAAAAAAATGGAAGATTTGGAATAAACAAAGAAATCAGTGCTATAATTTTGAAAAATGGAAATAGCAAGTATTGACAAGAATGTGTGGAGAAACTGGAACCCTCATAAATTGCTGGTGGGAATGTGAGATGCCCCCCAAGAACCAGGCCTAAGCCCATTGAGGACGTGACTTGTGGAATAGGGTGGGTGTATGCAGAAAGGACAGGGAACGGGGAGCTAGACTGGGGCCTCTGAGGATGTGCTACAAGGGTGCCTGGAGAAATGGCATGAACATCACTCAATCCGGGCAGGCTTGGGGAGCTCCCAGCCAAGCATGGTGTAGGGGCCCGGGGCCACCAGCACCCGCCTGGCTTGGGCTGGGGGCAGCTATAGTGGCAACCTGTGTGTCTTCTTCTCAGGATGGCCTGAGCCTCCTGGGACTGTGACTAGCTTCAGTCACAGGGGGAGGGTCCTGGTCAATGATTAATATTAAGAGTTCCTGCCAACCCTGGCAATGAGAGGAGGAGATTCCAACAAGACTTAATTTATCAGAATAAAGAAATGCACATTTCTCATGCCCTGAGTGCCATGATGTGATTCACACATAGAATTGCAAATTGTGGTATATGTGAGGTAAAGAGGGGATGGCTGTAGAGAAAGAGTGCAGATTCCCTATATATTTAGCAGGTAGAGTGGACATGTCTTAGTGATAGATTGGAAGTGGAAATTGGTGCCCCCCAAAAAGAAAAGCCAAAGATTTCCATGTTTTTGACTGAGAACTGGGTAACCCAGAGTCTGTTCCCCATCCCTTTCCTCTGGATGACCTGTTCTGGCCAGGACAAAGACTACGCGAGGTGCCGCCCAGTGCAACCTGGCCCCTGTCGCCTACTGTGGTTTCGTATGCACCGTGTTCTGGTCCCCACCATGTCCTGGTCCCCATTGTGGCGGTGCTGACGCGGGGCAGGTGTTAAGGGATGGGATCACTTGGTGGCAGAAGTAAAATCTCGGCTCGTCCTGGGATCAGCCACTAGGCACTCCGAGGAGGCCCCGGCTCATGCTCCTAGAGGGTCTCCAAGGCCCAGGATGGGGTCTACGCCTGTGGGTCCCAGGTTTCCTTCTCCCACCTGCGCCCCAGCACGTCCTGCCTGATGGCCTGAGGGCCCCACGGCTCGGTGCAGGGGACATGTAGGGGACGGCCATGGGCTCAGGCCATGGGCTTAGCTATTCCAGCCAGTTTCGGGGGCCCTTGGGTGTCTACAGACCGGAGTCCCGGATCTGGGCTCAGACGCAGGCAGACCTAGGTTTGGTCCTGGGCTGGAACTGGAGCCACCCCTTGCAGAGAGCTCCCCAACCTGCCCCACCCCTCCTGACCTCCTCAGCGGGTGCCCCAGGCCCTATCGAGGGAACAGTGTGGGTGTCGGCAGAGTGGCGGTGTGGCAGGCAGTGGGGCCCTTCTTCTGGATTCTCCAGAAGGAGAAGGAAAAGGGATGCCTGGGTGGCTCAGTGGGTTTAGTGCCAGCCTTCAGAAGGAGGAGGAAAGATGGAGGGGCTGGGTGCTGGTTGCCGCTGGGGAGGACCAGGCCGGGAATGAAGTTTGCTTCTGAGCAGGGCCAGAGTCCAGTTCGTTTCCTGCCTTTCCCGGCCCCGGCCCTGGACTGGAGGCCTGGGCCCTCCCCTGCCTCACGGGGCCCCTTCCCTGCAGTGGAGAGCAGGCCGTGCGGCTGGCGGGGCTGGCGGGGCCCTGGCTGGCGGCTCAGCCCTGGGCTGGAGGCTTGTCACCTCACCGTCTCTAGTCCTCGGGAGGCCTTTACAAGTGGGGACGTTGAGGTGGTTGGCGCCGGGCTGGGGCCCAGGTCGGGCTGCTCCCCAGCCGAAGCTGCCCAACCCAGCAGCCACGGCCAGTCCTCATCTGCCCTCTCTCAGCCTTTGACCCTGGCACCACAGGCCTGGCCACAAAGTCCCTGGTGTCTTCTTACGGCTTTGCGTCAGCCTCCTCAGCTTCCTTTGTGCGTTTCTCATCGTACCTTTTAAAGGCCTCCGGAGCATCAAACTGGGCCCACTTCTCTTTTCATTGTGACGCTGTCACTGGGAGAGCGTAACCTCCCCCATGTGGAGCTGAGCCCCAAGCAGCGCCTCCTTCAGGGGAGGAGCCCTGCTGGCCAGTGGCCTCCTGGACCGGTGTTCTGCGTCTCAGAGATGGCACCGTCATTGGCCTGGCCCCTGGGGTGTGTGGGGCAGAGGGAAAACTGAAAAAGGAAGCTTTCCACACACAATACTCCCTAACCTCAGTGTGGCCTTTCTCATTGGCAGGGCCCTGACTCTCAGAACTTGTATGGCTGCAAGCTCTGTGTTGTGTGCCAGGAAGAAGCCTCGCAGTGTATGTGTGTGTGTGTGTGTGTGTGTGTGTGTGAGAGAGAGAGAGAGAGAGAGAGAGAGAGAGAATAAAGGCTTCTGGGAGCAGAAAGCCCTGGTGCCATCAGGAGTGGGCTGAGGAGGCAGGCTTGGCGCCAGTTGCTCAAAAAACTATTTGGAAGTCATCAGTACTTCCTGTCATGGTTTCTCTGTAACAACCCAGCTGAGCTATTTTAAAATGAGCCCTATATAAAAAAAGAGACCTTTAAAAGGGGTTAGTGTCCATAATGGGTCTTACAGGCCCTAAAGGGGTAGGAGTGCTCCTTGGGAACCAGCTTTAGTTGGAAGCCCCAAGTGGAGTTCCCCCAACACCCTAGGCCCCTGAGGGCTCTGAGATTATGGTGGCCCACAGCATGGTGTCTTCCCAGGACTCATCTCTGACCAAGGTGGAGCTCTGGCCCTGCTGGCAGTCCTCCAGTGTTCTTCCCCAACCCACCTCCCTCCCTCAGGTCCCCATATCAGAGAACTTGTCACCTTTGCCTGGTCCCAGTTTTTTGCCACAGCAACCTGCCACACCCCTCGGCCAAGCTCTCATGCAAATCTGGTTCCTTTCACTCAAGGACTTCCAGAAAGGGCTTACCTCGGCTCTTGTACCCACCACCCATGAGACCCCTTCATAGCCCCTGCCTGGCTGTCTGTACTCCACAGCCACTTTGTCTGAGAAGACTTCCTGGCTGCCCCCATCAAGTATTCGCTCTTCACTGTCCTCTCGGTTGTCTTAGGGCCTCATCCCACCCACCTTTGATTCTCATGAGATGGAGACTTCTTTACTGCTCTAACTCAATGCCCAACACTTACCAAGACAAAGTGGGTGGTAAGGAAAAGCCTATTGCATGTGTAAATGAATGAGGGACCTTGGGGATTGATTTAGAGGCCTTGGTGGGCTGTTTCGGATATTGAATGGGCATTAGCAGCGTCTCAGTGTCCTGGGACTCTTCTGATCAGAAGCCTGGTTTTCTCAAGAAGCATAACCTCTGGATGAGCTTTAGGACTGAGCCCTTGGCTAACAACTGTCACCCAGAATTACCCTGGAGCAACTGGATTCCTGTTCCTCTTACCTCTTTGGGTTTCAATTCTGACTAATCCAGGGCCCAGCCTGCTGTGATTTGGTTCTTGTTCCTAGGCTTTCATGGGACCTGACCTGTGAAATGATAGAAAATATAAGTATTTCTCTCTGTCCCTGGTTCCGGGCACAGAGTTCCTTAAACTCTCGGAATTTCCTAGGTGATAGGATTGTCTTGTTTCAGTGAGGCAACTGTTGGTAGTCTCTGGGATAGCTTCAGAATGGGTGCTGGACACCAGAAAGACCAAGCCATGATTAGAAGCTTGGAACTTTCAGCCCTACCCCTATCTTCTGGGAAGGGGAGAGGGGCTGGACATTGAGTTAATAATGGATCATGCCTACACGATAAAGCCTCCATAAACCCCCCCAAAGTACAGGGTTTGAAAAGCTGCTGGGTCACTCAAGGTACTGAGAGGGTGGCATGCCTGGTGATGGTGTGGAAGTTTCCTGCCCCTTCCCCCATACTTTACCCCACACATCTCTTCCATCTGGATGTTCATCAATATCCTTTATCCTTTTATGATAAACCAGGAAACCTAAGTGTTACCCTGAGTTCTATGAGACATTCTAGCAAATTACTGAACCCAGATACGGGATTGTGGAAATCCCAAATTATAGGCCACAGTCAGAAGTATAAATAACAACCTGGGACTAGCAATTAGCATCTGAAATGTGGGCTTGGGGGCAGTGTTGTGGGACTGAGCCCTAAAAACCTATGGGCCCAGTGCTATCTCTGGGTAGATAGTGTCAGAAGTGAGTCAAATTGCAGGACACCCAGGTGGTGTCAGATAATTGTTTTATGTGGAGTGTCAGACGTGAAGTGCTGTGGAGTGTGAGAGTGAAGGAGAAACACAGGTTGGTCCTGCCTCACAGTGTTGTGATGGGGTCCCATCCTCAATCTCCTAGCATCTCCCACCCCCTCCCATCTTATGCTGTCTACTCGTAGGAGCCAGGGATTTCGACTTGTCTGGCCCAGACGGAAGAATGCAGGGTCCTGCTTGCCCAATTTTAAGCGTGCCTGGTGTACACAAGTGCATATGCGCACGCACATGCGTGCGTGCACACACACACGTACACACACACACTCAGTAGAGCCAGAGAGAAACACCGCTGAGCCAGAGGGACCAGTTTTATTAGATTCCAGCAAGACTATACAGTACGTGTTTCATGCAGATTAAATATGTGTCTTTTCCGCCCCTGGGAGGGAGCACTGCCACTTGCCAGCTCCTTACTTGGCATGTCAAGGGGTGAGTGTCAGGGGGAACTCTCAATATATTCCGCATGGGGGACAGTTGGGATCATGACAGGGGGTGGAGGTGAGACAGTGGGCAGCTGAGGGCCCTTGGGACCTTGAGTCTTCAGAGGTTCGGGAACCACAGGACCTTGGTCCTTTGCTGGTGGTGACACCAGAAGGTCTTGATCTTTCAGAGGCACTGGAGTTATAGGAACTTGATTCTTCACAGGCTCAGGGACCACGGAATCTTGATTCTTTGGAGGCTCTGGGACTACAGGTCCTTGATCCTTGGCTAGTACTGGGACCACAGGACCTTGATTCTTTACATGCGCCACAGCCACCGACTCGTGATCCTTCAGAATCTCTGGGACCGCTCCACCTTGATCCTTGACTGGCTCCGGAATCACTAAATCTTGATTCTTTACAGGCTCAGAGAGCACAAGACCTTCATTTTTTACAGCTGCGGTGACTGCAGCATTTTGATCCTTCAGATGCTCTGAAACCATAGGACCTTGATCCTTGACAGGTGCTGAGATCATGGGACCTTGATCCTTGACAGGCGCTGAGACCATGGGACCTTGATCCTTGACAGGTGCTGAGACCATGGGACCTTGATCTTTTGAAGGCTCTGGTACCATGGGACCTTTATCCTTAACTGCTGCTGGAACCATAGGACTTTGGTTTCTTGGAGGCACTGGGACCAAGGAAGCTTGGTCCTTTACTGGGCCTGAGGCCACAGAACCTTCATTTTTTAAAGGCTCTGGGGCCCCGTGATCTTGATCCTTAACTGGTGTGGGGACCATGGGACCTAGATCCTTTGGAGGCCCCGAGACCACAGGAGCTTGACCCTTCAGAGGCTCTGGAGCCATGGGGCCTTGATCTTTTGGACGCTCTTGGATCACAGGACCTTGATCTTTCAGAGGCCCTGGGCCCACGGGACTTTGATCCTTGTCTGGCTCTGTGGCTATAGGACCACGATTCTTACTTGATTCACTGGTGGGCTCAATCTGGCTCCTGCAGAGGAGAGAGAGGTAGTCACTGTGAGGGCCAGAGGGCGGGCCAAGGATTGGGCAGAGCACAGATTGCCTGAGAAGTCTTGGCCTAGTGGAGCCTGGGCAGGGTAGCTCTTGCCGGAGAGCCAAGAGGAGAATCTACTTTGCATGTTCTTAGTACAGAACGTGGGGTGGGGTGAGGGGCAGGTTCTGGAATCAGTCATTCGATGTGCTTGCCAATTGATTATAACCTGCGCGTGGCACAGCGGGTGGCACCCAGGTGACGAGGGCAGTATTGTAGCAGGACTCAGAGTCCTCCTGTGGCCGTCCCAGCAGCCCGTCCACCCCATACTCCACCGAATCTGCTCTCCTTCCTCCGTGATAACTGGGCCCTCCTGCAAGCCCATCTTAGCTATCCACTCAGACGGGCCTACAGGCCGGGGCACTTGCCTCCTTCTCAGGGCCTCCTGAGGCTCCTACCCCTCCCCACATCCCTTGTAAGGGCCGGCTGTGGAGAGGGACGAGAGAAGGCAGGGGAATGTCCCTCTGACCCCTGTCCCTGCAAAGGGAAAAGTATTTTAACATTAACACTGTTTAGAATAGCCTACACAAGGTGATAATAAAAAGCAGACTGGCTTTTCATTGGTTTTATTACTGCATTTAAATTCTCTGTCTACAACGCACCACACTGTTGCCTGCGCCGCTGCCATTGGCCTCACCTTTGGCAGGTGATGGCTGGGACTCCGCCATTCAGGCAGCGAAGAGGCCCTGCTCCCCTCGCTCTGTCCCCACTTCTAGCTCCCTCTACTGTCCCTGGGCTGTTGCCTTCACTTACTCCAAGGCTCTGGGGCTCATTTCCCTGTGGCCGAGCCCAAGCCTGTCACCAGGATTCACTGCAGATGCTTGCCTCAGCCCTTGGCCGCTCTGCTTGGTGGAGAGCAGGGGACATCATTGACACCAAGGGTAAACCTTGCCACGCTCAGGGCCCCCAGTCTAGTTTAGAATGCACACTCCTTCCTTGCAGGCCAGGCTGAAATTTGCTACTCAAGAGCAGCCACTCAGCCAGTGTCACAGACCCTTACGCAGCTCTAGCACATTCCACTTTCCAAATCACTTCTTTTACTGGTTCATTTCAGCACCCCAGCAACCCCATGAAGCATGCGAGAGGATTTGATTACCCTTACTAGTCAGATAAAAAAACTGAGGTCCTGAGAGAGCAAGTGATATGGAAAGGGAGGGACCTGAACAGATTCTAGAGTTTGGGTCTTTCCACTCCCGGAGCTTGCGCTCTGTCCCGTGTCATGCCTGGCACACAGTAGCTGCTCAGTACAGGGGAGCTATTATTACACTTTTACACTTTGTGGCCAGTTGAGTCTCTAAGCTGAAAACCACTTCAGCATTTTAACAGTTCCTATTAGCTTTTAGGACTGTGTCTTACCTGCTTATCAAAGCTGGTCAGTAAGACCCCTACTTGCTAAGACTTTCATAGTTCATTATGGCTTCCTCTGTCTTGGCCTCAAGTTTGTCATCTATCTCATTGGATGATATTTACTCAGAAATTTATGTAAGAGGGCAGTGGTTTAGCACCTGCCTTCGGTCCGGGGTGTGATCCTGGAGACCTGGGATCGAGTCCCACGTCGGGCTCCCTGCATGGAGCCTGCTTCTCCCTCTGCCTATGTCTCTGCCTCTCTCTGTGTGTGTCTCTCATTAATAAATAAATAAATAAAATATTTTTTTAAAGAAATTTATGTAAGAGATCATGTACGTAAGCACCTGGTACTATGACATTCCTATACAATATTACAATTATTTTTCTATTGACTTAGAAGTAAAGTTACACATATTTGGACTATTTTTATTCTGACATGTCATCTCGATCCAGAAGCTTTTTACTGTGTTTGGCATCTTGAGCGATCTCGGGAGCCTACATCTCTCAGCAGAGTACACAGTGGCATGGGCAGGCTTTGCCAATCCCTCTGGGTGTCTCTGAGCCTCACAGTGGACACACAGGGACCAAGGTGGCTCCCTGGCTCACATGACACAGAGCACAGTTGCTCTGGCCAGATGCACACAGCTGGCTGCCATCAGTGGGACCTTATTGTTTGCAGAGAGAGCCAGGCAACGCCGTGAGACGTATGCAGAATCCAAGGATGGCATCGTCATACACCTAATACTGGGAGGCGGGCCAGAGAGGAAACACAAAACACCCAATTCAGAATAGAATCAGGTAGAAAATTGATTAGATGAATCCCATCAGGTAGTGAACCTGGGGGTGACAGAGCTGAGATAGGAGGCACAAAAGGTGGCAGAGCTTAACTTGATCTTGGGGCCTTGCCCTGCAAAACCTACCTCACTGGCAGGACACGGACTCAGCGTCCTGGCTGGCATGGGGATGGGACAGGGTGCTGGCCCCATAGCGTGGGCAAAATGCATTTCCCTGGGTATTTGAGCGTTGGCTCCCAGCCATTCCTCACGTTCTGCCAAATGAGCCTCTCGGCCCCCTGTGAGTTAACCCTAAATTTGCTCAAATACAGGATCCTAGATTACTTTGGCTAGTGAACCTGTTTCGTTAGTCAGTGTCCTTACTCATGGGGAGGTTTAGAATGAAGATTAGAAAGGATAAATAAAATCAAAGCTACCATATGGCCCTTTTTTGGTATTAAGAAAAAATATATGTAGATTTATTTTGAAAATATTTGTGATGTTAAAAAAGTATCTGATCAGGGCAGCCCTGGTGGCTCAGTGGATTAGCACTGCCTTTAGCCCAGGGCCTGATCCCAGAGACCTGGGATCTAGTCCCACGTCAGGCTTCCTGCATGGAGCCTGCTTCTCCCTCTGCCTGTGTCTCTGCCTCTCTCTCTTTCTCTCATGAATAAATAAATAAAATATTTTTTAAAAAAAGTATCTGATTGATTCCAGTATAAAATATGTAATGGAATAATTAATTTAGATTTGTGGTTTTAAGTTGAAAGATACAGGACAATTTTATAAATTTTGAAAACAACAATGGAACTTTTATGATAACCCAATAGTTCTATTTTGAAGCTTAGTTTATTTTAAATTATTTGCAATTTAATTTAAATTATTTAGTGGAGCTGAATTAATTAGGTTACGCAATCCCCCTCAAAAGAGATTGTTGAATTTTACTAGGTTTTTAAAGTGTTACTTTTATAAATTAAGCATTAATTTTTAAAACCAAAGTGGCCTTGGGGAACCTGGCTGGCTCAGTCAGTGGAGTGTGCAACTCTTGATCTTGGGCTTGTGAGTTCGACACCCCACATTGGGTGTAGAGATTACCCAAAAATAAAAATCTTAAAAAATAATAATAATTAAAAATAAAACCAAAGCGGCCTCAGCTGATTTTCCTACGAACAGAACCACCCTCAAGGGTGACATAAAACTCACACTGACACCGATTGGTCATCACTTGGTTCCACAGTGTCCTGCAAGTCTCCCCATCTGTAAAAACGCCCCACCATTCCCAGTTAAGACTGGCGGAAGCCACACACACTGTGCCTTGTGAGGTGAAGCTGAGCCCTCCGGGTGGAAGCCAGTTGTTGAGTCGAGATGGGCTGCATTCAGCCCTGCTCAGCCCATGTGCCAGCTGTCCTAGGGCATGGCCTAACCCCCACAACCCAATCTGGAGCCCTGAGCCAGCTGCAGACCTTCTCAGGACAGCACATGCCACGGGCCCCCTCTTCCCCACAGCCTGCATACCCTCTCATCAACTAGAACAGCCTGTTGGGTTTATCTTGGCCTCTGTGCTGCTCATTACCTGCAAGATCTTGGGTAATTACTCAACTACTATAGACCTCAGTTTCCCCACCTGTAAAATGGGGAGAACGATACAAACATCAGGAACCACTATGACAGAGGATCAGTTGATCCCGTTGGGCAGGGCTATGAAATCACAACTCTTGACATTTGTAGAGTGCTTTGGTGCATCACATGGTTAAGTCCATTCCCATCAAGTGCAGTAACAACAGCTTCCTAGATGCTCACGTACTCCTTACTGTAGCTCACCCAACTCTCACAGCAGCCGTGGATGAAGGCAGGGAGTAGGGGGCCCAGCCCTGCACACTCACCCCCCTTGCACTGCCCTCTGGCCAGTCCATGCTGTTTTACACACTCCCAGTGCTTTGTTGGTTTGTCTCTGCCTCCTGGACTGCCCCCTGTCACCATTTTGCCTATCTGTCCTGGCAGCTAGGCTCAGACCCTCCTCGCAAGGTCCTGGTGGCATCTCCCCAATGGAGACTTCCCTCATGTACCACCTTACAGTCTCTCCCAGGTTCACACATTCCCCCCCTCCCATCAACGTCAGTCCTCCCTGCAGTTGACTGTGAGCTCATCCCCCACCAGCCACAGCCCCAGTGCCCAGCATAACACCGGCAACAAAGAAAATCAAATGCAAGGATTTACAAATTAGTGCTGAGACCTGCTTCATCATCTCTCCCACGGCCTGAGCCAGAACCCCAGAGTCATCTTTGATGTCTCCCTTTTTCTTAAAACCATCACCCAATCTACCAGGAGCCATCTGTTCCAGCTCTTAACATTTACCTCTCAATAATCCTCCTTTCCCTCCTTCCCTCCCTCCCCCACCCCGCCGTGCAAGCTGTGCCGTCATCTCCGTGGACTGCTGTCACAGCTCCCTAGCTGGTAGCTTCTCTTGCTCCTCCAGTCCATTCTTCATGCAGAATGGCCTTTCCAAAAAGCAACCCCCTTCCCTGCTTACAATGCTTCATGGCTCTCCTTGCACTCAGAATAAAGAGTGAAACCTGTTACACGGCCCCACCTCGCTGACCAACCTGCTCCCACTGTCTTCCTGGCTCTGTGTGCCCTGCTCCTTTCCATTCTGGCTTTGCATGTGCTGCTGTCTCCTCCCAGAACATTCTCTTGCTCCCCCTTGCCCTGGTTAATGTGTACTCATCTTCCATCTCTCAGCTCACTGGAGCACTTTGCCAGGAAAGCCTTCCCTGACCCCACCGATGT
The DNA here is from genome assembly GCF_048164855.1 of Canis lupus baileyi. Classification (NCBI taxonomy): domain Eukaryota; kingdom Metazoa; phylum Chordata; class Mammalia; order Carnivora; family Canidae; genus Canis; species Canis lupus. Next base: position 28,721,289 of record NC_132860.1, read on the forward strand.
GACCAGGTCACCTGCTATAGGCTCGCGTAGTCCCCAGTACTCCCCTACCCCTTAACACAGCTCATAACTTGCATTCTTCTGGATTAATGTTTTCCCTGCTGGATTGAAGCATTCAGAGGGCAGGACCATGCTGACTTTGCATATCACTGTATTGTTGGTACCTAAAACCACAGGGAAGGCCCCAACTGAATACTTGTCGAATGAATGAATAAATGAGAGCCTTTCTGTGCCAGGCTCCGTCTTCTTTGCAAAATTTAATGTTCCAAGGTTACATGAGACATTCTAAGTCTTGGGAACTTAATTTTCTGCCCTTTCTCCTGTTACCATGGAGACAGGCAATGCCTCCTGGATACACACACACACTGGCCTTTATCAGAGTCTGGAAACAGGATTATCGAGCCCTGCTGGAGATTATCTGGAAAAAGGGCTTCTTTCCCTCCTGCTGGTTCCGCCCTTGCACATAATTCTAATTCCATCATCCACCCATGTGGCTCTTTTCTCTTTTTCCCCTCACTAGACTGTCTCCTGATGCACCATCAAAGCAGTCCAGAGCTAGGACAGTGCTCCTATAGGAGGACCCTGTTCAGAAATCAGGGACCTGTGGACCCTGTCCATGAATCCTCTGCCTCCACAGCTTGGGAAAACCCTGGGGAAGAAAGAAACTCCTGTTTCCTGAGCAGTAACCAGTGCCAGGTGCTTTCACATAGATCATGTCTTCTAATGTAAAGAGCAGCCTGATGGAGGAGAAAGTGTCGTAGCTGGGCTGGAGCCAGAACTGGGTTTGAATGCTGATCCAACACATTCCTAGCCCAAGGGATGTCATGGGCCTGCCAGTCTCTATACCTCAGCACCCATAAATCTATAAAATGGGGATTACAATGTTCATCCTTTTAGGAGGATTAGTATATGTGAATACTCATGACGTGATCTCTGGAATATGGGTGATGTTTAGTAGATGTTAACTCCAAAGAGGGACTGAGTTAGTCTAGTTGTGTTACCCTGCAGATGGGGAACTGGCTCAGAGTGGGCAAGTGCCTCTCCTCAAGCCACACAGCCAATGCATAGCAGATCCAAGACTAAAACACAAGCCTCTCAACATCTTAGTGGATGGGTAGAGGGGATGGAGCCAACTCACTTGAAGTAAAGTGGGGAGGAGGGGCTGAGGCACGGCCCAGGCCGACTGCACCTCAGGGGCTCTGGCGAAGGCTGGGGAGACAGTGGACAAGGCAATCTGATGGCTTTGCTCTCCTCTGTCTGCCCCCATGGGTCTCATGCAGGAGCCCACATTTCCCAGACATAAACAAAGCTTCCAAGACGGTATACGAAATGCAGCTACCAGAGGGGAGGTGCCTAGGAAACCTTCTCTAAAGAATCTGCAGGAGACAAGGCATTCTCAAGACAAGAACTCCCACTCCTGCCTCTCTCCCCCACAGATTCCACGGTGGCCTCTGTTTTAGCAATTACTATGGTGTTTGGTAATGACCTGCCTCTTCTGCTGGTGCGCTCCATGCGCTGCTTTGTTCATCTTTTATCGCCAGTATCTGGGGTCTGGCTTATAGTGGCACCCACAGATTTGTGTGAGGAACAAACCGCTGGTGTGTAGCTTTTCCTCCTCATTCTGTTTTATTTTGTTCTCTTTTATCCATTCATTGGACAAAGTTGGCTAGGCCCTGTGTGGGGGCACAGGAGTGAATGACAGTGGGGCCCTTAAGGAGCCCCCTGTGAGCAGCACGGGACAGACCTGTACGCACACATCACACCCACTGTAGAGCTACCAGTGTGTTGGCACCCTCATCAGCCCTAGCCCAAAGCCTTCATCAGTATGTCTCTTCAACCAGAGAGGCCCAAGGTCCCTTCTGGGACAGAGATGTCACTTTGCTAGAGAAGTCCTCTCTCTCCGCCCTATGAAAGCACAACACCTACGGAGCCAGATGAAAGGCGTCCAGAGCTGGAAGGACAGACCAGATCATCAGGTCCCCTGAACTTCTGCTCCTATGTCCCTGCCATGCAGCCCCATCACCTGGTGATGCAGCCCACTATTTGGTTTGGTGGCCTAGTGTTTAGACCCGGAGCAGAAACCTGCTTCTGTGCTCTGCCCCGGGCCCGGTCCTGTACTCTGGTGCCACCCTTTCGGAGGATGCCACACTGCCTATCCCCGGACAGCCTCACGGATATCTGAAGGGAGAAGCAGTTGTGTCCTTCTTCCTGGGTTTTCTGGGCAGCACACTCCTTACAACAGTTCAGATATTTGCTTTCCAGAGTCCTCCCCATTTGCACTGCTCTCCTTATGACATGTCTAGGTGGGCTCCCTCTCCCTTGGGAAGTGTGACCCCTAAAATCGGAAGGGACGTTGCAGGTGTGGTCTCTAAGCAAGACACACGGCCTGGGCCCTGGAGTCTGTAACTCCATCCACTTAGCTCTTGGCTGCTTTGTTTCTCTCAGCCACATCAGGGCTGCTGCCCGCACCATGCCTGCCACCACCCCCCCAAGCTGCCTGCAACCCCCTCTCCTCTCCAGCGGGTAGGGATTCAGATACAGAGCCACTTCCGCAGTGAAACCCTCCACCACCAAGGGGTCAGTCCTCCTTCTCCGTGTTCCCACGGAGCCCTCCCCACTCGCCGCAGCCCCAGCAGATATGTTGCCCCACTGTTCTTAGCTGCCCCTCCAGATTGGGGTGAGACCATGGTGATCGTCACCTCTTTCCTTCCCTCTCCTCCCCTTCTCCCCTCCCCGTCTTCCTTCTCACCTTCCTTCCATCAACATTTAATAAATGCCCACTATGCACCAAGCCACCCAATAGAGTGGAGAAGTAGAGCTCAGGCAAGGGGCAGGCACCTGGTAGGAGTGAGACATTGTAAAGGTAACTCACGCAAGATCAAATTCTAACAGCCACGTTTCCCTGACACAAATCATGTCCTATTTTTAACCACGTTCACACCTTTCTGTCTTTCCAAACGGTAACTTTTCTTTATGGTTTTCGAGCAGGGCTTGCCATACAAGGTGGCACATTGTATTCTCACAGCAGCCCTGTGGGCCAGGCAGGTGGGAGGTGTGTGTGTGGGTGGCCCCGGCATCCCTCATTTTCCAGCTGTGGGTGGAAACAAGGTTCAGAAAGGGGAAGGGGTTGCCTAAGGTCACAGAGTGAGTCTGTGGCGACGTTGAGACTTTTACCCAGGAGGACAGACTTGAATCAAGCTCTTTCCTCTCTACAACAATATCCCTGAGGGATGGGACACCAACTAGAGAGATTCCACACTCCTCCACAGAGGTCTGAACAGGCCTGGTGCAGGAGGCTGGAGCCACTGACCTCTGCAGGTCCCCAGGCCTAAGCTCCCAACTGCACCTCCTGAGAGAGTTGCTTCTCTGGGGGCTAGGCCCCCAGGCCCCCTTCACCTCAAGCCCCTCCAGCATCCACTAACAAGGACTCCCCCAGGCTTACCACCTGGTATTCAGCAGACCCTGTAAAGAAGATAGTCCCAGGGGATACCTGGGTGCCTCAGCGGTTGACCTTCTGCCTTTGGTTCAGGTCATGATCCTGGAGTCTCAGGATCCAGTCCCATATTAGGCTCCTGCAGGGAGCCTATTTCTTCTCCCTCTGCCTGTGTCTCTGCCTCTCTTTCTGTGTCTCTCATGAATAAATAAATAAAATCTTAAGAAAAAAAAAAAGGAGGAGATAGTCCCAGAAAGCAGCAGCACCTTGGCCTAAGAGTACCCATCTACATCCATACCTGTAGGCCCTACCTGTACGGCTGTCAATCCGCCTACCAGCTTAGAGCCCCACAGAGTCCACCCAGATGTGGCACATCAGCACAGAGGGAACAGCTAGGACCACAGGTAGGAATAATGCTGCCACCACAAGGCTTAATTAGGGATGGGGATGGGGGCTTACCATGCAGAGAGTGGGTAGGGGTAGTGACTGTGCTGATCAAACAGCATCTGTGACCTTCCTTCATCTGACTCATTTTCTATGGATGATGAGAGCACCCAGAGTCCTTGAAGGATTTGGAGCAGGGACAGGACAGGACAAAGAAGCCGATGACACACATCTTCACAGCTGAAATCCTAGAGATAGTCCCAAGAGCTGGACAAAGAGTGGGTTTTAGTAACCCAAACTTGGCTTCCAATCCTGGCCCACCACTTACAAGTTGTGTGACTCTGTCATTTAATCACTAAGTCTTGATTTCTTTATCTGTAAAGACTTCCAAACTCTCTAGCCTTTATGTGAGGGTTCAGTGAGGGCAAGGGTGTGAAGGCCAAATAAATGTTCTTTTCCTTCCTGGAGGCTGTGCCAACTCTGCATCTTACCAGCGTGGAACCGCGACCCCGCAGATTCCTAGCTCAGAGTTCTCGCCATCACTCTAGGTTCCCTGCAGGCAGATGCGATGTTGTGAAGCCCAGGGAGATGGTCGCATGGGGCATGCTAGATGACTAGGTTTTCTGCCCTGTGTTGTTGCTGTTAAACCATCTTTTCTAAATATAACCTAAGAAAAACTAAACAGATTCCCAGTTGTATAATAAGAATTTCAAAACGCATCCTCAGTTGGTTTAACGCCAAGAAGGCAAAGTCAAAGGCAGAGCTGCCTGTCTCAATGGGCTGCCAAGAATCTGATAATCCTGCTAATGACCCTTTTCAAAATGTAAAGTGCTGAACTAAGGCAACCAGGCAGTAGAGGCTCAGTTCTTCTAGCTCTGTGCTCCCAGGAACTTGCAAATCAATTTTTGTCCTTTCTTCCCACTCCATCTAATGCAAAGGATGAGATCTTGAGCAATTAATCAAAATTGGTTTCATGTGTCCAGAGGGGCTCAATTAAAATGAATGTGTAATTGCAGAAATGGAATCTGAACCGGGTGATTACAGGGTGTGAACGGAGAGGGCAGGCCGGGAAAGGGCTGGGGGTAGGAGGGTAGCAAGGACCAACCCCTAGGTGGGCTCTATCTCAGGCTGTTGTGTGACAGGGTTAGTGGATTTACCACATGTAAATCCACATGCCACCATGCTGTTGGGACCCGGAGTCAGCAAAACCATCCAGGAAAGGATATTCCACTTTGTAGTTGACAGTGGGCTTTTGCCCTCACTGGGCCCTCATAACAGACAGTCCTGCGGATCAGCTAGCTGTTAGAACTCTTCCTACCTGCTAAAGTCTGGAATCAAAAGCTTCAAATAATACTATGTCCCTTGCTGACCTAACTCCTACTTTTTGGGTTTGGGAACCAAACGGATTTGGACAGTGATAGATACTTGTATTACTGCTATCTCTTTGGGGCTCAAAGAGATTAAGAGACTCAGCCAAGGTCACACAGCTAGTAAATAGTAGAGCTTGGATTTAAAACCAGGCCTGTTGGCTCAAATTCCCAGGCCTCCTTTCTAAGAGACCTCCCCAGGGGGATGCCTCTCTGCCATCATGAAGTTAGGAGATCTACACTGGGCAGGGGGTGGGATTAACCAACCTTTTAAGATTACCTTGTAACCAAGAGTCTTTGCTTTTTTTGAAGTCAGGCCTGGTTAGAAAAAGTGGCTGCATAAAGAACAGAGGCAGGCTGGCCATTGTAAAACCAGCCATTGACTGCTCTGTGATCTGTGCCGTGACCTCTCTTGAAACCATCCCTTTAGTGTGAGCAGAGGCAGTTATTAGGTAGAACAAAGCCGTGTGGAGGCGCCGTGATGAATATGGAGGCAGATGGTGCATCTCATCATTCACTCACTCACTCATTATTCATTCAACAAACAATTTAGAAGACATTCTCTGAGGTAGGCATCGGGCCAGCAGCTAGGGCTACAAAGGTGAGCAGAAGGAGCTGGTCCTGGCCCTGGGGGAGCACAGTCTAGTTGGAGGGAGGGTGGGGAACACACACACACACATACACACACACGAGCAGGTGGAAGTTTATGTGGTGAGTTCTGTGATGAAGACACACACAGGGAGCATCTTACCCAGCCTGGGAGGTGCGGGAAAGGCTTCCTGGAGCGGTCTCCTGAGCGGAGTCTCGAAGGATGAGTTAGCCAGGTGGAGAAGCAGGAGGAGGGCAATCGGAGCAGGCGGGGCGGCGTGGGGGAAGGCATGGAGGTGAGAAGCAGCATGGTGCACTGAGGGGACAGTAAACTTCTGCGGGCCGCAAGGAGCCCATGGGTGGTTGAAGGCAGAGTGTGACATGGTCAGATTTGCATGTTCTAAAGATCCCTCTGGCAGCTTAAACCAGCAGCAGCGGCAGGAATTTATTTACCCCAGCATCTGAAGCTCCCTTGGCCCCGGATAAGATGTCTGAGTTGAGATTGTCATAGACCATGTCAAGTCAACAAGCAATTGAGGACCATTTGTATGAGGACAAAGGACAAAGAGTTAAGCTCGGTTCTGCTGTTTGAAGGAAGCAGCACAGAATGGTGGTCTCTGATCCAATGCCTCAGGAAATGGACGTCAGTTTTCTCTCGGTATCTCCAGTACCAAATAGATTTCTTATGAATGAAAAATTTGTTAGATCATTCTGTGTCCAGTAACCATGTGTTCTAGTTACCTGACCAGTTAATTTAGTAGCCAAAGGAGAAAACCTGTATATCTGGCTGAGACAGTTGGTCGGCTCAGGCAGGATGTTTGAGTCAGTTGTGTGTAGAGACCTGATGGAATTCTTAACTCTCCCCATTTGCATCGGGGTCCCAAGATTTAAAGAAGATCTTAGGTAAGCCTACTGGAGGGCTTGCAGTGTCCTGACTAGACCAAGGCCCTGTGGGGTGTGGGTGCAGCTTTAGTTAAGAATCCAACTTGTCTGAAGGCTGATGATTCTGATGTCTGAAGGCTGGGACTTCAGGCCAGCCCCAGCCTCCCTCAGGTGAGGGAGGGAAGCAGTGCAGGCCTAGGAGCAGAAGACTCAGGCTCCACGCAGATGCCCCTCCTCTCTGAGCTTCCCCTCCTTGTCCACACTAGGAGGGGTTACTAGAATGGCACAGAGAGAAATGCTTTGTGGGCAGTCAATAAATAAATGTAAATTGTTAAGATGTAATTGATAGGTCCATGGACACAAGGTGATTCAGTAGCTAGAATTCTTTGAAAGCCTTCTTCTCCAGTGGAGTGTTTGCCTCAGTCAGCCTCCGGGATTATCTGAGATTACCTAAAGCTAACTCTCCGTCAGAGACAGTGAACTCGGACCTGTTGAGGACTGTAAAAAGAAGGAAGAGGGCCTGAAATGATCTTCATCTAGTGTCCGTCGTGGGTTCCCTATAGACATCATGTCTTTCTACCCGCAGTCCTCACCTCTGAGGTGGGGGTCAGTGTCCCCATTTTCAGAGGAGAACACCAGGGCTGACAGTACTTAGGGAAGGACACAGGGTTACACAGCTGGCAATGATGCCATCCGAGAACCTTGTTAATGCCTAAATGCACTGCCCATGTGAACCTGTTCACATAATAAGGTGTGTAATGATGCTGGTTCTACTATTATAGGTATTCTGGGATGGTCTAGGTGTTCTGAGGATCTGGGCATCAAATGGCAGTGGGATGGAGGAGGTTTGGGCTATGTGCCTGCCTCTGTAAAAGTGGAGCCTAAGAAAGGTTCCATCCCTTTGAGACAGTGGTCTCTCCTCTGGGGCCTCAGGTGGAGCTGGGGTAGGGTCCTGCTGTAACCGTGGATAGTCCACAGGCTATAAGCTGAAAGAAACTTGTATCTGTGGTCCTGAAAATGCCAACTGCTTTGAGACATTTTAGCAGGAAAAGGATCTTGAAACCACGTTGACACTTTAAGGGAGTTGCTAACCTTTGTGAAGTGGGCCTTGATGCTCCCCAGATCTAGGAGAAGCAGGTTATAAAGTTTTAAACCCTAGTGCAAAAAACCAAACCAAAACAAACAAAAACTGAGGGAAGGATTTCCTAAGAACACACAAACTGTAAGGAAGAATTACGATATACTTATAACTAACTTAGTAATAATGACCTATTTTAAAACTAGAGGGCTGGTTTTAATTTGGTTAGCTGTTTGGAGAGGTGACACCAGTAATGGGTTATAGATTTGCCTCCCGGGCTTGGGGCAGCTCGGAGAGGCTGAGGCTCTGGGTGAGGCCTTGATCCCGGGGCACACAGATGAAGCCTCTCCAGCTTCCTGCCTCCTCTGCTGCTGGGTCCATGCCCCCTCCCTGATTCTGAGTACATCCCACCTTCTCTCAGCTTATTATCAGTGTCCTCAGATGTGTGTCTTTCTGTGGGTCTTTCCCCCTCTCTGTCTCTATTTCTACCCGTTGTTTTTCTCCTGTCTTTCTACCTCTCTCGATCCCTGGTTTTGACCAAAGCAACTCTTAACTGATCACAAAAGAGCTGAATAATGTACCTTTATGTATGTTTTATTTATTAAATACAATTTTGTGTTCTCTGCCTTGTACAGAAGCAGGTGGGTGGAATGCTTCCTGTTCATCTGGAAAACAAATATATTGTGGGTTTTCAAATATACGACCCTTGATTGATTCCCACCATGGCTTCTCCCCAAAACCCAGAAATTGGGGGCCGGTAATAGAATAAAAGTCCCAGCCCAGAGCTCCTAGCCTAAAGCAAGAGAGGACCCGTGGTTGTTGTCCGCTCTGTGGGTAAGGGCAGGAAGCATGATGGCGGAGAGCATGCAAAGGTGGGGGGGTGCGGTCTGCATGTATGGAATGGAGATCCCCGTTAGTAAACGCCCATTCACGTGCCACTCTCCCTGACGGTCTCTGCACTTTACGGCCCTTGCCTCGACCCTCCCTGAGTGAGCTGCTCCCCCAGCACCTGAGCTCACCTGGTGTTGGGCCCCTCCACACATTTGCTCTTGCAGCTCCTTTTGTCTGGCACGCCTTGGCCACCCCAGACTCTGTTCACCTGGTCACCACCTGCTCATCCACTGAAGTTGTCCCTGATCCATGGAACCAGCTAGAACAGGCTCCTCCTTCATGCCCCACAGTGACCAGAGGTGGGGTCTCAATCATCCTGGTTCCCTGGTGCCCAGCACACATTAGGTATTCAATCAACATATGTTAGTAAGAGGAAGAGGGGTCCCATACCGCAAGTATATAACCTGTTGTCTCCCACTTTAGTAGAAGGATATCCAAGCGGTCAAACCTGGCCCTAGCTCTGAGGCCCCCTCCCACATCTGTAGGGCTGCCCCATGTGCCCTGCACACCCACAAACCACCCATCCTCCAAGGTTCCCTCCCCAGTGAAGCCTTCTGATTCCCCATGCCTGGTAGGAAGAAACCTGTCCCTCCTGTGAGCAACCAGCTACCTGGTCTGCTGTTACCTACTTGAACTTTCCTTCTGGCTATTCCCACTCCCCGGTGTTAGCCACACACAAGACGGTTGCCCCCATAACCCACACAGTGAGCCAGTCCCTAGAGGGTGGAAACTTCACAGTTATCAGAGGAAACCCGCAGGTTGACGGGGAAGGGGGTGGAGAATGAGGGCCCGGCCTCCCAGTGTGGCGACGCAGTGCTGGGTGCAGGCAGTCACTCATCCCCAGCAACATGGGATCAAAACGTTACACTACCTTGTTGGCCAGTGGGTCTCTCGGTCCATCTTCGCCTTTCCCAACACTTAGCTCTGACTGCTTGCAATTAGTATCTGAGAGGCAATCTAAAAGAGTCAAGCTGCATTATGGAGAACCCCAGAAAAACTGTAGGGTACAGCTCATCTCGTGGAGAGTGGCTCAAATGGCAAAGGTTGATTCCTTCACCTACTCAGCTCTCAGCTGGGCCTTACCAAGGAAATAAGATCAAGAAAGTGGTGTTCGTCTTTAGCATTTATTTGTAATTGGAAAAAAAAAACTGTTTGTTTGTTTGTTTGTTTGTTTGTTTCTGAGCAAGCACAGACCACAAGCACGTCACAATCAATTGGCTATACATGAATATTTGTCGTCATTTTCTTACTAACAGCAGGAATGAATTAGCACCAAGAGAGGTGTGCGCTACACATTACATAGACAATCTGTGGTATGCAACAAAATCCAGGCCACAAAATCGTAATTAGACACTTCCTGTCTGCCTTGGAGAGGCAAAGGTAGAACGGACCTGTTGGAAGCACCAGCAGATAACGAAACACTTGGGGGAGCCAACACACAGCCTTAGGGATTATTTTTGCAGGCAAGCGAAGCAGACAATAGGAAAGCTTCAGGCCTCGCTCTCTTGCCAGGGGAGCTCAGGAATCGGTAGGGAGATTACGGAAAGGGACAGACAGGCATTGGAAGCTTGGTCATCTTCAGAAAGGCAAAACCGAAACACTGTTTTGTGAAACCAGAATCAGTTTCGATCAGTATGTTTGGGATACAGAATGAGACTGGCTGAGTTTTATTTGTAAACAGTAGAAATCAAAGAAGTTTCTAGCCATGAAGTGACACATTCAAGAGTCAAAGTGGACTACAAATCAGAGTTTTCTCAGTTGCGGGAGTTAAAAAGACGGGGAGCCTGAAGGGTTGGAAAGACATTAGGTCACATCTGAAGCTGCAAGGGGACCGGGGTTGGAAATTCAGTGCCTGGGGCTGCAAGGAGGGTGGGAAGCTACAATTTGGGCAAACAAACTTGACTCAGACACAGAGATCAAGTCCTAAGTATTCTTCTGGTTGTGCTGCTGTGGGGACGGATTTATGTATGGTACCCAGCACGTCTAGCATGGCGTCTGGCACACAGGCAATCAGTACTCAAAGGTGGAACCACTATTCCTCTGGGCATCGGAAGTTTTGATTTACTTGATCTGCAAAGCATATATGACTGTTCTACGGAGAAATCCAGATTGTGGCTAACATGAACATGCCTGACTAATGCCACACCTTGAGGGAATGAACATACATTGGCAAATTATCTGGGTAAAGTTAAGATCATGTTGACAGAGCTCTCTGGTTAATGTTAAGGTTAGCTAGCAAATAGCTAGGATCAGTACTCAGATCTGCTCTGGTCATTTCCAGACAGGCTTCAAAATTCATGATGCACAAACACTGAAACTCCCTAATATTTTCCAACTGCTGTGAAGCTTCATCTCAGTTCCACACCCTGAGATAGAAAGGAAGATGACAGTGGGCCTGGCTGAGCACCTCATTTCCAGGAGTCTTGTTCTCTTAACAGATGTGGCCCACAAAGCACACACTCAATGAATCTGCAAAAGACTTCTCAATCAGCCCCAAGGTGACCAACAGAATGGTGTAAACAGAGACTTTGCTGCTTGAATGGTCAGAACAGGAGAGGCCTGGTGGAGGCCCTGCGTCCTCCACACCACGAGGACTGAAAGGGATTGCGGCGGTGAGGAGCTCCGGGACCCTGCTCACCACCAATGTCCTTCCACAGCAGAGGCGTGGCACCGGACGACAGCCCAGCCACGTCACGGTGTTGGCAACGGTAAGGACTTAAAGCACAGGAGTAACAAAGCATACCGAGCAATGGACATGTCACAAGGTTTGCAAATGCAATTTTTCTGGTAGGTATTTTGGGTTCCCTTGTGAGCACTAGGGGTCTTTTTACAACTCTCTGACTAATGCCTACAACACAACGCTAGCACAACTAAGGTGCCACTTGCCACCCCAGGGGGCGCTGGCCACACAGACACGCGAAACACGATACAGCGAGAGCTGCTTCATATTCATCAGTGAGGTCAAAAATTCTTGCTAATCACTTAGTAGGGAACTCTCCTAATCTTTAGCTAAGCCACAGACTCCTCCACTAACCTGAAGCCCAGAATCCTCTGTCCTCTCCAAGGAACAGAGCAAACACAGCTCAGGGAGGGAGAGTGAACATCGCCACACTTGTTACTACATCTACTTCCCACCTTGTGTTTCTCAGAAGCAAGGAAGCCACATTCTAAATACACTACCCCTACCCCCTGAACTTTCTCTGCCTCAGTCATTTGTAACCAGTTGCTCTGCAAAATTGGTAGCACTGGATGGGCTGAGGGTAAACAGAGAACAATCTCCTCGTTGTTTTCATCTTCCCATTATATCTAAAATGCACTTCAAACACCTAACCTTCTCACCCTGGCCTGCCTTTAGTCACCAGGGGCATATCTAGGACTTAGAGTTCAATGCAAAGCCCACTGATAGGAAACTAAACGCAGTCCCACATTTCTAACAGAAAAGCCTAGAAAAAAAAATCACTTAAACTTAACAGACACAATTCACTTTATGGACATTAAGGCCAAGGTTTTTTGCTTTCTTGATATTTCCAGAAATGTTGTCAATCACCGAAGCCCCGAAGGCGAGCTTCTCTAGCTCGTGATAACCCTTTGAATTTTGGAAAAGAACGCATTTACCTAAGGTTCAGAATGGATCACTGACACAGACCTGGGGTGGGGGGAGAAGAGGAGGGCACCCTACGGGCATGCCCAGGTGCCACTGGGACTCTTCCGGCCGTGAGGAAGCGCCTCTGCACTAAGGCCCACCTGCCTCCCTCACCAGCCAGCGAGCAGTCCCACCTGCTGTGGGAGGCACAACCAGTGAACAACGCTTCCCGGGGTTCCTGGTGTTCCGGGGGGCCCCCGCGGCATGGACGCCCGAGCCGCACTTAGCCCGGCCAGTCTAGATTTGGAGGACGAGGCATGCGCTCCGTCTATGAAACCAAACCCAAGAGCTCCTGGAACACTCAGGACCAAGGCAGAGGAGAAGCCTCTAAGCAATTTTGTGGCCTTTTTTGTTGGTTGGTTGGTTTAAAAAAAAGGGGGGGGGGAGAAGAATAAAAGGAAAGTGCAGTGAAATTTACTCTTTAGCCTCAGCCAGTTTATTGTTCATCTCTTTACTTTGCTCCTTGTCGTCGGGTTGGGTGGCGCTGGGGCCCTCTGCGCTCTTTTTCTTGGAGGCCCGGCCCGACACCACCTGCTTGTCTTTGGCCTTCCTCGGGGGCTTATGGGTCGCTGAGGTCTTTTTTGGTTTGGAACTCTGAACGCTAGGTTTTTCCACCTGCTCGGAGAGACGGACAGACAGACCGCAAGTACGGAAACACAAAAAGAGGGAGGGAATGGGAGAGAGAAGTTAGAGAGAAGACACGATTAGCTAAATGGGAACTGTAACGATGCCACTTGACATTGAGGGAGCGCTGCGTGGAAAGTACGTTCAGGGACACGGCTCATCTGGCCGCTCCCGCCTGGACCGGCTGCTGAGTTATTTTGGCCACACGCTCCCGGCCACGTTGGCTCCCCGGCCTGGGGCTGTCACCACTGTGGCGGATGAGGTTACTCTTTTGCTCTAGCTGCTGCCCCTCCCTGTGGGAAGAGTATATACCGCATCAGTCTGTTCCACTCGGGCAGGCCTGGGATTTGCTTTAGTCAATGAAATGTGAGCAGAAGGGATAGGGGTCACCTCCAGTGGAAACTGTTCTGCTCTCCTCAGCCATGAGAGGCCCAGACCGCAGAGGCGGTGAGGCGTGGGGCTGTGGCCACCCATGACGGACAGGTATTAATAAGAAATACACCTGTGTGGATAGAAGATGCTAAGATTTGAAGGGGGAAGCCGTCACCACCATATAAGCTGGTCTTTCCTCCTTTTCTGTCTCCCGGAAGGTGAGCTCGTGTGGAGAAATGGGCCAGGCCGACTCATCTCAGCGAGGCCTTCCGCACTGCCCGCCACTCCCAGGAGATGGCCTGGCCCTCTCTTTCCCGAGAACTCTGGGGCCACTGGGTATGGTCCCCTCCACATACCCTCTATCTCTGGGTTCACTTTCTCCAAACTTCCCTCCTTCCTCCCCTTCGGTCTTCATTTGTGTGAAGACTATGTCCTGGGCCCCATCTTATTTGTGGAGGATGGACAGAGATGATGTTGGCCCTCACAGGCTAGGCACTCACTCAGTGAGATCCAGGGCTTTTCGGTCACCTCTGACCTGTATGTAACATGACCAGTCATCCTGGTTTGCCCCGGGGACCAAGGGCTTCCATGGAACAGAGCTACAAGTGGAAGAGTCCAGGCAAATTGGGTTGGTGACCTATTTTACCTGTGAATCAGTCCTGGGACAAATAGCAAACTACTCCAGTGCAAGACTTTCCAACAAGAGCAGAGGAAAGGATCTCACACTTCCCCTGCTCTTATAGATAAAAAGTAGCTATTTGCACAATTCCATGTGGCTGGGCTTCACAGAAGCAGCTGTGGCATTTATGATTCCTGCTTCCAGCTGAGTCTCCAACTGGATTCTCCCCCTCAGGAGTGTGGACTGGGATGTGAATAAGGCAAAGTAGTGTTATTATGTGGAAATCCCTGAATCCCTTGGAAGTTACTTAGAAATGTAAATCACTTACAAACTGTTTATTATCGTAACAAATTACCCGGAAGGCATCTTGCAGCTGATGTGACAGGTGTGCTGCTACAGACTGGGAACCGATGGTGCACAGTATTTATGGAGGAAAAGGAGAAAAGGGAGCAAGGATGCATCCATGGATTGGAGCTGAGAATGTGGCAGGGGCAGGGTGGGAAGGAAGCCAGCGAGATGCCTCCAGGGCCAGCCCTATAGGGGCAAAAGCAATTACTTTAAGAAGAGGAACTGAGAGCTCAGGCGAGGTTCTCTGCCACTTGTTGGGGCGGGGCGGGGGGTGGGGGGTGTTCTCAAAACCAGAAGCTAGTTCTCTGAACACCTGCCAGTCTTGGAGCTGTTTTATTTTAGGCACTGTTCCTTTTTAACATTCCCTGTGAATTTAGCAAAGGTTCCTGCTAAGAAGCCCCTTGGTCATCTTGCACTTCCAAGAAGAGGAGGGATTTTCTGGGGAGCCATGGGGGGCTGGCCAGGCAGGCCGGACGGACCCCTGAGTGGCCCTCACACTTTGCTGCAGTTAACCCCTTGGTTCTAGGTTGGGCTGAAAGGTTCTTCACAAGATCTGTCTCACCTTTGGGGGTTCCTTGAAAGGTTCGCTGTAGAGGCTGCGTATTCTTCTGCGATCGATGACCTTATTGTCGGCTGGTGTCGGCTTATTGGCTTCCCCTTTGAACTGGGCACTGTAGCTGGTCTCATGAGCCATCTTATCATCTGGGGGCTTGTACTGGGGCCTGGCTTTTATCGGTTTCACAGGCTTGATGTCCGTCCATGCTCTGAATTCATTCCTGTGAATCAAAGAAAGCATAAGTGACGTGAAACATTACGTGCAAGGATGCAGTGCTCCTGGTCCAGGGCTGCAAACAGAGCAAGCTCTCAGTTAGTGCTTGTGGTGCTGACGCAAGGGTGGCCAAACTGTGAACTTCATGTCTCCTCACCAGGAAGCACATGGTTTCCCTCCTGCCAGGTGGATGCAGGTTGTGGCAATAGCCCTTGTAGGGAGGAGGAGCTCAGGCTGCCAGCTACCACCGTGTGATCATGGGTAGACAATTCTAATCTTTGGGCCTCGTTTTTGTGATATCTAAAATGAGGCTGAAAACACTCAGTCCATTCCGTCATGCATGAGTTCAACCTCTGTGATTGAATGCCTGCTGGGTGTGGGGTGGCGAGTGTGAAAATGAGATGTGTTAGACTGTGTGCCTGGTCTGCCGTGGCCAACCATAAATGCCAGTCCGCTTCCCTGCCTTGTTATGATGGAGACCCTTTGTTAGCCAGAATCCTTAAGGATAATTCCTCCTCTTGATAGCAGATGGCTTACTTCTTACAGTGCCAGAGATTTAACAATCTTAATCACTGTCAGTGAAAATACTCATGAGATGTCTAAATGCTTGCAGGTCACCAATAAGCAAAATGTACCGGAACGTGATGTGGATGTCACTGGCAGGACTCGTGTTGTGTGTGTGTGTGTGTGTGTGTGTGTGTGTGCAGGAGAGTCTTCGCCCACTCTGGTGTGAATGGTTATTGGTCCTGACCCTATAATCACACCATCACACCATTTGCTGCTTTTTCCTGAGTCGGTGTGTCCATGTTCTTATTTTTCCTGTTAGGATCTCATAGATTCTAATCAGCTGCTCCTGATCTGTTCTAGGGCTGGAGACTAGATGGGGACAAAGTACAAAACAGGGTAAAAACATGTGGCTGCTGATGGGGGCCATAGGGCCCGTCCTGTTTGCTGAGTGCATGACATTCAATGGATCTGTTCTCATTTGGGTCCATGAGAGGCTGTGTTGTAGGAAAGGAAGAGTTAGGCTGTGCATAGTTGTGCTTAGGTTCTTTCAGGGCCTTCTTCACCCTCATTGATAACGCCCTCCTGGGGGGGTCAGAGATGAGTGGCACCAACAGGAGGCCACAGGGGAGGGCAGAAGGAGTTGAAGCTGTGAGAGTCACGAGGATCCTAGCACTGCCTCTAACAAGCTGTCGAGCTGACCTCTCCTCTCTCTGAGCCTTAGTTTCCACACCTATCAAAAAAAAAAAAAAAAAAAAAAAGACTCAGACCAGACCATGTCCTTATCATGTCCTTCTAGCTCGGAGGCTCTCTGGGTTGATGAAGCTGGTTTGGTAACACTGAGCCGCTTGCTGGTCATTTGACCTCCTGAGGGGAACTGGCTCATTCGTGAGCAGAGAGCCTAGAGTTTCTTAAGAGACCCTACCCAAGCTTCAGGCTTGCCTTTCCAGTGCAGCTTGAACCCCCATCTAGGGGCTTTACCAACTCAAACTCAACATCCCTAGAACCAGAGCATCATGTCTCCCCTGCCAAATTGTCTTCATTCCTTCATCATTCAATTTCTTTCTCTCATTCATTCATTCATTCATTCACAGCAATAAGAAGGGGGGGTGGGGAACACAGCCGAGGCCAGCCCAGGAGGGAGTCCAGAATATGGGTTCTGGAGTGGAGTCAGAGACAGGACAGAGAGCCAGCCAGGGTTCTAGGTGGAATGAAGGGTATGCCAAGAGGCTGCCAATACATGGCCTTCCGCAGGCAATTAGGGTGGTTGAGTTGAAGCTTGTGAGGAAGGGCACAGAGGCCGGACAGATCATGAGGTCCTGCCAGCCATGCTGAGGGGATGGTCTGGACTATAACAAGGAGTTGCCAAATGGTTCCAAGCCAAAGGTGAATGTGGCCAGATTAGTTTGGGGAGAGAGAACTTTGGCAGCAGGTGAATGGTGGACAGACGGGGAGATGCGAGTCGGGAGACTGGACAGGAGACTGAGCAGTGAGTTGGGAGGAAAACAGAAATATGAACCAGGACAGTGGCAGTGCGGACAGAGTGGCTTGGAGTCAAGAGGGAAGCAGGCAGGACTTGAAAGCGGCTGAGCTGTGGGAGGCCAGGGTCAAGGGGAATCTGGAGAGACTCCAGGATTTTGGTTTATAAGTGGCTGTGCTACCCACTGAGACGAGAACCTGAGGGGAGAAGGGATCTTGGAGGGCTGAGGCCCTCCTGATTCTGTTAATGGCACCCATCTCTTCTGGTATCAAGGCCACATTATATCCTTTCCTGTCCTTTCCTCCACCCTTTTACACTTCCATGGGTTCCACCAGTTACTGTGACCTGACTTCTGAGCCATTCTGGCTCTCCACACAGACCTAGGGCTGGCCTGGGTCACACTGGGGGCTGTGGCTACCACAGTCTGCTGAGGGCTCCAGGCCCTCCCACCTCCCTCCTACCCTTCAGGACTAGAGTACTGCTGAAGCCCCTTATAAGTGGCTTACTAGTTAACAGTCTGGTTCCTGAATATATAATGGCAGAGCCCTGAGTTCTTTGCTCCTACCCCTGCCTGCTTTCAGAATTAGGATTGACATAGGTCTACACTGGCCCTAGGAACTTTTTCTGGATTGTCCCTCCCAGGCTAGCTTCTACAGCTTTCTGCATCTGTGCCCTGGCTGCCGTGGGCTGGCAGGTGTTTCACTGTGAGCATCAGTGTGAGCAGCATCCATGGGATGTGTCCTTGTGGGAGCAGTTTGGTAGCCCCTGCTCTTAAACAACTGCTCTTCATGTGAGGCCATGTTAGTGAGTCCCATGATAAGTTCACTGTAATTCTGACAGATATTAAGTTGAAAAAACCAAATTCTGCTACTTAGAACTTTCTTTGAACTCTCCACAAAACCTTCCCCAGCCACAAACAATAAGTAATCATATTCCACAAAAAAAGAATTAGTTACCACTCAACAGACACCTTTTATAAGCTTGCCAGTTTTTTTTTTTTTTTTTAGTATATTCTCTATAATCCTTACAACAACTTTGAAAGGAGGTAGTATTATACCTCCTTTACGAGGGAAGATAACCAAGAGAAGGTAACCAAGGCTCAGAGAGGTTAGGTGGCTTGCATAAGGCCAAACAGCTGGCAAAGAAGCAGAGTTGAAATGTGAGCTCCTCCCAGAGCAATATGGACCCCACTTTCAGGTCAATCATGTCCAGAGCCTCTTGCCATGAGTTCATGGTCCCCTGCCACCATGGATTCCCCTGTCCATGCAGCCAGATTTCAGCTTGGCCATTCATTCATTTATTCATTTGGCATTTACCAAACACCAGCCATGGGTGTAGCATGTGTCCCACAGGGGAGGGTAAGCCATGACTGAGGCAGCTATGGTTTAGTAGGTCAGGATCTGTTCATGTGTGACCCCAAGTAAATAGGACAAAGGGACAGAGGGAAAAAGGATTCTGAAGGGCGCACTAAAGGATAGAGACAGAGAAGTGGACAAAGGGAATTCAGGCAGCCCTCTAAGTCTGGGGCAGGTTCAGAGAGCAGGTGAGCTGCTCAGGGTGTGGAGGGTGGTCATTAGCAGAAACAAAGAAACATAGGCCCTCAGGAGAAAATGATATACAGGGCTCAGGGAGGTGCAGACAGAGGTTAATAAGGTGTGGAGAAGCATAGAGCCTGGGACAGGACAAAGAAGGTGCTTCACTGGCAAGAGCGCAGGCTTTGGAGTGAGATAAACCCGGGCTCAATCCCAGATCTAACCCTTAGGCCAGGACCTCACCTGCTCTGACCTGCAGGGAGCTCATTTGGAAAGGACTGACACAAGCCCTACCTCACAGGGTTGATGAGACTGTATTGATTGAGGAGGACCTGCCCAATTGTGTCAGTACTACAAAGCCCATGGTGGATAACTGTAACAAATGTATTTAGTTTTCATTAGAGAGTCGTTTGTTCAAGAAAAATTATTGAATATCTTCTACATTCCAGGCCCAGAGCTGGCAATACAGCATGAACAGGCAGATGCAACGACAGGCTCCACTGACCTGGTAGTCAGGTGGGGAGATATAAACAACCACATAATCAAATGTCTGTCCCCATTGTTGCATTTCTGACCACTGCAGTCAACATGCCAATG
Source organism: Canis lupus baileyi (assembly GCF_048164855.1). Lineage (NCBI taxonomy): Eukaryota > Metazoa > Chordata > Mammalia > Carnivora > Canidae > Canis > Canis lupus. The sequence continues at coordinate 28,740,397 of NC_132860.1, forward strand.
CTAGGAGAGGGCAAAATTTGGGCAGCAGCTTCTAATGCCAGGTTTATTTCTGAATGCATTTCACATCAGACTTGAACAAAGTAGTATTCAGTGAATGCCTGAGTAATTGAATCTCCAATACTGAATGTCCGCCATGCACAGATGTTCGCTTCTTAAGGACTTGTCCCACTTACACACATTTTCTTGCGGTGATTCAAGGGGAGATACTGAAAGAGCAATTATAGCGGGGGGTACTGAAGACAGGCAGGGAGCTGGGTGATTGATGAAGCCAGGTCCCAGGAGACGGAGGAGGGCAGGCGTCAGCAGAATGGTGAGAGGGTTTGGCCTTGGAAAGAAAGTGTTGCCAAAGAAGAGAATAGGGGCAGTCCTTTCATTTCTAACTTGAAAAAGCCTTGCATTTACCAGAAATGATGAAATGGAATTATACAGGGAATAATTCTACTGCTGGGAAGAACATCTACATGTGTTAATTGGTACAATTCACTTCTTGACAAAAGTAGAGACTCAGAATAATGGATTACTGCCAACTATGCTCAAATATAAATTTCATATCTCTGCCCATAAGGCCCAGATTTATTATGTATCTAAGTTCTTGGGAAATAAAATTCTTTCCCCATCCTCTTGACAACAAATTTTTTAACAACAGTCTTCAACTGCTTTATGAAGGAAGAAAAACGTGCTTTTAAGTCCTAATGGTCTAAAATCTTCCTACAGATTCTCATAGGTAATTTACATTGTCATGGAAACATATCAAGTCTACGTTCAAAAATTGGCCTACACTTTTTATATTAAAATGTTTTTGCAGAAGGGAAGCAGTCTCTTCCATGAAATCTGATGGAGACAGTTCATGAACACTGTCAGTTGCCAAGCTATTGTCAGGAGCTGGTTCAAGGAAGTAGGATCTGGAGATTAAAAAAAAAAAAAAAAAGAACACCTGACCCTAGAGGCTTGCAGGAGGGTTAGAGCGGCTTCTTTCTCTTTTTAGAGGGGAATAGAAGGCTGTTTCATCCTGGCAGAAATGACTGGGTCAAGGGAGGAGCTTTATGACCTATGCCTGTGTATATGCTTGCATGTGTCTTTTAGCTTCTTTTGTGTGAAAGGGAGAGAAAGGGGTCTTACAGAGAATGCTGATGTTGTAATTATTTAAGAAACACTTCTTATCCATTAATATACAGTAAACATGTGCACACCATAATAATAGTTTTCTAAAATGAGGAAGGCATGCACTTAAGCAAATAAATGTCTGTATGTAAAGAAAAGTTTGAAGCTAATCTAATGTGAACAGAGAATGAGTGGAAAAGAATCCGTCCTTTCCCTTATATGGAAAAACCCAACATGGGTAGCAGTTAGCTATGACATGTGTTAGGGCTTGGGTTTCCTCATTAGGTAAATGGAGATTCTGCAGGTGACTGCTAAGTGCTGTCTCAGGCTGCATGCAGCTCACAAGCCCCAGTGCACCTGGGAAATAGTGTTTCACACAAAGAAAGCACAGGTACACAACATGTACAAAATTATGAGGACAGATAGTTAAAAATAAAACTGCTCAATTAGGAGTAAAAGTGATTTTACACAAATTAATTTAGGTTGCCGTATTTACCAGGCACTATGCTAGGAACTGTATGGAAGTAGAAGGGAGCAAAATAAGAAAACTATAGTTGGCAGGTGGAGGATAAGAGTGAGGGAGTGTAATAGTTAAAACATGTACACATACAAATACACCTCCGGTAGAAAAAAGAAGAGCTAGATGAAAACTTATAGGAAAATCACCATGACTACCTCCTCACTCTGCCCTGCTCCCCACTTTCCCATTATCAGCTGGGCTTTTTGATCATAGGAGTTCTAGCGTGGTTTTTGCCCCTAGACCACATAGTTATCTGGCTGAGGTTAAAAAGGGAAGGCTGCACTCTTCTGATTAGTTGGGTCCCCAAAGATCTGTGTCCATTAATTGCAGAAAGATGGTTCTTTAAGCAGGAAATGGAAACCATGAGAGAATGCCCTGAAAGGTGGGAGACAGTGCTACCTCCCTCTGTGGGGTAGACCTAGAATTCTGGGAGTACACTCCTATGAGATAAGCTCCACATAATGCCAAGGATGTTGCATGATACATCTAGTGTAGTGTTCAATAAACTTACGTTTCCTCATTCTTTGTTGGTGCCTATGAAGTGCTTAGTAAATATCTTTTTCGCATATCTAGCTGGTGCTGAAGAAAACATTTCATGACTTTTTGAAACTCATGCTAATTTATTCTTTAAAATGTAACTCAATTATATGGTAATACTAGGAACAACTTCAATGTCAATAAATTTGACAACATAGATGAAACAAATTTTTAGAAAGATGAAAATTACAAAACTGACTAAAAAAGAAATAGAAAAACTGAATAAATACATATCAAGTAAAGAAATTGAATTAGTAATTTAAATTCTTTCCACAAGAAAATCCAGCCCCAGGTGGTTTCACTGGTGAATTACATCAAACCTTAAGGAAATAATAAATACCAATCCTATCAAACTCTTTTAGAAAAGAGAACATTTCCCAACTCATTTTAAGATGGGTAATATCAAGTGTTTTCCTGATACCAAGCCAGTCAAAGACATTACAAGAAAATGAAAGGCCAATATTCCTCATGAATATAAATATTAAAACCCTTAACAAAAACCCATTAAATCAAATCCAGCAATATGCGCAAAGGTTTAAATGCCATGAACCAGTGAGATTCATCCCAGGATTCAAGGTTGGTTTAACACTCCAAAATCAGTTAATATAGTATATCATTTTCATTGAATAAAGGACAGAAACCACAGATCATATTAATAGATATAGAAAAACATTTGCAAAAGTCTAACACCTTCTAACATCATACTCAATGAATGAATATTCATTCAGTGAAAGACTGAATGATTTCTTCCAAGATAGGAACAAGGCAAGGATGTCCACTCTGATCACTTCTTCTTTTTTTTTTTTTTTTAAAGATTTTATTTATTTATTCATGATAGACAGAGAGACAGAGAGAGAGAGAGACAGAGGCAAAGACACAGGCAGAGGGAGAAGCTGGCTCCATGCCAGGAGCCCGATGCGGGACTTGATCCCTGGACTCCAGGATCGCGCCCTGGACCAAAGGCAGGCGCCAAACCGCTGAGCCACCAAGGGATCCCCCACTCTGATCACTTCTGTTCAACATTGCCCCGTAGGTCATAGCCAGTATAATAAAGCAAGAAAAAGAAATTAAAGGCAACAGATTAGAAAAGAAGAAGTAAGACAGTCATTATTTATATATAATATGATCTTGCATTTAGAAAATCTTCAGGAATCTACAGAAAGTACTAGAACAAATGAATGAGTTTAGCAAGGTTGCTGGATAATCAATATACAAAAAAAAAAAAGAATTTGCTTCTTTTTTAATATTTATTTATTTATTTATTTACGAGAGACACAGATAGAGAGGCAGAGACAAAGGCAGAGGGAGAAGCAGGCTCCATGCAGGGAGCCTGATGTGGGGCTCGATCCCAGGTCTCCAGGAGCACGCCATGGGCTGAAGGCGGCGCTAAACTGCTGAGTCACCCAGGCCACCCTGAATTTTCTTTCTATAGACTAGTAACAGATACTGGCAAAAGAAAAAAAATTAAAATCTATTCATGATAGCATCAGAAAGAATAAGATACTTAACAACAAGTTCAACAAAAGAAGTGCAATGCCTATAACTGAAACCTACACAGCATCACTAAGAGATGCTTAAATTGGAAGAGTCGATATTGTTAAGATAGCAATTCTAGAAATTGATCTATAAATTCAAAGCAATCCTAATCAAAATTCCAGGAGGACTTTTGTAGATAACGACAAGCTGATCTTAAAACTTATATGGAAATTTAAAAGATCTAGAATTGCCAACACAATTTTGAGAAAAAGAAACAAAGTCTAAGGATTTATACTACCTGATTTCAAAAGTTATTATAAAGCTACAGTAATCAAATATGTTACTGCATAAAGATAGACACATAGATCTAAGAACAAAACAGATAATTCAGAAATAGATTTCTACATACAGTGGTGTGCTGAAGCTGGCTTATACTGGTGCACAAAGCTGATTAAATTTGTTAAATTTTCAGTAATTTGGTGAGCTGAATGTTCAACTACTGGTAGCTTGAAATCAGCTATGTGAAAATATCAGGAGATTGGCCAAAACTACAAATCAGGCCCCTCCTTTTTTCCAGAGAGCTAGTTAGTTAAACATTTACCATCATACCACTGCTCACAAATGTGGTTTATTTATTTTTGAAAAATGTTCTAAGGTAATTCAATGGAGAAAATGATAGTGTTTCCAACAAATGTGCTAGAAAAAGTGGATATCTATGTGAAAAGAAAATGAATCTCAACCATTATCTTACACAATACACAAAAAATTTATTAGAAATGGACTATAGACCTAAGTGTAAACCCTAACACCATGCAACTTTTTTTTAAAGATTATTTTATTTATTTATTCAGAGAGAGAGAGGCAGAGACACAGGCAGAGGGAGAAGTAGGCTCCATGCAGTGAGCCTGACGTGGGACTCGATCCCCGGTCTCCAGGCGCTAAACCGCTGTGCCACTGGGGCTGCCCACACCATGCAACTTCTAAGAAAGACATAGAGGAAAATCTTTGTGACCTTGGAGTAGGCAAAGACTTCTTAGATATGACACAAAACCCCAAAACAATAAAAGAAAAGAAAAAGTTCATCAAAATTAAACTGCTTACTCTTCAAAAGATATCATTAAGACAAGGTAAAGACAACCATAGTCTGAAAGAAAATATTTGCAAGGATTTGTATTCAGAATATATAAAGACCTCTTAAAACTCAATGAGAAGATATTCCAATTTAAAAATGAGAAAAATAAAAAAATGGGAAAAATATTAATAGACACTTTACGAAAGAAGATATATAATGGCAAATGAGCACATGAAAAGATTGTAAACACCACTAGTCATTAGGGAAATACAAATTAAAACTACAGTAAGATACTACCACATACTCACAAAAATGGTTAAAATAAAGCACACTGACAATGCTAAATGTTGTCAAAAATGTGGAGCAATCGAACTCACCTACATTGCTGATGGGAATGTAAAACAGTACAGCTCCTTTGGGGAAAAAATTATTTTTAAGTTAACCGTACACTACAATTTGATCCAGCAATTCTACTCCTAAGTATCAAAGAGAAATGAAAATATGCATCTACAAACAACTTATACATGAATGTTAGTAACAGCATTATTCATGGGAGCCCAAAAGCTGGAAATAACCCAAATGTTCACGAACTAATGGAATAAACAAAATGGATAATGATTCTATTTTCCATAGAATGGATAATACTCAGCAGTAAAAGGGAATGAACCAATATGGATGAATCTCAAAAACGTCAGGCTAAATCAAAGAAACCAGACAGAGAACACTACATATTATATGATTCCATTTACAAAAGATTTCTAGAAAAGGGAAACTGCAGAAACAGCAAGAACAGTGGCTGCTTAGGCCTACAGCAAGAGGATGGATTGATTGTAAATGAACACGAGGAAATGGCAGCCCTCTAAAACTGTTGGTCAGAGATGGTCGTACCACTGTATTCATTGATCAAATCTCACCAAACTGTGCGCCTAAAAGGAGTGAATTTTATCTTATGTAAATTATATCTCAACAAAGCTGTTAAAATCTAGCTGGAACATCTTCTTCCCTGACATCTCTGCTCTTGCAGGGAGGTGATCCCTGCCTGCTTCGATGCCCCGAGACTTCATTGTACCAGCCTCTTTGCCTGATCCTCGAATTGTGTTTCTGGATATTTGGTTTCCAAGCCCATCTGTGAGGCCTGGGAAGGCAGAGGTGGCTTTGAAGCCATCTCTATGCTCCTGGCGCCTGGTTTGGAGGCTGGAACAGCTTAGCATGCACTCAATCAGTGTTGCTGAACAAGCAGACACTGCTGAGTTTGCTTTTTAATTGTAAAAGTAACGCATAGCCATTGCAGTTGGTTTTTGTACCCCCCCCCACTAATTTGTAAGAGTTCTCTAGAACTCATAGATAAAAAGATAGTAATTCTTTGCAACTATGTTTTCCAGTTTGTTTTATTTTACATATATATGGGTATATAAGGCTATGGAATCATATATGTACATATATATCAGAGAGAGAGAGAGAGAGAGATGGAGATATATGTCCACAGAGATATCCATATCTATGTGTATAGGAATCCATGTATAAGCTTTACCTTTGCACATGGCCTATTCTATCAATCTTTTCCTTTACCCTGTTTACTCCTGGGGTTAAGCTTTAAAAGTTTAAAAGCCCCGATGGCCCAGCGGTTTAGCACTGTCTTAAGCCCGGGGTATGATCCTGGAGATCTGGGACGGAGTCCCATGTCGGGCTCCCTACACGGAACCTGCTTCTCCCTTGGCCTGTCTCTCTCTCTCTCCGTCATGAATAAATAAATAATAAACATCTTTAAAAAATAAAATAAAAGTTTCTTTATGATACAGTTCTATGAATAATTATCTGTAATTCTATTCCACATGTTTATTTCTTACATTTAAATCTTAAGCCAGTGGGAATACACTACCATTTTCCTGTAGGCTGCTCACAGGGGAAAGGCGAAACTGTAGCCACTGCTGGCAAGGATGTGGGAAAGGTATAGCCTGACTCAACCCAGCAGGACACACTGTGCCTCCAGGGCCCTGCAGAGTATCTGGTACATCACAAGTCCTTGGAGCCTATTTATTGAATATGAGAAGTAAGGAGTGAAGCTTTTAAACCTGCTATCCTTTGATCTAGCAATTCCATTTCTAGAAACTTGTCATAGGAAATAACTGGAAAAGAAAATATTTTTCCTTATATTACAAACTCTTGGTAATTATCATGGGGTGAAGGCTGCAAATTATTCCTTTGTTTTGAAATATGAATGCATTCTGAGCCTGACAGTGCTGGGGCATAACAAAATCTCAGAAATTACTAAGTGATGGTGAGCATGAAACTATGAAGCCGGTGATCCCCTTGATGCCATTTTTGGTGCAGTTAATGTCATGTCTGTTTCTTGTTGCTGATGATTCATGGGAAGTGATACCATTAAATTCTGCTTTTGGCTGCCTATGCTTCATCTCTCCTGGGGTAACGGGAGCTCTGGGGGTGTAGCAGGGGGAGTGCAGCCAGGCAGTGACAGGGTGGACAGTCTGGTGAGTGGAATTACAGACTTCATTTACCCAGACACAACTAAACTCTCTTGGCTCCAGTGCCTCTTTTTGCAAAGCAATCTTCTTTCCAGCAAGTCCTTCAGCAACCTGTGAGCTCTAAAGAAGTGATGGACATACCCAGAGGCACCAGAGTTGGAGAAAATGGAAGATTTTTTTTTCAGGCCATGAAGTCTGGAGGGGTTTTGTCAAAAATGGGACCTAGAATTTCTTCATGAAGGTTCAGTGTGTAACTCAGTCCTGTTACTCACTTGCCTGGGCCAGCAACCAGGGCAACAGTGATCTCTCATGTGGCCCCAGGGCGACAGGAAGGCCGGGGCTGCAGGATGTCCTCTGCTCTCTACGCCAGGGGTGGGAGGCACTCGCACACATCTGCTCTCTAACCTTGGGGTGGCCCCGTTAAACTGCAATCTCCTGAGTCCCAGATTGGTGCAAGAGCTTACTTGGGTGTGTCTCAGTCAAGGCCAGATTTGAACCTGGGTCTGTTCAACTGCACATTTTGACCCCCATAAGCTGCCCTGTGAAAGCTTGAAACACTGTCATTCGTCTGCCTTTGCCTGGGCCAGTCCTTACTTCGAATTTGATGTTTCCCCTTTCTACTGGGGAATCTGTGCTTCAAATTGCAACACAAATATGGGCAAGGCGGTAGAGAAAAAAGGTTAAAGACACAAACTAGCAGAATTAACAGGGCTGTCAGGAGAAGGTGTGCGTTGGTGAGAAAGGTGAGTGTCACACGGTACATCGGGTACCTGAGCCTCCTGGCTTGTGCCCACTGGCCAGCAAACATGCTGAACACAGCACCTTTTACGCAGCAGGTGCTCAACCAGGATTTTAAACATGGTCTCATCTCTCTGAGTCTCTGCCAGGTATTCTGTTGCATAAGCATTTTGGAAGGGACCCCAATCTCATTGCCTTTAAGGAACTTCCAGGTGAGTGCTGAGAGGTGCTCTGGGAGTTCAAGCTTCCCGTGAGAATCTGAGGGGGTTTTAAAAGATACATAGGAGTTTTCAAAGAAGGGGAGGCACTGAAATTCCTGCGAGTTTCCTGGCTCTGAGCTTTCCAGGGCTATGCCTGGGAAGAGGATCACACCCACAAACTCATGAACGCAGCCTCTGCCCTTGGACTTGTTATTGTGGACTTCCTTTCCCGGACAGCCTGGAATGGTGGGGAGGTCACGGGCTTTCAGCTGGGGGAACAAAGCCCTTCAAAACACCTAGTCTTTGGTGGAAGCAGTTAATATTTCATAGGAACACTCTTTCGCATCAGTGCCTCGGCATGCTTTGTCACTGTGCAGGTCATTGGACTGGCATCCGGGTGCCCAGAAACCCAGTGACTAGGGAGGAGAGAAGAGAAGGGATGTGTCACAACTCCAGTGTGCCAAATGCCCCACAAAAACATGCTCTCATCTTCAATCCGCATAGCAGTGCTGTAAAGTGGGCACCTTTCCCCCATTTTCACAGATGAGAAAACCAAGACCCAGAGAGGCAAGTGATTTACTCAAGGGCACACAGCTAGAAAATGGAAGGGCCAGAAATCAAATTCAAGAGTGAATGACTAACTACAGATCTGACATTTTCCTAGTGTCCTATATTAATCCGTTTTTGAATACAAAACAAAACAAAAAGTTAAAAAAAGGACTTTTTTCTCTTGTGTAAATATTAGAATAAAACGTGGAGCCCAATATAATGTGCAGATTAGGCAACCAAAGGGAGGCACACTTTTGGCTATGGTTGAGGAGTGATTAAAAGACCTCTGCTGCTTCTGCATCTGAAGGGTTAAGACCAGACTCCGCAACTAGACATCGGCTCTGGCCCCCCCACGGCCCACCTCTTCAGGCCTGCTGCCTCCCACTCTCGTCTCCCCAGTGGCTCATCCACACACCTGCAGTAGTCTGCACTAGTCTGTGCTTATACTCTTCCCCCTTTCCAGAATGCTCTCCTACGCTCTTTTCTTGACCCCCCACCCCCGCCCTCAAATGCCACCTCTGTGAAGCCATTGCTGCGGACTTCTGCCTCAGCTCCCACAGTGCATCCTTCCCATCTCAACCACTCTAGAAGATGCTTATATTCTCCTCCCGGCTGGAGGCCCCAAGGGCATGACCTGTATCCCAGGGCCCCACCCAGGGACCAGCACAAAGCAGGCACTCAGAAAAGGTGATTGAGTGAAAAGGATTGTGTGAGAATCACAGAGCAGCAAAACTGGACTGGCACCCCAAGCTGTTCTCATTTTACTTTATGGTCAAGGATTATGTAAAGGGCAGTGGAGGCAAGTCAGGTGGACGGGTGGGATGGGGTCACGTACGGGAATTCCGACTTGACTCTGAAGGCAGCGGGAGCCACTCAAGATCTCAGAGTGGTGGAGTGATGAGATGATGTGGCCTGGGAGGCACTTTGGTTGGGTGATTCAGGCCCCCTGGGGACAATGAGAGCCTGGGGATACGGAAAGATTGGAGGCTGCAGATTCACGTATGTTTTATTTAATGATGACAAATTAGAACTTACTGTCAACTCTGCTAAGAAATTATTTAATTCATTTGCTGAGTGTCTGCAGCAGTTATAAGATGATTACCTCTTACTGAGGGCCTACAGCATGCAAGGTGCTTTGCCCTGCTGATTTGATTTAATCCTCAGCACTGCCCTTTGAGATAGGCACTGCTATTTTGCTGTTTATGGGTGAGGAAACTGAGCTCAGAAAGGTGAAGTCACTACCTGAGGCCTCAGAGAAACTGTGAGCAGCGTTCTGTTTTAGCACCTGGGATAAAGAAGAAGGAGCTCACATTCTAGTGAGGAACAGAAGAGAAAAAGAAACAGACTTGACTTTGTATGGTATGAGCAGTGCTATAGCCGAGAGAAGGGCCCTAGCCCCTCTTAGGGGCGACGGATGGGGTGTTATTGTGACAGGTGACAGAAAAAATGGCACAGTTGGAAATAGGCCCACTGTCCTATTATTTATCTTTTCTCTTTTTGAAGCTACACCAGACTGTGCAAAACCTGGGAATAAATGATTGAAAGCAGAAGGATGAATATGCAGAGCATGACTCCATGAAAATAAAAAATCATCCTCATGCTTGTAAGTCATCGAACACAGAGGCTTCTGCATATGATTTCCCAACAATGGGCATCAGCCCTGTCCTTCTGCCTCAGGAAACTCTGGGGCCATTAGAGAGTCCCAGGGATCCTGAGAGAGATAGGGATGACAATCCAGCAGCAGATGGCTCCCACACAGGCCCACCACTTAATTAGGTTGCTGTGAGGGACAGTATAAAGAGATAAATGAATTTGGGGGGGTAAGGAAGGGGGAAATAGGGCACCAAGGGTGCTGGTTGTAGGAGAGCCAGCATCAAAGGGGGTTAGGGACTGAGACACCTCCAAAGAGCCACTACTCTGTCCGGGCAGCTGTGCCTGTGTGCGTGTCCCATGTGTGCATGCACACGCTCTGGCCAGGCAATAAGGGGGCAAGGGTGGCTAACAAAAGGACACGTAATTCTGCTTTATAATTAACCATGATAATGGTGATGGCAGTGAAGACAGCTGACATTACGGAGAACCTTGCCAGTGCCAGGAACTGAAGGAAGTAGCATAGGCACTATCTCAGGTAATCCCCACAGAGGCCTGGCGAGGCGTGCGGTCATTACTATGCTCACTTTACAGATGAGGAAATCGGAGCTGAGGGTAGTTAAGTGTTGTGACCTTGGACAGCAGTGAGTGGAGATGCTGAGGTTAGACAAGAATAGTACGGTTAGCAGCCGCATCCCAGGACCCAGGTGGGGAGCTCAGCTGAGGCAGGAGACAATACCGCATGCCAAACTAAGGCACTGCTGTCACTGGGCAGAGTCACCAGCTCAGAGGCTGAGAGCAGAGCAGGGACAGGACACTGGTGAGAACTCTGTGCCCTGAGGGGCCGCTTTCCCTCCAGCTGAAGTCAGGAGAGAGACTCAAGGACATCTGGACCTTGGGGCATGCAGGGGTGACCCTCTTGAGAAATCTGAAGGTCAGAGATGGCTGGTCAGTCTGTCTAGGAGCAGAGGGAGGGATGGAGGGCTGCGGTGAGGGTGCCTTGAGCTGTGTGCGGGTTAGGGAAAGACACACCATGCGGTTTCCTGGGGCCAGATGGGCTCCAGAGGGGTATCTTAAGGGGCAAACGTGTCTCAGCGGAAAGAAGCTGGAGGGATTGGGGGATGCCCAGGGTGGAGGAAGGAGTGTGGGGCCAGCCAGAGGAACTCTCTTTTATCTCTTTTATCTTCTCCTGTCAGGAGATGTTCACGGTGATGAGTAGGGGCCTTTAGAGAAGCCAGCAAAGCACCCACAAGAGACGGTCCATCTGGAAACCTGCTTGTCCAGACAGCACCAATCACCATGATCATACCAGTCCCAGAAGAACCCTCTGTCTCCTTTGCTTCCTGCTTTTGACACCTGAACCCTAACACTGAACAGGTTGAACGGGGGGTGGGGGGGGGGCAAGGGATAGGACAAATGAAGTGGAAGCCCCACCGTGGGTTATTTCTCCAGAGCAGGCCAGAGCTGCAGGAGGAGAAACAGTACTAACTTAAACAGACTGACATCTGGACTAGAATATGGGATGGACATTTTAATGACAGAGGACTTTTATTTCCTGCAATTTGCTATACAAGTTATAGAACTCGCCCAAATTTTCAAGCAAGGGTAGCAGAAGAACTTGTTCCATAGAATAAATTGAAAAGGAGAGTGGGAATCAGAAATAAAGTCACCTTATAATTATGTCGTAAGAGTTGTATTTGTTTAAGATTAAAAAGTTACATTTTAATGAATACAAACTTACTGTATACCAAAAGCGTTAATAATTGATTTATATACTTGATCTAATTTAATCCTAAACCAACCTACCCCTTAAGATAGAAGTTATTATTCCTGTTTTAGATATTAGAACATGGAGGCCCAGAGAGGTAGTGACCTGCCTAAAGTCATAGAGCTGGCAAGTGGCAGTGCAGGATCCAAACTCACAAGGACTCCAAGTCTGGATCTTTCCACTGTGTCTTTGCTTGGGACTCTAGCTGGTCAGCCTGTGCTGAAGAAAATGGTTCCCTGAACGGGACTTTTTCTGGCATCTTCAAATCACAAGTACATCTCTTCTGAATCAATTCTGTTCTCAGGCATGCAGTAAAGATTCCACTACAAAAAATAAAAAGCTTTGCTCTAAATACTGACACAATTTTTTTTTTTTGAGACCAAAGAGATTAGAAAGGAGTTTATTTCATAGTTGCTATAACATGACTACCAAAGGATTAACAGAAACCGCAGTGGTCATAATTAAATACAACAATGAAAGGGGCTAGATCTAGATGTGAATTCAAGTGTGTAAAACACAGTGAGAGATACAGTGGCAGGGACAATGGTGGTGGTGTATAGAGACAGGACAGTGGGACAATAGTGGGAGGGAAGTTCAGGTGGAGAGCAGAAGGATGAGGAAAGGAGAAAATCAGCCAGTGAGAGTAAATCTTGTTGACACCAGAGCAAAAGTCCCAATTCTTGTTCCTAAGATCTATACTTGTTTTATCATCTGTTAATACATTTTGTTTTATTAAGTAGGCTCCCCACCCAGCAAGCAGCCCAACCCAGAGCTTGAACTCACGACCCTGAGATCAAGATTGAGCTGAGATCAAGAGCAGGACAAAACCAACTGAGCTGCCCAGGTACCCTATTAATACATTTTAAATAGCCACAGCAATGAGATATCTAGAGCAAGGAAAAGACCAAGACCTACCCTAGAGAAGAATGTTTGACAAAAGCACAGTTGGATTTTATTTATTTATTTATTTATTTATTTATTTATTTATTTACTTACTTACTTACTTATTTACTTATTTATTCATTCATGAGAGACACACACAGAGAGAGAGAGAGAGAGAGAGAGAGAGGCAGAGACACAGGCAGAGGGAGAAGCAGGCTCCATGCACCAGGAGCCCGACGTGGGACTCAGTCCTGGGTCTCCAGGATCAGGCCTTGGGCTAAAGGTGGTGCTAAGCTGCTGGGCCACCCAGGGTGCCTGCATAGTTGGATTTTAAACTTGTCTGTGTGTGTGCATGTGCTGTGTAATTATAGCCACCACCACCATCGCCGTTATCACTGTTTTCATTGTGCTGTGTCTCAGCCCTCTCTCTGAAATCCACCTGCCGGAGTCAAAGAACTGGCAGGTGACAAAGGCTTAAACACAGCCTACCTTTGCTGGTGATCACATCTCATGTCTTTGGTTTTGGGATCACGAAAATACTGGCCTTCCATAATGAACTGTGAATTACTCTCTCCTCTCCTATCTTTTGGAAAAGTTTGTGACGGCTTGGTATTAATTCTTCTTTGAATGTTTGGTGGAATTCACCAGCTTATTTGTATTTGTCATGCATTGTACCTAGTGCACAGTCACACTAGGATGTTGAGTTGGAATGAATCTGTTTCCATAGTTTTGTATCTTGCCTATTTTATTATGAACATTTTACTTAAATATTTCAAAGAAGCTACTTGATATATATAGTAGAGCATTACAAAAGCCCAGCCTAGAGGCCAAATTTCAGACTATATATATATCAGGACTTTAATTTTATAGTTGTGACCTACTAGTCAGTCCTAAAAATAAGTTCTTTCAAATTCCTCTGGGTACCAAGTAAAATTCACTCAAATGAGTTCCAGCTTTCTACTCGTATCCTTCTTAAATTCATTGTTCAGTAAGAGTCCATAACTATACTTCAAATACAAAATGCTTAACTTAGAAAGCCTTCAAAAAAGGCAGTGAGTGATTTTAAGTGATTCATTAATGACAAGAATCTATTACTTTTTAAGAACAACTGTTCTCAAACAGAGCATTTCTCCCGCCCCTGAAGCGAAGCCCCGGGATGGGTATTTGAACAGGCTCCCAGGGTTGATTCTAATATGGTTGGTCAAAGGCACACACTCGGAGAAACACCACCTGGAAGTTCTGGCTGAAAGGTAAGAAAGGAGCTGGAGTCTGCAAAAGGCCTGGGACAGCACCTGGCTCGGGGCAGTGGGCCCCTGGCTTGGGAATGACGAGTAGAATCTGAAGTACCTTGAAGAGGGCAATGCCTGGTGTGACTGTCATTGTCGACAGGGCTGTAGGTGATCCCTAGCTACTTCTGGTCACTCTTCCACAACCTCCACTACTCCCAGCATTAACAAAGCAGGGCCTATCAGCAAGAACGTGGATTTGGAGTCCCAAATATGCCGGTTACCAGCTGTGTGACCCTAAGGAAGTCCCCTGCCCTTTCTAAGCCTCTGCTTCCTCATCTGTAAACCAGGGATGACATCCCCTATCTTGGTAGGGTACTGTGAGCATTTAATGAAATATGGTAGAAGAGTTTTTCTTTTTTAAAAGATTTTTTTTTTACTTGAGGTAGGTGACACAGCAGGCTACCTCATTTCAGATGCACAACACAGTGACTCAACTTCTTTATACGTGATGCTGTGCACACCACAGGGGTAGCTACCATCTGCCACCATACGACACTCTCACAAGACCGTTCGCTGTACTTCCTGTCCTGTGCCTTTCATTCCTCTGACTTCTTCTTTTTCTTTTTTTAAGATTTGATTTATTTATTCATGAGGGACACAGAGAGACAGCAGAGGAGAACCTGATGTGGATTCAATCCCAAGACACCGGGATCGCGACTTGAGCCAAAGGCAGGCGCTCAGCCACTGAGCCACCCAGGTGCCCCCATTCTCGGGACTTCTTCATCCCCTAACTGGAAGTCTGTACCTCCCACCTCCTTCATCCCTGTTGCCCATTCCCCTTCCCTAGAAGTATTTTTTAAAAGATATTTTATTTATTTATTCATGAGAGACACACACACACACACACACACACACAGAGGCAGAGACACAGACAGAGGGAGAAGCAGGCTCCATGCCAGGAGCCCGACACGGGACTCGATCCTGGGTCTCCAGGACCACACCCTGGGCTGAAACCAGTGCTAAACCGCTGAGCCACCCGGGCTGCCCAGAAGTATTTTTCTTAATTGACTTCTGCTCTTTGCCCAACCCTCTGCCTACGTCCCTCCTTTGCATGGGCTCATTTAACACAGGGCCAGCAGGACACAGCACAGCACACATGGCTTTCACAGCTATGGTGATGGATGGCTGCTGGGTGCTCTGAGCTAACAAAACGCAAACATGAAAAGGGAAGAAAGGGCACACTCAAAGGCTGGTGGCTAGAAGATTCTGTGGATTGGAAGATCAGATCCAGATCCAGCCTCTGTCATTGCTTTCTTTGGAGCACAGACATCAACATGAGATCAGTAAAATTCAGTGGAAGGGGAACATGCTCATATCCTCAGGTGCTTTGATATATTTAGAGGGAGCCACGAAGGAATCTCAAGGTCAGATCTAAAAGGAGATCAATGAAAAGTGATCATTCCTGCTGTCGCAGGAGATAGGCGTTAGGTATCTGGTTGCGCTACTCAGCTGGCATAGTAGAATTCCATCTCACAGATACCACAAGCAAAGGCATTTCTCGTATACTTTGCTGCAATGGACACCAAAGTACGTGGGTGAGCAAATCTCTCGCAATGGTGAAATTACCTATGTGGGCACCATGACATTTCTTACTTCAGGTCCACTAGTTAGATTAACAGTCCAAAATCATGAGACAGTCTCCATTGATTCTTTTTATACCTATTTCCTACTAGGGCTCTGGGGTTCAAATGATTAGTTCTGTCACCCTGGGAGCAAGTTACTTTACCTCACTGAGCTAATTCTCACAACAACCCCATTCTACCTCCAGAAAAATGAGGTATAGGAGGTGCCTTACCCACGGTCACCTGGCTTGTGAGTGGTAGACCTGAACCCAGGTAGGCTTTCTCTGTGTTCTCATCCATTCCAACTCTGGGGACTTGTCCAAAGACACCAAGTTAGGTGGGCAAGATCTCTCATTCACATGTTCTTCTGGGTCTTTCCTTGTCCAAGCATCTGTGATTATAAACTGCTAGAGGTAGGATTCAATGTGTAATAGCCTGTAGTTCTTGTGCAAATGTGTATAAAGAAATGCCTCTCAAAAACAGTCACAAGTGAAACAAGCTCATAAATTTTATAAGATCCCCTGATTCTTGGATGTAAGTCAACATATCTATCCCTCTTCTTCCTTCCTATTTACAGAATAAATAAATATCCTCCTGTTACCATTATTTCTGTTTCTTGTGACTTTATAGTCTGCTGTTTTCTGTCTACTACTCATAGGAGATATAAAGACCTTAGGGGTGTACCTAAAAAATTTTCAGAGAAAAAGTAGGGCTCCTCTGAGCTAGGAAAGAGTGGGAAGAGAGTGGGAAGAACCTAGAGCCAACCAAAAGAGTTGAGACTGGGGCAATGTCATGGAAGTGAGAGTCTCCAGTCCATTGCTTCAGCCAGCCAGCCAACCAACAATCCCTAGGGCCTAGAATTTTAGAGCTGGTAGACATTTCAGAAATAATGTAATCCAGTATGTTAATTTTATAGACTGGAAGATAAAGTGGAGAGAGGGCAAATAACTCCATTATATCACCTAGCAAATTAGTGCCAGAGCTGGAACCAGCACTCTCAGGCCTCTCATTTCCTAGTCCCATTTTTATTTTGTTTTGTTTTGTTTTGCAGCAGGATAGTCTGATTATTTTTAAGCTGCTAATATATACTGTCATTAAAAACAACAATAGATAATATCTGCACAAAATCTGGTAGGTTGGAATATACCTTTACATAAGCATTTCATTTGAGTTACCATTTACATGGCATTAGAAATTATTCCATTGTGTTCTTCCGGTTTCTTGATGCATGCTCATAAATCCCAATCCCATGGGATGCATGAAGGCAAACGATCTTTCCAACAAGTCCATCTGTCTATTTGCTCTTTATGTTAATCCTCATAAAACGTGAAATTAAACTTTCCTGCTTTGGCACGTACTCTGAGCATATTTACGATTTTCCTTCAATAAGTATTTATTGGGGGCTCACTGGATGATGCTCAGTAACTCACTGCTTCATTTATTCAACATATGTTAACCTAGATGTCATCGATAGGGGATTGGGATACAATGGAGGACAGAAAAGACAAAAATCTCTGCTGTCTTGGATAGCAGTGACTTACACTCCAGTGAAGGGGGATGGACAAAAAACCGGTAAGTAGCTCTATAATATGCCAGGTGGCAGGAAGACAGAGAATCATATGTGCTTGTAAGTATTTATATGTGTGCTGTTACTGGGGTCAAGGGCAGCCTCTCTGATGAAACGACTTTTGAGCAGAGAGCTGAAGGGAAGTGAGCCTTGTGGATAGATGGGGAAGGAGTACTCCAAGCAGAATGCTAAGACTGAGTAAGAGGTGTGTGTGTGAAGACAAAGTGGGGAGGAGGAGTGGGAGATACTTATGATCAGGGAAGCAAAGGTGGGTGGGGCAGGGCACCTCAGGGAAGCAAAGGTGGGTGGGGCAGGGCACCGCACATCAGAGTGGAGATTTCATTTCATTTTATGTGAGATGTGGAGCCCCTGGAGGATTTGGGCACTCATCTAGTGCTGAGGGGCATGGTTTGCCTTTGTTTAAGGAGGTTAAGAACAAGGAGGAAGCAGGGAGGCCAGCCAGGGGGCTACCTGAATGATCCAGATGAAGAACGACAGTGGAACGGGCTACAGTAGCTGTGTCCCTGTCACCAGGCCAGGCAGAAGAGACTCAGAATAAAGATACTTGCTGAATGCTCCAACAGTACCATACAGGAAGTATGTACAAAGTGCTAAGGGCAAATAAATGAGAAGATTTATTCTACCGATGGAGAAAGGGCAGGAATGTAGAAGAGGACATGGGTTGAGTCTTGATGATTAAGAATTCACCAAAGATGACATCCATAGCTTTTCATGGCCAAATGGGTGAAAGTGAATTCCACAAAGACCCCAAGGGGTAGTTGTGGTCAGAGTGCTGGAGGGTAGGAAATGTGGGGGTATACAGTGGCCAATGAAGCCAGACGGTGGGTGGCCAGACTCGCTACACTGAGGCACTCTGGACTTACCTCCAGAGTCAGGTCAGGCCAGAGTCAGGCCAGGTTGGCCCAAGCAGGACAAAGGCTCTGCCCCCAAGAGCTTCTGAGCTGATTGCAGTAGAAGGGACTGTGAGGTGCTGGTGCTGGGGACCAATGACCAGGATATTAATCCTTTTGTCAGGACACGTGTCTTCTTGTTTTTATGACCCTCCCCTGCCCCCGTTTCTATCCTCTCCCCTGGTCAGGGTAGTAGTGGGGCATGCAAGGCTGGTGGTCATGGTCATTACTACTGTTCTTTTTTTAATAAATATTTCTAAGATTTTATTTATTTATTCATGAGAGACCCAGAGAGAGAGGCAGAGACACAGGCAGAGGGAGAAGCAGGCCCCCGCGGGAGCCCAATGCGGGACTCGATCCTGGGACTCCAGGACCATGCCCTGGGCCGAAGGCAGACGCCCAACCACTGAGCCACCCAGGCATCCCATCTACTGTTCTTCTTTTCTAGAACTTTCAGAGTTCCTTCACTCACTTAGGAATGGGCTTGCAGACCACGGGGAAATTTGGGCTCTTTAGAGGAACACGGATTGATTAAGAGATATGCTGACACTTTCCAAAATGTTGTGCAGGAAAAGTTCTCTCTTTTCTTTTAATGAGGGTTTAAGGGCTATTAAAACCGCATTTGTCATTTGTAATCTTGTAGCTGTAAAGAGATGCCCTTTTATTATTCTTTCACTGAGCTTGCTCCCATCAAATTACTAATGGGGTAATTACCCACATCATAATTACTGCGTAATTACCAGGGGAGTGGGAAGGAAAATGTGGAGCAAAATAAGCAGCCGTGATTTGGGTTGTTGTGTCAGAGATCTGATAAGAATGATCTCTGTGAAAGTCAGTACAGTGGAAGTTTTTTAGTTCATAAAATGAGAGATACATCACCAGGGTTTTATGAAAGTAATTAGTGAGAAGCATGCCTTTCAGCCCCACCCTGGGGATCCAGCATCTTCTTGGAGGCCGTCTGTGTCTGTGGGGGAAGCAAGGGGACTCTGTAATCAAGCGGAGCCCGCTGAAAGCCCGTCCACACCCTCCTTCCCGTGAAGCCCTGGGCAAGTGCCTGAACATGCCTGAGCCTCACGTTATGAAAGTGAGACGGGGAAAGAGATACCTGTCAGGTCTTCTGTGAGGGCTGAAAACGTCACCCTCAAGGTCCAACAGGCGGTGCTCCCTCAGTGGCACTCCTCTCTGACCACTTGCCACCACCATCAGCTTGTACGCATCTATCTGCCAAAAACCCAATTAGGCGAGGCTGGAGGGCTTAGCAATTATTCAATAATTCTTACCCATATATTTTCCCTTGAAAGTGCCAAAATCACTTTTGGTTAGTCTGTCGGTTCGTATTTTTAGAAATGTGAGGTAAAAATAGAGACCCATGTGGATAAACATGGAATTTGAAATCGCACAGCTGCATCGGAGGCCAAGCTGTGAGCGGAGCCTGCTCGCAGCCTGAGGACTGGTTGCGCGGCTGCGCTCACTCTGAGGCCTGCGGGAACGTCGGTAACCTTAGCCTCCCGCGCAGGCCTCAGACATCTGGAGCGGCGGGAGGCAGGGCTTTGGGTGCTATCTCCTTGTCTGCGCCGCGGACACCTAGCTCAGCAGATGCTCTGTGAGGCAGGCAACCCAAACACCGTTTTTGACTAAGGAGTTGACCTGGATGAGAGACCAAGTGAGTGAAAGCTATAGCTGTAGTAAGTACATAGAAACCTTGGGATGCCCGAGTGGCTCAGTGGTTGCGCGGCTGCCTTTGGCCCAGGGTGTGATCCCGGGATCTGGGATCGAGTCCCACAGCAGGCTCCTTACAGGGAGCCTGCTTCTCTCTCTCTATCATGAATAAACAAATAA
Source organism: Canis lupus baileyi (assembly GCF_048164855.1). Taxonomy (NCBI): domain Eukaryota; kingdom Metazoa; phylum Chordata; class Mammalia; order Carnivora; family Canidae; genus Canis; species Canis lupus. The sequence goes on from NC_132860.1 coordinate 28,760,481, forward strand.
AATCTTAAAAAAAAAAAGAAAGAAAGAAACCTCTTTACATGTGTAGAGTACTTTCTCCTCTAGATTCTAGAATGTACCTTGCATTGTGTTCTCTAGGCTGGTCTCCAGATTCAGTGTTCCTAAGAATCACCTAGGGTTGGAGCAAAGGGCCTGTTAAGATGCAGCCTCTGGGCCTCACTTCACAGCCTGATTCTGGGTCCCAGGAAACTGCGTTTTCCATGCACAGTCCGTGGACTGTGCACAGTGAGAGAAACACAGAGGCATTTACTTGCCTAACAACTTTGGGATATAAACAGAATAGACATTATTCAGAGGGTTTAAGTAATTGGCCCAAGGTGGGCAACTTGCCAGTGAGTGGTAGGAGCTTGAACCACCCCCTCTCTACCCTGTCCTGATGAAAAGCCATTTCTTTCATTAAGCCCTTGTCAGGATAAGTATTCTTGAAATAATCTCTTCCTCTTAACACCCAAAGTGTGCTTCTTCTTGTTACTTACAGCCTTCCACCTAACACAATGCTACAATTAAGCACCTGCCTTTCTCTATATTAAGCATTCTTTTTATTCTGGTGTTTTGTATCTGGGGAAGCAGCTCCCCACCCCCACCCCAGGGTTAGCCTTTCATATGCAAACCCAACCCATCCGTAGCCCAGACCCCAAACATTGCCTTTATTGGGCTGTCACATTTGGGCCACTTTTGTCCTGCCCTAATCATCCCAGGGCTAGGCACCAGACAACTATGGACAGCCCCTGCGCCCCAGAGGCCACTGAAATTATTCAAGAAAGCCAATCCTACACTTACTTAGCCTGCTTACCCTGCTGATCCACTTCTTCCTGGGAAGACCACCGAGAAGGCTCTTGCCCACGTTTCCCCTTCCTCCTTCTGCCTCCTGACCAACGCTGGTGCTTCACCATGTGGCCTGGCAAGGCATGGTGTAGGCTGCCCTCTCTCCTTGAGAATAAGCAGTCTTTTCAATGGCACTCATCTCTTGATCTGGTGGTTTACCATGCCCGAATAAAAATAAAGCCTGCATTTTTAAAGCTGTCTCCCCTACTCAACTAGAAGTGACTTGAGGACAAATGCTTTCTCTCTGAACAACCATTAGATTAACTCACTGAAGTGTTCACTGTGGATGTCCAAAAAATATTAGTGGAAAGGCACCTGGGTAGCTCAGTTGGTTAGGCATCTGCCTTCAGCTCAGGTCATCATCTGGTGGTCCTGGGATCAGCTCTTCATCTGATCCTAGCAGGGAGCCTGCTTCTCCCTCTCCCTCTGCCTGCAGCAACCCTTGCTTGTGCTCTCTGTCAAATAAATAAATAAAATCTTTTTTAAAATTAAAAAAAAATTTGTTGAATTTTTAAAAGGCAAGAGGCTTAAACGAAGTCCTCTATCAGTGATTTTGTTCACTTTGGGGGATTAGAATTTTAAGTCAATTTTTAAGCTGCTCCCAAACCTCTGTTGTTTTTCTCAAGCCAAGGGTAAAAGCGAATTGCAGACCCTGTGGAATGTTGGGTTATCACAGGTTCCCTTCAATCATGCAAGAAAAGCATTTACTGACATCGAGAGGAAGAAGAGGCAGTTCCAGCTTTCCAGTCTGCCATGAAAACAGACAGTACGGACTCACAGATAAACACTTAAAAGGACAGAAACATTTAAAAGGGCAGTTTGTGGTTTGCCCACTGGAGCCTTCAGAGCAGGAAATGGAAGAATGGAAATCTTTTTGGACTCCTGGTCCAGTGCTCTCTTCCATCTCACCATCTCTTCCATCAAGTGACCTGCAGGCTCCATCATTCTGTTTTGTTTGCCCATGTATTTCACATCCTATCACACAAAATACTGGCTCATAGACAAAAATTTAAAAGGACAGAAATATTTAAAAGGGTGGAAACCCACTGAATAAAGTAAACTCAACTACTTACAGTGTCTTGAGTGGGCCAACTTTGGAGAATTTCTGAGCAACACTGATTGAAGTGGCAACGTGGTGTCACCAGCAGGTGTGCACATTTCAGCTGCTGAGATTCACTTTTCCCTCAAATGTGACTGGTCACAGGACAATGCAGCACTTGCCCTGGGGGCACAGGCGCTCTTGGGGTGACCCCAATGACAGGCTTCTGGTTGTACCAGTAAATGGAGAAATGAACCAGCTATACATTTCCTACCCCATTATATCACATTCTGGGGTCAACACAGTACTTTACATCCTATTTCTCTTTTCAGAATTATCTAAGCAAAACAACTCCATATTCTTTTCTCCCTGTTGGGAATACTTATTTTTTCTTTATGCACAGGCTTTATTAAAGTGGCTTCAATACCCAAGAAACACTTGATTCAAAAACTAAAACGGCACCGCTAGCTAAGACGGTACAACAGCATCCACTTAGGAATATCCGTTTTGGATCAATTTGTCATTTTGGCCTCAGCCACCAATTTTTAACCAGGCAGATCTGGGATGTGAATGCGGGCAGCATCTCACTCCAGATCCCATGCTTTTTCCTCAAAGTTAAATGCCTGATTCAAAAGAACTTTTTGGAAAGCAGAGTACAGAACTGGAAATGCATGATTTCAACCTTATAAAAATATGAAGAGGAAAAAAGTTGAACTAACACCAAAATGACAGCGTCTGCTTAAGAGGGGTAGGATTTGAGGTGACTGCCATTGTCATTTTTACTTGTCTACTGATTGTACTTTTAAAAAAAATTAAATTTCCTATTAAGGGAGGAAGGAGGGAGGGAAGGAAGAAAAGGGAAGGGAGGGAGAGGGAGGGAGGGAGAGCGGAGGACAGAGAAATACTCTCTTCAGACTGCCTCAAGTGACCCTCCAGGCACAGCTGTGCGAGTCAGTGCCGGCTGCAGGTTCCCTCTGGGCACCAGGCCTGCCGGCTTGCTGTCCGCAGGCCCCACCCTTGCTCTCATAGCTGACCACCTCCCACTCCACTGAATACACACAAGTCTGTCACTTTCGTTCCACTTGATTTCCACTCTCCCCTCTGGCTGGTGGCCATGGAGTCCTCTTGGCAATCTCCATACTGGTTCCCATGGATACCCCCGATTCCCAGACAGGCGGCTGCTCAGAGCAGATGGTCGTTGGCACTGGGCGGGAAGCAGGCTGAGAGGACATCTGAGTTATCCAGCACCCTGCATCCTTCTGCCTACCTTCCCCCAACATACTGTGCATGCACACACACACACACACACACACACACACACAAGTACACACATACACCTTTCCCTAGATCCTGCTTGCTTCTGGCCTTGACAAGGAACTCATGACATTTCAGACATAACAAATACTACAATACCAATTGCTAACACTTGATGAGCACTTACTATCACAGACAATGACCTACAAAGTGTTTTGCATAGGAAGGGGAGGAAATAATTTACCAGGACAGTTTAAAGAGTTCAGTTTTTCTGACCCAATTCAAACACGACTATTTGGGCCAAGTCTTTTTGCGATTAGTGTTGATCCGCATAAGGATGATCTTAGAAACATAACTGAAATTTCAGGATCTGGGACCAACCTTAGAAATTCAGATTCAGAAGGTCTGGGCAGAGCCCAGGAATCTGGGATGGGGCTGAGGAATCTGCTCCATAAAGAAGCACTCCATGTGATTTCAATGCAGGTGGTCTGGGCCACTTGAGAGAAGGCCTGCCCTAGCTCAGAGATTCTCTGACTTTAAAATGCCATGAAGTCTTGTTAAAATGCAGTCTGACTCAGTATGTCCAGGATAGCATCTGAGATTCACTCCCAAGCGAGGCTCATGGTGCGGGTCCACGGACCACACTCTGAATAACAAGAACCTAGATAGTCAGCCTCCCAGAATCAAATTCATATGACACTTAGCTGCCAAAAACCCAATTAGGTAAGCCAAAAGACATAGTGATAATAGTTTGGTTCAGAGAGTGAAGTACACTGACCCCACTTCCTGCCTGTGCACTCCATAAACAGGAGTTTTTCCAACACTTCCACTGGCACAAGAGTCCTTGACACTGTGTCAATAGTGCCCAGATTTCCAGTCACATCCCTGCCATTCCCTGGCGGGAAGTCCATACCCAGGCCTCCTATACTATTCCTGTTTCCTGCACTTGGTTTCATTTCTCACATCTCAAGCCTTTCCACATGCTATTTTGGGTGTCTGGAGTGCACTGCCCTTACCACTTGACCTCCGTTACCTGGCACCAAGCAGCAGATTTCTACTCAACCCTCAGAATCCTGCTCAAACATCAGTCCTTGAGAAGATTTCTGCAGATTTCCGTATCAGTTTCAGATGTCAGTAACATGCTGGAGTCAGTTCACACTGTTTTGAGAAAGCCATATATTAAAATTTTCTGAGCCAGTTTTTAAGCACAGCCATTATAAAAAATTTAATTATGTAAATATAAATTAAACAAGTTATGTCAAAAATAAAGGTAACAGGGCACCTGGGTGGCTCAGTGGTTAAGTGTTTGCCTTTGGCTCAGTTCATGACCCCGGGGTCCTGGGAATGAGTCCCACATCAGGCTCCCCGAGGGGAGCCTGCTTCTCCCTCTGCCTATGTCTCTCTGCCTCTCTCTCTGTGTCTCTTATGTTTTTTTTTTTTTTTAATTTTTATTTATTTATGACAGTCACACAGAGAGAGGGAGAGAGAGGCAGAGACACAGGCAGAGGGAGAAGCAGGCTCCATGCACCGGGAGCCCGACGTGGGATTCGATCCCGGGTCTCCAGGATCGTGCCCCGGGCCAAAGGCAGGCGCCAAACCGCTGCGCCACCCAGGGATCCCTCTGTGTCTCTTATGAATAAATAAATTAAAATCTTTAAAAGAAAAAAATTTAAAAAAATTAAAAAATTAAAAAAATTAAAAAATTAAAAAGAAATAAAGGTAACAAATGCTCAAAATATCACTTTCAAATTATTTTTACCACATGTTACTATTATCTATGCTTTTGAGATGACTTGGGTCTATTGTACCCACTAGATGGGAACACCACATACTGGTGGCTTCTGCACAGCTTTTCCTAACTCCGTGGTAGGAGCGGCATGTGGGCAGCTTGGAATCAGCCACAGTGGGAGTACTGACACCATGAAAGTCAGCAAATGCTGCAAACCAACACTAGGTTGTTTTCTTGGGGGTTTAGACTTTAGAAAGTGATGGAGTACAATGTTAATGATGCCGATTAAACCTAAGAGGGTGTCATATCCGTAACCGGTACATTGTGGCCCACACAAAAAAAATTGAGGAAATATTTTTCCAGTACTTGAAATGATTATCTGATTGAGCAAAGAAGCTCACAACATTCACTAATGAGTGAAGTTGTGACAGGTTTTCAGGCACCCTCACTGCTTCCCTTTCACCTTCTTCTCAATACAAACAAAAAGAGCAGCCAATATTTATGTCAGAATTACATTAATTTGCCAGTAATTTGAGTGACTTCTTTGTTGAATCAAAGAATGGATGGATGGATGATGTCAAAAGCAGCTCCTGTCCTAGGTAGCTTCTGATTCTATAGTTACAGTTTATATTTTCAACGCCCTGGAAAACAAGAATTCTTAACTATAAGAATGACTACATGACTATTAACTTATTTTCTGTTTTTTGAAGTCCCTACAAGGATCCTATGTTGCCCTGAGATTCTCTCCTAGCTTGTTCTGGAAGCGCAGAGCATCAGTACCCAGACCCTTGTCCCCTGGTTTTCCACCAGTGGCCTTGGCAAATAATCCTCCTAGGCTCTGGTTTCCAACAGTGGCCAAATCATTACTATAATAGGGGCAGTATGATGTAGGGAGAAGGAGAGACAAGCTTTAGGTGGCTTCTCCAGGGGTGTAAATTATGCTTTTGGTTATTAGCTGTGTAACATTGGAAAAGGTATCCACCCTCCCTGAGCTTCAGATAACAATACCTACAGAACAGAGCTGGGAAGACTACATAGAATCTACAGAAAGCTGATTCTATTATTTCTACTGGCACAATAGCTACGGCTACCAATAATACCTATGATACTTTTTATTATGTGGTGGGTAATAATCCCAGCAGTTCACAGGATAGTAGACTCTTCATAGGCAACAACGGGGCCAGAATATAGTGGAGTGATGTTTTTAAAGTGCTAAGAGAAAACCAATGTCTACCTAGAATTCTTCCCTCAACTAGCTATTGCTAAAGGATGAGGGCGGGATAAAGATATTCCAGACGAAGGGCATGCTTCCAGAAAGCAAGAGTGAGATTCAGAAAGCAGTGGTGAGCAAAATATTACTGAATATTGAGGCAAATCTAAATAAGCCTTGGACATAAAAATTTTATTACCGATTATTTCTGAATTAGAGGGCTTATAAAGCAAAGATGAGCTAAAAAATTTAAGAGGAAATTTAGGCGGGAATGAGAGCAGTATCAAATGGATGAAACCAAATCCTTGGCCATGAGCTAACTCTTCAAGGTCATCAGGGTCTCCCATCACACTGTGCACTCTCTGCCCTGTGCTCTCTACTGCAACCCTTGAGACAGGGCACTTTGGCATTATGCACTTGGGTGTTTAAGGGGATCTTGAAATGTGGTGCCTTAGTGCCAAGAAGGGCTCCAGAGGGGACTAGGCCAACCCATTAGTGACAGGCCAGGGGATGAACCCAGAAGGAGGGGCTCAAGCCGGTCACACAGGAGGCGGGGCAGGCGTCAAGGCTCACCTTCACCCCCTCAGGGCTCAGCTCCAACACCACTTCCTCAGAGAACAGCTCTCATTCTTGGGCTAGGTTAGGTCAGTCAGCTCCCATTAAACACTCTCCTAGCACTTTGTACTTTCCCTGCCTAAAGTTCATCACAATTGTATTCAATAATTGGAATGCATGCTTAACACCATATCTATCATTATCTATCATTATACTGCTCACTCCATGATGAACTGTATCTATCTCGCTCATAGCCATAATCCAACTTAGTTCGGAGCCTGTCCCCTGAGTGATTAATCTGTCTGAACTCATGTGCAGGCAGATCCCATGCTTATTTTTGAGTATTAATATTTAAAATTTCGACAGCAAGGACCTAATGATTTATAAAACATGTACACATCCATGTAACCTACAATATGTACAATAGTGCCTCATTTTCTTGGGAGGAAATTCAGGCTCAGAGACTTGAAATTATTCAAGTCTTTACCAGGGTTACATAAGCACTAAATAGAAAGGCTGGGATTTGACCTGATGTCTTTTTGATGCTAGGTCTTTTGGTTGATGCACTGCTCCGTGGCTATCAGATCAGTGGCTGAGATTACTAATTTCCCTTATGTTCTTCACTTTTTCTTCAGTACTCTTGTCTCTTCTATCAGCCCTAGCCCTGAAGACCTTGCTAGTTAAAAGCATCCATGTTTCTGTCACTGCATCATCTGGTCCTGCCTCCTCCTCCCTTTTCCATCATCATCATCATCATCATCATTATCATCATCATCATCTTCATCTTCATCATATCCTTCTCCCTACTATTGAAGTAGGAACAGTCAACAGAGTAAATCAGGACATGCCAAACTGTGAACCTCACAGTCATCTCCCCAGAGCTTAGCCAAGTGTCTCATTCATAGGAAGTACTCAACAAATATGAATTGAATTGAATTGATGGAATTCATTTATTGACAGAGTAATACTCTCTACCCAAATTTGTCTATTTAGATAGAGATTAAGGTAGCATTTATAAAGTATCGCCTTCTGACAAATGTAGTTTGGGTTGGGACTATTATGATGTATTAAAAGGCTCCCAGAGAATGGTGTGAAAAGATTAGATTCTCAGCAGCTGGAATCACCAGACTCTCTTTAGTTCACAGACAGCTCTTGGAGGACTCTGGAGAAGTGCTAGAACAGAGCTTCTGTGAGTTATCACCACAGTCCTCTAGAGGGTAGAGGTCTCTTCTGTGCTTTTCTTAGGTGCTTAATCCAAGGCAAGGGAATTTGTCCTCATGTACCTTTTAATAGTACTTATTCCTTATTTTTTTTTAAAGTCTTGTTCCAGCTCCTAGGAGAACCCCAATTGAAATGGTCATAGCAGCCAGAGACTGATATTATTTCACAATGGTGACTCCTGTACCTTGTATCCTTGGTTGCCATGAGAGATGGGCTGGTTACCCATTATATATGAAGACAAAGAGACTTTCTCACACATACATCAGTGCCCTGTTGCTTTCAGTTGTAAGAAAACAAGAGAGTGACTATGTCACTTGGGAAGAATAAATGATGTGCTTAATAAGGAACAGTCAAATCAAGTATTCTCAGGCACTCTGGGTAGAGGTTATTTGCCACTTAAATACAGTCTGAAACTTCGTAGCACAGAGTTCTGCCCTCAATAATACAGACCAGAGGGGTGCCTTGGTGGCTCAGTCAGTTAAGGGGCCAACTCTTGATTTCAGCTCAGGTCATGATCTCAGGGTCCTGGGATCAAGCCCTAGGTCATGTTGGGCTCTGCACTCAGCAGGGAATCAGCTTGAGGATTCTCTCCCTCTGTCTGTGCTTCCCCCTGCTTGCATGCTCTCTCTCTCAAATAAATAAATAAATCTTAAAAAAAAAAAAAACAATACAGATCAGAGATTGGCAAATTCTAGTCCATGAGCCAATTACGGCAGCCCTCTACCTGATTCTGTTCAGCCATGAACTAAGAATGGTTTGTAGATAAATATTTGTAATCAATAGGATGAATGGGAATACTAATTTTGAACATCACCTCAGCAAATGTTATTCCCCTAAAAAAATCCATTCTTCTCATTAGACCTATATTACAAAATATTATATTCAATTTTTATTATTATATTTTGAATTTCAACATGAAAACTTTTGGGAGGGCTGCCTGGGTGGCTTAGCGGTTTAGTGCTGCCTTCAGCCCAGGTTGTGATCCTGGAGACCCAGGATTGAGTCCCATGTCGGGTTCCCTGCGTGGAGCCTGCTTCTCCCTCTACCTGTGTCTCTCTCTGCCTTTCTCTGTGTGTGTCTTTCATGAATAAATAAATAAAGTCTTTAAAAAAAAAACTTTTGGGAAATTTGTTCTCTCTTGTTTTTATATAACATATAAGGGCTGGCCAAGCCTAAAATATAGATTATCTACCTCTTTACAGAAAGTTTGCCAGTCACTGATCTAGACCTTTCCAGACTCATCTGCTATATCACTCCTCATAGTCAGAACACTGGTCATATCTGAATATCTATGATTCGCCAAATGCATATCTAGCTCTCCATGCTCCAGCTGTCCCTTCTGCCTGGAATGTGCCACCTCCCTGCCTGCCTGATTGTTTTGCCTACTGAAATCTTCCCTGATCCTTTAAGTCAGACTCGAAAATAGTTATAGAAAATCTTTTATTTAAGCATTTCATGGTTCTCTTCTCAGAAATTCAGAATGTGTGCACACTAGAAGGGCAAAATTACCTCTTTATATTAGCTGAGTAGTACTCAAACCACTTGGGATAATGATGATGAGAATAGCTGCAACTTATTGAGTGCTTACTATGGGCTAGGTACTATGCTAAGTAGTGTACACACATCATTCATTCATTTGTTCAATTAATATCTATTAAGCATCTCCTAAATACCATGCATTAAGCTTGGTACTGGGAGTACAATGGTAAATAAGACAGGTCAGAGAGTCACAAGTCACAAACTCAATGGAATATTTAGTCTTTCAACATCTTTGCAACATAGGTATTATTGATCCTATTTTACCGTTGAGGAAACAAAATCAGAGAAGAGAGGTTAAGTAACTTGCCCAAAGTCATATAGTTAACAAATGGTGAGCAGAATTTGGATGCAAGTCCCAAGATAAAGCTAGATATCTGAGAGGAGCTGAAGTTACTACGAAATTACTAGTAAGTATTATACTCTTAAGTGGCTTCATTTGTTCTCATCTCATTGTTAAACACCTTCAGGAAGGAATATATATTCCTGACCTCTTGCCCTCCCAGTGGAACTAACTCCACACTTTTGGCACACTACACAGGTACACCTCCTTCAGAGGTAGTCCATGATTCAGATTGAAGCAGAACCCCCCTTCCTCTATGTCCCCTCAATATCTTGTCCATACTTCTACCAATGCACATACTACTAATACTATAATTTTCTTAATGTTTCTCTCACTAGAGCTCTTTTAGGATAGGTACTATGTATAATTCATTTCTATATCCCTGGGTCCTAGCATAGTGCCTGATACAAGATGTGACAGATGTTTGCTGAGTGAATAAATAAAAGATTTTCATTGGTTCTCTCAATGAAAATGATAAACATGGCCAGCACTTACTGTGATGGGTGTGCACTGGGTGAAAGTGATATCTGCCCCCATCTTCATCATGACTCTGAAGTTGCTACTATGCAATTATGTCCATTTTACTGATGAGAAAGCTAAAGACTTTCTCAAGGTCACATAGATTTGTAAGTTACACAGAAATGATTCAAACCCAGTTTCAATGGTCAGCAAATCTGTCACAGGACACCAGCACACCTCCCAGGACTCATCCCATTATCCCATCCATGAATCTTTCAACAGAATTCGCCAGCCCTTGTTGTGGTCCTAGAGGACTCTGGTCTGATTTTAGCCCTCAGCAGGCCCTGCTTTAGACCCTTGCATTCATGTTACCTGCCTCACAAGATGGCAAACTCCTAGGAGTGGGGATTATGTACTCCACACCTTAAATCCTCAGAGTCCATAGCTCCAGTCTTTGCATGCTCTGAAGACACTGCGTTGAACTTGGAATAAAAATAATATTAAGCCCACTGCATTATTATTATGACATTATGATCAAATAAATCCAATCTAATTCCCTGCTTTTATAGCATAAGCCTCTTTCACAATGAACTAAAAGCTCTGAAGGATAGGAGGGATTTAGAAGGAAGATGGGAGGAGGGCAGGAGGGAAAATTGAGAGCAAAATCAAGCCATTGTTACATGTAGGGCTTGTCAAGGCCTAGCTCAGACTATGATTTGGCTAGATCATTTGCTGGGGCCTCTGTGGTTTTAATGTACAACCAGAACTGAGAACCCCCAGGAAAAACCATCAGGTGTGTGAGGGGAGCACTGAGCAAAATGCTGGAAATGCCAGATAGGTCAGTTCCTGGAAAGTCTTGACTGCAGCCTGAGGTGCTGGGCCTTGTTCTGGAGTAGAAGGGAATCCATGGAGAATTCAGGATAAGGGGTATAGTGAGACCAGTGACCCTCTCCCACTGTAGAAACAAGCTAGTGAATGAGGATGGCATGGACTTAGGAGAGTGGGAGGCAAAAAGACAACAGGAAGGACCTGGGGCCCATAGCAGCCCCCTAGGAATGGCAGCAAACTGGGGGTATGTGGCAGGCATCCGCTTGAGTTATGCAAGTAAGGCATAGTGGTGGGCTGGGAAGAAGAGAAACAGGTTCCTGAACCACCTCCGCCATTGACTGGTTGTGTGATATCAGTTCCCAGACCTTCCTGACCCTAGTTTTCATCTTTAAAGAGAAAGATGTTCACTTTAAAGAGAAAGATGTTCACTATAAGATTCATTATGAAGTCTAAATAAAAAGATATGCTAAAGCAATTGGCAAGAGTCAACACTTGGTAAATGAGGTTGAAACTCAATTATGTCTCTGTTCTAACATTCTGCTCCTTTGCATTCTTCCATTGCCTATCTTCTGCCTCTCATAATGGTCTAATAGAGAATGGTTCCTAAGGGCCAAGAAGAATATAAAAATGCACTTTAGGATATGCCATGACATGGGCCAACTTTTTGAAGTCATTGCATGAAACAGACGGTGGCCACAGAGAGCAGCACAGTGAAGGAGGCAGTGTTTCAAGGAGGCACTTATGGCAGGTGTTGTGGCTTGGGGCCTGGGCCCAATTTTCCCACCAAAAGAGGTTACACCAGGCTTGGTCCTGCAAAAGCCTCCTCCTCATTCAATCTGGAAACAAGTACAACTTGGCAATGGGCTATGCTAGGACAACGAGGAGAGGAAAGAGTACTCTGCTATTTTATATACACGTGGGGTAGCTCCTGCAGGGAACCAGAGACCAGTGGCAGGGGAGGTGGGAAGCCAGTACAGTGTGGGGGCCTCTGCTCTCACTCCACATAGATACCAAAGGTCTGACTCTTCTTCCGCCTATCCCTGATGTGTCAGTGGGGGTTGGGCTTCGGCCCCAACATTCTCTTCTTTTCACCCTCTTTATTCCCCACCTACCCTGATGCCTGTGGGTTTGATCCCCACTGACACCTCCATGTACAGACCTTTTCTGTTCTGTCTTTTCTCCTGAGCATCAAACCTAGGTCTCCATTTATTTGATTTGTACTTTTTTTTTTAACTTTTGGTTGAGATATAACATACATAGAATAAAAACTATAAACCTTTAATTGCTAGCATGTGTAGATCCATGAAACCATCACTCAGATCAAGATATAGAACAATTCCACTCCTTTGGTCTGTTTTTGAAATCCATATAAATGGAATCATTCAATAAGTTCACTTGCATCTGTTCCTTTCATTCATCATTATGTCTGTGGAACATATCCATATTATAGAGTACTGCAGTAATTTTACTTTTCATACAACAGTGGTTCTCACTAGGAACAATTTTTCCCCCCGCAGAGATCTTTTTGTAACGTCTAGAAACATTTTTGGTTATCAAAACTTAGCAAGGGCGAGGGTGTAGTGGGGAATTATGGCATGGAGTAGATAGAGGCCAGGGATGCTCCTCCCAACAAGGAATTATCCAGTCCAAAATGTCAGTAGTGCCAAGATTGAGAAACTCTATGTATTAGTTTCGTATAGCTGCTGAAATGAATTACCACAAGCTGAATGGCTTAAAACCATGCAAATGTGTTATCTTATAGTTCTAAGCTAAAAAGACTATAATGGGTCTCACTAGAAAAAAATCAAGGAGTCAGCAGAAGCAAAGTGTTCTTTCTGAAGACTCCAGGAGAGAAGCCATTTCCTTGCCTTTTCCAGTTACTTAGCAGCTGTCTGCATCCCTTGGCTCATGTCACCCTTTCTGTCTTTGAAGTCAGCAATGTCTGTCCAAGTCTTTATCACACTGCATCACTGTGACATTGACTCTTTTACTTATAAAGATCTCTGTGATTACAATGGGCCCATAATCCAGGATACTCACCCACCTCAAGATGCTTAACTTAATGACATCTGCAAAGTCCATTTTGCTCTGTAACATAGTATATTCCCATGTTCCAGGAATTAGGATGTGGACATCCTTGGGTAAGGGGTTGAGTGGAGCATCATTCTGCCTATGGCTCCTTCCGTAGGATATTCCACTCTATGAATATGCCACAATTTATCTACCCCATTGTTGATGGACATTTGGGTTATTTTTTCTTTTTAGCTATTTCTAATAAAACTGCCACACATATTCTTGTACAATTCTTCTGTTCTCATTTATGTTGGGTATGTATTCAAGGGGACAGTTGCTGGGTCTTAAGTAAAATCTATGTTTAACCTGAGTGGATAATGCTAAAGAGTTTTATAAAAGTTATTCTATCAGGTTACACCCTAAATCATCAAGGTGATTTCATTTTCTACTGAACAATTCCATGTCAATCTTGTAAAAAACACCTCAAATTCAACTTGTCCAAAACTGTGCTATCTAGCTCAGTAATGACTGTTTCCCCAGACATCCAAAGCATGAAATGTCCTAGACTGAGAAATGTCCTAGACTCTTCCCTTTGCCTTTCAGCCTACTTTCAATTAGCCACAACATTAGTGTATCCTTTACCATCAGTGCTTGGTGACATTCTTTCCTTGCTGGAGCTTTTTTTTTTTTTTAAGATTTTATTTATTCATGAGAGACACACACAGAGAGAGGGAGAGAGAGAGAGAGAGAGAGCGGCGTAGAGACACAGGCAGAGGGAGAAGCAGCCTCCATGCAGGGAGCCTAACATGGGACTCGATCCCAGGTCTCCAGGATCAGGCCCTGGGCTGGAGGCAGCCCTAAACCACCAAGCCACCTGGGCTGCCCCCTTGCTGGAGGTTTCATCATCTCTCACCCAAACAACAGCTTCTTCCTCGACTCCATGCTTCCAGCCTAATCCCCTCCAATCCATCCTTCCCACCACTGTCAAAGTCACCTTTTCCAAAATCCAAAACCTAATCCTGCTAATCTTGCATCTTCTCTTTGCTTATAGGACAAAAGAGCTGGCCCAGCCTACCCACCTGGTCAACCCTTCACCATTCTATCATCATTCTATGAGACCTCTAAATTCTCCCTGCGCAGAACGGCTTACAATGTCTCTTCTCATACATTTACTCAAATTGATCCCTTCCCCACAATGCACACCCATCTTTGACGATTCAGCCTGTCAGTTCCCTCTCTCCTGAACTCTTATGCTGACAGCCCTCAAATCAAGTAGACTTAACCATTCTCTCCTCTGTGCTCCACTATACCCTGCATAGACTTTTTATTAGGGTGCTTTTCAGCACATTTGTCTCTGCCTAATACACATAAGCCTTTTAAGAGCGAGGACTGCTGCTTTGTCATCCTAGGAATGAGCCTGACATAGAGTAGGCACTAATCAATGTTCACTGGATTGAAACTGAGTTGAGACAATACATGTTAATATGCTATGGATGATGTGGCAAGTGTCGAGAAAGATTAGCATTAGACAAAGCCTGTGTCTTCAGCAGTTTAAAAGCCAAAAGGCAGACAAGAGGCACTGTAGGTCCTAAGCTCTAACAGGGAAGTAATAGTACCATTTTTGCAGAGTTATATAAAGAGTGTAGGAGAAAATGCATCTAAGATTCCTAGTAGCCTGCCAGGCATATAGTAAGCACCCAATTAGCTACTATTCTTATTTCCAATGGTGAAAAGCAGCATCTTTAGTGAGCATCAAGAGAATTTTTAGTTTGTTGGCTGAGGCCCATCATGTAGTTTTCTTCATTTAGTAAAGAATTAGAAGCTCACCTGTCTACATTTATACAACTGATATAATTTGTAAAGCCAAAGCTGCATTGATTATAGAGATAAGTCATTAATCTTAGTGGACATTTCCTGGAATATTGTAGTTTTGTGTCTGGGAAATCAAGTAATTCTCAGTGATTGCAGATTTAGAACTATGACTGGCTTGACTCGTTTTTTTTTTTTTTTAATTTAAAAAATTTTTTTTTCAATTTTTATTTATTTATGATAGAGAGAGAGAGAGAGAGAGGCAGAGACATAGGCAGAGGGGGAAGCAGGCTCCATGCACCGGGAGCCCGACGTGGGATTGGATTCCAGGTCTCCAGGATCACGCCCTGGGCCAAAGGCAGGCGCTAAACCGCTGCGCCACCCAGGGATCCCCTTGACTCGTTTTTTAAAGCCATTTTTTCCTCCTGAGAGAGCAACCAAGAATTACCTGTGTCTTATCTCCTCTCCTTTTTGTGGGTTAGTCTCAGTCAACATTATATCTCTGAGAGTTAACTGCACAAGGTCAACCAATCCTCTAGCAAAATGCTTTGCACATAGTAAATCCTCACTAAAAATTTCCAAAGAGGCATAAGGCATTGCTAAGTTAGGTACTCCATGTGGTTTCCATATCTCTGTTCTGATTTCCCCTTCTGATTACTCCTTTTTTTTGTCTTTTTCATGGCTATTCCTTCTGCTGTCAGTACCCCCCAAATACTTATATTCCTCAGGGCTCTGTTCTCTGATGTCTCATTTTCTCTACTCCCTCTTTGGAGTTGATATAAATATGCATGCAAACATTTCAAACAAAAAATAGCAAACCAAATTCAGCATCATAAGATATATTTTTACACAAGCAAGGTTTATCTCAGGAATGCAAAGATGGTTCAATATCAGAATACTCTATTAACAGATTCAAAAAGAAAAACCATATGATCATCTCAATTGATGCAGAAAAAGCATTCAACAAAACTCAATACCCATCCACATTTTTAGAAACTGTTAGTAAATTAGGAAAAAGAGAAGTTTCTTAACCTAATATGAAGCTGTCTCATAAAACACAGAGCAAACCTCATACTTAATGATAAAACTTTAGAAGCATTTCCACATCCCAAGACAAAGATGTCTGTTATCAGCTACTACACCCTATGTCCTCACCAATGCAGCAGTATATATATATACACACACATACACACACACACACAGGATATATAAATATTGGGAAAGAAGACAATAAATTGGTATTTGCTAAAGACATACATTATATCCACAGACAGTCCAAGTGAGTCTGCAGACAAAACTAATTAGAGAGCATGATAAGGTTGCTGAATACAAGATCAACATCCCCAAATTAATACATATAAGCAACAAAACATTAGAAAATGTAATAAAATGTACTCTTCACAATAAGAAAAAATAATTGAAAATATCTTAGACAAAAAGACAAGATGATAGTTTGCTATTAGGTCAGAATAAGAGCATAGAACAGAGATCCTAGAAATATGTTCAAGCATATGTGACCCTTATATGATAGAGGAGATTCATGGAGACATTAGTGAGAAAAAGCTGCACTTTTAGAAAGGGTGTGAGGATAAATGAGTTTCCATAAGACAGAAAAGAAAATTAGATCCCTACTGCATTTCATATATAAAGTTAAAATCCAGTTAGATTACTAAAGACTTAAATATGGAACAATGAAACTTAAAAAACGTGTGTGTGTGTGTGAGAGGGAGAGACCCTTGTGCAGAAAATTACAAAATGCAAGTAAAGGATATAAAAGGCTTAATTAAATAGCCACCAACACTGTGTATATGAGAAAACTCAATGCCTTAAGGACAGCCAATTTTTCCAAGCAGTATGTTTCCAAGTAAAGCTTGAGCTTCACCTGCATCAAAATTACCAAGACTGTGTATTAAAATATAGTTTCTTAACCCTTACTTGAAACCTACTGAATCAGTATGCCTGAAGATGAGGCTCAGGAATCTGCATTTTAGAAAACTTGGGTGTACTAAATTTTGAGAACCTTTGCCTTAGAGAAGTAGGTCATAACCTGAATTGCACCTGAGAATCGCCTTGGACTATTTTTAAAATATTCATATGCCCAGGCCATACCCCAGACCAATAAAATCAGAATTTCTGGGCAAAGCACCTATGCATCAGTGTTTTTATTTTATTTTTTCAAAGATTTTATTTATTTATTCATGAGAAACACAGAGAGAGAGGCAGAGACACAGGCAGAGGGAGAAGCAGGCTCCAAGCAGGGAGCCCGATGCGGGACTTGATCCTGGGACTCCAGGATCATGCCCTGAGCCAAAGGTAGATGCTCAACCGCTGAGCCACCCAGGTGTCCCAAGCATCAGTGTTTTTAAAGTTCTCCAGTAATTCCAATGTGCAGTCAAGGCTGAGGACCATTGCCTGGATGAAGGTGCCCATCTTCATTTGAACATTTACTTCTAGGGCTCATCTAGTAGAGACTGGACTTTATCTTGATTAAGGCAGGAATAGCTTCCTTACATAAAGGTTATAACTTATTCATTTGGTATCCCCACGTCCTATCTGATACATACAGGGCCTTGGCCCTTCATTTTCTGAAATAAATCCAACTAAATAAAATTGTATGAAATGAATCAATGTGAATGAATCAATGTGCAGGTGAATAAAATTTTCACCAAACTCTAAAAATTCTATTGGATTCGGCAAACTTCTATGGCACCCAGGCTCAATGTTACACTATGAGAGGTATACAGATGAGCAAACGCTTCTCTTCCAGTGTTTGTGATCTGCTGGAGGAGGCAGGTATGAACAAAAGCAGGCAATGGGAGTGCATAGAATATAAAAAGGGAAAATAAGAAAAATTAGCTCTGAACGACAGAACCTGGAAGGTATCCTTAAAGATTCTGTATCTGAGATTGGCCTTGAAATATTGCTGAGACTTGCCCAGGAAGAAATTAGGGAAATGGGCAGTTGCCCTAAAAGCACAGGGCAGTTCT
Organism: Canis lupus baileyi; assembly: GCF_048164855.1. Lineage (NCBI taxonomy): Eukaryota > Metazoa > Chordata > Mammalia > Carnivora > Canidae > Canis > Canis lupus. The sequence continues at coordinate 28,778,307 of NC_132860.1, forward strand.
GACAGCGGAAGCTAGGTCAGACAGGCCTTTCTCTATAGGGCATGGAAGATTGTAGGGCAGATATGAAAGGCTCCTTTTCTTTCCAATTTCCTTGTTACTACTCTCATTTGTCAAATATTTTGCCTCTGGTTTATTAATTCTACCTCCTGGTGCCTCAGTTGATTTCTTCCAGGAGAAATTTCTCATTAGCATTTCTATGGGGAGCACCTGCCACCCCATCTAGCCCTATTAACTGATGTCTAGGGCAATGGCACTGACTGAGAGGGGAATTTTAATCCCTTCCTCATGACTCATCTCTTTTCTAATTGAGAATTCGAGGTCTAAAGTCACAAGTGGCTGCCCAGCGAAATCCATCCTTAACATTAAAAGTGATAACAGAGACATGCTTCTCAACTTTATTACATCATCTATGTAATATGAGTGTACTAAAAATTAATCAACTTCATGATCGTGAATAACCAAAGAGATTGAGATAGCACTTAATGCAAAATCCTAGGCTAATGTGGATACGTTATGAATTAGACAAATTGGGAAGGTTTCTCAAAATCATAGCGTCAAAGGACATTTGAGATTATCTACTGACTATATTGTAGGAGAAAAACCAATTAGTATGTATATGACTCTGCATGCTGAATGTGTATTTTACATTATATACCAATATGTTAAGCTGATGGATTATGTGCCCTTTATTTAAGCAAACTGCTCCCATTGATGTCATGTGACAGATGTCACTTGGAAAGCCCATGAGATGAACCAATCACCATGGTGTAAGCCACCATGATTTATGTAGAGTGGCAGAAGAAAAGGGTTTGTAAATCAAATTATCTTTGAAATGGAACCCAACCTGGCTTCTAATAAGGGAATGTAAGACTCATCTCTGCCAGCCATGGGGTATACTTAGATTTAGGAGATATTCCGAATCACAGCAAGGGAAAGAATATGAGATAACAGGGAAGGAAAATCAATGTTCCAGATAAGCCTACAATTTCCAGGCATTTTTTTTTCTTTATGGGATATTTGATTATCTAATTTCTTCATGTCTACCTTCACCCAAAGTGCATTTCCCTATTATTGGTTAATTTTTCTTCCAAAACAAAAAACAATGTTAAATTTCACATAAACTTTGTCATGCACTTAAATTGTCCATTAAGGAAATTGATGTCTCTTAGCAACTCATTCTCTTAATGCTTCCAAACCTTTCTGATTATACAGCAAAATGGAACTGCTGGCCCCAAAGTCACATGCATAATTAAATTTTACAGAAGACACAAATGGGAAAGAAAATTCTTTTAAGGCGCTCAGAGAATTTTTTCTTTGACAGGTTGGTGGAGTTCTGATAGCCACTAAAAATAATCATTCTCACCAGCTGCAACAGCAGAGCCTTCCCCCAATCAATCCCATCACTTGCAGTATGAGTATAATTCTAACTGTAAAACCTGACTTCGTACTGTACAGTTAAGGTGGTGTTTTCGGGGAAGAGGCCATACGGAACAAAGATGTAAGCCAATATATTTGGAGTGGGTTGTATCCGAAGGGTAGGTCATCCCTTGACTGTCTAGCCAATTTCTCACGGACAAAGCAAGTCCTGCTGACTTGGAAACATAAACTGCGTAGGACGACCAAAGGAGATTTGAGAATTTGGGATCTCTCTTGATTGGCATGGATTCTGTGGTGGTGAGGAAGGGTAGTACCCTTCATTGTTGAATGTTAAGGTTCCACCTGCCACAGGGTAGTAGAATGGGAGCAGGAAGACGAGGAAGCCAGATTAGAAATCTGCAATGTTGGGCCATCTTAGGGTTCTCTGGGAATGAAGTAGGGCCTGCCTTGTAAACAAGAAGGTCATGGTGGAATCACAAAACTACATCTTGGCTTTGTTTTTTATGCCCCTTCCTTGTTTCCTTCTTTTCTTTTTGATCTTCCTTTGGTAGTCGCATAAAGATACCATGAAAATTCCACTCCTGATGGCTGTGAACCAAGGAAAAGGATCTTGCCTGACCCAAAGCCAAAAAAAAAAAAAAAAGAAAAGAAAAGAAAAGAAAAGAAAAGAAAAGAAAAGAAAAGAAAAGAAAAGAAAAAAGGAGTGCACTCCTAGGGGGGACCACTGTGGTCATGATAACAATAAACCAAGAGAGAAATGCCAGGTGGAGGTAGAATTCAGGAAGATGGAGTAGGAGCCAAATATTTGCTGCTCCTTCTCATTGGGAAATTCTTTCTAGAGTCAAAACCTGGGAGACAGATGAATTTTTGCCTTAAAAAGAGAGGATATCTATCTCTGCTATGCTTCCCTCAGCATATGAGGGAGTGGTTGTTATGTTCACTGGAGAAAGACATCAGTCTGATAGGAGGCTACATACAGGGTTTTGGCAAAAGACACTAACTCTGCAGTCCTCCCAACCACAGTCTCCTGCAGGAAGGAGACAACTGGCTCTGGCATTGATGAAGGACCCCATTTTGAACACCTCTGGCTCAATTATTCATCATGCACATCCTTTTCCCCAGAGACCCTAAAACCCAATGTTACACGTTCTGAGTCAAATGTGATCTCTCAGCTGCTTGATCTGGGTTGAAACATAAGGAGAGGATGGAGAGCTAAGCATTCAAAAATGATACTGGATGTACAAAGGGTGAGAAAGCAATTTGGAAGGGCTGAGGCTGCAGCACAGGGAGAATTCTAGAAGGATGGAGAGAGGGAGACGTAAAGGAAGAGGGAGGGAGGGAGAGAGATAGGGAGGGAGGGAGGGAGGGAGGGAGGGAGAGAGCAAGAGAAAATGGTATGTGCTTTCTTGAAGGCATTCATTTACAGGGAATTTAAATGCTAAAGAGGGGGTTCTTGGCGGTAACAGAATGAGCAACACAACTGAAGAACATAAAGGGAAAGGAGAAAGGAAATGCATCAATGGGGAGAAGGCTGGAGGTATCTAGGAAGTGGAAATCAGAACAATGAGGCATCAGACACAAGACCGTAATGGCGCTAAGGCATTCTAATCACCTACTATGTGCCAGGCACAATTCTCCTGGGCCATCTCATGTAACCTCACAATGTCTAGTGCAGCGCCTGGCATATAGTAGGTGTTCAAAAATATGTCAAAGTTTAATATTTGATTAATAAATGAATAAGCAATTCTAGGAGAACAATCTATTATCAATCACATTTTACACATAAGAATCTGAGGCCCGGAAAAGTTAAGAAACGTGCTCAGTGTGTCACAGCTACCAGGAGGAGGAATAAATCTGACTTCAAAGCCTGATGGTAGGTGGAGGAGGGTGATCTATAAGAGCCCTGTGGGGAATCGAGAAAAGGGTGTGGTGCTTGGATGTTTCCCAGGGACCAAGAGAGGGAGGGAAGGATGAAAGGCCAAGTGAAGCTGGAGGGGGCGGGCCACTTCTTCTAGGAGGATGGGGCCCTTCGGAAAGGCCCATGGAGGGTGGGCAAGAGCTGAGCCAGCGAGTGGCGGCATCCAGGCCAATGCAGCTAGTGAGGTGGGTGGGGCGTAATGGCACAGCCTGCAAGAAACTGCAAAGGGTCTCTGTTGAGCAGGTGGGGGTGTGGGGTGGGACGGGGGTCGGGGGTCGGGGGAGAGGAGCTAAGGTGGTAAAGGGAAAGCCCTGGGCCGGCCGGGATGCCTAGTACCGACTTAAGAGCTCTTTCACTTAAGAGCGAGCAGAAAGAAGTCAGCCCTGGGGGGTATCGGGGCGCGGCGGGGGCGAGGGTGTGGCCTGGAGGGAGGGGCCCCGGGGCGCCTGCGGCGCGCAGAACCGGCGCGGGGCGGCCTCAGCGAAGGGGAAGCGTGGCCTGCCGGGTGGCCCGAGCTGCGGCCCGAGTCTCACCTGTAGGAGCTGCCCGCCGCACTCGCCACCTCCTCGCGGATTTGCCTGTTGAGGGCGTCGGCCGCTGCACGCCCCTTGCCCGCCTCGGGGGCCGCGGCCTGGGCCTGGGCCTGGGCCTGGGCCTGGGCCTGGGCTGCCGGCGGCGGCGTCGGCTCCGGCCCCTGCCCCTCGGCGCGGCGCAGCATCCAGGCGGGCCCGGGCTTCCTGCGTGTGTCGCGCTCGTCCCCACCCGAGGGCTTTCCCGCCGCGGGGCCCCCGGCGCCGCCAGGGGTCGCCTCCTGCTCCGGGGCCTCGGCGGCGGCCTGCGCGGGCCAGCGCTCCTGGCTCTGCGGCCGGCGCTTGGACGCCCCGAGGATGGGCCCCGACGCCTGGGAGGACGCGGGGATCTGCACGGGCTTGGGGATCCACGGGTGGTCCCCGCGGCGCGGCAGCGGCCAGGCGCGGAAGTCCTTCTGGTACTGGGTCTCGCGCTCGAAGGGCGCGTCGGAGGGCTGGTACTCGCTGCGCGGCCGGCAGCTCGGCTCGGGCCGCTGCACCTTCCAGGCGCGGTAGTCCTGACGCATCACCGAGTCCGCGGGGCCCGCGCTCGAGGTGGAGCCGGAGCCCGGGCCGGGGCCGGCGCCGGGCGCGCCGCGGCCGGGGGGCGCCGCCGCCTCGCGATCGCCGCTAGGCCCGGGCGCCGGCCCCGTTGCCCGGGCAACTGCATCCAACTCGCCCTGGGCCGGCTGCGTCTCTATGGCGACCGCCCGCGCCGAGGGGGGCGCGTGCGCCGGCTGCGGCGGCTGCGGCGGCTGCGGCGGGGCGCTGGGGGCCTCGGTGGCCTCCGAGTACTTGGTGAAAACCAGTGGCACGGCGATGTCCGCCTTGTCCAGCTGGTTCCAGAAGCGGGCGATGCAGCAGGCCCGCGTGATGCACGGCCACGCCATGATGCGGGCTGCAAAGCTGGCCCTCCCTCTTTCTTTTTTGTGGTTCTAAAGCAAGTCTCTAACCTCACTTCAGTCCCTCGGCACTCGACCAGCCAGTCCGGCTCCCACAGCCTTTCCCTCGGCGGCCCGAGCTACCTCCTCTTCTCCCTCAGAGAGCACCCAGGAAGGTCAAGCTATCACCGGGACAAAAGTCCGTAAAGTCCCCCGATTGATTACCGGCTGCAGACGCCTCCGGAAGCCGCCCGCAAAGGTCTTGGGAGCGCAGTCTGCTGCGGCAGCGCTGGGCGAGACACACAGCGTCCCGGGGTCCCCGGGCGAGGGCGTCTGGGTCGCGCCCCTCCCTGCGGCGGCGGCGGCGGCGGCGGACCCCGGCCAAGCGAGGCGACGCGAGGCGAGGTGGCTGCGGGCTTAAGCCATGGCGTGGAGGAAGGGCCGAGCAGGGTGGCCTCAGGGGCCACGGACGAGGCTCTGCTCCCCCTCTCCGAGGCGTCCCGTCGCAGCCAGCCACCTAGAAAGGGCTCGGAGGCGATCACCTCCAGCGGAGACCGAGCATTGCTGCGGCCGCTTCTCCCGATGGTGCCGCAGCCACTGCCGCTCCGTGTCTGCTGCAGGGAAGCGGCCCCACCCTTATCTACTGCTCGGCAGGGAAAAAAAAAAAAAAATCCAGGGAAGACGCCGGGAGAGAAAGCGCGCTGCAGAAAAAAATCACCTGCTGTCGTCAGCGCGCGCTGCCGGGAGCTCGCTCTCGCTCTTTCCCTCCCCCCTGCGCTCTGGGAGCTCCTCCCTCCTCGGCTCCTAGGCAACAGCAGAATCTGGGGCCTAGGTGGGTTCAAGTCCCAGGCTGGGGACGACTTGCCGTCCTTACCCTGGTCGCTTCCCCTCCAGGAGCCTCAGGCTCTTTTGTAAAATAGGGCCAGTCATGGAGGAGAGGAGATTCAATTTTTAAAATATGAAAGATATCCCTAGTGAAATGTCTGTCCCGGAATAGATGCTTTTTAAAAAGAAAGCTGGTGTTATTGGCCAGTTCCTGGGGCGGGATTTGAACTCCAGTTTGGCTGGCTCCTGATCCAAGCACTTGTCGGTCATTCACAAACCTTGCTCAGATGTGTAGGGATGTGAATCCCCAGGCTGGGGGTGCCCTAGCTGTTCCTTTACGAGAGGACCTTTCCGGGAAGGGTGTCTTAGTGCCTCCCAAGAACTACCCAGTCCCTAGTCAGCTCAGGGGCCATACGTGGGAGAGACAGGGGAAAGAAAATTCTTGAAAGGGGCCTAAGTGTAAAAGTTGAGGGTGGAAAGGAAGTAAGGGGACAATGTCCTAGGACAGGGTAGGGCCTAATGCAGAGACCTACTGCCCGTTCCTGATCCCTGGCTTTTGTTCTTCCTCTACCTAGGAGGCACAGTAGACTTTGGAGTCAGGCAAGCTTGATTTGGCTCTGACACTTACTTCTGTGTCACTTGGGCAAGTTAGGTCATCCCTGGGCCTCAGTAGCCTCATTTGTAGAATGGAAGAAATAAGAGCAATCTCAAAATGGTTTTGTGAAGATAGTTAAGGACTCAGAGTGGAATCTTTGAGTCAAATTGAATCCACAGTGATTCAAATTCTGACTTTTACATTCCTTAGCTGTATGGCCACAGACCTATCACTGCACCTTTCTGATCTTTACTTTTAGCTGTGAACAGGGGTACCAATTCTGAACTTGCAAGGTTTTTTTGAGAATTAAAATGAGATAATGCACTAAAAATACTTACTACCACATCTGGCATATAGCAACGGTTCGATGAATGGTAGCTATTAGTATTCAAAGGACCCACCCAGGAAAGCCTACGTGGAGCTTCCCAAGCAAGAGAGCCACTTGGACACCTTCTCTAAGAAGACCTCTTATTTTTCCAAGTGCCTTTTGGCCTTGTCTTGATTGCCCTCCATTTATATTTCCTGCACTGTCTTCTACTCTCCATCCCTAGCAACATTCACTGACCTTCAGGTCTGTTTCTCTCCAAGAGAGTCAGAGTTTTCAGCATCAAGTAAGCTGGAGGCATTGGTGTTTCTGGGGAAGAAAGTCATTTATGTGTTTAGATTGGGAACTGACAGCAAAACACCGCTGGGTTTTGTTGTTGTTGTTGTTTTAACCTTTGAATCAAACAGGATGAGAAGCAACTCTGATTAATACATTATATGTTGAACTTCCTCCTACTTGGGTCTTTGTTTTTTTATGATTTGATTTGAGTTCCACAAATAAAATGATGCCTGGCACTGTTTTCCCGTCACTAGGAGATACAGTTCTAAAAACAACATAATCTGGTCTGACCCTCAATTCTGCAGAACTCCATGGGATTTGGCTGACAGCTTTCCAATAGTGATTTTCAAGGCAACTAGAAATGAGAAGGGGAAACTGAGAGTTGTTGAGACTTTACCTTTGTTTCAAGCAGCAAGTCTAGTCCTGATGCCCTCTTGGTACTCTGGACACTGTGGAATACAAACGAATCCTAGCACTCAGGGAGCCCTCAATTAGAGAGGGTATGTTATGGAGAACCGGGAGACAGACAAACAAATACTTAGCAAACAGTATGGTCAGTGTATCAATGGTTCATTCTCAAGGTGTTAAATGACTAAGGAGAGATGAGTAGAACCCCTCCTATCAGAAGTGTAAGAGTGTTCCAGACAACATCATTATCTATATCACCTTCCATATTCATTAATTTAGATTTTTTAAATAAATATTTTATTTATTTATTCATAAGAAACACAGAAACATAGGCAGAAGGAGAAGCAGGCTTCCTACAGGGAACCTGATGTGGGACTCGATCCCAGGACCCCAGAGATCATGACCTGAGCCAAAGGCAGACGCTCAACCACTGAGCCACCCAGGTGCCCCATTCATTTGGATTTTTAAAACACATTCAATGGTACAATCTTCTTGAACCACTGAATGGCCTGATAGGATAGATAAATCTTTTAAAAAAAAGATTTTATTTATTTATTTGATAGGGAGAGAGAGAGCACTAACACAAGTAGGCAGAAGGAAAGGGAGAAGCAGGTCCTTCACCGAGCAGAGATCCTGATGTGGGGCTTGATCCCAGGACCCTGGGACCATGACCTGAGCTGAAAGCAGATGCTTAACCAACTGAGCCACCCAGGCACTCCAGTACAGATAAACCTAATGGTTATCTGTTAACATGGCTTGCTTAGGACAGTGCCTCCTTATTTGACTTTTGGGGAACATTCCTTTCTGACTTCAAGTTCATATGATTTGGATGGGATTAATCCACCTTCCAGAGTTGACTATGTGACCCAGACCTATTTACCAAAGTACTGCAACCCCCTGACTGCCTAACAGTCTCAGACCACTTGACTGCTTCTCAAATGTTATGTGAGAAAGAAGTAACACTTCTCTCTTGTTTGGACCACTGCTTTGAAGGTCTCTATTTTAGTATATTAGTCATTTGAACATTTGGATCTGGCCATGCTTAAACTAACTTGAGGGATATGAAAACAGCATGGAAGTAAAATACAGGAAAATAATATCATGTCTGATGGGAGGGAGTGATCAGATTTCAAGTATTCTAGGGTCGTTATTTCCTTGTAAGGAGAGTAGAGGTACTGATTAACTTATTAGCCTAAAATGTTTATCAGCTTAAAAATACACATTAGAAGAAAGAAAAAGGAACATAGAAAACTTCATTAGGGCCAGAAAAAGGGTAAAAATAAGCAAAGAAAAACATGGCAAATAGCAAAAACAATATAAAGTGCAGAAATATTTACAAATATATCAGTGATTGAGGGTAAATGTAAATAATCAGAATTCTCTGATTAAAAGACAGAGAATGTAAGATTGGAAAAAAAAACACAAAACAAAGCAAAATGCAAACATACATTGTTTTCATTAAAACATATTGACACATATGGGGCGCCTGGGTGGCTCAGTTGGTTTAGCTTTGGACTCTTGGTTTTGACTCAGGTCATGATCTTAGGGTCCTGAGATCCTAAGCCCCTGACCCCCTTGCACCTGCATCACTCAGCAAGGAGTCTGTTTGAAGTTCTCTCACTCTTCCTCTGCCCCTCCCACTGCTTGCACTCACACAAATAAATTTATTTGACAGAGAGAGAGTGTGAGCCAGAGAGAGAGCATGAACAGAGAGGAGGAGTAGTGGGAGAAGCAGGCTCTCCATGAGCAGGGAGCCAGATGTGGGGCTCCGTCCCAGGAACCTGGGATCACAACCTGAGCCAAAGGCAGATGCCTAATAGACTGAGCCACCCAGGCACCCAAATAAATAAATCTTTAAAAAAAAAAGACATTTGACACATAAACATGGGTGGGGGGATATGATAGGAAAAGACATGGTAGAAAATAAAATAACCAAAAGAAAGCTGTACAGTTACATTGCTATCAGGCAAAATTGGTCTTAAAACAAAAAGCATTACTGAAAATAAAAATGGTCATTACAGTGGCACCTGGCTGGCTCAGTATGTGGCGTGAGCAACTCTTGACCTCGGGGTCATGAGTTTGACCCCCATGTTGAGTGTAGAGATTACTTAAAAAAAAATTTTTTTTAGGGATCCCTGGGTGGCTCAGCGGTTTAGTGCCTGCCTTCAGCCCAGGGCGTGATCCTGGAGTCCCAGGATGGAGTCCTGCATCAGGCTCCCTGCATGGAGCCTGCTTCTTCTCCCTCTGCCTGTGTCTCTGCCTCTCTCTCTCTCTCTCTGTGTTTCTCATGAATAAATAGTCTTTAAAAAAATTTTTTTTATAAGTGGCCATCACATAAAAATAGAAGAAACAATTCACCAGAAATATATAACATAGTTTGCATCTAACAATATAGCTTCAAAACATATAAAGCAGGGGATCCCTGGGTGGCTCAGCGGTTAAGTGCCTGCTTTCAGCCCAGGGCGTGATTCTGGAGTCCTGGGATCCAATCCTAGGTCAAGCTCCCTGCATGGAGCCTGCTTCTCTCTCTGCCTGTGTCTCTGTCTCTGTCTCTCTCTCTGTGTCTCTCATGAATAAATAAATAAAATCTAAAAAAAAAAAAAACATATAAAGCAAAACTTGGTAGAATTTTAAGAAGAAATAATAAATTCATCCTCATTATTGGAGAGATTTTTTTTTAACACGTCTAAATAACTGGTAAAACAAACACATAAAATGTTAGGAATGTAGAAGATTAATTAATTTTTTAAAGATTTTACTTATTTATTCATGAGAGACACGGGCGCGGGGGCGGGAGGGGGGCAGAAACATAGGCAGAGGGAGACGCAGGCTCCACGCAGGGAGCCCGACATGGGACTCGATCCCAGGACTCCAGGATTATGCCCTGGGCCAAAGGCAGACACCAAACCACTGAGCCACCCAGGGAACCCAGGAATGTAGAAGATTTAAACAATAAAGTGGATCTAATGGACCTTATATTCAACAATTAGAGAATATACATTCTTTCCAAACTTACAAGGAATGTATAAAAATTGACCATGTATGAAGCCACAAGGCAAATATAAACAATTACCGAAGACAAACAAATCCCGTTTTCTGGTGAGAGTACAATGGTAGTAGGAACCAATAACATGAGATAGTCACAAACCTCCACGTATTTAGACATTTTTAAAAAGATTTTATTTATTTATTTGACCGAGACAGAGTGAGAGAATACAAGCAGGGAGAGTGGGAGAGGGAGAAGCAGACTCCCTGCTAGGCAGGGAACCCGATGTGAGACGCAATCCCAAGACTCTGGGATCACGACCCCAGTGGAAAGCAGACACTTTATTTATTTTTATTTATTATTTTCTTTAAAGATTTTATTTAGGGCAGCCCGAGTGGCTCAGCGGTTTGGCGTCTGCCTGCAGCCCAGGGCATAATCCTGGAGACCGGGATTGAGTACCACGTCCGGCTCCCTGCATGGAGCCTGCTTCTCTCTCTGCCTATGTCTTTGCCTCTCTCTATCCCTCTGTATCTTTCATGAACAAATAAATAAAATTTAAAAAAATAAAAATAAAATCTTAAAAGAAATAAAACAAAGAAAAAATACTTCAAAATTGACTACTGAGTTCAAAAAGAAATTATATTGGATACTAGAAAATAATCAGAGCTGAAAGAAAAATGAAAACATTGCATATCAAATTTTATGGGCTACAGCTAAAAACAATATTCACAGAGACATGTATAACCTAAATACATATTTAGAAACAAAAATGATTAAAAATACTCTAGTGACTAAACTCAAGAAGTTAGAAATAGTACAGAACAAACCAAACAAAGGAAGGGGAAAAATATAAAGAAAATAGCAAAGTAATTAAATATAAAATGACCATACATTAGAGACTGTCAAACTTCTGCCTTAACTTAGACAAATCTCTGACAGGCTTATCCAGAAACAAAACCAAACAATTTTAGAATTGTAAAGAGAAACAGTTGCAGGTACTTGCAGGTACAGCAGATGTTTAAAGAATGATTGGCAAATGCTAAGAATTACTTTCTGCTGATAAATTTGTAAAACCTAATGGGGTAGCTAACTTCCAGGATGGCCTACAATGGTCTTGACTTCCTTGACTTCCTTGACTTCACCATGAGCTGAAGACAGATGCTCAATCACTGAGCTGCCCAGGCATCCCTATGTATTTATTTTAAATAAACTTTTTTAGAGAAGTTTTAGGATCACAGCAAAATTGAGCAGAAACTGCAGAGGGGGCAGCCCGGGTGGTTCAGTGGTTTAACACCACCTTCAGCCCAGGGCCTGATCCTGGAGACCCAGGATTGAGTCCCACGTCAGGCTCCCTGCATGGAGCCTGCTTCTCCCTCTGCCTGTGTCTCTGCCTCTCTCTCTCTCTCTCTCTCTCTCTCTCTCTCTCTCTCTCTCCCCCTCTCTGTGTCTGTCATAAATAAATAAAATCTTAAAACAAAGAAACTGCAGAGAGTTCCTGCATACCTCTTCTCCTGCACCCACACAGCTTCCCCCACTATCAACATCCTATACTAGAATGGTACATTTATTATGATTGATGAGTCCACAGTGATGCTACCTCACCCAGTCCATAGTCTACATTAGGGTTTACTCTTGGTGTTTCATTTTCTATGGGTTTGACAAATGTGTAATACCATGTATCCACCATCATAGTATTATACAAAATAATTTTACTGCCTAAAAAAATCCTCTCTGCTCTGCAGATTCATTCCTCCCTTCCTCTGACCCCTGGCAACCACTGATCTTCTTACTGTCTCCATGGTTTTACCTTTTCCAGAATATCATATAATTGGAACCCTACAGTATGGAGCTGTTTCAGATTGGCTTCTTCCACTTAGTAATGTACATGTAAGCTTCCTCCATGTCTTTATATGGCTTGATGGCTCATTTCTTTTTAGCACTAAATAACATTTCATTGAATATATCACAGTTAACGTATCCATTCACTCACTGAGGGATATCCTGGCTTCCAAGTTCTGGAACAGATAAATAAAACCGCTATAAACATCCACGTGCAAGTGTTTCTACTGAAATAGATTTTCAACTCATTTGAGTAAATACGAAGGAGCATGATTACTGCATCTTATGATAAGACTATATTTAGTTTTGTAAGAAACCACCAAACTGACTTCCAAAGTGGCTGCATCATTTGCATTCCTACCAACAATGAGAGTTCTTTGTTGCTCTACATCCTCACCAGCATTTGGTGAAGCCAGTGTTCCAGATTCTGGCCATTCTAATAGGTGTGTAGTAGTATCTTACTGTTTTCTGAATTTGCATTTACCTAATGACATATGGTGTGGGGCATTTTCTTATGCTGATTTACTATTTGTACATCTTCTTTGGTAAGGTGTCTGCTCAGGGCTTCTGCCTATTTTTAAATCAGATTGTTCATTTTCTTATTCTGAGTTTTAAGAATTCTTACTCTAGGGATGCCTGGGTGGCTCAGCAGTTGGGCGCCTCCCTTTGGCCCAGGGCATGATCCTGGGGTCCCAGGATCAAGTCCCACATCAGGCTTCCTGCATGGAGCCTGCTTCTCTCTCTGCCTGTGTCTCTGCCTCTCTCTCTGTGTCTCTCATGAATAAATAAATAAAATGTTTTAAAAAAAAGAATTCTTACTCTATTTTGGATAATAGTCCTTTATCAGATATGCCTTTTGCAAATATTTTCTCCCAGTCTGTGGCTTGTCTTCTCATTCTCTTGACGGTGTCTTTTGCAGAGCACAAGTGTTTACTTTACTTTAATTTAATTTTTAAAAGGATTGTATTTATTTGAGAGAGAGAGAGAGAGAGAGAGCATGTGCACATGAGCGGTGGGATTGGGGGGCAGAGGGAGAGGGAGAAACAGACTCTCCACTGAGTGGGGAGCCAGACCTGGGCTCCATCCCAGGACCCTGAGGATCATGGCCTGAGCCAAAGTTAGATTTTTAACCCACTGAACCACCCAAGCACCCCGGAAGTGTTTAATTTTAAATGAAATACAACTTATCAATTTTTTCTTTAATGGACTGTGCCTAAAAAGTCACTGCCATATCCAGGGTCATAGATTTTCTCCTGTGTTATCTTCTAGGAGTTTTATAGTTTCATATTTTACATATATAGATCTATAAGTTTTGTGAACAACTAATATCTAGTTCCCCCCCCCCGCTTTTTATTATCATGCGGGCGTGTAGTCGTTGCAGCACCATTTGTTGAAAAGACTACCTTTTCTTCACTGTGTTGCCTTTGCTCCTTTGTCAAAGATCAGTTGACTATACTCATGTAAGGTCTATTCTTGAGTACTCTATTCTGTTCTATTGATCTATTTGCCTCTTCCTTCACCAGTACTACACTGTCCTGATTATTGTAGCTTTATAGTAAGTCTTGAAGTCAGGTAGTGTCAGTCCTCCAGCTTTGTTCTTCTCTTTCAGTGTTGTGCTGGCTATTCTGGGTCTTTTGGCTCTGTATAAACTTTAAAATCAGTTTATTGATATCCACAAAATAACTTGCTGGGATTTTCATGAGGATTGCATTGAAGTTTGGGGGTGACATCTTATGCAGCAAGAGATAACTAACACACTTCGGGGGGAATAAGTAAATCTTAGGAAAAAATATAACTTATTAAAATTGATTTAAGAAGAACTAGAAAACCTGAATAGTTCAATAAATTGAATCTATAGTTATAAATCTGCCTACAAAGAAAAACCAAACAACATTAAAAAATATGTGATTTATTTGATTTTATAAGTGAATCTCACAAAACCTGGATAGAACTACCTGCATGTTATGTAAATTATTCCATTAAACAGAAAACAGTGGAAAACTTTTGCTTCCAGTTTAGAAAGCCAATATAATAGATGTACTGAGACAAACTAGAAAAGCATAATATGAAGAAGAAAACTTATAAGCCAATCATAGATATAAAATCTTAAAAGAAATGTTAGCAAACAATTCAGAATTATATATACAAATCATGATTTATCAATATTAAGTTATGTTTATCCAAGAATGAACACTGGTTTAATAACAGAAAATCTGTAGATATAATACCATGCTAATAGATTCAATAGAAACATCACACAATCATTTTACATAGATATATTTTGGAAAATGTGATAAAAGTTGACACCTTTTAATTAATTTAAAAAACTCTTAGCAAGGTAGAACTTCCTAGTATGTAAAAAGATACATGGCAAAAACCTACTAGAAGTAGTATATTTTAGGGTGAAATGTTGGAAGCCTTCGCTCTATCTTCAGGAACATAACCAGCGGAGAGCTGATCCCAGTTAAAAAGGTTGGGTAGGAAGGGCCAATGCATTTGGATTTCTAGTCATGAAACTAGGTAAGATTTAGAGTCAAATACCTCAGAGCTTTTTCTGTGATTGGTATGACCACAGAAATGGGGATTATACCAAACATGAAATCTTTGTATCCTGGAATTAAAATATAAGAATGAGACTCTTACAATCATATTTGGAGTCCTAGAATCTCAGAATAATAGAATGATACAGTTCTAGAATCCTAGAATACATGAATGTTAAAATTCCTAGAGTCTGGGAATAATTTAATATGTTTCTGAACCTTTTTTTTAATTTAACTTACTATTGCAGGCTAAAAAATTCTTCCTTATAATGAGCCAAAATAGGAATTCTTGCAATTTCCATCTTGCCTTGAGATCACATATGACAGCATTTAAAGTTATATTAAAAAACAACTGTTATATCCCCTGATCTTTTCTCAGGATAAATATTCCCAATTTCTTCAGTAGTATACTAAAGCCAGGTACTTTGAGACTCTGGAGATCTCCTCTTACTCATCAAATTTTCATCCATGAGTTTTAACAACTATTGATGGCTGTTGCCTGAGATAATTATTACTACGATGTTTGCCAAATAAGTGATTCTCTAACTCCATTATTCCTTCTACATTTATTAGTTGGCAGCATTGTTTATACCAGCATGGATTAATGAATTCTTATTTTTTTCAATGGCTTTAATCCATTACTATCACTTTTTATTTTAATGATCAAACTGTTCCATTGTTTCTCAGTGGGAGGCCCTTGGTGGTGTCTCTGCAGCTACCTTATATAAAATGACACAGGCACATGTTAAATTCCACAATGAGCACACACCCTGACTTCGTTCCTCCAATGTTACCACCATGTGGAAGATGGTGCAGATGCATGTTTCTGCACATTTATTAATACGCGTGTACACATGTGTATGCATGTGTATGTATGCATTAAATAAATTAATTAAATTCATGTGTATTAAACATTTATGTACTTGACTATTTTTCTGAATGGTGTCAAACTTTATGAAACCTTACGATGTGCTTTTCCCCCTCATCAATAGGAGTTTGAAATTCATCCATGTTGATAAAACTAGTTAGGCCATCTTAACTGCTCTCCAGCAGTCCACTGTATGATAAGCCACTTAAAAAAATCTATTCCTTCACTGAGGAATAGTTAGATTATTTCAACATTTTAGCTATTAGAAATAGTACAACATAGTTTTCCTTATGTGTGTCTCCATAGCCCATGTGAGAGCATTTCGCTAGGGTTAATAACTCAGACGTAAAATTTCTAGGCCATACAATACATGCATCTTCCAATAAATAAAAACAACTTGCTCTCCAAAGTGGTTATGCCAATTTACGTGCCCATCTGTGATATGTGAGAGTTCTTGTTTCTCAATGTCCTCCCTGATATTTAGAATTACTAGACTTTTAAACTTTTGTCAACCTGGTGGGTGTAAATGTTAAATTATGAGTGTTTAAATGTGAATACTAGGAAGATTGAGTATCTTTTTATGTGCTTATTGCCTATTGGAGTTTTTGTGTATTACCTGTTCATATCTTCTGCCGATTTCTCTGTTAGGTTGTTTAAAGGATGATTTTATATGAGTTCATTAAATATCCTATATATTAATCACTCATGGCTTCTGTGTGTTACAGAGATCACCCAGTGCATGGTTACCTTTTAATGTTGTTTATAATATATTTTGACACATAGAGGTTTAACATTTTTTTCAAAGGTATTAATCAAAGTTGATGCTTTTTGCATCTTTAAGAACTCTTCCCTACTCTGACGTTAGTTATAAGGATATTCTCCTCTACGGCCTTTTAAAAGTTTTCATCTCTGTATTTTCAATCTATCTTTTGTGTACCATGTAAAGTTGTGTGGCAGATTACCCTTCTACTCTACTTACAAAATGCCCAAGTTGTTTCAATGCAGGTCCACCTATCTGGACTTCTTCGTGGCCAAAGGTATAAGCAGAAGACCGCTAAAGATTTCTGGGAAAACATTGAGTATTTTCCCTTCCACCACTTCCTCCCTTTTTTCTTCTGTTTCTTCTTTTCTGAAAAATAGAAACTAGAGGTGAATCACCCACCTTCTTGCTTCCATGAGGTGACAATCTTAAAGACAGAAGTTGCAAGTTAAAGATTGTGGAGGGACAGACAGAAAGAACCCAGACCAGGGGTGCATGGGTGGCTCAGTCAGTTGAGCATCCTTGGTTTTGGATCTGGTCATGGTCTCGGGTCGTGATCTCGGGGTCATGGGATCAAGCACCTCACCAGGCTCTCATCTCATTGGGAAGTCTGCTTGGGATTCTCTCCCTCTTCCTCTGCCCCTCCCCCCTGTTCATTCTCTCTTTCCTTCTCTCTCTCTTTTTCTTATGAATAAATAAATTTTAAAAAAGAAAGAAAGAACCTGGACCATTAATGACATTGTGGGGCTGCTGTACCAGTCTGCCTCTAGAATTTGTCAACTTTTAATTTTTGTGATTTTTTTTCATCATATTTAGAATTCTTTTTATGGAGAAAAGAAATCCCTTTTTGGTTGGTCACTTTTCCTTGTCTTATAGCACCATGCAAATCTTAATACAGAAAAAGGCCTAGTTTTTTTTTCCATATAAACACCCAATTCCTTTTTTTTTTTTTTTTTTTTTTAATTTGAGAGTATAGCTGACTCACAATGTTACAATAGTTTCAGGGGTACAATGTTGTGTTTCAGTACCTATATATGTTATGCTGTGCTCACAAGTGTAGTTACCTACCTTCTGTCACCATACAACGCTATAACAGCCAATTCTTTAAGGATGTTTGAAGTATGTCTTTTCCTTACTAATTGATAATGCTTCCTCTAGTGTATAATAAGTTTCCATATGTATGTGGATGTGTTTCTAAATTTTATATTCTGTTTTATTAGGCTGTTTATTTATCCCCATGCTGATATTATAAACTAAAATTATTGTGGGTCTTAATCTTTGGTAGGCAAATCTCTCTTTTCCTCTTGTTTTAGATTGTCATTCATTTGTTCACGGGTATTTTTTGAGTGGGATGCCTGAGTGGCTCAGTGGTTAAGTGTCCGCCTTCAGCTCAGGGTGTGATCCTGGAGTCCCGGGATCGAGTCTCACATCAGGTTCCCTACGTGGAGCCTGCTTCTCCTCCTTCTGCCTATGTCTCTGCCTCTCTCTGTGTCTTTCATGAATAAATAAATAAAATCTTAAAAAACAAAACCAAATATTGTTTGAGCACCTACTAAGGGTCAGGTACTGTTCCAGACTCTGGGGTATGAAATTGAACAAAATAGATAAACATCTCTACTGTCATGGAGATTACATTGCATGGTAAATCTTGCCCTTAATCTTTCCATATTAACCTTTGAATCAGTTGTCAAATTCTTTGCAAACTTTTATGAAAACAAAAAGTCTTATGAAATGTTTTATGAATTTTTATGAAATGTTATGCATTGAATTTCTTTAGTATTTTAATAGGAATTTCCATTGCGTGGATTTTGAGATTGTCTACTCATAAAGACATGGCAAAGCTCTCTGTTTATTCTGTTCTTTTATGTTCTTTTGTAATAGTTTTTGTTGTAATTGCAAATGGCCTTTTCTTTTCCTTTTTATTTTTAAATAATTATAAACTTACAAGAAGTTGCAAAAACACTACAGAGAGGCCCCTGTAGCCACCACCTCACTTCTCCCAATGGTAACATCTCAAATACGTACAGTACATTATCAAAACAAAGAATTTTACATTAATTCCATACAATTAACTAGACTGCAAACCTTAGTTGGATTTCACAAGTTTTTGCATGCACTCATTTTTGAATATGCCTTCACGCATAGTTCTACAACATTTTATCACGTATATAGATTTGTATTAGCACCACTACAATCAAGATACAGGACTGTTCTTTCACTGCAAAGGCTTTCTCTCTTGTTACCTCTTCATTATCACACCCTTCCCTGATTTCCCGGGTTTCCTTGGCAACCACTAGTCCATTCTCCATCTCTATGCTTTTGACATTTTAGATATATATAGATGGAATACCCATATATGGATGGAATCTTTTAGTGTGTAAGCTTTTCCTCTCAGTATCATTCCCTTAAAAGCCACCCAAATTGTTGCACACATCAATATTTGGTTCCTTTTTACTGCTGAGTATTATTCCATTGTGTAGATAAACCTCATTTTGTTTAACATTAACCCATGGAAGGACATTTGGGTTGTTTTCAGTTTGGGGATGTTACAAGTAAAGCTGCCATGAACATGCATGTAACAAGTTTTTGTGTGAACACATTTTCACTTCTCCAGGATAAGTGCTCGGGAATCATTTACAGATTGTATGGTAGTGTACATTTAACTTTTCAGGAAACTGCCATCTATTCTTCAGAATGGCTCCTCCATCTTGCATTCCTACCAGCAATGGAGGAAACATCCAGCTCTGTACCTCCTTAGCAGTATGTGGTATTATCATTTCTTTTTTACTTTAGCTATTCTAATATATATGTAGTCATATCTCATCATGGTTTTAATTTAGCATCACCCTAATGGCTAGTTATGTTGAACATATTTTCATGCGCTTATTTAGACTGACATATATTTTTAAAATATTTTATTTATTTATTTATTTATTTATTTATTTATTTATTTGAGAGAGAGAGAGCACAAGCAGGTGGAGTGGCAGAGGGTGAGGGAGAAGCTGACTCCATGCAGGGAGCCCGCCAACCGCTGGTAGGCGCCAAACCGCTGAACCACCCAGGCATCCCTGAACTAACATATTTTTAAACTACATCTTTTATAATAGTTAAATACAACAGGACTGTTGAATATTTGTATGTATTAATCTCTATCAACCATACTAAATTTTCTAATTAGTTTAATAGTTTATAGATGATCTTGAATTGACAAAATGACAATTTTGTCTCCTTTTTATTTATACCTTTCATTTCTTCCTCTTACCCAGTTGCTCCTAATGTACCTCTAGAATTATTGTTCCCGACTTTAGTGGGGACATTTCCAGTATCTCACCATTAAGCATGATGTTGATTTTTGGCACAAAATATTTGGCAACTATCTCTTTGCTCCAGTTGTACTCAGAGATTTTTTAAACATCAGGAATATATGGTGAATTTAGCAAATGTCTTTTCAGTCTCTTCAGAGATGATCATGACTTTTTCACTTTGATCTTTTGGCATATGTAATTATAATATAGCTTGTTAATATCAAACCAGTCTTGCCTTTTTGGTATAATGTCGATTTGGTTGTGAAGTGTTCTTTTAAAGTGCTTCAGAATTCTATTTACTAAAATTTTAAAGATTCTATTGTATTAATACAAAGCAGCTTGGTCTGTTTCATTTTTGCTGGGCCTTTTTTGGTCAGGGTGGCCACATGTGCTATGGTGACTTTACAGAAAGCATTTAGATGCTTTCCTTTTCTGTGCACTGTAATAGTTTAAATGGAATTGGAGTTAACCCTTTCCTAATGACTTAAGAAAACTCACCTATGAATCATCTGCACCTAGGGCTGTTGGGGGTAGGGGGAGGTCTTTGCCTACCTGCTGGAAGAGTCATGTCATTCCCCTTGCTTGAGACTCTTCAATGACTTCCCACTGCTCTTGGAATAAAATCTGACTCCTTATCATGTCTTTCAAGGCCCTGCCTGACCTGGATCATATCTGTTAACACCTCCTCTCATACAGTCTCCTGCTGTTCATTGCACTCCAGTCACATCTGCCACCTTTCTGTTCCTGAAACACATCAAGCTCTTTCCAGCTCAGGAAGCTTTGTATTTGCTGGTTCCTCTGTCTGGAATGTTCTTTCAGCTGGTATGTTGAATGGCTTATTCTCATCCTTCATGTCTTGCTTAATAGCACATCTTCAAACTTGCCCTCCCACCCCATCTAGCGTGAGGTCCCTTAGTTCTCTTTCATCATTCTATGTATTTCCTTCCTGTATCACTCATTGTGTTCTGTAATTATCTTGTTAACTTTCTACTTGCCTGTTGTCTGCTATGCTATCTTTCACCCCGCTGTTGACTGTGAACTCCTTTAATTCCCCCAGAAACTTGCCTGTTTTATTCATACTGTTTCCATTCCCTAGAACTTTGCTTGGCACATAGCAGACAGCCAAACACACAAACAAGTAAAAAATATTTGAGTGAACAAATCATTCAGAGGACCAATGAAGGGGACACTGGCAAGAATAGCAGTACTATTGCTAGAAAAGAGATAAGGGATCAGCTAGGATGGAGTTTAGGTTTGTACAGGTTTATATAACAGCAAAGAAGCCAAGTGGAGATATAAGCCACTTGGAGATATAAGAATGGAGTGAACTGGAAAGGTTTACAAATGTAGATTTGAGAGTTTTCAAGTTTTCCTTAACCATCTGTTAATGCACTCAATCATTCACCCACTGATTCACATGTCTCTTCTTTCATCTGTCCATGCATCCATATAATCATTCGTGGATTCAGACCACTAACTTTCGAGTAAAACATGAGTAAATCATGAGCCAAGCCCTGGGTTCCAGGAATACATTGACCAATAGAAAGTCTCTGTCCTCAAGGAGTGTAAGTCTGGAGGGTATGGGAGAGTAGTGGACATAGAATAATAACAGACCAGTATGCGCTGCTATGAGGTGGCATTATACAGAGCATAGTTGAAAACACGTGGGTGAAAATGAAGAATTTAATCTTTAGGGCATGCCAGAAATTAGGGAGGATTAGAGAGGAGGAGCTAACGAGTTTATAAGCAAAAGAAGAGGTGTGTCAAGGTGATAAATGGAGAAAGAGGAGAGAAATTATATCATGATAGAAAAAACTTAAGCTCTAGAGTCAGAGTGACCACACTTTGAATCCCAACCCTACTTCTTATCAGCTGGGTAATTTTGGGGAAAAGATTTATCCTCTCTGGGCCTCAGTTTTCTCCCTGGAAAATAGATACTAACCTCAAAACCATGTAGGGTAGATCCTGCCAGATACATAGTAGGCACTGATAGACAATGATTGAATGGTGGTGATGGTGGAGGTCTTGTATATGGTGGTGTTGATGATGGTAGTGATGATGATGGTGTTGCTGTTGGTAGTGGCGGCATTAGGGATGGTGGTGGTAGTGGTGATGGTGTTGGTGTTGGGGATGGTGATGTTGGTGATGGTGATGGTGGTGGTGGTGGTGGTACTGTAATGGTGGTGTTGGTGGTACTAAGTGTTATGGTGTCAGGGGTGGTGGTGGTAGTGCTGGTGATTGTGGTGGTAGGGTTGGTGGTGGTGGCAATGATAATGATGGTGATAGTAACTGGAATACAGTCTAGAAATTTTACTTATTGCTTGTCGAGCAGTATTTGAATTAGATTTCTTGAGAAATTGCTTCTGGAATTGAGAAAGCCACATGAAGTTTTGGTGGAGAGTGGAAAGGTGGGCCAAGTTTGTGCTGCCATCTTTTGCAAGATGACTATGGTTTTGATGGAAGCTGGATACCAGCCATCTGCTTTCTGCAAGGAAAATGCATTAGCCACAATCCATTATACTGGTTTGCTGACTCAGAATCTTTCATGATGACTGATGAAATTAAGTAATTACATTTTTTTTTTCTAGTTTAAAAAATATGCCATCCTGCTGGGCTTAAACAGTAGGGTCAAATGCAATGGTCAGGGGGAAGAAGTGTTTAGTTAGAATCAACATTCTCTTGATGAATATGGGGGACTGTGGTTTGGAACTTGAACAAGAGGATCCACATTCTGCCATCTACCCCTCTGTAGAGCGGTGGAGCACTAGAGATACTAAAGGTGGAGAAAGAGGAGCAGAGCCTGGCAGGAAAAGATAAATATTTCTGTCAGGCAGGCCTTAAAGGGTGATAGTGTCACCTGCTTAAAGCACCCAGCACTGTGCCTGACGTACATCAGCTATGTGATAAATAGACCTTTCATCCCCTTACCCCATCAGATTGGCATCCTGGTGCCCTGGTGTCAAGGACCATCTGAAAAGAAAAGAAAAAGTGGCCAAACTCAGTGATTGGTGAGATGGTGGGTTCAGAAATGGCTGGAGAGAGGGAAACCACTCTTTATCAGATGCCTACAAACTGCCAAGCATTTGTGCTAGTGGCTTCATGTCTGATCCTCAAGAGAATCATGAGTTAATATTATTCAACTCATTTTGTAAACAAGGAAGCAAGTGACTTGCCCTCAATCATGGAACTAATTCAAAATTGCACCAACATGTGAATCTAGGCCTTTCTGAGCCTCCACTCAACATGACATAGCTCTGTGAGGTTGGAACATTGGGGCAATAGGGTATTAAAAAGGAGACTGAAGTGTGGGAGAACCAACAGCTCTAATCTCTTGCCACATAGTCTGCTAAGGGCCTCAGTTCTTTGAGGTGCCAGATTTCAAGAGATCTAGGTCTGAGGGGCACCTGGGTGGCTCAGTGAGTCACGGGTCTGCCTTCAGTTCAGGTCATGATCCTATGGTCCTGGAATCAAGCATTGCATTGGGCTCCCTACTCAGTGGGGAGTCTGCATCTCCCTCTCTTTCTCCCCCTCCCCCCTGTTCATGTGCACACATGCTCTCTCTCAAATAAGTAAATAAAAACTTTTTTTTAAAAAAAATGATGGGGCACCTGGGTGGCTCAGTCAGTTAAACGTCTGCCTTCAGCTAAGATTATGATCCTGGATCCTGGGTTCCTCCCTGCTCAGTGGGGAGGCTGCTTCTTCCTCTGCCTCTGCCACTCTCCCCACTTGTGTTCTCTCTTTTGCTCACTCTCTCTCTCACATAAATAAATAAAATCTTTAAAAAGAGAGAAAGCTAGGTCTGAGCCAGAACTCATGGAGTGAGGGCTGGATGCACAGGAGGGTGCAAGGTGGAGGCAGAGAATGCTCAGAAATTCCTGGATCTCTCCCCACCCAAAACTTCAAGACTGCCTTCCCTCTTGTTCTCACCACTCTTTGGCAGGGGTGACCTTGGTGTGTGTGTGTGTGTGTGTGTGTGTGTGTATGTGTGTGTGTGTGTCTGCTGCTGGGAGCCCTCTGACCCCAGCCTTCCCGGCTTTCCTACAAGCTCAGCCCTAAGCCCTTTGGAGGCCCAGGCCTCTTTGCAGAGATCCAGGAATATTTTAATGGTCTCATGGCTTCATGGCTTGGGGTCCCTGAGCTTTTCAAGAATTTACATAAATATCTAAGCCCTGGGAAGAAAACTACATTGACTCTAAAATGTGAGCAGAAGAACAGCAAGATCAAAATTAACAAATATTGAATTCAAATGGCTGCAAATACAGTATTATGCCAACTAGTCATGGACAACCCAAACCAATTTTTATGTTGTTATAATAAATATAGTTAAGTTCAAGTTACAAAACAAAATTAATAATTTGCTCTTCAAAAAACTCAACGTTATAACAATCCTTTTCAAAATGTTTCCTGCAGTAAATGGTATTTAATGCAAGAGAAGTTTCTTATGCTTGTCATCATGAAGATGGGTCTCTGGCCTATGAAGGCCTTAGGACTCTCTTAGCCTTGCTGTGCAGGGTCCCTTTGGGTCACAGAGGTGGCCACAGAGAAAGGAAGCTGCAGCTGGTCTCTTGGTAGAACTGGAGATCACAATTCAGTAGGTGGGGAAGTGCCCAGGGGTCATCTGCTGTCAACAGAGACCCGTTGTGGTCTCTCCAAACACCGATCTGTCCTCTGCTCTGCTGAGCAAGGAGAGCAACATTGTTGATGTGGCTTCTCACAACGCCCTCTGGTGGCTGCTGTGTGAAGAAGGAGCTGGCTAGGGCCATCCTGGAGGCAGAAAGATCAGGTAGGAGGCTGGAGCAAGGGTCCAGTGAAGAACTGAGGGGGTCTGGGCCACCCCAGGGGCAATGGAGACAGAGGAAGAAAGTGGACTTGAGAGACAAGCCTAAGGTGGAAGCCTTCCCCATATCATGTGCTGTGTGTCTCTGCTTCTGGCTGGTGGGTGTGGTGGGGACACAGCAAGCCTTGTGGTAGAGGTGGCCTTTGAATGGAGTCTGGAAGGCTGGGTGGGGTACATATGGGAGTCATTCTAGTACATTGAGGAGCGAGCTACCTCCTGGGGCCCAGATTTTTTTTTTTTTTTTTTTTTGAGAGGGAGAGGGGCAGAAGGAGGTGAGAGAATTTTAAGCAGGCTCTACACCCAGTGTGGAGCTAGACATGACCCCATGATCATGATCTGAACTGAAATCAAGAGTCAGGCACTTAATTAACTGAGTCACTCACGTGCTCTGGAGCCCAGATTATTAGCTAAGGGTTTGGCCATGGCTGTTGGGTAGAGTGTGAGAAAAAGAAAAGAAAAAGTTCAGAACTAAGATTTATTGAGCCCCTGCAAAGAGCTGTATTAGTTTCCTATCTCTACTGTAACAGATTGCCACAAATTGGGTGGCTTAAAATGACACAAGTGTATTCTCTTACAGTTCTACAAGTCAGAAGTCTGAAATCAGTCTCACTAAGCTAAAATCAAGGCATTAATCAGCGATCAGGGCATCGATTGGCAAGATTTGTTCCTTCTGGAGGCCCCCAGGGGGAATCTGCTGTCTTGATTTTTCAGCTCCTCGTGGCTGATCATGTTCCTTGGCTTGCGGACCTTCCTCTGTGTTCCAAGTTCACTCCATCCTGTGTCTCCATCATTACCTCTCCTTCTCTAGGGACTCTCACCCCTGCCTCCCTCGTACAAGGATCCCTGTGGTTATATTGGGCCCACATGGATAATCCAGAATAATCCAGGGTAATCCCCAACTCCTTAATAATCACACCTGCACAGTCCCTTTTGCCACATTCACCGTATCTAGTGGTGATGATGTGATTATCTTTGGGGGCCATTATTCAGCCAGTAGGTGCCCAGCATGTACATCATCACCAGCATATGGAGAACACTCAGACCCTGGGAACCTGTCTGGTCCAAGGCCCCAGCTGTCTGTCCCTATCCCTGGCTGACTCTGCTGCCTTTCCTTTGCAGAATCTGGCCACTGCCCCTGTGCTCAGAGATTGCCTAGTTTCTAACTAAATTGTGTTCCAACAATTAGGCAAACAGGGTTGGGGAGGGTAGTGTAGAACAGAGCTAAGTGGGCTTTTTATAGCAGGACTTCTCAGAGCCTTTACTATGCTGTGTACTGACTCTCTAAAATTGATTTATCAGGCACGCCTGGGTAACTCAGTGGTTGAGCATGTGCCTTTGGCTCAGGGTGTGATACCGTAGTCCAGGGACTGAGTCCCACATGGAGCTCCCTGCATGGAGCCTGCTTCTCCCTCTGCCTATGTCTCTGCCTCTTTCTGTGTCTCTCATGAATAAATAAATAAAATCTTAAAAAAAATAAAATTGAGGGGATCCCTGGGTGGTGCAGCGGTTTAGCGCCTGCCTTTGGCCCAGGGCGTGATCCTGGAGACCCGGGATCGAATCCCACGTCGGGCTCCCAGTGCATGGAGCCTGCTTCTCCCTCTGCCTATGTCTCTGCCTCTCTCTCTCACTGTGTGCCTATCATAAATAAATAAAATAAAATAATTTAAAAAAAAATAAATAAAATTGATTTATCATATAACCGTTCTGAGATAGTAATGTTCCACAGAACACAGTTTGGGCAGTGCTGTGTTGACCAGGCTAATTCCTGGGGTGTTCAGCCTGAAGAATAGAAACCTCAGGAGAGTAGGTCTTCCTTCAGCTCTCAGAAAAGCTAAGTGGGGAGGAGAAAGCCTTAGTTCCATGTTCCTTTATTCAATAAATGCGCCTTATAAGTGGTAAGAGCTGGGTATAGATTGGTGAGTTATATAATCATGTTTCCTACCCCAAAGGAACTTACCACCATGTAATAGATAAATGTAAAAGATTATTATTTTTTGTTGATTAATTTTTAAAACAGAAAGGATCATTGATTTCAATACCACCTGTTGAGATACAGGCTGTGGAGGAAACATCCAGAACGCAAGGAGAGGGCATAACACCCCGTGTTCAAAGAAGGTTGTCACTTAACCAAGACCTGAAGGAGGAGGAGGCAGGAATTCAAATGCTGGGGAGAGAGCCCTGCAGGCAGAAGGGACAGCTTGAGTGGAGCCCCCAGATGGCAGAGGATGGCAGAGTGAAGGAAGTGACAGGATGAAAGGAGAGCAGCGTGGCTAAATCACAGACACGTGGATGGAGAAGAGAAGTTTGGCAGGAGAAGCTACTGGAGAGACCCGATCACACAGGTACCTGGGGGCCAAGGTGTGGAGTTCAGAAGGCCTCCTGCAGTTGCTAAGCAGGGAATTTGCATCATAAAAAAACCGACAACATTGTTTAAAGATTTGCCAGTAAGAGGCCAAGAGGGTAAGTCAGGCTCCTACCTGTTCCCAGGGACCAGAGGAGTGCCCGGGAAATAGCACCTGCGCACCCAAGCACCATTTGCTGAGTGAACCAACCAACAGGAGGAACATCAGTAGAGAGGCTCGTGCAGGGGTGCCTGCAGGTGACACTCTGCGACATGGAGAATGGAGCCGGGACACGTAAGGGAGAGGTGTTTTGGAACAAGATGTGACAGCTGGCTGAGGGTGAAGGTGAGGCGCCAGGTAAGGGAGGAATCGAGAATGTCTCCTGGGTTTCTGTCTCACACACCCGGGCAGGTAACGGGCCACTTTCCGTGCAGGGGGAGGCTGGCAGAGGCTAAGGGATGCAGTGTGGGGGCGGGGTACCCCGGCCAAGAGAACCAAGAGGCCCCACTTGAACTCCAGCCTCCAGATGCCTTTGGGAGGAGTGAGGGCAGACGTGGGGGGTGGGGGCGGGGAGGGGGGGCAGTCTGGAGCCCAGAGAAGAGGCAGAGGTGGAAGCAGCAGCCGCATCAGGAGCCAGGTCACCCAGGGAGAGTGTGAGGGAAGGGAAAAGAGGGCCAGGACCTACGGGGGTCCCAACGGTCTTTTTTTTTTTTTTTTTTTTTTAATTTTATTATTATTATTTTTTTTCCAACGGTCTTAAAACCAACAAAAACCAAACCAGGGGCGTCTGGGTGGCTCAGTGGCTGAGCAGGTATCTTCGGCTCAGGACGTGATCCCGGGATGCGAGATCAAGTCCCACGCTGGGCTCCCTGCATGGAGCCTGCTTCTCCCTCTGCCTGTGTCCCTGCCTCTCTCTCTGGGTCTCTCATGAATAAATAAATGAATTTTAAAAACAACAACAACAACCCACCAACCAAGGTCACGTTAGTGTGGTGAGCTGGAGAGCCTTTTTAGCCTCTCCGAGTTTGTTTCCTCCTCTGTAAAATGCGATAATAAGCCTTTCCCAGAGGACGATACCCCAAAGCACCAGACACACAAGTCGGGGTTCAGCAGATGACAACAGCCCTTAGGAGGGCTCTGAATTCTCCATCCTGACAAGGCCGGAAAGGGAACAGACTCAGCTCTTCTCCAGCCAAAGCCAGCAGAAACAGATCCCTAAGCCATCTCAGTGAGTCCCCCTCACAGCTCTGCTTGTTCTCCAGGCTCCTCCAGAGAGAGCACTGGCCGGCCCTGACCTGCAAGGGAAGTCCATCCTGCACGCAGCTCCTCAGAATGAACAGCAGAGTGAGTGACTCCTCAAGGCTGGTGGTAGATGGCTTTCCCTCTGCCTCCCGCCTCCCTCTTTCTCTCCTTCCCTTTTCTTTCTTCTTTTTTCTAAGATTTTATTTATTTATTTATTTATTATGTATGTATGTATGTATGTATTTATTTATTTATTTATTTATTTATTTATTTATTTGAGAGAGTATGTGCACATGTGCATGAGGCATGGGCAGGGGCAGGGGCAGAGGGAGAGGAAGAGAATCTCAAGTATTCTTGGACTGATTGCTGAGCCCAACTTGGCTCCATCTCTGAGATCATGACCTGCATGAGAAAACCAAGGGTTAGATCCTTAATGGACTCTGCCACCCAGGCGCCCTTCCCTTTTCCGTCGTCTCTGTTTCATCAAAATGCCCCTCCTATCTTCTTTGTGGTAGATTCTCTCTCATACTGAGGACACAGGATTCTTGAGCTTGAAGATTTCATGATCTGTTCAAGAAAGGGAACCAGTTATAAGCATGGAGTAGAGGGTGTGACATAGGGGCTCTGGAGTAAGAAAGACCCAAACTGAACCTTAACTTGGCCTCCTAAAAACTGTGAGGTCGCAGCTTGGTCCCTGCACATCTCAGAGCTGTGATGGTGCTAACATCTACATTGGAGGAGTGTTATGAGGATTATGTAGAAATGTCAGTTTTCACATGTGTATATTAGCGACGCCAAAGCACCAACCTTATAGGGTTGCCTTGAGACTTAAATAATGCACATAGATCTCCTACTTCATAGTAGGCACTCAAAAATGCAAAAATGCTGGGATGCCTGGGTGGCTCAGCGGTTGAGCTTCTGCCTTTGGCTCAGGGCATGATCCTGGGGTCTCAGGATCAAGTCCCACATTGGATTTCTTACATGGAGCCTGCATCTCCCTCCACCTATGTCTCTGCCTCTCTCTGTGTGTCTCTCATGAATAGATAAATAAAGTCTTTTTTAAAAATGCAAAAATGCTAGCTCTTCAATAAGTATGAATAATAGGACAACTCATAGAGGCCCTTAATGTCAGTTCTTTCCTATACCTCTAACCCCATTTCTATTGTCCAGATGTAGAAAGTGAGGCCCAGAGAGGGTCTGTGCTTCCTCAAAGTCACCGAGGGAATGAGGAGCAGAGCAAGGACCACTCCACATCTTTCTTCTGTGCCCAGCATAAAGCCAGCAGCACAGACAGAAATCCTGGGCTCTGACCAAACTGTCAAAAATGTTCCCTTCATCTTCTGCTAAAGGTGAGAGGCCACTAGGATGGCCTTGTCCACACAGGTGGGGACTTACAACCCAACAGGTGATGGAGCCCTCTGTAGTCCACCTAGAGCACTTAGCTTTGGTCCCAGGTCCGTGTGGTTATTTCCAATTAAACAATCCAACCTGCTGGCTGGGAGCTCTGAGGCATTCAAGAACTTTTGCCAAGTGGTCCTAATTCAACTCCTAATTCCATGCTTGTCACCCTCCATTCCCCCAACATTTATGTCTCAGGTACTCTCATTTATTCATTCATTCATTCAGTAAATATATGAGTGTCTACTGTGTGCCAAACCAAGGTGATCTTGCAACTCACAGGCATTACAGAGCAAGGGGAGGGAGCCATCACTGGAGCCTGGGGGAATGGTCATAAGGAGTGGACTATCTGACAGGAGCTAATTGGAGGGATGCAGTCAACCCATGGAGACCCAGAAGGGAGGGAATGGAAGAAGCTCTTTTGCTCATGAGGAACATAGGGGACCAAGAGAGTGTGTCTCAAAGATAGGCAGGTTGCTGCACTGAGATTTCAGTGTTAAAATTAACAGAGAAATGGAAACAATAAGAAAGAGTCACATGGAAATACTAGGACTGAAAAACAGAGATGAAGAACTTTTCTGAGTTCATTGGAAGACTCAAACACATCCAAAGAAAGGACCAATGAACTTGAAGATAGGTCAGTAAAAGTTACCCAAAACTGAAATACAAAGAGTAAAAACAAACAAACAGAAGGAGTCTTTGCGAGCTGTACAACATCAGTCTAACATCCATGTAATTAATATCCCAGAAGGAGAAGAAATAACAGAGCAGAATAAATATTTAAATAGTTAGTTGAACATTTTCCAAAAATAATGAAAGATATGAAACCATATTACTAAGAACACAGAGAATCAACAGGATCATTTTTTTTTAATCTAGACCCCTTATATTAAAACTGCTAAAAATCAAAGGTAAAGTGAAAATCTTGAAGGCAGCCAGATAAAAAGATACATTACATACAGAGGAACAAAAACAAGAATTCCATCTTAGAACTAAAAGGGAAAAAAAATTATCAACCTAAAATTCTAGTACCAGTTAAAACAGCTTTAAAAAAAAATTAGAGGGATCCCTGGGTGGCGCAGCGGTTTGGCGCCTGCCTTTGGCCCAGGGCGCGATCCTGGAGACCCGGGATCGAATCCCACGTCAGGCTCCCGGTGCATGGAGCCTGCTTCTCCCTCTGCCTGTGTCTCTGCCTCTCTCTCTCTCTCTCTCTCTCTCTCTCTGTGACTATCATAAATAAATAAAATTAAAAAAAAAAAAGAATAATAAAAAAAAATTAGAGATTTTAGACAAACAAAAGCCAAGAGAATGAATTCCAACAGACTTGTGCTATAAGAAACATGAAAGGAAGTTCTTCAGGCAAAAGGAATATGATACCAAGAAAAGCTTGGGTTTATACAAAAAAATGAGGAACTCCAGAAATAATAAAAAATAAAGACAAATACAAAATACTTTCAAGACTTTCCAGGTGTAGAATCCTATCATCTGCAAAGGATAGACTTATTCCATTTCTCCTTAATTCTTGTGCCTCTTATTGATTTCTCTTCGATACTGTTTTGTCTAGTGCCTCCAGTACAATGTTGACTAGTAGCGGGCCTCTTGAGTTTATTGCTGACCTTAGTATTTCTCCATTAAATAAAATTCTAGCTTTAGGATATATTTTATTATACTAAGAAGACACGTCAGTTCCATTCTGTGCTGTGTTTTGTTAAGGGCTTTTTTCAGCATCTATGGAAATAATCATATAATTTTCTTCTTTAACCCATTAATCTCATGTATTATATTAATGATTTCCCTAATCCCACCTGTTCATGGTATATGTGATGGAATGTTTTCAGTATTTTCTAATAAAATATTTCTAGTATTTTCATAATACTAGAATGTATTCATAATGTCTGTTCATGTCATCTGCCCATTTCTTCATTGGATTATTTGTTCTTTGAGTGTTGAGTCTGATAAGTTCTTTATAGATTTTTTTTAAAGATTTTATGTATTTATTCATGAGAGACAGAGAGAGAGAGAGAGAGGCAGAGAGACACAGGCAGAAGGAGAAGCACGCTCCATGCAGGGAGCCCGACGTGGGACTCGATCCCAGGACTCCAGGATCACACCCTGAGCAGAAGGCAGACGCTCAACCACTGAGCCACCCAGGCATCCCTTCATAGATTTTGGATACTAGCCCTTTGTCTGATATGTCATTTGCAAATATCTTCTTCCATTCTGTCAGTTGTCTTTTGGATTTGTCAACTGTTTCTTTTGCTGCGCAGAAGCTTTTTATCTTGATGAAGTTCCGATAGTTTATTTTTGCCTTTGTTTCCCTTTTTTTGGAGATGTGTCTAGTGAGAAGTTGCTGCAGCTGAGGTCACAAAGTTTGCTGTCTGTGTTCTCTTCTAGGATTTTGATGGATTCCTGTCTCACATTTAGATCTTTCATCCATTTTGAGTCCATTTTTGTATATGGTGTGAGGAACTGGTCCAGTTTCATTCTTCTGCATGTGGCTGTCCAATTTCCCCAACACCATTTATTCAGAAGACTGTCTTTTTTCCAGGGGATATTCTTTCCTGCTTTGTCAAAGATTAGTTGACCATAGAGTTGAGAGTCCATTTCTGGGTTCTCTATTCTGTTCCACTGATCTATGTGTCTGTTTTTGTGCCAGTACCATACTGTCTTGATGATTACAGCTTTGTAATAGACCTTGAAGTCTGGAATTGTGATGCCACCAGTTTTGGGTTTCTTTTTCAACATTCCTTTGGCTATTCAAGGTCTTTTCTGGTTCCATCAAATTTTAGGATTATTTGTTCCAATTCTGTGAAATAAGTTGATGGTATTGCATTGTTGATAGGGATTGCATTGAATATATAGATTGTTCTAGGTATTATAGACATTTTAGCAATATCTGTTCTTCCAATCCATGAACATGGAACATTTTTCTATTTCTTTGTGTGTTCCTCAATTTCTTTCATGAGTGTGCTATAATTTCCTGAGTACAGATCCTTTGCCTCTTTGGTTAAGTTTATTCCTAGGTATCTTATGATTTGGAGTGCAATGTAAATGGGATTGACTCCTTAATTTCTTTCTTTTGACTCATTGTTAGTGTATAGAAATGAAACTGATTTCTGTGCATTGATTTTATATCCTGCCACTTTGTTGAATTCCTGTATGAGTTCTAGGAATTTAGGGGTCGAGTGTTTTGGGTGTTCCATTTAGAGTATCACGTCATCTGCAAAGAGTAAGAGTTTGACTTATTTGCCGATTCAGTTGCCTTTTATTTCTTTTTGTTGTCTGATTGCTGGCACCAGGACTTCTAGTACTTTGTTGAACAGCAGTGGTGATAGCAGACATCCCTGCCATGTTCTTGACCTTAGGTAAAAAGCTCTCAGTTTTTCCCCATTGAGAAGGATATTTGCTGTGGGATTTTTGTATATGACTTTTAGGATATTGAGGTATGTTCCCTCTATTCCTGCACTGTGAAGAGGTTTAATCAAGAAAGAATGCTGTACTTTGTCAAATGCTTTTTCTGCATTTATTGAGAAGATCATATGGTTCTTGTCCTTTCTTTTATTAGTGTAGTGTATCACATTGATTGATTTGCAGATGTTGAACCACCCTTGCAGCCCAGGAATAAATCCCAATTGGCTGTGGTCAATAGTCCTTTTAATGTATACTTAGATCCTATTGGCTAATATCTTGGTGAGAATTTTTGCATCCATGTACATCAGGGATATTCTGAAAGTCTGAAATTCTCCTTGTTGGTGGGGTCTTTGCTATTGAGATCCAGGTAATGCTGGCCTCATAGAAAGAGTTTTGAAGTTTTCCTTCCATTTCTATTTTTTGAAACCCCTTCAGAAGAATAGGTATTTTCTTCTTTAAATGTTTGGTAGAATTTCCCTGGGAAGCCATCCGGCCCTGGACTTTTGTTTGTTGGGAGATTTTTGGTGAATGCTTCAATTTCCTTGCTGATTATGGGTCTGTTCAGGTTGTCTATCTTCCTGTTTCAGTCTTAGTAGTTTATACATCTCTAGGAATGCGTCCATTTCTTTCAGGTTGTCTAATTTGTTGGTTTATAGTTGCTTATAATATGTTCTTACAATTGTATTTCTTCAGTGTTGGTTGTGATCTCTCCTCTTTCATTCATGATTTTATTTATTTGGGTCTTTTCTCTTTGATAAGTCTGGCCAGGGGTTTGTCAATCTTATTAATTCTTTCAAAGAATCAGTTCTTAGTTTCGTTGATCTGTCTTACTGTTCTTTTGGTTTCTATTTCATTGATTTCTCCTGTTATCTTTTTTAAAAAAATATTTTATTTATTTATTCATGAGAGACACAGAGAGAAAGAGGCAGAGACACAGGCAGAGGGCAAAGCAGGCTCCACGCAGGGAGCCCCACATTGGACTCGATCCTGGGATTGCTGGATCACACCCCAAGCCAAAGGCAGACACCCAACCACTGAGCCACCCAGGCATCCCATGATTTCTGCTATAATCTTTATTATTTCTCTTCGTCTGCTGGATTTAGGCTTTATTTGATATTCTTTCTCCAGCTCCTTTAGGTGTAAGATTAGGTTGTGTACTTGAGACCTTTCTTGTTTCTTGAGGAAGGTTTGTATTGTTATATACTTCCCTCTTAGGACTGCCTTTGCTGCATCCCAAAGGTTTTGAACAGTTGTCTTTTCATTTTCATTTGTTTCCAGGAATATTGCTAATTCTTCTTTAATTTCATGGCTGACCCATTCATTCTTTAGTAGGATACTCTTAGCTTCCATGTGTTTGAGTTCTTTCCAAATTTTGTCTTGTGACTAATTTCTAGTTTCAAATCACTGTGGTCTGAAAATATGCAGGGAATGATCCCAATCTTTTGGTACTGGTTGAGGCCTGATTTGTGACCCAGTATGTGATCATCCTGGAGAATGTTCCATGTGCACTTGAGAAGAATGTATATCCTGTTGCTTTAGGATGGAATGTTCTGAATATATCTGTGCAGTCAATCTGATCCCGTGTGTTGTTCAAAGCCCTTGTTTCCTTGTTGATCTTCTGCTTAGATGATCATCATTGCAGTGAGTGGGGTATTAAAGCCCCCTACTATTATTGTACTGTTATCAATGTATTTCTTTCATATTGTTATTAATTGGTTTATATAATTGTTTGCTCCCATGTTTACAATTGTTAGATGTTCTAGTCGGATGACCCTTTAATTATGATATAGTGTCCTTCCTCTTCTCATATTACAGTCTTTGGTTTAAAATCTAATTTGTCTAGGGATGCCTGGGTGGCTCAGTGTTTGAGCATCTGCCTTGGGCTCAGGGTGTGATACCAGAGTTCTGGGATCGAGTGCCACATCGGGTTTCTTGCATGGAGCCTGCTTCTCCTCCTTCTGTCTGTGTCTCTGCCTCTCTCTGTGTGTCTTTTGTGAATAAATAAATTAAAAAAAATTTTTTTTAAATCTAATTTGTCTAATATAAGGATTGCCATCCTAGCTTTGTTTTTAATGTAGTAATCAGATCTATTTTTTTTCTAATCTCCATTTCATTAATTTCTGCTTTTACCTTTATTTTCCTACTCATGTTTTCTTTTGGGTCTCTCTGTTGCTCTTTTGCTAGATACTATGACCTGGAAACTTAACCCATTTTTGCTTTCTTTCATTTTTATTCATATATGTGTTTGCTCAAAATGAACTGTGGATTCAACATTTTATGAACTGCAATGTTTTAAGAGAGTTTATTTTGTAATTTGTTAAGATGATTAAAAAATGTAAATAGAAGGGTAAAGGCATAATTATAGCCTAGACATTTCTTTTTTTTTTTTAAGATATTCTTTATTTATTCATGAGAGACACAGAGAGAGAAAGGCAGAGACATAGGCAGAGGGAAAAGCAGGCTCCATGTAGGGAGCCTGATGTGGGACTCGATCCCGGAACTCCAGGACCATGCCTTGGGTGAAGGGCAGGCGCTAAACCGCTGGGACACCTAAGTATCCCTAGCCCAGACATTTCTAAGATAGAAGTGCAAAGAGGAGGCTTGCGCTCCCAGAGGTGAGAGCTAAACAATTAGGATGGTATGACACTGGCCAAAATAGATAAATTGAAGAGAAGAAAAGCCTTGAGTCAGACCCACTATGTATGGAATGCTGTTGTATGATAGAAGTACTATGTTACACCGTTGGGGAGGAGGGAGATGTGTTCAACAAATGGAACTGCAAAAGATGATCATCTATTTTATTTTATTTTATTTATTTATTTTTTCACGACGGGTTCATATTTTATTGGACTGGATTTCAGTGCTTCTGTGATGTAAACCTAACAAAGTACTAAATGTTTAGTCGAGGGGATGAAGCCACCCACAAATTTGGGCAAACTTAAGGTAATTGGAATCAGGGAAAAGCCTAAAGGGAAAGCCTTGTTTCCTAACAGTTCTAAAAGATTTAATGATCAGTTTTATGGAAAAATTCAAAGTGTCCAGATGTTCTTTAGGTAGGAAAAACAGGCAGGACTGGAGGAATGATCATCTATTTTAAAAGAAAAAAGTGGAACCTGCTTCATACTCTATAAAAATCCAGATGAATCAAGAACTTACATATGAAAACAAAACTTGAAATTCTTAATGAAAAATATAGAGGAAGAGGTTTCCTAAATCAGACCAAGTTATGTCTATTGAATAAAAGACAAATAAGCATGACTATTTTAAAATTAAGAATGCTTTTGTTCATCAAATGACACCTGAAAAGACAAGCTAAATATGAAGAGAGTCACAATATATGTAACCAACCAAGAACTAGTAACAAGTGCATAGAACAATGTCTTTAAATTTAGGCAAAACCCAAAAACAACACTATAGAGAAATGGCAAAAATTAAGAATGAACTTTTCACAGCAGAGGAAATGCCTACAAATAAAGACATGTTTTATCATTAGTGATCAGGAAATGCAACTCAGGACCACAACAAGATATTACTTCACACTCCAGCTAAAAATAAGAAATCTAACCATACCAAGGGTCAGAGAGGGAGAGAAGGTATGCATCTATGGGATCTCTCATATATTCCCAATCAGAATGTAAACTTATGCTACCATTTTGGAAAATAGTTTGGCACTGTTCCCAAGCTTAAGCATTTACAATCTTTGACCCAGCTGTGCTGAGACTGGGAGGGCCAATGGGTATAGTGACAGAGGGATCAATAGAAAAGCTGGTATCAAGTTGGTCAAAGGGGCTGGCTGTGGAGGTGGAAAGCAGCTCTTCCAAAAATAGCTCTTCCAAAGCAAGAGATATTTAAATCACCAAAAGACTTGAATAAGGACTTCACAGAAAATGAAACCCAAATGGCCAATAAACACATTAAAATGTGCTCAACCTCATTTGGCATTAGGAAAATTGTAGAACTACAATGAGGCCCCTCTGACCACTCATTAAAATGTTTAAAATGTTGAGAAGGATGTGAAGCAAGCAGAACTTTCATGTCAGGCTGTGGAGTGTAAATGCACAACAGCTTTTGAAAACTATATGGCTTTAGACTAGGAGACCCAGAATTCTATTCCCCCGCACACACACATTCAGCAGAAATATACATCAATATGTACCAAAAGACAGTGACAAAAATACCCATACTGCTGTACCGTACATAGTAAAGTGATTAACAGAATAGATCCTAAGAGTTTTCATCACAAAGACAGATAGTTTTCCTTTCTTTCTTTCTTTTTTTTTTTTTAAGATTTATTTATTTATTTATTTATTTACTAATGAGAGGGGTGGGTGGGGAGGGCAGAGACATAGGCAGAGAGAAGCAGGCTTCTAAGAGGGAGCCTGATGCAGGACTCGATTGCAGGACCCAGGATCACACCCTGAGCCAAAGGCAGACACTCAACCGCTGAGCCACCCAGGCGTCCCCCCTTTCCTTTTGTTGTATCTATACGAGATGATAGTTCATAACTAATCCTATTGTGACAATCATTTCACAAAATGCTTCCCTCTCTCTCTGTGTGTGTGTCTATTGTGAATAAATAAAATCTTTAAGAAATAAAAAAATAGAAATAAATAAACGTATACAATGATCCATGGCAAGTATTTCTCACTAAAACTGGGCAGCGAGGAAGACTGTCCATAGCAGTACAATTCATAATAGCCAGAAACACGTGACAACTCTAATTACTCACAGCAGTGAAATGAATAAATTGTGACACACTCACAGTTAATCCTATATGGCCACAAGGACAAATGTACTAGAAATGCAATTTAGATTAATGTGGGAAACAAAGGCAAAAGAAAACATTAAATTTCCTTACTACTTACAGCCCATTGCCAAGTCCTTAGAATAGGCAAAGTGACCTTCCTCTAGGCACTCCGCTGCCTCCATGTTAAACTTCACTAAGAGCAAAAGATGATCTTAGCTTAACATTATCTTGATCCCCTGGGATCCTATAAATCTGCTTTATCATATAAAAATGCCTTTAGAAATTTCTTTCATCTCTACTTGACAGAATATATGTTTTTTAAAGATTTTATCTTATTTATTTATTTATTTATTTATTTATTTATTTATTTATTTATTTTTAAAGATTTTATTTATTCATTCATGACAGACACAGAGAGAGAGAGGCAGAGACACAGGCGGAGGGAGAAGCAGGCTCCATGCAGGGAGCCCGAGGTGGGACTCGATCCTGGGTCTTCAGGATCACACCCCAAGCTGAAGGTGGCGCTAAACAGCTGAGCCACCGGGGCTGCCCTATTTATTTATTTTAGAGAGAGAGCATCAGTGGGTGTGGGGGGTGGGGGGGTTGAGGGAGGAGCAGAGGGAGAGCGACAAGCAGATTCCCTGCTGAGCATGGAGCCTGATGCCAGGCTCGATTCCCAGGACCCTGAGATCATGACCTGAGTTGAAATCAAGACTAGGCCCCTCACTGACTGAGCCACCCAGATGCCCTTCCCCAAGATATATGTTAGCAACCATCCTCCAAGCATATGGCCCACTGATTCATCTGAAGGGTCTCACGACTAAGGTTTTATTAGACAGTAATAAGTGATCTTTTCCTAACACTAGCTAGCCCCCTCGAAGTCCTGGAGACCTACATCCAAAATTCCTTAGGACTTATGCTGTCCCTGACCCCCTCCCAACTTGAAAGTATAGAATCAGTCTCAACCCTGGTGCAGCTCTTTCTGCCCACAGGTCCTGTGCTTTAATAAAAGACCTTTTGCACCAAAGATGTGTTAAGAATTCTTTCTTAGCTGTCAACTCTGAACCCCACCATTTCCTATATCATAGATGACTCAAAAATATAATCTTGAGCCAAAGAAGCCAATCTCCAAAGAGTATATTCTGTAAGATTTGCTTTTCATGAAGTTCCAAAGCAGAGATAAAGATGGTGAGGACCCAAGGGAGGAGAAGAGTGGCTGGCGAGGACATGGGGTGCTGGTCATTTTCCATTGATCAGAGTTCTGTGTGTTCACTTTGTGGCGGTGTGTTACTCTGTGTCTTTAGGATTTGTGCATTTTACTATATGTTCAATACACTTCAATTCAAAGGGTATATGTAAAAGAGATTTAGGAGAATTGACCAATAAATGTGGGAGGGGGTTGGAAAGAGTCTAGTGTGACTCTAAGGCTTTGGCCTGAGAAGCCAAGTTCATGGAGCTACCCTTCACTGAGATGAAAAAGTTGGCATGAGCAGGTGGCAGGAAATCACATTTGGTCTTAGACATTCTATGATGGAGCTGCCCAGCAGGCTTTCAAGTGAAGATGTCAAGTAGCCACCTAGTTATTCTAGTCTGGAGTCCCAGAGGAATGTCAGAGCTGGAGATTTGAAAGTCTTCATGATGTAGATAGAATACAAGGCCATGAGTGTGGATGAGCTCCCTGAGAGAGGGAGTGTGAAGAAAAGAGAGAAGACCCAAAGACTGAGAGGGCGGGACGGTGCTCAAACATTTAATCTGGTAAGGGATAAGAGTCATTAAGGAGACCACGGAGCTGCCAGAGAACTAGGAAGGAAACCAGAAGAGTGTGCCATTCACTGGCCAGGTGGATTCAAGGAGGAGGCAGTGATCAAGCTGAGAAATAGGGCAGGAGGTGGAGGAGATAGTGGGGTCAAGGAATGTTTAGGTGAGAGCTATTACAGTACATTGTGGAGGGGGAGCAGTCAATGGGTAGGAGGGAGAGGAGATAACTACCAGAGTCGGCTCATTGGACAGATGAAGACAGGATTGCATTATTCTACTTGGGGCTTCACCTTCCAAGTGAAGGGCAAGATTCAAGCAAACAGAGGAAAGTCATTGGCAGATAAGGCATCGCCTGAGGAGGCAACTGCCTTGGATAATGCTTATACACTTCCTTTTGTTCCTCCTTCCTTCAGCTAGGCCCAGGGCAAGTGGATTCAAAGGTTTCTCCTTGGAAGCAGGTCCCAGCCCTGGTAGGGGCAGAGGCCTTGAGGCTGGGTGGGGCTGGGTGAGGCACGCTCCGCCCACCCCCCCTACAAATGCTTATGCAATTTCCAATATCAACAAAGACCAGTTGGTGCCTCAGATCACTGCAGTGTTCAGAGAAGCCTCTGGAGCCGTCAGAGGAGCCAGCATGGTGAAGTTTGCACCACTGTTCGTGCCATGGGAGCGCAGGCTGCAGACCTTCATGGTCCTGCAGTGGGTCTTCTCCTTCCTGGCCCTGGGTAAGGCGAGCTGGACTGGGGGATGGGAGACCACAGGCACCTGCCACCCTAGGTGCACACGGTGTATTGATAGTGGAAAGACATTCGTCCTCAAGGGGGCTTTGCTGCACTCAGAGCCCCTGCCCAGCCAGTCTCTTCCTTGCCCAGAGTCCTCTGGAGGGTGTGGAAGGGCATGGGGATCGGGTGGGATAGAAGCCATCACTTGTGGCTTTGGACAGGTTACTGAGCTTTCCTGGGGTGTGGGTTCCACTTTAGTATAAGGACAGAGACCCTGTCTCAGGATGCCTGGTACTGCTGTGGGGCAAGATCTAGGGGATTGTGGGGAAGTTCCAGGCTCGGGGTTTCTCAGAGGGAACGCATCTCCTTCCTTCCTTTGAGAGAGGCGGAAACAGACTGGCAGTGGGGAAAGTGAAGGGAACAGGGAAATAAATAAGAGTGGAATAGAAGGTATGGACTGCCAGGGGACTGGGGTGTGAGTGGGGTCCCAGGCGAGTCGGGACTGGTCAACTGCCCAGCCAGTGTGACCCTACCGGACTCAGGCCTGACCTGTGTGGTTCGTCAGCTGTGGGATGGGAATACCACTGCTGACCTTGCAGAGCTCTTGTGGGATGAAGTAACGAGTGTGCCTGTGCTACTCGGGGCAGACCAGGCCCAACCCTTGGGCTTGGGTCCCACGGGAAGTATGCTTAGGTCCCCCTACTCACCCCACCCCCACAGCGAGCACATTGATTGTGGCCAGGGAGACTACACTTGCCCAAACCCACTCTGTAAAGGGAACACTTTCGAGGAGGACCTGGGGCTGAGCATGAGAAGAGAGTGGGGGTTTGTGGGATCTTCACAAACTAGGGAGGCATGGCTTCTCCTGGGGCTGATGTTTGGCCTGTACACAGATGCCACTGGCTTTAAAACACGGGTATGCTCTGTACAGGTTGGTCAACAGCCATTTCACACACATACACACACACACACACACAGACCCCAGGTGCTCCCTCAGAACCTCCTGGCAATTCTGTAGGTGAACTATTGACCCCCAGCAAAGCAGGCCTCCAGCACTCTGTATTCCTTATGAATGATCTGTGTCTCTGTCCAAGGGGTCTTAAATATTTCAACTATCTCTAGTTATCCCCATTACCCAGATGGGCAGAGAAGGTAGTAGGTCTCCAGTCCTGGGCTCCTTCTGTAGCCAAAGGAAGAAAGCTCAGGAGGGGCAGAGAGAGGAGAGAGGGCAGAGGGGGTGGGAGGAGGTGGGGCTAAGGGGCTGAGGGTGGGTGGAGAGAGCCCAGGAGGGAGGCCTAGCCCAGGGCATACTACCAGTCTGCAGGCTCCTGGACAAAGGTCACCTGGGGCCTAGAGGTAGTCTGCATCCCAGGGATCACAGGGGATAAGGTTCGTGAGGTGCAGTGTGCTTTGTGTAAGCTTTGCAGGCAGGAGTGAGTTTGACTGGGTTGGCCTCAGCACCCCACCCCCTCCACACCCCAGCTCTGCAGGTCCCTGGCATATGAGCCGGGGGATGTCAGGACTAACCCAGAGAGATCAAGTAGCCCTGGGTCTGGAAGACTAGAGGGAAGGCAGCTGGGCAAAGGGATCTGGGCCCACAGGGGCCGGGAGTAGGAGGTGTTATGGTATCCCTTATCCTGGGGGCAAAGGGGAGCCTCAGAAGGGCTTTAGGTAGGCAAGGTCCAATCAGTGTGCTGAAGGTCCCTGTGACTGCAGTGGGGGTATCTACGGTGTTTGGAGTGTGGGGTTATGGGCCGATGGCAGGGAGCAGTCACAATCTACATCAGGGCACAGGAGCCAAACCCAGCCCCCTGACTATTT
This sequence comes from Canis lupus baileyi, assembly GCF_048164855.1. Taxonomy (NCBI): domain Eukaryota; kingdom Metazoa; phylum Chordata; class Mammalia; order Carnivora; family Canidae; genus Canis; species Canis lupus. The sequence continues at coordinate 28,820,057 of NC_132860.1, forward strand.
TTATATTTGTATAGTTTATGAGCTAAGAAGGATTTTTAGATTTTTTTAAGTATTGTGTTTTATTTTATTTATGTTTTAAAAGATTTTATTCATTTAAGAGAGAGAGAAAGCATGAGCAGGGGGAGGGGCAGAAGCAGGCTCCCCACTGAGCAGGGAGTCCCATGGGGGATGGGATTCCAGGACTCAAGGATCACAACCTGAGCCAAAGGCAGAGGCTTAACCTGCTGAGCCACCCAGGTGCCTCAAGTGATTGCGTTTTAAATGGTTAGGTACCTATGTAATATCATCCAAGTTGCCTCTTGAGCTGCGAAGTCTAAAATATTTACAGTCTGGCCCTTTAGGATAAAGGTCGCCAATTCTGGTCTAGGGAAGCTGGCAGTGGGTGGAGAGAAGTGGCCCCATTCAGGAGCTGTTTAGGAGATGGAGTCCACAGGGCAGGATTGAAAGGCTGGCCAGAGAGTCAGGGCTTCCAGTGGAGGAGTGGAGGCTACACACATTTACCAAACAGCTGGTTCACTCTGGAGTCAGAGGAGGCATTTCAGAGAGTGGTAGAGGCCAGAGAATTGGCTGCAGAAGTCAACTAGGACCCATCACTAAGGACTCAGGGCCAATAGCCAAATATTTCCCAAGTGGGTAACTTATTTACTGCGTGTCCTCTCCTCTATAGCTCACACCAGAAGGTAAGTCCATTCAAACAGTTTGTCTAGCCCTCAACTGCATCTCCTGCTCCTACAAGAGTGGGAGTCCATGGATGTTTGTTGAGTGAATAAATGGGAACAAGATGTAGCAAGATGTAGATTTGAATCCTAGGTCCCCTCCTACCACTTTGTTGTGTGACCTTAGCCAATTAGCATACCCTCTCTGGACCTTTGTAAAGTGGGATTTAAAATTTTTTCCCTCCTGGAGTTGTGAGGATTAAGTGAAATAAAGTTTCTCCCTTCCTAAGTGACCTTATAGTCCTCAGTTTTGCCTGCTAAAAGGAGTTGATGGATAAGCTAAGGGTGAGGGCTGTTGGGTATAGGGAAGACCTTTCTGGTCAAGTGCAAATGTCTGTGTGTTTTATCCTAACCCTTTTTTCTGCCTGCAGAACTAATACATGCCATTGTAAAACATTCAAACATGATGTGTGTCCTAAAAGCAAAAGACTTCCCCAAATCCTACCCTTCAGATAGCCATGATCAACCACTTGTGTCTAATTCTCTGGAGCTGGTGTTCTTAGAGTAGGAGCCACCCATGCAGACTTCGGATTTTGCCCAAGGGGAAAGAGGCCTGGCTGAGATTATCTATTTTTTTTCCACATTAAACATTTTTAATATGGAAAAGGGAATAAACAAAGCTTACTCAAGCTTCCTGCCAACCTCGTCTTCCACATCCCATTTCCTTCTTCCGGAGCTGTGGGGTCCTTTCTTCCTCTGTGAGTCTGCAGCCACGTATATACGTCCCAGGGTTCTTTTTCACACAAATGGTGGCATTTCATTCCCCTTCTTCTACGACTTTCTCTTTCAAAGTTTTTATTAAAAATATTTAAGACAAACAAAAGGTAAATAACCCGCCAACTGGTTAATGGTCCTCCCCTATACCCCTTGAGGAACTGGAAGGCCTCTGTGAGGATAAAGCACAGGTCTGGGAATGGGAGGAAATGCCTGGAGGGAGGGGCTGCCTGTTAGAGCCAGGACTCCGGCCTACCATGTCTTCTAGTTGTTCAAGAGATATCAGATGTGAGGGTTGGTATATGAAACCTCCCCATTTTACATTATTAGTAATTAATTCAATGTCATTTTTTAAAGATTTTATTTATTTATTCATAGACACAGAGAGGCAGAGACACAGGCAGAGGGAGAAGCAGGCTCCACACAGGGAGCCCAATGTGGGACTCGATCCCAGGTCCCCAGGATCACACCCCAGGCCACAGGCGGCACCAAACTGCTGTGCCACTGGGGCTGCCCTCAATGTCATTTTTTAAAATATTTTTTTTTATTCATGAGAGACCCAGAGAGAGAGGCAGAGACACAGGCAGAGGGAGAAGCAGGCTCCCTGCAGGGAGCCTGATGTGGGACTCCATCCCAGGACCCCGGGATCACATCCTAGGCTGAAGGTAGGAGCTCAACCACTGAGCCACCCAGGCATCCCTCAATGGCATTTTATTGTATTTTATTATTATTTTTTAAAGATTTTATTTATTTATTCATGAGAGACACAGAGAGAGAGGCAGAGACATAGGCAGAGGGAGAAGCAGGCTCCATGCAGGGAGCCTGACGTGGGACTCGATCCAGAGTCTCCAGAATCATGCCCTAGGCTGAAGTCAGCGCTAAACCGCTGAGCCACCTGGGTTGCCCTCAATGACATTTTCAAATAAAGTGCAAAGGTGAAATGGGCCCAAGTGGCCAAAGGTGGAAGGGGCCCAAGTGGCAGATGAATGGATACACAAAATGTGGTCTATATGTACATTAGAATATTATGTAGGAATATTCCAGGGGATAAGGAAGGGGATTCTGACTACAAGCTACAGCGTGGATGATGGGCATGGGGCTAAGTGGCATAAGCCAGTCACATAAAGACAAATACTTCATGATTTTTATATGAGGTTCCCAGAATAGTCAAATTTGTAGAGACAGAAAAGGGCCAGCCAGCAGGGGCTGGGAGAGGGGGTGTGGGGAGTCAGTGTTTAGAGGGTACAGAGGTTCAGTCTGGGAAGATGAGGGGTTCCCCGGACGGGTGGTAGTGACGGCTACCCAGCAATGTGAATGGGCTTATTGCCACTGAACTGTATGCTTAAAAATGGTTAAGGTGATAAATCTTATGTCAGGCATGTTTTATCGCAATAACAGTTTAAGAAACAAAGTGCCCCCAGTGTGAGCCTGGAAAGTCAGCTCTCCGATGGCAGGACTTTGTGTCTGTTGTTCCTGGCCTCGCCACCAGCACCTGGCACATCAGAGGTGCTCTGTGCAAAGTGAACATCTAGGAGCCCCTGCCTACATCGTCTGGCTTATGAATTCCACCACTGTTTCAGACTGGGCCGAAGCCCCCTCCTCCAGGAAACCTGCCGGGAATGACAGGCCCAATCTACCCTACTTCCAAACAGGACATACAACTGGATGCTGACCTGTTTAAGATGAGTGCGTGGTGCTGAGCGAGGAAATAGGATGGGGAAGGAGCCCTGTTCTCTGGGAATATTCTTTCCATCAGCATCAGATTAGGGATGGCCCACAGAGCAGCGGAGCCGGACATGAAGCTGGGGTCAGCCTACGGCGGGGCACTCAGAACTGTAGGTCAGGGGGGCAGCTCCTCACTGGGCCTGAGCTCCCCGAAGCTGGAACCTGGGCGCAGATGCTCCAGTCGTGTCCTGAGCCCTGGTGCAGGCAGACTGACTGCTTTGCCGCAGAGACGAGCGAGAGCGGCAAGGCCGGAGCGAGCAGGGGACCAGGACGGCGGGAGGGATGAGTTTTGAAGCTGGGCCTGCCTGGTTTCGAATCCGGGCTCCCAGGGAGGCTGGGCGAGGTGGGGAAGCCGTGTCTCCCTCCCCGGCGCCGGCGGACTCGGTGGGGACAGTCTCACCCCCTTCCCCTCGGGCCTCTGACAGCTCCTGCTTCCCTCCCCAGCCCAGATCTGCACTGTGGTCTTCGTAGGCCTCCTGTTCACAAGGTTCTGGGTGGTCAGCGTCCTGTATGCCGCCTGGTGGTACCGGGACCGGGACACGCCGAGGCAGGGGGGCAGGCCCGTCCAAGCCCTGAGGCGCTGCTTCTTGTGGAAGTACATGAGGGACTACTTCCCCGTCACGGTGAGTCTGGGGCTGCCCGACGACGAAGCTGGCCCGGGCTGCGGGGAGCAGAATACTGGGCTGGGAGTGGGGGCCAGGGCTTCCCCACCCTGTGGCCTGTGGAAGAGTCCAGATTCTCTCTGGCCATGGTTTCCCAGGGTTGGGAAGTATCAGGGTTTGAAGAGGCTCCGTGGGCAAATAGTGAGGCACACATATGTGTCTTACAGGTGTAAAGCCCTCAGCAGCCAGGTAGAGGGCAAATGTAATAAACTCACAGTCCTGAGACCGTCGAGCCTCACATGTCATTAGATGGGGAGAATGACACCCTGAGAGGGACGAATCTGTGACCGACTCCACGTGACAGGTTCTCCTGGTTTTAAAGCGTGTGCATTAAGGATGGGTGAAGGAGCAGGGGAGAGAGCCCTGCGCTGGTTCTCTGTTCTATCCTGCCTCCAACCCCAGATTGCTGTGTGTCCTTGAGCAAAACCTCGCCCCATTCTGAGCCTCAGTTTCCCCGTGTATCTAGACTGACCCCTCCAACTCTGAGCACATTTGAAACTCTCACTCTGACTTGGGACATCTCCTGTCATTGTGACCCTGGACTCAAATATCAGTCCTGAGTAAAGCAGATCCTCGGATTTGAGAGAACAGACCCATTGGCTCCTTTACTGGATTCCAGACAAACCGAACCTTGGGGCTTAAGCAGCTGGGCAAGGCTGGCTTATTGGCCAGATGGCACGGGGGGGGGGGGGGGGGGGAGCGGGGCAGGTAGTGGGAAACACCGAATGGTGCCAGGCAGGGGCAGCTGGCCATCCCCTGGAAACAGGGGAGAAGAAAGGCATAAAGCGTGGCCTCTGGAGCAGGACAGACTAGCTCACAGACCACTGTGACCTTGGGGGAGTTCCACAGCCTCTCTTAGCCTTCATGTCCTCGTATGTGAAGTGGTGATGACGCCGCACACATCAGCCAGTTGGACAGACCTGCTGAGACAGCAGGAAAGCACCATGTAGGTTGGCAGTGAACTAGGAGCTAGTCTTATCACTGAGTCAGTGGGGAGCATGGAGAAGCGTGCGCGTGGCTGTGGTCAGGGGAGGACTGTGACAGCCCAGAGCCCTGTTGTCGCCCTGACCTTCACACCTGCCCAGTTCCTCCCACCCCATTCTGGAGCTCCACCTCCTCCTGTCCTTTCTGGAATTAGATCCTCAGCAGGTAAAGGAGGAGGGAGTGAGTACACAGGCTTACAGAGGTTAAACAGCTCACTGACTCCCCGGCACTCAACGGGGGACTCAAGGCTCCTGCTGTGCCCCGTTCTGAGAGTCCAGGAGCCAGGTGAGGACTAGCAAAAGCTGGGCAACGGCGGGGGTACAAAGCCACAAGCCCCACAGTGAGCAGGGCCTCCGGGGCAAGGGGCAAGGGTGGGGCAGGCAGGGCAGGGCAGTAGGGCATCAGGGGAGGGGCTGGGGGAAGGGCAGGAAGTTGACTGGCAGAGAGTTCCATGCTCGTGAGGGGTGACAGGTGGGGGTCCAGGTGCAGGGAGGTCTCCTGCCCATATTTGCTTCCTCTGCACGGAGCCCCACAGGGTGAGCAAAGTCAAGCAGGGTCTGTGCCTATCCTGTCCACTGCCCTTCCTGATCCTCCCCTGACCAGGCAGCCCTCCAGAAGGGTTTCTCAACCTCAGCGTTATTGACACTAGTGGGACGCTGCCCTGATTGCTGCAATTCCGTGCGCAATGTTTTAGGATTGATGCTCACTGCGGCCGGTTGCATTACCCGCCGCAGAGGGTGGGCAGTACCAGCAAGTGGCCAGCAGAGGGCGAGAGGACATGCGCTTTGACGGCCTGCCCCAGCCTGGGAGCCCGCAGGCCCGGGGCTGGGTGGGGCCTGCACATGCCCTTCCCGCTTCCTCCGGGACACCCTCTCGCTCTTCCACACCTCTTTACAGCCCAGGCCCCACTGGTATCTTGGGAGGAGCAGAAGATAGGTAACGCTCGCACACACATTCACAAGCCTCTGCACTCCCCTGTCAGAAGTGTGTAGATTTGTTTTTGTTGGTTTTTTTTAAGATTTTATTTATTTATTCATGAGAGACACACAGAGAGAGGCAGAGACATAGGCAGGGAGAGAAGCAGGCTCACTGCAGGAAGCGCGATGTGGGACTTGATCCCAGGACCCCAGGATGATGACCTGAGCCAAAGGCAGACACTCAACAACTTAGCCACCCAGGTGCCCAACTATGTGTAGATTTCTGAGTTTATATCAGTTCTTCGTGTGATTTTCTGAACTAGCATCTATGGATGGAATTTCAAGCAAAATTAGGAAACCTTCCGGGCTTTGCAGCTTCCTAAACTCACACTACAGTCTTCCTAAAGAGCTAATGATGAAGAATCAGGCAATATTTCACATGGGAGGCACTGATCTCACCTCATACTGAAGACCAGCCCCAGAGCTGGGTTTCCCCTGTGCAGGTTTCATCCTCCCGGAGCAAACAGTGTCTACACAGGCCAAGGCCTGAGAAGGGATGGGGTGCTGTGGCCAGGCTGTGACCTGGTGTCAGGAAATGTTGCAGGCCCCGGGGCAGCGCAGGACACCTCCCACCCACACCTGGAACAGCCCTCAGTTCCTCCACAGCCCTGTCAACATCACCAGGGACTTCACGCCCTCCCTCCTAGCACTCTGGGGTCTCTTAACTGAAGTCAGAGGTAGAGAGGTAGGCAGCCGCCCATCCAGGATAGGTCTCCAGCTCACACTTGGACAGAGTCACACTTCCTCCTGTGAGGACTCCTTTCATCATGAGAGAGCTCTGCCTCGGAGAAGGTCTTCCTTCATGCAGAGCTGTGCCTGTCCTGACTACCTGCCCAGGTGCCGTGGGCACGGCTGTCCCCTCAGCCCTACGGCTTTCTGCACTTCGACACATGGACATTTGGGGCTGAATGAGTGCTGTGTGTTGGGGTAGGGGGCGCCTTCATCCCTGGTCTCTACCCACTAAGTGCCAGTAGCACTCCCCTCTACCAGTTGTGGCAGTCAAAAAGGTTTGCAGATGTTACCACATGTCCCCAGGTGGGGGAGTAGGGGGGACTGGCCCTGGTTGGGAACTGTTCTTTTTTTTTAAGATTTATTTATTTATTTATTCATTCATTCATGAGAGACACAGAGAGGCAGAGACACAGGCAGAGGGAGGAGCAGGCTCCTCACAGGGAGCCCCATGTAGGACTTGATCCTGGACCCGGGATCACACTCTTAGCTGAAGGCAGATGCTCAACTGCTGAGCCACCCAGGCCTCCCCATTCGGGAACTGTTCTGAGGCCTGGTGTCAGTCTCCAAAATTCCTCCGGGTCTCATCCTTCTCTCCTCCCTCCCTCATTACCTAAATCCCATGGGGTCATCTCTTTATCTGGGCTCTGCTTCCACCGATGCTCCCTACAGTCTGTCCTGCACACAGAAGCCAGATACTCATAAAATGTTAAAATGCACCAGTGACTCCCATGACACCTAAAATCAAATCTAGTTTTTGCCCAGCCTGTAGGTCCATAAACCCTAGGACCCCTGCTCAGGCCTCCCTTGCCCCCTTTGCCATCCAAGTTCTTCGGGCATGAGCTGTGTCACTTAGGCTGGTACCCTTGCTTGAAGCACACCCCTTTGCCCTGTTAACCCTCCCCCCCCATTCTTTACCTGGGGATTCCTACAAGACTGCAGGTTATACACATGGAGCCCGGCTGCCTGTGTTAAAGTCTTGCCTCTGCCACTTTACTAACTATGTGACCTAGAACAAGTTAGTTAACCCTGTGTCTCAGTTTCCACATCTGTACAATGGAGACTTTGTCCCCAGTACTTCCCTTGCATCCTGAATAGAAGATGGAGCAAGTCGGTGCACTGAGGTGCCTGGCAGTGTGTACCACACGGGGCACTCTCTCCAGCTCTCGTTGCTCACCACTTCCTGTATTTCTTCACCTCAAAGATAGACCTTTTTTTTTTTTTTTTTTTTTTTTTTTAGTAGACTCCACGCTCAGCTTGGAGCCCAACACAGGGCTTGAACTCATGACCCTGAGATCGAAACCTGAGCTGATATCAAAAGTCAGTTGCTTAAACAACTGAGCTACCCAGGCATTCCTCTAAGAGATCCTTAATGGTAAAACATACCAGTATTTTATGTACCACTAAGAAAAAAAGTTCTTCTAATTAGAATCGCCAAATGCATCTTGATAGCATAAAGTTAAGATGTGAAGAAAAGATATATCCTAAAATGGAGGGACTACAGCTGCAGATGTCAGTGGGTGTCTGTTCTGTGAGCACTAGAGTACAAAGGAGGGAGGGCAGGGCCGAGAACCAGCTGAGAGGCAGGGGGGAGGGGGTGCGAAGCCCGACCTGCTGGCATATCCAGTCCACCAGGGCCGAGGAGAAAATCCGAGCCTTTGCTTCCATCATCTGGCCACGATGGGAGGACACAGGGAAAGACTTGAGTCCCTACAGGCACCCACATCCACACACACACACACACACACACAGCCAAAGGCATAAAACTGGAAGGGATTCCTCAAACTTAGATACATATCAGAATCCTCTGGGAAATCTGCCACAAATCAGATGCCCAAGACGAGAGCCAGACTATTGAATCAGACCTTATTTGCCTTGCATTTTTAAACTGCCAAGTAATGAGGTACATAAATAGGTCACGAACAGGTTCTCCAGGGCCGGACCCTGGTACAGTGAGAGGCAGGTTGCTGATGTGGGAACAACCTTCTCCTGAGAGCTCTAAACATTCCAAGTTTGATTAGAAAGGAATAGGCCCCTGAGATAGTCCTGAGTCTCAGGATACCTCTCTTGGTTCTGGAACCAAGACTCTCTCCGGTGCCCTTGGCAGGAGGCAGCAGAACTGAACTCAAGTCATCTGTGTGGCTTTGGGCGGGTCACTTACCCCTCTGCATCTCAGTTTGCTCAATTGTCAAATGGGGGCTCTCATGCCGCAGCTGACCTCCTAAGTGCCACAGTTACACAGGCTGGTGGTGTGGGTGCTTTGTGAACCATCAAGGAGCCATCCGGACGATGGCCATCACCACCAAAGGTGTGGGAGGGCACAAGGACATTTACTGAGAGATGGACCCAGGAAAACAGGGCAGAGATGCAGGCCTCCCTCCCACCCTCGGTCCAGATGCCCTCTCCCGGAGATGCCTCTCTCCTGCAGGGCTGTGGTCTTCTAGGTGAGAGTCTTGGGGCTCAAAGTAGCCACACCCCTGGGAGACCTGAAAACATGTTCACACTGAGACTAATGTGCATGTGTTGGTGGCCAGCCACATCACTCATAAGGGCCAAATGGTGGAAATAATGTTAATGTCCATTGAGTGATAAATAAAAAATATGGTCTATCCATACAGCGGAAGAGTATTCAATCACAGTAAAGTACAGATCCGTGCTTCAATGCAGAGGAACGTTGAAAACATTCTACATTCTGCTAAAGTGATAGAAACCGGATACATGAGGGCACACACCTATTGTGTGGTGCCACTCACATGAAATACCCAGAACAGGCAGGTCCATAGATCAGAACCTAGTAGCACCCCTGCCAGGGAGGCATGATCATTGTCCTGGAAGACAGGGAGGAAACTTAGGTATGGGCAGTGTAGAGGCCTGGCACAGGTCATGTGATATGCTGACAGCAGAACCTGGGTCTCCTGACTTCCAGCTCAGAATTCTTTGCCCTGGTGTTGGAACCCAGGTGACAGGCTGGGACAAGATGGGGAGCAGGGGGCCTTCCTTTCAAGGCAGGCTGCATCAGCCTCATCCATTCCTGGGTTCATTCTCTCATTCCACAATCTTTCCAGAACAACTCCTCTGTTCCACTCCTGTGCCTGTTGTGCTTGGGTCAGGAGATGAAGCACACAGGTGGTCTCTAATCTCAAGGCCCTCACAGTGAGGCAGTGATGTCCCTTGGGCACAGGGGACAAGTAGAAGAGGTTGGCACACAAGGACAGCAGCAGAGACCATGTCTAGGGACGTGCAGACTAGGCCTCAGCGGGACAGTGACGGCCCCATCAGTGTGCACACTTGGACACACACATGTAAAAGCCTGTTCAACTACTGGCACATTCCCAGACATAGGTCCTCACATTCAGCATGATATTTCTCTCTACACAAAGGCTTCTTTAGTAAGGATGATCATTCATTCATTCATTTATTCATTTATTTTACTCATTTATACATTCATTGTTAATTCAAAATAGGTCATATACTCTTGTTCAAAATTCCAAAGGGACAAGCAAGTAAGTATGTGGGTGAAAAGCCCCCATCCCACTTGGATTCTGATCTCCTCAGTTCCCTCCCCAGAAGCAACTATGATGACCAGTGTATGATATGTCCAATACAAACAAGTGCATGTCCCCTTTCTTTTTTTTTTTAAAGATTTTATTTATTTATTCATGAGAGATACACACACACACACACACACACACACACACACACAGAGAGAGAGAGAGGCAGAGACACAGGCAGAGGGAGAAGCAGGCCCCAAGCAGGAAGCCCGATGTGGGACTCGATCCCGGGTTTTGAGGATCACCCCTGGGCCGAAGGCGGCGCCAAACCACTGGGCCACCAGGGCTACCCTCATGTCCCCTTTCCCAGCACATTCTGCCTGTATCGTCTTGTCCCTTGCTTTGTCCTGACGGGCGATGTGGCCATCTTCCCCTGCCAGGCCAGGGAGATCTTCGCCAGAGTTCCCTAGGGCTGCACCGCACCCCGTTGTGCGAATGTTTCGGGAATATGTCTCAGCGGGTCCTGTGGATGGACATTGGAGGGGATGCCGAGTTGGTAGTACTAGAAAATGATGCTTCTGTTCATCATCTTGTTCACGTGCCATTTTGCACAAGCACAAGACATTCCTCAGCAACGGAGTTGCTGGGGCAAAAGTCTCTTGTTATTACAACAACGCTTTTTGGTTGTAATAGTTATTGCCAAATCGCCTTTATGGAGCTTGTACAAAATTGCCTTCCCGCTGACCGAGAAAGAATTCGTGCTTCGGTGCCCCAGGGCAGGGAGCCAGGTATGTTGGTAGGGAAACACCACCACTTGGGCTCCTGAGCAAGCACCTTTCCCTCTGAGAATAGCCAGAGATTTCTCTGCTCCGGCTTTATCTTCACATCCACTAAGTCCCCACTGCGTGAGTAGAAGAGGTTTGTCCTTGTAGAGGAGGCAATGGTCCCCTCCAACTGTGGTCCTCACAGCTTCTCTGGAAAGGGTCAGTGGGTGACTGGGGGCCATATTGGGCAGGAGGGTGGGTTGCAGAAACCAAGTCCGGGTGAGGTCCTGGAGAATCTGGGGCCTCTTGGGGTGGGGGGGTAGACACCTCTGGGTGGGGTAGAGAAGCTTAGATCTCCAAACTGCACCTCAGGTCACTGCAGGCTGCTCTGAGGGCAGGCAGCCAGGCCCCTGAGGCCCCAGAGGCAGCAGCAAGAATTCTTAGGGAGCAACCCGCAGCACGTGTTAGCTTGATGACAGGATGAACTTTCACCATGGCAAAGCTGGAGCCAGAGTGGAAAGGGCTGCCCCATGTCCAGGAATGCAGGCCATGGGGACCTGGCAGTTCTATCAGGAGGCCTCCTGCTAGGGGCTTGGGGCATGACATATCAGGGTCCTAATTCTGATGGCTGTGGCTTCCAGGGTGTGAGGCAGTGTAAAGGGTGGGCATGCAGTTCCTGGCAGGTGGGGAAGGGAATGCCCTGCTCCACACACACACAGCGGTCATCTTTGCAGACTGGACCACGGAGCAGCTTGTCCAGGAATGGGCAGGCTGAGAGCAGCATTTGTTAGCTCCGTCTCTGCCCTTGTACCCTCATCCCACTTCGCCTGGGAGCTGCTGAGGACAGCAGCTCTCCTCTCCCAGGCAATCGGCAATGACTAGTGGTCCCTGCTGCTCACTCCAGCTGCGGGCCTGATCAGACCCTGGCGAGCTGCTTGCCAGCAGAGCCCATGGCTGGGGAAAGAGAAAGCTCAAGGTCATTGAAGGTTTGGCGTGGGGGGAGCAGGGAGCCACAGGGACACACTTGCTTTGAACAGAAGGGTAAATAGGACTGGAGCCAGCCTTCTGGACGGCGTGCTCTTTCAACCACTCCTGCTATATCTTGCGAATGCTCACTCCCAGGTCTTAAGTGCCAATTTTTCTTATATTGAGTTTTGTTATAACGGGGCTCTGCCAGCATGGTGGCACCCCGTGTGTCCCTTTGATGCCGCCAAGTTATATTTGGTCCTATAGTAGTCTTGGTAATTCCAGGGCACCAACAAACCTAAGCTTCTCAGCAGTCCTAGGAGGTAGGGGGGACAGGGCTAAAATGTCCCCATTTTATAGATGAAAAGCCTGAGAGGGAACCCATTTGTCCCAAGCCAGCAGTGAATCTGGGACAGTACTGCTGGATGCATTCACACACCATATCTGACTATGCACAAGAACCTGAGGCTCAGAGAGGGGGAGCGACTTGCCCAAGGTCACCTTGATGAGTGGCACAGTCGGGGTTGGCCTGGCGACCCAGCTCACCGGGTTACCGTCCTTGCAGCTGGTCAAGACTGCTGAGCTGGACCCCTCCCGGAACTACCTTGCTGGCTTCCACCCCCACGGGGTCCTGGCCGCAGGAGCCTTTGTCAACCTGTGCACGGAGAGCACGGGCTTCCCTTTGCTCTTCCCTGGCATCCGCTCCCATCTGATGATGCTGACCTTGTGGTTCCGGGTCCCTTTCTTCAGGGATTACATCATGTCCGGGGGTGAGTCTTTACACCCCGGGGTAGCCCTGGAGGATGAGGCTGGAGGCTTGGGGAGAGGCATCTGAGGGAGAGCTGCCAACGTGTCTACTTCCTGCAAGTGCATGTGCAATGGGAGAAGTAGCTAGACCCAAAGACGTGCTTTCCACGGCCGCATGTGCTCGTGACACCAAGCTCAGTGAGGGTGCTGGAAAAAGGGAGAGGACTCAGTTCCAGTCCTCGGGGGACTTCCTGCTGGAGGGAACAGGGTGCCCAGGCCTCTGTGGTCCCTTTTGGTGAGCTCTCTCTTGGGGCACATCCACCCCACAATCCCTGCCCTGTTCCCCCGTACTCCATCACCTTCCTCTCTCCCCAGGCCTGGTCACTTCGGACAAGGAGAGCGCTGCTCACATCCTGAGCAGGAAGGAGGGTGGCAATCTGCTGGCCATCATTGTAGGGGGTGCCCAGGAGGCGCTGAACGCCAGGCCTGGAGACTCCACGCTTCTGCTCCGGAACCGCAAGGGCTTCATCAGACTTGCCCTGATGCACGGGTATCTGAGGAGGGAGCTCTCGGCTCAGAGGGAGATTGGCAAGGATTAGATTTTGGCAGGAAGATAGCAGAGACCAATGCAGGTTGTATTTTGGCAGGGAGATTCTCAGTCTATTTACAATGAAGATTAGGTTTTGGTAAGAAATGTATTATGTCATGCCCAAACACCCAGAAAAGATTTCAGAAGGGAGGTTTGGTGATCAAAGGGACTCAGTGGGAAGGGACATGTTTGCCCAAAGCTGGCACTAGATCTGACATCTATGGGATCTGGGAGGATGGAGTCTGGGGCATATCACAGAGCTGGTCTACTTTGAAGCATCTTTGAAGAATGGGGTCGGAGAGTTTTTTTCTGCAAAGCTAGCAGATATTTTATATCTGGGAGGACTCCCTAAAGCGTTTCTGGTCTATCTGTCCTGTTACAACAGAGAGATTGTGGCCCTGAGAGGGGCCAGGACCTGCCCAAGGTCAGAAAGCAAAGCTATGGCAGGGCTGGGAGACAACTCTGGTCTCCTACTTCTGAACCCAGGGCTCTGTCCTCTGCTCCAATTCCTGGTCACTGGGTCCCTGCAGGAAGCTAGCTGGGGACTTCTTTGGGACTTTTCACACGTATTCCCTCCTGTCTCTCTCCAGGGCAGCTCTGGTGCCGATCTTTTCCTTTGGGGAGAATGAGCTATTTGACCAGGTTGAGAACTCTCCTGGCTCCTGGTTGCGTACGATTCAGAACCGGCTGCAGAAGATCATGGGTATCTCCCTCCCGCTCTTCCATGGCCGTGGTGTCTTCCAGTACAGCTTTGGCTTTATACCCTACCGCCAGCCCATCACCACCGTGGGTGAGCTGAGACCCAGCCAGCCTGGGTGGGGGTAGGCTATGGGGAAAGAGGCCTGGGCTGTGTGCTGCAAAGGGGGCATGGAGATGGGTCAGACACATCCTTGCCCTCATGTTGCTCACATTCTAGACTGGGAAACAGACACCCAAACAGATAACCCTAACTCCGAGATGGAAACTGGAACAGAGGTACAAAGAACAGTAGTCACTACTGATTATGGAGTACCTGCTCCACCGCCAGGCACTGCCCTGGATCCCTTACATGCAGCAGCTCCAACTATCCTAACAACCTTCAGAATAGGGACTATTGTCCCTTTTTCACTGATGGCAGACTGAGGCTCAGAGAAGTTAAGTAACTTCCTAAAGGTCACACTGCCTTCGAGTTACAAGGTTAAGGATTGCATCAGGACCTATTTGACTTCTTATCATGCTAGAGGAGGAAGGTTTAATTCTGATATAGAGGGTCTAATAAGGCTTATTGGAGAGAGAGGATATAAGGAAAGGGCATTCTAAATCTATCAGAATTGTGTGTAGAGTAGCAATCACTACACTTGTATTAGAGCCCGAGGAACTTTCCTGTAGATAACGGACATGCGCTTTAGTGCATGGACTCAGCACCATCTTTTTCAGCTCTTAGGACTCCTCATTTGCTTTCTTCTTGAATCCCAACTAGATCCCTCTGACAAAGCCTGTAGAGAGAGGTCTGTTCACCTTTATCCATCCATTTATTTGTTAGTTGCCCCCACTCCATGACTTTCCCTGTGTATTGTGGCAATATTTTCATGAGTGTTAGTATTGCTGCTGCCAACAGAACTTTTCCTAAAAGGAGAAGGCAGGGGAGCTACCTTCCCAGCCAGGCAGAACCAGAGGAAGGAGGTCACTTGGTGCCTTCCTGACTCCTCCCTAAACAAAGGGGGCACTGCAGGCCAAATGGAGAGAGAGTGGGGAAGAAAAGCTGCGGGGGCTGTGGGCCCACCTCTTCCTAGAACTTCAGGCACTTCCAGTTGTGGCATCTTGGGATCCCAGAACCATATGGTCTGGAAATTAAAAGTATACCTCCAGGATTTAAAAACTGAAACAGATCCTTCCTGGCTGTGTGACCTTGAACAAGTCACTCAACCTCTCTGAGCCTCTTCTCATCCTGGGAATAAAAAGAGCCTCTATCCCCATAGAATTGTTAAGAGGATTAAAGGAGATAATACATGGAAAGTGCCTAGCATTTTGGATGGCACATTGCAGTGCTGCTGGGTATTGCTATTATATCAGAATCCTGGAGTTCTCATAACATCTTAGAGTTCCCATAACATCACGCAAACTAGGGCTGAAAGGGATGGCAGTAAGAGCATTTTCCTGCAGGGATGCCCATGGGGAAGGGCCCCTGCAACCCAGTGGCTCCTGCTCTGGGCCTACACCCACATCTGTGTCTTGCAGTGGGAAAGCCCATCGAGGTGCAGAAGACACTGTGTCCCTCAAAGGAGGAGGTGGACAAGCTGCATCAGCGCTATGTCAAGGAACTGTGCGAACTCTTCGAAACCCACAAGCTCAAGTACAATGTCCCTGTGGACCAACATTTGGAGTTCTGCTGAGGGCCTCCCCGGAGGGCAGGGCTGGCCTTGGGGAGCCTGGCTGGAGGTGCTGTGATCTGAGAAGGCTTCCTGGAGGCATCTGTTGAACATATCTTCACAGCCTTCCCAAACTTCTGCAAATCCAGCCATGATATGCTCCAAATCCCAGCAGACAAGCAGGAGGGGACACTAAGTTCTGGCATTGGCGATTTGTACTCCTGCTGCAAAACCCCTACGAACCTCCCTCTCCATGGCTTGCTCTTCTGTAAATGCGAGATGGCTGGAAGAGAGGATTTCTGAGGCCTCTGTCCCCTGTTGTCATGTCACTCAATAGAGAAAGAGAGCAGCAAATATCACCAGGTTTTTCTTCCTCTACCCTGAGTGATGACACAAAAGAAGCCACTAGTTCCAGCCCCGTCTCCTACAAGCTCCCTCATCCTGCTCCCTGGATGTCTCAACTCCTCCCTCCCTGCGCCAGAGGGTGGGGGTGGCCTGGAAGCCTCTGCGCTCATGCAGGACACCTGTGAGTTCCTGTCCTCTGAGCTGTGGACTGGTGGCCACAGGGGCGGGAAAGGTGGATAAGGAGAACTGTGCTCTGCCACTGGCTATATGATAATATAGACCTCTTTGGTCTCCTTCTGAACCTCAGTTTCCCTGACTAAGATGAACCCTGAGTCTCGACTCTGATGTTCCAGGGGCGGAGAGCTTCATGAGGCACCTCTTACTCGTCCATTGTAATTTCAGCCCCCGACCTTGGTACAGAAAGGGGGGTCTCCCTAAACGTCAGCTCGACAAATGAAAGGATGATTCTATTTTAGCCTTCTCCTGTTCCTCCCTGTTCCTCAGCAAAGGGGGCTCATCGAAGCCTCTCTTGACTCCCAGACTGGCCCTGTGGCCCTGCAGCCCTACCTCATCTTCCCAGAGTGCCATGTTGACTCATCCTTCCTGATCCGTCAGCCCCCAGCCTACCACCCCTGATCCTGTTCTGCTGGGCAAGAAAATTGAGAGGCTATACGTTAAGACACAGAGAATGAAGACCAGACATGAGTGCACATTTGTGTGAGATGGGGACAGAATTCAGAATTCTGAATTCCTGAGTTTGGGACATATGTCAGTAGCAAAGGACAGGATGCCCAGGGGGGACCATACCCCTTTTGCCCTCCAGCAGGGAAACAGCATCCCTCCAGGGGCAAATCATACTGTTATTAAAACAGGAGGGACATCTGAGAGGTGTAAATTTGGGTTTAATTCCTGGAGCATCTGTTTTCAGTGACCCTGGGCAGGTCATGTCTTTTCCAAACCTCAGTTTTGCCATCTGAGAAATAAAGATTACCATACCCATCTCTGGTGTTGTAAGCACAGTAAGATAATATTTTGAATGTATGAGCCACTCCACGTCATGTCTGGAAGGACGTGGAATACGTGTAAATCAAGACTCAAAGGTGAAAAGGGTAACCCATGTTTCAGGAAGGTGCCTGTTATCCTATGAGGTGGTGTGCTAGAAGGGCCACAAGGGGACCCACAAAGAGCGGGGTTGCTCAGAGGAGGGGGTGATGACGTCCAGCCAGGAGGAAGTGAGGGACACGACAGGCGGCCAAGGCTGTGAGGAAGGGCAAGGTGTGCGAAGGGGAGGAGTACTCGCCCCTTACAGTTCTCTATTGCCGGGTAGTGAGCCATGCCAAGACTACAAGGCTGATGAAGCAAGGAGTTCTTATTCCTCACAATTCTGTGGGTTGGCCGGGTGGTTCTTCTGGAGGCTGCCCTGGGCTCAGTGCAGCTGCATTCTGCGGGGGCTGGGCCTGCTGGGGGCGCTGGCTGGGCCTCCCTTTGCAGGCGGGCACACCCCACCGCGCCCCTACTGACACGTCTTGGGCATTCAGGGGTGGCTGGGTTTTGTGAGAATGAGAGCAAGCCTGCCTGATCTCTTAAATCCCGGACTGAGCAACTTGCACAGCATCATTTCGTCTCATTCTGTTGGTCAAAGCAACTCATGAGCCTCCCCTTCCCCCACCCAGTTTCAGGGGTGAGGAATAGACTCTGCCTCCTAAGAGCATCCATGCCACAGTACAAAGGGCTGGGGGTACATGAAGAGATTCTGTGGCCATCACTGCAAACAATCTACAAAACAGCTGTAAATGAAAGTGTGCAGTGGGACCCCCAGGTGTAGTGGAATTCCCTGTGTGACCATGGTTATCCCCAGGGCACCAGCTCCTTCTCTGGTGCGGCCCTGTCCCCACCTTGCTCTCTCCAATCCATCCTCAGTGACCAACCAGGGTGTAGGGGCCGTTGCTGGTCAGAGGACACAGGCAGCGTGGTGACCTTGCAGGGAAGGAGTCAGGAATGGTCCTTCCGGAACGCCCCCCTCTCCGCCCTCCGTCCTTTGCTGAGGCTCCCCACTGCCTGAGCCCAGTTGCAAGCTGGAGGGCCCAGGAGCCTGTGGCTGCAGTCCACACAGGTAGGCCTCCGGGAAAGAGCAGGGGGAGACGGGGGCACAGTGCATCTGCAGAAGTCAGAGGAAGTCAGATGTTCACCTTCAAGTCCAGGTTTTGTAGCCTGCCTTTCGCCACTCTTCCGTCATCTGGCCCAGTTTTCTTCATCCTCATTTGTCTTTCTCCCTTAGCCATGGGCTCCCATCATACCAAACCATTTGCAGTTCCTTGTATCAGATTTGCTCTTTCTTCCCTCGAGGTTTTGCCCATGCTGTTCTCTCGGCCAGGAATGGCATCTTCCCCTCCACCTCCACCTACCTCCCTCTTTGTCTGGGAGATTCCTCTTCATCCTTCAATACTGGTTTCCTCTATTCAAGAAAGTCTTCCTTAATGCCCCTGCTTGAGGAAGGGGCTCCACGGGGTGCCCCAGACTTCCCTTCACTCTGCCACAGCACTCAGCACCTGGGTGACTGCTGGGTGGTCACAGTCCCATGCATGATACTCCTGCCTTCAGTGATCTGCCTCCTGCCTACCCACATAAAGCACCTGCCTCCATTCTCTAAACAAAACCCAGCTCCCTATAATGGTCTCCAAGGTCTCAGGATAATGGCCAAAGTCCTCCTCAGCCTCCAGAGCCTTTCTTATCTTCCCCTAGACCTGACCAGCCTCATCTGTTGGATCTCCTCCCCTGCACCTCATCACTCTGGCATCCTCATTGCTTGCAGAGTGCACCTTGCTGTTGTACCTGCTGTGTCCTGGGGCATGCTGTTCCCTTTCCTTGAAACATGCTTCCTCCAAGACCTGGCTGAAGTCACTCATCCTCAAAGGGTGCCTCATTTGTTGGCGATCAACACACCCCACCTGCCCTCATACCCTGCCTCCCGCCTCACTGCCCTGAACCAGAGTTAGTTACCCCTTCTGGGGCCTAGTTTCAGGGGTGAAAGGGCCACTGTCATCAATAAGTGAGTGGACTTCTCTGTCTCCCAGTAGACTGGGAAAGCCCTTAGGGCCAAGGCTATAACCTTGTCACCCTCAGCCCCACCTCAGTAGCCAGTGCAGGACCTAGGGCACCTCAGTAACACACATAAAGGAATCATCACACGGTACTTCCTCTTGGGCCAGCATGCTGGGCCTGGGGCAGGAATGAGGCCTAGAAGACCCAGGCCTTGCCTTCGGAGGTGATTAAATCAGTTATTATTTAATTTATTATTAATTATTTATTTATGTTATGTATTATTATGTAACAGACACTCTAAACCTAGCTGCTTTAAGCCACAAACATCTATTGTCTCACAGTTGTTGAGGTCAAGGATCTGAGAGTGGCTTCCGGGCGGAGCGGGAGGGGGAGTGCGGGGGGGGGGGGGGGGGTGCGGCTTGGCTGGGAGAGTGATGGTGGGTGGTTCTGACTCAGATGTCTCCTGAGGCTGCAGTCCCAGAAGACAAGTCAGGCTAGAGGATCCACTCCCAAGCTCACCTATGTGGCTGTTGGCAGGTGGCTCTGTCCCCCTCTGTGAAGGCCTTTCCACACAGCTGCCAATGACATGGCTTCTCCCAGAGCAAGGAGAGAGAAGGGCCACACTACCTTTTTTTTTAATTTAAAGATTTATTTATTTATTTATTTATTTATTTATTTATTTATGATAGAGAGAGAGAGAGAGAGGCAGAGACATAGGCAGAGGGAGAAGCAGGCTCCATGCCGGGAGCCCGACGTGGGACTCGATCCCGGGACTTCAGGATCACGCCCTGGGCCAAAGGCAGGTGCGAAACCGCTGAGCCACACAGGGATCCCCCACACTACCTTTTATGACCTAGCCTTAGCATCACACACCATCAATTCTTCCTTGTTGTATTAGTGAGACGTGAGTTACTAAGTCCTGCTCACACTCCGGACAAGGATGTGACTCTCAGGAGGTGAGGTCACTGGGGGTCAGCTTGGATGCTAGCTACCTCAGTGACCGCAGATGAGCCCTCAGAGACTAGACTGGGCCATACCATGCTGTGTACTGCTGCACAAGGTAGCTTTCCTGGCCGGCCATAGAGAGGGTCCCCAAATGGTGGGGGGCACAGTTTAAGCACGGATTAGGGGATTGCTGGCCATGAGCTCGCCCCGTGCCCCGCTACCAGCCATAACCTCCACTGGCTATGACCTGCACCACCCTGCCTCTGGCCTGGCTGAGATGGAGTAGGAGGTGATCATGAGATTTGAGGGTGTCAGGATGGGTGAGGGGAGTGGCAAGAGACTCGGGGGGACCAGAGGACAGAGAATTCTTCCCTTTTCATTGTGACCCGGAGGCCTCACGTGAAGACCTCAGCAGCACAAGAAAGGAGGCCAGGGTCTGATTTCGGAGGAGGGCTGCAGATGGAACAACTACCCTGGACTTTGAGCAAAACATGTCCTTCCCCCAGGAGATTGCAGGTGTTTGTA
Source organism: Canis lupus baileyi (assembly GCF_048164855.1). Lineage (NCBI taxonomy): Eukaryota > Metazoa > Chordata > Mammalia > Carnivora > Canidae > Canis > Canis lupus. Next base: position 28,840,326 of record NC_132860.1, read on the forward strand.
TAGTGGTTGGCCTCCCCAGCTAATGCGGTGTGCCAGACGTGCACATAGAAGAGGTCAGTTATTAACTTAGCACCTCCTGACATCTCCGCAGGGCCCCCAGAGCCTGCCGCAGGGGCCCCCACATTGTGTGGGGAGATAGTCCCCCACCCCAGCACACACATGGATAGCTTCAGATAGCCAGAGGACGACAGGATCTGTCAGACGAGACGTGGTAGACAGGGTCAGAGGCCCTCAAGTGTTGGGTGAGCTGGAGTCTTTTAGAAATCATGCTGCCCTTTGTCCTGGGGAGAAGTTCTCAGATGTCATTACTGGCAGGGAACAAAGGGCCCACAGGGATCCAGTCTGTGTGACACTGCTTTATGACAGGTGGGACAGGGGTCAGCAGGCACAGCACTACCAGCAGCCACGTGGCATGTGCCAAGCATTGGTCGCACAAGGAGCTGACTGTGCTTGGCAAGGGTTCAGGAGGAGGCTAACGCAGAGAAGATGGAAGCTGCTGAGTGAGCAGAGGCAGGGAGGGTAGATGGGCAGGGCACACGCTGGCGATGGCCACTTTCGCGATTCAGCGGGCAAGAGTGATGTTAAGGGACCCGGAGGCTAGAAGTCTAGGCCTTTGTTCAGCAAACTTTGATTGAGATGAGTGGTGAACAAGGCAGCCAGGGTCCCTGACTTTGCCTTGCCTACCGTCTGGGGAAACTCAACTGTCCAGTCAGAGTCAGGAATTGAACTTCGGGGAGGAGCCCCGAAAGTTCCTTGAGCTGGAGTAGGGGCAGAGGTAGGACCAGGGGAGCAGTGGATGCCTTGGGCTGAACTGGGCATGTCTTAATGACCCCATGGAAGGGCAGAGCCAGCACCGAGCCACTTAGTGAGAACCTAGTACACGCCGGGCTCTGGGTGGGACGCTTTACATGCGTTAACTCAGTGACACCGGCAGTGACACCCACTCTTTGTAATAAATGAGGTTCATGTGTCAGAGAGGGTAAGGACTTTCCGGAATCCTGGTCCCAATACAAAGGCTGCCTGCCCAGACAGCTAGTTTCTGTGGCTCTCTGTCTGCCAAGTTCTAGCCTCAAACTGGGCAGACGACACAATGGAAGTGGCAGGGCCTGAAGACAGGTGAGGCCTACAGCACCCCACCCACCTGCTAGGCCGCAACACACGCCTGCCTGTGCTACCCGCCCACTTGGGGCTTGTTTCATCCCCTGCAAATGCTTCATCCATAAGTGAATATTCAGTAAATGCTGGCTCTTCCTCGCCCCTCCCCTTTGGAACGGCCGGGAAATGGATTTTGAAAGACCTGGGAGAGTTTGTGGATCACAAACGAGCTTTGGGTTTTTCTTAGACTCTCACTCCCCCTCATTCCTTGCCAGAAAACCTTTAACCAGTCCAAGTGGTGCTCTGTACACTGTTACACGTTTAGACAGGGAGTGGATGGAAGTAGATGGGTAGGCCGACTCTTCCTAGTAGCCTCCCCACCCCCACCACCCCCACCACCCCCATCACCCCCACCACCCCCATCACCCCGGACTCCATCCCAGGACCCCAGGATCAGGCAGACAGACAGACGCTCAACCACTGACTCACCCAGGCATCCCGCCTAATAACCTCTTTTAAAGGGGCCCTGAAAAGAACAAAAACCAGCAATAAACCCTGGTCCTATCTTAAGCTTTTGGAGTCACGATTTACACTCAGATAGGATGTCAAAGCCAGTGCTCTTTGCCTTATGCGTGAGACCTCCTGACTACCAGCTTGGGAAACAAAGGAAAAAATCAAAAAATTGTACTGAAGTTGTGAAATTTAAAGTAACCCTATTCAAAATGGCATACTACTTTGGAAGAAATTTTAGCAATTTTGTAATAAAGTTAAATACAAGCTAACTATATAGCACAACAATCACGCTCCTGGCTATTTACCCAACTGATTTGAAAATAAATCCACACAGAACCCTGCACATCAATGTTTACAGAAGCTTCATTCATAATCAGCAAAAGGTGGAAGCGACCAAGATACCCTTCAGTAGGTGAATGGATAATCACACTTCAATATAGTGGGAGCTACTCTGAAGTAGAGAGGAAAGAGCTATTAATTTACACAACAGGGGCTCCTGGGTGGCTCAGAGGTTGAGCGTCTGCCTTTGGCTCAGGGCATGATCCCGGGGTCCTGGGATTGAGTCCCACATTGGGCTTCCTGCAGGGAGCCTGCTTCTCTCTCTGCTTATGTCTCTGCCTCTCTGTGTGTGTGTCTCATGAATAAATAAATAAAATCTTTTTAAAAATTCATACAACAACATGGACGATTCTTAGACGCATTTTGTTAAGTGAACAAAGCAAGAGTAAAAGGGCTATTTGATTCCACTGATATGACTTTCTGGAAAATGATGAAATATAGAAATGGAAAGCACATCAGCAGTTGCCAGGGATTTGGAAAGGGTGAGCCTTTGACTAAGAGAAGCACAGGGAATTCTTTAGAGGGGTGGAATGCTTCTGTATGGTATTGGACTGGTATAAAATGGCACTCTGCATTTGTTGAGACCTGCATTGAGTGAACCTTCATGTACAGAAATTAAATTTTTAAAAGGCCAACAAAAGTCTGGGGATTCCAAGATGGAAGGCGGGCTTGTAACAGAAGAATCTTAAGACTCTGTTACAAATGTATGAGAAAACTCCACTGAAGGGAGGGAGTCAGAGAGAAAGAACTGCCCTAAGGAACTTTGGAAAATAGTGTTTTGCCAAGAAATTGCAAGACTAATGTTAAAATAAATTGTATGTAAATATCACGCTTTGGCTAAATTTGAATTTCTCACGGGGATGTAGGTTAATAATTTGGAAATGGCTGTATTGTATACTGACAGCGTACAAATAGGTAAGTGGATGGTGGGAGCCAGGTTTCTCAGTATCTATGGGGTGAGGTGGGGAGGTTACAAAGCAAGGGAGGAAGGCTAGAATGATCCATGTGTAAGAGGTCACAGTGGGAGACATTAGTAGGAATTAGACATTGTTTGGTTTGATATAGATACAGACAGATAGATACAGAAACCATTGTAAACATGTATGTATGTACGTGTATTTCCTAGCTCTGTCTTCCAAAAGAGCCTTGAAGATCACCCCGGTAGCATTCTGGGTGGGAGAAAACACAAGATGAGTCTGAAGCATCTTGTAGTGCCAGAAAGTAAAGACGAACTCAAAAAATAAAATGAGCATCTCAAAGGAACACAGGGGCTAAGCTGAAAAAGCTCCCAAGGGCCATGACTGGAACAATTTGAGCAACAAAACAAAGAATGGTATTTGGATTATAATCTGAAGTATAAAATACACCCCGTGAGCACATACTGATATAAATTAATGATGGAATAATAATTAATAAATGGGAAAGAAGAGCAGGATTTCTCTCACAGAAGAATCCCAAATAATGAATGGATAGGCTGCCCTCCAAGAGGTGGAGCATAACCCTTCCCACTTGAACTCGGGTACACCTAGCGGCTTACTTCCAACAGGAGAGTGTGGGAGGAGTTGGGGGCAGGAGAGGGAAGGTGAGTAATTCTACCATGGAAACATCATCTCAGCCAGGTGGTCAGAGGCAACATCAGTGATAAGTCACATTGACAGTATGTGCCTTTGATACGATGTGATGAGAATGGCACCTCACTTCTGTGGTCTTCCTCCCCAAACTCCAGAGCCCCAATCTGACTAGGAGAAAAACATCAAATATATCCAAATGGAGCAACCCTCTATAAGATTCCTGGCCAGTACTCCTCCAAAGTGAGAGTTACAAAAAAAAAACAAAAACAAAAACAAAAACAAAAACAAAAACAAACAAACAAAAAAAAAAACAAGAAAAATTTGAGAAATAGCCGGAAGCTAAGAACACATGACAATTACATGTATTGTGGTATCTTGGAAGGGACCCCAGAACAGATAAAGATCATTAGGAAAAACCAGTGAAATATAAAGAAATTTGTGGATTTTAACTAATAGTAGTAATGTTGGCTCTTTAGTTGTGACAAATGTACCGCAGTATGTAAGATGCTAATAGCAGAGCAATCTGGGGGAGGGGTATATAAGAACTTTTGTTACTGTCTTTGCAACTATTCTGCAAATTTAAAATTATTCTAAGATTGAAAAGTTTATTTAAATTAAGAAAAATTGCTGTGGGATGCTGTATTCGTTTTCTGAGGCTGCTGCAATAAATCGCCACAAACTTGGTCGCTTGAGAAAACAGAAATATACTCTCTAATACATCTGGAAGCCAGACACCTGAAATCAGTTGCACTGGTGTCAGATTGATCAATTGATGGATTAATTGATTTTTTAAAGATTTTTATTTATTTAATTCATGAGAGACACAGAGAGAGGCAGAGACATAGGCAGAGAGAGAAGCAGGCTCCCTGTGGGGAGCCTGATGCAGGACTCCATCCCAGGACCCCGGGATCATGACCTGAGCCAAAGGCAGACGCTCAACCACTGAGCCATCCATGCGTTAGTTTGGTGGTGTCAGTTTTAGAAGTGGTTCACAGCGTTGTGTTCCCTCCAGAGACTCTAGGGGAGGATCTGTTTCCTTAACTTTTCCAGCTTCTAGAACTGTATAAATTCCTTGGTTCCTGGGCTCTTCCTCCATCTCCAAAGCCAGTACAGTAGCATCTTCCAGTCTTCCTTTTTTCATTGTCATATCACCCTCTGTTTCTGTATCTAGCAGAGTCTCTCTGCCTTTTTCTTATAATGAAACATGTGATCATATTTAGGGCCCACCCAGATAATCTAGGATAATCTTCTCATCTCAGAAGCCATAATTTAATCATACCTGCAAAGACCCTTTTTTCTTATGTAAGGTAATATACACAGGTTCTAGAGACTAGGACCAGGATCTCCTTCATGGAGCCATGTTTTAGCCTATTAGAGATGCCAAGCAAATTATGTATTCTGTCCAAGCCTCAGGTTCCTCATCCAGAAGTGATGTATGCAAATATATGTAAATGAGGAGCCTTGATCTGCCACTAGACTGTTACCAGCAGAATTCAGGAGCCTGAGGAGCATCCTGTCCTGGGCAGAGGAGTCCTGACACTCTTCTTCCCCCATGTGCTCCACCCCCCTAGTGCTGTCCAAGGGCCAGGACATGGTGGTATAAAAAACAGAAACCCAGCTGGGAATCCTAGGACTTGGGTCCAAATCTCAACTGCCAGCACCTTGCAGTGTGACCTCAAACAAGTCACTTTCCATATCTAGGACATAGTGCAACTCCATGAAACACGTGGACATTAGTCCTGCCCTGGGAGAGGGCTAGAGAGGGAGTCAGGTCCCTCCTGCCCTGAGATGTTATAACTACAGATGTTCATAGTGCCTCTTGGCTGAAGGATCTTGGTCCCTCTTAGTAACAAGGGTACCTTTTAACTGGAGCCCTCTGGAAGTAGCGGCCCCTCTTGCAGGAGTGGCAAGTAATGGTGGAAGTTCAGACTCTATGATTTGATGGGGGGAGGAGGGGACAGAGGAGCCTTCTTCATTTCACACTTGCTTCTACCCGGGCCCCATTAGTCTGGACCAGTGGTTAGCAAACTACTCCCTTGTGTTTAAATGATCCATGAGCTAAGAGGGATTTTTCCAGAGGAACATTTGCAATCAGTTTGGTGGTAGAAAACACTAACTTTGAGCCCCAGTTAAGTGAAATGTCATCCTCCAAGAAATTCCCTTCTTCTCGTTAGACATGTATTACCAAAAAAATGTGCTCTATTATTTACTTTGAATTTTGTCAATTAAAATTTTGTGAAAATTTGTTTCCTCTCTTTGTTTCCTACTTAATTTCCTTGATTTGCCTTTGGGCCTGCAAAGCTCCTACCAGCCCCCGCTTAATCAGTTGCCCTATGTTCCATCTCAAATCTCTCTTAAGCCATCCCCAGATCCACCTTGCACTTTGGAGGGCAAACGATCTTCCCAGTGCAGATCTGCAACGATCATTGTCCCTGGTTAAGATTTCCCAATGGTTTCTCCATGCCCTCTGGATGCCTCCTTGGGTTGGTTTATAGCAGGCCTGCCTGCCTTCCGACCTTTCCATACCCTCCTCCAGACTTGCTGAACTTCTCCCAGTTCCCTAGGGCACCTGGCTTCTCCTCATGCCAGCATTTTGCACAAGCTCTTCCCTCTGTCTAAAATGCCTTTTGCCCTACTCCCTTCCACCCAAATCCAATTCCTCTTGTTCTTTTAAGAATGGTTTTAGACATCATCTCCTTCCAAAAGCCTCCCCAATCCCATACACACCCCCACCCCCAAGCTATTAGGTGTGTCTTCCAGGCTTCCTCAGTGCCCCATTTCCTTCCAGCCCAGTACTGGTCACACTTTTTAAATGCCTGTGACCTCCACCAGACTGGGAGTGCCTCAGAGCCGGGGTCAGTCTGATTCTGCACCATGGTCTTGCCTTTCTTTACTTTTTTCTTCTTTTTAAAAAGATTTTATTTATTTATTCATGAGAGACACAGAGAGAAAGGCAGAGACATAGGCAGAAGGAAAAGCAGGCTCCCTGCAGGGAGCCTGATTCGGGACTGGATCCCAGGACCCCGAGGTCATGCCCTGAGCCGAAGGCAGATGCTCAACTGCTGAGCCACCCAGGTGCCCACTGGCCTTGCTTCTCAATGGCAATGCTCCTACTGCTACCTGCCATTCAGGGAGGAAGTGGGTACGTGTCAGGAGCCCCAGTTGATTTTCTTCCCTGGACTGCAGATCACCCGTACTACAGGGGCAGGAGGCCTCTGGCCCACTGATGGACAAAGGCCTGGGTCAAAGGTAGGAGTGGAACCAGGAGGGAGGCAGGGGAGGCAGCAGCTAAGCTTCCAGACATTTTTATCAGTCCTCTACAAGTAACCCAGACAGACACAAGCCTGGGGTCTGGGACTGGTGTGATCAGGGCCATTGCAGACAAAGATCAGTCTTCAGTGGCTAGCTGCAACTAGCCTGGCTCTGGGCCCCACCCATCCCCCTATTTTACCTTCCTCTGAAAGCCGGGAATAGAAAGAACCTGGCTGGCCATGCTTCCAGTACAAGCTCAGGAATATGTGTGCACAAGTGAGTGTGAATGTCTGTGGTATATCTCTGCAAGAGTGTCCATGTATGTGCATGGGTTTGTGTGGAAGTGTGTACAGAGCTGTGCATGAGCCTATGTGTGTGTGTCTGTGTGCATCAGGGCATTTGCTTCTATGCACATCCACACAAGTGTGTTCTTCTGTCCCAAGTGTCTGAGTGTGTAGGATTGTGCACATGGGTAAAGGCAGGAGTTGAGAGGCCAGAGGAGTGTCAGGCCCCCTTAGCCCTGTCAGCCTGGGACATCTGGTTCCCTGAGGCTCCCCTGTACCCTTCATCTTCATGCCAAAATTCCCCTCCATCTTCATGCCAAAATTCCCATTTACGCAACAGGCTTCAGGCTCTGTCTCTCAGCGCCCTCACCCCATTTCTCATCCATCTGATGCTGTTAGGAAAGACTCAGAATCTGAAATGTTGGAATGAATCCTGAAGGTGGTATCTGGGGCCACTGTCAGCATTCCACCAGCATCCCTTTGATCATTGCCGTGGGCCCTATTCCATCTTTCCATCAACTTCTCCTTCTGACCACCTGCGCTACAATTCTCTTGGGCTCGCCTAGGACTGTTTTTCCCCATGTGCAGAGTATGGGAAACACCTGGGAGTTCATACCTCCTCTACTGCCCTTGGCCCAGACCAGTAAAGTCCAGCTGCTTCATTTAGGCTAGAGCACACTCAGGGGCATTTTCATGGGCTCCAGCCAGCTCTGCTCCCAGTTTGGAATCATACCCTGGTTAGCTTCTTCACTTTCCTTGTTCTACTGCCCCAACTTCCTCTCCAGTTTCTCCAGTGGGTATTTCCTCAATAAGCCAGCCCCACAGCCCCCCAAAAATACTCTTCTTATTTTTTTTAAAGACACATTTATTCAGTGTCATGATCAGACTATTACATTTAGCAATCAACAGCATGGGTGCAAAAAAAAAAAATCTACATTAAAACCCTTTGTTGGAATGCTTTACACTTTCCACAGAACAGAAACTAAAATAACCTGTTATACAATTAGTCACAAATACAGTCCTCGAGTTTTTTGCCCATACACATGAGTATTGTCTAAAACATGTCTTCTTTGTAGCAGCTAGGCCTTGCCACCACTGTGCTTGGCTGAGTTCACAAATCTGTTGTAACCTACAGCTTCCCTGTCACTTCCCTGGCTCTCCTCTCCTGCTAAGCTTTGTTTCCTGGCAGTAATTAAAACCTTCTGCTGCTGCTACAGCTGCTGCTGCTGCTGGAACCACCATAGTCACCTTGGTTTCGTGGTTTGGCAAAGTATTGGCCTCCACCACCATGGGGCCAGAGCGTCTGCCTCCAAAATTTCCTCCGTTCATGGGTCCAAAATTTGAGGATTGATTGTTGTAATTGCCAAAATTGTTATAGCTTCTGCCACCTCCAAAGTTGCTTCCATCATTACCAGATCCATTATAGCCATCCCCAATGCCACTGTATCCACCACCACCTCGACTGCCACCAAAGCCACCTCGACCACTGAAGTTCCCTCCACGATCAAAGTTGTCATTCCCACCAAAACCACCTCCACGACCACCACCAAAGTTTCCAGAACCACCTCGGCCTCTTTGGCTGGATGAAGCACTAGCCATCTCTTGCTTTGATAGGGTTTCCTTACTTCACAGTTGTGGCCATTCACAGTATGGTATTTTTTTTTAAATTTTTATTTATTTACTCATGAGAGACATAGAGAGAGGTAGAGACACAGGAGGAGGGAGAAGCAGGCTCCATGCGGGGACCCCGATGTGGGACCCGATCCCGGGACTCCAGGATCACGCCCTGAGCCGAAGGCAGGCGCTAAACAGCTGAGCCACCCAGGGATCCCAACGGTATGGTATTTTTGAGTGACAGTTTTGTCTACAGAGTCATGGTCGTCAAAGGTCACAAAAGCAAAACCTCTCTTTTTGCCACTGCCTCGGTCAGTCATGATCTCAATCACTTCAATTTTCCCATACTGTTCAAAATAATCTCTTAGATGATGTTCTTCAGTGTCTTCTTTAATGCCACCAATAAAAATCTTTTTCACAGTTAAGTGGGCACCAAGTCTTTGAGAATCTTCTCAGGAGACAGCCCTCTTTGGTTCCACGACTCTTCCATCTACCTTGTGTGGCCTTGGATTCATGGCTGCGTCCACCTCCTCCACGGTGGCGTACGTGACAAACCCAAAGCCTCTGGATGGCTTGGTGTTGGGGTCTCTCATTACCGCACAGTCCGTAAGCATCCCCCATTGCTCAAAATGGCTCCTCAGACTCTCATCGGTTGTTTCAAAGCTCAAACCTCCATTGAAGAGCTTCCGCAGCTGCTCAGGCTCTTTGGGAGACTCTTAGACCTGATGGCGGTGGGAGGGGAGACTTTAAGGATGCTTACTAGGGGGCATCCAGGGGCAGAAAGGAGTAATCTAACCAGTGAATCTAGGGGCTCATCTTCTCAAGCTCTGCTTCTAGGGAACCTGATCTAAAACAGGAAGAATAGCTTAGAAACCACTTAGCCCAGCTCTCTCCCCGACCCTGCTGGACAAAGGGTGTTGAGATGCATGCAGTGAGGGGACACACAGAGAGGGGATGGGTGTCTCTAGCTGCTCCTCCTTCGGCATGCTCCTGCCCTTCGTCTCCACAGCCAGCCTGTGCTGCCACCACACTCCCCGCCTCCCCTGCAGGCCCCAGGCCCTCTCTGCAACACCACCAACAGCCCTGGCTTAGGGAGGTTTCTTTGGCCTGCCTGGGTAACCCATTCCTGAGAGTGTCCCTTTAAACTATGATCTCTTCTTGGAAAATAAAGTACCCAGAGTCAGAAAGCAGGAAAAAAAGAAATCTTCCAAGGTGGGAAACCAGCCAGGCAGAAATTGCTCTGCCAAACCTCTCACCACACTGCCTTCAAGAGTGCACAATGAGGCAGGATGCCTCCATGGCCCAGTGGTTGAGCATCTGCCTTCAACTCAGGTAGTGATCCCCGGGGTCCTGGGATTAAGTCCCGTTCCGGGCTCCCTGCATGGAGCCCGCTTCTCCCTCTGCCTATGTCTCTGCCTCTCTCTGTGTGTCTCTCATGAATAAATAAATAAAATCTTAAAAAAAAAAAAAAAAAAAGGAATGCATGAGGAGGCAGATGGGGTTCCAATGGACAAAATCTAGACCTTCTCATTCTCAGATTAGGCCTCAATTGGTAGAAAGGTACCATTCTGGGTATTAGAAGACATGGATCCCAATGGCAACTCTGCCAATGCTTGGCTGAATAACTTTAAGGGGGTCACCTGACTTTAAGGGACCCCATCACCCCATGAGGGCCAGCGATGGATCATGATGAATCATGGCATTCAGAACACAGGATTCAAGCCTCAAACCTGCTTCTTATGCTCATGGCACTCTGAATGGACCAGCTGCTCACTGCGTCTGTGCCTCAGTTTCCTCATTTATCACTGGAGAGGACTGCAAGACTGGCCTCATGGTTTGTTGTGAGGATTAAATAGGTTCACACACGGGGAGTACTTGGTGGGTCCCCAGCACACAGCAAGCTTTGGGTAGCTGAGGGCTATTCATGCTCGTGTTGCATATCAGCCCAGGATTGGAGAACTGGCTGGGCCCTGTGGCCTCATTGACTTGAGACAACTCCCACCCTTTGTAAAAGCCAGAGGACTAGGCACAAAGGAGACACCAACTGGAAAGGGGAGAGTTTAAAGGGCCTCCTTCAAACAAACAAACAAATAAACAAACAAACAAACAAATGGCCTCCCTCTTTCCTGTCCCACCTGCCCCACCTCTAATGCCTCCCCTGGCTTCAGAAAGAAGACACAGTGTCCCCAGGTGCTCTGGGCCAGGGCTGGGTGCCCGTGGGTCCTCACAATAGGTGGATGAATGCAGGATAAGGATGGGTGTGTGTGTGTGTATGTCAGGGTGTGCTGAAGGCCATAGCCAAACTGTATTTCCTTTCCATTTGATGAAATGGATAGAAATAATTCAAGCTTAATTTTGTTTTATTTCTTCAGGCTAGAAAATGTATTTTTGTCAACTTTCTTTTCAGATGATGGTAAAATGTAAGTAACATAAAATGTACCATCTTAACCCTTTCTTTTCTTTCTTTCTTTTTCTTTTTTTTTTTTTTTTTTTTTTTAACTTAAAACACAGAGGGCACCTGGGTGGCTCAGAGGTTGAGCATCTGCCTTTGGCTCAGGTCATGATTCTGGGGTCTTGGGATCGAGTCCTGCATCAGGCTCCCTACAGGGAGCCTGCTTCTCCTTCTGCCTATGTCTCTGCCTTTCTCTGTCTCTAATAAATAAAATCTTTTTTTAAAAAAACCCACAGACATTTATTCTCTCACAGTTTTGGCAACCAGAAATCCAAAGTCAGGTTGTCCACCCTGTTGGTTCCTCCTGGAGGCTCTGAGGGAGCCATCTTAACCATTTGAAAGAGTATGATTCAGTGGCATTAAATGTGTTCACATTGTCTGATCACCAACATCCATCCCCAGAACTCTTTCATCTTCTAAAATGGAAATTCTATATCAATTAAACAATAACTTCCCATTCTCTCCCCGACCCCTTGTCTTTGTTTGTTTGAATCTGTGCAAGACTTGGGTTTGCTGGTATGATCCCTTTAACAAATATTTATTAGTGTTCCCCACACTGGGCTGGGCCTGAAATGTGGTAGGGACTCCAGGCTCATTACCAGCCCTGGAGGGTTAGGACTGCATAAGCCTGAACAAAAATGGGAGAGAATTTACTCAAGTCTTCATTCAACAGAACTCTTGTGACTTCTCAGGCCCAACGGACCAGGAAGCTGCAAAGGGGGACACCCAAATCCTACCCTGGAGATGCTGTTGTCTGGCACGGGGGACAAGGTGCAGGTCCAACTACCAGCCTTCCAGATTTCCCTCCTCAGGCCTCTCTGCTCTGATGAGTCCTACCAGCCCTCCCAAGGAGAGAAGGACAACCTGCTAGGAAAATGCAGGGGAGCAGGCACCCAATGCCTGCAGCTCATGGAAAAGCACCAAGTCTGGACCCAGGGTTCCAGCCCAGTTCTATCTTGTTTGTCATGGGCACCCTTGACCTAATCCCTCTTTGGATCTCACTCTGCTGTCAAACTGAAATCAGCAATCCCTGACACACACATCCCAAGAAGCCATTGTCAACAGTTAAAGAGAACATGCTTATGAGTGAATTTTGATGACTAAAGTGCTCTATGAACACGAGGGCTCTGATTACCTGTCTTCTGAGATTTGTAATTTAGACAAATAGGCATCATGATGTCTGTGGGCTGACAGCTCCAAAGCTCTCCTTTGATTCCCTCCCTACCTTGCTCCCTGATACAGATTCAACCAGTTGCAGCCTGCTGGTTCAAACTGTACTCTACAGAAGGACACTATTGTCCAGAGTTGGCCAGGGTCTGAGCAAAGGTCACACAGCAAATGGAGGCCAGCCTTCCTCTTCCCAGGGTAGTCGTTTTTATTACCTGGCCTACCTGGCAGATCCTTTTCAGAAAATAAATGAATAAATACTTCACAGTAGAAGGAACCTTGGAGATCATCAAGAGTAACAGTAATATTAATAGTGATGTTCTTTTTAGTAGTATGATACTACTACTGCTACTACTATTACTATTACTTGTATTATTAATGACGATAGCACCTAATGCTATATAGCAGGCATCATAGAGAGAGGTGGATGTAATTATTGTCCACATTGGACAGATAAGGTAACTGAGGCAGAGAGAGGTTGAGTAGCTCACCGTGGGATCACTCTGCTGTACCGAGTGGGGCTGGGATTAAATTCCAGGTAGTCTGGTAGGCCGCCTCCACCATTACCCCTCTTCCACGGGACTGCATTGTACAGCTGGGAAGTCTGAGGGGATTTGTTCAAGGCCACACCTGAGGGGTACCTGACCCTTAAGTCTTGACCTGCAGTCCCTGTGGACAGCAAGAATGAGTCCTCATGAAGCACTGTTCGGCTTCTGCTCGAGTTCATGCTTTGGAGTTAATAGAACAAGTCCTCCAAGACAGCACACACTAATGCTGTCACCTCTGGCAGGACACAGAAGAAAGGTGGCTGGCTGCTACGTAAGTAGGTAAGAAGAAATCAGATAACTCATAATGAATCTTAAAGATCTAGTGTTGCCCAGCACGTCAGCTGGAAATAACTGAGAGCCTCTAGTAAAAGGGGAGTTCTAGCTGACTTGCAGTTCTCCTCCACATGCCTCCTCCAAACACCTGCAAGAAAAACTGGGTAAGATGCTAGAGAGAACTGCCTTCTGTGGCTCTGGGCAGTTCAAACACCTCAGTCTCATGTTCTGACTCCCTTCTGATGAAGCAAAAGCCTTAGTCTCTAGGGAAGGGAAAGATATCATTTTGTTCCCAGGGTCTGGGTAAAAATACAGGCCTCTGGAAGAAGAGTAGAAGCAAAATTCATCTGACTTGCAGGAGGGGTAGGAAAAACCTTCTGGCTGCCGCTAGGACACAGGTCAAGATCCGCTGGTGTTATAGAAAAGATAGAAAAAATCCACTCCCCTGGGAGACAGACAGGAAATGTCTCTAGCCTAGGAACCTGCCATGATACCAAGCAGAGGTGGGCTACCATTGGTTTTTCCCTTACAAGACCAACCGCAGATGTAAGACAACAGATAGTTGCTGTGGGGAAGAGGCTCAAGAATGCTGAGATAATCCTTCCTCGAGACCAAGGTGTACAAGGGCCTGCTCAAGACCCAGCTGAGCCCACATAATAGAGATCTCACTGAACCTGCAGTGACCTTAGCACAGTGTAACAAGCGAAAACAGCAGTGTGCTGCTCAGACAAGAGCATGGAGAGAGTTGCTCTCCATGGCACAGGAGCACAACTATGGAAAACCGAGAGGGGAACAAGAACACTAGGTAAGTGTTCACCCAAATTTTAAAATTTGTGCTTGAAAGATCACTACAAAGAAACTGAATAGTCAACCCTCAGAACGGGAGAAAATATTGGCAAAGCACATATCTGATAAGGGACTGGTATCCATAATATATAATATTCATAAATAACTCTTACTGCTCAATAAGAAGAAGACAACCCAACTAAAGGAACAAGGGCAAAGGATGTGAAGGGACATTTCTCTAGAGGAGAACAGAAGTGGCCAACAAACATGTGAAAAGATGCTCAATATCCCTAGTCATTAGGGAAATGCAAATCAAAACCACAGGAGGGACCACTTCATACCCACTAAAAGGGCTAAAATCAAAAAGTCAGAAAAGAAGTGTTAGTGAAGATGTAGAGAGATTGGAGCCCTCAAATACCGCTGGTGGGGATGTAAGATGGTGCAGGCACTCTGCAAAACAGTCTGGTGTTTCTTCAGTAACTTAAACAGAGTTATCATTAGCAGTACTTTTCCTAGGTATAGATCAAGAGAAAAAAAAGCATGTTTACACAAAAATTTGTACTTGACTGTTGATAGTGGTAGCAACATTATTCATAATAGCCAAAGGGTGGAAATAACCCTTACACTCACATAAACTAATGAGTGGATAGACAAAGTGTAGTATTCATACAGGTGAATATTATTTGAGCATAAAGAATACTGATACTGGCACGAGGACTATCTTAATCCATTCAGGCTGCTTTAACAAAACACCATAGACTGGCTAATTTATAAATAGTAAGTCTCTTTCTCATGGTTCCAGAGGCTGGAAGTCCAAGGTTAGGGTGTCAGGGTTGGTCGGGTTCCAGTGAGAGTCCACTCCAGGTTGCAGACCAATGGCTTCTTGCTGTGTTCTCACGTGGTAGAAGGGACCAGCTCATTCTCTGGAGTCTCTTTTATAAAGACATTAATGAACAAGGGGTAATGGAAGGGGAAATGGGCGGGGGGTTGGGGTGACTGGGTGATGGGCACTGAGGGGGGCACTTGGCGGGATGAACACTGGGTGTTATGCTGTATGTTGAAAAATTGAACTCCAATTAAAAAACAAATAAATAAAGACATTAATCCCAATGAGGGTTCTACTCTCATAACTTACCTCTCCCAAACTCCACTTACTACCATCACCTTGGGCATTAGGTTTTTAATATAATAATTTGGGGGGAATGCAAACATTTAATCTTTAGCAAGGATGAACCTTTAAAAATGCTAAGTGAAAGAAGCCAAACACAAAGGATCCCATGTTATATGGGTCCATTTATATGAAATGTCCAAAATAGGCAAATATATAGAGATAGAAAAATAGAGAAGTGGTTGCTTAGAGTTGTGATGGATGGGGTTTGGGGATTGAGAGTTCAAGGGTAGAGGGTTTCTTTCTAAAAAAAATTAATTGTGGTAAAATACACATAAAAGTTACCATTGTAACCATTTTATTTATTTATTGTCATTATTTTTTAGAGAGGGGGTGGCAGAGAGAAAAGAAGAGAATCTTAAGGAGGCTTAAGCAGGCTCCATGCCCAGCATGGAGGCTGACATGCTGGATCTCATGACCCTGAGATCCTGACCTGAGCCAAAATCAAGAGTTGGATGCTTAACCCATTGAGCCACCCAGGTGCCCCCTCACTGTAGCCATTTTAAAGTATACTATTCAGTGACGTTAAGTATATTCACAGTATTGTGTAACCAACACCACTCTCTAGTTCCCACAACTTTTCTATACCCCAGACAGAAACTGAGCCTAGTCTCTCTTCCCTCCAGTTGCCCTGGCAACCACAGGGTTTTTATTTGTTTTTGTTTTTGAGGTGATAAAGAAGTTATGAACTTGACTGTAGTGGTACTGTACAACTCTGGGAATATCCTAAAGTCTACTGAAGTGTGTACACTTTAAATGGTGAATTGTGGAATGCCTGGGTGGCTCAGTGGTTGAGTGTCTGCCTTTGTCTCAGGGCATGATCCTGGGATCCCGGTCCCACTTCGGGCTTCCTGTGTGGAGCCTGCTTCTACCTCTTCTTGTGTTTCTGCCTCTGTGTGTGTGTGTGTGTGTGTGTGTGTGTGTGTCTCTCATGAATAAACAAAATCTTTAAAAATAAATAAATAAATAAATAAATAAATAAATGATTGTATAGTATGTGAATTATATTTCTATAAAGCTGTTGAAAGAAGAAAAGGGAGAAAGAAAAGGAAAGAGAAAGAAAGAAAGAAAGAAAGAAAGAAAGAAAGAAAGAAAGAAAGAAAGAAAAGAAAGAAGAGAGAAAAGAAAGGGAGGAAGGAAAGAAGGAAAAAGAAAAGAAAAGCAAGCTAGCAGAGAGGCTGACATCCCTTTAAGCACAAGTTAACAGCAAGCAATCATGGAAACATTTGAAACCTAATATGCCTTAGGGGCACCTGGCTGGTTCAGTCAGAGGAGAGTGCAACTCTTAATCTTGGAGTTATGAGTTCAGGCCCCATGTTTGGTGTAGAGACTACTTGAAAATAAAACCTTTAAAAAACAAATATATATTTAAATTAAAAAAAAAAAAAAGAAAGAAACTAGCGTGCCTTCCAAACAATGAAAATAACACTCAGGCTCAGCCCAGTTCCTGACTATTGACTCCAATATCACATTAACTATCTAAAAGAAAAAGAAGCATGCCCACTTCTAGACACAAATTCTTTTTTTTTTAAAGATTTTATTTATTTATTCATGAGAAACACAGAGAGAGGCAGAGACATAAGCAGAGGGAGAAGCAGGCTCACTGGGGAGCCTGATGCAGAACTTGATCCCATGACCCTGGGATCACAACCTGAGCCAAAGGCTCCACAACTGAGCCACTCAGGTGCCCCCAGACATAAATTCTATTTACCATACTTTCCTCTCCTTTTCTATACATGATGGTTGGCATTTCATTTAAAAAAAAAAATAGGAGATATTTATTTTTAAAAACACGGAAAAAAATCCATTATCAAGAAATAAAACACAAAGCAGAACCAGACAGAAAGATGGTAGGAATTAGAAGATGTTGGAACTATACAACAGAGACTTTAAAATGACTATGATTATTAAGTGAAGGATCAAGAGGAGAAAATAGCCTGTAG
Source organism: Canis lupus baileyi (assembly GCF_048164855.1). Classification (NCBI taxonomy): domain Eukaryota; kingdom Metazoa; phylum Chordata; class Mammalia; order Carnivora; family Canidae; genus Canis; species Canis lupus. The sequence goes on from NC_132860.1 coordinate 28,857,331, forward strand.
AAATGCATGGGAGATTTTAGAACAGAGACAAACACTATAAAAAGAGAAGAATCGCTCTTCAGGCGGCAGCCACGGCGGGCCAGGAGGATCCCGTGCAGCGGGAGATTCACCAGGACTGGGCGAACCGGGAATACATTGAGACACCTCTTGTCGTTCAAGACTTGCAACACTAAACGAGAAATTGACAGCCCTCGAGCAGAGAATAGAGTACATTGAAGCACGGGTGACAAACGGTGAGACCCTCACCTAGAACTATGCCAAGCTGTTGCTTTATGGAACACAGGCCGGCCCCAGCAGCCTCAGCTCCTTCCTCTCTTCTTAAAGAGCAACAGGGCTTATTCTTGTTTTTCTTTTTTCAAAAGTGTGGCCTTTGGGCTCTGCCATGTACATCGATGTGTGATGTGGCATGTGGGAAGAAGTCCAGGGGAACTCTTGAAACCAACATTAGGCATTTTACCTTTTTTTAAAGTAACGTTTTGTAGAACTGTTGATCAGTGTATTTGAAACGCTCAGAGCCAGTTGCCTGGGACTCTTTGTTAAGGTCCTCTCCATCTCTCCCTCTCTCAGACTTTCCTTACAGCTCTCATTGCCTCTGCATTGATTCTATAAACAGTCTTTGTCTCCTTTCCATCTTTGGCGTGGGGGTGGGGGGGGTGGGGGTGGGAGGCAGACCTGGCTGAGACACTTACGCTGCCGCGGCCCCCCCCCCGCCCCCCCCGCAAGGTGGCCACCAGAGAATGTCCTAACCTACCAGTTTCTTTTTTTTTTTTTTTTTTTTAACCTACCAGTTTCTTGTCCTTTGGGGGAGGTCAAGGCCAGGCCACCACTTGGCCTGAAGGGTCATTTTCAGAATTTTCTTTCTGTCACTTGGGGTATCTTTGCCTCTCATATTTCCCTAATAAACTCCTCAACTTTGAAAAAAAAAAAAAAAGAGAGAGAGAGAAAGAGAAGAATCAAGGGTGCCTGTGTGGCTCAGTCAATTGAGCATTGGACTTTTGGTTTCTGCTTAGGTCATGATATCTGAATCATTGTACGGAGCCCTGAATCAAGCTCCAGGCTCAGCACAGAATCTGCTTCTCTCCTTCACCCTCTGCCCCTCCACCCGCTCCTACTGTCTCTCTCTCTCTCTCTCTCTCTCTTAAATAAATAAATAAATCTTAAGGAAAAAAAAAGAACCAAATGATAGAAATTTTAAATAGGAAAAAGCACAACATATCAGACATAAACAACTCCCAGCAAACTGGAAACAGCCAGGAAAGAATCAGTGAACTTGAATCTAGGCAGTGGAAATTAACTAAAATGAAATATAAAGAGAGAAGAATGTGGATGGGGAAGGGAGAACACAGTACTCAAGAACTCTGGGGCAACATCGGATGATCAAAAGATAGATATAGTTGGAGTCTCAGAAGGAAAAAAGGAGAGAGTGGAAGGAAAACATTCAGAGAGATAATGGCTGAGGATTTTGAAAATTTAATGAAAGATAACAAATTACAGATGCAGGAATTCCAGAGAATCTCGAGCAGGATAAATATAAGCACATACATACCTAGATACACAGATCAAATACCAAAAACCAAAAATAGAAAGTAAATGTTAATGACAGCCAGAGAAAAAAATGTAATTTTATTTTAAAAGGGACACAAATAATTATCACCATGGATCTTGTCAGAATTTGTGCAAGTCAGAAGATAATGAAGAGATAATGAAGTACATTTTTATTTTTTTAAGGATTTTATTTATTTATTAAGGAGAGAGAAAGCACAGAGGCAGGGGGAGAAGCAAGCTCCCTGCTGCGTGGGGAACCCAACATGGGGCTCAGTCCCAGGACCCTGAGTTCATGACCTGAGTTGAAGGCAGACGCTTAATGAACTGAGCCACCCAAGCCCCTGGAGCAATATCTTTAAACTACTGAAGAGAAGAGATATCAGCTCAGAATTCTATTCCAGTGAAAATAACCTTTCAGAAGTGAAGGTAAAATGAAGACTTTTGAAAGACAAAGACTGAGAGGCAACATTGCGAGACCTGTACAACGCAAAATGCTGAAAGAAAGTTATTTAGATGGAACATATTCGCAAGCAGATGAAACCTGGATTAACACAATGAAGATGAAAAGAAATTGTAAAACAAACAAAAAAAGAAGGTAAATACAAAAAACTTTATTCTTATTTTTAATCACTTTAAAAGAAAATAAATTATCTAAAGCAAAAATAGTAACATCATATAGAGTTTATAACCTCTTTAGAAATAAAATGTATAACAAAAATAGCACACAGAATAGGAGCGAGGAAAGGGAAGTAGGCTATTGTAAGGCTTGTTCACCTGTATATGGAATGGTACATTATTATTCAAAGGTAGACTCTTATTAAGTTCAAGATGTATATTGTGAACCCCAAATCTACCACTAAAAACCTTTTAAAGTGGTACAATCAATAATTCAATAGTAGAATCGAATGGAATTATAATAAAATATAAGATTAATAAAAAATAATGCTTGAAAAGAGAAAAAAAGTATAGGATCAGATCTCAAAAAAAATAAAACTGGTGAGGCAGTGCATTTAAATCCAGCCATATCGGTAGTTATATATAAATGGTGAATGATCTTGTTAAACATCCAATTAAAAGGCAGAGATTATCAAATAGGATTTTTAAATTTATTTTATTTATTTTATTTTTTATTTTAAAAATATTTTATTTATTTATTCATAAGAGACACACAGAGAGAGAGAGGCAGAGACACAGGCAGAGGGAGAAGCAAGCTCCATGCAGGGAGCCCGACGCGGGACTCGATCCTGGGTCTCCAGAATCAGGCCCTGGGCTGAAGGTGGCACTAGACCGCTGAGTCCCCCGGGCTGCCCAAATAGGATTTTTTAAAAAGATTCAATTATATGCTGTCTATAAGAATCTCACTTTCATTTATTTATTATTTTAAGAACCTCACTTTGTTGATTTATTTAAAAATTCCATTTATTTATTTGAAAGAGAGAGAACATGAGCAGGGGGAGAAGCAGAGGGAGAAGCAGAGGGAGAAGCAGGCTCCTTGCTGAGTAGGGAACCCGACATGGGACTCAATCCCAGGATCCTGGGATCATGACCTGAACCGAAGGCAGACACTTAACCAACTGAGCCACCCAGGCACCCTATTTACTTATTTTTGAGTGTAGTTGACACAGTGTTATAGGAGTCTCAGGTATACCACATAATGATTCGACAAGTTTAAACATTTTGCTATGCTCACCACAAGTGTAGCTACCATCTGTCACCATACAACTCTATTACCATATCACTGACTATATTCCTTATTCTGTGACTTTTATTCCCACAACTTATTCATTCCATAACTGGAAACCTGTATCTCCCCTTCCCCTTAACCCATTTTGCCCACCTTCCCACTCGCTTCAGGCAACCACATTTTTTCTTTGAATTTAAAGCTCTGATTCTGCTTTTTGTTTGTTTGTTTTAGATTCCACATATGAGTGAAATCATATAGCATTTGGCTTTCTCAGTCTAACTTCTTTTACTTAATATAATACCCTTTAGGTCCATCCATTTTGTTGCAAATGGCATGATCTCATCCTTTTTTATGGCTAGGTAATAATCCATTGTTTATACATACCACATCTTCCTTTTTTTGTTTATCCATTTGTTTATCACTGAACACTTAGGTTGCTTCTATAACTTGGCTACTGTTAATGCTGCAATAAACATAGTGATGTATATATCCTTTCATAGTATTTTCATATCTTTGGGTAATACCCAGGAATGCCATTATTGGATCATATAGTATTTTTATTTTTAATTTTTTGAGGAACCTCCATACTGTTTTCCACAGTGGTTGTATCAATTTACATTCCCACCAACAGTATGCGAGGGTTCCTTTTTCTCCACATCCTTACCAACACTTGTTATTTCTTGTCTTTTTATTTTAGCCGTTCTGACTGATGTGAGGTAATATCTTATTGTGGTTTTGATTTACATTTCCCTGATGATGAGCATCTTTTCAAGTGTCTCTTGATCATCTATATGTTAAGGACTTCACTTTAAATATAAAAACATATAGGTTAAAAAGGGATGGAATAAGTTACACCATGCAAACTCTAATCAAACAGTAATCAAAAGAAAGTTGATGACTATATTAATATCAGGCAAAATAGATTTCAGAACAAGGAATATTACCAGAAATAGAGAGGGATATTATATAGTGATAAAGGGGCCAATTTATCAAGAAAATATGATAATCCTAAATAAATAGAACCTAATAACAGATCTCCAAAATACATGAAGCAATATCTGATAGAATTGAACAAAAAATAGGGATCCCTGGGTGGCGCAGCGGTTTGGCGCCTGCCTTTGGCCTAGGGCGCAATCCTGGAGACCCAGGATCGATTCCCATGTCGGGCTCCTGGTGCATGGAGCCTGCTTCTCTCTGCCTGTGTCTCTGCCTCTCTTTCTCTCTCTGTGACTATCATAAATAAATAAAAAATTAAAAAAAAAAGAATTGAACAAAAAATAGATAAATCCACAATTAAAGTTGGAGACTTCAAATTTCCTCTCTCCATTCAGCAACTGATAGAATAAGTAGACAGAAAATCACAAGGATTTAGAAAACCCAAACAACAATATCAAACAACTTGACCTGAACTTTATAGAACACTACACAGCATCAGCAGAATTAACACTCATTTCAAGTGTACATTAAAGATTTAGCAGGGGGAGAGGTTTGCCAAGACATACCATATTACCATATTACACCCATGAAAAAAACTTCAACAAATTTAAAAGAAATGAAATCATATAAAGTATGTTTCCTAATGAAAATGGAATCATATTAGAAATCAATAACAAAAAGACAACTGAAAACCCCCCAAATATTTGGAAACAACATACTTCTAAATAACCAATGGGTAGAAGAAAGTACAAAGAAAATTTTAAAACTGAATGAAAATGAATTTTGAACTGAATGAAAATGAAAACACAACATATCAAAATTTATGGGGTACAGATAGAGTAGTTCATAGAGGGAAATTTATAGCATTAAATGCTCATGTTAGAAAATAAGAAAGGCTTGGCATCAATAAACTAAGCTTAAGAAAAAGAATAAGTGATATCCAAAACAAGTCAAAGGATGGAAATAATAAAGAGCAGAAATAAATGAAATTGAAAACACAAAAAATAACTGAAAACTGTTTTGTTTTTTTTTAAAAAAGATTTTCTTTACTTATTCATGAGAGACACACACAGAGAGAGGCAGAGACATAGGCAGAGAGAGAAGCGGGCTCCACGCAGGGAGCCCAATGTGGGACTTCATCCCGGGACTCCAGGATCAAGCCCTGGGCAGAAGGCAGACTCAACTGATGAGCCACCCAGGCGTCCTGAAACTAAAGATTGTTATTGGAAAAATAGATAAGATTGATAAACTTCTAGTCAGACTGGTAAAGAGAAAAAGAAAAAGAAAAAAATTGCCAATATTAGGAATGAAAAAGAGACATAACTACAGATCCTGTAGATATTAAAAGGACAATGAGTGCTTATGAACAACTGTGTGTCAATATATTTGATATCTTAGTTGAAATGTCCTAAGGGAGGGGTGTCCGAGTAGCCAAGCCATTTCTTCTCCTATCTGTGTCTGGCATAATACTGAGGTTTGTGTGGACAAGAAGAGAAGTACAGACCACAGAATGTCTAAACTGCTGTAGAGAACAATCCTCCAGAATCAAAGGATTAGGTTGGCAGAGGCCACAGTGGGCTAGCACCTCGGTCCAAATTCCCCTGAGTTTATTTTCAGGCCTGAACCTCTTTCTCAATACCAGGTACGCAAGAAGTGACAACCATGACATAATTCTGGGGATTGCCCAATGGCAATGTCGGAAAATCCCCAGATTTTTTCTATCCTTCCTGTCCAAGTCACCTTCACAACACTGTTCCAGTACAGGACTGAAGGGGTAGCTTAGCTTCTCTCTTTCTGCCTCTCTCCGTTCTTCCCTTTGTCCCTTCCATCCAGGCCCAGGTGAATTAGAACAAGTGAGGGCTTTGGCATCATACGTTAGAATACCAGTCTCAGCCCCTTTTCTCACTATCACCTCTCTAAGCCTCTCTGTTTCTTCATCTTTACTTTAAACTTGTAAACTCATATCTCCAGGGTTCTGAAGGTTAAATAACTGGTACGTACAAGGTCAGGGCTAAATTCATTTCAATTTCTGGTCTCTTTCTTTAAAGATTCCCTTCCTTGAAAACTCCAATGAGGATGGTACTACCTCTTCTCAATTTGACCTTGGAACTTCAAAAGCTCTAGGAGGGTTGGGACTGAGTCTGACTTCTCTTCACTTTTATATCTCTATACCTGCACAGGTCTTGGCAAAGAGCATGTACACGATAAATGTGTTGAATGAGTGAATAAATGAACGATGACAAAAGTTATTCTGGGCAGCATGAGCTGTAATACAGAATCCCAAACTGTATTTTCTAGGTTTTAAGAGTGCATGTAATTGCAGAACCAGGGAGTGGGCAATGAAATGAGTAAGATCCAGTCTTTACCCTTGAGGAAGTCAATACATTTTTTTTTCTGATGCCTTCCTTATACCAGGTCTCATGCTAAGTGCTTTGAATCAGCTTTATGTTTGCCTACAGTCAGATGGGAGAGAGAGGAATCTAGACAGATGAATTACACAAACTGTTTCTCCAAAATGTGTGCTTCTCCAAACCATATACCTCTCCAAGCAGATTCCTAGCCCAGGTCCCAGTGTTAAAGTGGAAGTGGAAGTTAAACAAACAAACAAACAAAAAACAAACAAACAAAAATAAGGCTTCTTGAAGGAAGATGTGTAAAGATAGTAAGGATGGGCAGGGTGCAGAAAAGGAGATGCTTTTCAGTTCAAGAAGGGGAAAGGGCACCTCAGTTCAAAGCACTTCAGTTCAAGAGCACAGTGTGATCAAAGACCCTGAAGGGGAAAGTTCATTCAAGGACACAGCAAGTGACCTGATATGATCAGAGAGCTGAATCCATATCAGAGAGAGGCATAGAGGAAGGCTGGAGAGAGTAGTAGGAGCAGGATCACATGAGGTCTTGAATGCCATGTTAAGGAGCTTGGGCCTCATCCTAAAGCTATGGGAGCCACAGTGAGAATGGTTGGGTTGCATGTTCTAAAGATCATTCTGGGGGTCAGTGTAGAGCACAAGGATGGAGACATGGGACCAGTGAAGAGGCTAGTAGAGCTTGCCTCCCTCTCGTCTCCCACTGTTTCTCCAGCCAAACACGATCCTCACACACATTTCTAGTCTCCTTTGACTTTTAGCACCTTTGCTTTTCATTATGGTTTTCCTTTGGGAACTGTGGTGATGCTGAGGTGCCTGTTTGTATTTTCTTGTGGTCCCCAGTTTCCCTAGTTTCTCTGGGCATTTCACTCTTCCCTCCTCCATTACATAATGGCTTTTGGACAGCTTGCCCCATTTCCAGGTAAACCTGTCTTCTCAGTCATTAACATCAGTCATAATACTTCTATTGATAACAACATTTGTCGAATGCTATACACCAGCGTCTATGCTAGGCACTTTATATTATTTTAGCCCTTACAATCCTAGGAAGGAGGTACTTTTATTCCCATTTGGATGGAGCACAGGGACAAGTGGGGCTCAAACACAGTAAAGCAACGGTGACAGGTTGCAAGGTTAGGGCTTATTCAGTCTGGGGCTTGGGTCAAGGTCAAGGTGCATATGGATTAGGAGAAGTGCCTTGTCCAGGTATACTTCTTCTACTTACTATAAAAACGATCCGTTAGCAGACGTGTCCTAAGCCCCTGCTCAGTGAGATGGATGTGACCAGGGTCCCACCTCTCTAGGGGCTATATTTTGCTCCTGGCCTGGGGAGCATGGGCCTTGCCATCCCCAGTGAGTTGTGTCCCCTGTCCCAGCATTCACTATTCTGCACTGAGAGTGTTTTCAGCTGTGTCCCTAGAGCCCCAGCAACTGGAGTGTAGGGGCTACCCAAGTGAGAGGCTGACCATGTGGAATCCTGGGCTACCCCTGCTGAACTAGAGAAGCTTCCCTCATCTGCTCCCGAACAAGGCTGGATTTGAAGAAAGGATTTCGCTGCTAAAGAAAGCTGGGAAAATAACTGCTGAATAGTAACAGTATTTTTAAAAACAGAATTGAGATATATAACATTAGTTTCAGGTACACAAGATAATCCTCTATATGTATATATTGCAAAATGATCACCATAGTAAGTCTAGTTAACATTTATCCTCACACATAGCTATTTTTTTTTTAATGTGTCTGCTTCTTCCCTCAGAAAGTAGGCTCCTGGGGAGCAGAGGCTGCACCCAGACCAGCACCAGGCTGGGAGGATCTCAGGGAAGGTGGGCCACACAAGATGCCCAAGGAGCTTTCTATGCACCATAAGGTTTGTCCCCTTTCTCTGCGGGGGTACAGTCTTGGGAGAAATTGAGTAAGAAACTTGCAGACAGATGACGCAAGGGGAACTTTCAGTACATATTGCAACAGAGAATTCTAAAATGGGGCCTGGGCTGTTGTGATGGCTTGTTCCCAAGGGTCTCAGCCCTGCTCCTCACCAGCTGGCCAGACCTGTCACACAAAATGTGGCCAAAGGCTATTATTGCCCAGTCCTCCCTAATGCCTGGCCTTGGAGCTGGGAAGCTTGAAACCTGAAGACATCTTTCATCATCCGTGTGGGTCTTCCGCCCTATGTCCATGTCACCAAATCCTGGAGATTCTAAAACCTCAGCATTTTCTTCAGCCTTCTTACCTTTGGCCCTGCTATCACTTTAGCTTAGCCTGTGGCATCCTCATCTCTCCCTCCCTCCTTCTTCCTTCTCTTCTTCCTTCCTTTCTTCCATCCAGCATTACCCACATCCCTCCTATAGGCCAGGCCCAGCATTGGTATTGGGACATAAAGCCCTCTGATTCTACCTTTGCCCTCCAGTAGCCTCTCCTGGGCAAGACAGCTGTGTAAACATTAAGAGTACGGGTGCTCTGAAAGAGAAAAGCCAGGGGTCTGATGCGGACACAATGATGAGAGATCCTCTGAGGGTCATGTGCTGCATACCTTCCATTTACCCTCCTGGGCCCCCACTCTTTACCTTTCTCTATCCTGCACACTTCCTGAATTCTCTGTATGGACTGCATTATTTGGCTTCCTTATCTTCTGGCTGATGGGCAGCCCTGCAGGAGACTGGAAGGAGGGACAGAGAGGGACCCTGCCAGGTCACCCCTTCCAGGGTTTCTATCAGGCAGCCTGCTCTACATAGCTCCCACCCTGCTTGGCTTCCTCCTTTTGGAAATTCAGGCCACATCCCCCACCACCACCACCACAGTGTTACTAACCTTGGGGTACTGCACCATCTCTTGAGTTTTCTCTACAACCTGCCTATATTTTTGCAAAGTTTTGGTATTAAAATTTCCTCAAGCTACCCAATGACAGAGAAGTTGTCTCCTCCAGGGACACTGGCTGATACCAGACATAGGTTGTCAGGAAGAATGCCATGGAGGTGATAGCCGAAGGTGTTCTTGTTTGGACAATGATCTTTCTAGAGCACAAAACTAACTGTCACCCCTGCTAAAATCCTTTATGGCTCCCCATTGCTCTGAAGATAAAGTCCAGACTCCTTTGCCTGGCATCTAAGACTGTCCACCATCTGGCTCTTGATGATCAAGCAGCATGTGGTTAGGTCACTCAGGAGGACAGTTGGGGACTTGGAGGGAGGGGAAGCAGTTCCAATAGGGGTGTAGTCATGCCACAAAGCAGCCCCACCAGGCAAATTCCTGGCCAAGGAAGGAGGAGTGGGTGAGACCACAGGGCCATGCCAAGATCTCCTCGCCCACCCTCTCTGAGTGAGCTGAGCACGGGGAATGCGTTTGACCCAGACTGGCCCTAGCCTTGGGCACGAGAACTGGCTCAAATCCAGGCCCCCACACTGACATCTGGAAAGCTCTTCAATTCTCCTAAAATCAGTTCTCCTAACTGCAAAAGGGGAATAATCTCACAGAGCTACGAGGGAAGTTTAAAGGAGGTAATACTTGCGAATTTGCTTTTGTTAAACAGTTCTAGTATCGGGGCTGGACCCTCTCCCCAACCTCATGAGTCAGGGAAAGCACATGGGCTAAAGGTTCAGGAAGGCTTGAATGTAAATCCCAGCTTTACTACTTCCTCACTTTGTAATCCTTAACAAATCACTTTACCTCTCTGGGCGAAGTGGGGTAATAATTACCCCTTGGAGAGCAACTATAAGGATTGAGCAAGTGCATACAGAATAGAGCCTGGCATAGAGTAGGGTACTTGGTAAATGTTTGGTTTTGCCTTTCTCCCCGTGCCTCTCTTAAGGCAAGTGTCTTCTCTGCCTTGCGGGCTGGCCCCGTGCAGTAGAGGGAGGGGTTAAGGCTGCTGTCGCTCTGAGTCTCAGGTGTGCAAATGTCAATCCCCACAAATTACAAAGCTGCACCCATAATTCCCAATGGCAACACAATACTGGTGACTGAGGATGGGTGGGGTGTGATGGGACACATCACCTTTGGTGAAGCCCACCTTGGTCAACTCCTGCTTGGCAGCTTGACCTAGCCTCTCTATCCCTTTGGTAGAGAGGGTTTGGTCAAAGCACCCACGGGCTGAGTAGGGAGAAGATAAAGGAAATGTGACTCAGGTTCCAGAGCCATCCTGCTCACATACTGTAGGAAGAGCAGGGCAGACCATTGCAGACAGGAATGTAAGGATGTTGGGATGTGCGGGGAGGGGGCCAGGAGAAGTCAGTGCCTGGCATGAGTCCCCCATGCTCACCTCATGCAGGAGACAACAGTCCGAGGACAAAGAAAGCTGCCACATGTGTGTGAAGGGCCAAATTGGAGCTACATTTTACTATTCCCCAAGCCCCCACCATACCACCAACCCACCTGCTCTTTCTTTCTTTCTTTTTTTTTTTAAGATTTTATTTATTCATGAGAGACACAGAAAGAGAGGCAGAGACACAGGCAGAGGGAGAAGCAGGCTCCTCACAGGGAGCCCGATGTGGGACTCGATCCTCAGACTGGGATCACGCCCTGAGCCAAAGGCAGATGCTCAACCGCTGAACCACCCAGGAGTCCTTCACCTGCTCTTTCTAACCCTCCAATCAAGGTACCCTTCTCTCCATACCTCTCTTTTGGTCCATGCCCCACAGGATGAAGTCCAAGTGTCTTGGCAGGATTACAAGGCCCTTCAGATCTGGTCCCTGTACATCTGTGCAGGCTTGACTTCTATTCCCCTGCCTGCATTCCTCTTCTAGCCACACTAGGGCGCTCAGGGGGCCCATCTCCAGGCCTTCACTCATGCCGTGGCCTCTACCTGGATGCTCTTCTCCTTCCTCTCAGCCTGGCATAAACAAATTGATCTTCTCTGGTCCAGTGGCAAATGGCATCTGGCAACACAATGCTGGTGGAAGGAGTATTCCCAATTTAAGACATTATGTCTGTCCTTCTGCCTTGCAGACTCAATCTGCAACACTATGGATCAATGGGCAATGAAGATAATTTTGAAACATATGCCTGACACTATGCAAGGCTTTTTTTAAAAAATGTCTTACCTCACTTAGTTCTTTTTTTTAAAAAAAGATTTTATTTATTCATGAGAGACAGAGAGAAGCAGAGACATAGGCAGAAGGAGAAGCACGCTCCCTGAAGGAGCTGGATGTGGGACTCGAACCCAAGACCCTGGGATCACCACCTGAGCTGAAGGCAGATAGATGCTCAACCACTGAACCACCGAGGGGTCCCATCTCATTTAGTTCTCAAAGCATCTCTCTCTCTCTCTCTCTCTCTCTCTCTCTCTCTCTCTCTCTCTCACACACACACAAATAATTATTATTCCCATTTTACAGATATGGAAACAGGTTGAAGGAAGGCAGGGCCAGAGTCGGACTCCAGCTCCGAGTGCAAAGCTGCTGTGCACGAACTTCCCCAGGAAGCGCATCCAGTGCCAGCGGAAGCAGGGGCCTCTGTCCTCTGTCCCAGCACTGCCAACAGCACCTGTGGGTGGCGGTCTCTGGCCCCGGACCACCCCCCCCGCCCCCTCACCCACGTGAGCATCCCTCCCGCAGGGACCGGGCTGGCTGCGCTGGGGCCGCGGCACCCCGCAGGGCAGAGACGCTCTTGCTAACCAGGTGTTAAGGTAGAGGCAGCGTGGGTGGCTTAGGCCCCTGCACCGCCACCGGAGGCAGGACCGCGGCGTCTTGGCCGCCTGCAGGCGCGCAAGCGGGGCCACGGGCACACGCACCGGCGGAGGCGCTCGTCCGGCTGCACGTGCTGGGCGTCGGGGCCCAGGAGCCGCGGGGGCGCGGGGGGGCAGCGGCCGAGCGCGCGGGGAGCAGCCCCGAGCCCGCCCCGGCTCCCCCAGGACGAGGGGCGGGGTGGAACGGCCGGCCCCGCCCAGCCCGCGTCGGGCCGCCCGGCTGTGAGGTGATAAAGCGCCGCGCTCCGGGCGCCCGAGCGCAGTGGCCGCCGCCGACGGCCCGCTTTCGGCTGCTGCTCGGGCTGCGACGGGCGCCGAGCCCCGCTCCCCGCTCCCCGCTCCCCGCTCCCCGCGCCGCGTCCGCCGTCCCCCGACCCCCGACCCCCGAGCTCGGCGCGAAGCCCTGGCCCCGGCGGCCGGGGCATGGGCCTGGGGCGCGGGGCCGTGAGCTGCAGCGGCTCAGCATGAAGACCCTCATAGCCGCCTACTCGGGGGTCCTGCGAGGTGAGCGGGGGGGGGGGGGGCAGCGGGGCCTCGGCCGCCCTCATCCCGAGGTGGGGGGGGTCTGAGGGGCCTCGGCCGCCCTCATCCCGGGGGGGTGGGAGGGGGGTCTGCGGGGCCTCGGCCGCCCCCATCCCGAGGTGAGCGGGGAGGGGGGCAGCGGGACCTCGGCCGCCCTCATCCCGAGGTGGGGGGGGGTCTGAGGGGCCTCGGCCGCCCTCATCCGGGGGGGGGCGTCTGCGGGGCATCGGCCGCCCCCATCCCGAGGTGAGCGGGGGGGGGGGCAGGGGGACCTCGGCCGCCCTCATCCCGAGGTGGGGGGGGGTCTGAGGGGCCTCGGCCGCCCCCATCCCGAGGTGAGCGGGGGGGGGGGGCAGGGGGACCTCGGCCGCCCTCATCCCGAGGTGGGGGGGGGGGTCTGAGGGGCCTCGGCCGCCCTCATCCCAAGGTGGGGGGGCGGTCTGCGGGGCCTCGGCCGCCCTCATGGGGGGGGGGTCTGCGGGGCCTCGGCCGCCCCCATCCCGAGGTGAGCGGGGAGGGGGGCAGCGGGACCTCGGCCGCCCTCATCCCGAGGTGGGGGGGGTGTCTGCGGGGCCTCGGCCGCCCTCATCCCGAGGTGGGGGGGGGTCTGAGGGGCCTCGGCCGCCCTCATCCGGGGGGGGGCGTCTGCGGGGCATCGGCCGCCCCCATCCCGAGGTGAGCGGGGGGGGGGCAGGGGGACCTCGGCCGCCCTCATCCCGAGGTGGGGGGGGGTCTGAGGGGCCTCGGCCGCCCCCATCCCGAGGTGAGCGGGGGGGGGGGGGGCAGGGGGACCTCGGCCGCCCTCATCCCGAGGTGGGGGGGGGGGTCTGAGGGGCCTCGGCCGCCCTCATCCCAAGGTGGGGGGGCGGTCTGCGGGGCCTCGGCCGCCCTCATGGGGGGGGGGTCTGCGGGGCCTCGGCCGCCCCCATCCCGGGGGGGCGGGGTCTGGGGGCCTCGGCGCTCTCATTCCTGGTGGGAAGCCGCGGGAGGGTTTCCGGGGAAAGGACGACGGGACGAGGGCTCCCAGGGAGGCAGGAGTGTGTGCTCAAGACGCGAGTGCGAGGGCACGTAGGTGGAGGCCTGGCCCGCCTGCAGGCTGAGGTCCCAACCCCGTTCCTCTCCGAAAGCGGCGCCCTGCCTCGCGCCTCAGGGTCAGGGAAGAGGCGAGGATCCCGGTGACCCGACAGGCGCAGGCGGCATGGTAGTCAGTTCATGGTGGCTCTGGCTCTGGCACTTAGTTTTTGCCACCTCTGTTACATCACTTTCCTTCCCCCAGCTTGTTTTCCCCCGTGTGTGACATGAGGTTGATATTTAACAAGCCTTCCCCAACCCCGAGCACTGGCCGCGCTGGCCCTGTTCCCTGGCAGTTCCCTCCTCTGTCTTCTCTCCAGATGGAACAAGCCCTGAGCGACTGGATGGGGCAGAGTGGCAGGGTTTTGCAATCCCCCGAAACAGCCACCAGCTGGGGAAGGTGCCTGGCTGGTGACAGGTGTGCCACACTGTCGTCTGCCCTACTTCCATCCTGGAGGCCCCGGGCTGGGGAGCCCACTCAGCAGCAACGCACCCTTAGAAAGTAGAGAGGAGGACCCGGGTACCCTCCAGGAGGCCCAGGCCCCTCTTCCGCCAGCGTGGAATCGAGGCCCTTGGTGAATATATAATCATTCACGTATAGGTAGAGAAATTGATGGCAAGAGGCACGACCTTCCTGAGGTTTCCTTAACAGAAGCCTTGGCCAGGGAAGACACTTGGGAAGTCACCACAGCTGTCCTTGGTCTATGTGTGTCTTGAAGTTTCCCTCCCTCCTCCTAAGTCTTTATTCTGCTTGCTGAACCTCTCTTACTTAGCATTATTTCTTCAGTAACTGACAGTCGCCTACTCTACCCACCTTCATTTTAAAAATAAAACATACTGATTATTGGAATTTTGAAAAAAATAATGAAACATGGGAAGAAAAGAACAACTGCTGGTCCATGAACTATCCAAAAATAGCTTCCTCTTGCCATGTCAGCATATTCCTTTCCAATGTTATTTATGCACATTGTATAGAGTTGAGGGCATGCTACAGATACAGTTCTGAATCCTGGCTTCTGTGAGGATTTCCACTAGAGCTCAGAGTCACTTATAATATTCTAGTGGCTGCAAAGTAACCTCCTTGGGGCTATATCACAGTTTAACTGTGTCCTGGGCATTGGCATTGCCCTTGGAATGCTGCTGGTTGCCCTTAGAGAGACACTGAGCTGCCCTTGCCATTTTGGGGACAAGCAGCCTGAGCTGCCCCATGTATCTGGCCCAATAGCCTATGACAGCCTCTTCTCTTATTTAAGAAAGAGTTTCTGTTCATTGTACCCTTTGATGCCCGCAACAAGGGAAGGAAGGGACTTACCCATATTCATGGCTTTAAAATGTTTTTGTCTCCTGGGAACGGGACTGGTATGCTCTCTATGGTCGGGACTGGTATGCTCTCTATGGTCGTCCTTCCTGGAGATCCCCTCCCCTTGCCTCTGCTGTCCACCAGCTGGGAGCCGTGTCTTCCAGGAGCTGTTGACTCTGGTTTTCAACCTCGAGTTTGTATTTTAGGAGGACTTTTAGTGAATGATTTTGACCAAGTCCCTTAACATCCTATCAGGAGAATTTCCCCATGTTTTTTTCAGATCTTAAGAACTCCTCCCCTACTGCCCCCCACTTTTTTCTTTTTTCTTTTTTTTTTTTTTCCCCCACTTTTTTCTTAACTGGCTGCAAGGAATACCATCTTAGGATCTAGCAAGGGCTGGTATGAAATGCAAACAAGTCATATGTTAACTCTCTGGATCTACTTTGGCGAAAGACTGGGTGGGGTCAGGGAGGGTGCTGAAGCAAATTTTAGGTTATCTAGGTATCTCCATTAGATCGGCTTTTTACATCCTTGGTCTTTGAAGACACTCCTCAGTGGCCTGATTTGCCTCTCTGGATAAGTGTCCACTGTTGTGAGGTGGTGAACACCTCGTCAGTGGCGATATTCAAGGAGAGACCATGGATTCTGAGAAAGGAAGTCCTGTGCTAGGTGAGAGATTGAAATAGGTACCTTGGTGACTGGTTTCTGGGCCAAAAGACAAAGCCAGCTGTGGGAGCATGGGTGGGTAGGTGTCTGGTGGGGAAGGTGGGAGTTCTCTAATGTCTGGTAACTTCTAGTCTCTGAAGAACTATCCTGTGCCTGGGGTGGAGGCTGCAGAGTTAGTCACATTTGTATCCCTGCTTTTGTCCCTGGACCAGAGGCTCTTCAGGTCAGAGCCCTCTGACGCCTGCCTAGATCCTCAGGGTTTAGCATGAGACCCAGCACAAAATGGTGGCACCTCCAGGAAAATTCTGAGTTGATTTTTTTGTTCTGTGTATCTCCAAAAAAACAAGGCCAGGAGCAGGGGTGGGATTACAAGAGGCAGGTTTTGATGTCATGGAAAAATCCTTTCTAACAGCTGTTGAGGACTGCAACAGGCTTGGTGTGGATAGAGATGGAGCTCCCCATTACTGGGGATATGCAAGTAGGAGCTTGGTAGGGAGTGAAACTAAGAGGCTAGATTGCTGGGTAACTGCGGCTATGGGTTGACAATCGCCCAACCCAGTCCTAAATCCTAGGATGAAAACATCACTCTCCTATTCCCGTCCCCCCCATTTCTTTACAACTGTCTCCCTTCCCCTGCACCTCTTCCCTAACCACACAGAGGCCCCTTTGGGGTTATCTGTGCTACTAAGGGCTCCTCTGTACTGGGAAAGGAGAGCTAAGAGTAATATTTTATTGGCTGGCTGGGTGACTCAATAGCTGATGTGGAAATCCTGCCCCACCCCCATCCTCCCACCTCCAATTCAGCAGCAAGTACTTGAGTCATAAAATCATAGCTGTCTGTTGGTGCTGGATCTGGCCCAGCTCTCACATTACCTATGGGATATTGAGGGCCCCAGAGAGAAGGGGCTGGTTCAGAGTTATCAAACCCAGGATTGGAACCCAGATCCATCTCCCAGTCTGTGACTTGTCTCCTTAACCAAGAGAGGAGGTGAAGGGCTGAGCACAGGGCTCTGGCTATTGCAGATGCCCAGCAGTTTCCTGAATGAGTAAAGGTTGCTCTCAGTCTCTGGGACGGGATAGTAGATCACTCCTTGCCAAGCTTTTTTTTGCACAAGCTGCCCCAATGGTGGAGACACCACAGATCCCCAGAGCTCTGATGTCAGGTGATGAACTGCCAGCTGCCCCTTCATTATATGTCAGACCTTCCAAACTCTTCCAGGAGGCCATGAAGCCCCACGTGAGCAGCCCCCACTGCCTCACAACCTCATCTCCTACCACACCATGCTCCAGAACTGCCACTGGTCTTCCCTTTCCTCCAGCATTCCCACCAGTTCTGTCCTACCCCAGGCCCTTTGCATGAGCTGCCCCTCTGTCCAGATCTTCTCATGGCTGCTTTGGATCCTCAGGCTCCTCTCAGAGACCTTTTTCTGGCCATGCCATGTGTAGAACAGCCTCCTAGTTACCACATCTTGCTGTATTGTTTCTAACCCTTCCCGTTACCTTATAATTTTTCGTGCGTCCTTATCTGTTTGGTAATTACGTCCCCTGTAAGATCATCAGGAGGGAGGCAGGGACTTATCTTTCTCAGTGTTGTCTCCCTGGAATCTAGTATAGTGTATGGCATATAGTAGGTGCTTAGTAAATATTTGTTGAATGAGTGAATCATTAATGGAACCTTAGCCCTCCTGAGAGCTGCCCTGTTCCTCTTGGAAAGAAGTCCTGCTTGTAGTTTCAGTGTGATCCCTCAGTCCTTCCTCAGACCTCCTCTGTTTCTGCTTGTTCTGGGTACAGGGGCTGCAGCTGTTCCCTGCTGTGGAGATCCCTTTGATCTCAGGAGGAATTGGCTCCAGGGCCAAGTGCCAAGTAGGGGAAGCTGGGCTCCCTCATGGTCCCCCTCATCACTTCCAGAGCTTTGGAAGCTAGAGAGCCAGGATGCCAGCCCTACCTTCCCTCTCAGACATGGCTGGGTGGCTCACTTACCCTCTGGGGATCTCACCCCCCCATATGGAAAATAGGATCAGAAATCTCAACCTCTCAAGAATATGAGGGTATGAGTGAGCATGAATGGAAAATGCTTTTTAAACTTGTGACACTCAAGTTCATCCCTGTCATTCATCCTGTGTGACACATGCAGCAGGCTCCCAACACTGTGGAGAGTGGCAGCCTCTGCTCTGATGTGTCCAGGAAGGCTTTGCCCCCATGGGGACTTGGGGTGTGGGCCTCTCAGTTTACTGATGGAGCACCTTCTGCATGTCAGGCTCTGTATGGCCCCTGCATCAGTCCACCTTGGTCCCTGCCTTTCAGGGGGACGTACACAGGACGGCAGCACACAGTGAGGCACACAGCAATGGGGAAGGAAGCATGGGGAGCTGTGGAGGCCTCAAGGTGAGGGTGGGACAGCTACATTATCTTGGTTGGGGTCAAGGAAGGCTTTCTGGAAGAGGCGACATTCTATCTGGATATTGAAAGATGAATAGGTGTTAGCAAGGCAGGCTATAGAACATTCAGGTATAGGGAACAGTATAAACAGAGGCATGGGATTTGTCGGGATGGGCAGTTTGGTTGCAGGGCCCCAGAGTGATGAACCCACGTGCCAAGACCCTGCTACCAAGAGGCAGAGACAAGAGAG
Source organism: Canis lupus baileyi (assembly GCF_048164855.1). Classification (NCBI taxonomy): domain Eukaryota; kingdom Metazoa; phylum Chordata; class Mammalia; order Carnivora; family Canidae; genus Canis; species Canis lupus. The sequence continues at coordinate 28,875,727 of NC_132860.1, forward strand.
ACAGAGGTTGCTGTATCCAGGCCTTGGGTGGCACACCTGTACCCCCTGGTTGTGCGGGGGAGGAGGAAGATTTGAAGGCTCCTAAGAAAGGTGCACTCAGACTTCTTGGCCTCCACCACTTCTCAGGTCTCCTGGGTATATGGAGTTGCTGCTGGCAGAGAGCCTGGGGCTAGGAGTCAGGTCTGAGGTCTCTCCAGCCCCTGTGCTGCCACTGAACCGCTCTGTAACCTCAGGAAACCACTGCCCCTTCCTGACTCTCATCTATAAAACGGGCAAAAGCCTGATAGAAGTAGCTGCCCAGGTTCTGGTTCAAACCCAAGGAAGCCAAACCCACAAACCCTTTGGGCAAATCCACAGACTTGGGAAACGTGAATTCCTTTTTTTATTAGAGCAGATTTAAGAGTCCTGAGTAAAGGGCCAGGAGCCTACCCTGCATGTGCTTCCCATGTAACCTGGCAAGACTGTGCCCTCTTGGGATGTTAAGCCTCGTCGCTGGTACAGTGAAGAGAGCTGGAAAAGCCGGTCCTCTTGGGTTCATTCCAGCTCTGCTGTAGAAATGGGATTTCAATCCCACCCCTGACTGCTGTGGGTCCATGGGGCCCAACCTCTTCCTCATTCCTGTTCCCTGCTTACCTTTGTGAAAATGGGCTCATGTCCTGCCTGGGGCCCAAGTGAGTGCCCCAGAAGAGCTAGCTCCCCACACTTGCTCATTGACTAGGATAGGGGCCTCTTTGGAAACTCCTCAGTGACATACCCACAGGCTGGCGGTGTTGCCATGGCAACTCCTCCTACTTCTGTAGCTATTTTTTTTAATGTGCCAGAATGTGGGGGTGGGGAAGGCAGGCCACTGGGGTCCTAAGCAATCACCTCCAGGTTCAAGAGTCCCAGGAATATGACCTTCCAAAAGCCCCACTTCCCTCACCTCACCTCCCAGGACTCCACCCTACTTCATGAAAACCAAATACTTGAAAGTCCAGGCCTCTGGAGTAGCCCAAGGTGGGGGGGGGGGGGGGGGCGGGGGCTTGTAGTCCTTTTAGGGATCTTTTGTGGTTAAAAATTTATTAGTAGATTCTAGCAGAGCACAGAAGCCTCAACTTGTGGGGACCTCAGATTTCAGCGAATCCAACCCAAATCTCTATTATAGTGCCAGGGGGGATCCTGAGACCTCAGGGGCAAGGGGGAGGTCCCAGGGTCCCAGCCTATCAGTGGATACTGGGGACGCCCAGCTCCTTGCCATAATCCTACACAGGAGGTCCCGAGGCAGGAATCCACTGAGCCCGTAGAGTCCTGCTGGCCATGACGGGAGCCTCGCAGCCAGCACAGCTGTGTGTCAGCTTCCCCTTTGGGCCAGATGTCCCAGCTGGCACTGCTTTAATGACATCTACCCCTGAAAGGAGAGACTATTAGTCTTTCCAGGAAAGAGCTCACCAGTGCTTTGGGACCAGGTGAATGACTGGCTTATTGCCAAGGCACCATCTGAAGCTGGTGAGGGAAATGAGAGGAGTGGGCAGTGGTGTTCTCGGCCTTTGGGATGGAGCCCAGAACTCCTTGGCCTGACATTCCCAATACTGCATGGCTCCCTACCCACTTTCTCAACTAGACTCGCCCACTCACACAGTTGCTATGCTCCAGCCTGGCTGAACGACTTGGGGTTAATTCCTCCAATTTCTGCTCTGTCTTCCTTCCAGGCCTTTGCAAATGCCAATGCCAGGCCTCGAGCACCTGGGGTCCTGACCCTGCACCTTCCCCGTCAGCCTGGCTAACCCTTACTCATCATTTACACCTCACCTGACCCATTACTTCCTCCAGGGAAGTGTCTCTGAGAACATTCTCTGGATCAGGTTGGAGGCCTCCCCTAGATTCCCCGGCCCTGACTTACCATCCATGCCTAATTATTCATAGCCCTGTCTCCCCAGCCATGGCTGGGGGTACTGCCTGGGGGCAGAACTCAGCCTCAGCAGGTATCCAAGAAGCAGAGGAGAAGCAGCGTTTGGCAGCTCCCACCCTAGGTCTGCAGCACCAGGCCTGATGTATAAGGGTAGTTAGAAAACACTTGCTGAAAAAATGGTAGTGTTTGGGCTCCATCCTTCTCTTTCTTGCTCTGGAGCCTTCTGCTGTTGTCCTTGCCTTTAACTCCAGCCTGTCTAGCTGGAGGAGACCCGTCTCTCCTGGTTTCCCAGAAAGCTCCGTTTGACCATCTGTTGTGGCACACAGGTCAGTCAGCTGTGGACAGGGCCTATCTTCGTCGCGTCTGGACCCTGTCTGTTCATCTCAGTCCCCTCCAGCGTCCAGTCACTCAGGAAACACTTGACTGAGCATCTGCTCTGTGCCTGACCCCATGCTGGGCAAAGGGACCCAGAAGAACAAGATGCAGTCCCTGCAAACAAATGCACACCCTTTCCTATAATGAGAAATGCTGAATATAGGGGTGAGGTCGGCTTCCCTGGGGAAGAGTCAGCCAGGAAAGCCAGGAAGGTTGAGAAAAGTCTCTGAGGGGTCAGCACTGGCGGTATCTACCAAGTATGAGCTGAAGGACTAACCAGATTGGATCTGAAGGTGACAGGACACTAGCTGGGGGGGGGGGGGGGGGGGCTGTAGGCAAGGGTAAAAGTGTGAGAGTCTTCCTGGAAGGAAAGAGTATCTGGCTGAGCATGTGGTGAGGTACTTTGTGTGTAAGACTTACAGGAGCCCTGGCATGGACTAGGACTCTGGTGGACGAGGACTGGGTACCTGCTGGAAGGTACCCATCAGGGGCCAGAGAAGAGAACTTGCCTCTGGCCTTGAAGAAGTAGCATCTGTTAGGCACTCAGCCTAGCTTCCTGGGCCTCCCTGGCACTGGAGGGGTCTGCCAAGGTCAGTATGTCCATCTCTCTGCCTCTGTGCAGACTAGAACCCAGCCTCTTTGGAGCAACTTCCTCACTGTCCATTTGGCCACTGATGTCTGAGGGCAGAACTTAGGTCCAGGTGGGCCCAGGTGTGACATCCTTGGGGCTGAGGACATGAGCAAGATGACTTCCCTCCTCAAGGAGCCCCTGGAGGTGGGGGATCTGGGTGGCTCAGTGGTTGAGTATCTGCCTTTGGCTCAGGGCATGATCCCACGGTCCTGGGATCGAGTCCCGCAATGGGCTCCCCGCAGGGAGTCTGCTTCTCCCTCTGCCTATGTCTCTGCCTTTCTGTGTGTGTCTCATGAATGAATACATAAAATCTTAAAAAAATACTTTAAAAGAAGCCCTTGGAGGCTATTCACATCTCTGTGACCTCACTGGCATCTTCCTAGGCTTTATCAGGTGTGCCAGACACTCTTTGGTTTTTTTATAAGTTGTTTAGATTCCTCACCACAATCCTGAATTATAACTAAGGAAGACATGGAGTCTCAGACAAGGATGTGGCTTTCAGGGTCTCACAGCAGGCAAGAGTCAGAGCCAGGGTTTGAATCTCACGTGTGCTGATGTCAACACCTCTGCTTCCAGGCAGGGCAGGGGTTGTTATACCCATTAGACAGGAGCCAAAACCAAGGCCCACTTGATAATTACCTAGCATTCACCCAGCTCTGTAGTTTTTATGAAGCTCTTGCCTATACACCATCTCATTTAAGTCTCACAAAATCTGGCGAGGTGGGTCTTCGCCCCACTGCACAGATGAGGAAACTGAGGCTTGCACAGGAAGTGACTCACCAAGGCTACACTTCCTGCTGGTTAGAGGCCAGGTTCTCCTGACGCCCAGCCTCCTGTCCTCTGCACCTTTTCCAGCCTGGAAGCCCTCCTCCCCCCCCGAGGGGCCAATAGTGAAGGTGAGTGGAGGAAGCAGTGGGAGCCACCCCGCAGCATGACCCATGGCTGTCCATATGTGCTCCTGCCTCCTCATGGAGGATCCTCTTGCTCCCCTTCTAGCTCATCATCCCACATTATTTATCTTCAGCGCTCTCATCTGGCATCACGTCACACATTTACGTGTAGGTGCTTTATCTCTCCTGAGCTGGATTCCAGCCCCTGAACAAGTGCGGCTTTATCTGCTGTGCTCACTGTGGTTTCCCTGGTGCCTAGTTCAGTGCCTGGCACCTCCTCAGTGCTGTAGGCTTCAAGCCTGGCCTCTGCCGCGGCCCACCTTCTCCAGGAGGCCACTTTTGGCTCCTCAGGCCATTCCCAGCTTCTCTATTTTCAGCTTCCGTTTTCGGTAAATGTGAACCCCTGGGTCATTAAGCCAGCTGTTTATGGCTGCCTCAGAGCCTTCATTCCCACAGATGCCACAGTCACAGCGCCTGCTTGCCTTCCCCTCACCTCCTGGGTCTTGTCTCCAAGGCCTTGCTGCCCCCTGGAGCCTCCCCTGCCGGCACCCCCTCGCTCAGCCCCCTCTTCTCATAACGCACTGCCTCGGGGCTGTCACTTCCTGACAGACTCTGTTGGCTCACTTCTCCCACCCCTTGTCACTGTGGTCCGCGGTAGAAGCGATGGCGGTAGCTGCCATCTGATCACCTGACATATGCCGAATGTACCTCCCATGCACTGTTCCTTTTTCTTGTCATCCCAACAATCCTATGAGGTGGGGATTATCCTCCTCATTTTACAGATGAGGACACCGAAGCTGAGGGAGGCTGGGTGACTTGTCTCAAGTCACAGAGCCACGTGGGGGCAGAGCTGGCCAAGAGACCTCCCTCAGATTAAGGGGGTTAGAGCTCAGATCCTACCCCACTCTGGCATGTGGAAGGGGAAGCCCAGGAAACCCTGGTTTCATCAGCCTGGGTGCGGCCTTCCTGGTCACTCTGCTATCAGATGTTGGGCAAGGAAGTGTTCACACAGCCATTCCCACCGCCACCCCAGCCTAAGCTCTGCGACTGATGGGGTTGGGCCCCACCGCCATATAGGCAGCTCTGGCTTAGCCCTGGTGGCGGCAGCCAGACTTGTGGGAGCTTGCGGGTGGGGGGTTGGCATCCCTTGCACAGCCAGTCTGTGGGATGATGTCCCTGGGAGGGTTGGGGCATGGTTGGAGGCCAAGCAGGTAGCCCTCCCTTAAGTAAGAGTATGTTCCTGAAGTCTGGGTGTGCGCTGGGTGTGCACTGGCTTGTGTAGTGTGAACCCGCCCTCAATAGCTTGGCATCATGGGAATGATGAGGGACGCAGAGCCCACATTCCAGCCTTGAGTCCTAGCTACCCAGTACCCTGACTCCAACCTCTTTTGGCTTCACCTCACCTCAGTTTCCATCTCTGTGAAATGGAGTTGCCCATCCCCTTCCTGGGGAGTGCTCTGGGACTCTGAAACCCAGATAGATGGGGGGCCTTCTTTCTGGGGATGAGAGAACTGCTCTGGCTTCCCTGGCAGCTCTACTCCCTCTGCCCTCCATCAATCTAGGAATAATGAGCTGTGTAAAGTAAGTGGTGAGAGAGATGGTGCCTGGGAGCAGCTGTTTGAATGCGCTGTTGGGGACATTTCTTCACAGGACTAGTGAAGTTACTCTATGGTCTGTCTTGTCTCCCTCCCTGAGAAAAAGATACGTAGGTAGTGCATTTTGTTCCCATTGCAGTGGGAAACTCCTGCTCAGGCCGCTCAGTCTGACTTGGACATCCAGGCCTCCTACTGCCTCTGTGGCTCATGGGTCTTCGTTCACGTGCAAGCACCTTCTGAGCACCTTCTCTCACTGGGCCCTGTGCAGGGCTCTGGGCACATAGATGAATTGGTGTGAGCCCTGGCACCCAGGAGACACTGGCGGAGCAGGGTGGCCAGTGGGCACGGAGGGTGCTCTGTGGTCAGGGAGGCCGGGAGAGGGTGGTGTGAGAGCAGACTAGACTCAGCTAGATGCTGAGGTTCCCTGCCAGCCCGCTCCCCCGCCCCCAGACCTGGGGACAGTCAGGCTAAGTGTGAAGGTGGTGACAGTGTGGCATCTGATTGCAACACTGGCATCCACATCAGCCTCTTCCACAGCCTGGGCAGAAGAGGTGCTGACGGCTGAGTGGTGAGGGCCAGCTGTGACCTGGGGGTGCTTCCCATCCGCTGGCCAGCCATACCAGGACTGTTGCTGGGCAGTGAGCCTCTAGGTCTGTCCCCAGGACAGACACCAGAGTGCAGCAAAGAGATTGTAGGATTCATCCTCCCCACCCTCACTGTAGAGATGGAGGAACCAAAGCCCAGAGAAGTAAGAGTCACACAGGTGTCAGTGGCGGAACTGGGACCGAAACCTCAAGGCATGCTGCCATTTCACCTGGTCTGGCCCATGACCCAAAACCCTGTCCCCTCTCAGCTTCCCCCTACTTTGTTGTGGGAAGAAGAGAGAAGGAACTTGGAGAGACCTGCCATCTGGGAACAGAAAGAACCCAAGCCTAGAGGTCGGACCTGAATGGAGTCCAGCTATGCTACTCTGGCCGAGTAACCTTGGCCCTGTCACTTTTTTATCATCATCAAAATAGGAGTGATGATGCCACAGTGAGGGATCAAGGTGCCTGTGACAGTGCTGTGTGGGCCATGTGGGCAGCGCACCTGTCACCCAACTGTGAAGAGAGGGGCTAGGGAGCCTGAGGAACAGCCCGAACAGAGACCAGTTCTTTCTCTCACTCGGCAAATCTTTGCAGTGTTTGCTCCAGGTCAGGCCCTGGCAGGCCACTGGAAACCTAGATGTAGATCAGACCCAGGTCTGGCTCCATCTTGGGAGAATGGATTTATAATCAGCAGCTAGTACAAGGTGAGGGGCGGTGGGACCCAGAGGGGGTCTTCTTTCCTCTCCCTTATTTTTCTATTCTGTGGGCCTCTCCTGACTTCATTCCAGATAGGTTCTCTCCATGGACAGGGGGCAGGTAGGATGGCTTCTGACAGTTCCAGGTTTGCTTGGCCTTTAGCGTCTATAATCCCAGAGAAAGAATGACAACCCCTCTCCAAAGGCTTACACTTTCTGGGTTTTGAAGGACAAGCTGCCTCATCTCATTGTCAGGGTCTCGTCAGGTGGGCACAGCAAGGAGGGATTTTCTGGGCAGAGGAGCAATGACTCAGCGTCTCTTAGGTCCATTCGGGGCTTCCACTGGGGCTGGAGTTCAGTGTCATGGGCAGGCCAGCTCCAGGGCTGGACTCTGCAGTCAGCCAGGTAGGGATGGTCTGGCCTGGAGGCAGCCGAGTGGGTCAGGCCCGAGGAACAGAGTGGCAGCTTCACCCTGGGCTCCCTCTCTGGGCAGCCTCTTACTCTGACTTCCACAGAAACACCTGTCATGCCTTAGTGGACTTGGCATTTCCTATGTTGTTGCAGAACGGGCTGTGGATGGTAGTTGGAGTAAGGCAGAGTGAGAACAAGCTGGGCAGTGTAGAAAAAACCTGCCTCTCACCACTTGCCATGGGGCTGGGGCAAGTTCTTTAGGCCCCTTCTTCCCGTCTGGTTAATAAGGTGAGGGTCACATCCCCTCCTGCACTCTGACCGTATCTAATTGTGAGAGACCGCTAGTAAATTAAGCAGATGGATTTGGATTAGGCATTAGGAAGAATTTGTCTTTTCGGTTGTTTCGATGGAAGATATGTCACCGGTGTGGAATTACTGGGCAATCCCTCTCCATGCAGGAGAGCTCCGTATGATGAATGGAACCAGTTGGCTGGCCCTGACCCAAAGCAGGGGCTGGCTGGCGAGAACGTTCCTTAAGCGCTCCTCATGCTGCTGGCCTCAGGGTCCTGTCTGCAGTAGGAATAGGTCACACGAAGCAATGTCTGATGCCCTTCCCTTCATTTCCTTTTATTCCCTGCCTAGCAGAAAGTGGAGGCCTGCAGCTCTTCCCCCTGCCTCCTTCCCTGCTCCAGACTGGCCCTACCTGAGACTTGGGCTGAGGATCTTTGTTAAAATGCAGATTTCAATATGGTAGATCCAGCATGGAGTCCCAGATCCTACATTTCTAAACAGTGCCCAAGTCCCACTTTGAATAGGAAGGTGCTGGAGTACATTCTGTCTTCTTTTCAGCCAGGGCACCTAGTCTGCCCCAGACCCAGAGCAGGGACTTACCTACCCTTAGCGCCATGGCTCCTGCTTCACTTCATCTAACACAGCCTGGGGGCCGGGGTGGGGGGAGCTGCAAAGTCATGACTTGGCAGGCTAGCCCTGGGATCAGGGATTCAGGCCTGTGCTTGGGCCTTACTTCTCTCCCCCACACATCTACACAGGTCTTTCCCTACTTCTGTACAGGTTTACCAGGCCCTGAACATAACCTACCTCAGACCTGCAGTGTCCTATATACAAGAGCCCTTTGTGCTTGGCACCTGCTTTGGAGAAAAGGGAAGTTCCCTGAGCAGGGAGCAGGAATCTGTGTTCTAGCCCTGGCTCTACTTCCTACTGACTGGGTAACCCTCGCAAATGAGTGCCCCTCAGTCACCTGAGGATCCTGTTGGGCCCTATTAGATGATCCTAAAGGAAGGGTCTCAGGCTCCAGCATGGGTTTTGGGGAGGTGTGGAGGTAGAAAGGGCCTCTGGTGGTAGGATTTTCATTTAGAGGGCCAAGGAGCACTTATGGCAAAATGTCTGTTATGCCTCTGTGGCCCAGCTTCATTTGCTTTTGTGTTTACATACTACCCCTTCCACCCAGTTACACCTGCAAAGTGGTAGATGTTACTGAGCACCCATAGGTGCCATGCACTGAGGATATGACCGGGAGCCCTTGAGGTCTTGCTTGTTGAGTGGAACCAAGGTTCCACTAGTGTCTAGTTCTTCTGCTGGACCATGCCCCCTTCTTCTGATCCATTAGACTAGGTACAGGAGATAGGACTGGTGTGCCTGCCTTGAGGTCTGGTGTTATCTGTGTGTCTCCTAAAAGTTAACTTTCAGCCAGTGAGGTTTATGTCCCTTCCTAACTCTGTTGTGACCTTGTTGCTCTCTAGATTTTGAAGAAATGCAAAGGCTCGAGTGTAAGCCCCTAACCCCCTCTCCCAGGAGTAGGCCAGTGTGAAAGGTCATGAAACCCTCAAGGACAGCATTGTGACTCAGTTCTTGGGCCTTGCAGAGTGTCTGGTGTGAAGGAATGTTTGAGCAGCATCTAGTAGGCACGCAGTGAAGATGAAGAGGGTGAAGAGCATGCAGTTGGTGCTCAGTAGACATGGGGGTTGGAAGTGGCCCTCTTCCTCTGGCCCAGCTGCTGGAAGGAGTGGGGCTATGATTAGGAACCTCACCTATGATCTTCCCCAGGGCTGCCTCTCCTTCCACTACCAGGCTTTTTGGCCCCACTGCCTACCAGCCACTGGAGTCCAGGGCATCATGCTGGGAGCAGATCCAAACAGCCAATTAAGTAGGTGCATCCTGTCCTAACTTCTAGGCTTGGCAGCTGCTTGGTAGCAAACATAATTGTGGCCCTCACTATCCCAGGCTTCTCGAAGCTCACTGGCCTCTGGGTCCTTTGGGGGAAGCAAAAGCTCCCACCTGATTCCTCTCTAGGCCCTGAGTTGAAGCCGAAAGTGGAAATTCCTCTAAAGGTGGCAATGGTGGTGGTAGTGGTGGTGTTGGTGTGAGGACAAGATGGCTCAGCCTGCTGGGAAAGGGGTCCTGGGGATGGGAGGGGGCGGGGATTGGGGTTCTCAAAGTACACTTAGAGAAAAAAACATTGCAAAGTGGATATTGACCCTCTGTCCTTGGCCTCACAGGCATAGATAGCAAAGGTTAAATATTTGTACTAAGATCCAAATAAAGGATAAGGACAGAAGTTTGATTGGGGTGGAGGAGAGGGAAGAGAACTGGCAATTATGAAAAGCTTACCCCCACCCCAGCCTCTTTGGATACTTCATCTGGTCTCCAAAATGACCCGGTGAAGGGAACACCATTCCCAATAGGTACATATTAAAGCTAGGACACGGGGAAGCGTATAAACAGCCCAGAATGACAAAGCTACTGGGTGGCAGGCAAATCTGCATTTGAACCCAGGTCTGTCTGATTTTGTGGCCCATGCTCCTCTCACACTGTGGGAGGTGTCTGTGCAGATGGGTTGGTCCTGGGGATCTGAGGCTGGAAGAAAGCGTGGCAACAGGCTGACCTCTCCCCTCTGCTGCAGGCACTGGCTCCAGCATCCTCTCCGCCCTCCAGGACCTCTTCTCCATCACTTGGCTCAATAGGTCCAAGGTGGAAAAGCAGCTGCAGGTCATCTCGGTGCTACAATGGGTCCTGTCCTTCCTTGTGCTTGGTAAGCTGGGGCTCAGAGGGTGAGGGCAGGCAGGGTCCTCCTCAGCAGAGCTTAGAGCAGGAGCTCTGCTCTGCAGAGGTGAAGGGGAAGAGCATCCTCCAGCCCTTACCACCTTTTGGGTGCCAGGTCAAATACTCTATCCCCCTAGCCATGCGTGAGGACCCAGATGCAGTGGGAGGTGGTGATATGGGTCCCCTCTTACAGATAGGAAACCCAACTCTCACATAAGGTAAGTAACTTGTCCCAAGTCACCCAGATTTGAATCCAGGTCTCTAGGACCCTCAAAGCCTCTGCTTTTCCCACATGCTACCCTGCCTTACCCGCAAACATTTTCCAGCAGGTGTGTTGCTTTGCCTTAGTGTGGTATGGTTGGTACCAGTTTGAGTGCTGACCCAAGCTCAGACAAGCTCTGAGACCTGGAGCTCTTTAAAAGTTAATTTCCTCATTTCAAATGAAGCAAAAGTGCTGCCTTCTTCACAGGGCCTTTGTGGGACTTGAAGGTAAGGAATGAGAACATGCAGCACAGGGCCTGGTCACGGTGGGCCCCCATTATATGGCAGCTGCTGTTGGGACATGCCCTCAAACCCTGCTCCCAGTTGTCAGCACCCTCTGCTGGATGAGGTCCCTACCTGCTCCCCTGGGCCCATTAAAAGCTTCCTTCTTTTCTCTCAACCCCCCCTCCACCATGGCTACACCCGCAGGTTCAGCTTAGTTCCCATCTCCCTCCCTGACTTGCTACCCAGCCCAGGGTCAGGCCATGGTGGATTGTCTGGGAGGAGGAAAGAGCCCACGTATGGGCCAACCCCTGCTCTCCCAGCAGCCTTACTTCTTCTACCCACCCCTGTGTTCTTGGCGTAATGAGAGGCCTCCTGGCCTGTCAGAGCAGAGCATCACAGAGCACATTCCCTTGTCTGTGGGAGAGTCCTTCTGGGCACAGCACTCTTGAGGATTATCCGGGCTGATGGGGATCATCAGGAGTTCCATATCAGTGCCAAGGCATGGAGACCTCTGAGACCACATTTCCACGGCTGTTCCATGCTGCCCCTCCCTTCCTTTGCACAGCAGAGGGAGGGGGCAGGGTGCTGTTTGTCAAGCCCCCTCAATGTGTCTTTCCCTTTCTACTTCATGGACAAGGAAGTAGAAATTTATAGAGCTTCAGTGACTCTCTGAGACTATGCAGTGACTCTCTGAGACTGTGAAGCTCATCAAGTGGCATAGTTGGGATTTGGGTGGAAGCCCAGAGTGCCTGCCGGGGAGCCCACCTTACTGGAGAGCTCCGAATTAGTGGGCCTGGTCTGAACCAGTTTTCAGCTTTGGCCCAAGTGTAGATTTTAGGGAGAGGGCCACAACCCCCCAAAATTAGGTGAAAAATTGTATGTGAGAATATATGTACCTTTTTCTGGGGTGAAGGGCAATTACCATCCTCAGATTCTTATAGAAACATATGGCCTCCAATAGGATAAACACAGGTCTGGGGAACAGAGTAAATTAAACTGACTCCCTTAGGGCTCAAACCTCCACCTTGGCCTACTTTGGGCTGCTTATTAGGATCCTAGAGCAGAGAGCCCAGGAGGGCAGAGACTTGTCCAGAATGAGGAAGGAGTGGGACCAGGACAAGACCCCATGGACTACAGCCTCCCAGATGTCTGTGCAGTCTGCAGCACCAGCTCCCTAAGTCCCCATTTGCACCCAGCAGCCGCTGTTAGCCCTGTCTCAGTGGGTCAGACCCATGCAGTATGCAACAGGGCCTGGCCTCAAGCTGTAGGTTAGCAATTGATCAAGTCCACCATAGCCCAGAAACTGGCCCAGCATCTTCCCAACGCCCTTGTGTAGGTGGGAGTCAAGCCTGCTCGGATGGGCAGGTCTGCTGAGCGGCTGCTAATTATTGCCCAGAGCAGCCCCAGCCACTCCTTCCCGCTCCCACCCAGATCTGCCAGCGGAGGCTCATCTGGTGTTGCAAGGCAGCTGTGGCCCCACTGGCCTACATCTGAACAGACTGACTATCATTTTTGTGCAATGGATCTCTCTGACATTCTGATAAAGGCAATAAACCTTCCTTAATGTTTTTAAATGTGTAATACAAAGTACATTGGGTTCCAAAGGAAACTAGTGATATTGAAGTGTAAATATGTACATACACAATTAAGAAATATTAGGCATGCAGTAATACCTGTGCTTCTTATTACGTTAAATAAAAAGATCTAGTGGCAGATGTAATGGTTGCTATTATTCTTAATCGTTTATGAGAGGAAGTGATTTTTTGAAGATCTCTGCTACTGCTATAAATGTCATATGAAAACACTTTTCTTTTATTTTTTTTTTCACTTTCGTTTTCTATTGGGGTCAGTCAACCTGTACTGCTAATATTGCTGTGGTCCTTTATATGCATAAATGAAGGAAATACTAAATTTTCCTAATAGATGGGTGAAAATTAAGGTGTCATCTTGTTCCCCATCCAGTCCATGGATCTCCAGATGGAACACTTGGCTGTGTGTTCTCTTCTCTTTCACATCATGTTGTTTAATTTTCCCAGCACCCTGTGAGGACGTTGAGGCTCAGGGAGGGGCCACAGCCAGTGAGTGGCAGGGCTAATCCAAGCCCACTCTCTTCGAGGGCCCTGCTTTCTCCCTGTCGCTGAGCTGTCACAGGCCACCCTGCTCACAGGCCTCTGTGACCAGACTTTTGAATCACCAGCTTCACCAAGACATGGGGCAAAGGTGACTATGATATTGGTCCTGGGCCTTCCGTGCATGGAGCCAGTAGGTTCTTTCAGTAGTTGTTTACACCTCCAGGACCCTGTGATGGGGCTGCCAGCTGCCACTCTGTGGCCTACGAAGATGAAGCAGGGAGCCCCTCATTCAGAGGACTAGGAACAGGCTCTGAGAAAGGCCATTTGGCAGGTTCAGCTCATTTTTTGCTCAATAAACGGGGTTGGTTTCCTGGGTTGGTTTCTGGAGCTGGCGAGGTGAATCAGCATTCCAGCTCCCAGGGAGCTCAGGGGCTGGAGGGCTGTGTACAGGAGGGAGTCCTGTGCGTGCTAGGAGAGAGGGGCTGTGGGCCCATGAGGGTTAGGAGGAGCAGGTCACCTGGGCTGAGAAAGTCCAGAACTGGAATATGGTCCCTGGACTCACAGCTAGTTCTCCTTTCCTCCAAACAGGCTGCCGTAGCACCAGTGTGTGAATGGTAGGTAGGGGTTCCCATCTTCCCAGAGAGCTCAGACTTTGAGGCTGGGGCGGGGGGCCTGCGGCTCAGCCCCTGCTGGTCCCTATATCCCTTAGGACAATTGGAGGTTTGATGGCAGCTAGATTTTTCAGGCTGCTTAGACTCTAGCCTGAACCTCAGGGCCCTGCCCAGGTCTACCTGGAGAATCCACCTGGCCTCTGAAGGAGCTTGGATACCTGTGGAGTCTAGGGGGCTGGGAAGGCCCTTTTCCCAAGCCTGAGAAAGGGGACCAAATGCAAACTGCTCAACAGTGTGAATGACTTGGTAGGCTGTGAATGCTTCCCTAGGGTCTTATCTTCCCTATCTGTGACATGACACTCCTGAGCTGGTCCGGGAAAGCTGGATGCCTGGTCACTGTGCTGGCCATGGGTACTCTAGGGCTGTGTGGCTCTGGATCCCATGCTCTTTCTTCCTCCTGCTGTGCTGAGCTTCTGCTGGTTTCCCAAGGGAGGGGGGAGGGCCAGATGGACTCTCTATGAGCCTAGGAACAGGAAAATGGTGGTCCCTTGTTGTCCACAATGCAGTCCTCTTCTACTCCTGAGCTAACCTCATCCAAGGCAGCTAAAAACAGTACAGCTATCTTGAGAGCGGCAGTGAACATAAAGTGACCAGGGTTGACTTCCCTCCCTGAGCGGTGGGGAGGGTGCTGGATGGAAGCCATGCTTCTACCAAGGGTGAGCACCTGCTGCCCCCAGCCCTGTGCTGAGTGTCAAGGGGCAAAGAAGATATCCCCCCCTCCCCTAGTGCAGAGAATTCAGAGGTGAGAGATCCATATGGGAAAGTAGTGTGAGACTGGAGAATGGTTCTTGGAGAGATCTAGTCTGGGCTAGACCTTGAAGGCTGGGTAAAAATGGGAGGATAGAGGCCCTGATGAGGGCTTCCAGGGGCCAACCAGATGGCCTCATCAGGCCAGCCCTGTGAGGGCTAGGTAAGCCAGCTCTAGTACAGATTTTCCTTCCTTTCTGAGCCACATTATTCAACGTTAGAGTCGGAAGACCCAGAACGGAGTGACCGTGTGGCAGCTGGCCCCAGAGCATCTTCTGAGGGCCCCGCTGTGGTTTTTGCAAGGGGACCTGTTGGGCTCTGGCCTCTGGCCTGCTGCTCTGTTATGTTAGAAAGGGCTGGCCCTCCCCCTGGGGCAGGGATCCACCTCTGTCAGGTCCCTCTGGTGGCAATCTGGGCCTTCTAATTTTTGGTGGACTTCTAAAGCCTAGTGCAGATTATGGATTTACTGGCCCAACTTGAGTTTGAATCCTGACTTTGCCACTGTCCTGCTGAGTGACCTTGGGCACATTACCTCTTCTGGAGCCTTAGTGTTCTTATCTCCAAAATGGGATAAAGTCTCCCCCCACACACAGTTGAGACAGTGGCTCAGCCCAAGTCCTGAGATGTAGAGCACTCGGTTGGTGGTCCCTCCCTGTGTCCACAGTAACTGTGGTGAGCACTGGGGTGGGGAGAACTTGCAAGGAGGGGACAGAAAGAACAGCTGGAAGGATGGCTTTCCCAGTGTTCTGCCCAGACCACATGGAGCCCATGAGCTGCTCGCCACCAGGAACGTCTGTGAGAATCTAGGAGATGAGGTTACAGTCCCCGGGAGCCTCATTCTCCCCAGGCTGTGGCTGTAGGCTGCCTCTGCCCATGGCCCCAGCTGTGCCAAAGCCATGTCACTTGATGAGTCTGTGCCCAGAGGGCACACTGAGGCCCACCCAGGGAGGGTGGGGCATGACCCATGGCCATCTGCTTTCCCCCCAGGAGTGGCCTGCAGCGCCATCCTCATGTACACGTTCTGCACCGACTGTTGGCTCATCGCGGTGCTCTACTTCACCTGGCTGGCGTTTGACTGGAACACGCCCAAGAAAGGTAGGAGCAAGCTCCTCAGCCCACCCCCCTGCCCTTGGGACACTTCCTCCTGTGCAAGCTGAGGTTCCTCAAAGTGGGTGCTTCCCTTTTTACTTAGCACCTGCTAGGTGAGAATTGTGGAGCTAGGCCAGGGGGTGGGGTGGGTGGGGGTGTTGAAAGCCCCTCTGAGGGCACCATCCTGGTGCTCAGAGGAGCTCACACCCAATTAAGGGTTCGCATAACTTGAGGGATCGAAGGTGGAAGGGCGGGGGGGGGCGGGCGGGCGGGCAATGGCCCACACCATGACAGGCCCCTAACTCAGGGTTCATGCTGGCTCTGTCTTCTCTGCCTTGCCCAAATGTCACCCACCCCCCACTCCCGCTCCTTCCCGACACTGTATTTTGTTCCCTGGAAGGTGGCAGGAGGTCACAGTGGGTGCGAAACTGGGCTGTGTGGCGCTACTTTCGAGACTACTTTCCCATCCAGGTAAAGCCGTGCGGGTATTCTCTTGGGGGGGTGGGAATGGACAGGGAAATCTGAGCTCAAGCTTTAACTCACGCATCTGCGGTTACCACATGGGCCGAGTGACCCCCTTCCACTATGAAATCTGTTCATATTCTATCTCACTTTATGCAGTATTTGAGGCAATTTAGGATACATACAATGTCATACCAGCTAAAAACAAAAATCGAGACTTGAGGGGAAAGACTTCTAGTATAGTTCAGCCATCAGGGTCAACAAAGTTGCAGCAGTTGAGCTTTGTGGTCAACTCTTAGCTTCCCGGCAGCCAAGGCAAAAAGGGAAACGTGATAGTTGTTGGTTTTTATTCAGGGAAAGGAAGAAGCATGCTAGTTTCTTAGGGAAACAAGACTTGTACTAGCATTTGGATCTAAAAGATGTTTCAGACACTGAGATCATTAGTGATATAAAGGGCACATATAATAGCAGATATTACGGCCGTTGCTTGTCTGCCTTTCAGTGAATATTAAAAGCCTAACTTAAAATGGAAGTGATTTATCAAGAGCAATACTGAGGTAGTTTCAAGTCCATCTGATCTGAACCACGGATACAATTGAAAGCAGTAGGTGAGAGAGGCTTTCTTTTCCTTCTGAAGCTCTGATGAAATGCCACTTTTCTCAGCCAGTTGCAGGGGGCTTGCTGGGCTCATGCTGGGAATTAGGGCCCAGGAAACTAGATGTTCTGTAAAAGAAGAGTGAGACCCTGGTTCTGAAGCTCAGGGAAGGCTTCTGGAGGATGCACTCCTAGAACTCCATCTTAAAGATGAGCAGCACTAAAGAGGCATGGAAACAGATGAACGCTTAGGCGCCTGAGTTTGAGAAGAAGCCTGGGGTGCCGGGGGAGTATTGAGGAGGTAGAGTGGAGAAGGAGGCTCTCCATGTATTGGGAGCTTTCTAGAAACCAGCACCTTTCCTCAACGAGTCCCCTTTAACCTTCACAGTACCCTGTGAGGCGGGAATTTGTTTTATCCCTTTTTCACAGAAATAAAACCTGCAGGTCAGCGTGTAGTAAAGCTGAATGAGGCTGGTAGCAGTTTGAGCTGAAATTCCACTTGCTGTCTGCTTCAGAATCCTGCAGTCTCCCCACCACAGCGTGCTGCCTCCCTGTGCAGCAGAACTATAGGAGATGGCATGGAGAACTGGGCTTCTCTCGGGTTTGGAGGCTGGAGGCTGGAAGAGCCCAGTATGACCCTGAGTGAGGCACCGTCCCTCCCCCCATATGAAGCAAGTTTAGACTAGGTTGGTCTCTGCATTTACTTCCTGCTGCACCATTGGCTGCCCTGGGATCCCCATGCTGGTCTTCTAAGCACCTATCTTCTTGGGACCAGCCTCAAGGTCCTGACAGGATAAATGATGACTAGGTCTGGACCTTTTCTCATCTTTATCTGGCCCCCAGCCGGTGGTCTGCAAGCCAGGCTAGCAAGGCAGAGGCATCTGGGCCCTGGGGCATGTGGGCATTGCTGGGGGATTGTGGCAGAATCCTGGAGGTTTTTCCCTGCAGGGGAAACACCTGTCTGGCCAGCTCACTGAGCACCCCAACACTGGCACACCCTAGCTGCTTAGGGTAATCCAGCAGAAGACAGTGGGGTCTGAAGAGCGGAGGCAGCATGTGTGAGAATGAATGTGTGCATGGTGTAGGGTGGTGTATGTTTGCTGCTGTGACTCAGCGACTGAGACATCCTGGCATGCTTCCCAGAGGAGGTGGCCGGGTAACCCTACATTCCTCCGCTGCACTCAGTATTGGGAGGGAGCTCCTTCTGCCTGCCACAGCCTGAGCCAGTTTTCCCAGGATCCTTGGGGTCAGTGTTCCTGCTCCTGCCTTTCCTTGACCCCAACTCTCTGGCTGCAAGGAATTCAAGGCTGTTGTTGCTGGAACAATGCTGCATCATCAGACTTAACCTCCTCATTCTAGAAGTGAGGAGACTGAGTCCTGAAAATGGGCACAGTCTGGTTTAGGCTGCACGACAAGTCCATGCTGGCATTAGTACTAGAAGCCAAGCCCTAGGCTCTTTCCCACTGAATTCCTACTGCCTGTTTCCCTGGGAGAGATTCAATGCCAGATTTCCCCATTGGATTGAGCCCCACTTCCTGGGTTGTGGTTAGAGACCTGGTTTGAGCTCCTGCTCTGTCACTTTATTCACTGACCGGCAGCTATTGTTCCCTGTCCAGGTCTGGGCTTGGCACAGGAATACAGCAGAGTCGGCCCTGGTACCCCTTAGGTGGGCTCACCATCCTAGCGGATTCTGCTAGACTTTGTCACTTTCTGTCCAAGGGGCCGCAGGCACATTTTCTCAATTTCGCTGAGCCTCATTAGCCTTACTTTTATTTTATTTTATTTATTTTTTTAGCCTTACTTTTAAAATGGAGCAGTTCATATGATAAGAAGTAATAAATTATGAGTGGATGCCAGGGATTATAGCCTCTTCTCTCTGTTGGGACCCTTTCATCAGGGAGTAGGCCGCAGTGATCAGAGAAGCCTGTCCCTCTGGAAGATTCCTTGAGTCCAGTAGCCCCCTTCACCCAACAGGATACCCAGTGACCATTGACCAGAGCTGGGATAAGCAGGTGCCCTTCTCTTCTGATCTCCACATTTCCAAAAGAACCAAGCAAAATTCTGTGTCCCTTTTCACACCTCTGTTCCAAGAAGTCAGAGTTGGAGCCAGAGGGCACCTGTGAAGCTGGCCCTGAGAGGGCCCCAGGCACCAGGACCAAAGCCAACCTGGGCCTGAGGCATGCCAGGGCATGGAGCCTTGGCCTGAGCTCTGCTCTTTCTCATTGGTCATCTTGGCCAAGCCCCTGATCCTCAGGCTGCTCTTTTGTGCAGGGAGAGTTTGGTCTTGGTGATCTGATGTCAGAGCTGACGCTTTGTGGTATTCTGTGTGGCCCTTCTGGCCCTCCCCATTTTCCTGGCCTCTTGTCAGTGATTATGTAAGGCTCTCTAGCTGTAACCATCCGCTCACACTTCCCCCGCTTCCTTTGGATAGCTCTTTGCCACCAGAGCAGCTCAGTGAGCCCCAAGAACATTCCTTCTAGCACAGGAGGGCTCATGTGATAGCAGCAGTCATGTGATTTCAGATACCACCAGGTACCTGAAAGAGGAGTGCTAGTACCTAGGTCCCCTATCCCTGAGTTATAGGCAGGATCTTTGAAGAGGAGATCAGGAAAGGTTCTCTGAGCTTAGAATACCTATCTGTCCATCTGCTTCATTTCCCAGATGGTCCTACTAAGGCCCAGAGAAGAGGGACTGTCCTGAGATCCCAAAGCAAGTTGGTAGCAGGGCTGGTATAAGAACCAAAGCTGTCTACTTCAGGGCCCATGTTTTCCTCCCATGTTCCTCCATTACTGTGCCATGCTGAGTGAGCTCAGGCAAGTCTGCTCCTCTCTGATTTTGAATTTCTTTGTCTGTTTGGTGCCAAGATAGGACAAGCCCATCTGAGCACCCTTCCTACCCTGGGAGGCGGAGTGGGAGGAATGACTTGCCAGGAATGTGTCCCAGGCTTATGTTAGCCAGTGAGCCTGGCCTGTGCAGTCCCTTGGCCTGAGACTTTGCCATGAGAGCAAGCATGTCAACAGAGCCTTCATCAGCTGTGCCTTCCTTCTCCCTCCAGAATGGATGCTCTGTCCAGCCCTGAGGGCTGGCTTGAAGACAGATCAAAGCTGTATCAGCCTGCATTCTTCTGGGGACTGCCCCAAGGGCCATTAACTTGCAGTGTGTCCCAAGGCAGCTCACTTAGCAAATGCCCCACCAGACAGAGATGTGAAGGTGAGGGGGAGGTGTTTTAAAGAGCCAGCTAGGGAGCCCCTGGGTGGCTCAGTTGGTTGAGCATCTGACTCTTGATTTTGGCTCAGATCTGATCTCAGAGTTGTGAGATCAAGCCCCACATACGGTTCCACACTCATCTTGAAGCCTGCCTGAGATTCTCTCTCTCCCTCTCTCTGCCCCTCCCCACCCAGCTTGCATGCGCTTTCTCTCTAAAAAAATAATTAAAGAGAAAAGAAGAGAAAAAGAGCCAGCCAAGCTTCTACCAGATGACACATCTTCATGCCAGTGGCTCAGAGAAAAGCATGCTGGGTGGCCCAGTCTAGAGGTGGAGGAGGATTTGCTGTGACCTCTGAGAAGTGGCAACTCCTTTCTCTAGGTCTCAATCTCCACCTTGCCATCAAAGGACCAGCCTAGATCAGGGCTCTTCCAGCACATTCTATGCTTTGGACTTCCAGACCCAGCCTGTGGTTCCAGAGATTACCAGTGTGGTGCTGGCTGCCTTAGCTCTTACCTTGACACATTCCTACCGTGTGGAAATCAGCTCCAGGTTCTAGCTTTACTGCAAGCTAGTGTTGTGGGTACACCTCTTCAGGAGGTGAAATCTCAAAACAGTCTCCTGGCAAAGCTCCTGTAAAACTGCGGGCTCCCTTTTAGACTCCCTCACTGCCCCCTACCCAATAGTCATGGCTTAGGCTGCTGCTGTGTTTTTTTTTTTTTTTTTCTTTAAGATTGTATTTATTTACTCATGAGAGATAGAGAGAGGCAGACACACAGACAGAGGGAGAAGCAGGCTCCCCCAGGGAGCCCTATGCGGGACTCGATCCCCGGACCCCAGGATCATGACCTGAGCCAAAGGCAGATGCTCAACCACTGAGCCACCCAGGCATCCCTAGGCTGCTGCTGTTTTTCGTTTATGTATCAGGCAGCAAAGTGCTGGTTGGGTTTTTGAGCTGCTTTAATGTGCTTGCCAAAGGCAAAGTGAGAGAAAGAGTACCAAAGGCCCAAGCAATGGGGGGTGAAACTCAGGGGGTCTGGCTCACACACATCCCAAGAGTTACAGAGCTGGGAATGGTGCCAGCCACCATCTGCTCCATCGCCCTTGGGTCTCTGTCACCTGAAGATTCAGATTTCAGTTTCCCAGGGTCAGCCACCAGCACCCCTGCACCCCAAATTGAGCACCAGGTCCTTTCCCCAGCCAGGGGTTCCCGAATCTAGAATCATGGAAAATACAGGCTGTTGACATTCTGCCAAGGGCCCATGGCTCTGCCTTCAGCTGGCACCAGTGCAGGGTACTTTTAAGCACAGCAGTGGGGGTGATATCAGGGCCACCCTTCTAGAGGCAGGACAGCCCACAAGACCAAAAATGTTCATACCCTTGGACCCAGGAATTGTTCCCTTTAGAAGTTTGTCAAATAATCAGATATGTGGACAAAAAGAAGGTACTTAGGGAAGAATTATTTCTGAAGGAAATTTTGGAAGGTTTTTAAAGATCTATCAATCAGAATTTGATTATGATTTTATTACACTGCATGGCTACATGACAGAATAATGTAGCCACAAGAGACACGTGACTGAGGGATTGTGATAGGAAAAATAGTTATGATAGGCTTGGTAGAAAATGATGTTAAAAATGAGAGGCACCTGGGTGGCTGAGTTGGTTGACATCTGCCTTTGGCTCAGGTCATGATCCCAGGGTCCTAGGATCGAGCCCCACATTGGGCTATTGGGCTCCCTGCTCAGTGGGGAGCCTGTTTCTCCCTCTCCCTCTGCAGCTCCTTCTGCTTGTGTGCGCTCTCTCTCTCTCTCTCTCTGTCAAATAAATAAATAATAAAATCTTTAAAAAAGAGAAAATTATGTAAAAATGATATCAACCACATGCCCTTAATTTTGTGGTTTTTATTTTTAAAGATTTATTTAATTATTCATGAGAGACACAGAGAGAGAGAGGTAGAGACACAAGCAGAGGGAGAAGCAGGCTCCCCACAAGGAGCCCGATGCAGAACTCGACCCCCGATCCTGGGATCACGTCCTGAGCCAAAGGCAGACACTCAACCACTGAGCCACCCAGGCGTCCCAATTTTGTGGTTTTAAAAAAAGAGCATGTGTATATTTGAGTAGCAAGAGAACTCAACACGTCAGAGGGGTTTATCAGGATGAAGACAGGACAAGTGCTTTGCATCAC
Source organism: Canis lupus baileyi (assembly GCF_048164855.1). Classification (NCBI taxonomy): domain Eukaryota; kingdom Metazoa; phylum Chordata; class Mammalia; order Carnivora; family Canidae; genus Canis; species Canis lupus. Next base: position 28,897,372 of record NC_132860.1, read on the forward strand.
CTTTTCACTTTCCTGTATTTTTAAAACACTCCATGATTATTTGTTATTTTTCTAATCAGAAAAGAAATGATGTTTCTGAACAAAATAGCCTTCCTCTCCATCCCTCTCGGAACCCTTCACCTCCACCATGTTCTGTGCAGGGAGCAGCCCCCTGAGGAAGCCAATCATTCTTTAGAGCATCCCAGGACATCTTTGTTGATAGCTGGCCATACAGCTGGTCCCCTGCCCCTGTAGGGCTGGCACAGGGCTGTTGCTTACCCCGTCCTCCCCACAGCAGAGCATGAACCAAGCCTGGCCGCATGCAAGGAAGTTTCCATCCAAGCCAGCTGCACTGTCCCTTCTCTGGCCAAACTAAGGGACATGGACTTTACCTTGACAAAACCTGGACATCCCTCTTCATCTGAGAGTGGCCAGGGTTGGTTGAGGAGAATGGGCCCAGGAGGAGGGCAGGCAGGAGGCTGTCAGGGTGCAGATCACCCTGTAGAAGTATGGGAATGAGAGAGAAAGTTTCCCACTCCATTCCCCGGGGACTCTCAGTCTAAGTGGCAATTGCGAGAGTCCTGGGTCAGGTGCAGTGTCGCTCGGGTCCTTCGGGTCCAAAGTCACTCAGGGTCCAGCATCTGTGGGGCGTGTCCCAGGACTCCTCTCCCAGCAGTTTCCTCTGACTGAGTTTTGCCCTGCAGCTGGTGAAGACACACAACCTGCTGACCACCAGGAACTACATCTTTGGATACCACCCCCATGGCATCATGGGCCTGGGTGCCTTCTGTAACTTCAGCACAGAAGCCACAGAAGTGAGCAAGAAGTTCCCTGGCATACGACCCTACCTGGCCACGTTGGCCGGCAACTTCCGGATGCCGGTGCTGAGAGAGTACCTGATGTCTGGAGGTGAGAATCCACTCCTGCCTGCCCCTGCTGGGCCCCGTTGTGCAGGCCTGAGCTTCTCCACTGAGCAAGGTGACAGAAAGGCCCGGAGGCCAACACACCGTGCCCCAGCGGGCCGGTCCTGTGCTGGCAGACAGTGTGCCACAGGCATGGTGGATCAGGTCTGAGCAGGAGAGCTGTCCATATGGTCTTTAGGATTCAGTTTGGATAGTATCTTCCCTAGGAAGCCACCTCTGACCCCTTTTCTGGGCTGCCCTGGCCCCTGGGCTGCCCTTTGCATGACCTAATCACCATTCATGGCTCTGTCCTTATCCTCCCGCCCATGACCCCTGCCACCCTGATCCTCTGGGATCCCCAGCACCTAGCAACAGCCTGGTAGAGTTAGGACCTCAAAGAATGTTTGCCAAATGAACGAGTTCCCTAAACAACCTCATATCGTTATTCCCATTTTACAGATAAATAAGCCAAGGCTCAGAAAAAGAAATAGCTGATGCAGGACTATATAACTTCTAGTGGCTGGGTTAGGTCTGGAGCCCAAGTCCAGGGCTCTTTCTGTTTATGTTTGGCCTTATGCAGGGGGGAGGGGGTGCATTTGTGAACAGCCCTGACTCTGTGTCCTTCTCCCTGCCAGGCATCTGCCCTGTGAACAGGGACACCATAGACTACTTGCTTTCAAAGAATGGGAGTGGCAATGCCATCATCATCGTAGTGGGGGGTGCAGCCGAGTCCCTGAGCTCCATGCCTGGCAAGAACGCAGTCACCCTGCGCAATCGCAAGGGCTTTGTAAAACTGGCCCTACGCCATGGGTAAGTGCTCCCTACACACACATACACACACACACACACACCAGTGTGCACATGCATGCACAGCCCTCCAAAGCTATTTGGCCCAAACAAAGGCTCCTTGGTTCCTGGACACAAGGCCCAGACCCCAGAAAGGCATGGATGAGAGTCTGCCCTCCTGTAGGCAAGGAGAGGTTGGAGGTCAGAGCCAGACCAAGTTTGCTCAAGTGTAGCCTGAGTGTCTAAGTGGAGCAGAAATGCAGCCTGTGCGTCCTGGGCCCTCGCAGATGGGCTGAGAGGCCAGGCTCCGGTGCAGGACGGTGCACCCTCAGGTCAAAACATGTTATGTTGCTAGGAGAGCAAAAGGCCTGCAATTAGGATTGGCAGACCATGGCTTCTCTCTTTCAGAGCTGACCTGGTTCCCACCTACTCCTTCGGGGAGAATGAAGTGTACAAGCAAGTGATCTTTGAGGAAGGCTCCTGGGGCCGATGGGTCCAGAAGAAGTTCCAGAAGTACATTGGCTTTGCCCCATGCATCTTCCATGGCCGAGGCCTCTTCTCCTCTGACACTTGGGGGCTGGTGCCCTACTCCAAGCCCATCACCACCGTGGGTGAGCATCCCCAACCTGGGCCCCTGACCTCAAGGTGCCCCACTGCTAGTTTGTGGGAGAATGAGGATTCACGTCTAGGCTATCTATTTCTGACATCCATGCCCTAAACCATGTGGATGTGGACATGTTTGGGTGCCAAAGGAATGGCTAGTGGGGGTGGGGAGTGGGCGGTAGGGAATTTGTTCCATTACTATGAGCCAAGCAGTGCCAGGTGAGAAAACGAGACTCGGCGGTCTGTGTTTGCAGAACCCAGGAGTCTATCAGGGAAGACCAGGAAGACCAGTCATCAAGCAAAGATCATGAGGGGGTGTGAGGGGAATGTGCAAGGTGCTCACTCCGGAGGGTTGTAGTGAACTCAGGGCAGAGGCGACTCTTACACCTCTAGCTGAATAGGAATTATCTAGCAAAAGAGAGGAGGAGGAGAGATTTGTCAGAAACATTAGCCTGAGTGAACTGTCCACAGCAAAATTGTATAGATTTTTGAGGAACAGAAAGAAAAACATCAACATGACTGGAGCATAAGGCTCTGAGAAGTATAGTGAAAACCAGCTGTGGTTGTTTTTCAGCTTTGTTGTTCTGAGTGTGTGTGTGTTTATGTGTGTGTGTGTGTGTGGTTCATGAGCCAGAGATCACACAGAAGTGTGAACGCTGCCAGGCATGGACTTTCAGGGTCAAAGCTCACACAGATACTTTGAGTTATCAGCATCAGGTATTTTGCTTTGTATTTTTACAAAGACTAATTTCCTGAACCCTAGGGACAGACCCAGACTCACTCTCTGCTATTGTTACACACAAATCCTGTGCCAGGCCCCGTCGCTCTTAGGCAGCAGGGACATTTCCATGCGCAGGTGTGGCTGGAGAGGGATAGGCTCCTGTGGGCAGTGGGAATGAGTCTGCTCTTCGCCTAAGAATGGAGAGCTGCTTGAGGGTTTTGGGAAGGAGAGGTTCAGACCTGCACTTTATAGTGATTCTTGGGGCTGCTGGGTAGCAAATGGGCTAGGAGGGTAAGAATGAATCCCCAAGACAGGTGCAGACGCCTCTGTGGCAGCTGCTAGGGACTGAGGGAATGGCCGCGGCAATGGAAGGAAAGGACATGAACTGGGGAGAAATTTCCAAAATGTCTTTGCCAGGGCTTTGGGATGAGTTGGGTGTGGGGATGCAGAAAATAAAGCAGTGCATGGATGTATGAATGTTGTGCTCCTCCTCCCTCACCACACTTTTCAAAGCATGCCATGTGATGTCAGAATCCCCAGCAAAGCCCTACAAGGAAGGATCCCATGTGACAGGTGAGGGAACCCTGTTGATCCCGCCTGCTGCTTAGTGGCCAAAGGGCATGGGGCAGGTCCTTTCCATGCCCTGGGTCCTCCTCTAGCAGGGGACCACCTGAGATAGAGCATATTTGGCACAGTTCCTGGCACATGGTTGGCACGTAGCGCTGGGTCACTGCCATCAACATCATGGCAAAGTCTCAGAGATGGTGGACCAAGGGGACTGACTAACCAGAGGCCTCTGCCCCATTCTTCAGTGGGTGAGCCTATCACCATCCCCAAGCTGGAGCACCCAACCCAGCAGGACATAGACCTGTATCACGCCATGTACATGGAGGCCCTGGTGAAGCTCTTCGACAAGCACAAGACCAAGTTTGGCCTCCCGGAGACGGAGGTTCTGGAGGTGAACTGAGCCTGCCATTGAGGGCCAGCTCCTGGGAGGAACCAGCTACAAATCGTTTTCTACCAAGTTCTTGAATGCTTTTTTGTTCTGTAAATTTGGAAGCGTCATGGGTGTCTGTGGGTTATTTAAAAGAAATTATAATAATTTTGTTATTACATTACAAATGTTAGGTCTTTTTTTAAGAGGGAAAAAGTGAATATTTCAAACTCTTGCACTTCCCATCTATCCTGCTCTAGGTGGTGGCTAACACATCTGAGCCTTTATGGTTTCCCAACTAACCCTTCTGCTTCCTGTCCCAAAATTACAGAGAAAACTCAGTCCTAGTTAACTGGGAAAAAAGGACTGCCATTAGTGGCTCAGGCAGGTTAGATTATTTGCAGAATTTTTCCCACTGCAGGATAAGGCGCAGCTCTATTCCAAACTACCTACCCCACACTTAACTGCAAGGCTGACCCCTCAGCAAGGGGAAGATTTGGAGGGCACAGTTGTCCCCATTTTGAAGAGCATCTGGAATGCTCCAGCTTGAGTCCAGCCATTCTTTTAAATCTGAGGCTTCCAGAGCAAGAATGGGGGTGGCAATGATCCTGTGCTGGCATCTGTGCTGTCCCAGATGCACCGTCTCCAGGATTATTCAGCCACCATGTTCTGGTTGGAGTGATTGGTCCTCCTCCACAGGGTGCTGATAATATGGACCCAGAACAGACCCAGACTTGGCCTGAATCACATACTTTCCTGTGGCCTCCATTTGTTTAACCCATACTCCGAAGTGCAGGTGTGAGGAAAGGATCCCTCTTCCTGTTCACAGAGGGGCCTGGTCTTCTGAGCAGCAGATTGGTTTCAGGTCAGGAGTCCCCTGAACCCAAGCCTCACATATTTGTGCCTTTCTGAGAGAGTAGGGGCCAGGGAAGAAATCCAGCCCCTCCTCTGTGTGTTCTGTTTTCTTTTGATGAGATTGTTGTACCATGTCACACTTTTGTATTTTACAAAATGAATAAATAAAAACGAGAGTCCACTGTGAGTTATTGCTGGAGTTGCATCTATATCTTGCTGCTGATGCTCGAAGAAACCATGGCCCCATCTGGGCCACCTGCCAAGCCTTACCCCTTGCTCCTTTGGGCTACACGACCCTGTGGTGTATTGGCTCCCTATTGCTGTGTGACAAATTACTCCAGAATGTAGTGGTTGCAAACAACATTGTGTCCACCACACAATCTGAGAGCCAGTAGATGAGCTCCAGCTTAGCTGAGCCCTCTACCTCAGCGGCTCTCACAAGGCCACAGTCAAGGTGTCAGCTGGGCTACAGTTATCCTAAGGCTTGACTAGGGGAGGATCTACTTCCAAGGTCATTTCTATGGTTGTTGACAGGGTTCACTTGCTCATGGGCAATATATTGACCAGAGGCCACTCTTAGTTGCTTACCACACGGGCCTTTCCATGGAGCAGCTCACAGTGTGGCAGCTGACTTCATCAGAGAGGTAAGCAGGAAGAGCCAGAGAATGTGCAAGGCAGAAGTCAAGTTATTTTATAACTTAATCTCAGATGTGATATCCTATCACTTTTGCCATATTCTCCCCATTAGATGCAAGTGACTAGATCCAGCTCACCACACCCAAGAGGACTATACATTGAGTGGAAATCAGGAGGCAGGGGGTCCTTGGAGCCCCCTCATAGCTATCTACCCCATGCATTAAAGGGTTACTGTCCTATATGTAGGTAAAGGCTACAGTCCTGAAATGGCTGAGCTGGAATCGTCCTCCACGGATCACTTAAAGCATGTTTCTTGCCTCTGACCTCAGTTATACCACAAAGTGGGAGAGCTGGCCTATTGTCACTGTAGTGATTTCATACCACACCTAGGTCTCACAAGATGGCACCTCTCTCGGCTCTAATTCCATTGGGTTCAATGAGTCCTAAGCCACTGAGAACCCTTCCTAGCTGAGACCAAATGACTTCATTCTAACTTTACCACTGCCTAAGTGCCCATTGTTGCTATTCATTCACCCACTTCAAGGATCACCCCCTGTGCATCCAACATGGGGTGCCTCATTGAGCTGGAACCTCAATGCCTGACCTGGGACTTGAAGGATGACTGGAAGTTTTCCAGGAAGGAAATGAAGGGCAGAGCACCAAGTGCAAAGACAGGGAGATGGCAGTGCTGATCTGAAGGAGGAGGTGGTGGCAGATGGGTCTGTGGTGGGGGTTGGCTTGGGAGGGTGGGAGACTTCTACAGAGTTGCTAGGTGGGCAGCGGTGCAGGTGACAGCAGGAGATACCCTGAAGGGGCCTCAGGCCCACAGACCTCCAGTAGGGGACAGATATTTCCTCTAGGATGGAGGAAAGGCCTGTTTTTTGAGGACAGTCTCAGCCCCATCCAGCCTCAGTGTGAGGTTAGCCAGGACCCTCAGGCTCTGGCTCCAGACTGAGCCCTGGCCCTAACAGGCCATCTCGGAAAGGCAGGCCCTTATTCTCAGAGTTAATTTTGTGAAGACTGAACACCTAGTGTACGTGAAGGAGCACTATCATCTCCGCCTAGGAGCAGCGACAATCAGCAGGGCCTAAATCCCAGAGGGGTCCTCACCTATGGCAATGTACGCCTAGCAGCAGCCTGTGCGGAGCCGAGCAGAGGACTGTTTGCTCTGAGCAACATGTGGGGGGCTCTAGGTATATGCTGTGAACATTGCTTCTGATTGGGAGTTGTTCCCTCAGGACAGGGAACGGGATCCTCCTTTTCCAGATGACCATCTACTTTTGGACCCAGGAGGTGGGGCTGTCGTCAGCCAGGAAGTTGTCAAGTCCAATGATTCTACTTGTGGTTCACAGATATGGCCACTAGGGAGCGCTGAAGCTAGTTCTGAGCCAAATATCCTACAGAGGCCCAAGTTTCGTTTCTTTTTTAAAAGATGTTATTTATTTATTCATGACAGACACACACACAGAGAGGCAGAGACATAGGCAGAAGGAGAAGCAGGCTCCCTGCGGGGAGCCCGATGTGGGACTTGATCCCAGGACCCTGGGATCACACCCTGAGCCGAAGGCAGATGCTCAACCGCTGAGCCACCCAGGCGTCCCAAGTCTTCTATTTCCTTGTTGATCTTGTTGATCGTCTGCCCAATCTTTCTATCCATTATTGAATATGGGCATTGAAGTCTCCAACTATTGTTACATTGTGTTTTCTTTTCCCTTCAATACCGTGAATTTTGCTCTGTACATTTTGGGCCTCTGCATATATGTCCATAATCATTACATCTTCCTGATGGAGTCACCCTTTTATCATTATAAAATGCCCTCTGTCTCTAGTAACAATTTTTGTCTTAAAATCTATTTAGCTTACAGATGTATAGCCACCCCTGCTCTCTTTTAGTTACTACTTGCATGAAACACCTTCTTCCATCCATTTTCTTTCAAACTATTTGTGTCTTTGAATATGAAGTGTATCTTTTGCAGGCAGACTAGTGTTAGATCTTTTTTCCTCTCATCCATACTTTTACTTTCTGCCTTTCTCCTTGGAGTGTGAAGTCTACGTACATCTAGTTATTGATCAAGTAGGATTTACACATGCCATTTTGCTATTATGTATTTCTGGTTCCCCTCTCCCTTCGTTACTTCCTTAACTGTGTATTTTTTAATACACTTTTAATTCTCTAGTTGTTTCCTTTGCTCTATGTTTTTAAGTTATTTTCATAATGGTTACCCTGGAGATTAAAATTCACATCTTAATTTAAAATAGTCCCATTCAGATTAATAATAACTTAATTTTTCCATCATTTAGCAGGCTGGCCTGAGAGGAAAAAGGGGCAGGCCACACATAGGAATGATGTGGCAGGTTGAATAGTGGCCTACAACATGATACGTATATATCTTAAACCCTGCAATTGGTGAAGGAATGTGACTTTATTTGGGAAAACAGCCTTTGCAGATATAATGAAGTCAAGAATCTCAAAATGAGATAATCTTAGATTATGTAGGTGGGCTCTAGTGTCCTTCTAGGAGAAAGACACAGGGGAAAAGGGGAGAAGGCAAAAACTGGAGTTACATAGCACAAGCCCAGACAACCCACAGTCACCAGGTTATGGAAGAAATAAGGAAGGATTTTTCCCTAGAGTCTTCGAGGGGGCAAAGCCTTCCCAATGCCTTGACTTTGGATTTCTGGCATGCGGAACTGTAACAGAATGAATTTCTGTTTTAAGTCAGCTAGTTTATGGCTTAACCTAATACAGTGAGCTTCAATATATTTATATCACCTAACAGAGGAGTTGTACCGGTGGATGGTAGAGTCTGGTCTTCTCATCAATAAAATATTGGACAACATGGATTTGAACTGCCCAGGTCCACTTAAACATGGATTGTTTTTGATAAATGTGATATAGTGCTGTAAATGTATTTTCTCTCATGATTTTCTCTTTTCTAGCTTACTTTATCGTAAATACACAGTATATAAAACAAATAACATATAAAATATTGTTAATCGACTGTTTATGTTATCAGTAAGGCTATTGGTCAAGAGTAGGCTATTAGTAGCTAAGTTTTGGGGGAATCAAAAGTTATACTAGAATTTTCAATTGTCTGTGTGTCAGGGATCGGTATCCCTAACACATATGTTTAAGAGTCAACTGTATTTCGCATTTCTTTACTTGAGTCGGGTTGCAGTTGTGGAAGGTACCTTTTTTCTGATAATTCTGAGAGGTGGAAGAAATTTCCCTTTAATGGTAATTAATAGGATCATTAGGAGAAAATAGGAATTTCCCCCACCCCTTGGCTTCAACCATAATTTTTTTAAAGATTATATTTATTTATTCATGAAAGACACAGAGAGGGAGGCAGAGACACAGGCAGAGGGAGAAAGAGGCTCCTCATGGAGAGCACGATGTAAGACTTGATTCCAGGACCCCGGGATCACGCCCTGAGCCAAAGGCAGATGCTCAACCACTGAGCCACCCAGGTGCCCCTTCAACCATAATTGTTTATAACAAATCTCTGTCACATACGTATTCCAAACTTATTTTTTTTCACGATTCTGTTTCCCTTCCTTATAAACAAACTCTTTTTCAAGATATTTTTCACCACTTCCTGCTAAGAGAATTCTGCTTTGTATATTTTTATCTAACATTTGTGTCATGCGTACACACAATTTTATCTCCTACATTTTTTACATAACATTGAATTGCACTGGAGGGGTCGTGAGTTCAAGTTCCACATTGAGCTTGCTTTTTAATTTTTAAGATTTTATTTATTCATGAGAGACACACAGAGAGAGGCAGAGACACAGGCAGAGGGAGAGCAGGCTCCCTGAGGGGTGCTTGATATGGGACTCAATCCCAGGACCCCAGGATCATGCCCTGAGCCAAAGGCAGACCCTCAACCGCTGAGCCACCCAGGTGCCCCATAGAGCTTGCTTTAAAAAAACAAAAATGCTATAGCACATTGTAGGGTTGGTAATGCAGGAGTAAGGCTGCTTTCAAATCCTAGCCCTGTACAGAGGGAGAGTGCTGAAGGTTTCAACCTTCTAATCAGGGCTGGTTTCCCTGGCAACCAGCCCCCATCCTTAAATTTATCTGGGACTTTCCAAATGTCACCTCATTAACATAATCTCAGATGTGGTTGAAAGGGATTTGTTATGGAAACAAAAGATATTTATTTCCCTCTCTGAAGCTTTCTGGAACTGAGGACAAAACTAAGTATTATAACAAAAGATGGCCCTATGCTTCCTCCTATGTGCACATTCTCCCTCTCTCTCTCGTTCTAAATAAATCCTTTCTTCTTTTTTTAAAAGATGCCCTTATGGCTCTTATATCGGCAATTACAGGAGTTTTAGGAGCTATGTGCCAGGAACAGTGAACAAAGACCAAATATCTATTATTTATTATAAATCACAGTATCCCACTCCTGTTCTCTGAAACAGTTCCTCAGTCTCTCCTTGACCATGACCTTGACAGCCTTGGAGATTATGAGTCTAGTATTCTATAGAACACCATTTGGTTTTGTGATGTCTACTTTTTCCTTATGATTGACTCCAACTATCCATCTTTAGCTGAAATATCACAGAAGTAATGATGGACTCTACTCCCTGCATCCTAGTAGGTAGTCATGATTTCAGTTTGTCCTATTGGGCAATGCTCACCTGATCACTTGATTAAGGTGGGAATCATCAAGCATTTACATTGTGAAGTTACGCTTTCTTCATCCTTTGAAAACCTCTCTTTCCCTCCCTTTTTATATCAATAAAGACTCATGGATCCCTATTTTATTCAGTGGGCTATATGCCTCTATCATTATTTGATGCTCAAACTGCTCCAGATTTGACCAGTGGGAGATCCATCAAACTGGCTTCTGTGTCCTTTTGACATGTCTCCTTCTTTTGTGGGGGGCGGGGGGCAGGAGGAATACTTCCTTACTTTCTGGCACAACTAGACATCATAGGATCATCTTGTACTTTTTCTGGCCCAATCCGGGAGTTAGCCATTTCTTCAGAGTCTTGATTCCTCTTAGTGGAGGAGGATATTTAAAAACCCAGATCTGGGCAATGATGGTCTATCACCACAGGGTTCATCCAAGTCCTTTCTTTTCCTATATTTGAAACTCCTTTTTCTGATAGAAACTGGCTCCCATTATCCTTAATATATTTATTTATTTGATCAATCCTTCTGCACATAATCAATCTTCCATTGCTACCATTTTGTTCTCCATCCCTGAACCCAATACTGACGCTCTCAAGGCCAGTTTCACTGGATGTGACCTATGCAGCTGCCCACACCTGTGGCCCCATGCTTGATTTAATGCTGTTGCCTCCTTGGAGTTCTTGATAATTTTCAACACTGGCCTCTGCATCTTCACTTTGCCCCATGCCCCACTAATTATGGAGCCAGTCCTTAGCCCTGCTTGAGCTGTGACATCTTGCTTTAGGTTGGCCTCCCAGTGGACATCCTATTCACCTATTCTGGTCGATTCCTAGCCTAGGATCTCCTCCACCCACTGCTGGCCCTGTGTGGACATCCTCCTCACCTTGCTCTGCTTCTGACTCCCTGCTCTGGTCCTTCCACACTATCCCCTCACCCCATGCTGATCTTGTTCTCAGCCCCACCCTAGGGCTTTTGGACTACATTATTTAGGAAGAGAACAAGAAAGAAAAACTGTGTAGAGAGTTTTAGCTTTGGATTTTTTGCACCTATACTTTGCAGTCGATGGAAGTAAGATTCTCGTTCTTTTGGGAAAATTTGGTTCTTAATAGTGTATTCTACTTAATGCAGGCAGTGTGGTATGGAGGACAGAGCCCCAGCCTAGGAAGCAAGAGACCTGGGTTCACAAGTCAATCTGCCACTAAGAGTCATGTGACTTTGGGCAGCTCATTTCTATTACCAGAGCTGCTTTTTAGGATCAGGTAAAACTAGGGCAATAATACCAACCTCACAGGCTCCTGTGGGGATTGTCCAAGGTATTGTACGTCCAAGGTAAAGTACTAGACAAATGTTAGTTCTCTCTAGCCCCCAGGGAAATCTGTTAGAGAGGGGAATGAATTTGAATTTCCCTCAAATCCTGCAGCCAATTAACTGCAGTTCCAAGACCCTGTTTCTTCTTCTGGCTTGGAGCTCTCAGACACCCCACTCTGCAGCCAAGATCAAGGGAACTCGGGTATCCGTTAAGCCACCCTCTTCTCAGGAACTCAGCCACATTTCCGTGTTCCAACTGTCCTCTAACTCAATGAAGAAATGTCACAATTTATTGTTACCATTTTCACCACTCCCTCCGTTCTGGTGTCTGCTCATGACACAACTGCCAGAGTGACATTTTTATGTATGTATGTATGTATGTATGTATTTTAAGCAGACTCCATGCCCAGCATGGAGCCCAATACAGGGCTTGAACTCATGACCCTGAGATCAGGGCCTGAGCTGAGACCAAGAGTTGGATGATCAACTGGCTGAGCCACTTCGGCACCCCCAGAGTGATTTATTTATTTACTTTTTAAAGATTGTATTCATTTATGAGAGACATAGAGAAAGGCAGAGACATAGGCAGAGGGAGAAGCAGGCTCCCTGCAGGGAGCCCCATGCAGGCCTCCATCCCAGGACTCTGGGATCATGACCTGAGTGGAAGGCAGACACTCAACCACTGAGCCACCAAAGTGCCCCTAGAGTGACACTTTAAAAACATGAATCAGATCATGTAGCTCCCCTGCTTAAACCTTTCCGTGGTTGTCCACACACCTCAAGGTCTGACTCCCCTGGGGCTACCACACCCGGCAGCATCTGGACCCTGCCAGCATCACTGACTTCATTCCGTGCCATCAGGGCTGGACTAAAAAACTTCAGGAGCCCTAAGCTCTGAAAAGACAAGCTACAGCTGCCACGTCTGCTATATGAAATGATAAATGAAAGCAACACTCAACGGTAAAAGAAATTGAAGGAGGTCTTTGATTTTATTTTTGAAATATCAATTTCTTTCAAAAACTCCTCTCCTCCCCCTCCTACTCCCCCACGCCGGCTGCCTTTCCTGCCTACACCCGCCTGGCCTTCTCTTTCAATTCTTTCAATGCTCTGTGCTCCTTCAGGCTGTTCCTTCTGCCCAAATTCTCCTCTTGCTCTCACTAGCCCGCTTTGTCCAGTGACCTCCTCCTCATCCTTTAGACCTCACTGTAAAAGTCAGTTCCTAAGGAAAGCTTTCTCTGGGGGCTCCCACTGAATCAGCCCTATGGGTAAGATGTGCTTATGTCTAATGCTTGTCGTCCTGGGCTGGCCTGTTAATTCATAGTCATGTGTCCACACTGGCACATGTATAGTCCATGATGGTGTGAAAACCACTGGAACTGAGGAAGGAGTGCTGCTCCTAGGGGCAAGAGGCCCAAGTCTTTTTTTTTTTTTAAGATCTTATGTATTCATGAGAGGCACACACACACACACATACACACACACACACACAGAGAGAGAGAGAGAGAGAGAGAGGCAGAGGCAGAGGGAGAAGTAGGCTCCCTTCAGGGAGATTGATGTGGGACTCGATCCTAGCACCCCAGGGTACCCAGGATCATGCCCTGAGCCAAAGGCAGATGTTCAACCACTGAGCCACCCAGGTGCTCTAAGGCCCAAGTCTTTGACTCAGTTTTGCTACAAACTCTGTGTGACTGTGGGCAAGCTCACCTCCTCTCTCTGGGGCTGTGTTCAGTGGGAGAGGTATGGAGGTTCCGTGTCAGCCAAACATTCCCTTCCTCAAGCATTCGTCCACTCATTCACCGATTTTATTCACTCCATCAGTCACTGGTGTGTTGAAGCTTCTGCAGTCTGCCCTCTGTGTCAGGATGCTGGGGATTCAGAACGAAATTAAAATCAAGGGTTCAAAGCAGAGTGGGTGAGACAAACACAAATCATACACAAACCATATGAGTAGGCACGTGGATGCAGGTACTAAAGAGAGGTCAGGCAGCTGCAGTGAAGGCCCAGAGAAGGTAGCCATTAGCTTATATCTAGAGAGACTTTTGCAAAAAAAGTGACCTTGTAGGGTTGGCCCAGGGACACACCTTTGTTGGGTGCAAGAGTCTGGCTTTCTGCAAGAGTCTTGCTCTTCAAATCCTACCCCTTGAAAGCTGCATCTCCAGGGCTGCCTGAGGATCTAACTGACTTCCTATTGCCTAAGATTAAGCCCAAGTTCTTTGGCCTAGCAGCCAGGTTCTTCTTCCAGCCTTGTCTTCCTCTTTGGGCCCCATCTTCCTCTTCCACCCTCTTTGCCTGTTGCTCCCATGCAACCTTTGTTTCAGCCACCTTAAATTACGCTAATGTCATGTCCTCTGCCTCAAGGTCTTTGCTCATGTAGAGCTCAAGATTCTGCCTAGAATACCCTTTCTTCTCTGGAAAGCCTTCTGGTACAACATGCAGCAGTTAGTAAAGTCCTCTTCTGTGCTCCCATTATACTTAATATGTCATCCCAATGACTTGCATGTACCACTTTGTACTGAAATTATCCATGACCTCCTTGCAGTCAGGGATTCTATTTGCATGATTTCTGTAAGTTTTGTGCCCTGGCTGGGCACCTGGTACAGGTCTGAGTGGTTTGCCTTAGTGAGTAAGCAAACAGAAGAAAGAGGACTCTGTTGAAAGGAAGGGGATAGATCTAATTCAATTAAATTTGAGACATCAAAAGACCAACCTGGCCTGTGTTGCTCTTATTTATCCAACGCATCACACCCATGAGATCTAGAGAATGAGGAGGGAGGAAGAAGAGGACATAAAATGGATTGGAGTGGCTTTAGCTTTTTGGTCCTGCAAACAATGTTTGGTTTCAATATCCAACATGGTATTAGTTAGCTGTTAAAATACCAGTCATCTCTGAAACTAACAGACCTAATCCTCTATTGTTCATTTATCAAGCTAGTAATCATTTTTAAGACTTTTGTGAAACCTGCTCTGACTTTGCCCACCAGCTCCTGTGAGTCAGTCATTCCATTACCACTTGACCTTTATCTTTTTTCTATCAGTGCATCTATATTGTATTTGGCCACCTTAGCATCTATGTTCCCTACACTTTGATACATGTTTCCCTAGGGAATCTATAGCATTGTATAAATATTATAGTATTTTAATTCAAAATGATTAGAAATATTTTTTATGCTGAAACCAATGTAGCCATATTAGGGAAAAGGATCTACGATAATATAATAATTTTTAGAATTAAATAGGACACATAAAAATAATGATAGCATTTATTGAACACTTAGGATACCCAAGTCACTGTGCAAAACATTTTACATTCATTACCTTGAATGTTTTGCAGGTATTTCAGTTCTCTGTCCTGTCCTTAGGGGTGAACATTCCAGCTCTTCCGGTGTTAGTGGCATGTGAGTGGAAACGACTGAGAAGGGCAGTTTAGTTGAGGTATGTATTTCTAGGGCCCAGTAATCAGTGTGGTACAGAGTTGAATCTCATTAGAAGCCTGTAGAAAGAATGGATCCTGTCTCTGCTAGAATATCCTTTTCTCCCTTCCTCCCTCCTGGTAAGCTCCTACTGGTCCTTCAGTACTCAGTTTAAGTGTCACCTCTACTGTGACTGACACTCTTCTGTCTTCCATGGCTCCTGATCTTTCTTCAGACTGAGCAACTGGATCGTCATTCTTCGTTTACTTATTTAAGTACTCTATAAAGAGGGCAGCTCCTCTGGGGAGGAGTCTGAGTCTGACTAATAAAGGACTTAACACTTCTGTGTCAATGAGTATTTGTGGAATGAACAAAGTAATAAAGTTAGCTAATATTCAGAACTGACCTCCAAAGGGGAAAGTGGTGATTTTGTGTTCTGTCTCTACAGGCACATTTTCTCAACTTATGTAGTGAGTTGAATAATGTCCCTTTTGTCCTCCAATGAGTCCATGCTCTAATCCCTGGAACCTGTGAAAGTCATCTTACTTGGAAAAAGAGGCTTTGTAATTAAGGATCTCAAAATGAGATCTGGATAATCTGGATAGGCCCTAAATCCAAAGAGAAGTGTCCTTTTAAGAAAAAGAAAAGAAGGGACGCCTGGGTGGCTCAGTGGTTAAGCGTCTGCCTTCGGCTCAGGACATGATCCTGGAGTCCTGGGGATTGAGTCCCACATTGGGCTCCCTACAGGAAGCCTGCTTCTCCCTCTGCCTATGTCTCTGCCTCTGTGTGTCTGTGTGTGTGTCACGAATAAAGAAATAAGAAATCTTATTAAAGAAATCTTATTTAAGAAATCTTAAAGAAAAAAAAAAGAACAAGAAAAGAATGCACAGGAAGAAGAAAAGACCATGAGAAGATGGAGGCAGAGATTGGAATTATGCAGCCCCAGGCTAAGAACTACCTGGAGATACCAGGAGATGAAAGAGACAAGGATAGATTCTTCCTTAGAGCCTTCTGAGAGAGTGAGGGCCTGCCAAGACCTTTATTGTGGGCTACTGGTCTCTAGAACTGTGGAAGATTGTATTTCTGTTGCTGTTGTTGTAAGCTACCCAGTTATGGTAATTTGATCCAGCAGCCTCAGGGAACTAATGCAGCCTGGAAACAGAAAAGTGTTTTCTGTGAAATTCCACCAGATCTTGGCACTCCTGAGTTGAGTCAGATGAGTTTTGGGATTTTCTAACTAATCCCTTCCCAACAAACACCTGACCACACACCCATGAGCAACCACTTGGTGTTTCAGAATAGGAGGCAGTGTGACATCCAAGTTAGCCAGCTCTGGGGTCAGAGCCAAAGTATCTTCAGGCTTCTGAATACCTTGGAAAGGTGGTACGCTTACTTTCTATTAACCTATTTTTAATGCAATTATTAATGTGAGGCCTTCACTGGCACTTTATGTATGTTGATTTACTTACAGCAACCTTATTATTATTCTACATATGGCAAAACCAAAGCTGAGAGAGGGGAACTGGTTTGCCCAGGAACACGTAGCTAGAAAGTGGCAGAGCCGAGATTCCAAAACTGCCCGATTCCTGTTGTGTCTGATCCTAAAACGCCCTGTTCTTTCAGTTGTATCAGTCCAGGTGGTTGAGAAATTCAGTGTAGGGGGTGGGGGGAAGGCAGATTGATACCCTGCAGAATGAGTCAATGCTATTTATTATAGAAGCAATTGCTATATATGCTATCATTATGACCAAGGAAGTGTTCATGGAAGAGGTGGTATTTGAGTTGGGTTGCTTCACTTTAAAAAATAAACATATACTGATAAACATATCCAGCAGGTCCTGGAGAGCCAGAGATGAATGACAAGGTCCTTTTGTTTGAGGAATTCACTGTGTGTGTTATAGACTTATTAAAAGACAATGCAATCTTATAATCAGAAATATGGTCGAGGCCAGGGTCCTAACTTAGGGTCCCCGAGTAGAACAGTGAAACCTTTTGGAAGTGGGACCTCCCTCAGTCCCGGATGAAATTTGATGGGTAAGTCAGCTAGGAGGAGAAAAGTAGCAAAGGCTTTCCAAGGACGGCGTAAGCGACACGCTCGTAGAGGTTAAACAGCGTCCAGGTGCTGGCACACCTTGCAGCTCAGCGTACAGGTTCGTGGAGTGCGAAGAGGGGCGTGGACTTGGGGGTTGGAGTCGGTCACGGCAGAGCAGGTGGGACTGCCCGCCAGGTTTCTGGTCTCAGCGCAGCCTGCGTGGTGGCCTTCTGTCGCACCATAAAATACTTTTCAGTCCCCGCATGTTCCTGGGAGCCGCTCAGGAAGAGGCTGCTCAGGGTGCTCGCAACCAACAGCAGAGAGCCGTCGCTACCCAGCGGGCGCCCAGCCGGTCCCCGCCCTCCGAGGGGGGCGGTTGCCACGGCAACTAGGTCCGGGCGGAAGTGGCTCGGAAGACTGACTCTCACTAATCAGGTGACTCTCCTGCCTCCTGCACGTGACAACAGAGCCCAGGCGCGCTCTCTACCTAATCAGGCCCCGCCCCTCTGTCCCTTTACCGACAACTGACACAGACCTAGAGCAATGGGCCTCGCGGATCCACCGGGAGGCCCCGCCCCGTGGTAGTGAAAGAACCAATTAGACTGGGAAGAAAAGAAGCAACGCCCCAGGTTTCACCCCGGCTTGACAGACGCGATTTAGGCCATCCCCGGGTGCCTCCGCCCCGAGCCCATTCCGGCCGGTGACGGACAGACGTTCCACCCAATAGCACGTCCGGTGTGCGTCGCCGGGTCCCGCCCCCGTGGCCGCCGAGCCAATGAGCAGGCCGGGTCTCGGCGGGGTGGTGGGGGTTGCACTGCGGTAACATGGCTCTTCCTTAGCCAGCGGCGGTGGCGGCCGGAGGTGGGGTAGAGCGGTCCTGCCTCTCCGGCGGCGCGTCCCCGAGCTGCAGGGGTCCGGCGGGTCGAGGCTGGGCGGTGGTGGCGGATGCCGGAGGAGCGCGGGCCCCGCCGCTTGGCGGCCCCTGGGTCACGATGAGCGCCTCAGCGTCGGTCGGGGGCCCGGTGCCCCCGCCGCCCCCGGGCCCGGCCGCCTCGCTGCCCCCCGGTTCCGCCGCGCGGGCCCTGCATGTGGAGCTGCCCTCTCAGCAGGTAACCCCGCGGGCTCGTGGCGCTCGGGGGCTGGGGGGGGGCGGGCGGCGCGGGGAGAGGCGGGGGGGGGCAGAGCCCGTGGGCGGCGGGCGGACCTCGTGCCAGCCGGGAGACCGGGAGAAGTGCCCGGGGAGAACTCGGGCAGCCGGGACCTGAGGACGGTGAGCGGAGGGCGCCCGCGAGGGGCCGAAGCGCCGGGAGATCCCCGAGTTCCCGGAGCGATCCCGCTCCTGGAGACGGGCTGCAGAGAAGCTGGAAGAGAAGCTGGAAGAGACCCAGTGGAAGTCCCCGGGGGCCCCGGCCGAGTCCGCTTCTCGCCCCTGGGGGTGGGGGTGGGGGGGATTCCCCTGCGTGGACCCTCCTCCTCGCCCCTCCGGGGAAGGCGCCCGGGAAGCCCGGGTGTCCCACGAGAGACGGGGAGAGCGCCTTTCCTTTCTCAACCCATTTGCGGAGAAACCACTTCGTACTCTTTCCTACGGGAGAAGTTGAGCTTCATGGTTTCTAGCGTTTACTTTTAATTTCCTTGTTAATAAGATACTCGCCTCAGCTTCCCAAGAGAAATCCTGTGGGCCGTTGGGGCTTCCTTCCTAATTCTCAGACCCCCAAGTTTCGCATTTTAGCAATTTAGGGGGGCATCCTCTTACTTAATTCCCTCCTTCCCTCCGTGGAAGGAGGATTTGATGTATCTGTTTGTGTCTTCCCCCATCTTTTAGCAGGGGCGTTGAGGGCTTCTTGGGTCCACATTTTAAGGGGATAATAAAGAGAGGACACTGAGTTTGGGAATCTGGCACAATTCTTTGTATCAGCCGGATGTCTGTACAGTACTTCTTCCCTCCACCACTCCCTTGCCCTTAAAGTACCTTTCATCTTCTTTTATTATTCCTCTTTCCAAGAAGAGGACCTAAGAAAAACTGTCAGTTACTGAGTTTACCACATAGGATTTGTGCAAAGTCTTCAACGGCCAGTAATTCATTTCATCCTGACAGCTCTCTGAGATAGCTGTTTTTATGATTTCCCATTTCGTAGTTAAGCAAACTGAGACTTCAAGATGTAAGATCACTCGTCCAAAGCCTTGCAGTTAGGAAGTGCTGCGGATGGGTTTCACACTCCAGCGTCTGACCCTGTAGGCCCATGCACATGGTTGTGTGCTTGAGACTGGAGCAGAATGGAGCTCGAATCTTCAACTTTGTATCTCTGCTCTAGTACTTAGGAAAGGTTCTTAAAAAAGAAAGCAGAGTTTGGGGCAGGGGGTGGATGGGAAATGAGATGGATTTGAATGCAGTAGAGGGAGTGCTAAAGCAGAGAGCTGCACCGGTGATCATAGCTACAGTGGCCGCTGAGCAGAATTGTATGCAGAAGCAGGGCTTTTTATGTGGTAGAAAAGGATTTAAAGATGGGGTTACCATGTGCCCTAGTTTTGTGGTGCTGCTGGGAAGAGAGTTGTTGGAGAATATTAGCAGTTTGAAGGTAGTGAGGTTTGGATTGTATTTCTGAGGTCCTGAAAGCGAGTGGAAGTCTAATAGGGGAGACCAGCCTCTGGAATGCACATTAATGTGAATTTTCATTGTGTGTGGGGAGGTGGATTATAAGGATGGATACCAAGAGAGGTGATGGTGGGCACTGTTGCAGGCAGTCTGGAGAGATCCTAGGGAGTTGAGTGCCAAGAGGGATTTACTTAGGGAGAGCTTTGGGAAAATGTGGGATCAGGAAAGAGAAACCATCATTTGTTTCAGAGAGCACATTCACAGTTTAAAATTGGGGGAAATAATTCCAGCTGTTCATGGAATAAATTTAACTGTATTTGTAAGCCTTTGTCAAAGTTTTGGATTTATGCCGAGGGGTATATGGTGGCTTATGTGTTCAACTGAATGCTGTATGAGCTCTGAGTATGGTATTTACAGCTTTCTGGGGGTGTCATCCTTCTTGAATTCTTGGAAGATAGCCTATGTAACAAAAATACTTTTACTTTTGCAATCGATGTTTCTTTAGCTTTGTGGGTCAAAGTGCTCAGGTTTTTAGGGTATGAATAAATAACAGCTAAAAAATAAGCATTTTTTTGTGAAAAAGTAAACATTTTTGTGAAAGTGTTATCTGTATAAACTGCATTGATTACTTAGTACACAGCTTAAGGAATTGTCACAAAGTGAACACAGTTATATAACCATTACCCAGATTAAGAAATAACAAAATTATTAGCATTCCAGAAGTCTCCCTTGTGTTCTCTTCCATCTCTACCTTTTTTTTCTCTCCAAAGGAACGACTATTCTGATTTCTAACAAAAGATCACTTTTTGCCTATTCTTGAGCTGTATGTAAATGGAATCATGCAAAATACAGTTTTTTTTTGTGTGTGTGTCTGGTTTCTTTTGCTCAGTGTTGTTTGTGAGCACAAGATGTGTCTGTGTATAAAACTTTTTTCTTTTAGCATTAATTCATTGTCCTTTTTTTTTTGTCTGTGGCTTTTGCATAATTTAAAACTTGGAAATTCAATTAATACCGTTTGTTTGTTTGTTTATTTATTTATTTATTTATTTATTTATTTTAATACCTTTCTTTTAAATGGCACTTTGAAAATTATGTTATTTTAATAGACTCCATGCTATTTGATAAGGTGTCAGTCTTTCAAAACAAATCTTGTTTTAGGATTTCTTTTGTAAAGTTGATTATCTCAAAGCATAAATTCATAAATTCATTGGTTCTTTCTCTTTCTTGGTATTGTTGACATTTTGAATGGGTAGCTGAATATGTGAGATGTTTAGCGATATCCATAGCGTCTACTCATAATATACCAGGAGCACCTGCTCAGTTCTGACACTCAAAAATGTTTTTTTCAGGTGTTGCCAAATGTCCCTTAGAGGGGGCAAAATAACCCCTGGTTGAGAACCACTCTTCTAAGCTATGTTTTCATTTTAGGGTAGAGAGTTTTTCTGCTATTTTCTACTCATTTATTTCAGTCTTCATTAAGTCTCATTGGTTCTAGTGGCTGTAATGCTTAAAATGTTAATTTACTGCATTAGTTCTAAAGGTATAGAAATGCCCTTCCTAGTCTACCTTCAGGAAAAGACTTACATATTTATTTTGCTCAGAAAAAGCCCACAAAACTCTGTATGTGATCTAATTTATTTTTGCCTTATTTTAAGCCACAGATTTATCTTTTAAAAAAAAGTTTAGTTAAGGCTGCATAATTCCTGAATCTTTATATATAAGTTTCATTTCTTATATGTATGAGTAACTAGTCTGTAATTATCAACCTGACTGTCAAATGGGACTACCACTTAATCTTTGCCTTCTTTTGTTTCTGTATGATGTTACTTTAACTGTAATTTAAGCATGAACTAGTCACATATTTGGAAGACTTTTTGATCTTTAATTTTTGGTTGAAGTTTGTAATTAGTGAACATATATATTATCTGATGAATAACTTCCTTCACACCCTTAGATTTAGGAGTTTTGGAATAAAATGTTGTGTTTTGTGGTAGAGGCATTTAATATGTCCTTAAAAGTTTAATTGAGAGCATTTCTTTCTTTCCGAAAGTCTTTCTTACTTAAGTATAACCTAATTACATTTCTTAGATACTCAGAGCTGGGATGCTTTTTCCTGACTCTTTAGTGACCTTTTCCAGGAGGCTACATATGCCTTTAAGAATTTGGTAAAAGCAACAGACACTTTCCTTAGGAAATGCACTTATATGTATAAACACAATTTTGCATGTAGGTTTGGTTCTCTTGAAGCATATGTACAGAAGGTCCTTAACTGGATTATTCCCTTTCTTTAAAAATTAAAAAAAAAAAATTTACTATTATTTTTTAAGACCGTTGTCCATGTCACTATATATACACCTACCACAGTTTGGATAATAATGTTCGGTTATGTTTGTTTAACTGTTGGTAGCCTTTTGGACTATTTCTAGTTTTCTCTGTTACATTGTTGCAGTGAATATCAATATATAGATATCTTTGTACACTTGTGCTAATAACTCTGTAGGAAGAATTTTGAGCAGTGAAATCACTGAAAGGAAATATATACATAAATTCAGATTGATAAAAATGTACAAAATTATGCTTTATGTAAAATATATAAATTAAGATTTCTGTATGTGTATATTTTTTGACTTTAGAAGATACTAGGCAAAGTGTTTCACTAAAAGGACATGCCCACTACATTACTACCACCAAATTATGACAGGATGTGTTTCTCCATATTTTGTCCACTTTGGGCATCAAAAGTTTTCTCAATGTTTTCTGATATGATTTTATGTATACAGATTTTTTTTCTTTTCTTTTTTTTAATCTATGATAGTCACAGAGAGAGAGAGAGAGAGGCAGAGACACAGGCAGAGGGAGAAGCAGGCTCCATGCACCAGAAGCCCGACGTGGGATTTGATCCCGGGTCTCCAGGATCGCGCCCTGGGCCAAAGGCAGGCGCCAAACCGCTGCGCCACCCAGGGATCCCATGTATACAGATTTTTAAAAAGATTTTATTTATTTATTCATGAGACACAGAGAGAGAGAGAGAAAACTTCCCTCCCTGTGGGAAGCCCCATGTGGACTCAATCACAGGACCTTGGGAATCGCGGCCTAAGCCAAAGGCAGATGGTCAACCACTGAACCATCCAGGCGCCCTATAGATTTTATCTATATGTAATAATATATATAGAATATAATCATATAAGTTATAAATATATGAATATATATAGCCTTCATATGTATATACATATGTATATATTTTTGTTATTTAAATTTGTGTTTCTTTAATTATTAGTTGTATTTTAATAGCTTCGTTTATTGCATACAAAACACTCTGCTGAGTACATGATCTCATTTATCCTTATACAACCTTATATATTTCATCTTTGCATAGGTTCATGTAGCATTTTAATTTCTTTTGTGAATTACAGGTTTATTTATGTCTTTGGCATTAATTTTTCTGATTGCTTGCTCATGTTTTTCATTGATTTGAAGAGCATTTTTCTTGTCCTGTTTTTGGAACAGGTGGGCTACATTAATGCTATTAGCCTTTATCTCCTTTGAATTTTTTTAAGTAGGCTTCATTTTTTAGAACAGTTTTAGATTTACAGAAAAATTGAAGTGAAAAGATAGCACAGGAAGCTGCCATATACCCTACACCATTTCCCCCATTCTTAATGTCTTTCAGTAATATAGGTTACATTCGTTATTATTCATGAACCAATATTGATGTATTATTATTATTTTTTTTAATTTTTTTTTTTTTTTTTTTTTTATTTATGATAGTCACACACAGAGAGAGAGAGAGGCAGAGACACAGGCAGAGGGAGAAGCAGGCTCCATGCAGGGAGCCCGATGTGGGATTCGATCCTGGGTCTCCAGGATCGCGCCCTGGGCCAAAGGCAGGCGCTAAACCGCTGCGCCACCCGGGGATCCCCTGATGTATTATTTTTAACTGAAGTCTACAGTTTACAACATATACATAAGATTTACCATTTTAATAATTTTTAAGTGAACAACTCAGGGGTATTAAGTATATTCTTTGTGTTGTGTGTGCAGTCATTAGCACTATCTATTTTCAGACATTTTCATCATTCCTAACAGATAAGATACCCATTAAACAATAGTTCCCCCTTTTCCTCTTCCTCCCACCCTAGGTAAACTTTGTTCTACTGTCTCTATGAATTTGCTTATTCTAAGTACTTCATATAAGTGGAATGATACAATATTTGCCTTTTTGTGAATGGCTTATTTTCAGCATAATGTTTTCATTGTTCTTCCATGTTGGAGCATGTATCAGAGTTTCATTTCTTATAAGGCTAAATAATACTCCATTGTAAGTATATACTGCTTTTTTTTTTTTTTTTTTTTAATAAACTGAACAGCCAGCATTGGGCTTGAACTCAGAACCCTGAGATCAAGAGTCCATACTCTGCTGACTGAGTCAGCAGGGAGCCTCTGCGTTTTGTATATCTATTCATCTGTTAATGACTTTTTTCTGTACCAGCACACTATCCTGAAAGCACATTATATTTAGTTGTCCTATCTCCTTAGTCTCTTGGCTGTGACAGTTCCTCAGACTTTCCTTCTTTTTGGTGACATAGCACTTTTGAGTACTGGTTAGATATTTTGTAGGATGACCCTGTATTGGAGTTAGTCTTATGTTTTTGTTTGTTGTTGTTTTTCTATGATTAGACTGGGGTTTCTCTGCTATAAGGTTACTCTTTCCCATTCACCCCTCTATGGGTGGTGAATAGAGAGGAGTATTCCTTTCAAAGACAGATGATATACTGTCCTCTTCGGAAGGAAGTCTCTATGCAAAGCCCATAGTTAAGGAGTGGGAATTCCTGTTCTCTCTCCTTGAGGGAAGAATATCTACATAAATTACTTGGAATTCTTCTCCATGGGAGATTTGTATCAGTAACCACTTCCTTTTACAGATAAGAAATCTAAGGTCTAGGTAACATTCTCCAAGTCACACAGTGTCAACACAGGGACTGCAGTCAAGGTCTTTGATTCTGAGTTGCCATGGGCACCCAATCTTTTCAGATTGCTGGCAAAGCACAGAAGTTTTAAGTTACCTCAAGGTTCAGGACCATCATGCTTTGTGTAGCTTATTTTTCATAGCACCTGTACCAAGCACTACTGATTATGTAGTAAGAACATATATTTTTATTTATATATATATTATTTATTTATTTTTTTAAGGATTTATTTATTTTAGAGCAAGTGAGCACATGTGCTTGAGGTGGGCAGAGGGCAGGGGAGAGGGAGAGAGAGAATCTCAAGCAGACACCCCGCTGAGTGTGGAGCCCAATGCCAGGCTTGATCTCATCACCCTGAGATCATGACCTGAGCTGAAACCAGGAGTTGGACCTCAAACAACTGAGCCACCCAGGGGTACCTATATTTTTATTTTTAAATTTTATTTATTTGTTTATTTAAGGATTTTAATTTTATTTATTCATGAGCAACACAGAGGGAGGCAGAGACATAGACAGAGGGAGAAGCAGGCATCTCATAGGGAGCCCAATGTGGGACTCAGTGTCTGGACTGGGATCAATCACACCCTGAGCCAAAGGCAGATGCGCAACTGCTGAACAACGCAGCCACACCTTAAATTTTATTTCTGTATGAATATTTCCTTTGACCAGCTTTACAGCCTAAAGAGAAGAAGAACATTGGATTGAAACACAAGAAAAAAATGGTAGAAATATCAAAAAGCTTTATAAAGCTTAGTTTATGTGATATATATGTATATATGTATGTGATATATATTTTCCTCATACGTTTATTAGATATCTTATTTTTGCTAATGTATTTCAATCATCTTTTTATTATATTTTCAAAAAAATGTTTTGTTGATAAGGCCACTGAAGACAGAAAGTTGTATCTTTTTGGGAATGTATGCTTCATGCTTCATGTGCTATGTACATTCATTCCTTCCACAAATATTTATCAAGCCCCTTACTTGTATCTCAAATTTCAAATGTGTAATATCTGTAAAATAGAATGATAGTAGTTTTGGGCTGCTTTGGCTCTTGTAAACAAAACTGTAAGAGGAAGCTTCAAAAACTTGGAAAAAAGTCAACAGCCCAAAATCATTTTTATGTGACAAAATGTCATCAGGAACCTAAGAGTTTTTATTTGTTTTTCTGTTTTTCCTATGAAAATGTTAAGTTCTTCTTTGAAGGGAAAAACTATGTTCTTATTTAGTGTTTACTTTAAATTTCTCCACAGGATCACAATTCTTAACTTTGTGGCAGAAAATTCAGAAGTGAAACTGACTGGAAATAGAGCAAGAGCAGAATTGAAACTAATATGTTGGGGCTAAAGTATATGGTAAAATAAAAAAAAAAAACAGGTTTTCATAGTTTCCAAATGTATACTTTTGAATATCTGTGTATTTTTACCTGTCAGGCTTATTACCACTAGGGGAAGGAATATTTGTCATTTTTAATGCACTTGAATGAGTGCAGCAAAAAACTAGGGGTATTTTAGAAAAATTAAACAGGTCTATGTTAAGGGAGAAATTGAAACATTTTAGGTTTTATACTTTGTTATAGGTCTAATGACATCAGGAATGTCTCAGGCAGAGTTAAATTTTTCTGATGCCTTACATGATTTAGTAGTTGTTGTATCATACAGATAGAGGAACACATGGAGAATGGAAAACTTGACATTGGTATTTTTAATGGTATACGGACACCTTGGTGGCACAGTCTGTTGAGCATCCGACTCTTGGTTTCAGCTCAGGTTCTGATCTCAGGGATGTGAGATCAGCCCTGTGTTGGGCTCCATGCTCAGCAGAGTCCACTTGAGATTCTCTCT
Source organism: Canis lupus baileyi (assembly GCF_048164855.1). Classification (NCBI taxonomy): domain Eukaryota; kingdom Metazoa; phylum Chordata; class Mammalia; order Carnivora; family Canidae; genus Canis; species Canis lupus. The sequence continues at coordinate 28,923,592 of NC_132860.1, forward strand.
CTCTCTCCCTATCCCTCTTACTTAGGTATGTATGTGCAGTCTCTTTTTCTCAATAAATAAACAAAGCTTTAAAAAATAAAGTATAATTCATAGTATACCTTCTTGGTTCAATATTATGTAACATTATATAATCTTGTTTTTCATCCTTTTTTAAGTGTGAATTTGAATTATAGAACTTTATAGATATAAAATCTGAAGCACTCAGAGTTGAAACTGTTCTCCTGGTCATAGACTTAACCCATCTGTTTATTCCCTTCCTTGAGGAGTCAGTAAAGAATATTATTAGTTTGGGGGATCTGGGTGGCTCAGCGGTTTAGTGCCTGCCTTCGGCCTGGGATGTTATCCTGGAGACCCGGGATTGAGTCCCACATCAGGTTCCCTGTGTGGAGCCTGCCTCTCCCTCTGCCTGTGTCTCTGCCTCTCTCTCTCATCTCTGTGTCACTTATGAATAAATAAATAAAATCTTAAAAAAAAAAGAATATTATTAGTTTAACAAATTCAAATTGAGTGCCGTCTTGTTCCTTTTATGATGTACCTGACCAGGTCCTGGGCCTCATGAGCAGTTCCGCTGTGCTTGGCTGGGTATTTGAGAACTTGTTTCTTAAACTTAACTTGTGTTTTGACACATCATCTCCGCAGCTCTCGGGATTTTCGGCTATAATTGAAATGAGAGAAAGACTATATTTTAAACTCTTTATAGGCAGAACACTCAGACCCCACACTCCATATAGTTTGATTTAGAGTGAAAGTTTGGAATATCCCTCTTCGTGATTAGTCTTCCCTTTTTCGTCCCTGGGTGCTTACCAGAACTGTCCTTAAATTTTTTTTTTTTTTCTTCTTCTTCCATGTCTGTCCTTTTTGAATAGTATACTTAAGAAGTCCTGATTCTTTACCTCTTTAACTTTTTGAAGCAACAACATCTGGTGATTGTGAGTTCTTTGATGTCAGGAATTTCATTCTGTGTAATATTTGACACTGATTGCCATAGAACTCATTAACTAGAAATGGTATTAGGCATTGAAAACTTTACTAAAGTGCATTTGTTGGTTAAAGGCTGAGCCAGATAATGCTAAAGCTGAGCATTAGAACCTACTTAAGCGTCTCTGTTTGTGGTCGGTTGAAATATTTGCCCCCCACTATGGTGTTTAGACTGTCCTGAAAGAATCTTCCAGATATTTTAAAAAACAATGAGGAAACCCATGAAGCTGAAACTGGCAGTTACCTTTGGCTTTTGTTTGTAGACTCCAGGGTAAGGAAAAAAGAGAAGATACAAATAAGTAAAAGTGGAAGTCAGACTTATGATCCTTTTTTTTTTTTTTTCAGGAAAAATTTGGTGTTCTTTACCATGACTGTACTTTTTTTTACTGTTTAACTCTGAACTATAAGCACTTCATATGTCATGTTAGCCTCTGTTAAAAGAAGTAAAAGAAACTTAACTGCATCAGCCGTTTATTCAATAGATATTTATAAAGCACCTTCTTTGAATTATGTTAGGCATGTGATTAGACACTGTATGCCTGTTTCCTCCAACTCACTAATGTCTTTTTGAGGATACAAATTATTTCCTGTCACAATGCCAGTCATTTTTTAAAATGAGACTACAGGGAAACTAAACTTTAAAAAAAATGCAATATGAAAATAACTTTATTTAGAATTATGAAAAAACTTTTTTACCCTTGATAGTCTGTCTTAATAGAATAATCTCATTGAGAAAATTGGTACTGCTTTCTTCTGCTAAAATGTTAATATCTAGCTAGGTATGGGAAGCAGCAATATGAAGGTTTTTTTAAGTTTTCATTTTGAAAATAGATCACAAAGCAAGATAGGCATATAGGCTGTGGGTGCTTATTACAGGTCTAGGATAGTTTATAGGACTGTACTCCTTACAGGAGAGAATTGGTCCCATTACAGACTCAATGTAGAGTAGGTATTTCAGGGTTGTTTTCATGAATTAAAGGAGTTTATTCTGCTTGGAAGGTATTTAATATAAAAGTAAAGAACAGTTGTCCAGGTGCTCTGGAGTGACTAGTTTACTTTTGATATTCATGTTTGTGTATGAAAAAACATCAGTCTGATTACTATTAGATGGGGACACTAGAATTGCAGAATTTCTTAATTGCACCTTAGCTGCATTTTTCATATATAATCTTGGCTATTTTAAAGCTACCTGAAGATTTCTAAGAGGTATAGCTCATGATTATTATCTTGAGTTTTCATGAAAAGGTTACATTATCAATATCCTTTTTAATGAGGTAGCAAAATATGCAGCATATTTTAGGTAAGTTATATCAAAAATAAAAATTAAATAAATTGATACTAAGAAGTAAACATAAGACCTTTTAAAAAAGGAAAATTTAATTAATTGATAATAAAGTCCTGCTGTATACCAAATACTGCATTAGACTGGTGAACAATATTTCTCTAACTTCTGTTATTGTTGGAGTAGCAGAATATATTTGAACATAGTTTTACAGTATTTTTCTTTTATTATTTTATTTATTTATATTTAAGGTTTTTATTGATTTGTTTGAGAGAGCAGGAGATGCGGAGGGGCAGAGGGAGCAGGAAAAACAGACTCCCTGCTGAGCAGGGAGCCTGATGCTGAGCTCCATCACAAGACCCTGAGATCATGACCTGAGCTGAAGTTAAACGCTTAACCGACTGAGCCACCCAGGTGCTCCTATTTTACAGCTTCTTAAAAACAAATAATCATTCCTTTAATATAGTGTAAGTGGGAAGACTTGTTTAAAGCTGGTCTGGGAGTAACTAGGGTAACTTTGGGAAACTTTGTTCTGGTCTTAACTTTTGCAAGAGAAGATTGGAGAGGGATTGGATTATTTGTATTTCTTTCTTTCTTTCTTTTTTTTTTTTTTTAAGATTTTATTTATTTATTCATGAGAGAGAGAGAGAGAGAGAGAGAGAGAGAGAGAAGCAGGCTCCATGCAGGGAGCCCCATGTAGGACTTGATCCTGGAACCCCAGGATCACACCCTGGGCCGAAGGCAGGTGCTCAACCACTGAGCCACCCAGGCGTCCCTCTTCTGTTATTTTCAATGAGGTTTATAGTTTTGCATTCTACATTTGGGTCTCTAGTCCCATTTTGAATTAATTTTTGTGAAGGATGTAAGGTTTGTATCTAGTCATTTGTTTGCATGCATGTGTCCAGTTCTTCCAGTGCTGTTTGTTGAAAAGACTATCTTTGCTCTATTGTATTGCCTTTGCTTCTTTGTCAAAGATCAGTTGAATATATGTATACGGGTCAATTTCTGGGCTTTCTGTTCCATTGATTTATTTATTCTTTTGCCAATAGTACCCTTTCTTGATACTGTAGCTTTATAGTAAGTCTTGAAGTCAGGTAGTGTCAGTTCTCTAACTTTGTTCTCCTTCAATATTGTGTTTGCTATTCTGGGTCTTTGCCTGTCCATATAAATTTTAGAATCAGTTGTTGGTAACCACAAAATAACTTGCTGGGATTTTGATTGGGATTGCATTAATCTGTAGATAAAATTGGGAAGAATTGACATCTTGACAATAGTGAGTCTTGTTATGCATGAATATGCAATGTTGCTCCACCTAATTTAGTTCTCCTTGATATCTTTATCAGAGTTTTGTAGTTTTTATTATATATATCTTGTACATATTTTGTTAGATTCATATCAACTATTTTACTTTTTGCTAATGTAAATGGTATTGTGTTTTTAAATTAAAATTCCCCTTGTTCATTGCTGGTATAGAATAAAGCTTTTGTATGTTAACTTGTATCCTGCAACCTTGCTATTATTGCTTATTAGTTCCTAGAGTTTTTTGTCCATTTTCTCAGATTTTCTACATAGATGATCAAGTAATCTGTGGCAAAAACAGTTTTATTTCTTCCTTCCTAATCTATACTCTTTTTTTCCTAATCTATACTCTTTTGTAATTTTTCTTATTGCATTAGCTAGGACTTGTTTTTCTTTTCTTCTTCTTCTTCTTCTTCTTTTTTTTTTTTAATTTTTTTTGAAGATTTTATTTATTCATGAGAGACACAGAGAGACGAGACAGGCAGAGGGAGAAGCAGGCTCCCTGTGGTGACCCTGACGTGAGACTCTGGGATCACGCTCTGAGCCAAAGGCAGATGCTCAACTGCTGAGCCACCCAGGCCACCTTTTGTTTAGAAAGAATTTCAAGTTTATTGAAAAATTGCAAAAATGAAACTTGTACAAGAACACCTTATCTTTAGACCCTTTATCCAGAATTGTTTACTGTTAGCATTATTCCCTGTGATTTATCATTTGCAAGTTCTCTCTTTCTGTGTATATAGATAAAGATTTTTTGGTATATGTGAATCATTTGAGTTATCATGACCTTTTACCCTTAAATATTTCTGAATGTATTTCCTAAAAAGATACATTCTCTTTCATATCCACAGCATAGTTATCGATTTCAGTAAACTTAATATTGATATACTTTAATCTGTGGTTTATATTCCACTTTTGTCAGTTGATCCCATAATGTCCTTTATAGAAATTTTCCTCCTCCAGTTTATGATCCAGTCTAGGGTCACGTGGTGCGTTTGTCTTCTGTGAAAGCATTTCACAGCTATTTTTTTTTTTTTTAAATGTCAGTATCATAATACAGATCACCTCTTCCTTTTTTATTTTTTTTAAAGATTTTATTTATTTATTCATGAGAGAGACACAGAGAGAGCAGAGGGAGAAGCAGGCTCCATGCAGGGAGCCCGATGTGGGACTCGATCCGGGGTCTCCAGGATCACACCCTGGGCTGAGGGTGGCGCTAAACTGCTGAGTCACTGGGCTGCCCACCTCTTCCCTTTTTAAAATAGAACATACCTCATTTTCTGTTTATCTGATGTTTCCTTTTGATTAGATTCAGGTTATGCATTCTCACTTGGAGTATTTCATATAAAGTAACGTGTCCTTTATAAGGTATCTCTTTTGGATGCACATAGTGTCCATTTGTTCGTTACTGGTGATGTTAAGTTTGATCACCTGATCAAGATATTATCTGATTCCTCAACTTTAGAATTCTGTGTATGTGTGCAGGTGCACATGCGTATGACTAATGAATAGTTTGTAGGGAGATACTTAGAGAACATGCATATATCTTGCTCTTCTCCCCCAAGATTTATCATCTATTATGGTTCTTACCTGAACCAGTCTTGGCTATGATGTTACAAAACAAAAATTTCCCAGCTCTTAACACTCTCTCCATGTTTACCAGTCTGACTTCGGCATTGTACTATAAGCAAGAATGGGAGGATAGTTTTTTTTTTTTTTTTTAATTTGTTCATTTTTAAATTCAAGTATAGTTGACACAAGAAGAGAGAGCAGTAGTGGAAAGAGTGGTGAGAAGACTGCTGACAAAATTTCTAAATAAGGTAAGATTGAGGTCTGAGTGATGAGACAGTTCTATTCATGTATTCATCATTCCCTTCTATCAACAGACATTTATTGAATATCTGTGTGTTTGCCCATTAGCCACTTGGAATAAAAAGACATAGTTTTGGTCCTTAAAGAGCTTATAGTCATTGAGGCAACAGAAGGGCAAAGAGTTGTGATAAAATATATGTTAAGAGCTTTGCGTAAAATATAGCTTTAAATGTTACCATGTACTTAAGGGTACTGCCTCCCATGGCATAGTGAAATCGCTAGTATTATCTGTGATTTACTCATTGGTTCATCCATCACTTATTGAGGTCCTACTCTGTGCTAGGACTGTGCTAAGTGCTGTAGGAATAGAACTCAGTTAGGGGGAGCATTGGCAGTAAAGCATCATTGTGGCAAGTACTACATGATGGTGGCATGTACACAAAGTCATGGTAGCACAGAAGGGAGAAATGATCATCTTCGTTTGGGGTAGTGGATGGGACAGGGAAGTCAGGAGGGATATGTCAAAAGTGGAGATTTTGGAGCTGGGTCATAGTGTTTTATTGTTTGCCTACTAAATTGTAGGTGTTCATTTTAGTGTAACTTTGTGATTACCATTTACTGCTATATTTGCCTCCAGCCAAGATTCGTGATGTCTTATCACATTCCATTATAGAGATATACTTTAACACTTATTCATGAGCAAGTTTCCCGCTCTTTATCTTTTACCCTGCTGCTTTGTTTGTAGTAGCTAATTTCTTTAAAACCATTCTCATCATATTTTTAGCTACAGTAGTTAGAGCCACCTCTCCCATTTAACAGGCAAGAAAATCAAGGCCCAGGAAAGAACACAGAAGAACTAGTGTTCACACCCACTTATTCTGGTTCTAAATTCAGAGTTTTTCCCATTCTGCTTGTTGAATTTAAATGTAGTTTTCCAGTTTCATCTTTGCTTGTAACTTCACAAACCTGTATAGCTCCATTTCAGTGGATAGATTTTGAAGCTCTGAGGTAAACTTACCACAAAAGAATGAGGAAACTTTAGGATGGTTGATAATAATAGTAATGTTGAACTGTCACATGTACCAATGTCGCATGTACCATCACTGTGTCTAAGTACTTTGTAGTCACTCCATTTACTCTTCATTACAATTCTGTGAAGAGTTGAATGGTTAAACTGACTAAGCCACCCAGGTGCCCCCCAAAAGTCAAAACTTGTTGGTGCAGAAATGCACATAGGGCAGAGACAAGGGCTTTCAATTTTCTTGAATTTATGTAGGAAAAAGTAATCAAAGGTATTTAGACTTCTTTTTCATTGTGTAGTTCCTGGCACATCGTGGATATTCAAGAAACGTTGAATGAAATACTTTGGTTTATTAGAATATAGTGTATAGGAGAGAATTATGAAGATATGAGAATGTTTGTGAATGTTGAGACTGTAATGGGACAGATTGGGATAGAAAATGGTAATAGACAGTAGATTCAGAGCCTTTGGATTTATTTAGCAAAGCTTGATTGTAGTAGAGGGGCCTTATTAGATGAAGACCTGAGTCAGTTCTAGGGCAAAAAGGAGAAGGTGATGGGAAAGAAATAGTGGGAGTGACAACAGGAAGTTTCTGGATTAGGATTACCAAATTATAGTTGCTCGTTTTGCTAGGTTTCAAACATAAATTCTGCCTAGAATCAGTTGTGCCAATATTTAATGGTTTTTAATGGCTTGCATCTTCTTTTGGAATTTATAGAGCTTGCTATTTGTAAGAGCAGTCTTGTTTGCAGAAGAGGTAGTTGATACCTAGATAAGAGAAGGAAGCTGATTTTTCATAGTATACACAGCAATAGTTTTAGGGCAATGAATGAAGAATGTGGAAAAGAAGGAATGATATGCCAGAGATATAGTGAAGAAAGAAAAAATTGATGGGCTGGTGGCTGATCAAAAATGATGGGGTCATAGGATATCTGCAGGGCAAAGATGTCTCCTGGCTTTTGAAACTTCTGGGAAGCAAATACATGGTGTACTTGCACGCATATACACATAGTCCAAGAGATCAGTCCTGGGTCCAAATCTTGATTTTGGTACTTTTAGTGTGAACACGGCTAAGTCCCTTTACTTATGGCCCCAGTGTTATATCTGAAAAATGAATAAGATGCCTAGATTAGTACTTATTCTTTTTTTTTTTTTTTAGAGATTTTATTTATCTACTCATGAGACACACACACACACACACACAGAAAGAGAGAGACAGAGAGAGAGAGAGAGGGGCAGAGACATGGGCAGAGGATGAAGCAGGCTCCCTGCAGGGAGCCCAATGTGGGACTCAATCCCAGGACTCCAGGATCACGCCCTGGGCCGAAGGCAGGCACTAAACCTCTGAACCACCCAGAGATCCCCCTAGATTAGTACTTATTAAACTTAAAGTGTACATAAAAATTACCTGGGGGTCCTGTTAAAATATAGATTCTGATTGGGTAGATCTGTAGTGGGGACCCAAGATTGTGTGTCTCCAACAAAGTCTCAGGTAATCCATCTAGCAGAGGCTTAGATGACCTTCAGGATGTTTTCCAGTTTTGCAATCCTATTTATTGAATGTTTGTCCTTTGGAGATCTATTATATTTGACACCATGTCACCTCTATTTAGATAAATGAATTCTAAATGTTTCTTCACTTCAAATTAGAAATGCCTAAACCAATTAATCATTTTATACTGATAACCACATCCCTTTCTCAACATCCCTATTTCTGTTAATACTTTGTATTTATAAAGTACTTTATGATTTTTCAGAGAGCTTTTATATCCATTATTTCATCTCATCCTTAACCCACAGAAGTAGGCATACAGGAAATATCTCCATTTTTATGGGAGGGTAAACAACCTCAGAGAAAGTAAGTGATCTGCCCACTAGTGAGTGATAGAGCTACCCTGGAGTTCAGGATTATTGACTGAAGTTTGAACTCTTATTACTATGTCACACTGCTTTTGGTAATGGCTATTACAGATACCTTTGCTTAAAGGTTGATTGCTGTGTCTCTCTCTTTTTCTTAAGGATTTATTTTATTTATTTGAGAGAGAGAGAAAGAGAGAGTGTGTGCAAGCGTACAAGCTGGAGAAGAGGCAGAGGAAGAGGGAGAAGCAGACTCCCTGCTCAGCAATGCCAGGCTCCATCCCAGGACCCTGGGATCATGACTTGAGTCAAAGGCAGATGGTTAAAAGACTGAGCCACCCAGGTGCCCCTGGTTTTATTAAAAAAAAAATATATATATATATTCATATGGATCACAATTCACAGGTGTATAAGTGGGTACAGTGAATAGTCTCCATACTACTCTGTACTCCAAATACCCATTTTCCCTTCCCTGGGATAACCAGTGTTACCAATTATATTTTATGCATCTCCACTAATTACATAATTATATTCTTTTTTTTCCCTGTGAAACACAGATGCTAACATGTTAAACACACTGACTAATGTAAACTTTCATGGTTTCTTTTGAGAGAGAGAGAGTGAGCAGGGGCTGGTGGGGAGAGAGAGAAAGAATCCTAAGCAGGCTCCGTGCCTAGCCCAGAGCCAGATGTGGGGCTTGTTCTCACAGCCCTGAGATCATGACCTGAGCTGAAATCAGGAGTCAGACACTTAACTGAGCTACCCAGGTGCCCCAAACTTTGGTGTTTTGTGTTTTTTTTTTTTTATTTTTCTTTTAAGATTTTTATTTATTTATTTGAGAGAGAGAGAGCACAGGTCAGGAGGAGGGGCAGAGGGAAAGGGAGAAGCTGACTTCCCACTGATCAGGGAGCCTAATGAGGGGCTCCATCCCAGGATCCTGGGGTCATGTCCCCAGCCCAAGGCAGATGCTTAATAGATTGAGCTACGCAGGTGCCCTGTGTTTTATTTTTATTTAATTATTTTTAAATTATTTATATTATAAAATATATAAACTATATGTATAATATATAATATATAATTTAGCAGTTAGGTATTTAACAAAAATTTAATTTTTAATAATTGAAAAATTTAAATTTATTATTTATTATTTTTATTTATTTAATTTTTTAAAAAAGATTTTATTTATTTATTAATAGAGACACAGAGAGAGAGAGAGAGAGCTAAACCACTGCACCACGGGGGCTGCCCCTATTTATTATTTTTTAAAGAGCAACTTGTTTATTATGTAATTTAGGAGACTTTTTTTTTTTTAAAGATTTTATTTATTTATTCATGAGAGACACAGAGAGAGAGGCAGAGACATAGATAGAGGGAGAAGCAGGCTCCTGGTAGGGAGCCCGATGTGGGACTCGATCCCAAGATCCCAGAATTATGCCCTGAGCTGAAGGAGGTGCTCAATCACTGAACCCCCAGGTGTCCCTTAAATTTAAATTTAAAAATTTAAAAATTTTACTTAATATCTTACAGATTGTTCCATATCAGTGCTCAGAGAGCTGCCATTAATTTATTCTTTGTTGCTAGTTAGTACTCCATTATCGGATATATCATTATTTAGCTAGTTAGTACTCCATTATCGGATATATCATTATTTAGCTAGGTCCCTATTGATGGACATTTAATGTAGTTCTAGTTTTTTTGCTAATACAGACAATAGTGTATTACATATATTACATTGCATATTTCTAAGTGTATATTTTTTCCACAAATGGAGAAGTCAAGTTGCTGGGTCAGAGACTGCATTTGTAATTTTGGTAGATACTGCCAGATTGCCATCTTCTGATGTTTTCCACCTGTACTCTTTCTGCCAAGTGCTTGTTTTGCCACTGCCTTGCCTCTAAATATGTTAGCAGACTTTTTGGTCCGTGCCAATTTTAGTGTAGTTTTAATTTGCATTTCTCTTACGAGTGAGGTTGAGAATCTTTTCATGTTTAAGTGCTGTTTGTTTTTCCTTTTCTGTGGATTATTTGTTAATATTCTTTGCCATTTTTTTCCTGTTGGGTTGTTGGATTTTTTTTTTCTTATTGATTTTTGGGAGCTCTTTATGTTTTAGTGCAGTTGGTTATGTGAGTTAAAAATTTTTGGTTAGGTTGTTTTTCCTATGACTTTGCGTATGGCAGTTTTTGCCATGCATAATTTAAAAACATTTTATGTAGTAAAATTTATTGATTTTTTTTCCTTTTTATAGCTTCTGAGTTTTTTGTCATTCTTGGACTTTTGAGATTATAAAATAATTCCTCATTGTTTCTTTTGGTACTTTATGCATTAATTATTTACATTTAAATATTTTTAAGCCATCTAGAATTTGATATAAGGTATAGAGTATGTTTTCTAAGCACACGCACACACATATCTTTTCCTTCCTTCCTTCTTTCCTTTCTTTCGTTCTTTTTTATTTTTATTTTTATGGGTATTCTATTGCCCTAACACCTTTATTGATTAGTTCATATTTCTGTAAGGGCCTTTTATCTCCCTTATTTCTTTTGTCAATCTTTTCATCCTCATCTATATCCATTATCTAGTCTCCCTGTTAAGCCCATTTTTGCTTTAGGCCCCTGTATGGTCTACCCTTTTTTCCTGTTCTTATTAATATATATATTTTAAAGATTTATTTATTCATGAGAGACACAGAGAGAGAGAGGCAGAGACACAGGCAAAGGGAGAAGCAGGCTCCCTGCAGGGAACCCGATGTAGGACTCAATCCCAGGACTCCAGGATTATGCCCTGAGCTGAAGGCAGATACTTAACCACTGAGCCACCCAGGTGTCCCTGTTCTTAGAATATTACTTTAGAACTTTTTTAATATGGAATTTTTGGTGAATAATGAAATATGTATAGTAAAATATGTATTGTATATATCAGTGTATATATATATTTTTTTATATCAGTGTATATTGAAATGCATATATATGAGCGGTTGCATAATGAACTCCCAGTTACCTGACTTTGGTAATTGCCACGTGATGGCATATCTTGTTTTTACCTGTATGCCTGCCTAATCATCCTCCCTCTCTCACTTGAATTATTTTGAAGCAAATTATGGCCATGATATTACTCTTAACACTTGGACCACTGAAAGCTGTCTCCTCTTCCAATTTGTATCTTCCAGGTCATCCTGTGTAATTCTGTGTCTTTTTTCTTTGGTCTTAACATTTCTAGAATAACACTTCTCTAGTAAATGCTCACTGACAGTATACTGCTGGATTGTTTGACCTCAGATTTGCCTTTTTGTGTGCACAAACTTCAGCTTTTTAAAATTAAGGTTACATACTCTGAAATTAGGGAATGCCTTGTTTGTACCCCCACAGTTCCTGGCATGGTCTGTGAAGGAGAAACGAGCAAGATAAAATAGAAGGAAGAAGGGAACAAGAGAAGGAGGATGAGAGATACAGGCAGAGAACAATGCTAGAGAATGCTTCTTAGAGCAACACTACCCAGAGGAAACAGGGAGGAAGAAAGGCATGTTGGGACTTTCCACCAAGATTGGGGGTGGACAGGGTGGAGAGAAAAAAACCCAGAGCCAATGTGTATAAGAAATGTAGAAAGTTCAGAGATCTATTTTGTCTTTTCCTATAGAGAAGTTTGTATTATAATTTAGCAGTACTTACTAAATAACTGGGTTAAATTCTGGGACTGAGTGAGAACTGAAGGAACTGACACAATAAAGGCTTTAGTTATGATTTGCATCAGAGAGCACTCAGGGGTAGGAGCTATCATGTATTTTATGAGAGATTAGAATTGGTAGGTTTTTCGTTTAAATCTGTAACATTGGCTCTTGGCACTATTTGCCTATAGCCAATAGCACCAAGTACTAGTTTAATTAATTAATTTATTTTTAAAATTTTATTTATTTTTTCATGATGACACAGAGAAAGAGGCAGATGTAAGCAGCGAGTGAAGCAGGCTCCCTGTGGGGAGCCTAATGTGGGACTCCTTCCCAGGACCTCTGGATCACGACCTGAGCCAAAGGCAGAGAGGCCCAACTGCTGAGCCACCAAGGTGTCCCTCATGCACTAGTTTTAAATTAAGCTTTTTCTTTTCAACACTTTTTACAGGGAGTCTTTCAGGTGGGATCAAAGATTAGAAAAATTAGGTGGCTGAATGCTATAATTTAGAAGGAGCTTTTGCATTTTTTTTAAAAGACTGATCTAATTTATCAAGCTTAAATTCTCAATTAGTAATTCAGCATTTTTACCTTCTGTGGGAATATGGAAAACTAATCATCTGTCAGGTTTGCTTTTGTGGTCCCTCAAAAAAAAAAAATATATACCAGGGCAGCCCCGGTGGTGTAGCGGTTTAGCGCCGCCTGCAGCTCAGGGCCTGATCCTGGAGACACTGGATCAAGTCCCGCGTCAGGCTCTCTGCATGGAGCCTGCTTCTCCCTCTGCCTGTGTCTCTGCCTCTCTCTCTCTTTCTCTGTCTCTATGAATAAATGAGTAAAATCTTAAAAAAAAAAAATCAAAATAGTGGTAATCTGAGTTTACTGGAGACAACATGGGCCTTATTCCTCCATGCCGTTTAGCCTAGTCTCAGGCGGAGAATAAAGGCCTGACCTGAAAAAAATGAGGATTTAGGAAAGGGGACAGGTTTAACTACATTTCTAAGACAAATGCTACTTTAAAAGATTATCTCCTAGTATCTGTGGGATACAATTACTATTACTATCTACTAATATAGATACCGTTCTACATTAGGGGTTAGCAAACTGGCCAACAGTTACTGGCATTTGTAACTGAGGAGACTAAAAAAGATTATCTTGGTTAAAAGATTGTAAACAAACAAGAATATGAAGAGAAGGGATATGCCCTGAAAAACTTAAAGTAATTTATTCTCTGCTGCTTTACAGAATGAATTGGCAACCCTTGATCTACATCATTCAGAGTATATAGTAATATTTCTTTATGTGAACATTTGAAATTGCATGCTCTTTTGTATTTCATATTAGGACTTCTTAAAGAATGGATACATAATTTTCTGTTGTATAAATGTACTACAACTTAAGTGTGGTCATTAAATTTTTGCTCTTACAGCCAATATCAGAATAAGCATATTTGCACACATTTTTGTGCCTTGTGGAATTGCTTGCTCAAATATTATATACAATTTTAAAAATTTTTAAAAATTTTTATTTATTTATGATAGTCACAGAGAGAGAGAGAGAGAGAGGCAGAGACACAGGCAGAGGGAGAAGTTGGCTCCATGCACCGGGAGCCCGATGTGGGACTCGATCCCTGGTCTCCAGGATTGCGCCCCGGGCCAAAGGCAGGCGCCAAACCGCTGCGCCACCCAGGGATCCCATACAATTTAAAATTTAATAAATATTGCTAAATTGCTCTCCCTCCAGATTGAACCATTTTATGTTTCCTCTGGCATTATTTTCCTTACTCATATCAACCGTGACAAAGACTAATTTGATTGTTTAATCAGATAGGTCTCTTCGTTTTCTGTTGGTGAATAAGAAAGAAAATTTAGTGGCATAAAACAACACTGTCATTTAATTTGCTTATGATTGTGCAGTTTCATTTGGCTGTGGTGGGAATGACTTCTCTCTGCTTTATTTGTTGTCATTTCTGGTGGTTCAAAGGCTGGGGGCTGACATGGTCACTTATGTGTCTAGCTGTAGCTGGGATCTCACTTGGAGCTGTGGAGAACAAGTATGAAGTCCTTTTCATGTAGCTGCTTGGTGTCCTCACATTCGAGTGACTGGGCTCTAAGGGCAGCCTAGGAGAAGTAGATCGTTTTATGATTTAGCTTCAGAAGTCATGTAGTCTAATTTCTACTATAGTTACAGGCTTGCCTACATGTAAGGGAGAGGGAACATAGACCCTTTTATGTAATGGAGGAGTGGCAATATCACATAGTAAGAGAGCATGCGGGGGTGTGATGTATTGGTTTGTCATTGTTTGGAAACTAGTCTGCCATGAGGTGGAATGATTGTTTTGATGTGCATATCTTTTTCATTAGGAGTGTGATTATACATCTTCTCCTATGTTTATGGACCATTTTCATTTCTTTTTCTGTGGTCTGCCTTTTTATATCCTTTACTCCCTTTTCTATTGGACTATAGATTATTGATATTATTGATTTATAATAGCTCTTGTAGATTAAACAAATTAGGTTTAAAATGTGTTTTGAAGATAATCTCTCTAAGGTCTTACGAGTTATAAAAGGCATGTGTGGGATAGTTATTTAGTTTGGCTATGGTGGGGATTTGTGGAATGATAAATATATAAAGAACCACAGTACTCTTGTTTTTGAAGCAAGGGTTAAGACAGGGAAGGACTGGTGAATGGGAGCCCCATCCTCTTCCTGTTGGCCATCAGCCTCCCTGAATCACTCTCTATGGCAGTGATGAGGAACAAGATCAAAGGCACCTTAGTTCTCTTTGGTCATTATTATACTTCAGAAGTCAGAACATTTTAGATGCCTGTAAGGGAATGTCACTGGAATATCGAACCCCAGTGACATATTTCACTACTGAAAATTGCTTTGGACATCTTTCCATTCTGAAGTGTGATTTGACTGTTTTTAAAGCTGTCACCCATATTGAGATTCAAAATTGTATCAACAAAAATGAACGGACCTACCAGAAATGATCATTTCCTAAAACATGGGGATGTTTAACAAAATGAAACATTTCTGTATACCCTGTCACTAAATTAGAATATTATTCTTCATCTACTAACCTGTAATGGGATGAATCTTAAATAGATAGCCACAACATAAATCACCCTAGTAGTAATCTTTGAAAGTTTTATGAAGATTGAGCTGGTAGTTGTCATTGCAGTTCTCATTTTAGGTATGGTTTGATCCAGAGACACTTAAATTGTTGTCAGGAACCGAATCTCACATCTCTTTACTCTGCTTTCTTCTTTGTTGGTTTCATTCTTTGGTTTCACTGTGATGGAAGGACAGCTGCCAACATCTCCAGCTCTGTATGCTTCCAGGTTCAGGGCCAGTGTAGAAAAAAAAAGGAACTCTCAATAATTTAATATTTCTGAGTCTTTCAGTGGTCCTAATTAAGTCATCTAAAATGGTTAGGGGGAAGGAATGTGCTGATTGACCTGATCTGAGTCATGGCATGAACATCCCTGGGGTTGGAGGTAGAGTTAATTCTATAGGAAGCCTAGAGATTGATAGTAGGGAGGGTGGTTCTGCAAAGGAGTTTTTTTGTTTTAATCAAATAGGTCCTGGGCAGGACAATACAAACACAAAATAAAGAACAAAATACTTTTCTTTAGGGATCCTTGGGTGGCGCAGCGGTTTAGCGCCTGCCTTTGGCCCAGGGCGCGATCCTGGAGACCCGGGATCGAATCCCACGTCGGGCTCCCGGTGCGTGGAGCCTGCTTCTCCCTCTGCCTGTGTCTCTGCCTCTCTCTCTCTCTGTGACTATCATAAATAAATGAAAAAAAAAATTAATCTTTAAAAAAAATACTTTTCTTTAGACTACTGTTTTGTTTTTGAAGGAGTTGCCTAACAACAGTAGTAGTATTAACAAATTCTTAAGAGGCATCAATTTCAATCGTTACTAAAGAGTAATTCGTTTTTTACTAAAGCAAATGTTTCAGATCTGTAACGCATACCACTTAAGTCTTTTTTTTAGAATTTATATTTGAAAGATTTGTAAAAATGTTTAAGAATTTAGTGTCATACTGATCTTTTGCTCACTGCCAATGTTTAATTAGGAGAATTCTGCTCTGGGATCTCTGGGCGGCGCAGTGGTTTAGTGCCTGCCTTTGGCCCAGGGCACGATCTTGGAGACCCAGGATTGAATCCCACATCGGGCTCCCGGTGCATGGAGCCTGCTTCTCCCTCTGCCTATGTCTCTGCCTCTCTCTCTCTCTCTCTGTGTGACTATCATAAATTAAAAAAAAAAAAAAAAGAATTCTGCTCTAATTATACCTATCAATATTACAAATCAAAGCCGAATAGGAGATTTTAATTTTATATGTTAGTGTGTGTTTTTGTTCTCTATATAGGATGTTTTAGAGAAAGCATTTCAAAGATTTTAAGCCATATTAATTCCAATTTAAAAATAAAAATCTGTTCAGCTTTAGTTTTGGGAGTGGATGTTATAAGAGTATACCTTTGCTGCCTAAACTACTGTTGAAGAATGATGCATGGAGAACATTTCATAATCATAACTAACCCTATTTCCATATTAGGTAAAATTACATACTGTTTTTCAAGTATAGATCTTGGGGAACTATGAATAAGAGAGGATCCTTTATGTCACTCTGGTTTCCTCAATACTTCTTGGGTTATAGGGTTAATAATTTGGGTGAAGGTAGATAATATATCCTAAAACTGGTGGTAAGTTTTGGTATTGCCATTATATTTTGGACTAGGTTAGTTGATTTACACTTTTTCTTATTTATTTAAAATTTGTTTTGAGCATGTAAGACACTTATATGGTACAGAAGTCAAAACTATATAAACAAGTAGCAGGAGAAGTCTTACTTATTCCCTCCAGCTTGTTCTCACCCCCATAGGTAATCATTTTTTATGAGTTTCTTACTTAACCTTCCAGTGTTTCTTTTTAATTGCATAAAGTCTTAGGGAAAGAAGAGAAAGAGAGGAGGTGGGAGATTAAAGTGAATGGTGGAAATGGAGAAGAGTTTTATTAAGTAGTACTTGTGAAATGTCTTATTGGCACTCTTTTTGTCCTGGTTACACACTTCCTAACTCTGAAAAAGGCAGTAACTTTTAAGAAAAACCTTATTTTTGCAGTAATTTTAAATTTACAGAAAAGTTGCAAAAATGTACAGAGAATTCCTTCATTCAGTTTCCCCTAATGTCACCATCTTACCTTACCATTTTTCATGTGTCAGAACTGAAAAGTAACATTGGCACACTATTATTAATTAAACTTCATTTTATTACAGTTTAGCATTTTTTAAAAATGAAAAGCAGTTTTATGATTAAAGAGGAAGCCAAGACAAAGGGCAAAAGAGGGATCATGTATACATTTACTGCCTTTCACCAAGATTACATCAATAATTTACCTGCACAGAGCTGATATCCTTTGTCCTTCTAGTTGCTGAGAGCGTCTTGTATTTTAATTCATCATGGTGTAATGAAAATAGTTACCCTAATGCTTTTGAAATAAATAAAATAGTGGAAAGGGCAAAAAGTTGTATAGCTCAAAGTCCGTGCTTTAAGTATAGTTGGTTAATTTGTGGAGGAGGAGTTTGTTTTGTTTTGTTTTGTTTTGGTAAACCTTCCTATGAAATGCCCTCATGTGGTGATCTCTGTTTTGCTCATGTTAGTGAAAGGAAACATGGAAACAGTAGTGATACGTTGGTAATCTACCTGGATGAATGTTTGTAGACTCCCTCCATTGCTAATTTTAGAATCCTAGAGCTTGGAATCAGAAGGTGTCTTGGAGCTGATTGTGCTAACTTCCAAAATACTGGAAAGATTTCTTCAACAGTATCTGCTCATCAATTATAGATTATATCTCTGTCCAACTCTTGTGTATTGCTTTGTAAGGCAGTCTGTTCCATTATTATTATATTTGTCATAAAATTATTTTCTTGAGTTGAAGGATAGATCATTACTCACTCTGTTCTCTGTGGCAATAGGGGAGAACCAGATCGTATCAATTATGTGTGTGTGTGTATAGGAGATCAAAGTGTGTGATATATATCCACATATATTGGTATAATCCTTTTTCTTTCCTGCCTTCTTTTTTTTTAATTTTTATTTATTTATGATAGTCACAGAGAGAGAGAGAGAGAGAGAGAGAGGCAGAGACACAGGCAGAGAGAGAAGCAGGCTCCATGCACCGGGAGCCCGACGTGGGATTCGATCCCGGGTCTCCAGGATCGCGCCCTGGGCTAAAGGCAGGCGCCAAACCGCTGCGCCACCCAGGGATCCCTTTCCTGCCTTCTTTTGAGCTATACTACTCATTTATTATTTACTATTTTATGTAGGAATGTTGGGAGATGTAGGTTATGTAGGAATGTTGGGATAAAGAGATAAATAATGAGTAAAACCTCACATCATGGAGTTATGAGGATTAAATAAGATCATATGTACAAAGTGTTTAGCACAGTGCATGGCATATTATGGTAAGCATTTAATAAGTGCTGACAGTGTAGTGATGATAATAGCCTCTATCATCAAGTCATTTCCTCCTAGATTAATAGGGAAGATAACTAATCAACTAATAAGAATAGGTTAAATGAAATAAGTGCTATAGGAGAGATAGAAGCAAAGTTCTTATTTGTTCAGTTTTTATTTTATTTTATCTTTTTAAAGATTTTATTTATTTATTCATAGAGAGAGAGAGAGAGAGAATGAGGCAGAGACACAGGCAGAGGGAGAAGCAGGCACCATACAGAGAGCCTGATGTGGGACTCTATCCAGGGTCTCCAGGATCACGCCCTGGGCTGCAGGCGGCGCTAAACCGCTGCGCCACCGGGGCTGCCCCTTTGTTCAGTTTTTAAAAGACTAATTTCAATTAGGGACAAAAGAAGGAGAAGTGTTCTCTCAAACTTTGAAGTAGAAATAGGTTCTCCTCTAAGAGAATGGTATTCTAGATTGAGGGGCTAGCATTAACAAAAGCTTGGGGCTAGGAACATGCATGATCTTTTTCATGGAACCTTAAGCATTCATGTGTGACTGAGGGTTTGGGTATGTGGAAGATCTAGTGAGAAATAAAGATAGGATGCAGAGAGGTCAGATTATACAGAGCTTTGAAAGCAATAGGGCAAGTATACTTTATTCTAGAGACTGGGGAATATTTTCAGGTCTCTGAACAGAGGACCAAAATTGCAATCTTACAGCAAAATAGATGTGATTATTGTTTATAGGGTAATTAAAAATCTTGATTGAGAGAGCTAATGAAAAATATATAGAAGGAATGGTAGTTGCTGAAATCCAGAGTATGAAATGGAAACCATTGACAGATCATATAAAAGAGCCTTTTAGAATAAGCCCTAAGAACTTTTTAAAGATTTTATTTATTTGAGAACAAGCAAGCAAGCAAGAGAGTACGATTAAGGGGGAGGAGCAGAGGGAGAGGGAGAGGGAGAAGCGGACTCCCTACCTAGCACAGAGCTTGACCCCAGGCTCTATCCCTGGGCCCTGAAATCATGACCCAAGCTGAGGCAGGCGCTTAACCGACCAAGCCACCCAGGCACCTTAGCCCTGTGAACTTTTTGTAAATATATTTGGGCCTTTTCATACTTAAAAGTATTACACAAATTTATTAGATAATAGACTCTTTCAAAGAATCTTAATCTCAAGATTGAGAGAAAGGATTAGGTTGCTGTGCTCATGGAAAGAAAGAACTGTACTTTCCCAGCTGACTGCATATGTAATTGAAGATGGACTTACCTCAGTAGATTGGGCTGTCTTTCAGTCTGAAAGGGGATCTTTAAGCATATTTTAAAACTGAGCACTTGATTTTTTAAGTCTGAAAATAATTATCTGATGCTGGGAACTAGCCTTTGGGAATGAATCTAATGTGCACAGGCTTGAGCATTGCCAACATCTACTGTTTTTGATATGCTTTTATTTGGTTATCTGTTATCTTGTATTTTTGTTGATTTTTACTGTTGCTTATGGAGCATTTACCTTTTCAGCACTTGGGACTCCAAAAGATCTGTGCATCTTAGTTGGAGAAGTTGTTGGAAAGGAGGCCTGAACAGGAAAGAGAGATTGGTTGGCTAATGGTCAGGTGAAGATTTAATTTAAGCTCATAACAGTTGGGTTATTGGCTGGCTCGAGTGACTAGTGAATTATATTTGGCTTGGCATCTTTTCCTGGTTGTACAGAGGATCTGGCATCTAGACTACACTAGCAACAGGGGTGTATGTATGTAAAAACTCCTTGTGTGTAGGTATGAGATGGACTTACATGTCTGCTAGTATTCTTCAGAAGGGAAGAAAGCAAATGGCTACTTAGTTTATGTTCCAGGAAATACTAATGCTATGGTACAGGTATATAGTACTTAGATAACATTTATGGTCTTCAACAATACTTCATATCTGTTGTCATTTCATGTTCACAACAAACTTGTAAATGAGATTGGGCAGGTATAATTCCTATTTGATAGGGGATGCTGAGGCATAAATAAGACTGGGTTCAGGGTACTGGCTCAATAAATTAATAATTGGGACAAATTTCTATGTTTTATTTTTGGATCTTAACTTTCAGAAAATTTTATAGGAGGGAAAGCTGAATGTGTCCTTCTTTTTTGTGATTTTTTTTTAGCGACGTCTTAGACACCTTCGGAACATTGCTGCCCGGAACATTGTTAATAGAAATGGCCATCAGCTCCTTGATACCTACTTCACGCTTCACTTGTGTAATACTGAAAAGATATATAAAGGTAATGGAATCTGTGGACTTACCCACAGACTGTTATATCTCATTTTTAGTTTTTTGTAACACAAGTGAGTATCAGTGCCTCTAGCTTTGCTATTATTACTTTTTGGAAAGTTAAACTGTCTTGCTGTCCAAAAATATTTCATGAGCAGTTGTTACATATATATAAAAGAAACATGGCTTTTGGATTGTTCTTAAATTTGTAAATTTATCGTTTATTTATGAATGTTAGCTGTTAATGCTTTTATTCTGGTAGCTATCATAAAATAGATTATATGAATCCTAATTATGAATGTTAGCTGTTAATGCTTTTATTCTGGTAGCTATCATAAAATAGATTGTATGAATCCTGTGTACAGTATTAATTTTATTTTCTTTAAAACATAGTCTTAAAAATATTATGGTAAAAAATATGGCAAAATTGGAACTAGTTTATGTCTTCTCATATCTGTAATTCCTTGTATATATACAGAGTTATTATTTATAGAAGAATGACGTGGTTTCCCTGAATTCATTTGCACGTATTGTACTGTGGACTGCTCCATAAGTGGCAGTTCTGAGAGTAGAACAAATAAATATCTGATTCTAAATCACAATCATCTTTTGAATACATATTGAATGAAAGGCACTTGGTTATAATCAGTTGACCTGTGTTGGGTTGTATTAGGGAACAAAACATGGTATATAGCAGAAATATTGAATAAAAATTGAAAATACTTAGATAGTAGTAGGTCTAGCTCAGCCATTTACTAGCCGTGTGATACTGGACAAAAATCATGGCTTTTTGAACCTCACTTTTCCCATTTCTAAAGTGGAGATAATGATGCTTTATGAAGTTGGCAAGACAGATTTTTTTGAGGAACAACTGAGATAAAGTGATAACGCTTGGTAAGATGTGATTGAAGATCTATTTATATTAACAAAAAGTGGTATTATTTTAATTAGAGTTACTAAGGTTATTTGAATTTTGCTGTGGCAAAGATGAAAAAATCAAATGATATTTTATCTTTTTGTTTTTAATCACTTTTTTAAGTAAAGATTTTATTTATTTGAGAGAGAGAAAGAGAGAGAGAGAAAGAAAGAACATAAGCAGGGGAAGGGGTAAAGGGAAAGGGAGAAACAGACTTGCTGCTGAGCAGAGAGCCAGATGCGGGGCTGAATCCTGGGATCCTGAGATTATGACCTGAGCTGAAGGCAGACGCTTAGCCAACTGAGCCACCTAGGCGTCCGTAGTTTTAATTACTTTTAAAGACCATTATTAAAGTAGTAGTTATATAATACCTTTTTTGTTTTTTAATTTCAATGAGCATATGCTCATTAAAAGATTCAGTCAGGAATTATATGGGGTAGAACCCCCAACATAATGTAAATTGCATTAAAAACTTTTTTTAAGGATGAAAAAAAGGATTCTAAATTCTGCATTTTCATATAATTTTATTTCATTCTTATTTTTCATTGTAACCATTGCATATTTTTAAAATACTGTATTAATTTGAATGATTAATCCTAGCTACTACAAATACTGCAAATCTCAGTGGCATAACATAATAAATCTTTTACACTAAGTCCAGTGCAGGTATTCTTATTAGGCATAGTCTTGGCAGCTGTCCTCTAAGCAGTGACTCAGGTATCCAGGCTCCTTCTATTTTGGAATGCTACTATTATCAATACATGACTTTTGGCATGGCAAAAGAGAAAGATTATTTGAGGAGAATTTTTTAATGGAAATGGCCTACATCAATTCTATCACATTCCATTGGCCATAAATCAGTAGTGTCATCCTTTTTAGATGAAAAGAGGACTGGAATATGTTTTCTTCCTATGTTCCAGAAGGAAAATGAAACAGTTGGGTCACTGTTTGTCCTAAGGTATAAGCATTTTTGCAAACTTAATATATTTGGTCTATTGCTCACTAATTGGTTTTATCATTAGCAATCTATGACAATGCCAGAGTGTTTTGTTTTATTTTTTTAGGTTAAAAAAGATTTTTATGTAAGTAATCTCTATACCCAATATGGGGCTTGAAACTACAGCCCCAAGATCAAGAGTCACATGCTCTACCGACTGAACTAGCCAGGTGCCCCATGCCAGAGCAGTAAAACATTTTTTTTTTTTTTAAAGAATTATTTACCCAACTTAGAGTTGAAGAGGGGGGCAGAGGGTGAGGGAGAGGAGCAGACTTACTGCTGAGTGTGGAGCCCCATGGGGGCTTGATCCCATGACCCCGAGGCCATGACCTAAGTCGAAACCAAGAGTTGGATGCTTGAACTAGTGAGCCACCCGGGGAACCCCGAGTATTTCAAATTTTTGGTAATTTTCTATATGATCAATCCTTGATTATTTTTATAAAACTTCTATGTTCTTGTTCCAGTGTTCTCTTTGATGACAATAATTAACATAGTACTTAGCACATTTTAGGTATTTGGTAATTTGTAATATTAACAATTGAAGTAGTTTATAAGAAGAGAGTAGTTGGTTGATGACCATCTTGTAAAAAGTTTTTTTAGAGATATATGATGGAAACAAAGTGACTTTTCTGGTTTGCTTTTTGTTATTTTCTAGCTCAGACTATACCTTGAGTTTAGAAATTATCATAGACTGCTTCTTAAAATTCTCGTGATGAAAAATGATCATTCATACAGTTTGGAAGTAGCTGGTGTAGACCACAGAGAAGCACAGTCTCTTCCAGTGGTTTTGCATCTGTCTCTAAGTGGCAAGCCCCTTGGCTAGGGCATTTAGTTCCTCTTGTGAGCTTTGGTTAATTTATCTCTAAAATGAGAGAACTGATGGTTTCTGAGACCTATTTCTACTCCACATGTCATGGTTGAATGGAGTCTGTGGTCTTCTTTTGGGCCCACATATTGGGCTTTATAACTTTTGACTATCTTAGGAAGAGTGAGGAAGCTCTTTGGTTAGTAAGCCTGGTTAATCCAATTTATCCTGTTGAACCTTTGATGACAAACACGATATTCATTTCATGATCATTACGTGGCCTTGGTGTAGGATGATCATGATAGAGGACCATCTGGCTCTTCTCACAAAGCCACCTGTACCACCTGTTAATTGGCATCATTTTTTAGTTTTAAAAGAAAGTTGTTGTTGTTTTTCTAAGATTTTATTTATTTATTCATGAGAGACACAGAGAGAAAGGCAGAGACATAGGCAGAGGGAGTGGGGAGCCTGATGCGGGACTCGATCCCAGGACTCCAGGATCATGACCTGAGCCAAAGGCAGAGAGGTTCAATCACTGAGCCACCCAGGTGCCCCTAAAAAGTTTTTTTTTTAATTGGACGAATATTTGAAATACTGATCTCGAAATTATTCTTTTATTTTGGCTGAATTAACAGCAGATCCCAGGAAGTTATGTGTGAGATTTTTTGACTTTTGACATCTTCTGGTGCTCTTAGCACATTGCCTACTTGTTAGGTAGTTCAAATCAAAGCTATCATACCCTCAGAGAACAAAGCCTTGTGTTAATGGATGAAGAACTAGGTTCTAATCTTGGTTCTCTCTTAAACTTGGAATTTTCATAAAACCAAGTTTGTTCTTCAGTCATAGTTTTTCTTTACCCATGAAATGTGATTGCCTGTCCTCTCCTGGAATGCCAACCAGCTCTTTTGAATACATCAGAAGATGAACTCCATATAATCCATAAAATTTTAGGTTACTGCCCTTGGAATGATGCTTGGCACATATTAAGCCCTTATATATTTTTTTCATTTAATTTTTTTCATAGCTAATGTAGTCATGGTTCAAAATATATATAAAGGTTTAAAATCTTTCACCTGTCTCATCTCCCTAGTTTTTTACCCTACCCTAATAACCACTGTTCTACATTTCCTGTTTCTCTTTTCTGACTTCTTTATGCAAATGCGAGTAAAAAATAGTACCAAACTATATATATTTCTGTGCCTTGCATTTTTCACCTAAAATGTCTTAGATGTTTTTCCATAGAAAGCTTCCCTAAGTTTTTAGAGCTTCTCCAATTTTTTTTCCCTGCATAATTTTGCATTGAATAGATGTACCATAATGTATTTCACTGGCTTCTCTTGGTAGGTATTGGGGTTGTTATGCTTTGAATAACTTCATAAGTACATTATTTTGTATGAGTGCTAGTATAACTGTGGGGTAAATTTCCAGGAAGTGGAAGTACAAAGGATATGTACACTTACAGTTTTGGTAGATATTGCAAAATTGTCTTCTCACTTGCCAGGTGTGAGCACCTTTTCCCCCACAGGCTCACCGACAGACTGCAATCAAACTTTTTTTTTTTTTTTTTGTATGCAATCAAACTTTTGAATTTTTGCCAATCTGATAGGTGAAAATACTTTTATAGTATAGTTTAAGTTTGTATTTTTTCTTTTATGAGTGAGGTTGAGGTACTAAAAAAGCATTTGTTGAATGACTGGATAGAGAAGCATTTGTATCTTTTTAATGGTCCCTTTCATGTAGAAATAGGTCTTGGGTGGTTATCTCCGAAAATTTACTTGACAAATAGTTTGGCTTAAATTGAATTAATAAAAATTAGTACAACTATGTTAATAAAAATTACAGTTTATAAAGTGTTTTTAATTCACTATTTTTGTTTTAAAGATTTTATTTATTTATTTGTGAGAGACACACAGAGAGAGGCAGAGATATACACAGAGGGAGAGGGAGAAGCAGGCTTCCCATGGGGAGCCCAATGTGGGACCTGATCCCAGGACTCCAGGATTATGCCCTGAGCCAAAGGCAGATACTCAACCACTGAGCCACCCAGGTGTCTCTTAGTTCACTATTTCATTTGAACCTTAAAATACCCCTGTTATTTTCCATGTTTCATTATTCTTTTAAAGGTAAACTGTGTGACCCAAAAGGTTAACTGATCATCCAGGGTGAAGATCATAGGTAGATTGGGGACCGGAACTATTTTTTGACTCTAAATTCTCCTACATTCACTATATTATAGTTTGTATCATGCTGCTAATTTTATTGACAATATGTAACAGAATTGTGAACAGGGTAGGCCCATGTTTAACATGTTAGAAAGTGCCTCAGACTCCATGATTTCATGTATGGCTTTTTTTTTTTTAAGATTTTATTTATTTATTCATGAAAGACACAGAGCGAGAGAGAGAGAGAGGTGGGCAGAGACACAGGCAGAGGGAGAAGCGGGCTCCATGCAGGGAGCTTGATGCAGAACTCGATCCCAGGACTCCAGGATTATGCCCTGGGCCGAAGGCAGGCGCTAAGCTGCTGAGCCACCCAGGGATCCCCATGTATGGCTTTTTTGTGGATCTTTTTCCATTTAAATTAGCAACTCTGTTTTGAAGGTCTAATGAAGAAAGCAGATTGTTTAGTTTCATTTATACATACAATGATTCAGTCAGCAAAGTTTTATTTTTATTTTTTATTTATTTATTATTATTTATTTATTTCTTTATTTATTTATTTTGATAGTCACACAGAGAGAGAGAGAGAGAGAGAGGCAGAGACACAGGCAGAGGGAGAAGCAGGCTTCATGCACCGGGAGCCCGACGTGGGATTTGATCCCGGGTCTCCAGGATCGCGCCCTGGGCCAAAGGCAGGCGCCCAACCCGCTGTGCTACCCAGGGATCCCTCAGCAAAGTTTTAGAAGAAATAATGATACTAGTCATCGTAGAGCTGAAGCTATATATTTTGGGAACTGTTTAATTTAGACACTTTGCAGATTAAACTGAGGACTTCTTTCTTTCTAAAGAAAAGAAGAATATTTTTTCCATCGATTTTAAAGTTATACATGCTTGTAAGAAATTCAAACGATACAAAAATATATTTTGTATAAATTGAAAGTACTTTGAAATAAAAAACATTTTTAACCCTTTTAGGTTTCTTGCCCCTAAAAATAAACGTGGCACATATAAATTAGAACACACACATGCATGCACACATATGCCTATACACACAAACATGTATACCTACACACAAACATTTTTATAGTTAATTTATGGTTGAAGTAATTGGTTAATCATTTGGGAAGAAATGAAAAAAATAATACTTAAGATTACCAGTGTAGGGAAAACAGGTATTTTCATAAGTGGAATTATAAATTGGTATAATACTTTTAGAAAACAATATGGTGATATCTACCAAATTCAAACTGTATTTTTCCTTTTGTCTTGCATTTTACTTCTAAATGTTTATCTTATAGATTCAAGTATATCTCTAAATGATTATTTATAACATTACTTGAAATATCTCTAAATGATTATTTATCTAGGATATATATCTCTAAATGATTATTTATAACATTACTTGAAATATATAAAAATTAGCAGTAACCTAAATGTTTATCAGAAGGGTTCTTTTCAAAACAATTAGAATATCCCTTTTCTTATTTAAAATATTTTTTCTAAATAGAAAAATAGGAAACTGCCAAGCAGAAAATAAAAGTTAGCAGCCTAATCCTACCACCTAAGATAAACATTATTAGCATAGTTAGGAAAATTTGGATCCTGTTATAAATTCTTAGAACGTTAATTTAATACATTGTGACTGTCTCTCTACAAAATAAAATAATTATCCTTATTTATTTTTTTTTAAGAGAGACACATATAGAGTTTGTTTACCAAGAAATACTTTAACCTAAAGAGTTTGCCTGTAAGAATTTTATGTTTAGGCCTACTCTTTGTTTTTTTGCCTATTCCTAAGTTTCAGTTGTTAGTGGACTTCTTTCACATGTTTCACTATATTTGAGTTTCATCTATACCATTACATACTTAATATATATTTTTAAGTTCATTATTTTTAATTTTTTAAAACAGATTTACTTAGAGTGAGCAGGGGAGAGGCAGAGAGAAAGAATCTCAAGCAGAATCCCTGCTGAGCATGGAGCCCAATATGGGGCTTGATCTCATGACCCTAATAAGTTCATGACCTGAGCTGAAATCAACAGTTGGATGCTCAGCCAACTGAGCCATCCAGGTGCCCCTTAAATTCATTATTTTTAAACTTATGTCTAAGTAAAATTGTTCATTCAATTAAAAAGTATTTATTGAATGTCTCCTCTGTGCCAGGAATGGTTTTATGTGCTGAGGAGATAGCAGTTGTACAAAACAAATGCTATTGTTATTTCAGAGCTTAAAATTAAGGGTTGATAAATATATGAGACATAAATTTAAATATATAAGAAAAAAATAAAATGTGTCCGTGATCACCTAAAATCATCTCAAATACCAGTGGCCCATGCATCACACCTGGGAAATTTGTCTTAGAGCAACAGGATACGAAGGTCTTTTGTAGGCTCTGCAGAGACAGACTGTCATGATGGTGACTTCAGCAGAGTCAGAAGAGGCACTGCACCTCTGCTGCATTTCTCTCTTTTTATTGTCTTTAGGTTTTGTAACATTTACAATATAAATGAAGATTTGTAGAATCATGAAATTTTAATGCTTACAGAGGGCCTTTGCTTACTAGTCTAATTCTTTAAGTTGTCTAATGAAAATGGGCCTAAGGAAATGAAAGGAACAGAATGCTAATGATAGTAGAACTACAATTAAGGTAACCTAGTTGCTAGATCAGCGTCCATTCCATAGTACTACAAAGGATAATCATTAGAGATGTTTGAGATAAATAGAGCATATGGAATCAGTTTTTATAGAGTGGCAGTAAGATAGGAGAGAAGAAAGTCTAATTTTTTAAGAGCTCAAGTTTGAATCTGGGATAAAATATACTAAATTAAATCTTAACAGGTTTTGACCTTTCTTTATTAATGTTTTCCCTTTAAGGCTCTTTTATTTAGTTTTTATTTTATTATTTTGCAGATAAAGATATAGAGAAAATAGATCCCTTGAAAATCTTTTAAATGTTTTACTAGAATATATGTTAAAAATTTTATAGGATTAAGAGTTAATGAGCTTATTTTCTTTCATATCACTTATTGTTTTTTTTCTTCTTTTCCAGAATTTTATAGAAGTGAAGTGATTAAGAATTCCTTGGTAAGTTTGCTTTCTGACAGGTACACTTGACTAAGCCTATAACTCTTGTTTCAGAATATGCTGAGACATAAGTTCAAGTTCAGTTTTGGTATTATGATACTTCTACATTTAAACCTTCTGCTTAGTTATTGCTTAAAATTTCATTGATTTGTTCATTGCTGTATCTCTTATACTTAGAACATGCCTGGCACATAGTAGGTGCTTGATAAATATTTGCTGAATGAACTGATATCTTCTCTGTTAAAAACTTCAGTGTTTTTTTCAATTCATATTCTATAATTCTGTTCTATTCACTATAGGATTTTGTTTTTAACGATTTGATTTACCAAACATAATACATGATGTCTTTGTTCAGATAAAGTTCTTAAGAATTTCATGTCTACAACTATCGTATAGGATCTTCCCACTTATTTTTTGGTGGTGGCACTGCTAAGTTAGAAAGTTGGAAGTCTCCTTCTTTTGGTAATGTACACGAGATATTTGCATAAATGGCTCAGTTTATTGGGCCATGTTGATAAAAAAAAGGACTTTATGGTAATTAAAATATCCTTTTAGTGGTCAAGGCTGTATTGGAAAAAGTGGCCTCTGTCCACTTTTTCAACCTCATCTCTTAATATTTTTCCTTATTCATTGTGTTCCAGGCATACCTCATCTTTTCAGTGCTTCAAACATGCCGAGCTTGTCTTCTTTCTTATGTCTAGAATACTTGTTTCCCCAGCTCTTCATTTGGCTAAAGATGTCTTTGAGGTCTCAGTTATAGAACTTTGGCTTGGCCTTCTGTGACTATTCCATTGAAAGTGACTCCCTTTCTCCTAGTCACTCTTTTTTTTATGTCACCTGTTTTATTTTCCTTAGAGTATTCATCACTCTTAGAAACTGTTGTTCACTCATTTGTGTTGATATCTGTCTCTTACCTAGTAGAAATGAGTTCCATGAGAACAGGGACCTTGTCTAGAGTCTAGAATAGTATAGATGCTTAGTAAATGGATATCAGTGATGTGTTATGTTTATAGAATCCTTTTATATATATGTTCCATTTTGATCCTTAGAACAGCCTGTGAGGAGATGAGGTAGACCTTAAGAAACTGATATTCAGAGAGGCCCAACAACTTTGGCAGTCAGATAACTGTAGGACCAGATCCCAAGTCCAGACCTGTCTTCAGGTCTCTGCTACCCTTTCCTTCTTTATTAAGCTGCCTTCCAAATGCCTCTAAAATAGCATAATAAATTTGGATCCTATGCCAGGCAGTTTTCTTGAGCCCATCTCCGAGGATCTCTAATCAACCAGAACAGCTCTTATTTATTCTGCATATATTAAATGGCATATGAAATGACTAGCACAATGCCTGACACACAGTGGCTAATGAGTCAGTATTTGTTTCTCTTCCTCTCCTGGCTCAGGTGAAAATAGAAGTGTCCTACAGACCAGGGAGAGCTGGGGAGGAGTGGGTGGTTGAAGGGGCAGGTAGAATAGAATTTTACCTTGATTTATTATGCCCCCCCCTTTTTAAAAAGATTTTATTTATTTATTCATGAGAGAGAGAGAGAGAGAGAGAGGGGCAGAGACACAGGCCGAGGGAGAAGCAGGGAGCCCGACATGGGACTTGATCCCGTGTCTCCAGGATCACGCCCTGGGCTGACGGTGGTGTTAAACCGCTGATCCACCCGGGGCAGCCCTCTGCCCCCTTTTGGATAGTCAAAGCTCTAGCTGGGAATGGTTTTAGAAAATCCTGTTACTTTTTCATCTGGCTTTGTGTCATAGTGGACCCTTTGCTAATCGTGCTACTTCAGTGTATTGTTCTACATTATTGTATTGTATTTATTTGCTATTCACTTGACTGTCAAGTTCATATTTCTAAACAGCATCTCTTTGAAGATGCTCATCTCTTAATTCTTCAGCTCTTTTCAGTTCCTATCTTCCATTGCTTCTGAAATGTTTATGAGGTTGTGATATCTTTATGTCTGGTGTACTTAGGTTGAATAAATAAATGTTTTATAAAAATATTGTAGAATGGATTTCAGACAAGGGAGAGATTTGGGCAAAAGACTTCTAAGGTCCTTTTAGCTGGCAGTTTGTCCTACAGTTATTTCCTGGGGATTCCACTTGCAGTATTTGCATCCATTGTGATTGTTCATGAACATTTCCTCTCTCAAAGTAGCTGAAAGCTTTTGGAGGTCAGGAGACCACTTGAATATCTTTATGTGCCTCTAGCTCCCAGTGTACTTCTTGGGAGCTGTTGGATAAATGTTGATTTGTTGATGTTACCTTTTAAGGATATTCTTTGAGGTTATGATATTTCCGGCAAGGATTGTCTTTTCTTTCTTATAGCTTAGTACAGGTTTGATAAACTGCAATTCATTTCTTCTTTTCTCTTGGAAAGGACTCTTCCTTCTTTGTTTTTTGCTAAATCATTGTGACTGGTTCAGATTGATGGGCATTGAACACCACAGGAGTTAACAACCTCAAAGAATATGCTGGAGATGGCACATTGTTGTCACCCGCTTGCTGTTCTGAAGAACCACAGATGAGCAAAATTTGTTGGTGTTTTTCCCTGTTTAGGAGTTGGTGATTCTTAAGCCATTATGATATTTGGTGAATAGAGTCAGTGATTTAAATGCTCTCATTCCTCCTGGTTACCCATTTAGTGCTTGGCAGGTAGAAGATGCTCATGTTTCTTAATGAATGGATTCCTCCATAAATATGTTTATTGACTGGCTTCTAAGTTATATCCTGAATGCCTAATCCTCAGTTAGCTATTAAAAATTAGGCAAAGTAATGCTTCATTTATTTCTAGCTGAAGCTTTGGGTATATTTTCACTCTGGTGAACTAAGTTAGACTCTGGTGAGCTTGTGAGTATTCTTCTTTTACTCTTATAACTTTAAGGCTTCAACTGTTTTCCCTGTGTTTGTATTTTTAGCTTGGTCCCAGACCAGAGTGGCTGGTTTTGCCATTGTGATGTCAAAGGAAACATGGAAAATGGACACAGGTTAAAAAGAATGTTTTCGCCCAAAGATTAAACTGTCCTTACGTACCTATTCCATGCATCTTTCTAACTCTTGAGCACCTCAGATTGGTGCTGCAGTGCTGCCAGTGTTCTATGCTCTGCCCAGTACATTTGCCACTGGCCACATATGGCTACTGAGCGTTTGTAATGTGGTTAAGTAATACCGGGGAACTAATGTTTTAATTTTACTTAATTTTAATTTAAATAGCCACAAGTGGGGATGCCTCAGTGGCTCAGTGGTTGAGCGTCTGCCTTTGGCTCAGAGCATGATCCCAGGGTCCTGGGATCGAGTTCCGTATTGGCTCCCCATAGGGAGCTTGCTTCTCCCTCTGCCTGTGTCTCTGCCTCTCTCTATGTCTCTCATGAATAAATAAATAACATCTTAAAAAAAAAAAAGCCACAAGTGGCTAATAGATATTGTATTGAACAGCACAGTTCTGGACTTTTCTGAAGAGCTTTCTTATAATCTGTAACATCAGCAGAAGAGATTTCCCTTTTTCTGTGCTTTGAAAAAACATAACTTTGGGGGTGGCTCGGTGGCTCAGTGGGTTAAGGGACTGGCTCCTGATTTTGGTTCAGGTTGTAAGTTTGACCTCTTTGTCATGTTCCATGGTCAGTGTGGAATCTGCTTGAGATTCTCTCTGTTCCTGCTTGCACTCTCTCTCTCTCAAAAAAAAAAAAAAAAAAAAAAATCGTTAAAAAACCAAACAACTGGCAGCTCCGGTGGCCCAGTGCCGCCGTCAGCCTGGGGTGTGATCCTGGGGACCCAGGATCGAGTCCCACGTCGGGCTCTCTGCATGGATGGAGCCTGCTTCTCCCTCGGCCTGTGTCTCTGCCTCTCTCTCTCTCTGTGTCTGTCATGAATAAATAAATAAAATCTTAAAAAAAAAAACAAAACCCAAAAAACAACCCAAACAACTTTGTACTTACACCACTTGTACCATTCTAAAACAGTGTAATACTGTTCATATGGTTATCTTAGCTTCTTTAATATATGTGTAAACCTTATAAAGGCAGGGACCTGTATGCTTCATCTTTATAACCTCCATAGTCATTGTGTGTGGTTTATATTTGTCAAATAAGTAAGAAAAGAAAATAGCCTAAGCCAAGTTGTCAGTTCTAAGATTCACCATTATTTTATGTTCACTAAGAAAAGTAAACCTTTCTAATTCAACTGAAACACAGGGCCTTGGTAATAGTTCTGAGTGAGTTGTGATTTGATCTTTTTTAGCCTCTTGTTACTTTGAAATTTCTTTTACCCATTTCAAGGTATTTAGCAATATTTCCTTCCCTTAGGTATAGTATACTTGACCTGTGATGGGAGTCTTTTGTATGTATCTCAGTAATAAAATAAAAATATGCTTCCTCAATCTGTGTGAATTTCATTAAGTCTTATAGAAAACGATAGATGAGATTTTTTCTTCATTGACAAATATTTGCTTCTCTCATATCAGATTCATGTTTTGTTTCTTTATGTGTAAGCCTTTTTGCCCACACAAAAACTTAATACTTTTTATTGAAGTTTAACACACATAAAAAAGAGTTTACAGATCTTAAGTATAAACTTGATGAATTTTCTGAAATTGAATACTGGTATAACCAGCATCCAGGTCAAGAAATAGAATATTTTTAGTGCCCCAGGAAGCCCCTTCGGTTACTACTACTATCCTGACTGAACATCATTAATTAATTTTACCTACTTTTAAGTGTTACAGAAATGAAATCCAGTATGCACTCTTTGGTTTGTGACTTGTACTTTATATTGAGAGTCTCAACTATATATTGTAAGAGTCATTCATATTGTGGGTATATTTGTAGTTTGTTTATAATATTGCATTGTGTGAATGTACCAGAATTTATCAATTTTTCTGCTGGGCACTTGAGTGATTTCTAGTTCTGAGCTAATATGGTTAGTGCCACATTCTTGTATGTACCTGTTGGTTGAACATATGTATACATTTCTGTTGGGATACATATCTAGGAGTGGACCTGCAGGGAATATGCATATGATCCACTTTTATATATTGTCAAATAGTTTTCTCAAATTATTGTTTCATTTACACTCTTACCAGTAGTCTATTAGAGTTCTGGGTTATTCTACATTGTTGCAATCACTTGCCGCTTTTTTAATCTTTTGAATTTAAAATTTTGGTAGATAGTATATACAGGTTTTTGTTTGTTTCAATTTAAACCCAGAGAGATATTTTATTTTTTAATTTATCTTGAATTAATTAACATATAATGTATTATTAGTTTCAGAGACAGGGAGATATTTTAAATGACAATTAAACTCAGCACATATAGTGCTGACAGCAGTGTGCCTAACTTCAGTGTGCCTAACTTAAGAGTTTAAGAACAGTTGTTTTTACTATTGTGCATGTAGAGACAGTGACACCTGGTGATTGCTCCCTGGTGGTCAAAAACAGTAGAACCTTATTGATCCTAACGTTTCTTTTTTTTTTCTTTTTATTTTTTTGATCCTAACATTTCTAAATTAAAATTCATCTTACAATGTGAAGGAAAGAGCATGTTAGAGTTAATGACAAATTGGACTATATTAGGTGGTAATAAGAATAATGGAGTAATATAAAGAAGAATAAAGAAGTATCTGGCAGGGGTGACTGCTGGTTTTCTGTGATAGTGACATAGATGAAATGTCACATAGACAAAATCATTTGAAGACACCCGAAAAAAGTGAGGGAACAAGCTTATGTGGGGGAAGACTATTGCAGGCCAAGAAACAGGATGTACAAAGGCAGGTGTGTAACTGTGGTCTTTAAGAACTGGCTAAGAAGCTAGTATGGCTGGGGTAGGGTGGGTTGAACACCTTGCTAGGCAAGTATGACAACAGGGGCAGAGGGATTGAGGATCAGGGAACGATGGAAATGTTCTGGAGATATGGGAGCTGATAGCCAAGGGCTGGCTATCAGGAGAGATTCGGGCAGGGATACAGTTACATGTCACACAAAATTAGGGGTATCTGGTAGACAAAGTCACTGAACGCAGTTATATTTCTATTTTCTTAGGTCTCTAGTATGGTACTTCACTCAGAGGAGTCCAATAAATGTCTACTGCATTTAGTAACTGATAATCCACCTTTGATGAGCTAGATAGTGGAGATGTGTCTCCCAACTTACAAATCAGAGTCAAGTTTCCTCTCAGATATACTTAGCATAGAACAATTAGTTGTTAGTGTACAATTCAACTTTAAAGGTCTCTGGCTTTAGCTAGCCATATTTTCTAAACCATCTGTTCACTTTGGGATTTTTGTTGTTCAGGAAGAGATTAGATTGAAAGATCATTGATTTTTTTTTTAAAGATTTTATTTATTCATGAGAGAGAGAGAGAGAGAGAGAGAGAGGCAGGGACGCAGGCAGAGGGAGAAGCAGGCTCCATGCAGGGAGCCCGATGTGAGACCTGATCCCAGGACTCTAGGATCACACCCTGGGCTGAAGGCAGGTGCCAAACTGCGGAGCCACCCAGGGATTCCGAAGGATCATTGATTAATAAC
This sequence comes from Canis lupus baileyi, assembly GCF_048164855.1. Lineage (NCBI taxonomy): Eukaryota > Metazoa > Chordata > Mammalia > Carnivora > Canidae > Canis > Canis lupus. The sequence goes on from NC_132860.1 coordinate 28,958,703, forward strand.
TAAAATGATTGAAGTAGTAAGAATGGAAGTAACTAAATTCTCTAAAATTGATTTTATATATTCCCAGAAATACAAATTATGTACAAACCCACATGCACCCATTTTAACAATTATAAACTTGATCATTAGATACTTTTACAAAACGGGAGTTTTTAAACCTTTATTACAAAATTAAAAACCTCATGGTAGGGTAAGAGGAGTAGTAGTTTGGGTGTGTGTTGAAATTTGTTCATGTGTGTTTTTTAATAAATAAGAGGTTCAATTATAAACTACCCATGTAATTCTAGTAGTATGTTGGATGCATGATGTACATTGTTTCTTATCTTAATAACAGTGCTACAAGGTAATATATATGCCTGTTTGATAGTTAGGGAAACTGAGGTTTGGACAGACTGAACAACTTACTCTAAGCCCCAGCTAGTAGCGACTGGTAAAACCGATGTTGGATAGTTCCGCTCTTTTACAGCATTTTGCTGCCTCTCTTATATTATACTTCCTTAAACTTCCTTCCTTCAGCTGATTAAATGTCTGCTAGAGGTCTAGGAGAGGTCAATGATGGGCCTTATAATTGAATAAGCGAGGTCTAGAACATATATTTTTAGGGAAAGCATGGGACATAATTATCAGAATCATTAACTTTGGTTGGAGTTTTGACTGTCTGAGTGGTTTTTATTTTTATTTATTTATTTATTTATTTATTTATTTATTTATTTATTTATTTATTTTAAGATTTATTTATTTATTTATTCAGGGTGGGGGGCAGAGACACAGGCAGAGGGAGAAGCAGGCTCCATGCAGGGAGCCCAGTGCGGGAGATCCCGGGATCCCAGGATCACGCCCTGAGCTGAAGGCAGGCGCTAAACCTCTGAGCCATCCAGGCATCCCAGGAAAGTAATTTCTAAGTTGATATGTAAAGGATGAGTAGAGATGAATTAGTGGAAGAGATTTTATTGGGCTGAGGAGTAACTACTGCTTATAAAATCAGCAGGCAATTCCCAAGAGTTATCTTGTATGTTTTGACAAATTGTTATGAATTCCCAAGTTGTGTTTCTGGACCATACATTTGTTACTGGGTGATAAGAACAGTGATCGTTTGTGAATGTTTTGAAATTTCTTTGTGCAAGTGTGTTTCTTTAATAAATAAGCTGCCATTGAGCAGTGTTACGGAGAAGTTGTCCTGGCTAAATATTGAGTTTAGATTCTCTTGTGGGTAGTGAGGAGGTAGTGAACTTTTCAAAGCCACAAATACCCTAATATTCTGTTGCTGTACTTTTAGTGAACATGGTGTGGGTCCCTAGATTGTCTTAGTGCTTGAAGAATTTGTTCCATGTAGAAAATGGGCTGACATGTCTAGGTTAAATAAAATAGAAATCATCTGGGTCTTTACAGTAACATGGTTGGGCACTAAAATCTTTGAATGTTTGGAGACTCTCTGGCAGTGTCTGAATGTACCAGCTCAGGAGTTAATGCGTACTGTCTGGCAGCTATTTCATGAAAGTATAAAGGAAGGTCATTGTAATGAGACAACTGACAATAGCTGTGCTGTACTAACGTTGTATTGACTTAGAAAGGAGACCCAGGTCATCTCTTCGATCATATGAAGTAACTTCACAACACTACCCTCACTTTCAAAGGCTTTGGATTTATTCGAGAATGAAGTTATTTACAAATATTTAATGCAGCACCTGCTTCCCAAGTCCTCCCTCTCCCCGATGCAATATATTCACCAATTCCTTCTTTTTTTTCACTTTGGAAAAGGGTGGTCATTTCATGCTTTTTCTGGTGCTTTATCACTTTGAGAATGAGCATTTGAAATTTTGTTATGTCATGATCTAGAGCACACGTACTTTTGTTGAGAGATGGTCGTACACATAGGAGAGTAAATGGCTACCATTTCAGGTGGTATAATTTGAAAGCTAGGAAGGTCCTTCAGTGTCTGCTTTTTAGACTTTAAGGCCTAAAATTACAGCATGAAAAGATACCTTTATTTGATTTATTGCTGCAGCCCCCTCCTTCTAAGATGCTGTATTTTTTCTGCTATTGGGTCTTTAACAAATATAGTTTCATTACCTTTTTATTGAGATAGAGCATGCATTGCAGTAAAGGGCACATATAATAGCCCAGATCAAGAAGTTGAACGTTATCAGCACCTTTTGTGTTTTCCCTCTAGTCACTACCTTCTCCAAAGGAGAACCACTGACTTGACTTTGAGCACCATCTGTTAGTTTTGCTTATTTTTGAACATGTATTTCTACACACACACACACACATACAGCATGTTCTCTTTTGCCTAGTGTTACATATGTGAGATTCATCCATATTGTTGCACGTAGTAGTTTATGAACTCTAATGACATGTCCTTTGGTGAACATGTGTATGAATTTCATTGCTGTTAGATATATACTTAGGAGTGGAATCAAGTGCTGGGTCATAGGTTATTTTCATCTTTAGTGGATACTGCCAATAGTTTTTCAAAATGGTTATACTGATAACTTCCCTAGCAGCAGTGTGAGGGTTTTAGTTGCTCTATATCCTTCTTCAAACTTGTTATTACTATTACTGCTTTTAAATAAAGTGCATGTTCTGGAAAATTATGCCAACTAATGCCAATTAGGAATAAACATTCTATGCAGGGACTTGACACTTTTTTTAAGTTTATAGGATATATTTGATCTGACTTGTTAGTTTAAGTAGCTTTGTTTCCATGCTTCTTGTTTTTGACTATTCAAGGATAGTGGAGTTGGTGGTCTGTTGAATTCCAGTTAGAGGAAATGTTATCATTTGAATTTTTTATATCTGTATCACATTTTTTTTGGTCCCCCTCCCCTCCCTTCCTATTTAGGGGACATTATTTACCTTTTTCTCATTGACTGGAGCTTATCATGAGGAACATCACATCTTCTTCTAGAGTCATCTTTCAGGGGCTGCCTAGGACATAAAACTCAATTGCTTTATACTAAATGATCCCCAGCAGCGTGGCCTACCTCATACACAAAAGTTACCTAATGTTATCACTATCTTTTTGTTTTATTTTTCGTTGTTATCATGTCTTTTAAGTCAGATATGTAGACTTTGACTTCCTGCTCCAGAAATAACCAAATGCATGATGTTGACAAGTTACTTAATGGTTTTTTAAGTAATTTTCTACCCAACATGGGGCTCACACTCAACAACCCTGAAACCAAGAATCTGGTAGACTGACTAAGCCAACCAGGTGCCCTGAAAGATCCTTCAGTGTAGCTGCTTGTTATTCTCGAGCTGTGTGTCCTGCCACTCTTGTGTTGTGCATTCCAGGAGTTTTCTTAGCTCCCTGACCACACCTTACTCACTATATCACGCTGTTGAGCCTTTGTTTATTGTGTTCTTTACACCTGAAAGTCTTTATTTTAACCTGGGGAAATTCTGTTTGTCCTTTAAAAGCCAAGTTGCACAGCCTCTGTGGTGATGTCTTTCCCCTATTCCTCAAAGTTTATTATTTCCCTTCTGTGCTACTGTATAGCCTTGTGCATAATTCTATAACTGAACTTTTCATGAAATGATGTAATTAGGGGTTTGAATCTAACAAGTTGGAAATACTTTGAAGACACTGTTTATGTTTCAGTTCTTAATAATTGTGTCTTAAGTGTTGAATAAATAAGTGTATACCATATGAAGCCGTATTATCGTATATCCTCCTTTTAATGACTATAATAAATAAGGAGCGAAATTCAGAAGTACTGGTGTTCATTCTGAGGAGCTGCGTGCAGGATGGACTTCCCTTGTAGGTCAGGGCCGGCCAGTGCTCTCTCTGGAGGAGCCTGGAGAACAAGCAGAGCTGGGATCCCTGGGTGGCGCAGCGGTTTGGCACCTGCCTTTGGCTCAGGGCGCGATCCTGGAGACCCGGGATCGAATCCCATGTCGGGCTCCCGGTGCATGGAGCCTGCTTCTCCCTCTGCCTGTGTCTCTGCCTCTCTCTCTCTCTCTCTCTCTCTCTCTCTCTGTGACTATCATAAATAAGTAAAAATTTAAAAAAAAAAAAAAAAAAAAAAAAACAGAGCTGTGAGGGGGACTCACTGAGATGGCTTAGGGATCTGTTTCTGCTGGCTTTGGCTGGAGAAGAGCTGAGTCTGTTCCCTTTCCGGCCTTGTCAGGATGGAGAATTCAGAGCCCTCCTAAGGGCTGTTGTCATCTGCTGAACCCCGACTTGTGTGTCTGGTGCTTTGGGGTATCGTCCTCTGGGAAAGGCTTATTATCGCGTTTTACAGAGGAGGAAACAAACTCGGAGAGGCTAAAAAGGCTCTCCAGCTCACCACACTAACGTGACCTTGGTTGGTGGGTTGTTGTTGTTGTTTTTAAAATTCATTTATTTATTCATGAGAGGCCCAGAGAGAGAGGCAGGGACACAGGCAGAGGGAGAAGCAGGCTCCTCACAGGGAGCCCAGCGTGGGACTTGATCTCGCATCCCGGGATCACGTCCTGAGCCGAAGATACCTGCTCAGCCACTGAGCCACCCAGACGCCCCTGGTTTGGTTTTTGTTGGTTTTAAGACCGTTGGGACCCCCGTAGGTCCTGGCCCTCTTTTCCCTTCCCTCACACTCTCCCTGGGTGACCTGGCTCCTGACGTGGCTGCTGCTTCCACCTCTGCCTCTTCTCTGGGCTCCAGACTGCCCCCCCTCCCCGCCCCCATGTCTGCGCTCACTCCTCCCAAAGGCATCTGGAGGCTGGAGTTCAAGTGGGGCCTCTTGGTTCTCTTGGCCGGGGTACCCCGCCCCCACACTGCATCCCTTAGCCTCTGCCAGCCTCCCCCTGCACGGAAAGTGGCCGTTACCTGCCCGGGTGTGTGAGACAGAAACCCAGGAGACATTCTCGATTCCTCCCTTACCTGGCGCCTCACCTTCACCCTCAGCCAGCTGTCACATCTTGTTCCAAAACACCTCTCCCTTACATGTCCCGGCTCCATTCTCCATGTCGCAGAGTGTCACCTGCAGGCACCCCTGCACGAGCCTCTTTACTGATGTTTCTCCTGTTGGTTGGTTCACTCAGCAAATGGTGCTTGGGTGCGCAGGTACTATTTACTGGTATACCTCATTTTATTGTACTTTGCAGATAATGTGCTTTTAAAAAATGAATGTTTATAGAAACTGGGCTTTGAGCAAGTGTGTTGGTACCATGTTCCCCCAAAACATTTGCATGCTTCCTGTCTCTGTGTCATGTTTTAGTGATTCTCACAATATTTCAAAATTTTCATTATGATTATACTTGCTTTGGTGATCTGTGATATTGCTATCACAATTATTCTGGGGCACCATGCACTGCACCCATATAAGACAGTGAACTTAATTGATAAATGTTCTATGTGTTCTAACTGCTCCACCAGTACCATTCCTCCAACTCTGTCCCTCTCCTCAGGCATCTCCCTATTCCCCTAGATACAACAATATTGAAATTAGGGCAACTAATAGCCCTACAGTGGCCTCTTAAGCATTTAAATGAAAGGGACAGTTACATGCCTTTCTAAATCACAAGCTAGAAACGATTAAGCTTAGTGAGGAGAGCATATTGAAAGCCAAGATATACTGAAAGCTAGGCCTCTTGCACCAAACTGTTAGCCAAGTTGTGAATGTATAGGAAAAGGTTTTTCTTGGGGAGGCACTAAATTAACTTTATAATAATTTTTAATATATCCTCAACATTTATATCTGAATTTTCTTTTTTTTCATTTTTTTATTGAAGTTGGATTTGCCAACATATAGTATAACACCCAGTGCTCATCCCATCAAGTACCCTTCCAGTGTCTGTCACTCAGTTATCCCATCCCTCCTGCCCACCTCCCCTTCCAAAACCCTTTGTGTGTTTCCCAGAGTTAAGAGTCTCTCATGTTTTGTCACCCTCTCTGATTTTTCCCACTCAGTTCCCGTCCTTTCCCTTATAATCCCTTTCACTATTTCTTATATTCCCTGTATGAGTGAAACCATATGATAAATGTCCTTTTCCGACTGACTGACTTCACTCAGCATAATACCCCCTCAGTTTAGAGGAAAAGTTCTTGAAGGAAATTGAAAGTGCTACTTCAGTGAACACCCAGTGATCAAGTGAAACAGCCTTATTGCTGATGTGGAGAAAGTTTGAGAGGTCTAGATATAAGATCAGATCAGCTACAACATTCCTTTAAATCTAAGTATAATCCAGAGCAAGGCCCTAGCTCTCTTCAATTACATGAAGGCTGGGAGACCTGAGGAAGCTGCAGAGGAAAAGTGTGAAGCTAGCAGAGGTTGGTTCATGAGGTTTAAGGAAAGAAGCCACGTCCATAACATAGAAGTGCATGGTGAAGCAGTGAGGGCTGATGTAGAATGTGCCGCAAATTATCTAGAAGACTGGTGAAGATAATTAATGAAGGTGGCTACACTAAACAATAGATTTTCAGTGCAGATGAAACAGCCTTCTTATTGGAAAAAGGTGCCATCTAGGACTTTCACAGCTAGAGAAATCAGTGCCTGGCTTCAAAGCTTCAAAAGGACAGGCTGACTTCCTTGTTAGGGGCTAATGCTGTTGGTGACTTCAAGCTGAAGCCAATGTCATTTACCATTTTGAAAATCCTGGGGTCCTTAAAAGTTATGCTAAATGTACTCTGCCTTTGCTTTAAAATGGGAACAAGAAAGCCTGAATGGTAGCACATCTGTTTACCATATGATTTCATAAATATTTTTAATTTTTTTAAAATTTATTTATGATAGTCACACACACACACACAGAGAGAGAGGCAGAGACATAGGCAGAGGGAGAAGCAGGCTCCATGCACCGGGAGCCCAACGTGGGATTCGATCCCGGGTCTCCAGGATCGCGCCCTGGGCCAAAGGCAGGCGCCAAACCACTGCGCCACCCAGGGATCCCGATTTCATAAATATTTTAAGCCCACTGTTGAGATCTCAGAAGAAGATCCCTTTCAAGATATTAGTTCTCATTGACAATGCACCTGGCCACCTGAGAATTCTGATAGAGATGTACAAGGAAATTAGTGTTGTTTTTGTAACTGCTAACACAACATCCATTCTGTAGCCCATATGGAACAAGGAGTCATTTCAACTTTCTAGTTTTTACTATTTAAGAAATACAATTTGTAAGGCTATAGCTGCTATAGATAGTGATTCCTCTGCTGGATCTGGGCAAAGTCCATCGAAAACCTTCCAGAAAGGATTCACTATTCTAGATACCATTAAGACCATTTGTGATTCATGGGAAGAGGTCAAAATAATATTAACAGAAGTTTGGAAGAAGCTGATTCCAAACCTAATAGATGATTGTGAGGGATTCAGGACTGGAGTGGAGGCAATAACTGCAGATGTGGTGGAAATAACAAGAAAACTAGCATGAGAAGTGGAGTCTGAAGATGTGACTGAATTGATGCATTTCATGATCAGACTTGAGTAGATGAGCAGTTACTTCTTATGGTTGAGCAAATAAAGTGGTTTCTTGAGAAGGCATCTACTGTTGGTGAAGCTGCTATGAAGATGGTTGAAATGACAACAAAGGACTTAGAATATTACATAAACTTAGTTGATAAAGTAGTGGTAGGTTTGAGAGGATTGATTGTATTTTTGAAAAACGTTTTACAGGGGGTAAAATGCTACCAAACAGCATCGTGTGCCAGAGAAATTGTTCATGAAGGAAGAGTCAATCAATGCAGCAAACTTTGTGGTCTTATTTTAAGATATTGCCACAGCTACCCCATCCTTCAGCAACCACCACCCTGATGAGTCAGTAGCCATCAACACTGAGGCAAGACCCTCCACCAGCAGAGATTATGACTTGCAGAAAACTCAGATGATGGGTCCTTTTTTTAAATTAAAAAAAAATTATTTTTGATGGTTACATTTTTAAGCAATAAAGTACTTTTTAATTAAGGTATGTACATTGTATATTTTTAGGCATAATGTTATTATACACATAATAGACTGGACTGTGATATAGTATAAACATAACTTTTATATACACTGAGAAACCAAAAGATTCGTTTGACTTGCTTTCCTGTGATACTTGCTTTATTGTTGTGGTCTGGGACCAAACTTGCAATTATCTCTGAGGTACCATTATCACCCCTGTTGTGTTAATTAGGTGTCTTCTTGGTTCATTTAAGTTTCCAATTTGATATATTTTTGAGGTCTTTTGGTTTTCAAAAACAAAATGATTTATAACTTAATTGAAATACCTGTAAACAAATTAGAGTCTTCATGCTTTCCTTTCCATCAACAGAATCCAACGTGGCGGAGTCTCGATTTTGGAATAATCCCGGACCGTCTTGATACATCCGTGTCTTGTTTCGTGGTGAAGATATGGGGTGGAAAGGAGGACATTTACCAGCTTTTGATTGAATGGAAAGTCTGTTTGGATGGGCTGAAATATTTGGGTCAGCAGGTAATTTTTAGACTATAGTTTTGAGTATTTGTCTTCTCTAAATTAACCTATCTAACCTTTCTGTAGATTCTTCAGATTCTACATTTCCGATTATAGAGAGAGAACTTTTATGATTATTTATTTAATTGTAGAAACTTTGAGTCATTGCCAAGTTTAGAAAATAATTTTTAATAGAAGAAACTTACGAAGAAGCACCCTAAGCTTCTAATTTAAGAAGATTTTTTTTTTTCAGGAAAGAATATGCTTTCCCATTTCATTGTACTTCTTCTGTTTTATTGGTTATTCCCTCATAGAATCTAAAAATGAAGTTGCAAATATAGAACATACTTTTATGACCCGTAGAGTTGGATTATTTTGGGAAGAAGGAGAGCTACTGTTTATTGAGTACAGGGCTGACAAATCCCTAGCTTGTATAGCACTCCTAAGCCCCTATGAGTGAGGTAGTTATTGGATCATAAGACTCTTCTAGCTGAGCTGATAAGTAGCTCCGTAATCCCTTTGGACACAGTGTTCTGGGATGCAGCTAGCAATATATCAGGATTGCTTATGATATGAAACCTTCTTACCATCCTCTGACGTAGGTTATTACACTTAATATTTATACCAGCCTTGTGAAGGTTGGTATTAGTGCCCTTATTTTCCAGATGGGAAAATTCAGATCACACTGGTAGGTAGAGTTAGGATTTTTTTTTTTAATTTATTTACTAAATGAGATTTTATTTATTTGAGAGAGAGAGAGAGAGAGAGAGTGAAAGCGAGAAAGAGCATGAGCCAGGGGAGGGGCAGAGGGAGAGTGAGAAGCAGGTTCTCAGCTGAGCAGGGATCCCAATGCAGGCTTGATCCCAGGACCCTTTGATCATGATCTGAGCCAAAGACAGATGCTCAATTGACTGAGCCAGCCAGCGCCCCTGGAGCTAGGTTTTAAATCCAGGCCTGGCTGACTTACAAATTCATTCTTTGTGCTGTACCACACTGATATATAACATGTAGTTCTTGGTAACCACCCAACAATCTTGGAATGATGCTTTGTCTATTTGTGATACCTGTGGGACTACTGTTAATGGTAACTCCGAAATATTAGTCATATCTATAAATATCCTTGATGTTTCTTAATATTTACTCAATATAGACTTTCTGGTTTGTTTATTTATTCATTCATTCATTCATTCATTCATTCATTTGTTTATTTATTTAGAGTATATGTGTTCATGTGAATGGTGGTGGGGGTGGGAGGGACCTGGGGGGAAAGAGAGAGATTGAGAGAGAGAGAGAGAATCTTAAGTGCAGAGCCTGAAGCTCAATTTCATGACCCTGGAATTACCTGAGCTGAAATCAGCAGTTGGACGCTTAACCAACTGAGCCACTCAGGTTCTTCCTTCCTTCCTTCCTTCCTTCCTTCCTTCCTTCCTTCCTTCCTTCCTTCCTTTCTTTCTTTCTTTCTTTCTTTCTTTCTTTCTTTCTTTCTTTCTTTCTGCCTTTTTTTTTTTGCTTTCTTTTATTTTTATTTTTTTGCTTTTTTTTTTTGCTTTCTTTCTTTTAAAGAAACTATTTAATTCTACATATTTTTCTTTCACATTAAAAAATCCCTCTATTCTCATTTTGCTTACCATATACTTTATTTTGTGTCCTCCTATAGTGACCAGAAGAATGCATATAATAGATATTTTCTATAACTAAATTCTAACCACTCTATAATCTTTTTTGTTTTTATATTTTTCCCTCTGTTCTAGGACTGGTCTCAGTGAAAATTTATAAAATAATGACTTTTGGCTTAGGGCCTTTCTCCTCTCTTTCAGTATGAAATACTTGTTGCCTTTTACTGGCCAGTTAGAACCTTGCAGTGAGGTGTATACTCTGTCTTCCCACATACCATAGTTGGCTGTGGATAGACGATGGTATCGAGCACTTGTCTTTCTTCTGAAAGTACCTACATTTCATGGAGGATGATGCTTCTTAATGTTAGAGTTGTATTGACTGTATAGTCTGGTAGGGGAGTTTTGAGCCAAAGAAGGTGGCCTTCGTGCTTTTCAACCCACATATTCCTTAGGTAGTGATCTTCTTGGAATACTCACCTGTGTTTATGTTGAACCTGTCCTAACTTGAGAGAGTCAGCTTTCGGGTGTCTTCTTATAAAGCTGGTTATGTCGGTATAATGGAGAACAAAAGAAATAGAAAACTTGTTTTTTAAGCCAGTTAGAAACTTAATATCATTATAGAAAGTCAAAACTCACCTACGAAATAGGTATAACAAGTAACATGCTACTAGAAAATCAGATAAAATAGAATTACAAATTTTCAGAGGAAAGCAAGACTAAGATGTATCAGGAAAATAGCCAGAATTACTTAGGTTCAGTGATAGATCATTTACTTTCTACCAGGCATTATTCTTACTGTTAAGGATCCAGAGATGGGTAAGACAAGATCCTTAGACTTGGTAAACTGATGATTGATGAATACCTGCATAGTACCATCCTGTTTTGATTACTGTAGCTTTGTAATATAATTTGGATGAGTGTATGGAAGAGTTATTTAGACAAGCGTGGATAGAGTCAGGGAGGGCTGACTTTTGAATGAATTTTTTTTTATAAGTCAGGTTTGTTGAGGTGTAATGTATATACAGTGAAATGCACCCTTTTAAGGTATGCAGTTCAGTGGGTTTGACAAATATATTAAGTCTAGTAACCATCACAATGAATAATGCTGCTGTGAATATTTAAATATAAGTCTTTACGTTGACATTTGTTGTCACTTCCTTTGAGTAAATACATAGAAGTGGAATTTCTGGGTCTAGTGGAAAGTGCATGTTGAAATTTATAAGAAGCTCCCAAATTGTTTTCCATTCTGGTGGGTTTTAGCCATTCCAACGGATTTGAAGTAGTATCTTATTGTGATTTTTTTTAAGTTTTAGTTTTAATTACTCAGTGTTCATCATGACAAGTGCACTCCTTAATCCCCATCACCTATTTCACCCATCCCCCACTTTCCTCTGGTAACCACCAATTTTTTTCTCTATAGCTAAGAGTCTGTTTCTTGGTTTGTCTCTTTCTTTCCCCTGCTTTGCTCGTTTGTTTCATTTCTTAAATTCTCCAAATGAGTGAAATCATATGGTATTTGTCTTTTTCTCATTGATTTCACTTAGCATTATATTTTCTAGCTCCATCCCTATCATTGCAAGTGGCAAGATTTCATTCTTTTTTTTTTTTTTTCACAGCTGATACATATGTGTATATATATATATTTATCAGTCAATGGACACTTTAGCTGCTTCCATATCTTGATCATTGTAAATAAATCTGCTCTAAGCACAGGGATGCATATATCCTTTTGAATTAGTGTTTTTGTATTATTTGGGTAAATATTTGATAGTGCAATTGCTAGATCACAGGGTAGTTCTATTTTTAACCTTTTGATGAAACTCAATACTGTTTTCCACAGTGGCTACACTAGTTTGCATCCCACCTACAGTGCACAAGTGTTCCTTTTTCTCCACGTCCTTGCCAACACCTGTTATTTCTTGTGTTGTTGATTTTAGCCATTCTGAACAAGTGTGAGGTGATATCTCATTGTAGTTTTTGTTTATATTTCCCTGATGGTAAGTGATGATGAGCATCTTTTCTTGTAACTGTTGGCCATTTGTATGTCTTTGGAGAAATGTCTATTCATGTCTTCTGTCCATCTTTTAATTGGATTATTTGCTTTTTGGGTATTGAGTTTTATAAATTCTTTATATATTTTGGATACCAATCCTTTATTGGATATGTCATTTGTAAATATCTTCTCCCATTTTATAGGTTGCCTTTTACTTTTGTTGATTTTTTTTTTTTTTTTTGCTGTGCAGAAACTTTTTATTTTGATATAGTCCCAATAGTTTATTTTTGTTTTTGTTTTCCTTGTCTCAGGGGATCTATGTAAAGAAAAGTTGTTAGAGCCAATATCAGAGAAATTACTGCCTGTACTCTTTTCTAGGATTTTTATGGTTTCAGGTTCAAATTTAGGTCTTTAATCCATTTTGAATTTATTTTTATGTATGGTATAAGAAAGTCCAATTTCATTCTTTTGCATGTTCATGTCTAGTTTTCCTTACACCATTTGCTGAAGATACTGTCTTTCCCCATTGGATGTTCTTTCCTGCTTTGTTGAAGATTAATTGACCATATAATTGTGGGTTTATTTCTAGATATTCTATTCTGTTCCATTGATCTATGTGTCTTTTTTTGTGCCAGTACTATACTGTTTTAAATATACGGCTTTGTAATATAATGTAAAGTCCAGGATTATGATGCTTCCAGATTTGCTTTTCTTTTCCTGAAAAGCTTGCTTGAATTGCTTTAGCTATTCAGTCTTTTGTGGTTCCATACAAATTTTAGGTTTTCTGTTAAAAATACTTTTGGTATTTTGACAGGGATTGCATTAAAAATGTAGATTGTGGGGATCCCTGGGTGGCTCAGCGGTTTAGCGCCTGCCTTCAGCCCAGGGCGTGATTGTGGAGTCCTGGGATCGAGTCCCACGTCAGTCTCCTTGCATGGAGCCTGCTTCTCCCTCTGCCTGTGGGTCTGCCTCTCTCACTCTCTCTCTTTCTCTCTGTGTCTCTCATGAATAAATAAAATCTTAAAAAAAAAATGTAGATTGCTTTGAATAGTATAGACGTTTTAACAACATTTGTTCTTCCAATCCATGAGCATGGAATTTGGAATGTCTTTCCATTTCTTTGTGTCTTCAATTTCTTTCATCAGTTTTCTTTTTTAAAGATTTTATTTATTTATTCATGAGAGACACACAGAGAGAGGCAGAGACATAGGTAGAGGGAGAAGCAGGCTCTCCACAGGGAGCCTGATCCCAGGACCCTAGGATCACAACCTGAGCCAAAGGCAGATGCTCAACCACTGAGCCACCCAGGTGCCCCTTAATAGTGTTTTATAGTTTTCAGAATACAGGTTCTTCACCTCTTTAGATTGTTTCCTACGTATCTTATTATTTTGGGTGTAAATGAAATGGTTTTCTTAGTTTCTCTTTCTGCTGTTTCATTAGAATCTTGTAGAATCTTGTGATTTTAATTTGAACTTCTCTAGTGATTAAGTCATGTTGAGCAATACAAAAAATGTTTATTTGTCATCATTCTTTCTCTCACCCCTTTTTTGGTGAAATGTTTATTTAGATCTTTTGCCTACTTTTTATTGGCTGTTTGAATTCTCATTATTGGGTTGTAAAATTTCTGTATGTATTCTAGATAGGAGTCAGTTCTTTATAAGATAGTTATTTTCTGCCAGTCTGTGGCTTGTCCTTTTGTTTAAGTGTCATTTAAATGATCGAAGTTTATCAGTATTGATAAAGTCCACTATATTGTTTTTTCTTTTATGTTTCATGCTCTTTGTGTCTTATCTAAGACATCTTTGCCTAATCATAGGTCACACAGATTTTTTTCCATGGGGTTTTTTCCTCGTGGAGTTTTATAGTATTAGGCTTTATGTTTATGTCTATGATAATTTTGGATTAACTTATATTTAAGGTATAAGGCACATTGTTTTGCAGATTGGTTAACATTTGTCTCTGCACTCTGTTGTTAGAGCTGTTATTTCTCCATTGAATTACCTTGTTATCTTTGTTGAAAATCAGTTTTTAAAAAATAATTTGTGGGAGTCTGTTTCTGGACTCTCTTCTATTTCATTGATCGACAGGTCTGTCTTTATTCCAATACCACATTGTCTTGAATACTGTAGTTTTACACCTCATGAATACAGATAATGTCAATCCTTCAACTTTGATCTTGCTTTCAGAATTGTTCTGGCTATTCTAGATCTCTTGCCTTTAAATATACATTCTAGATTTAATTAATTTGTGAATTCTACAAAAATCTAAGAAAATTTGGGGAGAGTTGACATCTTACTAGTATCAGATGTTTCAGTCTGTGGACATGATATATTTCTCCATTTGTGAAAATCTTTGATTTCACTCATCAGCATTTGGTACTTTTCACTATACAGATCTTGCACATATTTTGTTAGATTTGGACTTGTGGATTCTATGTTTTTTTATGCTAGTTTAAATGCTATTTAAAAATATTTCTATTTCCAATTATTGTAGCTAGTATATAGAAACATCTCTGTATTGAACGTGTATTCTGTGACTTTGTTAAACTCATTTATTAGATCTAGTAGTTTTTTGGTAGACTCCTTTTGTAAATTGCTATGTAGGGAATCATGTCTCTGAATAGATGGTTTAATTTCTTCCTAATGAATATGTCTTTTTTTCTTGTTTCATTGGTGAAGACCTCAGTACAATGTTGAATAGAAATGAGTAGATTGGGCAACTTTGTTTTTTTTTACTGATGCTGTGTAAAACTATTCAGTCTTTCATTATTAAGTATAATATTAGCTATAAATTTTGTAGACACTTTATCAGGTTGAGGAAATTTCCTTTCATATGGAAATACATTTGTGAGTATTTTATTAAGATTTCTTTCATCTGTATCCATGGGAGATACTTCTCTTGTACTTCTCTTGTATTGTCCTTGTCCAATTTATTTATTTATTTTTTTTAAAAGGCCTTATTTATTTATTCATGAGAGAGAGAGAGAGAGAGAGGCAGAGACACAGGCATAGGGAGAAGCAGGCTCTGTATGGGGAGCCTGATGTGGGACTCAGGACTCAATCCCAGGACTTTGGGATCGCACCCTGAGCCAAGGGCAGCTGCTGAACCGCTGAGCCATCCTTGTCCAATTTAGTATGAGAGTAATGCTGGTCTTGTAAAATGGATTGGGAAGCCTTTACTCTTCTGTTTTCTGGAGGAATTTGTGTAAAATTGCTATTATTCCACAAATGTTTGACAGAATTCTTCAGTGAACCCATGTGGGTGTTAAGATTTCCCTGTGGGAAAGTTTAAAAGCCTGACTTGTTACTTTATTTGATATGGGGCTATATTTAGATTATCTATCTTCTTATGTGAGCTTTGATAGTTTGTCTTCCAAAGAATTTGTTAGTTTCACCTAAGATTTCAAATTTATAAGCATAAAAGTTTCCACAGTATTACTATACTTTATATCCTTGTAATGTATATAGGCTACATAATGATCCTTTCCTCTGTCATTCTTGCTATTGGTAATTTCTGTCTCATCTCTTTCTTCTCTTGATCACTCTGCCTAGAGATTTATCCATTTTTGTAGGTTTTCAAAGAACTAGTTTTTGGTTTCATTGTTTATTGTTATTGTTTTCA
Source organism: Canis lupus baileyi (assembly GCF_048164855.1). Taxonomy (NCBI): domain Eukaryota; kingdom Metazoa; phylum Chordata; class Mammalia; order Carnivora; family Canidae; genus Canis; species Canis lupus. Next base: position 28,974,303 of record NC_132860.1, read on the forward strand.
GTCTCACTGATTTCTGATTTTATCCTTATAATTTTCTTTCTTTTGCTTGCTTTGGGTTTACTTTGTTCCTCTTTACTAGTTTAAGGTAGGATTTTGCATTACTGTTTGGAGACTTCTCTTTTCTAAAGTAAGCATTTACTAAATTTTCCCCTAAGCCTTCCTTTAACTGTGACTCACAAACTTTGGTGATGTATATTCATTTTCATTCAATTCAAAATATTTTCTAATTTCCCTTTTATTTCTTCATAACCCAGGGGTTATTTAGAGATATAGTGTTTAATTTTCAAACATATGTGGATTTTCCAGGGATCCTTCTTTTGTTGATTTTTGATTGAACTCTTTTGAGTTTAGAGAAAATAGTTTGTTTGATTTCAGTCATTTAAGCTTTTTTTTGAGATTTATTTTATGGCCTAGAATATAGAATCTCTTTTTGGTGAATGTTTCCTGTACATGTGATGTGTATTCTATTGTCATTGAATGGAATGTTTTGCAGATATCAGGTTAAATTGATTGATAATCTTGAGTGAAATTTGGATATGTTGGATTTAGCCAGGGGAATTGGGGGTAGGCACAGAAGTATGGTATCACAGAGCATAAACTGATTCATTAATTTTAATTGAGGAAACTAGAGTCCAGAGTAATGATGCAATTTAGATACTATCTTTAAACTGCCTTTTTGAAAATAGAAAATAATATTAATGTTTTATGTTTTTTCTAGGACTTCATGGTTTTTTAAGGACTTTTACAGACTAAGTGGATTGTGTTTTCTTTGAGATCACAGAATGTATAGTATGTCTATACTATACATTTGAATCATTTGTATTTCAGAAGTAGCCTTTCCATAGCAATCTCAAGAAGTATTTATAGGGATCCCTGGGTGGCGCAGCGGTTTGGCGCCTGCCTTTGGCCCAGGGCGCGATCCTGGAGACCCGGGATCGAATCCCACATCAGGCTCCTGGTGCATGGAGCCTGCTTCTCCCTCTGCCTATGTCTCTGCCTCTCTTTCTCTCTCTCTCTGTGACTATCATAAATAAATAAAAATTAAAAAAAAAAATTAAAAAAAAAAAGAAGTATTTATAGAAAATATATGTGAATGATCATGCCTGTAATCTCATGTGATGATTTTGTGAGCCCTTTGACTAAAGCAGGAAGCTCTCATTTGATTACCTGGTCTTAGGACAAATGATATGTTTTTAGCTGGCTTGTTAGATTAGTCAGCCTATTTCTCAGCATTGAAGTAGGTCTTGTAAGTGTCATGCTCTAATCATATTAAAACTTAATTGGAATGAGAAGAACTGATAGTGTGTTTTTCTTCTTTCTTAGATTCATGCCCGCAACCAAAATGAAATAATTTTTGGGTTGAATGATGGCTACTATGGTGCTCCGTTTGAACATAAGGTAAGAGGATTTTCCTAGTGCTGTGAATTTTGTTTAGTGTAGCTGTGCTTTGACATATAGTATGTAAAAAAGCTATGTGTAAATAGAATCTTCCTTTAAGTATCATTCTAAGTTTGTTTAGTGTAGCTTAGGGTGAATGAATGCTTTTTAAAGTGAATATTCATTTTGTAACCACCCCAGTTTATCTTTTCTAAATTCAGATGATTAATTTACCTATGAGGAAATCGGGCTGTTTGCTCTTATTCTGTGTAATTCTTTGGAGGATTAGAACAGAATGGTGAATTTTGATTAAGTACAATACAATTTTATTAAATGTTTCAGATACCTTTTACACTTTCAGTAAATTTAAGAAACTGTGAGTACAGTGTTATTATAGTCAGTGCTGTCTCTATAGCTAAAAGCAGTTAGAGAAAGGAAAGAGAAGGTAATTCATATTTACTAAGTACCTACTATCTGTGTTACTGTGCCAGGTGATTTATGTTCTTTATCCCACTTAATACCAGCCACAAACCAGTGAGGTGAGTTTTCTACACTACTTGCTCTTAGTGACCACATTGTTTCATAATTCTTCATTGTGTGAAATTCTGTTGCTGGAATGCTCCATTCATTCAGCAGCTATTTATTGAGTACCTGCTGTATGTCAGCTATTGTGCCCTCTCTGTAAGTGCTAAAGGTATTTTGGTAAGCAAATGGATATTTTCCAGCAGGAGTGCGTGGAGGAGACAAACACTGGTAAAGTAACCTAACATGTGCTATAAAAGCATGCAAAAAGTGCTATAAAAGCATGCAATAAGGGCCTTACTTACACTGTAGGGACTCAAGAAAGACCTTTTGGAGAACTAGGCTTTTAAGACTATAATCCAAGGATAAGTGGAAATGAACCAGGTACAGAGAGTGGGGGCTGAATGGGAGAGCCTTCCAGCAGAGGAGGTTGGGATGTTCGAAGGCCATGAAGTGGAAGGGCACATGGTGGGTTTTAGGGATTAAAGGAAGGTCAGAGTGATAAGGAGGAGTGATATCAGATGAGGCTGGACAGGAAGGCAGGGGCCACATCATATAGAATCTTTTAAAGGATTTTATCCTAAGAGCAGTGAATTGTGTTGAAGGATTTTTTTAGCATGGCAGAGATATAATTTGATTTGTGTTTTAACAATTTCGCTCTGTCTGTGTTAAAGACTGTAGAAGAAGTAAGAATACATGTGGAAAGACAGAAAGGAGGATTGTGTAGTATATCAGATAAGAGATGCTATCTGGATACTTTGAAATACTTTGGAACAGTGTTATAGCAGAATAGAGAGAAGATGGATTAGGAAAGTTTTAGGAGGTAAAAATCTTTAGGACCTGCTAGGCTTTGAATTTAGGGTATAAGGAAAAAGAAGGTGTTGAGGATGACTTTTGGGTTCCTGGCTTGGGTAAAATAATGGGATGGATAAGTGTTCCAGGCACTGGGAGAACTAAGGACACTGAGGGAAGACCAGGTTTGGTGGAGGCAGATTGAGAGCTGAGATTTGATCAGACGGATTTTGAGATGCCTTCAAGATATCCATGTGCAGATGGAGTTCAGGGGAATTAGAGTTATAAATGTGGAGGGGGGGGGGCAATGGCACATGGTCACTGAAATGGTAAGTTCAGACTAGGGACAAGCTGGACAGTGAGAAAAAAAAGGGGGGTTTGATAACTATGCCTTGAGGACCTCCAGCTGTTAAGGGCTAAATAAAGGAGGAGGCTTTGGAAAAGTTGCCTGAGAAAAAGTGATGAGAGATGTATAAGGAAAAGAGTGGGGAATCTCATAGGATCTCAGAGGCCGAAGAAAAAGAGGTTTTTTGGGGGGTTGGTTTTTGGCTTTTAAGGGGAGGGAGTGGTCAAATAAGATGAAGACTGAAAATTGCCCATTGGATTTGGCAAAATTGAAGGTATTCTGGGTGACTTCATTAAATTGAGTTCAAACTTCTGAGTAGCTTTTTAAAATTTATTTGAAGCCCTTATATTTTGAGTTCCTAAAGTTTGTCAACACTGTGTATACCTTTGACATAAGAACTACTACTTTATAACTCTTTCTTCCTTTGTTGGATAGATCCTCTAACCTGTAAGCATCTTAAGGACAGATTTGTATATGTAATTTTGAATTCCCAGTACCTCTCACAGTTCTTGAGACATTGTATTTGCTTAGTAAAGATGCTTGATTTAATGAGAGAATTATGGGATTGCTACTCTTTTTGTTGCAGTGCCCCAGTTATAGGGTTAACCATCCAAGACTCTGCTGAGGGATTAAGTTCCTCTTGCAACTGGTGACTAGCTCACCATCTAGCACAATATCGGGTACATAATATTAAAGCAAATATTTATTGAATGTTACTGTGTCTCAAACACTTTTAAGAGCTTTATATTTGGGGACGCCTGGGTGGCTCAGCAGTTGAGCGTCTGCCTTCAGCTCAAGGTGTGATCCCGAGATCCGGGATCAAGTACTGCATCGGGCTCCTTGCAGGAAGCCTGCTTCTTCCTCTGCCTGTGACTCCGCCCCTCTCTGTGTGTCTCTCATGAATAAATAAAATCTTAAAAAAAAAAAAAAAGAAGAGGTTTATATGTGTTACTCTATTTAATCTCCTTAAGAGATTGCATAGTCTTGGGCAGCCCAGGTGGCTCAGCGGTTTAGCGCCACCTTCGGCCTTCGGCCTGATCCTGGGGACCTGGGATCAAGTCCCATGTCGGGCTCCCTGCATGGAGCCTGGTTCTCCCTCTGTCTATGTCTCTACCCCTTCCCCCCACCCTGTGTCTCTCATGAATAAATAAATAAAATCTTAAAAAAAAAAAAAAAAAAGATTGCATAGTCAGTACTAATACTGTTAGTAATTGAGGTTTTGTTATTTGTTTATTTTTATTTTTTAAAGATTTTATTTATTCATGAAAGACACAGAGAGAGGCAAAGACACAGGGAGAGGGAGAAGCAGGTTCCCTGTAGGGAGCCCGATGCAGAACTCAATCCCAGGACTGTGGGATCACACCCTGAGCTAATGGCAGATGCTCAATCACTGAGCCACCCAGACGTCCCAGTAATTGAGCTTTTGGATAGCCAATGACTAATACCCTTTTCTTCTCCCCCCGAGTTTGGAAAAAGTTTAGAAATAAGACAGGTGATATATAAATGGAAATCAGAATATTGGCTTTATTACTAATAAATTAATTGGTAAACATGGCTTAAATTCTACAGCTAAGAAAGCTGGTATATACTTCCTCCCAAATTGAAACTTCCCCTCAAAAAAACAAGAAAATAAGCAAAACTGGGATCTTCCCTTTACTGGGACAAAGTCTAATCCTTCAAGCCAAAAGCAGAATTTATGTGTGTTGTAGGCAGGCTATTCTGACCGGAAGGGAACCTGGAAAGAACTGATGCCATCATACCCCGTTTCATCTCCCAACCTCAGTAGTCAGATAAGTCCTCTCTGCCTATCCTGGAGAGGAATGGGTGAAGAACATAGAGAAGCTGGAAATGTTCTTTTTAGGACATGGGAAATGGAGTGGGACATCTTTTGCCTATATGGAAACATGAGTGCAGAGTGTTCCCCCTGAATATAATAATAATAAATAATAATAATGGCAGCTAATGTTCAGTGAGCTAATAATAATGACAGGTACTATTCTAAGTGGTTTGCATAATTTACCTCACTTGAACCTCACAATTGTCTTTACAGAAGAGGTAGGCTGCACACAGAAGTTAAATAACTTTCTCAAGATTATGGAGCTACTAAGTAGCAGAGCTGGGATTTCAAGACCAAATGGTCAATAAAAGTTTGTTGAATATATATTATTGTAATAAGTGGTATATTTTATTCTAGCAGTTAGTGAATTTTATAAATTTAGAAGCACAGCCTTATCTTACCACTGTGCCAGCTTTCAGATAAACATCTGACATAGAGTTTGAACCTTAAAAAGCATTAGTTTTCGTTTTTAAAGAAAGCCATAAAGAATGTTTCCAGTCAAGATAGCCTTGTAAGTGCGCACTTTGAGACCTTCCACTGGCCAAACAAAAGGAATGGTTGGTTTAAAAGAAAAAAAAAAAAAAGCCAAAAAACAACCCCCCCCTCCCAAACAAACAAACAAAAACCCCAGTGATTGGTGAAATCTGAGAAATTTAAAGGGACATACCTTGCTAAAGCAAAGAAATAAAAAGCAAGAAAATAAACCTCTCTGGAACAGAAATGGAATGGAACACGAAGAAGTAGGCAGAAGCAGAAGCCTAGTCCTTGAAAGGTGTGCTCCTCTGGGTGAAATGAACATGAAATGAGCACAAAGCTGAGATAGGATTCTCCCTATTACAGAAGAAGGCTGGGAAAAAAAAAAAAGACATCATAGAGAAACTAAAGATATTTAAGAAAAAATTTTAAAAGGAGAAATATTTAAAGTGAGCAGGGAATGGAAATATTACCTACAAATTAGACTGACAGCAGACTTTGCATCAGTAACAGTGTCAGGAGAAATCATCCTCAAAGTGCTCTTAACTATTAAATGTATAATTCTTTTTTTTTTTTTTTTGAGGTTTTATTTATTTATTCATGAGAGACACGGAGAGAGAGGCAGAGACACACACAGGGAGAGGAAGAAACAAGCTCCATGTAGGGAGCCTGATGTGGCACTCGATCCCAGAACCCCGGGATCATGCCCTGAGCCAAAGGCAGACACTCAACCACTGAGCCACTCAGGCATCCCAAATGTATAGTTCTTTTTCTAGTAAACTTTCAGTTGAGAGCGAGAGTGAAAGAGAGACAATTTTAAAGACACACAGATTGAGAATTTACTGCCCATAGCCCCTTTATCTATACTGAATAGTGGAGATAGAGAAGTGGTCCCAAAGGGAAGATGTGGGGATTAACAGGAAGTTACAGCAAGACACATAAAACTGGTTGCAATGTTAATGAATGCAATTAACTACTGACAGCAAACTAACATGTAAACAAAAACTTAATAAGTTCTGAGTTTTAAGGTATAAAAACAAACTAGACCATTGTTACTCAAAGTATAGTTTGTGAACCAGAGCAAACCTAACAACTGTCCCTAGTCTGTGGTGAGCTAAGTATAAAAAGTGAGAGTAAATGTTTTAAAACTTTTATAGCAATTTGACATTATTGTGGCTTTTTATTGTATTTTATAAAAGTATCATTTCACAGTGGGTTGAGGGAACAGCCTCTGGTCCTTGGCCACAGAGTGTTTGAGAAGCACTGCTCTAGATATCAATAATGAGGTGAGGGAGGGTGTGTAAAAAGTTAAGACTCATTGAGGTCACTGATCTCTTTGGGAGGACAATAAGCAAATTCAGAATTTGTTAGAAAAAATTATGTTTACGTATGCATGTTAAAAATGTAAAGGTATCTAGTGTAGATTAGAAACCAGAAAATATATATTTTTAAGTAGCAGAGGAAAGAAAGGGACTATAAAGAGTAGAAAACTTTGTCAACTAATAGGAGGGAGGAAAGAAAACAAACAGTAAACAAAAACATGTAGTAAAGTGGTAGAAATAAGTCCAGATGTATTTGTAATGACAGTAATTGAAGCTATCCTGTATGTGTTGGACATATTTCATAAAAGCTTTTATAAAATGCTAAAGTAACAAGATTGAGAACAGGATTGTTTTTTCAGAATGCATGTATGCTAAAAAGTGCCAAGTTTGTGGGGCAATAAGGAAGAAAACTTTGGAGCAGCACTATAAATAGTGACTAGAATTTTGTTGACCAGTTCTTAAGCATTCTTGTTTTATATTAATTGTAACCAGAAACACCGTTATTATTACTTCTGGTGATTATGTTGCTATTAATCATCCCTCTGTTCATATTACTTAAAGTGACTTCAGCCACTGTGGGTCTGAAAGCTGAAAGTACTCATTTGCTCAGAACTTTTGCCTCTTTGTTCATCTGCTTCTTGAAAAGGTTTTACTCATTTCTATTGAGTTTTTAGGAACCTAGTGAATCTCAATTATATAGGACAAGGAGTTTAGTCTCTCTACCAGGACGTGTTTGGAAACCACTTAACACAGAAAATCTTTCACTAAAATATGCTTTGGGTTTGAATCCTTTGTTCAACCTCTGCTGACATTATTAGAGAGTGATATGTTCTTACTTTATGTAGTAAGATTGCATTTATTTGGCATATAAACAGGGAACTAACTCATAGCTATTCAGTAGCAATGCAGGTGAAGAGATTGAATAAATGATGAAAGTCTTCTGTTTGTATTTGCAAAAGTCATTCATGATTTTTTCCTGTTAATAAATATCAAGTAACTACTATGTGTCCATTATTAAACTAAGCACTTTGTGATACAAAAGTATTAAATATGGATTCACAAACATTTTTTTTTTTTTAGGTGAGATAAAACAGTATATATTCCAGAAGAGTTCCAGTTTACAGATGGGTTTAGTTTGAAAGTAGTTTTTGATGTCAGTTATTTAGGTCTTGCAGATAACACAGGTGAATTATAACAGAACCTTAAATAATCTGAAGAGCATCTTTGGAAGAGGTGCTCTTTTTAACGTTTGGAGACTATGGAGAACAGAGAGGAACACTATTGTGGCTTGAAGTTGGAGTGAATGCAACTTGGTGAATAAGGCTAGGTGGCTGGGAGGGATTTTTTTGGGTGGATTGAACTGCTAGAATGATATTTGGGGGAGCATAAGGAGTAAGAGGCTAGCTTCTTAATCAGTAAGCTGGAAACCTTTCAGATCTCAGTTTAGGAGTTTTGCCTTTTATATAGACATGTAAGACTATTTTTGCCTGGCTTGCCTTTTGTTAGCTACCCTTGTTTTTGGGAGGATGCTGACAACTTACCTGGGTTGAGTATATACTCCTAGTGGTTAAGAATACAAGGTTTTGGAGTCAGATTGAGGTGAGTTTAATTCCAGGCACTTCTGCAATTGCCTATGAGAGAGATCTTGAGCAAATTAAGGCATCTCTGAGTCTTTCTCCTCTTACAAAGAGAACAATTTCTACCTCATCAAAAATTGAGGATGAAAAGTGATAATGTATTGTATACAGCCTGACACATGAATAGAGTTCAATAATAAATGGAAACTACTTATTAGGCTCTAAATCCTATGGTAAGAGGGATTACCTCTTTAACATTATGTCCCTTGTATAGTACCTTGCACAGCATATATTATAGTAGGTATTCAATAGAAATTTGTTAATGAGTGTATGTGAATGCATGCTGTATTTGGGACTATCATAGCAATAATTGAGAATAAACATCTTGAAGGGATGGTATTTCTCTTTCTTAATCCTGCTTTACCCCTAGCCCCAACTTCTGGGGTTTTATTTTTAAAGATTTTATTTATTTATTCATTTGAGAAAGAGTGAGAGAGGTGAGTAAGAGCACAGCTTGAGGGGAGAAGAGAGGGAGAAGCAGAGTCCCTGCTGAGCAGGGAGACTGATTAGGGCTAGATCCCAGGACCCTCGATCATGACCTGAGTTGAAGACAGACAGTTAATTGACTGAACCACCCAGGCACCCCTCCGGAGTTTAATTTTCACATAACTCATACTGTCATAATAACCCTAACTACTGTGTTATTGACAAAGTGTAAAAAGCCTTAGATTGTTAAGAATTCTTTTCTCAGACTAAAAGCTATAGCAGCAATATCTCCAAAGTCCAGTAGATGGCAATGCTTTCTCATTCTAATGGGGGAAAAAATAAGCAGGAGTAGAATCCAGTAAAAAGGATCAAATCTTTTTGAAATGACATTTTTAGGAGATTGAAATAGCAATTTGGTGATTAATTTCACAAACACAGTCATATAACTTGATCATCTCAGGTACATAGCTGAGCCTAGATTAAAAACATAGGGAATAAAGGGGAAAGGAGAAAAAATGAGTGCGAAATATCAGAAAGGGAGACAGAACATGAGAGACTCCTAACTCTGGGAAACGAACTAGGGGTGGTGGAAGGGGAGGTGGGCAGGGGGTGGGGGTGACGGGCATTGGGGGGGGGCACTTGATGGGATGAGCACTGGGTGTTATTCTGTATGTTGGCAAATTGAACACCAATAAAAAATAAATTTATATAAAAATATATATAGGGATAACAGCAAGTTTCAGAATCTGTTTTGAGAACCTGTACAGGGATGTCTGGGTGGCTCACCCATTGAGCGGCTGCCTTCGGCTCAGGGAGTGATCCCGGGATTGAGTTCCTCATCGGGCTTCCTGCTTGGAGCCTGATTCTCCCTCTGCCTATGTCTCTGCCCTCCCTTCCCTCCCCCTACCCCTCTCTGTGTCTCCCATGAATAAATAAATAAAACATTTTTTCTTTTTTTTAAAAGAACCTGTAAAAATGAAAATTCCTGATTTTATATTTTTCAAGTTATGATACTCTTGAAAAATAGAAAATCTGAGTTTCAATTTCAGTTAAGATGTTTCCATTTAGTTAACTTTATTAGAACTGAGAAATTAAAAAGATGGCTATTTCCTCTTGCTAGTCAAATTAGTGTACACTAACTTATTTCCAAAGCATGTCTCACACAATACACAAGCAGAACATTCAGAAGTAGGGATTAAGTGTCCCAAGTAGCCTATGTTTTAACAACAAGGAAAGGGATTGTGGTATAATGTTGTCCAGGTCTTCCATCATCAAGCAAAAGTTGGAAAATCATAACAATAGGCCATTCCTACCCACAGTCAATTCAGCTTTCCCTATGCTAACCACCACTCCCTCATTGCAAAATGTAAGAAACAAAGACAAGAAATCTTCAGGGGCTGTTTCTAATAGCTGCCTGCTTTGTTATAAAACATCTAGATTTCTGAGCTTAGTTTAAATCTGGATAAAACTTCGTTTCTGAATTATTTGAGCAGGTGTAATATCCTAGTAACAGTGTTACTTACACCAGGTAGATAGCTTTTGAAAGCTACCATTGCCAATTTTCATTTACTGAGTACCTACTACATGTCAGACGCTATACTAGCTACCTGCGTGTTTTTTATTTAATCTTGTGTAATAACTCCATGAGGTGGTTATTATCCTCATTTTATAGGTAAAGTACCCTAGAAAAAAACAAACTACTAACCCAAGATTACATAGTTAGGAAGTAGCAGAACCATGACAACTTAAAGCTAGGTCTCCTTTACTCAGAGGTGTTTTCTTTTAACCACTACATTATATGCCATCTGCGCGTTTCTTCCCGCTTCATATAGCCTGTTCAAAGTACTAGGTCTCTGTATTTGCATTTATTTAAGCAGAAATCACCACTATGTGCATTGTGAGAATTAATTGAGAGGGTACATCGGAAAGTGCTCTGAATGATATGAAGTGCATTATTGTACAGACTCTGAATTTTTTTTGTAGAGTGGGCATGCAATGCCCATGAGGCCATAAACCCACTGAAGTCTACAAAAGTTCCACGTATTAGTCACTATATTTGGCTTCTCTTGAGTCCTTTTTCTTTTTTTCCCCTTTTCTCTTGGATCAAATTAACTTCTGACAGATGTTTGGAAAATCATCTTATCCTGTAATTCATATTTATAAATCCTCCTGCTACAGTGTGGTCCCCATTCTCTCTCTTCATTGAAGCCAGAAAATAATCTGGGAAATTGCCACGTTTCCTGTTACGAATTTGGAGGATCTTGTCTTCTTAGCACAATTTTTGAGCTTTTCAGAATTTCAATACTGGAAAACTCAAAGCCAGGCATGGTTCTTTGTATAGATGTTTTGGATTCTTGAAAAGTAAACAGAAACAGAGCTACAGACTTGTCCTCACTAGGGGATTCAGAGAGTTTAAAATTTTGAAAACTTGTTTTTACTATTCTCTTTTGGATTTGTGGTGAGGGCATGCTTAACCTTTGTTCCTCCCTCTGATAGTCAGTTTCAGTTTAAGTATTTTTTTTTTCAATTTTTATTTATTTATGATAGTCACAGAGAGAGAGAGAGAGAGAGACAGAGACAGAGACACAGGCCGAGGGAGAAGCAGGCTCCATGCACCGGGAGCCCGATGTGGGATTCGATCCCGGGTCTCCAGGATCGCGCCCTGGGCCAAAGGCAGGCGCCAAACCGCTGCACCACCCAGGGATCCCAGTCAGTTTCAGTTTAAATTGTTCCACAAAGCTGGGAATCCTGTCTCCCTTCTCCCTGTCTCCACTAATGTTCATCAGTGTGATGCCGCTACAGCCTTCTCTTCTCCTCTCACACATACAGTACTTTGAGTATGCATCTTTTCTCTTCTTCTGGGCATAAGCTCCTTTCTACTGAAGTTGTGTCTTACTTTTGTGAGTCTCAGGATTTAACATAGACTTCCTTAGTAAATATTTTCCCGCAAGTGAACTCCATCTACTAGGATCACACCATTCCTATCTCTACTCAAAAATAGACTTTCAGGTATATTTCTTCTTGTCATGGAATAGCATTGATGGCACGTAAGTCCACTTCATACTTGCACTGTGTGACTCTGATTGTAATGCTTTTTTGAGGGTAGTTTAAAATATGAACAAGGATTTCTTTACCATATTGAATTAAAAGAAGGAATTGATTTTAGTTTTACGATCTATATACCTTTGCTTAACAGTACTTCTTCCTCCTCCCCCCCCCCCCAAAGATTTTATCCATTCGTTCACAAGAGACAATGAGAGAGGCAGAGACATAGGCAGAGGGAGAAGCAGATTCCCTGCGGAGAGCCTGATGCAGGACTGGATCCCAGGACCTTGGGACCATGACTTGAGCCAAAGGCAGACACTCAACCACTGAGTCACCCAGGCATCCTTATCAGTATTGTTCTTATTTCTCATTGCTTCTCACTATTTTGAGGCAGAGAACTTCTGTGATCTCAAACCTTAGACCTAGTCTAGAGGAATAAATATTCAGTTCTGGTTTAGTTTTTAAGAAGAGGTCTTGCCTTTCCTCCTAAAAGCTCGGCTTCTTGGCTTCCTCAGAGCTCAGAGGCAGAAGGTACCAGATGTTTGAAGGTGCTCAACAGAGATACTTGCACAATTTTTTTCAGTTTAAACTTGACTGGCAATTAAAAGTGTATTAAGGTCCAAACGGACTATACACATAGAAACACAAGCTGGCTGTTGATCTTTCAGGTAGCCATTTTAAGACAAGTTGTACAAATAAATACTGTATTTTAAGATAGATACTGATTGCATCTGAAAATATGCTCAATTAGCAATAATTACACCTCTGATAAACCTTATTGGCTATGATACTGCCACTGCAAAGCTGAAAATATGCTCAGGTAGTAGAATGAACCATTGTTTTTTTTTCCCTTGCCAATCATAATTTCTTACTCTACCTAAGTAAGTAGAAAAGGGATTATTTGCAGAGCTCACTTAATAGTTTTACGAATAACATTTAGAACACTGTCAGTTCTGGTAGGGAAAGCTTTTGGTGGAGTCTTTAAGCTGTTTTCCTCAAGCTTCCACTTGGCCTTTGTCTTCTCTTGAACACGTTATTTTTGCATTCAGAAATAATCCAAGTCCACACATCCACTCTGTATTTCCATATATCCAGTCTAGTATCAAATTGCTTGGATGTTTCAGAAACATGTTTGCTCTACAAGTCCCAAACTGAGCTCAGTTCCCCTCTCCTTCTTGAAAAACTTCTTCCTCTTGTGTTCCTTAGTTTATTGAATGGTACTGCTATCCATGTACTGTCTCAAGTCAGAACAGAGGAATCAGCCCGGATCCCTCCCTCTTTTTTCTTGAATGACTGTTTATGGTATCTGCTAAATATCTACTTTCATACTTCTTGCATTGTAGCCAGATTTATCTTTCGAAAATGCTGGTCATGTCCCTCTTTTATTTAAATTATTTCAGAGTAATTACTGACTTATAAAGTCTTACTGTATGATCTGGTTCCTGATTTCTAAGCATTGCCACTCATAACTTAGATTATATTTCTATAGAAAGGCTTTCCATGATGTACCCCTAAATCTGGCCTGGGGTATATGCTCCCATGGCACCTCGGATTTCATTTTCCTCATCACTGACCCTTACCTGGATATATTCTGATTGTCCATTTGCTCATCTCTCTTTCTTACTAGACTGTAAGCTACGTAAGGGCAGGGACAGTGTCTGTCTTCATTACTAATTTATTCCTAGCGCTTAGCACTGTGCCTGGCATACAGTAGTAATACAATAAATATTTGTTGAATGAGTAAGTGAAGCTTCTGTAGTAGCAGATCATTAAACATTCTAATGGGATACACTAGCTGGTTGTCATCATCTGTAAGGCTTATTACTCAAAATTCTAGTTCTGTAGGTTTAAATAGTTTCTCACCATTTCTGCATAGACATCTGTCATTTGCAAATTATTATATTTTAAATGGAATTCTTCATTTTTCTCTCCAGGCTTTCTATTCTTTCCAATTTGCCGCATCTTTTAAAAAATATTTCCCCGTTTATTTATGGCTCCAGTATTGCAGTTAGACTTGATTGATTTCTTTCTTTTATCTACTCTGTACAGTTCGCCACTAGACTCTTTTGAGTCCTTTGAAATAACTCCTATCCACGGCTACTTTTCCATCTCTGTTGCCATGCATGATCCAAGCTCAGACCGGCACCCCCTTGAGGCTGGATTACTGTAGTAGTTTTCCAGTGGGCCTGTGGACTCTATAGTTTTTTTGTATCCACCCTGTGTTATTCACCACCACCTGATTAATCTTCCTAAGGCATACTTTCATTTTTTATTCCTTTGCTTAAAGGTTTTGTAGGGTGACTTCTCATTGTCTGTTAGATGTATCTAATCTCTGACTTGTTTTTTCCCTTCTTTCCATCAGCCTAAATTCAGTCAGTAGTACGTATGATACTCTACTTGTGCTTTTATTTCTTTCTTTTAGTGTTTGATCTCTCATTATCCCTAGTACATGTGGATTTTTGGAATACCCTGCCAACTGGTGTTTGGACATTTTGTTTTCTCCAATGCGTCATGTTTGTCATTATCAGAATAGCTTTCCTTAAATGCACCTCTGATCTTATGCTATACATTCAAAAACCTCTCATGAGTCCTTATTTCCTGGAGATTATCTCTGCTTTTTAGCATGGCATTCAAGGCTTTCTCTACTCTGGCCATCCCAAGCTACTTATTCAGCCCTGTTTCCCATTATTTTTCTTTCTGGGGTTCCAGGTAACTTCCACATCATGGAAGCTGAACAGATTGGACCACTGCTTTATTTTCTCAACATGCAGCTTGTGTTTTCCCCACTGTCATGCTTTGGCTACAAGAGTTCAGACTCTGTAGGACTTTCCTTCACTGCCATTCAGCTTTTTAATACTTCACAGTCCATCTCAATTACTGCCACCCCTAAAACCTTCGATGTTCCTGCTCCTTCTAGATGGAATTTTTACCACATCAGAACCCCTGCAGCTATTTCTTTTGTAACTTTTCCTATGGCACGTTGAAGTTTTAACTTCACTTAGAACCTTAACTGGGTTGTATACATCATAGTATACTGGGTTATATACTTTTATAGGGATGGTAGCAATTGCTTGACACCTTGTATGTATTAGGTATTCGGTAAGCACTGAAATAAATAAGTATGTGATTAATACTCGTTGCTTCATAATCAATTATCCTGTCAAATGGATTATTTCAGTATAACTTATAATTCTAATAAAGTTAAGGACAGTGTTGTGACTGTGATAGTCACTAAAAACTCTCAAAATGTATAGTAACATACTTCAAAAGGTGACTTGTCCAATGGTCTACTACAGGGGTAAGCAAACTGTAGTCTAGCACATGGTTGTTTTGTATGACTTATGAGCCAAGAATGGTTTTTACATTTGCGAAGAATTTGAAGCAGAAAACAAAGAATATGTCACAGAGATGACATGTAGCTGGCAAAGCCTGAAATATTTACTATTTGGCCATTGACATGAAAGTTTGTTGACCACTGATCTAGAAACACACCTGATCATCTGCCTGGAATTACTCCTGCTCACTGAGTATGTGAAATTAATCATCTGTTTTCTTGAACAATTTAATAGGCACTCACCCAGCCTGGTGCCTATTCCCTTCCTTGAAAAAGCATTGTTACGCCTGGCTTTAGAAGAATTTTGAGTGACATGTAAATCTCCTCTGGGCTCTTTGGCACTTGGCAGTATCTCACACAGATAACCAGATACAAATGAGCCATTTCTTTCCATTATAATCCTTCCTCAGAGGTCTTTCAGGATCACACATCTGGTGAAGTTAGATGTCATTCAGAACAAGGCTCTTAGCATATTTTAAGAATGTTAATTGCTAAGTGGTGGCTGAAGCAGAAGGGTTTAATAATGTTCTTAAGTTGCCTTAAATGTCCATGGACCCAGAATTTTAGAACTGGAAAGGTCTTAGAGATCAAGTATAGAGTGGTCATTAAGAAAATGGGCTGTGGAGCCAGACTGCATGGCTCTTCTACTTAATCCTTCTTGTGTCTCAGTTTCCTCACCTTTAAAGTGGGGATAATAATAGGCCCAGTTTCACAGGGTTGTGTGAAAAACATGTTAATAACCCTTATCATATTTAAATTGTTAATGTTAACTTGGAAAAGAACACTGCCTGGCTTACTGTAAATGCTCATAAATGTTATTGTATGTGTATTGCTGTCATTTTTTAAATTATTGTTTTTATTACTGGGAGTGCATCTCATTTTATAGTGAAGGAAACTGAGGCCTAGAGGAGTTAAATTGTTTTCCTCACTTCTGTGACAGGCAGACTGGATTAAAACCCAGGATCCTGGCTTTAATTTGAATGTTCCTTTTCTTGCTATAATATATTGCTTTTAGTTGTGTGTTAGTGGGTATGGATGATTTTTTAATAGAAAAAGATGTATCCAAAAAAAAAAAAAGGAAAAAAATGTTTCCCTCTGCATTCACTTAGCCTGATGTTTTTGAGGTGCATCCATGTGAGCACGTGTCAATAATTCTTTATTTTCTATGGCTAAAAATACCTCATTGTCTTGAATAAATCTCATTTTATTTAGTCATTCATCCATTGATGGCTATTTGGGTTGTTTCTACCTTTTGGCTGTTGTGGTTAGTGTTGGTATGAATGTTTGTATACAAGTATTTGTTTGAGGACCTATTTTCGTTTCTTTTAGGTATATACCTAGGAGTGGCTTGGCTGTGTCATATGGTAATTCTGTGTTTGACTTTCTGAGGAATTGCCAAACCTTTATTTTTTATTTATTTTATTTTTTTTTACGGTGGCCAACATTTTACATTCCCATTAGCATTATAGGAGGGTTCTAATTTCTCCATGTCCTTGTAAACATTATTTTGTTTTTTTTTTTCTTAATTAAAAAATTGTGGGATGCTTGGCTACCTTAGTCAGTAGAGCATGTGACTCTTGATCTTGGGGTTGTGAGTTCAGTGCCCACCTTGGGCATAGAGATTACTTAAAAAAATTTTTTTTTGGTGGGGGGGAACGCCTGGTGGCTCAGTGGTTGGGTGTCTGCCTTCGGCTTAGGGTGTGATCCCAGGATCCGGGATCGAGTCCTGCATATGGCTCCCTGTGTGGCTCCTGCTTCTCCCTCTGTCTGTGTTTCTGCCTCTCTCTCTGTGTGTCTCTCATGAATAAATACATAAATCTTTAAAAAATTTTTTTTTTAATTTTGACTATTTGTTGGTTTGTCTATTATACTTATTTTAGTGGGTATGAAGTAGTATCTCATTATGGTTTTGATTTACCTTTTTCTAATGACTAACAATGTAGAACATTTTTTCATGTGCTTGTTGGATATTTGTATATCTTTTTTTGGAGAAATGTCTCTAAGTTCTTTGCCCATTTTTAAAGTGGATTGTTTGTCTTTTTATTGTTGAGTTGTTAGAGTTCTTTGTATATTTTAGAGTGAGACCTTTATCAGATACGTGATTTACAAATATTTTTGTGGGTTGTTTTTTCACTTTCTTATAGTGTCCTTTGATGCGCAAAATTTTTAATTTTGATGAAGTTAAATTCATTATTCATTTGTTGCTCATGCTTTTGGTGTCATACCTAAGAATCCACTGGCAAATCTGAGGTTATGTATTTTATATACCCCCATGTACTTTCTTCAAATAGTTTTAGGGTTTTAATTCTTACAATTAGGCCTTCGATCTATTTTGAGGTAATTTTTATATATGCTGTCAGGGATGAGTCCAAGTCATTCTTTTTTGCATATGGTTATCCAGTTGTTTCAGCATCATTTGTTGAAAAGACTATTCTTTTTCCAGTGAGTAGTCTTGATACCTTTGTCTAGAATCAGTGGACCACAGGTATGCAAGTTTATTTATGGACTCTCAGTTCTAGTCCGTTGATCTATATATCTACCTTTTATGCCAGTACCACACTATTTAGGAAGGCAGCTGTGCTCACCACTATACCACCAACACCTGCTCACTATTTTGATCACCATTGCTTTGTACTATGTCTTGAAATTGGGAAGAGTAACTTTACCAACTTGGTGTATTACATTGATTTTCATTTATTGAACTGGTCTTACATACCATAGATAAGTCCCACTTGTTCCTGGTTTATAATCCTTTTTTAAAAAATTACTTTTAAATTATGGTGGGATATACGTAATACAAAATTTACCATCTTAACTGTTTTAAGTGTGCAGTGTAGTGGCATTAAGTATGTTCATATTGTACTACAGCCATTACCACCATCCATCTCCAGGACTCTTCTCATTTTGTAAAACTGAAAAACTACCCCATTAAGCAATAACTCCCCATCTCTTCTTTCCCCAAGCCCTTGGCACTCACCCTTCTACTTTCTGTTTCTAAAAATTTGATTAGGTACATTATATGAATGGAATCATACAGTATTTGTCCTTTTATCTCTAGCTTATTTTACTTATTTTTTTGGCTTATTTTACTTTTTAAAACATGAACCATCTCAAGGGTCATCTGTATTATAGCATGTATCAGAATTTATTACCTTTTAAGGCTAAATGATATTTCATTGTATGATTGTATCATGTTTTGTTTATTCATCTGTTGATAGACACTTGAGTTGCTTCTACTCCTTGATTATTGTGAATAATACTCCTCTGAACGTGGATGTACAAATATCTTTTTGAGTCTTTGCTTTCAGTTCTTTTTTGGTATATACATATACCTAGAAGTGGAGTTGCTGGCCAAATTGTTTTAAGTTTTTTTTTTTAATTAAAGATTTTTATTTTATTTATTAGTTTGAGAGAGAAAGAGAGAGAGAGAGCGCACATACACATGAGCAGGAGGAGGGGCAACAGGAGAGGGAGAAGCAGGCTCTCCGCTTGAGCAGGGAACCAAAGGGGGGCTCCATCCCTGCACTCCAGGATCACGACCCGAGCCTGAGCTTAAGCAACTGAGCCACCCAGGTGCCCTGGCTGGATTAGCTTTGCTAGTATTTTGTTGAAGATTTTTGCATGTATATTCATAAGGGATTTTTGCATATATATTTATAAGGGATATTCTTGTGCTGTTATTGTCTGGCTTTGGTATCAGGATAATACTGGCATCATAGAATGAGTTAAGAAATATTTCCTTCTCTTTCATTTTTTTGAGAAGTCTTTGAGAAGGATTGATGTTATTTTTTCTTTAAGTAATTGATAGAATTCACCTGTCAAATCATGTGGTTCTAGGCTTTTCATTGCTGGGAGTTTTATGATTACTGATTTCAGCTTCTTTAATTGTGTTATGACTTTATTAAATTAACATTTATTAGCCACAGCACCACAGAGTGCTGGTTGGTGAACCATGGTTCAGCAATAGAGCATGAGAGATACTGAAACAGAAAATTTTTTTACTTACAAGTCCTAGAGGAATTACAGGGCATGCATTAAGGAACCATATAAGGAGGTCAAGGCAGAGTGTAGAGAGAGGCAGGATCTGGAGTACAGTGCCTTTGTTATTTAGGGTTTGTGGGTGGAATATTTTGGAGTTACTGGGCTAGGGCTAGATTTGGCAGTTCAAACCAAAAGAGCAGGGTTTTGGTAAGCTCCACCAAGAATTTTTTCTTTTTCTCTTTTCTTTTCTTTTCTTTTCTTTTCTTTTCTTTTCTTTTCTTTTCTTTTCTTTTCTGTTCTGTTCTGTTCTTTTCTTTTCTTTTCTTTTCTTTCTTTTCTTTTCTCTTTTCTTTTCTTTTCTTTTCTTTCTTTTTTTCTTTTCTTTCTCTTTTCTTTCTTTCTCTTTCTTTCTTTCTTTCTTTCTTTTTTTTTCTTTTTCTTTCAGATTTTATTTATTCATGGGACACACACAGACACACACAGACACACACAGAGGCAGAGACACAGGCAAAAGGAGGAGCAGGCTCCATGCAGGGAGCCTGACGTGGGACTCGATCCCGGGTCTCTAGGGTCACACCCTGGGCCGAAGACAGGCACTAAACCGCTGAGCCACCCAGGCTGCCCCCCAATAATTTTTTCTAAGGGGCATTTAGGACATAAGCGCGGGGAGCCAGGAGAGACCGTTGATCCCAAAGTCCTATCGTCAGTTCTTGTAAGCAGACTTACATTGCTTGTGTCTCTGTGGCCTGCTATTTAGGACATGTGCTTCCTTGAGAGGTCTCGTCAGTTTAAGGTCTTTGCAGGCCCCTTGGCCAAACAAAGTAGATAGTGAGGCAGCAATACTAGGGAATAGTTTAGCTAATCAATGACTTTACTTATCTCAACGACTTGCTGTAGGTCTGATCAGATTTTCTGTTTTTTCTTGAGTCATTTTGGGGAGCTTTTGTGTTTCCAGGAATTTCCATTTTATCTAGGTTATCTGATTTATTGGCATACAATTGTTTATAACATTCTTCTATAACACTTTTTATTTCTATAATAAGATTGGTAATAATGTTCCCATTCACATTCCTGATTTTTAGTGATTTGAGTCTTCTCTCTGTTTTTTTTCCTTAGTCTAGATTTGAGGTCTGTCAGTTTTGTTGATCTTTTCAAAGACCTGACTTTTGGTTTTGTTGATTTTCTCTATTGTTTTTGCATTCTCTATTTCCTGGATCTCAGCTCAAATATTATTTCTTTCCTTATTTTGGGCTTGGTTTGTTCTTTTAGTTCTTTAAGGTGGAAGGAAGATTAGGTTATTGATTTGAACTCTATTACTTCTTAAAAAAGTAATGTAGATGTTTACCACTGTAAATTTCCCTTAGCCTGTTTTCATTATATCACATATGTTTTGGTATGTTACACTTTCATTTTTGTTCATCTCAAAGTATTTAATAATTTTCCTTGTAATTTGTTCTTTGGCCCACTGCTTGTTTAACAGTGTGTTGTTTACTTTGCAGTTCTTGGATTTTCCAAATTTCCTTCTGTTACTGATTTCTAGTTTCATTCCATTACAGTCAGATAAAATACTTTGTATGATTTCAACTTTTAATAATTTATTGATACTTGTTTTGTGGCTGAACATATGGTCCAGCTTGGAGAATGTCCCATGTACACTTGAGAAGAATATATGTATGGTTGTGTTAGGTGGAACATTTTGTTTGCCTCTATTAGATCTAATTGATATATAGTATTATTCATGTCTTCTGTTTCCTTGTTTATCTTTTGTATGGTTGTGCTTTCCATTGTTAGGTGGGGTATTGATATCTCAGTTTTAGTTTTTGTTTTTTTTTTAATAAAATAATTTTTATTGGTGTTCAGTTTACCACCATACAGAATAACACCCAGTGCTCATCCCGTCAAGTGTCCCCCTCAGTGCCCGTCACCCACTCACCCCCACCCCCCGCCCTCCTCCCCTTCCACCACCCCTAGTTCGTTTCCCAGAGTTAGCAGTCTTTACGTTCTGTCTCCCTTTCTGATATTTCCCACACATTTCTTCTCCCTTCCCTTATATTCCCTTTCACTATTATTTATATTCCCCAAATGAATGAGAACATACACTGTTTGTCCTTCTCCGATTGACTTACTTCACTCAGCATAATACCCTCCAGTTCCATCCACGTTGAAGCAAATGGTGGGTATTTGTCGTTTCTAATGGCTGAGGAATATTCCATTGTATACATAAACTACATCTTCTTTATCCATTCATCTTTCGATGGACACCGAGGCTCCTTCCACAGTTTGGCTATTGTGGACATTGCTGCTAGAAACATCGGGGTGCAGGTGTCCCGGTGTTTCATTGCATCTGAATCTTTGGGGTAAATCCCCAACAGTGCAATTGCTGGGTCGTAGGGCAGGTCTATTTTTAACTCTTTGAGGAACCTCCACACAGTTTTCCAGAGTGGGTGCACCAGTTCACATTCCCAAAACAGTGTAAGAGGGTTCCCTTTTCTCCGCATCCTCTCCAACATTTGTGGTTTCCTGCCTTGTTAATTTTCCCCATTCTCACTGGTGGTGTGAGGTGGTATCTCATTGTGGTTTTGATTTGTATTTCCCTAATGGCAAGTGATGCAGAGCATTTTCTCATGTGCATGTTGGCCATGTCTACATCTTCCTCTGTGAGATTTCTCTTCATGTCTTTTGCCCATTTCATGATTGGATTGTTTGTTTCTTTGGTGTTGAGTTTAATAAGTTCTTTATAGATCTTGGAAACTAGCCCTTTATCTGATACGTCATTTGCAAATATCTTCTCCCATTCTGTAGGTTGTCTTTTAGTTTTGTTGACTGTATCCTTTGCTGTGCAAAAGCTTCTTATCTTGATGAAGTCCCAATAGTTCATTTTTGCTTTTGTTTCTTTTGCCTTCCTGGATGTATCTTGCAAGAAGTTACTGTGGCCAAGTTCAAAAAGGGTGTTGCCTGTGTTCTTCTCTAGGATTTTGATGGAATCTTGTCTCACATTTAGATCTTTCATCCATTTTGAGTTTATCTTTGTGTATGGTGCAAGAGAGTGGTCTAGTTTTATTCTTCTGCATGTGGATGTCCAATTTTCCCAGCACCACTTATTGAAGGGACTGTCTTTTTTCTGGTGGGTAGTCTTTCCTGCTTTGTCAAATATTAGTTGACCATAGAGTTGAGGGTCCACTTCTGGATTCTCTATTCTGTTCCATTGATCTGTGCGTCTGTTTTTGTGCCAGTACCACACTGTCTTGATGACCACAGCTTTGTAGTACAACCTGAAATCTGGCATTGTGATGCCCCCAGATATGGTTTTCTTTTTTAAAATTCCCCTGGCTATTCGGGGTCTTTTCTGATTCCACACAAATCTTAAAATAATTTGTTCTAACTCTCTGAAGAAGGTCCATGGTATTTTGATAGGGATTGCATTAAACGTGTATATTGCCCTGGGTAACATTGACATTTTCACAATATTAATTCTGCCAATCCATGAGCATGGAATATTTTTCCGTCTCTTTGTGTCTTCTTCAATTTCTTTCAGAAGTGTTTTATAGTTTTTAGGGTATAGATCCTTTACCTCTTTGGTGAGGTTTATTCCTAGGTATCTTATGCTTTTGGGGGCAATTGTAAATGGGATTGACTCCTTAATTTCTCTTTCTTCAGTCTCATTGTTAGTGTATAGAAATGCCATTGATTTCTGGGCATTGATTTTGTATCCTGCCACGCTACCAAATTGCTGTATGAGTTCTAGCAATCTTGGGGTGGAGGCTTTTGGGTTTTCTATGTAGGGTATCATGTCATCGGCGAAAAGGGAGAGTTTGACTTCTTCTTTGCCAATTTGAATGCCTTTAATGTCTTTTTGTTGTCTGATTGCTGAGGCTAGGACTTCCAGTACTATGTTGAATAGCAGTGGTGAGAGTGCACATCCCTGTCTGTTCCTCATCTTAGGGGAAAGGCTCCCAATGCTTCCCCATTGAGAATGATATTTGCTGTGGGCTTTTCGTAGATGGCTTTTAAGATGTCGAGGAAAGTTCCCTCTATCCCTACACTCTGAAGAGTTTTGATCAGGAATGGATGCTGTATTATGTCAAATGCTTTCTCTGCATCTAATGAGAGGATCATATGGTTCTTGGTTTTTCTCTTGCTGATATGATGAATCACATTGATTGTTTTACGAGTGTTGAACCAGCCTTGTGTCCCGGGGATAAATCCTACTTGGTCGTGGTGAATAATTTTCTTAATGTGCTGTTGGATCCTATTGGCTAGTATCTTGTTGAGAATTTTTGCATCCATGTTCATCAGGGATATTGGTCTGTAATTCTCCTTTTTGGTGGGGTCTTTGTCTGGTTTTGGAATTAAGGTGATGCTGGCCTCATAGAACGAATTTGGAAGTACTCCATCTCTTTCTATCTTTCCAAACAGCTTTAGTAGGATAGGTATGATTTCTTCTTTAAACATTTGATAGAATTCCCCTGGGAAGCCATCTGGCCCTGGACTTGTCTTGGGAGGTTTTTGATGACTGCTTCACTTTTCTCCCTGGTTATTGGCCTGTTCAGGTTTTCTATTTCTTCCTGTTCCAGTTTTGGTAGTTTGTGGCTTTCCAGGAATGCGTCCATTTCTTCTAGATTGCCTAATTTATTGGTGTATAGCTGTTCATAATATGTTTTTAAAATCGTTTGTATTTCCTTGGTGTTGGTAGTGATCTCTCCTTTCTCATTCATGATTTTATTAATTTGAGTCTCTTCTCTCTTCTTTTTAATAAGGCTGGCTAATGGTTTATGTATCTTATTAATTCTTTCAAAGAACCAACTCCTGGTTCTGTTGATATGTTTCACAGTTCTTCTGGTCTCGATTTCGTTGAGTTCTGCTCGAATTTTAATTAACTCTCTTCTTCTGCTGGCCGTGGGGTCCATCTGCTGTTTTTTCTCTAGCTCCTTTATGTGGAAGGTTAGCTTTTGTATTTGAGTTCTTTCCAGTTTTTGAATGGACGCTTGTATTGCGATGTATTTCCCCCTTAGGACTGCTTTTGCTGCATCCCAAAGATTTTGAACGGTTGTATCTTCATTCTCATTAGTTTCCATGAATCTTTTTAATTCTTCCTTAATTTCCTGGTTGACCCTTTCATCTTTTAGCAGGATGGTCCTTAACCTCCACGTGTTTGAGGTCCTTCCAAACTTCTTGTTGTGATTTAGTTCTAATTTCAAGGCGTTATGGTCTGAGACTATGCAGGGGACGATCCCAATCTTTTGGTATCAGTTCAGACCCGATTTGTGACCCAGTATGTGGTCTATTCTGGAGAAAGTTCCATGTGCACTTGAGAAGAATGTGTATTCAGCTGTGTTTGGATGTAAAGTTCTGTAGATATCTGTGAAATCCATCTGGTCCAGTGTATCATTTAAAGCTCTCGTTTCTTTGGAGATGTTGTGCTTAGAAGACCTATCGAGGGTAGAAAGAGCTAGATTGAAGTCACCAAGTATAAGTGTATTATTATCTAAGTATTTCTTCACTTTGGTTATTAATTGGTTTAAATATTTGGCAGCTCCCACATTCGGGGCATGTATATTGAGGATTGTTAAGTCCTCTTGTTGGATAGATCCAAGAGTATGAGATAGTGTCCCTCTTCATCTCTCACTACAGTCTTCGGGGTAAATTTTAGTTTATCTGATATAAGGATGGCTACCCCTGCTTTCTTTTGAGGACCATTTGAATGGTAAATGGTTCTCCAACCTTTTATTTTCAGGTTGTAGGTGTCCTTCTGTCTAAAATGAGTCTCTTGTAGACAGCAAATAGATGGGTCCTGCTTTTTTATCCAGTCTGAAACCCTGCGCCTTTTGATGGCGTCATTAAGCCCGTTCACGTTCAGAGTTACTATTGAAAGATATGAGTTTAGTGTCATCATGATATCTATTCAGTCCTTGTTTTTGTGGATTTTTCCACTGAACTTCTTCTTAAAGGGGAGTTTTAAGAGTCCCCCTTAAAATTTCTTGCAGAGCTGGTTTGGAGGTCACATATTCTTTTAGTTGCTGCCTGTCTTGGAAGCTCTTTATCTCTCCTTCCATTTTGAATGAGAGCCTTGCTGGATAAAGTATTCTTGGTTGCATGTTCTTCTCATTTAGGACCCTGAATATATCCTGCCAGCCCTTTCTGGCCTGCCAGGTCTCTGTGGAGAGGTCTGCTGTTACCCTAATACTCCTCCCCATAAAAGTCAGGGATTTCTTGTCTCTTGCTGCTTTAAGGATCTTCTCTTTATCTTTGGAATTTGCAAGCTTCACTATTAAGTGTCGAGGTGTTGAACGGTTTTTATTGATTTTAGGGGGGGATCTCTCTATTTCCTGCATCTGAATGCCTGTTTCCCTTCCCAGATTAGGAAAGTTTTCAGCTAGGATTTGTTCAAATACATATTCTGGCCCTCTGTTCCTTTTGGCGCCCTTGGGAACCCCAATTAAACGTAGGTTTTTCTTCCTCAGGCCGTCGTTTATTTCCCTTAATCTGTCTTCATGGTCTTTTAATTGTCTGTCTCTTTTTTCCTCAGTTTCCCTCTTTGCCGTCAACTTGTCTTCTATGTCACTCACTCGTTCTTCCACCTCGTTAACCCTCGTCGTTAGGACTTCTAGTTTGGATTGCATCTCATTCAATTGATTTTTAATTTCTGCCTGATTGGATCTAAATTCTGCAGTCATGAAGTCTCTTGAGTCCTTTATGCTTTTTTCTAGAGCCACCAGTAGCTGTATAATAGTGCATCTGAATTGGCTTTCTGACATTGAATTGTAATCCAGATTTTGTAACTCTTGGGAGAGAGGACTGTTTCTGATTCTTTCTTTTGAGGTGAGGTTTTCCTTCTAGTCATTTTGCTCAGTGCAGAGTGGCCAAAAACAAGTTGTATTGGGAAAAGGAGAAAAAGGGAGAGAGAGAAGGAAAGAAAAGAGAAAAAGAAAAAAGAAAAAAGGAAGAAAAAAAGGAAAAAAGAAGAAGAGAAAGAAAAAGAAAGAAAGGTGAAAAAAGGTGGGGGAAGCAATCAGAAATCAAAAAGAAAAAAAAACAAAAACCACGGGGGAGTATCTTCTGATTCTGTATACTATAAGTCCCTTGACTTCCCTTGGAACTTGTCCGTCTAGCTGGTCTTCTGGGGGAGGAGCCTGTTTTGCTGATTTTCAGGTGTTAGCACTTGGGGGAGCTGCTCTGCCCCCTGCCTGGTGCAGGGCTCAGTGGGGGTTGTTTACCCCGTGAGGCACCAGGAGGAACAACCACAGTGGCAGCGGCCAGCTCTGGATTCAACTCCTGCAGTAACTCTGGAGCTCTCCGTCTGCAGGGCCTGGATGCTCGGGGGCGGGGCCGCTGATCTGCTCAGCTCGGGGCAGGTGCGTCCTTGCTGTCCTGGGCCCTCCCGGCCTCTGCCTGTCCTGGGGGAGGCGGGATCCTGGGCTGTGTCCCGGCGCCCTGTGCTCCGAAGCCTGCGCTGTTGGATTCGCGCCCCCGGGCTGCGCAGCCCCCTCCGCGGAGCCGCCGCCCGAGTCCCTCCAAGCTGCTCTGGGTCCCGCCGTGCGCGCTGCAGCCCTTAGGGAGCTCGGCGCACTCTCCTGGGCGCGCAGTTGCTCTGTTACTGGCCCCGGGAACCCGAGGGCATCCCCGCCCTCCTGGGTCCTGCTCCAACTCCCTGCGGGCCCCTTTCCGCCCGGGAAGGTCGGTGCAGCTCCTGCTCCTCCGGGACGGGGCTCTCCTGTCCTGGGGACACTCGCCCCGGCCTCAGCCCGGCTCCTCGCGGGGCCCCTCCCCCTTGGAGGCCTTTGTTTCTTTATTTCTTTTTCCCCGTCTTCCTGCCTTGATAGAAGCACGAACTCTTCTCACTGTAGCATTCCAGGTGTTCTCTCTTTAAATCTCAGGCCGAATTCATAGATATTCAGGATGATTTGAAGGTTATCTAGGTAATTTGGTGGGGACAGGTGACCTGGGGACCCCACTCTTCCGCCATCTTGCCCCTCCTCCAGTTTTGTCAGTTTTTGATTCATATGTTTTGTTATGTTGTTAGGTGCATATATGTTTATAACCATTTATGTCTTCTTGACCTTTTCTTCATTGTACAATGTCCTTCTTTGTCTCTTGTAATTTTTTAAGATTTTATTTATTTATTTATTTATTTATTTATTTATTTATTTATTTATTTATTGAGAGAGAGAGAGAGAGAGAGAGGTGGAGACAGGCAGAGGGAGAAGCAGGCTCCATGCAGGGAGCCCAACGTGGGACCCGGTCCCGGGTCTCCAGGATCAGGCCCTGGGCTGAAGGCGATGCTAAACTGCTGAGCCACCTGGGATTCCCTGTTTTTTGTTTTAAAGTAACTTGTCAGATATTAGTATAGCCACTCCAGCTCTCTTTTGGTTACTACTTACATGGAATATCTTTCTGTCCTTTCATTTTCAACCTATTTATGTTTTTGTTTCTAAAGCACGACTCTTGTAGACAACATATCATGAATTACTAAAAGGAAATCCAGGGGTACCTGGGTGGCCCAGTTAGTTAAGTGTTTGCCTTTGGCTCAGGTCATGATCCTGGGTCTTGTACCTGCATCAGGCTCCCTGCTCAGTGTAGAGTCTGCTTCTCCCTCTGCCCCTCTCCCTGCTTGTGCACGCGCTCTCTCTCTCTCAAATAAATAAAATCTTAAAAAAAAAACACCCCAAAATCAATAAGCCAATCTCTGCCTTTTAATTGGAGTGTTTAATTTTTTTACATTTAATTACAAAGACAGGACTTCTACTTTTGTTTATTTCTTATATCTTTTTTGTTTCTGTATTCTTCTGTTACTACCTTCTTTTGTGCTGTATGTCTTCTCATGTAACATTTTGATTTCTTTGTCATTTCCCATGTATACATTACAATGTATCTTTTAGTTATTTTCTTAGTGGTTGCCCTCAGGATTACAGTCAGCATCTTAATTTATAATCATATAGTTCAAATTAATACCAACTTAGTTTTAATATTATACAAAAACTTTTCTTTTATATAGCACTATACGCCACCTTTATGTTATTGTCACAAGTTACATCTTTATAATATGTGCCCATCAAGATAGATATACAATTGTATCATGTATTTTTCTAATTGATTGATTTTAAATGCTAAACTGATATTGTATTCTTAGAATAAATTCAGTCAGTAATGATGTGTTACTCTTGTATCTTTATAATGTATTACTGCTTCAATTTGCTAAAATTTCATTAAAGATTTCTGTATGTGTATTCAAGAGGGATATTGGGGATCCCTGGGTGGCTCAGCGGTTTAGCGCCTGCCTTTGGCCCAGGGCGTGATTCTGGAGTCCCGGGATCGAGTCCCACGTCGTGCTCCCAGCGTGGAGCCTGTTTCTCCCTCCTCCTGTGTCTCTGCCTCTCTCTCTCTCTCTTTCTATGTCTATCATAAATAAATAAATAAATCTTTTTTTTTTAAAGAAGGATATTCAGTCTGTGTGTGTATGCGTGTGTGTGTGTGCATGCGTGTGATGTCTTTGTCAGGTTTTAGTATCAGTAATGTTGATCTTATGCGTTGGAAATTGTTCTCTTTTCCTCTATTTTATTTTTTTTGTGTTAAATGGATGTTATTTCTAAATGTTTGATGGAATTCATCAGTGAAACTATCTGGACCTAGACTTTTTTGTGGGAAGCTTTTCAATTATTTATTCACTTGAACAGTAGACACAGGGTTATTCAAATGTTACTTCATTTCAATTTTGGCATGTTGATTTTTTTCAAGGAGGGAGTCTGATTCATTTAGATTGTCAAATATGTTGGCATAAAGTTGTTCACATTCCCTTAATTAACCTTCTAATGTCTGTGGCAATGCACTTTTTAAAAAAGGCTTATATTAGCATTGTAGCAAACATTTATATAGTGCTTTTTTTTTAACATACTTCTCACTTTACAAATATTGACACTTAATTCCCACAGCAATTGGTGAGGTAGATAATGTTATCATCTCTATGTTCTAGATGGAAAAAACAAACCAAAGTTAAGAGAGTTAAGGTGCCTTGCTCAAGATTACAGAGCTGGTATATTAAGAGCTTAAATTGTAATCCAGGTGTCTGGGTCCTGAGTCCTTTTTTCTTGACTATTGCTTGCTTTGCATTTCTTAAATAACAGATACCTGTTCTGTTCTTCTTGTGGAATTTTGTTGTATTCTTTCTGGTGCTCCTACCACATTTATTCCACTGAGTGGAAATATTTGCTTCTGGTATTACTAATTAGAACCTGAAATGCCTTTCCCCATAAAAACATATAGGATAGCCACACATGCTTGAAATATTATTGGTTTTTTTTTAAAGGTTTATTTATTTGAGACACAGAGCATGCAAATGGGGGGGGGAGCAGAGGGTGAGAGAATCTCAAGCAGATACCCCACCAAGTGAAGAGCCTGATGTGATGCTCAGTCTCATTACCCTGAGATCCATGACCTAAGCCAAAATCAAGAGTTGGGTGCTTAACTGACTGAGCTACCCAGGTGTCCCTTGAAATATGATTGTTAATATTCTTCAGTTACGTAATATGTTAAAAAGACTTTTGGGGCTTCCCTGGGAATTTCACCACAATTTATAATGTGAAGCATGGTTTCTCTAGGTAAATATTAGAAGATATTTTAAATTCACTTACTTAAATTGTTAAACTTCAGTTATATGGAAATTGTACTTTTTGGAATCCTTAATTATTTGAATTTACTGAGGGGGTTTCTAAATCATAATTTTTAGACGACACACAAAAAGATTAATTTTTACACATATTTTGTTTTACTTTCATTAATTTGTTGATTAATGTCTTTCAGGGATATCCAAATGCTCAGAAGAATATTCTTCTTCAGGTGGATCAGAACTGTGTTCGCAATTCTTATGATGTTTTCTCTTTGCTGCGGTAAGAAACTTCTTAGACCTCCTGCATTTTCTAAAGAATCTTCCTCATTTTGAGTTTGTGACATTTTTGTGTGAGGAAATGTA
Organism: Canis lupus baileyi; assembly: GCF_048164855.1. Taxonomy (NCBI): domain Eukaryota; kingdom Metazoa; phylum Chordata; class Mammalia; order Carnivora; family Canidae; genus Canis; species Canis lupus. Next base: position 29,004,359 of record NC_132860.1, read on the forward strand.
TGGGAGCTTTAGAAGCTGTTATTCAGGCTTAGCATTTTTTAGTGAGAGCTTCATAAATTTTGTAGCTACAATGATTTAAGTTTATCTCTTTCACAAAGCCTTTGGAACGCCATTTCCTTTCTCTGGACAGTGGGAGAGAATGATTGGAAGCCAGTGATCTTTTAACAGGGATGTGAGCTGTTTCTGGTTTTCTGTACTATAAAGAACAGCAACCCGAGGTACAAAATTTAGACTTATCAAAATCTTAATGACTACAGCATTACTAGAAAAGCCCTCTAATAGCCCCAGACATGGCTTAAGAATTTTGACCTGCTGTTCATTTTAAAAGAATCATGTTGGCAAGGCAAAGGAGCTTTGCATGAATCTCATGCTCAGAGGCTTAACTAACTGCCTTAACTCTATATTTTCATAATGTCTGGGTTTAATTTTGAAAAATTTCTAAATATGTTTTTAATTTTCAATGTGGTAGATCATCAAGGACATTTTCCCAGGAGGCAGGCAACCAAAATAAATGCAATTCGAAATAAAGGTAACAGTGACACTCAGCCTATGTTCACCCTACTCAGACAGATGGTTCATTGAAATTTGATTTTGGCAGTATTTTTCTAATGTTTACATAACACATCATAAATTTCAGACCATTAGACATCCTCAATATATCTACTAGAGGAAGAGTCCGGGAGGATGGTTGGACTCTTGTCCAATTGGATGATTGTTTACTTTATAAACATAATGAAATGGGCCTTTTCTTTACAAATCTTGAATCTTATTATACATGCTGATAAAGTTTGGTCACATGGTCTGTGTAAATTGCTCTTAGGAGACAATGATTTCAATTAAAGTAACCACAGACATTTGATGACTTTTGATTATTATCTGAGAGGTGCTCTCACTTTGACTTCTTAGGATATGTAAGAGAATAGACAGGACTTAGTAATTGGATGGTGGAGATAGAAAGCAGGAGGTGTCAAAATATATAACTCATATTTTTGAGTCTCTTCAGTGTGGGACTACATTGAGTTTTAAGTATTGCAGAGAGGAATGTACAGAAATAGTTTGAAATGTGAGTAAGCTATTAATATTTCTTGACCTGTGTTGCTCATGAAATGGAGGTATAGCTATTAATATTTTAAAGATACTGTCCAAGTGTGAGATGATGTGATCTTATTAGAGAAATCATTGGAATCAAAAGTAAAATATGAAGTCAGTGAAAAGAGAATTTGGGAAAGATAGCATCATAGAATTTAAGGGAATAGAGATTTAAGCTGTGTTGAATGCTCTGTGACGAGACAGGAAAATAACAACTGCAGAAATGCTGTAGGATCTTGGGAAGCAACCTGGTACAATAGAGAATGCTTTGGTTAAATTGACCGTGACTTCAATTATCCCTGGTTTATCCGAATTCATTTAACTTTTCTGATTCTTCTAAAAGGTAGAGACAGTAAATATAAATTTGTGTAATTTACAAACATTTCCACGTTTATTATCTTTTGCTCTTATAAATTTTTTTGTGTTCAAACATCAGGGATCAGTCTTTCTCTTCAGTGTAGAAGCTGAGGCCAAGAGGTAGTGTTACATGATTTATCTGAGAGCACACAGCAAGTAAGAGCCAGACCGGAGGTTGGTATGAAGGTTTTCATCCAAGCAAGTTTTGTCAGAGTCTTATTTACCTTCTTAGATTGGTGGTTATGAGGTGATTATAAGGTACACATAGCGTAATGACAGAAAACTTTCTGAAAATCATAGAGCCCTCCATAAATTCAAAATCATCAGGTAAATTTGGGAGTTGCTCAATTATTTAACATTGATTCTTACAATGATATGTCTCTTGGAAGTCTCATTTCTAGGTTGCTTTCCAGATTCCTCAGTTGTGTCAGCAGTTTGATTTGCCTTATTAACAGTGGCCTTGTCGTTAGCCTTGAGTAAATCATTTATAGCTGGTAACATAGATGTACTCTTGAATCAGATCAAGTGTCTATTTATCAACCAAATTACCTGAAGCCAGAGAGTTACTCTGCTATTAGAAACTTTATATTATATTCGTCAACATTAATGAGTACACGGAACTTTCTCTGAGAATTCTCTTAAGCTTTAGTAACCATCTATTTGCTAAGTCAAAAGCTCTTCTCACAGTTCTTGGCATGATTTATGCTTGCTGGGAGACTTAATTTTGTGCTGATCAATTTGTTCAGTTTCCCTTCTTTAACTCAGGCAACAATGTACCCTGATGGAGTATATTTGAAAAATATACATTTTCTTTCCTTGATGCCTTTTTTGATGTGTGAAATTGTTACTTCTTGATCTGTAATTTTATGTGAAAAAGTAGAATCTGAATTCTTTAATATCACTTAACTTCACAAATTCTCAGTGCCATTTGGAATCAGGATTAGAACCTATGTCTCTTGATTTTGTTTTTTGAGAGTATATTCTAGTTAATAACTAGAATAACTAGAATACACTGTGTTGTGCCACTAGGATGAATATTTCCTTCCACTTTTTACAATGTGAATGTTATAGAAAAATAGGAAATTTTGACTAAGGCAGGGATTTTGCAGCACCTATGACCAGAGCATTAGAGGCCCTTCAGGTGGATGTGTTGTACCATTTTTAAGAAAACAGTGACCTGAGATTTTATTCAGATTTTTCTGCCACTAGTTAAGAATGTAGACTGATTTCAATGTTAGCAAAATAATATCTCTTTCCAAATTTATATTCAGTGTGTGTGATGGTAATTATATTTTTCCTCCTTCAACCCTTGGAAATTCCTGGATTAAGGGATAGTTTTCATGTAAGCAGACATTTAATTAGGAGCCAATTTACTCGTTACATTTGATGCCTTAAATTAGGATGTTCACCACAAGGTGTCAATGTTGTTCTTTAACTGGCATTTGAAATTTCATTTATTTTATGGTTTTGAGGCGAGAAAAGTTGGATTATACATTACAAGGGAGCATTTATTTTTAGAAATTAACTTTTTTTCTCTATTATTTCTTCAAAGTTAAGGAGTTTCTAGGCTTATTAGATAACTTTCTCCTTTTGGTTCTGTTGATTTAAAAAAAAATCCTATTGGTGATACAGAGTTATTGAAAGATTAAAAAGAGAAAGAGTGACATGGTTGGGTGCACAATTTACATTTCTGACTGTGGGGATGGCGTGGAATCAGTGGAATGGGGCTAGAAGCAGGAGACATCTATAATCCTATTTGTTCTTTGAAATTAAAAGATTGCTTTTGATTTTTAAAGGTCATTTTCCCCTCTTTCATACTTCCTCAAAAAGGTGGCTCTACTCTAGTGAGATGAGAATAATTCTGGTTTTCTTGTAGTACAATTTTAATTGCTCCTTTCCCCTTCTTGACATGTCCTACTTTTGCCAGTTAAAGGGAGTATGGTGGAGAGTCATGGGCCCTCCACCTAGGTTCCAGTCCTAATGCCATCACATGCCCATAACTGGATGCAAGACTTTGGGCAAATTACTTTGATATGCCTCAAGCTACTTTTGTAAGATGGCAATACTATTTATTTCTTAGGGATATTATGAGAATTAAATAAGGTAAAGTACTTCAAAGATCCTAGGACAGCTACTGGTATATAGTAGACTTTAAGTACATAATAGTTTTCATTTTCCCTTCTCCTCCCCCCAGCTTGGAATGAGTTTTCTCCTCTATGCCAGTGTTCCTTTTTTATGTTAGCATTAGCTTCTTCAATTTTTGACTTAATTTCTCTTTCTTTTCTTGCCATTCTAATGTCTACCACCTCTGCTTTTAGAGTTATTTTTATTAATCCTGGACAATTATAATAAAATTGTTTAGTGGGTGTATGTCTTTTCTCCTTAATGGCATTGAAGACTTTTTGAAGGAAGGGATTCTTTCATATGACTGTATTTTTTCCGGACTATCTTCCTGACAATTGATGGTTATGTTGGCATTCCTGTGAATGCTGTTGTGATCCTAGAGCCCTCAGTCCTGTGGATTAGGTCCTGCAAGTCTTCTGCTTTATTCTTTCTGCTTGAGAACTACTTTCCACTACCACAGCTTCACTCAGCACATCCACATGCTAGTAACTCTCAAATCGATACCTCTGGTTCCTTCCTTTCTTTTGGATTTCTGATCTGTATTTTTCAGTGACCATTAGACATTTATACTTTCATGTTCTGTAGGAATCTCAGCCCCAACATGTCCAGAGCTACACTCATTGGTGTTATTCTCCTCTTCCTTTTCTTTTCCTTGTATGTCTCATGTCCTATATATCATCATCTCAGGCACCCAAGTGAACATACCCTTCTTTGTTCTCATCTCTATTATCTGGGACTATTTCTTGACCTCTTAATTAGTCTCCCTACTACTGGTTTTTCCTTCATGTAATTGATAGCTATTATTTATTAAGCAATTAATTACTTTGTGCTAGGAATTTTTCTTAGTGCTTTACCCCAATTTGTTTTCACAGTGACCCTCTGTGGTGAGAACTGTGAGGAAATTGAGGCACAAAGTAGTTAAGTAACTTATCCAAGGTCACCCAAGTAGTTCCTCTTAGCCTGTATTCAAGTCCAGAAAGTCTAGCTCCTAAGCCTTTATTCTTTTTTCTTTTTAAGACTTTATTTATTTGAGAGAGATCATAAGCAGGAGGGAGTAGCAGAGGGCAAAGCAGACTCCCTGCTGAGCAGGGAGCCCTATGCAGGGCTCAATCCCAGGACCCCAGGATTTTCATTATGACCTGAGCCAAAAGCAGACACTTAACTGACTGAGCCATTCAGGTGCCCCTAAGTCTTTATTCTTAACCAGTATATTTTACTGTTTTCTAATCTCTTATATTGCTTTGGTACACTTTACCTGCCACACTGCTGCCAGAATAACCTTTAAAAATATATATCAGTTTTGTCACTCATTGGGCCTAGAAATCTTTGAGCCATCACATACAGAATAAAGTAAACACTTCTTAATGTGCTAATCAAAGGTTGTTGTTCTGAACACTCCGTAGGGACTAGTGTTCCTTATTTTAAGTCCTACCACTGCTTGTGCAATTAATAGCTAGTATTTATTGAGTACTTACTCTGTTATAATTAGTTATTCATAGTCTGATTCTTTCTCCTTTAGCACCCCTAAATTTTAGGACTCCTTTACACAAGAGTCCTTGCTTTATTGGTCTCTGTTTTAATCCTATCACAATGCATATCATATATATTAAACATAATAAATGCTCTTTTGATTTGATCAAATCAAACTATTCTTCAGGTTACAGAAGACTAGCATTTTGTTATAGTTATTGGTTTGCATCTGACAAAATAAGAGTATAAAAAATTTCTAGGCCATTATCTAAAAAGTGTTGAAAGTGTAATCAGATCTGTGAACCTTCAGCTGCCTCTTTTCTTTCTATCACTGCCCTCCCACCATAACATCTGGTGAGATTTCAGGGTTTTATGACTTTTGGTCTTATTCCTGATACGGACTTTTCTGTAAGACCTTTACCTGGCTGGCTGGAGGTAAATTGTTCCTGCCTTCCCTGCTATGATAGAGAATACTTTTTTCTTTAAAATTTCAGTTTGAAAAAGGAAATACTAACATCAAATACATTATTCTTCAGGTGATGTTTAAGAAACAGATGGAATGAGATATATGAGGGCATAAATTGTCTATATAAATTTTGGATGTGATAACCACCTTTGGGTTGCAGGGAGAGTTTTTCCATCACCCTGCCTAATGATCTCTCTAATGATAATTACGAGTATAGAGAATATGGCTAAGAACCCAGCTATAAGCAAAAGGTGTTGCAGAGTTTATATTCTAAAACTCATATTTTGCCATTCATAGTAGAGAGTAGGTAGGCTCTTATTCAGTGTTCTGTGTGCTAATTTTTTAAAAGATTGATTATTTATTTATTTATTGGAGAGAGAACATCTATGCGTGAGCAGGGAGATGGAGTAGAGGAGTGGAGTTGGAGGGAGAGGGAGAGAGTCTCAAGCAGGCTCTGTGCTGAGTGTGGAGCCTGAGCTGGGGCTGGATGTCACCTCCTGAGCTGAAACCAAGAGTTGGAGGCTTAACCAACTGAACTACCAGGTGCCCCTTTGTGCTCATTTTTAATAAATTAGTAGCAGGGAAATTAAGAGGATTACTGTTAAGGTAGACACACTGACAACAAAGAGAAATGAAAACTTGGTGATAGTTTGCTCTCTTTGTGATTTACTCTTTGATTCTGGAACATAATTAAGTGGTAAATCATATTAGCTACCATTACCTTTAAAGCCACTGTATTTGGATTCGTAATAGTATTCTTACTACTTCATATAATGAGGGCAGGGAGAAATAGTCCAACTGTAAAGAGAGACAGACTAAGCAAAAAAAGTATAGCAAGATTGCCTCTTCTATGTGTAGGTGTCCATCCTTTACCCAAGCACATCTCCATGTTTCAGTTCATAACTGAAGTTAATAATGAGAAATATTTTTTTAAAGACTTTATGTATTTACTTATGAGAGAGAGAGAGAGAGAGAGGCAGAGACACAGGCAGAGGGAGAAGCAGGCTCCATGCAGGGAGCCCAACATGGGACTTGATCCTGGGACTCCAGGATCACGCCCTGGGCCGAAGGCAGGTGCTAAACCGCTGAGTCACCTAGGGATCCCTAATAACGAGAGGTATTGAGTGAACCGTGTTAGTTTTAGCCAATGCTATCACTGTGTAACAGATGAGGAAGCTGAGGCACAAAAAGGTGACATGATTTGCCCAGCACCATAGTACAAATAAGTGTCAAACTAGGTTTGAATAAAGGTCTGCCAGGCTCAGGGCCTGTGCTTTTCTCCATTATACTGTGTTGATGCCAAACCATCAGTAAAACGAAAAGTTGTGGTTATTAGAGCTTGGGTCAGAAAATAGGGTCATGGGTAAGTTTTCTTTTCTTTTCTTTTTTTTTTTTTAAGATTTTATTTATTTATTCATGAGAAACACAGAGGCAGAGACATAGGCAGAGGGAGAAGAAGGCTCCCTGGGGGACCCTGATGCAGAACTCGATCCCAGAACCCCAGGATCACGACCTGAGCCAAAGACAGACACTCAACCACTGAGCCACCCAGGTGCTCCAGGTAAAAGTTTTAGAAAGGTTTTCGGAATTTAAAATGAAAAGGTTTTGGTATTGAATGCAAGTTTTCTTTAAACAAAAACACTCTTTATGTGTAAGAGCATATTTTATTCTTATTTATCTTTCTCTCCCCACATACACACAAATATGTGTACATACACATAAATACACTTATACATACATATACTTAGAAAAACAGATTTTAACAATATACAGAAGTAATTTTAGGTGCAATTTTTCCCCCTGTCTTTTTACATTTTGGTAAAAAGCCCTTCTCCCCCCACCCCACTACCCTTCCAAAAAACCACAAGCTGTGGCCTGAATGTTTTTCATGCCCCACCCCCATCCATTTATTTAAACCTAATCCCCAGTGTGTTGGTATTTGAAGATGGGGCTTTAGGGGTCTGCTCTCAGGATGGGATTAGTGCACTCATAAAGAGGCCCCAGGGAAATCCCTGCCCATTCCACTTCCTGAGGTTAGAGTGAAAAGTCTGTCCATGAACCATGAAGCAGGCTCACCAGACACCAGTCAAGCTGGTATCTTGATACTGGACTTTGCAGCCTCTAGAACTGTGAGAAATTTCTGTTTATACCCCATCCCAGTCCATAGTATTTATTATAGTTGCCTAAACTAAGATACCACATAGAGCACATGTCCACATGATCCATAGTCACCAATTCAGCCATGTTAGTTGATGTGTTTGTTTATGTTTTTCCCCATGGTCTTTATGTATATTAGATATCAGTATATACACAAATACATATATGTGTGTTAAGAGTTTTAATTGCTGTTTTACAAAATTGGAGTGGATATTATATACATGACTCTACGTCTTTTCTCCAATATTTCATATACAGATACTTTTCTTTTAAAAAAAGATTTCTTTATTTATTTTAGGCAGAGAGAGAGAAAGGGAGCGCATGCATGAGCACGAGTGGTGGGGGCAGAGAGAGAGAGAGAGAGAGAGAGAGGGAGGGAGAGAGAATCTCAAGCAGTCTCCTTGTTGAGCAGAACCCAACATGAGGCACAAACTCATGACCATGAGATCACGACCTGAGCTGAAACCAAGAGTCTGACACTTAACCAACTGCATCATCTAGGTGCTCTGTATAGATCTCTTCAATTAACTCTTTTAGTGCTTTCATAGTAGTCTATGATAGGGGTGTACCATATTTTTTAACTATTACTCTGTTGATAGATGTTTAATATTTACTCTGACACTAGTTTTTGTTTTGCTACTATGCACAACATTGCAGTACATTTTTATATAAACATATAAAAATATGTATATCTTTATATATATGATGTATTTCTTTGCGTAGATTAAATTTCCAGCAGTGGAATTTCTTTTTTCTTTTTTCTTTTTTCTTTTTTTTTCTTTTCTTTTCTTTTCTTTTCTTTTCTTTTCTTTTCTTTTCTTTTCTTTTTCTTTTCTTTTCTTTTCTTTTCTTCTTTCTTTTCTTTCTTTTTTTTCTTTCTTTTCTTTTCTTTCTTTCTTTCTTTCTTTCTTTCTTCTTTTTTAATTTTTTTAATAATAAATTTATTTTTTATTGGTGTTCAATTTGCCAACATACAGAATAACACCCAGTGCTCATCCCGTCAAGTGCCCCCCTCAGTGCCCATCACCCATTCACCCACACCACCTGCCCTTCTCCCCTTTCACCACCCCTAGTTCATTTCCCAGAGTTAGGAGTCTTCATGTTCTTTCTCCCTTTCTGATATTTCCTACTCATTTCTTCTCCCTTCCCTTCTATTCCCTTTCACTATTATTTATATTCCCCAAATGAATGAGACCATATAATGTTTGGCCTTCTCCGATTGACTTATTTCACTCAGCATAATGCCCTCCAATTCCATCCATCTTTTTCCTTTTTAAGGTTTAATTAGTTTATTTGAGAGAGAGAGAGAGAGAGAGAGAGAGAGAGAGAGAAGAGAGAGAGGGGAGGAGCAGAAGGAGAGGCAGAGTGACAATACCAAGCAGATTCCATACCCAGTGTGGTCCCATGACCCTGAGATCATGACCTGAGTCGAAACTAAGAGTTGGATGGTCAACAAACTGAGCCACCCAGGCTCCCCCAAGAGTGGAATTTCTGAGTCAAAGGACATGTATGGTTTTTAATATTAAGAGACATCAGATTGTTTTCCCCTAAGAGTAGATAATATGTGGCATTATTCCTTATACTGAATCTCTGCTGGCAATGGAAAATCATTTTTTGATGATTTTTATTAAATTGCGTTGGCCTCAGTATAAGTGCTTAGTCTCCGCTGCAAGTGACAGTGAAGATCTTTTTTTCGAGTTTGTTAGCCATTTAGTTGTATATCTTCTTGTATATCTTCTAAGTACTCTCTCTTGGTTTGAGAAGTCTCTCCTATACTTTGGTTCTGCATATACTTCATAAATTTTTTTGAGATTATATTATTTTCCTTTTTATTTATTTTTTATTTCTTTATTTTTTAAAGATTTATTTTTATTTATTTATGATAGAGAGAGAGAGAGAGAGAGAGAGGCAGAGACACAGGCAGAGGGAGAAGCAGGCTCCATGCCAGGAGCCCGACGTGGGACTCGATCCTGGGACTCCAGGATCGCGCCCTGGGCCAAAGGCAGGCGCGAAACCACTAGCCAGCCAGGGGTCCCCTGTTTTCCTTTTTAAATGAAATCTTTAATACAACTTGGAGTTATTCTTAAATACGTTATGTAGATATTCCATATATTGTGAAGTAGATTAACTTTCTTCACAGATGAACATCCAGTTGTGTCAGTACCTTTCTTTTCCCACTGAATATAAATACTATCTTTATCATATATTAAAAGCTCATTTATACTGGATCTGTTTCTGGATTCTCTTTTTGGTTTTGATCTTTTTGTCTATTCCTTTACCAATTGCAGATTGATTCAATTAGGGTAGCTTTTTGATATATTCTGCTATGAAGTAAGGCAAATCCATCTCTTGCTACTCTTCTTTTTCATAACTATTTTGGCTATTCTTAGAACTTTATTCTTCCATATGAACTTTAAGGTTATTTTGTTCTATTCTTTAAAAACCAAAAACAAAACTTCATTGGAATTTGACTGGGAATTTTTGTATGCATTGCTTCTAATTTGGGGGGGGCTGTCATTTTTATGTTATTAGTATTCCCACCCAACTGTGGTCTTTTATATTGTTCAAATTTTATTTTATTCCTTCAATAAGATTCTTCGGTAACACAGTTTTCTACATATGTCATGTGCCTTTCCATGAAGTTTGTTTTTAAGTATCTTACAGTTTTTACACTGTTAGATAAAATATATCTTCCATTTCCATTGCTTCATAGGGAAAAGCTATAATTTTAAGAAAATCTTATGTTCAATGTCTATATCAAATCATTTTTCTTATTTTTTAAGGAAAGCTCTCTTTGAGAGAGCTACATACAGTCATTATCATCAATAAAAGGATAGGTTTATTTGTTCTTTTCCAGCGTTTATAGTGATTTTCTACTCTTACTGCATATACTAAACCTTCTAGAACTTGCAAAATAATGTTTAAAAGTAATAGAAATAGTGGGCATGCTAGTCCAGTTCCTGTTTTAGTTAAAAATGTCCAATATTTAGCTGTTCAGAATATTTTCTGTTAATTTTGGAAAATATTTCAAATCTTCCTATGTAGTTTACTTTTTTTTTTTGTATTTTACATTTTTACTAGGAATGGATGCTTAATTTTTGGCAATGCCTTTCTACACTGAATAACATTATATGTTTTCCTTTCTTTAATTTATAATTATAATAAAGTATGTAGATTTCCTGATATTGCATTACTAATTAGTTATAGGTTATTCTTTTGCTCATTGCTGTGAGGTTGATGTATAATATTTCTAATATGTAGTTGTTTCTTGCAGGTGGGGCAGAGTAGGTAACCATTTTTCCTGAGATCTGAAAATTGAATTGGCAAGGTTTTCATCTATTTCTATGACCTTAATCTGTAAAATGATAATAATAGCATCAGTCGTATTGGTTGTTTGGAGGATTAAATGAATCAATATGAAGTACTTAGTATAGTACCTGAGTCACTATTTATGTTAAGTAGTAGCATTATTAGCAGCCACGAAATGCATTAAATAATTTTGGAAATTTTCAATTCTTTAATGGTCTGTTAAAATTTAGCTGTTAAGTCATCTAGATCAGGTGCCTTTTATAATGATAAATTTTATTCTAATACATGTTAAGCTGTTTGCTCTGTCCATTTTTCCCTACTTCATGGTTTATTCTTGGCAATTAATTTTTGCTCAGAAACCATCTATTTCCTCTAGATCTTTAAATTTATTGCTGAAGTGGTACATATATTTTTATTTTATAGTCACTTGATCATTTTAATAATTTACAGCACATTTTCTAATTAAGTCCAGAAACCATTCTAGTACTTCAGTTAGAAATATTCTTGGATAGGATGCTTTCTGATATCTTTTACCATATGAGCTAAAACAAACTATTTGAGATAATTTTTGTCTTTAAAATGTTAGAATAAGAATGGAGAATTTAAACTACACAAACTTCGTGAATTTGAGTTTAGCTTATGATACTGTCCCCAGCGTATACCACCAACCTGACTTACTAATTATTTGTTAAATGAATTAATGATTAAATTTATAAATTACTGGATGAAATACAGCCTGGTTGGATAATAACTGAGTGATAAGTAGGTTTTGGGAGAAATCTTTTAAATGATAGATGTAAAAAATCTTTTTTCTTTTTTTCTTTTTAAAATTAGTCTCCCTTCTCAGCATGGTGGAGCCCAATGCAGGGCTTGAACTCATGATGCTGAGATCAAGACCTGAGCTGAGATCAAGACCTGAGCTGAGATCAAGGATAAAACGCTTAGCTGACTGAGCCACCCAGGCGCCCCTAAAATGATAGCTTTTTAATCACCTTTCCAAAGATAATATTAACCTTGGATATGTTCTTCCCCAATTGTAGTATATTTTTAATGTAAAATATCTGAGTACTTAATTTTAGACAAAGCATTTGCTAATGAAAGTCATGGAAAGGCATCATATGGTAAATTATTTCCTGCTTATTAAATGAATTAACCAATAGATCTGACCATCTTTAACTAGAACATTTTGTAGGCTCTTCTTGCTGCTAAGTCTGTTTTCTCTAGTGTACTGAATGTTCAACAGGTAGTAGGAAAGTAGTGAATAAATTAAATGAGCCCTCTCCAAAACAGTGTTCAGAATTCTTGGCTTGGAGCAATAGTTGATTTTTAAATGTTGTTGGAATGATTAAAGAAGTGCATAAAATCAGTATAAAAAGGCAAAGAGCATCCCTTGAGGTCAAGTAGGTATATGAGTAGTCTTCTGCCTGAGAGATGCTCTCTGTCCCTGCTCCTGTCCTTCAGTTCTGGCTTGAATTCACAGGGCTACTAAGACTGCTTTGTTTAAGAGGTCACTACAAATGATGGCTTTGCTGTCACAACCTGCATGGCTGCCTTGTAACTTCTGCATTCACATGGTGCCAGGCATGTTCCAAGGCAGCTTTCCAAGGTTTAGTGATTTCACCCTGATGTCTCTGCCAATGAAAATAACCAGTTACCATGAAACATGTGTCCCACCCATAACTTGATTTTTACATGCTGTTTTATTAAGAGAACTTATCAGAGATTTTAGGGGAATACATTATGCTTATCAGGATATCACTCGGCCCTTGAAGTAACCTTTATTGTAATGGTGGGACATTTTACCTTGGAAGAGAGTCTGAAGCTCAGCATGTTTATCTGTTGAGGAGAGTGGACATTGTAATAATAATAGCCTCATTCCAATAGTTCATTCTGTATGACTGGAAGTACTCTATTAATATAAGAAGCCAGATTCTTACTTTGGAGATTTATATTCTATTAGGACAGATTAACAGATAGAGCAAGCAAGGGGTCTTACATTCATTGAGAAATTAATAATCTCTAAATATTTTGTTGGTATTGCAGAAGTTAGTCAGAATCCCATCCTTTTGTATGCCTACATGGGTGGTAGAGAAGGAAAATAATATTTAAGTATCTAAAACACAAAAGGCATTTATTTATTTATTTGAGAGAGAGGACAAGCAGGGGAGCAGCAGGGAGAAGAGAAGCAGGGTCCCCACTGAGCAGGGAGCCCTATGTGAGGCTCCATCCTAGGACCCTGAGATCATGACCTGAGCACAGACACTTAACCAGCTGAGCCACCCAGGCACCCCATGAAAGTCATTTAAATGCTTAAAACTTAGCATACTTATTTTTATAATATTCACAATTGCCTTACTACTATTATAATTCTATTTTACTGGGAAGCAAACTGCAACTTAGAAAAATTGAGCTAGTACGTTTTTAGAGTCCAGATAGGTCTAATAGCAAAGGCCTTTCTAATATGTTTCTCCATTTCATGGAAGAGTTCCCTGTGACATTTCTTTCTCTTCTCGAAACTGCTTAGCAGTACCCATACCCCTTCCAATCAATTTGCTTTGGTTGTGTGTCTGAGTATAAAATGGGCCAGGCATTTCTTAAAGAGTCTGTGGCACTTGCACAATGGAGGCTTTTGTAATAGGCTCTCTTAGAGCCATGTAAGGTATGTTTAGCATACTCCTGATCTCTCTATCTTCCCGTGCTGGAGGTGTTAACTATATAAGCCTACGTAAGTTTGCCTTTGAAGAGTGTCTCTGTAAGTTTTTGACCACATAGTTCCTTTTACTTCTTTTTCCTCAGTATGGTAATCATGAAGTGATTGGACAGTGGTTTTTCCTTAGTTGGCATCCCTCTCTGTTTTCAAGCTCCTATCCCTTAAATTCTGACTCTGCAAGAAGTGCACTGATGTCATAGAGGCAAAATGAGTTTTCCACAGTAGCACTGATTTTTCCATCTCACAGATTCTTTGATTCTAGCAATAGAGTCAGATATGAACTTGGGAATAGAACTGGCTTTAAACAGTTTATGGGGAGATTTAAACATCTGGAGATTTAAATTTATGGAAAACTCAGTGTAAGCCAAGAAATGGAGTCAACAGCTTTCAAAAAGGAGCTAAGATGATCTTAGGTTGCATTAATTAAAATACAGTGTTCATATCAAGTCTCTGTGGACTTTATGTTCATTAACCCATATTTGGAATGTTCTGTTTTATTTGAGTCCCTGTTTACTTTGACGAGGAAGATCCAGGGGTAATGGCCAGGGTGATGAGGTGTTTTTTTAATCTAATTAAATTAATTAATTAATTTAAACGATTTTATTTATTTATTCATGAGAGATACAGAGAGAGAGAGAGGCAAAGACATAGGCAGAGGGAGGCTTACCCTGCAGGGAGCCCAATGTGAGACTCGATCCTGGGCCCTGGGATCACACCCCGAGCTGAAGGCAGATGCTCAACCACTGAACCACCCAGGTGTCCCTGATGAGGTGTTTTAAAACAGTCATATGAAAACTAGTTCATAATGGAAGATATTTATTTGTTATTAATCAATTAACTCATAGAGCATGCATGTGAGCTGTGGCAAGGTTGAGGGGCAGAAGGAGAGAGAGAATCCCAAGGAGGCTCCATGCCCAGAATGCCCGTCTCATGACCCTGAGATTATGACCTGAGCTGAAATCAAAAGTTGGAAAGCCTAACTGACTGAGCAACCCAAACACCTCTAGGAATAGAAGATATTTAGTTTAGAGAAGAGAGGACTTTGGGAATATAGTTGCTACCTTAGAATTATTTTTGGCAAACAGTTATTTGGGTAATAATAGTAATATAGATACATTTGTTGAACACGTACTGTCAGCAAATCCTGTACATGCTTTATCTCATTTAACGCTCAAAGCACATTTATATGATTGATGTTATTCTTCATTATCCCTATTTTGATAATGAAGAGCAGATCCAGAAAGGGAAGATAACTTGTGTAAGGTTGGATTGTGATAGAGCAAGCCAGATAGATTTCCTTTCTTTTCTCCCATGCTGCCACCACATTCTATAAAATAAATATGTAGGTTAACTTTTCCTGTGGGTAAAAAAATGATAATGCTAAGGGTGATCAAGAGGACTGAGGGTGGTATGATGATTTATTTTATTTTTTTAAGATTTATTTATTGATTTGAATGAAAAAGAGAGAAACCAGTCAGTCACCCAGTCTCCCCAACCCCCCGCCCACCTCCCTTTCCACTACCTTTTGTTTGTTTCCCAGAGTTAGGAGTCTCTCATGTTCTGTCACCCTCACAGAACCATTTTCACAATGGTGTTATAAACATCCTGAGTCTGATGTTATGAGAAATCAGCTGTTCTTTATTTGGTTTTTATTTTTTTTTAAGGTGTTATGTTATTATTACAAATAACAGAGCACGCGAGCACGCACATGAGTGTGAGTGCAAGTGGGGGAAGGGGCAGAGGGAGAGAATCCTTAAGCAGACTCCCTGCTGAGTGTGGAGCCCAACTCAGGGCTCAACCCCACAACCCATGAGATCATGACCTGAGCTGAAACTAAGAGTTGTATGCTTAACTGACTGAGCCACCCAGGTACCTCAAGATAGTTATTTAGATAGTGACCAGGGAAGACCTCACTGAGAAGGAAATATTTGAACAAAGCCTTGAAAAAGAGGCAACAACCTTTGTGGATATTGCTAGGAAGAACATTCTAGAGAGCACAATTAGCAGGTATAAAAGCCCTGAGGTGGGAGTGATCTTGGTTTGTTGCAAGAACAATTGAGTGGTTAGTCTAGTTTGAGCATAATCAACCAAGTTGGCAGAAGCCAGATTGTGTAGAGTTTTAGGTATTTCTCAAGTGGTATGGGAAGATATTGAATGATTTTGAGCAAGGGAGTTATGTGATCTGATTTTTATTTAAACAAAATGACTGTGGCATGGAGAAGAGATTGGAGAAAGGGAGAGTGGCAGGAGAGAGATTTGTTGAGAGACTATTGTCATTTCCAGGTAAGAGGGGAGAGTTACTTAGGCTGTTCTGATAGCAGTTAAGGTAAGTTAAGAAAAGTGGTAGAATTCTGAGCATATTTTGAAGTTAGACTGACCAGACTTGCTAATGGATTAGGTGTGGGGGTATGAGCAAAATTGAAGTTAAAGATAACTTCTGGATAATTAATCTGAACAATGAGGTGAACTGTAGTGGTATTTATAATAAAATAAATGCTTTGAGATTCCTGGGGGTGGGTGGAAGAGAAGAGAGTAATGGGGAATCAAGAATATATTTGGGACATGTGAATTTTGAGATAGGTATTAGTTATGAAGGTGAAGGTGCTAGGAGGCAGTTGGATATAGAGTTTTGATCTCCGGGTCAATTGGTGCCAGAGATGTGAATTTGTGAATTCTGTCAAAGTTCAGAGTAGAAAACATCAACCACTCCAGATATTTTCATCAGAAAAAAATTTATTTTATTTCTGTTGTTTGCTTTTTTATATTTAGTTTCTTTTAGAGAGAGAGAGAGAGAGAGAGAGAAAGTGAGCACTAGCAGGCATGAGAGGGGCAAAAGGAGAGAGGGAGAAAATCTCAAGCATGCTCCATGCCCAGCACGGAACCTGATTCAGGGCTGGATTTCACGATCCTGAAATGGCGACCTGAGCTGAAATCAGGATAGAGATGCCTAACCAACTGAGCCACCTAAGCGCCCCATCAGAAAGAGATTTAATACAAAGAATTCAGTGTTTATTGAATCATTAAAGAGTTGGAGGAGTAGAAGTTGGGTTTGTTTTAGGGTAGGCTTTTTTAAGATGCTGCTAGGCTTCAAAGGCACACTACCTTTATGCTTTAGGGTGAACCCACCAGACCTGTGGTCCCATCATCACAAACTATTGCTGGTGACATAGCCATCCTACATCCACCAGACACCTGTAGAGAGGAGCAGGGAAATGGTACCAAAGCTGGAGGGAAATAAGGGGTCCAGGGAAGTGGTTTTTGTTTTGAGATAGGAGTAGTGTATTCATGAACTGAAGGAAATTTTGTGGATGCATGAGAAGGAGAGGTGATAGCAGGCTTAGAAACCTTTGATAAGTGAAGGACAGTGAAATTCAGTGTACAAGTAGATGTTTGGCCTTTGGAACAAGGGCTGTGCCTGTGAGGAAGGCAGAGTTTTTGGTTACAGATACAGAATCACTTGGTAAATTTGGTGGTGGGAGAATGAGTTAAGTTGTCCCCTGGTTGATTCTCTTTTTCAATAGGATCATCAGCCAGGTGTCATGAAACTGGAAGGAATGTATAAGGTTTGAAAAGAAAAGAGAAGGGTTTAAAACAGTTTTTTTGGTTAATGAGAGAGTGAATTAATTAGGCCTAATAGCTGTCAAACTTCAGCATGCCTGGGAATCAGCTTGAGGGCTTGGTATAACACTAATTGGTGTGCCCCACCCCCAGAGTTCTTGATTCACTAGGTGTGGGATGGAACCTGGTAATTTGCATTTGTAGCTCTCCTGGGTGAACCTGATGCTTCTGGACTGGAGACCATACTTTGGTTATAAATTAAAGGGAGACCATTTAGCATTGGCTCGAGTATAATTTCTTTAGCTTTGTTCATCTACTTGTGTACAGAGGTGGAGAAGGCAATGACTTAAATTTAACCAGAATTAGAGTTTTACCAGGTGAGGTCAAGGGGAAGAAGAAAGAACCATAGGAGTGATTTTATAATAATGTATAAGCTGAATAAGGGGAGAGATGAGGATGTGAGGGAAGTGATGGTCAGTGAAAAAGTGCTAGGATTAGTAGATTAGAAGTTTTGGTGGTGAGAATGAATTGTAGGAGAGAAGTGATCTGGAAATATGGATGGTGATAGTATGAAATTGGGCTGCTTAAAATTGAGGTTTTTAAAGCTGCTGCAGTTATTAACTGTGTAAGAGAATAAATAACTGGGTGGAGATCAAGAACCTGAGAGGTTGAGTATTGGATGGATCTTCTACATGAATGTGGAAGTTGTCAGGAGCAGTGGCAGGAACAGTGGTGGAGAAGGAGGTGGTGATTCAGGGGCTATAATCTTCAATTACTAAGCTGGAATGGGAGGACTATATAGATGGCAGCAGCAAGAAGGGTAAGTAGCATAATCAGTATGTGTGTTAAAGGGATGGAGGATTTTTGAGCACAGAGAGCAGTGATCTGGAAAGCAGCCATTAGTTGCAATATTTCATCTACAAGCTGAGTGTTGTTCAGGGTGTAGGAGAAAAAATTTGAGCCCCACTCGAGCCGTATATGATCTTCTATTTCTCACAACAGCCCTGTAACAGTAGGTATTATCCCCATTTTTACGGGTGAGGAAACCAAGGCTTAAAATAATTGGTCTCATAGTCATAGCTTATAAATACTCCAGGTGGTATCATGTGAGTCCAATGGGAGCCAAAATAAGCAGACCTTGGCTGAATATAAGAAAGTATTTTTAGCAGTAGAGGTGGGCACCAATGAAAGGAGAAAACGAGCTCCCTGTCACAGGAGTGAATGTCTACCTTCTGCTTCACCACTGCAAACTAATTTAATCACTGAATGATATAAGGAGAAAACCAACATATAGTAAAGAAGGAAGGGAATTGATATTTTTTAGCTATTGGAGGTGGAGATTGGAGGGTGATAGTTGAATTCAATTATCTCTAAGATAGGAGTCTGTGATTATATGGTAGTTGCACAACATTGTGAGAATACACTAAGAGCCACTCAGTTGTACACTTTAAATGGTTGTGTATTACGTGAATTTCACCTTGATTTTAAAATGTCTGTAATTAAACTGGTTATTTCTGTTTTAATCTGTTGGCATTTCACCATTCTACCAAATTTCACATGTGAAGCACTTTGGATACAAAAAGGTAGAAAAGTAGTTATTGCTTTCATGGAGCTTAGCATTTGGGTAAGTGTGGCTATATGTGTATGTATGAAGAGATAGCTAATCATGAAAATTGGTAAATCCCTGGTGTCAACAAAATGTTGTAAGTCGTTGCTGTTGAGCTTCTGAAGAGCCCAGTTGGGCTCCTCTACCTGTTCTTACTATGGTGTACTTGGCACAAAACATCTTTCCCAATATCCTGCTTTTTGTCAGTCTTGGAATCTGAGGTAGCCCACTTTGCTCAGTTTTCAAGATCTTCAAGCTAGAGCTATGACATCAGTTTAAAAGTGTGTGGAGGAGGATTAAGTTGATATTTTAAAAGAGCATTTTGTCAACTAAATCCCCTGAGTCAGTGGCAAAAACAGGTTTGATGATCTTGCAGGTTGTGTTTTTGTTAGGCTCGATTACAATCTGGCAGAATTTTTTTTTGAAAATATATTCTTTGTTTAAATTAAAGGGACTGTTTTTTCAGGTTTTGTTGACTAGTTTCTACTAGTGTTTTAGGTATTGGCTTTTCTTTTTTTAATATTAAAAATGTAATCTTTATTGTTTTTGCTGATTTTGAAAGTATTACATGCCAGTTATAATAAGTTTAAATAAAAGAGCAATTAAAGAGAGTAAAAATCACCCTATAATTCTCACACGAGATAGAATCACTGTTGTTTGATATATACCCTTAGGTATAGAAGGTTAAATTTTAAAAATGAATTAATTATATTTACTAATCTATACCTATTTTTCACTAAACAACACATATTGGACTTTTTTGTCTATGAGCACATGCAACTATATTCCACTATTTTAGTCAATTGCACAGGAATCTATGATATTGATAAAATATTATTTAGGCATTTCCACTTTTTTCATATAATTGTTGACCATATGAATATAAATTTTTGCCTACTTGTCCATTTATTTCCTTATACCAAGCTTCTGTGAGATGGAGTTGTTGGATCAAAGGATCTGTAGATTTGTAATACATCCTTGGTGATACTGAGCACTATAATTTTTTAAGTTTTACCAATAAGGGCAGCCTGGGTGGTTTAGTGGTTTAACGCCCCCTTCAGCCCAGGACATGATCTGGAGACCCAGGATCCAGTCCCATGTCAGGCTCCCTGCATGGAGCCTGCTTCTCCCTCTGCCTGTGTCTCTGCTTCTCTCTCTCTCTCTCTCTCTCTCTCTCTCTCCCCTCTGTCTCTCATGAATAAATAAATAAAATCTTTTTAAAAAAAGTTTTACCAATAAGATAGTTAAGAGAACTATTTCTTCTTTTGTGACTTGCCTGTTCAATATTCTTTGCTCACTTTTCTTTTTTTTTGTATATTTTTTTATTGGAGTTCGATTTGCCAGCATATAGCATAACACCTAGTGCTCATCCCGTCAAGTGCCCCCCTCAATGCCTGTCACCCAGTCACCCCAACCCCCCGCCCACTCCCTTTCCACTACCTTTTGTTTGTTTCCCAGAGTTAGGAGTCTCTCATGTTCTGTCACCCTCACAGAACCATTTTCACAATGGTGTTATAAACATCCTGAGTCTGATGTTATGAGAAATCAGCTGTTCTTTATTTGGTTTTTATTTTTTTAATGTGTTATGTTATTATTACAAAGTGTTTTTCTGAAACATGGTTAAGATAGTACAGAGAGTTTCCATTTACCCTATACCCAGTTTCCCCTCCTCAGTATCTTGTGTTAGTAAGTTCGAGTAGGAAAACCTCAGTCCTCCTGTTTCTCCTTCACTGTCACGTGACTGCCTCACAGCACTTGTGACACAGATGTGCGTGGAGTTTTCTGACACCAAGCAATTCTGCAACACCTTCTGGGTGTCCCACAAGTTAGCTCAGTTCTAATGCTATCTATTTGGAGATGGTGTCACATCCTACAGGTTAAGGGCTCAGTCCTTCAAGACTGCTTCTACCCCACTTCAGATGCCAGTCTCAAGTCCAGGGTGTCACCTGTGCTCCTGACCAGCCAGCTGTAAATCAGAGGTTTCTACAACCTGCTCCACAGGTTTGATCAGTTTGCTGGAGTGGTTCACTGAACTCAGGAAAACAGTTTACTTGTTTACTAGTTTATTATAAAAGGATATGAACATTCAGATGGAATGGATGTATAAAGCAAGGTAGGTGGGAAGGGATGTGAAGTTTCCAGGCCCTTTCCTGGTGTGCCCCTTTCCATGTTCAGCAACCCAGAAGCTCTTCCAGCCTCATGTTACTGGGATTGGTTATTAACTTCATTTCTAGCCTCTTTACCCACTCTGTAAATGGGACACAGGGCTGAAAATTCCAAGCTTCTAATCATGGTTTGGTCTTTCTGATGATTAGCCCCCATTCCAGGAGCCCACCAAGAGTTGTCTCATTTGAGCAAAGATACTGCTAGATCCCAGAAATCCCAAGGAACTTAGAAACTGTTTATTAGGAACTGGAGTGCTCCTAATGTTTTTATGATTTAGGAAATTACGAGAGTTTTAGGAGCTCTGTGCCAGGTACTGGGGGCAAAAATCAATATATATATTTTCTATCATCTCACAGTGGTTTTACTTGTTATGATTAGTGAATCAATATTAATATATTATTATTAACTAGAGTTTGTATTTTATTCAGATGTCCTCCTCCAGGATCCTATTCTAGATACCACATTACCTTGAGTCATGATGTTCCCTGAGGTTCCTCTTCATTGTTAGAGTTTCTTAGACTTTTCTTGTTGTTGATGACTTTGATAGTTTTAAGGATGTCAGGTGCTTTGTAGAATGTCCTTCTATTGAAATGTCTGATGTTTTTATTGCTATTAGATTAGGTTTATGGGTTTTCTAACAGTCTTGATGCTCAAACAGTTATAACTATATAATTGTGGGACTGTGTATAGAAACTAAGGATAATTAGTATAAACCATGGAGCATACTGTGTGGTAAACGTTGAGAATTTTGGCATGAGTTAGGTATAGGGTTTAGTAATCCAGTAATCTAAGAAAAGAATGTAGGTCAATAATTTGAAATAAAATGTCACTAGCAGGCAGCCCAGGTGGCTCAGTGGTTTAGCGCTGCCTTTGGCCCAGGGCGTGACCCTGGAGACCTGAGATCAAGTCCCACATCGGGTTCCCTGCATGGAGCCTACTTCTCCCTCTGCCTGTGTCTCTGCCTCTCTTTCTCTCTGTATCTCCAATGAATAAATAAATAAAATCTTAAAAGAAAAATGTCACTAGCAACAAATCTTTATTGAGAACCTGCTATTAGTAGGGTCTTATGTTACTCCTTCAGTCGCTCCTCAGTATCAGTTCTAGTGGGAGCTCTGTACAAAAGAAACAATAACAAAATGAAAGAGTGCTGTTTTATGAGCAGATACCCAAAGGAAAAGTATAATAATCAGGGCTGCTCTCTGGAAGAAGGCTTGGTGAAAGCAGATAGTTTAAGAAGAAGGGAGCCTCCTACCTAATCCTACTTCTAAATCTTGGCCTTAGCATACTCAGTGGTATCTTCACTTAGGGAACTGTGTTGGTGGAGGAGAGAAAGGAAGCACCTTGCCATCTTGTTGTGAGCTACACACTGTACCATGTGTGTATATGTGTGTGTGTGTGTGTGTTAAGTAGGTTCCATGCCCAACCAGGGGCTTGAACTCATGACCTTGAGATTAAGAGTTGCATGCTGTACCAACTTAGCCAGCGAGGCACCCCTGCATCTTGCTGTCTCCTATTATAAAACTTTACATAGTGAGGATCCCTGGGTGGCTCAGCAGTTTGGTGCCTGCCTTTGGCCCAGGGCGCGACCCTGGAGTCCCGGGATCGAGTCCCGTGTCGGGCTCCTGGCATGGAGCCTGCTTCTCCCTGTGGCTGTGTCTCTGCCTCTCTCTCTTTCTATCATGAATAAATAAAAAATTAAAAAAAAAATAAAACTTTACATGGTGATGTGTAACTGTCTATTTAATTACTCTGTTTCTTCCAGTGGATTATAACCTTTTATGGGGACAGGGAATCTGGTTTATCTTGCCTACTATTATAGCCTCTAGTGCTTAGTCTATTCCCTAGCACATGGTAGGTGTTAAATTAATAAAGAATAAATGGGAGTTTGTCAGGCAGTGTAAGGAGCAGAAGATTACGCCGGGTAACAGCATGCAGAAAGGTAGTGAATGCTTGCCTGACATGTTAAATACATTCTTCCAGATGTAGATCACATTCTTCTACTCTAGGAAGCCTTCTTGGACCTCACTTCATTTCCTGTACCCTTGCTGCACTTAACAAGCATTCGTTGCCTGGACTCTTACTTTTATTAACCTTGCATTATTATCTTTTTTTCCTCATTATTATCTTTGTATAAAGATACCTTCTTATCTCTTCATTGCTAGCTTCTTTTTTTTAATGCCCATTCCGTGCAAATATGGTGCTAGGAGTTGTGCATATTTTATTATCCTATTTAATCCTTTCAACAACTCGGCACAATAGGCAAAGGAGGAAATTGAGACTTAGCAAGGTTTAATAACTTGTCCAAGGTTGTACAACACTTTCTTGGCACCCTCCAGAAGTTTGAGGCCTCTTCTGCTCTATGCTGTTTTTAACAGAATACATTGCTTCAGTACAATTTACGTGCAATTTACGTGCTTACTGAAAGTCTTTTAAAACTGTTTAGACCCCATCACAATTCCATTATGGCTTTTTTGGGGTCTGTGTGCATGTGTGATCAAAGGATCAAAGTGCTAATCCTAGCACTTTTTCAAACTGGAGCTGAAGAGCAAATCTGGTGAAATAGCTAACTTCAGATGTTGTGTTTTCAAGGCTAAAAATGAATGTCTAACTTAGTGATTACTTATATGATAAACTATTATTATAAAACCTTTTTATAGAGCACACAGAAAAAGAAAGTTTTATCATTGTTCAGAGAAAAAATATACTTATTCAAAATGTGCTAGGCATTCCAGTTTTGATGCTTCAAACATTAAGCTGTTCCCTGTAGCCTTGGAAACCAAGACTTCTAAGTGCTTGTTTTTAAACTATGGTTTTCTTTTTAATATAAGTAGATTCTGATGGTAGAAAAAAGTTGTCATGTGGAATTACTCTGTGGAGCCACTTGAATAGACTTGAAACATTGTTTATACATAAATAAATTCACCACTCTATAAAATATTCTGAACCAGCACAGTATGTGCTGGCATCTGCAAGGCAGCCCATATTTGATACTGAGTTTAGACTACTCATAGGAGGTGGCGAAACGGGCCTCTGATGGAAAGCAAATGGAAAAGGCAAGGTGTTAGGGTTTTTTTTTCTTTGTTTTGTCTTTTAAATTTCTTCAAACCTTTCCTTGTAATTCATCAAAAGTTTCTTTTCAAAATGGATTTTTGGTGAGATCTAGTTAGCATGACACAACTATAAATGTTGGTGTTCATTTTACGATTTTGGGGGGTTTATTTCCCTTTTTTTAATGCTGTTTCTAAATGAAGACTTGGTATTATCAGTTTTTATTCACTATGACCATCATTTAAATGTTCATTCATTCAGTAGCTGTTTATTTTTCTTCTAGTTACTATACTAGTTATGTGCTAGGAATACAAAAAGTAAGTAAGATATGATCCAGCCTTCAAGATTTTAATCTTTGGGTTGGTCAGACAACTAGGCTCAGAAACATGGTACCTTGTAATAAATGCTCTGATAATGTCCCATGCTTCCTTCTCCAGAAACATTCTAGGGTGGTCATGGGAAACCTCCTGGAGGAAAAGAGTCTTTCTTTCCTTTTCTTTCTCTACCACCCCTATCTCCATGCCTTTAAAAAAATTAAATGTAACCTGCATACTGATTATTATTATTTTTTTAATTTTTATTTATTTATGATAGTCACAGAGAGAGAAAGAGAGAGAGGCAGAGACATAGGCAGAGGGAGAAGCAGGCTCCATGCACTGGAGAAGCAGGCTCCATGCACTGGGAGCCCGATGTGGGATTCGATCCCAGGTCTCCAGGATCGCGCCCTGGGCCAAAGGCAGGCGCCAAACCGCTGCGCCACCCAGGGATCCCTGCATACTGATTTTTTAAACCAGACTCTAAAAGTTCCTTTTCTACCTTCCCCAAGGCTGCCCCAGTTTCATTCCTTAGCACTAACTACCCTTACCACATACTGTTTTCCTCTATGATGGTTACTACGAAAACTTGAAATAATATACTTTGTTTCTGTTACTTGATAAACTTTAGATGGTGACTCTTGGCTTTGGACAATGAAAGATGAGGAATTTAGCACATTTGCAGTATCTGCCACTTTTTCTCTCTCTCTCTACCTCTTCTATGTTTTTGTTACTTACCTTATTCTTACATTACCAAGTTTAAAAGAAAATTACATTTTGTTGTGTCATTATAATTAGCCCTTCTGTGCATTGTCTATAGGGTAACTTTTTTTTTTAAGATTTTATTTATTTGAGAGGGGGAGAGTGCATGTGCTCATGCACGCATGCGCGCACGCACACACGCACGGGGGAGGGGTAGAGGGAGAAGCAGACTTCCTGCTGCCGAGCAGGGAGCCTGACATGGGGCTTGATCCTAGGACCCCAGGAACATGACCTGAGCATAAGGCAGATGCTTAACTGACTGAACCACCCAGGAGCTCTATAGGATAACTTTGAAAATTGAGCCACAAAGAAATACCCTTCATAATATTACTATAGATTCAACTGTGACTGGTCTTAACAAAGGACTGTAATTTTATGTTGTGACTTAATACCAGAAGAATTTCCCAAGAGTCAAGGAAGATCCAGTAGATGGACTTCTTGGCTTTTTTTTTTTTTTCTTTTTAAATACAACATCCCATTTCCTATGATTGGGTATATAAATTCCAACCCACTTTCTTAGAAAAATGAAATACCTTCCTTGAAAATTGAAATAAAGTAATTTATTTGGTAATACCAATTTCTAACAGCTAAGCAATAATTTAAAAGTAAGCATAAAAAGGGGCACCCGGGTGGCTCAGTCTGTTAAGTGTCCAACTCATGATCTCAGCTCAGATTTTGATCTCGGTTGTGAGTTCAGGTCCTGTGTTGGGCTCCATGCAGGGTATGGAGTCTACTTAAAAAGAGAAAAGTAAGCATAAATACCTGTTAAACTGCAAAAGCATCTCATGTCTACAAAGGTCTATATTTTATGCATAGGAAGAATCTATAGGCCCCCTTCAGAAACAGCTTAACTTTTGTGTGCCATTCTACAAATTATGATGACTTGGTCTTCAGGTCCATGGTA
This sequence comes from Canis lupus baileyi, assembly GCF_048164855.1. Classification (NCBI taxonomy): domain Eukaryota; kingdom Metazoa; phylum Chordata; class Mammalia; order Carnivora; family Canidae; genus Canis; species Canis lupus. The sequence continues at coordinate 29,030,399 of NC_132860.1, forward strand.
GAATAAATGATACAATTTAGTGATGCTAGTGGCACGCACATTGAAAACTCTGAGAAATGTTATGTGAAAGCCTTATAGAGAGAGGAAAGGCAGAAAAAAAAATTAAAAGCTGACAGTAATTTTAAGAGCATATGACATAGGACTGTATGATATAGGGCAGTCTCTTCAGTAAGCCTCAGGATCTTGCTGATGTTCAAAATAATCTCGATCTTGAAGAAGTCTCATTATTTTCATGGTACACATTTTCAGAAACCAGGAAAGTGAATAATATGTCGAAGATATATTCCTATACAGAGTAGGTACATTAAAAATTTGTTTTTGACAATTAAAAATGATAAACATGATACGGTTATCTGGAAAGTTTTAATTTGCATGAGAGGTCCTCTATGATGTCAGTAGGATTGTATAGGTATTCTGTGTAGCACATTTTTTTTTTTTTTTTATGATAGTCATACAGAGAGAGAGAGGCAGAGACATAGGCAGAGGGAGAAGCAGGCTCCATGCACCGGGAGCCTGACGTGGGATTCGATCCCGGGTCTCCAGGATCGCGCCCTGGGCCAAAGGCAGGCGCCAAACCACTACGCCACCCAGGGATCCCTGTGTAGCATATTTCTGATCGCAATGGAAATAACTGTTGGTTACTGAAAGCTCAGCCCCTACAAAACTGCTACCATATGGATTATTACTGAAGCAGCTGTTGACCGCATTGTGAAATGTTATCAGTTGAGAAAAGGGTAGTTTTTTTTCCCCTTTTGTGTGTTTGTTATAAAAGCATGGTTAAATGCTATTTTAATGTCACTGGATTGATCTTTATCTCCACAGAATTAGGGTTTGGACAGGCTGCCTTAGGGAAGAGTTAGGGATACTACTATCTCCTTCCAGTATTCCCTGCTTTTGTATTTTGAGCATTTTAAGTCTTTTTTCCTTTGCAATATTTTCAAATTTGTAGAACCATTGCAGAAGAAGTATTAAAAGCTTCTCCCTCCTCCACTCATCTGAGAGTAAATTAGGGAGATGATCTAAATAAATGAGACTATTTTCTATGAATGAGAAAATTCTTTATAATCATAGTACAACCATCAGAATAAGGAAGTTTACATGGACACATCACTACCATCTAACTCACACACCGCATACACGTTTCTCCAGTTGTCTCAATGTTTTTTATAACTACAGGATTCCATCCAGGGGCACACATTGCATTTAGTGACCATGTCTGTTCTCTGCCAGTCTGAAACCGTTCCTGTGTCTTTCCTTGACTTTTATGATTTTGGCATTTTGAAAGATGTTAGGCGGGTGGACATGTGGAGGTTTGAGGAGGTGCACTTGGAGAAGCCACAGGAACTGCGCACCCTTCTAGATATTGGCCCTCTGCATCTCATCATTTGGCTCTTCCCGAGTTATATCCTGTTATAATCAATTAGTGATTTAGATCCAGTCTGGGATCCCACGTTACGTACTTATCATGGCTGCTTACTCTCTTCCTGTGTGGGGAAAGTCTTACCTTTCCTGATCTTTTGTGACCTGAATACTTGTGAAAAATAATGGTAAGGGGGAAGAGGCAAGAAGATACATCTAGGATCTGTTAATTCAGCAGCTCAACCATCCAGGGATGTTGGTCAGCTTCTTGGTGATGCTCTTGCCTTTCTGGTTGTGATTCTATTGTCCTCAAAAGTGGCTACCGTGACTCAGCATCATATATCCTTCTATGCAGTGTTCAAAACCAGGAAACAGTGGAGGCTCTTATATCTTATCTTCATTCAACACTGACATTCCCAGGATGTGCCTTCCAGGCCTCAATAACCAGAATGGATTGCATCCTCAAAACTGAAAAAGAGGCTGTCATGTCAGGTAGTGTGTGGTCGTCATACAGTCTAAAATGGGGTTCCAAATGGTATTCTAAAATGGGATAATGTCTGGGAGATGTGAAGGAAAGGGCTAGAAGCAGCAGGTGAGGATGCACTCAACAGAGCCCTGTACCTCAGAAGTCACACCTGTCCTGAGTCTTCCTTTGGAACCTCAATTCTCTTTTGTCTGCTGCTAATAGTACCACTCAGCCTTTCTTTCAATTTGCATTGACTTTGTATCTTTTCTCATGTCTTAATTTTACTGTTTTCCTTTGAAAAAAATTTTAGTGAGCGTTTTTTAAAAGCATGCAGATAGATTTTATCTTTATTGTCTTACCAGACAGTGTATCTTTTGACAGGGGAATTTATCTTTTGCATATTTATTGGGATAGCTGAGATTGAATACTTGATTTTTTTCCCATCTTTTATTTCTGTGTAGGTTTTATGTTTGGCTGTTGTGACTTCTTTATGTTTCTTAGTATGGTCAAATTATATTCACACCCCATTCCCCACCCAAATTTCCCCTTTAATTCAGAAAGTGGACTATTACGGGTTTTTTAAAATAATTAATCCATGAAGCACATGAAAGCAGAAAATACAGTGATTCCTAATTAAAAGTAAGTCCTGCTCCTGTGGTTGAGCCCCCAGGGACCCTCCTAAGAAATAATCACTTGGAAAATGTCCTTGACCATCTATTCACATAAAATATCACATTCTTCAGAATATATTTACATTTTGTCCTTGAGATGCCTGTACCCATACTACATCTTTTTATATCAACAAATACAAATCATCCTCATTTTTCTTTAAAAAAAAAAAAAAGATTTTAGGCCATTTACTTTGTAATGTTTCCCGATTTTGATTTGTCTGATGTTGCCTCACAAAGAGATTCAGGTTATATATTTTTCAAGGAATATTATAAAAGTGATGTTGTATTCTTACATCCTGTCAAGTGGTGTACAACTTATATTTGCCTCATTACTTATGGTGGTAACTGAACACTTGCTTAGAGTGGTGTCTGCCAAGTTTCTCCTCTGTGAAGCTGCCCTTTTTAACTTTGCAATCTATAAGTATTTTGTATGGGGGGGGGGAGTGCTTTTAGATTATGTAAGTATTTCATTTCTCATTAAATTTCACCCCTCAGTTTTAACATACGTTGATGTTTCTTGGAGGAATTAATTATTAATATAATACTGGTATTTTCTAATTCCATCACTTCTTCTGTATTTATCAGTTAACATCCTCCTGTAAAGAGAGAAGTACTTATCTCTTCCTCATTTATTTATTTCTATCAGTGTGGACTCACAGATTCCTTTGTGATCCAATGGATTTTAATCTGTTACTATAATAATTTATATATTTTTAAAGATTATTTATTTATTTATTGAGAGGGAGAGGGCAGAACAAGAGGGAGAGAGAGCATTTTGAGCAGACTTCACATTGAGTACAAAGCCCAATGCAGGGCTCAATCCTATGACCTGAACCAAAATCAAGAGTCAGACGCTTAGCCGACTGAGCCTCCCAGGTGCCCTAGTTTTCTTTTGAGTAGGGTTAGCACTGGACATCTTTTCCTGATTGCTTTTTGTATTTTAATGTGTTTTACATTTTCATATTTAAAGCGAGTTCCTTGTGGATAGCATGAAGTTGGGTCTTGTCTTTTTTTTAAATCTAGTATGACAGTCTTTACCCTTTAATTGCAGTGTTTGGACTACTTTTAATTTATATAAATTACTGCTATTGCTGAGTTTAAATCTGCCATCTTGTTTTCTGTGCTCAATTTGTTCCATTTGTTCTTTGTTCTCCTTTTTCTCTTTATCTGTGTAATTTTAGATTTTATTTCCTTTGTTGGTTCTATTAGCTTTAGTTTTTTGTTTTGTTATTGTAGTAGTTGCTTTAGGGTTTATAATGTACATCTTAAAGTGATAGCATATGACTTCACATGCAGTATAAAATGTTCACATCAGTGCACATTTTTCTCTTACCAGCCTTTTTGCTATTATTATCATGTATTTTACTTCTACATGTTACCAACCCTACAATTGTTCTTTTTGCTTTAAATAGTTGATTAACTTTTAAGAAATTTAAATAATAATGGTCTTTATTTTTGCTCACACAGTTACTATTTCTGAGACTCTTCATTCCTTCTGTATCTAGTATCACTTTTCTTATGCCTGAAGTTTTACTTTTGCACTTCTTGTGGTGTATGTCTGCTGATAATTGAACTCTTTCACCTTTTTGTATCTCTAAAACCATCTTAATATTATCTTAGTTTTCAAAAGCTAGTTTTGCTGAGTATGGAAATCTAGCTTAAGGTATTTTATTTTATTTCATTTTTAAAAAATTCTTAAAGATGTTGCTCTGTGTCTTCTGGCTTATGTTGTTTCTGAGGAGAAATCTGTCATTCTTGGATTTGTTCCCTTTTATGTAATACGGCTTTTTCTCAGGCTGCTATTAAGATTTCCTCTTTATTACTGCAATTTGACTATGATGTATAGTTTGGTATAGTTTGGTATAGTTGGTATAGTTTTCCTTGTCCTTCTTTAGGATTTGTTGGGAGTTTCGGATCTGGGTTTGTAGTGTTCATCAAATTTGGAAAATTTTCAGTCATTAATTTTTCAAAAAAAATTTCTGTGTCTTCCTCCACTATTTTCTCTTCTTGGACTACAGTTACATTTATATTGAGCCTGGTGAAGTTGTCCCACCAATAACTGATGTCTTGTTTGTTTCTGTTTTTGTTTTCAGCTTATTTCTTTCTCATTTTGAATGTTTCCTATCCAAATATCTGTAGACATTTAGTATGTCTTCAGGTAGTTTAATCTTTTCTTCCATATTATCTAATCTGTTCATCCATCAAGAAATTTTTTTTTTTTTTCATTTCAAGTATTGTAGTTTTCATCTCCAAAAGTTCCATTTGGGTCTCTTTTTTTTTCCTTTGGGTCTTTAAAGTTTTTTCCATTTCTTTGTTTAACATGTTCAATCTTTTCTGTAGCTTTTGAACATAATTATGAATTTTGTAATAACTGTTTCAATGGCCCTGTACTAATTGTATCATCTCTATTAATTCTGGGTCATTTTTGATGCATTGTTTTCACTCTCTTCTCTCTTCTTCCTCCCTCTCTTTCTTTTCTTTTTTTATCCATTGTCATCATCACTGTCTTCCCAGACTCATATTGATTGATTGATTTTGCCATTCATTTTATATTCTATTTCCTGCTTCTTTGCATGTGTCGTAATTTTTGATTGGACGCCAGGCATTGTTAATTTTGCCTTATTGTTTCCTGGGTTTTTTTTTTTTTTTTAAGTCCTATAAATATTCTTGAGATTATTCTGCGATATAGTTACATTACTTGGAAAAATTTTGATCCCTCGACATCTTACTAAGCTTCATAAGCCTGGATTAGAACATCATTTAGTCTAGGGTTAATTTTATCTGTTTCTGAAACAGAACTCTTCTCAGTGCTTTGCAGGGGAATAGGCATTATTCTTGGCCCTGTGCAATCTCTGCCTATTTTTTCTTCTAGAAAAATTTTTTGTAGTTCTTTCTTGGGCTTTGGGTAGTTTCCTCCAGTGATTCACTAATCAGTACATAGCTGAATACTTGAATGTGATCCTTTCCAGATCTCTGGAGTGTTTTGTATGCAGCTTTCTCTAGTACTGTGTGCTGAGCACTCTAGGGCTATGGTTTCTGGACTCCCAGCTTTTCAGTTCAGGGAGACCACCTTACCCTATTGGAATCCCTTTCCCTGTGTGTCAGCCTGGAAACTTTCTCCAGACAGTAGGGTTGGAGTAGTCATATAGCTCACCTCATGTGTTTCCTTACTCTCGGGTTTTACTCTCTTTTCTTACCTGATAGCCAGTGTTTTGAGAACCTTTGTTTCATATATTTTCTTAGGTTTTTTTAGTTGTTTCAGTTGGGAGGATAAATACAGTCTCTACTACTGTGTCTTGGCCAGAAGTGGAATAAATTAGGCTGTTTTTAAGGATTTTGATGTCCTGTAGAACATTTTAGTGACTTCAGGGGAAAAAAGAAATGACTTTACACTCTTCTTTTGTGGAAGATGTAAACCATATCTTTGTACCTCTGTGTCATTTTCTGTCTTTCCCTTTCAAATTTGAACTGAAACAAATTTATGAAAAGCCTACTATGGGCCAAACATAGTAAAATGGGAATTTAAAAGATTAATAGGATCTCCTCCCTCTCCATAGAGAACTCCAAACTTAGAGATGCTTAGAGAGGTTATAGAATATCCTCTAAATCTAGCTCTTAAATTGGTAGAACAGAGTTTGAACCAGATCTTTTGGCTTCTAGTTGAATGTCCTTTTTATTTTAGCAAAGCATCCATATATAATCCCATGCACACACATATTCAGCCATAAAAACATACATATACTTCTACATATACATATGCATATATGCAGACATACATGCATGCATACTCTGTAGAACTCAGGAGACCTCATAAATATATGGTCTAAAGACTACAAGACTGTAAAGTCTCACCCTATTCAGATTGGTTTTTGCTTATCAGTGACCAAAAGACTTCTGAGGCATTTGTGAGTGTGTGAGAATGGTAATAAATTAGAGGTCTAATGGGATAAAGAGGGAGGAAAAAGGAGAGTTGTGCTTGTTTATTTTTTTGGAAAAGACTTCAAGAGTTATAAGTAGTAATATGCTGGTAGGAACATGTCTTTGGAGACACTGTAGTAACTTTGATTTGTGTCCAGTTAAAACTGCAACAGAACTGCCAATCTAGAAGGAATTCTGTATTTGCTCATTTTCTTCAGATAGTGGGCCAAATGGAGAAATTTGTTAAGCCAATTCTGAAACATTATACTAAAATCCAAAATGAGTAAAGTTAATCGCATGTATTGGCAATAGGGGGTTCTATGTAAACCTTTTTAGTTTCTGGGAGCAACTTTTTTACTTTTTAATACCAGCAGTAAGACCATTTGTATGAGTATAAATGTAGCATGCAGATGTGACCAAGAGGATGACAAGGCAGTGTGATGTAGGGGAGGAAATGAACTGGATGTTAAGAATCTTGGGCTTTATTGGCAATGATGTGGATGGAATTAGACGGTATTAAGATTATGCTAAGTGAAATAAGTCAATCAGAGAAAAACAGTTATCATATGATCTCACTTATTTGTGGAGTTTAAGAAACAAAACAGAGGATCATAGGGGAAGAGAGGAAAAAATAAGACAAGACAAACTCAGGGAGAGAGACAGACCCTAAGAGACTCTTTTATAGGGAACAAATTGAGGGTCACTGGAGGGGAGGGGTAGGAGGTGGAAGGATGGGTTAAATGGGTGATGTGCATTAAGGAGGGCACATGATGTAATGAGCACTGGGTATTATATACAACTGGTGAATCACTGAACCCTACCTCTGAAACTAATAATACATTATATGTTAATTACTTGAATTTAAATTAAAAAAAAAAGAATCTTTAGCTTTAATCTCAGTTTTCTGACTGGTGTAGTCTGACTGAGATTGTGGGCAAATCACTTATACTAACTGGGGTTTCATTTTCATATTTAAAATGAAAGCATTGATTTAAACGACCTCTAAAATAATTCTTTCTTTATTTATTTATTCATGAGAGATACAGAGCCAGACAGAGACAGAGACACAGAGACATAGGCAGAGAGAGAAGCAAGCTCCATGCAGGGAGCCTGATGCCGGACTTGATCCTGGAACTCCAGTGCCACACCCTAGGCCGAAGGCAGGCATTAAACTGCTGAGCCACCCAGGGATCCCCTAAAATAACTCTTAATACTAACATTAGCATGGTTCTTTGGCTACCAAAATGACCTTACTGACAATGAATCAATTACCTAATTATTTCTGTAACTAACAACATTTTAAAAAATTGCCTTGTTATATCATCACATTTTACTTTTCATTTGAAAGGTCATTATCCAGCCAATTGCCTATCTGATTCACAAAAACTTGGCCTAGATTACTTTTGATGATTTCTAAAATATCAAGTCCTCCAGGAAAGATAGAGATTGGCCATTTTTGAAGATATTCAGAGACTCCAAGTTTTGTAGAAAACTCCCAAGAGTGGGCGTGGACAGTGGCATTTTTGCTGGAATAAATATATAAGCTTTAAGAGGAATAATAATTAGGATCGTAGTATTTTTCAAGTGATAAAATCATAGATTTTTCGTAAGTCTTTAATCCTCAGAATAAAAAACCTTTGAAGAATGTACTATTTTTATCATTCTTTTCTAGAAGAGGCACAGAAGGTTAGAGAACCTATGCAAGCTCACATGGTTCCTAAGCAATAGAGCTGGGATTTGAACCACAACTGGTACCATAGTCTATTCTCTTAACCAGTACACTATACTACACATTATATTTATGAAATCCAAATGTATTAAATTGTCTGTTGTATTTCTATAGACAATATTCATTAATTATAAAAATTGTACCTTAAAAATCATGAGTTTATGATATATTTTTTCATTCTTATAGGTAACTTCTATTTTAATTATTGTAGATTCTGATTGAGAGGCTTCAAGAATGAGTTATTAGGTATTATTTTTTTAAAAAAAGCAGCTCAGGTGATTCTGATGCATACTCTGATAATGGATTATTGGGTAGCCTCTGGATTGTCTGTCAGTTTGAACTGTTTGTTACCATTTGTTTAACAAAATGAATTTGCACCAAAAGTTTTCAAGTATACCATCAGGCATATATTTTAATTCAGCTGACATATTTTTGTAGGAAGTTTTGCTCAATGAAGGAAGCATCATTCATTGATTTACTTTGAGGAGTAAACTCCATAAAAATGCTTTTCTCATTTTACTATTTTTATCTGTATATACCCAAGGATATGACTGAAACCAACTCTTTCTGTCAGACTGTTATTGTTGTATATGTTTTTCTATATCTTTATTGTTAATTTCCCTGGCAATTAGAACTTTTCTGGGAACTTTTTTTTTTTTTTAAGATTTTATATATTTATTCATGAGAGACACAGAGAGAGAGAGAGAGAGGCAAAGACACAGGCAGAGGGAGAAGCAGGCTCCATGCAGGGAGCCTGATGTGGGATTTGATCTTGGGTCTCCAGGATCACGCCCTGGGCTGAACGTGGCACTAAACTGCTGAGCCACCCAGGCTGCCCCTTTTCTGGGAACATTTAACCAAGACCTAAAAAAAAAAGTCTCAAATGTGTTATCTTTCCAATAAAGCTTCCTTTAAAGTTATTCATTACTGTTACTGTATCTGTCGTCTCCTCCCTCCAACCTGACGAGTGTTTGTTGTTTTTTTTTTTTTTTTGGGTCCAGAGTTAAGATTAAAAGTAAGGAAATGTCATTTTCTACCATTGAGTAATCTAAAAATCTTCCATTTTCCACTAAAAGTCACAGTCCACAACAATTTCACATTGCTAGAACCTCAGAACCAAGTGGAAAGTCATTTTGAACCCTTGCATTGGTCTGATTATCACAAGCCTGAAAATTCAGAATCCTAGAAAATATGGCCTCTGTGTGTACCCATGTAATTTCTCAAAAGGAGATGAAGGGGATAAGGCTTGATCATAAAAGATCAGAATAGTGAAAACCAATGGACTTATTGTGGTGATCTATTTGCAGTATATGCAAATATCAAATCATTATGTTATACACCTAAAACTAATATAATGTTATATCAGTTATACCTTAATTAAAAAGAGGATTTAATCAAGGTTAATAATTTTCTTTTATATACTGTTCTTATGAAAGCCAGTTAGTTGAAGGATATTATTTAAATTACAATTTCAAAATTGATTTTAAAAACCATATAGTATATATGAAACACCTGCAAAGTGTACAACCCTTTGTTAGATACAGTGGGGAAAAAAAGATATAGTTGGGGAGAGGACACAAGAGAAGAAGGCAAGAGGCTTACTGTCTATCTAGTTGAATAAGATTTAGTACTTGGAAAAATTAATGTCAAGATAAACTTAATCAAGTGCTGAACTTTGCGGTACATATGGGAATTGAATGAAATAATATATAAGGTACTCAGTATCCTCATTTTTGTGAGCATTAAAACAGACTTAGAATAGAGAAGCTAGGGACACCTGGGTGGCTCAGTGGTTGAGTGTCTGCCCTCGGCCCAAGGGTGTGATTCTGGAGTCCAGGTATCAAGTCCCAAGTCGGGCTCCCTGCATGGAGTCTGCTTCTCCCTCTGCTTGTGTCTCTCCTTCTCTCTCTGTGTGTCTCTCATGAATAAATAAATACAATCTTAAAAAAGAAAAGAGAAGCTGGTGTAGTTTTTCTGAAGTCTTCAAAGGGAAGGAATAAAGAAAGCTCTTGGATTAGAGGAGTTTTGAAGGTTGTAAGGAGGTACAAGACCATACAATAAGGATAGAGAAGGAGATAAAAAGAGTAGGAAGATTCTACAGGAGCAGAAGAATCATCTTGAAATTATATAGATGGCAGGACAGTGGTATTGACATTGAGAAGTGTTGATTTTGTGGGAGAGGCTGTATGGAGGCAGTGGATTATTTTTAAAGAAGCCTGAGAGTGATGAAATTTAATCAGGATTTTCAGAATGAATATATGCTAGTTCAACTATATTCCTCTTGCTCCATCTTTCTCATGATCAAAGATTAAAATATATAAGCTGGTTAACCAGGTTAAGATGCAAGATCTATGACTGTGAGCTAGGCAAAGGCAAATAGTACATTTGTGAAAATTTATTTTATATTGCCCTGGTACCATGATTTCACCAACTGAAACAATTAGTCTGTTTGGTATATCACATAAAGTTAATGAAGAAGGTATTCTAGATTATGCATGCTGGTCTTACATCTGGTTACTTTACTGAACTCTTTTAATCTAATAATTTTTAACTGATTCTCTTGGGTATGTTATGTAGATAATTATATCATTTGCAGATTACTATTGATTAAGTCTTCCACAATGAGTACTCTATCATAACATCAAATCATCCCCAGAGTTAGTAGTTTAAGGCAATTTATTATCCTCAGATCCTCACAGTTCTCTGGGATGACTTGAGCTTAGCTTGAGTGGTTTTTATGTGAGCCAGATGCAGTCAGTTAACAACAGTGGGAGGAGTCATCTGAAGATTCATCTGGGTTGGACATAAAGATATTGCTTCATTTACATATTTGGTGCTTTAGCTAGGATGGCTGGAACAGTGGAGAGTGGCCAGCTCTATCTCTTTTAAAAAAAAAAAAGATTTTATTTATTTATTTATTTATTTATTTATTTATTCATTCATGAGAGAGAGAGAGAGAGAGAGAGAGAGAGAGAGAGAGGCAGAGACAATCCCAGGAGTCCCTCTGTCTTTTTTTTTAAGCAGCTTCTCCACATGGCCAGCTTGGGCTTCCTCACATATGGCACTCTCAGAGTAGTCAGATTTCTTACTTGGAGACTGGCTTCCCCAAGAATGAGTGTTCAGAGAGGAAGTAGAAGTTTGTAGGCCAGTTAAGGGCTATGCCTAGAACTAGCATAGTAATTTCTGCCATACTCTGTCAAAATAGTCACAGGGCCTGCTTAGATTCAAAGAATGGAGAAATAGGTTCTACCTCTTGCTAGGGAAATATTAAGGCAACAAGGTGGGAGATATTTTTGTAGTCATACACAGAAAATTTAATTTGCCACAGACGATATCCTTCATATTCTGATAGTTTACCATTGAGTATCACATATGTTAGAATTTTCTGGTAAGTTTCTTTTATCAAGTAAGAATATTTCAGGGTGCTTGGGTGGCTCAGTCAGTTGAGTGTCCACTCCTGATTTCAGCTCAAATCATAATCTCAGGATCATGGGATTGAATTGAGCCCCTTGTTGGGCTCTACGCTCAGGGTGGAGTCTGCTTGAGATTTTTTCCTCTCCTTTTCCCTTTGTTCCTCCCCCCACTGTGCACTCTCTCTCTCTCTCTCTCTCTCTCTCTCTCTCTCTCTCAGATAAGCAAATAAAATCTTTTTAAAAAGACAGTGTTTCTATGCCTAGTATAAATAAGGATTTTACTCAATATAAAGATTCTAGTTATTCTTCTGTGTTCTATTAATATAGCAACTACACAGATTTATTTAAAGATTTTATGTATTTATTCATGAGAGACACAGAGAGAGAGGCAGAAACACAGGCAGAGGGAGAAACAGGCTCCATGCGGGAACCCGACATGGGACTCAATCCCGGGACTCCAGGATCACACCCTGGGCTGAAGGCAGGCATTCAACTGCTGAGCCACCCAGGCATCCTCAACTACACAGATTTAATGATGTTAAACCTTCTGTATAATCCTGGGATAATTTTTGCTTGCTTATGAGATATTTTTTAATACATTAGCATTAGGTTAGATTTGCTAATGTTTTATTTAGTATTTTACAGTTCTTTATGGATGAAGCAGGCACATAGCTTTATTTTTATGTGCTTTTCCTATCTAAAGCAAAACTGGTGAGAGCTACCCCAGCCTAAAATAAATTGAGAGGCTCTTTGTATCTTTCCGTGATTTCAGTTTATATAATTTAGACTTAGATGGTAGTTCTCACCCATAAACCCATCAGAGCCTATGATGACTCCTACCCCCCTTTGATTACCTTTCCAAATTCTTTGTGGTTATTGATCTATTCAGGTTTCATCCTCTTGTTGAGGCAACCTGGTAATTTATGGTTTTCCAGAAAATCATTTACCTTTGCTGGGTTTTTAGTTTATTGGCATAAAATTGTATATAGTATTCCTTTTAATTTTTAAAATATTGCCCTTAGTGTAGTTTGTCTCCTTTCTTGTTTCTAATTCTGAAATACTTTTGTATGTACTTCCTCAAGTATGTTTATTGTACAATGAATATATTTTAAATTAAACTTGCATTTTTAGCACATGGATGGTATTATGAAAAAATCTGGGAATGATTTAGCCTGCTCTTATGCCAAATGTGGTTCTTTTTGCCTGAAATGAGTTATTCAAGTTGTAAATTAGAACTCTGAAAAGTTGATTATTGTTCTTTAACTGTTGCTTCATCAGTGTTGTTTGTTTTTGAGGATACATATTAGTTAGACCTGACACATTCATTATCACATGCTTTCATACCACCTAACTCTCTTTAGTAGAATTTTCCCACCCACGATGCTACCATTTACTTTTCCATGAGAGTGTTAATTTCATAAGTAGTAATAGTGTTCTGTCTTATTTGATGCCACTGCCATGAGACGATGTGTTCTTCTCAACTATGTGTACGGTCTAGACAGAGGAATGTAGAAGTAGGCTTTAGAGTAGATTTCTGGTCCTTTGGGAAACTATCATATTTAATAAACCCATCAACAAGTATTTGAGTGATTCCCATGTGTCCAAGACTGCTGTAGGTGCTGTGGAAATGCAAAAGATTTCTCAGGCATTTAAAGTCCACAGTCATTTGGCTCTGATCGACCTTCCCAGACTGCCTCTCATGACATTGCTCTGGTGTACTCTTTGCTTTTTGCACAACACCCACTTCCTGTTCAGAGCATGCAATGCATTCTGCTCCTTTAATGATTTTGAAAAGCTATTCCAATACCCTAAGTGGCAATTCTCTTGCATACAGTTGTCCTTCCTACCTTTCCTTCAACTTGAAGATTAAATCCCTTCCTCTTAGGTGAACCATTCACAAGAACAGGTTCTCCCAGACTAATGTTAACATTTTGAAAGGATAATTAGATTTGTAGATCCAGACAATAACTCTGGATCTACAAATCTAGTAAGATTTGTGACAACTCTAGTAAGGTTTGTGACAGTCTATGTAATGAAACCTTTAGAAGCAAAATGAGTAAGTGTAAGTAAGCTAGACGATAGTAAAAAATACGACAATTTGTAACCACCTAATGACTCACTATCAGTCTAGAGGGAAATTTCTAATGGCATGACATAGGGCTCTGTTTTTGATCTAGTCTTGATCAACTTGTCCATTCATTTAGTTATTTACTTGCCAAATGTTCATTGAGTAGTACATTTTGGAAACTGCAGTGTGCTGGGGATACAATGGTGAACTAGGGACACATACTTCCCTTTATAATATTACAATCTTAAGCATTTGAACAAAGATATAGAAAACATACGCAAAGCTAAAAACTTAGAAAGCTAATTGAATGGTAATGTGGAGCTTATAGGGATGGTGATTGCTTTGTGTAACAGAGTCTGTATCTAAGAAGATCTCTGGGGGCTGGAAAGTAGACTATATATATATTCAGCCCATCTTAAATTTCAAGGTGAAATTTAATTGGGATAAGAATATAGCCTTATATCTGAGTCCCAAAACCAACTCTATGAGAAGAGGAAGACCTGAGCACAGCCTGAGCAAAAAAAAGATGTAGAACTTTAATTTCAACAGTCAAATCAATGTTAATAATCAGTAGAATGTGACTGCTAGAAAAACTCAAGCCATGTTGATAGATATTTAATATCTAGAATGAGAAATAATAGACTCTCTTTGTTCCAGTCAGACATATCTGAATTCCTGTGTTGCTTTATAAAAATCATTCTTTTTTAAAAAAGATTTTGTTTATTTATTTGAGGAGTACAAGCAAGGGGGAGGAGCAGAGGGAAAAGGAGGAGCAGACTCCCTGCTGAGCAGGGAGCCCGCTGAGATGGGACTTGATCCCAGGACCCTGAGATCATGACCTGAGCCAAAGGCAGATGCTTAACTGACTGAGCCACCAAGGCACCCAAAAACCATTCTTAAAGAGGAGATTTGACAATTAGAAATTTGTATTCTAATACTATGTGATTTGCAAACTTAAAAAAAAAAATGTTCTCAAGGTAGTTTTCCAGGAGTTTTTCTGTTTTCACTTGTAAGAAAACATGAGTAAATTTATCAGTCAACATTTTATACAGTCTTAGAAAAACAGAATCAGAAGAATTCTTAAAATAGTCATCTCCTTCCCATTCATGAGGGAAGGAAGAAAAGTAAGATGTATTGAAGATCTGTCCCAGGTACTATGAAGAAGGAAGCTCATATGAGGAGCAACAACAAACACTAATAAGATATAGGTCTGTGTTTTCAAGGTGTATGGAATCCAGTACTTGGAGGGAAAGGCAGTAAACAGATTATTACAAACATAATCTGAACTCTAGATAGAGCCATGCTCCCAGGGTTAATGACGAAGACCACAACTCCAATAAGGATATAGCCTTACCAAATATTAACTATTAAATATTCCTGGGCTTTTACTTGAGTTTTTCCTCTTCTAGAGGAATTTCTGGGTCTGTTTTGTACTGGGTGGAAGGAGGAAGAGCGAGCAAGCTATCTCTTCCTTTTCTTGCAGAGCTACTAGTCCCATCAGATTTGGATCCCGCCCTTATGACCTGTTATTAACCTTAATGACCTCCTAAAAGTCTAGTCTCCAAATACTGTCACTCTGGGAGTTAGGGCTTCAATATTATAAATTTTATGTTGAATTCAGTCTATAGCATCAGATTACCTACCTTTTAATGAACTCAAAGTCAGTGGATTTAGACTTTAATTATATCCTCCAAATGCCTTTACCTTATAAAGTAGCATAATCTTGAGAGTAATATCCTATCATATTCACAAGTCCTGCTAACATGGAAGAGGAAGGGATTATACAGGGCAAGTATACCAGGGGGTGGGAATCTTAGAGGGCATCTTAGAATTCACCCCACCACAAAGATAGTAGGGTAGAAAGCAGTGGCAAATTTAGATCTGGTATTAGGGCTATTTTGAGTAGAATGATGGAAAAAGCACAGAGCAACTTGGTATGGTAGGGGCATTAAACTGGGACCTGTGTATTTGGAAGTTTCAGGCAAACAATGTATCTGAGAGAAAAAAAAAAGCACTTTGAAAACTAAAAATTCACTTAACATGTAAAGTATTATGATATTGAGGTTTCTTGGGGACATGATGGCAAGATTACTTTAAGAATCATAGTTTTATGGGTAGAACATAGGTAACAGTGAAAACCCATGGGCTTTGGACTTAGACCTGGTTTTTAATTCTGATTCTGCCTCTTACTAGCTTCTTACAGGTAGAATGAGAATGATAATGTATGAAGTTTATAGATTGTTATGAAGGTTAAATGGAATACTACATTTCAGCTTTTTCGCCCAGTGCCTGGCACATAGTAAGCACTAAATAAATGTTTATTCATTCATTTAAAAAATGTTTATTAATTCATGAGAGACACACAGAGAGAGAGAGAGAGAGAGAGAGAGAGAGAGAGAGAGAGAGGCAGAGACACAGGCAGAGGGAGAAGCAGGCTCCATGCAGGGAGCCTGATGTGGGACTCGATCCTAGGACTCCAGGATCACACCCTGGGATGAAGGTGGCGCTAAACCGCTGAGCCACCTGGGCTGCCCTCATTCAATTATTTAAATATATAAGCATACACTGTGTGCCAGATATTCATTTTGGCCCTAGGGTTTTAATAAATATTAAATATTGTGCCTGAGCTAGATTTTATTTGACTGAATTTCTAGGCTAAAACTGTTGAGTTTTAATCTGTATGTAAATAGCCGCATTTATACCATACTATGGAATGTTTTCAAGCAAAGAATAACATCTAATCATAGAATTTTAGAATTTGTGATAATTTAATTTTATATATGGCCCTGGTTTTTCTGTGTAAAGAGCTCTGATTTGCCTGTAGTCATCCTAGTTATTGATATACTACAGAGTTGGAAAGTCTCCTGGACCCCATTTCATTGTTTTGATTTTTTTATAGTGCACTATTAAAATGTGTGTTTTGGGAAGAATATTCTCATGGCAATGTTCCAAATGGATTGAGGAGGACAGAGGTTAGAAAAAGAGAAGGAAGCCTTTTTTTTTCTTTAAAGGAGACCCCATGCCCAGTGTGGAGCCCAATGCAGGGCCTGAATTCATAACCCTGAGATCAAGCTGAGATCAAGAGTCAGATGCTTAACCAAAGGAGCCACCCAAGAGCCCCAGGAGGCCTTTTTTTAATGCCAAGCCGGGGTGCCTATAGTGGGAAAAATGAAAAGGAAATGATGGAGATAAGAGCATTGGGGAAGAAGAATCAGCAGATTTAGGTACTGAATAGGACAGAGGAGAGGGAGGGAGAAGACTAGTGTAATGTGATATTGCTGCCAGTGAACACTTCCAGAACACTGTGATAATTCATGACTATCCTGGTGTCTAGATCGTTATCATTCATAGAAGGTGTTATAAACATGACTAGAAATACATATATATTAACTATCTTTAGGTGTTATTACATAATGATAGGAACAATATGGACAATCAAGTACTAGACATTAGAGAACCTAGAATATCTAAAACATTTTGTGTCTGTAGAGATAAAGGAAAAATGATAGATACAGCTGCATTAGATAGCATTAATCTTTTAAGTTACAAGTTTGTAGATCGTAATATTTCTTGTTGTCTCCAAGGGAATTTACTCATAGATATGTGTGAAAGCCTCTGTAATTGCAATGTAAATGCGAACTGGTTTATCTCTGTTAGTCTGTGAGAAGAGAAACATGGAGTACTGGATGGACCATGTTGCTGGTTGGGGCAAAGTCTTCAGTCTTTATACCCTGTTTCTCTTCTTTCATTCGGAAGATGGTTGACAGGTTGCAACATACATAGTTATTTATGTAGGTGATATCAGACTATGGATATAGCTCTTTAAGGCAGGCGTTCTGGAGACTCTTTGGGCAGATAAGCTACAATTAATACTGATCAAATGACAGAGTTACTTTTCTTTCTTTCTTTTTTTTGCCAGCCAAAGATAGGTTTATTCAGGAATAAAAGAGTTGCAATCTGGGACAAACAAGCTGCAGCAAAACAGTAGGCAAGTCTGAGGAACAAAGGAGAAGTACACTTTTTTGAGGAGAAAAAGAGGTAATTTGAGAAGGCTATTATAAATTAAAAAATCCATTGGTGTAAACTAGGACTTCAAAGTATGGTGGCTTTTTATTGGCTAAGCTACTGGGGGACGGGGATGGGGGAGGGAAGGAAAGTGTCTCTTCCTCCAGGTGGAATAGTAGAGTAGTATCCATATGCAAGGTCAAATCCATTTAAGGTCAAGTTCATCTCTTCCTGTTGGCTCTGCAATTGACTACAAGCGATGGAACATGAGAGCTCCCCCTGCCTACTTCCTGACTCCTTTTTAGTGAGGTTTCCCATTACTAATTTTCTAAATGATTGTACTTAAGATTAGAATACAAATGTCAAAATCTAACTCGTTGGGAAATAATTATTCCACGATCAAAAAATAAACCAAAAGGTTTCTTTAAATATCCTAAGATGTCTAAATGCTTATTTGTGGATCTCTAATGTGGGTACACAGAAAGTATTACAATCATCTGCCTAATGAATATCCACTGGCAGTAAAGATAAATTCAACATACTAAAAGTTGGTTTTCCACAAAACTTCTCAAGAATGTGTTTTTGGATAAAATAATGGTTCATGGGGCGGGGTGGGGGGGTGGGGGGCGGGTTGGGGAGCAACCTTTTCTTTTTTTTTTTTTTTTAATTTTTTTATTGGTGTTCAATTTA
This sequence comes from Canis lupus baileyi, assembly GCF_048164855.1. NCBI lineage: Eukaryota > Metazoa > Chordata > Mammalia > Carnivora > Canidae > Canis > Canis lupus. Next base: position 29,048,718 of record NC_132860.1, read on the forward strand.
CTAACATACAGAATAACCCCCAGTGCCCGTCACCCATTCACTCCCACCCCCCGCCCTCCTCCCCTTCTACCACCCCTAGTTCGTTTCCCAGAGTTAGCAGTCTTTACGTTCTGTCTCCCTTTCTGATATTTCCCACACATTTCTTCTCCCTTCCCTTATATTCCCTTTCACTATTATTTATATTCCCCAAATGAATGAGAACATATAATGTTTGTCCTTCTCCGACTGACTTACTTCACTCAGCATAATACCCTCCAGTTCCATTCACGTTGAAGCAAATGGTGGGTATTGTCATTTCTAATAGCTGAGTAATATTCCATTGTATACGTAAACCACATCTTCTTTATCCATTCATCTTTCGTTGGACACCGAGGCTCCTTCCACAGTTTGGCTATCGTGGCCATTGCTGCTATAAACATTGGGGTGCAGGTGTCCCGGCGTTTCACTGCATCTGAATCTTTGGGGTAAATCCCCAACAGTGCAATTGCTGGGTCGTAGGGCAGGTCTATTTTTAACTCTTTGAGGAACCTCCACACAGTTTTCCAGAGTGGCTGCACCAGTTCACATTCCCACCAACAGTGTAAGAGGGTTCCCTTTTCTCCGCATCCCCTCCAACATTTGTTGTTTCCTGCCTTGTTAATTTGCCCCATTCTCACCAGTGAGGTGGTATCTCATTGTGGTTTTGATTTGTATTTCCCTGATGGCAAGTGATGCAGAGCATTTTCTCATATGCATGTTGGCCATGTCTATGTCTTCCTCTGTGAGATTTCTCTTCATGTCTTTTGCCCATTTCATGATTGGATTGTTTGTTTCTTTGGTGTTGAGTTTAATAAGTTCTTTATAGATCTTGGAAACTAGCCCTTTATCTGATATGTCATTTGCAAATATCTTCTCCCATTCTGTAGATTGTCTTTTAGTTTTGTTGACTGTATCCTTTGCTGTGCAAAAGCTTCTTATCTTGATGAAGTCCCAATAGTTCATTTTTGCTTTTGTTTCTTTTGCCTTCGTGGATGTATCTTGCAAGAAGTTACTGTGGCCGAGTTCAAAAAGGGTGTTGCCTGTGTTCTTCTCTAGGATTTTGATGGAATCTTGTCTCACATTTAGATCTTTCATCCATTTTGAGTTTATCTTTGTGTATGGTGAAAGAGAGTGGTCTAGTTTCATTCTTCTGCATGTGGATGTCCAATTTTCCCAGCACCATTTATTGAAGAGACTGTCTTTCTTCCAATGGATAGTCTTCAGAGTTACTTTTCATACAAAGGAGAGAATGGAATTGAGAAGAACAAGAGTAGAACCTGAGAAACCGGTCAGGAGGGTATTGGCTAGATGAAAGTTGATGGTGGCAGTGGACTTGGAGAAAGATGAACAGATTCGAAACAGCAGCTTTAATCAAGTCTTTGTTGCTAAATTTACAGATGCCTTAGGTTACTTGATGTTAGGACAGTGATCATTCTTCCTTGAGATCTTCTGTTCCTTTGACTGCTGTGGCAGCAATTCTCTCAGCTGTCCTTCTACTTCTCTGGATATTCTGGGTCAGAATTTTTTGCAGCATTTAATTTTTTTTTCTAATCCTTTAAATATTGATGTTCCTTAGGATTCTGTTCTAGGCTCTGTTCTCTTTCATTCTCACAGTCTTCCAAAATGATCTCATTCACTTTCATAATGTTCATAACCATCTGTGTGCTAATGATTGCCACATTTTTGTCTCCAGCCAAGATCTGTCTCCTAAGCTCCAGATCCTTATATTCAAGTCATATTCAACACCTCCTCTTGGATATTGAACAGGCACCTCAAACTGAAGGTAGAATTTCTTTTCAAACTGCTCATTCTGTATTCCTCATATCAATAAATAACATCATCATTTTCGTGTTTCCCCAAGTTGTATACTAGCTATCATTTTTTCCCTTTTTTCTTTGCAGTAAAATTTATATACAATAAAATGCAGAAAATTTAAGTTTACAGTCTGATGAGTTTTGACAAATGTACACACCCATGTTGTCATCATTCAGTCATGATATAGAATATATTTCATTATCCAGGAAGTTTCCTTATACCCCTTTGCCAATCATTCTTACACCCTCACTCCCACCCCTGGCTGAGTTAAACCCTTTTCTTATTGCCTCTTCATTATTAGCTTTTCCTGTTCTTGAACTTCTTATAAATGGAATCATATGGTGTACTCTTTCGGTTTCTGACTTTTTTTGTTCAACATAGTTTTTGAAATTTATCCATGTTGTTGTATAGATCAGACGTTTATTTATTTTATTGCTGAGTGATATTTCTGTACATATACCACAATTTGCTTATGTATTATCTTATTGATGAACATTTGAGTTGTTTACACTTTTTGGCTGTTCTGATAAAGCTATTAGGGAATATCCTTACAAAAGTCTTCTGTGACCATGTGCTTTTATTTATTTTTTTATTATACCTCAGAGTGGAGCTACCTACTCATATGATAGGTGTATATTTAACTTATTAGAAATTACCAGTTTTGTAATAGTTAAACAGTTTTACAGTCCTACTAGTAATGTTTGCAAGTTCCACCTTTTTGACTCCTTGCCATCATTTGGTAGTGTCAGTTTTGTAAATTCTAGCAATTATAGTGGGTTTATACTGGAATATCATTTTGATTTTAATTTTTAAATCTATGATGAATTGTGAAACACCATCTTGTGTTTATTGGCTATTCTTATACCCTTGTGAAGTATTCAAATATTTTGATAATATTTATTGGGTTTGTATTTTTATCGCTGATTTGTGAAATTCTTTGTGTATTATAGATACAAGTCCTTAGTCATATATATATGTATATATGACATTTTTTCCTACTCTGTCTTGATATTTTGTTTTTGAAATAATGCCTTTTCTCAAATTTTGCTAAAATATGTTATATCAGGTTTTTATTTTATGGATAGTGCTTTTTGTTTCCTGTTTAGGGAATCTTGACTAACCCAAGGTCATAAAGTCATGAATGTATTTTCCTACATGTTATTCTAGAAGTTTTATAGTTTTAGATTTTACATTTAGTTTTTGATCTATTTCAGTTTAACATTTTGTGTATGGTGTGAAGTAGAAATTAAGGTTCATTTTTTCCCTCCATGTCAATATCCAGTTATTTCAGTGTCATTTTGTTGACAAAACTTTTCTTTCCCTAATCAAAAACTAAAGTGATTTTATGTAATGGGTCTTTTTCTATCATCTGAATTCTTTTCCATTGATTTATTTGTTTAGACTTCTGTAACTACTACTTTATAAAGTCTCTCTTTGTGATAAATCATAATATCTGGTAGTGTAAGCTCTTACTTTGTTTTTCTTCAACATTTTCTTGACTATTCTAGGACTTTCATATTTCTATCAATTTTAGAATCAGCTTGTCAATTAAAAAAGAAGACTGCGAGGGTTTGGCTGGAATTGCATGGACTCTAGATACATTTAGGGGAGACTTGACTTCTTAATATTGAGTCTTCCAACCCATGTAATTGTTATAGTCTATTTTTTTTTTTTTTTTAGGGGCTTTTACATTTCTCTCAGCAATGTTTTACAGTTTTCAGTGCACAGGTCTTTCACATCTTTTATTAGAGTTACCTAGTTATTTGTTGATATCATATACAATTACCATTAGGTTTTTATATGTTAATCCAGAATCTTGCAGTCTTGCTAAACTTATTTATTAGTTTAATTATGAATTTTTAAAATTTTTATATGTGTACAATAAGGCATCTATGAATAGCATTTTTGCTTCTTTTCTATATTTATGATTTTTTAATTGCCTTATTCCAGTGGTTTGGACCTTGGTTAAAGTCTTGAATTAGAGGGCTGAAAGTGGGCACCTTTTCTTGTTTCTGATCTTAATATGAGGTGTAGAATTTTTTCGTATAAAACCCTCTTTGGGGATCCCTGGGTGGCGCAGCGGTTTGACGCCTGCCTTTGGCCCAGGGCGCGATCCTGGAGACCCAGGATCGAATCCCACATCGGGCTCCCGGTGCATGGAGCCTGCTTCTGCCTCTGCCTGTGTCTCTGCCTCTCTCTCTCTCTCTCTGTGACTATCATAAATAAATAAAAATTAAAAAAAAAATAAAACCCTCTTTGTATTAGCTGTGGATTTTTAAAATAAATTCTTCATCAGAGGAAGCTCTCCTTTTTCCTTTGTTGGAGATTGTATTTTGGGGGGTTTTGTTTTGTTTTTGTTTTTGTTTTTGTTTTTTGTTTTTAATCACTAAAGCTATTGAATTTTATCAGATGCTTTCTGGGAGGCATCTTTTGAGAGCCATATGGATTTTCTTCATTATTTTGTCAGCATTGATTTTCAAATGGTAAACTAACCGTGTACTCTTCAAGTAAACCTATTTGATCAAGATGTGTATTATTCTTTTCATACATTGCTGGATTTGATTGGGTTACATTTTATTAATGATTTTTGCATTTATGTTCATGTGTGATATTTGTAATTTTCTTTTTTTTTTTTAAATTTTACTTATTTATTTTAATATGATAGTTACACAGAGAGAGTGAGAGAGAGGCAGAGACACAGGCAGAGAGAGAAGCAGGCTCCATGCACCGGGAGCCCGACATGGGATTCGATCCCGGGTCTCCAGGATCGGGTCCTGGGCCAAAGGCAGGCGCCAAACCGCTGCGCCACCCAGGGATCCCTGTAATTTTCTTTATCATGTTTTGGTATGGAGATTATACTGGCCTCATAAAACAAATTGAAAAGTGTTTCCTCTTCTTTGAAAGATTTTGTTAAAACTGGTATAACACCAGTGAAACTCTCTGAACCTAGAGTTTTCTTATTTTATTTTTAAAATTTACTAATTTTTTATTTTTTTAAAGATTTTAATTTATTTATTCCTGAGAGATACAGAGAGAGGCAGAGACATGGGCAGATGGAGAGGCAGGTTTCCTGTGGGGAGCCTGATATGGGACTTGATCCCTAGGCCCTGGGATCATGACCTGAGCTGAAGGCAGATGCTTAACCACTGAGCCACCTAGGTGCTCCTATTTTTAAAATTTAAATTCAGTTAATTAACATAAAATGTATTATTGGTTTCAGAGGTAGAGGTCAGTGATTCATCAATGTTATATAATACCCAGTGCTCATGGCATCAGGTGCCATCCTTAATGTCCATTACCCAATTACCCCATCCCCCCAACAATTACCCCTCCAGTGACCCTCAATTTGTTTCCTATGATTAAGAGTTTCTTAGGATTCGTAACTCCTCTGAGTTCGTCTTGTTTTATTTTGTCCTCTCTTCCCCTATGATCCTCTGTTTTGTTTCTTAAATTCCACGTATGAGTGAGATCATATGATAATTGTCTTGCTCTGATTGACTTATTTCTCTCCAGTTCATCCATGTCATTGCAAATGATGAGAGTTCATTTTTTTTTTGATGGCCGAGTAGTAGTCTATTTTATATATGTATATATATATATAATAGACTACTTCCTTTCCCTGCCTCTTCCCCCAATAGCTGCCTTTAGTGCCGTAACAGTCCAGTCCCACAGCAGAAGCAATAACTCGCATATGAAGTTAAAAGGAACACTGTGAAAGGGGCGTACCTTCGTGCAGCCAGTTCTCTCATCAAAGACCTATGCATTTTTACGATTTACTTAATAAACTGGGATTTTCAGACAGTAGGAAGTTTTTTCTTTTTTTTCTTTTTCTTTCTTTCTTTCTTTCTTTCTTTCTTTCTTTCTTTCTTTCTTTTTTCTTTTTTCTTTTTTCTTTTCTTTTCTTTTTTTTTTCGCAGTCCCTTATCTGGTTTCTACATGGAGGACTAAACTCATGCTTTTAGCTAAATGTGGTCTTTGCCGACTAAATTTAAGACGCAGCGGTTTAAGAGATTTACATACTGATGTAAATCTAGTAGGGAAATAAACAGTTGCTATAAAATGTGGTTCTGTAATCTTTGTTAGTGGTTTGTAGGCATGATGCCATAGATTTCTAGAGTAAGGAGTGCCTTCAACTGTCTAAAATAGTCTAGAAAGATCTTTGAAAAGGTTGTGCTTGAACTGCCTCTTTAATGGACTCAGGAGTATTCTTATCTGTAAGAGATGGGGAAAACTCACAGGCAGGTAGATCAGCTCACTCAAAGGCACAGAAACAAGAAATGGCATGGTGTGTTTGGAGAATTGCTGGAAGCTGAGCATACAAGGGTAAGAACTGTCAGGAAATAAGACTGGAGATGTATGCTGGGACCACATTAATTACAAGGGGCTTTCCTTGCTTTTAAATTTCTGTAGAGCCAACTTTGTGAGAGAATATTACTATCAAGAGAGTGTGTACACATATATTCCCAGAGCGAGAGGCAATAGGATGGAGTATAACCGCTGTTGGATTCCATAGGATCCTCGAGGAAGTTGCTGAGTAACTTATCTCATGAGCAAACTAGCTATAATGAATTGAGGATAACTATCAGGCAATTTCTGAAAGTACAGATTATATCATGAATATTTTTAGTGTCGTCGTCGTCGTCGTCATCATCATCATCATCATCATCATCATCATCATAATGTTGACAGAGGGATCGGTAGATCCCTAATAAAATTAACCTTGTGTATAGGATATCTTTCAGGTTAGGATTAGTGAGTAATCATCATCATCATCATCATCATCATCATCATCATCATCATAATGTTGACAGAGGGATCGGTAGATCCCTAATAAAATTAACCTTGTGTATAGGATATCTTTCAGGTTAGGATTAGTGAGTAATTTTTAAAAACATATAAAATATACAATTACCATTAGGTAATATATATATCACATCTTCTTTATCCATTCATCTGTCGATGGACATCTGGGCTCTTTCCATAGTTTGGCTGCTGTGGACATTGCTGCTATAAACATTGGAGTGTAAGTGTCCCTTCAGAACACTTCATTTGTATCTTTCAGGTAAATCCCCAGTAGTGCAATTGCTGGGTTGTAGGGTAGCTCTATTTTCAACTTTTTGAAGAACCTCCATATTGTTTTCCAGAGTGGCTTGTACCAGCTTGCATTTCCATCAAGAGTGTACGAGGCTTGAACCTAGAGTTTTCTATGTGAGGGTGGTTTTAATTACAAATTTAGTTTCTTTAACTGATAATGATGATTCAGATTTTCTAATTCATTTGTTTGTTTTGGAAACTTGTGATTTTTTAAAGCAATTTGACTATGTCACCTACATTTTTTTTTTAATTTTTATTTATTTATGATAGTCATAGAGAGAGAGAGAGAGAGAGAGAGAGAGAGAGGCAGAGACATAGGCAGAGGGAGAAGCAGGCTCCATGCACCGGGAGCCCGACGTGGGATTTGATCCCAGGTCTCCAGGATTGCGCCCTGGACCAAAGGCAGGCGATAAACCGCTGCGCCACCCAGGGATCCCTGTCACCTACATTTTTAAAGTTTTTGGCATATTACTCATAATTTCTTAATAATTCCCTTTTAATATCTGTAAGATCTAGTGATGTCTTTGCTTCTGTTCTTGATGTTGGTAATTTGTTTTTGCTCATCATTCTTTATTTCTCCTCTCCTCTCTTTTCACATCTACATCATCCTTCTTGTTCCTATTTTAACTTAGAACAATGCCTAAACTTTTCCTAGGGAGGCTGTAATAACCACACACTAACCTTCCTGTTTACAGTCTTGTTTCTGTGTTCCATTTACCTTATTACAGGAAGAAAGATCTCTCTAAAATGCAAATGTAGTTATATCTTTTCTAGCTTGAAACCTTGTTTCCTAATACCTTCAGAAAAAAAAAAAATCTATGCTCTTTCCTATGGAATACAAAGCCATCAATGATAAGGTGTCTGTCTCGATAGATACCTGTCTTTTTTTTTTTAATTTCTCCTTTTTATCTCTTCCCATAGGCCATAGGGAAGTATACTGCTTTTCTAGGGATTCTGATTTGTCCTTCTTCACCTAAAAGCAGAATACAGCATTTCAAAAGTGATATGATCAACACTAAGTAGACAAAAATTGTCTCCTAACTTCTCCTTTACTGAGATGATTGTTAATATTTGCTGGATATGGTCTCAATATTTATTATTTACTTGGTATAATACCTTTTATTCAGTATATTTTTATTTTCACAGCACTATCTCACCTCAAAACATTATTTTAAAGTCCATTTTCGATTTTACTGTTATTTCAAAGCATATTAAGTAATAGGGATGCATCTATTTTCTCCAGAGTACCTATCAGATAACTATTTGATCCTTCCTCCTCAAGCCTGTGATAATGATTTTATTTCAGCTTGGCAGTGTTAGTGTTGGTATTCGACCTGTCACCAGATGACTAGATGATGTATATTTCTTTATACTATCATTTCATAGTTTGCAAAATCAAGAAACATTCCTCTGAAACTGCCTAGCTGGTTTGGAAGTAAAGTAGTTGTTTCTTTTCTTGTCAGTCCTTTACCTCCTCACCCCCAGGGGAATCGGGATGCCCCATGTTATGTTTAAAAGCCTAAACACATCAAACTTTTATTCTTCTGTTGAGTTTGAAAGGGGGACGTTATTAGCTCTGTCTTGATGTAGCAGGGGCTCTGAAAGTCTATTTGGATAACACTGAAGATTGGAGGAAATGTGACTCTGTCTGTGTGTTTTAAGCCCCTAAGGTAAGATCAGAAAGCGTCTGGGGCAGTGAGAGCCAAATAGTTGAAGTCATACATTAATTATGGTCATGAATCATTTTTATTTTTAAAGTCTTTACCATTTGACAAGGTTGTTTGCATAGTACCAGTGAGTTTCAGGCAGCATTTTCCCCCCTTTTAAAGTAACAGGCTATTTTGTTGATTTCTGCTCTGAGTTGATAATGCCTATTATTATTAGAATTCTGATAACTTTTTTAGTAAAAATTGCATGTTTCCTTACTTGATTGGTCTTCATTTGATTTTGTTTTGATATAATATTTTAAAGTTATAAATATAGAAAACGATCACATTAATCTTTTAGAGTCTCCAGTTGATATTGGTAAAAAATAATCAGATCTTGGGACTGAGCTTTTATATTCAGGAGTTAGTTGACATTCACTCTGCAGAAATATTTTGAGTGCCTCCTTTGTGCCATATTCTGTTCTAAGCACTGGGAATATATAGAAAAATACGAGATTTTTTTTTTTTCCTCAGAAAGATCTAGTAGGGAAATAAACAGTTGCTATAAAATGTGGTTCTGTAATCTTTGTTAGTGGTTTGTAGACGTGATGCCATAGATTTCTAGAGTAAGGAGTGCCTTCAACTGTCTAAAATAGTCTAGAAAGATCTTTGAAAAGGTGCTTGAACTGCCTTTTTAATGGACTCAGGAGTATTCTTATCTGTAAGAGATGGGGAAAACTCACAGGCAGGTAGATCAGCTCACTCAAAGGCACAGAAACAAGAAATGGCATGGTGTGTTTGGAGAATTGCTGGAAGCTGAGCATACAAGGGTAAGAACTGTCAGGAAATAAGACTGGAGATGTATGCTGGGACCACATTAATTACAAGGGGCTTTCCTTGCTTTTAAATTTCTGTAGAGCCAACTTTGTGAGAGAATATTACTATCAAGAGAGTGTGTACACATATATTCCCAGAGCGAGAGGCAATAGGATGGAGTATAACCGCTGTTGGATTCCATAGGATCCTCGAGGAAGTTGCTGAGTAACTTATCTTATGAGCAAACTAGCTATAATGAATTGAGGATAACTATCAGGCAATTTCTGAAAGTACAGATTATATCATGAATATTTTTAGTGTCGTCATCGTCGTCGTCGTCATCATCATCATCATCATCATCATCATCATCATAATGTTGACAGAGGGATCGGTAGATCCCTAATAAAATTAACCTTGTGTATAGGATATCTTTCAGGTTAGGATTAGTGAGTAATTTTTAAAAATTGAGGTAAAATTTACATACATTGAAATGCATAGATCATTAGTTTCAATTCTTTGTATAACGGTGTACCCTCACCCCAGGAAAGATATATGCTGCATTTCCATCACCTCAGGGAGTTCCTTTGTTCCCCCTGTTCTCTACCAATCAATCCCACCCCACATAGACAACCAGCTGTCTGGCTGAACTGTGTATACGTGGAATCATACAGTATGCTTTCTGGCTTTTTTCACTCAACATCATGTTTTCGAGATTCATTCATATTGTTATGTGTACCAGTGGTGTCTTCCTTTGTATTGATGAGTAAAATTTCATGATTATACCTCAGTTTGCTTATTAATTCTCCCTTTTGACACTTGTGTGGTTTTCTATCAACAGTCTTCTATAAATCTTCGTGTAGACATATGTTTTTACGTTTCTTGAGTAAATGCTTAAGAGTAGAAATACTGGGTCATAGTTTAGACAGATGTTTAACTTTATAAGAAACTGTTTCCCAAAAGTATCCCAAAAGTGTATTCTTCTACACCTTTACCAGCAATGTGGAAAGTTAAAATCGCTCCACAACCTTGCTAGTATTAGGTGTTGTCATTTTAATTGTAGCTATTCTAACAGGTATGAAGTGGTACCTCCTTATGATTTTATTTTATTATTATTTTTTTAAAGATTTTATTTATTCATGAGAGAGAGAGAGAGAGAGAGAGAGAGAGGCAGACATACAGGCAGAGGGAGAAGAAGCAGGCTCCATGCAGGGAGCCTGACGTGGGACTCGATCCCGGGACTCCAGGATCACGCCCTGGGCCGAAGGCAGGCACTAAACCTCTGAGCCACCCAGGGATCCCCCTCCTAATGATTTTAATTTGCATTTTCTTGATGACCACGACATTGAGTACCTTTCCCTGTACTTATTGGCCATTCTTATTTCACCTTTGTGAAAAATTTTATTTTTTTGCCCATTTTTAATTGAGTTGTCTTTTTGTTACTGATTTATAAGAGTTCTTTATATACTCCAGACACAGTCCTTTGTCAGATTGATGTTTTGCAAGTATTTTCTCCCAGTCTGTGGACTGCTTATCATTTTCTTAATGGCATCTTTAGATGAACAGGCATTTTTTATTTTTGTTAAGTCCAGTTTGTCTATTTTTAATTTTATGGTTAGTGCTTTTCATGCCTTCTCTATGAAATATTTACCTCCCCCAAGATTGCAAGATTCTCTGTATTTCTTCTATAAGCTTTATGATTTTAGTGTTTATGTTTACAGTGCTATCCTTGAATTAATTTTTTCATGTGCTGTGAGGTAAGGAATGAAATTAATTTTCCTCCCCTATGTTTATCCAGTGTTTGTTTAAAAAACTTTCTTTTCTCTATTAACTTGCTTGGGTTCCTTTGTCCGAAATCAATTGGCCATATATGTGTAGCTTTATTTATATAATCTTTACTCTGTTCCATTGATCTTTGTTTTGATCATTATGCTAGTACCATATTGTTTTGATTATGTAGTTTTATAAAAAAAAAAGTTTATCTTGGTTTATCTAGAAGATTCTTTGCTTTTCTGTATAAATTATAGTATCAGCTTTTTAATTTCTAACAAAAAAACGAAAGCCTTTTGAAATTGGAATTGTGATTATGAAACAATCGACCCATATATAGAAATATAATGAATTTCTGTATATTGACCTTGTATACTGTGACCTTATGAGTTCTAGTAGTTGTTTTGTAGATTACTAATGGAATTCATTTTCATTATATGAAAATTATGTCATCTAAAAATAAAGACAATCTGACCATTTTTGCTGTGTATATGTATAAGAAATATATAAACTATATTTGAAAACCAAGAGACTAAGAAAAACACACACTCATAATGAAAGCAAAAAAGAAAAATAGTTCTTGATTTTTTCAGTGTTCCTGTTTCACAGTGGCTGCTGCTGCTTTAACTGGGGTTATTGTTAATTCTTTTTTTTCTTTGTGTATACCCATAAGTAATATTTATTTATTTTTTTTAATTTTTTTTTAAACTTTTATTTATTTATGATAGGCACACAGTGAGAGAGAGAGAGAGGCAGAAACACAGGCAGAGGGAGAAGCAGGCTCCATGCACCGGGAGCCCGATGTGGGATTCGATCCCGGGTCTCCAGGACCGCGCCCTGAGCCAAAGGCAGGCGCCAAACCGCTGCGCCACCCAGGGATCCCCCCATAAGTAATATTTAGCCTTGTTATGAGTGATATTCTTCTGGTGACTTTAGCACTTAATTTCTCTGGGCCTCAGTTTACATCTTTGTAACATGATAGGGTTCAACCAGATTATTTTCTTTTTAAAGATTTATTTATCTATTTGAGAGAGATGGGCAGAGAGAGAGAGAATCTTCAAGCAGATTCCCCACTGAGTGCAGAGCCTGACTTGGGGTTCCATCCCTTGACCCATGAGATCATGACCTGAGCTGAAACCAAGAGTCAGGCACTCAACCAACTGAGCCACCCTGGGTCCCCTCAACCAGATCATTTTCTAAGGTGTCTTCGAGATTCCTGTGAGTTTGCCATTTTAGCTCTCAATATATCAGATGGGGCAGGCGGGAAGGAATAGAAAGGATGTTTTTAGGGTCTGTAGTAATCCCTTTTCTTTCATTATAAATATGCTAGGGAATTATGAAATGATCAGTTTGAGTTTATTACTAATTCTGTTTATCATGGAAGGTTTGTCTTCATTTTGTTCCATTTACATTTGTTACTCTGTGTTAAGAGTTATGGTTAACTCACTTAAATTTTTCTGCAACTTTTATTTCTAGGCTTCATAGAGCCCAGTGTGCAATTAAACAGACTCAGGTAACTGTTCAGAAAATTGGAAAGGAAATTGAAGAAAAGCTAAGGCTCACATCTACAAGCAATGAACTGGTAGGTTTTTAAATATATTTACTTGTTTAGACTCCATGATTTCTAAATGTGATCATTATATTCTTCTTATTAGTAGTTAATTTTTTTCAAAAAGCTTTAGGTAGTTATTTTTTCTTTTAATGTTTTGCTGTGACTTATATTGGCATTTCAATGTTAGAAAACACTTTCCCGTCTCCTGATAATGCAACATGCAAAGTGCCTGCCTTTTACTGCTAGACAGAACTTCAGATTACGTACGATTACTTAGAAAATAATTAAAAGCTATTTTATTAATGCCTTGTCAATATGAACTCTAGACGTGAACTGTATAGTGAATAAGAAATAGCTGCCAGAAGGGAAAAAAAAGCCTTTAGGGACTAATTTCCTTTTAGAAGATGAGTTTAAAATTATTTGGAATGAACTTATTAATAGGATTGCTTATGGACAGTGTTCTCTTTTTTGGGAAAGATTCCTTTAATTAGGCATTTCCAAAGAAACAGAAGTTCTAACCCAAATGGACAGATTTAAGATATTAATATAATTTGGGGTTGCTTTATGCTCTTTCTAGTAGAAAAAATATATTAATTTTGGAATAAAGATTCTGTCTTTGTAAGCAGAATAGTAGGCATAACTAATAAATTGAACTTTTCTCAAATGAAGCCACATGGCTATGGGTAGCTTTTGATGAAATTTGTGCTATGGATTATGATAGTTAAAATATAATTCAAATCCTTAATTAAGTCTTAACTAAAAAACTTTTAAGTATTTGTTTGTACAAACTCATTCTCATAGGTTGGCAGTATCTTCCAGTTGTCATTTATAGCACTATCAACTTAGGAGAAGGCCTTTTTATCTCCAAACAAAAGTTCTGCATTACGGTGCCTGGGTGGCTCAGTCAGTTAAATGTCTGCCTTTAGCTCAGGTCATAATCCCAAGGTCCTGGGATCAAGTCCGTATGGGGCTCCCTGCTCAGCAAAGAGTCTGCTTCTCCCTTTGCCTCTCTCGCCACTCTTGCACTCTCACTCTCTCTTAAAAATAAATAAATAAAAATCTTAAAAAAGAAAAACTCTGTACTATCTTGAAGATTTGCCCAAGATAGTAAATTAATAGAACTATAGAAACACAATGTAGTTAACCACCAGCGCTGGAATTTGAAGTGAATGGGTGATGAATGGTTATTTAAACTATATAAAATTGTTGATTTTAACCCATAAATGGCAGTTTCATGTAATTCAACCTGATGTATAAAATGGCTAGTGCTGTACCTGGCACAGAGCAGACATATAAAATATGGTAGCTGCAATAAATATAGTAGTAATTCTTATTCATATGATTTTTCTTGTCTATGGAAAGCCTTCTGTTTTGGAGAAGCTGTTAAACCACCTCGTTTTAACTCAGGCTCAGTAAAGGAAGAAAACCCAGACCACAAATATATTGGAAAAGGAGAAAAAGCAGCTAATTTTAATCCTATCTGTAGTGTTTCTGTAGTGTTGAGAAATGCCACATTTTTAGAACCTTTGTCTGAGGAGAACTTGCTAGGTTTTCTTTTTCTCTCTTATTTTCATCTCCCAAGGCAAGACTGGGAAATTACTTATTTCATTAAATGACAGCATATGTTTTGTCTCAGTATGGAAAAATGTATGTTTAATCCTATTTTTCTAAAATATAAGTGGTGACACACAGAGCAAGGTGATAGAATGTATGAGTTTAAAGAGGTCAGGTTCATAGGTTCACTGTGTGTTTTTATGCTGCCTGGTCAACATAGAAGAGAATTGTTGATTTTTGAACTGAAAGTGAACCTAGAAATCATCTAGTTACCGTATAACTTCACTAAAACCACCTCCTCAGTACATTTTGTTCCCTTACCTGTTTTTTTCTCCATAGTATTTATTACCCTTTAACATGCTGTATACTTTTCATAGGTATTTTGTCTATCTCTCCTAAACTGTGTGAGGGGAGGGATTTTGTCTGTTTCTTCACTACTGTGTTCAGCAGTATCTAGAGAAGCATTTGACATAATAGATCCTCAGTAGATACTGAAGTTAGGAATGAATCTAGCATGTTAAATAACAAAATTCAACCAGGGAAATTTGAATTTCCACTTGGCTTTTTGATTCATGAATCAATGGGACATCAAGTAGAGAGGAGCAAGTAGAGAGGAGCTCCAAAGAGTCCTACAAAATGGAAGGTTTTTATAGAAGGATGGTAGGGCAAGAAAGTTATTAGCAAAAGAAAAGGATTGTTCTAGGCAAGGCCACCTTCTAGGGATAAAAGTAAGGTGTCTTATCATGCAGATTGCTTCATCTTTTTTTAGGGATGGAGAGGGCCAAAGGGGCAAACTTATTGGCACAGTTTGAAAAATTCCTGGCTGGCCAGATAAGACTACATTTCTACAGAAGGTTGACACTGCAGTTAGATTATTCATTAAGCAACTTGGTCTAAGCGACACCATTTTGGACCTGTACTTAGTCTTTTTATTTATTTTTTTAAATGAGCATTAAACCCTTACAAAAGGATGGAGAATGAGGCCTGAAGAAAGGAAGCAACTTTTCCATAATCATTTGACTAGAAAAGACAAATTTTGGTTTACTTGTCTTGTTTCAGGGAATAATGCCGTTTACTTGTTAATTTTCCACTCTAAGATTTATCTGTGGCAAATTAGAAACCTTTACTATTATGTTTTTTCCTCATTGCCTTCCTAATTGCTACAAGGTCATCATACTCCAACCCAAGCATTTTCAATTTTTAAGAATTGACTATAATTTTAACTTATGTATAAGCAGTCAGAAGGCATACTTAATGCCGAAAGAAATCAGATTACTTTGTAAGATCAAATGTAACTACCTCTATTATTACAAAGTGAGTTCATACTTGATGGCTTTTAAAGATTTAGCATCTTCCCATGCTATGTCAATAGCTAACATATCTTTGTGACATTTAATTATGTTTCTTATGAAATTTCTCCTGTTGTCATTTTGAATTTTTGCTTATATATTATGGATTTTGTCAAATGCCTTTCCCGTATCTGTGATAGTTGTATTTTTTCCTCATGTTCTTGTATTATGATAGTCAAATACACTGATTAAACTTTGAATGTTGCATTCCTGGGGAAAGCCCCTCTTATTCATTTGGAATTATTCTTTTTTATGTGTATTGCCAGATTCAGTTTGCTAAAATGTTTAAAGGATTTTTGCATCTATATTCATGGGGGAATATTGGCCTGTTGTTTTGTTTTCTTAACAATCTCTGTGTCTAGTTTTGTTGTCAGGGTGATATTGGCCATAACTAATGAGTTGGGAAGTGTTTTTCCTTTTACTTTCTAGAAGAATATGTGTAGAATTGGAATTTTTTCTTAAATGTTTGGTAGAATTTACCAGTGAACCCATCTGGACCTGGAATTTTCTTCGTGGGTTTTGAACTAGGAGTTTAGTTCTTTAATAGTTGTGGGTTATTGAAATTCTCTGCTTCTTGAGTGAGCTTTAGTAGCTCATGTGTGTCAAGGATTTGTCCATTTCATTTAAGAGGTTAGTCTTTTTAATTTTAGCTATTCTCATGTGTGTAGTGTTTTCTTATTTTAATTTATAATTGCATTTTTATGATAAGCATTTTTCATATCTATTGGTCATGTGTATAATCTTTAAGAAGTGTAAGTTTAAGTATTTTTACCCATAAAAAAAACAAACAATGGGGCACCTGGTGGCTCAGTCAGTTATGTGTCTGCCTTCAGCTTAGGTCAGGATCCCAGTCTGCTTCTCCTCTCTCTTGTGGCCCCTCCCCCTCCACTTATGTGCCTGTGCTTGCTCTCTCTCTTTCTATCAAATAAATAGATAAAATCTTTGAAATAAAGAAGAAACTATTTAGATTTACAGAAAACTTGCAAAAGTAGTTCAGAGTTCCCATTTGACTTTCATCCAGTTTCCTCTAATATTAACCTCTTCTATAACCATGTTACATTTGACATAGTACATCATCAAACCAAGAAGTTAACATTGATACATTACCATTAACTGTGGGCTTCATTCAGGTTTCACCAGTGTTTCCACAAATGTCTTTCTTTTAAACAAATAGACTTTATTTTATAACAGTGGTAGACTTATAGAATTACTACAAAGATAGTATAAGGAGTATACCCTACAACCAGGTCCTCCTGTTATTAACATTTAACCTAAATGTGGTACATTTGTTACAATTAATAAACCTGTACTGATAAATCATCATTCACAAAATCCATGCTTCCTTCAAATTTCCTTAATTCTCACCTAATGTTTTTTTCTGTGCCAGGATCCCATGCAGGAAACTATTACAGTTAGTAGTCATGCTTCCTTAGACTCTACCTGGATGTGAAAATTTCTGACTTTCATTGTTTTTAATGACTTTGACAGTTTTGAGGATTACTAGTCAGGTATTTTATAGAACATTCCCTGACTGGGATTTGTCTTATGTTTTGCCATGATTAACCTGGATTCTGATGTCCTTTTTTTGGTCCAGTATCCAGCCCAGGATACCACATTGTATTCAGTCATGCTTTCCAGGCTTCTCTGATCTATGACAGTTTCACATTCCTTCCTATATTTAAATCACCTTTACTCATCACTGTTAATATTTACCTGAATCACTGCTTGGTTAAGGTAGTGTCCCCCAGCTTTATCCACTATACTATCCAAAGGACACTTTGGAGTATCCTTTCCATACTCAATTTTTTGAAAGCAAGATACTAAGTCCAGCCTTCACTCCAGTAAAGGGGACTTGTGTTCTACCTCCTAGAGGGGGGGCTGCCTACATATGTTATTTTGAATTCTTTGTGAGGAAGATTTGCACCCCTGCTCATTTATTTAATTATCCAGTCATTTACTCGTTAGTATGGACTTGAATATATTTATTTTATTCTTTAGGTTATAAACAAATACTATGTTATTTGTTTTCTTGCTCAACTTGTAGCATCAAGAGCTTTTTCAGGTTGGCTCCTGTGTCCTTTTGACATGGATCTCTTTTTTTATTTGTTTTTTAAAACACTTCCTTGGTTTCTGACACTATATGATCCAGGCTCATCTTGTATTTTCTCTGTCTCAGCCCTGATTTAGCCCTTTTTCTGAGGAGTCGTGTTCCTGTCATTGGGTAATGGTATTTAGAAACAAGAACTAGGCACTGGGTTTGCTTATAGCTATTGGGTTGTAACTACTTCTAGGCCCTCTCAGTGGACAGAGCTGATGTATATACAAGTATCTATGTCTATGTATGTATTAAGCTAAACATGAGTTTGTGCTAATACCTTCAACTATAACACCATAGAGTTAATTCTCACCCTACACTTTATTTGTAGTATCTTTTCTGTTAGTGAGAAGCCTGGCTCCCATTATCTGTAATTTATTAACTTATTTTTTCAGTCCTAGTATACATGTAAGTAGTTTCATATATTTTCCCCTTATTTTTAAATGAGATATCTGTCTTCTTGTGTTAAAGTGAATGGGTGGCGGATTGTGTGTATATCCATACATTTGCAGGTATATTTGCATTTTTCTTTTTTTGGATACAAGTCCTTTTTCTGATATATATGTTGGGAATATTTTCTTATGCTCTGTGGCTTGCCTTTTCATGTTCTTAATGGTGCCTTCTAAGGGCAAAAGTTTATAAATTCAATGAAATACAGTGTATTTTTTAATGTTATTTTATGGGTATGGCTTTTTGTTTATAGGAGATCTTTGACTAACCTGAAATCACATCAATTTCTTCTATGTTTGGGGATCCCTGGGTGGCGCAGTGGTTTAGCGCCTGCCTTTGGCCCAGGGCGCGATCCTGGAGACCCGGGATCGAATCCCACGTCGGGCTCCCGGTGCATGGAGCCTGCTTCTCCTTCTGCCTATGTCTCTGCCTCTCTCTCTCTCTGTGTGACTATCATAAATTTAAAAAAAAAAAATTTCTTCTATGTTTTATTATAAAAGTTTTATATTTTTGGGCTTGACATTTAGATCTATGATCCATCGCAAGCTGGTTTTTGTGTATGAGTTCAATAAGATTCATTTTTTTCTAAATGAATATGCAGTTGATTTAACATCATTTGTTGAACAGTCTTTCCTTTCCTAATTTACTTGTTTTGAAGTGTTTGTCTAAAATCAGTTAACCAAATATGTGTTCATCTATTTCTGGATTCTCTGTTTTATTCCACTGATCTATATGTCTACCTCTTACCAACACCAAAGAATTCTTTTTAATTTATTAACGTAATATCTTGCGGTCTTGTTCTATTAACTTTTTAAAATCATACTTATTTTGTATATTTATTGGGATTTTCTGTGTAAACAATCATACCTGCAAACTTGGACTGTCTTGAGTGCTTTATTATTTAATTCTTCTGACTTATTTCAATAGCTAGAACTTATATACAATCAAAGTGATGCAGTGAAATCATTTCTTTGTTCCTGATTGTGGGGAGAAATGATTCATCCTTTCTTAATTAAGTATAATGGTAGTAACACCCTTTATTGGTGTTAGGAAATTACCTCTTATTCCTACTTTCTGAGATGTTGAATTTTGTCAAATGCTTTTTCTGCATCTATTGAAATAATCATGTGGTTTTTCTCCTTGATTCTCCATAATTTAATTTCAGATGTTTAACATTATGTTTCTGGAATAAACCTGAATTTGTTACAATATATACTTTTTTTTTTTTTTTGATATCTTGCTGGATTTGATCTGGAAATAATTTAAGGAGTTTGTGCATATTTGTTAGAGATATTATAATACAATGTTTTAAATTTATCAGTTGGTATTAGAATTACGGTAACCTGGTAAAATTAGTTGAGCAGCGTTCCTTTTTCCTATTCCATCTTGACCAAAAGCAGAAGTCTCTGCTTTTAATATTTTCTAGTGCTGTGCTGAGATTTCATATCTTTTTATTCATTATGAGAGTATTTTACTTTTTCTGATACTTGACTGAGATTTCATCTTTTTATTCTTTATAAGAATATTTTACTTTTTCTTACACCATATTTGTAATTGTGGCTTTGTATGGTAATTCTGACATCTGGGTTATCTTGTGATTGGCATATATTGGTTGTCTTTTCCCTAGAGAGTGAGTCACATTTTCCTGGCTCTTCATATCATATATTGAGTAATACTGCATAGTATCCTGGACAATGTGAACGAGATTTTGTGGACTCTCTGGATTTTGTTACTTTATTCTGAAGAGTATTGATGTTTTCATTTTAGTAGGTAGTTAACTTGTTTAGGCTGGAACTGCTCTGCCTGCAGTGGACCTTGGCTCAGATTTCATTCAGTTCAGTACTTTTACCCTCAGGCACAGCTGCTTTCTGTATGCCTCATACATGTGTGGTTGAGGATTCAGAGACTCATATTGAATTTAAACAGAATCTGAGGGGATCCCTGGATGGCTCAGCAGTTTGGCACCTGCCTTCGGCCCAGGGCGTGGTCCTGGAGACCTGGGATCGAGTTCAGCATTGGGCTCCCTGCGTGGGACCTGCTTCTTCCTCTGCCTGTGTCTGCCTCTCTCTCTCTCTCTCTCTCTGTCTCTCCTGAATAAATAAATAAAATATTTTAAAAAACATATTTATAAACAGAATCTGGGATGTCCATTTTCTGCCTTCTTCTGTTCTGGTGGCCTCGATTGTGTGATCTCTTTCCCCTCGTTCCTTTGGCCAGAAAGCTAGTTGTTTTTCATTGGAGTTTTACCGCAGCCACCTTCAGGACAACGCTACAGAAAAGGGGAAATTCACTCTGTGTGTTGGTTGCTTGCAGCAGGTCCAGAGTCTCCAAAATTTACCTGTCACTGATCAATTTCCAGAATCATCAAGTAGTAGCTTTTTGTATATAGAATCTATAGCTATTATTTATGAGAGGACCAATTTGTTAGGTGCTTATTCTCACACAGTGGAAGTAGAACTTGGATGTTTTATTATTATATATCTTTGCCTTTATCTTCCTGGCTGGTCCTGGGTTCTAGGCCTTATATTGCCACTGAGTCTGTGATATTACTGGATTAGATTAAGTATTTTCTAGGAAAATATTTTCCCTTTCTTAGTGATTGAGAAGATGTAAGTGCAATAGAAAGAACCTATGCATGACGTTTAAAAGCAAATTTGTTCTCATAGGACAACTGCCATAGTTCTAAAACTTTTTTTCCCAGATTGCTAATTATTTCCAGGTTTTGTGGGAAAACCAATATAGATAAATGTGCCCTAAGCCACCATTCTCAAACTTTTTGGTCTCAAGACTCCTTTATACTCTTAAAAATTATTGAGACCTCAAAGAACTTAGCATATATCTGTTGATGATGCCTAGGTTAATAAAAGACAGATGGATTCTCACATTTATTTCTGCAATAAATCTGTTGTGATACCACAAATCTTAGAAATTCTGGAAAGCTCTGCTATACAGTTATAAGAAAATAAGAGTGAAAAAATGAGATAGCAGCTTAGTAGTAATATGAAAATATTTTTGATCCCACAGACTCTAAAATGGCCTCAGAAATTCTCATGGTTTCCTGGACCATGCTTTGAGAAAATTTTGTCTAAGACTTTTTAGCTCTAATGTGATCTAAAGAAAATTGTTTCCTTTAGTATGTCATTTACAAATTAGTCTGTCATTCTGAAATGAGTCTTTAACGTTGCCCATCATTGTCTTTGTAAAGACCCCAAAATAAGAATGTGTGTGCTTGCAAATAGATGAATTTGCTGTGATTTTCAGAGCAGATACATGTTGCATAAAAACACCAAAATCCAATTAAAAGTGATCCACTGGAGATGCACATGTGATATTAACTAGGAGTAAACAGGGATCCCTGGGTGGCGCAGCGGTTTGGCGCCTGCCTTTGGCCCAGGGCGCGATCCTGGAGACCCAGGATCGAATCCCACATCGGGCTCCCGGTGCATGGAGCCTGCTTCTCCCTCTGCCTGTGCTCTGCCTCTCTCTCTCTCTCTCTGTGACTATCATAAATAAATAAATAAATAAAATTTAACTAGGAGTAAACAGATAAATAAAACACGGAAACCCATTAGAAGATACTTATGAAACATTAAGGTCTTTGAGCACTTTTGTTCAGTGCATTAGAAAGGAAGCTAAACCAGATCCCACTTGGGCAGATTTGTTTACTCATCAGAAATTAGAGCCAGCTATGCTGGTTTTGAATGACTTGATAAATTTCTGCAAGTGGGCCAGTTTCTGCACATGGACCAAACACACTGTAAACATGCCTTCCTGTATCAGTTTAGTATTTAGATTAACTTGTACCCTTGATTCTTTGATTCTAGAAAATGCTTCCCAATCTGAGCATGTACCCTGGAATAGAGCAGATCAACCCTCTAAGTAGGCATATCTGTATTCTGTGAAAAGTTATTTTCCCCTTTTTGGAGGGGCTTTTTCCCTCCAAAAAATTCAGTTTAGAATTCAGTTTGCATATTTTGTGGAGAAATTCAAGTTATGAAAATGGAACACTTCTTTGTGAGAAAAGATTACTTCCTAAAAATTTGCGTATGTTTTTTCTCAGTGATGTAAAAACGCCATAGTGTGCCATGATCACACCAAGAAACCCAAATTGTTTCTTGGTTCCTTTTTCTTTAATGATAAACAACCTCATGGCCTTTGGTCTTTGCTTTTACAGTGGGTTGACAGGGCAAGATGGCTTTTATCACCGTTAGACCCAACCTCTTTAGAAGCACGTAGTATGCCCTTCATAAATATTTGCTTTGTTCAAGAAAAATTGCGTAGGAATGTTTTATATTTCATAGGGTTTTCCAGTCAAATATAATAATGATGATTGGAAATAAGCTTTTCAGCTTGTTTTCTTGGCTTGAATGTCTTTAACAGATGATCATGCCATCTGTTTAGAATCAGTATTTCAGTGATGAGGAAGAAAGCATTTTGGGTGAGAAATGATAGCTCTACTTTCCACACAACTGCGAAGTCATTTTCCATGCCCTTTGCTTCAACAAGGTTATACCATTACTCATCCCACTGAGTGCCTTTGCTTCTTCATTATATGTGAATCAAATAGAGATGCTGACTTTCATCATATTTAATTTATTTAATGAAAAGGTTTCTTTTCTCATTACAGTTTTAATTAGTGTATGTCTTAGGAAGGAGACAAGAATTTATTAGGTACAGCCAAATATTACTAGTTTGGTTAAGATGCATGTCATGGAAAATCATATAAAGTATATTACTGACACTATTGATAAAGACCAGGAGAGAAGGACACACACATTCATAGCACAGTAATTGTGGGTGAATGTAAACGTGTGCAAGCACCTGTATATGTTTGTTGTGGGGGCAGATTTCAGATTTTATCTGGAGGCAAATTCTGGCCTCCAAAGACATTTGGATTAAAAGGGAGTCTGAGTAAAGTTTTGATTCTGGTTTCATAGGTTTAATTAAGTAGGAAGTATTTTAATGGAAAGATAAGTTAACAAACTTATTTAGCAAACTTAATTTTATCTCTAATAGAATGTGTCTGGGATTTGTTTTATTAAATGAACATTCAGTAAAATTGACTTTTTGAAGTATGGTTCTATCATTTAAGAAATAAGCTTTATTTTTTAGAATAGTTTTAGGTTTACAGAAAAATTGTACAGAAAGTATTTCCCCTCTTCTCCTAGTTTCTTTTATTGTTAACATCTTATATCAGAATGGTATATTTGTTACAATTGTTGAATCAATATTCATACAATATTATTAACTTACGTCTGTAGTTTCTGTTAGGGTTTGCTCTGTGTTGTACAGTTCTTAGGGTTTTTTTTTAAGATTATTTATTTATTCATGAGAGACACACGCACAGAGAGAATGAGAGAGAGAGAGAGAGAGAGAGAGAGAGAGAGGCAGAGACACAGGCAGAGGGAGAAGCAGGCTCCATGCAGGGAGCCCAGTGCGGGACTCAATCCCAGGACTCCGAAGGCAGGCAGGCACCAAACTGCTGAGCCACCCAGGGTTCCCTAGTTCTCTAGGTTTTGTTTTTTGTTTTTTTTTTCCATCATACAATGCCTGGTCTTTAATGAGGTTTTTAAGAAATGTTTATTTACAATGATGATTACTGAAATGATATGTTAAGTCAGTTTCCTTTTTTTTTTAATTTTTTTTATTTATTTTTTATTGGTGTTCAATTTACTAACATACAGAGTTCTCTAGGTTTTGACAAATGCACAGTGTCATGTATCCACCATTGCAGTATCATGCAGTGTAATTTCACTGGCCTAGAAATCCTCTAGGATGAATCTACCATCCTTTTCCCCCTCTCTTAGAGACCCTTGGCACCACTGATCTTTTTACTGTCTCCATAGTTTTACCTTTTCCAGGAATGTCATGTAGTTGGAATCAAATAGTATGTAGCCTTTTCAGGTTGACTTCTTTTACTTAGCAGTATGCAACTAAGGTTCCTCCATGACTTTTCATAGCTTGATAGCTCATTTCTTTTTGTTGCTGAACAGTACTCCATTGTATATATATGCTACAGTTTGTTTAACTATTGAGCTATTGAAGTGCATCTTGGTTGCTTCCAAGTTTTGCAACTTGCCTTGCATATGTCAAATAATTATTAGTAAAGCTGCTATAAAACATTCATGTGTAGATTTTTGTGTGGATGTGAATTTTCAGCTCAACAAGTAAATATCCTGGAGCATGATTCCTGGATCGTATAGTAAGCCTATGTTTAGTTTTGTAAGAAAATGCCAGACCATCTTTTAAAGTGCCTATACGGTTTTGCACTGCCACCAACAATAAACGACAATTCCTATTGGTCCATATCCTTGCCAGCACTTAGTATTGTCAGTATTTTGGATATTAATGTATATATATATATATATATATATATATATATATATGGCATTTCACTGTTGTAGTTTGCAGTTTCTTTATGACATGGTGTTGAGCATCTTTTCATATGCATATTGGCCTTCTTTGATGAGATTTTTAAATTGGGTTGTTTACTTATTGTTGGGCTTTTAGAGTTTTTGTGTATATTTTGGATATGATTCTTTTATTAAATAGGTCATTTTTAAGTATTGTCATCCAGTTTGTAGCTTTTCATTCTTTTAATAGTGGTTTTTACAGAGCAGAAGTTTTAATTTTACAGAAGGCCACCTTAGTTTCTTCTTTCATAATCATGTATTTGATTTGTATGTAAAGTCCTCTAAATTTTCCAGTGTTATCTTCTAGAATTGGTATGATAATTTAAAAAAATTTTATTCATGATTTGACTGGGGGTGGGGGAGGAGCAGAGAGAGAGGGACAAGCAGACTCTGGACTGAGTGCAGAGCCTGTCACGGGGCTTGATCCCACGACCCTGAGATCATGACCTGAATCAAAATCAGGAGTCGGATACTTAATCTATTGAACCACCCAGGTACCCCAGATATGATAATTTTTTTATTTTACATTAGTTCTGTGGTCCATTTTGAGTTAATTTTTCTGAAAGGTGTAAGGTCTATATCTAAATGTTCTGTTTCATTTTGTTTTTGTATGTGGCTGTCCAATGGTTATAGCACCATTTGGTGTAAAGGCTATCCTTTTTGCTTTGAATTGCTTTTGTTCCTTTGACAAAAATCAGTTGACTGTATTTGTGCTTGTATGTGTTTCCAGGTCATCTATTCTGTTCTGTGCATTTATTTGTCTATTCTGTGCCCATGTCACACTGTCTTGATTATTGTAGCTTTATGGTAAGTTTTAGCATTAGATAGTGTCAGTCTTCTAACTTTATTCTTTTTCAGTATTGAGCTATTCTGGTTTATTTGCCTTTCTATATAAACTTGAGAATCAGTTTGTTGGTATAAACAAAATAATTTGCTGGGATTTCACTGGATCTATAGATCAAGTTGGGAAAAATTGAACTCTTAATAATATTGTCTCCCTGTCCATGAATATGGACATTCATTTATTTGGCTTTCCTTTGATTTTTTTCATCAGTTTTCCAGTTTTCTTCATTTTAGTCTTATACATATTTTGTTAGACTTATACCTCAATATGTCATTTTTTGAATTTCTAATGTAATGTTGTGTTTTAAATTTCATATTCTAATTGTTCCTTGCTGTTACATAAGA
The DNA here is from genome assembly GCF_048164855.1 of Canis lupus baileyi. Lineage (NCBI taxonomy): Eukaryota > Metazoa > Chordata > Mammalia > Carnivora > Canidae > Canis > Canis lupus. The sequence continues at coordinate 29,074,475 of NC_132860.1, forward strand.
AAAATATGGACTTTTGTGTATTAACCCTGGATTGTGCAGCCTTGCTATAATCATTTTTTACTTCCAGGAGGCTTTGAGTTTTGTTTTTTTTTTGGGGTGAGGGGGGTTGATTCTTTGAGATTTTCTACATAGGTAATCAAATCATCTGTAAACAAAGATGATTTTATTCCTTTTTTTCCCAGTCTGTATGCCTTTATTTCCTTTTCTTGTTGTACTGCATAGTTAGGATTTTTAGTAGATGTATGATAGTGTGGTGAAAGGGGACATCCTTGCCTTGTTCTCTAATGTAGGGAGAAAGTGTCTCGTTTCCTATAATTAAGTATGGATGATCCCTGATGTAAGATTTGACTTTATGATGGTATGAAAGTGATAGGCATTCACTAGAAATTATACTTCAAATTTTGGATTTTGATTTTTTTCTCCAGGCTAGCAGTATATGGTATGATGTCTGGCAGGGGTAACAAACCGCAATTGTCAGTCAGCCAGCCATATAATCATTAGAGTAAACAACTGATACACTTACAAGCATTGTGTACCCATGCAACCATCCTTGTTTCCCTTTAAGTACAGTATTTAATAAATTACATGACATATTTAACACTTTATTATAGAATAGGTTTTGTATTACATGATTTTACCTAACTGTAGATTATTGTATATGTTCTGAGAACACTTAAGGTAGGCGAGGCTAAGCTGTGGTGTTTAGTAGGTTAAATGTATTAAATGTATTTCAACTTAAAATATTTTTTTAACTTAAAATATTTTTAACTTATGATGGGGTTATTAGGACTAACCCCATCAAGTTGTGGAAGATCTCTGTGATGTTAGCTGTACGTTTTCTGGCAAATATTCTTCAAAGTTGAGAAAGTTTTCCTTTATTCTTAGTTTGCTGAGAGTTTTTATCATAAATCAGTGTTGAATTTTGTTATATGTTCTTTAAGCATGTATTGATATGATTATATGACTTTTCTTTTTTAGCATGGTTGATGTGGTGAATTTCATTGATCACTGAATGTTCAACCTGCTTTGCATATGTTGAATAAGTTCCTTTGGCTGTGGTGTATAATTCTTCTTAAACGTTGTTGGATTTGATTTGCTACTATTTTGTTGATGAATTTGCATCTGTGTTTATGAGAGATTGGTCTGTAATTTTCCTTTCTAGTGATGTCTTAGTTTGATTTTGGTGTTAGAGTGATGCTGACCTCCTAAAATGAGTTAGGAATTTCTTTAATATTTTAGAAGAGTGTTAAAAGAATAGTATTATTTATTTATATGTTTGGTAAAATTCACCAGTGAAACCATCTGGGCCTGTACTTTTCTATTTTAAAGTGCTGTTATTTATTGATTTAATTATTTCATATATAAGCCCTTTCAGATTATTTCTTCTAGCATGAGTTTTAGTAGATTGTCTTTCAAGGAATTAGTCCCTTTCATCTAAGTTGCCAAATTTGTAGCCATAGAGTTGTTTATAGTATTCTTTAATTATTCTTCTAATGTCCATAGGATCAGTTTTGATGGCTCCTTTTTCATTCCTCATATTAGTAATTGCTATCTTCTCTTGTTTTCTTGGTTAGCCTGGCTAGATTTTATCAAAGTTATTGGCCTTTTCAAAAACCCAGCTTTTGGTTTTATTTATTTTGTAATTTTCTCCATTTAATTTATTCTCTTTGGGGTTCACTAACTTCTTGAATCTGTAGATGTATTTACTCTACCTAATTTGGGAAGTTTTTCATCATTATTTCTATGAGCGCTTATTCATTTCTGCTTTATTCTTCTTTCCTCCCTGTACTTGATAATACAAATATTAGATCTTTAGATACAGTTCCACACATCGTGAGGCTTTGTTATTTTACAGCCTATTTTCTCTGTCTTATTTAGTTTAGGTAGTTTCTATTGTTTTATTTTCCAGCTTAAAGATTTTTTTCTCTGTCTCCTACATTCTGCTGTTGAGCTCATTCACTAAGTCTTTTATTCCAGATATTTTCAGTTGTAAAACTTCTATTTGATTTTATTTTTATATCTTCAGTTTCTTGACTGAGACTTTGTTTCTTTACCAAGATGTTCTGTTTTTTCGTTTGTTTTAAGGATGTTCTAAATTGTTATTGAAGCACTTTTATGATAGTTGCTCCCAGGTCTTTGTCAGATAATTGTAACATGTCTGTCATCTCAGTATTGATATTGGTATTAATTATCCTTTTTCATTTACTTTGACATCTTTCTATTTCTTGGTATGAGTAATTTTTGATTGAAACATGTACATTTTGGATATTATGAGCCTCTGGATCTTACTTAAACCTGTTTTATCTGGCTTTTTCTGACACCTCTTTCTCTAATAGGGAAGGGAAAGATGCTATCTCATTACTGCCAGGTGGGCTTAAAAATCCAGGTTGCTCAAGCAGCTTCCATTGACACCCAAGTAGCAGGTGTGTTGGAAAATGGGGCCTTCTTACTTTGGACCAGGACTGGGAGTTCCAGCTCTCCATTAGGCCTCCACTACTAATACCTGGCTGGGAGGTATACAAGTACTTTGATATTGTTCCCCACATGGCCTCCACTGATAGCATGCTGAATAGGGTGGCTTCATCAACACTATATGGTAAGGAAAGTTCTCGCTTTCCACCAAGCTTCCCTCCTCCAGCAGGGAGGAAAGGATTATCTCATTATTGCTATAAGTCTAGGCTCCCCCTGTGATGTCCACTGATAGGATTGGTTACCACCTAGAGAGGGGAAAGCCCCAGGGCCCTGCTTAACTTTCTCTGAAATCTGTGGGATATTAGAGCACCTTGGTTCAGTTTGGCAGAGATGGAAATTTTTTGTTTCTATGGATTTGCCTAATATAGACATTTTATATAAATGGAGTTCGTGGCTTTTTTAAACTGGCTTCTTTCATTTAGCATAGTGTTTTCTTTCTTTCTTTCTTTCTTTCTTTCTTTCTTTCTTTCTTTCTTTCTTTCTTTCTTTCTTTCGTTTTATTTATTTATTTGAGAGAGAGTGTGAAAGAAAGAGCACAAGAAGGGGGAGAAGCAGAGGAAGAAGGAGAAGTAGACTCTGCTGAGTGGGGACTTGACCCAGGCTAGATCCCAGCACCCTGAGATTATGACCTGAGCTAAAGGCAGACACGTAACTGACTGAGCCACCCAGGCACCCCAGTATATTGTTTTCAAGGCTCAACCATGTTATAACATTCATCAGTACTTCGTTTCTTTTATTGCCAGATAATATTCTATTGTATGGATGTACCACATTTTTTTCCTGTTCATCAGAAGATGGACATTTGGATTGAATCCACCATTTGGCTATTATAAATAATGCTGCTATGAAAGTTCATATTCAGGTTTCTGTATGGACATGTTTTCGGTTCTCTTGGGTGTATACCTAAGCAATAGAATTGGTGGATCCTGTGGTATCTCTATGATTGAGTTTTTGAGAACTCCATTTCTAAAAATTTATTTCTTGTCTTAATTGTATTGTGATCTCAGGGAAAAGGCCTGAGATATTTTGTAGTGTTTTTTTTTGGTTCTTAGAAAGACCTGTCCCCAGACTCCAGGTTTATTCTTTGCTTTTATCTCTAGTCTTTCCATTAAAATGGCAGGTGTTGATAATTAAGTTACTCAAGAGATCTATAAATTAGATGAATATTAAAGTGCTTTAGGCCATTATTCATTTGGAAATACTGTAAATGTATAATTGTTCCTAGTCATGACTTTCATATTCATAAATTTACCTGTGCTTTTAAATCATTTAGAGAAAACAAACTGAGTGCTTGCAATTAAAAATTTTGGTGCTTCGAAATGAACTGGAAAGACAGAAGAAAGCTTTGGGACGAGAGGTGGCATTACTGCATAAGCAACAAATTGCATTACAGGACAAAGGTGAGTAAAAATACCATAGAAACAACCTAACCCTTACATTCAGTCTTTCTTTTTTCTTCTTGGTAGGCTCACATAGTCATCTTTGTACAAATATGCTGATACAATTTAAAAAAGCTTTTGGTGGGGGGATGCCTGGGTGGCTCAGTGGTTTAGCACCTGCCTTCTGCCCAGGGTGTGATTCTGGATTCCCGGGATTGAGTCCCGCATCGGGCTTCCTGCATGGAGCCTGCTTCTCCCTCTGCCTGTGTCTCTGCCTCTATGTGTGTGTGTGTGTGTGTGTGTGTGTGTGTGTGTCATGAATAAATAAATAAAATCTTAAAAAAAAAAAGCTTTTGGAAGTATTTTGAAGGTGATACATACAAAAACGTGTACAAACGCACACACACACTGTATTTCAAAATGAGCACACTTACATGAGCAGCATCTCTACTGGGAAACAGAGTATTACAAAGAGCCCAGAATCTCAGAAGCTTCATCTTCCTTTCTGTTTAGGACATCTCCAGCCAGACTAACCATTACCTTGACTTATTACACCAAAATTGGTTTTGCTTCATCTTGAGCTTTATGCAAGTAAGATCATGTAATATGTACATTTTATGTGCTGGCTTCTGTTCAACATTTTGTTTGTAAGTTTCATCCTAACCTGCATATAATTTAGTCTTAGTTCATTCTTACCGCCGATAATATTCCATTATGCAAATATAATTATGAATTTATTCATTTTGGCTTTTGGTAATTTCTGGTTCAGAACTATTAGATAATACTTCCATGAACTGTCTCATACATGCTTTAAGAGGACTTTCTTTTCATGCATTTCTGTTGGATATAAACTTAGAAGCAGAATTATATAGTCACAAGATAGGCATATCTTCAGCTTTAGTAAATTGTGTCCAAAAGTTTTCCAAAGCACTTATGCCCAGTTTATCTCTTCCACCCACCAGTGTATTAGATCTTTTTTTTTTTTTTTTTTTTTTTAGTGTATTAGATCTTTTGTCCTGTATCCTTGTCAGCACTTGGTACTTTTCTGTCTTTTGTATTTTAGCCTTTCTAGGGGTAAGTTGTAGTATCTCCTCACAGTTTAAATTTTGATATCCCTGAAAACTAATGAAGTTGAATGCTATTTCATGTTTCTTGCTGAATGAGATACACTCTTCTGTGAAGTACCTGTTGGAGTCTTCCTGCTATACAACATGCCCTCCCCCTTGGCCTTTCTTTTTTCTTTTTGGACAGGCTCTCTATATATTTTATAGATAAGGTTCTTTGTTTGAAATATACATTTAAAAATGTATTCTCCCATTCTGTGGCTTGCTAGTTGATTCTTTAATGTTGCCTTTAAATGAACAGAAGTTCCATTTTTTTCAGTCTTTCCTTTTATACTTAGGATTGTTTATGTCCTATTTAGGAAATATTTGCTGATTTTAATATCATAAAGGTTTTACTCTGTGTTTTTTAAGCACTTTACTATTTTACTTTTTTTTTTAAGGATTTTATTTACTCATTCATGAGAGACACACAGAGAGGCAGAGACATAGGTAGAGGGAGAAGCAGCCTCCCTACAAGGAGCCCAATGTGGGACTCCATCCCAGGACCCCAGGATCGCAACCTGAGCCAAAAGCAGATGCCCAACCACTGAGCCACCCAGGCGCCCCTATTTTATTTTTTATATTTATATTTGCAGTTCATCAGGATTTGATTTTTTTGTATATGATATCAGATAAAATTCCTTTTTTTCCTACAAAAAGTCAATTGACCCAGTACCATTTATTGAAAACCTTTCTCCCTTATGCTGCAGGTTCATTTTTGTCATAAACTGGTGGCCAAGTACTAATGTGTCTGTTACAGCATCTTCTGTTCCATGGATCTATCTACCTATACCTTTGCCAATATTGCACTGTTTTAATTTCTCTTGTATTATAATTGGTCTTCTATCTGGTAAAGTTCTTCCACTTAGTTCTTTTTCAAGATCACCTTTCTTCATCTTGGCAAGGATGGAATCTTTTTTTTTTTTTTTAATGGCTGGCCTGTTTTGAACATTTCATATAAATAGAGTCTGTGGCCATTCACATGACCAATAACCAGCTTATTCTTGTCCTTTTGCATTTTCATATGAATTTCTACACAGAAAAGAAAATCTGGCTAGTATTTTATTGGTACTACATATATTAAATGTAGATATATGGTAGGAATATGGAAATTGCTTATCCATATATATGTAGGGATAATGAAAATCTTTACTGATTCTTCCAATTCAAGTAATTGGTATATGCCTTTGTTTATTAAAATCTCCTTTATAAAACGTTACTGAAATAAACTAATTGTTAGCATGTGGATGCTTCCCATGATTCATTGAATATATTTCTATTTTTTGATGTTTTATGATACTATTGTAAATATGTTTAAATTTTATCTTCTACTTTTCACTGATATACAGAAATACAATTAATTGTTTTAAAGTGGTAATGATTTTTATTATATGTGTAAGTTCCTACATTACATCCTGACTCAGCATGATTTACAAAAGCCTCCTATGACCCACATTAATCTGAATGCTTCAGCTATAAAGAACTTCTTTTAGTTTCTTATATATACTTTAGTCTGTCTTGCCTGCATTTAAGCCTCTGGTTAAATGTTCTCCAGGAAATTTTTCATGGCCTCCCTTTACCTTCTCCTCCTACCTCTACCTCCTTGGTTAGATGTACTACTATGTGCTTCCATAGCATCCTGTGTTTTTCCATTATAGCACTGTAATTATTGGTTTATCCTCTCCTCTAGACTAAGATCTCTAGGGAAGACATTACCCATGTACTTTGTTAAGTACTCTTCTATTCTTCGGGCATGGTACAGTGCCTGGGATGCAGTAAGCATTAAATAAATATTTATTGAATGAATGAGTCATATTCATGGTTATCAGTCTAATGTCATTGGCATCATTACTAAAGAATGAAGACTTCTGTAGCTTCTAGCTTAGCATTCATTTGGGGAAACTGATACTCATGTGAAACACTATAGAAAAAAACACTATATTGTTCGGCAGTGATTGTTAAAGCTATCTGCACTGCTACACAGCTTATATATTGATTTTTAGACATGAGAATCTAATGGGATAAAACCACTTAAGGTCATCATGAGACATTGTGAGCAAAGTCCATTTCATAGAGTCTCTGTTGAATAACTCCAAATAACTAGATAGTTGTGTATATTCAAGACCTGCTTTAAGAGGTCTCCTCTTCTGTGAATAGACATATTTCTTATGGTACTTTGGAATTTTTATTATACCTAAATTGCCTGCTACCTGTAGCTTGTATTTCTGCACGTATTTTTTTTTTATGATCATCAGTTTAAAAAGTGAGAACAGTATAGGGTATGAGAGGGCTTCAGGGTGTTTGCCATTTCCTGAAAAGAGAAGTAATAATATTAATAGTTATAATGTATCAGTTACCATACTTACCACTATATAGATATCATCACCACAATAATTCTGAGGTAAGTACTATTATTATTGACATTTTACAGTTGAGGAAACTATAGGTCAGGGTCAGAGACATTAAATATCTTTCTTAAGTTCACACAGCTAGTGACAGATAATGTTGGGATTAAAATCTGTTGATTCCAAAACTCCCATTCACTGTATGATACTACATTTTACTAGAGGTATGATGTGGTAAAGCCTGTGGAATGTATATTATTAATAGCATGTGGTAAAAAGATAAGGAGATGCAGTTCTCCCATTATGTTTCCAATTGTGTTTTTTCTTCTTATAATGATAGAATGAAATCCCAGGAAGTCTATTATCAGCCTGTAAACAGGTGAAATTATAAACAGTGATTTCTATGACATTTAAAAGACCGAGTGTAATAATAATTGCACATATTTATAGAATACTCATTACTGTGAGGCAGTATCTTGTTTTTTATTCTTCTTTGGTTTTTACCCGTTGTCCTATGAATTAAGGGTATTCTCATTATCCTCCTAAAAATAAATATATATTATTATTCAATTTACAGATGAGGAAACTGCATCCCAAAGAGGTTAAGTGACTTGCCCACGGCCACACAGCAAGTTATAGGGGAAACTGTTCAGGGTTACTGGTGCCTAACTCTGTAACAAAGGAAGATTATAGGATTTTGTAGATATCTGTTCTGGTGTTTTAATTCTGAGAGTCAAGTCAGAATTAACACTTTCTTTTTGTTTTTTTTTTTTTTTTTTTTAAGATTTTGTTTATTTGACAGAGTGTGTGAACAAGCACAAGCCAGGGGAAAGGGGCAGCAGGCAAAGGGAGACAGAGAAGCAGGCTCTCTGCTTAGCAGGGTGCCTCCATCCTAGGACCCTGGGATCATGATCTGAGCTGAAGGCAGATGCTTGACCAGCTGAGCTGCCCAGGTGCCCTGGAATTAGCACATTCTTATTTCTCCATTTTATCATGAAAAGAAAGGATGGTAATGCCCAAAGGTAAATATATATTTGCCAGGATAGGTCAGAATTACTAATTTTTTAACACTGACTCTTTACTGCAGGAGCTTTCCCCCAAGTCTTATATGTACTTTTGAGATGCATGTAATTTAGTATTTTCCTGAACTATTAGAACTTTTGGAAGGTTAGGATCAACATGTTGGTCTCAAATGAAAGCAGGAGAAAGAATGTTGCAATGTTGTTGGCTGCAAATGTTCTGCCATTGTGTATCTCTATAGACTGTGGTGGTCAGCACTGGGGGCAGTGGTTGGAAAGAAGGGGTAGCTGGACACAGATAACCAGATCTTGGTGTACCAGTAGATCTTTTCCTACTTGTTAGGGACCCTTGTTCTTCATAGTGATTGTGCTAGGTAACCAGAAACATACTTATTCTTGTCAGTTGAAAGAAAATTTGTGTCGAACAGTTTTCTTGTATACTTACATGCAATGTACTATTTAATGAATCTTGAGTCAGGCTAAAATATTTAGAAACCCCTGAATCACTGGTATTGGTAACATGAAGGGGAAAAATGTATTTGTTACCTGTGCCTGTAGTTTTGATTTAGCATGTTTGCTAATCATATGTGAAATGATTTACTAATATGAATATTTCTAATGGTGTCTTACATATTATGACTTCTCTTTGGAACTTGGTGTTTATCTAGGCACTTGGTTCTCGGCCCAAGAGCCGAGATACAAAGTCAGTAATATTAGTTAGGATAAAAAGTCAGTAACATTTAATCTTTGCTACTGATTCTTCTGAATGATCATAAAAGAATTACTTTGCATCTTTTTACACATGTGTAGTGAGGATAGCAGCTTATAATAGTGCCATAGGGATTAATTTGTGTAAATAATTAGAAGAAACGAGGTGCCTATCATATATTTTATATTTTTGTTTATAAAAATTTATTGCAGCAGGATGATTTATTGGAAAGAGGCAAAAAGATCATTTTTATCCATGCTGCTGACTTGCTGAGTGGCCACATAGTCTGAGGGGCCTCATTACTCCATACATACACATTTCCCCTTCCCATACCTCAAAGGCAGTGGTGTTCAACTTGTCTACAGCAACTTCCAGCTGGGTCATGAACTGATCTCTTCAGTATTAATGTTTATTAATGTATGCATTTTCATTGTTGGCAGATATTAGTAGTTTAACTTATGATGTTAATAAAAAACAGATTTCCCCTCATTAGTGTCTCAAACCAATAACCTTTCCATTAATTAATTATATGTTGGTTTACAGGGTCTGTTGCCTTAATTTAACCCCTGAATATTTGAGAAGCAACACTCTATCTAAATTAGTTTGCTTGAAATTTGGTTTAAAAAATGGTATGAAATGTTGGTCTTAAGAAAAAGTTTTTAGGTTATAATCTAAACACATTTTATAAATGTTGATAAAATCTAAGAACTCTTCAGTGGTACCTGGGGAGCGATACAATTTATAAAAGTGCAGTTCTCTAAGCTTTTGTAGGAAAAAGTTATTTTTTTTTAATGCAGTTAGTTTTCTTGATAGTAATAATAACATATATGTAGTACTTTATAGTTAGTGCTTGTACAGAGATTGTCATATTTGATCTTTAAAGTATCCCTAAGAGCTAGGTATGGCAAATATTGTTATCTTCATTTTATGTGTGACTTGGCCAGGTATGAACAGGTAAGAGCAAAGCTGGGATGTGGGCCTAGACCTTTTGTCTCTAAATTCTATGCTTTTGTCACTAAAACCTTGTAAAATACATTCATTTAAATCCTACATAAATCCTAAAAAGTGGGTAACTTTTATTGAAATCCCATCCCATAACATGCTAGATATTTTACTAATGGTGTATCATTTAGTTCTTAAAATAGTCCTAAGAGAATAACTTTTACCCCTTTGTTCCAAATAAGAAAAATTGGGTCTCAGAAACATTTCTCACAACTAATAACAGATCCAAATTCAAATTTAGGTTTCTCTGACTCTAACACCTGTCTTATTTCTACTAAACAAAATATTGTTGCTTTCTGTATTGTGTGTCCAACAGGTAAATTGACTGATGGTTTGCTAGTTATCCATTTGGCCTCTGGACTACTAGATGAAGAATTTGTTCTGCTATATTCCTTTTTATTACAGGATGGGTAAAGTGTTTTTTTCTCAAAAATGCCTTTGATTTGGTCACATATTAACTAATTAAGAGATCTGAATTAAAGATCTGCCATTCTCTCAATTTCTCAATGTAGTACACATTGAGTACACTACATGTAGTACACTACATTTCTCAATGTAGTACACATTTTTTTCTCAAAAATGCCTTTGATTTGGTCACATATTAACTAATTAAGAGATCTGAATTAAAGATCTGCCATTCTCTCAATTTCTCCCTAGACAAGTCATTCAACCTTTTTGGTCCAATCTCCTTTTCACAAAGAAAACATTTTGAATTATACAGTTGAAATTTCTTAAACTGTAATATTCTAGTTATCTCAGAATGATAGGATTGGCAAAAAGGGGAATCTGTTTACCTTTTTTATGAATCTCTTTATTTTTCCAAGTTTGTTGCCGACAATGTGTTTCTCAGCAATGAAGGTACGAAAAGAGAGAGAGAGAAAGATTCTCTGACCCTAAGTGTGATTCTATCTGTAGATTTTGTTTATTAACTAGAAAGCCATGGGGTGGGACCTTCCGTTTTAAAGATCTTCAATTACTTTTGGTAAGCATGAGCAAAAGCAAGCACATTGTTTTAGTGATGTAGTGTGTAGAAGTCAGCTATGTCCGATTTCATTGCTTGATTTAGGGAAAAAAAATCCTTCTTGGTAATTTCAGTAAATAGAAAGTTTTGATCCTTTCTTGCCAAAATAAATGTTTTATAGGAAGTTTCTATCAATTATGATCATTTCTTATTGTCGTTTTGTCATAAATCTGAGTAAGATAAACTATGTTTCTAGTTCTGTTTAATTACCTTCTTTTTGGTCAGTAAAGTATTGTGCTCTTTTCTCAAAAAAAGAATCACATAGTATATTTAAATTGGGGCTTTAGTTTCTATTAAAAGATCATAGATTTCTATTTGAAATTATAAAAACGATATTAAGCATTATGTAACAATTTTCTTCTCTTACATGATAAGGTCATGGATTGAAAAATTACCTTACTGATTTTATAATTCATTGAAATGATGGCAGAGTTTAAATTTTATTAGCCTGTATAGATGTTCTGATTTTTTTATAGCCATCTGACAAAAATTCCTAAACAGACTTCCTTAAAAATTATAAATACCTGCCTTTCAAAAATTTCTGAACCCAAGGACAGTTTTTCCCTGGGGTTTATGCTATTAAAGTCTCTTTACTTTTAGCTATTGACATTCTATGCAGCATGTGAAAGCAAACAACTTGGCAGTGGGGAGGACAAAAATGGGTCCTGAGTAAAGCTCAGATTTTCTTTTCAGAATGATTCTGTTTCCATGTATTGGTAATGATTTATTTCAGTAAGGTCTTAATTGGATTGTGGGGAAAGTAAGCTATCATATTTTAACCTCTCTCTTTTCCAGTGGAAGATATAGATAGGCAGAAATAAGCCACCTGACAGAATTTTCTTGCCATCATTTTTTCTTCACTTCCAGAAAGCTAGGCATGACATTTACAAAAAGTTCATTTGCAATTAGATCGTTCAACATAGAAATAAGAAGAGATCAGAAGGCATGTGAAGGCAATAGGAAGGACATTGAGTGTGTGTGTGCATGTGCACCTTCGTCAAGCCCTTTATTCATCATTTATGGAACACCTACAAAAAACCCAGCACCGTGTAAGATGTTAGGAACATAAAGACAGATATGATAAGTATACGACAGAGATATTTCAAAGATGTTATAGGAGAACAGAAAGTGAGTATCTGAAAGTCAACACCGCTTTAAGGAGATGACACTTAGGCTGAGTTCAGAAAAATACCTGATGGATACTTCAGGGGAGAGAGTGAGACTTTGCAGATAGAGGGAATAGTTTCTACAGAAACATGGAAGTAGTTTAGACAATTGTAGGTAATTCTAGTAAAGTTACAACTAAAGATGTATTTAAGTAAGAGTCCATAGGAGAGGCCAGAGAGGTAAAGAATGACCTAGTCATAAAGGAAGTTTTGTTGAAAGGTCTAGAGATCTATTAAAATAACTTAAGCAAACTTCTCAAAACAAAAAGTGGAAGGGATCATATTGATGACTATACTACAAAATGAAGGTTAGACATATATTTTAGAAAGATCTCTTTGAAGAGTTGTGGATAGAGAACTGTTAGGGAGTTATTACAATAATCTAAGCCTTCCGTAATTAAAATTGAAACAGATTGGCAGTGTGAAAGGAGGAGAGAGTATATATATTTTGAGAAGAGACACTACTGTTCAAGAAATATTTTGATGATGGACTCTACTATTAATGGCTTGGTGGATTGGAGGAGAGAGGGAGAGAAGGATTTAGAATGGTTTCCAATTTCTGGTTTTGACAACTGGCCAGATTATTAAAGACAGATACTAAAGGACAAGTTGATATTGGGGTAAAGAGAGAAAAAGGAAGAAGTAATGAAGACTTCCGATTTTGAATACTTACCTAGTGGGTAAGACAGTAAATAAGAAATCAAATAAAGTAAATATTGGGTGGTGACAAGTCCTAGAAACAAGCTGTGGTGTTAGATGGTAACTGTGGGAGACCATTTCTACAGAGATTGCCGAGAAAAAGTTTGCCAGAGAAGCTCAGCTTTGAAGGTAAGAATTGCTGGAAAAACAAGGAATATAGCAAGTGAAAAGCTTGGACTTAGAAAGGGCTTGAACTGTAGAATGGAAGAGGCCACTGTAGTTGGAACATAATTTGTTAGGAAGAGAGCAGTGACACGTAGGTTGGAATGAAAGGAAGAGTTTATATAAACGAAGCTATTTGCCCTATCTACTGAACAGGAGGGAAAGGCTAAGAAAATAGCACAGGGGCAGGTTGACATAGTAGCTAGTGGGTAGGACTGTGAAGGAATCTGATTGTTTCAGGATGGTACAAGGTGAAACAATTATATTTGATTTAGAGGAGGTTTAAGGATTGAGGGAAATGTGTGGAGTAGTCCCTCCAAGAGTGGGAAAGCAAACTAGTGAGGAAATTAGAATAGGATTGCCAGACAATGTGCCTGTTTGTGCTCTGTGCTTATATTTTTAAAGTAGGATCCATCAGACTGGTTGTATAATTTTCTCTACCCACTTAGAGCTTCATGGGGCAGGCTGAGAGAATGAAAATGTTGAACAAAAGTGAAATTATCCCTATTTTACAGATGAGGAAAATGAAACTCAGAAAAGTTGAGACTTAGAATCCTGAAAGTAGCATAAGTAGGATTTTAGCCCAGATCTTTCTGATTCCTAAGTAAATGGGCTTTCCAATGTAGTACACTGCCTCTCATAGGATCTGCCTCTTGTGTAGAATAAGGAAAGGAATCCAGTGCTTCCCATTGCACATTATAAGGAAGTGTATCAGTTCTTTAGGGAGAAAAAAAATTTATTGGCACTGAATTCTGTGAGGAATTTAGCAGGCAGTTTCTTGTGTGCAATGTATTAAATATCGTAATGAAATATAGTCAATTGCAATTTTGCAAAAGTTACAGCAAAAAATATCTATTAACCCTTGAGAAGGGCAGCATCATAAATCATAGTACAGAAAAGGCAATTCTGCAGGGAAGGAAACTAAAATAGTTCAAGTATATTGCATTTTGGTCATCTGACTTGATATAGAAACCCAAAAGAATGACAGTTTATTGGTTTTAACTGTAATTTTGACAGGAACTGGCCATTGTCCAGGCTGAGCCCAAACTCTCTGGTGAGAGAGAACCCAAAGAGTCTGTGTTTTGCTTTGTTGATGGAAGCAAGATTCATATTCTTTAGCTGTTAGATTTTCAGGAGACGGCATTGACATTTGGTTATTAAAATTAAAGTGTCTGACTTGAGTTCTTGCTGAACAGGGAGGGGCCTCTTCTTGACAGGGTGGAATGTTAGTGTGTACATGGACAGAGCCAAACATTTCAGAAAGCAATTTTGGAATATGGCAGACCAAGCAGATGCATTTGCTTTCCCTCCCTCTCAAGGGTTCACTGATAAGGTAATAAAGATATATGCATAAAAAATAAATCAGTGGTGATGATGAAAATAAAAGAGGGTACCATTGGAATAGCAAAGATTTTGACACAGTTCTCAAAGATACAAAATAGGATTGTTTTGATGAATAGACTAGAGTAGAGAAAAACTGCAGCATGGAACACAAATAGAGGTTTTCTGGTAGGGGCACCTGGGTGGCTCGGTGGTTGAGCGTCTGCCTTTGGCTCAGGTCATGATCACGGGGTCCTGGGATCGAGTCCTGCATCAGGCTCCTCACGGGGAGCCTGCTTCTCCCTCTGCCTATGTTTCTGCCTCTCCCTGTGTCTCTCGTGAATAAATAAATAAAATCTTAAAAAAAAAAAAAAAAGAGAGAGAGAGAGAGAGAGAGAGAAGAAAGGTTTCTAGTATAACACTCAGAGCCCTCAACTTAGAATTTCCAAGTATAGAAATCAGGAATCATGGAACAATAATTAGGGTAGCTGGGCCTACTGGCTCATTTTCTTTTCTTGATGAATTTGGAGTAACTTCCTATAATACTTGCTCCAACTGCTTTCTAAACATAATGGATTCTTGACCTGGTTAGGTCCCATTGGATGAGGGTTTGGCATAGAAAGGTGGAACAGAGCCTGACTGTGGACTTTTACAATTGACCTAAAGGGAAAACATCAAAGGCAGCTCTACTTAGAAGTGAAATGCCTGAGAGTAACACAATCCCAAAGTAAAGTTCTCCTTACTTGACAGTTGTGGTGGTTTAAACATAAAGGTACTACCTTCTTCCAGAATGGCATATATACTCTGAAGGAAAGCTTAACTGTCAATAGGACCTACCCCCTTATACTGCAAGCTCCCATTCAGGAATAATGCCTTTCATGTAAGTAAGTCTTTATAGCTTCAAAGGAAACCTATACCAGTTGCCTATACAACTATTCATGGATTTGAAAGGAAAACCAAGGGTCATCAGATATTTGAGGAAAACAGTATAAAACTAGGCCAGGTTGAAAAACAGAATAGTGGACCCAAAAGGAGCAAAAAATACAAAGAACAGAGAAAAACTTTTTTAAAAAAATCAAGTTAATATCCTCAAATTTGACTTCTTGCCCCTGCCTAAAAAGGTGGAAGGAAATTCATTTCTACCTTGACAATAAGAGAAAGCTGGATGATGTACAAAATCTTAATAACTTTTCTTGAATCTAAAGAACTAAGATTAAAGGACAACCAAGTAGCCTGATATATAAAAAAAAGATGGTCATATCCTAGAAGAGACAAGATGTGAGGACTGACTCACCAGTGGCAGAGCATGGAAGGAAGTTGGACCACTGTCTAAGAAGGCAGAATAATTCAGTCATAATTTTTAACAAATTGCTAACCACTAAGTGTGCTGCTCTAAGACTATATAGCAACTATAGGGCAGTTCATACCTGCTTGCTCTTTATTTTGTGATTTAGGGAATACCTAAATCTGGGGGTGGAACAGGTTCACTGAGAAAAAGCCTCCAGCAAATCATCTCCACCACCATCACTACCTCCAAAAAAAAGTTAGAGAAAATTTGAAGAATGTGTTACACTGAAGGTTACAACAAAATGGCAGCAACAAAACCCAAACCCAGCCCAGTTCCTGATTGTATTGACTCAACTCCCAAATTAACAGAAGAGAAATGCTCTTTTCTTTCTCTGTTGTCCTGTGTTCTCCATTGCACATGATGTTGAGTACTCAATCAAAATTTTTGAGACAAGGAAGAGCAAAAATGAAACAAAAAACCATCATTATCCCTCCTCCCACCACTGGCACCAAACTGTTATCAAGGAAGAAATTAACTCAAAAGAAGAAAAAAACTCAGCAATGACTCAGACATTGGGACTATCAGAGAGTTTAAAATAACTATGATTTGCAATTAGATCGTTTTTTGTGGTAAGGTGGATAGCAAGCATGAATAGATGGTAAATTTCAGCTGCAAAATGGAAACTATAAGCAACAGTGTAATGGATGTGCTATAAATAAAGAACAGGGTAACAGAGATGAAGAATGCCTTTGAAGACCCTTCAGGAGATGTGACACAACTAAGAAAAGAATAAGTGAACTTGAATATAGATCAATAGAAATTACTCAAACTGAAGTACAAAGAGACTCTTTTGGACAAAACTAAGATAATTTATTACCCGCAGTCCTATATTTTAAGAAACCTTAAAAGGACTTCTTGGGGCACCTGGGTGGCACAGTCAGTTAAGCTTCTGACTTGGTTTCGGCTCAGGTTGTTATCTCAGAGTCATGAGACTGAATCCCTTGCTGGGCTCCATGCTCAGTGAGGAGTTTGCATGAGATTATCTCTCCTTCCCCTCTGTCCCTCCCACTCTCATTCTCTTCTCTCAGTCTCTCTCTCTCTCAAATAAATAAATCTTAAAAAAAAAAAAAAAGAAGAAAGTAAAAAATTCTTCAGCAGAAGGAAAATGATACCAGATAGAAACTTGGCTCTACAAACAAAAAATGAGATAACCAGAAATGGTTAAAGATATTATAAGACTTTTTTCTTATTGTTAATTATTATAAAAGACTACTTTCTAGTACAAAAATAGCAGTGTTTGGGGATTTATAACATACATAAAATGTGTGAGGAATGTGAAAAGTGGGGAAGGAAAGAATTGACAGTGTAGTATTTTCAGTTTTTATACTCTGCATGGAGAAGCATAATAATATTTGAAGTAGGCTTGTTTATTGAAGTTATATACTGTAAACTTTGGGGCAACCACTAAAAATTTAAAATGGAGATATGACGGCCAGTGTTAAAGAAAGAGGGAATCCTAAAAAAAATATTTAATCCAAAAGCATAAAAAAAGAGGAATAAAGGAACAAAGAATAGGTGGAATATATAGTAAACAACTAGCAAAATGGTAGATTTTAATTAGACATCAATTACATTAAGTGTAAGCAGTCTAAATGCCTCAAAAAACTGAGATTGTTTCAGATTTTGTATTAAAAAAAAAGACCTAACTAAATGCTATCTATAAGAAACCCACTTATAATATAAAGGTAGATAGATTGATTGATTAAAGGTATAAGAATGGGAATAGTACACCATGCAAATAGTGAATTAAAAGGAGGCCAGAGTGGCTATATTAATATTAAACAAAGTAGATTTCAGAACAATGAATATTTCCCATGATAAAGACAGATTTTATAGTAGGGTGGAGGGATCAGTCACAAAAAGCCATAATAATTCTAAATATGTATGAACATAACAGAGCTTCAGTATGTTTGAATAGTAAAAACTGATAGAACTGACAGAAGAAATAACCATATCTACATTTATAGCTGGTAGCCACAACACTCCTCTGTCAGTAATTCATAGAACAAGTGAAGACAAAATAGGTAAGGATAGAAGACTTTAATAACACTACTAACTAACTGGACCACCCCACACCAGCAGAATATACTTTTTTTTTCATGTGTACATGGAACATTCAGTTAGGCCATAGTTATTATCATAAAGCAAATATAAAAGAAATAAAATGATATATAATATGGTCACTGACTAAAAGAAATAACATAGAAATCATTAATAGATACCTGGGCAATTTCAGCTATTTGATAATGAATTGTTCAACACACATACATGGGGTGGATGGGGGAGGTTGTTAACTGAATGTCATCTGAAATCATGGAGGGTGAAGATCTGGGGAAGAATTTTATTGGGGCTAAAGAAGATAAGTGGTGTTCCTTGCTTATGTTTGTTTTGGGGGCAAAGTTAATAATATGGATCATTTAAGTACAATTTAGAGAGCAAAGACGGTACTTAAAAATATGTTGATAAAATTAAGTTGGTGAATTTAGTACTAAGGTCTAAACTGTATTTCAGTCAATAATGTACTTCTTGTTCCTTCCTGCAGGGGATAATTGAAGTCCCCTTATCCTACTGAATCACGGTTTACGAAATTAAAACCCTTTTTACAAAGGGGTTTAATCCAGAGATTAGTGTGTCTGGATCTAAGACTTTTTCTGTGCTTCAGTATTTCTGGTATTATCAGGACTGGATTGTCAAGAGCAGAAGATACTCTTAGAGTAGGAAGATGTAAAAGGATTTTATGATGACATAAATGGAAATGTATGTTCCAAAAGTCGATATAAATACAACAATCAAGTATTTAAATGCAAATACGAATCTCTGTGTAGTGCTAAAGCAAACACTTAAAGGAAATTAAATGTTCTGTAATAGGATTGGGGTATGGGGTATCAGTTAAAATGTGGAATATTCATATAATTCACATCCATGGAGTTGAATTTTACACAGCCATTAAACATTATAACTCAGACTATCTGTCAACATGTAAAAATGCTTGTGACATAATATGGAAAAATCAGAATATACATTTCCTACACTCTGTAATTGTAGTTAAAACTACTTATTTTTATAACTATATTATAGTAGTCAAATGCAGGTAATTTTTCCTGTTTTACTTTATATACTTTCAGAAATGTTGCATAGCATTTGTAGGTGAAAGAAATTAACCACTTAAAAAAATAAACTTCATTTTAGGTTCATAGTATAATTGTGCTGACATTGTTAAGATTTCCCATTTATCCCCAACTCCCACACATTCATAGCCTCCCCCATTACCAACATCCCTCACCAGAGAGGTCTGTTTATTACAATTGATGAACCTTTACTGAATAAGCATTAATACCAGAGTCCATAGCCACTGTCTTTTAAAATGAAATTGTCTGAATTTTGAAATCTCACCAGAGGTTTTGGTCAGCAATCCAGAAATCTGGAAGCAGAGACTCTTTACTCTTTGACTCCTGCTAGAGGCTGGACTTGTGACAAATTGAACAAGTTGGGAGCTTCTTCTAGTTAACCCTCCAGAATACTTCTATGTCTAGCTTACTTTGTCTCTGAACTCTTTTCTCTCATGGTTAGGGGACAAGCTCTGCCTTTTTGGTTGTGATTGAGCAGTCCTATCTGCAGTGTTATGTCTAGAATTGTCTCCCTCCATCTCTCTCTAGGAAGTGCATTTTCAACTGAGCACCTCAAGCTCCAACTCCAGAAGGAATCCCTGAATGAATTGAGGAAGGAGTGTACTGCGAAAAGGTAAATGCAACACTGAGAATAATGGATAAGAGTGTTGGGTTTGCTTGGAGGATAGGATTTGGAAAAGTAGCATTCTATAAATGTTGCTGGTATTACTTTATTCCACACACATCAGTGCCACATTCATTTATTCAACAAATATTTATGAAACACCTACTCAGTGTCACACACATGCTAGAAGTAGTTATGAGAGCCTCGTATCTGGTCAGTATCAGAAACTTGAACATTGTTCTTCTCATTCTTAAGGCCACGGAACCATGACTTAATGTTTGAATCCTCTCGTCTTCTACATGTAGCGTAGCTTATTTTCTTCAGTCATTTCTTCAGATTTACTCCTGTTTCGTGGTAGTCCATTAGGATTACTGCCACAGCTCCTAACTTGTCTAACATTAGTCTCTCTGTCTTTCCAGTTCATCCTCCATGTGGCTTATCCTCAGAAAATACTAGTTTTACCATATTTTTTCTCCTCTTGAGAAGTCATAGTCATTGTTTTGCTTAACTTCAAATAGCCCTCAATAAATCCGTGCAATACAACTGTAGCTAACTTTAGTCCTCTACAGCATTCATTTAACAGATGCTAATAGTTTTTATCTTTATTTTTTTTTCCAGTACATGCTTAATTTGATGCTGCCTCTGTTCTTTTGCTCATGTTTACCCACTTTTCCTGGAAAGTCTTCTCATCCTACATTTTTCTTCATGAAACCTTAGCATTTGAGCATTCAAGAATGTTAGCCCTAGCAAGAACCATGGAGATCATCTTGTCTCATCTTCTCAATTTGCAGATAGGAAGGCAGGGCTCTGGGAAGTTACTTTGTCCAGATCACAAGGAAATAGGATTAGATCCCTTTTAAGTCTTTAGTACTTTTGTGTTATACTACTAGTTTACCTTCCACTTTGACCTACAGTTTTTCTGAATTCTTCTTTTTCTTAAATAGTTAACACAGTTGAGCAGGTAACTTATCCTATAGTTATTTTATCTCTTGGTCTTATTTCTTTAGTTCAAGACAAGAGCTATATCATCTCTTGCCACAACTTATTGTTTGTTTTTATTCTATTATTTTCCTAATATGGCAGCAGGCTGTTTTTTGAGGTAGCTGTGAGTGAAAAAGAGAATATTTCTTTAAAATAATGACATAGGGATATTTCCTGAAATCAAATTGGGCTCAGATTAAATGAGACCTTACTCTGCTTACCGAGCCTCTCTAAATTCTGTACCCTTGTTTGTAAAATGGGTATAATGATACCAACCTAATAGAGTTATAATAAATAAAGCCATTTGTGAAGCTCCTGGCCTATAGTGGTAGGTGCTCAATGATTATTTGTATCCTTTACATCTCTTAGCGTGGTACTAGACACACACAATAGGCCTCAGTATATATTTATCTTGATTTATAATATTTGGAGATAAGTCAAGACTCATATTAGCTATTATTTTTTATTCTACTTCTGAGTTTTTGTGACCTACTACATGCCATTTAATCTTCCTCTATATTAGTTATGTGGAAATAAATGTTAGAAAGCATGAAAACTTTTTTTAACAAATATGCTTTTTATCTTTCCTCATCAGAGAGCTCTTTCTGAAGACTAATGCTCAGTTGACAATTCGTTGCAGGCAATTACTATCTGAGCTTTCCTACATTTACCCTATTGATTTGGTAAGTTTCAAATTTTCTGGGAAAAAAATTTTTTTCTTAAAAGATGGTTTCTGTTTGAAATTTCTTCTCAATGAAAAAACTCATTGCTCTAGTCTTAATTGTATGTTCTGTCATGATTCATTCAGAAGCTAACATCTATTTAAAAAGTAGATTTAGACTTAGTGGATGTTAGGGTCCACCATTTGATTTTTTTTTTATATATATATCCATTTGATGGTGGAATGCACTCAACTTCATCTGGAAGAATTCCAAATAATTTTTGGTGTCTTTAGGATTTTTTTTACTCAGCAAAATTATCAACTACCATCATTTCTGACACATACATGTAGATGCATGTGTACTGCTTTACAAATATAACTGCCAATTAATTTGTATTTATTATACTACTTAATAAATTCCTGGGGTAACTGTCAGGATGTGAAGTTTTTTAATCTAGTTTCTTAGAGTAATTGTAAAAAGTAAAACTTGAATAAAATTAGCTTGATGAGAATTATTTTTTTTAAAGAGAGCCAAATCACTAAATGAAAAGAGATTGAAATGACTAATTTTCTGAGAGGAAAGCTAATACGATTTTAGGTTGCTCACAGAATCTTGTTAATTCCACTTAAAATCTTCATTTATATCTATGAATTGGTCAAGGGATATTTTTGTAATAAAAATTTTACATGGCTTTTTGCTTGGACATGATATTTTAAATATTTATATATGAATATACAGATAGTAGTATAATGAATCATTATATACTCATCACCCAGCTTAAACAATTATGATAATATTTTGAGTGTAGGACAGTATTATCTTGGAGTTAACACTGACCTACCAAATTCTTTGAGATTTGACCTAGGGTTTTTTTGTTTTATACAGAAGAAGAATTAATTTCATTCTTTGGTTACATTTACAGAATGAGCATAAGGATTACTTTGTATGTGGTGTCAAGTTGCCCAATTCTGAGGACTTCCAAGGTATTTTATTTCTTTTTACATCTAAAGATTTGGTGTAGGTAATAAATGGGTATGTTGCAAAGAAAAATAGAGATACCTTGAAGTGTTGGTTGCTTAACACTTTATCCAGAGAGTTTTTGGACTTTTTGTCCCTTCCCAACTGAAAGTACATAAAGTCAGATTTTCTGATGGAAGACATAAGAGACTATTTAGTTCTAATTGTGGGAAAAAAATATTGAGTTTATAGTTTTTTAAGTGAGCTTTAAGAAAATAAGACAGTAAGGATTTTAAGAATACAATAATCTCCTTATCCTTATAATTTGATTTTTATGAAGAATTTGGATGTGGTTGGAAGCAAAAGAACAAGAAACATTAATCTGTTCTATTGTTATTTAGAAAATCATATTTCTGGTAACATGAAACCACTACCACAGGTTCAACCTTTGTTATACTGTCATTTCTGTCCTCTTTCAAATAAGAAAAGTTACATTAAAGATATTATAGACTGTGATTCTTATTAATGGCTGTATTTTAAAGGATTAAAATTTGCCTAATCTCTTTACCAGTAGGCCAAAGAAAAAAACTTATTTATTTGACATATTGGTAAAGATTTTTTTTTTGGTGTTGTTTGCAAAGTCGGTTCTTTTCCTTTAGCCTATACAATGCTTTGAGGCCTATTAAATAGCTTTATAGATTATTCCCAAAGATGGTGTATTATCTATTTGGGAAGAAGTTATTAAAAAAGAGGGCATTACTAGTTTTGTTTCAGACCTCTTTCCATTTCCCAATAAAGAAAATGTTGTTATTTATCATCCTTTAACATTTAAGACTAATTTATTAACTCCTTTGGCCTTTATAACAGCCCTTACAACAAGTAATTGCAACATAATATGAGTGATAAAACAGGAATGGGAAAGCCTATGTTAAAGTCCTGATTCCCTTTCTAGAAACCATGTAGTTTGGAGCAAGCCATCCATGCTTTGAGTTTATTTCCTAATTGATAATATGCCTATTGATTCATGTCCTTACCTGTTCTTCATTATTGTTGTGAAGATTAGATCTGTAAAAGCACGAACGACATTTGCCGTATCTTTAAATCCTCACAAAAACAAAGGAAACCTACAAGGAAAGTAGTTTAATTTCCTAACATGTAAATGAGCTATTTAATGACTTGCTCGAGACCTCAAAGCTTAGGTAATGATCTAGCTGGAATTTGTTTGATTTCCATTGTAAAATGTTCCAATCTCTGTAAATCATACAAATGTGCTTTGGTGTTAATTTTAGGCAAAGTTATGATGTCCTGAAGGCCATTAGCACATCCTTTCCCTCATTTGTTCATTCATTCAACAAACCTATCGAGTACCTTGAGCCCTTGCCAGGTTCCAGGGATACAAAACATTCATTCACTGGTAAAATATTAATTGAGCACACTGACATGCCAGGCATTGTACTAGGTTTTGAGAATATAATGATAGAAAAAACAAGTATGTCCTTTCATGGAGCATATATCCTATTGAGGGAAACACCCAGTAAATAGTAAGTATTTAACAAGTATTTCATAAAGGAACATGCTTTCATAGACAATAAGGGAACCTACTTTAGATAAAGCAGTCAGAGACCTCTCTGGAAAAATATCTAATAGAAAATTTGAAGGCTGAAAGAGTCCAACTCTGCTCCATCTGGGAGAAGAGCTTTCCTAGAAGAGGGGGCGGGCAAGTACAAAGTTCATGATGGAGGAATAGGCTTGATACATCTGAAAAAATTCCAGGACGGGGAAGTATGGGAGAAAAGACCTGTATTTCGGCAAATCATGTGATCTCTCAGCTTGATTTCTTCACTTGTAAAATGAGGTAATATCTACATCTCTAATTTATTGTTAGGACTGCATGAGATCATATTTGAAAAAGCTTTTCATAGAATATATTTATATAAATGTAATTGAAATTCATTGCAAGAGAAAGGAGGTAAAGGAAGGAAAAAGTAGGAGAGAAAGAAGGAAGGACAGAAAAGACCAGACCTATATGACTGGAGACTAGTGAACAGGGGAAAGAGTTACATCAGAGGACATAGGAGAGGTCTGCCAGGGAAGTTACTGTAAAGACTTTATGTTTTATTCTCAGTAGGGGGCGAAGACCCTGAAGGGCTTCAAGAAGGGAGATAACATGAGTTGATTTATGTTTTTAAAAGTCACTCTGCTTCCTAAATACGGATTGATCTGCAGGGAGGTGGTAAGGGACGTAGGGGTATCAGTATTGGTGATGGTCATCTTACTCCACTCTGGGATGTTTCTTGATTCTATTTTTGTTTTATATGAAGTGTTTTGTTTGCTAGTTTTTCATAGCTTTTGTTACCTCTCTATTCTTAGTATGTCCACCAAGCTGAATATATTTTTCCTATCCTTTAAAAGATTAGTTTAGCTCTTTAGTTCAATTGGTGAAAGATGAAATGGGAAGTAAAATAAAACAAATGTATAATTTTACTCTAAGGCCCTATTCACTCCCTATGATGTCTAGCAATCAGAAATTTTAAGAAGCACATGTGGTAGTGTTAGACTTTAAAATCATATGTTAGCATTTTGCAAGTTACTTTGGTATACTCAATTCACTAAGAGCCTTGTATGTATCACTTGCTGGGCCAGGTGCTGAGACTATGCACATTGAGATGAGTTAGGACATTGATCCTACCTCAGTGAACTTTCAGTCTAGGTGAGGCCATTAAACTTGTAATCAAAGTGATCAAGACATATTTATTGATTTCATACTCTGTATCAGGCACTTTGAAGTTTATACCAGGGACACAGCATTCAAAGAAGTGGAAATAATCAGTGCCATCAGAAGGGGAGCAGGAAAACCTTCACAGAGAAGATGGTGCCTGAGGTATCTTAAAAGATGACATAGTATTTCTCTGTTGAAAGAAGGGTAGAAGGACATTTTAGATTGGGCAAGTAGAGAAATATGGTAACATGGGACATCATGCATGGTGTTTCTTGTTTATTTAATTCTCACAACTGTGAGAATTAATTCCTTCTGTGAGAGAAAGAATCCTACTAAATTTTCTTAAGGACAAGAAAATTGAGGCTCAGAGAGATTAGTTAATTTTTCCAAAGACTCATACTAGCCAGTGGCAGAGCTAAAGTCATTTCTGGTCAGCCTGATTTTAAGGTCCATATTATTCCTGTCATGATGCAGTTTTTGTCCTTGTTTTGAATAAACCTTTTCCAAACTTCTGACAACTTTTAGTGGTCTGTAACAGCTGCATTCTTGGTTCTTCTCTAGTAAGGAACTCCAAACTGGTTATTCTCTGATATTCACGACTTTGCTGGGACAGACTTTCCATTGCTTGGGTTGACACTGTCTGGGAAATTCTACCGTAGTGACCCAACCTTTATTGTGCTTTTTTAAATGGGTAAGTTACTGGTAGAGTATGCCAAAGAGGCCTGGACATGATGGGAGAAAGTTGTCTGCTGAAGGGTATTCATTTGAGTTCCATTGACTGAGACATTTCTCGTAAAAAAAAAATTGTTTGTGTGTGTTTTTAAGTAATCCATAACACGAGAGCCTTTTGTGGTAATGAGACCCAGATTTCCTTCTGTGTCTGTATCCCTTTATGCAGGCATGATTTCTTGGAAAGGAGAGACCATATGTCAAACAGTGTCTCATTGAGAACATGGAATGATTCCATAGATGCTGTGGCAGTGATTAGAGTCTTAAATATTTTGTCCTGTCTGGATCAGTGGGTGCTTGGTTCCTTAACAAATCAGCTGCCTCAGTGATTGGGAAGGCAGGATGGTAAGAGCCTTTAGATCACTTATTATACTTGGATGCATTTGAATATTAATAGTTTGTCCAACATAGAAGTCGAAGGGGCATTTAAAGTAATTTGTAATATTGTTATGGCCATTGTGGGTTGATGATATTTATTATCACAAAAATTACACAAAAGCTGCTTCTCTGAATAACTATCTACATTTAAAAAACAAGGAGTTATTATAAGGAGGAAATTGCAGATTTTTGTTTTGTTTTTAAGCCCCTGAAAACATTGTTTAAATTAGGATCTTTTTCACACACCTGAGTCTTATAGTTTATTCCTGTTCCTCCCTGAATCCTTCCACACCCCCGCCCCAACTTCTTCTCACCAACAAACATATCATCTGTAACCTTTCTAACCCCCAGAGCAGCATAAGGAACACAAACCTCTGCTCTGCATTAGGTGTTAGGGACGTCATTAATGCTTACTGGAAAAGCACACCCCAGAGAGCCAGGTTTTGGCTTTGGCAGGTAAAAAGTCTTTTAGATCTTGGAATGCTGGAAACCTTAAACCTTTTGGTTTTTTTAGCTAAAGTGATTGGCAACAGAAAGTGACATCTGAGGTTCGTGGCCAGCAATAGCCATAATTAACCACATGAGCTCACATTTTCCCACTGGAGGTTCAGTGGTCTTGGGGTGATGAAAGTGACTTCCCTACCAGGAGGTGGTTTTCCTTTTGAGGGTATTGGAATACCCTTGGGCCCTGTAATGCCTCACCCGTGGTCCTTTTAAAATGCTTTTTAATATAAAGCTTCAATATTGGAAATCCAACACCATGATGTTTAACAGTGAGGCTGTGCCTGAGCACTGTGGCCTGGAATGGGAAACAACCTAGGGTTTTTAATAGGTGGAGCAGGGAGTCTTGTGGTGGAAACAATGGTGAGTGCAAATAACCAGAATCAAAGTTGATTTCCAGTATTATCCAGTTTCCAGGTTTTGCTGTTTCTGCTTTAATTTTAATTTCCATGTGTCGGCTTCTCTTAGAGATGCCTTTTTATCTTAAATTTAAACAAAATTGTTTTGATCGTTGAAGAAAGGTGCTGTTAGGAGACTAGTTTTTGTTTTTCTAAAATTTGCACATGCAATTCCTTAGTATTAATCTTTTAGAAATATGGAAAAATGTAGATGCTTGCGTGTTTAGCGTTGGATAGGTTTTTTTTTTTTTAAGCATTCATAGTTTGTGTTTGACCTGTTTGGAAGGCTAATTAAGAAGCCTTCTACTGCTTTCTAGAAGTTTGCAAATTCTTTGCTGTCTGGCCACGTAGGAAAGGAAAAGCTTAGTGGAAAGCACATATAGGAAAGTCCAAACAGTGTTGCATTATCCTTCATTACTGTAAATTGTCTTCTTCCTCTCCTCCTCTCCCTTCATAAGAAGATTCTTAAAGACCAAGTCCTTTATACTGATAGGAATATTTCAAATTCGATAAGCCCTATCCTTTACGGAAAGCAGGAGATGCAGGATTTAGTGGCCTCTGAGGGAACTCACTGTCCCAGCTCTGACTCCAGGAATAGATATTTGGGCAGTGAGGGTATATATACAATTCTACCTTTTACTCCATCTCTCATGGATTTTACCTATATGGCTCTGAGCTAATTACTTACACCACCTGAATCTTATTTTTCTCACCTCTAAATTGATAGCATCAGACTCTGTGACTTCTAAGGTCTCTCCTAGCTCTAATATTATATGATGATTTAATTATAATGTGATGAATATAAAGTGTAGTATAATGTAATTTTAGCCTCTAAGGTGGTGTGATACACAGACTTCAAAAGAAGTCAAGTGTTGTAGTCCTCAAGGTACTTGGCTGGGACTGGGGCAAGGGGGCATGGTCTCTAAGAACAATTAGGATTCTAGTAAGGGCATGATTGAGTAGTCAGTTGGAATGAATACTATTCCTTTTTTCCCCCCCCTTTTTAAAAATCAGTTTGGTTTGAGAGAGCATCAAACATTAGTTGAGAAGCCCATTCTTATTCAAGTGTAGTACAAGCCACCAGGAACTTTGTGTTCTTTGCTCTTACAAAAAAAGTGTGAAGAAACTGAGGTGGTACATGTGTGTCACATGCTTGGTACATTCTAGGTTCCTGGCTTAAGAAATTGTTGTGTGCTCCACAGTAAACTTCTGAGACAGTATGATAGAGTGCTTAAGGACAGAGGCATTGAGACGGCCAATCTGTATTGTATTACTATATTACTTGAGGCAGATTGCTTAACTTCTTTGACCATTAGTTTCTTCATCTACGAAATAAGTGAAATAGCATATAAAAAGGTGCCCAGTTTAGTAATTGTTGATGAATTAATGACTGTCAAAAATAAAGTACTGTAGTCAGTTCCTGGCAAAAGAGAAGTATACAATGAAAGTTACCTATTTTTATAGTATAGTCAAAGAGATAACAAGAATCTACCATGGTTGTCAGTAGTGGAAAATGAACTGATGATAGATGACTATAGGGGCATTCATACAACACGAAGGTAGTACTTAGATAACTAAGTATAAGTATAAAAAATGTAAAAAACATTACTAATGATTGAAGTTAAGGTACCCTTAGAAATCAGGAAACACTCAAGCCAAGGATATCTCTCAATCATTTCAGCTTTCCTCTAGCCAAAGATAGTCTAGATTATGAGTTAAAATCTTCCAGTGTGTCTATATGTGAACTTTTAAAAGTATTTTGGGAATACTATACTACCAAACATTTACTTTTCTCTTCCTCCTGGGCAGGCTTAAAACGTTTTGTTGTATTACTCTGTTCTAAGTACCTGATGATTATTATCACTTGGTAGGTAGTAGTAGCAGAAATCTAGATGTGAGTTAAAAATATAATTCTCTGTGACTTCTTAAAAGATAGATGCTTGTGTTTGACTGTAGGGGACATACATTTTTCCCCAGCAGTTACTTCCACCTAAATTGCATAAATAATATATATAAACTGTGGTTTTTGACATTTTACTATTTAAAATATTTTTCCTCCCTATCCTATTTCAAATTTCACAGTCTTATTTATGCACTACTATCTTTATGGATATTGAGAAGGTACCCCATCAGGATGCATTGTGCTTTTTCACTTCACCGTAAACTTAATTTGTACAATAGTACAATAGTACAACTATATTGCTTATAAAGTTGTTAATGAATAAAATATATGATGCTCATATAGTGCATTATGATAAAACTCTGTAACTAATTTTCACATCATATGATAGACTAGATATTAACTCTGCCTTGAAAAAAAGTGCTGAGAAAGAAAGTAATGGATATTTAAGTATATTAAGAACTCTTTCTTAAAATATATAAATGAAGTGTTAACCTCAGAACAGTAATCATTGAGCAATAGTTTTAAATATAGTAGATGAAATCTCAAGTCTTGTTAATATATTTAGATTTGTATAAAATTCATGTAATTTAAATGTGGTTAATATTTTATTTACCAGTTATTCTAAAATCTCTTAAAATTGATTTATTATGTTCTTATAGCTACATTTATAAGGTAAATAATTATTTTCTTTTTCTCTGCTTTTGAATTTACAGCAAAAGATGATGGAAGCATTGCTGTTGCCCTTGGTTACACTGCGCATTTAGTCTCCATGATTTCCTTTTTCCTACAAGTACCCCTAAGATATCCTATAATTCATAAGGGATCTAGATCAACGATCAAAGATAATATCAATGATAAGCTGACTGAAAAGGAGAGAGAGTAAGTATCTTTTTTATATACTTTTGACATAAGCCAGTTTGAGACATGGAGTATATTAAAAAATACAAAATGTGACCTAGATTGTGGTGATTTTTTGTATGTCCCTTGTAAAGTGCTCCATTTCTTTTAAAGAGAATGTGGTTATTCATTTAGATTATAAAAAATCAAATCCTACACTTCTTAAAATTACTGATTGACTCAGTTAAGTTTAATTTGCTTTTGTGAGAAATAAGTATTATGTACTCAGCAGATATTCATGTAGTACCTCTTGCCTGCCAGTCAACAAGTGAAATAATTTAAAGATTTGTCAGACAAGTAAGAAAAGCAGGTTGTACATGTCTGAAAAGTAAATTAGTGAACTGGAAGATAGGTCAGTAGAAAATATATTGACCAAAGCACAAAGAACAAAAAAGATGGATTATATAGAAAAGTGCTAGGCTCATGTAGTTCCCAATAAAAAAAGGTCTAAGGTATGATATGTATAGTTGGGATTACAGAGAGGGAGAAGAAAGTACATAGGGTAAATGCAATATTTTAAGAAATGACAGAATATTTCAAATTTGATGAAACACCTCAAGCTACAAATTCTAGAAGCATTAAATACCACCCATAATAAGTACAAAGCAAACATATTTAGGGAAATTATAGTAAAATAGCTGAAAACCAAAGACAAAGTGAAAATATTAAAAGTACCTAGAAAAAAAAAAGATAAGCATCAAAAGAGCAGTAATTAGACTGAAAGCTAATTTCTCAATAGAATCTGTAGGAACTGTAAAGGTGATACAACATTTTAAAAAGACTGTAAAACAGAGGGGCCTGGATGGCACATCAAACTATTGGTTTCAACTCAGATCATGATCTCAGGGACATGAGATCGAGCCCAGCATCAGGCTCTATTCTCAGTGTGGAGTCTGCTTTTTTCTCTCTCCCTTTCCCTTTGCCATTTCCCACTGCTCCCCCCCTTCAAATAAATAAACCTTTAAAAAAAAGTACTGTAAAAAAATACTGCCAACTTAGAATTCTATACTCAATGAATATATCCTTCAAATTAAAGGCAAAATAAAAGTCATTTCAGACCATAAAACTGAAAAAATGCATCCCTGCAGACCTCTACTAAGAGAAATACTAAAGGCAGAATAGCCTTTAGCACAGAAACTTGGAAATATTTGCAAGAAAGAAAAAGGACAATAGAAAGGGTAAGTATAAGTACATCTAAATTAATTTTGACTACAAAACAAATGGTAGTGTCAAAAAATATGAAATACACATAAATAAAATATATGTGGTTATAATGCATGACTAACACAAAAGTTGGGAAGTGGAAGTGGAGTTAAAGCATTCCAAGATCCTAGCATTGTCTGAAAAAGGGTAAAGATACTGCTTTATAGTAGAATACTAAATCAAGGATGCATGTCTAGTCTCATAACCACTAAAAGAATTATTGGGTACAAGCAAAAAATTAGAGGATATAAATAGAAAAAAAATTTTAAATACTTGAATTCAAAACAAGAAAAGAAAGGAAAATGAACATTAAACAAGTGCAACGAACAGAAGATAAATAATAACTTTGTACTTAGGAACTGAAACTTATTCTGCAGTTACATTAAATGTAAATGTTTTAGTGTACTATGTAAAAATAAAGATTGTCAGGCTGAATAAAAAAAACTACACTTACCTTGCGAGATATACATCAAATATAATGACATAGAAATATTGAAAATGTAAGAGTGAGTAAAGCTGTATTATGCAAATATCCATATGAGAGCTAAGATAACTACAAAATGAAGTTTGAGGCATTTTAAATAAGTGGAGTATTTTATGTTAATACTGTCAATTATACACACACACATATGCACACACATACACCTAAAAGCATGACTTCAAACATATAGACAAAAATTTACAGAATTACAAGGAAATCCACAATCATAGCAGAGGACTTTAAATTTTTTTTATTATTAGAAAAAGCAGATAAAAGAATCAGAATCTAAAAGACTTGCACAGTGCAATGAACTAGACCTGAGTTAATGGGTAAAGAATATTGCACCAACGTCTATAGAGTATACATTCTTTTCAGGTATACATGAGACATTTACCAAAATTTGATGATGCTGAGCCTCAACAAATTTTAAGAGATTAAAATAATTTATATTATGTTTGCTGACCACAGTGGAATTTATGAGAGATAAATAATAAAATCCCCAAATGTTTGGGTATTAAACAGTGTTCTTCTATAAAACCTATAGGTCAACAAAGCTATAAAGGAAGTTTGAAATTATTTTGCACGAAATGATAGAATATAACATATGAAAGCTTGTAAGGTGCAACTAAATCTGTACCAAGAGGAAAATTTATTTCCTTCAATGGTGTATTAGAAAAAAAAAGAAAGATTTATAAATCAGTCATCTTAAGTCTCCTTTTGAAATTCCCAGAGAAAGTAGAGTTCATTAAATCCTAAGAAAGTATAAGGAAGGAAAGAATAAAGGTAAGAGCAGAAATTAGATGGACAATTGAACAATGGAAAAAAAAATACAGGCAAAAGTTCTAACCTTTGATACAACTGGAAAATGGATAAGCCCTTAGCAGGACTAATTTAGAAAGAGGAGACAGGCAAAACAACTAGTAAAAGTAAAGGGGAAAAAAGATGTCACTACAGAGATAGGCATTAAAAGATAAGATCTTAGAAACACTATTAAGCTTATCAATTTGAAATTCAAGTACAACTGGCTACATTTCTAGAAAAACACAACTTTCCAAAACTGATATATGAATGATGGAGTTTAGAAAACACTGCACTAGGCTAAGGGGAAGTGGATATAGATGATTCTAGGTCAGTTACTCTCACCACTGGCTGCACATTATTGTCATATTGGAGGCTTTAAAAATGAGCTCCTGACCCCCAGATCCCTGGCTTCTTCCCCAGAAATTGATTCAGTTAACAGGGCCCAAGCATGAGATTGTTTTTTTAAAGCTCCTGAAGTGATTTTAATGTGCAGTCAGGGTTAAGAACCACTATTCCAGATTGAGAGACTGTTGTGTTTATGGGAATGAAGAAATGAAATATCCTCTACTATATTTAGGAAAAACTGCAAGAGGAGAGGCAGAAAAGGTAGGTACCAAATGGAAGAATTTGGTCTTGTATCTGGTAGGACAGTGACCCTCAGCTTGTAAATAGAAGGCAGGAAGCACATATTAAATCAGTGCCTTTTAAAAGCATCATTGATTAATTGATAGCCAAAGTATTATTCTCAATTTCAGAAAACTTTAAAGAGATCCTGAAATGCATATGTTTGAAAAGAGGGGACATTGGTGTGGTTTCTTTTCTCTTTTTAAAGACTTGAGGTGAAATTCACATAAGATTAACTTTTTTGATATGTAAAATTAAGTGACATTTAGTATATTTGCAATATTTTGCAACCACTGCCTCTGTCTAGTTCCAAAACACTTCATGACCCCAAAAGAAAACCCTGTACTCACTAGGTAGTCACTCCTTATTCTTACCCCACCCAGTGCCCCCTCCCCTGGCAATGACCCATCTGATTCTCCATATAAATCGAATCATATAATATGTGACTTTTTGTTTAAGATTTCTTTCACTTAGCCTGTTTTCAGGGGCATCCATGTTGAAGCATAATCAGTATTTTATTCACTTTTATGGCTGAAGAATATTCCATTGAATATATGTACCACAGTTTTTTCATCCATTCATCTGTTAATGGACATTTGGGTTATTTCCACCTTTGGCAGTTGTGAATAGTGCTGCTATGAGCATTCATATATATAAGTATTTGAGTATCTATTTTAAGTTCTCTTGAAGTAGAATCCTTGGGTCATATAGTAATTATATGTTTCATTCTTTGAGGAACCACCAAATTACTTTCTACAGCAGCTATACCAATTTACATTCCCTGATGTGAAGTGGTATATCATTGTGATTTTCATTTGTAGTTCCTTAATGACCAATGATGTTGAGCATCTTTTCGTGTCCTTGCTGCCATTTTTTTATCCTCTTTGGAGAAATGTCTGTTCAAGTTCTCTGCCTGTTTTTTAATTGGATCATTTATATATTTTATTGGTGAGCAGTAGGACTTCTTTATTCTGGATACTAGATCCTTATCTGA
Organism: Canis lupus baileyi; assembly: GCF_048164855.1. Classification (NCBI taxonomy): domain Eukaryota; kingdom Metazoa; phylum Chordata; class Mammalia; order Carnivora; family Canidae; genus Canis; species Canis lupus. The sequence goes on from NC_132860.1 coordinate 29,108,180, forward strand.
TATATCATTTGTAAATGTTTTCTTCCCATTCTCTGGGTGGTCTTTATAGTTTAAGCCCTAAAACGAAGGTATGTATTATGTGCTGTCTTGATGCCTGGTGAAACCCAGAAGGCCTAGAATATCTCCTCCCTACGCTGCTCCTGTGGATAAAGTCCCTTATCTAAATAGTACTCCTTATCCAGGGACCTAGGTATAGTTTCTTCTTATTCCTGAGTAGTGAATTTCAGTTCCTTGCCAGCTGGGAAATTGTGGAAAGAAACCAATCACATCTTCCCTCAAGAACCAGTCAACACTGCATCCTTTTGATATAACAGAGTCTGTCTCCCACAGGCCCTGGCTGTTCACTATCATCCTTTTCGTAACTCCCACGTAACCCTGCATGGCATGTAGTGTCCTCCTCCCCTGGGCTGAGTATATGTGATTAATAAATTGTTCTTCTTCTCATCTGTCATTCATTGATTTTCTCTACTGCTTTTTTATTCTCTATTTTATCTCTACTCTAATCTTTATTATTTGCCTTATTCTGCTAGGTTTGGGTATTGCTTTCTGTTTCTTTAGATACGTAAAGGTAGATTATTATATAAGATCTTTCTTCTTTTAAAGTTTATTTATTTATTTATTTATTTATTTATTTATTTATTTATTTGAGAAAGTGTGTGAGCTGGGGGAGGGGTAGGGGGAGGGAGAGGGATGAGAAGTCTCTGCCAAGCACTAAGCCTGACATGGGGCTTAATCCCATGATCCCATCCACTGAACCCTGAGATCATGACGCGAGTAGAAACCAAGAGTTGGGTGCTCAACTGACTGAGCCACCCAGGTGCCCCAAGATCTTTCTTTTTTTAATATCAGTATTTAAATCTATAAATTTCTACATCCTATTAATTTAGTCCGTTGTGTTTTTATGTTCATTCATCTCAAAGTACTTTTTAATTTCCTTTTTGATTTCTTCATTGATCCATTGGTTAAGAGAGTTTAATTTTCACATGTATGTGAATTTTCTAGTTTTCCTTCCACTATTGATATCTAGTTTCATTCCATTGTGATGGAGAAAATAATTTGTATGAGTTCAGTATTTTAACATTGACTATTTTGTAACCTAACATATAGTCTATCCTAGAGAATGTTCCACGTGCATTTGAGAAGAATGTGTATTCTACTATTGTTAGATGCACTATTCTATATATATATCTGCTAGGTCTAGTTGGTTTTATAGTATTGTCAGGTCCTCTATGTCTTCATTGATATTCTGTCTAGATATTTTATCCACTATTGAGAGTGGAGTATTAAATAAACTCTTGAACTATTATTGCAGGACTGCTTCTTCATTTCTGTCAGTGATTGCTTCATATATTTTGGGACTCTGTTGTTTGGTGCATCTGTTTTTAGTTGTTATTTCTTCTTGATGAATCAACCCTTTCATTGACCTTTTTTGCTTTTTGTAACAATTTTGACCTAAAGATTGTTTTGTCTGCTATTAGTATAGCCACCCCAATTTTTCTTTGGTTACTATATGCACGGAACATTTTTTCCATCTTTTCACTTTGAACCCATTTGTGTCTTTGGATCTAAAATGAATCTCTTATAAGCAACATATAGTTGGATCATGTTTTTTTAATCCATTCTGCAAATCTCTTTTCATTAGAGAGTTTAATCTGTTTACATTTAACATAATTATTTGTATATGTATGTTTCATATTTGTTTTCTTTATTTCTTATACCTTTTTGTGCTTCCTTTTTTTTCCGTTACTCCCCCCCCCCTTTTTGGTATGCCATTTTGATTCAGTATACTTTTTTTATTTGGTATACCATTTCCTTTTCAGTAAATTTTTAAGGGATTTTCTTATTCATTACTCTGGGATCACAATTAGCATCCTATATTTATAACAGTCAAGTATGAATTGTAACAACTTAGCTTCGATAGTATACAAAAACTCTGCTCTTCTATATCTCTATTCTCCCACCTTTATGTTATTGTCAGAAATTATATCTTTATACATTGTGTGCCCATAATACCGTTCTCTTCATTTACCTATGCATTACCTTTACTGGAGATCTCTGTTTCTTTGTACATCTTGAGTTTGTCTTATGTCCTTTCACTTCAACATGAAGCCTTCACTTCTTGCTTGCAGTAACCCTAGCAATCAGCCAGAGGTGAAAGCATAGGGCCTTCTCAGATTTTTTCTGAGTAGGCATCCTATTCTGAGCATGTAGGTACCTTCTATTCTTCCCCAGGATAATGGGCACTTTTGAAAACACTAATATCTCAAAGAAACTCTCCCTAGCCTTACCTCCCAGGCTTTAGACAGTCTGTTGTATGTCTCAGCCTGGATCTTTTGCACACGGAAGCTATGAGATTTGTTTGCCTTACATCAACAGTGTACCCTGCTTTTCACCTCTGAGTGAGTAGTTCAGACTAGTCAAAACCAAGGCAAGTGCCATGCATTAGTAAGTACTTCAAGTAGCCCCTAGACAAGTTAGGACAGATAAACACAAATTTTTTTAGAATAAAATCTGCTTGGCTCCATTATGCACTGGGGATCAAGGCCGTACAGTGGCAGGCTACATTCTTCAAGACCACTACTGAGTTGGGGAGGGAGTTAAAAATAGTGTGAGTAGAAATTCTGTGAAGCTTTCCTCTTGATTTTGAATTTCCTTTTTCTTGATTCAGAGGTCAGCCTGTTGTGGTACACTCCTGACTTCTTCCAGAGTTTAGTAAAGTAGATTCTAACAGTTTTTGCTTAAAAAAAAATAAAGTTTCTCTGGAGGGACAAGTCCTTAGATCTACCCACTCCCCAATTTTTGCTGACATCATTCCATTTGTTTAATGATGAAAAACATTACTTACAAGGGATGAAGGGACCCATGATTTTAAGTAAGCATGACCATATAAGAACAACTTGTAGTTTTGAGAATGGTCACCTCTCCAAACCTTCTCTAGCCTCCATTAAAACATTTCTACTTTTTTGTCAAATTTGTACATGGTGATCTGACTTAAAATATTAGTTATATAGGAAAAGCAGTTTGGGAGCTTGAAGGAAGGATGTCCCTCAAAATGATATTATTTCTTCAGATCAGCTGCACACTTTAATTTGTGAAGGAACAGCTTAACGTGGCCAATTCCAAGTAGTATGTCCAAAGTGTGAGTAGTAGCAATGATTTTGTTTATCGATTAATTTATTTCCCTAATCAGTTTGGGAAGGGCATCTAGATTTAGGTGATTGTGTTATCTGTTTCTTTGGCAGCCACAAGAACCACGGGAATTTCGTTTTTGTGAACTAATTTTTGTATTTTACCTCTATCTTTTCCCTTTACTGAAACATATATTTTATTGATTGTAATATAAGTATTTTTGACATTTTGATATTGCTAAAAATGAGGTGCATCTTACAATTAATGGCATGCCATATTGTGATTGAGAACATTTATCTTTTCTTAGTGATACATAAATTAATGATGCAGTTCACAATTGATGCTCAGATTTTATAAGCTATCATATATTTTAGGTGGCTTTATGCAATTTGGTAAAGTACTTCGTATCCCTTTTGAAACAACATAGATGCACATATAAATATATAAATAAGAGTAAACGTCGATTATGCTCATTGATTGAATCAATCTCTCAGTTATTCTTAGCCTGGATCACAGAAAGAGCATATTAGACTTGATTTTCTTTTCTCCTGAGTGTCACTGTTGATGTAAACCTTTCCAGTTTATTAGGTGGATTCAGGTCTTCATGGGGGATGGAAAACAGGAATCAAATGATTTATCACATACTTTATATACTTACTGTAATCGGCCTAAGGAGTCTTCAGCCTCTGCCCTCTAATGACCTGCCTCATCTGGCTATTGGTGTGTGAGATAGTGGAGTTAAGAGTCTTTGTTAGCCAGTTTTGCTGTGCAGGTGGGTGGAGACTAGTTTTTCCTTTGTCTGGCCTGTTTGAAACACAGGTTTGGACTGATGCCTTGCCTAAACCACTACTTGTGCACCTGCACACTGTAAAGGGAAACTCTGAAATCTTTGCAGCATTCATTCTGAGGCTCAGACCACAAAACACGAAGGAATGTAACCAGAGTCCAGCCACAATGTTCTTTTACCCTTTACTTCTTCTTTCACTGAGGACTGACAAGTAGGTCTTCAAGTGATTTTTGAAATGAAATGTATTAGTCATTGTTATTGTGCTACTTAACTGTCTGCTAGATGATACTTTCCGGTTGGATTACTGAAACAATCACTGAGCTAGGACATAGCTGGTCAGAGCATATGGTTTTTTTCAAGCCCTCAAAAAATGTCTTAAGGTTTTTGTTTTATTCTCAGAAGGAGTGGTATAATTGGCAGGCGCTTCTGAAAGTTCTTGACCTGTCCATAACAAGGCTTTTACAAATCTCTCAAAGATGGTTAACTATTTTTCTATAATGAAATTATTGGAACCTACAGGCATGTTAATGCTGCTTTTCTCATTTCATTGATTGTTTTGTTCATATATTTATTCCATGGAAGATCTATTTTTTTTTTTAATTCCATGAAGATCTTGACTAAACCCTAGGAGTTGCCTTTTTTACTGGCTGATTCTGACTTCTTTTAGAGACAGAAATTTTAGAGTATAAAGAGAGTGTGATGTGTCCAAAAACAGATAATACTGGCCCCACATCATAGTCATTGCATGTGGACCTGATGCTCATGAGAGGAGGAAGTCTGTTTTAATGGTCTAATGCCTTTTCTGTGACTGAATGCGTAAGGCAGTCATACGCTTATATGTAAGGAGATTGGCTAGACAGGTTCCAGTCCTGTGACTAGAGTCTTTTATTTTTCTTGCAGCCACCATGGTGTCTAGTTGTTTATGGAGCTCCCTCTTTAGCATAACTAGATTGCATTCTGCCAGGAAGGAAGAGACGGAAATTTTCCAAGTTGCCATAAGCGGAGCGATGGTCTGTTTCTGTATTCCTTCAGCCTACTTTTTGGCCTGGCAACACTAACTTGTTGAATACATGAATGAGAATTTTTCTAATGGTATCTCCTTAAAGCAAGTAGGATACTTTGAACATTGCTTGCAGAGAAGCAAATTCTCTGTAGAAATAGTGACTGGCACTTGGGTTTTTGTTGGTATAAAGCTTATATTGAAAACAAATGTTTTCAGGCTGCTGTACTTCTGACTCTTCATTTCTATTTTTACCTGCTTCAGGCATACTTAACCACCTGTTGATATATTAAGAATTATAGACTCCTTCCTATAAAAATCCTCAGCTTCTGTTTATTAATCAAGCTGTTTTAATGCAGACAGTTCAGAAATGGTTGCTGTTTTCACTAAATGAGCATCTGTTTGCTTTCATAGCATCCAATTAAATCTGATAGCCTCCTCCCAGAAGTGGAGATTTTCACATCACGCTTCAGCTTCAGTGCTGTGGCTTTAATTTTCAACTCTTCCACTGTTTATTCTATAAATTAGAACATTCTTTATAACCTTTCATCTTCATTTTATTATAGGTTTTTGCTCAGATGCTGGCATTTAGAGCACTCAGTACCATAGATCTGAGACCTTTAAATTGAACAATGAATGTGATAACTTGAGGCAGTGGGTGGACCAATTGCTTTGGTATTTTTGGTTTTGTTTTTTCTTTTTAATTTTTTCCTTGCTGTGTAGTTTAAAAGTATAATCAAATATTTTTCAAGGTGACTAATATTACTGAAATGAATGAAATTATTCTTTCAGATTTTCCACTTGATTACAGGAATGTAAACTAGGATGAAAAATCTCTGTGTGTGTGAAAACTTTCCCAAATGTCTGTAGTCTTAACTCCATTATAACTACTACCTAAGGGAACACCGTGGAACAGACATGAAGACAGAAAAAAAATGTTTATGTCCATGCAGAATTACAGATTTATTGTGTTTTAGCACCAGATGGACTAGAGTATTATTAGATCATACGCTTTAACCCTTCAGTTCACACATGAAAAAACAGGTTAAGAGATGAAGTGAGGTCATGTAACAAGTTAATAACTAAGCATTCATTTTGATATGGCCCACCAAGGAAAGCAAGCCCAGAAGACGGTGTGCTAACTATATAAGTGTAGTACTTTTAAGCAAACACTTGGGAGATGAAAGAAGTGTGTTTATCGGAAAGGGCTGTATATGCAACTGAAATATACCTTTTTCTTATTTAGGGAAATCTCTCTGGTGAAAATGCCATGATGTGTATTCCTGTATATTAAGTAGAGTCACTGTGTTAAGTTCTCATGTAAATGTTATTTAAATCCCATTTATGAGTTGGTTCACTTGACATTGGTTTTTTTCTCTGAAAGGTACGATGCAAAATGCCTCTCTTCTCTCTCTTGCCTCACTTTATTTAAATTGGATGGGATTTGTTTTCAGTTTTTATTTCTAATTATTTAAGGCTTTGAAGTTATATGGGCTTCACCTTTTATCACTGAGCAGCTGTGAAATGTCCTTTTTGAGTCTTGGTTTGCCTGATATAGTACCTATGCCACTAGGTTGTTAGAATTAAAGTAAGCACAGTGTTTGGCACATAGAAGATATTCAATAAAATCTATAGCTACTATTATGTATACATTGAGCTTTGCAACAGGAATTCCAGGCAGCCATGTAATTTTTTTTTTATGAAATGTAGATGCTAAAAGGAAAGGTGGGCCTAAGGAAATGCAACTGGAAAATTGAAAATCCACCTAGTGGTATAGCAGTAGGTTTTCTTTTATAATAATGCCATGAGGTACACATCATCCTTTTTAGTCAATGACATCAATGCAAAGGACTCATGAGATTTTCCACAGTGCAGGGGAGAAAACTTCCAGGTCTGAAGACTTGTCTCTTTGACTTCAACTATGCAAGGAGGTCAGTGCCTGTTATCCACTAATGAGTCAAACAAGTGTCTGTATCTTAAAAGTTATCAGTCTAGTGAGTGCTGAAGCCCTTATTCTCAAATTGGTTCCAAGCCTGGCCTGCTATTCACTTTTTTGGTCTTATCCCAGTTCCCTCTCAATTCATAACCTATGTTTCAGTCTAACTGTTGGTTTCCAGATATATTACATTGTTTTTCATCTTGATACTCTTTGTGTTTTTCTGCTTGTCTGGAATGCCTGGAATTGAGTACATGAAACCTTTCTCTTATTATCTAAAACTTTTTTCCTAAACTCTTTTTTGATTTCCCATAGTTTGATGTACTCTTATAGCCTTCCTTAATCCTGTGAGCAGTTCTCTCTCAGTAGTATCTCAGAAATGAAGTAAGTTTATGTATACTCTTCATTTAACAATCCAGTGATATAAGTGGTGTGTGCTAGAGTTGTCTGTCCTCTTCTTATCCAAAATATTTTTAGTGTAGAAATTGCATCTTACTTGGCATCAGCTTACTCCATTGCCTTGCAGAGAGCATTGTATTGTGTAGACACTCAATAAATACTTCTTGAAATGAATTAGGAGAGCAAAAGGGATGTTCAGTTTTTGCAAATGCTATTAGGTAATCTGACACTCTACACCATAGGCCCATAGTTTTAACTCTAGATGCTCTGGCCAGGACAATCATTATTTCATATGGTCCCTTAGGACCATGGCAAGCTATTAACTTCAGTGCCTGTTGTAATCCAAGGCACAGGCAGCAGTGCTGATGGGGTTGTGTTCAGGAGTGAGAGCAAAAAGCATGTTTTAAAGTGAGGAATCCCCATGGAAATTTAAGCAGGAGCGATCAACAAAATAAAAATGCAGAAGGTGCTTGCTGGGTGAGACAGGAAATGAACACCTTGTGAAGATTAGGCATTCCACTGAGAGAAGGGAAATGTGGGAAATGAGTCCAAAGTAATTGTGCAGCTATTTCATTGCTGACACTTGGAAGCATATTGTTGTGTGTGTTGTTTTTAATGAAGTGTGCTTTTATAGTGCTGATATTATTATCTGGATGAGGAAATCTTCTCTAGTATTATTGTCATCTCAGCTTTCTGCAACCAACTAAATTAAAATATAGTAATGTAATGGGACAGCGGGATAAAAAAGAAAACCAGATGACTCTGACATGTGACCCCAACTTGAACCTACTACTTTTCTGGTTTGTAGTGTACTCGAATCAGACTGTAATCCTTGACAGGATTGGTGGAGGAGGATAGTATATTTAATTAATAGTGGACTATGTCATGGTGTCACGGGGTAAAGATCGTTACATTATTAGGATATGCAAAATCAATATTTCTCAATAGAACCATCAGGGAGCTCTCCAAGTAGTCCATAGATTGACTTTTTGGAGTCTATCAGTATGTATCATATGACAGTATAGATGCTATGGGTCCTGATATGAATTAATGATTCAATCACCAATGTTGGTGTTATATTGAAAGTAGCACTGTTCTTTTCTTTAGTTCTTATATGTTTGATTTTTTGGTAGGCAAATAATGAGGGATATGGGGATAACTATATCAAGCCAGAGAGTTTTGGAGTAGGTGATTTGTGGACTCTTTTTTTTTTTCCTAAAGAAATAAATGCATGGATGGGGCGCCTGGGTGGTTCAGTGACTGAGCGTCTGCCTTTGACTCAGGTCATGATCCTGGGGTTCTGGAATCGAGTCCCACATCAGACTCCCAGCAGGGAGCCTACTTCTCCCTCTGCCTATGTCTCTGCTTCTCTCTCTGTCTCTCTCTCTCTCTCTGTCTCTCATGAATAAATAAATAAAATCATGAATGAATGAATGAAATTATGTACTCTAAACTTAGGAGAGGAGAAATTATGGCCTTCCTATTTTGGTCTTTTGAAAGAACTTTGGCACTAAACACGCCTTGAGCCAGTTTATTTCACCTCACCATCCTCAGCATACTCATCTGAAAATAAAGATAATGGCTTTAGAGAAATATGAAGAGTAAAAGAATTTATATAAAATTACCATTACATATATTCATTCAGTAAATACTTATACCCTGCATAAATAGTAGTCACAGCATTGATTTCTGTCCCATCTACCTGAACTTTTTTTTTGAGATTTTATTTATTTATTCATGAGAGACACAGAGACAGAGACAGAGACACACGCAGAGGGAGAAGCAGGCTCCATGCAAGGAGCCTGATGTGGGACTCGATCCCAGGTCTCCAGGATCATGCCCTGGGCCGAAGGCAGGCGCTAAACTGCTGAGCCACCCAGGGATCCTCTACCTGAACTTTCTGATCTTACTTCATTTCAGTAGAAATGATAAACTTGAGAAGTCCTTAGTTTTTAATTTGGAAAGAATCTCTTAAATAAATCACAGAAACACCAGACCATATTGTGAGAAATCCATAAATTTGTTTTTCATTTAAAAAACTTGCTTAAAATAGAATAAAACATACACAAAAATGAAAAGCCAAGCTACAAATCAGAAGATATTTTGTAGCACATAGATTAACCAGGGGTCAGTATCTAGAGTATATAAGTAAAATCTTCATATCATCCATAAGAAAAGGAGCAGTCAACCCAACAGATATATGGGCCTAGTGTGTAAAGAAACTGTTATAGGGGATCCCTGGGTGGGTCAGCAGTTTAGCGCCTGCCTTCGGCCCAGGGCATGGTCCTGGAGTCCTGGGATCAGGTTCCACATTGGGCTCCCTGCATGGGGCCTGCTTTTCCCCTCTGCCTGTGTCTCTACCTCAATCTCTCTCTCTCTCTCTTTCTGTCTCTCTCTCTCTCTCTTGAATAAAAAAAAAATCTTAAAAAAAAGAAACTTATAAAAGAACAAGCCCTATATGTCTAATAACATTAGAAAAAATACTCAGCCTCTGGAAAATGCAAATTAACACCAGAAGAGATACAACCTGGCAAAAATAGAACGTCTGTCTTAATAACTAATTGGGTGAGCATTTAGAGGAAAAAAAGTTCTCATCCTTTGTGAGAAACAGTTAAATCTGTATGAACCTTTCCCAACAGCCTCACTCCTGGTTATATACTAGTCTCTTGAGTAGCTTTTATATGTATGCAATCTGCAAATGTTTATTGTATCTCTATTGTGATAGATAATTAAACAGTGTATCTTGGTTACCTGTAATCTGTATTGAGATTATTCACAATTAAATAACTAGCATTTAATTTTCTTAAAGTGCATCTATCCTTTTGTGGTAAATTTTTTTCTTTTCTTTCCCAACTACTTCCTTTAAGCTTGGGATGCATGTTTCTTCATATACAGCTTCTTTTTTTTCCTCATTACTAACACAGAGTTAATCTGGGTGGTTACTTTTTCTCATAATTGATATCATTTCTGTATACCAAATCTTGACTGATTTTAAATTTATAGCAGTAGTTCTCCCCATTTCCTCTGGAGCAAATATTGATGTTAATAAGGCCTAGAATTTTGAGTGCTACTCATTTATATTATTAGAAACCTTTTTAAGAGACTTACAAAAGAATTAATATTTCCCATGCTGCTTGTTAGTAACTCTCATTAACGTAAATGATGGCTCCCAGGTTCATGGTGTGGAGAGTCTAGTGATGAAATCCTAGAAGTGTTAACTGTAGTAAGTTATAGAAATTTACTGCTCTAAGTTAATTAAACACACCAATAAGCAACTGAAGCATTTTATTATTTTAATTTGTATAAATATAAGGCTGGTAAGCTAATGAGAAGTGGCAGGTCCCTTGGAGTTTGATTGACACCTATACTAAAACTCTTTTAAATGTGTAGATGACGCATGAATTTATTGAGACAACTTATGTTGTAAGATATTCCACACAGGAAATATTTATTTTTGAATGTGCAGTAGCATAATTTTGTCATTCCAGCTTTAAAAAATTACTTACTAGAGGAGAAACTTTTTAGAAGCCACCTCCTAATATTGAATTTGCTAAAGATTGTTCTGCATGAGAGAGACAGAATTTATTTTATTATTTTCTGGTTTCTGTGTTATTGTGGTCTCTGCTTAGGTCACAAAATGGGAGTTTTAAAAATTGGTTGAAGAGCAATTTGGTAAATAGCCTGTTATTTCCCCCTCAGAGATTTTCAGAGGAAATGATAGATAGTATTCCATTCTCAGAGGATACAGGTTGGTCACATTTAATTGTAAGAAGTTCTCCTTCATATTTTGTACCATTTGGGAGGGAGAACCAGTCATTATGTTCACCAGATATCTTTTGAGCAAAATATCCCTCTTTTCTCTATTGTGTTCCAAACATGTGAACTTGAAGAAGATACTAAAAAACAGGTTGACCATAAATACACTTAAGGACTGCCCAGTCTACTATCCATCTAGAAGTAGTATACTTACTGAAGGCTAAACTGTTTATGGCTTCTTCAGTTGACTCTTTTTCCACTCTAAACTTTTATAAAATATCCTGGGAATAGAAAATCCAGAAGGAAATTCAAGGATCCAGGTAGGAAAGAAGGCAAAAAAAAGAAGAAGAGGAAGAATGCACACCTTTGGAAATAGAAATAATACTTTTTAAAAAAAGACTTAAATATATTCAGAATTCTCAAAGATAAAGGAGGAAATAGCATCCATAAAACAAGAATAGGGGGTTCTAAAACAGAAATAGGCAATTGCAGCTTTAAAAAAGTAGATTTTTTTAAGAAGGTCATTGGAAAGGAAAAGTCTCTTTAAAAAAAAACAAAAACCTCTTAAGATAAATAGACTGGACACACTTAAGGAGAGAATTTGTGAACAGTGAAATAGGAATGAAAACATCATCCAGAATGCAGCACAGAGAAACAGAAGTATATGAAACAGAAATTACAGGACATAGAGAATGAATGAATGAATGGTCAACATATATCCAAAAGGAATTCTAGGAGTAGACATTAGAGGGAATAGCAAGGAAGAAATACTATTTTTTAAATGGCTAGGAAAAAAATACAGAGAGAAGACTTATAACAAAAAAAGGGGAGACAAATACAACTGGGTGACTCAGTGGTTGAGCGTCTGCCTTTGGCTCAGTGCGTGATCCCAAGGTCCTTGGATCGAGTTCTGCATCGGGCCCCTTGTGGGAAGCCTGCTTCTCCCTCTACTTGTGTCTCCGCCTCTCTCTCTGTGTGTCTCATGAATAAATAAATAAAATCTTTTTTAAAAAAAAAAGAAAAACCATAAAACATACTATGAACAATTTTTAAAAATTAGGTAGGATGGAATTTTTTTTTAAAGAAATATAACAGAATTAATTCAAAAAGAAATGAGAAAACTGAATAAGAGTTTGTTTCGAGGACGCCTGGGTGGCTCGGCAGTTTAGTGACTGCCTTCGGCCCAGGGAGTGATCCTGGAGTCCCGGGATAGAGTCTCACATCGGGCTCCCTGTGTGGAGCCTGCTTCTCCCTCTGCTTATGTCTCTGCCTCTCTCTCTGTGTCTCTCATGAATGAATAAATAAAATCTTAAAAAAAAAAAAAAGATTTTGTTTCAGAGTATGGTAGAATAGATATGATAGACCAATACTGAAAATGTAAGATTACAAAAGAAATCTTAAATGTATTTATTAGTTAATAAGGAAATAAAGAATGCCTAAGCCTGGGGCACTGGCTGGCTCAGTTGGTAGCGCACACAGGTAGAGCATGCAGCTCTTGAGCTCAGGGTCATGAGTTCAAGCCCCACATTGGGCAGAGAGCTTATTAAAAAAAAAAAGAAACTTAAACTAAAAACTGAGTAAAAGCAAGAGCTTAGGGTAAGCAATGAAGCAAGGTTTTGCTTTGAAGGCATTTAATAAATCGAATTTGATAAAAAGCTAATCAGAACAATATGAAAACAAAACTGGTAGACAAACTCATTTATGAACATAAGTACAAAAATACAAAATAAAATGTGTGTAAGCTGAATCTAGCAATGCAGGAGTCAACATTAAAAAAAACCTTCCACATGAGACATAGGCAGAAGGAGAAGCAAGCTCCATGCCGGGAGCCCGACGCGGGACTCGATCCTGGGACTCCAGGATCGCGCCCTGGACCAAAGGCAGGCGCTAAACCACTGAGCCACCCAACCCAGGGATCCCCTGGTTATTTCAATAAATGCAGAAAAAGCATTCAATAAATTTAATACTTATTTAGAAAAGCAGTATAGGTTTTGATTAGGAGCATAGCTGTGGAACTAGATGGCATGAGTTTGAATTCAGATTCTTATTTATTGTGTGTGGTAGACAGAAATTGAAACAGTACTCAAGATTTCCTGGTACATGCTCTGTATAATTTCTTCCCTGTGGATGTGGGCAGGACTTGTGAACATAATGGAATTTCATTACCTTAATTAAGGTCACTAACCATTTGATTTTGAGTTAATGGGAAGGAAAGATTATCTAAGTGGGGCCTGACCTAATCAAGTGAGCCCTTGAAAGAGCCAAGAAGCAGACTCTTTGCTAACATGCAGACAAGTAGATAGCCATGTTGTAAACTGCTTATGAAGCCATGTGGCTAACTACACTTGAGGGTGTTCTCTAAGATCTGACAGTGAAATCTAGCTGACAGCTAGGAAAGAATTTGGTTAGTCCTACAACCACAGGAACTAAGTTCTGCCAACAACCTGAATGAACTTGGAAGATGACTCAGCTCCACATGAGAGCACAGCCTGGCCAACATCTTGACTTCAGACTTGTTATACCTTGAGCAGAAAACCCATCCATGCTGTACCTGGACTTCTAACCTCCAGAAACTATGAGCTATTAAGTGGGTGTTGGTTTAATCTAATAAATTTGTTGTACTTTTTAAAGCAGTAATCAAAAATGATTATATCATGTGACCTTGGATGAGTTACTTGATTTCCCTATGCTTTATTGTCTGTAAGATGGAGATAATAATAGCACCCACTTCAAGGGGTGTCTCTGTGGATTAAATGAGTCAATATATGTAAAATAATTGCTAGGTGGTAAAGCCTCAAATGTCCTCAAATAGTACTAATAGTTATTAAAACTCCTGATAAACTAGAAACAGAAGGGAATTTTTTTTAAATGCCAAAGAATGGTTATCAAATCTATAACAAGCTCTAGGCTTAATGGTGAAACTATTCCCATTAAAGTCAGAAAGCAGATAAAGCTGCCAGTTATTATCTTTACAATTATCTTACAATTTGAAGGGACAAAATTGTCTTCTACAGATATGAATGTTATATAGGAATCTGCAAACTATTAGAATTTGAAAACCTAGCACATTTGTTGGATATAAGATCGAGATGAAAATCAAGTAGATAATCTATATACCAGCAATAACCAACTAGAAAATGAGCGTAATTACCTAGTAATATATTTAATAAGTGTGAAAGATCTTTATCAATAAAAAACAGAAAACATAAAACTGATAATAAAACACATATAAAAGATCCAAATAAACGGATGTACATACACACATGCTTGGTTTAACTATATCTTATGCTACTCTGATTTGTTATAACACTGTGTGTAATATTTTTCTTTAAAATTGTTTTTGAAAAAAGTTGTTTTTGAATTTGAAATAATCTCTTAACAGTGTATCGTAAATCTATTTTCTCCCTAGTTATTGGCAGGTACTATCTGCCAATAACTAGATAGAAAAGTTTGGTCTCAAAATGGCTAACCAGAAGTTTGTGCAAATGATAATGCCAGATCTCCAGCAAAGAAATAGAAATATATTACATGGATTTTAAAACGCAGGTTGAAAATGGAAATAGTGAGAAAACCATAACAATCAGTAGCCAAACAGGGTTTGGTAGAAGTTATTTGACATTAAGAGGGAGATCATAGGGTTGGTGGGTGGGTAAAATGCATGATAGAAATTAAAGAGTACATTACTGTGATGAGCATTGAGTAATGTATAGAGTTGTAGAATCATATTGTACACCTAAAACTAATACAACACTGCACATTAATTATACTGGAATTAAAAACTAATATTAATTTTTTTTATTTTAAAAGATCATAAGCATTACTGTAATCTTAGGAAGATTGAGCAGCACTTATATGGAAATATATCAGAAATTATTTTGTCTAAGAATGAATAGGATACTCACATTTGGTGGGGGGGACTTTTGGGGGTATTGTCCAGAAAATCATGGGAGAACCCCTTCTTGCTGCCAGGAGGCAATAAAAAGTTTCCATTTATAAATTAGTGAGTGCAAACTTTAATACAAAAATGGCAAACAGAAGGAGGGAGGGAAGGGGTCAATCTAGACTATATAAAGAACATTTTGGTTCAATAGTTAAAAAGAAACAGCTCAGTTGAAAATTTGTGAAAGGATGTTATATCAGTCAGATTTCAGTCAAGGAAGCAGAATCACTGGGTGTTTGATATAAGGGATTTATTTATAGGAATAAGATACTACACAATGGTGAGAGAAGCTGGAAAAGAGTCCAAAAGGGGGAGTTGGAGGATTGAAGAAAATTCACTGACTGACCCTTCAGAAGCTCAGTGCAGGTGGATGACTCAGTCCAGGACGTGGGGAACAAGATCTATCCAGCTGCTCAGTGGAACCCCAAAGGAGAGCAGGTGGAGACATCTCTGGAAGACTGTTGCCACTGCATCTGGTAGTGGGCTTGGAGTCACGATTTGACAGCAAGGCCAGCAGTTGGGAACAAAAGCTAGATGCAGAATAGGAGCACAAAGGCCAGATGGAATCTGTAGGCAGCCTTATGCCTGCCTCTTACTGTGTCTAACCACTGTTAACTTCAGAGTATAATGACCACTGCTCCACTTCTGTCTTCCAAACTCCATGCAAATTTATCTTTTGTTCAACTCTAGCCTGGATCCATACAGGCTATGGTATTCTGGGAAATAGTTCCAGCTTAGCCAAGTGAACACAGTAAAAACCCACAATAGATATGGATAGGCCGGGATCCCTGGGTGGCGCAGCGGTTTGGCGCCTGCCTTTGGCCTAGGGCGCGATCCTAGAGACCCAGGATCGATTCCCACGTCAGGCTCCCGGTGCATGGAGCCTGCTTCTCCCTCTGCCTGTGTCTCTGCCTCTCTTTCTCTCTCTTTGACTATCATAAATAAATAAAAATTAAAAAAAAAAAAAAAGATATGGATAGGCCCTATAGTTTGTTCTGTGAATACAGAAATAACTACAGACAATCGTAGTCACTCAGAAAATTATAGTAGCTTTTGCTGTTTTGGGTACTGCTGTTATATATCTATCTATATCTTATAGCAGTTGTCACAGCTGTCACAAAAGCAGCATGAGATTAATGCTGTCATCTCCCTTATATTGATGTGTAAACTAAGTCACAGAAAGGTCAAGAAATTTACTTCTAAGGCTGCACATTGTTATTTAGGATTAACAGCAGCATGTTTTGGTAGAATAATAAAATGGGGACATACTTAGAGACTGTACATACATATTGCTCACAAGAGGACATTTAAGATAACAAATTTATCATTTTTGTACTAATGAAAAACCAGAAGAAAAATTAAACAGCATACATCTCTCATCAATAATGGAGTGAGAAATCAAATTTAGAATATATGTAAATAGAATACTAATTAGGACTTCAGAGGAATGCATTAGATATTATATATTGGCAAAAATAGTTCACAAAAAACTATATTGAGAGGAAAAAGTAAGGTGCAGAATAATATGCATGGCTCATTATTACTTATATAAACATTTGAATTTTAAAAGTATAAGAAGTGATATAGACAGATGTTCACCAAATTTATAAAGCTAATGACTTGTGAAAGAGACTATGGCAAATGCAGTTGCTTGTCTACCCACAGCCATTCTCAGCTTCCTATTCATCAGCAAATCTCCATTTTGCTACTCTTTCTCTTCATTTACTATATGGAAGATGGGCTACAGAGATGAAACCACTACTGGCTTTTTATCAACCATGGTAATTCCATTCCACTTACCAGTGATTGGCTTTGACATAAAATCCGTCACAATTCTGCTAGTTTTAAGGGGTGTTTCTAGGAGTGATTTTATGCACTAAGACAGACATGTCTAGAGTGCTAGTAATATATGAATTGCTCGATCTCAACTGGTTTCATTAACTGGGAACATTAATTCGGTGAAAATTCAGTGGTTTTGAACTCATCTATATGAAAAAAATGAAATTTTTTATCTATATGAAATATTTTATCTATATTCATCTATATGAAAAAATGAAAAATTTATATATCGGGGTGCCTGAGTGGCTCAGTCAGTTAAGTGTCTGCCTTTGGCTCAGGTCAGGATATCAGGGTCATGGGATCGAGCCTCAAGTTGGGCTCCCTGCTTGGTGGAGAATCTGCTTCTCCCTCTACCCTTAACTCTCTCTCTCTCTGTCTCTCTCGTGAATAAATAAAATTTTAAAAATGTATATGTCATATATATGTGTGTGATATATGACAAATGTCATGGGAGTAAAGTCCATCATCATCTACTAGATCTTGTCTCCAGAAATGAGACCTGAATGTGTAGCAACCATTTTATGACCATGAATAGATCTAAACCTATTCTAGAATGGCAGGGTAGAAAGATGGGAGAACCTGAGTCCTGGATAAAGTCATCAAGTTCCTGAGTTAGCCAGTTTTGGGATTAGTCTGTCTCCATTGTTCGTATTTAAATCCGTTGATTTGAGTTTTCTGTCACTTAAAGTTGAAACCATCCTAATTGATGTCAAAGATGGGAGAGTAGTTGGGATGGGGAGCAAAGGAGGCTCACTTTATTTGTAATATTTTATTTTAACTAAAAAATGCAAAAATAATATCAACTATCAGGCCTGAGTAGTGGATTGATAGTTATTTGCTTGTTATTCTCTAATTTTAAAAATATCTTGGGGCACCTGGGTGGATCAGTTGATTAAGTGGTTTCAGCTCAGGTCTTGATCTCAGGGTTGGGAGATGAAACCCTGCATTGGGCTCCACTCAGCAGTGAGTTTGCTTCCCCTCCCTCTCTCCCTTTTCCTTCCCCCCCCCCCCCCACCACCACCACTCGCAGACACTCTCACTCTGAAATAAATAAGTCTTTAAAAAAAAAAAAAAACTTTAAAAATAGAGGCACTTGGGTGGCTGAATCGGTTAAATATCAGACTCTTGATTTTGGCTCAGGTCATGATCTCAGGGTCATGGGATCAAACCCCCATGTCCAGCTCTGCGCTCAGCGCAAAGTCGACATGTCTCTCTCTCTTTGCTCCCCCTATCCCATTCTCTCTCTCTCTCTCTTATAAATAAATAAAATCTTTAAAGAAAATCTTTAAAAATTAAAAGAAAGAAAAGGTGACAGACGAATTGTATAAACATCAGGAACAAAGATGTGGGAATGGTTACTGTAAGTTGAGAAACAGCTGGGAAATATTTCTTGGCAAATGAATCAAGAACCAATTTGTATTTATTTAATAAATACAGGGTTTTTACTGTGTGTAAGCAACTATGACATTGAGTTTGGGACTTATATTTGAAATCGCTTTTTTGTTTTGTTTTGTTTTTGTAAAGAGCATCTTAATATATTGGTACGTGTCTTCAGTGTGCTGTAGGATAACTTCCTATATGTCTACACTAAAGTTTACATTTTATTTTTACTTATCTAAAGTCTACATTCTAAATTAGATCACTTCCAACATTATATCCAAATTTGGTTAAAAAAAAAAAAGGCTACATAACCATATTTTGCATGATTTTAAAAACATGTCTGTCCCCATCATTGGCTGGGTAAAATTCATAAAACAAATTTTATTCTTACCTCTGGTGGGAGACTAATCAGAACCCTCTCCTCTAAATTATGTCATTTTTCTTGGGATAGTGATTGTACGGAATTCTTAAATTATGGCATATATGTGTATCTGATTCTAGGATGTAATAATTTAAAGAAAACCAATTGCAGCTGGAAGTTTAGACATACCTCAGAAATGTTGTCGGTTTTTTCTCAGACCACAGCAACAAAGCAAATAACATAATAGAGCAAGTGAAGTGAATTTTTTGGCTCCTCAGTGCATATAAAAGTTATGTTTACACCACTGTAGCCTATTAATTGTGCAACAGCATTATATCTAAAAAAAATGTATATACTTTAATTTAAAAAAACTTTATTGCTGGGACACCTGGGTGGCTCAGCAGTTGAGCGTCTGTCTGCCTGTGGCCCAGGGCATGATCCACGGTCCCAGGATTAAGTCCCACATCAGGCTCCCTGCATGGAGGCTGCTTCTCCTTCTGCTCTGTCTCTGACTCTCTCTTTCTGTGTGAGAGAGATTTAAAGATTATTCATGTGTTACTCTCTCATGAATAAATAAAATCTTTTAAGAAATAAAAAATAAAAACTTTATTGCTAAAAATGTTAATCATCATCTGAGCTTTCAGTGAGTTGTTATCACTGATCACACATTACCATAACAAATGTAATGACATGAAAATGTTTGAAATATTGTATGAATTACCAAAATGTGATACAAGTGAGCAAATACTACTGGAAAAATGATATCAGCAGACTTGCTCCACACAGCTTTGCCACAAACCTTCAATTTGTAAAGAAAGGAAGGAAAGGAAAGGAAGTACCTATGAAGCACAGTAAAGTGAGGCGTGTATATATCAACCTTGGTGTAAGACCTGAGTTAGCTCTCCTCCTTCTCACTCTAATCTTGGTCAAGTAATCTTGGTCACTCTCCAAGCTTCAGTCTGAGGAAAGAATATCAGTTTGAGGTTTGTCTGTATGTAATGGAAACCTTAAATTAACAATGACTTAAACATATAAAGTTTTATTATTGCACATAAAAATCCAGGGATCAGTAATCCAGGGCTGGAATGGCAGTTCCATAAAAGCTTCAGAAAATCCAGGCTCCTTGAAGCTCTCTTCTCTGCCATCCCTAGGGTGTGGCCCTCATCGTACCAGGATGGCTGTTGGAATGCCAGTCATTATTCAACCATCAGGAAAATGAACACTCTTTCCTCCTCAAAGGACTTTCATGTTCTCCAGCCTAAACAAGAGTTTGAGAAATCTGTTTCTTTTGAATGCAAGGAGGCTAGAGAGGTGTACAGAAAAGTAACAGAGGAAACAGTATGGGAAATCATCCAAGAAATAATGTGAAAAAGATTCCAGTAATTGAAAGACTTGATTTCAGATTGAATGAACCCACTGAGCACCCAGCACTGTGATATTTTAAAATGCTGGAGGTAAAGTGAAGATCCTAAAAGCTTGCAAACGGGGATCAATACATAAAAAAGAGGAGTTATAGTGTCTGCTCAAAGGCAACACTGAAAACTACAAAGCAGTGGGATATGCCCTCAAACGAACATGGGAGAGTTATTTCTATGACCTAGATTTATATGTCTGCCAGGCCATCAATCAAATATAAGACTAGAAAAAACTTTTCAGATGTGAAAGTCCTTTAAAAAAAACCTACACCTACGCCTTTTCCTAAGGAGCTCCTGGAAGATATGCTCTATTAATATAAGAAAATAAAGCAAGTAAAAGGAAAATATCATTTAAGGAAAAGAAGGGATCTCAGGACAATGGTGAAGGGAAATCGTAGGTCAGCTTTTCAACCGGCCTAGTGAGCAGGAGGACTAAAGACTCCAAGAAAGAGTTGAAACGAGTATCTGATATTTAACTATATCAAGAGAGAATTTCCATGGCTTCCGGGAGTCAGAGACTGAATTAGTAAGAGGTATACATCAATAAATTTAGCAAATGAACTAACTAGATAGTTATTAACTCCAGGAAGAACCAAGTTTAAAAGAAGGAAAATGTCAAAATTATACATTATGTAGCTTAGCTCAAAATAATAATTATCTGCTTTTGATGCTGTATTACATACTGATTTAACCAAAAATTGTGGTGTTGACCCTGTTGAGAGAATGGGAGGAAGAGGAAATGTGGGTGCTTGGGGATGAGATAGAGAAGCAACGTTAAGAGAGCGCTAAATCCTCATCTTCCCCAGCAGGTTGTCAATAGATTATTATTTTTTTCAAGATTTTATTATTTATTTATTCATGCGAGATACAGAAAGAGAGGCAGAGACATAGGCAGAGGGAGAAGCAGGCTCCCTGTGGGGAGTCTGATGTGTTACTCTATCCCAGGACCCCGGGACTCATGACCTGAGCCAAAGGCAGATGTTCAACCACTGAGCCACCCAGGCATCCCAAGAGATTATTTTTTAAACCATAGAGTCAAGAAACAGGAATATGGGATATTAATTAGATATATGTAGGGTAAATACCACGGGGAAAAAGCAGCTTAAAGTGTTGAGAATAATTGGCTCTGGGATCTAGGAACTGAGCTAGAGTTAAGGTGTTAGCTAATAAGCATGGAAAGTAATGTTTTTACTATCAGATTTCTAGAGAAATTTAGCATTTTAAACCATATATAAATGTTATTTTGATAAAAATAAACATTAATTTTCATGTGCTTCATTTATATAAAACATTTTTATTTGTAAACCAATTTAATACAATTCAGTGAACTTTTATTCAGTGCCTGTTAGATTATTATACAAGAGAGAGACATGTAAATATGTGATTTTAAAACAAAGTTCCCAAATGATGGATAAACATTGATAAATCATATGGAAGCACCATCAATTCTGATTTGGGAATTGGGAAAACCTAGAGTAGATAGAGGCTTTGCATTGGGCCTCAAAGGATGTGAGGAATTTGAATGGGAGATTAAATGCCAGCTGTGACAAGTGTTGTCGGGTCCCACCATGACTGGAAAAGTAAATGTGTGTAGGAAAGAAGTCTGGTAGAGCTGTGGGAGGCTGTGTTGACTTCTCTGCCTTTCCTAGACATTTCTATTAGTCATTTTTTCCTGAGGATTTACTCCTCCCTGCCCTATCACCCAGACACTCTTAATTTTAGTATTGACTTTACCATACTGGGTTAGGTGGTGGTTCTCTTTCTCTTGGCACCCCACCTCTTAAACTTTTGGTCTAATTTAGAGAAGGATAAGGGAAGGGAAAAGAAAATTTTGGCTTTCACCTGGATAAAGATTCCTGAATGTAAAGATAAGAACTCTCTTCCCTGACCTCATAGGCAGCTAGATATGGCTGTGACCTTTTTTGAGGTCCTGAGATGAAACAGTCAGTCACTTTTGCAGTTTGGGCATTATTCTTAGAACCCTTGAGACTAATATAGGATATATCTAATTATTTGCAAAGAAATGTAATAATTTCATATCTAGAAAATAATTTATTCCTGTTATTTGTCAAAAGTGCTTTTCAGAAGTAATTGGGCAAGTTGTGTGTGTGTGTGTGTGTGTGTGTGTGTGTGTGTGTATGACATCCTCCAAATTTAGCTTTTTGTGTTCTGGATTTGTTTTATATTGTTGAGTCCGTGAGAGGAAAGGCTGACTTAGAACTAAATAGCAGAGCTAAACCATATGTTTTATACCAAATTAGAAACAGGTGAAGGTTGTTAAATCCGGCAAGCGCTTACAAAAGCTTTAGACTCAAGTTTGTATTAAAGGCAGGTGGTTATATGTACAATAAAAAGCAGTCACCAGCACACCAGCTTATTGATACATATGTGATTGATCTTTTTGGATAAAAACAAGGAGGAGTTAATAAATCACTGCACATAGCTATAAAGATGTTTGGGCTTGAAAGCCTAGCCTGTAAGAGCAAACGTGGACCCTAAAGGAAATTTATGAAGCATAGATCCTTTTAGCTTTACTTAACAGCTAACATCTGACTGACCCAGGGGGACCATGGAAATTTATTGCTGGGCCATTCAAATATTTAAGCTGTTGTGTGATGTAGAACAGGTAAAGATTAGCCCAATAACAAATATGAGGCTATAAAATAAAATGAGATTTCGATGACTTGTAAGTACTTGTCAGAGGTCAGCTCTAAATGACTGGTCAGAAATGGAGAAAACTTGTTGATAATTAAAGCAGATTGATTATGACAACCTAGATGTTAGCATTGGTTGCTGTCAGATCGATGATCCTTGGAGTTTCCTCTTGTGAAATCCATACTTAAACAGAATGACTTTTAGGGGCCACCAAATTGTCTTTCTGTGTAAAATGATGAATTGATTCCTTTTGCAATTTCAGAATTGAAATATGTCTTTCTCATATATTCTAAATATATGGAATTCCTAGATAGCATATTCACTTTGGAAAGCTCACTTTAGTTATGTATGTAATTTTAAACTTTGACATCTAGAAAGCAGGTAGAAGTTTTAGGCTTTATGGTAAATGATCTAAAATTAAGCTTTAAAACTTAAGAAGTTAACAAGTTTATGTACACAATTATTAAAAAATCAGTTCAGCGGATATTTCAAACACTTACGGGTTTATTTCCATATTTTTTATCCACCTTCCTTTATGTATAAATCCCCAAAGTAATAAATATATGTAATGTTGTTACTAGGTCTTTAGAAGTTACGTTTTGGATTTTAATGAGGTCTATAGTTATTGGTGTTAACAATCTCTGCCTTTTCGACTTAGCTGTAAACCCAAAATGTTGTCATATAAAAGCTAGATTTGGTGGTTTTCAAGGTGCCAGGTTATCCACTCAGTTGATGAATTTGCTAATAATTCATGAACATCTGATTTGTGAGATGAAAAAGTCTCATGAGTTTTTATAGAATTCTTGAATAAATGACGTTTACAAAATAACACAAATTTACAAAATGGTTTTATTAATTACTAGATGGGGAGAGTGGTGTAGAATTAAAAGTGTAGATTAGGAGTCAAACAGGCATGGGTTGGAATTGTAGCTCTACCACTCCATCTATATACACTCCTCCATCCATTCCACAAGCAAATATATACCAGATGCTATGCTCTAGGAATTGGGATACAATATTAAGACTTAGCCTCACAGTTTTCATTCTTATGAAAGATTCAAAGGAATAAACAAGCAATTACAATATAATCTAAAAGGTACTGTGTTAGTGAGTGTACAGGGTTCTGTGAGGACATAACTAATCCAAACTCTAGGAAGGGGTGAGGTGGAGTAGAGTGGGATTGGTGGTTGTAGTTGAATGTTAAGAAAGACTGTGTGACCGTGGGTACCTCAGTAGTGCCTATAGGACAGTCATGTTGTATGGATAACAAATGCTGAATGGAATGCCTGATGCATACTATATATTCAGTAGAACACAATCCGACATCAGCATTGGTGTTGCTGTTGTGTTGGCCATGCTCACTGGCTTTGACTCTAGTGCTAGAGGGCACTGCTTTCTATTAATCCACAGTAAACACCATTCTGTAACTTAAAATTAGCTTCTCCACAAAAAACTTTTGAGCAGAGTTCAAAGCACTTTCTAAAAATAGGAATTGGCTGTCTAGGTGTATTAAAGTTAAGAAAGAATGAATGATAAAAATATTTCTTAATCTTAAAAATAGTTTTGTTTTTTTAATTCATAGGGCTATATATATCACTTAGATATTTGTTTTTCAATATTTAATTTTTAAATTTATTCTTTATTCATTTATTGCAGATATTTGTTGAATGCCTACTGTGAGATAAGACTTTGAGCTTAACACGTCCCCAAAGAACTTAGAGTATAATAGAAAAATAAGACTTTTGTGTAAACAACTAAAGTATAGGGTAAAAGTACTGTTTGTGACTTCAGGAGGCAACAAAATGAATAAAATATGATATCTCCCATTGTGGCACTTAGAGATAGAGGAGGTGAAGCCAGGAAATAAGGCATAGTAATAATCATAATTGAATGCCTGTTGTATGCCAGTAATGGTACTGGCTCTCAGATTTTTTATTTAATTTAATTCTCACAGCAGTCCTGAAAGATTGGTATTATTAAACCCATTTTAGAGATTTGGAAATGGGTTCAGAGCACTATGCCTAAGTTCACAGTATAAGTAAATAGCAAAGCTGGAATCTGAGCCTATGCCTCTCTGACTTCAAAGCCAGACTTTTATAGCTCTGACTTTCATAATTTCAAAGCCTTATATCCCCCTTCTATTTTTCTCATCCTTCTTCCCTCAGGCTGAAATAGGTATTATAATTAAATACGTTATTTTTATGTATACAACATTGAGCACCTATTATGTTTCTCCCACTAACAAAGAAGTGGTTTACAGAGAATATGCCATTAGGTGCACTGATATATTTAAACAAACCTGTATTATATGCACACTTCAGGAAGTTATCTTTAGAAATTTAAAATGGTGAATGGTCTTTCTTCCAAATTCATGTTCCAGATGGAAAAATCTTCTGACATTACCAAGTATGGTAGGTTTATGCACCTTGCATGTTTAATTGTAGGATTTTGTGGGGGTGTTTTAACATTTGCAGATTTTGTGAGAAACAGGTGCTATTAAATCCAGGCAAATAGAAGATGGCTGTTAATGTTGTGGAATGTGATTTTGATTTACTTGGCAGAATTTTTATTTTACAAAACTGACTATTAAAAAAGACATGGTTTCCATCCTTTAATTTTGTTCTGTTCACTGAAATTTGCCTGTAGACTATTTTTCAACAGTTACCAAAGGGTGTGGAAAAACTAGAAGGTTTCTGCAAGGAAATTGATATTGAGTTCTTTAACAATTTCCACAACCCTGCAGCTTACCAAGTAAAAAACTGGGGATTATTTTTAACCTTCTTACTGAAATTATTTGGAATTCTATTTCCCTGAAATTCCATTCTCTTTTTAGTATAGCTCTAAAAAAACTATATTTAATATTGGCAAAGAAAATAATCTGATGTAAATCTTTTCATTACATGATTTCTCCTTTAAAAACTTGTGATGGCATCTTATTACCTGTCATATCAAATGTAATCTCTTTTGGCTGTCATGTATGATCTATTATACAATCTTTCTTCCTTTTCTTCCCCCATAGGAAGAGGGAGAGTTCTCCTGTAAGGACTTTTGTTACCCACTGCCCATGAATTATTTCTACATTGTTTTTGTTTGCTGCTTCTCCTCTAATCTATTACCACTCTCCTTACTTCCCTCCTAGATCTTTCCTCTGTGCTTTCTGAAATCCTTCTTCAATGATTATAATATATACAAGGTTTCCACCCCTTTTCTATATTATTGTGTATACAGCTAAGATATGCTACTGAATGTACAACTACTTGATGTAAGTAAAATAAGTGGCTCTCTCCTGAAAGTATCACTTACCCTAGAACCTTCTTAATGGGAGACTGTTTCTTATTTCACACCTCCTATACCTCTGGGTCTAGAGCAGATAATATCCACTGTGTTTCCTGGTATTGATTTAAAATCATTTCTCAGTGGCATATACCTGGTGTTTTTGACACTTGGAATGGATAATTTTTTTAAAAAGATTTATTTATTTTAGAGAGAGAGAGCATGAGCATGTGAGCAGGGAGGGAGAGGGCAGAGAGAATCACACTCCCCGCTGAGCATGGAGCCCAGTGTGGGGCTGGATCTCACAACACTGAGATCATGACCTGAGCCAAAATCAAGAGTTGGACAGTCAACTGACTGAGCCACCTAGACACCCCTGGAGTGGATCATTTTCAATACTGTTTTTGTATATGATAAAATTATGTTCAGTAAAGATCATGAAATGAAACAAATAATAATGGCAAAAAAAAAAAAAAGAAAAACAGAAAATTGTCTTTGAAAAAAATGTGTATATGCATTTACTCTTTTATTTAACAGTTTTGGTGTTTTCATCTTCAAGGAACAATTTTAAAGGCTCATATGTCACTGTACCTTGTTTAAGGCCAATAACAGCATTTTTGTATCAGAATAACTTTATCTAAAACTCTACACCAGAAAAAAGATAACTCAGAAAAGAAATTACATGTTGCCAACATTGTTATTTTGAATCTACTATTTAAACACAGGAATATGTAACATCGAACAGTTTGGAGACACAAAACTGTCCACTTTGTTGGGCTGACTGTATACCTGGGAGTTCTCTGAACTAACTTCCATAAAGATATAACTTTTATTAGAGTAAAAATAATGAAAACATCCTTATTTGAACCTTATATATGTGTGTGTGTGTGTGTGTGTGTGTATATATATACACATATACATATACATATATATATATATATATTATAGAAATTAAAGTCACTGCAGAAATTGTTTAGAAATTAGGCCCACAAAAGATTATTTTTGGTGGAGGAATATTTTATCATTGATATTGTTTAAGGTTTGGTTATTATCATAGTGATAATAAAATGTGAACCAACTTTTGGTCTACTTTATAATCATTTAAAAAGTCTATAGATCATACTCCCTTGAAGACTGCCCCTATTATCCCTGCCCTTAGTAGGCCACTGTCATTACCATTCTACCTTAGTAGCTTCTTTCCTGTTAATATCCTAAATGCCCTTTCTCATCACTCTTACCTCTAATCCACTGAGCTATTAGAGAAACAGTTCCACAGTTGGAAAAATTGGCAGCAGTATGTATTCAGAGTCATCCATCTCAGTTGGATCAATACATCCTAGATACCTTGTTCTCCTGCCACGTGACTGTATCATACTTTCTCTCCTTTTCCCCCATCCCCAATTTTTCCTCTCATGCTTGATAAATTGCCTCATGTCTGATTTTACAGGGAGAACAGAAACTATCAAATGAGAGTACCTCAACTTCCCACCAACACTCTTCAAAACATTTTATTATCAATAAAAAATTTTTAAATAACAAAGAAAAAATAATAAATTGACATTTGAACATACATTTTTTAAAAATCTTACTTTATCATCTCCATCATCCTCAAAATACCCTCTACTTCCTTAACCCTGACCCAGCCCCCCAGTCTTTTAGTGGGGTCTTCTGAAAGTGCATCTGTATAATCCACAACTCTCCTGTATCTTTAGGCTCTTATCAGAATCAGTTTACCTCTTGCCCTAACTGAACCTGAATTTTCCCAGAGGACCCCACTTTTCCTATAGCCTTTCTATTGGTAGTTCTTCATTTTCTTAAACGCTAGGTATTCAGATATAGGAGGTGAGATTAGGGTGTTCTTGCTCCTCATTGCTTTTTCCTAGGTTCTCATTTCTCTCCTCTATCAGTAAAGTAAACATACAAGAACTCTTCTCCTTTGAGACATACGCTCTTCAACTATACCACTCTTTTCCCTGCCAGTCTCTCAATAACAGTCTTACTCATATATTTTGGCAACTGAGAAATAGAGAAAGCAGAGAAGTCAAGAAAGAGGGACACTCTTTGTCTTTATTTAAAGTCTTGCTCTTCTGGATGAATTAACACTCAAGTAGATGATTCATCCGATACCCTCATCTCTCGTTTTCTTGATCCTTGTCACCAACGACCTCTTGCATTTCATTGTTTTTCATTTACTCTCATGGTTCATTCTAAATCATGTCATCATTTCAGTTCACATCCAAAATCTGATTCAGGCATCTTGCTCTCTGATGGCTCTTTCCTCTCCTTCTGTTCATTTGTTCAGCCACTTGTTGATTGCTCCTCTTGGCGGCCTTTAGACCCTAGCCCCTTTTTTTCCAGTTTAGATATTATGGCCCATTATTTTACTAACACCTTTGTCTTGCCCCCTGTGGCTTTTTGTCGTCTTTACAACCCTGCAATCCATTTTCTCTGTACTTGCTGCATCCAAGCAGATGTCTAGGGAAAGTCACACAATAGCATCATTATAAACTCATGCTTAGTAACCACTTCGGGGCTCCCAGTAGTGCTCAGCAGTTCTATTACATTCCTTTGTTCAGGTAGATCTACCATTTAATCAAGCTTCTATCTAGTTCAGCAAAACAAACATTAAGAGTTATCCATGATTCCTCCTTCTCTATCATTCTTCACTTCCAACCCATAACCAAATCTTTATGATTTT
Organism: Canis lupus baileyi; assembly: GCF_048164855.1. Classification (NCBI taxonomy): domain Eukaryota; kingdom Metazoa; phylum Chordata; class Mammalia; order Carnivora; family Canidae; genus Canis; species Canis lupus. Next base: position 29,136,748 of record NC_132860.1, read on the forward strand.
GTTTCCTAAAAGCCTTCTAAATTAAATTAGTCTGATTTTTACCATTTCTGATACCACCACTTAGTCCAAGCAACCATGATCTCTCTCCCATGATTATTGCAACAGCTAGTCTCACCTTCTCCAAACCATTTTCTGCCATAATTTCTTCAAAATGTGAATCTAACATCATCAGGAAAGTTCAAAAAGAAAGCATTCATTTAATAAGGAATGTATCAAATACAAATCTGAGCAAGTTATACTTTTGTTTAAAGTCCTTCCTTGGTTTCTTGTTGCTCTTTGGAAAAAAATCAGACCATGATCTATCTAGGCATGTCTTAGAGGATAGAGAGCTGTGCATAATTTCCCCTCCTAGCCATCTTCAGCTTTATCTCTCAACACAACTCCCCTCAGACCAATATATTGGCCTTTCTTCCAATCCTTGAGACAGCATACTCCTTCCTGCCATTGGGGCCTTTACATATATGCTGCTTTCTCTCATTGAAACATTCCTTCCTTTAGCTTTTACCCATCTTTGCAATCTCAACTGGTGTGTTACTTCCTTTCAGAAGTCTTCTCTGACGCTTAGTCTTTGCCTGCCTGTTTTCTGGACTAACGTTCCTTTCCTTCTGAGTACTTAATTTATAAATTATATATTTGTTATTGTGATTATGTGAGCAGTGCCTGTGTACTCCACTGGACTTCAGGCTTCATTGTCTGTATTTGCCCACCCTCTTACCTCTACCACCAGCACCATAGCTGGCACAATGTGAATTCAGTGAAAATTTGCCAAATGAGTAAACTGTATCCATCCAGGCTTTAAAAATTTTCCTTCATCCTTCTTGTTACAATGGGAGAGTTGTCCCACCTGCTATCGAAGACAGATCTTTTTCCTGCACCCTCACCTGTACGATGGAGAGCCTGTTCCTCTCACTCTCAGGAAGTTTTGCTATGCTTCACCCTGTTCTCCTGTTACTGAGCTCACCTTTCTCTGTGCCAAATTCTGATCATCTCCATTTTCCTACTACGTCACTCCTGAACTCATACTATCCTTCCTTCATCCCCCACTACTTCATTTAAACTTGTGTTTACCATATTACCAAAGCTACCTACCAACAAACTCTTATAATTACATCCATTAAACATGTTTTCATGTCCATTTTGCCTAATCTGTCAGCCCTATTTATTGATAATATCTTCCTTCTTAATACTTTCTCTGAGCTTTTTTGGTGAGACACTTGGTTTTCTTCAAATCTTTCTGACCAGTCCTTTTCTGGTTGCTCTTCATTTTCCCCATCTCTTCTTGATATTCTCAATGTTTTGAAATAGCTGTCTTCTCTGTAATTTCTCTAGGCCATCTCATTCATATCTATGGCTTCAGTACCTATCTCAATTTTTATAATTCCTTAATATTTTCACCCCAAATTATCTCTTCTAACTTTATATTTAAAATTTTGTATGACACATATTTTGTATACATATTTAATATATATACACTTGTTCCTCCTCCAGTGTTCCCTGTCTCATTTCATAGACACCACCATCTACCTATTTACCTAATTGAGACACCAAATGTTCACCTTTGACTCCTCTCTCTTCACCTTTACAACCAATCTGTCACAGATTCCACCCACCAATTATAGCACAAATCTACTCACATATATTTCTTTCCACTACTGGAATCCTAATCAAAACCATCACCATTCTGATCTAGATCATAATAGCAACCTCCTACCCATTTATTTATTACATGGTAACCAGAGTGCTCTTTACAAAGCAGAACCCCAACCCTTCACTCCCACACTTTAAAAAGTCTTTGGTTATCCTCCCATGGTCCTTAAGGATACAATCATGATGTCTTATGGTTTACAGGACCCCACCCTGTCTGGCCCCAGCCAACCTCTCCAGTTGAATCTTCTAGCACTGAGCCCTCACTCCATTCCTCACTCCAGCCTCACTCCAGCCCCTAGCTGTCTGTTTTAATGCCATCTGTTCTTTTATCAACATTAAGATGACAACCTCCTACTGTCAGTTGCTTAGGCCAACAACTTTGAAGTTCTCCTTGACTCCCCTGCCTCTCATACCTCATATAAGATCTGCCAACCATTATATTGGCTCTGTCTTCAGAATAGGAGAATTCAGCCACTTCTGATCACTTCCACAGCTACTGTCCTAGTTTAAACCACCCTCTTCTCTTGCCTGGATATTTGCACAAGCCTTTCAATGTTTCCTTTCTTGCTCCCCTGCAGTTTGTCCTCACAACACTCCTGAGCTTCCCCTCATTCAGAGTAAAAGCCAGACTCCTTATTTTGACTTATAAGACGCTGCATGACCCTTTACCTTGCTGCCTTTATTTCCTTTCCCTTTTACCTTGCTCTACTACATCCCTTTGCCACCCAGTATGTATACCTGTGGTCTGCCATATGGTGTCACTACATTATCATCAACATGCAGCAGCAGAGATAACGCTTTAGTGATATTACACAACTTGATAGAAAAATGAGGGTTTCTTTAGTCATGAAAAAGTAAAATAGTCTCTTTTTCTCTGCCAGGTGGAGGGAAAGGGAGAAGAGCATTTCTAGGAAGTGAGTAAAGGCAGAAAGCGATGAGCTTGATGTGTTCATGAGACTGTGAGGAGACCACTTGAGCATAATAGGCTGCACATAAATCAGGCAGACAGGTCAGATCACTTAGGCCTGGAAAGCTGGGCAGAGGAGTGGAAATTGAAGACAATATGTGAGTAGGAAGCCGGGCTGAAAAGCAACATGATAAAAAAACGTGTACTTAAAAGGATAAAGAATAATATTGGCTTCTAGTGAATAGACAGGAATGCTGCTAAAACATCCTACAATGCACACAACAACAAAGAATTTTCCAAAGTGGCAGTGGAATAGAGAGATAAGAGTGTTTCACTGGAAAAATGGCTTGTTGACTTGGTGAATCATTGCATATATAAAAGGCAAAGAAGGTGAGTGAAAATTGAATGTTGTTTAAGCCTGAGTAACTGATAAAAGTGGTGGTAGAAAACTAATCTAAATGGGAGAAGGTATGTTAGTTTGAAGTAAAGTCATAACCTCAAAATATATTGAGTATGTATTATCACATTTGCTACAAATAATTGAGCAGAAGTGATCTTAATATGTGCAATAAAAAATTTGAATTGGGAGCATCTGGGTGGCTCAGTCAGTTAAGCCCCTGACTCTTATTTTCAGCTCAGGTCATAATCTCAGGGCTTTGAGATTGAGCCATTGTCAGGCTCTGCACTCAGCACACAATCTGCTTGAGATTCTTTCTCCCTCTCCCTCTGCCCCACCTGCTTGTGCTCTCTTTCTTTCTCTCTAAAATAAATACATAAGTCTTTTTTAAAAATTTGAATTCACTATACCTGTATACTTACCCCAGTTTAACCATTAAAGAACCAGACCTTGATGTGGGGCACTGAAGGTGAAGGCAAGAAACCATCACCAATTTGGAGTCTCTTATAAAAATGTCTAGGTTGGGGAAGAGAGGGTCATGCTTATAATTGTATCTTTTTAAAAAGTTTATTTTACTTAAATTCAATTAATTAACATATGCTGTATTATTGGTTTCAGAGACAGAAGTCAGTGATTTATCAGTCTTATATAATACCCAGTGCTCATTATATCATGTGCCCTCCTTAATGTCCATCACCCACTTACCCTATCCACTACCCCCAACAACCTTCAGTTTGTTTTATATGATTAAAGGTCTCTTACGGTTTGTCTCCCTCTCTGATTTCGATTTGTTTTATTTTTCCCCCTCTTCTCCTATGATCCTCTGTTTCGTATTCTTAAATACCACATATGAGTAAGATCATATGATAATTGTCTTTCTCTGACTTATTTCACTTAACATAATACCCTGTAGTTCCAGTCACATCCTTTCAAATGGCAAGTTTCATTTTTTGATGACTGAGTAGTATTCCACTGTGTGTGTGTGTGTGTGTGTGTGTGCGCGTGTGTGTGTACCACTTTTTCTTTATCCTTCATCTGTCAGTGGACATCTGGGCTTTTTCCATAGTTTGGCTCTTGTGGACCTTGCTGCTATAAACATTGAGGTCTAGATGCCCCTTTGGATCACTACATTTGTATCTTTGGGGTAAATCCCCAGGGGTGTGATTGCTGAGTCATAGGCTGGCTCTATTTTCAACCTTTTGAGGAACCTCCATACTATTTTTCCAGAGTGGCTGCACCAGCTTGTATTCCCACCCACAGTGTACAAGGGTTCCCCTTTCTCTGCATTTTCTCCAACATCTGTCGTTACCTGACTTATTAATTTTAGCCATTCTAACTGGTGTTAGGTGGTATCTCATTGTGGTTTTGATTTGTACTTCCCTGATGGCGAGTGATGTGGAGCATTTTTTTCATATGTCTATTGGCCATTTGTATGTCTTCTTTGGAGAAATGTCTCTTTATGTCTTCTGCCCATTTCTTGATTGGATTATTTGTTCTTTGGGTGTTGAGTTTGATAAGTTCTTTATAGATTTTGGATACTAGCCCTTTGTCTAATAGGTCATTTGCAAATATCTTCTCCCATTCTGTCAGTTGTCTTTTGGTTTTGTCAACTGTTTCCTTTGCTGTGCAAAAGCTTTTTATATTGATGAAGTCCCAATAGTTCATTTTTGCCTTTGTTTCCCTTGCTTTTGGAGATGTGTCTAGTGAGAAGTTGCTGTGGCTGAGGTCACAAAAGTTGCTGCCTGTGTTCTCTAAGATTTTGATGAATTTCTGTCTCATATTTAGGTCTCTCATCCATTTTGAGTCTATTTTTGGGTATGGTGTAAGAAAGTGGTTCAGTTTCATTCTTCTGCATGTTGCTGTCCAATATTCCCAACACCATTTGCTCAAGAGATTGTCATTTTCCAATGGATATTCTTTCCTGCTTTGTCAAAGATAAGTTGGCCATAGAGTTGAGGGTTCATTCCTCTGTTCTGTATTCTGTTCCATTGATCTATCTGTCTGTTTTTGTGTCAGTACCATACTGTCTTGGTGATTACACCTTTTGAAGTAAAGCTTGAAGTCTGAAATTGTGATGCCACCAGTTCTGGTTTTCTTTTTTCAACATTCCTTTGGCTATTCTGGGTCTTTTGTTGTTCGATACAAATTTTAGGATTATTTGTTCCAACTCTGTGAAATAAGTTGTTGGTATTTTAATAGGGATTGCATTGAATGTATAGATTGTTCCAGGTAGCATAGACATTTTAGCAATATTTGTACTTCCAATCCATGAGCATGGAACATTTTTCCAATTCTTTGTGTCTTCCTCAATTTCTTTCATGAGCATTCTATTGTTTTCTGAGTATAGATCCTTTGCCTCTTTGGTTAGGTTTATTCCTAGGTATCTTATGGTTTGGGGTGCAATTGTAAATGGGATCGACTCCTTAATTTCTCTTTCTTCTGTCTCATCTGTTAATGTATAGAAATGCCACTGATTTCTGTGCATTGATTTTATATCCTGCCATTTGCTGAATTCCTATGTGAGTTCTAGCAATTCTGAGGGAGTTCTTTGGGTTTTCCATATACAGAATGATGTCATCTGCAAAAAGAGTGAGAGTTTGACTTCTTCTTTGTTGATTCATATGCCTTTTATTTCTTTTTGTTGTCTGATTGTTGAGGCTAGGACTTCCAGTACTATGTTGAACAGAAGTAGTGATACTAGATGTCTCTGCCATATTCCTCTCCTTAGGAGAAAAGTTCTCAGTTTTTCCCCATTAAGAATGATATTTTCTTTCTTTTTTTTTTAAGATTTTATTTATTTATTCCTGAGCGACACAGAGAGAGGCAGAGACATAGGCAGATGAAGAAGCAGGCTCCATGCAGGAAGCCTGATGTGGGACTCAATCCCAGGACTCCAGGATCATGCCCTGAGCCAAAGGCAGATGTTCAACTGCTAAGCCACCCAGGCGTCCCAAGAATGATATTTTCTGTGGGCTTTTTGTATGTGGCTTTTATAATATTGAGGTATGTTACCTCTATCCCTATAAAACTGCGAAGAGTTTTTATCAAGAAAGGATACGGACTTTGTCAAATGCTTTTTCTGCATCTATTGAGAGGATCATATGGTTCTTGTCCTTTTATTAATGTAGTGTATCACATTGACTGATTTGAAGATATTGAACCACTCTTGCAGCCCAGGAATAAATCCCACTTGGCTGTGGTGAATAATCCTTTTAATGTACTGATGGATCCTAATGACTAGTATTTTGGTGAGAATTGGCATCCATGTTCATCAGGGATATTGATCTGTAATTCTCCTTTTTGATGGGGTCTTTGGTTTTGGGATCAGGGTAATGCTGGCCTCATACAAAGAGTTTGGAAGTTTTCTTTCTATTTCTGTTTTTTGAAACAACTTCAGAAGGATAGGTATTTTATTCTTTAAATGTTTGGTAGAATTCCCCTGGGAAGGCATCCGGCCCTGGTCTTTAATTTGTTGGGAGGTTTTTGATGACTGCTTCATTTTCCTTGCTGATTATGGATCTGTTTGGGTTTTCTATTTCTTCCTGTTTCAGTTTTACGTAGTTTATACATCTCTAGGAATGCATCTGTTTCTTCCAGATTGCCTGATTTGTTGACATATAGTTGCTCATAATATGTTCTTATAATTGAATTTCTTCAGTGTTATTTATAATCTCTCTTCTTTCTTTCATGATTTTATTTCTTTGGGTGTTTTATTTCCTTGGGTATTTTAGTTTGTTTGTCCTAGAAGTTTTTTATCTTTCCTATTTTGAAAGATATTCTTCCTGGTTAAAGTATTGCTGGCTGCATAATTTTGTCATTTAGCACCCTAAATATATCATGCCAGGTCCTTTCTGGTCTGCCAGGCCTCTGTGGATAGGTCTGCTGCCAGTCTAATGTTTCTACCCTTGTAGTTTACAGATCTCTTGTCATGAGCTGCTTTCAGGATTTTCTCTTTGTCTCTGAGATTTGCGAGTTTTACTATTATAGAGTGTTGACCTATTTTTATTGATTTGAAAGGGGATTCTCTGTGCCTCCTGGATTTACATGTCTGTTTTCCTTCCCCGGATTAGAGAAATTCTCTGCTATAATTTTTGTAGTTCTTTTTTCTTTTTTTTAAATTTATTTATTTATTTATTTATTTATTTATTTATTTATTTATTTATTTATTTATTGTAGTTCTTAATGATCAGTAAACTTGATCCTGGCTGGATCTTCTAAGGGAGGGGATGTTGTGCTGATTCTTGGCTGTCTTTGCTGGGGGTGGAATTGTATTGCTCTTTGCCAGAGGGCCAGATTAAGTAATCTGCCCAGGATTGCTCTATGTGGCTTTTATTTCCTGAAGCCTTTCATGCAGTTTTAGAAGATGAGAGTGAAAATGGCAGCCTCCCAATCTCCAGCCTCAGGCTCAGGGTCTCACTCCTCAGTGTGCCCTCAGGGAAACGTCAGTCACTCCTGTCTCCCTCGTCTCCATCTGCACTCCAGGTGGAGTGTTTCTGTCTCAGGCATGCAATCCCGTTTCAAGTCACCAAACCCTGTAGACTCCTGTGGCTGGTACCCACACTGTTCCTCCCAGGAGAGAAATGGGGGATCTCACAGGTTCTGCCACTTGCTGTATCCCTGCTCAGAGAGCAGTAGCACTGACTGTGCGTCGGTTCATGGTTTATGGCAACGCTGAGCTAAAAGCCCACTTCTGGACTCACTGATTGCAGCAGGTTTCCCCACTCCCATGCCTGGGAACTCTGCCGCACTCAGGCTCTTCCTGTGACCCCAAGGATCTGAGATGACCTAGGATTCCACCCCTGCTTCACCTCCTGAGCACCTTTCAGGCAGGAATATCCCTCACGAACAGACTTCTGAAAGTTCTGATTTTGTCCTCCACTGCTATATCATTTTCTGGTGCCAGCTGGCAGAGCCCCCCTTCTGCATGGTTTACTGTCCCATATATCACCTTGGATTCACTTCTCCACACCTCCTACCCTGCAGAACGTGGTCGCTTTTCTATTTGTAGAGTTGCAGCTATTTTCTTAGATCTCCAGTTGAGTTTGCAGGTGTCAGATGATTTGATAGCTATCTAGGTGAGCTTCTGGGACCAGACAAAACTAAGGTCTCCTACTCCTTCACCATCTTGGACTCCATATCAATAATGATATTTTTTTAAAGTAAGAATGATTCAAAACCACTTTCTTTTATAATTTTTTTCCAAATTGAGTGAGATACATTCTTCATGTATACACACATACACACCCATATAAAGTAATTGTACATACACACACATATAAACTTTTACCTTAAAATATTTCTATGTTGAGACCATACATATGAATCTCTTTTTTTATCATTCCATTTACTGGTATCTCAGTAGACCTACTTTGTAGCCTTGGCTGTTGCTTATCATGACTCTTTGGCATTATAGTCTTCAATTATTTTCTTGGTTCCTGAAGGAAAGATGAAGTTATATTCAGTATATTTAGTTTTGCATGTTCAGTATTAGACTCTTGGAGATGAAAGAGGTACATAGTCTAATGAGTCATTCAGTGTTTGATTCCCCCCCCCCCCACACACACACACACGTGTCAGTTTCTAGGGATGCTATAACAAATTAGCACAGACTTGGTGGCTTCAAACAGCAGAAGGTTATTCTCTCATAGTTACAGAGGCCTGAATTCCAAAATTAAGGTGTCAGCAGAATCACACTCCCTTCAGAGGCTCTCAGGGAAAATCTTTCCTTGCCTTTTCAGCCTCTAGTGGCTTCAGGATTCCTTGGCTTGTGGCTTTGTAACTAATTTCTCCCTCCACCTTCACATGACCTTTTCCTCTGTGCGTCCCTTATACAGACATGTATTGGATATAAGCCCCCCACCCCGATCATTGAGGACAATCTCTTCTTCAGATCCTCAGCTTAATTGCAGCCCTTTTTCCAAATAAGATCACATTCACAGAATTTGGATATGGGGACCACCATTTAGCCTGTTAAGCCCCCTGAATGTATGTCCATTATTTGTTGCCCCAATTTGTTTCTGATTGGCTGCCTCTACCCAGGATTGTTTGGATTTTGACTAACTCTGGGGTGATATCAATTTTCCTGTAACTTTTACCATTAACTTTGGTTCTCTCTGTTTGAAACCATGAGAACAAAAACAATTTTTTTTCTCTTTCTCTCTGGAAGTCCTTCATTTGTTTTCTCTTAGATTTCTGTGCTCCAGACTATACAACTCTGGTTCCTTCAACCATTTCTCTTAGGATTGTAACTCCTTTTCTTCTAGTGACCTAGTTATGCTGCTTCTCTAAAGCACTCAGAGGTGATAGAAAGAATTTTGAATTTATAATTGAAGACCTAATACTCAGATCATGTCTCTTCCACTAAACAAGGAAAGTCAGGTTTTTTTAAACAAGGACATTGGACCACTCTACTTCGCTGCATGGTTTTTTTAGTCAAATGAGATGACCAAACCTATAAGAAAATTTCCATTTGTTTATCCATATGCTTATAAAAAAAAATTAACTCCAGAACTAAACATAGATCTCTCAGTATAGTCTAATCCACTGCAAAGTATTTGCCAGTAGCACATTTCCTGATGATGTGCTCTGTTTCTGTTAACATAGCCTGGATCACAATCACTTTGTAGTAGTCATGCCATAATTCTTTTTTCATACTAAAATTACTGTGTACTCAAGAGTTCCAAATCATCCTCAAATATAATCTATTTATTCCTTTTATATTCATTGATATGTACCAATGTAGAGTTTGTGAACTTTTCAGATAATTTGGAAATTTAATTTGAAATGAATTTACTATCAATCGTTTTAATTGCCTTTTCTGTAAGACTTTTATAACAGGAAATATATAGTTCTCCTTCCAATTATTTGATATAATACTTGCCTTTAATGAATCCTATTTGTGGAGTTAAGGACATTTTTCTAGTTGTACTTAAATGACCACATTCTTATCTAAACCTTTTATAGTTTGCTAATGTGATTTTCTATCTATATTGAATTAAGATGCCTTTGATTTGTATCTTATGTCCTAATAGTAATAGGTTTTACCCTTTAAAATGGATTTCACTTTTCTAGACTGCTTTATAGATCTATAAATCCATGTACTTTTGTAAAGTGAGATAAATGTACAATAGTTATAAGCTGTTATATTGTTCAACTTGAAGTGGCCCCTTAAGAAATTGAAAGCAATATAAGATATGAACTCTCCTGATGTTTGATCTGTCTTAAAATTGCCCTATTTGAACCCTTGTTTTTAATCACTCTTCAGATTTGTTTTAATGTTATGTATATACCTTGAAACTTTTTCTATAAAGAAGTCCTAATGAAGTAATAAAGTCAATGTTGTGAGATCCATTTTCCAGGAATTTAGAGACTTGGCTTTCAATGTACTTGTCTAACATTTGAAGCAGTTTCTGTATTGATAACTTGAAAGTGGAGATATATATGGATTGGAGAGCTGTGCAGATAGTCTACGTGTAATGGTTTGTAGAATAACAACTACACAGTACAGAGCTTTAGGACTCGACCATATTTCTTCCAGAGGGCCCCTCTGTTGTTATGTCTTTACAATTACATAGTTCCTTTGCTAGCTACCTCATACAAATTTGGCTGATTCCCAAATACCCAGGGAAAGCCTAGTGTTGCACTTTGCTTATCCTGAATTTACTGTTATTTTTATGTATCTCGATTTAGGGCCACACCACAGGTCCTAGTTTATTTTTTGCTGCTTCCATTAAATACGAAACTGTATCTTCTTGACGGGTGTATGAAGCATTTGGTGTTCCCTTAGCAGAGAATAAAGATAGTTAATAATCTTGCTTATTTCCCATTGGGAAATAAGTGCCTGGGAAATGTGCATATAATTTAGTAGCACAACAAATTTATCTTTCAGAAACTATATGTAACCAACAACTTTTAAGAGTTTAAATGTTTTTAATTCCGTTTATTTTCTTTTTCCTGGAAAACAGTACACACGAAACTTTATGAAATGTGTCTTTTCTTTGGGCATTTGAAATGAACAATATACACTAATTGTCACTTTCCATTTATTTCAATAGAATTATTTTATTTTTTGAGAATAGTCATATATTGCAAAACTAAGGAAGGTGTATTTTTCATCTCAATCCTATCTAATAAGTTGTGATCAATCTGACCTGGGTTTGTATGTTTATTTCAAAGGATAGAAATGTATGCTTAGTCTTGAGAATCAGGACAATATGAGTGGAATATAACCTTTTCTTCTTAAGTTACAGAGCTAGGACAAAGGCAGAGAGGGAAACAATCTCCAAAATAACTCATTACCTTGATAAGGGTCCACAAATCTCATGCTTTTGTTAATTCAGTGAGTCAAGTTAAAATGGAAAGTCTTATGAGATTTCTATGGCATGACATTGCCTTGGAGAAGTAACATTGAAATAACCACCCCTGCAGATGTGAATGAATTTTGGATGAATTTTCACTCATATTAGTACTGTTGATTTGACTGGCCACCTTAAAAGAAACAGAAATCTTATACGTTGCTTTCAAGTCTGATTTTTTTCCTTTAATCTTTTCTATTTAGTAGCATTTGAGATGTCAGGCCCAGCATATTAGAGGTAAAAACTTCTAGGATCTTAATTTTAGGGTGGTAAATTTATAGTAAGTAAATATAAAACATAGTGGCCTAACTACTTGGGGTTACTGGGTCACTCCTTTATATATTAATTAGTCCCTTGTTGCATGACCTACTCAATTTTTTGAAAGTTACTTATTTATTTGAGAGAGAAAGAGAGCATGTATGTGTTGGTGGGGAAGGACAGAGGGAAAGGGAAAGAATTCCTAGCAGATTCCCCACTAAGCATGGAGCCCCTTGCAGGGCTTAGTCCCATGACCCTGAGATCATGACCTAAGCCAAAACTGAGAGTCAGATGCTGAACTGACTGAGCCATGCGGGCACCCTGCAGTTTTTCTTGAAACAAAGCAACCATTTTCTGATTTGGCTAATTATGAAGATATTAAGGCAATAGGTTGCAGTGACTATAACCAAGTGATTTAGTCCAAATCTAACCAAGTGATGATTTAATTCAAGGCCTCAGATGCTTATGCTGTATTCAAGGAACTTCTTGTATCTTTGTCAACAACTTAGAGGTGGTTTTATTCTTGTTTTATTCAAGCTTTGGAAAACTTCTGATCCTACCGGTTTTTTTGTTGTTGTTGGTTTTTGTTTTGTTTTTTGTTTTTTGTTTTTTTTAGGTTTCCATTATATCCAAAAGGAGGGGAGAAGTTACAGTTTGATTATGGTGTCTATCTTCTGAACAAAAACATAGCACAGGTAAGTGACTTCACTCCTTTTCTACCTCACATACAGCTTGCTTCCTTGGATTGCTAACTTTCTTTTTTTATAAATAAGTACTACAACTGATTGTTTTATTTAACCAGTTATAGTGATAATGCAGAGTTCTTTTTTGGCCACAGTCTTATTTTATGCCATCATAAATACTACTGAGAAGCAGTGAGTACACACTGAAATCCTACTAAACTCAGCCGCTCTTTACTGAGATTTTCCCTGCTAATAGACTATACTTGAATGTGTGTATTTATAACTTCTTTCCTCTGTAACTTCCCACACAGCTTTCTTCTCTTAGACCACTTTTAGAGACTCATTTTGCATTGGGAGTTGTTCATGAAGTAAAATTTTAGTGCCTTTGGCAAGTCCTTAATGGTCTCTTCACCTTATTATGCAGGAACCAAAAAAAAAAAAAAAAGACCAACCACGTGGCCCTTCCAACCATCTGGGGTTTTTGTGGCTCTCTCAACATCTAGCCAGTTAGTATTATCTCATATGAATAAAGCCTTTCCATATGCTGTAGAAAGACTAACAGATGCTTGAGTTTGCACTTTCCTGAAAGAAATAGGCAGCATTTCTTTAGCATACTTGATTCTACTTCAAGAGGTATACATTCCATAAGTTTTCTAGTTCTAAAGGAAGATCAGCTTCAGTGCTTTGTTTTTATTTGGACATATCTGATTGGAATATCACATGGATGAGTATCCACAGTTTGGCTGTTGTTTAAAGACATTATCAGCTCTATCCTCAGACCTTTTCTTTTAATAGAAGCAACAAGGTGTGTGATGTTTTTGTTTTTAAAAGGCTGTCTCCTAGCTAAAGACTCATTGAATAGTTCCCCCTTTTCTTTCCTGATAGATCTAGAGTTGCTATTCTATATGGTATCATCTTTGCCTTGCATTTCCTCATCAGATACCAGTTTAATGTTCTTTTAATTTGATTTTTTTTTTTAGATTCTTATCCTTTTCTGATAATTGGATCAAATTTCTAGTCTGCAGTCCTCAGTTAATCATTTGCTTTATAAGCTCATACTTGTTGCCCTCGCAGTCATACTGCTTTATTATTAGTGCCATTCCAGCCCATATTCTTTACTCCAGGCAGTCAGGCTTGCTCACTGTCTCTGGCCTGTGACTCATCTTTCCATGTGCCATTCTTCCCACACCTGATGCTTTCCCTCCCTCCATTTTTGGCAGAAAAGTACCTTAATCTAAGAAATAGGACATCAGGGGCACCTGACTGGCTCAGTTGGTGGAGCCTGTTACTCTTGATCTCAGGGTCATGAGTTCAAGCCATATGTTGGACGCTGCTTTAAAAAAAAAAAAGAAAAGGAAAGAAATAGGACTTTAATTTCAAGACTGTCTTACGCCACTGATTATAGTTGTCATACAATGGAAAAGGCAATGCTTAGAACTGGTCAGAAGTGGCCTAAGAGTGCATTATAGGCGAAATCAACCCAACCGTGTCAAAAACGGCACCTGAGTCTAGAGTCTGGGGGGCAGATTGTTGGGAAGGTTGGTAGAACTAAGTTCTGATCTGAATGCAGAGGTTTGTCTCTCCTTGCTGTATTTTCTGTTTCTTGCTCTCAAGTACCTAACTTAAGGTCCAAAGTCAACTTAAGGTCCAAAGTCTGTTGGAAGATTCCAGGTGAAACCTACTCCTGATTAAAGCTAGAACCATAGTGTCTGGATTTCCTGGTAAATCCCAGCTGCAGATACACACTACATGCACACATGTATGTACACATGCACACATACACACATTCTTTCTTCTGTGAGCCCAATAGGAATGCCAGAGGATGGTGTAAAGAGGTGCTAAGAATAGCCCAGCTTGCTTTGAAAACAAGACAAAGATAGAGGCTGACTGTGTACAGTTGAAAATTTGGGAAAGTCAACCCTGCACCTCAGACTTTTAGCTCAGTACCTGTTTGGTCCTCACATTGGAGCACTTCCCAAGAAGCCTCTGACTTTATTTTTGTCAACTGAACCAAGGCCACAAGTATGCTGACCTAGTTTTATTCATCTGTTTAAAAAATAGATTGTTTCTGGTTATTTTGTATCCTCTACAACTTAATAGTCTTTGAAAATTTGAGAGACTACATTGATGTGTCATTTGGATGTGGTTTTAAGATTGGTAAGTTAATTCCTTTAAATCCAGAGAGAGCAAGCATCTTGCTTTCTGATTTTTTTTCATCTCTGCATGGCAGTTTTAAAAGGAGAGGACAATAAACTTTTTATAAGCAGATTTTCTTAGTTTTCAGAGTGCATTCACGAAGCCCCTTCTGACAATTTAGAAAGAAACTTTTAGCAAATTTGTGACCTTTAACCTTTTTTTTTTTTTTCAACTCTGTGTGTTCCATCTTTTACTATTCTTGGAGAATGTTTCATTTTGTCTTTGGCCTTAACTTTATCAAAAAACCATTAATTAGTATGGCCCCAACCACATATTATATCAGTAAAAAATTTCCCAATTCTCTGCAAATTTGTTTTTCTTTACATTACATACCTAATACATACTGTCAAAGGAGAGTTTGTCTTCTCAGCCAGTCTCATTTATACCCCATCTCTAGAGATGTGGACAAATCATACTATTAAAATTGCCCCACCTCAGTAATTTATAAGCCAGGTTAGTGGAGGTGGATGAAAGCATTGGCATGTGTTAAAGTGCCAGAGAAAAAGGAGTGAAGTCATTATATACTGCATCCATAACTTGGTTGAGGATTTGAATAGTCAATAGGACCTTTCATCACAACCAGAAGTAGTAGTAAAATCACTTTTTTGGTAGAGGAAATGACAGAATTTAGTAATATTTGTTACTTCAGTATTTGGGATCAGTCCAGCCTGTTTTGAAAGCACTAGCTTAGAAAGACAGGCCTTCAAGTAGAAATCCTCAAGTGTTGTTTGAAGAGCTGAGAGGGTTGGTAAGGCCTGCTTGCCCTATTCCTGTCATTGCAGTCTAAAGGTATGTGTGTGTGTGCTATGCTGGATATTGAAAGTGAATATAGCAAAATGCCTTGTTTTTAGTCCCATTTAGTAATATTTTTCATGTGTCAGCCCCTTTGTCTGGAAATAGCTTTCTTTGTTGATCAACATGTAACACTATAGGAACAGGCCTGACAAAATTCAGGCACAGTGTAATGAACACTGACTTGAAAAAACAGGTTCTGCCACAATAATAAGTTTATAAGTACATTACGGTAAAATTTGTATATAGCACAGTAGTTTGCTTTTAGTTCCTAGGGCATAAAAAGTAGTAAATCAAAAATTACAATACTTTTACATTTATGGAGAGTTTTACAGTTTGAAACATATATATCCATGTGACCCTCATTAATCACCAAATGAAAAGTGCAGCTAATGTGAAATGAATTTGAAGGCAATATGGCTTTTGACATATTGTCACTCCAGTTAGGATCACATTCTCTGACAGGTGTGGCAGAGATGCCTTTACTTCCATTTGCTTCATTGTTCTATATGCAGTTGACCCTTAAAACAACATGGATTTGAACCATGAGGGCCCACTTATATATGGATTTTTTTTTTGCTAAGGACAGTACTACAAATGTATTTTCTCTTTCTTATGATTTACCTAATAACATTGTCTTTTCTCTAGAATATTATAAGATTAAGCATACAGCATATAAGACATATACAGAATATGTGTTAATCACCTGGTTATGTTACTGTAAGCCTTCCAGTCAACAGTAGGCAGTTAGTGGTTAGGTTTTGGGGAGCCAAAAGTTAGATGCAGTTTTCACCATTTGGGCAGTTGGCATCCCTAACCCCTGCATTGTTCAGTGATCTGCTGTGTTTCCATCCTAAAAGTACACAGAATCAAAGAAGATGACATTCCCAGACAGAAAAGGAACTGAATATTCATGAGCAGAGACAGCTATTTTGCACATTATGATATTTTGAAGAGTAAGGACAATGCTTGAAATACTGTAAAGTCTCAAAAAATGTTTAATGAATGAATGAATAGTGATACACAGTTAAGAAACTGAGATCCAGAAAAATTGTGACTTATTTAAAATTGATGAATTGATTCAACAAGTTTTTTGTTGTGCATCTACTGTGCACTATATATGCTGAATTAGGTCTTAGCTGAGAGCAATGGATAAGATTACTGCCTCACGAGATCCCTGCCTCATAAATAAGACAGGTACAAAAACACAAATATTGTATGGTTCTGTGCTTCCACTTATACAAATTATCTGGACTAGGCAAATGCGTAGAGACAGAAAGTAGGTTAGAGGTTCCTGGGAGCTGGGAAAGGGAAAAATGGGAGAGTTCTTACTTAATGGGCACAGTTTATTTTTGGGGTGATGAAAAATTTTGGAAGAAGATAGTGTTGATGGTTACACAACATTGTGAATGTAATGATAATGTCTTTTTATACACTTAAAAATGAATTATACACTTAAATTATACTGAATAATACACTTAACAGTGGTTTAAAAATGGCCAAAATGACACATTTTCTGCAATATATTTTACCATAATTTTAAAAAATTAATATATTAAAAACCATTGAATTATACATTTCAACGGGTGAATTATATTGTAGATGAGTTACATCACAAGCTATTTTTTAAAAAAGAAAGGAACTTGTCTCATTAAACTTATCGGCTAATAGAAAGACAGACAGTAAACAAAATAATCTTAGATTGTGATAAGTGCTGTAACAGAAATCAGTTAGGGAACATAATGGGAAGTAACTGGAGAGGGACCTACATTAGATAACACTGTCAAGTAAGCCTCAGGAAGTGAAACTGAGCTAAGATTTGGAGATGACAATGAACCAGCATGCAAAGAGCTGGAAAATAGTAAGTTAAGGTCATGGGAACAGTTAGTGCAGAAGCCCTGACCTAGGAAAGTGCTTGTTGTGTTTAAATAAAGGTAGATGGCTGATGTGATAGGAATATAGTTAAGTAAGGAGAGAGGTAGCCAGGGAGCATTTCGTGTAAGGCCTGCAAGATTATAGAGTTTGAATTTTATTCTAAATACAAAGGGAAGCCATAATTTAATTTGGCTTCCTTTTATGTTCCCTGCAAAATAACTTAAGGGGGGAAAGTAGTATGATTTATTTTTTCCAAGATTGTTCTATCTGTTCTCATGAATTAAAACAGAAGTAAGATACCACTGAGAGGGCTATTTCAAAAGACCTGATGAGGGTTGATGGTAGTTTAGACTAGAATAGTAGGATAGAGATGCAGAGAATTGAACAGATTTAAAATATATGATAGATGGCGCTAAACATCACTAATCCTCATGCAAATGCAAATTAATACAATGAGATATCACCTCAGTATTATAAAAAAGACAAGAACTAGCAAGTGATGGCAAGGATATGGAATAAAGGAAACACTTGTGCAGTGTTGGTAGGAATGTAAATTGGTACAGCCAGAACAGAAAACCATGTAGAGGTTCCTCAAAAAATTCAAAATAAAACTATGATATGATCTAGTAATTCCTCTTGTGGGTAATGCTAATAGTGAAAACACTAACTCTAAAAGATATCTTCAAGCACATGTTCATTGTAGCATTATTTACAATGGCTAAGATAGGAAAACAACCCTAAATGTCCATCAGTGAATGAAAGGATAAAGAAAGTGTGGTATGTATGTATATACACATACACACACACTCCCTGGAAAACTATTTAGCCATAATAAAAGAAATCCTGCCATTTGCAGCAAATGGATGGATCTTGAGGGCATTATGCTAAGTGAAACAAGTCACATAGAGAGAGACAAATGCCAAATGATCTCATTTATATGTGGAATCTTAAAACAAAAATCCAACTCAGGTACAGAGAATATTTGGTGGTTGCCACAGGTGGTGGGTTAAGGAGTGGGTAAAATGGCTGAAAATGGTCAAACGGTGTAACTTCCCATTATAAAATAAATAAGTCCTGGGGATATAACGTACAGTATAGTAACTATAGTTAATAATACTGTATCGTATATTTAAAGTTACTAAGAGAGGCACCTGAGCGACTCAGTTAAGCATCTGCCTTCGGCTCAGGTCATGATTTCAAGGTCCCAGCATCAAGGCGCATCAGGCTCCCTGCTCAGTGGGGAGTCTGCTTCTCCCTCTTCTCCCTGCTCTTGCTCGCTCTTGCTACCTCTCTCCCTCTCTCTCAAATAAATAAAATCTTTTTTAAAAATTGCTAAGAAAGTACAGATCTTCTTTTGATATGTGATAGGCTTACATCCTGATTAAACCCTTTGTAAGTTGAAAATACCATGTCAAAAAATGTATTTAATACAAAAACCTACTGCATGGCATAGCTTTGCCTAGTCTACCTTAAACATGGTCAGAACACTTATAATTAGCCTACAGTTAGGCAAATCATTACAAAACCCATTTTGTAATAAAGTATTGAATATCTCATGTAACTTATTGAGTACTGTACTGAAAGTGACAGAATGGTTTTATGGGGACAAAATGGTTATAAAAGTATCAGTTATTTACCATTGTGATCACATGACTGACACAGCTATAGCTCTCTGCTGCTGCCCAGCATCATGAGAGAGGATCATACCACATATCATCAGCCTGGGAAAAGATCAAAATTCAGACTTCGAAATATGTTTCTAGTGAATGTACATCACTTTCAACCATCCATAACCCACACCATTGAAAAAATCATAAGTCAAATCATTTTAAGTCAGAGACTATCCATGTAACTTAAATTCTTACCCTAAGAAAGGTCTCACCCTAAGGGAAAAAATAGTAATTGTATGGTGTTGGATGACTAGACTAATTGTGACAATCATTTTGCAGCATATGTATCTACTGAATCATTTTGTTGTATACGTGAAACTAATACAATATTTCATGTCAATTATATATTAACAAAAAATAACAGATTATATTTATGGAAGATGAACTAATGGATTTACTATGAGAATTAAGGGAAAGGGACTAACCAAGAGTGACTCCTAGGCTTTGTGTATGAACAACTAGATAGGTGAAAATGCCATTTATTGAAATAGGGAAGGGTCTAGAAGAGAGGAGTAGGGAAACCAAAAGTTCTGCTTTAGAACTATTAAGTTTGAGTTACCTTTTAGAAATCCAAATAGAGTCATCAAATAGGCAACAAGGTATTTGGATCTGCAACTCAGGGTAGAGAGGTCAGTAGTGGAGATACAAGTTTGGGAGTCATCAATATAAAAATGATATTTAAATCCATGGAACTGGATGATATCAACCAGGGAGAGAATGCAGAGCTGAAAAGAGAGAGACAAATACAAACAGAAACATAAAATGGAATTTAGTTCTGGGAAATCACATTTAGAAGTTGGGTAGAGAAGGATGAACTAGCAAAGACTGAGAGGAATGACCAGTCAGGTAGAGGGAAACCAGGAAAAAGTAGTAATTGGGAAACTAAAGAAGTAAATTTCTGGGAGGAGCCCATAGTTGATAACTATGTCAAATCCTACTGTAAGATGAAGTATCCAGTAGACTTGGGAACATGGAAGTCATTGATAAGCAGTTTCAGTAGATCAGTAGGTGTGTTGAAGAGTGAATAAGAAGTGAAATGACATTGATTGTAGACACTCTTTTGAGGTTTTTTTTTGTGAAGTGAGATAGATAAATGGATTCATAACTGGAAAATACTGAGGTTAAGGGAAGGTCTTTTGTTGGGTTTTGTTTGTTTGTTTACTTTGTGGGAACATGGAGTTTGTTTTTTAAGATGGGAAATATCAGGCCATGTTTATATGCTGATGAGAGCGATCAAATGAAAAAGAAAAATTATCAAATAAAAAAGATCAAAAAGATAGAGAAGGGATACTTGGAGTAAAGTCTTTGAAAATGGGAAAGGAAATAGGATACAGAACATAAGTGAACATGTTGACCTAAAATAAGAAAAGGGAACACTTTCTACAAACTTAGTTAAAAAAAAAAAAAAGCCAGTTTCATTTAAGAATGCCATTGATGAAGTAGTAAAATTATTGACCGTGAGTACGTATCTTTTCAGTATTCTGTGTGATGGAAAGGGACATAGACAATAAAGCACTTCTGCTGCATACTGAAGTATAATGGAAAGTTTCAAAGAAAAGCACTTGTGCAATTGAATTGCTAACTAAACTACCTAATTTTTCATGGAGCACCATCTTTACTTGAATGACTAAGTCAACAAACTATTCAGACTGAGATATTTAGAAAATACTCTGAAAAATCTGAAAAATGAAGTAAGCCCCTCAAAGGAAATCAACTGATGACAAAATTTAAGATTTTAAATGAAAACTAGTATTTTGGAAATTTTACATTTGCCACCATGAGAGATTGACAACTTTCCATTCCTCAAGGATGTTTTTGATGAGATTGGTAGTGGTATTTAATAAATGTGATTTTTAAATATTGTATAATGAATATGTCAACATTTAAAATCTGTGTAACTAGTTAGCCATTATTTTCCGGGTGACCAGTATATATGCTATAAAATCATGTACCAGGTAAAGACCTCTTTAAAGTGGGAAAAAAAAAAGATTTTAATGTAATGGATGTGAAAAGTATATTGGTGTGGTTTCAGATTCTACATTGATAACTAGCATTTAAGAAACTACTACTTGTTGAGGAGTGTCTGGCTGCTTCAGTCAGGAGAGCGTGCTACTCTTGATCTCAGGAATGTGAGTTCAAGCCCCACATTGGGCGTAGAGATCACTTAAAAATAAAATCTTAAAAAAAAAACAAAAAACAAGTAATTACTTGTTGAGTTTGGGGTAGTATCAGAGAAGAATATCCATAATTATCCAAAAAGGCTATTAAAATACTCCTTTCTTTTCCAACTGTATTATCAGTATGAAGCTGGATTTTCTTAGGAAACAACATATGGTTACAAAATAAATGCAGAAGAATATATAAGCATCTAGCTGTCTTCTGTTATGGTAAATATTGCAAAAGACACTTGGAAAAATGTAAAACAATGTCACTCATCTAAATTTCTTTTTTAGAAAATACACTTGTTTTTCATTTAAAATATTATTTATATTAACAAGTAATAGATTTTATTTTATTTTAAAGATTTTATTTATTTGAAAGAAAAGGAGTGAGAGAGCAAGCACGAGTTGGGAGGCGGGTAGGGCTAGAGGAAGAGGGGGAAACAGACTCCCTACTGAGCATGGAGCCTGATGTGGGGCTTGATCCCAGGACTCTGGGATCATGACCTGAGCTGAGGGCAGACACTTAACTGACTGAGCCACCCAGGCACCCCTCTATTGTTATTTTTAAATAATTAAACATGTAAAAGTTTTCTCAACTGTAATTTCTAAACATTGGTATAAATGATCCATATTTTAAAAAGCTCTCTAACGTCCTCAGAAATTTTAAGAAGTATAGAGATCTTGAGAACAAAAAGTTTGAGAACCCCACTGTCCTAGATAATGTGGCCACCCAGATTTCCTATGAAACAACTGAGTTGCTCACAGTTTGATAAGACACACCGTTTTTTTTTTTTAAACAACTCATTATTTTGTTTTGTTTTTAAAGATTTTATTTATTTATTCATGAGAGACACAGAGAGAGGCAGAGACATAGGCAGAGGGAGAAGCAAGCTCCATGCAAGAAGCCCATGCAAGAAGCCTGGGACTTGATCCCAGGACTCCAGGATCACACCATGAGCCAAAGGCAGACGCTCAACCTTTGAGCCACCCAGGCATATCCTGTGATATATGACACATCTATTGGTTCCCCAAATTTGGAACATCATATAAGAGCCTTACCAGTCTGAACTCTGATAAATGTCAGTATAAGTCATAAAACTAGCAGCTATCAGCGGGCTCTTTCCTTATTTCCTTTGGCTTTTCCTAAGCCTGGCCTCTTCTTTCTTGAAAGTTCAGGGACTTAACAGTAATATTTTGAGGATCTAGTTTACAAATACTAATGATGATTTAGATTTGTTTTGAATGTAATGGCCTTTTATTATACTTTTACTTCTGTATCACATTTCATGCTCCATGAAGCATGTTGACCAGGTCTATCTTTAGAGATAAGAAATTGAGCTGCAGCTATGCTGACTTCTAAAGGACAACAAAACTATTAAATGGCATACAAATCAAGACCAACTCTTCTGATGTCAGTCCAGCTATATCCCACTGACATTTCTTTTCCATTTCTTTCTTTCCTATTAAAATTTTTTTTAAATGTGGGCCTTCTTACAATCCTATTGAGGTAGGTAAGTCACAGACAGTGATCTACCTTTTGCAGATGGGACACTTGAGACTGTGAGTTCAGTAGAAGAATCAGGATTAGACCCTGGAGACGACTTCATGACCGGTCTTCCTTTTACTCTATTACCTCTCTTCCCCTCAGGTTATTTTAAGACTTCATAGAAAGTAAAAGCATCTCCTTCCAAAAACAGTTGGAAACCTCTCTTCTGCCAAAGACATGC
The DNA here is from genome assembly GCF_048164855.1 of Canis lupus baileyi. NCBI lineage: Eukaryota > Metazoa > Chordata > Mammalia > Carnivora > Canidae > Canis > Canis lupus. Next base: position 29,159,416 of record NC_132860.1, read on the forward strand.
TCTTTCTCTAAATGTTGACTACTCGTGGGGCCAGAGTACAACTATTTAGAAGGGATCAATGCCAGCTTATACCCTGCAGCTTAAATTCACGTCTATTTCTTCAACATACAGTCCAATCTATATGACACATGGGGAGAAAACGCATTTTTATTTTCTTAATTCTTGGTATCAAGAATACAAATTCCAAGGATGTTTTAATAGTTACATTGCCCTTTTCTCCCTCTGCTACCTACAGAATTTGCCAGTAATGTAGTAGAAACTTCTTTTAAGTCCTATACCTATATCTTTAACAAAAACCAAAAAACAAACAAATAAAACCTTTACCGAGATATAATCCACATATCATACAATTCATCCATTTAAAATGTGCAGTTTGATGGTTTTTAGTATATTCATTGAGTTGTGCAACTATTATCACGGTCAGCTTTTTATTGGCCCCAAAGAAATCTTGTACTTGTTACTTACTCCTCATTCCCCAAGACCTCCATCCCTAGGCAGCCATCCTTCTACTTTTTGTTTCTATAGATACTCCTATTCTGGACATTTCATATAGACTTCTACAGTATGCGGTCTTTGTGATTGGCTTCTTACACTTTCATTGATTCAAGTTTCATCCACGTGATAGCATGGATCATTCATTCTTTTTTTATTGCCAAATCATTTTGGCTATTTGAAGATATATATGGATACACCACATTTTATTCATCAGTTGGTAGACATTTGGATTGTTTACACTCTTTGGTTATTGTGTATAATATTGCTGTGAGCATTCATGTACAGGTTTTTGTGAGGACATATGTTTTCATTACTCTTGGGTATTTCTGTAGGAGTGGAATTGCTGAGCCATCTGGTAACAGTTTAACACTTTGAGAAATTAAAGAACCATATGATACTCTCATTAGATGCAGAGAAAGCATTTGACAAAATACAGCATCCATTTCTGATCAAAACTCTTCAGAGTATAGGGATAGAGGGAACATTCCTCAACATCTTAAAAACCATCTACAAAAAGCCCACAACAAATATCATTCTCAATGGGGAAGCACTGGGAGCCTTTCCCCTAAGATCAGGAACAAGACAGGGATGTGCACTCTCACCACTGCTATTCAACATAGTACTGGAAGTCCTAGCCTCAGCAATCAGACAACAAAAAGACATTAAAGGCATTCAAATTGGCAAAGAAGAAGTCAAACTCTCCCTCTTCACCGATGACATGATACTCTACATAGAAAACCCAAAAGTCTCCACCCCAAGATTGCTAGAACTCCTACAGCAATTCGGTAGCGTGGCAGGATACAAAATCAATGCCCAGAAATCAGTGGCATTTCTATACACTAACAATGAGATTGAAGAAAGAGAAATTAAGGAGTCCATCCCATTTACAATTGCACCCAAAAGCATAAGATACCTAGGAATAAACCTAACCAAAGATGTAAAGGATCTATACCCTCAAAACTATAGAACACTTCTGAAAGAAATTGAGGAAGACACAAAGAGATGGAAAAATATTCCATGCTCATGGATTGGCAGAATTAATATTGTGAAAATGTCAATGTTACCCAGGGCAATATACACGTTCAATGCAATCCCTATCAAAATACCATGGACTTTCTTCAGAGAGTTAGAACAAATTATTTTAAGATTTGTGTGGAATCAGAAAAGACCCCGAATAGCCAGAGGAATTTTAAAAGAGAAAAACCATATCTGGGGGCATCACAATTCCAGATTTCAGGTTGTACTACAAAGCTGTGGTCATCAAGACAGTGTGGTACTGGCACAAAAACAGACACATAGATCAATGGAACAGAATAGAGAACCCAGAAGTAAACCCTGAACTTTATGGTCAACTAATATTGGATAAAGGAGGAAAGACTATCCATTGGAAGAAAGACAGTCTCTTCAATAAATGGTGCTGGGAAAATTGGACATCCACATGCAGAAGAATGAAACTAGACCACTCTCTTTCACCATACACAAAGATAAACTCAAAATGGATGAAAGATCTAAATGTGAGACAAGATTCCATCAAAATCCTAGAGAAGAACACAGGCAACACCCTTTTTGAACTCGGCCACAGTAACTTCTTGCAAGATACATCCACGAAGGCAAAAGAAACAAAAGCAAAAATGAACTATTGGGACTTCATCAAGATAAGAAGCTTTTGCACAGCAAAGGATACAGTCAACAAAACTAAAAGACAATCTACAGAATGGGAGAAGATATTTGCAAATGACATATCAGATAAAGGGCTAGTTTCCAAGATCTATAAAGAACTTATTAAACTCAACACCAAAGAAACAAACAATCCAATCATGAAATGGGCAAAAGACATGAAGAGAAATCTCACAGAGGAAGACATAGACATGGCCAACATGCATATGAGAAAATGCTCTGCATCACTTGCCATCAGGGAAATACAAATCAAAACCACAATGAGATACCACCTCACACCAGTGAGAATGGGGCAAATTAACAAGGCAGGAAACAACAAATGTTGGAGGGGATGCGGAGAAAAGGGAACCCTCTTACACTGTTGGTGGGAATGTGAACTGGTGCAGCCACTCTGGAAAACTGTGTGGAGGTTCCTCAAAGAGTTAAAAATAGACCTGCCCTACGACCCAGCAATTGCACTGTTGGGGATTTACCTCAAAGATACAGATGCAATGAAACCCCGGGACACCTGCACCCCCATGTTTATAGCAGCAATGTCCACAATAGCCAAACTGTGGAAGGAGCCTCGGTGTCCATCAAAAGATGAATGGATAAAGAAGATGTGGTTTATGTATACAATGGAATATTACTCAGCCATTAGAAATGACAAATACCCACCATTTGCTTCAGCGTGGATGGAACTGGAGGGTATTATGCTGAGTGAAGTAAGTCAGTCGGAGAAGGACAAACATTGTATGTTCTCATTCATGTGGGGAATATAAATAATAGTGAAAGGGAATATAAGGGAAGGGAGAAGAAATGTGTGGGAAATATCAGAAAGGGAGACAGAACGTAAAGACTGCTAACTCTGGGAAACGAACTAGGGGTGGTAGAAGGGGAGGAGGGCGGGGGGTGGGAGTGATCGGGTGACGGGCACTGGGGGTTATTCTGTATGTTGGTAAATTGAACACCAATAAAAAAAAAAAAAAAAAAGAAAACATTTTGAGAAATTACCAGACTATTTTCCAAAGCAGCTGCACCCTTTGACCTTACCAGCAGTAGTATATAAGAGTTTCAGTTTCCCCACACATCCTCACCAGCTCTTGTTATTTTCTGTGTTTTTGATTAAGCCATCCTGCTGGATGCAACATGGTATGTCATGATTTTGAGTTGAACTTTCCTAATGGTTAATGATGTTGTGTATCTTTTCATGTGTTTATTGGACATTTGTAATATGTTCTTTGGAGAAATGTTAAGTCAGGCCCCTAGCCCATTTTTAAATTGGATTATTTGTCTTTGTTATTGAGTTGTAAGAGTACTTTATATAACCTAGACACAAGTCCCTTCTCATGTGTATGATTTGCAAATATGTTCTCCCATTCCATCGGCTATCTTTTTCACTTTCTTGATAGTGTCCATTGAAGCACAAAGGTTTTTAGATTTTAAGTTTTTATTTAAATTCCAGTTAGTTAATATACAGTGTAATATTAGTTTTCAGGTGTATAATATCATTATTCAGCATGTCCATAAATCACCTGGTGCTCATTACAACCAGTGCACTCCTTAGTACCCATCACCCATTTAACCCATCCTCCGGCCAGAATGGCTAAAATAAACAATACAAGAAACAACAGATGTTGGCAAGGATGTGGAGAAAGGAAAACCCTATTGCACTATTTTTGGGAACACAAACTGGTCTTGCCACTCTGAAAACAGTATGGAATTTCCTCAAGAACTTAAAAATAAAACACCTACAATCCAGCCATTGCACTACTAGGCATTTACCCCAAGAATACAAAAACACTAATTCATACATGCACCCCTATGTTTATAGCAGAATCATCTACAATAGTCAAATCATAGAAACAGCCCAAATGCCCATCAACTGATGAATAAAGAAGAGGTGATATATACACATAAAATGGAATATTACTCAGCCATAAAAAGGAATGAAATCTTCCTATCTGTCATGACATGTTTGGAGCTAGAGAAGATTATGCTAGGTGAAAGGTTTTTAGTTTTGATAAAGTCATTTTTAAAAATATTTATTTATTTAAATTGATATTAGAAAGAAAGAGAGACCATGAGAGCAAGGAGAGGCAGAAGGAGAAACAGAATCCTCAAGCAGACTCTGCTGAGCGCAGAGCCTGATGTGGGACTCTATCTCACAACCCTGAGACCATGACCTCAGCCAAATCCAAGAATCAGACACTTGGCTGACTGTGCCACCCAAGCACTGCAATAAAGTCCTATCTATCTATCTCTCTATCTATCTATCTACCTCCTTGCTTCTGCTTTTGGTGTCAAAAAAATCTGAGAAAGCTTAGCACAAGGTTTGCTTTTGTGTAGTTTTAGCTCATATGTTTAGGTCTGTGATCCATTTTGAATTAATTTTTTTGTAGAACCATTTCAGTTATTAACGAGGTTGCCAGACATTTTTAGTGAAATGTTGGAGATGATCACTGTACTCTTTAAAGCTGAGTGATAAATCAACAGGGCAAAATAATTTATTTTTACTTTTGTTGGACATTTTTTCTCACTTTAAACTGAAACTAGAAATCCAGTGTCAAAAATATCTTTCCAGGGGATCCCTGGGTGGTGCAGTGGTTTGGTGCCTGCCTTTGGCCCAGGGCGCGGTCCTGGAGACCCGGGATCAAGTCCCACGTCGGGCTCCCGGTACATGGAGCCTGCTTCTCCCTCTGCCTGTGTCTCTGCCTTTCTCTCTCTCTCTCTCTCTCTGTGACTATCATAAATAAATAAAAATTAAAAAAAAAATCTTTCCAAATGAAAAAATAAAACAATTGTAACCTACATTTATATAGCTTGTTTTAGAGTACAAAGCTCTTTCCCATATATCGTCTCTTTTTTTCTTTTCAAAAGCCCTAAAAGTGTTAGTATTGTTATCCCCATTTGCACTGAGGTAAACTGAACCTCTGAAGGGTGAGCAAAGAAATTCAGACCCTATTCATCTGACTGAGTTCAGGGGACTGTACTTGCTGGTTTCCTTTATCTGTGGCTACCTAAGAACTAAGTGTAAATTTAGCAGCTTATTTACTGTAGCCTCTTTGATCACTTCTATCTCTTCCTTTATCCTAGGTGTTTTCAAAGATTAGCATTTTATTTTGCATATTTTAATATGTTAATCTGCCAAATTATTTTCTTAATTAAAGAAATTAATTCCTTGTTCAGTAATGACATTAGCCTTTTCCACATCACCTCCATGAGTGACATTTTTTGCTGGGAGAAAAAAATTTTTTTTTTTTTTTTTGGAGAAAAATTTTTAAAGAATGTACTTTGACTGAAATGAAATACACAGTATTTAGTTCAGAGAAGGTAGACTATGAACTCTGTTTTTTTTTTTTTGTGGTTAAGCCTCATGAAATGAATTATGAGAACTAGTATCTATTTAAAAGTCTGATTTTAGTTGGCATCAAAGGAATAGTCATAACTTAGGTATAAGCATATATTTAAGGACATGAACTTCAAAAAAACTATTATATGTAAATTTTAGTACCTATTAGAGAAAAGCATTTTAAAATGTCCAGACTTGGGTTTCCAGAGTTGATAAAATTATTATCCTGATGGATATAACTTTATCAAGACCAAAATCCTAGAATAAAATGAACTAAAAGAAATGTAGCATAGCTGAGTGTTTAAGAGCAAATACTATGGATCTGCAAGGGTTCAAATGCTAGTTGTATCACTTTAGCTATATGATTTTGAATAAGTTACTTAATCTCTGTGTACCTCAGTATCCTGTAAAATGGGAATAACTATAATAATAATAATAATAATAATAATACCTATAAGTATAGTTCCTATCTCTTAGAGTTGTTATGAGGATTAAATAATATTTGTAAAGACTTAGAATAGTGCCTGGAATAGAGTAAGTGCTGAATAAATGTTTGCTAAATACATAAAATGCAAAGTACAGTATAATCTTTGTGATAAAGAAATCCCATATTTCACAAATACAAAATGAATGAGATGACAGTGTGTGGAAGTAGATTACAAGCTAAATACAAGTTACAAATAAGTAAAGAAGGGGGGAAATTGCCTGTAAAGCTGCATTGGTGAGTATCATCTATATGGAAGGAAAATATTCAAATACCTTGTTCACTATAAATGAGCTTTTAGTTTCAAGCGAAGGTAACAGGTTTGTTTTTTTGAAACAGAAACAACTTATGTAAATGATCCAATCTCATCATAAATTTGTTTTTAAAATATAGAAAAAATATAAAGAAAAGCAAAACCACTTGGGATTCTATTACTCAGGGACAACCATTGTAATATCTTGATGAACACCTTTCCAAACATCTGTGCAAACATATATACATAAGTTAAATAGGTAACATTTTATGTACATGGTTTCAAACCGTGCATTCTATTGTTTTTTTCATTTAACTATATTATGAAGATAGATTCATGTTGATGAATATAGTTGTGTAAAATTTTGTTGTCTGCATTGCCTTCTGTTGTATGGACATGCTGTAATTAACAGTTTCCTTATTGATGGACATACAGATTGTTTTCCATCATTTCTTTATTGCAAACAGCTTTGTGATGAGGAAGCATCCTTCTACTTAATTATGCCTGTCTCAGTTATTTGCTTAGGATAAATAGTTTATTGCTGGGTCAAAGAATATATACATTTTAAAGTTATATATAGGTACTTCCTTACCTTCTTGCCAATATTATATATTCTGTGTTGTGGCATGTTGTGAATTTATTAGCCTCTTTTTTAATGTGAGAGAAGAAATAGATCTCTAGCTTTTATTTGTAGCTTTCTATTATTAGTGAATGTTAGATCCAGGTAGTTCATATATTTATTTCCTGTTTCAGGTTCTTTTGTGAATGACCAATACCTTTCGATAAATATCCCTTTTTAAAAATTATAGGTAGGCTGTAGAACTCCCAAAATGACATAAGATACAAGGAAATAGGGATGCCTGGATGGTCAGCAGTTGAGCGCCTCCCTTCGGCTCGGGGGGGTGATCCCGGAGTCCTGGGATCGAGTCCCACGTCGGGCTCCCCTTGGGGAGCCTGCTTCTCCCTCTGCCTGTGTCTCTGCCCCTCTCTCTCTCTCTCTCTCCTCTTTCTCTCTCATGAATAAATATATAAAATCTTAAAAAAAAAAGATACAAGGATATAATGCATAGACCTTGCAACTAAGTGTGAAGAATTCGCTAGTCACAGACTTGAGTCAGCCTTTATTTCTGTTTTTACCTCCTTTCAACCCCATCCTCTCGAGGATTGTCCCTGCCCTTGCTATGCAAAAGCTCTCTGGTATTAGGGCAACAGCTGGAGGAAGGCAGCTTTTGGAAGAGCTTCTAAACTCCCATCTCCCATTGCCTGGCTCATTTCTTCATTCTTTTCTTCTGCTTTGGCACTCTTTATTTGCTGTAAATCCTTCTTTTCAGTCATCTAGTCCTGTGACTGGTACAACTATTTCTGTTGACTCTCTTGGTGTTTCTGTGGCTGCAAGTAGGGCTGATTCAGCACTTACTCTGTGTCAGGTGCAGGATTGGGCACTGGGGAGAGACAAGGACAAATAGGACTGGGTTCCTAGACCTAGTGCTCACCTTCTAACCAACACCACAGTGTGGTTTGCGCTTCTGACAAAGATGTGCTAAACTTTCTTTGGGAGGTATGCCTAAAGGAAACATTCAAGCTGCACCTATAAGGGCGAGTCCAAGTTTGCTCTGAAAGTAGAGGGAAGGGAAGTAGAGAGGGGAAAGTAAAGACTCCCCACCATTACCACCAAACAGAGGTATGAATGTGAACAAAACTCAGAGCAGACATAACAAAGCTCTTGATGACATGTGTTCCTGGACAATGAGCTCCTCTTCTCACTTCTACAACATATTACCCTTACCTGGGGTGTGACATTTTTAATATGGGAGAATATTACATTCCTAGAGTGCTCCCCCCAAATTTAGTGGTATTTTTTTCTGTTTTGCTGTTTGCAAACTGATCTGATATTTTTAACTCATAATGGAATAATTTTAGAATTGCATAAAAGATGTGGTGCCATATATTCGAGGTATTAAAACAAAAAATACAAATCTCTTGTTCTAGTCACCCTTATGAAAACAGAAAGTGAGTCAGGATTTGACTCTTCTGGATTAAACATGGTAGATTGCACTTTAAGCATTAAATTTTTATTTCTTCTCTTACTGTTTGGTATAATAGTTACACAGATAATCATAATGATGTTTTTAGCTTACCATTGTACAGGTAACAGAGCACTTTTCTTATAATATCCCATAGCCTTATGAGGCATAAAATTATTGTTGTCTTCTTTTGCTAATAAGTAAACTAAGCTAAGCTTTGAAAAGTTAAGTGCACCACTTTAAGGTCACACAGAGCCATTAATTGGTAGAACCAAAACTTGAACCTTAGTTTTCTGATTCAAAACGTAAAATCTTTAGCTTTTAGGGGAAGATAGCACAGCTGATTTGAGATTCTAGATTTTGAAACTTGTAATGATTATATTTTGCTAATTTATCTTTTAAGAAAAGACAGTTATTCTAATATAACCAAAGTTTTCTGTGGATAGAGCCAAATCATAGTCTTCCATTTAGAGCACTAGTTTATAGATATTTATGTCAGTTAGTTTAAAAGATGTATATATTATAAACTCAGGCTAGCATTTTACATTTAAATAAGTTGGGCAGATAAAATGGGAAGAATGAAATTTTATCATCCAATGGACCCCAAAAAGGTAGATGAAATGGTTTAATGGAAAGAACATAGCACCAACAATTACAAATTTTCGTGTTCTATTCCATCTTTCTACTTGCTGATACCTTGGGCAAGTGGTTTCTATTGGGCTTCAGTTGTCTCATCTAAAGAGTAAAGGGGTTAAACTTTATGTACTTTGAGGTCCATATCAGTCCTAATACTCTTTGAATTTGTGCCTTTTGACTTTACCACTCATATTTCAATCTGTTTGTTGCTCTTTTTTTATTATTACATTCAAGTTTTTTGTGTGTGTGTGTTTGATCCTGTTTTTTTTTAATAAAATAATTTTTTATTGGTGTTCAATTTACCAACATACAGAATAACACCCAGTGCTCATCCCATCAAGTGTCCCCCTCAGTGCCCGTCACCCATTCACCCCCACCCCCCGCCCTCCTCCCCTTCCACCACCCCTAGTTCATTTCCCAGAGTTAGGAGTCTTTATGTTCTGTCTCCCTTTCTGATATTTCCCACACATTTCTTCTCCCTTGCCTTATTTGATTTACCACAGCAAGATCAAAAAGATTTTATGATTCTCTAAGATATAATTTTTGAACAGTATGCTATATGGTAGTGATTTTGTTTGTAGAAAATAAGGAGGGAAAAAAAAAATAAGCAGGGGTTGATGGAGTACCATTCCAGGTAAATCATGGGTCAGTAGAAATCCATATGACATGGACTTATAATAAGAATTTTCACCTTTGGGGAAGCCTGGGTGGCTCAGCGGTTTAGCGCCGCCTCCAGCCCAGCGCCTGATCTGGAGACCCAGGTTTGAGTCCCGCATCAGGCTCCCTGCATGGAGCCTGTTTCTCCCTCTGCCTGTGTCTCTGCCTCTCTCTCTCTCTCTCTCTCTCTCTCTGTCATGAATAAATAAATAAAATCTTTTTTAAAAAAGATTCTTATAAAAATAAAAAAAAATTTTCACCTTTGATTTAGTAATTCTTCTTGGAAAGTCTATCATAAGGAAATACTTCTAACTTCGTGAAAACAGTTAAAGGTGTTTATCATAACTGAAAATAGCTATCTAGGGGTAGGTTAAATAAACTGAGGAGCATCCATGGTCATTAAAGTGTTTATGAAGATTGGGTAATAGTACAGAAGTACACTTGCCATTAGTGAAGAAAGGAGGATATGAAGTTAAATGTATATGCTACAGTTATGGAAAATTAAAATTTTAAAGGCAAAAATAAACATTGACCCTTAATGTAGGGGGGAAATACTGCCCAGATGTATGCCAAAATTGTGTTATATGTTTGTTTTGTGGGATTTTGCACAATTTTTCTACTTCTCTATTTCTTTTTATTGAGTACATTATTGCTTTTATAATAAAATGTATATATATATAAATATATAATAATATTTAAAATATATACTAAAGTATATAATTATATATTTTTTCAGGTAACAACCAAGGCCTAGTACGATTTCTTGACATTCTCAAAATGGCACCAATGCTTTGTGGCAAACCTGGGACTAGAAACCACATTCTTTAATCTATCGGTTAGTGCTAGGCTTCTACCATCAAATTGTAATGATATGCCAGCAGGTATAAAGATTCCAGCTTTCAAGAGGTTACCTAGGTACATTTTTTTCTTAATACTATGTGTTTTCCCTTTGGTATTCATTAGTTCTTCGTAAAATTAACAAAGTTTTTTTTTTTGTACTTTTGAAAATACAACAGTGTTCCATTGGCTGCGTAGGTTTTAGGGCAGTATATAATGTGGTCAGAAACACAAGCACAGATGGACATAAGGTAAATTCTTGATTCAGTATTGTCATTTGATGACTGCAATATTCTGTAAGAAATTTCTCTCTGGGCCTCAATGTCTTTATGTATATAATGGGGCTTAAAGAGGTCTATTGTGCAACATGATGTTGTTGTTGCCTTTTATAAACAACTCTGAAGCATTTCTATCTTTCTCCCCATTGTGTTTACCTTTACAGAAAATAGTTGTAGCTCGTTTTTAGACCACCTTGCTAGGCCACTTAATGTATATAGAGAAAGCCATATATTCATCCTAGCTTCGGTTTTGCCTCAAACTATTTCTCTGGAGTTTTCTAACTCAGTGTGCCTCTTAACCTACAGTAGGCAAGTCTCTTCATCTTTCTAAGCCCTAGGTCCTTCTAAAATAAGAATGTTGAGGTAAATAATCTCTCCGTTTCCTTTTAGCAATAATGTTCTATGATTCCTCCCAGTCTTGTTTTGAGCACATGCATGATAAAAACAAAACAAAACAAAAACCCCAGCACACACACACACACACACACACACACACACTCCAATTGGTTTCTCTTAAAGTAGTGGTGATGGGAATGCAAATTGATAAAAATCATTTTAGAAAACAATTTGGCATTATCCAGTGAGGTTGAAGATACGCATATGAGAATGTTTATGGCAGCAGTAATCGTAATAGCCAGAGACTGGAAACAGCTTAAACTCTGTCAGCAATATGTTTATCATTAATCATGATATATTTATGTAATGGAATACTGTGTAGCCATAGAACCATAGCTGTATGCAATGATAAAGATGGATTTCGCAAACATAATGTTGAGTAAAAGAAGCAAAACAAAAGAGAATTTCCACAATGTTACTCCATTTATGTATAGTTTTCAAAAATTAGCAAGGTTAAACTATATTGTGAGGGATGGAAACTATACAAAAAGTAAGCATGGTCACCACCTCTAGGAGAGAAGAGGGATAATAATGAGAAAGGGGCTTCTGGGGATCTTCTGGGGCACCCAGAACATTCTGTGTCTTAACTGAAGCTGCACAGGGGTTTGCTTCATTATGGTTTTTAAGCAATGCACATACGTGTTTTAAGCATTTTGCTCTATGTATGTTTTATCTTCACGTGAAAACATTATAGAATAACAACAATTTAAGAAGTATATGTAGTACCGTTTCAGCGAATTCTTCTAGTCTCTGAAAAATACTTGCTTACTACTAAAGACTTGATATTTCAGTGTCCTATACCAGAAGAAAAAGGATTTTGAACTAGAACACTTGGAAATCTTAGCTTCACAAATAAGAATGGTGTTTTTATTGACTATCTCTATGCAAAGCACTTTTATTCTTTATCCACAATATTCCTAATAACGCTTTCAGGTTTTTATTATTATCCTCATTTGTAAACTGAGGATACTAAGGCTTAGGGTTGTTAAATCACTCCTTGGTTGATGAGGAATTCTAAATAAATCACTGAAACAAATAAGCATTGGAGTATTTTTGATAGTTTCTTTCTCCAGGTTATGGAAAGATAAATTGGAAACAATATTTGTGACCATTTAAGGACACTTAATATAAAAATAAACTCCGAATCAATGAATAGACTGAGTTTTGGATAGATCTCTTTTCTTTAAGATGTACTTAAAAGGGTACCTGGGTGGCTCAGTCGGTTAAGCATCCTACTCTTGATTTCGGCTCAAGTCATGATCTCAGGGTCCTGGAATCAAGCCCCTCGTTAGTCTCTGTGCTCAGCAGGGAGTCAGCTTGAGATTTCTCTCTCTCTTCCATTTCCGCCTCCCCCAATGCTCATGTGCACATGCGCTCTCTCTCTCTCTCCCTCTCAAATAAATAAATGAATCTTAAAAATGTGCCTGAAAGTATGGAAGGTATTTGAAATGCCTAGTAGTAAATGAATTTGTGGGTATTTGGGCATTTACCACTTACAGGTCAAGCCTCCACACTGAGTGTTAAAATTGAACGTAATTAGAAGAGAAAGTGAGAGAAGCAGTCTATCTATTTTTGATAGACTAATTGTAGTGGTCACTTTATCCAAAGTTTGCTGAACTATGACCACTAAACTAACCACGGAAAGGAAATTACATTGTATAGCCAAGCCAAAAACCCAAGTTTTTTAGATTTAGTTTGCAGTGTCACTTAGGATTCTTCTTAAAGTCTTGTGAGCCTTCACCTTCTTTTAATAAGCCTTCATAATGATGAGGTCCCCCGAGAATGAAATCATCTGAGTGGAATGTGCCTGCGTCTTAAAATCTGATAAACATCACTTCATGGTATTTAGGAGATTAAAAGAGACTTAAAACACGTAAATGTTACTTTCAGGTTATTATAGCCAAGGAAGCCTGTGGCCCAGCTATCAAAACAGCTTAGCTTCAGCAAGTTCCAAGCAATGGGCTTAGCCAAATTGGTTAGCCCTGCTTTAGGACTGACTGCACTGTCTTTTGTGTTGACCCTTAACTTGTGATATAGAATATAATTGTTTCATCTCTGAGACACATTTATGTGTCCCTTTGCCCTGACACTAATTCATCATTTGCTTTATAGTAATTCCACTCAGACATCACCATCAAGCCCCATTGGAAGTGAATAAAGGATGTGAGTGGATATATTTCCTAATCAGTGACATTAGTTTATATCTCCTTATTAAAATACCCATTAAATTCATACTGGGAGAGATAACATGAACACTAATGCACTTTCCGTCTTCCATCAGTGCTTTTTTATTTATTTCTATAAAGAAGTTATTAATATCTGAATTTAAGAGGTTAAGAGAATGCAAAGCTTTTAGTAATGGTCTAAGATCTCTATTCTGGTAAGATACGGAAGATGTAAGAAACAAAGACATTCATTATTATGTTGTCATTTTTATTCTCAATCTCTCCCTAAAACATAGCCATTAAAAATAGATGTTTAAATCATTTATTTTAAAAGTTAATATCTTACTTTTACATAATCTCCTTTTCTAAACAAAATACATTATTCTAGTTTCCCTGTACTTTATAAGTTGTCTTGGTTTTCTACTTTTAATCTAAAACTCAGAACATATACGGAGTTTGTGTACCTCTTCCATATGCCAGCCAAAAAGTATTAATTAAATGTACTATATACGAGGCTCTGGTGGGTGAGGGGGTATAAGGGAAGTTGTTCCATCTGAAAAATAGCCCACATGTGTGTAAAATCTAATTATTCTGATGAATTCCCCACCATACTGCCTTAACCAAGATAGAAGTTGAATAAATATCTCTTCAGTTTCATTCATTATCATATCCATTTGAGACGTTTGGCAAAGTTGCTAATGTGACTTTCCATTTGAGGAATCCATAAATTACTGCCTTCTGGGGCTGTGGTAGCACCATGACAACATGGTACCCTTTTGTTATACTTTGGAGTTTTGCTGTTATTGCCTTTTTTAAAACTGGTGATTTGAAGTTAATAGTACCAATAAGTGGCAATTTTGCAAACCTGCTAGCCCATACACTTCTGTTAGTCTCACTACCAGCATCATTACCTTCTGGTCTTCATTCTTAATGTATTATCCCAGGTGCAGAATGAAAACGACAGTAGCAGGCTTTTAAAATTTGTTTCTTGTATCAAAATTCCTCTACTGTGAGGAAAATACAATGTGTTAGACTCACTGTAGTTAATCCCATACCAACATTCTCTTCCTCCAAAATAACCACATGATCAGGACCAGTATCCACATTCACTAACTACCTTAGCTTAAATTCAACAAGAAGCAGAGGGAATTAAATGTACAAAGATTTATTGGAGGAGGGAGCAGAAAAAGGTAGAAAGAGCCTTCAGACTTGATGCAGATATATTTGTAGTAGGAGAAAGGGAAGGAAGGAGCACTGAGTAGGAAGAGTCTTAGACTGCAACTCAGTTCTAAGGAAGATTCACCCAGTTTGATGGAAAGTCCTCAAACCAGTTGACCACTGGAGGAATCCCATGTCTCACCTAAATATGATAGTCAATAACTGGGAGCAGCCTATAGGAATGGGTGGCATGAATAGAGTGAAGATCCAAACATAAAAGTAGTTGGAGCCATTAGCTAGTTATATTCCCTGCCACGGGAGATCTATGGGGCACATTTCATTGCTTCTGTACTAGTTGCATGACTTTAGATAAGTTTAACACCTCTCTGAACCTCAGTTGTGAATGGTATTACTGCCAATAGAGGGTAATTGTATAGATCAAATAAAATATGTAAAAGCCTTGGGACATAATAATAAATAAATGTTAGTTTCCTTTGTGGACCCCTTCTATAATGCTAGGTGATTATTTTCTAACTTATTTTTTCCTAGAAATAACATCTTTTGGTATAAATTGTGCTGAGATTGTCTATACCAGGACTACTCAGTGTGGTCATTAGACCAGCAGGCAGTCTGTAGGCACAGAGCTGCTTGTTAGCAGTGTGCAGCAAGATAAGGAATTTGTACCAAAATCAGCTATATCAGTAAACATACTGCTTAGCTCAGATGCATTTTTTTTAATATGGAGATGTTCTCAATGAAGGAAGTAGTGTATTTATTTATATTCTGGCACAAGCTCCGTATTTATTGCATACTGGCACTTTGAGCAGCATTGGGGTTTAGTAAAATATAAAAGAAAGATATATGGGTCTTTATTAGATATATTTCTGCTTGTCTATTATAGAGGAAACCACTTTAAGCTGGACATTGGCAGTTCATGTTACTTAGTGGCAACCGGTGGCACTTTTAACATTTGTCAGTTTCAGGGCCTGTGATCAAATATCAAAGTAGGCAGCTTGGTTATTGTCATATTTCCAAGTCCTTTTCCCAACTCATTTATTAGCATATATTCATTGAGCTGCTATCTACGAGATACCATGTACCTGCTGATACCCAGTGTTTTCATACTGCTGTGTCACAACCTTGCTAAACCCCCAAATTGTGAGGCCACACCAAAATCCACCTCCCTTCCCAGTTCCAGAGTGTTCAAAGTCCCATTCCCTCAGGAAGCAGATAGGTAACTAATTAAGAAGAAAGTATCTGATTTTAATAAGTAATACAAAGGGGACTTTCTTCCTAGTTACTTATTGGTAATTTGAAATTTGAGACTGTTAATGGAACTGTGTAAGACATATTTTTGAACTGTGGATACCCTAGCTTAATCCACGAGCTATAATCTTTCTTTAGTTCTTTTCACCATGTATTCCAGAAATATTTGTCATTACATCTGTAAAGCTGCTGACCTCCGCCCTAAAGTCGGTGTTGGGTTTTTCCCACAACCTTTTACTTCGTGTGGTAACTTCTGTAGAATATTGGGCAGGAAGACATGAATCCAGGAAGCCAACAGACACATTCCTTGTATGTTTAAGGATTTAAAATATTGCCTATAAATTGTTTTTAATTGCAGATATCCTTTTGTATTTGAAACTAGATGGAGATTCGGTATATTTTTTTCCCCTTTATATTCCCAGATCTTTGATGGCTTGTTAACATGATGTAGTAGATTAGGAATATGTAGTTGTGCCTTCATACTTTTAAAAACTAAAGTACATGTTTCATAAAATTAAAGTGTCCCAAGAGTCGGTTAATATAAAGTAATATTTTACCAAGGTCATAAGTGATTTAATATGAAAGATCATATTTTCTCGTAACCATAACAGACTTAACAAAACCTAGGCAGACAAATTGCTAGTTTAGAAGTGATCTGAACTTTTTATCCCCCAAAAAACAAAAACCCACGAGATTGTATATATATATATATATACACAATATATATATATATATATGGCAACAGGCATTATTTGATTGATCCCCAAGGTTATGGATCTAGCAGCAGCTATTATAACATGCTTTGTTTTTATTATTGCACTGTTTAGTTAGTCATCCAAATTCTAGCCATTTCTGTTTATAGCAAGAAATAGCATCCCAGCCTGGGCAGCACAGCTAGTCATACCTTTTTATTGATGTAATTGGACTTATTTTGGTTCCTTTCCTAGTGTCGAACATTTTGTGAAGCCCTAACATAAATTATTGGCTTGTATAACCCACTGCATCACCTTCACCCAGAGATTTGCTGCCTATGCAGTTCCTTAATTTTCAAGTGTGAGAGATTTATTTTTCCTTAGTGAGTCTTAATGTTTCTTCACGCATGCACACACACACGGTTGTGAATGTGTGTGGGTACACAGAAATGCCAATGAGAAAGTCAGACATGTTCTTGGATAATTCCTGCACAAGATTCTGGAGAAGGCTTTAAGCTAATAGGTACTTGTTGCTGTGCTCTTGAATTGACCTGATCTTGAGCATTTTAGTAGTATTTTAAGATTTTGCTCCAGTTTTGCTTATTTTTCCTAGGAATTCTGACTTATCAAGACTCTGTACACTTCATGTCCTCCGTGAATACTTATTGACTGCATAACCGACCAATTGATTGATATTCAATGAGCCAATGTAAACGGTCAAGATCCTACTACAAACATTGTGTGAGGCAAGGTCCTTCAATCCTCTTTACACCCTATAAGATAAATGGAAGTATTCCCACTTTATAAATGAGGACTTTGAAGCATAGAAAAATTAAACAATTTGACTAAAGTCGTACAGTTTACAAATGGAGAGTCAGGATACTTTATCAAAAGATTTTTTGAGGGGGCAGAGGGAGAGAGAGAATCTCAAGCAGAGTCTCTGCTAAGCACAGAGCCCAATGCAGGGCTCAGTCCCACGACTCTGAGATCATGACCTGAGCCAAAATCAAGAGTTGGCCACCCAGGGGCCCCTAACAAAATACTTTTATATGCATTATTCTTTTTGATCCTTATAATGGTCCTTGAAGTAGATGGAATATAAATTATTTTCTATTCTCATTTTAGCACTAAAGAAATTTAGTAAGTTAGCCATGGTCACTGCATCCTCCCCGGTTCAGTTCAGTATTACCCTCTGAACCCTGGTATTTCTTGGCATTTATAAAAGTTCATCTGGCGTTGGTCACAACATTGTAAGACCCCTGTGGTTTCACACTGGCTGATTTTTGTTAAGAGATTCTTCATTGTTTCCAAGGTAGAGTCCCTGCTCAAGTACTTGCATTCAAGGAAGCACTCTTTGAAAAAACAATGCGGAAGGTGAGGGAAACCTTACAAATCTGTTCATGTCAACCCCCTACTTAAAACCTTTTAATAATTTTCAGGAGTACTCAGTTGGTTAAGGGTCCAACTCTTGATTTAAGCTCAGGTAGTGATCTCAGGGTCATAAGGTCAAACCCCATGTTGGGGTCTGCGCTGGGTGTGGAGCCTGCTTAAGCTTCTCTCTCCCTCTGCTTCTGCCCCTATCCCAACCCACATGTGCTCTCTCAGAAAAACAAACAAACAAAACCTCTTAATAGTTTTCAGTAGACTATCATCCCACAGACTTTCTCCCTCAAAAAATAACAGTAACAATAAGCCTTCACATGTTCTTCCTCCCTTTTTAGCCTCACCTCCTGCCAAACTCCTGCCACTGGCTCTTTATGCCAGGAAAACTAAACCACTACACTGATGTGAGCCCCACCTTCTGTTTTTGCTTTCATATATACTCCTTTTGCCCGAAATCTCACCCTGTCATCTGTGCTAAACCCCTATCATTTTCCACACTATCCAGCTGGGCCATTCTCTTCCATGAAGCTTTTCTTTACCCTCCTGGACAGATCTTCTGATCTCCCTGCCGAACTTTTCTTTAAAAACAGTCAGACATATCAATATTCTTACATTTCCATTATTATTTATATGTGTGTGTCTCCCCTTAAGGTGAACCTTAAGGGCCAGAGGCAGAAGCTTTCTCATCGCCTTGTCCTACCACAGTGCCTAGCACATCAAATGGAAAGGGTTAGTGCATGGAAGGAAGGGTTAGTGCATGGAAGATAGAATGAATCAGTGACCTTCCTACTTGGATGAAGGACTGAGAATTCAACCCTGAAAGGAATAGCCTGCCACTTGAGAAGAGGCAATGCACATTTATATCAAATGAAATTACTGTCTTTGCTTATATGTGCTTGGCTTTGTATGTGTCCAGGAAGATAATGCAGGGCTTTGAGGAGTGGAGAAAGGTTAAGGAAGAATTAAACAGTAGGTGAGCATTTTTCCCAAAATATATGCCCATGGTAGTAAGTTATTAATAAGTTACTGGGTGCCATTTTCTCTTCTTCTAGTCAAAACCATGCAAAAGTTTATTTCTATTCATTCTGCTAGGTACTCAGTGGATCCTTTCAGTCTCAAAACTCAAGTCATGAAGTGCTGGAAAATTTCCTTGAATTATTTCATTGATGATTTCTTCTTTATTTTATCCCTCTTTTGGGACTACTATTATTTAGTATTAGATTTCCTGCACTTATCCTCTCGTGTTCTTCTTTCTTCTCGTGTTTTCCAATCTCTTTTTGTTCTACCTCCTGAGAGATTCCCTGAACTCTGCATCTTGCCCCTTCTGTTTGTTATTTTTCATTTTCTGATTTCATATTTTAAATTTCTAAGAGCTCCTTTTCTCTGAGTAGCATCCTGTTGTTTTATGTATGTAGTATCTTACCTGCATATTAATGATTTGAAAATTTTTTATTCTTATTTTTGGTTTTGATATATTACCTGCATCAGGCTTTTCTTAGGACTATGGTAATACTTGATTGCATATTTATTTTTAAGAAGAGAGGATTAGAAACATGGGAAGCTTTTAGTGTGTGGATAGAGGTTGTTAACTCTGGAGTTCACTGTAGGGTAATTTGTCTGTGCTCTTTTCATTGGGGAATACCATAAGTCTTTTCTCTTGGGCTTGTCGAGTATCTTGCAGTTATCCAGCTGTAAAGTAGAAGCCTGTAAAGTATTTGCCTGTGTTCTGGAAGCAGAGTGGGGGGAAGATGGCTGGAGGTCTCCACATTTAATATGCATATGTTCACTTAGTCACCTTGTTCTCAACACAGTGCCTTGGTCCTTAATTGTGCTAATGTTTCCCTTTCCAAAGAATAAAATTCAAGTTTATTTGTTAGTGTGTAATAGTGGTTATCACCTGGCTCTCTGGAGTTGGGAGAGGATCTGGAGATATAATTGTCCTATAGATTTTCAACCAGTATTCCTGTTCTTTTTTTAAAATATTGAGCTATAGTTGGCATACAACAGTATATTAATTTCAAGTACACAGCATAACAATCTAGTGTTTATAAACATTGCAGAATGATCACCCAGTTTTCTGTTCTTAACCCCAATTTTGCAGTTTTGCTGCCACTTTGAGAAATACATGGGGTCGTCAGTTTCTGAGCCTTCTGGGGGTTATTGAAGTATATAGCTCAAATTGCTTCTCATTGTCCCTTTGCTGGCTTAACAACTCAACTTTTTAAAGTCTGCTAAGTTAGGTTATTTGCCACTTGTTTATGCTCTTTTCAGTTTCCAAAATGTTGTTATTATATCCTCCCTTATTGTCTTTCTTTTATTTATACATCTGCACAATACATACAGTGAAAAATAGTTTAAAACCTTACTGTCTTCTCATTAGAAACAATCGAAGCATAAAGATAGAACATCTCATTCCTGCTTTGTTATTGGAATTTCGGGAGTAAATGTACCTGTTCAGTCCGCCAACTTAACCCATAAGTCCCCAAAATAAGTTTTTAAATGGAGAAATTAGGTTTTTTAAATGTATGAGAAAACAGTGAATTTTAAAATATTCTCTTTATTTTAACCAAATTCAATCTGATTTTAACTGCATTTTCAGCAGTAAAAGAATGAGATCTGAGTGCTACTAGTGAATGTCCCAAAGTCAAAAACAGGCTTTGCTGAATATTTGTCTTTTCCTGGTCAAGAATTAAAGTCCACTGGGTCATGGAATGTAGAGATCAGAGACACCTCCTCTAATTTCCAACACTTTTCCATAGTATCCCTAAGAGATAGTCATCATGCTTCTTAAAACTAATCGACGAGGAATATATTACCTTCTGAGACACTTCATATATTTAGACCATTTATGAAGGAAGCAAGGGAAATGGAAGGCTAGTTCTGACTCTGTAATGTTTATCCATAATATATATGCTATCAAGAAGATAAACAGTATCTTGGGAGCAGCAATATTTGATATTCATGGGCTTTATTTTTTTTTAAGATTTTCTTTATTTATTCATGAGAGACACAGAGAGAGAGAGAGAGGCAGAGGCACAGGCAGAGGGAGAAGCAGGCTCCACGCAGGGAGCCCGACGTGGGACTCTATCCTGGGTCTCCAGGATCACACCCTGGGCTGAAGGCAGGCACCAAACCGCTGAACCACCCGCGCTGCCCATATTCGGCTTTAAATTAGAGTTTTATTTGTTTTAATAGCTGTAGAACTTTTAGGAAATACTTATTCTCTGAACCTATATTTTCATCTATGAAGCAAAAATAATACTTTGAGGGTTAATAAACTTTAAACACCATAAAGTATTGAAGAACCTGACAGGGATCCCTGGGTGGCGCAGCGGTTTGGCGCCTGCCTTTGGCCCAGGGCGCGATCCTGGAGACCCGGGATCGAATCTCACGTCAGGCTCCCGGTGCATGGAGCCTGCTTCTCCCTCTGCCTGTGTCTCTACCTCTCTCTCTCTCTCTCTCTCTCTGTATGACTATCATAAATTTAAAAAAAATAAAAATAAAAAAAAATGAAGAACCTGACAAAGAGCTTAGGACTGGGAGACTGATCATTAAATGATACCCATTATCCTTCTTACTGATTCAACCAGGGAGAGCTTTTCTTCAGTAGTAAACCTGAAGAGAGGGTAAAGTTTTATTAGAAAAGCCAGAGAGATGGAAAGGACTAGGTTACACCTTCCAGACTGAAGGAAGAGCGTGACAAAAGCATAGCTTTTAAAAAACTAAAGTCTGAAGCTTAAAGGATAGGCACATATTTCTAGGAGTTGGGATTATGGAGCATGTGAAATGATACAGTATAATGTGACTGAGGCTAAAGGTCTGGACATAGGGCACCTTAGCAGAAGAAAAGTTGGTATTCTCACATACTGTATCATTCAGTAAGACACAGACAAAACAACTGTTGGAGAGTCTAAGAGCCCTTCTCTTTTAAGGCTTACTTAATATGACTTTATAACAACTTGACCTGATAGAGATCAAAATTGTAATGAAAGTTATTGGTAAACCTGAAATGTGTTTGTTTTATATAGTTTAGACAAGTCAAAAACATAAGTAAAGATTATGTCCAAAGGAAGAAAATATCTATCTTTATATCTGAAAGACTTCTAGACAAGTCAAAAATATAAGTAAAGATTATGTCCAAGGGAAGAAGATTATCTATCTTTCTATCAAGGGGAAAAAAAGGAGTAAAATTTGCTGGCAGATTAAATTAATACCAATAGGTAGAAATCAGAAAGGGGACATTTTTAGTCCATGTGAAAAATCATGATTTTGCGGATAGAACCCCCCAATATGGGAATGAAAAACTTGGGGGGAATTAAGTATCTAAATGATATGAGAGGCTAAATGATTTTGTCAAGGATGCTACGTAACCCAGATGTTTTGTGAAAACGTGAAGCCAAGTGCCTTCTAAGGTTACACTCAACCGCCTCTGATTCTGTGCCATCCAGGGCTCTTGCTATCATCCACATGTACACCTTACTTCAGATTTTGCCAGAACAACAGCCTGTTCTGCAAATGAGGACATTGAGGATAGTTACAAATACCCTGAGGCAGTCCCTTCCTTGAGCTAACAGTTTCTGCTGCTGTATAGACTTCCAGCAGCTTTCACTAAAGTAGGCTCCTACCTCCTGGTGACTTAACCATGGACTTCTCCATAATGCTATTGAACACAGACAGTCTTCATCCAGATGACACTGCTCCATGGACTTCAGAGGCATCCACACTGAACAAGAGCCTCCAGACACCTTGGGACATGGCTTGCCAGCCCCTAGCGGCTACACCGCTAGTAGCCACAGATCTCTTTCCTTCTCTGACTGAAACCTAAAGTCCCTTCTATTGGAGCCTTGTTGCCTGACACTCTGCAACAGCGAGATGGTAAAGATTGAGAAGAGGGATGAGTAGTTTGTCCATTTCTCCAGAGCATGGCATTTCCCTCATGTGAAACCATCATCCTTTGAAACCTTTTAAAGGTTCAACTCTCTGTCACACCAAGTCACTATCATCTGATATGCTGGTTACTTCTTTTTTTTTTTTTTTAAGATTTTATTTATTTATTCATGAGAGACAGAGAAAGAGAGAGAGAGGCAGAGTGAGAAGCAGGCTCCATGCAAGGAGCCTGATATGGGACTCGATCCCGGGACTTGAGGATCACACCCTGAGCCGAAGGCAGGCGCTAAAGTGCTGAGCCACCCAGGGACCCCCATGCTGGTTACTTCTTTGGAAGTAAGAAGTTAAGTAAGTTCAAAATTTGGAACCTTGCAAAAGGTCTTCCTTTCTAGGCTGCTACTCCTGTAGTAACCCTGCATTAATATAGTCTCATCCCTGTCGTTCTCATGCCAAACTGCTTGCTATTCTCCAAACTGTTGGGCTTTTGCTTCTGGGCTTTTCCACATGCAGTTTCCTGTTTGGAATACTCTTTCCCCACTCTTTCACCTAGTAAAATCCAACTTGTACTGTGTAGCCAGATAGATTACCACTTCCTTTCCAAGTGTCCGTATTTCCCCTGAACTTAGTTATTAGGTGTCCCTCCTCTGTGTTTTTATAATTTTCTCTGATATGATACTTATTATTCTTTAACATAATTGTTTCTGATTTTTAAATGTCTTTTCCATTATATTATGATTTTTAAAAAAGATTTATTTATGTGAGAGAGAGAGCATGGCAAGAGGAAGGGCAGAGGGAGAGGGAGAGAGAGAATCCTCAAGCAGACTCACTGCTGAATGTGGAGCCCAACACATGGCTTGATCCTAGGACCCCAAAATCATGACCTGAGCCTAAGTGAAGAGTCAGACACTTAACTGACTGAGCCACCCTAGCACTCCTTATTAAGATGACTTTAAAAGGAAAAACCGCTTCTTCTTTATTTTTTGACTTCAGCCCATGGCCTAGCACATAGAAAATGTTCAGTATCTATTGACTGAATGAATACATGATTTCAGCTGCATGTCTTCTTTGTACTTGTATAAGACTGAAAGTGGAACAGAAAGAAATAGACTTGGTGTTGTTACTATAGCTAGTTTATTTCTAGCTCAGATTCTATTTGAAACATATATATACATACATACACACATACATGCACACTGATGAACTTAGGTAAGCCTGCCCTTTACCTCTTCTAGTTTAATGCCTTCTACCTTATAACCCTATCACTATCATCCCACTTTTGTTTTTCTGTCAGTTTTGTAATCCTCTTACTTTAATCTACAGTCATCCATGGAATTTTGGCATTTCTTTTTTTTTTTAATATTTTGTTTATTTATTCATGAGAGACACAGAGAGAAGCAGAGACACAGACAGAGGGAGAAGCAGGGTCCTCATAGAGGGCTCGATGTGGGACTCAATCCCCGGACCCGGGATCACACCCTGAGCTAAAAGCAGACACTTAACCAATGAGCCACCCAGGCCTCCAATTTTGGCATTTCTTGCCTTTAAAATGATATGGATATTTTTTACCTTGATGTGTTCTTTCTGGTGAGTCTTGTTTTTCGAGGCTATAACATGTCACATTTAAAA
The DNA here is from genome assembly GCF_048164855.1 of Canis lupus baileyi. Lineage (NCBI taxonomy): Eukaryota > Metazoa > Chordata > Mammalia > Carnivora > Canidae > Canis > Canis lupus. Next base: position 29,183,661 of record NC_132860.1, read on the forward strand.
ATTTCTGATTCAGTTGAGACCAAAAATGGCATATAGCCTTAACTAAAGGAAGTTAGAAAGGAAAACTAGAAATGAATGAAGTAGAAAAATGAGGTATAGTATTAAGTTTAGTGTAAAAAACAGTAATGTTCTTAAGAGTAGCTGTTGAGGAAAAAGGACAAGAATTAATAGCTCATCACAGAGTGTATTGAGAGTTCAACATACGTTATTTTATTTAATCCATACAATAACCCAATGAAGCAGATGTTGTGATAGGCATTATGTAGATGAGGAACCAGAGGTTTTGGAGGAGTTAAGTGACTTCCTCAAGTTTACACAGGTATTCCAACCCACGACCCTTTCACTTTTTAACTCCCGTTCCTATGCCAGTCCATATATTTTAAATTGGCTTTTTATTAGACTATTTTTGATGTAAGAATTTTGAAAGTTAGCTAGGAAGTTAACATGAAAGTAGCAGTTTGAAGATAGAACATCATGTTGTTTAAGAACCTTGGCATAGTCCTTGGAACAGCTAATTGATTTGATGGGGTGGTTTTGTGTTATAACCTGTGCAAAGATTGATAGTGCTAGAGACTAATATTTAAATACCAAATGGAGCTCTTATTTAGCAAACCTTTTGATGGAAATTATAACACAATCTAAAATTTGTGCTGATTTTTTTTGTAACCCCAGTAAAGTTGTCCAGAATTGTTCAAATCTGTTTAGATGGTTAACACATTATATAAACTTTATTTTCATTGCACTTTGTCAAGGAAAAATTGCATTCCTGCAATTCCTATTATGAGAAACTAAATAAAATAATTCTTGGCAAGTCTGTTCTTCAGCCACTACCTACCCCCCCACCCAACACACACCCCTGCAACCATATATATTCATCTAATGCACTTTTCCTGTCTCTGAGCTTTGCTTAGGTTCTTTCTTCCCATTCCACTGCTTCCCTCCTTTCCTACTATTTACTGTCCAGCTTGGCTCAGCCCACTTTCTGTCAGATTATGGCTTAGGTCCCAAAATTTCAAGAAAGCTTTTCCCAGAGAGATTTCTTTGTAAATCAAATAAGCAAATATGGATTTCACCCTTGGAATTTATAACTCAATCCTTCAAAAAAAAATTTTTTTTAGTTAGCCTACACATGGTGTAATTTAGGTGCTGAGCATTTAATGATAAATAAAATACATCTCCACCATTAATGAGTTTATAGTCTTGTAGATAGTATGTAGGATCTGTGGGAATAAATGACTTAATCTCTGTATACCTCAGTTTTTTTTTATTTTATTTTTAAATTATTTTTTTATTTTTTTTATTTTTATTGAAATTCAATTTGCCAACATATAGTATAATACCCAGTGCTTGTCCCATCAAGTGCCCTCCTCAGTGCCCATCACCCAGTTACCCCAGCCCCCTGCCCACCCCTCCTTCCACAACCCTTTGTTCATTTCCCAGAGTTAGGAGTCTCTCATGATTTGTCTCCCTCTCTAATTTTTCCCACTCAGTTCCCCTCCTTTCCCTTATAATCCCTTTCACTATTTCTTATATTCCCTGTATGAGTGAAACCATATGATGATTATCCTTCTCCGACTGACTTACTTCACTCAGCATAATACCCTCCAGTTCCAACCATGTCAAAGCAAATGGTGGGTATTCATCCTTTTTGATGGCTGAGGAATATAGTTTCTTCATCTGTAATATGAAGATGATGATAGTTGCTTTGGTAAGGTTCATACAATAACTGAATGAGTTAATAAAATACTTTAGGTAGGACCTAGCAAATAGAAAATGCTGTAGATGTATTTTTATTTACCAAAACAAAATGGAACATTGCAATCACTTTATCTAGTTCTAAAAAATCCTATTGGTATTTTTACTGTAGCATAATAAATTTTTAAATTAACTTGTAGTGAAATATCATCTTTATAATAACATCTTCCTATCTGAGAATGGGGTGTGTTTATATTTATTTAAGATCTTCTTTTGCATCTCAATGGAATATAATACTTTTCCTCATATATATCTTGCCATTTTGGTTATGTTTATTTGTAGATATTTTATCTTTGTTGCTATTTAAAATGGCACCATGTAATTTTTAAATTCATTGTTATTTAAATGAAGGTAGACTACTGATTTTTGTTTTTACGCTTTCTACTGAATTATCTTACAGTTTGTGATGAGTTTTCAGTTGGTTTGCTTGGGTTTTCTTGATATATAGTCATATCATCTCTAAGAAATTATCATTTTGCCTTTTCCCCCCAATTTTGATAACTCTTAACTCTTTCTCTTACCTCATTTGTGCTAATTATATGGTAGTGAACATGCTTGTCTTATTTATATTGTAACTCTTGATTTGTGACTATTATACTTGAAAAAGATTCTTATATATAATGTGTTTTGTTTTCCCAGCTTGATAAACAGGGTCACTTACTGCTGTGCTTTGCTTTAACAACCAAAGATTTTGTCCTGTTCTGAACTAGTCATTTGTGTGTTTTTAGTTACTCAGTCTGTCTTCTATAAATTTGAACATCCAAATTTGGCTCTTAGCCTGACAGGATCTTGCAAAGAATATTTTAGAGAATCAGTATCTCTGGAGAACAAAAACTCAGACTTCCCAAAATAGATGAAGTTGAAGATGATTCTTCAATGTTTCTAACCCCCTTCCCATGAGCACTTAAATTAGCAATCGGAGAAGCATGTTTCAGCATGTATTTAATGTTAAAAATATTATTTTTTAACTAAAAACCTCTGTGCCCTTGTATAGAGCTGTCCCCATTGCGCTGACACATAGTAGATACAAAAAAATGTTATTTGTCTATCAAAGAACAAACTGCTCAGGCCGTGCTATCCCCATGAATTCACTTTAGATATCAGGTAAAAGATAGAAGGAATCTTTTTCATAATTTATTAGTTTTATACTGCTTCATAACAAATCACCACAAATTTAGCAGCTTAACCAACATGCATTTTTATCTCATAGTTCTGTAGGTCAGAAGTCTGGGTGGGCTCATCTGGTTTCTCTGCTTAGGGTCTCAGAAAGCCAAAATTAAGGTGTTGGTCAGGCTGAGCTCTTATCTGGAGGCTCTTGGGAATAATCCGCTTCCAAGCTCATTTAAATTGTTGGCAGAAGGCAGTTCCTTGCAGCTGTAGGTCTGAAGTGTGCATTTACTTGCTAGCTTTTAGCCAGGGGCCAGCCTTTGCTCCTAGAGGACCTGTCTTCAGACCAGTAATGTCCCATCAAGCCTTTCTCATAGTTCAGATCCTTCAGAGCTTTCTCTTCTGTTGCAAGCCAGAGAAAACTCTCTGCTTTAAATGGCTCATGTCAGGGATCCCTGGGTGGCTCAGCGGTTTAGTGCCTGCCTTTGGCCCAGGGCGCGATCCTGGAGTCCTGGGATCGAGTCCCATGTCGGGCTCCCGGCATGGAGCCTACTTCTCCCTCTGCCTGTGTCTTTGCCTCTCTCTCTCTCTCTATCATAAATGAATAAAAAAAAAATAAAAATAAATGGCTCATGTGATCAGATTAGGCCTATCCAGATAATCTCCCTTTGCCATAAACATAAAATAATCAGGAGAGTAACACCAGGAATGAAGGTCATGGGGGCCATCTTAAAATTCTGACCACTACACCATCCTTCAAACTCTCATAGAAGGTTGTACTTTCCTTCTAGGTTCATTTAAAAGGAAACCTCCTTCAAGGTAGCATTCATGGCTGAATCATTCTGTGATACCTCATCACAACTTTGGCTACCTTACCTATAGTAGGCATTCAGTACATAGCTAACAAATTAATTGTTTTTCATTAAATAAATTGAGATCAAAAGGTGAATAAAATTATTCCAGACCAAACTGTAAGAGTATTTGTCCAGTTGGAGGAGCAGTGTGTACTTGACAGTTCATTAACATTTTTGTCTTGTTTTCCTTTTTCTTTTTCTATTTTTGAAACTACATTTATTTATGATCAACTAAAGAGACTAAAACAATGGACACGGTCAGCCCGGGTGACTCAGTGGTTTAGCGCCGCCTTCAGCCCAGGGCCTGATCCTGGAGTCCTAGGATCGAATCCCACGTCGGGCTCCCTGCATGGAGCCTGCTTCTCCCTCTGCCTCTCTCTCTCTCTCTCTCTGTGTCTCTCATAAATAAATAAAAATCAATAAATAAATAAATAAATAAATAAATAAATAAATAAACAATGGACACATGGGCTTTAGACTCCAGTGCAATTCAAGTGAGGTCAGAAGAATTCCACAAAAATATTTGAAAGGCATGAAGTAGATATTACAACAAAATTAATATTTTAAGGGAAAAAAATCATTAACAAGGGAAAGGAGCATTCTGGAAAACTGTGTTCCAATCAGGGCACCTCGTTACCAGAGTCTTTAAGGGAAACTGGAGGGAGTTCAGAGACATCAAGAATGATGAAGAGGCTGTAGGGATTAATTTACAAGCAAAGATTTTAAAAGACTAAATATGTATACCTTAGCTGAACGACAACTGAGTAGAGATGTGGCTATTGTCAAATGTCTCATATCAAGAGAATGTATTTCTCTGAAGAGCTGAGAGTCTCTTTCCAAGTATTAGAATTAAATGAGGAATGAGAAAATAATCTTTTGGGACGCCTGGGTGATTCAGGAAGTTGAGCGTCTACCTTTGGCTCACGGCGTGATCCGGGGGTCCCGGGATCGAGTCCCTCATCGGGCTCTCTGTGAGAAACTTGCTTCTCTCTCTGCCTGTATCTCTACCTCTCTCTCTGTCTCTAATGAATAAATAAATAAAATCTTTTTTAAATTTTTTTTAAAAAAAGAGGAAAGAATCTTTTCTAACCAACGTATAAGCAGAACTTAGACTCTATGTTGTAACATAAAATATCCATTGAATTCAAATTCCAGCCTCTCGGCTTGCTTACCTGTGAAATTTCAGGTAACTGCTTTAACCTTTACAACTTTATCATGTGTAGAGTGGAAATTATACATGCCGATGTCATGCCAATGTCATGACACAAGTAAGCAGTCGAGTTCCATGGCTGTCATAGATTGCAGGTTCAGAAGAACAGTAGATGCTATTGAGATTACCATTATCATCATCATTCTTGAGGGGTTAAGAGTCCAAAGTGCTAGGATCAGACAGACCTGGGGTACCAGCTCAAGCTCTACCACTTACTAATTCTAAGCCTTAGAATCTTCAATTGTAAGAGAGTAATAGTGAAGACTGATTATGAAATGCTTAGCACAATGCCTAGCATATACTTAATCACTCAGTAAATATATTAGCAGCTCTAGCATTATTTTCATTGTCAGTAATACAGTCATTATTTCACCATAGAACCTGACCAAAGGTTTAGCATATATTCAATTTCTAAATTTCCCTCATTTACAAGCAATGCCTTATACATGTCTCCATTTCTGTCATTATCAGACCTCCCTCATATACACACACATACATGCACACTGTTCAGTAATAATTTGTGGAATTGAATTAAGTAACTTCTACCAGTGACTTTGTCAGGTATTTGTGGTCACTGTACGTTGCTGCAGAGATGCCAGAACGGACTTTTCTATTCCTTATATAATCAGGTTTATGAGCACTGATTTAAGGGCATTTTTCCTTACAATAAAACTGATGCTTAGATTTACCCTAAATTTCTATGAGAGAATTCCTATATTCATAATAGCATTTTCATTTTTGACTTTTACATACATAAGAATCCCCTGTGGCTCCTTATTACAAATAGGATTGTGGTGGTGTTGTAAACAGAATCTACTCTAGCTAGATTAAGTAGAAATGGTATTAACTAGAGGATTATCAATTAGAAAGTATTAAGATTACTCAGAGGATATTAATCAGATGTATCAGGTATTCACCAGAAGTAGCTTACGGAAACTACAAGGGAACCAGGAGAAGAGAACAGAAGGCAAGAAAAGCATATGAAAAAATGCTCAATATTATTAGTGATTTGGGAAATGCAGATTAAATATATGGTAAGATACTACTACATATTTACTAGAATGGCTAAAATTTTTAAAACTGACAGTATCAAGTCCTAATGATGATAGAGAGCAACTGAAACACTCCTATATGGCTGATGAGAACGCAAAATTGTATAGCCACTTTGAATAACAGTTTGGCATTTTTTTCTTAAGATTTTATTTATTTGAGAGGGTGAGAAAGAGCATGAGCAGAGAGAGGGGAAGAGGGAGAGGGAGAAGCAGACTCCCTGCTGAGCAGGGAGCCTGATGTGTGGCTCAATCTCAGGACCCTGAAATCATGACCTGAGCTGAAGACAGACACCTAACTGACCCACCCTGGTGCCCCCACAGTGTGGCATTTTAAAAATACAGTAAAGATCTATCTACCATTCAGTCCAGAAATTCCACTTATAAGTATTGTTCCAAGAGGAATAAAAATACGATAGCCCAAACATGAAACAACCCAAATGTTCATCAGCTGACATACAGATAAACAATTGATAGTATATCCATACAATGGAATACCACCAGCAATAAAAAGGATCCACGTACAACATGGATAAATCTCAAAAACATAAATGAAGACACAAGAAGCTACATATTTTTTTATTCCATTTATAAGACATTCTAGAAAACAATTTCTGCCTTGTTAGACTATGATCTTTTTGGTCTAATATATTCTCTTTGCCTCATATTGCATCAAAGTCAGTGAACTGAAAGCAGAAATGCTAAGTTTGAATTGTTTAGGGAACAAGGTATAGCTGCCAAAGGAATCAGGAATCCAGATTGGGTCAAAGGTCAGTAGAAGGTAGTTTGGGGTAAATCAGAATGCACAGGACTGTTAACATGAGAGCAGAGAGCTAGGCCTGACAGCATGAATGTCTGTTTCAGTGGATCTTATACAAGCTTGTCCACTAACATAGCCGTTATCTCCAGAGGACATAGCCTTTCTTTGATGATCATTAAAACCAATTGCTATCAGTTTGCTATCAAGGGTGTGATTTACCTGCCTTTGACAGATGTCCAGTTCTGCCTTGCTTGTCCATTTGCAGTGTGCCTTGCTGACCCTCTGTAGCAACTCCTAAGAATTTGCAGTGACAGAGAACACACTTACAGATTAGGTTGACCCCAGAGTTGCATCAGTGTAATAGTGCTTCCAGTTATTTTCTTGCAAACATAACTTTCTGAAGCAAAGGACTATCTTAATTGAAGTGTTTTTAATATGACAGATTTTATAATGATAAGTTTGGCTCAAATATAACCTGCACTTCATAAATACAACATGCAGTATGAAGACAAGAGCTTGTGGTTAGAACTCAGCAAACTTAGATTCTGCGCCCTAGACTCAACCCGTTCAACCATAGATAGGTTGCATAACCTTGCACTTACCATACAGGGTCACTGAAGCAGGTGGGCCGAAGCTCTCAAAGGTGCCATTCAGCTCTACTATAAATCCCATGACTCGAAGAGTAGTTGATAGTATAAATGGGAGGAGGAATAGAAGAAACATTTCCATTTCTTAGACTTGACTTTTGGGCTTTTCTGAGGTCTGAGGTCAGCTGTATCCAGTGTTTACATTAAAACATACCTATTTTGGAAAAGAACTGGCATAGTTTGTAGACAGGGATGGAAAAGTACTTAGGTTGTGCTTACAACCAGAGGCCCATAATCAGGTTTTTATACTTTTCCTTAGAGGTATATATTGCAATGACTCACTGTAAGAAACAATATTATTGCTCATATTAAATATTCTTTAAGTAGCTTTTCCATATCTTTGAAAGAGTTGTAGTTTCTTCTAAGAATACTTTCTTATTCTTTTTATTTGTGATGTGGTGGTACCCTTTTTTTTAAGCTCTTAATGTAGTTCTTTTCATGTCAGTGAAACCTTAGCATTTAAAAATGAAATATTGGTAACTAGTCCAATAGAGATTTTTGACTACATAAGCCAAAACTCCAGAGTTAAGTCTTTGATTCATATGTACGTTTTTAATTTCTTATTTTTTCAGTTCCTATAGACCAATTCTCTTTGTAGTCAAATTCATTGTAATCCCATCACGAAAGTGTTGATCTTTTAGTAACCTTTATTGAAGCATTGTATTAATCCACATTCCCTCACGGTAACAGACGGTTTGTATCAAACATATCATGCAGCTTAGCTCAAGTCCCATATGGAACTAATAAGCCACGCAGTAAGTGGCCTTGTGTAGATGAATATAGTTTGGAAGGGTGTGTGTGTGTGTGTGTGTGTGTGCACGCACACGTGCGCGCATGTGCATGTGTCTGTTGTCTAAGCTGAATTTCTCCTGCCAAAACCTAAATGACAAAATGATTCCTGAACCCCTAGAGTCTTTCCTGGCCTGGAAAAATTGTGTGTTTAAAAAATAAAAATAAAATTGAGCACTTTGATATTAAATTAGGTCTCTTAGCTCAATAAGCAGATGCTCACTGAGTACAAGAACTCAGCATTTATTTCTTAGAAGTATCACACTTTATTTTAAAATATGATCTACAGAGCTGGAAATGGTCTTACCTAGTCAATGGAGCACCATTTATCAAGCTATAGGAACTAGTTAATTTCAACTACAAAGGCTCTAATGTCATAGTTGATCTAATTTGGTGAAACAGTGAATGTATAGTGATTTGGGATGAAACCAGCATGTGGTTTTGGAAAAATATCTTGTATAAAAACATCTTTTTATACAAGAAGATGGTGTGGGAAAGGAAAATAGAGGAAGATACTTAATGGAATTGACATGATTATAATTGTTGAAGTCTAAATGTATTCTTTGCCCTAGTTTTCTTTCCTTTCACTTGTTTCAATAACTATAAAGCAAGATCTTCCTGGTTATTTTAGTATAGGGATTTTCTTTTGCTAATAGACAATAGCATTTGTTCGTTTTTCCAGGGAAACCACTAAACATTGCTTCTTCCCAATTCCCCATCTAATTTATCATGTATGTGTAGTTTTTACCTACTAGCCTACTCTTGAGTTGCACAAAAGCTTAATTGCTCCCATGGAGTTCTAAACCAATCAAAGTAAAGCTGAAATTCAAGCTAATTGAAACCAAAATTCCACTTAAAAACTGCTTAGACTCTTTGGGTGGTGGTGCAGTAGGAAGTTGTTACAAAAGGTGTTTATTTCAGAGACTAATTTGAGGCAGTTAGACAGACCCAAAGCAATATTTTATTTGCCTTGGTTTCTTGGCATCTGCCTTTCCCAGTCAGAAGTGAGAGCAGAAGGAGCTCTTTAGGGAAGTGTGGTATTGATAGTAGTTGGTGAAGGCAGGTTTTGATGGAATGCCAAATAAGATTTTTTAGAGGAAAGAGTACTTCAGGGATGCCTGGGTATCTCAGTGGTTGAGCATCTGCCTTCGGCTTGGGTCGTGATCCTGGGGTCCCAGGATGGAGTCCCATGTCGAGCTCCCTGCATGGAGCCTGCTTCTCGCTCTGCCTGTGTCTCTGCCTCTCTCACTCTCTCTGTGTCTCTCATGAATAAATAAATAAAATCTTAAAAAAAAAAAGGAAAGAGTACTTCAGTCTTTTTTTTTTTTTTTTTTTTTAGCCTGTCCTTCAGAGCTGCTTCTGGAGTTGTTTTCCTCCTTCAGTCTCCTGCTTAAAACCCTGTAGTAGGGTAGCCCGGGTAGCTCAGCAGTTTGGCGCTGCCTTCTGCCCAGGGTGTAATCCTGAACACCTGGGATCGAGTCCCATGTCAGGCTCCATGCAGGGAGCTTCTCCCTCTGCCTGTGTCTCTGCCTCTCTCTCTCTCTCTCTCTCTCTCTCTCTCTCTCTCTCTCTCTTTCTCTCTCATGAATAAATAAATAAAAATCTTAAAAAAAAAACAAAACCCAAAACCCTGTAGTAGATTCTCACTGCTGACAAGGAAGATAAAGTCCAAACTCCTGAGCTTAGAGCCCAGGCCTTCAACAGTTTTAATGACTGCCCTTTAAGAATCAAGCCTCAGGAGTTCCCATTCTCTATAAATATCTGACTGAACTCTTACAACAATCTTATGAGACAAATAGACAAGGTACAGATTGGTTATGTGACTTGTTCAAGATTAACATATGTTACGTGGTGAGAACAGACTGTGAGTCCAGAACTGTCATTCCAGAGACAGAGCTGATTTACAATGCCTACCCTAGTGAACTAAATAAATACTTGTTGGATGGAAGAATAGAAGTATAAGAACTTAGTAAAGGTACTTCTTTCTCCCCTTGCCCTGTCCTTGTTTTTCCCCCCCTCAGCCTAACTCCTTCTGTTTCTTCCTGTTGCTACTAATAATTGTTCAAGAATTACTTAGTAAAAATTTATATTTCTTTCTTTCCTGAAGTATTAACATTTTAATAGTGGCTCAGCTCCACCTGATATAGTATAGCATATAAGACTGAACCCTAGGGCCCCTGGGTGGCTCAGTCAGTTTAACTTCCGACTCTTGATTTCAGCTGAGATCATGATTTTGGGGACGAGGGACCAAGCCCCATGTCAGGCTCCATGCTCAGCAGAGTTTCCTTTCCCTCTCCTTCTGCTAAAAACTAAAAAAAAAAAAAAAAAAAAAAAAACATTGAACCCCATCCTACCCCTTTCATTTTTATACACTTTCCCTGAGATGTCCAGAAAGATACCTTCTGTAGACTTTTCCATCAAACCTGCGCCTCAAGTGAATACATAAAGATTTGACACCCTCTTAGCCAAGTTTGACCTCTGACACCATCAGAAGTGGGCAAAACCAGAAACGGGACTGACTGGGCTGATGTTCTTTCCTTGCTCACACTGTAAATGTGTGCTACACAAACCATATTTTTATATCAAAATCCTTAGATGCATGGTACAAACCTATAATTTTAGAACATTTAAAGTGGACTCACAGAACTTTGAAAAGCTCCTAGAGATGTTGTTCAGGATCATTGAACCTGCAAAATGAGATACCTGCCTGGGCTCCAACTCGACTCTACCACTTCCTACAGTTAGAGCAGTTCCCTATTTATTCTCCACTTTGGGCTTCTAGAGATAATATTAAATGTGAACAAAGGATTCCAGGGCTACAAAAAAGAAGTTTGAAAATTCTTTGGCTAGCCCTCGCTCATGATCATACAGCAGAGCTCCGTCCCCTAGATCTTCTGATCACCCACTTCATGAATCAGTCTTTCCATTTCCCTGTGCAATTGTTTTAAAGATATTGACATGTATCGTGTTCATTGCTGCTTCTTTGGGGTGCTTGCAGTCAGAAGCTTAGTAAATTAGTAAAAGTTAGCATTTAAAAAAGTGAACAATGAACTTAAGATTTGTTCCCTTTGAGTTGAACTCTCTTTGTCCCTTTTCTGATTCTCATTCTAATTAGTTAAGTGATAAGCCATCATTGAGCACCAATTTTATGCCCAGCCTATGGTAGATGCTATGATAATGATAATATAAAGAGTATAGTTTATTGAGCACTTACTATGTACCAGATATTGTTTGGTGTACTCTATGCACTTTATCTTATTTAAACTTTACAACACCTCTGTAAGACAGTATTCCACATTTTACCAGTAAGGAAACTGAAACTCTTCAGAGAAGCGAAATGACTTAGTCAAAGTCAAACGAACAAGTTACAGCATTATTATTCACATCCATATCTTTTGCATTGAAGCTCATCACAGTGTGTCATGATGCCTCTCATTCTCTCCCATACAGCTTTGATTTAATTTATTAATTAACAAATATTTATCAAGTACCTACTCAGTTAAGCATATGCTTTCCAAAGACAGCATATGCAAATATGGTATAGGAAAGGATTTGGGGAAAGGGGTTAAATGCTCCCTTATCCTGGAATAGTCAGAGAGTCACCTACAGGAAATGGAACTTGTGTTATCTCTTCGAGGATGGATAGAATATGGCAGTTGGAGGATGCCTAGAGAGAGCCTTAAAGACAGGAAATAGAACTCTGTTGAGTGCTCTGGAAAAGACTGTAAGGAAGGTTGTTAGCTACTACTGAAAAGCAGTTGTATATATAGGGGACTGCATGATACACAAATCAAATATATTCCTTTATGTCAGCTCCCTAATGAAATGCTACTAATAAAGATAAAACAATTCAAACTTGCAAACTCGTGAGGATGAAAAGAACAGAAGAGACAAGAGTGAGTGATAATCAACAAAATTTTAGAAGAATGCCAACAGATAAATGAGTGATAAACGGAGTTGGCAAAATAGAGAAAACCAAAACCTAAGCCTTCAAGTATCGATGTAATTCAAACCATAGGACTCCAGAAGGACAGGATTTAGAGGCATCATAGAGCGCAGGGTAAGGAGTAGGTCAAAAAGCAGGAGGACTGGTTGAAAGTCTATACACAAAGAGAAGATTCTCAGTTCACTTCACTCACCCTGCGTATAGCCAAGCAACTGTCCCTGCACACACCCCAGTGGGAGAATGGAGGTTTACTTCCTGAAAACATTGAACCAAAGAAGCTCTGAACTCTGAACTGCTGGTATATTGGGGCAAGAAGTAAGATGCCTTACTAAAAATAATGGGATTCAGTAAAGTGAGAACAATGGGTGGGATTCAGTAGAGTCCAACATACCAACACTGAATTCCCCTGAACCAGTTTTTCCTACTTTAAATCTCAGAATGGGATCCAGATTATACTCCTAGACAGAAGATTGAGATTCCCTCTGGAGAAATAGAGTCCCAGCAATGAAAGCTACTGGGATTGACATGTGCCCCACAGAAAGAGCTAGGTTTCAATCCACTCAGTCTACAGTGAAACCCCCTAGTCTGCAAGCGCTGCTAGTATATAAACTCTGATCAGCTTTTTAAAGTCCATTTGTAATGCCTGTTTTTTAAAGTCTAAAAAGAGGAGGAAAAAGAAGAAAGAGACCCAGAAGTAACAGGAAGTGGAGAAGGAGATGACAAAACAATGCTGCGGCTGCTAATAACAAAAACAACAACAATAATAATCAGAATTAGGGGATAAGCAGCTTCACATTGAAAGGACACACAAGGGGATCCCTGGGTGGCGCAGCGGTTTGGTGCCTGCCTTTGGCCCAGGGCGTGATCTTGGAGACCCGGGATCGAATCCCACGTCGGGCTCCCTGCATGGAGCCTGCTTCTCCCTCTACCTATGTCTCTGCCTCTCTCTCTCTCTCTCTCTCTCTCTGTGAATCATAAATAAATAAAATTTTTTAAAAAGTATAAAAAAAGAAATGAAAGGACACACAAAGTGCTCAACAGGACAGATGAAAAAAGACCCAAACAGAAGTTTAGGACTGTGAGATTTTAGAATACTGAGGTTAAAGAATAAAACGCTACAAGCTTCCCAAGAGAAGAATCAGCTCACATACGAAAGACTGGGAATTAGAATATTATCACATTTCTTGGCTGCCATGTGTATAGTTAAGTGACAGTGAAACAATATTTTAGAAATTCCAAAGGGAAATTATTTCAGCTTTGAATTCTATACCCAGGAAAATTATCATTCAAGGTTTGATCCTAGTTTGGGGAGGATCTAGTGATAAGTATATAAGTACACAAGTAATACTGCCATCAAAATAGGTACTCCACAAGTAGGAAAAATGACAATTATCACTTAAGGAAAAACAAAAAAGTACAGGGGTGCCTGGGTGGCACAGTCCGTTGAGCCTCTGACTCTTGGTTTCAGCTCACTCAGGTCATGATCTCAAGGTGGTAAGATTGAGTTGGGCTCTGTACTAAGCATGGAGCCTGCTTGAGATTGTCTCTCCCTCCCCTCTGCCTTCCCCACCCCCACTCTCTCTCTCTCAAATAAATAAACCTTTTTTTAAAATTTTAATTTATTTATGATAGGCACACAGTGAGAGAGAGAGAGAGGCAGAGACACAGGCAGAGGGAGAAGCAGGCTCCATGCACCGGGAGCCCGACATGGGATTCGATCCCAGGTCTCCAGGATTGCGCCCTGGGCCAAAGGCAGGTGCTAAACCGCTGCGCCACCCAGGGATCCCTAAATAAACCTTTTTAAAAAAAGGTTCAAGGGACACCTGAGTGGCCCAGTGGTTGAGCACCTGCCTTTGGCTCAGGGCGTGATCCTGGATTCCCAGGTTCGAGTCCTATGTCGGGCTCCCTGCATGGAGCCTGCTTCTCCCTCTGCCTGTGTCTCTGCCTCTCTCTCGCTCTCACTCGCTCTCTCTCTCTCTCATGAATGAATAAATAAAATCTTAAGTAAATAAATATAAATAAAGGTTCAAAAAAAGGAATAGTATATTACATGGCTAGGCAGTGAACAATATTTCTGCAGGTACAATAAGCCCTAAATATTGATCTAACAAAAATGTGGTACTGAATATCTTGAGGATAAGGAGAACTTATCTGGGAGAGTAGTTAAATCCTCATATTCTTTAATAAAAAGTCCATAGATGATGTATGGGTGAGGGTATAAAATGTTTGTGTAAGAGGAGAGTAATATAAATGAGCTGAATTTTTACTTTTCATAATAGGAAGACAGTAGATGATATCTAAAGCAGAAAGAATATGAAAGAATAGGAAAATTAATACAATCATATTACTTAGAAATATGAAGGTAAAGAAGAAACAGCTAAAAGTAGTTGCTACTGAAGAGCAAAGAATTTGCTTTTTCATTATAAGCCTTATAGCAGTTTAGACTTATTAGACAGTACAAGTAATTTATTTTTAAAATGTAATATATATGTATTATATGTAATTTTTTTTGTTTCATGTATTGAAAATTAAAAGGATGACATGGTAGAAAGAATTCGGAGTTGTTTTTAAGAAATTCTAGCCTTGTAAAATCAAAACCACCAGAAACAACAGATGTTGGCAGGGATATGGAGAAGAAGGAACCCTCATACACTGTTGGTGGGAACGCAAACTAGTACAACCACTGTGGAAAACAGTATGGAAGTTCCTCCAAAAATTAAAAATAAAAATACCATGTGATCCAGTAATTCCACTACTGGGTATTTACCTAAAGAAAACAAAAATAGGGGATCCCTGAGTGGCGCAGCGGTTTGGCGCCTGCCTTTGACCCAGGGCGCGATTCTGGAGACCCGGGATCGAATCCCACGTCGGGCTCCCAGTGCATGGAGCCTGCTTCTCCCTCTGCCTGTGTCTCTGCCTCTCTCTCTCTCTGTGTGTGACTATCATAAATAAATAAAAAATTAAAAAAAAAGATTAAAAAAAAGAAAACAAAAATAGTAACTTGAAAAGATATGTGTACCTGTATGTTTATTTGTTTATTGAAGCATTATTTAAAATAGCCAAGATATGAAAGCAACTCAAGTGTCCATACATAGATGAATGGATAAAGAAGATATTATATATATATATATATACACACACACACATATATACATATATGCAATGGAATATCTTGCCATTTGCAGCAACATGGATAGACCTAGAGGCCATAATTCAATGTATAATAAGTCAGAAAGATAGTTATTATATGATTTCGTTCATATGTGGAATTTAAGAAGCAAAACAGATGAACAAGGAAAAAAGAGACCATAAAACAGTCTGAGGGCAACTTGGGTGGCTCGGTGGTTTAGCACCACGTTAAGCCCAGGGCGTGATCCTGGAGACCCGGGATTGAGTCCCATGTCGGGCTCCCTGCATGGAGCCTGCTGCTCCCTCTGCCTGTGTCTGTGCCTCTTTCTCCCTCTGTGTCTGTCATGAATAAATAAATAAATAATCTTTGAAAAATAAAAATAAAACAGATTCTGAGATACAGAAAACAAACTGGTGGTTACCAGAAGGGAGGGAGGAGGGGTTAAAATAAGTGATGGAGATTAAGAGCATACTTACGATGAGCACTGCGTAATGCATAGAATTGTTGAATCATTATACATCATGAATATTGACTCAGTATTAATTATATTGATACAATATTTATCATACAGCATATATATATGTTAATTATACTTGGATTTTAAAAAGTAAATAAAATTTTTTTTAAAATTCTAGGCTTGGCTTTGTTCCTCATCAACTCTGTGACATTGGGCAGGACACTTGCCTTACTGAGCCTTCGTTTCTTCATTTATGAAAGGAAAGATGTTGGAAAGATGATCTGCAGGATCTCTTTAAGTTAAAATATCGTATGATTCTGTGATAAAAATGATAATGCTATATAGCAAATGAAGAGTTAAGACCTGGGTAGAGGCTTGACATTCCCACAGTTTCCTTTTTTGGTTGAAATCAGACTTGAAGAAAAATTTTCATTGTGGTCTCTGAAAAGAATTCAACACCCACCTTCCATTGTGGAGCTTGGGGCAGGCAATTGGCTGTGTACTGGCTCAGGGACACATAGCTTAGTGTTATTTCAGTATGGGTTCGGGGGTTTTTTGATATTTAATATTTTTCAGTATGAATCACAGGTGAAATTTCCATGCCATGTGTAAACAATTTGACTTTTTTATTGAAACAATGAATTCAGGAATGTCACATTGGGATATCAGCCACTTTACTTTTATCAATGTATGGAAAAAATGCTTTTATATTAGTGTAAGAAATGATGTCATTTAATATGGAGTAGATCTTATAATTCAAGGTCAGCAAATCTCAGGAGGTGATTTAGGTCACCAGGCTAGCTTTGGAAAAGGAAAAGAATATTTTCCCTTTGTCTTCTCAAGCATTTCAACCAATTTTCCTCTCAGATTTTGGGGTAGATGGTGGAATAGCATGGTTGTGAGAATAAGGCTTTAGCTAATAATGTCTTTGCTATTGAAACATGGGGCCCTGGAGAATTTATTTCCCCTTTCTGGGCTTCAGTTTCCCCACCTGCAAAAGGAAAGGATTGGCTTAAATAATACTCAAAATACATTTCAGCTTTAACATTCTATGTTTCTTACTTCCTTACTTTATGTGTATATTCAGACCATTCAAGAGATCTGATTAGGCTTGGGAGTTTCCCTTTAAAAGTTCAAAGTAGTAAGAGTAAACTCTTCTCTTTGTTAAGTGTCACTCACACTAAGTAAAAACAAAACCAAAAAAAAAAAAAAATGAGTTAAGTACTAGATACAAGCAGAAGAAAACTTTGGTATTTTTTGTTCATAGTGGTTTTATTTTTTAAGAGAGGAAAATATTTAGAAGTTTGACATAGCCACTTTTAAAGTTAGGTGCTGGAAAAGTAAAAGTTCAGAGTTATTATCCTTCATGGTTGTACACCAGTACACAGTTTAGAGTATTTTTTTCATTTATATTATGTCATTTGAAAATTTCTACTGTATATTTACTGTGTTTTTGATGTTCTATGTGTGTGAGAGAAAGCATGTATTTGAATATGCACATATATTTACCTCAGATCTCTGTCATAACTAGTTAAGGAAGCAAGTGGTATTCAGAGACAGAGTGAGAGAAGGTGTGGAGCAGACAGATGAAAACCATTTAGTGAGTTATCCAAGGTACACTAGAAGGACCTAATGTTAGAAAATCAGCTCTAGCAGAAATAATTAAAACTAAGACCAGGTCCATCCACAGACCATAGTGTTTTCTTTTTTTTTTTTTTTAAGATTTTATTTATTTATTCATAAGAGGCACAGAGAGAGAGAGAGAGAGCCAGAGGCACAGGCAGAGGGAGAAGCACACTCCAGGGAAGGAGCCTGATGTGAGACTCGATCCCAGGACTCCAGGATCAGGCCCTGGGCCGAAGGCAGGTGCTAAACCACTGAGCCACCCAGGGATCCCCCCCATAGTGTTTTCAAATGGGCTCTATAGCTCTGTGTACTGGTTGTAAACAAAAAGGAAAGTTAGGAATCCAAGAGAAAAACAGAGCACAGCGTCCTCAAAAGTGGCTTGCTATTTATTTGTTTAATAAACACTAAAAATTGAGTGCTAGCACTGTCAGACTCTCTTGGGGATTAGAGGTGAACACAACATGATGCTTACCCTTGGTTATACAAAGGGGAAGGGTCAGTGAAAGATGGGCTAGATGTGCCCAGAATACATCATGCCAGACGTTCAGTATCTAAAGCAAAATACTGAGGGGTGCCTGGGTGGCTCAGTCAGTTAAGCATCTGCCTTCGGCTCAGGTCATGATCCCGGGATTGTGGGATCAAGCTCTGTATTGGGCTCCCTGCTCAGCTGGTAGTTGCTTCTCTCTCTTCTTCTGCTCCTCCCTCCCCCTCATAATCATGTTCTCAAATAAATAACTAAAATCTTTTTTAAAAATAAAACAAAATACTGGTTTTATGGTATATGTCCCTGGAGTTGATGTTAGCAAACCCTAAGGACTCTTTGAAATATGCTAATTCCATAGTTGGCCATTCTTTTTTTTCCAGCTTCAGGAGACAAAGGAGCAGGAGACAAAGAGGCTACCTTTAGGGGTTTTTTTAAGATTTTATTTATTTATTAGAGAGAGCGCGTATGTGCATACACAAGCAGGGGGACCTTGGGATCATGACTTGAGCCAAAGGCAGACACTTAACTCCTTAACCAACTGAGCCACCCAAGAGGCTAAGAGGCTACCTTTAAATATCATCTCAAAAGTGTAGTCAATGATATTAGGTTCATACATTTTCATTTCCTCTTTTACAGTTCAAAAGAAGAAAAAATAATGAATGGATGGATCATGTTTGGGAAATGTTGCCTAGTATCTGCCAGAATTTCTTTTAATTTTATTTTTCCATCTTCACAGCTAAGATATCAACATGGACTAGGGACTCCAGACTTGAGGCAAACCCTCCCTAACCTGAAAAACTTCATGGAACATGGACTAATGGTCAGGTGGTGAGTACTTTTATCTCTGACACTCAGAAACTGGAGTGTGGATAATCATCCAGAGACACTTTCCTGGCTTCCACGTTGCTCCTCACCTGCTTTCTTTGTTTCCTTCTTTATTAAGATACCTGAAGAAAAGGAAAGGCAGCCATTGTACATGTGTGGGTCTACACCCTGGCCTGGCCAAGTGGGGTGAAGCACCCTTAGGAGGGGAGTGGGCTCAAGCAGATACTGTTTTCACACTGAGAGGTTGGGTGGATATTGTTTGCACACTGGGAGGTTGGCTGGGCGAGGAATCCTTGAGTGCATTGCTGAGGCAGAGACTGGAGAACAGCCAATGTGATTCATAAAAGAGAGACATGGAGCGACTAGGACCTCATCAAAGAACAAGTGAAGGACATAAACTACAGAAATAAAATCAGGATCAGAGACCATGGGAGTTAAGGGAAGAAAGCAGACAACGACCTAGTCATTGTGTCGGCAGGACCTAGTCTGAGACCAAGAGGCACATACTTGATGTCAGTGCCTATTGTATCATGAGGGCAAATTGCTGCTTAAAAATGCTTTGTCAGAGTAGGCTGACTCTTTGAAAAAGAGAGGGGGCAAGGGAAGGTCTGTTGCAAAGAAGACATTAGATTTGTTCACCTGACTTAATTCAGTGGAAAGCTGTTGGCTCTAGCCATTTAGTAATTCTTCAAGTTTGAATTCTTGGATGATGGGGAATAACTTACAAAATCATGTAAATGGAAATCAGGCCTTAAGAGCTAAATAGCTGGGAGCAGCATATTTTCTTCTGAAGAACACTGGCTCCTCGTCTCACATCTTTCTCTAACCTGCCAGGTGAAGCTAAAGTGTAACCTCTCTGAAACTTAATTTCTTCATTTATAATCCCTGCCCTGCTCATCTCACCTCTTTGTGGTGAGGATGAAATAAGAGGTTAGACAGAAAAACTTTGTGGGAAATAAGGTACAAGATTGGTTTCATTTTCTTCTGTGCCATAAGGATAGGCCTTGAGAATAATGAGAAAGTAACATCTTTGACGACCTTTACTTTGACATTTTTTATTTTTGTCCTCTGCGATCCACAAAATGCAAGTTCTGGATGTCTGATTTTAGCTAGGACTCCTGTTAAGTAAATGCACAATTGTTTAAAGAATTCTACTCAGAAAGTAAAAATAATTAGAAGAGCTTAGTACTGGATATGGACCTGAATGCCCTCAGGCATGAGGGATAGACCTTGAGTTTTAAGGTGAAATAGTAATGAGCCAGCAGACGTTTACTTAGTGTTGTCTGCGTGTGTAAAGTTCTGTGATAGGCACTCTTCTTATACTTAACAAGAAGTATAAGATTCTAGCTCTACCCTCAAGGGATTTGTGATCTAGTTGGAAACAAGATCTAAAATTCATGGAAGGTTTTGTAACACAAATGATAAATAACCTAATTTTTTTAAAAAAGAGGCAACCCACAGTACTACCTGAGGAGTCACTAAATGAATCTTGCTCAGTACAGGCAGCAAATTGTCCCAGCATTATTTATTGAAGGGTCTGTTTTTGTCTACTGTTTGATAATGCCATCTTCTTCGGGTACTAAGTTTACCTCTATATCTGGATCTGTTTCCAGGCTCCCAATTCTGCTCCTTTATTTGTCTGTCTATGGGCTAACACCAAAGTTTTAACTATTGTAAGATGTAATTTCTGCAAGTCATGTTGAGGTTTTAGGATGCCAAATAAATAGCATCCCTTCTCCCCCTAAATTTGGAGCCATTTAAGAGAGGAGATATAAGAGACAGACCAATAGAAATCAAAATGTCAGTTGCATTACTGATAAAGCCTCCTGGAAAATGTGGTTTGGGATCTGTGATAAAAAGGGCTTGCAAAGACGTCAATCAAACTAAAACTTCCCTCATGGTCTCATGGTAAACTAGAGACCCCTAGGCTTTTCTCCCAGAGGCAGGCCCTTGACTGTGGAAAGCAGTCAGGGGCTCCTGCAGGAAACCAGAACGGGCTAAGCCAAGAATACCCAGGTTTTATTTTTCCTTCTAAATTCAGCCATCAGAAAAGACCCTTGTCTTCAAAGAAAGAGTGAGGATGGAGAGAAGCCAGGAGTGCTACTGCTAGATCATGTGCCTTCATAGCAAGGGAAAAGGAAGATATCCCAATTTTCCTAATAACTAGGAGTGATGCTCCTACTTACAGTTCTTCAAAACTGTTTGGCTTTCCTTGGCTTATGAATTGTATTTGTATGATTTGACAGTTTTATGATATCAAGTCTTTGTTACTATGAACTTGGTATCTCTTTTTTGTAAAGATTTTATTTTATTTTATTTTATTTTATTTTATTTTATTTTATTTTATTTTATTTTATTGAGAGAAAGGAGAGCATGAGCAGGGGGAGGGGCAGAGACGAGAAGCAAGCTCTCCACTGAGGAGGGAGCAGGATGTGGGACTAGATCCCAGGACCCTGGAATCATGACCTGAGCCAAAGGCAGCTCAACCAACTGAACCACCCGGTGCCCCCTAGGTATCTCTTTATATGTTTTCCTTCTGTTTTTAAACATATCTCAGTGACATTTTAAAAATTTCTTCATAAATGTTTTAAACATCTTTTATTAGATAATTAGTCCTGGGTAGCTTACCATTTTGGTTACTGTTATAAATTTTTTTATTATAGCATCCAGCTTTTTTGTGGCTAGGATACAGGAATACCACTGATGTTTGTATTTTGAGAATTTTTTTTTTTTAAGATTTTATTTATTTATTCATAGAGACACAGAGAGAGAGGCAGAGACACAGGCAGAGGGAGAAGCAGGCTGCATGCAGGGAGCCTAACGTGAGACTCAATCCAGGGTCTCCAGGATCACGCCTTGAGCTACAGACGGTGCTAAACCGCTGCGCCACCGGGGCTACCCTGTATTTTGAGAATGTATACGGCAACCTTGCTAATGTTGATTACAGTTTATCTTAGATTCCCTTAGATTTTCTGTGTATACAATCATTATTTTAGTGAATGATGGCATTGTTTCTTCATTTCTATTTTTACTTTTATTACTTTTTCTTTTCATATTTTATTGTAGAAGAGGAGCAGCGATAGTGAATAGCTTTGTCTTGTTCCTGACTTTAAAGAGACTGCTTCTGACTTTTCACCATTAAATATTATATTTATTGCAAGTTTGGATAGATATTCTTTATTAGCAAAAGGAAATTCCTCTCTATTCCCAGCACACTGTTATTTTTTAATCATGAATATATGTATTAGGGAGGGGGTTGGGTTTTCCTTTTTTTGTTGTTAAGTTTTTAATTTTAATTCCAGTTTAACATATAGTTTCAGGTGTACAATATAGTGACTCAACAATTCTGTACATTACTCAGTCCTCATCCTGATAAGTATACTCTTAATCCCCTTCACCTATTTCACCCATCCCCTCACACACCTTCCCTCTGGTAACCATTTGTTTGTTCTTTATAGTAAGAGTGTTTCTTGGTTTGTCTGTCTGTTCTTTTGTTCATTTGTTTTGTTTCTTCAATTCCACATGTGAGTAAGATCATATGATATTTGTCTTTCTCTGATTGACTTATTTCACTTAGCATTATACCCTCTAGTTCCATCCACATTGCAAATGGCAAGATTTCATTCTTTTTGTGGCTGAGTAATATTCCTCTGTGTGTATATATACACATGCACTGAGTTTGTATATTTTGAATTTTATCAGGTGCTTATTCTGAATCTATTGAGATAATAATTGTTCTCCTTTATTATATTAATATGTTAATAAGTGTTAATACATTTTCTAATGTTAGACCATCTTCCTGGGATGTACTCTATTTGGTCATGATGTATTAATTATTTTTCCCATATTATTATATTCAGTTTGCTAAGTTTTAGAATATCTACCTCTGTGAACCGAGATGAGGCTAGCCTTGAATTTTTCTTTCTCATATAGTAATCCTTGTCTGATTTTGGTAGCAAGGTTTTAATAGCCTTATAAAATAGAGATCTTTCCCTTCTTTTGTATTTTCTGGAGTAGTTTATAGTATATATAAAGTAAAAAATGATCTATATAGTTAAGGTCTGATAGAACTTAGCAAAAACCTGGTTTGTTTTTTATTTGTTGAGGGAGGAAAGTACAGATTTTTAACTACTGATTTAATGATTATAGGTCTCTTTATGTTCTATTTTTCCAGTTCCTCATTAACTCACTTCAGTCTGATTCCCAGTTCTGTCAGTAGACTGAAATTCCTTTTATCTAGGTGGATGCCTATGGAACTCTAGGTTACAAAACCTAAAGGTCACTTTTTTGTCTTTATCCTATCCTGCTCCACATCGGGCATTTGGCCTTGCTTGAAACATCTCTCTTGGCTTCCTTAATACCACTGTACCCTGGTTTTCCTCCCTTCAGCAGTTCTTTCTGTTTTTCATGTTCTTTCTCCTTTACTTAATCATTAAATATGGAGTTCCCCATGGCCTCATCTTAGGTCCTCTCTCTTTTTCTCTCTCTACCCACTTCTCATGTGATCTCATCCATTCCCTCAGCTTTGAAAACCATCCCTATACTTATGACCCCCAAAGTTGCACTTTCAGGGTAAATCTCTCTTGCCAACTCTGCAGAGTCCGAGATCTTCTTGATGCCTCCCCATGGAGTATCACAGGCACCCCAGCATGAACATATCCGCAACTGTCCTTCCACTATCTTCTTCCTGTCAGCAAATGCTCACACAGGGCATGATCTTTGATGCCCTTCTCTTCTCCCCTCCTACCATATCCAGTCTGATTCATCAGCAAACCCTGTCATCTCTCCCTGCAAAGTGGACATGTCAAATCCAATCACTGCCCCCCATGTCTACTATGATCACTCCAGGCCAGGGCACCAACTTCTCTTAACCGACGCTGCACTAGTCTGGTGTGTCTCCCTCATCTCACTCTTGTCTCGCCACTATTTATTCCCCACAGTAGCCAGGATGGTCTTTTTACATTTTAGCTATATCTTAATTACTGCCAGTGATTCAGTGGCCAGAATAAAATTCACACTCTTTTCCATGGTTTACCTGCCCCCCGCCTCCTCTGATACCGCTCTCCCTCCTCTCATGGATGGTCGCTGTCCTGGCCTCCTCTTAGTTATGTGACCAAGTTCTTTCCTGACTCACTGTTCCTCTGTCTAGGATGTGCTCCTACTCTTCCTTCTCTCTTACCTCCATCCTTACCTATCCCCTCATATGGAAGGAACAGCTTTAGAAAAGGCACAGGAGCTTTATTGGCAGAGGACAGACCACCTTGGCTAGAGTGCACATTCATGTTAAGAACGGAGAGAATGTGGTACTTAGAGCTTATGTAATTTGGGACCCTTTCTCAAGAAATTTAATGCAATACTACAAATACAAAATTAGAAAAAAATGTAAATACTATAATGAAAAAACTGCAACAAATTACTGGAATTTTAAGAGGTTTGAGTCCTTTCTCCTGAGATCTCTTTAGACATTTTACCCAAAATGCTTACATAGAAATGCTTCCACATTGCAGCCTGCCTGCCTGCCTTTTCTCTCCTAAAACACTGCAGTTTCCAGCAACTCTCACTTCTGAGGTACAGAGAAAATAAATGACTTTCCAAGCATGGTTGACCCATGAACCTATAGCAATAACGCCAGAATCTAGGTCTCCTGGCACTGATGTAGTAAACCCATTAAGCCCTAAACACACACATTTATGTAGTGCCCTTCTGTGCCAGCTGTGCCAAGCACATTAACACAGAATGAGTAGCAGGTATGACTTATGGTGCTCTAATGAATAATGGGCTACAGGTAAATAAATGCAAAGCCCCACAAAATGAGTGCTGCATAATGATTCCAAGTCCAAACCACTGCAGGAAGCTAGGCTTGAAGTTACAAATGTATACAAAGCTGGAACAAGCACTTTTAGCCTCTCAGGAAATCTGAGACTTTCTGAGAGTAACTGTGGACTAAAGAGTTACCTCCCAAGACTATGCTCCTTAGGGCAGAGGGTAAAAAAACTCACACTCCTGAGGGAGCCTCTTACATCTTTTGTAAAAGAAAACACTTCCATTTTCTGTGTGGTTGTTACCATTCACAGATTGGTCCCTGTGGAAGCAGATTTGCTGTATGTTCTTTTGGTGTCCAGGATTTCAAACTGGCTGAGGATCAGTGCAGTCAGTCACTGAATTCCTCCTTTGGTAAGCTTCAAAGTCAAAAACAGCTTGTTTGTTTTGTGTTGTTTCTTAAAGAACAGATAGCATGATTAAAGTTTCTTTAATGGCATGAATTTTTTTCTTTCACATTACAGGATTCTGATGTGATATCAAAAGCATCTACCTGATTAATCCTAAAATTAACCCTTTTTCCTCTTGAACACACTTACATGGGCACAAGTCAGTCCTCAGTGCTTTATGAGAGCTCTTTCCAGAGGAAGTCCCCATTTTCTCATCCTAGGATCACTAACCCCATTGAAACTGCCAAACAACACAATTTTTGAAAGCAGAATTTCAATTCAGAAGTTACACTCTTAGAAAAAAAAAAGTTATACTCTTGAGTAGTTTGGTTAAAAGCCACCAGCATGCCATTTAAATATCCCATTTTTCTTTTACTACTAACTACAAAGTCCAAGATTTAAATTGACATGCACATGCACAGCTGATGGTAGTGCTGAATTATGGTCAGGGAAGAATGTACACGCAAGCTGCTACTTGATGCCTGCCAGTAAGATGATAATTTTAAAACTGAGTCGCTGTGATTGTTGTGAACGGGCTGTGTGATGGGGCCCCAGCATTCAGGTCCTGGGATAGTGCCTCAACTGTCTCTCCACTGCTTTCTCACCCCTTCTCCGCTAACACCCCAACCCCCACCCCCGCCACATGCCACACTCATTTCTGACCTCAGTTCTTTACTCAGACAAGTTCCCACTACCCAGAATAGCCTGCCTTTGCTTCTGCCCTATCCAGATGTTTCCCTCTCACTTTAAGACGCACCCTACCTCATTCGTTCACTGTCTTAACAGACACAGTGGCAGATACTGAGATACATATATGGTCCCGTGGTAGCATAGGGTCACTTCTCCCACCAAGTCTTAGTCACTAAGCTCTGGAGCAGCTAAGGACTGTCTTACTCATCCTGCGGTCCCAGTTTGGCATCAGGGAACCTGAAATTATGTAAGTGAATGAGTTAGCCATCCATCTTGTTCTATCCATGGAATATACTCCTTGAACTTAGATTCAAGAGGGGTATAATCAATTGAGGAAATGAAATAGGAACAAAGAATATGTAATAGAAAATAGGAAGTATGAAGTATTCTAAGAATGTTCTTTGGAACATTCAGAGGAAATCATTGACTTCCTGGGCAGTGCGGGATGCTGTAGTGAGACCTGGGACAAGCCTTCACTAAAGAGACAGCATTTGAGTGGACCTGGAGTGCAAGGATGATTTGGGCCTGTGAAGATTGGGAAATAGGACTGAGCAAGTTAAGGAAACAGTTGCCGAGTCATACTGAGCCTGGGAAGACTGTGGCTTTGAATGCCAACTCCACCACTTACTGTCTCTGAAACTTCAAGCAAGTTTAAACTGTCAGCTTAAATTTATCTATAAAATGGAATCAGTAGTGCCTACCTGATAGAGTTGCTATGAGGATGTAAACATCTAGCATACTGCCTGGTACAAAGCACTAGTCACTAAGTGGTAGCTGTCATTATAAGTAGGTGATGGTTAAGGGAATCATAGTTCTTATCTCTATTATCTATTTCAAATGTTAATCCATTCTTTGTTACAGGTGTTTTGTTTTTCCTGTAAAATCTACAAAAAGTGGGGCAACTGGGTGGCTCAGTGGTTAAGCATCTGCCTTTGGCCTCAGGTTGTGATCCTGGGGTCCTGGGATCGAGTCCTGCATCAGGCTCCTCACAGGGAACCTGCTTCTCCCTCTGCCTGTGTCTCTGCCTCTCTCTCTCCCTCTCTCTCTTTCTCTGTGTCTATCATAAATAAATAAATCTTTAAAATAAATAAATAAGTAAATAGATAAATAAAATCTTTAAAAATCTACAAATAGGTATAAAATATGGTTCTTGGTCACAATTTTTAATAGTGGCTCATGCTGTCTTGTATGTTAATGATACAAAATAGTCATCTTCTCCTTCTCGCTTTCCCCAGGTCCTTTATAACACCCTTCTGGAGTCAGAGAGTTAAGTACCCTACAAATGTGTTTGCCTACCTACTTTTTTTTGGTACCTATCTTCATAGGTACCTCTCACATGGAGTTAGAAGTTATGAATAAGGGCAGCTTGGGTGGCTCAGCGGTTTAGTGCCGCCTTCAGCCCAGGGCATGATCCTGGAGACCTGGGATCGAGTCCCACATCAGGCTCCCTGCATGGAGCTTGCTTCTCCCTCTGCCTGTGTCTCTGCCTCTCTCTTTCTCCTCTCTGTGTATTCTCATGAATAAATAAATAAAATCTTAAAAAAAAAAGAAGTTATGAATAATAAGTCTCTTACTTGTAAAATGTTCTGTTTTTATTTAACTTTGCAACAACCCTGTGGAGGGAAAGGCTGATGATTACCATTTCAGATCAGATCAAAGAACTGAGACTTAGAAATGTGAAGTCTTTGTGACTGTGAACACATGTGAAGAAATGAGAGGGGTGCCTGGGTGGCTCAGTCAGTTAAGCAGCCACCTCTTGATTTTGGCTCAGGTCATAATCAGATCATGATCTCAGGGTTGTAATGTATTATGAAGCCCCATGGTGGGCTCTGTGCTCTGGGCAGTAGGGGGCAGGGGGCATGCTTGAGCATTCAGTCTCCCTCCCTCTGCTCTCTCTCTCTCTCTCAAACAGATAAATAAATCTTAAGAAAAAAAAGAAATGTGAAGTGATTTGCCAAGGTCGGATGCTCCTAAGTGATGGAGGTGGGGCCAGTAACCCAGATATCTGGCTCTTGTTTTATCACACGATGCTGCCCCTTCTTAGTTAGTGGTCATCCTTCTCCTTCTCTTCCCTTCCCCAGATCTCCTAGCTCTTGTGCCGCATAATTTCTAACACTTATTACCTTCCACAGGGAAATCCACCAAAGTCAATTCTAGAGTACTAGAAAAATACACTGCTACAATATCAAGGCAGCAGTTCTGGTGAAAATATTATTTGAAGCTTATCCTACCCCATATACTCAGAGAGGTAGGAAACTCGGAGTCATAAAACCTTGTGAAGAATCTGGGAACTCTAAGACTAAAAGAAACAAAAATGATTATATGTTTCGACTCCATTCCTGAAGTAAGCACGGGTTGGCCTAAAACATGTTTGCCCCCTGTGTTTGCCTTCCTCCAATTTCATGTGATGTTTTCAGAATAAGACATGATAAAAGTGGGATTTCAAAACCATCTGTCCGGCTTTATACATGGAATTTTTTATTCAAAGTTTAATTTTTTCTCAACTCTGCAACTTAAACTAGCAGCTTCATGCAAGGCAGTGTGATAGAGGAGAACACTAGATTTGGGAATCAAAAAATGTAGGCTCCAACTCAGCTCTGTCACTTAATTTTCATGAATTGTTCTTGAGTATTACTTTTTTAGATGGAGTTAATAGCACCAGCCTTATTTCCCAAGCATAGTTGTATGGAGCAAATGAGATCATGTCTAAGCGATTTATAAACTAAAAAGGACTATGCAAAGTATTATTAAGTAGGATTTATGCTTTTAACAATTCATTAACTGTCTCCTCTGCATATAGCACTATTTAAGAGACAAAAAAAGATTCAAAAGTGTAAGATAATTCCTGCTTTGCTTAGATGACAGTTGTTTAGCTTATAATCTGAATGAGTAGATAAGACAAATTAATATTTTGAAGGACATGACTTGCAAAAAATTTCCTATGCATTGTGCATTCTTGCTGTCATGTGGGGCCTGCCGCCTGAGACTCAGCTTCAGTGGACAGTCTGTTAACCGATGGAGGTCAACTTTGGTCTGAGTTATTTGACATTTTAGGTGTACCTTTTTTATAGAGACCACATTGATTTCAGTGACCTTATTGAAGATGGGACACTAAAAAGAGAAGTATCATTGGCTGTTCCGCAGCTTGCTGGAATATTTCTCCAGATGCCTTCTAGCACTTAATTATGTGACTTAGGAAGGAACAACTAGTGGCTTTACATATGATCATCTCACTTAAGTAGTATAAATCTCTAGATGGTGTTTCTGCTAACTTATTTTTATCTAGTCTTCCATTCCTTTTCATAAATCGAGAGGACCAAGCTGCACACCTTTTGAAAGAAAGAAGGAAGGAAGGAAAGAAAAAGAAAGAACGAACAAACGAACTTAGGCACATTTTAAGAAAGTACTTTTTTTTAAGTAAATGGAAGATAATGAAAATCAAGAGCACGTTAGCCAGTCTACTTTCTTTAAAATCTGAGGGGAACAATCTGGGGATCCCTGGGTGGCTCAGCAGTTTGGCGCCTGCCTTTGGCCCAGGGCGCGATCCTGGAGACCCGGGATCGAATCCCACATCGGGCTCCCGGTGCATGGAGCCTGGTTCTCCCTCTGCCTGTGTCTCTGCCTCTCTCTCTCTCTCTGTGACTATCATAAATAAATAAATAAATAATTTTTTAAAAAATCTGAGGGGAACAATCTAATAGCTTAGCTTTTAAGCCAAACTATTCACCTTTGAAAATGAGGCAGTATCCAGCATTGTTTTTTAAAATCCTCTTTAAAAGCAAATGTGTCATCTTTCCTTCCCTCCATCATACCTCTGCTGAATTCAAAACTAGTTTCTGGCAGGTGACCCTGAGGGGCTTAAAAAACATGCTGTCTAACTTAAGTTCGTTTTTAAATTTTAAATAGATCAAATGACAATGTCTTTGAAGTCTCAAGTGTACCACTTAAGGTAGCTGCATCAGATGGGCTTGCCTTTCCAAGTACTTCTCTCAGGCTGGCATCCTTAATGTGAAAAGTGAAGCGTGGTCAAAAATAAATGAAAAAGAAAGTTTTATTGGAGTTATTTACTCTGAGATAGCTATTTTAGAAGGAACCTTGACAAGTCATCTCACTGCCTCTAGACAGGAACACACAAGGCATATGGGTATCTGTAGTATTTTAAAAGACCTTGGGGGACCAGGCTTCTTCCATAACTCATTCCAGAGTTTAAACACCCTCGCTTCAGGAAATTCTTCCCTATATTTAACTTACAGGCCCCCTCCTGCGGTTACCACCCATTTCCGCTTTTTTCTGTCTCCAGGCAGGATGGAGAACAGCTGGCCAACATCCTTTGTGTGCTAACCCTCCATCAGTGACAGAAAGTCTTTTGGGTATCCCTGGGCTTCTTTCCTCAACCTCCAGCAACCAAGTCTTTGAACCAAATTGGAATCTTTTTCTCTTTTTTTATGTGTCTTGTTTATTCCTATTAATTCCTTCTGATGATAAAATAATATGTGCTCAGTGAATCAAACTTGGAAGATGTTTACCATACAGGCGAAGGGGGAACAATAACCCCACAATCCAGGAACAAAAACCATTTAGTTTATCCGTTTTCTATGTGTCTCTTATATAGCTGAGATCCTGTCATCTATACCAGCACTGTCCAATAGAAATATAGTCTGAGCCACATATGTAAATTTCAATTTTCTGGCAGCCATATTATAAAAAGGTAAAAAGGAATAGGCAAATTGATTTTAATATTTTATTTAATTCCAATAAAATCCAGTTATGACTCATCGTGTAATCAGTGGTTTTTAAATTATTAATAAGATATTTTACATTCCTTTTTTCATACTAAGCCTTCTAACTAAATCCAGTATATATTTTAGCACAGCACATCTCAAATCCATCTAGCTACATTGAAGGTACTTGGTAACCATTGGCCCGCGGCTATGGTGTTAGCATAGTCCATACAGTTGTATATACTGCTTTTTTGTATATTACACCTTAAAGCCTTTTATAAATTTGAAACTTTTTAGCATCATTTTAATGGCTGCATAATATTCTCATTTAGATTTACTATAATTATCTTCAGTGTTGTTTTTCATAAGTAACCCGTTAGTGTTCTTCTAAAATTTTACCTTTTTTTTACATTAATAGAATGTTTCTCAACATATTGTCAAAAGAAAAAACCATAAATTATTCCTTTTGAATACAACTAATTAAGTCCAATTATTCATAAAACAAATTCGCTTAATACTCTTACTACATTAGATTGGAAAGTGGGGGTGTAGATTTCAAGAAATACAAGACTGGGTCCCCCCCTTACAGTGTTTACAAGACTTGGCTCCACAGTTGGACTGTACACATACTGTATTTTATTCTGCTTTAACTCTCCTTCCTTCATTTCTTATTCTTCCCCACTATATGGACACACAACCTGTTATCCTTCACGGCACCAATTGAATATAGCCTCCTGTGATGAGTCCTCCAGATGATTACTGGCTCCCTCCTCCATTACAATTTACAAAGTGTATATTGTACACAAAACACCATGGTGTTCTGGTTGTTGGTTAACTCTCTCCATCTTCTCTACTTCAGTGGGAACTCCTTACTGATAGAAACCTTATTTTATATACTTCTTTATTTCCACCAAAGCCTAGCAGACTGCCAGGCAGTGAATGTGAATGTCAGTAATGTCTACTGTGAAATATGTATTGAAACACAAATGATTGTACTAAACATCAGTTGGATGGGATAATTATAAGTACTGTAGCTATTCAAAGAGATCACTCTAAATTGACATGATTAGACGCCTGGGTGGCTCAGTGGTTGAGTGTCTGCCTTTGGCTCAGGGCGTGATCCTGGAGTCAGGGGATCGAGTCTCTTCCTGCATGGAGCCTGCTTCTCCCTCTGCCTATGTCTCTGCCTCTCTCTCTCCCTGTGTCTCTCATGAATAAATAAATAAAATCTAAAAAATAATAATAAATTGACATGATTAAAGAAGGCTTAATGAAGGAGGTTGGACTTGAATTGGGTTTTGGAAGATGCGCATATGTAAATAAATAGAGGGGAAGAATTTACAGAAAAGCCACTTATATATCCTGTGCTGAGAAGTCAGTGTTTTTTTAAGGAGGGACTCTTTAGCATGTGCCAAATATCAACAGATAAGCATCCTTCTAGATCTAAAGCACTGTATTAAGTTTCAAGATGCCTGTAGAGCTATGGTCTGTGCCCATCAAAAGCAGACAAGGGTTTGCATCATTAAAAATGACCACTGACTACTTCAGTATGACTTTTGAGTTTAAAATCAATTTAGAGGGATGCCTGGGTGGCTCAGAGGTTGAGCATCTGCCTTGGGGCAGATCCTGGGGTCCTGGGATTGAGTCCCGCATCGGGCTCCTCTCAGGGAGCCTGCTTCTCTTTCTGCCTGTCTCTGCCTCTCTCTGCGTCTCTCATGAATAAATAAATAAAATCATAGAAAAAATAAAATCAATTTAGATATAATTCCCTGTGTTTTAAGTTTGGAGTTTAACATTAAAGATATTTTATATGATGCTTCTTTAAAAATTCTTCTGTTAGTAAAGAGCAATATATAATTAAGTAACATCATTATAGCTAATGTCAAAGAACTGTTATTGCAAACCAAGGACTCTTCCAAAAGCATTTTGAATATATTACTTAGTTGGCTCATTTAGTCCTCACAACAGCCATGTGAATTAGGACCCAGTATCCTCCCTCGTCCTACAGATGAGGAAACTGAGGTACAGAGAGATTAAAATAACTTAAGGGCGACACAGCCATCAAATAGAGGAGCTAAGACTGGGACCCAGGCCAAATAGTTTTTAGGGCCCCCCCACACACACTATTACTTGGTACAGCCCCTCTCATAAGTATGTTAAGAATAAAATGTTTTATACAAGAGATTAATTTAGCATCTTGTGATTCAGTTATATCATTATAACCCTCTCCTAGTTTTCTTCTTTCCTCTCTGACCACTCCTTCTTACCTCATTTATAAGCTCTTCCTCCTTATCGTCATAAAAATTTCACTTATAAGCTCTTCCTTCTCATCATCATAAAAACCTGGAGCACCTCAAGATTCAATCCTAGGCCCACTTCTCTCTTGTTTTATGCTCCAGTCCATGGTGATCTTATTTATCTACAACCATCATTTTGATTATCACCCGCATTGAAATGAAGCACAAGCCCAGATCTCTTTTCAGATATTAGACCTCTCTTCAGACTGCCTCCTGAATGTTTTCACAACACATTCTGTGTATCTGTGTTTTTTCCTTCCTGCCCTCCATCCTAACCACCATAAGCCTTGTGGTCTTCCAGTGCTTTGTTTACAGCAAATGGAATTTCCATCCATTCTCTCACAGTGGCCAGAAAGCCTTTCATAATCCTTGGTTCCTCACTTTCCCTCTCATCCCCATATCTAACCTTAGCAAACCCTGCTGATTTCCCCTAATAGGTCTACTTATCTATATTGATATATTTCCATTCTGGTCCAGGCCTCCATCATCTCTCACGTATACTGCTGCACACCCTGTGGTCCCCAGTACCACACTCTGGGCCCCCTCCAGTCTATTCTCCAGCTTCAGCCAGAGGACACTTTCCAAAATACAGAGCAATCAATCAGTTAATAGATCTCTCTTTCCACCACCTTTGCCCCCACACACACCACTAAAGCCTAAAACGCTTTAACGGTTTAAAGAGAAAAAATTCTAAACATGGTTTGTGGACTTCTGCATGATCTAGACATTGTTTTCCTCTCCAGCTTTATCTTTTACTGTGCTGTTCTCCCCTTGATGGGAGCTCACTCCCATGTCTCAGATATTGTCCAGACACTCCTAGGGAGGGTCCCCTGTTGGCGTTATTTTCTATCATTATTGTGTCCCCAGTTTTTAGTGCAGAATAGACAATATATATTTGAATCAGGGAGCAAATCATTTGTCCATATGCATGGAGTTTCATATTGCACCTTTTTAGTAGGACTAAAAGGACTACCAAAGAGAAGGTTCCCCAGAAATTACCCCTGGGGCCCCCCAGTCTGTCACTACGTGATGATTAGACAGCAGCTAAGTATAATTCAGACACTTCTTCTGAAGGCCTCCAGCATCTTGGGAAATGGTGGCAGAGCTATTCGTTTTTCTTTTAAAATAACAAACAACTAAAGCCCCATGGTTCAGCTCATGTCAGAGCTTATTAGAAATGTGGCGGTAGTTCAGCTTTAGCAGTATCTTTCAAAGACTTCATTTCACAGAGTCTGTCATTGGCTTCTGTAGCCTAAAACTTCCTTTAGCTCTCTCTGCACGTCTACTTTTGAAATTCAGAAAGCATTCTCTGACCAAGGTTTTTAGTCTACCTGTCGAAGTCTCCCTGAAGCTAGGCTCTGTGAGATTACTGTTCTCTGGTGTCTCTGGCAAAGGTAGAGCTACTTTTTTTTCCCCTCTAATTCTCAGCATAAACACTTTATTACTCCTATGTCTCAAGTGTTGTCCAGACACTCCAAGGGGTCCCCTGGTATCATCTCTGGCATCTCTTTCTGTTTCTACGGACCATTTTATGGACCTCATAATGTTTGTTGCCTGTGGTTTTAATACATCAATTTGTATGATGATTTCTTCCAATGGAAGCTGATGGGTGAAGTAGTTGACTTGGCTCCTCCTGGGATTCCTCTCTGTTTCCCTATTCCCTGATCCCAGGGAGCTCAGCCTTGAGACTAACCCAGAGCTCACCACCAGATGGACTCCTGACTTTGGGCACTCCCTTACCTTCTGTTCACTGGTCTTTCTCAAGCTAGGCCCTGCTGTCCAGGGCCATGGAGGCCTGACAGCCAGGCTCTTGCATAGCCTGGGGAAATGGATTTCTTCAGCTTGCCTGTTTTACCCTTTGCGTATGGAACTTTCTCTTTCACAAATTCATCTTTCCATCAGTCCTTGGTTTAAATAAAATGTAAAGGGTTCCTTGTTCAGTTATACCTTTTTAAACTTTCTGTTTTTATTAAGTCAGACTTTGGCAGGAAACCTTCCAAGCTGAGCCCAGGGGAAAGGTGACCATTGGCACAGGTTTCAGCCTATGCTTTTGGCCCAAGATTGTTTCTATTTTTATTTTGTTTCTTGTTTTTGTTAACATCCAGAGCAAAGATTAAGCACTTTCACTTATCTGGTAATGGCGAGAGGTCTTTAGATGGCTTGCCTGTGGTCAGGAGATTGCATGCTTAAAACTGTTAACCCCCAGCCACCTCCTGAGAGATAAGATCTAGCTGTTAAATTTGGCTTTCCCAAAAGGAGTCTCTGTGCTTCTACTTGATCTGAGAGAGTGAGGAGAAAGATAAATCCCAGCTTTTGCTTGATTTTGAAAAAGGATAGTAGTCTAATTTATGGAGGTTGTTTTTTTTTTTAAAAAAAAACTAACTTTATGTCATAATTTCGTAGCTGCCAAAAGACGTAATTCTACCTCAGCTTCGCCTTGGCAACCTGCTTTTGGCACTCTGTGCAGCCCTGTCGTTGCTCTGCATTATTTAAGCAGTAATCTTTAAGAAGGTGAGAAGCTATTATTGCTTTTTAGCACAGTTGACATGCTATTGGCGCAGAGTAGTACCTAGAGCTTCAAACATTTCTAATGGCCGTAAACCAACTTAAACACCTCCATGGAGAGGCCTCACTGCCGTGAGGTCATAGCTTGCTGCAGGGGGAGAAAGAAGATCGAATGTTGTTTAAAAGTGGGGTTTTTTTTTTTCTTTTTAAGTATTCTTATTCCACCAAGTTGTAGCTGTAGACTTTGGCTAGGATCCAGACAATCAAGATTTAGCATTTTGACCAGCTGTGATCTAGTAATGTTCCTCAGAGGAAACATTTTGTAGGAGGGAAAGACACATATTTGAGACTGTGAATTGTACTCTTTCCCAGTACCTTACAGAGTGAGACCTGGTCGTAGACAGATAAAGCAAGCACAAGTGAATCTGAAAGAAAATAGGGAACAAAATCGTTTCAAATGGCTAAACATTCACCCTGCATTCAAGAACTCTCTCGATGTGGTAAATCTTCACATTTTTCCTTTACTTCACTTTCCCCTGAGTCTCCATATTTATATCATTTTGTGGCAAAATGAATTCCTGTTTTCATAATTGATGCTTGGAATCCCTCAGCATTCTTATAACAGTTCCTACAAAGTCAAAAATGCTACCCAAAGTTGATAATATAGGCAAGAAGAGAGAAAAGACCCTAAGCCGCTTAGCCTAAAAATTATTCTTCTGTGTCTCACGCCTCCCTCAAATAGAAGTATGATCTGATGTCGGTGTTTTGGTGGCAAGCCCTGGGGCCTGGGATAGAGAACAAAACTAACATTTATTTAATCAGATTGCATTTGTTCAATCACCAGGAGTTGCTTTTGACCTCGGGCAAATGACCTAACCTCTGTGCCTCAGTTTCTTCATCTGTAAAAGGAGGATGATGTTTGTAATACTTCAGAGAGATGTGAGGATGAAATGAGACCACGTATAAAGCTATCAACAGAGTACTTACTTGACCACACTTCGTTAGTGTTAGCTGCTGTTGCTTTATCATTAATAACCATCTGTGGAGTACCTACTCATCCTACTAAGAATTTTAATCCTGCTGGAACCACCATTAGGTGGACAGTCACATTTTGCAGATGAGGAATCACTGGTTCAGAGCCGTGCAGCGCTTCAGCAGCTTCCCCGCTTCTCACTGGCAGAGCTCCCTGCCCAGGTCTGCAGTATTATGTAGGGAGACACGGAAATGGAAACACATGTTGGATCAGTGCTTTCTTACCTTGTCTTCTCTCTCCCAGTCCTTCTGTTTAAAGGAGGCTATTGCTTTAGGCAGTAAAACTAAGAGAAAGAAGAGAGGGAGGGGAAAAGGACAGAGGCAAGAACAGTGTGGGAGGGGGATGAACTGGTTTCTGCTGTCTCCCAGGTTAGTTTCATACATATAATGGTCATAAAAGGCTGGGCAGGGTCCTCTGCATTTAGGTTGGGACAACAGAAATTCCCCCTCTTACAAAAATTCTTTCTCCCTGAAGCTAGATTCCTGCAGAAAAATGATATATCAGGGGCTTGGGGACAACTGGAATGTACCTCCAAGGATCCTGGGAAGTTCTTATAGTCCCTGAGCATTTGGTAGATCATGTCAGTAGAGGCAGTCGAGCATTTCTACTTCATTCAAAGCCTTCCCCACCCCATGTCTTCAAGGAAGAAACTGGGGGGATGTTTCGCTTTTGATTGATTTAGTGCTTTTCCTCCAGAACTCTTTTAGGCTTGCCGCAGTTCTTTATCCCCTTCTTGCAGCTAGTTCCCTGCTGTGCAGAAGTGGAGATGGGGAGAGTTCTGTTTGTCCCCATTCTGAACAGCATTCTGAATAGCAGGAAGGAGAACTAGCTTCTGGTCTTTCCTCTACCCCTGATTACCTGTGTTTCACGATCCCAGACTTTAACACCTTTGAGCCTCAGTTACTTACTTACTCCCTCTGTAAAATGAGGGTGATTCTTTTAGAATCGAAAGCCCGTGATAGCTGGTAATAGTGACAGCAACCACGATTAACAGCTACCACTGCCATTAGCATATACGCCAGGCATTTTGCTAAGGATTTCAAGTACGTTATTTTATTTAGTCCTTACCAGTCCAGTGATGTATTTTATGAAGGAGAAAACTAAAGCACAGAGAAGATGAGGGGCTGCCTACAATCACATAGTCCTATAATGAGCAGGTAGTGATTGTGACCTTGAGTTATAACTCCAAATAGGCAGTCCTCGTTACTGAGCTTGGAGCAAGATCCAGGTTTGAGCATCCTTTGTCATCACCACCACTCTCTCCAGATCTAACTGAAGACATAACAAAAGGTAACTGACTGCAATAAATAAGGACTCACAGAATGAGAAAGAAATTAACCACCTTAATTTAGAGATATCAGAGAAGACTTGATCCAAAGAAGCCAAATTTAAACCAGACTGTTCTCCTTGACCTCTACACTCCAAACTACTTGGCTTCTCCCTCATCGGGCTCTTGTTTGTGACTCTAGGATAGTCTTTGTACTTGTAGCAAAAGGTTGATTATGAAGTAATCTAACAGTCCCGATGTGGTTCAGTTATTCAACAACCTATCCTGTGTCTCCTAAACCATGGCCTGGTAAATTGGCAATTACAGTATCATTGGGTTGTTGTTTTTTAATAAATTCCTTTTAATTGCAGCATTAAACCCCAGATGTCATGTTTCCAGGTTTCCAGTCTGGGCCTAAGCCAAGCTGGAAAAAGACATCCACTCAAGGCAAACGACTAATGAGAATGTGTGTGGTGAACTCAGGGACTCGGTCCAGCTACCAAACCTCCAACTCTGGACCCCCAGATCTAATGCCGCAGGATGCACAGGGACCCCTGGCTAAAGTGGAAGATAAAGTAAAGCTATATGTTTCCTGCAGCATCCACCCCTCCGCAAAATATCCAAGGTTACTCTGGTGGTTTCTAAGAGTAAAAATTCCCAATAAGTTATTCATCACAACTTTTAAATAATGTACTAGTTTCATTTGATAAGTAAATTGTCAACAGCCTTTAAAAATTGGTCGTGTAATTAGTAAATCTCTGCATTTTGACCTTTTCTTCCATTTGGATGAAATAGTCATGAAGCCAGACTGTAATCAGACAAAAAGAAATCTTGAAACCTTCCGGTTTTTGATCTATCATTTGCCCCTTTAATTTCTACCTTACAGTATTTTAGGCAATAGTAGAGGTAAAATGCCCCTTTGCTTATTATAAGAATTTAGCTTGTACTAAAATGTGTAACGAAGGTTCCTTCTGGAGACTTTCTATTAAATGTGAAAATCCAAATTATTTTGTTAAAAATCTATTCACTGTGTTCTGTACTGCTCACAGCAGTTTGTTTTTTAATAATAAAGTTTTGGGAATACAAAATAAGTGAATATTCCATTCAGTGGAGCAGCCATTTAGAATTGTTTACCAAAAGGTTTTAATAAAATCCAACGGCAGGATACAGAATTGTGTATATGTGCCACGAACATAACTTTAGGTTTTTTTCTCCTTTTTAATTAAACACGCATATATAAAATCAAAGTCTAAAAACAGAATTCTCAGGATTAATTGTGATTATTTGATAGGTAATAGGTTTGTGAGTGATTTTTATTTTTTATGTAGTTTATATTTTTTGAGTTTTCTGGGGAGTTTAAATTATTACAATAATTAAAAATGCATGTGTGTTTGTATATATTTTAATGTAATCATTCAACGCTTCAGCTGTTTAGAACTCAGCTATCTGAAAAATCTGGAACCCTGCTAAGATCCTGGAAGTAATAAAAAAATTAACTCCGAGCAGCCAAAACTTGTTACAAAACTCATAAAGTCGAGCATGTTATGCCCTGGGTATAGCTGGCCCCTCACTCAAGCCTAGGTACTCTTACTTTGCACATGGTTCTCAAGCCATCCACCGCAGGAGGCACAGCGAATCAGAAGCAGACATTAACAAAAGACAAAGGTCTACAGGCAAGCACTTCAGCGCAGGCATACCACCAGCCTGGCAGTGAGAGAGGAACCAGGGAAGTGTGGGTGCAGGCGGGAGAGCCCTGAGATCCAGACTCAGCACCACTAAGTGTCCTGTCATCTCTTCCCCATGTCACAGTTCAGTAATACATGTTCATATCGATAGCCCAGCATTATCAAGAAAATCCCCTTTTCTTCAGCTTACTCTCTTTAAGATTATAAGAAAGACTTTAATAAAAATTTTTTAAGGTCTTGTTACACATGGCTAAAAATGGGAGTAAAGACTACATGTGATGATTGAAGGGCAACGTCTAGACACCTAGACTTTCTTGGCTATCGGTAATAACTCATTTCTTTACCATTCTTCAGGGGGAACATTTTACTGTTACTTGGGCTTTCCAAACTGTATCCGATACTGTCATTACCTAGGTTCTCATAAAAATCTAAAGGAACTTTGAGAATATTACAAAATCAGGATGTCAGAAAATGCCAAAATCTCTACCTTGCAAAGCTTTAGAATCCATCCATTAAAAGAGGAGTAGCACCCCAGAGCTTAGATATAGGTTAGGTGGGTTAAATGAGAAAGCCTGTGTAATGGCATCTAGCTCAAGGTTGGGATTTCATTAGCAGTTGGCAAGTGTTAGTTGAATTTGAATGTGTTTCCCACTTGGGATGCAACAGACAGTGTGGGCTCTGGAGTCAGACTGAATCTAGTTTAGATGTGGTTTCTGCAGCCTTTAACAAACCACATAACCCACCCAGATGCCTACCTTTTCCACAAGATAGATGCGAGGGTCCCACTTTATTGATGTGCAATAAAATCATAGCTCCCTTCCCATTATAATTGAGGGGAGGGATGTCACACTTTATTACTTTCCTTTGTACAGAGCCATGGAGGTCTTTCAGGGAGTCTCAGAATCCAAGAGGGCTACAAAACCCCTGTTCCCCTTGTGTCCGTAAGCACAGCTTGTTGTGCCCAGGCCTGTTTCTCATGTCCTGCCTTTTTATCAGCCCACCTGCAGCCCAGCAGGGAAGCAGAACTGGGTGCTTGCAGGGTGCGGCCAGGTGGCAGGAGGTGGGTGGCAGTAGCAGTGAGGGGTCTTAGATTGTTCACCTTTCATAGCCATGATGGTCAAGTACCTGGCCTCTGGTTGTACCCCAGTGATAGCACCCTCAGCATTCCAGGCCAGTTCACTTGATGTTTCCCACCCTCCTAGGCTGAGGTGGCATTTAAAAGCTTGGCCTGTCTGCCCAGAATAGACAGTCTGTGGGTGGTGCTGATGCTCTGTTTTGGTTTGATTACCTAGACCCCCTGCAAAATCATTTAGAGAGGGATGCTGTCAGCAAGTAGTAGAGGAAAAACAACAAGGTTGGCAAAAATGTGTGGCTTACCCAATTACTGTGAGTTTTGACAACATATTAACTGAAAACCTAGATTAAGGCCGGTAGATTTTTCTCTGTTTTGTTTTGTTTTTCTTGAGAACTAAAAACAGTAATTTGCTGGCCTACTTGTCTTGTTTT
Organism: Canis lupus baileyi; assembly: GCF_048164855.1. Taxonomy (NCBI): domain Eukaryota; kingdom Metazoa; phylum Chordata; class Mammalia; order Carnivora; family Canidae; genus Canis; species Canis lupus. The sequence goes on from NC_132860.1 coordinate 29,224,213, forward strand.
ATATGCGTACCAGTGACCACCCCTAATTATGAAATCTCTCCTGGCACCAACACTTATAGCCAAGCAACAGAGTCCGATGGGCCCATGGATTAGAAGCCTTGTGGTTGCCTTTTTGCAAGAAGAATAACCCTTGCTTAGGTGTGGTGTCTGAGACCACAGGCATCATCTAGCATCAGGAAAAATCTGAGAGAAGAGGGATCAGGGAGCTGGCATGAGGGCTTGTGGCCATGGACAGAGGTGAAGGAAGGAACTCTAGATCCTTTCTTCTTTTTCAGGGCACTTATCACAACTGTAATTTGAAAATATATTATTTCAGTAATTATGGATGATTTTTCTCCTGCAAGATTGGAAGCTCCTCAGAGGCAGGGTCTGCTCTATCTTGCATCTGTTTCCCCTCCCCAAGGCCTGGAACAAGTAATAGCTCTTTGTTGGGTAGGTATAGTTTCAAGTCTAGCCTCTTTTCCTATCTAATAGCTGCTGTTTTGCAAGCCACTTCTCTGTGTGTGTCCTCATCTGAAGAGTACAAGTCAAATGAATCTTGCCTTCTATCTCTGGACCCAGTCTGTTCATAATGGTGGTATTGAGCTAACTGGCTTCATCCAAGTGTAATATCTAGAACTGTGATCAGTACTCCAGGGGTGGCTCAACTAGCACAGCATATAACATGACCATCATTTCCAGGGTCTGGATACTTGATTTCCATTAACTTGTGATTATTTATTTATTATTTCAGACTTAAGAGTAATAGCGTATACCCTGCTTTCTTGACAGGGTTTTTGTGAGAACCAAGTGAAACGATATATAAGAAATTACTTTAGAAATTAAAATGCTTTGTATAGCTAAACAGTGATTATTATTGCTGGCCCTAAAGTGTCTTCCCGAGAAGGAGCTCAAGTTCAAGAAAAGTCACTGAAGACCAAGTATTGTAAACCATGTATGTGACTAGCCTTAAAAGAAGCCATTTTCCAAGTTAACATTTCATTAAAGAAAAAAAATAGAGGTATTAGATAAATAATCTATATTAGATCAATATAGGTACAGATACAAATATAGCTGTCTCCTTGGCCCCCACTCTGCCAGGTGTCTAATGCATTTGGATGTCAGAAAAGCTGTGATCAGTAAGTCGTGAGTCATGGGCTTTAGTTTAGCCTGCCACTGCCTTACTGAGGTTATTGGGGACAAGTCATTTAACTTCTCTGCCAGATAAGGATGTCTGCTTTATGAAGATAAAATAAGAGTTGAATATTTTTTTAAGATTTCTTTATTCCAGAGAGAGAAAGCATGAGCAGGGGGAGGGGCAGAAGGAGAGGGAGAGAGCGAATCCTGAAGCGGACTCCCCGCTGAGCACAGCTGACTTGGGGCCCAATCCCAGGACCCCAAGACCATGACCTAAGCCGAAACCAAGAGTCGGCTGCCCAACTGACTGAGCCACCCAGGTGCCCTAAGAGTTGAATATTTAAAACAAAAAATAAGAATATTGATAGCTCTTCAGACCCATGGGGTTGATTATACATTTCTTTCAGATCTCACCCCTCCAGTTATTTCAACTCTTCCCCCCACAACATGGTTTCTATCCCACATCCCACCCTGGACACTGTCCTCTGGATATATTTTAGTGTGTCTTGTATCCTTCATGAAGGAAGCTCTCGAACTTGAATCCAGAATGCTTCATGTTTTTTCTTGCATTTGGACACTACAGTGAATAACTAAGGTTGATTAGTATCAATTTTTATTATCTCAAACCTAAATATGTTGTTTCCTGTCTCTGAATCCAGAAGGCTTATTAGGCTGAGTTTGAGAGTTGAAAGTAACTTCTCATTTTTGTTTGTCTTCTAGTGACAGACATCACACCTCCAGTGCAATCCCTGTTCCAAAGAGACAAAGCTCCATATTTGGAGGCGCAGATGTAGGCTTCTCTGGGGGGATCCCGTCCCCAGACAAAGGACACCGGAAACGGGCCAGCTCAGAGAACGAGAGACTCCAGTACAAAACCCCTCCCCCCAGTTACAACTCCGCGCTGGCCCAGCCTGTCCCCACTGGCCCTTCCATAGGAGAATCTGAGCGAAAGACAACATCTCTGTCCTCCTCCTTGGATACCTCCTTGGACTTCTCCAAAGAAAACAAGAAAAAAGGAGTCGATTTGGGTGACAGATTAAACGGAGGTCATGTGGGTGTGAACACTAGCCAAGAACAAGAAGAAGCCCTCTCTGGGCATCCAGCCACCGTAAACGGCACTGTGCTTCCCAGCGAGCAGGCGGGCTCCTCCAGCATCCGGCTTCCGGGTGAGTTCCACCCGGTCTCGGAGCCCGAGCTCTGCTGTACGGTGGAACAGGCGGAAGAGATCATCGGGATGGAGGCCACCGGCTTCACCTCGGGCGACCAGCTAGAAGCCTTTAACTGCATCCCGGTGGATAGTGCCGTGGCGGTGGAGTGTGACGAGCAAGTTCTGGGAGAATTTGAAGAATTCTCCCGAAGGATCTATGCACTGAACGAAAACGTGTCCAGCTTCCGCCGGCCACGCAGGAGTTCTGATAAGTGACGTGAGCAGCCAGCCGGTGGGAGCAGGACAGAGGCGCTGCCTAAAAGGAGGCTAAAACTGCACTGGTTACCCCTTGTAATAATTATGACACAAAATGAATATTAGTGGAGGATATTCCTCAGAAAAACAGACTTTGTAAATCAAGGAGGGACTCAGGATCATTGTGTATCAGTGGGCCAGACAAAGTTAGGTTTTGCTTGCAAGATGTGCTTTTCAGGCCTGATGATTGTTTTAAGACAAAAGTCATTCTCTAGCTCGAGTCACCTTATAGGTATTTGTCTGCTTTTGAATTTACATTTCTGTGTTATGCTCAGAGGGGAGATGATAATATATAAATAATATAATAAACTCACCTTTAGTTTCTCATAAGCATTTGCCCTCACCGTCGTTTATAAAAGCTTGGGAAGACCAAATATTCCAAAAAAGATTTTCTCCATTTACTGAAAGGATCTTTGACCATCCATGAGTTTGATGAATAAGAAGCACAATGGTCTCCTTACACCTGGCCTCCCTGCCTCTGTCCCTTTTCACCCCATCCGCTCCCCAACCTTCATAGTGGATGGGTTGTGCACCCTGAACACTGACGACATCGGATTCACTGGTTCTTGAACACAGTGGCCAGGACCTTCTGTCTCCTCAGCTCAGCCATACCTTTGATGTAACCATTAAATTAAAGGAAAAACCTCATTTCTGGTAGATCCCAGGGGACACTCCAGGACCCCCGTGGTTACAACAGTGAGATGGCATCCAGTCCCTCCAGGGGCCAGATTTCTTATGTGGGCGGATGCTGCAGTCAAAAACCAGGCATGCTCTCTGCCAATGCACTTACCAGACAGAAATACCTGTATGTAAATTCCATGCTAATTTATTAAATTTCAGTTGGAAAGGAAGGTGCTGGATATGATGTATCATCTGGAGAGTCAGACTGATGTACAGAGCTTGAGGCAATCATAATAGTTGGATGAAAAGGCTTAGATGAGGCATAGATACTATTGGTATATGTGCAGGCTCATTCATAGTAAATTATGTTCTTGAAGTCCGATTTCATTCCTGGAGCTCAGATCTCATTTGCTATTATTCTATACTTTATATACCCAAGGACATTGCCTCAGGGTTGCAAGCTCTTTAAGGAGAAATTTATGCATATATCCATGTATTGTATAGAAGAATAAAAACTGAATTTACTTCACTTGACCTGATTTGTTTTTTCCAGTTTTTGAAATTCATCTTGAACCTGCATCTCCATGTTACATTGTGACAGGGCGAGCCTGAACAGAAACTGGCTGTATCGAGTCATGTCGTTGACTCGAGTCGACATGGCTTGCATAGCAGCACAAACACTTTCACACACGTACTCTCTGGTAGCTGCGTTTGTCCTACATAACGGCTGAACTCAGGTCTCGTGATCATTTTCATATATTGTCCAAGCACTCCTGGGCTCGAGTTCTCACTGACAGCCACACTGTCAAGCAGAATAGTTCATGTTGTTATTTTCCACATAAAGAGAACTCACAGAATCCATGCTTGACAGACAGACCCAACCTGCAAGCAATTAAGAGCTTTAACTTGATCTGAAGAAATCCATCTTATTCCACAGAAAGAGGTGGAACTACTCCAAACCTAAAGCAGAAGCCATCTGTAGAGTCACAGCTTCTTCGAAGTGTACTGTCACTCGTGTTAGACTCAATGAGGGGAAGATAGTGGTGGTCTCGGCTATCCACCAGACTGGGCTGTGTGGGGTCCTCCAATGAAGTAACATCTACCCCATTTTGCCCCTGCAAAAGAAAACGGGTTTGGAAGGACTGTTAGTATCGAGTGGTGGAAGGTGCATCATATGTGGCTTAAAGTCCGCATATGGGAGTGGACTTTAAACTTCATGCCAGACTTAAGACAGGGTACATGGAGATGCAGGCCCTCCGGCCTGGGTCTGGGCGGGCACCCCCCAGCAGAGGGACCACCTGCAGGTCACCCACGGTTACAGTGTTCGTCTCAGGTTCCACACAACCAGATAGAGCCTGGGGCTCTGTGGGTCTCCTGTTTGGGGACTCCCTGATTCTGGGGGAGCCCTGCGACTGAATGTGATTGGTAGCTGGGAACCGGTTACCTAGGCTTTGGCCTGGTCCACGCCGTGTTCCGTGACGTCGTGCCTCACCGCGCCACTGAGGCTTGGGTTCCTTTAGTTTGGGTTTCACGTTTTCCCCGAGTTTGCCTGGTGCCTCCGGTTTCTGCCCTGCCTTGGGTAGAACCTACAGTATTACGCGTCTCCGGGAGGAACTCTGCTCGCCATTCTCCAAAGCTGCAGAATTAGTTTTGCCTCCGTTTAAAATGGCCAAGACCAAAATAGGGGATGAGTTATTATCTCCTACTAATCTTTTTAATTAGTCTTGTAAATCACTAAAAAAAAAAAAAAACTTAAATCTGCTTTGAGGATATAACCTGAAATAAAATTCCCTGCTATCCACATCAGAACTGCTTAGGAGCCCTTTCTGTTTTTATGAAGCTGAGACGCTTTTAACAACCGGCAAATGTTATCAAGTGAATATTTGATTGTGTTCTCTCTCTCCACTTCCCCTTACCCACTTTAGAAATTCCAGAGATTTTTTTCCCCCCTCGGAATATTAGTTTTGGAAGATTGTATCCAGCTATATTTTTTTAGCAGTTTTAATGGTGCCTGTTTATCCTGACCTAACCGGTTATTTAAATAATTTTTAAACCACGACCAATAATAAATGGCATGTGAAACTGATCTGTTGGTAATTGGAAGAAAACTCAGCATCTGTATTTATAAAATAAAATTGATTAGTATTTATTTTGAGAGTAAAAGTGTATGTTATTTCCCTGCCATGTTTGAGTCCCGTCTTCTTCACTGTTTTGAATTTGGTGTTGAAGCGGAGTTAACTCTGAAAACCTTGTTCGAAAACCACCAGCCAGCCCTTTCACGTCTACTGAGCTAGCTCTCTGTCCACAGGGGACTGGGCTAAGCAAGATTAATACAAAGATTGATAAGCCTTTATTCCACCATGTGCTCTAGGGGTGGAGCGTGGAGGATGGGCATGTTAATGCATTAGAATTCAGTTTGATAAATTCTGTGATGGAGAGATGTCTAGCCATGGTGTGGAATGCAGAAAAAGCAGACTCGAGGATTAGAAAAGGTTCGTGGAGGTCATGCAGATGAAAACTAGATCAGATGAAAGATGTCTAAGGCATTGCAGGCAGGGGGCACAACGTGGGCAAAGGCTCAGAGGCAAGGCAAGGCCTCAAGTATTTACAAAAACAGTGAGTTTCCCGTGTTGCGGGCCTGGATGGATGTGAAGAAAGGTGAGGAGAGATTGAATTGCAGGCTAGTGGGGAAGGCCTTCAGGTGTCGAGATGGGAGATTTAGATGCTTGCAGCGGGCAGCTGGGAGACACCCCTTCCAGGCTGCAAAGCAGAAGAGTAACTTGGTTAGATCTGAATAGTGGCCAGCAGCCAAGTCAGGGCTGGACTCTAGTAGTAGTAAACAGACTTGAGTCTGTTTAATCGTCTTTCCTATTTTGTTGTGGAAAAAAAAGAAAGTAAGTCTGTCTGAAAAAGAGGTATATCTTTGTGCCCTGATGTTTTGAAGGTAAGTACTGAATAACGGGCTAAGCTTGTACTGGGTGGGTACGGTGCAGCCAGCATCTGTTCTGCTGAATCTTGACTCCCAAGATCTCGACTCAGCCACTTTGAACCTGTGACCCTGCTCGAGTCCTTGAATTTTTAAGAACTCCCCCACACACACACACCATTTCTTAATCTAAAAAATTGGAGTGAACTCCGTGCTTGCCATCATTTTTGTATGGGGCCTGTGCCATCAACGGTGGTCCCTTTTGTCCTACAGGAGGCCACCACCTAGTGACAGGATGCCCAAGACTTGTTATCACCATTTCCTGTTCCAGCACTTGGGCACAGCCACCTTATCTCTGAATCTGGCCCCTGCTCTGTCGAGTAGGGATCTTCCCACACAGGGTTGGATACAGTGTTAGAAGAGATAAATATTTTTATGAAAGCACTTAGTGATCACTGCAAAGCACCATGCACATTGGGAGGAGTTAGTCATTCAACAAGGATTTCTGGCATCATATATACCAGGCCGTGGGGGGGGGGGGGGGACGACTGAAGTGCAGATATTTATTCTGTACACACTGAGAATGTGTCAGGGCTGAAACTGGTCTTTTGAAAAACTAAGCTCTAAACAAATGTCAAGTGTTCCAAGGTGTTTTAGTGGGTGGCATGGACACAGTGTTGAGACATGGTCTATAAGCCTAATTAGCTTAATTTGCATGTTTTTTAACACCTGGCAGATGAGCTTATTCAGGCTCACCTCATCCATAAATATTCTCTTACACAGCTTCTGGCTGCCTCGCTTCATGCTGAATTGGTGCCCAGAGCTCTTAATTTTGCTTGAAGTAGATAGAAGCTTTTTCTTTCTTTTTTTTTTTTTCCTCCTAGAGCATCTAATTACAGTTTTGTAGGTAGACAGCTCAGCCTTGTGGATTTTAAATGAATAAAAAACACGTCTATAAAATAATTCCACACATTTTAGAGGCCAGCAGTGTCAGAAATCCAGTAAAAAAAAAAAAAAAAAAAAAAAAACAGTCTCAAATCAAGATAAAAGTGAAAAAGACTGCCAGTTGGTGAAGTAGCTGTAGCGAGCCGGGCCCGGGCACAGAATCGCCAGCGGGGCAGTGGCAGGCTCAGGTCCCCTCGGTTTAATACAAAACACAATTGGAATGAGCTTCTCAGTCCCCATTAATTACAGGGAGCAAATTGGAAGGCATGGAGGGTGCGGCTGGACGGAAATACTGGCTAACCTGACTCTTAAGAAGCACATACAGGCAGGAAGCAAGCGGTCTGGGCATCTGAGTTGAGAAGCCGTCAGCCTGACATCCCACCCAACCTGCTGCTCCCCGGCTGTGGGACTCGACCAGGGCACTTGCCTTCTCTGAGCCTATGTGCGCCTCTAAAAAGTGAAGCCAGCCCCTGGCTCCGGTTCCGCTTGTTCCCCCACAGAGATTCTTCTTGATTTAAGAGCAAATAGGTATTCATTCTTCAAATCCCGCCTCAGACTACCTTGGGCTCCAGAGCATGGCAGAAAAGGAGAGGACCCTCCTGTCTCACTCTGCCTGTTGTGAAGAACTTGGGGCTAAACCATGGAACACAGCCTACCTCCGGTCAGGGGCCTGTATGCAGCAGGACAGCTACCGCCCTGCCATCTACTCAAGATCCTTGGCACAAGGGCTTCTGAAATACAGAACAAAAATTAATAAAACAGCTAGCTTAAAGAATTCAGCTAGAATCGTACCGCTCCTAAAGATGGCCCTCTGTCGTCAGAAAAATGATAGATTAATTTTAGTTTGATAGGAAAATGCATAAAATATTTTAAGGGAATATGTTATTCGAAATGGTTGAAATGTTTTGATGTTTTATTTTTTTTAAAGATTTTATTTATTTATTCATGAGAGACTGAGGCAGAGACACAGGCAGAGGGAGAAGCAGGCTCCATGCACCGGGAGCCCGACGTGGGATTCGATCCCGGGTCTCCAGGATCGCGCCCTGGGCCAAAGGCAGGCGCCAAATCGCTGCGCCACCCAGGGATCCCAAGTTTTGATATTTTAAAGGGTAAACTTGTTCTCTCAAAATTTCCCTTGCAAAAAACATTTACTTCCCTTACAAGGGGACAAGTTATTCCTCAAAGAAACCAGTATCACTATGTTTCCACAGATTTCTTGCCCTTTGAGTGAGGGACTTGGCCATACTTTGTTACTGTGATGGGAGGAGACAACTCACCCCACCGCCCCAGGCTACCTTTTTTTTTTTTGTATATGTTTTTATTGGAGTTCGATTTGCCAACATATAGCATAACACCCAATGCTCATCCCATCAAGTGCCCCCCTCAGTGCCCGTCACCCAGTCACCCCATCCCCCGTCCACCTCCCCTTCCACTATCCCTTGTTCGTTTCCCAGAGTTAGGAGTCTCTCATGTTGTCACCCTCACTGATATTTCCCACTCATTTTCTCTCCTTTCCCCTATAATCACTTTCACTATTTCTTATATTCCCTGTATGAGTGAAACTATATGATGATTGTCCTTCTCCAATTGACTCATTTCACTCAGCATAATACCCTCCAGTTCCATCCACGTCAAAGCAAATGGTGGGTATTTGTCGTTTCTAATGGCTGAGGAATATTCCATTGTATACATAGACCACAGCTGCTTTATCCATTCATCTTTCGACGGACACCAGGTTACCTTTCATGCAAATGGTATGTGAGCTCTTGCTCATGAGTAGAGGTCTCTAAAGCTTGCTGACCTCGAGACCAGAACCTTTGCTTCCAGAAACCTTCCAGTTAGTTGCCTTGACTTCTCTGCCCCAGGCCTAACTAAGCTCTTTGGTGGCACACAGCGGGTGCTCATGAAGTTGGGGGGAGTGGGAGAATGAGACAGCAGCATTCTGAATCCAATTTCTACAAAGATGCTGTAGCTCACACCTGTACCTGTCTCTTGGTCCCTTGGGAGCCCTCTGACGGCCTAGTGTGCCCTGAGTGGGCACCAAAAATCACTGGAAGGGGTGTTGGGTAGCTCAGTGGTTGAGTGTCTGCCTTTGGCTCAGGTCATAATAGGGTCCTGGGATCGAGTCCCACATTGATCTCCTTGGAGGGAGCCTGCTTCTCCCTCCACCTATGTCTCTGCTTCTCTGTGTGTCTCTCATGAATAAATAAATAAAATCTTAAAAAAAAAAATCACTGGCCACCTTTAGAGGCAGAACTGTCCACCAATTAGCTGAGACTGTGGATCTGGGCTTTTGTAAGCAGAAAAAAGAGGTGCACGTTTGAGGGATTATCACATACTTTTAGTAAACATCCTGAATGGTAGTGAGCCACCACTAGCTGGGACACCAGGGCATGACCTGAGCCTCTGCCGCCCGGCCCCACAGATATTTGCACCGGGGAACCTGCTTCCTCTCCCTGCGATACAGTGACTCCTCAAATATGTGTGAGGTCTCCGTGCCCCAACCTGGTCTCTTCTATGATAGCATTTGATGCTGAGGACGGCCGTGGGGAGATGGGGGCAGTGTGTTCCCACCACCACCTGCCCAGGAAGCCCACAGAAGGCCCCGGAGGGAGGGCGACCAGCCCTAGATCATGCGATCCCAAAGCCGCACTGGGGCCAAACCAAGCCCCATCCTGTCCCCAGACCCTCTTCGGCACCCTAAGCCTCATCAGCCCCGTGGGGGGCCTGGCCCTCTGCCCGCCCCCTGAGCATCCGCCGGCCACAGCTAGCTCTTCCCCCTTGCCAAGAAGGAGGAGCAAATTGGGAGGACGTTTCTGCCCAAGGAGTAGAGTCGGCGCCTCATGGCATTGTGTTGCGAGGTGGGCTGCAACCTCCCGGGGAGTGGAAATGCCCATGTGCACCTGTCAGAATGTGACAAATGTCAAAGTTCGTGAGTTCAGCCATGTAAAGCGTGACTCACAGACCTAGAAGATTCAGGGGGCCTGAGGGTGGGGGGAGGTTTCTTTGAGGACTCACGTTGGCCGCGGCCAACAGGTCGGTCCAGGGGATAAAATGAGGGCAGGGCTGGCAGCCGGGCTAGACGCTGGCGGGAAGGACTCGCGGGGACCTGCGCTGACCTAGTCCGCGCCCTGTGCGCCCGGGGGGCCAGCGAGCGGGCGGCGGGCGCGGGCGCAGCAGGTGTAGACGGCAGTGGCAAGAAGTTTACCAGCAAAGAAATGGAGGAAAATAGGGCGGAGGCAGGGGAGGAATGTGGGGTGGAGGCAGATTTCATGTAAGCACTGATGGCAAGGAGCCAGGAGGCAGCAGCGGGGAGCTGGTGAAGGGCCGGGAAGACCGTGCAATGAAAGGAGCAGGGTCTCAGAGCAGATGGGAGGGGGTGGGCGGTAGGGCAGCCCCTGGAGGGGGGGGGATCAGAGGAGGGCAGGGAGGGCAGGACGGGACTAGAGCGCCCTCCTGCAGAGGGTGCGAGCCGCGGCCTCCCCCTGGTGCCGGGCGCCCGGCGTGGGGCCGCGGTGACCGTCCCAGGGCACAGGCGGGTGGCGGGAGCTTGCTGGCCTCTTGAGGAGACTCCAGAGGTGCAGGGGCGAGCACGGGCTGGCTGCCAGGGAGGCGGCGGGGCCTCTGCGTGGATTGCATTGCAGTCCCAGCTGCCCCCTGGCAGCCCTGCGCCCCCCCCCCTCCGCCCTGCGAGCCGCCCTGCACACGGCAGACTGCAGCAGCCCGGGCCAGCGAACCCTCCAGATCACGCCCCCGCCAGGTGGATCGCACTCGCTAGTTAGCCGAGTGGTTGATGAGGGGAAGGTTCTCTTACAGAAATATTCCGGGTAAAAAGATCCAGAAGGGATAATTGAACTAAACTATAACCACGATGTACCTCCTAATGAATATGATGCGTCTAAGACCATGACGGGCAGTGACTGCTCGGGTCACAGAGGGAGCCAGGCATTTCACGCCTCCCGATGCAGGAACACAAGGCCCATGAAGTGCTCCTGGCAAACGTTTGACCCTAAATAGGGTCAAAGCTCTCTCTGTGATGTCCAATGCAAGAGACACTGGCCATGCATGGCTACTGAGCAATTGAAAAGCGACTGCGATGTGCCGTGGGCGTAAAGTACACCCTGAATTTCAGAGATTCAGGACAAAAATATAATGATAGTTTTATATTAATTTTCATATTGATTACATGTTGGGATGATAATATTTTGATAATATATATTTGATAATATGTTTGATAATAATCATATACTGAATTCAGTATTTTAACTAATTTCATCCATTTCTTTTGCTTCTTAAAATGTGACTACTAGAAATTTTACAAGTACATATGTAATTAGCATTTGTGGCTCACTTGATATTATACTGCACAGAAAAGCTCTGGGAGGAAATTCAGAGGGCAGACGAGGTTGTTAACACCTGGAAAATGCGATCAGCAAAATCTAGACGGCGGGAAACCCTGCAGGACAACCTGGTTTCTCCAACACATTGTAAGAAAAAAATAGAAACAAGGAGGGGGAAACCTGTTCAAAAGAGACTCAATATCTTTGAGGCACATCAGTCAATTTTGCGATGAACCTGGTGTGGTTCCTATAAACTGAACAAACTGAAAAAAAAAATAAGGGACAATCAAAATGCAGATACTGACTACATATTTGATTGCTTTAAGGACTTGTTAATTTTTTAGGTGTGATAATCGTAATAGAAAAAATAGTATGGCAGATTTTTTCTAAAGTCCATTATTTCTTAGAGATGGATATTGAAATATTTGTGAATGAAATGCATGTGTCTGGGGCTGGGGGTGCGGTATATAGTGGGGTGTGGATAATACAGGATTGGCCATGTGTGATGGGTGACAGGTAACTGGGGCCCATGACTCGCCCCAGTGCCTACTGGCCTGCACCTTGCCCTCCAGTCAGTTGGAGGCTTGTCAATCCCAGAATGCCCCTGCTCCTGCATCTCCAGAGCCTGGACTATCTTTCCCTGTGACCCACAGCAAACTTTGTTCATCCTATAAGCCACAGTTTAGCCATTCTCCTTTCTTCATTGAGGTCCTCCCTGCCCTCTGCCCCAGTTTCCGTCCCCACCTCCACCCACAGCAGGTAGGCTGCCCCCCCTGTGCTCCTCCACCACCTGTACTTGCTTCCACCACGGACCTTCTTGTATCCCCCTGTCTGTCACCTCCAGGAGGCTGTGAGCTCCCAGAAGATGGGCTTTTTGTTTAAAGAACAACTAATGCCCAGGAAGTTTTGCTCAATCAGTGTCAGTGTGCTGAGCGCCCATTTTACAGATGAAGCAGTTGAGGCCCAGAGGAGTCAGTGTCATAGCCAAGTTCCCAGAGCTAAAACTTGAGAGAGCTGGAACATGAAACCAGAACCCTTGAGTCATTTCTCTGCATTTTACATCAGAGCCCCAGGCCACAGTTCCCTTCCTGCCGTCATTCATTCACTTAGCATGGATTGGGCGCCCCTGTGGGGCTGGCACTGCCGAACAAATCGTGGCGGTGCAACTATGAAGACCCACAGGGGACTCTTGGAGTGTGACCCGAAGGAGCCACTTTGCCCTGGGGGCTCAGCAAGCTCACTGGCGAAGTGAGATTTAAACAGATTCAAAGCCATAGCAAAGCCATTCCAGCCAATGGAACAGCACATGCGAAGGATTCGAGGATGCTCCCGAGCCAGGGCGCTGGAGACGTGGACAGTGGCCAGGCCTCAGGCAATCCCTCATCAGGATTGTTTTCCTCCAGTCATGTTGGGTAGTGTTGATGATTTTTTTTTAAAAATCTCAGTACATCGTGACCCCTCTGGCCAGCTCCCTGAGGACTCAGCTTCAGTGCCGGCCCTGCCTTCGTGTGGGCCACCCCGCTGCGGACGGCGGGTCCTTTCCTTCCCCATAACCGTTCTTCAACCCAGCTCATTATGTTCTTTTCAGCTGGTGGCGGAAAACTCCTGATCTTGCCTCTTTGGGGTAAGTGTTCCAATTCCCAAATCTTCCCTGATTCTGGGAAGGGGGATTCTGACTGCCCCAAAGCTATCTCCTGTTTAGACCCCGGATGGGGGTGGTGGTGAGACCCCTTCTTAGGCTTTACCAGCCTTTTGACTTCGGGGTCTGGCTTTGCCCCCTTCCAAATAGCCCCCTTCCAAATTCCCTGAGGCTCTTCCAGCTTTCATTTCCTTTTTTTAGAAGTGAGAAAACATTTCTACAACATCACCAGCCTGCATTCTTCTCCCCTCCGTGGCTTTTATATATTTATTTTTTATTTTTTTATTTTTATGACTATACATTCAGAGTTCTCCAGGCTCCAGGCTCGTCTGATCAGAACTCACAAATCCTTTTCGTGCTCAACAAAGCCCGGCCTTGCAATGAAAGCCTGGCTTTGGAGACGTCCAGCACTTCAATTCCCTTTATTGTGTTGGACCGTATCCACTCTCTGCCCTGGAGGCAGTAAATGGTGAGGCCAGCAAAGGGGTCAGAGGAATGACAAACACCTTGCTGAAACACTACCCTGCTCTCACTGCCATTGAGCGGGAACGAAGGAGGCCAACTGGCCAAGTAATGGAGCATTCCTTCTGAGTGGAGTCCAAATGACGTCAGGGCCTGCAGCCCAAAGGAATCCCAGAAGTTCAGAGGCAGAGCACAGTGGGAGGAGTGAGTCTCCTCGGTGTGGGGACAAACTAGAGGCTGAAGCACTTGCTAGTGCGTTCAGGAGGTGCCAGAGTCATGTGACAGAGATAATGACTTCGTTTTGGCAAAACATCATCCATCACGTTAGATTAATACGGCTAATACGAATTTAACTGGCTTTGTAGTTTCGTGGGGTCTTGATTTGTAAACCTGTTTTGGTTTTTGGTTGTAGGAGAGCTATAAACATTAGTTTATATTTAGGTTTTTGTTTGTCAAGTGCTCTTGAGAGTAAAAATGGAAGGCTGGAATATTCTATACTGAATCATCCTTCCTTGCAGTTGTTCACCCCACCCCACCCCCACAACAAAACCAAACAGGATCCAGGAGGAAATGTCAGAGTCCATCCCTGAGACAGGAGGGCGATACATAGGCTGTAGGAAGGGCTGCATTCACCTGCCCCAGACCTTGGCCTTTGTTCTAGATCCTTGAGTGCCCCCTGTGGCCAGCACCTCTATGCTCAACACTTGCCCCTCCCTACTATTTCCCTGGATGCCTTTAATTCCTGGGTGCCCCTCAGCCTCTGGAGGGCCTGCGCAGAAAGAAAGGAACGTGGGTTTCTGCTGGCACAGCATCCACCAGAGAGCCTGATTATCTGCAGTGCCTGGGATGGGGCCCCTCCGAGCATCGTTGTGCCAGAAGAGTTTCTGTCTCCTGCTTCACCCTGGCCACATTCCCACATGCTCCTTTGGATTTCTGGCTTCAGTGTCTGCCAGGCCCCAGGAAGGGGAAAAGGAAGGGAAAGATCCTAGGCTGGCACAGCGTTGTTTAGGCAATATTATAAATAAAAATAAGTGTTGAACCTTAGGGGATCTACAGGAATTTTTAACCTTAAAAGAATCTGTCCATTACTTTTTGCATGGTGTCACGGGTCTTCCTAGGGATTTCGTACTTTACCTTAGGGCAATGGGAAATCTTTGAAGGGTCTTAACCATGGTGAATGCCATGCTCTGGCGTATGTTTTAAAAAAGAATGCAGGGGGAGAAACTTCTGGTAGTGGTGATGGTATGAAGTGATTGCATGAACTGTCCTGAAGATAACAATTATGAAATCTGGACAAAATTTAAAAACAAAACAAAACAATCACTCAAAGGCTCTGGGAAGTGTCTCAAAAGAGACAGAAGCCAGAGGACAGTTTACTCTTGAAAAACTGCAAATGGAAGATATAATAATCGTGATGGTGCTCCCTAAACTCCATGACTATAGTGGGGAGAAAACACACCCTCACCTCCTAAAGTTGCAAAGAGTAAGTTTTCTGTGAGCTTTTAGGAGCATCTGGAAATTTAAAGGGGAAATTCTGGAACTGAGAGAGTTGCAGAAGATATAAGACCCAAAATCTGAGCATAAACGCTGTCCACATCTTTAGCCAAATGTTCGAGGGCCTTATGAAAAAATAGGGACCAGAGAGGAAACTACCCTTGAAAGACAGCATTACACTAGACGAGAAGGTATGTGAGTATGCTGCTTTTAAGAAACAGTGATGGGACGCCTGGGTGGCCCTGGGCATGATCCAGGGGTCCTGGGATCGAGTCCCACGTCAGGCTCCCCAGGGGTAGCCTGCTTCTCCCTCTGCCTGTGTCTCTGCTTCTCTCTGTGTCTCTCATTAATAAATAAGTAAAGTCTTAAAAATAAATAAAAGAAAGAAACAGTGAGTTCTCCAGCCTGTTGTGCAATGCATGTAGCAGAAAGATAAGCCTTGCTGGCTTGAGGTGTCGGGGTCCAGAATCCAAGACTGGCAGACCAGCTGGAAATTTAGAGGACAGTCCACAGAAACAAAGGAACCACAAAGAATCCGAGCACTCAAATCTGAATATAAATTGCTCAAATCCTTGGATGATTGCCAACTTACAGAGGTGCAGGGAAAAGACCCCTTGGAGTTGGGATTTAAAAAAAAAGAAAGAAAGAAAGAAAAAGAAAGAAAGAAAGGAAGAAAGAAAGAAAGAAAGAAAGAAAGAAAGAAAGAAGAAAGAAAGAGAAAGAAAGAAAGAAAGAAAGAAAGAAAGAAAGAAAGAAAGAAAGAAAGAAAGAAAGAAAGAAAGAAAAGCACAGCGCCTGGAAGTTATAATAGAGATACCTGTTACTACACACCTTAGAGGACACAGAGTTTGCTGTTTGAATCAAGGTAAACTAGCTGCTCACCGGAAGAAACACCAGTAGTTATCAGAAGAGCACAACAGAACCCAGAATTGCTACATTGTCTAGTTTTCAGACTGCAGAGAAATAGGAAAATGTGACCCATACTCGGGGAAAATAAACAAAAAAGACAAGCAGCTGATTCTAAGTAGGGCACAAATGTTGGACTTAGCAAAGATTTCAAAGCAGCTTTTATACATATGGTAAAAGGAAAATATGTTCAAAGATTTGAAGGAAAAAATATGGCCTTAATGAGTGAAGAGAAAGGGAATCTCAACAGAGTAATGGAAATTATATGTAAATATATTTTTAACTAAATGGAAATTCCAAAACTGAAAAGTACAATCATTGAGATGAAAAATTCACCAGTTGAGCTCAACCATAGATTGGAGATGCCCGTAAACAAGAATCACTGACCCTGCAGGTAGATTAATAGAAATCACTGAATCTGGAGAGAAAAAAGATTGAAGAAAAATGAATAGAGCTTTGGGAAGCATGAGGGATATCATGAGGTCTAAAACCTGTGTAATTGAAATGCCAGAGGAAAGGAGAGGGAGAAAAAATGGCAGGAAAATGTATTTGAATACATACTGGCCAAAATTCCCCAAATTTGGTGAAGAATGAACTTTAAGAGTTAAGAATCTCAACAAATCTCAAGGAGAGAAACACAAAGAAAAGCACTCTTAGGCACATAAGTCAAACTGGTGAGGCGTACCTGGTGACTCCATTGATCAAGCCTCTGACTTTGGCTCAGGTCGTGTTCTCTAGGTCCTGAGAGGGAGCCCCACGTCAGGCTCTCCCTTTCCCTCTGCCCCTCTCTCACTTGTGCAAGTGTGCATGCTCTCTCTCTTTCTCTCAAATGAATAAATAAATCAATAAAACCTTTTAAAAATAAGTCAAATTGGTGAAAGCCAAAGTTAATGAGACAATCTTGAAAGCAGCCAACAAAAAGATACCTTGCGTGCAAAACAGTAATACAATTAGTGATCCATTTCACATCAGAAATAGTGGGTGTTAGATGTTAAAACCAACACCTTCAAAATGCTGAAAGAAAAAAACTGCCACAGAT
Organism: Canis lupus baileyi; assembly: GCF_048164855.1. NCBI lineage: Eukaryota > Metazoa > Chordata > Mammalia > Carnivora > Canidae > Canis > Canis lupus. Next base: position 29,241,163 of record NC_132860.1, read on the forward strand.
AATTCTATATTTAGCAAACCATCCTCCAAAAATGAAGGTAAAATAAGACATTTTAAGATAAATAAATAAGGAGATAATTTATGACCAGGAGTTCTTCATGACCAGAGATGCTAAAGAAAATTCTTCAGGCTGAGGGGGACTTAGATCTAGTGTAGAGAAAGAAAAGAACTGGAATTGATAAATATGTGGGCCAATGAAAAGATTATATTTTGGGGAGTTATAAAGGATGTACATGTAATTGGCAATAGCATTAAGGAGAGAGGGGAATAAATAGAAATATAGTATTGCAACATTCCTTAATCAATTAATTAATTAACTCCAAGTAAATTCTGATAAAGATATCTATATGTATACATATTATATTCATATCAATATAATAAAGATGCATATTGTAATCTGTAGAGCAACCACTAAAAGTTATGCAAAGAGATATGGCTAGAAAGCCACTAAAAATGGAATAAAATGAAATACTAAAAAATATCTGGTTAACTCATAAGAAGGCTGGAAAGGAGGAACAAAGGAATAAAACCCACAAAAGACAAATAGCAAAGTGACAGACTAAAAGAAAAGCATTCCTTTTTTAAAAAATTTGTTTATTTAAGAGAGAGTGGTGGAGGCGGGGTGGTGGTGGTGGTGGTGATGGACAGAGGAAAAGAGAATTTCCAGCAGAGCTGCTGAGCAAAGAGGCGGATACAGGGCTTGATCCCACAACCCTGAGATCATGACCTAAACCAAAATCAAGAGTTGAAGGCTCAAACAACTGAGCCACCCAGGTGCTCCTAAAAGAAAAGCATCTCAATCATTACAGTAAATACAAACGGAACAAATATTCTAATCAAATGGCAGAGATTGTCAGACTGAATCTAAAAAAAAAAAAGAAAAGAAAAGAAAAGAACAAATTCCATGCCTTCAAAAAAAGACACATTTTAAATATAAAGACACAGACTGGGAAAAAAAGGATGGAATGAAATGGTAAGCATGAGACAGCTGGACTGTTATATTAACATCAGATACAGTAGACTCGGAAAAGAAGATGTCACCAGGCATAAAGAAGTACATTCCAGAATGACAATAAAAAGCTCAATACGTTGAGAAACATAAGAATCATAAAAGTACATATTAAATGGGTGCAGTTTATTGCATGTAATTATGCCTCAATAAGGCAGATTTTTAAAAAAATGCAACCCCTATCAAAATAACATTTTTCACAGAGCTGGAACACACAATCCTAAAATTTTTGTGGAACAAGAAAAAGACTTTGAATGGCTGAAGTAATGTTGAAAAAGAAAAGCAAAACTGGTGGCATCACAATTCCAGACTTCAAGCTCTATTACAAAGTTGTAATCATCAAGACGGTATGGTACTGGCACAAAAACAGACACATAGATCAGTGGAACAGAATAGAGAACCCAGAAATGGACTCTCAACTCTATGTTCAACTAATCTTTGACAAAGCAGGAAAGAATATCCCCTGGAAAAAAGACAGTCTTCTGAATAAATGGTGTTGGGGAAATTGGACAGCCACATGCAGAAGAATGAAACTGGACCATTTTCTCACACCATACACAAAAATAGACTCAAAATGGATGAGAGACCTAAATGTGAGACAGGAATCCATCCAAAATCTTAGAGAACACAGGCAGCAACCTCTTTGACCTCAGTTGCAGCAACTTCTTGCTAGACACATTTCCAGAGGCAAGGTAAACAAGCAAAAATGAACTATTGGGACTTCATCAGGATAAAAAAGTATTACACAGCAAAGGAAACAATCAGCAAAGCTAAAAGGCAACCAATAGAATGGGAAAAGATATTTCAGATGACATATCAGATAAAGGGTATCCAAAATCTATAAAGAACTTATTAGACTCAACACCCGAAAAACAAAAAATCCAGTCAACAAATGGGCAGAAGACATGAACAGATATTTCTCCAAAGAAGACATACAAATGGCCAATAGACACATTAAAAACATGCTCAGCATTACCCAGCATCAAGGAAATAGAAATCAAAACCACTATGAGATACCACCTCACACCAGTGAGAGTGTCTAAAATGAACAAGTTGGGAAACAACAGATGCTGGTGAGGATGTGGAGCAAGGGGAGCCCTCATACACTGTTGGTGGGAATGCAAGCTGGTGCAGCCACTCTGGAGACAATATGGAAGTTCGTCAAAAAGTTAAAAATAGAGCTACCCTCCCAATCCAACAATTGCACTACTATGTATTTACCCAAAAATACAAACATAGTGATCCGAAGGGGCACCTGCACCTCAATGTTCATAGCAGCAATGTCCACAATAGCCAAACTATGGAAAGAGCCCAGATCTCCATCGACAGATGAATGCATACACGTGTGTGTGTGTGTGTGTGTGTGTAGTCTATTGAAAAGTAGTATTCTATTGTATACGATATATATATTGTACAATATTGTATACAATTCTATACAATAGAATACTACTCAGCCATCAAAAAGAATAAAATCTTGTCATTTGCAACAACATGGAGCTAGAGGGTATTATGCTAAGTGAAATAAGTCAACCAGAGAAAGACAATTTCCATATGATCTCACTCATATGTGGAGTTTAAGAAACACAACAGATGAACATAGGGGATGGGAAGGAAAAATAAAACAAGATGAAATCAGAGAGGGAAACAAACCATAAAAGACTCTTAATCATAGGAAACAAACTGAGGGTTGCTGGAGGGGGTAGGTGGGGAGGGTTGCTGGCGGTGGGATAGGGTAACTGGGTGATGGAATGAGCACTAGGTATTATAGGCAACTGATGAATCACTAAATTCTACTCCCGAAACTAATAATACAGTATATGTTAACTAACTTGAATTTTTTAAAAAGATTTTATTTATTTATTCATGAGAAACACAGAGAGAGAGGCAGAGACACAGGCAGGGGGAGAAGCAGGCTCCATGCAGGGAGCCGGACGTGGGACTCGATCCTGGGACTCCAGGATCAGCCCTGGGCTGAAGGCGGTGCTAAACTGCTGAGCCACCCCGGCTGCCCTTCTAATTTGAATTAAAAAAAAAAAAAACAATAGTGGATGCTGAAGGTGGAAGGACAGAAGGGTAGCTGAGGCAGGAATGGAAGGGGACGGGCCGGCTGATCCCGAGGAATGCGGGTGCAGACTCAGACGGTGGGTTTGAGGGGCCAGGAGACGGAGTCCCCAGGGTCGAGGTTGGCAGGTGCTGCGTGTGCGGAGGAGAGGCCCCGGCTCGTCAGACTACAGGGTGGGAGGACTGGGTTCAGACTGGGCTCTGGGGTTCATTTAGAGGTGCGAGAAGGAGGAGGAAAGGGGCCCTCACGGGGGACTAAGAGGAAAGGGCCAGAAAGGCGGGAGGGAAGCAGGGAGTCCAGGAGGAAGGGGGTTCAGGGGAAGGGGTGTGGCCGGGGAGGAGTGTGGCCAGCGGCTGAGAGTGTTGCTGCGAAGTCAGGTCTGAGCTCCCTGATGCTCCCTCTGCTCCAGGTTTCTCCAGGTGTGACCGGCCAGGGTGCAAGGAACTTCCGGGCGGGGTGGGAAGGGACGGGGACAGCAGGAGAGGCCAGGAGAGGCCGCGCCCGGGAGGACAGCGGCGCGTCTGACCCGGGCACCAGCGCGCTGGGAGGCGGGCCTGCCCCCTGCATTTCCCAGCTGCACTCCTGGCCGGGTGACCTGGGGCGGGCGGGGGAGGAGGAGGCTTTGGGACTGGGAAGCTGCGGGGCAGCCCGAGGTTCCAGGAGGACAGGCCCTGGGCGGTGGCCTGGACACAGCCTCCAGCCGGAGGGGCCGCTGGGGCGTGAGCCTGAAGCTGGACAGTGTGGAGGCCCCTGCTGAGCGCCAGGTTCCGCCTGCCGCGGGCTGGGCCGCCGGACAGCTCCAGGGTGAGAGGAGTCGGTCCCAGCAGTTGGGCCCCACAAACATGCAGATGTATTTGCTGTTTGTACCAATGCTGCAGGTTTGCCAAAGACCCAGGACTTCTGATAAAGTTTATTCTGTGTGATTGTCACCGGGGAAGAGAAAACACGAATGGTGCAGTTAAGCCCGCCGCTTTCCTGAGTGCACCCTGGACAGGAGCGGACTTTTATTCTGAGCATGCGTAAATGAGAACAAGTCTTGCACAATCAGATAGATGATCGGCAGACTTCCCCACAGACTGTCGTCTGGCTCTGCCCGTTTCAAATATCACTTCTCCACCACTGCCCACATGCTGCCAGCACCAGGGTCTGCAGGATATGTCACGATATGACGTGTGGCCCTGTCCCGCGGGGTCACGATGCTGGGCGAGCCTGTGCAGGGGGCAGGGAGAGCACTCCTCGAAGCCAGTCCACACCAGGCTGGACATGGAGCTAGACATGCAAGGGACTGCAGCCACACACGCGTATATGTGTCCTCATAAACCCCGTGAAACTCAAATTCCACTCAACTTGCCCTTAGTCAGATTCCAGAAATATCTAGCTGCTCCAGAGAAACGCAGCAAAAGTCAAAGTGGGAAGAGACAGAGATCTTAACCAATTGGAGTTAAAATAGTATGTTTCTGCCAATTTCATAAAACCGTATAATCATAGGAACACATTGCTAGGCTCCACCCTCTGAGCATCGCCTCCAGCCTCGAAAGGAACCCAGCTGAGTGGGGGACCTGAAGCTCCAGCTTCGCCAGCCTCTCAGGAATCCCACGTCAGCTTAATCCTTCCCCGTCTCCCCCTGCTCGTCACCTTCTGTGGCTCCCCAGTGCCCTCAGGGAAAAACTGTGTGTTCCAGTCCACAGTGGTCACTGGAGGCTTTATCAGGTCCCCTCGTTCCCCAAGTTGCTGTGAGAGGTGGGCTTTGGGGGTACAGCAGACATAGGGAGCTGATGGGTGAACTCTGAGTCCAGCAGGGATGACAGGCATCAGGGGGAGGTGACCCACGTGGCCCTGCCGAGGCCAGTGGGGGTTCCAGGACAGAGCCCCCTTCTCCAGGCAGATTCCTCTCTGGACCACAGGGTGGGGGTGGGGGTGCGGTGGGGTGGGGGGCGTGGGGGTGGCCGGGGAGGAGTGGAAAGGGCTTGCCCTGAAATCCACAGACCTGAGTCCAAATGCCTGTCCTGTCCTTTGCTGGCAAGCGACTTAGCCTCTCTGACTTTCAACGTCCTCACCTACAAATCAGGAAATACTTGTTTCATCTCAGCGCTCCTGTGAGGCACTAAGGAACCACTATCGTGAAGGTGCAGACAGACGGTCAGGCCTCACTGCCCCCGGCTGGCAGAGGGCCCTGAAATGACTTGCCCTTGACCCTGAGTGGGCCCCGAACCTCCTCAGTAGGTTAAGCAATCATGCTGACTTTATTTATTAGCTTCACAGCCTCTTCTGAGGAGTAAATGTCACTTGTACCAAAGCCTCACAAAACCCCTGATTTCCAGCACTGGCTGCCCCTTAGTCCCTCTGCTGTGGGGCCCACGTGGGTGCTCTGCTTGTCCTCCTGCAGGGCCTGGACAGGCTACTCATGCCTGGAGTCTGAGGTGTGAGGGGCCTGAGGGGCTTGGCTCCTAGGCCTAACGGGGATGTGAGTGCTCACAGGGTCCCCTGAGAGCCAGGAAGCTGCCCCAGCTGGTGATGCCCTGACCTGGTTTGTCCCTGACCCCTCCGAGGCCATGTGACTCTAGGCAAGTCTTTCTCCTTTCCCTGAGCTGCTGAGGAGCTCACAGGGGAAGACCTACCCCTGCTCTCCGAGAAGGAGCCCTCTGACCAGCTCGGAGGGCAGCCCTCCCTGAGAAGTTGCTTGCTTGTCGGGGTCCCTACAGTGGAATCAGATGCCCCCACGGTCCGGCCCTCCCACACTGAGGTGGTCCGTTCCTGGGACCACCTCTGTGGGAGCCTGGGATGTCACCTCGGTTTCTCCCTCATATTTCATTTGTACTCTGAACAGCGTTCTATAATTTGCACATCTCTCCTTTCCTTCAAGTCTTGCCGCGCTGCACATCCTCTGATCTGAGCCATCGTCCCATTTAACAGATGAAGAAACCAGGGCTCAGGGCAGTGGGTGGGGCGAGGGTAACCCAAGTGGTAAGGAGCAGAGTCCACCCACCTCAAAGCCAAAGCCCAGACTCTCTCTCTCCCTCACAGAGCCCGGCAGGGGCCTTGGATCTGGCAGGGAACTTTTGAGGGTGTAATTTGGGCTGTTGATGAGAGGAAATGAACTAGCAGAGCCATTCTTCAAGGAGACTTTTCAGGCTCCAGAACAGATGTGTGCTGCAGGGCGGCAGGGACTGCAGGCTGGAGTAGCTCAGGCTCCAGGGCGCAGACGGTCCCCGATTTGTAGGAAAGGCCTCCGTGTACTGCCTGGCACAGGGTCGGGGCTCCGGCAGCACAGGGGGCAGAGGGCAGGCACATCACAGAGGGTGGCAGGGGCCCGGGTGTGAGGGGCAGCAGCGGGGCACGGAGCCTCGGCAAGGAAGGTGTTTAAGCAGGAGGGAGACCTGGGGCCTGGCCTCCATGGCCCACGCTCCCGAGGACACTGACTGGGCAGCGGCCCTACGCTCGGGGAAGCGGCTGCATCCATCTCCCACAGAGACATGCAGCGGGCTCAGGCCTGCACAGGGCCAGGCTGGGAGCTGAATGTGTGAATCCCGGTCCTGGCTGGGCCTCTGGTCCCTGGTGGTGACCCTCCCTGGACCTGGCCATTTCATCTCCTAGGTAGGTTGACATTTCCTCCCTGTTAGCAGTTCCGGGCTCCTGGGAGGACATGGAAGCCTTGGTGGGAACCTCCTGGTGCCAAGCTGGCCGTTTCCTAGTTTCCTTTTTTTTAAAAAATATTTTATTTATTTATTCATGAAAGATAGAGAGAGAGGCAGAGACACAGGCAGAGGGAGAAGCAGGCTCCATGCAGGGAGCCCGATGTGGGACTCCATCCCGGGTCTCCAGGATCATCCTCTGCGCCGAAGGCAGGTGCTAAACCACGAGCCACCCAGGGATCCTCCCTTTCCCAGTTTCCTCACCCACCGGGAGAATCCGGCCTTTGGGTCCTTCCTCCCAGGGCCAAGGGAGTGAATGCAAAGGCCCTTTGTAAACTGTGAAGCACGAGACTCACGAAGTATCCTCTGAGCAGGGAAGTAGAAACACTTCTCTGGGCCTGCTCTCCAGTCATGCTTGGATTGTAGGATTTCTAGATCCTGGCTGCTTCTTTTTCAGTCCCTCACCCATCCATCCATCTGTCCATTCAGCAGCCACCAGCCCCTGTCCCCGGAGCCGCAGGGAGAGCCTGGACAGCTGCCCTCAGAGCCAGCCTCGTGTCCCTGCCCAGGACAGGCCCTGAAAGCGCTTGGACCCCCTCAGAGGTGACCCGAGTTCCCAGCTCCCCTCTCCAGAGCCGGAGGGAACCTTAGGATACTCCGGCCAGTTCCAGACCTCAGCCCCCGACTGTTCCTCCCCGCCCCCAGGCTGATCCCTGACCCTGCCCCGCGCCAGTTCGGGTTTCTCAAGCTTGGCACGAGTCCAGTGGGACGGGGGCCAGGCCACCCCCCGGGCTGAGAGCAACCCGGCCCCTGCCCAAGAGCACAGGCTTGGCCGGGCAGGGGTGCGGGGGGGGGGGGGGCAGGGCCTGGGGAGGCCCGGCCCCGCTGCTCTGCGGCACATGATATTATCTCTGGCCTTGGCGCAGCGCTCCAAGCAGGATGCGGCTTTCAACACCTCTCTCCCCTCGGAGGGGCTCGGGGCTTTTCGAGTTTCTCACGATGTGGATCGAGAGCCCCTCAACCAAGGCCACCCCCCCCCCAGAGGCAGTCGGTCCTCAGATAGTCACCGCCCGCCCCCCCGCCGTGGGAGGGGAAGGGCCCCGGTGCCTGAGAGAGGGAGATCACAGGGACGGCTCCCCTGAGCGTCTCCCCCACCCCCTCCCCTTCTCTTGTCCATAATCCAGGGCGCCTGTTCAAGGAATTCTCCACCCAGTGTGTTAGTGATTTATTTAGACTCGGCTCATCCCGCCTGCCCGGCGGGTGACAGACCCCCTCCCCGCCCCCTTGCCCCTCAGCCATGTCCCTGGGGCGGTTTTTCATCTCCAGCACGGCAGGCCTGGCCCTGCTCCAGACTGTTCCAGATGGCTCTGCTGGACATTGCGGGCTTGCAGGGGGACCCCGCAATCTCACTTCTGGGGGCCCGGCCAACCCCCTGATATTTTGTGGACTCTCCTCCTCAATCCTGCTGGGCGCCTCCTTCCCAACTGGGGGGGTGACAGATGACTTTTTTTTTTTAAGACTTTATTTATTCATTCATGAGAGACACAGAGAGAGAGGGAGACAGAGACAGAGACACAGGCAGAGGGAGAAGCAGGCTCCGTGCAGGGAGCCAGGAGCCTGATGTGGGACTCGATCCAGCGACCCCAGGATCATGCTCTGGGCTAAACCGCTGAGCCACCAGGGCTGCCGACAGGTGACTTTTAAGAAGAACAAGAAGCAGCCTTCTGGATCCTTAAGCCCGACTCCCCATTGAACAGATGGACAGCCAGAGACCTAGAGGGGAAGGCGGGAGACAGTCGGGAGGCCCCACCCAGTGTCTGATGAAAAGGCCTTTAAGATTATTTAGGATGCTCCCCCTACCCTCACCCCCACACAGGACCTCATCTGACCTGCTAAACTCTCATCAAGAAAGGAGCAACATCCCCATTTTACATGCTCAGGGATAGAGCTGGCGCCGGCAGTGTGGCTGGACCAGAGCACAAGTTGGAGGCTGCCTCTGTCCATCTCTGTCCCATTCGGGTCAGGCCTGCAGCTCCCAGCGCCGGGTCCCTGCTCTACAGGGCTTTCCTACCCAGTGGAAGCTGGGTGTGTGCACATGTAGCATGAGGGCCCAAATGGCTGCCTCCATTTGCCCTGAGATAACAAGGCCCCCAAGCTCTCTCTCCCTGAGCACAAGGGGAGGGCTGCTTGGTCACTGGCCACTCTGTGCTCAGCCCTGGGCTCTGGGGAATTGGGTGCAGCCCCAGGTCCTAGGCAGGCAGCACCCTCTCACCCAGGCACCACTGTCTCCTGGGAGGTACTCCTCTGGGAGAGAACTGGTCCCTACTCTCCTGGTCCCATCCCTCTCTGCAACCTGGGAGACATGGGCCAGGTCCCCAGGGGCGTCTATTTCTGCTGCCTCTGAGCCTTCGTTTCCTCCTTTGTGGAATAGGGTGATAGCCCGGCCAGACTCATTGGAGTTTTCTGTAGGTTAAATGGGTTAATACTGCAAAGCATGTAGCCTGGCTAATGGCACAGAGAAGGCCGGCAGTCAGTATTGGCTATTACTGTCGCAGTGATTGCTCCCTGACCCCTCTGGGCCATGGTTCTTTTCCATAGGGCGGCATTCCTGATTCGGGCCTCATGGGGTTGCTGTGCTGAGCCTCTGTAGTGGAGTCCCTGCAGGGAATAAAGCCCATATGTGCCAGCTTCCCCTTCCCTTCCATTTCTGATGTCTATGAAATGGAGAGAGTCAGAGGCCTGCTTGCCCACTGTCTAAAATGCCACAAGATGGGACGGGAAAGGGATAGGAATGAAAAGTGAGGTCACAAATAGGCCCCAAATCTGAGCATCACTTTTCTGTAAAGCCTAAAGAGGGACAGTGACTTGCCCAAGGTCACACAGCAGATAGAGCTGGTCCAGGGTTGCAAAGTCTGTTCTCATGACTCCAGCTCTTCCTCTTTGATCATTAAGAGCTGGGTGGAGAAAAGTGCCTAGAAATGTTTCTTGGATCAGGGTCTAATAGTCATAGTGTGAGATCATGGCCTTGACATCCAGATATGACCCAGCAGGCTGCAGGATATCCTGGGGGATTTGAGCATAGGGGGAAATCCAGTCATTTACCCTGGGAGCCCCACCCTGGGAGGTGGAAAAGGTGACAAGGGCCCAAGGATCTGTCCTCTCAAGGGAGTAGCTGTGCTGGTTGGAGGCACCATGTCAAGGCTCATCCTGACTGGCACACCTTCTTTGCTGTGTCCCTCAACACCTTCCTGACCCTTCCCTAGAGAGTAAAGGGCTGGGGGTGGCTGCTGTCAGGGGACATTAGGGTCAGGGACCCCCATGATGAGATATTACAAAGGCCAGGTCTCACAGCAGCAGGGCTGGGCCTGTGGCTGAAGTCACTGGGGATCGGTTGGCCACCTGTACCCGGGCTGGCATCCGGAGCTGGGTGGCGCAGAGCTGCCTGGGGCCAATTACTCCCAAGCTAGTGACTTTCTCAGGCTAGGCTTGGGAAGGACAGGAAGGGGGCTGGGACACCAGGCACCTGTCTGCCATCTGTCCGGTTGGGGACGCAGATGAGGCAGATCCAGAGCCGTCTCCTCAGCAGCAGAGGCCCCGGCCGGGAGGTGGAGGGAGCCTGAGCAGTGCCTGTGTCTCCAGCCATCTCTGGGGCTTCCCTGAATGTTAATCTGTCAAGATAGGGGGGTAAGAAAGGAGTAAAAGTCACAGACTAGAAACGCCAGCAGCGCCTGTTATTTCAGGTGTGGGGGGAGCGCTGGCCCCTGGGAAGTGAGGCTGTCCACGAGGCTGTCCACGGCAACCTTGGCCACCCCCCCCCCCGACTGGCTCCCCTCCTCTCCGGCCGTGGCGAGGTGCTGGCAGCTGGCAGGGGTGCAGCCTCCTGAGGCACGCAGGGCCCCAAGGGAGGCGGCTGGGGGAAAGGGTGCTGGGGTCTAGCGGGACAGCTCTGCCGTGGTCCTGGCACCCCCACACACTGAGCCTCGGCCGAGCGCTTGCCCCGGGGGCTGCCGTGACCTGGGCTCCCCTGTGGGAGCACTCCCTGCTTCCCGCACCTCACGCTCTCTCGGGGCCGGTCTTCTGCTGGATGCGGTAGGATCTGGGGAGCCAGGGGCCTTGCTCATATTTTCCAAAACCTTTATAGACCCTGCCTGGGCCGGATGCTGGGATCAGGAGGAGGGGCTGACCCAGCCCTCACCTACAGGGTGCCCCCATTCTGGGGTCAGAGTCAGGTTGGCTGGTACCTGGTGGGACTCCTCTTGGGTCCCCAGAGCCTGACAGAGGGCTTGGGAAGGGAACAAGTGGCCAACCGAGGCAATGTTCGCTGTGCCCCCATCATCATGTCTGTAAGGCCCCTCCAATTGCAGACTGACCCCCTGGAGCTTCATCCACCTATGGACGGATGCCTCCTCAGTCCTCTCCTGTCCAGCTTTGCTATGTGGTGGGGGACGTGGAAGAGAAAGCCCTACGTGTGCACAGGAGAGGCGAGAGTGGACAGGGCAGGGAAGGGCCAGAGTGCTGTTTTCCCAAACTAGGCTGCTGACCCTCAGGAGAAGAGCTAGTGGGAGAGGAGAGGGGGAGCCAAAGGTGCTCCAGGCAGTAAGAGGGGGCTTGAAAGAGGTTTTTCCAAATCTCCATCTCGGGGAATCAAGAGAAGGAATAGCCCTGTCTCCAGGGACCCCTGCTCCCAACCTTGGTTCTTAGACCCAAAGGGAGGACAGATGGCCAGTGTCCCAGGGAAATGCAGTCAGTCAGCTGATCCAAGGTCTGGGAGGACAGAGACACCGTCCCCTGGCCCTCTCCCCCTCCACACCTTCCCCTCCCTCCTTCCTCATTCTTCTGCCCAGTTGGTGGGCAGATTTACTCAGAATGTTGCTAGAGGCCCAGGGGACCCTCAAGGATCTATTAGACCTCGAACCAACTAGACCTTAGAACCAAAACTGATAACTCAGAACCTGAACTCAAAACCCAGCTGCGAGTCCAGTCGGAGGACTTGGAAGGTGGGTCAGGCCAGCAGCCACCAACTCAATGCTATTTCTGAAACTTAAAAAAAATCATGCTCCCTCCTGGTAAACATGCAGTCCCATGCCACCTCTTAATATTATTTGAAATTCAAAATTAATTCAGCCTTGTCACTAAATGTAAATGAGAACAATGGGATTTAGCTGTGCCCCCACTTTGATAGGGCCTTCCCGCCCTCAAACTTTCAGCAAATGCAAATGACCGACTGCAAGGAGATCCACAGTGAAGTGGAGGCCTGGGCCTTGCCGTGCACAGGAGTCCGAGTGTCCCTTCTTTCCATGGCTGAGGGGGCCTGCAGGAGGCGAACCCTCCAGGCCTCTGTGTCCTGGGACGAGTCAACCCACTGACTCATTGGGCTGGTCAGTGCTTCTTCAATGCAAACTCTCCTGTGCGGTCAAGCCCAACCACTCACACTTTAGTGTGAAATGGTAGCAAATTATCACTCACATCTTTATATTTTCTGTGGCTTTTTATTTTTTTATTTTTTTGGAGCAAGAAGGGTATCTTAGAGTCCAGAGAACTCCAAAGTTACAATCCTGGAGTGGGTATTCTATTAAGTTCGGGTCTCTAGTCTTGAGTTCCCAAACATGGCAGTAAGGGAGACTCCTGGGACCCTGGCTCAAGTGCACACCCCCAAGCCCCACCCCACTGAAGCAGCCCCCCTGTGCTTTAGCTGGGTCCTCACACTACACTGTGTGTGTATGTGCACACGTTGTACAGGAGGCTTGCAGTCCAGGTATCACCGCACAACTGATACAACGTCACTATTCTTTCTATAAAAGAAACAAAGAAATGCTAAAACCAGAGACGCCTGGGTGGCTCAGTGCTTGGGTATCTGCCTTTGGCTCAGGGTGTGATCCCCAGGTCCTGGGATCAAGTCCCACATGGGGCTCCCTGTAGGGAGCCTGCTTCTCCCTCTGCCTCTTTCTCTGTGTCTCCCATGAATAAATAAATAAAATCTTAAAAAAAAAGAAAAGAAAAGAAAGAAATGCCCAAACCAGCCTTTTATAGATGGGAGGAACAACAAGGAAGATGATGGTGGCCCCTCAGGACCTCTGAGAGACTGTGTGGAATTTCTGAGGAGGGGCTGGGCCACTGCCTCCCATCAGTTCTTGGGAGTTCTCTGAAGGTTTGTGGATGATGACGACGACGACGTGAATGAAGGAAATGACGGGGCCGGACTGCCCGGCCAGTGGGCCCTGTGGGCTCCAGCTGGCAGCCCTTACCACCCCGGCCACCTGAGGCGTGGGGGCCCCGGGCCGAACCCCCACCCACCCTGCATGCTGTGGTAGGAGCACAAGTGGAGGCCAGGCTGTGGGTTTCCTTCCCGCCAGGCCTCCCCTGGTCAAGCTCACTGTGAAGAGAGGTGAGACGTCCGGCCCGCCCTGGAACCCCACGGGAGCCCAATTATTTACTGGAAACAGTGAGGGATGAATTCTTGGCGGCTTTGGTCCGTGCAAATCAGAGACATGGCTGAGCTCAAGTCTGGTTTTGATCAGTTCCAACTGAACAGACGGCTCGTTAAATCTGAGCTGAAGAGGCCTCCTTTCTGGAACCCTCACCAGCCCTCCTCATTCTGCCTCAGGGCTGGAAGGCCTCTTGGAGAGCAGTGAGTCCAAGCCACCCGTTCTACAGATGGGGAGATGGAGGCCAGGAGAAGCCCGTCTCAGGCCGTGTGGGTGCTGTGGGGTTGGGAGGGCCAAACTGTTCCAAGCTGAACAGAGTCGGTCCAGAGACATGATCCCGGTGTTCCAGGGCTTGCTTCCTCCCTTCCAGGATTTTTCTCCATTCAATCTGGATGCTTCCACCACATTTCCCTGGACATACCCTCTCCTTTGCTGTTGAGGATGGGGGGCAGGAGGAGACCCAGGCAGAAGAGATCCCTGGGCCTTGGTGTCTTCATCTGAAAAATGGGTTATGCTGTGGACACCCAATTCAATGCTGAGGGCAAGGCCCCGCCCAGTCTGGTGCCTGGTACCTGCTCTTTGAGGACCAAAATGTGCCTCCTGGAGCCTCCTCTTCCAGCACGTTCTGGCCCCACTTCCCTGAGGCCTGAGCCACCAGCTGGGGTCAATGAGGTGACCTGGATCCGGCCCAGCTGTCGGCCTCATCTTTACAGCCCTTTGATCCACCACCAGCTCCAGTGGCGGGAGCCTGGGCTGGCAGGCCTCCGGCAGTGATAGATGCACCCGCCCGACATCCCGCTGGGCAACACATGTCCACTCATGCAGGTCCTGGGGCCTCTGTCTGGCATCCGAAGCCCCCCAGCCTCAGCCCCCATGGCTCCCATGTTCACACCCAGCCCATACCTGAGCTCCTTTATCTTCCCCAACCATCTCCAATCTCCACTCCTACTGTCTCCTCCTCAGGGCCCTCCAAGCCAGAGTCAAGTTCGCAGCTCCTGGTCCAGTTCACAATAACTTTCATGTACGTCCCCTCACTTTATCCCCACTGCAACCGCGGTGCCTGAAGCAGGTGCCATTGGGGTGGCCCCAGTCTTAGAGATGGAGCCAATAAGGCTGATGAAACACAGTCATTACTGAGCAAGGATTGGGGTCCTGAACTGTCCGCTCATAGACTGTGGTGCTTGGCCAAGAGGATTCTAGAGGCTTAGAAAGTCCTGGAGGAAGGGGGCTGGAAGGAGCCTGGGGAGGGGGCTGCATTTATGAATCCAAACTTCAGAAGGATTCTCAACTCAGCACACTCAGAATCTTAGGCCAAGCAAATGCCTGGCATGGAAAGACTCTTGGTGGTCGCTGCGCCTACCCATCAAAGTCCCCAGTAGCCTGCAGCCCCTGCTTGAATATCCTCGGGGATGGTGAGCTCAATTTCTTCAATTTGAGGCAGCCTCTGCCCATTTGGGACAGCTCCGACTGTAGGAATGTCTTTCCACCCATGGAGTTGAGTGCCCTGTGCCTTCTTGTGGGCTCTTAGAGCTTGGAGACAGTGGCCAAGGCCCCCTTTACCCTCTTCTTCCAGGCAGGGAGCAGGAGCAGGCTTGGGGCAAACATCTGGGGCTGAATGTGGAGGGGAGAGGCCCAGCTCGGCCACACGGGCTGGGTGGGAAGTCCAGCCCCACCTGCCACTGATGTGTGGCCCCCACTGAGTCCCTGCCCCTCTCTGAGTCCTGCTTCCCCATCTGGAAGTGGGAGGGGGCAGCCGGGGGGCTGACAGGCTCCTGGAACGGTCCTCAAGGCCACCGTGAGGTGCTGTGGGAACCCCAGGTGACCTTTGGCTGCCCTCATCTCCCCGGGGGTCCCTGCACCAGCAGCTCCTTCACTGATTAACAGCTGGGACGCACCTGGTGGGCAGATGTCAGCCCCTCATCACCCCCGCCGGGCCCCGTGTGCGCGTGCATACGACCTTGCATCTGCGTGCGTGTGTGCAGCTGCATGTGCTGGGATGTGCACATACATGTGTGTGAGGCTGCACTGGGGAGTGGGAGGCACCAAACGTGGGCCTGGGGGCGGGAATGGCTGTGCTAGGGCTCACAGCCAGACCCTGGGAAATCCTCCCTCCCAGTCCGCACCAGGCCCCAGGACCCCGAGCAGTGCCCTTTAGAGCAGGATGTCAGCAGGGCTCTGGGGCTGTGGGGTACCCGAGGCACCTTCTCTTCTGGCATGGGGGATGGCCAGACGGAAGCTAGTCCTCCACAGAGAGGCTCACGCATGGGGAGGTTGAGTCTGTCTCAGGAGGATGGAGGAGTGAAGGGCCGAGCTTAGAGCAAAGCCAGCCTGGTGTCAGGGTTAGGTAGGGGTGCTGCCGGGTGCCGGCTCTCAGCCCACATTCTACCTCCTAGAGTCTGCCTTGGGGTTCAGAGAGAGGGGCACCAGCTCCCCCAGGAGTTAGTAACCACCGTATGATCCTGGGAGGTCGAGATTAAAATCCCCATTCTCAGGAAGAAGAAAACGAACCAGAGACCCCAGCCAAGGTCCCCTAGTGAGGCTGGCTCCTACACCAACACTTGTCCCGCAGGGGACTTGGGGGCAGAAACCGGCCCGGGCCTAGACGGCTGGATGACTAGGTGGCTGGGAGTGCGGGAGGGGCCAGGGCCCTGCTGCCCTGCACACCAGCGTCCCCGTCCCCAGCTCCGGGCTCGGCCTGACGTTTCCTAGCAGACTCTGGCTGGGAGGAGGTCAGGCTGCAGGAGGGGATCTGGGAGCAATTTGATAATTAGGCAAGAGGCCTTGACAAGCAGCCTCTGTGGGGTCCATTCGGGGGCTCTAGGGGGGCCTGCAGTGAGGTTGGCCACCTGCCAACCCCCGCCCTCACCGATCCCCCACTGCCCTCCTGCCCACGCCCTGCCGGTGCCCGACAGTCCCTTCTGCTGGGCCGCCCAGGCCCTTGCCCCTCACCTAGAGTTCTGAGCCCACACAAGCTGGGGCTCTATCCCTCCTCAGCCTCATGCACCTTGGATGGACTCCTGCACACCCTCTGAGGCCGACCCTGAGTGGACTTGAGGGAAAAATAAGTCCAGAGAGGGCAGTGGTTTGTCCAAGGCCACACAGTGAGGCAAGGAAGAGCCAGGGCCGGGCCCAGGCAGCTCCCTCTGCTGGCAGGGCGAGGGGGGGCGGAGCAGGGCCCCCTCCATTCCTCACCGGTACCGGCTCCCATCCAGTCGTTGTGCCACACAACCAGGGCCCCCAGAGAGGTGAGGAAGCTGGAGGCACAGCCTGCTAAGAGCTCATGCTATAGGAAAAGCAGAGGGCCCACGGTTAGGATAGGAGAGGCCAAGAGAAGCAGACAAATATTAAGGGTCAGCCTCTCATTGCCTTCAAATCTGGAAGGCAAGGGCTGTCAAAGCAGGGTAGGGGGGATGTCAAACATCATCCTCACCCACCTAGAACCCTAGAATTCTAGAGTCCTGGGAGGCCCAGACTGGGCCTAGGGACCTACCTTGGCCTCAGCTTCCTGACCCCTGACAACCTATTACCCTATTACTCTGGCTTCATTGTCCTGACTCCCCCTGTTCTCTGGAGCAGCTCTGTCCCTTGCTGCCTTTTGTCCCTATCAGAAGAGAAAAGAGAAGCATAGGCCACTTCCGTTCTCCCCTTCCAGCATCCAAGGAGGGCTTGTCCTTGGGGGCCAGCCATGCCCTGTGGCAGGAAGTGGCCGGCAGGAGCTCCAGCACGGGTTCCAGGGGGGTGATGACCAGGCTCTGCCTCTGGGGCTAGAGTCTGTGCTGGCTCTCCACGAGCATGTGCTCACAGGACATCCTGTGTGTCCTAACAAGACCAGCCTCAGGTGTCCCATCCGTGAACTGAGGCTTACATTGTGTAGTAGGTGAGAGGGCCAGATGTCAGCAAGCTCCTCTGACTCCAGAACCCATGATTTCCCACTCCCTTGGCACCACACTGCTTCTCAGCATCTGGTGTGACCCATGCCCAGGGACTGCCAACCCGGAAATGAGGTGTGGTGTGGTGTGGATGGGTACTTAAGGACACGCGAGGGGGGCAGAGAATTTGATCTAGACTCTGAAGGATGGGTGGACTCAGATAGTTGGCAATGGAAGGAAGGGCAGGCCTGGTGGAGACATGGGCCTCAACAGAGGTGTGATAGCTTCTGAGTCCAAGGCAAGTGTGGAAAACGATGGGGTGATGCGTGGCACGGGTGGTGGGAAAGGTCAGCCAGGCCCACTGGCACGGCCTTGAGTGCAAAGCGAGGAGTGAGTCTTACATAGAGACCAACTGCTCCTCGAGGGCAGGGTGCCTCGTTCCTGACGCTACCTCAGCCTGACTCAGAGCCCCATACAGGACAGGTGCTCCCCAAATCCCCAGGCATGCCCAGACAAGGGCTGCTTCTCCTCCAGGGGGACCCTAGGAAGCCATGGGGTCTTGTCCAAAGAGCCTCTCAGCACATTTTCAGCTAAGAACCATTTGATAATTCCTATGCAGGAGACTCACCAGCGAGGTGGGTGGGGGTGGAAGGCAGTGGGGTTGCGGGGGTTCTTTTCTCTCTCTGCCTGCCTCTGCTCCTGTGCCAACTCCAAAACAATCCCAGATGCCTCTGGCACAGCCAGGAGCTTTCAGCACCCCTGGGCAGGGAGGGATGACCTCAGGAGAAGGAGGCCCCCTACTGTGAGGGCAGGCGGGAGCCTCTGGCCCACCTCACCCTCCACACTCCCCAGCCATTGGGCGGGGGCACCAGGACTTGAGTGTTTCCAACCCTTCATCTGGTGACCAGATCCTTCAGCTGAGTGGGGTCTATCTACCCTTTGTCCTGAACCCCACTCCCAGCCCGGGGCAAACACAACTCCCCTGGTGTAGTGGGCCTAGCATTTGGAGCCCTGGGCTGGGCGGCCAGCATCTGGAGCCAAGAACCACAGACTCCGCCGGAGCGCAGCGGCTGGGGAAGCGCTCACCCACGGAGGTGATGTGGAATCTGTCCTGCCGCCCCCCCTACCCCCAGTCAGGTGTCAGAGTGATTTATGGGCAGATGCTGAGAGGAGAGGCTGGGGAAAAATAAGCAGTCTCAGGTCACGGTCCTCCCCAGTCTCCCCCAGCCACCACCCTGCCACAGATTCACGAGGACAAAGGGCCTTCAGGCCGTGCGACCTCTGGCAGGTCCCTTCTTTCTCTGGGCCTCCACTGCCTTTCAAATGAGTCTGAAAACCAACCTGAAATGATGGAATTGCCAGGAGGATCAAGTGAGAAGCTGGACACCAAGCGTCCAGCTCAGAGCCTGGCCCAGGGCACAGGTGGGCCACCCTGCAGCTCTGCTTCCAAGTGTGTGGTGGCGCCTTGGCTCCCTGCCTGCCCTCACTGCATTAGCACCATACTGCCCACCTCCTCCCTCCCTCCATCCCTCCAGCCCTGGGGGCCCTGCCTGCAACAACCCCCAACTCCGTGACCACGTGGCTTGTGCTCTCACCCCCACCTTTGCTGTCCCGTCTCCTGGATAACCTCAATAAAACAAAATCCTTCCTGTCTGCCAATTGGCCTTCCTGGCACATAGTCCCCAGCGTCCTCAGGCTGTTGTATCAATACAGTATCTCCTTAATATTTGCCACCACTTGATTAAAAAAAAAATAAAAAGAGGGACACCTGGGTGGCTCAGTGGTTGAGCATCTGCCTTTGGCTCAGATCATGATCCCAAGGTCCTGGGATCGAGTCTGGCTTTGGATTCCCCTCAGGGAGCCTGCTTCCCCCTCTGCCTCTGTCTCTGCCTCTCTCATGAATAAATAAATAAAACCATAAAAAAAAATCCACATTTTATTTATTGTTGTTCTCCCTGGCTAGAAGGTCCTTCCCATGAGGGTGGAGATTTTGTCTCGTGCTTACTGTGGAATCCCCAGCACAGCGCCCGGATCCAAGCCGATGCCCAGTACATGCAGGCCGGTGGGAGGGCGGGCAGGCGGGCGGGCAGTGGGACTCTGGGAAAGGGAAGGTGGGGGTTGGCAAAGTGGCACCGCACCAGGCATTTGCCAGGTGGTAGAGGAGGCCCCGTAGTCTGGGGTCCAACCCACACCTGAGGACAAGTGCAACATGAACATGACCGTGAACATGGGAAGGCGAGGAAGCCCGATGCTGGGGACGAGGGACGGGCAGGCCCGGGGAGGCACAGGGCAGGCAGGGTTGAAACCTAAGGGTCATAACGGTGATGTACGCCCTTAAAGATTAGGGGTCGCTTAGAAGAAAGGATGCCATAGAGGTCTTGACTAGAAGCCCGTGGACACAGTGGGAAACACACCCGTCGGCCCCGTGGTAACTGGTACGGTGGCCGCGACTCAGGGAAGGGCATCTCCAAACTTTGCGGCACAGACAGAGGAAGACACTGGCCACGGCCACCCAGCTTGGAAGGGACGGAACTAAGAACCAACCAGACTTGGGAGGCTAAGCTTAGGGAGGGGTAAGCAGGGTGGGCGCCCAGGACGCAGGGCAGGAGTTAGGAGGGCGGGGTGACGGGCAGCAGTCTGGAGCCGGGAGAAGGGGACCTGTGTGGGAGGCTTCCAGGGGGTGGCGTCCTGCTCGGGGCAGTGGCCACCACTCCGAGGGGCCTCACTCTGGGAGCCACAGGCCGGGAAGCCTCAGCTCCCCCGGACCTCTCGGATCTGCAGGGAGGCAGAGCTTCTTCCTGGACAGAACAGGAAGGATGTGCTCCATGCCCAGCGCCCTGGCACCGAGCAGATAGAAGGAAAGGTGTGCGGGGGGAGCCGGTGACACAGGGCACCCGGCCTGCGCCGCGCTGTGCGGGAGGAGAGGGAGCAGGAGCAGAGAGGCCGAGGCTTGGCCCATGCTGAGGATCCCACCAGGTGAGCCTGGCCCCGGTGAGCTCAGAGAGGCTGCGGGGGAGCCATTTCCCCCAGCTGGGGTAGGGGAAACCTCACCTCCTCCCAGTCAGCCCAGTGAGGGGTGACTTGAGCCCTCGGTGGATTCAGCTGGCAGCCAGGGCCTGTTTCCCCAAGCCTCGCCATCCCACTCTGTAAAATGGGCCATGGGGAAGTAGAGGGTAGGAGGGGTGGGTAGGCAGCCCCCTGGCTGTGCAGAGCCCAAGCAGGTGCCGGGGTCCCCATTCCTGAGGCTTCAGGGCGACAAGTGGGCCGAACTGGAGCCCTGAAGTGAGGGGTGCTGCAACTTTGACCCAAGGATCGCTGCTTCTGCTCCACTTCCCCCAACAGAGGGGAAACAGAGACCATGAGGCAGGTGACGCAGGTGAGGCAGGTGAGGCAGGAGCGGTGGGGGCACCCCAGGGCCTGGTCCCCAGAGATGACCTAAGCAGCCAGGCTGAGTTTAGAAGATGCAACCCCTTGATCCCTGATGCAGTCAAACCTCCTGTTGCTGTTCTTTTCATCTCAGTGTTCATGGAGGCCTCCCCTGGGCCTGAGTATGGAAATAGACGAGTTGGCAGAGGTGGGTGTCCACAGAGGCAGGACCACACAGGGTGACAAACCCAGACTCAGAGGCTCTGGCTACCATTTGGGGCCCTCTCTGCCTGGAGGAGTCAGGCAGGACTTCCCAGAGACAGAGGGTGTCACAGGATCAAAGAAGCTTCCAAGCCGCCTAGAGACTGGCAGGGGAGATGGCTGGACTTGGCGGGGAGATGTGGAAGGAGATGGCCTGTGTGAGGCTGTGGGGCTCAGGGGGGTCAGAGGTGAGGTCAGAGGGCCCTCCCTGACAGGCTGAGAGCTGGGATTTATCCTGCAGGCCTGGGGGAGCCACAGAAGCTTTGAGCAGGAGAAGCCTGGTCAGGGTGTGCACTAGAGCAGTGCTTCCCCATCCCTAGCATCAGAGTCACCCCCCATCCCTAGCATCAGAGTCACCCCCCATCCCTAGCATCAGAGTCTCCCTGAGGGCTGGTTAAAATAGCCACTGCCGGGGAGGCGGGGGGGTGGGGGGGGGTGGGGGGGGCGGGGGGGAGCACCTCCCCAGAGTGTGTGATTCTGGAGAGCTGGGGTGGGGCCTGCAAATTTGCATCTCTAACACTTGGAGTAGGGAAGGGCTGGGCTTTCCAGCTTGGAGATGGGAACCCAGAGGGGCTCAGGACTGGGACATGATGAGGAGAGGGAAGTCTGAGGCCTCAGGGGACCCGAAGGAACCCAGATCAGGGTGTCACGCTGCAGCTAAGCTTGAGGCCAGGAGCAGGGCAAGCGTCTGGCCGCCCAGGAAAAGGGGAGGCCCCTGGGACCCAGCTGGGCCCTGCCCTGACCTGTGGGGAGGCCTCCTGCACAGGCCAGGCTGCCCTGAGACCTAGCCCTGCAGCGCCGGCTCCCTCCGGGAAGCTCCAGGCACAGGACCAGGACTGCAGTCAGACCAGGACATGAGTCTAGCTCCCCGGGGTTCTCTGTAACCCTGGTCAACTCACACCCCTCAGAGCCCAGACTTCCCATCTAAAATGGGGACAATAGCCCCTGCCTTCCCAAACTGTTAGGGTGCTGGGGGGTATGAAAGCTCCATGTGAGCTGCACACCCCAGTGCCTGCCTGAGTTGCTATTGCTACTCCTACTTCAGGGAAGGGAAACACAGCAAGAAGACAGGATGCCTTAACCCGGAGCAACAGTGAATGGCATTCCAGGCACCATAATAAATTTATGCAAAAAATATTTGTGATGGGAGCCCTGGGACACACAAGGTGGGGGGTGGATAGGGCTCACACCCCTCTGTGATGTGGCTCCTGGCGCTAGGCCTGGGGTAGGGCCACCGAGCCGGGATCTGAGCCCTGTTCCCTTCCGCACAGACTAAATATTTGGGCTTCTCCTTCCCGGGGCCGGCGGCCTGGCGGGACCCAGGACCCCCTGTGGTGTGGCCGCTCTGGCTTCTGGTGGGTGGTGGAGATTGATCACAGAAGGCCCTGCTCGGACCAGCCAGCCCCTCAAAGGACAGAGCCCTGCCAGCCACCAGCTGAGAATCTGCCTCTGACACCGCGGGACCTGGAGCAGCCCTGGGCCTCAGTTTCCCCATCTGTGGAGTGGGAGTGGGGCAGGAGGGCTGAACAGGCTGGTGACTTCTAAGGCCCCTTCTGGGTTCCCGGGGATGGCAGCTTCTCTGAACCTCCTCCACAGTGCCTACTACAGAGTTAGGCCTCTGTGAGCAAGTGGGTAGGGCACCTGCAAAACAGGACAATCCCTCCTGAGCAGGGAGGTGGGTGGACCCAGTGACAACACAGATGGAGGTCCTTTACCAAAGATGGAAGGCCTTGGAAGAGCTCTATTTACCAGGTTGGCATTTGGCAGGGGAGGGCCAGGCTTGTATGAAAGCATCTCTAAATGCCACTCATACTGTCCCTCCTACCCCAGTAAGGCAAGGCACCTGCCCAGCATTGGGGCGGGGACCGAGCAGGAAGCCAGGAGGGGAGTGCCTGTGGACATGAGCTGTTGGCTCCAGCTTGAAGGTGGAGTCTCATCAGAAGAGCCAGGGTGGGGCACTTGGGTGGCTCAGTCGTTGAGTGTCTGCCTTCGACTCAGGGTGTGATCCAGGGGATCCAGGATCAAGTCCCACATCGGGCTCCCTGCATGGAGCCTGCTTCTCCCTCTGCCTGTGTCTCTGCCTCTCTCTGTGTGTCTCTCATGAATAAATAATAAGATTTAAAAAAAAAAGAAGAAGTAGAAGAAGAGCTGAAGTGTTCAATCCCAGCAGCACGACCTCCATGGCAAATATCTACAAGGCCTGGACTCTGCCGCAGGCTGTCCCGAGCCCTTGATCCCACCTACGTCTCTCAAGATCCTGTAGAGGGGGGACCTATGATTGTCCTCATTTTACAGATGAAGAAACTGAGGCACACAAGATGCCACGGTCACCCAGGAATGAAATGGTGGGGCCGAGCCTTGGCCTGGCTCTGGAGTCCCCTCCGATGAGTTGTCTGTGTAGTAATAATGGTGTGACTGACTCCCAGGGCTGTGAGGAAGGTTAGGCTATCGGGACGTGTGAGTGCCGCAGTGCCAAGTGCGTGAGGAGCATCCAGCAGGTGTCTGCTCGTTGCTCATCACTGCAGGAGAGGCTCAGTCCAGGTGTCTACGTGCCAAGGCATGTGAGAGCCTGTGGATCTGATTCTAAAATGGCCTGCCTTCCCGTGGTGCCCCCTTTGGAAGCTTCCTCCAGGGGAGAGTCATCCAGTCTCAAGCAGCCAGGCGCCCCCCTGAAGCCAGGTCCTGGGGCTGAGCTCTGATACTTGTGCCTCAAACTCTCCATGGGTCCAGGTCCTTGCAAGCTCTGGGAGACACCCCCCATGCACACTCACCCCGGGGAGCAGCCCAGCACACAGTAGGTGTTCAGGAAACATGAGCACGAACAGGTTGGCGGGGGCCGGGGGTGGGGATTACCATGGGGCCAGCTGCTGTCTGAGCCCCTGGGAGTCAGAGCGGAAGGAATGGCCTCTCACCTCAGGTGTAAATTGGCATTAACCTGGAGGCGGATGGGAATGCGGCTGCCCCTCTGGGTGCACCAGTCACCAGGAGGGCAGCATCCTCCAGAAAGCATAAATTTCTCTGTGTGCCAGATGGGTGATACCTGCCTAGAGCCTGGACCCGAACCCCAACCTCAGGCCTTGGGGGGGGTGTACTACAGTACTAAACGCGCCTGGGGAACGACTTCCACACCAATAAGCCGTGTGCGAGGAGATTGCCATCATCCCCAGCAAGAAGCTCTGCAACAAGATCGCAGGCTACGTCACACATCGGATGAAGCGGATTCAGCGGGCCCGGTGAGAGGCATCTCCATCAAGTTGCAAGAGGAGGAGAGAGAAAGGAGGGATAATTACGTGCCCAAGGTTTCAGCCCTGGATCAGGAGATCATCGAGGTAGATCCTGACGCTAAGGAGATGTTGAAACTCTTGGACTTCGGAAGCCTGTCCAACCTGCAGGTCATCACTCAGCCTACAGTTGGGATGAATTTCAAAGCACCACGGGGAGCTGTTTGAATCTTTCTGCTGTGCTGTAATATCTTCAATAAACCTTGGAAAACAACAACAACAACAAAAGTGGACCTGGTGGGGGGTCCTCACCCCATCAGGCCTTGTACTTCTGCTCCATATTTGGGCCAGGCTTGTGTTGGGTTCTGAGGAGACAGTGGAGACAAGATGAGGTCTTCGGGAACCCCAGGACAGCCTGAGGTACCCATGGGGGCACTGTGCGGGGCCGGGGCTAGGGACTTGATGTGGGGAAGAGCCTTCCCAGAGGCCCACAGCCTGTTGGGAGAGAGTGAGAGGGTGCCCATGTGCTCCGGAGGCCATGGGGTTACAGGGCCTCATCAAGGAGCGGGGCAAACCTCTGTCCCCGACTCCCCCCAGCTGTCGAAGGAGCAGCGAGGGCAGAGCTGGGCTACCCTGCTGCTCAGCCCTGCTCGCGGCCTCCTGTGGGACACCCCCTCTCCAGCCCCCAGAGCTGGGCTTTTCCAACAACCCCAAAGCCCTGCGAGCATGTCTCCTGAAGGAAGAAACCTTGCTCTCCCAGTCTCTGAGCCTCTGCCAAACTGTCCCCTCTGCCCAGGGGTCCTCCAGTCCCCTGGGCACTGCTTCTCATTCCAGGTCCAGCTGTAGAGATGCCCCTGGTCCCAGGCTCCCAGCTCACTTTGCTCCCCCCACGTCTGGATATGCTAAGGGCTGGAGCCCCACTGATCCCCCAGGGCCTGGCAGAGTGTGGCTCCATCCGTACGTGTGGCTCTGGGGAGGTTTGATGACTGACTGAATTCTGATTTAGCAACAATGGCTACCAATAAATAACTCCTGCCGTTGGGCACCTGGGTGGCTCAGCGGTTGAGCGTCTGCCTTTGGCTCGGGGCGTGATCCCAGGGATCCGGGATCGAGTCCCACGTCGGGCTCCCTGCATGGAGCCTGCTTCTCCCTCTGCCTGTGTCTCTGCCTCTCTCTCTCTCTGTGTCTCTCATGAATGAGTAAATAAAATCTTAAAACACAAAAACTCTTCCCATCTGATGTCCCAAGTGTTTGCTGTGCAACCTCACAATAATCCAGAGAGGTGGGTGTTGCTATTCATGACACTTTACGGATGCACAATCTGAAGCTCAAGGAGGAAGCAGCTTATGCCAGGTCCCCAGGCAGTGAGGGCGGAGCCAGGGATCAGTCCCCGGAGAGCCGAGCTGTGCTCCCAACCACAGCAGAGCTCCCAGCCCCTCGGGGCAGCGTCCTCCCTCTGCCCCCACCCCCGGCAGGTGTGGCTTCCAAGAACTGGGACTGGCCTGCCTGTGCCCCCAGCACGCAGCACAGAGAGAGGCAGGAGCCCGAGCCCAGGGCAGCTTTGGGGAAGGACAGCCTGTGTAACATGGCCCAGTAGGCAACTCTGGCTGGGGCTCCAGCCCCGTGAGCCACTCGATGCTCTCTCCTGAGGCCAGGAGCTTGTGCTCACCCCCATTTTACAGCTGAGCCAGCGGTGTCTCAGGAGCTGAGACTTGCCCGGGGTCACTGGGTTTGTAGGAGCAGTGGCTCAGATCAGACCCTGGCTGGGCGACCCTAGCAGGCCACGCCCCTACCTGGGCCCCTGAGGACTCCGCATAGCCTGTGCATTTCAGATGTGTTCTGGAGACAGATACGGAGAGGGCGGGTGGTGGGTGTCTCTGGGGCGTGGATGTGGACGCGTGTTGGGGTGGCGGCAGGCTGTGTGTGTGCGCTGGAGGTGGGGGGGTCTGTTTTTGCCTCAGATGTTAGACACAGCCTGGGCTTTGGCACAGACGGGGAATGTCAACAGCAGCCACCCCTGCCCCATCCCTGAGGATCCGAGACCCATCACTGGTGACTATGGGGTCTCTGTTTTGGGGGAGAGGAGCTCTCAGGGCCAGCAGGAAGGAAGGGCAGCAACTGTTAGCAGGAGAGTGGCTCCCCAAGCTAACACCCGAGGGGCAGGAATGCTGCTGGGGGTGGCACTTGGAGCACCGCAGGTAAGCCCCACCACACACCTGCAGGGAAGGCATTGGACCAGCCGCCTGTCCCAGAAGCTGGCCTTGGGTCACCGGCTGATGGTAACCTATCCTTGTATCCGGGAGTGTCCAGAGAAATGTTAAACGGAACCAGGGTCTGCAGCAAGCAGGCTTCCTGCCTGCCAGCTCCACCTTCTCTTGGGTTAGATGTGACTGCGACGGAGACCAGCTCTTGGAGGAGAAGAAGGACGAAATAAACCCTAGAAAAATCACCATGACACTCCCAAGTCAGGTGGAGGAAACAAAGGCATAGTCTGAGATTCTTTAGATTCCAGACATGCTGCTAGACTGCCGGCGTCCTGGAGCCCTGGGCTCCCAGGACCGTGGCACGTTTTGGGTGGTGATCCAGAATCCGAGAAAGGCTGAATCGGAATCTCGAGTTAGGAGGTGCCTTCAAGGGCATGGCACCTAATGGGCAGCTGTGCCAGCACCTCCCAGGCGGCCTCCCGCTCCACAGCCCCTGCAAGCCCCGCACACTTTGATGGATGCAGAGATGATGGAGGCATAAACACTTGGGTTTTACCTACAGCTGTGCCGCCGTCCAGGAGCACTGGGGCCTGGGCCTCTCGACCCTCTGTCTTCACGGCCAGCCCCGGGGCCAGCCTGGATGGGGTGTCTGGGATGGTTGTGTGATCTGCGGTCTCCGCTCCGCCTCCACCCCAGGCCCAGCCCTCCGGCCCCCCGCTGGAGCCTGGCAGGTGAGGCAATGGGGACCAAGGGGCCGATAAGAAGAATGTCTTCAGCAGCCATAGGCCCGGGGAGCCGAGCGGATATTGATTTGGTCTATGGGAGCAGAGGGACCCATTAAACGGGCGGCTGTTAAATGGCTCTGCCTGAAGCCAGCCGTCTCTGCGGGTGGGCGGGGGACCTGGCGGGCAGGCGGTGGCCGGGCCAGCCTGGCTAGCACCCTGCCGGGGTGGGCTTAGACGCCCCGGCTCTAATGGACCAGCCCAGGGCCCGAGGCGGCCTGGTGCCCACAGGCCCCTGAGCTCCAGCCACACCCCGCTTCTAGGCCTCTTCCCAGCAAACCGGGCTGCCATGCCTTTGCTCATGCAGACCCCGCCCTTTGCCTCTTCCCCCATCTCTTGAAATCCTCAGCTTTCCAGACCCAGTGCAAATGGCTCTTCCTCCAGGAAGTCTTCGAGGCTTTCTACTCCCTAACCCCGACACTTTGAGAGAGGTGGATTTTCCCTCCCCAAATCCCCAAAGCCCGCAGACGAGCCCTGCTGTCTTCTGACTATAGTCCTCTCTGCCACGCTAACTAGGAGTGCGGGCCGCCCACTCAAGGGGGACTCGTGTGCTTCATCCCCTCTGCCACCCCTCTGTCCAGGTGCAGCTTGGGCATCCGGGCACCCAGGTGATGACAGTGAGATCCTCAGCTGGGGAGGACAGTGCAGGAAAGTGTTGGCTGAGCTCCGTTCTGATGGCCACTGATGCGGCCACACGACACCTGCACCTGGACTGCATTCCCGTCCCTGTGACAGATATCCAGAACTGCTCAGCCTCCCCTCCCTCCCGTGAGCCACCCTGTCCGGCCACTCTGGCTCACAGTCAATACCCATTCAGCCAGGGCACCTCTCTCCCTTGAGTGGCCATCGCAGACTTGTAGCCAGGGAGTCTGGGATTTGAATCCCTGCTCTGCCCCTTATGGCTCTACAAAACTGGGCCACTTGCTTCTCTCCCTGGGCCTCCGTTTCCTCATCAATAATGGAGATACTGGGCTCTACCTCTCAAAATTGTGAGAATTAAATGAGACTATTATTGTAAAGGCCCAGAGATGGGCAGTGGCTGGCGGGAGTCACACAGCACGAGAGTGGATAACATGCTGGGCCCCTGCCTCCAAGCCCCAACCACCCCCCACCACCCATCCTCCGTTGGTCTGAGGTCCCGGGCTGGGGCCTGCATCCTGCTGGAGGCCTGGTCTGTGTAACCTGGCAGCTGGCCATCGTGACCTGAGGAACAACAGACCATCAGCCTGCTCAGGGCTGGGCCCAGGCCCCCCTTGGTTGTTTCTCTGGTCTGACCTGGCCTCCCCAGGGGCCCTTATCTGTCCACTCTCTCCTTTCCCACCAACCTAATCTCTCCCTCTCTTCAGGAGTTCCTGTTTCCTCTCCACCGCCTTCTTGTCTCCCTCCTCATGTCTCCAGCCAGCCTCCCACACTTGGTTCAGAAGCCTCCTCGGAGCAGCTGGTCCTGTCATCCTTGGGGAGTGGCCCTCTCTCCAGGGCCTCCTGGGCCCCACAGAGCCCCACTGGGACTGTGCTCGTCTCAGGGAGGAGAGAGGTGGAGCATGGCTATCCTGCTGGTGGCAAACATTCTGACACCTACCTGCAGGTTGATACCTGGGCTTTCTCTATTGTCAGGGTTGGCTATTGGTTCTGGGGCCTCTATAATGCTTCCAAGGCAACGGTTTGAACATTTCTATTCCAAAAGTCCAAGGTACCAAGATTTTATGGCTCGAAATCTCTGCACACAATGAGATCCTAAGACACCAGAGCTCTGAGGTTCTGGGGTTTGTGCTGGAGGCCCCACCCCTGTCTCACCCTAGAGGAGGCTCAGCCTAGCTGCATGCTTTGAATGCAGACCTGGCCTAGGAGGAACAGCAGAGACACCAGTTCCCTACCCCTTCTTGATTGCCCAGCCCCTGACCAGCCAGAGAGGTGCAGGGCTTCATTGCTTGCCTGGGTGCTGGCCAGAGAGGTGCAGGTCTTCATTGCTGGCCTGGGTGCTGGCCAGTGGCAGGTGCATAAGGCCTACTGAGTCAGGGGCCCAGCTGGATCTTCTGTCCTGAGCTAGGAATAGTCTTTTGCCTTCTATACCACTCTCCCTGCACCTGGCTGGAGTGAGGACTCATGAGAAGGGGGCTGGGTCTGGTGGCAGACGTAGCGGGACCCCCACCCCGCACCACTGTGGACCTACCATGAGATCAGGGGCAAGCCACCCCTTTTGCAGAGCCCTGCTGTCCTCACCTGCCAGATGGACATAACTGTGCCCACCTGGGGCTTGTCGTGAACATGACTTGAGACGGTGTCTCTGGACGAGCACATAGTAAGAGCACAATAAAGGGTAGTATTCGTGTTATTATGATCACCCTTTCTGAGAATTATTCTGGGTCCTTGCTCTAATTTCTTCATTTGCTTGTCCTGGTTAAGGTCCAAAGAACACCCTCAAATGCAACATTTCTGAGGCATGAGCTCAGTCCCAGGTGTGCCACTCCCAGATCCCGGGGGCCCACAGGTGCGTTGGGCTCATCCCAGCTCCTGAGGAGGCCCCAGATGGGTGGGGGAGGGAGACACAGACACAACACAGACCTGTACAACAACCTGGCTCAATGCAATGTCGCAGAAGAGCACAATGGCTGTGGGAACCTAGAGGAGGCCCAGGCTGAGGGCGGTCAGGGAAGGCTTCCTGGGGGAGAGGACCAGATAGCTGGGCCTTGAGGGAAGATTGAGCAGTGGCTGAGTGTGATGGCTGCTTTAATGGTTCAGAGGGTTGCAGGGAGCCTGTGGAAGGAGAGATCTCTTCCACCCAGGGTGCTAAGGAAGGCTTGGTAGAGAGGGTCATGACAGCTGAACAGGACTCCAGCAGGAAGAGTTCCATTCCAGGCCTGTGAAGCACAGCAGATGGCCAGAGGCAGGCCTGGCAGTCAGGTTTCTGTACCCACGAGTGCATGAGTGGCCTGCTTGTGGCTGGAGCAGAGGAGATGTCTGGGCGATTGCAGAAAATGTGCTTGGAAGAGTGACCTATGACCTGGGTGGGAGTAGGGGGCAGTCTATGCCAGACCCGGGAACCAGGGATTGGTTTTGTAGGCCGAGAGGAGCCAATGAAGGCTGTGGAGCAGGGGTAGCACCGGGCTCAGGAGACAGCACACTCCCGAACAATCCAAGGGATTGTTCAATAAGTTTTCTGCAGAGATGCCAGCAAGAGCCTCTCCCTGGAATGTCCTGCAACCCCACCACCAGCCTTATCAGCTCTGTAACCACAGGAAAGGCCCTTCCCATCTCGGAATTTCCTCATCTGCAAAACAGATTGAGAGACCAGAAGACTTATCTTGAGGTTCCTTCCAGCCTGTGATTCTGTGATTCTGGCCACCCCGAGACAAGCTCCCAGGCAGGGACTTGAATTGGAGGGTGGCCACACAGCCCTCTCTCTTCCTCTTGGTGATCAGTCCAGCCTCTGGCTGGGGTGAGGGTAATGTCCATGGCACCCATCCCCAGGTGCCTGCTTCACTTCACCCAATCCTGCCGGGCTCCGAGGCCCTGCCCAGCCCCAGCCCCTCCAGGTGGTGCCTTAGCTAGCTCTGGGCATGGGGGGGTGGGTTGCTCTCCCCCGTGTTCGTGTCTTCTCCCCCACACACAGCAATTCAGGCTACACGGTCTGGTTCTCCTCCATCCTCGGACTTGTGTGGCTATCCCGCGGATGCCCTGACATGTGTGATCACTAACTGCTTCTCTTTGGGGGGACCTACCAAGGGCCAGGTGGGGAGGACACGCTTCACTCAGCGTCACCCACCAGTGCCAGGAGAGGAAGCTGAAGCTCAGAGAGCAGTGCTGGCCACACTGAGACTCTCCCCTTTCCCTGGCTACTTCCCAGTGCCTTTGCCTCCTCCTCCCTCCGTCTCCCTGACCACCGAAGTGAAGATGGCCCAGGCCCAGGCCTCCCCTTTGCTTTCTACCCGCCCTCTTTGTGATGGTGCCTAAATGTGCATCTCAGCCTCTCCCCACCCGTTCTACTCAGGACTGAATCGACCTCCCGGTCTCCATGTAGGCTGAGTCTGAGCCCCAGCCCTCTCTCCATCCCCATCTCAGGGCTTCCAGGTACCCCCCACCTAACACTTGCGACCTTCTTAACCCTCCTTGCCCGACACCCTACAGCCAGAAAGACAGTAAATCCCTGATGACTCCACCTTTGACACAGGACAGGACTCCGACTGCTTCTCACTGCATCCACTGTGATCAGCCTGGCCCACGCAGAGGTGGGGATGTGGGTGGTAGCGGGGGGAATGTTCCCAACCACCAACTTTAATTTTCACCACCTCTGGTTTACAAATGGGGACACTGAGGTCAGGAAGGGGACCCCCCCCCAGAACACCCACCAGGACAAGCTAGCAGGAGCCTGGGTCTATCACTACCTCCCTGAGTTCTGATCCCCAGCTCCCCCCCACCCCCCACCCCTGTGGACTGCACCCCCTCCCTCCCACTCCCACCCTCCCCAACCCCACCCCCCACCGTAGTAGGTTTTCTCCTGAAGCTAGCTTAGCAGGTCTGACGACACAGCCAGGCTATGCACGCCTGCCTGTGTGTCCCTGAGGTACAAAGGCTCTGCCAGCTGGGTTTATGTTTCAAGACGTCTGTCCGCGCCCTTGACCAAGAGATCTTACGGGGAGCTCAGGGCCGGAGCTGGGGGCTGGGGACATCAATCGGAAGCCGCCCTGCCTGGAAACCCGAGAGTTTGCCCTGCGGCCTCAGGACCTTCTGAGTTCACTTGAGGAGGCCATAGACCGCAGGGGCGGGCTGGGGTTCCCTCACCATTTATTTCATACAGCTGTTTAAAAAGCTTGTTTAAAATATAGATCATTATATATATTTATTTATATATATATATAAAATATATAAAGAGGAATGGAGGCGAGCCACCCCCAAAAAAAAGCTATGTTTTATAAATATTTCTGTAGCTCCCACATCCCAGAGGAAGACACAAAACAAAACCAAAAAAAAACAAAAAAAAAAAAAACAAAAAAACACAAAAACAAAACATTTACAACCCAAGCTAGTGGTTCCATGTGGTGGGCCCAGCAGGCTCAGACCCTGGGGCCGGCGTGGGGGTCTCAAGGGCTGGGCCTGCAGAACATTCTGATGAAGGCCAGCTGACCGCACCCCCTTCCCGGGAGGCTGGTGTCTCTGGCTGCGAAAGGTCAAGTCCATACCAGTCCTGCCAAACCCATGGCCCTGGCTTCTGAGGCCGGCCTGGAAGGCAGCGCGTGGGCACTCCCCGGCTCGGGCTGCCAGGTTATTTTTAATCTCGTCGGTTTCCTCTGATGTCCGGGCCCTCCTTCCAGGGTGGCCAGGCCTTCTGTCCCTGGCAGTGGTGGTTTCCAAGTGGAGGCAAAGCACAAGCCACCTCCCATGCCAGGCATCTGGGATCCCCAAGCGACAATCCACGGGGTGTGTCCGGGCCCCGGGGTGGGGGGCGCAGGGGGCTCCAAGGGTCCCGGGGGCGCAGGTGGGACCTCACTTGCAGACGTAGCGCTCCACTGTGCGCTCGCAGCGGCGGCAGGTAACGTAGCAGCACCAGTGATACTTGCAGTGGCAGCGCTCGACCACGCGGTCTGTGTAGGGGTTGTAGCCACGGCCGCAGCACATGAGGTCACAGCTGTCACTGCCATGGGATGTTTTGTTGCACTGCCTGGAGCGGGGGAGGGAAAGGGCGGTTAGGGAGGGCACACTCCCTGGGGGCGGGGGGACCGCAGCCTCCCGCTGCCCTCGGCTGCCCACTCAGCTCCTCTTGGAAGGGGTCTTGGTCTTTGGAGAATTTTAAATAATCTCCTTCCCTGAGAGTATTTCTCACTTTTCCCTAGATTTCTTTCTTTCTTTCTTTCTTTTTAGGGGGCAGGGGTTACCTTTAATGCTGAGTTTTGTGCCAAATCCCTATGATGCCCTGTCCCTGAGTATCCCTGTCCACCCTCCCCCCTTTCCTTAGATTTCTAACAAGCATGTAGCAAAATGATGGGAGGGTTTTGTTTTCTTGGGGGTGACATTTTTTTCCTATTCCTCCTACTTCTAAATACCTGAAGGAGCCTTAACCACTCTAATGATCCTGTCTTCCTATCTGATCTTTAATTATATTAAAGATATATAAATAGCTATATTTATAAAGATAGTGTAAAGACAGTTTATAAGTGTAAAGATAGTTTTTTCATTTAGAATCCCGGGAAAATTCTGGAACAGACAAAATGATGCTGGATATGAGGCAAAGTGAGTATGTGGCACACTGTTCGTTGAGAGAGAGGCTCTGTCAACCATTTGCCCCTATGTGCCAAGCATTTCCCTCCAGTATTTTTTTTTTAAGATTTCATTTATTTATTCATGAGAGACATAGAGAGAGAGAGAGAGGCAGAGACACAGGCAGAGGGAGAAGCAGACTCCATGCTGGGAGCCTGATGCGGAACTTGATCCCGGGTTCCCACCCTGGGCCAAAGGTGGTGCTAAACTGCTGAGCCACCAGGGCTGCCCTCCCTCCAGTATTTAATCTTAGAGGAGGCACATAGGGTCCTGGGGTCAGTGAAATGATTATGGCCATTGCACAGATGGTAATGGACTTAGTAAAGGGCAGAAGCTTGCTCAAGTTCCCACAAGAGTCTGTGGGTAAGCAGGGCTTAAGCTCAGGGGTCCTGAGACCAAGTTTAGCACACGCTCTCCCTACCCTTAGGGCAGAGAACCCAGAGGCTTCCAGGGGTTGCATTTCTTTCCGAATCACATGGCTGTGGGAGAAAACACTGAAGGTCCCTAGGAAACCCAACCATCCGGCTGTAGGCTGGCAGTTCCTCTAGCTGGGCTCAGGCTAGCAGGGATATTGTTATGGGAGGCAGCTGGGTCCTCACAGCCACGTGGACTCAGGAATCCCAGAATGTCCGAGATGGGCGAGTTCTAGGGATGACCAAATTCAGCCCTCATATTTCCTGATGGGGAAGCTAAGCCACAGAACGGAGAGGAAGCCTGCCCAGAGTCACACAGTACAAGCATGGGCTCTGTGAGAGTTCGGGGAAGGCTTCCTGGAGGAGGGTCGTCTAGGCCATGTCACGAAAGACAAGCAGAAATGTAAGATGGAAAGGAGGGAAAGGGTGTTGGGAGCAAAGAAAACAAACAGCCTGGGCAAAGGCACAGGACCTGACCTCATCTAGGTGGCGAGAACAGATGGAAGGTATAGAGCTGGAAGTAGGGAGGCCAGAGGAAAGGCCAAGAGCAACTGAGAAAGAGAGGCGGAGACCTGGACTAGGAGGAGGCCACGGGGCTGGAAGGAGGGAGTGCAGGGAAGGAGAGTCAGGAGGTGATGGTGACCCACAGGTAGGGGCTTCGAGCAGTTCCAGGAACAGCAGGAAGAACATATGCCCCAGAGTCAGACAGACCCAGGTTCAAACCCCAGCTCTGCCACTTACTGGCTGTGTGCCTCAAGGCAAGCCACTTAACAAAGGGGACTCTGTCCAACCACTCAACATCAGTCGTGCCCCCTGGTCTTATCCTGGAGGTCTCCGACAGCTCCTCCAGGAAAGGGTGGTAGGAAGCTGGAAGAGTTTCATTTTTATTGCTAGATCCCTGACATGTGATGTTTGAAACCTGAAGGCCAGCCCCAGAACCAGACAAGGTCTGCAGTGGTGCCTGAGAGGGGGAGCTTGGGAGAATGGAACTTCGGGAAAGATCCAGGGGCCCAGGGCAGGTTGCCTTAGTGCAGGGGCCGCTGAAAGAAACATGACAAGAGAGCTGGGGTTTGGAATGCTGACTGCTGCTGTGGCCTCAGTTCACCAAGCTGGGTTTGAGGAAGGCCACAGGACACTGTCCTCCCAACAAGGGAGCCAGCCTCTAGAGGTGCCACCCATGCACATGCTTTTCACAGTTAACAAAGCTCATTCACCTCCAACCCCTTATACTCCCCAATCCCCCAACCTAGTAGAGCTCATGCTCCCCCTCCTCCAGGAAGCTTTCTTGATGTCCAGGCTGCGTCAGGGGCTTCCCTCACCCTTGGGCTTTTTCCTCTGTCATGATCCAACCACTTGGTTCTCCCCCTTCCGTATTCTTGCCAGAGCCTCAAGTAATAAGTACATGTGAAAGTGTCTGTGATACTCCTGAGACTTTGGAGCTGTTTGTTACTGCACAGAAAGCTGACCCATACAGGTGTCTGCAAAAGCCCATGCTCAGATGAATGGCTGAGAGCTGTGCATGGAGGGAAACCTGGTGGCAAGTGGGGGACGCATTCAGAGAAAACAAGGGAGCAAGTGATGCTGCGTGAGGGGGCCTCCTCATCAGTAGCCCTGGGGCAAGCAGAGTGAGGCTCTGGGTAAGCAGAGGCCCGGCAGCCCGGGGGCGGGGAGGGGAGACCATTAATGAGCCCGTCCCATGGGACTGACACTGCCTAGCACAGAGGAGCAGCTCAGTAAGTACAACTGGAGACTGCCGGCCGCCCCTCTGCTTTGCACAGAAGACGAGGCTGAGCCTCAGAGAAGTGAAGGGATTTTCTCAAGGTCCCACAGCTAGGAGGCTGTGTGCTGGGGTGGGAACTGTCCTTCCTTACACACACACACACACACATCGCCCCCATGGATCCGGGGAGACCCTCTGTTTGCTCTGGGCTTTTCCCAGCCTCTCTGGGTTCTAGAATCTCTCTGCCCCCACCCCATCCTCATCACACCCACCCTGGCTGCCTCAGACCAGACTCTTGCTCCTTCCTGTCTCCCTGGCTTGACCTGGTTCCATCTTCACTTCACCCGACCCCCTCAATCTGGCCTCCAGATGGGAGCCAGGGCCTCCTCTCAGAGCCTGCTGCCCCGGTCTGTTAAGATGGAGCCCCCCAAACCAGCCCCCCTCTCTTGGAGACAGGAACGTGGGCTGCGGAGGAAGCAAATGCTGGCTGGGCACCAACTATGTGCCAGACACGTTCTCAGACACCCTCACTCTGGTTCAATATTCTTTTAACCCCGCAGAACACTAGTTTTGTGGAATGCTATTAGGGGCTCCTTAATAAAAGAGTTCCACAGCCAAACACCTCTGGGAAACGTTGGCTTAGGCAGATCCTTTACTGTGGGATTCCTCCGAGCCTTTAAAATGTTCTCGTGCTTTGCAAATCGCCAAAGAGAATTTCCCAATCATATCTGATTGCAGAGCTATTTCTATTACAGCATCTCAGGACTAACTTCCCCTAGAACCATCTCTGGGAAATGCTGCTGCCCTGAATCCTCACCAGCTCAGTACACAGTAGGTCCGCGGTTACCCCTGGTTCTCTTTCTCCTGTCCTGAGCCCGCTTCAGCAGTAGTGACGGGGTCTGCTGTTGGGACCCCAGACCCGGCTCCTGAACTGGGGACCAAGGGGAGAGAACCGGGCCCGGGAGGTGGTGCATGTGTGTCAGGGAACACGGGGGCACTGTCCGTCCACAAAGCAGGCCTCCTGCGCCCGCTGCCCTTCTGAGAAGCAGTTGCCTGCTTCAGTCTCTGGCTCAGTGCAGACTTCCTGCGTGGCTGTGGGCTGGCTGCTGCCCCCTTGTGCCTCAGTTCCTTATTTGTCCAACCAGCAGCCAAGATGACATCGACCCTTCACTTACTCACTTGACAAACACTTCTTGAGGACCCGTCTTATGTGGGGCAGCCAGCCTCCCAATGTGGTCACCGTCTCTCCCCATCTCCTCCACCAGCCTCCACTGCCCAGGGGCTCCTTGCTTGAGCCACATACACTCAAGGAGCTCTGCTGGGGCCCTCTTGGGCCCTGGCACCTCTGCTGGGCACTCCTGGGGCCCCCTCCATCCATGGGCAGGGACTCCATTCCCCAAGTGCCAGCTGAGGCAAGACCATGTGCCTGGCCTTGAGCTGACATGGGGCACCTGCCACATAGCTGACCCTTTCCCACCCTGCCACCCTGGCGGCAGACCCTTACCTGTCTTGCGTCCCGTGGGAGCCCACCTTCTCGTTCTTCATGCAGAAGTCGGGCGAACTCTGCAGATAGACAAGCTCTGAGTCCTTCACAGGCCTGATGTCCAGGTCCTTGGGCACCAGGTGCTTGCGGGTGCCCATGGGGCGGTGCACCACCTTGGTGGCCGACAGGTAGCGGGTCTTGAGGTCGGCAGCCACATCCCGAAGCTCCTGCAGCCCCTTCCAGCAGGTGCGGATGGAGCAGGAGCCAGATACCCCATGGCACTTACACTTCATTTCCAGAGAGGCGCGCAGAGCCTGCAGACAGGGGAGGGCGTCGGGCTGGGCGGCCAGGGTCCCCTCCCTGGCCTGCCCGGGGGGACCCTGCCCTCCCACCCCCCACATGCTGGGGACTCTCAGGGAGTCACTGACTACTCTGGGCCTCAAGTGAGGGAGCTTTTGGCTCTAAAGCTGGAGAGTGTTGTAGGTTCTCAGCTCCTCCTCCAGCCTGGGGGGAGCTGGGAGGGACATGAAGGGAATGGCATTTGTAGGGATAACAGATGCCAACTGCCCCAATACATAATATGGCTTAATCATTCTAAGAGTTCTTCACCGGAGGTACCATTACTTTCCTCATTTTAAAAAGAGGAAACAAAGGTTCAGAGAGACCAAGTCTCAAGCTCAAGTTTGCACAACTAGCAAATCCTGGAGCTGGGATCTGAACTCAGGTCTGAGGGCAAGCCTTTTAATTGTTCCATGCTTTTCTCTTGCACAAAACTGGGGCTCACTGAATCCTTGTTGGATAAAAGGGGGAAAAAGAAGGAAGGAAGCAGAGGAATGAGGGGGGAGAGAGGAGGGGAGGCAGGAGGTAAGCACATGGGGGCACGTTCCCTGGCCTGGCTGGCCCTTCCTCTGCACTGCCTGGAGCCCCCCAGTGAGCCCCGTCCCGGTCAGCCCCTCTATCTTACTCTGTGCAGGGCAGGCACATAATTGCTACCTTGCAGAGTGGTTGCTGGGATTCAAGAGGGGACACGTATGAAAGGGTGCTGTGAACTACAAAAGTCAAATCAACACTGGTTTGAAAAATTAGTCTAATGACTGTGGTG
This sequence comes from Canis lupus baileyi, assembly GCF_048164855.1. NCBI lineage: Eukaryota > Metazoa > Chordata > Mammalia > Carnivora > Canidae > Canis > Canis lupus. Next base: position 29,278,963 of record NC_132860.1, read on the forward strand.
CAGCAGGGAGGCTTGAGCTCTGGGGCTCGGGGAAACTCTAGCCCTGGCTTCTGAAATGACTTCGTCCTATCACCTTCCTCGGGCCTCAATTTCCCCTCGGATCCCTCTGCCCCGGGGCCAGCCCTCCTGCCTGCCCTATGCGGAGCTGCAAGGCTTACGGGTCCTCTGGGCCTACCCCTGCATTAGAAAGAAGGGGAAACTGAGGCCAGAGCGAGCAGAGACTTGACCAAAATCATTCGGTGAGTTAGTGCGGGAGCTGGTCAAGGTCCCAGGGCTCCTTCTTCACCAGGAAGTGGGGAATGAGGGGGTTCACTGGGTCTAAAATCTGGAATTGGCTCAGCAAAGCCCGCGGAGAACACGGGAAGGAGGTGAGCCTGACTGCATGGTACATTCAACCTCCCAAGGGCATCAAGGTACCCTTCAATCATCATCGACAGGTGAACTATGTTTAGTTCCTCAGCTCAGATGGGTGGGAAGGGGCCCAGAGCTTCCAGACACCCACCATGGGCCAGTGCTAAATACGCCGTATCTGTTACTTCATTTAACCCTCACGAGTCCTGTGGCTGCGGGGAGGGGACCGGGTCCTTTTGCAGATGGCCTCAGGGCGGCCGGATCCTCGGCATCAGGGCCCCAGGGACAAGCAGAATGCACCCCTGAGGCTGAGAAGCCTGCCTGGACTGCTCGGCAGGAGGGGATGACTGTTTCCCCCAGCAGCACAAGAGTGAAGCTGGGTTCTTGGGCTTGGGGCTGGCTTCCCAAGGACAGGGGCAGGCCGGTAGGATTGGGAGGCAGGAGTCCTGGGTCCCTGGCCAGGCCCTGCTACAAGCCCATGGGGTCTCTTGGCCTCAGTTTCTCCAACTATCCAAACATGGCCTGGACATCCTAGAATCCTTCCCTGAGGGAGACCAGTGAGAGAGGAAGCTGAGGCGGTGGAAACCTCTGGACTTGGAGTCCTGCAGACCTGGGCTCCATCGCTCCCTGTGTCCTTGGCTGAGCCACCTAACTTCTTTCTGCCTCCCTTTCTGCCTCTGAACAATGGGCTGCTGGGGCCGCGGGAAACCATGAGATGCCATCTGCACCCAACGCTCCACCCCTCAGGTTCCCGTTCCCCACGCGTGAGATGGGTAGCAGCATCTCCTCGCAGGGGGGTGTGTGGACTACAGGACAGAAAACTCAAGGCACCACCACAGCGCCTGGTGCTCAGATTAGTATAAAGTGGATTTTTTATCTTCTAAAAATAAAAAGGTCCACTCATTCACTTATGCATTCACCCCAACCTTCAGTGGAATTAGGCGAGGAATTAATGAGACACTGGGGTAACAGACGTGCAGGGCCCACTGTGTTCTGGAGCTGGATGGACCCCGTTAGGTCCACGGAGACCCCATAGGCTGAGGCTCTTATCCTCCAGCCCTCCCCATGCCTCCTCCCACACCCAGCCTCGGCCCGAGGCCCCGCAGGAGCCTGAGGAGGGTGGCCAATGGGGACTAGAGAGCACCAAGCCAGTCCATTTTACAGCTAGAAACAACTGAGGCCAGAGAGGAAGTGACTTGCCCAACATCACACAGCCAGTTTAGTGCCAGAGCCAAAGCAGGAACCTGGAGCTCCTGACCCCTAGCTCAGTGTTCCTTCTGCTCCACCAGCATTTCCCATTCAAATCCTGGTGGACCCCCGGAGGAGGAGGAGGAGGAGGAGGAGCCTGGCAAGCCCCAAGCTGCTGGAAAGGGGAGAGCTGGGGGAGGCCGGGGAGCACACCAGTGTGGGCGGATCGGGGCCCGCCCCCCCGCCGCCCCCTCCATCAGGGCACACTGGTGGCCCTTTCCTGGCCGACTGGCATGAGCATAACCATCTGGGGTGGGTGGGGTGGGTGGTTACCTGTCTCCCCACTTCACTGTTGTGTAGACGCATCAGTTTATTGGCTTGGGATCCTGTTTTTTTCACCTTCATAGGAGCATCGGAAAACTTGGCTCCCATGAGAAGCCCGTAGCTGAGGTTGTCCGCACATCCTCCCCAGCGGTTCCCGGGCCCGGGTGGCTCACCTGGGACGGGGCCGCAGGAGCAGCCGGGCAGGTCCCCGGAGGTGCAGGCCCGGGCGATGGCGTGGCTGATGGCGGCCGCCGACAGCGCATACACGAAGGCCGACTCCCGGGTCCCTGTGGGGAGGTGCTGGCTCAGCGGGGGGCAGGCCCCTCTGTGGGCCGGCAGGGGCAGGGGCTGCAACAGGTGGCGGGCAGACGCGCGACGTTGATCTGTCGCTAGCCGGCTCTCCCGCACACGCAGTAGCTGACTTGTACGCCCGCTCACAAACTCACCCCCACATCCAGAGGCCCTGAGGGCCTGCACCCCTACAGGCACCTTGCTCCCACACGCTTAACATTCCGCCATTCCGGTTCTCCCCCTGCTTCCCTGCACTCAGTTTTAGGGGCTACCCCTCAAAGGAACTCAGACCTGAGGGGCAGATGAGTGTGCAAAGAGCCAGCTGTAGGTTGAGCTGTGTCCCCCAAAAAGACAGGGTCAAGTTCTGACCCCTGGTACCTGTGAACATGACCTTATTAGAAACAGGGTCTTTGCAAGTATAACTGAACTAAGATGAGGTCATACTGGATCAGAGTGGGCCCTAACCTAAGGACGGGTGTCCTTACAGGAAGGGGACCCTTGGATAGAGACACATGGTGGGGGAACCCTACGTGACAGAGGCAGGGATTGAAGAGACGCATCTGTGAGCAAAGGAACATGGAGGCTGCTGACAGCCACCAAAATCTAAGAAGAGACAAAGGAAGAACTTCCCCAGGGCCATCGGAGGGAGCACAGCCCTGCTGGCACCTTAATCTCAGATTTTGGGCCTCCAGAACTATGGGCAATGCAGTTTTGTTGTTTGAAGCCCCTGTTTGTGAAACTTGGTCACAGCAGCCTTGGGAGACCCACACAGAGCCCAATGTGCCTCTGCTGTTGGATGTCTTGGCTTTAGGTCCATGCAAGTCACCTTCCCTTCTCAAGCCTCAGTTTCCTTAACTGTAGAATGGGAATGATAATACCTACCTCACAGGCTTGCTCTAGAGTTCAAATAATTTGGGAAGGAAGGAAGCATTGTCATGTGCTCCACAAACCTTAGCTGTTATCGTACAGGGGAGAGATTACAAACATTGGGGCACTTCTGCACAACAAAAACCTCTTTTACTGTACACAAGACCCCCAACACCCCCCCCCAGAAGCCACCTGCGCCAGTAAGTGGAGACCCTACCTCACTTTGTGCATCTCACAGCATCTGCAGGCACCTCAGTCTAGAATGATCTGTGGCACACCTGTCTGCCTGAGGGTGGGCTCTCTCGTCTTCATGTTACATACTCCCCTCCCGAGGGCCTCTTGGGCCTCATCCATCCTTTCTTCATGCATTAGGGATTAGGGTACACAACCATTTGTGCTACCCCTACACTGGCATATTCACTCACTGTGTGTTTATTCATTCATCAATTCATGCCTGGATACCCATATCTGTGATTAATTCATCCACCAATCCATCCACACCTGTATTCTCTTCTGTGCTTCCATCCATCACCCACCCAGTCACTCATCCACCCATCACACAGCCATCAACACCCATCCATCCATCCATGAATTCACCCACCTATCTAAACACACATATGCATATGCCTGAATTCATCCATCCCCACCTGGGCGCATTCTGCAGGCCCTAGCAGCCCCCACCGGCTCCCTACCTCTCTCCAGGTCAAGCAGGTAGTTGGGGGCAAGCTCGATGGAGGAGCAGTTCCAGCGCATGTCCGCAAAGGCCCTGCGGCAGGCCTTCATGACCTCGCGGGCAGCGTGCACGATGGTGTGCATGAGCTCCAGGTTGCTGCGGCAGAGCTGCACCTGCGCAGACACCAGCCCCTCCAGCTGCTTGCAGTGCTGCGTCTGGTTCAGCGCCAGGGCCGCCGGGGTCTTGGACAGCGCCCTACACACCACCGAAGGGCAAGAACCAATGGAAGGAAAGACAGAGTGTGAGGGGCCACGTTGCACCTGCCCTCCTGGTCCCAGCTTTCCTCAATGGGCTCGGGGGCCTTTGCTAGAAGGAGTTGGGAGACTAAGACGCAAAGACCCTGCCCCAGCAGAGCAATGGCTCCCCCTCCCGCTCCTTGTGGCCTTGGGCACATCACTGTCCCTCTCTGGACCAGGCCCTCATTCAGGTCGGATCATACCCTCCAACCTCTTTACACTTTACTATTATCCTAACCATGAACAGCTATACACCTCACAAAGCACTCATACCGCTTCCCTGTTTATTCTCACACAGCTGTGAATTAACTACCCTTTATTCAATATTCAGTCAAGGTGGAGCACCTGTATGTGCCAGGCACGCGCTGGGCGCTACATTATTACAGTCAACATCATCATAATACATACTATTAACTGAGCACTTACTAGATGCACAGTAGGAGTTAAGAGCTTACCATACATTCCTTCATTTAATTATTAAACTCGTTTATTGGGCTATAAAATCCCACACACGTGCAAGTGATTTATTAGAGGATTTAAGGAGCCACTCAATGTTGTGATAAATTAGACTTAGCCATTAACTTGCTGTGTGCCCTTAGATAAATCACTGTCCCTTTCTGGGCTGCAGTGTCTGTACCTGTTAAACTATTTCCCAGAATGGAAAAGTGAGACATTCTGAAAAAAAGGGATCCATGGTTAAACACATTTGGGAAACATGATGTACTCTGTCCTCTTTTGGAGAGTAACTGATGCATATGTACATTTTAAAGGCCCTGAGAAGGCCCACAGCAAAGCAACAAGGTTTGGTTTTGTTTAACTCAGGAGTCCGCTAAGCACAAAGCTCTTTGAGAAAAGCTCACCTCATCCATGTTTTGGGAAATGCTGGCCTGGGGGTCTCTATGAACCCTGGTGATGTTGTAGGACCCAGGAGCTTCCCAGATCCAGACTCTAGGCGCTGGGATTGCAAGGCTCTAGGACCAGGGGTACATCTCGGATGCACCTTTCTCCCAGGTCCTGCACCAGGCAGCACCTCTAAGCACAGACTACAGGGACTCCATGGCAAGCCCCAAGAGGGTTCTGCATGGACTCATCCCCTGCCCCAGAGTCAGCTGGCCCCCAGCAAGCCAGCAGAGACCCTGGAGGAAGCAGGGGCAAGGACAGGCCGATCTGCAGTCACAGTGTTGGGGGCCCCGGCTTGCTGCGAGCACCAGAGTCCTCACTCGGGGTCAGGGCTGAGACTTGATGAGGCCAGGATCCCAGAACCCCCAGCCTGAGATCCCAAGGGAGATCGTTTTAAACAAGAGCACAGCCCAAGGTAGACTCCTGGCTCTGTCATTCCCTTTGTGACTTTGAGCAAGTCACTTGGCCTCTCCTAGCCCAGTAACCTCTCAGCATTCCCTGGGGGAGTAACTCGGTGGGCCTCAGTGCTCTGCCCAGGGCTGACACACCGGCTCAGTGCTCAGCGAGGGGAGCTACTGCAATCACTGCCCTGGTGGTCTGCACCCACATAGTCAAGGCCGAGGGCTGCCTCAAACCTGGTCCCCCAGCCCTCTCTAGTGTCCCCTCCCTGTCCCTGGTGTGCTCTACTATCTGGCCATACCAGACTCCTGGCTTCTCTGACAGGGACCGCCCCACCACCCTGCCTTTGCCCAGACTTTTCCTGATGCCAGGAATACCTTTCCCCTTGCTCCTACATCTAAATGAATAAATGAACTGGATCTACTTGTGGAAGAAATATTTACTAAGCACCAACTCTTCTTGACCTCATTTGGTAATGAACACGACACATGATCCTTTCCTCAAGGAGCCCGGGGTCTAGTGGCTACACAGACCTATCCCAGTTAGAAGGCAATGACCCAGATGTTCCAGCTCATGGGCTGGCCCAGGGGAAGAGCCCAGGTTTAGGGAGCAGCTGTATGACATGGGTAAGTTACTCAACCTCTCTGTGCCTCATGGTCCTCATCTGTTACAAGAAAAGGAGAATTTCCACTTCAAAAGGTGATGGCAAGACTTCAATAAGATAATGCATATAAAACATATGGAACATTAAGAAAAACATATGGAACATTCATAAATGGGATTGCTTCTGCTTATTGCCAGTGAATCCTGGACTAGAGGGAGTCAGAAGCCCTGGGTTCTAGCTCCAGTTCTGCCCTCGTGTGCTGTTGTTAACCTTGGGCAAATTGCTGTACCTTTCTGAGCATCATCTACCAGATGGGAACTCCTAGAGGTCTTGGAGAGGCTGATGGGGATAACAGGTGCTACATTAAGTCCTAATAAGTCAGTTTCCCCCTGCCTCTCCCTCTCTGCCATGCCCCACCCAGTTAGGGTGGTGCCACCCCAACCTGAGATAGATTTTGGCTATCCTGGGCAGTCTGTCCTTAACTGTTACCCCCGGCGCGTCCCTACCCTCCAAACTATGAGCAGGTCAATGCCTGGTCTATTCGGATGCAGACCTAAGGCATGGTTTCTGACCTAAACTGAGCCATCAGGTCCTCCCTGGCCCTCCCTGTCTATGCCAGGTCACCTCAGGGAACCTCTGGTCTGATTTCCCGTAGCCTATACCAGGTGAGGTGTGATCACACAGAGGCAGATAGATGCCCTCCCCTCGGCCTGTTTCTTGGTTGGTACAGCCCTCCACCCACACCCTGCTAACTGCCCCCACACACCGACACACTATCCCCGCAGGCGCGGCACTCCCCATATGGCACTCCTCTCGCCTCGTGCCCCATCCCTGGCTCACAGCGGGGTCTGTCTGGGGGATTACTCCCCCACCCTTTGTACAGAGGAGACACAGACGGATGCCCTGTTTCCTCCTGATACCAACCCTGTAGACCTGGCCTCTCCTTCCCGGGTTCGCTCCCTGCCGGGCTGGGCCTGCCAACACTCAGCCTGCCCGGATCCCGCTCTGCCCTTCATCCTTGCCCAACTTTCTTTCTTCTCCTCTGAGCCAGTTTTCTGTTTCACGATGGGAAGGATGATACGAGATATGCCAGAAAATCCCCGGCACGGCACCAGGCACGCAAGCAGTGTGGCTGCCTTCTGAGTCCTTGCTCTGGGCTCCTGCTCCAGCCACGAGTTAGATAATGAAGGCTGAACCCTTTCCTGGGGAGCTCAGTGCAGACAATTCCTGAGTACCATGTGCTGCAGCTCCCAAGTTGGGGGGTGCTCTGTGCTCCTGCTGCCCGGGGACCTGGGCCACTCTGGGTATTAGCCTGTCCCACTCTGAGTCACTCAGCCTCCACCTCCCCAGTCGGTGGGGAGAGGAGGTGCTATGAGGGGAGCCCCAGAGAGGAGCCTCCCAGAGGAGGCACAGACTGTCAAGGAGGGCAGAGGACAGATAGGAAGCACCCCAGAGAGGCTTGATGGGTGAGGAGCTACTGGAGAGAGTGGTGCAGGCAGAGGGGCCAGACACAGCACGCGAGCCGGGAGATCTGGAAGCAGGAGGCGGTGGATTCCACTCCTGAGGAGGGCAATGCGGTCATCTGGTAATTAGTGGTAATGACCGTTTCTAACTAAGTCCCCCTCGGGGAGGTAATCAAGGATTAGGGCAGGAGGCGGGGGAGTTACCCGTCTGGACATCTCCTCTGGCTTACCTCGCTGCAGCAGATCCCTAATTGAAAACATTTTGGTTTATCAGGGGATGGGGACATGGGGGAGAGGGTAGAAGAAAGGACAGAAGGGGACAGAGTTCACAAGCAAGGCCTGTGCCAAGGATGCCACCGTGGTGGCCAAGGTCTCTTCCATCTGGGAGTCGAGAGTTCTCCTGGGAGTGGCTCAGGGGCAGAGACCTGGGTTTCGGCTCCAAGTCAGCCGCTCTCCCAACACGCGACCTTGGGCAAATCACTGGCCCTTCCTGGGTTTGGTGTCCCTATCTCATCATTCAAGTGGGGACACTGAGGCCCAGAGAAGGACTGGGCTTGCCCAAACATGTACACAGCCAATCAGACAGAGCCAAGCCAGAACCCAGGCTTCCCAGATCCCAGGCCAGGGCTCTTTCACTTCCATTTTAGAGATGAGGAAACTGAGACTCAGAGAGGCAGAAGCTAGTGACTTGGCTGAGGCATGGCTAGTGGCTAACAAACTGGCAAAGCTCAGGCTGAGGCCCAGGCTCCCAACAGGTGGGCCTTTTGGGCCACTGAGCCACATCTGGTTTCAATTTCTGTGTCCGATGTCCCTTTCACCTTCAGCTCCCTTTCCAAAGCCCAGGGCAGCAGTACCCCCGGGGTACAACCCCAGGACAGCTGAGTCTCCTGGGTGAGCCCCTACCTCCTGGCCCCACTGTACGCTTCCCTCGGCACAATTGTCCTGTGGCTCCCTGAGACCAAGAGGCCACAAGCCAGATGCCCAAACTCCACATCCTACCTCTACTGCCTACCAGCTGTGACACTCTGTGAGTTAGAGGCCCCTGTGTCTCCATTTCCTGTTCTATTCAATGGGGGTGAGAGCAGAACCCACCTCCTGGGAGATCCAAATGAAACAATATATATAAAAGTGCTCAGAACAGTGCTTGGCATGTAACAAGGCCACACACACACACACACACACACACACACAAACACACGGTTGTTATGCTTAAACTCCACTCCTGTCTCTCCCTATATCTTTAGCTCCAGCAAGACTTTAACTATTATCAAGGGTTTGGCTGAATGGAGCCCATCTGCCTGGGTTCTGATCCCACAGCCACCATTAACTAGCTGTGTGACCCTGGGTCAGTAACTGATCCTCTCTGTTCTTTAGTTTCCTTATTTATAAAATGCTAGTGACAGGACTTTCACCTACCTCATGAGAATAGTATCAAAATTAAGTGACTGAAGCTCTTGGAACAGAGTCTGGGGACTTAGAAGTGGGCTCTTACAATTCTTGGTTTCTTTGCTTTCCCCTGTGCACTGTCCTGCCTCTGCTTTTGTTCCTGCTCTTCCTCCTGCCCAGGTGCCTGCTTTACATTCCATCCCTGGCCATCAAAATCCTACCTACCCTTTGAAGCCCAGCCCAAAGTCACCTCCCTCAGATGGAACTAACTGCTCCTCCTCTGGGCTCCCACACTCTCTCTCCTAGGACACAGCCCAAAATCCACTTTGCTAGGAGCTCCTATAAGGCAGACACTGAGTCGTATCCCTTTTTGTAGCAGCCAGGTTATGCAGTGGGGGACTGCATGGACCTTGGGCTTAGCTAGCCATCTATTCTAGGCCCTCCCTGGCCACATGCCAGCATGGGGGCTTGTGCAAGTCACACACTTGTCAGAGCCTCAGCATTCTCACCATGGTGTGGGAAGGACAGCACTGTCCCCCACAATGCTCTAGGAGCAAGCCTAGCTTTTGGCCTCTGACGTGCCTAATGCTCTTTGGCAAATCATTCCCCCCACCCCAGGGCCTCAGTGGCCTTATCTGTAAAATTGTGTGGTGGGTGAAGAGGACTTGGACGCTCTGATCAGAGGGTCCCACCAGCTAGCACGGTGCCAGGTACTGGCAGTAGACGGTGGCCAATGTCTCACAGAACTAATCGGAAGCAGCTGAGAAGAGCTGCTGAGCCCAGACTTCTTGCAAACATGAAATGCAAGAAAGAAGATGGGGTTACCCTCCTGAATCACCAATTAATCGGTAACTCAGCCGCAGCCGGGGCAGGGCCAGTGACCTCAGGACTGTTTGCTGGCGGCGCAGCCACAATCGCCCAGGCTTGCAGCTAATCCGCGAACCTTCCTCATAAACCCCTCCCCAGCCCCCATGATCTGTCCCTGCCTGTCTTATCTGCACGGCCTCCCCATCCCCCAGCTCCAGTCCTGTCTTGGATGTCCCCACCATTCAGGGAGTCCCTCCACCCAAAGTGCCCTCCTCCCCACCGCCCCCACCCACCAAACTCCTAGAGACTCCTCAGGCCCAACCTAGGAACACTGCCCCTCAAAACTCACCCCAGCGTCCAAAGTATGTGTCCCCCCACCAGGTGGTCTCCCCTCCTCTGGGCCCCCACGACACCACCCTGGTCACTCTTAGGGCACTTGGAGTTATTTACGGCCTGGGCTTATCTCTTGAAGTCCGGAGGGCAGCTCCTCCAGGAAAGGGCTGGGTTTTACTTCTCTCCCCAGCCGCCCCTGCCCCTGCGTGCGTGCACAGCCCTGCACAGAGCAGGCACTCCCTTCTGCTTCTGCGGGGTAGAAGAGAGCCCCCGGCTCCCACCTATCGGCCCATTAATAATTTCTATCTAAAGGAACACCCTTCACATGTGCACAGCATCTGACAGTTTAAGAAGTTCTTTCATGAGCCGCTTCTCATCTGACCTTAGTGCAATAGAGGATAGAGACTCCTGCCCTCCTTTGAGAGAGGACGTGGAGGCTCCCAGAGGTTGAGTGACACTTCCCCCAAGGTCACCCAGGTGGAGGGAGGGGTCGGGACTGTTTGAGGATCTTCAGCTAGGGTCAGGAGACCCACGAGGAAACACTGAGCAGGCCCGTGTGCAGGGGCACAGACCCTCCTGACTGGGCCCCCGGACCATACTGTCTTTTTCCATCTGCCCCTCTACGGGTCTGGCGCAAGGGACAGGGCAACTCTGTAGCTCTCCACGCACGCCCTGTCTCGCTCCTGCCTCACGACCCTTGGGGAGGTGAGGCCAATACTCTACGAGCAGGAGAAGGAGGCGTAAGGAGAGTGACTTGCCCACGACCCCCAAGCCAACTCCCGCTCCTGGGGCTTGGGCACTCACCCGGTCCCCGGGGAGCCCCCTTAACATCAGCCGCTGCCCGCGTCCGCCTGTCCCCCAGCCCGACCACGCAGACGCGAGGTCCCTACTTACAGCCATTTGATGCCGTAGCACACGCCGGTCTGGAGCGCCAGGGCGAAGAGGAGCGCCTCGCACACCCGCGGCCGCGCCCTCATGGTGGCGCGGCACGCGCGCTCGGGGCGCACCGTCGGGAGCTGCTGCACCAGGTCCGCCGCTCGGCCCCGCGCACGCCGCCTGCAGTCGGGGAGAGCCGGGGCGGGGGTTAAGGCGGCGCGCGGGGCGGAGGCCGCGGGGGCGGGCGCGGGGGCGGGCGCGGGGGGGCGCGTTTTATTCAAATTACAAAGGAGGGGTCGGGCCGGGGAGGCCGAGCGCGCGGCGGGCGTCGCCTCCCGCCCCGCACAGCCCGGGACGTGGCCGGCGTCTGGCTCGAGTTCGGTGTCGCCGAGCGCGGCCCCGGCTGGGCTCCAGGCTGCCCGCGATCGGGACGGGGGCGGCGGGGCCGGGCCCGAGAGACGGAGCGAGCGGGTCCGAGACCGAGGCGGAGGGAGCAGCCGGGCCCAACCAGACCTCGGGAGGCTCGGAAAGGAAAGGAGGAAAGGGGGCAGGGCCGAGGCCGGGTGCGCGTGCGAGCGCCCAGGATCTGCGTTATCTCCGAAATAGTTACTAGTCAGTAGGGAGGGCCGTGGCAATCCTTCCCCTCTGGGCCTCAGTTTACCTTCTCTGTACACGAAGGACACAATTGTGATTCGGACAAAATTCGCCTTTTATAAAGAAAGCGCATGATCGCATGTGCTCCTCCCAGCAACCCTGGGAGACAGGTACCACCCCTGCCCCCATCTCACAGGTAAGAAATCTGAGACCCGGGGATGTGAAACGGCGGCGTTGGTTACACTCCCAGGTGTCCTATGAGTCCACCGATGCTCAGACTAGGAAGTGGGGGCTTGCTGTGGGCATCAGTGGAGGGGAGGATGAGAAATGAAATGGCAGCGGTGTTCATACAGTGGTCCCCGCCTAGCGGCCCCCCTTCAGACGGCCGGGTGGTGCCCGGGCGGGAGCCAAAGCCGGCCAGCCTGGCCGAAGCTAAGCGGCGGAGCTCCCGGGGCCGACGCCACGCCGCCTGTGGCCGCCAGGGGGCGACCTGGGGCCGCGGAGCAACCGTTACCCCGCCCGCCCGCCCGCAGGTCGCAGGGCCGCTTCTCGGGTTTTTTTACTTTTCTTCATCTTTGTGTGTATGTGTGTGTGTGTGTGTGTGCGTGTGTGTGCGCGCGCGCGTGTGTGCGTGTGTGTCTTCCCTCTCTTCATTCTCACCTCATTAACTCCCTTCCCAGCTTCTCCCAGATTTACCAGCACCTGGCGTTCTCCCGGAGACCAGCGCAGCTCCAGGCCCTCTCCCGGGGGAGGAGCAGAGACAAAGAGATTCCTTTCTAAAGGGCTCGGGGAGTCGGGAAAGGAGGCGCCCGCCTTCCAGGGGGCGCTGGAGCGGGAAGGGGGCGTTCTCCTCCGGCTGCGTGCTCGGCCAGCCCGCCGCCGCCCCCAGGCTCGGGGTCCCCCTCTACGGAACCGGGGCCTGGACTGGCCCACGCATCTCCCGAAGCCTTCGAAGCCGCCCAGGAGCCTCGCGGGTCTGCGCCCCCCGCACACCTCTGAGCCCGCGGCCCAACCCAGGGAGGCAGGGAGAAAACCCTGAACTACGTTTCTCCTTCCTCCTACCCAGCCGCACTTTAGGCGCCTAACACCGAGGCGCGCACTCCAAACGTGCCGAGTCGGGGTTCTGGGCCCCTCCTCCCGCCCAGCGGGCATCCAAACGCTTTGTCCTACGGCGCCGAGGGTGTACCCCGCTCCTGAGAACCAGAAGTATATCGGCTGGATACGGGGGGAGGGGAGAGCATCCAAACTCCAGTCGCTGTCTCTTCTGGCCCCACCTCCCCCCGCAATGTGGGCCCCCCACCCCCGCCCGGCGCCCGGCATTCCGGAGTGGGGCGGGGGGGGACTGCGCGCGGACGGAGCAGAGCGCGGACGGGCCGCCCGGGGCACCGCAAACGGGGACCCAGGCCCACAGCTACTCCAGACTTTCTCTGAGAGGCCCGGTGGCCCCGGGCTTCTCCTTGCACCGACCCAGCTCGTGGCTGGGAGAGGCAACGCCTGGCCCGGCCCCCTGAGTCCGGACGGATTTTTCCTGCCCCTTGTAAGGGCGTCCAGGACAGCGGCGCGGGCTGCGCGGGGTCAGGGCGCGCTCGCCTCCCGGAGCCCCCGGCCCGCCAGGGGGCGCTACGCCAGGGGGCTGGAGGTGGGACCCGCCGCTGCCTCCCGCGCCGTGGGACTTGGAGCAAGTCCCCTCCTCTTCCTGGGCCCGGGTGTCCCCGTCTGGGCGTGGGATGAGGCGCAGAGTAAGCGCCCTCTCGGTGCGGATCGTTCTAGAGGACGTCGCTTGCCGCGGTCAGGCCCGAACTGCTCGACCCTCCGCTCCGGACCAGCGCGGAGCCCCCTTGGGGCCAGGCGCGCAGGGGGCCTGTGTCAAGGCGCAGTCCTCGGGAGACACGAGCTGTCCCTCCTCCCCCCGCTGCGGCCAAGGCCCAGGCTACCCCGCTGGCAGCTGGCGAGAGAGGTGGCCGCCCGGGCTGTGCACCGTGAGCTCGGCAGCCGCATCCCGCTCAACAGGTGGCTGTAAGGCTCGGGCTCTGAAAGTCCTCGGAAACGCCGCAGCGAGGGCGGCCGAGTCCGAGTCCAGCCGGCGGGGCCGCGCCGGGCCTCCCGTCCTGGGACGAACGCGCGCTGGGCCGGGAGCGGGCACCGCGCTCGGGGCAGCGTCCACGCCGCGCGCAAGGTCGGCGCGGGCCGGGCCTGCAGCCTCGGGCCGCGCAGCTGGCAGGGCCGACCCTGCGAGCCGGGGACGCCGAGCGACCGCTTCAAGGTTACCTGCGACGCGAGGCTAGGCCGGGCCCACAACCCGGCTTTGACCCCAGCCGGGAGTCTTGCGAAATCTGTCTGCTCCGCTGCGAACGATGCGCCGGGTGACCCGCGAGACGGGTTATTTTGGAAGTGGGAAGGGTGGGGTGGGAGAAGCCAGGGCACCTCCCGCCACCCCTCTGGAGCCGCACCCTGGGAGCCTGAGCACCCTCGGGGGCATGGAGACACCTCCGCACTAGGAGGTGGGCAATGTGGGGCTCCTGCGCGGGCTCAGCCAGATGTTCGCGGCGGCTCCAGATGTGCCTCCGGTCCCGGGACAGGACTCTCCTCCTCCCCACCCCCCAGCCCGGAGCTCAGGTCTGTAAACAAAGTCCCAGGTCTCCCCCTCCCCCGCCGCCTTTGGGAGTCGGTCTGAGAGCGAGGCGCCCGCCCCCACCCCGCCAAGTTGGTAGGAGCTGCGGTGGTTCTCTCCGCGTCTGGACGCCCCGTCCCGCCCGGCCACACACACCCTCTGCCCAGCCGCACGACCCAGGTCCCCCACCCCCGGGACGGCTCGGGCCTGACCTCATTCGCGGGCGAGGGGAGAGAGAGGGTCGGATCTCGGGGGCGCGGCCGGGAAGGCTGGCAGCGGCGCGCACCATCCGCACCACCCACCCCCGGCGTAGAGGCCGGGGAAGCCCCCCGACCCCGCGGCTGCGCCCCTCCCGGGGATTCCTCGGAGGACCGCGGAGGGGAGGTGTGGAGGGGGCCTTGGGGGGCTCACCCGCGAGGCGGTGCCTACGGGGTCGCGCCGTCCCCCCCCGGACTCGGACGCCCCCGCCCTAGCGGGTCCCGCGGAGCCCCGCGCGCGGCCCGCGGTCACGGCTCACCTCCTGGGGCGCTGGCCCCGCGCGCCCCGAGTGCCGCGCTGCCGGGGCGGGCCGGGGAGCGGGAGCGCGGCCCCCCGCGGACCCGAGCGCTCTCCCGGCAGGGCAGGCGGCGAGGGCGCCCTCTTCGCGAAGCGGCCGCAGAAGGACGCCCGGGGTCCCCGCGGACCGCGGCCGGCTCGGGGGCGGCGAGGACTGGCCGCGGCGCGGACCCGGGCTGCTCGGGGCTGCGCGGGGCTCCGGGGCCTGCGCCCGCCCGCTCGCCGGAGCTCTCCTCCTCGCGCCGCGCGGTCTCCGGCGCGGTCCGCCCAAACGGCTTTATAAGGCGCGGGCCGCCGCTTTGATCCGCCCACGTCAGCGCGCAGAAACCCCACCGGGTGGCTCCGGCCGCGCGCGGGGGGCGGGGGCGGGTCCCCGCGGACGCCTGGACCCGCGGCGCCGGCGGCGCGGAGAACCTCGCACCCCGCTGAGTTACGAGCGGGGACTTCTTCGCTGTAGCTGGCGCTTCCGAGCGTGCGTGCGCCCGCCTACTGCGGGCCTGCGGCGCGTGGGGCCCCGGTAGCGCAGGTTTCTAACCCTCGCTCAAGCCGAGCCAGGAGCCTCAGCCCGTCCGGTGGGACCGAGGAGGAAGGGAAGGCCACTGCGGTCTCCGCCTGGAGCCCGGCGGGTGCCACTAGGCGTTCGTCCTGCAGCCCAGTTACCTGGGGCGTCGGGGTCGCGGGGAACCGCGCTGGCGTCCCAGGACGGCCTTCCAGGGGCTGATCTCTCTAGTCCTCTAGTTCTGGAAAAGGGATCAGCCATTCTGAGCTTGCTGCGGGGACAAGAAGCAAGAGCCCGCTGCGCTGGGAAGCACGCTGTGAACCTTCGGCCTGAGAAGGCAGGATGTCCAGCCTCTGGGCTGACTGGAGGGGAGTTTTCTCGACGCCTCGCCTCCGGTCCGCAGGGGGCTACCAGCCGAGAACTGGGTTTTAGAAACCAATTGGGACTAGGGAGCTGCTTCCCATCTGGCATAGGCCCGGCCTGGGGCTGGGGCTGTGTTTCTAAGCAACTTCCCTGGGACTGGTTAGGTGAGTGCCCATCCCTCTTCGCACACACACCTTGGCCTTTCTGGCTGACCCTACAGCCCCCTCTCCCGTTTCTAACTTGCAGAGTCAGGTGCTGAGCTTTCATGGCTTCTGTTTGCCCCAACCCCAGGGGCCTCAGTCCCAAGCATAATCTCAAGGATAATCTAGTTCATTAGTAGAAGGAAAATAGAGACTTAGTGAAAGGGGGCTTGTCTCAGGTCCCTAAAAGACCTGGTACGCTTTTCCCCATTCTTCACAACTGCCCGTGAAGTGACACCCATAGACTGCCGCAGTCTGGCTGCAGGTCCCACCATCTACATGCACACACCTGGGCCCACAGAGCCCATTGCAGGCTCTCAACCATACAAATACCCTCTGCACATGGACAGCCAGTCCCCCTCGTGAACAGGGCTGGGACATATCACCCTACGCGTGACCAGGACACACTCAGGAGATACTTGCACACACCATATGCCCACACACATTCAGTAGCAGATGCAAGTGAAACGGCCATAGACATCTTCAAGATGAGGCCAAACATAAGTGCCCCCACCCAATTCATGCCCATAGATGTGCTTCCCTGCACACAGTACAAATGCACATGCAGCTTCCAAGCATGCAACACCGAATGTACAGACACTCCTGCATAGAGTCATAGGAATGTCCTTGTGAACACAGGCTGGGACACCCCCATCTCCTCTCCCAGAGCATGTGGAAGGCTAGGGGTTATAAAAGCTGCAGGAAGGTAGTGGGGTTTTGGGGGGATCGGGTGTCTAGAAAAGGGGTGGTTGGTGTTGCATGGGAAGGACAAGGCTGCTCCACCTAAGAGGTTGGAGACACAGGCATCCAGAGGCCAAACTGTCCTTAGCTCTCCCACCCCAAGGTACTCTGGTCAGAGCTGTTCCTAGGGGCCTCTGGCCAATTGGGATGGACCCTCGCCTGGGTCTAACCTTCTGCTTAGGGAGAAGCTACCTGAGTTGCCTGCAAACATTTGGATAAACAGTCCTTCAGCCAGAAATCTTCGGGCTCCCAGCTAGAATAGAAACAGAAAGCATTTTGGAGTCACACAGTTTGGCTCCAATATTAACTTTGCCCAATTTTATTTTTAGCAGTGTGATCTTGAGCAAGTTGCTTAAAATCCCCGAGTGTTCATTTCCACATCCACAAAATGGGAATAATGCAATCCCATCAAATCTTCTGTATCCTCCAAGATGGAATTAGTATCCCCATTTCATAGATATGGAAGCTGGGGCTCAAAAGAGTGGGACTGGCCAGTGATGGAGCTGATATCTGAACCCGGGTCTTTCTGGCCCCATGTACACGATAGCTGATGGCCATCAGCTTGATGGGAGGATTGTGACTTCCCACTGTCTGAAGGGAGTTGAGGGAAGCCAGGAGAAAGTCCCAGAATTCCTGAAGCCCAGCCTGGAGCTCTCCTGTTCCCTCCCTGATGCTCAGCTCTGTCTTGTGAATCAAGACCCAGGCATTAGAGAGGGCTGAAAACCCTGCCCTGGGAGGGGAGCGGAGGCATAAAGTGGTGGCAAAGCCCTGGATTCAGTCACGGGAGGCCCTGGGGGAGGGGTACGCCTCTCCCTGTACCCCAGGCTCCCCATTGGTATATGGGGAGTAGTTTCCCACCTCAGACATTCTGGGATTCTGAGAGACACTTGTGAGAAAAAGCTTTTTTCATCTTCAGAACCAACTGACCTCCCCCCTTCTCTTTTTCCTTCTCCTTTCTTCTGTCCAGGGGCTCCTCTAGGGCCAAGGTGTGTCAAGGCTGTAAGGCTGTGCTGGCTGCGCGGGTTGCCGGCTCCCCTACAGAGGGACGGAGGCTGTGATCTAGGCTGGCTGGGCATGCTCTTGGCGGCTGCTTGCTGGAGATGTTAATATATTTTCCTTCTCAATTACCCCCAGTTATTCTAGTTATCTGATCGCCTAGACGTGCTGGGGGGCTTCCTGCCTACGGGCTTCTCAGCCCCTGCCTGCTGTTGGTCAGGGGCACACGCCTTTCCCTCCCCCACCACTGCGCAGTGAGGGGGGGAGTGGGGGGGGAGTGGGGGCGGAGCCGGGAGCTACTGTTCCAGTTCTGTTCATCTGCTGACCCCCTCCACCCCTGTCAGCTTCCCTCTTTTGGGACTAAGGCCTTGGTGGAGATGGTGAGGTGAATCAGCCGTTTCTGGGAGCCCTGGATGGAGAGACAGGTGACCTGGGGGTAGGCCTTAGCCCTGGCAGTAGCTTGCTATTCCAGAGCAGATCATTGTTTTCTGAGCCCCGGTCACCTCATCTGTGAAGGAGTTGTACTAGGTAACCCCCAAGGGCTTTTTCAGCTCCAGAACACAGGTCTTGGATCTCTTGGACTTTTACCTGTATCATAGGATGAACTATGGACATGGTGATCCTGAGACCAAAGGGTGCTCTTTCCAGCTCTGGGGTACCTTCTAAAAGGTCTTCTTGGGAAGGCAGGTGAACAGGGCTCTAGGGAGAGAAACTCAGCTCAGGTGTCCCTGGAGCTGGGGTGGGCATCCCCCCTGAGACCACATCTTCCAGAAAAAGGCAGAAGGTGATCAAAGAGCGGCAGGCATGTCAGCAGAATACCTGGGCCTGGCTCTCAGATTCTTGTCCTTCACTTACCTGCTGTGTGACCCTGGTCAAGTCACTCAGCCTCTGTGATACTTGGTCTCATTGTCTGCAAAATGGAAACACCTTTAAACCACTGTCTCCAAGATGACTGGGAGATAACATTACGAAAGAAGTGATATTGGCTGAGCAAGCACCTACTGTGTGCCAGGTGGCGTCTGTGCCTGTGGGTGAGCCCGGCATTGCTCTGCAGAGGAACACACTGACCCCCAGACCTGTCCAGTAATTGTTACAAGGTTCTGCAGTTCCTGAGTGGTGGAACCTGGCTGTGAACCCAGGGCTGCACTGGCATTTGCAGGGCCCATAGCCTGGGGGTGGGAGTTTCGTGCCCCCTCTTCCTCAGGTACCTGGGGGGAGGGATTGTGACTCTACGAGCCTCAGGGAACAGGCTTGAGGGGCTGGAGTCAGACAAGAGTTGTCTTTCCTGGGTGCACAGGGCAAAACGCCACAGTCACGTCTGCAGAGGGTGTGACTTCTGAAAGGCCGCTTTCAACTCTCAATTGTTTGGTTGTAGTGGTGACTGCTCAGGAGACAATGTTTGTGTTTCTCTGCCTTTTTCAACTCCCAAGAGAGAAACCCAACCCCAGCCAGCTTAAACAGAAGAAACCCCGATGGGCTCGTGCAGCTGGAGGAGAAACTGGGGTGGCTGGTGACCTGAAGGGACAGCTGTACTCCCCAGGATTTGGGGCTGGTACTGGGTTGCTGGTTGCCAGCCCCCCGCCCCCCGCCGCCCAAGTGCTGTTCGAAACTCACAATCCATCTAGTTATTGTCACTGACCTGAACTCTTTCTGGGAAGGCTAGTGAGGTAGTTTGTAATGAATGGCACCAAATCCTCTCCTCCCAGGACACACACACCCCTTTGAAATGTGACTCCATCCAGAGGTGAAGTTTATTTCCCCACCCCTTGATCTGGGCCGGCTCATGACTTGCTCAGACCCATGCATGTGACAGATCTGTGTGCGTTCTGGAGCCCAGACATCAGGGGCCTTGCAGCTCCTGTGCTGCCCTCGGAGCCCACCTCAGCTGCATGTCAGAAGCCCAGGCTGGGCTATCAACTGATACGGGTCGTGCCAGAGAGAGAGCTGACCTCGAACAGCCAGTGCAGCAGAACCCAGGCCTGGCTGACCCACCAGCCAAATGCAGCCCTAGGAGCAAGCCCAGTGAGAGCAGTAGACGCGGCCGGTCAGCCCACACAATCAGGAGAATCCATCGGTTGTTCCTTTCAGCCACTAAATTTTGACATGGCTTGTTACCTGGCAAGAGCTGCCTGAAGTGACCAGGCTTCACTAGTGAAAAAGCGAAAAGATGTGCATTTGTCTACGGTCATTCCAGAATCCAGAGTCTGGCCATTCACCCTGGCCTATCTCTGACGTTCTGGCCACCAGAGCCCCTAAAAATGTCTCCATTGCTCTGGGAACATCATGTGGTCAGTGACTGGTTCTGTCTGGCCCACGCTGCATCCCTGGCACTCCATCAAGGCCTGCCAACAAGGGTTGCTCCAAAGTTACCAAATGAGTGAGTCAATGTCCTCACCCAGCCTCTGTTTACAAATGTCAAGGGAAGGGAACTCACTCCCTCCAGGACAACCTCTTCCGTTGTGGGAGAGCTCCACCTGGGAGAAGGTTCTCCTCCTTCTGGAGCAGAGACCTATGACTCCTCTGATGGTCCTGCTTCTTTTCCTACATCCCCTACCCTATAAGATGGCCTCAGGTATATCACAGTGGTCCCTGGCATTTGCAGGGCAGCACAACCTCCCGTAATAGCAGGTATTTCCATGTACACAGAATGCCGGCCACCCTATCCCCTTGAGGATGTGTTTCCATCAGGGCCCCAAACAAACACAGGTTCTGGAATCATGCAATTTGGGGTTCTAACCACAACCCCACCTCTGTTTGGCCTTGGACAAGACACTTCCTGTCTCTGAGCCTCAGTCATCTCATCTGACTGAGTGGTGAAATGTACCTCCTAGGGTTGCTGTGGGGCTTAAAGAGATGATATATGTAAAATGCTCTGCACACAATCAGTCCTTGGTAAAGGTTAGTTCCTTTTCTGCCAGGTACATAAACAGTTCCAGATGGAGAGCTCATTTGTACTTAGCATTCATGTCTATATAAATAATGTGCAGGTGGGGGAGGAATTGTCAGGTGGCTGGGGACTGGGGTGGGGGGGTGGTGCGGGGTGTTCCCAGCAGTGGGAACAGCTAATGCAAAGACAAGAGGGAGAAGTTTGGTTTCAGGGAAAGGTAAGTCAGGGGCTTGGTGGGGCTGGCAGGGGAGGACCCTGAGTGCCAGGCTAAGCAGCATGGGCTTTGCCAAGGGTGGCCTGGAGGAAGTCTGAAGCAGGATGGTTGAGGTCAGGTGTGGGATTCAAGTCTGGGCAGATCTTAGAGAGAGTGGGGTCAGGAGGGGAGGTGAGAGAGAGTTCCTGGAAGCCCGAGATGGGGGAGTTGTGGTGGGAGCAAGGGGTGCTTAGGTGCATCATGGGGAGGGAGAGCCTGGCCGATCAGCATGGGCACACCTGTCATGAGAAGCAGAGCCCTTGACCCTCCAGCCAGGCTCCTGCGCTCTGTATCTTCAGGACCGGGACCTGTTCAGAAGAGTACCTCTTTTGCCTTTTCAGTCTAGGAACAGGTTGTGAAGGAGGCCAGAGAAAACCTGAGCTAGGTCTGCAGCCAGGGGGAGGCAGGGTAGACCGGAGGGGGAACTAATCTTCCCTATTTCTCTGGTGAGGACTCAGAAAAGTCCCTTTCAAGATCTGCTTGGTCAGTTTATGAACCATCCCAGCCTCCAAGCTGAGCTTTATGGCTTTTTAAGCCTTGCCACAGTTATGGGCTCCTTTGAGACTTGCCGCTGCCTTGGGAGGGATAGAGGCTGGGTAGAGAGGATTCTTTTTAAGATAAGGAAACCTAGGCCGAGAGAGGGCAAGTGACTTGCCCAAGACCACACAGCAAATGCACAGCAGAGCTGGGCATGAACCCAGACCTCCTGCCTCCGACTCTCGTCCTAGCCTCTTTCCACAGCACTGAAGGACTGGGCAAGATGTTCTCACTTACCTGCTCCGGGTGAAGAGTGAGGGGAGCCAGAGAGAGGTTGACAGCTGTCAGCAGACAACACTTAACTTAAACTGACAATTTAATTGTGAAAATGTGGACAAGGTACAGTTATACGTAAGGAAATCCAGACGGTCTGCATCCCTGGGGAGCCTCAGCCAGCACCCCAGTTGCCAGGGAAACAGAGAGGATTGGAGATGATGTCACTAGACTCTGAGGCTGAGGTATGGGGGATGGGCTACTCAGTCACCTCTTTGGGACTTGATGGGGCTGTGGGCCTGGCCACGGGCTGTCATTCCCATGGTTAACTCTTTCCCTTACAAATAGGGCAAAAGGGAGCTGCAGAGCAGGGAAGTGACTTACCCAGGGTCACACAGGGTGAGGTGACTGAGCTCCCCTCAGTAGGTGACCATGTCTATTCATCTAGCAGGCCGCAGGGCCTGGTCAGAGTCATCTGAGTCCCCATGCCCAGCACAGGGCCTTGCTCATCTCTGTAGTGAGGGCTACTTGGTCCCTTTAGAAAATGAGCATATGCTACTTCAGGAAGTGACACTCGTTAAGTCATAGCAGGCTTAGGTGAAGAAGAACCCTGAACGCTCATCCAGAGCAGTGTTCTCTAGTTCAGGGGACACTGAGCTCAGGAAGAGCAGGTCACCAAGCCAAGGTCGCCAGCAGGTCAGCACTGGGCTGACGCTGAGTCATGCCCCATAGGGATGCACCTTATATGATCCTTACTCAGGGAGGAGAGGTCCCTTTCATTGTTGCCCCCTCAGCCCTGGGCCAGAGATCTGGGCCTTGGGAAGTCTCCGCTGTCTAAAGCATCTTCTCCAAATCCCTAGCATCCTGGCTAACTGCCCTTAGCATTGCCCCTACTGTGTGCCTGGCTCTGGTCCATCACTCTGTGTTCCTTATCTCAGATATTTACAACTCTGTGGCCTGGGAGTCACTGTTCTCAGAGCAGTCCAGAAAATGGAGGCTGAGGGGGTGAGGGTGCTAGGGGTGTCGCTTGCCTTCCTGCACAGAGCCAGAAAGTCAAAAGCTGGACTTACACACCAAGTCATTCTGCATCTAAAAACTGACTGCTTTCTTCCTGGCTCTTAGATCCTACCACACTGGACCCTTAGGGGAGGGGGCAGCTGAATATTTGCCTGTCCAGTCTCCCTCCCACTGTTTTTTTTTCTAAAGATGTTATTTATTTATTTGAGAGAGAGTGTCTGTGTGTGTGCACATGAGGGGTGGGGAGGGGCAGAAAAGAGGAAGAAGCAGACTCCCCTCTGAGCAAGGAGCTCTATGGAGGTGGGGCTCAATCCCAGGGTCCCAGGATCATGACTTGAGCCAAAGGCAACTGCTCAACCAACTGAGCCACCTGGGTGCCCCATCTCCCACCCACTTTGATGGTAAAAGCACCGCTTCCTTGCTGCCCTCCCCACCTTCTGAGTTTCAAGAAAAGAGTCACAGAGACCAGTAACCTGCTAGAAGGTCTGGCCTTTTGGAGCATTCCATCTTCCTAGCCATATTATATGGCCCAAGTGTACCAAACAGAGCTGTTGTCCTCAATTTGCATAAATAGACTCTGGGAGAGAGCACTTAGGGCCCCTTTGGAATGCAAGCTCTAAAAGGTGTGATTTCCCAGAGCTTCCAGCAGTCACATTCCCTGCTTTGTGAGGAAGACAAGGAGAATGAGGAAGGAAGAGAAGAAACAGGCAGGGGGGTAGGGGAGGCCACTGAGTTCCCAAGCACACCCTTGTCCCTCCCAGGTGTGTGGGCCAGTGAATCCATGTTCCTCAGGCTCATTGGAATTGGGTCTTTATGTAGGCTCTTAGAATAGGAGCCATCCTGACTCTTATTTCTGCTGTGCTATGCTATTGTGATAGGAGGTATGAGACTAGTAAAAGTGTAATAAAAAATTAATAAAAGTTCTTGCCCTCCAGGAACTAACAACTTGGGTAGGAGAGGAGGGGGCTAAAGTTCTGGGTTCTATCCATACTCTGTCTCAGACTTGCTGTGTGTTCCTTCCCCTCTCTGGCCTGTAACTTCTCTACCTCTCACATGGGCAGGAATGGGGGTGGGAGGTGAATATTGGGTTCAGTGTTCTGCAAGATCCTCTACAGATCTATGCAACTACTTTGAAAAACAAAAACAAAAACAAAAGATATCACTGAGATATACATTCACCCTTTTAAAGTGTACAGTTCAGTGGTTTTTAGTATGTTCACAAGTTTTTGCAACCATCCCCACCATCAAATTTCAGAATATTTCCATCACCCCAAAAAGAAATTCCACACGTATCACTCCCCATTCCACTCACTGCCTCGCCCCTAGCAACTGCTAATTTCCTTTTTGTTTCTATAAATTTTCCTATTCCAGACATTTCAAGTTCATTTTCAAGTTTATCCATGTTTTGGCATATATCAGTACTTCTTCATTTCATCTTATAACTGGATAACATTTCATTGTATGGATATGCCCCATTTTGTTTATCCATTCATCAGTTGATGTACTTTGGGTTGTTTCCACTTTTTGCCTGTCAGGAATAATGCTGTTAAGAATGGTCACGTATAAGCTTTGTATGAAATATATGCTTTCAATTCTCTTGCATATATACCTAGGAGTAGAATTGCTGGATTAAAGGTAACTCTCTATGACTTTTCATGAATTGCCAAATAGTTTTCTTTTTTTTTTTTTTTTTTTGCCAAATAGTTTTCTATAGCGGCTGCATCATTTTACATTTCTTCCAGGAGGGAATGAATGTTCCAGTTTCTCCACATCCTTGTCAGCACTTACTGTTTTCTGACTTTTTAATTTTTTTTTAAAGATTTTATCCATTTATTTGAGAGAAAGAGTGAGAGAGAAAGGAAGCACATGAGCAGGGGGAGGAGCAGAAGAAGAAGCAGACTCCCTGCTGAGCAGGGAGTACCAACGAGGGCCTTAATCCTAGGACCCTGGGATCATGACTTGAGCCAAAGGCTGATACTTAACCACCTGAGCTACCCAGGGGCCCCTGTCTTCTCACTTTTATTTTGGCCATCCTAGTTGATACGGAGTGGTTTCTCATTGTGGTTGTGATTTGCATTTCCCCAGTAACTAATAATGCTGAGCATCTTTTCCTGTGCTTGCTGGCCGTTTGTAGATCTCCTTCGGAGAAATATTTATTCAAATCTTGTGCTCATTTAAAAAAGTAGGTTATCTTTTTAAAAAATTATTGTTGAATTATAGTTCTTTATATACAGTGGATACTAGGATGCTGTATCTTTACTGTATACATTACTTGCAAATATTTTCTCCCATTTTGTAGGTTGTCTTTTCACTTTCTTGATAGTGTCTTTTGAAGCACAAATTTTTAAATTATTATAAATCCAGTTTCTCTATCTTTTCTTCTGGCTGCTTGTGTTTTTGGTGTCTATTATTGTCTTATCCAAAGCCACAAAAATGCACATTTATTGTGTTTTTCTAAGAGTTTTCTAGCTGTAGCTATTATTTAGGTCTTTGATCCATTTTGAGTTAATTGTTGTAAATGGTGTGAGGTAGGGTTCTGACTTCATGCTTTTGCATGTGGATATCCAGTTGTCCCAGCACCATTTATTAAAAGACTATACTTCTCCCTTTAATTGGCTCTCTTGTCAAAAATCAGTGGACCATAAATGTATGGGCTTATTTACATAATTATTTTTAAGTGACATCCAAGAAGTAAGTTACAGCAAGGCTCGCATAGTTACAACTATGTGACAGGTAGTGTGGAAGAGAGAGAACAAATGAGAAATGTGGAATCATGTGGACTAGATCCAGTATAACTCCAGGCAAACTACTTTATTTTGTCTTTTAAGAAATAGCACAAGGGGCGACTGGGTGGCATAGTTGGTTGAGCATCCAACTATTGGTTTTGGCTCTGGTCATGATCTCAGGGTCCTGGGATCAGGCCCTACACTGGGATCCATGCTTGATGTGGAGTCTTCTTGTGATTCTCTCTGTCCCTCCTGCTCATGCTCTCTCTCTCTCTCAAATAAATAAATCTTTTTTAAAAAATAGCACAATATGTTATACTGAACACATTCTCTCTTTTACTTTATTTTTTATTTTTATTTTTTTGACTAGGCTCCACACCCAACATCGGGCCTGAACTCATGACCCTGAGATCAAGAGTTGTATGCTCTACCAACTGATACAGCCAGGCACTCCTGAACATGTTCTCATTGTAAGAAATACCAACATCTGGGTATCCTTGAGCCTCAGTTCTTCTTCTGTCACATCTAAGCCCTAGAGCTGGTATAAGGCTCTGAATGAGAGGGAGGAAGTAGAAGGGGATTCCAGGTGGGGTAAGGGACACAAGCAATGGTTTGGAAGCCAGAAAGGGCAGCACGTGATGTTGAGGGGTTGGTGTGCAGTGAGAAGCCGATAAGAGGTGGGTGGATGTTGAAAGGCTGCCTTTTTCGTCCTTAGGTTGGTGGAAACCCAAAATCTCTGGGTGCCTGCGTCATAGCACAACTCAGAAGCCACCTCCCATGTCCCCCTTGGGAGCCCCATGGCAGAGCGGCCCGTCTAGGCCATCCAGCAAGGCCTCCCAGCCACAGGCCTAGCAGTAGGCAGGCTGCACATGTCCTGACGCTGTTGGCTCCACTCGGTCTGGGTGTGGTGGGGCTGTGTTGAGAGAAAGCAAGGTGGTTGGGGTCCAGCGGTGGGTGGGGTGGCTTCTGTTCCTTACTTTGGGGTGAAGTGACCAAAACAAGCAGACCTCAGGGAGAAGAATGTGCAAAAGGAGGCTAAGAAGAAATGACCATTTGTCGAGCACCTACTATTCCCTGGAGGCCCTTGGCGAACTTCATCTCACCTCACCACCGCCCAGAGAAACAGGAGTTAGGGTCATCCCCATTCCACAGAACCCGAAGCTGGCTCAGAGAGGACACATTTGCCCAAGATGACAGCCGACAGAGCTAGGCTTTGAACCCTGTTCCATCTGTCCTAAAGCACATGCTTTTCCCTTAATGCCCCAGCTACCCTGGAGAAAAGGGAGGAAAAAAAAAAGGAAGGAAGGAAGGCAGGATAGAAAGAGGCCCGGCTCAGGGAGAGTCACACAGAGAGGAAAATAAAGAGAGGCAAAAAATAAAAAACAAGAGTGGAAAGAGCATGAGGCTGCAGCAGAGGCCTGGAGCAGGTCCTCGGGGAGCCGCGAGGGCGGGGATGGCCGGAAACCGGCTCACGGAATCTGGAGCCAAGAGCCAGGCTTGGCCTGAGACCTGGTGGAAAGCGCTCACCTCAAGAGATTGAAGCGGGGAAGCTGGCGTCAGGGGGGGTGGGGGGCGAGGGGGGGCGGGGTCCGCCTGGGAGGAGGGCAGCGTGGCCGATGGCCAGGGGGCTGCCAAGCGGGACTCTCCACACATCATCCAGCTCAAATATCCGCTGTGGCTGCTCAGGCTGGCAGGCCCTCGCTCCTGGACCTGGACGTGCGCAGCAGCAGGCTTGGAGGCCGGGAGGGAGGGAGCCGTGACCAAGGCCTTCTGGGAACTCGGGTCCTTCTTAGCACAAATCCGTTCATGTGGCCTGTATAGAGGGTGGCTGTCATTTAGTATCCGAACTGGGACACTTGAGAGTGAGCGGGGACAATGAGCATAGTCCAGACTTGCACGGCCCCCGGCCTCTAGGGCCCTGCACGGTGGGGCCTGGCCTGGCCCCCTGCTCCCTGCTCTTCATCCGCACTGGCCTTCCTCTGCTGGCACAGGGCCTTGGCGGGTCTGGCACGGCCTGCCCTCTGCCATCGCCACCACCCCTCCGTACCCCTTCATTGTTCCTCCTCGCCCTCAGAACTCAGCTCCGGCTGTGCCGGTGCCTTCAGTACATGGTGTGCTTTTCCTTCATAGCACTGATGGCAATCATGGTCATGAAAGAAATCCTTAATTGTGTGTTTGATTGTTTAAGAGTCTGTTTCCCTTTCTAAGGGCGGGGCTGGGTCTGACTTGCCCACCTCTGGATCCCAAACACCTGGCCGGAGTTTCCAGTGCATCAATGAATAAATCAACTCCCAGGGCCCCCCGTGCGGCCACCCCTTTATGTCCCGTTCTGTAATTTGTTTTTTTTTTTCCTAGAGTAGGAAAAGAAGAAGCTAGTCCTAAAGAGAATAAACTTCTGGGTACAAGGTGCACATCTGATTTCTCCCAAGGGCTCTGAGCTCTGCAGGGCAGAGGTTGAGCACCTGTGCCCTCTCTTCCCCAGTGTCTAGACTGGCTTCAGGCCAGAAGGAGGGGCTCGAGTTGGACTTACTGATGAATGATCACAATGTGAATATCATCATGGTGGATCCTGAGAAGTCCAAACCAGAAGGAACCCTAGAGATTGTGACATAACACGTCGAGTGCAGGCCCTGGAGTATTATAGACACAAAAAATATTGGTGATTCTTCTTTTAGAGGTCATCTTCTCTGACCAACCATCTTTCTTTTGTTGTTGTTTCCTAAGTGTGCAATTCAGTGGATTGTAGTATTTCACAAAGTTGTGCAACCATCACCGTTATCTAATTCTAGAACATTTTCAACAACTCAGTAAGAAACCCCATCACCCACCTGACGCCCAGAGAGGGTGGTGCCCTATCTAATGTCCTATCATCAGCCAGCAGCAGAGCGAAGACCAGATCCCAGGCCTCCTGACACCCATGTGCTTGGTTGGGCAGCGTGTCGGGGTTCTCTCTGGCACCCCTAGTCATCCTCAGGCACGTGACATGAAAGCCTTATTTAGCAAAGGCTGAACAAGCAAGATGAGACAATATCACCTCTAGCTATGGCCTTAATGGTTCAGAGCCCATCTGTGCCCAGAATGGAGCTGACGGCTTTTGAGGCAAAGGAGACATGCCTAGAGATCATTTCAAATGTGTGCATTGCTTCCCACAATGGCCAGTGTCCTTTCCTAGCTGGGATGTCCTTCCTCTAAGTGACCACACAGCCTCCTCTTGTCTCCTTCAATGTCCCCAAAGGCCTCCTATCAGGGTCATGTGTGCAAACCACCCTATTTAAAAGTGCAGAAGGGCCCTGCGTCTCCCTGCTGGCACTCTGATCCTCGCTCCAGGTGAATTTTCCCTCCACAGCGCTCACATCACCCATCAGACACGCTATACCTTCCTCCACTTCTCCCTCTGGTTCCTGTCTTCCCTACTAGAATTTGGCTCCGTCAGGGCAGGGGTTTTTGCTTTGCTCACTGCTATACCCCAGCTCCTATGAGCCCCTGTTTTAGAGGTATTTCATAAATACTGACTGAATGAATGCATGACAGAATGAATAGTTATCTATAGTTGCATTTTATTCTGACATGAAGGTGCTGTTTAGCAAGGGCCCAACAGCTAAGAGGAGACTGTACCACCTCTAGCTATGCCCTTAACAGTTCAGAGCCCTCCTGTGCCCAGAATGGCACTGAGGGCTTATCAACAATCATCAGGGGAGGGAATATTACCCTTGTTCATATGTGGCTTTGTCTGCTCAGGCTGCTATAACAAAACACAGATCTGGATGCTGGGAAGTCCAAGGTCAAGATGATAAGATTGGTTCTTGGTGAGGGCCCACGTTCCAACTTGCAGATGATCACCATCCTGGGACCTCTTTGTGTGCATGCAGGGAGACAGAGAGACAGAGAGTGAGCCTTGGTCTCTCTTCCTCTTACAAAGACACCAATCTCATTGTGGGAGCCCCACCTTCATGACCTCATCTAATTAACTCCCCAAAGGCCCTACCCCAAATACCATCATACTGGGGGGTAGGGACCAAACGTATGAATTTTGGGGGGCAGGAGAGGGGTGGACATGAATGTGCAGTCCATCACAAGTGGCAAGCCGAGGTCCAGAAAGGTCATCTGGGAACCAGAGGCACACCATTACTGCCACCTCTTTGGTCCCATCAGGGAGCATCAGGGTCCCCTCCCCCCATCAGGGGAGGCTGGAGTCAGCTCAATATAGGCCCGAGGAAGCAAGGGCCAGACCTCCCAGGTTTGCCATTGTTCTCAGGGCCCCAGAAAGCAGAGCCAGTCTCTGAGCCCAGCCTCTACCCCTTCCTGCAGTGATTTAGCTGCTTTCACATTCCATGCTTTAGCCAAAATGGAAAAAGAAAGAAAGGAAAAAGGCAGTGCTATTTTTTAAAATGGCCTTAGCTCTGTGAGCTCCACCATGGAAACTGCTGCCCATGATGTCATGAGCCCCGAGGCCCTCTGGGCAACGTTACTGACACTTCATACGGTGGGCCGGGCCCAGGGTCCACACACACCTCTTGCCAGAGCTACATGAGCCCTTGGGCAGGCACAGGCTCCATCTACAAGCCTGGGCCAAACCCCCTGAGCCAGGATGGAGCCAGGCCCTGGGCAAGCAGGGGGTCCCCCGGAGTAACAGCCCAGTAGAGCATCTCTCTGTGTATCATCCACAGGGCTTTAAGGCCTATCTCTCATGAGATCTGTGACAATCTTGAGACACACAGAGGACAAGCACTCTGGTCTGTGTCTCTCTCCATGGGGGAGCAGAGTGCAGAGTGCCCTGCACACTGTCACACAGCCAGGGAGTGATGGGGAGATGGAACCCTGTCCTCTGATTTTAAATTCTATGGATCACTTAAAAGGAGAGGGCATGGTCTTTGCCCACAAGAAGCCAACAAACTGATGAAGGCTATAGAGAACCACCAGGTCAAGTTCAAGTCTCCACTTTTCAGTGGAAGGGGGCAGGGACTGGCCCAAGGTCACACAGTTGATCCACAGACCAGGCAGGGTTGATTGCAGGCTCTGAACTCCTAGCTGGGAATATTTCCTACTATATCTTGCATTTAAACAGTTCCGTTTGGGAGGAAGCTGTGCTGTTCCGGAAGAGACGCCAGGCCTTCCCAGTCTCCGGTTTAAGGCTGTCTTCCAGGATCTGCTGTCAAGGCTTATTCCTCAGGGAATAGCTGTTGGCAAAAGGAGGTGAGGTATTGATTATGGCTGGGGCTGGGGGAGTGTGGCTGAGGCCCCAGGGAGAGAGAAGGGATGGGAATGGGCAATGGAAGTTTCTCAGAGAAATAAACTAAAGGTATATTTATTTTGCTTTGGCTTATTTGTATTTTCTAATTTTCTGCACTTCTAGAATTTATTTTTCATATTTTAAAGTGATGAACTATTTAATTGAAAATGGCCTGGAAATCCAGGGTTGCCTCAGTCCTGACTGGCTGTGTGAACTTACCTCTCTCTAGGCCTTTCTCTCTCTAGGCAATAATGAGGTTGCCCCATGAGAAGTAAAGGAATCAAAAAGGTTCCCTGGCTCAGGACACAGCTCTCTCACCTGGTCATCAGAGATGTTCACCTGTCCAAAGAAAAGAATGCTGCAACCCAGGAATGAGGTGTCCAGGGAAAAGCCAATGTTCAGAGAAGGCCACTCTGGCTGTGTCTATGTCCAATGCTGCCCAGAAGGGAAGAGCTGGTATCTGAGGGATAAACTCATCCGGATCCCCACAGAGGGCCTCTCTACTAGAGTGGAAATGATTATCAGGCTTCACCAAGGCCTGTGTGAATAACCCTCTGCACTAGTCTTCCTCGCCCCTTTGGTCATATTTTGGGCCCATTGGGTAACAGAGACTCGGCTGCCAGGAGGGAAGGAGACTAGGGGAGGGTACAAGAACACTCCTGTCCCTGGGAAGGGAGACTGTTCCAGTGTTGGGAGGAGGCATCGATCTTGAGTGACATGGTTAGGGCCAGCCTGTCTGACCTCTCTGGGTGTCGGCCAGACACCAGGCTGATCTATCCCCCAGGACCTGCTACCACTGAAAGGGTTAAATTATTTTCAATATGTGTACAGTGTTTAGAACAGTGCTTGGCATAAGGAGCTAATAAAAACTGCTAGGTGAAAGTTAACTATGGCCTATCTGGACAGCAGGGTGGAATGGAAACTCTAAAGAGTGTCTTGACCCCCACCATCTGCCCGGTGGGGGTCCACCTCCAGGAGGCCCCCACCAGCTCTGCCGCCTATGTGCACAGAGAGGGCACCCCGCTGACTGCTTTGAAATGCAGTAATATCACTTTCTGGTCTTCCCCTGCCATCTCCCCTCTGATGTGTGGGCCCAAAGGAGGAATCATTGACTCTCTGTCCCCAAATTATCTCCCCACCCACCACTCACCTTTTGTCAACGCTGGGCTAAAACCCAGAGGCCAAGGATTCCAGGTCAGGCTGGGACCTCACACTGTCAGGCTGGAAGGTACCTGGCATGTACCTTGCTTGCCCTTCCATGAAAACACACATAGGGAAACTGAGGCCCAAGGACGGAGAGGGACCCCCCTTCTACCCTGTGTCTCCAGTCTGCATAGCCAGGGAGCCGGTGGCTGGGCTGGAGCTGGGCCCAGGCCCCGGGCTTTCTCCCAGCCTCCTCTGCTCTTCAGGGGTCCCCAGAGGCCGCTTAGGGGACTACGCTCCCCCCCTCTTTTGTAGCCACACCTCACCTGGTCTTCGTTTGCTCCATCCTCTGTGGCTCTGTCTCGGATAATTCTCACGGAGCAGGGTCAGCCCCCCGAGGAGCAGGCCGCTAACGAGCTTCAGATGTCTGGGCCAGAATGTCTCCCGGCAGGCGGCCACTCCGGCTCCAGCTGATTGCAGGCCCGAGCCGAGGCGGTGGCGCCCCCAGGACACGGCTTCCCGGGGGCTAACTCCCCGCCCGCGTGGATGCGGCAGGTGCCGGAGGAGCCCCTGGCTAGGGTGGCTATTTCACGATCTGGAAATGGGCGGGGAGGCTGCAGGACAGAGGCATTTTGAGCATTTGGGAACTATTTCTTCTTCTTCTTTCAAAGCCTTTCCGGGCCCAGAGCTGGTCTCCGCACCGAGGTGGCCCCAGGGACGTGGAGGAGAGCAGGCAAGCTGCGTGTGGACGGCCGGCTCCCAGCACGCTCTGCGCCGGGGCAAAGGCCGTGGGCTCCGCCACAGACACCCTGCCAGGCTGGGACGGCCACCATCCACCGGACAGATGGCCAGGAGGAGGTGCCAGGTCACACAGCCCCCGAACGGCCGAACTGGGGCTCCAGCCCACCTCTGCCGGAGCCCACACTTTCCCTACAGTGGGCCTGGACGTTTCCAGAACACCAAGATGGTGTATATTGTGGATTTAAAGCCTCATGAACGGCGAGGGCCTGTGGGCTGCCCCGGGGTTTCAGGAACCGAGGCCACCTTGGCCACTAACTCACTCCTCCATCTTGACGACGCAGCAGATTTTACATTTACAAAACGTGGATCGTCGTCTCGACTGCAGGTGAGGGAATAGCGTGCGCCCTCGTGGCGTCCTCAGCTGTGCCGGGAACACACCCTGGGAGCCCGACGGCTGCTGGAGATGGTCTCTGGGCCACCCGTTAGCCTGAGATTCCAGGGCTCTGCCGCTTGCTAGCTGCGGGACCCGGCAAGTAACTCCACCTCTCTGGCCTCCATCCCCTCACCCGCGAAATGGGGATAAGATCGCTTCCGCTCTCATGGAGTGCTGAACTTAAGTGAGTTAATATTTGTAAAGGGCTCCGAAGGACGGCTGGCATGGGGTGCACACCGCGTGTGTGCCAGCGCACGGTGGGCTGTCCCGGGAGACTGGCGTTAGAATTGTCCCTGAAGTGCAGGTGTGGAAACGGAGGCAGCAGTACAGTGACTCTCAAACTTAGCGTGAATCGGAATCACCCGGAGGGTTCGTGCAAATGCTAAACACTGGGCTGGGGCCTGAGAGTGTGCAGTTCTCGCGTGTTTCCAGGAGGGGCTGGTGCTGCGGGTCCAGCGGCCGCGCCGTGAAAGCCTGCGCTGGGGCTCTAGTGCGCTGGGCCCGCCGCGCAGCAGCTCCACGAGTGATCTGGCGTGAGTGAGCGAGCGGTTACAGAGAACAGGCCGGGCGGAGGGCCAGGAGCCTTGGGGTTCTAGTCCTGAATTTGCTCCTAACTCCCTGGGGGACTTAACCGAGTCCTCTTTCCCCTGCAGCCTTGGTTTTCTCCTGGGGACCTCAGGGGTGACGGTAATCCCGGCTCACAGGGCTCTGTGAGGAAGAAACAGGGCCTGGTGTCACTGTGACACTCGCTGCAGGAATGGTGAGAGGGGTCTAGGAGGAGGTGTGGGACCCCAGGGGCTCACTACCATCCTTCCCTGCCTGCCTTCTCCTCTCCCCACACCGAGGGCTGTAGCTCATCCCCTTTACTTCTTTCTGGAAGCTGAGTTGGGAAGATGGAGGCCACACTGTCCCCCACTGTCCCCCACGCCCCAGGGCGGCTCGGCAGAGGGCAGCGTGCTTGCTGTGGCCGCAGGCTGCATAAAGGGGCCTGTGTTCCGGCCGCTCACCTCCCACTGTGCGCCCAGTGGTTTTCTATTTCAGTTGCTGTAAAAATATCACCTTTGATCTCAGCTTGTGGCTCTTAAAAAAAGAAGGAACCACCAACAGGCTGGGTTTTCATTCTCCCGGGCCCCTTCTCCCTCTCACCTCCGCTCCTTACTCACCTCCCCGCCTCTCTTTGGCTCCCCATGCATCCTCTCCTCTCTGGAGCACCAGCACCCTAGCTGGACAGAGCACCTTAGCAATCAGCCCATGGTTCTGAGTGCTCCCCCCAACCCCCACCCCCACCCCCAGCAAGTCCCTGTCCCCAGCTGTTTGCTGGAGGGACAGGGTAAAAGGCTGTGTGTGAAGGAGACTGCCCCTTCCCCTCTGCTCCTGCTGCCAACAATGTCCACGATTCCCTGTTTGGCCAGGCCCAGGCTGCTTCTCCAGCCACACTGTCAAACACATAGTATG